>NC_084665.1:84956434-90681434 GCF_028389875.1 Rhea pennata | reverse complement strand
TATTTACGATGCTTTTGCCAAGTACAAAATATCCAGAGAGAAATAAAGCGAATTTTTATCACCAGAAGATTTAAATAGAACTCAAAAGGTCTAGCATAGAAGAAAACAATAGAGAAATTGCTCCACTGCTTAAGAGCAAAGCCAGATGCCCAGGGAAAAAGAACAAAAGGGCCAAAAAAGTTACAGTAACTATAAGCAGGGCAAACTTAAGCAACTCCATATGTATGCTAGGTCACCATCTGGAGATCTGTATTAATCTGGTAACCTAGCTATTCTGTCTTCTTGGATGCTGCACAGCAGCACTGGCAGAAGTTATTTTTGGAAATACGGAGGGGGAGGGAAGATGGTTAGGAAAGTTACAAGATATCCAAGAAGAAAAACACATGAGAACATTAAGCAGAATACACTGTCAAGACATGCATTTTATGCCATGTTCAAAATCTGTTAGTGCAAAATCTTTATTAGTGTAAGTTTAGAAACTTCATGAGCTTATTTATCTTCTGGAAGTGACCAAAATAGAATGTGGGGCTCCTCCTTTCAGTGGATACATTATTAAACAGTGGTCCTGTATCTGTTTTTCTAAGCCTGCTGGGGGGAGCACATGTCGCTAAGTACATTCATGTGACAGATCAGTACAGCAATATATGAACTTTAGAAGAAAAAGTATAAAGCACGCAGGTTTCATGACCTTCAGATGTTTCCTCTGATGCTCACACATACATTGACCAAAATGGGACCTGAATGCTCACCAACACCACCAATAAATTAGTAATTCTGATGTAAAATGCGAACAATTTAAATGCATCCAACATTTTCAGAGAAGCCAAAAAAAATGTGTACACTGTAGTATAGCTACTAAAATACTCAAAGCTCCAATTCTGTACATGTCTTTCAGAAGTAACACAAAATATGTGCATGCATTTACACTTACATCTGATTTTTAGCCGCTTGTCTCTGAGCTTTCCGTTCTTTCCTTTTTTGATCTGGTGGCTTAGCAAAAACAATTTCAATGTTTTCTCCCTCTAAATCTTTGCCATTCATTTCTTCCATTGCCTGAAGGAATTAACCAGACTTTAAATATACTTCTAAGCATATCCGAAGTAATTTATTTTATTCTATCCTTTACAGTATGCATTTTAATATTTGTTATCCAGAACTAAAACAACGACATAAATCTAAGTCAAAGAGCATAATATTGTGGGTTTCAGAGAGTTATTCATTTCCTCTTAACTTGCCTCTCAAACCCAGGACTGCATGTATCAGTTTAAAATCTTCCACTTAAAACTGTAATCTTCAACCTTCACAAGCTCTTCCAATTAATGAAAAGACAGAACTGTCTTCTGAAAAGACAGCTCTTGTAATAAGGGGTAACGGATAAATTCTAGTATCAGCATATACACAAATACTACTCAAGCTAGAGATCAGTGTATGTTTTTATTCCCTCGTTCTACTTGTAGTATGTTCTTCCAAACTTTTATCGGAAGCCAAAAATTAGGATTTAACACATTCATCCTGATATTACCAAAAAACAAAAAAAGAAAAGCAAGAGAGCACACATTTTCCAGTGGTCGCTGTGAATATTACATATAAATTTAAAGCAGGGAAATCCTAAAGTTTCTACCATTTCTAGGGACTCTCTAGACTCTAGAGAGCTGAGCCTCGACACAAAACACATCCAGTGAAGAGATTCTTCCCATCATCCAGAGCATCTGCTTTAAGGCATCCAGATGAATAAGGATAGCTGAATCCCCTTGTATCCTGCACCATCCCACAGGAAACAAACAATAAATATAATACTACACGGAGGGTAGGAATTACATTTTCCCTTCCTACCAAGAGATAACAGGAGAAAAACCACCACCAAAAGGCTAACAAAATCCAAGGATTACAACTATTCAGTTGTCCTGCACCACTCATCAAGAAGAAAAGGTTTTTATTACAAACTGTAAAAAGGAAATCATTCTGTTCCTAGAAAATAAGATCACCTGAATTTATATAGCCTGTCCCAAAGAAACTGCTTTACATTCTACGGTAATTTGGTGAGAAGTCACTCAACTTCTGGCACTTCATTTATAAATGGTAACACATGATTATTTGAGATACTTATCAGCAGAATTACTTAGGACAGTCGCATCTAAGATCCAGTTTTCAAGCTAGCAACTGCATTTTCCTAGGAGACACCTATATAGGACAAAGTTATCAGTGACAATGCTTTAACATTCATCCAGATAAAACTTCTTCTCAAGCTAAAAGTACACATCTTCCAAATGTTGTGTTTAGTCACTACTTCCAGGCACACAGAGTTATGGTCCCCATCACTTACCTTTACAGCACCATCCCGTTCATCAAAATGAATGAAAGCATAGTCTTTTAGCTTCTTCACTCGTTCTAGCTTTCCAAACTGACTGAAGGCCTTTTCTAGTATCTCCTCTGTTACAGTATTGGCAAGATTGCGTACAAACAAAACTTTTACCTAAAAACAAAATTAAAAAAAATCAAGACTTAAAAGTAGGATCTGAATACAAACTAAGTTTGCAAGTCACTACTATCGGCAGCACTGAAAAGGTTACTTTGTGCGTGTACGCATGTACGTGCATTATACACGCAAACATACATATTCTTACGTGAGCTGACTGCAAACCTTCTTGATTGCTAGAACTAATAAGTCATTTTTTAAACATGATTACATAACAATAGTATCCTCAGAAATCAATGCAATTTATGTTAATATTGAAAAGAACCCTAGCAGCAAGCTTTAATTCGGGAACACTTTTAAAATTAAGGGACAGCATCCAAGATCTGTTACACACAAAATAATTAACTTACCAAAACATTTCACTGTTCAGACACGTTTTCACTAAGGTATCTGCAGGACAGTCACCACCATAATATCTAGGTCGGAGGTGACCTGGCCTGCACTTCTTGAGCTCTTTGTCTTGTGGCTCCCCTACCACAGCTATGCCAAATACCTAACAGCAAGACTGCTTGCCTGAGCAAGTTTACTGACCTGAATCCACAGGTGGAGAAAGGAAGACAGACAGAAGGGGGGTGCTAAGGCCCACACTGCCAGGTCACCTTGGCCTTCCTCAGATGTCAAACATGGTTCCTGGCTTGGTGAACACTGATCTTCAAACAATTCTGACAATCTGTTCCACCCCCTCTCCCCCTTGGCTCTCTAGGGCACGCAGGACTCTTAAGCCACAGATGCGCAGCCCGTAAGGTCAGAAAATTTGCTTATCTTTAATTATTCAGATATGCCTTAATGGCCTGATAGTCACTAAGTCATCACCAGAATCCAAAGTTGCGTCAACCACCAACCGCTTAAGATAAAAGAAAATATACGCAGTCTGAGAAAAGACAAACCTTATTTAACAGAGCAGAGCGGTTAACCTACACCATCTGCGAGTTACGCTATACACCATAAATCACATACCATACTGAGTTGCCATCACTTGAAGATCTGCCCTTGCAACCACATAAAGGTTACACTAAATGACCACAAGCTATCATGTTTGCACATCATCCAAGAGTCTCACAATTTATACAAACACCTCTTCCTTGTTGGGAGATCCTTTTCCATATGCTGCGACCATGCCTTAACACCACGTTTACTTCCTATTGCTGAAGAATGCTTAAAGCCTTATTTTCCAGAAGCACAATCACCAATGCAGCTACAAGCCAGTTGCAAAGGTTTGCAACTTCTATCCACATCTCTTCCACCAGTGTTAATTTCTCACTAGCTGATGACAAAAGTGAGTGAACGTGGTTGGTGCACAGGTACACTGACTTCCCATTCCTGATCCCAAAGGTCAACATAAATAACACAGTGTGAATAGACTGAAGAGAACAGTTTGTTGAGGCAGAGCTATCCTCTCTGCTCCTATCAAGCACAGAAAACCAGTAAATCCAGGTACCTGTTTTTTAAGAAGTAATTATTAACGCAATTAAGAGTTACAAATAAGTAAAACAGACTTCTATAAATTTTTAATCATACTCTGCCAGAAGTAGGACAGGATAGGATGCGGAGTTTGGAAAAAAGGATACTACAGATCATAAATCTGATCCAAAGTAGTAACTCTACTCTTTGGCAATAATTACTCTAGGCAACTCCCAGGAATTGGTAAGAATCTCAGTGAGCTCCAGAAAGAAAGCTTCTTACCATCCTACCCCAAACTTTTCCTACATGCCTTTGGGGTAAGAGTAACCTGTTTTTCTTATAAGCCATTTGTAATAACAATTTTTAGTAAACTGTCCTAATAACTACCTTAATGTTGCACTTGGGATCTGACTGTAGCAGTAGCTCAGCTACCCTTCCTCTTAGGAATGAACTGCAATAAACCACCAAAAGTAAGCCTAACACTTCCAGGAAGTGTATGTAGATGGGATCATATTTTCGGCATATGTACCTTAAGTGGGCAAGGAAGACAGCAAAGTAGAGCCTTTTCTTATTCTAGGAAGCAGTTAAGTAACTCACCACCAATGCTTGCCCTCAACTTCTGCCTTCAGCCAAAGCTAGACACTCTCTACTTCCTTAGCACTCCCATTCACATTATCCCTTTTTCAACAAGTCTTGAACCCAAGCTGCATTCCACAGCTTTGGCATATGGCACTAAATGCACGTAAGTTGATTTTCTGCATCTTTTCTGTACTTTAGGGGGGTTTCCTCTTTATGTTTTTACATCCCACATTAAGTACAAAACAATACAAGGTACTAAAGAATGCAGTTTAACACATTTGAAAACCTGTAGAAAACACGACAAAACACTACCAAGCTTTAGTTTCTTTGGTTTTCATTCTCTACATCTGTAAATTTATTTTTGAAAGATATCTAATCACGTCCCTTATCACTTCCCACTTATCTATTCAGTCATGTCAGCAGACATCCCTACTGATTTATTTTAACATTTTGCTGGATTAGGACTCTTCTCTGAGCCAAGAAACTGATCAGATGGAAAAGCTGCCATATGGAGGAAATACCACCTTAGAAAAAACTTTACCTGCAAGACTCTTCCCTGCTGCTGACAGTCTGTGATGCCAGGCAACCAAAAGCACAGAGTGCAGGCAGGGTAGCCCAAAAGCTTCTGTAATACCTGCATTTCAAAAGCATCTTTTTCCTAGAGCAAGCTCTCACCCCAAGACCTTTTACAGCTCACTAAAGAGGAGATCCCAGCCAAGCTATCTTACTTGGTCCATTAATGTAAGACTCCAGCAAGTGATATGCCTCAGATGAGAGAAAAAGCATAGACAAAAAGCAAGCAAAAAGATATGGACTAGCTATGAGCTTGCATTAAGTAACTCAGCTACAAAACCTAACTAAAGAAAACGGGGCTGATGGCCAAAAAACGGGTAATCTGTACATGCAAAACATTACATGTACATAACAAAACTGTTACAATACATTTATAAGTTTTAAGAGCTCAGAATTTTGTTTCACTAAATCATTCAAAATCCAGAATATTACCAGTCTTAACAAATCAAGAAATTAAAAACACCACAGAGCTAAAGATACAAGTTCCAATGAATATAACTGCTTAACTTCCCAGGAACAACTTCTAAAATCTAACTTTGAAAATCCACTTTGTGTGTCTTCCCTTCTGAAATTATAATTACCTTGAAATTGTGTACTTAACATTTGCTCTGCAATGATCTCTAGACTTCTTTCCTTCCAAGTATTAAGCCACAAGCCACCAAATATTAAACTGCAAGCTACTGCAACTTTTGCAGTCACTACCATTACTTCCAGATGAAAGGGAAAGTACATCTACACACATATCATTTTAGTGATTGGCTTGAATAACATTTAACATTTTCTCAGGTAGCAGAAAATAACACTTGCCAGCAGAGTTTTTAAATTAACTTCAATTACAGAATGCATTCATACTTTTATCATCTCACTTTTAGCTTATCATTCAAGAATGCTCAAAGATGCCATTTTAACTTATGCTATATCACAAAATACTTACTTTAGAACAACACACACTAAACATTTGCTTCCCTTATTGCTTTATTACCTTTGCCATGACTTCAGGATCTGGATCTTCTATAGGGTCAGCCCATTCAACTGTAACAACATTCCCCCAGACTTTCACTTTGCCACTCATTAACCTACGTCTGGCCTGAGCAGCAGTTTTGTGATCTTCGTATTCAAGGAAGCAGAAACCCCTGTTTTTTTTCTTGTCATCAGGCTGATGATACAATATGACATCTGTAAGGCCCTCTGAAATTAAGCAGAATATTTATTTGATGTGGTTTCAATACACACATTTGAAGTATAAAGCAGGGATTATTTTTGAGAAGTGTGTCTTACAAGTGGTTGCAAAAAAAAAAAAAAAAAAAAAAAAAAAAAACAAACTTTCAAAGAGAAACTTTACAGAATCATAGAATCAGTAAGGTTGGAAGGGACTGGGACTTCTGGAGATCATCTAGCCCAACCTCCCCACTCAGCAGGGTCACCTAGAGCATGTTAGGTTAGATAGACAGGGTTGCATCCAGGCAGGCCTTGAAGATCTCCAGAGAAGGAGACTCCACAACCTCTCTGGGCAACCTGTGCCAGTGCTCCATCACTCTCAAAGTAAAGAAGTTTTTCCTCATATTCAGATGGAACTTCCTCTGGTTCAATTTCTACCCATTGCCTCTTGTTCTGTTGCATGGAATGACTGAAAAGAGTTTGTCCCCGTCCCCTTGACACCCTCCCTTCAGGTACTTGTACACACTGATAAGATCCCCCCCTCAGTCTTCTCTTCCCCGGGCTGAAGAGGCCCAGCTCTCGCAGCCGTTCCTCATAGGGCAGGTGCTCCAGCCCTCTGATCATCTTCGGAGCCCTAAGCTGGACTCTCTCCAGGAGCTCCATGTCTCTCTTGTAGTGGGGAGCCCAGAACTGGACACAATACTCCAGATGAGGCCTCCCCAGGGCTGAGTAAGGGGCAGGATCACCTCCCTCGACCTGCTCGCAACACACTTACCAATGCACCCCAGGAGACCATTAGCCTTCTTGGCCACATTGCTGGCTCATGGTCAATCTGTCATCCACCAGCACTCCCAGGTCCTTCTCTGCAGAGCTGCTCTCCAGAAGGTCAGCCCCCAGCCTGTACTGGTGCCTAGGGTTACTCTTCCCTAGGTGCAGGACTCTGCACTTAGCCTAGTTGAACCTCAGGAGGTTCCTCTCTGCCCAGCTCTCCAGCCTGGCCAGGTCTCTCTGAATGGCAGCACAGCCCTCAGGTGTGTCAGCCACTCCTCCCAGCTTGGGATCATCAGCAAACTTGCTGAGGAGGCACTCTGTCCCCTCATCCAGGTCATCGAGGAATAAGTTGAACAGGATTGGACCCAGTACTGAGCCCTGGGGGATGCCACTAGCCAGAGGCCTCCAACTAGACTCCACGCCACTGATGACGACCCTCTCTGAGCTCTGCCTTTCAGCCAGTTCTCAATCCACCTCACTCTCCACTCGTCTAACCCACACTTCCTGAGTTTCTCTAGGAGGATGTTATGGGAGACAGTGTCAAAAGCCTTGCTGAAGTCAAGGTACACAACGTCCACTGCTCTCCCCTCATCTACCCAGCCAGTCATTCCATCACAGAAGGCTATCAGATTGGTTAAGCAGGACTTCCCCTTACTGAATCCATGCTGATCACCTTCTTTTCCTCCATCCCAACACAGGTTCCATTTTGAATGGTGGAAAAGGCTTAAAAGAGCATCTTTTCTCTCACAGAATGGACAAGAGACAGCATAGCCCAAAGTTGTGCTTTGTCAGCTCTCCTCTCAAACTCTTAAAGTCACAACACACTTACCGTATTATTTGGATATTCATAGAAAAAAATACAAGAGATCAAACTTGCATGATTTTGAAACTTCTAAAAGATTTCAGTATTGCTCCAAGGAACTGAAGTACATTATTTGTTAACAGAGGATGCCACAAAATGTTATCTTTGTCAGTTTATACGCAGATAAGAATCCCTATCAAATCATTAAGAATTCTGAAACACAGAACTAGCTATGTTCTCAATCTTGCTTCAATTCTGTTTTAAAAAGATTTAAAACATCCTTCAGTATTGAAATTATAGAACCATCTTTTTCTTTGAATGGGTATTTTAAGCAGCAGACAGTTACTCTCTATTTAAAATCTGGAACTGCACACCCAGTGTAATCACATATTTCAGCCTGCAGCAGAGTAAAGTTTAAAAGTCAGGACAAAAGCTAACTGATCTCAGTTCATAGTCATCATCATTCAACCATAAGCCAAAAGATGGTGAAAGAGTTCATCACTGATCACATTTTATATCTCTCCAGCTCTCAAGATCATAGTTACTGACTTACCTGTTACTTTGCTAAATTCTTCAACAATTTGCTCCTTGGTTTTACTCTTAGGAATAGAGCCAACAAAAAGCCTATTATTGGCAACAGAGATGCACACACCAATGTGTTTTCCAGAACGAATTTCATGATTGTTATACTGGAAGAAAAACAATTAAATAATCATCAGTTACAGATCATTTTCACTCTAACAGCAGCGCACCAAATATTTTCCTTCTGCAATCTTAACACATAGTAAGCCACTAAAATTGTAGGAGCTTAACACGTTCTTGCTACATTCCAACAAATAGTTTTGTAGTACATGTCTTCAAAGAAATCTCCACACTTCCAGCCAATTATTTTTCTCTTCTTGCTCAAGCTTATTTAATACACATTTCTAGAGAGATTTTTCCTACAGATTTTTTTTTCACACAGAATCACAAAAGGTGAATTTTGCATCTACGTTATCATGGTAGATGCTCTGTCACAACAGTTCAGGAAAAAAAAAAAAAAAAAAAAAAAAAAGCAAATTGCTCTACACACTGCATCTGTGAATTCCTAAATTGAATCTTGTGTAACAAAAGACAGGTGTTATGAGTCAGATTCCCTTCAATAGTGCCACAGTTAGCAAAAGGAAAGAAAAAAAAGAAAAAAAAAGCATACTATTCATCATCAGGTCTTCTCCACCAAGTCAGCATGCAAAAGTAACTGCTGAATTCTTTCCAAAGCGCTTAGACTGCACACACGAACACAGTATACCAAAAAAAACCCCCACTCTTTACTGACTTGAAGTCCTAAGACTTTTGTATAAATCTGTCTCCCAAAACATAACTCAGAAGACACCCTGAATATGACAGGAGTTCAGGGGATTAAGAAAAACAAACAAACAAACAAACAAACAACAACAGAAGAAACAAGCTATAGTATGGAGACATCTGTAGGAAAAAATACCTTTCATTCAGATGCACAACAGATATACATCACCCAAATAAACAGCAGAGAGGTTAACTGGTGTTATATCAACCACTTTTCCTCTGAGAGCCCTATAAGAGACAATTCTGTACCTAAGTAAGTATATTTTGTGGTCAACATTTTATGGACAAGCAGTAGAGCAACTTCAAAAGCAGAAGGATAACTTCAAATTTAATCTTGCTATATATTTTAAGAGCAATTCTTTTCTTGATAATAAATATTCCTGCAGAAGCAAGTCTTCCTACACTTCCTATCGCTTTAAGTACAAAATCTTCACCCTCGTTTTATGTTTATTTACATTTTGCATTTATCTATCATAAATAATACAAACTACATTATATTGAAAATTTTCACTAAAGCTAGACAATTAAGTCAACTGAGCTAAAAGGAAAACTGTGTATGTGAGAATATCTGCATATATGTGAGAATACTTGTACTTCATACCAGAGCAAGCATGTTCCCAACTACTTATACATGTCCCAAACCATATTAAAACACAAAAAAGAGGAGACTTCTATCTGCATATCTGTTTCCCAGGCTACAGAGGAAGAACCAATTTTAGAAGTGGCAACAGAACAACACAGAAGACTGTGTATACATTTTACAATTATGACACTGATGAACAGACTCATACACATGAACTTCAGACAGATTATAGCAGCTCAAAAAAGTCTTTTAAAAAAACACACAGTGCCATGACTTAAAGCTGACCATGTATTAGTCTGGATACAAGACACACATCGATTCTTCTTCAATTGTGTCATCTACAATATATTATACATCTACATTATCTGACTGTTCTTAATAAATTTAAGACCAAAGTTTGGCTTAACATTTAACTGAAGAGCCTCTCACAAACCTCTTGACAACAAAACAACATTTTGTAATTAAAATATATACGTTTTTATTATATTCCACATTTACAGTAGTTCTTAAACAGTTCTTTCATACTTCAATACATTAACCACTGCTTTTCATCGCATGTTTCTCTCAGCATAGACAAGATCACACCTTGAATTAGGTGTTCTTAGAGATCAAGTTTGTGCTTTTTAGGTAATTAGTTTGCACACCAGCTGTAAACTCAGATTAGCCCAAAACATGATTTGGATGAAGTGCCAAAAAGGAATAAGGCTACCAAAGTAGCAAGGTCAGCATAATGCTTCTCTGTCCCATCACTAGTGAATCAACACACAAAGTTAGTAACACAAACATTAATGACCTCTAGATCCTATAAAAGATACAAACTTTTTTGCCAAGTTCTTCAAGAACTGACTTGCAAGCAATGGGTCAAAGTATACATGAAGTCTGTTTTGTCATAATACCCTCAACCCTCTTAAACTTTCACGAGCAGTTTTAGTTTATTTTCAGTAGCAAACATTAAGTTGTAGTGCTATGTTTATGTAGCTGGCAAATTGTTTAATATGTGTAGCTGCATAATTCACCTGTGTCTACACTCTGATCAAACTTTTACTTGCTGTAGTCAAAAACAGTGAAAACTGTAACTGTGTTTTCCTACAAACTTCACCACCCCAACTATTGTACCTTTATCTTCAGTAAATCTAAGCACTCAAAAATCTGTTCCTAGAGAGAAATTTGTAACAATATGAAATAGTAGCAGGAGGAACTGAACACGTGTGCAGAGTACAAGTGGAATTGTAATTCCTGATTCAGACAGTTTAGAACAGAAAGTATGCCAATGGGGAAAAAAGTACTATCAGAACCGACTTCTTATAGACAGCGCTTGTATAAAAAGAACATTTGAGATGCCACTTCTAACTTAACCAGCAGTGGGGAAGGGGTGAGGGGGGGGCAGAGAGGGCTAAGGGGGCAGAGAGGGCTAAGGGGGCACTAGAGTAAGCACTGAACATAAAATTAACTGCTGTTAGTATCCGTAAGTCGTCTTAGTATTAGGCCACAGCTTCATTCCCTTTTGTCTCAAGCGCAGCCGTAAAGGTATTTCAAACAAAATTTACGGAGTTCTCTAATTTTTTTAAGATGCTAGAGCTAAGTATAAACAAAAACAGGGCTTGAATCTTTCAACTGGGAAAATTTCTCTGGCTAGTAAGACAAGCCAATGTTAAGTTTATTCAGAGTTTTAGCTCACCTTCATGTGACATTGTCTTAAAGTTTGTGGATAATTCAGCAGCCATCCAAAGATGAATCACGTACAGTTCTGCAATGTTAATGGCTAAAGCCTGAAGACAGCTTGGTTTGTTCTCTGCTGCTGTATCAGTATTGACAAGATCTCAAATTTGTCTCTTTTGTTAACACTTAAAAGCCTACAGACAATGCAGACATTTTTATTCATAATATTTTTGCTATATTTCACAAGCTCTGAGAGAGAGAAAAAAAAGTGCAAAGCTTTTAAGAAGATGGGAAATAACAACAGAACTCCCATCCATGTGAGTCCAGAAAGTGGGAAAGCAAGTGTTCTACATATCAGATAATTAGACATAGTCTCAAAAAGAGTACTGTCTGTTAAAATACTAGGATGTTAAAATGCATACGAAGAAGGAAACAGCAATTCCAAAGGGAATTTCAGCAGCCTCTCCCAGGCACGCACAAGCGACAGACAAAAGGTTCTTAACAGGTCTCTGCAGCTATGTCTTGCTGGTACTCTGGCAAATCACTCCCAGACACTTGTTTCTAGAAAACTTTTAATACAAAAAGCTAGCCAGCCAAATACCGATCAAACTATTCAAAAACCAGATCCTGCGGCATTTATCAGAGTTTAGAATGAGCATAAGGCTGAAAACTGTCCTATCAATTCAAGATCATTTTTCCCAGTACTTTTTCCAACTACTGCATTCAGTGGCTATTTATCTTAAAAACAGAACACTTCATCACTTTATTTTTTCTTGCATATCAAAGATCAGCTATAATATTCATATATATATATATATATTTCTTCACTTACATCATTTTGTGGAAGATAAGCCAAAATCTGTTCTGTTACTTTCATGGAAGCACAACCTGAATGTGTTTTCAAATCCTTTAGAGCATGCTACATTTAAGCAAAATTAAGCTAACTAAAGAAAATTTTCTTTTGATTTGTTTACTAGGTTCCTCTGAGAATATATATATATTTTTTGTACTATTCTAAGTCCTGCACACTACTCTGCTAAAGAGTTCATGCAAGAGTAGAATAGCTAAGTTGACAATAAAAGGACACAGAGGTACACACAAAGTTGAATTATCCCAGGTATATCTGGATTGTATAGAGAAACACCAGAAGTTGAAAAGTTGAAGAATTCTTAAGAAAAAAAAATCTTAAAAAAGAATTCTTACAAGAAAAAAAAGTTTAATGCTCAAAAAAGCCCTTTCTTCATCTTGTCTCCAAAATTGACTTCTGTTAAAAATACGTCAATGAGCCATCTTAAGGATGAAAGAGATGCACCTTATTCCAAAACTCACATTTAAATCTTATTATATCAATACATCTCAGAATTACTATGCTTAGCACTCCTGAATGTCCTATCATGCACTATAATCTCACGTATCAGTGAAGCAATAACTAGCTCAAAGATAAATTCCACTTCACTAGAAAAACAAGAAGGCAGTGGCAGGATATTAGTGGGTTTTGGTTTGTTTTTAAATGATGGAGGCTTCATGTATAAAACATGGAAAGCGTATTAAGAATGACCTATTCCTTCCATCAAACTATTTCACACCTCTGCCTAAAACAGAGAAAATGTTCCTTAAACTGGCAGATTTTCTGTCATTCTTCCAGACAGTTGCAACAGACAGAACAGACCTTAACAGTCAAAAGCAATTATTTCCCATCTGAACTATCTTACGAAATTCCATTAGTTTAGAAGCCTTTTTCCAGTGTGAGGCCCTCTGCTGGCGCATAAGCAAATCCAAAGTCATATAAACTTCACAAACTCTTCTTTTGGAGAAGAAGGAAGAGGGGGGGGGAAAGAAAGAAAAGAAAGAAAAGTACTTCTCCCCAAAAATCATTCAAAAAGCAGACACTAATGAAAGTCATTACTGCTAATACAACTTTTGTTAAGAGTACAGGCTCATCTAACTGGAACAACCAGCAGTCCACCAACTTTTCTTTTTGTTCATAATGTGGCCAACAATTTATATACAGAATTCTGTGGAAATATTTAAAAACACCTAGTGGACACTTCTGAAATGACTTAATGACATAGTTTCCTTTTAAGCATTTAAGCACTAGGATGAGGACAGCTGCTTAGAAGCCGGTTTAAAAAAAAAAGAAAAGAAAAGAAAAAAAGAAAGAAAACTTACCAGTTTAACAGCCTCCTGAGCTGCCTCTTTAGTACAAAAAGTGACAAAAGCATATCCTCTATTTAGACCAGTTAACGGATCCATCATTAAGCGAAGATCCCATATAGGGCCAGCTTTCTCAAATAATGGAACAAGTTCATCTTCAAATAAATCTCTTGGAATCTTGCCCACAAATATCTACAACAGACATATATAGCATAACTTGTAAAAAAAAAAAAAAAAAAAACATGCCCAACAAATATGACTACATTTACGTAAAGACCTCCTTCTCCTTACCTCTGTACCAACAGAAGGTTGTTGTCCTGAATATAAAGACTCTGGAGGAGGTCCACCATACTTTCGCTGTCCAGTAGTGACATCAAGAGTATAGCCTGTTCTCTCCAAGAGTGCCTTCGAATAAGATACTTGTATTTTAAAAATCATAAACCAACTCAGCTCATGTAGACACACTTCTTTCACAAACAACAGACATGCTTAAAATTCCACATGCAAAACAAGCCTACTATAACACTTCAGCAGGAAAATTGCAAAACTATTAATACTGTCAGGTAAAGAAACATTGTCAGAAAATTAGATGTTCACATGGAGGTTTCCCGATTCTTTCATTTTCTCCCCCCCTCCCCCCCCCCCAAAAAAAAAGAGAGAAAGAAAAAAAGTGCCAAGTAATAGAATAGTGAGCTTCCCTTTAATCAGAAAGATCTTAACAATCCGAGTCACTTCTTGTTTTGGCATGCCCAATCCTGCAAACATTTATGCATAGAAGTTCCCTTCACTTAATGAGATTACTCATAAGTATGAAGTATAAAGAACATGTGTTTAAGTGCTTACACTCCTGGAACACTGTTCTTACTGCTTCAGGTATCCCACCGCTGAAATGGTAATATTACTTTCTCCTATCCTGTCCTCTATACATCTCAAATTCCTTATGGATACATTCAACAACACCAGCACAGCTGATTTTCACTGGAACCACTGCATACAGGTACTGATACACTACTATATACTACTGATTAAAAATGTTAGATGACATTTGGTATGCAAACATGTAACAAGAAACTCTTCTGGAACTAGTCTGTTCTAAGAATTTGTACAAAAAACAAACTGACTTCATACACAAGGAAACAGTATATTAAATAAATCTAATTAGAATCAAGAATTAATAACAACTTCATAACCTGAAAACTGCTAACCAATACTTTAAATGCTTTAGCCATCCGCAGTAAAAGCAATTGCAAGTGCGTCAATGCAATCTTCATTTTAAGTTAGTCAATGTATTTTATGTGATGGCAATTGGAACCTGTATCAGTATATTGGAATTTACAATTCATAGCATTCAACCTTCAAAGACAGGAACAGGGTTGGGGGGGGAGGGAAGAAGATAGTCTAGTTTTCCAAGCTGCACAGCTATTTGTAGTATTTTAACACAGTCATTTTGCACTTTCTGCACAAAGTTAAAGATGAAAGATTCTCTCATTTTTCTAAGACATCAATGAAGCATACTTAGATCATTTTCCTTTAAGTTTGAATAAACTTACTATCATAAAATTTAACATGAACAGTAGTATGCGACTCCTTAGACACAAACCACATATCAGAAGACTGATACCAAGAAATAATAACATGGCTATTATTAAGACAATTTTGCATACATAAACTTCATAAACTGTACAACAATGACATAAGAACAAGCTAAACCCTAAACCCCTACAGTCTGTTTTTTCTTCAGACACACATTATCTTCTCCCTGCTTCCTAGTTACCTTGAGTCTGAATGAGGGTGGGGAGGGGACACCCAGACCAGTAACTGAAGTTATGAATTTTGAATACAGTTTAAGTGGAATGCTGACAAGTTTCCTAAAAATTTTGCTGTGACATAGCAAAACTGTTTCAGTGAGTGGCATACCTCAGTGTATAAGCATAAAAGACTTCAAAGTTTTTCACTTTTGTAAACATTCAATTCCAATAGTTAACAGTTTCCTCTTGAAAAAAGGATGAAGTATGGGATCAACATGCAAATAAGAGCCTACTAGAAAAGCATAACTCCCAAAGAATTAAGGCATCAGTCATAACAGCTTGAAAAACCACACATATATCGTATACCTTATAGGCACATACCTTAATTTTTGCCTCATCTGGTCCTTTGCTAGAATCTGCCACCTTGGTCCCCTGTTTTTCCCTCTGCCTGTATGTCTTCATGACTCCACATAAAAAGGCACTTTTGTTCTGCAAAAGATGTATTAATCTTCAGTTCTTCAAGTATGACAAGCCAAAAGCTAATTTTGCCTTGAACTAAAACAGCGTGTGTTTTACATATCATGTACGGATGGCTAAAGAGACTTAAGCAAACCTCTTGCCAGTCTACTAGCAGTTTGTCCCGCAACAATAATATTCTAAATTGCTTAACATTACCTGAACATGTGAGAGATCACTGTCTTTAAACTGCTGAAGCACTGCTAATGCACCTTCTTCATTAAATTCCTTTAAAGCTTCAATAGCTCTTTCATCTAGATCACTATGTGCAACTAGTCCTAGAGAAAAGAAGAAAAAACCACCCATTATATTTGGGCATCAGTCTTTGTTTAACCATGTTTAAGACATCTAACACATACCAGTGCCTCCTGAACCAGTCATGGAGTAACATAAGTTACTATATCTAAGAAACCACTTACTCCTCTTCAGGTTAAGAACTTTTACATGATCAACTTTTTTGTGAGGGTGACAGAGCACGTGAACACACTGCCCAGAGAGATTGTGGAGTTTCCTTCTTTGGAGATATGCAAAACCCGCCTGGACGCGATCCTGTGCAGCATGCTCTAGGTGACCCTGCTTGAGTGACCAGGGGGTTTAGACTACATGATCTCCAGAAGTCCCTTCCAACCTTAACCATTCGGTGTAATTTGAACATTTTTCAATCAAAAAGAAATGCCAAGAAGTTAAGATTTAGAACAAGTGTTATCGCATTTATGTTTTCATTCAACTTCTGTGAAATCTAAATGTTACACAGACCAAGTTTATTATCCTGAAGCTGAGTACAGAAAGATCCATCAAAACCTGACTTAAGCTTGACTAGCACTGGTAACTTGATACATTTTGAAAGACTCTAAAAGCCATATAAACTACAGCACTTAAAAACAACAACTACAATCCAAAAAATAAAAATAAATAAAAAAGCAACTATGTCCGAGAGACACAATAACCTTAACCATAAGATCAAATGCTATGTCACTAAGTATCATTTCCAACAGAAGATAACTACCAAAGCTTCAGTTATCAAATGCACTAAGACCACATTACCTACTCCCAAAAATCATCTGTTGCCTATTCCAGCTGTTGCTATGGCTGCATGCAAACTTTTCCTCTTTCCCACCCCTCAACCCAAGTGATTTGGCCCAAGAGTCTTCTCTGAAAAACACTGACAAATTAAAGTACTGAGTTAAAAAAAAAATCCATAGATTTTGGTAAGACTGCAGTCCCCATACTTTTGGAAACCACAAAAAGTTGCTATTTTAGCCCAAAGACAGCAGAATCCAATAAAATATTGTAAAGTGTGGTTTTGCAAGTTTTGCATCTTACCTGCAACGTAAATTTCATCTAGTTTTTCAGCAACTTTCTGTGGTAAACCAGCATCAAGCAATGTCTGGAAATGCTCAGAATGGGTAACTGCAGCAGAAGTATCCATGGGCTCTTCAGTACCATTCCCATTAACATGTTCAGTAGCCATGTTTCCAGATATCTGTTCAAATGCAATAAGCATCACAATTAAGCTAAAATCATCTTCAGGCAGAACAATTCAAGTGACAATACATGCAGCAGACTGCTCTACTCTTACCAAAAAAAAAAAAAAAAAAAAGAGAGAGAGAGAAAGATCTTTGACCATATCCCTGATGCTTTTAGCTTCGGAAGATGCACAAAATTCCTCAAAAGAAGCACTAACACAAAGGAAAACCCTAACACCACTGCCTAGCGGGGGTGGGGTAGCTTTCACTGCAGGTTTTACACAATCCAGCCAGACACACTGACTCACCTCCCTCTCTGTCTCTCTCTAACACTCCCTAAGAAGCTCCGAACAAGTTAGAAATGGAGCAAGAAGCCAATGGCGGGGGTGGGAGGAAGAGCAAACCTGCCACATGCAGCCGCCGCTACCGCGCGATACCGTCACTGACACCCGCCGCTGCCTCCACCTCCGCCGCCAGCTCGCCGCCCCGCGGAGCCGGCCGCGGGCCGCCGCTCCGGGCCCCAGGCGCGGCCGGGATCCCTTCCCGCCTCCGCGCCGGTGCCGGCCGGCCGAGCGAGAGGAACAAAGCGCTCTTCCCAGCCCGCACCCACCCACGGCGGCGGCGGCGGCCGCCATGAGCCCGATGGAAACACGTGCTCTGCGCGTTCAGATGTCCTACAACTTCCTCCAGTGACCGACTTCCCCCCTCCCCGCCGCACTCCCGCGGCAGGAGCGGCTCCCCCCGCGCCGCGCCGCGCCCCGGCCGCTCCCCTCCTCTGCCCCCGCTCCCCCCGGAGCGCGCCTGCGGCACCCCGCGCCCCGGCTCGCCCCCCGACCCCGCCACCGCCCCGCTCCCCGCGACAATGCGGCCCCCAGCGCCAGCCCTTCGCCCGCCCGGCGAGCGCCGCCGCCGCCCCGAGATGTGCTGCGCGGCCGCGCGAGGCCCCGGCGCCGCCGCCCCGCGCACACGCCGGGCCCCGCGGCGGCGGCCGCGCCGCAGCGGAGCGGCGGCCCCGGCCGCTCGCGGGCAATGAATGGAGCGGCGGAGCCGGCAGCACAACGAGCCGAGCCGACCCGAGCCCCCCGGCCGCCGCCCCAGCGTCGGCCGGCCGCGGGCCTAGCGCGCGGGCACCGGCCCAGCCCGGCCGCCCCCCGCCCGGCAGCGGCGGCCACGAAGGCAGCCAGCTCCTCCGCCCATCGCGCAGCGCCTGGCAGCCGGGCCGCGGCCGGCCGCGCGGCAGGGCCCCGGCGTGCGCCGCCCGCCCCGCAGCCCCCGCTCCCGCCCGGCCCGCGGCCCGGCCCGCTCCCAGCCCGCTCCCGCGGGCGGCTACCGCCGCGCCGAGCCGAGCCGCGGCCAGGGCGAGCGCGATCGCGAGCGGCGCCCGCCGGCCTGCCCGCGGGCGCCCAGCCTCTGACCTGCGGCTGCGGGGGCGAAACGCCGTGCGAAGGGGCTCGGGGCGCGGCTGGCGGCTCGGCGTGCTGAGGAGCTGCCCCCCTTCTCCGCTCCCTCGGCGTGTCCGGGCAGTGTGCTGGAGCTGGCGTAAAATGGCGGCCGCTCGAGCGCTCACGCCGCTGCTGGCACCAGCCCCAGCCCCTTCCACTCGGCGCGGGGGGGGGGGGGGGGGGGGGGGGGGCGGGGGGCGGGAGGAGGCGCCGCGCGCGCTGGCGCAGCCCCAACCCCGGGGTCTCCCAGGCAGCTCCGCAAGGGTTATCGCCTCGCCCCGCCCGCCGGGCCGCGCGCGCGCCCGCCGGCCCCGCCCCCTCCCTCCCCCCCCCAACCCCCAGCTCTCCCCGCGCCAGGCGTTCCACGGGGAGCGGCGCGCGCCGCGGCCGGGCGGAGCGTGAGCGAGCGGGGGCGCGCGGCGCTCGCGCACGCTCCGCGCCCGGGTGGGGAGGGGAGGGGAAGGGGGAGGAGGCGGCGGCGGCGCGGAGCGGGCCGCGCCCGGCCCCGGCGGCGCCTCGCGCGCCGCCTTTGCACCTGTGCGGGCGCGGCGCGGCGCGCTGGGCGGGGATTGGGCGAGCGGCCGTTCCCACGGCGCGCAGGTGGCACCGAGGGGCCCGCGCGCGGCCGCCGCCGCGGCCCCGGCCGAGACAAAGCCACGCAGACAAAGGGAGCGGCGCGGCGCGGCGCTTTGTGTGACCGCCGGCAGCGGAGCCCACGGGGAGGCGCCGCGGAGCCCCGCTCCCCCCGCGGGAGCAGGGAACCCTCTCTCTCCCTCCCACCTCCACCTCCAGCCCAACGGCTCTAACGGTCGCGCGGCTTAAAGGCAACGGAGCTCCCGAAACCGCCGCGCTTGGTAAATGTGGATTAAAGGCTCCGGCGTACGAGAGCGGGACGGCCCCATGGAGGAGGCCACCTGGGCAGGGACGAGTTAAGCCTGGCACCGGCTTGGGTTTCACACAGCTCACCGAAATGTCACCTGCAGAGACAGGCCTCAGAGCAGGGTATCATTTACTTCCAGGCAGAGGGTAGCCTTGCCTTAGGTGGCCATTAATTTCTGATTTAACTTTTTAATGCTGACTGCAGCAGAAAGTACAATATTAAGTGGCCCTTCTCCGAGATCTGTGTTGCACCCTTTTGAAATTACATTCCCAACAAGTCAAGTTTCCGAGCCTCACAGATGAGCTTTGGAGATGAACTCAGTAAGCCCTGCAAGACCTGTAATTCCATATAAAGGCAGCCAGATGAAGGCAGGAAGGCACACAAAATATTACTCATTTCCTCAAAGGCAGCTCAGTCAAAGAAGTTAGTGAACTACAGCTGTCCCTTAGCCCAACTAAACACCTTCAGTATCTCCAATGCATTAGAAACTTACCTCCGCACAGTGCAGCAAAAAGACAATTGCAGCATAAGCTCATTGTCAACAAATATTCACATTAGTGCAATAAATGAAACAGAACTGGTATTCAGTGATACCAATCTTAAGCATTTGATCCAGTAAGATTTCATAAAAAAAAAACACTCAACCTCCTCACAGGCTATCCTGAAACAGCAACAAATAGGACAGCTGTACACTATCACAAATTACTGCTAGTTTATAACTTAAAAATGGGTTTTTAATAACTTTCAACTCAAACTCCCCTCAGCATTTAAGAATTTTGAAAATGGAAAGTTATTCCCTGAAAAACAAAAACATTTCAGTAAAAACTCCCCCATTTTTTTTGGAAAAACCTGCATGATATTTTTAATTATAGTCTTTATAACAAAAATGAATACACGAATCCTGCAAGAATGATTTCTCCCCCCCCACACACAAAAAATGCTATCAACAGGGAAATACAGGTGCCATCTACAGATGATTTTTGGAGAGTAGTTTTCAGTGAAAATATCACACTAAAACATTTTCATACACTTACAGAAGGGATTTCAGCAAAAAGTTTTACTGTACAGACTTGAGCCAGAATAATGTGTTTCATAAATGCATTAGTTCTTTCAAACTACTATAAAATGTTTTGTAAGTTTTCAGTTAGTGGATCTGACTGCCAGCAGAAGGACAGACTGCCAAGAATGTAATTCCCACTTTCAGGCCCCTTCCTGCCCCCCCCCAAGGGAAAATTACTTCTATGTACTTCCCTTTTCCTCCATAAAAGGGATATAAAACAATAAAAAGATGAGGATAAAGGCAGTGCAGATTTGCACTCTTGTTTAAATCACAGCTATTCAATGCTTTGATTTTTCATGCAGAAAAGAGGAAGCAAAGTCTCACATGCAGTTCCTCTAAATATAGTCCAGTTATTAGCCCTAATATCAGTATGAGAGAGGGAGACGTGGCATGCTCAGGAAGAGAGTCTGGAAATCAGAAGATCATAGAGAACATTACTAGGAACTCCCGTCACCCCCAAATGTTTGCAGCAGACACTTATTTTGTGAGTTGGATTTCTACAAAGTTTCATTCCACATGCTTGAAAGTTGGACTGCTTCTCACAATAACAAAAGTTATGCTAATTCTTTTTTTTGGGGGGAGGAGGTGGGGCAGGGGGGAATATGAGATCCCTTCCTGCTTTTAGCCCAATTGCCATGTCCTATGTAGAACTGAAATCAGAGCTCATCTGAGCCTCTCTGCTGTCTGTTGTAAGACCAGTGATTACAACAGGAGTTTCACTTTTAAAGCAGTGAAGAGTAAATTGAATTTGATCACCACAAATTTATCAGAAAGTCTAATTTTTGCTTTTGGTCTACTGATGTTTAGGGAATAATTTTTTAAAACTATACAAGGAATGAAAATCCTAAAGAGAATCAACAGGAATCTTTCCTCTAGTTTGTATGATGCCTATTAAGATGCCATTCCTTCCATGAGAAAACTTAAAAATTTAAGTTCACTGATTTAATTAGTTACATCTGAGCTATGAAAAGCACCAGTTACAATGTTAGAAGGGTGGATCACGGATCACAGCAGTATCACTGCTGGTAGTAGCATTACAAGCCCCCTGTGCTTTGTCTGTCACAACACAATTCTGAAATGCATTAGCCACTCTTGGGGTTTCAGAACAACACATTTCCCAATCCATTCCTAGCCCCAAGTCTGCTTGGTGAGACTACCAAGTACACAATAATGTATTATATGAATATCTAACCTAGGGAAAGGAACCAAGTCTGTAGTTATTCCATGTAGCACACACCTGATCACTGGTCTATTTACCCTATGAGATTTTTTGTAAAATAAGTAACACTGCAGCCCACTTAATTTTTCATTTTTATCAGCCAGGCTCTAGTTCTTAAAAGATAGATTGATCAAATTACAAAGTACACAGCCTTGCCTAGGTCTTGTATATTAACAGAAAAATCCAAGTCAGAAATGAACCAGAAAATAAATATAAATCAGATATATGCATATAGAGGTATAGGACTGAACCAAACAAAGTTATTTCTCCCCAAATTCCACATTTGAATTCTCTCATTTTCAAATGCAAGTTATGATCTAAATTGTCACGTTGTTCCAGAAAGACTCATCTTAAGTGACAGTAATATTTTCTTACAGTATTCTTTCCTGCTATATTCATATATCTTCCTTTGCCCAAACTAGGCAGATTTAACAACCTGATTATTATCAAGCTCATTCCTCATTTAAACTATTTCTTTGATCCTGCTAAGTCTTCAAACACTTCACTTTATGCAGTTAGTGCTTCCAATTATGTCAGTGGCACAAAAGCAGCAAATGTTTGCAAACCCAGTGACTAGGTTAGTTATTCTAATTTTCACAAATATAACTCTCTGTACTCATTAATTGGTGTTTATTAAGATTTAGAAAAATTAATTTTCTACCAAAACCAAAGTCACTTTTTTCACTAATTTTTAATTCTTACTCTGCAAGGTCAGTTTGGAGTCTTTATACCTTGCACTTCAGAGACTTTGAAATTGAAATTACCTGCACATTGCTAAATATTTTTTCCAGATGAAATCATAGGCAGAGAACCAACCTGCCAGTGAAGAGGAATAGGATTCTCCTAGCAGTTTTTCTCTCCCTCTCTATTTTTGATATAGCATGTGTTTTATACACAGACTGTCTGAAAGTCTTAAATAACTTCCATTCTGAACTGCTTCTCTCCCTTTTGCTTTAGCTTCTGTGGAAGAATACACAAGGAAGAATACTAGACTGCTTATTTCCAAAAGTACCTATATTCCAAAGTCTCTTTTCAGTAACAAGCTTTTTCTTCTTTCTACTTAATCATCCTTCCACACATAGGTACATCCCTCTCAGAAATCAAACATTCCATAGCTGACATTGAAAAAGGCACAACAGAAAAAGCAGAAGGTATTTGAGCTCACAGTCCATTAATACTTTCAGCTGTATTCTAATCTGAAACTGATGCAAATCAGAGGCTTTTTAAAAAAGCTGTGTATCTGCCTTGAGTTCAGAGCAAACATTGCAGAATATGTTAATATGCAGGTATTGACAGATGTGGAATAGGAGAGACTGAATGCACACAAAATAGTAAAATACACGTTACTTCTGTGCATATGTGGAAGTGCCAACTCACAGAGCCACTCCACAGTGACTATTATCACTCAGAAACCAGATCCCAGGACACAAAGAACTGCAAATGCCATATGCTTAGTGGTCAAAAAAAGCAAAGCAACTATTAGGAGTTACTTAAAGAACAAAACAGAACATTATCATGCTACTACATAAATCCACATTGCATCCACGTCTTCAACACTGAAGGCAGTTCAAATTTCTTCATTTCTAAAAGCAGATAGAAGAAATAGCATAGAGAAGCATAACAAGGGTGATTGAAGGTGGTTTTCACTAAGGAATGACCACATAGACTAGGGCTCTATAACATGGAGAAGGGAGAAGTGAGGGGGCATGATACAAGCCTACAAACTCAGAAGTGGTATAGAGAAAGCAACTAGAAAGCTGTTCACCATTTTTTTTCCAACAGAAAACCTAGGCAGGACCAAATGAAACTGGCAGATAGCAAGCTCAAAACAAAAAAAGAGCTAGTTCTACCACAACATGCAACTGTACTGGGGAATTCATTGACAAAGTTATGGATACTTTCCCAAATCCAAAAAAACAATTGGCCAAATTAATGGAAGACACTCCCATCTAGATTTTTAAATGCAGAGATATCACCTCTTAGTCTTTGCAGCAGAAATTTATGGAAGCTGGGAGAGCGTGCCAGAAAGTGCTATCATACACTTACCCTGTTCTTACATTCCCCCCCCCCCCACCTTTGAAGAGTGGTCTAAACTCTTGAGTACATATACTGTGTCATTGTACTAAGCAAAAGAACATATAGTTGCTAATCTGTTCATCTCAAGCCCTTCCCACTTCTTGCAAAGATACACATGCAAATGTTAACCTTCTTCCAGATTCTCTGACCACATATCCCTTATACCACCACAGACCCATAAGCCACAGACATTCTATGCATACAGCTCACAAGTTTATTACAGGGTGAAGAAACTATGGGGATAGACTTCCCAAACTGAAGAAAAAAACTGCTGCTTTACTGCTGCTGGTGGTATGAAAACCAGAATTAGAACACAGCAACTACCACTTCTTCTCCACCCCGTTCCCCTCATTAAGGCTCTTATCCAGAAGAATGTTACCATAGGTCAACACCTGGCAAAACTCCATGGAAGGAGAAGGAAAAGACATTCAAGGGAAGTGAACAGTCAGTCCTCTGACTCCAAACTATTGGAGATACTAACCTTCAGGTTAGCACAGAGGAGCTGGAGAAAACTCATTTCACTATATCCAAGTACATTCTGACTCATAAGAAAGACTAATGCAAGAAAACTGCAGCACATTCCTCATAAATGTCTGAAAAGAGACCTTCAAAACATCCTGAAGTCATCTCAGGACAGTAGCGCTATTCTGTCCTCTTACACAGAATGAGGTAGCCAAGTGCTGAAGCTGCAACTCGTTGAGTAGAGCCTCAAGTGAAAGCATCAATGCAGAACTGACTGCTCTTTTTAAACCTTCCTCCACCTTGGGTATGCATCCAGCCTCTTACATCACTGTACAGACAGTTTCTGAACATCCTCCTGCTCTTACTATTAATCATTAAGATTTTAGTACTTAGCACACTTTAAAAGCCAAACAAAGGGTAGAAGAAAAGGAGAACCACCATTGAGATGGTCTAACCCCATGTCCTGAGAGTTTAGTAACTTTGTGCATTAAGACAATCTCCAAAGCCAGACAGCCTGTTGTCATGTTATAGAATATTACCCTGCAATCCTGGGCATCTATTCCAGAGCAGGAAAAGCAGCCTGCGGCAGACAAAATGGCCACAGCCAGACTAGTAAGTGAAACAGGTCATGGACTGTCCTCCAGCTCTAAGGTAAATTTGGATAGCACAGCTTGCCTTCCCACAGCTCATCTCATACCTGTTAACCTCTAAATCATGGCCAAGTATTATCTGTAAGTCCTAGCTAGCCCAGGCTTAAATAGGCAGAGGCTGAATTAACTATTTAATAATGTGGATGATCAGTTGTCCATATCTGGGCTCATATCCCAGCCCTACTTAGCAAGCTAGTAGGAATACTGTTTATTACTCATGAGGGAAAAATGCCCAGTGCAGCAGCTCAATACACTGCTTTCAGAATAAGCATTCCAGACTAAACATGCAAGAAGTCCTTTCAAGTATGAGTGAGCCCAAAGAATCTCACTTTTCTCCAAGATCTCCTTGCAAGACTGAAAAAATCTTTTTTTTTCTTTTTTTTTTTTCTTACTAACTTTGCCAGGTACAAACACAAATGCAGCATTTCTGCAGAGCCCCAAAACAGAACATTTGTATACAATTGCATTTTTTTTCCCAAAGGCAGTATCCTGCATTATGGGAATTCTCCATTTACAGCACAAATTAGAGCACAAGGATGAGGAATCAGTATTTCAGGCTCTGCTTGCTGCTTTTAAGCAGTCTTCTCTAGAAGACCTAGACCATACTTATATACTGGCAGCAAGAGACACTGGAATTGGATCTAAAGTTAGCTCAGGTAGCAGACACATGGCAGTACAGAATTCCAGCACATGTGTAAAGTTGCCTTTTCTGGCTTTTTAGAGCTAACCAGGTATTTCTTCATTGCTCTGCATAGGCAGTGTAGTTTAGGTAACATTTTGTTCTCAAACCTGAAAAAATCATTAATATTGTATATTACTGCCACATTACATTGCTAGATGTAAGTAATAATTTAGTTATTCAGAGAAGCTACATTTTAATTTTACCTAGCAGCTAGGCACTAGAAAAATTGCTGTTCTGTGATCTACAAGAGACCTACGAAGAACTTTATGCTTCAATTTACCTTCAGGAAAAACTTAGAGAGATGTGTCTCTTTGATCCTGTGAACAAAGAACCTACAATTTTTAGTTTAGATCTTAAAAGCAGCACCATTTAAAATGAATTACAGTGAAGTTCCATTTTGGAAAACTGAATCTGCCAGGGTCTTTTAAATAAATCTTTGATCAATTTATCACTACATAAATACTCAGCTGCTTTTTTTTTTTTTTTTTAAAAAAAAAAAAAAAAGATGCCTAATTCAAATTAACCAAAGTAATTTGGCTTTCCAACTAGAGCTCTATACAAAAGGACAATATTTGGACACCTGCATAGCACAGTAAGAGGACTGAACACAACTATGAGAATATGCATTCCTAGTGCTTACTATTAGATTCCAGCTGACAGCACTGAGCATCTTGTTAATGAAAAAATTAATCACTGGTGATTAGAACAACTGCAGGAGCTTCTAGATTTTTTTTTTTTAATATATATCCTTCCAGTTTAGATTCTTTCAGATTTTACTATCACATCAACAAGAATAGCTTGTCTGTCCCAAGAAAAATTGCAGATATTCTTATTCAAGAGATGAGCTCATGAATACTGAAAGGTACATGTTTCTAGCTTAGTGCTAACACTTATTAACTACTTTAACCTATTAACAGTAGATAACTGATTCTGTTTAGTAAATTGTATCCATAAAAAACTGATTACAGAGTTCAGATCAACTGTACCGATACAGATTTGCTGAGACAAAAGAGGTGGTAAGCAATGTGTCCAAGAATCTAGCTTTAGTTTGAGAATATTACAAACTTGTGCAGTTTGTGCACTCAATGCAAAAAGTTTTGGAAAACAGAAATGCACAAGGACAGCAATTAGTGATTTTTTGTGTCTGTGTGTGTGTTGTGAAGTATATGCATATTTGCTGCAAACACCTTTCAAAATCAAACATGACAGGCATTCCAGCCTACCAGCTCACCTGCTTTCTGTAGCTAAGTCAAGGTGTCATAGATGGGTCCTTCTACTGTTAAGCAGCACAAGATGGATGACCAGTAAACCAGTGTTTTCTCCTGGGCTCTGACTCTCCAGCTGCTGGTCAGATTCCTTAGCAAGAAATCCATCCACCCCAAAGGATGTCAAGTCTATCATACAAAATTCCTCCTAGTAAAATAGGACAGCATCATCTCAGCCAGCCACAAAACAAATTAATCTGATGGATATATTTCTGCAGCTTGGCTCAAGATATGAATTTTTCTACATTATCTCAATGGCTGCATTTCCTAGACATGTAGGATTATGAAAAAAGATCAGGATTTTTGTTAAATCTCATCATTCTTCTAGAGGGAACTCTAGCAGAAGCTCAGAATTTCTGCTTTCAAGATGCCACTTCTGCTGAGGCTTCTTTTGCTGCTGCTACAGAAGGTTACCATCTCCACATAAATTCCTTTCTGCCTTTTTAATGATCCTCAGGTGCCTGTTTCCTAGTCAGCTTTCAAGACAGTGAAGAAAAGTTCAATAGAGACTTGTTCCACGGAAATCAGATTTTTCTCAACAAAAATGCTTGTGGTTCTCTTGGAGAATGCTCTACTAAGAAATACAGTTGATATCCTGTTCTGTTGTATTAATTTTGAGTGAGAAATATCTTAAACTAAAACCAGCCTTTCATCTTTTTCCTAACCACCACTTTATTGCCCAGAACTCTTCCAGGCATGGAGCCCAGTATCAACAGGGAAGTGGGAGAGGAAATATGTTTCCCTTTCACATCTGAAACAACCTGAAGCTCAGCTGTCATTGAGATCTGCAGTTTAGCTAATCAATGACTTATTTGCAGGCTCTGTCCCTGATTTCTGAAAACCAAATCACTGCTATCAAATCAATTACAGGGATTGGTCTTGTTTCTACAAAAACCTCAACAGGTATTAGGTATTATTACATCCTTGGGTCTCTTTCTTCCCTTCACTGCAGCATTTTCATCTCTTTTGGGTAGGTGGAGATAGTCATGAGCAGTTTTGGTTACTATTAAATATCCACAATAAAACCAGACCTAGTATTTTTTTTTTCCTTTTAAAGTTAGAGAGAACAGGTAACAGCCATCCCAAGGACAGTGGTCTCTACACTGGAGCTCATTAATAACATATTGCTCACAAGACCTTCCACACAACTGTGACTAAATGAAATTAAAAAGTTAAAACTGGAACCAAAAGCGACAAAGTGTAACATTGCCCACAGCACATATTATAGCCTTAGAATTGCTGCCTTGATGTCAGAGGCCAGGGGTACCCTAGGGTCTTACACACAACAGTAGGAAGTTAAGTTGGTACTACCATAGAGGATGTAATTGTATGAATTTTGGGTATGAAATCATGGTTCTCAACAATTTACAGTAAAACTGTAGTCATGTCTCCCTTTTTTTTTGTGTGTGTGTGGAAGAAGTTTGTCTTAAAAGTATTTTGTGCTTCTCCATTCCTCAAGTTGCACTGAAAAATAAAAGGGGTAAGAAAAGGGGTATTTTCTGTGTTTATGCAGGAAAGCCCACAGTTCTTAAAAATGACTTCAAGGTTTGCTTCAAAATAGAATGTTTCCTTAAACATCAAGAACTGGCAAGCAGCACAATGATTTCTACATTTCATACTATAAACCTCTTATTGCACAAACATTTGCAATTTTTATATATTCCAATTAAAAATGTAAAGAGCTTTTAAATATTTCTGTATGTAGGTCAACTAAAAAGCTAAAACAATTGTTGTTATACCAGTAACCATGACTGTTTATGGTAATATTTTTGACACTTCACATTCCTCCCTTTTCTGTACAGATGAACTGTGTAACTGAGACATTCTAATTAATGAGTAGGTGCGTTCTAACACAGGAGAACAAAAAAGTAACTAAAAATCTTTTGTATTATCTTCTATAAGAACTTATTTCCCAAAGACCTAAAAGACTCACAGTATTGCTAAGCATTCAAAAATTTTTGGACTCTAGTATAAAAACAACATTTTTACATTTACAGTATTCTATTTAGCTACAGATTTAAGTTAACCTATTAAAAAGGTTAGGTAACTAAAAATGAATGCCAAAAAGGATATAAATACCTCATTCAAAACTGTGGGAAGACTATTATTTTTATTTGTTAGGATAGTTCAGTCTCCAGTATTTGTTGCTAACTTAACACAAGTTATATGCTGAATAACAGCAACTGCACCCTGAAAATATCTTGTCCTTGTACATAGTTATAGATGTACCTGTCATCCAGATCTCCATGCTCCTAAATTTACCAGCGCTACCAAGTCAGCTGGCACATGCTTTTTTTCCTGCATCTTAACGAGCATGCAGAGGATCATTTGTCACTGTTTTTCTGAGCAAATACCACTGAATGTGATAAACATACTTTCTCCTTGAGAGTAAGTTGTCATTCTTGTTAGTTATGGTACAAGCTAACACAGTATGTCTTGAGGGGGAAATGGGAATAATTATCTTAACAGAAGATTGTAGAGAAGAAGTTTTTTTTTGTTTGTTTTTTTAAAAAAGACTCTATTCTCTCCTACAGATCTCCAAAACATTAAGCCACAAGGTAACAGCCTTACTGTTTTGGGAAAATCTATGTATTTTAAGTATCATCTGAAAGTCATTTCCCTAGAGATGGAAATAATAGAGATTGCACTCACAACATTCTAAATCAGTCCATGAAACTAAGCTCTCACATCAGTTTTTGCCAGAGTGGCAAAAACACCCCATCAACTATGTCTTCTAACTACCACAAAGGGCAAGTATCTTCCTTTCAGTTAGCAAGGACATGGTCCTGTCTCCACATGCTGTCAAATTCAACTTTTGTAATCTCAAACCACCATCAAAATCAGAGTCCAGCTCTGAAATGGAACATACTTAAACAATGCAAATAATTGAGAAAGAATGAAAGACAAATAGCTCTAAGCTGAAAAATGATTCACTTGGGAAGCAAAAGTCATTCAGGGAGCAAGTCTCATGAAAACCAGAAAAATCCTGACATAGATATAAAGGCCCCAGAAAGTAGAGAATAAGCACTTTATTTGAAATCCCTGACTTCATCCTCATATGATTTGCCCCAAGCATACAGCAACCTTATTTGCTTCCTATACAATAAATGCCCAGTGATGTCTTCATTGATCCCTCCAAAGGCTGGTGTGATATAACGTATTTAATACTTGAGACTCCTACTACACCACCAAGAGAAAAAATCTGCTACACAGTATAAATGGTTTAGCAGCCACTAATGAACTTGAATTTTAGTAGTATTTTATATAAATTCTTAGATGCTAAGATAGGAGTCTACATTTTCACTGGTATCATACTATTGCCTAGTACTGCTCATGCCTCTACCCATCATTTATCACTCCTGGAAGATAGTACTCCTATTCCCCCTAAGGCAGGAAATAGTCTTCATCTGCTCCCTCCCCCAAAATTAATGATAAAGCATGCCTAATGTAATATTCTAAGACTCAGTTCTCACTTAAGTAGTCTAGTATTCAGTTACCCTGACTGCTAGTCTCATACACAGAGATACCTTTTCCTTACTCAACTATCTCCTCACCTTGAAATAAACCTGAGAAATCATAAGCTGCCACATTCAGAGAATCCTAGCAGTTGTAAACTTTCAAGTGCCCTCCCCTCAAAACAAGGAAAGATAGTAAGAGCAGGAGGATCACCCTCCTGCCATGTTATGAGTCAGTGGCACCAGTCTTCTTCAGTTCTTGATGATTTTGGACCCTAACAAAGAACACGTGCTAAGTCTGGGCTTTCCCTTTTCCAACATGGCTCATGATGGGGCTGCACTTTCGTAAGTGTATCAGTTGCTACAATTGTTCAGTCTTACTCCTCTAATTAAACTCCTACAAAGAAAGTATTCATACTACCTCCAATCTTCTCATCATGCCTGTTATAGTAGGCAGAAAAAGCAACAGCAAGACTCCCTGAAGCCAGCCCTGCCAATAAGTCCTCATATACAGATCCCTTTACATGGGGAAAAAGGCTTACAGTGGCCTTGCAGCCTGTACTCCAAATTAGTAGAAACTACATTGAACAGGATTTCATTGGCAATACAACTTAAGTGCAAAAGCACTGTAAATGAACACAAACTACTTCACATTAACATTTTAATATTTTGTATATCTGGACACTGCTCCCATTTCCCTCAAGTTTTTGGGGTGAATATTCTCAGAATTGTAACAACCTGTTTTATTAAAATTACTCAAAACTCTTCTGAATGTAACTCCTATCCTGCCATTAAAATCTCACTTTTATAAAATTCTCAAACTGAAACCCATTTAGCTTTTTCTAGTTTGCAACAGCAAGGAGGTAACTAGAAGTTTTCAGAAGAGAACATAACCCAACTGTTTTCAGAAAATAAATATTCTAAAATACAGTTGTAAATGAACAATTATATTGAGACTGTTTAAATGCACTTCAGAAAAAAAGGGAAAGGTTTTCCTAACATTTACCAATGTGACTAAGTTCAGAAAGAACTGCCACTTGCTGCATTTCAGTACTACCACACATCTGACAGTGCAGGAAATAAAACAAAAATGAAGCATTCTATTTTATTTCCTGCTGAAGTAAATGACCCTTCCAGTACACAAAAACACACACAGGATTTAAGTCTCAAATGTTTCTTCCAGGACTGTGTATCGTATCTGCAATATCACTCATTCTTGCCTTAACCAGTTAAGGCAAATTATTCCCTGGTTTGTCACTGTAACATGAAGTATGCCAACTTAGCAACAACTGTGCATTCTTCCTTTTCAATGGTCTTCAGATAATTCAAAACTAGAATCTTTACTTTCATTCAGATCAACTTGCCAGTTTCAAAACAAAGTCTAGATATGTTACATTTCACAGCCTGTTCTTGTCTTGTCAGTTTCTTTCCATACACATAAAATACTGATTTGCAGTTAGGCCAAATTCTAATCATTAATCACCTGCAATGATAAAACCAGTACTATCACTGCTGAGACAATGTTCCTTCAGTTACAAAGAACCAAAATTGCACAGAAAAAAAAATAATATTGTGGCATTATGGATCTGATGAGAAGCCTGAAGTATGAAGGGGTACTGAGGGTAAGAACATGCCTCATGCATCAATTCATATCTTTACCTCCAGGAGAGCTCAACTAAATTGTAAAGCTGGCCTAGTATTGAGGTGTTAACTAGACTCTTTTAACTTGGTTTGCATTAGTGTCAGAACTGAAAGTGACATCTGAGTTAACCAGCTTCAAAGAAAAAAGCTTTTACATTAGCCCTCCTCTAGTTACAAACATTAACTAGTTCACTCATTTTACAGCCCATGTATCTTTCACATTTCACATTTTTTAAAATGGAGATAGATCATAACTGCTAACAAGTATTTGAATACAAATGGTAAGTCTTGGGAAATTCCTAAGCAAACTGCTGGAAAGGATCTCTATACCTCTCCTGTTTCTTACACTGGTCATCTTCAGACAGAATACTGAGCAAGGCAGATTTTTTCCAACTCAATACAGTCATTCTTCCAAGCACAAAATACCACTTTGTCCTCTGAAGCCTGCAGGAAGTCTGAAACAATAGCTGAGAAGTACTGTCTTCATATCCCCGATAGCTTAACTGGACTATCAACTAAAAAGCTCCAAGATGTTTGAATGGAAAAATGGAATTCATCATTTTAATTTTAGTTTTCTAGTGTCTAAGAAAGATGGACAAGGACAGAAGTACTGTGATACTAATTGCAGTAACAAAAGGTATATAGAACACAGGCCATAGCATACATACATATACATTGTATATAAAGGCCTCCATTTATCCTCAAACACTCACAGAAATTGATGCTCATCTAAATTTTTTCGTATTTCAGATTGTAGCTCAGGTTAAGTTCAGTCCTCTCAAGTATTGCTTCCTTGCTCCTGTAGGTGAAAGGCTATACAGAAAAAGGATTTAAATTTCAAGTCAGGACTCAACATCCCCCCAGTAAAGAGAATTCTGAACTGTATCAGCATTTAGTTCAACTGTCTTAACCAGGAGTCCCTCAGACTCAAAAATTTGTTTCTAAGCTTTTACATTTGGAATTTATCACTGATCAATGGTTACCGAAATGCAATGCCCGTTTTTATCAGGAGAACTCAATCAAGCTATATATGGCCTGTTTATACTAGTAAGAGCCTGGCTACAAAAGAAGGCAGCAACTCCACTTAAGCTAGCACACAATACAGCAGCAGAGTGGTGTACTTCACTGCAGGCTCAAACCAAAATCGTTTGCCCACTACAATTCATGCTACTTCATGCAGGCTTCACAACAGCCAATACACGTAACATGGTAGTGGGGATGCTGTGGCAAGATATCCATTGCTACATTATTTTCATCTGTGGCTGTTTTATATAGCTCTACAGTCTCCACAAGCAAGACTTCAGCAATAGACAAAAATCTCCCACCATAACAGTAACCTTACCACTTAAATAGTAGCATAGCATTCACACAGAGCCACTCTTGTATCTTTATTCTGGGTACAAGATATTCCTCTTGCTTCTAAGTACACCATCATATTTAACTCAGAAAAATGTTCTTCTTTCTCCCAGTAAGACCCATACATGGCAATATTCCAGAATAAAGTTTGCCTAACCACTGATTTCTTGGATCACAGCCCAACACCCATGTGATGCTTCCACATTCAAAATAGTGGTTAGTGCAAATTTTCACCGTACTATTAAAAAGCACAAAGTAGTTTAGTGGCTTTTACTGCAGTATCTTAAGTCAGAACTAGTAAGCTTTTTTGTAGATCTTGAAGTACTTTTGTGCAGAGAAATCTCATGCCACATATCCCAAACTTGTCTCACACTATTGTTTACAGTCTGATCTCTTAATTTATATAGAAAAAAAAACAATCAGATTCAAAAAACCATGCAAACAACCTCTGGACTTAAATTTTAAGCAGTTTCTCCCACTCTGAGAAAAAAAATGCCATTAGAAGCATCTTTCCTTCCACCTTAAATCTAGTGATTCAAGTATCTTCCTGCATCATCTTCAGTATTCCCATATTCTAAAACCTCTAGGGTCAGTCTGGCAGTTAAGATACATTCATTTTTGTTAACACTTTCTATACTAGTAGTTTTCCTAGTAGAGCTTTCCTTTTTATCTACTGCAGCCCTAAAACAGCCTGAGAATTCAAATCAGGAGGTTTCCACTAAATCCTTCACATGCTTATCAGTGCCCACATTATCTTTTTCTGTATAGAGAGGCTCATCTCTTTTTTTCATTAAGTACACAGCTCCTGGAGACAGGCCTCCAGTATTTGATATACAGGAATAGAATGATTCTCTGGCATCTGTCCAGTACTGTCAATCCTGTACCAGAGAGTATCCCAAAGGATTGTTTTGGAACATACTGCACAAGAACAATGTGAAGTGCTTTCGGTATCTGAAGCTCAGGCACCCAGAACCCTACCTAAACTTTGTTTTGCTTCTACTCAGATTCCTGAAATCAGAAAAACAGCTATTCTCATCAATTTTACTGCACACATGACATACAAATATCTAGAGGTTTCCCTAATGTTCCCTATTGGCTTCATGCAAAGTAAAATGCCTTTTCTGCTTGAGAGCATCTTTACAACCTGAAAAGCAGCATACACATACCCTACTCTTCTGACCTCATAATACAAATCATATACAAATCTTTTCAAAATATCTAACATACTACTTACCAAACATTGGTGCTGTATTATCCATTTCTTTGGTCTTCCCACAATCCCTTTTTCCAACAAAAAAGGAGAAAAGTGGACTGAATCAGCAAAGATGTGCAACTTTGACTTACTGTCTGAATAACTTCCCTGAACAGTGGCCAACAGCATCCAGACTTTTCTTAAAGCTCCAGAGGGCAAAAGATGGAGACCGCTCTCACCACACTTTTGAAGTGCATAATGACTAATAGCTACATTGTCCAGGAGTCACTCAAGCAGAGAGTATGGAATTATTCCATGTGTCCAGTACATCCTGTACCTGTTGATGCAGCAAAGCTACTCTGCCTTTGTAGCTCTTGTAAAGTACAAGCTGTAAAGGAACACCTGAAGTAACTATAAAACTGATGTGCAACAGCTAGCAGGTTTTTCACATCCTCATCTTTATTCAAAAAAAAAATCACGTACAAAACATGGCACACTGAAATATCTATCCTCCTCAGTAACATTTTGTTTTGTTACCAGAAGTAATAAATTCTGCTGAAAGCAAAGGGAAGCTTTTCTGCAATAATATTCTGCAGTTTCTGATACATTCGGTGGACTATGATTTAGAGTTGCTTGCTGAAAAGGAATAGCCTTTGACCAAAGTAGCTGGGTACTGCTCACTAGCAATAACCAGAAGTAATACTTAATACATTCCTGAAATCTATGGTCAAACCTAGAGCATATACAATTTAATAGTCTAAAGAATTCTCCTCATTTTTGTCATTTCTAATACTTTTAGACACTGCTACTTGTTAAGTTTTGCACTTTGGTATTGCCTGACATGGAAGTGGCTTTTCATGCATTTGTCATTTATAAGCAGACATATTCCATGAGCTAAAAACTTCAATTCTGTAAGCAAGAAGGGCTGCTAGCAACCAATGTCAGCATTTTTGCTGGTTTTGTGTTAAGAGTGCAAGTCTAAGGCATTTTCCTGTGTTTTAATGATTCAGATTTTAGTGAAATTGTAAATTTAGAGACTATCAAAACAGTCTAACTATCAGCTGTTGGATGTCCTGCTACTGCAAGATTTTTTTATTATGCTTTCTTGCCATTTAGATTTATGGGTCATGCTTTAAAAGTAGATTGGATCTTATGTACATAATGGTTTGTCTTTAAACTCAAATTTATTTGGTTAATGATTTCTGTGATCCCTCTTCCTGGAAAAGTGTTCATTTGCTGAATGCAATGAGCATGCTGTTACCATTTTACTGCATGGTTACTCTTCAAACTAAGGCTCAGAGCAGACATTCCCATGTATGCATCCCCTTTTCCCTCTGACTTCTTTTCCCACAGAGGGCAGGTAACATTTTCCAGGGTCTTTCCAAAAAGGGGAAGTGTTCCACTTCAGTAATCTTGCTGACGTAGCAGACAAAAGCCCCACTTCCTTCTCCTCCCTCACTACATAAAGACAAAGCACGCTTTAGATCTAGCTTTTCTGTAACCACAAATTCTGATGACACTTGAATATCCTTCTTACAAGTTTCATGTTTATGCGTCAGTATTCAGTAGTTGATTGCCACAGATCATCTACTTGCTTCTCATCTTCTAGATGACACCATGCTCAAAAAGCAGATTCACTAGTATGAACTTGGGTAACTATTTGTGCTTTAATTCTCTCTTTACATGGCCTACCTCTTGAGTTCCACCATTGAGTTAAATGGATGTTCAGGATCAGCCAATCTGTATACAGTTAAGATATTTTAAAAGGGCAAATATTCGTAGGGTTTTTTTTTCCCCATGACTTGACACTCACTGCTCATTTCCCTATTACTGTTATCCTCCCTACAAAGGGGGTAGCTCAAAGTTTTAGTAAAGGTGCTGTTTTAAATACATAGACACAGTAATTAATTCACATGTAATTTCTGAAAACAGAATCTGCTAAATAGTACAACATCAGCTGTTTCAGCAGGAGATTTAAAAAGCATGGTGTCCCACTTCAAGCAGAAATAACTCTTCAGGTGTTACACTTCCTTCCCGTTACAGACCATCCAAACTTGTCAGGTAGCACTGACAAAATGTTCCAACTCTCATCACTGGAAAAAGGAGAATAAGGTCTAAGTCAAATGGCTCCTTTTAAGAAAGAAATTGAAATTTACATACAAACACACTTTGCATACATTAGTTTTTTTTTCAAAAATAGTAACACTTAAAACCACAGTGAGTTACAACATAAGAAAATTAGATCAAGTCTTTTGGTCTCATCTCAGATGCCGGATCCGTAGTAAGTTTTTCAGCAAGGAAATCAGGTTCGGGATAGGATCATCATAGATGAGATGCAAAAGCAATACAGGAAATCAGGGAATGTACTAGTTTTGCACAGGATTCCCAATTACATTAAAAATTAAATATTCTTAGTCCTTCAACATATTTAAGGTATACCTATTTAAATACAGAATCACTCCAGACTTTTTGAATGAAAATATTTGAAAGCTTTTTATTTACATACCTTAACAACTAGAAGTATTGGTTCTTATGTTTTATGCCATTTCTCTGTCAAAAAAGAGAGACATTTATTAGTTGAAAAAGATTTTCTTCCATCACTTAAAGAGGTGTCAAATTCCATTTCATCTCTCAGGCAGATAAATTGCATTACTAAATGGTTTACGAATCAGTATCTGGATCCTGTAAATTTGAATGAAACAAATTTCAAATATCCTCATACCACAGTAAGATTTCTTTTGCTTCTCTTGCCCAGCTATTGCTCAATTTGGCTCTACAACTCTGACAGGCAACTAACCAATTATAATCCTTATAATCCTCCAACACAAATCAAGAAGTTACTGACAGTTACAGAATGCCTGGTTCTCAGCTTGCACCAAAACATTAAAAACTGCAGAAGAGGCTAAAACCCGTCAACACGCAAACATTAAATAAAAAACTGCATCCAGACCACTTACCTCCATGCAAGAATCTTTACTGCAAGTGCCAAGGAAAAAAGAGTATCTCATTCTGAATTTGGACTTAAGGAAAAAAGGCCAAGAGACATCATGAAGTAATTCAGCCCATTTTCCATAATATAAAAACACACAAGCCAAATATCATGCTACACTTCAAATGTGTAATTTTTAATACAACCATTCATATGTCACCTCATGATTAGAATTGTGATGATCTGCAGTTTTAAAAGCAGTCACTTGGCAGCAGTCATTAGGTCATTCAAACCTATTTGGTAAATAAAGACCTTGAAATTTCAGTATTTTCAAGATTTCAGCTATTTTGGTGTTACAGTAGTCTAATCTCAGAAATTATATTCATATACATTTTTCTTCAGGCAATCAGGTTCGGGATAGGCTCTTCACTGATTAGACATACCAATGGTTTTAACCTAACACTAATATATCAAGCTTTTCAAATTAGTCATAGCATTTATTGTAATTCGTACCTTTAAGGAAGGAGCAGCCTTTAAACATCACTGCAAAGACACAAATTGCACAGGTCAGCTATATTAACAAAGCTTGCTACTACAACTTTTCTCTAAATCAGCCATTTAGCAGTCACCCCACTCCCCTACTTGAAATGTAGCCTGTCTGAACAACAGCATTTTACAGGTAGCACTGCTACACAAGATGTTTTTCATGCCTACATTTCAACTTCATGTACTAAGACAAAGCCTGGCCTTCAAAGGAAGCCACTAACAGCTAGCAACATCTTTAAATATCTTTTATTAAAAAACAAACAAAATTAAATCTTGTAGTAAGACAGCAAAATCAGATCCTATCCCTACTTTGTAATTTGACTTTCTAAATACAACCCATAAACTTGTCAATACTGAGAAAAGATAATCCAAATTAAGTGAATTTCTTTGAAGGTCAAATTCAGGTAAGAAGCAAAGTTCAAAGCAACAGGTACCACAGTATCAGTTGATGCACAGTAAACATTCATTGGCACTTTTTTTTTTTTTTTAAACCTACTGCAAATGCTTTAGCTTGGCCTCAGTTAGTTTAGCTCCAGAACTGAACAAATCCTAGCATAATTCTGTTTTAATTCATCGCCAAATTCCCCCTTTAGTTATTAAAGTTTACTTTCACAAATACCTGCATCTGAGCAAGCCTTAAGTGAATAGTGTTTCATAAACAGGCCAAAGCATGTGTGTCAAGTGTCATCACTAGTTCTGAAAGACCAACAATACTTTTGTTGCCTTGTCACAGCACCATTAATCCCAGGCAAAGAGTAAGATCAAGTTACAGATGTCTAATACTCTTTCCCTTTACAGTTTCTAGTTTTTGCTGGGCAACATCACGTTATGTCAACATGGACAACATAAGTGAGTTTAAATAACACACTAACATCCTTATTCACAGCCTGGAATGTGGTAGCATCTAGCTAGTACATGGGACAATAATTTAAGTAACATTAACCTGGGTAGTGAATGAAAAATTAAATGACTTTTGAAAGAATCTTAGCAGTGGTTTCATCTCAGAAGCCAGATCCGTATGAAGTTTCTCATCAACAAGTCAGATTTGGCAGTTTCATCACGATCTACCACTTTCAAATAGTTACAGTAGCACACTAAGTATCAATGAATGCGAAGTGCAATGCATGTATTTCACAACATAAGCTTATGGTAAGAATTCATACATGCTGAAAAGAATACATTACAAAAGTTTCAGCTGCTAAGTCAATAAATGTTACCTCTATCTGATGTCCTAGAGTCACCAGAAAAATCTCATCAGGACATTTGAGTTTTTTCTTCATACTGCTTGTTGATACACCATACTAGAAATAATAATAAAAAAAAAAAACTATTACAATGTGATCAGGCAGAACATAAGTTTCACTCTTCCAGATTCCCCATTCCTCTCAGATTTTTTTCAAACACAATCATTGGCTGCAGGCATTTAAGTTGCATACAAATTAATTTGAATATAAGTTCCTGAATTTATTTCCCAGAAATTTCCAAAAAGAATACTGTCTATGCTCCCTATTTGTATCAAATCTCCACATGCCAGCTCTGTTTTCTTGACCTTACCGCTTTCTTATATTAATCTACTGAGCCTTAAGAGTAAAATGACAAACAATAGCCGTATCCCTTAGGCAGTTTTTGCACAAATCTAGTATGCATGCTTCAGACACGCAGTTTACCAGCTCCCTTCAACAGTGGTTTGAAGTGACCCAAATAAACTATACATCACCTCAATTACTCATCTCAGCCTATCCATTGCAAGATGATCATGTCAAATAACATATCTGAAAAGCAATCACACCTCCAATTTTAAGCTAACTACATACCTACTAATTTAATGATACATATATATTGCCAATCACATTAATTCCTCCCCACCAATCATTCAAACATACATAGCTTTCAGGAACGTCCACTTGTGTGTACCAAGCATTCTTCTAGTTCTGATCATGTTTCCATGAAGGGCTAGAATTCGAATTAAACAAAACTGGATTTTAAAATTGAAAATGCCTGTTAAGCTCTTGCTGTGATCTAGCATTATTGCATGTATTAAGTCAGAATCACGATTACCAAGTGCTGAAAATTCACTTTTTTTAAATACAGCAATTCAAAATTAGTCTATTAAGAGACTTTCAACAATACTTGTCAAGTTGAAATTCTATACTGCACTAGGAAGGTCAGACTGCATTGTTTGTGGATCCATTTTCAACAATTAGGATGTCTAAAGAACCGAAATATTTAAGCTTCTGTATCAAAGGTTTTTATATCAGGAGGACACAATGCATTTATTCACAATGCAATACTATTTCTGCCCATGGTTTGTGGGATCATAACCTCAATAATTTATGTTTGTGTATGGTCACATATTGGAATTCATATGAATTCCAACAAGGCCAGGCAGCTAACTTGCACATCGTCTCTAAAAATCAGTAAAAGCTGTCCATGTCCAGTTGGGTTTTGAACATCTCCAAGGATAGAGACTCCACAATCTCTCTGGGCAACTTGATCCAAAATACTACAGCAAAAAATATCAGAACCAATTGAATAAAGGACTTGTCTTCACACAGGAAAGAATATAAAAGCTTAGGTAATTATTAATCAGTTTAAACGGAACCATGGAAGTGTGACATACTATAGCACCATCATACTATAGATCTTTTCTGTCTTCTGTCATCCAAAGATGACAACTCTGACACCTGAGGGAATTATTTTCAGACAGACAAAAACAGGAAAATAGCCTAAAAACTGGAAGCACTTACTATGTTAATCAGTGACAAAAATGTAATGTTCCTTCTACATTAATGAAATTAAAAAAAAATCCAGAACCATACCTTAAAGTTTCTGTACAATGTATCAGACAGCACTACATACTTCTTCATAGTACCTAAAAATAAGCAAAACAAACTTCACTCAAACAGCAATCAAATTTTTATTAGTAAGCTGTAAAACCACGGACAACACATGAGCAATTTCTATAGCCTCAGAAGTACATGGTATGTCTAAAGCGTTAAACTTGCAGGTCCTTCAGCATCAAGAGTTAGAATTATTTTGAAGTTACAAGCAAAGGAGTGACAGTTATATCCACCTGAAATCCACTACTCAGGTACATGTGGTTCTAGCAGACATTTACTAACATCTAGAATTTTTAATGAAAACCCATTAGCTCAAGCATTTAATCCCTAAAGTAGAGTAAGCATTAGCTAATTTCAATAGTTTTGCATAACATAAAATTTTAACTGTGTTTAGTATTCAATCTACTACCAAAAGCCAGAGAAACATAATTTTTGTTACCATATGGAAGCACCTTTACAGTACAAAATTCCTGAAGAAACGTTTCTCATTCTGCATTGTGTAACCAATGTAGCAATCCACTGCAGATTCACTACTGAACATGGGTTTGTTTCAGACAACAACTTAAACCATGAAGAACATGGGCTTATTCATACCCAGTAACCAAGTCCTATTAACAGACTATGAAGATTCAAGTTTTTTATTATTCGTTCATTTAACATCTGACCCAGGCTAGCATGTCAGATACAGGCAAGTTGATTCAATATAGAATGACTGCAGCTCTCAATCACCTCCTAATCATCGCTTGCTGATGAAGCCTAAAATCCTAGCTCTGCTTTTTATTCTACTGCTCACTCTTCCAGAAAGACTACTTGCTGACGTGACATTAAGACATCAGCTTTGCAAGAGGCAAATTGAAAAAAATCCTTAAGCCATTTGAAGTTTTTTGTAAAGCTCCTTATGTTCTAGGCGCCTCTCATTGCCTAACAAGATGACATTCGTACCTAAAGCATTCAAGTAATCTTATGATTGTAATGAAGATTTTTTATTCCTAGTGTGATTTCTTTTCAATCAATTAAGTAGATTTTTACAGTAACTGTATAGTTACAATTCTTTTAAGACAATTTAATGATACTTGGGGTTGAGCAACCTGAAACAAGTACAGTTATGACACAAAGGAGCCTACCAATTCTATGTAAAATTGTTACCAAAACCAGAAATAAAACTCCTTAACATCAATGCAGCATTAAGAAGCAGGCATTCCTTTAATAAGGAATGCACCAGGGATGTGGGGGATCCTTCCATCTAAGACACCACCCCCACCGAGACTACAAATCATTGAGCTTATATCTGATGCTCCTTATACATGTTCATTACAGTTCTCGGAAATGATTTGAGCATTTATTGCTTTTCCGGGAACTTGTTTATATATTTACATATCATTACACATGCAAGTCCATGAGGGGCTGTCTTTTCGGGTCATGAGCATCTCTAGCAGCAGGTAGGGCTCATACCACGGTGAACTTCAGTTGAACTCAGGTTTCTCCACATAAGGTTTCCACCTGGCTTTTCCTTGCTAGTCACACTTACAAGATTCACAATCCATTTCAACCAGTTGTTCTGCTCCTTTCCTCCATATGGTTGGATCCTGCAAGATCTTGCTCCCGCTCTGCCTACACCGATTCTTTTCTAGGTAGTATGTTGCATTTGCCCCTTGTATGGTCTGAAGAATGTTATTTAATTAGGTCAGTAAGGTTTAAGGGTATAATTCCCGAAGAGGTTATTCATCTTCCCAAAACCTTTAACCCATCCTAAGATCAGATTGTTTTCGCAATTTGCCTCAGACAATTCTTTTTTTGTCTAGATTCTACTTCCTGGCCATCAAGTAACTGCCTTATGGTCCTATAGGGATCTCCTGTCTCATCCTGGTTCCAATAAGCCTCCTCTGTGCACTTTAACTGGAGCATCAATTGCCTTTGTCTTGTTAAGAGAGGCACAGCACTGTAGTAACTCCCAGTGTTGTGATCTGCAATATACCTCTTTGCTGTCTCCTATTGATACTTCCAGGTAGTATCTCCCATTTTATGTCAGGCACTTCCGGTCCAATAACCTCGTACAGTCCCATCCCACACGGCAACAATATTCTGAACCAGTGCCCCTTGGCACTATCTCAAACTCATTTCCTACTAGTTGGAAGTTGTGGACCAGTCGCTTGAATTTTATTTCCTGATTGAATTATTTTCCAACCCCAAGAGGCCTAGTCTGGACGAAGTTTAACTATACCTATTACCCAATCCTGTCCTTGACAATGATTCAGCAATAAAAGGATTACCACCACAAACATCATTATCAAAGAGATCCCTATGTCCTGATGCCCACTCCTTCAGTGGTTCACCCTCTGGATTTTTAGTTTGAGTGGGTCCTTAGTCACAACTGTGGTCCATTGAATAGGTTGTGGAGACACTTTTACTCACATATAATGAACCTAGGGCTCCACTCCCTTGAGGGCAGTGTATGTCGTCAAAAGCACTTGTCATGGTGTTCCCACCTTTCTTGGACAGTTTGAGTTCCAGGATTTCAGGTAAACCCTATCACCTGCCTGATATGAGGGGACCAAAGTGTCCAAAGCAAGTGGTCCAGTAAGACTGACGTATCTCCTAAGGACTATCAGAGCCTTTCCTAGGGAGATCAAATATAAACATAAGCGTGCCTCACCCACTGTATGGGGTTCCCCAGGTATTAAGGAGACCTGGTACAGCTTTCCATACATCACCTGGTAAGGGCTGATTTTGGTCCTTGTCCTGTGCTGTATTCTAATCCTGAAAAGTGCTATTGGTAAGGCTAGTGGCAATTTTAAAGATGTTTCTTGACAAATTTTACTAAGCTGCCATTTTATGGTCCAATTCATTCTTTCCACCTTCCAACTTGATTGGTCTCCAAGGAGTGTACAAATCTCACTTAATACCAAGAATTTTTGCCACAAAATGTGGGCCCTGATCAGAGGACATTCCTATTGGCACTCCAAACCTGGGGATGATCTCTTAAGTAATAGTTACTTCTTTTGCTTTGTTGGTGCATCAGGGAAATACTTCAGGCCATCCAGAAAAGGTGTTGATTAATACTAAGAGATACCTACAGCCATTTTGTCTCAGTAATTCAGAGACATCAATCTGCCAATAGTCCCCAGGAGAATTCCCCTGCCTAATGGTTCCTGGGGGTGGTCTTTTCCAGTTCACAGGATTATTTATGCAAGGATGCCTTGTTCAACTGCCTCTTCAGCAGTTTTATCAGCTGAAGGTTGCACACATTTACTGCAGTTTGTGCAAACTGATGTCCTTTACAATGCATTATGGCTACCTCCTTTGGCTTCTTAATATCCTGCAAAAGCTGAAGAATTTCTTCTTTGTATTTGATGGGTGAGCCTTGAGCCAGAAGTAACCCCCTTTCTTTCCAAATAGCTCTGTGGGCATGTACCACTCCAAACACGTACTTCAAATCAATCCATATATTTACTTTCTTCCCTTCTGATATTTTCAAGGCTTGTCTAAGTGCTATCAGCTGAACTGTTTACAGGTAAAGCCCGTTTCTACCACATCCATGGTGGTGACCACAGCATACCAAGCCACCCATTTCCCTTCTCACACAAAGCTGCTTCTGTCTGTGAATAGCTCCGACTCTGGCTCAGCAAGGGGCTCATCGTTTTAAGTCCTGCCTACTGGAATACACTTGTTTGATAGTCTGTAGACAGTCGTGGTACAGGGGCTCAGAATCTCCTTTTTCCGAAATCAAAAACATTGCCGGGTTAGTTGCTGAAGTGGTCCAAAGTTCTGTATGATCTTGCTCCAGCAGGACAACTTGGTATTTGAGCATTTGGCTCGGGGACAACCTATGCCCCCCTTTTTGTTCTAAGATGGAAAACATCATATGCAGAACGTACAGTTCAATTCTTTGTCCTGTGGTTAATTTTCTGGCTTCTTGGATCAAGAGAACAGTCACCACCACAGCACCCAAACACCAGCCTTCACTGACATTATCCAATTGTTTGGAGAAATATCCCACCACCCTTCTTCAGATCCCCAATCTTTGAGTCATCACACCTGTAGCAAGATGCTGTCATTCATGCACAAATAGTTCAAACAGTTTAGATGACAGCACCTGCATTGGGTCTACCTGAGTTATTTGAGCCCTTTTTAGGCTCCTAAAAGCAGTTTGGCATTCTGGGGTCCATACTAAGTAGTCCCCTGCAGATCCCTTCAGGTTTTCATAAAGCAGTTTCACTAACAATCCATAATCCAAAATTCATAACCTGCACCACCCGACCATGCCCAAAAATGCTCTTAATTCTTGTAGTTGTTGGTTCTGGCATTTGGCAGATTGCCTCTTTCCAATCAGGGCCCATCCTTCATTGTCCTTGTGAAATTTCAAACCCTAAGTAGATCACAGCCTCTCTTCCTATCTGGGCCTTGTTCTTCGACACTAGTATCACCCTTGTCCTAGGAAGTTCAGTAGGCTTATAGTCATCTGTATACACTTCCATCAGTTTTCAGCAGCCAACAGAATGTCATCCACATATTGTAGTACTGTCCCATCAGAATCGTCTTTCTTCCATGTCTCCAACTCCTTGACCAACTGGTTGCCAAATATTGTTGGACTATTCTTAAACCCTTGGAGCAATACCATCCAGGTAAGTTGCGTTTTACATCCAGTGGTGTGGCTTTCCCACTCAAAGGCAAATATTGCCTAACTATTCTTACTTAAGAGGTATGCAGAAAAAGCCATCCTTGATATCAAGTACCATAAGCCATTTATGTTCCTCCTTTAAAGAGGTCAGCAGGGTATATGGGTTGGCTACCACTGGGTGGATGTCTTGGACAATATGATTCACAGCTCTCGGATCCTGTACTAGCCTATATACCTTGCCATTCTGGTTTTTTTTTACTGGTAATATCGGGGTATTATATTCTGATTCACATGCCAACAACAATCTGTATTTTAAGAATTTCATTATCAATTCTTCAAGAACTTTCCTTGCCTCCCACTTAATAGGATATTGCTTCTGTCTTACTGGTTTGACTCCAGGTTTTAGAATAACTTTCACTGGTTCTGCTATTTTAGATCGGCCTGGGGTTTTGCTTGCCCATACCAGAGGCGTTACCACATCCTCTACCTCCACAGGAATCTCTTTCTCCAGCTTCTGTATGTTCTGTAACAAAAATTCTCACCTCCATGGCTTCTGTTTCTGGTACTAATAGCTGTATTTCTTCATTTTTAAAAGTAATTTGCACATCTAGTTTGCTCAGTATGTCCCTTCCCATTAGGGGCATTGGATATTCAGGCATGTAGAGAAACTGGTGAGTTATCCATTTTTTACCAAGTTTAAACTTCAATGGCTGCAAAAATGGCCTATTTTCTCATTCCCCATGAGAAACATGGGGAATGAGACAACATTTACAACCTTAGAGCTAAAATGCCCTTTGCAGGCGTTAAGAACCAAATAAGTAGCTTCCATGTCAACAAGAAATTCTACTTCATTCCCCAGCCTTAATGTAACTAGGGGCTCAGCTGGGAATGACTCCCCTGGTTCCCTTCAGGATTCATTATCCAATGTCATCAGCTTGATAGCTTGCAGAGATGGGTCCAAGGTCCCAGCCTGAGGGCATTCCCTTCTCCAGTGCCCTCTTTCTTTGCAGGTTGCACACTGGTCTCCTGCAAGGCAGGGCTGCATAAAAGGTCCTTCCCACTCCCCTGCCCCTTCTCATTCTGCTGTGATTCCTTCCTGATCCTCCCCTTCCTCTATGGGCCCCTCCCATCAGAGCTGCAATCAACCTCTCATCTCAAATTTTCTCTTCCAGCCTGCTGCATCTCCTTCTCTCTTTCTCTATTATTAAAAACTGTCCATGCAATCGCCAACATCTTTCCCAAATCCCTTGAATCTGCCCCTTTGATTTCTTAAGTTTCTTCTTTATATCTGGAGTTGATTGCCCCATAAAGATGGAGGCCAACTGGATAGCCTCTTCTCGTTTCTCAAGATACAGATGGGTGTATTTCCTGGTAGTAACTTTTAACAGCTCCATGAAAGATGATGGGGATTAATTTGGTTCCTGTTTTTACTTCATATAATTTGGACCAGTTAATTGCTTTTGGCATAGCATGCCTGATACCAAATAGTATCCACCTTTGATATCTGGTTAAAAGCCCTCAGCGTCCCAGCAGATTGGGATCCCATCCTGGATCAGTAGCACAGAAGTTTTGATCTACTGTTCCCTGCAAGCCCCCATTTGCATGTGCTCCCTCCACCTGTTTTCAGGCTGCATTTAACACCATTTTCTCTTCAGTACTATCTAGTAGAGTATCTAACACTACCTGCAGATCATTCCAGTCAGTCCTGAGTCCTAATTATTATTTCAACACCTTAGCTACCTTCTCTGGATCTTCCCTGTAAATTCCTGCTGTCTCCTTCTAGGAGACACATTCTCTCTGCCATTCCAGGAGATTCTGCAAAGTAAAGAATAGATCTACATATGGCAGTTCATCCTACTTCCCTTCCCTGCAGCAAAACAAGTCGCAAAATGGTATCATATCACAATATCCCATTCTTTGGCCACTTTTCCTGGCCTTCCAGAGCATACAGTCGCCACCAGCGGTTGCAATATTCTATCAGCTGTTTCTTTGTTAGTGGATCACCTCCCATTTGTCACCAACACCTTATAATGCACCCTAAGATATAAGTCCTTAAAATTCCCCCTTCAGGCAGTGGAACATTGCCCATCATGCAACAACACGCAATGCATGGAGAGGTGGAGGAAAGGAGAGAAAAGAAGGAACAAAAGCAGAGAAAAGACAAAAAGACAGCGTGGCCGCACAATGATACCCCAGTATCTTTAAATCAATCTGCAGACTTCTGCCTGTCAGAATTACCTTCCCTTCCTTTGGGTACCTCTACAGCCTAATCCTACAAGGCTTTCACCACCTCTTATGGACAGGCAATGACCTATCTCAGGATCCTCTTAAAGAAAAGAGCGCCTTCACTCTTCAGGGACCTTGTTCAGAGCTCTACAGTCCAAGGACCGAAGGTTCTCCTCAAGAATCCCTTGGTACCAGCAGGAGGTCCTGTGCTCCCACAGATCCGTTGAGACTCAGAAGCAATTGTCCCACCTGGGTCGCCAGAAAGCTGTTACCAAAACCAGAAATAGAACTCCTTAACACCAATGTAGCATTAAGAAGCAGACATTCCTTTAATAGGCAGCGGAGACATACAGGATTCTTCCACCTAAAACGGCCCCCGACACTGTAAGTGATTGAGCTTGTATCTGATGCTCCTTATAGCTACCCATTACAATTCTCGGAACTGATCTGGATATTTATTGCTTTTCTGGGAAGCTGCTTATATAATTTATCTACCGTCACGCATGTGCAGCCCCAAAAGCCACCCAACGCATTTACCCCATACGCCCGCAACGAGCACCGCTGCGCGGGCAGTACCGACTACCTATCAAAATGGCGTAGGCCAGAGCGAGCCTCGCCTGGCGCCGCCCGCGCCGGGGCAAAATGGTACCCCACGGCCACGAGCGCGGCGGCCACGGCAACTACCCGCCCCACAATGCCTCGCGCTGCGCACCACCGCTTCCGGCGGGCAGCGCCCCGCACCGCCCTCCTGCCACCGCCCCGCGGAAGCGCGAGGCATGCCGGGACTTGTAGTCCGCACCCTCCCTGTCGCGGATGCTGTGGGGCGGCTTGCGCCGGCGGTCCGGCCCCGCGCCACGGCCTGTTACCCCCCTCCCACCTCCTCGTCGACGGCGCGAGTCTCAGCGTCACCTCCAGCCTCAATTACTACCGGGCGCCGCTGAAGAGCGCGCGCGCTAACGGGGGCGAGCCTCCCAAACGGCCGGGCTGCAGAAGCACGGCTGGGCGCCTCTCGCACGCCGCCTGCGCGACCGACGCAAACCACGGCCCCGCCGCCGCCGCCGCCACCCTACCGGCCGCCGCCGACTCTCCGCAGGAAAAGAGGGGGCGCGGGGGCGCTCGCTAGCTTTATATGGAGGCGGTGGGCTGGGAACGAGGCTGGCCCCGCCCCGCCTGGCCCCGCCCCTCGGCGCCCGTTGCCCCGCGAGCCGCCGGGCGCGCTCCGCCGTGACCCGGCGCGCGCGGGCCCGCGCACGGGGCGGGCGGCCGTTACCCCGCCCCGCCCCGCCCCACCGCACCCCGCCCGGGCGGGGCTGCGCGGCCCTGGGCGGCGGAGGGAGGCCCTGGGGCGGCGGAGCCGCCTGTGAGGCCCGGAACGCTGACGCGTTTTCCTCCGGGTCCCTCCCCACTCCTAAGGGCCGCGACTGCTTTTCGGTGTGCCCAGAAAAAAAGGGGCGCAGCCTGTGGCCAGCACTGCTCAGCTTCGCTTGGCAGCGCGTAGCTCAGCATCTGCGGACGAGTTGCCATTAAATTTGCCCTAGGCCTCTGCTTGCCTAGCCTCACCCTAGAGCCTGGACTCGGGCCTGTCTCGGCCTGAGGGGTTTACACTCAGGGCTGCTGGGGGGTCAGGCTGCTCTGCCTGTGAGGGGCAGGAGTGCGAGGGCTAAAGGGGAAAAAGAGAGCGCTAGAGCCTGGTGTTTGATCCAGGTGCTGTTTACACATTTTGCATTAAAGGATCTTTTCATAAAATGCATAGCTAACAAGTAAAGACAAGAACCTAATACAACTTCGCCTCCTAAACTTAAATATTTTTCATTGAACGCTTGTTTGCTATGGCTGTCTTTTGATATTCTTTCTTAGGCATCCAACTTGTTAACTTTTTATTCCATAGCTCTGCCTAAGTGTTTCAACTGTCCTTTGTCTCTACTTGGATCTTTCTGAAACTTTGCCACATGCATGCACTTTCTCTTTCTGGAAACAGCATGCAATGCTCTGTGATACTCCAAGTCATCAGGGCTGAAAAATTTTCTCTTCCCCACAGCTGACAGAAAGCTTTCCTGAATGCTTATTATTTCTTTCTGCTATTTTCACTCTAAAAAGTCTAAGGATACAGTTCCACAGCAGACTGTGGAGTGGGCTGCCCCAATCCTGACACATCTTTAGCCATCACAGCACTACTAGAAGTTGTACAACTGTAGAGTTACAGACAGAAAGCCAGTTAGTTTTCAGTTGAATCAGCTTCCTGTGCATGTGTGGAAGTGCTAGTGAAAGCAATGGGAACAGGAATCCAGGCTGTGTAGGAGAGACAGCATCACTACAGCCCAGACGACATTTAAACTGCTGTGGAACTGCATCCTGAATTCCAATAATCTATATGCATGTTCTCTGTAATTGCTTAGAGTCTGTAACTTTATTTCCCACCTTATGGCTGAGAGTTTTATCATAGAATCAGTAAGGTTGGAAGAGACCTCTGGAGATTTAGTTCAACCCCCCTGCTCAGCAGGGTCACCTAGAGCACGTTAGACAGGGTTGCATCCAGGCGGGCCTTGAATATCTCCAGAGAAGGAGACTCCACAAGCTCTCTGGGCAACCTGTGCCAGGGCTCCGTCACTCTCACAGGGAAGAAATTCTCCCTCACGCTCAGGCAGAACTTCCTGTGGCTCAGTTTGTGCCCATTGCCTCTTGTCCTGTCACATGGGACAACTGAAAAGAGTTTGTCCTTGTCCCCTTGACACCCTCCCTTCAGATAATTATTGAGTATATCATTCCATTTTGTAGGGGAAAATAGAGAAAAAAAGAGGGAAGAAGAGTTCAAAGAATTGTATTGGCAACGACTTGTTAAGAGCACTACAAGAACTGGTGGTCCAGAAATACAGATGACCTTTCAACAGAAGAGAGTCTTACCCATTTGGAGCAGGTAAAGAAAGTCTGGGAAATGATGTTTTACAATAGTAACATATCCAGTAATTTTATTCCTAAAGTTATTAAGATTAATGCTACCAAGAAAACTAAATAGTTGACAAAAAAAAAATCTAACTTGTTTTCTTCTGAGGTCGGTGAGTGAAATGCTACTCTTCTTTTTCTCTGTCCTTTTATTCTTCCACATTCGTTCTACCTGAGATCATCCTCTTGCCTATGAGCAGAGTGGTCCAAATGGCAGAGTACAAGCTATAGACAGTCTACCACCTCTTCTGCTTTAATCTGGGGCATCAGGAAAATGATCTATGTGCTACCTTTTGGTCTAAGTGCCTCCCACCTGCACTTGTTGAAACTGCTATTTCTGTATGAGAGGAGAGTGTGAAGCTAGAAGCATCAAGGAATAGTTGCTAGTGCCTTAGGTAAGCCTCAGCAGAGGAACTTGCACTGAAGAAAGTACTTAGGCGGTTAGGAAGGTCCCAAAACTGACATTTGCCACACAGCATGGGAAATACAAAACCACTCTTCCGTAGTGACCACAGGGTTAAAGAAAAGCAAAATAATTGCAGCACTTAACTATGACTTGTTTGTCCTTAAGGAAAGGAGGCAGCTCCTTACTGTTCCTTTCCTAAATGCTAAATAATTACGCTTTTTCTACAGCACTCTGTGAGAACTTTAAAATATGTTACTTTCTTGAAGAAAGCAATTTATTTTCTGGGGGAAAATAAAGAGACTCATAGTTTAAGCCCAAAGTATATTATATAAAGCACAAATTAGAACTATTTTAGCTAGCTATTGATAATAAGAATAGCCTATAAATAATGAGATGACTAAGGGCCTGTCCAGAGTTGGGGGATACTGCTCAGCATTGTGAGCTTCGCAGATGAAACATGGGCATGCGCTTACTGAAGGGAATCTTATATCTTGCAAAGCTACTCCATAACAGCTTTCGTGATTTAGCAAAAGAAACTTCTCCTCTTCTAAGTCCTGCTAGATTTGATGGTACTGGTCCACTAGCCGTGCCTGAATGAACATTGCACACAAACATTTCAGCCCCAAAGTGCCTCATATTTCTCAGCATCACCTAAGTCCACTAGCTCTGGACAAGCTTGTGGGTCAAATGAAGTACAGCTTTATTGTAGATAGAAAATAAGACTGAGTTCCTGAATTGCAAGGCTAAAAAAAAAAATAACCAAAGGAAATTAAAACATGCACCACATTCCAGAGTGTATTTTAAAATACTGTTCTTTCAGTGCCTTTTTTTTTTTTTTTTTTTTTTTTTTTGCCTCGACGCTTCTACATCTTTAAGCTATGTCCCAGGTGTTAGGGTGAGGGTGTAACCTATACAGAAATACTTCATCCTCAAACTCTTCCTGGAGACAGTTCTCACTAAGGCTAGTGTGAAGCATAAAGCTGGCTGCCACCAGGCAACATGCTAACCTGCTGTTAGTTTTCAGATGAATTGCTTTGTAATTTGGCTTGCCACACAGCTGCATGTTTATGCACAGTGGAAGTGCTGGTAGAAAAGAGTGCTGGGTGTAAGATGCTGGGAGGATACTGGATTGCCTCTTTTGAGGCTTGCACAAATTTAGACCACTGTAAAGCAACCACAGTCGGAAAGGCTGGTATTTGGTTTGCCTCGAGGACTTTTCAGCTCCAGGCAACACTTTCCAAGTTCTTCTCTTTCTTTTTTTCCTTTTAAATTTCTCTTTTTATTCCTGTTCTTTTTCCTTCTTCTGCTCTTTCTCTTTTTTCTCTCTCTCTCCTCCCTCTTCGCCTTTCTTCGCATTTTAAACCTGGCTTCCTGTCTCTTCTCCAATGGCATTGAAACTTTGATGACTCACATCTCTTGGTTTAGTTTGGGGTTGTTACTGGTGCATCCTTTGGGATGCTGAGTTCCCCTCCCATCTCATCTTCCAAGCAGGAAATCTATTGTATACAGCTTTAATTTCTTCCTTCTTAGAACGGATGATACTCATTGTAAAATCATAAAATGCATCATAGAACGCATCAACAGTGAAACAATTTTGTTTAGCTTGTGGTTTCGATCCTATTCTTAACTTTTATGGAGACCAGAGTCTTTTACTTATACCTCTCAAATGTATCTTTTCTAATTTTTAGCCACTTCAGTGTTACAGAAAAACAAACACATTTTTGTTTATGATAAATGAGATCATAAAAACATGAGAATGGCTGTACAGGGTCAGACCATAAGTCTATCTCCCCCAGTATTCTGCCTCCAGCTGTAGCTGAAAGTGAACGCCTAGGGAGGGATGTAGGAATAGAACAAGCATGTAGTGATCCTTCCTCTGAATATTCTCGCAGCCTTCAGGAATATAAAACTCAGGGACCTTTTAGAGATGTTTTTGTGAATGTAACAACCATCAATTAATTTGTCATCGGTAAATATGCCAAGGCTACCCTGAAATTTTATCATCCACAATGCACATGGCAAGGAGTTCCACAGCTTAATTGGCACTGTGGGAAAAAACATCTCCTTTGGTTTGCTTTGTATCAGTTGTCAATGGCTTATTGCATAGTTTTAAAAGAAACAGTGGACAGTCCATCCCTGTGCAGCCATTTCCTTCTACCAGTGATTTTATAATCCCCATGAAAACTTTCCCCCCACCCTTGTCTCTTCCAGGCTGAAAAATTCTTGTTTACTTAGTTGTTCCTCACGTGGGAGTCAATTCTTACCTCTGACCTTACTCTCACTGCCCTTCTATAAACTTTTCTTTATGAGATGAAGGTCCTAAAGTAATGCAAGAAACAGCCTGTATTCAAGAAGCCACCACAATATGTGTTTATACAATAACATAATGATGTTCTCTATTTTCTTCTCTGTTTCCCAGCCATTCCAAAGCTTTGGTTTATTTTTTTGATTATTACTGTGCATGGAGCTGACATTTCTATAGAACTATCCATCATAGCCACAAGATCTCACTTCTGAACAATAAAGGTCAGAGCCCTTCATTTTGTATTTGACATTATGATTGTTTTTTTAATGAGCAATACTTTATATTGATGCATATTGAATGTCATGTATTGCTGTTATGTCCACTCAAATTTTAAGCTCCTTCTGCAGCTCTTCTCCAGCCATGAATAATCAAGTAATTGTTTTCTTTCTACCCTGGCAGGCTTCCTATACCCTGAAAAGGGATACATTATTGTATAGTGGCATTTACTTTATTCTGGTATTAACGTTTTTACATTTGTTGGCCCTTTTGCCATTTTTCAAGTCTTTCTTGACTGGTGATTTTATGCCTTCAAGATAGTGTTCTCAGATTGTCTTCATACTACTTGTGAGTATTTAATGCTTAGGTGTTCTTCTTTGTTTCGTTTTTAATAAGCATCTTCATTTTTTATTCAGCTCCCCTATTTGAGATTGAGTACATCTGTGGTGGATATTTGTTTTTTGTTTCTTCTGCAAAGATAGAGTATCTAAATATACAGTGGTCGTTGATACAGACCTATTTGGTTTATTGTCGTAATCTAATCAGTTTATATATGGTAAAGCTTAATTAAGTTTCATGCAACAAAAAAACCTTGAAGTAGTTTTAGTTACTTAAAAGAAGCAATTACAGCTGGCATATTATGACAAGCAAACTAATTCATATAAAGAATTTTAAGTTACATTAGCTATTTTTCTCTGTTTACCAGGATAAGTTTCTGCGATCTCTCGAGGAATGCATTATCATAACTATTTTATTGTTTAACAGGAGAAGCTATCGTTATCTTGAACTACAGTAGCATTTCAGTATCCCCCAAAATACTTATGAGGAAAATCTCAATTTGAGTCGTTGTTAATGCTTGGGAATGCTTTTTCTTTTGGCTCATTCTAGAGAGGTTGGATGAGCAGGCTCAGATGAAATGAAAGCATTGAAGTGGGAGTACTGGTAAAAGATGGAAGCAGAGCAAGCTCTGCTATTTAGTATTCTCATTGTTCAGGGGCACAGCTAAGTTTAATAACATTTGCAGTCACTTCATTCATTAATGTAATATCTTCACATATAGTCCTTTCTCTCACAATATTCCATTTGGTAGTGCATATACAAAAAGACAGTTAAGTCTGTGTGCTCCTGAACATCATAAAACTCTGTGTTTTAAAGTATGTCTTGGACATAGTGCATTTTCTGTGGTAGCCTATTAGATTGTTCAGCATCTTACAGAAGTTCAAATTAACTTCAGTAGTACCAGAAAAGGCAACAAACCTTTTCTTAATAATTATTTGATAGATGACTGTCGTAAGTAGGGAAAATACTTAAAATCTGCTGAATAGGTCATACTTTTTCAAATACAAATATTTGTGCCTGAAATATTTTGTTGTGGCAATGATATTGAGACCTGCAATTAAGTAGCTATGTTGTTGAAAATTTCCTGTAGGAAACTTATGTTTATCCACAACACATTTGCTAACAAACCTCTTAAGTAAGCATGGCCATAAGGATAGGCAAATGTTCTCTATAAATGATTTTCCAGTTATACATATTTTCCTTAATTAGATTGAAGCAACTTTACCTTGTCCTTAATCTACCATTGAAGACGGTAGATATTTATGGAAAAAAATAATTTCAAATAATATTCTTAGAAAACTCTGTATTAAAACAATTTATAATTTTATGAACAAGAAGAGAAAGCCAAATAGGGAAAAAAGGATTCTCTCTCATATAGCTTTAAGAAGTTCAGTGTCAAACTCACTTTAAGTAGGAAAAACTTCTGTCCATTCCTTAATAAGAGGCTGTATCTCATTCTTACAGAAGACAAACTTGCTGAATATTTGATTTTTTAACCAACACTGTTCTTAAGATTGCATTTTTCATAGGTTTGTTTACAGTTATAATTAAAATATAATTACACCCTATACAAAATCAGGAAAAACAACATATTTTCAACTTTCAATAATGAAGTACTGTGTGAACTGTTACAACAAAACAGAGGTTTTAAAACTGCATTCCAGCATCTGGAATTGAATCTGGATATGATAAGCACAGATCTCTGGGTAAGAAAGAGGCACTGTCTTTGAAGCAGAGATTTCCTATAACCTTCTTTAACTAGATGGAGTGCTTCATTTGATAAAGGCAGAAAACAAAATATACATACAGATTATTCTATCCATAGCATGCATATAAAAGTGCATACATTTTTTTTTAAATAGTAAAAGATGTAGGAAAAAGTATCAGCATTATCTACAATGTTAATATATTAATTTTAATAGGTTTAATTTTGCATCTGGTTTCACTTTGTACCATGCACAGATCTTCCCATGGAGTAACTTGGGTAGACATAAGTATTTTTTAAATCTTTTTTTATTCTAGATATTTTATTTCTTGGTTGTTTTGGTCTTACAAGTAAGCAACAGGATAGTGTTTTAGCAGGCTTTATGAATGTTATTTTGCTCTTAGCAGCTCAGTTCTTCACATACAGGGAGAGATCAAGCTCCTTCTATAGGAAGGAGCTATGAAAAAAATACACATTTTAACTTTATAGCTAAGTAGATCTTATAAGTTGCTGCAGAAAAAAGTGGCTTTGTGCTCCCCTCCTCCCCTGTCACCACTATGGGTTAATGATCATGCTGCTACATGACAACTATCTAGTGTGATAGAGAACAATTAACTTTTTTGTAGCTTTAGTTTTCAGCCAGGTAAGCCACCTGAACTGACTCGTACTGTGACCATGTAACCACTAGATTTAACGGAAGAGAAGTGAAGGGAGTGAGGAAGCGTTGAGCAGAGTGACCTCCTTGACAGCAGCTAATACTTAGGCAGCTTTAAATGTGATGTGAAGCCTTACGCTCACACCTTCCAAAACACAATGTAGCACCTATTTGACTGTGCCTGAATACAAGATTTCTACCATCAAAATAATATTTGGGGTTTAAGAATATGTTTACCTCCTGTGTTCTACTATTTACTCTTGTACTGAAAGAGAAATTGTAAGTATCTGAATACAATTGAATTGTTTGGATATGGGCAGTTGATACAAAGAGTAGCCCTTTGACTGGCCCTGCTTAAGAGCAAGAAAATTGTGATACTCTGCCCTAGGATAAGTAGGATTAGTCTGTCTTATGTTTGGAGGTATTTGCAAAGATCAGAAAAAGGATGGCAGCATAGTTAATCCTATTATCATAGTAACATTCCTTAAAAAACATAAATCAGTCACTAGAGTTGTTCCTTCAAAGGAAGTCACTGAGGCTCTCTAGGCAACAAGCAGGAAGTCCTGGGCATTTCAAAAGTTGCACAGTCTGTGGTCAATGGAATAGGACAAGGCCATCCTGTTTTCTGACCCTCAGTTCTGCATATATCGTGTAGAGAAAATGTGCCGCTCTGCCACTCCTTGTCAGCTCAGAGAACACGCTCTTCCTGTCTACAGAAGATGCAGTTAATAGATAGATGTGATTTAGGTGATGTGGTTCAATACCTGTGAGAAGGAAGCAATTGCCTGGCCAGAAGCAGTGTCCTGTGAGTAAGCAGTTTTTCTAAATTCAGGGTCTGTGCAGAGCAGAGAAGTGATGTGAAGCTTGAGCTCAAGGCTGTTATAGATATGAGTCCCCTTAATCTCTAATTGTTGCCAGAGTCTCCAAGCTCACTCTGCTCCCATGAGCATCCCTGGGGATCCCCAAGCCAGGCCCCTCTTGGGGGTTAAGAATAGATGACCAGGGGACAGACTCGCTGATATTCTCTATTCCTTCTCAGCAAACAATGTTGGAGGAGTTTTCACAGACTGCTGATGATCTCAGAACAGAAGCACGTCTGGAGAAGCACAAGTAGTAAGACCTGGGTGGAGGTCTGCAGTATTTTTCCAGATATAAAAAGGCATGGCCACTAGCTGGTCTTGGGAAAGACAAGCATCCTCCTCCCAGCTGGCAGCCTGGTGTTGACTAGAGGAGTTCAGGATGTCAGATGTGCAGATGGAGAATGTCCCTGGTAGTCCCTGGCACAATGCAAAGTAGTAATACTTGCTACAGTGCAGCTGACCGTTCCTGTGGGGAGCTGGCACAGTTGCCAGAATGACTGTGTGGTTCTGGCAAGTGCAGGTTGCCATACACTGAATTTGTGTTCAAGTTGAAAAGGGCCAGTTGCATATAGGCATGTTGAGACTTGCTGTGCTCCTTAGAGGTATCATACCCTTGCTAGGGGATCAAGTTTCTTCCTTGTCAAGAACTCCATACCACAGTGCATGGGACACTTGCTACCAGTGGCAGGAGCACCTACATTCTCATATCATTCTCCTCATTCCTCCCAACTATCTATGGGAGATACCATCCTAGGTGTTCATGTAGGCATCCTTCTGTGTTTTGATCTTGATGTGCCCTCTTCTGACTGTGGGCATCCCACTTATCCCATGGCAATTCCTTACATATTATACCTATAGGGAAGAGAGTCCTCCAGCCATTTTTTCTCGATGTGTTGGCTACAGGGCCAAGTGGTACAAAGGCCACTGATACATGGACTCAGTGTGATATGGCCTTTCTGTTGGATTTAATAGAAACAGAGGATATAAAACATGTGAAGCAATCCTCTGTTTTTCTAAAACAACAGAAAAGCTAAGAGGATTTCAGAAGTTACCACAGTATGCCAGAAGTTGTCACCTGCACTAAAAAAATCCTTTGATGATAGTATTCTATTTTATAAAAATGGAAAAGAAACTTCATTATCATTATTGCAGTGGGAAGCTCATCAGAATGCGATGGCGGTGTTACCTTAAATATTAGATAATCTACTTGAAATGATGCTAGTTCATTGTGCCAGCACAGCATTTATAACCACTGTTTTGTCACATTTCTTTTTCCTGAAAAATAAGTGATATATGTGGGTTAGTCAAGCATACACTTACTCTTGCATGTATAGATATGAAGAGAGGAGTGGATCTCTTCAGGAAATGTTAGTTCATTTTGCTTCAAGATCATGCAGATTTTAGCATAATTAAACAGTTTCCACTGCAATGGGAACATGACACAGCTTGTCTGTAGGATCAGTCTCTCACATACAGTAAGGGATAAAACAAGATAGCTTCACCATAACTAATACATACCATATTAGGGATGTCCAAGCTTTGGAAGGCTTTATCTAGCATATCTTACTGGTTGTGGGCAGAAGCAGCCTGAGAAATTACGTATGTCCTGCTGTTCCGGGATGCCTGAGGGTCCAGCTCAACCTTTCGCTCTTCTCCCCACCTCAAGTTACTGCAGACCAAACTTGGATCCGCAATAACTTGTTCTTATTTGAGCTCACATTTCTGCAACAGAGGCACAACACACCTCTGAGGCACTGGGAGGGAACAGCATGCACCGAGGCGGCTTGTGGCTCTTGCCCATGTTCTTCCACACCCTGCGTGGGAGGGGACAGTGGGCCTGCACACAATGTGAAGTTTCTGAAGGCTGGAACAGAAGAGAAGAAGAAGTGTGCTGTAAGAAGCTGCATGAGAAGACATGAGGCTGAAGTCTTGTTTGAATTCATAAGCAATCTAGCTGGAACACTGATCAGGCATTTAGATCTGACTTCTAATGAGCAGTGGATACCCATGTTCAATACAGAAATAGGTAATTTCCCCACTTTGTAATTTTGAATAGGATGACCATGCAGATCATTATTATTTAAACACAAGAGGGCACTCCCATCTTACTTTTAAATGACTGTCACATTTGAAAAGGTGAGTTCTTGATGGAATAGTATAGAATTGCAGCTACTCTTCTGTGCACACTCTGATAATAGAGTGAATACTATGGATTTGTAAGCATTTATATATCATATTTTAAGAAATGTGATCTTTAAGAAATTTGATCCCTTCTCCAAAACAGCATAAACGAAGAAGAAATGGAAATTAATTCTTGATGTCTGAAGTAAAAAACAAAATACTTATGCTTTTATGGTAACCAGAGCTGCACTAAAAATACGTAAACTGGAGGATTCAAGACTGATTTCTAGGATTTCAAGTACATTATCGTGTGGAAACAGAGACTGTTTCTTTTGTTTGTCATAGAAAATTCATTAGGAAGAATTATGAAAAGGAGTAGTGAGGTTTGAAATTGTTGTGCTTGCCAACACGTGCATATTTTGAAATAGCATGTCAGTGCTCCTTTCACACAAGTTCCACTTACCCTTCCACATGCTCTTGTTTGCCTGCTCTGTTGTACTATAAATACTGTACACACTCTAATCAGATACATAAGTAAGTTTTAAGTTTACCCAAGAGCCACTCAGCTATTGGGATCTGGAGTTTCATATGATCACATACAGAGATTTTAGCAGCTTTTCTGCACATTTTACAGATCAGAAACAGAAAAAAAATCACCCTTTTTTTTTTAAGGAACATAAACCTTTAATAACCTAGTATTATAAAATCCAGCATGCTATTTTTTTTCAGGTTACATGTTTAAATCTTAATTTTGGGTGAAATATAGCTCTTTTCTTCAAGAGAGTAGTTTTGCATGGTCTAAAGTTTCTGAATGGTGAAACAAATTTTAACTGCACTTTTAGCCTATTCGCCTTTTTTCTGTAAGGTGTTTTTCCATCACATTTTTGTGTGAATGCGAAACACTTTTGGCTTTCCCTTAGCGGTTTCTTCACTATGAAATCTGTTTCAGTCTCTATATGAGGCCACATATTTTTTTATAGCAGCAGTGTAATAAAAAATCAGATGGGAGGAGGAAGGCCTGGCAATCTTGAAAGGGAGACTACGAGAGTTTCACCTGTGAATCTCTGTCCTCTGTGCTTGGTGATCTTCCCTCACACTTCTTACCACAGACTAGCTGGCTCTTCTAGCCTCTTACTACAGAACCTAGACTATTATTCTACTTAAATTCACCTAAATGTCTAGCACAATTGTCTTCGCACTCAAGAGTACAAAATTTATCCTGGAGTTGTCCAGTCCTTTCTTACCCTTGTTATTACTCCAACCCCTCTCTGCCCCATTCTACCATTTTTTCCTCTATCTATATATACCATGGAGCCCCAGCCGTGAATTTCCTGTCCTCTGTCAACTTCCAACCCTACTTTTCCTGTTGTCCCAACACTAAGTTACCGTATTTTCAATAGCAAAAAGAAAACGAGTACAGGAGCAGACAAACTATATCTCCAGTCTTTTGATCATTATGAACTTAATCACCAGTTTCTTAAACAACTCTCCCTTTGGTCAATAGATTGATGTTTCTCTTTCACAATATTTTCCATTTAGGATGCCAAAAAGAAGAAAGATCAACATGATTTACAGCAAATTACTTGAGAGCACTTTTGGGAGAATTCTAGGGAGGTAAAAGTACTAAAATAAGAAATATTAAGAGTGGTTGTGTGCTGGCAGTAAAGGCATGTGATTATGTACTATAATGTCTTGCATTGCATTTTATTTTAATAACACCACTTTTTTATTTTATGACCTAGCAAATCCATAAAGTCATATCTGACTGCTTTATAGGCAGTTAAGTATGGTGTAAAAAGATTAAAAGCAGATAAAGTATTTGTAATGTAACTTCTTAGAAAAATACTGAGTCTAACTGAATTTCTGTTAGTGGTTGTCTCTCCAAAGAAATCTGGTGAAAAAATGCATACTTCACCTAAAACAGAATGAACTAGTGATAGATTCTCATGGGTCAAGAAGCTCATATAATTTCCAACCGTGATCTTCTCTTCAGATATGACAAGTGATTTACAAGTATGGATGTTCTCTGAAATGATCATCACAAAAATTGACTTTTAGCTATGTTAATGAACCATGTTGAAGACATTTCCTGCTCTATAGAAAACTATCTCTGCCCACACTAGGAAATTGTTCCCCCAGTAAGGGTCAGTAGTGACTATTAAAATACAAGAAATCAATTTGAAAAGTTAATGAGCCTCTCAGAGTATTTTTTATAGTGTTCATTCTTATGTTTGGCAAGGTTTAGACAGGAGGAGGAACTCTCAGAAAGTAGTACCATTTGAAAATATATGCTAGTTGTGCATGTGGTTGTGTCTGAGATTCTTGTAACATTCATTGTACTTCTATCAGTAGAATGTGAGGATAAATATAGATTGCATTATAAGGCCCTTAGACCCCCTTCTCCTTGGCAGACAAATGCAGTTCCTGATTATTTGAGAGAGGTGCAATGTGCTCTGGCAGGTGTGGAACTGGGTTTGTGCTTATTGACTGACTGATGATTGCGTTGCAGAATGAGATGATGAGTATCGCTTGTGTTTTCTTCAGGGAAGTACTACTCCAGTCTCCTTCCTTTACCTTCCTGGAGCAGTGGAGACAGTGCGGGGGAAACTCTGAGGCTACTGCTGTCCAGGGAGAGCCAGTCTCCCTGACTTAGACTCAGTAACTTCAGTTTGTCAGCTAAGCTGTTGCAATAAGTACTGAAACCCCTCTCTAGCATTAGACTTAAATTTTGGATGTTTTCCTGTTTTGTTTAAACAATACAGGAAACAGTCACACACACACACACAAAAATTGTTGTGAAATGTTGAACCCCCAAAACATTTGTTTGTCATATTTTTAAGCTAAACTAAGTAAAATATTTTGCTCATAGCATTCATGTGTGCTGACTTAGAAAGTTTCTGAAACTAGAGGCTAAGAGGGCTGGTCCTGAATTTCATCTACACTCTAGCACATGAGACAAGTTTAATTCCAGTCTCTTCCATGGCTGTCTGCCCAGAGAAACTTGCCATGATTAGGGACAGAGCAGCATCTCTCAAACACCATGGAAATCATCCAGCAAGGAAGGAAGACCAAAGATGGATTGTTTTGTAATAGTATACAAATAATGCAGAGTATTAGTGTATGTAACTGTCAGAAACTCAAGGAGCAACTGAAAAAGGAAAATCAGCAAGCAAAATTAAATGGAAGATTATGTAGGAATGGGTGTAGACAAAACCTGGAACAATAATTCTCATTAATGGAATGAAAAATTGATTTGTGTGACTTTTTAATATGGGAAAGAGAAGACATAGAGATGTGCCAATTTACAAATATATTCATGCTAGGGTCTACTGACATCAAAGGAAGTCCTTCAACTGACTTTGGTAGACCTTTAATCAAAACCAATGTCATTGAGAAATACCAGAATGGAGAAAACAGAGTGATCTGAGTGAGTATATGTAACCTGAAGAATAAGAGGTAACACTGGCCATCTGCTACAGATTATCAGGAGCAAAGGAAAAATATCTGAAAAGTTCCTGAGTTAATCCTCCAGCAATTCTAAATGATGCATGCCCAAAGTGCTGCAGGAGAGAAATTTCACTCAAAAGTAGACTGTCTTAAAGTGCCTTGGCCACTTGTTCTATTCATATCCTCACCCTTTAAAGATGTCCTTGCTTTTTAAATCTGTCTTCAACAGGAAGTTGGTCAGGATTTATCTTTTTATATGTATATCTTTGTCTGTAGAGATCTGTATATTATATTTGTATGTTGTATAAGTATGTGCTACGTAATCTACATCCAGAGCACTTTAGCAGTTACTGCTTTATAATGACCTTCAGTTGTTTGCTGGAATTCATTACAAACTGGCAGCTCCTCCCTGTCTTTCCTCACTGTCCTGCTCTGTGCCAGGACTGTGGGGAAGGCAGTGCAAGATGAAACTATGGCCTGAGATCTCCATGCATCTTCGCTAGGGTTTGATGGATATTGATTATCGACCATTTCAGCACCCAAGCTCTCAGAGCGGTACAGAGAATTTGGAGCAGAAGTTGATTTGACTTCATTGTTGATCATAACATTTGCCTTACCAATTCAGAAGGTAAAGGAGAGACGCCAGATTAAATAAGATTCTGATATTGATCGGGAGATTTGATTCAAAGAAACTTAACAGATTTTAACAGTTACTCCAGAACAAGCAGGTTCAGAGGAGGCCCAGCTCTTTATCTTTTTTATTGTTCTATTTCAGGCTTAAAATATTCACAGGTGCAATCAACTTTCAAAGTACATATATCAGGCTTTCTGTCATTCTGTTATTATCAGAAATAGCAAAGATTAAAATTCTTCATATAAATAATTATGGCTGCAGTCTTTACTCTGTTGCTACTAAGCCAAAACTCCTATTAACTTCAGTAGATCCATAATGTAGATATGCTTTTTCATGCCCGAGGAATTTTACTACATTGTTGCTGTTGCCTCTGATGTTTTAAATACTAGGCATTTTAACTGTGATACTTATCAAACTTACCAAACAATTAAAATGCATTACAATTTATTACTGTTTTTATAGATATCTTATTACAGCCTTAAAATATACTTGGAAAGGTTAGGCAATTTTGATTGACAGAAAAATATAACATTTGCAAAAAAATACTCTTGCATCCAGTCAGTTAATTCATTTAAGTTTTAAACTTGGCTTGCAAGTTTCCCATGGCAAGGCCCTTTATCCACCTTTACTGACCTATCTGTAACAAATTGTTATTAGTCCTTCCTCAGGCCTAGGTTACAAGATAGCTGGCGAACCTGTCAGGTTCTCCTGGCTCCCTCTGACAGCCAGCAGCCAGCTATGCATACAGAAAAATCAGTTAGTCCTCAGTGAGCGCCTTGAGATCCCTGGCAGCAGAAGGTATTTTCAAAGGGGGCATCTCCTTTGGGGCATGAGGACAACCAAATGTGTAAAGGTGGCCAAATGCAGGAGCTTGTTCACATGAGTTAGTTTCCCCTGTTTTACTATTAGTCCAAGTATATCAGTGTAATTCCACAGTGACTTAATCCAAAGCAAAAGTTTGTGAGCAGGGCAGGGAGATAACCTTTACCAGTTATTGTTCAGTGTCTGTTGGACTCTGTTGGTCTGTCATTCGAAACTCTTAACATATGGTCTTACATGTTCTAGCAGTTTTTTATGTGACAATTTTTTTACTTCAGAAAATCTCTAGTCCAAGCCTTGTCTTCCAAAACCATGCAGTCTGAAAAGAAGGGAAGTACATTTCTCTCTCTTTTTTTTAATGTAGACATTTTGACATGCAAAACAAATTAAGATTTCGCTGCACAGAGAAAGAGGTGTGTTCTCTTCTTAATACCTGGGTACAGAGATAAATTCAATCTGGTTGCTTATTCATCAGTGACCCTAGCATACCAAGTGGGCCCTGGTTGCCATAACAGCAGTACTTCAGAAACAAAAATACATGAAAGTGTTGCATTGCTAAATCAAATGTTGTATGATGACTCCAAAAACTGTATCTTGTCACATGTCGACAATCTCTGTGATATTACGGAATGGGTGTAATATGTGTGCATCTAGTGTCTTCATGTGGTGCTTTGTAAGTAAGCAAACTGAAAAAGCCAGGAGACAGACTTCCTAGTTTGGACTAGTATATTAGACTGTTGAACTGGTAATAGCAGCTCAGAGTTATTAATTAGCCTGCTTATGGGTGATACAGCTATTAAAGCGAGCAGGTAATTTCTTCTCTGGTAAAACAATGGTAAGTGGGGAATTATGGGAAAGAAAAAGGTGAGCCATCTGAGGGCAGAAACACATTCACAAGTTTGCATATATTTTGCCATTCTAGCTGAATATTTTAATGACTTTTAGTATACCTGAATCAAAACAGAAAAATTGTGGCTTCATATTCCAAATGGCAAAGAACTAAATTGTGGACCATTGTTCAGAAACACCCTTTTCCTCCTCCATAGTTGTTAGATCTATGTGAGGCACTGAATATTCAAGCAGGGAATTCAAATGCTCTAGTACGGGCTTTATGCTCAGTGACTGTGCAAGTAGGGAGGAAGAACCCATTGCACAGTCCTGTGGGAGCAGATTCCTTGTGAGGGGCTCTGAGACCAGAAAGCTGTCCTTCGCTTCTAGTTATAAATTCAAACAATATTGATTTTTTAAAAGCAGAATTGCCAGTAAAAAATCCAACTGTACATGAACAAAAGAATATTTAATGAGTCTCATATCCGTCATAAAATCAATTGTCGTTAATCTCAGGAATGATTCAGTGTGAAGACACATTGGCTTGCTGTAGAAGATTCTTCCTGGCTACAGATGGGTGATGATCCCATCAGGATTATTTTCTCATTTTGTAGATGGTTGGACTGGTTGGTGAAGATACAGGCAAACTCCCATGGGGCAGGATGAATTACTGTCAGACAGTGAGAAGAAGTTAACTGCTGGTGATGATCTGGTGAGCTAGAGAAGGAAGTATTTTTTTTTTTTTTTTTTTCAGACAGAAAAGAGAAAAATAGGATTACAGAATCACAGAATCACAGATCTAGGAAATGGAGCCTGTTTTTAGTCATATACCTGTAGCTTGGTAATACAGTACTGCTATTCTCAGTAACAGACCATAAGCTTTGTACTGAGTTTGCAAGGCATCAGGACAAATTTATCAGGCTTGCTTTGTCTGAACTTCTCTTAACTTGCCTGTGACTTTGTTTCACTTGGTTTAGCTGTGATAACATTTTCACTAATTGACTATGCATCTATGGCTAATTTGTTTTACTTATGTAATGTAATGTGGTACAACTGTAGTTCTATATAGATAGAGGTGACAGGCAGTTATTTGATGTAGAATGAGATATTTATGACTCTTAACACAATGATTCAGTGTAGAGAAATGCGGGCCCGGTACGATACCCTGGCGAAGCGGAGGCAGCAGCGCAGAGGATGGGATGGTAAGGGCTGGGGCACAGGCCTGGCCCTGGAGACCCCACAGCTATAAACAGCTCTGTAATGGTCAGCTGAAGAAATGCAGACTCGGCACTGGGAAAAAAGGATAAGCAGGGCCAGAGGGACCCTTGGGGCCTGGCAGAGATTGACAGAAGCTATTGGGTTGCAGAGGGTTAGTCTTCTGATTTACATGCTGGGAACATTATATTCTCCTTGGGGACAGTATGTCTGAGGGCCAGGGAGCCTCTCACAGGGCTTCAGACATGGTCAGTGCAGAGTTGCCCTAGGAATGAGGAAAAGGCCATGCAGGCCACCTCCGTGGTCTCCAGGTAGGACACTGAGCACAGGATCAATTAATTCAGCCCTACCGGGGGTGTCTGGTGATGTTCAGGTCAGAGGAAATACCTCAAGTCTCAAGGTCATTTCAAACTCGCTGTGAAGATCATGCAATGATTCGGGCATACTACCCGTAGCACCAGTAGAGCGCGGGAGCACGCAACTTCGTATTTGTGTTCGTGCCACTGGGAGAAAGCAGTGGGTGTGAGTTGATGAAAAGGCTATATTTAGTACTTCACACTTACTCTGTGTAAGCTAAGCGTATATATAGGTTTACAAGCGATGATATGTTAGCTTCGTATGCAAATCTGTGGATTGTTTATGAAGTGTGCTATGTGTGTTGTCTGTTAGCAGGCCTTCAACATCTGTTTCAGAGACGTTTCTATAAACAAATATTGCCTGTTATTGCTCTTTATGATTTCCCTCAGGGAAAGGCAAAAGTGATGTAATGTGGCTTATCTCTAACATCAAAATTCGATAAATGTAGGCATTCCCAGCATTCCTGAGTTACCGTTGCTGGCTAGTTTGTTAGCCTGCTGTGCCACAGTAACAGGCAGGTTGTCCTACTCAAGACACAGCCTTTCACATTGTTGGTGCGCACAGTCCATGCTGGCTCCTCACTAGATTTGACCAGCATCCGAAAAAGCACTAATATGTATGGCAGGTCTCAGATTCTGATTTCTCCTGTGCTTGTATTTCATGTAGCTCTTAGAGTGTCCACTCACTGTAGTAATATTATCCTCAGATTTGTGTCAGAGAAAGAATTGCACGTAGTTAATTTACACAGATCATTGTTGACAATATGTAGTTCTCATCGCTGGTTATCTCAGCTGTCTGTGCTATTTGCAAGCAGTAAGCTGAGCTTCACCTCTGGTGCTTGGCTCAGAGCTGTGCAGGAATGATGATATTTTAATTCCAAGAGTTCCCCCTTGTGGGGAAATCCAGAAGAGGTGAAGCAGCTGTGAATAAACCAAGTCCATATCCCTAGTTCCTGAACGAGGGCAATGTAGCAGTTCAGTTCTTAGAGCTGTTGCTTTTCTCGGTGTATATCGGCCCAGCAGCTTCCTGATTAACTGAAGTCAGTCTAGCAGGAGGATGTTATGCGTTGTCCTATCTGCTTGCATGTCCCTATTACCTTTCTTTTCTCAGCTCTAGTGCTAGCACAGGTCAGCCAGCTCTTTTCTTTGATGAAGCTAGTTCCCAGCCAGGTCAACAGGCAGACCCAGCTTGCCCTGCAATATCGTGATTGCTGAGCCTGGCGTGGCAGAAGTGAACAGCTGGAGCAAGGGGTGCCCATTCAGTGTGAGTGTGGTCTTCAACCATATAGCCATGGTCATGGGACTACACCAGCAGACAGATGTACCTATTATGTCCTGTTCATATTTTGACCAAAAAAAATAATACACTATAGGAGATAGAAACCCATTGCAGCCAGAGGAGCTGAAGCCTGCTTTTCTACAAATTTTTATCTTGCAAATTCTGTTCCTTCTCATTACAGTAACTCAGATCCCTCATATTCCCTCCCACAGCAAACTTCTCATTCCTGCCTATAGTCCCTAAACCTCTCCACAGTATCTCTAGCTTCTGTCTTTTTGCTATCCCCATATTGTCTGTCTTGGGAGAAGGCAATATTTACGCTGTTTTTTTTAGAGTGGCATACATGATACTGACTTGCTGGCCAAGATCTCTCCAAAAGAGTAAGGGCTGAGCTGTCTCCAGCATCCTTAGCAGGATGTCTCCCTCCTGTACTCAACCACCAATGTTCATCCATGGGAGGAGGGAGGAGAGGAAGGCCAACAGCTGACTAGTCGTCTGTATTGCTCTACCTGCATTTCCTTATGCCACCACTCCCCAGATTTAAACCTTTGATTTTGAAATCCCATTCTGCAGCACAAAATAAAACTGTTATGGAGTGTACATGCTCCTAGATAACTTATATTACCTCCCACTGATAAGGCAGGAGTGGTGTGCATCCTAGAGCTGCCTAATTTGACTTGAGAAGTGCAATGGCATCGTAGACTGTCCTAGCTGACATGTTGCCTGATGGCATTTCAGCTGTTTTCTCACTTTGTGAAGATAGTGATACTCTTTTGTTTAGTTAGTGGGGAGAATTTAATGAATGTCAATATTTGGTACATTAAATGATGATTAAGAACCTCACTAGAGCATGGAGAATGGTAATGAGTTGCTGTGCTACAATGATTTCCACTCTAGTTCCTGGAAAGAATAGGCAGCATTTCCCAGAGTAGTTTGTGAAAGATTTCAAAGAGTGCTCATATTGCTGAGTGGTAGCAACCAGAAAGTATATTACTAAAAGGAGAAGACTGGATAAAATCTCTCAAATAAAGCTCAACTCAAATTAGCCTGTGTGGAAATGTGAGATAACTTCACAGCAAAGTTGTGGCTAAAGCTAAATTGATGGCATTCTGTAATGCATTTTCTACAGCAGCTCACACCAATTTGATGTTATGGTTCTATTTTAATGCTTTGCGAAATGTACTCCTTAACTCATTTTTCTCATTACCACAATAATAAAGTCTCCGTAACTGCCATGTGTAGAGGCAAGCGAGAGATACCACGTACAGTTCTAGAAATGTTCCCATCAAAATATTATGCCGTTAGTTCTCATGGATTATAAGAATGGTGATGTGTTTTCTGCATCAGATTTATGAGATGACATTCTTTGTTATGTTGCTCTTTCTATATTCATGTTCTGTCAAGCATTTAGAAATGCTTGTATTTGGGTATGGTTCTGAAGAATGCGAATTGCCCTATGTTACCATAGGTGCTAGGACTGAAGTAATTAAAAAAAAATATTACAGAATAGACTGTGGGCTCCAGAGCTATATTTAGAATTATTATTTTAAATTTCAAAATGATGTGTCCCCTGTTCCCATAGATGAATGAAGGGGGGCAATTTAGAACAGGTCTTTGTTCTCAAATACAGCAACAGTGTAATTTTGTTGAAACAACTACTAACATTAGAAAATAATGTTAAAAGGCTGGTAGGTGAACACACAAGTAAATAATGTAATTAACTTTGTAAATTCTGGTTTTAAAATTCAACACAGAAGAAACTTATAAAATCCCTATCAGGTGCTCCATCCCTGTACAAGGGGCATCCAATCCCTTCATGAGGATTTTCGTGGAATGCTAGAGCCCATTATATTAAGGTATATTGAAAAAAGAATCATCTTTCTTGAATATGAAAACTGCCAGTAATTTGGGGACTAATTAATAGTCTATCAGATTTCCCTGCCTCGGTGGGTAGCAAAATCCATCAGAGGGGCAGAGCAGACGTCTGGGGGAGGTAGCCAGGACAGCCGGTTAGTTTATTATGTTGCCATTTATCTATCAGAGACCTTAGGATCTCCAGCTTCCCCTGTTCTTTTTAAGAGTCTGGTCGTTTGCAGTCTGCAGTAATGTTGCTGTTGTATTTTGGTAAAATAGCCGTGGTTCATGAGTGTTGACATCTATAGCAACCAGAATTGTTTCCTTTTTCTCTAGAATACTGCATTAAAGGATTAATGAGTTTCCTAACTGCCTGTAAGGAGATATGACCGATATTTTGTTTTAGGTTATGTGACAATGTACATCTTTGTGGTTTCCCAGAAAAGGAACCAAATTCAACCCTGAAGTAAATTCATCACAGTAAGCTTTCAGCAGGGATGAATTTTCCCCCAGATACCCACCCACTCATGAATGAATTCTCTTCTTTATTTCTTCTACCTCAATTTATCCAAATCATTTATCCAAATTCTTCTTTCTTTTGCATGTTGTATTTCCACTCAACTAGTGCTACGCAGACAACATTGATATCAATTAGATTAATACAAATGTATTTCTCAGGGGGTTACAAAAGACTAGAATATTTTCATTTGCTACTTCATTTTTTTAACAAAAACAGATGGCCCGTATCACAATTGACAGCACATATTTTACCCTAAGGTGCATAATACTATTAGTTTCTTTTTTTGACACAGGCAGGCAGGCTTGGTAACAGTGAAAGGTCTATGTAAGGATCATAGCCATTATTTAAAATTCAAAGAAAACTTTTTGTAAAACAGAAAACTTTGTTTTCTAGGACATTCTTTTTGCAAAAGCCATCTATCAATTAAGCATGGTTAGAGGACACACTAAAGCTTTAAGTACTATCTTCAAATTGAATGGATGTATAACTACAGAAAGAGTTGAGTCTGACCAGTAACAATATATTTCTAATCAAAACCTTGTCCTGTGCTCCTTAAAAGTAATTACAAGTGAACAGTGCAACTCCCTATCTGAAAAGCAGATCTCTATCTTCGATCAATGAAGATTTGCCTTCTAATCTTGAAACTATGAAATAATTTCATTTTACAATATGTGATTTTTATTCCCTTGAAGCAAAATGGAAAAAAGCATTATTACACAATGAGATTTCTTTCTTGATTTATTGAAAGAAAGGCTCTACCGCATTATCATTCCTGCTCTTTCAAAAAATTGTTAAAATGTATTTCCATTTATTTATTCTGTTGCATCCGTTTTGTCTCCTCTAGGGGGCAATTTAACACAAGCTATATGCTTACATGACATATCGACTTGTAAGGAAAGATTACCTTTGATAGCAGATGTTGAAGGATTTATTTCCATTTAAAGGGCCTGAACGAGCTAAAATTGGTTTCTGTGGCTGCTAGTCCGTAAAACTTTTGCAAGGGCCTGCTTGGACTATTAAAGCACAGAAGGGGTACTGTGCTCTCAGGGATACATCCACCGTTTTCAGTGCTGCAGAAGGTCAAAGAAAGCTCTCTGAAATTTCTCCTTTCCAGAACAGGGTCTGTTCAGCATGGGCAGCCAGTCAGGCTCTTGGGGATATCAGCTGACATTTCTTCTGTGTTGCTTTTTCTGCTCTCTGCCTAAAGGATAGAAGAAATGCATTACCACGAACAAGTCCCTAATGTTTGCGCTGCTACTACTTCTACTTGCATGAGGGTCTTAAAGGGTAGCATGAGCTCATGGCTAGGGCACTGGACTGGCACGCAGGTAGTGCAAGGACATTTCTCTATTCTTAGACTGACAGCTGCCTGCCCCTGGGAAACCACGTCATCTCTCTGTGCTTCGGTGTCCATAAGCAACCGGAGGACAACAAACAGCTACATCTGATTAAAATTCTTTTTCTGAGGCCTCCCCGAACTCCCTGGGAGAAGAGTGCTGTAGGGACCACTATCACAGGTGTTCCTGCTATGGGATGGCCCTCCTGTTAGTGGAAGAAAATTTGTTAATCATCTCAGATGAGTTAACGGTGCTGATTTCAGAAACGATTTGCAAAAGAACCAATAATAACCTTGCAATGTCACTATGTTAACCGGTTTACATTTCAAAGCTCTGAGCCCTTTTAATTTTTTCTTATCTTTTTAGCTGAAAGTGCTTTGTATTTCTATATTTCTTTATACTGCTTTAAGTGCTTTGTATGTTTCCAAGGGTAATATAAGAATTATTTTTTTCTTGTTGGATTAATGTTGCAAAAATAATACAAATAAATGAAGTCATAATAATATACATATTCAGAGCTCAGATTCTTCAGAAACCAGGAGTTTTATTTGTTCCATATCTAAAAGGACAAGAATGCCATTCACTAGAGGATACTCTAAATAAGTGTGCAATTAATATTTCAGAAACTTAGGCACACTGTGGTTAAGAAAATAGATAAGTGCATCGTCATTCTCTGAAAATATGACTAAGAATTTTCAAAGCTGATGTTAAATACTTGTCTGTTCTGAAAATCCAGTCATACAGCAGCGTAAAGAGACCAAAGTGGAAGAATCTCTATGCCCTTGACAGGGAGATTCAGAAAGATTCATGAAAGCAAATTTACTTACTGGCCTTTCAGCCAACAAGTAAAGGCTGAAGTACTTTGATGTGCATTTTGACTCCAGTAGCAGAAACTGCAGAAATATCCAGCACCTAACACTGCCAAACATATCTGACAGTAGAAAATATCTTGAAACAAACTCTCTGATTCTTGTTATTAAGCAATGCACAAATCCTGAGTATTAAGACCCGTAGATCATTACATTTGAATCTCATCTTTCCTTTTAATTTCTTGGCATTTAAAATAATTAATACATCATTTATATTCCTTTAATAAAAGAAGAAGAAAAGGAATAGGGAAAAATACTATCTGTAATATTGCTCAAGGGAGAGCTTCTCTGAGCTGAAACAGCTTATTAACAGCATTCACAGCTTATTTAGATGGATGCCTTTAAAAAATGCCAATATTGAAAACTAAAGGTTGAATCCTAGTTTATAATAGCACAGATCCATGGTCTGTGTACCATTATAGTCTTTGTTCCTCTTCATAGATGATGACCTGAATGTTTAATGGGATTCTACCATCTATCTGTAGATCTGTCCCACCCTGTTCATTAGCACTTCATTACCACCATGAAAGCAAAGGAGACCAGTGTCTCATCCCACAGAGACAGTGAAATCCTCATGATGATGGATCCTCAGTAGATGATCCTCATCTGCTGCCAGATGGGGCAGACTGGGCACCAGGCCTTGCAAAAATTGCTAAGAAAGCCCTTCCTTTGAGCTTTTCAGATAAGGAAAATTGGAAAAGTTGCTGGTATCTGGTCACTGAAGGATCTTCTGGCAGGACACAGCCATGTGGCAGAGTCTGCTGCTTGTCTGATAGCTGCCACCAAGGAGTGGCAAGCTGGATGTGCATGTGTGTGATGCAGCATCACGGTGTAATTAGCCTTTCCTGATTGTTGACTATGCCATCAGCATGTTTATCCTAGTACATCTGGTTCCCTTTATGAGAAATAGCACTAATACCTACCCTTTTCTCTTTCTTACAGTACCTGAGGATTGTGTGTCTGAAATAAGTTAGAAGAGCATCTTGAACTCTTCCCTGTTATTTTTCTGGCAGCTGGTAGTATTGCTGTCCCAGCAGTAGTGCACAGAGTAGAGACATGCTTTATAGCAAAATAGATCTCCAGAACAGAAAAATTCCAAGAAAAAAAAGGAATGAAGACCTTGTAACATGACTTTGAATAGTAACTCACTGACATTTTACAAGGTGTGCAGAAAGAGCTGAGCACGCTTGGGAAAACAAGCCGTCTGTGTGAACCATTTTGAAGCAGGGTGGAAAAATATCACGAGCAGATTACACAAGTGAAGGGAGTGGATATTCAGTCAAAGAGAAGATTTTGATTAATCTTGAAACACCATTAATTATCCAAATCACACACTTATTTCAAGTGTGGCTCATTAATTGACATATAAACACATACTTTGCAGTATCTGAAGGTAGCCAAAAGTGTATGCAATACTGAGTTTTGCTGCCCCAATGGCACGTAACTAAACTGCTGCAGTCCAGAACTGGAGGAGGCTGGTAGCAAAGGGAGCTGGAGGATAAGTCTGAAGAACTCATTTTGCTATGCCTGTCATGCCTGAGCGACTGGGAACAACGGAGCAGTGATGGATGCCTGAGGGAGAGGTTTGCCCTCTGCCTGCTTGGAACTGCCACCATCATACCCACTCTCTCACACATCTTCACCCTGGCATGGACAAAAAAGGGAGGAGAACCTGACTTGTTTTGTCCTCTAAGCAGCAACTGCTGTAGACATCCGCCTTCTTTGTCTGTACCTGGAATCAGTCTTGGTAATGGCAATACTAGTTATTTTTCTAAGTATCCAGAGTACTTCACTAGTCCATATCAATAATTAGTCAACAGGTCTATTTTTAACAACTCTGAATTTGAGAGGGGGAGAATGAATGCAGAGGCAAAGCAAGCTGTTTAAAACAGAGCAACTCAATGTCAACACCAGGATTATATCTAAGGAGCTACTGGCATTAGTACATTAAGCTTGGTTCACTGGAAGGCTGATGTTCAGTTTGACTGCTAACTTGATGACATGGGCCTGCACAACATAAATGTATGTCTGGTATGTGATAATTAAATGTTAGACTCAAATGGGAATTTTTATTTGGCTATTAGATCAAAAATTAGCTTTTTAAGTACTAATTGCATTTATTTTAACAATTTCCTCTGAAGCAACTCTAGTCTATGGGGAAAATTAACATTCAGATAAGCTTCCTTGTAGGTCCTTATGGGAGAATGACGCCTTTCAGAAGTGCTGGATTTCTATTACAGGTCGTATGACATCTTTTAACCCAGAACTGTCAGGATCTGAGCCTGTTTATCACACAGGCCTATTGCTGCAGCACAGGCTTTTGTGGGGTGGCTCTGAGAAGAGCAGACGAGATCATAGGCAGTGGATATGGTGCAAAGGGATAACCACAGATGTCTTGGGATGATCTCCAGTTTCCGGGCTACATTAGTTTACCATTGTAACCCCATTGCAGTTTAGATAAGCAGGACTTGTTTAATTTACAGCATCTACCCTAACCTATGCAGGTCAATTCTCTCCAGGGTAGTTAGGGCTCCTTTTTGCCACTGTAGCCCTTCTAGCTGCTATATTGGGGATCAAGTCAAGATTTCTTTATTTAAGGGACCCTTGTGTAGTTTAGAGTTCAGATTCAGGCAGGGTTTGGAGTCTTTTTTTTTTTTTTTTTTTTTTTTTTTTTTAATAGTTTTAGAATATACTGTAATAATTCAGGGAAGAAGTTTAAAAGCCCTGGACTCATGTAGCCTCCATTGATCATAAAGTTAGTAATCTTCAGAGGTAAAGTTTTACATTACTAAAATAGGGACTGATCAAACTGACTGTAAAGCTAGCATTGTGGAACAATGTCGGCTTCAAAAACCCAGGCACAGTGGGATGAATTATAGAGACTGTTTGTGACTTTGAGTTCTTTGATTTTTAACTAAATGTCTCATACCAGGAATAACCAGTTTATGGGAACTATCTTGTTAAAATCAAACTATTAATCTGGGTAATTTGCTAAATTAGATTGGATGACTGATCTGGCTTTGACATTGGTGAATTTTTGATGCTCTAGAAGGAGATGGATCTTTTGTAATGCTGATTCTAAATGGTTCTTTGTTTTGGAGATGATGAATTTCATTTCAGTCTTCACAACCCGCTGGTTATACCCTTGAAACAGGAAGCTGGATTTTCTTTCTGTATTTGAATTCCTGCCACATTATCTGATACCTTTTGGAGACAGTAGGAATCTGTCTATTGATGTCAGAGGTTACTAGATCAGTTCATAATTGAATCCGTTAGTATTTCATGTACAGAGCTCAGACTTGGCAATGCTTATACACATGATTAACTTCAAGAGCGGTGCAATGTACAAGTATTTGGAAGCTCCTAAGTACTGTAATCCCTTAAAAAAAATTACCGAAGTGAATTCCCATGGAAATGGATGGCATAATATACTGTTCTGCACATCGTCCAATGTGCCAGTTGAATCCACTCTTTAGAGTTGCATAAAGAACCAAATTTCTGCCAGGTAAATTCAACTCAGTACCAGAAGCAGGCATGGTATGCTTTGGATCTGATTTGAAATTGAATCCATTGAAGACTACATAATGTAGTAAATCAAATGCAGCACTTCAGACAGATCAAACAAATGTGGCAAAGCAGCATCACTGGCAGTGTAATAAACAGTGTCCTGGCATTACATTACCATCAAGAAACTGTATTTTGAGGAAAAAAAAAAAAAAAAAAAAAAAAAAAAAAGCTGAATTATTTGCTCTTCTCTCTTTTTCATGGGAACAGATACACTGACTTCCATAATTATGTAAGTCATGCAGAAGCAGAATTTGATATGTGGATAATACAAAAATTTTTAATAGGATTTTTGAAAACACAAACTTAATAGTCTTTGTATTTTATAAATTGTGTTCATTCTAAAGCTGAGTACCTCTGTGTATTTGCTTCCCAAAGTTGTTGTGTTGTCCAGATCTATGACCACAAGTACAGATTTATTAAACCCAACTGCCCTCTTTATCACGTAGTCTTCTTAGCTGCTGAGTGAGAACTGAGATACCAAATATTTGAAAGTTAACGCAGTCCTTTCACTGTCAGATTTCGACTTAGTGTCTGAGAAAGAAATCAAGGAGAGTAGGCAAGAAGGCTCAGTACAGTGCACGCTGGATCTCTCTAGTACATAAAGCTGGATCTCTCTAGTGCTCTATGCTGTCATTTGATGTAACATTAAGTCTTGTATGTGAAATCTTGAATCAGAGTTTTGTTCCTACCCAGAATATTTACAAACGTATTAGTTGAAGGCAAAGTATTATTGACATTGATGAATCATCTGTATTTATATTTTTATTTTTTTAAGTAGATACATTTTTCCATTGCTAGATGGTAGTCTTTTCTTCCATAATGCTTAAACTGCCTCAGAGCAATTCCTTACTTCAGCACCGTAGTCCCTCATTTCAGCATTGGTGGTAAGGAGATGCACAGGGTGTGGAATATACAGTCATCTAGAGATATAGAGATATTGTGACTTTTTCTTACTGCTGTTTGTATATCAGAAGTTGCCAGAGATTGCAATTGCATAAAAATGCCTTTGTTCACAGATCTGCTCACTTCTCTGTTTTCCCAAGATGAAAAAAAGCCTTCACCTTGCCATGCTAACAAGCAGAATAGACAAAAGGAAAAAAAATAAAAAGAAAGGAAAAAGAAGAAAAGGAAAAAGAAAAGGAAAAGGAAAAGGAAGAAAAAGAAAAAGAAAAAGAAAAAGAAAAAGAAAAAGAAAAAGAAAAAGAAAAAGAAAAAGAGAAAAAGAAGAAAAAGAAAAAGAAAGAAAGAAAAAGAAAAAGAAAAAGAAAAAGAAAAAGAAAAAGAAAAAGAAAAGAAAAAAAAAAAGAAAGGGATATTGCAGTTTTGGCACAGAAGTTTCACCCAGACTAGTAGGCTCAGGAGAGCTTCTGAGACAGTCTCTCCCCAGTTACCATCTGAAGTAGCTTTGACCATCTGGTACCAGCTTTGACAGGTAATGTAAATCACAGGGGCATCTACCATGTTCTGCTTCTTCTCAGCCCCACCAAATATTGTGGCTGATGCTTGAATCAGCCAGCTATGCCCATGAGAGCACCAGGCATGCACTGGATCCTCTATTTTAGCACAGCCTATTGTGAGAGCTGGATCTGAAGGCTTTTGCAATCAGAGCTCTTTACACTGTTCGCAGCACAGGGCTCAGCAGGGCAGAGGGGGCACCTACTGCACCCCTTTTGCAGGGGGAGCAGCTCCACTAATTCAGCCAATGTCATGAAATGCAAAAGTTTGGCAATGGGATGTTGCTGCAGCACTGGAGGATGCTGCAAGAGTTGAGGGTTTTTGAGGCCTTCAAGCAGGCTGCTTCCATGATATTCCAGAGCATATTGGGGCTGCGGAATAAGTTGGGCCTGGCTGCTCTTCCTTGGTTGGGCCAGACTAGCATTGGTTGTTGCTATTTTCCCAGAGAGGGATTAAAGGTGATTTAAAGAGAGAAGCTCCTGTTTTAGTCTGAGTGTGCTGCTGTCAAGCAGACTTCAGATGAGCAAAGACTAGGGAAACTGCACCTGAAAGGAATAGCAGTGCGTCTGAGGAGATGTGTGCGACTAACACAGGAGGGCTCTGCGGAGAAACTGGAATAAATCACATCACATTAAGGATTTATGTGTGAGAACCCTCTCACTGATTAATCTTAAAAGTCAGGTGAAATTTGAGGCACACTATTGCTTTAAGCCACAAGGATTTTTGCGTGACTTTGTTGTGCCCTAATCTCAGAAAGGAAGAGACATGCATATATATAACCAAAAGCCTGGCAGATGCTCCAGGAATGAAGCATTTCTTCTGTACTCAGATGCACCTCCTTGGTGGAAGTACTTTTGCACATCAGTCTTCCCCCATTTTTTTTCCATACAATGTTCTTTTTCTTCATATTCATTTGCCACAAAATACTAAGTTGGTCTCTCCTCTCAAACTGCTCTAATGGTGCACTATAGACTTGAGTTGAATGTCAGACTTATAACAAAACATATAGCCGAAGCCCTGTCTGAGTGAAAGTTTTGCATGAGTTTAATAGTGTCCTGCTGATGAATTTACTTTTGAATATCTGCCTGTATCTCTATAATGATTTCCACTGTGATTTTTACTTGTCAATTTTTAAAATTTTACTGTGCTAAATGAAACTCATACTATTTTTATAGTAAGAACTTGGTGTAGCACAGGTAATTTTTCCTAACAAGACTTGCAGTAAAACTACAGTAATTTTAAGTTTCACTCAGCAAAATTGTCCAGCCTTCTACATAGCAGATAAGCCATATGACACTGCTGCAAACTTTTTATTTTGCTATGCTGGCAGTCTTCAGCACACTCCTACCATATGCAAATCACACATTTATCACTCAAGGTTATGTTTCTTCAGGTTTTATGAAACAGCTCCCTTTAGTATTAGCTACCAGTATTAGCATGTGCCTGGCTTCAGTATTCTGCTTTCTTGTTCCATAGGCAATGAAGCGTAACATCTGATATCACTTATACCCTGCAGCTCTAATAGGGGTCATTGCTTGAGGTGCCAGGATCAGAGATGCTTTAAAACTTTTTTGGCAATAAATGGGGAAAAAACAACATTTTATAGATGTCCTTGAAAAGAAACTGCTGAGGTATTTTTGAGGATCTGTCTGGCACTCATATAAAGCCACATAATTCCATAGAATTTAAACAAGCAATTTAATAGGTAAAACTTTAACAGTGATACTCCATGAATGTTTTACGTTTTATTTCATTCTTTTTCTAATTTACAAATACAAGAATTCTAGGATCTGGAGTTAAAAATTGTCAGCTCATGCATGTATGCACCATAGTATGTATGACATCTGTGGTTTACCCCAAATAATACAGTACTACATTTACAGGCACGCGTGGCCTATTATTGCTATAATTGCTTTATCACTTAATTAAATAATGGGAGCTTTTCCAAGATCTTTGATAAATTAATACGTCCTTTCCGAACTACCCCAATTAATGTCTGTTTCCAACACTATTTGCTTATTTAAAAATGAAATATTTCTAAATCCAATGTGACTAGCACGGCTACATAGCTATTTATTGCATTAACTGAGTATTTCCTGTATTTACTATTGTAAAGGCAAGAGTAGAATTTTAAGGCATCAATTCCATAATTTATTCCTTTTCACTGAAGCACTCTGGTCTGTGCTTTGCTTTGAGCAGGGCTAATTTTGTGGCAGAATAACCTGAAACTGATTCCACCTGTAAGCTGAGCCACAATGTTAGCTGTAATTTCATGTATTTCTGTTCCAGGGTATCTTCATATACAAAATTAGCTTTGGCTTCAGGCCAAACAGTACAAGAGCTAAGCAAATATTTAAGTGTTTTTTCTGAATTACTGCCTCAAAAGTGTATCCACCGCTAACGTAACACCACTGACTTCAGTGAGACTATGGCATTATACCGGTCCAAACAATCCAAACTGCATGGGCTACCTCAGGTATTCCTTGGCTACCCTGGGGAAAGATGGCGGTTTTAAATATTTGGTAAATGTGCCATCGGTTTCAAATGTTCTGTCATTGCCAGACATAAATAGCATCTGCAGGTTGGTGCTGCTGAAACATGAATGCAGAACCTGGAAATTGATGAAAGAGCTTGGCTTTGCTAAAGAATGATACATTAAAAGAAAGTGGGGATGTAAGAACGAACATCCTCAAAGCAACAGTTGGTGGATTATAGCTTCTCATGTTCCTTGAGTTGAATGCCGAGCGCTTGAAAGGATGGATGTGCCTTTCATTTTGTGTACTTTCCAAATAAACAGCTAGTTTAAAAACTTCAGCTCACATCCTGACTGCTACTAAATGCACTTTGCACCAGTGGAAAAATGCCATTGTGCAGAACAATCTTTTTTTCCACGTTGCCAGGAGCAGCATGCCAGCAGCAGGCTAAGGGTTTGCGGCTCGATGAGCAATGCATTGCAGGCGTCAGCCACTTGAGCAGTGTGAAGTGGTGAGAGAAGATACTACCCACGGTCATTATGAGAGAAGGAATGACAAGAGGATAATGAATGTGAGGTACACACTGCTACCTGCTGTGATATATAGGTTCTTACGTGCCCCTTTGGGATTGTTTTGATCATTCCATTCTTTGGGCACCTGCCACTTAACTTTCAAATCCAAATCTTGAGAAATGCTCTGTTCAGCAAAAGGAGTAGATGCCAGCAACTCTTCATACCATTTCTGTCACGAAGCGGGACTTGTCATTGGCATACATTAGGATATTTCTGTTCTTTTCTATGCCTGCTATGCCAGCTGGACTCCCCAGGGGACGCGTAAGGGATCCTTGGCCAAGGTGTTAAAGCAAGAGGTAGGAGTAGACACAGAGAGGCCCTGCATGGAATAAGCCTGGACATAAGCCAGGAGCTGCCAGGAATTCCATGGCTTATCCATCATGCAAAGCACTTGCTCTGCTGGTTTCATTCCAAGCATCTTAGTTCCTCATTGGAAATGCAGCCACTGTGTAGCCATTTCCACCCTGCCACTCGAGACCTTGTGGACGTCTGTCTTGTCTTCCTCAGTCATCTCTTTTCTAAGCTGAGGGCTCCTCATGTATTCAATACTTTCTTATACTGAAGCATGATCATCTTTGTTCTCTGCACCTTCTTCCACTTATGTTTTGAGTTGATATGAGGAAGACAAATTACAACATTGAAGATACGAGTGCAGAAGGACTTGCATAGTGGCAGTCTTCTGTTCTCTTTTCCTTCCCTAACAATCCTTAACGCTTGATTTATACCAACAGTGTGTGTGGAAGTGATGTTTTCATAATACCTACTATAACTCTGAGATCTATCTAAGAGATAATTGTTAAGTTAGAGCCTATTGTGTTGCATGTGAAGCTGGGTTTGTTTACAATCCTTTAAATCACTTTGTGTGTACCTTTATGGAATTTTAACTCACGTTTATTGCCCAGTACCACAAGGTCCTTCTGCAGTTCTTCACAATCAGGCTTCATCTTAACTATCCTGCAAGCTTAATACCATCAGCAAATGCTTTCACTTCCCTGTTCACCCTCTTCTCAAGATAATTTTTGAAGATATTGAACAGCACAAGCCTCAGCAGAGATCCTTGTAGGGCTTCATTTACTATCACCCCCTGCTATGAAAACTGACTGTTCATATCAACTACATTTCCTCTCTTTTAACTAGTTCTTCATCTATGTGAGGCTGTTTCTTCTTATCCAATAGCAACTTTGTTTATTTGAGAACTTTTGGTGAAAAATCTGTTGGATGATTATTAAAACATTTTCCCACGTATCTTTTTCTCTGAAGGTTGCCAGAAATTCTTCATTTTCAGAGGTATTCATCTGTCACATTCTGCTTTCTTAATATTTTTACAGTTATTACTTTCAAATGCTGTATATTCACAGGTCTTATAATGATCCTCATAAATCTTTGGAGTTGTTGGGAGACAGCAGGATTTCTCTCTTCATCAAGCTATTAACAGTAGTGAATGCTATTAAGAACTTACAGTGCATGTCTTGCAGATATTTATGCCTATTAGCTGCTAGGTATGCTTATACCGGTCTACTCAATAGTATACAAACATGACTTTGGACCTAACTTTATTGATGTGAAGTCCTGTGACCACTGTTGCTTTTCTGGTACTACATTTTCTACCTCTCTTATGATTTTTGGCAGACTGTTTTCATTTGCTGTCTTCCAGCGATTTCATAATGACATTATCACTGAGGCTTACTACCCTCACATTCAAGAGTATGGAGTTTAAAGTGCATATCTCTAGTTTAATCTAATTAAGCTTGGATTTCACTCACTGGCCCCTTTCTATATCCTGCTTTAAAAAAATCAGATGCATAAATAACCTCCCTAACTGGTTTATCAGAGATTTCGAATATCTCTAAGATATAGTTGCTGGGTCAGGCATCACCCTCTGGGAGAAAGAGGGAGATTTCTCCAGAACTGACTGAAAAAAAAAAGCCTAGAAACAGGTGTCTGCCTTGCAAAGACACAATGGGTGAGAGAGAAGAGTCTCTTATATCCTTTATTATTATTATTATTATTATTATTATTATTTTAATTTCTCTTCAGCCTGATTTAATCCCATGGGTTTTCTTTGCTGAAGAATTTAAGAAATTGAGTTTATAGTCTAATGAAATCTGAGTTTCCTGAGTTTAAAAGCTTTCTACTCTCCTTTGGAGAGTTTATTTTGGGAAGATCCACTTCAGAGCTCTGGCCAACTTGTATTCCGTTACAATGAGTTATGCATCCATTTGAACATCTGAGTTTCTATCTCTTCAGCATTGCGTTTCCCTGGAATCTGCGTAGTCTGCATTTGCAGCTTCTTCTTTAATCCCAGCACACTAAAATTTCTTGCTCTTATATTTCAAACTGTGCTGAGTATGTCAGACTGTGCTAAGTATTTCGATCTCTCAATTTCATATTATAGGTTTTAAATAATTGAGCTCTGAATATTTCTTAACACCAGTCTGGGTCATACAGCTTTTCATTGCTTATGTAAATATCTGCTGTTCTGCAACATACTTGTTTTGATACAAGTATCAGTTGCACAGCAATGACCTTGGTCTCTGCTTAGTCTGTCTATCAATTGTACGGACTCCCATGAGCATGTTTTGCTCTATTCATGAATAGTGACTGGATCACCTCACTTCTTATCTGCCGCTTTGCATAGAAAACGCACTTTCACAGGGGACCTATTTGCATTGTTTCCATGTTATGGCACTTTTGACTTTTCTGGCAGTTTACACATACCTTTTGCTCCTGTACAAGACTGACTTGTAATCTGCAATGCCTTCCAGCCTGCTACCTGCACCTTACTGCTGAGCACTTTCTATTTTCCATGCTGTGCCACTGCTTGTAAGGAATTTTGGTGCCCTGAAACCTTTTCAGCCTAACTCTGCTCTTCCAGAGCTGCTGATTCAGCAGGCTTCCCTTGCTGCGTTGTGCAAAAGCTGTAGGGACATATTCAGAGCAATGCAGAGACATGATGTTAGACTGAGAGTGCAGGGCTAAGGGACCTAAGCTGGCCTTAAACATCATCAGTGCCCTCCTGAAATTCAACTGTTCTTGCAGCCCAAAGGTTGTTCTACATTCAAGTCTTTCCAAAGTGACCCTTTGAGTTGCTCCATGTATTGCCTATACCATACCTGGGAGGTGCGTACAGGAGTGCAGTTTTTAGCCTTAGCCTTGAGCCCTGTGTATATTACTGAGAGGCCAGTGTAAGTGGTGTGGCACCTTCCTCGGAAAGTGCTCGTCACTGCGTGTTTCTGGCAGACGGAGCCTAGAACTCACATCACCTAGACAACAAAAATGAATGGCCACAAGCCCCTCTGCAGTATAGTGTAAAACTCCCCAGCCACCTTCACTAGTAACAAAAGCAGACACAGAGTTAACTATCAGCTACTGAAGCCGAAAAGCAATGCAGAGCATCAGCGTTGCTCCCAGCGGGAACTGAGCAGGTAGTCACAAACGCGCAGCCTTCCTCCGCGTTGGCTCACCACTGCAGGCTCGGTGGCCCGCTGTCTCTTAGTTGCCTGGTTATTTAGTGCTGTTTCTTTGCCAGGCTTAAGACCCAAACAGACTGATGCATGTGACTTAGACTATTACTGTAGCAAAGCTGCTCACTTGGAAGTCATGTCATAACACTGACAGGTAGAGCGCACAGGACGGAGCAGCAATTGAAGAGATACTGCACCCAAACCTGCCAAAGCTGTGCCTCAATTACCTACCTCTCCCTCTGCGGCTGCGAAGGGGGCTGCTTTCTGTGACAGGGGCTGATAAGTTCTTCAGTCTCACTCAAAGAAAAATTTCTTCTGAGCTGTGACAAATTTGTGATCAGAGCTGAGATTAGTTCCTTGTAACCATGAGTATCTTTCAAATCAAGACTGGTTTTGCTTTGCTTTGGATGGAGTTATGTGACCCAGAAGCAAAATGTTGAAGATGAATCCCATGCTCTGATGAAACCTTCTATATTCATGTTTATTCATTTAAAATTTGTCTTCTCAAAAGTAATTTTCTTCTAAAATTGTTAATATAGTCTGATAGCTGTTGGGAATTCAATGCTGTCATTTTCCTCGGTTTGCTGGCAGAGTTATGTGTCACTTATAATTTATACAATATGTTGTTTAAAAGGTATAAGTGCTGTTTCATTATTGTAGGGAGCTTGGAGAAACAACACAGCTGAGAAAATTAGTTGTAGATAGCCTCTAGAGATTTATGCAGCTCAAGGATTTTGTGATCTCCTTTTGATGAGTTTCATTAATAGTGTGGCATGCTTTGTTACACCTCCATCTCTGCCTACTGATCCTGAACCATGATATCGGAGAAAGGTTACAGTGCTTGGAGCCCAGTGTTTCTGCAAAAGCAGTGAATCAGATTCCGGTCTCCTGTAGCTCAAGCCTGCTCAAGGAAGCACTGTCATTATAGGTTTCCCGATACAGCACATAGAGCTTGTCAAGCAAAGCACTCACAATGAGTGTAGCTCACCCCAGCAAAGATGCTCTTGGGCTGTTAGTTTATTCCAGGTTCCTCCTCTTCCCCATGAAATACAGTACTGAGCCAGTATAACCACACCTATAGCAGCAGCTGCACTTGCAGGGCTTTGCAGCTGTTTCCCCAGGAAAACAGTATTATTTGTGTTTAGAAATCGTAGCGATAAAGCGTGCAATAAGTGCAGTCGCTACTGTTGTCTGCAACCACTTCTCTTAAAAATGTATGAGTCTTCCGTAGAAACACTGAGAAATACTGATAATTTGGTAAAATATAAAAAGAAAAGGCAAATTTAAACAGAAATTCATAAAAAGGAAAAACAAAAGAGAGAGGTGATAATACAGTCTTTTTAAAAGATATGATGGCTAAATGAACAGACAAGCAAAACATTTCTCTTGATATTTACCCAGTTTAATGCTTTCCCAGTCCATTACTTCCCATTTACTGAAACATTAGGATCTACTTTGTTGCTTAGAGCTACTGGCTACAGAGCAAGGAAGCCACACTTTTAGAGAGGATGTTCGTCATCATGTTAATGCAACATACTCTGATTTCAAAGCCTGTTTTTACTATTTACATCTTCCCAGCTTCTGAAAGACAACACCGTTACAGTATTTTTAGGGAAGAAGATCTAAACACTGAGTCCTTCCCACGGTTATGCTCTGTGAAGACCACTCCATTAATAGCGCGCACAGCTTCCAGACATCTATGAAGCTCACTCAAAATTCCTTAGTTCTTTTTAATAGCCCGCTCTGCACTATCTTGTCATAAATAGCTTCTATACAAATAGCACTCCAAGTCTTCAAAAATATTACTGAAAAATAGGAACCTTCCTTTTGAACTCCAGTCCAAATTTCTTGCATATAGCTCTTTAGAGAGCAGTAGCTTTGCATTTAGCTTGTAATATTGGAAGAATGATTAGAAGTTTAAAGCAAATTTAAACTATTGAAATTGAAAAACAATAAAACTATTCTAGCGTTACAACATTTCAGAGGTTAAAGCCCATGCTTAAGATATTACTATAACATTAAATCAACCAGACATGCTACAGAAAAAGCTCATTTAGCTCTGGAGTCAGCAACAATAAACCATTAGTGTTTTCTGCTTAAGGCAAGTGAAAGAACTGAGACAAGAGTCCTAGTACTGTGAGTAAATTTGTCAGGAAAACAAGAAGGATCAAGTCAGTAGTCAAGTCAGCTTGTAAAGTTTAGGTCATGCCAAGCCTTGGGACAATTGTGCGATGCACATAGGCAACTTCTATAATATTGTAATTATATGGCAGCAAACAATCCAAAGGCACTGAACCGCATTTCCTGTTCTGAGTTACACACATAACAAGGGTCAGAGTTAGGAGAAGGCTGCATCCTGGCCACATGGAAAGTTAGTTTTCACTGCTGTGGTTAGGAACACCATAAAAGATCCAAAAATAAAAGCTTGGCAAAACAAGATAGCAATTTTCATTAGCTCTGTGCAAGAAGGCTATATGGGATACCAAGAAGAGATGTCATGATACATCCTCTGAGTCTATGCCATTGGACCTGTCCCTTCTCCCTCTACATTACCTAATGAAGGAAGGACAAGATCATCTGTATTCTGCTTATCATAATATACTCTCTCATGTATCTCAGAAGCCTCCACCTTTCAAAGAAGACAAGTAGTCTACAAATCACTTGTCTCTCTTCAGTTTCTCTAAAGACAGAAGTTATCACATCTCCTCAGTCAAACATACTATTAGCAGAGGCAAGAACATGCATCTATCACAAGCACATATACAGAATGCTTTGCAATTACAGCCCAAGTGTTTGTTTCTTAAACAAATATGCAGGAAGAGACAGAAGGGCCTTCTACTATTTAAGGCATGAATCAAATCATCCCCAAGGGCTGGAGGCTGCAAGAGGCATCACTAACACACCATACAAATTTGGAAGGGTGCACACTCTAGGGCAGAGAGGATCCTCATGAAGTTCAACAAGGGCAAATGTAAAATCCTGCACCTAGGGAGGAATAACCCCATGCAGCAGTACAAGCCGCGGACTGACCTGCTGGAAAAACAGCTCAGTGGAGAAGGACCTGGGAATCCTGGTGGGCAAGTTAACCATGAGCCAGCAATGCGCCCTTGTGGCTAAGAAGGCCAATGGTATCCTGGGCTGCATTAGGAAGAGTATTGCCAGCAGGTCGAGGGAGGTGATCCTGTCCCTCTACTCAGCCCTGGGGAGGCCTCATCTGGAGTACTGTGTCCAGTACTGGGCTCCCCAGGACAAGAGAGACATGGAGCTACTGCAGAGAGGCAGCGTAGGGCTACGAAGATGATCAGAGGGCTGGAGCACCTGCCCTATGAGGAATGGCTGTGAGAGCTGGGCCTCTTCAGCCTGGGAAAGAGAAGACTGAGGGGGGATCTTATCAATGTGTACAAGTACCTGAAGGGAGGGTGTCAAGGGGATGGAACCAGGCTCTTCAGTGGTTCCCAGTGAGAGGACAAGAGGCAATGGGTAGAAATTGAACCACAGGAAGTTCCATATGAATATGAGGAAAAACTTCTTTACTTTGAGAGTGACGGAGCACTGGAGCAGGTTGCCCAGAGAGGTTGTGGAGTCTCCTTCTCTGGAGATAGACAAAACCCAGCTGGACACGATCCTGTCTAACATGCTCTAGGTGACCCTGCCTGAGCAGGGGGGTTGGACTAGATGATCTCCAGAGGTCTCTTCCAACCTCAGCTGTTCTGTGATTCTGTGATTTGTGTACACGCACAAACACACTTGCACCTACTCAGACATACTTAACCTGCCCTCTTGACAACATGATCCCAAGTAAGAGCACAGAAGAAGACTACACCAAGTTTAATAGACCCGAGAAGACTACTTGGAAGCTCAGCAATTCCCGAGAACGTTTCTGCATGTTGAAGGAGAGAGCAATGTCATGGCAACGTCTCCTGGCCATAGGACACAGCTGCTTCAGCATCCCTGCAGGTTCAACTTCTTCATAGAAGATTAATTCCAGAGGATCTTCATGATAATCTCTTTTTTTTACCCTTGAATGACTAGATCCTCTTTACTCCCCTCTTTCTGAGGAAAGGAATTGTGGAGCTTCAGGAAAAGTATTATCCATCTCCATATAACAAAGATAAATGGATGAGACATCATCCTATAGAGGTGCTTCATATTTGTGATGTAGTCAAGGCCTCATGAATTTTCAGATGTTCAAGTGATGCAAAAGAATATTTTTGTGTTAGAAATCCCAAATATACCATCAGAAGTCATGACACTTTCTCTACAGCTTCCATCTGTTCCTGACAAAGTATGTTGGAGGTCACAGATAGGAGGTTGTAATAAAACAACCCTGAGCAGTTGCAAGGAAGCAGGATGTGGCCAGCTGGAGTATAGAAAGGACTGAAGAGAGCAATTGCAGAACAGACTTTGAAGAAGTTACTCTGTTCCCATCCTTCAGAGACCAAAAAAACACAACTAAAATGCCAAATGGGCAGACAAGGAACTTACTTGCATGATGAGCAGAATTTGTGGCTGTTCCATGATATGCATAGTTAAGTCGTATAGCATAGAGGTAATTCTGAGCTGACTTCTCACTATCTCACTATCACTGTCAAAAGCATACAAGAAATTAAAAATATTCTTTCCTAGATCAAACTAGTTCATTGTTTGATCATCTTCCTTCTGAACTCTATGTTTATATATCAAGGACAGGATCCAAGGCCACTGCATTTGATGAAAGGATTCACACTAACTTCAGTGGGCTATGGATCAAACTCCTTACAAGTATCACAATCAAATTTTAATGTCCTGGATGGCATTAGGATATATAGGCTCTGGGTTTATTTTTAGTTAAGTAATTATCTGCTTTAATTCTCCAAAATTCATGTAATTAAGCCATAAAGCTTTTGAGTGATGTACAAAAAGCTCATAAAAAAACTATTTGTGTCAGTCTAAAATAATTGATATGGCTTGGAATAATTAGTTTCCTTTATACTTTGCCAGTGAATAGTTAGTGCATGCACAGAGGTTTTCTTTCTTCTGCATTAATAGCCAGAGAACTTTACCAGTTTGTTCTTAGTCAAAAGTATCCGAACTCTGTTGTGCCCTGCAGTGAAATGTAATAACACGTCTAGAGTTTTAGATTGCCAGCTGATGTGAAGCTGCAGTTGGAACATAATAAAATTCTGTGATTAGAAGACATCTCCTGTCTCTTTTTAATAGAATTCACTCGAATTGGGAGAAATAGAAGTTTCTTTCAATGGACTCTTTGTCATCCAACAGTGAATTACAGTAACAGCTACTTTAGAGGATGCCACTTACTGAACACTGCTTTGAACTGCTGGCCACACACAAAATTGCTTCTGCCCTATACTCATGATTCATAAAAAGCAGAAATCTTGTAGCACTAAACATCCAAATCTCATGTTATCATTAAAATTGCATCTAGGGTAGATTTGGCCCTTTGTGTTTAAAGATTTTGATTTGATATAGCATCTCTGCTGTATCAGAAGAAATTTATTTCAATAAGAGCAACATTTCACAACTGAAAATTATATAGGCCAAAAGATGTCTCCTCACACGTAGGAGATCTCTATTGGCCTGGGTCCCAGCTAGGCTGGTTTTGCCCTACTTGGAATGAAGTCACTTTAGCTGGGGCAAAATACAAAGCGTCATCTCTTTGCTCCTCATATTGCTTTCTGTACATTTTAAATGTTTCCTGCAGTCAGCTGACTGACTACAGTTGCTGTGAAAATCCTGCACTCTTTGTATTTCTTCAAGAGTCAGTATTATAAATCTTAACCGTAAACTGTTATAACATGATGCTCCCAGGAGGCTAGTACAGGAAACAGCCAAGGAAGATCTTTCAGTGGGAAAGAAATAGCTCCTTTCTGCCCCCTTTTTTGCTACTTGGATCTCATATGCTGAAGTTTTACAAAGATTTAACTCTAGTTCAGGAGGAAGGGGCTTTTGTTTTGGGTGCATGGGGCCCCAGATATCTCTGTGTGCTGGACTGATATGAAGCTACAGTATTTGGTGTCCAGTAATCACTGAGATTAAAGCAATCTAGCAGAGGTCAGCTCCCTTGCTGTTAGTGTCCGTGTCACTGGTGGTCTGCTGTGAACTGTTGTACACCATAAGCCCTATGCAAGGTTGCTTTTTTGTCTACTTAGCTTAAGAAAGACCTATTTAAAATAGCATTCCCAAAGAACTAGCTTTTTTTTTTTTTATTTTTTTTTTTATTGGTTGTCATAGAGGGTGCTTCATATTAGAAAAAGTTGTTAAAATAATTTGGGAAAATACGTTGAAACTACTAGAGACAGGATAATTTCCCAGCATATCTCTAAGCACAAAAGATTGATTGCAAGCTATTTGATACAGTTTTTGGTACTGAATTATATTTCACAGCAGGGCCAAGGTAGAGACAAGGGTGTAATTTGCTCCTGATTTCAGGTAGCTCTGTGTAATCCATATTTGTCACGCATATATGCCTTTAACTTTGCCATATGTTGAATAGTGTCTGAGAAATGGCATTTCATATGTGCTGACTCAAAGAAAGGTGTCATATTACCAAATGCAGGGTATTATTAAAGGTGTTTTTATAGGTGATTTGTAACAAGACCACAAGTATATAGCATGTGAAACATTATGCTTTTCTCTTTAAAAGATATATTGCTGTATGTGACAAGGCAGATATTTTCTGGAATATCTGAATCTACAGTAATATCATGACAATAGTGGTGGGGGAAAGACACTTGTTTTTCACATTGCCTATTTTTTCCAATCATAATGAATGTTCATCCTTTTTATACCTGGCCTTTTTTACCTCCTTGAATAAGTGTATTCCTTTGGCCTCATATCTTGGAAAGGCCTAAAGACTAAAGCTTTGGACAATGGAGTGAAGCTAGGAGTTGTGTTGAAGCTGTTTTACTTGCTACAGTGTCTGAATTTAGGAAGCGATGAATACATATACAGGCTCGGGGTTGACCAGTGGGAAAGCATCCCTGCCAAGAACGTCCTGGTGGACAACGAGCTGAACATGAGCCAGCAATGTGCTCTTTGTGCACAATTGCCCAATGTGGCAAATTAAAAAAATGGCATCCTGGGGTGCATCAGGAAGAGCATCGCCAGCAGGCCAAGGGAGGTGATCCTTTCGCTCTAGTCAGCACTGGTGAGGCCACATCTAGAGTGCTGGGTCCAGTGCTGGACTCCCCAGTACAAGAGAGCATGCAGATACTGGTCCAGCAAAGGGCCACAAATATGATTAAAGCACTGGAGCATCTCTCAAATGAGGCAGAAAGCATGATCATTAATCTGCTCACGAAAATGCTTTGCACATTTTATACTAAATAGCGACTCTGGAAAATATTAGAACAGCAGTTGTGTTAAATCACCATGCATGTGAAAGTATATTCTGTATGAACAATCACCGTGTGCTTCTTTTTCTGGTTCATCTGCCCACATGTAGACTGCAAGTTACACATTCTCATAGGACTTCCAAGAAAAGGCTCGGTTACAGTGTGCAGTAATCCACAAATGCCGGTTCATTCAGATCAGCATGCTCAGTAGGCTCTTTCTGGTTATGGGAAAGCTGACAGCTGACAGGGCATACCAAGGGAGGAAGACATGTGAGTCAGGATGCTTCTCACTAATTGCAAGAAAAGGGATTAAAATAAGTCATTTTTTCCTGGAGTAAGTGAATAATTTTTCTTGCCTTTGCTGGCACATAGTTTCATATGTGCATACCTGCATGTGTCTAAGTAAGCAGGAAACATATCTAAATAAAATTGTCAAGACAGTGATTTTTCAATTCTAGACAAAAATAGGCAAAATTACCAAGGGAAAAAGCACTTGGTAATTCAGAAACCAACTTTAACATTTGTGGATTTTGATGTCTTAAAAGTGAGTGAGGGGTGTCTGGAAGTTGTTTCTCTCCGTCCTGTGGTTACCAGCTGCCTTTGAAGTCTTTTGCTTCACAGACCTCTTATTCTGCATTCCTGCTTTCCTTTTTTTAGCACATTTCCTTTGTGTTCTCTTTTCCCTTCTTCTTTTCCTTCTGTCTTTTCTTCTTTCGTTTTCTTTCACTGGCAGTTCTGTTTTTCTCCTCAGCATCTCATATTTCCTCCTACTTTTTTTCTGTCCTTCACTTATTCTCTCCATTGCTGGGACCAACGCACCCTGAAGGCACCCTGGTCAGAGCAGGCACCAGATGGGATACTCACACTCAGCTTTAACTTTAAGCTTTGGGGTTTTGTTTTTGTTTTTCTTTTTTTGAGACAAGCTCCAGTCCTCACTCTGAGGATATGCAAACACGGAACTGTGCCTGGGAGAGATGGAGCCCTACTTATGCTGGGTTTTCTACCTTCTGGGTATGGGTCTGGGACCCATGTTAGGCAGAGAAACTAGATGTGACATGACTGTAGTTCACGAATGGACCCTTCTTTCGCCAGGAACCTGCTGATCCAGGGAACAAAATGTTAGGACTCAGGAAGACTGAGAAATAGCCAAGAAGATCTGAGAGAGAGAGAGAAGGAGGGAGGAAAGGGCTTGATACAAAGGAGGAGGTAGGTAGTAGGGGGTTTCTGACACTGCCCTGAAAGTGTCTTAGAAAACAGGAGCTGTCCTATCAGACCAGTGCTGTGAGACCAGGACCAGGAGCTTTTCTCTTTTTATGGGCTCACTTTTTGCTGCCTAGCAGTTTCATTATATATTCCTTGTTTGTGTATTAAGAAAAAGAAGAAGAAAAGTAATTACTGAAAAACTGATTTTCATTTCAGACTAACTACAGAAAGAATCTTTCATTCCAACAGAACTGGCTTTACAAAGAACCAGGGGAAAAAATATATGTAGTCTTTGAACACACTGTCCTAAAAATAACGGAATTTGTACAGGCGTATGAAGAATAGCATCATTTTTCGAACTTTTTTTTTAAGAAAGGGCTCCCTGACATACAAATAAAAGTATAGAGGTTTTTTATTTAAATAATAACATTGGTCTAAGCTCTTATAGCTGAATGACAAAAAAACTGTTATCTTAATTTCAGTGAAGAAGGAAAAGCAGATTGGAAGGCATCAAGAAATGAAAGGAGAAAGTCTTTCTCTGGGAATATGATCATCCTACAAGGAGATGATATTGTGACATTAACTCCAGAAGTCTTGTTTTTACAGCACTGTGGGATTTAGAGACCCCAGCTACTGCTGGAAGGTGGAATAAAAAATAAACATTGTACCAAGGGAAGCCTTTGGCAAAGTTCAGCATAGCTGCAGTTATCTATTTATTAGAAGTGGGAATATACTTTATTTGAACTTCATTTTTTTTTGCTACAAATGCTGGGCTCACTAAGAGTGGTAGAAGCCCAACGCTGTCTCTTACCAGTGAGGTAGTAATGCTAACTTAGAGCAGAACTTGGCCCCAAATGCTTTTACTTTTTTGTCATCTTTCTTCATTACCGAGTGATTGAATTTTATGTAGTTCTTTCACATCTAAGGAGTCCAAACTGGAATGAATCAATGTGTTGAAGATTACTAATAATTCCAAAAAGTGTTTGCACACTTATAATAATTCCAGTAAGTGTTTGCAAACCATTTAGGTTGCACCAGCAATATTTTTTGTAGGTGCTAAATTACTCCAAATGTTCAGTTGTTTTCCTGAAGGAGCGAATATCTTGGAACCAGAAGTGACCTCTCAAGAGTTATTTCAGGCCCAAAGGAATATCTGTTAAAATGTATTAATCAGAACTGCGTTTTATCTCTTTCCATGGTAAAAGGCGAAAAGCATTTTCTATTTCTGCCTCCCCTACCTGCCCTCCCTCATTCAAACATTATCTTTTCATCATCTGAATAGGATTTTCCATGAGGAATTAAGAAGCTACAAGCTTAAATTCAGTCAGCTGCTTAACATTTTGATATATTGGTGTAGCAGAAATGTATGCTGCTGGTCTGGGGGTGGAAATCCAGCTGTGCTCAGGACAGCCACATCTGGCCTGCCAGCTTTGCTTTGGAGGAACTGCTGCTGTTTTGGGGAGGACAAGGGGGTAAGGCTGGAAGTAAACCTGTAGTATCCTCTACTACTTGATTTATGAGTTGCCACTGCTGCTTTCATGCCGCTTGTGAGAGCCGGTGTAGAAACTGTGGTCTGGTTTCCAGTTAAGCATTGAACTGCTGTGATCACAGATAGAAAGTTTTAATAGAAGAGATCAGTGAATATAAAACACAGGACACTGTGAAACATGAAAAAGGCAGTTTTTCAAAAGAATGTCCTTGGGTACAGGTAACTTTTCCTGCTTGCTCAAGACTGACCTATGAGCCAGCAGGTCAGTTAGGGATAGTGTTTGGGAGTCTTTCTGTCCTTGGGGTGACCATATCTTCCAGGTTACTGAAAAGACTATAATAAATCCCTCTGCAGCCCACCAAGGCTGGGACTGGTCCCAGCAAGTCTATCTTAAACTTTATGCTTTGCTCAGCACGCAAGATCTAGGGGGTTCTCACTCTTCTGCAGGCCAGATGCCACTCTCCATCCAGATATGGCTTCACCTTTTCCGTACCGTACTAAGTGTCAGTGCTTATAGCTGGGCACGTAAAGCAAAACACAGCTTTTGCAGCATCCCTACATTCTGTTTCCAGCTTGCTTTCTTGTACTACTTTAACCTTTTTAATGAGTCAGTGCTTCTTAAAAAAAAAAAAAAAATAAAAATAAAAAATATCATACCACAATCTGTAGATGCAGTTGTAGCTTCTGAATGCAAATATCTCAGCAACCACCTATTCTTGAGCAGATATTGCTGCAGTGTCAGTACCAGTGACATGTGATAAACTGGCACAGGTTGTCAGTGAATCACTTTTTTCTGCAGAGTTGGCCGAACTGTCAGATTCAGTATGTACCAAGCTTTTATGAATACCTTATTTTGATCATTTAACTAGTGAGCCTAGAACTGTTTTTCTTAACCTTGTAAATTATGTGAAGGGACATAGAGTGGAATGTCATTAGTGAACACTTGAAAGATTCTCTTGCTAAATAATATCTATTACCACTGAAATAGGAGGTCACTTATGCTACATTTTGGGCCATTAATTTTGTATTACTAGAAAGCTGGAATTTGCTTAGGACAGGTAGGAAAAAAGTTTGTAAGATTAATTGATGTGACTGTGTGTGCAAAGCTTGACAGTGTATAATGTGTTTTGTATCAGTAATAAAGCATTTCTCTTCTGATGTTTATTAAAACATTAAGTTTGTTTGCATAGAAATGGCTAAACAAACAATTAAGCACCCTATAGAAACAGAGTGGATGAGGATAAAGTTTCCTCATTCTTTTGGAGAAAAACAGATATGTGTTCATGATTTGAGCTGTAATGAAACTTGGTGTAATTTAATGCCCTACCAATCTGCTCCACGATAAGCAGAGCTGATAAATGTTCCACTTCATATTAGTGATCTGAGTCCATGACTTATTCCAGATGAGCATTACTTCTTGAAATATCCTTTCTTCCTATGCAATAGTTCTGATCTGACAAATTTGCTTCTGAACAGCTAGGATTCTGACTTTGGACAAGGTAACTTTTCTTCTGGCTGAATTATTTCTGAGAATTCCATCATACTGAGCAAAAAGAAATGATCTCCAGCTAAATAATGGATTTTGTGACTGTGCCAGGCAAACCATCGAGATCTAGAGGTCTGTGGCCTGACAACAGAGCTCAGTGGAGAGTGTTGTTAATTTCTCTGTGTTGTTAAATTGCTTATTAATGTTGTCCAAATTGAAGAATCTAGGGGTTTAAATAGTCCTAATTAGAATATGCATATAATTTACTTATTTAAATGTACATTATATAAAAACAGACTTGATAAAGTGGTAGAAGATAGGTGATAAAGGTGGGTGAAAAGGTTTTCTGGCACAAATTGCCAGAGTCTCACTGACTTCCACAGAGTTACTCTAGCAAGGAATTTGTGCAACGATTTAGCTTTAAGAGATGTGTGAAGTACAAAACATGAAATGTTGCTTGCAGTCAGAACACTATCACTTAAACAGGAATAGGAATGATTTAGAGATCAGAATGCAGAAAATCCTGTTAGAAAGAAAATAAAACTGGACCTGAGAACTGATGGAGGAAGGGCTAGTGGAATGAGAGATGGCAGGAAAATATTTCTCTAACTCATTTTTGCTTTCTCCTGAAATAGTTTCAAATTCAGTCTAGGAACACTGAAAAGGCATTTGAAACCTGAGTAAATGATTGCACAGAGGCAAATTAAGCCACAGCTGAGCTAAGGAGTCTGCTGGAATAAGTTCTTGTGGAGTTATGGTGAATTTAAATGTTTGCTGAAGAATAATGTGTAGAGAGCTGAAGCACTAAGATAAAGAGCAAACCTCAGCTCCCCAAGGTGATAGTGAAATCGACTGGTAGCGATGCATGAAGGCAAGGCCGTTGCTAGAACTAAGTCCTGATAAAGAACATTTGCGATGCTTCTGCGTTCTGTTTGCCTTGGCTCCTGAGATTTTGCACCAATAAGCGTGGTGAACTCAGCAAAAGAAATAAATTCTCGAAATATAGACTCTTCTTCTAACAGTCACTAGATGCAGACCCCTGTTAAACTAGGATCCTTCGTGGTAAGTATTGACTAATTAGTGCCTTAATTGGATGACAGTGTAATTTATTTCTACCTCAGGGGTGTGTGCGTGTGTACATGGTATTTTCTTAAGATGCTCAGAATGGCAAACACTGGCCTTAATGCCAGTATAATGTAATTAAGAACTTAGCCCAGGGAATGAATAATTGAGGATGAATTTTGTGTTCATCTGTACTCTAGGACAAAAAAGGGGAAAAAAATGAATCCCCCCCCCCCCACACACACACACTTATATGAGCCAGGCATTTATAGTAAGTGACTACATAAATCTATTTGTAGGTAAAGGCACTCACATGTACACTCAACTCCGAAATAGCATTGTGGGGTTTTTTTAATGCTAGGTCTTTCCCTTGTTCTCATGGCTTTGCTCCTCATGCCCTGTAAACTGGTAATAGTGTGACTACTGTCCTGGCAACTGATTTTACCCTTCTAACTGTTCATCAGCTGTCGTATGGCTCTTTCTAACGCAATGACGTCAGCGATGGCAACCATCACTGCTGATGCAACTAGCACAGAGCAAAGTCCACTGATGAAGAACGTCCCCAAACAGAGCAATGCGCTCCTAGACACAGTCTTGAATTTGTTCCTTTCTTTGTTTCTAATCTCACTTGGTAGCAATAACAAGGAAAAGGGGTAGCAAATCTCTCATCCACAAAGCTGGAGTACAAGATTCAGTGCTGCCATTTAGGAAAAAATTAGTGGTGTTTAAACAAGGTGTGAAAAATGCAGTGCTATGTGCAGGTGAGCAATACTGAGCTGAACTCCTCCTTGGCTGAGCCACAGAGACTCCATGGAGAGGCACCAGGAAGAGACACAGGCTATTTTGCCTATTAGCAATACAGAGTTGGGGGTTCTGTAGATGTTTTAGTTTGGTATAACAAGGATGGAACTGGAAGTTCAAAACTGCATCTAAGATACTTAAAACAGATAAAGGAGGAGCTATTTGTTTTAGCTTGTGACACTGATGCATTGCACAGAAGTTCCTTTAAGTTCTCCACCGTGTCTCCGCTGAAATTGCCCCATCCAGCCATGCTTTGCAGACAGCATGACAGCCCCAGAGCAGGATGCCTGCTCCAGGCAAAGGAGGGGGCTGCAGCCTGCCCTGCCTAAGCTAGCTCTGGAGGGGCACCCACAGGGTGCTGCACTCAGATCCGCTCTGCTTTGCTGGCCCTAGGCTGGCTTCCTAGCACAGATGTGCAGGCACTGATGATCGGATTAGGGTGAGCTCAAGCTCAAGGACTCTGGGCCCTTGCATTATTTACTAGAGCCATGGCATAGCCTGCAGAGCAGTACAGACCAGCTACACTAACTTGGAATGAGGTGACTCAGGCTAGGTGCAGCTGATGGCAAACTTATCTTGGGTAAATGGAGTGCACTTGAAGGGTAGGAGGCACCAGAGTCAGTTTTCATTTTGTCGTGCCAGTGTTTGTAAGTTGAGTGAAGGGATCTCTTCTTTTCCCTTGGGGAATAATTCACTCACCAAAGCTACAATTAAAAACATCCTAATGTTGGACCTGAATACAATGTGTGCTATGATTTTTTGGTGGTGGTCGCTGTGGGTGTTTTTATTTCATTTTTCAAGCTAAATGGAAGTCTTTACTCAGGCACGAGGCCAAGGAATTCCTTGCGAGTGCTGGAGATGGAGCTTCATTTCTTTGTTTTATTTGTGGGATTTTAACACAGAACCAGGACTTTGTTGTCATGCAGGTATAGACTGCCCTCAGTCTGCCCTGCCAGCACTGTCCTGATTCTCGTGCAACAGCTGAACAGAAGCTGAACCAGCAAGAAAGTGTGAGATGAAGAACGAAAAGTGCTTACAGTGTGTGCTTTTGAAAAGTAGGATGTGTAGACAAGGCTGTTGGTGCTGCTCCGATGAATATTGACATGATTTACCCAGTATTATCAGAAAAGATTGAGAGACACAGAGTCTGGAAGGCATTGCTACATGCTGGCGCTCACCCTCTGATGAGGAATGTGGAGTTAAACCGCATGGAAGGTGAGCCTGGCTCTTCTGTATCTTGGGTAAGTGCATTAATCAGTAACTCAGTGGGTTAAAAACGTCACTGACTACTTCACTGGCTTCATGAAGAGTGTCTGACTTTTGCTTTGGTTTTCATTATTCTATCTTCAAAAAACTGGAAGCATGCTTTGGCTGTGCATTGTTGTTTTGGTGAGAAAAGAAATCAAACAAGTTGGAGTTAAAAACTAAGGAGATACATTTTGGGGCAGAATGAAAAGTAACTATTCTAGCTAGAATCTGAGATTTCTGAAGTCAATAGCTCTGCTTGAATCTGGGATGTAGGTAGAGAGAAAAAATCAGTTCAGAAAGTAAGCTCCCTTTAAGAAAAATCAATTTAAAATGATAATGTTAGTTACAGATCAGACATAGCCCTTGATTCAAATTTTGGTGAAATGTTTGAGAACAAAGTAAATGCTTATAACTAGTCTAATGTTGATATAAGCACTTTCTCCCAGGTTTTGCATGAGTCTAATTAAATTCATTTGTAGGTAGGCAAGCATTTATGTTTGGAAAGTGTTAAATTAAGTAGTTTTATCTGGTGAGAAATGTGACACACTGTCCTTTTGATCCTGACCTCCTTGGCATGTCTGACACACAGCCTTGCACTTTGGGTAGTCTTTGTCACCTCTGTCCTCTTATCGTTCTCAATCCAATGATCTCATTCCTGTTATGCTCTTAAGGCTTCTGAACTGTGCTTTCCCTATCACACTGACTACCCTTGCTTTCCCTCATCTGGAAACTGGCAGCCTCCTGGGGCTTCTTTTATCTTGTACATTCACAGCTGAATTAGTTGCTTTAAATGAGTACTTCCAGCTACTAGTTTTCCTGTTCCACCTTCATATCTTGTACCTTCAGGTACAGATGCTGGTCTCCTCCGAGCTGTCGTCTTTCTGTCCTACCCAACTACTTTGACTTCCATATTCATTAGCCTACCTGGAAGTTGCTAGTCTAAATCAAGTCCTATCTGATTTTCAGAAGCATATAGTCTTCAAATAAATACGAAACATACCTCAAATGTGTGGTAGGAGTCAATGAACCAAACTTTCCAGTAGGGTTAAAACAGTCAATTAGTAGATATGTTCAGCTAAACATTGATTTGACTGCAATAAAAAAATACCAGAGTAGCTTTAAAATAATGTCAGGAAGGACTTTTTTGCCAAAAAAGGGAAAAGTTCAAATTTTTTATTACATTGATGCCACTGCTTTTAGTAGGCATCAAGTAAACAACCTACAAACCCTGAGATCCTCCTAAGAATGATGATTGAAGGATTGAAGATGCAACCATCTATTTAAAGAGATGCTTTGCCAATCAAGAATATCTTTAGTGGCAGCTGTGTTAGCAATCAGACTCTACTTTTTATTCGAAGTCTAGATTCAGAGAAATTGTAGAAATATGGGGCAAGGGGGAGTTGGGAGCTCTAAAGAAAATGCAGTCTCTTCTGTCCCAACGCTTCTCTGCTGGGATGGGAGAGCTCCCTGCAGTGTTGTGGATGCTTCTGCAGTGAAGAAAACTTGAAGGTGCTAGTGGGCTGTGATTTCTTTTTTTAATCTAAAACCAGATTTCCTCTTTTGCTTAAGCATCCAGACCTCACTCCACTGACATAAAGCAAATGTAAATTCCATTCAAGTGTCTTGCATGTTCTAGGTGACTTAGGCAACTGCAGAGTGGCAAGAAATATATTGGTGCACCTAAAATGGCTGCTAGATAGTCTCAGTTTTAACTGAGACTTTAATATAAGTTCTTGTTTGCAGTGGATAAAACTACTTAGTTGTTGATTGGTCCTCGACGGATCCATATAAGAGTTATTATTGTTCCATGTGATAATATGGGAGGAAGATGCTGGGTGTTTTAAATGAGTTGCCCAACGTTGATAGAGGACTCAGGAAGCACAGTAAGAGTTAGGACCTGGGAGCCTATGATAGCCAGATCTCTTCAAGTATCTCTAGAGCAGCTTAACATATGACTTTAAGGATATAAATTTATTTTGAGACACAATTAGCATAGGCAAGTTTTAATAAATATTAATATAATTTAGAAAATCTTTGGCTTTATCTTAATGAGTCAAATGCTTTCCCACACCTCCTAGAGAGGAAGCTATAGGGAATCTTCTTCCATAGCATTATTTGTACTTGACTCTTAGTGTAGACACCATGTAGATACAACACAGTGCTGGTCTGCTGGCAACCAGACGAAAGGCTATTGCAGTGTACCAGGTCTCCTTCCTTGCTTTTCTAAATAACAGCAACAAGGTTTAGAGGGAGAAATAATCTCTGTTCTTAGACCAGCTGATATAGCTAGGGAAAAGACAAGCTTTGGGGCAGACAAACCCTCCTTCAGGTCTGAAACAGAACCAACCAGTTTCAAGCTAAGTGTAATTTATGGATAGTTGTCCTAGAGGTCTAGCTTCACAAGACAGTGGCTTTGAGGGTGAAGGCATTTTAGGAATTTCCTCGTCTCCCACACCTGACTGCTTCTTTTTTCCTCTGTGCTATAATTCACTCTGCCAGTGAGTCTTCCAGGAGCTCGGGGGTTTGGAGTGACAGTATCTACTGCCCACCTGGGGTGGAGAGGCAGATGTAAATACTGGGGTTTATTTAGAGGTTATTGTTACAAGCATCTTTATGAAAATTTGGGAGTCAAAAGGCAAAAATGTCAAGTACAAAATGAGGAAAAACAGAATGGAAAATGGAAACTACTAGACAATCTCACTGAAGCCACAAAGATGAAATCAGGATTTCAGGCTTTTCTATCCATATTTTGCAACTGAATTGGAATGATAGTTTTGAGAGCAGAAATAGTTGATAAAAATGCGACAGTTGGGACTTGTTTGATGTGTGAACCTCTTTCAGAGATATGGAATAAATCTGCTTTCTAAGAATAACACAAGTCACCCTGGTTTTCTTAAACTGTCTCTCTCTGGCTATATTAGAGCTAGGCACAGCTTTCTTGGCAAGATGAGTTTCTAGGACAAGCAGCCTTTGACTGGGCAGGAGCCAGCACAGCATTAACTTTTGGGACCAGTAGCCAGCACCGGGCATGGCCAGTTGTTACTGGTAGATGCTTACATACCATGGCCATGAGGGCCATATAGGACACCTTCCTGGGTTTACATTTTCAATACAAACCAGATTATATAACTTACTGTGTGCTCAGCCACCACCTCTCTCAGCCTGGCCAGAAAGCTCCTGCGTCTGCTGGAGGCATAGCAGCCTCTGATGGCGTTGCTTGTAGCCTTTTCTATAGCCCATCGATTAGGTTGGCTTTCTTCTCTCCTCATAAGTTCTTGTCTGGTTCTCTTTCCCTGGCTTTCCAGCACAGTTTTCAGCCACCCTCTAGGAACATGCAGCCAAAGTAACAGAGCCAGAGAGCTGAGAAATCAAATGCTTTTGGTATCTCTAATGGGGATAGAAAAGCTTTCCATGTTGTCACTGATGTTACTCAGTAACAGCAGCAGCCAAACACTGCAAATATTTTTACCTAATAGAAAAATATGAAATTGAAAATCAAAAAACTTAAGTAGAAATTTTGTAGGCTTTTTGGTCAGAGAATGAGGCTGGAGCAGCACTGTTTGAAGGAATCTTTTTCAAAGACATTCCTTCTTAGGAAGAGGAGCTTAGGAGATCTAGGCCCTGCTGGAAATGAAGTGGTCTTTTTCTATCAAAGCCTGAATTTCCTTGGGGAAACTCCAGTGAATGTAGATTAAGAAAAACTTTACCATCATGGCTGATAGCAACTTGTGCACATTTCCATTACATGATGAGGTTTTACATTACAGAAAAGAGAGAAATTGCATTGAATCTGTATTTTATGGCACTCTGCATTCAGCCAAGAGCCTTTTCTTCCAATCTTGCTTAAAATGGTGTTGTAAATAACTATTTGAATTAGGAGTATGCTTTTGATATCAGTAGGAAAAGTTACTGTACGATGATTATGTGTAACTTAATTAGGAATACTCTGTAGCTAATTCATTTCTAATGAAAAATACCATTGCTACATTTTCACTTTGTTCCCTGCACACTTTATGATCTGCTGAACAAACAACATTTCAAAAGGATTTGTGATATATGCATTATGTAAATAGTTTGATTGAATTTGTTAAAATAAAGTGATTGGGTTTTATGATCTCTGTCACTAATCCTGGGATTCACCAAATATACTCATCTAAAAGTTAAATACCTAAGTCTGAGCTAGTTATTCTGATGCATATACTGCCATGTTTAGGTTCAGAGCAGCTGTTCAGTTTTGAAGCAAATGTTATGTTTATTTATGGCTCCGTTTTCTGAACAATTTCAGTTTACTCAACTAGATTCCTGTTGGAGAAAACTTATTCCAAGCATCTCTCTTAAAAGTGCACCAAATGGGCTTCTGTCTCCGGCAAAGCGTGATGATCTGAATTCATCCTTCAGGCAACTTTGAAGCACATGCGTAGTGAGGATAACTGGTTAAGGGGGACAGACTAAATCCAGTCCAAAGCAAAACCTCAAACTGCATGTAGTGTTCACTGGGACCTCAGTACCGGCTACTTTGCTCTTCTGTTGTGTGCCAAAGTGTATGGCAAGAGAAAAATAGCCTTAATCCCCCATTCTTCATCCCATGAAGAGACCCCTTCAGAGCATGTTGTCTGACCTATCTGGGATGCTTGCTTTAAGAGTATTGGGAGCTACCTGTTCTTCTCAGTTATGAGGCAGTCCTCAGTGGCTATCCTGGGCTTGAACACCTGGCTTCTAGACACCTAAATGAGGAGTACTCAACTGGAGACAGCCCCTGACCAGTGAGGCATGTAGAACTCTTTCTGCATTGCTTGGGAGCATCAGAAGAGATGGGATAAGGGCAGTTCTTGTGGCCCACACTGGTTGCTGTGCTTGCTTTCACCTGCTTTTGTAATAGAGCAGGTAGAGCCCCAGTTGGCAACACTGCCTACGTCTATGCAACCACTTGATGATGAATAGAGCAAAGAACCTGTGGAAGACTAGTGTGTGAATAGATAATCAAGGATTATTATAGGGCATACCGTAAGTATAAAAAAATCAGACTACCTTAGTTTGGTCAATTCTGAAGTTCTCTTTGCTTGGCTTCACAACCTTAACAGTGGTCTTTAACGTTATCCTGTTGTCTCAAGCTTTCTAGGTTCATGAACACCCACATGTTCAGGTATCAATCCTGTGGCATTTTTTTGATCCTTCAGCTGACTCAAGTGCAGCCTGTCCTTACAGCCTTCTGCCTCATGAAGCAACCTAGAGCTTAATTCAGACCTGAATGTCCATTTCACATCTTTTAATCCATCTTGTCTCTCTTCCATTTTAATGTTATACAGCCTACCTTGTCCTGTACCATTCTGTGGGCCTTTCTTATTCCTGCATCACATATAAAAAACCTCTTTTGTTTGATTTTCCTATGCAAATTAGTAGTTGATTTCCAAGGAGAATTATTATACTTGCTTTATGTCTTGATTTAGGAAATCAGTGTGAGTGAAATATCTGTGAGAAAAAGACAAATGCATCATTGTACAGGTGCTTTCAGTTATTTTGCTGTCAATCTGTTACACTAATTGGGCATCACTAGCACAATAATTATCTGAAATTAGAAGCATTGTTTTACTGATTTAGAATTTGCAAGAATTAGAATGGAAATACCTGATATGCTACCTGCTATTATTTTTCTTTCTGTTTTGATATTTTTCAGATTCATTACTATTCATGGTACTACAGCAAACTCTCCTGTAGAAGATCCATTTGCAAAGTGCTTCAGCTTTCTCTTGAAACTGTAATTGATGTTCCCTATCAATGCCATGGCCAACAAATGCCAAAAGATCGCCTGCTGCTGGAGCATTAATCATAGAATCATAGAATCATAGAATTAGCAAGGTTGGAAATTCCCCCTCACAGTCAGGCGAACTTCCTGTGCTTCAGCCCTCTGATCATCTTTGTAGCCCTACGCTGGACTCTCTCCAGTAGCTCCATGTCTCTCTTGTAGTGGGGAGCCCACAACTGGACACAGTACTTGAGATGATGCCTCCCCAGGGCTGAGTAGAGGGGCAGGATCACCTCCCTCGACCTGCTGGCAACACTCTTCCTAATGCACCCCAGGACACCATTGGCCTTCCTGGCCACAAGGGCACATTGCTGGCTCATGGTCATTAACGTCTGTTTTTGCCCACGGAAGCAACTCAATCATGTATAAGAAATTGTCCTAAGCGATCTCTTCATGCTGTAATTCCTGGAAAAGCTGAACAAGTTCAGCCTGGACTTTCAGAAAAGCTGTAAAGCACAGAGCTGCCTAGTTTTGATGGTAGGTTTGCAGGCAGTGGTGGGAAGGGCTTGCCTAGATGATGACTCTCTGTTAGCTGGTTTGCAGATTGTCAGTAATTAGTGGCCCAAGGGTGTGAAGAGCTGGGAAAAATAACATAACGATCTGTTTGATTTTGTTGTTGAGAGATCCATGACTTTGCTATGAGTGCACCCTGCTAAATGATAGGGAGTCACAATCAGGACTTACCTGCTTACTAGCTACTTCTGAGTGGCAAACATGCATGGGCACCCCTTCTTTTTGCTTGAGGAAATGTAACCCTTTTCCCACAACTGAGCTTTTAGTTCAAAGACTGCAAGCATGAAAAAAACATGTTTGTGTCAGCATGGGGGAGAGGCAATGTCCATTCAGGAATTCTCTCTACTGCCGTCTGGTGGGACAGGAGTACCCAGCCTTGGCTAAGGGAGCTGCTTTTTTTCTTTCAAAAGCCTGCTTTGTTTCTCGAAGGAAAACCATGTCTTTTTTTATGCAGTCACCTGTTTGTCAGTCCTCCCCCAAAACGTGTGATTATGTCAGGCAGTTTCCACCAAACTTGAAGGGGGCTTTTGTTTGCTCCAAACCTGTCATTTGTCACATGCTCTTTTCATCTGCTGCCACCCAGTTGTTGTGTCAGGAAACAGTGAACTGTCACTGGCTGTGCACCTTTCCTTCAAGGATTTTCACCAGTACATCTGTGTATGAAGTGTACAATAGGGAAAGCAAAATGCAAAATAATAACTAAAATAAGAGTCTGAATCTCCCTTGTTCCTAATTTTGGTACTTTTTTTGTTTGTTTGTTTGTTTTTTTGTTTTGTTTTGTTGAAACACAACTTAGACTAAGTGCCTGTGGTGGTTTGATCAGCTAGGGCATGACTTGGTGTAAATGGCTGTTGCTGCATCACAGGGCCACAGTTGGTGAACTATTCACTTCTGGCAATATGATACAAAATTACAACTCTGCCAACCTAATTCTATTTGTTGTTAAAAAGAACAGCATAAAAAATGGAACACAGCTGAATACAAAAGAGACTGGCCTTTATTGAAAAGCAAAATGAGATTTTATTTCAAAAAAGTATGTTAAAATGGACCATTGAGAAATGGAAGGCAAAAGGAAAAAGCATAGTTTTGGTCAACATTATGAAATGGAGCAAGAGACTCGACAACTGAGAACAAGAGCCTTCACAGATTGAATTGCACAGGCAGGCACACGAAGTGTGAGATGTACTGGATGTGAGTCTCTTGGAGCAGTACACATGAACTGGTTACACTAAAAAGTGGTAAAATCCTAAAGCGACAGATATTAATTCTGAAACAGTCACCAGAAATTTAGATCAGAAGAAATAGGACATCAAACATTTTCATGCCATGTAACGGAGGTTAGGATAAATAATTTGCCCTACAATACTTTGTTTGCCATAACTTTATCTGCCACTTTAAAATGAGCTTTTCTACTCTGACATACAATGGATTGAAAGTGGAGCTGGAGGAGGAGGAAGTTTTGCAAAACTGATTTGCAGAGCAGCAACAAAACTTAACTGGAGCTTGGTCAAGGTATTTTTCATTGCTACAAGAAAGGCAAGCTTAAACCTTTCATGAAAACCAGAATTCTTAGCAGCTAATATATTTCTGTTATTAGCTGTTTCTGTACACAGGTACTGTTATAGACTTCTCTTCCTATATAGCTTTTGTCTCCACAAAAGACAGTGTTCAGTGACACAATACATTCTGGTTTTGTTTTCCTTTTTTTTTCCCTCACTGATAAATGAGTATACGTTTGAGGGAGAAAAGCATGAGACTCATTCCAGAATATATTTGCTAGTCATCCTTGTAGTGCTAAAGATTTAGATTTGTAACCTAAAGCAGGCAGCATTAGGGCCATAATTAGATTTGAAAGATTTAAAAAGTAAAAGATTGAATTAGGAACACTTAAGAGATCAGGGACAAAATGTCTGTTCTGGAGACAGTCTGGACTGTTTTCTTTACCAAGTGTGTCTTCAATTTTTTATCAATTATAAACTGCAAAAAAGTGCCTGAAATACAGATAAAAGGTCAGCTGTAAGGTTAAATAAGACAACATTTATCTCATAAGCACTAATCTAATATATAGACGCAAATCACCCTCGAAAGGAAGCTGGGCATGGTCAGCATAAATGACGATAGGTATTAACTCTAGAACATTTGACATTCAATTCAACAGAAAGTGGTTTTAAACTGATTCTAGAGCAATTACTCCCATGAGACCTGGTTTTCCACAGATGCGTCCCTTGCGCTCCCACCGCGATCATCTCGGGAGCAGGTCTGTTCTGTCCTCCTCCTCCCACACACCCTGCACTGCAGGGTCCCGCGCCATAAGTGTACCCTCAAGCTCCCGCAGATGTCCCTGGTGGCCCCACAGCACAACACCTCTCCATCCAAGAGACTGACGCTTGTCAGAGGACTTTGTCCTTGGCAGAGGTCATCTTTTTATACCTCTGAATGTCTCTCTCAGCAGGGAGAGTCCTATATGGAAGCTAAAAAGGTATTGTGATAATGTGCGTACCTGTGAGTTGAGATGTGAGCCAAGACCACCCTGTTCCTGTCACCAGACAAGAACATCTACCCATGGCTGTTTCAGGCTGAACTCAATGCAAAAACAGTCTTGAAGCTAAACTTCAGTTTGAAGCAAGGATTATCTTTTCATTCTGTGTTCATATAAAACCTCCTGTGAGAAGACCCTGACTCACCTTTGGGCGTTCTATGAACTCTAGTAGTATGTAAATAATAATAGCAATATACTGTTCTAAATAATATATAATTAATATAAAATATAATATATTATAATTATAAAATATAATCCAAATAATTTGTCTGCCATCACAAACTCATGGGTAATAACCTGAAAATTCTCTATTGAGCATTCAGCTGCTTCAGGATCATGGAAAAATAAGCTGAGCAAGTGCTTCAAGTGCTTTGGACAACAGGTGCTTTGGATAGCAAGGTGACCACGAGCCAGCAATGTGCCCTTGTGGCCAGGAAGGCCAATGGCCTCCCGGGGTGCATTAGGAAGAGTGTTGCCAGCAGGTCAGGGAAGGTGATCCTGCCCCTCTACTCAGCCCTGGGGAGGCCTCATCTCGAGTACTGTGTCCAGTTCTGGGCTCCCCACTACAAGAGAGACATGGAGCTACTGGAGAGAGTCCAGCGTAGGGCTACGAAGATGATCAGAGGGCTGGAGCACCTGCCCTAGGAGGAACGGCTGCGAGAGCTGGGCCGTTCAGCCTGGGGAAGAGAAGACTGAGGGGGGATCTTATCAATGCGTAGAAGTACCTGAAGGGAGGGTGTCAAGGGGATGAGGCCAAACTCTTTTCAGTTGTCCCGTGTTACAGGACAAGAGGCAATGGGCAAAAACTGAGCCACAGGAAGTTCTGCCTGACCGTGAGGGGGAATTTCTTCCCTGTGAGAGTGACGGAGCACTGGCACAGGTTGCCCAGAGAGGTTGTGGAGTCTCCTTCTCTGGAGATCTTCAAGGCCCATCTGGATGCAACCCTGTCTAACATGTTCTAGGTGGCCCTGCTTGAGCAGGGAGGTTGGACTAGATGATCTCCAGAGGTTCCTTCCAACCTTACCCATTCTGTGATTCAGTGTTTATCAGTGATTTGGATTTCAGCTTGCTATTTTTCCACAATAGCTTGCCAGTGCTGTAAACAATGTTCAGAAACGAAGAAGCCTGGAATCAACATCAAAGAAATCTAAAGGCAAACCAAAATACATAGCCTAGTTAAATTCCTTTTTGAAAAGAAATAAATGTCTTTTGTATTACATGGTCTCTGATAGTATCAAGAAATGTTGATGTTACTGAGTCTATCACAAGAGCCCAGTTTGCTAAGGATCTCTGGCTGAGAATATCAAATGCTTTAGCCAACTCAGTAGAGATATGGTGGAGATTCCGGTGTTATCCTCTGTGGTTTTCCTGAGTCCACTAGGTAATTCAGGGACCAGCATGGAAACTGCATTGACTTTCAGGAATCATTTGGCAAATGACTGGCTGTTAGATCATTATGATCTATGCCTGTTTACCAGTCCTTAATAAAAATATAAAACCAGAATAGAATAACAGGTTACAAATTGCCCTAATAAAAGTTGTTGGCGTTATTTTAATTCCACTCCCTTGTGTGCAGTGATCTGATTGAGTATTTAATTGCACCATTTTATATATGTATGTATGTATATTTTTTTTTTCATTCTCAGCTCTGGAGAGAAATGCCTTCTCGGTTATTCCTGTTGGACCTCTTCTTTAATTGAATTATAACCACAGATTAACTACAACAAAAGTCAGTGAAAGCACTGAAGTCATTCCAGACAATCTTCCTTTGTCTTACATGAGTGCAGTTGTAAAACCTGATATCCCTGCCCAAGCCATGTTGGCCCTTTTCACGCTGGTGGTCTTCTGCGGTCCTCCATGGATATTTGCTTGCTTGTGTCCATTGCCTGAGCCTCCTTCTTCCCTGAATTGCTATTTGTGCCTCCTTTTAGCAGGCTTGCAATTTAGGTACATGATTTTTAATACAATCCTGTGACTTCTTATGTGGAAGACACTCTAATGAGCTGAAAGAAATAGATATATGGCCATGCCCATTTACACAGCTAGTTTTTTGGAGAGTCCTTATTTAATTGTACCACTATTTCCCTGTTGGATTTCAGATATTTACAAAATTCCTCTCAGCATGCTGCGCATAATGTGTAATATCCTAGCTGTGCTGTGGCAACTGTGGGAAGCAGGCTCATTTGCATCCTACAAGAGAAAGTAATGCTGAAATAAGACTGACATTCATACTGCATCCAAAATAACTTTTCTTTAAAATTCACTTTCTGGCCCATAGGTCCACATTTTTGGCTTGACACTTTCTGGCCCATAGGTCCACATTTTTGGCTTGAGTGGGTGAGACTTTCACCACTTGATGCTGTTTTCCTCTTCAGATATACTCTTGTCTCTAAGAGGTATTTTGTTTCTGCTTTTATAGGAAACTCAGAAGTCTAGATTTTGGCTGATCGAAAGGAAATAAATCAGAAATACAAAACTAATTGATAGACTACATACAAAAGCTGACTAATACTTTGTTCCTTTTGCATTCCTACCTTCAGGTTTTCATAGGAAGCTATTAAAAAGTTATACCCTGCGACCCACTCATGTGAATTGCCAGGTGAATATTGTGGGTCTGACAAGGGGATACTGCAGGTTTGCTTCTAAACACAGGCACTGTCAATGTCAAGAGAGGAAAAACTGTTCCTGTGAGGCAAGGGGAGAAAAAACTTCTTGTCTCACAGGATAAAAGTCTCTTATATGCAGCTAATGTAGCCAGTGCAAGGGGTAAACACTTGCTCTGGATGGTTCTTGTGATTAATCCATGGACGGACAATGGGAGTTTAGTGCTGCTTGAGCTACCTGGCATGTGGCACAGACCTGTCACCACGACGGCAGGAAAAATTGCAGACTTGACTAAGACTCAGGCTGCTCTGGATCAATGGAAGTCTCTAATTCACCACTTCTAACATTCTACCCTCAAAGGATATGTAAAAAATATAAATTTCTTGCTCATCTGGCTTGTTTTCTTGGATTGAAGAGATGCATGTTTTGGAGATCCCTCGTTTCAGTGCAGGCTGTGCGCTCAGCCAGCAGCTGTTGTGCCTGTGAAGAGTACACACAGCCTTAGGCTGAATATTCACCAGCAAACACATTCTCTGTTTACAATGCATAGTAGAAGCAGGAATTCAGAAATTGCTCAAGTGTCCTTACTGTGCCACTGCAGTGATAAAAATATGTGAATATTGTTTAGCGTGAGAGAGGTAAGCTAGCATTACCACAGGCAGCAAGTGCTGAGCTGTTCCTAAACTACGTGTTACTATGACAGAAAACAGTTTGTGAGGTTGTGCCTATGTCCTAATCTGCCCTGCAAGCCAGAAGCCTGCATAATGGTTAGATACCTCTGATTTTACATTTACATTGACCCAGGGCAAATGATGACCTGGGGTGCTTGGGGTGAAGAGATTTGCCTGTGTCAGGGCAGGAAATGAAATCCCAGGAGAGTTCTTCCCCAGTTCTGTCCTTGTACCGGTTCCCTATCAAATTCTGCCCTCAAATTATTTGCCTTCAGATCCTGCTGAAAAATATCAGAAAGATTTATGGGCAGGTAGCCCAGGGCAGAATGTGGCAGTGATAATGAAAAAGCTTCCAATTAGTGTCAGATAAAGATGACAGTCTCTATCTTTTAGAAAGCTGAAGACTTTCATGTGCCATGTTATTTTCATGTTACCTTCTCAGATGCCTTTCACTTGCCTTGACTTACATCAGCTATGATAAAACGAAATTGCTGAGGCAAAGTAATTATAGTAAAAAGCGCTTGGCTGTCTACTCTTATGTAAGTAAGTGTTGAACCTTCTCATGACATAGATGAATGTGGACTGACTTTCTGTATTGCTCCTTCCCAGGAAATAAAAATGAAATATGAAACACATTCAAGGAAGTAAGATCACAAAGCTCACCTCATTCAACTTGTCTGCTTTTGTACTTGTGAAGCCTAGGAAATTTAAAGCTTTTAAAATCCACCTGGCCTTTGCAATTCTTTCTGTTCTGTTTATGATCGGGCCTCTGCCATACCCACAGGAAACGTTTTTTCTGGAGGGGGTGCAGGGAAGGACTGAGCATATGGAGCTGCTCTTTGGTGTTACCTCAGAGCTACACTAATCCATTTATCTTTTGCTCTTAGAAGAGCATGAGCATACAGGCAGCTCAGTGCTGTTCTCTGGAGGCAAACAATTTCGGGTGAAATTTGATAGGGGCCTGCTAGAAAGATGCTAGCAGTGAGAGATCCAGGTGTAAATGACTCTTCAGGCTTGACTGTACTGTGGAAAAGTGCGCCTGCACATTGGACAAGCTTAAAGGGCCTTCATGGCTATAGTGCAAATCTCTAGTGTCATGTATGCAAATATCTGGTATTGTCTCACCTCTGCCTGTATTCTGTATGGAATACGAATTGGCAATATTAAGCTAAAAAGGAAGCTGCGTGGCCTTAGGAGACATTTTCACAAATTGCATCTGTTAGGCTTCTTCCTCTAGGTCTCACCTCTGTAGTCCTGCTGTACTCTCTGCTGGCCCTGTACAACCCGTCCTTCGCCTTGCTGCTCTACAGTTTTCCTTGAATACCCTTGTAATACCCATTTTATTGCTGATTAAAATCCCAGACCAGGAAAGCATTAACAACATGCTTCTCATGAGTCCTGAGTGATCACACTGAAGTCAGCAGCAGTTTTGTTGCTGGTTGCATGAGAGTTTGGGTTCTGCCCAAAGAATTTGCCTATGATCACAGTTTTCCACATCAGCTCGCATTACACTTGTTCGTACTTTAGATCCTCCTTCATTAGCTTCCCAGATGAGGATCTGCAATGTGACACACAAGCCACCTGAAAGGGGAAAGGTTTCCACTCACTGTGGTTAGCCTTAGAGCAAATCACTGCACAATGTATCTTTCTAAGAGTTTCTATGCACTAGGTTTTCCTACTCCTCCTTCCCATGAGTGTTCTGTGTTTAAAAGCCACATTTACAAGTTAAAGCCATATTAGAACATCCACCTATTTTTCATTTAAACAAAACATGGTATGGTCTGACAGTAACTGTTCACTTGTTTCAATCCAGTATTTCTCTTTACTTTATGCACATTTCTATTTTGTGCATAAGGCTTTCTCCCTGTCCCTGTATCCTCTCTTTGTACCAAAATGTTTTTCTCTGTTGACTTACTTAACTTCATGAGGTTTTCTTAGCAGCTTAGCACAGACATGTTTTAAATCTCTTGGGATATAAATTCTGTCTCTTATTTTTCCCATTACATGTGGAATATCAGGGACGGATAGACCTTGCAGACATCGCATTCTCTCGGCCTCTCTTGAATTTTTTTTGCATTTATTTAAAACAGCCTTAATATTTCATGTGTTGGAAACAATTTATTTAAGTGCTCAAGTCCGTAAGCACAATTCATGTTTTATTTCTGCGGTTTCCAGCTTTCTGCTTAATGCAGTTGTGGCCATGGAACTCAGCAGTTTGCTGATAGTTGGGGCTGTGCTGGTGGTTTCTATCATTAGGAAAAACTTATCCATGAATCAGTCATTTCTTTAGCATCATAGTTTTTATTTGCAAAAAGTGTCCAAAGAGTCCTGAACATGATGAGAATCAAAGACCAGAGGCTCTCTGCTTTTCTGTCCAGCCAGCTGTGAGCACCAGGGACCGACCTGTTTCTCTCTTTTGAGTAGGGCTTGCACCCAGGGCTTTGTATCCCTCAGTACCTGCTGCTTCCTTTGCTTTCAATTCCCCGTTGGTTCTCTGCCTCTGAGGTCTTCTGCCTCCGACATGCACAAAGCCACGTGCCTTAGCCTCAGTGGCCCTGGCCAAGGGAAGCCATGGCCCGCATGACACTGGCTGTGGTTTCACAGCAATTTTATTCTGGCCTAAATTTGCTCAGCTGCTAGAAACAGGGAGCAACCTTTCTCCCAGTCTCTTTTGTGCAGGAACAAGGATCGTGACCCCAGTCGGGTAGCTGGGTCTGGAAACCCATCCAGCAGACAACCTGCTGTGCTGTTACTGTGGGGTTAGATTTTGGTACAGGAGTTTCCCAATGCAGCTCAGTGCATGACCACATGGGAACAAGTAGTGGGAGACAGGCAAGTGGTGGGATGGTCCCTTGTGCTGGCAGCCTGGTTTTGTGTTGGATCAAGGTGCTGGTGACCAGAGGCCTTTTCAAGCCTTAGGAAGTGGCTTTGGTTCTGCTGGCTCTTGTTAACTGACCTGTATCTTGTTTCTCTGCCATACAATGCTTAAACCCACTCTGACTATGCAAACTTGTACCTGGAGGGTGCCAGGAGCATCTTCCCCTGCTCTCAGTGTGCCAAAGCTTTGCAAGCCCAAGCATGGGAGCCACAGGGAGCTGATCTGCAGCGGGGTATCTGCAGAGCGTGAGAAAAACGAGTCCTTCGGCTCTGCCTTTCGCCTCTCTTCCTGCCTTGTCCCAGCCCTCCTTTCGCTTCACGTTGTGGGACCTCTTCCGGGAAAACCGCCGTTGGTCGTTCTGCCTATCTGATCTTCAAGTGATGGCAACGTTGAGGGGGAAAACTGTGGCCGGGTGGAGGAACAGGCAGTGTCGGCAGCGGGAGCTGCAGGCTCAGCTGCCCCTTGCAGTCCTGCACGTCGGGGATCCAAGTGCAAGTTCAGGAGGGGGGAGGCGGTGGGTTCGGTCCTGCTTGGACTGAAACAATTTAAGTCTGTAGGTCAGGCAAATGTCCTAATCACATGGTTAGTCCTAAAACTGCTCCATTCACAGAAGCTCTATTCAGTGAAGCAGAGCAAGAGTCAGCTCTCCTAACCCATTTAAATTCCTGTCAAAATAGGCTCTAAATATTCTAAATTCAAGTCCAAATGTATTCTAGAAACTGACTTACATGAGCACATAAGACTAGATAAGACTTACATGAGCACATAAGACTGAAGGAAAAACAAATCAAAGCAAACTCAGCCTCCCTGTGGGGAAAGACGCACTAGAAATCTGCGGGAAGAGGGGTATTAGCCTGCCTCTCCCACGCCGACTCAAGTCCTGTTGCCAATAGCTGGGAAGCGCAGGTGTGGAGCAGGTGACAGCCGGATGCGAAGCAGGTGTGACGCCAACCTTCTCCCGAGCAGGGTCGCCCGGGGCTGCAGCCGTGCCCCGGCCAGAGCTATTTGCTCAGCAGAGGCACCGCTGCCCCGCACGCTCTCGCCGTGCTGGGGGCTCATTCCGGTCACTGGCTTGCAGCTTCCCACCACCTCCTCGGCGGTGAGGGCCCCAAGGACATTTCACAGAGGTGCCAGACACCTTTGCTTTTGGGGTGCTGCAGGACACTCAGCGATCCTGCAGCCCTGAAGCAAATTACTGGTGGCTGAAAACAGTGGGGAGAAGTTTTGATTAAACCAGCTGTCAACTAGGAGCCCTGCCTTCATGCTGAATATTGCTGGCCCTCGTGCTGGGTGCTGTGAACACGAGAGGTGAAGGCCATCCACCTTCCCCCATTTATCCTGCTTGCGGGGGGAATATTGGCTGTCCCCAGGTTTCTGAGGGCTCCTGGATGGCAGGTCTGCTCCACACCACATGCAAGATCTGTGAAAATTCAAGAACTAGCAAAGCCAAGCAGCCAAGATGAACATTTTTCATAATGATCAATCACATTAACAAACTTTACCTCAAAGACTAGCTCAGACCAAATTTAAGCTTACAGCCTCAAGTTCTTTTTTAGATTCCCCCAGGGCTCAATACTGGGTCCCATCCTGTTCAACTTCTTCATCAATGACCTGGATGAGGGGACAGAGTGTCTCCTCAGCAAGTTTGCTGATGATACCAAGCTGGGAGGAGTGGCTGACACACCTGAGGGCTGTGCTGCCATTCAGAGACTGGCCAGGCTGGAGAGCTGGGCGGAGAGGAACCTCCTGAGGTTCAACAAGGGCAAGTGCAGGGTCCTGCACCTAGGGAAAAGTAACCCTAGGCAGCAGTACAAGCTGGGGGCTGACCTTGTGGAGAGCAGCTCTGCAGAGAAGGACCTGGGAGTGCTGGTGGATGACAAGTTGACCATGACCCAGCAATGTGCCCTTGTGGTCAAGAAGGCCAATGGCCTCCCGGGGTGCATTAGGAAGAGTGTTGCCAGCAGGTCAGGGAAGGTGATCCTGTCCCTCTACTCAGCCCTGGGGAGGCCTCATCTCGAGTACTGTGTCCAGTACTGGGCTCCCCAGGACAAGAGAGACATGGAGCTACTGGAGAGAGGCCAGCGTAGGGCTACGAAGATGATCAGAGGGCTGGAGCATCTACCTTATGAGGAACGACTGTGAGAGCTGGGCCCATTTAGCCTGGGGAAGAGAAGACTGAGGGGGGATCTTATCAGTGTGTACAAGTACCTGAAGGGAGGGTGTCAAGGGGACGGGGACAAACTCTTTTCAGTTGTCCCGTGTGACAGGACAAGAGGCAATGGGCAGAAATTGAAGCACAGGAAGTTCTGCCTGACCGTGAGGGGGAATTTCTTCCCTGTGAGAGTGACGGAGCACTGGCACAGGCTGCCCAGAGAAATTGTGGTGTCTCCTTCTCTGGAGATCTTCAAGGCCCGTCTGGATGCAACCCTGTCTAACATGTTCTAGGTTACTGCTGAGCAGGGAGGTTGGAGTAGATGATCTCCAGAGGTCCCTTCCAACCTTACTGATTCTATGATTCTAAGTGAAGTGATATGCTTTCCAGGCCATTCTGCTCTGAGCTGAAGCTGTCTGTACCAGCCCCAACTTTCCTTGATCTGTGACAAGTTGAATATTTTATTTGCTTGACACTCCTTCCTTTTTCTGTGGTGACTGTCTGAACTTAATCAATTCATTTTCTGCTCTGCCCATCACCGTTCACATAGATACTAATCAAATGATGAGAGGATTCATAATGACTGTCAGCAATACTTTGATAAAGACAAACTTGTTCAAGAAAGGGAAATATGATATGTTCTAATTTTGGTAGTGCCATGAAGAGACTGGAGTTGATTTTGCTGGTAGCATGTACCCTGGTATCAATAAGACAACACCATCTTGTAATTACTGACTTGTAATAAGAGATTTCCATTCACTGTTGGCAGGACCCTAAACAATGAGGACTTGTCCATGGCAGAGAATGTGCAAATAGGATTTCCAATTAGCACTGTGTAGTGTGTTTTCAAATAGATCTTGTTTACAAGCTTTTTTTTTTTTCCCTTTTCATGTCGGCTGAAATACACATACAAGAAGCAAATTAAAAATACCCTATAGAAATTGAGTATGATTATATTCACTGTGTGAAACAGTTATGAATATATTATTTATATCATGTGCAGAGAAAGCTGGTGCTCTGCAATGCTGCTGAATCCTGATTCCTTATCTCAAAAGGGGTAGTCTGCTAATTTAATTCCGATCATGTAAAAGCAATCTTAAACTGGATAAAGCAGGGTGAACCTACTTTATTAGAATGAAATTAGTTTGATTTGCAATTTCGCCTGAAAATTAAACCAATGTGAAACAGCATTATACTAGGTTAGGAGGTAAGAAAAACAATGAAACAGTAGTACCAACGGAGAAAGGAGAGTGGAGGAAATGGCTGACAAGCGTGGTGAGGCCATCACACAAATGGGTGCTCACGTTGTCTCTTTTAGGCTACCTTTTGCACTGCTCTGCAGCATGTGCCACAAAAAGCCAGGTGCCCACGCTGCCGTGGTAGCCAAAGCGGTGAGAAGGGCAGCTCTGGTGGGCAATGCCTGGAGGTGAGGGGCTGTAGATGCCCCTTGCAGGAACAGGTCCTGGAGCATAGCTTAGAGAAACTGCCGAAGTGCACTGCTGCACCACAGATGTCAACATGTCCCTCTGCAAAAAGGGGCTTCCCTCAAGAAATGGGGTGCAAAAGAGAGAAGAAGGGAAGGAGGGTGGAGGGTGGAGCTGAAGGACAGGAGTCATATTAACAGTGATGAGAAATATGGTGGCTTCCTGCCAGACTTTCCTTCCAAGCACTTAGCCCACAGGTGGGATACTTGTTTCCAAGGGGAGAAGAACTTGATCATGAAATCAGGGGTGGTCTTTGGTGCTGCCTTTTAATTTACAGAGTGTGTAAGTGCATGTCTTGCATAGTAACTATGAATGCCTGGAGGCCACTTACTTGCTCAGTTTTTCAAATCTCTATTTTCAGGCAGCACGATGATCCCAAGACAATTTCCTTTAGACTTTTTTTTCTGACAGTTGCACTTTTCTCAGGTTGACCTTCATTTTCTTCTGCTTCTGCTGCCTACTTCTAAAATTCTTCTAGCTGCAATAGCTTGCAAACATGCACATGCATGTACAAAGCCCTTAAAAATGACACACCACCCCTGGCTCTTGCATTAAGTCCTCAACAAACTTCTCTGTTACATGCTCATAGGTCAGCTCCTGACTTGCCTGCCTGTATGTGAGCAGTGGCTTTCCCTACTTCACTTTGCCTATTCAGAAAAAGAGCATAATTTTTTCATCTGCTAATTCTGGATGAAGCGTAGCTATTATAATTGCCAACTGCAACCTCCAAAATAATTTTCTAAAAAACAAAAGAGAAAATATAGTAGCATAAACTGCAGCATTTTGTTGTGAGATTTTTGAGTGAGAGGATAAAGAAATCATTGCAAACTCTATAGGCTTCCAGCTCCCTCTGATCTGTTTCTTGCGGCTTGGGAAATCATCAGCAAGGCACCTTGGAAAAGATAGCTTTTCGCTCCTCCAGTTCTCATCTCTTCCTAGCTTCAGTGGTTATGACAGAGTGAAAAGAAAGGTCTGGAGAAATTGCAAAGTACCCACTGTCTTAGTCCCCTGGCCTCCAGGGAGGCTTTGAGCTCTGCTGCTGACTCTTCGAACTCAAAGCGCAGTGCTGTGATCTGACAAGCCACTTTGGGCCTCTGCCTGTTCTCAGCCAGATGCGGATGGCACAGAAAATGCAATGCAGGCCTGAGTAGATGTGAAATGTCTTAGCACTGTAACTGAGGATAAGGAAGCAGCCTCTTCAAGTATATCAAGTATAATCATATGGCACGAAAAGTCAGTGCTGCTCTGAAAAATTTGGAAGGTAAGGTTTCTCAAAGCTAAGGAAGTATATAGAGCTAATAGTGGCTCCCCACAGCTGAGAGTTACAGTGCTTGGCCCCACTAACACCCTGCTGCCTGTGGGTGCTGGCAGGGTGGCTTTGCCAGGGTTGCTCTGGTCCAGCACAAAGGAAACAGGTTTTCAGCACAAATCACTGCCTTATGCCAGTGGCAAGCTTGAATCTAGTCTTTTTGGCTATAATGCCAGTGAAGCATGAGACCTTTCAGAATCCCATCAAGACCATCACAAATCGGGACTTACGTCTTTGGAAACAACTTTAAGAAAACCTCAAGTGTTTGACTTTCACACTGTCCTCAGGAAGCCAATGAATGCTGTATTTCTTATCAATTAAAGTACATTTTGATGCCTTGTACAGACACAATGCATAAAATTCCCACGAGAGATCTACTGCCAGAGATGTGATATTGTTCCTGCATTTGCAGCTCTGCACTACTGATGCAGTAATTACCTTTTTTGTCAAGCGGTGGTGCAGTACATGTCAAAGGGACAACAGCTTGCCAATCTCAGAGAAGGTAAACTACTCTGGGAAGCTTGGCAAGTAGATTATATTGGTCCTTTAAAGAGAACACCTGAAGGCTGGAAATACATTCTCATGGGAGTAGAAATAATTAGTGGTATAGGAAATATGCACCTCATCCGAGCTGCAACTGGTTTATGAACTGTAGCTGGCTCAAACAGGTGGTTTGCCACTTTTCCCTTGCCCTGAGAAATACCGTCTGATAATGGAGCACATTTTAAGAATAAAGAAGTGCAAACTTGGTGTGCTTCAAATGGAGTACAATGGACTTGCCACGTCCCTTACCAGCCTCAAAGTAATGGGACGATAGAAGGGTGGAACAGATCACTAAAGCAGCAACTACATAGGAGTGAATCTATGAATACCTCTAAATGGAGATCCCATTTCTGGAAAATTGTAAGTCAGCTGAATAAACTACAAACGCCCATGGGAAGTCCCATAAACAAGGGATTCATGTCAGTAGATGCACAAATTCCTATTACAACAGAAGTAAGATCCAGTCAAAATCCTGGGACTGAGGTTCTAATTAAGCACCTCAGTCATGGATCAATTTGGATGACACTGTGGTTTTACAAAGGAAAAGCAGTATGGGATGCTGTAGACAGTGAAGGGAACAAGTTAACCATAACTGAGGCGTGGATTATATCCAAGACCTAAGTATCTTCACTTACAGTAAATGTGAAAATGTAGTGTTACCTTATCGCCTTGGGAACACTGATAGCTGGAGCATACACCCAAAGCCTATCTCTGACAACTCCTGCCTTCTCACATTGCCTGTGGAACAACTTGGGCTTTGCGGGTAAGTCAACGCTCATCTTTAGAACCAGTTACAGGAGGGATACCATCTGTAATAGCATGAGGTCAAGGTCTGATAACAGGCAATAACGCTACATACACCAACCCTAGGGTCCATGGTTAATCTAAGTTTAACTTAATATTTAATTAATAACACTGGACAGGAAACTGCTCATGTTTTTAACAGTAAAATGAAATGGGTACTACAAACATGTAAAGCAGCTAATCATACTTTAGTAGCCCACAAGGAGCACACTGTGAGTGTAAACACTGAGAACAACATAATAATGTATGGCAACTTTTCTGTAACACTAGTAATAACCAGTGGGCAAATCAATGTAAATGTACAAAAGTAAGTTATCACTTGTTCCTAATTGTGTATCTTATAAAGCATCCCAAACAACCTCTAAAGTACTCGCCACCTAATGCAATTGCATGATGGATAAGAACCCATGATTATGGCTCCAAAGTTAATGACAACGAATGTATATTTGGACCTGACCAATGTACGCACTAGCACATGGAATAAGACTTGTGCTTATGACAGTGACTCTCTATACGACTGGTGGCTGCAAAATCATAGACGCTGTATTATTATTTTTTGTAACCTTGATAGTGATCTGTTACCATAAAAATAGAATACTACCAATGAATGAAATATTAACTCAGGTTAACTCACATAGTAACCTATTGTAAATTACAGATTTCAGAAATATATATATATGTTCTTACTGTCACTGTGCACAGGCAAGAGAGATGGTCATTCATAGGATGAATGTATTAAGCTCACTGTGCAACACCAGTGATCGTTAAATGTTGCTCTGAGCCAGGGTGGAATGAGACCGACCACTAACTCCTGTGATGAAAGAAGGCTCAGAGGAGATGGGCAAAGGTGGGATGCCCTTGAAGCTCGGGAATGGTGTAAGATGCAATGTATTAAACACAGCTGTTACACAGAGAACTGACTTTATCTGAACACAAAAGGGGCCAGAGAATGATCTTTGTTTTAAATAAATAGCCATAAATTTGGTGAAAATGTTTTTGAGTTGAAAAAAGATTGTGAATGTCTCCCTGAAATTAGCCAGACCAGCATGGGGGAAGCGTATACATGGCTCAGCCCAACACAGAGTATAAAACCTGAACAACTAACAAAGGGATTTTCAAAAAGAGCAACGGGCTAGAGCTGGCTTCAACCCAGATATTCCTTCCCAGTGACTGGGCATGCCCAGCGCTGTGATGGTGAGCATATTATAGACACCAGTAATGACAATTACACTTGTAGTGTGATTTCAGTATATTGCTCCACTAAATCAAAAATCCTGTGTAACACCAAATATCTTTAAACTTTTGTATTAAACATTGCACTTTCCATATATGTGGAATACCTAAAAGAACCTGGGCAGAGCGTACTGGACTCAGACAACTGCTTCCCGGTGTTCCCGTAAAACATGCGTAGCAGTATGGAGATCAACATGCTGTTAACTTACAAAAGGAGGGAAGGGGGCACTAGAAAGTGAATGAACACAGCAAGGCATGAAGCTGATATAATATTCAACCCTCAGTCTGGGCAGAAATATTCAGTGGAAATATCTTCCACTGGAAAATGCTGACCTGACAACATAAAATAGGCTCTGGGAATGGGCTGGCGACCAAGCAAGGGAGCAGCCCTTCCAGCTGGGACATCTTTCGGCACACCTGGTGCATCCCATCCTACCCAGCTCCCCAAATCCTGAAGTAGGGTGAAACCACAGTCTTCGGCCCACTGCCCTAGGTGCCCAGCTCTCCTCCCAGTCATCATCCCATGCCATCTGCTTCCCAGAGGTGTATGCCTGGCCAGCAAACCAACCAGCCAGCTAGGGAGCTGGACTGTTCGCTTGGATAATTTTCCTTCTTATGACATCTAGGCTATTTCTGTATATGTATGTCTACATAAATGTCTGCATTTTAATCCTTGGAAAATTTCCCTTTTCAACTTTGCTCTTTAATTCAGTTGTCATTCTGTGTTTGCACATGCTCTGCTCTCCTCAGGACTGAAATTTGCCCTAAAAGCCCTATTCCGTGGGAGCTCCATAGGTCCATTCACATGTCTCTGGCCAAAGAAATAGTTACCAGAAAACACAAGGCTAGAGAAAGGAAAAGTGAGTTCCAAGAGATAGTGTGCAAAGTCTCCCATGAGCTGATAAGGTCCAGAGACAAGCTGTGCTTTTGAATCTGCAAGAACTGATATACTCAAGACACCAAGAGTTGCCTAATCTGTACAAGGCCACCTGCATACACTTGCATCAACGAGCTGCATAACTCGGGCCACATCCAAAAAGACGGTGGCTGCTACGTGTAGATGAAACTACATTACGTATACATATATATGTACACACCTGACAAACCAGGGACCCTGAGGGGCTTCCTAAACATGCACCTTAAAGCCACTGATGCATCAGTACAACCCTCTGCCTCTGAGCGATGAGCTGACATTGGCTTCTCGGCTGTCACTGCAATCCAGTAGCTACGAGTGAGTGTGTGTGTGTGTGTGTGTGTGCACGTGCATGTGTGTGTGTGCATGTGTGTGCCGGGAAAACGTGAGAAGGAACAGCTGAGTGCACCGCACGAATAGGAACCTGCTGTTAACGGTAACGGCTGGATCTTACTCATATTAACAGCTTAATTAATAAAACACTTTCTAATGAAGATTCATTGTGACCTGTGTCTCTCCCTTCCCCAATCAGGGAAAAGGGAATTTACAACATATTTTGATTGCTGCTCTTTCCTTTTCAGCTGGTGTAAAACAGGTAGGCAAGATGGTACCTTCTGAAAGAAGTACAAAAATACAAATTACTAGGAAATTCTGCATTCATCTTAATTAATGCTGGAGAATTAAGACAGGGCATCTTGCTTCTCCCCAGAAGCATTTAAGCAATACAGATAAATATTGAAATAACTATTTTCCTTGTACAATTGCCAAGGACACAGTAATTAAGACCATTTGCATGTCACTAGGGTCAGAAAAAAATCAACTGGGAGAGGCAAGACACAGCTTTGGCAAGGAAGAGAAGGAATTCACTATGAATCTTTCACAGAGACAATCATATTGTTTAAATTATTTGGATAATTTTGAAAAAGCAAATAACTAATGTTCTACTGCAGGTGTCCAGAAGTGGAATTGCTATTTCTCGATTGCTGAGATCTTGCTAAGATGAGGGATATTTTGATTTCTCAATAAGCAACTAGGTCAGTTGGTAAGGAGGTGCATCACTGGTGAAGTTTTGAGGCACAAGCAGATTTAACATCATGATCATTCATCATATTTATATCTGTGCTGACTAAGAGGAGAATATACTTATACCTCTGCTGCAGGATCAGTGCAGCTCCCTTCAAAGCCAGTCCAGCACACTCTTCTTTTGGGAGGTTTTCCTCTCTTGTTGGGGATGTGTGCTGGTTTTTGCTTGACTTTTTCCTGTGATGTCAGACTTGGAGGGGTGTAGGCCTTGGTTTAACTCATTAGTGATGCTCTGTGTGGGAAGGGTTCAGGTAAATCAGGGCCTCAGCTACAGCCTGATGCTGCAGACAGGGTCAAAAAAGCAATGGATGGTTTATCTGATCAAATATGCATATTTTTTGTCCCATTTCCAAAGGATCAGAGGTCTGATTTTCAAAGACATTCTGCCTTTCCAAAGAGGCAGAAAGGTGCTTGGCAGGATTTTCAAAGGCACCAAGGGGCTCGTCTTCCATTTAAGGTCATTAGCAGGTTGTAAGTAATTTTGGTCAAGCTGCAGGATCACAAACTCCAAATTTGCAGGTTAAAAAGGGAGATGAATGCATATGTACTGAGAAATGTGAAACAAAGTAGAGGAAAGACAATAAATGAATATTGTGCAATTCTAAAAACCAGCATACAAACATCCAGATACATCTCATGGAACTGTGTGCAAGTTAGACTTGAAATGGATGTGGTATTTCATTGCTGTAACCAGGTTTCATTTTTTTATGGCAACTATTAGAGCCACTCTTGGCTTTAGGAGGTATTGAAAGAGCGGAAGTGTTAATATTGAATTGAATCTATAAAGACAAGGAGGCCGTCTTGGCACTTTTCCAACAAAAACCCAAGAGGGGCATCTATTTCACAGTTAGGATTTTACTGGCAAATTAAATGAAATGGCATGCTTCTCAACACATTAAAAAGAGCATACTAAAAATGGGTTTTGTGGTCTAATTATACATTTACACAATACCACAGAGCTAACTTAGTGCTGTGCACTTTTATTTTGTGAAAGGTGCTGAATTTCTTCTCAAAATGAAACAGTGAAAATTCAATAGTAATGCCTTCTCTGGACACCGTTGCTGCAAAGCAACATGCCAAAAGATATTTGTAGAAACCAACTAACTTTTTTTTGCATATAAGAATTTTCTGCATAGTAACTCAGAACTGGGGTTTCAAAGTTCTCATGGTGAGCTGGATGAGAAAACCTGAAACCTTTGCCTATGTCTAGATGTGCAGTGGAAAAAGAAGCAAATGAATGAACATTTCATGAAATGAGTAATTTCGCATGCCTTCTATGTTGCTATATCTCAGTGCAATGTCTGCAGCTGGAGATAGAAAAAACAGGCGGGTCAATGTGTAAAACTGAGCAACTGGCAAATACCAGCAGTGCCCAGATCTCCACCAGTATGGTGAACTGCTGGAATGTCAGCAGTCTAAGGCAAGAACCCAAAGGACTAAGATTAAGAGCCCTCATTTGAAAGGAAGTCAAAGACAAACAACTTACAAAATGCCCTAATTAATGCAGAATTTCCTCTAGGCCTCAGAAGAATTCAGCATGCTCTAAGAAAGCATATGGGATATGCTTAATGAGATCCTGTATTTCTGCAGCAATGGTTCTAGCTACCCCTCACCCTGAGAGATCCCAACTAGCTTTGCACCAAGAGCCTCCTAAGCCATTACAATGCCAGTAGTGGATGAACCCAGTTCAGATTAGATTTTAAAACCATATTGGTATGACATCCCTCAGTCAAAATTTCAGCCTACTGATTTAAATCCTGCCCAGTAATGTACAGCAAGAATGCCCTTTTTCTGCCATGTGCCCTTGAATGCTTCTTCTTGTGCATTTAATCAATCATTGGTTTAAAAGCAATAGAATTCCTATAGCATCAGCAGCTGATTGCCTTTAAGGTTTTAATAAATATTGGGATTTAAATGTTTATAAAATGTCCTAGTACAACATTGTCTGTTACCTGATTATTCTGTTTATGTTGCTATTACGTGATTATTCTGTTCATGTCAGAACTGCTCCCTCTTCTCTTCTGAGGCCTTGATTTTTCAGCGAGGCTTTCCTTGGGGCTCTTCTTTATAGTGAAGTAGAGCCTGGAAACCCCCTGAGATGAGAACATCACTGTGTTGCTCATGGTTCCAATACAAAATACATAACAGGACTTATAACAGAAAATAACAGACAAAACTGAAAGAAGTAACAGTAATGTTAGATTTAAAAAGGGAATACCTTGACAAGGGTCATTGCAAAGCTTAGTGGTAGAGCCAAGAAAGAAAGGATACAAATTTCAGAGCCCTAGTCTACGGGCTGCATATGGATTAACTTTGCTTACTAGTAACTGAAGTAACTGGCCTTCCCCACACATCCACACCAACTGAGGTAGAGGTAGAAATGCAGTCTGAAAACACAGTTAAGGACAGAGATATTCAGCTGGTGGTTGATGAGAACACATCAAACAGTGGGACCAAGTAAATCGCTACTTTCAGGTTTGAACAAGTACTTACAGCCCCCCAAAGCTATCTCTGAATCCTGCTCCTGTCTTGAAATATGTCTCCAGGATATAATGCAAACAATTAGAAACATAATCTTCAAATTTCATTTGCAGGGTGAAAGAGCTCAGGATAGAAAAAAAACCCTACAATTTCTTTCCTCATTAAAAAGACAAAAACAGGGTACTAATGCAAAATGCAAGATTTAACTACTCAATATTTGAGTAAGACAAGCTTATTGACTCTCACATGGAGAGAAGGATTTTCAACTATACAGTGAGATCATTGGTAATGAACAGAAACCTGGAAGCTGGCACTTACTGTAGAATACACTCTGGAAAGCTTAAAAATGGTAAATGCCACAGTGTAACATATTGGACAGACTTTGAAACAGGTAGCACAGAATTTCGCATTAACAGCTAGATGGAAGTATTGCAACAACTTATAAAATTGCAAATTGCAAAGGCATTTTTGGTTGAAAAAGGGATGATAAAAAATTCGTGGGTATTTCTATATCAAAAAAGGTTGAGGTTTTTAGTAACAAGATACTAACTCCTAGTGATATGTATTTTGTGACACAGTTTCCCTGCTAGTGTGATGGTAGATGTTACTGTTAAGTATGAGTAAAAGTGGCATAGTTTTATTGGAAATCATAAAAGGATGCGGATCACTGCTAGATAAGAACTATCAAGAAATAGCCCCATCCCCAAAACTGAGATACAGAAGGAAGTTTCAAAATCCTCCAGAAACTGCACTGAACAGTTCGTTTCTGTAACAGGTTATCGGGTATTTGCATAAATCAAGGCAAAACAAACTCCCAGATGAAGACAGGAAAAACATCACCAATGAAAACTCACTTCCCACAATGCAAAGACAAAATATCAGTTCTCACTATACATCATTGAGAAAGACCCGCTTCTTTCTTCAGAGAAGGCTCCCTTCTCTCATACAAGTGCATGCATGTACGTGAAAACCTGCTGAATTCGGCAGTGGCAGATGGAGGGGCAGCATGTTGGCTTGCCTGAGCGCTGTCGCCCCAGGTGTGCTCAGACAGAAACCCTGCACAAATTTCCAGGCAGGTAAATGCAGAGCGCTTGTGAAGGGAAACCTTGCGGCATGGGCTTCTCCTCCCTTTGGCCTACTGCTTTCTGGTTGCTCTTTGACTCCAAATCTGTCCAAATCATCCTATGGCTCTGTACCAAGAGGAGGTTGTCCTTCTTAGGCCACATGTGTCGAGATGCAGTTTCTGGAGAATCCTCTGTCCAAACAGGGCAGATCTCTAATGAGAGACGCCAGGGGTACGTGTGTGGGCCATGGGCTGAGACGCTGCCTCGCATCCTGCATACAAGAAAAAGTTTGTAGCAGAATGGAAAACTGTAATGGTCATTGCCAAAATACAATAGCAAAACACTGCATGAGTTAGGGAAATTTTTCTGTATCCTCAAAGCTACAGGGAGGCAGTTCAAACTGCAGCTTTTGTCACCTACCTTAATTTTCAAACTGCATTGAGAAAGGACTTCCATGTTGTGACACTTCACAAAAGTGGGTGCCATTTTTGCATACATGGCTGTCTGAGGATATGCTATTTTTCTGATCTCACCTGCAGTTCCATAAAAAAGCCTGGCATTAAATTTAGAGGGCACATGCACTCCTCCTGACCTAGCAGCAGTACAGCTGGGCACGGGCTGCGGAGAGTGGTTGCGCAGCTGTGGTGCTGTTGGACCACTTAACCTGCGCCTTGCCAATCCATGGACATGTTCTTGCACTAATACTGTAGGATGGCTGGGTTTAGAAAGGGGAGAAAAAAATATACTTCAGGTGGATGTGAGCTAGCCATTCATCTTACGAGTATTTGCACTGTATTTGCTCATCAGCAGGTGTCACCACACCACCAGTTGCAAAAACGTGACACCGTCACGATGACCTCTCTTTATTCTGAGCCTATATCCGAGGCTGTTTTGCTACCCTCCCCTCATGATGTGCATTCCATGAGTATATATTGAATAGGATTCAATATTTAGGATCCATTCCTGGATAAGTCCTTTTGTTTTTCTTTTAAAAAACTTTTAACAGATAAGTTAACTTCCTGCTTGCTACTGAGCTACTGCCATCAAAATGGCTCTTTGGGATTTGATGATACTCTCATGTCTTCTTGCAAGGGTTGGTCATTTCAGAGAGAGACTCTGGTAGCTACTTTGTGACTGTGAGCCCCAAAGCTCGTGATAATTGATTCTTGTTGTTGTCTGATGTTGCTTTCTGTGTATTAGAGATTATAATATTAACACTGTGAGCACAGTGGTAGCAAGGCAGTATGTGAAAAGATCCATCCGATGTCTTGCTGTGAGCTTTCTATTACCAGCAAACTCCAAAACCTTCCCCGTTGTTATGGCAAAAGTGCCAGGGAGGAGGAGGAGTACAGGAAGTACATACAGAAACATTGTCCAAAAGATGCCTATGGTGGCATTAAATGACCCTTGAGGATTACATGTGGAATAGCTCTGAACTACATTTTCCCCGAATGGGAACCAGCAGGGCATGTGGTTCTTGTGGACACTGGACATATTTAAATGTATCTGACATTTTCTGAATACCCCAGCCATTTCACAGATGGAGCATTAGCATAAAGTCCTTTCTGTGCTAGCTTGTGCTTAGTTTAGGAAAAAGGACACTATGTTTTCAAAGTCTTGTGAGCCAGAGTGAAAGACCTTTAGGGGACAAATTCCAGAAATTCCCCAGGTGGAAGCGGAAAGCAAAGGGATGGAGATCAAAGTAAAGATGAAAAGTAGCTGCTTGCGCCTGACAGGGCTCTTTTGTTTGGGCATCTCCTTTGGAATGCTGAAAGAAAATATGTGGTTTTGGCTATTTCTGGTCAAAATAAAGAGGACTAAACAAAGAAATTACTCCAGAAAATAACCCAGCATCATAGTCACTAGTTTAATTTCTGACGGGAAAAAGGACATAAAGTATTTTCTGCTTTCTGGAAGGAGGGCGACATTTTTAAGCCAGCAGCGTTTGAAGTAAATAAAGCACTACTCGCAAATTGCCATCTGTCATCATTAGTATTATTTATCCATTCTTCTCCGTGTTCATTCAAATTCCATTCTCAGCAACTGAGAGTTGGAAAACTTCTTCCCATCGTACTTCTCTACCTGTTGGCTCCTTTGGACCCCACTATGCTTATAATACTGATTTTTTCATGGATAAGCAAAATATAGTTTCTACCAATCAGACTTCCCAGGTAACAGGTCAAATCCTTCACTTTATTATGTTGTAGGGCTCGATCAGATTCTTATTCAGATGGTGATGAGTCTTGACACATAATTCCCCCAAAGTTTCTTGATTCTGGCTTTCTTATGTGGGCCTTGTACAGGCACAGCCAGCCACTGATAATATGCAGGTTTAGAAATAATAGCAACAACAACAAAAAGAAAAAAAAAAGATATTTAATTGTACTGCCTAACATGTGGGAGTCTTACGTGAGTTTTCTTCAATCAGATTGTACGTATTCAAGAAAATACTTCTAAAGATATTCTATGAAAGTATCTTTAAAAGCTTGCATTAAGCATTTCATTATTGGCTAGCATCTTCCTGTGACATTCCCAGTTTGATGTTTAGGTTTGTAAGGTTTTAATTTAAAGGAACAATTTACTTTGTTGAGGTATCACTGAATTTAGCATCTTGATGCAGGGTGGTTTATGCTTTTAATCTGCAAAATGTTTCCAATGTAGACAGTCAATCTTGCCTTGATACTTAAAGACAGTTTCCCAACTTATTTTAAGAATAGGAATTCTGGGAAATCTTAATGTAGAATTCAGTTCTGAATTTTTATACTTCTTTCCTATGCCAGACTATTTGCACTTATAAAAGCAAAGCTGAGAGCTATGGAAACTGAAAACCTTCAGCTAGGGTAGCACAAGAATGGGGAGCTTGGACCAGTTTATTCCTTCTTTTCCAATGTGCTTTTGGCCCTGCTTTGCAGTGACGGCTGAAGGTGTCAGAGACCTGCATGCAGTGGTTTCAGCTTCCAGGCCCCCTCTGACAGGGGTCTTTTTACTCAGATAGCAAATTTACTCCTGCCCATCTTAACCAGTGGTGCTGGACTAAGACCTCTGAACCCGTGCTGGATGTTAAATAGGAATATTTAACTGGAATAAGCTCAGATAGGAATGTTTCTACTCCTAAATCAGAAAAGTAAATGATGAAATGCCAATATCTTCTTATTAGTTCACAAAACATCCAGTTTTACAGCTTGTACCTGCTCTCTTTCTAAAAGCTGTGCATAAGAAGTTCTGCACATTTTTAAACTTTCCTTTGCATCTTTTCAGTAAAAGACACTCTTTTGGTTAACTTTAAAACATAGCTTTTTTCCCCCTTCCTTATTTTTTTCCTCACTAAAACACATTTTACATTTACATTATCTACTGCACTTTGGTAACACTACAGTAAGCTCATTTGCTTCAACAAATGCGGCCTGCTGTGCTCTTGAAAATGGAACAGTATAGATTATGATTACTGGTTCAGTTTTTCAGCTCTTCAGTCACATGACCAATTTTTCTTTCTTCAAGTATTTGTAAAGAACTAACTCTCTGCTTGTCTAACTGTCTTTACAGGGATTCAGATTTTCCTGCTAGCACTTTCAAGGCCAAGTCTCTGCAGGAAAATCAGAGAATGAAGTACTGAGGATTTCAAGAGCGTCGGAAGCTCACCTGCTGCTTCTCATGCACATTGGTTTCTGCTGCTGAGAGTGAAAATCCCAGACAAGGACTCTACTTTCTCCCATTTTCTGTAGCTTCCTTCTCAAGGCTGAGAGCCTGAAAGCAGTTTTGGTGTTTGATTCTAATCCAGAATCTGTGTTTCACTCTGATCCAAGCTCTCAACACAATTGCATTTTTTATTTTTTTAAGCCTCATCATCAACAGTGGCCTTTTTCTAAATCTCAGACTGATTCTCTCGTGCCTGTCAGTACTTATGGACTGAAATGGCCATCTCACTCCTCTTGGCTGCAGTGTGTATAGAAAACCAGACTCTTTGAAAACTCCAGAAATTCCCATGCCTTCAGGAATGACGTGCACTAAGGTCTTAGGGATGCCAGTGGTGGAGAGACCATGGCTTGCATGCGCTAGCTGTGAGCCAGGTCTTTGCACCTGGACCCATACTGGCCTCTCCTATGGGGACGTCTGCAGGATTTGGACCTTCATAATACACTTGCTACATTTTTATTTTCATGCACATATAAAAGTGTATTTGTGTGCCTATCTGACTGTACCCGTGGGTAGATACAACCAAGGTGTACAAATATGCGTGCAGTCACAGACACCACACCGGAGGTGCTCTCGCCTTGGGAGTTTGCAGCTGGAACCTGGAGATCTTAGGAATGAGAGCTAAAATGGGCCAAGGTAAAAATTTAAACACTCTGTTTTGTAAAGCTTAAAATATTTCCAAAGGTAGTGGAAAATATAGGCCACCAGGCTTGCATCCTTCAGGAGGTGGTGGAGGGGGCCGTGGGAAAAACTTGCAGGAAAGGGCAAGCAAGGACCTGTAAAGCAAAGGCTGTTACTATTGGGGAGCACTGGGAAGGCAGAGACTCCCAAACACTGTGAAAATGACCCCCTCAAAAAAGATAAAGATCTTAGCTGTGTATGTGAGATGGTTTGGAGGAGTGCTCAGGTGTACCAGGTACTAACACTAGCACCACTGTCATGGTATTTATTCACAAATGCGTCACTGTTGAGAGGTGGGGTTCACCTCACCTAATGTTTGATATTTCAGGTACGGCTATCTGGGCTAAAGTTGTCCCTAAGCCTCCCACTGCAGTCGATGGATGGAGAGAGCACTTTCACAGGGCGATTCATATAACCTCTCCCAACCCACGGATTCAACCCCATGGGTTGAATCCACATTTACTGGTACCTATGCTCACTTGCTATAGAAGGAGCTACTTGGTGACTTTAGACAGCTGGGGTTAGGTGGACTGAATCTCATTCCTAGAACAAAAGTGAAAATGCAGCTTGATCCATGGGGACTCTCAGCTTTGGCACAGTAACTAGGATACTAAGCTACCCTTCACAGGCTGTTATTTTTAAATTGGCATCTATTTTTTTCCTTTTTATTTTATTTTCCAGGCATTGCCATGGAGCATGAATCAATTCAAAGCGTATGAAGAGTGAAGGAAAAAGGGGAAGAAATAGCTAGAAAAATTCCTCCTGCATAAAATGGTTCAATGGCTCGGTGAAGGAGTACATAGTTCCTGTAAAAAGGACAAGAAAGCCCGATAGCATTATAGCAAGCTTACTTTAAATTTTTTTATTATAATGTCTTTTGCTTCTTTCCAGATTCGAAGGATGGAAATCAAATTGCTTAGAAATTACATGACTCGCTTCCATTTTCATATCATTGGTTAATTATCTTGTCATTACGGTGTCCTATACTCTCCAAAGCCGAGCAATGGCACCTGTGGAAGTCTCTCCATTTTTCTGTAAAGAACATCTAACGGAGATTAGGGAAGCTGTTTTCACTGTGTTGCTCTTTTAGCAAGAGGCCCCTAACTGTTTATCAAAACTCTCAAAATCACTTTTAGGCAGAGATCCTGGCTCTTTCAGAACTGCTATAAATAGAGAATATTTTCATTTAAACTAAATGAGTTCCACTAGGACAGAGACATTTTAGTGCTTTCAAATGTATGCTGTGTGATTTGGCTCTTAGGGCTTCCATTTCAGCTGAAAATTACAGTTGCTAGTGTTCCACTGTTTTAGAATTTACAGTCAAATGGTTAAAAAATCTTGATATTTACTCCCATAGGTTTTCTCCCTATACTTTCCTGTTCTCATAGAATATCTCACTTTTTTATTCTGTTTCTCATCTCATAACTTTGTATACCTTAAGCTTGTACATTTTCATTGTTTCTTCGAAGGCTTTTTAAATACCTCCCAAACCATTCACTCAAGTGCGAGTGACACTTCCATGGAGAGAGAGTAAAGTTTGCAGGTGGCACCAATGTGAAATTATTATTCAAGGAGCATCCTAATCCGTTGTTTTTCCAGTAGAAATACTATCCACCTGCATTTCTCTGAAAATCCCTCTCCCACATCTGTTAACTTTCCCAGAGTGATGCTTCTTTCTTCAATGTTTTCTCCTGCAGATGTCAGGGTGAGTGCTTATAGGCTGCCATGCAATGTTCATGGTAGGTGAATGGCACTTCCATAGTAGGTGGTGTCCTGTGATTGAAGCTCCTAGAGGACAGCTGGCTTTTTTAGACTTTCTCAGGGAAGTGCTATTAAATTTTTAAGCAGCCTCAGGCTGAATGGACTTGGTAGACCTTCAGGTTCACGGTTAATATGGGATGTAGATTTTCAATTCATCATCTTTTTTTTTTTTTTTTTTTTTTTTTTTTTTTTTTAATAGCTAATATCTCTGTAGCCTGCAATGGGCTATTACCTCCTCTCACATGAGTATATTTTAGAGAAACTTTTTTTACTATATTTCTATATTTGCAAATCTACAATTATATATTTTGCATATACAGTGCAAAAGACATGAAATGAGCAGATGTCATGATTCAAAACAAGCATGTCATTAGCCCATAATTATATTTTTCTCTCAGAAATTAATTAGGAATGAGGCAAAACATTGTTTTTACCATCTCTCAAAAAAAAAAAAAAAAAAAAAAAAAAAAAAAAAAAACACCACACAAAGATGCAGTGTAACTCAATAAATTGGTATACAACACATTGGCCAGTTGGGAAGCACACAAAATATTTATTTTCAATTGGAACCTTGTCATTATCCTACCAGGCAAACGGGAGAAATGTGCAAATGAAATTATCTGGCTCCTTCATGCTTTCTTGTTTATAATGGGCAAGGTTATTGCCTCACAGATTTCTGCTGAATAAAATGCCAAAGTTGTCGTAGCTCTTCCAGCAAAATTGTTGTGGAAAGGTTAAAAGAACCATAGGGAAATAAAAAGTAAGGGAAGAGCTGAAAGGGAAGTAAGCAGAATGGGAAAAGAAGCTGATGGAAGTAGAGGTGAGAGAAAAAGAGGAGAAAGGAAGTTCTTAGGAAGTTTCTTCGTTGTCACAACCTTATACCAGAAGGCCCTCATACTGCTCAGGGATTTCACAGTGTCTAAAAAGGGGCTGCTGCTGGGATCTCAAACCAGTGCAGCGCGTTTGTGCGAGCCCTAGCAGACCCAGTTGCAGATCAGTTACAGGCCGGGTTTCTTTAAAATGCACACCTATATCTGGTGAAAGCTGGCCAACAAAAATGGAGAATGTCCAACGGTGGCCCTAGAAACGCGCTAAAGCACAGAGCATTTGTTCCTTTTGTCTGTCTTTGTGTATCAATTGTTTCACTGATTTTTCAAAATCAAGGATTTACCATGAAGGTGAGAGGCAAGGAAGAAAAGAAATTGTCCCTCTCTCTGAGCAAAGGCTGTCCCAGGACCTTACCTATGATTCTTATTGGCATAAATGGTTAAAATCTGGCCTTGTGAGTTAGACATTGCACAAGGAGACTGACAATTCAATAACAATTTCACTTTGCATGGTCACCCTCGTGCAATCTTGCTCAGCAGCATGATATTTGACCCAAGCTAATGATTAGAAAGCGCCACGACTTTCAATTTCTCCTCATGGTAACTTCACTGTGAAATTTCCTTTTAACAGAATAACCTACCTGGTATTGGTTTACATGTGTAGAATGCTGCTAGATAAATCACTAATAAAAATATAGTATAAGTATCAGCAAAAGAAAACAAATCCATCTCAAAATCGGTCCATATTTAACCATAGCAAAAAATACAGAGCACTTGGTGAAAGTTCATGCAAAGGCAGCTCTGCAGAAGAGGTCCACAACGACAGCTATCAACAATGATTCGTGTTGACTTTAATGGACCCTAGGCACCTGGATATTTTTGAGAATCCAAGCTGCAGCTTCTCTTCTGAAGCTGGTGCACACAGAAGAGGGCAAATAAGCGTCTACCTTGTTCTGTTTCATGAGCCTCCCATTTACACAGTTTCAGTGCTAACTGACTGCTGAGCAGGTCCAGGGAAAACACAGCTTGAAACAGAGAGTGCCTGGCTGCTAGTAACGCTGCATTACAGATCTTCTTGTCTTTTCCCTACATGGTCTCGCACAGAAAGCTGACAAAACATAACCTTTCTTTCTGGTAGCCGTGGGAAGATCTGAGCAGCCGTCCAACGTTGTTCGTGTTATACTCACCGTTATATCGGCAAGAAGAGAACAGAACCACTCCAGAGCAGCCTTATTCATTTTAGCTAGGGTCAATAAATAATATTTCTTTGTTGCTGGGAATAGCATCACTTGTCAAGGAGCATTAACATATATTTTCTTTTGCCACATTTCCTCTGAAGTCAGTGATTAGAGAATGAAGCAACTTAATAAATGTTCCCTCGTCTTTTTCCTCGGGGGTTTCTGAATTTTGACATGTGTGGATTGTGAGAAAAATACATTATGAATCATTGTCTTTCACTATCTAGAACCCATAAAAAGTAAATACAACCCCTTCCTTCTGTTACAAAACTATTGCCTGCAGCATCAGTGAAGGATATCGGTGTTAATCAAAAACAAGATACTAAGCTCAAATGCCCCAAATCAGAGGCCACTTGAAAAAATTCTTGCATGTCTTTACACACACACAATTTTGATGCTAAAATGAACCACCTTAAAGAGAGTGCTGTTACACCAGCATCTGGCAGGAATTTACACACACACCAGCACAACTGTTGAGGCAGCAGCTTCGTTTTCCCGTGTTGCTCACGACATTACACTTCATTGACAATCACTCCTTTCTGTCCTCTTGGAAGACGGTGGGAGGCACAGCAGTGAATGAGTATATCCACAGGGGAACAAAAGAAAACATAATTTCAATAAAGATTTCTCAGCAAGGCCAAATCCAATTTAGCTTGCAGGGCTTGCTGCAGATGGGCTATGCGATTTGCAGATCTCTCAAGCAGAAGCCTATTTGTTTCTCTATCTGACTGTTCTACCTGCAATTGCACTCCCAAACTCTGCATTGCTGATGTGCCCTGTAAATGGAGTCTATTTCTCAACTTAAACCCTCAGCTGATTTGAGGTTTTTTTTTGTTTTGTTTTGTTTTGTTTTTGTTTTTGTTTATTTTTTTATTTTTGCTGTCGCTTTGGTGCACTTTTATTACGTTCTTTGCAGAGCCCTCTGGAGCCCTGCCTGCATGCTGTCGTGTACAGCCGTCCCTCGTTCAGACCTGAACCCCTCTCCAGACACACGAAATGGTGCTCTGCTGCATCTGACAGCAAGTATTGCCTGCAGGACTTTACACAATTTTCTGTCTCTCTAAATTACCCTGTGATTTGATTTGGTAAACTCACTGCAAATATGAGATGCAGCTTTAGGGCCCAGCAGGGAGTTCTTCGCTTGCTATGTTTTCTGTTTAGCTACGGTCTGAGAGTAAATGCAATGCTGCTGTTCTTTAAGGACCTTCACACTGATATTTTAAAACTTTACAAGCCACGGTGATGATCTGGTCCCTCAAAGAAGGCAGAGAGCCTGTAGAAAACTTGCCTCTGAACTTTTGAGAAAATTGCCTTTTATGTCTCTTATGTATCTGAAGATGCATACAAGGTTGCACTGATCCGTATTCACCCATACTTCTGATGGCCGAGAGGGGGTCTCAGGACATGATCCGGCTCTCTAGAACAGCCCAGGACATTTCAGCATCTCTTGGCACCAATACTGATTAAAAGGGCAAAGAGCCTGAGAAGGATGAGTTTGTCCAGCTTGTGGGAATAACTGTTCTGGCACAGGGACTGAAGAGCTGGTGCTCCTGAAACAGGAGGAAACGCTGGTGTAGATCGGAATAGAGTTGCAGCAAGCAGAGCCTGGGAGGATAACTCTTGCACCAAGGCTGGAGCAGACGAGGGGTGGGCATCTTCAACAGCAGTTTCGCTGGGTTCAGCATTTTGCATGAATCAGATGTTGGGAGTTGGTGATGTTGCGCAAAAGGAAATCTGAAATGATTTCTTGAAGACATTTTGAAACAATACTTAGGATGAAATAAGAGCTAAGGTTTATAGATACATGGAAAAGTTGCTGGACATGGTCTTTTGTAATATAAAAAATGCTCTTTGCTTTTTAAATAAAATGCTGATGCTGTAGCCTGAGTGTGGGTGCCCAGAGCTATTCTTGCCCAGTGCTCTGCTGCCCAGAGATAGCACAGTAGTGTCCCCAGCTCTCATTATTTTATCTTGAAGCTTGAATTTCATTGAGTATCTCTCCTAAAGGCCTGGTTCCTGCAGTCATACGATTATGGGGTAAAATCAGACATGATTTACCTTCTCTTTCACCCCTAAAAAGGGGCTGAGTGGAATTGTATGAAATGCAATGGAATTGCAGCTAACTGTAATAACATGTGCTGTAGAGGCATAGAAGAGAGAAAAAAAATCAAACCTCAGCTAATTTGAAAAAAAATGTTTTAAGGATCATCTCATTTGGGGGGAGGTCTGAATTATGACTTGATTTTTGGAGCTGGCAATCTTCTCAGGAGTCCTCAGTGTATTTGTACAGCCACTGCTCACCCTCACACCTGATTCAGGAACGACCTGCCTAGAGCAGACAACGGTTCAGGTGAGCTGCGTGGCCCAAAAGCAAACCTTTGGGCCAGCAGTTTATTCCAGGAACACAGACACAATTTTCCTTCAGTTCCTGAAGTTCTTATAATGCAAAGTTTGATGTAAGTCCACGAATGATGAAATTGCTCTTCGATGGCAGCAAACACCCTGGGGTGGGAGGAGAAAGGCTGCAGCCCTGGGTTTGCGTGGGAAGGATGCTTTGACCCATGCACAGAGGCTCAGCAGTGGGTTCACTCGCTCCATTTTCCTCCCTCCCACCTGGATATGCCACTTCCTGACACAACGTGTTGCATTCCCATAGTTGTTAGGACAGTGCCTGCTGCCTCCTCTGTTATCCCTGGATGCTGGGAAACATTTTTCATGCATCTTGCCACAGTCTCCTGATGCTCAGAGTCTTCATCTGCTATCAGCAGAAAGGTTTTGTTGACAGGTTTACCACAGCCCCATTTGCGTTCGGTCCTCCTTTGAATCCTGGCTCATCACATGAAGGTGGTTCACTAATACTGGATAATTTTTGTTTGACCAAGTACGGCTAACCCTTAGGCAAGCAAATATTAATGAGAGGAAAGGAAGCATGATTAGTGCAAACAGCAGCTTGGATCACACACCTCTGCTTTCTGCGCACAGTCAGCTAAAAGCACTGGCTCTGGCTCCCCTCCCAGTGGCAGTGTTACTCTTCCTGCATCACCAGACGGCAAAGGAAGGATTTGTATTTATCCCTTTGAAGCAAGCACTCAGTGAGATGTTCCCTTAGCACTCACTGATGTGATAGTGAGTAAGATTAGTGCAAAGATCAAGGGTAGAACAGGCCTTGACTGTACCAGCTCAACCAGCGTTAGTGCAGCACTGAGATGTTTCCATCAAAATACCTGGCCTTGTATCACAGCTGTAAAGTATTGAACAGAGCAACAACCCTCTCCTCTGAAAGGAAAACTGAAGGCTCATATAACCCTGCTCCTGTGCTGGAAAGATACTTTTGCTTTGGTGCTGTTAAAAATGGGTGAAAGCTTTTTTGGAGAGCATTGTTTGCTGTTGGATAATTCGTGTTCATTGAAACATTTCACAGGAACATACCTATGTTAACAAAAAAATACAGAAAATAATCAGTATAAGATTTTCCTTGGGGTCCAAATGCTCAAGGCAACTCAATCTCAGTGGAATATTTTGCAAAATACTTGATTTTTTTCTTGTAAATGTCAGATCATATATCATATCAAAATTCTGAATTTTTGTCAGCTTTTGGTGTCATAATTTGATGTTTATTGTGCAAAAACAATTGTAGCTCTCAGCATGAGTTTCCCACTCTTGGCACCTTTGTCTATGTTCAAAAAGAGAATGGTCAGTCACTATATTTTTCAAGTTTCACTGAAATAAAATGTGTATTTCTTAAGAATACGTATTCTGACTTCCTCCTGGCCATGAATGGAGAAGTTGCTACGAGCTTGTCCTGTCTTTGCTCTGTCTTCCTTCAGAGTGGTAGAAATGTGGATTTAGTGCCTGCTTTAGAGGAGGGAAAGCTCCCAGGTATTCTGCTGTGCCCAAGCCATGAGATACATGTTATAAGATGCATCAGTTGCTCTTTACAATCCACCTAGGTATAATGGAAATACACTGATAATTAACGTTGACATCCCTAAATATGTGTTGCTTTGTAAGGGCCCAGGACAACTCTCTCAGGCCCAACATCAGGTGGCACACGGGAGGTTTTGCAGCCCTCTGAACAGTTGCTGCTGAGACAGCATTTGGGGAGGATGAGGCAGCACGTCCGAGGTGCAAGGCAACGTCTGCAGGTCGTGCAGAGCTGGTCACTGGTGCACTGGCCGCAGAGACAACCCTGCAGGAGTCTAGCTTGGACACTTCGACTTGATATTTCTTGGGGGTTAGGGTCACAGATTTTAGTAATAACCTCTGTCAAGACTTGCCAATGCTATTTGCTTGTTTGTTTAATTTTGTATCTGAGGTTTTCATATATATTATTTAGGCTAGAGCTAAATGAAATGAAAGTGTAAGTCCTTCGCACCCTGTTTGTGTTATCTGGCTGGACATGAGTGGTGAAACTTCTGGATCAGCTCTGGCTTGATAGAAAGACTTGCTCTTTTCTTAATGATCTGACTGTATTTTTTTTCCCCAGCTGCTTCCCAGAAGATCAGCACTTTGGCCAGCATTGCACTGTTAGCTGGGAAAATGCCCATATTCCTATTATCCATTTTAATTCTGGAAACTGCCAACCTACAGTTTAACAAGCTAAAGTTACATATAAATAGGAATAAGAACCTCCACATGCAAGGAAAACAAAGAGAAGCTAGAAAACATCTTACAGGTGATGAATAGATACACATACATTTCAGGACAGCTTTTATTCTTAACGACTTGTCCAGGCTAGCCATTAATGTTAACAGTTGCTAGCATTTGTGTCATTTCTGGTGAAGGCTGTTGGTAGCAGAGGCTGCCTCCTGGGGAGCTATGTGCCTGCAGCAGCAGTTTGGTGTCTCAAAGGTGCTGCTTGGCCCTGTGGCTCTGCCCACTGTGGCTGCAGCAGATCAGAGGCTGGGGCACCTGGGGCAACTTGGGAGCTCATGGAGATGGGCTGCCTCCATGCTGCAGCTGGCTGCCTCTGGAAAGCCCTGCCCAAAGCTGTCCTGGTTGACAGGTCCAAAACAACAACCATTTGGGATGAGCAAGGGCTCACAGTTGTAGCTTTTTTCCATTAACTTGGTCAATGTTAAGGTCCCCTTCATCAGGCTTGTAACCCTTTGCAAGGACGCCCTTGCTGTCTTTACAGAATGACTGGGACTTCCTCTGAGGCATCCTTAAATGTATTCCAGGGTCATCTGCTGTTGGGTCAGGACTAACTAAACCTATGAATATTAATGAAGCTACAGTACAGGAAAACAGGAGTAAGTATCAGGTATAACAAATCATATACATAATCAGCTGGGAAGAGAGTTGAATAATTTTAAAGCAGATTCTGACACTAAGTGGACAGATGGTCCTTCTACTGCAGCAATAATTTTGATAGAAGGAATGCACACAAATTCTGCTAATTCCGTATGTAATTTCTGAGATCACTGTGAGTTGACATTAAAATCTGTAGCAATCAGATAACAAGTAGCCTTTCAGACACTGAAATATACTGCCAAGGAGCCTGCAAATTTTTCTTGGCATAGCATTCTCAATCATTAGAGAATTCAGCAACAGAAAACGTCAGGGAATGGCATTTATTTTTTCAACAGAATATTTATATTTTTTTTATTAGATAATCTATCAGGGTCATTTCATTGTTCAGGCAGGAAAACAGGCAACACACTATTTCCTGAGTGCAAGCCAGCATTCCCTGAGACCATGATCTCATACACACAATTTTTGCAGACACACTTTTAGTTGTTCCCAAGCTCTCCTCAGATGTGTTTAACCCCCTTTAGCCTATCACACAGTTGATTCAGACTTAATGAAATAAGTGAAAATATTTCCATTGATTTCAGTGATCTTTGGATCAGGCCTGGCAAGTCTTTGCTCATTCATAAAAATACTCCATTTTTAAAACGAGTATCAGTGAGGTTTCTGGAAGGCTCAGTTTCTTCTACTAAATACTGATGCAACCATAGTAAATTGTAACATATGTCACTTTTTGTTTGAACGAAGGTCCAGGCTGAAGAGGACCTGTACCAGGGCTGCGTCCATATTGCTGGGGCATCGGCCATACTCCTTACGAGTCCATCCACGTAGGTCACCAGGGCTAAGAAAACCGCACTGCCATCCTGTGTCTCTAATACCAGTAAATCAGTAAATCATCAGTAAAAAATTGCCACCTGTTGAATCCATTCCTCCAGCATACATATTTTTAATGTTTAATACATGAGATCAAATAAAATTTGTGCTTAAAGTGGTAGTATGTCACATATGGCAGGAAGTAGGATTTTGTCTCTAGCACTGATAATAAAAATGTCAGTCTTTATCTAGCTTCACAGTGTGTTTTTTACTCATTATTGCTGCCTGTACGGGCTCGTTCCCACCTGGGCCTGATCATTGTGTCATTTGGGTTTCACGATCTGATAACTGTAAAGCAGACAACTGTCAGCAAAAAATACTTGTTTCCGAAGAGAACAAACTTCTAGAGTGTATTTATTCGTATGTGTTTCTTGACCTACTTAAATTTAATTCTGATAATACATTATCAGTGGTGCAATACCATTAGTAATCTTTATGCACAGATGAATGGTATTTTTGGTGTGTTTTTTTGGCTAATAGAAGCACAATGAGTAGGAACAGATTGCAAGTACTTTTTGTTCTTCCAGTCAAAAAAAAATAAAAGAAAATTCAATGGAATATCCTTGGAAGGAAACACTGAGGGCAGATGAACAGCTTCCTGAAAACTGAAGACTAGTCAATAATTCATCACCGGCCATGAATACCATATATTTCATCCCTAGATCTCTAGTATGCCATTAACAACTGTAAATTAACGCTTTGAGCATTGGACCATTGCTGGGCCAGTACTAGTGCCTTTACTAGTGTTCTGCATGATAGGACAGAGGTTTTCGGTGGTTTTGTGGGTGATATCAAATGCAGGGAAGTGGTCGGTGTGCTGGAGGGCAGGCTGCCATTCAGAGAGACCTGGACAGGCTGGAAAAATAGGCTGGCAGGAACCCCATGAAGTTCAGCTGAGGCAAATGCAAGTCTTGCCCCTAGGGAGGAATAATCCCATGCAGCAGCACAGGCTGGAGGCCAACTGGCAGGAAAGCAGCTGTGCAGAGAAGGACCTGGGAGTCCTCGTGGACAACAAGCTGAACGTGAGCTGTCAGTGTGCCCTGATGGCAAAGAAGACCAAGCAGGTACTGGGCTGTGTTAGCAAGAGTGTAGACATCAGGATACAAGAAGTGATTCTCCCCCTCTATGTGGCACAAAGTAACCTGCTCATGCTGGAGTATTTCTGCTTACATTTAAGTCTCTGCTGAAACATAGGTCCTTAAAAAAGCTTCTTCTTGGCTGAAGACATTTTTTTCTTCACAGGTGAAAGGAAATTGTTTAATATTACATCTTTCATTTACTGACTATAGGCTACTTGACATTCTCCAAGGCAGGACTTAATTGCTGAAAGATATAATTAGCTTGTCCTTGAGGAACAGAGAAGTCCTGGTACTGACATGGTACCCTTGCCTCTTTCTATCTGGCTGCCCTGCACTGCTCCAAGCCACCATCAAGGCGATAAGGAAAGTTACCTGAGCAAAAACAACCTTAAAAGGGAAAAGTATTAAAAAAAAAAAAAAGCTTTTTGAGCAGGAATTCTCTTAAAGTGCTTGTTGGAAATGAGATACAGTGGGGTGAACTGAAGATGAAAAAATGAAATCAAACCAGGGCAGGGAAGATGCTACACCTCTGTAAAAATGCCTTGCCTCATTTTTCACAAAGTACATCAGCAGTGAGCGTGAAAGCATCTGAAGAGCTAGAGGAAGCACTGCAGATGGACGTAGGGGAGGCAGGAACTGAAATCATATACCTACATGGAAAGCTGGTGTGTGACCAGGTCACAGTTATCTCAGAGTCCTGGAAGAGGCATATAATTATTTAACCTCTAATTATACAGCATGTTAACGAGTGAGATGTTTATTTCCTTCAGTCATACTCAATAAAAGCATTTAAACATGTTTTAAACTCCAAGTGTGTGAATAATGCTGTGTTTGCTTAGCAAGGGCTCTAATGATTTCAGCTGGAAGCCTCATTTCCTTAAGGCTCCTATTAATTCTAAGGACACTTTTCTACTTCTGCAGGAAGTGCAGTGTGAGAAACAAGCGAGATTACAGCACAGTAGACAAAATAGGATGTTTTCTGGAGGTAAGGCTAGGAGATGGAAAGACTCCTAAAGAAAGCCATCATGTTATATTAATTATCTGAGCTTGTAATGTCCAGGCTTAGTTTTACTTTCCTGTTGTCACACAGCTTGTGTGCAGGTGCCCACATGCAAAAAAGATGTGACTACCAATGTCATGTTAGCAATCTCCATGCAAAATCCCTTCGTCTAATCAGAAATATGAAGGGAAAGTGAAGGGAGTAGCACTTCAGACAAAAAAATACTAGACACAGAAATGTGCTCGAAACATTTGTCTTCATCATGAGATTGAAAAGAAAAAGCTGTCAGGCCCCTGAAGTACTTGGTACTTCCATCCATTCAGAATAAACTGCTGACTCTAATGACTGCCCTTTCAGAGACGGTCTATTTTGAGACAACGAGTCTGTGCCAGAAGGAGCAATCACAGAAATGCAGTGTGCTATAAAGCGAGGCAAGCCGGGGTGGATTTCGGGTCTTTTGCAAAGGGATTCCTTTCAGGCTCACTCTCTAGTACTGGATTCACCTTAAGTCTGGTGAACCCTAGGAGTGGAGAGGAACGAGCTGGCAGAGGCCCAGCAGCTGTGTTGGTGTGGCAGAGAGGGGAGTGCCTCATGCAACATCCGCGGGGCAGATCAGGCTCCTGGCTACTTGCCGAAGTGCCCAGAGGATGCTCCGAAACAGCTCCTGCTCGTAGGTGCTGCCTCAGCATCTCACCTTGGCTCAAAGAGCGGGTTTCTTCGCTGCTCTGCTTGTGCATGACGACACTTCACTCGGCTATAGGCAAAGTTGCACGTCTATGATTCATGGAAATGCAATAGTGCTCCGTGCTTTTGTGTACGTGGGCACATTGGTGCCAAGAACTGACCGTGCACGGGTACAGCCCTCTATACCTGCCAGCATCGTCAAGTGACACTGTCCTCTTGAAAAAAAAAAAAAAAAAAAAAAAAAAAAAAAAGAAGTGATTTACCCTCTGCCTAAGTAGAAGCAAGGTCTGCCTACTTCTATGCAGAAGCATGGACATAGCCAGACGGTAAGGGACCAATATGTGCCCTGGCAGCCGCAGCCCTGGGCACACACTGCCCTGGGTCCATAGCTGGGACCTTTGACTTGAAGTATTGAGCCTGCGCTTCACACACAGCTCAGGTGCTTAAATCCCGTTCATCAGAACTAACAGCAAATACAGAATTGGCCTTTTTGTGCAGATAGGTTTGCTTGATTTGTCTGTTTAATATTAGGTATGTGCCTAAGAGCTTTACTGAACTGAATTCTTAAACACAAAACAAAACCCTGCTTCTGGGGAGCCCCACATCCTCACTGAGAATTTCTATTCTGGTTAGTAAATATTTACCATTTTTTCTTGGTCTCCCTCAGCCATTTTTCATTACTTGGAATATGTCCAGCGTGTCAGTACAACTGCTTTCTGTTGTCTTAGTGTTCATTAGGATTTATTTTTGTTCCTGTGTGAATTGACATAAATCCTGATGCAACAGAATAAGTAATGTATTGCTCTACACAGTAGTGAAGGTGATCTGTACATGTATAACAACGTAACTAGAACAGTAACATTTCTTTGTGCATAAAGTTCACTTTTTCTAAAGAGAATTTGATCAAGTTAAAAAAATAAATGATTGCCAGACCTGCAGAATGTCACACTAGTTGTTCAACAGAATAGATTTGAATCTTGTTTTGCTGATTTTTTTAAGGCTCCCTCCAAAACTGAGGAGAAAGGCAACTTCATCTTGCCCTTGTCACTAATCTGCAAACACCCACATGTGCCCCTGTGAGTACATCATCTTCCTACAACAGTGGGACTGTAGGAGCAAAGTGCTCATTTCTGAAATGAGTGAAAGAGTGAAGGTTTCAGATTGCTGACACTGACACCTAGATAAAATACACAATAAATATAAATATGTAAAACTTATATGTATGACATATAAATATGCAATACACAATAAATACACAATAAAACCTGAACTTCAAGAAATAGCACTGTCTTTTTAGTGGTCCCATAACTGCTAAAGCTCTTCAAATTTCCCTCAATCAATCAAGCCTCCATCAGCTTGTAGAAGTCATGATTACAAGTGGGCTTACCCCATTTTTAAAGGGTTGAGCCCCCTTCCATTTGGGATTTTCCAAAAATTCTTCTTAGCCATCCCACACAGAAACAACTGAAACTGCCTCTGCTCAACTTTTACCTTACTCAATTACAATATGCTGCTAGAAATGGCCCCCAGGACTGAAATTGAGGCATGTTTTCCATGTAGTATAGGGAAATAATAATTATATTTGGGGCAGGTTTAGCTCAGTTGGTTAGAGTGTCGTGCTACTAATACCAAGGTCACGGGTTCAATCCCCATACGGGCTATGCTGAGGGTTGGACTAGAAGACCTCCAGAGGTCCCTTCCAATCTTGTGATTCTGTGATATTAAATATAATATATATGATATTACACTTTGCAGTACACATTTATCCTATTTAATCAAATAATATTTGCAGTTATATCCTGCTTCAATAAATAGAAAATAACATAAGAAGTAATTGCATGAAAATGAGAATTGCAGACAAACCCAAGATCTCTTGTCTTCCTTTCCAGAAAGTTATACAAAAGAATAACACACTTCATATGGAGGGATTGACAGTATGTAGATTTTTCCTTCCTTTCCAAATTAAAAAATGTCCTTTGAACAAGGTATAATTCCTCAGAGTACAGATTTGATTCTTGTATCCATATTTATTTCTTAAGCTTTGTTGGTATTTTGCCAGGCACTGGAATAAAGCTTCACATTTTCTTTCTAAAAGACAGAGGGAAAGCTGTGGGATTTCATCTCTGAAAGTGCTGTCAAATCAACAGCAGTGTGCAATGTGTGGAATTTATGAGTAAATGGGCAAGTCCCCACCTTGGCTGATGTGAAGCTGGGGCAGATTCCCTCAGCTGTGGGCCTTGGACAATCCAGGCTTTCAGGGTAGTGCGCTCTGGCAATCACTCCTGCAGCCTTGGCTGTTTGTGCTGCTGTCTCGATTGTGTAATTTTCTATTCTTGAGGTTTTGCTTACCGGAATACTCTCTGGCTTTCTGCTATTTTCCTGTTTTTGAGCTTGTTTGTCCTTCGCTGCAATTATTCTGCCAGAACAGCACTCTTGGCTTTTTGATTTTGTAAGAACATCCTTTTCAGGAGACATGTAGGTACCTGGGAGGCAGGTGGATCCCACCAAAGGTTGTTGGTGTGACAGCTGCCCTTCCCTGCTAATCAGTGCTCAAAGCCATGGGCTCCTTTGCAGAAAAGCCTGCCAAAGTGATGGGAGCATCCCTCCAAAACCATTTTTAAATCTAAAAGATGGTGAGCAGATCTGTTTCAGGACCAGATGGGACAGCAGTGCAAAATGGCAAGGGAGACTAGGAACAGGAGGAACACACAGTCTCCGTCACTCACTAAGATCCCACAAATTGCCCTGGGGAACAGGCTAGAACTGCCTTGGCTTCTTCTCTCCTGTAATCTGCCCATTGCAGTTCAGTCGCTCTTGTGGGAGATCTAATAAAAAGCAGGTAATTGGAGCTATCAAAACTGCAGCTGTGCTGTTGGGAAAAGGGAGAAATATGACAGAAGAAGATACAGACTAGGCAGCATAAAACCAAGCGAAAAAACTTGTGTATGATGTTCAGGAGAGAAAGCTGAGAGCTTTGAGGAAAGCCAGTATCTGGGAAAGGATTTAAGGCTGTGAGAGATACTCAGCCGTTTCACCAAACAAGGATATGGGGCCTCTGTGCCCACTCTTCATAATTAGACAGCCTTGTGGCAAACAAACACCTTCTCAAGTCCTCCTCCTAAGGGAGACACCCCCTAGGATCCAATACACTGACCGATTGCTCCGTCAGAATGCTTGGAGCAACACCTGGTTTTGACAGATGGTTACAAGGATGGCATATCTCTCCCTTACATGTACACACAGATCTGCTCTCATCTTATTACAAGTTTATATTGTTTTTCCTCTGCTTAGCCTGACTTGCCAGTCATTTCTAAAATGTCATTTTCCTTAAAGGAGCCTATCAAGAAAGTCTGTGGGGCAAGATCAGTGATATTCTTTGAGGGCTTCAAAGCAGCATGATACATTTTTCATTAAACTGTAGACTTAGCCAACAGCTGTATTTCACCTATATATGGACCCTGGCTTTAATAGTACTCTTTATGTGGGGAGACTCTTTCTGGCTGTTATTTTTCAGCTGTTGTTGTATCTGTAGTTTCTATTTGTGACTATCAAGTCACAATAAGCTTTCCAGAAACATTTCTATGTGGAAATTTTGTCTGGGTCAAAAGAGGACCAAACCAGTTGTCCAGGCTGTTGCCCCTGCTACTGATGTGCTGGGACTTCTAGAAACCTCACAACCCTGGGAAAATCACTGATGCCTATGGGCAAATGCAAGATGAGTTGGATGTACTTTGCAGGTGCAGTACAGATCCAGTAAACTCACAGCCTGCGTATTTTGGACTCACAGTGAGTACCCTTCATGGAGAATGGCCCTATATTTCCATTTCGGATTTTCCAAAAATTCTTCTTGACTGTCACGTATAGGAACAATTGAAGCAATTTATAATCCTGAACAGGAGTAGGAATGACATTGTTACTGGAAAAAGTGGGTAGGCAGACAATTTCACAAACCTTTTGTGGATCTTGACCTTTTATAAATAGCGTACTAAAACTTTCACTCTATTTCCCTTTCACCAGCATTCCTGATTGCTTCTGTTTGTTTGCTTTTGTAGATTGGGAACTGTATGGGGTGACATGTGCAATGTGTTTGCTCCATGCTTGTCAAAACACAAATCATTACGAGTGAAACTATGCCTGCATTTGCATTCTTGTGTTCCTGTGGCTCTCAGCAGTGTTGATGGGATGGAAACAGAAGCAGGATTTACTCCAAAGACTAGAGGTTTATGTGAATGCTTGAATGTCTTGCAAATGTGTAATTTTGTCCAGTAATAAATGCCTTAGGCACCTGAGGTTTGAGGAGAGAAGATAGCTCCCAGTGATACATTCAGAGTGCTGTTGGCCCAAGCTGACACTGAGTGTTAGGCATCTCAGCACCTTAGTGGGTTTGGACCTATGTGACCTACATCCACTTCTTCAAGAGAGGTTAGACCCAATTTAAGTGTTTTTAGGGGCAATTAATGTCAAATGGGATGTTCTAAAGTGGTCAAGCAAGCAAAGTGGATCAGTCCAACTGAATTAGAATAAAAATGTGAATAACAATGCAGGGAATACCATGAAGAAAATGCCTGGATGATGTGATACTCAGCAGGAGCTCCTCCAGACAGATGAAATTCCTGTAATTGCTTATGAAGGGGCTGTGTTTCACCTTGCAATTGCCAACATGTTTTCTCTTCCGTCCTTGGTAGAGACCTTGCTGGAGAAAGTAACACTCTTCTTAGTGCAAGGTCTTTGGTCGCACCTAGATCTGTGAGATACATGTTCTTCATACCCAAATGTCTTTCTGATGTAGATGATGGAGTCTCTATTACAGGAGAAGTTGAAGGGAGGAAGATCTCAAACTCCTTATGGGAAACATGGTCCTCTGCCCTGCAGTGAGCCTCCTGTGTGCCTGCTAACATTCTCCATCTACCTCTGCATTTACTTTTGTGTTTTTTTTCATGAAATGAAGGGTATTTCAGTTCCTGGCTTGCAAGTCCTACCCATCAGATTACCTGCTGTATAGCTTTAGAAAGCTGGTTTCTTCTTTCCCTGACTTACCTGCTGGCATAGTAAAGATACTGTCTCCCTAGAAATCTTGTTTTGCTTATACAATATTATGTAAGCAATCTCCTTATGGGATTTATCTTTTTCTTTTAAATGTCGGATTCTAAAGAATCCGAGATTCTTTACGTCTGCTTATAGTTTTATGCTGACTGCTCAAGAGGTGAAACAGCATTGCAGCAGCAAGCCAAAGTGAAGGGCATCTGGAGCCAGCTACTCTTGGCAAGCCTTGACTGAAATAATGCAGGGGACAGACCCTTCTCATTGCTAACATTGCTGCCAGCAGTTCTGGCTCTAAATTGGATATGAAAGAGTCCCCCAAAACAATAACAATGAGTGGAAGGTAAAGAGTGAAAGTTAATTTCTAATTTTTTAATTTTTGCATTTTTTCTTGCCTCTGTTTATGTGCACCTACACAGTGTAGCATCCTGGCATCAATTCCCACAGCAATCTCTGCCTCTTCTCTTTAGTGGCTGGTGCCGTTAAAGTAGCTAGCCACTTGGCTAGTCCCTTTCTACTGCCACTGTGAAGAGGAATATGTGGAAGGAAGAAAGTTAACTCTATAGGTACTTGCCACAGCAGAATGATGCTGTACTTGCAGTCCCTTGAGCACATGCATGTTATGGTGAGAGGAATGTGCCTATGTTTCAGTGTGTCCCAGCTAGTGACACTCAGTTCCTTATTTTCGAAAGGGCTGTCACCTACCCACGTAACTTGGAGCAACATATGTTAAATGGTGTTGTAGCAGGGAAGAACATAGACAAAATTACTGCTGCTCACTCTTGAAAGGACAGGCTCAGCTACGATCTGTCAGTACATGAAGACAGCCCAGCATAACATGCTTACGAGGCTTGGAGACAGAGGTACCAGAAGCTGCTTGTGCCTGAGTGATGAGGTGCCAGGGAGGTTACACGAAATAGGCAGATTTCTGTTCTAGTGAGAACAAGCTCCCCCTCATCCAAGGGAAGACTAGTAGGTGATTGCATGGAGTCTCAGGGACAGTGTTATCAGCCAGGAAGGGGTATTGTGCAGTGAAGATCTTCAGCCTGGCAAGCAAGTAAATCTGGCCTTCTGTGATGTGGCTGAATGCTTACACCGAGCACAGGATGTTCCTGGCTGCTGGACCTTGGATGCACACTTGTGCGGATGATAGGGTGAACTAATTAACATGTGCAAGGAGGTTAATAACCAGTAGGAAAGTGGATATGTATTATACTGCACATGTGAAGAAAGCTGAGCCTTGCAGGCATCTGACTCAAGCTTTGGTACACCCAGGTCCTACTGTGTCAGCAGGACTTTGATGCCTACCACACAACTGAATGAAAGGGAAGTCTTAATATTGCATCAAGCTTGTGATTGAAGGCAACTAAAGCCATGTCTAGAGAGCAAAATCTGGGAGTACTTTGATGGCTTGTAGTGTGCTCATGGGCCATGTTCCAGATGCAGGTCAGGAGCATACAACATCTTCTCACTTCCCAGTACTTCCTGGTTGTGTGATGCCTGGGACAGAGCCTGCAGGCAGGCGACCTGGAAGGCCACACTGTCTCCAGCTCCCAAGCAGGGCAGTGAGGGACAGCACATCACACCAGCAAACAGGCACCCCGAAAAAGCAGGGAGGAAGCTCACTTCTTAAGCTCAGACATGAAAACTGTCATGTGCTGACACTCTGCCTTCTTCTTCCAGAAAGTGATTGGATTCAGCCGGCTTAGAGTCATGTTTTAATATTTTGGTTTATATGTGGAAGCAGTCAAATCCACAAATAACTCTCTTGTCTTCGATGAGACTTGAATCTTTTGTCTTTGATGGACTTGAGATTGTATGGGATATTTCATGCAAGCTCCCTGGGTAATCCTAGGGAAGTCACTGTGATCCGTTATGGCTAATCTATCTCATGCAGCACATGACTTATCCCACCCAGGGAAAAGCTGATGAGGAGAAAAATCCTGCCCATGAACTACCTTCCTGGGGTGGTCAAGTAGCTACTGATCACCCTTCAGCAAGGGAGCAGCAGGAGCATTACAACATACGCCGAGCAAAGGAATGAATATTATCATTTCCAACACAAACATCCCTTTGAAAATGTTCTTGAACTTTCATGGCATGGAAAAGCTGCAAGTAAAGTGAATCCTAAGTAAAACTTATGACTTTTCTCAAATGGCCCTGACAAAAGACTCAGTTATATTAGAAAAAGTAACACCAAAAAAGGTGTCACTGCAGAAGTGAAAGGCTGATTTATGCCATATCTCACACTTCTGTGACCTCAGTAGCAGCAGGGAAGCTGCACAAGCAATGTTTGGCTGCTGTCCAGCAGTTTATGAATTGTGAACACATTTAGTAGTAGTTCTTTGACACTGCATTATTTATCAAGAGAATGATGTTAATAAAAGCATGAACAGGAATCAAGGTGTGCTTAAAAGAAAAGGGTTGTGTTATTGTGTTAACAACAGATTAGTGGAAAAATTGCCTCTGTCTGTGGAGACTTTGCATGTACCAGATGTTCCATATTTGAAATTCCTGCAATTAGCCTTCAAAGGGGTAAATGAGACATGATAAGTTTCAGAGTTAATCATTACTGTTACATATTTGAAACACCACCTGGTATTTTCAGCATAATTAATGATATTATGACTCTTGCACAGTGATTTTAAATAATTCTCAGCAATGTCTATCATTTGAATTGTTTAAGAAAGATAATACTATCTGCCCCCATAAAACAAATGTTATTGATGTGCTTTTCACCAACATTTTGCAAGCTGTCTATATTTTAAAATATCCTTATGAGAACTTCATTAGGGTTAAACCGGAAAAATGCTTCAAGAAATGGAAATTCTAAATTTTTGAGCAGATCTCAAATGAACTCCTCTTATTATCCAGGGGGGATAGTAACCCAGGGGAAAAAGCCTTGTGTCAGTATCTCTTACCCAAAGTATGTAATTCACAGCAATATAATGGGTGTTGTATTCAACAGTAAGTCAATATTTCCACGAGAATGCTCTGTTCATAGGAAATAGGTAACTACATAAATTGATGAGGACTTAAGAGTAATCAATAAGAAAAATGATGGGGAAATCAAAATATTCTTCTCTCATTTGTATGCCTAGGAAATGCTTAAAAGTGGTGATTTTTAACAGCTGTTTGCATCAGCCCAAATGTACACTCAGTCCAGGTCTGAGTCTTTCTGCAAATCTCACCTTGGAGAATTTTCAGAAAGAGAAACAGATGCTTGAAATGAAAATCACTGTAATTCTAAATGCTCTGCTAACCTGATCCAGAGAGAGTCCTTAGAGGAAGCAAGCTTTCTTGAAGTCATTTATATTTCATCCTCATAATGCTCCAGGATATATAGGAAGGGAAAGTTATGTGGATTTTGAGTTTAATACCTGCTGTGATGCTACTGAGAAAGGTGCAGAGGTTTAAAAGATGATGAAGCAAAAGATTACAAAGCTAGTGCCCATTCAAGGGCAGCTTTTATAATTCTGTTTTTCTGCTCACCCTTGTAGCTTGGAGGCCTGTGGGGGATCATCAGTGGCAGTAAATTTACTTTTGTGATTGCGGATTGATTCACATTCAGTATGAGATCTGAACATGTGCTGTATCCATAGCCCTCTAATGACATCAGTGGGGCAAATGTACAGAAATCAGCCATGCTAACAAAATCACTTTTAAGATGTTGTCTTTTCTTCAGAACAAAAACTGGAGCAGACAAGCTCTAAGTTGACAAATACAATTATTGCACCTAAAACCTAAACAAGTAAACTTGACAGGATCCCCCAAAACACCAGGTGAGAACACAGAAGCAGAGGGTGACACCAGCCACCTCTTGGCTCTTCTGAGTTATGGGTTCAGTGGGTAAATATGACATGCGCACCATATATGTTTATGCTGGAGCGGTGCTTGCATCATGTCTCCCTATACTTTTAGGACTAAATAATTAGCTGTGCTCATACATAAGAATGAAACTGAAAAGGATTCAAGGAGAGTGCTGACATTTTGTGATGGGGTCCTACAAACCAGAGAGATGCACTCATATGTGTCATCTTCTACCTGGAGCTGGCTATAACTTTTTTTTTTTTTTTTTTTTTTTTTAAAAAAAAAAAAAACCCGAACTTTAATTCCTGTATATTCAGATGAACAGAAAGGAAAAGACTGTGTATTACATCACCCCTGGGATGGATCACCTCACTCCATGTAGGTTTTTTTTTTAATAGCAGCAGAGCATCTTCTACTCTATCTTAACCCACAACTCAGTCAACTCCATACATGCAGCAGCTCAACGAAAGCATCACTGTCAAAGGTGTTTCATTCGAAATACTCCCCTCATTCACACCTAAGCACACTTATCCAATTATTGGAAGTTCTCTCTTCTGTAAGTGCAAACCTGAACTAGTTGTCTAGACTTTTTATAGTCAGTGGGGAGAAACTGGCACCCATAAGGGAGGTTCGTTGCTGTACTGAATGTATCTACCTGGGACAAGCCAACCACTGTTCTTCATTGCTGACATTCAAGGGAGTGAATGCAATTGCATGCATGCACATTTGGTCAAACAAGCCCCAGTATTTGCAGCTGCTTAGGTCTCTTTCCCAAGGCTCAGCCTACAGTCTCAGGCTTTTTCCATATTTATGTACATGGTAGTGGTAAACTAGAAGATTTTTTTGTAAGTCACTAGGCAATTTTTATAGTTTTCCATCTGAAATTCTCCTTATTATCAGGATCTGTCCTTTGGCTAGAAAGATTGTTCATCAAATTCTTTTGTAGCCATTCCACTTATATAATCCAATGCATGATCTGCATTGGACATCTTTGTTAATAATATAGACTTTCTGCATCATTACGAGTGGCATCTACTAGGACTCACGCCAAATTCTTATTTTCATAAAACAGCTCTCCTGGATGGAAGCCCATTCTGCCTATCTGCATACATCTTGTATTCATTTTTAATGACTCCACATATTCTTTCATTAAATAATACAGGGCACAAGTGTTAGTCCTGGTCACTAGCTTTCATAATTTCTTGTAAATATATTTCAATACATATGCATTAATTATTAAAATCCTGGGGTATGTGTATCATAATGTTTTGTAAAGCTCTGTCCTACAAAGCACAACCTTGATGACAAACACATACTAGTTTGGCAAGAGATCTGACTACGCTTTGTTTTATTGACCTACTCTCACAGGCAGTTAATTTTCAGGACCAGAAAGTCTAATATGAAGCTGCGTCCCTGCTGCCTGGCCATGTTAAGTTTATTGAAGAAAGAATAACTGTTTTTCCTCTGCAATGACCTTTGTCGAGTGAGTTCTTCTAATTTCTTTATTTCTCCTTTCAGATCTGTGTTGTTGAGGAGGCTTATTTCTTATTTTTATAAACTACTAGTGTGATTGTTTTGCTCTAAAAATTGGGCTCTCAACATTATCTGAGTGAAATACTATCAAGACTGTCACTGCTGCTGTGATGAGGCTATCTGCTTGTGAAGGGTTTGAAGGGCACTCTGGTTACAAGCTTCCCCAGCAGACACTCCTGTGACACTTGCGGTGGTACCCTGTGATGCTGGATATAACTTACATCATATCCCTCTCTGTAAGGAATATTCCTTATGGATCTGAAGGGAGATCTTAAGGACTTGATAACTTCTTCTCATCCTTGCCAGCTTCTCACATTCTCACATGCATGTGCATACTAGCTTTATATTCACCCCCATCAGTTGCCTGAGGACAAATTTATGTGAATTTTTCCTAACTTCACTTAATTGTTGTGGGGAAGAGGTGAAGACATGAATGAGGGCACTGTTGCCAATGTAATAGCAAGAAGCAGTCATTCTCCAGTCACAAAATCCCCAAGAACAAGTCTCCATCCTTGGAGATATTCAAAATTTGACTGGACATGGTCCTGGGCAATGTGCTGTAGGTGACCCTGCTTGAGCAGGGGGGTTGGACTAGACGACCTCCAGAAGTTCTTCCAACCTCAATTATTCTGTAATTCTGTGATATTTCAAGATAACGTGCTAGAAAAGGACTATGCTGCATTATCCTAAACTGGAAGAAAATTTCATCAGTAAAAGAGTAAAGCAGGTGGGGGGGCAGCTAAAATAATTCAATTTTTGGGTTATACCCTCATCAAACTTCTCCCAGTGCACCAGTAACGTTTTGTTATAAATATAGTCTATGAGGAGGGTGTCCTGCATTACTGCATTAGGTCTCTAATGAGAATGTCTTTCATACTTCTCAGCATAATTCATTTTTCTCCAGTCCTCCCAGCACTTCAGTCCCCCCATACTTGGCAGGTGTGGGTTGGTAGCACGCTCCCCCTCCTCACCAGTGCCATTATTGCTCTCACTAACTCTCTCACATCGATCTGCCTAACCTCAGCTTGGAAACCTTGAGGCTGAGGAGGGGATGGGGTGGCCTGCTGTGCTGAGATCCAGGCCACGAGTACGGGGGCTGAAGCCTCGGGGGTGTTAAAAATTGCCCTAAACCAAACTCCAGGCAAAAAGCCACTGGAAGATCCTAGCTAGATTGTCCCTTGTCGTTTTCTGCTCTTTTAAGGGATATTTTTTGACTAAACAATCCTTTTTTGTCCCTCTGCCCCCAAATGACCTTAGCAAAGCTGATACCCCTCTGCTCTAGTAATGACTTGGACTCTTGGCTATGAAAGTACAAAGATAAATCTTTTGGCAGATTTCTTGGTAAGATCTATTGCCTACTAGTCATGTAGACAGTAATTTGTTGCCTCAGCTGCCTGCTTCCTAAATGGAGGTTTAATTGTAATTGTCTCTAATTATCTGTTAGCGCTCCCTCCCTTTCACAGGTGGTGCTGATGTCACAGCATTACAGACATCATCTTCTTTAATTTTCATACTCTATTTTCACTGCTTTTTTTTTTTTTTTTTTTTTTTTTTTCCCTTTCCCAGATTACGAGTTGGAATAACTTCTTCTGCCCTTACATTCATTTTCTCCTCACGCGCTGTTTAAATCAGGAATAACTCCATGGAAGCCACTGGAGTTGCTGCTGGATAAATCTGTCAGAGCTGGGAAAAAAAAAAAAAAAAAAAAAAGCACTTTGAAATTAGTCTAGAAGAGCACACTGCAGCAGAGGTGACATCCCAGGGCAGAAAGGCTGCTGTTGGCAGCGATCCATGCAAGGCAGTTTAAGTGAATTTTGTTTAAGTTTTTTGTTTTAAAATCTTAAACTTTGTTTAAAAACTTAAAAACTTAAAAACTTTTGTTTAAGTTAAAAGAAACCAAAAAGAGACCTAAAGTCCTCTTTCATAGTTTTCTCAGAGCTTACACAAATGCATTTTCAGAAAATGGCAGATATCTCAGTCCTACTCAAGGTAATAGTTCCCACCACTGTCTCGTAAAGCTATTTGCATCACATCAGCTCTTTGGATATTTTCTGAGAAATATGAAAAAATTACCAGTTCATACTGGTTCATCAGGTGATGTCTTTGATTTCTTATGTTTTTGCTCCAGTGTTTCACCTTAGTTTCAGAACCTGAAAACAGCCTAGTCAGAAATCTATCCAGACTACAATAGGTGCTGGAAAAAGAGGGAAAAGTTACTACAAAAAATCATTTTAACAGACAGCTTATTATAGGGCTGCATTTCATCCTTTTCTCTTGCAGACAGTTAAAAAAAAACACAATACAGAAAAATTGTAGTACTAAATTGACACTTTATAGTAAAAACGTTGCTGTCCTTTTTTTAGAAAAATTAAAGCCAGATTTTTGAAGTGACAGCTCCAGATGCTTCTGTGATCTTCAAATAGCAACACATTACTTATCTCCTCTCCTTCTCCTATACTTAGCATAGCAATTCTTCAATGACAATTATGTCAGTTCATTTTTAGTGCGAGATGCCAGTAGACTCCATAGAGGATATTCCAGACATATCCTCCAAAAATGCAGTTTGCTTTGTCCTGCCTAGCACACACCAGGCTCCAGACTCCCAGCTACAGAAATAAAGCCCTGGAGAGGTGCCACCATAACCCCTTGGGTCCTGCTTTGCAGTCGCCCAGCTACACTGGGTTGAGAGCCTCCTTTTGCATAGATATTTCAGCAATTTGGACACCTCGCTACACACACAGTGCAGCCAGCCTTGTCCTCATGGCTGAGGGGACATCCTTGGGCAGAAAGGCTGGAATCGGCAGTGGCCAACCCTGACAGACGGCAGGGAGGTGAAAGCAGGTGTTGGTGGCATGGATGACAGCAAAGTGAGGAGCATGTTGAATGCAAGACAAAAGTAAAGGCAGAATGACAGTAAAATTAAATGCAGGAAAGGGACAGAGAAGTCCAGCTAAGCTCTCTTATGCTCTGCTTGTCAAGCACTCCAAAATTAAATATCAGCTGTGGAAAACACTGTAGATAAAATGCAAAATAAAACTGACTTGTCTCATTACTACAGGCTACTGCTAAAAGAACAACAGAATATTTAAATATGGATCAGTTACATTATGTTCATACAGCAACAAGAGCATCTACAGACTCATACGCAGGGGTAAAAAATGTGGGGTTGTCGTTCTGGAGGCTTGGGGGCACAACTAGTTTCACAGCTGTGGTCAGAAGAAGTTGTCCTTGCTCAGCACCCTGCGTGGCTTTCAAAGCCATGCAGCCATGGCTCCCGTCTGCTGCCCCTTCGGGGCCCTGCTTTTGGGGCAGTGCAAACCACGGGTGTCCCATGGCTCAGATGTCCTCTGCAGGGGGCCCATTAAGGCCCGGAGCTGCTCCGGATGAATTCGGCAAGTACTGTGCTAAACGGCACCCATGCAGCTTGGTCAGGCAGCCCATCACTCTCAGCAAGCGCAGGAGCGGCTGGGCTGAGACAGTGGAGGTGAAGTGCAATATTTCATTCCAGTATTGCATCGAGCTGAGCGCCAGCGAACAGGCTTGAGGCTATCCAACGCTGTATTTAGAAAAAAGCTGTAGCAAAGGTGATGGGGAGGAGGTGAGTTGCCGGGGAGCTATTTGCTCTGCATGGGCTCTCGCAAATGAGCCTGGCTAAGGGCTGCTTTCTGCTCGCTGCACCTGCTGAGCCCTGCGTAGCTCACGTGCCATTTCGTCTGTACCAGATACCTTCACTGCCTTTAGCTGTGGCCAGCAGAGGCTTCAGTTCACTGTTATAATTGCAGAGGTGGCAAATGCTCTTTTGCACAGTTTATGCTGGTGAGGGAGTTATTTTCCCAGTATAGTTTAAAACAGTTAGATGAATGACATAAGCCACTCTGGCAAAAAGCCTTGAAAAAGATTGCAGTGTCTCTTCTAGGCCATTTCCTGGCATTGCTCTGCCAGCTGAAAATGCAGTGTCTTAGTCCCTCAGACTGACGTATTTCTGCAGGCAAAACTCCTTAAGCACGAGCCAAGGCACAGTGTCTTTGAGGCGTCACTGTGCCATCCCACTTGGAAAGTGTGCGTCACAAACTCTTACGTGTTACTCACTTGGCAGAGAAAGCAGCAAAGGCAGATTTGTCCATGAAATAATTCTGCATAGGAAACCATGAACAGCTGCAGAAAGTGAGGATCATGACACAGAAGTTATTCTGTGGCTGCTAAACCATACAGGTCAGAGGAGACAGAGACATGACTGCAGCAGTGAGAGAAGCAAGGGAAAAGGTTTTGGGGTTCTCCATTTGCTTAAGATTATTCTATAGATTATTGGGTTTTGTGTCTAAAATGAGCAAGGATTCAGTTTAGACACTGGCTCACCACAAAGCCTTGATCTTACAATTATAGAAAATTGGGGTTTTAAAGATAGAGCATAGCTTAATCTGTAGATTTGCTAAGTTTTGCATCAAATCAGAACAAGTGTCAAATAACTCTTTGCAATCACATTGCTCATCCAAAGAACAGCTTATCTATATCTATACCAAGAGATTTCACAGGGTAAATTGCTGTCACAGGCCTGCTAAATGTTCTGTGTGCCAAAGGATTTGTTCCGTCTTCTAGTCAGTGTCACCCAAATTTCTGGTCTTCTATTATCCCTATAATTTTATGTGGTCTGGTTTTCCTCTCCTTTGTAACAGTGCAAAACAGTGAGTTCTGCAATTCAATTGTGTACTGCAGGAAAAAAAAAAATACTTCAATTTATTTGCTTAAAATCTACTGCTCAGTAACTTTATTATATGGCTATAGTTCTTACGTTGCGAGAAAAATCATTTATCATTCCCTATTCATTTTCACTAGAGTACTAATTCTTGGATATGCTTCTAGCTGAGTGCCATATGTTATCTTTTTCCATGCTGAAGAAGCTGTTCCGTATCTCTCATGTCTGTATTCTTCTAGTTAATTATACTTTTAAAGCTGGGATGACCGTCATTGCATGCAATACTGAAGATATATTTATAAGCTTCTATACAGTGGCGTAATGATGTTGCTGTCTTCCTGAAATGCAGAGAAGGGCTGGAAGGCCTGAACACTTGTCTACAGTCTCCAGCTACACTACCTAGACTAAAAAAAAGGTATAAGCTCTACACGTAAACACTGTTGTAGACCACTGCAGCAGTCATACTACTGACCATGTGCCTAATAGTCTAGTTGCCTTTCTAAGCCCCTTTGAGCACTGAATGTTATTTTCAGGGAAATAGCCATATTGACATCAAAAGCTCTTCCCTGGCCATAAAGGATAAATCAGAGGCAGTGGATGGATATGCATGGCTAAGGTCATTTTCTCCTTGTGCTTTACTACATTTTTATTTAAATTCAATTTCACTTGCAAGTTTATTGCACAGTTACTTAGCATTCTAGTGCAAATCTATGCAGTCAGCTTTAGATTTGACAATCCTGATTTATTTTGTATTATCCCAAGGCTTTGTCACATTGCTGCTGACCCCTTTTCCATGGCGGACTGCGCGTGTCGCATTTGTCATGCATGCACAGGATGCCCTGAACTGCCCCAGCACAGGAACTTGTGGACCTTGTTGGTGCCTGATTTCCGATACCTGTTTTTGGCTTCTGGTCTTTAATCATGTATTCACTGGAGAAGGAACTTCCCCTCAAGCCATGACACCCACGTTCTTTAAGAACAATTGATGGGAGCTTTTGTGCTATATATATATCAAATGGATCACTTTTCCCCCACGTTCTTGATTCCTTTAGTGCAGGCCTGTGTTGAACTGGATGTATGAGGGAGACTCAACCTGGCAGCTAGTAAAGCAAGGAAATGGTGGTTTATAAAATGGCAAAAATACTAGAATTACTCCAGCAGAGACCATCAAAATAACGTAAGAATAATTTAAATAGGCTTTATGAGAGAAAACACTGAGGTTGGTTGCCATCTTCAGTCAGTATCTCTGCTTTGTGGGTAGCAGAATGGAGAAGAAATGAAAAAGCTTAGCAAGAAGAAGGAGGCATAAATATCTGGAGGCTGATATCTGAGGGCTAAGTTCTTCTGTTGTTCACACAGGGTCTTCAGGAAAGTGACGTCTGCTTCCTCCCCAGCCTAGATGTATAACCCCGACACACTGAATGTGGGACTGACATGAGCTGATGAGCTGCCAGGCCCACGTGTAAGGGCACATACCAGCACGGGCATCGCAAACCATTTAGTCTTTCCTGCACGTCTGGAGTTGTTTGCAGGTGAAAACTGCCTTTGCACAAAAACGTGCTGCTGGTACCTATACATGTGAAATCTGGGCTTTGAAAATATTTCCTATAATCTCCTCCTATGAAATAAAACCATGCCACGAGAGCAACCGCCTTTCCAGACACACGGAGCGGTAACCTACATAATGATGACTCCTGGAAATGATGCAGATTTATGCAGCTGCCACCAGATAAGAATCTTATACATAGTAAGGTATTTGCACTGGGAACAGTGGCAGGCTGACTAAAGTGACGGGAAACCTCAACACAGCCACACTAATGATTGGTAGTAAAAATTCAGATTGTTGAAGAATATTATTAAATCTTAGATGGGTTTTGAGAAATTAAATGAGTCCAACAGCTGCTCTGCATTTAGGAGGCTGTAACCCATTACTGAATGCACGGGAAGTAAAGTTTCAGAGTCTAAAAATATATTGTATATACCACTCTTTCTACTTTCCCAGGTGTGCTGAGAACATTCAGGACTTATTAAAAAGGCATTAAAAATTAGTTGAGGTTTGCAGATTCCTTTGTATTATTTCCCTTTGAAAAAATGCCAGAATTAAAGCTACTTTTCTTGTGAAAAGTCAGATGACAATAGCAAAATGAAAAGGAGGGGATATGCCTCTTGCTTAAGTCATGGGACTTACTGTCATGGTGGGGACTAGCAGTTCCTTTTCTCTGTCTGGCCATGAAACCCAATTCTCAGCTTGATCCTTTCTCAGCAGCTTTCCTGCTACAGACCTAGGCACTGGTAAATCCTTGAGGCCATGACTTGAGGAAGAAAAACATCAGAAAAAAAGACAAAAAGGACAAGTACTTGGGTCATACGCCATTTCTGTAGGTCACTAGAAAGTAACCACTAAAGCCTTTCTTCTGGATTGTGGCACAGAGGATCTAAATTCTGGGCCTACACCAGCCAGCCCACAGATATTGGTCACCACTGCAAATGATCAGTTATTTTGTGTCAAAATGTCCTTAGTGACGTTAGGCCCTGGAAAGTTTCCAGGGAAGTCACCTGGAATTTTGCCTGTAAGATCTGACTCATGAAAGCACATAGTCAGTCTCATTTGTATCTGAATGTTATCGAAAGCCCTGTGGGTTAGATTTGCCTTGCGTGTGCCTGTCTCTGATGTGATTCTGTAGAGTAGACTCAAGAACATGGATGTGACGTCCATAAAGGATCTAATAACTATGAGGAGAGCTGTTCTTTCATGAATTTGTGCTTGCAAATCCTGGAAAATATGTTTGCATTTTGCAGGGATGATTTGCATTCTGTGTTTCAATAAATTTCTATTTGTGGAAGCAAGTGCTATTATTACTGCGCTGCAATTATTCTGCTGGCGTATAAAGGCTCCTATGGAGGATGAGTTCCCCACTGGGCTAGAGGCTGAATGAGTGCAGAACAGGGCTTTGACTTGCTTGCTTGATTGCCTCTAAGGAGAATTTTGGGTTCCATGGGATGAAACTGTTTCTCATCAAACTACTGATGGTGGGATTATTAAAGGAATTGGCCTACTTGTGCCATCTGTACCATTGTGGACCAGGTGAAGTGACCATAAAAAATAAAAGAAAGTAGAGATTTTAACAACGAAATTGTTACTGACTCCTTCCCACTTTAATGTCTTTTTTGATTCAGAAATGAATTCTCCTCATGAAAAGGGTCTGCTACCTCCACTACCACACAGAACAAGTTTCTAGGAAAACTACCCTTCATGCCCAAAATTTCCACAGGTATTTCTTTACAGCTCTCACTATTAAGGTGTGCCTCTGGCTGGAAGGAAATGGAATTCACTAAATGGGAGAAAGATAAGTAAAGAGTAAACCAGTAAGAAGTTGTATTTAGTTTTGGGGGCACCAAAGTGGAGTGGAGTTTTGTGCCCAGCAATATTCCTATTTTTATATTCAATGACAGGCTAAAATGAAGATCTTAAAGAGCCCAGGGCCCTCCCCTGAGAGTCTTTGCCTATTTACCCACGACTTCCATGTCCTTTCCAGCACAGTTCCTAGGTTCACCCACTTGCTTGTGTTTAGAGCTTTTTCTTAGTAAGTAGAAATGAGCATTTGAATCACCTCCGGCTAACGCAAACCGCACCTCCCAGGTAAGAGTGTAGGACATTAAACTTCTCCTCCTTTAATCATCTCTTAAAAGTAGAGTGAGCATCTTGCATCCCTTTGAAGGATGGGGCAGCATCTCAGCGCTTGAACAGATTGCCCAGAGAGGTTGTGGAGTCTCCTTCTCTAGAGATATTTAAAACCCACCTGAATGGGATCCTATCTAACGTCCTCTAGGTGACCTACTTGGGTTGGACTAGATGATCTCCAGAGGTCCCTTCCAACCTCAACCACTGTGTGATTCAGTGATTCTGTGATCTCCCTGCAGCTCTGGTGCCTGAGCGCTGGGGAAGGGCATGGCTTCAGGTATGCTCTACTCCTTAGGCTTAGTGTTGCACTACGGTGTTTGTGCTCACTCCCTTTTCAGCACAGGGTGATTTTTTTCTCACTATTAGAGGCCTCTTTAAACACTGATGGACACTTTAAAATAAATAATTCTGTTGAATGACAGTCCTTCCCCTCTCTTCTGCCCTTGACTTTTCACACCAGCTCCTACACCTTTGTTTTTCTTGTGTCAACACAAGCACAACGCTGGTGTACGCACAAGCATTTGTCCCTACCACGAGCAGAAGGAGCTGAGAACTGTTCTGGTTAAAGCAAAGTATGTAATTTTTCTTCAGTTACTTTTGCCCTAGAGAATTTTCCTCTTGGTCACTGTGGGGACATACAGACGCTTGCGCTAACATCTGGAGGAGTTAGGGTGGGAATGATCAAGTGGATATGGAAAAGGTGGCAGATAGATCTGTTTCTTCCTACTGGTTTATACGAGGTTAAAGCATTTGGGAAGATGGATTCTTGTGCTCTGCTTACCTTGTCCAGCAAGAACCAGAGAGATGGATTTAAGGCCTCCTTTGGGAACCAGGTGATTAAATTTAAGCTCATGGCTCTGAAATCTTTAGTGGAGCTAGTCATTAGTTGTTATTTTTTTTTTTTTTTAAGAGAAAGCAGCTTTCAAAGCTCCTATTGTTTCTGTATTCACAGCTTTTAAAAATTAAATCAACAACTAAACCAAAAAAGAGGCAGAAAATAGCAGATGTCCTTCATTTGTGCTAGTTTCAAGTAAATTAAAGATTACTAGCACTTCCCTTCAGAGCTTTTTTTTAAAATATATATTTTATGCTATATAAAACTCTGTATGACATAAAAAATGATCCTGATATTATGAGATCTTTTGGCATTTGCTTAGCATCTCCAGGCCAACTGTTTAGTAGCGATATTTTCCTTTTTAATTGGCATTACTTGTGCATCAGAGGTAGGCATAAAAGAAAACTTCCAGATCCAAAATTGTAAGAAACCCAGTAATACAAACTGAAACCCCAATATTCACAAAGATATGTCGTATTTGGGATATTCATGGTAGACTAACTAAAACAGCCCTTCAAACGTATTGAATTTTCTGAAAGTGAGGGAAAGGGATTACTAAAACTGGAGTAAAACTTGTACCCCTCTGTGATGTGCATATGCTATACTGCATATAATAGCTATGCTTAAACTCTCTCTGTAAATATTAGTAAAAAATCAATAAATGTGTGATAGAAGCTACTACACTTACTCCCCATTGTTAGCTTAAAACCTTTGCTTGCTGTATCAAAAATTGCTTGATGTTTGAGTGATGACTCCCATACAGCTATTACTGTCTATCTTGTATAACTCATACACATGTTTCACTGAAAGATTTGTAAGGTGTGTCCGCAAAACAAAATGTTATTTATTTTCTAGAGTGTTTCAAGGACGTATAAAAACATTACGTATGCCATGAACTATATCAACGGTTTTTAAACTTGTTGGGCCTATGGACCACTGCCAACTGCTAATGTGTCTCCCGGATGACCGCACGTGGTCTTCATCACATGGTGTAATTGAAAACACTGTTAAATGTGGTTTCTCGTTCCCCTGTGGACTGCTCGCCTCATCTTTGAGGGTCACTGAAAACCACTGCCATAACGTCTGCGGCTACGTAGCTGTTTTGTTGCTCTTTCAGCTTTTGTCTTGAAAATCATGGTTCCTATTCATCATTTGGACCCCAGACTTATAAAGACTTGTGAGTGCACTTCAGGTCCCACATTGTAAGTAAACCCTGTAGTAAGGAAACTACTCGCAGGGCAGAAAGCCAGGAACGTGTCATTGCGGTGTGGGGGGCCATAAATTCATAGAATCATAGAATGAGTAAGGCTGGAAGGGACCTCTGGAGATCATCTAGTCCAACCCCCCTGCTCAAGCAGGGACACCTAGAGCATGTTAGGTTAGACAGGGTTGCATCCAGGCGGGCCTTGAAGATCTCCAGAGAAGGAGACTCCACAACCTCTCTGGGCAACCTGTGCCAGTGCTCCGTCACTCTCACAGGGAAGAAATTCCCCCTCACGCTCAGGCAGAACTTCCTGTGCTTCAATTTCTGCCCATTGCCTCTTGTCCTGTCACACGAGACAACTGAAAAGAGTTTGTCCTCGTCCCCTTGACACCTTCCCTTCAGGTACTTGTACACACTGATAAGATCCCCCCTCAGTCTTCTCTTCCCCAGGCTGAAGAGGCCCAGCTCTCGCAGCCGTTCCTCTTAGGGCAGATGCTCCAGCCCTCTGATCATCTTTGTAGCCCTACGCTGGCCTCTCTCCAGGAGCTCCATGTCTCTCTTGTACTGTGGAGCCCAGAACTGGACACAGTACTCGAGATGAAACCTCTCCAGGGCTGAGTAGAGGGGCAGGATCACCTCCCTCGACCTGCTGGCAACACTCTTCCTAATGCACCCCGGGAGGCCATTGGACTTCTTGGCCACAAGGGCACATTGCTGGCTCATGGTCAACTTGTCATCTACCAGCACTCCCAGGTCCTTCTCTGCAGAGCTGCTCTCCACAAGGTCAGCCCCCAGCTTGTACTGGTGCCTCGGGTTACTTTTCCCTAGGTGCAGGACTCTGCATTTGCCCTTGTTGAACCTCAGGAGGTTCCTCTCTGCCCAGCTCTCCAGCCTGTCCAGGTCTCTCTGAATGGCAGCACAGCCCTCAGGTGTGTCAGCCACTCCTCCCAGCTTGGGATCATCAGCAAACTTGCTGAGGAGGCACTCTGTCCCCTCATCCAGGTCATTGATGAAGAAGTTGAACAGGATGGGACCCAGTCCTGAGCCCTGGGGGATGCCACTAGCCACAGGCCTCCAACTGGACTCCACACCACTGATGATGACCCTCTGAGCTCTGTCTTTCAGCCAGTTCAAATTGTTAGAGTGACAGTAGCAGAATAATTTGTCCTTTCTGAGTTGGAGAAATACAAAGCGTACTCTGAATTACATGTACCTACTGTAATATTCACATTGAATTCAATCACTCAGCTTGGTGCAAGAACTCCACCTGAATTAATTTTTTAATTCAATGCTTTTTTCCCATTGTGTCTCTCTATTTGGTCAGGAGTAGTTTTAAAACTGGGCCGAACACACAAAACAGGGAAAATCATTTTACTAGTATGCTGTTTACATAATGCCATGCTATTAACTTAATTCAGCCTACAGAGAGCTATCTGAATATTTTCTAATAAGCAATTTAAAATTCCAAAGTTACTTCAGTTTTTGTAAACCCACACAACAAACCCCATGTTCAGTGAGTTCCTGTAACACTCTTGTAGTCATGAAAATCTTGGAGAAAAAAAATCAGCTTTTAATATGCATATATAATATAATTTCCTTTCTACTGTTTCTTCTGCAGTTTCTCCCCTCCAGCAGGCGAAGGGGTTGCTGTCCATGGCTACCCTTACGTGGTGACCAGTGGGGTCACCACCGCGTGGGTACTGCTCTTGGTCGAACGGGCACTGGGAGCGATAAAACACTCCAGCTGTGAATATTGTCTTGTAAACACTGGAAAAAGGCAAGCATGGGTTTCATTTGAGTATTTGCTTTTTCTGCATGTGATTTTCATTACTGCAGCATTTATAGTTCTCTGCAGCCAGCAGACAGTGATTATTGTGCGAATGTTAATTAAAGTGTTATCAAGTTTTGTGTGTCGAGCTGATAAGACAGACCAGTGCTCTAAATTTAGACTTGTCAGGAGTTGTTCGAGAATACAAACACAGGCTGCACCATGCTGACAGATCTCACAGCAGCCACTAAATTCTCAAAATGGTGTCAGCCCATGGTTAATAGACTGAACAAATAATACGGGAAAATTTTGCTAACTGCATCGATGTTGTTATATGTCAGCAGTATCAGGTAGCCAAGCCTTGTATAGGTAATGCTCCAATCACCCATGTTTGGATTGTTTTCTGAAAAGGCAGTTATAGAAGGCTATACTGCTTTAACTCAACTGTAAAATAGTTTTTGCACTTACAAAAGACACATTTAGATAAACAGCATGAAGTTATATAGTTCCCTTCAAACAAACAACTCCTTCCCACCACCAATTTAAAATATTTTGACTGAGAAACTCTTCTTTCTCTTGGGTAGTCCTATTATTTCTTTAAAATATTACCAGACTCTTGGCTTGCTTTTTTCAGAAGTGGCCTCTGACACTGTACCTCAGCTTTTGTGCTGGGACCGGTTTTGCAGAGCACGTAGGGCTGGATGGCTTGGGCGGCTTTTGGAGATACCATGCACCTGGCAAGGTGTCACAGCCAGAGCACATAGTAAGTTAGTGCTCCTTGGAGAGTCTGCCCAGAGAGCGTGGTAGGCAAGTACAAGTGACAGCGAACTTAGAGAGAGCAGTAGAAAGACAGAAGAGTGTGGATATTGCAACAGGATCTTCAGTTTGCAGAGGTGCTCCCTCATACTCCTTCGTGTGATTTGCTGGAAAATCAAATAGGTTGGATTTTGCAGAGAGAGTCAGCAGGTAAGATTAACAAAAGTAGCTAGCTGTCCTTTAAAATCTGGTCTTTGGTGCTCACTGATATTAAGTTTCTGTAGCATTTGGGCATCTAGTTCTTTTTGCTTTTTTGACAACATATTCTTTTTATCCTCAAAACTACTGTACAAAATTGTAGCAACAATTGTTTAAGTCAATATCAAAATCTTGACCTTCATTTCATGTTAAGTACAGTTCCCATTATACTCAAAAACAACCCACTGTTTGGATGGGAAAGGACACTTTTTAGTCTGATCTGGTCTACAGCACTATGCTAATCTGTTACACAAAGTGAATTTTTCATACGTTTTCACATTTCAGAATTTTTATTAAAGCCTATAATTATTATAGCTCTAATTATTCTGTCATTTAAACACTTTTATTTCCATTTTGGCATAATTGGCTACTTGATTGTAAAATACTTTCTTTATGACAGTGTTTTTCTTGATCGGGTCCTCTGACCCTCTACCAAGAAAAAAAAATTGTTTCTCCTTTCCTCATTACTGCAATTACATCAGAAAACAGTATCTGGCTGAATGATATAAATGTCAGTGAATATTGTTCTCTAGAAAACCATTTGCTATCAAAGACTTTTTTTTGTGCACAGGCAAAAGTTACCATTTTGCTTGAAGAGATTTAACTTTGACATTACTGAAAAGCCCCAGTGACAAATAAACTCTGATGTACAGAGTACTTCTAACCTGCCTTGTCCTGGAAATGCTCTCGCTTGTATTTTGCAGTCTTGTGACAGAGGAATGAGCTATCACCAGATCCCAAAGTGGGGTCATCGATGCCACCAAGTCCACTTCCAGCAGCCGAGAATCTGACCCAAAATCAAGTACATCAGCAGTGATGGGTCAGTGAAGGAACTGGGTTTTGTGAACTGCATATTTACTGACTGGAAAACCATTTAGCTCCTCAGGCAATTATTTTCTGTTTGTTTTAAAACAACCTTTGGGAAATAATAAAGGTTTGAAGTGTAGGACAAAGGTCTTCATAAACAGACTGTGCAGCTGACAGCTTCACCTACACGAGACCTGCAGTATTTCTCATGCTCTTGTTTTTCAGGGTAGTGGATGAAATTCGACTCACTGGCTCCAGGATATTTCCCCAAAGTCTGCAAGTGAAGAAAGAACAGTGAGCAATTTAGGGGGAAAAAAATGATCTGGAAAAGCACTGTAAGCATTTCCCTCAGAGCTTTCTCCTGCCATGGCTGACAGAAGCACACTTTCAGGGCAAGTAGGTGGCTTCATTTCACCATCTCATAAAGCAAACATCTAAAAACAGCTGAAGAAACTGCATCCTAAAATTGCCTACTTTTCTTCAGTGGTTGCAAAGGCAGCCTAGAGTCACGAGCACTGACTCAGACCTCTTTGCTGCAGACATCTGATGTTAGGTGGTAATCCCACCCTTGCTGTGGGTGTGCTGCCCTTTGATGGACATTCAAGTGGGGATTGTCACTATTTTTGCCCATTCTCCAAAGGATCCCATTATCTTCAGGTCATCTTTGAACAGATTGTCATGTAGCAGTATTTTGACTTACTTAAAGGTAGTAATTGCTCATCTGTAAATTCTAGGGAATAACTTTAGCATTGAAAATACTCTGAAGCTCCTGAGTAAGATCTGGGTTTTTTGTATCGACTGGAAACAGGTTTGGCTGATAAACATGTGATTGCTGTGTGATTCAGAAAGATGCTTTAGCTGACAAGAATATAGTGATAGCAGAGGTAGGAATTCAACAGTATGTGTCAAACATAAGTCACAAATTCCCATCTAATCTGAGACCCAGATCTAAAAAGGGTAAAATTTGAAACAGCTTGTATTTTTGCTCATATAAAACCGAACCCTACTGGCATTCCTCATAGTACCAGAGGTGCTAAAATCAATGACAGCACTCACCTGAGTAAAGCCAGCAGGAATTTATGGTACCAGCTGAGCTCTGAATGTGAGGAATTTTGGCTGTGATATGATTTTGGTCTTTCAAATGGAAGTGTTCTTACTATTTCTGGCAGGAGTAGGGAAAGTTTTTTAGTAATCTGGGTGAGCAGGAGCAGAGCAGCTGGAGACTATGATTTGAGACGTGTTTTAGTCTTTGGGGGAAACCTGTCCCACCTAGGCCTGACTGTACATGCAGATTGAGGGTGGAAACAAGGACAGGGTGCTAGTGATAGTATTTCTTTGTACCCTGCTGGCTATGCGAAGTAGCATGTGTCACATGTACTAACCAGACGGGCCAGTGAGGCTTGGATGGAGACTTGACCTCCTGCAATGATATAGAGCTGCCCTTTGAAACAATCACAGCACAAAGTGAGGTCCTGTAGAAGTTACAGAGAAAAAAAGTGCTTATCAAGGCATGTAAGCATATTTAAACCATTTTTATTTGTTTAAAATTGAATATAGTACTGCTTGCATTAACCTGCTGTATCTGAACTGCTCCCAGGTCACAAATAAATCCTCTTTTTATCTCCATTCCTTCAAGCAGTGTTTTTCCCACCTCAGGTCAGTTGTGTCCATGCCTGCTCACAGCTCCCAAATGTCCAGGCAGTGCTGCATGGCAACAGCAACCAGGAGGAGAAACAAGCGCGAGGTATAGGATGTTTTTTCCCAGCAGAGAAGGATAAGAGTCCATCCGTGCCAGTAAACCCCTCGGTAAGGGCAGTAACTGAATCCAAAAGGAAAATGGAAAAAGGACATCAATTGTTTGGACTGCAAAATGACACAACAAAACCTATTCAATACAGAAAATATTTTGGTTAAGAAATTGTTGGCTACAGTGTAGTGGAAAATTGCCTAAATTAAATCATATGGAGCAAGTGATCCTGCAGTCTACTGATATATTAGAATCTTCCAGTGTCTGACCTAGGAAATAAACTAATTTCAATTCTTAGAGGAGCTAGAGACAGCCGTATAACAGAAATATCTATAACAACCGCAGAGGAAGCTATGTATGTGTTAGCAGAATTGCCTGCATGTTGCATGAAATTCTGCTGTCCTTCAGAGCAGAAGAGCAAGGATGCCACCAGCCTGGCGTGGTGATGATATTTCCACCTGTGGCAGTAGAAGAGCCACACCACAGCCCTGCCGCCATGGCAGAGATTCAGGTGTCTTGCTGCTGTTGCACACCGTTGGGCATCTGTAATTTAAATCACTAAACAGCAGAACCGAGATGTCCTGGCGTGTCTGCGTATAAGTGATTTCTGAATCTCATCTGCAGGTTTTAAGAGCCCCCAGGAGCTGCCTGCAGTGACACACACAGGGCTGGGATACCGCTGTTTGCCTCCTGTGAGACAGGGAGAAGTTGTGACCGTGTTCAGGCTGGTGCACACGGCTCTTCCACGTGGGAACTGCAGCCAAGTCCCTGTGGGTATTGCAGAACTGAAGATGCCCTCCCCCCCTCGAGCACATGATGGGGACGTGTCCAGACACTTTCAGCACATCTGGCCACAGGAAAGATGGGCAGGAATCTGGAAAGCTTAGATGCCACCACAACATCCTGGAGGTTATCACATTTTCCGTTCACAGTTTACTGTCGGGCTGTGCAGCACGTTGCAGACTGATTTGTGAAGTGTCCAGGAGCAATGCCATGGGCTGTACTACCTTGTGCTGGCTGACATGATTCCAATATTGCTGGAATTGTCTGTACAAGGAAGTTATTTTCTTTCCTGCTCCAGTTAGCAAGGCATTCATACTGGAGTTTACACGTAGGTCGCTGGCTGGGAATCTGGGGTTCTGGACTTACCTCCCAGCTCTGCTGCTGGCTTTCTCTTGTGACTCTTTCAAATTCAAGGTCTCTGAGTCTTACTAGAAGATAACAAGAATATCCTTTCTCCATCCATTTTTTAAGTCACAGTTATTTATACAGTAAGTCTCCACGGCAGGCCAGGCAGCTTGCTGGGGAGAAGGGGAAGAGGAGAGTTGATGTAGCCCTCAGGGGGGCTTTGAGATTACGACTGCTTTGTTAAATCTGGTTAAAATGGATTGAGGGGGGGCTCAAGGATTTTGAGGATAGGACTGACAGACATAGCTTATTTATATAAACCTCCTCCCTTAGGAAAGTAGGCTGAAAATAATAATTTCTGTTCTTTTTTGTTTTTTTCTGATTCTTAGAAGATGCTTTCAGTCTTTGATCCAGATTCTGATTCCAATTGTAGCATTTGAAGATGAAATTTTTCCTTTCATTTCATTGGAGCAATTCCAAATTTTCACACTGATAACTGAGATCATGATCTACCTCTTTTATTTATTGGTAACTACTGGAAAATACTGGTTTCTCTATTTTACTGTGGCTTAAAATGTAGACCAAATCAAAATTTTAAGATATCTTGACTTATTCTTCTCTGATGATGGAGTAAAATTATTATGAGATTTTTGCTGCTTTCTTCATGCAGACGTGAATGGACAGAGATGTCCCTAGTATCTGAAAAATCTTTTACAATATGATGCCACCTTCAAGGTCAAGAGCACATCCAGCAAATTATTTCCATGAGCATTTGCAATACAGCCAACAGCAATGCAACTCTTATAACACAACTACATTTATGTTTTGGGAATGAAAATAGCAATCTCCTGTTTGCTGGGGTCAAACATCTCACTTCAGGAGGGGAATTCAGCAGACACCAGGCCTGGTAGTAGCTACTTAAGAAAGAAATGTATGCTATAGACATCATGATTTCTTTTAAAGATCATTGTATCCTTGTCAAGATGATTTTTGGCATATTAGAGACAACATACTTTCATTTTAAAAATCCCAGATAACATTTTTTATTAAAGAAACGAAAGGACTCAGAAGTGAGAAGTTTATTTTTTTTTTTAATAAGGCTACCTTCACGTGAGCAAGGTAAGGCTCACCTTTAGATGAGTCTTAAGGGTTTTTTAGGTAAGTCTAAGGTATGAATCTCAATTAAGTCTTTGAAAGCATTATCTTCCTATTACGATTTAGTCATGAAATGGTCATAAAAATAATTATTTAAGGAATGTTTTAGCTAAAGGCCTTGATATAAATCCATAGATGGGTTAAAAGAGACAGTGTTCTAAAGGAAAATGAAAGGTGAATTTTTCATCTATATTCGCTAGTCACTATAAAATGTTAATACCAATTATTTAAAAATGATTCTAATCTTTACTAATTTTTTAAGATACGTGACAGCACACTCAAAAGTTTTGCAGTTTTTAAAGCTGCAGCATTCAAAATTCCCAGTGGATTTTTCACATTTCTCTTTCAATACTCAATGTGTGTTGCACAACTGATTGAAGTATGCTGCATCTGAAGTAAAAGGATGCCAGCCACTACATGCATCAAGGAGGCACTTTAAGACTTTGCAGATAAACCAGAAACCATTACCCGAATTCACAGTGGATGACATTTGTCCTAGCTGAGCCATATACTTAATATACTTAAGTGATTCTGATACTTTCGCTAAGTTTCATGATGAGCTAATGGAAAAGTTGATATGTCATATTAGGTGATAGGTCTATGTCTTGATGACCCACTCCTCTGAGAAATGAGGATAAATTCTCATTTGCAGCCCTTTAAAGTTAATGTTATCCTTTTCAGTCTTGCTACTTCTCAGAACCTCATTGAAATTGTACATCTTTAAAAACACTAACAAAATAGAAGAATACAAACACCTTCTTGTCTCCAGTTCAATCCATGTGCAAGATCACTGGGTGTCATGCCAGAGAGGGACCTGGACAGACTGCTGTGGTACTGTAATGAGCTCAAGTTCAGGAATATGCATGTAAAACTACTCCTGACAACCTTAATGCCCTGCTTGAAATCTTCAAAGCCAGTTCTACCACGTGCCTACAAGGCCTCAAAAAATTGATGGCAGTGTGGTTGCTGGGAAATGCATGATTTTCACAGAACTCTGAATGCCTGGATTTCAAATTTTAGTTATTAAGAAATCTCCATGGACTATGTCTATATTAGCAAATAATTCAACACTATGGGAGGTGTCAGGAGAATGAAGGAGTCGATGATGAATCTGCACATCTACACTAGCAGTGGGTCTGGACTTTTCTCTTGGCCTACATTTTGTCTAGATTCTTGGAGGAAAAGTCGCCCTCAGGTACATGGCTTGAAGCTGTCCAAAATTCAGGCACTGTGTCCTGCTCGCAGGTGGGTGCGCCAATGGAAATGCAATGGTTTCTTCTTTTGGAGGAAACCAGCACAGATCCCTGTCTGGTTTCGTCCAGAAGAAATCCTTGGTGCTTGCACTGAAATAGGTCTGTGAGCTGAACCAATGTGTGCCAAGTGCAATAATGGGGAGAATCCCTTCAAAAACCCACTACTGCTGTGAGCCTTAATGTAAACACGCAGACCACCTTGAGAGTGTTTATAAAGTCCTCTAGAAAAGATTTACTGGTATGATTCTAAGATGTTCTAAATAACTGAAAAAATAATTGCATATGAGAGGCCTAGATTATCCTTGTGTACATCCTCTAGGAGCAAACATTGTTTTGACTTTGTGTAGTTAGTCAAGGTAATTGCTATGCATGGACTATATTGTTGAAGTTTTCTAGCTACCTCAAAATAAAAATTCCTTGTGTTTTGTCTTCATAAAGTTTCTAGATTATGATGATGATGAACTTCAGTTTGAGGTATTATTAGGAAAAATAGACTTTTCTTGATACTGAAGATATGTTTTCCATATTTTACAATGCTTTAATATAGGCAACTGTCTAATAAAAACAACCTCTTGTACAGGTTTTATTTCATTATCTTCATGACTCAGAAACTCAGATCGTTGTTTAAAAAGAAAGTAAGGTCCTTTCCACTGCTAGTAGGGCAAATTCTGACTCAGCATTAAAAGCTAAATTAAATGCAGCTATTTGCATTAATTTCACTTAATCTAGATTCATTTTCTTCCATATTTCCTAGCTGAGCCAAAGCATTTCCATGAGATATAAATTGGATTGATGTAAAACAAGCACACGCTAGTGAATTTTAACGGTAACCCTGTCACAGTTAAACTGGTGCAAATTTCCTCAATGTAACCCAGGATGTAAAGTTCTTGGATAGGAGAAATAACAGAATTCATTATTTTTTTAAAAAAGGAGAAAGACTGATGTTTAATGTTGACAATCATTTCTAAGAAGTGCAACGAAGGGAGGGCCAACCTAAACCCTATCAGATGAAGGTCTTATATATTATTATAAGATTATACAAATATTTATTAACTTAAGCTTATCCAATTGATTCAGGAGTCTTTTATTTGCAGCCAAGTGGTATTCAGTCAAATCCAACATGTGGTTAATCATCTGTTGGAAATTTGATTGTAAGTGTATTTCTGAGGTTTGGTACCACGACATTGATCCTACCTTCTGGTTTATACTTGTTTTCCAAAAGTCAGTACACTGCCTTTTTTTTTTTCTTTTTATAAGAAACAGACATAGTCTTGGACAGATAAATAGGATAGCACAGTAATGAATTGTAAGTGCTCTGAAATAATTTTTGTAAAAAATTGAAAATAGATGAATTGACATCTGCCAAAAACTAAACAACTTATCTTAAAGATAATTGACAAAATATTTCTAGATATTTAGGACTATTTCCCTATCGTTCATTTGCTTAAATTGTTAAGCTTTTTAAATTTCAGCTTCTTTTTGATGGGGAGAACTTGAAGTCTGCAGCTTCTGGTGGTCAGGGAGGAACCTCATAACACTTCCTTCAGAGAAGCTGTGGAAGCATCATCCTCAGAGATTTTCTAAAGCCAGATGGAGACAGCCCTGAGCAGCTGGCTCCAGATCACCATGCTCAGGCAAGAGATCGGACCAGCAGACCTTCAAGGTCCTTCCAACCTCTTTTTCTCTCTGATTCTCTAATTCAGTTCTTACACAGCTGTTCAAAGGATGAGGCTGCTCATCTTTAACCTGTAGCCAAAATAGTAATCAGTCTAGCTCCTTTAAATAAACCCTTACAAAAACAACCATTTTAATCAGTTGTTTCTCTCTTCTGATGCTGCCAATCAGCATCTTCTACTTTAAATTGAGAATATTTTTCAAAATAAATCTCATTTGAGATATTTCTTTATAGTAAAGTCATTTCAGAAGTAGAGATCATTCCACAGTAGGTTAGTTTTCTTCTTGTGCCAATAGCTAGTAAGAGCAGGTGGTAGGAGAAGGTAGCAGAAAATGCAATTAAGTGAAGAAAGTACCGTGAAGCAAAGACAAGAGATCTTGTTCTTCAGAGGAGTTGAGATTTTGAGATTTTGATTTTTCTTTTCCTGCTGCCTTGGAATGAAACTTCAAATGTTGGAATTGAGAAGAAAATGTAAGAGGAAATGTTTTCATATTGACCAAAGCATTTCATTTTTGTTTTGTCTTTTTAATGATAATATTATACGTAGCATGTACTTAACCAGACTTTAAAAAAGAAACTCAAAACAAAAAGTCATTTTAAAGGGAGACTCAAAATGCTGAATTCTGCAGCTGTTGGAATGTCTTGATTCAATGTTGTTGAATGTTTTCATTTTTTTTTCCTTTTGAAACAAAATTTTGGTGAAATTGTCATGTTGTTGTGAAGCATTTTCAAGTTAACTGGATTTGAGTTTTCCGACAAATCTTTCTTCTGACCGTATCTGAGACAGTGTAGATGGAGGCACAGTCTGGCTGCGATTTCACTGTGTGACTTGGTAGGTTGCCTCACCCCTGAGATCTGCCTCACTATTGCTAAAATGTGGGCAGCAGTAGCTGCCTCCTGAGGCGCTGGGCTGCCTCGAACATAGCAGTGGCCTGAAGGTAGCAAACTTAGGTTATCAAAATCTTTCTTTGCTTTAGAACAGAAACAACATTTTGGAATCAAAAACTTTTCTTAAGAGAACTCCCCATGCTAGAGCTGATTGGCATATGCCAGTGTTTAAAAAGAAGATATCTGAAGTTACATAGTTAAATGTATTTTGAGCACCTGCATGTAGACTACTTCCGGAAGAGATTTTCCCAGTGAAATCAATGAGTGCAGCTGAAAATGAAACTAATTATATACGCTATCTAAATAGGCTCTCCTTTAAACACAAACAAACAGTTATAATTAGTTAATATTAAAGTGAAAATTACGTCTTGTGTTTCTAGACTAAGCTATCTCTTAACATTCCTGTCACTTGAAATAAACGGAGCCTCCAGCAAGAGCGTTCCCACATACTGTGTCAGCATACTTGTGTGCAGAAAAGTGAAATGAGACAGGCCACAGCTTGTGGATTTGCTTCACCAGGCACAAACCTCGTCCAGGTTTTGCATCTTTGAAATCCCTACATGAAGTGAGGTATAAGCAGGTAAGTGGGCCAGCTGCTTCTCTGAAAGTATGTAATCAGTTCCTTATAGTAACACTTATAAACAGTCCTGTAGTTAGAGTTATATCAACATTTCTAGCAGAGGCTCATTTTTTTCATGTTATAATTTCAGCAAGGAAAACTGCTTTGAGTTAAGCTTCATAAAAATATTGTGAATATATTTGTCTTGATAATTAAAGATGGATTTGTCTTTTTATAAGTCATGTGGACTAAAGAAGCAAACCCCTGACTGATCAAAAATCGGCTGTATATCTAAAAGTCTTAAAATTGAAGGAGGAAAGTTGCAGGTAGTCAAATGCAGCATTGTGAAGAAAGCCTGGCTGATGTGGTTCCTGCACTACAGTCCCTGTTTAGAAAATGTTTGCATGGGTATTTTGTTCCAGTAACAAGTAGAAAATCCAATTCATATGTATAGAGGTAAAAGGAGGGAAAATGAGGATTTTTCTGCAGAAAATTCTTAGACTCACTACAGTGTGGTTAGAAGAAAAGAACTACAAGTTTACAGAATTGGTCCTGTCATGCTTGGGGAGTTTCTCTGCAGAAAAAACCTTGTTCACTGGATGACTTGGTCCAGCTGCACTCACCTTACAGAGAAAGCTCTGTAGTGTCTGCTTCAAAAACTGTGCATCACAGAGCTTTTCCATTTAGTGTGTGTGTCTGAGGATCATATTAAGGGAAGAACGGTCTTAGGGAACAGTGCACCTGGTAACATAACTGAGTCGCTCAGTGTGATTACTTACCGGCTCCTCTGACAGCTTATAAAATGCAGAGACTGACGATTTTTAGCAACTTCAGCCCTCACATGGATGACTCTTCCGAGGCAACTCAGCATTTTTTGACTGCCTCAGCAACCATGCACTCCACCAAAGTAGTTCCTGATTCATCTTAGACAACCAGTTACCCTCACAATTTGTCTTTTGATCTGGGATTTGAAGACAAATAACTTGACTTCAAACTTGTATCATCAACAGGCTGCTTCTTTCTTGTTTCTGGGATGAGAGCTCATCACATCTGTTGAGGTAAAGGAATTCTTCATAGGGCTGAATTAGTGAAATTAGACTTAGGTCTAGAAATCAATAAAATATCTCATCTCTAGCAAATGGAAAGGACTGTTTAATATCCTTTCGTCTGGTCGAGGATGAGTGGGCCTCCTACTATCCTCTTCACTAGCCTCATCTGAACATGCTTTTCTTGTTTATGGATGATTTGAACCAAATGAGGGGGAAGAGAACACATTTGGCCTTCCAGATTCTGCATGAGACTGACTCAATGTAGCACAAATGCTTTTTAACTCTTTTCCTTTAGTTATGGATAGGCCAAAGAGCTTCCAAGAGTAACTTGGCACGAGTGCCATGGGAGGTCTGGGACTGGGGCTGGCTACCGTGTGTTTCCAGTGGCTATTTCTGATGTTGACAGAAAGCCCTGGCTGACTATTCGCAGTCGCCATGGCTCCTTGGACTGGATCCTCCAGCTGCAGGGGGAATGGCTGTCTACTTGGGGTAAGCATGGTCCCACATTTTCTCTATAGGCCTAAAATAATCTAAATGTGGCAGGTTTCTGGTCCTTATATTTAGATTATTTTAGGCAAGTTTCCTGGCTTATAGAGTAATGTGGAGAGGTGACTGCTTGGACAAGCTTCTGTAGAACTGGTTCCAGTGCTTCTGCATCAAATACGGCTCTATTTCCAGTGTCATTGAAGAGTACTGGAGAAGACCAGGTAGACCATCTTTCAATTATAGATTATTGATGTGCTTATTTCCCCCTGCCTCGCCCCCAGGTATGAGCACCCAAAGGAGTTAGATAATCCCCCACAATGGATGTTTCTCTTTCATTTGTATCCTTCTCCCTTCTCTTGTCAGTCCCAGCTGTCTCTGCTTTATCCAGCCAGATTGCTTAGATGGTATCCTCCTCTCTACAGGAGATCAATAGGATCTAGCGATTCTCCTCACCCTGTCAGTCTTTGTCCTGTCTGTTTTCTCCACCCACAGTGTGAAAACCTTTTTCAGGACTCTTTACACTCATAGACCTTCTAATACAAGGGAACAGGGAATTTGGAATTGCGGTTCTTTCCATTAGCTCTTTATGAGTTTGGCCTCAGCCCTCCATTAAAAAGCAATTGATGTTTATCCAGCACTTCAGGTATTCACACGATTGCAAGCACTCGACGCTCACCCAGCAGGCTGCGGTTCCTGTGGGTACACTGGGGCTCATGCAGCCTCGTGCAATCACAGACATAGTGGTTCCAGTATTTGTTAATTGTAATTTCACCACTTCACTCAGAGTAGCAGAGCATTTCCTGGTAATTTAAATGTTAGAAGAGCTGCACTGTTTCTCTAATCTATAAACTTTACTGTTCTTCAGAGAAGGAAATCTGTGAATCTAATTCTTTACAATGGTAGAACCCAATGAAAGCTTTATACTGCTGTAAAACAAGGGAGAGTGCTGAGCCTAATTGCACAGCTGGCACTGATTGGAAATGGAGTTGAGCAGTCTTGAGAATAGAGTTGCCCAACAGAAAAAAGAAAAAGGTGATTCTTAATAATCATGAGGGAGTTGCTTATTCTCTTACTCAATGACATGAGCGTCAGCTTCAGAACATAACAAGTGCTAAATTGGGTCATTGTGCCTTGTACTGTCTCTCCAGTAGTGGCCAGCAGTGAATCCTCAAGGAAAGGTATCAGATTGAGGCAAATACGTACTTACAATTTTCCTGGGATTTTCTTTCAGTGTTGTGAAGACTGGGGACCTCATGAGCTAATGAATCACACATCTTTGTGTGTAATAACATTTCAAAACTTTTTCTTCATGAACCAATTTATATTTCTCACCTTTGCAACTATGACAATGCTCTAATCACGCATTGTATAAAAGAAGTACTTCTTTTGTTGAAGCCAGCTGCTAGATCAATTCACTGGATGCCTTTGTTCTGTATTAGGAAAAATAATGACTAAGTTATTACTGTTCCTTTTCTCCATGCTGTTGTTGATTTGCCTGAATTTTGCCTGAACTGAATTTTGCCACCATAGGGTTGGAAAGGTCTGGGCTGAGTTGGGTTGCTTTGGCTGTAGGAAGGAGAAAGGACAAAACTGAGCTCTGAAGTGTTGTACCTGTCCTTTACATTTCCCTGCATTTGTCCCTCTTCCAGAATAGAGAGTCCTCATTCATCAAACACTGACTGGCCGGATCATTAATATTATCTAACATAGTTGTAAAGCTTGATCAATTGTAATTTGTACATTAATCTTACAAGTGACTGACAGGCAGTTTGGTCATGGTGAAAATGTTAGAAAACATCATTATTTTGGTAAGCTGTGAACTGAGATATTGCTTATTTGAGAATGAATTAGTGTTTTTTGTTGCTCATCGAACTTCTGTATCTCATCTGTTTGTCTTCTGTTTAAGACTGCCATTGCCCAATGAGAGAACAGAAACAGCTACGCAACTGAAGCAGCCATTACTCTTGCTGATAATGAACTCTAACAGTCAAAGGAAAAACTTACTTGGCCGTTGGTATAAATTTGTTTCTGTAAGATATTTGATTAACTAGAGATTGTGGCCTAGTAAAAAAAAGTATACAAAAAGAAGAAATTGCTTTCCCAATTGTAATTATTCATTCTAGGCTGGTCAAAGACTCTAGTTTCTTTTTGTCAGGAAAGCTTGACCTTTTAAATATGGACTTCATTCTGAAATTTTGAAATTTTCAGGTTGAATTTATGGATTTTTTCAGGATATATCCATTTCAGAATTTGAAAATTTAATTCTGTAGTTTACAGGTTTCTGCTATTTTAATATTAGTTTTTATCACATAGTAATGCAGGATTGCCGCTGCTAAAGCAAAGTCCTACACACTACTTGAAAGACACTAGTATTTGTATTTAAATTTGCAAAGTGTTAAAGACAACTATTGCATAGTCCTGGTGAAAAAAAATTGTATCCACTTTTCCTAATTTTATTACACTGAAAATATTCTACACTTGGTAATTTTAAAAAGTGTTGTGCAATTTCAGAAATGTTTTTGAATTAGAACTTCAATAAGTAGTGAGCTTTGGTACAGTAATGGGTCTTGCTTTTCTCAAACAGTTGCTTTGACGTTTTGATATCCTTCCATTTTTACTACTACTTCAAAGTTACAGACGTACACCATGGTTTGATTTTGCATCAAGAGTAATCTTTGCATTCTCCATTAATTTGCCAACTGCTTTTAAAACCATCTGGAGCCAAACATCTTTCTGCTAATATTGTTATTATTTAGTACTACTCTGACTTTCAGCAACCTTAATTAGAACTGCAAATTTGTCTTTCAGACATCCTCAAATGTAGAACTTCGGTGCTCCAAAGGCAGTTATTCTCAAGTGTAAAGTTCAAGCTTTCTTTGGCAGACTTAAGCTTATGTGTTTAATACAAAATTCTGTCAGTTCACCTCACTGTCCTGCAATTTTATAAATATAAAAGTGAGATTCTTTCACTGAGCATTAATGGGCAAATTCTTGCTGACTTTATATGAGATGTGAGAAGAGTATTTATAATTTGTTTTGCTGTGCACTACTGATACCAGAACTGGGCAGCATTACATGCTAGTAATATAGGAAATCACTGTCCATCTTGAATCAAGCACGTCTTCTAAGTCTAAACATCTGCAGTGATAGTGCAATCAGACATCTGCACTGCTTAAGTCCCCATGCTGGCTCTTTTGAACTACCACAATGAAAGATAGCTACTATGGCGTTCTCCTCACCTAGAAGTGAAACATCTAGTCCTGTCTAGTATCTAGACTATGTCTATAGGCAAAGGTGGGGGAGAGAGAGAGAGAGACAGAGAGGGAGGGAGAGAGCTCTAGTGGGAAAAATTTGTCCATTTATCTTAGACTCTGATCTTCAATGTGGATGAACTCCAGGGGGAACTGAAGACTGATGCAAACAAGATGCTTCATACTTAAAGGTAGAAGTTGGAAGACATGACTGTGATGAGGTATCTGTCTGAATTGCTTGCTACAGACTATATCAGTGTCATGTCCAAGTAGTCCTATATATAGGAATATACACCTGTGTCTGTGGTCCTACCCCCTGCCCTTCATATGCTGGAAATGGCTAGAATAGGGACTTGGAATAACTATAATCTACTTCTGTAGTACTCCAGATGCAGAGAAACGCATATAAATGCACTTGATATGTTTTAAGAAATGCCATTAGGATAGAATATGTACTATAAGCTAAGGAAAAGATGGAAGGAACATTTTTAACACTACATTATTACCTAATGAGGTCACAAAACAAACAAAACTGCTTTGTGGGGACTGAATTCATCTTATCTGTCTTTGGGGGTGGAATTTAGTTCAAGGTGCAGACACTGAACTTTAGCCTCTACTTGCTGGTGTGTACAGGCTTGCTGGTGGTTATGCTCTTGCTATAGTCCGTAGGGTCACTGGAGCCTAGAGCCTTCATCTCACCCCAAAGCAGACATTTTAAGACTGCAGTTAAGCAGCCTTATTTGAGTTGCCTTTGGGTAAATGATGAGTAAGGCTGGGAGATATGGCACTGGGCCAGTGCAAACGCCGTGCCTTCTGCAGTGCTAGCGAGGGGCAGGCAGGACACGTGAGGGTTTCGGATATGGCTCTAGAGGTATGCGTGAGCAAATGAATCAAGCCTTTCACGGCTGGTAGGCTGAATTACTCTCTAGGATCCATTAACCACACTGACTACATTTCCATCAGCATGTGCTGGAAACTGCCTCATGGCACATGCCAGCACCTAAATTCAGGTAGCACAGTCTTGAACCAAATCTTGCTTCAGATATCTGCAGTACAGATGGTCTGCATTTGAGCTGGTCTCTTCAGCTTCCTTTAGAGCCATTGGAGCAGTGCAGGCATTTTTAGTGCCTGATCTGACCTGTTGTTGACATCTACTTTTAGATGGAACTGTACCTGTTTCTTTCTGTTGACTACAAAAGGAATGTAGATGAGTATGTTTTTTATAAAACATACAAAAACACACATCTCCTTTTCTAATAAATGTGTATTTTCTGAGTTTAGTATGTTCAGAAGGGATCTCTTAAGAGAATGCAATTGAAAGACTGCCATATTTGCATACTAAAAAAATATTTACAGTTGGAGCACTTGGAATCTGTAACTTTTTCCATTATGTATATCCCCATTTCCAGTATTTCTTTTCAATGTATTTGCAGTTAAATAGGGCAGTCTGGTTATCATTTGATGTTGTTTGGCAGAAAGAACTGGATTAAGGGTTTAAAATATCTTGTAAGATATTTTGTCTTGTAAGATATTTTAAACATCTTGGTGGTAAGTTCATTGATGGTCTGTGATTCTACAGTACCACAACAGAGTTAGGAGAATTGTTACAAAATGTGAAAGAGGAAGAGCCAGCTGAAAAAAGAAAACAAGCTTCTAAGTCAGTCTGCTTTTAAAGCACTGATTCATTGTCCGTGGCTTCTTTATCCTTATTACCATAAGAAGGTGTCTATAGTGTATTATATTTTGTTATTAGTTATGCAAAAAAACAATCCTTACCAGTGGAGGACTTTTAGTTTCGGACATTAAGCAGTTTCTTAGAAGAAGGGCACAGGAGATTCGTGAGCATCATGATGCAGTACTGGCAAGATAAACTTTCCTACTTGATTTTTTACTATTATAACCCAACAAAGACTGTGGTCATAAATGCAGATTTAGTAAAAATTAGCCATAGCTTTAGTAACTTGAGGCCTGAAATGACAGTCTATATAGATACACCTTTACTCATTTCCGTGAGTCATAACATTCATGTGAGGTTTAATCTGTTTAATCTGTTCTTTTCTTTTTCAACCATAAAAGTTTCTGGAAAGTAATCTTTTGTTAACATAGGGTATAAGATGAAAGAAAAGGAGATTCTACTGACTTTGTATCAGGAAAAATAAAAAAAGTTGTTTGTATTAGAGTGACTGCAGATGAGATTCATTTAATTGTGAGATGAAAAATCTTTCAGACTAAATATACCCCAAGATGCTCAGTTTCAGAATGTGTGCACTGTTGGGAAAACATGGAAAGCCTTAACGAATAAATGTAACTCTGCTATTTAAAACAGACACCCTGTTAGCAAGAGACCACGGGTAATTTTGTGCAGATAAACTACAGTATTTTTTGCTGAAAGATTCCATTTTTTTCACCCCAAGGTCGGGTTTTAATGTTACATGTTCTTACACAGCTTAAAGCAGATAGAAGAGTAGCAGTGATGTATATAGCTTGGGAATTTAGCCCTAATGGATGTCAAATATGAAACACCACCACCACCTTCTAGATGATGGTGGAAGTATTGTTACACACCTATGGCCCAAACTTTAAAAGTCACTTAGCAGCCAGCCCCTCTCATTAATAAAAAATTGGATCAGGGTTAAAATAGCCCTGGCTAGCTCCACCCCCCCCCCCGTGATTCCTAACCTGCCTTAACACTGCTGGGTTTATTGAGTCTGCCAGAATTTCCTCTGGCCGGATATTCCTGCTGCTCCTTTCCTGGACCTATGTATGGGACAAGGGAGGTGGAAGGTGCCATTCGGGACTGCAGAAAGCTTTAAGGTGAGACAAAAACTGTGGTTGGTAATTCCTAAAAACCCACAAAAAGTGAAAACAAACTTCAAAAAACTTTGACCTATCATTCAAAAAATGACTGAAATGTTACAGCCCACCTGGCCTTGATGCTGTGTCTGGTAAAACCAATGGCAAACCTCATACTGGAGCAAAATTAGAACATTAGCTGGTTACTCAGAGGGGAAAAAGAAGTTGAACCGCAATTATGCCATGTGATTTCATTTGAGGAACGTATTCTCACAACATTTCTTCCTTTATGTTCTGCCTGAATACCAAGAACCTACTTCCACTGACCAAATAATTAATCGTAGTGGGAAAACCTCTGCAATTTTAAAATCATTCAAACAAGTAAATAAACATATATTTATAAAAGACTACCAGATCTCTGTCTTTAAAAGGCAAGTGCACACAGAGCTAATACTTTCTGAGAAGGAAAACAAGAAGACTTGACTAAATTAAGAGAGAACAGGATATATACTAAAGCAAAGAGGTACCAATTGAACAACGTTGCATGACACATCTAACGTAGCATTCCTGGTGGGCAGGCAGACAGACTTCTCAACACAGGACCAAATTAAATGCAGAATCTGAGGAGGAAGTTTGCCTTAAATGCATGCTCAAAGGCATGCATACACCCTTCTTTTTCCTACTCTTGGTCCTGACAGTTTGGTCTTGTTCCTAGGAAATAGCTCTGCTTACTTAAAGAGATCTCCCAAAGCAGCAAATTCCAGGCAGACAGTACTGCTGCTGGGAGCCAGGAAAGCATCTATCCATCTGTTAAATATAAGCACTCCAGGGAACATAATCCCTTATTTCAGGAGACCTGTACCTTATTTGAATAGACTGCATCCCTCCCCCACTCCTACATGCAGATACCCCCAGCAAAAATGCTATAATGATGTTGCTCTGGGCAGCTGAAGTTTACTGGTGCAAGCACAGCACCACACCATGCAATTGCATGGCTTCCTGCCCTGAGTGGGGTTGGAGCTTGCAAGGAAGGACATGAGCAGGGCACCACAGATCTACTTGCATGAGCGCTGTGGTCGCCTTCCAGGAGAAAACAACTGCTAATCACTATTAGCTGCAGATTGCATTTGTGTGGCTTTTATTCATTTTAATATAGAAATTAAATAAAACCAGAGCTGATAAAGGTCTCTGTGGTCTCCTACTACATGAATCACATGACCAGATACTGCTTTCTACTGCAAAAATGTAATTGTGGCAGTCACAAGCCAATATGAGATACAAGTAGCATCGTTTCTCCCAAAATCAATCGGAGTTCAATTCTGGGGCAAGATTCTTTGCATAGGCATAACAATATGTAGCATCCTTCTGCTCAAATGTTAATAAGCCAGCCTCCATACTAGGCCTGCAGATAAGGGATTTTAAGAGAGATATGGAGGGCAAGACGTGTATCAGCAACAGTGCCAGACTTTGCTGGCTTAAAGCATTTATCAGAGCATAACTTGGCTTATTCAGTGCAAATTTCTCTTTGAAGCTGGAAGAGGAGCAATTCAGAGCTCAGCTTCAGAGGTACATTAACCACAAAAAATACAGAGAGCCCTTACACATTACAGCAAGACCTTGTCGAGCCAAGTGGCTGAGCAATAAAACACACAGGAGATTCAATATAAAGCTGCACAGAGAAGAAAAACAATCCTGTGTTTATATGCACAGTGCTGCACACCAGGCTGCATGGATGTCCAGTTCGACTCAGTACGGCTGCTGTTTTATATGCCTGGTGCTTTTATTTTCATCACTCATGTTTGCTGCAACTCCACTTCTTTTATGATATAGGTGAAGATATGTTAACACCCTTGTCTGATTCCCTGAGTCATAAGACTGAAAGGGCCTCCCTGGGCCTGCTCTGCAGTAATTCTTACCCTCCAACCTGAGTGAGACTGGAATATGGATTTGGGTTTTTTAGCAAAAAGAACTAGCTTTCCTCCCAAATATCCCTTTCTTAGATATTCTCCACCTTTTCCGCTTTGTATGCTGGACATCGGGGATGTTCATAGCAGCCTGTGAAAGATATCAGGTTGACCGCAGCTCTGGTGTAGCAAGAGCTACCTTTCGAGAGGTCTCATTTTTTGGTAACAAATAAAATGCTATGATTTCAATTAAATTTAGCAAAGTGGTTGCTAATATGTCTGGCTCAGTTTGTCTAGATTCAACACATCTCCTTTGGATGTGTTTATGCATACCTAAACACAGAGGGCTGGAACATGATTTCTTCATATCTTGACTGATTTGACGACAATCTTGCTACTGCTGTCAGTGTTTAAAAAAACAGACAGTTTTCTTTGTGGGAAAGAAAAAAGGTAGAAAATATTACAATTAGTGTGAAATTCCTTCCTGACTTCTTGGACTGCATAAATAATAAAAATACAATTATTTTAGCTGAATCTTATAATAAAAATCAGTTTTAGTTGCTTAATTTCATGTAGCCCTCTTATTGCTGCTTTTCAGCCGCATGTGATTTGGTTAATTCTGTTTCAAATGCATTTCATATTTGATTGCAAATAGACAGAGTTAAAAATCTCCTGATACTGCTGTTATAAAAGCAGTCATTTTCCAAAGTGGTTTATTTACAAAAGTTAAAATACTTTGTTACTTTCTTCATGTTCATTTTTTTCTTATATCTTTCTTGCTAAAATTTCAGCCAAACTATTTAGTGCAACCATGCTGCTGAACTACATTTCTAGAGAAGAATTTCAGTAAACAAAACATTAAAATGAGTTTGCAACAAGCTAGAAAGAATTACAGATTTAAAAAAAATCATGGGAAATGTGCAAATAAGTGTTCCCTTGTGAAATTCTGCAAAATGGAAACATTCAGAAGGTTTTATGAAGATTTTGTTTTTCTTTCAAATGTTACTCATTGCAAATACTTTGTTTTTGGTTAAGTTCCTATGAAATTTGAGATATTTTTTACAGAAATCTTCATCTAAGTCAACCATTTGCTCTTTAAAAAAAGAATAAGAGATTCCTCTAAAGGGAAAAATAACTTTCTCTGACTTCTCCGATTTGCTATCCAAGACAATGAATCGACATTAACCTTGCAGAGTGGTCACCAAGTCTTATCCTCTTCCCACTCCTGCCCAAAGATTTAAATCCACTTAAAGAAAAGGTTACAGGTTACCTTGTCTCCATTAGGATCTCGTCTTTAGCTGTTCAAGCTGAGTTAGGAAAACCCTCTTTGCACAATGAAGACAGAGCTGGGAGAAGGTTGCTCTCCAGGGTCATGGCTTTCCTAACTCACCAGCATGCGAAGGGGCGAGGGAATACTGCTCTCCCAGACATCTGTAATCTGTTAATGGACTTGCAAGGAGAAAACTGAGCCATTTCTTTATGCTTCACCTCTCGTTGGAGGGCTCACTGGGAAACTGTCACAAAAAGCCATCATTTCCCCTTGTTTTGGGGCCCATGGAGGAGGAAGATCTCTACTTCATTCATCCCATTAACCTTATAATATTGTTTTTCCTTTGACTTAGAAATTTCCTTGCCTGTACAAAAAAGCTTTAATTATTAACTGCGGGAGAAATGTGGGCTGAAACATGTGGTTTTTCCTCCTACAGTAGTTAAAGGAAGTGATTCTCCAATCTGATAGAGTTCTAAATATACTGAATTGGGGCTAATTGTTGAGTTATTAAAATGAAAAAATTGTGAATATTTTCATTACAGGATCAGACAAAGCAAACAAACTAAAACAGAAAACCAAAAAAGCTTTGCATCTAGCCTGTTTTCATTGATAAAGTGGTATAAACAGCTAGTTATTATGTCGGGGTAGGACTTTTTATTCTAATGTGCATATTTTTAACCCAAGGCCTAGGAATAATTTCAGTGAGTCAGGCAGGGCTACTTCTACATAAAATTGAACATGTGCACGAATTACAGAATAATTTGGATGAAGTCCATTTCCTACATGTTTTTGGATTATTATTCCATTAATATTCATTATTAATTAGTGTATATGAAGAATTCTCCCTCCAGAGGTTTGTCAAGTTAGTTTTCCACTGATTTTATGTTACCAAATGAGCTATCTTTGTGTGCTTGTGTATCAGCGTGCTGCACATTGGGATGAAAGAAGACAGAATCAGGATTCAGTATATTTTTTATTTAATTTAAATTTCATTTTTAATTCAAAGATTGGCTTATAATTTGCAAATGTCTTAAACAGCCACAAGGCAGATGAGCCTCAACAGCAAGAATGGGACCACCACTAGTGACTCTTACAGATGAGAAGTAAGCATAGACCTCACTGGGGGACCTTTGGACTACAGCCTGCCCCCCAAAATTGGCCCTAAGCTAACCTCAGGGTGAGCACGTGCTGTTGATGGAGAAGTTTGGAGATGGGATGTAGTGCTGTGAGCTATCTTGTGTTGGCCACCTCAGCTAATTTGCTCACAAGACATCAACAGAGGAAGGTGGCCTATGAGCAGTGACCTGCATTCACCCAGCAGGCAGCAGATGTCCAGGAGACAGGGACTTAAATCCTGAGGGTCCCAGAGAAAATGCACTTGTCTAGCTACTAATGTTATGTTTCTTATCATGGCACTTAGAGTAGAATGTGAAATAAAACAGCCTCTGCCACCTTTTCTATAGCTTATCTTTGCCCAGCTGCCCAAGCTCAGCCCTGCCGTCAGTGGTTCTGGCTCCATCTGACTTACTCCACAGTGTGAGTCCGAGCAGATTTTGTCCCCATGTCTCTGAACAACAAGTTCATCAGCTGTTGAGTGACGCAGATTTCTTTTACCTTAGGCAATTTTCCAGACTCTGCATTCTCGAATATGGTTTTAAGGAAGAGACCAAAGTCAATGAACAGTGCGTTCTTTTTCTCATATGTTTCTTAGAAGACATGAGTTTTTATCCTATGGGCTGTTTTTGTCATTTTGGTCTGACTGGTCATAGAGCACCAGAGCATTGCTAGGATCATGCCAGGGAAGGGATGTGCAAACCCAGAGCAAAGGTCTCTGCTTTCTCCTATTAAACATGTATTATCCTGTAAATAATTAAGTATCCAGAGATACTCCATCAGATCCATTGAGGTTACCTCAGGTTTTATATCTTCATAATTAAAAATGACCTCACCTTGTATGAGTATCACATACACTCTTCTGCTGAGAATACTAGTCTAAAATACCAATTAGTGGTAGCTCCTGATGAAGCTCTCTGCTCCTGAGACTATATTTTTTTCTTTACTCTTCATGGCAAGGAAAAATGCCATTTATTTAGGACATCAGCTAGATGGGCAGGCTGTTGGGGCTAGATGGCTGGCTGGAGCAGAGTTCTTTCATGTCAGTCCACCCCTTGTCCCCCAGTAGTGCCTGTGAGCAGGGACACTCTGTTGATCAGGTAGTATAAATGGTCATTTTAGTACATGAACAACCAGTTGTAAGGAAAAGGCACAAGTCAAATCAAAGGAAGTTAAATGCCTGATTCTGAATTTAAATAAGACTGAGATTTTATGTCTTTTTGAAGGAATAGCTTAGTTTCTATGATCTTTCTGCTACAGTGCTGGACAGAGGGTTGCAGCAGTCACAGAAGAGGGAACCAGGGAAGGCTTCTGCAGAACATTTTAGATGCCATTAATACAATTTTGTGTTGTTATTCTGAAGGGCATTTTCTGCTGCTCTCAGCACGATATTGTGACTGGCCTTCACAATACAGAAAAATGATTTATTCTTACTTCATCCTGAGTAACAGGGCAGTTGGCATGAGAATAGATCCTGGGGAGGGCGATGCAATTTGCAGTTTCGGTATGTGTGAGGAAATTCAAACGCTAGACCTACAAAAGGGTCCAAATGCTGCCTAGAAAAATGCCACCTGGCTTCAAAATGTCACCTAACTTCAAAATAGCAGCAACCGACTTGTCAGAGAGATGAGCTGTGCAAGCTGGAGGCCCCTGAAGCAGCGGGATGACCCGAGCCTGGGTTTGCTGGGTGATTGCTCTAATCCCTGCACTATGGATAAGGCAGGGAGAATGACACCTCGCCCAGTCACGACTTAAAACAGTCGCTGTTGCCTTTGTTAAAACCATCCTAGCACCAAGCACTTGACCCCAGGCTGCAGAGAGGGAGCAGTAGCACGGCGTTGCAGGTGGCGTGTGGTGAGCCTTGCATGGGCAGAGAGGTCTCTTTTTCAAGGGATGGAGTGGAGACAAAAGATGTTATTTACACTTTTCCTTATAGCAGAGAAAAAATAAATTTCCTATTCCCAAGGGAGTTCCTGTATCACAGCATTTACTTTAAACTCCACATGGGACAAAGGATAATACCTTGTAACTACAGTTTGTGGCTCCTAGGAGATATTGTGCTGCTCAGTCAGAGAAAGGCTATATTTGCCATGAAAGTTACAGCTATTTGAGAAGCAGAGCTCCAAAAGTGCAGCTCCCATGAGACTACCACAGAGCAGAAATGTAATTTAACGTTACACTGACCTGCAATGGAATATTTCAGGTCTGTCGGACAAACTGATTCAGGTCCATCTGGTTGCAAGTAAACTCTTTTCTTTTGGAAAGAAAATAATCATTTAGTAAAAAGTTCCTAACAACTCATTTTTCCTATTGCCTCATACGTCTGAGTATATTTAATCCACACTACAGCAAGAATCTAACTGGTGCACATCAATGATTTCTCTTAAAATTTTGATTAAAAGAAGCAACCTTGGTAGTTCTTGAACTTTGGCTATGTACTTGAGCCTAAGAGGTAGTGGTATTAAATTAACCATAGTCTGACATTTCTTTGATAACTGACATTTGCACAGACAAGTCTTCCATGTGCATGTGCACATTAGGAAATTAAAGTGTAAAGTAAGTAAGATTATTGTTGTGTGTTTCTTCTCAAAAGCATATTGCAAATCATTATCTCTCCCTCTAATGACTGAAATTCTGTGTGCAAAACCAAGTAATTTAATTTACATATCTCAAAGGCATGACATTTTGTTGTTGTTGTGCGGCCTGTAAAGAATGCCGTGTGAATGAAGTCATTTCAGCATGAAGAGTAGGCACAGCTGCAGGCAGGTAACTCTTCTCCTCACATTGTGTAGAGAGAACAGATAGGCACCGTGAAGTGCTGTTCGGCTTGCATTTTGGATTGTTTTCTGGGAGGCCTTATGCCATGGTCTCTGCTTCTCCAGAAGGCACATCTATTTCCAGATTGGACTTGTTTACTGCTCTCATCACATTCCCACTCAAGCCAATGGGAGTTTTTCTGTCTTTGATAGTGAGAACAGGATTAGGTTCACAGTAATTGAATGAATTAAAAATGCTTAATTAGAAATCAGCAAGACACTGAAAAGTCTTTGTCCCTGTATCAACTGGCAAGTGGTATAAGGCTGCTGGGTTGTTACCCCTGAAAAAAGGTTATATTCAGATAGAGAAAATGAGTAGGATAAAGTAAATAAACTGGAGGACCAAGGACAGACATTCTACAATTCGTGTACCTATGCCTAAGGATATCAGTGTGGGATGCTACAGATGAAGAGCCCAGTTTGGTATATTAATTCATTTGAACAAAGGCATCTATACAATGCCAAGGTATGAAGTGTGAGTTTATCATAAAGATTTAGTTCTTCTTCTACACATAATGATGCTGTGATATAAAGCTTTAAGTATGGAGAGCAAAAATTATTCAGTAAGGATATACTAAATTTTATTCTATCATACGGTCACAACAGTAGAAAAGGCAAAAGACATTTTTTTTTTTCGGTAGCTAACACATGTCTTGAGAAATGAAAAGATTACATTATCAAGCATTCATGCCATTAAGGTATACCAGTGTGGGAATTTAGCACTTCAGAAACTACTTTTTCAGTATGGGCTTACTGTCTTCAAAAATTTCTCAGTGGATAATTTTTCTATAGTTGTCTTTTTATTTGTAGAAGATAAAAGAATTTGTCCCTGTTTGCTATGACTTGCAATCCCTTTGTTATCAACTGATAAATGGTCTTAGATCTTAGTATGTTTTCATACAGCTTTGTTATCAACTGATAAATGGTCTCAGATCTTACTATGTTTTCTTCCTTTTTTGTTCCCAAAGTGATACTTCCTATCATTGATGTTGCCTGTGATTTCTCACCTTGTCAGAAAACCTTATTTCTTCAAGATTTAATTCCAACTGAGGAAACTACAAAAATTATCTTTTCACCAGGTGAACCCACTAACCTATCCTGGAGCAATAGTTCTTGTTGAAACTTACTGTTGCAAGTAAGGGATAGTGATCCAAGGGGCTGGTCAGAATTTGGTCCTAGCGCTCTTCTACCTGTTGTCAGAGGGAGCTGCCAGTGCTCAGGTCTTTATTCTGAACTGATACTTGATATATATGCTATTATGCAGGGAAAAGATCTCATTTTGCTAAAGATTAATGACTGTTTTATCATGTGTTTTAATGTTTTATCATGCATTTAATTTGGTACAATTTGCTAAAACTGGCCCAAAGAGGAACTCCCAGACAAGGGGAAATATGACCACTGCTTACACAAAACAGTCTGCTCAAGACCAAGTTCTGATTTTTGTGAGAACAGAGAAAGCAAGGCCCAAAATGGGGGAACTGGCTCTAAAGTCGCTCAGTATGTTTGGTTAAGTGATCATCTTCCTCTCAAATCCAGTGCTAGTTCCTTCTTTAGACATCTATAAAACCCAAAGATTTTTCTCTGGACCAACCTGAAGAGGGAGTGTAAAAATGCAGCATGGGTGTGCAAGCAGTGTGTGGGGAGAACAGATGTGGGAGGCAGTAGCACCACAGCAGCCTCGGCAAGCTCAGCTCTCTCCAGAAGGAGCTTGCTCAGAGGTGTCCTGCTGTAGGTGACGGGGATCTGCTGGTCTCAGCATCTGGTTAAAGGAGAAAATAGTGTAAGTTGGAGAAGAAATAACAGGGCCAGGTGAAGGATTGCACAAATTCAGTTGAAAGATCCCAACTTCTGCGTGGCTATCAGAGCCTGACCACTTTTGAGGCCTCGAGCAACTCAAGTATTTGTGTTTCAGCATCTGCTCCGTATCACCTAGGGGATGTAGTGTGACTGTGTACAAGACACCTCTCATTTCTAAGGAAAGGTAAGTTAAAAAGATTCCTTGATTATTAGCAGTTTATTACTGATCCCACCACAACCTCTCTGCTCCCAGGAGTGAGGTAGAGTGGTTATGGGGCAGGGGCAAGCAGCACTAGGAGTGGCAATGCCCCTTGATTTTAGCTTTCCTTTTTCAGTGGAAAAAAATATCAGACCCTATCAGAAATTAGGAGAACTCACCAGAAAGTGCCTACTGTCTTTGGATCTTTGGACCACACAGCTTCTGAAGTCTCCTTTTCTTGGATCAAACAAACCATGTTACAGCTTTACAACTTTGATACTGGGCTAACATTAACTTTTTCCATTATAAAAGGTCTTCATTAATCAACAGAATGAAAGAAAAAGAAAAATAGTGATTTGAAGACTGAGCAATTAGCCTGAGCCTGAGCAATCAGCACTTCTGGTTCTGTAAGGTGATGCGTAACACTTAAGTTCTGATTGTTCCTGAGAGACAGGAAAAATAACAACTTTCTAATAGTTTCAGTAAAAATGAGGATAAAAAATCATCAAAAATATCAGGTAAAACAGTAATGGACAGTGTGATGGAAGATGGAGAAGGGCAGAAGTCTGAGCACAGTGTCACATAACGTCATGTCTTGCTTGGAGTGCCGGGCTCTGCAGGAGTCATGAATAACCTTGCTCACTGTTCCTTGCTCACCTCCGATGCAGCTGTGCTAGAGAGAGCTGGTGTGTAAAGCCAGACACAGGTGGTCAGCTGCGTGTGAGCTGTGAAGCCACAGGTTTCTGCAGTAGAGTGAGAGGCAGAGAAAGGAGCCGCGGAGGGCTGAGGGGAAAGCTGAGCAAAGAGAGGCGTCTCCCTCGGGGCGTGGAGGAAGTGCCCAGGGCTGTGCCCTGCGTCCCGAGGGCTGCAATTGCAGAGCCGCAGGCTGTGCAGGGAGCGCTGAGGTGGGAGGCTGTGCAAGGTAGAGCGCCAGGAACAAGTGCTCCCTCCCTTCGGTCCGGCGGCACTGATCTGGCCATTGATGGGCACTGCTGCAGTACCCCTTTGCTGGGGGATTTCCCCCTGGCGCCTGCCCCTTCTCCAGCCCACTTGCCACTTCCCACACTAAGTGGGGATCCCCCCTCAGGGGAATTAAGGGAGTCACCCTTGTGGAGCTGCAGTTTTAGCAGTCCCTCCCCTCTCCTGGCTCTGCCGTTCCTTGAGGAGCAAGGAGGTAAGTGGAAAGCCCGTCATACTCCTTTGGAAGCATGCCCGGTCTGCACATCCTTCCTCTCCAAAGAGGGTCCATGCTCACATTGTCTTTCTCTGTGCAGGCAAAGCAGAGGTCTGCAAGGAGCAGACCACCGGTGGAGAGCGGCTGCACTCGCTAGACTTGTTACAGGGCATGTTCCCCACCTTGCTAACTATTTCTCCTCCCGCCAGGAGGTGTTTCCAGCCTCCAGGCGTTCACTTGAAGGCACCAGTATCATCTCGCTGCCAGGTGTCCTGCACTAGCCTACCTGTGCTGAGATGGGCAGACTCTTGTCCTTTGGACGGCTCCTGTCCCAGTGCTTGGCAAGAATGGCATGAGCCTACAGCCTGTCTGGGCAGTGCTTTTGCCTCAGGCCATCGTCTCCTTGCAGCCTCTGGAAATAGCTCCTGACTCCTGTGGTGCCCCAGCCATATGTGCCACCGCTTGCCTAGCCCTTCTGCCTCCCAGGTGGCCCACACATCAGCTGTAGCCAAATGATGAGCCATCAGACTCCCCTTTGCCCTTTCCTGCTGGTTGGAGGCACGCACATCGCAGCTGTTGTTTGGTTCAGCCAGGTGCTAACTCTTCCCAGGGTTGCTTCCCCCTGGCGTCTCTACCTTTTCCTTGCCCGTTCTTTTGCACCCACTTGTCTAGCTCCCGGCTGGCAGCGGCCCAGGCAGCGCCTGAGTGTGCGCACACACCAGAGGCCACTTGCTCCAGCACCATCTGCACAGCTCTGAGCTCTGCCAGCCAGGACGAGCCCTCCATTTACTCCACCCAAGCTTCTCTGGTCGCTACTGCTGCAGCACCAGCTTTGCCTCTCCCTCCTTTCCCTGCTCGCTTGGCGCTCCTGCAAGGTGGCACCTGCAACCCTGCTCTAGTCTGGCCATCCCAGGGCAGCTCCTCACGGACCGCGTGGGAGGCCGGATGGCAGCCCTCCACAGGTCCCCTCCCAGTTTGCCCTGCCCTCTCTGAGGAGTTGTTTCCTTTCTTTGACCCATCACTCGTTAACCGCTACTGGAGGGAGAAAGACCCGTTTGCCAGAGGTGTCTTTTGCGCTACCCGCAGTGGCCGAGGCCGGCCACGTCTCAGTAGCTTTCCAGTAGGAACCCGCACACACAACTGCACTTGCTCTCCTGACTTACGGGCTCAGTCCTTAGCAGCCCTTGCGAGGGATGCAGCTAAGAGCACGTTCTGCAAGGGAGGGTCGCTCGTTTGGGAGCCTTGCCGGGGTGTAGAGGCAAAGCAGAGAGGCTCACCCTTCCCACAGGGCACATCTTGTTGCCATAATCCCCACTTACATCCCTGGTCACCTCAGCCTATCTGGAGTAAACGTGCGCCTGGACGGAGGGAGGGAGAGTGCCAGAGATGAGGCAGGCAACTTTTCCTCTTGGAAAGCATTTAATACTGCCAGGGGGTTTGGTTCACAGTTGCATGCAAAGCTGGTCTTCAGAAATCATGCAGAGCTCTGGCTAGAATACTGACTCCAGAGAAGGGTGGTCTCCACAACGCCGAGGTTCCTCACCAAGCTCACAATTGCTTTGGAACCGAAGGGGCAGGAATGTTTGGGACCTCTGCTCATAGACATTCTGGCACCCGTTTCCGGTCTCCTTTCCAACGGGTGCCGCAGATTGTCGCCTCTTGGCAGGACTCTGACAATCTCTCCGTCAATAAGCTCCCACAGGGGGTCACTGGGAAACTCACGGGGAAGTTTCTTCCAAGGGGAACCTTGCGGGTTGCACATTCCACCCCCAAAGCCTTCAGGGAAGAAACTCTGTCCCTGAGCAGATGCCTTGGAGATGCCTCTGCTGAGACTCTTCCAGGTCTCCAGAATGTGGGACTTTTTTGAGCACTTTGCTGTGTTTTGCACAAGAGAACGCCCTGCAGCGCTTCCTGATGTGTGTGCCGGGTGGGCAGCTGTCCTCCTTGGGCTTGATGGGAAAAGCCTGGGCGTTCTTCGGAAAGATTTTTTTTTTTTTTTGGGGGGGGGGGGGCTCGGGAGTGAAACTAGTGAAGAGGTGGTGAAGACCGAGCCATCAGAGGAGAAAAGGAGCTTTGCAGGGAGCAGCCGGAGGATATTGTGGGGAGGGAGTGCCATTTGATAAGCGTGCCTGCAGGATGGCAAGGCGTTGTTTCCAGAGCCCCCTTCTCCACGCTGCACTTTGTCTCTTGAATGGGAAAAGGCTCCTCTCTTTTGGCTGCCTCCGGATCCCATCTCCTGCCTTCCAGGCTGCTGCTCTGGCAGGACAGGTCTGCCTCTGAGAAGCTCCTGGGCATGTTGCTGACCTCCTTCTTCTGATTAGTCAGCGGAGGGGCAGAGAGGCAGGTGGGATAGGTGCTGCTCCCCAAAGCACTTGCTGCTTTGGGCTGCTGCTCCTGGTGGCAGTTCACAGGGCTGCCTTCAGCTGCAGGCTCGGGGCTGTTGCAGGCAGCACTGTTCTGCTGAGCAGCACCTGGGTGTTTTGTGGGGAGAGTGAGCTGTTAGGCACCTTTTAGAGGCCATGGGAAGATGTCAGGGCACTTTCCCTGCAGCATCGTGTCCCCTCCCCCCTGGCAGGGGACGCAAAGGCAAAACCTTTGTTCCTGTGCATGGAAGTACTGGAAAGCCTTCCACTAGGGAAACCCTGCCAGACCCTCCTGAACCCTCTGCACCTCTCGGCATTTCCACAGATGTCTGCTGCTATCCAGTTACACAAAGTGATGCAGCAGCCCTGGCATGGCACAAGCAGCCCTCCGTGCTCGTACCTGTGGAGCTGGCTGTGTGCTCCCGTGACTCCTCGGTCGAGGCAACGTCATCCCCAAATACTGCTGCGCAGTTGTGGATGAGGAGCTCCACCAAGAGCGTCACCTGCACACAGAAAGCCCCGGAGTTCAGTGCGAGGCGCTGCAAACGACGTGAGCAGCCTTTTGTGCTCCTGAGGGACGTTTCTGCAGCGGCGGCAGCAACCTTGTGTAGCCGCAGCCAGAGCTCAGAGCCTCGTGGCCGTCTATGAGCAAGGCAGCCTCAGCCCCAGCTCAGGGGAGGGGAGCAGGGTGCGGGATTCAACAGACCTTGTCGTTGCTCTCCTTCTGCACGGCCAGCGGGAGCGTGGTGTCCATGTCGGGGCTGAGCATGTTTGGCCCCACGCAAATCGCCAGGTTGCTGGCATCCATCCGGTTGCTCTCTGCACTTTCACTGATGTGGTGGAGCACAGAGAGCAAGCGCCGGAGCAAGAGGCGGTTTGCTGGAGGCAGCAGGCCAGCCACCCTGCGGGAACGCAAACAAACAGGAGGAGGAGTGCAGGCGGCAGGGGCTGCTGCTTCTTGCTTTGAGCCCCAGCGGTGGGACGGGTGGCAAAACTTACTCTCTCAGGCCTGCAATTTTCTCCTGCAGGCTGGGCTTCTCCAGCGCTAGCAGCCACTTGTCATAGAGGTCGGCCACGAGGAGTTTGCAGGGGATGTTCCTCAGGAAGTCCTGCAAGGTCAAGGCACCTACGTGAGGCTCTGGGCACTAGCAGGGAGCAGAGAGGCAGCACGCCCGTGACTTCGGTGACTCCCTGGGAGGCAGCTAGCTTTGAGCTAGCTGCTCTCAAAGGTGCAGCTGCTGGAGCTGACCATCCCCTGGCACAGGAAAATGCCCAAGGGTGCTTAGCCTGAGCCTCGGAGTGTGGTGCCTTTGGGCAAGTTTTAGCACGGAGTCCCTCCTAGGTCGATCGAGGCCCTGGCATGGGCCCACGCAGAGTCGCCCTGGGCTCTCCCAGCTACAAGTCAGCAGAACTCACCTTCAGCACCACTGCCAGCAGGTGCACGGGTTTGCTCGACAGATCAACCTGCGTGCCTCTGTCCAGCTCTTCCCTCAACTCCCTGCGTGCCTTCTCGTTGGCCGCCTTCCGGAAAATGCCCTCGGTGGCCGGGCCTCTCTCGTAGAGTAGGTCCAGGAGCTCCTGTCAAACAGACAGCCTTGGATTCGTCGCTGCACTCTGCTTGGCTCGGCTTACCATGCCGTTCTTGCTCCACGCAGAGTCCCCTGGCAGTACCCTCGCTGTCTCCTGTGCAGCCTCATGCGGGAATGCTGAACTGCAGGCACTGCAGTGGAGGCATCCCTGCAGGACACCCCTCTCCCCAGGCTTGCTTACCTGGACTGGCTGGGGCAGGGCATCACCTGGCCCGCAGATGAGGGCCAGAGGCTGCCCAAAGAGAGACAGCTGGGGGCCGGAGCCTAGCTGCCCTGGGCAGTCCCCGGTGGCAGAGGTTCCTCTCCAAGCCAGGGGCCATGAGATCGCCACCTTCCGCCCTCCCTTGGCTCCGTCTGCTGCAAGCAAGAGGAAAGCAAACACGGCTTCAGCAAATGGGCCTGAGGCGCCTTTCGCCTGTGCGCAGCGCCACGTGCTGCAGCACGTTTACAGGCACCGAGGTTTTGCATGGCGAGAGAGAGCAAGAGCAGCTGCGGCTGCCCGCGGGGCTCGTGAGCTCCGGCGTGTCACCGCTGGTGGCAGGTCAGGCAGCCTGGCACAAGCGCCGCTTTGCAAGCAGGATGGAAGAAGGCAGCGCCCCGCTTTGTTTTTCCCACTCACCAGCCGAGCAGCAAAGTGCCTCTTCGACGGCTGAAGGGTCCGCCCGGGGGCACTGCTTGGCTGCAGCCTGCAAGAAAGGGCTTCAGCCGACCGAGCCGCCCCGCAGCAGCAAGGCCGCGAGCGCGCTGCTCCAGCTGGGCGGCATTGCCGCGCTCTGCCCCAGCCCGGGGCCTTGGCTCCCTTTGCACACCCGGGAGAGGCGCCCGCACCGTGCTGAGATACCGCCCGGCCGCAGCCATCGAGGGCCAGGCAAAGGCAGCCGCTGCTCACCTCTGCCAAAATGAGCGCCTCCACGGTCCTGGCCGTCAGCGACGCCTCCTGGGCGAGAGAGCAAGGTGCCTCCGTGAGCAACCCGTTGCGTGGTCGGGTGGGAAAGCCAAGCGGCTCTCGGGGCGGAGCGGAGGCCGTGCGGACACTTACGGGGCCGTAGAAGCCGACCACCTTGGTGAGGAGCCGCAGGGAGGGCAGGCGGGTGACCCTGGCTCCCGGGGCTCCTTGGCTCTGCCTGTGCACAGGGAAGGGCGCGCAAAGAGCTCCGTCAGCCCCGGCCCTGGCTGCTCTCCCTCCCGACAGCCCCAGCAGCGCGGACAAGGGCCCCGCAGCCTGTGCAGCCTCCAGCAGCGCTGCCTGGCAGCACGAGCCCTGCAACGGCCTCGCTCCTGCTGCCCATGGGCCTCCCCGCCATGGGGACACGCGGCAGCGGCGCGGGGTCCCCATGCCCGCACGGCAGGAGCTGTGCTGGCGGCTCCCGGCGCCTCATGCTCATCTGCAAGCACGAGGCAGAGCAGCTCCCGCTGCTGCGCCAGGAGCTGCGCGTGGCCGTGGGTGCACCTTTCCCCCACCGCTCCTTGGGCACGTCCGCGGGCAGCTCCTTCGGGAGCGCTCCGCGCCCTCCCCCTTGGCCCCAGCGGCAGCTTGAACCCCCAGCAGGGCCGACCTGAGGATGGCGTCGAGCCAGAGCTGCTTCACCTCCTGCGACCTGCAGCACAGAGCAGAAACAGCCTCAGCCCAGGCTGCTGCTGCCGCTGCTGCTCTGGACCCACACGGGCCCCACGGAGCTCTCGCCCGTGCGGGGAGAGTGCCGGGGAGAGGGCCGGGCCCCGTGGGGCAGGACAGGCAGCCGTGAGGCCCTGGGAGCTGTCCCGCGACTCACCCAAAGGTGACCACGCAGAGGCCGGTGGTCCAGACGAGGATGAGGGTCTGGCTGGTCTTAAGGCCAAAGACCTCCTCGTCGTGCTCTGGGCTGGCCGCCGCCACCGCCTCGTCGCGGCACAGCACCCACAGCTGGCTGAGCAGCACCCGGTGCCTCAGCCGGAGGATGGAGCCGCATCTGCGGGCAGGAAGGGCAGGGAGGGGGCGGTGGGTGCGCGCGGTGGGGGCGGGCGCAGCCGTCCTCGCGCTCCGGGAGCTGCGCTTGCCGGGGCAGAGCCGTGGGGCGGGAGGCGGGAGCGCTGGGCCGCGTCTCCTTACTTGAAGGTGGCGATGGCGATGGCGTGCGGGAACAGCAGGAGGTGCCGGTGGCGCGTGCGCTGGTGCCGGGTCACCTGCACGCGCTGGCGGAGCAGCAGCTTGGGGCTGCTGGAGGACACGAAGGCGCCGAGCGGCGCCGGGGACCGGGAGGCCGCCGTGCCCCAGAGCCCGAGGCGGGCGCCAGGAGCCCCACGGGCGGGGGTCCCGGGCCCTGCCTGCGTGCCGGGAGCGGGAGCGCCCCAGGCACCGCAGCACATCCCCTGCCCCATGGCGCTGGGGCCGGACAGAGCTGCGCGAGGCTGCACGCGTGTGCCTTAGCTGAGCAGTATCGCCGGGCTGAGAGCTGCCTCTGCCCACACTGCCCTGCGGTGGCACGGTGCCGCAATGGGGACACGCCGGTGGTCGTGGCCAAGGTCACTGCGATGCCACCACGGCACATTGTGATGCATCAGTGGGTCAGCCCCAGGGGTGTGGGCCAGCAGCTAAGGGCGGGGGGTCTCCTGGCCTCTAGCATCTGCACTGCTGCACCATTTCCATGCCCTTGCTTCTACTTGTGCCCCTGGTCTCATAGGGTGGCAATGTGGATGTGGATGACAACTCTCTTCATGTTGTGCAATCACATCCTTTACAAATAGGTTTTCCAAACTTTTGAGAATTTCAATTTTGTGACATGAGATCTCCTTCACTAATGACAATAACTGAGCTGGTTGCCTCTGCTTTACATTATAAGGAAGAAAATTCATCTGATATACCTTAGCAGTTTTTGTTACACTCTTAGATACTTTGATTATAATTTTGTAGCAGTTCCTCCCATTGTGAATAAGAGGATCCACTTCTGTACTGCTGCCCAGTAACATCACATTTGCATTTAGGCAGATCATGCAAGTATCTGATGAGTCCCTTATCCAGTTACTGTAAACTACTAACTACTATTAATTCTGTGCCTTCCATTTCATTTGCTCCAGCACACGTTTACTATTTTCTTATTTTTCATCTCCTCACCTTACCGTAATTCAAGCCCAGATATTCTGCTTTATCTTTTATACAAGCAAAAAAGTATAAAGAAAATTCTCTATTTCTAGGTCTATTTTTGCATTCACAACTGTTTCCTTGAGGCTCTTAATCTTAGCTAATCTTTCATTCAGTTCCAAAATATTGTCCTTCCTAGGTATATGTGGTTAACAATTTACTCTTGCTTGGAAAGAAATGTTGGCCCTCCACAACAGAATTGTATCATCACTTGCATAAAGTTTTGACTGATAGCACTTCTGAGGTCCAGAAACAGAGAAACTTCCAGCAAATATTGTGGCCATTTTGAACAGAGAATAGGGAGACACATGGACAGATTTTATAGCGATTTCTTAAAACTGACAAATGAAACCATGACTTCAAATTGTACTGGGAAAGGATGTTGCTGGTCAGAACAACACTGATGTTCTGAATCCTTTGGGATTTGTATTATATGGAGCAAAATGGGTAAGGACATTGCAGGGTGTAAATAAGCACTGTAGAGACATACTTTTGCTCTAATAGTGTAAGCTTGCATCTGCCTAAACCATGGCTGCCTTTGCCACGAAGGCACACTGCTGCCTCATGGTCAGCTGGTTGTTCCCCCACAGGCTCCTCTCTGCCAAGCTGCTTCCCAGCCCACCGACTCCCAGCCTGTCCTGGTGCCTGGGGGTATGGTTCCCCAGGGGCAAGACATGGCACTTCCCGTTGTTGAACTTGATTGAGGAGGTTCCTCTCTGACCAGCTCTCCAGCATCTTGAGGCCCCTCTGAATGACAGCACAACCCTCTGGGGTATCAGCCACTCCAGCCACTTCCGTCTCATCCCTGAACCTGCATGTTTAAAATCCGCAGAACAAGGACCCGTCTCCTTCCAGGGCTGTCGTGGCTCTTCTAAGGTACCATTAAGGTGAAAAGCCTGCTTTTTCACTGTTGTGAGAGTCTCCTGGCTTTCTGGGACGCAGCCTGGCCATGGGCTTCCAGGTGGTGAGACTGTTGTCCCAAAACGTGGGTTCTGTTACCCGGCGTGCAAGCACCCAATGGACACACAGGGTCGAGATATTGGTTTATTTCATTTCTGCGCAGAGATGGGTGCTAGGTGGTAAACCCACAAAGCTAGCACACCTCCTCCCCCTCTCATTCTGGATTTATACACACTTTTCAGGGAGTACTTTATACAAATCTTCCTAATGGTTACAATTTCATCACCTCAGGTAATCGCTCTGCGCTTGCGCTTTCACATTCCTGTTAATGAGCATAGGAGGCGAAGAAGAGGCGGTAACATCATTATCATGTCATTTCCATCTCATTATTCATTTAGGGGTGTGAAGTTTAATATGTTAATAAGCCTTACTGAACCTAAGGTCACTTCTGGGTTACTCTGCTCTTTCTGCCTTACCTACCCCTCGATTTCTTCAAAGCGCTGTGGTTTCATCCAGGTTATTTAGCCAGAGCTGGTTATCCTTTGCAGTACTGTTTTTCTCTCTCCCTTGTCCTTGAGTCTTGTGAACTATTTGCAAGGTTTTCCTCACAGTATTTCTCTAACAATTCCCCCCTTTGAGACTTGTTAATATCACTTATCTATCAAGTCTCATTTAAACATATTCTTACATGGATGCTAAGTTAATTCTAAGTATTTCCCATGGCATGGGTAATCCGGGAGATTTGGGGAATAGAGAAGCAAGCAGTAATCTGAGTCACTTTTTCCGAAGGCCCGTATAAGCTACAGAATCAGGTTAGTTGTACCAATGAGCATGCATAACAAAATTAACAATGTCCTCATTTTCCATCTTAACTCTATAGCAAACAAATTAAATTAAACAAATCAATATTCTTATAAATCAGCTCTATCTATTATTAACATTACTATCAGAATGCAAAATAACACCTAATAACACTAAGAGCACTCTAATTCCTTATAAAAGAATTCAGTTTTCCACGTGCAATTCATCACTTTCCTAACTTCTGTATTCTTATCTTGAGAAGCCCTGTGGGGGTGGCAGTCCACGAGTCATTCAAAGGTGCCCTCTTTATTTGGGAATCGTGGGTCCAGGAACTTATTCCCTCCACCTTTACTGCAGTATGAGTTGTCAGAAGCACCAGGTAAGGTCCTTTCCACTTTTCTCTTAGTGGTTCTTCTTTCCATGTCCGAATATAAACCAGATCCCCAGGCTTGAAGTCATGCACAGGGGAATGCAATGGAAGGGGGGTACATTGACTAAGGTACCTATGTAAAGATGTTAGTACCCGGGACAAAGACAATTAATATTCTCTCAACATTTCTTCCCCTCTTACATGCATTTCATCACTTTGTCCCCCTATTTCATTAATTGGGTAAGGTTTCCCGTAAAGTATTTCAAAAGGGCTTACTCCCTCTTTGATTCTTGGGGTTATTCTTAGTCTCATCAAGGCCATTTGTAATACATCTATCCATTTAGGATGGGTTTCCTGACACAGTTTTGAAATATGCCTTTTAAGTGTTTGGTTCGTTCTTTCTACCTTACCGCTAGACTGGGGTCTCCACGGAGTGTGTAATTCCCATTTCATCTGTAAAAATTTGGATGTTCCTTGAACCACCTCTGAAATAAAATGAGGTCCATTACCTGAGCATATACCTTCAGGAATCCCAAATTGAGGAATTATCTCTTTTAGTAAAATTTTAGTTACTTCTTTTGCATGATTGGTGGAGCATGGGAAGGCTTCTGGCCAACCAGAAAAAGTATCTACCAAAACAAGTAAATATTTAAACCGACCACATTTAGGCAATTCAGAGAACTCTATCTGCCAGTGTTCCCCCGGGGTTAATCCTCTTCTTAGTTCTCCCATGGGTGGTTTCTTCTGAATTTTGGGGTTATTTGCACAACAGGTGGGGCATCTTTTTACAATAAGGTCAGCATTTGATAGCATCTTTGATCCCACACCATATCCCATAAGCATATCCCACACTGCTTATCATAGCATCTGCTCCCACGTGAGTTTCTTCACGCAGTCTTTTGAGGAGCACTTCCATCATTTTGGCTGTAGTTAAAACTTGTCCATTGGGGGTGACCCACCACCCTTCAGCATTTTTTGCACATTTTAGCCTTTCTGCCAATTGATTTTCTTTGTCTGAATATTCAGGAGGTCTCATTTGTATTTTCCTACTGGGTAATAAAGCCCCAATCACCTGTCCTGCTAGTGCTGCCTTTTTGGCTGCCATATCTGCTCTCCTGTTTCCTTGTGCCACTTCACTATTTCCCTTCTGGTGGGCTGTGCAATGCGTTATAGCTACTTCTTTGGGTTCCATTATTGCTTGTAACAATCTTAATATCTCTTGTCCATACTTTATATAACTTCCTTGAGAATTTAAGAGCCCTCGTTCTTTCCAAATCGCTCCATGAGCGTGCACTACCCCAAAGGCATCCTTTGAGTCAGTATATATATTTACTCTTTGGCCAGTTCCGATTTCAAGGGCTCGTATAAGGGCAATGATTTCAGCCTTTTGTGCTGAGGTGTTTTGTGGCAATGGTTTAGCTTCTACTTCTTTCCACTGAGTCACTACTGCCTATCCAGCCTTTCTCTCTCCATTCTGTACAAAGCTGCTCCCATCTGAATATAGCTCCACATCTGGGTTCTGCAAAGGTTCATCCTTTAAATCAGGCTGGCTAGAGTATACTTGCTCTAGAGTGGCCAAACAGTCACGTTGTAACTCGTTTTGCTCTTCACCAGGTAGCAGAGTAGCAGGGTTTAAGGTCGAAACCACCTTTAAGGTAGTATCTCCTTGTTCCAATAACACAGCATGATATTTTACCAGTCTGCTCGGGGAAATCCAATGATGCCCCTTTTGATTTAAAACTGCTGATACTGCATGTGGTTCGAAAACAGTTAAGGGCTGTCCCAGAGTCAATTTGCGGGCCTCTTGTGTTATTAAGAAGGTGGCTGCTATAGCCTGGAGGCAGTCCGGCCATCCTTTACTTACTTCGTCTAATTGTTTAGAAAAATATGCCGCCGGTCTTTGCCAGCTCCCAAGCATTTGGGTCATTACTGCCGAGGCCACCTGCTGCCGCTCGTGCACATACAATTGAAAGGGTTTAGCCATATCTGGGAGTCCCAGTGCTGGAGCTTCCATCAATTTCTTTTTCCTTTCATCGAAACTAGCACGGCATGCCGGGGTCCACTCTAACCGTTCTCCCAGACCCTTTAGGGCTGCATATAAAGGTTTAGTTATCAGCCCAAAATTAGGGATCCATATGCGGCAAAATCCTGCCATTCCCAAGAATCCCCTCAGCTGTCTTTTCGTGTGGGGTACTGCAATTCGGCATATAGGCTCTTTTCTTTCCGCTCCTAGTGCACGTTGTCCTTTCGATATTTTAAAACCAAGATATTGGGCTTCCTTCTTCGCAATCTGAGCCTTTTTCTTTGAAACACGATACCCGGCAAGTCCCCCAAAATTTAACAGACTCACTGTCGCCTCTAAACATATTTGCTCTGAATCCGCTCCAACCAAAATGTCATGCACCTACTGTAAAAGAGTGACATTTTTGTTACCTTCCTGCCATTGGGCTAGTTCTTTGGCCAAGATCTCACCAAACAGGGTAGGACTGTTCTTGAATGCTTGAGGAAGAACCGTCCAGCATAACTGCTCCTTCCTCCTCGTAGTGGGACTTTCCCATTCCAAGGCAAAAATTGTCTGGCTTTGTTCTTCTATAGGAATACAGAAAAAAGCATCTTTTAAATCTAGCACTGTAAAACAATTGCTAGTCTCAGGCACCGAGGCTAGAAGAGTATATGGGTTTGGCACAGTTGGATGGATATCTTTTGTTATTTGGTTCAGTGCCCTTAGGTCCTGGACCAGTCGATATTCTTGGGAGCGCGGTTTCCTTACCGGCAGGATGGGTGTGTTGAATTCAGACTGACACTCTCTAAGCAAGCCATATTGCAAGAAGGCATTAATTAGGGGTTCCAATCCTCTACGTGCTTCTAGCTTGACAGGGCACTGATGCACTTGAACTGGCTTCGCTCCTCGTTGGAGCTCTATTTTGAGCGGAGTCGCGTTTTTTGCTTTCCCTGGCTTTGCTGAGGCCCAAACCAAGGGAATCACCGCATCCAATACACTTGAAGGGATACTTGCACTGTTATCGTCTGGAGCTGAGCCCACCAAAAGGCAGATTTGTGCTCTCCGTGCCGATTCTGGAGGGCTGTGGAGCTGCACGGAACTCTCAGAAAAGGTCACCTGCGCATTCAGTTTGCATAGCGAATCCCGTCCTAATAAAGGGAGGGGACACTCTGGCATATGGAGAAATTCCTGAGTCAATTTAGTACCTCCAATCGTACACTCCATTGGTTGCAAAAATGGCCTCAAAGCTTTCCTTCCCGTAGCCCCAACAATAGTGGTAGTAGTCTTACTTAAGGGTCCTTTACAGCTAGTTATCACTGAATGAGTAGCTCCACTATCTAATAAAAAATCTATAGTTTCATTCCGCAGCTTTAGTGGAACCAGGGCATCAGCTGAGGAAATTCTCATTTTCTCCCCCGGTCCCCTTCATTCCCTATTTGACTCCTCTAGCATAATTAGGTCGGTGTTTGCTGGGCTCTGTAGCTTTGTTATCCTTCTTCGATTTGAACATTCCTTTTTCCAGTGCCCTTCCTGTCTACAAACTGCACATTGATTTGGACCCAAAGGGGGTCTAGGGAGGCCTCCTCCTGGCCTCCCTCCCCTTCCACTTCTTCCTCCTCTGTTACCTCTTCTGCTGCCCCTGCCCCTGCCTTGGAATTCATTCCTCTGCACAGCTGCCAGGATAGAAGCCTGTAGTTTCATTCGATTTTGTGTTTCTCTTGTTCTCTTTTCATCTCGATTCTTTTATACCTTACACGCTATTTCTATCAGCTGAGAATGTCTATACATTCGCCCAGCTCCATCTACCTTCTGTAGCTTCTTCCTAATATCCTGAGCTGACTGGCCACTGAAGAGCATATTAATCAGCCTTTGATTCGTTTCCTCATTTGGATCCAGGTCTGTCTGTTTTCTGGCTGTTTCGCATAATCTTTCACAAAAGGCCGAGGGATTTTCTTCAGGCCCTTGCATTACTTCATACAATTTTGATACACTCTTTGGTTTCGGAACCCCGTACCGAACCCCGTATAAAATTAGCTGTTGATACTGCCTCAATAGCCGTTACCCCCGCTCCTATTTGGATCCCACTCTGGATCCTTTCTGGTGGGTAAATAGACCTCAGGATCCCCCTTTCTGTCCCTTCTCTCTCCCTCTTCTTTTGCCTTATCAGTTACCAGCCTCTTTTCTTCTCCCGTCAGGGAAGTACTCAACAGCGCCTGCACATCTCCCCAGTTAGGATTATGAGTTATCATAATAGTCTCCAAAAGCTGCTGCAGCTTCTCAGGATTTTCCCTATATGATCCAATAGACTGCTTCCAGTTTAGTAAATCCGAGGTTGTAAAAGGAACATGTACAAATACTGGCAGCCCTTCTGGTCCCACTGCTTGTCTCAAAGGAGCCTGTATAACAGGTTGTTTCCATCTCCTAGTTCGGCCAGAAACAGGGCTGGACTCTTTGCTTTCTAGCGGGGGGGGCGATGCTTCAACTGAGGCGGAATCATTTCCACAAGAGGGGGGCACTGTCAGTAGTTGTACATCCTCCTGCTCCTCTCCGTTCAGAATCTTTCTGTTAGCACAATACCCGCTCTCCTCCTTCTTTCCTACTGCAACCATTACAGATTCCTCTTCACTTATAAGTCCACATTCCCTTTGAATTCCTGGTTCCCTATGTAGTGGCATAAAAGCCTCCACATAGGGTATTTCATCCCACTTCCCCTTCCGGCAACAAAACAGCAGTAACTGGAACATAGTGTTATAGTTCAAGGTCCCATTTTTTGGCCATTGCTCATCACATTCCAGCTTATACATTGGCCACCACTGATTACAATATCCTCTCATTCTTTTCTTTTTTTGTCATCCGATCTCCACCAAAGATATCGCAGTGTTCCAAAATACAACCCAAAGGGCTACAGGGAGGAATCCTGGACTGGCTTGATCCCATGTCAGTTACCTAGAAATACCAACCTTATTACCTAGAAATACCTTTTTTCCCATACCTTTGTGTGCACTCAGCTCTGACCCCTCTGGTCAATTTAAGGCAACCCTTGTCGAGCGTCTACGTGCGACTTTATTCCTTTATGCACTCTCAGCTCTTCTTCCGTGGAAGTAAGTAAATTCTAAACTCACCAATCCAAAGATTCACCCCCTTTCGCCCTGGCACAAATATCTCTGGTCGGCGTTGCACCTTTGAGTCTCTGGTCGTCCCGACTTGGGAGGGAGGTCAGAGGACTCCCCGATCAAGAGGTCGGTGCGCGCTGGAGCTCGATCCGATCCAGTCCGCTGTCGGGAACGGCAAGATGATCCGGGCAAGGCCTTCTGGCAAGTCCCATCTGGGTCGCCAAACTGTTGTCCCAAAACGTGGGTTCTGTTACCCGGTGTGCAAGCACCCAATAGACACACAGGGTCGAGATATTGGTTTATTTCATTTCTGCACAGAGATGGGTGCTAGGTGGTAAACCCACAAAGCTAGCACACCTCCTCCCCCTCTCATTCTGGATTTGTACACACTTTTCAGGGAGTACTTTATACAAATCTTACTATTGGTTACAGCTTCATCACCTCAGGTAATCGCTCTGCGCTTGCGCTTTCACATTCCTGTTAATGAGCATAGGAGGCGAAGAAGAGGCGGTAACATCATTATCATGTCATTTCCATCTCATTATTCATTTAGAGGTGTGAAGTTTAATATGTTAATAAGCCTTAATGAACCTAAGGTCACTTCTGTGTTACTCTGCTCTTTCTGCCTTACCTACTCCTCGCATTCTTCAAAGCGCTGTGGCTTCATCCAGGTTATTTAGCTGGAGCTGGTTATCCTTTGCAGTACTGTTTTTCTCTTTCTCTTGTCCTTGAGTCTTGTGAACTATTTGCAAGGTTTTCCTCACAGTATTTCTCTAACAAGACGAGCTTCTCCAGAGTGAAGCAGGTGTGACGGCATCACCGTTTGGTCCCCAAAGATGTGCATGTGGCATTTCCTGCAGCCCCGGACATGGGTTGTCTTCCTCCTGAAGGACACTTTAACATACAAAAGAGGGCCTGGACAACGCAAGGGGTGGCACAAAGGGGAGGGTGACGTGTGCTCACTTACCAAACACGCTGTCCCCCTGGCCTGCGCCTTGTCTGTGCCCTCATGTCGGGGGCTGCAAGGAGCTCCCTGCCTCCTCGTTAACGCGGCCTTTGTCAGCGAGCCAAGCTGCTCTCCCGGCAGGGTTTGGGCAGCAGTTTGTACGGCGATGTGGAAATAGCGGCTCTGCCTTGCCTGTTCCGGGAGACTCGGGAGCGAGGCCCTGGGGCTGGTGCGGGACACGGTGCGGAGAGGCAGGTGGGCTGGCGGGGAGCCCGGCACCGCCCTCGCTCAGCTGGGCTGCCTTGGTGGGGCCAGCTTGGATGGTGCAGGCTTGGGAGTCCCTGCCCCACAGTGCACTGCACAGGGGCAGCCTGGGCAAACCAGCTGTGCTCAGCTCCCCCCAGGCAAACTTTCTGCAGCCTTTCACAAGTGAGAAAGGAAGGAGGCTTTCCGGGAAGGGTTGGCCGTGAAGACAATGTTTGCCTCTTGCGGAAGGACATCGGTGAGCACTTTGCCGTTCGAGCGGATGTCCCGGAGTTTGGAGAGGAGCCTGCCTGCTTCCGAAATTAGAGGCATGCTCCTTGTACACAGGTGATAGTGGCCTTTGATGGGGGTCACCAGCTGGCCTGCTTTTGGCGCACAGAGCTCTGCCTTGCACTCCAGATGCCTGCCCGCAGGGCAGTGCTTGTGCAGCTGCGCTTCCCTTGCAGCCTGGGAAGGAATTGCCCTTTCTGCGGCCGCGGGGAGGCAGAGCAGTAGCAGACCGTGGAGAGAAAGCCATGCCCTTTGTACAGGTGTCCAAGCTTTACCTTAAGGCCATACAGCATGGGCACCTAGAGAGAAGAGGGACTGCTCTTCTCTTTCACACCCCCAGAGACTTCCCAAACGCCATGACGTCTGGTGCCTGGAACTGCTGGGTTTCTGTGCATTCGAGCACGGTGTCACGTAACATCCTGTCTTGCTTGGAGTGCCGGGCTCTGCAGGGGTCATGAATGACCTTGCTCACTGTTCCTTGCTCACCTCCGATGCAGCTGTGCTAGAGAGAGCTGGCATGTAAAGCCCAGACACAGGTGGCCAGCTGCGTGTGAGCTGTGAAGCCACAGGTTTCTACAGTAGAGTGAGAGGCAGAGAAAGGAGCCGCGGAGGGCTGAGGGGAAAGCTGAGCAAAGAGAGGCGTCTCCCTCGGGGCGTGGAGGAAGTGCCCAGGGCTGTGCCCTGCGTCCCGAGGGCTGCAATTGCAGAGCCGCAGGCTGTGCAGGGAGCGCTGAGGTGGGAGGCTGTGCAAGGTAGAGCGCCAGGAACAAGTGCTCCCTCCCTTCGGTCCGGCGGCACTGATCTGGCCATTGATGGGCACTGCTGCAGTACCCCTTTGCTGGGGGATTTCCCCCTGGCGCCTGCCCCTTCTCCAGCCCACTTGCCACTTCCCACACTAAGTGGGGATCCCCCCTCAGGGGAATTAAGGGAGTCACCCTTGTGGAGCTGCAGTTTTAGCAGTCCCTCCCCTCTCCTGGCTCTGCCGTTCCTTGGAGAGCGAGGCAGTAAGTGCAAAGCCCGTCGTACTCCTTTGGAAGCACGCCCAGTCTGCACATCCTTCCTCTCCAAAGAGGGTCCATGCTCACATTGTCTTTCTCTGTGCAGGCAAAGCAGAGGTCTGCAAGGAGCAGACCACTGGTGGAAAGCGGCTGCACTCGCTAGACTTGTTGCAGGGCATGTTCTGCACCTTGCTAACTATTTCTCCTCCCACCAGGAGGTGTTTCCAGCCTCCAGGCGTTCACTTGAAGGCACCAGTATCATCTCACTGCCAGGTGTCCTGCACTAGCCTACCTGTGCTGAGATGGGCAGGCTCTTGTCCTTTGGACAGCTCCTGTCCCAGTGCTTGGCAAGAATGGCATGAGCCTACAGCCTGTCTGGGCAGCGCTTTTGCCTCAGGCCATCGCCTCCTTGCAGCCTCTGGAAATAGCTCCTGACTCCTGTGGTGCCCCAGCCATATGTGCCACCGCTTGCCTAGCCCTTCTGCCTCCCAGGTGGCCCACACATCAACTGTAGCCAAATGATGAGCCATCAGACTCCCCTTTGCCCTTTCCTGCTGGTTGGAGGCACGCACATCGCAGCTGTTGTTTGGTTCAGCCAGGTGCTAACTCTTCCCAGGGTTGCTTCCCCCTGGCGTCTCTACCTTTTCCTTGCCCGTTCTTTTGCACCCACTTGTCTAGCTCCCGGCTGGCAGCGGCCCAGGCAGCGCCTGAGTGTGCGCACACACCAGAGGCCGCTTGCTCCAGCACCATCTGCACAGCTCTGAGCTCCGCCAGCCAGGACGAGCCCTCCATTTACTCCACCCAAGCTTCTCTGGTCGCTACTGCTGCAGCACCAGCTTTGCCTCTCCCTCCTTTCCCTGCTCGCTTGGCGCTCCTGCAAGGTGGCACCTGCAACCCTGCTCTAGTCTGGCCATCCCAGGGCAGCTCCTCACGGACCGCGTGGGAGGCCGGATGGCAGCCCTCCACAGGTCCCCTCCCAGTTTGCCCTGCCCTCTCTGAGGAGTTGTTTCCTTTCTTTGACCCATCACTCGTTAACCGCTACTGGAGGGAGAAAGACCCGTTTGCCAGAGGTGTCTTTTGCGCTACCCGCAGTGGCCGAGGCCGGCCACGTCTCAGTAGCTTTCCAGTAGGAACCCGCACACACAACTGCACTTGCTCTCCTGACTTACGGGCTCAGTCCTTAGCAGCCCTTGCGAGGGATGCAGCTAAGAGCACGTTCTGCAAGGGAGGGTCGCTCGTTTGGGAGCCTTGCCGGGGTGTAGAGGCAAAGCAGAGAGGCTCACCCTTCCCACAGGGCACATCTTGTTGCCATAATCCCCACTTACATCCCTGGTCACCTCAGCCTATCTGGAGTAAACGTGCGCGTGGACGGAGGGAGGGAGGGAGGGAGAGTGCCAGAGATGAGGCAGGCAACTTTTCCTCTTGGAAAGCATTTAATACTGCCAGGGGGTTTGGTTCACAGTTGCATGCAAAGCTGGTCTTCAGAAATCATGCAGAGCTCTGGCTAGAATACTGACTCCACAGAAGGGTGGTCTCCACAACGCCGAGGTTCCTCACCAAGCTCACAATTGCTTTGGAACCGAAGGGGCAGGAATGTTTGGGACCTCTGCTCATAGACATTCTGGCACCCGTTTCCGGTCTCCTTTCCAACGGGTGCCGCAGATTGTCGCCTCTTGGCAGGACTCTGACAAGTCTCTCGGTCAATAAGCTCCCACAGGGGGTCACTGGGAAACTCACGGGGAAGTTTCTTCCAAGGGGAACCTTGCGGGTTGCACATTCCACCCCCAAAGCCTTCAGGGAAGAAACTCTGTCCCTTGGAGATGCCTTGGAGATGCCTCTGCTGAGTCCTGCACATGGGTGGTGCATGGGCAGCCTGGCAGAACGTCCTGCTTCGACTCTGTGGGTTTCATGGTTGGAAGTGTAGCAGGGAACCTGAGTGGTCAGGTAGGTCTTAGGAGGCTCTTCCTAAGTGAGTGGTCTTCCTGGATTCCTCTGCTACACCCACCTCTCTAAACACTTCCTCTGCTGAGCTGGAACAAGACCTTTACTGATACAGCATCAGCAATGGCTTGTTCTCGCCAGGCCTCTTCTCCTGGACAGCTCTGCAGGAGAACTGATTGCCTTTGCTTGAGGAGCAGTCTCTCAGAAACCACCTGTCTTCCAGGTCTCCAGAATGTGGGACTTTTTTGAGCGCTTTGCTGTGTTTTGCACAAGAGAACGCCTTGCAGCGCTTCCTGATGTGTCTGCCAGGTGTGCGGCTGTCCTCCTTGGGCTTGATGGGAAAAGCCTGGGCGTTCTTCAGAAAGATTTTTTTTTGGGGGGGGGAGGGCTCGGGAGTGAAACTAGTGAAGAGATGGTGAAGACCGAGCCATCAGAGGAGAAAAGGAGCTTTGCAGGGAGCAGCCGGAGGATATTGTGGGGAGGGAGTGCCATTTGACAAGCGTGCCTGCAGGATGGCAAGGCGTTGTTTCCAGAGCCCCCTTCTCCACGCTGCACTTTGTCTCTTGACTGGGAAAAGGCTCCTCTCTTTTGGCTGCCCCCGGATCCCATCTCCTGCCTTCCAGGCTGCTGCTCTGGCAGGACAGGTCTGCCTCTGAGAAGCTCCTGGGCATGTTGCTGACCTCCTTCTTCTGATTAGTCAGCGGAGGGGCAGAGAGGCAGGTGGGATAGGTGCTGCTCCCCAAAGCACTTGCTGCTTTGGGCTGCTGCTCCTGGTGGCAGTTCACAGGGCTGCCTTCAGCTGCAGGCTCGGGGCTGTTGCAGGCAGCACTGTTCTGCTGAGCAGCACCTGGGTGTTTTGTGGGGAGAGTGAGCTGTTAGGCACCTTTTAGAGGCCATGGGAAGATGTCAGGGCACTTTCCCTGCAGCATCGTGTCCCCTCCCCCCTGGCAGGGGACGCAAAGGCAAAACCTTTGTTCCTGTGCATGGAAGTACTGGAAAGCCTTCCACTAGGGAAACCCTGCCAGACCCTCCTGAACCCTCTGCACCTCTCGGCATTTCCACAGATGTCTGCTGCTATCCAGTTACACAAAGTGATGCAGCAGCCCTGGCATGGCACAAGCAGCCCTCCGTGCTCGTACCTGTGGAGCTGGCTGTGTGCTCCCGTGACTCCTCGGTCGAGGCAACGTCATCCCCAAATACTGCTGCGCAGTTGTGGATGAGGAGCTCCACCAAGAGCGTCACCTGCACACAGAAAGCCCCGGAGTTCAGTGCGAGGCGCTGCAAACGACGTGAGCAGCCTTTTGTGCTCCTGAGGGACGTTTCTGCAGCGGCGGCAGCAACCTTGTGTAGCCGCAGCCAGAGCTCAGAGCCTCGTGGCCGTCTATGAGCAAGGCAGCCTCAGCCCCAGCTCAGGGGAGGGGAGCAGGGTGCGGGATTCAACAGACCTTGTCGTTGCTCTCCTTCTGCACGGCCAGCGGGAGCGTGGTGTCCATGTCGGGGCTGAGCATGTTTGGCCCCACGCAAATCGCCAGGTTGCTGGCATCCATCCGGTTGCTCTCTGCACTTTCACTGATGTGGTGGAGCACAGAGAGCAAGCGCCGGAGCAAGAGGCGGTTTGCTGGAGGCAGCAGGCCAGCCACCCTGCGGGAACGCAAACAAACAGGAGGAGGAGTGCAGGCGGCAGGGGCTGCTGCTTCTTGCTTTGAGCCCCAGCGGTGGGACGGGTGGCAAAACTTACTCTCTCAGGCCTGCAATTTTCTCCTGCAGGCTGGGCTTCTCCAGCGCTAGCAGCCACTTGTCATAGAGGTCGGCCACGAGGAGTTTGCAGGGGATGTTCCTCAGGAAGTCCTGCAAGGTCAAGGCACCTACGTGAGGCTCTGGGCACTAGCAGGGAGCAGAGAGGCAGCACGCCCGTGACTTCGGTGACTCCCTGGGAGGCAGCTAGCTTTGAGCTAGCTGCTCTCAAAGGTGCAGCTGCTGGAGCTGACCATCCCCTGGCACAGGAAAATGCCCAAGGGTGCTTAGCCTGAGCCTTGGAGTGTGGTGCCTTTGGGCAAGTTTTAGCACGGAGTCCCTCCTAGGTCGATCGAGGCCCTGGCATGGGCCCACGCAGAGTCGCCCTGGGCTCTCCCAGCTACAAGTCAGCAGAACTCACCTTCAGCACCACTGCCAGCAGGTGCACGGGTTTGCTCGACAGATCAACCTGCGTGCCTCTGTCCAGCTCTTCCCTCAACTCCCTGCGTGCCTTCTCGTTGGCCGCCTTCCGGAAAATGCCCTCGGTGGCCGGGCCTCTCTCGTAGAGTAGGTCCAGGAGCTCCTGTCAAACAGACAGCCTTGGATTCGTCGCTGCACTCTGCTTGGCTCGGCTTACCATGCCGTTCTTGCTCCACGCAGAGTCCCCTGGCAGTACCCTCGCTGTCTCCTGTGCAGCCTCATGCGGGAATGCTGAACTGCAGGCACTGCAGTGGAGGCATCCCTGCAGGACACCCCTCTCCCCAGGCTTGCTTACCTGGACTGGCTGGGGCAGGGCATCACCTGGCCCGCAGATGAGGGCCAGAGGCTGCCCAAAGAGAGACAGCTGGGGGCCGGAGCCTAGCTGCCCTGGGCAGTCCCCGGTGGCAGAGGTTCCTCTCCAAGCCAGGGGCCATGAGATCGCCACCTTCCGCCCTCCCTTGGCTCCGTCTGCTGCAAGCAAGAGGAAAGCAAACACGGCTTCAGCAAATGGGCCTGAGGCGCCTTTCGCCTGTGCGCAGCGCCACGTGCTGCAGCACGTTTACAGGCACCGAGGTTTTGCATGGCGAGAGAGAGCAAGAGCAGCTGCGGCTGCCCGCGGGGCTCGTGAGCTCCGGCGTGTCACCGCTGGTGGCAGGTCAGGCAGCCTGGCACAAGCGCCGCTTTGCAAGCAGGATGGAAGAAGGCAGCGCCCCGCTTTGTTTTTCCCACTCACCAGCCGAGCAGCAAAGTGCCTCTTCGACGGCTGAAGGGTCCGCCCGGGGGCACTGCTTGGCTGCAGCCTGCAAGAAAGGGCTTCAGCCGACCGAGCCGCCCCGCAGCAGCAAGGCCGCGAGCGCGCTGCTCCAGCTGGGCGGCATTGCCGCGCTCTGCCCCAGCCCGGGGCCTTGGCTCCCTTTGCACACCCGGGAGAGGCGCCCGCACCGTGCTGAGATACCGCCTGGCCGCAGCCATCGAGGGCCAGGCAAAGGCAGCCGCTGCTCACCTCTGCCAAAATGAGCGCCTCCACGGTCCTGGCCGTCAGCGACGCCTCCTGGGCGAGAGAGCAAGGTGCCTCCGTGAGCAACCCGTTGCGTGGTCGGGTGGGAAAGCCAAGCGGCTCTCGGGGCGGAGCGGAGGCCGTGCGGACACTTACGGGGCCGTAGAAGCCGACCACCTTGGTGAGGAGCCGCAGGGAGGGCAGGCGGGTGACCCTGGCTCCCGGGGCTCCTTGGCTCTGCCTGTGCACAGGGAAGGGCGCGCAAAGAGCTCCGTCAGCCCCGGCCCTGGCTGCTCTCCCTCCCGGCAGCCCCAGCAGCGCGGACAAGGGCCCCGCAGCCTGCGCAGCCTCCAGCAGCGCTGCCTGGCAGCACGAGCCCTGCAACGGCCTCGCTCCTGCTGCCCATGGGCCTCCCCGCCATGGGGACACGCGGCAGCGGCGCGGGGTCCCCATGCCCGCACGGCAGGAGCTGTGCTGGCGGCTCCCGGCGCCTCATGCTCATCTGCAAGCACGAGGCAGAGCAGCTCCCGCTGCTGCGCCAGGAGCTGCGCGTGGCCGTGGGTGCACCTTTCCCCCACCGCTCCTTGGGCACGTCCGCGGGCAGCTCCTTCGGGAGCGCTCCGCGCCCTCCCCCTTGGCCCCAGCGGCAGCTTGAACCCCCAGCAGGGCCGACCTGAGGATGGCGTCGAGCCAGAGCTGCTTCACCTCCTGCGACCTGCAGCACAGAGCAGAAACAGCCTCAGCCCAGGCTGCTGCTGCCGCTGCTGCTCTGGACCCACACGGGCCCCACGGAGCTCTCGCCCGTGCGGGGAGAGTGCCGGGGAGAGGGCCGGGCCCCGTGGGGCAGGACAGGCAGCCGTGAGGCCCTGGGAGCTGTCCCGCGACTCACCCAAAGGTGACCACGCAGAGGCCGGTGGTCCAGACGAGGATGAGGGTCTGGCTGGTCTTAAGGCCAAAGACCTCCTCGTCGTGCTCTGGGCTGGCCGCCGCCACCGCCTCGTCGCGGCACAGCACCCACAGCTGGCTGAGCAGCACCCGGTGCCTCAGCCGGAGGATGGAGCCGCATCTGCGGGCAGGAAGGGCAGGGAGGGGGCGGTGGGTGCGCGCGGTGGGGGCGGGCGCAGCCGTCCTCGCGCTCCGGGAGCTGCGCTTGCCGGGGCAGAGCCGTGGGGCGGGAGGCGGGAGCGCTGGGCCGCGTCTCCTTACTTGAAGGTGGCGATGGCGATGGCGTGCGGGAACAGCAGGAGGTGCCGGTGGCGCGTGCGCTGGTGCCGGGTCACCTGCACGCGCTGGCGGAGGAGCAGCTCGGGGCTGCTGGAGGACACGAAGGCGCCGAGCGGCGCCGGGGACCGGGAGGCCGCCGTGCCCCAGAGCCCGAGGCGGGCGCCAGGAGCCCCACGGGCGGGGGTCCCGGGCCCTGCCTGCGTGCCGGGAGCGGGAGCGCCCCAGGCACCGCAGCACATCCCCTGCCCCATGGCGCTGGGGCCGGACAGAGCTGCGCGAGGCTGCACGCGTGTGCCTTAGCTGAGCAGTATCGCCGGGCTGAGAGCTGCCTCTGCCCACACTGCCCTGCGGTGGCACGGTGCCGCAATGGGGACACGCCGGTGGTCGTGGCCAAGGTCACTGCGATGCCACCACGGCACATTGTGATGCATCAGTGGGTCAGCCCCAGGGGTGTGGGCCAGCAGATAAGGGGGGGGGGTCTCCTGGCCTCTAGCATCTGCACTGCTGCACCATTTCCATGCCCTTGCTTCTGCTTGTGCCCCTTGTCTCATAGGGTGGCAATGTGGATGTGGATGACAACTCTCTTCATGTTGTGCAATCACATCCTTTACAAATAGGTTTTCCAAACTTTTGAGAATTTCAATTTTGTGACATGAGATCTCCTTCACTAATGACAATAACTGAGCTGGTTGCCTCTGCTTTACATTATAAGGAAGAAAATTCATCTGATATACCTTAGCAGTTTTTGTTACACTCTTAGATACTTTGATTATAATTTTGTAGCAGTTCCTCCCATTGTGAATAAGAGGATCCACTTCTGTACTGCTGCCCAGTAACATCACATTTGCATTTAGGCAGATCATGCAAGTATCTGATGAGTCCCTTATCCAGTTACTGTAAACTACTAACTACTATTAATTCTGTGCCTTCCATTTCATTTGCTCCAGCACACGTTTACTATTTTCTTATTTTTCATCTCCTCACCTTACCGTAATTCAAGCCCAGATATTCTGCTTTATCTTTTATACAAGCAAAAAAGTATAAAGAAAATTCTCTATTTCTAGGTCTATTTTTGCATTCACAACTGTTTCCTTGAGGCTCTTAATCTTAGCTAATCTTTCATTCAGTTCCAAAATATTGTCCTTCCTAGGTATATGTGGTTAACAATTTACTCTTGCTTGGAAAGAAATGTTGGCCCTCCACAACAGAATTGTATCATCACTTGCATAAAGTTTTGACTGATAGCACTTCTGAGGTCCAGAAACAGAGAAACTTCCAGCAAATATTGTGGCCATTTTGAACAGAGAATAGGGAGACACATGGACAGATTTTATAGCGATTTCTTAAAACTGACAAATGAAACCATGACTTCAAATTGTACTGGGAAAGGATGTTGCTGGTCAGAACAACACTGATGTTCTGAATCCTTTGGGATTTGTATTATATGGAGCAAAATGGGTAAGGACATTGCAGGGTGTAAATAAGCACTGTAGAGACATACTTTTGCTCTAATAGTGTAAGCTTGCATCTGCCTAAACCATGGCTGCCTTTGCCACGAAGGCACACTGCTGCCTCATGGTCAGCTGGTTGTTCCCCCACAGGCTCCTCTCTGCCAAGCTGCTTCCCAGCCCACCGACTCCCAGCCTGTCCTGGTGCCTGGGGGTATGGTTCCCCAGGGGCAAGACATGGCACTTCCCGTTGTTGAACTTGATTGAGGAGGTTCCTCTCTGACCAGCTCTCCAGCATCTTGAGGCCCCTCTGAATGACAGCACAACCCTCTGGGGTATCAGCCACTCCAGCCACTTCCGTCTCATCCCTGAACCTGCATGTTTAAAATCCGCAGAACAAGGACCCGTCTCCTTCCAGGGCTGTCGTGGCTCTTCTAAGGTACCATTAAGGTGAAAAGCCTGCTTTTTCACTGTTGTGAGAGTCTCCTGGCTTTCTGGGACGCAGCCTGGCCATGGGCTTCCAGGTGGTGAGACTGTTGTCCCAAAACGTGGGTTCTGTTACCCGGCGTGCAAGCACCCAATGGACACACAGGGTCGAGATATTGGTTTATTTCATTTCTGCGCAGAGATGGGTGCTAGGTGGTAAACCCACAAAGCTAGCACACCTCCTCCCCCTCTCATTCTGGATTTATACACACTTTTCAGGGAGTACTTTATACAAATCTTCCTAATGGTTACAATTTCATCACCTCAGGTAATCGCTCTGCGCTTGCGCTTTCACATTCCTGTTAATGAGCATAGGAGGCGAAGAAGAGGCGGTAACATCATTATCATGTCATTTCCATCTCATTATTCATTTAGGGGTGTGAAGTTTAATATGTTAATAAGCCTTACTGAACCTAAGGTCACTTCTGGGTTACTCTGCTCTTTCTGCCTTACCTACCCCTCGATTTCTTCAAAGCGCTGTGGTTTCATCCAGGTTATTTAGCCAGAGCTGGTTATCCTTTGCAGTACTGTTTTTCTCTCTCCCTTGTCCTTGAGTCTTGTGAACTATTTGCAAGGTTTTCCTCACAGTATTTCTCTAACAATTCCCCCCTTTGAGACTTGTTAATATCACTTATCTATCAAGTCTCATTTAAACATATTCTTACATGGATGCTAAGTTAATTCTAAGTATTTCCCATGGCATGGGTAATCCGGGAGATTTGGGGAATAGAGAAGCAAGCAGTAATCTGAGTCACTTTTTCCGAAGGCCCGTATAAGCTACAGAATCAGGTTAGTTGTACCAATGAGCATGCATAACAAAATTAACAATGTCCTCATTTTCCATCTTAACTCTATAGCAAACAAATTAAATTAAACAAATCAATATTCTTATAAATCAGCTCTATCTATTATTAACATTACTATCAGAATGCAAAATAACACCTAATAACACTAAGAGCACTCTAATTCCTTATAAAAGAATTCAGTTTTCCACGTGCAATTCATCACTTTCCTAACTTCTGTATTCTTATCTTGAGAAGCCCTGTGGGGGTGGCAGTCCACGAGTCATTCAAAGGTGCCCTCTTTATTTGGGAATCGTGGGTCCAGGAACTTATTCCCTCCACCTTTACTGCAGTATGAGTTGTCAGAAGCACCAGGTAAGGTCCTTTCCACTTTTCTCTTAGTGGTTCTTCTTTCCATGTCCGAATATAAACCAGATCCCCAGGCTTGAAGTCATGCACAGGGGAATGCAATGGAAGGGGGGTACATTGACTAAGGTACCTATGTAAAGATGTTAGTACCCGGGACAAAGACAATTAATATTCTCTCAACATTTCTTCCCCTCTTACATGCATTTCATCACTTTGTCCCCCTATTTCATTAATTGGGTAAGGTTTCCCGTAAAGTATTTCAAAAGGGCTTACTCCCTCTTTGATTCTTGGGGTTATTCTTAGTCTCATCAAGGCCATTTGTAATACATCTATCCATTTAGGATGGGTTTCCTGACACAGTTTTGAAATATGCCTTTTAAGTGTTTGGTTCGTTCTTTCTACCTTACCGCTAGACTGGGGTCTCCACGGAGTGTGTAATTCCCATTTCATCTGTAAAAATTTGGATGTTCCTTGAACCACCTCTGAAATAAAATGAGGTCCATTACCTGAGCATATACCTTCAGGAATCCCAAATTGAGGAATTATCTCTTTTAGTAAAATTTTAGTTACTTCTTTTGCATGATTGGTGGAGCATGGGAAGGCTTCTGGCCAACCAGAAAAAGTATCTACCAAAACAAGTAAATATTTAAACCGACCACATTTAGGCAATTCAGAGAACTCTATCTGCCAGTGTTCCCCCGGGGTTAATCCTCTTCTTAGTTCTCCCATGGGTGGTTTCTTCTGAATTTTGGGGTTATTTGCACAACAGGTGGGGCATCTTTTTACAATAAGGTCAGCATTTGATAGCATCTTTGATCCCACACCATATCCCATAAGCATATCCCACACTGCTTATCATAGCATCTGCTCCCACGTGAGTTTCTTCACGCAGTCTTTTGAGGAGCACTTCCATCATTTTGGCTGTAGTTAAAACTTGTCCATTGGGGGTGACCCACCACCCTTCAGCATTTTTTGCACATTTTAGCCTTTCTGCCAATTGATTTTCTTTGTCTGAATATTCAGGAGGTCTCATTTGTATTTTCCTACTGGGTAATAAAGCCCCAATCACCTGTCCTGCTAGTGCTGCCTTTTTGGCTGCCATATCTGCTCTCCTGTTTCCTTGTGCCACTTCACTATTTCCCTTCTGGTGGGCTGTGCAATGCGTTATAGCTACTTCTTTGGGTTCCATTATTGCTTGTAACAATCTTAATATCTCTTGTCCATACTTTATATAACTTCCTTGAGAATTTAAGAGCCCTCGTTCTTTCCAAATCGCTCCATGAGCGTGCACTACCCCAAAGGCATCCTTTGAGTCAGTATATATATTTACTCTTTGGCCAGTTCCGATTTCAAGGGCTCGTATAAGGGCAATGATTTCAGCCTTTTGTGCTGAGGTGTTTTGTGGCAATGGTTTAGCTTCTACTTCTTTCCACTGAGTCACTACTGCCTATCCAGCCTTTCTCTCTCCATTCTGTACAAAGCTGCTCCCATCTGAATATAGCTCCACATCTGGGTTCTGCAAAGGTTCATCCTTTAAATCAGGCTGGCTAGAGTATACTTGCTCTAGAGTGGCCAAACAGTCACGTTGTAACTCGTTTTGCTCTTCACCAGGTAGCAGAGTAGCAGGGTTTAAGGTCGAAACCACCTTTAAGGTAGTATCTCCTTGTTCCAATAACACAGCATGATATTTTACCAGTCTGCTCGGGGAAATCCAATGATGCCCCTTTTGATTTAAAACTGCTGATACTGCATGTGGTTCGAAAACAGTTAAGGGCTGTCCCAGAGTCAATTTGCGGGCCTCTTGTGTTATTAAGAAGGTGGCTGCTATAGCCTGGAGGCAGTCCGGCCATCCTTTACTTACTTCGTCTAATTGTTTAGAAAAATATGCCGCCGGTCTTTGCCAGCTCCCAAGCATTTGGGTCATTACTGCCGAGGCCACCTGCTGCCGCTCGTGCACATACAATTGAAAGGGTTTAGCCATATCTGGGAGTCCCAGTGCTGGAGCTTCCATCAATTTCTTTTTCCTTTCATCGAAACTAGCACGGCATGCCGGGGTCCACTCTAACCGTTCTCCCAGACCCTTTAGGGCTGCATATAAAGGTTTAGTTATCAGCCCAAAATTAGGGATCCATATGCGGCAAAATCCTGCCATTCCCAAGAATCCCCTCAGCTGTCTTTTCGTGTGGGGTACTGCAATTCGGCATATAGGCTCTTTTCTTTCCGCTCCTAGTGCACGTTGTCCTTTCGATATTTTAAAACCAAGATATTGGGCTTCCTTCTTCGCAATCTGAGCCTTTTTCTTTGAAACACGATACCCGGCAAGTCCCCCAAAATTTAACAGACTCACTGTCGCCTCTAAACATATTTGCTCTGAATCCGCTCCAACCAAAATGTCATGCACCTACTGTAAAAGAGTGACATTTTTGTTACCTTCCTGCCATTGGGCTAGTTCTTTGGCCAAGATCTCACCAAACAGGGTAGGACTGTTCTTGAATGCTTGAGGAAGAACCGTCCAGCATAACTGCTCCTTCCTCCTCGTAGTGGGACTTTCCCATTCCAAGGCAAAAATTGTCTGGCTTTGTTCTTCTATAGGAATACAGAAAAAAGCATCTTTTAAATCTAGCACTGTAAAACAATTGCTAGTCTCAGGCACCGAGGCTAGAAGAGTATATGGGTTTGGCACAGTTGGATGGATATCTTTTGTTATTTGGTTCAGTGCCCTTAGGTCCTGGACCAGTCGATATTCTTGGGAGCGCGGTTTCCTTACCGGCAGGATGGGTGTGTTGAATTCAGACTGACACTCTCTAAGCAAGCCATATTGCAAGAAGGCATTAATTAGGGGTTCCAATCCTCTACGTGCTTCTAGCTTGACAGGGCACTGATGCACTTGAACTGGCTTCGCTCCTCGTTGGAGCTCTATTTTGAGCGGAGTCGCGTTTTTTGCTTTCCCTGGCTTTGCTGAGGCCCAAACCAAGGGAATCACCGCATCCAATACACTTGAAGGGATACTTGCACTGTTATCGTCTGGAGCTGAGCCCACCAAAAGGCAGATTTGTGCTCTCCGTGCCGATTCTGGAGGGCTGTGGAGCTGCACGGAACTCTCAGAAAAGGTCACCTGCGCATTCAGTTTGCATAGCGAATCCCGTCCTAATAAAGGGAGGGGACACTCTGGCATATGGAGAAATTCCTGAGTCAATTTAGTACCTCCAATCGTACACTCCATTGGTTGCAAAAATGGCCTCAAAGCTTTCCTTCCCGTAGCCCCAACAATAGTGGTAGTAGTCTTACTTAAGGGTCCTTTACAGCTAGTTATCACTGAATGAGTAGCTCCACTATCTAATAAAAAATCTATAGTTTCATTCCGCAGCTTTAGTGGAACCAGGGCATCAGCTGAGGAAATTCTCATTTTCTCCCCCGGTCCCCTTCATTCCCTATTTGACTCCTCTAGCATAATTAGGTCGGTGTTTGCTGGGCTCTGTAGCTTTGTTATCCTTCTTCGATTTGAACATTCCTTTTTCCAGTGCCCTTCCTGTCTACAAACTGCACATTGATTTGGACCCAAAGGGGGTCTAGGGAGGCCTCCTCCTGGCCTCCCTCCCCTTCCACTTCTTCCTCCTCTGTTACCTCTTCTGCTGCCCCTGCCCCTGCCTTGGAATTCATTCCTCTGCACAGCTGCCAGGATAGAAGCCTGTAGTTTCATTCGATTTTGTGTTTCTCTTGTTCTCTTTTCATCTCGATTCTTTTATACCTTACACGCTATTTCTATCAGCTGAGAATGTCTATACATTCGCCCAGCTCCATCTACCTTCTGTAGCTTCTTCCTAATATCCTGAGCTGACTGGCCACTGAAGAGCATATTAATCAGCCTTTGATTCGTTTCCTCATTTGGATCCAGGTCTGTCTGTTTTCTGGCTGTTTCGCATAATCTTTCACAAAAGGCCGAGGGATTTTCTTCAGGCCCTTGCATTACTTCATACAATTTTGATACACTCTTTGGTTTCGGAACCCCGTACCGAACCCCGTATAAAATTAGCTGTTGATACTGCCTCAATAGCCGTTACCCCCGCTCCTATTTGGATCCCACTCTGGATCCTTTCTGGTGGGTAAATAGACCTCAGGATCCCCCTTTCTGTCCCTTCTCTCTCCCTCTTCTTTTGCCTTATCAGTTACCAGCCTCTTTTCTTCTCCCGTCAGGGAAGTACTCAACAGCGCCTGCACATCTCCCCAGTTAGGATTATGAGTTATCATAATAGTCTCCAAAAGCTGCTGCAGCTTCTCAGGATTTTCCCTATATGATCCAATAGACTGCTTCCAGTTTAGTAAATCCGAGGTTGTAAAAGGAACATGTACAAATACTGGCAGCCCTTCTGGTCCCACTGCTTGTCTCAAAGGAGCCTGTATAACAGGTTGTTTCCATCTCCTAGTTCGGCCAGAAACAGGGCTGGACTCTTTGCTTTCTAGCGGGGGGGGCGATGCTTCAACTGAGGCGGAATCATTTCCACAAGAGGGGGGCACTGTCAGTAGTTGTACATCCTCCTGCTCCTCTCCGTTCAGAATCTTTCTGTTAGCACAATACCCGCTCTCCTCCTTCTTTCCTACTGCAACCATTACAGATTCCTCTTCACTTATAAGTCCACATTCCCTTTGAATTCCTGGTTCCCTATGTAGTGGCATAAAAGCCTCCACATAGGGTATTTCATCCCACTTCCCCTTCCGGCAACAAAACAGCAGTAACTGGAACATAGTGTTATAGTTCAAGGTCCCATTTTTTGGCCATTGCTCATCACATTCCAGCTTATACATTGGCCACCACTGATTACAATATCCTCTCATTCTTTTCTTTTTTTGTCATCCGATCTCCACCAAAGATATCGCAGTGTTCCAAAATACAACCCAAAGGGCTACAGGGAGGAATCCTGGACTGGCTTGATCCCATGTCAGTTACCTAGAAATACCAACCTTATTACCTAGAAATACCTTTTTTCCCATACCTTTGTGTGCACTCAGCTCTGACCCCTCTGGTCAATTTAAGGCAACCCTTGTCGAGCGTCTACGTGCGACTTTATTCCTTTATGCACTCTCAGCTCTTCTTCCGTGGAAGTAAGTAAATTCTAAACTCACCAATCCAAAGATTCACCCCCTTTCGCCCTGGCACAAATATCTCTGGTCGGCGTTGCACCTTTGAGTCTCTGGTCGTCCCGACTTGGGAGGGAGGTCAGAGGACTCCCCGATCAAGAGGTCGGTGCGCGCTGGAGCTCGATCCGATCCAGTCCGCTGTCGGGAACGGCAAGATGATCCGGGCAAGGCCTTCTGGCAAGTCCCATCTGGGTCGCCAAACTGTTGTCCCAAAACGTGGGTTCTGTTACCCGGTGTGCAAGCACCCAATAGACACACAGGGTCGAGATATTGGTTTATTTCATTTCTGCACAGAGATGGGTGCTAGGTGGTAAACCCACAAAGCTAGCACACCTCCTCCCCCTCTCATTCTGGATTTGTACACACTTTTCAGGGAGTACTTTATACAAATCTTACTATTGGTTACAGCTTCATCACCTCAGGTAATCGCTCTGCGCTTGCGCTTTCACATTCCTGTTAATGAGCATAGGAGGCGAAGAAGAGGCGGTAACATCATTATCATGTCATTTCCATCTCATTATTCATTTAGAGGTGTGAAGTTTAATATGTTAATAAGCCTTAATGAACCTAAGGTCACTTCTGTGTTACTCTGCTCTTTCTGCCTTACCTACTCCTCGCATTCTTCAAAGCGCTGTGGCTTCATCCAGGTTATTTAGCTGGAGCTGGTTATCCTTTGCAGTACTGTTTTTCTCTTTCTCTTGTCCTTGAGTCTTGTGAACTATTTGCAAGGTTTTCCTCACAGTATTTCTCTAACAAGACGAGCTTCTCCAGAGTGAAGCAGGTGTGACGGCATCACCGTTTGGTCCCCAAAGATGTGCATGTGGCATTTCCTGCAGCCCCGGACATGGGTTGTCTTCCTCCTGAAGGACACTTTAACATACAAAAGAGGGCCTGGACAACGCAAGGGGTGGCACAAAGGGGAGGGTGACGTGTGCTCACTTACCAAACACGCTGTCCCCCTGGCCTGCGCCTTGTCTGTGCCCTCATGTCGGGGGCTGCAAGGAGCTCCCTGCCTCCTCGTTAACGCGGCCTTTGTCAGCGAGCCAAGCTGCTCTCCCGGCAGGGTTTGGGCAGCAGTTTGTACGGCGATGTGGAAATAGCGGCTCTGCCTTGCCTGTTCCGGGAGACTCGGGAGCGAGGCCCTGGGGCTGGTGCGGGACACGGTGCGGAGAGGCAGGTGGGCTGGCGGGGAGCCCGGCACCGCCCTCGCTCAGCTGGGCTGCCTTGGTGGGGCCAGCTTGGATGGTGCAGGCTTGGGAGTCCCTGCCCCACAGTGCACTGCACAGGGGCAGCCTGGGCAAACCAGCTGTGCTCAGCTCCCCCCAGGCAAACTTTCTGCAGCCTTTCACAAGTGAGAAAGGAAGGAGGCTTTCCGGGAAGGGTTGGCCGTGAAGACAATGTTTGCCTCTTGCGGAAGGACATCGGTGAGCACTTTGCCGTTCGAGCGGATGTCCCGGAGTTTGGAGAGGAGCCTGCCTGCTTCCGAAATTAGAGGCATGCTCCTTGTACACAGGTGATAGTGGCCTTTGATGGGGGTCACCAGCTGGCCTGCTTTTGGCGCACAGAGCTCTGCCTTGCACTCCAGATGCCTGCCCGCAGGGCAGTGCTTGTGCAGCTGCGCTTCCCTTGCAGCCTGGGAAGGAATTGCCCTTTCTGCGGCCGCGGGGAGGCAGAGCAGTAGCAGACCGTGGAGAGAAAGCCATGCCCTTTGTACAGGTGTCCAAGCTTTACCTTAAGGCCATACAGCATGGGCACCTAGAGAGAAGAGGGACTGCTCTTCTCTTTCACACCCCCAGAGACTTCCCAAACGCCATGACGTCTGGTGCCTGGAACTGCTGGGTTTCTGTGCATTCGAGCACGGTGTCACGTAACATCCTGTCTTGCTTGGAGTGCCGGGCTCTGCAGGGGTCATGAATGACCTTGCTCACTGTTCCTTGCTCACCTCCGATGCAGCTGTGCTAGAGAGAGCTGGCATGTAAAGCCCAGACACAGGTGGCCAGCTGCGTGTGAGCTGTGAAGCCACAGGTTTCTACAGTAGAGTGAGAGGCAGAGAAAGGAGCCGCGGAGGGCTGAGGGGAAAGCTGAGCAAAGAGAGGCGTCTCCCTCGGGGCGTGGAGGAAGTGCCCAGGGCTGTGCCCTGCGTCCCGAGGGCTGCAATTGCAGAGCCGCAGGCTGTGCAGGGAGCGCTGAGGTGGGAGGCTGTGCAAGGTAGAGCGCCAGGAACAAGTGCTCCCTCCCTTCGGTCCGGCGGCACTGATCTGGCCATTGATGGGCACTGCTGCAGTACCCCTTTGCTGGGGGATTTCCCCCTGGCGCCTGCCCCTTCTCCAGCCCACTTGCCACTTCCCACACTAAGTGGGGATCCCCCCTCAGGGGAATTAAGGGAGTCACCCTTGTGGAGCTGCAGTTTTAGCAGTCCCTCCCCTCTCCTGGCTCTGCCGTTCCTTGGAGAGCGAGGCAGTAAGTGCAAAGCCCGTCGTACTCCTTTGGAAGCACGCCCAGTCTGCACATCCTTCCTCTCCAAAGAGGGTCCATGCTCACATTGTCTTTCTCTGTGCAGGCAAAGCAGAGGTCTGCAAGGAGCAGACCACTGGTGGAAAGCGGCTGCACTCGCTAGACTTGTTGCAGGGCATGTTCTGCACCTTGCTAACTATTTCTCCTCCCACCAGGAGGTGTTTCCAGCCTCCAGGCGTTCACTTGAAGGCACCAGTATCATCTCACTGCCAGGTGTCCTGCACTAGCCTACCTGTGCTGAGATGGGCAGGCTCTTGTCCTTTGGACAGCTCCTGTCCCAGTGCTTGGCAAGAATGGCATGAGCCTACAGCCTGTCTGGGCAGCGCTTTTGCCTCAGGCCATCGCCTCCTTGCAGCCTCTGGAAATAGCTCCTGACTCCTGTGGTGCCCCAGCCATATGTGCCACCGCTTGCCTAGCCCTTCTGCCTCCCAGGTGGCCCACACATCAACTGTAGCCAAATGATGAGCCATCAGACTCCCCTTTGCCCTTTCCTGCTGGTTGGAGGCACGCACATCGCAGCTGTTGTTTGGTTCAGCCAGGTGCTAACTCTTCCCAGGGTTGCTTCCCCCTGGCGTCTCTACCTTTTCCTTGCCCGTTCTTTTGCACCCACTTGTCTAGCTCCCGGCTGGCAGCGGCCCAGGCAGCGCCTGAGTGTGCGCACACACCAGAGGCCGCTTGCTCCAGCACCATCTGCACAGCTCTGAGCTCCGCCAGCCAGGACGAGCCCTCCATTTACTCCACCCAAGCTTCTCTGGTCGCTACTGCTGCAGCACCAGCTTTGCCTCTCCCTCCTTTCCCTGCTCGCTTGGCGCTCCTGCAAGGTGGCACCTGCAACCCTGCTCTAGTCTGGCCATCCCAGGGCAGCTCCTCACGGACCGCGTGGGAGGCCGGATGGCAGCCCTCCACAGGTCCCCTCCCAGTTTGCCCTGCCCTCTCTGAGGAGTTGTTTCCTTTCTTTGACCCATCACTCGTTAACCGCTACTGGAGGGAGAAAGACCCGTTTGCCAGAGGTGTCTTTTGCGCTACCCGCAGTGGCCGAGGCCGGCCACGTCTCAGTAGCTTTCCAGTAGGAACCCGCACACACAACTGCACTTGCTCTCCTGACTTACGGGCTCAGTCCTTAGCAGCCCTTGCGAGGGATGCAGCTAAGAGCACGTTCTGCAAGGGAGGGTCGCTCGTTTGGGAGCCTTGCCGGGGTGTAGAGGCAAAGCAGAGAGGCTCACCCTTCCCACAGGGCACATCTTGTTGCCATAATCCCCACTTACATCCCTGGTCACCTCAGCCTATCTGGAGTAAACGTGCGCGTGGAGGGAGGGAGGGAGGGAGGGAGAGTGCCAGAGATGAGGCAGGCAACTTTTCCTCTTGGAAAGCATTTAATACTGCCAGGGGGTTTGGTTCACAGTTGCATGCAAAGCTGGTCTTCAGAAATCATGCAGAGCTCTGGCTAGAATACTGACTCCACAGAAGGGTGGTCTCCACAACGCCGAGGTTCCTCACCAAGCTCACAATTGCTTTGGAACCGAAGGGGCAGGAATGTTTGGGACCTCTGCTCATAGACATTCTGGCACCCGTTTCCGGTCTCCTTTCCAACGGGTGCCGCAGATTGTCGCCTCTTGGCAGGACTCTGACAAGTCTCTCGGTCAATAAGCTCCCACAGGGGGTCACTGGGAAACTCACGGGGAAGTTTCTTCCAAGGGGAACCTTGCGGGTTGCACATTCCACCCCCAAAGCCTTCAGGGAAGAAACTCTGTCCCTTGGAGATGCCTTGGAGATGCCTCTGCTGAGTCCTGCACATGGGTGGTGCATGGGCAGCCTGGCAGAACGTCCTGCTTCGACTCTGTGGGTTTCATGGTTGGAAGTGTAGCAGGGAACCTGAGTGGTCAGGTAGGTCTTAGGAGGCTCTTCCTAAGTGAGTGGTCTTCCTGGATTCCTCTGCTACACCCACCTCTCTAAACACTTCCTCTGCTGAGCTGGAACAAGACCTTTACTGATACAGCATCAGCAATGGCTTGTTCTCGCCAGGCCTCTTCTCCTGGACAGCTCTGCAGGAGAACTGATTGCCTTTGCTTGAGGAGCAGTCTCTCAGAAACCACCTGTCTTCCAGGTCTCCAGAATGTGGGACTTTTTTGAGCGCTTTGCTGTGTTTTGCACAAGAGAACGCCTTGCAGCGCTTCCTGATGTGTCTGCCAGGTGTGCGGCTGTCCTCCTTGGGCTTGATGGGAAAAGCCTGGGCGTTCTTCAGAAAGATTTTTTTTTGGGGGGGGGAGGGCTCGGGAGTGAAACTAGTGAAGAGATGGTGAAGACCGAGCCATCAGAGGAGAAAAGGAGCTTTGCAGGGAGCAGCCGGAGGATATTGTGGGGAGGGAGTGCCATTTGACAAGCGTGCCTGCAGGATGGCAAGGCGTTGTTTCCAGAGCCCCCTTCTCCACGCTGCACTTTGTCTCTTGACTGGGAAAAGGCTCCTCTCTTTTGGCTGCCCCCGGATCCCATCTCCTGCCTTCCAGGCTGCTGCTCTGGCAGGACAGGTCTGCCTCTGAGAAGCTCCTGGGCATGTTGCTGACCTCCTTCTTCTGATTAGTCAGCGGAGGGGCAGAGAGGCAGGTGGGATAGGTGCTGCTCCCCAAAGCACTTGCTGCTTTGGGCTGCTGCTCCTGGTGGCAGTTCACAGGGCTGCCTTCAGCTGCAGGCTCGGGGCTGTTGCAGGCAGCACTGTTCTGCTGAGCAGCACCTGGGTGTTTTGTGGGGAGAGTGAGCTGTTAGGCACCTTTTAGAGGCCATGGGAAGATGTCAGGGCACTTTCCCTGCAGCATCGTGTCCCCTCCCCCCTGGCAGGGGACGCAAAGGCAAAACCTTTGTTCCTGTGCATGGAAGTACTGGAAAGCCTTCCACTAGGGAAACCCTGCCAGACCCTCCTGAACCCTCTGCACCTCTCGGCATTTCCACAGATGTCTGCTGCTATCCAGTTACACAAAGTGATGCAGCAGCCCTGGCATGGCACAAGCAGCCCTCCGTGCTCGTACCTGTGGAGCTGGCTGTGTGCTCCCGTGACTCCTCGGTCGAGGCAACGTCATCCCCAAATACTGCTGCGCAGTTGTGGATGAGGAGCTCCACCAAGAGCGTCACCTGCACACAGAAAGCCCCGGAGTTCAGTGCGAGGCGCTGCAAACGACGTGAGCAGCCTTTTGTGCTCCTGAGGGACGTTTCTGCAGCGGCGGCAGCAACCTTGTGTAGCCGCAGCCAGAGCTCAGAGCCTCGTGGCCGTCTATGAGCAAGGCAGCCTCAGCCCCAGCTCAGGGGAGGGGAGCAGGGTGCGGGATTCAACAGACCTTGTCGTTGCTCTCCTTCTGCACGGCCAGCGGGAGCGTGGTGTCCATGTCGGGGCTGAGCATGTTTGGCCCCACGCAAATCGCCAGGTTGCTGGCATCCATCCGGTTGCTCTCTGCACTTTCACTGATGTGGTGGAGCACAGAGAGCAAGCGCCGGAGCAAGAGGCGGTTTGCTGGAGGCAGCAGGCCAGCCACCCTGCGGGAACGCAAACAAACAGGAGGAGGAGTGCAGGCGGCAGGGGCTGCTGCTTCTTGCTTTGAGCCCCAGCGGTGGGACGGGTGGCAAAACTTACTCTCTCAGGCCTGCAATTTTCTCCTGCAGGCTGGGCTTCTCCAGCGCTAGCAGCCACTTGTCATAGAGGTCGGCCACGAGGAGTTTGCAGGGGATGTTCCTCAGGAAGTCCTGCAAGGTCAAGGCACCTACGTGAGGCTCTGGGCACTAGCAGGGAGCAGAGAGGCAGCACGCCCGTGACTTCGGTGACTCCCTGGGAGGCAGCTAGCTTTGAGCTAGCTGCTCTCAAAGGTGCAGCTGCTGGAGCTGACCATCCCCTGGCACAGGAAAATGCCCAAGGGTGCTTAGCCTGAGCCTTGGAGTGTGGTGCCTTTGGGCAAGTTTTAGCACGGAGTCCCTCCTAGGTCGATCGAGGCCCTGGCATGGGCCCACGCAGAGTCGCCCTGGGCTCTCCCAGCTACAAGTCAGCAGAACTCACCTTCAGCACCACTGCCAGCAGGTGCACGGGTTTGCTCGACAGATCAACCTGCGTGCCTCTGTCCAGCTCTTCCCTCAACTCCCTGCGTGCCTTCTCGTTGGCCGCCTTCCGGAAAATGCCCTCGGTGGCCGGGCCTCTCTCGTAGAGTAGGTCCAGGAGCTCCTGTCAAACAGACAGCCTTGGATTCGTCGCTGCACTCTGCTTGGCTCGGCTTACCATGCCGTTCTTGCTCCACGCAGAGTCCCCTGGCAGTACCCTCGCTGTCTCCTGTGCAGCCTCATGCGGGAATGCTGAACTGCAGGCACTGCAGTGGAGGCATCCCTGCAGGACACCCCTCTCCCCAGGCTTGCTTACCTGGACTGGCTGGGGCAGGGCATCACCTGGCCCGCAGATGAGGGCCAGAGGCTGCCCAAAGAGAGACAGCTGGGGGCCGGAGCCTAGCTGCCCTGGGCAGTCCCCGGTGGCAGAGGTTCCTCTCCAAGCCAGGGGCCATGAGATCGCCACCTTCCGCCCTCCCTTGGCTCCGTCTGCTGCAAGCAAGAGGAAAGCAAACACGGCTTCAGCAAATGGGCCTGAGGCGCCTTTCGCCTGTGCGCAGCGCCACGTGCTGCAGCACGTTTACAGGCACCGAGGTTTTGCATGGCGAGAGAGAGCAAGAGCAGCTGCGGCTGCCCGCGGGGCTCGTGAGCTCCGGCGTGTCACCGCTGGTGGCAGGTCAGGCAGCCTGGCACAAGCGCCGCTTTGCAAGCAGGATGGAAGAAGGCAGCGCCCCGCTTTGTTTTTCCCACTCACCAGCCGAGCAGCAAAGTGCCTCTTCGACGGCTGAAGGGTCCGCCCGGGGGCACTGCTTGGCTGCAGCCTGCAAGAAAGGGCTTCAGCCGACCGAGCCGCCCCGCAGCAGCAAGGCCGCGAGCGCGCTGCTCCAGCTGGGCGGCATTGCCGCGCTCTGCCCCAGCCCGGGGCCTTGGCTCCCTTTGCACACCCGGGAGAGGCGCCCGCACCGTGCTGAGATACCGCCTGGCCGCAGCCATCGAGGGCCAGGCAAAGGCAGCCGCTGCTCACCTCTGCCAAAATGAGCGCCTCCACGGTCCTGGCCGTCAGCGACGCCTCCTGGGCGAGAGAGCAAGGTGCCTCCGTGAGCAACCCGTTGCGTGGTCGGGTGGGAAAGCCAAGCGGCTCTCGGGGCGGAGCGGAGGCCGTGCGGACACTTACGGGGCCGTAGAAGCCGACCACCTTGGTGAGGAGCCGCAGGGAGGGCAGGCGGGTGACCCTGGCTCCCGGGGCTCCTTGGCTCTGCCTGTGCACAGGGAAGGGCGCGCAAAGAGCTCCGTCAGCCCCGGCCCTGGCTGCTCTCCCTCCCGGCAGCCCCAGCAGCGCGGACAAGGGCCCCGCAGCCTGCGCAGCCTCCAGCAGCGCTGCCTGGCAGCACGAGCCCTGCAACGGCCTCGCTCCTGCTGCCCATGGGCCTCCCCGCCATGGGGACACGCGGCAGCGGCGCGGGGTCCCCATGCCCGCACGGCAGGAGCTGTGCTGGCGGCTCCCGGCGCCTCATGCTCATCTGCAAGCACGAGGCAGAGCAGCTCCCGCTGCTGCGCCAGGAGCTGCGCGTGGCCGTGGGTGCACCTTTCCCCCACCGCTCCTTGGGCACGTCCGCGGGCAGCTCCTTCGGGAGCGCTCCGCGCCCTCCCCCTTGGCCCCAGCGGCAGCTTGAACCCCCAGCAGGGCCGACCTGAGGATGGCGTCGAGCCAGAGCTGCTTCACCTCCTGCGACCTGCAGCACAGAGCAGAAACAGCCTCAGCCCAGGCTGCTGCTGCCGCTGCTGCTCTGGACCCACACGGGCCCCACGGAGCTCTCGCCCGTGCGGGGAGAGTGCCGGGGAGAGGGCCGGGCCCCGTGGGGCAGGACAGGCAGCCGTGAGGCCCTGGGAGCTGTCCCGCGACTCACCCAAAGGTGACCACGCAGAGGCCGGTGGTCCAGACGAGGATGAGGGTCTGGCTGGTCTTAAGGCCAAAGACCTCCTCGTCGTGCTCTGGGCTGGCCGCCGCCACCGCCTCGTCGCGGCACAGCACCCACAGCTGGCTGAGCAGCACCCGGTGCCTCAGCCGGAGGATGGAGCCGCATCTGCGGGCAGGAAGGGCAGGGAGGGGGCGGTGGGTGCGCGCGGTGGGGGCGGGCGCAGCCGTCCTCGCGCTCCGGGAGCTGCGCTTGCCGGGGCAGAGCCGTGGGGCGGGAGGCGGGAGCGCTGGGCCGCGTCTCCTTACTTGAAGGTGGCGATGGCGATGGCGTGCGGGAACAGCAGGAGGTGCCGGTGGCGCGTGCGCTGGTGCCGGGTCACCTGCACGCGCTGGCGGAGGAGCAGCTCGGGGCTGCTGGAGGACACGAAGGCGCCGAGCGGCGCCGGGGACCGGGAGGCCGCCGTGCCCCAGAGCCCGAGGCGGGCGCCAGGAGCCCCACGGGCGGGGGTCCCGGGCCCTGCCTGCGTGCCGGGAGCGGGAGCGCCCCAGGCACCGCAGCACATCCCCTGCCCCATGGCGCTGGGGCCGGACAGAGCTGCGCGAGGCTGCACGCGTGTGCCTTAGCTGAGCAGTATCGCCGGGCTGAGAGCTGCCTCTGCCCACACTGCCCTGCGGTGGCACGGTGCCGCAATGGGGACACGCCGGTGGTCGTGGCCAAGGTCACTGCGATGCCACCACGGCACATTGTGATGCATCAGTGGGTCAGCCCCAGGGGTGTGGGCCAGCAGATAAGGGGGGGGGGTCTCCTGGCCTCTAGCATCTGCACTGCTGCACCATTTCCATGCCCTTGCTTCTGCTTGTGCCCCTTGTCTCATAGGGTGGCAATGTGGATGTGGATGACAACTCTCTTCATGTTGTGCAATCACATCCTTTACAAATAGGTTTTCCAAACTTTTGAGAATTTCAATTTTGTGACATGAGATCTCCTTCACTAATGACAATAACTGAGCTGGTTGCCTCTGCTTTACATTATAAGGAAGAAAATTCATCTGATATACCTTAGCAGTTTTTGTTACACTCTTAGATACTTTGATTATAATTTTGTAGCAGTTCCTCCCATTGTGAATAAGAGGATCCACTTCTGTACTGCTGCCCAGTAACATCACATTTGCATTTAGGCAGATCATGCAAGTATCTGATGAGTCCCTTATCCAGTTACTGTAAACTACTAACTACTATTAATTCTGTGCCTTCCATTTCATTTGCTCCAGCACACGTTTACTATTTTCTTATTTTTCATCTCCTCACCTTACCGTAATTCAAGCCCAGATATTCTGCTTTATCTTTTATACAAACAAAAAAGTATAAAGAAAATTCTCTATTTCTAGATCTATTTTTGCATTCACAACTGTTTCCTTGAGGCTCTTAATCTTAGCTAATCTTTCATTCAGTTCCAAAATATTGTCCTTCCTAGGTATATGTGGTTAACAATTTACTCTTGCTTGGAAAGAAATGTTGGCCCTCCACAACAGAATTGTATCATCACTTGCATAAAGTTTTGACTGATAGCACTTCTGAGGTCCAGAAACAGAGAAACTTCCAGCAAATATTGTGGCCATTTTGAACAGAGAATAGGGAGACACATGGACAGATTTTATAGCGATTTCTTAAAACTGACAAATGAAACCATGACTTCAAATTGTACTGGGAAAGGATGTTGCTGGTCAGAACAACACTGATGTTCTGAATCCTTTGGGATTTGTACTATATGGAGCAAAATGGGTAAGGACATTGCAGGGTGTAAATAAGCACTGTAGAGACATACTTTTGCTCTAATAGTGTAAGCTTGCATCTGCCTAAACCATGGCTGCCTTTGCCACGAAGGCACACTGCTGCCTCATGGTCAGCTGGTTGTTCCCCCACAGGCTCCTCTCTGCCAAGCTGCTTCCCAGCCCACCGACTCCCAGCCTGTCCTGGTGCCTGGGGGTATGGTTCCCCAGGGGCAAGACATGGCACTTCCCGTTGTTGAACTTGATTGAGGAGGTTCCTCTCTGACCAGCTCTCCAGCATCTTGAGGCCCCTCTGAATGACAGCACAACCCTCTGGGGTATCAGCCACTCCAGCCACTTCCGTCTCATCCCTGAACCTGCATGTTTAAAATCCGCAGAACAAGGACCCGTCTCCTTCCAGGGCTGTCGTGGCTCTCCTAAGGTACCATTAAGGTGAAAAGCCTGCTTTTTCACTGTTGTGAGAGTCTCCTGGCTTTCTGGGACGCAGCCTGGCCATGGGCTTCCAGGTGGTGAGACTGTTGTCCCAAAACGTGGGTTCTGTTACCCGGCGTGCAAGCACCCAATGGACACACAGGGCCGAGATATTGGTTTATTTCATTTCTGCACAGAGATGGGTGCTAGGTGGTAAACCCACAAAGCTCGCACACCTCCTCCCCCTCTCATTCTTAATTATACACACTTTTCAGGGAGTACTTTATACAAATCTTACTATTGGTTACAATTTCATCACCTCAGGTAATCGCTCTGCGCTTGCGCTTTCACATTCCTGTTAATGAGCATAGGAGGCGAAAAAGAGGCGGTAACATCATTATCATGTCATTTCCATCTCATTATTCATTTAGGGGTGTGAAGTTTAATATGTTAATAAGCCTTACTGAACCTAAGGTCACTTCTGGGTTACTCTGCTCTTTCTGCCTTACCTACCCCTCGCATTCTTCAAAGCGCTGTGGTTTCATCCAGGTTATTTAGCCGGAGCTGGTTATCCTTTGCAGTACTGTTTTTCTCTCTCCCTTGTCCTTGAGTCTTGTGAACTATTTGCAAGGTTTTCCTCACAGTATTTCTCTAACAATTCCCCCCTTTGAGACTTGTTAATATCACTTATCTAGCAAGTCTCATTTAAACAACTTCAATTATTCTTACATGGATGTTAAGTTAATTCTAAGTATTTCCCATGGCATGGGTAATCCGGGAGATTTGGGGAATAGAGAAGCAAGCAGTAATCTGAGTCACTTTTTCCGAAGGCCCGTATAAGCTACAGAATCAGGTTAGTTGTACCAATGAGCATGCATAACAAAATTAACAATGTCCTCATTTTCCATCTTAACTCTATAGCAAACAAATTAGATTAAACAAATCAATATTCTTATAAATCAGCTCTATCTATTATTAACATTACTATCAGAATGCAAAATAACACCTAATAACACTAAGAGCACTCTAACTCCATGTAAAAGAGTTCAGTTTTCCACGTGCAATTCATCACTTTCCTAACTTCTGTATTCTGTGGGGGTGGCAGTCCACGAGTCATTCAAAGGTGCCCTCTTTATTCGGGAATTGTGGGTCCAGGAACTTATTCCCTCCACCTTTACTGCAGTATGAGTTGTCAGAAGCACCAGGTAAGGTCCTTTCCACTTTTCTCTTAGTGGTTCTTCTTTCCATGTCCGAATATAAACCAGATCCCCAGGCTTGAAGTCATGCACAGGAGAATGCAATGGAAGGGGGGTACGTTGACTAAGGTACCTATGTAAAGATGTTAGTACCCGGGACAAAGACAATAAATACTCTCTCAACATTTCTTCCCCTCTTACATGCATTTCATCACTTTGTCCCCCTATTTCATTAATTGGGTAAGGTTTCCCGTAAAGTATTTCAAAAGGGCTTACTCCCTCTTTGATTCTTGGGGTTATTCTTAGTCTCATCAAGGCCATTGGTAATACATCTATCCATTTAGGATGGGTTTCCTGACACAGTTTTGAAATATGCCTTTTAAGTGTTTGGTTCGTTCTTTCCACCTTACTGCTAGACTGGGGTCTCCACGGAGTGTGTAATTCCCATTTCATCTGTAAAAATTTGGATGTTCCTTGAACCACCTCTGAAATAAAATGAGGTCCATTACCTGAGCATATACCTTCAGGAATCCCAAATTGAGGAATTATCTCTTTTAGTAAAATTTTAGTTACTTCTTTTGCATGATTGGTGGAGCATGGGAAGGCTTCTGGCCAACCAGAAAAAGTATCTACCAAAACAAGTAAATATTTAAACCGACCACATTTAGACAATTCAGAGAACTCTATCTGCCAGTGTTCCCCCGGGGTTAATCCTCTTCTTAGTTCTCCCATGGGTGGTTTCTTCTGAATTTTGGGGTTATTTGCACAACAGGTGGGGCATCTTTTTACAATAAGGTCAGCATTTGATAGCATTTTTGATCCCACAGCATATCTTTTCACACTGCTTATCATAGCATCTGCTCCCACGTGAGTTTCTTCACGCAGTCTTTTGAGGAACACTTCCATCATTTTGGCTGTAGTTAAAACTTGTCCATTGGGGGTGACCCACCACCCTTCAGCATTTTTTGTACGTTTTAGCCTTTCTGCCAATTGATTTTCTTTGTCTGAATATTCAGGAGGTCTCATTTGTATTTTCCTACTGGGTAATAAAGCCCCAATCACCTGTCCTGCTAGTGCTGCCTTTTTGGCTGCCATATCTGCTCTCCTGTTTCCTTGTGCCACTTCACTATTTCCCTTCTGGTGGGCTGTGCAATGCGTTATAGCTACTTCTTTGGGTTCCATTATTGCTTGTAACAATCTTAATATCTCTTGTCCATACTTTATATTACTTCCTTGAGAATTTAAGAGCCCTCGTTCTTTCCAAATCGCTCCATGAGCGTGCACTGCCCCAAAGGCATCCTTTGAGTCAGTATATATATTTACTCTTTGGCCCGTTCCGATTTCAAGGGCTCGTATAATGGCAATGATTTCAGCCTTTTGTGCTGAGGTGTTTCGTGGCAATGGTTTAGCTTCTACTTCTTTCCACTGAGTCACTACTGCCTATCCAGCCTTTCTCTCTCCATTCTGTACAAAGCTGCTCCCATCTGTATATAGCTCCACATCTGGGTTCTGCAAAGGTTCATCCTTTAAATCAGGCTGGCTAGAGTATACTTGCTCTAGAGTGGCCAGACAGTCACGTTGTAACTCGTTTTGCTCTTCACCAGGTAGCAGAGTAGCAGGGTTTAAGGTCGAAACCACCTTTAAGGTAATATCTCCTTGTTCCAAAAACACAGCATGATATTTTACCAGTCTGCTCGGGGAAATCCAATGATGCCCCTTTTGATTTAAAACTGCTGATACTGCATGTGGTTCGAAAACAGTTAAGGGCTGTCCCAGAGTCAATTTGCGGGCCTCTTGTGTTAATAAGAAGGTGGCTGCTATAGCCCGGAGGCAGGCCGGCCATCCTTTACTTACTTCGTCTAATTGTTTAGAAAAATATGCCGCCGGTCTTTGCCAGCTCCCAAGCATTTGGGTCATTACTGCCGAGGCCACCTGCTGCCGCTCGTGCACATACAATTGAAAGGGTTTAGCCATATCTGGGAGTCCCAGTGCTGGAGCCTCCATCAATTTCTTTTTCCTTTCATCGAAATTAGCACGGCATGCCGGGGTCCACTCTAACCGTTCTCCCGGACCCTTTAGGGCTGCATATAAAGGTTTAGTTATCAGCCCAAAATTAGGGATCCATATGCGGCAAAATCCTGCCATTCCCAAGAATCCCCTCAGCTGTCTTTTCGTGCGGGGTACTGCAATTCAGCATATAGGCTCTTTTCTTTCCGCTCCTAGTGCACGTTGTCCTTTCGATATTTTAAAACCAAGATATTGGGCTTCCTTCTTCGCAATCTGAGCCTTTTTCTTTGAAACACGATACCCGGCAAGTCCCCCAAAATTTAACAGACTCACTGTCGCCTCTAAATATATTTGCTCTGAATCCACTCCAATCAAAATGTCATGCACCTACTGTAAAAGAGTAGGATCCTTTCTGGTGGGTAAATAGACCTCAGGATCCCCCTTTCTGTCCCTTCTCTCTCCCTCTTCTTTTGCCTTATCAGTTACCAGCCTCTTTTCTTCTCCCGTCAGGGAAGTACTCAACAGCGCCTGCACATCTCCCCAGTTAGGATTATGAGTTATCATAATAGTCTCCAAAAGCTGCTGCAGCTTCTCAGGATTTTCCCTATATGATCCAATAGACTGCTTCCAGTTTAGTAAATCCGAGGCTGTAAAAGGAACATGTACAAATACTGGCAGCCCTTCTGGTCCCACTGCTTGCCTCAAAGGAGCCTGTATAACAGGTTGTTTCCATCTCCTAGTTCGGCCAGAAACAGGGCTGGACTCTTTGCTTTCTAGCGGGGGGGCCGATGCTTCAACTGAGGCGGAATCGTTTCCACAAGAGGGGGCCACTGTCAGTAGTTGTACATCCTCCTGCTCCTCTCCGTTCAGAATCTTTCTGTTAGCACAATACCCGCTCTCCTCCTTCTTTCCTACTGCAACCGTTACAGATTCCTCTTCACTTATAAGTCCACATTCCCTTTGAATTCCTGGTTCCCTGTGTAGTGGCATAAAAGCCTCCACATAGGGTATTTCATCCCACTTCCCCTTCCGGCAACAAAACAGCAGTAACTGGAACATAGTGTTATAGTTCAAGGTCCCATTTTTTGGCCATTGCTCATCACATTCCAGCTTATACATTGGCCACCACTGATTACAATATCCTCTCATTCTTTTTTTTTGTCATCCGATCTCCACCAAAGATATCCCAGTGTTCCAAAATACAACCCAAAGGGCTACAGGGAGGAATCCTGGACTGGCTTGATCCCATGTCAGTTACCTAGAAATACCAACCTTATTACCTAGAAATACCTTTTTTCCCGTACCTTTGTGTGCACTCAGCTCTGACCCCTCTGGTCAATTTAAGGCAACCCTTGCCGAGCGTCTACGTGTGACATAATCCAACATAATCTTCCACGGAAGTAAGTAAATTCTAAACTCACCAATCCAAAGATTCACCCCCTTTCGCCCTGGCACAAATATCTCTGGTCGGCGTTGCACCTTTGAGTCTCTGGTCGTCCCGACTTGGGAGGGAGGTCGGAGGACTCCCCGATCAAGAGGTCGGTGCGCGCTGGAGCTCGATCCGATCCAGTCCGCTGTCGGGAACGGCAAGATGATCCGGGCAAGGCTTTCTGGCAAGTCCCATCTGGGTCGCCAAACTGTTGTCCCAAAACGTGGGTTCTGTTACCCGGCGTGCAAGCACCCAATAGACACACAGGGTCGAGATATTGGTTTATTTCATTTCTGTGCAGAGATGGGTGCGAGGTGGTAAACCCACAAAGCTCGCACACCTCCTCCCCCTCTCATTCTGGATTTGTACACACTTTTCAGGGAGTACTTTATACAAATCTTCCTATTGGTTACAGCTTCATTACCTCAGGTAATCGCTCTGCGCTTGCGCTTTCACATTCCTGTTAATGAGCATAGGAGGCGAAGAAGAGGCGGTAACATCATTATCATGTCATTTCCATCTCATTATTCATTTAGGGGTGTGAAGTTTAATACGTTAATAAGCCTTAATGAACCTAAGGTCACTTCTGGGTTACTCTGCTGTTTCTGTCTTACCTACCCCTCCCCTTCTTCAAAGCGCTGTGGCTTCATCCAGGTTATTTAGCTGGAGCTGGTTATCCTTTGCAGTACTGTTTTTCTCTCTCTCTTGTCCTTGAGTCTTGTGAACTATTTGCAAGGTTTTCCTCACAGTATTTCTCTAACAATTCCCCCCTTTGAGACTTGTTAATATCACTTATCTAGCAAGTCTCATTTAAACAACTTCAATTATTCTTACATGGATGCTAAGTTAATTCTAAGTATTTCCCATGGCATGGGTAATCCGGGAGATTTGGGGAATAGAGAAGCAAGCAGTAATCTGAGTCACTTTTTCCGAAGGCCCGTATAAGCTACAGAATCAGGTTAGTTGTACCAATGAGCATGCATAACAAAATTAACAATGTCCTCATTTTCCATCTTAACTCTATAGCAAACAAATTAGATTAAACAAATCAATATTCTTATAAATCAGCTCTATCTATTATTAACATTACTATCAGAATGCAAAATAACACCTAATAACACTAAGAGCACTCTAACTCCATGTAAAAGAGTTCAGTTTTCCACGTGCAATTCATCACTTTCCTAACTTCTGTATTCTGTGGGGGTGGCAGTCCACGAGTCATTCAACGGTGTCGTCTTAATTCGGGAATCGTGGGTCCAGGAACTTATTCCCTCCACCTTTACTGCAGTATGAGTTGTCAGAAGCACCAGGTAAGGTCCTTTCCACTTTTCTCTTAGTGGCTCTTCTTTCCATGTCCAAATATAAACCAGATCCCCAGGCTTGAAGTCATGCACAGGAAAATACAATGGAAGGGGGGTACGTTGATTAAGGTAGCTACGTAAAGATGTTAGTACCCGGGACAAAGACAATAAATACTCTCTCAACATTTCTTCCCCTCTTACATGCATTTCATCACTTTGTCTCCCTATTTCATTAATTGGGTAAGGTTTCCCGTAAAGTATTTCAAAAGGGCTTACTCCCTCTTTGATTCTTGGGGTTATTCTTAGTCTCATCAAGGCCATTGGTAATACATCTATCCATTTAGGATGGGTTTCCTGACACAGTTTTGAAATATGCCTTTTAAGTGTTTGGTTCGTTCTTTCCACCTTACCGCTAGACTGGGGTCTCCACGGAGTGTGTAATTCCCATTTCATCTGTAAAAATTTGGATGTGCCTTGAACCACCTCTGAAATAAAATGAGGTCCATTACCTGAGGATATACCTTCAGGAATCCCAAATCGAGGAATTATCTCTTTTAGTAAACTTTTAATTACTTCTTTTGCACGATTGGTGGAGCATGGGAAGGCTTCTGGCCAACCAGAAAAAGTATCTGCCAAAACAAGTAAATATTTAAACCGACCACATTTAGACAATTCAGAGAACTCTATCTGCCAGTGTTCCCCCGGGGTTAATCCTCTTCTTAGTTCTCCCATGGGTGGTTTCTTCTGAATTTTGGGGTTATTTGCACAACAGGTGGGGCATCTTTTTACAATAAGGTCAGCATTTGATAGCATTTTTGATCCCACAGCATATCTTTTCACACTGCTTATCATAGCATCTGCTCCCACGTGAGTTTCTTCACGCAGTCTTTTGAGGAACACTTCCATCATTTTGGCTGTAGTTAAAACTTGTCCATTGGGGGTGACCCACCACCCTTCAGCATTTTTTGTACGTTTTAGCCTTTCTGCCAATTGATTTTCTTTGTCTGAATATTCAGGAGGTCTCATTTGTATTTTCCTACTGGGTAATAAAGCCCCAATCACCTGTCCTGCTAGTGCTGCCTTTTTGGCTGCCATATCTGCTCTCCTGTTTCCTTGTGCCACTTCACTATTTCCCTTCTGGTGGGCTGTGCAATGCGTTATAGCTACTTCTTTGGGTTCCATTATTGCTTGTAACAATCTTAATATCTCTTGTCCATACTTTATATTACTTCCTTGAGAATTTAAGAGCCCTCGTTCTTTCCAAATCGCTCCATGAGCGTGCACTGCCCCAAAGGCATCCTTTGAGTCAGTATATATATTTACTCTTTGGCCCGTTCCGATTTCAAGGGCTCGTATAAGGGCAATGATTTCAGCCTTTTGTGCTGAGGTGTTTCGTGGCAATGGTTTAGCTTCTACTTCTTTCCACTGAGTCACTACTGCCTATCCAGCCTTTCTCTCTCCATTCTGTACAAAGCTGCTCCCATCTGTATATAGCTCCACATCTGGGTTCTGCAAAGGTTCATCCTTTAAATCAGGCTGGCTAGAGTATACTTGCTCTAGAGTGGCCAGACAGTCACGTTGTAACTCGTTTTGCTCTTCACCAGGTAGCAGAGTAGCAGGGTTTAAGGTCGAAACCACCTTTAAGGTAATATCTCCTTGTTCCAAAAACACAGCATGATATTTTACCAGTCTGCTCGGGGAAATCCAATGATGCCCCTTTTGATTTAAAACTGCTGATACTGCATGTGGTTCGAAAACAGTTAAGGGCTGTCCCAGAGTCAATTTGCGGGCCTCTTGTGTTAATAAGAAGGTGGCTGCTATAGCCCGGAGGCAGGCCGGCCATCCTTTACTTACTTCGTCTAATTGTTTAGAAAAATATGCCGCCGGTCTTTGCCAGCTCCCAAGCATTTGGGTCATTACTGCCGAGGCCACCTGCTGCCGCTCGTGCACATACAATTGAAAGGGTTTAGCCATATCTGGGAGTCCCAGTGCTGGAGCCTCCATCAATTTCTTTTTCCTTTCATCGAAATTAGCACGGCATGCCGGGGTCCACTCTAACCGTTCTCCCGGACCCTTTAGGGCTGCATATAAAGGTTTAGTTATCAGCCCAAAATTAGGGATCCATATGCGGCAAAATCCTGCCATTCCCAAGAATCCCCTCAGCTGTCTTTTCGTGCGGGGTACTGCAATTCAGCATATAGGCTCTTTTCTTTCCGCTCCTAGTGCACGTTGTCCTTTCGATATTTTAAAACCAAGATATTGGGCTTCCTTCTTCGCAATCTGAGCCTTTTTCTTTGAAACACGATACCCGGCAAGTCCCCCAAAATTTAACAGACTCACTGTCGCCTCTAAATATATTTGCTCTGAATCCACTCCAATCAAAATGTCATGCACCTACTGTAAAAGAGTAGGATCCTTTCTGGTGGGTAAATAGACCTCAGGATCCCCCTTTCTGTCCCTTCTCTCTCCCTCTTCTTTTGCCTTATCAGTTACCAGCCTCTTTTCTTCTCCCGTCAGGGAAGTACTCAACAGCGCCTGCACATCTCCCCAGTTAGGATTATGAGTTATCATAATAGTCTCCAAAAGCTGCTGCAGCTTCTCAGGATTTTCCCTATATGATCCAATAGACTGCTTCCAGTTTAGTAAATCCGAGGCTGTAAAAGGAACATGTACAAATACTGGCAGCCCTTCTGGTCCCACTGCTTGCCTCAAAGGAGCCTGTATAACAGGTTGTTTCCATCTCCTAGTTCGGCCAGAAACAGGGCTGGACTCTTTGCTTTCTAGCGGGGGGGCCGATGCTTCAACTGAGGCGGAATCGTTTCCACAAGAGGGGGCCACTGTCAGTAGTTGTACATCCTCCTGCTCCTCTCCGTTCAGAATCTTTCTGTTAGCACAATACCCGCTCTCCTCCTTCTTTCCTACTGCAACCGTTACAGATTCCTCTTCACTTATAAGTCCACATTCCCTTTGAATTCCTGGTTCCCTGTGTAGTGGCATAAAAGCCTCCACATAGGGTATTTCATCCCACTTCCCCTTCCGGCAACAAAACAGCAGTAACTGGAACATAGTGTTATAGTTCAAGGTCCCATTTTTTGGCCATTGCTCATCACATTCCAGCTTATACATTGGCCACCACTGATTACAATATCCTCTCATTCTTTTTTTTTGTCATCCGATCTCCACCAAAGATATCCCAGTGTTCCAAAATACAACCCAAAGGGCTACAGGGAGGAATCCTGGACTGGCTTGATCCCATGTCAGTTACCTAGAAATACCAACCTTATTACCTAGAAATACCTTTTTTCCCGTACCTTTGTGTGCACTCAGCTCTGACCCCTCTGGTCAATTTAAGGCAACCCTTGCCGAGCGTCTACGTGTGACATAATCCAACATAATCTTCCACGGAAGTAAGTAAATTCTAAACTCACCAATCCAAAGATTCACCCCCTTTCGCCCTGGCACAAATATCTCTGGTCGGCGTTGCACCTTTGAGTCTCTGGTCGTCCCGACTTGGGAGGGAGGTCGGAGGACTCCCCGATCAAGAGGTCGGTGCGCGCTGGAGCTCGATCCGATCCAGTCCGCTGTCGGGAACGGCAAGATGATCCGGGCAAGGCTTTCTGGCAAGTCCCATCTGGGTCGCCAAACTGTTGTCCCAAAACGTGGGTTCTGTTACCCGGCGTGCAAGCACCCAATAGACACACAGGGTCGAGATATTGGTTTATTTCATTTCTGTGCAGAGATGGGTGCGAGGTGGTAAACCCACAAAGCTCGCACACCTCCTCCCCCTCTCATTCTGGATTTGTACACACTTTTCAGGGAGTACTTTATACAAATCTTCCTATTGGTTACAGCTTCATTACCTCAGGTAATCGCTCTGCGCTTGCGCTTTCACATTCCTGTTAATGAGCATAGGAGGCGAAGAAGAGGCGGTAACATCATTATCATGTCATTTCCATCTCATTATTCATTTAGGGGTGTGAAGTTTAATACGTTAATAAGCCTTAATGAACCTAAGGTCACTTCTGGGTTACTCTGCTGTTTCTGTCTTACCTACCCCTCCCCTTCTTCAAAGCGCTGTGGCTTCATCCAGGTTATTTAGCCGGAGCTGGTTATCCTTTGCAGTACTGTTTTTCTCTCTCTCTTGTCCTTGAGTCTTGTGAACTATTTGCAAGGTTTTCCTCACAGTATTTCTCTAACAATTCCCCCCTTTGAGACTTGTTAATATCACTTATCTAGCAAGTCTCATTTAAACAACTTCAATTATTCTTACATGGATGCTAAGTTAATTCTAAGTATTTCCCATGGCATGGGTAATCCGGGAGATTTGGGGAATAGAGAAGCAAGCAGTAATCTGAGTCACTTTTTCCGAAGGTCCGTATAAGCTACAGAATCAGGTTAGTTGTACCAATGAGCATGCATAACAAAATTAACAATGTCCTCATTTTCCATCTTAACTCTATAGCAAACAAATTAGATTAAACAAATCAATATTCTTATAAATCAGCTCTATCTATTATTAACATTACTATCAGAATGCAAAATAACACCTAATAACACTAAGAGCACTCTAACTCCATGTAAAAGAGTTCAGTTTTCCACGTGCAATTCATCACTTTCCTAACTTCTGTATTCTGTGGGGGTGGCAGTCCACGAGTCATTCAACGGTGTCGTCTTAATTCGGGAATCGTGGGTCCAGGAACTTATTCCCTCCACCTTTACTGCAGTATGAGTTGTCAGAAGCACCAGGTAAGGTCCTTTCCACTTTTCTCTTAGTGGCTCTTCTTTCCATGTCCGAATATAAACCAGATCCCCAGGCTTGAAGTCATGCACAGGAAAATACAATGGAAGGGGGGTACGTTGATTAAGGTAGCTACGTAAAGATGTTAGTACCCGGGACAAAGACAATAAATACTCTCTCAACATTTCTTCCCCTCTTACATGCATTTCATCACTTTGTCTCCCTATTTCATTAATTGGGTAAGGTTTCCCGTAAAGTATTTCAAAAGGGCTTACTCCCTCTTTGATTCTTGGGGTTATTCTTAGTCTCATCAAGGCCATTGGTAATACATCTATCCATTTAGGATGGGTTTCCTGACACAGTTTTGAAATATGCCTTTTAAGTGTTTGGTTCGTTCTTTCCACCTTACCGCTAGACTGGGGTCTCCACGGAGTGTGTAATTCCCATTTCATCTGTAAAAATTTGGATGTGCCTTGAACCACCTCTGAAATAAAATGAGGTCCATTACCTGAGGATATACCTTCAGGAATCCCAAATCGAGGAATTATCTCTTTTAGTAAACTTTTAATTACTTCTTTTGCACGATTGGTGGAGCATGGGAAGGCTTCTGGCCAACCAGAAAAAGTATCTGCCAAAACAAGTAAATATTTAAACCGACCACATTTAGACAATTCAGAGAACTCTATCTGCCAGTGTTCCCCCGGGGTTAATCCTCTTCTTAGTTCTCCCATGGGTGGTTTCTTCTGAATTTTGGGGTTATTTGCACAACAGGTGGGGCATCTTTTTACAATAAGGTCAGCATTTGATAGCATTTTTGATCCCACAGCATATCTTTTCACACTGCTTATCATAGCATCTGCTCCCACGTGAGTTTCTTCACGCAGTCTTTTGAGGAACACTTCCATCATTTTGGCTGTAGTTAAAACTTGTCCATTGGGGGTGACCCACCACCCTTCAGCATTTTTTGTACGTTTTAGCCTTTCTGCCAATTGATTTTCTTTGTCTGAATATTCAGGAGGTCTCATTTGTATTTTCCTACTGGGTAATAAAGCCCCAATCACCTGTCCTGCTAGTGCTGCCTTTTTGGCTGCCATATCTGCTCTCCTGTTTCCTTGTGCCACTTCACTATTTCCCTTCTGGTGGGCTGTGCAATGCGTTATAGCTACTTCTTTGGGTTCCATTATTGCTTGTAACAATCTTAATATCTCTTGTCCATACTTTATATTACTTCCTTGAGAATTTAAGAGCCCTCGTTCTTTCCAAATCGCTCCATGAGCGTGCACTGCCCCAAAGGCATCCTTTGAGTCAGTATATATATTTACTCTTTGGCCCGTTCCGATTTCAAGGGCTCGTATAAGGGCAATGATTTCAGCCTTTTGTGCTGAGGTGTTTCGTGGCAATGGTTTAGCTTCTACTTCTTTCCACTGAGTCACTACTGCCTATCCAGCCTTTCTCTCTCCATTCTGTACAAAGCTGCTCCCATCTGTATATAGCTCCACATCTGGGTTCTGCAAAGGTTCATCCTTTAAATCAGGCTGGCTAGAGTATACTTGCTCTAGAGTGGCCAGACAGTCACGTTGTAACTCGTTTTGCTCTTCACCAGGTAGCAGAGTAGCAGGGTTTAAGGTCGAAACCACCTTTAAGGTAATATCTCCTTGTTCCAAAAACACAGCATGATATTTTACCAGTCTGCTCGGGGAAATCCAATGATGCCCCTTTTGATTTAAAACTGCTGATACTGCATGTGGTTCGAAAACAGTTAAGGGCTGTCCCAGAGTCAATTTGCGGGCCTCTTGTGTTAATAAGAAGGTGGCTGCTATAGCCCGGAGGCAGGCCGGCCATCCTTTACTTACTTCGTCTAATTGTTTAGAAAAATATGCCGCCGGTCTTTGCCAGCTCCCAAGCATTTGGGTCATTACTGCCGAGGCCACCTGCTGCCGCTCGTGCACATACAATTGAAAGGGTTTAGCCATATCTGGGAGTCCCAGTGCTGGAGCCTCCATCAATTTCTTTTTCCTTTCATCGAAATTAGCACGGCATGCCGGGGTCCACTCTAACCGTTCTCCCGGACCCTTTAGGGCTGCATATAAAGGTTTAGTTATCAGCCCAAAATTAGGGATCCATATGCGGCAAAATCCTGCCATTCCCAAGAATCCCCTCAGCTGTCTTTTCGTGCGGGGTACTGCAATTCAGCATATAGGCTCTTTTCTTTCCGCTCCTAGTGCACGTTGTCCTTTCGATATTTTAAAACCAAGATATTGGGCTTCCTTCTTCGCAATCTGAGCCTTTTTCTTTGAAACACGATACCCGGCAAGTCCCCCAAAATTTAACAGACTCACTGTCGCCTCTAAATATATTTGCTCTGAATCCACTCCAATCAAAATGTCATGCACCTACTGTAAAAGAGTAGGATCCTTTCTGGTGGGTAAATAGACCTCAGGATCCCCCTTTCTGTCCCTTCTCTCTCCCTCTTCTTTTGCCTTATCAGTTACCAGCCTCTTTTCTTCTCCCGTCAGGGAAGTACTCAACAGCGCCTGCACATCTCCCCAGTTAGGATTATGAGTTATCATAATAGTCTCCAAAAGCTGCTGCAGCTTCTCAGGATTTTCCCTATATGATCCAATAGACTGCTTCCAGTTTAGTAAATCCGAGGCTGTAAAAGGAACATGTACAAATACTGGCAGCCCTTCTGGTCCCACTGCTTGCCTCAAAGGAACCTGTATAACAGGTTGTTTCCATCTCCTAGTTCGGCCAGAAACAGGGCTGGACTCTTTGCTTTCTAGCGGGGGGGGCGATGCTTCAACTGAGGCGGAATCGTTTCCACAAGAGGGGGCCACTGTCAGTAGTTGTACATCCTCCTGCTCCTCTCCGTTCAGAATCTTTCTGTTAGCACAATACCCGCTCTCCTCCTTCTTTCCTACTGCAACCGTTACAGATTCCTCTTCACTTATAAGTCCACATTCCCTTTGAATTCCTGGTTCCCTGTGTAGTGGCATAAAAGCCTCCACATAGGGTATTTCATCCCACTTCCCCTTCCGGCAACAAAACAGCAGTAACTGGAACATAGTGTTATAGTTCAAGGTCCCATTTTTTGGCCATTGCTCATCACATTCCAGCTTATACATTGGCCACCACTGATTACAATATCCTCTCATTCTTTTTTTTTGTCATCCGATCTCCACCAAAGATATCCCAGTGTTCCAAAATACAACCCAAAGGGCTACAGGGAGGAATCCTGGACTGGCTTGATCCCATGTCAGTTACCTAGAAATACCAACCTTATTACCTAGAAATACCTTTTTTCCCGTACCTTTGTGTGCACTCAGCTCTGACCCCTCTGGTCAATTTAAGGCAACCCTTGCCGAGCGTCTACGTGTGACATAATCCAACATAATCTTCCACGGAAGTAAGTAAATTCTAAACTCACCAATCCAAAGATTCACCCCCTTTCGCCCTGGCACAAATATCTCTGGTCGGCGTTGCACCTTTGAGTCCCGGGTCGTCCCGACTTGGGAGGGAGGTCGGAGGACTCCCCGATCAAGAGGTCGGTGCGCGCTGGAGCTCGATCCGATCCAGTCCGCTGTCGGGAACGGCAAGATGATCCGGGCAAGGCTTTCTGGCAAGTCCCATCTGGGTCGCCAAACTGTTGTCCCAAAACGTGGGTTCTGTTACCCGGCGTGCAAGCACCCAATAGACACACAGGGTCGAGATATTGGTTTATTTCATTTCTGTGCAGAGATGGGTGCGAGGTGGTAAACCCACAAAGCTCGCACACCTCCTCCCCCTCTCATTCTGGATTTGTACACACTTTTCAGGGAGTACTTTATACAAATCTTCCTATTGGTTACAGCTTCATTACCTCAGGTAATCGCTCTGCGCTTGCGCTTTCACATTCCTGTTAATGAGCATAGGAGGCAAAGAAGAGGCGGTAACATCATTATCATGTCATTTCCATCTCATTATTCATTTAGGGGTGTGAAGTTTAATACGTTAATAAGCCTTAATGAACCTAAGGTCACTTCTGGGTTACTCTGCTGTTTCTGTCTTACCTACCCCTCCCCTTCTTCAAAGCGCTGTGGCTTCATCCAGGTTATTTAGCCGGAGCTGGTTATCCTTTGCAGTACTGTTTTTCTCTCTCTCTTGTCCTTGAGTCTTGTGAACTATTTGCAAGGTTTTCCTCACAGTATTTCTCTAACAATTCCCCCCTTTGAGACTTGTTAATATCACTTATCTAGCAAGTCTCATTTAAACAACTTCAATTATTCTTACATGGATGCTAAGTTAATTCTAAGTATTTCCCATGGCATGGGTAATCCGGGAGATTTGGGGAATAGAGAAGCAAGCAGTAATCTGAGTCACTTTTTCCGAAGGTCCGTATAAGCTACAGAATCAGGTTAGTTGTACCAATGAGCATGCATAACAAAATTAACAATGTCCTCATTTTCCATCTTAACTCTATAGCAAACAAATTAGATTAAACAAATCAATATTCTTATAAATCAGCTCTATCTATTATTAACATTACTATCAGAATGCAAAATAACACCTAATAACACTAAGAGCACTCTAACTCCATGTAAAAGAGTTCAGTTTTCCACGTGCAATTCATCACTTTCCTAACTTCTGTATTCTGTGGGGGTGGCAGTCCACGAGTCATTCAACGGTGTCGTCTTAATTCGGGAATCGTGGGTCCAGGAACTTATTCCCTCCACCTTTACTGCAGTATGAGTTGTCAGAAGCACCAGGTAAGGTCCTTTCCACTTTTCTCTTAGTGGCTCTTCTTTCCATGTCCGAATATAAACCAGATCCCCAGGCTTGAAGTCATGCACAGGAAAATACAATGGAAGGGGGGTACGTTGATTAAGGTAGCTACGTAAAGATGTTAGTACCCGGGACAAAGACAATAAATACTCTCTCAACATTTCTTCCCCTCTTACATGCATTTCATCACTTTGTCTCCCTATTTCATTAATTGGGTAAGGTTTCCCGTAAAGTATTTCAAAAGGGCTTACTCCCTCTTTGATTCTTGGGGTTATTCTTAGTCTCATCAAGGCCATTGGTAATACATCTATCCATTTAGGATGGGTTTCCTGACACAGTTTTGAAATATGCCTTTTAAGTGTTTGGTTCGTTCTTTCCACCTTACCGCTAGACTGGGGTCTCCATGGAGTGTGTAATTCCCATTTCATCTGTAAAAATTTGGATGTGCCTTGAACCACCTCTGAAATAAAATGAGGTCCATTACCTGAGGATATACCTTCAGGAATCCCAAATCGAGGAATTATCTCTTTTAGTAAACTTTTAATTACTTCTTTTGCACGATTGGTGGAGCATGGGAAGGCTTCTGGCCAACCAGAAAAAGTATCTGCCAAAACAAGTAAATATTTAAACCGACCACATTTAGACAATTCAGAGAACTCTATCTGCCAGTGTTCCCCCGGGGTTAATCCTCTTCTTAGTTCTCCCATGGGTGGTTTCTTCTGAATTTTGGGGTTATTTGCACAACAGGTGGGGCATCTTTTTACAATAAGGTCAGCATTTGATAGCATCTTTGATCCCACAGCATATCTTTTCACACTGCTTATCATAGCATCTGCTCCCACGTGAGTTTCTTCACGCAGTCTTTTGAGGAACACTTCCATCATTTTGGCTGTAGTTAAAACTTGTCCATTGGGGGTGACCCACCACCCTTCAGCATTTTTTGTACGTTTTAGCCTTTCTGCCAATTGATTTTCTTTGTCTGAATATTCAGGAGGTCTCATTTGTATTTTCCTACTGGGTAATAAAGCCCCAATCACCTGTCCTGCTAGTGCTGCCTTTTTGGCTGCCATATCTGCTCTCCTGTTTCCTTGTGCCACTTCACTATTTCCCTTCTGGTGGGCTGTGCAATGCGTTATAGCTACTTCTTTGGGTTCCATTATTGCTTGTAACAATCTTAATATCTCTTGTCCATACTTTATATTACTTCCTTGAGAATTTAAGAGCCCTCGTTCTTTCCAAATCGCTCCATGAGCGTGCACTGCCCCAAAGGCATCCTTTGAGTCAGTATATATATTTACTCTTTGGCCCGTTCCGATTTCAAGGGCTCGTATAAGGGCAATGATTTCAGCCTTTTGTGCTGAGGTGTTTCGTGGCAATGGTTTAGCTTCTACTTCTTTCCACTGAGTCACTACTGCCTATCCAGCCTTTCTCTCTCCATTCTGTACAAAGCTGCTCCCATCTGTATATAGCTCCACATCTGGATTCTGCAAAGGTTCATCCTTTAAATCAGGCCGGCTAGAGTATACTTGCTCTAGAGTGGCCAGACAGTCACGTTGTAACTCGTTTTGCTCTTCACCAGGTAGCAGAGTAGCAGGGTTTAAGGTCGAAACCACCTTTAAGGTAATATCTCCTTGTTCCAATAACACCGCATGATATTTTACCAGTCTGCTCAGGGAAATCCAATGATGCCCCCTTTGATTTAAACTTGCTGATACTGCATGTGGTACGAAAACAGTTAAGGGCTGTCCCAGAGTCAATTTGCGGGCCTCTTGTGTTAATAAGAAGGTGGCTGCTATAGCCCGGAGGCAGGCCGGCCATCCTTTACTTACTTCGTCTAATTGTTTAGAAAAATATGCCGCCGGTCTTTGCCAGCTCCCAAGCATTTGGGTCATTACTGCCGAGGCCACCTGCTGCCGCTCGTGCACATACAATTGAAAGGGTTTAGCCATATCTGGGAGTCCCAGTGCTGGAGCTTCCATCAATTTCTTTTTCCTTTCATCGAAACTAGCACGGCATGCCGGGGTCCACTCTAACCGTTCTCCCGGACCCTTTAGGGCTGCATATAAAGGTTTAGTTATCAGCCCAAAATTAGGGATCCATATGCGGCAAAATCCTGCCATTCCCAAGAATCCCCTCAGCTGTCTTTTCGTGCGGGGTACTGCAATTCGGCATATAGGCTCTTTTCTTTCCGCTCCTAGTGCACGTTGTCCTTTCAATATTTTAAAACCAAGATATTGGGCTTCCTTCTTCGCAGTCTGAGCCTTTTTCTTTGAAACACGATACCCGGCAAGTCCCCCAAAATTTAACAGACTCACTGTCGCCTCTAAACATATTTGCTCTGAATCCGCTCCAACCAAAATGTCATGCACCTACTGTAAAAGAGTGACATTTTTGTTACCTTCCTGCCATTGGGCTAGTTGTTTGGCCAAGATCTCACCAAGCGGGGTAGGACTGTTCTTGAATGCTTGAGGAAGAACGTCCAGCATAACTGCTCCTTCCTCCTCGTAGTGGGACTTTCCCATTCCAAGGCAAAAATTGTCTGGCTTTGTTCTTCTATAGGAATTCATATAAAAGCATCTTTTATATCTAGCACTGTATACAATTGCTAGTCTCAGGCACCGAGGCTAAAAGAGTATATGGGTTTGGCACGGTTGGATGGATATCTTTTGTTATTTGGTTCAGTGCCCTTAGGTCCTGGTCCAGTCGATATTCTTGGGAGCGCGGTTTCCTTACCGGCAGGATGGGTGTGTTGAATTCAGACTGACACTCTCTAAGCAAGCCATATTGCAAGAAGGCATTAATTAGGGGTTCCAATCCTCTACGTGCTTCTAGCTTGGTAGGGCACTGATGCACTTGAACTGGCTTCGCTCCTCGTTGGAGCTCTATTTTGAGCGGAGTCGCGTTTTTTGCTTTCCCTGGCTTTGCTGAGGCCCAAACCAAGGGAATCACCGCATCCAATACACTTGAAGGGATACTTGCACTGTTATCGTCTGGAGCTGAGCCCACCAAAAGGCAGATTTGTGCTCTCCGTGCCGATTCTGGAGGGCTGTGGAGCTGCACGGAACTCTCAGAAAAGGTCACCTGCGCATTCAGTTTGCATAGTGAATCCCGTCCTAATAAAAGGAGGGGACACTCTGGCATATAGAGAAATTCCTGAGTCAATTTAGTACCTCCAATCGTACACTCCATTGGTTGCAAAAATGGCCTCAAAGCTTTCCTTCCCGTAGCCCCAACAATAGTGGTAGTAGTCTTACTTAAGGGTCCTTTACAGCTAGTTATCACTGAATGAGTAGCTCCACTATCAAATAAAAAATCTATAGTTTCATTCCCCAGCTTTAGTGGAACCAGGGCATCAGCTGAGGAAATTCTCATTTTCTCCCCCGGTCCCCTTCATTCCCTATTTGACTCCTCTAGCATAATTAGGTCGGTGTTTGCTGGGCTCTGTAGCTTTGTTATCCTTCTTCGATTTGGACATTCCTTTTTCCAGTGCCCTTCCTGTCTACAAATTGCACATTGATTTGGACCCAAAGGGGGTCTAGGGAGGCCTCCTCCTGGCCTCCCTCCCCTTCCACTTCTTCCTCCTCTGTTACCTCTTCTGCTGCCCCTGCCCCTGCCTTGGAATTCATTCCTCTGCACAGCTGCCAGGATAGAAGCCTGTAGTTTCATTCGATTTTGTGTTTCTCTTGTTCTCTTTTCATCTCGATTCTTATATACCTTACACGCTATTTCTATCAGCTGAGAATGTCTATACATTCCCCCAGCTCCATCTACCTTCTGTAGCTTCTTCCTAATATCCTGAGCTGACTGGCCACTGAAGAGCATATTAATCAGCCTTTGATTCGTTTCCTCATTTGGATCCAGGTCTGTCCATTTTCTGGCTGTTTCGCATAATCTTTCACAAAAGGCCGAGGGATTTTCTTCAGGCCCTTGCATTACTTCATACAATTTTGATACACTCTTTGGTTTCGGAACCCCGTACCGAACCCCGTATAAAATTAGCTGTTGATACTGCCTCAATAGCCGTTACCCCCGCTCCTATTTGGATCCCACTCTGGATCCTTTCTGGTGGGTAAATAGACCTCAGGATCCCCCTTTCTGTCCCTTCTCTCTCCCTCTTCTTTTGCCTTATCAGTTACCAGCCTCTTTTCTTCTCCCGTCAGGGAAGTACTCAACAGCGCCTGCACATCTCCCCAGTTAGGATTATGAGTTATCGTAATAGTCTCCAAAAGCTGCTGCAGCTTCTCAGGATTTTCCCTATATGATCCAATAGACTGCTTCCAGTTTAGTAAATCCGAGGTTGTAAAAGGAACATGTACAAATACTGGCAGCCCTTCTGGTCCCACTGCTTGCCTCAAAGGAGCCTGTATAACAGGTTGTTTCCATCTCCTAGTTCGGCCAGAAACAGGGCTGGACTCTTTGCTTTCTAGCGGGGGGGCCGATGCTTCAACTGAGGCGGAATCGTTTCCACAAGAGGGGGGCACTGTCAGTAGTTGTACATCCTCCTGCTCCTCTCCGTTCAGAATCTTTCTGTTAGCACAATACCCGCTCTCCTCCTCCTTTCCTACTGCAACCGTTACAGATTCCTCTTCACTTATAAGTCCACATTCCCTTTGAATTCCTGGTTCCCTGTGTAGTGGCATAAAAGCCTCCACATAGGGTATTTCATCCCACTTCCCCTTCCGGCAACAAAACAGCAGTAACTGGAACATAGTGTTATAGTTCAAGGTCCCATTTTTTGGCCATTGCTCATCACATTCCAGCTTATACATTGGCCACCACTGATTACAATATCCTCTCATTCTTTTTTTTTTTGTCATCCGATCTCCACCAAAGATATCCCAGTGTTCCAAAATACAACCCAAAGGGCTACAGGGAGGAATCCTGGACTGGCTTGATCCCATGTCAGTTACCTAGAAATACCAACCTTATTACCTAGAAATACCTTTTTTCCCGTACCTTTGTGTGCACTCAGCTCTGACCCCTCTGGTCAATTTAAGGCAACCCTTGCCGAGCGTCTACGTGTGACATAATCCAACATAATCTTCCACGGAAGTAAGTAAATTCTAAACTCACCAATCCAAAGATTCACCCCCTTTCGCCCTGGCACAAATATCTCTGGTCGGCGTTGCACCTTTGAGTCCCGGGTCGTCCCGACTTGGGAGGGAGGTCGGAGGACTCCCCGATCAAGAGGTCGGTGCGCGCTGGAGCTCGATCCGATCCAGTCCGCTGTCGGGAACGGCAAGATGATCCGGGCAAGGCTTTCTGGCAAGTCCCATCTGGGTCGCCAAACTGTTGTCCCAAAACGTGGGTTCTGTTACCCGGCGTGCAAGCACCCAATAGACACACAGGGTCGAGATATTGGTTTATTTCATTTCTGTGCAGAGATGGGTGCGAGGTGGTAAACCCACAAAGCTCGCACACCTCCTCCCCCTCTCATTCTGGATTTGTACACACTTTTCAGGGAGTACTTTATACAAATCTTCCTATTGGTTACAGCTTCATTACCTCAGGTAATCGCTCTGCGCTTGCGCTTTCACATTCCTGTTAATGAGCATAGGAGGCAAAGAAGAGGCGGTAACATCATTATCATGTCATTTCCATCTCATTATTCATTTAGGGGTGTGAAGTTTAATACGTTAATAAGCCTTAATGAACCTAAGGTCACTTCTGGGTTACTCTGCTGTTTCTGTCTTACCTACCCCTCCCCTTCTTCAAAGCGCTGTGGCTTCATCCAGGTTATTTAGCCGGAGCTGGTTATCCTTTGCAGTACTGTTTTTCTCTCTCTCTTGTCCTTGAGTCTTGTGAACTATTTGCAAGGTTTTCCTCACAGTATTTCTCTAACAATTCCCCCCTTTGAGACTTGTTAATATCACTTATCTAGCAAGTCTCATTTAAACAACTTCAATTATTCTTACATGGATGCTAAGTTAATTCTAAGTATTTCCCATGGCATGGGTAATCCGGGAGATTTGGGGAATAGAGAAGCAAGCAGTAATCTGAGTCACTTTTTCCGAAGGTCCGTATAAGCTACAGAATCAGGTTAGTTGTACCAATGAGCATGCATAACAAAATTAACAATGTCCTCATTTTCCATCTTAACTCTATAGCAAACAAATTAGATTAAACAAATCAATATTCTTATAAATCAGCTCTATCTATTATTAACATTACTATCAGAATGCAAAATAACACCTAATAACACTAAGAGCACTCTAACTCCATGTAAAAGAGTTCAGTTTTCCACGTGCAATTCATCACTTTCCTAACTTCTGTATTCTGTGGGGGTGGCAGTCCACGAGTCATTCAACGGTGTCGTCTTAATTCGGGAATCGTGGGTCCAGGAACTTATTCCCTCCACCTTTACTGCAGTATGAGTTGTCAGAAGCACCAGGTAAGGTCCTTTCCACTTTTCTCTTAGTGGCTCTTCTTTCCATGTCCGAATATAAACCAGATCCCCAGGCTTGAAGTCATGCACAGGAAAATACAATGGAAGGGGGGTACGTTGATTAAGGTAGCTACGTAAAGATGTTAGTACCCGGGACAAAGACAATAAATACTCTCTCAACATTTCTTCCCCTCTTACATGCATTTCATCACTTTGTCTCCCTATTTCATTAATTGGGTAAGGTTTCCCGTAAAGTATTTCAAAAGGGCTTACTCCCTCTTTGATTCTTGGGGTTATTCTTAGTCTCATCAAGGCCATTGGTAATACATCTATCCATTTAGGATGGGTTTCCTGACACAGTTTTGAAATATGCCTTTTAAGTGTTTGGTTCGTTCTTTCCACCTTACCGCTAGACTGGGGTCTCCATGGAGTGTGTAATTCCCATTTCATCTGTAAAAATTTGGATGTGCCTTGAACCACCTCTGAAATAAAATGAGGTCCATTACCTGAGGATATACCTTCAGGAATCCCAAATCGAGGAATTATCTCTTTTAGTAAACTTTTAATTACTTCTTTTGCACGATTGGTGGAGCATGGGAAGGCTTCTGGCCAACCAGAAAAAGTATCTGCCAAAACAAGTAAATATTTAAACCGACCACATTTAGACAATTCAGAGAACTCTATCTGCCAGTGTTCCCCCGGGGTTAATCCTCTTCTTAGTTCTCCCATGGGTGGTTTCTTCTGAATTTTGGGGTTATTTGCACAACAGGTGGGGCATCTTTTTACAATAAGGTCAGCATTTGATAGCATCTTTGATCCCACAGCATATCTTTTCACACTGCTTATCATAGCATCTGCTCCCACGTGAGTTTCTTCACGCAGTCTTTTGAGGAGCACTTCCATCATTTTGGCTGTAGTTAAAACTTGTCCATTGGGGGTGACCCACCACCCTTCAGCATTTTTTGTACGTTTTAGCCTTTCTGCCAATTGATTTTCTTTGTCTGAATATTCAGGAGGTCTCATTTGTATTTTCCTACTGGGTAATAAAGCCCCAATCACCTGTCCTGCTAGTGCTGCCTTTTTGGCTGCCATATCTGCTCTCCTGTTTCCTTGTGCCACTTCACTATTTCCCTTCTGGTGGGCTGTGCAATGCGTTATAGCTACTTCTTTGGGTTCCATTATTGCTTGTAACAATCTTAATATCTCTTGTCCATACTTTATATAACTTCCTTGAGAATTTAAGAGCCCTCGTTCTTTCCAAATCGCTCCATGAGCGTGCACTACCCCAAAGGCATCCTTTGAGTCAGTATATATATTTACTCTTTGGCCAGTTCCGATTTCAAGGGCTCGTATAAGGGCAATGATTTCAGCCTTTTGTGCTGAGGTGTTTTGTGGCAATGGTTTAGCTTCTACTTCTTTCCACTGAGTCACTACTGCCTATCCAGCCTTTCTCTCTCCATTCTGTACAAAGCTGCTCCCATCTGAATATAGCTCCACATCTGGGTTCTGCAAAGGTTCATCCTTTAAATCAGGCTGGCTAGAGTATACTTGCTCTAGAGTGGCCAAACAGTCACGTTGTAACTCGTTTTGCTCTTCACCAGGTAGCAGAGTAGCAGGGTTTAAGGTCGAAACCACCTTTAAGGTAGTATCTCCTTGTTCCAATAACACAGCATGATATTTTACCAGTCTGCTCGGGGAAATCCAATGATGCCCCTTTTGATTTAAAACTGCTGATACTGCATGTGGTTCGAAAACAGTTAAGGGCTGTCCCAGAGTCAATTTGCGGGCCTCTTGTGTTATTAAGAAGGTGGCTGCTATAGCCTGGAGGCAGTCCGGCCATCCTTTACTTACTTCGTCTAATTGTTTAGAAAAATATGCCGCCGGTCTTTGCCAGCTCCCAAGCATTTGGGTCATTACTGCCGAGGCCACCTGCTGCCGCTCGTGCACATACAATTGAAAGGGTTTAGCCATATCTGGGAGTCCCAGTGCTGGAGCTTCCATCAATTTCTTTTTCCTTTCATCGAAACTAGCACGGCATGCCGGGGTCCACTCTAACCGTTCTCCCAGACCCTTTAGGGCTGCATATAAAGGTTTAGTTATCAGCCCAAAATTAGGGATCCATATGCGGCAAAATCCTGCCATTCCCAAGAATCCCCTCAGCTGTCTTTTCGTGTGGGGTACTGCAATTCGGCATATAGGCTCTTTTCTTTCCGCTCCTAGTGCACGTTGTCCTTTCGATATTTTAAAACCAAGATATTGGGCTTCCTTCTTCGCAATCTGAGCCTTTTTCTTTGAAACACGATACCCGGCAAGTCCCCCAAAATTTAACAGACTCACTGTCGCCTCTAAACATATTTGCTCTGAATCCGCTCCAACCAAAATGTCATGCACCTACTGTAAAAGAGTGACATTTTTGTTACCTTCCTGCCATTGGGCTAGTTCTTTGGCCAAGATCTCACCAAACAGGGTAGGACTGTTCTTGAATGCTTGAGGAAGAACCGTCCAGCATAACTGCTCCTTCCTCCTCGTAGTGGGACTTTCCCATTCCAAGGCAAAAATTGTCTGGCTTTGTTCTTCTATAGGAATACAGAAAAAAGCATCTTTTAAATCTAGCACTGTAAAACAATTGCTAGTCTCAGGCACCGAGGCTAGAAGAGTATATGGGTTTGGCACAGTTGGATGGATATCTTTTGTTATTTGGTTCAGTGCCCTTAGGTCCTGGACCAGTCGATATTCTTGGGAGCGCGGTTTCCTTACCGGCAGGATGGGTGTGTTGAATTCAGACTGACACTCTCTAAGCAAGCCATATTGCAAGAAGGCATTAATTAGGGGTTCCAATCCTCTACGTGCTTCTAGCTTGACAGGGCACTGATGCACTTGAACTGGCTTCGCTCCTCGTTGGAGCTCTATTTTGAGCGGAGTCGCGTTTTTTGCTTTCCCTGGCTTTGCTGAGGCCCAAACCAAGGGAATCACCGCATCCAATACACTTGAAGGGATACTTGCACTGTTATCGTCTGGAGCTGAGCCCACCAAAAGGCAGATTTGTGCTCTCCGTGCCGATTCTGGAGGGCTGTGGAGCTGCACGGAACTCTCAGAAAAGGTCACCTGCGCATTCAGTTTGCATAGCGAATCCCGTCCTAATAAAGGGAGGGGACACTCTGGCATATGGAGAAATTCCTGAGTCAATTTAGTACCTCCAATCGTACACTCCATTGGTTGCAAAAATGGCCTCAAAGCTTTCCTTCCCGTAGCCCCAACAATAGTGGTAGTAGTCTTACTTAAGGGTCCTTTACAGCTAGTTATCACTGAATGAGTAGCTCCACTATCTAATAAAAAATCTATAGTTTCATTCCGCAGCTTTAGTGGAACCAGGGCATCAGCTGAGGAAATTCTCATTTTCTCCCCCGGTCCCCTTCATTCCCTATTTGACTCCTCTAGCATAATTAGGTCGGTGTTTGCTGGGCTCTGTAGCTTTGTTATCCTTCTTCGATTTGAACATTCCTTTTTCCAGTGCCCTTCCTGTCTACAAACTGCACATTGATTTGGACCCAAAGGGGGTCTAGGGAGGCCTCCTCCTGGCCTCCCTCCCCTTCCACTTCTTCCTCCTCTGTTACCTCTTCTGCTGCCCCTGCCCCTGCCTTGGAATTCATTCCTCTGCACAGCTGCCAGGATAGAAGCCTGTAGTTTCATTCGATTTTGTGTTTCTCTTGTTCTCTTTTCATCTCGATTCTTTTATACCTTACACGCTATTTCTATCAGCTGAGAATGTCTATACATTCCCCCAGCTCCATCTACCTTCTGTAGCTTCTTCCTAATATCCTGAGCTGACTGGCCACTGAAGAGCATATTAATCAGCCTTTGATTCGTTTCCTCATTTGGATCCAGGTCTGTCTGTTTTCTGGCTGTTTCGCATAATCTTTCACAAAAGGCCGAGGGATTTTCTTCAGGCCCTTGCATTACTTCATACAATTTTGATACACTCTTTGGTTTCGGAACCCCGTACCGAACCCCGTATAAAATTAGCTGTTGATACTGCCTCAATAGCCGTTACCCCCGCTCCTATTTGGATCCCACTCTGGATCCTTTCTGGTGGGTAAATAGACCTCAGGATCCCCCTTTCTGTCCCTTCTCTCTCCCTCTTCTTTTGCCTTATCAGTTACCAGCCTCTTTTCTTCTCCCGTCAGGGAAGTACTCAACAGCGCCTGCACATCTCCCCAGTTAGGATTATGAGTTATCATAATAGTCTCCAAAAGCTGCTGCAGCTTCTCAGGATTTTCCCTATATGATCCAATAGACTGCTTCCAGTTTAGTAAATCCGAGGTTGTAAAAGGAACATGTACAAATACTGGCAGCCCTTCTGGTCCCACTGCTTGTCTCAAAGGAGCCTGTATAACAGGTTGTTTCCATCTCCTAGTTCGGCCAGAAACAGGGCTGGACTCTTTGCTTTCTAGCGGGGGGGGCGATGCTTCAACTGAGGCGGAATCATTTCCACAAGAGGGGGGCACTGTCAGTAGTTGTACATCCTCCTGCTCCTCTCCGTTCAGAATCTTTCTGTTAGCACAATACCCGCTCTCCTCCTTCTTTCCTACTGCAACCATTACAGATTCCTCTTCACTTATAAGTCCACATTCCCTTTGAATTCCTGGTTCCCTATGTAGTGGCATAAAAGCCTCCACATAGGGTATTTCATCCCACTTCCCCTTCCGGCAACAAAACAGCAGTAACTGGAACATAGTGTTATAGTTCAAGGTCCCATTTTTTGGCCATTGCTCATCACATTCCAGCTTATACATTGGCCACCACTGATTACAATATCCTCTCATTCTTTTCTTTTTTTGTCATCCGATCTCCACCAAAGATATCCCAGTGTTCCAAAATACAACCCAAAGGGCTACAGGGAGGAATCCTGGACTGGCTTGATCCCATGTCAGTTACCTAGAAATACCAACCTTATTACCTAGAAATACCTTTTTTCCCATACCTTTGTGTGCACTCAGCTCTGACCCCTCTGGTCAATTTAAGGCAACCCTTGTCGAGCGTCTACGTGCGACTTTATTCCTTTATGCACTCTCAGCTCTTCTTCCGTGGAAGTAAGTAAATTCTAAACTCACCAATCCAAAGATTCACCCCCTTTCGCCCTGGCACAAATATCTCTGGTCGGCGTTGCACCTTTGAGTCTCTGGTCGTCCCGACTTGGGAGGGAGGTCAGAGGACTCCCCGATCAAGAGGTCGGTGCGCGCTGGAGCTCGATCCGATCCAGTCCGCTGTCGGGAACGGCAAGATGATCCGGGCAAGGCCTTCTGGCAAGTCCCATCTGGGTCGCCAAACTGTTGTCCCAAAACGTGGGTTCTGTTACCCGGTGTGCAAGCACCCAATAGACACACAGGGTCGAGATATTGGTTTATTTCATTTCTGCACAGAGATGGGTGCTAGGTGGTAAACCCACAAAGCTAGCACACCTCCTCCCCCTCTCATTCTGGATTTGTACACACTTTTCAGGGAGTACTTTATACAAATCTTACTATTGGTTACAGCTTCATCACCTCAGGTAATCGCTCTGCGCTTGCGCTTTCACATTCCTGTTAATGAGCATAGGAGGCGAAGAAGAGGCGGTAACATCATTATCATGTCATTTCCATCTCATTATTCATTTAGAGGTGTGAAGTTTAATATGTTAATAAGCCTTAATGAACCTAAGGTCACTTCTGTGTTACTCTGCTCTTTCTGCCTTACCTACTCCTCGCATTCTTCAAAGCGCTGTGGCTTCATCCAGGTTATTTAGCTGGAGCTGGTTATCCTTTGCAGTACTGTTTTTCTCTTTCTCTTGTCCTTGAGTCTTGTGAACTATTTGCAAGGTTTTCCTCACAGTATTTCTCTAACAAGACGAGCTTCTCCAGAGTGAAGCAGGTGTGACGGCATCACCGTTTGGTCCCCAAAGATGTGCATGTGGCATTTCCTGCAGCCCCGGACATGGGTTGTCTTCCTCCTGAAGGACACTTTAACATACAAAAGAGGGCCTGGACAACGCAAGGGGTGGCACAAAGGGGAGGGTGACGTGTGCTCACTTACCAAACACGCTGTCCCCCTGGCCTGCGCCTTGTCTGTGCCCTCATGTCGGGGGCTGCAAGGAGCTCCCTGCCTCCTCGTTAACGCGGCCTTTGTCAGCGAGCCAAGCTGCTCTCCCGGCAGGGTTTGGGCAGCAGTTTGTACGGCGATGTGGAAATAGCGGCTCTGCCTTGCCTGTTCCGGGAGACTCGGGAGCGAGGCCCTGGGGCTGGTGCGGGACACGGTGCGGAGAGGCAGGTGGGCTGGCGGGGAGCCCGGCACCGCCCTCGCTCAGCTGGGCTGCCTTGGTGGGGCCAGCTTGGATGGTGCAGGCTTGGGAGTCCCTGCCCCACAGTGCACTGCACAGGGGCAGCCTGGGCAAACCAGCTGTGCTCAGCTCCCCCCAGGCAAACTTTCTGCAGCCTTTCACAAGTGAGAAAGGAAGGAGGCTTTCCGGGAAGGGTTGGCCGTGAAGACAATGTTTGCCTCTTGCGGAAGGACATCGGTGAGCACTTTGCCGTTCGAGCGGATGTCCCGGAGTTTGGAGAGGAGCCTGCCTGCTTCCGAAATTAGAGGCATGCTCCTTGTACACAGGTGATAGTGGCCTTTGATGGGGGTCACCAGCTGGCCTGCTTTTGGCGCACAGAGCTCTGCCTTGCACTCCAGATGCCTGCCCGCAGGGCAGTGCTTGTGCAGCTGCGCTTCCCTTGCAGCCTGGGAAGGAATTGCCCTTTCTGCGGCCGCGGGGAGGCAGAGCAGTAGCAGACCGTGGAGAGAAAGCCATGCCCTTTGTACAGGTGTCCAAGCTTTACCTTAAGGCCATACAGCATGGGCACCTAGAGAGAAGAGGGACTGCTCTTCTCTTTCACACCCCCAGAGACTTCCCAAACGCCATGACGTCTGGTGCCTGGAACTGCTGGGTTTCTGTGCATTCGAGCACGGTGTCACGTAACATCCTGTCTTGCTTGGAGTGCCGGGCTCTGCAGGGGTCATGAATGACCTTGCTCACTGTTCCTTGCTCACCTCCGATGCAGCTGTGCTAGAGAGAGCTGGCATGTAAAGCCCAGACACAGGTGGCCAGCTGCGTGTGAGCTGTGAAGCCACAGGTTTCTACAGTAGAGTGAGAGGCAGAGAAAGGAGCCGCGGAGGGCTGAGGGGAAAGCTGAGCAAAGAGAGGCGTCTCCCTCGGGGCGTGGAGGAAGTGCCCAGGGCTGTGCCCTGCGTCCCGAGGGCTGCAATTGCAGAGCCGCAGGCTGTGCAGGGAGCGCTGAGGTGGGAGGCTGTGCAAGGTAGAGCGCCAGGAACAAGTGCTCCCTCCCTTCGGTCCGGCGGCACTGATCTGGCCATTGATGGGCACTGCTGCAGTACCCCTTTGCTGGGGGATTTCCCCCTGGCGCCTGCCCCTTCTCCAGCCCACTTGCCACTTCCCACACTAAGTGGGGATCCCCCCTCAGGGGAATTAAGGGAGTCACCCTTGTGGAGCTGCAGTTTTAGCAGTCCCTCCCCTCTCCTGGCTCTGCCGTTCCTTGGAGAGCGAGGCGGTAAGTGCAAAGCCCGTCGTACTCCTTTGGAAGCACGCCCAGTCTGCACATCCTTCCTCTCCAAAGAGGGTCCATGCTCACATTGTCTTTCTCTGTGCAGGCAAAGCAGAGGTCTGCAAGGAGCAGACCACTGGTGGAAAGCGGCTGCACTCGCTAGACTTGTTGCAGGGCATGTTCTGCACCTTGCTAACTATTTCTCCTCCCACCAGGAGGTGTTTCCAGCCTCCAGGCGTTCACTTGAAGGCACCAGTATCATCTCACTGCCAGGTGTCCTGCACTAGCCTACCTGTGCTGAGATGGGCAGGCTCTTGTCCTTTGGACAGCTCCTGTCCCAGTGCTTGGCAAGAATGGCATGAGCCTACAGCCTGTCTGGGCAGCGCTTTTGCCTCAGGCCATCGCCTCCTTGCAGCCTCTGGAAATAGCTCCTGACTCCTGTGGTGCCCCAGCCATATGTGCCACCGCTTGCCTAGCCCTTCTGCCTCCCAGGTGGCCCACACATCAACTGTAGCCAAATGATGAGCCATCAGACTCCCCTTTGCCCTTTCCTGCTGGTTGGAGGCACGCACATCGCAGCTGTTGTTTGGTTCAGCCAGGTGCTAACTCTTCCCAGGGTTGCTTCCCCCTGGCGTCTCTACCTTTTCCTTGCCCGTTCTTTTGCACCCACTTGTCTAGCTCCCGGCTGGCAGCGGCCCAGGCAGCGCCTGAGTGTGCGCACACACCAGAGGCCGCTTGCTCCAGCACCATCTGCACAGCTCTGAGCTCCGCCAGCCAGGACGAGCCCTCCATTTACTCCACCCAAGCTTCTCTGGTCGCTACTGCTGCAGCACCAGCTTTGCCTCTCCCTCCTTTCCCTGCTCGCTTGGCGCTCCTGCAAGGTGGCACCTGCAACCCTGCTCTAGTCTGGCCATCCCAGGGCAGCTCCTCACGGACCGCGTGGGAGGCCGGATGGCAGCCCTCCACAGGTCCCCTCCCAGTTTGCCCTGCCCTCTCTGAGGAGTTGTTTCCTTTCTTTGACCCATCACTCGTTAACCGCTACTGGAGGGAGAAAGACCCGTTTGCCAGAGGTGTCTTTTGCGCTACCCGCAGTGGCCGAGGCCGGCCACGTCTCAGTAGCTTTCCAGTAGGAACCCGCACACACAACTGCACTTGCTCTCCTGACTTACGGGCTCAGTCCTTAGCAGCCCTTGCGAGGGATGCAGCTAAGAGCACGTTCTGCAAGGGAGGGTCGCTCGTTTGGGAGCCTTGCCGGGGTGTAGAGGCAAAGCAGAGAGGCTCACCCTTCCCACAGGGCACATCTTGTTGCCATAATCCCCACTTACATCCCTGGTCACCTCAGCCTATCTGGAGTAAACGTGCGCGTGGAGGGAGGGAGGGAGGGAGGGAGAGTGCCAGAGATGAGGCAGGCAACTTTTCCTCTTGGAAAGCATTTAATACTGCCAGGGGGTTTGGTTCACAGTTGCATGCAAAGCTGGTCTTCAGAAATCATGCAGAGCTCTGGCTAGAATACTGACTCCACAGAAGGGTGGTCTCCACAACGCCGAGGTTCCTCACCAAGCTCACAATTGCTTTGGAACCGAAGGGGCAGGAATGTTTGGGACCTCTGCTCATAGACATTCTGGCACCCGTTTCCGGTCTCCTTTCCAACGGGTGCCGCAGATTGTCGCCTCTTGGCAGGACTCTGACAAGTCTCTCGGTCAATAAGCTCCCACAGGGGGTCACTGGGAAACTCACGGGGAAGTTTCTTCCAAGGGGAACCTTGCGGGTTGCACATTCCACCCCCAAAGCCTTCAGGGAAGAAACTCTGTCCCTTGGAGATGCCTTGGAGATGCCTCTGCTGAGTCCTGCACATGGGTGGTGCATGGGCAGCCTGGCAGAACGTCCTGCTTCGACTCTGTGGGTTTCATGGTTGGAAGTGTAGCAGGGAACCTGAGTGGTCAGGTAGGTCTTAGGAGGCTCTTCCTAAGTGAGTGGTCTTCCTGGATTCCTCTGCTACACCCACCTCTCTAAACACTTCCTCTGCTGAGCTGGAACAAGACCTTTACTGATACAGCATCAGCAATGGCTTGTTCTCGCCAGGCCTCTTCTCCTGGACAGCTCTGCAGGAGAACTGATTGCCTTTGCTTGAGGAGCAGTCTCTCAGAAACCACCTGTCTTCCAGGTCTCCAGAATGTGGGACTTTTTTGAGCGCTTTGCTGTGTTTTGCACAAGAGAACGCCTTGCAGCGCTTCCTGATGTGTCTGCCAGGTGTGCGGCTGTCCTCCTTGGGCTTGATGGGAAAAGCCTGGGCGTTCTTCAGAAAGATTTTTTTTTGGGGGGGGGAGGGCTCGGGAGTGAAACTAGTGAAGAGATGGTGAAGACCGAGCCATCAGAGGAGAAAAGGAGCTTTGCAGGGAGCAGCCGGAGGATATTGTGGGGAGGGAGTGCCATTTGACAAGCGTGCCTGCAGGATGGCAAGGCGTTGTTTCCAGAGCCCCCTTCTCCACGCTGCACTTTGTCTCTTGACTGGGAAAAGGCTCCTCTCTTTTGGCTGCCCCCGGATCCCATCTCCTGCCTTCCAGGCTGCTGCTCTGGCAGGACAGGTCTGCCTCTGAGAAGCTCCTGGGCATGTTGCTGACCTCCTTCTTCTGATTAGTCAGCGGAGGGGCAGAGAGGCAGGTGGGATAGGTGCTGCTCCCCAAAGCACTTGCTGCTTTGGGCTGCTGCTCCTGGTGGCAGTTCACAGGGCTGCCTTCAGCTGCAGGCTCGGGGCTGTTGCAGGCAGCACTGTTCTGCTGAGCAGCACCTGGGTGTTTTGTGGGGAGAGTGAGCTGTTAGGCACCTTTTAGAGGCCATGGGAAGATGTCAGGGCACTTTCCCTGCAGCATCGTGTCCCCTCCCCCCTGGCAGGGGACGCAAAGGCAAAACCTTTGTTCCTGTGCATGGAAGTACTGGAAAGCCTTCCACTAGGGAAACCCTGCCAGACCCTCCTGAACCCTCTGCACCTCTCGGCATTTCCACAGATGTCTGCTGCTATCCAGTTACACAAAGTGATGCAGCAGCCCTGGCATGGCACAAGCAGCCCTCCGTGCTCGTACCTGTGGAGCTGGCTGTGTGCTCCCGTGACTCCTCGGTCGAGGCAACGTCATCCCCAAATACTGCTGCGCAGTTGTGGATGAGGAGCTCCACCAAGAGCGTCACCTGCACACAGAAAGCCCCGGAGTTCAGTGCGAGGCGCTGCAAACGACGTGAGCAGCCTTTTGTGCTCCTGAGGGACGTTTCTGCAGCGGCGGCAGCAACCTTGTGTAGCCGCAGCCAGAGCTCAGAGCCTCGTGGCCGTCTATGAGCAAGGCAGCCTCAGCCCCAGCTCAGGGGAGGGGAGCAGGGTGCGGGATTCAACAGACCTTGTCGTTGCTCTCCTTCTGCACGGCCAGCGGGAGCGTGGTGTCCATGTCGGGGCTGAGCATGTTTGGCCCCACGCAAATCGCCAGGTTGCTGGCATCCATCCGGTTGCTCTCTGCACTTTCACTGATGTGGTGGAGCACAGAGAGCAAGCGCCGGAGCAAGAGGCGGTTTGCTGGAGGCAGCAGGCCAGCCACCCTGCGGGAACGCAAACAAACAGGAGGAGGAGTGCAGGCGGCAGGGGCTGCTGCTTCTTGCTTTGAGCCCCAGCGGTGGGACGGGTGGCAAAACTTACTCTCTCAGGCCTGCAATTTTCTCCTGCAGGCTGGGCTTCTCCAGCGCTAGCAGCCAGTTGTCATAGAGGTCGGCCACGAGGAGTTTGCAGGGGATGTTCCTCAGGAAGTCCTGCAAGGTCAAGGCACCTACGTGAGGCTCTGGGCACTAGCAGGGAGCAGAGAGGCAGCACGCCCGTGACTTCGGTGACTCCCTGGGAGGCAGCTAGCTTTGAGCTAGCTGCTCTCAAAGGTGCAGCTGCTGGAGCTGACCATCCCCTGGCACAGGAAAATGCCCAAGGGTGCTTAGCCTGAGCCTCGGAGTGTGGTGCCTTTGGGCAAGTTTTAGCACGGAGTCCCTCCTAGGTCGATCGAGGCCCTGGCATGGGCCCACGCAGAGTCGCCCTGGGCTCTCCCAGCTACAAGTCAGCAGAACTCACCTTCAGCACCACTGCCAGCAGGTGCACGGGTTTGCTCGACAGATCAACCTGCGTGCCTCTGTCCAGCTCTTCCTTCAACTCCCTGCGTGCCTTCTCGTTGGCCGCCTTCCGGAAAATGCCCTCGGTGGCCGGGCCTCTCTCGTAGAGTAGGTCCAGGAGCTCCTGTCAAACAGACAGCCTTGGATTCGTCGCTGCACTCTGCTTGCTCGGCTTACCATGCCGTTCTTGCTCCACGCAGAGTCCCCTGGCAGTACCCTCGCTGTCTCCTGTGCAGCCTCATGCGGGAATGCTGAACTGCAGGCACTGCAGTGGAGGCATCCCTGCAGGACACCCCTCTCCCCAGGCTTGCTTACCTGGACTGGCTGGGGCAGGGCATCACCTGGCCCGCAGATGAGGGCCAGAGGCTGCCCAAAGAGAGACAGCTGGGGGCCGGAGCCTAGCTGCCCTGGGCAGTCCCCGGTGGCAGAGGTTCCTCTCCAAGCCAGGGGCCATGAGATCGCCACCTTCCGCCCTCCCTTGGCTCCGTCTGCTGCAAGCAAGAGGAAAGCAAACACGGCTTCAGCAAATGGGCCTGAGGCGCCTTTCGCCTGTGCGCAGCGCCACGTGCTGCAGCACGTTTACAGGCACCGAGGTTTTGCATGGCGAGAGAGAGCAAGAGCAGCCGCGGCTGCCCGCGGGGCTCGTGAGCTCCGGCGTGTCACCGCTGGTGGCAGGTCAGGCAGCCTGGCACAAGCGCCGCTTTGCAAGCAGGATGGAAGAAGGCAGCGCCCCGCTTTGTTTTTCCCACTCACCAGCCGAGCAGCAAAGTGCCTCTTCGACGGCTGAAGGGTCCGCCCGGGGGCACTGCTTGGCTGCAGCCTGCAAGAAAGGGCTTCAGCCGACCGAGCCGCCCCGCAGCAGCAAGGCCGCGAGCGCGCTGCTCCAGCTGGGCGGCATTGCCGCGCTCTGCCCCAGCCCGGGGCCTTGGCTCCCTTTGCACACCCGGGAGAGGCGCCCGCACCGTGCTGAGATACCGCCCGGCCGCAGCCATCGAGGGCCAGGCAAAGGCAGCCGCTGCTCACCTCTGCCAAAATGAGCGCCTCCACGGTCCTGGCCGTCAGCGACGCCTCCTGGGCGAGAGAGCAAGGTGCCTCCGTGAGCAACCCGTTGCATGGTCGGGTGGGAAAGCCAAGCGGCTCTCGGGGCGGAGCGGAGGCCGTGCGGACACTTACGGGGCCGTAGAAGCCGACCACCTTGGTGAGGAGCCGCAGGGAGGGCAGGCGGGTGACCCTGGCTCCCGGGGCTCCTTGGCTCTGCCTGTGCACAGGGAAGGGCGCGCAAAGAGCTCCGTCAGCCCCGGCCCTGGCTGCTCTCCCTCCCGACAGCCCCAGCAGCGCGGACAAGGGCCCCGCAGCCTGCGCAGCCTCCAGCAGCGCTGCCTGGCAGCACGAGCCCTGCAACGGCCTCGCTCCTGCTGCCCATGGGCCTCCCCGCCATGGGGACACGCGGCAGCGGCGCGGGGTCCCCATGCGCGCACGGCAGGAGCTGTGCTGGCGGCTCCCGGCGCCTCATGCTCATCTGCAAGCACGAGGCAGAGCAGCTCCCGCTGCTGCGCCAGGAGCTGCGCGTGGCCGTGGGTGCACCTTTCCCCCACCGCTCCTTGGGCACGTCCGCGGGCAGCTCCTTCGGGAGCGCTCCGCGCCCTCCCCCTTGGCCCCAGCGGCAGCTTGAACCCCCAGCAGGGCCGACCTGAGGATGGCGTCGAGCCAGAGCTGCTTCACCTCCTGCGACCTGCAGCACAGAGCAGAAACAGCCTCAGCCCAGGCTGCTGCTGCCGCTGCTGCTCTGGACCCACACGGGCCCCACGGAGCTCTCGCCCGTGCGGGGAGAGTGCCGGGGAGAGGGCCGGGCCCCGTGGGGCAGGACAGGCAGCCGTGAGGCCCTGGGAGCTGTCCCGCGACTCACCCAAAGGTGACCACGCAGAGGCCGGTGGTCCAGACGAGGATGAGGGTCTGGCTGGTCTTAAGGCCAAAGACCTCCTCGTCGTGCTCTGGGCTGGCCGCCGCCACCGCCTCGTCGCGGCACAGCACCCACAGCTGGCTGAGCAGCACCCGGTGCCTCAGCCGGAGGATGGAGCCGCATCTGCGGGCAGGAAGGGCAGGGAGGGGGCGGTGGGTGCGCGCGGTGGGGGCGGGCGCAGCCGTCCTCACGCTCCGGGAGCTGCGCTTGCCGGGGCAGAGCCGTGGGGCGGGAGGCGGGAGCGCTGGGCCGCGTCTCCTTACTTGAAGGTGGCGATGGCGATGGCGTGCGGGAACAGCAGGAGGTGCCGGTGGCGCGTGCGCTGGTGCCGGGTCACCTGCACGCGCTGGCGGAGCAGCAGCTCGGGGCTGCTGGAGGACACGAAGGCGCCGAGCGGCGCCGGGGACCGGGAGGCCGCCGTGCCCCAGAGCCCGAGGCGGGCGCCAGGAGCCCCACGGGCGGGGGTCCCGGGCCCTGCCTGCGTGCCGGGAGCGGGAGCGCCCCAGGCACCGCAGCACATCCCCTGCCCCATGGCGCTGGGGCCGGACAGAGCTGCGCGAGGCTGCACGCGTGTGCCTTAGCTGAGCAGTATCGCCGGGCTGAGAGCTGCCTCTGCCCACACTGCCCTGCGGTGGCACGGTGCCGCAATGGGGACACGCCGGTGGTCGTGGCCAAGGTCACTGCGATGCCACCACGGCACATTGTGATGCATCAGTGGGTCAGCCCCAGGGGTGTGGGCCAGCAGATAAGGGGGGGGGGTCTCCTGGCCTCTAGCATCTGCACTGCTGCACCATTTCCATGCCCTTGCTTCTGCTTGTGCCCCTTGTCTCATAGGGTGGCAATGTGGATGTGGATGACAACTCTCTTCATGTTGTGCAATCACATCCTTTACAAATAGGTTTTCCAAACTTTTGAGAATTTCAATTTTGTGACATGAGATCTCCTTCACTAATGACAATAACTGAGCTGGTTGCCTCTGCTTTACATTATAAGGAAGAAAATTCATCTGATATACCTTAGCAGTTTTTGTTACACTCTTAGATACTTTGATTATAATTTTGTAGCAGTTCCTCCCATTGTGAATAAGAGGATCCACTTCTGTACTGCTGCCCAGTAACATCACATTTGCATTTAGGCAGATCATGCAAGTATCTGATGAGTCCCTTATCCAGTTACTGTAAACTACTAACTACTATTAATTCTGTGCCTTCCATTTCATTTGCTCCAGCACACGTTTACTATTTTCTTATTTTTCATCTCCTCACCTTACCGTAATTCAAGCCCAGATATTCTGCTTTATCTTTTATACAAACAAAAAAGTATAAAGAAAATTCTCTATTTCTAGATCTATTTTTGCATTCACAACTGTTTCCTTGAGGCTCTTAATCTTAGCTAATCTTTCATTCAGTTCCAAAATATTGTCCTTCCTAGGTATATGTGGTTAACAATTTACTCTTGCTTGGAAAGAAATGTTGGCCCTCCACAACAGAATTGTATCATCACTTGCATAAAGTTTTGACTGATAGCACTTCTGAGGTCCAGAAACAGAGAAACTTCCAGCAAATATTGTGGCCATTTTGAACAGAGAATAGGGAGACACATGGACAGATTTTATAGCGATTTCTTAAAACTGACAAATGAAACCATGACTTCAAATTGTACTGGGAAAGGATGTTGCTGGTCAGAACAACACTGATGTTCTGAATCCTTTGGGATTTGTACTATATGGAGCAAAATGGGTAAGGACATTGCAGGGTGTAAATAAGCACTGTAGAGACATACTTTTGCTCTAATAGTGTAAGCTTGCATCTGCCTAAACCATGGCTGCCTTTGCCACGAAGGCACACTGCTGCCTCATGGTCAGCTGGTTGTTCCCCCACAGGCTCCTCTCTGCCAAGCTGCTTCCCAGCCCACCGACTCCCAGCCTGTCCTGGTGCCTGGGGGTATGGTTCCCCAGGGGCAAGACATGGCACTTCCCGTTGTTGAACTTGATTGAGGAGGTTCCTCTCTGACCAGCTCTCCAGCATCTTGAGGCCCCTCTGAATGACAGCACAACCCTCTGGGGTATCAGCCACTCCAGCCACTTCCGTCTCATCCCTGAACCTGCATGTTTAAAATCCGCAGAACAAGGACCCGTCTCCTTCCAGGGCTGTCGTGGCTCTCCTAAGGTACCATTAAGGTGAAAAGCCTGCTTTTTCACTGTTGTGAGAGTCTCCTGGCTTTCTGGGACGCAGCCTGGCCATGGGCTTCCAGGTGGTGAGACTGTTGTCCCAAAACGTGGGTTCTGTTACCCGGCGTGCAAGCACCCAATGGACACACAGGGCCGAGATATTGGTTTATTTCATTTCTGCACAGAGATGGGTGCTAGGTGGTAAACCCACAAAGCTCGCACACCTCCTCCCCCTCTCATTCTTAATTATACACACTTTTCAGGGAGTACTTTATACAAATCTTACTATTGGTTACAATTTCATCACCTCAGGTAATCGCTCTGCGCTTGCGCTTTCACATTCCTGTTAATGAGCATAGGAGGCGAAAAAGAGGCGGTAACATCATTATCATGTCATTTCCATCTCATTATTCATTTAGGGGTGTGAAGTTTAATATGTTAATAAGCCTTACTGAACCTAAGGTCACTTCTGGGTTACTCTGCTCTTTCTGCCTTACCTACCCCTCGCATTCTTCAAAGCGCTGTGGTTTCATCCAGGTTATTTAGCCGGAGCTGGTTATCCTTTGCAGTACTGTTTTTCTCTCTCCCTTGTCCTTGAGTCTTGTGAACTATTTGCAAGGTTTTCCTCACAGTATTTCTCTAACAATTCCCCCCTTTGAGACTTGTTAATATCACTTATCTAGCAAGTCTCATTTAAACAACTTCAATTATTCTTACATGGATGTTAAGTTAATTCTAAGTATTTCCCATGGCATGGGTAATCCGGGAGATTTGGGGAATAGAGAAGCAAGCAGTAATCTGAGTCACTTTTTCCGAAGGCCCGTATAAGCTACAGAATCAGGTTAGTTGTACCAATGAGCATGCATAACAAAATTAACAATGTCCTCATTTTCCATCTTAACTCTATAGCAAACAAATTAGATTAAACAAATCAATATTCTTATAAATCAGCTCTATCTATTATTAACATTACTATCAGAATGCAAAATAACACCTAATAACACTAAGAGCACTCTAACTCCATGTAAAAGAGTTCAGTTTTCCACGTGCAATTCATCACTTTCCTAACTTCTGTATTCTGTGGGGGTGGCAGTCCACGAGTCATTCAAAGGTGCCCTCTTTATTCGGGAATTGTGGGTCCAGGAACTTATTCCCTCCACCTTTACTGCAGTATGAGTTGTCAGAAGCACCAGGTAAGGTCCTTTCCACTTTTCTCTTAGTGGTTCTTCTTTCCATGTCCGAATATAAACCAGATCCCCAGGCTTGAAGTCATGCACAGGAGAATGCAATGGAAGGGGGGTACGTTGACTAAGGTACCTATGTAAAGATGTTAGTACCCGGGACAAAGACAATAAATACTCTCTCAACATTTCTTCCCCTCTTACATGCATTTCATCACTTTGTCCCCCTATTTCATTAATTGGGTAAGGTTTCCCGTAAAGTATTTCAAAAGGGCTTACTCCCTCTTTGATTCTTGGGGTTATTCTTAGTCTCATCAAGGCCATTTGTAATACATCTATCCATTTAGGATGGGTTTCCTGACACAGTTTTGAAATATGCCTTTTAAGTGTTTGGTTCGTTCTTTCCACCTTACTGCTAGACTGGGGTCTCCACGGAGTGTGTAATTCCCATTTCATCTGTAAAAATTTGGATGTGCCTTGAACCACCTCTGAAATAAAATGAGGTCCATTACCTGAGCATATACCTTCAGGAATCCCAAATTGAGGAATTATCTCTTTTAGTAAAATTTTAGTTACTTCTTTTGCATGATTGGTGGAGCATGGGAAGGCTTCTGGCCAACCAGAAAAAGTATCTACCAAAACAAGTAAATATTTAAACCGACCACATTTAGACAATTCAGAGAACTCTATCTGCCAGTGTTCCCCCGGGGTTAATCCTCTTCTTAGTTCTCCCATGGGTGGTTTCTTCTGAATTTTGGGGTTATTTGCACAACAGGTGGGGCATCTTTTTACAATAAGGTCAGCATTTGATAGCATTTTTGATCCCACAGCATATCTTTTCACACTGCTTATCATAGCATCTGCTCCCACGTGAGTTTCTTCACGCAGTCTTTTGAGGAACACTTCCATCATTTTGGCTGTAGTTAAAACTTGTCCATTGGGGGTGACCCACCACCCTTCAGCATTTTTTGTACGTTTTAGCCTTTCTGCCAATTGATTTTCTTTGTCTGAATATTCAGGAGGTCTCATTTGTATTTTCCTACTGGGTAATAAAGCCCCAATCACCTGTCCTGCTAGTGCTGCCTTTTTGGCTGCCATATCTGCTCTCCTGTTTCCTTGTGCCACTTCACTATTTCCCTTCTGGTGGGCTGTGCAATGCGTTATAGCTACTTCTTTGGGTTCCATTATTGCTTGTAACAATCTTAATATCTCTTGTCCATACTTTATATTACTTCCTTGAGAATTTAAGAGCCCTCGTTCTTTCCAAATCGCTCCATGAGCGTGCACTGCCCCAAAGGCATCCTTTGAGTCAGTATATATATTTACTCTTTGGCCCGTTCCGATTTCAAGGGCTCGTATAATGGCAATGATTTCAGCCTTTTGTGCTGAGGTGTTTCGTGGCAATGGTTTAGCTTCTACTTCTTTCCACTGAGTCACTACTGCCTATCCAGCCTTTCTCTCTCCATTCTGTACAAAGCTGCTCCCATCTGTATATAGCTCCACATCTGGGTTCTGCAAAGGTTCATCCTTTAAATCAGGCTGGCTAGAGTATACTTGCTCTAGAGTGGCCAGACAGTCACGTTGTAACTCGTTTTGCTCTTCACCAGGTAGCAGAGTAGCAGGGTTTAAGGTCGAAACCACCTTTAAGGTAATATCTCCTTGTTCCAAAAACACAGCATGATATTTTACCAGTCTGCTCGGGGAAATCCAATGATGCCCCTTTTGATTTAAAACTGCTGATACTGCATGTGGTTCGAAAACAGTTAAGGGCTGTCCCAGAGTCAATTTGCGGGCCTCTTGTGTTAATAAGAAGGTGGCTGCTATAGCCCGGAGGCAGGCCGGCCATCCTTTACTTACTTCGTCTAATTGTTTAGAAAAATATGCCGCCGGTCTTTGCCAGCTCCCAAGCATTTGGGTCATTACTGCCGAGGCCACCTGCTGCCGCTCGTGCACATACAATTGAAAGGGTTTAGCCATATCTGGGAGTCCCAGTGCTGGAGCCTCCATCAATTTCTTTTTCCTTTCATCGAAATTAGCACGGCATGCCGGGGTCCACTCTAACCGTTCTCCCGGACCCTTTAGGGCTGCATATAAAGGTTTAGTTATCAGCCCAAAATTAGGGATCCATATGCGGCAAAATCCTGCCATTCCCAAGAATCCCCTCAGCTGTCTTTTCGTGCGGGGTACTGCAATTCAGCATATAGGCTCTTTTCTTTCCGCTCCTAGTGCACGTTGTCCTTTCGATATTTTAAAACCAAGATATTGGGCTTCCTTCTTCGCAATCTGAGCCTTTTTCTTTGAAACACGATACCCGGCAAGTCCCCCAAAATTTAACAGACTCACTGTCGCCTCTAAATATATTTGCTCTGAATCCACTCCAATCAAAATGTCATGCACCTACTGTAAAAGAGTAGGATCCTTTCTGGTGGGTAAATAGACCTCAGGATCCCCCTTTCTGTCCCTTCTCTCTCCCTCTTCTTTTGCCTTATCAGTTACCAGCCTCTTTTCTTCTCCCGTCAGGGAAGTACTCAACAGCGCCTGCACATCTCCCCAGTTAGGATTATGAGTTATCATAATAGTCTCCAAAAGCTGCTGCAGCTTCTCAGGATTTTCCCTATATGATCCAATAGACTGCTTCCAGTTTAGTAAATCCGAGGCTGTAAAAGGAACATGTACAAATACTGGCAGCCCTTCTGGTCCCACTGCTTGCCTCAAAGGAGCCTGTATAACAGGTTGTTTCCATCTCCTAGTTCGGCCAGAAACAGGGCTGGACTCTTTGCTTTCTAGCGGGGGGGCCGATGCTTCAACTGAGGCGGAATCGTTTCCACAAGAGGGGGCCACTGTCAGTAGTTGTACATCCTCCTGCTCCTCTCCGTTCAGAATCTTTCTGTTAGCACAATACCCGCTCTCCTCCTTCTTTCCTACTGCAACCGTTACAGATTCCTCTTCACTTATAAGTCCACATTCCCTTTGAATTCCTGGTTCCCTGTGTAGTGGCATAAAAGCCTCCACATAGGGTATTTCATCCCACTTCCCCTTCCGGCAACAAAACAGCAGTAACTGGAACATAGTGTTATAGTTCAAGGTCCCATTTTTTGGCCATTGCTCATCACATTCCAGCTTATACATTGGCCACCACTGATTACAATATCCTCTCATTCTTTTTTTTTGTCATCCGATCTCCACCAAAGATATCCCAGTGTTCCAAAATACAACCCAAAGGGCTACAGGGAGGAATCCTGGACTGGCTTGATCCCATGTCAGTTACCTAGAAATACCAACCTTATTACCTAGAAATACCTTTTTTCCCGTACCTTTGTGTGCACTCAGCTCTGACCCCTCTGGTCAATTTAAGGCAACCCTTGCCGAGTGTCTACGTGTGACATAATCCAACATAATCTTCCACGGAAGTAAGTAAATTCTAAACTCACCAATCCAAAGATTCACCCCCTTTCGCCCTGGCACAAATATCTCTGGTCGGCGTTGCACCTTTGAGTCCTGGGTCGTCCCGACTTGGGAGGGAGGTCGGAGGACTCCCCGATCAAGAGGTCGGTGCGCGCTGGAGCTCGATCCGATCCAGTCCGCTGTCGGGAACGGCAAGATGATCCGGGCAAGGCTTTCTGGCAAGTCCCATCTGGGTCGCCAAACTGTTGTCCCAAAACGTGGGTTCTGTTACCCGGCGTGCAAGCACCCAATAGACACACAGGGTCGAGATATTGGTTTATTTCATTTCTGTGCAGAGATGGGTGCGAGGTGGTAAACCCACAAAGCTCGCACACCTCCTCCCCCTCTCATTCTGGATTTGTACACACTTTTCAGGGAGTACTTTATACAAATCTTCCTATTGGTTACAGCTTCATTACCTCAGGTAATCGCTCTGCGCTTGCGCTTTCACATTCCTGTTAATGAGCATAGGAGGCAAAGAAGAGGCGGTAACATCATTATCATGTCATTTCCATCTCATTATTCATTTAGGGGTGTGAAGTTTAATACGTTAATAAGCCTTAATGAACCTAAGGTCACTTCTGGGTTACTCTGCTGTTTCTGTCTTACCTACCCCTCCCCTTCTTCAAAGCGCTGTGGCTTCATCCAGGTTATTTAGCCGGAGCTGGTTATCCTTTGCAGTACTGTTTTTCTCTCTCTCTTGTCCTTGAGTCTTGTGAACTATTTGCAAGGTTTTCCTCACAGTATTTCTCTAACAATTCCCCCCTTTGAGACTTGTTAATATCACTTATCTAGCAAGTCTCATTTAAACAACTTCAATTATTCTTACATGGATGCTAAGTTAATTCTAAGTATTTCCCATGGCATGGGTAATCCGGGAGATTTGGGGAATAGAGAAGCAAGCAGTAATCTGAGTCACTTTTTCCGAAGGTCCGTATAAGCTACAGAATCAGGTTAGTTGTACCAATGAGCATGCATAACAAAATTAACAATGTCCTCATTTTCCATCTTAACTCTATAGCAAACAAATTAGATTAAACAAATCAATATTCTTATAAATCAGCTCTATCTATTATTAACATTACTATCAGAATGCAAAATAACACCTAATAACACTAAGAGCACTCTAACTCCATGTAAAAGAGTTCAGTTTTCCACGTGCAATTCATCACTTTCCTAACTTCTGTATTCTGTGGGGGTGGCAGTCCACGAGTCATTCAACGGTGTCGTCTTAATTCGGGAATCGTGGGTCCAGGAACTTATTCCCTCCACCTTTACTGCAGTATGAGTTGTCAGAAGCACCAGGTAAGGTCCTTTCCACTTTTCTCTTAGTGGCTCTTCTTTCCATGTCCGAATATAAACCAGATCCCCAGGCTTGAAGTCATGCACAGGAAAATACAATGGAAGGGGGGTACGTTGATTAAGGTAGCTACGTAAAGATGTTAGTACCCGGGACAAAGACAATAAATACTCTCTCAACATTTCTTCCCCTCTTACATGCATTTCATCACTTTGTCTCCCTATTTCATTAATTGGGTAAGGTTTCCCGTAAAGTATTTCAAAAGGGCTTACTCCCTCTTTGATTCTTGGGGTTATTCTTAGTCTCATCAAGGCCATTGGTAATACATCTATCCATTTAGGATGGGTTTCCTGACACAGTTTTGAAATATGCCTTTTAAGTGTTTGGTTCGTTCTTTCCACCTTACCGCTAGACTGGGGTCTCCATGGAGTGTGTAATTCCCATTTCATCTGTAAAAATTTGGATGTGCCTTGAACCACCTCTGAAATAAAATGAGGTCCATTACCTGAGGATATACCTTCAGGAATCCCAAATCGAGGAATTATCTCTTTTAGTAAACTTTTAATTACTTCTTTTGCACGATTGGTGGAGCATGGGAAGGCTTCTGGCCAACCAGAAAAAGTATCTGCCAAAACAAGTAAATATTTAAACCGACCACATTTAGACAATTCAGAGAACTCTATCTGCCAGTGTTCCCCCGGGGTTAATCCTCTTCTTAGTTCTCCCATGGGTGGTTTCTTCTGAATTTTGGGGTTATTTGCACAACAGGTGGGGCATCTTTTTACAATAAGGTCAGCATTTGATAGCATTTTTGATCCCACAGCATATCTTTTCACACTGCTTATCATAGCATCTGCTCCCACGTGAGTTTCTTCACGCAGTCTTTTGAGGAACACTTCCATCATTTTGGCTGTAGTTAAAACTTGTCCATTGGGGGTGACCCACCACCCTTCAGCATTTTTTGTACGTTTTAGCCTTTCTGCCAATTGATTTTCTTTGTCTGAATATTCAGGAGGTCTCATTTGTATTTTCCTACTGGGTAATAAAGCCCCAATCACCTGTCCTGCTAGTGCTGCCTTTTTGGCTGCCATATCTGCTCTCCTGTTTCCTTGTGCCACTTCACTATTTCCCTTCTGGTGGGCTGTGCAATGCGTTATAGCTACTTCTTTGGGTTCCATTATTGCTTGTAACAATCTTAATATCTCTTGTCCATACTTTATATTACTTCCTTGAGAATTTAAGAGCCCTCGTTCTTTCCAAATCGCTCCATGAGCGTGCACTGCCCCAAAGGCATCCTTTGAGTCAGTATATATATTTACTCTTTGGCCCGTTCCGATTTCAAGGGCTCGTATAATGGCAATGATTTCAGCCTTTTGTGCTGAGGTGTTTCGTGGCAATGGTTTAGCTTCTACTTCTTTCCACTGAGTCACTACTGCCTATCCAGCCTTTCTCTCTCCATTCTGTACAAAGCTGCTCCCATCTGTATATAGCTCCACATCTGGATTCTGCAAAGGTTCATCCTTTAAATCAGGCCGGCTAGAGTATACTTGCTCTAGAGTGGCCAGACAGTCACGTTGTAACTCGTTTTGCTCTTCACCAGGTAGCAGAGTAGCAGGGTTTAAGGTCGAAACCACCTTTAAGGTAATATCTCCTTGTTCCAATAACACCGCATGATATTTTACCAGTCTGCTCGGGGAAATCCAATGATGCCCCCTTTGATTTAAACTTGCTGATACTGCATGTGGTACGAAAACAGTTAAGGGCTGTCCCAGAGTCAATTTGCGGGCCTCTTGTGTTAATAAGAAGGTGGCTGCTATAGCCCGGAGGCAGGCCGGCCATCCTTTACTTACTTCGTCTAATTGTTTAGAAAAATATGCCGCTGGTCTTTGCCAGCTCCCAAGCATTTGGGTCATTACTGCCGAGGCCACCTGCTGCCGCTCGTGCACATACAATTGAAAGGGTTTAGCCATATCTGGGAGTCCCAGTGCTGGAGCTTCCATCAATTTCTTTTTCCTTTCATCGAAACTAGCACGGCATGCCGGGGTCCACTCTAACCGTTCTCCCGGACCCTTTAGGGCTGCATATAAAGGTTTAGTTATCAGCCCAAAATTAGGGATCCATATGCGGCAAAATCCTGCCATTCCCAAGAATCCCCTCAGCTGTCTTTTCGTGCGGGGTACTGCAATTCGGCATATAGGCTCTTTTCTTTCCGCTCCTAGTGCACGTTGTCCTTTCAATATTTTAAAACCAAGATATTGGGCTTCCTTCTTCGCAGTCTGAGCCTTTTTCTTTGAAACACGATACCCGGCAAGTCCCCCAAAATTTAACAGACTCACTGTCGCCTCTAAACATATTTGCTCTGAATCCGCTCCAACCAAAATGTCATGCACCTACTGTAAAAGAGTGACATTTTTGTTACCTTCCTGCCATTGGGCTAGTTGTTTGGCCAAGATCTCACCAAGCGGGGTAGGACTGTTCTTGAATGCTTGAGGAAGAACGTCCAGCATAACTGCTCCTTCCTCCTCGTAGTGGGACTTTCCCATTCCAAGGCAAAAATTGTCTGGCTTTGTTCTTCTATAGGAATTCATATAAAAGCATCTTTTATATCTAGCACTGTATACAATTGCTAGTCTCAGGCACCGAGGCTAAAAGAGTATATGGGTTTGGCACGGTTGGATGGATATCTTTTGTTATTTGGTTCAGTGCCCTTAGGTCCTGGTCCAGTCGATATTCTTGGGAGCGCGGTTTCCTTACCGGCAGGATGGGTGTGTTGAATTCAGACTGACACTCTCTAAGCAAGCCATATTGCAAGAAGGCATTAATTAGGGGTTCCAATCCTCTACGTGCTTCTAGCTTGGTAGGGTACTGATGCACTTGAACTGGCTTCGCTCCTCGTTGGAGCTCTATTTTGAGCGGAGTCGCGTTTTTTGCTTTCCCTGGCTTTGCTGAGGCCCAAACCAAGGGAATCACCGCATCCAATACACTTGAAGGGATACTTGCACTGTTATCGTCTGGAGCTGAGCCCACCAAAAGGCAGATTTGTGCTCTCCGTGCCGATTCTGGAGGGCTGTGGAGCTGCACGGAACTCTCAGAAAAGGTCACCTGCGCATTCAGTTTGCATAGTGAATCCCGTCCTAATAAAAGGAGGGGACACTCTGGCATATAGAGAAATTCCTGAGTCAATTTAGTACCTCCAATCGTACACTCCATTGGTTGCAAAAATGGCCTCAAAGCTTTCCTTCCCGTAGCCCCAACAATAGTGGTAGTAGTCTTACTTAAGGGTCCTTTACAGCTAGTTATCACTGAATGAGTAGCTCCACTATCAAATAAAAAATCTATAGTTTCATTCCCCAGCTTTAGTGGAACCAGGGCATCAGCTGAGGAAATTCTCATTTTCTCCCCCGGTCCCCTTCATTCCCTATTTGACTCCTCTAGCATAATTAGGTCGGTGTTTGCTGGGCTCTGTAGCTTTGTTATCCTTCTTCGATTTGGACATTCCTTTTTCCAGTGCCCTTCCTGTCTACAAATTGCACATTGATTTGGACCCAAAGGGGGTCTAGGGAGGCCTCCTCCTGGCCTCCCTCCCCTTCCACTTCTTCCTCCTCTGTTACCTCTTCTGCTGCCCCTGCCCCTGCCTTGGAATTCATTCCTCTGCACAGCTGCCAGGATAGAAGCCTGTAGTTTCATTCGATTTTGTGTTTCTCTTGTTCTCTTTTCATCTCGATTCTTATATACCTTACACGCTATTTCTATCAGCTGAGAATGTCTATACATTCCCCCAGCTCCATCTACCTTCTGTAGCTTCTTCCTAATATCCTGAGCTGACTGGCCACTGAAGAGCATATTAATCAGCCTTTGATTCGTTTCCTCATTTGGATCCAGGTCTGTCCATTTTCTGGCTGTTTCGCATAATCTTTCACAAAAGGCCGAGGGATTTTCTTCAGGCCCTTGCTTTACTTCATACAACTTTGATACACTCTTTGGTTTCGGAACCCCGTACCGAACCCCGTATAAAATTAGCTGTTGATACTGCCTCAATAGCCGTTACCCCCGCTCCTATTTGGATCCCACTCTGGATCCTTTCTGGTGGGTAAATAGACCTCAGGATCCCCCTTTCTGTCCCTTCTCTCTCCCTCTTCTTTTGCCTTATCAGTTACCAGCCTCTTTTCTTCTCCCGTCAGGGAAGTACTCAACAGCGCCTGCACATCTCCCCAGTTAGGATTATGAGTTATCATAATAGTCTCCAAAAGCTGCTGCAGCTTCTCAGGATTTTCCCTATATGATCCAATAGACTGCTTCCAGTTTAGTAAATCCGAGGCTGTAAAAGGAACATGTACAAATACTGGCAGCCCTTCTGGTCCCACTGCTTGCCTCAAAGGAGCCTGTATAACAGGTTGTTTCCATCTCCTAGTTCGGCCAGAAACAGGGCTGGACTCTTTGCTTTCTAGCGGGGGGGCCGATGCTTCAACTGAGGCGGAATCGTTTCCACAAGAGGGGGGCACTGTCAGTAGTTGTACATCCTCCTGCTCCTCTCCGTTCAGAATCTTTCTGTTAGCACAATACCCGCTCTCCTCCTCCTTTCCTACTGCAACCGTTACAGATTCCTCTTCACTTATAAGTCCACATTCCCTTTGAATTCCTGGTTCCCTGTGTAGTGGCATAAAAGCCTCCACATAGGGTATTTCATCCCACTTCCCCTTCCGGCAACAAAACAGCAGTAACTGGAACATAGTGTTATAGTTCAAGGTCCCATTTTTTGGCCATTGCTCATCACATTCCAGCTTATACATTGGCCACCACTGATTACAATATCCTCTCATTCTTTTTTTTTTTGTCATCCGATCTCCACCAAAGATATCCCAGTGTTCCAAAATACAACCCAAAGGGCTACAGGGAGGAATCCTGGACTGGCTTGATCCCATGTCAGTTACCTAGAAATACCAACCTTATTACCTAGAAATACCTTTTTTCCCGTACCTTTGTGTGCACTCAGCTCTGACCCCTCTGGTCAATTTAAGGCAACCCTTGCCGAGCGTCTACGTGTGACATAATCCAACATAATCTTCCACGGAAGTAAGTAAATTCTAAACTCACCAATCCAAAGATTCACCCCCTTTCGCCCTGGCACAAATATCTCTGGTCGGCGTTGCACCTTTGAGTCTCTGGTCGTCCCAACTTGGGAGGGAGGTCGGAGGACTCCCCGATCAAGAGGTCGGTGCGCGCTGGAGCTCGATCCGATCCAGTCCGCTGTCGGGAACGGCAAGATGATCCAGGCAAGGCCTTCTGGCAAGTCCCATCTGGGTCGCCAAACTGTTGTCCCAAAATGTGGGTTCTGTTACCCGGCGTGCAAGCACCCAATAGACACACAGGGTCGAGATATTGGTTTATTTCATTTCTGTGCAGAGATGGGTGCGAGGTGGTAAACCCACAAAGCTCGCACACCTCCTCCCCCTCTCATTCTGGATTTGTACACACTTTTCAGGGAGTACTTTATACAAATCTTCCTATTGGTTACAGCTTCATCACCTCAGGTAATCGCTCTGCGCTTGCGCTTTCACATTCCTGTTAATGAGCATAGGAGGCGAAGAAGAGGCGGTAACATCATTATCATGTCATTTCCATCTCATTATTCATTTAGGGGTGTGAAGTTTAATACGTTAATAAGCCTTAATGAACCTAAGGTCACTTCTGGGTTACTCTGCTGTTTCTGTCTTACCTACCCCTCCCCTTCTTCAAAGCGCTGTGGCTTCATCCAGGTTATTTAGCCGGAGCTGGTTATCCTTTGCAGTACTGTTTTTCTCTCTCTCTTGTCCTTGAGTCTTGTGAACTATTTGCAAGGTTTTCCTCACAGTATTTCTCTAACAATTCCCCCCTTTGAGACTTGTTAATATCACTTATCTAGCAAGTCTCATTTAAACAACTTCAATTATTCTTACATGGATGCTAAGTTAATTCTAAGTATTTCCCATGGCATGGGTAATCCGGGAGATTTGGGGAATAGAGAAGCAAGCAGTAATCTGAGTCACTTTTTCCGAAGGCCCGTATAAGCTACAGAATCAGGTTAGTTGTACCAATGAGCATGCATAACAAAATTAACAATGTCCTCATTTTCCATCTTAACTCTATAGCAAACAAATTAGATTAAACAAATCAATATTCTTATAAATCAGCTCTATCTATTATTAACATTACTATCAGAATGCAAAATAACACCTAATAACACTAAGAGCACTCTAACTCCATGTAAAAGAGTTCAGTTTTCCACGTGCAATTCATCACTTTCCTAACTTCTGTATTCTGTGGGGGTGGCAGTCCACGAGTCATTCAACGGTGTCGTCTTAATTCGGGAATCGTGGGTCCAGGAACTTATTCCCTCCACCTTTACTGCAGTATGAGTTGTCAGAAGCACCAGGTAAGGTCCTTTCCACTTTTCTCTTAGTGGCTCTTCTTTCCATGTCCGAATATAAACCAGATCCCCAGGCTTGAAGTCATGCACAGGAAAATACAATGGAAGGGGGGTACGTTGATTAAGGTAGCTACGTAAAGATGTTAGTACCCGGGACAAAGACAATAAATACTCTCTCAACATTTCTTCCCCTCTTACATGCATTTCATCACTTTGTCCCCCTATTTCATTAATTGGGTAAGGTTTCCCGTAAAGTATTTCAAAAGGGCTTACTCCCTCTTTGATTCTTGGGGTTATTCTTAGTCTCATCAAGGCCATTGGTAATACATCTATCCATTTAGGATGGGTTTCCTGACACAGTTTTGAAATATGCCTTTTAAGTGTTTGGTTCGTTCTTTCCACCTTACCGCTAGACTGGGGTCTCCATGGAGTGTGTAATTCCCATTTCATCTGTAAAAATTTGGATGTGCCTTGAACCACCTCTGAAATAAAATGAGGTCCATTACCTGAGGATATACCTTCAGGAATCCCAAATCGAGGAATTATCTCTTTTAGTAAACTTTTAATTACTTCTTTTGCACGATTGGTGGAGCATGGGAAGGCTTCTGGCCAACCAGAAAAAGTATCTGCCAAAACAAGTAAATATTTAAACCGACCACATTTAGACAATTCAGAGAACTCTATCTGCCAGTGTTCCCCCGGGGTTAATCCTCTTCTTAGTTCTCCCATGGGTGGTTTCTTCTGAATTTTGGGGTTATTTGCACAACAGGTGGGGCATCTTTTTACAATAAGGTCAGCATTTGATAGCATTTTTGATCCCACAGCATATCTTTTCACACTGCTTATCATAGCATCTGCTCCCACGTGAGTTTCTTCACGCAGTCTTTTGAGGAACACTTCCATCATTTTGGCTGTAGTTAAAACTTGTCCATTGGGGGTGACCCACCACCCTTCAGCATTTTTTGTACGTTTTAGCCTTTCTGCCAATTGATTTTCTTTGTCTGAATATTCAGGAGGTCTCATTTGTATTTTCCTACTGGGTAATAAAGCCCCAATCACCTGTCCTGCTAGTGCTGCCTTTTTGGCTGCCATATCTGCTCTCCTGTTTCCTTGTGCCACTTCACTATTTCCCTTCTGGTGGGCTGTGCAATGCGTTATAGCTACTTCTTTGGGTTCCATTATTGCTTGTAACAATCTTAATATCTCTTGTCCATACTTTATATTACTTCCTTGAGAATTTAAGAGCCCTCGTTCTTTCCAAATCGCTCCATGAGCGTGCACTGCCCCAAAGGCATCCTTTGAGTCAGTATATATATTTACTCTTTGGCCCGTTCCGATTTCAAGGGCTCGTATAAGGGCAATGATTTCAGCCTTTTGTGCTGAGGTGTTTCGTGGCAATGGTTTAGCTTCTACTTCTTTCCACTGAGTCACTACTGCCTATCCAGCCTTTCTCTCTCCATTCTGTACAAAGCTGCTCCCATCTGTATATAGCTCCACATCTGGATTCTGCAAAGGTTCATCCTTTAAATCAGGCCGGCTAGAGTATACTTGCTCTAGAGTGGCCAGACAGTCACGTTGTAACTCGTTTTGCTCTTCACCAGGTAGCAGAGTAGCAGGGTTTAAGGTCGAAACCACCTTTAAGGTAATATCTCCTTGTTCCAATAACACCGCATGATATTTTACCAGTCTGCTCGGGGAAATCCAATGATGCCCCCTTTGATTTAAACTTGCTGATACTGCATGTGGTACGAAAACAGTTAAGGGCTGTCCCAGAGTCAATTTGCGGGCCTCTTGTGTTAATAAGAAGGTGGCTGCTATAGCCCGGAGGCAGGCCGGCCATCCTTTACTTACTTCGTCTAATTGTTTAGAAAAATATGCCGCTGGTCTTTGCCAGCTCCCAAGCATTTGGGTCATTACTGCCGAGGCCACCTGCTGCCGCTCGTGCACATACAATTGAAAGGGTTTAGCCATATCTGGGAGTCCCAGTGCTGGAGCTTCCATCAATTTCTTTTTCCTTTCATCGAAACTAGCACGGCATGCCGGGGTCCACTCTAACCGTTCTCCCGGACCCTTTAGGGCTGCATATAAAGGTTTAGTTATCAGCCCAAAATTAGGGATCCATATGCGGCAAAATCCTGCCATTCCCAAGAATCCCCTCAGCTGTCTTTTCGTGCGGGGTACTGCAATTCGGCATATAGGCTCTTTTCTTTCCGCTCCTAGTGCACGTTGTCCTTTCAATATTTTAAAACCAAGATATTGGGCTTCCTTCTTCGCAGTCTGAGCCTTTTTCTTTGAAACACGATACCCGGCAAGTCCCCCAAAATTTAACAGACTCACTGTCGCCTCTAAACATATTTGCTCTGAATCCGCTCCAACCAAAATGTCATGCACCTACTGTAAAAGAGTGACATTTTTGTTACCTTCCTGCCATTGGGCTAGTTGTTTGGCCAAGATCTCACCAAGCGGGGTAGGACTGTTCTTGAATGCTTGAGGAAGAACGTCCAGCATAACTGCTCCTTCCTCCTCGTAGTGGGACTTTCCCATTCCAAGGCAAAAATTGTCTGGCTTTGTTCTTCTATAGGAATTCATATAAAAGCATCTTTTATATCTAGCACTGTATACAATTGCTAGTCTCAGGCACCGAGGCTAAAAGAGTATATGGGTTTGGCACGGTTGGATGGATATCTTTTGTTATTTGGTTCAGTGCCCTTAGGTCCTGGTCCAGTCGATATTCTTGGGAGCGCGGTTTCCTTACCGGCAGGATGGGTGTGTTGAATTCAGACTGACACTCTCTAAGCAAGCCATATTGCAAGAAGGCATTAATTAGGGGTTCCAATCCTCTACGTGCTTCTAGCTTGGTAGGGCACTGATGCACTTGAACTGGCTTCGCTCCTCGTTGGAGCTCTATTTTGAGCGGAGTCGCGTTTTTTGCTTTCCCTGGCTTTGCTGAGGCCCAAACCAAGGGAATCACCGCATCCAATACACTTGAAGGGATACTTGCACTGTTATCGTCTGGAGCTGAGCCCACCAAAAGGCAGATTTGTGCTCTCCGTGCCGATTCTGGAGGGCTGTGGAGCTGCACGGAACTCTCAGAAAAGGTCACCTGCGCATTCAGTTTGCATAGTGAATCCCGTCCTAATAAAAGGAGGGGACACTCTGGCATATAGAGAAATTCCTGAGTCAATTTAGTACCTCCAATCGTACACTCCATTGGTTGCAAAAATGGCCTCAAAGCTTTCCTTCCCGTAGCCCCAACAATAGTGGTAGTAGTCTTACTTAAGGGTCCTTTACAGCTAGTTATCACTGAATGAGTAGCTCCACTATCAAATAAAAAATCTATAGTTTCATTCCCCAGCTTTAGTGGAACCAGGGCATCAGCTGAGGAAATTCTCATTTTCTCCCCCGGTCCCCTTCATTCCCTATTTGACTCCTCTAGCATAATTAGGTCGGTGTTTGCTGGGCTCTGTAGCTTTGTTATCCTTCTTCGATTTGGACATTCCTTTTTCCAGTGCCCTTCCTGTCTACAAATTGCACATTGATTTGGACCCAAAGGGGGTCTAGGGAGGCCTCCTCCTGGCCTCCCTCCCCTTCCACTTCTTCCTCCTCTGTTACCTCTTCTGCTGCCCCTGCCCCTGCCTTGGAATTCATTCCTCTGCACAGCTGCCAGGATAGAAGCCTGTAGTTTCATTCGATTTTGTGTTTCTCTTGTTCTCTTTTCATCTCGATTCTTATATACCTTACACGCTATTTCTATCAGCTGAGAATGTCTATACATTCCCCCAGCTCCATCTACCTTCTGTAGCTTCTTCCTAATATCCTGAGCTGACTGGCCACTGAAGAGCATATTAATCAGCCTTTGATTCGTTTCCTCATTTGGATCCAGGTCTGTCCATTTTCTGGCTGTTTCGCATAATCTTTCACAAAAGGCCGAGGGATTTTCTTCAGGCCCTTGCTTTACTTCATACAACTTTGATACACTCTTTGGTTTCGGAACCCCGTACCGAACCCCGTATAAAATTAGCTATTGATACTGCCTCAATAGCCGTTATCCCCGCTCCTATTTGGATCCCACTCTGGATCCTTTCTGGTGGGTAAATAGACCTCAGGATCCCCCTTTCTGTCCCTTCTCTCTCCCTCTTCTTTTGCCTTATCAGTTACCAGCCTCTTTTCTTCTCCCGTCAGGGAAGTACTCAACAGCGCCTGCACATCTCCCCAGTTAGGATTATGAGTTATCATAATAGTCTCCAAAAGCTGCTGCAGCTTCTCAGGATTTTCCCTATATGATCCAATAGACTGCTTCCAGTTTAGTAAATCCGAGGCTGTAAAAGGAACATGTACAAATACTGGCAGCCCTTCTGGTCCCACTGCTTGCCTCAAAGGAGCCTGTATAACAGGTTGTTTCCATCTCCTAGTTCGGCCAGAAACAGGGCTGGACTCTTTGCTTTCTAGCGGGGGGGCCGATGCTTCAACTGAGGCGGAATCGTTTCCACAAGAGGGGGCCACTGTCAGTAGTTGTACATCCTCCTGCTCCTCTCCGTTCAGAATCTTTCTGTTAGCACAATACCCGCTCTCCTCCTTCTTTCCTACTGCAACCGTTACAGATTCCTCTTCACTTATAAGTCCACATTCCCTTTGAATTCCTGGTTCCCTGTGTAGTGGCATAAAAGCCTCCACATAGGGTATTTCATCCCACTTCCCCTTCCGGCAACAAAACAGCAGTAACTGGAACATAGTGTTATAGTTCAAGGTCCCATTTTTTGGCCATTGCTCATCACATTCCAGCTTATACATTGGCCACCACTGATTACAATATCCTCTCATTCTTTTTTTTTGTCATCCGATCTCCACCAAAGATATCCCAGTGTTCCAAAATACAACCCAAAGGGCTACAGGGAGGAATCCTGGACTGGCTTGATCCCATGTCAGTTACCTAGAAATACCAACCTTATTACCTAGAAATACCTTTTTTCCCGTACCTTTGTGTGCACTCAGCTCTGACCCCTCTGGTCAATTTAAGGCAACCCTTGCCGAGCGTCTACGTGTGACATAATCCAACATAATCTTCCGCGGAAGTAAGTAAATTCTAAACTCACCAATCCAAAGATTCACCCCCTTTCGCCCTGGCACAAATATCTCTGGTCGGCGTTGCACCTTTGAGTCCCGGGTCGTCCCGACTTGGGAGGGAGGTCGGAGGACTCCCCGATCAAGAGGTCGGTGCGCGCTGGAGCTCGATCCGATCCAGTCCGCTGTCGGGAACGGCAAGATGATCCAGGCAAGGCCTTCTGGCAAGTCCCATCTGGGTCGCCAAACTGTTGTCCCAAAACGTGGGTTCTGTTACCCGGCGTGCAAGCACCCAATAGACACACAGGGTCGAGATATTGGTTTATTTCATTTCTGTGCAGAGATGGGTGCGAGGTGGTAAACCCACAAAGCTCGCACACCTCCTCCCCCTCTCATTCTGGATTTGTACACACTTTTCAGGGAGTACTTTATACAAATCTTCCTATTGGTTACAGCTTCATTACCTCAGGTAATCGCTCTGCGCTTGCGCTTTCACATTCCTGTTAATGAGCATAGGAGGCGAAGAAGAGGCGGTAACATCATTATCATGTCATTTCCATCTCATTATTCATTTAGGGGTGTGAAGTTTAATACGTTAATAAGCCTTAATGAACCTAAGGTCACTTCTGGGTTATTCTGCTGTTTCTGTCTTACCTACCCCTCCCCTTCTTCAAAGCGCTGTGGCTTCATCCAGGTTATTTAGCCGGAGCTGGTTATCCTTTGCAGTACTGTTTTTCTCTCTCTCTTGTCCTTGAGTCTTGTGAACTATTTGCAAGGTTTTCCTCACAGTATTTCTCTAACAAGATGAGCTTCTCCAGAGTGAATCAGGTGTGACAGCATCACCGTTTGGTCCCCAAAGATGTGCATGTGGCATTTCCTGCAGCCCCGGACATGGGTTGTCTTCCTCCTGAAGGACACTTTGACGTACAAAAGAGGGCCTGGACAACGCAAGGGGTGGCACAAAGGGGAGGGTGACGTGTGCTCACTTACCAAACACGCTGTCCCCCTGGCCTGCGCCTTGTCTGTGCCCTCATGTCGGGGGCTGCAAGGAGCTCCCTGCCTCCTCGTTAACGCGGCCTTTGTCAGCGAGCCAAGCTGCTCTCCCGGCAGGGTTTGGGCAGCAGTTCGTACGGCGATGTGGAAATAGCGGCTCTGCCTTGCCTGTTCCGGGAGACTCGGGAGCGAGGCCCCGGAGCTGGTGCGGGACACGGTGCGGAGAGGCAGGTGGGCTGGCGGGGAGCCCGGCACCGCCCTCGCTCAGCTGGGCTGCCTTGGTGGGGCCAGCTTGGATGGTGCAGGCTTGGGAGTCCCTGCCCCACAGTGCACTGCACAGGGGCAGCCTGGGCAAACCAGCTGTGCTCAGCTCCCCCCAGGCAAACTTTCTGCAGCCTTTCACAAGTGAGAAAGGAAGGAGGCTTTCTGGGAGGGGTTGGCCATGAAGACCATGTTTATCTCTTGCGGAAGGACATCGGTGAGCACTTTACCGTTCGAGCGGATGTCCCGGAGTTTGGAGAGGAGCCTGCCTGCTTCTGAAATTAGAGGCATGCTCCTTGTACACAGGTGATAGTGGCCTTTGATGGGGGTCACCAGCTGGCCTGCTTTTGGCGCACAGAGCTCTGCCTTGCACCCCCGCTGCCTGCCCGCAGGGCAGTGCTTGTGCAGCTGCGCTTCCCTTGCAGCCTGGGAAGGAATTGCCCTTTCTGCGGCCGCGGGGAGGCAGAGCAGTAGCAGACCGTGGAGAGAAAGCCATGCCCTTTGTACAGGTGTCCAGGCTTTACCCTAAGGCCATCCAGCATGGGCACCTAGAGAGAAGCGGGGACTGCTCTTCTCTTTCACACCCCCAGAGACTTCCCAAATGCCATGACGTCTGGTGCCTGGAACTGCTGGGTTTCTGTGCGTTCGAGCACGGTGTCACGTAATGTCCTGTCTTGCTTGGAGTGCCGGGCTCTGCAGGGGTCATGAATGACCTTGCTCACTGTTCCTTGCTCACCTCCGATGCAGCTGTGCTAGAGAGCTGGTGTGTAAAGCCCAGACACAGGTGGCCAGCTGCGTGTGAGCTGTGAAGCCACAGGTTTCTGCAGTAGAGTGAGAGGCAGAGAAAGGAGCCGCGGAGGGCTGAGGGGAAAGCTGAGCAAAGAGAGGCGTCTCCCTCGGGGCGTGGAGGAAGTGCCCAGGGCTGTGCCCTGCGTCCCGAGGGCTGCAATTGCAGAGCCGCAGGCTGTGCAGGGAGCGCTGAGGTGGGAGGCTGTGCAAGGTAGAGCGCCAGGAACAAGTGCTCCCTCCCTTCGGTCCACACCAGAGGCCGCTTGCTCCAGCACCATCTGCACAGCTCTGAGCTCCGCCAGCCAGGACGAGCCCTCCATTTACTCCACCCAAGCTTCTCTGGTCGCTACTGCTGCAGCACCAGCTTTGCCTCTCCCTCCTTTCCCTGCTCGCTTGGCGCTCCTGCAAGGTGGCACCTGCAACCCTGCTCTAGTCTGGCCATCCCAGGGCAGCTCCTCACGGACCGCGTGGGAGGCCGGATGGCAGCCCTCCACAGGTCCCCTCCCAGTTTGCCCTGCCCTCTCTGAGGAGTTGTTTCCTTTCTTTGACCCATCACTCGTTAACCGCTACTGGAGGGAGAAAGACCCGTTTGCCAGAGGTGTCTTTTGCGCTACCCGCAGTGGCCGAGGCCGGCCACGTCTCAGTAGCTTTCCAGTAGGAACCCGCACACACAACTGCACTTGCTCTCCTGACTTACGGGCTCAGTCCTTAGCAGCCCTTGCGAGGGATGCAGCTAAGAGCACGTTCTGCAAGGGAGGGTCGCTCGTTTGGGAGCCTTGCCGGGGTGTAGAGGCAAAGCAGAGAGGCTCACCCTTCCCACAGGGCACATCTTGTTGCCATAATCCCCACTTACATCCCTGGTCACCTCAGCCTATCTGGAGTAAACGTGCGCGTGGAGGGAGGGAGGGAGGGAGGGAGAGTGCCAGAGATGAGGCAGGCAACTTTTCCTCTTGGAAAGCATTTAATACTGCCAGGGGGTTTGGTTCACAGTTGCATGCAAAGCTGGTCTTCAGAAATCATGCAGAGCTCTGGCTAGAATACTGACTCCAGAGAAGGGTGGTCTCCACAACGCCGAGGTTCCTCACCAAGCTCACAATTGCTTTGGAACCGAAGGGGCAGGAATGTTTGGGACCTCTGCTCATAGACATTCTGGCACCCATTTCCGGTCTCCTTTCCAACGGGTGCCGCAGATTGTCGCCTCTTGGCAGGACTCTGACAAGTCTCTCCGTCAATAAGCTCCCACAGGGGGTCACTGGGAAACTCACGGGGAAGTTTCTTCCAAGGGGAACCTTGCGGGTTGCACATTCCACCCCCAAAGCCTTCAGGGCAGAAACTCTGTCCCTGAGCAGATGCCTTGGAGATGCCTCTGCTGAGACTCTTCCAGGTCTCCAGAATGTGGGACTTTTTTGAGCGCTTTGCTGTGTTTTGCACAAGAGAACGCCCTGCAGCGCTTCCTGATGTGTGTGCCGGGTGGGCAGCTGTCCTCCTTGGGCTTGATGGGAAAAGCCTGGGCGTTCTTCGGAAAGATTTTTTTTTTGGGGGGGGGGGGGGCTCGGGAGTGAAACTAGTGAAGAGGTGGTGAAGACTGAGCCATCAGAGGAGAAAAGGAGCTTTGCAGGGAGCAGCCGGAGGATATTGTGGGAAGGGAGTGCCATTTGACAAGCGTGCCTGCAGGATGGCAAGGCGTTGTTTCCAGAGCCCCCTTCTCCACGCTGCACTTTGTCTCTTGAATGGGAAAAGGCTCCTCTCTTTTGGCTGCCTCCGGATCCCATCTCCTGCCTTCCAGGCTGCTGCTCTGGCAGGACAGGTCTGCCTCTGAGAAGCTCCTGGGCATGTTGCTGACCTCCTTCTTCTGATTAGTCAGCGGAGGGGCAGAGAGGCAGGTGGGATAGGTGCTGCTCCCCAAAGCACTTGCTGCTTTGGGCTGCTGCTCCTGGTGGCAGTTCACAGGGCTGCCTTCAGCTGCAGGCTCGGGGCTGTTGCAGGCAGCACTGTTCTGCTGAGCAGCACCTGGGTGTTTTGTGGGGAGAGTGAGCTGTTAGGCAGCTTTTAGAGGCCATGGGAAGATGTCAGGGCACTTTCCCTGCAGCATCGTGTCCCCTCCCCCCTGGCAGGGGATGCAAAGGCAAAACCTTTGTTCCTGTGCATGGAAGTACTGGAAAGCCTTCCACTAGGGAAACCCCGCCAGACCCTCCTGAACCCTCTGCACCTCTCGGCATTTCCACAGATGTCTTCTGCTATCCAGTTACACAAAGTGATGCAGCAGCCCTGGCACGGCAAAAGCAGCCCTCCGTGCTCGTACCTGTGGAGCTGCCTGTGTGCTCCCGTGACTCCTCGGTCGAGGCAACGTCATCCCCAAATACTGCTGCGCAGTTGTGGATGAGGAGCTCCACCAAGAGCGTCACCTGCACACAGAAAGCCCCGGAGTTCAGTGCGAGGCGCTGCAAACGACGTGAGCAGCCTTTTGTGCTCCTGAGGGACGTTTCTGCAGCGGCGGCAGCAACCTTGTGTAGCCGCAGCCAGAGCTCAGAGCCTCGTGCGGCCCGCTATGAGCAAGGCAGCCTCAGCCCCAGCTCAGGGGAGGGGAGCAGGGTGCGGGATTCAACAGACCTTGTCGTTGCTCTCCTTCTGCACGGCCAGTGGGAGCGTGGTGTCCATGTCGGGGCTGAGCATGTTTGGCCCCACGCAGATCGCCAGGTTGCTGGCATCCATCCGGTTGCTCTCTGCACTTTCACTGATGTGGTGGAGCACAGAGAGCAAGCGCCGGAGCAAGAGGCGGTTTGCTGGAGGCAGCAGGCCAGCCACCCTGCGGGAACGCAAACAAACAGGAGGAGGAGTGCAGGCGGCAGGGGCTGCTGCTTCTTGCTTTGAGCCCCAGCGGTGGGACGGGTGGCAAAACTTACTCTCTCAGGCCTGCAATTTTCTCCTGCAGGCTGGATTTCTCCAGCGCTAGCAGCCAGTTGTCATAGAGGTCGGCCACGAGGAGTTTGCAGGGGATGTTCCTCAGGAAGTCCTGCAAGGCCAAGGCACCTACGTGAGGCTCTGGGCACTAGCAGGGAGCAGAGAGGCAGCACGCCCGTGACTTCGGTGACTCCCTGGGAGGCAGCTAGCTTTGAGCTAGCTGCTCTCAAAGGTGCAGCTGCTGGAGCTGACCATCCCGTGGCACAGGAAAATGCCCAAGGGTGCTTAGCCTGAGCCTCGGAGTGTGGTGCCTCTGGGCAAGTTTTAGCACGGAGTCCCTCCTAGGTCGATCGAGGCCCTGGCATGGGCCCACGCAGAGTCGCCCTGGGCTCTCCCAGCTACAAGTCAGCAGAACTCACCTTCAGCACCACTGCCAGCAGGTGCACGGGTTTGCTTGACAGATCAACCTGCGTGCCTCTGTCCAGCTCTTCCCTCAACTCCCTGCGTGCCTTCTCGTTGGCCGCCTTCCGGAAAATGCCCTCGGTGGCCGGGCCTCTCTCGTAGAGTAGGTCCAGGAGCTCCTGTCAAACAGACAGCCTTGGATTCGTCGCTGCACTCTGCTTGGCTCGGCTTACCATGCCGTTCTTGCTCCACGCAGAGTCCCCTGGCAGTACCCTCGCTGTCTCCTGTGCAGCCTCATGCGGGAATGCTGAACTGCAGGCACTGCAGTGGAGGCATCCCTGCAGGACACCCCTCTCCCCAGGCTTGCTTACCTGGACTGGCTGGGGCAGGGCATCACCTGGCCCGCAGATGAGGGCCAGAGGCTGCCCAAAGAGAGACAGCTGGGGGCCGGAGCCTAGCTGCCCTGGGCAGTCCCCGGTGGCAGAGGTTCCTCTCCAAGCCAGGGGCCATGAGATCGCCACCTTCCGCCCTCCCTTGGCTCCGTCTGCTGCAAGCAAGAGGAAAGCAAACACGGCTTCAGCAAATGGGCCTGAGGCGCCTTTCGCCTGTGCGCAGCGCCACGTGCTGCAGCACGTTTACAGGCACCGAGGTTTTGCATGGCGAGAGAGAGCAAGAGCAGCTGCGGCTGCCCGCGGGGCTCGTGAGCTCCGGCGTGTCACCGCTGGTGGCAGGTCAGGCAGCCTGGCACAAGCGCCGCTTTGCAAGCAGGATGGAAGAAGGCAGCGCCCCGCTTTGTTTTTCCCACTCACCAGCCGAGCAGCAAAGTGCCTCTTCGACGGCTGAAGGGTCCGCCCGGGGGCACTGCTTGGCTGCAGCCTGCAAGAAAGGGCTTCAGCCGACCGAGCCGCCCCGCAGCAGCAAGGCCGCGAGCGCGCTGCTCCAGCTGGGCGGCATTGCCGCGCTCTGCCCCAGCCCGGGGGCCTGGCTCCCTTTGCACACCCGGGAGAGGCGCCTGCACCGTGCTGAGATACCGCCCGGCTGCAGCCATCGAGGGCCGGGCAAAGGCAGCCGCTGCTCACCTCTGCCAAAATGAGCGCCTCCACGGTCCTGGCCGTCAGCGACGCCTCCTGGGCGAGAGAGCAAGGTGCCTCCGTGAGCAACCCGTTGTGTGGTCGGGTGGGAAAGCCAAGCGGCTCTCGGGGTGGAGCGGAGGCCGTGCGGACACTTACGGGGCCGTAGAAGCCGACCACCTTGGTGAGGAGCCGCAGGGAGGGCAGGCGGGTGACCCTGGCTCCCGGGGCTCCTTGGCTCTGCCTGTGCACAGGGAAGGGCGCGCAAAGAGCTCCGTCAGCCCCGGCCCTGGCTGCTCTCCCTCCCGGCAGCCCCAGCAGCGCGGACAAGGGCCCCGCAGCCTGCGCAGCCTCCAGCAGCGCTGCCTGGCAGCACGAGCCCTGCAACGGCCTCGCTCCTGCTGCCCATGGGCCTCCCCGCCATGGGGACACGCGGCAGCGGCGCGGGGTCCCCATGCGCGCACGGCAGGAGCTGTGCTGGCGGCTCCCGGCGCCTCATGCTCATCTGCAAGCACGAGGCAGAGCAGCTCCCGCTGCTGCGCCAGGAGCTGCGCGTGGCCGTGGGTGCACCTTTCCCCCACCGCTCCTTGGGCACGTCCGCGGGCAGCTCCTTCGGGAGCGCTCCGCGCCCTCCCCCTTGGCCCCAGCGGCAGCTTGAACCCCCAGCAGGGCCGACCTGAGGATGGCGTCGAGCCAGAGCTGCTTCCCCTCCTGCGACCTGCAGCACAGAGCAGAAACAGCCTCAGCCCAGGCTGCTGCTGCCGCTGCTGCTCTGGACCCACACGGGCCCCACGGAGCTCTCGCCCGTGCGGGGAGAGTGCCGGGGAGAGGGCCGGGCCCCGTGGGGCAGGACAGGCAGCCGTGAGGCCCTGGGAGCTGTCCCGCGACTCACCCAAAGGTGACCACGCAGAGGCCGGTGGTCCAGACGAGGATGAGGGTCTGGCTGGTCTTAAGGCCAAAGACCTCCTCGTCGTGCTCTGGGCTGGCCGCCGCCACCGCCTCGTCGCGGCACAGCACCCACAGCTGGCTGAGCAGCACCCGGTGCCTCAGCCGGAGGATGGAGCCGCATCTGCGGGCAGGAAGGGCAGGGAGGGGGCGGTGGGTGCGCGCGGTGGGGGCGGGCGCAGCCGTCCTCGCGCTCCGGGAGCTGCGCTTGCCGGGGCAGAGCCGTGGGGCGGGAGGCGGGAGCGCTGGGCCGCGTCTCCTTACTTGAAGGTGGCGATGGCGATGGCGTGCGGGAACAGCAGGAGGTGCCGGTGGCGCGTGCGCTGGTGCCGGGTCACCTGCACGCGCTGGCGGAGGAGCAGCTCGGGGCTGCTGGAGGACACGAAGGCGCCGAGCGGCGCCGGGGACCGGGAGGCCGCCGTGCCCCAGAGCCCGAGGCGGGCGCCAGGAGCCCCACGGGCGGGGGTCCCGGGCCCTGCCTGCGTGCCGGGAGCGGGAGCACCCCAGGCACCGCAGCACATCCCCTGCCCCATGGCGCTGGGGCCGGACAGAGCTGCGCGAGGCTGCACGCGTGTGCCTTAGCTGAGCAGTATCGCCGGGCTGAGAGCTGCCTCTGCCCACACTGCCCTGCGGTGGCACGGTGCCGCAATGGGGACGCGCCGGTGGTCGTGGCCAAGGTCACTGCGATGCCACCACGGCACATTGTGATGCATCAGTGGGTCAGCCCCAGGGGTGTGGGCCGGCAGCCAAGGGCGGGGGGGGGTCTCCTGGCCTCTAGCATCTGCACTGCTGCACCATTTCATAGAATCATGGAATGAGTAAGGTTGGAAGGGACCTCTGGAGGTCATCTAGTCCAACCTCCCTGCTCAGCAGGGTCACCTAGAGCACGTTAGACAGGGTTGCACCCAGTCGGGCCTTGAAGATCTCTAGAGAAGGAGACTCCACAAGCTCTCTGGGCAACCTGTGCCAGTGCTCCGTAACTCTCACAGGGAAGAAATTCCCCCTCACGGTCAGGCAGAATTTCCTGTGCTTCAGTTTCTGCCCATTGCCTCTTGTCCTGTCACATGGGACAACTGAAAAGAGTTTGTCCTCGTCCCCTTGACACCCTCCCTTCAAGTACTTATACACACTGATAAGATCCCCCCTCACCCTTTTCTTCCCCAGAAGAGAAGAAGAGGCCCAGCTCTCGCAGCCGTTCCTCACAGGGCAGGTGCTCCAGCCCTCTGATCATCTTCATAGACCTACGCTGGCCTTTCTCCAGTAGCTCCATGTCTCTCTTGTAGTGGGAGCCCAGAACTGTGTACAGTACTCGAGATGAGGCCTCCCCAGGGCTCAGTAGAGCAGGAGGACCCTTAACATGCTGGCAACACTCTTCCCAAGGCAGCCCAGGATACCATTGGCTTTCTTGGCCACAAGGGCACATTGCTGGCTCATGGTCAACTTGTCATCCAGCAGCACTTCCAGGTCCTTCTCTGCAGAGCTGCTTTCCAGCAGGTCAGCCCCAGCCTGTACCGGTGCATGTTGTTATTCCTTCCTAAATCATGAGTCTACTTATGAATTCTTTCAACCCAAGTTATAATGCATTCAAATTCTGCATTCAAATTCTAATAATTGCCTTTCCTTATTAGTTTCACATCTCACAACTTGCCCGGATTTTTTTTTTACCTTTTACCTATTTCAGGGAGGGATCGAAGTGGAACCTGCATGAGAAAAACATGCAACACTAGCAGGTGCTACTAGTGAAGATATAATGAGAAAGACAGGCAGGCATACACCCTTGGGGCAAGTCTGCCTTAACCCTACTAACCTCTCATATTAACAATATAATTTCCTTGTAAGAAAATTATTATTCATGTGCTTCTATTTTCAAGAAAATTTTTTTCTCTTCTCTGCTCAAGAACAATACTTCTAACCTGGATTTTGTTGCAAAGTCAGAGTACTATTTTTTTCTTTATATATTATAGCAAATTTACAAAAACCTTACCTTCAGACAAGTTTGTTGCCTCTCATTCTGTCCAAATACAAAATCTCGCTCTGACTTTTAGGATCATTAGATTACATATCATCTTTCACCATGTTTTCAAAAAATATGATTTTTTTTCAGTTCTTCAACTTTTCCCATGATTTTTTTCTGAGCTGAATATATGAGACCTTATCAGGAGATAAAGGCTTCATATGCAAGGTGATTGTCTGTCTTCTCATGTTTTAAGGAAATAACAAATCCTTTTGCATTATGAATCTAGATCCTGTAGCTCAACTGATTTGCTCACAGTGCAAACATGTATAGGACAAACAGAGCGCAGCAGCTCTTCATAAGGCCAGTACCTTGGTCCCAAGCAATTGAACAGGCAAAGACCTTTTTGCTCCAATCTTCTTCCATCTCATCCCTAGAAATCACATCTGTTTCATATACCTGTGTGTAGTATAAGTTGCATTTCCACTTGATCTATAAGCTGCTGGTAGTGGATATTTTCTTCTGCGAGAAGAATTGCAAAGAGCTTCCCGGGAGCCTGCAGAGCAAACCACTGCCCTTGGGTCTGGGCAGCCTTCAGCATCCCTTGTCTGGAGCTTATTTCTCTTCCAAGGATCTACCTGTGCTGCCTGTAGACACATTAACCGCTCCTAGGGAATTCAGCACAAAACTATGCTCAAAAGTTTCTCCTAGCTATTTCAGTCCTAAAACATCCCGTAGGCCATTGCTGACCATGGGAGGGGTAAAGGCTGTTTTTATCTCCTTCCTATTTGTGATGTAAAGGTTAAAGGACCTACAGTTCACTAGCAATCCCTAGTAAGAAACTTTTCTCTTTTTTTTTAATCAAACCAACAAAACCTCTTTGTATTCTTTATAAACCCTGCACTCCAATGCTACCTCAGCCTGACCCTGCCTCTGCTTAATGTGCTTGAGGTAAAAATCATCTCACAGTCCATTTGGTAAATTACTGTAAATTTTCTGCAGGCAGTATCTAACAGTGTACACAGAGCAATTAGTAACTCTCTCTTTCCAGAAGGGTTACATATAAAAAACTCAGACCATAACTGTTTGTGACACCCTCATAAATGTGTGTAGGACACTGATTCAATTAAGGCTGTAATTTAATCCTGGGAATGCTGCTGCCTTGGAAGCTGTTTCCTTGGTGTTTTACAATGCCATAGACCCTTCCCCTGGGTCCCAGGGACTCATTTGGGAATTATGCCATGCTGTAAAATATGAATGACATTTGTATTGCCTAATAATAATTATGATCTTATGATAATGCTGTTAAAAGGGTACATGGATTTACCTGGCATGTTCAGAATACAGAAAAGAGAGTTTTTAGGCTCTATGTCTTGTAGAGTCCCAACATTTTGGTATGAAGACTCTTCATTCTGAGTTTCTAGAATACATTCTGTTTGTACCTGCTGCATTTAGATAACCCAATTTCTTACCCAATAACTGCTGAAAATTGTCAGGAGTAGACTACACTTAAAGACTCTCTGAAGTCAGAGGACAAACCAGTTAAGCTCTGTTTCTTCAGCAGTGGTGTGTTACCGTGTGTTGGGTTTACAACTCCACAAAGAGCAACCTCATGCACTTGAAGTGTTTGATGTGTTTCAGATGATAGAACATAAAAAGGAACAGTAGAGCAGTCAATTCTCCACCAGAAAGGTGCCACCTTTGGTGACCTTCTTCACTGACTTTGCTTCAGAATACAGCAAAAGCCTCAAAGCCTCGTCAGCAGCATTTAAAGATGCTGTATGGAGAAAATAGTCAATAATGTTTGCCACTTCTTCTGAGAGATTAAGTGTCCTTGGGTCCCTGAGGGGGAAAGCAGGGCACTTATTGCATCAGGCCGTCAGGAGAGTGAAGCTAAACTGTAAGGCAGGGATTTCTAAAAGCACTTGATGCTGGCCCTATCTCATCCCACAGAGCACTGAGCCAAAGACATTTTTCTGAAGCAGGATTATACCTGTAACCCACACCCCTGCTGTTTGTCCTTGCTCACGTGGCACCTCAGGAACTCACATACATACAAATTATACAAACTCTTCATCTTTCCCGCTGTAGGAAAATACTGAACAGGGTCACCCAGCAGAACGTCGCCGAAGTTGGTCCCTTGTCCCAGCTCTCATCTCACAGGCACAGCGGGGAATGTGATTCAGAGGAGCCGGAGGGAGGGTGATCACAACCAGTCCGGCAGCTTTATGGGTACTTTTCTCATAAACCGGGGAAGACCACCCAGAGAAAGGCTACAGCCCCACTACATGCCCCAGTACCAGCCCACCTTGCCATATCTCCTGCTTAGCATGAGGCAGCTTCCCGTCATGGGAATAGCTACAGAACAGTCTGCAGTCTATAACATATTCCTTTCTAAAGATGTCACATTTTTGTTTCCAGAGCAAGTGTCCTCATTGTTTTTCTTTATTTGTTCTTCTAATGCCACTCTTCACTCAGAATTTCTGCATGGATTTTGAGAGAATTTGTAAATTCAGTTGCAAATTTCCTATGCAGTGTGATTCCATTGGAAATAGCTGTTGAATGGGTGAACAGCTCTCCACAACAGCAAGCTAATTTTGTTATATATTTCAGAAAAACATGAATTATAAAGTTTTTGTAGTGAGTAATATTTTCATTTCACTTGTCTGAACATTTCATTTCAGGTTTTGTTTCAAAATTAATTTTACTTCATGTTATAATATCTTAAATGCAAACTTCTACTATTGAAACTATAGCTGAATATTTTCCATGTTTTGAAAATTATTATGGTCATTTTATTTCATAAGAGATTTAGAAAATATTTTTATTTTTTGTTGTTCAGAATAACTTCCCCCCAAATTTGTGAATTCCTCATGAAAGAGACTTCCAACTCTTCTACAATGTCTGAATTGATGTTGGCAGTCCTTGTTATTCATGAGGAAGGAAGAACAGAGTGAAAAAGTAACACATCTTTCAGCTGAAACAGGCAGCTAGCAAATCACAGAAAAGGAGGAAAACAAGCACAAGATATTTCTCTTACCATTATAAGTCCAAAGACCTTTTTAATTTATTTTATTTTTAGGGATAGGAAAAGAAAAAAGGCAACCTGGGAGATATAAAGTTCATACAAAGATCAAAACTGCTTTCAAAAATGATTTAGTTTTTTCTGTTAAGCCAATATGAATTACAAACAAGGACTGACGTATCTATCTGTCAAGACTCACTAACACGTTGTGAGAAACAATCTTCCTTCATCTGTTGAGTGAAAAAGAGGTTGTGATTGGAAATCAAATAGAAATGAAGAGCATGAAATGATGTGTGTTGAACTGTGGGTGCTAACCAAGGTCCCACCACTGCAGGCATTAGTGTGAGTGACAGCTGCTGAACATGGCAGCTGCAACCATGTGCTCTTGCAGCTGGGAGCTCTCACCAGCAGGGAAATTGTGGGAGAAGTTTGTACTTCCATTCTCATTAGGCTTCAAAATTTACCTGCTATCAGGTTATCTGAAAGTCAAAAGCAAATATTACTGTATCAGCTTACACTCTGCTCTGGTTTTGTAGGATTTCAGCAGGAACAATTATATCTATATGTATATCAAATAAAAGCTTAGCTTTTGGACTAATCATTCTAGAGAAAAATGAAAAGTTGTTCTTGGAGTTAAGCCTAAACATCCGAGTCCCATATCAGCCTTTAATAATGATTCACAAGAATAAAGATCAATGATCAGCTTTTTTTTTCTTATTTAAAATGTCAGATAAAAGTGAGGTTTCTATGTTTAGTTCTTCTTTTGTGATGTGACGATGAATTATAAATACTTTTGATTGTGATTTTGCTACTTGAAAGTAAATATACCAGAAATCACTCAGTACATATGTGATAGGAATGGGTGATTTTTCTATTTAATATACCTATACTACAAAGATAAGTTAGGAAAAGGAGTAAATCAACACATTACATGTGTCTTTTTAAGGGTGACACCTTAATTCTATCTGCCTGGGGACAAGTTATAATCTGTGGAGCTGTCATTTATACCTTTTCTTAAGGGTGAAGCTGGATAAAGCTTCCTCTGGCATCCAAACTTTCAGCTTAAGATGTTCTAGTAGTGGGTTGCACTTCCGTGCTGCTCCAATGTGATGAGACCTCAGATGAGGTACAAAAGTTGACTCGTACATTGCAAACTGCCAGCGTCAATTTTATTTTTTACATCCTACTTACACATATAGCAACCTACGGTTCAGTGTCACATCCCTGTAGTTAGAATTGGTTGGTGTTGCAAAAATTCTCCCACAGCAAAACATACTGGTGTCTGGGGAACTGACTGTATAGTTAGTTTTCTGGAGTATTGTGGATGAAGCTGTTTTTGTGGTGAAACTTTGCTGGTCTATGGGTGTTCCACATGTAGTAGTTTGTAGGTTGCCATTTTTGCACTGCCACAGAGAGAAGACATTAGGGTGTTTCACTGGCGGTCTTAAGAAAAGGTGGAAACGGGGAAAATGCAGAAGTTCATGCTTTACATCCATCTATGTAAATAAGGTAGGATATAGTCCATTTAACATCCCTTCTTTGACATTGCTCATAAAGAGATGAAAGAACTGTAGACCAGCTCGGTGCCAAAAGCCATACCCAAGATAAGACCAATGTATTGCGTTTGAAGGTGAATTCACTGAAGATATGTGTAAATGTTTTAGATCATTTTAGTGATGTGACTGATCTGCAAATCTTAATGTTGGTCTTAATAGATTAAAGCTGTCAAGGTGACTTCTGAGTCAGTCATTTCACGTTCTGATGTGATTATTGTTGTTATGACCATGCTGTATCTTTATTGGGTTAAATCTTTCTGCTCTACTTTAGAAGTAGTAGAGGTTAACTTACACAGTAGTGAAGTATATTTTAAGGCTATTTTATTGTAGCCCATTTGACAATCTGTTGTTGGATTTAATCTCTAGTGAATTAGTTTTAGTGAAGGTGATGCTGTCTTACTATTTTTTTTTCTTTTTTGCAGAGCTGTAAATTAGCTTTGGAATTATGCATGGTAGCTGCAGAGTTGTATGTGGTAACTCCTTTGGGAATGATGTGTTTCTCACATAACCTTAGGCAGTTGCTGTTGCTGCTGCTGTTCCTTTTTTTTTTTTTCCTTTTTTTTTTTTATGTCACAGCATCTCCCAACATAAATGTAGCAGCTACCCTGCTGAAAATGGGAAGAACTTCCAAATCTTTTAAATCATTATTAATTTAAGTAACTTCAGCTGAAACTTGAAACTTATACTTTACAAGACACCATAAGGAAATCAAAGCTCTTTTATGTTTCAAATCCATCAGGACAAATTCTGAAAGGCGGAAATGGAAGAAATCAACAAAACAGACATTTTCTCATTTTCCTTATATATACAACTCTATATCTGTCTCCCATGTTTCTTACAAAAGTTCAGAATTTTTTCCTGAAACTTAAAACCCAGAACTTAATGGTTTTCCATAAATAGGGTGGGTTTTCCCATCATATGAAACTGAATTAAAAGTGAGTTCTCACTGTGCAGAGGAGAGGAATCAACATCTTGGTTTCAACTACAAACTATTTGGATTGCCTGAATTTGAACTGTAGGGTAGGAAATCTCTCCAAGTCAGTTTCTGTATTTGGATATTACTGCTGCAGATCCCAGATATAAATTGAAAAATAGAAATCCAGCATTTGGAGAGGGATGCTAAATTGCAGTTTATTAAAGTTTCAGAAAAGTTCTGGGAAAAGTTTTATTGCGTGCAGGGCATGGCCAGACTGTATAGTCCAGAGGTGTAGAGAGCTGTGGAGAGCCCCTGGGCTGTGTGAAGATATGGGACTGCTCTGTGCCTTGTTTATCATTGGAGAGAAGGTGTCTCCTGCGCCCTGGCAGTCAGGGCAGTGTCCATCCACGGAGGAGTTCTTACTCCAATCCCAGACCTGACGTGCTCTCCCTTGGGTCAGATACCAAACCTGCAAAGCAGCCTTTTGCTTAGAAGACCTGAAAAGTGGCTCAGATTCCTCCTCTGGACTGTAAGATGTTGGGCACCTAAATCCACATTGATGCCTTTGATTCCTGCTGTCTTGCTGAGCTGGCCATCCAAATTCCATAGCTTCTGCTGCTTTTGACATTAAAGCTCCCCTAGCACCTCAAATCCCATCTCTCAAGAGTTGCTGCTTCTTAGCAGGACAAATAGTGTTGTAGGTGGCTTAGTATCCTCTCGCTTGCACCATAAACCTCCCTCGCCCTGCCTTGTCCAGGATCACTGTTTGGCAAGTGCTTCCAGTGTGGGCTGCACATAAAAGGAGCTGTGAAGGATCAGCACGCAGCTGCTGCTCTTCCTGGGAGAATTTAAAGCCAACACAGCAGGACAAACAGGCTCTGAGCCTATTTGGACATCAGGACTCAGATGGCTCCCGGGTAACTTCCGACACTTTGCAGAACGCACTGCTTCCCGTTGACGCTATTTTTTATCTGGCTAGAAAGGCAGCAGTGGAAATTTCGTCATAGTGAGAGCGTCATGGGTAGGAGGGAGCCTGATGCTGCCCACTGTCACTGCTCCTGGCGTACAGGTGAACCCACAGGAGTGATGGAAGTGTCTGAGCATGTATTGGCAGCAAAGGATGAACATCAGACCACAGACTGCTCTGCTTGCATTTCTTCCCACTTCTATCACACACCTCCCTCCTCTACAGCAGCTGCTGAGCAGTATGGGGATATTTTCAGTCTGGGATGTGTCCATTGGGCACGTTATCCAAGACAACTCTCTCCCTCCCCCACAGTCCTGCCTTGAACCCTGTGGAAAAGACACACTAGAAACCCTTCTCCTGGTACAACCCTACCTTCTGTGTGGTGCCCCTTGGACATGGTGATGGGGCAACAAGCCCCTTCTGGCCAAGTAGCTCTTCCGTTCTCTTTCCTTTGCAAAATGCTAGGAAATGAGAACAGGAAGATAAAATCTGGAGGAAGAAAAAAGTCTTTTAACTCTACAGTTCTAAAAGCCTGTTTGCATCAACCCTGCAGGGACTCTGCATGATATCTTGCAGAGGAATCTACACTGACAAACAATGAGTTGGCAATTTTATACAATTTTTTTTTTTAAGGCAGGGAACTATTTTACCTAACAGCTTGTGTGGTTTCACTTTGGAGCTTGGAAGGAAACCTTTGTGGATGCCACGGGGTGGGAATGGACATGATGTGGCAAAGACATGACTTTTTGAGTAGTAACAGCATGCCAAGGCAATGAGAAGAGAGTATGGTTTTCATATATTCATACTGCAATTTTAGACATTCAGACTATTCTGTAAGGCAGACACAGGCCATGTTTCCTCAGATCCCTGAGAAATGAAGACATCTTGAAATAGGTGAAGGCGTAGCCTTTTGAATGCTGCAACAGTAGGATAAAGTGGGATAAATATTATGAAAAAAAGATACTACTGTGTACTCCTCTCACCAAAACTTCCATATTACAGCCTGGTGGAGGACACCACAGTCCAGTTTGGACTGCAAAAACCCAAGGGGAGTGAGGGGCTGCACAGACCCGAATGGAGAAGAAAGGTGATCCATGAGCACTGAGGTGAGATAGGCAGAGAAGAAGCAAGGGCAGCCCAGAGCTGATGGGGACCTGAGACAGATGAGGTCATGGTTGTACATTTGGGATAGGAAGAAAAGGCTGGAGCATGGGAACTGTTCACTTCAAGGCTGCAGAGAGAGCATCCTCCCATTTTCAGTGTTAGCTTTGGGGACCATCCAGCTATCCTTGGCTCTGAGTGTGTCATTGCCTAATAAGTGTCCTTAGGGAGCCCCTGAGCTGCCAAGTCTGCCTTTGGGGAGACTGAATGGTTTGACGCTCTAGCACCACATACAGAATTTTCATTTCAATTGCTTGGTGATGTGTTTAGGCTGCAGCAAATTTCTATCTGGGAAGTAAAAGAGTAAAAGAGTACTAGGAGACAGCTAATGGAGCTGGTTGGATAAACGATAGATACAACATAAATGTTTTATGAGGACATAATAGTCAGTTTTATAAAGCGATACATTGGCATAACAACACCACACAACGTGCCTTCTTGTGTGGTAGAAATCCCAAGAAGTATGAAGCAGAGCATCTGCCATACTGAAAGCTAAAATCACTTCTCTTTGGTAGGTAAGTGCAAATCACACTTTATAATCTTTTAAGCATGCACTTGATGCAAACTTGGAAAGATGTTTGCCTTTGGGTGAGAACAGTAGAACAGCTTTTCCCATTATAACCAGATAACTAAGGCAGTGCAATAATAATGAAAAGTAGAAAAGTAATTGTAAGAAACATAAGTAATGCTACTCTTCATGCAGAGAAATTACTTAGGCAAATAGTGGCTGTATGGTATATTCTTTCTGCTAAGCAACATCCCACTGAGCATCTGCTGCACATCGTAGGAGCACTGCATCTGGAAGAGGAGTAATTTGACCATATTAAAGTCCTGTAAAATGCAACATGAGGTACTATCCTTTCTACTTATATTGATTAATAACATTAAATTCTGTGGAAGAATAGAAGAGGATTTCTGGGATGCCAGCATATGGGAAGAAGAATAGGATGTCAATAAGGGAGCTTCATATCATGTCTTAAACTGAATACTTCTGCTTAAGTCATTTCCCACTGGATTTTTAAAGATTAACTCCACAGAAACATAGCATTTTTCTTAGACAGATGGCCTGAATGCTTAGACTTCAAGAAAATATTCTTCCAACAGCAAAGACTATGTGAAAGCAGTATTGGCTCTGGAAAGCTGTGGTCCTTTAATATAACCCCTCTCCTTATCTAGTCCATCAGCTTCCAGTATCTATCTTTTAAGAGTGATTTTTCATGTTATACTGCTATTGTTTGTGTCATTACAAGCAGTTATTTCAATTCCTCTGTCTTCAGTTTAGGAAGAAAGCAAAGGAGACATCTAGGAGGGGAAAGGGACAGAAAGGAGCAGAGGGAGACAAGGCTAGAATGGAAAAGTAGGGAGCAGAAGGGAAGAGAATTCAAAATGAGCAGAGGGAATATGAAAGTGGGGAAAATCAGAGACAAGCACTCAAATACAATGTCAGATAACAGAGTAAGGTGAATTTTTTGCATCTGGAATTTTTGCCACAAGCTGTCCCAATAACTACTCCCTTTCTGCCTCTTCAAAAATTCTTGCTCTCTGAGGAAAAAATACCACAGCACATGGTCTGTGGTATTTCAGATCGTACTTCAATGCTTCCTTTTCAAGGCTTGCACAGAGGAAGAAGTTACACATGCTCAAGATAATCAATAGACAGAAAGCAAAATATTTTCAAATTTCAGATTTGATATAGGTGAACATTATATGTTGATTCTTATTTTATTCTTGTTTATTGAACAGAACTTTAGTAAAAAGCAGAAGAGAAGAAAAATGAAAGATTTTACTGAAGTTTTGCAACTTTTTTTGAATCCAGCATGCTATGCGTAGCATTCTTGTTGAGCTCAAAAATCTATTTTTCTGTAATGAAAGAAAGGCATGAGGAAAGAAAAGATGGGAGCACCGTGACTGGCATATGTGTGCCTGACATTTTTGTATGTGTGCAGCATTAAAATAAATGTTAAAGAAACCTCTACATAATGAAGATGCAATCACCCAGCACACACTGCTGGGGAAGCTAAGTTTTCATGAAGACTTCGAGGATAGCTCTGTAGGAAGACCATCTGGAGAAAGAAATATGTGGATAAATATAATGAACTCCACCTAGGAAAGATAAAACTGCGCTCTCCTGGAAGAGATTTTTGGCTACTGAGGCTCCTTGAAACAGTGAGTGAGCCAGACAAACAGGTCGAGTACCTCCCTCATCAGTGGTGGGAAACTTGTCCCAGCACTTGGGCAACCTCCTCCACTGAGTCATGCTGCCCAGCTTTCCAGCTCCAGCCTCCCCATGTCACCTCCATCCTGCCGAGACTGAGCCTAGCCAGGCCTTTTTCACCCGTGTGCTCATCTCAGTGAGACATTTGTTTCTAATGTGTTTTTATCCTCTGGAACATGGTGATTTTCTATCAATGCCTGGCCACTGAAATGAACTTCCAGATCCAAAGCACTGATTGCAGAAATATCCTTCCAAAGAGAGAATCTGGTACATCACATTCCTCAGGAAATACAAATTGGGACTGTTTAATGAATAAGACCATCCGCACTACACGGTAAAAGCATTTTTAATCATGCTCTGGGGAGTTTTGCACCTATTATGGATGCAGTGATCAAAGTAGGCCTAATTTCAACTTAAATACATAAATATTTGTTAATAACATTAATAATAATTCCGTTCCTGAGAAAAAAGATCATTTATAACCAGTTCCTGTGTTGTACCAAAAGCATATGAAAACACATCATGCACTTAATCAAAACTTCTTGCCTTATATTTATATTTTTTCTGTGTGTTTTTTGCCTAAAGGATGCCCCTTCCTTCCTGACCTTTAGATTTCCAGTCCTAAAAGGCTCCTGATGCCCAGGGGGGTGCCTGGCACAGTCAATACAGACCAGCAGCATGGACGAAGATGAATATCTGATTCAAGGACATTGTCATTTGCAAATCTCTTTGGCTTTACATTCCGTACAGGTTTAGTCATGGTAATTATATATGAATATTGACTAGTTACATTCATATGCAAACAGGACAGCCCAGTGTTGTAAAGGCAAGTGAACAGAAGTAAAAGAAAATTATGCTTAAACACAGTTTCAATGTTAGGTTCAGAGGCCTCTGTCACTGTCTGTTGTTCAACTGTCAGGATACTCATCTACTTTTCTAAACATAAGACTGGCATTACTATTGAATGATACCTTCATCATCAGGTGGTATTTCTTGAAATGAATACGATTTGGGGCATAAGCTGTTTTCAGTGTCAACCTGTTCCCTGAGATCCTCCTGAGGTTTCATTCAGCTTCAGATCTCCTCCTCCTTAAGCTGTGTAATTTAGGGTGAGACGAATCTCCCCAGGCTCTATTTACTGCATTGATTAGATTTCCAATTGTAATGGAAACCTAGAAGCCTACTATGCTGGCAAACACCTAAGTTTAGGTGTTTTAGTGTCCAGTTGAATCCTTCCCCTTCTGTCCTAAAGATAAATCAGTTAGTATCATGGTTGTGTTACGACTGAATATAGTGAAAATTACATTTTTGATCAGCCACTTTTTAACATTATGTCTCATATCTTTTTAGTGGTAACACATTACAACACTTTAGAGAGATAATGGCATTAAAGAGAAAAATCATTGCAAACAGAGTTTGAATCCACCTGCTGAATGAAAAGTACAGGTGAGAGTGTCGTACATTTGCTATGTCCTATTCTAATAGAAGACAAGTCAGATGTATGCAATAGGCAGACAATTATCTGGCTGAAATAATTCATGTATGCATCTTTCTAGGAACATATAACAAACAAACAAGTAAAATCGTCTTCAATTTTACTTATGTATTTCAATTTCCTACCTTGAGAAAAAAATATACCCATGGTTTCACCAAAAACATTTGCATCTGCAGGTTGGCTATTTATTAAACTCATGCCAACTTTAGATGGGTGTGCTGTTCTAGACAAAATAAGTTTCAACTGCAAAAAACTACAAAACAAAATCACAATCAAATTTCAGCTGCTACAGCATTTAAATCTGTCCTCAGTATTGGTATCATAACATTGTGGTAGCTTATCTGCTATGTTGGATGACAGCAAGGTGTGGAGCTTATCATAACCAACTGTGCTATCTGAAAGTGAAGTATTTAGACAAGGCTAATAGCCTTAGTTCCTTTGTAGTCAATGGAGAGAGAAAGATATCTCCACCGGGTCATTTGTTTCTTCCTGAAGCAGATTTGTAGGAAAATTGGGAGGTCGTGTTCTCTGGGTTTGCTTTTCTGTCTTTATTCACTATCGAGGGAGCCTAGATGATTAGTTTACACAAGATGTCCAACTTTCAGACAGCTGGACTGCATGAGTTGAGTGCCACTCAAAGTGCCCATGGCAAACCAGGTTATTACAGGAGGAGTTTGGGTCCTACAGCAGCTGTGTTCAAAGGGTTTAGCAATGTGGAGCTGCAATTTCAGCAGCAGCACCTGAAGGTAGAACATCTTGTCATGGCCAGTGCTCAGCTTCCCTGGCTGGAGTGAGTGCAAGTCAGAATGAGCTGCCAAGCTCCTTGAAAGAATCATCTTCCAAGCCACGTGTTTGGCTTAACCGAAGGGTTAAACCAAATTTGACAGTCTGTAGCTCATTTAACATTAAGACTCTGTCCTCTTAATATTTACCTTGCAGGGATATCTGATTAAAGGCTAATCAGCAAAAAAAGACAAAGACGAGAAACAGGAAAAGCAACAAATTGAACATATAGATACACAGACCTGAAGAAACTGAGTAATAGACCATCAAGTGCAACCACCCATGTGAACTTTGGAAAGGTTCAGCCATAACTTTATAATGGCTTTAAGAAAAGTATTGGTAAGAAGAAGAAAAACAAGATTATCATGTGTCTCATGGGAAAGAGCAAATTTATTTTGAGATATTTCAGGGGGATTGTCGCACTCTCTAAAGCTTATTACAGGAAGTTTAGACAGGACTGTGGGAATGTGTGAAGCTTATTATGCAGTGTTTAGGGGAAGAACCACGGGGAGAGATCAAGATGGACTGAGAAGGAATAAGCATGGGAATATAGAGGGATAAGGGGATAGAAAAGGCCAGTTACGTGTAAGCAGGTGCTAGTCAGTGTGCTTGCCTGTGCCCTGTGCCCTGCACTGTGGTCTGTCCTACTTTATTACTAACTGTTTGCTGCACCAGTGCGCTCTCCATCCTCTGTGTTTGCCCACCAAAACAAATGGGTACTGCAGCCTTGGCTGCATGATACAGACAGGAACCTGCAGCTCCAGGATGCAGGATTTGCCCTCCTTTGAATGGTTCAGATTTCAGTTAGCATCGCCAGCCCTTTTCTCTGACAAGATAGCTGGCATCGTGTGTATTTCTCACTAGAGCAGAATGCTAGTAAGTCACTAGGTTTTCAGGCTCTCTCTGTTGCCAGTGTGAGTTTGCCTTTTTCACCATGAAGCTGGTAGATGCAGTGTTCCCAGTTCTGAGGAACAAGACTAATTGGCTGCAGCATGGACATTGCACTTCTGGGTGATGAAATTACACCTATTTCAGCCTCCTTCTCAGCCAGATATCTGGCTGCTTCCAGTAGATTCCCTTCCTACTCCAGGCTCCTCATTTCCATATAAACGTACCAATATCGCACTGGGGGAATTTCATCCTTTCGAGGAAATTATTGGACATGCATGCCATTGAAAATTGAGATACTTTGGAAAAGAACTAGAAGAAATGACTCCTAACGTACACTAGGTTTAAATCACTGGCAAAAAGATTAGTGGTCCCAGATGAGTCCCCTCTCATGCAATTCCAGTTTGTCCATGGAGCATTTGAAAGCAGTAACAACTGTTTACATGAAAGACTCGGAGGTGCGAAATTCAGGTTTTTAATTTCCATTTTGAAAGTTAGGCAACACTTCCACACAAAGGGAGATTTTTATTAATCAGAGCTTCAGATAAGCTGTTTTGATTCCCTCCATGGTCAAAAGGGTTCCATTCAAGTAGTATACAAGAAATGTAATCTACGGCAATAATAAAACACCAAAAGAAATTATTATCAGTTTTTGAATATGCAAGGAATAAAGTCTTTGCTTAATTTTCCATTTGGTTCCATACAAATTGCCACAGATATTTGAAAGCTGCCAGAAAGATTTATCAGAGTCAAGTAAAGTTCATGTAGTCTTTCTTGGATTTATTCAGTTTTTTCTTCCAGTATATTTCCCTCATTCACCATTCTGACTCTTGACTACAGTTAATATTAATAATTTCATCTTGTAATGGGTTCTGTAACTATTTTCTTCTGTATTCATTTGTTCCTCAGCCATAGCAGAGGTTCTGTCAGCCTTCCTATCTCCTCAGAAAAAAGGGCTTTTTCTTCTATATAAGCCATTTTTTGCTTGTGACTTCAAGCTATAGAGTGACAGCCCTGTAGTTGCTTTTCAAAACATCATTTACCAGGTGACTTTTCAGGCCTTCATCCATCCAGGAATCTCTAAATAATAATGGAATTTTTCCGTAAAATTACAGATCAAGTGCCTTGTTCCCGTTCCCATTTATCATCATCCAAAGTGTTTGTCTTCTAGTTTCAATAGCATCTTGAAGAAAGAGATGTGGAGGATAAAAATATCTAAGAGAGAACATAGAGTAAACTACTTTATCTTGTCATGTATTTTGTATAAATAATGGTTCTTGACTTGATAGTCTTATTGTGATAATAGGCAATTGAATTAAAAAAAAAAACTGAAGTGTCATTTTAAATAACATCATGTAAATTCCCAGAGCTTGCATTTGTAAAAGGACAAAAAGAGAACACTAAAACACGTCTCCCAAAGAATAGAATTGCAACTACAGCTATTATTTTTTTAACTTGTCAATAATTTTCGTATTATCTATATCTTTCATGACTAAACCGAGCAAATAAAACAATGATATTCCTCTCTTGTTTCTATTACATTTATTTTAAAAGATTTATTGGATTGGGGTCCATAAGCAATATTTGAGTTAGAATTATACAGTAGTACCATAGAATAATTCAGGTTGGAAGTGCCACTTGGGGTCATTTAGTGCCATTCCCTGCTCTGAGCAGAGCTGACTTCAAAGCTGTATGAGGCTGCTCAAAGCCTGAGATTTGAATCTCCAAAGATAGGGATCTCATAGTCCCCCAGGGCAGCCCCAGTCCTATGCTTCACCATCCCCACTGGGAGCATATTTTTTTTTTAAATGTGTAATTGGAATTTCCCTTGCTACAACTTGAGACCATTACCTCTTGGCTTTCTGCTGTGCATCCTGAGAAGAGTCTGACTCTTTCCTTTGCAACCTCCCTGTTGGTAGTTGATGACAGCAATTAAATACTCTCCCTCCCCAAGCCAAACTTACTTCTCAAGGCTAAATAAACCAAGGTCCGTCAGTGACGAACTTGTTCAAGCGATCCCTGTGCTGCCTAGGGCGGGGTGTTATTGTAGGTAAAGAGTTAAAATGAGAAACACTTCTATTATAATAGTGCTGTTGATTTTATCATCCTAAATATAGTGTTTTGCTCTGTTAGCTATATAGCAGGCTGATGATTTGCAAATAGTTTCAAAAAATATAATACTGGATCCCAAAATGGTTTGAGAAATAAAAAGTTACTATCATAACCAAAACAGTGCAGTCTCTCTCTCTTTCATATGTTATGAGTAATTCTTATTTGTTTTCTATTTTTAAGCTTTTAACTTGTATAAATTATACCCAGGAGAATGGATGCCATTTCTACAATGCCTCAGTGGCTGTAGTTTGAGGATTTTTTCCTTTCCAGTTGAAGAAGGACAGCCAGTTTCCAGGATAGCTCTTTCCAAATGTACCTCTCCTATAATATGCTTTGCTACTAATGAAGAACAATATCTCTCATCTATTTGCCATCATATAAAAACATTAGCAGCCATTCAAAAATGTGAATAGGTAGGGAACAATTAAAAAGCTTTATCCCCACATAAAACTCCTGCTGCAGAATTGTCATTTAATTTTGAATAGTAACCATGTAGAGATGAGCAAGACCATGTTTATGGTATCAATAATACATTTTATTAGATCAGCTAGTACATTTTCAATCTGCAATATTGTTTTTAAACCTAGCTTATGGAAGCTGGTATTTCACACAAACTAACTTGCAGTGTCCAGCAACACCGTGACTTTAAACAGGACAAATTGCTATGCATTCGAATCAAAATATATTGTTTTCCTAAGCTCATCACATAGTAGGGCAAAATGGTTCACCATATTTTTATACATTGTTAAGGTGGGAAGGCACTTTTGGAGATCACACGGTCCAACTTCCCTGCTGAAAACTAGAGCAGGTTGCCCAGGATTGTATCCAGTCAGGCCTTGAATATCTCCAAAGATGGAGACTCCACAGCCTCTCTGGGCAACCTGCTCCAAGGCTTGACCACCCTCATTGTAAAAAAGTGGGGGTTTTGACATTCACATGGAATGTCCTGTATTTCTGTTTCAGCCCATTGCCTCTTATTCTGTCACAGAGCACCACTGAGAAGACTCTGGCTCTGCCTTCTTTACACCCTCCCATCAAATATCTGTTCACATTGATCAGATCCTCCCTGAGCCTTCTCTTCTCTGGGCTGAACAGTCCCAATTCTCTTGGCCTCTCCTCCTATGAGAGATACTCCAGTCTCTTAAACATCTTTGTCGCCTTTCGCTGAATTCACTCTAGTATGTCCACATTCGTCTAATACTGGGAAGCCCAGAGCTGGACCCAGCACTCCAGACGTGGCTGCACCCGTGTTGAGGGGAAGGATGACTTCCTTTCACCTGCTGGCAATGCCTGCCTAATGCAGCCCAGGAGACCACTGGCTGCCTTTGCCACAAGGGCACATTGCTGACTCGTGGTCAACTGGTTGTCCACCCGCACCCACAGGGCATTTGCTGCCAAACTGCTCTGCATCCCGTTGACCCCCAGCCTGTCCTGGTGCCTGGGCTTATTCCTCCCCAGGGACAGGACCCTTCACTTCCCTTTGTTGACCTTCATGAGTTTCCACTCTGCCCATCTCTCCAGCCTGTCCAGGTCCCCCTGAATGGCAGCTCAGCCCTCTGGGGTATCAGCCTCACCTCACAGTTTTTTTTTATTTCTACCTCTGTTCTTTCTGTTCAGCCTCCATCTCTCTCTACAAGCTCCTATTCCTGACTGATTACAGGCTTCTATAGTAAGCCAGAAATTTAACTGCTCAGGCTATTAAACACAAGGGGACTTGAAAATATCTCCTGAGATATTTTTAATCATCCTCTGCTCAATCGGTCCATGGCACCTCAGATGCTTTGTCCCTCTCACTAAGCTCTTACCTCTGCACCTCCCAGTAATGACAAGTGTATTTCATAGGCAGTTACATTTCTGCTTGCACTCAGAACCATTGGAGAGAAGTTCCTTTCCCTATTTAATGAACCAAGTGAGAGCTACCATGCACTCACAAATGAAATTACTCAATTTTTCAGTTTAAAGCAGTACTACAAAATTACACTCTCTGAGGTACTTGTAGCTACTAATTTTCAGGTCTAACTAATGAGGCGAGCTTGGATTTCATTGGGCAGAGAATAAGGTCACAGTGCCCACACTGTGCGTTTAAATAGTTTCAGCCAAAATTTCTTTCCCCAGTGTGTTTTCTGACTATTGAATTGCTTTTTCTGCTGCCTACCTTACTTTGTTAGATCTAGAGGAGAGCATATACCAAAGTGCAAATCATGAATGAGTACAAAGTAGAAAAAAAATCATGTTTAGTTTATAAATTAGTCCAGAAACATGTTTCTAGGAAAGTAATTTTTCTTCATTACTTGAGTTAGAGGCATTGAGGAGTCATTCATATTGTTTACTTAGTTGCTCTAATTAGTTCTGTGGGAGTATTTACCTCTCTCTACCAACCAAATGGGAACCTTAGACTCTTAAAATTTGATAACTTCAATCACATATTTAATCAGATACAAAAGGTATCTTTTTCTGATGGTGTTCTGATGGAATACACTTTATGCATTTAACCTCCTGACATTAATAGAAAGAAGACATTTACAACAGTCTGGCATTACTCACACTATTTACAGAGAAGAGGTAACAGCATAAAAATGTTGGATACAAACAAAAAAACCCACTTTGACTAAATATCTACTTAAGAACTGAGTTTTCCATAATTCCCACATAACCATAGTCTGTAGAAGCAAAGCTTCCTTTTCAGTATTCAGATGGTTATGAGTCTAGATGTGAAGTTTTAGTTATTAGCAGGTTACATTTACTTATTATCATTGAATTGATACCTATACATTCCTGAGCTGAAGGAATGGTAACATAGATCTCTTCTGGAGAGAAAAGAGAAAAACATATGTATAAAGATGGAAAGTTTTATGAAGTAAGAAACAGAACATTAATATTTTGGAAATAAAGAATGGAAGTCAGCTATCAGGCAGTATTTTCAAAATAGCCAGAGACAAGTTGTTTTCTAAATGAACACGATCATGAAGTTGCAATAGTCCATGCAATTCCAGTTGCAGTTCTTCACCACATCTTTCCACATTCCCAATTCTTCTGAAGTTTTTAACAGCTGAACTTTCCTGGGTAATTCATCCTGAGTTTGTCTGTGTGCACTCTACGTACAGCAAACTCTATGGTTGGGGGAAGCTCCTTGCCCCTTGTTATTAAATAAAAGCCCATATTTTTTTATTGATAAAGCAAAACCTTTTTGCTCTTCAGATGCAACCTTATCACACAGCTGGCAGTGCAAATGAATCTCACCTAAAGGTATTTTAACTACTTTCCAGTTCTGTTTGCCAGGTTATGCTATCTCTGTTATGCTGTGTGATGTAAGATAATGTTCCAAATTTCTCCAATTGCTCTGCACAGTAAATTGTATTTTTTTAGGCTATAAATTCTATGAACTATCTTCTCTCTACACGAGAAACTGCTGGAAATCAGCTTAGCTTAGTCAGGATGATAGAGGGATAAAATAGAATAGAAGGCCAGTGTGAACTGCAACTTCCTAAAGATAATTTCCAGACACTAGAGCATGTTCTGTTTCACGTAGTGATAAAAAGAAAGGAATCCTAATTATTAATGTACCAGCCTATCTTGGAGACCCTTAGACATTCCTGGATTCAGAAAAGTCTTTAGCTGTTCCCCTAAATATCAGCCCCATCATAGCTATAGTGAGAAGACAATATGCAGGTATTTATAAGCAAAAAAACCTGCTAGAATTTATTTTCTGGTCATCTCTCCTTTCCAAAACAGACAAGTAAGAGTTGATCCCCCAGGACTTGTGAAGGAGAACTTATCTCCCTTTACACCTGCCCTAAGAAATCCTCTCCCCACATAATATGTCTCTCCTGGTGCTCTCACTCCCTTTCCCCAGTGAAAAAGCAGAGATGTGGAGCTTATGCGTATTTTGGATGGAGGGTGGAGGGATGAAGATGTAAAATTCAGCTTGCTGATTTTTCACTATTAAAAGTAGACTCACTCATGAACAGATTTTGCTAGAATCATTCCATGTCTACTGAATCTCTAGGGAGACCTAGCTCTTTCTTTCTTTCTAGAGAATAGTAATAAATAATCCTGAAAATATTGCTTCAGTCAGCATTCATATGTACTTTCACTCAACGTATTTCATCAAAAGACAGTAGCAGATCTAGCGTTTCCTATGCTGTCAAAGAGGCCCTTATTCCTGTGGCTGAGAGATAACTAGAAGGAGGAGAAGTTCTGCAAGAACACTTATCTGAATTTGTGTACACAATGATTATTTGGGAACTGTTAAGTTAAATTTGTCTTCTCAGAGAGGAGGAGGCCAAAAATGATATTAAAATGAAAACAACAAGCTAATCTGTGTGGGCTCTTCACTCGTGGTTAAACTATATCTGAGAAGAACTAAAGAGAGAAAAATAATACTTTGCATTGCAGTAATGTTTTCTATCTGAGCACCTAAATACAGTTTCACAAACTTGAAGCAATAGAAGTGCTCAATATTTCTGGTTTTGGGCAACCCAAAAGGAGTCAATTTTCTATATTCAGAACTAGTTTTTTGACTCTGTTGGAAGACTAACAATAGGTCACAGAGCAATTCTGGCTGTAAGGAGTTATAGCAATATGCGTGTAGCACAGAGTTTGTAGCACCACTCAGGAACCTTCCTCCTTTTCACCAGGGCCAGGACAGGTGTTTGGGATGCCCTTGGTCAAGGGAATGCTGGTGCCTACTGTTGTACTACCCGTGCTGCTAGGGAGGAGGTAGCAAAATACTGCAGAATGACCACAGCCAGTTACAGGTAAATGAAGAGCAAATATGAACCTGGATGGGATCCAGCAGTATTTTACGGGTGTGTGGTGGGACTGTCCTGTAAGATCTCAGGTTGTAGAGGTTGCCAGAGTTGCCACCCCACTGGGAATGGCTATTTGCATATAGCTTGAGACACATCTTTGTTGTCCCTGGAAATTTGGAATAGCTTCTCCCTTCCTTTTGCATGGGTCATTTCTCAGAGTATTTTTCTTGCTGGTGTCGCCATTTCAGGCTGTTTCATGTGGCTGAAGCACATGTCACGGTCCCCTAAGAAATCAACTGGAATACTATCTACTAGGAAACAACGGAAGAGAGAGAACAAATAAAGAAAACAAAACAATTCCCAGTAGGGCAAAGACACTTCCAGAATAGCAATGCCTCAGAGAAAGAAATTTTATAGGGAGTAGTAAAATACTGCCTGGAGAAGGAAATGTTTACAAATATTAATGATTAATAAGCATGCCAATTTTATACCTCATAACTTTTATAAACTTCTCCAAAGCCAGGTTCCTCATGGTAGACAGTAAAGCTGAGTTTGTCTCACTGTGGCTGAAGTACTAGCAAGCTTCTGGTAGGTGCTCTTAGTAGTAGCTCATGCTTTTCTCACAAGAGAGACCAGACATCTTGTGTTCCGCAATTGCCATTTGGTTGCTATTTACCACCTGGGTGTTATACCTGAAAACGTAGCAGTTTTCTCATCAGAAAGAGGACTGGGAGGTTTACACAGGTGGTGTTTTGGACTGGAGAAAAAACTCTAGCGTGAGGCTAAGGTCTCTAAGTGTCTTTGGAAAGTGCCAGAGCTGCTGAGCTAACATTAGTAGACTAGCAGAAAAGTAAATTCTGGATAACGAAAGTGATGGGCAAGGAAAGGAAACCACACAGGAAGCAAGACACAACATGGCTCCTTCTCCTGCCTCTCTTCTGGTCTCCATCTCCAGAGGATGGTTGAAGTCAGTGCAGAGGAAAGAAGCACCCTGAACCCTGGACGAGATCTCTCCCTTTCCCGGCTTCAGAAGGTTTTTCTCTCTCTGCCAGCCCTAGCAGGAGCATCTTTCTGGGTTGTTTTACTCCTGTTTGTGACTCCAGCCATGCTTAGTCCAGAGAGAAAGGACTTTGCAACCTTATGTCCTTTCTGCAAGGTCCTTACAGCGCCACAGACACCTGCTAGGTGCCTTTTGATTGCCTGGGGGGTCCTCAATGCCCTTGGTTTTGTGAAGCATGTAGAAACCCAGCTTTCAGAAGGCGAGGAGCCTGCAGTCAGCTCTGGCGCACATCTGTCCATGCCTGGCCGCAAGCCAGTCAGTGCCCTGGGGCAATGCACAGCCAATCTTAAATAAACATAGATTAAATTAATCCTTGCTCTGCTCCTGGGGGGGAAATGCAGAAATGGCAGTGATCTTCAGAGAGGAACTATCTCACCCAGAATTTGCTAGCTCCTGTTGCAGCCAGGGGTTCTCCATGCTCTACTACTGAAAGACAAATAAATAGCAAAAATAGTAAGAAAAAACAGGCTAGTGAAGAGTTACTGACTCATGAGCCAAATCCAAACTTACCTTTCTCAATCAAAAACACTGATAAAGGAGACGGTTAAGGTGCTTTGGTGCCTACATTATGAAACCCTCTGAGGTTAAAGGGAGTTATGCATGTAAATACTTTAAAAAGCCTGGCTCTGAAGCAAAGGACTCAGGGATCCGGGACATTGGATTGGACTACTGAAAGAGATAATACTGTCTCCTGTTAGCCCAGGGTGAGAGGTGGCGATAAAGTCCAGCTTGATGCACTGTATGTGCTCTGGGTGGCTCAAGGCAGTTGAATCCCCAGATCTGTTTTTTATCTGTTTGGATTAGCCAGCAGGATACATCCTGCAGACCTGAAATCTTGAATTCCTTCCGTATTAGATTCTGCACATTATTTCAGTTTGTATACAGTATAAATGTGGTTGTACTCTCCTAGATTCATTTTGCCATCTGAAGATTGGACAGATAAATAGATACATACAGATCTTGGTATATTGTTAGCTGATGCACAACAAATATTAAACAACCATTGTTTATGATAAACTCCAGTTCTTTCCTGAGTAAAGAACACCTTGTTTTGTATTTCTCTTTATAAATAAAATGGCAAGATAATAGTTAACTAATCTGTAACCTGACTTCTTCTGGCAATATTACATACAATTTTTTCCAGTCAATTTAAACTGCTACAAATTTATTCATGCCTTCATTTTCACACAAATAGAAGTAGAAAATATGCGTTGGCATTATACATTAATAGAAAATAAATTTTACCTCAAACAATTGAATTTATCAGTTTATACAAAAAAATACTTGTTTATTTTTTCTGAAAAATAAAGTTGCACTCATGTTTCATCTGAGTTCAAGTATATATAGTGTATTTCAATAAACATAAGGATGTTACTAGAGAAAGTTAAAATCATCTTTAGCTGTTCCAAAAATATTTTAGATAAATGCAGTTCATCAGTTTCTGCAATTGAATTAATGACTTGTAATAAAAAGACTGATTAATTCATTTGACATCTTGAAGAATATAACAGAATAATCAGATGCTTGGCCTGACCTTTCATATATCATCTTGGAGCTGCCTGTAACATTTTACGATATTATATGCTCCACCTGTTTCTTGACATGGTGCTTGCTGTAGAAGTATGAGAAGATAATTCAAGCAGAAGTTTGGTACACACATTTGCGTTACGGGGACAATAGCTTCAAACTGGCCTCCCACTTACTCATCCTGAAAGGACAAATCAGAGAATGAGCAAAGCCTGAGTGCTCACTTGGTGGGGTCTAGTATTAGCAGGCTGAAAGGGATAACACAAGGAGACCCAGTCCCAGTGGGGAAGCCTGTACCACTAAGGAAAATCCAATACTAAAAAGCTGGAGGAATTTGGGACAAATCAGACCTACCTATAGCTTTCGGTAGGGAACATATTCCTTCAAAGCTGTTACTGGGTTCCACCTTACCTCTTCTTGCATGCTTTGTTTCTGTTGTTCATGTGAAACAATACTTATTTCCTGACAGCTTGTACAGACCACACGAGGCAAGAACCCACTATAAGAAAGGAATAAAATCCAAACAGTATTTCTGTGATCTTCCTTGGTATAATAAGACCTATTGCCTGGAATTTTATAATAATTTTTTCTTAAATATAATATTGTTCCAGGACTCTATTATGACAGAAAACGCTACAACAATGAGACGACAAAAGCTTCAACAGCATTGCAAGGCACTGACGATAGTTGCTAAAGAACCAAAGGAACCAGCTCCAACTCAATAAAAAAATTCAAGACAAATAATAACAATACATTCTCTATTCACTTCATTCTTAGCAGCTTTAGTGGAGTATCTGCACTCCTGGGAATCACGGGTTGATACTGTGTCATGATGACACAGGAACAACTTCTCTGAAGTCAGAGACATACTGTTTGCTGCATTGTGACTTTGTCATCTGAATCTTTTAATCTAACCCACAAAAATGTTTAAGATGGAGTGCAATTTTTAACAAAACAGAGGTTATGTCTATGTCCTTGGCTAAACAGCAAAAGACGTTTGCTGCTGTGCAATATGCTCTCTGCAGACTGACTGAGGGTCTCTGTTACAGGAGGAGATGTACTTCAGCAGCTTTGTTTACAGTAAACACAGTAGTTTGCCCAGAGGTTTAAGAAAATGTGTTGCATAAACATTTTACGAATCCTGTTCCTTCGATGTAGGGCTTTCTGCTTATTGATAATGATGTTGACTTATTGACAGGTATGGAGAGCAAAACACATCAGGGACTGACACTGCAGGCCTGTGAAGGACATTTGGACTTGAATTTAAACTCCATGACCTGCCCCTTCTATAAATAAAATAAAACTCTTCAGTGAGCACATTCCAGAGAATTTGAAAATGTATATTTTTGCTCCCTGTTTGTGTAAGTGAAGTAAGAAATGTCACTGGGAGTTTGAATATGGGAAAAAAAGGTACTTTTAGGTGTATATCATACTGAAAATGCTTTTTCAGATGACTCTGAGGTATGTACTTTGGTTACCCTGAATTACCTCCTTGTCCAGCCTCACTCCTCTTCTCCTATATCTGTCTTGGAAGATTTATTGCTCTGGCTTCAAGCTTTAGCCCTTTCAATTGCATCTCTCGATCACACACGGAGTAAGCCAGGAATACCAAAACTGCCACCTCCAGTTAGATGAAATGGCCAAAGGTTTATTCCAGTCTAAAACAGGAATCTAGGTCAGGCGAGAGGAGCTGTCTTCTGGACATTCCCCCATTGTGATAAGGTGATGATTGTCTCAGTGGTTGTCTGACACCGGGTGGTTGAAGTTAGGGGAGCTGAGTCCTATCTCCACTCAGCCGCCACTCTGAGATCACCCCCTCCCTGATGTTCAGTCCTTCCTGTCTCTCCAAACATCTCCACCCACTTGTCTTACTGACATCTCATCTGTTTCTTGGAAAAGGATGTAACTTCTTTCTTTCTGGAATTACCCAGGGCACAATGGGATTTGTGTCCCTGCCTGGTGCTGCTTCAACACAAATAATGCAAACTGAGCCTTTTTGCTCTATTGAAGATGACTAAGGGACTCAGAGGAGGAGAGTGATGAGCTGGAAGGTTATCAAGATCTTTACTAATATGGAGGGTGGGATGTGTTCCCCTGCATTTAGATACTGAATCAAAGAAAAAATTAAACTGGGCAGAAGCTAGATAGTCAAGATTTTGTAGCAACAAAACACTGAGCCAAACTGTGAGGCAGAATCACTTATCAGCTCTGTCAAGAAATTTTTAAAGTTTCAAAATGTTTCCCTAGTAAAAAGAAATAGAAGAAACAAAGTCCACTTCTGACTCTTCCTACCCTCCAAATCACGCTGACCATTAAAATCTGTAAAAAGTGTAAGTCTGAAAATAAAAGCATAGGCTCACTGACATAGGTCACAGGCTCATCACTGAACCCTTTAGAGGAATTCCTGTGAGACTCTCAATAAATGATTCATTAGTCTCTTCTTTCAGATATTTGCAGACTTTCAATAAAAGCAAGTAGATACACCATATAATAGAGCTGCCTGTAAGAACATTAATCTTTCATTAATTTGATTTCTTTTTCTGTGGATATTATACTTTAACAACACATTACAGGGTGCCATGAGTAATTAGTCTTCACTTTAGATCTGCTAGGCTTTCAGGTGAAATTCTATACTAAGGATTTAAGTGAAAATAATTAAAAATTGAAAAACGGTTTGAAGAGATTACCCAAACCAAAATGACTGGGAAAGGAATTTGCCCCTTTAGGTTTGTGCTTGATGTTTGAGTGCAAGCACATCCACACATGCTTTTATAATAGTGAAATCTGTAGACAGATACAGTCTGTGCTTCTGCTCCAGATACTCAAGCTCTTTACCTGTGGCCTCACCTGGACAAAGCTACTGCAGAGCTGATCCAGCAGCTTTGCTCTAGCTCTCATCTACACTTTCTTGTGAGAAAAATCCCTTACCTCTACCATGTGTGAGAGGTTTCCGCATGTCTCAGCGAAAGCATGGGCCCACAGAAAGGTTGTGTACCACAAGAGCGCATTTTACAGCTTTACTGCTTTTTGGCAGGTAAGGATCCATGAGATTCAGGTTTCCTTCTGGTGTGACCTTAACTGAATCACCAATCTCTTTGTGCCTAATGGCCTAGCTGAAAAACCGGCGTAATAAGCCCACATGCTTTCAAGGGACTGTTTCCCACCTCACAAGCAGCACTGGGTACAAAGTGGCCCTGATCTCAGCAAGGGAGACCACATGCCCTCCCCTGATTTCTAGACGTTACGTAGCTGGTGCAGCTGGCAGGCAGCAGGTGAAACAGCTAACAGTGGCGCAAAGCTCTTGCAACAAGCAGATTTCTATACAAGTGCCACTATTATTATTGATATTGTCACGCACATTGTTGATCTATTAGTAATATCTTTGTATCCAAAAATTGCACCGTTTGAATTCCTTTAAAAGCATCGAGAAGACAAATGAAACTGGGAAAACAATATTCTATGACATGTGGTGTACTTCTTATTCAAGCAAACGGCACGCTACTCCTGGAAACCTCCCACATGATGGCACGTCACTGCTGAGAAACCAGCTTCCAGCTCGCTTTTCACAGAGTGGAATGCCACCAAGCACTTTGATGTGGTGCAAGCACAAGCCAAAATGCTCCAAAGCGGGCTGTGGTTTAGAAAGCTGCTCCCAACCCACATAGCCATGAAAAACAGTACTGCTTGTCTTTCGGGGAGAAAGCTCCTTCTACGGTATTTTTCCTTTCCTTAGAGGCAAGGGAAATTCTTCTTTCCACTTTCGGTCACAATATTTTAGGAATTTGTAAGTCTAAAAAGTGTCGACTGAAGAATATCCAGCCTGTAATACTTGTGCTGAAACATTTCATACAGAGGGCAAAGTAGCCAGGTATGGTTTGGCTAGCATCCCCAGATATGAAATGTGAGAATTTTCCCCTCTGTTCCTAAAGCTGTTTTTCTCCATTTGCTTCAGCCTGTTGTTATGCTAAGGACTCTTTTTAATATAAGTTCTGACACAGACCCCCCCACAAGCACCTCTTAAAAAGACTGGAGCTGAGATAAGGGCAGAAGATTGGGATTACAAAGTGTTATGGATGGAGGCAGAGTTCTCCTGAGCCAGTAAACCTGGTGGTAGATGTCAATGAAGGGAATTTGGGTAGAGGAGTATAGAAATGGAGGTAGGAAGTAAAGTGGGAAGTGTTCAGCTTTGTTAAGGGAAATACTGAAACTGGATGAAGATGAATTGGGTTGAAAAAGACTGGGATCAGCTAGATAAGAAGACTAATTAGGAAGGAGAGCAGGGCAAGAAGGAAAGGAGCAGGATCTGAGCATAGAATGGAAAATGGAATTTTATACACCTAATATCTGTGAGGAGTGATAAATGCAGAGACTAAAAAAACTGATACACAATAAGTCAGAGAGGGAAGAAAAGCATGAAGAGCTGGAAGGCAAAATGGTAGTGCAAGGACACCAGGAATGGACAATAGAGCATCAGTCATGCAGTATATACATTTGTTCAGAATAAGTGTACTCACATAATGCAATTGCATTTTGAGAGCTCGGCAGTGATAATATTTACCAGGCATTGATTCTGTTTGTTTTTTCCAAATACTGGAATCAAACCATGATGAATTTTACCATCCCTAACGAAGACAAAATTTAGAGCTTTCTGAAGAGTTTCTATGAATTTGACCAGCTTTTCTTTGTGCTGCACAAACTGAGAATTTCTTTATTTTTTTTCTTTTGGGATTTTATTGATCTTTTTATTTTGTTCACATGTTGTAGACATTCAGTGTTTGAAATATGAACTGCCTCTCCTGCCGGTAACTCACATGATAAATTTTGAAACAGTTTCCTTCTGCTAATTTTGGTAAAGCCTAGCTTTGGTAGCTTTAGAAGGAAAGTTTTCAACTGTTCCTGTAGTTTGGTATCTCTCAAGGAAAGCTAGAAAATATTACTTTTTATTATTATTTAAAACTTTTTATTTTTGTGGATTTTATTTGTAGAGAACACACAATTCCTTTGAGGTATCATTCCAAGGGCAATAAGGTTCCATTTAGAGAAGTGGAAGCAAATGTGATTTTTGCAGATTGCTTTCACACCAGGTTTTGCCTGTGCCCTTCTCATAGCTAAAGCTGCTTGTTACAGCCTTGCTGAGACCCTCTGAGAGCTCTTATCACCTGCTTTCAAAAAGGCCTGTACTGTGTTCACTGTGCTGAGCGTTGTCCTACTTTACACAAAATCCACCAAAGAACACTGAGGATATTCAGCTCCAGTTTATGTCAGAGCAGCAGACACCGACACAATTCAATTAAGCTTGTAGACATCCTCCTGCAGAAGGTGTACACATCTTGTTTCATCTCAGACAGGATCCTCCGTTGAGGATTTTGGGAATTCAGCCCTTCTGCTGTCGAATACTATCCCATCTCACATCAAATGCACCACTGCTGGCAGGACAGCTTCTTTGCCTGAGCTTAAAATTAACTCTACAAATATTTTGATAAGTTAAATTTGACAGCACCAGTGCCCATGACAATGAACACTCCCAAAGCAGAGGTTCAAGGAGAGGAATTCATGAAATTCAGGGCTCTTTTTCCTTTGAAGAAATATTAAATACTTCTTACTCCATCCTTAAATATTAAGATGCTCCTTAAGACTTGCAACAAAATCTGAAGTTTGAGTCTCAGATTTCATGGATACCACCAGTCTTTGGTACCTTTGGATAGGCTTTGCCTCAAAGCGAGGGAAGTAGGACACTATTTCTCTTTGTCAGCTACTGCAAAGTCACAAGGCTGCTCTGAGATTTGCTTTTTACATGAACTTCCAAGTCTTCTGCTTCCATACGGACAGTGAGACCAGCTGGGCAAGTTGGTCCCAGCTTTTGGGACATAGGAAACCTAAGAGGCCCCACATAGTCAGCTTGCTTTGGCAAATATCATTAAGGGGAAGTCTTGGGGAGCTCTCCTGACAGGCCTCCTCATGTACCAATGCTTTTATTCCTACAAGTTCAGTCATGAAATATACCGGAATAGAGCTGGTGACATATTATTATAAGGAGGTGACAGAAGCCTTACAGTATGTGTGATGAGCTTCTTAAACTTGTTGCTTGAGGTGACATCTGCCTGTCTGTAGGCACCACCATGTCTGCAAAGCCAGTTTAAGACAAGCTTTTCATATCACAGAGAAATAAAGCGCTTTGGCTTAGCCATAGTATTGAAATGCTGCAGAGCATCATAGATTGCCCAGACCTTGTGAACATTCATTTTGGGGCTACTCTGCTTAAGCTCCATCATTTCGGACACAATTCATTTTTTTCATAAACTATTTCTCAGTTAGTCACTGCCCAGTGATATGTCATGTCCTTCCAGAACACTGAGCTCAGCAACACTCAAAATATTGGAAAATAATAAATACAGCACTACAATGCACAGCTACACTGCTTAACTCTGCTTTCTTCTTATCCCATTAAAGCTGGCTATAACCAGTGAGAATTATTTCAAAGCACTCCATGAGTCTTCCGATGGGAAATATAGTTATGGTGTCAAATAAATTGTACAACATGGAAGGGGTCAAGGGCTCAGTAGTTTAGTGGAGGCAGACATTTCTGAAGGGCTAAACTGTCAAATATAAGGCAAAAAGAAGCAGATTCTTTTTAACTCCATGCAATGCAAAGTATAAACAAATCTTCCACATGTATATTAGGACATGGCTGAAAAGACAAGTTGCTGGTTGTGTCCTCTAACTATGTTTCTGTTCAAGGTAGGGGTAGAGACTCCTTTCTAGTAGAGACTCCCCCCTCTGTTTCTGTTTCCCAGATGTCAAACATCAGAGCTGTTCTTAACAAAACACTGTAAAAAGGCATGTGCTATCACAACACAACCTTATCAGTGCATTAAAGTATTTAGTTGTTAAATGTCTTAGAAAATTTTTTTAATGCAGAAGAAATAATTTCCTGCTGGATTGAGTGGGCATATGCACAGATATTATAGTGTAAAGATTTAAGATGTTATTGTATCTGAGTAAATGGAAAAGATATCTATGGACTGTCCTCTCCTCTACATTTTGCTAGAGAGAGACAGAAAAAAACATACAGAAGGAAATATGGAAAACGGTATTAGTAAACACATTAAACTGTGATGTCATCCAGTCCTTAGAACATTCAAGGATGTATCTTTTTGTTGTTATTTTGCTGTTATTTACATCCTTAAAAAAAAGAAAAAAGAAGATCACAGACTGCAATATCCTCAAACTTTTTCAGGCTTCCCTGCTATTTCTAAGTCCAGCCTTTTCTTTCTATTGGGGAGTGGCCTGTAGGTGGTTGCAGGAAGCTCGGAGTTCATGCAGCCTCCAGGGCTAGTGAATAGCAAAGATGAAAGAAAACAAAGGCAGACACCCTCTCTTCCCAGTTATGTCATTCATAGTTCCCCCAGCCACCTGCTGCGTTACTGTAGTTTCCAATATTCTTAAAGAAACTTCGAATGTGCATAAATATTCATGTATTTGCATTAATTCAGGTGTTATGCAGGGGGATCACAGAATCACAGAACGGTTGAGGTTGGAAGGGACCTCTGGAGATCATCTAATCCAAATGCCCTGCTCAAGCAGGGTCACCTGGAGCACATTAGACAGGGTTGCACCCAGGCGGGCCTTGAATATCTCCAGAGGAGACTCCACAGCCTCTCTGGGCAACCTGTGCCAGCGCTCTGTCGCTCCCACAGAAAAGTTCTTCCTCATACTCGGATGGAACTTCCTGTGTTTCAGTTTGTGCCCGTTGCGTCTTGTCCCATCGCTGGACACCACTGGAAAGAGTCTGGTCCCATCCTCTTGACACCCTCCCTTAAGGTATTTATAGACATTGATAAGGTCCTCAGTCTTCTCTTCTCCAGGCTAAACAGGCCCAGCTCTTGCAGCCGTTCCTCATAGGGCAGATGCCCCAGCCCTCTGATCATCTACGTAACCCTACACTGGACTCTCTCTAGTAGTTACGTGTCTCTCTTGTACTGGGGAGCCCAGAACTGGACACACTACTCGAGATGAGGCCTCATCAGGTCTGAGTAGAGCACCAGGACCCTCGACCTGCTGGCAACACTCTTCCTGAAGCACCCCAGGATATCATTGGCCGTCTTGGTTACAAGGGCACATTGCTGGTTTATGGTCAACTTGTCATCCACCAGCATTCCCAGGTCCTTCTCTGCAGAGCTGCTCTCCAGCAGGTCAGCCCCCAGCTTGTACTGGTGCCTAGGGTTATTTTTCTCTAGGTGCAGGACTCTGCACTTGCCCCTGTTGAACTCCGCCCAACTCTCCAGCCTGTCCAGATCTCTCTGAAGATCCTGTATACTGAGCAGGCCTAAGGCATGGATGGATAATTGCACATAACTGAAGATGGCCAAGGCTTCAGACGCCATTGTACAATCCTGCTGTAGCTTTGCTCATCAATCAGCATTAATTTCTTTCTCAATTCCTAGATCAGTGGGAGCTGGTGAAGCTGGGAAGCCTAGAAAAGATCGTAGGGATAAAGATACAGCCATTGTTGATAGCCTAGGTGCAAGAAGAGCCTGAGGAAAAGACTGGAAAGGGACAGCAGTTGAAGGAAAGCAGGTTGGCAAGAGACCCCTAGAAACATTATTGTCTATCTTGAGGCAGGATCAGCTTCAACTTTGCCAACCTCCAGCACACATCTAGCTGACTTGTGCTTAAGACCTCTAGAGCAAGTCTTTCTGAAACGTCCCCAAGTAGCCAATCTCTCACAATCCTACTGGAATATTTTTCCTAATATCCCTCCTAAATTTTCTCTCTAAACAATAAATAGATTTCAGCTGTGCCATGAAGGAAAATACCTGATCGTATCTTTCCAGCAGCTTTTATCATCATTATATACTGTTTTTGCATTCATCTGTCTGCTCCAATTTCCAGAGTAATCTCTTCCTTCCTCTTTCCCACATAAATCACATTCTGTAAAACCCTTCTCATTCTTGGTAATCTCTTCTGGATTCATTCCCATTTCCCTATCGCCTTACCAGATGCCACCCACCAAATATCATATATTATGTGTGACTCCAAGGAAACACTGACCTCCACCTTGCATTTCTCCAGCTATGAATCTAATCTAATCTTACTAAAAAATTTTGTTAATATAGCATGAATAAAATGTCTTTTTTTATTATTTCATTCTATATGAATGCATGACTTCTTCCTGCAATGTTGACACTTAGCCAGGTATGTCACATTATACATAAAAGTCTTCCGCCTAAATTTAGCATTTTGCACTTGACTTTATTGAGTTTCATCTCGCTGCTTTCAAAGCCACTTTACATTCTGGTCCTTTCTTGCAGTTTCTCTTTCCTCAAGTTTGTGTCATTCTCAGATCTGATGACCACGCTCTCTGTTCCATCACCTAGGTTATTAAGTACAGTCTTGAAATTGCTAATGACTCTGACACCTGCAAGACCACACTTAAATGCCCTTGAAGTGTGACAGTGAATCCTTGATAAACCCCCTTGAAGAGAGCTTCATCAATCAGTTGTGCACCTACATTTAGTGATTGCACCTGTGGGATATTTCCCTACTTTTGTTTTAAGAACCTCAAATGAAATAGTACTGAGAGCTTCACTAAAATCAAAATAAATCATATCAACTCCCTTCAGCCACAAGGCCAGTTACCCTGTCAAAGGGACGAAGTAGGTTTATTTGATGGGATGTATTATTTACAAGTCCGTGCTGGCTGTTTTTATTCCCTGTCATCCTCTAGATCCATTCTTTCAGTGGATCGAAGTTGAGCTGACATGCATGTAATTTCCTGGGTTCATCTTTTTTCTTCTTTTTAAAGGTAAGTCTGTTGTTCGCCCTCTTCCATCCCACTTTGTCAGAAAGCTTGAATATATGTCCCGTCAAAATACTTTAAACTATTTTTCTCTCTCTTCTTTCCTGTGCTTGCATTCCATTCTTAGATCAATGTTAGTAATTATGTGATTGCTATCAACCTTTTTTTCACAAACAGAAGCAAAGAAAGCATGTAACTTTTTTGCATGTTTGCGTTAATTTGCTCTTTTTCTCTTTTTGATGATATATCTGCCCTTTCTTATGTCTTCCTCTTGCTTTTAATATAATTAACATATCTCTCTTTCCCTTTATTTCCCTGCAGTCTGCACCTCACTTTGAACCTTACTCTCTTTTATTTCAGCCCTGCTCCTTGTGCCTATATTTGATTTCAGCCCTACTCCTGGTGCCTATATTTTGTGCTCTTTTTCATTGTTAGTCCTCAGCTGTATCCCTTTCCATAAAAGCCCTTTGCTGCTTTTTTTTTCCAGATTGTGTAAGATACCTTTTTGATTTTCAAGTCCTTGAAGAGCTCCTGAGATAACTATATTGGTTTGTTTTTAGTTCTCCTATTTTTCCTTTGCTATGGGATAGCTTGCCACTCTGCTTTAAACATAGTCTCTTTTAATAACTGTCAGTTCTTTGCACTTCTTTGTGTTTAAAGTTGCTGGTGTTTAACATTTTTTTCTTCCATTACAAGTTCTTCCTACTGCTTCCTACTAAAGTTTCTTAGTTTGCTTTTTGGAGTTCATAAATGTTATTCTGTTGCTTTCCTTGAACCCATTCCTTGGATTAATGAATTTTGTCATTTGTAATCACTTTCACACAAATTATTTTCCACTCTTAAAGATTCTCACCTAATTCTTACCTCCTAGAGCCAAACTGAACTAATCAACACAGTGTAATCCTCCCTTACCAGCAGATTCTGCCTGGTGGCCACTAGCTACTGGTCACCAAGAACAGCACCACCTTTGTGTGATTTGTTGATTTGTAATAGACACACATGGTAACATGGTTCCCACTTTCCTGTTTTATCTTCATCTAGAGATGGTCAACAAGCCTGAAGCCATCCCCCGCAATGGTCACCAGGGCAGCTCTGGGTGATGCTGTCAGTGAGATGGACTTTCTCTCTTTCCACCCCTGAGCCTTCACCCTAACCTGAGAGGAGCAATAAAATCAGTAACAGCCCCTGGGCTTTGCTTTTAGCCTCTGTCCCCAAGGAACTGGCCACTTTCGGCACGCTTGAACATACCACAAAAACCAGTCCTCCAAAGCAACTGCTATTTTATATCTCAAAGAAAATAGCTCTTCTTCTTTCAGTCCTAAGCCCGATTGCTGTGCATCTGCATATCCAACTGTGCATGAACATAAAATGCTATTTTTGTTCTTGTATTCCAAGCAAATTATAGTTGTTTCAAATTCGTATTTAGTTTGAAATATAATTTTCTCAGCAATGAATATTTACTGAGATAGAAAGTCTTAAGACCTTCCTGTTGGCTTTGAAGAGGACCTTAAATGACTGGACAAGTTGTTGTTTTTTAAAAGGAATGTATATGCAAAGGCAAGCTTTGGTATTTCTATGAACTTCAGCATATTAACATCCAGTGGAATAGCAATTAAATGCTCTCTATCTGATCAGTGGCAGGTGTCTGTATATGTATTTACGCTGGGGCAAATGTCAAGTGATTTAAATTTGCATAACTAGTTGCTTTTCATTAACATTATTGCACAGTAGCTCGCTCATCTCCCTGAGCCCACATAGTTGACTTGAGCCATTTCATGTAACATCCAAGCAAGTCAGAGTGTAAACAAGAGGGTTCAATTCTGGCACCTGCCTTTCACAATCTGAAAGGCTAGATAGAGTGTTCATGGAGTTTTACTTCACTTTCTAAGGCAAATATAAGGAACACATTATTTAGGGCTGGAAGGAGCACTCTGGGAGACTCCCAGACTGACAAGTTGTTTAATACTGTGCATAAACTGATCTATCCCCACCTCAAAACTAGTTTAATTAATAATTTGTTATAAGGCCTCATTGCTCATGTCCACATTGTATTAAATTCCTGTCTTTGCAAAATACTTAATATTTATTTTTGCCATTGAGAAGAGGGTATTCTAGATGGGATAATGACACAAATTGGTTGACTTTTATAATCACATATTCATTCTTTCAACTAATCTCATACAATTAAAAAGAGTCTATATGGCCTGATTGCTGCATAGCAATATTCCTTTTGATAGCTTTTTGTTAAAAACATATGTAAACACATAGATAGAAATTGTACTAACACCTGCAACTTCAATACCTTTGAAAAATAATCAAGTCATTAAATTTCTCTTTTGTTTAGAACAAAAATAGCTCATTGCTTTATAAAAACATTTTGGTTACTGCTTCTTAAGATAACTACAAACATTTTACCATTTCATCATCTATTAATGCTCTCATACCACTTGCTTTACTTCTAGCTTTTACTGAGATGCAATGGCCTCTGCTAAGCCCCTGTGCTGGCTATGAGTGAGTTGCTGGTTACACGCAGTGTCAAGCTCTCACACACCCTCCAACTACAGGAATTGATCCCAGAATTTCACTCCATCCATAGCTACTGGACCCACTCCTGATTCCCTAGTCTTTTCCATTGCAGGTCCAACTCCTCTGTTAGACTTGCTGCTTTTCTTATAGGTCAGCCTCCTTGTATCTCCTTTTCCAAAGAAATCACAGTTGGCAGTAGTCATACAACACATGGATCAGTGCTTCTCAGTCAGGACTTGAGTCTAGATCATCCAAGGCCTGTAGGTAACCTATTCCAATATAAACCAATCAATCCAGGCCAAATTTGGACCATGAGGCTGAAGTTTTTCAAACCTTTAGCAGGAGGGCTCTGCTTGACACCTCTGGGGAAGGGCATTCTTCTGATACATATTACAGAAATATCTTTCTTCTTTTTCTCCACTAAACCAAGGTCAGTCAAATGCAGTTATAGCAAGAATGAAATATTTTTTGAGGGTGAGAAGTCCTGAGTCTGCACTGGTGTTTACAACTAAAAGAAGACTTTACATCTGTTATCTTACACTGAGCTAAATTAAAAACCCCTAGAAGAAAAATTGTATAAAAGAAGGAGATGGATAATTCTGTCAGAACCTGGACAGTAACTCCCAAATAACTAACATCCTAGGGAGAATGTTTCATGCCTGCTAAAAGCTAGTTGCCCTTGCTCATCCTCCCCACCCGCCTCCCTATTTCACCTGCCCATTTCCTTGTCCAGTTCCAGTCATCTCCCATCTTGCTGCATCATCTCTCCTATCTCCTGACCCAAATTGCTAATCCTTAGACTCCCTCCTGGTCAATCTCAGTGTGTCCCCATTTCTCTCCTTTCTTTCCTCACCAGGCCACTCCTCTGTTGATCTCTTTTTCAGAGATATATTCCCATCCCAACTTTGCAGATGGTTTTTCACCCAAATACCCAGTTGCCAGGTCTCCCCTCCCAGTATTGCTCCTTCTTTGCAAAAAGACTCTTGTAACAGAGGTTGAGGGTCATTGTCCCCTTGAAGTATTCCTTATTTCTTTTGGGAATCTGTGAGGGAGCTGAAGCTATATGTAATTTTTGGAGCATTACCAAAATGTTCCAAAATGGTTAAAATGCAATTTTAACCATTTCTCATTCTTAATAACTTTGTAGTATTCTTAGGGACAATTATAAAGAGAGAGAAACAAATAACAGCCAGGAACATGTTAATTGTATCCACTACTCCATATCTGGTGAAGGAGCCTGTGTGAAAAATGCTAATAAAAATCTGAATTGATGTGTGCAGTTATCTTTTTCCAAAAGGAACTGGCAGAAAGTATATTCCTCCAAGACTCATGATAAAGGTCTTAGAGGTTCCCTATAATCCCTCATTCCCCAGGCCTCCTTTTTTGCTAAAGCTCTCCTCATCCTTCCTGGCATCAGGATCTCATGGAGGGAGTTGCTGTTGTTCCCATTCTGCAAGACATGAAGCGAGAACTGTTCTTAATGCACTCATGCATTAAGAAAAGGCAGAAAGAAACAAAGAACCTGCTCCTGCTCCACTGGCCCTGGTAAGTTTTCATTTCAAGAGAAAACTGAGCTGTTTTGCTTGGTTATGCTGAACACAAATAGTTGTGAGAGTTCTTTCGTGTCTTTTATAGAAATGAAATTCGTTGTCCTGAAGAAACAAACATACTTCAGAAAATCACGGCTAGGTTGCATTAATTCTGATAAAGCTTTGGCAACATGCAGGCACTGTTAAAATTGCAGGTTGATGTGAGGGGAGTATTTCTCAGACAAAAAACACTCTGACCTTGGGGGATTTACTGTAGTCACTTCCAATGTCCCCTCTGTGGCACGGGTGGCTCTACCACAAGCAAGCGCCCACAGCACCACTGCAGCCACCATTCCAGTCAACAGCAGAAGCATTTGCAGCCCAACACAACACCCTTTCCGAGGCTGGCCAGAGAGCCCCAGCTCCAGCAGTAGGATGGGGAAGTCACAGGGGAAACTACCTGGGGAATCATCTCTCCAGCAGGCTGGAGCAAACTATCAGTCTGCAAGGGGAATGGAGGACACCTGGAAGGGTGCTGGCAGCTGGAGGAAGGTGAGACAAGGTGTCCACTGGAGCTGAAGCTTGAGGAGGGTGACAAGTAGCAGAAGTTAAAACAAGTTCACAGAAGTCAGGGCTATACTTTTTCACAAGCAATTCATATTGCCTTTTCAAAAGGCAAAACTCCTCAAAAATGGGTAGGTGACACTGAAGAAAGAAGGTTGCACCCCAGTGTCATTGTCTGTTTTTAATTCTATTTTTAGGTCAGCTTCATGGTATTTCAGTTTATGATCTACGGGTTTGGAAGCTGTAAGAGCTGACGCTCTGCAGCTATTGCTGGGTAAACCAGAAACTGAGGTCCCAGGTGGACATAGCTGTACACACACTGGAAATGTGTGCAGGAATTCTGAAGTCTGAATTCAGAGGTACAACTGCTATGTGAACTAAAGAAAAACTCCACTGGCTACCACAGCTTTTTATTTTATATCCTTTGCATGTTTCTGCAGAAATATAATACTGATTAGGCTTCATAAATGGAGAATAGTTAGTCCACTAATTAAACTTTTCTACAAGTTAGAATTACCAGAGAAACTTAAATGGTTTTGGTGACCAGATAAAACATGAAAAGAAATTTTATTCTTTTCGTTGTCTTTGAAAAATTCAGCCAATAGGAAGATGCTGAAGATAGCCCAGCATCTTGCCATTAAAGACAGATGGTTTGAAGAACCTGTATCCTGTGAACAACGTCATCATCTTCTGTGTAAGACAGACAGTCCAAATGGAACAGTTGCCTCCAATTAAAGCGAGATAAAAAAGCATCATCTCAGAACTGGCAAATGTCTTGTGCAATGAGACTCAGATTAGGAGTTTATTACTGTGATGAAAATATATGTGTTTATGTTTAGCCATCTGAAAATGACCTACACCTTGTCAATGCACTATAAGTAAATCAGTGCAAAACATCTGAGGTTTAAGAAAAAAAAATACATAAGAAGCCACATTGTTTAATTATAAGCAACCTGATTTGCCACATTAAATCTGTGGGCTTTATTTGGAAAGAAAATAGATGCTTGTGATAACAAGGTAAGAAATGGACCAAAGTTACCTTAGCAAATAATTAACCATTCATGTTATGAATACATTTATAAGGATCATCAGATTAAAAGATCTCTGCAATAAAAGTTAAAGCATATATTCTAAAGTATAATTGAGACACCTGCATATCATGTTAATGTCATTTTTTGCTTTCAGATAAATAATTGGTGCTAACTGTTGCATTATTAGGTTGGTAGATCACAAAGTCATGCTCAAGCCTAAATGGACCTTGAGCAGAATTTCAACAGAAATAATATTATGATAGCATGATTGCTGCCCTTAAAATGCAATATTTTACAATTTTTGACAAATAAGCTGCCACTGTAAACAGATACACTGATTTAGCATAATAAATTTTGTTCTACTGGGAAAAATATTTAGATTTCTATCAACCTCAAAGAAGGAAGAAATCCTGGATTAACTTAATTCTTTCAAGTCTGCTAAACACACACAGAACTTCAGTCTGTGAAATATGCATAACAACATTGTCAAGGCAGCTCTTGGACATGTGACTGGTAAGAAAGGAGAGGTATGGATTTCTCTACGAAGAAGTTGTGCTGACAGATTTATGCAGAAGCCTTCTTTTGAATGAATACATTGTTGCAGTAGTGTTAATAAAGTTGTGTATAGGTGTTAGTTGGTTTACATGAATCCTAGGTCCTAATAATTATGTACAACTAAATCTTCTTAAAATGCTGCTTGCCTTCTTCCTCCTCCCCCTGAAAGGTGAGCAACTAAATACTAGACTTGATAAATTCCATTTCATCATTCGTGAGCAGTCAGAGGTATTATGTTAGGAAACTTTTATTAGTTAACTATTGCACACAGTATATAAGATAGTGGGCCCTGAGGAAAAGCAAGGGGAATATAAAGAGTCACAAAATACCTAAAATAAGAGTAATATGTGTTGGTTCTAGCCAATACTTTCAGCTTTTGCCTCAGACAATATTATCTTGCTCCCTACACTAACATTAACCCACGAATTTTTCTTTTATGTAAGTTCAAAATAGTTGGAAGCAGGTATGTTTTTAACAGGATAGCAAAGGGAATATCAGAATTTTTATACGTACTGGGCCAAATCCTTCTTCTTACACTCACATCCAAAATCCTACTAAGGTGAACAGGTTTAACAGCATTAAATTTGAAATGGGGTATGTTTCACATTCTCATCATTTTTTTTAATGCAAATCAGGAATATGACATCAGAAGTTATTGCATGCAACATATAACAGCTGTATTTAAAGAGGAGGGTTTATTTCTCAGCAATCTCACCCAAGTCATGCAGCACATCTCTCCTGGAGGATTTTGCAGTGTCTACTTGGGCACAGTGCTGGAGAGCAAGGTGACCAGAGCCAGCAGAACATGGTGCAGGATGGCCCTGGCTGAGCATCAACCCAAACCAGTGAGCCTCAGCAACGTGGGGCCGGTGGGCACACCTGTCTGGCCCAGAGGCAGTGTGGCAGTCCTCGCAGGGCTAGGATTAATCCCAATGCAGTTAATTCAGATCAGAGCTGGCTCAGCTCAAGGCTCTCAGGACTGCATTTCTCAGCAGTTGTGGTGCCCAAGTCAGCAGCTCGGTGCTCGTGGGACTTCCCAGCAACATTATAGTGGTCAAAGCTCAGAGGACCTCTAAGGACTGTCTGGCTGGTTTTGCCAGCTTAAGTAACACTGCTTTGGTCATGATGGGAAAATGTAGGAGCAGGAAAAATAGACAGTGAAGTAAGAAGATAAACCAGGTGATAAGCTAGGAAAAGGGGTGGCAAACTCCATACTATGCCATCTTCAGGGGCTGGTCCCTGTACAGACCATGCCTAAGCTTTGTCCTGGAGAGCATTAACTGAAGCGGTTCAATCAAAAGCAAGGAAGCAAGCTAACAAGGACCTGGAGCAGGATGATTAGGGTTGCAATCCTTGAGTGCAATTCCTGGTGCAGATATGGGATTATAAACTCTCTTTCTTCAAGGCTGAATGAGAATTTTAAGCTTCTGTGAGCTGGAGCCTGCTGAATGAGACCTACAGCTTTTCTCCTTGAAATCACCTTTCTCTTGCTCTCACTTCCCTGAGAGCTCTAACTAGCTGAAGCAGAAAATAATTTTGAGACATGCATTTGATTTCCATTCCTAGTCAGCTCATGTTTAACAGTAAAGATTGCTTTGAGGTCTGCCATCCTCCATCTGGACCTCTGAGCCTGCCTCTCCTTTCCCCATACCACTCAACAGAAAACAAATTTCAGGGTCTGTTGCCTGTTGTACACTGGACAATTATTGCTGAAGCGATGTAGTACCAATTATTGCAATATTTGGGTAGCTTGTGACCTATAAAGACCCACTGGCTGCTTATATCATTTACAGAAGCAATCATTTAGCAACCATTTATTTGATTGTCGAAAGACTTTTCCTCCAAACTCTTTAACTCATACTCTATGGACTCTGTGCAAAGGCAGCCATGTTACGTAATGGTAACAGGATATAGTATAGAATAGTAATAGGCAATAGTAACAGATCACATTTTTCAACTGGATAATAGATCTCCTTACATTTTCAGCTCTGCTATTTGATTTAGTGAATTGATTTGGGAGAAAATAGCAGCATCTTAATAATTGTTATTTGTCAAAGAATGTATCTTCTAGCCTCCGCTAGAATGACTGGTGCTAATGTCCTGGCTATGGGTCAGGCTGTCAGGGACACTCTGCCTGGAGCCATGGACATGCAGATCGAATATTGATGATGTTTTCTTGCCTCCTCCCTGACAGATGATCTTGAACAAGAGCTGTACAACTAGGCAAAATAGATTCCAAAGCTGTTTTCATGCAAAATCAGGTGATCCTCTTCCACACAAAAAATATGTACCACTTGCAAATATTTTCTGCCACTTATTTATCAACCAAAACACATCTTCCTCTGCTGAGTTTAACTTCAGCTTCCCCTAGATCACTTTCTGTGGTGAGAAAGAAAGACATGAGTTTGATGAGCTGGTTATGTCTTGCTGTGTGTCAGTCTTTTGTAGAAGAATAAATGGAAGTGAGCAGAAACCTACCTTTCTGATTTGGTGGAGAATAAAAAGATCACCACAGTAGGCAGCGCTACCTGAGTGTGATCAGACAGGCTGCCAGGATGCCATCTGCCAAATCAGAGCTCCACAAACTGCAAGATTTAGTCACTCTGGACTTTGCAGGAAGCTTTGGGAGTTTTACAAGTACCAAAGAAAGAGGTGGTCACATTTTCCGTATTCTTGAGGAGAAAGTGATCCCAAATGTGCTGACAGAGTTGACCAAAGGGGAAAGAAGGACTTGTTAAAGATCACATTTCCACATCCATTGCTCCATGAATGCTTCTGGCTGTGATCTGACTTGTCCCCCAGGTCTGTGGAGACAAGCATATTTCAAGTTAGGATTCATCCTACTGGGCTTAGTGGCGGTCATGCTGGATCACTCTCTTCTGCCATTTGCTGGGTAGAGGAAAGTCATGTTTAGCACTGGGAAAGCAGAGGTAAGAACCATTTCTCACTGCAGCTGAGGCAGCAGCAAAGTGGGACTGTTTTTATGAGGCTTGGGATACCTTCCTGGGGATCACCTCTGGCTGACAAGAGGACAGCTCAGTTTGAGCTGATATGTTTTAGTGTGGTGCATAAGCAGGCATTTTACAGCAGGAAGCTTTTCTCCCATCTGCTCCCCAGCACAATTACTTTGCCACCTGTGTGCCTGGAACTCAAAAGCTCCTGGCTATCAAATAGTTCAAAATTTTCTTTCCCCTCTAGTTTCTCACATGAAACTAGAGAGAAAGGGAAGCTGCCTTCCAAAGGCAGCTGCTGCTGACTCAGGAAGGAGTATGGTCTTTCCAAGGAAGCAGAAGGCATGTTAGGATCCTCAACCTCTCTCCGCTTGGCTTGCTGCAGGGGTATCCCAGGAGCCTCAGGATGTGGAGCCAATGCACCAGCCTGTTCTCAGGCAATACAAGCTCTCTGAACAGTAGACAGCCTTGCTCTCTGCCAGACTGGTGAGTGGGAGATATGAAGTGACTTCAGGAGACGCCTGGTGAGACTCCGTACCTAGATCTCCAAAGTCAACATCTTCTTCAGAGCTGCTGCTTGAAAGTCGCAGCATGTCCTCTGAAGAACAGCACCAAGGCAGAGGCAATATGACTTCAGAAACTCATCACAGACTTGCTTAGCAGAAGTCACCTAGGCAGCTGTCTTATACCACTGCTGTAAATTGGGATGAAATGGTCATCTAAAACTAGTTTCAAATTATATCATTCAAAGTGTTTAGGTTTTCATTTCTACATTTGATCATCTCTATTTCTTTTGAATATGAACTACACACATTTTGAAAGCTAATTTGAACTACCAAAAAAAAGGAGATTATTAAAGCAAAACATGTTGAAAGTTTTCTTCCAAAATTTTCTAAAATGGGTATATTTATCCACGAAAGACCCTCTCCTATTCCACTTGCAGTACTATCAAACTGGGATTTTCAGTGGAGAACATTTAAAAAGAAAACCCCTGGTAAAAAAAAAAAGAGACTTTTCAAGTGCAGTGAACACCTGACAGTACCAGGAGAAGATAAGTGACCCCATATGGAGGTCACTGTTGCAATTGATGCAGGCTTGATTGTGGTGGGTTGGAAGAACCAAGCAGATGCTAATACGGCTTTTGCACAAATTTTTGCAGGCAGCCTTTAGAAAAGAAATAAAAGCCCTGTGGGGTTTTGTTGATGAGGATGCTGCAGGCAATAGGGTGGAGTATTGAATATAGATTTTTTTTCCTTTTAACACCCTCACTGTATGCTTTCAAGATTATAATTGAAGGGAGCATGTCCCTTGACGAGCTGAACTGGCAATAAATGGCTTTGGTCTGTTCATTAGTATTTAGCTGCATTTGAATCCAAATATCTGAATGCTTTCCAAAGGAGACATATTATTTACCCTGAAGATAACCAGAATGTTGTTGCAACCTCAGATACTTTTGTCCATGAGAAAATGGGTTAAGATCATCAGTTTAAATACTGCTATATAACGTTTGTCTCTGAACAGATGTCAGAAGATAATTATCCACCTGAACCAGATGGCCACCTAAAAGAGAGGGTCCTATTTATTAGTTCCTTGATTTTTTTTTTTTCCCTTAACGTTTAATGAGCACAGTAGGAGGAGAAGTGGTAAAATTAAAAGTTCCAGGAGAATCAAGGCTGTCTGATTATGGGAATTTCTCTGGCTTGATTCCGTAATGAGACTATTCTCTCCCAGAGATACACATTTGTTGACCTAGGCTAATGAATAAGCAGATGTTTTTGTTTTGCATGCAGCTTGGAATTAATTTCATGTACAATGCAAAGAGCTGTTAGAGTTTCCACAGTTAAGAGCTACTTCCAGCATGGTTTAGGCAGATGCAAGCTTACACTAGTAGAGCAAAAATATGTCTCTACAGTGCTTATTTACACCCTGCAATGTCCGTACCCATTTTGCTCCATATAATACAAATCCCAAAGGATTCAGAACATCAGTGTTGTTCTGACCAGCAACATCCTTTCCCAGTACAATTTGAAGTCATGGTTTCATTTGTCAGTTTTAAGAAATCACTATAAAATCTGTCCATGTGTCTCCCTATTCTCTGTTCAAAATGGCCACAATATTTGCTGGAAGTTTCTCTGTTTCTGGACCTCAGAAGTGCTATCAGTCAAAACTTTATGCAAGTGATGATACAATTCTGTTGTGCAGGGCCAACATTTCTTTCCAAGCAAGAGTAAATTGTTAACCACATATACCTAGGAAGAACAATATTTTGGAACTGAATGAAAGATTAGCTAAGATTAAGAGCCTCAAGGAAACAGTTGTGAATGCAAAAATAGATCTAGAAATAGAGAATTTTCTTTATACTTTTTTGCTTGTATAAAAGATAAAGCAGAATATCTGGGCTTGAATTACGGTAAGGTGAGGAGATGAAAAATAAGAAAATAGTAAACGTGTGCTGGAGCAAATGAAATGGAAGGCACAGAATTAATAGTAGTTAGTAGTTTACAGTAACTGGATAAGGGACTCATCAGATACTTGCATGATCTGCCTAAATGCAAACGTGATGTTACTGGGCAGCAGTACAGAAGTGGATCCTCTTATTCACAATGGGAGGAACTGCTACAAAATTATACTCAAAGTATCCAAGAGTGTAACAAAAACTGCTAAGGTATATCAGATGAATTTTCTTCCTTATAATGTAAAGCAGAGGCAACCAGCTCAGTTATTGTCATTAGTGAAGGAGATCTCATGTCACAAAATTGAAATTCTCAAAAGTTTGGAAAACCTATTTGTAAAGGATGTGATTGCACAACATGAAGAGAGTTGTCATCCACATCCACATTGCCACCCTATGAGACAAGGGGCACAAGTAGAAGCAAGGGCATGGAAATGGTGCAGCAGTGCAGATGCTAGAGGCCAGGAGACCCCCCGCCCTTATCTGCTGGCCCACACCCCTGGGGCTGACCCACTGATGCATCACAATGTGCCGTGGTGGCATCGCAGTGACCTTGGCCACGACCACCGGCGTGTCCCCATTGCGGCACCGTGCCACCGCAGGGCAGTGTGGGCAGAGGCAGCTCTCAGCCCGGCGATACTGCTCAGCTAAGGCACACGCGTGCAGCCTCGCGCAGCTCTGTCCGGCCCCAGCGCCATGGGGCAGGGGATGTGCTGCGGTGCCTGGGGCGCTCCCGCTCCCGGCACGCAGGCAGGGCCCGGGACCCCCGCCCGTGGGGCTCCTGGCGCCCGCCTCGGGCTCTGGGGCACGGCGGCCTCCCGGTCCCCGGCGCCGCTCGGCGCCTTCGTGTCCTCCAGCAGCCCCGAGCTGCTGCTCCGCCAGCGCGTGCAGGTGACCCGGCACCAGCGCACGCGCCACCGGCACCTCCTGCTGTTCCCGCACGCCATCGCCATCGCCACCTTCAAGTAAGGAGACGCGGCCCAGCGCTCCCGCCTCCCGCCCCACGGCTCTGCCCCGGCAAGCGCAGCTCCCGGAGCGCGAGGACGGCTGCGCCCGCCCCCACCGCGCGCACCCACCGCCCCCTCCCTGCCCTTCCTGCCCGCAGATGCGGCTCCATCCTCCGGCTGAGGCACCGGGTGCTGCTCAGCCAGCTGTGGGTGCTGTGCCGCGACGAGGCGGTGGCGGCGGCCAGCCCAGAGCACGACGAGGAGGTCTTTGGCCTTAAGACCAGCCAGACCCTCATCCTCGTCTGGACCACCGGCCTCTGCGTGGTCACCTTTGGGTGAGTCGCGGGACAGCTCCCAGGGCCTCACGGCTGCCTGTCCTGCCCCACGGGGCCCGGCCCTCTCCCCGGCACTCTCCCCGCACGGGCGAGAGCTCCGTGGGGCCCGTGTGGGTCCAGAGCAGCAGCGGCAGCAGCAGCCTGGGCTGAGGCTGTTTCTGCTCTGTGCTGCAGGTCGCAGGAGGGGAAGCAGCTCTGGCTCGACGCCATCCTCAGGTCGGCCCTGCTGGGGGTTCAAGCTGCCGCTGGGGCCAAGGGGGAGGGCGCGGAGCGCTCCCGAAGGAGCTGCCCGCGGACGTGCCCAAGGAGCGGTGGGGGAAAGGTGCACCCACGGCCACGCGCAGCTCCTGGCGCAGCAGCGGGAGCTGCTCTGCCTCGTGCTTGCAGATGAGCATGAGGCGCCGGGAGCCGCCAGCACAGCTCCTGCCGTGCGGGCATGGGGACCCCGCGCCGCTGCCGCGTGTCCCCATGGCGGGGAGGCCCATGGGCAGCAGGAGCGAGGCCGTTGCAGGGCTCGTGCTGCCAGGCAGCGCTGCTGGAGGCTGCGCAGGCTGCGGGGCCCTTGTCCGCGCTGCTGGGGCTGCCGGGAGGGAGAGCAGCCAGGGCCGGGGCTGACGGAGCTCTTTGCGCGCCCTTCCCTGTGCACAGGCAGAGCCAAGGAGCCCCGGGAGCCAGGGTCACCCGCCTGCCCTCCCTGCGGCTCCTCACCAAGGTGGTCGGCTTCTACGGCCCCGTAAGTGTCCGCACGGCCTCCGCTCCGCCCCGAGAGCCGCTTGGCTTTCCCACCCGACCACGCAACGGGTTGCTCACGGAGGCACCTTGCTCTCTCGCCCAGGAGGCGTCGCTGACGGCCAGGACCGTGGAGGCGCTCATTTTGGCAGAGGTGAGCAGCGGCTGCCTTTGCCCGGCCCTCGATGGCTGCGGCCGGGCGGTATCTCAGCACGGTGCGGGCGCCTCTCCCGGGTGTGCAAAGGGAGCCAAGGCCCCGGGCTGGGGCAGAGCGCGGCAATGCCGCCCAGCTGGAGCAGCGCGCTCGCGGCCTCGCTGCTGCGGGGCGGCTCGGTTGGCTGAAGCCCTTTCTTGCAGGCTGCAGCCAAGCAGTGCCCCCGGGCGGACCCTTCAGCCGTCGAAGAGGCACTTTGCTGCTCGGCTGGTGAGTGGGAAAAACAAAGCGGGGCGCTGCCTTCTTCCATCCTGCTTGCAAAGCGGCGCTTCTGCCGGGCTGCCTGACCTGCCACCAGCGGTGACACGCCGGAGCTCACGAGCCCCACGGGCAGCCGCAGCTGCTCTTGCTCTCTCTCGCCATGCAAAACCTCGGTGCCTGTAAACGTGCTGCAGCACGTGGCGCTGCGCACAGGCGAAAGGCGCCTCAGGCCCATTTGCTGAAGCCGTGTTTGCTTTCCTCTTGCTTGCAGCAGACGGAGCCAAGGGAGGGCGGAAGGTGGCGATCTCATGGCCCCTGGCTTGGAGAGGAACCTCTGCCACCGGGGACTGCCCAGGGCAGCTAGGCTCCGGCCCCCAGCTGTCTCTCTTTGGGCAGCCTCTGGCCCTCATCTGCGGGCCAGGTGATGCCCTGCCCCAGCCAGTCCAGGTAAGCAAGCCTGGGGAGAGGGGTGTCCTGCAGGGATGCCTCCACTGCAGTGCCTGCAGTTCAGCATTCCCGCATGAGGCTGCACAGGAGACAGCGAGGGTACTGCCAGGGGACTCTGCGTGGAGCAAGAACGGCATGGTAAGCCGAGCCAAGCAGAGTGCAGCGACGAATCCAAGGCTGTCTGTTTGACAGGAGCTCCTGGACCTACTCTATGAGAGAGGCCCGGCCACCGAGGGCATTTTCCGGAAGGCGGCCAACGAGAAGGCACGCAGGGAGTTGAGGGAAGAGCTGGACAGAGGCACGCAGGTTGATCTGTCGAGCAAACCCGTGCACCTGCTGGCAGTGGTGCTGAAGGTGAGTTCTGCTGACTTGTAGCTGGGAGAGCCCAGGGCGACTCTGCGTGGGCCCATGCCAGGGCCTCGATCGACCTAGGAGGGACTCCGTGCTAAAACTTGCCCAAAGGCACCACACTCCGAGGCTCAGGCTAAGCACCCTTGGGCATTTTCCTGTGCCAGGGGATGGTCAGCTCCAGCAGCTGCACCTTTGAGAGCAGCTAGCTCAAAGCTAGCTGCCTCCCAGGGAGTCACCGAAGTCACGGGCGTGCTGCCTCTCTGCTCCCTGCTAGTGCCCAGAGCCTCACGTAGGTGCCTTGACCTTGCAGGACTTCCTGAGGAACATCCCCTGCAAACTCCTCGTGGCCGACCTCTATGACAAGTGGCTGCTAGCGCTGGAGAAGCCCAGCCTGCAGGAGAAAATTGCAGGCCTGAGAGAGTAAGTTTTGCCACCCGTCCCACCGCTGGGGCTCAAAGCAAGAAGCAGCAGCCCCTGCCGCCTGCACTCCTCCTCCTGTTTGTTTGCGTTCCCGCAGGGTGGCTGGCCTGCTGCCTCCAGCAAACCGCCTCTTGCTCCGGCGCTTGCTCTCTGTGCTCCACCACATCAGTGAAAGTGCAGAGAGCAACCGGATGGATGCCAGCAACCTGGCGATCTGCGTGGGGCCAAACATGCTCAGCCCCGACATGGACACCACGCTCCCGCTGGCCGTGCAGAAGGAGAGCAACGACAAGGTCTGTTGAATCCCGCACCCTGCTCCCCTCCCCTGAGCTGGGGCTGAGGCTGCCTTGCTCATAGCGGGCCGCACGAGGCTCTGAGCTCTGGCTGCGGCTACACAAGGTTGCTGCCGCCGCTGCAGAAACGTCCCTCAGGAGCACAAAAGGCTGCTCACGTCGTTTGCAGCGCCTCGCACTGAACTCTGGGGCTTTCTGTGTGCAGGTGACGCTCTTGGTGGAGCTCCTCATCCACAACTGCGCAGCAGTATTTGGGGATGACGTTGCCTCGACCAAGGAGTCACGGGAGCACACAGGCAGCTCCACAGGTACAAGCACGGGGGGCTGGTTGTGCTGTGCCAGGGCTGCTGCATCACTTTGTGTAACTGGATAGCAGCAGACATCTGTGGAAATGCCGAGAGGTGCAGAGGGTTCAGGAGGGTCTGGCGGGGTTTCCCTAGTGGAAGGCTTTCCAGTACTTCCATGCACAGGAACAAAGGTTTTGCCTTTGCGTCCCCCCCCAGCGGGGAGGGGACACGATGCTGCAGGGAAAGTGCCCTGACATCTTCCCATGGCCTCTAAAAGGTGCCTAACAGCTCACTCTCCCCACAAAACACCCAGGTGCTGCTCAGCAGAACAGTGCTGCCTGCAACAGCCCCGAGCCTGCAGCTGAAGGCAGCCCTGTGAACTGCCACCAGGAGCAGCAGCCCAAAGCAGCAAGTGCTTTGGGGAGCAGCACCTATCCCACCTGCCTCTCTGCCCCTCCACTGACTAGTCAGAAGAAGGAGGTCAGCAACATGCCCAGGAGCTTCTCAGAGGCAGACCTGTCCTGCCAGAGCAGCAGCCTGGAAGGCAGGAGATGGGATCCGGAGGCAGCCAAAAGAGAGGAGCCTTTTCCCAGTCAGGAGACAAAGTGCAGCGTGGAGAAGGGGGCTCTGGAAACAACGCCTTGCCATCCTGCAGGCACGCTTGTCAAATGGCACTCCCTCCCCACAATATCCTCCGGCTGCTCCCTGCAAAGCTCCTTTTCTCCTCTGATGGCTCGGTCTTCACCACCTCTTCACTAGTTTCACTCCCGAGCCCTCCCCCTCCCCCCCCAAAAAAAAAATCTTTCTGAAGAACGCCCAGGCTTTTCCCATCAAGCCCAAGGAGGACAGCCGCCCACCCGGCACACACATCAGGAAGCGCTGCAGGGCGTTCTCTTGTGCAAAACACAGCAAAGCGCTCAAAAAAGTCCCACATTCTGGAGACCTGGAAGACAGGTGGATTCTGAGAGACTGCTCCTCAAGCAAAGGCAATCAGTTCTCCTGCAGAGCTGTCCAGGAGAAGAGGCCTGGTGAGAACAAGCCATTGCTGATGCTGTATCAGTAAAGGTCTTGTTCCAGCTCATCAGAGGAAGTGTTTAGAGAGGTGGGTGTAGCAGAGGAATCCGGGAAGACCACTCACTTAGGAAGAGCCTCCTAAGACCTACCTGACCACTCAGGTTCCCTGCTACACTTCCAACCATGAGACCCACAGAGTTGAAGCCGGATGTTCTGCCAGGCTGCCCATGCACCACCCATGTGCAGGACTCAGCAGAGGCATCTCCAAGGCATCTGCTCAGGGACAGAGTTTCTGCCCTGAAGGCTTTGGGGGTGGAATGTGCAACCCGCAAGGTTCCCCTTGGAAGAAACTTCCCCGTGAGTTTCCCAGTGACCCCCTGTGGGAGCTTATTCACCGAGAGACTTGTCAGAGTCCTGCCAAGAGGCGACAATCTGCGGCACCCGTTGGAAAGGAGACCGGAAACGGGTGCCAGAATGTCTATGAGCAGAGGTCCCAAACATTCCTGCCCCTTCGGTTCCAAAGCAATTGTGAGCTTGGTGAGGAACCTCGGCGTTGTGGAGACCACCCTTCTGTGGAGTCAGTATTCTAGCCAGAGCTCTGCATGATTTCTGAAGACCAGCTTTGCATGCAACTGTGAACCAAACCCCCTGGCAGTATTAAATGCTTTCCAAGAGGAAAAGTTGCCTGCCTCATCTCTGGCACTCTCCCTCCCTCCCTCCACGCGCACGTTTACTCCAGATAGGCTGAGGTGACCAGGGATGTAAGTGGGGATTATGGCAACAAGATGTGCCCTGTGGGAAGGGTGAGCCTCTCTGCTTTGCCTCTACACCCCGGCAAGGCTCCCAAACGAGCGACCCTCCCTTGCAGAACGTGCTCTTAGCTGCATCCCTCGCAAGGGCTGCTAAGGACTGAGCCCGTAAGTCAGGAGAGCAAGTGCAGTTGTGTGTGCGGGTTCCTACTGGAAAGCTACTGAGACATGGCCGGCCTTGGCCGCTGCGGGTAGCTCAAAAGACACCTCTGGCAAACGGGTCTTTCTCCCTCCAGTAGCGGTTAACGAGTGATGGGTCAAAGAAAGGAAACAACTCCTCAGAGAGGGCAGGGCAAACTGGGAGGGGACCTGTGGAGGGTTGCCATCCGGCCTCCCACGCGGTCCGTGAGGAGCTGCCCTGGGATGGCCAGACTAGAGCAGGGTTGCAGGTGCCACCTTGCAGGAGCGCCAAGCGAGCAGGGAAAGGAGGGAGAGGCAAAGCTGGTGCTGCAGCAGTAGCGACCAGAGAAGCTTGGGTGGAGTAAATGGAGGGCTCGTCCTGGCTGGCGGAGCTCAGAGCTGTGCAGATGGTGCTGGAGCAAGCGGCCTCTGGTGTGTGCGCACACTCAGGCGCTGCCTGGGCCGCTGCCAGCCGGGAGCTAGACAAGTGGGTGCAAAACAACGGCCAAGGAAAAGGTAGAGACGCCAGGGGGAAGCAACCCTGGGAAGAGTTAGCACCTGGCTGAACCAAACAACAGCTGCGATGTGCGTGCCTCCAACCAGCAGGAAAGGGCAAAGGGCAATCTGATGGCTCATCATTTGGCTACAGTTGCTGTGTGGCCCACCTGGGAGGCAGAAGGGCTAGGCAAGCGGTGGCACATATGGTTGGGGCACCACAGGAGTCAGGAGCTATTTCCAGAGGCTGCAAGGAGACGATGGCCTGAGGCAAAAGCGCTGCCCAGACAGGCTGTAGGCTCATGCCATTCTTGCCAAGCACTGGGACAGGAGCCGTCCAAAGGACAAGAGCCTGCCCATCTCAGCACAGGTAGGCTAGTGCAGGACACCTGGCAGCGAGATGATACTGGTGCCTTCAAGTGAATGCCTGGAGGCTGGAAACACCTCCTGGTGGGAGGAGAAATAGTTAGCAAGGTGGGGAACTTGCCCTGCAACAAGTCTAGCAAGTGCAGCCGCTCTCCACCGGTGGTCTGCTCCTTGCAGACCTCTGCTTTGCCTGCGCAGAGAAAGACAACGTGAGCATGGACCCTCTTTGGAGAGGAAGGATGTGCAGACCGGGCATGCTTCCAAAGGAGTATGACGGGCTTTCCACTTACCGCCTTGCTCCTCAAGGAACGGCAGAGCTGGGAGAGGGGAGGGACTGCTAAAACTGCAACTCCACAAGGGTGACTCCCTTAATTCCCCTGAGGGGGGATCCCCACTTAGTGTGGGAAGTGGCAAGTGGGCTGGAGAAGGGGCAGGCGCCAGGGGGAAATCCCCCAGCAAAGGGGTACTGCAGCAGTGCCCATCAATGGCCAGATCAGTGCCGCCGGACCGAAGGGAGGGAGCACTTGTTCCTGGCGCTCTACCTTGCACAGCCTCCCACCTCAGCGCTCCCTGCACAGCCTGCGGCTCTGCAATTGCAGCCCTCGGGACGCAGGGCACAGCCCTGGGCACTTCCTCCACGCCCCGAGGGAGACGCCTCTCTTTGCTCAGCTTTCCCCTCAGCCCTCCGCGGCTCCTTTCTCTGCCTCTCACTCTACTGTAGAAACCTGTGGCTTCACAGCTCACACGCAGCTGGCCACCTGTGTCTGGGCTTTACACACCAGCTCTCTAGCACAGCTGCATCGGAGGTGAGCAAGGAACAGTGAGCAAGGTCATTCATGACCCCTGCAGAGCCCGGCACTCCAAGCAAGACAGGACATTACGTGACACCGTGCTCGAACGCACAGAAACCCAGCAGTTCCAGGCACTAGACGTCATGGCGTTTGGGAAGTCTCTGGGGGTGTGAAAGAGAAGAGCAGTCCCCGCTTCTCTCTAGGTGCCTATGCTGGATGGCCTTAGGGTAAAGCCTGGACACCTGTACAAAGGGCATGGCTTTCTCTCCACGGTCTGCTACTGCTCTGCCTCCCCGCGGCCGCAGAAAGGGCAATTCCTTCCCAGGCTGCAAGGGAAGCGCAGCTGCACAAGCACTGCCCTGCGGGCAGGCAGCTGGGGTGCAAGGTTCATGGACCAGAATTGCAGCCAGCCGTCCTTCCCACACCTTAGGATCCCAAAGAATTGCAAACCTCATAAGGACAGTCGGGCCTTGGAGGTCCCTCTTTCCTTCATTCAGTAATCTCAGAAGACCTTTTCATTATTTGCTGAAGAGAACCTTTGCATGATACCAGGAGTGTCATCCTCCAGAAACCTTAAATGCTTGCAAAGTTTACATTGCTGCTCACAAATCTATGGGGCTCCTAGCGAAACGACCCTCCCTTGCACGAAGTGCTGTGAGAGACTATGAAAACTATAAGTTTTCAAGAGTTTGAAATATTTTTATGCTGTCGCATGCCTTCATTTTTTATTCTGTTCCACTGAACTGAGGGAAGATATAGTGGCACAAAATTTGTATAATGAGGAGATAAAATCGGCTGTTATTCTGAGGAGGAGGAGAGTAAAGAAGTGACAGGCTTGGTTTGTAGCCACCAGTTTACAGCAGCAGGAAAATGCCAATGGATATTAAATGACTAATTATCATATCTTCAACTAAATTAACGTATTAGACTCTGCATATATTTCTGTTGAAAAGAGAGTGATCAGCTTAGTCAAAATATTCTGGAATTATAATGTCACTTCAAATTGTAATTTAAAAAATAATAATTTGGTCAGATTTCATGATCTAAAATTCAAGCCGATTTATCAAATCATTAGTTAAGTTTACTTTTAGGCAGTGATTCTTAACACATAAATCAGCCCTTCTGAGCTCTAAATTTGCTTTTCAGTCGATGGATCTTAACAAACTTGCAGAAGTTTTGGCCTATAGAAGAAAAACAGGCAGATGATCCTTAGCTAAAACTGTCAGAGGAGTTTTATGCTGTGTTGGGCTGCATTGCTTTCCTATGAACACTGGATGTTCATTTGCTGGCAGTGTAGCAACAATCCCACAATACTTTTCCTCTTTCTTATATGTTATGTACCCTGAATATTTTGATATTATTTTTGATGCAAGCTATTTTTGAGAGCCTGATGCATCCCCTCCTACTTCTTTTGAACTCTGTGGAGCAGGATAGTGTCTGGTGATTAAATTCCTTCCAACCAGAGAGGAAGGGTGAGTTTTTGTTGCTCATCTCCCAGTGTTGGCTGCTGTTAGTCTGCATGTATACGTGATAGCTGTCTTCTCAGCGGCTTCTTTCAACACAGCCTGGTTTAATCCTGATGGATGGGAGTGAAACACTGTTTTCTTGAAGCCATTGCACAGGGTGTGTTCTCTCTGCAACTCTTCTGGCACTTCAACTGTCTTGAATGAGCCCAAAGAATAACAATGTTACCTTTGTTGCACCTTAAGAGTATATTTCCCTCCTTGAAATATACTCCTGGTGTGTTTCCTGGTAGTAACTTTTAACAGCTCCATGAAAGCTGATGGGGATTAATTTGGTTCCTGTTTTTACTTCATATAATTTGGACCAGTTAATTGCTTTTGGCATAGCATGCCTGATACCAAATAGTATCCACCTTTGATATCTGGTTAAAAGCCCTCAGCATCCCAGCAGATTGGGATCCCATCCTGGATCAGTAGCACAGAAGTTTTGATCTACTGTTCCCTGCAAGCCTCCATTTGCATGTGCTCCCTCCACCTGTTTTCAGGCTGCATTTAACACCATTTTCTCTTCAGTACTATCTAGTAGAGTATCTAACACTACCTGCAGATCATTCCAGTCAGAGTCCTGAGTCCTAATTATTATTTCAACACCTTAGCTACCTTCTCTGGATCTTCCCTGTAAATTCCTGCTGTCTCCTTCTAGGAGACACATTCTCTCTGCCATTCCAGGAGATTCTGCAAAGTAAAGAATAGATCTACATATGGCAGTTCATCCTACTTCCCTTCCCTGCAGCAAAATAACAAGTCGCAAAATGGTATCATATCACAATATCCCATTCTTTGGCCACTTTTCCTGGCCTTCCAGAGCATACAGTGACCACCAGCAGTTGCAATATTCTATCAGCTGTTTCTTTGTTAGCGGATCACCTCCCATTTGTCACCAACACCTTATAATGCACCCTAAGATTTAAGTCCTTAAAATTCCCCCTTCAGGCAGTGGAACATTGCCCATCATGCAACAACACGCAATGCATGGAGAGGTGGAGGAAAGGAGAGAAAAGAAGGAACAAAAGCAGAGAAAAGACAAAAAGACAGCGTGGCCGCACAATGATACCCCAGTATCTTTAAATCAATCTGCAGACTTCTGCCTGTCAGAATTACCTTCCCTTCCTTTGGGTACCTCTACAGCCTAATCCTACAAGGCTTTCACCACCTCTTATGGACAGGCAACGACCTATCTCAGGATCCTCTTAAAGAAAAGAGCGCCTTCACTCTTCAGGGAACTTGTTCAGAGCTCTACAGTCCAGGGACCGAAGGTTCTCCTCAAGAATCCCTTGGTACCAGCAGGAGGTCCTGCGCTCCCACAGATCCGTTGAGACTCAGAAGCAATTGTCCCACCTGGGTCGCCAGAAAGCTGTTACCAAAACCAGAAATAGAACTCCTGAACACCAATGTAGCGTTAACAAGCAGGCATTCCTTTAATAGGCAGTGGAGACATACAGGATTCTTCCACCTAAAACGGCCCCCAACACTGTAAGTGATTGAGCTTGTATCTGATGCTCCTTATAGATACCCATTACAATTCTCCAAACTGATCTGGATATTCATTGCTTTTCTGGGAAGCTGCTTATATAATTTATCTACCGTCACGCATGTGCAGCCCCAAAAGCCACCCAACGCATTTACCCCATACGCCCGCAACGAGCACCGCTGCGCGGGCAGTACCGACTACCTATCAAAATGGCGTAGGCCAGAGGGAGCCTCGCCTGGCGCCGCCCGCGCCGGGGCAAAATGGTACCCCACGGCCACGAGCGCGGCGGCCACGGCAACTACCCGCCCCACAATGCCTCGCGCTGCGCACCACCGCTTCCGGCGGGCAGCGCCCCGCACCGCCCTCCTGCCACCGCCCCGCGGAAGCGCGAGGCATGCCGGGACTTGTAGTCCGCACCCTCCCTGTCGCGGATGCTGCGGGGCGGCTTGCGCCGGCGGTCCGGCCCCGCGCCACGGCCTGTTACCCCCCTCCCACCTCCTCGTCGACGGCGCGAGTCTCAGCGTCACCTCCAGCCTCAATTACTACCGGGCGCCGCTGAAGAGCGCGCGCGCTAACGGGGGCGAGCCTCCCAAACGGCCGGGCTGCAGAAGCACGGCTGGGCGCCTCTCGCACGCCGCCTGCGCGACCGACGCAAACCACGGCCCCGCCGCCGCCGCCACGTACCGGCCGCCGCCGACTCTCCGCAGGAAAAGTGGGGGCGCCGGGGCGCTCGCTAGCTTTATATGGAGGCGGTGGGCTGGGAACGAGGCTGGCCCCGCCCCGCCTGGCCCCGCCCCTCGGCGCCCGTTGCCCCGCGAGCCGCCGGGCGCGCTCCGCCGTGACCCGGCGCGCGCGGGCCCGCGCACGGGGCGGGCGGCCGTTACCCCGCCCCGCCCCGCCCCACCGCACCCCGCCCGGGCGGGGCTGCGCGGCCCTGGGCGGCGGAGGGAGGCCCTGGGGCGGCGGAGCCGCCTGTGAGGCCCGGAACGCTGACGCGTTTTCCTCCGGGTCCCTCCCCACTCCTAAGGGCCGCGACTGCTTTTCGGTGTGCCCAGAAAAAAAGGGGCGCAGCCTGTGGCCAGCACTGCTCAGCTTCGCTTGGCAGCGCGTAGCTCAGCATCTGCGGACGAATTGCCATTAAATTTGCCCTAGGCCTCTGCTTGCCTAGCCTCACCCTAGAGCCTGGACTCGGGCCTGTCTCGGCCTGAGGGGTTTACACTCAGGGCTGCTGGGGGGTCAGGCTGCTCTGCCTGTGAGGGGCAGGAGTGCGAGGGCTAAAGGGGAAGAAGAGAGCGCTAGAGCCTGGTGTTTGATCCAGGTGCTGTTTACACATTTTGCATTAAAGGATCTTTTCATAAAATGCATAGTTAACAAGTAAAGACAAGAACCTAATACAACTTTGCCTCCTAAACTTAAATATTTTTCATTGAACGCTTGTTTGCTATGGCTGTCTTTTGATATTCTTTCTTAGGCATCCAACTTGTTAACTTTTTATTCCATAGCTCTGCCTAAGTGTTTCAACTGTCCTTTGTCTCTACTTGGATCTTTCTGAAACTTTGCCACATGCATGCACTTTCTCTTTCTGGAAACAGCATGCAATGCTCTGTGATACTCCAAGTCATCAGGGCTGAAAAATTTTCTCTTCCCCACAGCTGACAGAAAGCTTTCCTGAATGCTTATTATTTCTTTCTGCTATTTTCACTCTAAAAAGTCTAAGGATACAGTTCCACAGCAGACTGTGGAGTGGGCTGCCCCAATCCTGACACATCTTTAGCCATCACAGCACTACTAGAAGTTGTACAACTGTAGAGTTACAGACAGAAAGCCAGTTAGTTTTCAGTTGAATCAGCTTCCTGTGCATGTGTGGAAGTGCTAGTGAAAGCAATGGGAACAGGAATCCAGGCTGTGTAGGAGAGACAGCATCACTACAGCCCAGACGACATTTAAACTGCTGTGGAACTGCATCCTGAATTCCAATAATCTATATGCATGTTCTCTGTAATTGCTTAGAGTCTGTAACTTTATTTCCCACCTTATGGCTGAGAGTTTTATCATAGAATCAGTAAGGTTGGAAGAGACCTCTGGAGATTTAGTTCAACCCCCCTGCTCAGCAGGGTCACCTAGAGCACGTTAGACAGGGTTGCATCCAGGCGGGCCTTGAATATCTCCAGAGAAGGAGACTCCACAAGCTCTCTGGGCAACCTGTGCCAGGGCTCCGTCACTCTCACAGGGAAGAAATTCTCCCTCACGCTCAGGCAGAACTTCCTGTGGCTCAGTTTGTGCCCATTGCCTCTTGTCCTGTCACATGGGACAACTGAAAAGAGTTTGTCCTTGTCCCCTTGACACCCTCCCTTCAGATAATTATTGAGTATATCATTCCATTTAGTAGGGGAAAATAGAGAAAAAAAGAGGGAAGAAGAGTTCAAAGAATTGTATTGGCAACGACTTGTTAAGAGCACTACAAGAACTGGTGGTCCAGAAATACAGATGACCTTTCAACAGAAGAGAGTCTTACCCATTCGGAGCAGGTAAAGAAAGTCTGGGAAATGATGTTTTACAATAGTAACATATCCAGTAATTTTATTCCTAAAGTTATTAAGATTAATGCTACCAAGAAAACTAAATAGTTGACAAAAAAAAAAATCTAACTTGTTTTCTTCTGAGGTCGGTGAGTGAAATGCTACTCTTCTTTTTCTCTGTCCTTTTATTCTTCCACATCCGTTCTACCTGAGATCATCCTCTTGCCTATGAGCAGAGTGGTCCAAATGGCAGAGTACAAGCTATAGACAGTCTACCACCTCTTCTGCTTTAATCTGGGGCATCAGGAAAATGATCTATGTGCTACCTTTTGGTCTAAGTGCCTCCCACCTGCACTTGTTGAAACTGCTATTTCTGTATGAGAGGAGAGTGTGAAGCTAGAAGCATCAAGGAATAGTTGCTAGTGCCTTAGGTAAGCCTCAGCAGAGGAACTTGCACTGAAGAAAGTACTTAGGCGGTTAGGAAGGTCCCAAAACTGACATTTGCCACACAGCATGGGAAATACAAAACCACTCTTCCGTAGTGACCACAGGGTTAAAGAAAAGCAAAATAATTGCAGCACTTAACTATGACTTGTTTGTCCTTAAGGAAAGGAGGCAGCTCCTTACTGTTCCTTTCCTAAATGCTAAATAATTACGCTTTTTCTACAGCACTCTGTGAGAACTTTAAAATATGTTACTTTCTTGAAGAAAGCAATTTATTTTCTGGGGGAAAATAAAGAGACTCATAGTTTAAGCCCAAAGTATATTATATAAAGCACAAATTAGAACTATTTTAGCTAGCTATTGATAATAAGAATAGCCTATAAATAATGAGATGACTAAGGGCCTGTCCAGAGTTGGGGGATACTGCTCAGCATTGTGAGCTTCGCAGATGAAACATGGGCATGCGCTTACTGAAGGGAATCTTATATCTTGCAAAGCTACTCCATAACAGCTTTCGTGATTTAGCAAAAGAAACTTCTCCTCTTCTAAGTCCTGCTAGATTTGATGGTACTGGTCCACTAGCCGTGCCTGAATGAACATTGCACACAAACATTTCAGCCCCAAAGTGCCTCATATTTCTCAGCATCACCTAAGTCCACTAGCTCTGGACAAGCTTGTGGGTCAAATGAAGTACAGCTTTATTGTAGATAGAAAATAAGACTGAGTTCCTGAATTGCAAGGCTAAAAAAAAAAATAACCAAAGGAAATTAAAACATGCACCACATTCCAGAGTGTATTTTAAAATACTGTTCTTTCAGTGCCTTTTTTTTTTTTTTTTTTTTTTTTTTTGCCTCGACGCTTCTACATCTTTAAGCTATGTCCCAGGTGTTAGGGTGAGGGTGTAACCTATACAGAAATACTTCATCCTCAAACTCTTCCTGGAGACAGTTCTCACTAAGGCTAGTGTGAAGCATAAAGCTGGCTGCCACCAGGCAACATGCTAACCTGCTGTTAGTTTTCAGATGAATTGCTTTGTAATTTGGCTTGCCACACAGCTGCATGTTTATGCACAGTGGAAGTGCTGGTAGAAAAGAGTGCTGGGTGTAAGATGCTGGGAGGATACTGGATTGCCTCTTTTGAGGCTTGCACAAATTTAGACCACTGTAAAGCAACCACAGTCGGAAAGGCTGGTATTTGGTTTGCCTCGAGGACTTTTCAGCTCCAGGCAACACTTTCCAAGTTCTTCTCTTTCTTTTTTTCCTTTTAAATTTCTCTTTTTATTCCTGTTCTTTTTCCTTCTTCTGCTCTTTCTCTTTTTTCTCTCTCTCTCCTCCCTCTTCGCCTTTCTTCGCATTTTAAACCTGGCTTCCTGTCTCTTCTCCAATGGCATTGAAACTTTGATGACTCACATCTCTTGGTTTAGTTTGGGGTTGTTACTGGTGCATCCTTTGGGATGCTGAGTTCCCCTCCCATCTCATCTTCCAAGCAGGAAATCTATTGTATACAGCTTTAATTTCTTCCTTCTTAGAACGGATGATACTCATTGTAAAATCATAAAATGCATCATAGAACGCATCAACAGTGAAACAATTTTGTTTAGCTTGTGGTTTCGATCCTATTCTTAACTTTTATGGAGACCAGAGTCTTTTACTTATACCTCTCAAATGTATCTTTTCTAATTTTTAGCCACTTCAGTGTTACAGAAAAACAAACACATTTTTGTTTATGATAAATGAGATCATAAAAACATGAGAATGGCTGTACAGGGTCAGACCGTAAGTCTATCTCCCCCAGTATTCTGCCTCCAGCTGTAGCTGAAAGTGAACGCCTAGGGAGGGATGTAGGAATAGAACAAGCATGTAGTGATCCTTCCTCTGAATATTCTCGCAGCCTTCAGGAATATAAAACTCAGGGACCTTTTAGAGATGTTTTTGTGAATGTAACAACCATCAATTAATTTGTCATCGGTAAATATGCCAAGGCTACCCTGAAATTTTATCATCCACAATGCACATGGCAAGGAGTTCCACAGCTTAATTGGCACTGTGGGAAAAAACATCTCCTTTGGTTTGCTTTGTATCAGTTGTCAATGGCTTATTGCATAGTTTTAGAAGAAACAGTGGACAGTCCATCCCTGTGCAGCCATTTCCTTCTACCAGTGATTTTATAATCCCCATGAAAACTTTCCCCCCACCCTTGTCTCTTCCAGGCTGAAAAATTCTTGTTTACTTAGTTGTTCCTCACGTGGGAGTCAATTCTTACCTCTGACCTTACTCTCACTGCCCTTCTATAAACTTTTCTTTATGAGATGAAGGTCCTAAAGTAATGCAAGAAACAGCCTGTATTCAAGAAGCCACCACAATATGTGTTTATACAATAACATAATGATGTTCTCTATTTTCTTCTCTGTTTCCCAGCCATTCCAAAGCTTTGGTTTATTTTTTTGATTATTACTGTGCATGGAGCTGACATTTCTATAGAACTATCCATCATAGCCACAAGATCTCACTTCTGAACAATAAAGGTCAGAGCCCTTCATTTTGTATTTGACATTATGATTGTTTTTTTAATGAGCAATACTTTATATTGATGCATATTGAATGTCATGTATTGCTGTTATGTCCACTCAAATTTTAAGCTCCTTCTGCAGCTCTTCTCCAGCCATGAATAATCAAGTAATTGTTTTCTTTCTACCCTGGCAGGCTTCCTATACCCTGAAAAGGGATACATTATTGTATAGTGGCATTTACTTTATTCTGGTATTAACGTTTTTACATTTGTTGGCCCTTTTGCCATTTTTCAAGTCTTTCTTGACTGGTGATTTTATGCCTTCAAGATAGTGTTCTCAGATTGTCTTCATACTACTTGTGAGTATTTAATGCTTAGGTGTTCTTCTTTGTTTCGTTTTTAATAAGCATCTTCATTTTTATTCAGCTCCCCTATTTGAGATTGAGTACATCTGTGGTGGATATTTGTTTTTTGTTTCTTCTGCAAAGATAGAGTATCTAAATATACAGTGGTCGTTGATACAGACCTATTTGGTTTATTGTCGTAATCTAATCAGTTTATATATGGTAAAGCTTAATTAAGTTTCATGCAACAAAAAAACCTTGAAGTAGTTTTAGTTACTTAAAAGAAGCAATTACAGCTGGCATATTATGACAAGCAAACTAATTCATATAAAGAATTTTAAGTTACATTAGCTATTTTTCTCTGTTTACCAGGATAAGTTTCTGCGATCTCTCGAGGAATGCATTATCATAACTATTTTATTGTTTAACAGGAGAAGCTATCGTTATCTTGAACTACAGTAGCATTTCAGTATCCCCCAAAATACTTATGAGGAAAATCTCAATTTGAGTCGTTGTTAATGCTTGGGAATGCTTTTTCTTTTGGCTCATTCTAGAGAGGTTGGATGAGCAGGCTCAGATGAAATGAAAGCATTGAAGTGGGAGTACTGGTAAAAGATGGAAGCAGAGCAAGCTCTGCTATTTAGTATTCTCATTGTTCAGGGGCACAGCTAAGTTTAATAACATTTGCAGTCACTTCATTTATTAATGTAATATCTTCACATATAGTCCTTTCTCTCACAATATTCCATTTGGTAGTGCATATACAAAAAGACAGTTAAGTCTGTGTGCTCCTGAACATCATAAAACTCTGTGTTTTAAAGTATGTCTTGGACATAGTGCATTTTCTGTGGTAGCCTATTAGATTGTTCAGCATCTTACAGAAGTTCAAATTAACTTCAGTAGTACCAGAAAAGGCAACAAACCTTTTCTTAATAATTATTTGATAGATGACTGTCGTAAGTAGGGAAAATACTTAAAATCTGCTGAATAGGTCATACTTTTTCAAATACAAATATTTGTGCCTGAAATATTTTGTTGTGGCAATGATATTGAGACCTGCAATTAAGTAGCTATGTTGTTGAAAATTTCCTGTAGGAAACTTATGTTTATCCACAACACATTTGCTAACAAACGTCTTAAGTAAGCATGGCCATAAGGATAGGCAAATGTTCTCTATAAATGATTTTCCAGTTATACATATTTTCCTTAATTAGATTGAAGCAACTTTACCTTGTCCTTAATCTACCGTTGAAGACGGCAGATATTTATGGAAAAAAATAATTTCAAATAATATTCTTAGAAAACTCTGTATTAAAACAATTTATAATTTTATGAACAAGAAGAGAAAGCCAAATAGGGAAAAAAGGATTCTCTCTCATATAGCTTTAAGAAGTTCAGTGTCAAACTCACTTTAAGTAGGAAAAACTTCTGTCCATTCCTTAATAAGAGGCTGTATCTCATTCTTACAGAAGACAAACTTGCTGAATATTTGATTTTTTAACCAACACTGTTCTTAAGATTGCATTTTTCATAGGTTTGCTTACAGTTATAATTAAAATATAATTACACCCTATACAAAATCAGGAAAAACAACATATTTTCAACTTTCAATAATGAAGTACTGTGTGAACTGTTACAACAAAACAGAGGTTTTAAAACTGCATTCCAGCATCTGGAATTGAATCTGGATATGATAAGCACAGATCTCTGGGTAAGAAAGAGGCACTGTCTTTGAAGCAGAGATTTCCTATAACCTTCTTTAACTAGATGGAGTGCTTCATTTGATAAAGGCAGAAAACAAAATATACATACAGATTATTCTATCCATAGCATGCATATAAAAGTGCATACATTTTTTTTTAAATAGTAAAAGATGTAGGAAAAAGTATCAGCATTATCTACAATGTTAATATATTAATTTTAATAGGTTTAATTTTGCATCTGGTTTCACTTTGTACCATGCACAGGTCTTCCCGTGGAGTAACTTGGGTAGACATAAGTATTTTTTAAATCTTTTTTTATTCTAGATATTTTATTTCTTGGTTGTTTTGGTCTTACAAGTAAGCAACAGGATAGTGTTTTAGCAGGCTTTATGAATGTTATTTTGCTCTTAGCAGCTCAGTTCTTCACATACAGGGAGAGATCAAGCTCCTTCTATAGGAAGGAGCTATGAAAAAAATACACATTTTAACTTTATAGCTAAGTAGATCTTATAAGTTGCTGCAGAAAAAAGTGGCTTTGTGCTCCCCTCCTCCCCTGTCACCACTATGGGTTAATGATCATGCTGCTACATGACAACTATCTAGTGTGATAGAGAACAATTAACTTTTTTGTAGCTTTAGTTTTCAGCCAGGTAAGCCACCTGAACTGACTCGTATTGTGACCATGTAACCACTAGATTTAACGGAAGAGAAGTGAAGGGAGTGAGGAAGCGTTGAGCAGAGTGACCTCCTTGACAGCAGCTAATACTTAGGCAGCTTTAAATGTGATGTGAAGCCTTACGCTCACACCTTCCAAAACACAATGTAGCACCTATTTGACTGTGCCTGAATACAAGATTTCTACCATCAAAATAATATTTGGGGTTTAAGAATATGTTTACCTCCTGTGTTCTACTATTTACTCTTGTACTGAAAGAGAAATTGTAAGTATCTGAATACAATTGAATTGTTTGGATATGGGCAGTTGATACAAAGAGTAGCCCTTTGACTGGCCCTGCTTAAGAGCAAGAAAATTGTGATACTCTGCCCTAGGATAAGTAGGATTAGTCTGTCTTATGTTTGGAGGTATTTGCAAAGATCAGAAAAAGGATGGCAGCATAGTTAATCCTATTATCATAGTAACATTCCTTAAAAAACATAAATCAGTCACTAGAGTTGTTCCTTCAAAGGAAGTCACTGAGGCTCTCTAGGCAACAAGCAGGAAGTCCTGGGCATTTCAAAAGTTGCACAGTCTGTGGTCAATGGAATAGGACAAGGCCATCCTGTTTTCTGACCCTCAGTTCTGCATATATCGTGTAGAGAAAATGTGCCGCTCTGCCACTCCTTGTCAGCTCAGAGAACACGCTCTTCCTGTCTACAGAAGATGCAGTTAATAGATAGATGTGATTTAGGTGATGTGGTTCAATACCTGTGAGAAGGAAGCAATTGCCTGGCCAGAAGCAGTGTCCTGTGAGTAAGCAGTTTTTCTAAATTCAGGGTCTGTGCAGAGCAGAGAAGTGATGTGAAGCTTGAGCTCAAGGCTGTTATAGATATGAGTCCCCTTAATCTCTAATTGTTGCCAGAGTCTCCAAGCTCACTCTGCTCCCATGAGCATCCCTGGGGATCCCCAAGCCAGGCCCCTCTTGGGGGTTAAGAATAGATGACCAGGGGACAGACTCGCTGATATTCTCTATTCCTTCTCAGCAAACAATGTTGGAGGAGTTTTCACAGACTGCTGATGATCTCAGAACAGAAGCACGTCTGGAGAAGCACAAGTAGTAAGACCTGGGTGGAGGTCTGCAGTATTTTTCCAGATATAAAAAGGCATGGCCACTAGCTGGTCTTGGGAAAGACAAGCATTCTCCTCCCAGCTGGCAGCCTGGTGTTGACTAGAGGAGTTCAGGATGTCAGATGTGCAGATGGAGAATGTCCCTGGTAGTCCCTGGCACAATGCAAAGTAGTAATACTTGCTACAGTGCAGCTGACCGTTCCTGTGGGGAGCTGGCACAGTTGCCAGAATGACTGTGTGGTTCTGGCAAGTGCAGGATGCCATACACTGGATTTGTGTTCAAGTTGAAAAGGGCCAGTTGCATATAGGCATGTTGAGACTTGCTGTGCTCCTTAGAGGTATCATACCCTTGCTAGGGGATCAAGTTTCTTCCTTGTCAAGAACTCCATACCACAGTGCATGGGACACTTGCTACCAGTGGCAGGAGCACGTACATTCTCATATCATTCTCCTCATTCCTCCCAACTATCTATGGGAGATACCATCCTAGGTGTTCATGTAGGCATCCTTCTGTGTTTTGATCTTGATGTGCCCTCTTCTGACTGTGGGCATCCCACTTATCCCATGGCAATTCCTTACATATTATACCTATAGGGAAGAGAGTCCTCCAGCCATTTTTTCTCGATGTGTTGGCTACAGGGCCAAGTGGTACAAAGGCCACTGATACATGGACTCAGTGTGATATGGCCTTTCTGTTGGATTTAATAGAAACAGAGGATATAAAACATGTGAAGCAATCTTCTGTTTTTCTAAAACAACAGAAAAGCTAAGAGGATTTCAGAAGTTACCACAGTATGCCAGAAGTTGTCACCTGCACTAAAAAAATCCTTTGATGATAGTATTCTATTTTATAAAAATGGAAAAGAAACTTCATTATCATTATTGCAGTGGGAAGCTCATCAGAATGCGATGGCGGTGTTACCTTAAATATTAGATAATCTACTTGAAATGATGCTAGTTCATTGTGCCAGCACAGCATTTATAACCACTGTTTTGTCACATTTCTTTTTCCTGAAAAATAAGTGATATATGTGGGTTAGTCAAGCATACACTTACTCTTGCATGTATAGATATGAAGAGAGGAGTGGATCTCTTCAGGAAATGTTAGTTCATTTTGCTTCAAGATCATGCAGATTTTAGCATAATTAAACAGTTTCCACTGCAATGGGAACATGACACAGCTTGTCTGTAGGATCAGTCTCTCACATACAGTAAGGGATAAAACAAGATAGCTTCACCATAACTAATACATACCATATTAGGGATGTCCAAGCTTTGGAAGGCTTTATCTAGCATATCTTACTGGTTGTGGGCAGAAGCAGCCTGAGAAATTACGTATGTCCTGCTGTTCCGGGATGCCTGAGGGTCCAGCTCAACCTTTCGCTCTTCTCCCCACCTCAAGTTACTGCAGACCAAACTTGGATCCGCAATAACTTGTTCTTATTTGAGCTCACATTTCTGCAACAGAGGCACAACACACCTCTGAGGCACTGGGAGGGAACAGCATGCACCGAGGCGGCTTGTGGCTCTTGCCCGTGTTCTTCCACACCCTGCGTGGGAGGGGACAGTGGGCCTGCACACAATGTGAAGTTTCTGAAGGCTGGAACAGAAGAGAAGAAGAAGTGTGCTGTAAGAAGCTGCATGAGAAGACATGAGGCTGAAGTCTTGTTTGAATTCATAAGCAATCTAGCTGGAACACTGATCAGGCATTTAGATCTGACCTCTAATGAGCAGTGGATACCCATGTTCAATACAGAAATAGGTAATTTCCCCACTTTGTAATTTTGAATAGGATGACCATGCAGATCATTATTATTTAAACACAAGAGGGCACTCCCATCTTACTTTTAAATGACTGTCACATTTGAAAAGGTGAGTTCTTGATGGAATAGTATAGAATTGCAGCTACTCTTCTGTGCACACTCTGATAATAGAGTGAATACTATGGATTTGTAAGCATTTATATATCATATTTTAAGAAATGTGATCTTTAAGAAGTTTGATCCCTTCTCCAAAACAGCATAAACGAAGAAGAAATGGAAATTAATTCTTGATGTCTGAAGTAAAAAACAAAATACTTATGCTTTTATGGTAACCAGAGCTGCACTAAAAATACGTAAACTGGAGGATTCAAGACTGATTTCTAGGATTTCAAGTACATTATCGTGTGGAAACAGAGACTGTTTCTTTTGTTTGTCATAGAAAATTCATTAGGAAGAATTATGAAAAGGAGTAGTGAGGTTTGAAATTGTTGTGCTTGCCAACACGTGCATATTTTGAAATAGCATGTCAGTGCTCCTTTCACACAAGTTCCACTTACCCTTCCACATGCTCTTGTTTGCCTGCTCTGTTGTACTATAAATACTGTACACACTCTAATCAGATACATAAGTAAGTTTTAAGTTTACCCAAGAGCCACTCAGCTATTGGGATCTGGAGTTTCATATGATCACATACAGAGATTTTAGCAGCTTTTCTGCACATTTTACAGATCAGAAACAGAAAAAAAATCACCCTTTTTTTTTTAAGGAACATAAACCTTTAATAACCTAGTATTATAAAATCCAGCATGCTATTTTTTTTCAGGTTACATGTTTAAATCTTAATTTTGGGTGAAATATAGCTCTTTTCTTCAAGAGAGTAATTTTGCATGGTCTAAAGTTTCTGAATGGTGAAACAAATTTTAACTGCACTTTTAGCCTATTCGCCTTTTTTCTGTAAGGTGTTTTTCCATCACATTTTTGTGTGAATGCGAAACACTTTTGGCTTTCCCTTAGCGGTTTCTTCACTATGAAATCTGTTTCAGTCTCTATATGAGGCCACATATTTTTTTATAGCAGCAGTGTAATAAAAAATCAGATGGGAGGAGGAAGGCCTGGCAATCTTGAAAGGGAGACTACGAGAGTTTCACCTGTGAATCTCTGTCCTCTGTGCTTGGTGATCTTCCCTCACACTTCTTACCACAGACTAGCTGGCTCTTCTAGCCTCTTACTACAGAACCTAGACTATTATTCTACTTAAATTCACCTAAATGTCTAGCACAATTGTCTTCGCACTCAAGAGTACAAAATTTATCCTGGAGTTGTCCAGTCCTTTCCTACCCTTGTTATTACTCCAACCCCTCTCTGCCCCATTCTACCATTTTTTCCTCTATCTATATATACCATGGAGCCCCAGCCGTGAATTTCCTGTCCTCTGTCAACTTCCAACCCTACTTTTCCTGTTGTCCCAACACTAAGTTACCGTATTTTCAATAGCAAAAAGAAAACGAGTACAGGAGCAGACAAACTATATCTCCAGTCTTTTGATCATTATGAACTTAATCACCAGTTTCTTAAACAACTCTCCCTTTGGTCAATAGATTGATGTTTCTCTTTCACAATATTTTCCATTTAGGATGCCAAAAAGAAGAAAGATCAACATGATTTACAGCAAATTACTTGAGAGCACTTTTGGGAGAATTCTAGGGAGGTAAAAGTACTAAAATAAGAAATATTAAGAGTGGTTGTGTGCTGGCAGTAAAGGCATGTGATTATGTACTATAATGTCTTGCATTGCATTTTATTTTAATAACACCACTTTTTTATTTTATGACCTAGCAAATCCATAAAGTCATATCTGACTGCTTTATAGGCAGTTAAGTATGGTGTAAAAAGATTAAAAGCAGATAAAGTATTTGTAATGTAACTTCTTAGAAAAATACTGAGTCTAACTGAATTTCTGTTAGTGGTTGTCTCTCCAAAGAAATCTGGTGAAAAAATGCATACTTCACCTAAAACAGAATGAACTAGTGATAGATTCTCATGGGTCAAGAAGCTCATATAATTTCCAACCGTGATCTTCTCTTCAGATATGACAAGTGATTTACAAGTATGGATGTTCTCTGAAATGATCATCACAAAAATTGACTTTTAGCTATGTTAATGAACCATGTTGAAGACATTTCCTGCTCTATAGAAAACTATCTCTGCCCACACTAGGAAATTGTTCCCCCAGTAAGGGTCAGTAGTGACTATTAAAATACAAGAAATCAATTTGAAAAGTTAATGAGCCTCTCAGAGTATTTTTTATAGTGTTCATTCTTATGTTTGGCAAGGTTTAGACAGGAGGAGGAACTCTCAGAAAGTAGTACCATTTGAAAATATATGCTAGTTGTGCATGTGGTTGTGTCTGAGATTCTTGTAACATTCATTGTACTTCTATCAGTAGAATGTGAGGATAAATATAGATTGCAGTATAAGGCCCTTAGACCCCCTTCTCCTTGGCAGACAAATGCAGTTCCTGATTATTTGAGAGAGGTGCAATGTGCTCTGGCAGGTGTGGAACTGGGTTTGTGCTTATTGACTGACTGATGATTGCGTTGCAGAATGAGATGATGAGTATCGCTTGTGTTTTCTTCAGGGAAGTACTACTCCAGTCTCCTTCCTTTACCTTCCTGGAGCAGTGGAGACAGTGCGGGGGAAACTCTGAGGCTACTGCTGTCCAGGGAGAGCCAGTCTCCCTGACTTAGACTCAGTAACTTCAGTTTGTCAGCTAAGCTGTTGCAATAAGTACTGAAACCCCTCTCTAGCATTAGACTTAAATTTTGGATGTTTTCCTGTTTTGTTTAAACAATACAGGAAACAGTCACACACACACACACAAAAATTGTTGTGAAATGTTGAACCCCCAAAACATTTGTTTGTCATATTTTTAAGCTAAACTAAGTAAAATATTTTGCTCATAGCATTCATGTGTGCTGACTTAGAAAGTTTCTGAAACTGGAGGCTAAGAGGGCTGGTCCTGAATTTCATCTACACTCTAGCACATGAGACAAGTTTAATTCCAGTCTCTTCCATGGCTGTCTGCCCAGAGAAACTTGCCATGATTAGGGACAGAGCAGCATCTCTCAAACACCATGGAAATCATCCAGCAAGGAAGGAAGACCAAAGATGGATTGTTTTGTAATAGTATACAAATAATGCAGAGTATTAGTGTATGTAACTGTCAGAAACTCAAGGAGCAACTGAAAAAGGAAAATCAGCAAGCAAAATTAAATGGAAGATTATGTAGGAATGGGTGTAGACAAAACCTGGAACAATAATTCTCATTAATGGAATGAAAAATTGATTTGTGTGACTTTTTAATATGGGAAAGAGAAGACATAGAGATGTGCCAATTTACAAATATATTCATGCTAGGGTCTACTGACATCAGAGGAAGTCCTTCAACTGACTTTGGTAGACCTTTAATCAAAACCAATGTCATTGAGAAATACCAGAATGGAGAAAACAGAGTGATCTGAGTGAGTATATGTAACCTGAAGAATAAGAGGTAACACTGGCCATCTGCTACAGATTATCAGGAGCAAAGGAAAAATATCTGAAAAGTTCCTGAGTTAATCCTCCAGCAATTCTAAATGATGCATGCCCAAAGTGCTGCAGGAGAGAAATTTCACTCAAAAGTAGACTGTCTTAAAGTGCCTTGGCCACTTGTTCTATTCATATCCTCACCCTTTAAAGATGTCCTTGCTTTTTAAATCTGTCTTCAACAGGAAGTTGGTCAGGATTTATCTTTTTATATGTATATCTTTGTCTGTAGAGATCTGTATATTATATTTGTATGTTGTATAAGTATGTGCTACGTAATCTACATCCAGAGCACTTTAGCAGTTACTGCTTTATAATGACCTTCAGTTGTTTGCTGGAATTCATTACAAACTGGCAGCTCCTCCCTGTCTTTCCTCACTGTCCTGCTCTGTGCCAGGACTGTGGGGAAGGCAGTGCAAGATGAAACTATGGCCTGAGATCTCCATGCATCTTCGCTAGGGTTTGATGGATATTGATTATCGACCATTTCAGCACCCAAGCTCTCAGAGCAGTACAGAGAATTTGGAGCAGAAGTTGATTTGACTTCATTGTTGATCATAACATTTGCCTTACCAATTCAGAAGGTAAAGGAGAGACGCCAGATTAAATAAGATTCTGATATTGATCGGGAGATTTGATTCAAAGAAACTTAACAGATTTTAACAGTTACTCCAGAACAAGCAGGTTCAGAGGAGGCCCAGCTCTTTATCTTTTTTATTGTTCTATTTCAGGCTTAAAATATTCACAGGTGCAATCAACTTTCAAAGTACATATATCAGGCTTTCTGTCATTCTGTTATTATCAGAAATAGCAAAGATTAAAATTCTTCATATAAATAATTATGGCTGCAGTCTTTACTCTGTTGCTACTAAGCCAAAACTCCTATTAACTTCAGTAGATCCATAATGTAGATGTGCTTTTTCATGCCCGAGGAATTTTACTACATTGTTGCTGTTGCCTCTGATGTTTTAAATACTAGGCATTTTAACTGTGATACTTATCAAACTTACCAAACAATTAAAATGCATTACAATTTATTACTGTTTTTATAGATATCTTATTACAGCCTTAAAATATACTTGGAAAGGTTAGGCAATTTTGATTGACAGAAAAATATAACATTTGCAAAAAAATACTCTTGCATCCAGTCAGTTAATTCATTTAAGTTTTAAACTTGGCTTGCAAGTTTCCCATGGCAAGGCCCTTTATCCACCTTTACTGACCTATCTGTAACAAATTGTTATTAGTCCTTCCTCAGGCCTAGGTTACAAGATAGCTGGCGAACCTGTCAGGTTCTCCTGGCTCCCTCTGACAGCCAGCAGCCAGCTATGCATACAGAAAAATCAGTTAGTCCTCAGTGAGCGCCTTGAGATCCCTGGCAGCAGAAGGTATTTTCAAAGGGGGCATCTCCTTTGGGGCATGAGGACAACCAAATGTGTAAAGGTGGCCAAATGCAGGAGCTTGTTCACATGAGTTAGTTTCCCCTGTTTTACTATTAGTCCAAGTATATCAGTGTAATTCCACAGTGACTTAATCCAAAGCAAAAGTTTGTGAGCAGGGCAGGGAGATAACCTTTACCAGTTATTGTTCAGTGTCTGTTGGACTCTGTTGGTCTGTCATTCGAAACTCTTAACATATGGTCTTACATGTTCTAGCAGTTTTTTATGTGACAATTTTTTTACTTCAGAAAATCTCTAGTCCAAGCCTTGTCTTCCAAAACCATGCAGTCTGAAAAGAAGGGAAGTACATTTCTCTCTCTTTTTTTTAATGTAGACATTTTGACATGCAAAACAAATTAAGATTTCGCTGCACAGAGAAAGAGGTGTGTTCTCTTCTTAATACCTGGGTACAGAGATAAATTCAATCTGGTTGCTTATTCATCAGTGACCCTAGCATACCAAGTGGGCCCTGGTTGCCATAACAGCAGTACTTCAGAAACAAAAATACATGAAAGTGTTGCATTGCTAAATCAAATGTTGTATGATGACTCCAAAAACTGTATCTTGTCACATGTCGACAATCTCTGTGATATTACGGAATGGGTGTAATATGTGTGCATCTAGTGTCTTCATGTGGTGCTTTGTAAGTAAGCAAACTGAGAAAGCCAGGAGATAGACTTCCTAGTTTGGACTAGTATATTAGACTGTTGAACTGGTAATAGCAGCTCAGAGTTATTAATTAGCCTGCTTATGGGTGATACAGCTATTAAAGCGAGCAGGTAATTTCTTCTCTGGTAAAACAATGGTAAGTGGGGAATTATGGGAAAGAAAAAGGTGAGCCATCTGAGGGCAGAAACATATTCACAAGTTTGCATATATTTTGCCATTCTAGCTGAATATTTTAATGACTTTTAGTATACCTGAATCAAAACAGAAAAATTGTGGCTTCATATTCCAAATGGCAAAGAACTAAATTGTGGACCATTGTTCAGAAACACCCTTTTCCTCCTCCATAGTTGTTAGATCTATGTGAGGCACTGAATATTCAAGCAGGGAATTCAAATGCTCTAGTACGGGCTTTATGCTCAGTGACTGTGCAAGTAGGGAGGAAGAACCCATTGCACAGTCCTGTGGGAGCAGATTCCTTGTGAGGGGCTCTGAGACCAGAAAGCTGTCCTTCGCTTCTAGTTATAAATTCAAACAATATTGATTTTTTAAAAGCAGAATTGCCAGTAAAAAATCCAACTGTACATGAACAAAAGAATATTTAATGAGTCTCATATCCGTCATAAAATCAATTGTCGTTAATCTCAGGAATGATTCAGTGTGAAGACACATTGGCTTGCTGTAGAAGATTCTTCCTGGCTACAGATGGGTGATGATCCCATCAGGATTATTTTCTCATTTTGTAGATGGTTGGACTGGTTGGTGAAGATACAGGCAAACTCCCATGGGGCAGGATGAATTACTGTCAGACAGTGAGAAGAAGTTAACTGCTGGTGATGATCTGGTGAGCTAGAGAAGGAAGTATTTTTTTTTTTTTTTTTTCAGACAGAAAAGAGAAAAATAGGATTACGGAATCACAGAATCACAGATCTAGGAAATGGAGCCTGTTTTTAGTCATATACCTGTAGCTTGGTAATACAGTACTGCTATTCTCAGTAACAGACCATAAGCTTTGTACTGAGTTTGCAAGGCATCAGGACAAATTTATCAGGCTTGCTTTGTCTGAACTTCTCTTAACTTGCCTGTGACTTTGTTTCACTTGGTTTAGCTGTGATAACATTTTCACTAATTGACTATGCATCTATGGCTAATTTGTTTTACTTATGTTTATGTGGTACAACTGTAGTTCTATATAGATAGAGGTGACAGGCAGTTATTTGATGTAGAATGAGATATTTATGACTCTTAACACAATGATTCAGTGTAGAGAAATGCGGGCCCGGTACGATACCCTGGCGAAGCAGAGGCAGCAGCGCAGAGGATGGGATGGTAAGGGCTGGGGCACAGGCCTGGCCCTGGAGACCCCACAGCTATAAACAGCTCTGTAATGGCCAGCTGAAGAAATGCAGACTCGGCACTGGGAAAAAAGGATAAGCAGGGCCAGAGGGACCCTTGGGGCCTGGCAGAGATTGACAGAAGCTATTGGGTTGCAGAGGGTTAGTCTTCTGATTTACATGCTGGGAACATTATATTCTCCTTGGGGACAGTATGTCTGAGGGCCAGGGAGCCTCTCACAGGGCTTCAGACATGGTCAGTGCAGAGTTGCCCTAGGAATGAGGAAAAGGCCATGCAGGCCACCTCCGTGGTCTCCAGGTAGGACACTGAGCACAGGATCAATTAATTCAGCCCTACCGGGGGTGTCTGGTGATGTTCAGGTCAGAGGAAATACCTCAAGTCTCAAGGTCATTTCAAACTCGCTGTGAAGATCATGCAATGATTCGGGCATACTACCCGTAGCACCAGTAGAGCGCGGGAGCACGCAACTTCGTATTTGTGTTCGTGCCACTGGGAGAAAGCAGTGGGTGTGAGTTGATGAAAAGGCTATATTTAGTACTTCACACTTACTCTGTGTAAGCTAAGCGTATATATAGGTTTACAAGCGATGATATGTTAGCTTCGTATGCAAATCTGTGGATTGTTTATGAAGTGTGCTATGTGTGTTGTCTGTTAGCAGGCCTTCAACATCTGTTTCAGAGACGTTTCTATAAACAAATATTGCCTGTTATTGCTCTTTATGATTTCCCTCAGGGAAAGGCAAAAGTGATGTAATGTGGCTTATCTCTAACATCAAAATTCGATAAATGTAGGCATTCCCAGCATTCCTGAGTTACCGTTGCTGGCTAGTTTGTTAGCCTGCTGTGCCACAGTAACAGGCAGGTTGTCCTACTCAAGACACAGCCTTTCACATTGTTGGTGCGCACAGTCCATGCTGGCTCCTCACTAGATTTGACCAGCATCCGAAAAAGCACTAATATGTATGGCAGGTCTCAGATTCTGATTTCTCCTGTGCTTGTATTTCATGTAGCTCTTAGAGTGTCCACTCACTGTAGTAATATTATCCTCAGATTTGTGTCAGAGAAAGAATTGCACGTAGTTAATTTACACAGATCATTGTTGACAATATGTAGTTCTCATCGCTGGTTATCTCAGCTGTCTGTGCTATTTGCAAGCAGTAAGCTGAGCTTCACCTCTGGTGCTTGGCTCAGAGCTGTGCAGGAATGATGATATTTTAATTCCAAGAGTTCCCCCTTGTGGGGAAATCCAGAAGAGGTGAAGCAGCTGTGAATAAACCAAGTCCATATCCCTAGTTCCTGAACGAGAGCAATGTAGCAGTTCAGTTCTTAGAGCTGTTGCTTTTCTCGGTGTATATCGGCCCAGCAGCTTCCTGATTAACTGAAGTCAGTCTAGCAGGAGGATGTTATGCGTTGTCCTATCTGCTTGCATGTCCCTATTACCTTTCTTTTCTCAGCTCTAGTGCTAGCACAGGTCAGCCAGCTCTTTTCTTTGATGAAGCTAGTTCCCAGCCAGGTCAACAGGCAGACCCAGCTTGCCCTGCAATATCGTGATTGCTGAGCCTGGCGTGGCAGAAGTGAACAGCTGGAGCAAGGGGTGCCCATTCAGTGTGAGTGTGGTCTTCAACCATATAGCCATGGTCATGGGACTACACCAGCAGACAGATGTACCTATTATGTCCTGTTCATATTTTGACCAAAAAAAATAATACACTATAGGAGATAGAAACCCATTGCAGCCAGAGGAGCTGAAGCCTGCTTTTCTACAAATTTTTATCTTGCAAATTCTGTTCCTTCTCATTACAGTAACTCAGATCCCTCATATTCCCTCCCACAGCAAACTTCTCATTCCTGCCTATAGTCCCTAAACCTCTCCACAGTATCTCTAGCTTCTGTCTTTTTGCTATCCCCATATTGTCTGTCTTGGGAGAAGGCAATATTTACGCTGTTTTTTTTAGAGTGGCATACATGATACTGACTTGCTGGCCAAGATCTCTCCAAAAGAGTAAGGGCTGAGCTGTCTCCAGCATCCTTAGCAGGATGTCTCCCTCCTGTACTCAACCACCAATGTTCATCCATGGGAGGAGGGAGGAGAGGAAGGCCAACAGCTGACTAGTCGTCTGTATTGCTCTACCTGCATTTCCTTATGCCACCACTCCCCAGATTTAAACCTTTGATTTTGAAATCCCATTCTGCAGCACAAAATAAAACTGTTATGGAGTGTACATGCTCCTAGATAACTTATATTACCTCCCACTGGTAAGGCAGGAGTGGTGTGCATCCTAGAGCTGCCTAATTTGACTTGAGAAGTGCAATGGCATCGTAGACTGTCCTAGCTGACATGTTGCCTGATGGCATTTCAGCTGTTTTCTCACTTTGTGAAGATAGTGATACTCTTTTGTTTAGTTAGTGGGGAGAATTTAATGAATGTCAATATTTGGTACATTAAATGATGATTAAGAACCTCACTAGAGCATGGAGAATGGTAATGAGTTGCTGTGCTACAATGATTTCCACTCTAGTTCCTGGAAAGAATAGGCAGCATTTCCCAGAGTAGTTTGTGAAAGATTTCAAAGAGTGCTCATATTGCTGAGTGGTAGCAACCAGAAAGTATATTACTAAAAGGAGAAGACTGGATTAAATCTCTCAAATAAAGCTCAACTCAAATTAGCCTGTGTGGAAATGTGAGATAACTTCACAGCAAAGTTGTGGCTAAAGCTAAATTGATGGCATTCTGTAATGCATTTTCTACAGCAGCTCACACCAATTTGATGTTATGGTTCTATTTTAATGCTTTGCGAAATGTACTCCTTAACTCATTTTTCTCATTACCACAATAATAAAGTCTCCGTAACTGCCATGTGTAGAGGCAAGCGAGAGATACCACGTACAGTTCTAGAAATGTTCCCATCAAAATATTATGCCGTTAGTTCTCATGGATTATAAGAATGGTGATGTGTTTTCTGCATCAGATTTATGAGATGACATTCTTTGTTATGTTGCTCTTTCTATATTCATGTTCTGTCAAGCATTTAGAAATGCTTGTATTTGGGTATGGTTCTGAAGAATGCGAATTGCCCTATGTTACCATAGGTGCTAGGACTGAAGTAATTAAAAAAAAATATTACAGAATAGACTGTGGGCTCCAGAGCTATATTTAGAATTATTATTTTAAATTTCAAAATGATGTGTCCCCTGTTCCCATAGATGAATGAAGGGGGGCAATTTAGAACAGGTCTTTGTTCTCAAATACAGCAACAGTGTAATTTTGTTGAAACAACTACTAACATTAGAAAATAATGTTAAAAGGCTGGTAGGTGAACACACAAGTAAATAATGTAATTAACTTTGTAAATTCTGGTTTTAAAATTCAACACAGAAGAAACTTATAAAATCCCTATCAGGTGCTCCATCCCTGTACAAGGGGCATCCAATCCCTTCATGAGGATTTTCGTGGAATGCTAGAGCCCATTATATTAAGGTATATTGAAAAAAGAATCATCTTTCTTGAATATGAAAACTGCCAGTAATTTGGGGACTAATTAATAGTCTATCAGATTTCCCTGCCTCGGTGGGTAGCAAAATCCATCAGAGGGGCAGAGCAGACGTCTGGGGGAGGTAGCCAGGACAGCCGGTTAGTTTATTATGTTGCCATTTATCTATCAGAGACCTTAGGATCTCCAGCTTCCCCTGTTCTTTTTAAGAGTCTGGTCGTTTGCAGTCTGCAGTAATGTTGCTGTTGTATTTTGGTAAAATAGCCGTGGTTCATGAGTGTTGACATCTATAGCAACCAGAATTGTTTCCTTTTTCTCTAGAATACTGCATTAAAGGATTAATGAGTTTCCTAACTGCCTGTAAGGAGATATGACCGATATTTTGTTTTAGGTTATGTGACAATGTACATCTTTGTGGTTTCCCAGAAAAGGAACCAAATTCAACCCTGATGTAAATTCATCACAGTAAGCTTTCAGCAGGGATGAATTTTCCCCCAGATACCCACCCACTCATGAATGAATTCTCTTCTTTATTTCTTCTACCTCAATTTATCCAAATCATTTATCCAAATCCTCCTTGCTTTTGCATGTTGTATTTCCACTCAACTAGTGCTACGCAGACAACATTGATATCAATTAGATTAATACAAATGTATTTCTCAGGGGGTTACAAAAGACTAGAATATTTTGATTTGCTACTTCATTTTTTTAACAAAAACAGATGGCCCGTATCACAATTGACAGCACATATTTTACCCTAAGGTGCATAATACTATTAGTTTCTTTTTTTGACACAGGCAGGCAGGCTTGGTAACAGTGAAAGGTCTATGTAAGGATCATAGCCATTATTTAAAATTCAAAGAAAACTTTTTGTAAAACAGAAAACTTTGTTTTCTAGGACATTCTTTTTGCAAAAGCCATCTATCAATTAAGCATGGTTAGAGGACACACTAAAGCTTTAAGTACTATCTTCAAATTGAATGGATGTATAACTACAGAAAGAGTTGAGTCTGACCAGTAACAATATATTTCTAATCAAAACCTTGTCCTGTGCTCCTTAAAAGTAATTACAAGTGAACAGTGCAACTCCCTATCTGAAAAGCAGATCTCTATCTTCGATCAATGAAGATTTGCCTTCTAATCTTGAAACTATGAAATAATTTCATTTTACAATATGTGATTTTTATTCCCTTGAAGCAAAATGGAAAAAAGCATTATTACACAATGAGATTTCTTTCTTGATTTATTGAAAGAAAGGCTCTACCGCATTATCATTCCTGCTCTTTCAAAAAATTGTTAAAATGTATTTCCATTTATTTATTCTGTTGCATCCGTTTTGTCTCCTCTAGGGGGCAATTTAACACAAGCTATATGCTTACATGACATATCGACTTGTAAGGAAAGATTACCTTTGATAGCAGATGTTGAAGGATTTATTTCTATTTAAAGGGCCTGAACGAGCTAAAATTGGTTTCTGTGGCTGCTAGTCCGTAAAACTTTTGCAAGGGCCTGCTTGGACTATTAAAGCACAGAAGGGGTACTGTGCTCTCAGGGATACATCCACCGTTTTCAGTGCTGCAGAAGGTCAAAGAAAGCTCTCTGAAATTTCTCCTTTCCAGAACAGGGTCTGTTCAGCATGGGCAGCCAGTCAGGCTCTTGGGGATATCAGCTGACATTTCTTCTGTGTTGCTTTTTCTGCTCTCTGCCTAAAGGATAGAAGAAATGCATTACCACGAACAAGTCCCTAATGTTTGCGCTGCTACTACTTCTACTTGCATGAGGGTCTTAAAGGGTAGCATGAGCTCATGGCTAGGGCACTGGACTGGCACGCAGGTAGTGCAAGGACATTTCTCTATTCTTAGACTGACAGCTGCCTGCCCCTGGGAAACCACGTCATCTCTCTGTGCTTCGGTGTCCGTAAGCAACCGGAGGACAACAAACAGCTACATCTGATTAAAATTCTTTTTCTGAGGCCTCCCCGAACTCCCTGGGAGAAGAGTGCTGTAGGGACTGCTATCACAGGTGTTCCTGCTATGGGATGGCCCTCCTGTTAGTGGAAGAAAATTTGTTAATCATCTCAGATGAGTTAACGGTGCTGATTTCAGAAACGATTTGCAAAAGAACCAATAATAACCTTGCAATGTCACTATGTTAACCGGTTTACATTTCAAAGCTCTGAGCCCTTTTAATTTTTTCTTATCTTTTTAGCTGAAAGTGCTTCGTATTTCTATACTTCTTTATACTTCTTTAAGTGCTTTGTATGTTTCCAAGGGTAATATAAGAATTATTTTTTTCTTGTTGGATTAATGTTGTAAAAATAATATAAATAAATGAAGTCATAATAATATACATATTCAGAGCTCAGATTCTTCAGAAACCAGGAGTTTTATTTGTTCCATATCTAAAAGGACAAGAATGCCATTCACTAGAGGATACTCTAAATAAGTGTGCAATTAATATTTCAGAAACTTAGGCACACTGTGGTTAAGAAAATAGATAAGTGCATCGTCATTCTCTGAAAATATGACTAAGAATTTTCAAAGCTGATGTTAAATACTTGTCTGTTCTGAAAATCCAGTCATACAGCAGCGTAAAGAGACCAAAGTGGAAGAATCTCTATGCCCTTGACAGGGAGATTCAGAAAGATTCATGAAAGCAAATTTACTTACTGGCCTTTCAGCCAACAAGTAAAGGCTGAAGTACTTTGATGTGCATTTTGACTCCAGTAGCAGAAACTGCAGAAATATCCAGCACCTAACACTGCCAAACATATCTGACAGTAGAAAATATCTTGAAACAAACTCTCTGATTCTTGTTATTAAGCAATGCACAAATCCTGAGTATTAAGACCCGTAGATCATTACATTTGAATCTCATCTTTCCTTTTAATTGCTTGGCATTTAAAATAATTAATACATCATTTATATTCCTTTAATAAAAGAAGAAGAAAAGGAATAGGGAAAAATACTATCTGTAATATTGCTCAAGGGAGAGCTTCTCTGAGCTGAAACAGCTTATTAACAGCATTCACAGCTTATTTAGATAGATGCCTTTAAAAAATGCCAATATTGAAAACTAAAGGTTGAATCCTAGTTTATAATAGCACAGATCCATGGTCTGTGTACCATTATAGTCTTTGTTCCTCTTCGTAGATGATGACCTGAATGTTTAATGGGATTCTACCATCTATCTGTAGATCTGTCCCACCCTGTTCATTAGCACTTCATTACCACCATGAAAGCAAAGGAGACCAGTGTCTCATCCCACAGAGACAGTGAAATCCTCATGATGATGGATCCTCAGTAGATGATCCTCATCTGCTGCCAGATGGGGCAGACTGGGCACCAGGCCTTGCAAAAATTGCTAAGAAAGCCCTTCCTTTGAGCTTTTCAGATAAGGAGAATTGGAAAAGTTGCTGGTATCTGGTCACTGAAGGATCTTCTGGCAGGACACAGCCATGTGGCAGAGTCTGCTGCTTGTCTGATAGCTGCCACCAAGGAGTGGCAAGCTGGATGTGCATGTGTGTGATGCAGCATCATGGTGTAATTAGCCTTTCCTGATTGTTGACTGTGCCATCAGCATGTTTATCCTAGTACATCTGGTTCCCTTTATGAGAAATAGCACTAATACCTACCCTTTTCTCTTTCTTACAGTACCTGAGGATTGTGTGTCTGAAATAAGTTAGAAGAGCATCTTGAACTCTTCCCTGTTATTTTTCTGGCAGCTGGTAGTATTGCTGTCCCAGCAGTAGTGCACAGAGTAGAGACATGCTTTATAGCAAAATAGATCTCCAGAACAGAAAAATTCCAAGAAAAAAAAGGAATGAAGACCTTGTAACATGACTTTGAATAGTAACTCACTGACATTTTACAAGGTGTGCAGAAAGAGCTGAGCACGCTTGGGAAAACAAGCCATCTGTGTGAACCATTTTGAAGCGGAGTGGAAAAATATCACGAGCAGATTACACAAGTGAAGGGAGTGGATATTCAGTCAAAGAGAAGATTTTGATTAATCTTGAAACACCATTAATTATCCAAATCACACACTTATTTCAAGTGTGGCTCATTAATTGACATATAAACACATACTTTGCAGTATCTGAAGGTAGCCAAAAGTGTATGCAATACTGAGTTTTGCTGCCCCAATGGCACGTAACTAAACTGCTGCAGTCCAGAACTGGAGGAGGCTGGTAGCAAAGGGAGCTGGAGAATAAGTCTGAAGAGCTCATTTTGCTATGCCTGTCATGCCTGAGCGACTGGGAACAACGGAGCAGTGATGGATGCCTGAGGGAGAGGTTTGCCCTCTGCCTGCCTGGAACTGCCACCATCATACCCACTCTCTCACACATCTTCACCCTGGCATGGACAAAAAAGGGAGGAGAACCTGACTTGTTTTGTCCTCTAAGCAGCAACTGCTGTAGACATCCGCCTTCTTTGTCTGTACCTGGAATCAGTCTTGGTAATGGCAATACTAGTTATTTTTCTAAGTATCCAGAGTACTTCACTAGTCCATATCAACAATTAGTCAACAGGTCTATTTTTAACAACTCTGAATTTGAGAGGGGGAGAATGAATGCAGAGGCAAAGCAAGCTGTTTAAAACAGAGCAACTCAATGTCAACACCAGGATTATATCTAAGGAGCTACTGGCATTAGTACATTAAGCTTGGTTCACTGGAAGGCTGATGTTCAGTTTGACTGCTAACTTGATGACATGGGCCTGCACAACATAAATGTATGTCTGGTATGTGATAATTAAATGTTAGACTCAAATGGGAATTTTTATTTGGCTATTAGATCAAAAATTAGCTTTTTAAGTACTAATTGCATTTATTTTAACAATTTCCTCTGAAGCAACTCTAGTCTATGGGGAAAATTAACATTCAGATAAGCTTCCTTGTAGGTCCTTATGGGAGAATGACGCCTTTCAGAAGTGCTGGATTTCTATTACAGGTCGTATGACATCTTTTAACCCAGAACTGTCAGGATCTGAGCCTGTTTATCACACAGGCCTATTGCTGCAGCACAGGCTTTTGTGGGGTGGCTCTGAGAAGAGCAGACGAGATCATAGGCAGTGGATATGGTGCAAAGGGATAACCACAGATGTCTTGGGATGATCTCCAGTTTCCGGGCTACATTAGTTTACCATTGTAACCCCATTGCAGTTTAGATAAGCAGGACTTGTTTAATTTACAGCATCTACCCTAACCTATGCAGGTCAATTCTCTCCAGGGTAGTTAGGGCTCCTTTTTGCCACTGTAGCCCTTCTAGCTGCTATATTGGGGATCAAGTCAAGATTTCTTTATTTAAGGGACCCTTGTGTAGTTTAGAGTTCAGATTCAGGCAGGGTTTGGGGTCTTTTTTTTTTTTTTTTTTTTTTTTTAATAGTTTTAGAATATACTGTAATAATTCAGGGAAGAAGTTTAAAAGCCCTGGACTCATGTAGCCTCCATTGATCATAAAGTTAGTAATCTTCAGAGGTAAAGTTTTACATTACTAAAATAGGGACTGATCAAACTGACTGTAAAGCTAGCATTGTGGAACAATGTCGGCTTCAAAAACCCAGGTACAGTGGGATGAATTATAGAGACTGTTTGTGACTTTGAGTTCTTTGATTTTTAACTAAATGTCTCATACCAGGAATAACCAGTTTATGGGAACTATCTTGTTAAAATCAAACTATTAATCTGGGTAATTTGCTAAATTAGATTGGATGACTGATCTGGCTTTGACATTGGTGAATTTTTGATACTCTAGAAGGAGATGGATCTTTTGTAATGCTGATTCTAAATGGTTCTTTGTTTTGGAGATGATGAATTTCATTTCAGTCTTCACAACCCGCTGGTTATACCCTTGAAACAGGAAGCTGGATTTTCTTTCTGTATTTGAATTCCTGCCACATTATCTGATACCTTTTGGAGACAGTAGGAATCTGTCTATTGATGTCAGAGGTTACTAGATCAGTTCATAATTGAATCCGTTAGTATTTCATGTACAGAGCTCAGACTTGGCAATGCTTATACACATGATTAACTTCAAGAGCGGTGCAATGTGCAAGTATTTGGAAGCTCCTAAGTACTGTAATCCCTTAAAAAAAATTACCGAAGTGAATTCCCATGGAAATGGATGGCATAATATACTGTTCTGCACATCGTCCAATGTGCCAGTTGAATCCACTCTTTAGAGTTGCATAAAGAACCAAATTTCTACCAGGTAAATTCAACTCAGTACCAGAAGCAGGCATGGTATGCTTTGGATCTGATTTGAAATTGAATCCATTGAAGACTACATAATGTAGTAAATCAAATGCAGCACTTCAGACAGATCAAACAAATGTGGCAAAGCAGCATCACTGGCAGTGTAATAAACAGTGTCCTGGCATTACATTACCATCAAGAAACTGTATTTTGAGGAAAAAAAAAAAAAAAAAAAAAAAAAAAAGCTGAATTATTCTCTCTTTTTCATGGGAACAGATACACTGACTTCCATAATTATGTAAGTCACGCAGAAGCAGAATTTGATATGTGGATAATACAAAAATTTTTAATAGGATTTTTGAAAACACAAACTTAATAGTCTTTGTATTTTATAAATTGTGTTCATTCTAAAGCTGAGTACCTCTGTGTATTTGCTTCCCAAAGTTGTTGTGTTGTTCAGATCTATGACCACAAGTACAGATTTATTAAACCCAACTGCCCTCTTTATCACGTAGTCTTCTTAGCTGCTGAGTGAGAACTGAGATACCAAATATTTGAAAGTTAACGCAGTCCTTTCACTGTCAGATTTCGACTTAGTGTCTGAGAAAGAAATCAAGGAGAGTAGGCAAGAAGGCTCAGTACAGTGCACGCTGGATCTCTCTAGTACATAAAGCTGGATCTCTCTAGTGCTCTATGCTGTCATTTGATGTAACATTAAGTCTTGTATGTGAAATCTTGAATCAGAGTTTTGTTCCTACCCAGAATATTTACAAACGTATTAGTTGAAGGCAAAGTATTATTGACATTGATGAATCATCTGTATTTATATTTTTATTTTTTTAAGTAGATACATTTTTCCATTGCTAGATGGTAGTCTTTTCTTCCATAATGCTTAAACTGCCTCAGAGCAATTCCTTACTTCAGCAGAGTAGTCCCTCATTTCAGCATCGGTGGTAAGGAGATGCACAGGGTGTGGAATATACAGTCATCTAGAGATATAGAGATATTGTGACTTTTTCTTACTGCTGTTTGTATATCAGAAGTTGCCAGAGATTGCAATTGCATAAAAATGCCTTTGTTCACAGATCTGCTCACTTCTCTGTTTTCCCAAGATGAAAAAAAGCCTTCACCTTGCCATGCTAACAAGCGGAATAGACAAAAGGAAAAAAAATAAAAAGAAAGGAAAAAGAAGAAAAGGAAAAGGAAAAGGAAGAAAAAGAAAAAAGAAAAAGAAAAAGAAAAAGAAAAAGAAAAAGAGAAAAAGAAGAAAAAGAAAAAGAAAAAGAAAGAAAAAGAAAAAAAGAAAAGAAAAGAAAAGAAAAGAAAAGAAAAGAAAAGAAAAGAAAAGAAAAGAAAAGAAAAGAAAAGAAAAGAAAAGAAAAGAAAAGAAAAGAAAAGAAAAGAAAAGAAAAGAAAAGAAAAAGAAAAAGAAAAAGAAAAAAAAAAGAAAGGGATATTGCAGTTTTGGCACAGAAGTTTCACCCAGACTAGTAGGCTCAGGAGAGCTTCTGAGACAGTCTCTCCCCAGTTACCATCTGAAGTAGCTTTGACCATCTGGTACCAGCTTTGACAGGTAATGTAAATCACAGGGGCATCTACCATGTTCTGCTTCTTCTCAACCCCACCAAATATTGTGGCTGATGCTTGAATCAGCCAGCTATGCCCATGAGAGCACCAGGCATGCACTGGATCCTCTATTTTAGCACAGCCTATTGTGAGAGCTGGATCTGAAGGCTTTTGCAATCAGAGCTCTTTACACTGTTCGCAGCACGGGGCTCAGCAGGGCAGAGGGGGCACCTACTGCACCCCTTTTGCAGGGGGAGCAGCTCCATTAATTCAGCCAATGTCATGAAATGCAAAAGTTTGGCAATGGGATGTTGCTGCAGCACTGGAGGATGCTGCAAGAGTTGAGGGTTTTTGAGGCCTTCAAGCAGGCTGCTTCCATGATATTCCAGAGCATATTGGGGCTGCGGAATAAGTTGGGCCTGGCTGCTCTTCCTTGGTTGGGCCAGACTAGCATTGGTTGTTACTATTTTCCCAGAGAGGGATTAAAGGTGATTTAAAGAGAGAAGCTCCTGTTTTAGTCTGAGTGTGCTGCTGTCAAGCAGACTTCAGATGAGCAAAGACTAGGGAAACTGCACCTGAAAGGAATAGCAGTGCGTCTGAGGAGATGTGTGCGACTAACACAGGAGGGCTCTGCGGAGAAACTGGAATAAATCACATCACATTAAGGATTTATGTGCGAGAACCCTCTCACTGATTAATCTTAAAAGTCAGATGAAATTTGAGGCACACTATTGCTTTAAGCCACAAGGATTTTTGCGTGACTTTGTTGTGCCCTAATCTCAGAAAGGAAGAGACATGCATATATATAACCAAAAGCCTGGCAGATGCTCCAGGAATGAAGCATTTCTTCTGTACTCAGAAGCACCTCCTTGGTGGAAGTACTTTTGCACATCAGTCTTCCCCCATTTTTTTTTCCATACAATGTTCTTTTTCTTCATATTCATTTGCCACAAAATACTAAGTTGGTCTCTCCTCTCAAACTGCTCTAATGGTGCACTATAGACTTGAGTTGAATGTCAGACTTATAACAAAACATATAGCCGAAGCCCTGTCTGAGTGAAAGTTTTGCATGAGTTTAATAGTGTCCTGCTGATGAATTTACTTTTGAATATCTGCCTGTATCTCTATAATGATTTCCACTGTGATTTTTACTTGTCAATTTTTAAAATTTTACTGTGCTAAATGAAACTCATACTATTTTTATAGTAAGAACTCGGTGTAGCACAGGTAATTTTTCCTAACAGGACTTGCAGTAAAACTACAGTAATTTTAAGTTTCACTCAGCAAAATTGTCCAGCCTTCTACATAGCAGATAAGCCATATGACACTGCTGCAAACTTTTTATTTTGCTATGCTGGCAGTCTTCAGCACACTCCTACCATATGCAAATCACACATTTATCACTCAAGGTTATGTTTCTTCAGGTTTTATGAAACAGCTCCCTTTAGTATTAGCTACCAGTATTAGCATGTGCCTGGCTTCAGTATTCTGCTTTCTTGTTCCATAGGCAATGAAGCGTAACATCTGATATCACTTATACCCTGCAGCTCTAATAGGGGTCATTGCTTGAGGTGCTAGGATCAGAGATGCTTTAAAACTTTTTTGGCAATAAATGGGGAAAAAACAACATTTTATAGATGTCCTTGAAAAGAAACTGCTGAGGTATTTTTGAGGATCTGTCTGGCACTCATATAAAGCCACATAATTCCATAGAATTTAAACAAGCAATTTAATAGGTAAAACTTTAACAGTGATACTCCATGAATGTTTTACGTTTTATTTCATTCTTTTTCTAATTTACAAATACAAGAATTCTAGGATCTGGAGTTAAAAATTGTCAGCTCATGCATGTATGCACCATAGTATGTATGACATCTGTGGTTTACCCCAAATAATACAGTACTACATTTACAGGCATGTGTGGCCTATTGTTGCTATAATTGCTTTATCACTTAATTAAATAATGGGAGCTTTTCCAAGATCTTTGATAAATTAATACGTCCTTTCTGAACTACCCCAATTAATGTCTGTTTCCAACACTATTTGCTTATTTAAAAATGAAATATTTCTAAATCCAATGTGACTAGCACGGCTACATAGCTATTTATTGCATTAACTGAGTATTTCCTGTATTTACTATTGTAAAGGCAAGAGTAGAATTTTAAGGCATCAATTCCATAATTTATTCCTTTTCACTGAAGCACTCTGGTCTGTGCTTTGCTTTGAGCAGGGCTAATTTTGTGGCAGAATAACCTGAAACTGATTCCACCTGTAAGCTGAGCCACAATGTTAGCTGTAATTTCATGTATTTCTGTTCCAGGGTATCTTCATATACAAAATTAGCTTTGGCTTCAGGCCAAACAGTACAAGAGCTAAGCAAATATTTAAGTGTTTTTTCTGAATTACTGCCTCAAAAGTGTATCCACCGCTAACGTAACACCACTGACTTCAGTGAGACTATGGCATTATACCGGTCCAAACAATCCAAACTGCATGGGCTACCTCAGGTATTCCTTGGCTACCCTGGGGAAAGATGGCGGTTTTAAATATTTGGTAAATGTGCCATCGGTTTCAAATGTTCTGTCATTGCCAGACATAAATAGCATCTGCAGGTTGGTGCTGCTGAAACATGAATGCAGAACCTGGAAATTGATGAAAGAGCTTGGCTTTGCTAAAGAATGATACATTAAAAGAAAGTGGGGATGTAAGAACGAACATCCTCAAAGCAACAGTCGGTGGATTATAGCTTCTCATGTTCCTTGAGTTGAATGCCGAGCGCTTGAAAGGATGGATGTGCCTTTCATTTTGTGTACTTTCCAAATAAACAGCTAGTTTAAAAACTTCAGCTCACATCCTGACTGCTACTAAATGCACTTTGCACCAGTGGAAAAATGCCATTGTGCAGAACAGTCTTTTTTTCCACGTTGCCAGGAGCAGCATGCCAGCAGCAGGCTAAGGGTTTGCGGCTCGATGAGCAATGCATTGCAGGCGTCAGCCACTTGAGCAGTGTGAAGTGGTGAGAGAAGATACTACCCACGGTCATTATGAGAGAAGGAATGACAAGAGGATAATGAATGTGAGGTACACACTGCTACCTGCTGTGATATATAGGTTCTTACGTGCCCCTTTGGGATTGTTTTGATCATTCCATTCTTTGGGCACCTGCCACTTAACTTTCAAATCCAAATCTTGAGAAATGCTCTGTTCAGCAAAAGGAGTAGATGCCAGCAACTCTTCATACCATTTCTGTCACGAAGCGGGACTTGTCATTGGCATACATTAGGATATTTCTGTTCTTTTCTATGCCTGCTATGCCAGCTGGACTCCCCAGGGGACACGTAAGGGATCCTTGGCCAAGGTGTTAAAGCAAGAGGTAGGAGTAGACACAGAGAGGCCCTGCATGGAATAAGCCTGGACATAAGCCAGGAGCTGCCAGGAATTCCATGGCTTATCCATCATGCAAAGCACTTGCTCTGCTGGTTTCATTCCAAGCATCTTAGTTCCTCATTGGAAATGCAGCCACTGTGTAGCCATTTCCACCCTGCCACTCGAGACCTTGTGGACGTCTGTCTTGTCTTCCTCAGTCATCTCTTTTCTAAGCTGAGGGCTCCTCATGTATTCAATACTTTCTTATACTGAAGCATGATCATCTTTGTTCTCTGCACCTTCTTCCACTTATGTTTTGAGTTGATATGAGGAAGACAAATTACAACATTGAAGATACGAGTGCAGAAGGACTTGCATAGTGGCAGTCTTCTGTTCTCTTTTCCTTCCCTAACAATCCTTAACGCTTGATTTATACCAACAGTGTGTGTGGAAGTGATGTTTTCATAATACCTACTATAACTCTGAGATCTGTCTAAGAGATAATTGTTAAGTTAGAGCCTATTGTGTTGCATGTGAAGCTGGGTTTGTTTACAATCCTTTAAATCACTTTGTGTGTACCTTTATGGAATTTTAACTCACGTTTATTGCCCAGTACCACAAGGTCCTTCTGCAGTTCTTCACAATCAGGCTTCATCTGAACTATCCTGCAAGCTTAATACCATCAGCAAATGCTTTCACTTCCCTGTTCACCCTCTTCTCAAGATAATTTTTGAAGATATTGAACAGCACAAGCCTCAGCAGAGATCCTTGTAGGGCTTCATTTACTATCACCCCCTGCTATGAAAACTGACTGTTCATATCAACTACATTTCCTCTCTTTTAACTAGTTCTTCATCTATGTGAGGCTGTTTCTTCTTATCCAATAGCAACTTTGTTTATTTGAGAACTTTTGGTGAAAAATCTGTTGGATGATTATTAAAACATTTTCCCACGTATCTTTTTCTCTGAAGGTTGCCAGAAATTCTTCATTTTCAGAGGTATTCATCTGTCACATTCTGCTTTCTTAATATTTTTACAGTTATTACTTTCAAATGCTGTATATTCACAGGTCTTATAATGATCCTCATAAATCTTTGGAGTTGTTGGGAGACAGCAGGATTTCTCTCTTCATCAAGCTATTAACAGTAATGAATGCTATTAAGAACTTACAGTGCATGTCTTGCAGATATTTATGCCTATTAGCTGCTAGGTATGCTTATACTGGTCTACTCAATAGTATACAAATATGACTTTGGACCTAACTTTATTGATGTGAAGTCCTGTGACCACTGTTGCTTTTCTGATACTACATTTTCTACCTCTCTTATGATTTTTGGCAGACTGTTTTCATTTGCTGTCTTCCAGCGATTTCATAATGACATTATCACTGAGGCTTACTACCCTGACATTCAAGAGTATGGAGTTTAAAGTGCATATCTCTAGTTTAATCTAATTAAGCTTGGATTTCACTCACTGGCCCCTTTCTATTTCCTGCTTTAAAAAAATCAGATGCATAAATAACCTCCCTAACTGGTTTATCAGAGATTTCGAATATCTCTAAGAGATAGTTGCTGGGTCAGGCATCACCCTCTGGGAGAAAGAGGGAGATTTCTCCAGAACTGACTGAAAAAAAAAAAGCCTAGAAACAGGTGTCTGCCTTGCAAAGACACAATGGGTGAGAGAGAAGAGTCTCTTATATCCTTTATTATTATTATTATTATTATTATTATTATTATTATTATTATTTTAATTTCTCTTCAGCCTGATTTAATCCCATGGGTTTTCTTTGCTGAAGAATTTAAGAAATTGAGTTTATAGTCTAATGAAATCTGAGTTTCCTGAGTTTAAAAGCTTTCTACTCTCCTTTGGAGAGTTTATTTTGGGAAGATCCACTTCAGAGCTCTGGCCAACTTGTATTCCGTTACAATGAGTTATGCATCCATTTGAACATCTGAGTTTCTATCTCTTCAGCATTGTGTTTCCCTGGAATCTGCGTAGTCTGCATTTGCAGCTTCTTCTTTAATCCCAGCACACTAAAATTTCTTGCTCTTATATTTCAAACTGTGCTGAGTATGTCAGACTGTGCTAAGTATTTCGATCTCTCAATTTCATATTATAGGTTTTAAATAATTGAGCTCTGAATATTTCTTAACACCAGTCTGGGTCATACAGCTTTTCATTGCTTATGTAAATATCTGCTGTTCTGCAACATACTTGTTTTGATACAAGTATCAGTTGCACAGCAATGACCTTGGTCTCTGCTTAGTCTGTCTATCAATTGTACGGACTCCCATGAGCATGTTTTGCTCTATTCATGAATAGTGACTGGATCACCTCACTTCTTATCTGCCGCTTTGCATAGAAAACGCACTTTCACAGGGGACCTATTTGCATTGTTTCCATGTTATGGCACTTTTGACTTTTCTGGCAGTTTACACATACCTTTTGCTCCTGTACAAGACTGACTTGTAATCTGCAATGCCTTCCAGCCTGCTACCTGCACCTTACTGCTGAGCACTTTCTATTTTCCATGCTGTGCCACTGCTTGTAAGGAATTTTGGTGCCCTGAAACCTTTTCAGCCTAACTCTGCTCTTCCAGAGCTGCTGATTCAGCAGGCTTCCCTTGCTGCGTTGTGCAAAAGCTGTAGGGACATATTCAGAGCAATGCAGAGACATGATGTTAGATTGAGAGTGCAGGGCTAAGGGACCTAAGCTGGCCTTAAACATCATCAGTGCCCTCCTGAAATTCAACTGTTCTTGCAGCCCAAAGGTTGTTCTACATTCAAGTCTTTCCAAAGTGACCCTTTGAGTTGCTCCATGTATTGCCTATACCATACCTGGGAGGTGCGTACAGGAGTGCAGTTTTTAGCCTTAGCCTTGAGCCCTGTGTATATTACTGAGAGGCCAGTGTAAGTGGTGTGGCACCTTCCTCAGAAAGTGCTCGTCACTGCGTGTTTCTGGCAGACGGAGCCTAGAACTCACATCACCTAGACAACAAAAATGAGTGGCCACAAGCCCCTCTACAGTATAGTGTAAAACTCCCCAGCCACCTTCACTAGTAACAAAAGCAGACACAGAGTCAACTATCAGCTACTGAAGCCGAAAAGCAATGCAGAGCATCAGCGTTGCTCCCAGCGGGAACTGAGCAGGTAGTCACAAATGCGCAGCCTTCCTCCGCGTTGGCTCACCACTGCAGGCTCGGTGGCCCGCTGTCTCTTAGTCGCCTGGTTATTTAGTGCTGTTTCTTTGCCAGGCTTAAGACCCAAACAGACTGATGCATGTGACTTAGACTATTACTGTAGCAAAGCTGCTCACTTGGAAGTCATGTCATAACACTGACAGGTAGAGCGCACAGGACGGAGCAGCAATTGAAGAGATACTGCACCCAAACCTGCCAAAGCTGTGCCTCAATTACCTACCTCTCCCTCTGCGGCTGCGAAGGGGGCTGCTTTCTGTGACAGGGGCTGATAAGTTCTTCAGTCTCACTCAAACAAAAATTTCTTCTGAGCTGTGACAAATTTGTGATCAGAGCTGAGATTAGTTCCTTGTAACCATGAGTATCTTTCAAATCAAGACTGGTTTTGCTTTGCTTTGGAGGGAGTTATGTGACCCAGAAGCAAAATGTTGAAGATGAATCCCATGCTCTGATGAAACCTTCTATATTCATGTTTATTCATTTAAAATTTGTCTTCTCAAAAGTAATTTTCTTCTAAAATTGTTAATATAGTCTGATAGCTGTTGGGAATTCAATGCTGTCATTTTCCTCGGTTTGCTGGCAGAGTTATGTGTCACTTATAATTTATACAATATGTTGTTTAAAAGGTATAAGTGCTGTTTCATTATTGTAGGGAGCTTGGAGAAACAACACAGCTGAGAAAATTAGTTGTAGATAGCCTCTAGAGATTTATGCAGCTCAAGGATTTTGTGATCTCCTTTTGATGAGTTTCATTAATAGTGTGGCATGCTTTGTTACACCTCCATCTCTGCCTACTGATCCTGAACCATGATATCGGAGAAAGGTTACAGTGCTTGGAGCCCAGTGTTTCTGCAAAAGCAGTGAATCAGATTCCGGTCTCCTGTAGCTCAAGCCTGCTCAAGGAAGCACTGTCATTATAGGTTTCCCGATACAGCACATAGAGCTTGTCAAGCAAAGCACTCACAATGAGTGTAGCTCACCCCAGCAAAGATGCTCTTGGGCTGTTAGTTTATTCCAGGTTCCTCCTCTTCCCCATGAAATACAGTACTGAGCCAGTATAACCACACCTATAGCAGCAGCTGCACTTGCAGGGCTTTGCAGCTGTTTCCCCAGGAAAACAGTATTATTTGTGTTTAGAAATCGTAGCGATAAAGCGTGCAATAAGTGCAGTCGCTACTGTTGTCTGCAACCACTTCTCTTAAAAATGTATGAGTCTTCCGTAGAAACACTGAGAAATACTAATAATTTGGTAAAATATAAAAAGAAAAGGCAAATTTAAACAGAAATTCATAAAAAGGAAAAACAAAAGAGAGAGGTGATAATACAGTCTTTTTAAAAGATATGATGGCTAAATGAACAGACAAGCAAAACATTTCTCTTGATATTTACCCAGTTTAATGCTTTCCCAGTCCATTACTTCCCATTTACTGAAACATTAGGATCTACTTTGTTGCTTAGAGCTACTGGCTACAGAGCAAGGAAGCCACACTTTTAGAGAGGATGTTCGTCATCATGTTAATGCAACATACTCTGATTTCAAAGCCTGTTTTTACTATTTACATCTTCCCAGCTTCTGAAAGACAACACCGTTACAGTATTTTTAGGGAAGAAGATCTAAACACTGAGTCCTTCCCACGGTTATGCTCTGTGAAGACCACTCCATTAATAGCGCGCACAGCTTCCAGACATCTATGAAGCTCACTCAAAATTCCTTAGTTCTTTTTAATAGCCCGCTCTGCACTATCTTGTCATAAATAGCTTCTATACAAATAGCACTCCAAGTCTTCAAAAATATTACTGAAAAATAGGAACCTTCCTTTTGAACTCCAGTCCAAATTTCTTGCATATAGCTCTTTAGAGAGCAGTAGCTTTGCATTTAGCTTGTAATATTGGAAGAATGATTAGAAGTTTAAAGCAAATTTAAACTATTGAAATTGAAAAACAATAAAACTATTCTAGCGTTACAACATTTCAGAGGTTAAAGCCCATGCTTAAGATATTACTATAACATTAAATCAACCAGACATGCTACAGAAAAAGCTCATTTAGCTCTGGAGTCAGCAACAATAAACCATTAGTGTTTTCTGCTTAAGGCAAGTGAAAGAACTGAGACAAGAGTCCTAGTACTGTGAGTAAATTTGTCAGGAAAACAAGAAGGATCAAGTCAGTAGTCAAGTCAGCTTGTAAAGTTTAGGTCATGCCAAGCCTTGGGACAATTGTGCGATGCACATAGGCAACTTCTATAATATTGTAATTATATGGCAGCAAACAATCCAAAGGCACTGAACCGCATTTCCTGTTCTGAGTTACACACATAACAAGTGTCAGAGTTAGGAGAAGGCTGCATCCTGGCCACATGGAAAGTTAGTTTTCACTGCTGTGGTTAGGAACACCATAAAAGATCCAAAAATGAAAGCTTGGCAAAACAAGATAGCAATTTTCATTAGCTCTGTGCAAGAAGGCTATATGGGATACCAAGAAGAGATGTCATGATACATCCTCTGAGTCTATGCCATTGGACCTGTCCCTTCTCCCTCTACATTACCTAATGAAGGAAGGACAAGATCATCTGTATTCTGCTTATCATAATATACTCTCTCATGTATCTCAGAAGCCTCCACCTTTCAAAGAAGACAAGTAGTCTACAAATCACTTGTCTCTCTTCAGTTTCTCTAAAGACAGAAGTTATCACATCTCCTCAGTCAAACATACTATTAGCAGAGGCAAGAACATGCATCTATCACAAGTACATATACAGAATGCTTTGCAATTACAGCCCAAGTGTTTGTTTCTTAAACAAATATGCAGGAAGAGACAGAAGGGCCTTCTACTATTTAAGGCATGAATCAAATCATCCCCAAGGGCTGGAGGCTGCAAGAGGCATCACTAACACACCATACAAATTTGGAAGGGTGCACACCCTAGGGCAGAGAGGATCCTCATGAAGTTCAACAAGGGCAAATGTAAAATCCTGCACCTAGGGAGGAATAACCCCATGCAGCAGTACAAGCCGCGGACTGACCTGCTGGAAAAACAGCTCAGTGGAGAAGGACCTGGGAATCCTGGTGGGCAAGTTAACCATGAGCCAGCAATGCGCCCTTGTGGCTAAGAAGGCCAATGGTATCCTGGGCTGCATTAGGAAGAGTGTTGCCAGCAGGTCAAGGGAGGTGATCCTGTCCCTCTACTCAGCCCTGGGGAGGCCTCATCTGGAGTACTGTGTCCAGTACTGGGCTCCCCAGGACAAGAGAGACATGGAGCTACTGGAGAGAGGCCAGTGTAGGGCTACGAAGATGATCAGAGGGCTGGAGCACCTGCCCTATGAGGAAAGGCTGCGAGAGCTGGGCCTCTTCAGCCTGGGAAAGAGAAGACTGAGGGGGGATCTTATCAATGTGTACAAGTACCTGAAGGGAGGGTGTCAAGGGGATGGAACCAGACTCTTCAGTGGTTCCCAGTGAGAGGACAAGAGGCAATGGGTAGAAATTGAACCAGAGGAAGTTCCATCTGAATATGAGGAAAAACTTCTTTACTTTGAGAGTGATGGAGCACTGGCACAGGTTGCCCAGAGAGGTTGTGGAGTCTCCTTCTCTGGAGATAGACAAAACCCAGCTGGACACGATCCTGTCTAACATGCTCTAGGTGACCCTGCCTGAGCAGGGGGGTTGGACTAGATGATCTCCAGAGGTCTCTTCCAACCTCAGCTGTTCTGTGATTCTGTGATTTGTGTACACGCACAAACACACTTGCACCTACTCAGACATACTTAACCTGCCCTCTTGACAACATGATCCCAAGTAAGAGCACAGAAGAAGACTACACCAAGTTTAATAGACCTGAGAAGACTACTTGGAAGCTCAGCAATTCCCGAGAACGTTTCTGCATGTTGAAGGAGAGAGCAATGTCATGGCAACGTCTCCTGGCCATAGGACACAGCTGCTTCAGCATCCCTGCAGGTTCAACTTCTTCATAGAAGATTAATTCCAGAGGATCTTCATGATAATCTCTTTTTTTTTTTACCCTTGAATAACTAGATCCTCTTTACTCCCCTCTTTCTGAGGAAAGGAATTGTGGAGCTTCAGGAAAATTATTATCCATCTCCATATAACAAAGATAAATGGATGAGACATCATCCTATAGAGGTGCTTCATATTTGTGATGTAGTCAAGGCCTCATGAATTTTCAGATGTTCAAGTGATGCAAAAGAATATTTTTGTGTTAGAAATCCCAAATATGCCATCAGAAGTCATGACACTTTCTCTACAGCTTCCATCTGTTCCTGACAAAGTATGTTGGAGGTCACAGATAGGAGGTTGTAATAAAACCAGTTTCTGAGCAGTTGCAAGGAAGCAGGATGTGGCCAGCTGGAGTATAGAAAGGACTGAAGAGAGCAATTGCAGAACAGACTTTGAAGAAGTTACTCTGTTCCCATCTTTCAGAGACCAAAAAAAACACAACTAAAATGCCAAATGGGCAGACAAGGAACTTACTTGCATGATGAGCAGAATATGTGGCTGTTCCATGATGTGCATAGTTAAGTCGTATAGCATAGAGGTAATTCTGAGCTGACTTCTCACTATCTCACTATCACTGTCAAAAGCATACAAGAAATTAAAAATATTCTTTCCTAGATCAAACTAGTTCATTGTTTGATCATCTTCCTTCTGAACTCTATGTTTATATATCAAGGACAGGATCCAAGGCCACTGCATTTGATGAAAGGATTCACACTAACTTCAGTGGGCTATGGATCAAACTCCTTACAAGTATCACAATCAAATTTTAATGTCCTGGATGGCATTAGGATATATAGGCTCTGGGTTTATTTTTAGTTAAGTAATTATCTGCTTTAATTCTCCAAAATTCATGTAATTAAGCCATAAAGCTTTTGAGTGATGTACAAAAAGCTCATAAAAAAACTATTTGTGTCAGTCTAAAATAATTGATATGGCTTGGAATAATTAGTTTCCTTTATACTTTGCCAGTGAATAGTTAGTGCATGCACAGAGGTTTTCTTTCTTCTGCATTAATAGCCAGAGAACTTTACCAGTTTGTTCTTAGTCAAAAGTATCCGAACTCTGTTGTGCCCTGCAGTGAAATGTAATAACACGTCTAGAGTTTTAGATTGCCAGCTGATGTGAAGCTGCAGTTGGAACATAATAAAAATCTGTGATTAGAAGACATCTCCTGTCTCTTTTTAATAGAATTCACTCGAATTGGGAGAAATAGAAGTTTCTTTCAATGGACTCTTTGTCATCCAACAGTGAATTACAGTAACAGCTACTTTAGAGGATGCCACTTACTGAACACTGCTTTGAACTGCTGGCCACACACAAAATTGCTTCTGCCCTATACTCATGATTCATAAAAAGCAGAAATCTTGTAGCACTAAACATCCAAATCTCATGTTATCATTAAAATTGCATCTAGGGTAGATTTGGCCCTTTGTGTTTAAAGATTTTGATTTGATATAGCATCTCTGCTGTATCAGAAGAAATTTATTTCGATAAGAGCAACATTTCACAACTGAAAATTATATAGGCCAAAAGATGTCTCCTCATACGTAGGAGATCTCTATTGGCCTGGGTCCCAGCTAGGCTGGTTTTGCCCTACTTGGAATGAAGTCACTTTAGCTGGGGCAAAATACAAAGCGTCATCTCTTTGCTCCTCATATTGCTTTCTGTACATTTTAAATGTTTCCTGCAGTCAGCTGACTGACTACAGTTGCTGTGAAAATCCTGCACTCTTTGTATTTCTTCAAGAGTCAGTATTATAAATCTTAACCGTAAACTGTTATAACATGATGCTCCCAGGAGGCTAGTACAGGAAACAGCCAAGGAAGATCTTTCAGTGGGAAAGAAATAGCTCCTTTCTGCCCCCTTTTTTGCTACTTGGATCTCATATGCTGAAGTTTTACAAAGATTTAACTCTAGTTCAGGAGGAAGGGGCTTTTGTTTTGGGTGCATGGGGCCCCAGATAGCTCTGTGTGCTGGACTGATATGAAGCTATAGTATTTGCTGTCCAGTAATCACTGAGATTAAAGCAATCTAGCAGAGGTCAGCTCCCTTGCTGTTAGTGTCCGTGTCACTGGTGGTCTGCTGTGAACTGTTGTACACCATAAGCCCTATGCAAGGTTGCTTTTTTGTCTACTTAGCTTAAGAAAGACCTATTTAAAATAGCATTCCCAAAGAACTAGCTTTTTTTTTTTTATTTTTTTTTATTGGTTGTCATAGAGGGTGCTTCATATTAGAAAAAGTTGTTAAAATAATTTGGGAAAATACGTTGAAACTACTAGAGACAGGATAATTTCCCAGCATATCTCTAAGCACAAAAGATTTATTGCAAGCTATTTGATACAGTTTTTGGTACTGAATTATATTTCACAGCAGGGCCAAGGTAGAGACAAGGGTGTAATTTGCTCCTGATTTCAGGTAGCTCTGTGTAATCCATATTTGTCACGCATATATGCCTTTAACTTTGCCATATGTTGAATAGTGTCTGAGAAATGGCATTTCATATGTGCTGACTCAAAGAAAGGTGTCATATTACCAAATGCAGGGTATTATTAAAGGTGTTTTTATAGGTGATTTGTAACAAGACCACAAGTATATAGCATGTGAAACATTATGCTTTTCTCTTTAAAAGATATATTGCTGTATGTGACAAGACAGTTATTTTCTGGAATATCTGAATCTACAGTAATATCATGACAATAGTGGTGGGGGAAAGACACTTGTTTTTCACATTGCCTATTTTTTCCAATCATAATGAATGTTCATCCTTTTTATACCTGGCCTTTTTTACCTCCTTGAATAAGTGTATTCCTTTGGCCTCATATCTTGGAAAGGCCTAAAGACTAAAGCTTTGGACAATGGAGTGAAGCTAGGAGTTGTGTTGAAGCTGTTTTACTTGCTACAGTGTCTGAATTTAGGAAGCGATGAATACATATACAGGCTCGGGGTTGACCAGTGGGAAAGCATCCCTGCCAAGAACGTCCTGGTGGACAACGAGCTGAACATGAGCCAGCAATGTGCTCTTTGTGCACAATTGCCCAATGTGGCAAATTAAAAAAATGGCATCCTGGGGTGCATCAGGAAGAGCATCGCCAGCAGGCCAAGGGAGGTGATCCTTTCGCTCTAGTCAGCACTGGTGAGGCCACATCTAGAGTGCTGGGTCCAGTGCTGGACTCCCCAGTACAAGAGAGCATGCAGATACTGGTCCAGCAAAGGGCCACAAATATGATTAAAGCACTGGAGCATCTCTCAAATGAGGCAGAAAGCATGATCATTAATCTGCTCACGAAAATGCTTTGCACATTTTATACTAAATAGCGACTCTGGAAAATATTAGAACAGCAGTTGTGTTAAATCACCATGCATGTGAAAGTATATTCTGTATGAACAATCACCGTGTGCTTCTTTTTCTGGTTCATCTGCCCACATGTAGACTGCAAGTTACACATTCTCATAGGACTTCCAAGAAAAGGCTCGGTTACAGTGTGCAGTAATCCACAAATGCCGGTTCATTCAGATCAGCATGCTCAGTAGGCTCTTTCTGGTTATGGGAAAGCTGACAGCTGACAGGGCATACCAAGGGAGGAAGACATGTGAGTCAGGATGCTTCTCACTAATTGCAAGAAAAGGGATTAAAATAAGTCATTTTTTCCCGGAGTAAGTGAATAATTTTTCTTGCCTTTGCTGGCACATAGTTTCATATGTGCATACCTGCGTGTGTCTAAGTAAGCAGGAAACATATCTAAATAAAATTGTCAAGACAGTGATTTTTCAATTCTAGACAAAAATAGGCAAAATTACCAAGGGAAAAAGCACTTGGTAATTCAGAAACCAACTTTAACATTTGTGGATTTTGATGTCTTAAAAGTGAGTGAGGGGTGTCTGGAAGTTGTTTCTCTCCGTCCTGTGGTTACCAGCTGCCTTTGAAGTCTTTTGCTTCACAGACCTCTTATTCTGCATTCTTGCTTTCCTTTTTTTAGCACATTTCCTTTGTGTTCTCTTTTCCCTTCTTCTTTTCCTTCTGTCTTTTCTTCTTTCGTTTTCTTTCACTGGCAGTTCTGTTTTTCTCCTCAGCATCTCATATTTCCTCCTACTTTTTTTCTGTCCTTCACTTATTCTCTCCATTGCTGGGACCAACGCACCCTGAAGGCACCCTGGTCAGAGCAGGCACCAGATGGGATACTCACACTCAGCTTTAACTTTAAGCTTTGGGGTTTTGTTTTTGTTTTTGTTTTTTTGAGACAAGCTCCAGTCCTCACTCTGAGGATATGCAAACACGGAACTGTGCCTGGGAGAGATGGAGCCCTACTTATGCTGGGTTTTCTACCTTCTGGGTATGGGTCTGGGACCCATGTTAGGCAGAGAAACTAGATGTGACATGACTGTAGTTCACGAATGGACCCTTCTTTCGCCAGGAACCTGCTGATCCAGGGAACAAAATGTTAGGACTCAGGAAGACTGAGAAATAGCCAAGAAGATCTGAGAGAGAGAGAGAAGGAGGGAGGAAAGGGCTTGATACAAAGGAGGAGGTAGGTAGTAGGGGGTTTCTGACACTGCCCTGAAAGTGTCTTAGAAAACAGGAGCTGTCCTATCAGACCAGTGCTGTGAGACCAGGACCAGGAGCTTTTCTCTTTTTATGGGCTCACTTTTTGCTGCCTAGCAGTTTCATTATATATTCCTTGTTTGTGTATTAAGAAAAAGAAGAAGAAAAGTAATTACTGAAAAACTGATTTTCATTTCAGACTAACTACAGAAAGAATCTTTCATTCCAACAGAACTGGCTTTACAAAGAACCAGGGGAAAAAATATATGTAGTCTTTGAACACACTGTCCTAAAAATAACGGAATTTGTACAGGCGTATGAAGAATAGCATCATTTTTCGAACTTTTTTTTTAAGAAAGGGCTCCCTGACATACAAATAAAAGTATAGAGGTTTTTTATTTAAATAATAACATTGGTCTAAGCTCTTATAGCTGAATGACAAAAAAACTGTTATCTTAATTTCAGTGAAGAAGGAAAAGCAGATTGGAAGGCATCAAGAAATGAAAGGAGAAAGTCTTTCTCTGGGAATATGATCATCCTACAAGGAGATGATATTGTGACATTAACTCCAGAAGTCTTGTTTTTACAGCACTGTGGGATTTAGAGACCCCAGCTACTGCTGGAAGGTGGAATAAAAAATAAACATTGTACCAAGGGAAGCCTTTGGCAAAGTTCAGCATAGCTGCAGTTATCTGTTTATTAGAAGTGGGAATATACTTTATTTGAACTTCATTTTTTTTTGCTACAAATGCTGGGCTCACTAAGAGTGGTAGAAGCCCAACGCTGTCTCTTACCAGTGAGGTAGTAATGCTAACTTAGAGCAGAACTTGGCCCCAAATGCTTTTACTTTTTTGTCATCTTTCTTCATTACCGAGTGATTGAATTTTATGTAGTTCTTTCACATCTAAGGAGTCCAAACTGGAATGAATCAATGTGTTGAAGATTACTAATAATTCCAAAAAGTGTTTGCACACTTATAATAATTCCAGTAAGTGTTTGCAAACCATTTAGGTTGCACCAGCAATATTTTTTGTAGGTGCTAAATTACTCCAAATGTTCAGTTGTTTTCCTGAAGGAGCGAATATCTTGGAACCAGAAGTGACCTCTCAAGAGTTATTTCAGGCCCAAAGGAATATCTGTTAAAATGTATTAATCAGAACTGCGTTTTATCTCTTTCCATGGTAAAAGTCGAAAAGCATTTTCTATTTCTGCCTCCCCTACCTGCCCTCCCTCATTCAAACATTATCTTTTCATCATCTGAATAGGATTTTCCATGAGGAATTAAGAAGCTACAAGCTTAAATTCAGTCAGCTGCTTAACATTTTGATATATTGGTGTAGCAGAAATGTATGCTGCTGGTCTGGGGGTGGAAATCCAGCTGTGCTCAGGACAGCCACATCTGGCCTGCCAGCTTTGCTTTGGAGGAACTGCTGCTGTTTTGGGGAGGAAAAGGGGGTAAGGCTGGAAGTAAACCTGCAGTATCCTCTACTACTTGATTTATGAGTTGCCACTGCTGCTTTCATGCCGCTTGTGAGAGCCGGTGTAGAAACTGTGGTCTGGTTTCCAGTTAAGCATTGAACTGCTGTGATCACAGATAGAAAGTTTTAATAGAAGAGATCAGTGAATATAAAACACAGGACACTGTGAAACATGAAAAAGGCAGTTTTTCAAAAGAATGTCCTTGGGTACAGGTAACTTTTCCTGCTTGCTCAAGACTGACCTATGAGCCAGCAGGTCAGTTAGGGATAGTGTTTGGGAGTCTTTCTGTCCTTGGGGTGACCATATCTTCCAGGTTACTGAAAAGACTATAATAAATCCCTGTGCAGCCCACCAAGGCTGGGACTGGTCCCAGCAAGTCTATCTTAAACTTTATGCTTAGCTCAGCATGCAAGATCTAGGGGGTTCTCACTCTTCTGCAGGCCAGATGTCACTCTCCATCCAGATATGGCTTCACCTTTTCTGTATCGTACTAAGTGTCAGTGCTTATAGCTGGGCATGTAAAGCAAAACATAGCTTTTGCAGCATCCCTACATTCTGTTTCCAGCTTGCTTTCTTGTACTACTTTAACCTTTTATGAGTCAGTGCTTCTTAAAAAAAAAAAAAAAAAAAAAAAGAATATCATACCACAATCTGTAGATGCAGTTGTAGCTTCTGAATGCAAATATCTCAGCAACCACCTATTCTTGAGCAGATATTGCTGCAGTGTCAGTACCAGTGACATGTAATAAACTGGCACAGGTTGTCAGTGAATCACTTTTTTTCTGCAGAGTTGGCTGAACTGTCAGATTCAGTATGTACCAAGCTTTTATGAATACCTTATTTTGATCATTTAACTAGTGAGCCTAGAACTGTTTTTCTTAACCTTGTAAATTATGTGAAGGGACATAGAGTGGAATGTCATTAGTGAACACTTGAAAGATTCTCTTGCTAAATAATATCTATTACCACTGAAATAGGAGGTCACTTATGCTACATTTTGGGCCATTAATTTTGTATTACTAGAAAGCTGGAATTTGCTTAGGACAGGTAGGAAGAAAGTTTGTAAGATTAATTGATGTGACTGTGTGTGCAAAGCTTGACAGTGTATAATGTGTTTTGTATCAGTAATAAAGCATTTCTCTTCTGATGTTTATTAAAACATTAAGTTTGTTTGCATAGAAATGGCTAAACAAACAATTAAGCACCCTATAGAAACAGAGTGGATGAGGATAAAGTTTCCTCATTCTTTTGGAGAAAAACAGATATGTGTTCATGATTTGAGCTGTAATGAAACTTGGCGTAATTTAATGCCCTACCAATCTGCTCCACGATAAGCAGAGCTGATAAATGTTCCACTTCATATTAGTGATCTGAGTCCATGACTTATTCCAGATGAGCATTACTTCTTGAAATATCCTTTCTTCCTATGCAATAGTTCTGATCTGACAAATTTGCTTCTGAACAGCTAGGATTCTGACTTTGGACAAGGTAACTTTTCTTCTGGCTGAATTATTTCTGAGAATTCCATCATACTGAGCAAAAAGAAATGATCTCCAGCTAAATAATGGATTTTGTGACTGTGCCAGGCAAACCATCGAGATCTAGAGGTCTGTGGCCTGACAACAGAGCTCAGTGGAGAGTGTTGTTAATTTCTCTGTGTTGTTAAATTGCTTATTGATGTTGTCCAAATTGAAGAATCTAGGGGTTTAAATAGTCCTAATTAGAATATGCATATAATTTACTTATTTAAATGTAAGTTATATAAAAACAGACTTGATAAAGTGGTAGAAGATAGGTGATAAAGGTGGGTGAAAAGATTTTCTGGCACAAATTGCCAGAGTCTCACTGACTTCCACAGAGTTACTCTAGCAAGGAATTTGTGCAACGATTTAGCTTTAAGAGATGTGTGAAGTACAAAACATGAAATGTTGCTTGCAGTCAGAACACTATCACTTAAACAGGAATATGAATGATTTAGAGATCAGAATGCAGAAAATCCTGTTAGAAAGAAAATAAAACTGGACCTGAGAACTGATGGAGGAAGGGCTAGTGGAATGAGAGATGGCAGGAAAATATTTCTCTAACTCATTTTTGCTTTCTCCTGAAATAGTTTCAAATTCAGTCTAGGAACACTGAAAAGGCATTTGAAACCTGAGTAAATGATTGCACAGAGGCAAATTAAGCCACAGCTAAGCTAAGGAGTCTGCTGGAATAAGTTCTTGTGGAGTTATGGTGAATTTAAATGTTTGCTGAAGAATAATGTGTAGAGAGCTGAAGCACTAAGATAAAGAGCAAACCTCAGCTCCCCAAGGTGATAGTGAAATCGACTGGTAGCGATGCATGAAGGCAAGGCCGTTGCTAGAACTAAGTCCTGATAAAGAACATTTGCGATGCTTCTGCGTTCTGTTTGCCTTGGCTCCTGAGATTTTGCACCAATAAGCGTGGTGAACTCAGCAAAAGAAATAAATTCTCGAAATACAGACTCTTCTTCTAACAGTCACTAGATGCAGACCCCTGTTAAACTAGGATCCTTCGTGGTAAGTATTGACTAATTAGTGCCTTAATTGGATGACAGTGTAATTTATTTCTACCTCAGGGGTGTGTGCGTGTGTACATGGTATTTTCTTAAGATGCTCAGAATGGCAAACACTGGCCTTAATGCCAGTATAATGTAATTAAGAACTTAGCCCAGGGAATGAATAATTGAGGATGAATTTTGTGTTCATCTGTACTCTAGGACAAAAAAGGGGAAAAAAATGAATCCCCCCCCCCACACACACACACTTATATGAGCCAGGCATTTATAGTAAGTGACTACATAAATCTATTTGTAGGTAAAGGCACTCACATGTACACTCAACTCCGAAATAGCATTGTGGGGTTTTTTTAATGCTAGGTCTTTCCCTTGTTCTCATGGCTTTGCTCCTCATGCCCTGTAAACTGGTAATAGTGTGACTACTGTCCTGGCAACTGATTTTACCCTTCTAACTGTTCATCAGCTGTCGTATGGCTCTTTCTAACGCAATGACGTCAGCGATGGCAACCATCACTGCTGATGCAACTAGCACAGAGCAAAGTCCACTGATGAAGAACGTCCCCAAACAGAGCAATGCGCTCCTAGACACAGTCTTGAATTTGTTCCTTTCTTTGTTTCTAATCTCACTTGGTAGCAATAACAAGGAAAAGGGGTAGCAAATCTCTCATCCACAAAGCTGGAGTACAAGATTCAGTGCTGCCATTTAGGAAAAAATTAGTGGTGTTTAAACAAGGTGTGAAAAATGCAGTGCTATGTGCAGGTGAGCAATACTGAGCTGAACTCCTCCTTGGCTGAGCCACAGAGACTCCATGGAGAGGCACCAGGAAGAGACACAGGCTATTTTGCCTATTAGCAATACAGAGTTGGGGGTTCTGTAGATGTTTTAGTCTGGTATAACAAGGATGGAACTGGAAGTTCAAAACTGCACCTAAGATACTTAAAACAGATAAAGGAGGAGCTATTTGTTTTAGCTTGTGACACTGATGCATTGCACAGAAGTTCCTTTAAGTTCTCCACCGTGTCTCCGCTGAAATTGCCCCATCCAGCCATGCTTTGCAGACAGCATGACAGCCCCAGAGCAGGATGCCTGCTCCAGGCAAGGGAGGGGGCTGCAGCCTGCCCTGCCTAAGCTAGCTCTGGAGGGGCACCCACAGGGTGCTGCACTCAGATCCGCTCTGCTTTGCTGGCCCTAGGCTGGCTTCCTAGCACAGATGTGCAGGCACTGATGATCGGATAAGGGTGAGCTCAAGCTCAAGGACTCTGGGCCCTTGCATTATTTACTAGAGCCATGGCATAGCCTGCAGAGCAGTACAGACCAGCTACACTAACTTGGAATGAGGTGACTCAGGCTAGGTGCAGCTGATGGCAAACTTATCTTGGGTAAATGGAGTGCACTTGAAGGGTAGGAGGCACCAGAGTCAGTTTTCATTTTGTCGTGCCAGTGTTTGTAAGTTGAGTGAAGGGATCTCTTCTTTTCCCTTGGGGAATAATTCACTCACCAAAGCTACAATTAAAAACATCCTAATGTTGGACCTGAATACAATGTGTGCTATGATTTTTTGGTGGTGGTCGCTGTGGGTGTTTTTATTTCATTTTTCAAGCTAAATGGAAGTCTTTACTCAGGCACGAGGCCAAGGAATTCCTTGCGAGTGCTGGAGATGGAGCTTCATTTCTTTGTTTTATTTGTGGGATTTTAACACAGAACCAGGACTTTGTTGTCATGCAGGTATAGACTGCCCTCAGTCTGCCCTGCCAGCACTGTCCTGATTCTCGTGCAACAGCTGAACAGAAGCTGAACCAGCAAGAAAGTGTGAGATGAAGAACGAAAAGTGCTTACAGTGTGTGCTTTTGAAAAGTAGGATGTGTAGACAAGGCTGTTGGTGCTGCTCTGATGAATATTGACATGATTTACCCAGTATTATCAGAAAAGACTGAGAGACACAGAGTCTGGAAGGCATTGCTACATGCTGGCGCTCACCCTCTGATGAGGAATGTGGAGTTAAACCGCATGGAAGGTGAGCCTGGCTCTTCTGTATCTTGGGTAAGTGCATTAATCAGTAACTCAGTGGGTTAAAAACGTCACTGACTACTTCACTGGCTTCATGAAGAGTGTCTGACTTTTGCTTTGGTTTTCATTATTCTATCTTCAAAAAAATGGAAACATGCTTTGGCTGTGCATTGTTGTTTTGGTGAGAAAAGAAATCAAACAAGTTGGAGTTAAAAACTAAGGAGATACATTTTGGGGCAGAATGAAAATTAACTATTCTAGTTAGAATCTGAGATTTCTGAAGTCAATAGCTCTGCTTGAATCTGGGATGTAGGTAGAGAGAAAAAATCAGTTCAGAAAGTAAGCTCCCTTTAAGAAAAATCAATTTAAAATGATAATGTTAGTTACAGATCAGACATAGCCCTTGATTCAAATTTTGGTGAAATGTTTGAGAACAAAGTAAATGCTTATAACTAGTCTAATGTTGATATAAGCACTTTCTCCCAGGTTTTGCATGAGTCTAATTAAATTCATTTGTAGGTAGGCAAGCATTTATGTTTGGAAAGTGTTAAATTAAGTAGTTTTATCTGGTGAGAAATGTGACACACTGTCCTTTTGATCCTGACCTCCTTGGCATGTCTGACACACAGCCTTGCACTTTGGGTAGCCTTTGTCACCCCTGTCCTCTTATCGTTCTCAATCCAATGATCTCATTCCTGTTATGCTCTTAAGGCTTCTGAACTGTGCTTTCCTTATCACACTGACTACCCTTGCTTTCCCTCATCTGGAAACTGGCAGCCTCCTGGGGCTTCTTTTATCTTGTACATTCACAGCTGAATTAGTTGCTTTAAATGAGTACTTCCAGCTACTAGTTTTCCTGTTCCACCTTCATATCTTGTACCTTCAGGTACAGATGCTGGTCTCCTCCGAGCTGTCGTCTTTCTGTCCTACCCAACTACTTTGACTTCCATACTCATTAGCCTACCTGGAAGTTGCTAGTCTAAATCAAGTCCTATCTGATTTTCAGAAGCATATAGTCCTCAAATAAATACGAAACATACCTCAAATGTGTGGTAGGAGTCAATGAACCAAACTTTCCAGTAGGGTTAAAACAGTCAATTAGTAGATATGTTCAGCTAAACATTGATTTGACTGCAATAAAAAAATACCAGAGTAGCTTTAAAATAATGTCAGGAAGGACTTTTTTGCCAAAAAAGGGAAAAGTTCAAATTTTTTATTACATTGATGCCACTGCTTTTAGTAGGCATCAAGTAAACAACCTACAAACCCTGAGATCCTCCTAAGAATGATGATTGAAGGATTGAAGATGCAACCATCTATTTAAAGAGATGCTTTGCCAATCAAGAATATCTTTAGTGGCAGCTGTGTTAGCAATCAGACTCTACTTTTTATTCGAAGTCTAGATTCAGAGAAATTGTAGAAATATGGGGCAAGGGGGAGTTGGGAGCTCTAAAGAAAATGCAGTCTCTTCTGTCCCAACGCTTCTCTGCTGGGATGGGAGAGCTCCCTGCAGTGTTGTGGATGCTTCTGCAGTGAAGAAAACTTGAAGGTGCTAGTGGGCTGTGATTTCTTTTTTTAATCTAAAACCAGATTTCCTCTTTTGCTTAAGCATCCAGACCTCACTCCACTGACATAAAGCAAATGTAAATTCCATTCAAGTGTCTTGCATGTTCTAGGTGACTTAGGCAACTGCAGAGTGGCAAGAAATATATTGGTGCACCTAAAATGGCTGCTAGATAGTCTCAGTTTTAACTGAGACTTTAATATAAGTTCTTGTTTGCAGTGGATAAAACTACTTAGTTGTTGATTGGTCCTCGACGGATCCATATAAGAGTTATTATTGTTCCATGTGATAATATGGGAGGAAGATGCTGGGTGTTTTAAATGAGTTGCCCAACGTTGATAGAGGACTCAGGAAGCACAGTAAGAGTTAGGACCTGGGAGCCTATGATAGCCAGATCTCTTCAAGTATCTCTAGAGCAGCTTAACATATGACTTTAAGGATATAAATTTATTTTGAGACACAATTAGCATAGGCAAGTTTTAATAAATATTAATATAATTTAGAAAATCTTTGGCTTTATCTTAATGAGTCAAATGCTTTCCCACACCTCCTAGAGAGGAAGCTATAGGGAATCTTCTTCCATAGCATTATTCGTACTTGACTCTTAGTGTAGACACCATGTAGATACAACACAGTGCTGGTCTGCTGGCAACCAGACGAAAGGCTATTGCAGTGTACCAGGTCTCCTTCCTTGCTTTTCTAAATAACAGCAACAAGGTTTAGAGGGAGAAATAATCTCTGTTCTTAGACCAGCTGATATAGCTAGGGAAAAGACAAGCTTTGGGGCAGACAAACCCTCCTTCAGGTCTGAAACAGAACCAACCAGTTTCAAGCTAAGTGTAATTTATGGATAGTTGTCCTAGAGGTCTAGCTTCACAAGACAGTGGCTTTGAGGGTGAAGGCATTTTAGGAATTTCCTCGTCTCCCACACCTGACTGCTTCTTTTTTCCTCTGTGCTATAATTCACTCTGCCAGTGAGTCTTCCAGGAGCTCGGGGGTTTGGAGTGACAGTATCTACTGCCCACCTGGGGTGGAGAGGCAGATGTAAATACTGGGGTTTATTTAGAGGTTATTGTTACAAGCATCTTTATGAAAATTTGGGAGTCAAAAGGCAAAAATGTCAAGTACAAAATGAGGAAAAACAGAATGGAAAATGGAAACTACTAGACAATCTCACTGAAGCCACAAAGATGAAATCAGGATTTCAGGCTTTTCTATCCATATTTTGCAACTGAATTGGAATGATAGTTTTGAGAGCAGAAATAGTTGATAAAAATGCGACAGTTGGGACTTGTTTGATGTGTGAACCTCTTTCAGAGATATGGAATAAATCTGCTTTCTAAGAATAACACAAGTCACCCTGGTTTTCTTAAACTGTCTCTCTCTGGCTATATTAGAGCTAGGCACAGCTTTCTTGGCAAGATGAGTTTCTAGGACAAGCAGCCTTTGACTGGGCAGGAGCCAGCACAGCATTAACTTTTGGGACCAGTAGCCAGCACCGGGCATGGCCAGTTGTTACTGGTAGATGCTTACATACCATGGCCATGAGGGCCATATAGGACACCTTCCTGGGTTTACATTTTCAATACAAACCAGATTATGTAACTTACTGTGTGCTCAGCCACCACCTCTCTCAGCCTGGCCAGAAAGCTCCTGCGTCTGCTGGAGGCATAGCAGCCTCTGATGGCGTTGCTTGTAGCCTTTTCTATAGCCCATCGATTAGGCTGGCTTTCTTCTCTCCTCATAAGTTCTTGTCTGGTTCTCTTTCCCTGGCTTTCCAGCACAGTTTTCAGCCACCCTCTAGGAACATGCAGCCAAAGTAACAGAGCCAGAGAGCTGAGAAATCAAATGCTTTTGGTATCTCTAATGGGGATAGAAAAGCTTTCCATGTTGTCACTGATGTTACTCAGTAACAGCAGCAGCCAAACACACTGCAAATATTTTTACCTAATAGAAAAATATGAAATTGAAAATCAAAAAACTTAAGTAGAAATTTTGTAGGCTTTTTGGTCAGAGAATGAGGCTGGAGCAGCACTGTTTGAAGGAATCTTTTTCAAAGACATTCCTTCTTAGGAAGGGGAGCTTAGGAGATCTAGGCCCTGCTGGAAATGAAGTGGTCTTTTTCTATCAAAGCCTGAATTTCCTTGGGGAAACTCCAGTGAATGTAGATTAAAAAAAACTTTACCATCATGGCTGATAGCAACTTGTGCACATTTCCATTACATGATGAGGTTTTACATTACAGAAAAGAGAGAAATTGCATTGAATCTGTGTTTGATGGCACTCTGCATTCAGCCAAGAGCCTTTTCTTCCAATCTTGCTTAAAATGGTGTTGTAAATAACTATTTGAATTAGGAGTATGCTTTTGATATCAGTAGGAAAAGTTACTGTACGATGATTATGTGTAACTTAATTAGGAATACTCTGTAGCTAATTCATTTCTAATGAAAAATACCATTGCTACATTTTCACTTTGTTCCCTGCACACTTTATGATCTGCTGAACAAACAACATTTCAAAAGGATTTGTGATATATGCATTATGTAAATAGTTTGATTGAATTTGTTAAAATAAAGTGATTGGGTTTTATGATCTCTGTCACTAATCCTGGGATTCACCAAATATACTCATCTAAAAGTTAAATACCTAAGTCTGAGCTAGTTATTCTGATGCATATACTGCCGTGTTTAGGTTCAGAGCAGCTGTTCAGTTTTGAAGCAAATGTTATGTTTATTTATGGCTCCGTTTTCTGAACAATTTCAGTTTACTCAACTAGATTTCTGTTGGAGAAAACTTATTCCAAGCATCTCTCTTAAAAGTGCACCAAATGGGATTCTGTCTCCGGCAAAGCGTGATGATCTGAATTCATCCTTCAGGCAACTTTGAAGCACATGCGTAGTGAGGATAACTGGTTAAGGGGGACAGACTAAATCCAGTCCAAAGCAAAACCTCAAACTGCATGTAGTGTTCACTGGGACCTCAGTACCGGCTACTTTGCTCTTCTGTTGTGTGCCAAAATGTACGGCAAGAGAAAAATAGCCTTAATCCCCCATTTTAGTCAATAGAGAGAAAGAGACCCCTTCAGAGCATGTTGTCTGACCTATCTGGGATGCTTGCTTTAGAGTATTGGGAGCTACCTGTTCTTCTCAGTTATGAGGCAGTCCTCAGTGGCTATCCTGGGCTTGAACACCTGGCTTCTAGACACCTAAATGAGGAGTACTCAACTGGAGACAGCCCCTGACCAGTGAGGCATGTAGAACTCTTTCTGCATTGCTTGGGAGCATCAGAAGAGATGGGATAAGGGCAGTTCTTGTGGCCCGCACTGGTTGCTGTGCTTGCTTTCACCTGCTTTTGTAATAGAGCAGGTAGAGCCCCAGTTGGCAACACTGCCTACGTCTATGCAACCACTTGATGATGAATAGAGCAAAGAACCTGTGGAAGACTAGTGTGTGAATAGATAATCAAGGATTATCATAGGGCATACCGTAAGTATAAAAAAATCAGACGACCTTAGTTTGGTCAATTCCGAAGTTCTCTTTGCTTGGCTTCACAACCTTAACAGTGGTCTTTAACGTTATCCTGTTGTCTCAAGCTTTCTAGGTTCATGAACACCCACATGTTCAGGTATCAATCCTGTGGCATTTTATTGATCCTTCAGCTGACTCAAGTGCAGCCTGTCCTTACAGCCTTCTGCCTCATGAAGCAACCTAGAGCTTAATTCAGACCTGAATGTCCATTTCACATCTTTTAATCCATCTTGTCTCTCTTCCATTTTAATGTTATACAGCCTACCCTGTCCTGTACCATTCTGTGGGCCTTTCTTATTCCTGCATCACATATAAAAAAACTCTTTTGTTTGATTTTCCTATGCGAATTAGTAGTTGATTTCCAAGGAGAATTATTATACTTGCTTTATGTCTTGATTTAGGAAATCAGTGTGAGTGAAATATCTGTGAGAGAAAGACAAATGCATCATTGTACAGGTGCTTTCAGTTATTTTGCTGTTAATCTGTTACACTAATTGGGCATCACTAGCACAATAATTATCTGAAATTAGAAGCATTGTTTTACTGATTTAGAATTTGCAAGACCTAGAATGGAAATACCTGATATGCTACCTGCTATTATTTTTCTTTCTGTTTTGATATTTTTCAGATTCATTACTATTCATGGTACTACAGCAAACTCTCCTGTAGAAGATCCGTTTGCAAAGTGCTTCAGCTTTCTCTTGAAACTGTAATTGATGTTCCCCATCAATGCCATGGCCAACAAATGCCAAAAGATCGCCTGCTGCTGGAGCATTAATCATAGAATCATAGAATCATAGAATTAGCAAGGTTGGAAATTCCCCCTCACAGTCAGGTGAACTTCCTGTGCTTCAGCCCTCTGATCATCTTTGTAGCCCTACGCTGGACTCTCTCCAGTAGCTCCACGTCTCTCTTGTAGTGGGGAGCCCGCAACTGGACACAGTACTTGAGATGATGCCTCCCCAGGGCTGAGCAGAGGGGCAGGATCACCTCCCTCGACCTGCTGGCAACACTCTTCCTAATGCACCCCAGGACACCATTGGCCTTCCTGGCCACAAGGGCACATTGCTGGCTCATGGTCATTAACGTCTGTTTTTGCCCGCGGAAGCAACTCAATCATGTATAAGAAATTGTCCTAAGCCATCTCTTCATGCTGTAATTCCTGGAAAAGCTGAACAAGTTCAGCCTGGACTTTCAGAAAAGCTGTAAAGCACAGAGCTGCCTAGTTTTGATGGTAGGTTTGCAGGCAGTGGTGGGAAGGGCTTGCCTAGATGATGACTCTCTGTTAGCTGGTTTGCAGATTGTCAGTAATTAGTGGCCCAAGGGTGTGAAGAGCTGGGAAAAATAACATGATGATCTGTTTGATTTTGTTGTTGAGACATACATGACTTCGCTATGAGTGCACCCTGCTAAATGATAGGGAGTCACAATCAGGACTTACCTGCTTACTAGCTACTTCTGAGTGGCAAACATGCATGGGCACCCCTTCTTTTTGCTTGAGGAAATGTAACCCTTTTCCCACAACTGAGCTTTTAGTTCAAAGACTGCAAGCATGAAAAAAACATGTTTGTGTCAGCATGGGGGAGAGGCAATGTCCATTCAGGAATTCTCTCTACTGCCGTCTGGTGGGACAGGAGTACCCAGCCTTGGCTAAGGGAGCTGCTTTTTTTCTTTCAAAAGCCTGCTTTGTTTCTCGAAGGAAAACCATGTCTTTTTTTATGCAGTCACCTGTTTGTCAGTCCTCCCCCAAAACGTGTGATTATGTCAGGCAGTTTCCACCAAACTTGAAGGGGGCTTTTGTTTGCTCCAAACCTGTCATTTGTCACATGCTCTTTTCATCTGCTGCCACCCAGTTGTTGTGTCAGGAAACAGTGAACTGTCACTGGCTGTGCACCTTTCCTTCAAGGATTTTCACCAGTACATCTGTGTATGAAGTGTACAATAGGGAAAGCAAAATGCAAAATAATAACTAAAATAAGAGTCTGAATCTCCCTTGTTCCTAATTTTGGTACTTTTTTTTTGTTTGTTTGTTTGTTTTTTTGTTTTGCTTTGTTGAAACACAACTTAGACTAAGTGCCTGTGGTGGTTTGATCAGCTAGGGCATGACTTGGTGTAAATGGCTGTTGCTGCATCACAGGGCCACAGTTGGTGAACTATTCACTTCTGGCAATATGATACAAAATTACAACTCTGCCAACCTAATTCTATTTGTTGTTAAAAAGAACAGCATAAAAAATGGAACACAGCTGAATACAAAAGAGACTGGCCTTTATTGAAAAGCAAAATGAGATTTTATTTCAAAAAAGTATGTTAAAATGGACCATTGAGAAATGGAAGGCAAAAGGAAAAAGCATAGTTTTGGTCAACATTATGAAATAGAGCAAGAGACTCGACAACTGAGAACAAGAGCCTTCACAGATTGAATTGCACAGGCAGGCACACGAAGTGTGAGATGTACTGGATGTGAGTCTCTTGGAGCAGTACACATGAACTGGTTACACTAACAAGTGGTAAAATCCTAAAGCGACAGATATTAATTCTGAAACAGTCACCAGAAATTTAGATCAGAAGAAATAGGACATCAAACATTTTCATGCCATGTAACGGAGGTTAGGATAAATAATTTGCCCTACAATACTTTGTTTGCCATAACTTTATCTGCCACTTTAAAATGAGCTTTTCTACTCTGACATACAATGGATTGAAAGTGGAGCTGGAGGAGGAGGAAGTTTTGCAAAACTGATTTGCAGAGCAGCAACAAAACTTAACTGGAGCTTGGTCAAGGTATTTTTCATTGCTACAAGAAAGGCAAGCTTAAACCTTTCATGAAAACCAGAATTCTTAGCAGCTAATATATTTCTGTTATTAGCTGTTTCTGTACACAGGTACTGTTATAGACTTCTCTTCCTATATAGCTTTTGTCTCCACAAAAGACAGTGTTCAGTGACACAATACATTCTGGTTTTGTTTTCCTTTTTTTTTTCCCTCACTGATAAATGAGTATACGTTTGAGGGAGGAAAGCATGAGACTCATTCCAGAATATATTTGCTAGTCATCCTTGTAGTGCTAAAGATTTAGATTTGTAACCTAAAGCAGGCAGCATTAGGGCCATAATTAGATTTGAAAGATTTAAAAAGTAAAAGATTGAATTAGGAACACTTAAGAGATCAGGGACAAAATGTCTGTTCTGGAGACAGTCTGGACTGTTTTCTTTACCAAGTGTGTCTTCAATTTTGTATCAATTATAAACTGCAAAAAAGTGCCTGAAATACAGATAAAAGGTCAGCTGTAAGGTTAAATAAGACATCGTTTATCTCATAAGCACTAATCTAATATATAGATGCAAATCACCCTTGAAAGGAAGCTGGGCATGGTGAGCATAAATGACGATAGGTATTAACTCTAGAACATTTGGCATTCAATTCAACAGAAAGTGGTTTTAAACTGATTCTAGAGCAATTACTCTCATGAGACCTGGTTTTCCACAGATGCGTCCCTTGCGCTCCCACCGCGATCATCTTGGGAGCAGGTCTGTTCTGTCCTCCTCCTCCCACACACCCTGCACTGCAGGGTCCTGTGCCATAAGTGTACCCTCAAGCTCCCGCAGATGTCCCTGGTGGCCCCACAGCACAACACCTCTCCATCCAAGAGACTGACGCTTGTCAGAGGACTTTGTCCTTGGCAGAGGTCATCTTTTTATACCTCTGAATGTCTCTCTCAGCAGGGAGAGTCCTATATGGAAGCTAAAAAGGTATTGTGATAATGTGCGTACCTGTGAGTTGAGATGTGAGCCAAGACCACCCTGTTCCTGTCACCAGACAAGAACATCTACCCACGGCTGTTTCAGGCTGAACTCAATGCAAAAACAGTCTTGAAGCTAAACTTCAGTTTGAAGCAAGGATTATCTTTTCATTCTGTGTTCGTATAAAACCTCCTGTGAGAAGACCCTGACTCACCTTTGGGCGTTCTATGAACTCTAGTAGTATGTAAATAATAATAGCAATATACTGTTCTAAATAATATATAATTAATATAAAATATAATATATTATAATTATAAAATATAATCCAAATAATTTGTCTGCCATCACAAACTCATGGGTAATAACCTGAAAATTCTCTATTGAGCATTCAGCTGCTTCAGGATCATGGAAAAATAAGCTGAGCAAGTGCTTCAAGTGCTTTGGACAACAGGTGCTTTGGATAGCAAGGTGACCACGAGCCAGCAATGTGCCCTTGTGGCCAGGAAGGCCAATGGCCTCCCGGGGTGCATTAGGAAGAGTGTTGCCAGCAGGTCAGGGAAGGTGATCCTGCCCCTCTACTCAGCCCTGGGGAGGCCTCATCTCGAGTACTGTGTCCAGTTCTGGGCTCCCCACTACAAGAGAGACATGGAGCTACTGGAGAGAGTCCAGCGTAGGGCTACGAAGATGATCAGAGGGCTGGAGCACCTGCCCTATGAGGAACGGCTGCGAGAGCTGGGCCGTTCAGCCTGGGGAAGAGAAGACTGAGGGGGGATCTTATCAATGCGTAGAAGTACCTGAAGGGAGGGTGTCAAGGGGATGAGGCCAAACTCTTTTCAGTTGTCCCGTGTTACAGGACAAGAGGCAATGGGCAAAAACTGAGCCACAGGAAGTTCCGCCTGACCGTGAGGGGAAATTTCTTCCCTGTGAGAGTGACGGAGCACTGGCACAGGTTGCCCAGAGAGGTTGTGGAGTCTCCTTCTCTGGAGATCTTCAAGGTCCATCTGGATGCAACCCTGTCTAACATGTTCTAGGTGGCCCTGCTTGAGCAGGGAGGTTGGACTAGATGATCTCCAAAGGTTCCTTCCAACCTTACCCATTCTGTGATTCAGTGTTTATCAGTGATTTGGATTTCAGCTTGCTATTTTTCCACAATAGCTTGCCAGTGCTGTAAACAATGTTCAGAAACGAAGAAGCCTGGAATCAACATCAAAGAAATCTAAAGGCAAACCAAAATACATAGCCTAGTTAAATTCCTTTTTGAAAAGAAATAAATGTCTTTTGTATTACATGGTCTCTGATAGTATCAAGAAATGTTGATGTTACTGAGTCTATCACAAGAGCCCAGTTTGCTAAGGATCTCTGGCTGAGAATATCAAATGCTTTAGCCAACTCAGTAGAGATATGGTGGAGATTCCGGTGTTATCCTCTGTGTTTTTCCTGAGTCCACTAGGTAATTCAGGGACCAGCATGGAAACTGCATTGACTTTCAGGAATCATTTGGCAAATGACTGGCTGTTAGATCATTATGATCTATGCCTGTTTACCAGTCCTTAATAAAAATATAAAACCAGAATAGAATAACAGGTTACAAGTTGCCCTAATAAAAGTTGTTGGCGTTATTTTAATTCCACTCCCTTGTGTGCAGTGATCTGATTGAGTATTTAATTGCACCATTTTATATATGTATGTATGTATATTTTTTTTTCATTCTCAGCTCTGGAGAGAAATGCCTTCTCGGTTATTCCTGTTGGACCTCTTCTTTAATTGAATTATAACCACAGATTAACTACAACAAAAGTCAGTGAAAGCACTGAAGTCATTCCAGACAATCTTCCTTTGTCTTACATGAGTGCAGTTGTAAAACCTGATATCCCTGCCCAAGCCATGTTGGCCCTTTTCACGCTGTTGGTCTTCTGCGGTCCTCCATGGATATTTGCTTGCTTGTGTCCATTGCCTGAGCCTCCTTCTTCCCTGAATTGCTATTTGTGCCTCCTTTTAGCAGGCTTGCAATTTAGGTACATGATTTTTAATACAATCCTGTGACTTCTTATGTGGAAGACACTCTAATGAACTGAAAGAAATAGATATATGGCCATGCCCATTTACACAGCTAGTTTTTTGGAGAGTCCTTATTTAATTGTACCACTATTTCCCTGTTGGATTTCAGATATTTACAAAATTCCTCTCAGCATGCTGCGCATAATGTGTAATATCCTAGCTGTGCTGTGGCAACTGTGGGAAGCAGGCTCATTTGCATCCTACAAGAGAAAGTAATGCTGAAATAAGACTGACATTCATACTGCATCCAAAATAACTTTTCTTTAAAATTCACTTTCTGGCCCATAGGTCCACATTTTTGGCTTGACACTTTCTGGCCCATAGGTCCACATTTTTGGCTTGAGTGGGTGAGACTTTCACCACTTGATGCTGTTTTCCTCTTCAGATATACTCTTGTCTCTAAGAGGTATTTTGTTTCTGCTTTTATAGGAAACTCAGAAGTCTAGATTTTGGCTGATCGAAAGGAAATAAATCAGAAATACAAAACTAATTGATAGACTACATACAAAAGCTGACTAATACTTTGTTCCTTTTGCATTCCTACCTTCAGGTTTTCATAGGAAGCTATTAAAAAGTTATACCCTGCGACCCACTCATGTGAATTGCCAGGTGAATATTGTGGGTCTGACAAGGGGATACTGCAGGTTTGCTTCTAAACACAGGCACTGTCAATGTCAAGAGAGGAAAAACTGTTCCTGTGAGGCAAGGGGAGAAAAAACTTCTTGTCTCACAGGATAAAAGTCTCTTATATGCAGCTAATGTAGCCAGTGCAAGGGGTAAACACTTGCTCTGGATGGTTCTTGTGATTAATCCATGGACGGACAATGGGAGTTTAGTGCTGCTTGAGCTACCTGGCATGTGGCACAGACCTGTCACCACGACGGCAGGAAAAATTGCAGACTTGACTAAGACTCAGGCTGCTCTGGATCAATGGAAGTCTCTAATTCACCACTTCTAACATTCTACCCTCAAAGGATATGTAAAAAATATAAATTTCTTGCTCATCTGGCTTGTTTTCTTGGATTGAAGAGATGCATGTTTTGGAGATCCCACGTTTCAGTGCAGGCTGTGCGCTCAGCCAGCAGCTGTTGTGCCTGTGAAGAGTACACACAGCCTTAGGCTGAATATTCACCAGCAAACACATTCTCTGTTTACAATGCATAGTAGAAGCAGGAATTCAGAAATTGCTCAAGTGTCCTTACTGTGCCACTGCAGTGATAAAAATATGTGAATATTGTTTAGCGTGAGAGAGGTAAGCTAGCATTACCACAGGCAGCAAGTGCTGAGCTGTTCCTAAACTACGTGTTACTATGACAGAAAACAGTTTGTGAGGTTGTGCCTATGTCCTAATCTGCCCTGCAAGCCAGAAGCCTGCATAATGGTTAGATACCTCTGATTTTACATTTACATTGACCCAGGGCAAATGATGACCTGGGGTGCTTGGGGTGAAGAGATTTGCCTGTGTCAGGGCAAGAAATGAAATCCCAGGAGAGTTCTTCCCCAGTTCTGTCCTTGTACCGGTTCCCTATCAAATTCTGCCCTCAAATTATTTGCCTTCAGATCCTGCTGAAAAATATCAGAAAGATTTATGGGCAGGTAGCCAAGGGCAGAATGTGGCAGTGATAATGAAAAAGCTTCCAATTAGTGTCAGATAAAGATGACAGTCTCTATCTTTTAGAAAGCTGAAGACTTTCATGTGCCATGTTATTTTCATGTTACCTTCTCAGATGCCTTTCACTTGCCTTGACTTACATCAGCTATGATAAAACGAAATTGCTGAGGCAAAGTAATTATAGTAAAAAGCGCTTGGCTGTCTACTCTTACGTAAGTAAGTGTTGAACCTTCTCATGACATAGATGAATGTGGACTGACTTTCTGTATTGCTCCTTCCCAGGAAATAAAAATGAAATATGAAACACATTCAAGGAAGTAAGATCACAAAGCTCACCTCATTCAACTTGTCTGCTTTTGTACTTGTGAAGCCTAGGAAATTTAAAGCTTTTAAAATCCACCTGGCCTTTGCAATTCTTTCTGTTCTGTTTATGATCGGGCCTCTGCCATACCCACAGGAAACGTTTTTTCTGGAGGGGGTGCAGGGAAGGACTGAGCATATGGAGCTGCTCTTTGGTGTTACCTCAGAGCTACACTAATCCATTTATCTTTTGCTCTTAGAAGAGCATGAGCATACAGGCAGCTCAGTGCTGTTCTCTGGAGGCAAACAATTTCGGGTGAAATTTGATAGGGGCCTGCTAGAAAGATGCTAGCAGTGAGAGATCCAGGTGTAAATGACTCTTCAGGCTTGACTGTACTGTGGAAAAGTGCGCCTGCACATTGGACAAGCTTAAAGGGCCTTCATGGCTATAGTGCAAATCTCTAGTGTCATGTATGCAAATATCTGGTATTGTCTCACCTCTGCCTGTATTCTGTATGGAATACGAATTGGCAATATTAAGCTAAAAAGGAAGCTGCGTGGCCTTAGGAGACATTTTCACAAATTGCATCTGTTAGGCTTCTTCCTCTAGGTCTCACCTCTGTTGTCCTGCTGTACTCTCTGCTGGCCCTATACAACCCGTCCTTCGCCTTGCTGCTCTACAGTTTTCCTTGAATACCCTTGTAATACCCATTTTATTGCTGATTAAAATCCCAGACCAGGAAAGCATTAACAACATGCTTCTCATGAGTCCTGAGTGATCACACTGAAGTCAGCAGCAGTTTTGTTGCTGGTTGCATGAGAGTTTGGGTTCTGCCCAAAGAATTTGCCTATGATCACAGTTTTCCACATCAGCTCGCATTACACTTGTTCGTACTTTAGATCCTCCTTCATTAGCTTCCCAGATGAGGATCTGCAATGTGACACACAAGCCACCTGAAAGGGGAAAGGTTTCCACTCACTGTGGTTAGCCTTAGAGCAAATCACTGCACAATGTATCTTTCTAAGAGTTTCTATGCACTAGGTTTTCCTACTCCTCCTTCCCATGAGTGTTCTGTGTTTAAAAGCCACATTTACAAGTTAAAGCCATATTAGAACATCCACCTATTTTTCATTTAAACAAAACATGGTATGGTCTGACAGTAACTGTTCACTTGTTTCAATCCAGTATTTCTCTTTACTTTATGCACATTTCTATTTTGTGCATAAGGCTTTCTCCCTGTCCCTGTATCCTCTCTTTGTACCAAAATGTTTTTCTCTGTTGACTTACTTAACTTCATGAGGTTTTCTTAGCAGCTTAGCACAGACATGTTTTAAATCTCTTGGGATATAAATTCTGTCTCTTATTTTTCCCATTACATGTGGAATATCAGGGACGGATAGACCTTGCAGACATCGCATTCTCTCGGCCTCTCTTGAATTTTTTTTGCATTTATTTAAAACAGCCTTAATATTTCATGTGTTGGAAACAATTTATTTAAGTGCTCAAGTCCGTAAGCACAATTCATGTTTTATTTCTGCGGTTTCCAGCTTTCTGCTTAATGCAGTTGTGGCCATGGAACTCAGCAGTTTGCTGATAGTTGGGGCTGTGCTGGTGGTTTCTATCATTAGGAAAAACTTATCCATGAATCAGTCATTTCTTTAGCATCATAGTTTTTATTTGCAAAAAGTGTCCAAAGAGTCCTGAACATGATGAGAATCAAAGACCAGAGGCTCTCTGCTTTTCTGTCCAGCCAGCTGTGAGCACCAGGGACCGACCTCTTTCTCTCTTTTGAGTAGGGCTTGCACCCAGGGCTTTGTATCCCTCAGTACCTGCTGCTTCCTTTGCTTTCAATTCCCCGTTGGTTCTCTGCCTCTGAGGTCTTCTGCCTCCGACATGCACAAAGCCACGTGCCTTAGCCTCAGTGGCCCTGGCCAAGGGAAGCCATGGCCCGCATGACACTGGCTGTGGTTTCACAGCTATTTTATTCTGGCCTAAATTTGCTCAGCTGCTAGAAACAGGGAGCAACCTTTCTCCCAGTCTCTTTTGTGCAGGAACAAGGATCGTGACCCCAGTCGGGTAGCTGGGTCTGGAAACCCATCCAGCAGACAACCTGCTGTGCTGTTACTGTGGGGTTAGATTTTGGTACAGGAGTTTCCCAATGCAGCTCAGTGCGTGACCACATGGGAACAAGCAGTGGGAGACAGGCAAGTGGTGGGATGGTCCCTTGTGCTGGCAGCCTGGTTTTGTGTTGGATCAAGGTGCTGGTGACCAGAGGCCTTTTCAAGCCTTAGGAAGTGGCTTTGGTTCTGCTGGCTCTTGTTAACTGACCTGTATCTTGTTTCTCTGCCATACAATGCTTAAACCCACTCTGACTATGCAAACTTGTACCTGGAGGGTGCCAGGAGCATCTTCCCCTGCTCTCAGTGTGCCAAAGCTTTGCAAGCCCAAGCATGGGAGCCACAGGGAGCTGATCTGCAGCGGGGTATCTGCAGAGCGTGAGAAAAACGAGTCCTTCGGCTCTGCCTTTCGCCTCTCTTCCTGCCTTGTCCCAGCCCTCCTTTCGCTTCACGTTGTGGGACCTCTTCCGGGAAAACCGCCGTTGGTCGTTCTGCCTATCTGATCTTCAAGTGATGGCAACGTTGAGGGGGAAAACTGTGGCCGGGTGGAGGAACAGGCAGTGTCGGCAGCGGGAGCTGCAGGCTCAGCTGCCCCTTGCAGTCCTGCACGTCGGGGATCCAAGTGCAAGTTCAGGAGGGGGGAGGCGGTGGGTTCGGTCCTGCTTGGACTGAAACAATTTAAGTCTGTAGGTCAGGCAAATGTCCTAATCACATGGTTAGTCCTAAAACTGCTCCATTCACAGAAGCTCTATTCAGTGAAGCAGAGCAAGAGTCAGCTCTCCTAACCCATTTAAATTCCTGTCAAAATAGGCTCTAAATATTCTAAATTCAAGTCCAAATGTATTCTAGAAACTGACTTACATGAGCACATAAGACTAGATAAGACTTACATGAGCACATAAGACTGAAGGAAAAACAAATCAAAGCAAACTCAGCCTCCCTGTGGGGAAAGACGCACTAGAAATCTGCGGGAAGAGGGGTATTAGCCTGCCTCTCCCACGCCGACTCAAGTCCTGTTGCCAATAGCTGGGAAGCGCAGGTGTGGAGCAGGTGACAGCCGGATGCGAAGCAGGTGTGACGCCAACCTTCTCCCGAGCAGGGTCGCCCGGGGCTGCAGCCGTGCCCCGGCCAGAGCTATTTGCTCAGCAGAGGCACCGCTGCCCCGCACGCTCTCGCCGTGCTGGGGGCTCATTCCGGTCACTGGCTTGCAGCTTCCCACCACCTCCTCGGCGGTGAGGGCCCCAAGGACATTTCACAGAGGTGCCAGACACCTTTGCTTTTGGGGTGCTGCAGGACACTCAGCGATCCTGCAGCCCTGAAGCAAATTACTGGTGGCTGAAAACAGTGGGGAGAAGTTTTGATTAAACCAGCTGTCAACTAGGAGCCCTGCCTTCATGCTGAATATTGCTGGCCCTCGTGCTGGGTGCTGTGAACACGAGAGGTGAAGGCCATCCACCTTCCCCCATTTATCCTGCTTGCGGGGGGAATATTGGCTGTCCCCAGGTTTCTGTGGGCTCCTGGATGGCAGGTCTGCTCCACACCACATGCGAGATCTGTGAAAATTCAAGAACTAGCAAAGCCAAGCAGCCAAGATGAACATTTTTCATAATGATCAATCACATTAACAAACTTTACCTCAAAGACTAGCTCAGACCAAATTTAAGCTTACAGCCTCAAGTTTTTTTTTAGATTCCCCCAGGGCTCAATACTGGGTCCCATCCTGTTCAACTTCTTCATCAATGACCTGGATGAGGGGACAGAGTGTCTCCTCAGCAAGTTTGCTGATGATCCCAAGCTGGGAGGAGTGGCTGACACACCTGAGGGCTGTGCTGCCATTCAGAGACTGGCCAGGCTGGAGAGCTGGGCGGAGAGGAACCTCCTGAGGTTCAACAAGGGCAAGTGCAGGGTCCTGCACCTAGGGAAAAGTAACCCTAGGCAGCAGTACAAGCTGGGGGCTGACCTTGTGGAGAGCAGCTCTGCAGAGAAGGACCTGGGAGTGCTGGTGGATGACAAGTTGACCATGACCCAGCAATGTGCCCTTGTGGTCAAGAAGGCCAATGGCCTCCCGGGGTGCATTAGGAAGAGTGTTGCCAGCAGGTCAGGGAAGGTGATCCTGTCCCTCTACTCAGCCCTGGGGAGGCCTCATCTCGAGTACTGTGTCCAGTACTGGGCTCCCCAGGACAAGAGAGACATGGAGCTACTGGAGAGAGGCCAGCGTAGGGCTACGAAGATGATCAGAGGGCTGGAGCATCTACCTTATGAGGAACGACTGTGAGAGCTGGGCCCATTTAGCCTGGGGAAGAGAAGACTGAGGGGGGATCTTATCAGTGTGTACAAGTACCTGAAGGGAGGGTGTCAAGGGGACGGGGACAAACTCTTTTCAGTTGTCCCGTGTGACAGGACAAGAGGCAATGGGCAGAAATTGAAGCACAGGAAGTTCTGCCTGACCGTGAGGGGGAATTTCTTCCCTGTGAGAGTGACGGAGCACTGGCACAGGCTGCCCAGAGAGATTGTGGTGTCTCCTTCTCTGGAGATCTTCAAGGCCCGTCTGGATGCAACCCTGTCTAACATGTTCTAGGTTACTGCTGAGCAGGGAGGTTGGAGTAGATGATCTCCAGAGGTCCCTTCCAACCTTACTGATTCTATGATTCTAAGTGAAGTGATATGCTTTCCAGGCCATTCTGCTCTGAGCTGAAGCTGTCTGTACCAGCCCCAACTTTCCTTGATCTGTGACAAGTTGAATATTTTATTTGCTTGACACTCCTTCCTTTTTCTGTGGTGACTGTCTGAACTTAATCAATTCATTTTCTGCTCTGCCCATCACCGTTCACATAGATACTAATCAAATGATGAGAGGATTCATAATGACTGTCAGCAATACTTTGATAAAGACAAACTTGTTCAAGAAAGGGAAATATGATATGTTCTAATTTTGGTAGTGCCATGAAGAGACTGGAGTTGATTTTGCTGGTAGCATGTACCCTGGTATCAATAAGACAACACCATCTTGTAATTACTGACTTGTAATAAGAGATTTCCATTCACTGTTGGCAGGACCCTAAACAATGAGGACTTGTCCATGGCAGAGAATGTGCAAATAGGATTTCCAATTAGCACTGTGTAGTGTGTTTTCAAATAGATCTTGTTTACAAGCTTTTTTTTTTTTCCCTTTTCATGTCGGCTGAAATACACATACAAGAAGCAAATTAAAAATACCCTATAGAAATTGAGTATGATTATATTCACTGTGTGAAACAGTTATGAATATATTATTTATATCATGTGCAGAGAAAGCTGGTGCTCTGCAATGCTGCTGAATCCTGATTCCTTATCTCAAAAGGGGTAGTCTGCTAATTTAATTCCGATCATGTAAAAGCAATCTTAAACTGGATAAAGCAGGGTGAACCTACTTTATTAGAATGAAATTAGTTTGATTTGCAATTTCGCCTGAAAATTAAACCAATGTGAAACAGCATTATACTAGGTTAGGAGGTAAGAAAAACAATGAAACAGTAGTACCAACGGAGAAAGGAGAGTGGAGGAAATGGCTGACAAGCGTGGTGAGGCCATCACACAAATGGGTGCTCACGTTGTCTCTTTTAGGCTACCTTTTGCACTGCTCTGCAGCATGTGCCACAAAAAGCCAGGTGCCCACGCTGCCGTGGTAGCCAAAGCGGTGAGAAGGGCAGCTCTGGTGGGCAATGCCTGGAGGTGAGGGGCTGTAGATGCCCCTTGCAGGAACAGGTCCTGGAGCATAGCTTAGAGAAACTGCCGAAGTGCACTGCTGCACCACAGATGTCAACATGTCCCTCTGCAAAAAGGGGCTTCCCTCAAGAAATGGGGTGCAAAAGAGAGAAGAAGGGAAGGAGGGTGGAGGGTGGAGCTGAAGGACAGGAGTCATATTAACAGTGATGAGAAATATGGTGGCTTCCTGCCAGACTTTCCTTCCAAGCACTTAGCCCACAGGTGGGATACTTGTTTCCAAGGGGAGAAGAACTTGATCATGAAATCAGGGGTGGTCTTTGGTGCTGCCTTTTAATTTACAGAGTGTGTAAGTGCATGTCTTGCATAGTAACTATGAATGCCTGGAGGCCACTTACTTGCTCAGTTTTTCAAATCTCTATTTTCAGGCAGCACGATGATCCCAAGACAATTTCCTTTAGACTTTTTTTTCTGACAGTTGCACTTTTCTCAGGTTGACCTTCATTTTCTTCTGCTTCTGCTGCCTACTTCTAAAATTCTTCTAGCTGCAATAGCTTGCAAACATGCACATGCATGTACAAAGCCCTTAAAAATGACACACCACCCCTGGCTCTTGCATTAAGTCCTCAACAAACTTCTCTGTTACATGCTCATAGGTCAGCTCCTGACTTGCCTGCCTGTATGTGAGCAGTGGCTTTCCCTACTTCACTTTGCCTATTCAGAAAAAGAGCATAATTTTTTCATCTGCTAATTCTGGATGAAGCGTAGCTATTATAATTGCCAACTGCAACCTCCAAAATAATTTTCTAAAAAACAAAAGAGAAAATATAGTAGCATAAACTGCAGCATTTTGTTGTGAGATTTTTGAGTGAGAGGATAAAGAAATCATTGCAAACTCTATAGGCTTCCAGCTCCCTCTGATCTGTTTCTTGCGGCTTGGGAAATCATCAGCAAGGCACCTTGGAAAAGATAGCTTTTCGCTCCTCCAGTTCTCATCTCTTCCTAGCTTCAGTGGTTATGACAGAGTGAAAAGAAAGGTCTGGAGAAATTGCAAAGTACCCACTGTCTTAGTCCCCTGGCCTCCAGGGAGGCTTTGAGCTCTGCTGCTGACTCTTCGAACTCAAAGCGCAGTGCTGTGATCTGACAAGCCACTTTGGGCCTCTGCCTGTTCTCAGCCAGATGCGGATGGCACAGAAAATGCAATACAGGCCTGAGTAGATGTGAAATGTCTTAGCACTGTAACTGAGGATAAGGAAGCAGCCTCTTCAAGTATATCAAGTATAATCATATGGCACGAAAAGTCAGTGCTGCTCTGAAAAATTTGGAAGGTAAGGTTTCTCAAAGCTAAGGAAGTATATAGAGCTAATAGTGGCTCCCCACAGCTGAGAGTTACAGTGCTTGGCCCCACTAACACCCTGCTGCCTGTGGGTGCTGGCAGGGTGGCTTTGCCAGGGTTGCTCTGGTCCAGCACAAAGGAAACAGGTTTTCAGCACAAATCACTGCCTTATGCCAGTGGCAAGCTTGAATCTAGTCTTTTTGGCTATAATGCCAGTGAAGCATGAGACCTTTCAGAATCCCATCAAGACCATCACAAATCGGGACTTACGTCTTTGGAAACAACTTTAAGAAAACCTCAAGTGTTTGACTTTCACACTGTCCTCAGGAAGCCAATGAATGCTGTATTTCTTATCAATTAAAGTACATTTTGATGCCTTGTACAGACACAATGCATAAAATTCCCACGAGAGATCTACTGCCAGAGATGTGATATTGTTCCTGCATTTGCAGCTCTGCACTACTGATGCAGTAATTACCTTTTTTGTCAAGCGGTGGTGCAGTACATGTCAAAGGGACAACAGCTTGCCAATCTCAGAGAAGGTAAACTACTCTGGGAAGCTTGGCAAGTAGATTATATTGGTCCTTTAAAGAGAACACCTGAAGGCTGGAAATACATTCTCATGGGAGTAGAAATAATTAGTGGTATAGGAAATATGCACCTCATCCGAGCTGCAACTGGTTTATGAACTGTAGCTGGCTCAAACAGGTGGTTTGCCACTTTTCCCTTGCCCTGAGAAATACCGTCTGATAATGGAGCACATTTTAAGAATAAAGAAGTGCAAACTTGGTGTGCTTCAAATGGAGTACAATGGACTTGCCACGTCCCTTACCAGCCTCAAAGTAATGGGACGATAGAAGGGTGGAACAGATCACTAAAGCAGCAACTACATAGGAGTGAATCTATGAATACCTCTAAATGGAGATCCCATTTCTGGAAAATTGTAAGTCAGCTGAATAAACTACAAACGCCCATGGGAAGTCCCATAAACAAGGGATTCATGTCAGTAGATGCACAAATTCCTATTACAACAGAAGTAAGATCCAGTCAAAATCCTGGGACTGAGGTTCTAATTAAGCACCTCAGTCATGGATCAATTTGGATGACACTGTGGTTTTACAAAGGAAAAGCAGTATGGGATGCTGTAGACAGTGAAGGGAACAAGTTAACCATAACTGAGGCGTGGATTATATCCAAGACCTAAGTATCTTCACTTACAGTAAATGTGAAAATGTAGTGTTACCTTATCGCCTTGGGAACACTGATAGCTGGAGCATACACCCAAAGCCTATCTCTGACAACTCCTGCCTTCTCACATTGCCTGTGGAACAACTTGGGCTTTGCGGGTAAGTCAACGCTCATCTTTAGAACCAGTTACAGGAGGGATACCATCTGTAATAGCATGAGGTCAAGGTCTGATAACAGGCAATAACGCTACATACACCAACCCTAGGGTCCATGGTTAATCTAAGTTTAACTTAATATTTAATTAATAACACTGGACAGGAAACTGCTCATGTTTTTAACAGTAAAATGAAATGGGTACTACAAACATGTAAAGCAGCTAATCATACTTTAGTAGCCCACAAGGAGCACACTGTGAGTGTAAACACTGAGAACAACATAATAATGTATGGCAACTTTTCTGTAACACTAGTAATAACCAGTGGGCAAATCAATGTAAATGTACAAAAGTAAGTTATCACTTGTTCCTAATTGTGTATCTTATAAAGCATCCCAAACAACCTCTAAAGTACTCGCCACCTAATGCAATTGCATGATGGATAAGAACCCATGATTATGGCTCCAAAGTTAATGACAACGAATGTATATTTGGACCTGACCAATGTACGCACTAGCACATGGAATAAGACTTGTGCTTATGACAGTGACTCTCTATACGACTGGTGGCTGCAAAATCATAGACGCTGTATTATTATTTTTTGTAACCTTGATAGTGATCTGTTACCATAAAAATAGAATACTACCAATGAATGAAATATTAACTCAGGTTAACTCACATAGTAACCTATTGTAAATTACAGATTTCAGAAATATATATATATGTTCTTACTGTCACTGTGCACAGGCAAGAGAGATGGTCATTCATAGGATGAATGTATTAAGCTCACTGTGCAACACCAGTGATCGTTAAATGTTGCTCTGAGCCAGGGTGGAATGAGACCGACCACTAACTCCTGTGATGAAAGAAGGCTCAGAGGAGATGGGCAAAGGTGGGATGCCCTTGAAGCTCGGGAATGGTGTAAGATGCAATGTATTAAACACAGCTGTTACACAGAGAACTGACTTTATCTGAACACAAAAGGGGCCAGAGAATGATCTTTGTTTTAAATAAATAGCCATAAATTTGGTGAAAATGTTTTTGAGTTGAAAAAAGATTGTGAATGTCTCCCTGAAATTAGCCAGACCAGCATGGGGGAAGCGTATACATGGCTCAGCCCAACACAGAGTATAAAACCTGAACAACTAACAAAGGGATTTTCAAAAAGAGCAACGGGCTAGAGCTGGCTTCAACCCAGATATTCCTTCCCAGTGACTGGGCATGCCCAGCGCTGTGATGGTGAGCATATTATAGACACCAGTAATGACAATTACACTTGTAGTGTGATTTCAGTATATTGCTCCACTAAATCAAAAATCCTGTGTAACACCAAATATCTTTAAACTTTTGTATTAAACATTGCACTTTCCATATATGTGGAATACCTAAAAGAACCTGGGCAGAGCGTACTGGACTCAGACAACTGCTTCCCGGTGTTCCCGTAAAACATGCTTAGCAGTATGGAGATCAACATGCTGTTAACTTACAAAAGGAGGGAAGGGGGCACTAGAAAGTGAATGAACACAGCAAGGCATGAAGCTGATATAATATTCAACCCTCAGTCTGGGCAGAAATATTCAGTGGAAATATCTTCCACTGGAAAATGCTGACCTGACAACATAAAATAGGCTCTGGGAATGGGCTGGCGACCAAGCAAGGGAGCAGCCCTTCCAGCTGGGACATCTTTCGGCACACCTGGTGCATCCCATCCTACCCAGCTCCCCAAATCCTGAAGTAGGGTGAAACCACAGTCTTCGGCCCACTGCCCTAGGTGCCCAGCTCTCCTCCCAGTCATCATCCCATGCCATCTGCTTCCCAGAGGTGTATGCCTGGCCAGCAAACCAACCAGCCAGCTAGGGAGCTGGACTGTTCGCTTGGATAATTTTCCTTCTTATGACATCTAGGCTATTTCTGTATATGTATGTCTACATAAATGTCTGCATTTTAATCCTTGGAAAATTTCCCTTTTCAACTTTGCTCTTTAATTCAGTTGTCATTCTGTGTTTGCACATGCTCTGCTCTCCTCAGGACTGAAATTTGCCCTAAAAGCCCTATTCCGTGGGAGCTCCATAGGTCCATTCACATGTCTCTGGCCAAAGAAATAGTTACCAGAAAACACAAGGCTAGAGAAAGGAAAAGTGAGTTCCAAGAGATAGTGTGCAAAGTCTCCCATGAGCTGATAAGGTCCAGAGACAAGCTGTGCTTTTGAATCTGCAAGAACTGATATACTCAAGACACCAAGAGTTGCCTAATCTGTACAAGGCCACCTGCATACACTTGCATCAACGAGCTGCATAACTCGGGCCACATCCAAAAAGACGGTGGCTGCTACGTGTAGATGAAACTACATTACGTATACATATATATGTACACACCTGACAAACCAGGGACCCTGAGGGGCTTCCTAAACATGCACCTTAAAGCCACTGATGCATCAGTACAACCCTCTGCCTCTGAGCGATGAGCTGACATTGGCTTCTCGGCTGTCACTGCAATCCAGTAGCTACGAGTGAGTGTGTGTGTGTGTGTGTGTGTGTGTGTGCACGTGCATGTGTGTGTGTGCATGTGTGTGCCGGGAAAACGTGAGAAGGAACAGCTGAGTGCACCGCACGAATAGGAACCTGCTGTTAACGGTAACGGCTGGATCTTACTCATATTAACAGCTTAATTAATAAAACACTTTCTAATGAAGATTCATTGTGACCTGTGTCTCTCCCTTCCCCAATCAGGGAAAAGGGAATTTACAACATATTTTGATTGCTGCTCTTTCCTTTTCAGCTGGTGTAAAACAGGTAGGCAAGATGGTACCTTCTGAAAGAAGTACAAAAATACAAATTACTAGGAAATTCTGCATTCATCTTAATTAATGCTGGAGAATTAAGACAGGGCATCTTGCTTCTCCCCAGAAGCATTTAAGCAATACAGATAAATATTGAAATAACTATTTTCCTTGTACAATTGCCAAGGACACAGTAATTAAGACCATTTGCATGTCACTAGGGTCAGAAAAAAATCAACTGGGAGAGGCAAGACACAGCTTTGGCAAGGAAGAGAAGGAATTCACTATGAATCTTTCACAGAGACAATCATATTGTTTAAATTATTTGGATAATTTTGAAAAAGCAAATAACTAATGTTCTACTGCAGGTGTCCAGAAGTGGAATTGCTATTTCTCGATTGCTGAGATCTTGCTAAGATGAGGGATATTTTGATTTCTCAATAAGCAACTAGGTCAGTTGGTAAGGAGGTGCATCACTGGTGAAGTTTTGAGGCACAAGCAGATTTAACATCATGATCATTCATCATATTTATATCTGTGCTGACTAAGAGGAGAATATACTTATACCTCTGCTGCAGGATCAGTGCAGCTCCCTTCAAAGCCAGTCCAGCACACTCTTCTTTTGGGAGGTTTTCCTCTCTTGTTGGGGATGTGTGCTGGTTTTTGCTTGACTTTTTCCTGTGATGTCAGACTTGGAGGGGTGTAGGCCTTGGTTTAACTCATTAGTGATGCTCTGTGTGGGAAGGGTTCAGGTAAATCAGGGCCTCAGCTACAGCCTGATGCTGCAGACAGGGTCAAAAAAGCAATGGATGGTTTATCTGATCAAATATGCATATTTTTTGTCCCATTTCCAAAGGATCAGAGGTCTGATTTTCAAAGACATTCTGCCTTTCCAAAGAGGCAGAAAGGTGCTTGGCAGGATTTTCAAAGGCACCAAGGGGCTCGTCTTCCATTTAAGGTCATTAGCAGGTTGTAAGTAATTTTGGTCAAGCTGCAGGATCACAAACTCCAAATTTGCAGGTTAAAAAGGGAGATGAATGCATATGTACTGAGAAATGTGAAACAAAGTAGAGGAAAGACAATAAATGAATATTGTGCAATTCTAAAAACCAGCATACAAACATCCAGATACATCTCATGGAACTGTGTGCAAGTTAGACTTGAAATGGATGTGGTATTTCATTGCTGTAACCAGGTTTCATTTTTTTATGGCAACTATTAGAGCCACTCTTGGCTTTAGGAGGTATTGAAAGAGCGGAAGTGTTAATATTGAATTGAATCTATAAAGACAAGGAGGCCGTCTTGGCACTTTTCCAACAAAAACCCAAGAGGGGCATCTATTTCACAGTTAGGATTTTACTGGCAAATTAAATGAAATGGCATGCTTCTCAACACATTAAAAAGAGCATACTAAAAATGGGTTTTGTGGTCTAATTATACATTTACACAATACCACAGAGCTAACTTAGTGCTGTGCACTTTTATTTTGTGAAAGGTGCTGAATTTCTTCTCAAAATGAAACAGTGAAAATTCAATAGTAATGCCTTCTCTGGACACCGTTGCTGCAAAGCAACATGCCGAAAGATATTTGTAGAAACCAACTAACTTTTTTTTGCATATAAGAATTTTCTGCATAGTAACTCAGAACTGGGGTTTCAAAGTTCTCATGGTGAGCTGGATGAGAAAACCTGAAACCTTTGCCTATGTCTAGATGTGCAGTGGAAAAAGAAGCAAATGAATGAACATTTCATGAAATGAGTAATTTCGCATGCCTTCTATGTTGCTATATCTCAGTGCAATGTCTGCAGCTGGAGATAGAAAAAACAGGCGGGTCAATGTGTAAAACTGAGCAACTGGCAAATACCAGCAGTGCCCAGATCTCCACCAGTATGGTGAACTGCTGGAATGTCAGCAGTCTAAGGCAAGAACCCAAAGGACTAAGATTAAGAGCCCTCATTTGAAAGGAAGTCAAAGACAAACAACTTACAAAATGCCCTAATTAATGCAGAATTTCCTCTAGGCCTCAGAAGAATTCAGCATGCTCTAAGAAAGCATATGGGATATGCTTAATGAGATCCTGTATTTCTGCAGCAATGGTTCTAGCTACCCCTCACCCTGAGAGATCCCAACTAGCTTTGCACCAAGAGCCTCCTAAGCCATTACAATGCCAGTAGTGGATGAACCCAGTTCAGATTAGATTTTAAAACCATATTGGTATGACATCCCTCAGTCAAAATTTCAGCCTACTGATTTAAATCCTGCCCAGTAATGTACAGCAAGAATGCCCTTTTTCTGCCATGTGCCCTTGAATGCTTCTTCTTGTGCATTTAATCAATCATTGGTTTAAAAGCAATAGAATTCCTATAGCATCAGCAGCTGATTGCCTTTAAGGTTTTAATAAATATTGGGATTTAAATGTTTATAAAATGTCCTAGTACAACATTGTCTGTTACCTGATTATTCTGTTTATGTTGCTATTACGTGATTATTCTGTTCATGTCAGAACTGCTCCCTCTTCTCTTCTGAGGCCTTGATTTTTCAGCGAGGCTTTCCTTGGGGCTCTTCTTTATAGTGAAGTAGAGCCTGGAAACCCCCTGAGATGAGAACATCACTGTGTTGCTCATGGTTCCAATACAAAATACATAACAGGACTTATAACAGAAAATAACAGACAAAACTGAAAGAAGTAACAGTAATGTTAGATTTAAAAAGGGAATACCTTGACAAGGGTCATTGCAAAGCTTAGTGGTAGAGCCAAGAAAGAAAGGATACAAATTTCAGAGCCCTAGTCTACGGGCTGCATATGGATTAACTTTGCTTACTAGTAACTGAAGTAACTGGCCTTCCCCACACATCCACACCAACTGAGGTAGAGGTAGAAATGCAGTCTGAAAACACAGTTAAGGACAGAGATATTCAGCTGGTGGTTGATGAGAACACATCAAACAGTGGGACCAAATAAATCGCTACTTTCAGGTTTGAACAAGTACTTACAGCCCCCCAAAGCTATCTCTGAATCCTGCTCCTGTCTTGAAATATGTCTCCAGGATATAATGCAAACAATTAGAAACATAATCTTCAAATTTCATTTGCAGGGTGAAAGAGCTCAGGATAGAAAAAAAACCCTACAATTTCTTTCCTCATTAAAAAGACAAAAACAGGGTACTAATGCAAAATGCAAGATTTAACTACTCAATATTTGAGTAAGACAAGCTTATTGACTCTCACATGGAGAGAAGGATTTTCAACTATACAGTGAGATCATTGGTAATGAACAGAAACCTGGAAGCTGGCACTTACTGTAGAATACACTCTGGAAAGCTTAAAAATGGTAAATGCCACAGTGTAACATATTGGACAGACTTTGAAACAGGTAGCACAGAATTTCGCATTAACAGCTAGATGGAAGTATTGCAACAACTTATAAAATTGCAAATTGCAAAGGCATTTTTGGTTGAAAAAGGGATGATAAAAAATTCGTGGGTATTTCTATATCAAAAAAGGTTGAGGTTTTTAGTAACAAGATACTAACTCCTAGTGATATGTATTTTGTGACACAGTTTCCCTGCTAGTGTGATGGTAGATGTTACTGTTAAGTATGAGTAAAAGTGGCATAGTTTTATTGGAAATCATAAAAGGATGCGGATCACTGCTAGATAAGAACTATCAAGAAATAGCCCCATCCCCAAAACTGAGATACAGAAGGAAGTTTCAAAATCCTCCAGAAACTGCACTGAACAGTTCGTTTCTGTAACAGGTTATCGGGTATTTGCATAAATCAAGGCAAAACAAACTCCCAGATGAAGACAGGAAAAACATCACCAATGAAAACTCACTTCCCACAATGCAAAGACAAAATATCAGTTCTCACTATACATCATTGAGAAAGACCCGCTTCTTTCTTCAGAGAAGGCTCCCTTCTCTCATACAAGTGCATGCATGTACGTGAAAACCTGCTGAATTCGGCAGTGGCAGATGGAGGGGCAGCATGTTGGCTTGCCTGAGCGCTGTCGCCCCAGGTGTGCTCAGACAGAAACCCTGCACAAATTTCCAGGCAGGTAAATGCAGAGCGCTTGTGAAGGGAAACCTTGCAGCATGGGCTTCTCCTCCCTTTGGCCTACTGCTTTCTGGTTGCTCTTTGACTCCAAATCTGTCCAAATCATCCTATGGCTCTGTACCAAGAGGAGGTTGTCCTTCTTAGGCCACATGTGTCGAGGTGCAGTTTCTGGAGAATCCTCTGTCCAAACAGGGCAGATCTCTAATGAGAGACGCCAGGGGTACGTGTGTGGGCCATGGGCTGAGACGCTGCCTCGCATCCTGCATACAAGAAAAAGTTTGTAGCAGAATGGAAAACTGTAATGGTCATTGCCAAAATACAATAGCAAAACACTGCATGAGTTAGGGAAATTTTTCTGTATCCTCAAAGCTACAGGGAGGCAGTTCAAACTGCAGCTTTTGTCACCTACCTTAATTTTCAAACTGCATTGAGAAAGGACTTCCATGTTGTGACACTTCACAAAAGTGGGTGCCATTTTTGCATACATGGCTGTCTGAGGATATGCTATTTTTCTGATCTCACCTGCAGTTCCATAAAAAAGCCTGGCATTAAATTTAGAGGGCACATGCACTCCTCCTGACCTAGCAGCAGTACAGCTGGGCACGGGCTGCGGAGAGTGGTTGCGCAGCTGTGGTGCTGTTGGACCACTTAACCTGCGCCTTGCCAATCCATGGACATGTTCTTGCACTAATACTGTAGGATGGCTGGGTTTAGAAAGGGGAGAAAAAAATATACTTCAGGTGGATGTGAGCTAGCCATTCATCTTACGAGTATTTGCACTGTATTTGCTCATCAGCAGGTGTCACCACACCACCAGTTGCAAAAACGTGACACCGTCACGATGACCTCTCTTTATTCTGAGCCTATATCCGAGGCTGTTTTGCTACCCTCCCCTCATGATGTCCATTCCATGAGTATATATTGAATAGGATTCAATATTTAGGATCCATTCCTGGATAAGTCCTTTTGTTTTTCTTTTAACAAACTTTTAACAGATAAGTTAACTTCCTGCTTGCTACTGAGCTACTGCCATCAAAATGGCTCTTTGGGATTTGATGATACTCTCATGTCTTCTTGCAAGGGTTGGTCATTTCAGAGAGAGACTCTGGTAGCTACTTTGTGACTGTGAGCCCCAAAGCTCGTGATAATTGATTCTTGTTGTTGTCTGATGTTGCTTTCTGTGTATTAGAGATTATAATATTAACACTGTGAGCACAGTGGTAGCAAGGCAGTATGTGAAAAGATCCATCCGATGTCTTGCTGTGAGCTTTCTATTACCAGCAAACTCCAAAACCTTCCCCGTTGTTATGGCAAAAGTGCCAGGGAGGAGGAGGAGTACAGGAAGTACATACAGAAACATTGTCCAAAAGATGCCTATGGTGGCATTAAATGACCCTTGAGGATTACATGTGGAATAGCTCTGAACTACATTTTCCCCGAATGGGAACCAGCAGGGCATGTGGTTCTTGTGGACACTGGACATATTTAAATGTATCTGACATTTTCTGAATACCCCAGCCATTTCACAGATGGAGCATTAGCATAAAGTCCTTTCTGTGCTAGCTTGTGCTTAGTTTAGGAAAAAGGACACTATGTTTTCAAAGTCTTGTGAGCCAGAGTGAAAGACCTTTAGGGGACAAATTCCAGAAATTCCCCAGGTGGAAGCGGAAAGCAAAGGGATGGAGATCAAAGTAAAGATGAAAAGTAGCTGCTTGCGCCTGACAGGGCTCTTTTGTTTGGGCATCTCCTTTGGAATGCTGAAAGAAAATATGTGGTTTTGACTATTTCTGGTCAAAATAAAGAGGACTAAACAAAGAAATTACTCCAGAAAATAACCCAGCATCATAGTCACTAGTTTAATTTCTGACGGGAAAAAGGACATAAAGTATTTTCTGCTTTCTGGAAGGAGGGCGACATTTTTAAGCCAGCAGCGTTTGAAGTAAATAAAGCACTACTCGCAAATTGCCATCTGTCATCATTAGTATTATTTATCCATTCTTCTCCGTGTTCATTCAAATTCCATTCTCAGCAACTGAGAGTTGGAAAACTTCTTCCCATCGTACTTCTCTACCTGTTGGCTCCTTTGGACCCCACTATGCTTATAATACTGATTTTTTCATGGATAAGCAAAATATAGTTTCTACCAATCAGACTTCCCAGGCAACAGGTCAAATCCTTCACTTTATTATGTTGTAGGGCTCGATCAGATTCTTATTCAGATGGTGATGAGTCTTGACACATAATTCCCCCAAAGTTTCTTGATTCTGGCTTTCTTATGTGGGCCTTGTACAGGCACAGCCAGCCACTGATAATATGCAGGTTTAGAAATAATAGCAACAACAACAAAAAGAAAAAAAAAAGATATTTAATCGTACTGCCTAACATGTGGGAGTCTTACGTGAGTTTTCTTCAATCAGATTGTACGTATTCAAGAAAATACTTCTAAAGATATTCTATGAAAGTATCTTTAAAAGCTTGCATTAAGCATTTCATTATTGGCTAGCATCTTCCTGTGACATTCCCAGTTTGATGTTTAGGTTTGTAAGGTTTTAATTTAAAGGAACAATTTACTTTGTTGAGGTATCACTGAATTTAGCATCTTGATGCAGGGTGGTTTATGCTTTTAATCTGCAAAATGTTTCCAATGTAGACAGTCAATCTTGCCTTGATACTTAAAGACAGTTTCCCAACTTATTTTAAGAATAGGAATTCTGGGAAATCTTAATGTAGAATTCAGTTCTGAATTTTTATACTTCTTTCCTATGCCAGACTATTTGCACTTATAAAAGCAAAGCTGAGAGCTATGGAAACTGAAAACCTTCAGCTAGGGTAGCACAAGAATGGGGAGCTTGGACCAGTTTATTCCTTCTTTTCCAATGTGCTTTTGGCCCTGCTTTGCAGTGACGGCTGAAGGTGTCAGAGACCTGCATGCAGTGGTTTCAGCTTCCAGGCCCCCTCTGACAGGGGTCTTTTTACTCAGATAGCAAATTTACTCCTGCCCATCTTAACCAGTGGTGCTGGACTAAGACCTCTGAACCCGTGCTGGATGTTAAATAGGAATATTTAACTGGAATAAGCTCAGATAGGAATGTTTCTACTCCTAAATCAGAAAAGTAAATGATGAAATGCCAATATCTTCTTATTAGTTCACAAAACATCCAGTTTTACAGCTTGTACCTGCTCTCTTTCTAAAAGCTGTGCATAAGAAGTTCTGCACATTTTTAAACTTTCCTTTGCATCTTTTCAGTAAAAGACACTCTTTTGGTTAACTTTAAAACATAGCTTTTTTCCCCCTTCCTTATTTTTTTCCTCACTAAAACACATTTTACATTTACATTATCTACTGCACTTTGGTAACACTACAGTAAGCTCATTTGCTTCAACAAATGCGGCCTGCTGTGCTCTTGAAAATGGAACAGTATAGATTATGATTACTGGTTCAGTTTTTCAGCTCTTCAGTCACATGACCAATTTTTCTTTCTTCAAGTATTTGTAAAGAACTAACTCTCTGCTTGTCTAACTGTCTTTACAGGGATTCAGATTTTCCTGCTAGCACTTTCAAGGCCAAGTCTCTGCAGGAAAATCAGAGAATGAAGTACTGAGGATTTCAAGAGCGTCGGAAGCTCACCTGCTGCTTCTCATGCACATTGGTTTCTGCTGCTGAGAGTGAAAATCCCAGACAAGGACTCTACTTTCTCCCATTTTCTGTAGCTTCCTTCTCAAGGCTGAGAGCCTGAAAGCAGTTTTGGTGTTTGATTCTAATCCAGAATCTGTATTTCACTCTGATCCAAGCTCTCAACACAATTGCATTTTTTATTTTTTTAAGCCTCATCATCAACAGTGGCCTTTTTCTAAATCTCAGACTGATTCTCTCGTGCCTGTCAGTACTTATGGACTGAAATGGCCATCTCACTCCTCTTGGCTGCAGTGTGTATAGAAAACCAGACTCTTTGAAAACTCCAGAAATTCCCATGCCTTCAGGAATGACGTGCACTAAGGTCTTAGGGATGCCAGTGGTGGAGAGACCATGGCTTGCATGCGCTAGCTGTGAGCCAGGTCTTTGCACCTGGACCCATACTGGCCTCTCCTATGGGGACGTCTGCAGGATTTGGACCTTCATAATACACTTGCTACATTTTTATTTTCATGCACATATAAAAGTGTATTTGTGTGCCTATCTGACTGTACCCGTGGGTAGATACAACCAAGGTGTACAAATATGCGTGCAGTCACAGACACCACACCGGAGGTGCTCTCGCCTTGGGAGTTTGCAGCTGGAACCTGGAGATCTTAGGAATGAGAGCTAAAATGGGCCAAGGTAAAAATTTAAACACTCTGTTTTGTAAAGCTTAAAATATTTCCAAAGGTAGTGGAAAATATAGGCCACCAGGCTTGCATCCTTCAGGAGGTGGTGGAGGGGGCCGTGGGAAAAACTTGCAGGAAAGGGCAAGCAAGGACCTGTAAAGCAAAGGCTGTTACTATTGGGGAGCACTGGGAAGGCAGAGACTCCCAAACACTGTGAAAATGACCCCCTCAAAAAAGATAAAGATCTTAGCTGTGTATGTGAGATGGTTTGGAGGAGTGCTCAGGTGTACCAGGTACTAACACTAGCACCACTGTCATGGTATTTATTCACAAATGCGTCACTGTTGAGAGGTGGGGTTCACCTCACCTAATGTTTGATATTTCAGGTACGGCTATCTGGGCTAAAGTTGTCCCTAAGCCTCCCACTGCAGTCGATGGATGGAGAGAGCACTTTCACAGGGCGATTCATATAACCTCTCCCAACCCACGGATTCAACCCCATGGGTTGAATCCACATTTACTGGTACCTATGCTCACTTGCTATAGAAGGAGCTACTTGGTGACTTTAGACAGCTGGGGTTAGGTGGACTGAATCTCATTCCTAGAACAAAAGTGAAAATGCAGCTTGATCCATGGGGACTCTCAGCTTTGGCACAGTAACTAGGATACTAAGCTACCCTTCACAGGCTGTTATTTTTAAATTGGCATCTATTTTTTTCCTTTTTATTTTATTTTCCAGGCATTGCCATGGAGCATGAATCAATTCAAAGCGTATGAAGAGTGAAGGAAAAAGGGGAAGAAATAGCTAGAAAAATTCCTCCTGCATAAAATGGTTCAATGGCTCGGTGAAGGAGTACATAGTTCCTGTAAAAAGGACAAGAAAGCCCGATAGCATTATAGCAAGCTTACTTTAAATTTTTTTATTATAATGTCTTTTGCTTCTTTCCAGATTCGAAGGATGGAAATCAAATTGCTTAGAAATTACATGACTCGCTTCCATTTTCATATCATTGGTTAATTATCTTGTCATTACGGTGTCCTATACTCTCCAAAGCCGAGCAATGGCACCTGTGGAAGTCTCTCCATTTTTCTGTAAAGAACATCTAACGGAGATTAGGGAAGCTGTTTTCACTGTGTTGCTCTTTTAGCAAGAGGCCCCTAACTGTTTATCAAAACTCTCAAAATCACTTTTAGGCAGAGATCCTGGCTCTTTCAGAACTACTATAAATAGAGAATATTTTCATTTAAACTAAATGAGTTCCACTAGGACCGAGACATTTTAGTGCTTTCAAATGTATGCTGTGTGATTTGGCTCTTAGGGCTTCCATTTCAGCTGAAAATTACAGTTGCTAGTGTTCCACTGTTTTAGAATTTACAGTCAAATGGTTAAAAAATCTTGATATTTACTCCCATAGGTTTTCTCCCTATACTTTCCTGTTCTCATAGAATATCTCACTTTTTTATTCTGTTTCTCATCTCATAACTTTGTATACCTTAAGCTTGTACATTTTCATTGTTTCTTCGAAGGCTTTTTAAATACCTCCCAAACCATTCACTCAAGTGCGAGTGACACTTCCATGGAGAGAGAGTAAAGTTTGCAGGTGGCACCAATGTGAAATTATTATTCAAGGAGCATCCTAATCCGTTGTTTTTCCAGTAGAAATACTATCCACCTGCATTTCTCTGAAAATCCCTCTCCCACATCTGTTAACTTTCCCAGAGTGATGCTTCTTTCTTCAATGTTTTCTCCTGCAGATGTCAGGGTGAGTGCTTATAGGCTGCCATGCAATGTTCATGGTAGGTGAATGGCACTTCCATAGTAGGTGGTGTCCTGTGATTGAAGCTCCTAGAGGACAGCTGGCTTTTTTAGACTTTCTCAGGGAAGTGCTATTAAATTTTTAAGCAGCCTCAGGCTGAATGGACTTGGTAGACCTTCAGGTTCACGGTTAATATGGGATGTAGATTTTCAATTCATCATCTTTTTTTTTTTTTTTTTTTTTTTTTTTTTTTTTTTTTAATAGCTAATATCTCTGTAGCCTGCAATGGGCTATTACCTCCTCTCACATGAGTATATTTTAGAGAAACTTTTTTTACTATATTTCTATATTTGCAAATCTACAATTATATATTTTGCATATACAGTGCAAAAGACATGAAATGAGCAGATGTCATGATTCAAAACAAGCATGTCATTAGCCCATAATTATATTTTTCTCTCAGAAATTAATTAGGAATGAGGCAAAAAAAAAAAAAAAAAAAAAAAAAAAAAAAAAAAAACCACCACACAAAGATGCAGTGTAACTCAATAAATTGGTATACAACACATTGGCCAGTTGGGAAGCACACAAAATATTTATTTTCAATTGGAACCTTGTCATTATCCTACCAGGCAAACGGGAGAAATGTGCAAATGAAATTATCTGGCTCCTTCATGCTTTCTTGTTTATAATGGGCAAGGTTATTGCCTCACAGATTTCTGCTGAATAAAATGCCAAAGTTGTCGTAGCTCTTCCAGCAAAATTGTTGTGGAAAGGTTAAAAGAACCATAGGGAAATAAAAAGTAAGGGAAGAGCTGAAAGGGAAGTAAGCAGAATGGGAAAAGAAGCTGATGGAAGTAGAGGTGAGAGAAAAAGAGGAGAAAGGAAGTTCTTAGGAAGTTTCTTCGTTGTCACAACCTTACACCAGAAGGCCCTCATACTGCTCAGGGATTTCACAGTGTCTAAAAAGGGGCTGCTGCTGGGATCTCAAACCAGTGCAGCGCGTTTGTGCGAGCCCTAGCAGACCCAGTTGCAGATCAGTTACAGGCCGGGTTTCTTTAAAATGCACACCTGTATCTGGTGAAAGCTGGCCAACAAAAATGGAGAATGTCCAACGGTGGCCCTAGAAACGCGCTAAAGCACAGAGCATTTGTTCCTTTTGTCTGTCTTTGTGTATCAATTGTTTCACTGATTTTTCAAAATCAAGGATTTACCATGAAGGTGAGAGGCAAGGAAGAAAAGAAATTGTCCCTCTCTCTGAGCAAAGGCTGTGCCAGGACCTTACCTACAATTCTTATTGGCATAAATGGTTAAAATCTGGCCTTGTGAGTTAGACATTGCACAAGGAGACTGACAATTCAATAACAATTTCACTTTGCATGGTCACCCTCGTGCAATCTTGCTCAGCAGCATGATATTTGACCCAAGCTAATGATTAGAAAGCGCCACGACTTTCAATTTCTCCTCATGGTAACTTCACTGTGAAATTTCCTTTTAACAGAATAACCTACCTGGTATTGGTTTACATGTGTAGAATGCTGCTAGATAAATCACTAATAAAAATATAGTATAAATATCAGCAAAAGAAAACAAATCCATCTCAAAATCGGTCCATATTTAACCATAGCAAAAAATACAGAGCACTTGGTGAAAGTTCATGCAAAGGCAGCTCTGCAGAAGAGGTCCACAACGACAGCTATCAACAATGATTCGTGTTGACTTTAATGGACCCTAGGCACCTGGATATTTTTGAGAATCCAAGCTGCAGCTTCTCTTCTGAAGCTGGTGCACACAGAAGAGGGCAAATAAGCGTCTACCTTGTTCTGTTTCATGAGCCTCCCATTTACACAGTTTCAGTGCTAACTGACTGCTGAGCAGGTCCGGGGAAAACACAGCTTGAAACAGAGAGTGCCTGGCTGCTAGTAACTCTGCATTACAGATCTTCTTGTCTTTTCCCTACATGGTCTCGCACAGAAAGCTGACAAAACATAACCTTTCTTTCTGGTAGCCGTGGGAAGATCTGAGCAGCCGTCCAACGTTGTTCGTGTTATACTCACTGTTATATCAGCAAGAAGAGAACAGAACCACTCCAGAGCAGCCTTATTCATTTTAGCTAGGGTCAATAAATAATATTTCTTTGTTGCTGGGAATAGCATCACTTGTCAAGGAGCATTAACATATATTTTCTTTTGCCACATTTCCTCTGAAATCAGTGATTAGAGAATGAAGCAACTTAATAAATGTTCCCTCGTCTTTTTCCTCGGGGGTTTCTGAATTTTGACGTGTGTGGATTGTGAGAAAAATACATTATGAATCATTGTCTTTCACTATCTAGAACCCATAAAAAGTAAATACAACCCCTTCCTTCTGTTACAAAACTATTGCCTGCAGCATCAGTGAAGGATATCGGTGTTAATCAAAAACAAGATACTAAGCTCAAATGCCCCAAATCAGAGGCCACTTGAAAAAATTCTTGCATGTCTTTACACACACACAATTTTGATGCTAAAATGAACCACCTTAAAGAGAGTGCTGTTACACCAGCATCTGGCAGGAATTTACACACACACCAGCACAACTGTTGAGGCAGCAGCTTCGTTTTCCCGTGTTGCTCACGACATTACACTTCATTGACAATCACTCCTTTCTGTCCTCTTGGAAGACGGTGGGAGGCACAGCAGTGAATGAGTATATCCACAGGGGAACAAAAGAAAACATAATTTCAATAAAGATTTCTCAGCAAGGCCAAATCCAATTTAGCTTGCAGGGCTTGCTGCAGATGGGCTATGCGATTTGCAGATCTCTCAAGCAGAAGCCTATTTGTTTCTCTATCTGACTGTTTTACCTGCAATTGCACTCCCAAACTCTGCATTGCTGATGTGCCCTGTAAATGGAGTCTATTTCTCAACTTAAACCCTCAGCTGATTTGAGGGTTTTTTTTTGTTTTGTTTTGTTTTGTTTTTGTTTTTGTTTATTTTTTTATTTTTGCTGTCGCTTTGGTGCACTTTTATTACGTTCTTTGCAGAGCCCTCTGGAGCCCTGCCTGCATGCTGTCGTGTACAGCCGTCCCTCGTTCAGACCTGAACCCCTCTCCAGACACACGAAATGGTGCTCTGCTGCATCTGACAGCAAGTATTGCCTGCAGGACTTTACACAATTTTCTGTCTCTCTAAATTACCCTGTGATTTGATTTGGTAAACTCACTGCAAATATGAGATGCGGCTTTAGGGCCCAGCAGGGAGTTCTTCGCTTGCTATGTTTTCTGTTTAGCTACGGTCTGAGAGTAAATGCAATGCTGCTGTTCTTTAAGGACCTTCACACTGATATTTTAAAACTTTACAAGCCACGGTGATGATCTGGTCCCTCAAAGAAGGCAGAGAGCCTGTAGAAAACTTGCCTCTGAACTTTTGAGAAAATTGCCTTTTATGTCTCTTACGTATCTGAAGATGCATACAAGGTTGCACTGATCCGTATTCACCCATACTTCTGATGGCCGAGAGGGGGTCTCAGGACATGATCCGGCTCTCTAGAACAGCCCAGGACATTTCAGCATCTCTTGGTACCAATACTGATTAAAAGGGCAAAGAGCCTGAGAAGGGTGAGTTTGTCCAACTTGTGGGAATAACTGTTCTGGCACAGGGACTGAAGAGCTGGTGCTCCTGAAACAGGAGGAAACGCTGGTGTAGATCGGAATAGAGTTGCAGCAAGCAGAGCCTGGGAGGATAACTCTTGCACCAAGGCTGGAGCAGACGAGGGGCGGCATCTTCAACAGCAGTTTCGCTGGGTTCAGCATTTTGCATGAATCAGATGTTGGGAGTTGGTGATGTTGCGCAAAAGGAAATCTGAAATGATTTCTTGAAGACATTTTGAAACAATACTTAGGATGAAATAAGAGCTAAGGTTTGTAGATACATGGAAAAGTTGCTGGACATGGTCTTTTGTAATATAAAAAATGCTCTTTGCTTTTTAAATAAAATGCTGATGCTGTAGCCTGAGTGTGGGTGCCCAGAGCTATTCTTGCCCAGTGCTCTGCTGCCCAGAGATAGCACAGTAGTGTCCCCAGCTCTCATTATTTTATCTTGAAGCTTGAATTTCATTGAGTATCTCTCCTAAAGGCCTGGTTCCTGCAGTCATATGATTATGGGGTAAAATCAGACATGATTTACCTTCTCTTCCACCCCCAAAAAGGGGCTGAGTGGAATTGTATGAAATGCAATGGAATTGCAGCTAACTGTAATAACATGTGCTGTAGAGGCATAGAAGACAGAGAAAAAAAATCAAACCTCAGCTAATTTGAAAAAAAATGTTTTAAGGATCATCTCATTTGAGGGGAGGTCTGAATTATGACTTGATTTTTGGAGCTGGCAATCTTCTCAGGAGTCCTCAGTGTATTTGTACAGCCACTGCTCATCCTCACACCTGATTCAGGAACGACCTGCCTAGAGCAGACAACGGTTCAGGTGAGCTGCGTGGCCCAAAAGCAAACCTTTGGGCCAGCAGTTTATTCCAGGAACACAGACACAATTTTCCTTCAGTTCCTGAAGTTCTTATAATGCAAAGTTTGATGTAAGTCCATGAATGATGAAATTGCTCTTCGATGGCAGCAAACACCCTGGGGTGGGAGGAGAAAGGCTGCAGCCCTGGGTTTGCGTGGGAAGGATGCTTTGACCCATGCACAGAGGCTCAGCAGTGGGTTCACTCACTCCATTTTCCTCCCTCCCACCTGGATATGCCACTTCCTGACACAACGTGTTGCATTCCCATAGTTGTTAGGACAGTGCCTGCTGCCTCCTCTGTTATCCCTGGATGCTGGGAAACATTTTTCATGCATCTTGCCACAGCCTCCTGATGCTCAGAGTCTTCATCTGCTATCAGCAGAAAGGTTTTGTTGACAGGTTTACCACAGCCCCATTTGCGTTCGGTCCTCCTTTGAATCCTGGCTCATCACATGAAGGTGGTTCACTAATACTGGATAATTTTTGTTTGACCAAGTACGGCTAACCCTTAGGCAAGCAAATATTAATGAGAGGAAAGGAAGCATGATTAGTGCAAACAGCAGCTTGGATCACACACCTCTGCTTTCTGCGCACAGTCAGCTAAAAGCACTGGCTCTGGCTCCCCTCCCAGTGGCAGTGTTACTCTTCCTGCATCACCAGACGGCAAAGGAAGGATTTGTATTTATCCCTTTGAAGCAAGCACTCAGTGAGATGTTCCCTTAGCACTCACTGATGTGATAGTGAGTAAGATTAGTGCAAAGATCAAGGGTAGAACAGGCCTTGACTGTACCAGCTCAACCAGCGTTAGTGCAGCACTGAGATGTTTCCATCAAAATACCTGGCCTTGTATCACAGCTGTAAAGTATTGAACAGAGCAACAACCCTCTCCTCTGAAAGGAAAACTGAAGGCTCATATAACCCTGCTCCTGTGCTGGAAAGATACTTTTGCTTTGGTGCTGTTAAAAACGGGTGAAAGCTTTTTTGGAGAGCATTGTTTGCTGTTGGATAATTCCTATTCAGCAAAATTGAAACATTTCACAGGAACATACCTATGTTAACAAAAAATACAGAAAATAATCAGTATAAGATTTTCCTTAAGGTCCAAATGCTCAAGGCAACTCAATCTCAGTGGAATATTTTGCAAGATAATTTGCAAGATACTTGATTTTTTTCTTGTAAATGTCAGAACCACCCATCATATCAAAATTCTGAATTTTTGTCAGCTTTTGGTGTCATAATTTGATGTTTATTGTGGAAAAAACAATTGTAGCTCTCAGCATGAGTTTCCCACTCTTGGCACCTTTGTCTATGTTCAAAAAGAGAATGGTCAGTCACTATATTTTTCAAGTTTCACTGAAATAAAATGTGTATTTCTTAAGAATACGTATTCTGACTTCCTCCTGGCCATGAATGGAGAAGTTGCTACGAGCTTGTCCTGTCTTTGCTCTGTCTTCCTTCAGAGTGGTAGAAATGTGGATTTAGTGCCTGCTTTAGAGGAGGGAAAGCTCCCAGGTATTCTGCTGTGCCCGAGCCATGAGATACATGTTATAAGATGCATCAGTTGCTCTTTACAATCCACCTAGGTATAATGGAAATACACTGATAATTAACGTTGACATCCCTAAATATGTGTTGCTTTGTAAGGGCCCAGGACAACTCTCTCAGGCCCAACATCAGGTGGCACGCGGGAGGTTTTGCAGCCCTCTGAACAGTTGCTGCTGAGACAGGATTTGGGGAGGATGAGGCAGCACGTCCGAGGTGCAAGGCAACGTCTGCAGGTCGTGCAGAGCTGGTCACTGGTGCACTGGCCGCAGAGACAACCCTGCAGGAGTCTAGCTTGGACACTTCGACTTGATATTTCTTGGGGGTTAGGGTCACAGATTTTAGTAATAACCTCTGTCAAGACTTACCAATGCTATTTGCTTGTTTGTTTAATTTTGTATCTGAGGTTTTCATATATATTATTTAGGCTAGAGCTAAATGAAATGAAAGTGTAAGTCCTCCGCACCCTGTTTGTGTTATCTGGCTGGACATGAGTGGTGAAACTTCTGGATCAGCTCTGGCTTGATAGAAAGACTTGCTCTTTTCTTAATGATCTGACTGTATTTTTTTTCCCTAGCTGCTTCCCAGAAGATCAGCACTTTGGCCAGCATTGCACTGTTAGCTGGGAAAATGCCCATATTCCTATTATCCATTTTAATACTGGAAACTGCCAACCTACAGTTTAACAAGCTAAAGTTACATATAAATAGGAATAAGAACCTCCACATGCAAGGAAAACAAAGAGAAGCTAGAAAACATCTTACAGATGATGAATAGATACACATACATTTCAGGACAGCTTTTATTCTTAACGACTTGTCCAGGCTAGCCATTAATGTTAACAGTTGCTAGCATTTGTGTCATTTCTGGTGAAGGCTGTTGGTAGCAGAGGCTGCCTCCTGGGGAGCTATGTGCCTGCAGCAGCAGTTTGGTGTCTCAAAGGTGCTGCTTGGCCCTGTGGCTCTGCCCACTGTGGCTGCAGCAGATCAGAGGCTGGGGCACCTGGGGCAACTTGGGAGCTCATGGAGATGGGCTGCCTCCATGCTGCAGCTGGCTGCCTCTGGAAAGCCCTGCCCAAAGCTGTCCTGGTTGACAGGTCCAAAACAACAACCATTTGGGATGAGCAAGGGCTCACAGTTGTAGCTTTTTTCCATTAACTTGGTCAATGTTAAGGTCCCCTTCATCAGGCTTGTAACCCTTTGCAAGGATGCCCTTGCTGTCTTTACAGAATGACTGGGACTTCCTCTGAGGCATCCTTAAATGTATTCCAGGGTCATCTGCTGTTGGGTCAGGACTAACTAAACCTATGAATATTAATGAAGCTACAGTACAGGAAAACAGGAGTAAGTATCAGGTATAACAAATCATATACATAATCAGCTGGGAAGAGAGTTGAATAATTTTAAAGCAGATTCTGACACTAAGTGGACAGATGGTCCTTCTACTGCAGCAATAATTTTGATAGAAGGAGTGCACACAAATTCTGCTAATTCCGTATGTAATTTCTGAGATCACTGTGAGTTGACATTAAAATCTGTAGCAATCAGATAACAAGTAGCCTTTCAGACACTGAAATATACTGCCAAGGAGCCTGCAAATTTTTCTTGGCATAGCATTCTCAATCATTAGAGAATTCAGCAACAGAAAACGTCAGGGAATGGCATTTATTTTTTCAACAGAATATTTATATTTTTTTTATTAGATAATCTATCAGGGTCATTTCATTGTTCAGGCAGGAAAACAGGCAACACACTATTTCCTGAGTGCAAGCCAGCATTCCCTGAGACCATGATCTCATATACACAATTTTTGCAGACACACTTTTAGTTGTTCCCAAGCTCTCCTCAGATGTGTTTAACCCCCTTTAGCCTATCACACAGTTGATTCAGACTTAATGAAATAAGTGAAAATATTTCCATTGATTTCAGTGATCTTTGGATCAGGCCTGGCAAGTCTTTGCTCATTCATAAAAATACTCCATTTTTAAAACGAGTATCAGTGAGGTTTCTGGAAGGCTCAGTTTCTTCTACTAAATACTGATGCAACCATACTAAATTGTAACATATGTCACTTTTTGTTTGAACGAAGGTCCAGGCTGAAGAGGACCTGTACCAGGGCTGCGTCCATATTGCTGGGGCATCGGCCATACTCCTTACGAGTCCATCCACGTAGGTCACCAGGGCTAAGAAAACCGCACTGCCATCCTGTGTCTCTAATACCAGTAAATCAGTAAATCATCAGTAAAAAATTGCCACCTGTTGAATCCATTCCTCCAGCATACATATTTTTAATGTTTAATACATGAGATCAAATAAAATTTGTGCTTAAAGTGGTAGTATGTCACATATGGCAGGAAGTAGGATTTTGTCTCTAGCACTGATAATAAAAATGTCAGTCTTTATCTAGCTTCACAGTGTGTTTTTTATTCATTATTGCTGCCTGTACGGGCTCGTTCCCACCTGGGCCTGATCATTGTGTCATTTGGGTTTCACGATCTGATAACTGTAAAGCAGACAACTGTCAGCAAAAAATACTTGTTTCCGAAGAGAACAAACTTCTAGAGTGTATTTATTCGTATGTGTTTCTTGACCTACTTAAATTTAATTCTGATAATACATTATCAGTGGTGCAATACCATTAGTAATCTTTATGCACAGATGAATGGTATTTTTGGTGTGTTTTTTTGGCTAATAGAAGCACAATGAGTAGGAACAGATTGCAAGTACTTTTTGTTCTTCCAGTCAAAAAAATAAAAGAAAATTCAATGGAATATCCTTGGAAGGAAACACTGAGGGCAGATGAACAGCTTCCTGAAAACTGAAGACTAGTCAATAATTCATCACCGGCCATGAATACCATATATTTCATCCCTAGATCTCTAGTATGCCATTAACAACTGTAAATTAATGCTTTGAGCATTGGACCATTGCTGGGCCAGTACTAGTGCCTTTACTAGTGTTCTGCATGATAGGACAGAGGTTTTTGGTGGTTTTGTGGGTGATATCAAATGCAGGGAAGTGGTCGGTGTGCTGGAGGGCAGGCTGCCATTCAGAGAGACCTGGACAGGCTGGAAAAATAGGCTGGCAGGAACCCCATGAAGTTCAGCTAAGGCAAATGCAAGTCTTGCCCCTAGGGAGGAATAATCCCATGCAGCAGCACAGGCTGGAGGCCAACTGGCAGGAAAGCAGCTGTGCAGAGAAGGACCTGGGAGTCCTCGTGGACAACAAGCTGTCAGCGTGCCCTGATGGCAAAGAAGACCAAGCAGGTACTGGGCTGTGTTAGCAAGAGTGTAGACATCAGGATACAAGAAGTGATTCTCCCCCTCTATGTGGCACAAAGTAACCTGCTCATGCTGGAGTATTTCTGCTTACATTTAAGTCTCTGCTGAAACATAGGTCCTTAAAAAAGCTTCTTCTTGGCTGAAGACATTTTTTTCTTCACAAGTGAAAGGAAATTGTTTAATATTACATCTTTCATTTACTGACTATAGGCTACTTGACATTCTCCAAGGCAGGACTTAATTGCTGAAAGATATAATTAGCTTGTCCTTGAGGAATAGAGAAGTCCTGGTACTGACATGGTACCCTTGCCTCTTTCTATCTGGCTGCCCTGCACTGCTCCAAGCCACCATCAAGGCGATAAGGAAAGTTACCTGAGCAAAAACAACCTTAAAAGGGAAAAGTATTAAAAAAAAAAAAAAAAAAAAAAAAAAAAAAAAAAAGCTTTTTGAGCAGGAATTCTCTTAAAGTGCTTGTTGGAAATGAGATACAGTGGGGTGAACTGAAGATGAAAAAATGAAATCAAACCAGGGCAGGGAAGATGCTACACCTCAGTAAAAATGCCTTGCCTCGTTTTTCACAAAGTACATCAGCAGTGAGCGTGAAAGCATCTGAAGAGCTAGAGGAAGCACTGCAGATGGACGTAGGGGAGGCAGGAACTGAAATCATATACCTACATGGAAAGCTGGTGTGTGACCAGGTCACAGTTATCTCAGAGTCCTGGAAGAGGCATATAATTATTTAACCTCTAATTATACAGCATGTTAACAAGTGAGATGTTTATTTCCTTCAGTCATACTCAATAAAAGCATTTAAACATGTTTTAAACTCCAAGTGTGTGAATAATGCTGTGTTTGCTTAGCAAGGGCTCTAATGATTTCAGCTGGAAGCCTCATTTCCTTGAGGCTCCTATTAATTCTAAGGACACTTTTCTACTTCTGCAGGAAGTGCAGTGTGAGAAACAAGCGAGATTACAGCACAGTAGACAAAATAGGATGTTTTCTGGAGGTAAGGCTAGGAGATGGAAAGACTCCTAAAGAAAGCCATCATGTTATATTAATTATCTGAGCTTGTAATGTCCAGGCTTAGTTTTACTTTCCTGTTGTCGCACAGCTTGTGTGCAGGTGCCCACATGCAAAAAAGATGTGACTACCAATGTCATGTTAGGAATCTCCATGCAAAATCCCTTCGTCTAATCAGAAATATGAAGGGAAAGTGAAGGGAGTAGCACTTCAGACAAAAAAATACTAGACACAGAAATGTGCTCGAAACATTTGTCTTCATCGTGAGATTGAAAAGAAAAAGCTGTCAGGCCCCTGAAGTGCTTGGTACTTCCATCCATTCAGAATAAACTGCTGACTCTAATGACTGCCCTTTCAGAGACGGTCTATTTTGAGACAACGAGTCTGTGCCAGAAGGAGCAATCACAGAAATGCAGTGTGCTATAAAGCGAGGCAAGCCGGGGTGGATTTCGGGTCTTTTGTAAAGGGATTCCTTTCAGGCTCACTCTCCAGTACTGGATTCACCTTAAGTCTGGTGAACCCTAGGAGTGGAGAGGAACGAGCTGGCAGAGGCCCAGGAGCTGTGTTGGTGTGGCAGAGAGGGGAGTGCCTCATGCAACATCCGCGGGGCAGATCAGGCTCCTGGCTACTTGCCGAAGTGCCCAGAGGATGCTCCGAAACAGCTCCTGCTCGTAGGTGCTGCCTCAGCATCTCACCTTGGCTCAAAGAGCGGGTTTCTTCGCTGCTCTGCTTGTGCATGACGACACTTCACTCGGCTATAGGCAAAGTTGCACGTCTATGATTCATGGAAATGCAATAGTGCTCCGTGCTTTTGTGCACGTGGGCACATTGGTGCCAAGAACTGACTGTGCACGGGTACAGCCCTCTATACCTGCCAGCATCGTCAAGTGACACTGTCCTCTTGAAAAAAAAAAAAAAAAAAAAAAGAAGTGATTTTCCTTCACCCTCTGCCTAAGTAGAAGCAAGGTCTGCCTACTTCTACGCAGGAGCATGGACATAGCCAGACGGTAAGGGACCAATATGTGCCCTGGCAGCCGCAGCCCTGGGCACACACTGCCCTGGGTCCATAGCTGGGACCTTTGACTTGAAGTATTGAGCCTGCGCTTCACACACAGCTCAGGTGCTTAAATCCCATTCATCAGAACTAACAGCAAATACAGAATTGGCCTTTTTGTGCAGATAGGTTTGCTTGATTTGTCTGTTTAATATTAGGTATGTGCCTAAGAGCTTTACTGAACTGAATTCTTAAACACAAAACAAAACCCTGCTTCTGGGGAGCCCCACATCCTCACTGAGAATTTCTATTCTGGTTAGTAAATATTTACCATTTTTTCTTGGTCTCCCTCAGCCATTTTTCATTACTTGGAATATGTCCAGCGTGTCAGTACAACTGCTTTCTGTTGTCTTAGTGTTCATTAGGATTTATTTTTGTTCCTGTGTGAATTGACATAGATCCTGATGCAACGGAATAAGTAATGTATTGCTCTACACAGTAGTGAAGGTGATCTGTACATGTATAACAACGTAACTAGAACAGTAACATTTCTTTGTGCATAAAGTTCACTTTTTCTAAAGAGAATTTGATCAAGTTAAAAAAAAATGATTGCCAGACCTGCAGAATGTCACACTAGTTGTTCAACAGAATAGATCTGAATCTTGTTTTGCTGATTTTTTTAAGGCTCCCTCCAAAACTGAGGAGAAAGGCAACTTCATCTTGCCCTTTTCACTAATCTGCAAACATCAACATGTGCCCCTGTGAGTACATCATCTTCCTACAACAGTGGGACTGTAGGAGCAAAGTGCTCATTTCTGAAATGAGTGAAAGAGTAAAGGTTTCAGATTGCTGACACTGACACCTAGATAAAATACACAATAAATATAAATATGTAAAACTTATATGTATGACATATAAATATGCAATACACAATAAATACACAATAAAACCTGAACTTCAAGAAATAGCACTGTCTTTTTAGTGGTCCCATAACTGCTAAAGCTCTTCAAATTTCCCTCAATCAATCAAGCCTCCATCAGCTCGTAGAAGTCATGATTACAAGTGGGCTTACCCCATTTTTAAAGGGTTGAGCCCCCTTCCATTTGGGATTTTCCAAAAATTCTTCTTAGCCATCACACACAGAAACAACTGAAACTGCCTCTGCTCAACTTTTACCTTACTCAATTATAGTATGCTGCTAGAAATGGCCCCCAGGACTGAAATTGAGGCATGTTTTCCATGTAGTATAGGGAAATAATAATTATATTTGGGGCAGGTTTAGCTCAGTTGGTTAGAGTGTCGTGCTACTAATACCAAGGTCACGGGTTCAATCCCCATACGGGCTATGCTGAGGGTTGGACTAGAAGACCTCCAGAGGTCCCTTCCAATCTTGTGATTCTGTGATATTAAATATAATATATATGATATTACACTTTGCAGTACACATTTATCCTATTTAATCAAATAATATTTGCAGTTATATCCTGCTTCAATAAATAGAAAATAACATAAGAAGTAATTGCATGAAAATGAGAATTGCAGACAAACCCAAGATCTCTTGTCTTCCTTTCCAGAAAGTTATACAAAAGAATAACACACTTCATATGGAGGGATTGACAGTATGTAGATTTTTCCTTCCTTTCCAAATTAAAAAATGTCCTTTGAACAAGGTATAATTCCTCAGAGTACAGATTTGATTCTTGTATCCATATTTATTTCTTAAGCTTTGTTGGTATTTTGCCAGGCACTGGAATAAAGCTTCACATTTTCTTTCTAAAAGACAGAGGGAAAGCTGTGGGATTTCATCTCTGAAAGTGCTGTCAAATCAACAGCAGTGTGCAATGTGTGGAATTTATGAGTAAATGGGCAAGTCCCCACCTTGGCTGATGTGAAGCTGGGGCAGATTCCCTCAGCTGTGGGCCTTGGACAATCCAGGCTTTCAGGGTAGTGTGCTCTGGCAATCACTCCTGCAGCCTTGGCTGATTTTGCTGCTGTCTTGATTGTGTAATTTTCTATTCTTGAGGTTTTGCTTACCAGAATACTCTCTGGCTTTCTGCTATTTTCCTATTTTTGAGCTTGTTTGTCCTTCGCTGCAATTATTCTGCCAGAACAGCACTCTTGGCTTTTTGATTTTGTAAGAACATCCTTTTCAGGAGACATGTAGGTACCTGGGAGGCAGGTGGATCCCACCAAAGGTTGTTGGTGTGACAGCTGCCCTTCCCTGCTAATCAGTGCTCAAAGCCATGGGCTCCTTTGCAGAAAAGCCTGCCAAAGTGATGGGAGCATCCCTCCAAAACCATTTTTAAATCTAAAAGATGGTGAGCAGATCTGTTTCAGGACCAGATGGGACAGCAGTGCAAAATGGCAAGGGAGACTAGGAACAGGAGGAACACACAGTCTCCGTCACTCACTAAGATCCCACAAATTGCCCTGGGGAACAGGCTAGAACTGCCTTGGCTTCTTCTCTCCTGTAATCTGCCCATTGCAGTTCAGTCGCTCTTGTGGGAGATCTAATAAAAAGCAGGTAACTGGAGCTATCAAAACTGCAGCTGTGCTGTTGGGAAAAGGGAGAAATATGACAGAAGAAGATACAGACTAGGCAGCATAAAACCAAGCGAAAACACTTATGTATGATGTTCAGGAGAGAAAGCTGAGAGCTTTGAGGAAAGCCAGTATCTGGGAAAGGATTTAAGGCTGTGAGAGATACTCAGCCGTTTCACCAAACAAGGATATGGGGCCTCTGTGCCCACTCTTCATAATTAGACAGCCTTGTGGCAAACAAACACCTTCTCAAGTCCTCCTCCTAAGGGAGACACCCCCTAGGATCCAATACACTGACCGATTGCTCCGTCAGAATGCTTGGAGCAACACCTGGTTGTGACAGATGGTTACAAGGATGGCATATCTCTCCCTTACATGTACACACAGATCTGCTCTCATCTTATTACAAGTTTATATTGTTTTTCTTCTGCTTAGCCTGACTTGCCAGTCATTTCTAAAATGTCATTTTCCTTAAAGGAGCCTATCAAGAAAGTCTGTGGGGCAAGATCAGTGATATTCTTTGAGGGCTTCAAAGCAGCATGATACATTTTTCATTAAACTGTAGACTTAGCCAACAGCTGTATTTCACCTATATATGGACCCTGGCTTTAATAGTACTCTTTATGTGGGGAGACTCTTTCTGGCTGTTATTTTTCAGCTGTTGTTGTATCTGTAGTTTCTATTTGTGACTATCAAGTCACAATAAGCTTTCCAGAAACATTTCTATGTGGAAATTTTGTCTGGGTCAAAAGAGGACCAAACCAGTTGTCCAGGCTGTTGCCCCTGCTACTGATGTGCTGGGACTTCTAGAAACCTCACAACCCTGGGAAAATCACTGATGCCTATGGGCAAATGCAAGATGAGTTGGATGTACTTTGCAGGTGCAGTACAGATCCAGTAAACTCACAGCCTGCGTATTTTGGACTCACAGTGAGTACCCTTCATGGAGAATGGCCCTATATTTCCATTTCGGATTTTCCAAAAATTCTTCTTGACTGTCACGTATAGGAACAATTGAAGCAATTTATAATCCTGAACAGGAGTAGGAATGACATTGTTACTGGAAAAAGTGGGTAGGCAGACAATTTCACAAACCTTTTGTGGATCTTGACCTTTTATAAATAGCATACTAAAACTTTCACTCTATTTCCCTTTCAGCAGCATTCCTGATTGCTTCTGTTTGTTTGCTTTTGTAGATTGGGAACTGTATGGGGTGACATGTGCAATGTGTTTGCTCCATGCTTGTCAAAACACAAATCATTACGAGTGAAACTATGCCTGCATTTGCATTCTTGTGTTCCTGTGGCTCTCAGCAGTGTTGATGGGATGGAAACAGAAGCAGGATTTACTCCAAAGACTAGAGGTTTATGTGAATGCTTGAATGTCTTGCAAATGTGTAATTTTGTCCAGTAATAAATGCCTTAGGCACCTGAGGTTTGAGGAGAGAAGATAGCTCCCAGTGATACATTCAGAGTGCTGTTGGCCCAAGCTGACACTGAGTGTTAGGCATCTCAGCACCTTAGTGGGTTTGGACCTATGTGACCTACATCCACTTCTTCAAGAGAGGTTAGACCCAATTTAAGTGTTTTTAGGGGCAATTAATGTCAAATGGGATGTTCTAAAGTGGTCAAGCAAGCAAAGTGGATCAGTCCAACTGAATTAGAATAAAAATGTGAATAACAATGCAGGGAATACCATGAAGAAAATGCCTGGATGATGTGATACTCAGCAGGAGCTCCTCCAGACAGATGAAATTCCTGTAATTGCTTATGAAGGGGCTGTGTTTCACCTCGCAATTGCCAACATGTTTTCTCTTCCATCCTTGGTAGAGACCTTGCTGGAGAAAGTAACACTCTTCTTAGTGCAAGGTCTTTGGTCGCACCTAGATCTGTGAGATACATGTTCTTCATACCCAAATGTCTTTCTGATGTAGATGATGGAGTCTCTATTATAGGAGAAGTTGAAGGGAGGAAGATCTCAAACTCCTTATGGGAAACACGGTCCTCTGCCCTGCAGTGAGCCTCCTGTGTGCCTGCTAACATTCTCCATCTACCTCTGCATTTACTTTTGTGTTTTTTTTCATGAAATGAAGGGTATTTCAGTTCCTGGCTTGCAAGTCCTACCCATCAGATTACCTGCTGTATAGCTTTAGAAAGCTGGTTTCTTCTTTCCCTGACTTATCCGCTGGCGTAGTAAAGATACTATGTCTCCCTAGAAATCTTGTTTTGCTTAATACAATATTATGTAAGCAATCTCCTTATGGGATTTATCTTTTTCTTTTAAATGTCGGATTCTAAAGAATCCGAGATTCTTTAGGTCTGCTTATAGTTTTATGCTGACTGCTCAAGAGGTGAAACAGTATTGCAGCAGCAAGCCAAAGTGAAGGGCATCTGGAGCCAGCTACTCTTGGCAAGCCTTGACTGAAATAATGCAGGGGACAGACCCTTCTCATTGCTAACATTGCTGCCAGCAGTTCTGGCTCTAAATTGGATATGAAAGAGTCCCCCAAAACAATAACAGTGAGTGGAAGGTAAGGAGTGAATGTTAATTTCTAATTTTTTTAATTTTTGCATTTTTTCTTGCCTCTGTTTATGTGCACCTACACAGTGTAGCATCCTGGCATCAATTCCCACAGCAATCTCTGCCTCTTCTCTTTAGTGGCTGGTGCCGTTAAAGTAGCTAGCCACTTGGCTAGTCCCTTTCTACTGCCACTGTGAAGAGGAATATGTGGAAGGAAGAAAGTTAACTCTATAGGTACTTGCCACAGCAGAATGATGCTGTACTTGCAGTCCCTTGAGCACATGCATGTTATGGTGAGAGGAATGTGCCTATGTTTCAGTGTGTCCCAGCTAGTGACACTCAGTTCCTTATTTTCGAAAGGGCTGTCACCTACCCACGTAACTTGGAGCAACATATGTTAAATGGTGTTGTAGCAGGGAAGAACATAGACAAAATTACTGCTGCTCACTCTTGAAAGGACAGGCTCAGCTACGATCTGTCAGTACATGAAGACAGCCCAGCGTAACATGCTTACGAGGCTTGGAGACAGAGGTACCAGAAGCTGCTTGTGCCTGAGTGATGAGGTGCCAGGGAGGTTACACGAAATAGGCAGATTTCTGTTCTAGTGAGAACAAGCTCCCCCTCATCCAAGGGAAGACTAGTAGGTGATTGCATGGAGTCTCAGGGACAGTGTTATCAGCCAGGAAGGGGTATTGTGCAGTGAAGATCTTCAGCCTGGCAAGCAAGTAAATCTGGCCTTCTGTGATGTGGCTGAATGCTTACACCGAGCACAGGATGTTCCTGGCTGCTGGACCTTGGATGCACACTTGTGCGGATGATAGGGTGAACTAATTAACATGTGCAAGGAGGTTAATAACCAGTAGGAAAGTGGATATGTATTATACTGCACATGTGAAGAAAGCTGAGCCTTGCAGGCATCTGACTCAAGCTTTGGTACACCCAGGTCCTACGGTGTCAGCAGGACTTTGATGCCTACCACACAACTGAATGAAAGGGAAGTCTTAATATTGCATCAAGCTTGTGATTGAAGGCAACTAAAGCCATGTCTAGAAAGCAAAATCTGGGAGTACTTTGATGGCTTGTAGTGTGCTCATGGGCCATGTTCCAGATGCAGGTCAGGAGCATACAACATCTCACTTCCCAGTACTTCCTGGTTGTGTGATGCCTGGGACAGAGCCTGCAGGCAGGCGACCTGGAAGGCCACACTGTCTCCAGCTCCCAAGCAGGGCAGTGAGGGACAGCACATAACACCAGCAAACAGGCACCCCGAAAAAGCAGGGAGGAAGCTCACTTCTTAAGCTCAGACATGAAAACTGTCATGTGCTGACACTCTGCCTTCTTCTTCCAGAAAGTGATTGGATTCAGCCGGCTTAGAGTCATGTTTTAATATTTTGGTTTATATGTGGAAGCAGTCAAATCCACAAATAACTCTCTTGTCTTCGATGAGACTTGAATCTTTTGTCTTTGATGGACTTGAGATTGTATGGGATATTTCATGCAAGCTCCCTGGGTAATCCTAGGGAAGTCACTGTGATCCGTTATGGCTAATCTATCTCATGCAGCACATGACTTATCCCACCCAGGGAAAAGCTGATGAGGAGAAAAATCCTGCCCATGAACTACCTTCCTGGGGTGGTCAAGTAGCTACTGATTACCCTTCAGCAAGGGAGCAGCAGGAGCATTACAACATACGCCGAGCAAAGGAATGAATATTATCATTTCCAACACAAACATCCCTTTGAAAATGTTCTTGAACTTTCATGGCATGGAAAAGCTGCAAGTAAAGTGAATCCTAAGTAAAACTTATGACTTTTCTCAAATGGCCCTGACAAAAGACTCAGTTATATTAGAAAAAGTAACACCAAAAAAGGTGCCACTGCAGAAGTGAAAGGCTGATTTATGCCATATCTCACACTTCTGTGACCTCAGTAGCAGCAGGGAAGCTGCACAAGCAATGTTTGGCTGCTGTCCAGCAGTTTATGAATTGTGAACACATTTAGTAGTAGTTCTTTGACACTGCATTATTTATCAAGAGAATGATGTTAATAAAAGCATGAACAGGAATCAAGGTGTGCTTAAAAGAAAAGGGTTGTGTTATTGTGTTAACAACAGATTAGTGGAAAAATTGCCTCTGTCTGTGGAGACTTTGCATGTACCAGATGTTCTATATTTGAAATTCCTGCAATTAGCCTTCAAAGGGGTAAATGAGACATGATAAGTTTCAGAGTTAATCATTACTGTTACATATTTGAAACACCACCTGGTATTTTCAGCATAATTAATGATATTATGACTCTTGCGCAGTGATTTTAAATAATTCTCAGCAATGTCTATCATTTGAATTGTTTAAGAAAGATAATACTATCTGCCCCCATAAAACAAATGTTATTGATGTGCTTTTCACCAACATTTTGCAAGCTGTCTATATTTTAAAATATCCTTATGAGAACTTCATTAGGGTTAAACCGGAAAAATGCTTCAAGAAATGGAAATTCTAAATTTTTGAGCAGATCTAAAATGAACTCCTCTTATTATCCAGGGGGGATAGTAACCCAGGGGAAAAAGCCTTGTGTCAGTATCTCTTACCCAAAGTATGTAATTCACAGCAATATAATGGGTGTTGTATTCAACAGTAAGTCAATATTTCCACGAGAATGCTCTGTTCATAGGAAATAGGTAACTACATAAATTGATGAGGACTTAAGAGTAATCAATAAGAAAAATGATGGGGAAATCAAAATATTCTTCTCTCATTCGTATGCCTAGGAAATGCTTAAAAGTGGTGATTTTTAACAGCTGTTTGCATCAGCCCAAATGTACACTCAGTCCAGGTCTGAGTCTTTCTGCAAATCTCACCTTGAAGAATTTTCAGAAAGAGAAACAGATGCTTGAAATGAAAATCACTGTAATTCTAAATGCTCTGCTAACCTGATCCAGAGAGAGTCCTTAGAGGAAGCAAGCTTTCTTGAAGTCATTTATATTTCATCCTCATAATGCTCCACGATATATAGGAAGGGAAAGTTATGTGGATTTTGAGTTTAATACCTGCTGTGATGCTACTGAGAAAGGTGCAGAGGTTTAAAAGATGACGAAGCAAAAGATTACAAAGCTAGTGCCCATTCAAGGGCAGCTTTTATAATTCTGTTTTTCTGCTCACCCTTGTAGCTTGGAGGCCTGTGGGGGATCATCAGTGGCAGTAAATTTACTTTTGTGATTGTGGATTGATTCACATTCAGTATGAGATCTGAACATGTGCTGTATCCATAGCCCTCTAATGACATCAGTGGGGCAAATGTACAGAAATCAGCCATGCTAACAAAATCACTTTGAAGATGTTGTCTTTTCTTCAGAACAAAAACTGGAGCAGACAAGCTCTAAGTTGACAAATACAATTATTGCACCTAAAACCTAAACAAGTAAACTTGACAGGATCCCCCAAAACACCAGGTGAGAACACAGAAGCAGAGGGTGACACCAGCCACCTCTTGGCTCTTCTGAGTTATGGGTTCAGTGGGTAAATATGACATGCGTACCATATATGTTTATGCTGGAGCGGTGCTTGCGTCATGTCTCCCTATACTTTTAGGACTAAATAATTAGCTGTGCTCATACATAAGAATGAAACTGAAAGGGATTCAAGGAGAGTGCTGACATTTTGTGATGGGGTCCTACAAGCCAGAGAGATGCACTCATATGTGTCATCTTCTACCTGGAGCTGGCTATAACTTTTTTTTAAAAAAAAAAAAAAAAAAAAAAAAAAAAAGAAAAAAGAAAAAGAAAAACACCCGAACTTTAATTCCTGTATATTCAGATGAACAGAAAGGAAAAGACTGTGTATTACATCACCCCTGGGATGGATCACCTCACTCCATGTAGGTTTTTTTTTTAATAGCAGCAGAGCATCTTCTACTTTATCTTAACCCACAACTCAGTCAACTCCATACATGCAGCAGCTCAACGAAAGCATCACTGTCAAAGGTGTTTCATTCGAAATACTCCCCTCATTCACACCTAAGCACACTTATCCAATTATTGGAAGTTCTCTCTTCTGTAAGTGCAAACCTGAACTAGTTGTCTAGACTTTTTATAGTCAGTGGGGAGAAACTGGCACCCATAAGGGAGGTTCGTTGCTGTACTGAATGTATCTACCTGGGACAAGCCAACCACTGTTCTTCATTGCTGACATTCAAGGGAGTGAATGCAATTGCATGCATGCACATTTGGTCAAACAAGCCCCAGTATTTGCAGCTGCTTAGGTCTCTTTCCCAAGGCTCAGCCTACAGTCTCAGGCTTTTTCCATATTTATGTACATGGTAGTGGTAAACTAGAAGATTTTTTTGTAAGTCACTAGGCAATTTTTATAGTTTTCCATCTGAAATTCTCCTTATTATCAGGATCTGTCCTTTGGCTAGAAAGATTGTTCATCAAATTCTTTTGTAGCTATTCCACTTACATAATCCAATGCATGATCTGCATTGGACATCTTTGTTAATAATATAGACTTTCTGCATCATTACGAGTGGCATCTACTAGGACTCACGCCAAATTCTTATTTTCATAAAACAGCTCTCCTGGACGGAAGCCCATTCTGCCTATCTGCATACATCTTGTATTCATTTTTAATGACTCCACATATTCTTTCATTAAATAATACAGGGCACAAGTGTTAGTCCTGGTCACTAGCTTTCATAATTTCTTGTAAATATATTTCAATACATATGCATTAATTATTAAAATCCTGGGGTATGTGTATCACAATGTTTTGTAAAGCTCTGTCCTACAAAGCACAACCTTGATGACAAACACATACTAGTTTGGCAAGAGATCTGACTACGCTTTGTTTTATTGACCTACTCTCACAGGCAGTTAATTTTCAGGACCAGAAAGTCTAGTATGAAGCTGCATCCCTGCTGCCTGGCCATGTTAAGTTTATTGAAGAAAGAATAACTGTTTTTCCTCTGCAATGACCTTTGTCGAGTGAGTTCTTCTAATTTCTTTATTTCTCCTTTCAGATCTGTGTTGTTGAGGAGGCTTATTTCTTATTTTTATAAACTACTAGTGTGATTGTTTTGCTCTAAAAATTGGGCTCTCAACATTATCTGAGTGAAATACTATCAAGACTGTCACTGCTGCTGTGATGAGGCTATCTGCTTGTGAAGGGTTTGAAGGGCACTCTGGTTACAAGCTTCCCCAGCAGACACTCCTGTGACACTTGCGGTGGTACCCTGTGATGCTGGATATAACTTACATCATATCCCTCTCTGTAAGGAATATTCCTTATGGATCTGAAGGGAGATCTTAAGGACTTGATAACTTCTTCTCATCCTTGCCAGCTTCTCACATTCTCACATGCATGTGCATACTAGCTTTATATTCACCCCCATCAGTTGCCTGAGGACAAATTTATGTGAATTTTTCCTAACTTCACTTAATTGTTGTGGGGAAGAGGTGAAGACATGAATGAGGGCACTGTTGCCAATGTAATAGCAAGAAGCAGTCATTCTCCAGTCACAAAATCCCCAAGAACAAGTCTCCATCCTTGGAGATATTCAAAATTTGACTGGACATGGTCCTGGGCAATGTGCTGTAGGTGACCCTGCTTGAGCAGGGGGGTTGGACTAGACGACCTCCAGAAGTTCTTCCAACCTCAATTATTCTGTAATTCTGTGATATTTCAAGATAACGTGCTAGAAAAGGACTATGCTGCATTATCCTAAACTGGAAGAAAATTTCATCAGTAAAAGAGTAAAGCAGGTGGGGGGGCAGCTAAAATAATTCAATTTTTGGGTTATACCCTCATCAAACTTCTCCCAGTGCACCAGTAACGTTTTGTTATAAATATAGTCTATGAGGAGGGTGTCCTGCATTACTGCATTAGGTCTCTAATGAGAATGTCTTTCATACTTCTCAGCATAATTCATTTTTCTCCAGTCCTCCCAGCACTTCAGTCCCCCCATACTTGGCAGGTGTGGGTTGGTAGCACGCTCCCCCTCCTCACCAGTGCCATTATTGCTCTCACTAACTCTCTCACATCGATCTGCCTAACCTCAGCTTGGAAACCTTGAGGCTGAGGAGGGGATGGGGTGGCCTGCTGTGCTGAGATCCAGGCCACGAGTACGGGGGCTGAAGCCTCGGGGGTGTTAAAAATTGCCCTAAACCAAACTCCAGGCAAAAAGCCACTGGAAGATCCTAGCTAGATTGTCCCTTGTCGTTTTCTGCTCTTTTAAGGGATATTTTTTGACTAAACAATCCTTTTTTGTCCCTCTGCCCCCAAATGACCTTAGCAAAGCTGATACCCCTCTGCTCTAGTAATGACTTGGACTCTTGGCTATGAAAGTACAAAGATAAATCTTTTGGCAGATTTCTTGGTAAGATCTATTGCCTACTAGTCATGTAGACAGTAATTTGTTGCCTCAGCTGCCTGCTTCCTAAATGGAGGTTTAATTGTAATTGTCTCTAATTATCTGTTAGCGCTCCCTCCCTTTCACAGGTGGTGCTGATGTCACAGCATTACAGACATCATCTTCTTTAATTTTCATACTCTATTTTCACTGCTTTTTTTTTTTTTTTTTTTTTTTTTCCCTTTCCCAGATTACGAGTTGGAATAACTTCTTCTGCCCTTACATTCATTTTCTCCTCACGCGCTGTTTAAATCAGGAATAACTCCATGGAAGCCACTGGAGTTGCTGCTGGATAAATCTGTCAGAGCTGGGAAAAAAAAAAAAAAAAAAAAAAAAAAGCACTTTGAAATTAGTCTAGAAGAGCACACTGCAGCAGAGGTGACATCCCAGGGCAGAAAGGCTGCTGTTGGCAGCGATCCATGCAAGGCAGTTTAAGTGAATTTTGTTTAAGTTTTTTGTTTTAAAATCTTAAACTTTGTTTAAAAACTTAAAAACTTAAAAACTTTTGTTTAAGTTAAAAGAAACCAAAAAGAGACCTAAAGTCCTCTTTCATAGTTTTCTCAGAGCTTACACAAATGCATTTTCAGAAAATGGCAGATATCTCAGTCCTACTCAAGGTAATAGTTCCCACCACTGTCTCGTAAAGCTATTTGCATCACATCAGCTCTTTGGATATTTTCTGAGAAATATGAAAAAATTACCAGTTCATACTGGTTCATCAGGTGATGTCTTTGATTTCTTATGTTTTTGCTCCAGTGTTTCACCTTAGTTTCAGAACCTGAAAACAGCCTAGTCAGAAATCTATCCAGACTACAATAGGTGCTGGAAAAAGAGGGAAAAGTTATTACAAAAAATCATTTTAACAGACAGCTTATTATAGGGCTGCATTTCATCCTTTTCTCTTGCAGACAGTTAAAAAAAAACACAATACAGAAAAATTGTAGTACTAAATTGACACTTTATAGTAAAAACGTTGCTGTCCTTTTTTTAGAAAAATTAAAGCCAGATTTTTGAAGTGACAGCTCCAGATGCTTCTGTGATCTTCAAATAGCAACACATTACTTATCTCCTCTCCTTCTCCTATACTTAGCATAGCAATTCTTCAATGACAATTATGTCAGTTCATTTTTAGTGCGAGATGCCAGTAGACTCCATAGAGGATATTCCAGACATATCCTCCAAAAATGCAGTTTGCTTTGTCCTGCCTAGCACACACCAGGCTCCAGACTCCCAGCTACAGAAATAAAGCCCTGGAGAGGTGCCACCATAACCCCTTGGGTCCTGCTTTGCAGTCGCCCAGCTACACTGGGTTGAGAGCCTCCTTTTGCATAGATATTTCAGCAATTTGGACACCTCGCTACACACACAGTGCAGCCAGCCTTGTCCTCATGGCTGAGGGGACATCCTTGGGCAGAAAGGCTGGAATCGGCAGTGGCCAACCCTGACAGACGGCAGGGAGGTGAAAGCAGGTGTTGGTGGCATGGATGACAGCAAAGTGAGGAGCATGTTGAATGCAAGACAAAAGTAAAGGCAGAATGACAGTAAAATTAAATGCAGGAAAGGGACAGAGAAGTCCAGCTAAGCTCTCTTATGCTCTGCTTGTCAAGCACTCCAAAATTAAATATCAGCTGTGGAAAACACTGTAGATAAAATGCAAAATAAAACTGACTTGTCTCATTACTACAGGCTACTGCTAAAAGAACAACAGAATATTTAAATATGGATCAGTTACATTATGTTCATACAGCAACAAGAGCATCTACAGACTCATACGCAGGGGTAAAAAATGTGGGGTTGTCGTTCTGGAGGCTTGGGGGCACAACTAGTTTCACAGCTGTGGTCAGAAGAAGTTGTCCTTGCTCAGCACCCTGCGTGGCTTTCAAAGCCATGCAGCCATGGCTCCCGCCTGCTGCCCCTTCGGGGCCCTGCTTTTGGGGCAGTGCAAACCACGGGTGTCCCATGGCTCAGATGTCCTCTGCAGGGGGCCCATTAAGGCCCGGAGCTGCTCCGGATGAATTCGGCAAGTACTGTGCTAAACGGCACCCGTGCAGCTTGGTCAGGCAGCCCATCACTCTCAGCAAGCGCAGGAGCGGCTGGGCTGAGACAGTGGAGGTGAAGTGCAATATTTCATTCCAGTATTGCATCGAGCTGAGCGCCAGCGAACAGGCTTGAGGCTATCCAACGCTGTATTTAGAAAAAAGCTGTAGCAAAGGTGATGGGGAGGAGGTGAGTTGCCGGGGAGCTATTTGCTCTGCATGGGCTCTTGCAAATGAGCCTGGCTAAGGGCTGCTTTCTGCTCGCTGCACCTGCTGAGCCCTGCGTAGCTCACGTGCCATTTCATCTGTACCAGATACCTTCACTGCCTTTAGCTGTGGCCAGCAGAGGCTTCAGTTCACTGTTATAATTGCAGAGGTGGCAAATGCTCTTTTGCACAGTTTATGCTGGTGAGGGAGTTATTTTCCCAGTATAGTTTAAAACAGTTAGATGAATGACATAAGCCACTCTGGCAAAAAGCCTTGAAAAAGATTGCAGTGTCTCTTCTAGGTCATTTCCTGGCATTGCTCTGCCAGCTGAAAATGCAGTGTCTTAGTCCCTCAGACTGACGTATTTCTGCGGGCAAAACTCCTTAAGCACGAGCCAAGGCACAGTGTCTTTGAGGCGTCACTGTGCCATCCCACTTGGAAAGTGTGCGTCACAAACTCTTACCTGTTACTCACTTGACAGAGAAAGCAGCAAAGGCAGATTTGTCCATGAAATAATTCTGCATAGGAAACCATGAACAGCTGCAGAAAGTGAGGATCATGACACAGAAGTTATTCTGTGGCTGCTAAACCGTACAGGTCAGAGGAGGCAGAGACATGACTGCAGCAGTGAGAGAAGCAAGGGAAAAGGTTTTGGGGTTCTCCATTTGCTTAAGATTATTCTATAGATTATTGGGTTTTGTGTCTAAAATGAGCAAGGATTCAGTTTAGACACTGGCTCACCACAAAGCCTTGATCTTACAATTATAGAAAATTGGGGTTTTAAAGATAGAGCATAGCTTAATCTGTAGATTTGCTAAGTTTTGCATCAAATCAGAACAAGTGTCAAATAACTCTTTGCAATCACATTGCTCATCCAAAGAACAGCTTATCTATATCTATACCAAGAGATTTCACAGGGTAAATTGCTGTCACAGGCCTGCTAAATGTTCTGTGTGCCAAGGATTTGTTCCGTCTTCTAGCCAGTGTCACCCAAATTTCTGGTCTTCTATTATCCCTATAATTTTATGTGGTCTGGTTTTCCTCTCCTTTGTAACAGTGCAAAACAGTGAGTTCTGCAATTCAATTGTGTACTGCAGGAAAAAAAAATACTTCAATTTATTTGCTTAAAATCTACTGCTCAGTAACTTTATTATATGGCTATAGTTCTTACGTTGCGAGAAAAATCATTTATCATTCCCTATTCATTTTCACTAGAGTACTAATTCTTGGATATGCTTCTAGCTGAGTGCCATATGTTATCTTTTTCCATGCTGAAGAAGCTGTTCCGTATCTCTCATGTCTGTATTCTTCTAGTTAATTATACTTTTAAAGCTGGGATGACCGTCATTGCATGCAATACTGAAGATATATTTATAAGCTTCTATACAGTGGCATAATGATGTTTCTGTCTTCCTGAAATGCAGAGAAGGGCTGGAAGGCCTGAACACTTGTCTACAGTCTCCAGCTACACTACCTAGACTAAAAAAAAGGTATAAGCTCTACACGTAAACACTGTTATAGACCACTGCAGCAGTCATACTACTGACCATGTGCCTAATAGTCTAGTTGCCTTTCTAAGCCCCTTTGAGCACTGAATGTTATTTTCAGGGAAATAGCCATATTGACATCAAAAGCTCTTCCCTGGCCATAAAGGATAAATCAGAGGCAGTGGATGGATATGCATGGCTAAGGTCATTTTCTCCTTGTGCTTTACTACATTTTTATTTAAATTCAATTTCACTTGCTAGTTTATTGCACAGTTACTTAGCATTCTAGTGCAAATCTATGCAGTCAGCTTTAGATTCGACAATCCTGATTTATTTTGTATTATCCCAAGGCTTTGTCACGTTGCTGCCGATCCCTTTTCCATGGCGGACTGTGCGTGTCGCATTTGTCATGCATGCACAGGATGCCCTGAACTGCCCCAGCACAGGAACTTGTGGACCTTGTTGGTGCCCGATTTCCGATACCTGTTTTTGGCTTCTGGTCTTTAATCATGTATTCACTGGAGAAGGAACTTCCCCTCAAGCCATGACACCCACGTTCTTTAAGAACAATTGATGGGAGCTTTTGTGCTATATATATATCAAATGGATCACTTTTCCCCCATGTTCTTGATTCCTTTAGTGCAGGCCTGTGTTGAACTGGATGTATGAGGGAGACTCAACCTGGCAGCTAGTAAAGCAAGGAAATGGTGGTTTATAAAATGGCAAAAATACTAGAATTACTCCAGCAGAGACCATCAAAATAACGTAAGAATAATTTAAATAGGCTTTATGAGAGAAAACACTGAGGTTGGTTGCCATCTTCAGTCAGTATCTCTGCTTTGTGGGTAGCAGAATGGAGAAGAAATGAAAAAGCTTAGCAAGAAGAAGGAGGCATAAATATCTGGAGGCTGATATCTGAGGGCTAAGTTCTTCTGTTGTTCACACAGGGTCTTCAGGAAAGTGACGTCTGCTTCCTCCCCAGCCTAGATGTATAACCCCGACACACTGACTGTGGGACTGACATGAGCTGATGAGCTGCCAGGCCCACGTGTAAGGGCACATACCAGCATGGGCATCGCAAACCATTTAGTCTTTCCTGCACGTCTGGAGTTGTTTGCAGGTGAAAGCTGCCTTTGCACAAAAACGTGCTGCTGGTACCTATACATGTGAAATCTGGGCTTTGAAAATATTTCCTATAATCTCCTCCTATGAAATAAAACCATGCCACGAGAGCAACCGCCTTTCCAGACACACGGAGCGGTAACCTACATAATGATGACTCCTGGAAATGATGCAGATTTATGCAGCTGCCACCAGATAAGAATCTTATACATAGTAAGGTATTTGCACTGGGAACAGTGGCAGGCTGACTAAAGTGACGGGAAACCTCAACACAGCCACACTAATGATTGGTAGTAAAAATTCAGATTGTTGAAGAATATTATTAAATCTTAGATGGGTTTTGAGAAATTAAATGAGTTCAACAGCTGCTCTGCCATTTAGGAGGCTGTAACCCATTACTGAATGCACGGGAAGTAAAGTTTCAGAGTCTAAAAATATATTGTATATACCACTCTTTCTACTTTCCCAGGAGTGCTGAGAACATTCAGGACTTATTAAAAAGGCATTAAAAATTAGTTGAGGTTTGCAGATTCCTTTGTATTATTTCCCTTTGAAAAAATGCCAGAATTAAAGCTACTTTTCTTGTGAAAAGTCAGATGACAATAGCAAAATGAAAAGGAGGGGATATGCCTCTTGCTTAAGTCATGGAACTTACTGCCATGGTGGGGACTAGCAGTTCCTTTTCTCTGTCTGGCCATGAAACCCAATTCTCAGCTTGATCCTTTCTCAGCAGCTTTCCTGCTACAGACCTAGGCACTGGTAAATCCTTGAGGCCATGACTTGAGGAAGAAAAACATCAGAAAAAAAGACAAAAAGGACAAGTACTTGGGTCATACGCCATTTCTGTAGGTCACTAGAAAGTAACCACTAAAGCCTTTCTTCTGGATTGTGGCACAGAGGATCTAAATTCTGGGCCTACACCAGCCAGCCCACAGATATTGGTCACCACTACAAATGATTAGTTATTTTGTGTCAAAATGTCCTTAGTGACGTTAGGCCCTGGAAAGTTTCCAGGGAAGTCACCTGGAATTTTGCCTGTAAGATCTGACTCATGAAAGCACACAGTCAGTCTCATTTGTATCTGAATGTTATCGAAAGCCCTGTGGGTTAGATTTGCCTTGCGTGTGCCTGTCTCTGATGTGATTCTATAGAGTAGACTCAAGAACATGGATGTGACGTCCATAAAGGATCTAATAACTATGAGGAGAGCTGTTCTTTCATGAATTTGTGCTTGCAAATCCTGGAAAATATGTTTGCATTTTGCAGGGATGATTTGCATTCTGTGTTTCAATAAATTTCTATTTGTGGAAGCAAGTGCTATTATTACTGCGCTGCAATTATTCTGCTGGCGTATAAAGGCTCCTATGGAGGATGAGTTCCCCACTGGGCTAGAGGCTGAATGAGTGCAGAACAGGGCTTTGACTTGCTTGCTTGATTGCCTCTAAGGAGAATTTTGGGTTCCATGGGATGAAACTGTTTCTCATCAAACTACTGATGGTGGGATTATTAAAGGAATTGGCCTACTTGTGCCGTCTGTACCATTGTGGACCAGGTGAAGTGACCATAAAAAATAAAAGAAAGTAGAGATTTTAACAACGAAATTGTTACTGACTCCTTCCCACTTTAATGTCTTTTTTGATTCAGAAATGAATTCTCCTCATGAAAAGGGTCTGCTACCTCCACTACCACACAGAACAAGTTTCTAGGAAAACTACCCTTCATGCCCAAAATTTCCACAGGTATTTCTTTACAGCTCTCACTATTAAGGTGTGCCTCTGGCTGGAAGGAAATGGAATTCACTAAATGGGAGAAAGATAAGTAAAGAGTAAACCAGTAAGAAGTTGTATTTAGTTTTGGGGGCACCAAAGTGGAGTGGAGTTTTGTGCCCAGCAATATTCCTATTTTTATATTCAATGACAGGCTAAAATGAAGATCTTAAAGAGCCCAGGGCCCTCCCCTGAGAGTCTTTGCCTATTTACCCACGACTTCCATGTCCTTTCCAGCACAGTTCCTAGGTTCACCCACTTGCTTGTGTTTAGAGCTTTTTCTTAGTAAGTAGAAATGAGCATTTGAATCACCTCCGGCTAACGCAAACCGCACCTCCCAGGTAAGAGTGTAGGACATTAAACTTCTCCTCCTTTAATCATCTCTTAAAAGTAGAGTGAGCATCTTGCATCCCTTTGAAGGATGGGGCAGCATCTCAGCGCTTGAACAGATTGCCCAGAGAGGTTGTGGAGTCTCCTTCTCTAGAGATATTTAAAACCCACCTGAATGGGATCCTATCTAACGTCCTCTAGGTGACCTACTTGGGTTGGACTAGATGATCTCCAGAGGTCCCTTCCAACCTCAACCACTGTGTGATTCAGTGATTCTGTGATCTCCCTGCAGCTCTGGTGCCTGAGCGCTGGGGAAGGGCATGGCTTCAGGTATGCTCTACTCCTTAGGCTTAGTGTTGCACTACAGTGTTTGTGCTCACTCCCTTTTCAGCACAGGGTGATTTTTTTCTCACTATTAGAGGCCTCTTTAAACACTGATGGACACTTTAAAATAAATAATTCTGTTGAATGACAGTCCTTCCCCTCTCTTCTCCGCTTGACTTTTCACACCAGCTCCTACACCTTTGTTTTTCTTGTGTCAACACAAGCACAACGCTGGTGTACGCACAAGCATTTGTCCCTACCACTGGCAGAAGGAGCTGAGAACTGTTCTGGTTAAAGCAAAGTATGTAATTTTTCTTCAGTTACTTTTGCCCTAGAGAATTTTCCTCTTGGTCACTGTGGGGACATACAGACGCTTGCGCTAACATCTGGAGGAGTTAGGGTGGGAATGATCAAGTGGATATGGAAAAGGTGGCAGATAGATCTGTTTCTTCCTACTGGTTTATACGAGGTTAAAGCATTTGGGAAGATGGATTCTTGTGCTCTGCTTACCTTGTCCAGCAAGAACCAGAGAGATGGATTTAAGGCCTCCTTTGGGAACCAGGTGATTAAATTTAAGCTCATGGCTCTGAAATCTTTAGTGGAGCTAGTCATTAGTTGTTATTTTTTTTTTTTTTTAAGAGAAAGCAGCTTTCAAAGCTCCTATTGTTTCTGTATTCACAGCTTTTAAAAATTAAATCAACAACTAAACCAAAAAAGAGGCAGAAAATAGCAGATGTCCTTCATTTGTGCTAGTTTCAAGTAAATTAAAGATTACTAGCACTTCCCTTCAGAGCTTTTTTTTAAAATATATATTTTATGCTATATAAAACTCTGTATGACATAAAAAATGATCCTGATATTATGAGATCTTTTGGCATTTGCTTAGCATCTCCAGGCCAACTGTTTAGTAGCGATATTTTCCTTTTTAATTGGCATTACTTGTGCATCAGAGGTAGGCATAAAAGAAAACTTCCAGATCCAAAATTGTAAGAAACCCAGTAATACAAACTGAAACCCCAATATTCACAAAGATATGTCGTATTTGGGATATTCATGGTAGACTAACTAAAACAGCCCTTCAAACGTATTGAATTTTCTGAAAGTGAGGGAAAGGGATTACTAAAACTGGAGTAAAACTTGTACCCCTCTGTGATGTGCATATGCTATACTGCATATAATAGCTATGCTTAAACTCTCTCTGTAAATATTAGTAAAAAATCAATAAATGTGTGATAGAAGCTACTACACTTACTCCCCATTGTTAGCTTAAAACCTTTGCTTGCTGTATCAAAAATTGCTTGATGTTTGAGTGATGACTCCCATACAGCTATTACTGTCTATCTTGTATAACTCATACACATGTTTCACTGAAAGATTTGTAAGGTGTGTCCGCAAAACAAAATGTTATTTATTTTCTAGAGTGTTTCAAGGACGTATAAAAACATTACGTATGCCATGAACTATATCAACGGTTTTTAAACTTGTTGGGCCTATGGACCACTGCCAACTGCTAATGTGTCTCCCGGATGACCGCACGTGGTCTTCATCACATGGTGTAATTGAAAACACTGTTAAATGTGGTTTCTCGTTCCCCTGTGGACTGCTCGCCTCATCTTTGAGGGTCACTGAAAACCACTGCCATAACGTCTGCGGCTACGTAGCTGTTTTGTTGCTCTTTCAGCTTTTGTCTTGAAAATCATGGTTCCTATTCATCATTTGGACCCCAGACTTATAAAGACTTGTGAGTGCACTTCAGGTCCCACATTGTAAGTAAACCCTGTAGTAAGGAAACTACTCGCAGGGCAGAAAGCCAGGAACGTGTCATTGCGGTGTGGGGGGCCATAAATTCATAGAATCATAGAATGAGTAAGGCTGGAAGGGACCTCTGGAGATCATCTAGTCCAACCCCCCTGCTCAAGCAGGGACACCTAGAGCATGTTAGGTTAGACAGGGTTGCATCCAGGCGGGCCTTGAAGATCTCCAGAGAAGGAGACTCCACCACCTCTCTGGGCAACCTGTGCCAGGGCTCCGTCACTCTCACAGGGAAGAAATTCCCCCCCACGGTCAGGCAGAACTTCCTGTGCTTCAATTTCTGCCCATTGCCTCTTGTCCTGTCACACGAGACAACTGAAAAGAGTTTGTCCTCGTCCCCTTGACACCCTCCCTTCAGGTACTTGTACACACTGATAAGATCCCCCCTCAGTCTTCTCTTCCCCAGGCTGAAGAGGCCCAGCTCTCGCAGCCGTTCCTCTTAGGGCAGATGCTCCAGCCCTCTGATCATCTTTGTAGCCCTACGCTGGCCTCTCTCCAGGAGCTCCATGTCTCTCTTGTACTGGGGAGCCCAGAACTGGACACAGTACTCGAGATGAAACCTCTCCAGGGCTGAGTAGAGGGGCAGGATCACCTTCCCTGACCTGCTGGCAACACTCTTCCTAATGCACCCCGGGAGGCCATTGGCCTTCTTGACCACAAGGGCACATTGCTGGCTCATGGTCAACTTGTCATCTACCAGCACTCCCAGGTCCTTCTCTGCAGAGCTGCTCTCCACAAGGTCAGCCCCCAGCTTGTACTGGTGCCTCGGGTTACTTTTCCCTAGGTGCAGGACTCTGCATTTGCCCTTGTTGAACCTCAGGAGGTTCCTCTCTGCCCAGCTCTCCAGCCTGGCCAGGTCTCTCTGAATGGCAGCACAGCCCTCAGGTGTGTCAGCCACTCCTCCCAGCTTGGGATCATCAGCAAACTTGCTGAGGAGGCACTCTGTCCCCTCATCCAGGTCATTGATGAAGAAGTTGAACAGGATGGGACCCAGTCCTGAGCCCTGGGGGATGCCACTAGCCACAGGCCTCCAGCTGGACTCCACACCACTGATGATGACCCTCTGAGCTCTGTCTTTCAGCCAGTTCAAATTGTTAGAGTGACAGTAGCAGAATAATTTGTCCTTTCTGAGTTGGAGAAATACAAAGCGTACTCTGAATTACATGTACCTACTGTAATATTCACATTGAATTCAATCACTCAGCTTGGTGCAAGAACTCCACCTGAATTAATTTTTTAATTCAATGCTTTTTTCCCATTGTGTCTCTCTATTTGGTCAGGAGTAGTTTTAAAACTGGGCCGAACACACAAAACAGGGAAAATCATTTTACTAGTATGCTGTTTACATAATGCCATGCTATTAACTTAATTCAGCCTACAGAGAGCTATCTGAATATTTTCTAATAAGCAATTTAAAATTCCAAAGTTACTTCAGTTTTTGTAAACCCACACAACAAACCCCATGTTCAGTGAGTTCCTATAACACTCTTGTAGTCATGAAAATCTTGGAGAAAAAAAATCAGCTTTTAATATGCATATATAATATAATTTCCTTTCTACTGTTTCTTCTGCAGTTTCTCCCCTCCAGCAGGCGAAGGGGTTGCTGTCCATGGCTACCCTTACGTGGTGACCAGTGGGGTCACCACTGCGTGGGTACTACTCTTGGTCGAACGGGCACTGGGAGCGATAAAACACTCCAGCTGTGAATATTGTCTTGTAAACACTGGAAAAAGGCAAGCATAGGTTTCATTTGAGTATTTGCTTTTTCTGCATGTGATTTTCATTACTGCAGTATTTATAGTACTCTGCAGCCAGCAGACAGTGATTATTGTGCGAATGTTAATTAAAGTGTTATCAAGTTTTGTGTGTCGAGCTGATAAGACAGACCAGTGCTCTAAATTTAGACTTGTCAGGAGTTGTTCGAGAATACAAACACAGGCTGCACCATGCTGACAGATCTCACAGCAGCCACTAAATTCTCAAAATGGTGTCAGCCCATGGTTAATAGACTGAACAAATAATACGGGAAAATTTTGCTAACTGCATCCATGTTGTTATATGTCAGCAGTATCAGGTAGCCAAGCCTGGTATAGGTAATGCTCCAATCAGCCATGTTTGGATTGTTTTCTGAAAAGGCAGTTATAGAAGGCTATACTGCTTTAACTCAACTGTAAAATAGTTTTTGCACTTACAAAAGACACATTTAGATAAACAGCATGAAGTTATATAGTTCCCTTCAAACAAACAACTCCTTCCCACCACCAATTTAAAATATTTTGACTGAGAAACTCTTCTTTCTCTTGGGTAGTCCTATTATTTCTTTAAAATATTACCAGACTCTTGGCTTGCTTTTTTCAGAAGTGGCCTCTGACACTGTACCTCAGCTTTTGTGCTGGGACCGGTTTTGCAGAGCACGTAGGGCTGGATGGCTTGGGCGGCTTTTGGAGATACCATGCACCTGGCAAGGTGTCACAGCCAGAGCACATAGTAAGTTAGTGCTCCTTGGAGAGTCTGCCCAGAGAGCGTGGTAGGCAAGTACAAGTGACAGCGAACTTAGAGAGAGCAGTAGAAAGACAGAAGAGTGTGGATATTGCAACAGGATCTTCAGTTTGCAGAGGTGCTCCCTCATACTCCTTCGTGTGATTTGCTGGAAAATCAAATAGGTTGGATTTTGCAGAGAGAGTCAGCAGGTAAGATTAACAAAAGTAGCTAGCTGTCCTTTAAAATCTGGTCTTTGGTGCTCACTGATATTAAGTTTCTGTAGCATTTGGGCATCTAGTTCTTTTTGCTTTTTTGACAACATATTCTTTTTATCCTCAAAACTACTGTACAAAATTGTAGCAACAATTGTTTAAGTCAATATCAAAATCTTGACCTTCATTTCATGTTAAGTACAGTTCCCATTATACTCAAAAACAACCCACTGTTTGGATGGGAAAGGACACTTTTTAGTCTGATCTGGTCTACAGCACTATGCTAATCTGTTACACAAAGTGAATTTTTCATACGTTTTCACATTTCAGAATTTTTATTAAAGCCTATAATTATTATAGCTCTAATTATTCTGTCATTTAAACACTTTTATTTCCATTTTGGCATAATTGGCTACTTGATTGTAAAATACTTTCTTTATGACAGTGTTTTTCTTGATCGGGTCCTCTGACCCTCTACCAAGAAAAAAAAATTGTTTCTCCTTTCCTCATTACTGCAATTACATCAGAAAACAGTATCTGGCTGAATGATATAAATGTCAGTGAATATTGTTCTCTAGAAAACCATTTGCTATCAAAGACTTTTTTTTGTGCACAGGCAAAAGTTACCATTTTGCTTGAAGAGATTTAACTTTGACATTACTGAAAAGCCCCAGTGACAAATAAACTCTGATGTACAGAGTACTTCTAACCTGCCTTGTCCTGGAAATGCTCTCGCTTGTATTTTGCAGTCTTGTGACAGAGGAATGAGCTATCACCAGATCCCAAAGTGGGGTCATCGATGCCACCAAGTCCACTTCCAGCAGCCGAGAATCTGACCCAAAATCAAGTGCATCAGCAGTGATGGGTCAGTGAAGGAACTGGGTTTTGTGAACTGCATATTTACTGACTGGAAAACCATTTAGCTCCTCAGGCAATTATTTTCTGTTTGTTTTAAAACAACCTTTGGGAAATAATAAAGGTTTGAAGTGTAGGACAAAGGTCTTCATAAACAGACTGTGCAGCTGACAGCTTCACCTACACGAGACCTGCAGTATTTCTCATGCTCTTGTTTTTCAGGGTAGTGGATGAAATTCGACTCACTGGCTCCAGGATATTTCCCCAAAGTCTGCAAGTGAAGAAAGAACAGTGAGCAATTTAGGGGGAAAAAAATGATCTGGAAAAGCACCGTAAGCATTTCCCTCAGAGCTTTCTCCTGCCATGGCTGACAGAAGCACACTTTCAGGGCAAGTAGGTGGCTTCATTTCACCATCTCATAAAGCAAACATCTAAAAACAGCTGAAGAAACTGCATCCTAAAATTGCCTACTTTTCTTCAGTGGTTGCAAAGGCAGCCTAGAGTCACGAGCACTAACTCAGACCTCTTTGCTGCAGACATCTGATGTTAGGTGGTAATCCCACCCTTGCTGTGGGTGTGCTGCCCTTTGATGGACATTCAAGTGGGGATTGTCACTATTTTTGCCCATTCTCCAAAGGATCCCATTATCTTCAAGTCATCTTTGAACAGATTGTCATGTAGCAGTATTTTGACTTACTTAAAGGTAGTAATTGCTCATCTGTAAATTCTAGGGAATAACTTTAGCATTGAAAATAGTCTGAAGCTCCTGAGTAAGATCTGGGTTTTTTGTATCGACTGGAAACAGGTTTGGCTGATAAACATGTGATTGCTGTGTGATTCAGAAAGATGCTTTAGCTGACAAGAATATAGTGATAGCAGAGGTAGGAATTCAACAGTATGTGTCAAACATAAGTCACAAATTCCCATCTAATCTGAGACCCAGATCTAAAAAGGGTAAAATTTGAAACAGCTTGTATTTTTGCTCATATAAAACCGAACCCTACTGGCATTCCTCATAGTACCAGAGGTGCTAAAATCAATGACAACACTCACCTGAGTAAAGCCAGCAGGAATTTATGGTACCTGCTGAGCTCTGAATGTGAGGAATTTTGGCTGTGATATGATTTTGGTCTTTCAAATGGAAGTGTTCTTACTATTTCTGGCAGGAGTAGGGAAAGTTTTTTAATAATCTGGGTGAGCAGGAGCAGAGCAGCTGGAGTCTATGATTTGAGACGTGTTTTAGTCTTTGGGGGAAACCTGTCCCACCTAGGCCTGACTGTACATGCAGATTGAGGGTGGAAACAAGGACAGGGTGCTAGTGATAGTATTTCTTTGTACCCTGCTGGCTATGCGAAGTAGCATGTGTCACATGTACTAACCAGACGGGCCAGTGAGGCTTGGATGGAGACTTGACCTCCTGCAATGATATAGAGCTGCCCTTTGAAACAATCACAGCACAAAGTGAGGTCCTGTAGAAGTTACAGAGAAAAAAAGTGCTTATCAAGGCATGTAAGCATATTTAAACCATTTTTATTTGTTTAAAATTGAATATAGTACTGCTTGCATTAACCTGCTGTATCTGAACTGCTCCCAGGTCACAAATAAATCCTCTTTTTATCTCCATTCCTTCAAGCAGTGTTTTTCCCACCTCAGGTCAGTTGTGTCCATGCCTGCTCACAGCTCCCAAATGTCCAGGCAGTGCTGCATGGCAACAGCAACCAGGAGGAGAAACAAGCGCGAGGTATAGGATGTTTTTTCCCAGCAGAGAAGGATAAGAGTCCATCCGTGCCAGTAAACCCCTCGGTAAGGGCAGTAACTGAATCCAAAAGGAAAATGGAAAAAGGACATCAATTGTTTGGACTGCAAAATGACACAACAAAACCTATTCAATACAGAAAATATTTTGGTTAAGAAATTGTTGGCTACAGTGTAGTGGAAAATTGCCTAAATTAAATCATATGGAGCAAGTGATCCTGCAGTCTACTGATATATTAGAATCTTCCAGTGTTTGACCTAGGAAATAAACTAATTTCAATTCTTAGAGGAGCTAGAGATAGCCGTATAACAGAAATATCTATAACAACCGCAGAGGAAGCTATGTATGTGTTAGCAGAATTGCCTGCATGTTGCATGAAATTCTGATGTCCTTCAGAGCAGAAGAGCAAGGATGCCACCAGCCTGGCGTGGTGATGATATTTCCACCTGTGGCAGTAGAAGAGCCACACCACAGCCCTGCCGCCATGGCAGAGATTCAGGTGTCTTGCTGCTGTTGCACACCGTTGGGCATCTGTAATTTAAATCACTAAACAGCAGAACCGAGATGTCCTGGCGTGTCTGCGTATAAGTGATTTCTGAATCTCATCTGCAGGTTTTAAGAGCCCCCAGGAGCTGCCTGCAGTGACACACACAGGGCTGGGATACCGCTGTTTGCCTCCTGTGAGACAGGGAGAAGTTGTGACCGTGTTCAGGCTGGTGCACACGGCTCTTCCACGTGGGAACTGCAGCCAAGTCCCTGTGGGTATTGCAGAACTGAAGATGCCCTCTCCACCTCGAGCACATGATGGGGACGTGTCCAGACACTTTCAGCACATCTGGCCACAGGAAAGATGGGCAGGAATCTGGAAAGCTTAGATGCCACCACAACATCCTGGAGGTTATCACATTTTCCGTTCACAGTTTACTGTCGGGCTGTGCAGCACGTTGCAGACTGATTTGTGAAGTGTCCAGGAGCAATGCCATGGGCTGTACTACCTTGTGCTGGCTGACATGATTCCAATATTGCTGGAATTGTCTGTACAAGGAAGTTATTTTCTTTCCTGCTCCAGTTAGCAAGGCATTCATACTGGAGTTTACACGTAGGTCGCTGGCTGGGAATCTGGGGTTCTGGACTTACCTCCCAGCTCTGCTGCTGGCTTTCTCTTGTGACTCTTTCAAATTCAAGGTCTCTGAGTCTTACTAGAAGATAACAAGAATATCCTTTCTCCATCCATTTTTTAAGTCACAGTTATTTATACAGTAAGTCTCCACGGCAGGCCAGGCAGCTTGCTGGGGAGAAGGGGAAGAGGAGAGTTGATGTAGCCCTCAGGGGGGCTTTGAGATTACGACTGCTTTGTTAAATCTGGTTAAAATGGATTGAGGGGGGGCTCAAGGATTTTGAGGATAGGACTGACAGACATAGCTTATTTATATAAACCTCCTCCCTTAGGAAAGTAGGCTGAAAATAATAATTTCTGTTCTTTTTTGTTTTTTTCTGATTCTTAGAAGATGCTTTCAGTCTTTGATCCAGATTCTGATTCCAATTGTAGCATTTGAAGATGAAATTTTTCCTTTCATTTCATTGGAGCAATTCCAAATTTTCACACTGATAACTGAGATCATGATCTACCTCTTTTATTTATTGGTAACTACTGGAAAATACTGGTTTCTCTATTTTACTGTGGCTTAAAATGTAGACCAAATCAAAATTTTAAGATATCTTGACTTATTCTTCTCTGATGATGGAGTAAAATTATTATGAGATTTTTGCTGCTTTCTTCATGCAGACGTGAATGGACAGAGATGTCCCTAGTGTCTGAAAAATCTTTTACAATATGATGCCACCTTCAAGGTCAAGAGCACATCCAGCAAATTATTTCCATGAGCATTTGCAATACAGCCAACAGCAATGCAACTCTTATAACACAACTACATTTATGTTTTGGGAATGAAAATAGCAATCTCCTGTTTGCTGGGGTCAAACATCTCACTTCAGGAGGGGAATTCAGCAGACACCAGGCCTGGTAGTAGCTACTTAAGAAAGAAATGTATGCTATAGACATCATGATTTCTTTTAAAGATCATTGTATCCTTGTCAAGATGATTTTTGGCATATTAGAGACAACATACTTTCATTTTAAAAATCCCAGATAACATTTTTTATTAAAGAAACGAAAGGACTCAGAAGTGAGAAGTTTATTTTTTTTTTTAATAAGGCTACCTTCACGTGAGCAAGGTAAGGCTCACCTTTAGATGAGTCTTAAGGGTTTTTTAGGTAAGTCTAAGGTATGAATCTCAATTAAGTCTTTGAAAGCATTATCTTCCTATTACGATTTAGTCATGAAATGGTCATAAAAATAATTATTTAAGGAATGTTTTAGCTAAAGGCCTTGATATAAATCCATAGATGGGTTAAAAGAGACAGTGTTCTAAAGGAAAATGAAAGGTGAATTTTTCATCTATATTCGCTAGTCACTATAAAATGTTAATACCAATTATTTAAAAATGATTCTAATCTTTACTAATTTTTTAAGATACGTGACAGCACACTCAAAAGTTTTGCAGTTTTTAAAGCTGCAGCATTCAAAATTCCCAGTGGATTTTTCACATTTCTCTTTCAATACTCAATGTGTGTTGCACAACTGATTGAAGTATGCTGCATCTGAAGTAAAAGGATGCCAGCCACTACATGCATCAAGGAGGCACTTTAAGACTTTGCAGATAAACCAGAAACCATTACCCGAATTCACAGTGGATGACATTTGTCCTAGCTGAGCCATATACTTAATATACTTAAGTGATTCTGATACTTTCGCTAAGTTTCATGATGAGCTAATGGAAAAGTTGATATGTCATATTAGGTGATAGGTCTATGTCTTGATGACCCACTCCTCTGAGAAATGAGGATAAATTCTCATTTGCAGCCCTTTAAAGTTAATGTTATCCTTTTCAGTCTTGCTACTTCTCAGAACCTCATTGAAATTGTACATCTTTAAAAACACTAACAAAATAGAAGAATACAAACACCTTCTTGTCTCCAGTTCAATCCATGTGCAAGATCACTGGGTGTCATGCCAGAGAGGGACCTGGACAGACTGCTGTGGTACTGTAATGAGCTCAAGTTCAGGAATATGCATGTAAAACTACTCCTGACAACCTTAATGCCCTGCTTGAAATCTTCAAAGCCAGTTCTACCACGTGCCTACAAGGCCTCAAAAAATTGATGGCAGTGTGGTTGCTGGGAAATGCATGATTTTCACAGAACTCTGAATGCCTGGATTTCAAATTTTAGTTATTAAGAAATCTCCATGGACTATGTCTATATTAGCAAATAATTCAACACTATGGGATGTGTCAGGAGAATGAAGGAGTCGATGATGAATCTGCACATCTACACTAGCAGTGGGTCTGGACTTTTCTCTTGGCCTACATTTTGTCTAGATTCTTGGAGGAAAAGTCGCCCTCAGGTACATGGCTTGAAGCTGTCCAAAATTCAGGCACTGTGTCCTGCTCGCAAGTGGGTGCGCCAATGGAAATGCAATGGTTTCTTCTTTTGGAGGAAACCAGCACAGATCCCTGTCTGGTTTCGTCCAGAAGAAATCCTTGGTGCTTGCACTGAAATAGGTCTGTGAGCTGAACCAATGTGTGCCAAGTGCAATAATGGGGAGAATCCCTTCAAAAACCCACTACTGCTGTGAGCCTTAATGTAAACACGCAGACCACCTTGAGAGTGTTTATAAAGTCCTCTAGAAAAGATTTACTGGTATGATTCTAAGATGTTCTAAATAACTGAAAAAATAATTGCATATGAGAGGCCTAGATTATCCTTGTGTACATCCTCTAGGAGCAAACATTGTTTTGACTTTGTGTAGTTAGTCAAGGTAATTGCTATGCATGGACTATATTGTTGAAGTTTTCTAGCTACCTCAAAATAAAAATTCCTTGTGTTTTGTCTTCATAAAGTTTCTAGATTATGATGATGATGAACTTCAGTTTGAGGTATTATTAGGAAAAATAGACTTTTCTTGATACTGAAGATATGTTTTCCATATTTTACAATGCTTTAATATAGGCAACTGTCTAATAAAAACAACCTCTTGTACAGGTTTTATTTCATTATCTTCATGACTCAGAAACTCAGATCGTTGTTTAAAAAGAAAGTAAGGTCCTTTCCACTGCTAGTAGGGCAAATTCTGACTCAGCATTAAAAGCTAAATTAAATGCAGCTATTTGCATTAATTTCACTTAATCTAGATTCATTTTCTTCCATATTTCCTAGCTGAGCCAAAGCATTTCCATGAGATATAAACTGGATTGATGTAAAACAAGCACACGCTAGTGAATTTTAACGGTAACCCTGTCACAGTTAAACTGGTGCAAATTTCCTCAATGTAACCCAGGATGTAAAGTTCTTGGATAGGAGAAATAACAGAATTCATTATTTTTTTAAAAAAGGAGAAAGACTGATGTTTAATGTTGACAATCATTTCTAAGAAGTGCAACGAAGGGAGGGCCAACCTAAACCCTATCAGATGAAGGTCTTATATATTATTATAAGATTATACAAATATTTATTAACTTAAGCTTATCCAATTGATTCAGGAGTCTTTTATTTGCAGCCAAGTGGTATTCAGTCAAATCCAACATGTGGTTAATCATCTGTTGGAAATTTGATTGTAAGTGTATTTCTGAGGTTTGGTACCACGACATTGATCCTACCTTCTGGTTTATACTTGTTTTCCAAAAGTCAGTACACTGCCTTTTTTTTTTTCTTTTTATAAGAAACAGACATAGTCTTGGACAGATAAATAGGATAGCACAGTAATGAATTGTAAGTGCTCTGAAATAATTTTTGTAAAAAATTGAAAATAGATGAATTGACATCTGCCAAAAACTAAACAACTTATCTTAAAGATAATTGACAAAATATTTCTAGATATTTAGGACTATTTCCCTATCGTTCATTTGCTTAAATTGTTAAGCTTTTTAAATTTCAGCTTCTTTTTGATGGGGAGAACTTGAAGTCTGCAGCTTCTGGTGGTCAGGGAGGAACCTCATAACACTTCCTTCAGAGAAGCTGTGGAAGCATCATCCTCAGAGATTTTCTAAAGCCAGATGGAGACAGCCCTGAGCAGCTGGCTCCAGATCACCATGCTCAGGCAAGAGATCGGACCAGCAGACCTTCAAGGTCCTTCCAACCTCTTTTTCTCTCTGATTCTCTAATTCAGTTCTTACACAGCTGTTCAAAGGATGAGGCTGCTCATCTTTAACCTGTAGCCAAAATAGTAATCAATCTAGCTCCTTTAAATAAACCCTTACAAAACCAACCATTTTAATCAGTTGTTTCTCTCTTCTGATGCTGCCAATCAGCATCTTCTACTTTAAATTGAGAATATTTTTCAAAATAAATCTCATTTGAGATATTTCTTTAGAGTAAAGTCATTTCAGAAGTAGAGATCATTCCACAGTAGGTTAGTTTTCTTCTTGTGCCAATAGCTAGTAAGAGCAGGTGGTAGGAGAAGGTGGCAGAAAATGCAATTAAGTGAAGAAAGTACCGTGAAGCAAAGACAAGAGATCTTGTTCTTCAGAGGAGTTGAGATTTTGAGATTTTGATTTTTCTTTTCCTGCTGCCTTGGAATGAAACTTCAAATGTTGGAATTGAGAAGAAAATGTAAGAGGAAATGTTTTCATATTGACCAAAGCATTTCATTTTTGTTTTGTCTTTTTAATGATAATATTATACGTAGCATGTACTTAACCAGACTTTAAAAAAGAAACTCAAAACAAAAAGTCATTTTAAAGGGAGACTCAAAATGCTGAATTCTGCAGCTGTTGGAATGTCTTGATTCAATGTTGTTGAATGTTTTCATTTTTTTTTCCTTTTGAAACAAAATTTTGGTGAAATTGTCATGTTGTTGTGAAGCATTTTCAAGTTAACTGGATTTGAGTTTTCCGACAAATCTTTCTTCTGACCGTATCTGAGACAGTGTAGATGGAGGCACAGTCTGGCTGCGATTTCACTGTGTGACTTGGTAGGTTGCCTCACCCCTGAGATCTGCCTCACTATTGCTAAAATGTGGGCAGCAGTAGCTGCCTCCTGAGGCGCTGGGCTGCCTCGAACATAGCAGTGGCCTGAAGGTAGCAAACTTAGGTTATCAAAATCTTTCTTTGCTTTAGAACAGAAACAACATTTTGGAATCAAAAACTTTTCTTAAGAGAACTCCCCATGCTAGAGCTGATTGGCATATGCCAGTGTTTAAAAAGAAGATATCTGAAGTTACATAGTTAAATGTATTTTGAGCACCTGCATGTAGACTACTTCCGGAAGAGATTTTCCCAGTGAAATCAATGAGTGCAGCTGAAAATGAAACTAATTATATACGCTATCTAAATAGGCTCTCCTTTAAACACAAACAAACAGTTATAATTAGTTAATATTAAAGTGAAAATTACGTCTTGTGTTTCTAGACTAAGCTATCTCTTAACATTCCTGTCACTTGAAATAAACAGAGCCTCCAGCAAGAGCGTTCCCACATACTGTGTCAGCATACTTGTGTGCAGAAAAGTGAAATGAGACAGGCCACAGCTTGTGGATTTGCTTCACCAGGCACAAACCTCGTCCAGGTTTTGCATCTTTGAAATCCCTACATGAAGTGAGGTATAAGCAGGTAAGTGGGCCAGCTGCTTCTCTGAAAGTATGTAATCAGTTCCTTATAGTAACACTTATAAACAGTCCTGTAGTTAGAGTTATATCAACATTTCTAGCAGAGGCTCATTTTTTTCATGTTATAATTTCAGCAAGGAAAACTGCTTTGAGTTAAGCTTCATAAAAATATTGTGAATATATTTGTCTTGATAATTAAAGATGGATTTGTCTTTTTATAAGTCATGTGGACTAAAGAAGCAAACCCCTGACTGATCAAAAATCGGCTGTATATCTAAAAGTCTTAAAATTGAAGGAGGAAAGTTGCAGGTAGTCAAATGCAGCATTGTGAAGAAAGCCTGGCTGATGTGGTTCCTGCACTACAGTCCCTGTTTAGAAAATGTTTGCATGGGTATTTTGTTCCAGTAACAAGTAGAAAATCCAATTCATATGTATAGAGGTAAAAGGAGGGAAAATGAGGATTTTTCTGCAGAAAATTCTTAGACTCACTACAGTGTGGTTAGAAGAAAAGAACTACAAGTTTACAGAATTGGTCCTGTCATGCTTGGGGAGTTTCTCTGCAGAAAAAACCTTGTTCACTGGATGACTTGGTCCAGCTGCACTCACCTTACAGAGAAAGCTCTGTAGTGTCTGCTTCAAAAACTGTGCATCACAGAGCTTTTCCATTTAGTGTGTGTGTCTGAGGATCATATTAAGGGAAGAACGGTCTTAGGGAACAGTGCACCTGGTAACATAACTGAGTCGCTCAGTGTGATTACTTACCGGCTCCTCTGACAGCTTATAAAATGCAGAGACTGACGATTTTTAGCAACTTCAGCCCTCACATGGATGACTCTTCCGAGGCAACTCAGCATTTTTTGACTGCCTCAGCAACCATGCACTCCACCAAAGTAGTTCCTGATTCATCTTAGACAACCAGTTACCCTCACAATTTGTCTTTTGATCTGGGATTTGAAGACAAATAACTTGACTTCAAACTTGTATCATCAACAGGCTGCTTCTTTCTTGTTTCTGGGATGAGAGCTCATCACATCTGTTGAGGTAAAGGAATTCTTCATAGGGCTGAATTAGTGAAATTAGACTTAGGTCTAGAAATCAATAAAATATCTCATCTCTAGCAAATGGAAAGGACTGTTTAATATCCTTTCGTCTGGTCGAGGATGAGTGGGCCTCCTACTATCCTCTTCACTAGCCTCATCGAACATGCTTTTCTTGTTTATGGATGATTTGAACCAAATGAGGGGGAAGAGAACACATTTGGCCTTCCAGATTCTGCATGAGACTGACTCAATGTAGCACAAATGCTTTTTAACTCTTTTCCTTTAGTTATGGATAGGCCAAAGAGCTTCCAAGAGTAACTTGGCACGAGTGCCATGGGAGGTCTGGGACTGGGGCTGGCTACCGTGTGTTTCCAGTGGCTATTTCTGATGTTGACAGAAAGCCCTGGCTGACTATTCGCAGTCGCCATGGCTCCTTGGACTGGATCCTCCAGCTGCAGGGGGAATGGCTGTCTACTTGGGGTAAGCATGGTCCCACATTTTCTCTATAGGCCTAAAATAATCTAAATGTGGCAGGTTTCTGGTCCTTATATTTAGATTATTTTAGGCAAGTTTCCTGGCTTATAGAGTAATGTGGAGAGGTGACTGCTTGGACAAGCTTCTGTAGAACTGGTTCCAGTGCTTCTGCATCAAATACGGCTCTATTTCCAGTGTCATTGAAGAGTACTGGAGAAGACCAGGTAGACCATCTTTCAATTATAGATTATTGATGTGCTTATTTCCCCCTGCCTCGCCCCCAGGTATGAGCACCCAAAGGAGTTAGATAATCCCCCACAATGGATGTTTCGCTTTCATTTGTATCCTTCTCCCTTCTCTTGTCAGTCCCAGCTGTCTCTGCTTTATCCAGCCAGATTGCTTAGATGGTATCCTCCTCTCTACAGGAGATCAATAGGATCTAGCGATTCTCCTCACCCTGTCAGTCTTTGTCCTGTCTGTTTTCTCCACCCACAGTGTGAAAACCTTTTTCAGGACTCTTTACACTCATAGACCTTCTAATACAAGGGAACAGGGAATTTGGAATTGCGGTTCTTTCCATTAGCTCTTTATGAGTTTGGCCTCAGCCCTCCATTAAAAAGCAATTGATGTTTATCCAGCACTTCAGGTATTCACACGATTGCAAGCACTCGACGCTCACCCAGCAGGCTGCGGTTCCTGTGGGTACACTGGGGCTCATGCAGCCTCGTGCAATCACAGACATAGTGGTTCCAGTATTTGTTAATTGTAATTTCACCACTTCACTCAGAGTAGCAGAGCATTTCCTGGTAATTTAAATGTTAGAAGAGCTGCACTGTTTCTCTAATCTATAAACTTTACTGTTCTTCAGAGAAGGAAATCTGTGAATCTAATTCTTTACAATGGTAGAACCCAATGAAAGCTTTATACTGCTGTAAAACAAGGGAGAGTGCTGAGCCTAATTGCACAGCTGGCACTGATTGGAAATGGAGTTGAGCAGTCTTGAGAATAGAGTTGCCCAACAGAAAAAAGAAAAAGGTGATTCTTAATAATCATGAGGGAGTTGCTTATTCTCTTACTCAATGACATGAGCGTCAGCTTCAGAACATAACAAGTGCTAAATTGGGTCATTGTGCCTTGTACTGTCTCTCCAGTAGTGGCCAGCAGTGAATCCTCAAGGAAAGGTATCAGATTGAGGCAAATACGTACTTACAATTTTCCTGGGATTTTCTTTCAGTGTTGTGAAGACTGGGGACCTCATGAGCTAATGAATCACACATCTTTGTGTGTAATAACATTTCAAAACTTTTTCTTCATGAACCAATTTATATTTCTCACCTTTGCAACTATGACAATGCTCTAATCACGCATTGTATAAAAGAAGTACTTCTTTTGTTGAAGCCAGCTGCTAGATCAATTCACTGGATGCCTTTGTTCTGTATTAGGAAAAATAATGACTAAGTTATTACTGTTCCTTTTCTCCATGCTGTTGTTGATTTGCCTGAATTTTGCCTGAACTGAATTTTGCCACCATAGGGTTGGAAAGGTCTGGGCTGAGTTGGGTTGCTTTGGCTGTAGGAAGGAGAAAGGACAAAACTGAGCTCTGAAGTGTTGTACCTGTCCTTTACATTTCCCTGCATTTGTCCCTCTTCCAGAATAGAGAGTCCTCATTCATCAAACACTGACTGGCCGGATCATTAATATTATCTAACATAGTTGTAAAGCTTGATCAATTGTAATTTGTACATTAATCTTACAAGTGACTGACAGGCAGTTTGGTCATGGTGAAAATGTTAGAAAACATCATTATTTTGGTAAGCTGTGAACTGAGATATTGCTTATTTGAGAATGAATTAGTGTTTTTTGTTGCTCATCGAACTTCTGTATCTCATCTGTTTGTCTTCTGTTTAAGACTGCCATTGCCCAATGAGAGAACAGAAACAGCTACGCAACTGAAGCAGCCATTACTCTTGCTGATAATGAACTCTAACAGTCAAAGGAAAAACTTACTTGGCCGTTGGTATAAATTTGTTTCTGTAAGATATTTGATTAACTAGAGATTGTGGCCTAGTAAAAAAAAGTATACAAAAAGAAGAAATTGCTTTCCCAATTGTAATTATTCATTCTAGGCTGGTCAAAGACTCTAGTTTCTTTTTGTCAGGAAAGCTTGACCTTTTAAATATGGACTTCATTCTGAAATTTTGAAATTTTCAGGTTGAATTTATGGATTTTTTCAGGATATATCCATTTCAGAATTTGAAAATTTAATTCTGTAGTTTACAGGTTTCTGCTATTTTAATATTAGTTTTTATCACATAGTAATGCAGGATTGCCGCTGCTAAAGCAAAGTCCTACACACTGCTTGAAAGACACTAGTATTTGTATTTAAATTTGCAAAGTGTTAAAGACAACTATTGCATAGTCCTGGTGAAAAAAAATTGTATCCACTTTTCCTAATTTTATTACACTGAAAATATTCTACACTTGGTAATTTTAAAAAGTGTTGTGCAATTTCAGAAATGTTTTTGAATTAGAACTTCAATAAGTAGTGAGCTTTGGTACAGTAATGGGTCTTGCTTTTCTCAAACAGTTGCTTTGACGTTTTGATATCCTTCCATTTTTACTACTACTTCAAAGTTACAGACGTACACCATGGTTTGATTTTGCATCAAGAGTAATCTTTGCATTCTCCATTAATTTGCCAACTGCTTTTAAAACCATCTGGAGCCAAACATCTTTCTGCTAATATTGTTATTATTTAGTACTACTCTGACTTTCAGCAACCTTAATTAGAACTGCAAATTTGTCTTTCAGACATCCTCAAATGTAGAACTTCGGTGCTCCAAAGGCAGTTATTCTCAAGTGTAAAGTTCAAGCTTTCTTTGGCAGACTTAAGCTTATGTGTTTAATACAAAATTCTGTCAGTTCACCTCACTGTCCTGCAATTTTATAAATATAAAAGTGAGATTCTTTCACTGAGCATTAATGGGCAAATTCTTGCTGACTTTATATGAGATGTGAGAAGAGTATTTATAATTTGTTTTGCTGTGCACTACTGATACCAGAACTGGGCAGCATTACATGCTAGTAATATAGGAAATCACTGTCCATCTTGAATCAAGCACGTCTTCTAAGTCTAAACATCTGCAGTGATAGTGCAATCAGACATCTGCACTGCTTAAGTCCCCATGCTGGCTCTTTTGAACTACCACAATGAAAGATAGCTACTATGGCGTTCTCCTCACCTAGAAGTGAAACATCTAGTCCTGTCTAGTATCTAGACTATGTCTATAGGCAAAGGTGGGGGAGAGAGAGAGAGAGACAGAGAGGGAGGGAGAGAGCTCTAGTGGGAAAAATTTGTCCATTTATCTTAGACTCTGATCTTCAATGTGGATGAACTCCAGGGGGAACTGAAGACTGATGCAAACAAGATGCTTCATACTTAAAGGTAGAAGTTGGAAGACATGACTGTGATGAGGTATCTGTCTGAATTGCTTGCTACAGACTATATCAGTGTCATGTCCAAGTAGTCCTATATATAGGAATATACACCTGTGTCTGTGGTCCTACCCCCTGCCCTTCATATGCTGGAAATGGCTAGAATAGGGACTTGGAATAACTATAATAATCTACTTCTGTAGTACTCCAGATGCAGAGAAACGCATATAAATGCACTTGATATGTTTTAAGAAATGCCATTAGGATAGAATATGTACTATAAGCTAAGGAAAAGATGGAAGGAACATTTTTAACACTACATTATTACCTAATGAGGTCACAAAACAAACAAAACTGCTTTGTGGGGACTGAATTCATCTTATCTGTCTTTGGGGGTGGAATTTAGTTCAAGGTGCAGACACTGAACTTTAGCCTCTACTTGCTGGTGTGTACAGGCTTGCTGGTGGTTATGCTCTTGCTATAGTCCGTGGGGTCACTGGAGCCTAGAGCCTTCATCTCACCCCAAAGCAGACATTTTAAGACTGCAGTTAAGCAGCCTTATTTGAGTTGCCTTTGGGTAAATGATGAGTAAGGCTGGGAGATATGGCACTGGGCCAGTGCAAACGCCGTGCCTTCTGCAGTGCTAGCGAGGGGCAGGCAGGACACGTGAGGGTTTCGGATATGGCTCTAGAGAGGTATGCGTGAGCAAATGAATCAAGCCTTTCACGGCTGGTAGGCTGAATTACTCTCTAGGATCCATTAACCACACTGACTACATTTCCATCAGCATGTGCTGGAAACTGCCTCATGGCACATGCCAGCACCTAAATTCAGGTAGCACAGTCTTGAACCAAATCTTGCTTCAGATATCTGCAGTACAGATGGTCTGCATTTGAGCTGGTCTCTTCAGCTTCCTTTAGAGCCATTGGAGCAGTGCAGGCATTTTTAGTGCCTGATCTGACCTGTTGTTGACATCTACTTTTAGATGGAACTGTACCTGTTTCTTTCTGTTGACTACAAAAGGAATGTAGATGAGTATGTTTTTTATAAAACATACAAAAACACACATCTCCTTTTCTAATAAATGTGTATTTTCTGAGTTTAGTATGTTCAGAAGGGATCTCTTAAGAGAATGCAATTGAAAGACTGCCATATTTGCATACTAAAAGAATATTTACAGTTGGAGCACTTGGAATCTGTAACTTTTTCCATTATGTATATCCCCATTTCCAGTATTTCTTTTCAATGTATTTGCAGTTAAATAGGGCAGTCTGGTTATCATTTGATGTTGTTTGGCAGAAAGAACTGGATTAAGGGTTTAAAATATCTTGTAAGATATTTTGTCTTGTAAGATATTTTAAACATCTTGGTGGTAAGTTCATTGATGGTCTGTGATTCTACAGTACCACAACAGAGTTAGGAGAATTGTTACAAAATGTGAAAGAGGAAGAGCCAGCTGAAAAAAGAAAACAAGCTTCTAAGTCAGTCTGCTTTTAAAGCACTGATTCATTGTCCGTGGCTTCTTTATCCTTATTACCATAAGAAGGTGTCTATAGTGTATTATATTTTGTTATTAGTTATGCAAAAAAACAATCCTTACCAGTGGAGGACTTTTAGTTTCGGACATTAAGCAGTTTCTTAGAAGAAGGGCACAGGAGATTCGTGAGCATCATGATGCAGTACTGGCAAGATAAACTTTCCTACTTGATTTTTTACTATTATAACCCAACAAAGACTGTGGTCATAAATGCAGATTTAGTAAAAATTAGCCATAACTTTAGTAACTTGAGGCCTGAAATGACAGTCTATATAGATACACCTTTACTCATTTCCGTGAGTCATAACATTCATGTGAGGTTTAATCTGTTTAATCTGTTCTTTTCTTTTTCAACCATAAAAGTTTCTGGAAAGTAATCTTTTGTTAACATAGGGTATAAGATGAAAGAAAAGGAGATTCTACTGACTTTGTATCAGGAAAAATAAAAAAAGTTGTTTGTATTAGAGTGACTGCAGATGAGATTCATTTAATTGTGAGATGAAAAATCTTTCAGACTAAATATACCCCAAGATGCTCAGTTTCAGAATGTGTGCACTGTTGGGAAAACATGGAAAGCCTTAACGAATAAATGTAACTCTGCTATTTAAAACAGACACCCTGTTAGCAAGAGACCACGGGTAATTTTGTGCAGATAAACTACAGTATTTTTTGCTGAAAGATTCCATTTTTTTCACCCCAAGGTCGGGTTTTAATGTTACATGTTCTTACACAGCTTAAAGCAGATAGAAGAGTAGCAGTGATGTATATAGCTTGGGAATTTAGCCCTAATGGATGTCAAATATGAAACACCACCACCACCTTCTAGATGATGGTGGAAGTATTGTTACACACCTATGGCCCAAACTTTAAAAGTCACTTAGCAGCCAGCCCCTCTCATTAATAAAAAATTGGATCAGGGTTAAAATAGCCCTGGCTAGCTCCACCCCCCCCCCCCCCCTCCCCCCCGTGATTCCTAACCTGCCTTAACACTGCTGGGTTTATTGAGTCTGCCAGAATTTCCTCTGGCCGGATATTCCTGCTGCTCCTTTCCTGGACCTATGTATGGGACAAGGGAGGTGGAAGGTGCCATTCGGGACTGCAGAAAGCTTTAAGGTGAGACAAAAACTGTGGTTGGTAATTCCTAAAAACCCACAAAAAGTGAAAACAAACTTCAAAAAACTTTGACCTATCATTCAAAAAATGACTGAAATGTTACAGCCCACCTGGCCTTGATGCTGTGTCTGGTAAAACCAATGGCAAACCTCATACTGGAGCAAAATTAGAACATTAGCTGGTTACTCAGAGGGGAAAAAGAAGTTGAACCGCAATTATGCCATGTGATTTCATTTGAGGAACGTATTCTCACAACATTTCTTCCTTTATGTTCTGCCTGAATACCAAGAACCTACTTCCACTGACCAAATAATTAATCGTAGTGGGAAAACCTGTGCAATTTTAAAATCATTCAAACAAGTAAATAAACATATATTTATAAAAGACTACCAGATCTCTGTCTTTAAAAGGCAAGTGCACACAGAGCTAATACTTTCTGAGAAGGAAAACAAGAAGACTTGACTAAATTAAGAGAGAACAGGATATATACTAAAGCAAAGAGGTACCAATTGAACAACGTTGCATGACACATCTAACGTAGCATTCCTGGTGGGCAGGCAGACAGACTTCTCAACACAGGACCAAATTAAATGCAGAATCTGAGGAGGAAGTTTGCCTTAAATGCATGCTCAAAGGCATGCATACACCCTTCTTTTTCCTACTCTTGGTCCTGACAGTTTGGTCTTGTTCCTAGGAAATAGCTCTGCTTACTTAAAGAGATCTCCCAAAGCAGCAAATTCCAGGCAGACAGTACTGCTGCTGGGAGCCAGGAAAGCATCTATCCATCTGTTAAATATAAGCACTCCAGGGAACATAATCCCTTATTTCAGGAGACCTGTACCTTATTTGGATAGACTGCATCCCTCCCCCACTCCTACATGCAGATACCCCCAGCAAAAATGCTATAATGATGTTGCTCTGGGCAGCTGAAGTTTATTGGTGCAAGCACAGCACCACACCATGCAATTGCATGGCTTCCTGCCCTGAATGGGGTTGGAGCTTGCAAGGAAGGACATGAGCAGGGCACCACAGATCTACCTGCATGAGCGCTGTGGTCGCCTTCCAGGAGAAAACAACTGCTAATCACTATTAGCTGCAGATTGCATTTGTGTGGCTTTTATTCATTTTAATATAGAAATTAAATAAAACCAGAGCTGATAAAGGTCTCTGTGGTCTCCTACTACATGAATCACATGACCAGATACTGCTTTCTACTGCAAAAATGTAATTGTGGCAGTCACAAGCCAATATGAGATACAAGTAGCATTGTTTCTCCCAAAATCAATCGGAGTTCAATTCTGGGGCAAGATTCTTTGCATAGGCATAACAATATGTAGCATCCTTCTGCTCAAATGTTAATAAGCCAGCCTCCATACTAGGCCTGCAGATAAGGGATTTTAAGAGAGATATGGAGGGCAAGACGTGTATCAGCAACAGTGCCAGACTTTGCTGGCTTAAAGCATTTATCAGAGCATAACTTGGCTTATTCAGTGCAACTTTCTCTTTGAAGCTGGAAGAGGAGCAATTCAGAGCTCAGCTTCAGAGGTACATTAACCACAAAAAATACAGAGAGCCCTTACACATTACAGCAAGACCTTGTCGAGCCAAGTGGCTGAGCAATAAAACACACAGGAGATTCAATATAAAGCTGCACAGAGAAGAAAAACAATCCTGTGTTTATATGCACAGTGCTGCACACCAGGCTGCATGGATGTCCAGTTCGACTCAGTACGGCTGCTGTTTTATATGCCTGGTGCTTTTATTTTCATCACTCATGTTTGCTGCAACTCCACTTCTTTTATGATATAGGTGAAGATATGTTAACACCCTTGTCTGATTCCCTGAGTCATAAGACTGAAAGGGCCTCCCTGGGCCTGCTCTGCAGTAATTCTTACCCTCCAACCTGAGTGAGACTGGAATATGGATTTGGGTTTTTTAGCAAAAAGAACTAGCTTTCCTCCCAAATATCCCTTTCTTAGATATTCTCCACCTTTTCTGCTTTGTATGCTGGACATCGGGGATGTTCATAGCAGCCTGTGAAAGATATCAGGTTGACCGCAGCTCTGGTGTAGCAAGAGCTACCTTTCAAGAGGTCTCATTTTTTGGTAACAAATAAAATGCTATGATTTCAATTAAATTTAGCAAAGTGGTTGCTAATATGTCTGGCTCAGTTTGTCTAGATTCAACACATCTCCTTTGGATGTGTTTATGCATACCTAAACACAGAGGGCTGGAACATGATTTCTTCATATCTTGACTGATTTGATGACAATCTTGCTACTGCTGTCAGTGTTTAAAAAACCAGACAGTTTTCTTTGTGGGAAAGAAAAAAGGTAGAAAATATTACAATTAGTGTGAAATTCCTTCCTGACTTCTTGGACTGCATAAATAATAAAAATACAATTATTTTAGCTGAATCTTATAATAAAAATCAGTTTTAGTTGCTTAATTTCATGTAGCCCTCTTATTACTGCTTTTCAGCCGCATGTGATTTGGTTAATTCTGTTTCAAATGCATTTCATATTTGATTGCAAATAGACAGAGTTAAAAATCTCCTGATACTGCTGTTATAAAAGCAGTAATTTTCCAAAGTGGTTTATTTACAAAAGTTAAAATACTTTGTTACTTTCTTCATATTCATTTTTTTCTTATATCTTTCTTGCTAAAATTTCAGCCAAACTATTTAGTGCAACCATGCTGCTGAACTACATTTCTAGAGAAGAATTTCAGTAAACAAAACATTAAAATGAGTTTGCAACAAGCTAGAAAGAATTACAGATTAAAAAAAAATCATGGGAAATGTGCAAATAAGTGTTCCCTTGTGAAATTCTGCAAAATGGAAACATTCAGAAGGTTTTATGAAGATTTTGTTTTTCTTTCAAATGTTACTCATTGCAAATACTCTGTTTTTGGTTAAGTTCCTATGAAATTTGAGATATTTTTTACAGAAATCTTCATCTAAGTCAACCATTTGCTCTTTAAAAAAAGAATAAGGGATTCCTCTAAAGGGAAAAATAACTTTCTCTGACTTCTCCGATTTGCTATCCAAGACAATGAATCGACATTAACCTTGCAGAGTGGTCACCAAGTCTTATCCTCTTCCCACTCCTGCCCAAAGATTTAAATCCACTTAAAGAAAAGGTTACAGGTTACCTTGTCTCCATTAGGATCTCGTCTTTAGCTGTTCAAGCTGAGTTAGGAAAACCCTCTTTGCACAATGAAGACAGAGCTGGGAGAAGGTTGCTCTCCAGGGTCATGGCTTTCCTAACTCACCAGCATGCGAAGGGGCGAGGGAATACTGCTCTCCCAGACATCTGTAATCTGTTAATGGACTTGCAAGGAGAAAACTGAGCCATTTCTTTATGCTTCACCTCTCGTTGGAGGGCTCACTGGGAAACTGTCACAAAAAGCCATCATTTCCCCTTGTTTTGGGGCCCATGGAGGAGGAAGATCTCTACTTCATTCATCCCATTAACCTTATAATATTGTTTTTCCTTTGACTTAGAAATTTCCTTGCCTGTACAAAAAAGCTTTAATTATTAACTGCGGGAGAAATGTGGGCTGAAACATGTGGTTTTTCCTCCTACAGTAGTTAAAGGAAGTGATTCTCCAATCTGATAGAGTTCTAAATATACTGAATTGGGGCTAATTGTTGAGTTATTAAAATGAAAAAATTGTGAATATTTTCATTACAGGATCAGACAAAGCAAACAAACTAAAACAGAAAACCAAAAAAGCTTTGCATCTAGCCTGTTTTCATTGATAAAGTGGTATAAACAGCTAGTTATTATGTCGGGGTAGGACTTTTTATTCTAATGTGCATATTTTTAACCCAAGGCCTAGGAATAATTTCAGTGAGTCAGGCAGGGCTACTTCTACATAAAATTGAACATGTGCATGAATTACAGAATAATTTGGATGAAGTCCGTTTCCTACATGTTTTTGGATTATTATTCCATTAATATTCATTATTATTTAGTGTATATGAAGAATTCTCCCTCCAGAGGTTTGTCAAGTTAGTTTTCCACTGATTTTATGTTACCAAATGAGCTATCTTTGTGTGCTTGCGTATCAGCGTGCTGCACATTGGGATGAAAGAAGACAGAATCAGGATTCAGTATCTTTTTTATTTAATTTAAATTTCATTTTTAATTCAAAGATTGACTTATAATTTGCAAATGTCTTAAACAGCCACAAGGCAGATGAGCCTCAACAGCAAGAATGGGACCACCACTAGTGACTCTTACAGATGAGAAGTAAGCATAGACCTCACTGGGGGACCTTTGGACTACAGCCTGCCCCCCAAAATTGGCCCTAAGCTAACCTCAGGGTGAGCACTTGCTGTTGATGGAGAAGTTTGGAGATGGGATGTAGTGCTGTGAGCTATCTTGTGTTGGCCACCTCAGCTAATTTGCTCACAAGACATCAACAGAGGAAGGTGGCCTATGAGCAGTGACCTGCATTCACCCAGCAGGCAGCAGATGTCCAGGAGACAGGGACTTAAATCCTGAGGGTCCCAGAGAAAATGCACTTGTCTAGCTACTAATGTTATGTTTCTTATCATGGCACTTAGAGTAGAATGTGAAATAAAACAGCCTCTGCCACCTTTTCTATAGCTTATCTTTGCCCAGCTGCCCAAGCTCAGCCCTGCCATCAGTGGTTCTGGCTCCATCTGACTTACTCCACAGTGTGAGTCCGAGCAGATTTTGTCCCCATGTCTCTGAACAACAAGTTCATCAGCTGTTGAGTGACGCAGATTTCTTTTACCTTAGGCAATTTTCCAGACTCTGCATTCTCGAATATGGTTTTAAGGAAGAGACCAAAGTCAATGAACAGTGCGTTCTTTTTCTCATATGTTTCTTAGAAGACATGAGTTTTTATCCTATGGGCTGTTTTTGTCATTTTGGTCTGACTGGTCATAGAGCACCAGAGCATTGCTAGGATCATGCCAGGGAAGGGATGTGCAAACCCAGAGCAAAGGTCTCTGCTTTCTCCTATTAAACATGTATTATCCTGTAAATAATTAAGTATCCAGAGATACTCCATCAGATCCATTGAGGTTACCTCAGGTTTTATATCTTCATAATTAAAAATGACCTCACCTTGTATGAGTATCACATACACTCTTCTGCTGAGAATACTAGTCTAAAATACCAATTAGTGGTAGCTCCTGATGAAGCTCTCTGCTCCTGAGACTATATTTTTTTCTTTACTCTTCATGGCAAGGAAAAATGCCATTTATTTAGGACATCAGCTAGATGGGCAGGCTGTTGGGGCTAGATGGCTGGCTGGAGCAGAGTTCTTTCATGTCAGTCCACCCCTTGTCCCCCAGTAGTGCCTGTGAGCAGGGACACTCTGTTGATCAGGTAGTATAAATGGTCATTTTAGTACATGAACAACCAGTTGTAAGGAAAAGGCACAAGTCAAATCAAAGAAAGTTAAATGCCTGATTCTGAATTTAAACAAGACTGAGATTTTATGTCTTTTTGAAGGAATAGCTTAGTTTCTATGATCTTTCTGCTACAGTGCTGGACAGAGGGTTGCAGCAGTCACAGAAGAGGGAACCAGGGAAGGCTTCTGCAGAACATTTTAGATGCCATTAATACAATTTTGTGTTGTTATTCTGAAGGGCATTTTCTGCTGCTCTCAGCACGATATTGTGACTGGCCTTCACAATACAGAAAAATGATTTATTCTTACTTCATCCTGAGTAACAGGGCAGTTGGCATGAGAATAGATCCTGGGGAGGGCGATGCAATTTGCAGTTTCGGTATGTGTGAGGAAATTCAAACGCTAGACCTACAAAAGGGTCCAAATGCTGCCTAGAAAAATGCCACCTGGCTTCAAAATGTCACCTAACTTCAAAATAGCAGCAACCGACTTGTCAGAGAGATGAGCTGTGCAAGCTGGAGGCCCCTGAAGCAGCGGGATGACCCGAGCCTGGGTTTGCTGGGTGATTGCTCTAATCCCTGCACTATGGATAAGGCAGGGAGAATGACACCTCGCCCAGCCACGACTTAAAACAGTCGCTGTTGCCTTTGTTAAAACCATCCTAGCACCAAGCACTTGACCCCAGGCTGCAGAGAGGGAGCAGTAGCACGGCGTTGCAGGTGGCGTGTGGTGAGCCTTGCATGGGCAGAGAGGTCTCTTTTTCAAGGGATGGAGTGGAGACAAAAGATGTTATTTACACTTTTCCTTATAGCAGAGAAAAAATAAATTTCCTATTCCCAAGGGAGTTCCTGTATCACAGCATTTACTTTAAACTCCACATGGGACAAAGGATAATACCTTGTAACTACAGTTTGTGGCTCCTAGGAGATATTGTGCTGCTCAGTCAGAGAAAGGCTATATTTGCCATGAAAGTTACAGCTATTTGAGAAGCAGAGCTCCAAAAGTGCAGCTCCCATGAGACTACCACAGAGCAGAAATGTAATTTAACATTACACTGACCTGCAATGGAATATTTCAGGTCCGTCGGACAAACTGATTCAGGTCCATCTGGTTGCAAGTAAACTCTTTTCTTTTGGAAAGAAAATAATCATTTAGTAAAAAGTTCCTAACAACTCATTTTCCCTATTGCCTCATACGTCTGAGTATATTTAATCCACACTACAGCAAGAATCTAACTGGTGCACATCAATGATTTCTCTTAAAATTTTGATTAAAAGAAGCAACCTTGGTAGTTCTTGAACTTTGGCTGTGTACTTGAGCCTAAGAGGTAGTGGTATTAAATTAACCATAGTCTGACATTTCTTTGATAACTGACATTTGCACAGACAAGTCTTCCATGTGCATGTGCACATTAGGAAATTAAAGTGTAAAGTAAGTAAGATTATTGTTGTGTGTTTCTTCTCAAAAGCATATTGCAAATCATTATCTCTCCCTCTAATGACTGAAATTCTGTGTGCAAAACCAAGTAATTTAATTTACATATCTCAAAGGCATGACATTTTGTTGTTGTTGTGCGGCCTGTAAAGAATGCCGTGTGAATGAAGTCATTTCAGCATGAAGAGTAGGCACAGCTGCAGGCAGGTAACTCTTCTCCTCACATTGTGTAGAGAGAACAGATAGGCACCGTGAAGTGCTGTTCGGCTTGCATTTTGGATTGTTTTCTGGGAGGCCTTATGCCATGGTCTCTGCTTCTCCAGAAGGCACATCTGTTTCCAGATTGGACTTGTTTACTGCTCTCATCACATTCCCACTCAAGCCAATGGGAGTTTTTCTGTCTTTGATAGTGAGAACAGGATTAGGTTCACAGTAATTGAATGAATTAAAAATGCTTAATTAGAAATCAGCAAGACACTGAAAAGTCTTTGTCCCTGTATCCACTGGCAAGTGGTATAAGGCTGCTGGGTTGTTACCCCTGAAAAAAGGTTATATTCAGATAGAGAAAATGAGTAGGATAAAGTAAATAAACTGGAGGACCAAGGACAGACATTCTACAATTCGTGTACCTATGCCTAAGGATATCAGTGTGGGATGCTACAGATGAAGAGCCCAGTTTGGTATATTAATTCATTTGAACAAAGGCATCTATACAATGCCAAGGTATGAAGTGTGAGTTTATCATAAAGATTTAGTTCTTCTTCTACACATAATGATGCTGTGATATAAAGCTTTAAGTATGGAGAGCAAAAATTATTCAGTAAGGATATACTAAATTTTATTCTATCATACGGTCACAACAGTAGAAAAGGCAAAAGACATTTTTTTTTTCGGTAGCTAACACATGTCTTGAGAAATGAAAAGATTACATTATCAAGCATTCATGCCATTGAGGTATACCAGTGTGGGAATTTAGAACTTCAGAAACTACTTTTTCAATATGGGCTTACTGTCTTCAAAAATTTCTCAGTGGATAATTTTTCTATAGTTGTCTTTTTATTTGTAGAAGATAAAAGAATTTGTCCCTGTTTGCTATGACTTGCAATCCCTTTGTTATCAACTGATAAATGGTCTTAGATCTTACTATGTTTTCATACAGCTTTGTTATCAACTGATAAATGGTCTCAGATCTTACTATGTTTTCTTCCTTTTTTGTTCCCAAAGTGATACTTCCTATCATTGATGTTGCCTGTGATTTCTCACCTTGTCAGAAAACCTTATTTCTTCAAGATTTAATTCCAACTGAGGAAACTACAAAAATTATCTTTTCACCAGGTGAACCCACTAACCTATCCTGGAGCAATAGTTCTTGCTGAAACTTACTGTTGCGAGTAAGGGATAGTGATCCAAGGGGCTGGTCAGAATTTGGTCCTAGCGCTCTTCTACCTGTTGTCAGAGGGAGCTGCCAGTGCTCAGGTCTTTATTCTGAACTGATACTTGATATATATGCTATTATGCAGGGAAAAGATCTCATTTTGCTAAAGATTAATGACTGTTTTATCATGTGTTTTAATGTTTTATCATGCATTTAATTTGGTACAATTTGCTAAAACTGGCCCAAAGAGGAACTCCCAGACAAGGGGAAATATGACCACTGCTTACACAAAACAGTCTGCTCAAGACCAAGTTCTGATTTTTGTGAGAACAGAGAAAGCAAGGCCCAAAATGGGGGAACTGGCTCTAAAGTCGCTCAGTATGTTTGGTTAAGTGATCATCTTCCTCTCAAATCCAGTGCTAGTTCCTTCTTTAGACATCTATAAAACCCAAAGATTTTTCTCTGGACCAACCTGAAGAGGGAGTGTAAAAATGCAGCATGGGTGTGCAAGCAGTGTGTGGGGAGAACAGATGTGGGAGGCAGTAGCACCTCAGCAGCCTCGGCAAGCTCAGCTCTCTCCAGAAGGAGCTTGCACAGAGGTGTCCTGCTGTAGGTGACGGGGATCTGCTGGTCTCAGCATCTGGTTAAAGGAGAAAATAGTGTAAGTTGGAGAAGAAATAACAGGGCCAGGTGAAGGATTGCACAAATTCAGTTGAAAGATCCCAACTTCTGCGTGGCTATCAGAGCCTGACCACTTTTGAGGCCTCGAGCAACTCAAGTATTTGTGTTTCAGCATCTGCTCCGTATCACCTAGGGGATGTAGTGTGACTGTGTACAAGACACCTCTCATTTCTAAGGAAAGGTAAGTTAAAAAGATTCCTTGATTATTAGCAGTTTATTACTGATCCCACCACAACCTCTCTGCTCCCAGGAGTGAGGTAGAGTGGTTATGGGGCAGGGGCAAGCAGCACTAGGAGTGGCAATGCCCCTTGATTTTAGCTTTCCTTTTTCAGTGGAAAAAATATCAGACCCTATCAGAAATTAGGAGAACTCACCAGAAAGTGCCTACTGTCTTTGGATCTTTGGACCACACAGCTTCTGAAGTCTCCTTTTCTTGGATCAAACAAACCATGTCACAGCTTTACAACTTTGATACTGGGCTAACTTTTTCCATTATAAAAGGTCTTCATTAATCAACAGAATGAAAGAAAAAGAAAAATAGTGATTTGAAGACTGAGCAATTAGCCTGAGCCTGAGCAATCAGCACTTCTGGTTCTGTAAGGTGATGCGTAACACTGAAGTTCTGATTGTTCCTGAGAGATAGGAAAAATAAGAACTTTCTAATAGTTTCAGTAAAAATGAGGATAAAAAATCATCAAAAATATCAGGTAAAACAGTAATGGACAGTGTGATGGAAGATGGAGAAGGGCAGAAGTCTGAGCACAGTGTCACATAACGTCATGTCTTGCTTGGAGTGCCGGGCTCTGCAGGGGTCATGAATGACCTTGCTCACTGTTCCTTGCTCACCTCCGATGCAGCTGTGCTAGAGAGCTGGTGTGTAAAGCCCAGACACAGGTGGCCAGCTGCGTGTGAGCTGTGAAGCCACAGGTTTCTACAGTAGAGTGAGAGGCAGAGAAAGGAGCCGCGGAGGGCTGAGGGGAAAGCTGAGCAAAGAGAGGCGTCTCCCTCGGGGCGTGGAGGAAGTGCCCAGGGCTGTGCCCTGCGTCCCGAGGGCTGCAATTGCAGAGCCGCAGGCTGTGCAGGGAGCGCTGAGGTGGGAGGCTGTGCAAGGTAGAGCGCCAGGAACAAGTGCTCCCTCCCTTCGGTCTGGCGGCACTGATCTGGCCATTGATGGGCACTGCTGCAGTACCCCTTTGCTGGGGGATTTCCCCCTGGCGCCTGCCCCTTCTCCAGCCCACTTGCCACTTCCCACACTAAGTGGGGATCCCCCCTCAGGGGAATTAAGGGAGTCACCCTTGTGGAGCTGCAGTTTTAGCAGTCCCTCCCCTCTCCTGGCTCTGCCGTTCCTTGGAGAGCGAGGAGGTAAGTGGAAAGCCCGTCATACTCCTTTGGAAGCATGCCCGGTCTGTACATCCTTCCTCTCCAAAGAGGGTCCATGCTCACATTGTCTTTCTCTGTGCAGGCAAAGCAGAGGTCTGCAAGGAGCAGACCACCGGTGGAGAGCGGCTGCACTCGCTAGACTTGTTGCAGGGCATGTTCCCCACCTTGCTAACTATTTCTCCTCCCGCCAGGAGGTGTTTCCAGCCTCCAGGCGTTCACTTGAAGGCACCAGTATCATCTCGCTGCCAGGTGTCCTGCACTAGCCTACCTGTGCTGAGATGGACAGGCTCTTGTCCTTTGGACGGCTCCTGTCCCAGTGCTTGGCAAGAATGGCATGAGCCTACAGCCTGTCTGGGCAGCGCTTTTGCCTCAGGCCATCGTCTCCTTGCAGCCTCTGGAAATAGCTCCTGACTCCTGTGGTGCCCCAGCCATATGTGCCACCGCTTGCCTAGCCCTTCTGCCTCCCAGGTGGCCCACACAGCAACTGTAGCCAAATGATGAGCCATCAGACTCCCCTTTGCCCTTTCCTGCTGGTTGGAGGCACGCACATCGCAGCTGTTGTTTGGTTCAGCCAGGTGCTAACTCTTCCCAGGGTTGCTTCCCCCTGGCGTCTCTACCTTTTCCTTGCCCGTTCTTTTGCACCCACTTCTCTAGCCCCCAGCTGGCAGCGGCCCAGGCAGCGCCTGAGTGTGCGCACACACCAGAGGCCGCTTGCTCCAGCACCATCTGCACAGCTCTGAGCTCCACCAGCCAGGACGAGCCCTCCATTTACTCCACCCAAGCTTCTCTGGTCGCTACTGCTGCAGCACCAGCTTTGCCTCTCCCTCCTTTCCCTGCTCGCTTGGCGCTCCTGCAAGGTGGCACCTGCAACCCTGCTCTAGTCTGGCCATCCCAGGGCAGCTCCTCACGGACCGCGTGGGAGGCCGGATGGCAGCCCTCCACAGGTCCCCTCCCAGTTTGCCCTGCCCTCTCTGAGGAGTTGTTTCCTTTCTTTGACCCATCACTCGTTAACCGCTACTGGAGGGAGAAACACCCGTTTGCCAGAGGTGTCTTTTGCGCTACCCGCAGCGGCCGAGGCCGGCCACATCTCAGTAGCTTTCCAGTAGGAACCCGCACACACAACTGCACTTGCTCTCCTGACTTACGGGCTCAGTCCTTAGCAGCCCTTGCGAGGGATGCAGCTAAGAGCACGTTCTGCAAGGGAGGGTCGCTCGTTTGGGAGCCTTGCCGGGGTGTAGAGGCAAAGCAGAGAGGCTCACCCTTCCCACAGGGCACATCTTGTTGCCATAATCCCCACTTACATCCCTGGTCACCTCAGCCTATCTGGAGTAAACGTGCGCGTGGAGGGAGGGAGGGAGGGAGGGAGAGTGCCAGAGATGAGGCAGGCAACTTTTCCTCTTGGAAAGCATTTAATACTGCCAGGGGGTTTGGTTCACAGTTGCATGCAAAGCTGGTCTTCAGAAATCATGCAGAGCTCTGGCTAGAATACTGACTCCAGAGAAGGGTGGTCTCCACAACGCCGAGGTTCCTCACCAAGCTCACAATTGCTTTGGAACCGAAGGGGCAGGAATGTTTGGGACCTCTGCTCATAGACATTCTGGCACCCGTTTCCGGTCTCCTTTCCAACGGGTGCCGCAGATTGTCGCCTCTTGGCAGGACTCTGACAAGTCTCTCCGTCAATAAGCTCCCACAGGGGGTCACTGGGAAACTCACGGGGAAGTTTCTTCCAAGGGGAACCTTGCGGGTTGCACATTCCACCCCCAAAGCCTTCAGGGCAGAAACTCTGTCCCTGAGCAGATGCCTTAGAGATGCCTCTGCTGAGACTCTTCCAGGTCTCCAGAATGTGGGACTTTTTTGAGCGCTTTGCTGTGTTTTGCACAAGAGAACGCCCTGCAGCGCTTCCTGATGTGTGTGCCGGGTGGGCAGCTGTCCTCCTTGGGCTTGATGGGAAAAGCCTGGGCGTTCTTCGGAAAGATTTTTTTTTTGGGGGGGGGGCAGGGCTCGGGAGTGAAACTAGTGAAGAGGTGGTGAAGACTGAGCCATCAGAGGAGAAAAGGAGCTTTGCAGGGAGCAGCCGGAGGATATTGTGGGGAGGGAGTGCCATTTGACAAGCGTGCCTGCAGGATGGCAAGGCGTTGTTTCCAGAGCCCCCTTCTCCACGCTGCACTTTGTCTCCTGACTGGGAAAAGGCTCCTCTCTTTTGGCTGCCTCCGGATCCCATCTCCTGCCTTCCAGGCTGCTGCTCTGGCAGGACAGGTCTGCCTCTGAGAAGCTCCTGGGCATGTTGCTGACCTCCTTCTTCTGACTAGTCAGCGGAGGGGCAGAGAGGCAGGTGGGATAGGTGCTGCTCCCCAAAGCACTTGCTGCTTTGGGCTGCTGCTCCTGGTGGCAGTTCACAGGGCTGCCTTCAGCTGCAGGCTCGGGGCTGTTGCAGGCAGCACTGTTCTGCTGAGCAGCACCTGGGTGTTTTGTGGGGAGAGTGAGCTGTTAGGCACCTTTTAGAGGCCATGGGAAGATGTCAGGGCACTTTCCCTGCAGCATCGTGTCCCCTCCCCCCTGGCAGGGGATGCAAAGGCAAAACCTTTGTTCCTGTGCATGGAAGTACTGGAAAGCCTTCCACTAGGGAAACCCCGCCAGACCCTCCTGAACCCTCTGCACCTCTCGGCATTTCCACAGATGTCTTCTGCTATCCAGTTACACAAAGTGATGCAGCAGCCCTGGCACGGCAAAAGCAGCCCTCCGTGCTCGTACCTGTGGAGCTGCCTGTGTGCTCCCGTGACTCCTCGGTCGAGGCAACGTCATCCCCAAATACTGCTGCGCAGTTGTGGATGAGGAGCTCCACCAAGAGCGTCACCTGCACACAGAAAGCCCCGGAGTTCAGTGCGAGGCGCTGCAAACGACGTGAGCAGCCTTTTGTGCTCCTGAGGGACGTTTCTGCAGCGGCGGCAGCAACCTTGTGTAGCCGCAGCCAGAGCTCAGAGCCTCGTGGCCCGCTATGAGCAAGGCAGCCTCAGCCCCAGCTCAGGGGAGGGGAGCAGGGTGCGGGATTCAACAGACCTTGTCGTTGCTCTCCTTCTGCACGGCCAGTGGGAGCGTGGTGTCCATGTCGGGGCTGAGCATGTTTGGCCCCACGCAGATCGCCAGGTTGCTGGCATCCATCCGGTTGCTCTCTGCACTTTCACTGATGTGGTGGAGCACAGAGAGCAAGCGCCGGAGCAAGAGGCGGTTTGCTGGAGGCAGCAGGCCAGCCACCCTGCGGGAACGCAAACAAACAGGAGGAGGAGTGCAGGCGGCAGGGGCTGCTGCTTCTTGCTTTGAGCCCCAGCGGTGGGACGGGTGGCAAAACTTACTCTCTCAGGCCTGCAATTTTCTCCTGCAGGCTGGATTTCTCCAGCGCTAGCAGCCAGTTGTCATAGAGGTCGGCCACGAGGAGTTTGCAGGGGATGTTCCTCAGGAAGTCCTGCAAGGCCAAGGCACCTATGTGAGGCTCTGGGCACTAGCAGGGAGCAGAGAGGCAGCACGCCCGTGACTTCGGTGACTCCCTGGGAGGCAGCTAGCTTTGAGCTAGCTGCTCTCAAAGGTGCAGCTGCTGGAGCTGACCATCCCGTGGCACAGGAAAATGCCCAAGGGTGCTTAGCCTGAGCCTCGGAGTGTGGTGCCTCTGGGCAAGTTTTAGCACGGAGTCCCTCCTAGGTCGATCGAGGCCCTGGCATGGGCCCACGCAGAGTCGCCCTGGGCTCTCCCAGCTACAAGTCAGCAGAACTCACCTTCAGCACCACTGCCAGCAGGTGCACGGGTTTGCTTGACAGATCAACCTGCGTGCCTCTGTCCAGCTCTTCCCTCAACTCCCTGCGTGCCTTCTCGTTGGCCGCCTTCCGGAAAATGCCCTCGGTGGCCGGGCCTCTCTCGTAGAGTAGGTCCAGGAGCTCCTGTCAAACAGACAGCCTTGGATTCGTCGCTGCACTCTGCTTGGCTCGGCTTACCATGCCGTTCTTGCTCCACGCAGAGTCCCCTGGCAGTACCCTCGCTGTCTCCTGTGCAGCCTCATGCGGGAATGCTGAACTGCAGGCACTGCAGTGGAGGCATCCCTGCAGGACACCCCTCTCCCCAGGCTTGCTTACCTGGACTGGCTGGGGCAGGGCATCACCTGGCCCACAGATGAGGGCCAGAGGCTGCCCAAAGAGAGACAGCTGGGGGCCGGAGCCTAGCTGCCCTGGGCAGTCCCCGGTGGCAGAGGTTCCTCTCCAAGCCAGGGGCCATGAGATCGCCACCTTCCGCCCTCCCTTGGCTCCGTCTGCTGCAAGCAAGAGGAAAGCAAACACGGCTTCAGCAAATGGGCCTGAGGCGCCTTTCGCCTGTGCGCAGCGCCACGTGCTGCAGCACGTTTACAGGCACCGAGGTTTTGCATGGCGAGAGAGAGCAAGAGCAGCTGCGGCTGCCCGCGGGGCTCGTGAGCTCCGGCGTGTCACCGCTGGTGGCAGGTCAGGCAGCCCGGCACAAGCGCCGCTTTGCAAGCAGGATGGAAGAAGGCAGCGCCCCGCTTTGTTTTTCCCACTCACCAGCCGAGCAGCAAAGTGCCTCTTCGACGGCTGAAGGGTCCGCCCGGGGGCACTGCTTGGCTGCAGCCTGCAAGAAAGGGCTTCAGCCGACCGAGCCGCCCCGCAGCAGCGAGGCCGCGAGCGCGCTGCTCCAGCTGGGCGGCATTGCCGCGCTCTGCCCCAGCCCGGGGCCTTGGCTCCCTTTGCACACCCGGGAGAGGCGCCCGCACCGTGCTGAGATACCACCCGGCCGCAGCCATCGAGGGCCGGGCAAAGGCAGCCGCTGCTCACCTCTGCCAAAATGAGCGCCTCCACGGTCCTGGCCGTCAGCGACGCCTCCTGGGCGAGAGAGCAAGGTGCCTCCGTGAGCAACCCGTTGTGTGGTCGGGTGGGAAAGCCAAGCGGCTCTCGGGGCGGAGCGGAGGCCGTGCGGACACTTACGGGGCCGTAGAAGCCGACCACCTTGGTGAGGAGCCGCAGGGAGGGCAGGCGGGTGACCCTGGCTCCCGGGGCTCCTTGGCTCTGCCTGTGCACAGGGAAGGGCGCGCAAAGAGCTCCGTCAGCCCCGGCCCTGGCTGCTCTCCCTCCCGGCAGCCCCAGCAGCGCGGACAAGGGCCCCGCAGCCTGCGCAGCCTCCAGCAGCGCTGCCTGGCAGCACGAGCCCTGCAACGGCCTCGCTCCTGCTGCCCATGGGCCTCCCCGCCATGGGGACACGCGGCAGCGGCTCGGGGTCCCCATGCCCGCACGGCAGGAGCTGTGCTGGCGGCTCCCGGCGCCTCATGCTCATCTGCAAGCACGAGGCAGAGCAGCTCCCGCTGCTGCGCCAGGAGCTGCGCGTGGCCGTGGCTGCACCTTTCCCCCACCGCTCCTTGGGCACGTCCGCGGGCAGCTCCTTCGGGAGCGCTCCGCGCCCTCCCCCTTGGCCCCAGCGGCAGCTTGAACCCCCAGCAGGGCCGACCTGAGGATGGCGTCGAGCCAGAGCTGCTTCACCTCCTGCGACCTGCAGCACAGAGCAGAAACAGCCTCAGCCCAGGCTGCTGCTGCCGCTGCTGCTCTGGACCCACACGGGCCCCACGGAGCTCTCGCCCGTGCGGGGAGAGTGCCGGGGAGAGGGCCGGGCCCCGTGGGGCAGGACAGGCAGCCGTGAGGCCCTGGGAGCTGTCCCGCGACTCACCCAAAGGTGACCACGCAGAGGCCGGTGGTCCAGACGAGGATGAGGGTCTGGCTGGTCTTAAGGCCAAAGACCTCCTCGTCGTGCTCTGGGCTGGCCGCCGCCACCGCCTCGTCGCGGCACAGCACCCACAGCTGGCTGAGCAGCACCCGGTGCCTCAGCCGGAGGATGGAGCCGCATCTGCGGGCAGGAAGGGCAGGGAGGGGGCGGTGGGTGCGCGCGGTGGGGGCGGGCGCAGCCGTCCTCGCGCTCCGGGAGCTGCGCTTGCCGGGGCAGAGCCGTGGGGCGGGAGGCGGGAGCGCTGGGCCGCGTCTCCTTACTTGAAGGTGGCGATGGCGATGGCGTGCGGGAACAGCAGGAGGTGCCGGTGGCGCGTGCGCTGGTGCCGGGTCACCTGCACGCGCTGGCGGAGCAGCAGCTCGGGGCTGCTGGAGGACACGAAGGCGCCGAGCGGCGCCGGGGACCGGGAGGCCGCCGTGCCCCAGAGCCCGAGGCGGGCGCCAGGAGCCCCACGGGCGGGGGTCCCGGGCCCTGCCTGCGTGCCGGGAGCGGGAGCGCCCCAGGCACCGCAGCACATCCCCTGCCCCATGGCGCTGGGGCCGGACAGAGCTGCGCGAGGCTGCACGCGTGTGCCTTAGCTGAGCAGTATCGCCGGGCTGAGAGCTGCCTCTGCCCACACTGCCCTGCGGTGGCACGGTGCCGCAATGGGGACGCGCCGGTGGTCGTGGCCAAGGTCACTGCGATGCCACCACGGCACATTGTGATGCATCAGTGGGTCAGCCCCAGGGGTGTGGGCCAGCAGATAAGGGGGGGGGGGGGTCTCCTGGCCTCTAGCATCTGCACTGCTGCACCATTTCATAGAATCATGGAATGAGTAAGGTTGGAAGGGACCTCTGGAGGTCATCTAGTCCAACCTCCCTGCTCAGCAGGGTCACCTAGAGCACGTTAGACAGGGTTGCACCCAGTCGGGCCTTGATCTCCAGAGAAGGAGACTCCACAAGCTCTCTGGGCAACCTGTGCCAGTGCTCCGTCACTCTCACAGGGAAGAAATTCCCCCTCACGGTCAGGCAGAATTTCCTGTGCTTCAGTTTCTGCCCATTGCCTCTTGTCCTGTCACATGGGACAACTGAAAAGAGTTTGTCCTCGTCCCCTTGACACCCTCCCTTCAAGTACTTATACACACTGATAAGATCCCCCCTCACCCTTTTCTTCCCCAGAAGAGAAGAAGAGGCCCAGCTCTCGCAGCCGTTCCTCACAGGGCAGGTGCTCCAGCCCTCTGATCATCTTCATAGCCCTACGCTGGCCTTTCTCCAGTAGCTCCATGTCTCTCTTGTAGTGGGAGCCCAGAACTGTGTACAGTACTCGAGATGAGGCCTCCCCAGGGCTCAGTAGAGCAGGAGGACCCTTAACATGCTGGCAACACTCTTCCCAAGGCAGCCCAGGATACCATTGGCTTTCTTGGCCACAAGGGCACATTGCTGGCTCATGGTCAACTTGTCATCCAGCAGCACTTCCAGGTCCTTCTCTGCAGAGCTGCTTTCCAGCAGGTCAGCCCCAGCCTGTACTGGTGCATGTTGTTATTCCTTCCTAAATCATGAGTCTACTTATGAATTCTTTCAACCCAAGTTATAATGCATTCAAATTCTGCATTCAAATTCTAATAATTGCCTTTCCTTATTAGTTTCACATCTCACAACTTGCCCGGATTTTTTTTTTACCTTTTACCTATTTCAGGGAGGGATCGAAGTGGAACCTGCATGAGAAAAACATGCAACACTAGCAGGTGCTACTAGTGAAGATATAATGAGAAAGACAGGCAGGCATACACCCTTGGGGCAAGTCTGCCTTAACCCTACTAACCTCTCATATTAACAATATAATTTCCTTGTAAGAAAATTATTATTCATGTGCTTCTATTTTCAAGAAATTTTTTTTCTCTTCTCTGCTCAAGAACAATACTTCTAACCTGGATTTTGTTGCAAAGTCAGAGTACTATTTTTTTCTTTATATATTATAGCAAATTTACAAAAACCTTACCTTCAGACAAGTTTGTTGCCTCTCATTCTGTCCAAATACAAAATCTCGCTCTGACTTTTAGGATCATTAGATTACATATCATCTTTCACCATGTTTTCAAAAAATATGATTTTTTTTCAGTTCTTCAACTTTTCCCATGATTTTTTTCTGAGCTGAATATATGAGACCTTATCAGGAGATAAAGGCTTCATATGCAAGGTGATTGTCTGTCTTCTCATGTTTTAAGGAAATAACAAATCCTTTTGCATTATGAATCTAGATCCTGTAGCTCAACTGATTTGCTCACAGTGCAAACATGTATAGGACAAACAGAGCGCAGCAGCTCTTCATAAGGCCAGTACCTTGGTCCCAAGCAATTGAACAGGCAAAGACCTTTTTGCTCCAATCTTCTTCCATCTCATCCCTAGAAATCACATCTGTTTCATATACCTGTGTGTAGTATAAGTTGCATTTCCACTTGATCTATAAGCTGCTGGTAGTAGATATTTTCTTCTGCGAGAAGAATTGCAAAGAGCTTCCCGGGAGCCTGCAGAGCAAACCACTGCCCTTGGGTCTGGGCAGCCTTCAGCATCCCTTGTCTGGAGCTTATTTCTCTTCCAAGGATCTACCTGTGCTGCCTGTAGACACATTAACCGCTCCTAGGGAATTCAGCACAAAACTATGCTCAAAAGTTTCTCCTAGCTATTTCAGTCCTAAAACATCCCATAGGCCATTGCTGACCATGGGAGGGGTAAAGGCTGTTTTTATCTCCTTCCTATTTGTGATGTAAAGGTTAAAGGACCTACAGTTCACTAGCAATCCCTAGTAAGAAACTTTTCTCTTTTTTTTTAATCAAACCAACAAAACCTCTTTGTATTCTTTATAAACCCTGCACTCCAATGCTACCTCAGCCTGACCCTGCCTCTGCTTAATGTGCTTGAGGTAAAAATCATCTCACAGTCCATTTGGTAAATTACTGTAGATTTTCTGCAGGCAGTATCTAACAGTGTACACAGAGCAATTAGTAACTCTCTCTTTCCAGAAGGGTTACATATAAAAAACTCAGACCATAACTGTTTGTGACACCCTCATAAATGTGTGTAGGACACTGATTCAATTAAGGCTGTAATTTAATCCTGGGAATGCTGCTGCCTTGGAAGCTGTTTCCTTGGTGTTTTACAATGCCATAGACCCTTCCCCTGGGTCCCAGGGACTCATTTGGGAATTATGCCATGCTGTAAAATATGAATGACATTTGTATTGCCTAATAATAATTATGATCTTATGATAATGCTGTTAAAAGGGTACATGGATTTACCTGGCATGTTCAGAATACAGAAAAGAGAGTTTTTAGGCTCTATGTCTTGTAGAGTCCCAACATTTTGGTATGAAGACTCTTCATTCTGAGTTTCTAGAATACATTCTGTTTGTACCTGCTGCATTTAGATAACCCAATTTCTTACCCAATAACTGCTGAAAATTGTCAGGAGTAGACTACACTTAAAGACTCTCTGAAGTCAGAGGACAAACCAGTTAAGCTCTGTTTCTTCAGCAGTGGTGTGTTACCGTGTGTTGGGTTTACAACTCCACAAAGAGCAACCTCATGCACTTGAAGTGTTTGATGTGTTTCAGATGATAGAACATAAAAAGGAACAGTAGAGCAGTCAATTCTCCACCAAAAAGGTGCCACCTTTGGTGACCTTCTTCACTGACTTTGCTTCAGAATACAGCAAAAGCCTCAAAGCCTCGTCAGCAGCATTTAAAGATGCTGTATGGAGAAAATAGTCAATAATGTTTGCCACTTCTTCTGAGAGATTAAGTGTCCTTGGGTCCCTGAGGGGGAAAGCAGGGCACTTATTGCATCAGGCCGTCAGGAGAGTGAAGCTAAACTGTAAGGCAGGGATTTCTAAAAGCACTTGATGCTGGCCCTATCTCATCCCACAGAGCACTGAGCCAAAGACATTTTTCTGAAGCAGGATTATACCTGTAACCCACACCCCTGCTGTTTGTCCTTGCTCACGTGGCACCTCAGGAACTCACATACATACAAATTATACAAACTCTTCATCTTTCCCGCTGTAGGAAAATACTGAACAGGGTCACCCAGCAGAACGTCGCCGAAGTTGGTCCCTTGTCCCAGCTCTCATCTCACAGGCACAGCGGGGAATGTGATTCAGAGGAGCCGGAGGGAGGGTGATCACAACCAGTCCGGCAGCTTTATGGGTACTTTTCTCATAAACCGGGGAAGACCACCCAGAGAAAGGCTACAGCCCCACTACATGCCCCAGTACCAGCCCACCTTGCCATATCTCCTGCTTAGCATGAGGCAGCTTCCCGTCATGGGAATAGCTACAGAACAGTCTGCAGTCTATAACATATTCCTTTCTAAAGATGTCACATTTTTGTTTCCAGAGCAAGTGTCCTCATTGTTTTTCTTTATTTGTTCTTCTAATGCCACTCTTCACTCAGAATTTCTGCATGGATTTTGAGAGAATTTGTAAATTCAGTTGCAAATTTCCTATGCAGTGTGATTCCATTGGAAATAGCTGTTGAATGGGTGAACAGCTCTCCACAACAGCAAGCTAATTTTGTTATATATTTCAGAAAAACATGAATTATAAAGTTTTTGTAGTGAGTAATATTTTCATTTCACTTGTCTGAACATTTCATTTCAGGTTTTGTTTCAAAATTAATTTTACTTCATGTTATAATATCTTAAATGCAAACTTCTACTATTGAAACTATAGCTGAATATTTTCCATGTTTTGAAAATTATTATGGTCATTTTATTTCATAAGAGATTTAGAAAATATTTTTATTTTTTGTTGTTCAGAATAACTTCCCCCCAAATTTGTGAATTCCTCATGAAAGAGACTTCCAACTCTTCTACAATGTCTGAATTGATGTTGGCAGTCCTTGTTATTCATGAGGAAGGAAGAACAGAGTGAAAAAGTAACACATCTTTCAGCTGAAACAGGCAGCTAGCAAATCACAGAAAAGGAGGAAAACAAGCACAAGATATTTCTCTTACCATTATAAGTCCAAAGACCTTTTTAATTTATTTTATTTTTAGGGATAGGAAAAGAAAAAAGGCAACCTGGGAGATATAAAGTTCATACAAAGATCAAAACTGCTTTCAAAAATGATTTAGTTTTTTCTGTTAAGCCAATATGAATTACAAACAAGGACTGACGTATCTATCTGTCAAGACTCACTAACACGTTGTGAGAAACAATCTTCCTTCATCTGTTGAGTGAAAAAGAGGTTGTGGTTGGAAATCAAATAGAAATGAAGAGCATGAATGATGTGTGTTGAACTGTGGGTGCTAACCAAGGTCCCACCACTGCAGGCATTAGTGTGAGTGACAGCTGCTGAACATGGCAGCTGCAACCATGTGCTCTTGCAGCTGGGAGCTCTCACCAGCAGGGAAATTGTGGGAGAAGTTTGTACTTCCATTCTCATTAGGCTTCAAAATTTACCTGCTATCAGGTTATCTGAAAGTCAAAAGCAAATATTACTGTATCAGCTTACACTCTGCTCTGGTTTTGTAGGATTTCAGCAGGAACAATTATATCTATATGTATATCAAATAAAAGCTTAGCTTTTGGACTAATCATTCTAGAGAAAAATGAAAAGTTGTTCTTGGAGTTAAGCCTAAACATCCAAGTCCCATATCAGCCTGTAATAATGATTCACAAGAATAAAGATCAATGATCAGCTTTTTTTTCTTATTTAAAATGTCAGATAAAAGTGAGGTTTCTATGTTTAGTTCTTCTTTTGTGATGTGATGATGAATTATAAATACTTTTGATTGTGATTTTGCTACTTGAAAGTAAATATACCAGAAATCACTCAGTACATATGTGATAGGAATGGGTGATTTTTCTATTTAATATACCTATACTACAAAGATAAGTTAGGAAAAGGAGTAAATCAACACATTACATGTGTCTTTTTAAGGGTGACACCGTAATTCTATCTGCCTGGGGACAAGTTATAATCTGTGGAGCTGTCATTTATACCTTTTCTTAAGGGTGAAGCTGGATAAAGCTTCCTCTGGCATCCAAACTTTCAGCTTAAGATGTTCTAGTAGTGGGTTGCACGTCCGTGCTGCTCCAATGTGATGAGACCTCAGATGAGGTACAAAAGTTGACTCGTACATTGCAAACTGCCAGCGTCAATTTTATTTTTTACATCCTACTTACACATATAGCAACCTACGGTTCAGTGTCACATCCCTGTAGTTAGAATTGGTTGGTGTTGCAAAAATTCTCCCACAGCAAAACATACTGGTGTCTGGGGAACTGACTGTATAGTTAGTTTTCTGGAGTATTGTGGATGAAGCTGTTTTTGTGGTGAAACTTTGCTGGTCTATGGGTGTTCCACATGTAGTAGTTTGTAGGTTGCCATTTTTGCACTGCCACAGAGAGAAGACATTAGGGTGTTTCACTGGCGGTCTTAAGAAAAGGTGGAAACGGGGAAAGTGCAGAAGTTCATGCTTTACATCCATCTATGTAAATAAGGTAGGATATAGTCCATTTAACATCCCTTCTTTGACATTGCTCATAAAGAGATGAAAGAACTGTAGACCAGCTCGGTGCCAAAAGCCATACCCAAGATAAGACCAATGTATTGCGTTTGAAGGTGAATTCACTGAAGATATGTGTAAATGTTTTAGATCATTTTAGTGATGTGACTGATCTGCAAATCTTAATGTTGGTCTTAATAGATTAAAGCTGTCAAGGTGACTTCTGAGTCAGTCATTTCACGTTCTGATGTGATTATTGTTGTTATGACCATGCTGTATCTTTATTGGGTTAAATCTTTCTGCTCTACTTTAGAAGTAGTAGAGGTTAACTTACACAGTAGTGAAGTATATTTTAAGGCTATTTTATTGTAGCCCATTTGACAATCTGTTGTTGGATTTAATCTCTAGTGAATTAGTTTTAGTGAAGGTGATGCTGTCTTACTATTTTTTTTTCTTTTTTGCAGAGCTGTAAATTAGCTTTGGAATTATGCATGGTAGCTGCAGAGTTGTATGTGGTAACTCCTTTGGGAATGATGTGTTTCTCACATAACCTTAGGCAGTTGCTGTTGCTGCTGCTGTTCCTTTTTTTTTTCCTTTTTTTTTTTATGTCACAGCATCTCCCAACATAAATGTAGCAGCTACCCTGCTGAAAATGGGAAGAACTTCCAAATCTTTTAAATCATTATTAATTTAAGTAACTTCAGCTGAAACTTGAAACTTATACTTTACAAGACACCATAAGGAAATCAAAGCTCTTTTATGTTTCAAATCCATCAGGACAAATTCTGAAAGGCGGAAATGGAAGAAATCAACAAAACAGACATTTTCTCATTTTCCTTATATATACAACTCTATATCTGTCTCCCATGTTTCTTACAAAAGTTCAGAATTTTTTCCTGAAACTTAAAACCCAGAACTTAATGGTTTTCCATAAATAGGGTGGGTTTTCCCATCATATGAAACTGAATTAAAAGTGAGTTCTCACTGTGCAGAGGAGAGGAATCAACATCTTGGTTTCAACTACAAACTATTTGGATTGCCTGAATTTGAACTGTAGGGTAGGAAATCTCTCCAAGTCAGTTTCTGTATTTGGATATTACTGCTGCAGGTCCCAGATATAAATTGAAAAATAGAAATCCAGCATTTGGAGAGGGATGCTAAATTGCAGTTTATTAAAGTTTCAGAAAAGTTCTGGGAAAAGTTTTATTGCGTGCAGGGCATGGCCAGACTGTATAGTCCAGAGGTGTAGAGAGCTGTGGAGAGCCCCTGGGCTGTGTGAAGATATGGGACTGCTCTGTGCCTTGTTTATCATTGGAGAGAAGGTGTCTCCTGCGCCCTGGCAGTCAGGGCAGTGTCCATCCACGGAGGAGTTCTTACTCCAATCCCAGACCCGACGTGCTCTCCCTTGGGTCAGATACCAAACCTGCAAAGCAGCCTTTTGCTTAGAAGACCTGAAAAGTGGCTCAGATTCCTCCTCTGGACTGTAAGATGTTGGGCACCTAAATCCACATTGATGCCTTTGATTCCTGCTGTCTTGCTGAGCTGGCCATCCAAATTCCATAGCTTCTGCTGCTTTTGACATTAAAGCTCCCCTAGCACCTCAAATCCCATCTCTCAAGAGTTGCTGCTTCTTAGCAGGACAAATAGTGTTGTAGGTGGCTTAGTATCCTCTCGCTTGCACCATAAACCTCCCTCGCCCTGCCTTGTCCAGGATCACTGTTTGGCAAGTGCTTCCAGTGTGGGCTGCACATAAAAGGAGCTGTGAAGGATCAGCACGCAGCTGCTGCTCTTCCTGGGAGAATTTAAAGCCAACACAGCAGGACAAACAGGCTCTGAGCCTATTTGGACATCAGGACTCAGATGGCTCCCGGGTAACTTCCGACACTTTGCAGAACGCACTGCTTCCCGTTGACGCTATTTTTTATCTGGCTAGAAAGGCAGCAGTGGAAATTTCGTCATAGTGAGAGCGTCATGGGTAGGAGGGAGCCTGATGCTGCCCACTGTCACTGCTCCTGGCGTACAGGTGAACCCACAGGAGTGATGGAAGTGTCTGAGCATGTATTGGCAGCAAAGGATGAACATCAGACCACAGACTGCTCTGCTTGCATTTCTTCCCACTTCTATCACACACCTCCCTCCTCTACAGCAGCTGCTGAGCAGTATGGGGATATTTTCAGTCTGGGATGTGTCCATTGGGCACGTTATCCAAGACAACTCTCTCCCTCCCCCACAGTCCTGCCTTGAACCCTGTGGAAAAGACACACTAGAAACCCTTCTCCTGGTACAACCCTACCTTCTGTGTGGTGCCCCTTGGACATGGTGATGGGGCAACAAGCCCCTTCTGGCCAAGTAGCTCTTCCATTCTCTTTCCTTTGCAAAATGCTAGGAAATGAGAACAGGAAGATAAAATCTGGAGGAAGAAAAAAGTCTTTTAACTCTACAGTTCTAAAAGCCTGTTTGCATCAACCCTGCAGGGACTCTGCATGATATCTTGCAGAGGAATCTACACTGACAAACAATGAGTTGGCAATTTTATACAATTTTTTTTTTTAAGGCAGGGAACTATTTTACCTAACAGCTTGTGTGGTTTCACTTTGGAGCTTGGAAGGAAACCTTTGTGGATGCCACGGGGTGGGAATGGACATGATGTGGCAAAGACATGACTTTTTGAGTAGTAACAGCATGCCAAGGCAATGAGAAGAGAGTATGGTTTTCATATATTCATACTGCAATTTTAGACATTCAGACTATTCTGTAAGGCAGACACAGGCCATGTTTCCTCAGATCCCTGAGAAATGAAGACATCTTGAAATAGGTGAAGGCGTAGCCTTTTGAATGCTGCAACAGTAGGATAAAGTGGGATAAATATTATGAAAAAAAGATACTACTGTGTACTCCTCTCACCAAAACTTCCATATTACAGCCTGGTGGAGGACACCACAGTCCAGTTTGGACTGCAAAAACCCAAGGGGAGTGAGGGGCTGCACAGACCCGAATGGAGAAGAAAGATGATCCATGAGCACTGAGGTGAGATAGGCAGAGAAGAAGCAAGGGCAGCCCAGAGCTGATGGGGACCTGAGACAGATGAGGTCATGGTTGTACATTTGGGATAGGAAGAAAAGGCTGGAGCATGGGAACTGTTCACTTCAAGGCTGCAGAGAGAGCATCCTCCCATTTTCAGTGTTAGCTTTGGGGACCATCCAGCTATCCTTGGCTCTGAGTGTGTCATTGCCTAATAAGTGTCCTTAGGGAGCCCCTGAGCTGCCAAGTCTGCCTTTGGGGAGACTGAATGGTTTGACGCTCTAGCACCACATACAGAATTTTCATTTCAATTGCTTGGTGATGTGTTTAGGCTGCAGCAAATTTCTATCTGGGAAGTAAAAGAGTAAAAGAGTACTAGGAGACAGCTAATGGAGCTGGTTGGATAAACGATAGATACAACATAAATGTTTTATGAGGACATAATAGTCAGTTTTATAAAGCGATACATTGGCATAACAACACCACACAACGTGCCTTCTTGTGTGGTAGAAATCCCAAGAAGTATGAAGCAGAGCATCTGCCATACTGAAAGCTAAAATCACTTCTCTTTGGTAGGTAAGTGCAAATCACACTTTATAATCTTTTAAGCATGCACTTGATGCAAACTTGGAAAGATGTTTGCCTTTGGGTGAGAACAGTAGAACAGCTTTTCCCATTATAACCAGATAACTAAGGCAGTGCAATAATAATGAAAAGTAGAAAAGTAATTGTAAGAAACATAAGTAATGCTACTCTTCATGCAGAGAAATTACTTAGGCAAATAGTGGCTGTATGGTATATTCTTTCTGCTAAGCAACATCCCACTGAGCATCTGCTGCACATCGTAGGAGCACTGCATGTGGAAGAGGAGTAATTTGACCATATTAAAGTCCTGTAAAATGCAACATGAGGTACTATCCTTTCTACTTATATTGATTAATAACATTAAATTCTGTGGAAGAATAGAAGAGGATTTCTGGGATGCCAGCATATGGGAAGAAGAATAGGATGTCAATAAGGGAGCTTCATATCATGTCTTAAACTGAATACTTCTGCTTAAGTCATTTCCCACTGGATTTTTAAAGATTAACTCCACAGAAACATAGCATTTTTCTTAGACAGATGGCCTGAATGCTTAGACTTCAAGAAAATATTCTTCCAACAGCAAAGACTATGTGAAAGCAGTATTGGCTCTGGAAAGCTGTGGTCCTTTAATATAACCCCTCTCCTTATCTAGTCCATCAGCTTCCAGTATCTATCTTTTAAGAGTGATTTTTCATGTTATACTGCTATTGTTTGTGTCATTACAAGCAGTTATTTCAATTCCTCTGTCTTCAGTTTAGGAAGAAAGCAAAGGAGACATCTAGGAGGGGAAAGGGACAGAAAGGAGCAGAGGGAGACAAGGCTAGAATGGAAAAGTAGGGAGCAGAAGGGAAGAGAATTCAAAATGAGCAGAGGGAATATGAAAGTGGGGAAAATCAGAGACAAGCACTCAAATACAATGTCAGATAACAGAGTAAGGTGAATTTTTTGCATCTGGAATTTTTGCCACAAGCTGTCCCAATAACTACTCCCTTTCTGCCTCTTCAAAAATTCTTGCTCTCTGAGGAAAAAATACCACAGCACATGGTCTGTGGTATTTCAGATCGTACTTCAATGCTTCCTTTTCAAGGCTTGCACAGAGGAAGAAGTTACACATGCTCAAGATAATCAATAGACAGAAAGCAAAATATTTTCAAATTTCAGACTTGATATAGGTGAACATTATATGTTGATTCTTATTTTATTCTTGTTTATTGAACAGAACTTTAGTAAAAAGCAGAAGAGAAGAAAAATGAAAGATTTTACTGAAGTTTTGCAACTTTTTTTGAATCCAGCATGCTATGCGTAGCATTCTTGTTGAGCTCAAAAATCTGTTTTTCTGTAATGAAAGAAAGGCATGAGGAAAGAAAAGATGGGAGCACCGTGACTGGCATATGTGTGCCTGACATTTTTGTATGTGTGCAGCATTAAAATAAATGTTAAAGAAACCTCTACATAATGAAGATGCAATCACCCAGCACACACTGCTGGGGAAGCTAAGTTTTCATGAAGACTTCGAGGATAGCTCTGTAGGAAGACCATCTGGAGAAAGAAATATGTGGATAAATATAATGAACTCCACCTAGGAAAGATAAAACTGCGCTCTCCTGGAAGAGATTTTTGGCTACTGAGGCTCCTTGAAACAGTGAGTGAGCCAGACAAACAGGTCGAGTACCTCCCTCATCAGTGGTGGGAAACTTGTCCCAGCACTTGGGCAACCTCCTCCACTGAGTCATGCTGCCCAGCTTTCCAGCTCCAGCCTCCCCATGTCACCTCCATCCTGCCGAGACTGAGCCTAGCCAGGCCTTTTTCACCCGTGTGCTCATCTCAGTGAGACATTTGTTTCTAATGTGTTTTTATCCTCTGGAACATGGTGATTTTCTATCAATGCCTGGCCACTGAAATGAACTTCCAGATCCAAAGCACTGACTGCAGAAATATCCTTCCAAAGAGAGAATCTGGTACATCACATTCCTCAGGAAATACAAATTGGGACTGTTTAATGAATAAGACCATCCGCACTACACGGTAAAAGCATTTTTAATCATGCTCTGGGGAGTTTTGCACCTATTATGGATGCAGTGATCAAAGTAGGCCTAATTTCAACTTAAATACATAAATATTTGTTAATAACATTAATAATAATTCCGTTCCTGAGAAAAAAGATCATTTATAACCAGTTCCTGTGTTGTACCAAAAGCATATGAAAACACATCATGCACTTAATCAAAACTTCTTGCCTTATATTTATATTTTTTCTGTGTGTTTTTCTCCTAAAGGATGCCCCTTCCTTCCTGACCTTTAGATTTCCAGTCCTAAAAGGCTCCTGATGCCCAGGGGGGTGCCTGGCACAGTCAATACAGACCAGCAGCATGGACGAAGATGAATATCTGATTCAAGGACATTGTCATTTGCAAATCTCTTTGGCTTTACATTCCGTACAGGTTTAGTCATGGTAATTATATATGAATATTGACTAGTTACATTCATATGCAAACAGGACAGCCCAGTGTTGTAAAGGCAAGTGAACAGAAGTAAAAGAAAATTATGCTTAAACACAGTTTCAATGTTAGGTTCAGAGGCCTCTGTCACTGTCTGTTGTTCAACTGTCAGGATACTCATCTACTTTTCTAAACATAAGACTGGCATTACTATTGAATGATACCTTCATCATCAGGTGGTATTTCTTGAAATGAATACGATTTGGGGCATAAGCTGTTTTCAGTGTCAACCTGTTCCCTGAGATCCTCCTGAGGTTTCATTCAGCTTCAGATCTCCTCCTCCTTAAGCTGTGTAATTTAGGGTGAGACAAATCTCCCCAGGCTCTATTTACTGCATTGATTAGATTTCCAATTGTAATGGGAACCTAGAAGCCTACTATGCTGGCAAACACCTAAGTTTAGGTGTTTTAGTGTCCAGTTGAATCCTTCCCCTTCTGTCCTAAAGATAAATCAGTTAGTATCATGGTTGTGTTACGACTGAATATAGTGAAAATTACATTTTTGATCAGCCACTTTTTAACATTATGTCTCATATCTTTTTAGTGGTAACACATTACAACACTTTAGAGAGATAATGGCATTAAAGAGAAAAATCATTGCAAACAGAGTTTGAATCCACCTGCTGAATGAAAAGTACAGGTGAGAGTGTCGTACATTTGCTATGTCCTATTCTAATAGAAGACAAGTCAGATGTATGCAATAGGCAGACAATTATCTGGCTGAAATAATTCATGTATGCATCTTTCTAGGAACATATAACAAACAAACAAGTAAAATCGTCTTCAATTTTACTTATGCATTTCAATTTCCTACCTTGAGAAAAAAATATACCCATGGTTTCACCAAAAACATTTGCATCTGCAGGTTGGCTATTTATTAAACTCATGCCAACTTTAGATGGGTGTGCTGTTCTAGACAAAATAAGTTTCAACTGCAAAAAACTACAAAACAAAATCACAATCAAATTTCAGCTGCTACAGCATTTAAATCTGTCCTCAGTATTGGTATCATAACATTGTGGTAGCTTATCTGCTATGTTGGATGACAGCAAGGTGTGGAGCTTATCATAACCAACTGTGCTATCTGAAAGTGAAGTATTTAGACAAGGCTAATAGCCTTAGTTCCTTTGTAGTCAATGGAGAGAGAAAGATATCTCCACCGGGTCATTTGTTTCTTCCTGAAGCAGATATGTAGGAAAATTGGGAGGTCGTGTTCTCTGGGTTTGCTTTTCTGTCTTTATTCACTATCGAGGGAGCCTAGATGATTAGTTTACACAAGATGTCCAACTTTCAGACAGCTGGACTGCATGAGTTGAGTGCCACTCAAAGTGCCCATGGCAAACCAGGTTATTACAGGAGGAGTTTGGGTCCTACAGCAGCTGTGTTCAAAGGGTTTAGCAATGTGGAGCTGCAATTTCAGCAGCAGCACCTGAAGGTAGAACATCTTGTCATGGCCAGTGCTCAGCTTCCCTGGCTGGAGTGAGTGCAAGTCAGAATGAGCTGCCAAGCTCCTTGAAAGAATCATCTTCCAAGCCACGTGTTTGGCTTAACCGAAGGGTTAAACCAAATTTGACAGTCTGTAGCTCATTTAACATTAAGACTCTGTCCTCTTAATATTTACCTTGCAGGGATATCTGATTAAAGGCTAATCAGCAAAAAAAGACAAAGACGAGAAACAGGAAAAGCAACAAATTGAACATATAGATACACAGACCTGAAGAAACTGAGTAATAGACCATCAAGTGCAACCACCCATGTGAACTTTGGAAAGGTTCAGCCATAACTTTATAATGGCTTTAAGAAAAGTATTGGTAAGAAGAAGAAAAACAAGATTATCATGTGTCTCATGGGAAAGAGCAAATTTATTTTGAGATATTTCAGGGGGATTGTCGCACTATCTAAAGCTTATTACAGGAAGTTTAGACAGGACTGTGGGAATGTGTGAAGCTTATTATGCAGTGTTTAGGGGAAGAACCACGGGGAGAGATCAAGATGGACTGAGAAGGAATAAGCATGGGAATATAGAGGGATAAGGGGATAGAAAAGGCCAGTTACGTGTAAGCAGGTGCTAGTCAGTGTGCTTGCCTGTGCCCTGTGCCCTGCACTGTGGTCTGTCCTACTTTATTGCTAACTGTTTGCTGCACCAGTGCGCTCTCCATCCTCTGTGTTTGCCCACCAAAACAAATGGGTACTGCAGCCTTGGCTGCATGATACAGACAGGAACCTGCAGCTCCAGGATGCAGGATTTGCCCTCCTTTGAATGGTTCAGATTTCAGTCAGCATCGCCAGCCCTTTTCTCTGACAAGATAGCTGGCATCGTGTGTATTTCTCACTAGAGCAGAATGCTAGTAAGTCACTAGGTTTTCAGGCTCTCTCTGTTGCCAGTGTGAGTTTGCCTTTTTCACCATGAAGCTGGTAGATGCAGTGTTCCCAGTTCTGAGGAACAAGACTAATTGGCTGCAGCATGGACATTGCACTTCTGGGTGATGAAATTACACCTATTTCAGCCTCCTTCTCAGCCAGATATCTGGCTGCTTCCAGTAGATTCCCTTCCTACTCCAGGCTCCTCATTTCCATATAAACGTACCAATATCGCACTGGGGGAATTTCATCCTTTCGAGGAAATTATTGGACATGCATGCCATTGAAAATTGAGATACTTTGGAAAAGAACTAGAAGAAATGACTCCTAATGTACACTAGGTTTAAATCACTGGCAAAAAGATTAGTGGTCCCAGATGAGTCCCCTCTCATGCAATTCCAGTTTGTCCATGGAGCATTTGAAAGCAGTAACAACTGTTTACATGAAAGACTCGGAGGTGCGAAATTCAGGTTTTTAATTTCCATTTTGAAAGTTAGGCAACACTTCCACACAAAGGGAGATTTTTATTAATCAGAGCTTCAGATAAGCTGTTTTGATTCCCTCCATGGTCAAAAGGGTTCCATTCAAGTAGTATCAAAGAAATGTAATCTACGGCAATAATAAAACACCAAAAGAAATTATTATCAGTTTTTGAATATGCAAGGAATAAAGTCTTTGCTTAATTTTCCATTTGGTTCCATACAAATTGCCACAGATATTTGAAAGCTGCCAGAAAGATTTATCAGAGTCAAGTAAAGTTCATGTAGTCTTTCTTGGATTTATTCAGTTTTTTCTTCCAGTATATTTCCCTCATTCACCATTCTGACTCTTGACTACAGTTAATATTAATAATTTCATCTTGTAATGGGTTCTGTAACTATTTTCTTCTGTATTCATTTGTTCCTCAGCCATAGCAGAGGTTCTGTCAGCCTTCCTATCTCCTCAGAAAAAAGGGCTTTTTCTTCTATATAAGCCATTTTTTGCTTGTGACTTCAAGCTATAGAGTGACAGCCCTGTAGTTGCTTTTCAAAACATCATTTACCAGGTGACTTTTCAGGCCTTCATCCATCCAGGAATCTCTAAATAATAATGGAATTTTTCCGTAAAATTACAGATCAAGCGCCTTGTTCCCGTTCCCATTTATCATCATCCAAAGTGTTTGTCTTCTAGTTTCAATAGCATCTTGAAGAAAGAGATGTGGAGGATAAAAATATCTAAGAGAGAACATAGAGTGAACTACTTTATCTTGTCATGTATTTTGTATAAATAATGGTTCTTGACTTGATAGTCTTATTGTGATAATAGGCAATTGAATTAAAAAAAAATGAAGTGTCATTTTAAATAACATCATGTAAATTCCCAGAGCTTGCATTTGTAAAAGGACAAAAAGAGAACACTAAAACACGTCTCCCAAAGAACAGAATTGCAACTACAGCTATTATTTTTTTAACTTGTCAATAATTTTCATATTATCTATATCTTTCATGACTAAACCGAGCAAATAAAACAATGATATTCCTCTCTTGTTTCTATTACATTTATTTTAAAAGATTTATTGGATTGGGGTCCATAAGCAATATTTGAGTTAGAATTATACAGTAGTACCATAGAATAATTCCGGTTGGAAGTGCCACTTGGGGTCATTTAGTGCCACTCCCTGCTCTGAGCAGAGCTGACTTCAAAGCTGTATGAGGCTGCTCAAAGCCTGAGATTTGAATCTCCAAAGATAGGGATCTCATAGTCCCCCAGGGCAGCCCCAGTCCTATGCTTCACCATCCCTACTGGGAGCATATTTTTTTTTAAATGTGTAATTGGAATTTCCCTTGCTACAACTTGAGACCATTACCTCTTGGCTTTCTGCTGTGCATCCTGAGAAGAGTCTGACTCTTTCCTTTGCAACCTCCCTGTTGGTAGTTGATGACAGCAATTAAATACTCTCCCTCCCCAAGCCAAACTTACTTCTCAAGGCTAAATAAACCAAGGTCCGTCAGTGACGAACTTGTTCAAGCGATCCCTGTGCTGCCTAGGGCGGGGTGTTATTGTAGGTAAAGAGTTAAAATGAGAAACACTTCTATTATAATAGTGCTGTTGATTTTATCATCCTAAATATAGTGTTTTGCTCTGTTAGCTATATAGCAGGCTGATGATTTGCAAATAGTTTCAAAAAATATAATACTGGATCCCAAAATGGTTTGAGAAATAAAAAGTTACTATCATAACCAAAACAGTGCAGTCTCTCTCTCTTTCATATATTATGAGTAATTCTTATTTGTTTTCTATTTTTAAGCTTTTAACTTGTATAAATTATACCCAGGAGAATGGATGCCATTTCTACAATGCCTCAGTGGCTGTAGTTTGAGGATTTTTTCCTTTCCAGTTGAAGAAGGACAGCCAGTTTCCAGGATAGCTCTTTCCAAATGTACCTCTCCTATAATATGCTTTGCTACTAATGAAGAACAATATCTCTCATCTATTTGCCATCATATAAAAACATTAGCAGCCATTCAAAAACGTGAATAGGTAGGGAACAATTAAAAAGCTTTATCCCCACATAAAACTCCTGCTGCAGAATTGTCATTTAATTTTGAATAGTAACCATGTAGAGATGAGCAAGACCATGTTTATGGTATCAATAATACATTTTATTAGATCAGCTAGTACATTTTCAATCTGCAATATTGTTTTTAAACCTAGCTTATGGAAGTTGGTATTTCACACGAACTAACTTGCAGTGTCCAGCAACACCGTGACTTTAAACAGGACAAATTGCTATGCATTCGAATCAAAATATATTGTTTTCCTAAGCTCATCACATAGTAGGGCAAAATGGTTCACCATATTTTTATACATTGTTAAGGTGGGAAGGCACTTTTGGAGATCACACGGTCCAACTTCCCTGCTGAAAACTAGAGCAGGTTGCCCAGGATTGTATCCAGTCAGGCCTTGAATATCTCCAAAGATGGAGACTCCACAGCCTCTCTGGGCAACCTGCTCCAAGGCTTGACCACCCTCATTGTAAAAAAGTGGGGGTTTTGACATTCACATGGAATGTCCTGTATTTCTGTTTCAGCCCATTGCCTCTTATTCTGTCACAGAGCACCACTGAGAAGACTCTGGCTCTGCCTTCTTTACACCCTCCCATCAAATATCTGTTCACATTGATCAGATCCTCTCTGAGCCTTCTCTTCTCGGGGCTGAACAGTCCCAATTCTCTTGGCCTCTCCTCCTATGAGAGATACTCCAGTCTCTTAAACATCTTTGTCGCCTTTCGCTGAATTCACTCTAGTATGTCCACATTCGTCTAATACTGGGAAGCCCAGAGCTGGACCCAGCACTCCAGACGTGGCTGCACCCGTGTTGAGGGGAAGGATGACTTCCTTTCACCTGCTGGCAATGCCTGCCTAATGCAGCCCAGGAGACCACTGGCTGCCTTTGCCACAAGGGCACATTGCTGACTCGTGGTCAACTGGTTGTCCACCCGCACCCACAGGGCATTTGCTGCCAAACTGCTCTGCATCCCGTTGACCCCCAGCCTGTCCTGGTGCCTGGGCTTATTCCTCCCCAGGGACAGGACCCTTCACTTCCCTTTGTTGACCTTCATGAGTTTCCACTCTGCCCATCTCTCCAGCCTGTCCAGGTCCCCCTGAATGGCAGCTCAGCCCTCTGGGGTATCAGCCTCACCTCACAGTTTTTTTTTATTTCTACCTCTGTTCTTTCTGTTCAGCCTCCATCTCTCTCCGCAAGCTCCTATTCCTGACTGATTACAGGCTTCTATAGTAAGCCAGAAATTTAACTGCCCAGGCTATTAAACACAAGGGGACTTGAAAATATCTCCTGAGATATTTTTAATCATCCTCTGCTCAATCGGTCCATGGGACCTCAGATGCTTTGTCCCTCTCACTAAGCTCTTACCTCTGCACCTCCCAGTAATGACAAGTGTATTTCATAGGCAGTTACATTTCTGCTTGCACTCAGAACCATTGGAGAGAAGTTCCTTTCCCTATTTAATGAACCAAGTGAGAGCTACCATGCACTCACAAATGAAATTACTCAATTTTTCAGTTTAAAGCAGTACTACAAAATTACACTCTCTGAGGTACTTGTAGCTACTAATTTTCAGGTCTAACTAATGAGGCGAGCTTGGATTTCATTGGGCAGAGAATAAGGTCACAGTGCCCACACTGTGCGTTTAAATAGTTTCAGCCAAAATTTCTTTCCCCAGTGTGTTTTCTGACTATTGAATTGCTTTTTCTGCTGCCTACCTTACTTTGTTAGATCTAGAGGAGAGCATATACCAAAGTGCAAATCATGAATAAGTACAAAGTAGAAAAAAAAATCATGTTTAGTTTATAAATTAGTCCAGAAACATGTTTCTAGGAAAGTAATTTTTCTTCATTACTTGAGTTAGAGGCATTGAGGAGTCATTCATATTGTTTACTTAGTTGCTCTAATTAGTTCTGTGGGAGTATTTACCTCTCTCTACCAACCAAATGGGAACCTTAGACTCTTAAAATTTGATAACTTCAATCACATATTTAATCAGATACAAAAGGTATCTTTTTCTGATGGTGTTCTGATGGAATACACTTTATGCATTTAACCTCCTGACATTAATAGAAAGAAGACATTTACAACAGTCTGGCATTACTCACACTATTTACAGAGAAGAGGTAACAGCATAAAAATGTTGGATATAAACAAAAAAAAACCCACTTTGACTAAATATCTACTTAAGAACTGAGTTTTCCATAATTCCCACATAACCATAGTCTGTAGAAGCAAAGCTTCCTTTTCAGTATTCAGATGGTTATGAGTCTAGATGTGAAGTTTTAGTTATTAGCAGGTTACATTTACTTATTATCATTGAATTGATACCTATACATTCCTGAGCTGAAGGAATGGTAACATAGATCTCTTCTGGAGAGAAAAGAGAAAAACATATGTATAAAGATGGAAAGTTTTATGAAGTAAGAAACAGAACATTAATATTTTGGAAATAAAGAATGGAAGTCAGCTATCAGGCAGTATTTTCAAAATAGCCAGAGACAAGTTGTTTTCTAAATGAACACGATCATGAAGTTGCAATAGTCCATGCAATTCCAGTTGCAGTTCTTCACCACATCTTTCCACATTCCCAATTCTTCTGAAGTTTTGAACAGCTGAACTTTCCTGGGTAATTCATCCTGAGTTTGTCTGTGTGCACACTACGTACAGCAAACTATGGTTGGGGGAAGCTCCTTGCCCCTCGTTATTAAATAAAAGCCCATATTTTTTTATTGATAAAGCAAAACCTTTTTGCTCTTCAGATGCAACCTTATCACACTGCTGGCAGTGCAAATGAATCTCACCTAAAGGTATTTTAACTACTTTCCAGTTCTGTTTGCCAGGTTATGCTATCCCTGTTATGCTGTGTGATGTAAGATAATGTTCCAAATTTCTCCAATTGTTCTGCACAGTAAATTGTATTTTTTTTAGGCTATAAATTCTATGAACTATCTTCCCTCTACACGAGAAACTGCTGGAAATCAGCTTAGCTTAGTCAGGATGATAGAGGGATAAAATAGAATAGAAGGCCAGTGTGAACTGCAACTTCCTAAAGATAATTTCCAGACACTAGAGCATGTTCTGTTTCACATAGTGATAAAAAGAAAGGAATCCTCATTATTAATGTACCAGCCTATCTTGGAGACCCTTAGACATTCCTGGATTCAGAAAAGTCTTTAGCTGTTCCCCTAAATATCAGCCCCATCATAGCTATGGTGAGAAGACAATATGCAGGTATTTATAAGCAAAAAAACCTGCTAGAATTTATTTTCTGGTCATCTCTCCTTTCCAAAACAGACAAGTAAGAGTTGATCCCCCAGGACTTGTGAAGGAGAACTTATCTCCCTTTACACCTGCCCTAAGAAATCCTCTCCCCACATAATATGTCTCTCCTGGTGCTCTCACTCCCTTTCCCCAGTGAAAAAGCAGAGATGTGGAGCTTATGCGTATTTTGGATGGAGGGTGGAGGGATGAAGATGTAAAATTCAGCTTGCTGATTTTTCACTATTAAAAGTAGACTCACTCATGAACAGATTTTGCTAGAATCATTCCATGTCTACTGAATCTCTAGGGAGACCTAGCTCTTTCTTTCTTTCTAGAGAATAGTAATAAATAATCCTGAAAATATTGCTTCAGTCAGCATTCATATATACTTTCACTCAACATATTTCATCAAAAGACAGTAGCAGATCTAGTGTTTGCTATGCTGCCAAAGAGGGCCTTATTCCTGTGGCTGAGAGATAACTAGAAGGAGGTGAAGTTCTGCAAGAACACTTATCTGAATTTGTGTACACAATGATTATTTGGGAACTGTTAAGTTAAATTTGTCTTCTCAGAGAGGAGGAGGCCAAAAATGATATTAAAATGAAAACAACAAGCTAATCTGTGTGGGCTCTTCACTCGTGGTTAAACTATATCTGAGAAGAACTAAAGAGAGAAAAATAATACTTTGCATTGCAGTAATGTTTTCTATCTGAGCACCTAAATACAGTTTCACAAACTTGAAGCAATAGAAGTGCTCAATATTTCTGGTTTTGGGCAACCCAAAAGGAGTCAATTTTCTATATTCAGAACTAGTTTTTTGACTCTGTTGGAAGACTAACAATAGGTCACAGAGCAATTCTGGCTGTAAGGAGTTATAGCAATATGCGTGTAGCACAGAGTTTGTAGCACCACTCAGGAACCTTCCTCCTTTTCACCAGGGCCAGGACAGGTGTTTGGGATGCCCTTGGTCAAGGGAATGCTGGTGCCTACTGTTGTACTACCCGTGCTGCTAGGGAGGAGGTAGCAAAATACTACAGAATGACCACAGCCAGTTACAGGTAAATGAAGGGCAAATATGAAGCTGGATGGGATCCAGCAGTATTTTACGGGTGTGTGGTGGGACTGTCCTGTCAGATCTCAGGTTGTAGAGGTTGCCAGAGTTGCCACCCCACTGGGAATGGCTATTTGCATATAGCTTGAGACACATCTTTGTTGTCCCTGGAAATTTGGAATAGCTTCTCCCTTCCTTTTGCATGGGTCATTTCTCAGAGTATTTTTCTTGCTGGTGTCGCCATTTCAGGCTGTTTCATGTGGCTGAAGCACATGTCACGGTCCCCTAAGAAATCAACTGGAATACTATCTACTAGGAAACAACGGAAGAGAGAGAACAAATAAAGAAAACAAAACAATTCCCAGTAGGGCAAAGACACTTCCAGAATAGCAATGCCTCAGAGAAAGGAATTTTATAGGGAGTAGTAAAATACTGCCTGGAGAAGGAAATGTTTACAAATATTAATGATTAATAAGCATGCCAATTTTATACCTCCTAACTTTTATAAACTTCTCCAAAGCCAGGTTCCTCATGGTAGACAGTAAAGCTGAGTTTGTCTCACTGTGGCTGAAGTACTAGCAAGCTTCTGGTAGGTGCTCTTAGTAGTAGCTCATGCTTTTCTCACAAGAGAGACCAGACATCTTGTGTTCTGCAATTGCCATTTGGTTGCTATTTACCACCTGGGTGTTATACCTGAAAACGTAGCAGTTTTCTCATCAGAAAGAGGACTGGGAGGTTTACACAGGTGGTGTTTTGGACTGGAGAAAAAACTCTAGCGTGAGGCTAAGGTCTCTAAGTGTCTTTGGAAAGTGCCAGAGCTGCTGAGCTAACATTAGTAGACTAGCAGAAAAGTAAATTCTGGATAACGAAAGTGATGGGCAAGGAAAGGAAACCACACAGGAAGCAAGACACAACATGGCTCCTTCTCCTGCCTCTCTTCTGGTCTCCATCTCCAGAGGATGGTTGAAGTCAGTGCAGAGGAAAGAAGCACCCTGAACCCTGGACGAGATCTCTCCCTTTCCCGGCTTCAGAAGGTTTTTCTCTCTCTGCCAGCCCTAGCAGGAGCATCTTTCTGGGTTGTTTTACTCCTGTTTGTGACTCCAGCCATGCTTAGTCCAGAGAGAAAGGACTTTGCAACCTTATGTCCTTTCTGCAAGGTCCTTACAGCGCCACAGACACCTGCTAGGTGCCTTTTGATTGCCTGGGGGGTCCTCAATGCCCTTGGTTTTGTGAAGCATGTAGAAACCCAGCTTTCAGAAGGCGAGGAGCCTGCAGTCAGCTCTGGCGCACATCTGTCCATGCCTGGCCGCAAGCCAGTCAGTGCCCTGGGGCAATGCACAGCCAATCTTAAATAAACATAGATTAAATTAATCCTTGCTCTGCTCCTGGGGGGGAAATGCAGAAATGGCAGTGATCTTCAGAGAGGAACTATCTCACCCAGAATTTGCTAGCTCCTGTTGCAGCCAGGGGTTCTCCATGCTCTACTACTGAAAGACAAATAAATAGCAAAAATAGTAAGAAAAAACAGGCTAGTGAAGAGTTACTGACTCATGAGCCAAATCCAAACTTACCTTTCTCAATCAAAAACACTGATAAAGGAGACGGTTAAGGTGCTTTGGTGCCTACATTATGAAACCCTCTGAGGTTAAAGGGAGTTATGCATGTAAATACTTTAAAAAGCCTGGCTCTGAAGCAAAGGACTCAGGGATCCGGAACATTGGATTGGACTGCTGAAAGAGATAATACTGTCTCCTGTTAGCCCAGGGTGAGAGGTGGCGATAAAGTCCAGCTTGATGCACTGTATGTGCTCTGGGTGGCTCAAGGCAGTTGAATCCCCAGATCTGTTTTTTATCTGTTTGGATTAGCCAGCAGGATACATCCTGCAGACCTGAAATCTTGAATTCCTTCCGTATTAGATTCTGCACATTATTTCAGTTTGTATACAGTATAAATGTGGTTGTACTCTCCTAGATTCATTTTGCCATCTGAAGATTGGACAGATAAATAGATACATACAGATCTTGGTATATTGTTAGCTGATGCACAACAAATATTAAACAACCATTGTTTATGATAAACTCCAGTTCTTTCCTGAGTAAAGAACACCTTGTTTTGTATTTCTCTTTATAAATAAAATGGCAAGATAATAGTTAACTAATCTGTAACCTGACTTCTTCTGGCAATATTACATACAATTTTTTCCAGTCAATTTAAACTGCTACAAATTTATTCATGCCTTCATTTTCACACAAATAGAAGTAGAAAATATGCGTTGGCATTATACATTAATAGAAAATAAATTTTACCTCAAACAATTGAATTTATCAGTTTATACAAAAAAATACTTGTTTATTTTTTCTGAAAAATAAAGTTGCACTCATGTTTCATCTGAGTTCAAGTATATATAGTGTATTTCAATAAACATAAGGATGTTACTAGAGAAAGTTAAAATCATCTTTAGCTGTTCCAAAAATATTTTAGATAAATGCAGTTCATCAGTTTCTGCAATTGAATTAATGACTTGTAATAAAAAGACTGATTAATTCATTTGACATCTTGAAGAATATAACAGAATAATCAGATGCTTGGCCTGACCTTTCATATATCATCTTGGAGCTGCCTGTAACATTTTACGATATTATATGCTCCACCTGTTTCTTGACATGGTGCTTGCTGTAGAAGTATGAGAAGATAATTCAAGCAGAAGTTTGGTACACACATTTGCGTTACGGGGACAATAGCTTCAAACTGGCCTCCCACTTACTCATCCTGAAAGGACAAATCAGAGAATGAGCAAAGCTTGAGTGCTCACTTGGTGGGGTCTAGTATTAGCAGGCTGAAAGGGATAACACAAGGAGACCCAGTCCCAGTGGGGAAGCCTGTACCACTAAGGAAAATCCAATACTAAAAAGCTGGAGGAATTTGGGACAAATCAGACCTACCTATAGCTTTCGGTAGGGGACATATTCCTTCAAAGCTGTTACTGGGTTCCACCTTATCTCTTCTTGCATGCTTTGTTTCTGTTGTTCATGTGAAACAATACTTATTTCCTGACAGCTTGTACAGACCACACGAGGCAAGAACCCACTATAAGAAAGGAATAAAATCCAAACAGTATTTCTGTGATCTTCCTTGGTATAATAGGACCTATTGCCTGGAATTTTATAATAATTTTTTCTTAAATATAATATTGTTCCAGGACTCTATTATGACAGAAAACGCTACAACAATGAGACGACAAAAGCTTCAACAGCATTGCAAGGCACTGACGATAGTTGCTAAAGAACCAAAGGAACCAGCTCCAACTCAATAAAAAAATTCAAGACAAATAATAACAATACATTCTCTATTCACTTCATTCTTAGCAGCTTTAGTGGAGTATCTGCACTCCTGGGAATCACGGGTTGATACTGTGTCATGATGACACAGGAACAACTTCTCTGAAGTCAGAGACATACTGTTTGCTGCATTGTGACTTTGTCATCTGAATCTTTTAATCTAACCCACAAAAATGTTTAAGATGGAGTGCAATTTTTAACAAAGCAGAGGTTATGTCTATGTCCTTGGCTAAACAGCAAAAGACGTTTGCTGCTGTGCAATATGCTCTCTGCAGACTGACTGAGGGTCTCTGTTACAGGAGGAGATATACTTCAGCAGCTTTGTTTACAGTAAACACAGTAGTTTGCCCAGAGGTTTAAGAAAATGTGTTGCATAAACATTTTACGAATCCTGTTCCTTCGATGTAGGGCTTTCTGCTTATTGATAATGATGTTGACTTATTGACAGGTATGGAGAGCAAAACACATCAGGGACTGACACTGCAGGCCTGTGAAGGACATTTGGACTTGAATTTAAACTCCATGACCTGCCCCTTCTATAAATAAAATAAAACTCTTCAGTGAGCACATTCCAGACAATTTGAAAATGTATATTTTTGCTCCCTGTTTGTGTAAGTGAAGTAAGAAATGTCACTGGGAGTTTGAATATGGGAAAAAAAGGTACTTTTAGGTGTATATCATACTGAAAATGCTTTTTCAGATGACTCTGAGGTATGTACTTTGGTTACCCTGAATTACCTCCTTGTCCAGCCTCACTCCTCTTCTCCTATATCTGTCTTGGAAGATTTATTGCTCTGGCTTCAAGCTTTAGCCCTTTCAATTGCATCTCTCGATCACACATGGAGTAAGCCAAGAATACCAAAACTGCCACCTCCAGTTAGATGAAATGGCCAAAGGTTTATTCCAGTCTAAAACAGAAATCTAGGTCAGGCGAGAGGAGCTGTCTTCTGGACATTCCTCCATTGTGATAAGGTGATGATTGTCTCAGTGGTTGTCTGACACCGGGTGGTTGAAGTTAGGGGAGCTGAGTCCTATCTCCACTCAGCCGCCACTCTGAGATCACCCCCTCCCTGATGTTCAGTCCTTCCTGTCTCTCCAAACATCTCCACCCACTTGTCTTACTGACATCTCATCTGTTTCTTGGAAAAGGATGTAACTTCTTTCTTTCTGGAATTACCCAGGGCACAATGGGATTTGTGTCCCTGCCTGGTGCTGCTTCAACACAAATAATGCAAACTGAGCCTTTTTGCTCTATTGAAGATGACTAAGGGACTCAGAGGAGGAGAGTGATGAGCTGGAAGGTTATCAAGATCTTTACTAATATGGAGGGTGGGATGTGTTACCCTGCATTTAGATACTGAATCAAAGAAAAAATTAAACTGGGCAGAAGCTAGATAGTCAAGATTTTGTAGCAACAAAACACTGAGCCTAACTGTGAGGCAGAATCACTTATCAGCTCTGTCAAGAAATTTGTTAAGTTTCAAAATGTTTCACTAGTAAAAAGAAATAGAAAAAACAAAGTCCACTTCTGACTCTTCCTACCCTCCAAATCACGCTGACCATTAAAATCTGTAAAAAGTGTAAGTCTGAAAATAAAAGCATAGGCTCACTGACATAGGTCACAGGCTCATCACTGAACCCTTTAGAGGAATTCCTGTGAGACTCTCAATAAATGATTCATTAGTCTCTTCTTTCAGATATTTGCAGACTTTCAATAAAAGCAAGTAGATACACCATATAATAGAGCTGCCTGTAAGAACATTAATCTTTCATTAATTTGATTTCTTTTTCTGTGGATATTATACTTTAACAACACATTACAGGGTGCCATGAGTAATTAGTCTTCACTTTAGATCTGCTAGGCTTTCAGGTGAAATTCTATACTAAGGATTTAAGTGAAAATAATTAAAAATTGAAAAACGGTTTGAAGAGATTACCCAAACCAAAATGACTGGGAAAGAAATTTGCCCCTTTAGGTTTGTGCTTGATGTTTGAGTGCAAGCACATCCACACATGCTTTTATAATAGTGAAATCTGTAGACAGATACAGTCTGTGCTTCTGCTCCAGATACTCAAGCTCTTTACCTGTGGCCTCACCTGGACAAAGCTACTGCAGAGCTGATCCAGCAGCTTTGCTCTAGCTCTCATCTACACTTTCTTGTGAGAAAAATCCCTTACCTCTACCATGTGTGAGAGGTTTCCGCATGTCTCAGCGAAAGCATGGGCCCACAGAAAGGTTGTGTACCACAAGAGCGCATTTTACAGCTTTACTGCTTTTTGGCAGGTAAGGATCCATGAGATTCAGGTTTCCTTCTGGTGTGACCTTAACTGAATCACCAATCTCTTTGTGCCTAATGGCCTAGCTGAAAAACCGGCGTAATAAGCCCACATGCTTTCAAGGGACTGTTTCCCACCTCACAAGCAGCACTGGGTACAAAGTGGCCCTGATCTCAGCAAGGGAGACCACATGCCCTCCCCTGATTTCTAGACGTTACGTAGCTGGTGCAGCTGGCAGGCAGCAGGTGAAACAGCTAACAGTGGCGCAAAGCTCTTGCAACAAGCAGATTTCTATACAAGTGCCACTATTATTATTGATATTGTCACGCACATTGTTGATCTATTAGTAATATCTTTGTATCCAAAAATTGCACCGTTTGAATTCCTTTAAAAGCATCGAGAAGACAAATGAAACAGGGAAAACAATATTCTATAACATGTGGTGTACTTCTTATTCAAGCAAATGGCACGCTACTCCTGGAAACCTCCCACATGATGGCACGTCACTGCTGAGAAACCAGCTTCCAGCTCGCTTTTCACAGAGTGGAATGCCACCAAGCACTTTGATGTGGTGCAAGCACAAGCCAAAATGCTCCAAAGTGGGCTATGGTTTAGAAAGCTGCTCCCAACCCACATAGCCATGAAAAACAGTACTGCTTGTCTTTCGGGGAGAAAGGTCCTTCTACGGTATTTTTCCTTTCCTTAGAGGCAAGGGAAATTCTTCTTTCCACTTTCGGTCACAATATTTTAGGAATTTGTAAGTCTAAAAAGTGTCAACTGAAGAATATCCAGCCTGTAATACTTGTGCTGAAACATTTCATACAGAGGGCAAAGTAGCCAGTTATGGTTTGGCTAGCATCCCCAGATATGAAATGTGAGAATTTTCCCCTCTGTTCCTAAAGCTGTTTTTCTCCATTTGCTTCAGCCTGTTGTTATGCTAAGGACTCTTTTTAATATAAGTTCTGACACAGACCTCCCCACAAGCACCTCTTAAAAAGACTGGAGCTGAGATAAGGGCAGAAGATTGGGATTACAAAGTGTTATGGATGGAGGCAGAGTTCTCCTGAGCCAGTAAACCTGGTGGTAGATGTCAATGAAGGGAATTTGGGTAGAGGAGTATAGAAATGGAGGTAGGAAGTAAAGTGGGAAGTGTTCAGCTTTGTTAAGGGAAATACTGAAACTGGATGAAGATGAATTGGGTTGAAAAAGACTGGGATCAGCTAGATAAGAAGACTAATTAGGAAGGAGAGCAGGGCAAGAAGGAAAGGAGCAGGATCTGAGCATAGAATGGAAAATGGAATTTTATACACCTAATATCTGTGAGGAGTGATAAATGCAGAGACTAAAAAAACTGATACACAATAAGTCAGAGAGGGAAGAAAAGCATGAAGAGCTGGAAGGCAAAATGGTAGTGCAAGGACACCAGGAATGGACAATAGAGCATCAGTCATGCAGTATATACATTTGTTCAGAATAAGTGTACTCACATAATGCAATTGCATTTTGAGAGCTCGGCAGTGATAATATTTACCAGGCATTGATTCTGTTTGTTTTTTCCAAATACTGGAATCAAACCATGATGAATTTTACCATCCCTAACGAAGACAAAATTTAGAGCTTTCTGAAGAGTTTCTATGAATTTGACCAGCTTTTCTTTGTGCTGCACAAACTGAGAATTTCTTTATTTTTTTTCTTTTGGGATTTTATTGATCTTTTTATTTTGTTCACATGTTGTAGACATTCAGTGTTTGAAATATGAACTGCCTCTCCTGCCGGTAACTCACATGATAAATTTTGATACAGTTTCCTTCTGCTAATTTTGGTAAAGCCTAGCTTTGGTAGCTTTAGAAGGAAAGTTTTCAACTGTTCCTGTAGTTTGGTATCTCTCAAGGAAAGCTAGAAAATATTACTTTTTATTATTATTTAAAACTTTTTATTTTTGTGGATTTTATTTGTAGAGAACACACAATTCCTTTGAGGTATCATTCCAAGGGCAATAAGGTTCCATTTAGAGAAGTGGAAGCAAATGTGATTTTTGCAGATTGCTTTCACACCAGGTTTTGCCTGTGCCCTTCTCATAGCTAAAGCTGCTTGTTACAGCCTTGCTGAGACCCTCTGAGAGCTCTTATCACCTGCTTTCAAAAAGGCCTGTACTGTGTTCACTGTGCTGAGCGTTGTCCTACTTTACACAAAATCCACCAAAGAACACTGAGGATATTCAGCTCCAGTTTATGTCAGAGCAGCAGACACCGACACAATTCAATTAAGCTTATAGACATCCTCCTGCAGAAGGTGTACACATCTTGTTTCATCTCAGACAGGATCCTCCGTTGAGGATTTTGGGAATTCAGCCCTTCTGCTGTCGAATACTATCCCATCTCACATCAAATGCACCACTGCTGGCAGGACAGCTTCTTTGCCTGAGCTTAAAATTAACTCTACAAATATTTTGATAAGTTAAATTTGACAGCACCAGTGCCCATGACAATGAACACTCCCAAAGCAGAGGTTCAAGGAGAGGAATTCATGAAATTCAGGGCTCTTTTTCCTTTGAAGAAATATTAAATACTTCTTACTCCATCCTTAAATATTAAGATGCTCCTTAAGACTTGCAACAAAATCTGAAGTTTGAGTCTCAGATTTCATGGATACCACCAGTCTTTGGTACCTTTGGATAGGCTGTGCCTCAAAGCGAGGGAAGTAGGACACTATTTCTCTTTGTCAGCTACTGCAAAGTCACAAGGCTGCTCTGAGATTTGCTTTTTACATGAACTTCCAAGTCTTCTGCTTCCATACGGACAGTGAGACCAGCTGGGCAAGTTGGTCCCAGCTTTTGGGACATAGGAAACCCAAGAGGCCCCACATAGTCAGCTTGCTTTGGCAAATATCATTAAGGGGAAGTCTTGGGGAGCTCTCCTGACAGGCCTCCTCATGTACCAATGCTTTTATTCCTACAAGTTCAGTCATGAAATATACCTGAATAGAGCTGGTGACATATTATTATAAGGAGGTGACAGAAGCCTTACAGTATGTGTGATGAGCTTCTTAAACTTGTTGCTTGAGGTGACATCTGCCTGTCTGTAGGCACCACCATGTCTGCAAAGCCAGTTTAAGACAAGCTTTTCATATCACAGAGAAATAAAGCGCTTTGGCTTAGCCATAGTATTGAAATGCTGCAGAGCATCATAGATTGCCCAGACCTTGTGAACATTCATTTTGGGGCTACTCTGCTTAAGCTCCATCATTTCGGACACAATTCATTTTTTTCATAAACTATTTCTCAGTTAGTCACTGCCCAGTGATATGTCATGTCCTTCCGGAACACTGAGCTCAGCAACACTCAAAATATTGGAAAATAATAAATACAGCACTACAATGCACAGCTACACTGCTTAACTCTGCTTTCTTCTTATCCCATTAAAGCTGGCTATAACCAGTGAGAATTATTTCAAAGCACTCCATGAGTCTTCCGATGGGAAATATAGTTATGGTGTCAAATAAATTGTACAACATGGAAGGGGTCAAGGGCTCAGTAGTTTAGTGGAGGCAGACATTTCTGAAGGGCTAAACTGTCAAATATAAGGCAAAAAGAAGCAGATTCTTTTTAACTCCATGCAATGCAAAGTATAAACAAATCTTCCACATGTATATTAGGACATGGCTGAAAAGACAAGTTGCTGGTTGTGTCCTCTAACTATGTTTCTGTTCAAGGTAGGGGTAGAGACTCCTTTCTAGTAGAGACTCCCCCCTCTGTTTCTGTTTCCCAGATGTCAAACATCAGAGCTGTTCTTAACAAAACACTGTAAAAAGGCATGTGCTATCACAACACAACCTTATCAGTGCATTAAAGTATTTAGTTGTTAAATGTCTTAGAAAATTTTTTTAATGCAGAAGAAATAATTTCCTGCTGGATTGAGTGGGCATATGCACAGATATTATAGTGTAAAGATTTAAGATGTTATTGTATCTGAGTAAATGGAAAAGATATCTATGGACTGTCCTCTCCTCTACATTTTGCTAGAGAGAGACAGAAAAAAACATACAGAAGGAAATATGGAAAACGGTATTAGTAAACACATTAAACTGTGATGTCATCCAGTCCTTAGAACATTCAAGGATGTATCTTTTTGTTGTTATTTTGCTGTTATTTACATCCTTAAAAAAAAGAAAAAAGAAGATCACAGACTGCAATATCCTCAAACTTTTTCAGGCTTCCCTGCTATTTCTAAGTCCAGCCTTTTCTTTCTATTGGGGAGTGGCCTGTAGGTGGTTGCAGGAAGCTCGGAGTTCATGCAGCCTCCAGGGCTAGTGAATAGCAAAGATGAAAGAAAACAAAGGCAGACACCCTCTCTTCCCAGTTATGTCATTCATAGTTCCCCCAGCCACCTGCTGCATTACTGTAGTTTCCAATATTCTTAAAGAAACTTCGAATGTGCATAAATATTCATGTATTTGCATTAATTCAGGTGTTATGCAGGGGGATCACAGAATCACAGAACGGTTGAGGTTGGAAGGGACCTCTGGAGATCATCTAATCCAAATGCCCTGCTCAAGCAGGGTCACCTGGAGCACATTAGACAGGGTTGCACCCAGGCGGGCCTTGAATATCTCCAGAGGAGACTCCACAGCCTCTCTGGGCAACCTGTGCCAGCGCTCTGTCGCTCCCACAGAAAAGTTCTTCCTCATACTCGGATGGAACTTCCTGTGTTTCAGTTTGTGCCCGTTGCGTCTTGTCCCATCGCTGGACACCACTGGAAAGAGTCTGGTCCCATCCTCTTGACACCCTCCCTTAAGGTATTTATAGACATTGATAAGGTCCTCAGTCTTCTCTTCTCCAGGCTAAACAGGCCCAGCTCTTGCAGCCGTTCCTCATAGGGCAGATGCCCCAGCCCTCTGATCATCTACGTAACCCTACACTGGACTCTCTCTAGTAGTTACGTGTCTCTCTTGTACTGGGGAGCCCAGAACTGGACACACTACTCGAGATGAGGCCTCATCAGGTCTGAGTAGAGCACCAGGATCCTCGACCTGCTGGCAACACTCTTCCTGAAGCACCCCAGGATATCACTGGCCATCTTGGTTACAAGGGCACATTGCTGGTTTATGGTCAACTTGTCATCCACCAGCATTCCCAGGTCCTTCTCTGCAGAGCTGCTCTCCAGCAGGTCAGCCCCCAGCTTGTACTGGTGCCTAGGGTTATTTTTCTCTAGGTGCAGGACTCTGCACTTGCCCCTGTTGAACTCCGCCCAACTCTCCAGCCTGTCCAGATCTCTCTGAAGATCCTGTATTCTGAGCAGGCCTAAGGCATGGATGGATAATTGCACATAACTGAAGATGGCCAAGGCTTCAGACGCCATTGTACAATCCTGCTGTAGCTTTGCTCATCAATCAGCATTAATTTCTTTCTCAATTCCTAGATCAGTGGGAGCTGGTGAAGCTGGGAAGCCTAGAAAAGATCGTAGGGATAAAGATACAGCCATTGTTGATAGCCTAGGTGCAAGAAGAGCCTGAGGAAAAGACTGGAAAGGGACAGCAGTTGAAGGAAAGCAGGTTGGCAAGAGACCCCTAGAAACATTATTGTCTATCTTGAGGCAGGATCAGCTTCAACTTTGCCAACCTCCAGCACACATCTAGCTGACTTGTGCTTAAGACCTCTAGAGCAAGTCTTTCTGAAACGTCCCCAAGTAGCCAATCTCTCACAATCCTACTGGAATATTTTTCCTAATATCCCTCCTAAATTTTCTCTCTAAACAATAAATAGATTTCAGCTGTGCCATGAAGGAAAATACCTGATCGTATCTTTCCAGCAGCTTTTATCATCATTATATACTGTTTTTGCATTCATCTGTCTGCTCCAATTTCCAGAGTAATCTCTTCCTTCCTCTTTCCCACATAAATCACATTCTGTAAAACCCTTCTCATTCTTGGTAATCTCTTCTGGATTCATTCCCATTTCCCTATCGCCTTACCAGATGCCACCCACCAAATATCATATATTATGTGTGACTCCAAGGAAACACTGACCTCCACCTTGCATTTCTCCAGCTATGAATCTAATCTAATCTTACTAAAAAATTTTGTTAATATAGCATGAATAAAATGTCTTTTTTTATCATTTCATTCTATATGAATGCATGACTTCTTCCTGCAATGTTGACACTTAGCCAGGTATGTCACATTATACATAAAAGTCTTCCGCCTAAATTTAGCATTTTGCACTTGACTTTATTGAGTTTCATCTCGCTGCTTTCAAAGCCACTTTACATTCTGGTCCTTTCTTGCAGTTTCTCTTTCCTCAAGTTTGTGTCATTCTCAGATCTGATGACCACGCTCTCTGTTCCATCACCTAGGTTATTAAGTACAGTCTTGAAATTGCTAATGACTCTGACACCTGCAAGACCACACTTAAATGCCCTTGAAGTGTGACAGTGAATCCTTGATAAACCCTCTTGAAGAGAGCTTCATCAATCAGTTGTGCACCTACATTTAGTGATTGCACCTGTGGGATATTTCCCTACTTTTGTTTTAAGAACCTCAAATGAAATAGTACTGAGAGCTTCACTAAAATCAAAATAAATCATATCAACTCCCTTCAGCCACAAGGCCAGTTACCCTGTCAAAGGGACGAAGTAGGTTTATTTGATGGGATGTATTATTTACAAGTCCGTGCTGGCTGTTTTTATTCCCTGTCATCCTCTAGATCCATTCTTTCAGTGGATCGAAGTTGAGCTGACATGTATGTAATTTCCTGGGTTCATCTTTTTTCTTCTTTTTAAAGGTAAGTCTGTTGTTCGTCCTCTTCCATCCCACTTTGTCAGAAAGCTTGAATATATGTCCCGTCAAAATACTTTAAACTATTTTTCTCTCTCTTCTTTCCTGTGCTTGCATTCCATTCTTAGATCAATGTTAGTAATTATGTGATTGCTATCAACCCTTTTTTCACAAACAGAAGCAAAGAAAGCATGTAACTTTTTTGCATGTTTGCGTTAATTTGCTCTTTTTCTCTTTTTGATGATATATCTGCCCTTTCTTATGTCTTCCTCTTGCTTTTAATATAATTAACATATCTCTCTTTCCCTTTATTTCCCTGCAGTCTGCACCTCACTTTGAACCTTACTCTCTTTTATTTCAGCCCTGCTCCTTGTGCCTATATTTGATTTCAGCCCTACTCCTGGTGCCTATATTTTGTGCTCTTTTTCATTGTTAGTCCTCAGCTGTATCCCTTTCCATAAAAGCCCTTTGCTGCTTTTTTTTTCCAGATTGTGTAAGATACCTTTTTGATTTTCAAGTCCTTGAAGAGCTCCTGAGATAACTATATTGGTTTGTTTTTAGTTCTCCTATTTTTCCTTTGCTATGGGATAGCTTGCCACTCTGCTTTAAACATAGTCTCTTTTAATAACTGTCAGTTCTTTGCACTTCTTTGTGTTTAAAGTTGCTGGTGTTTAACATTTTTTTCTTCCATTACAAGTTCTTCCTACTGCTTCCTACTAAAGTTTCTTAGTTTGCTTTTTGGAGTTCATAAATGTTATTCTGTTGCTTTCCTTGAACCCATTCCTTGGATTAATGAATTTTGTCATTTGTAATCACTTTCACACAAATTATTTTCCACTCTTAAAGATTCTCACCTAATTCTTACCTCCTAGAGCCAAACTGAACTAATCAACACAGTGTAATCCTCCCTTACCAGCAGATTCTGCCTGGTGGCCACTAGCTACTGGTCACCAAGAACAGCACCACCTTTGTGTGATTTGTTGATTTGTAATAGACACACATGGTAACGTGGTTCCCACTTTCCTGTTTTATCTTCATCTAGAGATGGTCAACAAGCCTGAAGCCATCCCCCGCAATGGTCACCAGGGCAGCTCTGGGTGATGCTGTCAGTGAGATGGACTTTCTCTCTTTCCACCCCTGAGCCTTCACCCTAACCGGAGAGGAGCAATAAAATCAGTAACAGCCTCTGGGCTTTGCTTTTAGCCTCTGTCCCCAAGGAACTGGCCACTTTTGGCACGCTTGAACATACCACAAAAACCAGTCCTCCAAAGCAACTGCTATTTTATATCTCAAAGAAAATAGCTCTTCTTCTTTCAGTCCTAAGCCCAATTGCCGTGCATCTGCATATCCAACTGTGCATGAACGTAAAATGCTATTTTTGTTCTTGTATTCCAAGCAAATTATAGTTGTTTCAAATTCGTATTTAGTTTGAAATATAATTTTCTCAGCAATGAATATTTACTGAGATAGAAAGTCTTAAGACCTTCCTGTTGGCTTTGAAGAGGACCTTAAATGACTGGACAAGTTGTTGTTTTTTAAAAGGAATGTATATGCAAAGGCAAGCTTTGGTATTTCTATGAACTTCAGCATATTAACATCCAGTGGAATAGCAATTAAATGCTCTCTATCTGATCAGTGGCAGGTGTCTGTATATGTATTTACGCTGGGGCAAATGTCAAGTGATTTAAATTTGCATAACTAGTTGCTTTTCATTAACATTATTGCACAGTAGCTCGCTCATCTCCCTGAGCCCACATAGTTGACTTGAGCCATTTCATGTAACATCCAAGCAAGTCAGAGTGTAAACAAGAGGGTTCAATTCTGGCACCTGCCTTTCACAATCTGAAAGGCTAGATAGAGTGTTCATGGAGTTTTACTTCACTTTCTAAGGCAAATATAAGGAACACATTATTTAGGACTGGAAGGAGCACTCTGGGAGACTCCCAGACTGACAAGTTGTTTAATACTGTGCATAAACTGATCTATCCCCACCTCAAAACTAGTTTAATTAATAATTTGTTATAAGGCCTCATTGCTCATGTCCACATTGTATTAAATTCCTGTCTTTGCAAAATACTTAATATTTATTTTTGCCATTGAGAAGAGGGTATTCTAGATGGGATAATGACACAAATTGGTTGACTTTTATAATCACATATTCATTCTTTCAACTAATTTCATACAATTAAAAAGAGTCTATATGGCCTGATTGCAGCATAGCAATATTCCTTTTGATAGCTTTTTGTTAAAAACATATGTAAACACATAGATAGAAATTGTACTAACACCTGCAACTTCAATACCTTTGAAAAATAATCAAGTCATTAAATTTCTCTTTTGTTTAGAACAAAAATAGCTCATTGCTTTATAAAAACATTTTGGTTACTGCTTCTTAAGATAACTACAAACATTTTACCATTTCATCATCTATTAATGCTCTCATACCACTTGCTTTACTTCTAGCTTTTACTGAGATGCAATGGCCTCTGCTAAGCCCCTGTGCTGGCTATGAGTGAGTTGCTGGCTACACGCAGTGTCAAGCTCTCACACACCCTCCAACTACAGGAATTGATCCCAGAATTTCACTCCATCCATAGCTACTGGACCCACTCCTGATTCCCTAGTCTTTTCCATTGCAGGTCTAACTCCTCTGTTAGACTTGCTGCTTTTCTTATAGGTCAGCCTCCTTGTATCTCCTTTTCCAAAGAAATCACAGTTGGCAGTAGTCATACAACACATGGATCAGTGCTTCTCAGTCAGGACTTGAGTCTAGATCATCCAAGGCCTGTAGGTAACCTATTCCAATATAAACCAATCAATCCAGGCCAAATTTGGACCATGAGGCTGAAGTTTTTCAAACCTTTAGCAGGAGGGCTCTGCTTGACACCTCTGGGGAAGGGCATTCTTCTGATACATATTACAGAAATATCTTTCTTCTTTTTCTCCACTAAACCAAGGTCAGTCAAATGCAGTTATAGCAAGAATGAAATATTTTTTGAGGGTGAGAAGTCCTGAGTCTGCACTGGTGTTTACAACTAAAAGAAGACTTTACATCTGTTATCTTACACTGAGCTAAATTAAAAACCCCTAGAAGAAAAATTGTATAAAAGAAGGAGATGGATAATTCTGTCAGAACCTGGACAGTAACTCCCAAATAACCAACATCCTAGGGAGAATGTTTCATGCCTGCTAAAAGCTAGTTGCCCTTGCTCATCCTCCCCACCTGCCTCCCTATTTCACCTGCCCATTTCCTTGTCCAGTTCCAGTCATCTCCCATCTTGCTGCATCATCTCTCCTATCTCCTGACCCAAATTGCTAATCCTTAGACTCCCTCCTGGTCAATCTCAGTGTGTCCCCATTTCTCTCCTTTCTTTCCTCACCAGGCCACTCCTCTGTTGATCTCTTTTTCAGAGATATATTCCCATCCCAACTTTGCAGATGGTTTTTCACCCAAATACCCAGTTGCCAGGTCTCCCCTCCCAGTATTGCTCCTTCTTTGCAAAAAGACTCTTGTAACAGAGGTTGAGGGTCATTGTCCCCTTGAAGTATTCCTTATTTCTTTTGGGAATCTGTGAGGGAGCTGAAGCTATATGTAATTTTTGGAGCATTACCAAAATGTTCCAAAATGGTTAAAATGCAATTTTAACCATTTCTCATTCTTAATAACTTTGTAGTATTCTTAGGGACAATTATAAAGAGAGAGAAACAAATAACAGCCAGGAACATGTTAATTGTATCCACTACTCCATATCTGGTGAAGGAGCCTGTGTGAAAAATGCTAATAAAAATCTGAATTGATGTGTGCAGTTATCTTTTTCCAAAAGGAACTGGCAGAAAGTATATTCCTCCAAGACTCATGATAAAGGTCTTAGAGGTTCCCTATAATCCCTCATTCCCCAGGCCTCCTTTTTTGCTAAAGCTCTCCTCATCCTTCCTGGCATCAGGATCTCATGGAGGGAGTTGCTGTTGTTCCCATTCTGCAAGACATGAAGCGAGAACTGTTCTTAATGCACTCATGCATTAAGAAAAGGCAGAAAGAAACAAAGAACCTGCTCCTGCTCCACTGGCCCTGGTAAGTTTTCATTTCAAGAGAAAACTGAGCTGTTTTGCTTGGTTATGCTGAACACAAATAGTTGTGAGAGTTCTTTCGTGTCTTTTATAGAAATGAAATTCGTTGTCCTGAAGAAACAAACATACTTCAGAAAATCACGGCTAGGTTGCATTAATTCTGATAAAGCTTTGGCAACATGCAGGCACTGTTAAAATTGCAGGTTGATGTGAGGGGAGTATTTCTCAGACAAAAAACACTCTGACCTTGGGGGATTTACTGTAGTCACTTCCAATGTCCCCTCTGTGGCACGGGTGGCTCTACCACAAGCAAGCGCCCACAGCACCACTGCAGCCACCATTCCAGTCAACAGCAGAAGCATTTGCAGCCCAACACAACACCCTTTCCGAGGCTGGCCAGAGAGCCCCAGCTCCAGCAGTAGGATGGGGAAGTCACAGGGGAAACTACCTGGGAAATCATCTCTCCAGCAGGCTGGAGCAAACTATCAGTCTGCAAGGGGAATGGAGGACACCTGGAAGGGTGCTGGCAGCTGGAGGAAGGTGAGACAAGGTGTCCACTGGAGCTGAAGCTTGAGGAGGGTGACAAGTAGCAGAAGTTAAAACAAGTTCACAGAAGTCAGGGCTGTACTTTTTCACAAGCAATTCATATTGCCTTTTCAAAAGGCAAAACTCCTCAAAAATGGGTAGGTGACACTGAAGAAAGAAGGTTGCACCCCAGTGTCATTGTCTGTTTTTAATTCTATTTTTAGGTCAGCTTCATGGTATTTCAGTTTATGATCTACGGGTTTGGAAGCTGTAAGAGCTGACGCTCTGCAGCTATTGCTGGGTAAACCAGAAACTGAGGTCCCAGGTGGACATAGCTGTACACACACTGGAAATGTGTGCAGGAATTCTGAAGTCTGAATTCAGAGGTACAACTGCTATGTGAACTAAAGAAAAACTCCACTGGCTACCACAGCGTTTTATTTTATATCCTTTGCATGTTTCTGCAGAAATATAATACTGATTAGGCTTCATAAATGGAGAATAGTTAGTCCACTAATTAAACTTTTCTACAAGTTAGAATTACCAGAGAAACTTAAATGGTTTTGGTGACCAGATAAAACATGAAATTTTATTCTTTTCGTTGTCTTTGAAAAATTCAGCCAATAGGAAGATGCTGAAGATAGCCCAGCATCTTGCCATTAAAGACAGATGGTTTGAAGAACCTGTATCCTGTGAACAACGTCATCATCTTCTGTGTAAGACAGACAGTCCAAATGGAACAGTTGCCTCCAATTAAAGCGAGATAAAAAAGCATCATCTCAGAACTGGCAAATGTCTTGTGCAATGAGACTCAGATTAGGAGTTTATTACTGTGATGAAAATATATGTGTTTATGTTTAGCCATTTGAAAATGACCTACACCTTGTCAATGCACTATAAGTAAATCAGTGCAAAACATCTGAGGTTTAAGAAAAAAAAATACATAAGAAGCCACATTGTTTAATTATAAGCAACCTGATTTGCCACATTAAATCTGTGGGCTTTATTTGGAAAGAAAATAGATGCTTGTGATAACAAGGTAAGAAATGGACCAAAGTTACCTTAGCAAATAATTAACCATTTATGTTATGAATACATTTATAAGGATCATCAGATTAAAAGATCTCTGCAATAAAAGTTAAAGCATATATTCTAAAGTATAATTGAGACACCTGCATATCATGTTAATGTCATTTTTTGCTTTCAGATAAATAATTGGTGCTAACTGTTGCATTATTATGTTGGTAGATCACAAAGTCATACTCAAGCCTAAATGGACCTTGAGCAGAATTTCAACAGAAATAATATTATGATAGCATGATTGCTGCCCTTAAAATGCAATATTTTACAATTTTTGACAAATAAGCTGCCACTGTAAACAGATACACTGATTTAGCATAATAAATTTTGTTCTAATGGGAAAAATATTTAGATTTCTATCAACCTCAAAGAAGGAAGAAATGCTGGATTAACTTAATTCTTTCAAGTCTGCTAAACACACAGAGAACTTCAGTCTGTGAAATATGCATAACAACATTGTCAAGGCAGCTCTTGGACATGTGACTGGTAAGAAAGGGGTGGTATGGATTTCTCTACGAAGAAGTTGTGCTGACAGATTTATGCAGAAGCCTTCTTTTGAATGAATACATTGTTTCAGTAGTATTAATAAAGTTGTGTATAGGTGTTAGTTGGTTTACATGAATCCTAGGTCCTAATAATTATGTACAACTAAATCTTCTTAAAATGCTGCTTGCCTTCTTCCTCCTCCCCCTGAAAGGTGAGCAACTAAATACTAGACTTGATAAATTCCATTTCATCATTCGTGAGCAGTCAGAGGTATTATGTTAGGAAACTTTTATTAGTTAACTATTGCACACAGTATATAAGATAGTGGGCCCTGAGGAAAAGCAAGGGGAATATAAAGAGTCACAAAATACCTAAAATAAGAGTAATATGTGTTGGTTCTAGCCAATATTTTCAGCTTTTGCCTCAGACAATATTATCTTGCTCCCTACACTAACATTAACCCACACATTTTTCTTTTATGTAAGTTCAAAATAGTTGGAAGCAGGTATGTTTTTAACAGGATAGCAAAGGGAATATCAGAATTTTTATACGCACTGGGCCAAATCCTTCTTCTTACACTCACATCCAAAATCCTACTAAGGTGAACAGGTTTAACAGCATTAAATTTGAGATGGGGTATGTTTCACATTCTCATCATTTTTTTTTAATGCAAATCATGAATATGACATCAGAAGTTATTGCATGCAACATATAACAGCTGTATTTAAAGAGGAGGGCTTATTTCTCAGCAATCTCACCCAAGTCATGCAGCACATCTCTCCTGGAGGATTTTGCAGTGTCTACTTGGGCACAGTGCTGGAGAGCAGGGTGACCAGAGCCAGCAGAACATGGTGCAGGATGGCCCTGGCTGAGCATCAACCCAAACCAGTGAGCCTCAGCAACGTGGGGCCGGTGGGCACACCTGTCTGGCCCAGAGGCAGTGTGGCAGTCCTCGCAGGGCTAGGATTAATCCCAATGCAGTTAATTCAGATCAGAGCTGGCTCAGCTCAAGGCTCTCAGGACTGCATTTCTCAGCAGTTGTGGTGCCCAAGTCAGCAGCTCAGTGCTCGTGGGACTTCCCAGCAACATTATAGTGGTCAAAGCTCAGAGGACCTCTAAGGACTGTCTGGCTGGTTTTGCCAGCTTAAGTAACACTGCTTTGGTCATGATGGGAAAATGTAGGAGCAGGAAAAATAGACAGTGAAGTAAGAAGATAAACCAGGTGATAAGCTAGGAAAAGGGGTGGCAAACTCCATACTATGCCATCTTCAGGGGCTGGTCCCTGTACAGACCATGCCTAAGCTTTGTCCTGGAGAGCATTAACTGAAGCGGTTCAATCAAAAGCAAGGAAGCAAGCTAACAAGGACCTCGAGCAGGATGATTAGGGTTGCAATCCTTGAGTGCAATTCCTGGTGCAGATATGGGATTATAAACTCTCTTTCTTCAAGGCTGAATGAGAATTTTAAGCTTCTGTGAGCTGGAGCCTGCTGAATGAGACCTACAGCTTTTCTCCTTGAAATCACCTTTCTCTTGCTCTCACTTCCCTGAGAGCTCTAACTAGCTGAAGCAGAAAATAATTTTGAGACATGCATTTGATTTCCATTCCTAGTCAGCTCATGTTTAACAGTAAAGATTGCTTTGAGGTCTGCCATCCTCCATCTGGACCTCTGAGCCTGCCTCTCCTTTCCCCATACCACTCAACAGAAAACAAATTTCAGGGTCTGTTGCCTGTTGTACACTGGACAATTATTGCTGAAGCGATGTAGTACCAATTATTGCAATATTTGGGTAGCTTGTGACCTATAAAGACCCACTGGCTGCTTGTATCAATTACAGAAGCAATCATTTAGCAACCATTTATTTGATTGTTGAAAGACTTTTCCTCCAAACTCTTTAACTCATACTCTATGGACTCTGTGCAAAGGCAGCCATGTTACGTAATGGTAACAGGATATGGTATAGAATCGTAATAGGCAATAGTAACAGATCACATTTTTCAACTGGATAATAGATCTCCTTACATTTTCAGCTCTGCTATTTGATTTAGTGAATTGATTTGGGAGAAAATAGCAGCATCTTAATAATTGTTATTTGTCAAAGAATGTATCTTCTAGCCTCTGCTAGAATGACTGGTGCTAATGTCCTGGCTATGGGTCAGGCTGTCAGGGACACTCTGCCTGGAGCCATGGACATGCAGATCGAATATTGATGATGTTTTCTTGCCTCCTCCCTGACAGATGATCTTGAACAAGAGCTGTACAACTAGGCAAAATAGATTCCAAAGCTGTTTTCATGCAAAATCAGGTGATCCTCTTCCACACAAAAAATATGTACCACTTGCAAATATTTTCTGCCACTTATTTATCAACCAAAACACATCTTCCTCTGCTGAGTTTAACTACAGCTTCCCCTAGATCACTTTCTGTGGTGAGAAAGAAAGACATGAGTTTGATGAGCTGGTTATGTCTTGCTGTGTGTCAGTCTTTTGTAGAAGAATAAATGGAAGTGAGCAGAAACCTACCTTTCTGATTTGGTGGAGAATAAAAAGATCACCACAGTAGGCAGCGCTACCTGAGTGTGATCAGACAGGCTGCCAGGATGCCATCTGCCAAATCAGAGCTCCACAAACTGCAAGATTTAGTCACTCTGGACTTTGCAGGAAGCTTTGGGAGTTTTACAAGTACCAAAGAAAGAGGTGGTCACATTTTCCGTATTCTTGAGGAGAAAGTGATCCCAAATGTGCTGACAGAGTTGACCAAAGGGGAAAGAAGGACTTGTTAAAGATCACATTTCCACATCCATTGCTCCATGAATGCTTCTGGCTGTGATCTGACTTGTCCCCCAGGTCTGTGGAGACAAGCATATTTCAAGTTAGGATTCATCCTACTGGGCTTAGTGGCAGTCATGCTGGATCACTCTCTTCTGCCATTTGCTGGGTAGAGGAAAGTCATGTTTAGCACTGGGAAAGCGGAGGTAAGAACCATTTCTCACTGCAGCTGAGGCAGCAGCAAAGTGGGACTGTTTTTATGAGGCTTGGGATACCTTCCTGGGGATCACCTCTGGCTGACAAGGGGACAGCTCAGTTTGAGCTGATATGTTTTAGTGTGGTGCATAAGCAGGCATTTTACAGCAGGAAGCTTTTCTCCCATCTGCTCCCCAGCACAATTACTTTGCCACCTGTGTGCCTGGAACTCAAAAGCTCCTGGCTATCAAATAGTTCAAAATTTTCTTTCCCCTCTAGTTTCTCACATGAAACTAGAGAGAAAGGGAAGCTGCCTTCCAAAGGCAGCTGCTGCTGACTCAGGAAGGAGTATGGTCTTTCCAAGGAAGCAGAAGGCATGTTAGGATCCTCAACCTCTCTCCGCTTGGCTTGCTGCAGGTGTATCCCAGGAGCCTCAGGATGTGGAGCCAATGCACCAGCCTGTTCTCAGGCAATACAAGCTCTCTGAACAGTAGACAGCCTTGCTCTCTGCCAGACTGGTGAGTGGGAGATATGAAGTGACTTCAGGAGATGCCTGGTGAGACTCCGTACCTAGATCTCCAAAGTCAACATCTTCTTCAGAGCTGCTGCTTGAAAGTCGCAGCATGTCCTCTGAAGAACAGCACCAAGGCAGAGGCAATATGACTTCAGAAACTCATCACAGACTTGCTTAGCAGAAGTCACCTAGGCAGCTGTCTTACACCACTGCTGTAAATTGGGACGAAATGGTCATCTAAAACTAGTTTCAAATTATATCATTCAAAGTGTTTAGGTTTTCATTTCTACATTTGATCATCTCTATTTCTTTTGAATATGAACTACACACATTTTGAAAGCTAATTTGAACTACCAAAAAAAAGGAGATTATTAAAGCAAAACATGTTGAAAGTTTTCTTCCAAAATTTTCTAAAATGGGTATATTTATCCACGAAAGACCCTCTCCTATTCCACTTGCAGTACTATCAAACTGGGATTTTCAGTGGAGAACATTTAAAAAGAAAACCCCTGGTTAAAAAAAAGAGACTTTTCAAGTGCAGTGAACACCTGACAGTACCAGGAGAAGATAAGTGACCCCATATGGAGGTCACTGTTGCAATTGATGCAGGCTTGATTGTGGTGGGTTGGAAGAACCAAGCAGATGCTAATACGGCTTTTGCACAAATTTTTGCAGGCAGCCTTTAGAAAAGAAATAAAAGCCCTGTGGGGTTTTGTTGATGAGGATGCTGCAGGCAGTAGGGTGGAGTATTGAATATAGATTTTTTTTCCTTTTAACACCCTCACTGTATGCTTTCAAGATTATAATTGAAGGGAGCATGTCCCTTGACGAGCTGAACTGGCAATAAATGGCTTTGGTCTGTTCATTAGTATTTAGCTGCATTTGAATCCAAATATCTGAATGCTTTCCAAAGGAGACATATTATTTACCCTGAAGATAACCAGAATGTTGTTGCAACCTCAGATACTTTTGTCCATGAGAAAATGGGTTAAGATCATCAGTTTAAATACTGCTATATAACGTTTGTCTCTGAACAGATGTCAGAAGATAATTATCCACCTGAACCAGATGGCCACCTAACAGAGAGGGTCCTATTTATTAGTTCCTTGATTTTTTTTTTTCCCTTAATGTTTAATGAGCACAGTAGGAGGAGAAGTGGTAAAATTAAAAGTTCCAGGAGAATCAAGGCTGTCTGATTATGGGAATTTCTCTGGCTTGATTCCGTAATGAGACTATTCTCTCCCAGAGATACACATTTGTTGACCTAGGCTAATGAATAAGCAGATGTTTTTGTTTTGCATGCAGCTTGGAATTAATTTCATGTACAATGCAAAGAGCTGTTAGAGTTTCCACAGTTAAGAGCTACTTCCAGCATGGTTTAGGCAGATGCAAGCTTACACTAGTAGAGCAAAAATATGTCTCTACAGTGCTTATTTACACCCTGCAATGTCCGTACCCATTTTGCTCCATATAATACAAATCCCAAAGGATTCAGAACATCAGTGTTGTTCTGACCAGCAACATCCTTTCCCAGTACAATTTGAAGTCATGGTTTCATTTGTCAGTTTAAAGAAATCACTATAAAATCTGTCCATGTGTCTCCCTATTCTCTGTTCAAAATGGCCACAATATTTGCTGGAAGTTTCTCTGTTTCTGGACCTCAGAAGTGCTATCAGTCAAAACTTTATGCAAGTGATGATACAATTCTGTTGTGCAGGGCCAACATTTCTTTCCAAGCAAGAGTAAATTGTTAACCACATATACCTAGGAAGGACAATATTTTGGAACTGAATGAAAGATTAGCTAAGATTAAGAGCCTCAAGGAAACAGATGTGAATGCAAAAATAGATCTAGAAATAGAGAATTTTCTTTATACTTTTTTGTTTGTATAAAAGATAAAGCAGAATATCTGGGCTTGAATTACGGTAAGGTGAGGAGATGAAAAATAAGAAAATAGTAAACGTGTGCTGGAGCAAATGAAATGGAAGGCACAGAATTAATAGTAGTTAGTAGTTTACAGTAACTGGATAAGGGACTCATCAGATACTTGCATGATCTGCCTAAATGCAAACGTGATGTTACTGGGCAGCAGTACAGAAGTGGATCCTCTTATTCACAATGGGAGGAACTGCTACAAAATTATACTCAAAGTATCCAAGAGTGTAACAAAAACTGCTAAGGTATATCAGATGAATTTTACTTATAATGTAAAGCAGAGGCAACCAGCTCAGTTATTGTCATTAGTGAAGGAGATCTCATGTCACAAAATTGAAATTCTCAAAAGTTTGGAAAACCTATTTGTAAAGGATGTGATTGCACAACATGAAGAGAGTTGTCATCCACATCCACATTGCCACCCTATGAGACAAGGGGCACAAGTAGAAGCAAGGGCATGGAAATGGTGCAGCAGTGCAGATGCTAGAGGCCAGGAGACCCCCCGCCCTTAGCTGCTGGCCCACACCCCTGGGGCTGACCCACTGATGCATCACAATGTGCCGTGGTGGCATCGCAGTGACCTTGGCCACGACCACCGGCGTGTCCCCATTGCGGCACCGTGCCACCGCAGGGCAGTGTGGGCAGAGGCAGCTCTCAGCCCGGCGATACTGCTCAGCTAAGGCACACGCGTGCAGCCTCGCGCAGCTCTGTCCGGCCCCAGCGCCATGGGGCAGGGGATGTGCTGCGGTGCCTGGGGCGCTCCCGCTCCCGGCACGCAGGCAGGGCCCGGGACCCCCGCCCGTGGGGCTCCTGGCGCCCGCCTCGGGCTCTGGGGCACGGCGGCCTCCCGGTCCCCGGCGCCGCTCGGCGCCTTCGTGTCCTCCAGCAGCCCCGAGCTGCTGCTCCGCCAGCGCGTGCAGGTGACCCGGCACCAGCGCACGCGCCACCGGCACCTCCTGCTGTTCCCGCACGCCATCGCCATCGCCACCTTCAAGTAAGGAGCCGCGGCCCAGCGCTCCCGCCTCCCGCCCCACGGCTCTGCCCCGGCAAGCGCAGCTCCCGGAGCGCGAGGACGGCTGCGCCCGCCCCCACCGCGCGCACCCACCGCCCCCTCCCTGCCCTTCCTGCCCGCAGATGCGGCTCCATCCTCCGGCTGAGGCACCGGGTGCTGCTCAGCCAGCTGTGGGTGCTGTGCCGCGACGAGGCGGTGGCGGCGGCCAGCCCAGAGCACGACGAGGAGGTCTTTGGCCTTAAGACCAGCCAGACCCTCATCCTCGTCTGGACCACCGGCCTCTGCGTGGTCACCTTTGGGTGAGTCGCGGGACAGCTCCCAGGGCCTCACGGCTGCCTGTCCTGCCCCACGGGGCCCGGCCCTCTCCCCGGCACTCTCCCCGCACGGGCGAGAGCTCCGTGGGGCCCGTGTGGGTCCAGAGCAGCAGCGGCAGCAGCAGCCTGGGCTGAGGCTGTTTCTGCTCTGTGCTGCAGGTCGCAGGAGGGGAAGCAGCTCTGGCTCGACGCCATCCTCAGGTCGGCCCTGCTGGGGGTTCAAGCTGCCGGTAGGGCCAAGGGGGAGGGCGCGGAGCGCTCCCGAAGGAGCTGCCCGCGGACGTGCCCAAGGAGCGGTGGGGGAAAGGTGCAGCCACGGCCACGCGCAGCTCCTGGCGCAGCAGCGGGAGCTGCTCTGCCTCGTGCTTGCAGATGAGCATGAGGCGCCGGGAGCCGCCAGCACAGCTCCTGCCGTGCGGGCATGGGGACCCCGCGCCACTGCCGCGTGTCCCCATGGCGGGGAGGCCCATGGGCAGCAGGAGCGAGGCCGTTGCAGGGCTCGTGCTGCCAGGCAGCGCTGCTGGAGGCTGCGCAGGCTGCGGGGCCCTTGTCCGCGCTGCTGGGGCTGCCGGGAGGGAGAGCAGCCAGGGCCGGGGCTGACGGAGCTCTTTGCGCGCCCTTCCCTGTGCACAGGCAGAGCCAAGGAGCCCCGGGAGCCAGGGTCACCCGCCTGCCCTCCCTGCGGCTCCTCACCAAGGTGGTCGGCTTCTACGGCCCCGTAAGTGTCCGCACGGCCTCCGCTCCGCCCCGAGAGCCGCTTGGCTTTCCCACCCGACCACACAACAGGTTGCTCACGGAGGCACCTTGCTCTCTCGCCCAGGAGGCGTCGCTGACGGCCAGGACCGTGGAGGCGCTCATTTTGGCAGAGGTGAGCAGCGGCTGCCTTTGCCCGGCCCTCGATGGCTGCGGCCGGGCGGTATCTCAGCACGGTGCGGGCGCCTCTCCCGGGTGTGCAAAGGGAGCCAAGGCCCCGGGCTGGGGCAGAGCGCGGCAATGCCGCCCAGCTGGAGCAGCGCACTCGCGGCCTTGCTGCTGCGGGGCGGCTCGGTCGGCTGAAGCCCTTTCTTGCAGGCTGCAGCCAAGCAGTGCCCCCGGGCGGACCCTTCAGCCGTCGAAGAGGCACTTTGCTGCTCGGCTGGTGAGTGGGAAAAACAAAGCGGGGCGCTGCCTTCTTCCATCCTGCTTGCAAAGCGGCGCTTCTGCCGGGCTGCCTGACCTGCCACCAGTGGTGACACGCCGGAGCTCACGAGCCCCGCGGGCAGCCGCAGCTGCTCTTGCTCTCTCTCGCCATGCAAAACCTCGGTGCCTGTAAACGTGCTGCAGCACGTGGCGCTGCGCACAGGCGAAAGGCGCCTCAGGCCCCTTTGCTGAAGCCGTGTTTGCTTTCCTCTTGCTTGCAGCAGACGGAGCCAAGGGAGGGCGGAAGGTGGCGATCTCATGGCCCCTGGCTTGGAGAGGAACCTCTGCCACCGGGGACTGCCCAGGGCAGCTAGGCTCCGGCCCCCAGCTGTCTCTCTTTGGGCAGCCTCTGGCCCTCATCTGCGGGCCAGGTGATGCCCTGCCCCAGCCAGTCCAGGTAAGCAAGCCTGGGGAGAGGGGTGTCCTGCAGGGATGCCTCCACTGCAGTGCCTGCAGTTCAGCATTCCCGCATGAGGCTGCACAGGAGACAGCGAGGGTACTGCCAGGGGACTCTGCGTGGAGCAAGAACGGCATGGTAAGCCGAGCCAAGCAGAGTGCAGCGACGAATCCAAGGCTGTCTGTTTGACAGGAGCTCCTGGACCTACTCTACGAGAGAGGCCCGGCCACCGAGGGCATTTTCCGGAAGGCGGCCAACGAGAAGGCACGCAGGGAGTTGAGGGAAGAGCTGGACAGAGGCACGCAGGTTGATCTGTCAAGCAAACCCGTGCACCTGCTGGCAGTGGTGCTGAAGGTGAGTTCTGCTGACTTGTAGCTGGGAGAACCCAGGGCGACTCTGCGTGGGCCCATGCCAGGGCCTCGATCGACCTAGGAGGGACTCCGTGCTAAAACTTGCCCAAAGGCACCACACTCCGAGGCTCAGGCTAAGCACCCTTGGGCATTTTCCTGTGCCACGGGATGGTCAGCTCCAGCAGCTGCACCTTTGAGAGCAGCTAGCTCAAAGCTAGCTGCCTCCCAGGGAGTCACCGAAGTCACGGGCGTGCTGCCTCTCTGCTCCCTGCTAGCGCCCAGAGCCTCACGTAGGTGCCTTGGCCTTGCAGGACTTCCTGAGGAACATCCCCTGCAAACTCCTCGTGGCCGACCTCTACGACAACTGGCTGCTAGCGCTGGAGAAGCCCAGCCTGCAGGAGAAAATTGCAGGCCTGAGAGAGTAAGTTTTGCCACCCGTCCCACCGCTGGGGCTCAAAGCAAGAAGCAGCAGCCCCTGCCGCCTGCACTCCTCCTCCTGTTTGTTTGCGTTCCCGCAGGGTGGCTGGCCTGCTGCCTCCAGCAAACCGCCTCTTGCTCCGGCGCTTGCTCTCTGTGCTCCACCACATCAGTGAAAGTGCAGAGAGCAACCGGATGGATGCCAGCAACCTGGCGATCTGCGTGGGGCCAAACATGCTCAGCCCCGACATGGACACCACACTCCCGCTGGCCGTGCAGAAGGAGAGCAACGACAAGGTCTGTTGAATCCCGCACCCTGCTCCCCTCCCCTGAGGTGGGGCTGAGGCTGCCTTGCGCATAGCGGGCCGCACGAGGCTCTGAGCTCCGGCTGCGGCTACACAAGGTTGCTGCCGCCGCTGCAGAAACATCCCTCAGGAGCACAAAAGGCTGCTCACGTCGTTTGCAGCGCCTCGCACTGAACTCCGGGGCTTTCTGTGTGCAGGTGACGCTCTTGGTGGAGCTCCTCATCCACAACTGCACAGCAGTATTTGGGGATGACGTTGCCTCGACCGAGGAGTCACGGGAGCACACAGGCAGCTCCACAGGTACGAGCACGGGGGGCTGGTTGTGCTGTGCCAGGGCTGCTGCATCACTTTGTGTAACTGGATAGCAGCAGACATCTGTGGAAATGCCGAGAGGTGCAGAGGGTTCAGGAGGGTCTGGCGGGGTTTCCCTAGTGGAAGGCTTTCCAGTACTTCCATGCACAGGAACAAAGGTTTTGCCTTTGCATCTGCCAGGGGGGAGGGGACACAGTGCTGCAGGGAAAGTGCCCTGACATCTTCCCATGGCCTCTAAAAGCTGCCTAACAGCTCACTCTCCCCACAAAACACCCAGGTGCTGCTCAGCAGAATGGTGCTGCCTGCAACAGCCCCGAGCCTGCAGCTGAAGGCAGCCCTGTGAACTGCCACCAGGAGCAGCAGCCCAAAGCAGCAAGTGCTTTGGGGAGCAGCACCTATCCCACCTGCCTCTCTGCCCCTCCGCTGACTAGTCAGAAGAAGGAGGTCAGCAACATGCCCAGGAGCTTCTCAGAGGCAGACCTGTCCTGCCAGAGCAGCAGCCTGGAAGGCAGGAGATGGGATCCAGAGGCAGCCAAAAGAGAGGAGCCTTTTCCCAGTCAGGAGACAAAGTGCAGCGTGGAGAAGGGGGCTCTGGAAACAACGCCTTGCCATCCTGCAGGCACGCTTGTCAAATGGCACTCCCTCCCCACAATATCCTCCGGCTGCTCCCTGCAAAGCTCCTTTTCTCCTCTGATGGCTCGGTCTTCACCATCTCTTCACTAGTTTCACTCCCGAGCCCTCCCCCTCCCCCCCCAAAAAAAAAATCTTTCTGAAGAACGCCCAGGCTTTTCCCATCAAGCCCAAGGAGGACAGCCGCACACCCGGCACACACATCAGGAAGCGCTGCAGGGCGTTCTCTTGTGCAAAACACAGCAAAGCGCTCAAAAAAGTCCCACATTCTGGAGACCTGGAAGACAGGTGGATTCTGAGAGACTGCTCCTCAAGCAAAGGCAATCAGTTCTCCTGCAGAGCTGTCCAGGAGAAGAGGCCTGGTGAGAACAAGCCATTGCTGATGCTGTATCAGTAAAGGTCTTGTTCTAGCTCATCAGAGGAAGTGTTTAGAGAGGTGGGTGTAGCAGAGGAATCCGGGAAGACCACTCACTTAGGAAGAGCCTCCTAAGACCTACCTGACCACTCAGGTTCCCTGCTACACTTCCAACCATGAGACCCACAGAGTTGAAGCCGGATCTTCTGCCAGGCTGCCCATGCACCAGCCATGTGCAGGACTCAGCAGAGGCATCTCCAAGGCATCTCCAAGGGACAGAGTTTCTGCCCTGAAGGCTTTGGGGGTGGAATGTGCAACCCGCAAGGTTCCCCTTGGAAGAAACTTCCCTGTGAGTTTCCCAGTGACCCCCTGTGGGAACTTATTGACCGAGAGACTTGTCAGAGTCCTGCCAAGAGGCGACAATCTGCGGCACCCGTTGGAAAGGAGACCGGAAACGGGTGCCAGAATGTCTATGAGCAGAGGTCCCAAACATTCCTGCCCCTTCGGTTCCAAAGCAATTGTGAGCTTGGTGAGGAACCTCGGCGTTGTGGAGACCACCCTTCTCTGGAGTCAGTATTCTAGCCAGAGCTCTGCATGATTTCTGAAGACCAGCTTTGCATGCAACTGTGAACCAAACCCCCTGGCAGTATTAAATGCTTTCCAAGAGGAAAAGTTGCCTGCCTCATCTCTGGCATTCTCCCTCCCTCCCTCCACGCGCACGTTTACTCCAGATAGGCTGAGGTGACCAGGGATGTAAGTGGGGATTATGGCAACAAGATGTGCCCTGTGGGAAGGGTGAGCCTCTCTGCTTTGCCTCTACACCCCGGCAAGGCTCCCAAACGAGCGACCCTCCCTTGCAGAACGTGCTCTTAGCTGCATCCCTCGCAAGGGCTGCTAAGGACTGAGCCCGTAAGTCAGGAGAGCAAGTGCAGTTGTGTGTGCGGGTTCCTACTGGAAAGCTACTGAGACGTGGCCGGCCTTGGCCGCTGCGGGTAGCGCAAAAGACACCTCTGGCAAACGGGTCTTTCTCCCTCCAGTAGCGGTTAACGAGTGATGGGTCAAAGAACGGAAACAACTCCTCAGAGAGGGCAGGGCAAACTGGGAGGGGACCTGTGGAGGGCTGCCATCCGGCCTCCCACGCGGTCCGTGAGGAGCTGCCCTGGGATGGCCAGACTAGAGCAGGGTTGCAGGTGCCACCTTGCAGGAGCGCCAAGCGAGCAGGGAAAGGAGGGAGAGGCAAAGCTGGTGCTGCAGCAGTAGCGACCAGAGAAGCTTGGGTGGAGTAAATGGAGGGCTCGTCCTGGCTGGCAGAGCTCAGAGCTGTGCAGATGGTGCTGGAGCAAGCGGCCTCTGGTGTGTGCGCACACTCAGGCGCTGCCTGGGCCGCTGCCAGCCGGGGGCTAGACAAGTGGGTGCAAAAGAACGGGCAAGGAAAAGGTAGAGACGCCAGGGGGAAGCAACCCTGGGAAGAGTTAGCACCTGGCTGAACCAAACAACAGCTGCGATGTGCGTGCCTCCAACCAGCAGGAAAGGGCAAAGGGGAATCTGATGGCTCATCATTTGGCTACAGTTGATGTGTGGCCCACCTGGGAGGCAGAAGGGCTAGGCAAGCGGTGGCACATATGGCTGGGGCACCACAGGAGTCAGGAGCTATTTCCAGAGGCTGCAAGGAGACGATGGCCTGAGGCAAAAGCGCTGCCCAGACAGGCTGTAGGCCCATGCCATTCTTGCCAAGCACTGGGACAGGAGCCGTCCAAAGGACAAGAGCCTGCCCATCTCAGCACAGGTAGGCTAGTGCAGGACACCTGGCAGCGAGATGATACTGGTGCCTTCAAGTGAATGCCTGGAGGCTGGAAACACCTCCTGGCGGGAGGAGAAATAGTTAGCAAGGTGCGGAACACGTGCCCTGCAACAAGTCTAGCAAGTGCAGCCGCTCTCCACCGGTGGTCTGCTCCTTGCAGACCTCTGCTTTGCCTGCACAGAGAAAGACAATGTGAGCATGGACCCTCTTTGGAGAGGAAGGATGTGCAGACCGGGCGTGCTTCCAAAGGAGTATGACGGGCTTTGCACTTACCGCCTTGCTCCTCAAGGAACGGCAGAGCCGGGAGAGGGGAGGGACTGCTAAAACTGCAACTCCACAAGGGTGACTCCCTTAATTCCCCTGAGGGGGGATCCCCACTTAGTGTGGGAAGTGGCAAGTGGGCTGGAGAAGGGGCAGGCGCCAGGGGGAAATCCCCCAGCAAAGGGGTACTGCAGCAGTGCCCATCAATGGCCAGATCAGTGCCGCCAGACCGAAGGGAGGGAGCACTTGTTCCTGGCGCTCTACCTTGCACAGCCTCCCACCTCAGCGCTCCCTGCACAGCCTGCGGCTCTGCAATTGCAGCCCTCGGGACGCAGGGCACAGCCCTGGGCACTTCCTCCACGCCCCGAGGGAGACGCCTCTCTTTGCTCAGCTTTCCCCTCAGCCCTCCGCGGCTCCTTTCTCTGCCTCTCACTCTACTGCAGAAACCTGTGGCTTCACAGCTCACACGCAGCTGACCACCTGTGTCTGGGCTTTACACACCAGCTCTCTAGCACAGCTGCATCACAGGTGAGCAAGGAACAGTGAGCAAGGTCATTCATGACCCCTGCAGAGCCCGGCACTCCAAGCAAGACAGGACATTATGTGACACCGTGCTCGAACGCACAGAAACCCAGCAGTTCCAGGCACCAGACGTCATGGCGTTTGGGAAGTCTCTGGGGGTGTGAAAGAGAAGAGCAGTCCCCGCTTCTCTCTAGGTGCCCACGCTGGATGGCCTTAGGGTAAAGCCTGGACACCTGTACAAAGGGCATGGCTTTCTCTCCAGGGTCTGCTACTGCTCTGCCTCCCCGCGGCCGCAGAAAGGGCAATTCCTTCCCAGGCTGCAAGGGAAGCGCAGCTGCACAAGCACTGCCCTGCGGGCAGGCAGCTGGGGTGCAAGGTTCATGGACCAGAATTGCCGCCAGCCGTCCTTCCCACACCTTAGGATCCCAAAGAATTGCAAACCTCATAAGGACAGTCGGGCCTTGGAGGTCCCTCTTTCCTTCATTCAGTAATCTCAGAAGACCTTTTCATTATTTGCTGAAGAGAACCTTTGCATGATACCAGGAGTGACATCCTCCAGAAACCTTAAATGCTTGCAAAGGTTACATTGCTGCTCACAAATCTATGGGGCTCCTAGCGAAACGACCCTCCCTTGCACGAAGTGCTGTGAGAGACTATGAAAACTATAAGTTTTCAAGAGTTTGAAATATTTTTATGCTGTCGCATGCCTTCATTTTTTATTCTGTTCCACTGAACTGAGGGAAGATATAGTGGCACAAAATTTGTATAATGAGGAGATAAAATCGGCTGTTATTCTGAGGAGGAGGAGAGTAAAGAAGTGACAGGCTTGGTTTGTAGCCACCAGTTTACAGCAGCAGGAAAATGCCAATGGATATTAAATGACTAATTATCATATCTTCAACTAAATTAACGTATTAGACTCTGCATATATTTCTGTTGAAAAGAGAATGATCAGCTTAGTCAAAATATTCTGGAATTATAATGTCACTTCAAATTGTAATTTAAAAAATAATAATTTGGTCAGATTTCATGATCTAAAATTCAAGCCGATTTATCAAATCATTAGTTAAGTTTACTTTTAGGCAGTGATTCTTAACACATAAATCAGCCCTTCTGAGCTCTAAATTTGCTTTTCAGTCGATGGATCTTAACAAACTTGCAGAAGTTTTGACCTATAGAAGAAAAGCAGGCAGATGATCCTTAGCTAAAACTGTCAGAGGAGTTTTATGCTGTGTTGGGCTGCATTGCTTTCCTATGAACACTGGATGTTCATTTGCTGGCAGTGTAGCAACAATCCCACAATACTTTTCCTCTTTCTTATCAAAATATTCAGGGTACATAACATATATTATTTTTGATGCAAGCTATTTTTGAGAGCCTGATGCATCCCCTCCTACTTCTTTTGAACTCTGTGGGAGCAGGATAGTGTCTGGTGATTAAATCCCTTCCAACCAGAGAGGAAGGGTGAGTTTTTGTTGCTCATCTCCCAGTGTTGGCTGCTGTTAGTCCGCATGTATACGTGATAGCTGTCTTTTCAGCGGCTTCTTTCAACACAGCCTGGTTTAATCCTGATGGATGGGAGTGAAACACTGTTTTCTTGAAGCCATTGCACAGGGTGTGTTCTCTCTGCAACTCTTCTGGCACTTCAACTGTCTTGAATGAGCCCAAAGAATAACAATGTTACCTTTGTTACACCTTAAGAGTATATTTCCCTCCTTGAAATATACTCCTGGTGTATTTCCTGGTAGTAACTTTTAACAGCTCCATGAAAGCTGATGGGGATTAATTTGGTTCCTGTTTTTACTTCATATAATTTGGACCAGTTAATTGCTTTTGGCATAGCATGCCTGATACCAAATAGTATCCACCTTTGATATCTGGTTAAAAGCCCTCAGCATCCCAGCAGATTGGGATCCCATCCTGGATCAGTAGCACAGAAGTTTTGATCTACTGTTCCCTGCAAGCCCCCATTTGCATGTGCTCCCTCCACCTGTTTTCAGGCTGCATTTAACACCATTTTCTCTTCAGTACTATCTAGTAGAGTATCTAACACTACCTGCAGATCATTCCAGTCAGAGTCCTGAGTCCTAATTATTATTTCAACACCTTAGCTACCTTCTCTGGATCTTCCCTGTAAATTCCTGCTGTCTCCTTCTAGGAGACACATTCTCTCTGCCATTCCAGGAGATTCTGCAAAGTAAAGAATAGATCTACATATGGCAGTTCATCCTACTTCCCTTCCCTGCAGCAAAATAACAAGTCGCAAAATGGTATCATATCACAATATCCCATTCTTTGGCCACTTTTCCTGGCCTTCCAGAGCATACAGTGACCACCAGCAGTTGCAATATTCTATCAGCTGTTTCTTTGTTAGCGGATCACCTCCCATTTGTCACCAACACCTTATAATGCACCCTAAGATTTAAGTCCTTAAAATTCCCCCTTCAGGCAGTGGAACATTGCCCATCATGCAACAACACGCAATGCATGGAGAGGTGGAGGAAAGGAGAGAAAAGAAGGAACAAAAGCAGAGAAAAGACAAAAAGACAGCGTGGCCGCACAATGATACCCCAGTATCTTTAAATCAATCTGCAGACTTCTGCCTGTCAGAATTACCTTCCCTTCCTTTGGGTACCTCTACAGCCTAATCCTACAAGGCTTTCACCACCTCTTATGGACAGGCAACGACCTATCTCAGGATCCTCTTAAAGAAAAGAGCGCCTTCACTCTTCAGGGAACTTGTTCAGAGCTCTACAGTCCAGGGACCGAAGGTTCTCCTCAAGAATCCCTTGGTACCAGCAGGAGGTCCTGCGCTCCCACAGATCCGTTGAGACTCAGAAGCAATTGTCCCACCTAGGTCGCCAGAAAGCTGTTACCAAAACCAGAAATAGAACTCCTGAACACCAATGTAGCGTTAAGAAGCAGGCATTCCTTTAATAGGCAGTGGAGACATACAGGATTCTTCCACCTAAAACGGCCCCCAACACTGTAAGTGATTGAGCTTGTATCTGATGCTCCTTATAGATACCCATTACAATTCTCCAAACTGATCTGGATATTCATTGCTTTTCTGGGAAGCTGCTTATATAATTTATCTACCGTCACGCATGTGCAGCCCCAAAAGCCACCCAACGCATTTACCCCATACGCCCGCAACGAGCACCGCTGCGCGGGCAGTACCGACTACCTATCAAAATGGCGTAGGCCAGAGCGAGCCTCGCCTGGCGCCGCCCGCGCCGGGGCAAAATGGTACCCCACGGCCACGAGCGCGGCGGCCACGGCAACTACCCGCCCCACAATGCCTCGCGCTGCGCACCACCGCTTCCGGCGGGCAGCGCCCCGCACCGCCCTCCTGCCACCGCCCCGCGGAAGCGCGAGGCATGCCGGGACTTGTAGTCCGCACCCTCCCTGTCGCGGATGCTGCGGGGCGGCTTGCGCCGGCGGTCCGGCCCCGCGCCACGGCCTGTTACCCCCCTCCCACCTCCTCGTCGACGGCGCGAGTCTCAGCGTCACCTCCAGCCTCAATTACTACCGGGCGCCGCTGAAGAGCGCGCGCGCTAACGGGGGCGAGCCTCCCAAACGGCCGGGCTGCAGAAGCACGGCTGGGCGCCTCTCGCACGCCGCCTGCGCGACCGACGCAAACCACGGCCCCGCCGCCGCCGCCACGTACCGGCCGCCGCCGACTCTCCGCAGGAAAACTGGGGGCGCCGGGGCGCTCGCTAGCTTTATATGGAGGCGGTGGGCTGGGAACGAGGCTGGCCCCGCCCCGCCTGGCCCCGCCCCTCGGCGCCCGTTGCCCCGCGAGCCGCCGGGCGCGCTCCGCCGTGACCCGGCGCGCGCGGGCCCGCGCACGGGGCGGGCGGCCGTTACCCCGCCCCGCCCCGCCCCACCGCACCCCGCCCGGGCGGGGCTGCGCGGCCCTGGGCGGCGGAGGGAGGCCCTGGGGTGGCGGAGCCGCCTGTGAGGCCCGGAACGCTGACGCGTTTTCCTCCGGGTCCCTCCCCACTCCTAAGGGCCGCGACTGCTTTTCGGTGTGGCCAGAAAAAAAGGGGCGCAGCCTGTGGCCAGCACTGCTCAGCTTCGCTTGGCAGCGCGTAGCTCAGCATCTGCGGACGAGTTGCCATTAAATTTGCCCTAGGCCTCTGCTTGCCTAGCCTCACCCTAGAGCCTGGACTCGGGCCTGTCTCGGCCTGAGGGGTTTACACTCAGGGCTGCTGGGGGGTCAGGCTGCTCTGCCTGTGAGGGGCAGGAGTGCGAGGGCTAAAGGGGAAAAAGAGAGCGCTAGAGCCTGGTGTTTGATCCAGGTGCTGTTTACACATTTTGCATTAAAGGATCTTTTCATAAAATGCATAGCTAACAAGTAAAGACAAGAACCTAATACAACTTCGCCTCCTAAACTTAAATATTTTTCATTGAACGCTTGTTTGCTATGGCTGTCTTTTGATATTCTTTCTTAGGCATCCAACTTGTTAACTTTTTATTCCATAGCTCTGCCTAAGTGTTTCAACTGTCCTTTGTCTCTACTTAGATCTTTCTGAAACTTTGCCACATGCATGCACTTTCTCTTTCTGGAAACAGCATGCAATGCTCTGTGATACTCCAAGTCATCAGGGCTGAAAAATTTTCTCTTCCCCACAGCTGACAGAAAGCTTTCCTGAATGCTTATTATTTCTTTCTGCTATTTTCACTCTAAAAAGTCTAAGGATACAGTTCCACAGCAGACTGTGGAGTGGGCTGCCCCAATCCTGACACATCTTTAGCCATCACAGCACTACTAGAAGTTGTACAACTGTAGAGTTACAGACAGAAAGCCAGTTAGTTTTCAGTTGAATCAGCTTCCTGTGCATGTGTGGAAGTGCTAGTGAAAGCAATGGGAACAGGAATCCAGGCTGCGTAGGAGAGACAGCATCACTACAGCCCAGACGACATTTAAACTGCTGTGGAACTGCATCCTGAATTCCAATAATCTATATGCATGTTCTCTGTAATTGCTTAGAGTCTGTAACTTTATTTCCCACCTTATGGCTGAGAGTTTTATCATAGAATCAGTAAGGTTGGAAGAGACCTCTGGAGATTTAGTTCAACCCCCCTGCTCAGCAGGGTCACCTAGAGCACGTTAGACAGGGTTGCATCCAGGCGGGCCTTGAATATCTCCAGAGAAGGAGACTCCACAAGCTCTCTGGGCAACCTTTGCCAGGGCTCCGTCACTCTCACAGGGAAGAAATTCTCCCTCACGCTCAGGCAGAACTTCCTGTGGCTCAGTTTGTGCCCATTGCCTCTTGTCCTGTCACATGGGACAACTGAAAAGAGTTTGTCCTTGTCCCCTTGACACCCTCCCTTCAGATAATTATTGAGTATATCATTCCATTTAGTAGGGGAAAATAGAGAAAAAAAGAGGGAAGAAGAGTTCAAAGAATTGTATTGGCAACGACTTGTTAAGAGCACTACAAGAACTGGTGGTCCAGAAATACAGATGACCTTTCAACAGAAGAGAGTCTTACCCATTCGGAGCAGGTAAAGAAAGTCTGGGAAATGATGTTTTACAATAGTAACATATCCAGTAATTTTATTCCTAAAGTTATTAAGATTAATGCTACCGAGAAAACTAAATAGTTGACAAAAAAAAAAAAATCGTTTTCTTCTGAGGTCAGTGAGTGAAATGCTACTCTTCTTTTTCTCTGTCCTTTTATTCTTCCACATCCGTTCTACCTGAGATCATCCTCTTGCCTATGAGCAGAGTGGTCCAAATGACAGAGTACAAGCTATAGACAGTCTACCACCTCTTCTGCTTTAATCTGGGGCATCAGGAAAATGATCTATGTGCTACCTTTTGGTCTAAGTGCCTCCCACCTGCACTTGTTGAAACTGCTATTTCTGTATGAGAGGAGAGTGTGAAGCTAGAAGCATCAAGGAATAGTTGCTAGTGCCTTAGGTAAGCCTCAGCAGAGGAACTTGCACTGAAGAAAGTACTTAGGCTGTTAGGAAGGTCCCAAAACTGACATTTGCCACACAGCATGGGAAATACAAAACCACTCTTCCTTAGTGACCACAGGGTTAAAGAAAAGCAAAATAATTGCAGCACTTAACTATGACTTGTTTGTCCTTAAGGAAAGGAGGCAGCTCCTTACTGTTCCTTTCCTAAATGCTAAATAATTACGCTTTTTCTACAGCACTCTGTGAGAACTTTAAAATATGTTACTTTCTTGAAGAAAGCAATTTATTTTCTGGGGGAAAATAAAGAGACTCGTAGTTTAAGCCCAAAGTATATTATATAAAGCACAAATTAGAACTATTTTAGCTAGCTATTGATAATAAGAATAGTCTATAAATAATGAGATGACTAAGGGCCTGTCCAGAGTTGGGGGATACTGCTCAGCATTGTGAGCTTCGCAGATGAAACATGGGCATGCGCTTACTGAAGGGAATCTTATATCTTGCAAAGCTACTCCATAACAGCTTTCGTGATTTAGCAAAAGAAACTTCTCCTCTTCTAAGTCCTGCTAGATTTGATGGTACTGGTCCACTAGCCGTGCCTGAATGAACATTGCACACAAACATTTCAGCCCCAAAGTGCCTCATATTTCTCAGCATCACCTAAGTCCACTAGCTGTGGACAAGCTTGTGAGTCAAATGAAGTACAGCTTTATTGTAGATAGAAAATAAGACTGAGTTCCTGAATTGCAAGGCTAAAAAAAAATAACCAAAGAAATTAAAACATGCACCACATTCCAGAGTGTATTTTAAAATACTGTTCTTTCAGTGCCTTTTTTTTTTTTTTTTTTTTTTTTTTTTTTGCCTCGACGCTTCTACATCTTTAAGCTATGTCCCAGGTGTTAGGGTGAGGGTGCAACCTATACAGAAATACTTCATCCTCAAACTCTTCCTGGAGACAGTTCTCACTAAGGCTAGTGTGAAGCATAAAGCTGGCTGCCACCAGGCAACATGCTAACCTGCTGTTAGTTTTCAGATGAATTGCTTTGTAATTTGGCTTGCCACACAGCTGCATGTTTATGCACAGTGGAAGTGCTGGTAGAAAAGAGTGCTGGGTGTAAGATGCTGGGAGGATACTGGATTGCCTCTTTTGAGGCTTGCACAAATTTAGACCACTGTAAAGCAACCACAGTCTGAAAGGCTGGTACTTGGTTTGCCTCGAGGACTTTTCAGCTCCAGGCAACACTTTCCAAGTTCTTCTCTTTCTTTTTTTCCTTTTAAATTTCTCTTTTTATTCCTGTTCTTTTTCCTTCTTCTGCTCTTTCTCTTTTTTCTCTCTCTCTCCTCCCTCTTCGCCTTTCTTCGCATTTTAAACCTGGCTTCCTGGCTCTTCTCCAATGGCATTGAAACTTTGATGACTCACATCTCTTGGTTTAGTTTGGGGTTGTTACTGGTGCATCCTTTGGGATGCTGAGTTCCCCTCCCATCTCATCTTCCAAGCAGGAAATCTATTGTATACAGCTTTAATTTCTTCCTTCGTAGAACGGATGATACTCATTGTAAAATCATAAAATGCATCATAGAACGCATCAACAATGAAACAATTTTGTTTAGCTTGTGGTTTCGATCCTGTTCTTAACTTTTATGGAGACCAGAGTCTTTTACTTATACCTCTCAAATGTATCTTTTCTAATTTTTAGCCACTTCAGTGTTACAGAAAAACAAACACATTTTTGTTTATGATAAATGAGATCATAAAAACATGAGAATGGCTGTACAGGGTCAGACCATAAGTCTATCTCCCCCAGTATTCTGCCTCCAGCTGTAGCTGAAAGTGAACGCCTAGGGAGGGATGTAGGAATAGAACAAGCATGTAGTGATCCTTCCTCTGAATATTCTCGCAGCCTTCAGGAATATAAAACTCAGGGACCTTTTAGAGATGTTTTTGTGAATGTAACAACCATCAATTAATTTGTCATCGGTAAATATGCCAAGGCTACCCTGAAATTTTATCATCCACAATGCACATGGCAAGGAGTTCCACAGCTTAATTGGCACTGTGGGAAAAAACATCTCCTTTGGTTTGCTTTGTATCAGTTGTCAATGGCTTATTGCATAGTTTTAGAAGAAACAGTGGACAGTCCATCCCTGTGCAGCCATTTCCTTCTACCAGTGATTTTATAATCCCCATGAAAACTTTCCCCCCACCCTTGTCTCTTCCAGGCTGAAAATTTTTTTTTTACTTAGTTGTTCCTCACATGGGAGTCAATTCTTACCTCTGACCTTACTCTCACTGCCCTTCTATAAACTTTTCTTTATGAGATGAAGGTCCTAAAGTAATGCAAGAAACAGCCTGTATTCAAGAAGCCACCACAATATGTGTTTATACAATAACATAATGATGTTCTCTATTTTCTTCTCTGTTTCCCAGCCATTCCAAAGCTTTGGTTTATTTTTTTGATTATTACTGTGCATGGAGCTGACATTTCTATAGAACTATCCATCATAGCCACAAGATCTCACTTCTGAACAATAAAGGTCAGAGCCCTTCATTTTGTATTTGACATTATGATTGTTTTTTTTAATGAGCAATACTTTATATTGATGCATATTGAATGTCATGTATTGCTGTTATGTCCACTCAAATTTTAAACTCCTTCTGCAGCTCTTCTCCAGCCATGAATAATCAAGTAATTGTTTTCTTTCTACCCTGGCAGGCTTCCTATACCCTGAAAAGGGATACATTATTGTATAGTGGCATTTACTTTATTCTGGCATTAACCTTTTTACATTTGTTGGCCCTTTTGCCATTTTTCAAGTCTTTCTTGACTGGTGATTTTATGCCTTCAAGATAGTGTTCTCAGATTGTCTTCATACTACTTGTGAGTATTTAATGCTTAGGTGTTCTTCTTTGTTTCGTTTTTAATAAGCATCTTCATTTTTATTCAGCTCCCCTATTTGAGATTGAGTACATCTGTGGTGGATATTTGTTTTTTGTTTCTTCTGCAAAGATAGAGTATCTAAATATACAGTGGTCGTTGATACAGACCTATTTGGTTTATTGTCGTAATCTAATCAGTTTATATATGGTAAAGCTTAATTAAGTTTCATGCAACAAAAAAACCTTGAAGTAGTTTTAGTTACTTAAAAGAAGCAATTACAGCTGGCATATTATGACAAGCAAACTAATTCATATAAAGAATTTTAAGTTACATTAGCTATTTTTCTCTGTTTACCAGGATAAGTTTCTGCGATCTCTCGAGGAATGCATTATCATAACTATTTTATTGTTTAACAGGAGAAGCTATCGTTATCTTGAACTACAGTAGCATTTCAGTATCCCCCAAAATACTTATGAGGAAAATCTCAATTTGAGTCGTTGTTAATGCTTGGGAATGCTTTTTCTTTTGGCTCATTCTAGAGAGGTTGGATGAGCAGGCTCAGATGAAATGAAAGCATTGAAGTGGGAGTACTGGTAAAAGATGGAAGCAGAGCAAGTTCTGCTATTTAGTATTCTCATTGTTCAGGGGCACAGCTAAGTTTAATAACATTTGCAGTCACTTCATTCATTAATGTAATATCTTCACATATAGTCCTTTCTCTCACAATATTCCATTTGGTAGTGCATATACAAAAAGACAGTTAAGTCTGTGTGCTCCTGAACATCATAAAACTCTGTGTTTTAAAGTATGTCTTGGACATAGTGCATTTTCTGTGGTAGCCTGTTAGATTGTTCAGCATCTTACAGAAGTTCAAATTAACTTCAGTAGTACCAGAAAAGGCAACAAACCTTTTCTTAATAATTATTTGATAGATGACTGTCGTAAGTAGGGAAAATACTTAAAATCTGCTGAATAGGTCATACTTTTTCAAATACAAATATTTGTGCCTGAAATATTTTGTTGTGGCAATGATATTGAGACCTGCAATTAAGTAGCTATGTTGTTGAAAATTTCCTGTAGGAAACTTAATGTTTATCCACAACACATTTGCTAACAAACCTCTTAAGTAAGCATGGCCATAAGGATAGGCAAATGTTCTCTATAAATGATTTTCCAGTTATACATATTTTCCTTAATTACATTGAAGCAACTTTACCTTGTCCTTAATCTACCGTTGAAGACGGTAGATATTTATGGAAAAAAATAATTTCAAATAATATTCTTAGAAAACTCTGTATTAAAACAATTTATAATTTTATGAACAAGAAGAGAAAGCCAAATAGGGAAAAAAGGATTCTCTCTCATATAGCTTTAACAAGTTCAGTGTCAAACTCACTTTAAGTAGGAAAAACTTCTGTCCATTCCTTAATAAGAGGCTGTATCTCATTCTTACAGAAGACAAACTTGCTGAATATTTGATTTTTTAACCAACACTGTTCTTAAGATTGCATTTTTCATAGGTTTGCTTACAGTTATAATTAAAATATAATTACACCCTATACAAAATCAGGAAAAACAACATATTTTCAACTTTCAATAATGAAGTACTGTGTGAACTGTTACAACAAAACAGAGGTTTTAAAACTGCATTCCAGCATCTGGAATTGAATCTGGATATGATAAGCACAGATCTCTGGGTAAGAAAGAGGCACTGTCTTTGAAGCAGAGATTTCCTATAACCTTCTTTAACTAGATGGAGTGCTTCATTTGATAAAGGCAGAAAACAAAATATACATACAGATTATTCTATCCATAGCATGCATATAAAAGTGCATACATTTTTTTTTTTAAAAAATAGTAAAGATGTAGGAAAAAGTATCAGCATTATCTACAATGTTAATATATTTATTTTAATAGGTTTAATTTTGCATCTGGTTTCACTTTGTACCATGCACAGGTCTTCCCATGGAGTAACTTGGGTAGACATAAGTATTTTTTAAATCTTTTTTTATTCTAGATATTTTATTTCTTGGTTGTTTTGTTCTTACAAGTAAGCAACAGGATAGTGTTTTAGCAGGCTTTATGAATGTTATTTTGCTCTTAGCAGCTCAGTTCTTCACATACAGGGAGAGATCAAGCTCCTTCTATAGGAAGGAGCTATGAAAAAAATACACATTTTAACTTTATAGCTAAGTAGATCTTATAAGTTGCTGCAGAAAAAAGTGGCTTTGTGCTCCCCTCCTCCCCTGTCACCACTATGGGTTAATGATCATGCTGCTACATGACAACTATCTAGTGTGATAGAGAACAATTAACTTTTTTGTAGCTTTAGTTTTCAGCCAGGTAAGCCACCTGAACTGACTCGTACTGTGACCATGTAACCACTAGATTTAACGGAAGGGAAGTGAAGGGAGCACACACCCCGGAGTGAGGAAACGTTGAGCAGAGTGACCTCCTTGACAGCAGCTAATACTTAGGCAGCTTTAAATGTGATGTGAAGCCTTACCCTCACACCTTCCAAAACACAATGTAGCACCTATTTGACTGTGCCTGAATACAAGATTTCTACCATCAAAATAAACTATATTTGGGGTTTAAGAATATGTTTACCTCCTGTGTTCTACTATTTACTCTTGTATTGAAAGAGAAATTGTAAGTATCTGAATACAATTGAATTGTTTGGATATGGGCAGTTGATACAAAGAGTAGCCCTTTGACTGGCCCTGCTTAAGAGCAAGAAAATTGTGATACTCTGCCCTAGGATAAGTAGGATTAGTCTGTCTTATGTTTGGAGGTATTTGCAAAGATCAGAAAAAGGATGGCAGCATAGTTAATCCTATTATCATAGTAACATTCCTTAAAAAACATAAATCAGTCACTAGAGTTGTTCCTTCAGAGGAAGTCACTGAGGCTCTAGGCAACAAGCAGGAAGTCCTGGGCATTTCAAAAGTTGCACAGTCTGTGGTCAATGGAATAGGACAAGGCCATCCTGTTTTCTGACCCTCAGTTCTGCATATATCGTGTAGAGAAAATGTGCCGCTCTGCCACTCCTTGTCAGCTCAGAGAACACGCTCTTCCTGTCTACAGAAGATGCAGTTAATAGATAGATGTGATTTAGGTGATGTGGTTCAATACCTGTGAGAAGGAAGCAATTGCCTGGCCAGAAGCAGTGTCCTGTGAGTAAGCAGTTTTTCTAAATTCAGGGTCTGTGCAGAGCAGAGAAGTGATGTGAAGCTTGAGCTCAAGGCTATTATAGATATGAGTCCCCTTAATCTCTAATTGTTGCCAGAGTCTCCAAGCTCACTCTGCTCCCATGAGCATCCCTGGGGATCCCCAAGCCAGGCCCCTCTTGGGGGTTAAGAATAGATGACCAGGGGACAGACTTGCTGATATTCTCTATTCCTTCTCAGCAAACAATGTTGGAGGAGTTTTCACAGACTGCTGATGATCTCAGAACAGAAGCACGTCTGGAGAAGCACAAGTAGTAAGACCTGGGTGGAGGTCTGCAGTATTTTTCCAGATATAAAAAGGCATGGCCACTAGCTGGTCTTGGGAAAGACAAGCATTCTCCTCCCAGCTGGCAGCCTGGTGTTGACTAGAGGAGTTCAGGATGTCAGATGTGCAGATGGAGAATGTCCCTGGTAGTTGCAGGCACAATGCAAAGTAGTAATACTTGCTACAGTGCAGCTGACCGTTCCTGTGGGGAGCTGGCACAGTTGCCAGAATGACTGTGTGGTTCTGGCAAGTGCAGGATGCCATACACTGGATTTGTGTTCAAGTTGAAAAGGGCCAGTTGCATATAGGCATGTTGAGACTTGCTGTGCTCCTTAGAGGTATCATACCCTTGCTAGGGGATCAAGTTTCTTCCTTGTCAAGAACTCCATACCACAGTGCATGGGACACTTGCTACCAGTGGCAGGAGCACCTACATTCTCATATTATTCTCCTCATTCCTCCCAGCTATCTATGGGAGATACCATCCTAGGTGTTCATGTAGGCATCCTTCTGTGTTTTGATCTTGATGTACCCTCTTCTGACTGTGGGCATCCCACTTATCCCATGGCAATTCCTGACATATTATACCTATAGGGAAGAGAGTCCTCCAGCCATTTTTTCTCGATGTGTTGGCTACAGGGCCAAGTGGTACAAAGGCCACTGATACATGGACTCAGTGTGATATGGCCTTTCTGTTGGATTTAATAGGAACAGAGGATATAAAACATGTGAAGCAATCCTCTGTTTTTCTAAAACAACAGAAAAGCTAAGAGGATTTCAGAAGTTACCACAGTATGCCAGAAGTTGTGTCACCTGCACTAAAAAAATCCTTTGATGATAGTATTCTATTTTATAAAAATGGGAAAGAAACTTCATTATCATTATTGCAGTGGGAAGCTCATCAGAATGCGATGGTGGTGCTTTGTGTTACCTTAAGTATTAGATAATCTACTTGAAATGATGCTAGTTCATTGTGCCAGCACAGCATTTATAACCACTGTTTTGTCACATTTCTTTTTCCTGAAAAATAAGTGATATATGTGGGTTAGTCAAGCATACACTTACTCTTGCATGTATAGATATGAAGAGAGGAGTGGATCTCTTCAGGAAATGTTAGTTCATTTTGCTTCAAGATCATGCAGTTTTTAGCATAATTAAACAGTTTCCACTGCAATGGGAACATGACACAGCTTGTCTGTAGGATCAGTCTCTCACATACAGTAAGGGATAAAACAAGATAGCTTCACCATAACTAATACATACCATATTAGGGATGTCCAAGCTTTGGAAGGCTTTATCTAGCGTATCTTACTGGTTGTGGGCAGAAGCAGCCTGAGAAATTACGTATGTCCTGCTGTTCTGGGATGCCTGAGGGTCCAGCTCAACCTTTCCCTCTTCTCCCCACCTCAAGTTACTGCAGACCAAACTTGGATCCGCAATAACTTGTTCTTACTTGAGCTCACATTTCTGCAACAGAGGCACAACACACCTCTGAGGCACTGGGAGGGAACAGCATGCACCGAGGCGGCTTGTGGCTCTTGCCCGTGTTCTTCCACACCCTGCGTGGGAGGGGACAGTGGGCCTGCACACAATGTGAAGTTTCTGAAGGCTGGAACAGAAGAGAAGAAGAAGTGTGCTGTAAGAAGCTGCATGAGAAGACATGAGGCTGAAGTCTTGTTTGAATTCATAAGCAATCTAGCTGGAACACTGATCAGGCATTTAGATCTGACCTCTAATGAGCAGTGGATACCCATGTTCAATACAGAAATAGGTAATTTCCCCACTTTGTAATTTTGAATAGGATGACCATGCAGATCATTATTATTTAAACACAAGAGGGCACTCCCATCTTACTTTTAAATGACTGTCACATTTGAAAAGGTGAGTTCTTGATGGAATAGTATAGAATTGCAGCTACTCTTCTGTGCACACTCTGATAATAGAGTGAATACTATGGATTTGTAAGCATTTATATATCATATTTTAAGAAATGTGATCTTTAAGAAATTTGATCTCTTCTCCAAAACAGCATAAACGAAGAAGAAATGGAAATTAATTCTTGATGTCTGAAGTAAAAAACAAAATACTTATGCTTTTATGGTAACCAGAGCTGCACTAAAAATACGTAAACTGGAGGATTCAAGACTGATTTCTAGGATTTCAAGTACATTATCTTGTGGAAACAGAGACTGTTTCTTTTGTTTGTCATAGAAAATTCATTAGGAAGAATTATGAAAAGGAGTAGTGAGGTTTGAAATTGTTGTGCTTGCCAACACGTGCATATTTTGAAATAGCATGTCAGTGCTCCTTTCACACAAGTTCCACTTACCCTTCCACATGCTCTTGTTTGCCTGCTCTGTTGTACTATAAATACTGTACACACTCTAATCAGATACATAAGTAAGTTTTAAGTTTACCCAAGAGCCACTCAGCTATTGGGATCTGGAGTTTCATATGATCACATACAGAGATTTTAGCAGCTTTTCTGCACATTTTACAAATCAGAAACAGAAAAAAAAATCACCTTTTTTTTTTTTTTAAGGAACATAAACCTTTAATAACCTAGTATTATAAAATCCAGCATGCTATTTTTTTTCAGGTTACATGTTTAAATCTTAATTTTGGGTGAAATATAGCTCTTTTCTTCAAGAGAGTAATTTTGCATAGTCTAAAGTTTCTGAATGGTGAAACAAATTTTAACTGCACTTTTAGCCTATTCGCCTTTTTTCTGTAAGGTGTTTTTCCATCACATTTTTGTGTGAATGCAAAACACTTTTGGCTTTCCCTTAGCGGTTTCTTCACTATGAAATCTGTTTCAGTCTCTATATGAGGCCACATATTTTTTTATAGCAGCAGTGTAATAAAAAATCAGATGGGAGGAGGAAGGCCTGGCAATCTTGAAAGGGAGACTACGAGAGTTTCACCTGTGAATCTCTGTCCTCTGTGCTTGGTGATCTTCCCTCACACTTCTTACCACAGACTAGCTGGCTCTTCTAGCCTCTTACTACAGAACCTAGACTATTATTCTACTTAAATTCACCTAAATGTCTAGCACAATTGTCTTCGCACTCAAGAGTACAAAATTTATCCTGGAGTTGTCCAGTCCTTTCCTACCCTTGTTATTACTCCAACCCCTCTCTGCCCCATTCTACCATTTTTTCCTCTAATCTATATATACCATGGAGCCCCAGCCGTGAATTTCCTGTCCTCTGTCAACTTCCAACCCTACTTTTCCTGTTGTCCCAACACTAAGTTACCGTATTTTCAATAGCAAAAAGAAAACGAGTACAGGAGCAGACAAACTATATCTCCAGTCTTTTGATCATTATGAACTTAATCACCAGTTTCTTAAACAACTCTCCCTTTGGTCAATAGATTGATGTTTCTCTTTCACAATATTTTCCATTTAGGATGCCAAAAAGAAGAAAGATCAACATGATTTACAGCAAATTACTTGAGAGCACTTTTGGGAGAATTCTAGGGAGGTAAAAGTACTAAAATAAGAAATATTAAGAGTGGTTGTGTGCTGGCAGTAAAGGCATGTGATTATGTACTATAATGTCTTGCATTGCATTTTATTTTAATAACACCACTTTTTTTATTTTATGACCTAGCAAATCCATAAAGTCATATCTGACTGCTTTATAGGCAGTTAAGTATGGTGTAAAAAGATTAAAAGCAGATAAAGTATTTGTAATGTAACTTCTTAGAAAAATACTGAGTCTAACTGAATTTCTGTTAGTGGTTGTCTCTCCAAAGAAATCTGGTGAAAAAATGCATACTTCACCTAAAACAGAATGAACTAGTGATAGATTCTCATGGGTCAAGAAGCTCATATAATTTTCAACCGTGATCTTCTCTTCAGATATGACAAGTGATTTACAAGTATGGATGTTCTCTGAAATGATCATCACAAAAATTGACTTTTAGCTATGTTAATGAACCATGTTGAAGACATTTCCTGCTCTATAGAAAACTATCTCTGCCAACACTAGGAAATTGTTCCCCCAGTAAGGGTCAGTAGTGACTATTAAAATACAAGAAATCAATTTGAAAAGTTAATGAGCCTCTCAGAGTATTTTTTATAGTGTTCATTCTTATGTTTGGCAAGGTTTAGACAGGAGGAGGAACTCTCAGAAAGTAGTACCATTTGAAAATATATGCTAGTTGTGCATGTGGTTGTGTCTGAGATTCTTGTAACATTCATTGTACTTCTATCAGTAGAATGTGAGGATAAATATAGATTGCATTATAAGGCCCTTAGACCCCCTTCTCCTTGGCAGACAAATGCAGTTCCTGATTATTTGAGAGAGGTGCAATGTGCTCTGGCAGGTGTGGAACTGGGTTTGTGCTTATTGACTGACTGATGATTGCATTGCAGAATGAGATGATGAGTATCGCTTGTGTTTTCTTCAGGGAAGTACTACTTCAGTCTCCTTCCTTTACCTTCCTGGAGCAGTGGAGACAGTGCGGGGGAAACTCTGAGGCTACTGCTGTCCAGGGAGAGCCAGTCTCCCTGACTTAGACTCAGTAACTTCAGTTTGTCAGCTAAGCTGTTGCAGTAAGTACTGAAACCCCTCTCTAGCATTAGACTTAAATTTTGGATGTTTTCCTGTTTTGTTTAAACAATACAGGAAACAGTCACACACACACACACAAAAATTGTTGTGAAATGTTGAACCCCCAAAACATTTGTTTGTCATATTTTTAAGCTAAACTAAGTAAAATATTTTGCTCATAGCATTCATGTGTGCTGACTTAGAAAGTTTCTGAAACTAGAGGCTAAGAGGGCTGGTCCTGAATTTCATCTACACTCTAGCACATGAGACAAGTTTAATTCCAGTCTCTTCCATGGCTGTCTGCCCAGAGAAACTTGCCATGATTAGGGACAGAGCAGCATCTCTCAAACACCATGGAAATCATCCAGCAAGGAAGGAAGACCAAAGATGGATTGTTTTGTAATAGTATACAAATAATGCAGAGTATTAGTGTATGTAACTGTCAGAAACTCAAGGAGCAACTGAAAAAGGAAAATCAGCAAGCAAAATTAAATGGAAGATTATGTAGGAATGGGTGTAGACAAAACCTGGAACAATAATTCTCATTAATGGAATGAAAAATTGATTTGTGTGACTTTTTAATATGGGAAAGAGAAGACATAGAGATGTGCCAATTTACAAATATATTCATGCTAGGGTCTACTGACATCAGAGGAAGTCCTTCAACTGACTTTGGTAGACCTTTAATCAAAACCAATGTCATTGAGAAATACCAGAATGGAGAAAACAGAGTGATCTGAGTGAGTATATGTAACCTGAAGAATAAGAGGTAACACTGGCCATCTGCTACAGATTATCAGGAGCAAAGGAAAAATATCTGAAAAGTTCCTGAGTTAATCCTCCAGCAATTCTAAATGATGCATGCCCAAAGTGCTGCAGGAGAGAAATTTCACTCAAAAGTAGACTGTCTTAAAGTGCCTTGGCCACTTGTTCTATTCATATCCTCACCCTTTAAAGATGTCCTTGCTTTTTAAATCTGTCTTCAACAGGAAGTTGGTCAGGATTTATCTTTTTATATGTATATCTTTGTCTGTAGAGATCTGTATATTATATTTGTATGTTGTATAAGTATGTGCTACGTAATCTACATCCAGAGCACTTTAGCAGTTACTGCTTTATAATGACCTTCAGTTGTTTGCTGGAATTCATTACAAACTGGCAGCTCCTCCCTGTCTTTCCTCACTGTCCTGCTCTGTGCCAGGACTGTGGGGAAGGCAGTGCAAGATGAAACTATGGCCTGAGATCTCCATGCATCTTCGCTAGGGTTTGATGGATATTGATTATCGACCATTTCAGCACCCAAGCTCTCAGAGCAGTACAGAGAATTTGGAGCAGAAGTTGATTTGACTTCATTGTTGATCATAACATTTGCCTTACCAATTCAGAAGGTAAAGGAGAGACGCCAGATTAAATAAGATTCTGATATTGATCGGGAGATTTGATTCAAAGAAACTTAACAGATTTTAACAGTTACTCCAGAACAAGCAGGTTCAGAGGAGGCCCAGCTCTTTATCTTTTTTATTGTTCTATTTCAGGCTTAAAATATTCACAGGCGCAATCAACTTTCAAAGTACATATATCAGGCTTTCTGTCATTCTGTTATTATCAGAAATAGCAAAGATTAAAATTCTTCATATAAATAATTATGGCTGCAGTCTTTACTCTGTTGCTACTAAGCCAAAACTCCTATTAACTTCACTAGATCCATAATGTAGATGTGCTTTTTCATGCCCGAGGAATTTTACTACATTGTTGCTGTTGCCTCTGATGTTTTAAATACTAGGCATTTTAACTGTGATACTTATCAAACTTACCAAACAATTAAAATGCATTACAATTTATTACTGTTTTTATAGATATCTTATTACAGCCTTAAAATATACTTGGAAAGGTTAGGCAATTTTGATTGACAGAAAAATATAACATTTGCAAAAAAATACTCTTGCATCCAGTCAGTTAATTCATTTAAGTTTTAAACTTGGCTTGCAAGTTTCCCATGGCAAGGCCCTTTATCCACCTTTACTGACCTATCTGTAACAAATTGTTATTAGTCCTTCCTCAGGCCTAGGTTACAAGATAGCTGGCGAACCTGTCAGGTTCTCCTGGCTCCCTCTGACAGCCAGCAGCCAGCTATGCATACAGAAAAATCAGTTAGTCCTCAGTGAGCGCCTTGAGATCCCTGGCAGCAGAAGGTATTTTCAAAGGGGGCATCTCCTTTGGGGCATGAGGACAACCAAATGTGTAAAGGTGGCCAAATGCAGGAGCTTGTTCACATGAGTTAGTTTCCCCTGTTTTACTATTAGTCCAAGTATATCAGTGTAATTCCACAGTGACTTAATCCAAAGCAAAAGTTTGTGAGCAGGGCAGGGAGATAACCTTTACCAGTTATTGTTCAGTGTCTGTTGGACTCTGTTGGTCTGTCATTCGAAACTCTTAACATACGGTCTTACATGTTCTAGCAGTTTTTTATGTGACAAATTTTTACTTCAGAAAATCTCTAGTCCAAGCCTTGTCTTCCAAAACCATGCAGTCTGAAAAGAAGGGAGGTACATTTCTCTCTCTTTTTTTTTAATGTAGACATTTTGACATGCAAAACAAATTAAGATTTCGCTGCACAGAGAAAGAGGTGTGTTCTCTTCTTAATACCTGGGTACAGAGATAAATTCAATCTGGTTGCTTATTCATCAGTGACCCTAGCATACCAAGTGGGCCCTGGTTGCCATAACAGCAGTACTTCAGAAACAAAAATACATGAAAGTGTTGCATTGCTAAATCAAATGTTGTATGATGACTCCAAAAACTGTATCTTGTCACATGTCGACAGTCTCTGTGATATTACGGAATGGGTGTAATATGTGTGCATCTAGTGTCTTCATGTGGTGCTTTGTAAGTAAGCAAACTGAGAAAGCCAGGAGATAGACTTCCTAGTTTGGACTAGTATATTAGACTGTTGAACTGGTAATAGCAGCTCAGAGTTATTAATTAGCCTGCTTATGGGTGATACAGCTATTAAAGCGAGCAGGTAATTTCTTCTCTGGTAAAACAATGGTAAGTGGGGAATTATGGGAAAGAAAAAGGTGAGCCATCTGAGGGCAGAAACACATTCACAAGTTTGCATATATTTTGCCATTCTAGCTGAATATTTTAATGACTTTTAGTATACCTGAATCAAAACAGAAAATTTGTGGCTTCATATTCCAAATGACAAAGAACTAAATTGTGGACCGTTGTTCAGAAACACCCTTTTTCTCCTCCATAGTTGTTAGATCTATGTGAGGCACTGAATATTCAAGCAGGGAATTCAAATGCTCTAGTACGGGCTTTATGCTCAGTGACTGTGCAAGTAGGGAGGAAGAACCCATTGCACAGTCCTGTGGGAGCAGATTCCTTGTGAGGGGCTCTGAGACCAGAAAGCTGTCCTTCGCTTCTAGTTATAAATTCAAACAGTATTGATTTTTTAAAAGCAGAATTGCCAAGTAAAAAATCCAACTGTACATGAACAAAAGAATATTTAATGAGTCTCATATCCGTCATAAAATCAATTGTCGTTAATCTCAGGAATGATTCAGTGTGAAGACACATTGGCTTGCTGTAGAAGATTCTTCCTGGCTACAGATGGGTGATGATCCCATCAGGATTATTTTCTCATTTTGTAGATGGTTGGACTAGTTGGTGAAGATACAGGCAAACTCCCATGGGGCAGGATGAATTACTGTCAGACAGTGAGAAGAAGTTAACTGCTGGTGACGATCTGGTGAGCTAGAGAAGGAAGTTTTGTGTGGTTTTTTTTTTTTTTTTTTTTTTTTTCAGACAGAAAAGAGAAAAATAGGATTAAGGAATCACAGAATCACAGATCTAGGAAATGGAGCCTGTTTTTAGTCATATACCTGTAGCTTGGTAATACAGTACTGCTATTCTCAGTAACAGACCATAAGCTTTGTACTGAGTTTGCAAGGCATCAGGACAAATTTATCAGGCTTGTTTTGTCTGAACTTCTCTTAACTTGCCTGTGATTTTGTTTCACTTGGTTTAGCTGTGATAACATTTTCACTAATTGACTATGCATCTATGGCTAATTTGTTTTACTTATGTTTATGTGGTACAACTGTAGTTCTATATAGATAGAGGTGACAGGCAGTTATTTGATGTAGAATGAGATATTTATGACTCTTAACACAATGATTCAGTGTAGAGGAATGCGGGCCCGGTACGATACCCTGGCGAAGCGGAGGCAGCAGCGCAGAGGATGGGATGGTAAGGGCTGGGGCACAGGCCTGGCCCTGGAGACCCCACAGCTATAAACAGCTCTGTAATGGTCAGCTGAAGAAATGCAAACTCGGCACTGGGAAAAAAGGATAAGCAGGGCCAGAGGGACCCTTGGGGCCTGGCAGAGATTGACAGAAGCTATTGGGTTGCAGAGGGTTAGTCTTCTGATTTACATGCTGGGAACATTATATTCTCCTTGGGGACAGTATGTCTGAGGGCCAGGGAGCCTCTCACAGGGCTTCAGACATGGTCAGTGCAGAGTTGCCCTAGGAATGAGGAAAAGGCCATGCAGGCCACCTCCGTGGTCTCCAGGTAGGACACTGAGCACAGGATCAATTAATTCAGCCCTACCGGGGGTGTCTGGTGATGTTCAGGTCAGAGGAAATACCTCAAGTCTCAAGGTCATTTCAAACTCGCTGTGAAGATCATGCAATGATTCGGGCATACTACCCGTAGCACCAGTAGAGCGCGGGAGCACGCAACTTCGTATTTGTGTTCGTGCCACTGGGAGAAAGCAGTGGGTGTGAGTTGATGAAAAGGCTATATTTAGTACTTCACACTTACTCTGTGTAAGCTAAGCGTATATATAGGTTTACAAGCGATGATATGTTAGCTTCGTATGCAAATCTGTGGATTGTTTATGAAGTGTGCTATGTGTGTTGTCTGTTAGCAGGCCTTCAACATCTGTTTCAGAGACGTTTCTATAAACAAATATTGCCTGTTATTGCTCTTTATGATTTCCCTCAGGGAAAGGCAAAAGTGATGTAATGTGGCTTATCTCTAACATCAAAATTCGATAAATGTAGGCATTCCCAGCATTCCTGAGTTACTGTTGCTGGCTAGTTTGTTAGCCTGCTGTGCCACAGTAACAGGCAGGTTGTCCTACTCAAGACACAGCCTTTCACATTGTTGGTGCGCACAGTCCATGCTGGCTCCTCACTAGATTTGACCAGCATCCGAAAAAGCACTAATATGTATGGCAGGTCTCAGATTCTGATTTCTCCTGTGCTTGTATTTCATGTAGCTCTTAGAGTGTCCACTCACTGTAGTAATATTATCCTCAGATTTGTGTCAGAGAAAGAATTGCACGTAGTTAATTTACACAGATCATTGTTGACAATATGTAGTTCTCATCGCTGGTTATCTCAGCTGTCTGTGCTATTTGCAAGCAGTAAGCTGAGCTTCACCTCTGGTGCTTGGCTCAGAGCTGTGCAGGAATGATGATATTTTAATTCCAAGAGTTCCCCCTTGTGGGGAAATCCAGAAGAGGCGAAGCAGCTATGAATAAACCAAGTCCATATCCCTAGTTCCTGAACGAGAGCAATGTAGCAGTTCAGTTCTTAGAGCTGTTGCTTTTCTCGGTGTATATCGGCCCAGCGGCTTCCTGATTAACTGAAGTCAGTCTAGCAGTAGGATGTTATGCGTTGTCCTATCTGCTTGCATGTCCCTATTACCTTTCTTTTCTCAGCTCTAGTGCTAGCACAGGTCAGCTAGCTCTTTTCTTTGATGAAGCTAGTTCCCAGCCAGGTCAACAGGCAGACCCAGCTTGCCCTGCAATATCGTGATTGCTGAGCCTGGCGTGGCAGAAGTGAACAGCTGGAGCAAGGGGTGCCCATTCAGTGTGAGTGTGGTCTTCAACCATATAGCCATGGTCATGGGACTACACCAGCAGACAGATGTACCTATTATGTCCTGTTCATATTTTGACCAAAAAAAAAAAAAAATACTCTATAGGAGAAAGAAACCCATTGCAGCCAGAGGAGCTGAAGCCTGCTTTTCTACAAATTTTTATCTTGCAAATTCTGTTCCTTCTCATTACAGTAACTCAGATCCCTCATATTCCCTCCCACAGCAAAACTTCTCATTCCTGCCTATAGTCCCTAAACCTCTCCACAGTATCTCTAGCTTCTGTCTTTTTGCTATCCCCATATTGTCTGTCTTGGGAGAAGGCAATATTTATGCTGTTTTTTTTAGAGTGGCATACATGATACTGACTTGCTGGCCAAGATCTCTCCAAAAGAGTAAGGGCTGAGCTGTCTCCAGCATCCTTAGCAGGATCTCTCCCTCTTGTACTCAACCACCAACGTTCATCCATGGGAGGAGGGAGGAGAGGAAGGCCAACAGCTGACTAGTCGTCTGTATTGCTCTATCTGCATTTCCTTATGCCACCACTCCCCAGATTTAAAGCTTTGATTTTGAAATCCCATTCTGCAGCACAAAATAAAACTGTTATGGAGTGTACATGCTCCTAGATAACTTATATTACCTCCCACTGATAAAGCAGGAGTGGTGTGCATCCTAGAGCTGCCTAATTTGACTTGAGAAGTGCAATGGCATCGTAGACTGTCCTGGTGACATGTTGCCTGATGGCATTTCAGCTGTTTTCTCACTTTGTGAAGACAGTGATACTCTTTTGTTTAGTTAGTGGGGAGAATTTAATGAATGTCAATATTTGGTACATTAAATGATGATTAAGAACTTCACTAGAGCATGGAGAATGGTAATGAGTTGCTGTGCTACAATGATTTCCACTCTAGTTCCTGGAAAGAATAGGCAGCATTTCCCAGAGTAGTTTGTGAAAGATTTCAAAGAGTGCTCATATTGCTGAGTGGTAGCAACCAGAAAGTATATTACTAAAAGGAGAAGACTGGATAAAATCTCTCAAATAAAGCTCAACTCAAATTAGCCTGTGTGGAAATGTGAGATAACTTCACAGCAAAGTTGTGGCTAAAGCTAAATTGATGGCATTCTGTAATGCATTTTCTACAGCAGCTCACACCAATTTGATGTTATGGTTCTATTTTAATGCTTTGCGAAATGTACTCCTTAACTCATTTTTCTCATTACCACAATAATAAAGTCTCCGTAACTGCCATGTGTAGAGGCAAGCGAGAGATACCACGTACAGTTCTAGAAATGTTCCCATCAAAATATTATGCAGTTAGTTCTCATGGATTATAAGAATGATGATGTGTTTTCTGCATCAGATTTATGAGATGACATTCTTTGTTATGTTGCTCTTTCTATATTCATGTTCTGTCAAGCATTTAGAAATGCTTGTATTTGGGTATGGTTCTGAAGAATGCGAATTGCCCTATGTTACCATAGGTGCTAGGACTGAAGTAATTAAAAAAAAATATTAGAGAATAGACTGTGGGCTCCAGAGCTATATTTAGAATTATTATTTTAAATTTCAAAATGATGTGTCCCCTGTTCCCATAGATGAATGAAGGGGGGCAATTTAGAACAGGTCTTTGTTCTCAAATACAGCAACAGTGTAATTTTGTTGAAACAACTACTAACATTAGAAAATAATGTTAAAAAGCTGGTAGGTGAACACAGAAGTAAATAATGTAATTAACTTTGTAAATTCTGGTTTTAAAATTCAACACAGAAGAAACTTATAAAATCCGTATCAGGTGCTCCATCCCTGTACAAGGGGCATCCAATCCCTTCATGAGGATTTTCGTGGAATGCTAGAGCCCATTATATTAAGGTATATTGAAAAATGAATCATCTTTCTTGAATATGAAAACTGCCAGTAATTTGGGGACTAATTAATAGTCTATCAGATCCCCCTGCCTCGGTGGGTAGCAAAATCCATCAGAGGGGCAGAGCAGATGTCTGGGGGAGGTAGCCAGGACAGCCGGTTAGTTTATTATGTTGCCGTTTATCTATCAGAGACCTTAGGATCTCCAGCTTCCCCTGTTCTTTTTAAGAGTTTGGTCGTTTGCAGTCTGCAGTAATGTTGCTGTTGTATTTTGGTAAAATAGCCGTGGTTCATGAGTGTTGACATCTATAGCAACCAGAATTGTTTCCTTTTTCTCTAGAATACTGCATTAAAGGATTAATGAGTTTCCTAACTGCCTGTAAGGAGATATGACCGATATTTTGTTTTAGGTTATGTGTCAATGTACATTTTTGTGGTTTCCCAGAAAAGGAACCAAATTCAACCCTGAAGTAAATTCATCACAGTAAGCTTTCAGCAGGGATGAATTTTCCCCCAGATACCCACCCACTTATGAATAAATTCTCTTCTTTATTTCTTCTACCTCAATTTATCCAAATCATTTATCCAAATCCTCCTTGCTTTTGCATGTTGTATTTCCACTCAACTAGTGCTACGCAGACAACATTGATATCAATTAGATTAATACAAATGTATTTCTCAGGGGGTTACAAAAGACTAGAATATTTTGATTTGCTACTTCATTTTTTTAACAAAAACAGATGGCCCGTATCACAATTGACAGCACATATTTTACCCTAAGGTGCATAATACTATTAGTTTCTTTTTTTGACACAGGCAGGCAGGCTTGGTAACAGTGAAAGGTCTATGTAAGGATCATAGCCATTATTTAAAATTCAAAGAAAACTTTTTGTAAAACAGAAAACTTTGTTTTCTAGGACATTCTTTTTGAAAAAGCCATCTATCAATTAAGCATGGTTAGACGACACACTAAAGCTTTAAGTACTATCTTCAAATTGAATGGATGTATAACTACAGAAAGAGTTGAGTCTGACCAGTAACAATATATTTCTAATCAAAACCTTGTCCTGTGCTCCTTAAAAGTAATTACAAGTGAACAGTGCAACTCCCTATCTGAAAAGCAGATCTCTATCTTCGATCAATGAAGATTTGCCTTCTAATCTTGAAACTATGAAATAATTTTATTTTACAATATGTGATTTTTATTCCCTTGAAGCAAAATGGAAAAAAGCATTATTACACAATGAGATTTCTTTCTTGATTTATTGAAAGAAAGGCTCTACCGCATTATCATTCCTGCTCTTTCAAAAAATTGTTAAAATGTATTTCCATTTATTTATTCTGTTGCATCCGTTTTGTCTCCTCTAGGGGGCAATTTAACACAAGCTATATGCTTACATGACATATCGACTTGTAAGGAAAGATTACCTTTGATAGCAGATGTTGAAGGATTTATTTCTATTTAAAGGGCCTGAACGAGCTAAAATTGGTTTCTGTGGCTGCTAGTCCGTAAAACTTTTGCAAGGGCCTGCTTGGACTATTAAAGCACAGAAGGGGTACTGTGCTCTCAGGGATACATCCACCGTTTTCAGTGCTGCAGAAGGTCAAAGAAAGCTCTCTGAAATTTCTCCTTTCCAGAACAGGGTCTGTTCAGCATGGGCAGCCAGTCAGGCTCTTGGGGATATCAGCTGACATTTCTTCTGTGTTGCTTTTTCTGCTCTCTGCCTAAAGGATAGAAGAAATGCATTACCACGAACAAGTCCCTAATGTTTGCGCTGCTACTACTTCTACTTGCATGAGGGTCTTAAAGGGTAGCATGAGCTCATGGCTAGGGCACTGGACTGGCACGCAGGTAGTGCAAGGACATTTCTCTATTCTTAGACTGACAGCTGCCTGCCCCTGGGAAACCACGTCATCTCTCTGTGCTTCGGTGTCCATAAGCAACCGGAGGACAACAAACAGCTACATCTGATTAAAATTCTTTTTCTGAGGCCTCCCCGAACTCCCTGGGAGAAGAGTGCTGTAGGGACTGCTATCACAGGTGTTCCTGCTATGGGATGGCCCTCCTGTTAGTGGAAGAAAATTTGTTAATCATCTCAGATGAGTTAACGGTGCTGATTTCAGAAACGATTTGCAAAAGAACCAATAATAACCTTGCAATGTCACTATGTTAACCGGTTTACATTTCAAAGCTCTGAGCCCTTTTAATTTTTTCTTATCTTTTTAGCTGAAAGTGCTTTGTATTTCTATACTTCTTTATACTTCTTTAAGTGCTTTGTATGTTTCCAAGGGTAATATAAGAATTATTTTTTTCTTGTTGGATTAATGTTGTAAAAATAATATAAATAAATGAAGTCATAATAATATACATATTCAGAGCTCAGATTCTTCAGAAACCAGGAGTTTTATTTGTTCCATATCTAAAAGGACAAGAATGCCATTCACTAGAGGATACTCTAAATAAGTGTGCAATTAATATTTCAGAAACTTAGGCACACTGTGGTTAAGAAAATAGATAAGTGCATCGTCATTCTCTGAAAATATGACTAAGAATTTTCAAAGCTGATGTTAAATACTTGTCTGTTCTGAAAATCCAGTCATACAGCAGCGTAAAGAGACCAAAGTGGAAGAATCTCTATGCCCTTGACAGGGAGATTCAGAAAGATTCATGAAAGCAAATTTACTTACTGGCCTTTCAGCCAACAAGTAAAGGCTGAAGTACTTTGATGTGCATTTTGACTCCAGTAGCAGAAACTGCAGAAATATCCAGCACCTAACACTGCCAAACATATCTGACAGTAGAAAATATCTTGAAACAAACTCTCTGATTCTTGTTATTAAGCAATGCACAAATCCTGAGTATTAAGACCCGTAGATCATTACATTTGAATCTCATCTTTCCTTTTAATTGCTTGGCATTTAAAATAATTAATACATCATTTATATTCCTTTAATAAAAGAAGAAGAAAAGGAATAGGGAAAAATACTATCTGTAATATTGCTCAAGGGAGAGCTTCTCTGAGCTGAAACAGCTTATTAACAGCATTCACAGCTTATTTAGATAGATGCCTTTAAAAAATGCCAATATTGAAAACTAAAGGTTGAATCCTAGTTTATAATAGCACAGATCCATGGTCTGTGTACCATTATAGTCTTTGTTCCTCTTCGTAGATGATGACCTGAATGTTTAATGGGATTCTACCATCTATCTGTAGATCTGTCCCACCCTGTTCATTAGCACTTCATTACCACCATGAAAGCAAAGGAGACCAGTGTCTCATCCCACAGAGACAGTGAAATCCTCATGATGATGGATCCTCAGTAGATGATCCTCATCTGCTGCCAGATGGGGCAGACTGGGCACCAGGCCTTGCAAAAATTGCTAAGAAAGCCCTTCCTTTGAGCTTTTCAGATAAGGAAAATTGGAAGAGTTGCTGGTATCTGGTCACTGAAGGATCTTCTGGCAGGACACAGCCATGTGGCAGAGTCTGCTGCTTGTCTGATAGCTGCCACCAAGGAGTGGCAAGCTGGATGTGCATGTGTGTGATGCAGCATCATGGTGTAATTAGCCTTTCCTGATTGTTGACTGTGCCATCAGCATGTTTATCCTAGTACATCTGGTTCCCTTTATGAGAAATAGCACTAATACCTACCCTTTTCTCTTTCTTACAGTACCTGAGGATTGTGTGTCTGAAATAAGTTAGAAGAGCATCTTGAACTCTTCCCTGTTATTTTTCTGGCAGCTGGTAGTATTGCTGTCCCAGCAGTAGTGCACAGAGTAGAGACATGCTTTATAGCAAAATAGATCTCCAGAACAGAAAAATTCCAAGAAAAAAAAGGAATGAAGACCTTGTAACATGACTTTGAATAGTAACTCACTGACATTTTACAAGGTGTGCAGAAAGAGCTGAGCACGCTTGGGAAAACAAGCCGTCTGTGTGAACCATTTTGAAGCGGAGTGGAAAAATATCACGAGCAGATTACACAAGTGAAGGGAGTGGATATTCAGTCAAAGAGAAGATTTTGATTAATCTTGAAACACCATTAATTATCCAAATCACACACTTATTTCAAGTGTGGCTCATTAATTGACATATAAACACATACTTTGCAGTATCTGAAGGTAGCCAAAAGTGTATGCAATACTGAGTTTTGCTGCCCCAATGGCACGTAACTAAACTGCTGCAGTCCAGAACTGGAGGAGGCTGGTAGCAAAGGGAGCTGGAGAATAAGTCTGAAGAGCTCATTTTGCTATGCCTGTCATGCCTGAGCGACTGGGAACAACGGAGCAGTGATGGATGCCTGAGGGAGAGGTTTGCCCTCTGCCTGCCTGGAACTGCCACCATCATACCCACTCTCTCACACATCTTCACCCTGGCATGGACAAAAAAGGGAGGAGAACCTGACTTGTTTTGTCCTCTAAGCAGCAACTGCTGTAGACATCCGCCTTCTTTGTCTGTACCTGGAATCAGTCTTGGTAATGGCAATACTAGTTATTTTTCTAAGTATCCAGAGTACTTCACTAGTCCATATCAACAATTAGTCAACAGGTCTATTTTTAACAACTCTGAATTTGAGAGGGGGAGAATGAATGCAGAGGCAAAGCAAGCTGTTTAAAACAGAGCAACTCAATGTCAACACCAGGATTATATCTAAGGAGCTACTGGCATTAGTACATTAAGCTTGGTTCACTGGAAGGCTGATGTTCAGTTTGACTGCTAACTTGATGACATGGGCCTGCACAACATAAATGTATGTCTGGTATGTGATAATTAAATGTTAGACTCAAATGGGAATTTTTATTTGGCTATTAGATCAAAAATTAGCTTTTTAAGTACTAATTGCATTTATTTTAACAATTTCCTCTGAAGCAACTCTAGTCTATGGGGAAAATTAACATTCAGATAAGCTTCCTTGTAGGTCCTTATGGGAGAATGACGCCTTTCAGAAGTGCTGGATTTCTATTACAGGTCGTATGACATCTTTTAACCCAGAACTGTCAGGATCTGAGCCTGTTTATCACACAGGCCTATTGCTGCAGTACAGGCTTTTGTGGGGTGGCTCTGAGAAGAGCAGACGAGATCATAGGCAGTGGATATGGTGCAAAGGGATAACCACAGATGTCTTGGGATGATCTCCAGTTTCCGGGCTACATTAGTTTACCATTGTAACCCCATTGCAGTTTAGATAAGCAGGACTTGTTTAATTTACAGCATCTACCCTAACCTATGCAGGTCAATTCTCTCCAGGGTAGTTAGGGCTCCTTTTTGCCACTGTAGCCCTTCTAGCTGCTATATTGGGGATCAAGTCAAGATTTCTTTATTTAAGGGACCCTTGTGTAGTTTAGAGTTCAGATTCAGGCAGGGTTTGGGGTCTTTTTTTTTTTTTTTTTTTTTTAATAGTTTTAGAATATACTGTAATAATTCAGGGAAGAAGTTTAAAAGCCCTGGACTCATGTAGCCTCCATTGATCATAAAGTTAGTAATCTTCAGAGGTAAAGTTTTACATTACTAAAATAGGGACTGATCAAACTGACTGTAAAGCTAGCATTGTGGAACAATGTCGGCTTCAAAAACCCAGGTACAGTGGGATGAATTATAGAGACTGTTTGTGACTTTGAGTTCTTTGATTTTTAACTAAATGTCTCATACCAGGAATAACCAGTTTATGGGAACTATCTTGTTAAAATCAAACTATTAATCTGGGTAATTTGCTAAATTAGATTGGATGACTGATCTGGCTTTGACATTGGTGAATTTTTGATACTCTAGAAGGAGATGGATCTTTTGTAATGCTGATTCTAAATGGTTCTTTGTTTTGGAGATGATGAATTTCATTTCAGTCTTCACAACCCGCTGGTTATACCCTTGAAACAGGAAGCTGGATTTTCTTTCTGTATTTGAATTCCTGCCACATTATCTGATACCTTTTGGAGACAGTAGGAATCTGTCTATTGATGTCAGAGGTTACTAGATCAGTTCATAATTGAATCCGTTAGTATTTCATGTACAGAGCTCAGACTTGGCAATGCTTATACACATGATTAACTTCAAGAGCGGTGCAATGTGCAAGTATTTGGAAGCTCCTAAGTACTGTAATCCCTTAAAAAAAATTACCGAAGTGAATTCCCATGGAAATGGATGGCATAATATACTGTTCTGCACATCGTCCAATGTGCCAGTTGAATCCACTCTTTAGAGTTGCATAAAGAACCAAATTTCTACCAGGTAAATTCAACTCAGTACCAGAAGCAGGCATGGTATGCTTTGGATCTGATTTGAAATTGAATCCATTGAAGACTACATAATGTAGTAAATCAAATGCAGCACTTCAGACAGATCAAACAAATGTGGCAAAGCAGCATCACTGGCAGTGTAATAAACAGTGTCCTGGCATTACATTACCATCAAGAAACTGTATTTTGAGGAAAAAAAAAAAAAAAAAAAAAAAAGCTGAATTATTCTCTCTTTTTCATGGGAACAGATACACTGACTTCCATAATTATGTAAGTCACGCAGAAGCAGAATTTGATATGTGGATAATACAAAAATTTTTAATAGGATTTTTGAAAACACAAACTTAATAGTCTTTGTATTTTATAAATTGTGTTCATTCTAAAGCTGAGTACCTCTGTGTATTTGCTTCCCAAAGTTGTTGTGTTGTTCAGATCTATGACCACAAGTACAGATTTATTAAACCCAACTGCCCTCTTTATCACGTAGTCTTCTTAGCTGCTGAGTGAGAACTGAGATACCAAATATTTGAAAGTTAACGCAGTCCTTTCACTGTCAGATTTCGACTTAGTGTCTGAGAAAGAAATCAAGGAGAGTAGGCAAGAAGGCTCAGTACAGTGCACGCTGGATCTCTCTAGTACATAAAGCTGGATCTCTCTAGTGCTCTATGCTGTCATTTGATGTAACATTAAGTCTTGTATGTGAAATCTTGAATCAGAGTTTTGTTCCTACCCAGAATATTTACAAACGTATTAGTTGAAGGCAAAGTATTATTGACATTGATGAATCATCTGTATTTATATTTTTATTTTTTTAAGTAGATACATTTTTCCATTGCTAGATGGTAGTCTTTTCTTCCATAATGCTTAAACTGCCTCAGAGCAATTCCTTACTTCAGCAGAGTAGTCCCTCATTTCAGCATCGGTGGTAAGGAGATGCACAGGGTGTGGAATATACAGTCATCTAGAGATATAGAGATATTGTGACTTTTTCTTACTGCTGTTTGTATATCAGAAGTTGCCAGAGATTGCAATTGCATAAAAATGCCTTTGTTCACAGATCTGCTCACTTCTCTGTTTTCCCAAGATGAAAAAAAGCCTTCACCTTGCCATGCTAACAAGCGGAATAGACAAAAGGAAAAAAAATAAAAAGAAAGGAAAAAGAAGAAAAGGAAAAGGAAAAGGAAGAAAAAGAAAAAAGAAAAAGAAAAAGAAAAAGAAAAAGAAAAAGAGAAAAAGAAGAAAAAGAAAAAGAAAAAGAAAGAAAAAGAAAAAAAGAAAAGAAAAGAAAAGAAAAGAAAAGAAAAGAAAAGAAAAGAAAAGAAAAGAAAAGAAAAGAAAAGAAAAGAAAAGAAAAGAAAAGAAAAGAAAAGAAAAGAAAAAGAAAAAGAAAAAGAAAAAAAAAAGAAAGGGATATTGCAGTTTTGGCACAGAAGTTTCACCCAGACTAGTAGGCTCAGGAGAGCTTCTGAGACAGTCTCTCCCCAGTTACCATCTGAAGTAGCTTTGACCATCTGGTACCAGCTTTGACAGGTAATGTAAATCACAGGGGCATCTACCATGTTCTGCTTCTTCTCAACCCCACCAAATATTGTGGCTGATGCTTGAATCAGCCAGCTATGCCCATGAGAGCACCAGGCATGCACTGGATCCTCTATTTTAGCACAGCCTATTGTGAGAGCTGGATCTGAAGGCTTTTGCAATCAGAGCTCTTTACACTGTTCGCAGCACGGGGCTCAGCAGGGCAGAGGGGGCACCTACTGCACCCCTTTTGCAGGGGGAGCAGCTCCATTAATTCAGCCAATGTCATGAAATGCAAAAGTTTGGCAATGGGATGTTGCTGCAGCACTGGAGGATGCTGCAAGAGTTGAGGGTTTTTGAGGCCTTCAAGCAGGCTGCTTCCATGATATTCCAGAGCATATTGGGGCTGCGGAATAAGTTGGGCCTGGCTGCTCTTCCTTGGTTGGGCCAGACTAGCATTGGTTGTTACTATTTTCCCAGAGAGGGATTAAAGGTGATTTAAAGAGAGAAGCTCCTGTTTTAGTCTGAGTGTGCTGCTGTCAAGCAGACTTCAGATGAGCAAAGACTAGGGAAACTGCACCTGAAAGGAATAGCAGTGCGTCTGAGGAGATGTGTGCGACTAACACAGGAGGGCTCTGCGGAGAAACTGGAATAAATCACATCACATTAAGGATTTATGTGCGAGAACCCTCTCACTGATTAATCTTAAAAGTCAGATGAAATTTGAGGCACACTATTGCTTTAAGCCACAAGGATTTTTGCGTGACTTTGTTGTGCCCTAATCTCAGAAAGGAAGAGACATGCATATATATAACCAAAAGCCTGGCAGATGCTCCAGGAATGAAGCATTTCTTCTGTACTCAGAAGCACCTCCTTGGTGGAAGTACTTTTGCACATCAGTCTTCCCCCATTTTTTTTTCCATACAATGTTCTTTTTCTTCATATTCATTTGCCACAAAATACTAAGTTGGTCTCTCCTCTCAAACTGCTCTAATGGTGCACTATAGACTTGAGTTGAATGTCAGACTTATAACAAAACATATAGCCGAAGCCCTGTCTGAGTGAAAGTTTTGCATGAGTTTAATAGTGTCCTGCTGATGAATTTACTTTTGAATATCTGCCTGTATCTCTATAATGATTTCCACTGTGATTTTTACTTGTCAATTTTTAAAATTTTACTGTGCTAAATGAAACTCATACTATTTTTATAGTAAGAACTCGGTGTAGCACAGGTAATTTTTCCTAACAGGACTTGCAGTAAAACTACAGTAATTTTAAGTTTCACTCAGCAAAATTGTCCAGCCTTCTACATAGCAGATAAGCCATATGACACTGCTGCAAACTTTTTATTTTGCTATGCTGGCAGTCTTCAGCACACTCCTACCATATGCAAATCACACATTTATCACTCAAGGTTATGTTTCTTCAGGTTTTATGAAACAGCTCCCTTTAGTATTAGCTACCAGTATTAGCATGTGCCTGGCTTCAGTATTCTGCTTTCTTGTTCCATAGGCAATGAAGCGTAACATCTGATATCACTTATACCCTGCAGCTCTAATAGGGGTCATTGCTTGAGGTGCTAGGATCAGAGATGCTTTAAAACTTTTTTGGCAATAAATGGGGAAAAAACAACATTTTATAGATGTCCTTGAAAAGAAACTGCTGAGGTATTTTTGAGGATCTGTCTGGCACTCATATAAAGCCACATAATTCCATAGAATTTAAACAAGCAATTTAATAGGTAAAACTTTAACAGTGATACTCCATGAATGTTTTACGTTTTATTTCATTCTTTTTCTAATTTACAAATACAAGAATTCTAGGATCTGGAGTTAAAAATTGTCAGCTCATGCATGTATGCACCATAGTATGTATGACATCTGTGGTTTACCCCAAATAATACAGTACTACATTTACAGGCATGTGTGGCCTATTGTTGCTATAATTGCTTTATCACTTAATTAAATAATGGGAGCTTTTCCAAGATCTTTGATAAATTAATACGTCCTTTCTGAACTACCCCAATTAATGTCTGTTTCCAACACTATTTGCTTATTTAAAAATGAAATATTTCTAAATCCAATGTGACTAGCACGGCTACATAGCTATTTATTGCATTAACTGAGTATTTCCTGTATTTACTATTGTAAAGGCAAGAGTAGAATTTTAAGGCATCAATTCCATAATTTATTCCTTTTCACTGAAGCACTCTGGTCTGTGCTTTGCTTTGAGCAGGGCTAATTTTGTGGCAGAATAACCTGAAACTGATTCCACCTGTAAGCTGAGCCACAATGTTAGCTGTAATTTCATGTATTTCTGTTCCAGGGTATCTTCATATACAAAATTAGCTTTGGCTTCAGGCCAAACAGTACAAGAGCTAAGCAAATATTTAAGTGTTTTTTCTGAATTACTGCCTCAAAAGTGTATCCACCGCTAACGTAACACCACTGACTTCAGTGAGACTATGGCATTATACCGGTCCAAACAATCCAAACTGCATGGGCTACCTCAGGTATTCCTTGGCTACCCTGGGGAAAGATGGCGGTTTTAAATATTTGGTAAATGTGCCATCGGTTTCAAATGTTCTGTCATTGCCAGACATAAATAGCATCTGCAGGTTGGTGCTGCTGAAACATGAATGCAGAACCTGGAAATTGATGAAAGAGCTTGGCTTTGCTAAAGAATGATACATTAAAAGAAAGTGGGGATGTAAGAACGAACATCCTCAAAGCAACAGTCGGTGGATTATAGCTTCTCATGTTCCTTGAGTTGAATGCCGAGCGCTTGAAAGGATGGATGTGCCTTTCATTTTGTGTACTTTCCAAATAAACAGCTAGTTTAAAAACTTCAGCTCACATCCTGACTGCTACTAAATGCACTTTGCACCAGTGGAAAAATGCCATTGTGCAGAACAGTCTTTTTTTCCACGTTGCCAGGAGCAGCATGCCAGCAGCAGGCTAAGGGTTTGCGGCTCGATGAGCAATGCATTGCAGGCGTCAGCCACTTGAGCAGTGTGAAGTGGTGAGAGAAGATACTACCCACGGTCATTATGAGAGAAGGAATGACAAGAGGATAATGAATGTGAGGTACACACTGCTACCTGCTGTGATATATAGGTTCTTACGTGCCCCTTTGGGATTGTTTTGATCATTCCATTCTTTGGGCACCTGCCACTTAACTTTCAAATCCAAATCTTGAGAAATGCTCTGTTCAGCAAAAGGAGTAGATGCCAGCAACTCTTCATACCATTTCTGTCACGAAGCGGGACTTGTCATTGGCATACATTAGGATATTTCTGTTCTTTTCTATGCCTGCTATGCCAGCTGGACTCCCCAGGGGACGCGTAAGGGATCCTTGGCCAAGGTGTTAAAGCAAGAGGTAGGAGTAGACACAGAGAGGCCCTGCATGGAATAAGCCTGGACATAAGCCAGGAGCTGCCAGGAATTCCATGGCTTATCCATCATGCAAAGCACTTGCTCTGCTGGTTTCATTCCAAGCATCTTAGTTCCTCATTGGAAATGCAGCCACTGTGTAGCCATTTCCACCCTGCCACTCGAGACCTTGTGGACGTCTGTCTTGTCTTCCTCAGTCATCTCTTTTCTAAGCTGAGGGCTCCTCATGTATTCAATACTTTCTTATACTGAAGCATGATCATCTTTGTTCTCTGCACCTTCTTCCACTTATGTTTTGAGTTGATATGAGGAAGACAAATTACAACATTGAAGATACGAGTGCAGAAGGACTTGCATAGTGGCAGTCTTCTGTTCTCTTTTCCTTCCCTAACAATCCTTAACGCTTGATTTATACCAACAGTGTGTGTGGAAGTGATGTTTTCATAATACCTACTATAACTCTGAGATCTGTCTAAGAGATAATTGTTAAGTTAGAGCCTATTGTGTTGCATGTGAAGCTGGGTTTGTTTACAATCCTTTAAATCACTTTGTGTGTACCTTTATGGAATTTTAACTCACGTTTATTGCCCAGTACCACAAGGTCCTTCTGCAGTTCTTCACAATCAGGCTTCATCTGAACTATCCTGCAAGCTTAATACCATCAGCAAATGCTTTCACTTCCCTGTTCACCCTCTTCTCAAGATAATTTTTGAAGATATTGAACAGCACAAGCCTCAGCAGAGATCCTTGTAGGGCTTCATTTACTATCACCCCCTGCTATGAAAACTGACTGTTCATATCAACTACATTTCCTCTCTTTTAACTAGTTCTTCATCTATGTGAGGCTGTTTCTTCTTATCCAATAGCAACTTTGTTTATTTGAGAACTTTTGGTGAAAAATCTGTTGGATGATTATTAAAACATTTTCCCACGTATCTTTTTCTCTGAAGGTTGCCAGAAATTCTTCATTTTCAGAGGTATTCATCTGTCACATTCTGCTTTCTTAATATTTTTACAGTTATTACTTTCAAATGCTGTATATTCACAGGTCTTATAATGATCCTCATAAATCTTTGGAGTTGTTGGGAGACAGCAGGATTTCTCTCTTCATCAAGCTATTAACAGTAATGAATGCTATTAAGAACTTACAGTGCATGTCTTGCAGATATTTATGCCTATTAGCTGCTAGGTATGCTTATACTGGTCTACTCAATAGTATACAAATATGACTTTGGACCTAACTTTATTGATGTGAAGTCCTGTGACCACTGTTGCTTTTCTGATACTACATTTTCTACCTCTCTTATGATTTTTGGCAGACTGTTTTCATTTGCTGTCTTCCAGCGATTTCATAATGACATTATCACTGAGGCTTACTACCCTGACATTCAAGAGTATGGAGTTTAAAGTGCATATCTCTAGTTTAATCTAATTAAGCTTGGATTTCACTCACTGGCCCCTTTCTATTTCCTGCTTTAAAAAAATCAGATGCATAAATAACCTCCCTAACTGGTTTATCAGAGATTTCGAATATCTCTAAGAGATAGTTGCTGGGTCAGGCATCACCCTCTGGGAGAAAGAGGGAGATTTCTCCAGAACTGACTGAAAAAAAAAAAGCCTAGAAAGAGGTGTCTGCCTTGCAAAGACACAATGGGTGAGAGAGAAGAGTCTCTTATATCCTTTATTATTATTATTATTATTATTATTATTATTATTATTATTATTTTAATTTCTCTTCAGCCTGATTTAATCCCATGGGTTTTCTTTGCTGAAGAATTTAAGAAATTGAGTTTATAGTCTAATGAAATCTGAGTTTCCTGAGTTTAAAAGCTTTCTACTCTCCTTTGGAGAGTTTATTTTGGGAAGATCCACTTCAGAGCTCTGGCCAACTTGTATTCCGTTACAATGAGTTATGCATCCATTTGAACATCTGAGTTTCTATCTCTTCAGCATTGTGTTTCCCTGGAATCTGCGTAGTCTGCATTTGCAGCTTCTTCTTTAATCCCAGCACACTAAAATTTCTTGCTCTTATATTTCAAACTGTGCTGAGTATGTCAGACTGTGCTAAGTATTTCGATCTCTCAATTTCATATTATAGGTTTTAAATAATTGAGCTCTGAATATTTCTTAACACCAGTCTGGGTCATACAGCTTTTCATTGCTTATGTAAATATCTGCTGTTCTGCAACATACTTGTTTTGATACAAGTATCAGTTGCACAGCAATGACCTTGGTCTCTGCTTAGTCTGTCTATCAATTGTACGGACTCCCATGAGCATGTTTTGCTCTATTCATGAATAGTGACTGGATCACCTCACTTCTTATCTGCCGCTTTGCATAGAAAACGCACTTTCACAGGGGACCTATTTGCATTGTTTCCATGTTATGGCACTTTTGACTTTTCTGGCAGTTTACACATACCTTTTGCTCCTGTACAAGACTGACTTGTAATCTGCAATGCCTTCCAGCCTGCTACCTGCACCTTACTGCTGAGCACTTTCTATTTTCCATGCTGTGCCACTGCTTGTAAGGAATTTTGGTGCCCTGAAACCTTTTCAGCCTAACTCTGCTCTTCCAGAGCTGCTGATTCAGCAGGCTTCCCTTGCTGCGTTGTGCAAAAGCTGTAGGGACATATTCAGAGCAATGCAGAGACATGATGTTAGATTGAGAGTGCAGGGCTAAGGGACCTAAGCTGGCCTTAAACATCATCAGTGCCCTCCTGAAATTCAACTGTTCTTGCAGCCCAAAGGTTGTTCTACATTCAAGTCTTTCCAAAGTGACCCTTTGAGTTGCTCCATGTATTGCCTATACCATACCTGGGAGGTGCGTACAGGAGTGCAGTTTTTAGCCTTAGCCTTGAGCCCTGTGTATATTACTGAGAGGCCAGTGTAAGTGGTGTGGCACCTTCCTCAGAAAGTGCTCGTCACTGCGTGTTTCTGGCAGACGGAGCCTAGAACTCACATCACCTAGACAACAAAAATGAGTGGCCACAAGCCCCTCTACAGTATAGTGTAAAACTCCCCAGCCACCTTCACTAGTAACAAAAGCAGACACAGAGTCAACTATCAGCTACTGAAGCCGAAAAGCAATGCAGAGCATCAGCGTTGCTCCCAGCGGGAACTGAGCAGGTAGTCACAAATGCGCAGCCTTCCTCCGCGTTGGCTCACCACTGCAGGCTCGGTGGCCCGCTGTCTCTTAGTCGCCTGGTTATTTAGTGCTGTTTCTTTGCCAGGCTTAAGACCCAAACAGACTGATGCATGTGACTTAGACTATTACTGTAGCAAAGCTGCTCACTTGGAAGTCATGTCATAACACTGACAGGTAGAGCGCACAGGACGGAGCAGCAATTGAAGAGATACTGCACCCAAACCTGCCAAAGCTGTGCCTCAATTACCTACCTCTCCCTCTGCGGCTGGGAAGGGGGCTGCTTTCTGTGACAGGGGCTGATAAGTTCTTCAGTCTCACTCAAACAAAAATTTCTTCTGAGCTGTGACAAATTTGTGATCAGAGCTGAGATTAGTTCCTTGTAACCATGAGTATCTTTCAAATCAAGACTGGTTTTGCTTTGCTTTGGAGGGAGTTATGTGACCCAGAAGCAAAATGTTGAAGATGAATCCCATGCTCTGATGAAACCTTCTATATTCATGTTTATTCATTTAAAATTTGTCTTCTCAAAAGTAATTTTCTTCTAAAATTGTTAATATAGTCTGATAGCTGTTGGGAATTCAATGCTGTCATTTTCCTCGGTTTGCTGGCAGAGTTATGTGTCACTTATAATTTATACAATATGTTGTTTAAAAGGTATAAGTGCTGTTTCATTATTGTAGGGAGCTTGGAGAAACAACACAGCTGAGAAAATTAGTTGTAGATAGCCTCTAGAGATTTATGCAGCTCAAGGATTTTGTGATCTCCTTTTGATGAGTTTCATTAATAGTGTGGCATGCTTTGTTACACCTCCATCTCTGCCTACTGATCCTGAACCATGATATCGGAGAAAGGTTACAGTGCTTGGAGCCCAGTGTTTCTGCAAAAGCAGTGAATCAGATTCCGGTCTCCTGTAGCTCAAGCCTGCTCAAGGAAGCACTGTCATTATAGGTTTCCCGATACAGCACATAGAGCTTGTCAAGCAAAGCACTCACAATGAGTGTAGCTCACCCCAGCAAAGATGCTCTTGGGCTGTTAGTTTATTCCAGGTTCCTCCTCTTCCCCATGAAATACAGTACTGAGCCAGTATAACCACACCTATAGCAGCAGCTGCACTTGCAGGGCTTTGCAGCTGTTTCCCCAGGAAAACAGTATTATTTGTGTTTAGAAATCGTAGCGATAAAGCGTGCAATAAGTGCAGTCGCTACTGTTGTCTGCAACCACTTCTCTTAAAAATGTATGAGTCTTCCGTAGAAACACTGAGAAATACTGATAATTTGGTAAAATATAAAAAGAAAAGGCAAATTTAAACAGAAATTCATAAAAAGGAAAAACAAAAGAGAGAGGTGATAATACAGTCTTTTTAAAAGATATGATGGCTAAATGAACAGACAAGCAAAACATTTCTCTTGATATTTACCCAGTTTAATGCTTTCCCAGTCCATTACTTCCCATTTACTGAAACATTAGGATCTACTTTGTTGCTTAGAGCTACTGGCTACAGAGCAAGGAAGCCACACTTTTAGAGAGGATGTTCATCATCATGTTAATGCAACATACTCTGATTTCAAAGCCTGTTTTTACTATTTACATCTTCCCAGCTTCTGAAAGACAACACCGTTACAGTATTTTTAGGGAAGAAGATCTAAACACTGAGTCCTTCCCACGGTTATGCTCTGTGAAGACCACTCCATTAATAGCGCGCACAGCTTCCAGACATCTATGAAGCTCACTCAAAATTCCTTAGTTCTTTTTAATAGCCCGCTCTGCACTATCTTGTCATAAATAGCTTCTATACAAATAGCACTCCAAGTCTTCAAAAATATTACTGAAAAATAGGAACCTTCCTTTTGAACTCCAGTCCAAATTTCTTGCATATAGCTCTTTAGAGAGCAGTAGCTTTGCATTTAGCTTGTAATATTGGAAGAATGATTAGAAGTTTAAAGCAAATTTAAACTATTGAAATTGAAAAACAATAAAACTATTCTAGCGTTACAACATTTCAGAGGTTAAAGCCCATGCTTAAGATATTACTATAACATTAAATCAACCAGACATGCTACAGAAAAAGCTCATTTAGCTCTGGAGTCAGCAACAATAAACCATTAGTGTTTTCTGCTTAAGGCAAGTGAAAGAACTGAGACAAGAGTCCTAGTACTGTGAGTAAATTTGTCAGGAAAACAAGAAGGATCAAGTCAGTAGTCAAGTCAGCTTGTAAAGTTTAGGTCATGCCAAGCCTTGGGACAATTGTGCGATGCACATAGGCAACTTCTATAATATTGTAATTATATGGCAGCAAACAATCCAAAGGCACTGAACCGCATTTCCTGTTCTGAGTTACACACATAACAAGGGTCAGAGTTAGGAGAAGGCTGCATCCTGGCCACATGGAAAGTTAGTTTTCACTGCTGTGGTTAGGAACACCATAAAAGATCCAAAAATGAAAGCTTGGCAAAACAAGATAGCAATTTTCATTAGCTCTGTGCAAGAAGGCTATATGGGATACCAAGAAGAGATGTCATGATACATCCTCTGAGTCTATGCCATTGGACCTGTCCCTTCTCCCTCTACATTACCTAATGAAGGAAGGACAAGATCATCTGTATTCTGCTTATCATAATATACTCTCTCATGTATCTCAGAAGCCTCCACCTTTCAAAGAAGACAAGTAGTCTACAAATCACTTGTCTCTCTTCAGTTTCTCTAAAGACAGAAGTTATCACATCTCCTCAGTCAAACATACTATTAGCAGAGGCAAGAACATGCATCTATCACAAGTACATATACAGAATGCTTTGCAATTACAGCCCAAGTGTTTGTTTCTTAAACAAATATGCAGGAAGAGACAGAAGGGCCTTCTACTATTTAAGGCATGAATCAAATCATCCCCAAGGGCTGGAGGCTGCAAGAGGCATCACTAACACACCATACAAATTTGGAAGGGTGCACACCCTAGGGCAGAGAGGATCCTCATGAAGTTCAACAAGGGCAAATGTAAAATCCTGCACCTAGGGAGGAATAACCCCATGCAGCAGTACAAGCCGCGGACTGACCTGCTGGAAAAACAGCTCAGTGGAGAAGGACCTGGGAATCCTGGTGGGCAAGTTAACCATGAGCCAGCAATGCGCCCTTGTGGCTAAGAAGGCCAATGGTATCCTGGGCTGCATTAGGAAGAGTGTTGCCAGCAGGTCAAGGGAGGTGATCCTGTCCCTCTACTCAGCCCTGGGGAGGCCTCATCTGGAGTACTGTGTCCAGTACTGGGCTCCCCAGGACAAGAGAGACATGGAGCTACTGGAGAGAGGCCAGTGTAGGGCTACGAAGATGATCAGAGGGCTGGAGCACCTGCCCTATGAGGAAAGGCTGCGAGAGCTGGGCCTCTTCAGCCTGGGAAAGAGAAGACTGAGGGGGGATCTTATCAATGTGTACAAGTACCTGAAGGGAGGGTGTCAAGGGGATGGAACCAGACTCTTCAGTGGTTCCCAGTGAGAGGACAAGAGGCAATGGGTAGAAATTGAACCAGAGGAAGTTCCATCTGAATATGAGGAAAAACTTCTTTACTTTGAGAGTGATGGAGCACTGGCACAGGTTGCCCAGAGAGGTTGTGGAGTCTCCTTCTCTGGAGATAGACAAAACCCAGCTGGACACGATCCTGTCTAACATGCTCTAGGTGACCCTGCCTGAGCAGGGGGGTTGGACTAGATGATCTCCAGAGGTCTCTTCCAACCTCAGCTGTTCTGTGATTCTGTGATTTGTGTACACGCACAAACACACTTGCACCTACTCAGACATACTTAACCTGCCCTCTTGACAACATGATCCCAAGTAAGAGCACAGAAGAAGACTACACCAAGTTTAATAGACCTGAGAAGACTACTTGGAAGCTCAGCAATTCCCGAGAACGTTTCTGCATGTTGAAGGAGAGAGCAATGTCATGGCAACGTCTCCTGGCCATAGGACACAGCTGCTTCAGCATCCCTGCAGGTTCAACTTCTTCATAGAAGATTAATTCCAGAGGATCTTCATGATAATCTCTTTTTTTTTTACCCTTGAATAACTAGATCCTCTTTACTCCCCTCTTTCTGAGGAAAGGAATTGTGGAGCTTCAGGAAAATTATTATCCATCTCCATATAACAAAGATAAATGGATGAGACATCATCCTATAGAGGTGCTTCATATTTGTGATGTAGTCAAGGCCTCATGAATTTTCAGATGTTCAAGTGATGCAAAAGAATATTTTTGTGTTAGAAATCCCAAATATGCCATCAGAAGTCATGACACTTTCTCTACAGCTTCCATCTGTTCCTGACAAAGTATGTTGGAGGTCACAGATAGGAGGTTGTAATAAAACCAGTTTCTGAGCAGTTGCAAGGAAGCAGGATGTGGCCAGCTGGAGTATAGAAAGGACTGAAGAGAGCAATTGCAGAACAGACTTTGAAGAAGTTACTCTGTTCCCATCCTTCAGAGACCAAAAAAAACACAACTAAAATGCCAAATGGGCAGACAAGGAACTTACTTGCATGATGAGCAGAATATGTGGCTGTTCCATGATGTGCATAGTTAAGTCGTATAGCATAGAGGTAATTCTGAGCTGACTTCTCACTATCTCACTATCACTGTCAAAAGCATACAAGAAATTAAAAATATTCTTTCCTAGATCAAACTAGTTCATTGTTTGATCATCTTCCTTCTGAACTCTATGTTTATATATCAAGGACAGGATCCAAGGCCACTGCATTTGATGAAAGGATTCACACTAACTTCAGTGGGCTATGGATCAAACTCCTTACAAGTATCACAATCAAATTTTAATGTCCTGGATGGCATTAGGATATATAGGCTCTGGGTTTATTTTTAGTTAAGTAATTATCTGCTTTAATTCTCCAAAATTCATGTAATTAAGCCATAAAGCCTTTGAGTGATGTACAAAAAGCTCATAAAAAAACTATTTGTGTCAGTCTAAAATAATTGATATGGCTTGGAATAATTAGTTTCCTTTATACTTTGCCAGTGAATAGTTAGTGCATGCACAGAGGTTTTCTTTCTTCTGCATTAATAGCCAGAGAACTTTACCAGTTTGTTCTTAGTCAAAAGTATCCGAACTCTGTTGTGCCCTGCAGTGAAATGTAATAACACGTCTAGAGTTTTAGATTGCCAGCTGATGTGAAGCTGCAGTTGGAACATAATAAAAATCTGTGATTAGAAGACATCTCCTGTCTCTTTTTAATAGAATTCACTCGAATTGGGAGAAATAGAAGTTTCTTTCAATGGACTCTTTGTCATCCAACAGTGAATTACAGTAACAGCTACTTTAGAGGATGCCACTTACTGAACACTGCTTTGAACTGCTGGCCACACACAAAATTGCTTCTGCCCTATACTCATGATTCATAAAAAGCAGAAATCTTGTAGCACTAAACATCCAAATCTCATGTTATCATTAAAATTGCATCTAGGGTAGATTTGGCCCTTTGTGTTTAAAGATTTTGATTTGATATAGCATCTCTGCTGTATCAGAAGAAATTTATTTCAATAAGAGCAACATTTCACAACTGAAAATTATATAGGCCAAAAGATGTCTCCTCATACGTAGGAGATCTCTATTGGCCTGGGTCCCAGCTAGGCTGGTTTTGCCCTACTTGGAATGAAGTCACTTTAGCTGGGGCAAAATACAAAGCGTCATCTCTTTGCTCCTCATATTGCTTTCTGTACATTTTAAATGTTTCCTGCAGTCAGCTGACTGACTACAGTTGCTGTGAAAATCCTGCACTCTTTGTATTTCTTCAAGAGTCAGTATTATAAATCTTAACCGTAAACTGTTATAACATGATGCTCCCAGGAGGCTAGTACAGGAAACAGCCAAGGAAGATCTTTCAGTGGGAAAGAAATAGCTCCTTTCTGCCCCCTTTTTTGCTACTTGGATCTCATATGCTGAAGTTTTACAAAGATTTAACTCTAGTTCAGGAGGAAGGGGCTTTTGTTTTGGGTGCATGGGGCCCCAGATAGCTCTGTGTGCTGGACTGATATGAAGCTATAGTATTTGCTGTCGAGTAATCACTGAGATTAAAGCAATCTAGCAGAGGTCAGCTCCCTTGCTGTTAGTGTCCGTGTCACTGGTGGTCTGCTGTGAACTGTTGTACACCATAAGCCCTATGCAAGGTTGCTTTTTTGTCTACTTAGCTTAAGAAAGACCTATTTAAAATAGCATTCCCAAAGAACTAGCTTTTTTTTTTTTTTTTTTTTTTTTTTTTATTATTATTGGTTGTCATAGAGGGTGCTTCATATTAGAAAAAGTTGTTAAAATAATTTGGGAAAATACGTTGAAACTACTAGAGACAGGATAATTTCCCAGCATATCTCTAAGCACAAAAGATTTATTGCAAGCTATTTGATACAGTTTTTGGTACTGAATTATATTTCACAGCAGGGCCAAGGTAGAGACAAGGGTGTAATTTGCTCCTGATTTCAGGTAGCTCTGTGTAATCCATATTTGTCACGCATATATGCCTTTAACTTTGCCATATGTTGAATAGTGTCTGAGAAATGGCATTTCATATGTGCTGACTCAAAGAAAGGTGTCATATTACCAAATGCAGGGTATTATTAAAGGTGTTTTTATAGGTGATTTGTAACAAGACCACAAGTATATAGCATGTGAAACATTATGCTTTTCTCTTTAAAAGATATATTGCTGTATGTGACAAGACAGTTATTTTCTGGAATATCTGAATCTACAGTAATATCATGACAATAGTGGTGGGGGAAAGACACTTGTTTTTCACATTGCCTATTTTTTCCAATCATAATGAATGTTCATCCTTTTTATACCTGGCCTTTTTTACCTCCTTGAATAAGTGTATTCCTTTGGCCTCATATCTTGGAAAGGCCTAAAGACTAAAGCTTTGGACAATGGAGTGAAGCTAGGAGTTGTGTTGAAGCTGTTTTACTTGCTACAGTGTCTGAATTTAGGAAGCGATGAATACATATACAGGCTCGGGGTTGACCAGTGGGAAAGCATCCCTGCCAAGAACGTCCTGGTGGACAACGAGCTGAACATGAGCCAGCAATGTGCTCTTTGTGCACAATTGCCCAATGTGGCAAATTAAAAAAATGGCATCCTGGGGTGCATCAGGAAGAGCATCGCCAGCAGGCCAAGGGAGGTGATCCTTTCGCTCTAGTCAGCACTGGTGAGGCCACATCTAGAGTGCTGGGTCCAGTGCTGGACTCCCCAGTACAAGAGAGCATGCAGATACTGGTCCAGCAAAGGGCCACAAATATGATTAAAGCACTGGAGCATCTCTCAAATGAGGCAGAAAGCATGATCATTAATCTGCTCACGAAAATGCTTTGCACATTTTATACTAAATAGCGACTCTGGAAAATATTAGAACAGCAGTTGTGTTAAATCACCATGCATGTGAAAGTATATTCTGTATGAACAATCACCGTGTGCTTCTTTTTCTGGTTCATCTGCCCACATGTAGACTGCAAGTTACACATTCTCATAGGACTTCCAAGAAAAGGCTCGGTTACAGTGTGCAGTAATCCACAAATGCCGGTTCATTCAGATCAGCATGCTCAGTAGGCTCTTTCTGGTTATGGGAAAGCTGACAGCTGACAGGGCATACCAAGGGAGGAAGACATGTGAGTCAGGATGCTTCTCACTAATTGCAAGAAAAGGGATTAAAATAAGTCATTTTTTCCCGGAGTAAGTGAATAATTTTTCTTGCCTTTGCTGGCACATAGTTTCATATGTGCATACCTGCGTGTGTCTAAGTAAGCAGGAAACATATCTAAATAAAATTGTCAAGACAGTGATTTTTCAATTCTAGACAAAAATAGGCAAAATTACCAAGGGAAAAAGCACTTGGTAATTCAGAAACCAACTTTAACATTTGTGGATTTTGATGTCTTAAAAGTGAGTGAGGGGTGTCTGGAAGTTGTTTCTCTCCGTCCTGTGGTTACCAGCTGCCTTTGAAGTCTTTTGCTTCACAGACCTCTTATTCTGCATTCTTGCTTTCCTTTTTTTAGCACATTTCCTTTGTGTTCTCTTTTCCCTTCTTCTTTTCCTTCTGTCTTTTCTTCTTTCGTTTTCTTTCACTGGCAGTTCTGTTTTTCTCCTCAGCATCTCATATTTCCTCCTACTTTTTTTCTGTCCTTCACTTATTCTCTCCATTGCTGGGACCAACGCACCCTGAAGGCACCCTGGTCAGAGCAGGCACCAGATGGGATACTCACACTCAGCTTTAACTTTAAGCTTTGGGGTTTTGTTTTTGTTTTTGTTTTTTTGAGACAAGCTCCAGTCCTCACTCTGAGGATATGCAAACACGGAACTGTGCCTGGGAGAGATGGAGCCCTACTTATGCTGGGTTTTCTACCTTCTGGGTATGGGTCTGGGACCCATGTTAGGCAGAGAAACTAGATGTGACATGACTGTAGTTCACGAATGGACCCTTCTTTCGCCAGGAACCTGCTGATCCAGGGAACAAAATGTTAGGACTCAGGAAGACTGAGAAATAGCCAAGAAGATCTGAGAGAGAGAGAGAAGGAGGGAGGAAAGGGCTTGATACAAAGGAGGAGGTAGGTAGTAGGGGGTTTCTGACACTGCCCTGAAAGTGTCTTAGAAAACAGGAGCTGTCCTATCAGACCAGTGCTGTGAGACCAGGACCAGGAGCTTTTCTCTTTTTATGGGCTCACTTTTTGCTGCCTAGCAGTTTCATTATATATTCCTTGTTTGTGTATTAAGAAAAAGAAGAAGAAAAGTAATTACTGAAAAACTGATTTTCATTTCAGACTAACTACAGAAAGAATCTTTCATTCCAACAGAACTGGCTTTACAAAGAACCAGGGGAAAAAATATATGTAGTCTTTGAACACACTGTCCTAAAAATAACGGAATTTGTACAGGCGTATGAAGAATAGCATCATTTTTCGAACTTTTTTTTTAAGAAAGGGCTCCCTGACATACAAATAAAAGTATAGAGGTTTTTTATTTAAATAATAACATTGGTCTAAGCTCTTATAGCTGAATGACAAAAAAACTGTTATCTTAATTTCAGTGAAGAAGGAAAAGCAGATTGGAAGGCATCAAGAAATGAAAGGAGAAAGTCTTTCTCTGGGAATATGATCATCCTACAAGGAGATGATATTGTGACATTAACTCCAGAAGTCTTGTTTTTACAGCACTGTGGGATTTAGAGACCCCAGCTACTGCTGGAAGGTGGAATAAAAAATAAACATTGTACCAAGGGAAGCCTTTGGCAAAGTTCAGCATAGCTGCAGTTATCTATTTATTAGAAGTGGGAATATACTTTATTTGAACTTCATTTTTTTTTGCTACAAATGCTGGGCTCACTAAGAGTGGTAGAAGCCCAACGCTGTCTCTTACCAGTGAGGTAGTAATGCTAACTTAGAGCAGAACTTGGCCCCAAATGCTTTTACTTTTTTGTCATCTTTCTTCATTACCGAGTGATTGAATTTTATGTAGTTCTTTCACATCTAAGGAGTCCAAACTGGAATGAATCAATGTGTTGAAGATTACTAATAATTCCAAAAAGTGTTTGCACACTTATAATAATTCCAGTAAGTGTTTGCAAACCATTTAGGTTGCACCAGCAATATTTTTTGTAGGTGCTAAATTACTCCAAATGTTCAGTTGTTTTCCTGAAGGAGCGAATATCTTGGAACCAGAAGTGACCTCTCAAGAGTTATTTCAGGCCCAAAGGAATATCTGTTAAAATGTATTAATCAGAACTGCGTTTTATCTCTTTCCATGGTAAAAGTCGAAAAGCATTTTCTATTTCTGCCTCCCCTACCTGCCCTCCCTCATTCAAACATTATCTTTTCATCATCTGAATAGGATTTTCCATGAGGAATTAAGAAGCTACAAGCTTAAATTCAGTCAGCTGCTTAACATTTTGATATATTGGTGTAGCAGAAATGTATGCTGCTGGTCTGGGGGTGGAAATCCAGCTGTGCTCAGGACAGCCACATCTGGCCTGCCAGCTTTGCTTTGGAGGAACTGCTGCTGTTTTGGGGAGGAAAAGGGGGTAAGGCTGGAAGTAAACCTGCAGTATCCTCTACTACTTGATTTATGAGTTGCCACTGCTGCTTTCATGCCGCTTGTGAGAGCCGGTGTAGAAACTGTGGTCTGGTTTCCAGTTAAGCATTGAACTGCTGTGATCACAGATAGAAAGTTTTAATAGAAGAGATCAGTGAATATAAAACACAGGACACTGTGAAACATGAAAAAGGCAGTTTTTCAAAAGAATGTCCTTGGGTACAGGTAACTTTTCCTGCTTGCTCAAGACTGACCTATGAGCCAGCAGGTCAGTTAGGGATAGTGTTTGGGAGTCTTTCTGTCCTTGGGGTGACCATATCTTCCAGGTTACTGAAAAGACTATAATAAATCCCTGTGCAGCCCACCAAGGCTGGGACTGGTCCCAGCAAGTCTATCTTAAACTTTATGCTTAGCTCAGCATGCAAGATCTAGGGGGTTCTCACTCTTCTGCAGGCCAGATGTCACTCTCCATCCAGATATGGCTTCACCTTTTCTGTATCGTACTAAGTGTCAGTGCTTATAGCTGGGCATGTAAAGCAAAACATAGCTTTTGCAGCATCCCTACATTCTGTTTCCAGCTTGCTTTCTTGTACTACTTTAACCTTTTATGAGTCAGTGCTTCTTAAAAAAAAAAAAAAAAAAAAAAGAATATCATACCACAATCTGTAGATGCAGTTGTAGCTTCTGAATGCAAATATCTCAGCAACCACCTATTCTTGAGCAGATATTGCTGCAGTGTCAGTACCAGTGACATGTGATAAACTGGCACAGGTTGTCAGTGAATCACTTTTTTTCTGCAGAGTTGGCTGAACTGTCAGATTCAGTATGTACCAAGCTTTTATGAATACCTTATTTTGATCATTTAACTAGTGAGCCTAGAACTGTTTTTCTTAACCTTGTAAATTATGTGAAGGGACATAGAGTGGAATGTCATTAGTGAACACTTGAAAGATTCTCTTGCTAAATAATATCTATTACCACTGAAATAGGAGGTCACTTATGCTACATTTTGGGCCATTAATTTTGTATTACTAGAAAGCTGGAATTTGCTTAGGACAGGTAGGAAGAAAGTTTGTAAGATTAATTGATGTGACTGTGTGTGCAAAGCTTGACAGTGTATAATGTGTTTTGTATCAGTAATAAAGCATTTCTCTTCTGATGTTTATTAAAACATTAAGTTTGTTTGCATAGAAATGGCTAAACAAACAATTAAGCACCCTATAGAAACAGAGTGGATGAGGATAAAGTTTCCTCATTCTTTTGGAGAAAAACAGATATGTGTTCATGATTTGAGCTGTAATGAAACTTGGCGTAATTTAATGCCCTACCAATCTGCTCCACGATAAGCAGAGCTGATAAATGTTCCACTTCATATTAGTGATCTGAGTCCATGACTTATTCCAGATGAGCATTACTTCTTGAAATATCCTTTCTTCCTATGCAATAGTTCTGATCTGACAAATTTGCTTCTGAACAGCTAGGATTCTGACTTTGGACAAGGTAACTTTTCTTCTGGCTGAATTATTTCTGAGAATTCCATCATACTGAGCAAAAAGAAATGATCTCCAGCTAAATAATGGATTTTGTGACTGTGCCAGGCAAACCATCGAGATCTAGAGGTCTGTGGCCTGACAACAGAGCTCAGTGGAGAGTGTTGTTAATTTCTCTGTGTTGTTAAATTGCTTATTGATGTTGTCCAAATTGAAGAATCTAGGGGTTTAAATAGTCCTAATTAGAATATGCATATAATTTACTTATTTAAATGTAAGTTATATAAAAACAGACTTGATAAAGTGGTAGAAGATAGGTGATAAAGGTGGGTGAAAAGATTTTCTGGCACAAATTGCCAGAGTCTCACTGACTTCCACAGAGTTACTCTAGCAAGGAATTTGTGCAACGATTTAGCTTTAAGAGATGTGTGAAGTACAAAACATGAAATGTTGCTTGCAGTCAGAACACTATCACTTAAACAGGAATATGAATGATTTAGAGATCAGAATGCAGAAAATCCTGTTAGAAAGAAAATAAAACTGGACCTGAGAACTGATGGAGGAAGGGCTAGTGGAATGAGAGATGGCAGGAAAATATTTCTCTAACTCATTTTTGCTTTCTCCTGAAATAGTTTCAAATTCAGTCTAGGAACACTGAAAAGGCATTTGAAACCTGAGTAAATGATTGCACAGAGGCAAATTAAGCCACAGCTAAGCTAAGGAGTCTGCTGGAATAAGTTCTTGTGGAGTTATGGTGAATTTAAATGTTTGCTGAAGAATAATGTGTAGAGAGCTGAAGCACTAAGATAAAGAGCAAACCTCAGCTCCCCAAGGTGATAGTGAAATCGACTGGTAGCGATGCATGAAGGCAAGGCCGTTGCTAGAACTAAGTCCTGATAAAGAACATTTGCGATGCTTCTGCGTTCTGTTTGCCTTGGCTCCTGAGATTTTGCACCAATAAGCGTGGTGAACTCAGCAAAAGAAATAAATTCTCGAAATACAGACTCTTCTTCTAACAGTCACTAGATGCAGACCCCTGTTAAACTAGGATCCTTCGTGGTAAGTATTGACTAATTAGTGCCTTAATTGGATGACAGTGTAATTTATTTCTACCTCAGGGGTGTGTGCGTGTGTACATGGTATTTTCTTAAGATGCTCAGAATGGCAAACACTGGCCTTAATGCCAGTATAATGTAATTAAGAACTTAGCCCAGGGAATGAATAATTGAGGATGAATTTTGTGTTCATCTGTACTCTAGGACAAAAAAGGGGAAAAAAATGAATCCCCCCCCCACACACACACACACTTATATGAGCCAGGCATTTATAGTAAGTGACTACATAAATCTATTTGTAGGTAAAGGCACTCACATGTACACTCAACTCCGAAATAGCATTGTGGGGTTTTTTTAATGCTAGGTCTTTCCCTTGTTCTCATGGCTTTGCTCCTCATGCCCTGTAAACTGGTAATAGTGTGACTACTGTCCTGGCAACTGATTTTACCCTTCTAACTGTTCATCAGCTGTCGTATGGCTCTTTCTAACGCAATGACGTCAGCGATGGCAACCATCACTGCTGATGCAACTAGCACAGAGCAAAGTCCACTGATGAAGAACGTCCCCAAACAGAGCAATGCGCTCCTAGACACAGTCTTGAATTTGTTCCTTTCTTTGTTTCTAATCTCACTTGGTAGCAATAACAAGGAAAAGGGGTAGCAAATCTCTCATCCACAAAGCTGGAGTACAAGATTCAGTGCTGCCATTTAGGAAAAAATTAGTGGTGTTTAAACAAGGTGTGAAAAATGCAGTGCTATGTGCAGGTGAGCAATACTGAGCTGAACTCCTCCTTGGCTGAGCCACAGAGACTCCATGGAGAGGCACCAGGAAGAGACACAGGCTATTTTGCCTATTAGCAATACAGAGTTGGGGGTTCTGTAGATGTTTTAGTCTGGTATAACAAGGATGGAACTGGAAGTTCAAAACTGCACCTAAGATACTTAAAACAGATAAAGGAGGAGCTATTTGTTTTAGCTTGTGACACTGATGCATTGCACAGAAGTTCCTTTAAGTTCTCCACCGTGTCTCCGCTGAAATTGCCCCATCCAGCCATGCTTTGCAGACAGCATGACAGCCCCAGAGCAGGATGCCTGCTCCAGGCAAGGGAGGGGGCTGCAGCCTGCCCTGCCTAAGCTAGCTCTGGAGGGGCACCCACAGGGTGCTGCACTCAGATCCGCTCTGCTTTGCTGGCCCTAGGCTGGCTTCCTAGCACAGATGTGCAGGCACTGATGATCGGATAAGGGTGAGCTCAAGCTCAAGGACTCTGGGCCCTTGCATTATTTACTAGAGCCATGGCATAGCCTGCAGAGCAGTACAGACCAGCTACACTAACTTGGAATGAGGTGACTCAGGCTAGGTGCAGCTGATGGCAAACTTATCTTGGGTAAATGGAGTGCACTTGAAGGGTAGGAGGCACCAGAGTCAGTTTTCATTTTGTCGTGCCAGTGTTTGTAAGTTGAGTGAAGGGATCTCTTCTTTTCCCTTGGGGAATAATTCACTCACCAAAGCTACAATTAAAAACATCCTAATGTTGGACCTGAATACAATGTGTGCTATGATTTTTTGGTGGTGGTCGCTGTGGGTGTTTTTATTTCATTTTTCAAGCTAAATGGAAGTCTTTACTCAGGCACGAGGCCAAGGAATTCCTTGCGAGTGCTGGAGATGGAGCTTCATTTCTTTGTTTTATTTGTGGGATTTTAACACAGAACCAGGACTTTGTTGTCATGCAGGTATAGACTGCCCTCAGTCTGCCCTGCCAGCACTGTCCTGATTCTCGTGCAACAGCTGAACAGAAGCTGAACCAGCAAGAAAGTGTGAGATGAAGAACGAAAAGTGCTTACAGTGTGTGCTTTTGAAAAGTAGGATGTGTAGACAAGGCTGTTGGTGCTGCTCTGATGAATATTGACATGATTTACCCAGTATTATCAGAAAAGACTGAGAGACACAGAGTCTGGAAGGCATTGCTACATGCTGGCGCTCACCCTCTGATGAGGAATGTGGAGTTAAACCGCATGGAAGGTGAGCCTGGCTCTTCTGTATCTTGGGTAAGTGCATTAATCAGTAACTCAGTGGGTTAAAAACGTCACTGACTACTTCACTGGCTTCATGAAGAGTGTCTGACTTTTGCTTTGGTTTTCATTATTCTATCTTCAAAAAAATGGAAACATGCTTTGGCTGTGCATTGTTGTTTTGGTGAGAAAAGAAATCAAACAAGTTGGAGTTAAAAACTAAGGAGATACATTTTGGGGCAGAATGAAAATTAACTATTCTAGTTAGAATCTGAGATTTCTGAAGTCAATAGCTCTGCTTGAATCTGGGATGTAGGTAGAGAGAAAAAATCAGTTCAGAAAGTAAGCTCCCTTTAAGAAAAATCAATTTAAAATGATAATGTTAGTTACAGATCAGACATAGCCCTTGATTCAAATTTTGGTGAAATGTTTGAGAACAAAGTAAATGCTTATAACTAGTCTAATGTTGATATAAGCACTTTCTCCCAGGTTTTGCATGAGTCTAATTAAATTCATTTGTAGGTAGGCAAGCATTTATGTTTGGAAAGTGTTAAATTAAGTAGTTTTATCTGGTGAGAAATGTGACACACTGTCCTTTTGATCCTGACCTCCTTGGCATGTCTGACACACAGCCTTGCACTTTGGGTAGCCTTTGTCACCCCTGTCCTCTTATCGTTCTCAATCCAATGATCTCATTCCTGTTATGCTCTTAAGGCTTCTGAACTGTGCTTTCCTTATCACACTGACTACCCTTGCTTTCCCTCATCTGGAAACTGGCAGCCTCCTGGGGCTTCTTTTATCTTGTACATTCACAGCTGAATTAGTTGCTTTAAATGAGTACTTCCAGCTACTAGTTTTCCTGTTCCACCTTCATATCTTGTACCTTCAGGTACAGATGCTGGTCTCCTCCGAGCTGTCGTCTTTCTGTCCTACCCAACTACTTTGACTTCCATATTCATTAGCCTACCTGGAAGTTGCTAGACTAAATCAAGTCCTATCTGATTTTCAGAAGCATATAGTCCTCAAATAAATACGAAACATACCTCAAATGTGTGGTAGGAGTCAATGAACCAAACTTTCCAGTAGGGTTAAAACAGTCAATTAGTAGATATGTTCAGCTAAACATTGATTTGACTGCAATAAAAAAATACCAGAGTAGCTTTAAAATAATGTCAGGAAGGACATTTTTGCCAAAAAAGGGAAAAGTTCAAATTTTTTATTACATTGATGCCACTGCTTTTAGTAGGCATCAAGTAAACAACCTACAAACCCTGAGATCCTCCTAAGAATGATGATTGAAGGATTGAAGATGCAACCATCTATTTAAAGAGATGCTTTGCCAATCAAGAATATCTTTAGTGGCAGCTGTGTTAGCAATCAGACTCTACTTTTTATTCGAAGTCTAGATTCAGAGAAATTGTAGAAATATGGGGCAAGGGGGAGTTGGGAGCTCTAAAGAAAATGCAGTCTCTTCTGTCCCAACGCTTCTCTGCTGGGATGGGAGAGCTCCCTGCAGTGTTGTGGATGCTTCTGCAGTGAAGAAAACTTGAAGGTGCTAGTGGGCTGTGATTTCTTTTTTTAATCTAAAACCAGATTTCCTCTTTTGCTTAAGCATCCAGACCTCACTCCACTGACATAAAGCAAATGTAAATTCCATTCAAGTGTCTTGCATGTTCTAGGTGACTTAGGCAACTGCAGAGTGGCAAGAAATATATTGGTGCACCTAAAATGGCTGCTAGATAGTCTCAGTTTTAACTGAGACTTTAATATAAGTTCTTGTTTGCAGTGGATAAAACTACTTAGTTGTTGATTGGTCCTCGACGGATCCATATAAGAGTTATTATTGTTCCATGTGATAATATGGGAGGAAGATGCTGGGTGTTTTAAATGAGTTGCCCAACGTTGATAGAGGACTCAGGAAGCACAGTAAGAGTTAGGACCTGGGAGCCTATGATAGCCAGATCTCTTCAAGTATCTCTAGAGCAGCTTAACATATGACTTTAAGGATATAAATTTATTTTGAGACACAATTAGCATAGGCAAGTTTTAATAAATATTAATATAATTTAGAAAATCTTTGGCTTTATCTTAATGAGTCAAATGCTTTCCCACACCTCCTAGAGAGGAAGCTATAGGGAATCTTCTTCCATAGCATTATTCGTACTTGACTCTTAGTGTAGACACCATGTAGATACAACACAGTGCTGGTCTGCTGGCAACCAGACGAAAGGCTATTGCAGTGTACCAGGTCTCCTTCCTTGCTTTTCTAAATAACAGCAACAAGGTTTAGAGGGAGAAATAATCTCTGTTCTTAGACCAGCTGATATAGCTAGGGAAAAGACAAGCTTTGGGGCAGACAAACCCTCCTTCAGGTCTGAAACAGAACCAACCAGTTTCAAGCTAAGTGTAATTTATGGATAGTTGTCCTAGAGGTCTAGCTTCACAAGACAGTGGCTTTGAGGGTGAAGGCATTTTAGGAATTTCCTCGTCTCCCACACCTGACTGCTTCTTTTTTCCTCTGTGCTATAATTCACTCTGCCAGTGAGTCTTCCAGGAGCTCGGGGGTTTGGAGTGACAGTATCTACTGCCCACCTGGGGTGGAGAGGCAGATGTAAATACTGGGGTTTATTTAGAGGTTATTGTTACAAGCATCTTTATGAAAATTTGGGAGTCAAAAGGCAAAAATGTCAAGTACAAAATGAGGAAAAACAGAATGGAAAATGGAAACTACTAGACAATCTCACTGAAGCCACAAAGATGAAATCAGGATTTCAGGCTTTTCTATCCATATTTTGCAACTGAATTGGAATGATAGTTTTGAGAGCAGAAATAGTTGATAAAAATGCGACAGTTGGGACTTGTTTGATGTGTGAACCTCTTTCAGAGATATGGAATAAATCTGCTTTCTAAGAATAACACAAGTCACCCTGGTTTTCTTAAACTGTCTCTCTCTGGCTATATTAGAGCTAGGCACAGCTTTCTTGGCAAGATGAGTTTCTAGGACAAGCAGCCTTTGACTGGGCAGGAGCCAGCACAGCATTAACTTTTGGGACCAGTAGCCAGCACCGGGCATGGCCAGTTGTTACTGGTAGATGCTTACATACCATGGCCATGAGGGCCATATAGGACACCTTCCTGGGTTTACATTTTCAATACAAACCAGATTATATAACTTACTGTGTGCTCAGCCACCACCTCTCTCAGCCTGGCCAGAAAGCTCCTGCGTCTGCTGGAGGCATAGCAGCCTCTGATGGCGTTGCTTGTAGCCTTTTCTATAGCCCATCGATTAGGTTGGCTTTCTTCTCTCCTCATAAGTTCTTGTCTGGTTCTCTTTCCCTGGCTTTCCAGCACAGTTTTCAGCCACCCTCTAGGAACATGCAGCCAAAGTAACAGAGCCAGAGAGCTGAGAAATCAAATGCTTTTGGTATCTCTAATGGGGATAGAAAAGCTTTCCATGTTGTCACTGATGTTACTCAGTAACAGCAGCAGCCAAACACACTGCAAATATTTTTACCTAATAGAAAAATATGAAATTGAAAATCAAAAAACTTAAGTAGAAATTTTGTAGGCTTTTTGGTCAGAGAATGAGGCTGGAGCAGCACTGTTTGAAGGAATCTTTTTCAAAGACATTCCTTCTTAGGAAGAGGAGCTTAGGAGATCTAGGCCCTGCTGGAAATGAAGTGGTCTTTTTCTATCAAAGCCTGAATTTCCTTGGGGAAACTCCAGTGAATGTAGATTAAAAAAAACTTTACCATCATGGCTGATAGCAACTTGTGCACATTTCCATTACATGATGAGGTTTTACATTACAGAAAAGAGAGAAATTGCATTGAATCTGTATTTTATGGCACTCTGCATTCAGCCAAGAGCCTTTTCTTCCAATCTTGCTTAAAATGGTGTTGTAAATAACTATTTGAATTAGGAGTATGCTTTTGATATCAGTAGGAAAAGTTACTGTACGATGATTATGTGTAACTTAATTAGGAATACTCTGTAGCTAATTCATTTCTAATGAAAAATACCATTGCTACATTTTCACTTTGTTCCCTGCACACTTTATGATCTGCTGAACAAACAACATTTCAAAAGGATTTGTGATATATGCATTATGTAAATAGTTTGATTGAATTTGTTAAAATAAAGTGATTGGGTTTTATGATCTCTGTCACTAATCCTGGGATTCACCAAATATACTCATCTAAAAGTTAAATACCTAAGTCTGAGCTAGTTATTCTGATGCATATACTGCCATGTTTAGGTTCAGAGCAGCTGTTCAGTTTTGAAGCAAATGTTATGTTTATTTATGGCTCCGTTTTCTGAACAATTTCAGTTTACTCAACTAGATTCCTGTTGGAGAAAACTTATTCCAAGCATCTCTCTTAAAAGTGCACCAAATGGGCTTCTATCTCCGGCAAAGCGTGATGATCTGAATTCATCCTTCAGGCAACTTTGAAGCACATGCGTAGTGAGGATAACTGGTTAAGGGGGACAGACTAAATCCAGTCCAAAGCAAAACCTCAAACTGCATGTAGTGTTCACTGGGACCTCAGTACCGGCTACTTTGCTCTTCTGTTGTGTGCCAAAGTGTATGGCAAGAGAAAAATAGCCTTAATCCCCCATTCTTCATCCCATGAAGAGACCCCTTCAGAGCATGTTGTCTGACCTATCTGGGATGCTTGCTTTAAGAGTATTGGGAGCTACCTGTTCTTCTCAGTTATGAGGCAGTCCTCAGTGGCTATCCTGGGCTTGAACACCTGGATTCTAGACACCTAAATGAGGAATACTCAACTGGAGACAGCCCCTGACCAGTGAGGCATGTAGAACTCTTTCTGCATTGCTTGGGAGCATCAGAAGAGATGGGATAAGGGCAGTTCTTGTGGCCCACACTGGTTGCTGTGCTTGCTTTCACCTGCTTTTGTAATAGAGCAGGTAGAGCCCCAGTTGGCAACACTGCCTACGTCTATGCAACCACTTGATGATGAATAGAGCAAAGAACCTGTGGAAGACTAGTGTGTGAATAGATAATCAAGGATTATTATAGGGCATACCGTAAGTATAAAAAAATCAGACGACCTTAGTTTGGTCAATTCTGAAGTTCTCTTTGCTTGGCTTCACAACCTTAACAGTGGTCTTTAACGTTATCCTGTTGTCTCAAGCTTTCTAGGTTCATGAACACCCACATGTTCAGGTATCAATCCTGTGGCATTTTTTTGATCCTTCAGCTGACTCAAGTGCAGCCTGTCCTGACAGCCTTCTGCCTCATGAAGCAACCTAGAGCTTAATTCAGACCTGAATGTCCATTTCACATCTTTTAATCCATCTTGTCTCTCTTCCATTTTAATGTTATACAGCCTACCTTGTCCTGTACCATTCTGTGGGCCTTTCTTATTCCTGCATCACATATAAAAAACCTCTTTTGTTTGATTTTCCTATGCAAATTAGTAGTTGATTTCCAAGGAGAATTATTATACTTGCTTTATGTCTTGATTTAGGAAATCAGTGTGAGTGAAATATCTGTGAGAAAAAGACAAATGCATCATTGTACAGGTGCTTTCAGTTATTTTGCTGTCAATCTGTTACACTAATTGGGCATCACTAGCACAATAATTATCTGAAATTAGAAGCATTGTTTTACTGATTTAGAATTTGCAAGAATTAGAATGGAAATACCTGATATGCTACCTGCTATTATTTTTCTTTCTGTTTTGATATTTTTCAGATTCATTACTATTCATGGTACTACAGCAAACTCTCCTGTAGAAGATCCATTTGCAAAGTGCTTCAGCTTTCTCTTGAAACTGTAATTGATGTTCCCCATCAATGCCATGGCCAACAAATGCCAAAAGATCGCCTGCTGCTGGAGCATTAATCATAGAATCATAGAATCATAGAATTAGCAAGGTTGGAAATTCCCCCTCACAGTCAGGTGAACTTCCTGTGCTTCAGCCCTCTGATCATCTTTGTAGCCCTATGCTGGACTCTCTCCAGTAGCTCCATGTCTCTCTTGTAGTGGGGAGCCCACAACTGGACACAGTACTTGAGATGATGCCTCCCCAGGGCTGAGCAGAGGGGCAGGATCACCTCCCTCGACCTGCTGGCAACACTCTTCCTAATGCAGCCCAGGACACCATTGGCCTTCCTGGCCACAAGGGCACATTGCCGGCTTATGGTCATTAACGTCTGTTTTTGCCCGCGGAAGCAACTCAATCATGTATAAGAAATTGTCCTAAGCCATCTCTTCATGCTGTAATTCCTGGAAAAGCTGAACAAGTTCAGCCTGGACTTTCAGAAAAGCTGTAAAGCACAGAGCTGCCTAGTTTTGATGGTAGGTTTGCAGGCAGTGGTGGGAAGGGCTTGCCTAGATGATGACTCTCTGTTAGCTGGTTTGCAGATTGTCAGTAATTAGTGGCCCAAGGGTGTGAAGAGCTGGGAAAAATAACATAACGATCTGTTTGATTTTGTTGTTGAGAGATCCATGACTTTGCTATGAGTGCACCCTGCTAAATGATAGGGAGTCACAATCAGGACTTACCTGCTTACTAGCTACTTCTGAGTGGCAAACATGCATGGGCACCCCTTCTTTTTGCTTGAGGAAATGTAACCCTTTTCCCACAACTGAGCTTTTAGTTCAAAGACTGCAAGCATGAAAAAAACATGTTTGTGTCAGCATGGGGGAGAGGCAATGTCCATTCAGGAATTCTCTCTACTGCCGTCTGGTGGGACAGGAGTACCCAGCCTTGGCTAAGGGAGCTGCTTTTTTTCTTTCAAAAGCCTGCTTTGTTTCTCGAAGGAAAACCATGTCTTTTTTTATGCAGTCACCTGTTTGTCAGTCCTCCCCCAAAACGTGTGATTATGTCAGGCAGTTTCCACCAAACTTGAAGGGGGCTTTTGTTTGCTCCAAACCTGTCATTTGTCACATGCTCTTTTCATCTGCTGCCACCCAGTTGTTGTGTCAGGAAACAGTGAACTGTCACTGGCTGTGCACCTTTCCTTCAAGGATTTTCACCAGTACATCTGTGTATGAAGTGTACAATAGGGAAAGCAAAATGCAAAATAATAACTAAAATAAGAGTCTGAATCTCCCTTGTTCCTAATTTTGGTACTTTTTTTTTGTTTGTTTGTTTGTTTTTTTGTTTTGCTTTGTTGAAACACAACTTAGACTAAGTGCCTGTGGTGGTTTGATCAGCTAGGGCATGACTTGGTGTAAATGGCTGTTGCTGCATCACAGGGCCACAGTTGGTGAACTATTCACTTCTGGCAATATGATACAAAATTACGACTCTGTCAACCTAATTCTATTTGTTGTTAAAAAGAACAGCATAAAAAATGGAACACAGCTGAATACAAAAGAGACTGGCCTTTATTGAAAAGCAAAATGAGATTTTATTTCAAAAAAGTATGTTAAAATGGACCATTGAGAAATGGAAGGCAAAAGGAAAAAGCATAGTTTTGGTCAACATTATGAAATAGAGCAAGAGACTCGACAACTGAGAACAAGAGCCTTCACAGATTGAATTGCACAGGCAGGCACACGAAGTGTGAGATGTACTGGATGTGAGTCTCTTGGAGCAGTACACATGAACTGGTTACACTAACAAGTGGTAAAATCCTAAAGCGACAGATATTAATTCTGAAACAGTCACCAGAAATTTAGATCAGAAGAAATAGGACATCAAACATTTTCATGCCATGTAACGGAGGTTAGGATAAATAATTTGCCCTACAATACTTTATCTGCCACTTTAAAATGAGCTTTTCTACTCTGACATACAATGGATTGAAAGTGGAGCTGGAGGAGGAGGAAGTTTTGCAAAACTGATTTGCAGAGCAGCAACAAAACTTAACTGGAGCTTGGTCAAGGTATTTTTCATTGCTACAAGAAAGGCAAGCTTAAACCTTTCATGAAAACCAGAATTCTTAGCAGCTAATATATTTCTGTTATTAGCTGTTTCTGTACACAGGTACTGTTATAGACTTCTCTTCCTATATAGCTTTTGTCTCCACAAAAGACAGTGTTCAGTGACACAATACATTCTGGTTTTGTTTTCCTTTTTTTTTCCCTCACTGATAAATGAGTATAGGTTTGAGGGAGGAAAGCATGAGACTCATTCCAGAATATATTTGCTAGTCATCCTTGTAGTGCTAAAGATTTAGATTTGTAACCTAAAGCAGGCAGCATTAGGGCCATAATTAGATCTGAAAGATTTAAAAAGTAAAAGATTGAATTAGGAACACTTAAGAGATCAGGGACAAAATGTCTGTTCTGGAGACAGTCTGGACTGTTTTCTTTACCAAGTGTGTCTTCAATTTTGTATCAATTATAAACTGCAAAAAAGTGCCTGAAATACAGATAAAAGGTCAGCTGTAAGGTTAAATAAGACATCGTTTATCTCATAAGCACTAATCTAATATATAGATGCAAATCACCCTCGAAAGGAAGCTGGGCATGGTGAGCATAGGTATTAACTCTAGAACATTTGGCATTCAATTCAACAGAAAGTGGTTTTAAACTGATTCTAGAGCAATTACTCTCATGAGACCTGGTTTTCCACAGATGCGTCCCTTGCGCTCCCACCGCAGTCATCTCGGGAGCAGATCTGTTCTGTCCTCCTCCTCCCACACACCCTGCACTGCAGGGTCCCGCGCCATAAGTGTACCCTCAAGCTCCCACAGATGTCCCTGGTGGGCCCACAGCACCACACCTCTCCATCCAAGAGACTGACGCTTGTCAGAGGACTTTGTCCTTGGCAGAGGTCATCTTTTTATACCTCTGAATGTCTCTCTCAGCAGGGAGAGTCCTATATGGAAGCTAAAAAGGTATTGTGATAATGTGCGTACCTGTGAGTTGAGATGTGAGCCAAGACCACCCTGTTCCTGTCACCAGACAAGAACATCTACCCACGGCTGTTTCAGGCTGAACTCAATGCAAAAACAGTCTTGAAGCTAAACTTCAGTTTGAAGCAAGGATTATCTTTTCATTCTGTGTTCGTATAAAACCTCCTGTGAGAAGACCCTGACTCACCTTTGGGCGTTCTATGAACTCTAGTAGTATGTAAATAATAATAGCAATATACTGTTCTAAATAATATATAATTAATATAAAATATAATATATTATAATTATAAAATATAATCCAAATAATTTGTCTGCCATCACAAACTCATGGGTAATAACCTGAAAATTCTCTATTGAGCATTCAGCTGCTTCAGGATCATGGAAAAATAAGCTGAGCAAGTGCTTCAAGTGCTTTGGACAACAGGTGCTTTGGATAGCAAGGTGACCACGAGCCAGCAATGTGCCCTTGTGGCCAGGAAGGCCAATGGCCTCCTGGGGTGCATTAGGAAGAGTGTTGCCAGCAGGTCAGGGAAGGTGATCCTGCCCCTCTACTCAGCCCTGGGGAGGCCTCATCTCGAGTACTGTGTCCAGTTCTGGGCTCCCCACTACAAGAGAGACATGGAGCTACTGGAGAGAGTCCAGCGTAGGGCTACGAAGATGATCAGAGGGCTGGAGCACCTGCCCTATGAGGAACGGCTGCGAGAGCTGGGCCGTTCAGCCTGGGGAAGAGAAGACTGAGGGGGGATCTTATCAATGCGTAGAAGTACCTGAAGGGAGGGTGTCAAGGGGATGAGGCCAAACTCTTTTCAGTTGTCCCGTGTTACAGGACAAGAGGCAATGGGCAAAAACTGAGCCACAGGAAGTTCCGCCTGACCGTGAGGGGGAATTTCTTCCCTGTGAGAGTGACGGAGCACTGGCACAGGTTGCCCAGAGAGGTTGTGGAGTCTCCTTCTCTGGAGATCTTCAAGGCCCATCTGGATGCAACCCTGTCTAACATGTTCTAGGTGGCCCTGCTTGAGCAGGGAGGTTGGACTAAATGATCTCCAGAGGTTCCTTCCAACCTTACCCATTCTGTGATTCAGTGTTTATCAGTGATTTGAATTTCAGCTTGCTATTTTTCCACAATAGCTTGCCAGTGCTGTAAACAATGTTCAGAAACGAAGAAGCCTGGAATCAACATCAAAGAAATCTAAAGGCAAACCAAAATACATAGCCTAGTTAAATTCCTTTTTGAAAAGAAATAAATGTCTTTTGTATTACATGGTCTCTGATAGTATCAAGAAATGTTGATGTTACTGAGTCTATCACAAGAGCCCAGTTTGCTAAGGATCTCTGGCTGAGAATATCAAATGCTTTAGCCAACTCAGTAGAGATATGGTGGAGATTCCGGTGTTATCCTCTGTGTTTTTCCTGAGTCCACTAGGTAATTCAGGGACCAGCATGGAAACTGCATTGACTTTCAGGAATCATTTGGCAAATGACTGGCTGTTAGATCATTATGATCTATGCCTGTTTACCAGTCCTTAATAAAAATATAAAACCAGAATAGAATAACAGGTTACAAGTTGCCCTAATAAAAGTTGTTGGCGTTATTTTAATTCCACTCCCTTGTGTGCAGTGATCTGATTGAGTATTTAATTGCACCATTTTATATATGTATGTATGTATATTTTTTTTTCATTCTCAGCTCTGGAGAGAAATGCCTTCTCGGTTATTCCTGTTGGACCTCTTCTTTAATTGAATTATAACCACAGATTAACTACAACAAAAGTCAGTGAAAGCACTGAAGTCATTCCAGACAATCTTCCTTTGTCTTACATGAGTGCAGTTGTAAAACCTGATATCCCTGCCCAAGCCATGTTGGCCCTTTTCACGCTGTTGGTCTTCTGCGGTCCTCCATGGATATTTGCTTGCTTGTGTCCATTGCCTGAGCCTCCTTCTTCCCTGAATTGCTATTTGTGCCTCCTTTTAGCAGGCTTGCAATTTAGGTACATGATTTTTAATACAATCCTGTGACTTCTTATGTGGAAGACACTCTAATGAACTGAAAGAAATAGATATATGGCCATGCCCATTTACACAGCTAGTTTTTTGGAGAGTCCTTATTTAATTGTACCACTATTTCCCTGTTGGATTTCAGATATTTACAAAATTCCTCTCAGCATGCTGCGCATAATGTGTAATATCCTAGCTGTGCTGTGGCAACTGTGGGAAGCAGGCTCATTTGCATCCTACAAGAGAAAGTAATGCTGAAATAAGACTGACATTCATACTGCATCCAAAATAACTTTTCTTTAAAATTCACTTTCTGGCCCATAGGTCCACATTTTTGGCTTGACACTTTCTGGCCCATAGGTCCACATTTTTGGCTTGAGTGGGTGAGACTTTCACCACTTGATGCTGTTTTCCTCTTCAGATATACTCTTGTCTCTAAGAGGTATTTTGTTTCTGCTTTTATAGGAAACTCAGAAGTCTAGATTTTGGCTGATCGAAAGGAAATAAATCAGAAATACAAAACTAATTGATAGACTACATACAAAAGCTGACTAATACTTTGTTCCTTTTGCATTCCTACCTTCAGGTTTTCATAGGAAGCTATTAAAAAGTTATACCCTGCGACCCACTCATGTGAATTGCCAGGTGAATATTGTGGGTCTGACAAGGGGATACTGCAGGTTTGCTTCTAAACACAGGCACTGTCAATGTCAAGAGAGGAAAAACTGTTCCTGTGAGGCAAGGGGAGAAAAAACTTCTTGTCTCACAGGATAAAAGTCTCTTATATGCAGCTAATGTAGCCAGTGCAAGGGGTAAACACTTGCTCTGGATGGTTCTTGTGATTAATCCATGGACGGACAATGGGAGTTTAGTGCTGCTTGAGCTACCTGGCATGTGGCACAGACCTGTCACCACGACGGCAGGAAAAATTGCAGACTTGACTAAGACTCAGGCTGCTCTGGATCAATGGAAGTCTCTAATTCACCACTTCTAACATTCTACCCTCAAAGGATATGTAAAAAATATAAATTTCTTGCTCATCTGGCTTGTTTTCTTGGATTGAAGAGATGCATGTTTTGGAGATCCCTCGTTTCAGTGCAGGCTGTGCGCTCAGCCAGCAGCTGTTGTGCCTGTGAAGAGTACACACAGCCTTAGGCTGAATATTCACCAGCAAACACATTCTCTGTTTACAATGCATAGTAGAAGCAGGAATTCAGAAATTGCTCAAGTGTCCTTACTGTGCCACTGCAGTGATAAAAATATGTGAATATTGTTTAGCGTGAGAGAGGTAAGCTAGCATTACCACAGGCAGCAAGTGCTGAGCTGTTCCTAAACTACGTGTTACTATGACAGAAAACAGTTTGTGAGGTTGTGCCTATGTCCTAATCTGCCCTGCAAGCCAGAAGCCTGCATAATGGTTAGATACCTCTGATTTTACATTTACATTGACCCAGGGCAAATGATGACCTGGGGTGCTTGGGGTGAAGAGATTTGCCTGTGTCAGGGCAAGAAATGAAATCCCAGGAGAGTTCTTCCCCAGTTCTGTCCTTGTACCGGTTCCCTATCAAATTCTGCCCTCAAATTATTTGCCTTCAGATCCTGCTGAAAAATATCAGAAAGATTTATGGGCAGGTAGCCAAGGGCAGAATGTGGCAGTGATAATGAAAAAGCTTCCAATTAGTGTCAGATAAAGATGACAGTCTCTATCTTTGAGAAAGCTGAAGCCTTTCATGTGCCATGTTATTTTCATGTTACCTTCTCAGATGCCTTTCACTTGCCTTGACTTACATCAGCTATGATAAAACGAAATTGCTGAGGCAAAGTAATTATAGTAAAAAGCGCTTGGCTGTCTACTCTTATGTAAGTAAGTGTTGAACCTTCTCATGACATAGATGAATGTGGACTGACTTTCTGTATTGCTCCTTCCCAGGAAATAAAAATGAAATATGAAACACATTCAAGGAAGTAAGATCACAAAGCTCACCTCATTCAACTTGTCTGCTTTTGTACTTGTGAAGCCTAGGAAATTTAAAGCTTTTAAAATCCACCTGGCCTTTGCAATTCTTTCTGTTCTGTTTATGATCGGGCCTCTGCCATACCCACAGGAAACGTTTTTTCTGGAGGGGGTGCAGGGAAGGACTGAGCATATGGAGCTGCTCTTTGGTGTTACCTCAGAGCTACACTAATCCATTTATCTTTTGCTCTTAGAAGAGCATGAGCATACAGGCAGCTCAGTGCTGTTCTCTGGAGGCAAACAATTTCGGGTGAAATTTGATAGGGGCCTGCTAGAAAGATGCTAGCAGTGAGAGATCCAGGTGTAAATGACTCTTCAGGCTTGACTGTACTGTGGAAAAGTGCGCCTGCACATTGGACAAGCTTAAAGGGCCTTCATGGCTATAGTGCAAATCTCTAGTGTCATGTATGCAAATATCTGGTATTGTCTCACCTCTGCCTGTATTCTGTATGGAATACGAATTGGCAATATTAAGCTAAAAAGGAAGCTGCGTGGCCTTAGGAGACATTTTCACAAATTGCATCTGTTAGGCTTCTTCCTCTAGGTCTCACCTCTGTTGTCCTGCTGTACTCTCTGCTGGCCCTATACAACCCGTCCTTCGCCTTGCTGCTCTACAGTTTTCCTTGAATACCCTTGTAATACCCATTTTATTGCTGATTAAAATCCCAGACCAGGAAAGCATTAACAACATGCTTCTCATGAGTCCTGAGTGATCACACTGAAGTCAGCAGCAGTTTTGTTGCTGGTTGCATGAGAGTTTGGGTTCTGCCCAAAGAATTTGCCTATGATCACAGTTTTCCACATCAGCTCGCATTACACTTGTTCGTACTTTAGATCCTCCTTCATTAGCTTCCCAGATGAGGATCTGCAATGTGACACACAAGCCACCTGAAAGGGGAAAGGTTTCCACTCACTGTGGTTAGCCTTAGAGCAAATCACTGCACAATGTATCTTTCTAAGAGTTTCTATGCACTAGGTTTTCCTACTCCTCCTTCCCATGAGTGTTCTGTGTTTAAAAGCCACATTTACAAGTTAAAGCCATATTAGAACATCCACCTATTTTTCATTTAAACAAAACATGGTATGGTCTGACAGTAACTGTTCACTTGTTTCAATCCAGTATTTCTCTTTACTTTATGCACATTTCTATTTTGTGCATAAGGCTTTCTCCCTGTCCCTGTATCCTCTCTTTGTACCAAAATGTTTTTCTCTGTTGACTTACTTAACTTCATGAGGTTTTCTTAGCAGCTTAGCACAGACATGTTTTAAATCTCTTGGGATATAAATTCTGTCTCTTATTTTTCCCATTACATGTGGAATATCAGGGACGGATAGACCTTGCAGACATCGCATTCTCTCGGCCTCTCTTGAATTTTTTTTGCATTTATTTAAAACAGCCTTAATATTTCATGTGTTGGAAACAATTTATTTAAGTGCTCAAGTCCGTAAGCACAATTCATGTTTTATTTCTGCGGTTTCCAGCTTTCTGCTTAATGCAGTTGTGGCCATGGAACTCAGCAGTTTGCTGATAGTTGGGGCTGTGCTGGTGGTTTCTATCATTAGGAAAAACTTATCCATGAATCAGTCATTTCTTTAGCATCATAGTTTTTATTTGCAAAAAGTGTCCAAAGAGTCCTGAACATGATGAGAATCAAAGACCAGAGGCTCTCTGCTTTTCTGTCCAGCCAGCTGTGAGCACCAGGGACCGACCTCTTTCTCTCTTTTGAGTAGGGCTTGCACCCAGGGCTTTGTATCCCTCAGTACCTGCTGCTTCCTTTGCTTTCAATTCCCCGTTGGTTCTCTGCCTCTGAGGTCTTCTGCCTCCGACATGCACAAAGCCACGTGCCTTAGCCTCAGTGGCCCTGGCCAAGGGAAGCCATGGCCCGCATGACACTGGCTGTGGTTTCACAGCTATTTTATTCTGGCCTAAATTTGCTCAGCTGCTAGAAACAGGGAGCAACCTTTCTCCCAGTCTCTTTTGTGCAGGAACAAGGATCGTGACCCCAGTCGGGTAGCTGGGTCTGGAAACCCATCCAGCAGACAACCTGCTGTGCTGTTACTGTGGGGTTAGATTTTGGTACAGGAGTTTCCCAATGCAGCTCAGTGCGTGACCACATGGGAACAAGCAGTGGGAGACAGGCAAGTGGTGGGATGGTCCCTTGTGCTGGCAGCCTGGTTTTGTGTTGGATCAAGGTGCTGGTGACCAAAGGCCTTTTCAAGCCTTAGGAAGTGGCTTTGGTTCTGCTGGCTCTTGTTAACTGACCTGTATCTTGTTTCTCTGCCATACAATGCTTAAACCCACTCTGACTATGCAAACTTGTACCTGGAGGGTGCCAGGAGCATCTTCCCCTGCTCTCAGTGTGCCAAAGCTTTGCAAGCCCAAGCATGGGAGCCACAGGGAGCTGATCTGCAGCGGGGTATCTGCAGAGCGTGAGAAAAACGAGTCCTTCGGCTCTGCCTTTCGCCTCTCTTCCTGCCTTGTCCCAGCCCTCCTTTCGCTTCACGTTGTGGGACCTCTTCCGGGAAAACCGCCGTTGGTCGTTCTGCCTATCTGATCTTCAAGTGATGGCAACGTTGAGGGGGAAAACTGTGGCCGGGTGGAGGAACAGGCAGTGTCGGCAGCGGGAGCTGCAGGCTCAGCTGCCCCTTGCAGTCCTGCACGTCGGGGATCCAAGTGCAAGTTCAGGAGGGGGGAGGCGGTGGGTTCGGTCCTGCTTGGACTGAAACAATTTAAGTCTGTAGGTCAGGCAAATGTCCTAATCACATGGTTAGTCCTAAAACTGCTCCATTCACAGAAGCTCTATTCAGTGAAGCAGAGCAAGAGTCAGCTCTCCTAACCCATTTAAATTCCTGTCAAAATAGGCTCTAAATATTCTAAATTCAAGTCCAAATGTATTCTAGAAACTGACTTACATGAGCACATAAGACTAGATAAGACTTACATGAGCACATAAGACTGAAGGAAAAACAAATCAAAGCAAACTCAGCCTCCCTGTGGGGAAAGACGCACTAGAAATCTGCGGGAAGAGGGGTATTAGCCTGCCTCTCCCACGCCGACTCAAGTCCTGTTGCCAATAGCTGGGAAGCGCAGGTGTGGAGCAGGTGACAGCCGGATGCGAAGCAGGTGTGACGCCAACCTTCTCCCGAGCAGGGTCGCCCGGGGCTGCAGCCGTGCCCCGGCCAGAGCTATTTGCTCAGCAGAGGCACCGCTGCCCCGCACGCTCTCGCCGTGCTGGGGGCTCATTCCGGTCACTGGCTTGCAGCTTCCCACCACCTCCTCGGCGGTGAGGGCCCCAAGGACATTTCACAGAGGTGCCAGACACCTTTGCTTTTGGGGTGCTGCAGGACACTCAGCGATCCTGCAGCCCTGAAGCAAATTACTGGTGGCTGAAAACAGTGGGGAGAAGTTTTGATTAAACCAGCTGTCAACTAGGAGCCCTGCCTTCATGCTGAATATTGCTGGCCCTCGTGCTGGGTGCTGTGAACACGAGAGGTGAAGGCCATCCACCTTCCCCCGTTTATCCTGCTTGCGGGGGGAATATTGGCTGTCCCCAGGTTTCTGTGGGCTCCTGGATGGCAGGTCTGCTCCACACCACATGCGAGATCTGTGAAAATTCAAGAACTAGCAAAGCCAAGCAGCCAAGATGAACATTTTTCATAATGATCAATCACATTAACAAACTTTACCTCAAAGACTAGCTCAGACCAAATTTAAGCTTACAGCCTCAAGTTTTTTTTTAGATTCCCCCAGGGCTCAATACTGGGTCCCATCCTGTTCAACTTCTTCATCAATGACCTGGATGAGGGGACAGAGTGTCTCCTCAGCAAGTTTGCTGATGATACCAAGCTGGGAGGAGTGGCTGACACACCTGAGGGCTGTGCTGCCATTCAGAGACTGGCCAGGCTGGAGAGCTGGGCGGAGAGGAACCTCCTGAGGTTCAACAAGGGCAAGTGCAGGGTCCTGCACCTAGGGAAAAGTAACCCTAGGCAGCAGTACAAGCTGGGGGCTGACCTTGTGGAGAGCAGCTCTGCAGAGAAGGACCTGGGAGTGCTGGTGGATGACAAGTTGACCATGACCCAGCAATGTGCCCTTGTGGTCAAGAAGGCCAATGGCCTCCCGGGGTGCATTAGGAAGAGTGTTGCCAGCAGGTCAGGGAAGGTGATCCTGTCCCTCTACTCAGCCCTGGGGAGGCCTCATCTCGAGTACTGTGTCCAGTACTGGGCTCCCCAAGACAAGAGAGACATGGAGCTACTGGAGAGAGGCCAGCGTAGGGCTACGAAGATGATCAGAGGGCTGGAGCATCTACCTTATGAGGAACGACTGTGAGAGCTGGGCCCATTTAGCCTGGGGAAGAGAAGACTGAGGGGGGATCTTATCAGTGTGTACAAGTACCTGAAGGGAGGGTGTCAAGGGGACGGGGACAAACTCTTTTCAGTTGTCCCGTGTGACAGGACAAGAGGCAATGGGCAGAAATTGAAGCACAGGAAGTTCTGCCTGACCGTGAGGGGGAATTTCTTCCCTGTGAGAGTGACGGAGCACTGGCACAGGCTGCCCAGAGAGATTGTGGTGTCTCCTTCTCTGGAGATCTTCAAGGCCCGTCTGGATGCAACCCTGTCTAACATGTTCTAGGTTACTGCTGAGCAGGGAGGTTGGAGTAGATGATCTCCAGAGGTCCCTTCCAACCTTACTGATTCTATGATTCTAAGTGAAGTGATATGCTTTCCAGGCCATTCTGCTCTGAGCTGAAGCTGTCTGTACCAGCCCCAACTTTCCTTGATCTGTGACAAGTTGAATATTTTATTTGCTTGACACTCCTTCCTTTTTCTGTGGTGACTGTCTGAACTTAATCAATTCATTTTCTGCTCTGCCCATCACCGTTCACATAGATACTAATCAAATGATGAGAGGATTCATAATGACTGTCAGCAATACTTTGATAAAGACAAACTTGTTCAAGAAAGGGAAATATGATATGTTCTAATTTTGGTAGTGCCATGAAGAGACTGGAGTTGATTTTGCTGGTAGCATGTACCCTGGTATCAATAAGACAACACCATCTTGTAATTACTGACTTGTAATAAGAGATTTCCATTCACTGTTGGCAGGACCCTAAACAATGAGGACTTGTCCATGGCAGAGAATGTGCAAATAGGATTTCCAATTAGCACTGTGTAGTGTGTTTTCAAATAGATCTTGTTTACAAGCTTTTTTTTTTTTCCCTTTTCATGTCGGCTGAAATACACATACAAGAAGCAAATTAAAAATACCCTATAGAAATTGAGTATGATTATATTCACTGTGTGAAACAGTTATGAATATATTATTTATATCATGTGCAGAGAAAGCTGGTGCTCTGCAATGCTGCTGAATCCTGATTCCTTATCTCAAAAGGGGTAGTCTGCTAATTTAATTCCGATCATGTAAAAGCAATCTTAAACTGGATAAAGCAGGGTGAACCTACTTTATTAGAATGAAATTAGTTTGATTTGCAATTTCGCCTGAAAATTAAACCAATGTGAAACAGCATTATACTAGGTTAGGAGGTAAGAAAAACAATGAAACAGTAGTACCAACGGAGAAAGGAGAGTGGAGGAAATGGCTGACAAGCGTGGTGAGGCCATCACACAAATGGGTGCTCACGTTGTCTCTTTTAGGCTACCTTTTGCACTGCTCTGCAGCATGTGCCACAAAAAGCCAGGTGCCCACGCTGCCGTGGTAGCCAAAGCGGTGAGAAGGGCAGCTCTGGTGGGCAATGCCTGGAGGTGAGGGGCTGTAGATGCCCCTTGCAGGAACAGGTCCTGGAGCATAGCTTAGAGAAACTGCCGAAGTGCACTGCTGCACCACAGATGTCAACATGTCCCTCTGCAAAAAGGGGCTTCCCTCAAGAAATGGGGTGCAAAAGAGAGAAGAAGGGAAGGAGGGTGGAGGGTGGAGCTGAAGGACAGGAGTCATATTAACAGTGATGAGAAATATGGTGGCTTCCTGCCAGACTTTCCTTCCAAGCACTTAGCCCACAGGTGGGATACTTGTTTCCAAGGGGAGAAGAACTTGATCATGAAATCAGGGGTGGTCTTTGGTGCTGCCTTTTAATTTACAGAGTGTGTAAGTGCATGTCTTGCATAGTAACTATGAATGCCTGGAGGCCACTTACTTGCTCAGTTTTTCAAATCTCTATTTTCAGGCAGCACGATGATCCCAAGACAATTTCCTTTAGACTTTTTTTTCTGACAGTTGCACTTTTCTCAGGTTGACCTTCATTTTCTTCTGCTTCTGCTGCCTACTTCTAAAATTCTTCTAGCTGCAATAGCTTGCAAACATGCACATGCATGTACAAAGCCCTTAAAAATGACACACCACCCCTGGCTCTTGCATTAAGTCCTCAACAAACTTCTCTGTTACATGCTCATAGGTCAGCTCCTGACTTGCCTGCCTGTATGTGAGCAGTGGCTTTCCCTACTTCACTTTGCCTATTCAGAAAAAGAGCATAATTTTTTCATCTGCTAATTCTGGATGAAGCGTAGCTATTATAATTGCCAACTGCAACCTCCAAAATAATTTTCTAAAAAACAAAAGAGAAAATATAGTAGCATAAACTGCAGCATTTTGTTGTGAGATTTTTGAGTGAGAGGATAAAGAAATCATTGCAAACTCTATAGGCTTCCAGCTCCCTCTGATCTGTTTCTTGCGGCTTGGGAAATCATCAGCAAGGCACCTTGGAAAAGATAGCTTTTCGCTCCTCCAGTTCTCATCTCTTCCTAGCTTCAGTGGTTATGACAGAGTGAAAAGAAAGGTCTGGAGAAATTGCAAAGTACCCACTGTCTTAGTCCCCTGGCCTCCAGGGAGGCTTTGAGCTCTGCTGCTGACTCTTCGAACTCAAAGCGCAGTGCTGTGATCTGACAAGCCACTTTGGGCCTCTGCCTGTTCTCAGCCAGATGCGGATGGCACAGAAAATGCAATGCAGGCCTGAGTAGATGTGAAATGTCTTAGCACTGTAACTGAGGATAAGGAAGCAGCCTCTTCAAGTATATCAAGTATAATCATATGGCACGAAAAGTCAGTGCTGCTCTGAAAAATTTGGAAGGTAAGGTTTCTCAAAGCTAAGGAAGTATATAGAGCTAATAGTGGCTCCCCACAGCTGAGAGTTACAGTGCTTGGCCCCACTAACACCCTGCTGCCTGTGGGTGCTGGCAGGGTGGCTTTGCCAGGGTTGCTCTGGTCCAGCACAAAGGAAACAGGTTTTCAGCACAAATCACTGCCTTATGCCAGTGGCAAGCTTGAATCTAGTCTTTTTGGCTATAATGCCAGTGAAGCATGAGACCTTTCAGAATCCCATCAAGACCATCACAAATCGGGACTTACGTCTTTGGAAACAACTTTAAGAAAACCTCAAGTGTTTGACTTTCACACTGTCCTCAGGAAGCCAATGAATGCTGTATTTCTTATCAATTAAAGTACATTTTGATGCCTTGTACAGACACAATGCATAAAATTCCCACGAGAGATCTACTGCCAGAGATGTGATATTGTTCCTGCATTTGCAGCTCTGCACTACTGATGCAGTAATTACCTTTTTTGTCAAGCGGTGGTGCAGTACATGTCAAAGGGACAACAGCTTGCCAATCTCAGAGAAGGTAAACTACTCTGGGAAGCTTGGCAAGTAGATTATATTGGTCCTTTAAAGAGAACACCTGAAGGCTGGAAATACATTCTCATGGGAGTAGAAATAATTAGTGGTATAGGAAATATGCACCTCATCCGAGCTGCAACTGGTTTATGAACTGTAGCTGGCTCAAACAGGTGGTTTGCCACTTTTCCCTTGCCCTGAGAAATACCGTCTGATAATGGAGCACATTTTAAGAATAAAGAAGTGCAAACTTGGTGTGCTTCAAATGGAGTACAATGGACTTGCCACGTCCCTTACCAGCCTCAAAGTAATGGGACGATAGAAGGGTGGAACAGATCACTAAAGCAGCAACTACATAGGAGTGAATCTATGAATACCTCTAAATGGAGATCCCATTTCTGGAAAATTGTAAGTCAGCTGAATAAACTACAAACGCCCATGGGAAGTCCCATAAACAAGGGATTCATGTCAGTAGATGCACAAATTCCTATTACAACAGAAGTAAGATCCAGTCAAAATCCTGGGACTGAGGTTCTAATTAAGCACCTCAGTCATGGATCAATTTGGATGACACTGTGGTTTTACAAAGGAAAAGCAGTATGGGATGCTGTAGACAGTGAAGGGAACAAGTTAACCATAACTGAGGCGTGGATTATATCCAAGACCTAAGTATCTTCACTTACAGTAAATGTGAAAATGTAGTGTTACCTTATCGCCTTGGGAACACTGATAGCTGGAGCATACACCCAAAGCCTATCTCTGACAACTCCTGCCTTCTCACATTGCCTGTGGAACAACTTGGGCTTTGCGGGTAAGTCAACGCTCATCTTTAGAACCAGTTACAGGAGGGATACCATCTGTAATAGCATGAGGTCAAGGTCTGATAACAGGCAATAACGCTACATACACCAACCCTAGGGTCCATGGTTAATCTAAGTTTAACTTAATATTTAATTAATAACACTGGACAGGAAACTGCTCATGTTTTTAACAGTAAAATGAAATGGGTACTACAAACATGTAAAGCAGCTAATCATACTTTAGTAGCCCACAAGGAGCACACTGTGAGTGTAAACACTGAGAACAACATAATAATGTATGGCAACTTTTCTGTAACACTAGTAATAACCAGTGGGCAAATCAATGTAAATGTACAAAAGTAAGTTATCACTTGTTCCTAATTGTGTATCTTATAAAGCATCCCAAACAACCTCTAAAGTACTCGCCACCTAATGCAATTGCATGATGGATAAGAACCCATGATTATGGCTCCAAAGTTAATGACAACGAATGTATATTTGGACCTGACCAATGTACGCACTAGCACATGGAATAAGACTTGTGCTTATGACAGTGACTCTCTATACGACTGGTGGCTGCAAAATCATAGACGCTGTATTATTATTTTTTGTAACCTTGATAGTGATCTGTTACCATAAAAATAGAATACTACCAATGAATGAAATATTAACTCAGGTTAACTCACATAGTAACCTATTGTAAATTACAGATTTCAGAAATATATATATATGTTCTTACTGTCACTGTGCACAGGCAAGAGAGATGGTCATTCATAGGATGAATGTATTAAGCTCACTGTGCAACACCAGTGATCGTTAAATGTTGCTCTGAGCCAGGGTGGAATGAGACCGACCACTAACTCCTGTGATGAAAGAAGGCTCAGAGGAGATGGGCAAAGGTGGGATGCCCTTGAAGCTCGGGAATGGTGTAAGATGCAATGTATTAAACACAGCTGTTACACAGAGAACTGACTTTATCTGAACACAAAAGGGGCCAGAGAATGATCTTTGTTTTAAATAAATAGCCATAAATTTGGTGAAAATGTTTTTGAGTTGAAAAAAGATTGTGAATGTCTCCCTGAAATTAGCCAGACCAGCATGGGGGAAGCATATACATGGCTCAGCCCAACACAGAGTATAAAACCTGAACAACTAACAAAGGGATTTTCAAAAAGAGCAACGGGCTAGAGCTGGCTTCAACCCAGATATTCCTTCCCAGTGACTGGGCATGCCCAGCGCTGTGATGGTGAGCATATTATAGACACCAGTAATGACAATTACACTTGTAGTGTGATTTCAGTATATTGCTCCACTAAATCAAAAATCCTGTGTAACACCAAATATCTTTAAACTTTTGTATTAAACATTGCACTTTCCATATATGTGGAATACCTAAAAGAACCTGGGCAGAGCGTACTGGACTCAGACAACTGCTTCCCGGTGTTCCCGTAAAACATGCTTAGCAGTATGGAGATCAACATGCTGTTAACTTACAAAAGGAGGGAAGGGGGCACTAGAAAGTGAATGAACACAGCAAGGCATGAAGCTGATATAATATTCAACCCTCAGTCTGGGCAGAAATATTCAGTGGAAATATCTTCCACTGGAAAATGCTGACCTGACAACATAAAATAGGCTCTGGGAATGGGCTGGCGACCAAGCAAGGGAGCAGCCCTTCCAGCTGGGACATCTTTCGGCACACCTGGTGCATCCCATCCTACCCAGCTCCCCAAATCCTGAAGTAGGGTGAAACCACAGTCTTCGGCCCACTGCCCTAGGTGCCCAGCTCTCCTCCCAGTCATCATCCCATGCCATCTGCTTCCCAGAGGTGTATGCCTGGCCAGCAAACCAACCAGCCAGCTAGGGAGCTGGACTGTTCGCTTGGATAATTTTCCTTCTTATGACATCTAGGCTATTTCTGTATATGTATGTCTACATAAATGTCTGCATTTTAATCCTTGGAAAATTTCCCTTTTCAACTTTGCTCTTTAATTCAGTTGTCATTCTGTGTTTGCACATGCTCTGCTCTCCTCAGGACTGAAATTTGCCCTAAAAGCCCTATTCCGTGGGAGCTCCATAGGTCCATTCACATGTCTCTGGCCAAAGAAATAGTTACCAGAAAACACAAGGCTAGAGAAAGGAAAAGTGAGTTCCAAGAGATAGTGTGCAAAGTCTCCCATGAGCTGATAAGGTCCAGAGACAAGCTGTGCTTTTGAATCTGCAAGAACTGATATACTCAAGACACCAAGAGTTGCCTAATCTGTACAAGGCCACCTGCATACACTTGCATCAACGAGCTGCATAACTCGGGCCACATCCAAAAAGACGGTGGCTGCTACGTGTAGATGAAACTACATTACGTATACATATATATGTACACACCTGACAAACCAGGGACCCTGAGGGGCTTCCTAAACATGCACCTTAAAGCCACTGATGCATCAGTACAACCCTCTGCCTCTGAGCGATGAGCTGACATTGGCTTCTCGGCTGTCACTGCAATCCAGTAGCTACGAGTGAGTGTGTGTGTGTGTGTGTGTGTGTGTGTGCACGTGCATGTGTGTGTGTGCATGTGTGTGCCGGGAAAACGTGAGAAGGAACAGCTGAGTGCACCGCACGAATAGGAACCTGCTGTTAACGGTAACGGCTGGATCTTACTCATATTAACAGCTTAATTAATAAAACACTTTCTAATGAAGATTCATTGTGACCTGTGTCTCTCCCTTCCCCAATCAGGGAAAAGGGAATTTACAACATATTTTGATTGCTGCTCTTTCCTTTTCAGCTGGTGTAAAACAGGTAGGCAAGATGGTACCTTCTGAAAGAAGTACAAAAATACAAATTACTAGGAAATTCTGCATTCATCTTAATTAATGCTGGAGAATTAAGACAGGGCATCTTGCTTCTCCCCAGAAGCATTTAAGCAATACAGATAAATATTGAAATAACTATTTTCCTTGTACAATTGCCAAGGACACAGTAATTAAGACCATTTGCATGTCACTAGGGTCAGAAAAAAATCAACTGGGAGAGGCAAGACACAGCTTTGGCAAGGAAGAGAAGGAATTCACTATGAATCTTTCACAGAGACAATCATATTGTTTAAATTATTTGGATAATTTTGAAAAAGCAAATAACTAATGTTCTACTGCAGGTGTCCAGAAGTGGAATTGCTATTTCTCGATTGCTGAGATCTTGCTAAGATGAGGGATATTTTGATTTCTCAATAAGCAACTAGGTCAGTTGGTAAGGAGGTGCATCACTGGTGAAGTTTTGAGGCACAAGCAGATTTAACATCATGATCATTCATCATATTTATATCTGTGCTGACTAAGAGGAGAATATACTTATACCTCTGCTGCAGGATCAGTGCAGCTCCCTTCAAAGCCAGTCCAGCACACTCTTCTTTTGGGAGGTTTTCCTCTCTTGTTGGGGATGTGTGCTGGTTTTTGCTTGACTTTTTCCTGTGATGTCAGACTTGGAGGGGTGTAGGCCTTGGTTTAACTCATTAGTGATGCTCTGTGTGGGAAGGGTTCAGGTAAATCAGGGCCTCAGCTACAGCCTGATGCTGCAGACAGGGTCAAAAAAGCAATGGATGGTTTATCTGATCAAATATGCATATTTTTTGTCCCATTTCCAAAGGATCAGAGGTCTGATTTTCAAAGACATTCTGCCTTTCCAAAGAGGCAGAAAGGTGCTTGGCAGGATTTTCAAAGGCACCAAGGGGCTCGTCTTCCATTTAAGGTCATTAGCAGGTTGTAAGTAATTTTGGTCAAGCTGCAGGATCACAAACTCCAAATTTGCAGGTTAAAAAGGGAGATGAATGCATATGTACTGAGAAATGTGAAACAAAGTAGAGGAAAGACAATAAATGAATATTGTGCAATTCTAAAAACCAGCATACAAACATCCAGATACATCTCATGGAACTGTGTGCAAGTTAGACTTGAAATGGATGTGGTATTTCATTGCTGTAACCAGGTTTCATTTTTTTATGGCAACTATTAGAGCCACTCTTGGCTTTAGGAGGTATTGAAAGAGCGGAAGTGTTAATATTGAATTGAATCTATAAAGACAAGGAGGCCGTCTTGGCACTTTTCCAACAAAAACCCAAGAGGGGCATCTATTTCACAGTTAGGATTTTACTGGCAAATTAAATGAAATGGCATGCTTCTCAACACATTAAAAAGAGCATACTAAAAATGGGTTTTGTGGTCTAATTATACATTTACACAATACCACAGAGCTAACTTAGTGCTGTGCACTTTTATTTTGTGAAAGGTGCTGAATTTCTTCTCAAAATGAAACAGTGAAAATTCAATAGTAATGCCTTCTCTGGACACCGTTGCTGCAAAGCAACATGCCAAAAGATATTTGTAGAAACCAACTAACTTTTTTTTGCATATAAGAATTTTCTGCATAGTAACTCAGAACTGGGGTTTCAAAGTTCTCATGGTGAGCTGGATGAGAAAACCTGAAACCTTTGCCTATGTCTAGATGTGCAGTGGAAAAAGAAGCAAATGAATGAACATTTCATGAAATGAGTAATTTCGCATGCCTTCTATGTTGCTATATCTCAGTGCAATGTCTGCAGCTGGAGATAGAAAAAACAGGCGGGTCAATGTGTAAAACTGAGCAACTGGCAAATACCAGCAGTGCCCAGATCTCCACCAGTATGGTGAACTGCTGGAATGTCAGCAGTCTAAGGCAAGAACCCAAAGGACTAAGATTAAGAGCCCTCATTTGAAAGGAAGTCAAAGACAAACAACTTACAAAATGCCCTAATTAATGCAGAATTTCCTCTAGGCCTCAGAAGAATTCAGCATGCTCTAAGAAAGCATATGGGATATGCTTAATGAGATCCTGTATTTCTGCAGCAATGGTTCTAGCTACCCCTCACCCTGAGAGATCCCAACTAGCTTTGCACCAAGAGCCTCCTAAGCCATTACAATGCCAGTAGTGGATGAACCCAGTTCAGATTAGATTTTAAAACCATATTGGTATGACATCCCTCAGTCAAAATTTCAGCCTACTGATTTAAATCCTGCCCAGTAATGTACAGCAAGAATGCCCTTTTTCTGCCATGTGCCCTTGAATGCTTCTTCTTGTGCATTTAATCAATCATTGGTTTAAAAGCAATAGAATTCCTATAGCATCAGCAGCTGATTGCCTTTAAGGTTTTAATAAATATTGGGATTTAAATGTTTATAAAATGTCCTAGTACAACATTGTCTGTTACCTGATTATTCTGTTTATGTTGCTATTACGTGATTATTCTGTTCATGTCAGAACTGCTCCCTCTTCTCTTCTGAGGCCTTGATTTTTCAGCGAGGCTTTCCTTGGGGCTCTTCTTTATAGTGAAGTAGAGCCTGGAAACCCCCTGAGATGAGAACATCACTGTGTTGCTCATGGTTCCAATACAAAATACATAACAGGACTTATAACAGAAAATAACAGACAAAACTGAAAGAAGTAACAGTAATGTTAGATTTAAAAAGGGAATACCTTGACAAGGGTCATTGCAAAGCTTAGTGGTAGAGCCAAGAAAGAAAGGATACAAATTTCAGAGCCCTAGTCTACGGGCTGCATATGGATTAACTTTGCTTACTAGTAACTGAAGTAACTGGCCTTCCCCACACATCCACACCAACTGAGGTAGAGGTAGAAATGCAGTCTGAAAACACAGTTAAGGACAGAGATATTCAGCTGGTGGTTGATGAGAACACATCAAACAGTGGGACCAAGTAAATCGCTACTTTCAGGTTTGAACAAGTACTTACAGCCCCCCAAAGCTATCTCTGAATCCTGCTCCTGTCTTGAAATATGTCTCCAGGATATAATGCAAACAATTAGAAACATAATCTTCAAATTTCATTTGCAGGGTGAAAGAGCTCAGGATAGAAAAAAAACCCTACAATTTCTTTCCTCATTAAAAAGACAAAAACAGGGTACTAATGCAAAATGCAAGATTTAACTACTCAATATTTGAGTAAGACAAGCTTATTGACTCTCACATGGAGAGAAGGATTTTCAACTATACAGTGAGATCATTGGTAATGAACAGAAACCTGGAAGCTGGCACTTACTGTAGAATACACTCTGGAAAGCTTAAAAATGGTAAATGCCACAGTGTAACATATTGGACAGACTTTGAAACAGGTAGCACAGAATTTCGCATTAACAGCTAGATGGAAGTATTGCAACAACTTATAAAATTGCAAATTGCAAAGGCATTTTTGGTTGAAAAAGGGATGATAAAAAATTCGTGGGTATTTCTATATCAAAAAAGGTTGAGGTTTTTAGTAACAAGATACTAACTCCTAGTGATATGTATTTTGTGACACAGTTTCCCTGCTAGTGTGATGGTAGATGTTACTGTTAAGTATGAGTAAAAGTGGCATAGTTTTATTGGAAATCATAAAAGGATGCGGATCACTGCTAGATAAGAACTATCAAGAAATAGCCCCATCCCCAAAACTGAGATACAGAAGGAAGTTTCAAAATCCTCCAGAAACTGCACTGAACAGTTCGTTTCTGTAACAGGTTATCGGGTATTTGCATAAATCAAGGCAAAACAAACTCCCAGATGAAGACAGGAAAAACATCACCAATGAAAACTCACTTCCCACAATGCAAAGACAAAATATCAGTTCTCACTATACATCATTGAGAAAGACCCGCTTCTTTCTTCAGAGAAGGCTCCCTTCTCTCATACAAGTGCATGCATGTACGTGAAAACCTGCTGAATTCGGCAGTGGCAGATGGAGGGGCAGCATGTTGGCTTGCCTGAGCGCTGTCGCCCCAGGTGTGCTCAGACAGAAACCCTGCACAAATTTCCAGGCAGGTAAATGCAGAGCGCTTGTGAAGGGAAACCTTGCAGCATGGGCTTCTCCTCCCTTTGGCCTACTGCTTTCTGGTTGCTCTTTGACTCCAAATCTGTCCAAATCATCCTATGGCTCTGTACCAAGAGGAGGTTGTCCTTCTTAGGCCACATGTGTCGAGGTGCAGTTTCTGGAGAATCCTCTGTCCAAACAGGGCAGATCTCTAATGAGAGACGCCAGGGGTACGTGTGTGGGCCATGGGCTGAGACGCTGCCTCGCATCCTGCATACAAGAAAAAGTTTGTAGCAGAATGGAAAACTGTAATGGTCATTGCCAAAATACAATAGCAAAACACTGCATGAGTTAGGGAAATTTTTCTGTATCCTCAAAGCTACAGGGAGGCAGTTCAAACTGCAGCTTTTGTCACCTACCTTAATTTTCAAACTGCATTGAGAAAGGACTTCCATGTTGTGACACTTCACAAAAGTGGGTGCCATTTTTGCATACATGGCTGTCTGAGGATATGCTATTTTTCTGATCTCACCTGCAGTTCCATAAAAAAGCCTGGCATTAAATTTAGAGGGCACATGCACTCCTCCTGACCTAGCAGCAGTACAGCTGGGCACGGGCTGCGGAGAGTGGTTGCGCAGCTGTGGTGCTGTTGGACCACTTAACCTGCGCCTTGCCAATCCATGGACATGTTCTTGCACTAATACTGTAGGATGGCTGGGTTTAGAAAGGGGAGAAAAAAATATACTTCAGGTGGATGTGAGCTAGCCATTCATCTTACGAGTATTTGCACTGTATTTGCTCATCAGCAGGTGTCACCACACCACCAGTTGCAAAAACGTGACACCGTCACGATGACCTCTCTTTATTCTGAGCCTATATCCGAGGCTGTTTTGCTACCCTCCCCTCATGATGTGCATTCCATGAGTATATATTGAATAGGATTCAATATTTAGGATCCATTCCTGGATAAGTCCTTTTGTTTTTCTTTTAACAAACTTTTAACAGATAAGTTAACTTCCTGCTTGCTACTGAGCTACTGCCATCAAAATGGCTCTTTGGGATTTGATGATACTCTCATGTCTTCTTGCAAGGGTTGGTCATTTCAGAGAGAGACTCTGGTAGCTACTTTGTGACTGTGAGCCCCAAAGCTCGTGATAATTGATTCTTGTTGTTGTCTGATGTTGCTTTCTGTGTATTAGAGATTATAATATTAACACTGTGAGCACAGTGGTAGCAAGGCAGTATGTGAAAAGATCCATCCGATGTCTTGCTGTGAGCTTTCTATTACCAGCAAACTCCAAAACCTTCCCCGTTGTTATGGCAAAAGTGCCAGGGAGGAGGAGGAGTACAGGAAGTACATACAGAAACATTGTCCAAAAGATGCCTATGGTGGCATTAAATGACCCTTGAGGATTACATGTGGAATAGCTCTGAACTACATTTTCCCCGAATGGGAACCAGCAGGGCATGTGGTTCTTGTGGACACTGGACATATTTAAATGTATCTGACATTTTCTGAATACCCCAGCCATTTCACAGATGGAGCATTAGCATAAAGTCCTTTCTGTGCTAGCTTGTGCTTAGTTTAGGAAAAAGGACACTATGTTTTCAAAGTCTTGTGAGCCAGAGTGAAAGACCTTTAGGGGACAAATTCCAGAAATTCCCCAGGTGGAAGCGGAAAGCAAAGGGATGGAGATCAAAGTAAAGATGAAAAGTAGCTGCTTGCGCCTGACAGGGCTCTTTTGTTTGGGCATCTCCTTTGGAATGCTGAAAGAAAATATGTGGTTTTGACTATTTCTGGTCAAAATAAAGAGGACTAAACAAAGAAATTACTCCAGAAAATAACCCAGCATCATAGTCACTAGTTTAATTTCTGACGGGAAAAAGGACATAAAGTATTTTCTGCTTTCTGGAAGGAGGGCGACATTTTTAAGCCAGCAGCGTTTGAAGTAAATAAAGCACTACTCGCAAATTGCCATCTGTCATCATTAGTATTATTTATCCATTCTTCTCCGTGTTCATTCAAATTCCATTCTCAGCAACTGAGAGTTGGAAAACTTCTTCCCATCGTACTTCTCTACCTGTTGGCTCCTTTGGACCCCACTATGCTTATAATACTGATTTTTTCATGGATAAGCAAAATATAGTTTCTACCAATCAGACTTCCCAGGTAACAGGTCAAATCCTTCACTTTATTATGTTGTAGGGCTCGATCAGATTCTTATTCAGATGGTGATGAGTCTTGACACATAATTCCCCCAAAGTTTCTTGATTCTGGCTTTCTTATGTGGGCCTTGTACAGGCACAGCCAGCCACTGATAATATGCAGGTTTAGAAATAATAGCAACAACAACAAAAAGAAAAAAAAAAGATATTTAATTGTACTGCCTAACATGTGGGAGTCTTACGTGAGTTTTCTTCAATCAGATTGTACGTATTCAAGAAAATACTTCTAAAGATATTCTATGAAAGTATCTTTAAAAGCTTGCATTAAGCATTTCATTATTGGCTAGCATCTTCCTGTGACATTCCCAGTTTGATGTTTAGGTTTGTAAGGTTTTAATTTAAAGGAACAATTTACTTTGTTGAGGTATCACTGAATTTAGCATCTTGATGCAGGGTGGTTTATGCTTTTAATCTGCAAAATGTTTCCAATGTAGACAGTCAATCTTGCCTTGATACTTAAAGACAGTTTCCCAACTTATTTTAAGAATAGGAATTCTGGGAAATCTTAATGTAGAATTCAGTTCTGAATTTTTATACTTCTTTCCTATGCCAGACTATTTGCACTTATAAAAGCAAAGCTGAGAGCTATGGAAACTGAAAACCTTCAGCTAGGGTAGCACAAGAATGGGGAGCTTGGACCAGTTTATTCCTTCTTTTCCAATGTGCTTTTGGCCCTGCTTTGCAGTGACGGCTGAAGGTGTCAGAGACCTGCATGCAGTGGTTTCAGCTTCCAGGCCCCCTCTGACAGGGGTCTTTTTACTCAGATAGCAAATTTACTCCTGCCCATCTTAACCAGTGGTGCTGGACTAAGACCTCTGAACCCGTGCTGGATGTTAAATAGGAATATTTAACTGGAATAAGCTCAGATAGGAATGTTTCTACTCCTAAATCAGAAAAGTAAATGATGAAATGCCAATATCTTCTTATTAGTTCACAAAACATCCAGTTTTACAGCTTGTACCTGCTCTCTTTCTAAAAGCTGTGCATAAGAAGTTCTGCACATTTTTAAACTTTCCTTTGCATCTTTTCAGTAAAAGACACTCTTTTGGTTAACTTTAAAACATAGCTTTTTTCCCCCTTCCTTATTTTTTTCCTCACTAAAACACATTTTACATTTACATTATCTACTGCACTTTGGTAACACTACAGTAAGCTCATTTGCTTCAACAAATGCGGCCTGCTGTGCTCTTGAAAATGGAACAGTATAGATTATGATTACTGGTTCAGTTTTTCAGCTCTTCAGTCACATGACCAATTTTTCTTTCTTCAAGTATTTGTAAAGAACTAACTTTCTGCTTGTCTAACTGTCTTTACAGGGATTCAGATTTTCCTGCTAGCACTTTCAAGGCCAAGTCTCTGCAGGAAAATCAGAGAATGAAGTACTGAGGATTTCAAGAGCGTCGGAAGCTCACCTGCTGCTTCTCATGCACATTGGTTTCTGCTGCTGAGAGTGAAAATCCCAGACAAGGACTCTACTTTCTCCCATTTTCTGTAGCTTCCTTCTCAAGGCTGAGAGCCTGAAAGCAGTTTTGGTGTTTGATTCTAATCCAGAATCTGTATTTCACTCTGATCCAAGCTCTCAACACAATTGCATTTTTTATTTTTTTAAGCCTCATCATCAACAGTGGCCTTTTTCTAAATCTCAGACTGATTCTCTCGTGCCTGTCAGTACTTATGGACTGAAATGGCCATCTCACTCCTCTTGGCTGCAGTGTGTATAGAAAACCAGACTCTTTGAAAACTCCAGAAATTCCCATGCCTTCAGGAATGACGTGCACTAAGGTCTTAGGGATGCCAGTGGTGGAGAGACCATGGCTTGCATGCGCTAGCTGTGAGCCAGGTCTTTGCACCTGGACCCATACTGGCCTCTCCTATGGGGACGTCTGCAGGATTTGGACCTTCATAATACACTTGCTACATTTTTATTTTCATGCACATATAAAAGTGTATTTGTGTGCCTATCTGACTGTACCCGTGGGTAGATACAACCAAGGTGTACAAATATGCGTGCAGTCACAGACACCACACCGGAGGTGCTCTCGCCTTGGGAGTTTGCAGCTGGAACCTGGAGATCTTAGGAATGAGAGCTAAAATGGGCCAAGGTAAAAATTTAAACACTCTGTTTTGTAAAGCTTAAAATATTTCCAAAGGTAGTGGAAAATATAGGCCACCAGGCTTGCATCCTTCAGGAGGTGGTGGAGGGGGCCGTGGGAAAAACTTGCAGGAAAGGGCAAGCAAGGACCTGTAAAGCAAAGGCTGTTACTATTGGGGAGCACTGGGAAGGCAGAGACTCCCAAACACTGTGAAAATGACCCCCTCAAAAAAGATAAAGATCTTAGCTGTGTATGTGAGATGGTTTGGAGGAGTGCTCAGGTGTACCAGGTACTAACACTAGCACCACTGTCATGGTATTTATTCACAAATGCGTCACTGTTGAGAGGTGGGGTTCACCTCACCTAATGTTTGATATTTCAGGTACGGCTATCTGGGCTAAAGTTGTCCCTAAGCCTCCCACTGCAGTCGATGGATGGAGAGAGCACTTTCACAGGGCGATTCATATAACCTCTCCCAACCCACGGATTCAACCCCATGGGTTGAATCCACATTTACTGGTACCTATGCTCACTTGCTATAGAAGGAGCTACTTGGTGACTTTAGACAGCTGGGGTTAGGTGGACTGAATCTCATTCCTAGAACAAAAGTGAAAATGCAGCTTGATCCATGGGGACTCTCAGCTTTGGCACAGTAACTAGGATACTAAGCTACCCTTCACAGGCTGTTATTTTTAAATTGGCATCTATTTTTTTCCTTTTTATTTTATTTTCCAGGCATTGCCATGGAGCATGAATCAATTCAAAGCGTATGAAGAGTGAAGGAAAAAGGGGAAGAAATAGCTAGAAAAATTCCTCCTGCATAAAATGGTTCAATGGCTCGGTGAAGGAGTACATAGTTCCTGTAAAAAGGACAAGAAAGCCCGATAGCATTATAGCAAGCTTACTTTAAATTTTTTTATTATAATGTCTTTTGCTTCTTTCCAGATTCGAAGGATGGAAATCAAATTGCTTAGAAATTACATGACTCGCTTCCATTTTCATATCATTGGTTAATTATCTTGTCATTACGGTGTCCTATACTCTCCAAAGCCGAGCAATGGCACCTGTGGAAGTCTCTCCATTTTTCTGTAAAGAACATCTACCGGAGATTAGGGAAGCTGTTTTCACTGTGTTGCTCTTTTAGCAAGAGGCCCCTAACTGTTTATCAAAACTCTCAAAATCACTTTTAGGCAGAGATCCTGGCTCTTTCAGAACTGCTATAAATAGAGAATATTTTCATTTAAACTAAATGAGTTCCACTAGGACCGAGACATTTTAGTGCTTTCAAATGTATGCTGTGTGATTTGGCTCTTAGGGCTTCCATTTCAGCTGAAGATTACAGTTGCTAGTGTTCCACTGTTTTAGAATTTACAGTCAAATGGTTAAAAAATCTTGATATTTACTCCCATAGGTTTTCTCCCTATACTTTCCTGTTCTCATAGAATATCTCACTTTTTTATTCTGTTTCTCATCTCATAACTTTGTATACCTTAAGCTTGTACATTTTCATTGTTTCTTCGAAGGCTTTTTAAATACCTCCCAAACCATTCACTCAAGTGCGAGTGACACTTCCATGGAGAGAGAGTAAAGTTTGCAGGTGGCACCAATGTGAAATTATTATTCAAGGAGCATCCTAATCCGTTGTTTTTCCAGTAGAAATACTATCCACCTGCATTTCTCTGAAAATCCCTCTCCCACATCTGTTAACTTTCCCAGAGTGATGCTTCTTTCTTCAATGTTTTCTCCTGCAGATGTCAGGGTGAGTGCTTATAGGCTGCCATGCAATGTTCATGGTAGGTGAATGGCACTTCCATAGTAGGTGGTGTCCTGTGATTGAAGCTCCTAGAGGACAGCTGGCTTTTTTAGACTTTCTCAGGGAAGTGCTATTAAATTTTTAAGCAGCCTCAGGCTGAATGGACTTGGTAGACCTTCAGGTTCACGGTTAATATGGGATGTAGATTTTCAATTCATCATCTTTTTTTTTTTTTTTTTTTAATAGCTAATATCTCTGTAGCCTGCAATGGGCTATTACCTCCTCTCACATGAGTATATTTTAGAGAAACTTTTTTTACTATATTTCTATATTTGCAAATCTACAATTATATATTTTGCATATACAGTGCAAAAGACATGAAATGAGCAGATGTCATGATTCAAAACAAGCATGTCATTAGCCCATAATTATATTTTTCTCTCAGAAATTAATTAGGAATGAGGCAAAACATTGTTTTTACCATCTCTCCAAAAAAAAAAAAAAAAAAAAAAAAAAAAAAAAAAAAAAAACACCACACAAAGATGCAGTGTAACTCAATAAATTGGTATACAACACATTGGCCAGTTGGGAAGCACACAAAATATTTATTTTCAATTGGAACCTTGTCATTATCCTACCAGGCAAACGGGAGAAATGTGCAAATGAAATTATCTGGCTCCTTCATGCTTTCTTGTTTATAATGGGCAAGGTTATTGCCTCACAGATTTCTGCTGAATAAAATGCCAAAGTTGTCGTAGCTCTTCCAGCAAAATTGTTGTGGAAAGGTTAAAAGAACCATAGGGAAATAAAAAGTAAGGGAAGAGCTGAAAGGGAAGTAAGCAGAATGGGAAAAGAAGCTGATGGAAGTAGAGGTGAGAGAAAAAGAGGAGAAAGGAAGTTCTTAGGAAGTTTCTTCGTTGTCACAACCTTACACCAGAAGGCCCTCATACTGCTCAGGGATTTCACAGTGTCTAAAAAGGGGCTGCTGCTAGGATCTCAAACCAGTGCAGCGCGTTTGTGCGAGCCCTAGCAGACCCAGTTGCAGATCAGTTACAGGCCGGGTTTCTTTAAAATGCACACCTATATCTGGTGAAAGCTGGCCAACAAAAATGGAGAATGTCCAACGGTGGCCCTAGAAACGCGCTAAAGCACAGAGCATTTGTTCCTTTTGTCTGTCTTTGTGTATCAATTGTTTCACTGATTTTTCAAAATCAAGGATTTACCATGAAGGTGAGAGGCAAGGAAGAAAAGAAATTGTCCCTCTCTCTGAGCAAAGGCTGTCCCAGGACCTTACCTATGATTCTTATTGGCATAAATGGTTAAAATCTGGCCTTGTGAGTTAGACATTGCACAAGGAGACTGACAATTCAATAACAATTTCACTTTGCATGGTCACCCTCGTGCAATCTTGCTCAGCAGCATGATATTTGACCCAAGCTAATGATTAGAAAGCGCCACGACTTTCAATTTCTCCTCATGGTAACTTCACTGTGAAATTTCCTTTTAACAGAATAACCTACCTGGTATTGGTTTACATGTGTAGAATGCTGCTAGATAAATCACTAATAAAAATATAGTATAAGTATCAGCAAAAGAAAACAAATCCATCTCAAAATCGGTCCATATTTAACCATAGCAAAAAATACAGAGCACTTGGTGAAAGTTCATGCAAAGGCAGCTCTGCAGAAGAGGTCCACAACGACAGCTATCAACAATGATTCGTGTTGACTTTAATGGACCCTAGGCACCTGGATATTTTTGAGAATCCAAGCTGCAGCTTCTCTTCTGAAGCTGGTGCACACAGAAGAGGGCAAATAAGCGTCTACCTTGTTCTGTTTCATGAGCCTCCCATTTACACAGTTTCAGTGCTAACTGACTGCTGAGCAGGTCCAGGGAAAACACAGCTTGAAACAGAGAGTGCCTGGCTGCTAGTAACGCTGCATTACAGATCTTCTTGTCTTTTCCCTACATGGTCTCGCACAGAAAGCTGACAAAACATAACCTTTCTTTCTGGTAGCCGTGGGAAGATCTGAGCAGCCGTCCAACGTTGTTCGTGTTATACTCACCGTTATATCGGCAAGAAGAGAACAGAACCACTCCAGAGCAGCCTTATTCATTTTAGCTAGGGTCAATAAATAATATTTCTTTGTTGCTGGGAATAGCATCACTTGTCAAGGAGCATTAACATATATTTTCTTTTGCCACATTTCCTCTGAAGTCAGTGATTAGAGAATGAAGCAACTTAATAAATGTTCCCTCGTCTTTTTCCTCGGGGGTTTCTGAATTTTGACGTGTGTGGATTGTGAGAAAAATACATTATGAATCATTGTCTTTCACTATCTAGAACCCATAAAAAGTAAATACAACCCCTTCCTTCTGTTACAAAACTATTGCCTGCAGCATCAGTGAAGGATATCGGTGTTAATCAAAAACAAGATACTAAGCTCAAATGCCCCAAATCAGAGGCCACTTGAAAAAATTCTTGCATGTCTTTACACACACACAATTTTGATGCTAAAATGAACCACCTTAAAGAGAGTGCTGTTACACCAGCATCTGGCAGGAATTTACACACACACCAGCACAACTGTTGAGGCAGCAGCTTCGTTTTCCCGTGTTGCTCACGACATTACACTTCATTGACAATCACTCCTTTCTGTCCTCTTGGAAGACGGTGGGAGGCACAGCAGTGAATGAGTATATCCACAGGGGAACAAAAGAAAACATAATTTCAATAAAGATTTCTCAGCAAGGCCAAATCCAATTTAGCTTGCAGGGCTTGCTGCAGATGGGCTATGCGATTTGCAGATCTCTCAAGCAGAAGCCTATTTGTTTCTCTATCTGACTGTTCTACCTGCAATTGCACTCCCAAACTCTGCATTGCTGATGTGCCCTGTAAATGGAGTCTATTTCTCAACTTAAACCCTCAGCTGATTTGAGTTTTTTTTTTGTTTTGTTTTGTTTTGTTTTTGTTTTTGTTTATTTTTTTATTTTTGCTGTCGCTTTGGTGCACTTTTATTACGTTCTTTGCAGAGCCCTCTGGAGCCCTGCCTGCATGCTGTCGTGTACAGCCGTCCCTCGTTCAGACCTGAACCCCTCTCCAGACACACGAAATGGTGCTCTGCTGCATCTGACAGCAAGTATTGCCTGCAGGACTTTACACAATTTTCTGTCTCTCTAAATTACCCTGTGATTTGATTTGGTAAACTCACTGCAAATATGAGATGCAGCTTTAGGGCCCAGCAGGGAGTTCTTCGCTTGCTATGTTTTCTGTTTAGCTACGGTCTGAGAGTAAATGCAATGCTGCTGTTCTTTAAGGACCTTCACACTGATATTTTAAAACTTTACAAGCCACGGTGATGATCTGGTCCCTCAAAGAAGGCAGAGAGCCTGTAGAAAACTTGCCTCTGAACTTTTGAGAAAATTGCCTTTTATGTCTCTTATGTATCTGAAGATGCATACAAGGTTGCACTGATCCGTATTCACCCATACTTCTGATGGCCGAGAGGGGGTCTCAGGACATGATCCGGCTCTCTAGAACAGCCCAGGACATTTCAGCATCTCTTGGCACCAATACTGATTAAAAGGGCAAAGAGCCTGAGAAGGATGAGTTTGTCCAGCTTGTGGGAATAACTGTTCTGGCACAGGGACTGAAGAGCTGGTGCTCCTGAAACAGGAGGAAACGCTGGTGTAGATCGGAATAGAGTTGCAGCAAGCAGAGCCTGGGAGGATAACTCTTGCACCAAGGCTGGAGCAGACGAGGGGTGGGCATCTTCAACAGCAGTTTCGCTGGGTTCAGCATTTTGCATGAATCAGATGTTGGGAGTTGGTGATGTTGCGCAAAAGGAAATCTGAAATGATTTCTTGAAGACATTTTGAAACAATACTTAGGATGAAATAAGAGCTAAGGTTTATAGATACATGGAAAAGTTGCTGGACATGGTCTTTTGTAATATAAAAAATGCTCTTTGCTTTTTAAATAAAATGCTGATGCTGTAGCCTGAGTGTGGGTGCCCAGAGCTATTCTTGCCCAGTGCTCTGCTGCCCAGAGATAGCACAGTAGTGTCCCCAGCTCTCATTATTTTATCTTGAAGCTTGAATTTCATTGAGTATCTCTCCTAAAGGCCTGGTTCCTGCAGTCATACGATTATGGGGTAAAATCAGACATGATTTACCTTCTCTTTCACCCCTAAAAAGGGGCTGAGTGGAATTGTATGAAATGCAATGGAATTGCAGCTAACTGTAATAACATGTGCTGTAGAGGCATAGAAGAGAGAAAAAAAATCAAACCTCAGCTAATTTGAAAAAAAATGTTTTAAGGATCATCTCATTTGGGGGGAGGTCTGAATTATGACTTGATTTTTGGAGCTGGCAATCTTCTCAGGAGTCCTCAGTGTATTTGTACAGCCACTGCTCACCCTCACACCTGATTCAGGAACGACCTGCCTAGAGCAGACAACGGTTCAGGTGAGCTGCGTGGCCCAAAAGCAAACCTTTGGGCCAGCAGTTTATTCCAGGAACACAGACACAATTTTCCTTCAGTTCCTGAAGTTCTTATAATGCAAAGTTTGATGTAAGTCCACGAATGATGAAATTGCTCTTCGATGGCAGCAAACACCCTGGGGTGGGAGGAGAAAGGCTGCAGCCCTGGGTTTGCGTGGGAAGGATGCTTTGACCCATGCACAGAGGCTCAGCAGTGGGTTCACTCGCTCCATTTTCCTCCCTCCCACCTGGATATGCCACTTCCTGACACAACGTGTTGCATTCCCATAGTTGTTAGGACAGTGCCTGCTGCCTCCTCTGTTATCCCTGGATGCTGGGAAACATTTTTCATGCATCTTGCCACAGTCTCCTGATGCTCAGAGTCTTCATCTGCTATCAGCAGAAAGGTTTTGTTGACAGGTTTACCACAGCCCCATTTGCGTTCGGTCCTCCTTTGAATCCTGGCTCATCACATGAAGGTGGTTCACTAATACTGGATAATTTTTGTTTGACCAAGTACGGCTAACCCTTAGGCAAGCAAATATTAATGAGAGGAAAGGAAGCATGATTAGTGCAAACAGCAGCTTGGATCACACACCTCTGCTTTCTGCGCACAGTCAGCTAAAAGCACTGGCTCTGGCTCCCCTCCCAGTGGCAGTGTTACTCTTCCTGCATCACCAGACGGCAAAGGAAGGATTTGTATTTATCCCTTTGAAGCAAGCACTCAGTGAGATGTTCCCTTAGCACTCACTGATGTGATAGTGAGTAAGATTAGTGCAAAGATCAAGGGTAGAACAGGCCTTGACTGTACCAGCTCAACCAGCGTTAGTGCAGCACTGAGATGTTTCCATCAAAATACCTGGCCTTGTATCACAGCTGTAAAGTATTGAACAGAGCAACAACCCTCTCCTCTGAAAGGAAAACTGAAGGCTCATATAACCCTGCTCCTGTGCTGGAAAGATACTTTTGCTTTGGTGCTGTTAAAAATGGGTGAAAGCTTTTTTGGAGAGCATTGTTTGCTGTTGGATAATTCGTGTTCATTGAAACATTTCACAGGAACATACCTATGTTAACAAAAAAATACAGAAAATAATCAGTATAAGATTTTCCTTGGGGTCCAAATGCTCAAGGCAACTCAATCTCAGTGGAATATTTTGCAAAATACTTGATTTTTTTCTTGTAAATGTCAGATCATATATCATATCAAAATTCTGAATTTTTGTCAGCTTTTGGTGTCATAATTTGATGTTTATTGTGCAAAAACAATTGTAGCTCTCAGCATGAGTTTCCCACTCTTGGCACCTTTGTCTATGTTCAAAAAGAGAATGGTCAGTCACTATATTTTTCAAGTTTCACTGAAATAAAATGTGTATTTCTTAAGAATACGTATTCTGACTTCCTCCTGGCCATGAATGGAGAAGTTGCTACGAGCTTGTCCTGTCTTTGCTCTGTCTTCCTTCAGAGTGGTAGAAATGTGGATTTAGTGCCTGCTTTAGAGGAGGGAAAGCTCCCAGGTATTCTGCTGTGCCCAAGCCATGAGATACATGTTATAAGATGCATCAGTTGCTCTTTACAATCCACCTAGGTATAATGGAAATACACTGATAATTAACGTTGACATCCCTAAATATGTGTTGCTTTGTAAGGGCCCAGGACAACTCTCTCAGGCCCAGCATCAGGTGGCACACGGGAGGTTTTGCAGCCCTCTGAACAGTTGCTGCTGAGACAGCATTTGGGGAGGATGAGGCAGCACGTCCGAGGTGCAAGGCAACGTCTGCAGGTCGTGCAGAGCTGGTCACTGGTGCACTGGCCGCAGAGACAACCCTGCAGGAGTCTAGCTTGGACACTTCGACTTGATATTTCTTGGGGGTTAGGGTCACAGATTTTAGTAATAACCTCTGTCAAGACTTGCCAATGCTATTTGCTTGTTTGTTTAATTTTGTATCTGAGGTTTTCATATATATTATTTAGGCTAGAGCTAAATGAAATGAAAGTGTAAGTCCTTCGCACCCTGTTTGTGTTATCTGGCTGGACATGAGTGGTGAAACTTCTGGATCAGCTCTGGCTTGATAGAAAGACTTGCTCTTTTCTTAATGATCTGACTGTATTTTTCTTCCCCAGCTGCTTCCCAGAAGATCAGCACTTTGGCCAGCATTGCACTGTTAGCTGGGAAAATGCCCATATTCCTATTATCCATTTTAATTCTGGAAACTGCCAACCTACAGTTTAACAAGCTAAAGTTACATATAAATAGGAATAAGAACCTCCACATGCAAGGAAAACAAAGAGAAGCTAGAAAACATCTTACAGGTGATGAACAGATACACATACATTTCAGGACAGCTTTTATTCTTAACGACTTGTCCAGGCTAGCCATTAATGTTAACAGTTGCTAGCATTTGTGTCATTTCTGGTGAAGGCTGTTGGTAGCAGAGGCTGCCTCCTGGGGAGCTATGTGCCTGCAGCAGCAGTTTGGTGTCTCAAAGGTGCTGCTTGGCCCTGTGGCTCTGCCCACTGTGGCTGCAGCAGATCAGAGGCTGGGGCACCTGGGGCAACTTGGGAGCTCATGGAGATGGGCTGCCTCCATGCTGCAGCTGGCTGCCTCTGGAAAGCCCTGCCCAAAGCTGTCCTGGTTGACAGGTCCAAAACAACAACCATTTGGGATGAGCAAGGGCTCACAGTTGTAGCTTTTTTCCATTAACTTGGTCAATGTTAAGGTCCCCTTCATCAGGCTTGTAACCCTTTGCAAGGACGCCCTTGCTGTCTTTACAGAATGACTGGGACTTCCTCTGAGGCATCCTTAAATGTATTCCAGGGTCATCTGCTGTTGGGTCAGGACTAACTAAACCTATGAATATTAATGGAGCTACAGTACAGGAAAACAGGAGTAAGTATCAGGTATAACAAATCATATACATAATCAGCTGGGAAGAGAGTTGAATAATTTTAAAGCAGATTCTGACACTAAGTGGACAGATGGTCCTTCTACTGCAGCAATAATTTTGATAGAAGGAATGCACACAAATTCTGCTAATTCCGTATGTAATTTCTGAGATCACTGTGAGTTGACATTAAAATCTGTAGCAATCAGATAACAAGTAGCCTTTCAGACACTGAAATATACTGCCAAGGAGCCTGCAAATTTTTCTTGGCATAGCATTCTCAATCATTAGAGAATTCAGCAACAGAAAACGTCAGGGAATGGCATTTATTTTTTCAACAGAATATTTATATTTTTTTTATTAGATAATCTATCAGGGTCATTTCATTGTTCAGGCAGGAAAACAGGCAACACACTATTTCCTGAGTGCAAGCCAGCATTCCCTGAGACCATGATCTCATACACACAATTTTTGCAGACACACTTTTAGTTGTTCCCAAGCTCTCCTCAGATGTGTTTAACCCCCTTTAGCCTATCACACAGTTGATTCAGACTTAATGAAATAAGTGAAAATATTTCCATTGATTTCAGTGATCTTTGGATCAGGCCTGGCAAGTCTTTGCTCATTCATAAAAATACTCCATTTTTAAAACGAGTATCAGTGAGGTTTCTGGAAGGCTCAGTTTCTTCTACTAAATACTGATGCAACCATAGTAAATTGTAACATATGTCACTTTTTGTTTGAACGAAGGTCCAGGCTGAAGAGGACCTGTACCAGGGCTGCGTCCATATTGCTGGGGCATCGGCCATACTCCTTACGAGTCCATCCACGTAGGTCACCAGGGCTAAGAAAACCGCACTGCCATCCTGTGTCTCTAATACCAGTAAATCAGTAAATCATCAGTAAAAAATTGCCACCTGTTGAATCCATTCCTCCAGCATACATATTTTTAATGTTTAATACATGAGATCAAATAAAATTTGTGCTTAAAGTGGTAGTATGTCACATATGGCAGGAAGTAGGATTTTGTCTCTAGCACTGATAATAAAAATGTCAGTCTTTATCTAGCTTCACAGTGTGTTTTTTACTCATTATTGCTGCCTGTACGGGCTCGTTCCCACCTGGGCCTGATCATTGTGTCATTTGGGTTTCACGATCTGATAACTGTAAAGCAGACAACTGTCAGCAAAAAATACTTGTTTCCGAAGAGAACAAACTTCTAGAGTGTATTTATTCGTATGTGTTTCTTGACCTACTTAAATTTAATTCTGATAATACATTATCAGTGGTGCAATACCATTAGTAATCTTTATGCACAGATGAATGGTATTTTTGGTGTGTTTTTTTGGCTAATAGAAGCACAATGAGTAGGAACAGATTGCAAGTACTTTTTGTTCTTCCAGTCAAAAAAAAATAAAAGAAAATTCAATGGAATATCCTTGGAAGGAAACACTGAGGGCAGATGAACAGCTTCCTGAAAACTGAAGACTAGTCAATAATTCATCACCGGCCATGAATACCATATATTTCATCCCTAGATCTCTAGTATGCCATTAACAACTGTAAATTAACGCTTTGAGCATTGGACCATTGCTGGGCCAGTACTAGTGCCTTTACTAGTGTTCTGCATGATAGGACAGAGGTTTTCGGTGGTTTTGTGGGTGATATCAAATGCAGGGAAGTGGTCGGTGTGCTGGAGGGCAGGCTGCCATTCAGAGAGACCTGGACAGGCTGGAAAAATAGGCTGGCAGGAACCCCATGAAGTTCAGCTGAGGCAAATGCAAGTCTTGCCCCTAGGGAGGAATAATCCCATGCAGCAGCACAGGCTGGAGGCCAACTGGCAGGAAAGCAGCTGTGCAGAGAAGGACCTGGGAGTCCTCGTGGACAACAAGCTGAACGTGAGCTGTCAGTGTGCCCTGATGGCAAAGAAGACCAAGCAGGTACTGGGCTGTGTTAGCAAGAGTGTAGACATCAGGATACAAGAAGTGATTCTCCCCCTCTATGTGGCACAAAGTAACCTGCTCATGCTGGAGTATTTCTGCTTACATTTAAGTCTCTGCTGAAACATAGGTCCTTAAAAAAGCTTCTTCTTGGCTGAAGACATTTTTTTCTTCACAGGTGAAAGGAAATTGTTTAATATTACATCTTTCATTTACTGACTATAGGCTACTTGACATTCTCCAAGGCAGGACTTAATTGCTGAAAGATATAATTAGCTTGTCCTTGAGGAACAGAGAAGTCCTGGTACTGACATGGTACCCTTGCCTCTTTCTATCTGGCTGCCCTGCACTGCTCCAAGCCACCATCAAGGCGATAAGGAAAGTTACCTGAGCAAAAACAACCTTAAAAGGGAAAAGTATTAAAAAAAAAAAAAAGCTTTTTGAGCAGGAATTCTCTTAAAGTGCTTGTTGGAAAAGAGATACAGTGGGGTGAACTGAAGATGAAAAAATGAAATCAAACCAGGGCAGGGAAGATGCTACACCTCTGTAAAAATGCCTTGCCTCATTTTTCACAAAGTACATCAGCAGTGAGCGTGAAAGCATCTGAAGAGCTAGAGGAAGCACTGCAGATGGACGTAGGGGAGGCAGGAACTGAAATCATATACCTACATGGAAAGCTGGTGTGTGACCAGGTCACAGTTATCTCAGAGTCCTGGAAGAGGCATATAATTATTTAACCTCTAATTATACAGCATGTTAACGAGTGAGATGTTTATTTCCTTCAGTCATACTCAATAAAAGCATTTAAACATGTTTTAAACTCCAAGTGTGTGAATAATGCTGTGTTTGCTTAGCAAGGGCTCTAATGATTTCAGCTGGAAGCCTCATTTCCTTAAGGCTCCTATTAATTCTAAGGACACTTTTCTACTTCTGCAGGAAGTGCAGTGTGAGAAACAAGCGAGATTACAGCACAGTAGACAAAATAGGATGTTTTCTGGAGGTAAGGCTAGGAGATGGAAAGACTCCTAAAGAAAGCCATCATGTTATATTAATTATCTGAGCTTGTAATGTCCAGGCTTAGTTTTACTTTCCTGTTGTCACACAGCTTGTGTGCAGGTGCCCACATGCAAAAAAGATGTGACTACCAATGTCATGTTAGCAATCTCCATGCAAAATCCCTTCGTCTAATCAGAAATATGAAGGGAAAGTGAAGGGAGTAGCACTTCAGACAAAAAAATACTAGACACAGAAATGTGCTCGAAACATTTGTCTTCATCATGAGATTGAAAAGAAAAAGCTGTCAGGCCCCTGAAGTACTTGGTACTTCCATCCATTCAGAATAAACTGCTGACTCTAATGACTGCCCTTTCAGAGACGGTCTATTTTGAGACAACGAGTCTGTGCCAGAAGGAGCAATCACAGAAATGCAGTGTGCTATAAAGCGAGGCAAGCCGGGGTGGATTTCGGGTCTTTTGCAAAGGGATTCCTTTCAGGCTCACTCTCTAGTACTGGATTCACCTTAAGTCTGGTGAACCCTAGGAGTGGAGAGGAACGAGCTGGCAGAGGCCCAGCAGCTGTGTTGGTGTGGCAGAGAGGGGAGTGCCTCATGCAACATCCGCGGGGCAGATCAGGCTCCTGGCTACTTGCCGAAGTGCCCAGAGGATGCTCCGAAACAGCTCCTGCTCGTAGGTGCTGCCTCAGCATCTCACCTTGGCTCAAAGAGCGGGTTTCTTCGCTGCTCTGCTTGTGCATGACGACACTTCACTCGGCTATAGGCAAAGTTGCACGTCTATGATTCATGGAAATGCAATAGTGCTCCGTGCTTTTGTGCACGTGGGCACATTGGTGCCAAGAACTGACCGTGCACGGGTACAGCCCTCTATACCTGCCAGCATCGTCAAGTGACACTGTCCTCTTGAAAAAAAAAAAAAAAAAAAAAAAAAAAAAAAAAGAAGTGATTTACCCTCTGCCTAAGTAGAAGCAAGGTCTGCCTACTTCTATGCAGAAGCATGGACATAGCCAGACGGTAAGGGACCAATATGTGCCCTGGCAGCCGCAGCCCTGGGCACACACTGCCCTGGGTCCATAGCTGGGACCTTTGACTTGAAGTATTGAGCCTGCGCTTCACACACAGCTCAGGTGCTTAAATCCCGTTCATCAGAACTAACAGCAAATACAGAATTGGCCTTTTTGTGCAGATAGGTTTGCTTGATTTGTCTGTTTAATATTAGGTATGTGCCTAAGAGCTTTACTGAACTGAATTCTTAAACACAAAACAAAACCCTGCTTCTGGGGAGCCCCACATCCTCACTGAGAATTTCTATTCTGGTTAGTAAATATTTACCATTTTTTCTTGGTCTCCCTCAGCCATTTTTCATTACTTGGAATATGTCCAGCGTGTCAGTACAACTGCTTTCTGTTGTCTTAGTGTTCATTAGGATTTATTTTTGTTCCTGTGTGAATTGACATAAATCCTGATGCAACAGAATAAGTAATGTATTGCTCTACACAGTAGTGAAGGTGATCTGTACATGTATAACAACGTAACTAGAACAGTAACATTTCTTTGTGCATAAAGTTCACTTTTTCTAAAGAGAATTTGATCAAGTTAAAAAAATAAATGATTGCCAGACCTGCAGAATGTCACACTAGTTGTTCAACAGAATAGATTTGAATCTTGTTTTGCTGATTTTTTTAAGGCTCCCTCCAAAACTGAGGAGAAAGGCAACTTCATCTTGCCCTTGTCACTAATCTGCAAACACCCACATGTGCCCCTGTGAGTACATCATCTTCCTACAACAGTGGGACTGTAGGAGCAAAGTGCTCATTTCTGAAATGAGTGAAAGAGTGAAGGTTTCAGATTGCTGACACTGACACCTAGATAAAATACACAATAAATATAAATATGTAAAACTTATATGTATGACATATAAATATGCAATACACAATAAATACACAATAAAACCTGAACTTCAAGAAATAGCACTGTCTTTTTAGTGGTCCCATAACTGCTAAAGCTCTTCAAATTTCCCTCAATCAATCAAGCCTCCATCAGCTTGTAGAAGTCATGATTACAAGTGGGCTTACCCCATTTTTAAAGGGTTGAGCCCCCTTCCATTTGGGATTTTCCAAAAATTCTTCTTAGCCATCCCACACAGAAACAACTGAAACTGCCTCTGCTCAACTTTTACCTTACTCAATTACAATATGCTGCTAGAAATGGCCCCCAGGACTGAAATTGAGGCATGTTTTCCATGTAGTATAGGGAAATAATAATTATATTTGGGGCAGGTTTAGCTCAGTTGGTTAGAGTGTCGTGCTACTAATACCAAGGTCACGGGTTCAATCCCCATACGGGCTATGCTGAGGGTTGGACTAGAAGACCTCCAGAGGTCCCTTCCAATCTTGTGATTCTGTGATATTAAATATAATATATATGATATTACACTTTGCAGTACACATTTATCCTATTTAATCAAATAATATTTGCAGTTATATCCTGCTTCAATAAATAGAAAATAACATAAGAAGTAATTGCATGAAAATGAGAATTGCAGACAAACCCAAGATCTCTTGTCTTCCTTTCCAGAAAGTTATACAAAAGAATAACACACTTCATATGGAGGGATTGACAGTATGTAGATTTTTCCTTCCTTTCCAAATTAAAAAATGTCCTTTGAACAAGGTATAATTCCTCAGAGTACAGATTTGATTCTTGTATCCATATTTATTTCTTAAGCTTTGTTGGTATTTTGCCAGGCACTGGAATAAAGCTTCACATTTTCTTTCTAAAAGACAGAGGGAAAGCTGTGGGATTTCATCTCTGAAAGTGCTGTCAAATCAACAGCAGTGTGCAATGTGTGGAATTTATGAGTAAATGGGCAAGTCCCCACCTTGGCTGATGTGAAGCTGGGGCAGATTCCCTCAGCTGTGGGCCTTGGACAATCCAGGCTTTCAGGGTAGTGCGCTCTGGCAATCACTCCTGCAGCCTTGGCTGTTTGTGCTGCTGTCTCGATTGTGTAATTTTCTATTCTTGAGGTTTTGCTTACCGGAATACTCTCTGGCTTTCTGCTATTTTCCTGTTTTTGAGCTTGTTTGTCCTTCGCTGCAATTATTCTGCCAGAACAGCACTCTTGGCTTTTTGATTTTGTAAGAACATCCTTTTCAGGAGACATGTAGGTACCTGGGAGGCAGGTGGATCCCACCAAAGGTTGTTGGTGTGACAGCTGCCCTTCCCTGCTAATCAGTGCTCAAAGCCATGGGCTCCTTTGCAGAAAAGCCTGCCAAAGTGATGGGAGCATCCCTCCAAAACCATTTTTAAATCTAAAAGATGGTGAGCAGATCTGTTTCAGGACCAGATGGGACAGCAGTGCAAAATGGCAAGGGAGACTAGGAACAGGAGGAACACACAGTCTCCGTCACTCACTAAGATCCCACAAATTGCCCTGGGGAACAGGCTAGAACTGCCTTGGCTTCTTCTCTCCTGTAATCTGCCCATTGCAGTTCAGTCGCTCTTGTGGGAGATCTAATAAAAAGCAGGTAATTGGAGCTATCAAAACTGCAGCTGTGCTGTTGGGAAAAGGGAGAAATATGACAGAAGAAGATACAGACTAGGCAGCATAAAACCAAGCGAAAAAACTTGTGTATGATGTTCAGGAGAGAAAGCTGAGAGCTTTGAGGAAAGCCAGTATCTGGGAAAGGATTTAAGGCTGTGAGAGATACTCAGCCGTTTCACCAAACAAGGATATGGGGCCTCTGTGCCCACTCTTCATAATTAGACAGCCTTGTGGCAAACAAACACCTTCTCAAGTCCTCCTCCTAAGGGAGACACCCCCTAGGATCCAATACACTGACCGATTGCTCCGTCAGAATGCTTGGAGCAACACCTGGTTTTGACAGATGGTTACAAGGATGGCATATCTCTCCCTTACATGTACACACAGATCTGCTCTCATCTTATTACAAGTTTATATTGTTTTTCCTCTGCTTAGCCTGACTTGCCAGTCATTTCTAAAATGTCATTTTCCTTAAAGGAGCCTATCAAGAAAGTCTGTGGGGCAAGATCAGTGATATTCTTTGAGGGCTTCAAAGCAGCATGATACATTTTTCATTAAACTGTAGACTTAGCCAACAGCTGTATTTCACCTATATATGGACCCTGGCTTTAATAGTACTCTTTATGTGGGGAGACTCTTTCTGGCTGTTATTTTTCAGCTGTTGTTGTATCTGTAGTTTCTATTTGTGACTATCAAGTCACAATAAGCTTTCCAGAAACATTTCTATGTGGAAATTTTGTCTGGGTCAAAAGAGGACCAAACCAGTTGTCCAGGCTGTTGCCCCTGCTACTGATGTGCTGGGACTTCTAGAAACCTCACAACCCTGGGAAAATCACTGATGCCTATGGGCAAATGCAAGATGAGTTGGATGTACTTTGCAGGTGCAGTACAGATCCAGTAAACTCACAGCCTGCGTATTTTGGACTCACAGTGAGTACCCTTCATGGAGAATGGCCCTATATTTCCATTTCGGATTTTCCAAAAATTCTTCTTGACTGTCACGTATAGGAACAATTGAAGCAATTTATAATCCTGAACAGGAGTAGGAATGACATTGTTACTGGAAAAAGTGGGTAGGCAGACAATTTCACAAACCTTTTGTGGATCTTGACCTTTTATAAATAGCGTACTAAAACTTTCACTCTATTTCCCTTTCACCAGCATTCCTGATTGCTTCTGTTTGTTTGCTTTTGTAGATTGGGAACTGTATGGGGTGACATGTGCAATGTGTTTGCTCCATGCTTGTCAAAACACAAATCATTACGAGTGAAACTATGCCTGCATTTGCATTCTTGTGTTCCTGTGGCTCTCAGCAGTGTTGATGGGATGGAAACAGAAGCAGGATTTACTCCAAAGACTAGAGGTTTATGTGAATGCTTGAATGTCTTGCAAATGTGTAATTTTGTCCAGTAATAAATGCCTTAGGCACCTGAGGTTTGAGGAGAGAAGATAGCTCCCAGTGATACATTCAGAGTGCTGTTGGCCCAAGCTGACACTGAGTGTTAGGCATCTCAGCACCTTAGTGGGTTTGGACCTATGTGACCTACATCCACTTCTTCAAGAGAGGTTAGACCCAATTTAAGTGTTTTTAGGGGCAATTAATGTCAAATGGGATGTTCTAAAGTGGTCAAGCAAGCAAAGTGGATCAGTCCAACTGAATTAGAATAAAAATGTGAATAACAATGCAGGGAATACCATGAAGAAAATGCCTGGATGATGTGATACTCAGCAGGAGCTCCTCCAGACAGATGAAATTCCTGTAATTGCTTATGAAGGGGCTGTGTTTCACCTTGCAATTGCCAACATGTTTTCTCTTCCGTCCTTGGTAGAGACCTTGCTGGAGAAAGTAACACTCTTCTTAGTGCAAGGTCTTTGGTCGCACCTAGATCTGTGAGATACATGTTCTTCATACCCAAATGTCTTTCTGATGTAGATGATGGAGTCTCTATTACAGGAGAAGTTGAAGGGAGGAAGATCTCAAACTCCTTATGGGAAACACGGTCCTCTGCCCTGCAGTGAGCCTCCTGTGTGCCTGCTAACATTCTCCATCTACCTCTGCATTTACTTTTGTGTTTTTTTTCATGAAATGAAGGGTATTTCAGTTCCTGGCTTGCAAGTCCTACCCATCAGATTACCTGCTGTATAGCTTTAGAAAGCTGGTTTCTTCTTTCCCTGACTTACCTGCTGGCATAGTAAAGATACTGTCTCCCTAGAAATCTTGTTTTGCTTATACAATATTATGTAAGCAATCTCCTTATGGGATTTATCTTTTTCTTTTAAATGTCGGATTCTAAAGAATCCGAGATTCTTTACGTCTGCTTATAGTTTTATGCTGACTGCTCAAGAGGTGAAACAGCATTGCAGCAGCAAGCCAAAGTGAAGGGCATCTGGAGCCAGCTACTCTTGGCAAGCCTTGACTGAAATAATGCAGGGGACAGACCCTTCTCATTGCTAACATTGCTGCCAGCAGTTCTGGCTCTAAATTGGATATGAAAGAGTCCCCCAAAACAATAACAATGAGTGGAAGGTAAAGAGTGAAAGTTAATTTCTAATTTTTTAATTTTTGCATTTTTTCTTGCCTCTGTTTATGTGCACCTACACAGTGTAGCATCCTGGCATCAATTCCCACAGCAATCTCTGCCTCTTCTCTTTAGTGGCTGGTGCCGTTAAAGTAGCTAGCCACTTGGCTAGTCCCTTTCTACTGCCACTGTGAAGAGGAATATGTGGAAGGAAGAAAGTTAACTCTATAGGTACTTGCCACAGCAGAATGATGCTGTACTTGCAGTCCCTTGAGCACATGCATGTTATGGTGAGAGGAATGTGCCTATGTTTCAGTGTGTCCCAGCTAGTGACACTCAGTTCCTTATTTTCGAAAGGGCTGTCACCTACCCACGTAACTTGGAGCAACATATGTTAAATGGTGTTGTAGCAGGGAAGAACATAGACAAAATTACTGCTGCTCACTCTTGAAAGGACAGGCTCAGCTACGATCTGTCAGTACATGAAGACAGCCCAGCATAACATGCTTACGAGGCTTGGAGACAGAGGTACCAGAAGCTGCTTGTGCCTGAGTGATGAGGTGCCAGGGAGGTTACACGAAATAGGCAGATTTCTGTTCTAGTGAGAACAAGCTCCCCCTCATCCAAGGGAAGACTAGTAGGTGATTGCATGGAGTCTCAGGGACAGTGTTATCAGCCAGGAAGGGGTATTGTGCAGTGAAGATCTTCAGCCTGGCAAGCAAGTAAATCTGGCCTTCTGTGATGTGGCTGAATGCTTACACCGAGCACAGGATGTTCCTGGCTGCTGGACCTTGGATGCACACTTGTGCGGATGATAGGGTGAACTAATTAACATGTGCAAGGAGGTTAATAACCAGTAGGAAAGTGGATATGTATTATACTGCACATGTGAAGAAAGCTGAGCCTTGCAGGCATCTGACTCAAGCTTTGGTACACCCAGGTCCTACTGTGTCAGCAGGACTTTGATGCCTACCACACAACTGAATGAAAGGGAAGTCTTAATATTGCATCAAGCTTGTGATTGAAGGCAACTAAAGCCATGTCTAGAGAGCAAAATCTGGGAGTACTTTGATGGCTTGTAGTGTGCTCATGGGCCATGTTCCAGATGCAGGTCAGGAGCATACAACATCTTCTCACTTCCCAGTACTTCCTGGTTGTGTGATGCCTGGGACAGAGCCTGCAGGCAGGCGACCTGGAAGGCCACACTGTCTCCAGCTCCCAAGCAGGGCAGTGAGGGACAGCACATCACACCAGCAAACAGGCACCCCGAAAAAGCAGGGAGGAAGCTCACTTCTTAAGCTCAGACATGAAAACTGTCATGTGCTGACACTCTGCCTTCTTCTTCCAGAAAGTGATTGGATTCAGCCGGCTTAGAGTCATGTTTTAATATTTTGGTTTATATGTGGAAGCAGTCAAATCCACAAATAACTCTCTTGTCTTCGATGAGACTTGAATCTTTTGTCTTTGATGGACTTGAGATTGTATGGGATATTTCATGCAAGCTCCCTGGGTAATCCTAGGGAAGTCACTGTGATCCGTTATGGCTAATCTATCTCATGCAGCACATGACTTATCCCACCCAGGGAAAAGCTGATGAGGAGAAAAATCCTGCCCATGAACTACCTTCCTGGGGTGGTCAAGTAGCTACTGATCACCCTTCAGCAAGGGAGCAGCAGGAGCATTACAACATACGCCGAGCAAAGGAATGAATATTATCATTTCCAACACAAACATCCCTTTGAAAATGTTCTTGAACTTTCATGGCATGGAAAAGCTGCAAGTAAAGTGAATCCTAAGTAAAACTTATGACTTTTCTCAAATGGCCCTGACAAAAGACTCAGTTATATTAGAAAAAGTAACACCAAAAAAGGTGTCACTGCAGAAGTGAAAGGCTGATTTATGCCATATCTCACACTTCTGTGACCTCAGTAGCAGCAGGGAAGCTGCACAAGCAATGTTTGGCTGCTGTCCAGCAGTTTATGAATTGTGAACACATTTAGTAGTAGTTCTTTGACACTGCATTATTTATCAAGAGAATGATGTTAATAAAAGCATGAACAGGAATCAAGGTGTGCTTAAAAGAAAAGGGTTGTGTTATTGTGTTAACAACAGATTAGTGGAAAAATTGCCTCTGTCTGTGGAGACTTTGCATGTACCAGATGTTCCATATTTGAAATTCCTGCAATTAGCCTTCAAAGGGGTAAATGAGACATGATAAGTTTCAGAGTTAATCATTACTGTTACATATTTGAAACACCACCTGGTATTTTCAGCATAATTAATGATATTATGACTCTTGCACAGTGATTTTAAATAATTCTCAGCAATGTCTATCATTTGAATTGTTTAAGAAAGATAATACTATCTGCCCCCATAAAACAAATGTTATTGATGTGCTTTTCACCAACATTTTGCAAGCTGTCTATATTTTAAAATATCCTTATGAGAACTTCATTAGGGTTAAACCGGAAAAATGCTTCAAGAAATGGAAATTCTAAATTTTTGAGCAGATCTCAAATGAACTCCTCTTATTATCCAGGGGGGATAGTAACCCAGGGGAAAAAGCCTTGTGTCAGTATCTCTTACCCAAAGTATGTAATTCACAGCAATATAATGGGTGTTGTATTCAACAGTAAGTCAATATTTCCACGAGAATGCTCTGTTCATAGGAAATAGGTAACTACATAAATTGATGAGGACTTAAGAGTAATCAATAAGAAAAATGATGGGGAAATCAAAATATTCTTCTCTCATTTGTATGCCTAGGAAATGCTTAAAAGTGGTGATTTTTAACAGCTGTTTGCATCAGCCCAAATGTACACTCAGTCCAGGTCTGAGTCTTTCTGCAAATCTCACCTTGGAGAATTTTCAGAAAGAGAAACAGATGCTTGAAATGAAAATCACTGTAATTCTAAATGCTCTGCTAACCTGATCCAGAGAGAGTCCTTAGAGGAAGCAAGCTTTCTTGAAGTCATTTATATTTCATCCTCATAATGCTCCAGGATATATAGGAAGGGAAAGTTATGTGGATTTTGAGTTTAATACCTGCTGTGATGCTACTGAGAAAGGTGCAGAGGTTTAAAAGATGATGAAGCAAAAGATTACAAAGCTAGTGCCCATTCAAGGGCAGCTTTTATAATTCTGTTTTTCTGCTCACCCTTGTAGCTTGGAGGCCTGTGGGGGATCATCAGTGGCAGTAAATTTACTTTTGTGATTGCGGATTGATTCACATTCAGTATGAGATCTGAACATGTGCTGTATCCATAGCCCTCTAATGACATCAGTGGGGCAAATGTACAGAAATCAGCCATGCTAACAAAATCACTTTTAAGATGTTGTCTTTTCTTCAGAACAAAAACTGGAGCAGACAAGCTCTAAGTTGACAAATACAATTATTGCACCTAAAACCTAAACAAGTAAACTTGACAGGATCCCCCAAAACACCAGGTGAGAACACAGAAGCAGAGGGTGACACCAGCCACCTCTTGGCTCTTCTGAGTTATGGGTTCAGTGGGTAAATATGACATGCGCACCATATATGTTTATGCTGGAGCGGTGCTTGCATCATGTCTCCCTATACTTTTAGGACTAAATAATTAGCTGTGCTCATACATAAGAATGAAACTGAAAAGGATTCAAGGAGAGTGCTGACATTTTGTGATGGGGTCCTACAAACCAGAGAGATGCACTCATATGTGTCATCTTCTACCTGGAGCTGGCTATAACTTTTTTTTTTTTTTTTTTTTTTTTAAAAAAAAAAAAAAACCCGAACTTTAATTCCTGTATATTCAGATGAACAGAAAGGAAAAGACTGTGTATTACATCACCCCTGGGATGGATCACCTCACTCCATGTAGGTTTTTTTTTTAATAGCAGCAGAGCATCTTCTACTCTATCTTAACCCACAACTCAGTCAACTCCATACATGCAGCAGCTCAACGAAAGCATCACTGTCAAAGGTGTTTCATTCGAAATACTCCCCTCATTCACACCTAAGCACACTTATCCAATTATTGGAAGTTCTCTCTTCTGTAAGTGCAAACCTGAACTAGTTGTCTAGACTTTTTATAGTCAGTGGGGAGAAACTGGCACCCATAAGGGAGGTTCGTTGCTGTACTGAATGTATCTACCTGGGACAAGCCAACCACTGTTCTTCATTGCTGACATTCAAGGGAGTGAATGCAATTGCATGCATGCACATTTGGTCAAACAAGCCCCAGTATTTGCAGCTGCTTAGGTCTCTTTCCCAAGGCTCAGCCTACAGTCTCAGGCTTTTTCCATATTTATGTACATGGTAGTGGTAAACTAGAAGATTTTTTTGTAAGTCACTAGGCAATTTTTATAGTTTTCCATCTGAAATTCTCCTTATTATCAGGATCTGTCCTTTGGCTAGAAAGATTGTTCATCAAATTCTTTTGTAGCCATTCCACTTATATAATCCAATGCATGATCTGCATTGGACATCTTTGTTAATAATATAGACTTTCTGCATCATTACGAGTGGCATCTACTAGGACTCACGCCAAATTCTTATTTTCATAAAACAGCTCTCCTGGATGGAAGCCCATTCTGCCTATCTGCATACATCTTGTATTCATTTTTAATGACTCCACATATTCTTTCATTAAATAATACAGGGCACAAGTGTTAGTCCTGGTCACTAGCTTTCATAATTTCTTGTAAATATATTTCAATACATATGCATTAATTATTAAAATCCTGGGGTATGTGTATCATAATGTTTTGTAAAGCTCTGTCCTACAAAGCACAACCTTGATGACAAACACATACTAGTTTGGCAAGAGATCTGACTACGCTTTGTTTTATTGACCTACTCTCACAGGCAGTTAATTTTCAGGACCAGAAAGTCTAATATGAAGCTGCGTCCCTGCTGCCTGGCCATGTTAAGTTTATTGAAGAAAGAATAACTGTTTTTCCTCTGCAATGACCTTTGTCGAGTGAGTTCTTCTAATTTCTTTATTTCTCCTTTCAGATCTGTGTTGTTGAGGAGGCTTATTTCTTATTTTTATAAACTACTAGTGTGATTGTTTTGCTCTAAAAATTGGGCTCTCAACATTATCTGAGTGAAATACTATCAAGACTGTCACTGCTGCTGTGATGAGGCTATCTGCTTGTGAAGGGTTTGAAGGGCACTCTGGTTACAAGCTTCCCCAGCAGACACTCCTGTGACACTTGCGGTGGTACCCTGTGATGCTGGATATAACTTACATCGTATCCCTCTCTGTAAGGAATATTCCTTATGGATCTGAAGGGAGATCTTAAGGACTTGATAACTTCTTCTCATCCTTGCCAGCTTCTCACATTCTCACATGCATGTGCATACTAGCTTTATATTCACCCCCATCAGTTGCCTGAGGACAAATTTATGTGAATTTTTCCTAACTTCACTTAATTGTTGTGGGGAAGAGGTGAAGACATGAATGAGGGCACTGTTGCCAATGTAATAGCAAGAAGCAGTCATTCTCCAGTCACAAAATCCCCAAGAACAAGTCTCCATCCTTGGAGATATTCAAAATTTGACTGGACATGGTCCTGGGCAATGTGCTGTAGGTGACCCTGCTTGAGCAGGGGGGTTGGACTAGACGACCTCCAGAAGTTCTTCCAACCTCAATTATTCTGTAATTCTGTGATATTTCAAGATAACGTGCTAGAAAAGGACTATGCTGCATTATCCTAAACTGGAAGAAAATTTCATCAGTAAAAGAGTAAAGCAGGTGGGGGGGCAGCTAAAATAATTCAATTTTTGGGTTATACCCTCATCAAACTTCTCCCAGTGCACCAGTAACGTTTTGTTATAAATATAGTCTATGAGGAGGGTGTCCTGCATTACTGCATTAGGTCTCTAATGAGAATGTCTTTCATACTTCTCAGCATAATTCATTTTTCTCCAGTCCTCCCAGCACTTCAGTCCCCCCATACTTGGCAGGTGTGGGTTGGTAGCACGCTCCCCCTCCTCACCAGTGCCATTATTGCTCTCACTAACTCTCTCACATCGATCTGCCTAACCTCAGCTTGGAAACCTTGAGGCTGAGGAGGGGATGGGGTGGCCTGCTGTGCTGAGATCCAGGCCACGAGTACGGGGGCTGAAGCCTCGGGGGTGTTAAAAATTGCCCTAAACCAAACTCCAGGCAAAAAGCCACTGGAAGATCCTAGCTAGATTGTCCCTTGTCGTTTTCTGCTCTTTTAAGGGATATTTTTTGACTAAACAATCCTTTTTTGTCCCTCTGCCCCCAAATGACCTTAGCAAAGCTGATACCCCTCTGCTCTAGTAATGACTTGGACTCTTGGCTATGAAAGTACAAAGATAAATCTTTTGGCAGATTTCTTGGTAAGATCTATTGCCTACTAGTCATGTAGACAGTAATTTGTTGCCTCAGCTGCCTGCTTCCTAAATGGAGGTTTAATTGTAATTGTCTCTAATTATCTGTTAGCGCTCCCTCCCTTTCACAGGTGGTGCTGATGTCACAGCATTACAGACATCATCTTCTTTAATTTTCATACTCTATTTTCACTGCTTTTTTTTTTTTTTTTTTTTTTTTTTTCCCTTTCCCAGATTACGAGTTGGAATAACTTCTTCTGCCCTTACATTCATTTTCTCCTCACGCGCTGTTTAAATCAGGAATAACTCCATGGAAGCCACTGGAGTTGCTGCTGGATAAATCTGTCAGAGCTGGGAAAAAAAAAAAAAAAAAAAAAAGCACTTTGAAATTAGTCTAGAAGAGCACACTGCAGCAGAGGTGACATCCCAGGGCAGAAAGGCTGCTGTTGGCAGCGATCCATGCAAGGCAGTTTAAGTGAATTTTGTTTAAGTTTTTTGTTTTAAAATCTTAAACTTTGTTTAAAAACTTAAAAACTTAAAAACTTTTGTTTAAGTTAAAAGAAACCAAAAAGAGACCTAAAGTCCTCTTTCATAGTTTTCTCAGAGCTTACACAAATGCATTTTCAGAAAATGGCAGATATCTCAGTCCTACTCAAGGTAATAGTTCCCACCACTGTCTCGTAAAGCTATTTGCATCACATCAGCTCTTTGGATATTTTCTGAGAAATATGAAAAAATTACCAGTTCATACTGGTTCATCAGGTGATGTCTTTGATTTCTTATGTTTTTGCTCCAGTGTTTCACCTTAGTTTCAGAACCTGAAAACAGCCTAGTCAGAAATCTATCCAGACTACAATAGGTGCTGGAAAAAGAGGGAAAAGTTACTACAAAAAATCATTTTAACAGACAGCTTATTATAGGGCTGCATTTCATCCTTTTCTCTTGCAGACAGTTAAAAAAAAACACAATACAGAAAAATTGTAGTACTAAATTGACACTTTATAGTAAAAACGTTGCTGTCCTTTTTTTAGAAAAATTAAAGCCAGATTTTTGAAGTGACAGCTCCAGATGCTTCTGTGATCTTCAAATAGCAACACATTACTTATCTCCTCTCCTTCTCCTATACTTAGCATAGCAATTCTTCAATGACAATTATGTCAGTTCATTTTTAGTGCGAGATGCCAGTAGACTCCATAGAGGATATTCCAGACATATCCTCCAAAAATGCAGTTTGCTTTGTCCTGCCTAGCACACACCAGGCTCCAGACTCCCAGCTACAGAAATAAAGCCCTGGAGAGGTGCCACCATAACCCCTTGGGTCCTGCTTTGCAGTCGCCCAGCTACACTGGGTTGAGAGCCTCCTTTTGCATAGATATTTCAGCAATTTGGACACCTCGCTACACACACAGTGCAGCCAGCCTTGTCCTCATGGCTGAGGGGACATCCTTGGGCAGAAAGGCTGGAATCGGCAGTGGCCAACCCTGACAGACGGCAGGGAGGTGAAAGCAGGTGTTGGTGGCATGGATGACAGCAAAGTGAGGAGCATGTTGAATGCAAGACAAAAGTAAAGGCAGAATGACAGTAAAATTAAATGCAGGAAAGGGACAGAGAAGTCCAGCTAAGCTCTCTTATGCTCTGCTTGTCAAGCACTCCAAAATTAAATATCAGCTGTGGAAAACACTGTAGATAAAATGCAAAATAAAACTGACTTGTCTCATTACTACAGGCTACTGCTAAAAGAACAACAGAATATTTAAATATGGATCAGTTACATTATGTTCATACAGCAACAAGAGCATCTACAGACTCATACGCAGGGGTAAAAAATGTGGGGTTGTCGTTCTGGAGGCTTGGGGGCACAACTAGTTTCACAGCTGTGGTCAGAAGAAGTTGTCCTTGCTCAGCACCCTGCGTGGCTTTCAAAGCCATGCAGCCATGGCTCCCGTCTGCTGCCCCTTCGGGGCCCTGCTTTTGGGGCAGTGCAAACCACGGGTGTCCCATGGCTCAGATGTCCTCTGCAGGGGGCCCATTAAGGCCCGGAGCTGCTCCGGATGAATTCGGCAAGTACTGTGCTAAACGGCACCCATGCAGCTTGGTCAGGCAGCCCATCACTCTCAGCAAGCGCAGGAGCGGCTGGGCTGAGACAGTGGAGGTGAAGTGCAATATTTCATTCCAGTATTGCATCGAGCTGAGCGCCAGCGAACAGGCTTGAGGCTATCCAACGCTGTATTTAGAAAAAAGCTGTAGCAAAGGTGATGGGGAGGAGGTGAGTTGCCGGGGAGCTATTTGCTCTGCATGGGCTCTCGCAAATGAGCCTGGCTAAGGGCTGCTTTCTGCTCGCTGCACCTGCTGAGCCCTGCGTAGCTCACGTGCCATTTCGTCTGTACCAGATACCTTCACTGCCTTTAGCTGTGGCCAGCAGAGGCTTCAGTTCACTGTTATAATTGCAGAGGTGGCAAATGCTCTTTTGCACAGTTTATGCTGGTGAGGGAGTTATTTTCCCAGTATAGTTTAAAACAGTTAGATGAATGACATAAGCCACTCTGGCAAAAAGCCTTGAAAAAGATTGCAGTGTCTCTTCTAGGCCATTTCCTGGCATTGCTCTGCCAGCTGAAAATGCAGTGTCTTAGTCCCTCAGACTGACGTATTTCTGCAGGCAAAACTCCTTAAGCACGAGCCAAGGCACAGTGTCTTTGAGGCGTCACTGTGCCATCCCACTTGGAAAGTGTGCGTCACAAACTCTTACGTGTTACTCACTTGGCAGAGAAAGCAGCAAAGGCAGATTTGTCCATGAAATAATTCTGCATAGGAAACCATGAACAGCTGCAGAAAGTGAGGATCATGACACAGAAGTTATTCTGTGGCTGCTAAACCATACAGGTCAGAGGAGGCAGAGACATGACTGCAGCAGTGAGAGAAGCAAGGGAAAAGGTTTTGGGGTTCTCCATTTGCTTAAGATTATTCTATAGATTATTGGGTTTTGTGTCTAAAATGAGCAAGGATTCAGTTTAGACACTGGCTCACCACAAAGCCTTGATCTTACAATTATAGAAAATTGGGGTTTTAAAGATAGAGCATAGCTTAATCTGTAGATTTGCTAAGTTTTGCATCAAATCAGAACAAGTGTCAAATAACTCTTTGCAATCACATTGCTCATCCAAAGAACAGCTTATCTATATCTATACCAAGAGATTTCACAGGGTAAATTGCTGTCACAGGCCTGCTAAATGTTCTGTGTGCCAAAGGATTTGTTCCGTCTTCTAGTCAGTGTCACCCAAATTTCTGGTCTTCTATTATCCCTATAATTTTATGTGGTCTGGTTTTCCTCTCCTTTGTAACAGTGCAAAACAGTGAGTTCTGCAATTCAATTGTGTACTGCAGGAAAAAAAAAAATACTTCAATTTATTTGCTTAAAATCTACTGCTCAGTAACTTTATTATATGGCTATAGTTCTTACGTTGCGAGAAAAATCATTTATCATTCCCTATTCATTTTCACTAGAGTACTAATTCTTGGATATGCTTCTAGCTGAGTGCCATATGTTATCTTTTTCCATGCTGAAGAAGCTGTTCCGTATCTCTCATGTCTGTATTCTTCTAGTTAATTATACTTTTAAAGCTGGGATGACCGTCATTGCATGCAATACTGAAGATATATTTATAAGCTTCTATACAGTGGCGTAATGATGTTGCTGTCTTCCTGAAATGCAGAGAAGGGCTGGAAGGCCTGAACACTTGTCTACAGTCTCCAGCTACACTACCTAGACTAAAAAAAAGGTATAAGCTCTACACGTAAACACTGTTGTAGACCACTGCAGCAGTCATACTACTGACCATGTGCCTAATAGTCTAGTTGCCTTTCTAAGCCCCTTTGAGCACTGAATGTTATTTTCAGGGAAATAGCCATATTGACATCAAAAGCTCTTCCCTGGCCATAAAGGATAAATCAGAGGCAGTGGATGGATATGCATGGCTAAGGTCATTTTCTCCTTGTGCTTTACTACATTTTTATTTAAATTCAATTTCACTTGCAAGTTTATTGCACAGTTACTTAGCATTCTAGTGCAAATCTATGCAGTCAGCTTTAGATTTGACAATCCTGATTTATTTTGTATTATCCCAAGGCTTTGTCACATTGCTGCTGACCCCTTTTCCATGGCGGACTGCGCGTGTCGCATTTGTCATGCATGCACAGGATGCCCTGAACTGCCCCAGCACAGGAACTTGTGGACCTTGTTGGTGCCTGATTTCCGATACCTGTTTTTGGCTTCTGGTCTTTAATCATGTATTCACTGGAGAAGGAACTTCCCCTCAAGCCATGACACCCACGTTCTTTAAGAACAATTGATGGGAGCTTTTGTGCTATATATATATCAAATGGATCACTTTTCCCCCACGTTCTTGATTCCTTTAGTGCAGGCCTGTGTTGAACTGGATGTATGAGGGAGACTCAACCTGGCAGCTAGTAAAGCAAGGAAATGGTGGTTTATAAAATGGCAAAAATACTAGAATTACTCCAGCAGAGACCATCAAAATAACGTAAGAATAATTTAAATAGGCTTTATGAGAGAAAACACTGAGGTTGGTTGCCATCTTCAGTCAGTATCTCTGCTTTGTGGGTAGCAGAATGGAGAAGAAATGAAAAAGCTTAGCAAGAAGAAGGAGGCATAAATATCTGGAGGCTGATATCTGAGGGCTAAGTTCTTCTGTTGTTCACACAGGGTCTTCAGGAAAGTGACGTCTGCTTCCTCCCCAGCCTAGATGTATAACCCCGACACACTGAATGTGGGACTGACATGAGCTGATGAGCTGCCAGGCCCACGTGTAAGGGCACATACCAGCACGGGCATCGCAAACCATTTAGTCTTTCCTGCACGTCTGGAGTTGTTTGCAGGTGAAAACTGCCTTTGCACAAAAACGTGCTGCTGGTACCTATACATGTGAAATCTGGGCTTTGAAAATATTTCCTATAATCTCCTCCTATGAAATAAAACCATGCCACGAGAGCAACCGCCTTTCCAGACACACGGAGCGGTAACCTACATAATGATGACTCCTGGAAATGATGCAGATTTATGCAGCTGCCACCAGATAAGAATCTTATACATAGTAAGGTATTTGCACTGGGAACAGTGGCAGGCTGACTAAAGTGACGGGAAACCTCAACACAGCCACACTAATGATTGGTAGTAAAAATTCAGATTGTTGAAGAATATTATTAAATCTTAGATGGGTTTTGAGAAATTAAATGAGTCCAACAGCTGCTCTGCATTTAGGAGGCTGTAACCCATTACTGAATGCACGGGAAGTAAAGTTTCAGAGTCTAAAAATATATTGTATATACCACTCTTTCTACTTTCCCAGGTGTGCTGAGAACATTCAGGACTTATTAAAAAGGCATTAAAAATTAGTTGAGGTTTGCAGATTCCTTTGTATTATTTCCCTTTGAAAAAATGCCAGAATTAAAGCTACTTTTCTTGTGAAAAGTCAGATGACAATAGCAAAATGAAAAGGAGGGGATATGCCTCTTGCTTAAGTCATGGGACTTACTGTCATGGTGGGGACTAGCAGTTCCTTTTCTCTGTCTGGCCATGAAACCCAATTCTCAGCTTGATCCTTTCTCAGCAGCTTTCCTGCTACAGACCTAGGCACTGGTAAATCCTTGAGGCCATGACTTGAGGAAGAAAAACATCAGAAAAAAAGACAAAAAGGACAAGTACTTGGGTCATACGCCATTTCTGTAGGTCACTAGAAAGTAACCACTAAAGCCTTTCTTCTGGATTGTGGCACAGAGGATCTAAATTCTGGGCCTACACCAGCCAGCCCACAGATATTGGTCACCACTGCAAATGATCAGTTATTTTGTGTCAAAATGTCCTTAGTGACGTTAGGCCCTGGAAAGTTTCCAGGGAAGTCACCTGGAATTTTGCCTGTAAGATCTGACTCATGAAAGCACATAGTCAGTCTCATTTGTATCTGAATGTTATCGAAAGCCCTGTGGGTTAGATTTGCCTTGCGTGTGCCTGTCTCTGATGTGATTCTGTAGAGTAGACTCAAGAACATGGATGTGACGTCCATAAAGGATCTAATAACTATGAGGAGAGCTGTTCTTTCATGAATTTGTGCTTGCAAATCCTGGAAAATATGTTTGCATTTTGCAGGGATGATTTGCATTCTGTGTTTCAATAAATTTCTATTTGTGGAAGCAAGTGCTATTATTACTGCGCTGCAATTATTCTGCTGGCGTATAAAGGCTCCTATGGAGGATGAGTTCCCCACTGGGCTAGAGGCTGAATGAGTGCAGAACAGGGCTTTGACTTGCTTGCTTGATTGCCTCTAAGGAGAATTTTGGGTTCCATGGGATGAAACTGTTTCTCATCAAACTACTGATGGTGGGATTATTAAAGGAATTGGCCTACTTGTGCCATCTGTACCATTGTGGACCAGGTGAAGTGACCATAAAAAATAAAAGAAAGTAGAGATTTTAACAACGAAATTGTTACTGACTCCTTCCCACTTTAATGTCTTTTTTGATTCAGAAATGAATTCTCCTCATGAAAAGGGTCTGCTACCTCCACTACCACACAGAACAAGTTTCTAGGAAAACTACCCTTCATGCCCAAAATTTCCACAGGTATTTCTTTACAGCTCTCACTATTAAGGTGTGCCTCTGGCTGGAAGGAAATGGAATTCACTAAATGGGAGAAAGATAAGTAAAGAGTAAACCAGTAAGAAGTTGTATTTAGTTTTGGGGGCACCAAAGTGGAGTGGAGTTTTGTGCCCAGCAATATTCCTATTTTTATATTCAATGACAGGCTAAAATGAAGATCTTAAAGAGCCCAGGGCCCTCCCCTGAGAGTCTTTGCCTATTTACCCACGACTTCCATGTCCTTTCCAGCACAGTTCCTAGGTTCACCCACTTGCTTGTGTTTAGAGCTTTTTCTTAGTAAGTAGAAATGAGCATTTGAATCACCTCCGGCTAACGCAAACCGCACCTCCCAGGTAAGAGTGTAGGACATTAAACTTCTCCTCCTTTAATCATCTCTTAAAAGTAGAGTGAGCATCTTGCATCCCTTTGAAGGATGGGGCAGCATCTCAGCGCTTGAACAGATTGCCCAGAGAGGTTGTGGAGTCTCCTTCTCTAGAGATATTTAAAACCCACCTGAATGGGATCCTATCTAACGTCCTCTAGGTGACCTACTTGGGTTGGACTAGATGATCTCCAGAGGTCCCTTCCAACCTCAACCACTGTGTGATTCAGTGATTCTGTGATCTCCCTGCAGCTCTGGTGCCTGAGCGCTGGGGAAGGGCATGGCTTCAGGTATGCTCTACTCCTTAGGCTTAGTGTTGCACTACGGTGTTTGTGCTCACTCCCTTTTCAGCACAGGGTGATTTTTTTCTCACTATTAGAGGCCTCTTTAAACACTGATGGACACTTTAAAATAAATAATTCTGTTGAATGACAGTCCTTCCCCTCTCTTCTGCCCTTGACTTTTCACACCAGCTCCTACACCTTTGTTTTTCTTGTGTCAACACAAGCACAACGCTGGTGTACGCACAAGCATTTGTCCCTACCACGAGCAGAAGGAGCTGAGAACTGTTCTGGTTAAAGCAAAGTATGTAATTTTTCTTCAGTTACTTTTGCCCTAGAGAATTTTCCTCTTGGTCACTGTGGGGACATACAGACGCTTGCGCTAACATCTGGAGGAGTTAGGGTGGGAATGATCAAGTGGATATGGAAAAGGTGGCAGATAGATCTGTTTCTTCCTACTGGTTTATACGAGGTTAAAGCATTTGGGAAGATGGATTCTTGTGCTCTGCTTACCTTGTCCAGCAAGAACCAGAGAGATGGATTTAAGGCCTCCTTTGGGAACCAGGTGATTAAATTTAAGCTCATGGCTCTGAAATCTTTAGTGGAGCTAGTCATTAGTTGTTATTTTTTTTTTTTTTTTAAGAGAAAGCAGCTTTCAAAGCTCCTATTGTTTCTGTATTCACAGCTTTTAAAAATTAAATCAACAACTAAACCAAAAAAGAGGCAGAAAATAGCAGATGTCCTTCATTTGTGCTAGTTTCAAGTAAATTAAAGATTACTAGCACTTCCCTTCAGAGCTTTTTTTTAAAATATATATTTTATGCTATATAAAACTCTGTATGACATAAAAAATGATCCTGATATTATGAGATCTTTTGGCATTTGCTTAGCATCTCCAGGCCAACTGTTTAGTAGCGATATTTTCCTTTTTAATTGGCATTACTTGTGCATCAGAGGTAGGCATAAAAGAAAACTTCCAGATCCAAAATTGTAAGAAACCCAGTAATACAAACTGAAACCCCAATATTCACAAAGATATGTCGTATTTGGGATATTCATGGTAGACTAACTAAAACAGCCCTTCAAACGTATTGAATTTTCTGAAAGTGAGGGAAAGGGATTACTAAAACTGGAGTAAAACTTGTACCCCTCTGTGATGTGCATATGCTATACTGCATATAATAGCTATGCTTAAACTCTCTCTGTAAATATTAGTAAAAAATCAATAAATGTGTGATAGAAGCTACTACACTTACTCCCCATTGTTAGCTTAAAACCTTTGCTTGCTGTATCAAAAATTGCTTGATGTTTGAGTGATGACTCCCATACAGCTATTACTGTCTATCTTGTATAACTCATACACATGTTTCACTGAAAGATTTGTAAGGTGTGTCCGCAAAACAAAATGTTATTTATTTTCTAGAGTGTTTCAAGGACGTATAAAAACATTACGTATGCCATGAACTATATCAACGGTTTTTAAACTTGTTGGGCCTATGGACCACTGCCAACTGCTAATGTGTCTCCCGGATGACCGCACGTGGTCTTCATCACATGGTGTAATTGAAAACACTGTTAAATGTGGTTTCTCGTTCCCCTGTGGACTGCTCGCCTCATCTTTGAGGGTCACTGAAAACCACTGCCATAACGTCTGCGGCTACGTAGCTGTTTTGTTGCTCTTTCAGCTTTTGTCTTGAAAATCATGGTTCCTATTCATCATTTGGACCCCAGACTTATAAAGACTTGTGAGTGCACTTCAGGTCCCACATTGTAAGTAAACCCTGTAGTAAGGAAACTACTCGCAGGGCAGAAAGCCAGGAACGTGTCATTGCGGTGTGGGGGGCCATAAATTCATAGAATCATAGAATGAGTAAGGCTGGAAGGGACCTCTGGAGATCATCTAGTCCAACTCCCCTGCTCAAGCAGGGACACCTAGAGCATGTTAGGTTAGACAGGGTTGCATCCAGGCGGGCCTTGAAGATCTCCAGAGAAGGAGACTCCACAACCTCTCTGGGCAACCTGTGCCAGTGCTCCGTCACTCTCACAGGGAAGAAATTCCCCCTCACGGTCAGGCAGAACTTCCTGTGCTTCAATTTCTGCCCATTGCCTCTTGTCCTGTCACACGAGACAACTGAAAAGAGTTTGTCCTCGTCCCCTTGACACCTTCCCTTCAGGTACTTGTACACACTGATAAGATCCCCCCTCAGTCTTCTCTTCCCCAGGCTGAAGAGGCCCAGCTCTCGCAGCCGTTCCTCTTAGGGCAGATGCTCCAGCCCTCTGATCATCTTTGTAGCCCTACGCTGGCCTCTCTCCAGGAGCTCCATGTCTCTCTTGTACTGTGGAGCCCAGAACTGGACACAGTACTCGAGATGAAACCTCTCCAGGGCTGAGTAGAGGGGCAGGATCACCTCCCTCGACCTGCTGGCAACACTCTTCCTAATGCACCCCGGGAGGCCATTGGACTTCTTGGCCACAAGGGCACATTGCTGGCTCATGGTCAACTTGTCATCTACCAGCACTCCCAGGTCCTTCTCTGCAGAGCTGCTCTCCACAAGGTCAGCCCCCAGCTTGTACTGGTGCCTCGGGTTACTTTTCCCTAGGTGCAGGACTCTGCATTTGCCCTTGTTGAACCTCAGGAGGTTCCTCTCTGCCCAGCTCTCCAGCCTGTCCAGGTCTCTCTGAATGGCAGCACAGCCCTCAGGTGTGTCAGCCACTCCTCCCAGCTTGGGATCATCAGCAAACTTGCTGAGGAGGCACTCTGTCCCCTCATCCAGGTCATTGATGAAGAAGTTGAACAGGATGGGACCCAGTCCTGAGCCCTGGGGGATGCCAGTAGCCACAGGCCTCCAACTGGACTCCACACCACTGATGATGACCCTCTGAGCTCTGTCTTTCAGCCAGTTCAAATTGTTAGAGTGACAGTAGCAGAATAATTTGTCCTTTCTGAGTTGGAGAAATACAAAGCGTACTCTGAATTACATGTACCTACTGTAATATTCACATTGAATTCAATCACTCAGCTTGGTGCAAGAACTCCACCTGAATTAATTTTTTAATTCAATGCTTTTTTCCCATTGTGTCTCTCTATTTGGTCAGGAGTAGTTTTAAAACTGGGCCGAACACACAAAACAGGGAAAATCATTTTACTAGTATGCTGTTTACATAATGCCATGCTATTAACTTAATTCAGCCTACAGAGAGCTATCTGAATATTTTCTAATAAGCAATTTAAAATTCCAAAGTTACTTCAGTTTTTGTAAACCCACACAACAAACCCCATGTTCAGTGAGTTCCTGTAACACTCTTGTAGTCATGAAAATCTTGGAGAAAAAAAATCAGCTTTTAATATGCATATATAATATAATTTCCTTTCTACTGTTTCTTCTGCAGTTTCTCCCCTCCAGCAGGCGAAGGGGTTGCTGTCCATGGCTACCCTTACGTGGTGACCAGTGGGGTCACCACTGCGTGGGTACTGCTCTTGGTCGAACGGGCACTGGGAGCGATAAAACACTCCAGCTGTGAATATTGTCTTGTAAACACTGGAAAAAGGCAAGCATGGGTTTCATTTGAGTATTTGCTTTTTCTGCATGTGATTTTCATTACTGCAGCATTTATAGTTCTCTGCAGCCAGCAGACAGTGATTATTGTGCGAATGTTAATTAAAGTGTTATCAAGTTTTGTGTGTCGAGCTGATAAGACAGACCAGTGCTCTAAATTTAGACTTGTCAGGAGTTGTTCGAGAATACAAACACAGGCTGCACCATGCTGACAGATCTCACAGCAGCCACTAAATTCTCAAAATGGTGTCAGCCCATGGTTAATAGACTGAACAAATAATACGGGAAAATTTTGCTAACTGCATCGATGTTGTTATATGTCAGCAGTATCAGGTAGCCAAGCCTTGTATAGGTAATGCTCCAATCACCCATGTTTGGATTGTTTTCTGAAAAGGCAGTTATAGAAGGCTATACTGCTTTAACTCAACTGTAAAATAGTTTTTGCACTTACAAAAGACACATTTAGATAAACAGCATGAAGTTATATAGTTCCCTTCAAACAAACAACTCCTTCCCACCACCAATTTAAAATATTTTGACTGAGAAACTCTTCTTTCTCTTGGGTAGTCCTATTATTTCTTTAAAATATTACCAGACTCTTGGCTTGCTTTTTTCAGAAGTGGCCTCTGACACTGTACCTCAGCTTTTGTGCTGGGACCGGTTTTGCAGAGCACGTAGGGCTGGATGGCTTGGGCGGCTTTTGGAGATACCATGCACCTGGCAAGGTGTCACAGCCAGAGCACATAGTAAGTTAGTGCTCCTTGGAGAGTCTGCCCAGAGAGCGTGGTAGGCAAGTACAAGTGACAGCGAACTTAGAGAGAGCAGTAGAAAGACAGAAGAGTGTGGATATTGCAACAGGATCTTCAGTTTGCAGAGGTGCTCCCTCATACTCCTTCGTGTGATTTGCTGGAAAATCAAATAGGTTGGATTTTGCAGAGAGAGTCAGCAGGTAAGATTAACAAAAGTAGCTAGCTGTCCTTTAAAATCTGGTCTTTGGTGCTCACTGATATTAAGTTTCTGTAGCATTTGGGCATCTAGTTCTTTTTGCTTTTTTGACAACATATTCTTTTTATCCTCAAAACTACTGTACAAAATTGTAGCAACAATTGTTTAAGTCAATATCAAAATCTTGACCTTCATTTCATGTTAAGTACAGTTCCCATTATACTCAAAAACAACCCACTGTTTGGATGGGAAAGGACACTTTTTAGTCTGATCTGGTCTACAGCACTATGCTAATCTGTTACACAAAGTGAATTTTTCATACGTTTTCACATTTCAGAATTTTTATTAAAGCCTATAATTATTATAGCTCTAATTATTCTGTCATTTAAACACTTTTATTTCCATTTTGGCATAATTGGCTACTTGATTGTAAAATACTTTCTTTATGACAGTGTTTTTCTTGATCGGGTCCTCTGACCCTCTACCAAGAAAAAAAAATTGTTTCTCCTTTCCTCATTACTGCAATTACATCAGAAAACAGTATCTGGCTGAATGATATAAATGTCAGTGAATATTGTTCTCTAGAAAACCATTTGCTATCAAAGACTTTTTTTTGTGCACAGGCAAAAGTTACCATTTTGCTTGAAGAGATTTAACTTTGACATTACTGAAAAGCCCCAGTGACAAATAAACTCTGATGTACAGAGTACTTCTAACCTGCCTTGTCCTGGAAATGCTCTCGCTTGTATTTTGCAGTCTTGTGACAGAGGAATGAGCTATCACCAGATCCCAAAGTGGGGTCATCGATGCCACCAAGTCCACTTCCAGCAGCCGAGAATCTGACCCAAAATCAAGTACATCAGCAGTGATGGGTCAGTGAAGGAACTGGGTTTTGTGAACTGCATATTTACTGACTGGAAAACCATTTAGCTCCTCAGGCAATTATTTTCTGTTTGTTTTAAAACAACCTTTGGGAAATAATAAAGGTTTGAAGTGTAGGACAAAGGTCTTCATAAACAGACTGTGCAGCTGACAGCTTCACCTACACGAGACCTGCAGTATTTCTCATGCTCTTGTTTTTCAGGGTAGTGGATGAAATTCGACTCACTGGCTCCAGGATATTTCCCCAAAGTCTGCAAGTGAAGAAAGAACAGTGAGCAATTTAGGGGGAAAAAAATGATCTGGAAAAGCACTGTAAGCATTTCCCTCAGAGCTTTCTCCTGCCATGGCTGACAGAAGCACACTTTCAGGGCAAGTAGGTGGCTTCATTTCACCATCTCATAAAGCAAACATCTAAAAACAGCTGAAGAAACTGCATCCTAAAATTGCCTACTTTTCTTCAGTGGTTGCAAAGGCAGCCTAGAGTCACGAGCACTGACTCAGACCTCTTTGCTGCAGACATCTGATGTTAGGTGGTAATCCCACCCTTGCTGTGGGTGTGCTGCCCTTTGATGGACATTCAAGTGGGGATTGTCACTATTTTTGCCCATTCTCCAAAGGATCCCATTATCTTCAGGTCATCTTTGAACAGATTGTCATGTAGCAGTATTTTGACTTACTTAAAGGTAGTAATTGCTCATCTGTAAATTCTAGGGAATAACTTTAGCATTGAAAATACTCTGAAGCTCCTGAGTAAGATCTGGGTTTTTTGTATCGACTGGAAACAGGTTTGGCTGATAAACATGTGATTGCTGTGTGATTCAGAAAGATGCTTTAGCTGACAAGAATATAGTGATAGCAGAGGTAGGAATTCAACAGTATGTGTCAAACATAAGTCACAAATTCCCATCTAATCTGAGACCCAGATCTAAAAAGGGTAAAATTTGAAACAGCTTGTATTTTTGCTCATATAAAACCGAACCCTACTGGCATTCCTCATAGTACCAGAGGTGCTAAAATCAATGACAGCACTCACCTGAGTAAAGCCAGCAGGAATTTATGGTACCAGCTGAGCTCTGAATGTGAGGAATTTTGGCTGTGATATGATTTTGGTCTTTCAAATGGAAGTGTTCTTACTATTTCTGGCAGGAGTAGGGAAAGTTTTTTAGTAATCTGGGTGAGCAGGAGCAGAGCAGCTGGAGACTATGATTTGAGACGTGTTTTAGTCTTTGGGGGAAACCTGTCCCACCTAGGCCTGACTGTACATGCAGATTGAGGGTGGAAACAAGGACAGGGTGCTAGTGATAGTATTTCTTTGTACCCTGCTGGCTATGCGAAGTAGCATGTGTCACATGTACTAACCAGACGGGCCAGTGAGGCTTGGATGGAGACTTGACCTCCTGCAATGATATAGAGCTGCCCTTTGAAACAATCACAGCACAAAGTGAGGTCCTGTAGAAGTTACAGAGAAAAAAAGTGCTTATCAAGGCATGTAAGCATATTTAAACCATTTTTATTTGTTTAAAATTGAATATAGTACTGCTTGCATTAACCTGCTGTATCTGAACTGCTCCCAGGTCACAAATAAATCCTCTTTTTATCTCCATTCCTTCAAGCAGTGTTTTTCCCACCTCAGGTCAGTTGTGTCCATGCCTGCTCACAGCTCCCAAATGTCCAGGCAGTGCTGCATGGCAACAGCAACCAGGAGGAGAAACAAGCGCGAGGTATAGGATGTTTTTTCCCAGCAGAGAAGGATAAGAGTCCATCCGTGCCAGTAAACCCCTCGGTAAGGGCAGTAACTGAATCCAAAAGGAAAATGGAAAAAGGACATCAATTGTTTGGACTGCAAAATGACACAACAAAACCTATTCAATACAGAAAATATTTTGGTTAAGAAATTGTTGGCTACAGTGTAGTGGAAAATTGCCTAAATTAAATCATATGGAGCAAGTGATCCTGCAGTCTACTGATATATTAGAATCTTCCAGTGTCTGACCTAGGAAATAAACTAATTTCAATTCTTAGAGGAGCTAGAGACAGCCGTATAACAGAAATATCTATAACAACCGCAGAGGAAGCTATGTATGTGTTAGCAGAATTGCCTGCATGTTGCATGAAATTCTGCTGTCCTTCAGAGCAGAAGAGCAAGGATGCCACCAGCCTGGCGTGGTGATGATATTTCCACCTGTGGCAGTAGAAGAGCCACACCACAGCCCTGCCGCCATGGCAGAGATTCAGGTGTCTTGCTGCTGTTGCACACCGTTGGGCATCTGTAATTTAAATCACTAAACAGCAGAACCGAGATGTCCTGGCGTGTCTGCGTATAAGTGATTTCTGAATCTCATCTGCAGGTTTTAAGAGCCCCCAGGAGCTGCCTGCAGTGACACACACAGGGCTGGGATACCGCTGTTTGCCTCCTGTGAGACAGGGAGAAGTTGTGACCGTGTTCAGGCTGGTGCACACGGCTCTTCCACGTGGGAACTGCAGCCAAGTCCCTGTGGGTATTGCAGAACTGAAGATGCCCTCTCCACCTCGAGCACATGATGGGGACGTGTCCAGACACTTTCAGCACATCTGGCCACAGGAAAGATGGGCAGGAATCTGGAAAGCTTAGATGCCACCACAACATCCTGGAGGTTATCACATTTTCCGTTCACAGTTTACTGTCGGGCTGTGCAGCACGTTGCAGACTGATTTGTGAAGTGTCCAGGAGCAATGCCATGGGCTGTACTACCTTGTGCTGGCTGACATGATTCCAATATTGCTGGAATTGTCTGTACAAGGAAGTTATTTTCTTTCCTGCTCCAGTTAGCAAGGCATTCATACTGGAGTTTACACGTAGGTCGCTGGCTGGGAATCTGGGGTTCTGCACTTACCTCCCAGCTCTGCTGCTGGCTTTCTCTTGTGACTCTTTCAAATTCAAGGTCTCTGAGTCTTACTAGAAGATAACAAGAATATCCTTTCTCCATCCATTTTTTAAGTCACAGTTATTTATACAGTAAGTCTCCACGGCAGGCCAGGCAGCTTGCTGGGGAGAAGGGGAAGAGGAGAGTTGATGTAGCCCTCAGGGGGGCTTTGAGATTACGACTGCTTTGTTAAATCTGGTTAAAATGGATTGAGGGGGGGCTCAAGGATTTTGAGGATAGGACTGACAGACATAGCTTATTTATATAAACCTCCTCCCTTAGGAAAGTAGGCTGAAAATAATAATTTCTGTTCTTTTTTGTTTTTTTCTGATTCTTAGAAGATGCTTTCAGTCTTTGATCCAGATTCTGATTCCAATTGTAGCATTTGAAGATGAAATTTTTCCTTTCATTTCATTGGAGCAATTCCAAATTTTCACACTGATAACTGAGATCATGATCTACCTCTTTTATTTATTGGTAACTACTGGAAAATACTGGTTTCTCTATTTTACTGTGGCTTAAAATGTAGACCAAATCAAAATTTTAAGATATCTTGACTTATTCTTCTCTGATGATGGAGTAAAATTATTATGAGATTTTTGCTGCTTTCTTCATGCAGACGTGAATGGACAGAGATGTCCCTAGTATCTGAAAAATCTTTTACAATATGATGCCACCTTCAAGGTCAAGAGCACATCCAGCAAATTATTTCCATGAGCATTTGCAATACAGCCAACAGCAATGCAACTCTTATAACACAACTACATTTATGTTTTGGGAATGAAAATAGCAATCTCCTGTTTGCTGGGGTCAAACATCTCACTTCAGGAGGGGAATTCAGCAGACACCAGGCCTGGTAGTAGCTACTTAAGAAAGAAATGTATGCTATAGACATCATGATTTCTTTTAAAGATCATTGTATCCTTGTCAAGATGATTTTTGGCATATTAGAGACAACATACTTTCATTTTAAAAATCCCAGATAACATTTTTTATTAAAGAAACGAAAGGACTCAGAAGTGAGAAGTTTATTTTTTTTTTTAATAAGGCTACCTTCACGTGAGCAAGGTAAGGCTCACCTTTAGATGAGTCTTAAGGGTTTTTTAGGTAAGTCTAAGGTATGAATCTCAATTAAGTCTTTGAAAGCATTATCTTCCTATTACGATTTAGTCATGAAATGGTCATAAAAATAATTATTTAAGGAATGTTTTAGCTAAAGGCCTTGATATAAATCCATAGATGGGTTAAAAGAGACAGTGTTCTAAAGGAAAATGAAAGGTGAATTTTTCATCTATATTCGCTAGTCACTATAAAATGTTAATACCAATTATTTAAAAATGATTCTAATCTTTACTAATTTTTTAAGATACGTGACAGCACACTCAAAAGTTTTGCAGTTTTTAAAGCTGCAGCATTCAAAATTCCCAGTGGATTTTTCACATTTCTCTTTCAATACTCAATGTGTGTTGCACAACTGATTGAAGTATGCTGCATCTGAAGTAAAAGGATGCCAGCCACTACATGCATCAAGGAGGCACTTTAAGACTTTGCAGATAAACCAGAAACCATTACCCGAATTCACAGTGGATGACATTTGTCCTAGCTGAGCCATATACTTAATATACTTAAGTGATTCTGATACTTTCGCTAAGTTTCATGATGAGCTAATGGAAAAGTTGATATGTCATATTAGGTGATAGGTCTATGTCTTGATGACCCACTCCTCTGAGAAATGAGGATAAATTCTCATTTGCAGCCCTTTAAAGTTAATGTTATCCTTTTCAGTCTTGCTACTTCTCAGAACCTCATTGAAATTGTACATCTTTAAAAACACTAACAAAATAGAAGAATACAAACACCTTCTTGTCTCCAGTTCAATCCATGTGCAAGATCAGTGGGTGTCATGCCAGAGAGGGACCTGGACAGACTGCTGTGGTACTGTAATGAGCTCAAGTTCAGGAATATGCATGTAAAACTACTCCTGACAACCTTAATGCCCTGCTTGAAATCTTCAGAGCCAGTTCTACCACGTGCCTACAAGGCCTCAAAAAATTGATGGCAGTGTGGTTGCTGGGAAATGCATGATTTTCACAGAACTCTGAATGCCTGGATTTCAAATTTTAGTTATTAAGAAATCTCCATGGACTATGTCTATATTAGCAAATAATTCAACACTACGGGATGTGTCAGGAGAATGAAGGAGTCGATGATGAATCTGCACATCTACACTAGCAGTGGGTCTGGACTTTTCTCTTGGCCTACATTTTGTCTAGATTCTTGGAGGAAAAGTCGCCCTCAGGTACATGGCTTGAAGCTGTCCAAAATTCAGGCACTGTGTCCTGCTCGCAAGTGGGTGCGCCAATGGAAATGCAATGGTTTCTTCTTTTGGAGGAAACCAGCACAGATCCCTGTCTGGTTTCGTCCAGAAGAAATCCTTGGTGCTTGCACTGAAATAGGTCTGTGAGCTGAACCAATGTGTGCCAAGTGCAATAATGGGGAGAATCCCTTCAAAAACCCACTACTGCTGTGAGCCTTAATGTAAACACGCAGACCACCTTGAGAGTGTTTATAAAGTCCTCTAGAAAAGATTTACTGGTATGATTCTAAGATGTTCTAAATAACTGAAAAAATAATTGCATATGAGAGGCCTAGATTATCCTTGTGTACATCCTCTAGGAGCAAACATTGTTTTGACTTTGTGTAGTTAGTCAAGGTAATTGCTATGCATGGACTATATTGTTGAAGTTTTCTAGCTACCTCAAAATAAAAATTCCTTGTGTTTTGTCTTCATAAAGTTTCTAGATTATGATGATGATGAACTTCAGTTTGAGGTATTATTAGGAAAAATAGACTTTTCTTGATACTGAAGATATGTTTTCCATATTTTACAATGCTTTAATATAGGCAACTGTCTAATAAAAACAACCTCTTGTACAGGTTTTATTTCATTATCTTCATGACTCAGAAACTCAGATCGTTGTTTAAAAAGAAAGTAAGGTCCTTTCCACTGCTAGTAGGGCAAATTCTGACTCAGCATTAAAAGCTAAATTAAATGCAGCTATTTGCATTAATTTCACTTAATCTAGATTCATTTTCTTCCATATTTCCTAGCTGAGCCAAAGCATTTCCATGAGATATAAATTGGATTGATGTAAAACAAGCACACGCTAGTGAATTTTAACGGTAACCCTGTCACAGTTAAACTGGTGCAAATTTCCTCAATGTAACCCAGGATGTAAAGTTCTTGGATAGGAGAAATAACAGAATTCATTATTTTTTTAAAAAAGGAGAAAGACTGATGTTTAATGTTGACAATCATTTCTAAGAAGTGCAACGAAGGGAGGGCCAACCTAAACCCTATCAGATGAAGGTCTTATATATTATTATAAGATTATACAAATATTTATTAACTTAAGCTTATCCAATTGATTCAGGAGTCTTTTATTTGCAGCCAAGTGGTATTCAGTCAAATCCAACATGTGGTTAATCATCTGTTGGAAATTTGATTGTAAGTGTATTTCTGAGGTTTGGTACCACGACATTGATCCTACCTTCTGGTTTATACTTGTTTTCCAAAAGTCAGTACACTGTCTTTTTTTTTTCTTTTTATAAGAAACAGACATAGTCTTGGACAGATAAATAGGATAGCACAGTAATGAATTGTAAGTGCTCTGAAATAATTTTTGTAAAAAATTGAAAATAGATGAATTGACATCTGCCAAAAACTAAACAACTTATCTTAAAGATAATTGACAAAATATTTCTAGATATTTAGGACTATTTCCCTATCGTTCATTTGCTTAAATTGTTAAGCTTTTTAAATTTCAGCTTCTTTTTGATGGGGAGAACTTGAAGTCTGCAGCTTCTGGTGGTCAGGGAGGAACCTCATAACACTTCCTTCAGAGAAGCTGTGGAAGCATCATCCTCAGAGATTTTCTAAAGCCAGATGGAGACAGCCCTGAGCAGCTGGCTCCAGATCACCATGCTCAGGCAAGAGATCGGACCAGCAGACCTTCAAGGTCCTTCCAACCTCTTTTTCTCTCTGATTCTCTAATTCAGTTCTTACACAGCTGTTCAAAGGATGAGGCTGCTCATCTTTAACCTGTAGCCAAAATAGTAATCAGTCTAGCTCCTTTAAATAAACCCTTACAAAAACAACCATTTTAATCAGTTGTTTCTCTCTTCTGATGCTGCCAATCAGCATCTTCTACTTTAAATTGAGAATATTTTTCAAAATAAATCTCATTTGAGATATTTCTTTATAGTAAAGTCATTTCAGAAGTAGAGATCATTCCACAGTAGGTTAGTTTTCTTCTTGTGCCAATAGCTAGTAAGAGCAGGTGGTAGGAGAAGGTGGCAGAAAATGCAATTAAGTGAAGAAAGTACCGTGAAGCAAAGACAAGAGATCTTGTTCTTCAGAGGAGTTGAGATTTTGAGATTTTGATTTTTCTTTTCCTGCTGCCTTGGAATGAAACTTCAAATGTTGGAATTGAGAAGAAAATGTAAGAGGAAATGTTTTCATATTGACCAAAGCATTTCATTTTTGTTTTGTCTTTTTAATGATAATATTATACGTAGCATGTACTTAACCAGACTTTAAAAAAGAAACTCAAAACAAAAAGTCATTTTAAAGGGAGACTCAAAATGCTGAATTCTGCAGCTGTTGGAATGTCTTGATTCAATGTTGTTGAATGTTTTCATTTTTTTTTCCTTTTGAAACAAAATTTTGGTGAAATTGTCATGTTGTTGTGAAGCATTTTCAAGTTAACTGGATTTGAGTTTTCCGACAAATCTTTCTTCTGACCGTATCTGAGACAGTGTAGATGGAGGCACAGTCTGGCTGCGATTTCACTGTGTGACTTGGTAGGTTGCCTCACCCCTGAGATCTGCCTCACTATTGCTAAAATGTGGGCAGCAGTAGCTGCCTCCTGAGGCGCTGGGCTGCCTCGAACATAGCAGTGGCCTGAAGGTAGCAAACTTAGGTTATCAAAATCTTTCTTTGCTTTAGAACAGAAACAACATTTTGGAATCAAAAACTTTTCTTAAGAGAACTCCCCATGCTAGAGCTGATTGGCATATGCCAGTGTTTAAAAAGAAGATATCTGAAGTTACATAGTTAAATATATTTTGAGCACCTGCATGTAGACTACTTCCGGAAGAGATTTTCCCAGTGAAATCAATGAGTGCAGCTGAAAATGAAACTAATTATATACGCTATCTAAATAGGCTCTCCTTTAAACACAAACAAACAGTTATAATTAGTTAATATTAAAGTGAAAATTACGTCTTGTGTTTCTAGACTAAGCTATCTCTTAACATTCCTGTCACTTGAAATAAACGGAGCCTCCAGCAAGAGCGTTCCCACATACTGTGTCAGCATACTTGTGTGCAGAAAAGTGAAATGAGACAGGCCACAGCTTGTGGATTTGCTTCACCACGCACAAACCTCGTCCAGGTTTTGCATCTTTGAAATCCCTACATGAAGTGAGGTATAAGCAGGTAAGTGGGCCAGCTGCTTCTCTGAAAGTATGTAATCAGTTCCTTATAGTAACACTTATAAACAGTCCTGTAGTTAGAGTTATATCAACATTTCTAGCAGAGGCTCATTTTTTTCATGTTATAATTTCAGCAAGGAAAACTGCTTTGAGTTAAGCTTCATAAAAATATTGTGAATATATTTGTCTTGATAATTAAAGATGGATTTGTCTTTTTATAAGTCATGTGGACTAAAGAAGCAAACCCCTGACTGATCAAAAATCGGCTGTATATCTAAAAGTCTTAAAATTGAAGGAGGAAAGTTGCAGGTAGTCAAATGCAGCATTGTGAAGAAAGCCTGGCTGATGTGGTTCCTGCACTACAGTCCCTGTTTAGAAAATGTTTGCATGGGTATTTTGTTCCAGTAACAAGTAGAAAATCCAATTCATATGTATAGAGGTAAAAGAAGGGAAAATGAGGATTTTTCTGCAGAAAATTCTTAGACTCACTACAGTGTGGTTAGAAGAAAAGAACTACAAGTTTACAGAATTGGTCCTGTCATGCTTGGGGAGTTTCTCTGCAGAAAAAACCTTGTTCACTGGATGACTTGGTCCAGCTGCACTCACCTTACAGAGAAAGCTCTGTAGTGTTTGCTTCAAAAACTGTGCATCACAGAGCTTTTCCATTTAGTGTGTGTGTCTGAGGATCATATTAAGGGAAGAACAGTCTTAGGGAACAGTGCACCTGGTAACATAACTGAGTCGCTCAGTGTGATTACTTACCGGCTCCTCTGACAGCTTATAAAATGCAGAGACTGACGATTTTTAGCAACTTCAGCCCTCACATGGATGACTCTTCCGAGGCAACTCAGCATTTTTTGACTGCCTCAGCAACCATGCACTTCACCAAAGTAGTTCCTGATTCATCTTAGACAACCAGTTACCCTCACAATTTGTCTTTTGATCTGGGATTTGAAGACAAATAACTTGACTTCAAACTTGTATCATCAACAGGCTGCTTCTTTCTTGTGTCTGGGATGAGAGCTCATCACATCTGTTGAGGTAAAGGAATTCTTCATGGGGCTGAATTAGTGAAATTAAACTTAGGTCCAGAAATCAATAAAATATCTCATCTCTAGCAAATGGAAAGGACTATTTAATATCCTTTTGTCTGATCAAGGATGAGTGGGCCTCCTACTATCCTCTTCACTAGCCTCATCTGAACATGCTTTTCTTGTTTATGGATGATTTGAACCAAATGAGGGGGAAGAGAACACATTTGGCCTTCCAGATTCTGCATGAGACTGACTCAATGTAGCACAAATGCTTTTTAACTTTTTTCCTTTAGTTATGGATAGGCCAAAGAGCTTCCAAGAGTAACTTGGCATGAGTGCCATGGGAGGTCTGGGACTGGGGCTGGCTACCATGTGTTTCCAGTGGCTATTTCTGATGTTGACAGAAAGCCCTGGCTGACTGTTCGCAGTCGCCATGGCTCCTTGGGCTGGATCCTCCAGCTGCAGGGGGGATGGCTGTCTACTTGGGGTAAGCATGGTCCCACATTCTCTCTATAGGCCTAAAATAATCTAAATGTGGCAGGTTTCTGGTCCTTATATTTAGATTATTTTAGGCAAGTTTCCTGGCTTATAGAGTAATGTGGAGAGGTGACTGCTTGGACAAGCTTCCGTAGAACTGGTTCCAGTGCTTCTGCATCAAATACGGCTCTATTTCCAGTGTCATTGAAGAGTACTGGAGAAGACCAGGTAGACCATCTTTCAATTATAGATTATTGATGTGCTCATTTCCCCCTGCCTCGCCCCCAGGTATGAGCACCCAAAGGAGTTAGATAATCCCCCACAATGGATGTTTCTCTTTCATTTGTATCCTTCTCCCTTCTCTTGTCAGTCCCAGCTGTCTCTGCTTTATCCAGCCAGAGTGCTTAGATGGTATGCTCCTCTCTACAGGAGATCAATAGGATCTAGCGATTCTCCTCACCCTGTCAGTCTTTGTCCTGTCTGTTTTCTCCACCCACAGTGTGAAAACCTTTTTCAGGACTCTTTACACTCATAGACCTTCTAATACAAGGGAACAGGGAATTTGGAATTGCGGTTCTTTCCATTAGCTCTTTATGAGTTTGGCCTCAGCCCTCCATTAAAAAGCAATTGATGTTTATCCAGCATTTCAGGTATTCACACGACTGCAAGCACTCGACGCTCACCCAGCAGGCTGCGGTTCCTGTGGGTACACTGGGGCTCATGCAGCCTCATGCAATCACGGACATAGTGGTTCCAGTATTTGTTAATTGTAATTTCACCACTTCACTCAGAGTAGCAGAGCATTTCCCGGTAATTTAAATGTTAGAAGAGCTGCACTGTTTCTCTAATCTATAAACTTTACTGTTCTTCAGAGAAGGAAATCTGTGAATCTAATTCTTTACAATGGTAGAACCCAATGAAAGCTTTATACTGCTGTAAAACAAGGGAGAGTGCTGAGCCTAATTGCACAGCTGGCACTGATTGGAAATGGAGTTGAGCAGTCTTGAGAATAGAGTTGCCCAACAGAAAAAAGAAAAAGGTGATTCTTAATAATCATGAGGGAGTTGCTTATTCTCTTACTCAATGACATGAGCGTCAGCTTCAGAACATAACAAGTGCTAAATTGGGTCATTGTGCCTTGTACTGTCTCTCCAGTAGTGGCCAGCAGTGAATCCTCAAGGAAAGGTATCAGATTGAGGCAAATACGTACTTACAATTTCCCTGGGATTTTCTTTCAGTGTTGTGAAGACTGGGGACCTCATGAGCTAATGAATCACACATCTTTGTGTGTAATAACATTTCAAAACTTTTTCTTCATGAACCAATTTATATTTCTCACCTTTGCAACTATGACAATGCTCTAATCACGCATTGTATAAAAGAAGTACTTCTTTTGTTGAAGCCAGCTGCTAGATCAATTCACTGGATGCCTTTGTTCTGTATTAGGAAAAATAATGACTAAGTTATTACTGTTCCTTTTCTCCATGCTGTTGTTGATTTGCCTGAATTTTGCCTGAACTGAATTTTGCCACCATAGGGTTGGAAAGGTCTGGGCTGAGTTGGGTTGCTTTGGCTGTAGGAAGGAGAAAGGACAAAACTGAGCTCTGAAGTGTTGTACCTGTCCTTTACATTTCCCTGCATTTGTCCCTCTTCCAGAATAGAGAGTCCTCATTCATCAAACACTGACTGGCCGGATCATTAATATTATCTAACATAGTTGTAAAGCTTGATCAATTGTAATTTGTACATTAATCTTACAAGTGACTGACAGGCAGTTTGGTCATGGTGAAAATGTTAGAAAACATCATTATTTTGGTAAGCTGTGAACTGAGATATTGCTTATTTGAGAATGAATTAGTGTTTTTTGTTGCTCATCGAACTTCTGTATCTCATCTGTTTGTCTTCTGTTTAAGACTGCCATTGCCCAATGAGAGAACAGAAACAGCTACGCAACTGAAGCAGCCATTACTCTTGCTGATAATGAACTCTAACAGTCAAAGGAAAAACTTACTTGGCCGTTGGTATAAATTTGTTTCTGTAAGATATTTGATTAACTAGAGATTGTGACCTAGTAAAAAAAAGTATACAAAAAGAAGAAATTGCTTTCCCAATTGTAATTATTCATTCTAGGCTGGTCAAAGACTCTAGTTTCTTTTTGTCAGGAAAGCTTGACCTTTTAAATATGGACTTCATTCTGAAATTTTGAAATTTTCAGGTTGAATTTATGGATTTTTTCAGGATATATCCATTTCAGAATTTGAAAATTTAATTCCGTAGTTTACAGGTTTCTGCTATTTTAATATTAGTTTTTATCACATAGTAATGCAGGATTGCCGCTGCTAAAGCAAAGTCCTACACACTACTTGAAAGACACTAGTATTTGTATTTAAATTTGCAAAGTGTTAAAGACAACTATTGCATAGTCCTGGTGAAAAAAATTGTATCCACTTTTTCTAATTTTATTACACTGAAAATATTCTACACTTGGTAATTTTAAAAAGTGTTGTGCAATTTCAGAAATGTTTTTGAATTAGAACTTCAATAAGTAGTGAGCTTTGGTACAGTAATGGGTCTTGCTTTTCTCAAACAGTTGCTTTGACGTTTTGATATCCTTCCATTTTTACTACTACTTCAAAGTTACAGACGTACACCATGGTTTGATTTTGCATCAAGAGTAATCTTTGCATTCTCCATTAATTTGCCAACTGCTTTTAAAACCATCTGGAGCCAAACATCTTTCTGCTAATATTGTTATTATTTAGTACTACTCTGACTTTCAGCAACCTTAATTAGAACTGCAAATTTGTCTTTCAGACATCCTCAAATGTAGAACTTCGGTGCTCCAAAGGCAGTTATTCTCAAGTGTAAAGTTCAAGCTTTCTTTGGCAGACTTAAGCTTATGTGTTTAATACAAAATTCTGTCAGTTCACCTCACTGTCCTGCAATTTTATAAATATAAAAGTGAGATTCTTTCACTGAGCATTAATGGGCAAATTCTTGCTGACTTTATATGAGATGTGAGAAGAGTATTTATAATTTGTTTTGCTGTGCACTACTGATACCAGAACTGGGCAGCATTACATGCTAGTAATATAGGAAATCACTGTCCATCTTGAATCAAGCACGTCTTCTAAGTCTAAACATCTGCAGTGATAGTGCAGTCAGACATCTGCACTGCTTAAGTCCCCATGCTGGCTCTTTTGAACTACCACAATGAAAGATAGCTACTATGGCGTTCTCCTCACCTAGAAGTGAAACATCTAGTCCTGTCTAGTATCTAGACTATGTCTATAGGCAAAGGTGGGGGAGAGAGAGAGAGAGACAGAGAGGGAGGGAGAGAGCTCTAGTGGGAAAAATTTGTCCATTTATCTTAGACTCTGATCTTCAATGTGGATGAACTCCAGGGGGAACTGAAGACTGATGCAAACAAGATGCTTCATACTTAAAGGTAGAAGTTGGAAGACATGACTGTGATGAGGTATCTGTCTGAATTGCTTGCTACAGACTATATCAGTGTCATGTCCAAGTAGTCCTATATATAGGAATATACACCTGTGTCTGTGGTCCTACCCCCTGCCCTTCATATGCTGGAAATGGCTAGAATAGGGACTTGGAATAACTATAATCTACTTCTGTAGTACTCCAGATGCAGAGAAACGCATATAAATGCACTTGATATGTTTTAAGAAATGCCATTAGGATAGAATATGTACTATAAGCTAAGGAAAAGATGGAAGGAACATTTTTAACACTACATTATTACCTAATGAGGTCACAAAACAAACAAAACTGCTTTGTGGGGACTGAATTCATCTTATCTGTCTTTGGGGGTGGAATTTAGTTCAAGGTGCAGACACTGAACTTTAGCCTCTACTTGCTGGTGTGTACAGGCTTGCTGGTGGTTATGCTCTTGCTATAGTCCGTAGGGTCACTGGAGCCTAGAGCCTTCATCTCACCCCAAAGCAGACATTTTAAGACTGCAGTTAAGCAGCCTTATTTGAGTTGCCTTTGGGTAAATGATGAGTAAGGCTGGGAGATATGGCACTGGGCCAGTGCAAATGCCGTGCCTTCTGCAGTGCTAGCGAGGGGCAGGCAGGACACGTGAGGGTTTCGGATATGGCTCTAGAGAGGTATGCGTGAGCGAATGAATCAAGCCTTTCACGGCTGGTAGGCTGAATTACTCTCTAGGATCCATTAACCACACTGACTACATTTCCATCAGCATGTGCTGGAAACTGCCTCATGGCACATGCCAGCACCTAAATTCAGGTAGCACAGTCTTGAACCAAATCTTGCTTCAGATATCTGCAGTACAGATGGTCTGCATTTGAGCTGGTCTCTTCAGCTTCCTTTAGAGCCATTGGAGCAGTGCAGGCATTTTTAGTGCCTGATCTGACCTGTTGTTGACATCTACTTTTAGATGGAACTGTACCTGTTTCTTTCTGTTGACTACAAAAGGAATGTAGATGAGTATGTTTTTTATAAAACATACAAAAACACACATCTCCTTTTCTAATAAATGTGTATTTTCTGAGTTTAGTATGTTCAGAAGGGATCTCTTAAGAGAATGCAATTGAAAGACTGCCATATTTGCATACTAAAAAAATATTTACAGTTGGAGCACTTGGAATCTGTAACTTTTTCCATTATGTATATCCCCATTTCCAGTATTTCTTTTCAATGTATTTGCAGTTAAATAGGGCAGTCTGGTTATCATTTGATGTTGTTTGGCAGAAAGAACTGGATTAAGGGTTTAAAATACCTTGTAAGATATTTTGTCTTGTAAGATATTTTAAACATCTTGGTGGTAAGTTCATTGATGGTCTGTGATTCTACAGTACCACAACAGAGTTAGGAGAATTGTTACAAAATGTGAAAGAGGAAGAGCCAGCTGAAAAAAGAAAACAAGCTTCTAAGTCAGTCTGCTTTTAAAGCACTGATTCATTGTCCGTGGCTTCTTTATCCTTATTACCATAAGAAGGTGTCTATAGTGTATTATATTTTGTTATTAGTTATGCAAAAAAACAATCCTTACCAGTGGAGGACTTTTAGTTTCGGACATTAAGCAGTTTCTTAGAAGAAGGGCACAGGAGATTCGTGAGCATCATGATGCAGTACTGGCAAGATAAACTTTCCTACTTGATTTTTTACTATTATAACCCAACAAAGACTGTGGTCATAAATGCAGATTTAGTAAAAATTAGCCATAACTTTAGTAACTTGAGGCCTGAAATGACAGTCTATATAGATACACCTTTACTCATTTCCGTGAGTCATAACATTCATGTGAGGTTTAATCTGTTTAATCTGTTCTTTTCTTTTTCAACCATAAAAGTTTCTGGAAAGTAATCTTTTGTTAACATAGGGTATAAGATGAAAGAAAAGGAGATTCTACTGACTTTGTATCAGGAAAAATAAAAAAAGTTGTTTGTATTAGAGTGACTGCAGATGAGATTCATTTAATTGTGAGATGAAAAATCTTTCAGACTAAATATACCCCAAGATGCTCAGTTTCAGAATGTGTGCACTGTTGGGAAAACATGGAAAGCCTTAACGAATAAATGTAACTCTGCTATTTAAAACAGACACCCGGTTAGCAAGAGACCACGGGTAATTTTGTGCAGATACACTACAGTATTTTTTGCTGAAAGATTCCATTTTTTTCACCCCAAGGTCGGGTTTTAATGTTACATGTTCTTACACAGCTTAAAGCAGATAGAAGAGTAGCAGTGATGTATATAGCTTGGGAATTTAGCCCTAATGGATGTTAAATATGAAACACCACCACCACCTTCTAGATGATGGTGGAAGTATTGTTACACACCTATGGCCCAAACTTTAAAAGTCACTTAGCAGCCAGCCCCTCTCATTAATAAAAAATTGGATCAGGGTTAAAATAGCCCTGGCTAGCTCCAACCCCCCCCCCCCCCCCCCCCCATGATTCCTAACCTGCCTTAACACTGCTGGGTTTATTGAGTCTGCCAGAATTTCCTCTGGCCAGATATTCCTGCTGCTCCTTTCCTGGACCTATGCATGGGACAAGGGAGGTGGAAGGTGCCATTCGGGACTGCAGAAAGCTTTAAGGTGAGACAAAAACTGTGGTTGGTAATTCCTAAAAACCCACAAAAAGTGAAAACAAACTTCAAAAAACTTTGACCTATCATTCAAAAAATGACTGAAATGTTACAGCCCACCTGGCCTTGATGCTGTGTCTGGTAAAACCAATGGCAAACCTCATACTGGAGCAAAATTAGAACATTAGCTGGTTACTCGGAGGGGAAAAAGAAGTTGAACCGCAATTATGCCATGTGATTTCATTTGAGGAACGTATTCTCACAACATTTCTTCCTTTATGTTCTGCCTGAATACCAAGAACCTACTTCCACTGACCAAATAATTAATCTTAGTGGGAAAACCTCTGCAATTTTAAAATCATTCAAACAAGTAAATAAACATATATTTATAAAAGACTACCAGATCTCTGTCTTTAAAAGGCAAGTGCACACAGAGCTAATACTTTCTGAGAAGGAAAACAAGAAGACTTGACTAAATTAAGAGAGAACAGGATATATACTAAAGCAAAGAGGTACCAATTGAACAACGTTGCATGACACATCTAACGTAGCATTCCTGGTGGGCAGGCAGACAGACTTCTCAACACAGGACCAAATTAAATGCAGAATCTGAGGAGGAAGTTTGCCTTAAATGCATGCTCAAAGGCATGCATACACCCTTCTTTTTCCTACTCTTGGTCCTGACAGTTTGGTCTTGTTCCTAGGAAATAGCTCTGCTTACTTAAAGAGATCTCCCAAAGCAGCAAATTCCAGGCAGACAGTACTGCTGCTGGGAGCCAGGAAAGCATCTATCCATCTGTTAAATATAAGCACTCCAGGGAACATAATCCCTTATTTCAGGAGACCTGTACCTTATTTGAATAGACTGCATCCCTCCCCCACTCCTACATGCAGATACCCCCAGCAAAAATGCTATAATGATGTTGCTCTGGGCAGCTGAAGTTTACTGGTGCAAGCACAGCACCACACCATGCAATTGCATGGCTTCCTGCCCTGAGTGGGGTTGGAGCTTGCAAGGAAGGACATGAGCAGGGCACCACAGATCTACTTGCATGAGCGCTGTGGTCGCCTTCCAGGAGAAAACAACTGCTAATCACTATTAGCTGCAGATTGCATTTGTGTGGCTTTTATTCATTTTAATATAGAAATTAAATAAAACCAGAGCTGATAAAGGTCTCTGTGGTCTCCTACTGCATGAATCACATGACCAGATACTGCTTTCTACTGCAAAAATGTAATTGTGGCAGTCACAAGCCAATATGAGATACAAGTAGCATCGTTTCTCCCAAAATCAATCGGAGTTCAATTCTGGGGCAAGATTCTTTGCATAGGCATAACAATATGTAGCATCCTTCTGCTCAAATGTTAATAAGCCAGCCTCCATACTAGGCCTGCAGATAAGGGATTTTAAGAGAGATATGGAGGGCAAGACGTGTATCAGCAACAGTGCCAGACTTTGCTGGCTTAAAGCATTTATCAGAGCATAACTTGGCTTATTCAGTGCAAATTTCTCTTTGAAGCTGGAAGAGGAGCAATTCAGAGCTCAGCTTCAGAGGTACATTAACCACAAAAAATACAGAGAGCCCTTACACATTACAGCAAGACCTTGTCGAGCCAAGTGGCTGAGCAATAAAACACACAGGAGATTCAATATAAAGCTGCACAGAGAAGAAAAACAATCCTGTGTTTATATGCACAGTGCTGCACACCAGGCTGCATGGATGTCCAGTTCGACTCAGTACGGCTGCTGTTTTATATGCCTGGTGCTTTTATTTTCATCACTCATGTTTGCTGCAACTCCACTTCTTTTATGATATAGGTGAAGATATGTTAACACCCTTGTCTGATTCCCTGAGTCATAAGACTGAAAGGGCCTCCCTGGGCCTGCTCTGCAGTAATTCTTACCCTCCAACCTGAGTGAGACTGGAATATGGATTTGGGTTTTTTAGCAAAAAGAACTAGCTTTCCTCCCAAATATCCCTTTCTTAGATATTCTCCACCTTTTCTGCTTTGTATGCTGGACATCGGGGATGTTCATAGCAGCCTGTGAAAGATATCAGGGTTGACCGCAGCTCTGGTGTAGCAAGAGCTACCTTTCGAGAGGCCTCATTTTTTGGTAACAAATAAAATGCTATGATTTCAATTAAATTTAGCAAAGTGGTTGCTAATATGTCTGGCTCAGTTTGTCTGGATTCAACACATCTCCTTTGGATGTGTTTATGCATACCTAAACACAGAGGGCTGGAACATGATTTCTTCATATCTTGACTGATTTGATGACAATCTTGCTACTGCTGTCAGTGTTTAAAAAAACAGACAGTTTTCTTTGTGGGAAAGAAAAAAGGTAGAAAATACTACAATTAGTGTGAAATTCCTTCCTGACTTCTTGGACTGCATAAATAATAAAAATACAATTATTTTAGCTGAATCTTATAATAAAAATCAGTTTTAGTTGCTTAATTTCATGTAGCCCTCTTATTACTGCTTTTCAGCCGCATGTGATTTGGTTAATTCTGTTTCAAATGCATTTCATATTTGATTGCAAATAGACATAAAAATCTCCTGATACTGCTGTTATAAAAGCAGTAATTTTCCAAAGTGGTTTATTTACAAAAGTTAAAATACTTTGTTACTTTCTTCATGTTCATTTTTTTCTTATATCTTTCTTGCTAAAATTTCAGCCAAACTATTTAGTGCAACCATGCTGCTGAACTACATTTCTAGAGAAGAATTTCAGTAAACAAAACATTAAAATGAGTTTGCAACAAGCTAGAAAGAATTACAGATTAAAAAAAAATCATGGGAAATGTGCAAATAAGTGTTCCCTTGTGAAATTCTGCAAAATGGAAACATTCAGAAGGTTTTATGAAGATTTTGTTTTTCTTTCAAATGTTACTCATTGCAAATACTCTGTTTTTGGTTAAGTTCCTATGAAATTTGAGATATTTTTTACAGAAATCTTCATCTAAGTCAACCATTTGCTCTTTAAAAAAAGAATAAGGGATTCCTCTAAAGGGAAAAATAACTTTCTCTGACTTCTCCGATTTGCTATCCAAGACAATGAATCGACATTAACCTTGCAGAGTGGTCACCAAGTCTTATCCTCTTCCCACTCCTGCCCAAAGATTTAAATCCACTTAAAGAAAAGGTTACAGGTTACCTTGTCTCCATTAGGATCTCGTCTTTAGCTGTTCAAGCTGAGTTAGGAAAACCCTCTTTGCACAATGAAGACAGAGCTGGGAGAAGGTTGCTCTCCAGGGTCATGGCTTTCCTAACTCACCAGCATGCGAAGGGGCGAGGGAATACTGCTCTCCCAGACATCTGTAATCTGTTAATGGACTTGCAAGGAGAAAACTGAGCCATTTCTTTATGCTTCACCTCTCGTTGGAGGGCTCACTGGGAAACTGTCACAAAAAGCCAGCATTTCCCCTTGTTTTGGGGCCCATGGAGGAGGAAGATCTCTACTTCATTCATCCCATTAACCTTATAATATTGTTTTTCCTTTGACTTAGAAATTTCCTTGCCTGTACAAAAAAGCTTTAATTATTAACTGCGGGAGAAATGTGGGCTGAAACATGTGGTTTTTCCTCCTACAGTAGTTAAAGGAAGTGATTCTCCAATCTGATAGAGTTCTAAATATACTGAATTGGGGCTAATTGTTGAGTTATTAAAATGAAAAAATTGTGAATATTTTCATTACAGGATCAGACAAAGCAAACAAACTAAAACAGAAAACCAAAAAAGCTTTGCATCTAGCCTGTTTTCATTGATAAAGTGGTATAAACAGCTAGTTATTATGTCGGGGTAGGACTTTTTATTCTAATGTGCATATTTTTAACCCAAGGCCTAGGAATAATTTCAGTGAGTCAGGCAGGGCTACTTCTACATAAAATTGAACATGTGCACGAATTACAGAATAATTTGGATGAAGTCCATTTCCTACATGTTTTTGGATTATTATTCCATTAATATTCATTATTAATTAGTGTATATGAAGAATTCTCCCTCCAGAGGTTTGTCAAGTTAGTTTTCCACTGATTTTATGTTACCAAATGAGCTATCTTTGTGTGCTTGTGTATCAGCGTGCTGCACATTGGGATGAAAGAAGACAGAATCAGGATTCAGTATCTTTTTTATTTAATTTAAATTTCATTTTTAATTCAAAGATTGGCTTATAATTTGCAAATGTCTTAAACAGCCACAAGGCAGATGAGCCTCAACAGCAAGAATGGGACCACCACTAGTGACTCTTACAGATGAGAAGTAAGCATAGACCTCACTGGGGGACCTTTGGACTACAGCCTGCCCCCCAAAATTGGCCCTAAGCTAACCTCAGGGTGAGCACGTGCTGTTGATGGAGAAGTTTGGAGATGGGATGTAGTGCTGTGAGCTATCTTGTGTTGGCCACCTCAGCTAATTTGCTCACAAGACATCAACAGAGGAAGGTGGCCTATGAGCAGTGACCTGCATTCACCCAGCAGGCAGCAGATGTCCAGGAGACAGGGACTTAAATCCTGAGGGTCCCAGAGAAAATGCACTTGTCTAGCTACTAATGTTATGTTTCTTATCATGGCACTTAGAGTAGAATGTGAAATAAAACAGCCTCTGCCACCTTTTCTATAGCTTATCTTTGCCCAGCTGCCCAAGCTCAGCCCTGCCATCAGTGGGTCTGGCTCCATCTGACTTACTCCACAGTGTGAGTCCGAGCAGATTTTGTCCCCATGTCTCTGAACAACAAGTTCATCAGCTGTTGAGTGACGCAGATTTCTTTTACCTTAGGCAATTTTCCAGACTCTGCATTCTCGAATATGGTTTTAAGGAAGAGACCAAAGTCAATGAACAGTGCGTTCTTTTTCTCATATGTTTCTTAGAAGACATGAGTTTTTATCCTATGGGCTGTTTTTGTCATTTTGGTCTGACTGGTCATAGAGCACCAGAGCATTGCTAGGATCATGCCAGGGAAGGGATGTGCAAACCCAGAGCAAAGGTCTCTGCTTTCTCCTATTAAACATGTATTATCCTGTAAATAATTAAGTATCCAGAGATACTCCATCAGATCCATTGAGGTTACCTCAGGTTTTATATCTTCATAATTAAAAATGACCTCACCTTGTATGAGTATCACATACACTCTTCTGCTGAGAATACTAGTCTAAAATACCAATTAGTGGTAGCTCCTGATGAAGCTCTCTGCTCCTGAGACTATATTTTTTTCTTTACTCTTCATGGCAAGGAAAAACGCCATTTATTTAGGACATCAGCTAGATGGGCAGGCTGTTGGGGCTAGATGGCTGGCTGGAGCAGAGTTCTTTCATGTCAGTCCATCCCTTGTCCCCCAGTAGTGCCTGTGAGCAGGGACACTCTGTTGATCAGGTAGTATAAATGGTCATTTTAGTACATGAACAACCAGTTGTAAGGAAAAGGCACAAGTCAAATCAAAGAAAGTTAAATGCCTGATTCTGAATTTAAACAAGACTGAGATTTTATGTCTTTTTGAAGGAATAGCTTAGTTTCTATGATCTTTCTGCTACAGTGCTGGACAGAGGGTTGCAGCAGTCACAGAAGAGGGAACCAGGGAAGGCTTCTGCAGAACATTTTAGATGCCATTAATACAATTTTGTGTTGTTATTCTGAAGGGCATTTTCTGCTGCTCTCAGCACAATATTGTGACTGGCCTTCACAATACAGAAAAATGATTTATTCTTACTTCATCCTGAGTAACAGGGCAGTTGGCATGAGAATAGATCCTGGGGAGGGCGATGCAATTTGCAGTTTCGGTATGTGTGAGGAAATTCAAACGCTAGACCTACAAAAGGGTCCAAATGCTGCCTAGAAAAATGCCACCTGGCTTCAAAATGTCACCTAACTTCAAAATAGCAGCAACCGATTTGTCAGAGAGATGAGCTGTGCAAGCTGGAGGCCCCTGAAGCAGCGGGATGACCCGAGCCTGGGTTTGCTGGGTGATTGCTCTAATCCCTGCACTATGGATAAGGCAGGGAGAATGACACCTCGCCCAGCCACGACTTAAAACAGTCGCTGTTGCCTTTGTTAAAACCATCCTAGCACCAAGCACTTGACCCCAGGCTGCAGAGAGGGAGCAGTAGCACGGCGTTGCAGGTGGCCTGTGGTGAGCCTTGCATGGGCAGAGAGGTCTCTTTTTCAAGGGATGGAGTGGAGACAAAAGATGTTATTTACACTTTTCCTTATAGCAGAGAAAAAATAAATTTCCTATTCCCAAGGGAGTTCCTGTATCACAGCATTTACTTTAAACTCCACATGGGACAAAGGATAATACCTTGTAACTACAGTTTGTGGCTCCTAGGAGATATTGTGCTGCTCAGTCAGAGAAAGGCTATATTTGCCATGAAAGTTACAGCTATTTGAGAAGCAGAGCTCCAAAAGTGCAGCTCCCATGAGACTACCACAGAGCAGAAATGTAATTTAACGTTACACTGACCTGCAATGGAATATTTCAGGTCCGTCGGACAAACTGATTCAGGTCCATCTGGTTGCAAGTAAACTCTTTTCTTTTGGAAAGAAAATAATCATTTAGTAAAAAGTTCCTAACAACTCATTTTTCCTATTGCCTCATATGTCTGAGTATATTTAATTCACATTACAGCAAGAATCTAACTGGTGCACATCAATGATTTCTCTTAAAATTTTGATTAAAAGAAGCAACCTTGGTAGTTCTTGAACTTTGGCTGTGTACTTGAGCCTAAGAGGTAGTGGTATTAAATTAACCATAGTCTGACATTTCTTTGATAACTGACATTTGCACAGACAAGTCTTCCATGTGCATGTGCACATTAGGAAATTAAAGTGTAAAGTAAGTAAGATTATTGTTGTGTGTTTCTTCTCAAAAGCATATTGCAAATCATTATCTCTCCCTCTAATGACTGAAATTCTGTGTGCAAAACCAAGTAATTTAATTTACATATCTCAAAGGCATGACATTTTGTTGTTGTTGTGCGGCCTGTAAAGAATGCCGTGTGAATGAAGTCATTTCAGCATGAAGAGTAGGCACAGCTGCAGGCAGGTAACTCTTCTCCTCACATTGTGTAGAGAGAACAGATAGGCACCGTGAAGTGCTGTTCGGCTTGCATTTTGGATTGTTTTCTGGGAGGCCTTATGCCATGGTCTCTGCTTCTCCAGAAGGCACATCTGTTTCCAGATTGGACTTGTTTACTGCTCTCATCACATTCCCACTCAAGCCAATGGGAGTTTTTCTGTCTTTGATAGTGAGAACAGGATTAGGTTCACAGTAATTGAATGAATTAAAAATGCTTAATTAGAAATCAGCAAGACACTGAAAAGTCTTTGTCCCTGTATCCACTGGCAAGTGGTATAAGGCTGCTGGGTTGTTACCCCTGAAAAAAGGTTATGTTCAGATAGAGAAAATGAGTAGGATAAAGTAAATAAACTGGAGGACCAAGGACAGACATTCTACAATTCGTGTACCTATGCCTAAGGATATCAGTGTGGGATGCTACAGATGAAGAGCCCAGTTTGGTATATTAATTCATTTGAACAAAGGCATCTATACAATGCCAAGGTATGAAGTGTGAGTTTATCATAAAGATTTAGTTCTTCTTCTACACATAATGATGCTGTGATATAAAGCTTTAAGTATGGAGAGCAAAAATTATTCAGTAAGGATATACTAAATTTTATTCTATCATACGGTCACAACAGTAGAAAAGGCAAAAGACATTTTTTTTTCGGTAGCTAACACATGTCTTGAGAAATGAAAAGATTACATTATCAAGCATTCATGCCATTAAGGTATACCAGTGTGGGAATTTAGCACTTCAGAAACTACTTTTTCAGTATGGGCTTACTGTCTTCAAAAATTTCTCAGTGGATAATTTTTCTATAGTTGTCTTTTTATTTGTAGAAGATAAAAGAATTTGTCCCTGTTTGCTATGACTTGCAATCCCTTTGTTATCAACTGATAAATGGTCTTAGATCTTAGTATGTTTTCATACAGCTTTGTTATCAACTGATAAATGGTCTCAGATCTTACTATGTTTTCTTCCTTTTTTGTTCCCAAAGTGATACTTCCTATCATTGATGTTGCCTGTGATTTCTCACCTTGTCAGAAAACCTTATTTCTTTAAGATTTAATTCCAACTGAGGAAACTACAAAAATTATCTTTTCACCAGGTGAACCCACTAACCTATCCTGGAGCAATAGTTCTTGCTGAAACTTACTGTTGCGAGTAAGGGATAGTGATCCAAGGGGCTGGTCAGAATTTGGTCCTAGCGCTCTTCTACCTGTTGTCAGAGGGAGCTGCCAGTGCTCAGGTCTTTATTCTGAACTGATACTTGATATATATGCTATTATGCAGGGAAAAGATCTCATTTTGCTAAAGATTAATGACTGTTTTATCATGTGTTTTAATGTTTTATCATGCATTTATTTTGGTACAATTTGCTAAAATTGGCCCAAAGAGGAACTCCCAGACAAGGGGAAATATGACCACTGCTTACACAAAACAGTCTGCTCAAGACCAAGTTCTGATTTTTGTGAGAACAGAGAAAGCAAGGCCCAAAATGGGGGAACTGGCTCTAAAGTCGCTCAGTATGTTTGGTTAAGTGATCATCTTCCTCTCAAATCCAGTGCTAGTTCCTTCTTTAGACATCTATAAAACCCAAAGATTTTTCTCTGGACCAACCTGAAGAGGGAGTGTAAAAATGCAGCATGGGTGTGCAAGCAGTGTGTGGGGAGAACAGATGTGGGAGGCAGTAGCACCACAGCAGCCTCGGCAAGCTCAGCTCTCTCCAGAAGGAGCTTGCACAGAGGTGTCCTGCTGTAGGTGACGGGGATCTGCTGGTCTCAGCATCTGGTTAAAGGAGAAAATAGTGTAAGTTGGAGAAGAAATAACAGGGTCAGGTGAAGGATTGCACAAATTCAGTTGAAAGATCCCAACTTCTACGTGGCTATCAGAGCCTGACCACTTTTGAGGCCTCGAGCAACTCAAGTATTTGTGTTTCAGTATCTGCTCCGTATCACCTAGGGGATGTAGTGTGACTGTGTACAAGACACCTCTCATTTCTAAGGAAAGGTAAGTTTAAAAGATTCCTTGATTATTAGCAGTTTATTACTGATCCCACCACAACCTCTCTGCTCCCAGGAGTGAGGTAGAGTGGTTATGGGGCAGGGGCAAGCAGCACTAGGAGTGGCAATGCCCCTTGATTTTAGCTTTCCTTTTTCAGTGGAAAAAATATCAGACCCTATCAGAAATTAGGAGAACTCACCAGAAAGTGCGTACTGTCTTTGGATCTTTGGACCACACAGCTTCTGAAGTCTCCTTTTCTTGGACCAAATAAACCATGTTACAGCTTTACAACTTTGATACTGGGCTAACATTAACTTTTTCCATTATAAAAGGTCTTCATTAATCAACAGAATGAAAGAAAAAGAAAAATAGTGATTTGAAGACTGAGCAATTAGCCTGAGCCTGAGCAATCAGCACTTCTGGTTCTGTAAGGTGATGCGTAACACTTAAGTTCTGATTGTTCCTGAGAGATAGGAAAAATAAGAACTTTCTAATAGTTTCAGTAAAAATGAGGATAAAAAATCATCAAAAATATCAGGTAAAACAGTAATGGACAATGTGATGGAAGATGGAGAAGGGCAGAAGTCTGAGCACGGTGTCACATAACGTAATGTCTTGCTTGGAGTGCCGGGCTCTGCAGGAGTCATGAATGACCTTGCTCACTGTTCCTTGCTCACCTCCGATGCAGCTGTGCTAGAGAGCTGGTGTGTAAAGCCCAGACACAGGTGGCCAGCTGCGTGTGAGCTGTGAAGCCACAGGTTTCTACAGTAGAGTGAGAGGCAGAGAAAGGAGCCGCGGAGGGCTGAGGGGAAAGCTGAGCAAAGAGAGGCGTCTCCCTCGGGGCGTGGAGGAAGTGCCCAGGGCTGTGCCCTGCGTCCCGAGGGCTGCAATTGCAGAGCCGCAGGCTGTGCAGGGAGCGCTGAGGTGGGAGGCTGTGCAAGGTAGAGCGCCAGGAACAAGTGCTCCCTCCCTTCGGTCCGGCGGCACTGATCTGGCCATTGATGGGCACTGCTGCAGTACCCCTTTGCTGGGGGATTTCCCCCTGGCGCCTGCCCCTTCTCCAGCCCACTTGCCACTTCCCACACTAAGTGGGGATCCCCCCTCAGGGGAATTAAGGGAGTCACCCTTGTGGAGCTGCAGTTTTAGCAGTCCCTCCCCTCTCCTGGCTCTGCCGTTCCTTGGAGAGCGAGGAGGTAAGTGCAAAGCCCATCATACTCCTTTGGAAGCACGCCCGGTCTGCACATCCTTCCTCTCCAAAGAGGGTCCATGCTCACATTGTCTTTCTCTGTGCAGGCAAAGCAGAGGTCTGCAAGGAGCAGACCACCGGTGGAGAGCGGCTGCACTCGCTAGACTTGTTACAGGGCATGTTCCCCACCTTGCTAACTATTTCTCCTCCCGCCAGGAGGTGTTTCCAGCTTCCAGGCATTCACTTGAAGGCACCAGTATCATCTCGCTGCCAGGTGTCCTGCACTAGCCTACCTGTGCTGAGATGGGCAGACTCTTGTCCTTTGGACAGCTCCTGTCCCAGTGCTTGGCAAGAATGGCATGGGCCTACAGCCTGTCTGGGCAGCGCTTTTGCCTCAGGCCATCGCCTGCTTGCAGCCTCTGGAAATAGCTCCTGACTCCTGTGGTGCCCCAGCAATATGTGCCACCGCTTACCTAGCCCTTCTGCCTCCCAGGTGGGCCACACATCAACTGCAGCCAAATGATGAACCATCAGACTCCCCTTTGCCCTTTCCTGCTGGTTGGAGGCACGCACATCGCAGCTGTTGTTTGGTTCAGCCAGGTGCTAACTCTTCCCAGGGTTGCTTCCCCCTGGCGTCTCTACCTTTTCCTTGCCCGTTCTTTTGCACCCACTTGTCTAGCCCCCGGCTGGCAGCGGCCCAGGCAGCGCCTGAGTGTGCGCACACACCAGAGGCCGCTTGCTCCAGCACCATCTGCACAGCTCTGAGCTCTGCCAGCCAGGACGAGCCCTCCATTTACTCCACCCAAGCTTCTCTGGTCGCTACTGCTGCAGCACCAGCTTTGCCTCTCCCTCCTTTCCCTGCTCGCTTGGCGCTCCTGCAAGGTGGCACCTGCAACCCTGCTCTAGTCTGGCCATCCCAGGGCAGCTCCTCACGGACCGCGTGGGAGGCCGGATGGCAGCCCTCCACAGGTCCCCTCCCAGTTTGCCCTGCCCTCTCTGAGGAGTTGTTTCCGTTCTTTGACCCATCACTCGTTAACCGCTACTGGAGGGAGAAACACCCGTTTGCCAGAGGTGTCTTTTGCGCTACCCGCAGCGGCCGAGGCCGGCCACATCTCAGTAGCTTTCCAGTAGGAACCCGCACACACAACTGCACTTGCTCTCCTGACTTACGGGCTCAGTCCTTAGCAGCCCTTGCGAGGGATGCAGCTAAGAGCACGTTCTGCAAGGGAGGGTCGCTCGTTTGGGAGCCTTGCCGGGGTGTAGAGGCAAAGCAGAGAGGCTCACCCTTCCCACAGGGCACATCTTGTTGCCATAATCCCCACTTACATCCCTGGTCACCTCAGCCTATCTGGAGTAAACGTGCGCGTGGAGGGAGGGAGGGAGGGAGGGAGAGTGCCAGAGATGAGGCAGGCAACTTTTCCTCTTGGAAAGCATTTAATACTGCCAGGGGGTTTGGTTCACAGTTGCATGCAAAGCTGGTCTTCAGAAATCATGCAGAGCTCTGGCTAGAATACTGACTCCAGAGAAGGGTGGTCTCCACAACGCCGAGGTTCCTCACCAAGCTCACAATTGCTTTGGAACCGAAGGGGCAGGAATGTTTGGGACCTCTGCTCATAGACATTCTGGCACCCGTTTCCGGTCTCCTTTCCAACGGGTGCCGCAGATTGTCGCCTCTTGGCAGGACTCTGACAAGTCTCTCCGTCAATAAGCTCCCACAGGGGGTCACTGGGAAACTCACGGGGAAGTTTCTTCCAAGGGGAACCTTGCGGGTTGCACATTCCACCCCCAAAGCCTTCAGGGCAGAAACTCTGTCCCTGAGCAGATGCCTTGGAGATGCCTCTGCTGAGACTCTTCCAGGTCTCCAGAATGTGGGACTTTTTTGAGCGCTTTGCTGTGTTTTGCACAAGAGAACGCCCTGCAGCGCTTCCTGATGTGTGTGCCGGGTGGGCAGCTGTCCTCCTTGGGCTTGATGGGAAAAGCCTGGGCGTTCATCGGAAAGATTTTTTTTTTTGGGGGGGGGGGGCTCGGGAGTGAAACTAGTGAAGAGGTGGTGAAGACTGAGCCATCAGAGGAGAAAAGGAGCTTTGCAGGGAGCAGCCGGAGGATATTGTGGGAAGGGAGTGCCATTTGACAAGCGTGCCTGCAGGATGGCAAGGCGTTGTTTCCAGAGCCCCCTTCTCCACGCTGCACTTTGTCTCCTGACTGGGAAAAGGCTCCTCTCTTTTGGCTGCCTCCGGATCCCATCTCCTGCCTTCCAGGCTGCTGCTCTGGCAGGACAGGTCTGCCTCTGAGAAGCTCCTGGGCATGTTGCTGACCTCCTTCTTCTGATTAGTCAGCGGAGGGGCAGAGAGGCAGGTGGGATAGGTGCTGCTCCCCAAAGCACTTGCTGCTTTGGGCTGCTGCTCCTGGTGGCAGTTCACAGGGCTGCCTTCAGCTGCAGGCTCGGGGCTGTTGCAGGCAGCACTGTTCTGCTGAGCAGCACCTGGGTGTTTTGTGGGGAGAGTGAGCTGTTAGGCACCTTTTAGAGGCCATGGGAAGATGTCAGGGCACTTTCCCTGCAGCATCGTGTCCCCTCCCCCCTGGCAGGGGATGCAAAGGCAAAACCTTTGTTCCTGTGCATGGAAGTACTGGAAAGCCTTCCACTAGGGAAACCCCGCCAGACCCTCCTGAACCCTCTGCACCTCTCGGCATTTCCACAGATGTCTTCTGCTATCCAGTTACACAAAGTGATGCAGCAGCCCTGGCACGGCAAAAGCAGCCCTCCGTGCTCGTACCTGTGGAGCTGCCTGTGTGCTCCCGTGACTCCTCGGTCGAGGCAACGTCATCCCCAAATACTGCTGCGCAGTTGTGGATGAGGAGCTCCACCAAGAGCGTCACCTGCACACAGAAAGCCCCGGAGTTCAGTGCGAGGCGCTGCAAACGACGTGAGCAGCCTTTTGTGCTCCTGAGGGACGTTTCTGCAGCGGCGGCAGCAACCTTGTGTAGCCGCAGCCAGAGCTCAGAGCCTCGTGGCCCGCTATGAGCAAGGCAGCCTCAGCCCCAGCTCAGGGGAGGGGAGCAGGGTGCGGGATTCAACAGACCTTGTCGTTGCTCTCCTTCTGCACGGCCAGTGGGAGCGTGGTGTCCATGTCGCGGCTGAGCATGTTTGGCCCCACGCAGATCGCCAGGTTGCTGGCATCCATCCGGTTGCTCTCTGCACTTTCACTGATGTGGTGGAGCACAGAGAGCAAGCGCCGGAGCAAGAGGCGGTTTGCTGGAGGCAGCAGGCCAGCCACCCTGCGGGAACGCAAACAAACAGGAGGAGGAGTGCAGGCGGCAGGGGCTGCTGCTTCTTGCTTTGAGCCCCAGCGGTGGGACGGGTGGCAAAACTTACTCTCTCAGGCCTGCAATTTTCTCCTGCAGGCTGGATTTCTCCAGCGCTAGCAGCCAGTTGTCATAGAGGTCGGCCACGAGGAGTTTGCAGGGGATGTTCCTCAGGAAGTCCTGCAAGGCCAAGGCACCTATGTGAGGCTCTGGGCACTAGCAGGGAGCAGAGAGGCAGCACGCCCGTGACTTCGGTGACTCCCTGGGAGGCAGCTAGCTTTGAGCTAGCTGCTCTCAAAGGTGCAGCTGCTGGAGCTGACCATCCCGTGGTACAGGAAAATGCCCAAGGGTGCTTAGCCTGAGCCTCGGAGTGTGGTGCCTCTGGGCAAGTTTTAGCACGGAGTCCCTCCTAGGTCGATCGAGGCCCTGGCATGGGCCCACGCAGAGTCGCCCTGGGCTCTCCCAGCTACAAGTCAGCAGAACTCACCTTCAGCACCACTGCCAGCAGGTGCACGGGTTTGCTTGACAGATCAACCTGCGTGCCTCTGTCCAGCTCTTCCCTCAACTCCCTGCGTGCCTTCTCGTTGGCCGCCTTCCGGAAAATGCCCTCGGTGGCCGGGCCTCTCTCGTAGAGTAGGTCCAGGAGCTCCTGTCAAACAGACAGCCTTGGATTCGTCGCTGCACTCTGCTTGGCTCGGCTTACCATGCCGTTCTTGCTCCACGCAGAGTCCCCTGGCAGTACCCTCGCTGTCTCCTGTGCAGCCTCATGCGGGAATGCTGAACTGCAGGCACTGCAGTGGAGGCATCCCTGCAGGACACCCCTCTCCCCAGGCTTGCTTACCTGGACTGGCTGGGGCAGGGCATCACCTGGCCCGCAGATGAGGGCCAGAGGCTGCCCAAAGAGAGACAGCTGGGGGCCGGAGCCTAGCTGCCCTGGGCAGTCCCCGGTGGCAGAGGTTCCTCTCCAAGCCAGGGGCCATGAGATCGCCACCTTCCGCCCTCCCTTGGCTCCGTCTGCTGCAAGCAAGAGGAAAGCAAACACGGCTTCAGCAAATGGGCCTGAGGCGCCTTTCGCCTGTGCGCAGCGCCACGTGCTGCAGCACGTTTACAGGCACCGAGGTTTTGCATGGCGAGAGAGAGCAAGAGCAGCTGCGGCTGCCCGCGGGGCTCGTGAGCTCCGGCGTGTCACCGCTGGTGGCAGGTCAGGCAGCCCGGCAGAAGCGCCGCTTTGCAAGCAGGATGGAAGAAGGCAGCGCCCCGCTTTGTTTTTCCCACTCACCAGCCGAGCAGCAAAGTGCCTCTTCGACGGCTGAAGGGTCCGCCCGGGGGCACTGCTTGGCTGCAGCCTGCAAGAAAGGGCTTCAGCCGACCGAGCCGCCCCGCAGCAGCAAGGCCGCGAGCGCGCTGCTCCAGCTGGGCGGCATTGCCGCGCTCTGCCCCAGCCCGGGGGCCTGGCTCCCTTTGCACACCCGGGAGAGGCGCCTGCACCGTGCTGAGATACCGCCCGGCTGCAGCCATCGAGGGCCGGGCAAAGGCAGCCGCTGCTCACCTCTGCCAAAATGAGCGCCTCCACGGTCCTGGCCGTCAGCGACGCCTCCTGGGCGAGAGAGCAAGGTGCCTCCGTGAGCAACCCGTTGTGTGGTCGGGTGGGAAAGCCAAGCGGCTCTCGGGGCGGAGCGGAGGCCGTGCGGACACTTACGGGGCCGTAGAAGCCGACCACCTTGGTGAGGAGCCGCAGGGAGGGCAGGCGGGTGACCCTGGCTCCCGGGGCTCCTTGGCTCTGCCTGTGCACAGGGAAGGGCGCGCAAAGAGCTCCGTCAGCCCCGGCCCTGGCTGCTCTCCCTCCCGACAGCCCCAGCAGCGCGGACAAGGGCCCCGCAGCCTGCGCAGCCTCCAGCAGCGCTGCCTGGCAGCACGAGCCCTGCAACGGCCTCGCTCCTGCTGCCCATGGGCCTCCCCGCCATGGGGACACGCGGCAGCGGCGCGGGGTCCCCATGCCCGCACGGCAGGAGCTGTGCTGGCGGCTCCCGGCGCCTCATGCTCATCTGCAAGCACGAGGCAGAGCAGCTCCCGCTGCTGCGCCAGGAGCTGCGCGTGGCCGTGGGTGCACCTTTCCCCCACCGCTCCTTGGGCACGTCCGCGGGCAGCTCCTTCGGGAGCGCTCCGCGCCCTCCCCCTTGGCCCCAGCGGCAGCTTGAACCCCCAGCAGGGCCGACCTGAGGATGGCGTCGAGCCAGAGCTGCTTCCCCTCCTGCGACCTGCAGCACAGAGCAGAAACAGCCTCAGCCCAGGCTGCTGCTGCCGCTGCTGCTCTGGACCCACACGGGCCCCACGGAGCTCTCGCCCGTGCGGGGAGAGTGCCGGGGAGAGGGCCGGGCCCCGTGGGGCAGGACAGGCAGCCGTGAGGCCCTGGGAGCTGTCCCGCGACTCACCCAAAGGTGACCACGCAGAGGCCGGTGGTCCAGACGAGGATGAGGGTCTGGCTGGTCTTAAGGCCAAAGACCTCCTCGTCGTGCTCTGGGCTGGCCGCCGCCACCGCCTCGTCGCGGCACAGCACCCACAGCTGGCTGAGCAGCACCCGGTGCCTCAGCCGGAGGATGGAGCCGCATCTGCGGGCAGGAAGGGCAGGGAGGGGGCGGTGGGTGCGCGCGGTGGGGGCGGGCGCAGCCGTCCTCGCGCTCCGGGAGCTGCGCTTGCCGGGGCAGAGCCGTGGGGCGGGAGGCGGGAGCGCTGGGCCGCGTCTCCTTACTTGAAGGTGGCGATGGCGATGGCGTGCGGGAACAGCAGGAGGTGCCGGTGGCGCGTGCGCTGGTGCCGGGTCACCTGCACGCGCTGGCGGAGCAGCAGCTCGGGGCTGCTGGAGGACACGAAGGCGCCGAGCGGCGCCGGGGACCGGGAGGCCGCCGTGCCCCAGAGCCCGAGGCGGGCGCCAGGAGCCCCACGGGCGGGGGTCCCGGGCCCTGCCTGCGTGCCGGGAGCGGGAGCGCCCCAGGCACCGCAGCACATCCCCTGCCCCATGGCGCTGGGGCCGGACAGAGCTGCGCGAGGCTGCACGCGTGTGCCTTAGCTGAGCAGTATCGCCGGGCTGAGAGCTGCCTCTGCCCACACTGCCCTGCGGTGGCACGGTGCCGCAATGGGGACACGCCGGTGGTCGTGGCCAAGGTCACTGCGATGCCACCACGGCACATTGTGATGCATCAGTGGGTCAGCCCCAGGGGTGTGGGCCAGCAGATAAGGGGGGGGGGTCTCCTGGCCTCTAGCATCTGCACTGCTGCACCATTTCCATGCCCTTGCTTCTGCTTGTGCCCCTTGTCTCATAGGGTGGCAATGTGGATGTGGATGACAACTCTCTTCATGTTGTGCAATCACATCCTTTACAAATAGGTTTTCCAAACTTTTGAGAATTTCAATTTTGTGACATGAGATCTCCTTCACTAATGACAATAACTGAGCTGGTTGCCTCTGCTTTACATTATAAGGAAGAAAATTCATCTGATATACCTTAGCAGTTTTTGTTACACTCTTAGATACTTTGATTATAATTTTGTAGCAGTTCCTCCCATTGTGAATAAGAGGATCCACTTCTGTACTGCTGCCCAGTAACATCACATTTGCATTTAGGCAGATCATGCAAGTATCTGATGAGTCCCTTATCCAGTTACTGTAAACTACTAACTACTATTAATTCTGTGCCTTCCATTTCATTTGCTCCAGCACACGTTTACTATTTTCTTATTTTTCATCTCCTCACCTTACCGTAATTCAAGCCCAGATATTCTGCTTTATCTTTTATACAAACAAAAAAGTATAAAGAAAATTCTCTATTTCTAGATCTATTTTTGCATTCACAACTGTTTCCTTGAGGCTCTTAATCTTAGCTAATCTTTCATTCAGTTCCAAAATATTGTCCTTCCTAGGTATATGTGGTTAACAATTTACTCTTGCTTGGAAAGAAATGTTGGCCCTCCACAACAGAATTGTATCATCACTTGCATAAAGTTTTGACTGATAGCACTTCTGAGGTCCAGAAACAGAGAAACTTCCAGCAAATATTGTGGCCATTTTGAACAGAGAATAGGGAGACACATGGACAGATTTTATAGCGATTTCTTAAAACTGACAAATGAAACCATGACTTCAAATTGTACTGGGAAAGGATGTTGCTGGTCAGAACAACACTGATGTTCTGAATCCTTTGGGATTTGTATTATATGGAGCAAAATGGGTAAGGACATTGCAGGGTGTAAATAAGCACTGTAGAGACATATTTTTGCTCTAATAGTGTAAGCTTGCATCTGCCTAAACCATGGCTGCCTTTGCCACGAAGGCACACTGCTGCCTCATGGTCAGCTGGTTGTTCCCCCACAGGCTCCTCTCTGCCAAGCTGCTTCCCAGCCCGCCGACCCCCAGCCTGTCCTGGTGCCTGGGGGTATGGTTCCCCAGGGGCAAGACATGGCACTTCCCGTTGTTGAACTTGATTGAGGAGGTTCCTCTCTGACCAGCTCTCCAGCATCTTGAGGCCCCTCTGAATGACAGCACAACCCTCTGGGGTATCAGTCACTCCAGCCACTTCCGTCTCATCCCTGAACCTGCATGTTTAAAATCCGCAGAACAAGGACCCGTCTCCTTCCAGGGCTGTCGTGGCTCTTCTAAGGTACCATTAAGGTGAAAAGCCTGCTTTTTCACTGTTGTGAGAGTCTCCTGGCTTTCTGGGACGCAGCCTGGCCATGGGCTTCCAGGTGGTGAGACTGTTGTCCCAAAATGTGGGTTCTGTTACCCGGCGTGCAAGCACCCAATAGACACACAGGGTCGAGATATTGGTTTATTTCATTTCTGCACAGAGATGGGTGCTAGGTGGTAAACCCACAAAGCTAGCACACCTCCTCCCCCTCTCATTCTTAATTATACACACTTTTCAGGGAGTACTTTATACAAATCTTACTATTGGTTACAATTTCATCACCTCAGGTAATCGCTCTGCGCTTGCGCTTTCACATTCCTGTTAATGAGCATAGGAGGCGAAAAAGAGGCGGTAACATCATTATCATGTCATTTCCATCTCATTATTCATTTAGGGGTGTGAAGTTTAATATGTTAATAAGCCTTACTGAACCTAAGGTCACTTCTGGGTTACTCTGCTCTTTCTGCCTTACCTACCCCTCGCATTCTTCAAAGCGCTGTGGTTTCATCCAGGTTATTTAGCCGGAGCTGGTTATCCTTTGCAGTACTGTTTTTCTCTCTCTCTTGTCCTTGAGTCTTGTGAACTATTTGCAAGGTTTTCCTCACAGTATTTCTCTAACAATTCCCCCCTTTGAGACTTGTTAATATCACTTATCTAGCAAGTCTCATTTAAACAACTTCAATTATTCTTACATGGATGCTAAGTTAATTCTAAGTATTTCCCATGGCATGGGTAATCCGGGAGATTTGGGGAATAGAGAAGCAAGCAGTAATCTGAGTCACTTTTTCCGAAGGCCCGTATAAGCTACAGAATCAGGTTAGTTGTACCAATGAGCATGCATAACAAAATTAACAATGTCCTCATTTTCCATCTTAACTCTATAGCAAACAAATTAGATTAAACAAATCAATATTCTTATAAATCAGCTCTATCTATTATTAACATTACTATCAGAATGCAAAATAACACCTAATAACACTAAGAGCACTCTAACTCCATGTAAAAGAGTTCAGTTTTCCACGTGCAATTCATCACTTTCCTAACTTCTGTATTCTGTGGGGGTGGCAGTCCACGAGTCATTCAACGGTGTCGTCTTAATTCGGGAATCGTGGGTCCAGGAACTTATTCCCTCCACCTTTACTGCAGTATGAGTTGTCAGAAGCACCAGGTAAGGTCCTTTCCACTTTTCTCTTAGTGGTTCTTCTTTCCATGTCCGAATATAAACCAGATCCCCAGGCTTGAAGTCATGCACAGGGGAATGCAATGGAAGGGGGGTACGTTGACTAAGGTAGCTACGTAAAGATGTTAGTACCCGGGACAAAGACAATAAATACTCTCTCAACATTTCTTCCCCTCTTACATGCATTTCATCACTTTGTCCCCCTATTTCATTAATTGGGTAAGGTTTCCCGTAAAGTATTTCAAAAGGGCTTACTCCCTCTTTGATTCTTGGGGTTATTCTTAATCTCATCAAGGCCATTGGTAATACATCTATCCATTTAGGATGGGTTTCCTGACACAGTTTTGAAATATGCCTTTTAAGTGTTTGGTTCGTTCTTTCCACCTTACCGCTAGACTGGGGTCTCCACGGAGTGTGTAATTCCCATTTCATCTGTAAAAATTTGGATGTTCCTTGAACCACCTCTGAAATAAAATGAGGTCCATTACCTGAGGATATACCTTCAGGAATCCCAAATCGAGGAATTATCTCTTTTAGTAAACTTTTAATTACTTCTTTTGCACGATTGGTGGAGCATGGGAAGGCTTCTGGCCAACCAGAAAAAGTATCTGCCAAAACAAGTAAATATTTAAACCGACCACATTTAGACAATTCAGAGAACTCTATCTGCCAGTGTTCCCCCGGGGTTAATCCTCTTCTTAGTTCTCCCATGGGTGGTTTCTTCTGAATTTTGGGGTTATTTGCACAACAGGTGGGGCATCTTTTTACAATAAGGTCAGCATTTGATAGCATTTTTGATCCCACAGCATATCTTTTCACACTGCTTATCATAGCATCTGCTCCCACGTGAGTTTCTTCACGCAGTCTTTTGAGGAACACTTCCATCATTTTGGCTGTAGTTAAAACTTGTCCATTGGGGGTGACCCACCACCCTTCAGCATTTTTTGTACGTTTTAGCCTTTCTGCCAATTGATTTTCTTTGTCTGAATATTCAGGAGGTCTCATTTGTATTTTCCTACTGGGTAATAAAGCCCCAATCACCTGTCCTGCTAGTGCTGCCTTTTTGGCTGCCATATCTGCTCTCCTGTTTCCTTGTGCCACTTCACTATTTCCCTTCTGGTGGGCTGTGCAATGCATTATAGCTACTTCTTTGGGTTCCATTATTGCTTGTAACAATCTTAATATCTCTTGTCCATACTTTATATTACTTCCTTGAGAATTTAAGAGCCCTCGTTCTTTCCAAATCGCTCCATGAGCGTGCACTGCCCCAAAGGCATCCTTTGAGTCAGTATATATATTTACTCTTTGGCCCGTTCCGATTTCAAGGGCTCGTATAAGGGCAATGATTTCAGCCTTTTGTGCTGAGGTGTTTCGTGGCAATGGTTTAGCTTCTACTTCTTTCCACTGAGTCACTACTGCCTATCCAGCCTTTCTCTCTCCATTCTGTACAAAGCTGCTCCCATCTGTATATAGCTCCACATCTGGATTCTGCAAAGGTTCATCCTTTAAATCAGGCCGGCTAGAGTATACTTGCTCTAGAGTGGCCAGACAGTCACGTTGTAACTCGTTTTGCTCTTCACCAGGTAGCAGAGTAGCAGGGTTTAAGGTCGAAACCACCTTTAAGGTAATATCTCCTTGTTCCAATAACACCGCATGATATTTTACCAGTCTGCTCGGGGAAATCCAATGATGCCCCTTTTGATTTAAACTTGCTGATACTGCATGTGGTACGAAAACAGTTAAGGGCTGTCCCAGAGTCAATTTGCGGGCCTCTTGTGTTAATAAGAAGGTGGCTGCTATAGCCCGGAGGCAGGCCGGCCATCCTTTACTTACTTCGTCTAATTGTTTAGAAAAATATGCCGCTGGTCTTTGCCAGCTCCCAAGCATTTGGGTCATTACTGCCGAGGCCACCTGCTGCCGCTCGTGCACATACAATTGAAAGGGTTTAGCCATATCTGGGAGTCCCAGTGCTGGAGCCTCCATCAATTTCTTTTTCCTTTCATCGAAATTAGCACGGCATGCCGGGGTCCACTCTAACCGTTCTCCCGGACCCTTTAGGGCTGCATATAAAGGTTTAGTTATCAGCCCAAAATTAGGGATCCATATGCGGCAAAATCCTGCCATTCCCAAGAATCCCCTCAGCTGTCTTTTCGTGCGGGGTACTGCAATTCGGCATATAGGCTCTTTTCTTTCCGCTCCTAGTGCACGTTGTCCTTTCAATATTTTAAAACCAAGATATTGGGCTTCCTTCTTCGCAGTCTGAGCCTTTTTCTTTGAAACACGATACCCGGCAAGTCCCCCAAAATTTAACAGACTCACTGTCGCCTCTAAACATATTTGCTCTGAATCCGCTCCAACCAAAATGTCATGCACCTACTGTAAAAGAGTGACATTTTTGTTACCTTCCTGCCATTGGGCTAGTTGTTTGGCCAAGATCTCACCAAGCGGGGTAGGACTGTTCTTGAATGCTTGAGGAAGAACGTCCAGCATAACTGCTCCTTCCTCCTCGTAGTGGGACTTTCCCATTCCAAGGCAAAAATTGTCTGGCTTTGTTCTTCTATAGGAATTCATATAAAAGCATCTTTTATATCTAGCACTGTATACAATTGCTAGTCTCAGGCACCGAGGCTAAAAGAGTATATGGGTTTGGCACGGTTGGATGGATATCTTTTGTTATTTGGTTCAGTGCCCTTAGGTCCTGGTCCAGTCGATATTCTTGGGAGCGCGGTTTCCTTACCGGCAGGATGGGTGTGTTGAATTCAGACTGACACTCTCTAAGCAAGCCATATTGCAAGAAGGCATTAATTAGGGGTTCCAATCCTCTACGTGCTTCTAGCTTGGTAGGGTACTGATGCACTTGAACTGGCTTCGCTCCTCGTTGGAGCTCTATTTTGAGCGGAGTCGCGTTTTTTGCTTTCCCTGGCTTTGCTGAGGCCCAAACCAAGGGAATCACCGCATCCAATACACTTGAAGGGATACTTGCACTGTTATCGTCTGGAGCTGAGCCCACCAAAAGGCAGATTTGTGCTCTCCGTGCCGATTCTGGAGGGCTGTGGAGCTGCACGGAACTCTCAGAAAAGGTCACCTGCGCATTCAGTTTGCATAGTGAATCCCGTCCTAATAAAGGGAGGGGACACTCTGGCATATAGAGAAATTCCTGAGTCAATTTAGTACCTCCAATCGTACACTCCATTGGTTGCAAAAATGGCCTCAAAGCTTTCCTTCCCGTAGCCCCAACAATAGTGGTAGTAGTCTTACTTAAGGGTCTTTTACAGCTAGTTATCACTGAATGAGTAGCTCCACTATCAAATAAAAAATCTATAGTTTCATTCCCCAGCTTTAGTGGAACCAGGGCATCAGCTGAGGAAATTCTCATTTTCTACCCCGGTCCCCTTCATTCCCTATTTGACTCCTCTAGCATAATTAGGTCGGTGTTTGCTGGGCTCTGTAGCTTTGTTATCCTTCTTCGATTTGGACATTCCTTTTTCCAGTGCCCTTCCTGTCTACAAATTGCACATTGATTTGGACCCAAAGGGGGTCTAGGGAGGCCTCCTCCTGGCCTCCCTCCCCTTCCACTTCTTCCTCCTCTGTTACCTCTTCTGCTGCCCCTGCCCCTGCCTTGGAATTCATTCCTCTGCACAGCTGCCAGGATAGAAGCCTGTAGTTTCATTCGATTTTGTGTTTCTCTTGTTCTCTTTTCATCTCGATTCTTATATACCTTACACGCTATTTCTATCAGCTGAGAATGTCTATACATTCCCCCAGCTCCATCTACCTTCTGTAGCTTCTTCCTAATATCCTGAGCTGACTGGCCACTGAAGAGCATATTAATCAGCCTTTGATTCGTTTCCTCATTTGGATCCAGGTCTGTCCATTTTCTGGCTGTTTCGCATAATCTTTCACAAAAGGCCGAGGGATTTTCTTCAGGCCCTTGCTTTACTTCATACAACTTTGATACACTCTTTGGTTTCGGAACCCCGTACCGAACCCCGTATAAAATTAGCTATTGATACTGCCTCAATAGCCGTTATCCCCGCTCCTATTTGGATCCCACTCTGGATCCTTTCTGGTGGGTAAATAGACCTCAGGATCCCCCTTTCTGTCCCTTCTCTCTCCCTCTTCTTTTGCCTTATCAGTTACCAGCCTCTTTTCTTCTCCCGTCAGGGAAGTACTCAACAGCGCCTGCACATCTCCCCAGTTAGGATTATGAGTTATCATAATAGTCTCCAAAAGCTGCTGCAGCTTCTCAGGATTTTCCCTATATGATCCAATAGACTGCTTCCAGTTTAGTAAATCCGAGGCTGTAAAAGGAACATGTACAAATACTGGTAGCCCTTCTGGTCCCACTGCTTGCCTCAAAGGAGCCTGTATAACAGGTTGTTTCCATCTCCTAGTTCGGCCAGAAACAGGGCTGGACTCTTTGCTTTCTAGCGGGGGGGCCGATGCTTCAACTGAGGCGGAATCGTTTCCACAAGAGGGGGGCACTGTCAGTAGTTGTACATCCTCCTGCTCCTCTCCGTTCAGAATCTTTCTGTTAGCACAATACCCGCTCTCCTCCTCCTTTCCTACTGCAACCGTTACAGATTCCTCTTCACTTATAAGTCCACATTCCCTTTGAATTCCTGGTTCCCTGTGTAGTGGCATAAAAGCCTCCACATAGGGTATTTCATCCCACTTCCCCTTCCGGCAACAAAACAGCAGTAACTGGAACATAGTGTTATAGTTCAAGGTCCCATTTTTTGGCCATTGCTCATCACATTCCAGCTTATACATTGGCCACCACTGATTACAATATCCTCTCATTCTTTTTTTTTTTGTCATCCGATCTCCACCAAAGATATCCCAGTGTTCCAAAATACAACCCAAAGGGCTACAGGGAGGAATCCTGGACTGGCTTGATCCCATGTCAGTTACCTAGAAATACCAACCTTATTACCTAGAAATACCTTTTTTCCCGTACCTTTGTGTGCACTCAGCTCTGACCCCTCTGGTCAATTTAAGGCAACCCTTGCCGAGCGTCTACGTGTGACATAATCCAACATAATCTTCCGCGGAAGTAAGTAAATTCTAAACTCACCAATCCAAAGATTCACCCCCTTTCGCCCTGGCACAAATATCTCTGGTCGGCGTTGCACCTTTGAGTCCCGGGTCGTCCCGACTTGGGAGGGAGGTCGGAGGACTCCCCGATCAAGAGGTCGGTGCGCGCTGGAGCTCGATCCGATCCAGTCCGCTGTCGGGAACGGCAAGATGATCCAGGCAAGGCCTTCTGGCAAGTCCCATCTGGGTCGCCAAACTGTTGTCCCAAAATGTGGGTTCTGTTACCCGGCGTGCAAGCACCCAATAGACACACAGGGCCGAGATATTGGTTTATTTCATTTCTGCGCAGAGATGGGTGCGAGGTGGTAAACCCACAAAGCTCGCACACCTCCTCCCCCTCTCATTCTGGATTTGTACACACTTTTCAGGGAGTACTTTATACAAATCTTCCTATTGGTTACAGCTTCATCACCTCAGGTAATCGCTCTGCGCTTGCGCTTTCACATTCCTGTTAATGAGCATAGGAGGCGAAGAAGAGGCGGTAACATCATTATCATGTCATTTCCATCTCATTATTCATTTAGGGGTGTGAAGTTTAATACGTTAATAAGCCTTAATGAACCTAAGGTCACTTCTGGGTTACTCTGCTGTTTCTGTCTTACCTACCCCTCCCCTTCTTCAAAGCGCTGTGGCTTCATCCAGGTTATTTAGCCGGAGCTGGTTATCCTTTGCAGTACTGTTTTTCTCTCTCTCTTGTCCTTGAGTCTTGTGAACTATTTGCAAGGTTTTCCTCACAGTATTTCTCTAACAATTCCCCTCTTTGAGACTTGTTAATATCCCTTATCTAGCAAGTCTCATTTAAACAACTTCAATTATTCTTACATGGATGCTAAGTTAATTCTAAGTATTTCCCATGGCATGGGTAATCCGGGAGATTTGGGGAATAGAGAAGCAAGCAGTAATCTGAGTCACTTTTTCCGAAGGCCCGTATAAGCTACAGAATCAGGTTAGTTGTACCAATGAGCATGCATAACAAAATTAACAATGTCCTCATTTTCCATCTTAACTCTATAGCAAACAAATTAGATTAAACAAATCAATATTCTTATAAATCAGCTCTATCTATTATTAACATTACTATCAGAATGCAAAATAACACCTAATAACACTAAGAGCACTCTAACTCCATGTAAAAGAGTTCAGTTTTCCACGTGCAATTCATCACTTTCCTAACTTCTGTATTCTGTGGGGGTGGCAGTCCACGAGTCATTCAACGGTGTCGTCTTAATTCGGGAATCGTGGGTCCAGGAACTTATTCCCTCCACCTTTACTGCAGTATGAGTTGTCAGAAGCACCAGGTAAGGTCCTTTCCACTTTTCTCTTAGTGGCTCTTCTTTCCATGTCCGAATATAAACCAGATCCCCAGGCTTGAAGTCATGCACAGGAAAATACAATGGAAGGGGGGTACGTTGATTAAGGTAGCTACGTAAAGATGTTAGTACCCGGGACAAAGACAATAAATACTCTCTCAACATTTCTTCCCCTCTTACATGCATTTCATCACTTTGTCTCCCTATTTCATTAATTGGGTAAGGTTTCCCGTAAAGTATTTCAAAAGGGCTTACTCCCTCTTTGATTCTTGGGGTTATTCTTAGTCTCATCAAGGCCATTGGTAATACATCTATCCATTTAGGATGGGTTTCCTGACACAGTTTTGAAATATGCCTTTTAAGTGTTTGGTTCGTTCTTTCCACCTTACCGCTAGACTGGGGTCTCCATGGAGTGTGTAATTCCCATTTCATCTGTAAAAATTTGGATGTGCCTTGAACCACCTCTGAAATAAAATGAGGTCCATTACCTGAGGATATACCTTCAGGAATCCCAAATCGAGGAATTATCTCTTTTAGTAAACTTTTAATTACTTCTTTTGCACGATTGGTGGAGCATGGGAAGGCTTCTGGCCAACCAGAAAAAGTATCTGCCAAAACAAGTAAATATTTAAACCGACCACATTTAGACAATTCAGAGAACTCTATCTGCCAGTGTTCCCCCGGGGTTAATCCTCTTCTTAGTTCTCCCATGGGTGGTTTCTTCTGAATTTTGGGGTTATTTGCACAACAGGTGGGGCATCTTTTTACAATAAGGTCAGCATTTGATAGCATCTTTGATCCCACAGCATATCTTTTCACACTGCTTATCATAGCATCTGCTCCCACGTGAGTTTCTTCACGCAGTCTTTTGAGGAACACTTCCATCATTTTGGCTGTAGTTAAAACTTGTCCATTGGGGGTGACCCACCACCCTTCAGCATTTTTTGTACGTTTTAGCCTTTCTGCCAATTGATTTTCTTTGTCTGAATATTCAGGAGGTCTCATTTGTATTTTCCTACTGGGTAATAAAGCCCCAATCACCTGTCCTGCTAGTGCTGCCTTTTTGGCTGCCATATCTGCTCTCCTGTTTCCTTGTGCCACTTCACTATTTCCCTTCTGGTGGGCTGTGCAATGCATTATAGCTACTTCTTTGGGTTCCATTATTGCTTGTAACAATCTTAATATCTCTTGTCCATACTTTATATTACTTCCTTGAGAATTTAAGAGCCCTCGTTCTTTCCAAATCGCTCCATGAGCGTGCACTGCCCCAAAGGCATCCTTTGAGTCAGTATATATATTTACTCTTTGGCCCGTTCCGATTTCAAGGGCTCGTATAAGGGCAATGATTTCAGCCTTTTGTGCTGAGGTGTTTCGTGGCAATGGTTTAGCTTCTACTTCTTTCCACTGAGTCACTACTGCCTATCCAGCCTTTCTCTCTCCATTCTGTACAAAGCTGCTCCCATCTGTATATAGCTCCACATCTGGATTCTGCAAAGGTTCATCCTTTAAATCAGGCCGGCTAGAGTATACTTGCTCTAGAGTGGCCAGACAGTCACGTTGTAACTCGTTTTGCTCTTCACCAGGTAGCAGAGTAGCAGGGTTTAAGGTCGAAACCACCTTTAAGGTAATATCTCCTTGTTCCAATAACACCGCATGATATTTTACCAGTCTGCTCGGGGAAATCCAATGATGCCCCCTTTGATTTAAACTTGCTGATACTGCATGTGGTACGAAAACAGTTAAGGGCTGTCCCAGAGTCAATTTGCGGGCCTCTTGTGTTAATAAGAAGGTGGCTGCTATAGCCCGGAGGCAGGCCGGCCATCCTTTACTTACTTCGTCTAATTGTTTAGAAAAATATGCCGCTGGTCTTTGCCAGCTCCCAAGCATTTGGGTCATTACTGCCGAGGCCACCTGCTGCCGCTCGTGCACATACAATTGAAAGGGTTTAGCCATATCTGGGAGTCCCAGTGCTGGAGCTTCCATCAATTTCTTTTTCCTTTCATCGAAACTAGCACGGCATGCCGGGGTCCACTCTAACCGTTCTCCCGGACCCTTTAGGGCTGCATATAAAGGTTTAGTTATCAGCCCAAAATTAGGGATCCATATGCGGCAAAATCCTGCCATTCCCAAGAATCCCCTCAGCTGTCTTTTCGTGCGGGGTACTGCAATTCGGCATATAGGCTCTTTTCTTTCCGCTCCTAGTGCACGTTGTCCTTTCAATATTTTAAAACCAAGATATTGGGCTTCCTTCTTCGCAGTCTGAGCCTTTTTCTTTGAAACACGATACCCGGCAAGTCCCCCAAAATTTAACAGACTCACTGTCGCCTCTAAACATATTTGCTCTGAATCCGCTCCAACCAAAATGTCATGCACCTACTGTAAAAGAGTGACATTTTTGTTACCTTCCTGCCATTGGGCTAGTTGTTTGGCCAAGATCTCACCAAGCGGGGTAGGACTGTTCTTGAATGCTTGAGGAAGAACGTCCAGCATAACTGCTCCTTCCTCCTCGTAGTGGGACTTTCCCATTCCAAGGCAAAAATTGTCTGGCTTTGTTCTTCTATAGGAATTCATATAAAAGCATCTTTTATATCTAGCACTGTATACAATTGCTAGTCTCAGGCACCGAGGCTAAAAGAGTATATGGGTTTGGCACGGTTGGATGGATATCTTTTGTTATTTGGTTCAGTGCCCTTAGGTCCTGGTCCAGTCGATATTCTTGGGAGCGCGGTTTCCTTACCGGCAGGATGGGTGTGTTGAATTCAGACTGACACTCTCTAAGCAAGCCATATTGCAAGAAGGCATTAATTAGGGGTTCCAATCCTCTACGTGCTTCTAGCTTGGTAGGGTACTGATGCACTTGAACTGGCTTCGCTCCTCGTTGGAGCTCTATTTTGAGCGGAGTCGCGTTTTTTGCTTTCCCTGGCTTTGCTGAGGCCCAAACCAAGGGAATCACCGCATCCAATACACTTGAAGGGATACTTGCACTGTTATCGTCTGGAGCTGAGCCCACCAAAAGGCAGATTTGTGCTCTCCGTGCCGATTCTGGAGGGCTGTGGAGCTGCACGGAACTCTCAGAAAAGGTCACCTGCGCATTCAGTTTGCATAGTGAATCCCGTCCTAATAAAGGGAGGGGACACTCTGGCATATAGAGAAATTCCTGAGTCAATTTAGTACCTCCAATCGTACACTCCATTGGTTGCAAAAATGGCCTCAAAGCTTTCCTTCCCGTAGCCCCAACAATAGTGGTAGTAGTCTTACTTAAGGGTCTTTTACAGCTAGTTATCACTGAATGAGTAGCTCCACTATCAAATAAAAAATCTATAGTTTCATTCCCCAGCTTTAGTGGAACCAGGGCATCAGCTGAGGAAATTCTCATTTTCTACCCCGGTCCCCTTCATTCCCTATTTGACTCCTCTAGCATAATTAGGTCGGTGTTTGCTGGGCTCTGTAGCTTTGTTATCCTTCTTCGATTTGGACATTCCTTTTTCCAGTGCCCTTCCTGTCTACAAATTGCACATTGATTTGGACCCAAAGGGGGTCTAGGGAGGCCTCCTCCTGGCCTCCCTCCCCTTCCACTTCTTCCTCCTCTGTTACCTCTTCTGCTGCCCCTGCCCCTGCCTTGGAATTCATTCCTCTGCACAGCTGCCAGGATAGAAGCCTGTAGTTTCATTCGATTTTGTGTTTCTCTTGTTCTCTTTTCATCTCGATTCTTATATACCTTACACGCTATTTCTATCAGCTGAGAATGTCTATACATTCCCCCAGCTCCATCTACCTTCTGTAGCTTCTTCCTAATATCCTGAGCTGACTGGCCACTGAAGAGCATATTAATCAGCCTTTGATTCGTTTCCTCATTTGGATCCAGGTCTGTCCATTTTCTGGCTGTTTCGCATAATCTTTCACAAAAGGCCAAGGGATTTTCTTCAGGCCCTTGCTTTACTTCATACAACTTTGATACACTCTTTGGTTTCGGAACCCCGTACCGAACCCCGTATAAAATTAGCTATTGATACTGCCTCAATAGCCGTTATCCCCGCTCCTATTTGGATCCCACTCTGGATCCTTTCTGGTGGGTAAATAGACCTCAGGATCCCCCTTTCTGTCCCTTCTCTCTCCCTCTTCTTTTGCCTTATCAGTTACCAGCCTCTTTTCTTCTCCCGTCAGGGAAGTACTCAACAGCGCCTGCACATCTCCCCAGTTAGGATTATGAGTTATCATAATAGTCTCCAAAAGCTGCTGCAGCTTCTCAGGATTTTCCCTATATGATCCAATAGACTGCTTCCAGTTTAGTAAATCCGAGGCTGTAAAAGGAACATGTACAAATACTGGCAGCCCTTCTGGTCCCACTGCTTGCCTCAAAGGAGCCTGTATAACAGGTTGTTTCCATCTCCTAGTTCGGCCAGAAACAGGGCTGGACTCTTTGCTTTCTAGCGGGGGGGCCGATGCGTCAACTGAGGCGGAATCGTTTCCACAAGAGGGGGGCACTGTCAGTAGTTGTACATCCTCCTGCTCCTCTCCGTTCAGAATCTTTCTGTTAGCACAATACCCGCTCTCCTCCTTCTTTCCTACTGCAACCGTTACAGATTCCTCTTCACTTATAAGTCCACATTCCCTTTGAATTCCTGGTTCCCTGTGTAGTGGCATAAAAGCCTCCACATAGGGTATTTCATCCCACTTCCCCTTCCGGCAACAAAACAGCAGTAACTGGAACATAGTGTTATAGTTCAAGGTCCCATTTTTTGGCCATTGCTCATCACATTCCAGCTTATACATTGGCCACCACTGATTACAATATCCTCTCATTCTTTTTTTTTGTCATCCGATCTCCACCAAAGATATCCCAGTGTTCCAAAATACAACCCAAAGGGCTACAGGGAGGAATCCTGGACTGGCTTGATCCCATGTCAGTTACCTAGAAATACCAACCTTATTACCTAGAAATACCTTTTTTCCCGTACCTTTGTGTGCACTCAGCTCTGACCCCTCTGGTCAATTTAAGGCAACCCTTGCCGAGCGTCTACGTGTGACATAATCCAACATAATCTTCCGCGGAAGTAAGTAAATTCTAAACTCACCAATCCAAAGATTCACCCCCTTTCGCCCTGGCACAAATATCTCTGGTCGGCGTTGCACCTTTGAGTCCCGGGTCGTCCCGACTTGGGAGGGAGGTCGGAGGACTCCCCGATCAAGAGGTCGGTGCGCGCTGGAGCTCGATCCGATCCAGTCCGCTGTCGGGAACGGCAAGATGATCCGGGCAAGGCCTTCTGGCAAGTCCCATCTGGGTCGCCAAACTGTTGTCCCAAAACGTGGGTTCTGTTACCCGGCGTGCAAGCACCCAATAGACACACAGGGCCGAGATATTGGTTTATTTCATTTCTGCGCAGAGATGGGTGCGAGGTGGTAAACCCACAAAGCTCGCACACCTCCTCCCCCTCTCATTCTGGATTTGTACACACTTTTCAGGGAGTACTTTATACAAATCTTCCTATTGGTTACAGCTTCATCACCTCAGGTAATCGCTCTGCGCTTGCGCTTTCACATTCCTGTTAATGAGCATAGGAGGCGAAGAAGAGGCGGTAACATCATTATCATGTCATTTCCATCTCATTATTCATTTAGGGGTGTGAAGTTTAATACGTTAATAAGCCTTAATGAACCTAAGGTCACTTCTGGGTTATTCTGCTGTTTCTGTCTTACCTACCCCTCCCCTTCTTCAAAGCGCTGTGGCTTCATCCAGGTTATTTAGCCGGAGCTGGTTATCCTTTGCAGTACTGTTTTTCTCTCTCTCTTGTCCTTGAGTCTTGTGAACTATTTGCAAGGTTTTCCTCACAGTATTTCTCTAACAAGATGAGCTTCTCCAGAGTGAATCAGGTGTGACAGCATCACCGTTTGGTCCCCAAAGATGTGCATGTGGCATTTCCTGCAGCCCCGGACATGGGTTGTCTTCCTCCTGAAGGACACTTTGACATACAAAAGAGGGCCTGGACAACGGAAGGGGTGGCACAAAGGGGAGGGTGACGTGTGCTCACTTACCAAACACGCTGTCCCCCTGGCCTGCGCCTTGTCTGTGCCCTCATGTCGGGGGCTGCAAGGAGCTCCCTGCCTCCTCGTTAACGCGGCCTTTGTCAGCGAGCCAAGCTGCTCTCCCGGCAGGGTTTGGGCAGCAGTTCGTACGGCGATGTGGAAATAGCGGCTCTGCCTTGCCTGTTCCGGGAGACTCGGGAGCGAGGCCCTGGGGCTGGTGCGGGACACGGTGCGGAGAGGCAGGTGGGCTGGCGGGGAGCCCGGCACCGCCCTCGCTCAGCTGGGCTGCCTTGGTGGGGCCAGCTTGGATGGTGCAGGCTTGGGAGTCCCTGCCCCACAGTGCACTGCACAGGGGCAGCCTGGGCAAACCAGCTGTGCTCAGCTCCCCCCAGGCAAACTTTCTGCAGCCTTTCACAAGTGAGAAAGGAAGGAGGCTTTCTGGGAGGGGTTGGCCATGAAGACCATGTTTATCTCTTGCGGAAGGACATCGGTGAGCACTTTACCGTTCGAGCGGATGTCCCGGAGTTTGGAGAGGAGCCTGCCTGCTTCTGAAATTAGAGGCATGCTCCTTGTACACAGGTGATAGTGGCCTTTGATGGGGGTCACCAGCTGGCCTGCTTTTGGCGCACAGAGCTCTGCCTTGCACCCCCGCTGCCTGCCCGCAGGGCAGTGCTTGTGCAGCTGTGCTTCCCTTGCAGCCTGGGAAGGAATTGCCCTTTCTGCGGCCGCGGGGAGGCAGAGCAGTAGCAGACCGTGGAGAGAAAGCCATGCCCTTTGTACAGGTGTCCAGGCTTTACCCTAAGGCCATCCAGCATGGGCACCTAGAGAGAAGCGGGGACTGCTCTTCTCTTTCACACCCCCAGAGACTTCCCAAATGCCATGACGTCTGGTGCCTGGAACTGCTGGGTTTCTGTGCGTTCGAGCACGGTGTCACGTAATGTCCTGTCTTGCTTGGAGTGCCGGGCTCTGCAGGGGTCATGAATGACCTTGCTCACTGTTCCTTGCTCACCTCCGATGCAGCTGTGCTAGAGAGCTGGTGTGTAAAGCCCAGACACAGGTGGCCAGCTGCGTGTGAGCTGTGAAGCCACAGGTTTCTGCAGTAGAGTGAGAGGCAGAGAAAGGAGCCGCGGAGGACTGAGGGGAAAGCTGAGCAAAGAGAGGCGTCTCCCTCGGGGCGTGGAGGAAGTGCCCAGGGCTGTGCCCTGCGTCCCGAGGGCTGCAATTGCAGAGCCGCAGGCTGTGCAGGGAGCGCTGAGGTGGGAGGCTGTGCAAGGTAGAGCGCCAGGAACAAGTGCTCCCTCCCTTCGGTCCACACCAGAGGCCGCTTGCTCCAGCACCATCTGCACAGCTCTGAGCTCTGCCAGCCAGGACGAGCCCTCCATTTACTCCACCCAAGCTTCTCTGGTCGCTACTGCTGCAGCACCAGCTTTGCCTCTCCCTCCTTTCCCTGCTCGCTTGGCGCTCCTGCAAGGTGGCACCTGCAACCCTGCTCTAGTCTGGCCATCCCAGGGCAGCTCCTCACGGACCGCGTGGGAGGCCGGATGGCAGCCCTCCACAGGTCCCCTCCCAGTTTGCCCTGCCCTCTCTGAGGAGTTGTTTCCTTTCTTTGACCCATCACTCGTTAACCGCTACTGGAGGGAGAAACACCCGTTTGCCAGAGGTGTCTTTTGCGCTACCCGCAGCGGCCGAGGCCGGCCACGTCTCAGTAGCTTTCCAGTAGGAACCCGCACACACAACTGCACTTGCTCTCCTGACTTACGGGCTCAGTCCTTAGCAGCCCTTGCGAGGGATGCAGCTAAGAGCACGTTCTGCAAGGGAGGGTCGCTCGTTTGGGAGCCTTGCCGGGGTGTAGAGGCAAAGCAGAGAGGCTCACCCTTCCCACAGGGCACATCTTGTTGCCATAATCCCCACTTACATCCCTGGTCACCTCAGCCTATCTGGAGTAAACGTGCGCGTGGAGGGAGGGAGGGAGGGAGGGAGAGTGCCAGAGATGAGGCAGGCAACTTTTCCTCTTGGAAAGCATTTAATACTGCCAGGGGGTTTGGTTCACAGTTGCATGCAAAGCTGGTCTTCAGAAATCATGCAGAGCTCTGGCTAGAATACTGACTCCAGAGAAGGGTGGTCTCCACAACGCCGAGGTTCCTCACCAAGCTCACAATTGCTTTGGAACCGAAGGGGCAGGAATGTTTGGGACCTCTGCTCATAGACATTCTGGCACCCGTTTCCGGTCTCCTTTCCAACGGGTGCCGCAGATTGTCGCCTCTTGGCAGGACTCTGACAAGTCTCTCCGTCAATAAGCTCCCACAGGGGGTCACTGGGAAACTCACGGGGAAGTTTCTTCCAAGGGGAACCTTGCGGGTTGCACATTCCACCCCCAAAGCCTTCAGGGCAGAAACTCTGTCCCTGAGCAGATGCCTTAGAGATGCCTCTGCTGAGACTCTTCCAGGTCTCCAGAATGTGGGACTTTTTTGAGCGCTTTGCTGTGTTTTGCACAAGAGAACGCCCTGCAGCGCTTCCTGATGTGTGTGCCGGGTGGGCAGCTGTCCTCCTTGGGCTTGATGGGAAAAGCCTGGGCGTTCTTCGGAAAGATTTTTTTTTTGGGGGGGGGCAGGGCTCGGGAGTGAAACTAGTGAAGAGGTGGTGAAGACTGAGCCATCAGAGGAGAAAAGGAGCTTTGCAGGGAGCAGCCGGAGGATATTGTGGGGAGGGAGTGCCATTTGACAAGCGTGCCTGCAGGATGGCAAGGCGTTGTTTCCAGAGCCCCCTTCTCCACGCTGCACTTTGTCTCCTGACTGGGAAAAGGCTCCTCTCTTTTGGCTGCCTCCGGATCCCATCTCCTGCCTTCCAGGCTGCTGCTCTGGCAGGACAGGTCTGCCTCTGAGAAGCTCCTGGGCATGTTGCTGACCTCCTTCTTCTGATTAGTCAGCGGAGGGGCAGAGAGGCAGGTGGGATAGGTGCTGCTCCCCAAAGCACTTGCTGCTTTGGGCTGCTGCTCCTGGTGGCAGTTCACAGGGCTGCCTTCAGCTGCAGGCTCGGGGCTGTTGCAGGCAGCACTGTTCTGCTGAGCAGCACCTGGGTGTTTTGTGGGGAGAGTGAGCTGTTAGGCACCTTTTAGAGGCCATGGGAAGATGTCAGGGCACTTTCCCTGCAGCATCGTGTCCCCTCCCCCCTGGCAGGGGATGCAAAGGCAAAACCTTTGTTCCTGTGCATGGAAGTACTGGAAAGCCTTCCACTAGGGAAACCCCGCCAGACCCTCCTGAACCCTCTGCACCTCTCGGCATTTCCACAGATGTCTTCTGCTATCCAGTTACACAAAGTGATGCAGCAGCCCTGGCACGGCAAAAGCAGCCCTCCGTGCTCGTACCTGTGGAGCTGCCTGTGTGCTCCCGTGACTCCTCGGTCGAGGCAACGTCATCCCCAAATACTGCTGCGCAGTTGTGGATGAGGAGCTCCACCAAGAGCGTCACCTGCACACAGAAAGCCCCGGAGTTCAGTGCGAGGCGCTGCAAACGACGTGAGCAGCCTTTTGTGCTCCTGAGGGACGTTTCTGCAGCGGCGGCAGCAACCTTGTGTAGCCGCAGCCAGAGCTCAGAGCCTCGTGGCCCGCTATGAGCAAGGCAGCCTCAGCCCCAGCTCAGGGGAGGGGAGCAGGGTGCGGGATTCAACAGACCTTGTCGTTGCTCTCCTTCTGCACGGCCAGCGGGAGTGTGGTGTCCATGTCGCGGCTGAGCATGTTTGGCCCCACGCAGATCGCCAGGTTGCTGGCATCCATCCGGTTGCTCTCTGCACTTTCACTGATGTGGTGGAGCACAGAGAGCAAGCGCCGGAGCAAGAGGCGGTTTGCTGGAGGCAGCAGGCCAGCCACCCTGCGGGAACGCAAACAAACAGGAGGAGGAGTGCAGGCGGCAGGGGCTGCTGCTTCTTGCTTTGAGCCCCAGCGGTGGGACGGGTGGCAAAACTTACTCTCTCAGGCCTGCAATTTTCTCCTGCAGGCTGGATTTCTCCAGCGCTAGCAGCCAGTTGTCATAGAGGTCGGCCACGAGGAGTTTGCAGGGGATGTTCCTCAGGAAGTCCTGCAAGGCCAAGGCACCTATGTGAGGCTCTGGGCACTAGCAGGGAGCAGAGAGGCAGCACGCCCGTGACTTCGGTGACTCCCTGGGAGGCAGCTAGCTTTGAGCTAGCTGCTCTCAAAGGTGCAGCTGCTGGAGCTGACCATCCCGTGGCACAGGAAAATGCCCAAGGGTGCTTAGCCTGAGCCTCGGAGTGTGGTGCCTCTGGGCAAGTTTTAGCACGGAGTCCCTCCTAGGTCGATCGAGGCCCTGGCATGGGCCCACGCAGAGTCGCCCTGGGCTCTCCCAGCTACAAGTCAGCAGAACTCACCTTCAGCACCACTGCCAGCAGGTGCACGGGTTTGCTTGACAGATCAACCTGCGTGCCTCTGTCCAGCTCTTCCCTCAACTCCCTGCGTGCCTTCTCGTTGGCCGCCTTCCGGAAAATGCCCTCGGTGGCCGGGCCTCTCTCGTAGAGTAGGTCCAGGAGCTCCTGTCAAACAGACAGCCTTGGATTCGTCGCTGCACTCTGCTTGGCTCGGCTTACCATGCCGTTCTTGCTCCACGCAGAGTCCCCTGGCAGTACCCTCGCTGTCTCCTGTGCAGCCTCATGCGGGAATGCTGAACTGCAGGCACTGCAGTGGAGGCATCCCTGCAGGACACCCCTCTCCCCAGGCTTGCTTACCTGGACTGGCTGGGGCAGGGCATCACCTGGCCCACAGATGAGGGCCAGAGGCTGCCCAAAGAGAGACAGCTGGGGGCCGGAGCCTAGCTGCCCTGGGCAGTCCCCGGTGGCAGAGGTTCCTCTCCAAGCCAGGGGCCATGAGATCGCCACCTTCCGCCCTCCCTTGGCTCCGTCTGCTGCAAGCAAGAGGAAAGCAAACACGGCTTCAGCAAATGGGCCTGAGGCGCCTTTCGCCTGTGCGCAGCGCCACGTGCTGCAGCACGTTTACAGGCACCGAGGTTTTGCATGGCGAGAGAGAGCAAGAGCAGCTGCGGCTGCCCGCGGGGCTCGTGAGCTCCGGCGTGTCACCGCTGGTGGCAGGTCAGGCAGCCTGGCAGAAGCGCCGCTTTGCAAGCAGGATGGAAGAAGGCAGCGCCCCGCTTTGTTTTTCCCACTCACCAGCCGAGCAGCAAAGTGCCTCTTCGACGGCTGAAGGGTCCGCCCGGGGGCACTGCTTGGCTGCAGCCTGCAAGAAAGGGCTTCAGCCGACCGAGCCGCCCCGCAGCAGCGAGGCCGCGAGCGCGCTGCTCCAGCTGGGCGGCATTGCCGCGCTCTGCCCCAGCCCGGGGGCCTGGCTCCCTTTGCACACCCGGGAGAGGCGCCTGCACCGTGCTGAGATACCGCCCGGCTGCAGCCATCGAGGGCCGGGCAAAGGCAGCCGCTGCTCACCTCTGCCAAAATGAGTGCCTCCACGGTCCTGGCCGTCAGCGACGCCTCCTGGGCGAGAGAGCAAGGTGCCTCCGTGAGCAACCCGTTGTGTGGTCGGGTGGGAAAGCCAAGCGGCTCTCGGGGCGGAGCGGAGGCCGTGCGGACACTTACGGGGCCGTAGAAGCCGACCACCTTGGTGAGGAGCCGCAGGGAGGGCAGGCGGGTGACCCTGGCTCCCGGGGCTCCTTGGCTCTGCCTGTGCACAGGGAAGGGCGCGCAAAGAGCTCCGTCAGCCCCGGCCCTGGCTGCTCTCCCTCCCGGCAGCCCCAGCAGCGCGGACAAGGGCCCCGCAGCCTGCGCAGCCTCCAGCAGCGCTGCCTGGCAGCACGAGCCCTGCAACGGCCTCGCTCCTGCTGCCCATGGGCCTCCCCGCCATGGGGACACGCGGCAGCGGCTCGGGGTCCCCATGCGCGCACGGCAGGAGCTGTGCTGGCGGCTCCCGGCGCCTCATGCTCATCTGCAAGCACGAGGCAGAGCAGCTCCCGCTGCTGCGCCAGGAGCTGCGCGTGGCCGTGGGTGCACCTTTCCCCCACCGCTCCTTGGGCACGTCCGCGGGCAGCTCCTTCGGGAGCGCTCCGCGCCCTCCCCCTTGGCCCCAGCGGCAGCTTGAACCCCCAGCAGGGCCGACCTGAGGATGGCGTCGAGCCAGAGCTGCTTCACCTCCTGCGACCTGCAGCACAGAGCAGAAACAGCCTCAGCCCAGGCTGCTGCTGCCGCTGCTGCTCTGGACCCACACGGGCCCCACGGAGCTCTCGCCCGTGCGGGGAGAGTGCCGGGGAGAGGGCCGGGCCCCGTGGGGCAGGACAGGCAGCCGTGAGGCCCTGGGAGCTGTCCCGCGACTCACCCAAAGGTGACCACGCAGAGGCCGGTGGTCCAGACGAGGATGAGGGTCTGGCTGGTCTTAAGGCCAAAGACCTCCTCGTCGTGCTCTGGGCTGGCTGCCGCCACCGCCTCGTCGCGGCACAGCACCCACAGCTGGCTGAGCAGCACCCGGTGCCTCAGCCGGAGGATGGAGCCGCATCTGCGGGCAGGAAGGGCAGGGAGGGGGCGGTGGGTGCGCGCGGTGGGGGCGGGCGCAGCCGTCCTCGCGCTCCGGGAGCTGCGCTTGCCGGGGCAGAGCCGTGGGGCGGGAGGCGGGAGCGCTGGGCCGCGTCTCCTTACTTGAAGGTGGCGATGGCGATGGCGTGCGGGAACAGCAGGAGGTGCCGGTGGCGCGTGCGCTGGTGCCGGGTCACCTGCACGCGCTGGCGGAGCAGCAGCTCGGGGCTGCTGGAGGACACGAAGGCGCCGAGCGGCGCCGGGGACCGGGAGGCCGCCGTGCCCCAGAGCCCGAGGCGGGCGCCAGGAGCCCCACGGGCGGGGGTCCCGGGCCCTGCCTGCGTGCCGGGAGCGGGAGCGCCCCAGGCACCGCAGCACATCCCCTGCCCCATGGCGCTGGGGCCGGACAGAGCTGCGCGAGGCTGCACGCGTGTGCCTTAGCTGAGCAGTATCGCCGGGCTGAGAGCTGCCTCTGCCCACACTGCCCTGCGGTGGCACGGTGCCGCAATGGGGACGCGCCGGTGGTCGTGGCCAAGGTCACTGCGATGCCACCACGGCACATTGTGATGCATCAGTGGGTCAGCCCCAGGGGTGTGGGCCAGCAGATAAGGGGGGGGGGGGGTCTCCTGGCCTCTAGCATCTGCACTGCTGCACCATTTCATAGAATCATGGAATGAGTAAGGTTGGAAGGGACCTCTGGAGGTCATCTAGTCCAACCTCCCTGCTCAGCAGGGTCACCTAGAGCACGTTAGACAGGGTTGCACCCAGTCGGGCCTTGATCTCCAGAGAAGGAGACTCCACAAGCTCTCTGGGCAACCTGTGCCAGTGCTCCGTCACTCTCACAGGGAAGAAATTCCCCCTCACGGTCAGGCAGAATTTCCTGTGCTTCAGTTTCTGCCCATTGCCTCTTGTCCTGTCACATGGGACAACTGAAAAGAGTTTGTCCTCGTCCCCTTGACACCCTCCCTTCAAGTACTTATACACACTGATAAGATCCCCCCTCACCCTTTTCTTCCCCAGAAGAGAAGAAGAGGCCCAGCTCTCGCAGCCGTTCCTCACAGGGCAGGTGCTCCAGCCCTCTGATCATCTTCATAGCCCTACGCTGGCCTTTCTCCAGTAGCTCCATGTCTCTCTTGTAGTGGGAGCCCAGAACTGTGTACAGTACTCGAGATGAGGCCTCCCCAGGGCTCAGTAGAGCAGGAGGACCCTTAACATGCTGGCAACACTCTTCCCAAGGCAGCCCAGGATACCATTGGCTTTCTTGGCCACAAGGGCACATTGCTGGCTCATGGTCAACTTGTCATCCAGCAGCACTTCCAGGTCCTTCTCTGCAGAGCTGCTTTCCAGCAGGTCAGCCCCAGCCTGTACTGGTGCATGTTGTTATTCCTTCCTAAATCATGAGTCTACTTATGAATTCTTTCAACCCAAGTTATAATGCATTCAAATTCTGCATTCAAATTCTAATAATTGCCTTTCCTTATTAGTTTCACATCTCACAACTTGCCCGGATTTTTTTTTTACCTTTTACCTATTTCAGGGAGGGATCGAAGTGGAACCTGCATGAGAAAAACATGCAACACTAGCAGGTGCTACTAGTGAAGATATAATGAGAAAGACAGGCAGGCATACACCCTTGGGGCAAGTCTGCCTTAACCCTACTAACCTCTCATATTAACAATATAATTTCCTTGTAAGAAAATTATTATTCATGTGCTTCTATTTTCAAGAAAATTTTTTTCTCTTCTCTGCTCAAGAACAATACTTCTAACCTGGATTTTGTTGCAAAGTCAGAGTACTATTTTTTTCTTTATATATTATAGCAAATTTACAAAAACCTTACCTTCAGACAAGTTTGTTGCCTCTCATTCTGTCCAAATACAAAATCTCGCTCTGACTTTTAGGATCATTAGATTACATATCATCTTTCACCATGTTTTCAAAAAATATGATTTTTTTTCAGTTCTTCAACTTTTCCCATGATTTTTTTCTGAGCTGAATATATGAGACCTTATCAGGAGATAAAGGCTTCATATGCAAGGTGATTGTCTGTCTTCTCATGTTTTAAGGAAATAACAAATCCTTTTGCATTATGAATCTAGATCCTGTAGCTCAACTGATTTGCTCACAGTGCAAACATGTATAGGACAAACAGAGCGCAGCAGCTCTTCATAAGGCCAGTACCTTGGTCCCAAGCAATTGAACAGGCAAAGACCTTTTTGCTCCAATCTTCTTCCATCTCATCCCTAGAAATCACATCTGTTTCATATACCTGTGTGTAGTATAAGTTGCATTTCCACTTGATCTATAAGCTGCTGGTAGTAGATATTTTCTTCTGCGAGAAGAATTGCAAAGAGCTTCCCGGGAGCCTGCAGAGCAAACCACTGCCCTTGGGTCTGGGCAGCCTTCAGCATCCCTTGTCTGGAGCTTATTTCTCTTCCAAGGATCTACCTGTGCTGCCTGTAGACACATTAACCGCTCCTAGGGAATTCAGCACAAAACTATGCTCAAAAGTTTCTCCTAGCTATTTCAGTCCTAAAACATCCCATAGGCCATTGCTGACCATGGGAGGGGTAAAGGCTGTTTTTATCTCCTTCCTATTTGTGATGTAAAGGTTAAAGGACCTACAGTTCACTAGCAATCCCTAGTAAGAAACTTTTCTCTTTTTTTTTAATCAAACCAACAAAACCTCTTTGTATTCTTTATAAACCCTGCACTCCAATGCTACCTCAGCCTGACCCTGCCTCTGCTTAATGTGCTTGAGGTAAAAATCATCTCACAGTCCATTTGGTAAATTACTGTAAATTTTCTGCAGGCAGTATCTAACAGTGTACACAGAGCAATTAGTAACTCTCTCTTTCCAGAAGGGTTACATATAAAAAACTCAGACCATAACTGTTTGTGACACCCTCATAAATGTGTGTAGGACACTGATTCAATTAAGGCTGTAATTTAATCCTGGGAATGCTGCTGCCTTGGAAGCTGTTTCCTTGGTGTTTTACAATGCCATAGACCCTTCCCCTGGGTCCCAGGGACTCATTTGGGAATTATGCCATGCTGTAAAATATGAATGACATTTGTATTGCCTAATAATAATTATGATCTTATGATAATGCTGTTAAAAGGGTACATGGATTTACCTGGCATGTTCAGAATACAGAAAAGAGAGTTTTTAGGCTCTATGTCTTGTAGAGTCCCAACATTTTGGTATGAAGACTCTTCATTCTGAGTTTCTAGAATACATTCTGTTTGTACCTGCTGCATTTAGATAACCCAATTTCTTACCCAATAACTGCTGAAAATTGTCAGGAGTAGACTACACTTAAAGACTCTCTGAAGTCAGAGGACAAACCAGTTAAGCTCTGTTTCTTCAGCAGTGGTGTGTTACCGTGTGTTGGGTTTACAACTCCACAAAGAGCAACCTCATGCACTTGAAGTGTTTGATGTGTTTCAGATGATAGAACATAAAAAGGAACAGTAGAGCAGTCAATTCTCCACCAAAAAGGTGCCACCTTTGGTGACCTTCTTCACTGACTTTGCTTCAGAATACAGCAAAAGCCTCAAAGCCTCGTCAGCAGCATTTAAAGATGCTGTATGGAGAAAATAGTCAATAATGTTTGCCACTTCTTCTGAGAGATTAAGTGTCCTTGGGTCCCTGAGGGGGAAAGCAGGGCACTTATTGCATCAGGCCGTCAGGAGAGTGAAGCTAAACTGTAAGGCAGGGATTTCTAAAAGCACTTGATGCTGGCCCTATCTCATCCCACAGAGCACTGAGCCAAAGACATTTTTCTGAAGCAGGATTATACCTGTAACCCACACCCCTGCTGTTTGTCCTTGCTCACGTGGCACCTCAGGAACTCACATACATACAAATTATACAAACTCTTCATCTTTCCCGCTGTAGGAAAATACTGAACAGGGTCACCCAGCAGAACATCGCCGAAGTTGGTCCCTTGTCCCAGCTCTCATCTCACAGGCACAGCGGGGAATGTGATTCAGAGGAGCCGGAGGGAGGGTGATCACAACCAGTCCGGCAGCTTTATGGGTACTTTTCTCATAAACCGGGGAAGACCACCCAGAGAAAGGCTACAGCCCCACTACATGCCCCAGTACCAGCCCACCTTGCCATATCTCCTGCTTAGCATGAGGCAGCTTCCCGTCATGGGAATAGCTACAGAACAGTCTGCAGTCTATAACATATTCCTTTCTAAAGATGTCACATTTTTGTTTCCAGAGCAAGTGTCCTCATTGTTTTTCTTTATTTGTTCTTCTAATGCCACTCTTCACTCAGAATTTCTGCATGGATTTTGAGAGAATTTGTAAATTCAGTTGCAAATTTCCTATGCAGTGTGATTCCATTGGAAATAGCTGTTGAATGGGTGAACAGCTCTCCACAACAGCAAGCTAATTTTGTTATATATTTCAGAAAAACATGAATTATAAAGTTTTTGTAGTGAGTAATATTTTCATTTCACTTGTCTGAACATTTCATTTCAGGTTTTGTTTCAAAATTAATTTTACTTCATGTTATAATATCTTAAATGCAAACTTCTACTATTGAAACTATAGCTGAATATTTTCCATGTTTTGAAAATTATTATGGTCATTTTATTTCATAAGAGATTTAGAAAATATTTTTATTTTTTGTTGTTCAGAATAACTTCCCCCCAAATTTGTGAATTCCTCATGAAAGAGACTTCCAACTCTTCTACAATGTCTGAATTGATGTTGGCAGTCCTTGTTATTCATGAGGAAGGAAGAACAGAGTGAAAAAGTAACACATCTTTCAGCTGAAACAGGCAGCTAGCAAATCACAGAAAAGGAGGAAAACAAGCACAAGATATTTCTCTTACCATTATAAGTCCACAGACCTTTTTAATTTATTTTATTTTTAGGGGTAGGAAAAGAAAAAAGGCAACCTGGGAGATATAAAGTTCATACAAAGATCAAAACTGCTTTCAAAAATGATTTAGTTTTTTCTGTTAAGCCAATATGAATTACAAACAAGGACTGACGTATCTATCTGTCAAGACTCACTAACACGTTGTGAGAAACAATCTTCCTTCATCTGTTGAGTGAAAAAGAGGTTGTGATTGGAAATCAAATAGAAATGAAGAGCATGAAATGATGTGTGTTGAACTGTGGGTGCTAACCAAGGTCCCACCACTGCAGGCATTAGTGTGAGTGACAGCTGCTGAACATGGCAGCTGCAACCATGTGCTCTTGCAGCTGGGAGCTCTCACCAGCAGGGAAATTGTGGGAGAAGTTTGTACTTCCATTCTCATTAGGCTTCAAAATTTACCTGCTATCAGGTTATCTGAAAGTCAAAAGCAAATATTACTGTATCAGCTTACACTCTGCTCTGGTTTTGTAGGATTTCAGCAGGAACAATTATATCTATATGTATATCAAATAAAAGCTTAGCTTTTGGACTAATCATTCTAGAGAAAAATGAAAAGTTGTTCTTGGAGTTAAGCCTAAACATCCGAGTCCCATATCAGCCTTTAATAATGATTCACAAGAATAAAGATCAATGATCAGCTTTTTTTTTCTTATTTAAAATGTCAGATAAAAGTGAGGTTTCTATGTTTAGTTCTTCTTTTGTGATGTGACGATGAATTATAAATACTTTTGATTGTGATTTTGCTACTTGAAAGTAAATATACCAGAAATCACTCAGTACATATGTGATAGGAATGGGTGATTTTTCTATTTAATATACCTATACTACAAAGATAAGTTAGGAAAAGGAGTAAATCAACACATTACATGTGTCTTTTTAAGGGTGACACCTTAATTCTATCTGCCTGGGGACAAGTTATAATCTGTGGAGCTGTCATTTATACCTTTTCTTAAGGGTGAAGCTGAATAAAGCTTCCTCTGGCATCCAAACTTTCAGCTTAAGATGTTCTAGTAGTGGGTTGCACTTCCGTGCTGCTCCAATGTGATGAGACCTCAGATGAGGTACAAAAGTTGACTCGTACATTGCAAACTGCCAGCGTCAATTTTATTTTTTACATCCTACTTACACATATAGCAACCTACGGTTCAGTGTCACATCCCTGTAGTTAGAATTGGTTGGTGTTGCAAAAATTCTCCCACAGCAAAACATACTGGTGTCTGGGGAACTGACTGTATAGTTAGTTTTCTGGAGTATTGTGGATGAAGCTGTTTTTGTGGTGAAACTTTGCTGGTCTATGGGTGTTCCACATGTAGTAGTTTGTAGGTTGCCATTTTTGCACTGCCACAGAGAGAAGACATTAGGGTGTTTCACTGGCGGTCTTAAGAAAAGGTGGAAACGGGGAAAGTGCAGAAGTTCATGCTTTACATCCATCTATGTAAATAAGGTAGGATATAGTCCATTTAACATCCCTTCTTTGACATTGCTCATAAAGAGATGAAAGAACTGTAGACCAGCTCGGTGCCAAAAGCCATACCCAAGATAAGACCAATGTATTGCATTTGAAGGTGAATTCACTGAAGATATGTGTAAATGTTTTAGATCATTTTAGTGATGTGACTGATCTGCAAATCTTAATGTTGGTCTTAATAGATTAAAGCTGTCAAGGTGACTTCTGAGTCAGTCATTTCACGTTCTGATGTGATTATTGTTGTTATGACCATGCTGTATCTTTATTGGGTTAAATCTTTCTGCTCTACTTTAGAAGTAGTAGAGGTTAACTTACACAGTAGTGAAGTATATTTTAAGGCTATTTTATTGTAGCCCATTTGACAATCTGTTGTTGGATTTAATCTCTAGTGAATTAGTTTTAGTGAAGGTGATGCTGTCTTACTATTTTTTTTTCTTTTTTGCAGAGCTGTAAATTAGCTTTGGAATTATGCATGGTAGCTGCAGAGTTGTATGTGGTAACTCCTTTGGGAATGATGTGTTTCTCACATAACCTTAGGCAGTTGCTGTTGCTGCTGCTGTTCCTTTTTTTTTTCCTTTTTTTTTTTTATGTCACAGCATCTCCCAACATAAATGTAGCAGCTACCCTGCTGAAAATGGGAAGAACTTCCAAATCTTTTAAATCATTATTAATTTAAGTAACTTCAGCTGAAACTTGAAACTTATACTTTACAAGACACCATAAGGAAATCAAAGCTCTTTTATGTTTCAAATCCATCAGGACAAATTCTGAAAGGCGGAAATGGAAGAAATCAACAAAACAGACATTTTCTCATTTTCCTTATATATACAACTCTATATCTGTCTCCCATGTTTCTTACGAAAGCTCAGAATTTTTTCCTGAAACTTAAAACCCAGAACTTAATGGTTTTCCATAAATAGGGTGGGTTTTCCCATCATATGAAACTGAATTAAAAGTGAGTTCTCACTGTGCAGAGGAGAGGAATCAACATCTTGGTTTCAACTACAAACTATTTGGATTGCCTGAATTTGAACTGTAGGGTAGGAAATCTCTCCAAGTCAGTTTCTGTATTTGGATATTACTGCTGCAGATCCCAGATATAAATTGAAAAATAGAAATCCAGCATTTGGAGAGGGATGCTAAATTGCAGTTTATTAAAGTTTCAGAAAAGTTCTGGGAAAAGTTTTATTGCGTGCAGGGCATGGCCAGACTGTATAGTCCAGAGGTGTAGAGAGCTGTGGAGAGCCCCTGGGCTGTGTGAAGATATGGGACTGCTCTGTGCCTTGTTTATCATTGGAGAGAAGGTGTCTCCTGCGCCCTGGCAGTCAGGGCAGTGTCCATCCACGGAGGAGTTCTTACTCCAATCCCAGACCTGACGTGCTCTCCCTTGGGTCAGATACCAAACCTGCAAAGCAGCCTTTTGCTTAGAAGACCTGAAAAGTGGCTCAGATTCCTCCTCTGGACTGTAAGATGTTGGGCACCTAAATCCACATTGATGCCTTTGATTCCTGCTGTCTTGCTGAGCTGGCCATCCAAATTCCATAACTTCTGCTGCTTTTGACATTAAAGCTCCCCTAGCACCTCAAATCCCATCTCTCAAGAGTTGCTGCTTCTTAGCAGGACAAATAGTGTTGTAGGTGGCTTAGTATCCTCTCGCTTGCACCATAAACCTCCCTCGCCCTGCCTTGTCCAGGATCACTGTTTGGCAAGTGCTTCCAGTGTGGGCTGCACATAAAAGGAGCTGTGAAGGATCAGCACGCAGCTGCTGCTCTTCCTGGGAGAATTTAAAGCCAACACAGCAGGACAAACAGGCTCTGAGCCTATTTGGACATCAGGACTCAGATGGCTCCCGGGTAACTTCCGACACTTTGCAGAACGCACTGCTTCCCGTTGACGCTATTTTTTATCTGGCTAGAAAGGCAGCAGTGGAAATTTCGTCATAGTGAGAGCGTCATGGGTAGGAGGGAGCCTGATGCTGCCCACTGTCACTGCTCCTGGCGTACAGGTGAACCCACAGGAGTGATGGAAGTGTCTGAGCATGTATTGGCAGCAAAGGATGAACATCAGACCACAGACTGCTCTGCTTGCATTTCTTCCCACTTCTATCACACACCTCCCTCCTCTACAGCAGCTGCTGAGCAGTATGGGGATATTTTCAGTCTGGGATGTGTCCATTGGGCACGTTATCCAAGACAACTCTCTCCCTCCCCCACAGTCCTGCCTTGAACCCTGTGGAAAAGACACACTAGAAACCCTTCTCCTGGTACAACCCTACCTTCTGTGTGGTGCCCCTTGGACATGGTGATGGGGCAACAAGCCCCTTCTGGCCAAGTAGCTCTTCCATTCTCTTTCCTTTGCAAAATGCTAGGAAATGAGAACAGGAAGATAAAATCTGGAGGAAGAAAAAAGTCTTTTAACTCTACAGTTCTAAAAGCCTGTTTGCGTCAACCCTGCAGGGACTCTGCATGATATCTTGCAGAGGAATCTACACTGACAAACAATGAGTTGGCAATTTTATACAATTTTTTTTTTAAGGCAGGGAACTATTTTACCTAACAGCTTGTGTGGTTTAACTTTGGAGCTTGGAAGGAAACCTTTGTGGATGCCACGGGGTGGGAATGGACATGATGTGGCAAAGACGTGACTTTCTGAGTAGTAACAGCATGCCAAGGCAATGAGAAGAGAGTATGGTTTTCATATATTCATCCTGCATTTTTAGACATTCAGACTATTCTGTAAGGCAGACACAGGCCATGTTTCCTCAGATCCCTGAGAAATAAAGACATCTTGAAATAGGTGAAGGCGTAGCCTTTTGAATGCTGCAACAGTAGGATAAAGTGGGATAAATATTATGAAAAAAAGATACTACTGTGTACTCCTCTCACCAAAACTTCCATATTACAGCCTGGTGGAGGACACCACAGTCCAGTTTGGACTGCAAAAACCCAAGGGGAGTGAGGGGCTGCACAGACCCGAATGGAGAAGAAAGGTGATCCATGAGCACTGAGGTGAGATAGGCAGAGAAGAAGCAAGGGCAGCCCAGAGCTGATGGGGACCTGAGACAGATGAGGTCATGGTTGTACATTTGGGATAGGAAGAAAAGGCTGGAGCATGGGAACTGTTCACTTCAAGGCTGCAGAGAGAGCATCCTCCCATTTTCAGTGTTAGCTTTGGGGACCATCCAGCTATCCTTGGCTCTGAGTGTGTCATTGCCTAATAAGTGTCCTTAGGGAGCCCCTGAGCTGCCAAGTCTGCCTTTGGGGAGACTGAATGGTTTGACGCTCTAGCACCACATACAGAATTTTCATTTCAATTGCTTGGTGATGTGTTTAGGCTGCAGCAAATTTCTATCTGGGAAGTAAAAGAGTAAAAGAGTACTAGGAGACAGCTAATGGAGCTGGTTGGATAAACGATAGATACAACATAAATGTTTTATGAGGACATAATAGTCAGTTTTATAAAGCGATACATTGGCATAACAACACCACACAACGTGCCTTCTTGTGTGGTAGAAATCCCAAGAAGTATGAAGCAGAGCATCTGCCATACTGAAAGCTAAAATCACTTCTCTTTGGTAGGTAAGTGCAAATCACACTTTATAATCTTTTAAGCATGCACTTGATGCAAACTTGGAAAGATGTTTGCCTTTGGGTGAGAACAGTAGAACAGCTTTTCCCATTATAACCAGATAACTAAGGCAGTGCAATAATAATGAAAAGTAGAAAAGTAATTGTAAGAAACATAAGTAATGCTACTCTTCATGCAGAGAAATTACTTAGGCAAATAGTGGCTGTATGGTATATTCTTTCTGCTAAGCAACATCCCACTGAGCATCTGCTGCACATCGTAGGAGCACTGCATCTGGAAGAGGAGTAATTTGACCATATTAAAGTCCTGTAAAATGCAACATGAGGTACTATCCTTTCTACTTATATTGATTAATAACATTAAATTCTGTGGAAGAATAGAAGAGGATTTCTGGGATGCCAGCATATGGGAAGAAGAATAGGATGTCAATAAGGGAGCTTCATATCATGTCTTAAACTGAATACTTCTGCTTAAGTCATTTCCCACTGGATTTTTAAAGATTAACTCCACAGAAACATAGCATTTTTCTTAGACAGATGGCCTGAATGCTTAGACTTCAAGAAAATATTCTTCCAACAGCAAAGACTATGTGAAAGCAGTATTGGCTCTGGAAAGCTGTGGTCCTTTAATATAACCCCTCTCCTTATCTAGTCCATCAGCTTCCAGTATCTATCTTTTAAGAGTGATTTTTCATGTTATACTGCTATTGTTTGTGTCATTACAAGCAGTTATTTCAATTCCTCTGTCTTCAGTTTAGGAAGAAAGTAAAGGAGACATCTAGGAGGGGAAAGGGACAGAAAGGAGCAGAGGGAGACAAGGCTAGAATGGAAAAGTAGGGAGCAGAAGGGAAGAGAATTCAAAATGAGCAGAGGGAATATGAAAGTGGGGAAAATCAGAGACAAGCACTCAAATACAATGTCAGATAACAGAGTAAGGTGAATTTTTTGCATCTGGAATTTTTGCCACAAGCTGTCCCAATAACTACTCCCTTTCTGCCTCTTCAAAAATTCTTGCTCTCTGAGGAAAAAATACCACAGCACATGGTCTGTGGTATTTCAGATCGTACTTCAATGCTTCCTTTTCAAGGCTTGCACAGAGGAAGAAGTTACACATGCTCAAGATAATCAATAGACAGAAAGCAAAATATTTTCAAATTTCAGACTTGATATAGGTGAACATTATATGTTGATTCTTATTTTATTCTTGTTTATTGAACAGAACTTTAGTAAAAAGCAGAAGAGAAGAAAAATGAAAGATTTTACTGAAGTTTTGCAACTTTTTTTGAATCCAGCATGCTATGCGTAGCATTCTTGTTGAGCTCAAAAATCTGTTTTTCTGTAATGAAAGAAAGGCATGAGGAAAGAAAAGATGGGAGCACCGTGACTGGCATATGTGTGCCTGACATTTTTGTATGTGTGCAGCATTAAAATAAATGTTAAAGAAACCTCTACATAATGAAGATGCAATCACCCAGCACACACTGCTGGGGAAGCTAAGTTTTCATGAAGACTTCGAGGATAGCTCTGTAGGAAGACCATCTGGAGAAAGAAATATGTGGATAAATATAATGAACTCCACCTAGGAATGATAAAACTGCGCTCTCCTGGAAGAGATTTTTGGCTACTGAGGCTCCTTGAAACAGTGAGTGAGCCAGACAAACAGGTCGAGTACCTCCCTCATCAGTGGTGGGAAACTTGTCCCAGCACTTGGGCAACCTCCTCCACTGAGTCATGCTGCCCAGCTTTCCAGCTCCAGCCTCCCCATGTCACCTCCATCCTGCCGAGACTGAGCCTAGCCAGGCCTTTTTCACCCGTGTGCTCATCTCAGTGAGACATTTGTTTCTAATGTGTTTTTATCCTCTGGAACATGGTGATTTTCTATCAATGCCTGGCCACTGAAATGAACTTCCAGATCCAAAGCACTGATTGCAGAAATATCCTTCCAAAGAGAGAATCTGGTACATCACATTCCTCAGGAAATACAAATTGGGACTGTTTAATGAATAAGACCATCCACACTACACGGTAAAAGCATTTTTAATCATGCTCTGGGGAGTTTTGCACCTATTATGGATGCAGTGATCAAAGTAGGCCTAATTTCAACTTAAATACATAAATATTTGTTAATAACATTAATAATAATTCCGTTCCTGAGAAAAAAGATCATTTATAACCAGTTCCTGTGTTGTACCAAAAGCATATGAAAACACATCATGCACTTAATCAAAACTTCTTGCCTTATATTTATATTTTTTCTGTGTGTTTTTCTCCTAAAGGATGCCCCTTCCTTCCTGACCTTTAGATTTCCAGTCCTAAAAGGCTCCTGATGCCCAGGGGGGTGCCTGGCACAGTCAATACAGACCAGCAGCATGGACGAAGATGAATATCTGATTCAAGGACATTGTCATTTGCAAATCTCTTTGGCTTTACATTCCGTACAGGTTTAGTCATGGTAATTATATATGAATATTGACTAGTTACATTCATATGCAAACAGGACAGCCCAGTGTTGTAAAGGCAAGTGAACAGAAGTAAAAGAAAATTATGCTTAAACACAGTTTCAATGTTAGGTTCAGAGGCCTCTGTCACTGTCTGTTGTTCAACTGTCAGGATACTCATCTACTTTTCTAAACATAAGACTGGCATTACTATTGAATGATACCTTCATCATCAGGTGGTATTTCTTGAAATGAATACGATTTGGGGCATAAGCTGTTTTCAGTGTCAACCTGTTCCCTGAGATCCTCCTGAGGTTTCATTCAGCTTCAGATCTCCTCCTCCTTAAGCTGTGTAATTTAGGGTGAGACGAATCTCCCCAGGCTCTATTTACTGCATTGATTAGATTTCCAATTGTAATGGAAACCTAGAAGCCTACTATGCTGGCAAACACCTAAGTTTAGGTGTTTTAGTGTCCAGTTGAATCCTTCCCCTTCTGTCCTAAAGATAAATCAGTTAGTATCATGGTTGTGTTACGACTGAATATAGTGAAAATTACATTTTTGATCAGCCACTTTTTAACATTATGTCTCATATCTTTTTAGTGGTAACACATTACAACACTTTAGAGAGATAATGGCATTAAAGAGAAAAATCATTGCAAACAGAGTTTGAATCCACCTGCTGAATGAAAAGTACAGGTGAGAGTGTCGTACATTTGCTATGTCCTATTCTAATAGAAGACAAGTCAGATGTATGCAATAGGCAGACAATTATCTGGCTGAAATAATTCATGTATGCATCTTTCTAGGAACATATAACAAACAAACAAGTAAAATCGTCTTCAATTTTACTTATGCATTTCAATTTCCTACCTTGAGAAAAAAATATACCCATGGTTTCACCAAAAACATTTGCATCTGCAGGTTGGCTATTTATTAAACTCATGCCAACCTTAGATGGGTGTGCTGTTCTAGACAAAATAAGTTTCAACTGCAAAAAACTACAAAACAAAATCACAATCAAATTTCAGCTGCTACAGCATTTAAATCTGTCCTCAGTATTGGTATCATAACATTGTGGTAGCTTATCTGCTATGTTGGATGACAGCAAGGTGTGGAGCTTATCATAACCAACTGTGCTATCTGAAAGTGAAGTATTTAGACAAGGCTAATAGCCTTAGTTCCTTTGTAGTCAATGGAGAGAGAAAGATATCTCCACCGGGTCATTTGTTTCTTCCTGAAGCAGATTTGTAGGAAAATTGGGAGGTCGTGTTCTCTGGGTTTGCTTTTCTGTCTTTATTCACTATCGAGGGAGCCTAGATGATTAGTTTACACAAGATGTCCAACTTTCAGACAGCTGGACTGCATGAGTTGAGTGCCACTCAAAGTGCCCATGGCAAACCAGGTTATTACAGGAGGAGTTTGGGTCCTACAGCAGCTGTGTTCAAAGGGTTTAGCAATGTGGAGCTGCAATTTCACCAGCAGCACCTGAAGGTAGAACATCTTGTCATGGCCAGTGCTCAGCTTCCCTGGCTGGAGTGAGTGCAAGTCAGAATGAGCTGCCAAGCTCCTTGAAAGAATCATCTTCCAAGCCACGTGTTTGGCTTAACCGAAGGGTTAAACCAAATTTGACAGTCTGTAGCTCATTTAACATTAAGACTCTGTCCTCTTAATATTTACCTTGCAGGGATATCTGATTAAAGGCTAATCAGCAAAAAAAGACAAAGACGAGAAACAGGAAAAGCAACAAATTGAACATATAGATACACAGACCTGAAGAAACTGAGTAATAGACCATCAAGTGCAACCACCCATGTGAACTTTGGAAAGGTTCAGCCATAACTTTATAATGGCTTTAAGAAAAGTATTGGTAAGAAGAAGAAAAACAAGATTATCATGTGTCTCATGGGAAAGAGCAAATTTATTTTGAGATATTTCAGGGGGATTGTCGCACTATCTAAAGCTTATTACAGGAAGTTTAGACAGGACTGTGGGAATGTGTGAAGCTTATTATGCAGTGTTTAGGGGAAGAACCACGGGGAGAGATCAAGATGGACTGAGAAGGAATAAGCATGGGAATATAGAGGGATAAGGGGATAGAAAAGGCCAGTTACGTGTAAGCAGGTGCTAGTCAGTGTGCTTGCCTGTGCCCTGTGCCCTGCACTGTGGTCTGTCCTACTTTATTGCTAACTGTTTGCTGCACCAGTGCGCTCTCCATCCTCTGTGTTTGCCCACCAAAACAAATGGGTACTGCAGCCTTGGCTGCATGATACAGACAGGAACCTGCAGCTCCAGGATGCAGGATTTGCCCTCCTTTGAATGGTTCAGATTTCAGTTAGCATCGCCAGCCCTTTTCTCTGACAAGATAGCCGGCATCGTGTGTATTTCTCACTAGAGCAGAATGCTAGTAAGTCACTAGGTTTTCAGGCTCTCTCTGTTGCCAGTGTGAGTTTGCCTTTTTCACCATGAAGCTGGTAGATGCAGTGTTCCCAGTTCTGAGGAACAAGACTAATTGGCTGCAGCATGGACATTGCACTTCTGGGTGATGAAATTACACCTATTTCAGCCTCCTTCTCAGCCAGATATCTGGCTGCTTCCAGTAGATTCCCTTCCTACTCCAGGCTCCTCATTTCCATATAAACGTACCAATATCGCACTGGGGGAATTTCATCCTTTCGAGGAAATTATTGGACATGCATGCCATTGAAAATTGAGATACTTTGGAAAAGAACTAGAAGAAATGACTCCTAATGTACACTAGGTTTAAATCACTGGCAAAAAGATTAGTGGTCCCAGATGAGTCCCCTCTCATGCAATTCCAGTTTGTCCATGGAGCATTTGAAAGCAGTAACAACTGTTTACATGAAAGACTCGGAGGTGCGAAATTCAGGTTTTTAATTTCCATTTTGAAAGTTAGGCAACACTTCCACACAAAGGGAGATTTTTATTAATCAGAGCTTCAGATAAGCTGTTTTGATTCCCTCCATGGTCAAAAGGGTTCCATTCAAGTAGTATCAAAGAAATGTAATCTACGGCAATAATAAAACACCAAAAGAAATTATTATCAGTTTTTGAATATGCAAGGAATAAAGTCTTTGCTTAATTTTCCATTTGGTTCCATACAAATTGCCACAGATATTTGAAAGCTGCCAGAAAGATTTATCAGAGTCAAGTAAAGTTCATGTAGTCTTTCTTGGATTTATTCATTTTTTTCTTCCAGTATATTTCCCTCATTCACCATTCTGACTCTTGACTACAGTTAATATTAATAATTTCATCTTGTAATGGGTTCTGTAACTATTTTCTTCTGTATTCATTTGTTCCTCAGCCATAGCAGAGGTTCTGTCAGCCTTCCTATCTCCTCAGAAAAAAGGGCTTTTTCTTCTATATAAGCCATTTTTTGCTTGTGACTTCAAGCTATAGAGTGACAGCCCTGTAGTTGCTTTTCAAAACATCATTTACCAGGTGACTTTTCAGGCCTTCATCCATCCAGGAATCTCTAAATAATAATGGAATTTTTCCGTAAAATTACAGATCAAGCGCCTTGTTCCCGTTCCCATTTATCATCATCCAAAGTGTTTGTCTTCTAGTTTCAATAGCATCTTGAAGAAAGAGATGTGGAGGATAAAAATATCTAAGAGAGAACATAGAGTGAACTACTTTATCTTGTCATGTATTTTGTATAAATAATGGTTCTTGACTTGATAGTCTTATTGTGATAATAGGCAATTGAATTAAAAAAAAATGAAGTGTCATTTTAAATAACATCATGTAAATTCCCAGAGCTTGCATTTGTAAAAGGACAAAAAGAGAACACTAAAACACGTCTCCCAAAGAACAGAATTGCAACTACAGCTATTATTTTTTTAACTTGTCAATAATTTTCATATTATCTATATCTTTCATGACTAAACCGAGCAAATAAAACAATGATATTCCTCTCTTGTTTCTATTACATTTATTTTAAAAGATTTATTGGATTGGGGTCCATAAGCAATATTTGAGTTAGAATTATACAGTAGTACCATAGAATAATTCAGGTTGGAAGTGCCACTTGGGGTCATTTAGTGCCACTCCCTGCTCTGAGCAGAGCTGACTTCAAAGCTGTATGAGGCTGCTCAAAGCCTGAGATTTGAATCTCCAAAGATAGGGATCTCATAGTCCCCCAGGGCAGCCCCAGTCCTATGCTTCACCATCCCTACTGGGAGCATATTTTTTTTTAAATGTGTAATTGGAATTTCCCTTGCTACAACTTGAGACCATTACCTCTTGGCTTTCTGCTGTGCATCCTGAGAAGAGTCTGACTCTTTCCTTTGCAACCTCCCTGTTGGTAGTTGATGACAGCAATTAAATACTCTCCCTCCCCAAGCCAAACTTACTTCTCAAGGCTAAATAAACCAAGGTCCGTCAGTGACGAACTTGTTCAAGCGATCCCTGTGCTGCCTAGGGCGGGGTGTTATTGTAGGTAAAGAGTTAAAATGAGAAACACTTCTATTATAATAGTGCTGTTGATTTTATCATCCTAAATATAGTGTTTTGCTCTGTTAGCTATATAGCAGGCTGATGATTTGCAAATAGTTTCAAAAAATATAATACTGGATCCCAAAATGGTTTGAGAAATAAAAAGTTACTATCATAACCAAAACAGTGCAGTCTCTCTCTCTTTCATATATTATGAGTAATTCTTATTTGTTTTCTATTTTTAAGCTTTTAACTTGTATAAATTATACCCAGGAGAATGGATGCCATTTCTACAATGCCTCAGTGGCTGTAGTTTGAGGATTTTTTCCTTTCCAGTTGAAGAAGGACAGCCAGTTTCCAGGATAGCTCTTTCCAAATGTACCTCTCCTATAATATGCTTTGCTACTAATGAAGAACAATATCTCTCATCTATTTGCCATCATATAAAAACATTAGCAGCCATTCAAAAACGTGAATAGGTAGGGAACAATTAAAAAGCTTTATCCCCACATAAAACTCCTGCTGCAGAATTGTCATTTAATTTTGAATAGTAACCATGTAGAGATGAGCAAGACCATGTTTATGGTATCAATAATACATTTTATTAGATCAGCTAGTACATTTTCAATCTGCAATATTGTTTTTAAACCTAGCTTATGGAAGTTGGTATTTCACACGAACTAACTTGCAGTGTCCAGCAACACCGTGACTTTAAACAGGACAAATTGCTATGCATTCGAATCAAAATATATTGTTTTCCTAAGCTCATCACATAGTAGGGCAAAATGGTTCACCATATTTTTATACATTGTTAAGGTGGGAAGGCACTTTTGGAGATCACACGGTCCAACTTCCCTGCTGAAAACTAGAGCAGGTTGCCCAGGATTGTATCCAGTCAGGCCTTGAATATCTCCAAAGATGGAGACTCCACAGCCTCTCTGGGCAACCTGCTCCAAGGCTTGACCACCCTCATTGTAAAAAAGTGGGGGTTTTGACATTCACATGGAATGTCCTGTATTTCTGTTTCAGCCCATTGCCTCTTATTCTGTCACAGAGCACCACTGAGAAGACTCTGGCTCTGCCTTCTTTACACCCTCCCATCAAATATCTGTTCACATTGATCAGATCCTCTCTGAGCCTTCTCTTCTCGGGGCTGAACAGTCCCAATTCTCTTGGCCTCTCCTCCTATGAGAGATACTCCAGTCTCTTAAACATCTTTGTCGCCTTTCGCTGAATTCACTCTAGTATGTCCACATTCGTCTAATACTGGGAAGCCCAGAGCTGGACCCAGCACTCCAGACGTGGCTGCACCCGTGTTGAGGGGAAGGATGACTTCCTTTCACCTGCTGGCAATGCCTGCCTAATGCAGCCCAGGAGACCACTGGCTGCCTTTGCCACAAGGGCACATTGCTGACTCGTGGTCAACTGGTTGTCCACCCGCACCCACAGGGCATTTGCTGCCAAACTGCTCTGCATCCCGTTGACCCCCAGCCTGTCCTGGTGCCTGGGCTTATTCCTCCCCAGGGACAGGACCCTTCACTTCCCTTTGTTGACCTTCATGAGTTTCCACTCTGCCCATCTCTCCAGCCTGTCCAGGTCCCCCTGAATGGCAGCTCAGCCCTCTGGGGTATCAGCCTCACCTCACAGTTTTTTTTATTTCTACCTCTGTTCTTTCTGTTCAGCCTCCATCTCTCTCCACAAGCTCCTATTCCTGACTGATTACAGGCTTCTATAGTAAGCCAGAAATTTAACTGCTCAGGCTATTAAACACAAGGGGACTTGAAAATATCTCCTGAGATATTTTTAATCATCCTCTGCTCAATCGGTCCATGGCACCTCAGATGCTTTGTCCCTCTCACTAAGCTCTTACCTCTGCACCTCCCAGTAATGACAAGTGTATTTCATAGGCAGTTACATTTCTGCTTGCACTCAGAACCATTGGAGAGAAGTTCCTTTCCCTATTTAATGAACCAAGTGAGAGCTACCATGCACTCACAAATGAAATTACTCAATTTTTCAGTTTAAAGCAGTACTACAAAATTACACTCTCTGAGGTACTTGTAGCTACTAATTTTCAGGTCTAACTAATGAGGCGAGCTTGGATTTCATTGGGCAGAGAATAAGGTCACAGTGCCCACACTGTGCGTTTAAATAGTTTCAGCCAAAATTTCTTTCCCCAGTGTGTTTTCTGACTATTGAATTGCTTTTTCTGCTGCCTACCTTACTTTGTTAGATCTAGAGGAGAGCATATACCAAAGTGCAAATCATGAATGAGTACAAAGTAGAAAAAAAATCATGTTTAGTTTATAAATTAGTCCAGAAACATGTTTCTAGGAAAGTAATTTTTCTTCATTACTTGAGTTAGAGGCATTGAGGAGTCATTCATATTGTTTACTTAGTTGCTCTAATTAGTTCTGTGGGAGTATTTACCTCTCTCTACCAACCAAATGGGAACCTTAGACTCTTAAAATTTGATAACTTCAATCACATATTTAATCAGATACAAAAGGTATCTTTTTCTGATGGTGTTCTGATGGAATACACTTTATGCATTTAACCTCCTGACATTAATAGAAAGAAGACATTTACAACAGTCTGGCATTACTCACACTATTTACAGAGAAGAGGTAACAGCATAAAAATGTTGGATACAAACAAAAAAACCCACTTTGACTAAATATCTACTTAAGAACTGAGTTTTCCATAATTCCCACATAACCATAGTCTGTAGAAGCAAAGCTTCCTTTTCAGTATTCAGATGGTTATGAGTCTAGATGTGAAGTTTTAGTTATTAGCAGGTTACATTTACTTATTATCATTGAATTGATACCTATACATTCCTGAGCTGAAGGAATGGTAACATAGATCTCTTCTGGAGAGAAAAGAGAAAAACATATGTATAAAGATGGAAAGTTTTATGAAGTAAGAAACAGAACATTAATATTTTGGAAATAAAGAATGGAAGTTAGCTATCAGGCAGTATTTTCAAAATAGCCAGATACAAGTTGTTTTCTAAATGAACACGATCATGAAGTTGCAATAGTCCATGCAATTCTAGTTGCAGTTCTTCACCACATCTTTCCACATTCCCAATTCTTCTGAAGTTTTTAACAGCTGAACTTTCCTGGGTAATTCATCCTGAGTTTGTCTGTGTGCACACTACGTACAGCAAACTCTATGGTTGGGGGAAGCTCCTTGCCCCTCGTTATTAAATAAAAGCCCATATTTTTTTATTGATAAAGCAAAACCTTTTTGCTCTTCAGATGCAACCTTATCACACAGCTGGCAGTGCAAATGAATCTCACCTAAAGGTATTTTAACTACTTTCCAGTTCTGTTTGCCAGGTTATGCTATCCCTGTTATGCTGTGTGATGTAAGATAATGTTCCAAATTTCTCCAATTGCTCTGCACAGTAAATTGTATTTTTTTAGGCTATAAATTCTATGAACTATCTTCTCTCTACACGAGAAACTGCTGGAAATCAGCTTAGCTTAGTCAGGATGATAGAGGGATAAAATAGAATAGAAGGCCAGTGTGAACTGCAACTTCCTAAAGAGAATTTCCAGACACTAGAGCATGTTCTGTTTCACGTAGTGATAAAAAGAAAGGAATCCTAATTATTAATGTACCAGCCTATCTTGGAGACCCTTAGACATTCCTGGATTCAGAAAAGTCTTTAGCTGTTCCCCTAAATATCAGCCCCATCATAGCTATAGTGAGAAGACAATATGCAGGTATTTATAAGCAAAAAAACCTGCTAGAATTTATTTTCTGGTCATCTCTCCTTTCCAAAACAGACAAGTAAGAGTTGATCCCCCAGGACTTGTGAAGGAGAATTTATCTCCCTTTACACCTGCCCTAACAAATCCTCTCCCCACATAATAGGTCTCTCCTGGTGCTCTCACTCCCTTTCCCCAGTGAAAAAGCAGAGATGTGGAGCTTATGCGTATTTTGGATGGAGGGTGGAGGGATGAAGATGTAAAATTCAGCTTGCTGATTTTTCACTATTAAAAGTAGACTCACTCATGAACAGATTTTGCTAGAATCATTCCATGTCTACTGAATCTCTAGGGAGACCTAGCTCTTTCTTTCTTTCTAGAGAATAGTAATAAATAATCCTGAAAATATTGCTTCAGTCAGCATTCATATGTACTTTCACTCAACGTATTTCATCAAAAGACAGTAGCAGATCTAGCGTTTCCTATGCTGTCAAAGAGGCCCTTATTCCTGTGGCTGAGAGATAACTAGAAGGAGGAGAAGTTCTGCAAGAACACTTATCTGAATTTGTGTACACAATGATTATTTGGGAACTGTTAAGTTAAATTTGTCTTCTCAGAGAGGAGGAGGCCAAAAATGATATTAAAATGAAAACAACAAGCTAATCTGTGTGGGCTCTTCACTCGTGGTTAAACTATATCTGAGAAGAACTAAAGAGAGAAAAATAATACTTTGCATTGCAGTAATGTTTTCTATCTGAGCACCTAAATACAGTTTCACAAACTTGAAGCAATAGAAGTGCTCAATATTTCTGGTTTTGGGCAACCCAAAAGGAGTCAATTTTCTATATTCAGAACTAGTTTTTTGACTCTGTTGGAAGACTAACAATAGGTCACAGAGCAATTCTGGCTGTAAGGAGTTATAGCAATATGCGTGTAGCACAGAGTTTGTAGCACCACTCAGGAACCTTCCTCCTTTTCACCAGGGCCAGGACAGGTGTTTGGGATGCCCTTGGTCAAGGGAATGCTGGTGCCTACTGTTGTACTACCCGTGCTGCTAGGGAGGAGGTAGCAAAATACTACAGAATGACCACAGCCAGTTACAGGTAAATGAAGGGCAAATATGAAGCTGGATGGGATCCAGCAGTATTTTACGGGTGTGTGGTGGGACTGTCCTGTCAGATCTCAGGTTGTAGAGGTTGCCAGAGTTGCCACCCCACTGGGAATGGCTATTTGCATATAGCTTGAGACACATCTTTGTTGTCCCTGGAAATTTGGAATAGCTTCTCCCTTCCTTTTGCATGGGTCATTTCTCAGAGTATTTTTCTTGCTGGTGTCGCCATTTCAGGCTGTTTCATGTGGCTGAAGCACATGTCACGGTCCCCTAAGAAATCAACTGGAATACTATCTACTAGGAAACAACGGAAGAGAGAGAACAAATAAAGAAAACAAAACAATTCCCAGTAGGGCAAAGACACTTCCAGAATAGCAATGCCTCAGAGAAAGGAATTTTATAGGGAGTAGTAAAATACTGCCTGGAGAAGGAAATGTTTACAAATATTAATGATTAATAAGCATGCCAATTTTATACCTCCTAACTTTTATAAACTTCTCCAAAGCCAGGTTCCTCATGGTAGACAGTAAAGCTGAGTTTGTCTCACTGTGGCTGAAGTACTAGCAAGCTTCTGGTAGGTGCTCTTAGTAGTCGCTCATGCTTTTCTCACAAGAGAGACCAGACATCTTGTGTTCTGCAATTGCCATTTGGTTGCTATTTACCACCTGGGTGTTATACCTGAAAACGTAGCAGTTTTCTCATCAGAAAGAGGACTGGGAGGTTTACACAGGTGGTGTTTTGGACTGGAGAAAAAACTCTAGCGTGAGGCTAAGGTCTCTAAGTGTCTTTGGAAAGTGCCAGAGCTGCTGAGCTAACATTAGTAGACTAGCAGAAAAGTAAATTCTGGATAACGAAAGTGATGGGCAAGGAAAGGAAACCACACAGGAAGCAAGACACAACATGGCTCCTTCTCCTGCCTCTCTTCTGGTCTCCATCTCCAGAGGATGGTTGAAGTCAGTGCAGAGGAAAGAAGCACCCTGAACCCTGGACGAGATCTCTCCCTTTCCCGGCTTCAGAAGGTTTTTCTCTCTCTGCCAGCCCTAGCAGGAGCATCTTTCTGGGTTGTTTTACTCCTGTTTGTGACTCCAGCCATGCTTAGTCCAGAGAGAAAGGACTTTGCAACCTTATGTCCTTTCTGCAAGGTCCTTACAGCGCCACAGACACCTGCTAGGTGCCTTTTGATTGCCTGGGGGGTCCTCAATGCCCTTGGTTTTGTGAAGCATGTAGAAACCCAGCTTTCAGAAGGCGAGGAGCCTGCAGTCAGCTCTGGCGCACATCTGTCCATGCCTAGCCGCAAGCCAGTCAGTGCCCTGGGGCAATGCACAGCCAATCTTAAATAAACATAGATTAAATTAATCCTTGCTCTGCTCCTGGGGGGGAAATGCAGAAATGGCAGTGATCTTCAGAGAGGAACTATCTCACCCAGAATTTGCTAGCTCCTGTTGCAGCCAGGGGTTCTCCATGCTCTACTACTGAAAGACAAATAAATAGCAAAAATAGTAAGAAAAAACAGGCTAGTGAAGAGTTACTGACTCATGAGCCAAATCCAAACTTACCTTTCTCAATCAAAAACACTGATAAAGGAGACGGTTAAGGTGCTTTGGTGCCTACATTATGAAACCCTCTGAGGTTAAAGGGAGTTATGCATGTAAATACTTTAAAAAGCCTGGCTCTGAAGCAAAGGACTCAGGGATCCGGGACATTGGATTGGACTACTGAAAGAGATAATACTGTCTCCTGTTAGCCCAGGGTGAGAGGTGGCGATAAAGTCCAGCTTGATGCACTGTATGTGCTCTGGGTGGCTCAAGGCAGTTGAATCCCCAGATCTGTTTTTTATCTGTTTGGATTAGCCAGCAGGATACATCCTGCAGACCTGAAATCTTGAATTCCTTCCGTATTAGATTCTGCACATTATTTCAGTTTGTATACAGTATAAATGTGGTTGTACTCTCCTAGATTCATTTTGCCATCTGAAGATTGGACAGATAAATAGATACATACAGATCTTGGTATATTGTTAGCTGATGCACAACAAATATTAAACAACCATTGTTTATGATAAACTCCAGTTCTTTCCTGAGTAAAGAACACCTTGTTTTGTATTTCTCTTTATAAATAAAATGGCAAGATAATAGTTAACTAATCTGTAACCTGACTTCTTCTGGCAATATTACATACAATTTTTTCCAGTCAATTTAAACTGCTACAAATTTATTCATGCCTTCATTTTCACACAAATAGAAGTAGAAAATATGCGTTGGCATTATACATTAATAGAAAATAAATTTTACCTCAAACAATTGAATTTACCAATTTATACAAAAAAATACTTGTTTATTTTTTCTGAAAAATAAAGTTGCACTCATGTTTCATCTGAGTTCAAGTATATATAGTGTATTTCAATAAACATAAGGATGTTACTAGAGAAAGTTAAAATCATCTTTAGCTGTTCCAAAAATATTTTAGATAAATGCAGTTCATCAGTTTCTGCAATTGAATTAATGACTTGTAATAAAAAGACTGATTAATTCATTTGACATCTTGAAGAATATAACAGAATAATCAGATGCTTGGCCTGACCTTTCATATATCATCTTGGAGCTGCCTGTAACATTTTACGATATTATATGCTCCACCTGTTTCTTGACATGGTGCTTGCTGTAGAAGTATGAGAAGATAATTCAAGCAGAAGTTTGGTACACACATTTGCGTTACGGGGACAATAGCTTCAAACTGGCCTCCCACTTACTCATCCTGAAAGGACAAATCAGAGAATGAGCAAAGCTTGGGTGCTCACTTGGTGGGGTCTAGTATTAGCAGGCTGAAAGGGATAACACAAGGAGACCCAGTCCCAGTGGGGAAGCCTGTACCACTAAGGAAAATCCAATACTAAAAAGCTGGAGGAATTTGGGACAAATCAGACCTACCTATAGCTTTCGGTAGGGGACATATTCCTTCAAAGCTGTTACTGGGTTCCACCTTATCTCTTCTTGCATGCTTTGTTTCTGTTGTTCATGTGAAACAATACTTATTTCCTGACAGCTTGTACAGACCACACGAGGCAAGAACCCACTATAAGAAAGGAATAAAATCCAAACAGTATTTCTGTGATCTTCCTTGGTATAATAGGACCTATTGCCTGGAATTTTATAATAATTTTTTCTTAAATATAATATTGTTCCAGGACTCTATTATGACAGAAAACGCTACAACAATGAGACGACAAAAGCTTCAACAGCATTGCAAGGCACTGACGATAGTTGCTAAAGAACCAAAGGAACCAGCTCCAACTCAATAAAAAAATTCAAGACAAATAATAACAATACATTCTCTATTCACTTCATTCTTAGCAGCTTTAGTGGAGTATCTGCACTCCTGGGAATCACGGGTTGATACTGTGTCATGATGACATAGGAACAACTTCTCTGAAGTCAGAGACATACTGTTTGCTGCATTGTGACTTTGTCATCTGAATCTTTTAATCTAACCCACAAAAATGTTTAAGATGGAGTGCAATTTTTAACAAAGCAGAGGTTATGTCTATGTCCTTGGCTAAACAGCAAAAGACGTTTGCTGCTGTGCAATATGCTCTCTGCAGACTGACTGAGGGTCTCTGTTACAGGAGGAGATGTACTTCAGCAGCTTTGTTTACAGTAAACACAGTAGTTTGCCCAGAGGTTTAAGAAAATGTGTTGCATAAACATTTTACGAATCCTGTTCCTTCGATGTAGGGCTTTCTGCTTATTGATAATGATGTTGACTTATTGACAGGTATGGAGAGCAAAACACATCAGGGACTGACACTGCAGGCCTGTGAAGGACATTTGGACTTGAATTTAAACTCCATGACCTGCCCCTTCTATAAATAAAATAAAACTCTTCAGTGAGCACATTCCAGAGAATTTGAAAATGTATATTTTTGCTTCCTGTTTGTGTAAGTGAAGTAAGAAATGTCACTGGGAGTTTGAATATGGGAAAAAAAGGTACTTTTAGGTGTATATCATACTGAAAATGCTTTTTCAGATGACTCTGAGGTATGTACTTTGGTTACCCTGAATTACCTCCTTGTCCAGCCTCACTCCTCTTCTCCTATATCTGTCTTGGAAGATTTATTGCTCTGGCTTCAAGCTTTAGCCCTTTCAATTGCATCTCTCGATCACACATGGAGTAAGCCAAGAATACCAAAACTGCCACCTCCAGTTAGATGAAATGGCCAAAGGTTTATTCCAGTCTAAAACAGAAATCTAGGTCAGGCGAGAGGAGCTGTCTTCTGGACATTCCTCCATTGTGATAAGGTGATGATTGTCTCAGTGGTTGTCTGACACCGGGTGGTTGAAGTTAGGGGAGCTGAGTCCTATCTCCACTCAGCCGCCACTCTGAGATCACCCCCTCCCTGATGTTCAGTCCTTCCTGTCTCTCCAAACATCTCCACCCACTTGTCTTACTGACATCTCATCTGTTTCTTGGAAAAGGATGTAACTTCTTTCTTTCTGGAATTACCCAGGGCACAATGGGATTTGTGTCCCTGCCTGGTGCTGCTTCAACACAAATAATGCAAACTGAGCCTTTTTGCTCTATTGAAGATGACTAAGGGACTCAGAGGAGGAGAGTGATGAGCTGGAAGGTTATCAAGATCTTTACTAATATGGAGGGTGGGATGTGTTCCCCTGCATTTAGATACTGAATCAAAGAAAAAATTAAACTGGGCAGAAGCTAGATAGTCAAGATTTTGTAGCAACAAAACACTGAGCCTAACTGTGAGGCAGAATCACTTATCAGCTCTGTCAAGAAATTTGTTAAGTTTCAAAATGTTTCACTAGTAAAAAGAAATAGAAAAAACAAAGTCCACTTCTGACTCTTCCTACCCTCCAAATCACGCTGACCATTAAAATCTGTAAAAAGTCTAAGTCTGAAAATAAAAGCATAGGCTCACTGACATAGGTCACAGGCTCATCACTGAACCCTTTAGAGGAATTCCTGTGAGACTCTCAATAAATGATTCATTAGTCTCTTCTTTCAGATATTTGCAGACTTTCAATAAAAGCAAGTAGATACACCATATAATAGAGCTGCCTGTAAGAACATTAATCTTTCATTAATTTGATTTCTTTTTCTGTGGATATTATACTTTAACAACACATTACAGGGTGCCATGAGTAATTAGTCTTCACTTTAGATCTGCTAGGCTTTCAGGTGAAATTCTATACTAAGGATTTAAGTGAAAATAATTAAAAATTGAAAAACGGTTTGAAGAGATTACCCAAACCAAAATGACTGGGAAAGAAATTTGCCCCTTTAGGTTTGTGCTTGATGTTTGAGTGCAAGCACATCCACACATGCTTTTATAATAGTGAAATCTGTAGACAGATACAGTCTGTGCTTCTGCTCCAGATACTCAAGCTCTTTACCTGTGGCCTCACCTGGACAAAGCTACTGCAGAGCTGATCCAGCAGCTTTGCTCTAGCTCTCATCTGCACTTTCTTGTGAGAAAAATCCCTTACCTCTACCATGTGTGAGAGGTTTCCGCATGTCTCAGCGAAAGCATGGGCCCACAGAAAGGTTGTGTACCACAAGAGCGCATTTTACAGCTTTACTGCTTTTTGGCAGGTAAGGATCCATGAGATTCAGGTTTCCTTCTGGTGTGACCTTAACTGAATCACCAATCTCTTTGTGCCTAATGGCCTAGCTGAAAAACCGGCGTAATAAGCCCACATGCTTTCAAGGGACTGTTTCCCACCTCACAAGCAGCACTGGGTACAAAGTGGCCCTGATCTCAGCAAGGGAGACCACATGCCCTCCCCTGATTTCTAGACGTTACGTAGCTGGTGCAGCTGGCAGGCAGCAGGTGAAACAGCTAACAGTGGCGCAAAGCTCTTGCAACAAGCAGATTTCTATACAAGTGCCACTATTATTATTGATATTGTCACGCACATTGTTGATCTATTAGTAATATCTTTGTATCCAAAAATTGCACCGTTTGAATTCCTTTAAAAGCATCGAGAAGACAAATGAAACAGGGAAAACAATATTCTATAACATGTGGTGTACTTCTTATTCAAGCAAATGGCACGCTACTCCTGGAAACCTCCCACATGATGGCACGTCACTGCTGAGAAACCAGCTTCCAGCTCGCTTTTCACAGAGTGGAATGCCACCAAGCACTTTGATGTGGTGCAAGCACAAGCCAAAATGCTCCAAAGTGGGCTATGGTTTAGAAAGCTGCTCCCAACCCACATAGCCATGAAAAACAGTACTGCTTGTCTTTCGGGGAGAAAGCTCCTTCTACGGTATTTTTCCTTTCCTTAGAGGCAAGGGAAATTCTTCTTTCCACTTTCGGTCACAATATTTTAGGAATTTGTAAGTCTAAAAAGTGTCAACTGAAGAATATCCAGCCTGTAATACTTGTGCTGAAACATTTCATACAGAGGGCAAAGTAGCCAGGTATGGTTTGGCTAGCATCCCCAGATATGAAATGTGAGAATTTTCCCCTCTGTTCCTAAAGCTGTTTTTCTCCATTTGCTTCAGCCTGTTGTTATGCTAAGGACTCTTTTTAATATAAGTTCTGACACAGACCTCCCCACAAGCACCTCTTAAAAAGACTGGAGCTGAGATAAGGGCAGAAGATTGGGATTACAAAGTGTTATGGATGGAGGCAGAGTTCTCCTGAGCCAGTAAACCTGGTGGTAGATGTCAATGAAGGGAATTTGGGTAGAGGAGTATAGAAATGGAGGTAGGAAGTAAAGTGGGAAGTGTTCAGCTTTGTTAAGGGAAATACTGAAACTGGATGAAGATGAATTGGGTTGAAAAAGACTGGGATCAGCTAGATAAGAAGACTAATTAGGAAGGAGAGCAGGGCAAGAAGGAAAGGAGCAGGATCTGAGCATAGAATGGAAAATGGAATTTTATACACCTAATATCTGTGAGGAGTGATAAATGCAGAGACTAAAAAAACTGATACACAATAAGTCAGAGAGGGAAGAAAAGCATGAAGAGCTGGAAGGCAAAATGGTAGTGCAAGGACACCAGGAATGGACAATAGAGCATCAGTCATGCAGTATATACATTTGTTCAGAATAAGTGTACTCACATAATGCAATTGCATTTTGAGAGCTCGGCAGTGATAATATTTACCAGGCATTGATTCTGTTTGTTTTTTCCAAATACTGGAATCAAACCATGATGAATTTTACCATCCCTAACGAAGACAAAATTTAGAGCTTTCTGAAGAGTTTCTATGAATTTGACCAGCTTTTCTTTGTGCTGCACAAACTGAGAATTTCTTTATTTTTTTTTCTTTTGGGATTTTATTGATCTTTTTATTTTGTTCACATGTTGTAGACATTCAGTGTTTGAAATATGAACTGCCTCTCCTGCCGGTAACTCACATGATAAATTTTGATACAGTTTCCTTCTGCTAATTTTGGTAAAGCCTAGCTTTGGTAGCTTTAGAAGGAAAGTTTTCAACTGTTCCTGTAGTTTGGTATCTCTCAAGGAAAGCTAGAAAATATTACTTTTTATTATTATTTAAAACTTTTTATTTTTGTGGATTTTATTTGTAGAGAACACACAATTCCTTTGAGGTATCATTCCAAGGGCAATAAGGTTCCATTTAGAGAAGTGGAAGCAAATGTGATTTTTGCAGATTGCTTTCACACCAGGTTTTGCCTGTGCTCTTCTCATACCTAAAGCTGCTTGTTACAGCCTTGCTGAGACCCTCTGAGAGCTCTTATCACCTGCTTTCAAAAAGGCCTGTACTGTGTTCACTGTGCTGAGCGTTGTCCTACTTTACACAAAATCCACCAAAGAACACTGAGGATATTCAGCTCCAGTTTATGTCAGAGCAGCAGACACCGACACAATTCAATTAAGCTTATAGACATCCTCCTGCAGAAGGTGTACACATCTTGTTTCATCTCAGACAGGATCCTCCGTTGAGGATTTTGGGAATTCAGCCCTTCTGCTGTCGAATACTATCCCATCTCACATCAAATGCACCACTGCTGGCAGGACAGCTTCTTTGCCTGAGCTTAAAATTAACTCTACAAATATTTTGATAAGTTAAATTTGACAGCACCAGTGCCCATGACAATGAACACTCCCAAAGCAGAGGTTCAAGGAGAGGAATTCATGAAATTCAGGGCTCTTTTTCCTTTGAAGAAATATTAAATACTTCTTACTCCATCCTTAAATATTAAGATGCTCCTTAAGACTTGCAACAAAATCTGAAGTTTGAGTCTCAGATTTCATGGATACCACCAGTCTTTGGTACCTTTGGATAGGCTGTGCCTCAAAGCGAGGGAAGTAGGACACTATTTCTCTTTGTCAGCTACTGCAAAGTCACAAGGCTGCTCTGAGATTTGCTTTTTACATGAACTTCCAAGTCTTCTGCTTCCATACGGACAGTGAGACCAGCTGGGCAAGTTGGTCCCAGCTTTTGGGACATAGGAAACTCAAGAGGCCCCACATAGTCAGCTTGCTTTGGCAAATATCATTAAGGGGAAGTCTTGGGGAGCTCTCCTGACAGGCCTCCTCATGTACCAATGCTTTTATTCCTACAAGTTCAGTCATGAAATACACCTGAATGGAGCTGGTGACATATTATTATAAGGAGGTGACAGAAGCCTTACAGTATGTGTGATGAGCTTCTTAAACTTGTTGCTTGAGGTGACATCTGCCTGTCTGTAGGCACCACCATGTCTGCAAAGCCAGTTTAAGACAAGCTTTTCATATCACAGAGAAATAAAGCGCTTTGGCTTAGCCATAGTATTGAAATGCTGCAGAGCATCATAGATTGCCCAGACCTTGTGAACATTCATTTTGGGGCTACTCTGCTTAAGCTCCATCATTTCGGAACAATTCATTTTTTTCATAAACTATTTCTCAGTTAGTCACTGCCCAGTGATATGTCATGTCCTTCCAGAACACTGAGCTCAGCAACACTCAAAATATTGGAAAATAATAAATACAGCACTACAATGCACAGCTACACTGCTTAACTCTGCTTTCTTCTTATCCCATTAAAGCTGGCTATAACCAGTGAGAATTATTTCAAAGCACTCCATGAGTCTTCCGATGGGAAATATAGTTATGGTGTCAAATAAATTGTACAACATGGAAGGGGTCAAGGGCTCAGTAGTTTAGTGGAGGCAGACATTTCTGAAGGGCTAAACTGTCAAATATAAGGCAAAAAGAAGCAGATTCTTTTTAACTCCATGCAATGCAAAGTATAAACAAATCTTCCACATGTATATTAGGACATGGCTGAAAAGACAAGTTGCTGGTTGTGTCCTCTAACTATGTTTCTGTTCAAGGTAGGGGTAGAGACTCCTTTCTAGTAGAGACTCTCCCCTCTGTTTCTGTTTCCCAGATGTCAAACATCAGAGCTGTTCTTAACAAAACACTGTAAAAAGGCATGTGCTATCACAACACAACCTTATCAGTGCATTAAAGTATTTAGTTGTTAAATGTCTCAGAAAATTTTTTTAATGCAGAAGAAATAATTTCCTGCTGGATTGAGTGGGCATATGCACAGATATTATAGTGTAAAGATTTAAGATGTTATTGTATCTGAGTAAATGGAAAAGATATCTATGGACTGTCCTCTCCTCTACATTTTGCTAGAGAGAGACAGAAAAAAACATACAGAAGGAAATATGGAAAACGGTATTAGTAAACACATTAAACTGTGATGTCATCCAGTCCTTAGAACATTCAAGGATGTATCTTTTTGCTGTTATTTTGCTGTTATTTACATCCTTAAAAAAAAGAAAAAAGAAGATCACAGACTGCAATATCCTCAAACTTTTTCAGGCTTCCCTGCTATTTCTAAGTCCAGCCTTTTCTTTCTATTGGGGAGTGGCCTGTAGGTGGTTGCAGGAAGCTCAGAGTTCATGCAGCCTCCAGGGCTAGTGAATAGCAAAGATGAAAGAAAACAAAGGCAGACACCCTCTCTTCCCAGTTATGTCATTCATAGTTCCCCCAGCCACCTGCTGCGTTACTGTAGTTTCCAATATTCTTAAAGAAACTTCGAATGTGCATAAATATTCATGTATTTGCATTAATTCAGGTGTTATGCAGGGGGATCACAGAATCACAGAACGGTTGAGGTTGGAAGGGACCTCTGGAGATCATCTAATCCAAATGCCCTGCTCAAGCAGGGTCACCTGGAGCACATTAGACAGGGTTGCACCCAGGCGGGCCTTGAATATCTCCGGAGGAGACTCCACAGCCTCTCTGGGCAACCTGTGCCAGCGCTCTGTCGCTCCCACAGAAAAGTTCTTCCTCATACTCGGATGGAACTTCCTGTGTTTCAGTTTGTGCCCGTTGCGTCTTGTCCCATCGCTGGACACCACTGGAAAGAGTCTGGTCCCATCCTCTTGACACCCTCCCTTAAGGTATTTATAGACATTGATAAGGTCCTCAGTCTTCTCTTCTCCAGGCTAAACAGGCCCAGCTCTTGCAGCCGTTCCTCATAGGGCAGATGCCCCAGCCCTCTGATCATCTACGTAACCCTACACTGGACTCTCTCTAGTAGTTACGTGTCTCTCTTGTACTGGGGAGCCCAGAACTGGACACACTACTCGAGATGAGGCCTCATCAGGTCTGAGTAGAGCACCAGGACCCTCGACCTGCTGGCAACACTCTTCCTGAAGCACCCCAGGATATCACTGGCCATCTTGGTTACAAGGGCACATTGCTGGTTTATGGTCAACTTGTCATCCACCAGCATTCCCAGGTCCTTCTCTGCAGAGCTGCTCTCCAGCAGGTCAGCCCCCAGCTTGTACTGGTGCCTAGGGTTATTTTTCTCTAGGTGCAGGACTCTGCACTTGCCCCTGTTGAACTCCGCCCAACTCTCCAGCCTGTCCAGATCTCTCTGAAGATCCTGTATTCTGAGCAGGCCTAAGGCATGGATGGATAATTGCACATAACTGAAGATGGCCAAGGCTTCAGACGCCATTGTACAATCCTGCTGTAGCTTTGCTCATCAATCAGCATTAATTTCTTTCTCAATTCCTAGATCAGTGGGAGCTGGTGAAGCTGGGAAGCCTAGAAAAGATCGTAGGGATAAAGATACAGCCATTGTTGATAGCCTAGGTGCAAGAAGAGCCTGAGGAAAAGACTGGAAAGGGACAGCAGTTGAAGGAAAGCAGGTTGGCAAGAGACCCCTAGAAACATTATTGTCTATCTTGAGGCAGGATCAGCTTCAACTTTGCCAACCTCCAGCACACATCTAGCTGACTTGTGCTTAAGACCTCTAGAGCAAGTCTTTCTGAAACGTCCCCAAGTAGCCAATCTCTCACAATCCTACTGGAATATTTTTCCTAATATCCCTCCTAAATTTTCTCTCTAAACAATAAATAGATTTCAGCTGTGCCATGAAGGAAAATACCTGATCGTATCTTTCCAGCAGCTTTTATCATCATTATATACTGTTTTTGCATTCATCTGTCTGCTCCAATTTCCAGAGTAATCTCTTCCTTCCTCTTTCCCACATAAATCACATTCTGTAAAACCCTTCTCATTCTTGGTAATCTCTTCTGGATTCATTCCCATTTCCCTATCGCCTTACCAGATGCCACCCACCAAATATCATATATTATGTGTGACTCCAAGGAAACACTGACCTCCACCTTGCATTTCTCCAGCTATGAATCTAATCTAATCTTACTAAAAAAATTTGTTAATATAGCATGAATAAAATGTCTTTTTTTATCATTTCATTTTATATGAATGCATGACTTCTTCCTGCAATGTTGACACTTAGCCAGGTATGTCACATTATACATAAAAGTCTTCCGCCTAAATTTAGCATTTTGCACTTGACTTTATTGAGTTTCATCTCGCTGCTTTCAAAGCCACTTTACATTCTGGTCCTTTCTTGCAGTTTCTCTTTCCTCAAGTTTGTGTCATTCTCAGATCTGATGACCATGCTCTCTGTTCCATCACCTAGGTTATTAAGTACAGTCTTGAAATTGCTAATGACTCTGACACCTGCAAGACCACACTTAAATGCCCTTGAAGTGTGACAGTGAATCCTTGATAAACCCTCTTGAAGAGAGCTTCATCAATCAGTTGTGCACCTACATTTAGTGATTGCACCTGTGGGATATTTCCCTACTTTTGTTTTAAGAACCTCAAATGAAATAGTACTGAGAGCTTCACTAAAATCAAAATAAATCATATCAACTCCCTTCAGCCACAAGGCCAGTTACCCTGTCAAAGGGACGAAGTAGGTTTATTTGATGGGATGTATTATTTACAAGTCCGTGCTGGCTGTTTTTATTCCCTGTCATCCTCTAGATCCATTCTTTCAGTGGATCGAAGTTGAGCTGACATGTATGTAATTTCCTGGGTTCATCTTTTTTCTTCTTTTAAAGGTAAGTCTGTTGTTCGTCCTCTTCCATCCCACTTTGTCAGAAAGCTTGAATATATGTCCCGTCAAAATACTTTAAACTATTTTTCTCTCTCTTCTTTCCTGTGCTTGCATTCCATTCTTAGATCAATGTTAGTAATTATGTGATTGCTATCAACCCTTTTTTCACAAACAGAAGCAAAGAAAGCATGTAACTTTTTTGCATGTTTGCATTAATTTGCTCTTTTTCTCTTTTTGATGATATATCTGCCCTTTCTTATGTCTTCCTCTTGCTTTTAATATAATTAACATATCTCTCTTTCCCTTTATTTCCCTGCAGACTGCACCTCACTTTGAACCTTACTCTCTTTTATTTCAGCCCTGCTCCTTGTGCCTATATTTGATTTCAGCCCTACTCCTGGTGCCTATATTTTGTGCTCTTTTTCATTGTTAGTCCTCAGCTGTATCCCTTTCCATAAAAGCCCTTTGCAGCTTTTTTTTTCCAGATTCTGTAAGATACCTTTTTGATTTTCAAGTCCTTGAAGAGCTCCTGAGATAACTATATTGGTTTGTTTTTAGTTCTCCTATTTTTCCTTTGCTATGGGATAGCTTGCCACTCTGCTTTAAACATAGTCTCTTTTAATAACTGTCAGTTCTTTGCACTTCTTTGTGTTTAAAGTTGCTGGTGTTTAACATTTTTTTCTTCCATTACAAGTTCTTCCTACTGCTTCCTACTAAAGTTTCTTAGTTTGCTTTTTGGAGTTCATAAATGTTATTCTGTTGCTTTCCTTGAACCCATTCCTTGGATTAATGAATTTTGTCATTTGTAATCACTTTCACACAAATTATTTTCCACTCTTAAAGATTCTCACCTAATTCTTACCTCCTAGAGCCAAACTGAACTAATCAACACAGTGTAATCCTCCCTTACCAGCAGATTCTGCCTGGTGGCCACTAGCTACTGGTCACCAAGAACAGCACCACCTTTGTGTGATTTGTTGATTTGTAATAGACACACATGGTAACGTGGTTCCCACTTTCCTGTTTTATCTTCATCTAGAGATGGTCAACAAGCCTGAAGCCATCCCCCGCAATGGTCACCAGGGCAGCTCTGGGTGATGCTGTCAGTGAGATGGACTTTCTCTCTTTCCACCCCTGAGCCTTCCCCCTAACCTGAGAGGAGCAATAAAATCAGTAACAGCCTCTGGGCTTTGCTTTTAGCCTCTGTCCCCAAGGAACTGGCCACTTTCGGCACGCTTGAACATACCACAAAAACCAGTCCTCCAAAGCAACTGCTATTTTATATCTCAAAGAAAATAGCTCTTCTTCTTTCAGTCCTAAGCCTGATTGCCGTGCATCTGCATATCCAACTGTGCATGAACATAAAATGCTATTTTTGTTCTTGTATTCCAAGCAAATTATAGTTGTTTCAAATTTGTATTTAGTTTGAAATATAATTTTCTCAGCAATGAATATTTACTGAGATAGAAAGTCTTAAGACCTTCCTGTTGGCTTTGAAGAGGACCTTAAATGACTGGACAAGTTGTTGTTTTTTAAAAGGAATGTATATGCAAAGGCAAGCTTTGGTATTTCTATGAACTTCAGCATATTAACAACATCCAGTGGAATAGCAATTAAATGCTCTCTATCTGATCAGTGGCAGGTGTCTGTATATGTATTTACGCTGGGGCAAATGTCAAGTGATTTAAATTTGCATAACTAGTTGCTTTTCATTAACATTATTGCACAGTAGCTCGCTCATCTCCCTGAGCCCACATAGTTGACTTGAGCCATTTCATGTAACATCCAAGCAAGTCAGAGTGTAAACAAGAGGATTCAATTCTGGCACCTGCCTTTCACAATCTGAAAGGCTAGATAGAGTGTTCATGGAGTTTTACTTCACTTTCTAAGGCAAATATAAGGAACACATTATTTAGGACTGGAAGGAGCACTCTGGGAGACTCCCAGACTGACAAGTTGTTTAATACTGTGCATAAACTGATCTATCCCCACTTCAAAACTAGTTTAATTAATAATTTGTTATAAGGCCTCATTGCTCATGTCCACATTGTATTAAATTCCTGTCTTTGCAAAATACTTAATATTTATTTTTGCCATTGAGAAGAGGGTATTCTAGATGGGATAATGACACAAATTGGTTGACTTTTATAATCACATATTCATTCTTTCAACTAATCTCATACAATTAAAAAGAGTCTATATGGCCTGATTGCAGCATAGCAATATTCCTTTTGATAGCTTTTTGTTAAAAACATATGTAAACACATAGATAGAAATTGTACTAACACCTGCAACTTCAATACCTTTGAAAAATAATCAAGTCATTAAATTTCTCTTTTGTTTAGAACAAAAATAGCTCATTGCTTTATAAAAACATTTTGGTTACTGCTTCTTAAGATAACTACAAACATTTTACCATTTCATCATCTATTAATGCTCTCATACCACTTGCTTTACTTCTAGCTTTTACTGAGATGCAATGGCCTCTGCTAAGCCCCTGTGCTGGCTATGAGTGAGTTGCTGGTTACACGCAGTGTCAAGCTCTCACACACCCTCCAACTACAGGAATTGATCCCAGAATTTCACTCCATCCATAGCTACTGGACCCACTCCTGATTCCCTAGTCTTTTCCATTGCAGGTCCAACTCCTCTGTTAGACTTGCTGCTTTTCTTATAGGTCAGCCTCCTTGTATCTCCTTTTCCAAAGAAATCACAGTTGGTAGTAGTCATACAACACATGGATCAGTGCTTCTCAGTCAGGACTTGAGTCTAGATCATCCAAGGCCTGTAGGTAACCTATTCCAATATAAACCAATCAATCCAGGCCAAATTTGGACCATGAGGCTGAAGTTTTTCAAACCTTTAGCAGGAGGGCTCTGCTTGACACCTCTGGGGAAGGGCATTCTTCTGATACATATTACAGAAATATCTTTCTTCTTTTTCTCCACTAAACCAAGGTCAGTCAAATGCAGTTATAGCAAGAATGAAATATTTTTTGAGGGTGAGAAGTCCTGAGTCTGCACTGGTGTTTACAACTAAAAGAAGACTTTACATCTGTTATCTTACACTGAGCTAAATTAAAAACCCCTAGAAGAAAAATTGTATAAAAGAAGGAGATGGATAATTCTGTCAGAACCTGGACAGTAACTCCCAAATAACTAACATCCTAGGGAGAATGTTTCATGCCTGCTAAAAGCTAGTTGCCCTTGCTCATCCTCCCCACCTGCCTCCCTATTTCACCTGCCCATTTCCTTGTCCAGTTCCAGTCATCTCCCATCTTGCTGCATCATCTCTCCTATCTCCTGACCCAAATTGCTAATCCTTAGACTCCCTCCTGGTCAATCTCAGTGTGTCCCCATTTCTCTCCTTTCTTTCCTCACCAGGCCACTCCTCTGTTGATCTCTTTTTCAGAGATATATTCCCATCCCAACTTTGCAGATGGTTTTTCACCCAAATACCCAGTTGCCAGGTCTCCCCTCCCAGTATTGCTCCTTCTTTGCAAAAAGACTCTTGTAACAGAGGTTGAGGGTCATTGTCCCCTTGAAGTATTCCTTATTTCTTTTGGGAATCTGTGAGGGAGCTGAAGCTATATGTAATTTTTGGAGCATTACCAAAATGTTCCAAAATGGTTAAAATGCAATTTTAACCATTTCTCATTCTTAATAACTTTGTAGTATTCTTAGGGACAATTATAAAGAGAGAGAAACAAATAACAGCCAGGAACATGTTAATTGTATCCACTACTCCATATCTGGTGAAGGAGCCAGTGTGAAAAATGCTAATAAAAATCTGAATTGATGTGTGCAGTTATCTTTTTCCAAAAGGAACTGGCAGAAAGTATATTCCTCCAAGACTCATGATAAAGGTCTTAGAGGTTCCCTATAATCCCTCATTCCCCAGGCCTCCTTTTTTGCTAAAGCTCTCCTCATCCTTCCTGGCATCAGGATCTCATGGAGGGAGTTGCTGTTGTTCCCATTCTGCAAGACATGAAGCGAGAACTGTTCTTAATGCACTCATGCATTAAGAAAAGGCAGAAAGAAACAAAGAACCTGCTCCTGCTCCACTGGCCCTGGTAAGTTTTCATTTCAAGAGAAAACTGAGCTGTTTTGCTTGGTTATGCTGAACACAAATAGTTGTGAGAGTTCTTTCGTGTCTTTTATAGAAATGAAATTCGTTGTCCTGAAGAAACAAACATACTTCAGAAAATCACGGCTAGGTTGCATTAATTCTGATAAAGCTTTGGCAACATGCAGGCACTGTTAAAATTGCAGGTTGATGTGAGGGGAGTATTTCTCAGACAAAAAACACTCTGACCTTGGGGGATTTACTGTAGTCACTTCCAATGTCCCCTCTGTGGCACAGGTGGCTCTACCACAAGCAAGCGCCCACAGCACCACTGCAGCCACCATTCCAGTCAACAGCAGAAGCATTTGCAGCCCAACACAACACCCTTTCCGAGGCTGGCCAGAGAGCCCCAGCTCCAGCAGTAGGATGGGGAAGTCACAGGGGAAACTACCTGGGAAATCATCTCTCCAGCAGGCTGGAGCAAACTATCAGTCTGCAAGGGGAATGGAGGACACCTGGAAGGGTGCTGGCAGCTGGAGGAAGGTGAGACAAGGTGTCCACTGGAGCTGAAGCTTGAGGAGGGTGACAAGTAGCAGAAGTTAAAACAAGTTCACAGAAGTCAGGGCTATACTTTTTCACAAGCAATTCATATTGCCTTTTCAAAAGGCAAAACTCCTCAAAAATGGGTAGGTGACACTGAAGAAAGAAGGTTGCACCCCAGTGTCATTGTCTGTTTTTAATTCTATTTTTAGGTCAGCTTCATGGTATTTCAGTTTATGATCTACAGGTTTGGAAGCTGTAAGTGCTGACGCCCTGCAGCTATTGCTGGGTAAACCAGAAACTGAGGTCCCAGGTGGACATAGCTGTACACACACTGGAAATGTGTGCAGGAATTCTGAAGTCTGAATTCAGAGGTACAACTGCTATGTGAACTAAAGAAAAACTCCACTGGCTACCACAGCTTTTTATTTTATATCCTTTGCATGTTTCTGCAGAAATATAATACTGATTAGGCTTCATAAATGGAGAATAGTTAGTCCACTAATTAAACTTTTCTACAAGTTAGAATTACCAGAGAAACTTAAATGGTTTTGGTGACCAGATAAAACATGAAAAGAAATTTTATTCTTTTCGTTGTCTTTGAAAAATTCAGCCAATAGGAAGATGTTGAAGATAGCCCAGCATCTTGCCATTAAAGACAGATGGTTTGAAGAACCTGTATCCTGTGAACAACGTCATCATCTTCTGTGTAAGACAGACAGTCCAAATGGAACAGTTGCCTCCAATTAAAGCGAGATAAAAAAGCATCATCTCAGAACTGGCAAATGTCTTGTGCAATGAGACTCAGATTAGGAGTTTATTACTGTGATGAAAATATATGTGTTTATGTTTAGCCATCTGAAAATGACCTACACCTTGTCAATGCACTATAAGTAAATCAGTGCAAAACATCTGAGGTTTAAGAAAAAAAATACATAAGAAGCCACATTGTTTAATTATAAGCAACCTGATTTGCCACATTAAATCTGTGGGTTTTATTTGGAAAGAAAATAGATGCTTGTGATAACAAGGTAAGAAATGGACCAAAGTTACCTTAGCAAATAATTAACCATTCATGTTATGAATACATTTATAAGGATCATCAGATTAAAAGATCTCTGCAATAAAAGTTAAAGCATATATTCTAAAGTATAATTGAGACACCTGCATATCATGTTAATGTCATTTTTTGCTTTCAGATAAATAATTTGTGCTAACTGTTGCATTATTATGTTGGTAGATCACAAAGTCATGCTCAAGCCTAAATGGACCTTGAGCAGAATTTCAACAGAAATAATATTATGATAGCATGATTGCTGCCCTTAAAATGCAATATTTTACAATTTTTGACAAATAAGCTGCCACTGTAAACAGATACACTGATTTAGCATAATAAATTTTGTTCTACTGGGAAAAATATTTAGATTTCTATCAACCTCAAAGAAGGAAGAAATGCTGGATTAACTTAATTCTTTCAAGTCTGCTAAACACACAGAGAACTTCAGTCTGTGAAATATGCATAACAACATTGTCAAGGCAGCTCTTGGACATGTGACTGGTAAGAAAGGAGTGGTATGGATTTCTCTACGAAGAAGTTGTGCTGACAGATTTATGCAGAAGCCTTCTTTTGAATGAATACATTGTTGCAGTAGTATTAATAAAGTTGTGTATAGGTGTTAGTTGGTTTACATGAATCCTAGGTCCTAATAATTATGTACAACTAAATCTTCTTAAAATGCTGCTTGCCTTCTTCCTCCTCCCCCTGAAAGGTGAGCAACTAAATACTAGACTTGATAAATTCCATTTCATCATTCGTGAGCAGTCAGAGGTATTATGTTAGGAAACTTTTATTAGTTAACTGTTGCACACAGTATGTAAGATAGTGGGCCCTGAGGAAAAGCAAGGGGAATATAATGAGTCACAAAATACCTAAAATAAGAGTAATATGTGTTGGTTCTAGCCAATACTTTCAGCTTTTGCCTCAGACAATATTATCTTGCTCCCTACACTAACATTAACCCACACATTTTTCTTTTATGTAAGTTCAAAATAGTTGGAAGCAGGTATGTTTTTAACAGGATAGCAAAGGGAATATCAGAATTTTTATACGCACTGGGCCAAATCCTTCTTCTTACACTCACATCCAAAATCCTACTAAGGTGAACAGATTTAACAGCATTAAATTTGAGATGGGGGTATGTTTCACATTCTCATCATTTTTTTTAATGCAAATCAGGAATATGACATCAGAAGTTATTGCATGCAACATATAACAGCTGTATTTAAAGAGGAGGGCTTATTTCTCAGCAATCTCACCCAAGTCATGCAGCACATCTCTCCTGGAGGATTTTGCAGTGTCTACTTGGGCACAGTGCTGGAGAGCAGGGTGACCAGAGCCAGCAGAACATGGTGCAGGATGGCCCTGGCTGAGCATCAACCCAAACCAGTGAGCCTCAGCAACGTGGGGCCGGTGGGCACACCTGTCTGGCCCAGAGGCAGTGTGGCAGTCCTCGCAGGGCTAGGATTAATCCCAATGCAGTTAATTCAGATCAGAGCTGGCTCAGCTCAAGGCTCTCAGGACTGCATTTCTCAGCAGTTGTGGTGCCCAAGTCAGCAGCTCAGTGCTCGTGGGACTTCCCAGCAACATTATAGTGGTCAAAGCTCAGAGGACCTCTAAGGACTGTCTGGCTGGTTTTGCCAGCTTAAGTAACACTGCTTTGGTCATGATGGGAAAATGTAGGAGCAGGAAAAATAGACAGTGAAGTAAGAAGATAAACCAGGTGATAAGCTAGGAAAAGGGGTGGCAAACTCCATACTATGCCATCTTCAGGGGCTGGTCCCTGTATAGACCATGCCTAAGCTTTGTCCTGGAGAGCATTAACTGAAGCAGTTCAATCAAAAGCAAGGAAGCAAGCTAACAAGGACCTGGAGCAGGATGATTAGGGTTGCAATCCTTGAGTGCAATTCCTGGTGCAGATATGGGATTATAAACTCTCTTTCTTCAAGGCTGAATGAGAATTTTAAGCTTCTGTGAGCTGGAGCCTGCTGAATGAGACCTACAGCTTTTCTCCTTGAAATCACCTTTCTCTTGCTCTCACTTCCCTGAGAGCTCTAACTAGCTGAAGCAGAAAATAATTTTGAGACACGCATTTGATTTCCATTCCTAGTCAGCTCATGTTTAACAGTAAAGATTGCTTTGAGGTCTGCCATCCTCCATCTGGACCTCTGAGCCTGCCTCTCCTTTCCCCATACCACTCAACAGAAAATAAATTTCAGGGTCTGTTGCCTGTTGTACACTGGACAATTATTGCTGAAGTGATGTAGTACCATTTATTGCAATATTTGGGTAGCTTGTGACCTATAAAGACCCACTGGCTGCTTATATCATTTACAGAAGCAATCATTTAGCAACCATTTATTTGATTGTCGAAAGACTTTTCCTCCAAACTCTTTAACTCATACTCTATGGACTCAGTGCAAAGGCAGCCATGTTACATAATGGTAACAGGATATAGTATAGAATAGTAATAGGCAATAGTAACAGATCACATTTTTCAACTGGATAATAGATCTCCTTACATTTTCAGCTCTGCTATTTGATTTAGTGAATTGATTTGGGAGAAAATAGCAGCATCTTAATTTGTTATTTGTCAAAGAATGTATCTTCTAGCCTCTGCTAGAATGACTGGTGCTAATGTCCTGGCTATGGGTCAGGCTGTCAGGGACACTGCCTGGAGCCATGGACATGCAGATCGAATATTGATGATGTTTTCTTGCCTCCTCCCTGACAGATGATCTTGAACAAGAGCTGTACAACTAGGCAAAATAGATTCCAAAGCTGTTTTCATGCAAAATCAGGTGATCCTCTTCCACACAAAAATATGTACCACTTGCAAATATCTTCTGCCACTTATTTATCAACCAAAACACATCTTCCTCTGCTGAGTTTAACTACAGCTTCCCCTAGATCACTTTCTGTGGTGAGAAAGAAAGACATGAGTCTGATGAGCTGGTTATGTCTTGCTGTGTGTCAGTCTTTTGTAGAAGAATAAATGGAAGTTTGCAGAAACCTACCTTTCTGATTTGGTGGAGAATAAAAAGATCACCACAGTAGGCAGCACTACCTGAGTGTGATCAGACAGGCTGCCAGGATGCCATCTGCCAAATCAGAGCTCCACAAACTGCAAGATTTAGTCACTCTGGACTTTGCAGGAAGCTTTGGGAGTTTTACAAGTACCAAAGAAAGAGGTGGTCACATTTTTCCGTATTCTTGAGGAGAAAGTGATCCCAAATGTGCTGACAGAGTTGACCAAAGGGGAAAGAAGGACTTGTTAAAGATCACATTTCCACATCCATTGCTCCATGAATGCTTCTGGCTGTGATCTGACTTGTCCCCCAGGTCTGTGGAGACAAGCATATTTCAAGTTAGGATTCATCCTACTGGGCTTAGTGGCGGTCATGCTGGATCACTCTCTTCTGCCATTTGCTGGGTAGAGGAAAGTCCTGTTTAGCACTGGGAAAGCGGAGGTAAGAACCATTTCTCACTGCAACTGAGGCAGCAGCAAAGTGGGACTGTTTTTATGAGGCTGGGGACACCTTCCTGGGGATCACCTCTGGCTGACAAGGGGACAGCTCAGTTTGACGGATCCTCAGCTGATATGTTTTAGTGTGGTGCATAAGCAGGCATTTTACGGCAGGAAGCTTTTCTCCCATCTGCTCCCCAGCACAATTACTTTGCCACCTGTGTGCCTGGAACTCAAAAGCTCCTGGCTATCAAATAGTTCAAAATTTTCTTTCCCCTCTAGTTTCTCACATGAAACTAGAGAGAAAGGGAAGCTGCCTTCCAAAGGCAGCTGCTGCTGACTCAGAAAGGAGTATGGTCTTTCCAAGGAAGCAGAAGGCATGTTAGGATCCTCAACCTCTCTCCGCTTGGCTTGCTGCAGGTGTATCCCAGGAGCCTGAGGATGTGGAGCCAATGCACCAGCCTGCTCTCAGGCAATACAAGCTCTCTGAACAGTAGACAGCCTTGCTCTCTGCCAGACTGGTGAGTGGGAGATATGAAGTGACTTCAGGAGACGCCTGGTGAGACTCTGTACCTAGATCTCCAAAGTCAACATCTTCTTCAGAGCTGCTGCTTGAAAGTCGCAGCATGTCTTCTGAAGAACAGCACCAAGGCAGAGGCAATATGACTTCAGAAACTCATCACAGACTTGCTTAGCAGAAGTCACCTAGGCAGCTGTCTTACACCACTGCTGTAAATTGGGACGAAATGGTCATCTAAAACTAGTTTCAAATTATATCATTCAAAGTGTTTAGATTTTCATTTCTACATTTGATCATCTCTATTTCTTTTGAATATGAACTACACACATTTTGAAAGCTAATTTGAACTACCAAAAAAAAGGAGATTATTAAAGCAAAACATGTTGAAAGTTTTCTTCCAAAATTTTCTAAAATGGGTATATTTATCCACGAAAGACCCTCTCCTATTCCACTTGCAGTACTATCAAACTGGGATTTTCAGTGGAGAACATTTAAAAAGAAAACCCCTGGTAAAAAAAAAAAAGAGACTTTTCAAGTGCAGTGAACACCTGACAGTACCAGGAGAAGATAAGTGACCCCATATGGAGGTCACTGTTGCAATTGATGCAGGCTTGATTGTGGTGGGTTGGAAGAACCAAGCAGATGCTAATACGGCTTTTGCACAAATTTTTGCAGGCAGCCTTTAGAAAAGAAATAAAAGCCCTGTGGGGTTTTGTTGATGAGGATGCTGCAGGCAATAGGGTGGAGTATTGAATATAGATTTTTTTTCCTTTTAACACCCTCACTGTATGCTTTCAAGATTATAATTGAAGGGAGCATGTCCCTTGACGAGCTGAACTGGCAATAAATGGCTTTGGTCTGTTCATTAGTATTTAGCTGCATTTGAATCCAAATATCTGAATGCTTTCCAAAGGAGACATATTATTTACCCTGAAGATAACCAGAATGTTGTTGCAACCTCAGATACTTTTGTCCACGAGAAAATGGGTTAAGATCATCAGTTTAAATACTGCTATATAACGTTTGTCTCTGAACAGATGTCGGAAGATAATTATCCACCTGAACCAGATGGCCACCTAAAAGAGAGAGTCCTATTTATTAGTTCCTTGATTTTTTTTTCCCTTAATGTTTAATGAGCACAGTAGGAGGAGAAGTGGTAAAATTAAAAGTTCCAGGAGAATCAAGGCTGTCTGATTATGGGAATTTCTCTGGCTTGATTCTGTAATGAGACTATTCTCTCCCAGAGATACACATTACAGTTACTTTTGTCGACCTAGGCTAATGAATAAGCAGATGTTTTTGTTTTGCATGCAGCTTTGAATTAATTTCATGTACAATGCAAAGAGCTGTTAGAGTTTCCACAGTTAAGAGCTACTTCCAGCATGGTTTAGGCAGATGCAAGCTTACACTATTAGAGCAAAAATATGTCTCTACAGTGCTTATTTACACCCTGCAATGTCCGTACCCATTTTGCTCCATATAATACAAATCCCAAAGGATTCAGAACATCAGTGTTGTTCTGACCAGCAACATCCTTTCCCAGTACAATTTGAAGTCATGGTTTCATTTGTCAGTTTTAAGAAATCACTATAAAATCTGTCTATGTGTCTCCCTATTCTCTGTTCAAAATGGCCACAATATTTGCTGGAAGTTTCTCTGTTTCTGGACCTCAGAAGTGCTATCAGTCAAAACTTTATGCAAGTGATGATACAATTCTGTTGTGGAGGGCCAACATTTCTTTCCAAGCAAGAGTAAATTGTTAACCACATATACCTAGGAAGGACGATATTTTGGAACTGAATGAAAGATTAGCTAAGATTAAGAGCCTCAAGGAAACAGTTGTGAATGCAAAAATAGATATAGAAATAGATAATTTTCTTTATACTTTTTTGTTTGTATAAAAGATAAAGCAGAATATCTGGGCTTGAATTACGGTAAGGTGAGGAGATGAAAAATAAGAAAATAGTAAACGTGTGCTGGAGCAAATGAAATGGAAGGCACAGAATTAATAGTAGTTAGTAGTTTACAGTAACTGGATAAGGGACTCATCAGATACTCTTATTCACACTGGGAGGAACTGCTACAAAATTATAATCAAAGTATCCAAGAGTGTAACAAAAACTGCTAAGGTATATCAGATGAATTTTCTTCCTTATACTATAAAGCAGAGGCAACCAGCTCAGTTATTGTCATTAGTGAAGGAGATCTCATGTCACAAAATTGAAATTCTCAAAAGTTTGGAAAACCTATTTGTAAAGGATGTGATTGCACAACATGAAGAGAGTTGTCATCCACATCCACATTGCCACCCTATGAGACAAGGGGCACAAGCAGAAGCAAGGGCATGGAAATGGTGCAGCAGTGCAGATGCTAGAGGCCAGGAGACCCCCCCCCCTTATCTGCTGGCCCACACCCCTGGGGCTGACCCACTGATGCATCACAATGTGCCGTGGTGGCATCGCAGTGACCTTGGCCACGACCACCGGCGTGTCCCCATTGCGGCACCGTGCCACCGCAGGGCAGTGTGGGCAGAGGCAGCTCTCAGCCCGGCGATACTGCTCAGCTAAGGCACACGCGTGCAGCCTCGCGCAGCTCTGTCCGGCCCCAGCGCCATGGGGCAGGGGATGTGCTGCGGTGCCTGGGGCGCTCCCGCTCCCGGCACGCAGGCAGGGCCCGGGACCCCCGCCCGTGGGGCTCCTGGCGCCCGCCTCGGGCTCTGGGGCACGGCGGCCTCCCGGTCCCCGGCGCCGCTCGGCGCCTTCGTGTCCTCCAGCAGCCCCGAGCTGCTCCTCCGCCAGCGCGTGCAGGTGACCCGGCACCAGCGCACGCGCCACCGGCACCTCCTGCTGTTCCCGCACGCCATCGCCATCGCCACCTTCAAGTAAGGAGACGCGGCCCAGCGCTCCCGCCTCCCGCCCCACGGCTCTGCCCCGGCAAGCGCAGCTCCCGGAGCGCGAGGACGGCTGCGCCCGCCCCCACCGCGCGCACCCACCGCCCCCTCCCTGCCCTTCCTGCCCGCAGATGCGGCTCCATCCTCCGGCTGAGGCACCGGGTGCTGCTCAGCCAGCTGTGGGTGCTGTGCCGCGACGAGGCGGTGGCGGCGGCCAGCCCAGAGCACGACGAGGAGGTCTTTGGCCTTAAGACCAGCCAGACCCTCATCCTCGTCTGGACCACCGGCCTCTGCGTGGTCACCTTTGGGTGAGTCGCGGGACAGCTCCCAGGGCCTCACGGCTGCCTGTCCTGCCCCACGGGGCCCGGCCCTCTCCCCGGCACTCTCCCCGCACGGGCGAGAGCTCCGTGGGGCCCGTGTGGGTCCAGAGCAGCAGCGGCAGCAGCAGCCTGGGCTGAGGCTGTTTCTGCTCTGTGCTGCAGGTCGCAGGAGGTGAAGCAGCTCTGGCTCGACGCCATCCTCAGGTCGGCCCTGCTGGGGGTTCAAGCTGCCGCTGGGGCCAAGGGGGAGGGCGCGGAGCGCTCCCGAAGGAGCTGCCCGCGGACGTGCCCAAGGAGCGGTGGGGGAAAGGTGCACCCACGGCCACGCGCAGCTCCTGGCGCAGCAGCGGGAGCTGCTCTGCCTCGTGCTTGCAGATGAGCATGAGGCGCCGGGAGCCGCCAGCACAGCTCCTGCCGTGCGGGCATGGGGACCCCGCGCCGCTGCCGCGTGTCCCCATGGCGGGGAGGCCCATGGGCAGCAGGAGCGAGGCCGTTGCAGGGCTCGTGCTGCCAGGCAGCGCTGCTGGAGGCTGCGCAGGCTGCGGGGCCCTTGTCCGCGCTGCTGGGGCTGCCGGGAGGGAGAGCAGCCAGGGCCGGGGCTGACGGAGCTCTTTGCGCGCCCTTCCCTGTGCACAGGCAGAGCCAAGGAGCCCCGGGAGCCAGGGTCACCCGCCTGCCCTCCCTGCGGCTCCTCACCAAGGTGGTCGGCTTCTACGGCCCCGTAAGTGTCCGCACGGCCTCCGCTCCGCCCCGAGAGCCGCTTGGCTTTCCCACCCAAACACGCAACGGGTTGCTCACAGAGGCACCTTGCTCTCTCGCCCAGGAGGCGTCGCTGACGGCCAGGACCGTGGAGGCGCTCATTTTGGCAGAGGTGAGCAGCGGCTGCCTTTGCCCGGCCCTCGATGGCTGCGGCCGGGCGGTATCTCAGCACGGTGCGGGCGCCTCTCCCGGGTGTGCAAAGGGAGCCAAGGCCCCGGGCTGGGGCAGAGCGCGGCAATGCCGCCCAGCTGGAGCAGCGCGCTCGCGGCCTTGCTGCTGCGGGGCGGCTCGGTCGGCTGAAGCCCTTTCTTGCAGGCTGCAGCCAAGCAGTGCCCCCGGGCGGACCCTTCAGCCGTCGAAGAGGCACTTTGCTGCTCGGCTGGTGAGTGGGAAAAACAAAGCGGGGCGCTGCCTTCTTCCATCCTGCTTGCAAAGCGGCGCTTCTGCCAGGCTGCCTGACCTGCCACCAGCGGTGACACGCCAGAGCTCACGAGCCCCGCGGGCAGCCGCAGCTGCTCTTGCTCTCTCTCGCCATGCAAAACCTCGGTGCCTGTAAACGTGCTGCAGCACGTGGCGCTGCGCACAGGCGAAAGGCGCCTCAGGCCCATTTGCTGAAGCCGTGTTTGCTTTCCTCTTGCTTGCAGCAGACGGAGCCAAGGGAGGGCGGAAGGTGGCGATCTCATGGCCCCTGGCTTGGAGAGGAACCTCTGCCACCGGGGACTGCCCAGGGCAGCTAGGCTCCGGCCCCCAGCTGTCTCTCTTTGGGCAGCCTCTGGCCCTCATCTGCGGGCCAGGTGATGCCCTACCCCAGCCAGTCCAGGTAAGCAAGCCTGGGGAGAGGGGTGTCCTGCAGGGATGCCTCCACTGCAGTGCCTGCAGTTCAGCATTCCCGCATGAGGCTGCACAGGAGACAGCGAGGGTACTGCCAGGGGACTCTGCGTGGAGCAAGAACGGCATGGTAAGCCGAGCCAAGCAGAGTGCAGCGACGAATCCAAGGCTGTCTGTTTGACAGGAGCTCCTGGACCTACTCTACGAGAGAGGCCCGGCCACCGAGGGCATTTTCCAGAAGGCGGCCAACGAGAAGGCACGCAGGGAGTTGAGGGAAGAGCTGGACAGAGGCACGCAGGTTGATCTGTCGAGCAAACCCGTGCACCTGCTGGCAGTGGTGCTGAAGGTGAGTTCTGCTGACTTGTAGCTGGGAGAGCCCAGGGCGACTCTGCGTGGGCCCATGCCAGGGCCTCGATCGACCTAGGAGGGACTCCGTGCTAAAACTTGCCCAAAGGCACCACACTCCGAGGCTCAGGCTAAGCACCCTTGGGCATTTTCCTGTGCCAGCTCCAGCAGCTGCACCTTTGAGAGCAGCTAGCTCAAAGCTAGCTGCCTCCCAGGGAGTCACCGAAGTCACGGGCGTGCTGCTTCTCTGCTCCCTGCCAGTGCCCAGAGCCTCACGTAGGTGCCTTGGCCTTGCAGGACTTCCTGAGGAACATCCCCTGCAAACTCCTCGTGGCCGACCTCTATGACAAGTGGCTGCTAGCGCTGGAGAAGCCCAGCCTGCAGGAGAAAATTGCAGGCCTGAGAGAGTAAGTTTTGCCACCCGTCCCACCGCTGGGGCTCAAAGCAAGAAGCAGCAGCCCCTGCCGCCTGCACTCCTCCTCCTGTTTGTTTGCGTTCCCGCAGGGTGGCTGGCCTGCTGCCTCCAGCAAACCGCCTCTTGCTCCGGCGCTTGCTCTCTGTGCTCCACCACATCAGTGAAAGTGCAGAGAGCAACCGGATGGATGCCAGCAACCTGGCGATCTGCGTGGGGCCAAACATGCTCAGCCCCGACATGGACACCACGCTCCCACTGGCCGTGCAGAAGGAGAGCAACGACAAGGTCTGTTGAATCCCGCACCCTGCTCCCCTCCCCTGAGCTGGGGCTGAGGCTGCCTTGCTCATAGCGGGCCGCACGAGGCTCTGAGCTCTGGCTGCGGCTACACAAGGTTGCTGCCGCCGCTGCAGAAACGTCCCTCAGGAGCACAAAAGGCTGCTCGTTTGCAGCGCCTCACACTGAACTCCGGGGCTTTCTGTGTGCAGGTGACGCTCCTGGTGGAGCTCCTCATCCACAACTGCGCAGCAGTATTTGGGGATGACGTTGCCTCGACCGAGGAGTCACGGGAGCACACAGGCAGCTCCACAGGTACGAGCACAGAGGGCTGCTTGTGCCATGCCAGGGCTGCTGCATCACTTTGTGTAACTGGATAGCAGCAGACATCTGTGGAACTGCCGAGAGGTACAGAGGGTTCAGGAGGGTCTGGCAGGGTTTCCCTAGTGGAAGGCTTTCCAGTACTCCCATGCACAGGAACAAAGGTTTTGCCTTTGCATCCCGTGCCAGGGGGGAGGGGACATGGTGCTGCAGGGAAAGTGCCCTCACATCTTCCCATGGCCTCTAAAAGGTGCCTAACAGCTCACTCTCCCCACAAAACACCCAGGTGCTGCTCAGCAGAACAGTGCTGCCTGCAACAGCCCCGAGCCTGCAGCTGAAGGCAGCCCTGTGAACTGCCACCAGGAGCAGCAGCCCAAAGCAGCAAGTGCTTTGGGGAGCAGCACCTATCCCACCTGCCTCTCTGCCCCTCCGCTGACTAGTCAGAAGAAGGAGGTCAGCAACATGCCCAGGAGCTTCTCAGAGGCAGACCTGTCCTGCCAGAGCAGCAGCCTGGAAGGCAGGAGATGGGATCCGGGGGCAGCCAAAAGAGAGGAGCCTTTTCCCATTCAAGAGACAAAGTGCAGCGTGGAGAAGGGGGCTCTGGAAACAACGCCTTGCCATCCTGCAGGCACGCTTATCAAATGGCACTCCCTCCCCACAATATCCTCTGGCTGCTCCCTGCAAAGCTCCTTTTCTCCTCTGATGGCTCGGTCTTCACCACCTCTTCACTAGTTTCACTCCCGAGCCCCCCCCCTCCCCCCAAAAAAAAATCTTTCCGAAGAACGCCCAGGCTTTTCCCATCAAGCCCAAGGAGGACAGCCGCACACCCGGCACACACATCAGGAAGCGCTGCAGGGCGTTCTCTTGTGCAAAACACAGCAAAGCGCTCAAAAAAGTCCCACATTCTGGAGACCTGGAAGACGGGTGGTTTCTGAGAGACTGCTCCTCAAGCAGAGGCAATCAGTTCTCCTGCAGAGCTGTCCAGGAGAAGAGGCCTGGTGAGAACAAGCCATTCCTGATGCTGTATCAGTAAAGGTCTTGTTCCAGCTCAGCAGAGGAAATGTTTAGAGAGGTGGGTGTAGCAGAGGAATCCGGGAAGACCACTCGCTTAGGAAGAGCCTCCTAAGACCTACCTGACCACTCAGGTTCCCTGCTACACTTCAAACCATGAAACCCACAGAGTCAAAGCAGGATGTTCTGCCAGGCTGCCCATGCACCACCCATGTGCAGGACTCAGCAGAGGCATCTCCAAGGCATCTGCTCAGGGACAGAGTTTCTTCCCTGAAGGCTTTGGGGGTGGAATGTGCAACCCGCAAGGTTCCCCTTGGAAGAAACTTCCCCGTGAGTTTCCCAGTGACCCCCTGTGGGAGCTTATTGACAGAGAGACTTGTCAGAGTCCTGCCAAGAGGCGACAATCTGCGGCACCCGTTGGAAAGGAGACCGGAAACGGGTGCCAGAATGTCTATGAGCAGAGGTCCCAAACATTCCTGCCCCTTCGGTTCCAAAGCAATTGTGAGCTTGGTGAGGAACCTCAGCGTTGTGGAGACCACCCTTCTGTGGAGTCAGTATTCTAGCCAGAGCTCTGCATGATTTCTGAAGACCAGCTTTGCATGCAACTGTGAACCAAACCCCCTGGCAGTATTAAATGCTTTCCAAGAGGAAAAGTTGCCTGCCTCATCTCTGGCACTCTCCCTCCCTCCCTCCCTCCCTCCACGCGCACGTTTACTCCAGATAGGCTGAGGTGACCAGGGATGTAAGTGGGGATTATGGCAACAAGATGTGCCCTGTGGGAAGGGTGAGCCTCTCTGCTTTGCCTCTACACCCCGGCAAGGCTCCCAAACGAGCGACCCTCCCTTGCAGAACGTGCTCTTAGCTGCATCCTTCGCAAGGGCTGCTAAGGACTGAGCCCGTAAGTCAGGAGAGCAAGTGCAGTTGTGTGTGCGGGTTCCTACTGGAAAGCTACTGAGACGTGGCCGGCCTCGGCCGCTGCGGGTAGCGCAAAAGACACCTCTGGCAAACGGGTCTTTCTCCCTCCAGTAGTGGTTAACGAGTGATGGGTCAAAGAAAGGAAACAACTCCTCAGAGAGGGCAGGGCAAACTGGGAGGGGACCTGTGGAGGGCTGCCATCCGGCCTCCCACGCGGTCCGTGAGGAGCTGCCCTGGGATGGCCAGACTAGAGCAGGGTTGCAGGTGCCACCTTGCAGGAGCGCCAAGCGAGCAGGGAAAGGAGGGAGAGGCAAAGCTGGTGCTGCAGCAGTAGCGACCAGAGAAGCCTGGGTGGAGTAAATGGAGGGCTCGTCCTGGCTGGCAGAGCTCAGAGCTGTGCAGATGGTGCTGGAGCAAGCGGCCTCTGGTGTGTGCGCACACTCAGGCGCTGCCTGGGCCGCTGCCAGCCGGGAGCTAGACAAGTGGGTGCAAAAGAACGGGCAAGGAAAAGGTAGAGACACCAGGGGGAAGCAACCCTGGGAAGAGTTAGCACCTGGCTGAACCAAACAACAGCTGCGATGTGCGTGCCTCCAACCAGCAGGAAAGGGCAAAGGGGAGTCTGATGGCTCATCATTTGGCTACAGCTGATGTGTGGCCCACCTGGGAGGCAGAAGGGCTAGGCAAGCGGTGGCACATATGGCTGGGGCACCACAGGAGTCAGGAGCTATTTCCAGAGGCTGCAAGGAGACGATGGCCTGAGGCAAAAGCGCTGCCCAGACAGGCTGTAGGCCCATGCCATTCTTGCCAAGCACTGGGACAGGAGCTGTCCAAAGGACAAGAGCCTGCCCATCTCAGCACAGGTAGGCTAGTGCAGGACACCTGGCAGCGAGATGATACTGGTGCCTTCAAGTGAACGCCTGGAGGCTGGAAACACCTCCTGGTGGGAGGAGAAATAGTTAGCAAGGTGGGGAACGTGCCCTGCAACAAGTCTAGCAAGTGCAGCCGCTCTCCACCGGTGGTCTGCTCCTTGCAGACCTCTGCTTTGCCTGCACAGAGAAAGACAATGTGAGCATGGACCCTCTTTGGAGAGGAAGGATGTGCAGACCGGGCATGCTTCCAAAGGAGTACGACGGGCTTTGCACTTACTGCCTCGCTCCCCAAGGAACGGCAGAGCCGGGAGAGGGGAGGGACTGCTAAAACTGCAACTCCACAAGGGTGACTCCCTTAATTCCCCTGAGGGGGGATCCCCACTTAGTGTGGGAAGTGGCAAGTGGACTGGAGAAGGGGCAGGCGCCAGGGGGAAATCCCCCAGCAAAGGGGTACTGCAGCAGTGCCCATCAATGGCCAGATCAGTGCCGCCGGACCGAAGGGAGGGAGCACTTGTTCCTGGCGCTCTACCTTGCACAGCCTCCCACCTCAGCGCTCCCTGCACAGCCTGCGGCTCTGCAATTGCAGCCCTCGGGACGCAGGGCACAGCCCTGGGCACTTCCTCCACGCCCCGAGGGAGACGCCTCTCTTTGCTCAGCTTTCCCCTCAGCCCTCCGCGGCTCCTTTCTCTGCCTCTCACTCTACTGCAGAAACCTGTGGCTTCACAGCTCACACGCAGCTGACCACCTGTGTCTGGGCTTTACACACCAGCTCTCTAGCACAGCTGCATCGGAGGTGAGCAAGGAACAGTGAGCAAGGTCATTCATGACCCCTGCAGAGCCCGGCACTCCAAGCAAGACAGGACGTTACGTGACACCGTGCTCGAACGCACAGAAACCCAGCAGTTCCAGGCACCAGACGTCATGGCGTTTGGGAAGTCTCTGGGGGTGTGAAAGAGAAGAGCAGTCCCTCTTCTCTCTAGGTGCCCATGCTGGATGGCCTTAGGGTAAAGCCTGGACACCTGTACAAAGGGCATGGCTTTCTCTCCAGGGTCTGCTACTGCTCTGCCTCCCCGCGGCCGCAGAAAGGGCAATTCCTTCCCAGGCTGCAAGGGAAGCGCAGCTGCACAAGCACTGCCCTGCGGGCAGGCAGCTGGGGCGCAAGGCAGAGCTCTGTGTGCCAAAAGCAGGCCAGCTGGTGACCCCCATCAAAGGCCACTATCACCTGTGTACAAGGAGCATGCCTCTAATTTCAGAAGCAGGCAGGCTCCTCTCCAAACTCCGGGACATCCGCTCGAACGGTAAAGTGCTCACCGATGTCCTTCCGCAAGAGATAAACATGGTCTTCATGGCCAACCCCTCCCAGAAAGCCTCCTTCCTTTCTCACTTGTGAAAGGCTGCAGAAAGTTTGCCTGGGGGGAGCTGAGCACAGCTGGTTTGCCCAGGCTGCCCCTGTGCAGTGCACTGTGGGGCAGGGACTCCCAAGCCTGCACCATCCAAGCTGGCCCCACCAAGGCAGCCCAGCTGAGCGAGGGCGGTGCCGGGCTCCCCGCCAGCCCACCTGCCTCTCCGCACCGTGTCCCGCACCAGCTCCGGGGCCTCGCTCCCGAGTCTCCCGGAACAGGCAAGGCAGAGCCGCTATTTCCACATCGCCGTACAAACTGCTGCCCAAACCCTGCCGGGAGAGCAGCTTGGCTCGCTGACAAAGGCCGCGTTAACGAGGAGGCAGGGAGCTCCTTGCAGCCCCCGACATGTGGGCACAGACAAGGCGCAGGCCAGGGGGACAGCGTGTTTGGTAAGTGAGCACACGTCACCCTCCCTGTTGTGCCACCCCTTGCGTTGTCCAGGCCCTCTTTTGTACGTCAAAGTGTCCTTCAGGAGGAAGACAACCCATGTCCGGGGCTGCAGGAAATGCCACATGCACATCTTTGGGGACCAAACGGTGATGCCGTCACACCTGCTTCACTCTGGAGAAGCTCGTCTTGTTAGAGAAATACTGTGAGGAAAACCTTGCAAATAGTTAACAAGACTCAAGGACAAGAGAGAGAGAAAAACAGTACTGCAAAGGATAACCAGCTCCCGCTAAATAACCTGGATGAAGCCACAGCGCTTTGAAGAAGGGGAGGGGTAGGTAAGACAGAAACAGCAGAATAACGCAGAAGTGACCTTAGGTTCATTAAGGCTTATTAACGTATTAAACTTCACACCCCTAAATGAATAATGAGATGGAAATGACATGATAATGATGTTACCGCCTCTTCTTCGCCTCCTAGGCTCATTAACAGGAATGTGAAAGCGCAAGCGCAGAGCGATTACCTGAGGTGATGAAGCTGTAACCAATAGGAAGATTTGTATAAAGTACTCCCTGAAAAGTGTGTACAAATCCAGAATGAGAGGGGGAGGAGGTGTGCTAGCTTTGTGGGTTTACCACCTCGCACCCATCTCTGCGCAGAAATGAAATAAACCAATATCTCGGCCCTGTGTGTCTATTGGGTGCTTGCACGCCGGGTAACAGAACCCACGTTTTGGGACAACAGTTTGGCGACCCAGATGGGACTTGCCAGAAAGCCTTGCCCGGATCATCTTGCCGTTCCCGACAGCGGACTGGATCGGATCGAGCTCCAGCGCGCACCGACCTCTTGATCGGGGAGTCCTCCGACCTCCCTCCCAAGTCGGGACGACCAGAGACTCAAAGGTGCAACGCCGCCCAGAGATATTTGTGCCAGGGTGAAAGGGGGTGAATCTTTGGATTGGTGAGTTTAGAATTTACTTACTTCCGCGGAAGATTATGTTGGATTATGTCACACGTAGACGCTCGGCAAGGGTTGCCTTAAATTGACCAGAGGGGTCAGAGCTGAGTGCACACAAAGGTACGGGAAAAAAGGTATTTCTAGGTAATAAGGTTGGTATTTCTAGGTAACTGACATGGGATCAAGCCAGTCCAGGATTCCTCCCTGTAGCCCTTTGGGTTGTATTTTGGAACACTGGGATATTTTTGGCGGAGATCGGATGACAAAAAAAAAAAGAATGAGAGGATATTGTAATCAGTGGTGGCCAATGTATAAGCTGGAATGTGATGAGCAATGGCCAAAAAATGGGACCTTGAACTATAACACTATGTTACAGTTACTGCTGTTTTGTTGCCGGAAGGGGAAGTGGGATGAAATACCCTATGTGGAGGCTTTTATGCCACTACACAGGGAACCAGGAATTCAAAGGGAATGTGGACTTATAAGTGAAGAGGAATCTGTAATGGCTGCAGTAGGAAAGAAGGAGGAGAGCGGGTATTGTGCTAACAGAAAGATTCTGAACGGAGAGGAGCAGGACGATGTACAACTACTGACAGTGCCCCCCTCTTGTGGAAACGATTCCGCCTCAGTTGAAGCATCGGCCCCCCCGCTAGAAAGCAAAGAGTCCAGCCCTATTTCTGGCCGAACTAGGAGACAGAAACAACCTGTTATACAGGCTCCTTTGAGGCAAGCAGTGGGACCAGAAGGGCTGCCAGTATTTGTACATGTTCCTTTTACAGCCTCGGATTTACTAAACTGGAAGCAGTCTATTGGATCATATAGGGAAAATCCTGAGAAGCTGCAGCAGCTTTTGGAGACTATTATGATAACTCATAATCCTAACTGGGGAGATGTGCAGGCGCTGTTGAGTACTTCCCTGACGGGAGAAGAAAAGAGGCTGGTAACTGATAAGGCAAAAGAAGAGGGTGAGAGAAGGGACAGAAAGGGGGATCCTGAGGTCTATTTACCCACCAGAAAGGATCCAGAGTGGGATCCAAATAGGAGCGGGGATAACAGCTATTGAGGCAGTATCAACAGCTAATTTTATACGGGGTTCGGTACGGGGTTCCGAAACCAAAGAGTGTATCAAAATTGTATGAAGTAATGCAAGGGCCTGAAGAAAATCCCTCGGCCTTTTGTGAAAGATTATGCGAAACAGCCAGAAAATGGACAGACCTGGATCCAAATGAGGAAACGAATCAAAGGCTGATTAATATGCTCTTCAGTGGCCAGTCAGCTCAGGATATTAGGAAGAAGCTACAGAAGGTAGATGGAGCTGGGGGGATGTATAGACATTCTCAGCTGATAGAAATAGCGTGTAAGGTATATAAGAATCGAGATGAAAAGAGAACAAGAGAAACACAAAATCGAATGAAACTACAGGCTTCTATCCTGGCAGCTGTGCAGAGGAATGAATTCCAAGGCAGGGGCAGGGGAAGCAGAAGAGGTAACAGAGGAGGAAGAGGTGGAAGGGGAGGGAGGCCAGGAGGAGGCCTCCCTAGACCCCCTTTGGGTCCAAATCAATGTGCAATTTGTAGACAGGAAGGGCACTGGAAAAAGGAATGTCCAAATCGAAGAAGGATAACAAAGCTACAGAGCCCAGCAAACACCGACCTAATTATGCTAGAGGAGTCAAATACGGAATGAAGGGGACCAGGGGAGAAAATGAGAATTTCCTCAGCTGATGCCCTGGTTCCACTAAAGCTGGGGAATGAAACTATAGATTTTTTATTAGATAGTGGAGCTACTCATTCAGTGATAACTAGTTGTAAAGGACCCTTAAGTAAGACTACTACCACTATTGTTGGGGCTACGGGAAGGAAAGCTTTGAGGCCATTTTTGCAACCAATGGAGTGTACGATTGGAGGTACTAAATTGACTCAGGAATTTCTCTATATGCCAGAGTGTCCCCTCCCTTTATTAGGACGGGATTCACTATGCAAACTGAATGCGCAGGTGACCTTTTCTGAGAGTTCCGTGCAGCTCCACAGCCCTCCAGAATCGGCACGGAGAGCACAAATCTGCCTTTTGGTGGGCTCAGCTCCAGACGATAACAGTGCAAGTATCCCTTCAAGTGTATTGGATGCGGTGATTCCCTTGGTTTGGGCCTCAACAAAGCCAGGGAAAGCAAAAACGCAACTCCGCTCAAAATAGAGCTCCAACGAGGAGCGAAGCCAGTTTGAGTGCATCAGTACCCTATCAAGTTAGAAGCACGTAGAGGATTGGAACCCCTAATTAATGCCTTCTTGCAATATGGCTTGCTTAGAGAGTGTCAGTCTGAATTCAACACACCCATCCTGCCGGTAAGGAAACCGCACTCCCAAGAATATCGACTGGTCCAGGACCTAAGGGCAGTGAACCAAATAACAGAAGATATCCATCCAACCGTGCCAAACCCATATACTCTTCTAGCCTCGGTGCCTGAGACTAGCAATTGTTTTACAGTGCTAGATTTAAAAGATGCTTTTTTCTGTATTCCTATAGAAGAACAAAGCCAGACAATTTTTGCCTTGGAATGGGAAAGTCCCACTACGAGGAGGAAGGAGCATTTATGCTGGACGGTTCTTCCTCAAGCATTCAAGAACAGTCCTACCCCGCTTGGTGAGATCTTGGCCAAACAACTAGCCCAATGGCAGGAAGGTAACAAAAATGTCACTCTTTTACAGTAGGTGCATGACATTTTGATTGGAGTGGATTCAGAGCAAATATGTTTAGAGGCGACAGTGAGTCTGTTAAATTTTGGGGGACTTGCCGGGTATCGTGTTTCAAAGAAAAAGGCTCAGACTGCGAAGAAGGAAGCCCAATATCTTGGTTTTAAAATATCGAAAGGACAACGTGCACTAGGAGCGGAAAGAAAAGAGCCTATATGCCGAATTGCAGTACCCCGCACGAAAAGACAGCTGAGGGGATTCTTGGGAATGGCAGGATTTTGCTGTATATGGATCCCTAATTTGGGGCTGATAACTAAACCTTTATATGCAGCCCTAAAGGGTCCAGGAGAACGGTTAGAGTGGACCCCGGCATGCCGTGCTAGTTTCGATGAAATGAAAAAGAAATTGATGGAAGCTCCAGCACTGGGACTCCCAGATATGGCTAAACCCTTTCAATTGTATGTGCACGAGCGGCAGCAGGTGGCCTCGGGAGTAATGGCCCAAATGCTTGGGAGCTGGAAAAGACAAATGGCATATTTTTCTAAACAATTAGATGAAGTAAGTAAAGGATGGCCGGCCTGCCTCTGGGCTATAGCAGCCACCTTCTTATTAACACAAGAGGCCCGCAAATTGACTCTGGGACAGCCCTTAACTGTTTTCATACCACATGCAGTATCAGCAATTTTAAATCAAAGGGGGCATCATTGGATTTCCCCGAGCTGACTGGTAAAATATCATGCTGTGTTATTGGAACAAGGAGATATTACCTTAAAGGTGGTTTCGACCTTAAACCCTACTACTCTGCTACCTGGTGAAGAGCAAAACGAGTTACAACGTGACTGTCTGGCCACTCTAGAGCAAGTATACTCTAGCCAGCCTGATTTAAAGGATGAACCTTTGCAGAATCCAGATGTGGAGCTATATACAGATGGGAGCGGCTTTGTACAGAATGGAGAGAGAAAGGCTGGATAGGCAGTAGTGACTCAGTGGAAAGAAGTAGAAGCTAAACCATTGCCACGAAACACCTCAGCACAAAAGGCTGAAATCATTGCCCTTATACGAGCCCTTGAAATCAGAACGGGCCAAAGAGTAAATATATATACTGACTCAAAGGATGCCTTTGGGGTAGTGCACGCTCATGGAGCGATTTGGAAAGAACGAGGGCTCTTAAATTCTCAAGGAAGTAATATAAAGTATGGACAAGAGATATTAAGATTGTTACAAGCAATAATGGAACCCAAAGAAGTAGCTATAATGCATTGCACAGCCCACCAGAAGGGAAATAGTGAAGTGGCACAAGGAAACAAGAGAGCAGATATGGCAGCCAAAAAGGCAGCACTAGCAGGACAGGTGATTGGGGCTTTATTACCCAGTAGGAAAATACAAATGAGACCTCCTGAATATTCAGACAAAGAAAATCAATTGGCAGAAAGGCTAAAATGTGCAAAAAATGCTGAAGGGTGGTGGGTCACCCCCAATGGACAAGTTTTAGCTACAGCCAAAATGATGGAAGTGCTCCTCAAAAGACTGCGTGAAGAAACTCACATGGGAGCAGATGCTATGATAAGCAGTGTGAAAAGATATGCTGTGGGATCAAAGATGCTATCAAATGCTGACCTTATTGTAAAAAGATGCCCCACTTGTTGTGCAAATAACCCCAAAATTCAGAAGAAACCACCCATGGGAGAACTAAGAAGAGGATTAACCCCAGGGGAACACTGGCAGATAGAGTTCTCTGAATTGCCTAAATGTGGTTGGTTTAAATATTTACTTGTTTTGGCAGATACTTTTTCTGGTTGGCCAGAAGCCTTCCCATGCTCCAACAATCGTGCAAAAGAAGTAATTAAAATTTTACTAAAAGAGATAATTCCTCGATTTGGGATTCCTGAAGGTATATCCTCAGGTAATGGACCTCATTTTATTTCAGAGGTGGTTCAAAGAACATTCAAATTTTTACAGATGAAATGGGAATTACACACTCCATGGAGACCCCAGTCTAGCGGTAAGGTAGAAAGAACGAACCAAACACTTAAAAGACATATTTCAAAACTGTGTCACAAAACCATTCTTAAATGGATAGATGTATTACCAATGGCCTTGATGAGAATAAGAATAACCCCAAGAATCAAAGAGGGAGTAAGCCCTTTGAAATACTTTATGGGAAACCTTACCCAATTAATGAAATAGGGGGACAAAGTGATGAAATGCATGTAAGAGGGAAAGAAATGTTGAGAGAGTATTTATTGTCTTTGTCCCGGGTACTAACATCTTTACGTAGCTACCTTAATCAACGTACCCCCCTTCCATTGCATTCCCCTGTGCATGACTTCAAGCCTGGGGATCCAGTTTATATTCGGACATGGAAAGAAGAACCACTAAGAGAAAAGTGGAAAGGACCTTACCTGGTGCTTCTGACAACTCATACTGCAGTAAAGGTGGAGGGAATAAGTTCCTGGACCCACGACTCCCGAATAAAGAGGGCACCTTTGAATGACTCGTGGACTGCCACCCCCACAGGGCCTCTCAAGATAAGAATACAGAAGTTACAAAAGTGATGAATTGCACGTGGAAAACTGAACTCTTTTACATGGAATTAGAGTGCTCTTAGTGTTACTAGGTGTTATTTTGCATTCTGATAGTAATGTTAATAATAGATAGAGCTGATTTATAAGAATATTGATTTGTTTAATCTAATTTGTTTGCTATAGAGTTAAGATGGAAAATGAGGACATCGTTAATTTTGTTATGCATGCTCATTGGTACAACTAACCTGATTCTGTAGCTTATACGGGCCTTCGGAAAAAGTGACTCAGATTACTGCTTGCTTCTCTATTCCCCAAATCTCCCGGATTACCCATGCCATGGGAAATACTTAGAATTAACTTAACATCCATGTAAGAATAATTGAAGTTGTTTAAATGAGACTTGCTAGATAAGTGATATTAACAAGTCTCAAAGGGGGGAATTGTTAGAGAAATACTGTGAGGAAAACCTTGCAAATAGTTAACAAGACTCAAGGACAAGGGAGAGAGAAAAACAGTACTGCAAAGGATAATCAGCTCCGGCTAAATAACCTGGATGAAGCCACAGCGCTTTGAAGAATGCGAGGGGTAGGTAAGACAAAAACAGCAGAGTAACCCAGAAGTGACCTTAGGTTCACTAAGGCTTATTAACATATTAAACTTCACACCCCTAAATGAATAATGAGATGGAAATGACATGATAATGATGTTACCGCCTCTTCTTCGCCTCCTAGGCTCATTAACAGGAATGTGAAAGCGCAAGCGCAGAGCGATTACCTGAGGTGATGAAGCTGTAACCAATAGGAAGATTTGTATAAAGTACTCCCTGAAAAGTGTGTACAAATCCAGAATGAGAGGGGGAGGAGGTGTGCTAGCTTTGTGGGTTTACCACCTAGCACCCATCTCTGCGCAGAAATGAAATAAACCAATATCTCGACCCTGTGTGTCTATTGGGTGCTTGCACGCCGGGTAACAGAACCCACATTTTGGGACAACAGTCTCACCACCTGGAAGCCCATGGCCAGGCTGCGTCCCAGAAAGCCAGGAGACTCTCACGACAGTGAAAAAGCAGGCTTTTCACCTTAATGGTACCTTAGGAGAGCCACGACAGCCCTGGAAGGAGACGGGTCCTTGTTCTGCGGATTTTAAACATGCAGGTTCAGGGATGAGACGGAAGTGGCTGGAGTGGCTGATACCCCAGAGGGTTGTGCTGTCATTCAGAGGGGCCTCAAGATGCTGGAGAGCTGGTCAGAGAGGAACCTCCTCAATCAAGTTCAACAACGGGAAGTGCCATGTCTTGCCCCTGGGGAACCATACCCCCAGGCACCAGGACAGGCTGGGGGTCGGCGAGCTGGGAAACAGCTTGGCAGAGAGGAGCCTGTGGGGGAACAACCAGCTGACCATGAGGCAGCAGTGTGCCTTCGTGGCGAAGGCGGCCAGTGGTCTCCTGGGCTGCATTCAGAAAGGTGTTGTCGGCAGGGGGAGGGAGGTGATCCCTCCCCTCTGCTCAGCCTTGTTGAAGACCCACGTGGAGTGCTGCCTCCAGCTCTGGGCTCCCCAGCCCAAGAGGGACATGCGTGGAGCTACTGGAGGGTGGGCAGGCAAGGGCTACCAGAATAGGGAGGGTTCTGAAGGCTCTGTCCTCTGAGGAAAGGCTGCGAGAGCTGGGACTGTTTTGTGGGGAGAAGAGAAGGAGCACGGGGCGGATCTTCTCAGTGCACATCCATATGTGAAGGGAGGGTGTAAAGAAGCCAGATCCAGCCTCTTTGGCCAGGTGCCCTGCGATAGCACAAGGGGCGCAAGCAGAAGCAAGGGAATGGAAGTGGATGACGAGGTGACCATGAGCCAGCAACGTGCCCTTGTGGCCAAGAAAGCCAATGGTATCCTGGGCCAATGGTATCTTCTGCACTGAATAGTACCTTGGGAAGAGTGTTGCCAGCAGGTTGAGGGAGGTGATCCTGCTGCTCTACTCAGCCCTGGGGAGGCTTCATCTCGAGTACTGTATCCAGTTCTGGGCTCAGGGGGGATCTTCTCAATGTATACAAGTACTTGAAGGGAGGGTGTCAAGGGGACGGGGACAAACTCTTTTCAGTTGTCTCGTGTGACAGGACAAGAGGCAATGGGCACAAACTGAGCAACAGGAAGTTCTGCCTGAGCGTGGGGGGGAATTTCTTCCCTGTGAGAGTGACGGAGCACTGGCACAGGTTGCCCAGAGAGCTTGTGAAGTCTCCTTCTCTAGAGATCTTCAAGGCCCGACTGGGTGCAACCCTGTCTAATGTGTTCTAGGTGACCCTGCTGAGCAGGGAGGTTGGACTAGATGACCTCCAGAGGTCCCTTCCAACCTTACTCATTCCATGATTCTATGAAATGGTGCAGCAGTGCAGATGCTAGAGGCCAGGAGACCCCCCCCCCGCCCTTGGCTGCCGGCCCACACCCCTGGGGCTGACCCACTGATGCATCACAATGTGCCGTGGTGGCATCGCAGTGACCTTGGCCACGACCACCGGCGCGTCCCCATTGCGGCACCGTGCCACCGCAGGGCAGTGTGGGCAGAGGCAGCTCTCAGCCCGGCGATACTGCTCAGCTAAGGCACACGCGTGCAGCCTCGCGCAGCTCTGTCCGGCCCCAGCGCCATGGGGCAGGGGATGTGCTGCGGTGCCTGGGGCGCTCCCGCTCCCGGCACGCAGGCAGGGCCCGGGACCCCCGCCCGTGGGGCTCCTGGCGCCCGCCTCGGGCTCTGGGGCACGGCGGCCTCCCGGTCCCCGGCGCCGCTCGGCGCCTTCGTGTCCTCCAGCAGCCCCGAGCTGCTCCTCCGCCAGCGCGTGCAGGTGACCCGGCACCAGCGCACGCGCCACCGGCACCTCCTGCTGTTCCCGCACGCCATCGCCATCGCCACCTTCAAGTAAGGAGCCGCGGCCCAGCGCTCCCGCCTCCCGCCCCACGGCTCTGCCCCGGCAAGCGCAGCTCCCGGAGCGCGAGGACGGCTGTGCCCGCCCCCACCGCGCGCACCCACCGCCCCCTCCCTGCCCTTCCTGCCCGCAGATGCGGCTCCATCCTCCGGCTGAGGCACCGGGTGCTGCTCAGCCAGCTGTGGGTGCTGTGCCGCGACGAGGCGGTGGCGGCGGCCAGCCCAGAGCACGACGAGGAGGTCTTTGGCCTTAAGACCAGCCAGACCCTCATCCTCGTCTGGACCACCGGCCTCTGCGTGGTCACCTTTGGGTGAGTCGCGGGACAGCTCCCAGGGCCTCACGGCTGCCTGTCCTGCCCCACGGGGCCCGGCCCTCTCCCCGGCACTCTCCCCGCACGGGCGAGAGCTCCGTGGGGCCCGTGTGGGTCCAGAGCAGCAGCGGCAGCAGCAGCCTGGGCTGAGGCTGTTTCTGCTCTGTGCTGCAGGTCGCAGGAGGTGAAGCAGCTCTGGCTCGACGCCATCCTCAGGTCGGCCCTGCTGGGGGTTCAAGCTGCCGGTGGGGCCAAGGGGGAGGGCGCGGAGCGCTCCCGAAGGAGCTGCCCGCGGACGTGCCCAAGGAGCGGTGGGGGAAAGGTGCACCCACGGCCACGCGCAGCTCCTGGCGCAGCAGCGGGAGCTGCTCTGCCTCGTGCTTGCAGATGAGCATGAGGCGCCGGGAGCCGCCAGCACAGCTCCTGCCGTGCGGGCATGGGGACCCCACGCCGCTGCCGCGTGTCCCCATGGCGGGGAGGCCCATGGGCAGCAGGAGCGAGGCCGTTGCAGGGCTCGTGCTGCCAGGCAGCGCTGCTGGAGGCTGCGCAGGCTGCGGGGCCCTTGTCCGCGCTGCTGGGGCTGCCGGGAGGGAGAGCAGCCAGGGCCGGGGCTGACGGAGCTCTTTGCGCGCCCTTCCCTGTGCACAGGCAGAGCCAAGGAGCCCCGGGAGCCAGGGTCACCCGCCTGCCCTCCCTGCGGCTCCTCACCAAGGTGGTCGGCTTCTACGGCCCCGTAAGTGTCCGCACGGCCTCCGCTCCGCCCCGAGAGCCGCTTGGCTTTCCCACCCGACCACGCAACGGGTTGCTCACGGAGGCACCTTGCTCTCTCGCCCAGGAGGCGTCGCTGACGGCCAGGACCGTGGAGGCGCTCATTTTGGCAGAGGTGAGCAGTGGCTGCCTTTGCCCGGCCCTCAATGGCTGCGGCCGGGCGGTATCTCAGCACGGTGCGGGCGCCTCTCCCGGGTGTGCAAAGGGAGCCAAGGCCCCGGGCTGGGGCAGAGCGCGGCAATGCCGCCCAGCTGGAGCAGCGCGCTCGCGGCCTCGCTGCTGCGGGGCGGCTCGGTCGGCTGAAGCCCTTTCTTGCAGGCTGCAGCCAAGCAGTGCCCCCGGGCGGACCCTTCAGCCGTCGAAGAGGCACTTTGCTGCTCGGCTGGTGAGTGGGAAAAACAAAGCGGGGCGCTGCCTTCTTCCATCCTGCTTGCAAAGCGGCGCTTCTGCCAGGCTGCCTGACCTGCCACCAGCGGTGACACGCTGGAGCTCACGAGCCCCGCGGGCAGCCGCAGCTGCTCTTGCTCTCTCTCGCCATGCAAAACCTCGGTGCCTGTAAACGTGCTGCAGCACGTGGCGCTGCGCACAGGCGAAAGGCGCCTCAGGCCCATTTGCTGAAGCCGTGTTTGCTTTCCTCTTGCTTGCAGCAGACGGAGCCAAGGGAGGGCGGAAGGTGGCGATCTCATGGCCCCTGGCTTGGAGAGGAACCTCTGCCACCGGGGACTGCCCAGGGCAGCTAGGCTCCGGCCCCCAGCTGTCTCTCTTTGGGCAGCCTCTGGCCCTCATCTGCGGGCCAGGTGATGCCCTGCCCCAGCCAGTCCAGGTAAGCAAGCCTGGGGAGAGGGGTGTCCTGCAGGGATGCCTCCACTGCAGTGCCTGCAGTTCAGCATTCCCGCATGAGGCTGCACAGGAGACAGCGAGGGTACTGCCAGGGGACTCTGCGTGGAGCAAGAACGGCATGGTAAGCCGAGCCAAGCAGAGTGCAGCGACGAATCCAAGGCTGTCTGTTTGACAGGAGCTCCTGGACCTACTCTATGAGAGAGGCCCGGCCACCGAGGGCATTTTCCGGAAGGCGGCCAACGAGAAGGCACGCAGGGAGTTGAGGGAAGAGCTGGACAGAGGCACACAGGTTGATCTGTCAAGCAAACCCGTGCACCTGCTGGCAGTGGTGCTGAAGGTGAGTTCTGCTGACTTGTAGCTGGGAGAGCCCAGGGCGACTCTGCGTGGGCCCATGCCAGGGCCTCGATCGACCTAGGAGGGACTCCGTGCTAAAACTTGCCCAGAGGCACCACACTCCGAGGCTCAGGCTAAGCACCCTTGGGCATTTTCCTGTGCCAGGGGATGGTCAGCTCCAGCAGCTGCACCTTTGAGAGCAGCTAGCTCAAAGCTAGCTGCCTCCCAGGGAGTCACCGAAGTCACGGGCGTGCTGCTTCTCTGCTCCCTGCTAGTGCCCAGAGCCTCACATAGGTGCCTTGGCCTTGCAGGACTTCCTGAGGAACATCCCCTGCAAACTCCTCGTGGCCGACCTCTATGACAAGTGGCTGCTAGCGCTGGAGAAGCCCAGCCTGCAGGAGAAAATTGCAGGCCTGAGAGAGTAAGTTTTGCCACCCGTCCCACCGCTGGGGCTCAAAGCAAGAAGCAGCAGCCCCTGCCGCCTGCACTCCTCCTCCTGTTTGTTTGCGTTCCCGCAGGGTGGCTGGCCTGCTGCCTCCAGCAAACCACCTCTTGCTCCGGTGCTTGCTCTCTGTGCTCCACCACATCAGTGAAAGTGCAGAGAGCAACCGGATGGATGCCAGCAACCTGGCGATCTGCGTGGGGCCAAACATGCTCAGCCCCGACATGGACACCACGCTCCCGCTGGCCGTGCAGAAGGAGAGCAACGACAAGGTCTGTTGAATCCCGCACCCTGCTCCCCTCCCCTGAGCTGGGGCTGAGGCTGCCTTGCTCATAGCGGGCCGCACGAGGCTCTGAGCTCTGGCTGCGGCTACACAAGGTTGCTGCCGCCGCTGCAGAAACGTCCCTCAGGAGCACAAAAGGCTGCTCACGTCGTTTGCAGCGCCTCACACTGAACTCCGGGGCTTTCTGTGTGCAGGTGACGCTCTTGGTGGAGCTCCTCATCCACAACTGCGCAGCAGTATTTGGGGATGACGTTGCCTCGACCGAGGAGTCACGGGAGCACACAGGCAGCTCCACAGGTACGAGCACGGAGGGCTGCTTGTGCCATGCCAGGGCTGCTGCATCACTTTGTGTAACTGGATAGCAGCAGACATCTGTGGAAATGCCGAGAGGTACAGAGGGTTCAGGAGGGTCTGGCGGGGTTTCCCTAGTGAAGGCTTTCCAGTACTCCCATGCACAGGAACAAAGGTTTTGCCTTTGCATCCCGTGCCAGGGGGGAGGGGACATGGTGCTGCAGGGAAAGTGCCCTCACATCTTCCCATGGCCTCTAAAAGGTGCCTAACAGCTCACTCTCCCCACAAAACACCCAGGTGCTGCTCAGCAGAATGGTGCTGCCTGCAACAGCCCCGAGCCTGCAGCTGAAGGCAGCCCTGTGAACTGCCACCAGGAGCAGCAGCCCAAAGCAGCAAGTGCTTTGGGGAGCAGCACCTATCCCACCTGCCTCTCTGCCCCTCCGCTGACTAGTCAGAAGAAGGAGGTCAGCAACATGCCCAGGAGCTTCTCAGAGGCAGACCTGTCCTGCCAGAGCAGCAGCCTGGAAGGCAGGAGATGGGATCCGGGGGCAGCCAAAAGAGAGGAGCCTTTTCCCAGTCAGGAGACAAAGTGCAGCGTGGAGAAGGGGGCTCTGGAAACAACGCCTTGCCATCCTGCAGGCACGCTTATCAAATGGCACTCCCTTCCCACAATATCCTCCGGCTGCTCCCTGCAAAGCTCCTTTTCTCCTCTGATGGCTCGGTCTTCACCACCTCTTCACTAGTTTCACTCCCGAGCCGCCCCCCCCCCAAAAAAATCTTTCCGAAGAACGCCCAGGCTTTTCCCATCAAGCCCAAGGAGGACAGCCGCACACCCGGCACACACATCAGGAAGCGCTGCAGGGCGTTCTCTTGTGCAAAACACAGCAAAGCGCTCAAAAAAGTCCCACATTCTGGAGACCTGGAAGACAGGTGGATTCTGAGAGACTGCTCCTCAAGCAAAGGCAATCAGTTCTCCTGCAGAGCTGTCCAGGAGAAGAGGCCTGGTGAGAACAAGCCACTCCTGGTGCTGTATCAGTAAAGGTCTTGTTCCAGCTCAGCAGAGGAAGTGTTTAGAGAGGTGGGTGTAGCAGAGGAATCCAGGAAGACCACTCACTTAGGAAGAGCCTCCTAAGACCTACCTGACCACTCAGGTTCCCTGCTACACTTCCAACCATGAGACCCACAGAGTCGAAGCAGGACGTTCTGCCAGGCTGCCCATGCACCACCCATGTGCAGGACTCAGCAGAGGCATCTCCAAGGCATCTCCAAGGGACAGAGTTTCTTCCCTGAAGGCTTTGGGGGTGGAATGTGCAACCCGCAAGGTTCCCCTTGGAAGAAACTTCCCCGTGAGTTTCCCAGTGACCCCCTGTGGGAGCTTATTGACGGAGAGACTTGTCAGAGTCGTGCCAAGAGGCGACAATCTGTGGCACCCGTTGGAAAGGAGACCGGAAACGGGTGCCAGAATGTCTATGAGCAGAGGTCCCAAACACTCCTGCCCCTTCGGTTCCAAAGCAATTGTGAGCTTGGTGAGGAACCTCAGCGTTGTGGAGACCACCCTTCTGTGGAGTCAGTATTCTAGCCAGAGCTCTGCATGATTTCCTGAAGACCAGCTTTGCATGCAACTGTGAACCAAACCCCCTGGCAGTATTAAATGCTTTCCAAGAGGAAAAGTTGCCTGCCTCATCTCTGGCACTCTCCCTCCCTCCCTCCCTCTCTCCACACGCACGTTTACTCCAGATAGGCTGAGGTGACCAGGGATGTAAGTGGGGATTATGGCAACAAGATGTGCCCTGTGGGAAGGGTGAGCCTCTCTGCTTTGCCTCTACACCCCGGCAAGGCTCCCAAACGAGCGACCCTCCCTTGCAGAACGTGCTCTTAGCTGCATCCTTCGCAAGGGCTGCTAAGGACTGAGCCCGTAAGTCAGGAGAGCAAGTGCAGTTGTGTGTGCGGGTTCCTACTGGAAAGCTACTGAGACGTGGCCGGCCTCGGCCACTGCGGGTAGCACAAAAGACACCTCTGGCAAATGGGTCTTTCTCCCTCCAGTAGCGGTTAACGAGTGATGGGTCAAAGAAAGGAAACAACTCCTCAGAGAAGGCAGGGCAAACTGGGAGGGGACCTGTGGAGGGCTGCCATCCGGCCTCCCACGCGGTCCGTGAGGAGCTGCCCTGGGATGGCCAGACTAGAGCAGGGTTGCAGGTGCCACCTTGCAGGAGCGCCAAGCGAGCAGGGAACGGAGGGAGAGGCAAAGCTGGTGCTGCAGCAGTAGCGACCAGAGAAGCCTGGGTGGAGTAAATGGAGGGCTCGTCCTGACTGGCGGAGCTCAGAGCTGTGCAGATGGTGCTGGAGCAAGCGGCCTCTGGTGTGTGCGCACACTCAGGCGCTGCCTGGGCCGCTGCCAGCCGGGGGCTAGAGAAGTGGGTGCAAAAGAACGGGCAAGGAAAAGGTAGAGACGCCAGGGGGAAGCAACCCTGGGAAGAGTTAGCACCTGGCTGAACCAAACAACAGCTGCGATGTGCGTGCCTCCAACCAGCAGGAAAGGGCAAAGGGGAGTCTGATGGCTCATCATTTGGCTACAGCTGATGTGTGGGCCACCTGGGAGGCAGAAGGGCTAGGCAAGCGGTGGCACATATGGCTGGGGCACCGCAGGAGTCAGGAGCTATTTCCAGAGGCTGCAAGCAGGCGATGGCCTGAGGCAAAAGCGCTGCCCAGACAGGCTGTAGGCTCATGCCATTCTTGCCAAGCACTGGGACAGGAGCTGTCCAAAGGACAAGAGCCTGCCCATCTCAGCACAGGTAGGCTAGTGCAGGACACCTGGCAGCGAGATGATACTGGTGCCTTCAAGTGAACGCCTGGAGGCTGGAAACACCTCCTGGTGGGAGGAGAAATAGTTAGCAAGGTGGGGAACGTGCCCTGCAACAAGTCTAGCGAGTGCAGCCGCTCTCCACCGGTGGTCTGCTCCTTGCAGACCTCTGCTTTGCCTGCACAGAGAAAGACAACGTGAGCATGGACCCTCTTTGGAGAGGAAGGATGTGCAGACCGGGCGTGCTTCCAAAGGAGTACGACGGGCTTTGCACTTACCGCCTCGCTCTCCAAGGAACGGCAGAGCCGGGAGAGGGGAGGGACTGCTAAAACTGCAACTCCACAAGGGTGACTCCCTTAATTCCCCTGAGGGGGGATCCCCACTTAGTGTGGGAAGTGGCAAGTGGACTGGAGAAGGGGCAGGCGCCAGGGGGAAATCCCCCAGCAAAGGGGTACTGCAGCAGTGCCCATCAATGGCCAGATCAGTGCCGCCGGACCGAAGGGAGGGAGCACTTGTTCCTGGCGCTCTACCTTGCACAGCCTCCCACCTCAGTGCTCCCTGCACAGCCTGCGGCTCTGCAATTGCAGCCCTCGGGACGCAGGGCACAGCCCTGGGCACTTCCTCCATGCCCCGAGGGAGACGCCTCTCTTTGCTCAGCTTTCCCCTCAGCCCTCCGCGGCTCCTTTCTCTGCCTCTCACTCTACTGCAGAAACCTGTGGCTTCACAGCTCACACGCAGCTGACCACCTGTGTCTGGGCTTTACACACCAGCTCTCTAGCACAGCTGCATCGGAGGTGAGCAAGGAACAGTGAGCAAGGTCATTCATGACCCCTGCAGAGCCCGGCACTCCAAGCAAGACAGGACGTTACGTGACACCGTGCTCGAACGCACAGAAACCCAGCAGTTCCAGGCACCAGACGTCATGGCGTTTGGGAAGTCTCTGGGGGTGTGAAAGAGAAGAGCAGTCCCTCTTCTCTCTAGGTGCCCATGCTGGATGGCCTTAGGGTAAAGCCTGGACACCTGTACAAAGGGCATGGCTTTCTCTCCAGGGTCTGCTACTGCTCTGCCTCCCCGCGGCCGCAGAAAGGGCAATTCCTTCCCAGGCTGCAAGGGAAGCGCAGCTGCACAAGCACTGCCCTGCGGGCAGGCAGCTGGGGCACAAGGCAGAGCTCTGTGTGCCAAAAGCAGGCCAGCTGGTGACCCCCATCAAAGGCCACTATCACCTGTGTACAAGGAGCATGCCTCTAATTTCAGAAGCAGGCAGGCTCCTCTCCAAACTCCGGGACATCCGCTCGAACGGTAAAGTGCTCACCGATGTCCTTCCGCAAGAGATAAACATGGTCTTCATGGCCAACCCCTCCCAGAAAGCCTCCTTCCTTTCTCACTTGTGAAAGGCTGCAGAAAGTTTGCCTGGGGGGAGCTGAGCACAGCTGGTTTGCCCAGGCTGCCCCTGTGCAGTGCACTGTGGGGCAGGGACTCCCAAGCCTGCACCATCCAAGCTGGCCCCACCAAGGCAGCCCAGCTGAGCGAGGGCGGTGCCGGGCTCCCCGCCAGCCCACCTGCCTCTCCGCACCGTGTCCCGCACCAGCTCCGGGGCCTCGCTCCCGAGTCTCCCGGAACAGGCAAGGCAGAGCCGCTATTTCCACATCGCCGTACAAACTGCTGCCCAAACCCTGCCGGGAGAGCAGCTTGGCTCGCTGACAAAGGCCGCGTTAACGAGGAGGCAGGGAGCTCCTTGCAGCCCCCGACATGTGGGCACAGACAAGGCGCAGGCCAGGGGGACAGCGTGTTTGGTAAGTGAGCACACGTCACCCTCCCTGTTGTGCCACCCCTTGCGTTGTCCAGGCCCTCTTTTGTACGTCAAAGTGTCCTTCAGGAGGAAGACAACCCATGTCCGGGGCTGCAGGAAATGCCACATGCACATCTTTGGGGACCAAACGCTGATGCTGTCACACCTGATTCACTCTGGAGAAGCTCGTCTTGTTAGAGAAATACTGTGAGGAAAACCTTGCAAATAGTTAACAAGACTCAAGGACAAGAGAGAGAGAAAAACAGTACTGCAAAGGATAACCAGCTCCAGCTAAATAACCTGGATGAAGCCACAGCGCTTTGAAGAAGGGGAGGGGTAGGTAAGACAGAAACAGCAGAATAACGCAGAAGTGACCTTAGGTTCATTAAGGCTTATTAACGTATTAAACTTCACACCCCTAAATGAATAATGAGATGGAAATGACATGATAATGATGTTACCGCCTCTTCTTCGCCTCCTAGGCTCATTAACAGGAATGTGAAAGCGCAAGCGCAGAGCGATTACCTGAGGTGATGAAGCTGTAACCAATAGGAAGATTTGTATAAAGTACTCCCTGAAAAGTGTGTACAAATCCAGAATGAGAGGGGGAGGAGGTGTGCTAGCTTTGTGGGTTTACCACCTCGCACCCATCTCTGCGCAGAAATGAAATAAACCAATATCTCGGCCCTGTGTGTCTATTGGGTGCTTGCACGCCGGGTAACAGAACCCACATTTTGGGACAACAGTTTGGCGACCCAGATGGGACTTGCCAGAAAGCCTTGCCCGGATCATCTTGCCGTTCCCGACAGCGGACTGGATCGGATCGAGCTCCAGCGCGCACCGACCTCTTGATCGGGGAGTCCTCCGACCTCCCTCCCAAGTCGGGACGACCAGAGACTCAAAGGTGCAACGCCGCCCAGAGATATTTGTACCAGGGCGAAAGGGGGTGAATCTTTGGATTGGTGAGTTTAGAATTTACTTACTTCCGCGGAAGATTATATTGGATTATGTCACACGTAGACGCTCGGCAAGGGTTGCCTTAAATTGACCAGAGGGGTCAGAGCTGAGTGCACACAAAGGTACGGGAAAAAAGGTATTTCTAGGTAATAAGGTTGGTATTTCTAGGTAACTGACATGGGATCAAGCCAGTCCAGGATTCCTCCCTGTAGCCCTTTGGGTTGTATTTTGGAACACTGGGATATTTTTGGCGGAGATCGGATGACAAAAAAAAAAAGAATGAGAGGATATTGTAATCAGTGGTGGCCAATGTATAAGCTGGAATGTGATGAGCAATGGCCAAAAAATGGGACCTTGAACTATAACACTATGTTACAGTTACTGCTGTTTTGTTGCCGGAAGGGGAAGTGGGATGAAATACCCTATGTGGAGGCTTTTATGCCACTACACAGGGAACCAGGAATTCAAAGGGAATGTGGACTTATAAGTGAAGAGGAATCTGTAATGGCTGCAGTAGGAAAGAAGGAGGAGAGCGGGTATTGTGCTAACAGAAAGATTCTGAACGGAGAGGAGCAGGACGATGTACAACTACTGACAGTGCCCCCCTCTTGTGGAAACGATTCCGCCTCAGTTGAAGCATCGGCCCCCCCGCTAGAAAGCAAAGAGTCCAGCCCTATTTCTGGCCGAACTAGGAGACAGAAACAACCTGTTATACAGGCTCCTTTGAGGCAAGCAGTGGGACCAGAAGGGCTGCCAGTATTTGTACATGTTCCTTTTACAGCCTCGGATTTACTAAACTGGAAGCAGTCTATTGGATCATATAGGGAAAATCCTGAGAAGCTGCAGCAGCTTTTGGAGACTATTATGATAACTCATAATCCTAACTGGGGAGATGTGCAGGCGCTGTTGAGTACTTCCCTGACGGGAGAAGAAAAGAGGCTGGTAACTGATAAGGCAAAAGAAGAGGGTGAGAGAAGGGACAGAAAGGGGGATCCTGAGGTCTATTTACCCACCAGAAAGGATCCAGAGTGGGATCCAAATAGGAGCGGGGATAACAGCTATTGAGGCAGTATCAACAGCTAATTTTATACGGGGTTCGGTACGGGGTTCCGAAACCAAAGAGTGTATCAAAATTGTATGAAGTAATGCAAGGGCCTGAAGAAAATCCCTCGGCCTTTTGTGAAAGATTATGCGAAACAGCCAGAAAATGGACAGACCTGGATCCAAATGAGGAAACGAATCAAAGGCTGATTAATATGCTCTTCAGTGGCCAGTCAGCTCAGGATATTAGGAAGAAGCTACAGAAGGTAGATGGAGCTGGGGGGATGTATAGACATTCTCAGCTGATAGAAATAGCGTGTAAGGTATATAAGAATCGAGATGAAAAGAGAACAAGAGAAACACAAAATCGAATGAAACTACAGGCTTCTATCCTGGCAGCTGTGCAGAGGAATGAATTCCAAGGCAGGGGCAGGGGAAGCAGAAGAGGTAACAGAGGAGGAAGAGGTGGAAGGGGAGGGAGGCCAGGAGGAGGCCTCCCTAGACCCCCTTTGGGTCCAAATCAATGTGCAATTTGTAGACAGGAAGGGCACTGGAAAAAGGAATGTCCAAATCGAAGAAGGATAACAAAGCTACAGAGCCCAGCAAACACCGACCTAATTATGCTAGAGGAGTCAAATACGGAATGAAGGGGACCAGGGGAGAAAATGAGAATTTCCTCAGCTGATGCCCTGGTTCCACTAAAGCTGGGGAATGAAACTATAGATTTTTTATTAGATAGTGGAGCTACTCATTCAGTGATAACTAGTTGTAAAGGACCCTTAAGTAAGACTACTACCACTATTGTTGGGGCTACGGGAAGGAAAGCTTTGAGGCCATTTTTGCAACCAATGGAGTGTACGATTGGAGGTACTAAATTGACTCAGGAATTTCTCTATATGCCAGAGTGTCCCCTCCCTTTATTAGGACGGGATTCACTATGCAAACTGAATGCGCAGGTGACCTTTTCTGAGAGTTCCGTGCAGCTCCACAGCCCTCCAGAATCGGCACGGAGAGCACAAATCTGCCTTTTGGTGGGCTCAGCTCCAGACGATAACAGTGCAAGTATCCCTTCAAGTGTATTGGATGCGGTGATTCCCTTGGTTTGGGCCTCAACAAAGCCAGGGAAAGCAAAAACGCAACTCCGCTCAAAATAGAGCTCCAACGAGGAGCGAAGCCAGTTTGAGTGCATCAGTACCCTATCAAGTTAGAAGCACGTAGAGGATTGGAACCCCTAATTAATGCCTTCTTGCAATATGGCTTGCTTAGAGAGTGTCAGTCTGAATTCAACACACCCATCCTGCCGGTAAGGAAACCGCACTCCCAAGAATATCGACTGGTCCAGGACCTAAGGGCAGTGAACCAAATAACAGAAGATATCCATCCAACCGTGCCAAACCCATATACTCTTCTAGCCTCGGTGCCTGAGACTAGCAATTGTTTTACAGTGCTAGATTTAAAAGATGCTTTTTTCTGTATTCCTATAGAAGAACAAAGCCAGACAATTTTTGCCTTGGAATGGGAAAGTCCCACTACGAGGAGGAAGGAGCATTTATGCTGGACGGTTCTTCCTCAAGCATTCAAGAACAGTCCTACCCCGCTTGGTGAGATCTTGGCCAAACAACTAGCCCAATGGCAGGAAGGTAACAAAAATGTCACTCTTTTACAGTAGGTGCATGACATTTTGATTGGAGTGGATTCAGAGCAAATATGTTTAGAGGCGACAGTGAGTCTGTTAAATTTTGGGGGACTTGCCGGGTATCGTGTTTCAAAGAAAAAGGCTCAGACTGCGAAGAAGGAAGCCCAATATCTTGGTTTTAAAATATCGAAAGGACAACGTGCACTAGGAGCGGAAAGAAAAGAGCCTATATGCCGAATTGCAGTACCCCGCACGAAAAGACAGCTGAGGGGATTCTTGGGAATGGCAGGATTTTGCTGTATATGGATCCCTAATTTGGGGCTGATAACTAAACCTTTATATGCAGCCCTAAAGGGTCCAGGAGAACGGTTAGAGTGGACCCCGGCATGCCGTGCTAGTTTCGATGAAATGAAAAAGAAATTGATGGAAGCTCCAGCACTGGGACTCCCAGATATGGCTAAACCCTTTCAATTGTATGTGCACGAGCGGCAGCAGGTGGCCTCGGGAGTAATGGCCCAAATGCTTGGGAGCTGGAAAAGACAAATGGCATATTTTTCTAAACAATTAGATGAAGTAAGTAAAGGATGGCCGGCCTGCCTCTGGGCTATAGCAGCCACCTTCTTATTAACACAAGAGGCCCGCAAATTGACTCTGGGACAGCCCTTAACTGTTTTCATACCACATGCAGTATCAGCAATTTTAAATCAAAGGGGGCATCATTGGATTTCCCCGAGCTGACTGGTAAAATATCATGCTGTGTTATTGGAACAAGGAGATATTACCTTAAAGGTGGTTTCGACCTTAAACCCTACTACTCTGCTACCTGGTGAAGAGCAAAACGAGTTACAACGTGACTGTCTGGCCACTCTAGAGCAAGTATACTCTAGCCAGCCTGATTTAAAGGATGAACCTTTGCAGAATCCAGATGTGGAGCTATATACAGATGGGAGCGGCTTTGTACAGAATGGAGAGAGAAAGGCTGGATAGGCAGTAGTGACTCAGTGGAAAGAAGTAGAAGCTAAACCATTGCCACGAAACACCTCAGCACAAAAGGCTGAAATCATTGCCCTTATACGAGCCCTTGAAATCAGAACGGGCCAAAGAGTAAATATATATACTGACTCAAAGGATGCCTTTGGGGTAGTGCACGCTCATGGAGCGATTTGGAAAGAACGAGGGCTCTTAAATTCTCAAGGAAGTAATATAAAGTATGGACAAGAGATATTAAGATTGTTACAAGCAATAATGGAACCCAAAGAAGTAGCTATAATGCATTGCACAGCCCACCAGAAGGGAAATAGTGAAGTGGCACAAGGAAACAAGAGAGCAGATATGGCAGCCAAAAAGGCAGCACTAGCAGGACAGGTGATTGGGGCTTTATTACCCAGTAGGAAAATACAAATGAGACCTCCTGAATATTCAGACAAAGAAAATCAATTGGCAGAAAGGCTAAAATGTGCAAAAAATGCTGAAGGGTGGTGGGTCACCCCCAATGGACAAGTTTTAGCTACAGCCAAAATGATGGAAGTGCTCCTCAAAAGACTGCGTGAAGAAACTCACATGGGAGCAGATGCTATGATAAGCAGTGTGAAAAGATATGCTGTGGGATCAAAGATGCTATCAAATGCTGACCTTATTGTAAAAAGATGCCCCACTTGTTGTGCAAATAACCCCAAAATTCAGAAGAAACCACCCATGGGAGAACTAAGAAGAGGATTAACCCCAGGGGAACACTGGCAGATAGAGTTCTCTGAATTGCCTAAATGTGGTCGGTTTAAATATTTACTTGTTTTGGCAGATACTTTTTCTGGTTGGCCAGAAGCCTTCCCATGCTCCAACAATCGTGCAAAAGAAGTAATTAAAATTTTACTAAAAGAGATAATTCCTCGATTTGGGATTCCTGAAGGTATATCCTCAGGTAATGGACCTCATTTTATTTCAGAGGTGGTTCAAAGAACATTCAAATTTTTACAGATGAAATGGGAATTACACACTCCATGGAGACCCCAGTCTAGCGGTAAGGTAGAAAGAACGAACCAAACACTTAAAAGACATATTTCAAAACTGTGTCACAAAACCATTCTTAAATGGATAGATGTATTACCAATGGCCTTGATGAGAATAAGAATAACCCCAAGAATCAAAGAGGGAGTAAGCCCTTTGAAATACTTTATGGGAAACCTTACCCAATTAATGAAATAGGGGGACAAAGTGATGAAATGCATGTAAGAGGGAAAGAAATGTTGAGAGAGTATTCATTGTCTTTGTCCCGGGTACTAACATCTTTACGTAGGTACCTTAATCAACGTACCCCCCTTCCATTGCATTCCCCTGTGCATGACTTCAAGCCTGGGGATCCAGTTTATATTCGGACATGGAAAGAAGAACCACTAAGAGAAAAGTGGAAAGGACCTTACCTGGTGCTTCTGACAACTCATACTGCAGTAAAGGTGGAGGGAATAAGTTCCTGGACCCACGACTCCCGAATAAAGAGGGCACCTTTGAATGACTCGTGGACTGCCACCCCCACAGGGCCTCTCAAGATAAGAATACAGAAGTTACAAAAGTGATGAATTGCACGTGGAAAACTGAACTCTTTTACATGGAATTAGAGTGCTCTTAGTGTTACTAGGTGTTATTTTGCATTCTGATAGTAATGTTAATAATAGATAGAGCTGATTTATAAGAATATTGATTTGTTTAATCTAATTTGTTTGCTATAGAGTTAAGATGGAAAATGAGGACATCGTTAATTTTGTTATGCATGCTCATTGGTACAACTAACCTGATTCTGTAGCTTATACGGGCCTTCGGAAAAAGTGACTCAGATTACTGCTTGCTTCTCTATTCCCCAAATCTCCCGGATTACCCATGCCATGGGAAATACTTGGAATTAACTTAACATCCATGTAAGAATAATTGAAGTTGTTTAAATGAGACTTGCTAGATAAGTGATATTAACAAGTCTCAAAGGGGGGAATTGTTAGAGAAATACTGTGAGGAAAACCTTGCAAATAGTTAACAAGACTCAAGGACAAGGGAGAGAGAAAAACAGTACTGCAAAGGATAATCAGCTCCCGCTAAATAACCTGGATGAAGCCACAGCGCTTTGAAGAATGCGAGGGGTAGGTAAGACAAAAACAGCAGAGTAACCCAGAAGTGACCTTAGGTTCACTAAGGCTTATTAACATATTAAACTTCACACCCCTAAATGAATAATGAGATGGAAATGACATGATAATGATGTTACCGCCTCTTCTTCGCCTCCTAGGCTCATTAACAGGAATGTGAAAGCGCAAGCGCAGAGCGATTACCTGAGGTAATGAAGCTGTAACCAATAGGAAGATTTGTATAAAGTACTCCCTGAAAAGTGTGTATAAATCCAGAATGAGAGGGGGAGGAGGTGTGCTAGCTTTGTGGGTTTACCACCTAGCACCCATCTCTGCGCAGAAATGAAATAAACCAATATCTCGACCCTGTGTGTCTATTGGGTGCTTGCACGCCGGGTAACAGAACCCACATTTTGGGACAACAGTCTCACCACCTGGAAGCCCATGGCCAGGCTGCGTCCCAGAAAGCCAGGAGACTCTCACGACAGTGAAAAAGCAGGCTTTTCACCTTAATGGTACCTTAGGAGAGCCACGACAGCCCTGGAAGGAGACGGGTCCTTGTTCTGCGGATTTTAAACATGCAGGTTCAGGGATGAGACGGAAGTGGCTGGAGTGGCTGATACCCCAGAGGGTTGTGCTGTCATTCAGAGGGGCCTCAAGATGCTGGAGAGCTGGTCAGAGAGGAACCTCCTCAATCAAGTTCAACAACGGGAAGTGCCATGTCTTGCCCCTGGGGAACCATACCCCCAGGCACCAGGACAGGCTGGGGGTCGGCGAGCTGGGAAACAGCTTGGCAGAGAGGAGCCTGTGGGGGAACAACCAGCTGACCATGAGGCAGCAGTGTGCCTTCGTGGCGAAGGCGGCCAGTGGTCTCCTGGGCTGCATTCAGAAAGGTGTTGTCGGCAGGGGGAGGGAGGTGATCCCTCCCCTCTGCTCAGCCTTGTTGAAGACCCACGTGGAGTGCTGCCTCCAGCTCTGGGCTCCCCAGCCCAAGAGGGACATGCGTGGAGCTACTGGAGGGTGGGCAGGCAAGGGCTACCAGAATAGGGAGGGTTCTGAAGGCTCTGTCCTCTGAGGAAAGGCTGCGAGAGCTGGGACTGTTTTGTGGGGAGAAGAGAAGGAGCACGGGGCGGATCTTCTCAGTGCACATCCATATGTGAAGGGAGGGTGTAAAGAAGCCAGATCCAGCCTCTTTGGCCAGGTGCCCTGCGATAGCACAAGGGGCGCAAGCAGAAGCAAGGGAATGGAAGTGGATGACGAGGTGACCATGAGCCAGCAACGTGCCCTTGTGGCCAAGAAAGCCAATGGTATCCTGGGCCAATGGTATCTTCTGCACTGAATAGTACCTTGGGAAGAGTGTTGCCAGCAGGTTGAGGGAGGTGATCCTGCTGCTCTACTCAGCCCTGGGGAGGCTTCATCTCGAGTACTGTATCCAGTTCTGGGCTCAGGGGGGATCTTCTCAATGTATACAAGTACTTGAAGGGAGGGTGTCAAGGGGACGGGGACAAACTCTTTTCAGTTGTCTCGTGTGACAGGACAAGAGGCAATGGGCACAAACTGAGCAACAGGAAGTTCTGCCTGAGCGTGGGGGGGAATTTCTTCCCTGTGAGAGTGACGGAGCACTGGCACAGGTTGCCCAGAGAGCTTGTGAAGTCTCCTTCTCTAGAGATCTTCAAGGCCCGACTGGGTGCAACCCTGTCTAATGTGTTCTAGGTGACCCTGCTGAGCAGGGAGGTTGGACTAGATGACCTCCAGAGGTCCCTTCCAACCTTACTCATTCCATGATTCTATGAAATGGTGCAGCAGTGCAGATGCTAGAGGCCAGGAGACCCCCCCCCCGCCCTTGGCTGCCGGCCCACACCCCTGGGGCTGACCCACTGATGCATCACAATGTGCCGTGGTGGCATCGCAGTGACCTTGGCCACGACCACCGGCGCGTCCCCATTGCGGCACCGTGCCACCGCAGGGCAGTGTGGGCAGAGGCAGCTCTCAGCCCGGCGATACTGCTCAGCTAAGGCACACGCGTGCAGCCTCGCGCAGCTCTGTCCGGCCCCAGCGCCATGGGGCAGGGGATGTGCTGCGGTGCCTGGGGCGCTCCCGCTCCCGGCACGCAGGCAGGGCCCGGGACCCCCGCCCGTGGGGCTCCTGGCGCCCGCCTCGGGCTCTGGGGCACGGCGGCCTCCCGGTCCCCGGCGCCGCTCGGCGCCTTCGTGTCCTCCAGCAGCCCCGAGCTGCTCCTCCGCCAGCGCGTGCAGGTGACCCGGCACCAGCGCACGCGCCACCGGCACCTCCTGCTGTTCCCGCACGCCATCGCCATCGCCACCTTCAAGTAAGGAGCCGCGGCCCAGCGCTCCCGCCTCCCGCCCCACGGCTCTGCCCCGGCAAGCGCAGCTCCCGGAGCGCGAGGACGGCTGTGCCCGCCCCCACCGCGCGCACCCACCGCCCCCTCCCTGCCCTTCCTGCCCGCAGATGCGGCTCCATCCTCCGGCTGAGGCACCGGGTGCTGCTCAGCCAGCTGTGGGTGCTGTGCCGCGACGAGGCGGTGGCGGCGGCCAGCCCAGAGCACGACGAGGAGGTCTTTGGCCTTAAGACCAGCCAGACCCTCATCCTCGTCTGGACCACCGGCCTCTGCGTGGTCACCTTTGGGTGAGTCGCGGGACAGCTCCCAGGGCCTCACGGCTGCCTGTCCTGCCCCACGGGGCCCGGCCCTCTCCCCGGCACTCTCCCCGCACGGGCGAGAGCTCCGTGGGGCCCGTGTGGGTCCAGAGCAGCAGCGGCAGCAGCAGCCTGGGCTGAGGCTGTTTCTGCTCTGTGCTGCAGGTCGCAGGAGGGGAAGCAGCTCTGGCTCGACGCCATCCTCAGGTCGGCCCTGCTGGGGGTTCAAGCTGCCGGTGGGGCCAAGGGGGAGGGCGCGGAGCGCTCCCGAAGGAGCTGCCCGCGGACGTGCCCAAGGAGCGGTGGGGGAAAGGTGCACCCACGGCCACGCGCAGCTCCTGGCGCAGCAGCGGGAGCTGCTCTGCCTCGTGCTTGCAGATGAGCATGAGGCGCCGGGAGCCGCCAGCACAGCTCCTGCCGTGCGGGCATGGGGACCCCACGCCGCTGCCGCGTGTCCCCATGGCGGGGAGGCCCATGGGCAGCAGGAGCGAGGCCGTTGCAGGGCTCGTGCTGCCAGGCAGCGCTGCTGGAGGCTGCGCAGGCTGCGGGGCCCTTGTCCGCGCTGCTGGGGCTGCCGGGAGGGAGAGCAGCCAGGGCCGGGGCTGACGGAGCTCTTTGCGCGCCCTTCCCTGTGCACAGGCAGAGCCAAGGAGCCCCGGGAGCCAGGGTCACCCGCCTGCCCTCCCTGCGGCTCCTCACCAAGGTGGTCGGCTTCTACGGCCCCGTAAGTGTCCGCACGGCCTCCGCTCCGCCCCGAGAGCCGCTTGGCTTTCCCACCCGACCACGCAACGGGTTGCTCACGGAGGCACCTTGCTCTCTCGCCCAGGAGGCGTCGCTGACGGCCAGGACCGTGGAGGCGCTCATTTTGGCAGAGGTGAGCAGTGGCTGCCTTTGCCCGGCCCTCAATGGCTGCGGCCGGGCGGTATCTCAGCACGGTGCGGGCGCCTCTCCCGGGTGTGCAAAGGGAGCCAAGGCCCCGGGCTGGGGCAGAGCGCGGCAATGCCGCCCAGCTGGAGCAGCGCGCTCGCGGCCTCGCTGCTGCGGGGCGGCTCGGTCGGCTGAAGCCCTTTCTTGCAGGCTGCAGCCAAGCAGTGCCCCCGGGCGGACCCTTCAGCCGTCGAAGAGGCACTTTGCTGCTCGGCTGGTGAGTGGGAAAAACAAAGCGGGGCGCTGCCTTCTTCCATCCTGCTTGCAAAGCGGCGCTTCTGCCAGGCTGCCTGACCTGCCACCAGCGGTGACACGCTGGAGCTCACGAGCCCCGCGGGCAGCCGCAGCTGCTCTTGCTCTCTCTCGCCATGCAAAACCTCGGTGCCTGTAAACGTGCTGCAGCACGTGGCGCTGCGCACAGGCGAAAGGCGCCTCAGGCCCATTTGCTGAAGCCGTGTTTGCTTTCCTCTTGCTTGCAGCAGACGGAGCCAAGGGAGGGCGGAAGGTGGCGATCTCATGGCCCCTGGCTTGGAGAGGAACCTCTGCCACCGGGGACTGCCCAGGGCAGCTAGGCTCCGGCCCCCAGCTGTCTCTCTTTGGGCAGCCTCTGGCCCTCATCTGCGGGCCAGGTGATGCCCTACCCCAGCCAGTCCAGGTAAGCAAGCCTGGGGAGAGGGGTGTCCTGCAGGGATGCCTCCACTGCAGTGCCTGCAGTTCAGCATTCCCGCATGAGGCTGCACGGGAGACAGCGAGGGTACTGCCAGGGGACTCTGCGTGGAGCAAGAACGGCATGGTAAGCCGAGCCAAGCAGAGTGCAGCGACGAATCCAAGGCTGTCTGTTTGACAGGAGCTCCTGGACCTACTCTATGAGAGAGGCCCGGCCACCGAGGGCATTTTCCGGAAGGCGGCCAACGAGAAGGCACGCAGGGAGTTGAGGGAAGAGCTGGACAGAGGCACACAGGTTGATCTGTCAAGCAAACCCGTGCACCTGCTGGCAGTGGTGCTGAAGGTGAGTTCTGCTGACTTGTAGCTGGGAGAGCCCAGGGCGACTCTGCGTGGGCCCATGCCAGGGCCTCGATCGACCTAGGAGGGACTCCGTGCTAAAACTTGCCCAGAGGCACCACACTCCGAGGCTCAGGCTAAGCACCCTTGGGCATTTTCCTGTGCCAGGGGATGGTCAGCTCCAGCAGCTGCACCTTTGAGAGCAGCTAGCTCAAAGCTAGCTGCCTCCCAGGGAGTCACCGAAGTCACGGGCGTGCTGCTTCTCTGCTCCCTGCTAGTGCCCAGAGCCTCACATAGGTGCCTTGGCCTTGCAGGACTTCCTGAGGAACATCCCCTGCAAACTCCTCGTGGCCGACCTCTATGACAAGTGGCTGCTAGCGCTGGAGAAGCCCAGCCTGCAGGAGAAAATTGCAGGCCTGAGAGAGTAAGTTTTGCCACCCGTCCCACCGCTGGGGCTCAAAGCAAGAAGCAGCAGCCCCTGCCGCCTGCACTCCTCCTCCTGTTTGTTTGCGTTCCCGCAGGGTGGCTGGCCTGCTGCCTCCAGCAAACCACCTCTTGCTCCGGTGCTTGCTCTCTGTGCTCCACCACATCAGTGAAAGTGCAGAGAGCAACCGGATGGATGCCAGCAACCTGGCGATCTGCGTGGGGCCAAACATGCTCAGCCCCGACATGGACACCACGCTCCCGCTGGCCGTGCAGAAGGAGAGCAACGACAAGGTCTGTTGAATCCCGCACCCTGCTCCCCTCCCCTGAGCTGGGGCTGAGGCTGCCTTGCTCATAGCGGGCCGCACGAGGCTCTGAGCTCTGGCTGCGGCTACACAAGGTTGCTGCCGCCGCTGCAGAAACGTCCCTCAGGAGCACAAAAGGCTGCTCACGTCGTTTGCAGCGCCTCACACTGAACTCCGGGGCTTTCTGTGTGCAGGTGACGCTCTTGGTGGAGCTCCTCATCCACAACTGCGCAGCAGTATTTGGGGATGACGTTGCCTCGACCGAGGAGTCACGGGAGCACACAGGCAGCTCCACAGGTACGAGCACGGAGGGCTGCTTGTGCCATGCCAGGGCTGCTGCATCACTTTGTGTAACTGGATAGCAGCAGACATCTGTGGAAATGCCGAGAGGTACAGAGGGTTCAGGAGGGTCTGGCAGGGTTTCCCTAGTGAAGGCTTTCCAGTACTCCCATGCACAGGAACAAAGGTTTTGCCTTTGCATCCCGTGCCAGGGGGGAGGGGACATGGTGCTGCAGGGAAAGTGCCCTCACATCTTCCCATGGCCTCTAAAAGGTGCCTAACAGCTCACTCTCCCCACAAAACACCCAGGTGCTGCTCAGCAGAATGGTGCTGCCTGCAACAGCCCCGAGCCTGCAGCTGAAGGCAGCCCTGTGAACTGCCACCAGGAGCAGCAGCCCAAAGCAGCAAGTGCTTTGGGGAGCAGCACCTATCCCACCTGCCTCTCTGCCCCTCCGCTGACTAGTCAGAAGAAGGAGGTCAGCAACATGCCCAGGAGCTTCTCAGAGGCAGACCTGTCCTGCCAGAGCAGCAGCCTGGAAGGCAGGAGATGGGATCCGGGGGCAGCCAAAAGAGAGGAGCCTTTTCCCAGTCAGGAGACAAAGTGCAGCGTGGAGAAGGGGGCTCTGGAAACAACGCCTTGCCATCCTGCAGGCACGCTTATCAAATGGCACTCCCTCCCCACAATATCCTCCGGCTGCTCCCTGCAAAGCTCCTTTTCTCCTCTGATGGCTCGGTCTTCACCACCTCTTCACTAGTTTCACTCCCGAGCCGCCCCCCCCACCAAAAAAATCTTTCCGAAGAACGCCCAGGCTTTTCCCATCAAGCCCAAGGAGGACAGCCGCACACCCGGCACACACATCAGGAAGCGCTGCAGGGCGTTCTCTTGTGCAAAACACAGCAAAGCGCTCAAAAAAGTCCCACATTCTGGAGACCTGGAAGACAGGTGGATTCTGAGAGACTGCTCCTCAAGCAAAGGCAATCAGTTCTCCTGCAGAGCTGTCCAGGAGAAGAGGCCTGGTGAGAACAAGCCACTCCTGGTGCTGTATCAGTAAAGGTCTTGTTCCAGCTCAGCAGAGGAAGTGTTTAGAGAGGTGGGTGTAGCAGAGGAATCCAGGAAGACCACTCACTTAGGAAGAGCCTCCTAAGACCTACCTGACCACTCAGGTTCCCTGCTACACTTCCAACCATGAGACCCACAGAGTCGAAGCAGGACGTTCTGCCAGGCTGCCCATGCACCACCCATGTGCAGGACTCAGCAGAGGCATCTCCAAGGCATCTCCAAGGGACAGAGTTTCTTCCCTGAAGGCTTTGGGGGTGGAATGTGCAACCCGCAAGGTTCCCCTTGGAAGAAACTTCCCCGTGAGTTTCCCAGTGACCCCCTGTGGGAGCTTATTGACGGAGAGACTTGTCAGAGTCGTGCCAAGAGGCGACAATCTGTGGCACCCGTTGGAAAGGAGACCGGAAACGGGTGCCAGAATGTCTATGAGCAGAGGTCCCAAACACTCCTGCCCCTTCGGTTCCAAAGCAATTGTGAGCTTGGTGAGGAACCTCAGCGTTGTGGAGACCACCCTTCTGTGGAGTCAGTATTCTAGCCAGAGCTCTGCATGATTTCCTGAAGACCAGCTTTGCATGCAACTGTGAACCAAACCCCCTGGCAGTATTAAATGCTTTCCAAGAGGAAAAGTTGCCTGCCTCATCTCTGGCACTCTCCCTCCCTCCCTCCCTCTCTCCACACGCACGTTTACTCCAGATAGGCTGAGGTGACCAGGGATGTAAGTGGGGATTATGGCAACAAGATGTGCCCTGTGGGAAGGGTGAGCCTCTCTGCTTTGCCTCTACACCCCGGCAAGGCTCCCAAACGAGCGACCCTCCCTTGCAGAACGTGCTCTTAGCTGCATCCTTCGCAAGGGCTGCTAAGGACTGAGCCCGTAAGTCAGGAGAGCAAGTGCAGTTGTGTGTGCGGGTTCCTACTGGAAAGCTACTGAGACGTGGCCGGCCTCAGCCACTGCGGGTAGCGCAAAAGACACCTCTGGCAAATGGGTCTTTCTCCCTCCAGTAGCGGTTAACGAGTGATGGGTCAAAGAAAGGAAACAACTCCTCAGAGAGGGCAGGGCAAACTGGGAGGGGACCTGTGGAGGGCTGCCATCCGGCCTCCCACGCGGTCCGTGAGGAGCTGCCCTGGGATGGCCAGACTAGAGCAGGGTTGCAGGTGCCACCTTGCAGGAGCGCCAAGCGAGCAGGGAACGGAGGGAGAGGCAAAGCTGGTGCTGCAGCAGTAGCGACCAGAGAAGCCTGGGTGGAGTAAATGGAGGGCTCGTCCTGGCTGGCGGAGCTCAGAGCTGTGCAGATGGTGCTGGAGCAAGCGGCCTCTGGTGTGTGCGCACACTCAGGCGCTGCCTGGGCCGCTGCCAGCCGGGGGCTAGAGAAGTGGGTGCAAAAGAACGGGCAAGGAAAAGGTAGAGACGCCAGGGGGAAGCAACCCTGGGAAGAGTTAGCACCTGGCTGAACCAAACAACAGCTGCGATGTGCGTGCCTCCAACCAGCAGGAAAGGGCAAAGGGGAGTCTGATGGCTCATCATTTGGCTACAGCTGATGTGTGGGCCACCTGGGAGGCAGAAGGGCTAGGCAAGCGGTGGCACATATGGCTGGGGCACCGCAGGAGTCAGGAGCTATTTCCAGAGGCTGCAAGCAGGCGATGGCCTGAGGCAAAAGCGCTGCCCAGACAGGCTGTAGGCTCATGCCATTCTTGCCAAGCACTGGGACAGGAGCCGTCCAAAGGACAAGAGCCTGCCCATCTCAGCACAGGTAGGCTAGTGCAGGACACCTGGCAGCGAGATGATACTGGTGCCTTCAAGTGAACGCCTGGAGGCTGGAAACACCTCCTGGTGGGAGGAGAAATAGTTAGCAAGGTGGGGAACGTGCCCTGCAACAAGTCTAGCGAGTGCAGCCGCTCTCCACCGGTGGTCTGCTCCTTGCAGACCTCTGCTTTGCCTGCACAGAGAAAGACAACGTGAGCATGGACCCTCTTTGGAGAGGAAGGATGTGCAGACCGGGCGTGCTTCCAAAGGAGTACGACGGGCTTTGCACTTACCGCCTCGCTCTCCAAGGAACGGCAGAGCCGGGAGAGGGGAGGGACTGCTAAAACTGCAACTCCACAAGGGTGACTCCCTTAATTCCCCTGAGGGGGGATCCCCACTTAGTGTGGGAAGTGGCAAGTGGACTGGAGAAGGGGCAGGCGCCAGGGGGAAATCCCCCAGCAAAGGGGTACTGCAGCAGTGCCCATCAATGGCCAGATCAGTGCCGCCGGACCGAAGGGAGGGAGCACTTGTTCCTGGCGCTCTACCTTGCACAGCCTCCCACCTCAGTGCTCCCTGCACAGCCTGCGGCTCTGCAATTGCAGCCCTCGGGACGCAGGGCACAGCCCTGGGCACTTCCTCCATGCCCCGAGGGAGACGCCTCTCTTTGCTCAGCTTTCCCCTCAGCCCTCCGCGGCTCCTTTCTCTGCCTCTCACTCTACTGCAGAAACCTGTGGCTTCACAGCTCACACGCAGCTGACCACCTGTGTCTGGGCTTTACACACCAGCTCTCTAGCACAGCTGCATCGGAGGTGAGCAAGGAACAGTGAGCAAGGTCATTCATGACCCCTGCAGAGCCCGGCACTCCAAGTAAGACAGGACATTATGTGACACCGTGCTCGAACGCAGGAAACCCAGCAGTTCCAGGCACCAGACGTCATGGCGTTTGGGAAGTCTCTGGGGGTGTGAAAGAGAAGAGCAGTCCCCGCTTCTCTCTAGGTGCCTATGCTGGATGGCCTTAGGGTAAAGCCTGGACACCTGTACGAAGGGCATGGCTTTCTCTCCACGGTCTGCTACTGCTCTGCCTCCCCGCGGCCGCAGAAAGGGCAATTCCTTCCCAGGCTGCAAGGGAAGCGCAGCTGCACAAGCACTGCCCTGCGGGCAGGCAGCTGGGGTGCAAGGTTCATGGACCAGAATTGCAGCCAGGCGTCCTTCCCACACCTTAGGATCCCAAAGAATTGCAAACCTCATAAGGACAGTCGGGCCTTGGAGGTCCCTCTTTCCTTCGTTCAGTAATCTCAGAAGACCTTTTCATTATTTGCTGAAGAGAACCTTTGCATGATACCAGGAGTGTCATCCTCCAGAAACCTTAAATGCTTGCAAAGGTTACATTGCTGCTCACAAATCTATGGGGCTCCTAGCGAAACGACCCTCCCTTGCACGAAGTGCTGTGAGAGACTATGAAAACTATAAGTTTTCAAGAGTTTGAAATATTTTTATGCTGTCGCATGCCTTCATTTTTTATTCTGTTCCACTGAACTGAGGGAAGATATAGTGGCACAAAATTTGTATAATGAGGTGATAAAATCGGCTGTTATTCTGAGGAGGAGGAGAGTAAAGAAGTGACAGGCTTGATTTGTAGCCACCAGTTTACAGCAGCAGGAAAATGCCAATGGATATTAAATGACTAATTATCATATCTTCAACTAAATTAATGTATTAGACTCTGCATATATTTCTGTTGAAAAGAGAGTGATCAGCTTAGTCAAAATATTCTGGAATTATAATGTCACTTCAAATTGTAATTTAAAAAATAATAATTTGGTCAGATTTCATGATCTAAAATTCAAGCCGATTTATCAAATCATTAGTTAAGTTTACTTTTAGGCAGTGATTCTTAACACATAAATCAGCCCTTCTGAGCTCTAAATTTGCTTTTCAGTCGATGGATCTTAACAAACTTGCAGAAGTTTTGGCCTATAGAAGAAAAGCAGGCAGATGATCCTTAGCTAAAACTGTCAGAGGAGTTTTATGCTGTGTTGGGCTGCATTGCTTTCCTATGAACACTGGATGTTCATTTGCTGGCAATGTAGCAACAATCCCACAATACTTTTCCTCTTTCTTATATGTTATGTACCCTGAATATTTTGATATTATTTTTGATGCAAGCTATTTTTGAGAGCCTGATGCATCCCCTCCTACTTCTTTTGAACTCTGTGGGAGCAGGATAGTGTCTGGTGATTAAATCCCTTCCAACCAGAGAAGAAGGGTGAGTTTTTGTTGCTCATCTCCCAGTGTTGGCTGCTGTTAGTCTGCATGTATACGTGATAGCTGTCTTTTCAGCGGCTTCTTTCAACACAGCCTGGTTTAATCCTGATGGATGGGAGTGAAACACTGTTTTCTTGAAGCCATTGCACAGGGTGTGTTCTCTCTGCAACTCTTCTGGCACTTCAACTGTCTTGAATGAGCCCAAAGAATAACAATGTTACCTTTGTTGCACCTTAAGAGTATATTTCCCTCCTTGAATCAAGGTAACGTGTGAAGACAATGAAAAGACAATACAAGAAAACAGAAAGAACCAAGACCTCTGTTTCCTTCTCCTGTAGTAAGTAAGTGATGAGGTAGTTAGTTTTGTTATGGAACTAAACCCAAGAATGACACCTCTGTGAACTACTTTAATAAAAGCAAATGCAATGAGGCAATAAATGAGGTCATCACGAAGTACAGAAAGGGTAGTAGATCCACATATGCACTGCTCTTCATAGATAGGCTGGGCCATAGATACCTGCTCCATTTCCCTTGTACTGTATCTTAGCTGAGTGCTTTGCTCTACCCTCTCAGGAGTCTTCAGAGTCTTCAACAGGGCTGATGCCTGGCAAACACCCAAAAAGGTTCTCAGTCATCTTTAACAAGAGCTCTATATGTTTTCTTAATAACAGTCAGAGTACTCCAGCAATTCAATAGAAATACTCTAGAACATCACAAAGACTATTTGGACCAAAACAAATACATATTTGAGAAAAGTTATCAGCCCATACTTAGGTGCTGTTAGCACAAGGCTCTGGTGCGGCATGGACTCATGGGCATTTCAGCAAACATGTATAAGTAGTTTCCAAGCTGACATTCACTCCTCTGACCAGGCTGGTCCATGGTGCCCCCACTGTGTCACCTGGACCCTTCTCACTCTGGGAGCACCTGGAGGCTTCAGCACCCCATCCAGCACTCCTAGGCTGCAGCTAGCAGCAGCACGTCTGTGTGAGGGTCAGCAATAGCCTGTTTTCCTCACTGCCCAGTAAAGCATAAGCACAAGGACACATTTGGAGCTTTTTTTGGAAAAGCAGTTCAAAAAGAATACTATTTTGTCCATACTTAGTACTTATCCACAAGGCTACCGCTTGATATCCAATTAATTTCTTAGATAGCTATTTATGTATTTCAACAGTAGCAAGGAAGGGCAGCAAACACAGCCGAACAATTCACATATATCCTTCTGCTAACAGAGTATCTCTTTCCTTTCTATTGCCAAACTATTCTCATCCTAATCGCAGGGACAGAGCTCCCCAGTCCCACCTCCCTGAGAACTCCATGGGTGATTTCACCAGAGGTAAATACTCAACTTGAAACTTGCATCAGTTCATATTTTTGTAAAATCACATTTGGGGGAAAAATGATTAACTGATATTCACAAATGAGAGGCAAATGTCTGATGCTGTGAACACAGACTCCACAATCAGCTTTTTAATCTGAGAGAAGTCATCCAAGAAAAATATCTAACAGCTCTTAAGATTTGGATGTTTCAAACCAAACCAGTCCTAGGTGCAACTCCACTAATGGCAAAGGCAGTTTGTTCCAAAGCTGAACTTGGCCCACTGAGTCTTTTGAAATACATTTTTGTTACATAAATGTATTTTTTAAAAATCTTTTTATTTCTTGTAGCAGGCAGAGTTTCTACACAAACAATAGAGTCCTCCCTTATAGGAAGCACAAACCATGCAGTGGAGAGAATTATAGTGTGCTTTATCAATTATTTTGTCACCAAGTAGTTCTTAAATATACTCCTTTGTTCCATTTACGTCTCAGTTTTACCGCCTGTGGATGCTAAAAAGTCTTAAAGCATTATCATTAACACTGACAAAATTTTCTTCCCGACTTCTCCCTCAGTTTGAAAGAAAAGTGCCAAGTTAACACTGGCATATTTGTCCACAGAGAAAAATATTGAATCTTTCTGGTTTCCTCTTGAGAAATTGAATGTTTCCTTTTGCTCCTCATTCACTCATCTTTTCTCCAGACAGATGGGGAGCGGGTGTCACTCACAGCATCAGATGTCCCACCAGAGGCTACTTCTGCAGCAGCTCTGCTGCACCATTTGCCTTCCTTTGGGGTGCAAAAAACCTTTAGAGCAGTGTGGTGTCTCCTCTTGTCTGAATCCCTTCACACTGGTTCATACTCTCTGTTCAGCGTCTGCTGCTGAGGGCAGTGTATGATTTCAGCCTATAAAAGTGAAGCGACGCAGTTGAGCCTACCTAACATTTAACTTTTGATGGTTTGGGCTATGAAAAGTCTGCTATTGAGGCTGTTTCTTCTGCTAGGGGAGGAACATCTGAAAGTGATGCTATCAAATGTATATAGCCACCCCAGACATAATTTAAATCAAAGAACAGAGTTCATTCAGCCTAATGTAAGCTTTTAAAAACGAAGTATTTAAGTCAAAGCTAGTCATCGCAAGCCTTTTTTTTTGTATTATTAGCAGAAAATGGCAACCTCACAGGAGATTTATTTTATCCTAAGATGAGGTTGAGGATTGCTCAGATGAATTGCCTCACCAGAGGCTATTTCTCCACATTGACTATAAGATTAGCCTAAAGTGACCAGCTCAGATTTAGATGTTTAATACTAAGCAAGATAAATCTTACTCTTAAGTTCTGTGGGTCCCTTTGTGCAGCCTGGAGGACAGGGAATCCTGATCTATGAGAATAACAGGAACGGTGAAATAGCAGTTCTCATCTTTCATGTTTCTGCTGCCTGCATCTTACACCATGGTCAAACCCTCTTTGTGCAAAATGTAGAGGAGGACATAGTTCATCCATCTTTAGTGATATTTGCTACTCCAACATTGAATAAATGCAGCTGAGCTTTTGCAATAGGCAAAGAAACAAGAAGCAATTAAGAAATCTCTTACATTGCTAACTTCTCTAGCTAAATAAGAAACGTTTTCAGGCAATAAAATTGCTTAAATACATCTGTGTGCTTGAAAATAGGAATTAGGCAGCTGAGGTTAAAGCAGTCTCTCTGCATCAATGCACTACTGTTTTTGCTGCATTATTAGGCTGCAGTAAGCTCTGCTGTTAAGAGTCCCAGGAGTCTCTCAATGTTGTGTCTAGACTAGGAGATCTGTAGGCCCTTTCAAGTCCCCCGGTCCAACAACACAGCTTAGGCATCTCAAACACACATGTACACAGGTAAGACCTGGATGTACACCAGCACTGTCCTCACCACTTGCCCCTTGCACACATACACCTGTTCCCATAGCTCAGTCCAGGGACATGGCACATTCAACATAGGATTCAGACAGATAGTTAGACAGATAATGACCCCAAAGCAAACTAGAGAAGACCCCTAAGAGGGAAATGAACTACCATACTGGTGCAAATTACATGCTTAAACTTGAAAGCAGAAACAAACTCTACCAGTGAGAGCACCTTAAAGATGAACGCCTCTGGGCATAGCAGACCATTTCACCTCCATTTCACTATTGTTGAGGAGTCTGCAGACATGGAAAAAGGTGAAGTAAATACCTCAACTTAAACTGGGGTCCACAAGCACGACACCATGTAAGATCTGCAAGATTTCAGGGTGAGTGAAATAAAGATCTGCATTGGTTTAGGGTGATGCAGGTAGAGTAGCCCATAAGGCTAGGATTGATTTGATTCAGTGATTCTTTTTTTAAAATATTTGCATTCAAAAAGTTATGTGAGATGTAAAATAAATCACATTGACCTGTCCTGAGAAAAAAAGTAGTGAGACTATATTTGTATTGTTGGGTCTGTTTGATTTTGTTTCTCTTGGGGAATCAGACATTAGAAAAAAAAAAAAGAGGATAAATATTTTTTATGGTGTCTCACTACACAAATAACCCACCCGGTTCTAGACATTTTTCTGAAGTATAAGTACATCCAATATAGAAAGCAGCAACGATAACTGCACAGTTTATATCTTTTGACTGATTCTGAAATAATTCTGTAGTTTTTATAAATTTCCATGAAGTTCTTCTGAACGAGCAGACGAGATAACTCTTAGAGCTTACTTGAAGTAGTTCGTGTTCTTGTTTTACTTTATAATTAATTTAAACAAAAGCCAATATGCTTACCAAGATAGGAAATACATTTATATATAGTTTTAAAACAAATGAATCACATCAAAACACCTACCCAGGGGGCTAAGTTAATCAGTTGTGAAATTTCATTGAATTCATTGAGTTCTGATGACATGACTAAATTTGGCATGGTATTTTCCCCCAAGAAGAGCAGATCAGCTATGGAGCTTAGGATTTAAAAACAGAGCATATTTTTTGATAGGATGTTTCAAATACCCAGGCACTTCTGGAAAACTAGACCTGGAAAAGACTCAGAGGGTGAAGCTGACCTAGCTATGGTAAATGTTCACATCTGACCCAGGTCCACTAGGTTCCCTGTATAGTCAATGGAGGTAACAGACACTTGTACAGCAGGATTCATCTTACCATAAAGCAAATAGCTAGAGTAGGTCAGGTGAGTTATATCTGACATAAACCAACTGTTCTCATCTGATTATCATCAGCCCCAGCTGCAGCACAGACCTGATCCTGGTCTGAGAAATATATCATATTTTATGGATGTCAATTTTGCTACAGTATAAATAAAGAATTTTGCCTTCTTTCACTTTTTCAGTGTAATTAATAGTCTCCTGGCTCCTGCTACAGCTATTATAATGACAGTCATGTCATTCAGATGTACAGAATCACTGTTTAGCAGAAACCTGTTCCAATCCTGCTGCCAGTAATCAAAATCTTGATTCGTGTTGTTTAGACTCTTACGAACACATCTTTGTAATTTCTGTTTTACCAGTGTTGAGGTCTGCTTTGTCAGCCCCTTGAATTCAGTCACACTAGGATAGTAACTTTTGCTTGTCTCTTGCCAAGGAGAGCCCCAATATCAGTCCTGCAAGCCTGGTGAAGCCTACAGACTCAGAAACACATGATTACTCTATCAAGGGATTAACTCTTACCTCCTAACATACTATTGCTGGAGAAACTATTTTGCTCCCCCAAGAAGAAACTATCCTGTGTTGTGGGACTTTAGCTCAATCTGCTGTCCACTGCTTCTGCAGCAGGAGCAATTATAGTCCCAAATATTTCTTTTGCTCTCTTGACACTGGCCCAATAAATCATTTAATGAAATCCTCATAGATCTGGGTAAATCTTATAAGCAAATTTTCCATGGCTGCTTATTTGATTTCCCTTGCTTCAATGTTGTTCCGATCCCTTGCTGCAAGTAGGCTAATGTATTTGATGCCCTCTGGCACAAATACTCACCACAGCTGGGAATTACAGCTGAAAAGGAGCAGAAAGTAAATTCTGAATCCTTAATTACTTTCTTTGCAGGAAAGGAGACTCCTCGAGCTTTTCATAAATGGTTCTGGTCTATGTGGCCAAGTGAATGAAATTAAATCATGGAGGCTGGCTCTGAAGAGTTAACAACCTAATCTGAGATAAGGCTTGACAAGTCACTGCAACAAGACACATGGGAGTAAGGATTCCAAGGTCGCTGTGATAAATGCATATAGTTTCAGAGAAAGTTTTTAAATCCATAAATCATCCTAAGTTTTGTTTAGTTGCTTTCAAATGTAAATAAATGCAGGCACTTTCTCCCGGATATGAGCAACTAGTAGTTCTTTTCAGCATCCCAGTCAACACCAGTTATGAGGATCATGAAAAAACACAGGGGGTAACTTCAGAGATTAATGTTTTTGAAGAAAAGAGAAACAGAAAGGAAGAGATCACTACACCACCAGAAAAGCAAACATCAAATAAGGTATTTGAGCATAGTCTCATGTAGGAGACAGTAGTAGCACAAAAAGAAAGCAAATTAAAAAAAAAAAAAAAAGTAATGAAGCATCAGGAATGTATATATACCAGGAAGGTATATTTATCCTAATTCTTTGTGCAGTTTTCATTTTTTACCACAGTTAAGCCATGCTTTCCTCTCTGTCCTCCATCATTTGTTAGCGTTGTAGTCACTAAAGCTGCTGTGACAAGGTGTCAGCTTCACTCCATCTCAGTGCCTGTCAAAGCCTCAGAGGTTGCTCATACTCCACACATGCATCACTGTGCACACCCCAAAGCCTGAGTGAAACATTTATTCACTAAATGGCAGGTCAGTCTGAGAAATTGTGCTGGAAGAAAGTTCAGCGCAATCCAGAATGATGACACTTGAACTCCCTTCTTGTTCAGGATTATTGCATTTGCCACTGTTCAAATGAAGTCAGAGTTAGAAATTAGGGTTCCTGAGACATGCTCCTGCCTGAGCTGCTAATTTCAGGGGCCAATTAGCACAGATCTAGATCTCTAAGGTGGTACTAGTCTACACAGATTATTCAGCCCATGGGTCTGTCTTTTTGAACCCATATACTGAAAAAAAACCCCAAACCTCAGTCAAATATGGCTGTGGTGAATCTTGCAGGTGGCTTTATTTTCTGTATGTTCACAGGGGGCTGACACAGCATGGTCTTCGTTTTGTCACCAGAGAGGAGATAAATCTTCAGATGATAATGTGCAGCCATGAGTCCTGGTAGAGAAGGACTGAGGCTTCCATCCTTGTTTGTGGTTAGTAAATACAGAAGGCTATCCCAGCTCCAAGCAAGACATGCTCACAACAAAAATTAGTCTCTATAAATAGGTGAGAGTAGTTTTTGATCCAGGGAGGATGCTGGGAGGGTGACCTGGAATTTAGCTGGAAACAGAGCTCATCATTGCCTATTTGTTTGCGTTCTTCCCTCAGGTAAGGTAAGGCCTTTATATTAATATTTATGAAGGGGCTAGTCTGCCTATCAGATATCTGATAGGTGAAACATGCCAAATAAATAACAGGTTACATCAAATTTACAAGTGAAGTCTCACTTCTTTTGAAGGAAGAGTGGATTAGACAAGAATTAAGTAGGAGACTGACATTTTGATGACAGAGCAGAACTCAGAAAGACAACTCGTCTGAACACATGAGAGATGAGGACCTGGTGAAGCTGCTATAAGGCAAGTTTTATTGTTTTGTTTTGTTTTGTTTTTCTCTGTGTACTGACTATCACTTTCCACAAGCACCTCTGCATGTGCTAGGTTACTAGATCCCCGTGCTATAAACCAGATGCTATCTCTGTCAAGGATTACCAGTAGAATAGGGGTTTTCACTCTGGGACTGTTTAGAGTGATGGATAGGTCAAAATCATAACAAAGAGTAACAGCCCCCCCCAACACACATTCTCTTTAATAAATCTATTATTTATATTTTCTCCCTCCCTTTCTAAAAATTTCCAGTAGAAAATTATGACTAACACTTGTGGGATTTTTTTTTCAAATAAATCCTTGCTTTGGGTGCATCATTAAAGGATATGTTACTGTCAGGTCTGGTGAAGCTGTAATTATAGTGAGTACAATAAATAAAAGCATAATGGCTCTGCTGCATAAATAATGTCTGATTATTCCAGTTTTATGGGTGTTTAGTTTGCCAAGACAATAATTCCTCCTGCATACCTAAAGCAACCATATACTTCTAATCTGAACAATTTATGCTAGATTAAGTGAAAGGAAAAAAAGGAAGATCTTTTGCAACAGAGAGGACACTTGATCACTTTGTTAACTCCCTTGGACGAACTTGTACCACCGCATGCTCAGATGTGGCAGTGTCCAACTTCATGATAGTGTTTCCCATGGTGGTATCAGCACAGCAGTGCATCACCCTGACAGGGTGCCCCCAGCTTTGGGCAGGGGCCACCAACAGGATAATGCTCTGGACTCAGACACGCTGCTTGTGCTTGAGTATTGGCAGTAGAGTATCTCCAGCCTCAGCTCTGCCACCCCCCAGGCTTTCCCCTCCCAATCCGCCTGGGACACTATTCATGTTTCCATTTGCTGGCCTTTCCATTCAAGTCCTTTCTTGTTTCACACCTCACTTTAACCTGCCTGCTCAGGGTGCATCTTGCTGAGGGAGTTAGCTCCCAGCTTTGCACCTTTGCATGCATTCACACAAACCAAGTTAATATATAGCAATAAAACCAAGAGCAGAGCCAATAACTTGCATAGAGAAGAGAGAGGTGAGTCTCTCTCATGCCCCCAACTAGCTTAGCCTGCTTTTCAGGGTAGGTATTATTTAGCCCTGTAAGGCAGGTAAGAACTCTGTACTAAATTTTGGCATCCTCATGGCATGTCAGCAGACTCTGAAAGTCACCCTGCCTTTCATCATTGGAATAATAATAATAAATGAAGTACAAAACACAGGTCCTCTGAAAAGTTTCAGCATTTGAGCAATGAAGAATCATGAAATGTTGATCCTCAATCAGAGATATATTTAGCTGATCAAAATTAGTGGTAATTAATACAGCCCCAATTCTGACATCCAAATTCATACTGAGCACTTCTTACGCTTTGTAAACACACCTACAGAGGGCCATGGGACTGCTCACACAAGGAGAGGGACAAAACTGTCTTCCAGATGATTACTCATAAGTGAATATCTGCCTGACAGGACGTATCATTCGACTGATCACAAATGCAAAACATCATTGAGCTGTAACAGAAACATCTTCAGGCTAGACATACAATCAAATTTCCATGGCTTAACAAGTTATCACATGTCAGCTGAGTCACAGGAACAGTCTGTGCCTATGCTCCTTCCCTGGGGTAAATTAAATGTTTTGCATGTGCCCATGAACCAAAAGTGCACACAGGCAGTTTCTGAGGCTCGGCTGAGGCACAGTAACTTGTGAGGCTGCAGCCCCTTTGTCGAGGCTGAGCCACCCCACTGTGGGATTTTGCAATCCCAGAACCTCCTCTGATGACTGTGTCACTGACATCTCTCTAGAGATGGTACCATTGCTTCACCATGTTGTCCTCTACCAGGGACCCTGGCAGGTCTGTGTTTGTCTCCAGGTGCTCTGAAACCAAATTATCAATAGGATGCCCAAGACTGGCCCTGGATATGGGTAAATACTGTGAAATCTTCTACCTGTATCAGAAGCTTCTGCTATTTTCTTCAGGCAGTCAAATTAAATTGTGTTAGATAGTGCTGTAGAAATAACATTTAGAAATAACAGAAATAACATTTAGTCCTTGCATATTGATAACCTTGAAAGATCTAGTATTTGCAAGCCAAACCTGAGCCCAGTGCAAGCTGCCTTGGGCTCAGTTTACTGCTGTAGGCAATCCCTTGGAAAATTCTTCATGAAGCTGTTTCCACCAGCTCAAGTGAGTGTGTGGGCATTGTAAGACTCAATTTCTCAGCACAGAGCTTCTCCTTACCTTTTCCCTGTACAATACCCCCATCCTTGTACCTCCAGCCATCCCAGATTCCTACCAAATACCTCTCTGCAAGCACTGCTCTTTATTGCCCCAGTTCTCCTTCATCACCTGGCAGGCTGACTCAGTTCAACATATCTGGCAACTACGTACCAACGTACCTACCAGCGTAACTACCTGCTGCCCTGTGGATCTGAGTGATCGGGTACTGAACCAGCTCCCTGACTTGGAGGCATTGCCACCTTGAGCAGCACAAAGCCCTTTCCTGCTCCCTTTCATAGGGTAATTCGGGCCCCACCTGCTGACCTGCATCTTGGAGAAGCTGCATAGAAACCACCACACTTTGCCACACTTCCTCTTTCTTTCCTCCTGTCATGTCTAGATTTGCTTTATTTTCATCCTATGTGTCTAGGATTACAGATTCATCTTCTGGAGCTGACTCAGTGCTACACATTTTTCCTCATGATTGGGTTTAACACATCATGTTTATTTTCTTGCTGAATGGTTAGATTTGCTGTGATTGCTTAAATCCCCTCAGCATGATCCTCACTCGAAGCTTTATCGCGTAACTGCTGAAATGCTTTTCTGAACCCCATGTACTTTTCTTCATGTATGCTCCCATATTTGCAGGTTATCTGCATAAACAATCATCATCAATATTTTGTTGGGAAGCTGAAACATGCAATAACAGCAAACGTATCTGTTACTGGAAATGTTTAGTTCAGATTGTGTCATCGCCTATCTTGGTGAGCTATACACTAAAGACCGTAAATTATAGTGAAGAGAAGACATAATACCCCTCTTTTTATTACAGTCTAGAAACTCCCTTTTTAACAGTCTGGGGTATATCTAGCAGGTCATGATCACACTGCAAATAGTAATACATAAACAAATAGTAAACACCAGGATACAATCATTTCCCATACTGTTGGGAATGAATGTAGTCTTGGTCAATTACTGTGTTTCTTTGTGGATTATAGTTCTATTCATCTACAGCATTACTTTAGCTTTGTTTCTGAAAATCTTGCCAACCTGGCGTATATTTATTGTAGATAGTACTTTGAGTATCCCTTTCTCAAGCATTTTTTAATGGAAATATGTGTAGGAGAGGAATGGGACTTCTAATATCATTAAAGATTAAAAAATCGGGGCTTATTTAACTGCTCTTATATAGTTCCATTATCATTTTCTGAATAGCACATTACCAGTAATTGGTTTAAACTTTATAGCCATGTCTATATCATATCCATTATCTAAGAAGATTCAAAGAATACCGGCAGTATCCAAAGACAAACAAAGTTAATTAAAATGTGCGGTGTCATGAGCCAGGTTTACAAGAATTTATCCACTGGAAACCCCTTTTTGACATTGTTGATTAATCTTGAACAGAGCTGCCTTTCCAGGACCTAGATGCATCAGTACACCAGAGCAAGAAGCACACTTTATGGTAGTTTGCATGACTGAGTACTTGATAAAAATTAAAAAAATAAAAAATGAACGAGGTCTCAGGGGTACCATGTAATGAGTTAATATTTCTTACTATAAAATTATTTAATGAGTGGTTGCAATTCTCTTCAAATGTATTTAAGTTCAGATAGGTGTCTTGTTTGGTGGAATGTTTGGGGGGACTGAGATAAGCTCTGGGACTGGCAATCAACTGACAAAATCCAATGCAGGCTGGCAGTGACCAAGAGAAACAAATAAATCATTACTCCTGTTTCCAGGGACAAGCATCAGATGACACTTGAATTCCCCTTTGCAGATGTCATTACATGCAAATGTCATAGATATCTCTGGAGTTTTCTCAGTGCAGCAGACATAGCAACCACAGGCTCTCTTCTCAGGATGTAATTGTAATTGCAATGGATGTTAAACTAATTTTACAAAAAGATATTTTAACCTTTTATTGGTAATAATTCTCCCTTTCTAACTGAAGGTTCTTCAGAGGAGCTCACTGCTTTCACCCCCAGCTTAATAGACATAGGCCTCTGGAGCTGGAGTTTCAACTCTACAGTAGCAGGCCTTCAACGCTCTCCTCTGCTACAGCAATATCAGAATATGGCAATGGTCAAGAGCTCCTCATGTGGATGTTGTTCTGTATTACAAATGGTAAAAAATCACCATCACCATCCACCACCACCACAAAGTTACCAAGTCACTTCAGTATAGTAGAGGTCTGCATACATCGTGGGCTTCTACCACCATAGCTCTTGCAATCAGGGATCACATTTCTTTAAAACCTCAGATAACGTACTGCCTGTGTGACAGGAATACATCAGGAAAGGGTCCCCTGGTGCTGTTCCTTTCCTCCAATGAGTCTCACAGGCTTGAACATAACAGCCACTAAATAAAGGAGGTCCCTTCACTGTTTGATTTGCATGGCTCTTTCAGGGCACCAGTCATAAGCCTGTAACCATCTCAGAGGCACACATCACCCCTAAACTCATGAGCTTATCAATGAAGAGGGACTGATTAGGGCCCTTCTAAAAAAGACGTTGTCTCCATCAGCAAAAGAGAATTGAAATGATCAGCTTGGACAAGACATCTATCTTGGTACCCCCAGAGGTAGGTAAGAGCAATTCACATCCACCATGACTTGCTCTTTCTTGGTAATATTACTAGTTATTAGAAGAGGCACACACAAAAGGGAAAATTTTTCCTGTGATAATGACCTAGTAGCTGAGCAAGGAGGAGCAAGACCTACACAGCTCCCGATCACTAGCATTCTCTGTCATGTCCACATCTTACCACCACCACTGCACCTTTCCTACAGGAATATTTATAATACCAGGAGACAGTACGGAGGTGAAGAAGAGCAAGTGCTGATGGGAGGTGGGGCCAGTCACCAGATGCCTAGCCACCCTGTCACTGTGGAGATAAATTCAGCAATATAGCAAGAAGAAACTACCTGAATTCAGCAATGATGAGAAAACTAGACACAGGACTTACTAGGACCCTCAGGGACAAGAGGGCACTTCATGAGATCATTTGTGGAAAGAAGACTCCAGGTTCTAAAAATTCTACTGTATTAAATAATCCCAGAATCATTTATAAAAAGTAAGAGATTTTAAAAGCCTATTAAAAATGCCTGTTCTCCTGATGAAGTCCCCTGAAGTCCCCTGAAGGCTACCTTGATATCATTCATCACTGAGTACTCCTAGCACTGTATACTTCTGTCTGAAATACGCCTTTCTTTCACTGCTTTTTTAGCTGTGATGATACATAAGCGTGGGTATTTTTAGAATAAAGATTCTGCATTACTTATTAGTAGAGTTGTAATGATATAAAGAACTTTTTTCCTACTCATTTTTCCATGGTTCCAGGATAACACACTCCTCTGAGAACATAGTTTTACCTCTTGTATTTATTGCTCTGAATGAATACGCTGATCACGCTTTCTACACGCTAGGAGTATCTGCATTAATTCATCCATTTGTGGAACTCTGTATTAGAGACACTCCTTGCCTCAAAGCAAGGATGAAAGTGTATTGTCACACCCCTGGCACTGAAGTAGTTTCATCCAAAGGACCAGCAGGCCAGCCATGACCTCTTCTTACTCCAGAGGTAACTGCAGAAACACTAATCAGGTGTTCTCAATTTGTTTATCTCTTTGTTTCCTCTCTCCATGTTCTTTCTTTCAAAGAGTAGTTCTGAAAGTTTAAGGAATGAGAGGAGAGAGAGAGAGAGAAAAAAAAGAATAAAATTACAATTTTTCAAAAGAACATATCAGCAAGCTCAGAAATGGGTTAAGTTCAGGCTGCTTGCCACAACTGGAGAAAAAGAATTGATTCAGTGTATAGTGATTCAAAAGGTGAAACTGATGTCCTGAAAATAGTATACCTTTCCACTGCTTTGAAGGATATTTTACACAAATTCAGATTTTTAGAACTGCTTTGAACATAATCAGAGCTGTCTAATCTTGTCAAACATTTGCTCTTTGGCAAACATGGATTTCCAAAGGGTGCATCTGACAGCCGGCTAGTTTTCAGAAACATGCAGCAGAAATACTCAGTAAGAATTTCACCGGGAGGTTTCTTCCAGCCACAGCTTCATTTAAGCATTTTTTTGTTTCTCAAGCAATTTTAACTTCCAAGCATAGGATGGTATTTTCCTCCTTTTATTATGAATAGTGATCATTTGTACTCTTGTAGTTCTTTGATGCCCCAAGCAAGTTCATGTGCTGCTGTGCTAGGTCCTCTAAAGTCCCAGGAGAAAGCAGCGTGAAAGATGATACAAATGCTGTGAACTTCTTTCTCCCAGTGGGGATCAGCTTCGTGGTTATGACTCATGAAATGAATCCAGCACTTGTGACACTGGTAGACTTGGGTTCTGTAATGTTTTCTTCTTCCATGTGCACTTGTGACAGGTCCTGCAGACATACAATGCTGTGAATTCTCCTGTGGAAACTACCCTACAAGACTTCCCCTCTGTGCAGTGGAGGGGAACAGTGCTGACAGTAGAAACACTCAGATAAAAGAGCCATCTCTCCTTCCTCTGCTGGAAGCAAATGGAGAGGGGTTTCTTTTCCTCACGGATAAAGTCGAAGCTTCCTCACCACCTTCAACATGTTTTAACTGCTGGCCCATGTGCGAAGAGCCAGATGTTTAAAGGTGGGTAGGTAGCTAGGTAACAGCATGCCTGTGTGCTGCAGTTGGTTGAAAATTGCCCAATCAAGCATTTTCAAAGAGGATTATTGCAAAAACTCGTTATCTTTCAAAATTTCCTCCAGATACATCCACCTTTAGATATCCATAGTCTTTAATAAATCTGTATCAGTTCTCACAACGTTACTTGACTGAGGATATTTCTAGACATACATGATCCAGAGAGATTCAAGGTATATGCAGGATAGCCTAGGTAGGATAGAGGCAGGGGAGAGACAGTATTTGGAAAACAGCCTGTTCCTCTCCCTTGTGTCTTTGTCCTACCCACTGAAGAACTGAGATCAGCTAAATGCAACCTGTCAGGCTGCCAGTGTGGCCTTCAGCTGTCCCATGTGAAACTACTAGCTCCAGCCTCATTTGCGTTACGATCTTGCAATTGCTTCTACTCTTGTTGCTGCCCTTGCTCCAAGGACTGCACAGCAGGATAGAGCAGTCTACCATCCTCAAAGCATGGACGACTGATTGCTTCAAGGAAAGCAAAAGGAAGTAAGGAAGCAGAAGAGACAAAAGGGAGCAATGGAAAGAAAATCACCCTTTAACTCACTGTCCTTCAGGATTTGGAAAGTCTAGAGCAAGGCATATGCAGTGCATACACCATATACATACAGGTACACATACCTGCACAGACAGAAAGTGCATCCTCAGGAAATGTACTGGTGAAAGTTAAAATTAAAACCAAAGCTCCAGTTCACCGTTACCTGTAGCATCATCTTGCATCAGGAGAGTGCGCAAAGCTCTCTCGAGTTGGAAAACAGACAGCTTTCCATGAAAGCCATGAAAGCTTTCTGAGCCAGCAGAACAAGCTGGAGCCATGCGCAGCCTGCCACAACAAGCCCAGAAGAAGCCAACAACCAAAGAGCCTCTCTGTGTCCTCAGCAGATATTTTCACATGAGCTGTGTACCTAGATGTCCATGGTAAAATAGTCTTCCAGAATCAGATCTGGTATAACTTTCCAAATCTCAGCCTGCTCTGTGTACTTCCCAATGGCCCTGAGGAATGTAGAACCTGCTGTTACCCGCATCCTGTTCCTCCAAGCCAGTACTTCTATTTATGTGTCTCAGCCTTACACCACACGGGTAGTATTGGTATGGAGCACATCAACTCCATCCCCCTGATGAGAAGCTCCTTCCAGAAGAGGTTCTCGAGCTGAGCACTGTAACATGACAGGAGGAACTGAGATCAAATCAAACAATTCAGTTCCTTAGAGAATAAGCCTCATAATTCATGCTTCCATGGATGCTTCTTCCTAAAATCACATCTACCTTTTTTATGTTGAGGTCACTATCTTTCTGCAATGTGTCCAAAAATTGCTCATTTGCCACAGCTTATTTAGAAGAGCTGGTAGAAATGGAGAGCAAGTGCAGTAACAGGAGAACAGAGTTTTAATCTGGAAAGTTGCAGGGAGGTTTCACAGAAAAATCAAAGTTTTCTTTGAAATGCTCAAGTCTCCTTTTTCTCTCATGAGACTTTTTGATGAGAGCCAACACTTTAGCCCAGTATTCCACTCAGTTAAGAGCTCTGCCCACTTTGAGACCCCTTCCTCACAGAGATAAGAGCTGTGGCACTTACATCAAAGCATGTCTTTTATTGAAATCACCTGCCATGCCAGGAAAAAAATAGGTCTTGTTAGTGGTTTGGGAGGGGGGCAGGATCCTGAATAACTAATTTGAAAATATTTTTCTATGAGGCATTTACCTTGAAATTTCCAAAAATTATCTCATCTTTAATAAGCTGCAATTCCTGTCACAAGGATCTTCCATTTACCCTCCAGGAAGTTCCTTGCACTGAAGTTTGGAAAGCTCTGCAGCCAAAGTGAGAGTGACATGAGCGGATGGAGGCATCTTATGCAGCTGGAGATACTGGGGGCTTACACAACTGGAAATGTTGTATACCTTTCACTCATTGCAGTGTGTGCATCTGTTAAGGTACACCATAGAGAGTACAAAGGAAAGAAAACTCTCTGCAAGTAGTATGAAGCCAGCTTGTAGTTCACTGGGGCTAATCACCTCTTCTAATGGGGTAGTGAATTACAGTTAAAGAAATCTAGATTGGTTTTTGAGAAATTAGGGAGAGGGAAAAGGGTTACAATTTATCACACAGGTTATTCGCAAAAAATCATCCAGTTACCTCTGAAAATGGGAATAATATCCAGAGAAAAAGCATTACATTGAATGTATAATAGATACAACTAGGAATGATCAAGGCTACTTAAACATTCTTAACCAGAGAACCATTCTTCTCATGTTAAATCCCTTCTGTGGATTTATCTCCAGGAGATCAGAAATGTTACACAAAGATATATCAGTGAACATCAGCTTTCTGAGAGTGGAAGAACTTACCAACGCACTATAACAGTCTGGGAATGAATGATGTCTGGTGACTCACTGCAGTGAGAAACCTTACCTGCCGCTTACAAAAAGTGCCCCAAGCTGCATCTGACAATCAATATTGATAAGACAAAATGAAGAAGACTGGGAGATTGTTTGCATTTGCAAGTGTGTTTATAAAAGTCTATTCCTATGCCTTAGGACTTGGATTGACCTTCTTGGCTTTCTTCACCTGCAGCTCAATATTTTTCTTTGGAAATACATGGGACAGGGGCATGACCACAACAACTTCTCTGTGCCATGTCCTGTATGCTCATCATACACAAATTTTTAATGAATCATCTTATTTCTCACAGTCTTTGCCTCTGCCCACTGTTCCTTAGAAGTGTATTCTTGTTGCTTTGCAGACCTGGGACTGCTTCTGCAAGCTCATCCTGGTTCGCCTCCCACAAGCCTCCTCTGAAAGTGGCATGGCAGTACCAATTGCTAATGGATAGGCAGTGGGCCCACAGAGAATAAAATCATCACTAAACTAGACCTCATTGGCTTATAGGCTTAAAAGAAAACTCTCAGACCTGCATATTATCTATACTCCATAGCCACTGTTGTGCTCAATTTCCCTCCCACATTTTTCTATACCAGCTTTCTATCTTGTCTGAATGCTCCTGAGAAAAGGGACTGTTCCTCCACATAGCTGGAGGAAGCTCAACCCAGCACATTCTCCCCACCTGAGGAGAGTGTATTTATAAGGTGAAAAATAATGCCTGCAGACCACAGGTTTTTGGCACAGTAGAAAAAATAGGACAGATAAAAGAGATGAATGCTTACAGAAATTAGCAGTGCTTTCCTTTAGATCAGCTTTTTGATTTTGCAGTCAGCTGTAAAAGAAAAAATGGGGAAAGAATAAAGGGAGGTGTGACTGGGTAAATTGTCATTCCAATTCCTGTCTTTCCTGTGCCTCATAAAGCTAAATAATAATATAGTGAAGTACAGAGCACTTCTGAAGTTGCAGCCTCACTAGGAGATGTCATAGCTGTGATATTCTAATGAGTTTGAAATGACTGAAGAGTGTCAACGGGTGAAATCTGTTGTAAGAAGATTTCTAATCCTCTGCACAGCAGGGAAATACTTTCTGAAATCCCAGCACATTCATCAGTGATAGCTCAGACTATAATTTCATGCATTATGAAGATATATTCACTACTCTAATAAAACATCTTCAGTTTTACAAAGCCAGAATATTGATGGAATAAAAACAGTTCTAAACAAAATCTTAGTGTTGAATGTTGTGAAGTGCATTATACTTTAGAAGCTTGAACTTCTGAAGCTTTTTTTTTTAGTATTTTTTTATGTAACAGGACATTAGGAGTAATTATGTCCTCAGAAATACATCAAACAGCTTTCTGTGATTTAAAAGACACATGGTCAGGCTTTATATGTTAAGAACAAACTGTGTCAAATCAATTAAATTACCTCCTACAACTTAGCAACAGGCCTCATGAATGGGGACGAAGGAGGAGATGTCACAACTTGATTTTATTAAAGGTTATTAGTGCTGTTTCAATTATGTTGTCATAAAGAAGCTAAGGAAAAACAGCTAGAAGAGACTGCGAAGAGGTGGATGCAAAACTGGCTGCACATCCTAACCCAGAGAGCTTGCTATCCAATACTTATTGTCAAGATGGAGAGGCTGGAGTTTATCCTGGGTCCAATAGTGTCCACTGTTTTCATTAGGTTCTGAGATGATAGCATTTATGGATGAAAATCCAAAGAACACAATGAACTATGGGAAACAACTCATTTTTTGGGTAGTTCTGGGAAAAATGAGTTGGTAGGAAGTGGACAGTAGGCAGTAGATGGATGATCAGTCACAAGCCAAACAGGAATCAGTCCTGACTTGCTGTTGCAAAAAAAGGCAATCATCACTCTGAATGTAGGAACTAGCCTTCAGCCAGTGAAATATGTGAGATAATCCTTCAGCTCTGCTCAGCACTGATAAGGCCCCAGCTGAACTACCATGTCCAGTATGTGCTTCAGGAAAGGCATGGACCACTTGGAGAAGCACAGAAGATACCAGTGTAAATGGTAAGAGGTCCAGAAAATATCCCTATAAACAAAGATTTAGGACAAAAAGTTGAAGAATGAAGCGGAAACATGGTACCAAATACAGTTCAAATTACAGCCTGAGAAGGAAGGGCATGATCTAGCCTCTGTGCTCCAGGGAGCAAGAAAAAACAGACCTGAATTGCAGGCTAGACACTAAGAAAAACTTTTTAATGATAAGACCAAAGGAGGGATGGAATAATCTACATGTAGACAAGCTTTTCTAGAGACTGGCACAGGTACAGCTGAACCTGTTTCAAGACAGAAAGGAATAAGGGGACCCTGGAGGTCCCTGCAACCTTCTCTTTCTGAACTGTGTAGAAGCAATACACCAATAACACGAAAGAGGAGCAAAATAAGGGGCAAAACGTCTCCTTGTCAGCAATTCCACTGGCCAGAAGACCTGCTGAAACACAGACCAGTCCCTCCCATACACAGGCTCTCCCTGCGATGTGGGACAAAGGCTTGAAATAGCAGCAGTTTCAAAACACTGGAGGAGAACCTTAGTGGGTTTCATTGCAGAAAAGTGCATGTCATCAGCCTGGGAGCTGAGATGCAGAATTTGCCACTTGATTTTGTTGAGTCTGAGCACGTGATACAGGGGCACTAAGAAATGACTAAAAACCTATCACCGCAGTGTCTGTGTAACTGAGGAGGAGAAATCATATTTTTCCTGATTTGAGAAGAGGATCTTTGTAAGCATTACAAGCACACATAGTTTCCTTTCATATTATTCCTTTAATTCAAAGTGGCATCTGACAAAAAAGCTAGTCTCCTTGACAACAAAATGCAGCCTTTTGCACGGGGGAATTGTGCTGTATGGCTCATCCTAACTTCCCAGGCACCGTCACTGGACAAAAGTGCCTGGGAAGTCACTCACTCGGCACAGGCAAACTAGAGTTCGTATTGTTCATGGTGGCAATTTCCTTTATACCCTTTGGTGCACAGTGATATGGATTACAAACAGAAGAAACGGACTTCTAGGATGGTAGATTAAATGCTTTTTTTTTTTTTTTTTCAGAAGCAAATAAAGCATTTGTTGACGTTCTTTTTAACCTGAGATCCTGCTGTTGTTTCTCATCTAACAGCATCTTTACCCTTTTCCTGTTCTATTTCTGACTAGGAGTGACATGTTACATAGATATATTAGAAATACTCTCCATCATATTCATTTATACTAGCAATAGACTGTGTGAGACAAAGCATCTTGTGACATTCGGTATCTGGTTCTTGGCCTTTTTTCAGTCAAATAATTCTTTTTCTTACTTTTTAGCTTAGTCTGAAGAATAGGTGTAAAGGTAGGCAAGTGAAAATTAGGAAAACTAATCACAGCTCTCTTCTGAGTTCTGTAGTTCAGTTTTCCTATGTGCATAATATAATAATATTAGTATGCAACTGTAGAACTAGGATAAATTAATTAACATTTTAACAGTGCTTTGAATGAGAAAAGCTCTGCAAAATGATACTGTCATTTATGAGTTTAATCACATTCGAGTTCAATAATGTGGCAGAACACTTAGACTCAGTAAACTAACTAGGTATTCAACTGTTTCCATGATTTTCAGCTTTTTCTGGAATGTCATTTTATCAGAGCAAAGCAGAACAGAACAAAAAAAATCACGTTTTGCTGGGTTTCCTCTGAGAAGAAAGTTTTATGAACCGTAAGTAATTACAGTCTGTTCTTAATAGTATACTAAATCCACTGCAGTCATCAGACTTTTTGCTTCATCTGGAAAATGCATTTGTCATCGAAAGTCAAGAAGTTTCAGAGACGAACATTTCCATGTGGCAGCCTATGTTTCTAAAGCTGTGACATGCCTCTGTAATAACACTCCTATCAACGAGAATGCAGAAACTTTGTTCTAATTTTCTCTGTCTTGTTTTGCTCCTGAATACTTGGCCTTTATTCTGTTACCTCAGGTCACTCAGTTTCCAGAGGATAAGGAGAGAGGACAATGAATATGCAGAACAGAAAATTTAATTTCAAAGAAGTGTATCACACATCCTTTTTGTATCGGTTTGATCAGGACCTACCAAGCTGCATACTGGTTAGAGCCAGGATCAGTGCAACTATTTGTTTTTCAGTTACTGCATTTATCACCCAGAATTTGACCACAATGCAGAAATTATTTCAATGAATTAACTGAATCAAATAATGGAATAACATAGTGTATTGACAAGTACATGTAAATAAAGATATGGATTAAATGGCTTGGGTGATAGAAAGGCTCATTTAAGAAATGGATTTTTGAAGTTCACTCAAGGTCACATCTTGTACACCTATTGGTCATTTTTCTCCTAGGCCAAGAACGTGATGAGTCTGAAAAGAATAAGAAACTATTTGCAAGGTTTTACCTCATAAGGGTTCATCTTTTATGTGAGTAATAAAAAATTCAAGCCCTATCCATCAATTTCTGCTCTGGTGAGCCTGGGACATGCCATCATGTTAACAATGATGAGAAGTCAAATTCAGCAAAAGTAACAATTAAATTTCATCTAATCCTGGTCCAGTCTTCCAATCAACACTGAAACAAGTAGGTATTGACAAACATGCAGGGAAATACCATGTCCCTCGCAGGTTTATATGCCAGGATGAAGTCTGAGGACAGCATACAGCAGTGCTACCTAGCCAGATAATCAGCATATTTTCCAGCAGTTCTGTCAAACACAACTTTGGCAAACCATTTCTGCGCCTTAATTGTGGTCACTGCTGCTCATGCCTTTCCTCCCTGCCGACGGCTCTGTTTGTCTAGCAGACATACTGTCAGCTCCTTTCCTCTGTGGATGCATGTGTGTACGCAGGCAGATGTTTACAACCAGTAAGGGTTCTCTGAGAGCGTCGGTGCCATTGGCAATGGTGCTTGAAAGTATTAGCTATGGTGGCTGGAAGCTCATTTGCCTCAGATAATTGAGAAGATCCATTTAAACATGATTCAGATAGAGCAGTGCAGAAATTCATAATCCAAGCTAGTGGGAGAAATGGAATAATGCAGTGGAGAGAAAGGAGGACTCCAGCATACACAGGTGAAAAGCCCAGAGAAGCAAAGTGCATAAAAAACATGCAGTCCTACCCCGTCCCTCCTCCTCCGAGTGGAGGACAGTTTAGCTAAACCCCTGCCTTTGGTCTGAAAGGCAATGATACTGTGAGGTGCACAGAGTATGTCCACCCTTGCTGCATCCCACTGTTTCTGTTGTCACGTCTATTCCTGTGTCCTCACCCTGAAACTGACACCATGCTGAATTCACTACAGCAGCCAGGACTTTACTTTATTCTGGGAAATGCATTTGTCCTGAAGAGTCAAGAATTTTCGAAGACAAACCTTTCCATGAGGCTGCACTCGGTTTGGCATGGGTAAACAGACCATTTGGTGTGTGTTTCCAAAGCTGTGACATGCCTCTACAATAACGCTCCCATCGAGAATGCAGAAACTTTATTCTAATTTTCTGTCTTGTTTTGCTGCTAAAGACTTGGGCCTCTCTTCTGTTACCTCCAGTCACTCAATTTTCAGAGGATAAAGGATGACAATAAAGTTTCTGTGTGTTCCCTATAGAGATGGAGGTCCTCTGAATAAACAGCTAGAGTCATCAGTGGCAGCAGTTCCCAAATACTGCGGCCCACACACAGCTGCCAACCCTGACAGTTGCTCACAGACTTCTCTACATGCACACCAAATAATCTGTAAGAGAACAATTCAGAGTCAAAATGGTCATGAGGAATAATTCCTGTTCTCACTGGTGTGCAATGGACTGGAGCTTGGAGACCATCATCCAAAGGACAAAATAAAAAAGCTAGGAAGACTGGAAACCAAGTGTCTCCAAGCACAGCTTTTCCAAGTATTTCATACAAGGCCATTAGCAAACTAACCACACTCCTCGTTTCTGATGATACAATGACACAGACACAGGGGGTGAGAAGGTAGGATGTGGAACAAGCTAAGCACCACTAGGTGCACTGGGACATGGACCTGCGGAGGCTGAGCTTTGTCTGGAGGGGCAAGAACCATCGACAGCCTCCTGTAGGGGGAGGACACAGGAACAGGCATGACGACAGAGACAGCTGGGCGCTTCTTTGCTTTCCATCTGTATATGCTGGAGTCCTTCTTCCTTTCTGCAATATCATTCTATTTCTCCCACTGTTTTGAAGTACGTGTTTCTGCTCAGTGTTATTATTTTCCAGCACCTTTCTCATCTACCATTTTCTCTGTCCTGTACAGCTTTCCTTTGTTTCACCAGCATTTCTTATTTTCTCTCCAGCTTTGTTCCATGTCTGTTCCTGCATTAATTTATCCTGTTGGCTGGCCATTATGTAAAACATAGTGGGAACAAGATGTTCCTTTGGTACAGAATTAAGGATAGAGTGCGAACAGCTAATCTTCTGGCATTTTCACCAGAGGAAAAAAAAAAGTCAAAGAAAAAAGTTTCTTCCTTTGCGTATCTCTTTTAGATTAAAATTAAACTGGACAAAAGCCAGGTGGTACAGTGAGTGATTAAGCAGCCCCAAAAACTTCATTCTTCTCGAGCCAGAATGTGGAGTATCCTCAAAGCCAGCTTCATCATGCATTGATATTTCCATCAATTCCTCAAATTTAAGGCACGCAAAGAAGAGGAAGAAGTGAAGATACAACTGAATCTGGTTTAGAAGCAGGGAGCCAAGCAGTCTTTCAGTGAGAAAGGACATCCAGTGGGGGGTCTGCTATGGAGACTTGGCTTCCAGTGTGAGTTGAGCTCCCTCTCCAACCCAGCCTGAAGTTGCTATGGGTACCTGTGGTGAGCAGAGTTGATATTATACGTGTGCAGACAACTTGCAAGGAACATGACTACAAGAAACTTGTGTGGACAGAGTAACCAACCAGCTGAAAATTAGCTCTCGGAACTAGGCAATGGGAAAAGACAAATGTGACCTTTGGATCTACAAATGGAAGACAAAGATGAAAAATTGGACTACAGTGAATTATGTGTGTGATTAGTAGTTTGGAAAATGTCCTGTAGTGCAACACTCCAGGAGTTCTCAGGTTAAGTAGAGTTCAAGTAGTAACTTATTCACAAACCTACCCTTATCTTACCTTACCTTGAGAAAGGTTATTCAGTAATAGATAGCTGATTTTAGCCTTAGTAACAAATAAAGACATCATAGGCCCCAGTGTATGGAAGGTAACACATTCAAAAAAAAAAAAAAAAAAAAAAAAGTACAAATTTACCACTAAGGGGAGTTAAGCATTGTAATATTTTGCCAATGGTGATGGCAGCTGCTCCATGACCCGAATTTTTAAAGAAAAAATTAAGTGTCTTTCTAAATGCTGCAGCATAATTCAAACAATGACTCATCCAGGATTGTCCTCCAGTCTCTGTTATGCAGCATGACAGACCAGATGATCAGTGATCCTTTCAGACTTTATACTCTATCACGTATGCATAATAAATGTATTATAAGTCGTTCTGGCTGCGTATCGTGGTTGCGTACAGTGTGAACACAAACTGTGTGTGTTTTTTAATGGGTGGGATTTGAAGTAGAAACAATCTGCCTCAAGATTCGTAGAGCTCAGGAATCTTCTCAAAGCCCACATAGGAGCAAGCATGGAAAATATGGGAAAAAAGCACACAGCACAAAGACCATAGACTGCCATAGATACTATTCAGCTGCTTTCTCAGGTGGAGCAGGGAGGGCTGCTCTGATGGGCAAGTCACAGGGGCTATTTTGCACAGACATCGTGTGATCAACTTACTTAGCTGAATAGGTGCCAAAAAGCAAACAGGAATGACTGAGAAGTAAATCAGGTTTTACTCTTTATCAGAGTATTCACATCGTCTGCTGTGTTTCCCCTGATCTGTTAAGTTATTTCATATGCTATATGTCAAACATGGATTTTAGGAACCTAGGATGCTGCCACAGCTTCATAGAAATTGTACTTATCATGGGGAACACAAGTTATTATCATCCTTCCTATTCTTGGAGGCTCATCCATTGTGAAAATGTTAAAAGTAGTTGGACTTTGTGCTGCATAATGTGTTTAACCCACCCCTTTCACTCAGATGCGTTTGAAATCATTTCAGATCATCCTAAGTAAAACTTGCAATGAGCACTAAATACCAATCTTATTGATTTATGCTTTTATTGCACTAAATCGTTATAACTTTAGAATACCATTCAATAGGTCAAGCACTCTCTTTGCTTAATTAATGTTTGCCACAGCCTGTAACCTGAAGGCGTCTCAATTAAAAAAAAAAAAAAGGAAAAGAGAATTTGCAGCCTGTAAGTTCCAGAGAGCTAGTGAGGTATTTGCACTTCCTTTACCTCCTGCCTTCACCTTCCATCATATCCTCAGACAAATACAGTGAGTGTTTCACTCTCAGTCAGCCAGAGAAATACTTAGAATGTGAATATTACTAAAAATCCTCTGCTTTTGCCTCACCTACAAGTAAGTGAATGTTTAGTCATAAACATGTGCAGACCACACGCAGTCATCCCTCAGAACAACTCTTTGTCCTTCTCTTTCCAGTAGCTCCATTTTGCCCATCTTTGAAGCTGGTCAATGATGCCATGTCTAGTCACTTGCCTGCTTTAAAAACCGCAGTGACAGGCTTTAATTCTGGGGAGAGGAGCTGAGAGATTTTGTCCCACAGCTAAAGTTATGCCCCAGCTCTCCCAGCTTAATTGCCTCAAACACTGTGGCTTCCACCCTGCAGACAACCAACAGTATCTCTGCTTCGCTGCTAGGAGACCCCGGGTCCCTCCATACCAGTGGTCCCAGGCCCAAAATCTGACATCTCCAGCAGGTCTCTATAGGTTTCTATTTCTGTAATAATGCCAGCGAGGTGCCTAATGCTCCATAAGATGCCTCAAATGGCAGTAGTACTTGGCCGTTTGGGCAGATCTGAGCGAGTGGATTACTACATAGACACCAATTTTGGTGTGTTAGGAGAGTTATTCGCTTCCCTGTGCAAGACAAACCTGGTAGCCAGGCTGTCCAGCCCTGATAAAACAGCTCTGCAAGTCTGCAGGCGAGGGTATCTCATTAGGAAGAATTAACCTGTGCCAACACATTTATGCAGAAGAGGTGCCTGCTGCCTGCCTCGCAGAGGGGCTAGGGCAATGTCCCCTGTGCAAGCCCCTGAATAGGTAGGTTAGTTATGAGTTTACAGGTCTGTGATCTTCCAGGAAAATCTCAAACACGATTTTTAGAGTTATTGTTCTTTAAGGCTGCAGGGTTTTGGCATATGTTCAATTTCTCAATCAATGAAAGCTTTAATAGCATCTCCATTAAAAGCGCAGCAGAATATACCTTGCCTACTCATTTTGCTCCTCTGCTTCCCTTTATTTATTTTCATGGACAAATTCACAGCCTTAGCTATCTCTCAGGCACTGTTCCTTGTGACCTTTAACTCTCTTCTTCCACTGCATTTTCCGTCACCCAATAAATCCTGCTGCTTTTCTTTCTTTTTTTTTTTTTTATGCTTAGTTTTCTCTTGAATGAATTCTTTGTAGATGGCTCTTAAGGGAATATCTGATTTCTCACTTTCTTCCAGGAAGGGAACTGAATAGTGTGGGAGGAAAGAGAAAGGCAGAAATGTTTCTTTTTGCAGGAGGTCACTGTGACATTATAAGATTTGCCCATTGCTTTACACCCCTCTAGGACAGGCACTTCTTGCAAACAAATAAATCTTCATCAGCTGATGACTCTTCCCACCCTCTACTTGGATTTGCTTCAAGCAAGTACCATGATGTCATGATTAAAAAAAAAAAAAAAAAAAAAAAAAAAAAAAAAGAAGAAGAAGAAAGAAAAAGAAAAAAGAGTTTATTAGTGACTTTAAACTATAGGGATCTTACCTAGAATGGCAAACCCTATTTCAGTTTCGGTGACTCTCTCTAACCTGCCCTCTGGGCCTCTACCCTCTGTCTCCACAGTCTGCCAAAGTTGTGTAGGTGGAGCTATATTTCTTTCCCACTGCAACAAACACTTCCTTGCCTCCATGGCTTTTTCCATTTTTTCGTGCATCTTGATACCAAATTCATATCCCACTGCTCCTCCTTTCCCAGTCTCAGCCTGCCGTATCTCCACTTAGCTCTCTGAACGGAGAAACTATTACTTCCCAAAACAATGTCTGATCCTCCCATTTTACTTCTCTTACAAACTTTGAGTCATTATTTTCACCTTGTGCCCAGGGCACTTCCTCACTCACCAGCTCAGTGCCCCTTGCCACTGTAGTAGACCCCATAGTTATTCTTTGTTTTATCAGGCATCCTATTTATTTATGACATTATTTATCATATTCACATGGCATTCTCTGCATTTGAAACCCATGGCACTCCACAGTTTGCTATAAATAATAGACCTCATCTTTAGGTGGTCTACACGTTTCTGTAAACGCTCTGTGCTACCTCCGGGCCGGTCTATTCACATCAGCTTTATTCTAACAAATTCCTTAAGGGGGATTTCATTTGAACAAATACTTAAAGCATCAGGTTGTATCATGTCTGCTCCTGGAGCATTGCTCAGATAATTTATCTTCAGTAAAGTTGCAGGACTTTTGGAGGCTGTATTTCTCAGCAGGTTACAAGGCTTTCTTTTCCCCTCATATTTCTGCTGAATTGTTATTATTGATTATGCCTACCCAAAAATGACATAAAGAAATAACTCCTAGAGTAATTCTTTTGCAACAAGATCAGTCTTGCTGTGGGAGCAGTTTGTTATAACCGCTGCATCTCTCTCTGGCCTGCTGCAGAATACGAACATCTCAAAGATCCTCCAATGAATACAAATATATTTTTTAACTTCATACTAAACATATCCCTTTTTTTCAATTCTTGCTCATTTTTCCTGCTCAGGCCTTTGTTCCTGCAATGGAACTGTGAGCCTTGATCTGCCACTAACCTCAATGGATATGTTGTGAAAATACATCAACATGTCCGTAAAACTGGGAATAAGAGGTGGTATCCCTGTATTTTCTAAGCCCAGAACTCTATCTACAAAAACAACAGCATCATATCATGGGGAAAAAATTCATCTTTCCCAGCGGCATTGCTGGTTAAAATCTTTCAGTAAAAGTTGCAGCTGTAAAGAGCTAGATAAAGACTTTTCAAAAAGCGATGGAGCAGACTTCTGAAAGTCAAATTAAAAATTACATGAAATATCATCAATTTTTTAAGACTTTGGAGTAAGCACTGCTCACCAGGATATGTTTACTTTCAGAAAGAAATGGCATGTTAGTACCATAGTTAAAATAAAATTACTTATTAAATTATATACAATCTAGCAGAATAGTCAATAAGTTACAGAAGGATTCATCAGACTCAGGAAAATATTCAGACGCAGCACAGTATTTCTCATATGATAGCACAGCATATACAGGAAGTGGCACTATTACTAAATGCAGGGGTAGAGCTAGTAAAAGAGGATGATTCTTGGGAAATAAATTATATTATGAGAAGAGAAAAAAAAGAACTCTTTATTACTTTGGGGCTTTAGACTGACACATCGATTTGCTCTAGTTTGGGGTTCTCCAGAGTGGTTTGAACAGCAGGGTTTGTGCAGTACGAACAACAGTGCAGGGCTGCTCTGCAGGTGCAAGCACTATGTTTTTGATGTGGTCAGTTGTGGAGAAAAATTAGAGAGCAGGCTAAACCGTCAAGCCAGGCAAAGCAGAACACAAGAACAGCTCTTCTGGGTCATTCCAAAGCCCTGTGCAGCCCAGGATCATCGCTGAGTGCTCTCCAGAGTGGGTGTAAACATAGCAGGAGAGGGGTAAGCAATGTAGGGATACCTGAGCCAAAATCTGCAGCTTGGAGACTTTCTGAGGTTACATGGAATAAGGTAAAATTGAGCGTGCAAAGAATGAGCACTATTTTAATAGCCTCCCAATGAATGATCTGGATAAACGTAAAGGCACAATTAAATCTCTAATAAAATATCAGAAAAAAAATAATGCTGTTCTATAATAGTTAGTGATTCTTTTCCTATTCAAATCTGTATAATCCATATCTGGGCTACACATGCTGCTAAGCTGGTATTGTGGCCCCGTAAGGCCTGAAGGTGCTGAACTTTGCACAAGGCTGACCAAAGATAACCCTTTCTACCCATCAACCTGCACAATAGCTCTTTCACTGAAGAAAGGGACCATAAAGCGGGAAATAAAGCATATACCAGGATCATTTGCGGAGGGAAATCATCCAGTTTTCTGGGCGGTGATGTGCTGGGAGACCTTGTCCGGCTTTACAGCAGGAATGACGAAGCTTCTTTGCTCGAGTCGCAGTCCGGAACGTTTTAATGCAGATGGGCACCACCGTCAGCCCACAGCAGCAACCCGCTGGCGGTGGCAGAGGCTGAACGTCGGCTGTTTCGCATGAAGCCGCAGGAAGCGCTGGGGCTGATCCCGCTTCTCCTGGACGCCGTCATTAGCCCGACCGTTTTGTACATTTAGGATACAAACTGCAAAGTGACCGGGGTATTTAATATTTGGCGTATCCCCCATCGGCCGGCTGGCCGGCCGGCGCGAGGGCAGGGCGGCTGGAGGGTGGCGAGCCCAGAGCGTGTTTCCCAGGAGCTGCGCGGTGCGGTGCGGTGCGGTGCGGTGCCGTCAGTCCCTGCCGCTTCCTTGGGAAGAGGTGCTCAGTGCTCCCCTGCCTTTGGTAAGAAACAGGGTTTAAAATATTCTTTTGGGGTATGCAATACAGAGAAATTGTTGGGGGGTTTATTGAAAATTTTCCAATCCACAGACAGACCTACCTGCGTTTAGCTCTGTGGAAACCAAATCTTCCCTTGAGCAAGATTAATGTTGACAGCGCAGCTGCACCAAAGGCAGATCACTAACATCTACTTACTGCTGCGGATTTGCTTCAAGAAAAGTATATGCCATCTTCCATATTGCACTGTTAAAATCTTAAAGGCTTATTTATTAATGATTTTAAGATGCTTTACTCCTCCCCAGCCTTTATGAAACAGAATTATAATGCACAAAGGAGTTGGCTTTCTCCTGGAGTACCTAGACGTACCTGCTGCTACATGTTCCAGGTTGTAAGTGCTGCCCTACCTTCACTTTGTCTCAGTATTAGCAGCAGAGGAGGGATGGCATTTGCTGGCATGGGAATTCCACAGAAATATTACCGGAATATTAAACCTGTAAGAAGAGCAAGGCAGCCTGTAAAGTCAGTGATGCTACAGAAAGTTATTTCTCCTCATTTACGCTGCTATGAAGACTGACATTTTCTGACTATTTTCTGAGGCTTATCCAGAAATGTTGCAGCAACCGCTGAGTGAAGATGGGACCTTCTATTCCTTGGCAAATCTCAATATTTCATACTCTGGGTTTTACATTGAGTCAGAACTGAACAGTCAAGATTTTTGCAAACAAAAGCTCAGAAATGTGGACTATTTTAGGGATCTTCCTTGGCTACCATGGCACCTCCAGGTCTTTGGTCTCACTCTGTACCCTGTCTTCAGCCAGTAAAGAAAAGTTGTCTCTGGAGGGTGATTTTTCTCATGCTGAGGTGGGTATCTGGGACAGCAGAGATAAATCACCGTTGTGGGGTTCGCACTTCACTCCACTGCCGCTATGGGGGCTGGGAGCAACAAGGACAGCCCTGTATATTTAAAATATGTAATATAATGTATAATATATATAATGACAATATAACAAACTCTGCTTAATCATGGTTCTAAAAGCTGATTGCTTTGCTAAATTACCTACACTCAGGATGTCTTGCCATTGCATCTATTGCCCTGCAAGGCACAAACAGCTCAGTCTAGCTGGTTGGTATTTGTAACCACCTAAATTTATTCACTCTAATTCCCAAAGTGAAAGTAGCTTCAGAGTTAGAGTAAATCTCTACCAATTTATTTATAGTAGAATAGCTCCTCTAAGTGCTTACAGAAGTCTCTGATTACCAGTTTGTTCATGACTATTCAAACTCCAGTTGAAGTAATTAATTCTTGTTCCACTACAGACAAAAATGAAATGGTAGCAGAGATTGGAAATGCACAGAAAATATTTTCATTAAATATGCCTGTTTACAAATTTTAATTACAGTGGCATCATTTACATTACTGTGATTAAAAGCCTAATGGTATTTCTGGTATAAATAGACCATAGTTTATCGTAACTTCTCAGTATGCACTTACACTGAGATAGAACATGACAGGATGTATTAGCCAGCTTTTAAAATATTTTTTAAATGTTAATTTAATATATTTTCACACTAAGTACAAATTTTAATGCAGCTCTGAGAGGAATTAAATGTCCCTTCTGTAGAGTCATGTTGTATTAGAAAGTCCTTTTACCATTAACCAAATGAGTTTCCTGCCTTGAAAAACATTTCTGAGATTTCAGGTTTTTCCTACTTTCTATATTAGGATGAGACCAAGACACTATTAATAGTGGAAGCTATTAATAACAATAACATCAACAGAAAAAAGCCTTACCTTAAAGTAAGGTGTAAATATCTGAGACCCAGCTTTAGACAGTCAGGCCAAAAATTTAACTAGGATCTTCTGTACCCTCAGTGAGTGGCTTACCAAGCAATTTGGGGCTATCTTCTCACAGCCATTCATGCCAGAGCTCTGAATAAGAGAAAGGGAAAAGAAGAGAAAACTGAAGGAAAAAACGATTGGGTAGTTTACAAGTTAAGAAACTCATATGAGATTCAGAAGAATTGGTTTTGCATTAGCCTTGATGTTTCCTGAATGATCCTCCTAAGGTCTGACCTCTGGCTCTGTGCAGAAATCTCACCTGCAACTGAGAAATTGTCCCAATACCTTAGTATCCACAACCAGCGCTAGTCACAGCTGCTCTCCAGTTCATCACATTTCTCTGTATATATCATTAGATGCTTACATACCCTTTCTGGGGAAACATCTCTGTCCAGGTGACCTTCAAAAGAGATAAAAAGCCCTATGATGCTGTCACTTCTGCTCCTTTTCTTCCACCTATACCCACTATCTTGTCATCTATTTTAACTTGTACCAGCAGTGATGACAGGCCATGACTATACATGAGTCCTGTTATGCCTGACCCTGCCCTCAAAGTGCTTATGAGCTGTGGTTCAAAATAGCTTCACTGACAAAAGAGAAATCTAGGTTTTGTACAAGCACGTTGATGGGCATCCCCTTCCTCACTGCACAAAAACTGCGGTTGCCAAGGTATAGGAAACTGGTCTTCTTGCAGGAAAGCTGCCCATGACATGTCTCTTCCTATTTTTTTGCAGAAAGAGAGGAAGAGTTTACAATATAACTATCTTTGCATAAAACCACTTGTGAGTTGAAGAAGACAAAGTCCCAGCAGCAGCACAGAGAGGCTGAGGAAAAAAAGGCTGGTGAGGAAATTTATTTTTTCTTCCATTCACAAATATACTTGGCAAACAGATTCTTTCACATTTTTCATTTAAACAACACTTTGTTATGCACTTTTCAAGCATATTTATTACAAAAAACCAGGAATTTTGACAAAAGCTCTCATTTCATCAGACAGCATAGAACAAATTAAAGCATTTCATTCTGCTCTCCCTATTTCCTCTCTTTGCAGATAGCAATGAAATGACTTCCCTGGGCTCACGCGTGAAGCCTATTTCCAGTTCAGGATCTGAACCAGGTTCCTGAGGTTTTATCCATATTCTACCTTTTTCAGTCAAAGAGGCTTTTAAGGGGGTTCTGTTGGCACAAAACCCCAAAGACAAGCAAAAATCTGACTCTCTATCTGTCGCATGCATCCTTACAGGCACAAGGAATATAGTTCAAAGCTGATTCTGCATTTCTGAACTTTCAAGTTTACTATTATATTACACACTTACCTACTCAAATAAGCCAATTAAGATTTTTTTTGTTTCTGTTCTTGCCCATTGTGTGCAAAGATTAAGCACTGCCACTACAAGAGGAAACCGGAATAGCCACTGGACAGTATTCCAGCAGAAGAAAGCAGACTATCACATGACATGGCATCACTTCCAGCAATATCAGTGTCTTCTAGAAACAGAAATAGCAAACACCTCTATTTACGAAGTGATAAACATATAAATTAAAGTTTGAGGTTTTCTCTCTGGCCAGCTGGAAGTTGTGAGTTATTTTTCTCAGTCCAGATATAACTGCAATACACGGCAAATGCAAACCAGCTTTCTCTCATCTATATTGATTGGCAAACACACACCAATTCTTCATTATCCACACTCATGCTCTATTTTTTAATGGCCAATGGTAGGAACTGCTAGAGGAGTGAGCTGTATCTTGGATTTCCCTAAGTCTACTGAGCAGACTGCTCTAGATGTTGCCTGATAGCTCATTCCGGGACAACTTATCAATCATTAACAGCTTCAAGTATGTGAGGGTTTTCTTGCCTGACAGTTCTCTCAGCCTTGTCAGCCCAGGCTGCTGTTCAGCTGCTGTGATCTTGTTGTGGCAGTTGAGTTAGCACAGTTTTAGGGAGCTAACACCAGTTAGCTGAGAACTAATTATGCACATTCCCTACATGCACCCCAAGAGCATGACACCAGAAAAGATGTCTGGTTTGTTCTGCATAACAAGATCATGAAACAGGGACTGTGCTGGACCTCTAGCTTCCTTCATATAGTTGCATGAAATTTTAGATTCGATACCAGCACTTGTTGTTTTGCAAACAATCAGCTGAGTGATTTGGAGCAAAACAGTGCTGGAATTAGGATATTTGGGCTACGGTAGACAAAATCCTATGGCTTGTCCTATTCCTGCAGGTATTGCAGGTATTAACCATGAAAGTCACCTTCCTGATCACAAGAAGCTCATCTAGAACTTGGCAGAACAGAGCCCGGTTGGCAGCACAGAGCTTAAAGGGCCACACTGGCAACTGGTAGCAATTTGTAAGTAAAATGAAGGGTGAAATGCCAAAAAGCACATTATTAAGTGGATCTACCTTCTGCTCAGAGGAGGATGAGAGAAGAAATGATCATGAAGACACAGAAACAGGGAATCTTGTTCAAGTCCTATAAAAATGATGGCTATGAAGAAAGGAAATTGTAATTGAGCCAGCAAACAGAAGGAGCAAGCACCCAGAAGCTGAGCAGAGTGCTGAAAACAAGTACAAGAAATTCAACTTGAATGTCATAGTGGCACGAAGAGACCAAGCACAAATACTTTACATGGGAGACAAATCCTTCCCATTCCCCTCCCCCCCCCCCGAACTTGTGCTTCATCCATTCTGTTTGGGGAGTGAAATCTAGCAGCATATTGATGGGAAAGATGTCGGCTTTGCTTTTGACTGTGATTGTTGAATGATCTGATCACCTGCAATATTCTTGTAGCATCACATTAAGGCAAAGGCAAGCACTGACTACTTAAATAGGAAGTAATATATAAATAAATAGGTAGATAGGTAGATAAATATATACTGTCATTCTAACAAATCCTTTTTTTTCTTTCTGACTACCATGTAGGCACTTGTAAAATACTAGTTGGTATAGCTTTGAAAGCATACTCTCCTTTTAGGCAGCTAACTGTGAATGCTATTAAGGATGTTTATACCTCTAGCAGCTTATTTGTATAGGTACCCCAGTTAACACAGAAAGATTTGCAGCATTAACTGTGAGGTGTAAATGGATTGACTGTGGGTGAATTTTTTAGATCAACTAAAGAAAGGAGCCTCTTCCCAGAAACTCCCCTGTCGTCTGCCCCTTTGCCTTTGCAATGCCACACATCAGCCTCATGGGCTTGGTGATGAAGTGGGAGACAACCGCTTGCACCTCCAGGTTATCCTTCATCATAAGGATTTTGAAGAGGCTCCTCCCATGCTGAATCTCTCAGTGGCCGTACTGCACGGTGAGAGGACAACTTCTACTCCCGGCTATAGAGCTGCATGGGGTGAGAGTGGCTGCTAACAACGAGCGAGGGTACCCTGGGGCTCTGCTGCTGGGTCCGTTTGATTCACTTGCCTTGTGATACATCCCTACAAGTTAACCAATCTAAGGTCCTCTCCCAGGGCATGGAGCCAGCCTCTGGAAACGTGTTTCTAATGATTCATACTGCCCACCTTCCTTTCTGCTTTCTGAGGGTTGACTTGTTTCTGCAGAGACCAATGTCCTCCCATGAAAGTATCAGTTTCTTCAGCATCTTAACCCACTGTTCATTATTTCCTCAGAACTGTTTTACTTCTTCATGAAGGCAATTATAACTAAACAAAAAACTCTTTTTCTCTGTTAAAAAGATCTCCTCTGTGTTGCCATGGATATGACAACCTGTTTCTACACTCCCTTTTTTCCTGCTGTAGTATATAATCTATATTATGATCCTTACATTTATGATTTATATTAAATATCTTTTCTAAATGCTTTACTGTTCTGCTTGTATTTTGTGGTCACAAAACTGTCCTACAGTACAATAGCTCCATCCCATTCATTTTTGCCAATCATTTCAACAGCATCATTGCTGAAATGACAAAGGGAAGGAAAAAGCTGATTAGGCTGCCTGGTGTTTTTGTCCGTTTCTTGTTTCTTTAAGGGATGTTTGTACTACAAATGCAAAGCCATAGCTGAAATGGATGTGGTGAAAATAATTAAACTTTAACCACGTTCCCACATCCAAGCTCAAAAGATCCAGAACAACTGATAATGCTAGAGAAAAATATCCACGTTAATGTTGCAACTTATTTATTCACTACTGTGCTTCTTTACATGATCTGTGAAAGAAACATACTGTGGGAATAATGAAAAACATTCAGGTAAGAAAATGAAGCCCTAACTACAAGAATTCATTATGTGAGAATTCATATAATAATTCATTGTGTTTTCCCATCTTTTGCTAACTGTGATGGGCATGTGCCTCCTTCACTGACATCTCCTTCACCTGAAAATATCATCCTAAGAACTCCTTTCTCCCTCTGCTATTTGTGCTTGAGAGTCACCTTTTTCTAATCATAGCTCTTTTCAGGACCTGCAAAATGAAGCATACGTGGGTTGATCTGAAGGCCAAGTGTGTTTGTGTTGGTGTTAAAATGGCCTAAGACAGTCAAAAAGCGACATTCACTCTCTTCTCTGTTCTGTGTTGGTACTCCTGAAAGTGTTCTGTTTTATTCCTACTCAAGGATTTATTACACTGTAAGATGCACCTTTAAGATGCACCACAGCAACAAGCAGCACAGCAAGCACTAAGAAACAATTTGCTTGTTGTTTTTCTCAAAAGAGGGATTAAGCTGAACTTCCTAGGCTGTTTCTACCTGGTGGAACAGGGAGAGAAATTCACATGTTTTTGTAAACTTAAGTACCTACAGCAGCAAAAAGAAAGATGAAGAAAGACATATCTTATTTCAGAAATAATCTACATTTTCATAGTCTGTCCACTGCCATCTCTCCCCATCATATTTGGATATCCTGAGACACCCAATCAAGGAAACACCACGTCTCTCGGGCTCCTGAGACAACATCCAGAGGAGACCCTTTGAGAAAGGGAGGGCTGGGCCTGGGGAGGTCATTGGGCTCTGCTCAACTTCTTCCACTACCTGTGATGGGGAGAGATGGGCACATCTCAGAGGCAGTTCAGAGCCAAAGCCCTTTCGCTCCCCACTGTCAGCCACAGAGCTGAGGAGTCCACCTCCGGCAATCCACATACCAAGGCGAACGGCAGCAAATGGGCAGGTGGCTGGCATGTCCTTCATCTGCTGACCTTCCCACCAGAAAAAGCCACATCCAGGGCTTTTATGGGGCTTTCCACATAGATATCATCAAAGAAAAATACACCAATAACCCTGGGAATAGAGGGAGTGAACCTGCTAAGATCCGAGCTAACAAATTCTGAAAAAGAAATGGATGAGATTAAATGAGGAATTTGGATTAGTCAACATGCAAAGCTAAGATAACTGTAAGAACCATTCCTATAATCAAAATCTGAACAACATGCAAAGAACATTTTTTTTTAGTTAAAAATGCTGCTGAAACTTGAAAGGAAAGTAACTAGTTACTGCGCTTTGTGCAGTACTATTTGCAGCATCATTAAATCTCCCCTGAAATCTTACAATTGAAAACTGGATTTAGCCAGGGCCCATTATGAGCCCAGACTACTGTAAAAAATTGCCTGCTTTATTCATACAGTGATGCCTAAAATGTTCAGATTTAGGAGCCTCAAATCAGGCTCTATTTACATTCCTAAATTAGAATGTGTTTGTTATTCATGGCTTTCTTACCTGCAACAGGCAGATTGGGTTGTTCATATGAGCTATCCCATCCCATCTCAGGGGAATTCAGTGTAATTAAATATTCCCCATTTCCTAGCACTCTGAACCTTCTATAATGTAATCTGTTCCAGAGGTTTTGGTACTGCTACTCAGCCGTCTCAGTTGGCATCTAAGTATGAGAAAAGCAGCAGCACACAGTCAATTTTAAAAAAAAAAAATCCTCCCAAATATTTATCCAGATTTGATCAATTGCTCTTCGTGTTTTTATAAAAATTATATATTGGAGTCATTGTGCAGGGTTCGTAGAGGGTCAAGTTAAGAGTTTGCTGAGGAATTACCTCGCTCTGCAAGCAAGAGGCAAGCAAAGGAAAATGTAAAGTACTAAAAGCATTTAAAATAGTTCATAGATGAAGGAATTTTTGTTCTTTTGTGAATTTTGCCCTAGGATAGTGAGTCCACACAGCACACTTGGGGCATATGGCAAAGTCTGACATGGTTAGGCCCCCATTTAAAAGTAAAGAGTTTTTTTAGTGCACTGAAGAATTAAAAGCTTTTAAATGCAATTATATATTTTGCTGAATGGGAGCCTACTCTAAATCCCTTGGTTTCTGGGGTTCTCCACTCCCCTGATGGTCCCAGAGAGCACAGCTGAGCTGTGGTGGTCACCAGCATATACTTCTTGTATGCCAGCTCCTGCATCCCATGCTTTTAAACCAACCTGTAGAGCCAGCGGGACTATACCTTGGGTGCCTTGGAGAAAGGAAGCAAAGGAGACTTTGCAGCAATGGATAGTCCTACAGTACCAGCTCTTGGATCTGCAAAAGTCCCACCTTCACCCTTTGTGCCTAACTGGAATAAAACCCTTCCTGAGCTTTAATATATTTTCGCTGACCCACAGTGTTAGGCAATGGGAGACATAAGCTGTTTGCAATGGCCTTGCATACTAGCAAGACAGTATCACTCACAGGTTTATGGTCCTTTCCTGAGACACCTCTCTTCCTCACCTGGTCATGTCTGTATGGGTCATGTTTTCCAGGAGCAATAGCAATTCCTCTGTGCTTCAGGTTACTTCTGATTACTTTCCCATTCTAATTACTAGTGTTTGCCCCGGAGAAAAACTCTTCATCTTGCCCTCTCCCTTGCTGGACTGAGAGGTCAGTATGTTTGCCGCAACCGGGCTGTGGCCAAGGCTTTTCCGTCTTTTATCCCATCACAAGGCTTTCATGTTGATATTTTTTCCATTGCGGATTACCATATTAATCACTGTCAGCAGTAAGCTACTCCTATTTCTACACAGCACTTCCAAAATGTTCTACTACCCACATTTTAAGTATTGCCACTCAAAAGAGAGAGATGCACTCTGAATTTATCCACTTACATTCAAATCACTGTCTCCTGACTCTGTCCTTGTGGTACAGAAGGATAAGCTCTCAGAACCATGTTATCCCATTCATGATTATACCTAGGATGGAGTTAGGAGCTTCTGATGCCATGAGAGAGTGACAGACTGACAAGCAATTTATGTGGTCTATAGATGCTGAATCTGAGCTGCCTAGGACATGCAACTAGTGGGTCTGCAATGCTTGCCACAAATGTGTAACATAGCACTTCCCATGTGCTATTCAGTCAACTTATCCTGAGGCCAGGGCTGAGCCAGCAACCAGTGGCTTCCTTGCAGCCCTGGGAGCAGGACAGGATGATTGTGTTCCCAGCAAGGAATCAGTTCTCCTGCCAGAGCAGGACAGAACAGCTTCATGTGGGAAGGAGAGAAGAAATCACTCATTTGAGGAAAAATACCATTGCTCCAACAAGGAGCAATGTGTGCCCTTCATTTCCAAAAGCTGGCAACAGCAACATATGCATTAGAGCAGCTTTGGGCTCTGACACTAAACCAAACATGCAGGGCAGTCCTCTCGCCTCCTGATCAAGAAAGTGCTACTGGTAAGAAGCTACTGGATGCCCCGCATAGGCACTGGTAGGGGAAGAGGTTTACACGTCCTTCTTTGCAGCTGTACACCAGTGAAACAGAAGGTATGGTCCTATAAATACTGTGTAATTGAATCTTGCTGTTTACACTGTATCCTGCCAGCGGCATTGCCTTTTCGTTTGGCCACATATCTTTCAGTACTTCCTGCCACGATTCCACATTAATGCCTCTGCCTGCTGCTGGAACATGCACTCACATCGGCAGCTGCTTCCAGCAATAACACTATTAAAAATAATGAAATGTCAGGTTGTGCATCTAGATCCATTATGGAAATGAGCTTCAAGACCATACCAGCCTGATTCAGTCCTCCATGCAGCCTTTAGAGGGTTAAGATGCAGACAAAGACATTTCGGTTTTCAACTAGCACTTCAGTTCGCGCCTGTGGCTTACCTTTGTTTGAACAGCGCTCTTGCAGAAGAATGCACAGGGCAGCCTTCTCGTGACAGCGGCACCGAGCAAATCTGTCTTGCATTACTGACAGCCCTTCTGCTGGCTGACAGGACCTATCTTACATTTATCCACCAAAAGCATATGAATTAAAAGGAGAAGAAATGAACTTGGAGGTTTTAGAAGGAACTGACCAGCACAGGACTGCAAAGCATTTGGATAAACAGATCTAATAATATAGGGAAGGAAAAAGTAGCAGGCACTGTACAGTAAGCTTCAAATACTGCCAGCTACACTGACAGAAAGATTGATAATGTTCTCTCATTACTAATTTCCACTAGAGATAGAGGAAGGTCTTGGGAGAAAAGAAAGAAATGATGCAGAAGATACAGGAAATGTGGAGAGTCGGATAGCACATACTAATAGCTGGAACTTCTCATGCAACAAATGTGCTTGAATTCTCTCAATACAGTTTAGCCTGACTACACAGACAAGTTTATTTCCATTTATCTTATTCCTCTCACTGGGAATTATTCACCTGCTTCCTCTAAATAATCACAGGCCAAATGATGAGCCTAAGGGAATACCTGCTAGATGAAGAAAATAGTACTTGGTAATGATCAGGTGTGCTATGTCTTTAGAATTCCACGCAGAAATGTTCTACCTCTTTTGATTGACTTCACCTTCACTGATGTTAAGAAGGAAAGAAACCAGCTTCTCTTCCTGGGAGCCCATGGCATCTATCATCACATGGATGCTTGGGTCTCACATACATGTCATACTGAGCATCCACAACCACTCACAGAACTGGACAACATGATTTAGTAATGGCTTATAAAAGTATTTGACATATAAACGGCATATATAGTGGTACATAAAATTCTTTACAGACTATCAGGGATTTCACAGGGAACGCTCTTCAGATGTTTCTGTAGCTCCAGGCATGGCCCCTTCCTTAGCAGGCATTCCCTCACCCATTCGTTTCGACTTTCTGAGTGTTTAAGGGCAACATGAGAGTTAGCTTCACCCTGTATACACGCACTCTGTTTTCCCAAGCTAAGCAGTAAGTGAAACAAAGTGGCCAAAGAAGGACCCTGAGAAGGAAACAAAAGCTGTCAACTTGTCAACGATTCAATTGAGCAACCATCATCAGCATTTGGGATGCACCTGGTAGCTCATGCAGATAATCATGTAACCATCAGCAGCAAATACTGTGTAAAGCAAATGCGTCGTGTACACTTGAAAAACAAATGATCCATAAAAACCATCATTCCTAACTGTGGCGTATCTGAGCTGTGCTCTGTCATGTCAGAAAGTTTAAGTTTAGAGAATGTCAGCTCGTCTCGATCTTCCAAGATTTTTTTACTACTTCAATCACATTTTTTGCTTTTTTTGTGATTTCTGTTTGTTCTCATTTCAAATCATAATAGAAGACAATCATTTGTTCAATGTGTCCACAATTTTTAAAATTATGCTCATAAAATATAGACTTTCAAGGCTCTGGTTTTGGCTAATCCAAAATGCTTTTAACTGATTTCTAACAACATGAAAGTAATTTAGAAGAATTTTTTAGAGATTTGTCATAATATCAGTAACATAGAAAAATAAAAGCAGAAATAAATCATTCTGTCATTGTACTGTATGGACTAAAGTGTGTACTTTAATACACGTCTATTTTGAAAGAGAAATTCTGAGTATGCAAAGATATGCTGACTGATATACTAGACTCTAACAGTACATGCATAGTCATTGAATAAATCTAGTTTGAATTTGAATGAATTTTTAATAAGTCTGGAGTTTAAGAGGATACACTTTCCACCAACCTACAGTCATCATAAGGCAAGGAGTTCATGGGAGATACCCTGTTCGATTTACTTTATTGCCGTAAAAAACGTGGGCTAAATTTATGTTTGTGTTTGTGAATTAATTTTATGTGCCAGCTAATTAAAAGAGAAACTCTGTCAGGAGTACTTTGTGTTGCTTCTTTGATCACATGGTAATTCACACTAGGGTTTTCTATCAAGTCCAGAAAGGGGTCCACGGAAATTCCTGCCACAATCCTAACTTGTACATTGTTGAAATTCCAAGCTATAAGTGTACTTCTGTGGAGTCTAGAAGTCCCTTAACTCTATCTACATTTTATTTACATCTTTTTCAAAACATCTGTGCTTAGAAAATGTATATAATAGTCCACCAACTTCCCGTCACTTCTAGAAAGTCTCCCCATTGCAACGGATGGCCACACCACAAGAGGCAGAAGCAGCCCACACTCCCCAGCGCCCTGGAGGGCCAAAGGAAAGGGCCATGAAGACAAACCCAAAGTGGGTTTTCTCCATGCAAACCCACTTGCCCCCTGACAGCAGCAGCGCAAGTGGGTTACTCTCCTGACTGCAGTATACTCAGAACACCATTTCCTCAAGGTTTAGTAAGTATTGCACATCTGCTCTATGCCATGTCTTAAGCTCTGAAGTAACATCTTTTTACATATAAAAATTATTAATCTTACTATTTAAAATATCCTGTTATGCACCATCTATATGCTGCTCTCAATGGCATGTAAAACTGGAGCAGCCTGCCTGACTCAGAACATGCTTAGTCAACATACAGCAAGGTCATGCGACACTTTCGGCTGGGAGGACAGGCCCGAAGAAATCACGTCCCCAGAGGTGTCAATCAGAGCAGCTGAAACTCATCTGCTTTCAAGTACCATACAACTGTGCTGGCTGTAACCAGGTGAAGACTCCAACAGATGTTAGCCTGTGTGGAGCTCTGGTTGGGATACATCCTGTTAAGCAAGGATTGCTAATGCATTAAGCAGAGCAGACTTCACACAAGTCACGAGCAGTAAATGAACTGCACAAGAATGAGCAGAAGAGATTGGGAGGATGCTGCAAGATAAATGATCCTGCAAAATAGCAGAGAAAGGATGAGAGAGTGAGGGTGACATACACTGAGCATTTCCCTGTGCTGCTGATAGAGCTGGAACAAATACATCCAGAGCAGGATACACATGTAAGCTAAAGCAGAACTGTTTTGACGACAGCACACATAAACAAGTCACAAACAGGCTTTGGCTTGGCTGAGCAGAGCCAGAAGGTGCTGTGCCTGTACCATGCCAACGCTTTGTCTGGAAGATAAGAGCTGTGCCCTCCGGATGATACCCCTGGCCAGGCCTTTGCCATGAACTCACACCGGGGTTGCTCCATGTGAGGCACGATGGCACTAACAGCTCCAGGCAGCACATCTACAGCTCTGAAGCATCTGAGACTGCCGCACTGACATCTGAAGAAGCAAGGACCACAAAACAAACATATGCTGATGACCAAATCCTTTATCCTTGCCGAGGAATAAGATCCTGCCAAGTTTTGCATTTCGGCAGCTTTTATTAGGACAGCAATTTTAAAAAATGGCAGCTAGGCTTTTGCCTGCAGTACTGTCTATTTATATTTCAAGGTCCTAGAACAACTTCTGAACAGAGACCATCCATGGAAAATATAAGCCTGAAAGTATTTCTGAGAAGTTCAGACATAGGAATACACAGTATTTACACTGGTACTTTTGGTACCATTTATCAAGTCTTAACTGCAGAGCTTAAGCCAAACAAAATAAGGATGCTGTTTCATTAATTTGCTTATGAGGAGTAATTGCAGGGCAGTAGATTACTGGGCACTGACAGAACAATAGATCACTTCTTCATGTAAGATTAAAAAAAAAAAAAAAAAAATGATTTTCTCCTTAGGAAGGTCACTAGATTATATCTCGAGCTGAGGCAAGGATGCAGCTTTGAGAGAAAAACTATAGTGAGTCCAAGGAGCAGTGCATCTCATATAGTATCTAGTCGTTTTCCCGTAGCCAGCACAAGGTGCTTCGGAGAGCTGCAAGAGCTCTTAAAGTGAATACTTGAATCACTCTTTTTCTGCTGAAGAAGAATCTATTTCACTGCATGCTGGAGTGAATTTGGAGTCATCTTTTTTTGAGCACCCAGCCACGGTGTAGAGGTAACTGGTTGCACTGTGTGCAGAAAGGGTAACTCTGAAACCTGCTTGAGAAATATTTCTTTCCCTTTCCCAGACTAACATCACCCTGCTGCACTGGGATTAACCTGATGGCTCACCACTGCTTTTATTAGCTATAAAACTGCAAAGCAGCTCAGATTTACCCCTGGCTAGAATTTTATAGGATATCCATAAAAGCCTCAAGTGGTTCTCAATCTCTACCATGTAATGACTACTAAAATTACTTTAAAAAAGGTAACATTCATTTCACCTCACCACAGGTATCTAGAAGTTAATCATCTCAGTCTAAGCAAGTCATCTTGGGCTCCCTTCAGACCCAGTGGAGAGAAATAGGCATCTCCAAAACACAACTCATCTCATCTTAGCATAGGTATCTAAGATGGATGAGATGAGCTGCATTCTAGATGTGTCCACTTCTCTCCATTAACTATATAGAGTCTTGGGTGACTAGCTTACTCTCAGATGATTATCTTAAGATGTCAAAATCTAACGGCTGTTGAATGCTACTTGCAGTGCACTAGCATCTGAGCAGACAGCCCTGTGTACGGAAGAAGGAGGGTTATAGAGCCTGCTACAACCAGCCTCCCTGGCGGTTCCTCTAGCTCCACAGAGACATACTTGAGGACATATTCAGTGGATATGGAAAGAAGAAAGAAAAGAAGCAGCAACTTGAATGTAATGAGAGGATCGGGAAAGGAGAAGAACAATACAATACAGAAAGAGAAGAAGAAATGTGTGCAGATAACAGGCAACCAACAATTCCCTTCTGGATTTTTCCAGTCCAGAACAGCATGACTCAATATGACAACTTATATCTGAATGCTCCAGAATCTAAGTAAGGGACACTATAATAAACACAGGAAAATAAACACAGGAAAAGATGGTCTCACAGTGCCTATCCTCCAGTACCTGCCATTCTGCCATGGTGGAAGTGCAATTGACTGAGTGAATGCATGACGGGGTGAGTGTATAGCTGAATGCAAGTAAAATCTCATCTGAAAGGCCTTTTCATGTGACAGTGTCTAAAAGGAGGTGACTCAACACGCTTTCCATTGTGTATCTACAAATATGCCTGGGAAATGACAGACTAAATCTGAGGAGCACTGCTGAGATACTGTAAGAGAGGGTCCAGTTATTGTGGTACCTCCCTCTTCCGCAAGCTGTCCCCATCACACCTTTGGGGGAGTGGAGAGTGTTTTTATATTCATTTGGAGTTAGGCAGCTGAGGGCTTAAGGGACTGAGGAAGAGTCGTACATGAAGCACGCAGCAAAGCAGAACTCACTTCTCTCAAGTACCAGCCTGGTACCATAATTACTGACTAATCCTGTCTCTGTAGCCTGTCAGAAAAATGGTTTTTGGCAGTCATTCCAGCACCTTTCACAGTCATACAAAATTAATTTAATTATTAAAAAAACATAAAGAATAATGGTATTTAATTGACTTAATATGAAGCTTTCTGGGCTGTCACTCCACCCAGCTTCTGATCAACTTGTAGTCATTCAGCTGTGAGTGACTGATGTTTGTGCCTTTCATTAAGAGCTCATTGTCTCAGTTTAAATCCTTCCTTTCAACTTATATTTACATAAAAATAATTTGTTTTTATTTTTCAAATCTGTATTTTTATTGGCAGGCTCCCTGACTGGAGGGCTCTCCGTGAGGATATGAGTGATACCATCACCTCCTGCTCCTGGAAGTTTGTTGTACCTGTTGCTGCAGCATGTTTTTGGGAGGAAGGGTGGGATGCAGAGTCATTGCCTGGGAAAGATGCCAGAACAGAGCTATACAGCAAGATGCTTTATTCAGTTGTGCATATGTCTGAATAAATATTAGATCCTTAGCAAAGTCTTTGTTTGTATTACCACCATGACAATGGCCCCACTGAAGATTACAACCTATTTATGGCTGACACTGTGTGAACATACAGCAATCTTCCTATCTCCTCTAATCGCCAAAACTGAGTAGGTGGTGTAAGAAACTCCAGAGAAAGTCCTAAACAAAAATTATTTTCAGCACTAACAACCATAAAAAATGTTTGGGAGTCCCACTCCTTTGTTGTTCAGAGTTTGAGGATGATATTAAAGATAAAACTGCTGAGACCTAGAGACTTTAGCTGACCTTACGCTGGGTTCGTTAGCCCATTAATGAAGGCTATTATCAAATCATAGGTAATTTCTACAGAAATGATTCCAGGACATCAAATTTTAACAGGTCACAACCGTACATCCCCCAAACTATGAATGCTGACATAGAAGTTACAGGGATCTACCTGTCCTCTCTGGGCACATCTCCTGACAAGGTGTAGGGAGAGCATCATAATAACTAGCCCAGACCAGCATTCAGTAGTTTGCCTCTGGAGCAAAAAAAGGTAGAGCATCTGGGTGCACTTCCTCTCTTCTTTTTTGGTAAAAATGACATGTGAAATGTGTAGGAATCAGTTTTCTGCTCCCAGTATTTAGCTGCTGCAGACTTAGAAGATTTTGTCCTGGAGCATGGTTTTTAATCAAACTTTTTCTTTTTTGTGACCACCTGGTTATTTTCAGCCCTGTTTCTATGCTTTACTTTCCAAGATGTACAGAGACGCAAGTGTAACTGGGGAAGGGTTCAGAAGAAGAGCTGGATTTGCCTTATCCCAGACCTCAGAGATGGACGAAGTCTACCTGAGAAGTAAAAGCTCTGATGTTGATGAAGGCCGTTCTGTGGCATATGAAGACCCAAGAAACTGTGTAGCAGCAGCTGTGGTTTCAGATCACAGGAAGGCAAGTATAGAGCCTGTATATCACCCTCCCAGCTGGCAGCCCTGGGGCTGGCTGCACAAGGCAGAGATGGCTGTGCTGGCACCACCCAGCACTGAGGCTAGACAACCCTCTACAGGAACTGTCAGGGCCCTGTGCACATCCCCCATCCCGGAGGATGTGCCTTGCTCCCTCATGGGGCACCATCAGGGATGGCCCTGATGGCAAGACCCAGCCCTGCTGCCTTTGGGACCCCCTGCCCACACTGGCCCCAAGGAGCCACTAGCCTGCACAGTGCTATGGTAGGAGCAGGCCCACATGTGTCGAAGTCCCATGGCATTACCAGGTCATTATCCCTACAGTTGGATCCTCCAGGTGAAGCTGATGCCTGTCTAGTGATCCCAGTCTAGTGGGATGTCGCAGGCTATTTCCCAAAACATGTGGACAATGCCTTTTGGCTGTAGGGCGCTCCCCTTTCAGTCCCTTTTGGAAGCAGGCCAGGAATCCACAGCAGCCCCCTTGCAATATCTGTTTGTTGGGATTTCTCCCCCCCTCACTCCTCTTAGAGGACCGTGGCAACACAGCTTTGGCCACTCCAAGGCAACAAGTTCCTATAGCCTGCCACATACAGCCTCCTGAATTTCTGCCTCTTAAGGTCATGTGAACACTAAAACTCACACTCTTTTATAACATAGCCTCTTACACTTTCAGATCCTCCCAGAATCTCTTGCTCTCTGCAAGACCATGTGGGTGGAAGAAATAAGGCTGCTTTAGTGCCCTTACACTGCCCCTGTCTCTCTAGCTGTGGGACACATGCTAGCAAGGCATGCGAAGACAGGGGAAAATTAAGACAACAATAAATTTAGTAAGTAATGAATTCCTGCCCTAGACTGGAAGGAGTGCCTTGCAGCACTGGCTCTCTAGAGCTGCTCAGCAGATACCTAGCTTCTCTGTCATTCAGGATCCAGTTCAACTCAATCTCTTGTTCATTCAGCAGACCATGAAGCCTTCAGTTGTGCCTCCTCCCTGAGCAGTTCCCCTCTCTCCCACTGCATTTTTTCATACTCCAGGAGCAGTTTCTCCTGCTCCTCTTCATTTGAGACATTTATCCAGATGAAATTTTCTCACTACCTAGTGCTTCAGCATCTTCCTTCGCACTTCATCCTGAGATCTCTTGGTCTTCAGAGCCTCCCTGTGCCCTGTTGCTTATTACAGCCTCCCTCTGGTCCCTGTTCAGGGCTAATAACACCTTTCTGCCTCTGGCCATCATCATACAAGGACACCATTCTCTCTGCCCTCTCATGTCCAGCAGTGAGCTGACCTCACTGCAAGTCCTACGTTTTTATTTTCTGTGATTCTTGCTTGCTGTTTTTTTCCTGGTCACCCAAAGGGATCCACTGTCACTCACAGTTTAAGAATAGTTAAGTTCCCCACCAAAACCAGCTTATTGAGAAAACTCTTAATCTTGCTCCACAGGTACACTGGTACCATTGCTGGCCTGGCTTACCTATACCCTGTGCATGGGAGAGTGTGGCAGCACTGTTCCTGCTATCTCAGGAGCACTGCAAAGTAGTTGATGCTCTTCCTGCACTGTGTCAGCTTCTACATTTTAACCCTCAGCTGCCTAACAGACATGTTTCACTAGAAAGGATGTAAGATATCTTTATTCTCTCTGTTCCTTCAAAGGCAACATGGCAGGAGAGAGAGGAACAGAGGTTTAGCAGACCGATTTTCAAAAGAGCAGAACTCCACATTAAAATATAAGCTTGTAAACCTGTAGGAAATAATAAGCAAATTCTTGCCTATTTTGAAATCCCTAGCTGTAGACAACTTCCCTCAGAGAAGGCAGGGGTTATTTCCCCTCCACCTTTTACATCTTGCTTTCCTTGCATCTCATGCATGCACTTAGAAAAGTAGAAATCTTTTTGCATTCTCCCGTGCCAATTTTGTCCACGTCTGTTGAAGCAGGGATGTCCCTATCCTGTCTATTTCAGCAGAAAACATAAGCTGATAGCCGTATTGGGCAATGTAGGCATTGCTAGTAGAAATCACATCGTTCCCAGAGGGGGGAAAAGCTCTTTGATTTTGATAGCCGCTGATGATAGCTAAACTGTCTCTAGGGTATTCAGCCCCCACCTCCCCCCCCCCCCCCCCGGTCGGGGCACCAGGCAGAGAGGCGGCTCTCCCCCCGCCCCGGGTGGAAGCAGCGCTCCGGTCGCAACATAAGCACGCCCGAGCGCTCCGGCTCTCCGCGCAGAGCGCAGCCTCCGACCGGCGGCGTTGCCCGGCGAGGGCAGCTGCGGGCGCGCCCGCTCCCGGCCGCCCTCCCCGCGGGGCCGCCCTCCTCCGGCGGGGCCCCCCGCGGGCGCGGGCGCGGGCGCGGGGGCGGCGCCGGCCCCCGCCGCGGAGCGGGGCCACCGGAGCGCGGCGCGGCGCAGCGGAGCCGCCTCCCCGCGGCTCCCCCGCCCGGGCGGAGGGGCCGGGCCCCGGCTCGCCCCGGAGCGGCGGTGCGGAGCGGAGCGGAGCGGAGCGGAGCTGCCGCCGCCGATAAATCCCGCCGCCGACCGGGAGCTGCGCCACTTGCGGCCGCCGCGCAGCGGGGAGGCGGCGGGGCGCGGCCGCCCCCCCGGGGCTGCGACCCCCGCGGACGGGGCCGCGGAGCCGAGGTGAGTCCCGCGGCGGCGGGGCGGGAGCGGTGCCCGCCGTGTGCCGGGGCCGCGGGGTGCGCGGCGTGCGGCGCGGATGGCTCCCCCGAGGGGACGGGCTGCGAGGAGACCGGCGGCGACACCAGCCCCCGCGGGCTGTGGCGGCTCCCGGGGGCTCCCGGGGGGGCTCCCGGGCAGGGCGGGTGGGCGGCAGAGCGGTGGCACGGCGTACCGACGGCGCGGCTTCCCCCGCGGTGCAGAGCGCGTCTGCGGCCCCCGTCCGCACGGGACGAACCCCGAGCTGGACCCTGCCGAGCAGCCCGGGCATCATCGCCTTTCAGCGATCTGCTGCGCTCTGCATTCGCCTCAAAAAGGAATCGCCCTTTCTTTTAATGTATCAGAAGGGCAGGTCTCTTTGCTCTGTGCTTTCCCATCATTGGGCTGGGGACGGAGTGGCTGAACGATGCACGGGGTGTGAGAACAGAGTTGCTGTCAGTGTCTATCTTGTACAACACAGGTTGTGCTCTTCGCTTTTTCGGGCTGGACCGCTAGGAGCATGCAGTACAGTCGTGGGACCATCCACCTCCCTGTTACCCACAGCCCAAAATGCATGGCGGGGGAATAACACCTTCTCCTTGCTCACAGATGAGAAAGGAGTCCTTGCATGTGTGTGAAGATGGTGGGGCAGAGAATAGAGCTAGTTCGTTTCATTGTGTATCGCCAATCACATACTCAAAAATCATGACTAGGGTCTGCACCCCCTCTAAATAATGACCTATTAAAAGCACAGAGCATTTTATCTACATCTATACCTTTCCTGCTGGGTTGAGAGCCTTTTTGAAACAGTTCTGAAATTTTCATTTTTAAAAGAATAGAGCCTGAATTGGTGTGCAGGCATATGCTCCAGGAGCATATAAAAAAAAACCCACCAAATATTACAGCTCTGATGATGCCCAAATTGTGCTGTTTTCCCATAGAGAAATTCATACTTCCCATAGAGAAATATGACTTCTATCCAGCAAACTGCTTGCTTAATTCTAGTGTGTGTTTAGGTGCCGTTGACTTCAGTGAAATTGCTCAATGACTGAAGGCAGACATGTGCTTTTGTGCTTTCCCAGACCAGGACCTAAGTCTTGATCATTCATTTGCATAAATCACAATCATTCAAAAGTTTATGGCAAACCAAACTGGGGGAAGCCAGCACTGAGTAGCATCATCAGCCTCAACAACCAAGGACTAGAAAATCACCAATGCTGTGGATTTTTCCTGTTTTTTATGAGGTCTGTAAATATGGAGTGAGGTGGTCCTGACTCTGTCTTGAAATGAAGACCACCTCCTCATAAGAGCCACTACTCATCAATGATTGCTTACCGGTTTTTAGGCTACCTTCCCTTTTCAGTTTTCTCCCAAACTTTACAGCATAGAAGGGTAGTTCTTCCATGGTTTACCAACTAAAAAATATAGAATCTCTTACGTGGTAAAATGACAATCTGCAATTAATTTGCAAGTACTGAATACATAAACGATTGTCAGGAACCAAAGCATTTTTCAGCAAATGAAGTGTCCAAAGACTAACATTTATTTCTTAGCAGCCAGATTCTTCTGCAAGGAACTTTTCCTTTCTGTTTAAGAAGCAGATAAATGTCCCTGTATTTGTGCTTAAGATCCCTGAGAAAAGTTATGAGGCGTTTTTGCTTGTATTGTTATTTTAGCAACTTCAGGAACATGCAGGCAGTGGCAGTGTTGCTTTCGTAGCTCTGAGTTTTAGCCTATTGCTGCTGGTGATGTGCCTTGAAGCTTTGCTTTGTTCCCTGGTAAAAACCACCAGCTTCACCAAGTGGCCACCTAAAGACAGTGGATGTGTGCTTTGTATTTTGTGTTCGCTCTGATCCTGGTCTTTTTGCTGACACCAGCTATCCAGATGCCACTTGCTGGCAGTCGCAGGAGTGTGTAGAAGGGGAGGCAGGGGAGCCTGGTTGTTGCACCTCCTCTCACTGAAAGGTTTGGATTTAGCATAACCTCCCTGTAAGAGTGATATACGTGAGACACCAGGATCTTTTCCAGGACATACAAAGGGGCAGTGTTGTATATTAAAATGGGGCGAAAAAATTTCAAAGCAAACAGTGAGAAAAGCCTTAGATCAGTTCAAAGATGTTTAAAGAGTCATTGATCAAACACGAGGAAGACACCATGATAAAGGAAAAGGTCACTGGCCCAAACTCATCTTGATGTAATTCCATTAAAACTGTCAAACTAATCCCTGGCATAACATGACTGAAAATATTATTCTAGTTCTCTTTAATAAAGTGACTGGTATATTAATAATGTTGGCACCTATTTTCCACGCACTCAAGTATGTAAATACCTCTGCTTATGAGCAGCCCTCATAAATTCAATGGGTTTGACCTCTGGAAAGTTAACCGCTTGCCTAAGGTTTCAATTCTGTGAACAGTTACTGGATCATCCCTTCTGCGGCTTTTAAAAGAGCTAATTTGGTGCTCTTGAGAGCTGTGGCAATACCAAGCATGGGGTGTACGGAAGACATTGCGGTGGGGAGCTCTACAGTGCACCACTGGGTAGGCCTAGAATTTAACTATAATCTCAATGAATTGGAGGCAAGATCTGTGAAAGCAGGGGCGGGCAGGCCAGGTACGAAGTGTGACTCTGAGTGGGGAATAACAAACGGCACAAATATAGGATGGTTTGAAATAGCTCAGCTGGTGGCACTTCTGTGGAAAAAAAAAATGCTGTTGAGAGAAAAGCAGACACACCACAAGGAGGCCTGCAGCCTACGAGGAGGATTTGCGCCAGCTGCTCAGCTTCAGCAAGGTCTCAGCAGGATCGCTGTGCCATTCAGGGCATGGTATTTGGCACGTGGGCTACGTGGTGCTACAGGGTGCTGGGAAGGGCAGTGCTGGAGTTTAAAAAAACGCGGTCTAAAAGGAATCACTCAGGTTCTTTAACCTGGAGAATGACTTGAATTAGCGTATATGGTAATAGCCTTCAAATCTGTAAGAGGCTGCTCCAAGAAGAAGGCGTTATCCATTCTCTGTGCTGCTGGAAAGGGGTCCAGCAAGGTGTGCCTAATGCTCTGGAGGTTTCTGGGCACTGCCCTGCCACACAGCTGGAAAGATACATCCAGTGCAGAAAGTTTCTAAGGGCTCAGGCTTAGAAGGGGAAGGAGACACCCTTAAAAGCATCACACGTAAGACATCCTGGGCTTTTGTAGGATTTGGAACGGTGATTTTATGTAAAAAGAGGTTGCTGTTAAAAAGGGATAGTTTTCTCCAGTCCCACAGACAGCAAAGTCAGATGGAACTGAACTGTTTGGGTCTGTGAACTGTTTTGAAGCCTGAAAAGCTATTGATCAACCCCAACATCTAACACCTCTGCCCACAGGGAATTATCGTTTTAGTTATGGTTTCTTCACACTCAGAGTGGGAACAGGGAAACAGGGAAAAGGAAGGCTATCCTGTTAAGGACTAAGTTTAGTCATACATATGGCAGTCACAGAAGCTGTGACAGTTGCCTGGGCCATTTTGAGCTCTGGTTTGTGAGTAAGACTGAGAGAAGGATGTGAAAAAAAAGAATCCCTTTCCCCTCTCTCATCATCTGTTGTCTTTGCGATGTAGATCCTTTCTTCCAGCCCAGCTTCTTGGGCTGCATGGAGTCTACCCACAGTGCCTGGGTCCATGGCCCCCTCTTCCCTCACCTCCATGGCAGGGATGCAGGTCTGCTCCTGGATGCTCCCATCCCTGAGTGCTCCCAGGCTACTCCCAAAGAAGATGCAGTTCCCATCTTCCTCCCCAAAGGGTCTGCATGACATGAGGAAGAGCCTCTTCCTGCCCCGCCATGCTCTTGTAAGAGGACACAATATACCATCTTTGCATGGAGCAGACAAATTAAATGTTTACATCTGTTATAGAAACTCTTATCAAAATCGCCTCTGAGGGTCACCCATGTCCTCCCAGGGGTCAACCTGGGCCCCTAAAAAGAGAAAAAAATTAGGAAATACAAGTGCATCCTTGGTCTTCAGCATTACTACTTGGTCATTAACTTCTCGAAGCCCTCCTCTTTCATACTTCTGGATAAACACCATACATTCAGCCTTATTACCTCCTAACAGATAGCAGGCTGCACAGAGACGTCCAGCATATCCATTGCAGAATTATCCTTTTTTGCCTCTAAGACTTTGCAGGTTTGAATGTCCTGAAGGGCTATTGTGTGGATAGCTTCTAATTATGCTATTAGTTCATTTATTTACTTTACATTTATTTACTTTCAACTAATCTTGTTCCTCCCCACAAGCAAAATTAGATAGGCTTTCCTGTTATGTTAGAAGATGGTTCTGATTTACATTTTTTCCAAGAAAGCCAGGCTGCTATCCCAGATAGCAACTGCTACATGCCTCACTGTTTCACATTTTCAAATACCCAAGGATCAGTTAAAACTGGCTTTCAATCAGTAGGAGCATCCAACTGGAGCTATGTAGCAAATTATTCTCTTAAAACATGCTCCATGGGTTGGGTCCTACAGTTATTCTGTCTTTGCTCATTGAAATCACTGATTAGTGTCTTTCCTGTAGAAGAGGAGTTTGAAGCCAAGAACATAAATGGAAAAATACTATTCAGAAAGAGATTTATGATCCTGTTTCATCAGGGATGCTTATGTGGAGTTATTGCCTGCCTGAAAGCACTGACTCAGAGCTCACATGAAAATTGCCAGTATAATTCCACAACTCCGTGTTTCACAGAATCTCACACTTTGTGCCCTGCTCCGAGTATTTTGCTGATGAAAGTCTGTCAGTATTCTCCGAAGGAGAGCTTTGTAGGCAGCTGAACTGTAACTGCATTCTCCTGAGTGGAAAAACATGCGATGACTTCAGTCAAACACATAATACCTTAATTTTAAAGTGGACAGCTTAGAATCATGGAATCAGTAAGGTTAGAAGGGACCTCTGGAGATCATCTAGTCCAACCTCCCTGCTCAGCAGGGTCACCTAGAGCATGTTAGACAGGGTTGCATCCAGGTGGGCCTTGAGCTTCACATCAACATCCCTGGGGTCTTTTAATAGTGCTTTTGAGCAGCATAACTGACCACCAAGTGTATGAAGTCTTGCATGAAGGGAAATACCTGGGACTCAGCTAAGCTGTATCAGTGTTGTGTCTTAACTTCTGATGCTTTGTCCACACCGCAAAGCCAAAGGTACCTGCTTGACATCACCCTGCCCCGCGAGCGAGTGATGTTACTACATGCGCACAAGTCAAGCACGTGTATACAGCCAATAACTTAATTTTGATTCATTGCTGAGGCACTTCCCCTCAGTATAGCACTGAAATGATGAAACAAATTGCTACTCAAACTGCTGATATGGGTTTGCTTCCCTAGTTAGCACCAAATTTGAAAATAAAGAGTGAGGTCTGAAACGAGTCGCAAAGAGACGCACGTATGTTTGCTTTACTAGGTATTTTCTAACTGATTTTTCCAGGGGTCAGAGCAATGTGGCTGCTCTTACCAAAATGAAATGGCCCAACCAGGTGCACTCATGCACCCAGCACTGTGTTTGATGTGCCTCCGTGTGATATACAGCTAATGCAGTTTTCCATGCAGTTCACATCTTCCTGAGTTGTGAAAGTCAAGTATCTACCTTCTTCTTTTACCAAGACTAATGACTTTGTAGCTGTTATATATCATAGGCTAGCAGAGACTAGCCAAAAGGTCTCACAGTGCTGTAAATATTTGATAAAGCTGCTGATGGGGCTTTGTACAGGGTAAGTGCAAATTCCGTGCTGTAAGAAGCAACTAGAAATCAAATTATGCACACTTTATCTTCCTGTATTAAATGCTTGTATCATCACTTTCTTTTTCTTTGAACTGAAACAAAAGTCTGAAAACCCTGAATAGTATGACACAATTCCTATCAGCTCGCTCTCCTGAAGGATTACAATTGCGTTTTACTGTAGTATGTGTACAAGCCTTTCTTTGGGCTGCATTTCACACAGTGCCTGCTTGTTGAGTCATAGGGGGTCTTTCAGGGATATTAAAACACACAGTGTTCCTCTGAAAAACAGCGGTCATCTTGTCCCTGTTCATATTCCTCCCCCAAGTCCTTGGAAAAGCTAACCCATTGGACACGGGGAGGTGGGAATATGGGGGTCTGGTTGGCTGTTTGAGCCTGTTACTATTAATGTACCATGGTCTCCTTTCAAGGATGTTTTCAAATTGCATGAAGTAATGCATAGACAGAAAGGAAAAAGCCCCTGTGCTACAGCTGAGAGATAAAAAACAAGAAAAAGAAGAAATAGTAGAATTTATTTTTCTGATACAATAAATAGCACTCATCTATTCCTGGAAGCTGATGTTTAAAGATCTCCCATGCTCTGCCAGGTGGAGCTTCAAGAGGGCCTGGGGGTATTAAATGCTGCGTTGTGAAATTGGTGTTTTGGGGGAGAGGAAGCGTGGTCCTAGGTGCTCCATCTGTGGAGAAGATTCAAATCAGAATTTAGGGACATTTCTACACTTTTTCTTTTTAATCATTATTAAAGAAGTGAAACAAACCCTGGTTTTAACTTGTTGGTTGTGAAGGTCTGTGTCCTGAACAGTTTGATGCAAGCCCAGATCTCTTCTTTCTGGTTGGTGTAGAATGGTCTGTAAGACAGGGAGAAATCTTCTATTGACTGCAGTGGGTGCAAAATCCATTCTGCAACCTTCTCGTATTAAATGGGAATTGTCACCTTTTAACAACAAAGCAGAGTTCAATTGCTTAAAAAGATACAGTAGTTATTGTATTGTAATAATATCAGTTTTCCACAACTGGCTCTACAACAGAGCTCGCTCTTTATAGGCTCTGGCTTATGAACTAACATATATACTAAGCTACTAAAGGGAAATGCATACTAAAAAAATAAAGCTTGATTATTTTTCCTGGGTATTTGATGATAGAACTATTTCCAAACATTTTGCTTAAAAAAAGAACCAGGAGAAGAAACTATTTCAAGTATCTCATATTAGGAGAAAAAAATGAAATCATAATAAAACCAGATCAGCCATACACAGGGGGTTTATACACAGCCTTCTTTGAAGCATGTTGGATGTGTGGATGGGCGAGAGACAGGTGTCCTGGGATCTATTGGTGGAGACGTATGCGAGTTTTTCAGGCTGAGATCATAGCATCTTGCTGTTTAAAGCAGCTCATAGGTGTTTGGAAACTTAAAGCCCTACTGTTTCTATTAGCTGTTCCTGTTAATAAGTGCTAGCAGAGAACCCTCCCTAATGCTACTGGTGTGCACCCAGATGAACAAGTGCGAAAACAAGGTGAGAAAGTCCTGGCCAAGCCCTAGGGACAGCCAAGCTTGGGAAGAGGCTGAGGTAATGTAAACTTACTGCTTTGCATTACCACTGAAACATAAATGTAGAGCACGGACAAGCTCAGACACTGAGTCCAGGGAAGAAGCGAGGACTTGGCCCAGTCACAGCACTATATTAGAAGAAAAAATTCATGCCAATATGCCTGAGTCTCTCATCTCTATTCAAAACCACTGTGTGTGCCCTTGGGTTTTGTCTGCATCCCTTACGCACTGTAGATGTCCACTGGAGCCAAGAGATGCTTGGAAACTGTTAAGAACATAAATGAATTATTAATATATAACAAGATAGGGGAGAGAATATTACTTAAATGTATTCCACACCTTATTAAAGAGTTCAGCTTTGCTTAAGCCAGATTGTTTTGTTGGTTGTTGAGGGAGGTTTTTAAGGGATCCATTAGTAATGCTGTTATCTGCGCTTCTTTACGTTTTGGGGAGTTCGCAGATGTGAATATAGCTAACTGCAGGCTCTTTCCTAGTTCAGATCCAAAGGAGCTTTTTCATATCCTGTATGTGAGATACAGGCTCTTTCACACTGAAAGCGATCTTGCCGCTGTCCCTCCTGAGAAAGGCACTTTAGGGGTGGCCTCCGTCACACCCAGCACCACCGTGTGAGGCTTGTGACCAGGGGACAAGCTCTCTCAGTGCCCAGGCCTCCCTGCAGCTGTGTCCCCCATGACTGTCCCTCACCAGTGCTTCTCTCTGGGCTCCAAAAGAGAGTTTGAAAAGTGCGGGGATTGTGAGCCAGAGCCAGATTATGGGGAGAAAATGAGAGTCTGTCTTGTCCTCTGGCAAGGCAGCTTCCCAAAGCTGATAAAATGGAGTTGTCTCCTCCTCCAGCACTTTAGGAGCACGTGAGGCTGTGGCCAGCGCAAGGAGCAAACTAGCAGTGTTGTTACACTACAGCCTCTGAGGCTTAGGCATTGAGTGCAAAGCTAAAAGTAGCTTAAAAATACAGAGAATAGAGTTAATTTCATCTCTTGGTTTAATTCTTATAGTGCAGCTTCATTTTATCTGTTCTTCTTTGTTTGGTAGCGTATTGCACATTCTAATTGACCATTTAATAAGACGTTCCTGTAAGGTTAACTTCTGCAATAAAATATCCATATTTATTGATAGATTTATACCTGAAAAGCTTGTGGGCAGCACGCTATAAGCTCATGATTTTCGTGTAAAAGTGCCATTTACACAGATAAAATTTCCATCATTTCACAGCCAAGCTGTTGTTTTTAATCAAACATGCAATGGACATTATTCAAGATAAAAAATAAATCATAGTTCTTTCAGAATTAATACTTTGGGTACATGCAGTATCTCTCCTGTTTGTGTATTTAATCCATGATGAGGTTGATACCAAAATCTATTTTCAGAAAAATATATTCTTTCTGCAACTGGTTTATCAAAGTCTGTTTTTTAAATGTTATCTTCAGGCAGCAAAGCATGGAAGTAATTTTATTTTGACTATTTTAAGCACAATACTTTTACATTGTTGATACAACAACAAATATGTTAACAGAGTCATTTTACCTAGCAACCTTTAAATAATTTCACTGTCTAGTACAGCAGTACTAACACAGATTTAATTTTGGGCCATATTAGGTAGAATACCTTAAGCTGTTCCATGAGGCAAGAAACCTTGCATTTGTAGTTGAAGCTATCTGTGCATTATAAAGCTGAGCAGTATTGCATGATCTTGAAAATGCTTCTGAAAATTGGTCAGTCTGAAGTTTCAATTACACTAAATCTTTTTTTGGCTGATAGAGGAAAAAACATTGGATGTTAGAGGTCCAAGAGGCTTAAAATGTACAACGAGTGTAAAGGTAGACCTTGGACAGGTGAAGCCAGATGATGGAATGAAAATCAACAGATGCTGTCCTCTGTAAGTGCCACATCCTGGCAGTGTCCCTGTGCCTAACATGATTAAACTGCCAAAAATTCCTGGACAGTTCTTTGCATCTGATTCTCCACTGAAGTGCCAATACACCAAATATTCATTATTTTTTGTTGAAGCAACGCTATCTCTAGAAATGTCTCTGGAAAATTGACTACTAGAGGATCTCAGAAATGGGTTTCTTTATGTGGTTCCTTTAGTCCCTCAGAATTTGTATTCCAAACCTGTTGGGTGTCTCTACAAAATAGCATCCCAAATTGCTGATTTTGACAGCTTATTTAGTCATTCATTTCCCTTGAAGCCACTTCCACAACACTTTGAATCCTTCTTTATCCATTTGACCAGGTGTGTTGAAGACAGCTACCATCTTCTAGTCATCCACCAGTGTTACTCTTGTTGTGCTAACTTTTATCCCACGTGTGTTATCCTTCACACTGAATATACAAGTGTGTGTGGATATAGCCAGCAGCTTTGGAAGGAAATACAGCTACTCTGATCATGCTCATCCGTAGACTTCTTCCCTGAATCAGTGTTATTCAGGCAAATATGAATGCTTCCTGTGAGATCAAAAAGTATTTGCTTTTTCTTGACATTTCATGTGCCAAACACAGCCTAGCTGAAGAGACAACCTTGGCTCATGATATTGGTGGTGAGCAAATGTGAGCCCTGTTCTCCTAAGGGCACCTGACAGAAATTCATTCATGTCCTTATATATAGGAAATATTTATTGTCGGTCATTTTATAAAACTACCTCCTCCTCTAGTTATTGGAAAGTATTGCAGATGTGCATTTTGCTTTTGGGACTATATACAATGGAAGAGCTTGAGAGAGGAGCTCCTGCTGACGACCTCTAGGTAGACCCAGCCTGTTGCCTTTTCTACCTGTCAGCTCTAGGTTTCTCAGAGCAATGAGTCTTTACAGCAGGCCAAGATAGAGTGAAAATAGTCTAAATTTGTTCTGGTTATCTTCCCACTTTCCCGAATTCCAGCTGTGGAATCTCCCCTAACTGGGGTTAATCACCCCAGTCCTCCTATAGAGGGGCTTTTCTCATTTTTCCCCTAATCCCATGCTGATCACTGTTTGAAGTGAGCAGCAGGGCCGCCCATCTCCAGGTGCACTGGCTCTGAAAGAAGAGTCCTGGGTAAGAGGAGACACAGCCTAGCACAGTGCTACAATCCAGACCAGGGGGCCATCTGGCCAAACAAACTCACTAGGCAGCCGGATTACATAATCTGCCAAGGTCCCTTCCAGCATGGTATTTCTAATGTGATTTGGCACCTAGATTTTTAAAGCATCATGTAAGTGGCATCTTCGTACACTTCCAGGAGACTGCCAAAACTCACGCTTTATTAAGGGAGAACAATAAAATGTTATTTAATGTTCCTCCTTCTAGTTTTTAGCAATTTAACTTATTTCCTCCTTGTTGATATTAAATAGACTGGCAATGTTCTTGTGGTGTGGCATCTTGTTTGAAAACTATTCATACAGCTTCTTCTCTGGTTCTGTGCAGCGTAATCAAGGAAGATGCACACAAAGAAGAACTCACTAGTAAGCGTGGAACAAGGGGACATTATTAGAAGGCTACCAAGCTGCTATAGTTGTGTAGACATCGTGCTATTACCTTTCAGTTCCGACTGATGATTTCTTTTCAGTCCTGAGTCCCTCACTTACTTCTCATCCCAGCAGTGCACAGTGAAACTGGCAACCGCCTGAACCACCTGGATCCCAGGGGGGAGGGACGTGCCATCACTGTTGTCACTGCTTGGCTTGGTGGCCCACTGGTGGTGCCTGGTTGTTGGCACTAAAAAGAGAGGTGTTTGCAGTGGAAGTGTTCATGGGCAGGAGCTTTAAAGAAATGCCATGAATGGCCTCCTATGCACCAAAAAAAGGGGTCTGAACTCACTTTCATCTACCTACACACACCTTAAAAACCAACTTCATGAGATTGCACAGAATGTTTTGACACCTTCCTCTGATTTAAGGACATCAAATTTGGTTACTGTAAGCTCTAGAATGGCTGGTTTTGCCATTTCCCTCAGAATATTAATTCCCAGCAGAAATTAAACACAGGAGCTGGCATGCCAATGTTTGAAATTAATGGAATTGTTCAGGTATTGAAGCAATGACAAAATGAAAAGTTCTTCCTAGCAGAAAAAGTAATTAGTCCTTTTCAGACCTTCAGTTTGACACTAGCGTTAGCATCAATTATTCTCTGTTGGGAATATTACATCTCTTAATAAGGTTCATTGTAATATCATCCTTTCTCAGTAGTAATCTGAAGAGAGAAGACCTCTTCAAATCATTGTCTTGCTGCCTTGAGATTTTTAACATTTCAGCCTCCCACTTACCAGCTGATACCTTGCACTGACTTTTGAACCTGAACAAATCCAGGAATCTCAAGTGCCTGGAAATCAACTCTCCCCCTCCCACACACACCTTTTTGGCAAGATTTTGAAGAGAAAAGCAACAATATTTCTAAACTAAAAAGTGTTGTAACAATTGAAATTAAAATCCTCAGGGTGGAGAAAACATGTCAAAATAATCTGGCAAATCTTTGAGAATGGGTCTCAGGGAGACAGGGGAGCTCCTGTGTGTTGGTTTCAGCTTAATAAGGAAATAGTGTCAGTTCTGGGTCTCAGCTCCTGCTCCCTCAGGTCAAAACTGTAGTTCGAAAAGGTAAGCATGCCATCCTCCTGTATTTCCAAAGGTGTAAAACTGTCAAACACCAAAGCGCTTAGGTGCAAAATACGTTGTATTTTTAAAAGCCGAGCTGCTGTCCTGGTGTACACTTCTTTGAGAGTTTATTAAAGCCTGATGTAGTCAAGGCTATTTGGTTTTCTCGGGTCCAAATAGATTCTTTCTTCCTCCATGCCACCATTCATAGTACAATATCTCAACCAGTTGCCCTCAATGCAGTTTTCACACTAGTGCTTAATTTCTAATTTGGCCTCTCTGGTGCTCCCTCTTCTATTTCTCCATCTATAATTTTCTCTGATTTAACATCTAATGTTTGAGACTGTTGAAACAGACTGAGGAGATTTAGATGCACAGTTGTGTGACTAAATACCTGGACAGTTTTGACAATCAGCCTTTATGCTCAGCTCCTAATTATTTTGAACAGAAGACTGTTGAAAATAAACAGAAAAAAATAAAATAAATTGCCAGTGACCTTTCCTGTAGCTCCAGATTAGGACATTCTGTGAGTAAATAGTCTTTGAATGATGCTGTTCTGAATTAAATAAATCACTGGCTTCGGTAGGTATAGTATGAGGCTGGCAATAAATGCTATTTAAAATCCTGTCAATGTGTTGAAATCCTAATCTAGACTTAATCAGGACTAGTATGAGCTGTTGCCAGTACACCTGCCTGCAAAATCTGCCTCACAGACCAACACATCTTGGCCTAATTCTGTCTACTTGGGCTTCTCGTTCAGACGTCTGGGGCAGATTGCTGGCTCTTCGCTCAACCGATACCTTGAAAGGTGGTGTGGTAGAATTAAATTACTCTTGGGGCACAGACACAAAGTGTGATGAGAGTACAGCTGCCACAGCTGGACAACATCCAACTTCAGAATATGGGATATTCAGAAATGCTACAGAGTCCAGCATTTTTGAAGGACTCACAAACACTGTTAGATTTAGCAGAAAAGGTGTGCTGCCTTTGCAAAAGCAGAGGCGTACAGCAGAGACATTTGCTACAAGTTACTAATAAACAGCCAGCCCAGATGTCACAGGGCCTTACTTGGAAATTAAAAGGCGCATTTGGAGCCAGTTACGCTGAATACTTCTTTAACTTCATTATTTGAAGCATTTGTAATAATTGTATTGTAACTCTTATCTTCAGTTACGTGGTTGTTTTTCTTGCAAATTGTTAACAATTGCAGGTCAGCTTTGAGATGGAAGCATCCTAGTATTTGTTACAAAAGCTGTTTAGAGTAATTCGTATCTTATTTACTCTGTCACCAGATCATTTTGTGTGCTAATGCACTAGGAATGTCAAACTAATAATAGCGGGGTTTTCATTCTACTCATTTTTATTCCAGTGCAGATACATTTAAGGCAAGAAGTACCTTAGGTGTGCCTGATCGCCTACACCAGATTAGCTCACCCTTTGTCTCCTAAGGCAAACACACCCAGAACTGTGAGGTCTTTGGGAAAGAGTCATGTCTTGTATTTGTTTCTGCAGCACCTTGCACATTTGGGTCACAGCGCTCAGCCTTTGCCTCTGCACTTGTTCTGGCCATTGGCAGGAAGGTGTCTGAGGTGGTTCACCAGGAATGAAATCTGAGTCTAATCTTCAGCATGGCACCAGCCCTAGCAACTGCATCTGGAGATATTTCCATATTTAATGCTAGGCCTGTAATTAAGACTTTCTGAATTTACGTTTGTATTGAAGGAAGACTCCAGTTCAACAAATAGAAAGTCTTGGGAAAACTGGGATTTGGGAATTCGGGACTTCGCAAGAGATTTTTACAAAAATTGGAGAAAAAAAGCAAGTTGTTCCAGTAGCATCCAAGAGCTTTGGATCAGGCTTGTAAGAAACTGTGCAGAGGTGAAATCAACAGGACATGTTTCATGTCTGTGAACCTGAACCAATGTGACAATACATCTTCCATACAACACAGGTAAAAGTAGGTATCATGCACAAGGGCATACTAACAACATCCAAGTGCACAGGAGGGTAACACTAGGATAGACCTATATCTTAAGAGTAAATTTTGCAAGAAGCAACAATTTGCTAATCTTTCTCTAAAGAGTTACAAGGCACTAGAAATAGCCCATGGGATTTGGACTGTAATGCACCCAGAGGATGAAGTTCATCCATTTATCCCAGACTGCTCAACAAGCAGTTATTTTAGCTTTCTTGCCATACAGATGGAGTAAGTAGTCAGTGACCTATGCATGCTGAGCACCCCTGAAATTTTGACTGTTTTTAACTAAATACCCAAGAGTGGTTTCAAGTGCCTAATACAGAATCTTTCCAGATAAGGAGCCTACGGTAACTTTGGCAACCCACTCACCGCTACATCAGAGTCAGGCACAGACGTATAACCCAATCCTGTATGGGTTCCATCATCCATCAGAATTCATCTTTCTCAACTAAAAATGATCTTGCACATGAGTGTATGAAACTCTAATGCTATCCAATTTTCTAGTTCTTCTGTTCCCATAAATTAAAAGTGTTCAATAGAAGACTGGGAAAATATAAGTAAAGGGAATCCGCTCTCTGCCCTTTTAGACTGACAAAAAAATGTAGCAGATTACAACTAAAAAGTGACAATATCTTGTGAGTCACAAAAGACCCTAGAGAGAACACAATTAGAAAAGGAGGATTAATAGTATATTGTCTATGTATCTGCGTATGTCTGAGCTGCAGGCAGACACCAAAGTGTAGACAACTTGAAGCACGAGAGGTTGCAGTTGTTGCTCAATTTTTTTTTCAGATGACTCCAACATTCATGCAAAATAATTTCAACAGCTTCCAGTTCTGAGAAAATGTGTAGCTAAAATTTACTGTTATAAATATTTATTCAAGAGTAGGATAGGTAAATGCTGTGGTAATAGTTCCCAGAAGAGAGCTGAATTATCACTGTCACTGGATGATGTACACAGTGTCTGAAGTGCTTTGGTTTTTGTGTTGTTGTCTATAAGTCCTTTTTTTTTTACATTAGTCTCACAATTATAGTGGGATATCAGATACAGTTGCCTTACATCAGCTTCAACGGACCAATAGACTGGAATAATCAGTTAATATCATAATGCTACACAAGGAGGTGGAGATGGAGACATGACAAGTCATAGTAAGATCAAGTATAGCAACATCATTAACTTTTTTTTTTTTGTATTTGCACTAAATTTTCAGCAGGAAAGAACATTAATAATCTTAACTTTGATTGAGGACTGCTGTTATCCACTCACAGCATGCGGGAGCACGCAGGCACTTGGATAAATCACAAAAAAGAAAAACACTTAGCAAGCTGCTTTTCTCAATAACACCTTTTTTCTGAAGGTGCAAGGCTGACAGTTTTAGGCAGAGAGTGTGTAAAGAGGAAAGCAAGTCTGGAAAAGCCTGCTGAAGTGTACTCAAGGTTAACCCCTCTTATGGAAGACTAAGAGGTCACACTTGACATGGAAGGTATTCTGATATATTTTAAAAATTTACGTAATTAAATTATTCAGTGAATGAAAGCCACCAGAATTCTAATGAAATGTTAATGGGATCTTTCAGGAACTGCAAAGGTCAGCTGTAAGAATGACATAACTCTAGCCACTAGCAAGCTCATCCAAAAGTAATTGTCCATCAGAGGAGAGTGCCTGCACATCCACATCACCGCAACACAGGGGAGCCTGAGAAGCAGCACAGACATTCCTGCTTACAGCCGCTGCAAAAGGCATGTGGCGTGTGTGAGTTCTCCTGAATTGCCTCTTTCCTACTGCAGACTATCAGCTGGAGAGTGTGTTTGCCACACCGCAATTGATGAAGTGGGTAACAGTGACTCCACCAGAGTGAGTGTGCTGCCAGCCTCCTGGTAGCAATCACAGTGGGAGATCGTCTTCTCCTTAAACAGCGCTGCTTCAGCGGATCGCTAGGTGAGAAGCTAATCACACTGATTTGAAACATGGAGTACTTCTCACACTCATTGAGAGGATGAGTTGCTGAACAGCCTCCACGAAACCGCTGTACCATTTTGGATTGTAGTTGTAATTCTTACCAAGTGCATAGGCAATGCCAGCATGACAGAAGAAAACAAGGAATAAGGGTGTGCAACAGCTGCTTCTCTAACACATTGTCTCTAGGCATTACATCCCTGAGACAGCCATGAGACACAGGGCAATACTCAAACCTGAGAAAAATGTGGTGGGAAGAAGACCATGCCACTCTCCTTGTTCAAGGCTGCTAACATGGTTGGGATAGCCTCCAGCATAAATTTCCCACTCCTACTAACTTCTGCTGGATGTATCTTCTATACCAAGGCCTATGAAAAGGACCTCACAAAGCCCGAACCAGAGGTTTGGCCCTTCATCTGCTTTATGTAGAACCCAGCAATAAACTATTCTGATATGAAGGTCTAATGGAGTTAATAGAGCATATAAAACTGTCTACCGTGTTTCAGCGTATTTAATTTGCTGCAGCAACCTACAGCCATTAGAGCTGTTTCCGCCTCTCTTTGACAACCCACCTGTGCTCTGAGAAATGCTTTCCCATGCCAGGAGGCCCTGTGTAGCTACGCTAAATCCAACAGAGCAATGCAATGCTGTGAAAGCATTAAGCTGCTCTCTGCTTTCCAATGTAGTACAGAGAAAAGCAGCTCCCTCACTGCAGCCAGGAGAGGCAGGAGGGACCCTGTAGCCTGGCCGTCCCCACAAAGAACAGGGAAGCAATGCCCACAGCTGCAGCTTCCTCTGGAGCACGAATTTCAGGACCCCTCAGGCTGTACGACAGGTTGGTGCCTCCCTCCAGTGCTTTCTCCAGACACATCCTCCTGTCATATTTTGTGGATTGTTAGGAATATGATTCATTAGTCCAGCAGCCCACTGTGCTGCATGTGCCCTGTGATAATGTGTAGCATAGGAGCAGTGATTCACAAGTCCCTCCGCTCCAGCCCACAGCTGTGCGCTTGTCCCCAGGAAAATGAGACTTCACTTTTCGCAGGGGTGGAGGATCACACCATCCATACCTCCCAGTCTTTGATCAGATGAACAGGACATCCTCACATGTGGGAAGTGACGGTGGCAAAATGGGGTTTTGGGTGAAGAGAACAGACCTACCTCAATCTAATTGAAGAAAAGCTGCTATTAGGCTAGCAACGTTCCCAAACAAAGTGTGACACTGGTACAGCTATCATCAGTTTGAAGTTATATATCAGATTATTCTAAAAACTTCCCTATGTAGACAAGAATTTCTTTTTTTTTTTAATTAGGGTAAGTTGAGAAGGCTGGTCCACACATGTAATGCATGCAATAGTGGCTATACTCAGAGTCATGTGTCATGTACATCAGACCTCCAGAAGTCATATAGTCCAACCTCCTGCTCTAGGCATAAAATAAACGTTAATGACCTACAAAGATGTCATGCAGTGTGAAGGATCACATAAAATGATTTCTCAGGAGATTGCAAGGTGTGTTGGCTAACAGAGAACTGAGACATTACCCAGTGCTGCCAAGGATGCTGCAGCTGGAGATGAGGAAGATCAGGAAATAGCCATTACATAACAACCACAATCTGCCTCTGAACCTCCCATCTCCCTCATCAGGGTGTTCAGGTGGTGCGGGGCCAGAACAAGCTCCAGGCAGAGGGTGACTGTACTTTGGACCCCCACGGGAGTTTCAGTGTGACAGGACAGACTAAATACCCTGAGCTGTGGTGCAGACCCTGACTGGGATTGTCCCTCTGAGCAAAAGCCACTAAAAAGATATTGTCAGTCTCTTTCACTCCTGCCCAGGTTGCTTGCTCTATCTCTTTCCCCTAATGTTAAAATAGCCATTCCCAGTCCTGGGCCCATGCTCCCCAGCAAGGGTAGAGCATTCCTGTGAGAGGCCAGCCAGTATTCTCACGGGTCTGGAATATGAGCAGGGAGAAGGGGGGTCACCAGCAAAAATGCTTGGGCACTGCTGCACCAAATACTCAGCAGCACCTGCTTCTCCAGCCCTCAGCCCCGCACAGGCTCTCTGCATCTGCATAGCACCCACCAAGTAGCTCCTCGAATGCCTGCCGCTGTCTTTGATGTCCGCCCCACAGCCCCCCTTCATCCACAGTGTGAATATGAGGGGCTGCAGTAGTGATCGAAATGAGCATACTTTGTTCTAAGGGTAAGGATGAGTACATCTAGCCAGAAATGATTTAGCTGATGCGAGTCTAGCACCACCGTTGCTCACCAAGGAGGGAAAAATTCTCCTCTTAAGTATTTACAGTCTGTGCTTTTGGCCATTCCGCAGCTGTGCGAATGGCAGTGTCAGGCACTGCAGGACACACACTGCGCAGGGCCAGCACAGCCATGGAGGCAACAGCTAGGGATGTCTGCAGTGCCCCATGCTCCAGAACAAGATGGGTTTTGCTGCAGTATAATTGCACATTAACTGTCATGATAAGTGTATTTGCTCACTTCCAAATTTGGCCATTGACAATACACAAAACATACCAGATTCCTTCTGGTACAGTAAGGGATTGCATAAAAAGTATCAATTGATATACTGTAGACCTTAAGCTGGATTTTATTTAAACAAGCATAAGAAACTCAGAGTGGGAGAGGAAAGAATGAAGACTATCTGCTTTCCAGACTCTGATCATGAGTCAACTGTAAATGACTGTTATGCATGTTTTGAGAAAAATTATATATTGGTGGGCTCATGGAGCTACTTCACTATGAAAACTAGATAGTTCTTCAAATTATTTTTGTAGTAATGGTCAGAATAAAGCATTCTCGTGAGGCATCTTACAAGGAACTAGGTACAATCTGGCAGTCAATAGATGTGAATATATGGAACCAACATGTCTGAGGACATCTAGAAGTTTGATTAATGTCTATTGAGTATTGATAGAGGAAACATGCTTTGTCTGCCATAATTGTAGATACAGGTTTGCTTGTGTTCCACTGATCTTTGGTAACAAAGATTGAGAAAGGTGATAGCACTGGAATATGACAAAAAGATTTCTTTTGTAAGTCAAAGTTTCATATAGCTCTCACTTGTAATGTCCCAGCACAGTGATATCCACAAGCAGCATCTTAAGGCTGTATTTTGTAAATGCAGTCCACTTCCACACAGAGCAGAAAAATGGATATATGATGTTTGTGGTAGAAAAACAAATTAAGGGGAAAGAAAAGTAATGCTAAAATGATACTAAAGATACCTCCTCTGGTATGCTTCCATTATAAATATTTTGCTTGGTGTGCCTCAGTACTGGGGTTTGGTGATGGAGGTGAAGGTTCTGACATATTGATACATATCAGGTAGGTAAGCCGAAGATGATTGTTTTATTTTTACTTTTTCCACTCTGAATGATTCCTTAACTTTTTAGGGCTGCATTGCACAAAGCACTAGTGCTCTTAAGGGGCAAGAGTCAAGACCAGGTAAGGAACGCTGTAGACATGAATGAGATCTGATCTCTCAGCTCACAGTTCTCACCCTCTTCACCTACTCAAATGTCCCCTCTGGGCTGAAAATTCCCATGTTTCAACCTCAGAGTGACTTTTCGCAAGACTGAGCAAAACTGTCAGCTCCTTCAGTTTTGCAGGCGGGCAAAATGTGTTATTTCTTCCACTTGGTGCCAGTGCTACAGTGCAACACTTGCATAGCTCAGAAGAGACTGAAGGCACCAACTTCAGTCCCTAAAACAGAAACAAGTAAGACTGAAAGAAAACAGATCATTCAGATCAAAGTGCTTTATAGTTATGGGCACTTGTTTGCCTGCTCAGATTGACATTTCCTATGTATGTTCTCGCAGGTTCTTGCAGTCCAGGAGAGCTAAGGACGTGTGGATCCTGATGCCTCATTTCAGGATGCATCAAGTTATTTCTCTGTAAAGGGTCTGGCTGGAGAGTGGGCACAAACACCCCATTCATTGCAGGAGGTGCAATACAAGATCCAAGATATTTAGAATAAATGAAGTGACTATAAAGATAGTGAGGATGACAAACTGCAAGTGCTGCCTTGCTATGGTTTTTCAGTGACGTCTCTTTCCATGTGACTGATGCAGGATGCTCATGTTTTTTGCTAGTGTGGTGTGGTGTTCACCAACCATTTGTCTACTAGGCAGACCAAGGCTTCTCAGAGGCTGCAAAGAGAGCACAGCTAACAGAGGCAGCCAACAGATGCAGTAGCCTGCGCAGCAATTCATGAAGAACGATGCAAGGAAAAGTATCTTTATCTCCAGTCATAGTAGTGTACACTTCCTCAGATATGGTTATGATACGCCACAGAATGCATTCCTCAGCAGTTGTTGGAGTTGCTGTGTCTGCCATGTCAGGGGCTTTCACCCAGACAGATCTTCCGATGGCGGACACAGCTCTGCAGGTCTCAGGCTGCAGGGAGTACCTGGGGCCTCTCTGTGAAGCTGGGGCTGACAGTCATCTTTTCTGCAGTAGGTGTGCTGTTGATGATGAGTTGTGTTTCCATCTGCTGACCTGATCTCTTGTCTAGAGAGGTTTGCTGCCCGCCAGAGGCTCGGATCTGAGATGTCATGGAAAGATTGCCAAAGCTTATATACCTTTCTGTCTATTATCCCTTACTGGTCTTCAACATGGGCACAGACAATACTGCCAACAGCTTGGAAAGTATCAAATGGGATTATGGAGCTCTGGGGATGATGGTTAGGGTATGGGGGTGGAGGTCATTTTCTCCTCAGTCCTGCCAGAAAAGGGGAAGGATGGGAGGAGAAGCAGACAGATACTCCAAGTAACTAGCTGTGCAACTAGCCTCAGCAATAGGGTTTTGGTTCCTGTGATCATGGGACCCTGTTTGAAGACTGACTACTGATTGGAAGAGATGGGATCCACTTCACTAAACAGGGCACACACGTCTTTGCCAATAGGCTGGCCAACCTAGTATTAAGGGTTTTAAACTAGGAAAAATGGGTGAAGGGGAGAGTTATAGAGACCATGCAGTCAACTTTGGCCTCTTCAGGAACCTTGTTGGAAGATGCCATGGGATAGGGCCATAGAAGGAAGAGGGGTCCAAGAGAGCTTGTTGATATTTCAGGGTCCCATCCTCCAAGCTCAAGAATTGTACATCCCAAAGAGCAAGAAGTCAAGAAAAGAGGGCAAAAGATCTACATGGATGAGCAAGAAGCTTCTGGCAAAACTCAAACAGAAGGAGAAAGTGTGCAGAAAGTGAAGCAGCAACAGGCCACTTGGAAGGAAAATAGGGACATCATCTGAGTATGTAGGAAAGCCATGGCCCATCTGAAGTTAAATTTGGCAAGAGATGTCAAGGACAGCAAGGTGGACTTCTTTAAATACATCAGTAACAAAAGGAAGAATAGGGAAAATGTGAGCCTGCTGCTGAATGGGACAGGGACCCTGGTGACAAAAGATACAGAAAAAGCTGAGGTATTAAATGCCTTCTTTGCCTCATTCTTTACTGGTAGGACTGTCCTCAGGAATCTCAGGGCCTAGAAACCAGGGAGAAAGTCTGGAGAAAGAAAGACTTCCTTTGGTGGAGAAGTATCAGGTTAGGGAACACTTAAGCAATCTTGACATACACAAGTCCATGAGATGCACATACAAGAGCTGAAGGAGCTGGCAGATATCATAGCAATAATCTTTGAAAGGCCATGGTGATCAGGAGAGGTGCCTGAGGACTGGGGAAAAAAAAAAAAAAAAAAAAAAAAAAAAAGAGGAAGAAGAAAGAAGAAGAAAGAAAAAAAAAGAAAAAACCTCCAGTCTTCAAAAGGGCAAGAGGGAGGACCCAGGGAACTACAGGTCTGTCAGCAATCCCTGGAAAGGTGATGGAGCAGCTCATCTGGGATGCCTTCTCCAACTATGTGAAGGATAAGAAGGTGATCAGGGGTAGTCAACATGAATTCACCAAGGCGGAATCATGGTTAACAAACCTGATAGCCTTCTGTGATGGAATGACTGGCTGGGTAGAAGAGAGGAGAGCAGTAGATGTTATCTACCTTGACTTCATAAGGGCTTTTGACACTGTCTCTAATAACACCCTCAAAGGTAAGCTCAGGAAGTGCAGGCTAGATGAGTGGACAAGGAGGTGGACTGAGAACTGGCTGAATAGCAGAGCTCAGAGTCGTCATCAGTGGCATATAAAAAGAGAACATTGGTAGTGTTTTACCCAGCCGGGATCCTCAGAGCAGTCATTCACCTCAGTGATGTAATAAGCGCTAAGGAATGCTTCTGCTCCTTGCCGGGTACCAGAAGACATCTTGCTCTACCTCCTCCCAAATCCTGAGTATGCAACTTAGCAGAATTTAGTCTTTGGATATGCTAGGAAATTATATGAGAATGGTGGACACTACAAGACTTACCTGTTACCTTAACCTGAAGATGTAGTTGCCCAGACAAATAAAGTGGGTTGTTCTTTGCCAGTCAACAGAAATCGTGCTTAGTGCAAGCCAGAAGGTACCAGTGAAATAAATACTTTATCTGAAGAGTCTAAATGCACACTACCTACTTATAACAGTGACAGAAGTGGGTGAACAGATATGAGAGAAAATTACCTTTTAGCTATCTAGCCCTAGATTTTCTACAGAAGTTTCTCTCACTCTGCATTAGCCATCTGAATATTAGTTTAGGAAATAAGCTGATGCATATATTCTGGGAATCTAGTTTTTCTGCATCTGTAGTTAAACTGTCATCAAGGAGGATTTCTGTTTGGGGACAGATTCATCTGTTTATATCCTAAGCCTTTCCTTTGCATCTATTCTGATTCAGTGATTTCTGAATTCTACATTCCTCGTCATGATTAATACCAAATCAACTCAGAAATAATCTTCTGTAACAGTGACAGAGATCATAGCAGCTCCTTCCCTTACTGCAAGTTCTGCTCTGTTGCATTGGTGTAACTTCCCAGGTGCTCCACTAAGTCAATGAGGAACACTTACCTTGTGCAAGTTTTGACAGTGGAAAATTTGCTCAGATTGGTAGGTTTTCAGTACTGTCCCCTCGAAATTAACTCTCCCTCCCTTTAATGCCATCAGTGTGTTGCTTTAGAGAAAAAGGAAAAGAAGGAAGGTTGTTTTGCATTACCTGCTGATCGATGTCCCCTTTTCACAGGACAGGAGGGGTGTCAGGCCTGACAGCCTCTCCAGAAAGGATTAGCTCTGCTCTCTGGCTAGATGCTGCCTGTAGTCTGGTATTGTAAGCAATGCTGTGATGGGCATCTGCTGCAAAGCAAGAGCTAGCAAGGCTTCATGTGTGAGACAAGGAAGCCTCAGGGGACAAGGGATCCTCAGTGAGGATCGCTCAGCCCTTCCTGGGTGCAACAGGGTCACTCAGTATTTATTCCTTTTTTTTTTCTATCATCTCAGCGGCAGGTGAATCAGCACAATCATGGCATTCATTATAAGAAATCAAAAATCCTCAAGCTTTCAAGAAGCATTTCAGGAATAGCATAACAATCACACAATTTCTTGATATTTTGAAGGTGTCGTGCATGTACATGCACACAAACACACACACTTTCAGTGCTTGTATGAGTTTGAGAATATATGCTGTTTGAACTTCACAGAACAGATTAATTTTAAAATATTTTGTTTTGTTACATTTACCTTTGATCCTGTAGTAAGTTCTACACAAGCGAGTATTGGCAGCTTCCAGAAGTAGCCGTCTGGTAAAGAGAAAGCGATACAAATTCTTCCTCTTCTACCACCTCATCATCTCCTTCATTTTCTGAGGCAGAGTAAATCAAGGTTTTGCTTGTGTTGATAATTGAAGTACTCTGATTTATTCCAGAAATTAATAGCATTCTTAATGAGAAAAATATATTTGAAATGCTCACAATAGGTGTGAAATGTATCATGCCTTTAAAATTAGTGTTTTACCACCGAGACAGGAATAGTGGGGAGGAGGGAAGGGTGTTCTGTTTAATTTGGGGGGTTTTGTGACTCTTTACTTTTTAGCATAATATCAAGATCTCTTTTTTGCTATGACCATTAGCTGCCGCAGCAAAACCTGACCAAGGGCAGCACAAATGCTTGCATTAGCATTTCTGTTTAATAAAGGGGTTTGACATGCTAATAGTTGTAGGATGTTGTTAGTGCAACCCACAGTTTTCTGTGTTCAGCATAACTAATCTACTACAAACAGGGAACATGAAAATGTGGTGTAGAGATGGTTGAAAAATATATGATACTCAGTGGCATTCCACTAATGAGTCTCACAGCCAAATACTGTCCTTTTTCTCTCTGTCTCTCTCACATGCACACAGACTCCTGCTTTCATAACACATTACTTAAGGCAGAGTTTAGTTCATCATATTTTATTACACCTGTTAAAAGACAGCTTAATCCTTACAATATGGTAGATGAACTTCCATAATTACTCTATATTTATGTTTTATTTGTGGTGTAATTATATTGTGCTAATGGTTTTTGACAGCTAATTACTACTAATTCATATAATGACATGTCTGAAATACTTGATACTCAGTTGGATTCATAATGATATAGTCTACTTATCTTGTATTTACACGGTATTTGCTCCAGACATGCAGTTACATTGCCAGTTATGTCAGCTTAGATGCAATTAAAAGTCTCCAAGGGCAAAAATATGATTTAATTTTCCTGGGTAATAGGAAAAATTAAACATCTTAGTTTGGTTGTAGGTATAATAAGGACCTCAGAGAAAAAGTGCACCTTTGAATGAAAGCTGTAGCCAAAACTAGCTACTAGTAAGGCCCCAAGGCAGTCTTACGACAGTCACTTTATTATATGAGTAACCAAATAATTATCGGTATGTGCTGCCAGTTCGACTATTGTCTGATCCTGATCTACAGCTTCATATGGCTCTCACTATGAAGAGCAAAATCACAAACATAAAAGCAGTCATTCTCTTCTTTGTTTGATTTTTCAGGAACTATTCAGCAGGTTTAGTTTGAGATTTTTGTTTTTAGCTAAGAGCATTACTGAGGATACTATTATGAATGTTTTCCCCTTCTGCTTAACTTGAGCTCCGTGAATGTACTGCTTCTGAGGCAACATCCCAGAGAAGAGACCCAGGCCCCTGCTGCCACACGTTTGGAAAATAAGATGAAAACATGCCACCTCCCAAAGGCTAAAGCAGTTGCACGGACATTTGCCGGAGCGGTGCACTGCACCAGGTGCCTCTCTGCTCACACCCCTCCGGGATGCAGACTGGCCCACGGTGCCACGCTGCAAATGGCACTGGCAGATGGCACACGTGCATGCGATGGGACTTGTGCAAGAAATGCTTTCTCAAGCAAAGAGGGATTTTGTCCTTAAGCTTTTCCATAGAGTACAGGGCACCATGTGGACCATCACTTTCCTCCATACAGCAAGCACATTTGCCAGATGGAAATCCCGCACTCACAGTCCCCAGCAGCAGTCTCATGCTGCTGGCCTGATGGTTTTGCCACCATGAGACATTATTCAGCATAAATAAGGAACTACAATGCCTTCTGCTACTATAAAACTATTTATTTGATTGTACAATATTTTCCTTTCAAATCGAGTCTAGAGACATTTTGTGAGTCATCTGCATTATTTTTTCAGCTAGAGATTTGGCATATTTTCATTAGGGCTTAGTCTGAAATCTTTTGGCCACAGTGGAAACATTCCCATTGGTTTCAAAGGGTTTTGGATCAAGCTTCAAGGTGTTTAATATGTTAGTAATTTTTAGTCTATCAAATTTGTTCCTTTAGGCTTTTATGAATTACGGAACAGTTGTGTACAGATCCAAGTCACGTGGAGATTAAGTAAATCCCATTGACATCGGTCTCCTTACACAGAACAGCAGCAAAAAACAAATAGTGACTTTAAAAACAATACATGTACAGTGACATTTAGCTTGTATAAAGTGATAGTCTCCATATAAAAACAAATAGCACCATTTCCCTAGAGCTGGATAAATGATATTCATAGGTAAATATTTGTGTGTCTTTGACAAGTCACTAAGCAGCAAGATGAGAAATTGAGATGGAAAATGTATTCGCAGATGAAGATTCAGTATGGATTTTTCTTTCAGTTTTCCTCAAAGCATTTAGGAAACCTTGAAAAGCAGATGCTTCATTTTCTAGTTAGTGCTTTAAATGCCAAGTAACAAAACCATAACACACCATGACATAATATGCTCCTGCCTCTAATTTCCTGACCCTGCCACTCATGCTGTGCTACACTGCAAGGCTCCTAGCCTGAAAGCACTCCTCAAAAAGCAAACCTGAAGTATCTGAGTAATTTAGGAGCTTCTTGCCCATTTTCAGAAAGGATTTATGCACCCAGAAGCCAATGTTTCATTGTCTTTTAGGGATTCTATGGGTAAGGTTTTTTTTCAGTGGGAGTTAAGTGACCTAAGTATCTTTAGTAATGAAACAACATCTGTAGAATGAGCGTTTTCCTCTGTATGAGGAGCAATTGTACAGACTAGAACTCATCAGGTAGGAAAGAGAAGAGGGACAGTCTGACTGCTGACAGTAAAGGTTGTTAAAACCACAGGTGACCCTGAGAAGGTCGCAAGGGAATAAGTGTTCACTGTAGGGAACTACTGTTCCTACTATTTAAGTTCTTTTTAAGAAATAGTCATAAAACGATGAAGATAAAGTAAGATTTCAGCCAGACATCAGCTAGAGATGAGCACAGTTCATCGGTAGGTAACACTATGGATGAACTCCTACTCCTACTCCCAGCCTTTGCATTAGAGGCTGCAGGGCAAGTCAGGTCCTTTGCCCCAGGTTGCCCTCTTGTTAACACTTTTGGGAGGACAGGCAGTTTACAAGTGAGGAATCATGCAATACTCCCCGCTGGACCTATGTACAGGATGTCAAGTGCTGTGTTTGTGAACTGCTTTGGGATCTTCAACTCAAATAGAGTAAAAATAAGAATTATCAGCTGCAAAGAACACCCAACTGTATTTCCTTCAGTGACTTCTTCCACTAATTTTAGACATAGTCCTCTTATTCTTCTGGGGGATTTTTAAGATGTTGTGGTGAGGTGGCTTAAAAATTAGCATATGAAATGAATTTCTTTCTAATGACAGACTTCATAAAAAATACTTCTCCTACCTAAGATTTTTCTCTAGTAAAATTGGTTTTATTTATAACCGTTTCATAAGTTCTACATGACTTTTGTTCCAAAAGGGCTGCAGGATGAGAGTCACAACTAAGCAGTTTTGTTTCTAGCTACAAAACAAACAAAATACTATGTTAGTGTTCAGTCCAGAGGTTACTGACTTTCATAGTAATTTGTGTTATTTAAAAAGTTACTATTCCTCATGCTCTGTGGAGAGTTCTTCCATTCTCTACATAACTGAAACCTCCAGAGAAGTCAAGAAGAACAAAGAAGAGTAAATTATTGATAAAAATAGGTTTTGAATAACAGATTTTCTTTTTGTAAGCCCATTCAAAAATGGGAAACAAAGGAGAAACAAAGGGAAAATAAAGATTTCCTAGTCATAGAGATTAAACTGTTGTGACCAAGGGGACACTAAAATATTTTGTTCCTGGATCTGTTTCTTGAAGCAAGAGATTTTTTTTTTTCAGAAGATAATGGAGCCAACCCATCTCCTCCCCAAGTCCTCCAGCACCTTATTTAGCCATCTTCTATTTTCTTAACACACCAAGATGGACGCTGTCTATGTGACTCCCCGCTTAGAAAGAGAAATCTCTTCTGCACTGTTCTCCCAGTCCCATTACAGCAGAGCACCTATATTTAGAATTGCCAGAAACTGTTTAGAGGTAATTAATTTACAGCAAAACCTCACCAGTCAGCTTTACAAATATCTGTCCCTGGGTGACCGACCAGTCAAGTGTCCCAAGCATTGTCCTCTAAGTAGGTCTGTCAATCCTGGAAATGCTGTGCTCCTCTTCTCTTTCCTCCCTGCCCTCCCCCTTTCTGAATTACACGGAGGGATTTCAGAACCTAGATGCCGAAGTCTAATATGGTGTCTCATTATCCGAGCTGTCCTCCCACCTGTATTTCATCTGATTGCAGCTCTGAGTCATATAGTCAATGAATAAATAGTCTGAATGGGATTTTCAACAGTAGGAGGAAAGATTATGGAGGGCCCCGCGGACCCGCCAATGCTCAGCATGTGCACTCTTTTCTTGTGTGCATGTGCGGGTGTGTTCCTAAACCATTCAGTAAAACAAAAGGGAAGTACAGAGCAAAATAACAAGGCCAAAAACGGCAGTAGGTACTGTGACAGCACAAAACCTGTGGCAAATGTCTTCCCTTAAAGTGGCTGGCTGTTCCACAGCAAGACATTTCGTCCATCCCGAGATCTTTAAGGTTTATGCATTTTCCTGAAGCAAATTTCTTATTTGTTATCTTTAACAAGTCGTAACAGGTATCAGTGTCACAGTCAATCTTATAAAAACAAGGTAGGTTTAAAAAAATAAAAAGCTTAAAAAAATAGCTAAAGTCATTGGGAGGGAATGTTAGTAACACAGCATCTTTTGAAGACTCACAAATACAGGTAGAACAGAAAATTCAGAGAAAAGGTTCATTTTAGCAGTATACAACATTTAGGAATGTGAAGCAGCTTTAACAGTTTTAAAAAAAATAAAATAAAAAAAAAAGATCAGCAAACAACCTCTCTGCATGAGGGCAACTGCTACCCGTGAAGACTGCAAGAGTCAGCAACCTGTGCAGGCTGTATTTTTCTTTTCCAAATGAGAGGTTAAGTGTGTAGGTTACTTGTCTGCTGGCTCTAGCTATCTACTAAATTAGGAAAGCAGCAGGGATCAAAAGCCCTGTCTCTGCACAGAGACAAGATCCCTTGGCAAGCGTAACTCTGAAGCAGCTAAATGCTGCTGTGGGGCAGCTGAGACAAGCTTGCGTGCTTGTTAGCACAGATGTCCTAGGCATCTGTGAAGAGCTAGTCAGCTAGCTTTAATCAGGTGAGCTCCAGGACAAGGCTACCTCACCTCAGTGATAGGGAGCTCCAGCTGGAGAATTGCCCTGCTCTCCAGACCAGGCAAATTAACCCCTTCAGCCCTCCGTGCCAACGCAGTGTGATGTTTCTGCAACACGAGCAAAGATTTGTCATAGATGGCAGCTTGTAGCTCACTTTCCATGAGTGAGGCATGCACCCAAGCATCATGCAAACTGACTCAGAGCCACCCAGCCAAGAGCCCTTCTCTGCCTGGCTATGTCAGGACTGCCTCTCACCACTTACGCCAAATTCTTCTTCCTCAACCCTGCTCACCATGCTGAACAGCAGCCACAAGCCTTCATAACTCACTTTTGGAGAGAGCAGAGGTTTGGGGAGAAGGTCCTCCTGCCACAACTTCATCATAAAGGCAGCGCTTACACATTTTGATGGAGTGGGATTGTACGGCTGATTACCATATATTCTGTCTGAGAGGTCGCAATATCCAACCATCCATATCTCCTGGCTCCAGGGTATGGAAAAATACAGCCACCAGTGTTTGTAGGCTAAATGCTTCAGGCATTAAGCTAGTGCAGGAAAAGGAGAAAGTGAAAGGTGATGGAACAGCTCATTCTGGATATCATCTCCAGACATATGGTGGAAAAAAAAAAGGTGATCAGGAGTAGCCAGCATGGATTCACCAAGGGGAAATCCTGCTTAACCAATCTAATAGCCTTCTATGATGGAATGACTGGCTGGGTAGATGAGGGGAGAGCAGTGGATGATGTGTACCTTCACTTCAGCAAGGCTTTTGACACTGTCTCCCGTAACATCCTCCTAGATAAGCTCAGGAAGTGTGGCTTAGATGAATGGACAGTGAGGTGGATTGAGAACTGGCTGAAAGGCAGAGCTCAGAGGGTCGTCATCAGTGGCGCAGAGTCTAGTTGGAGGCCTGTGGCTGGTGGAGTCCCACAAGGCTCAGTGCTGGGTCCAGTCTTGTTCAACTTATTCCTCGATGACCTGGATGAGGGGACAGAGGGCCTCCTCAGCAAGTTTGCTGATGATACCAAACTGGGAGGAGTGGCTGACACACCTCAGGGCTGTGCTGCCATTCAGAGAGACCTGGACAGGCTGGAGAGCTGGGCAGAGAAGAACCTCATGAGGTTCAACAAGGGCAAGTGAAGAGCCCTGCACCTAGGGAAAAGTAACCCTAGGCACCAGTACAAGCTGGGGGCTGACCTTCTGGAGAGCACCTCTGCAGAGGAGGACCTGGCAGTGCTGCTGGATGACAAGTTGACCATGAGCCAGCAATGTGCCCTTGTGGCCAAGAAGGCCAATGGTATCCTGGGCTGCCTTGGGAAGAGTGTTGCCAGCAGGTGGAGGGAGGTGATCCTGCCCCTCTACTCAGCCCTGGGGAGGCCTCATCTCTGGTACCGTGTCCAGTTCTGCTCTCCCCACTACAAGAGAGACATGGAGCTACTGGAGAGAGGCCAGCAGAGGGCTACAAAGATGATCAGAGGGCTGGAGCACCTGCCCTGTGAGGAACGGCTGCGAGAGCTGGGCCTGTTTAGCCTGGGGAAGAGAAGAATGAGGGGGGATCTTCTCAGTGTGTACAAGTACCTGAAGGAAGGGTGTCAAGGGGACGGGGACAAACTCTTTTCAGTTGTCCCATGTGACAGGACAAGAGGCAATGGGCAAAAACTGAGCCACAGGAAGTTCCGCCTGAGCGTGAGGGGGAATTTCTTCCCTGTGAGAGTGACGGAGCCCTGGGACAGGTTGCCCAGAGAGGTTGTGGAATCTCCTTCTCTGGAGATCTTCAAGGCCTGCCTGGATGCCACCCTGTGTAACATGCTCTAGGTGACCCTGCTGAGCAGGGAGGTTGGACTAGATGATCTCCAGAGGTCACTTCCAACCTTGCTGATTCTATGATTCTATGAAATGAACTACATGGAATGAGCTGAACCTTAAACAAGCATTTTGTGTGGTGTGAAACAAAAGGGAATTTTAAAATGTTCAGTGTTAAAGGTCTAGATTATTATGAGAAGCAAGGATGAGTTTTAAGGTTATTTTTAGTCTAATAATCTTTTTAAAGCAAATTATTACAAATGAGCCACCTACTCAAGTTGTTTATCAGAAATCTGGGCATTTTACCATCTCAGAAAATTTTATTTATGTCTAACTAAAGCTGGCATGAAATCTGCATTGAATCCTAGTTTATATCAGATTGCAGCTCAACACCATCTGAGAAACCTACACTACCTGAGATTTACTAATTCTTTTATTAAAAGCAGGTAAAAATGAGCAATCATCTATGAATGATAATTATACCACTGCTTGTGGGAGGAAGATCATCACTGATTATTGTTTCTCACTTGCATGTTCCAAGATCTAACCCGGAAAAGCTTACCTCTGAAGGGTGGCCCTGAAAGTGTTTCTTTAAAGACAGCTTTGGAGAGCTCTTTGCATATGGTCTTTCACTAACTCCAGTTTAGATTGATTCAGACACAGGTTTGCACTGATTCTGCAAAATGGTGCATTTTTCAAATGATTTTGTTGCACCAATGAAAAACTAATCCTGGAGATTCTAGAGTCAATTTAAAACGGTAATACATCAATTACCTTCAGTAGATTCCATACCAGGTAAAAATAAATCAATAAGCCCATCCTAACGTGTTTGACCAGCACTGTGCAATTTCATATAACCAGAATTTCAGGGTAGACCGTACTTGTTTTCATATATAATGATCTGAGTGTTGCTAATATGACAGAAACATTTATGAAGTGGATAAAAATAGTTTTTTAAAAAATGGCATACATGTAGCAAACAGCATCATTGTATAATTTTTGTTACAGAAGGTTGTAACCAGGAGTTTCAGCAACAAAAAAAAAGAGATTTTTCCCATTCTAACTAACAAAGAACTGTTCTGTTTGCCTAGCCACAGTTATCTACCAGTCAGTGAGAGGAATTATCACAAGGCGTAAGCCAAGGTGTTAATTATCTCCTTGACTGGACAGTGTTGTCAAAGTATTTAAGGTTAACAAACATTTGAGTCCTCTTTGAGGGTCCTTCTTCTGGCTGAATCACAGTTAAATACATACACAGATTTCTTGGATTTTGTTAGTGGGTTGAAACTACCCACTGAAAAAGCAGACCTGCTGCTTTAGTCCAGAGGCTGGGCTGCATTTGTAAGAGATGTTCTTCTGAGAGGCAGCATCACCCCAATCACAGCAGTTTTCTCCCGGCCTACTGGAATTCCTGACTGTGAAGGAAATCATCTAAGCGACACTGTCCATTGAAAGTGAGGTTAAGCAAACCTTGACAAGTGGGGAAAGATCCATTTTCACATACTGAGAGCGATAAAATTGCACTTTAATGCTAGGGTTCATCATAAGCTCTTCAGGAAAAGATCTTGGAGAGCATCGAAACACACGTGGGATGGCAGCTCTGTGGAACAGACACAACACTGTTAATGTGCTGCTTTGGACCTTGCAATTTTGGAAACACAGTAAGCAGAGTCATTAAAGTAAGCACACAGACACACAAAAATGACCTGAGTGAATGCACTGATGAGATAAATACCAAATACTTCTTTTCTCTCTTACAGACAGCAGGAAGCTGTAAGTGCCTCAATGTTAGGAGGTGATGGGTGGCTGCCGATGCCATGGGCACCAACACAGCGATGTCAGAGTGCACGATCCACCTGTCCCAGGTGTTCCTGGGCTGGGCAGGGGATGCAGCCCCCTGGCTGTGGGGGAGCAATGTGCTGCCCAGTGGATACCCCCGGATGGCAGTGTTGCATGATTTGCACACCTTGTTATCCCTTTTCCTATTTCAGGCCCTCCTTTTCACTGCCCTTAAACCTCCTTTTCTCCACCTCAGTTTCCTCCTGAATAGACAAAGCTGCCCCAGTTACTTCCCATTACTGTTCCAGTTTGGGTACATCAGTACCCAAATTTTGTATTTCTGATACTGTAACCTAGGCAATTTTGGCCTTATATGCAATTACTGATATAGTTGCCTAGGTGCTGCGAGCCTTGCAAGGTTGTGCACCCCAAGAAGTCTCCAATGCCCCCACCAATTATCTGTGAAGTTTGGCCATTTCTTCCTTAACCACCTGCAATACCCAGCGATCCCTCGGGGTGCTATTTGTAACTTCTGTCAGGTTCTTACTGTCTCGTCTGTTTTATCCAGTATGTCCTGTAATTTCTCATGTCATGCCTAGCAGTTTCCCATGTGCTATTCAGCCGGTTTATGCTCAGGTCAGGGCCAAGCCAGTAGCCTGATGGCTTCCCTGCAGCCCTAATAATCTTTGTTACACAAACACACTGGAGAACAGGCTACAGGCTGTTATATCCCTGATCATAGAGTACTGGGCTCCAGTTATTTATGTGCAGGGTATATGAATTAGTGTTAGTCAGTTATCCCCAGATCTAAATGCACAAATAGATAGTGCAGCCGCTGGACATGCCTCCAAGCCGCTCGCTTAGGGCTGAATTCTTCAGACTTGTCTTTTTGTCATGCTGCTCTAGTCACCAGTGCGCATAGGAAAAATTTGACTTAAAGGTCAAACTCATACATCAGTTCATACAAACATCATAGTAATTTCATTCTGAACCTCATTCACTCTGCACAGGAAAAAGTTGCATCCCTGAGCTTGAGGCCTCCTAATCCAGCTATGCATCTCTTGAAGACAGGATCTTACAGAATTTCTAGCACAAAAATAGTCATTTTATTTATTGTCCTATCTCTGTTTGCTCTATTATAAGGTAACTCCAAAGCCACCTTCTGATAGTTTGCCTTTATTTTGCCTAGAACTTAGATAGCATCAAAATATCATACTGTGAGTGAGTATGAGCTGCCTGGTGACAGCAAGATTTTGTTTTGCTGACAGTCCTGCCACAACCTGATGTGATTCTGATCATCTCTGTTATCTCAGCTTCTGGGTACTGCTTTTCCTGGTATGGCAGGTTATGAAGAGCATCAAGTGCCTATATAAATTGTAGCCAATTAAGATTGCTGCCACAACATGAACCTCTGCAGCACTGAGATCCACAGAAGACCAAAGGATTCCAGAATACAACATAATACACTCGGAAACCTATAATCTTCAATTAAACTCAGCTCTCTCAGTTGGTTACCAAGGAGCCATGAAGCCCAAAAACATGTTTTGATTTTACAAGAGCAGGATGATCTAAAAAGTTATGTCAAAAATAATATCAAAATAAATTTAGAGTGAAAGGTCTGGATTTTAGTGTACTATTTTTGAGCTTGACAGAACCAACCAATAACTCTGAGAATAACAAGGAAGAATATTGGGAGCTTTGGTATCTTTTCAACATTATATCAACATTATTACAAATGTGCTAAGTAATATTTTCAGTAAGCTAACAACCAGTTTCACAAAGTCCAGTATGGTTTCCTGCCCTTCACAGCTACAACCCTGAAAACGTTGAAAGGGAAAAGTACTCAGACCAATTCAGGATTTAGCAAAGTCAAAATGATTTATCACTGCTAAGGGCACAAAAATATATAATTTGCACAGTGCTTTAATTGCTTAAAGGAAATTTAAAATCATGGACATAGAGGAACTGCCCCTGCAACATACACAGAGTGTAGATTGGCCTCATTCTCTCCAAGTGATATTATTCCATTTCTTATGAAATACTGGAAGGTTCACTAGCTGGGGAGCTGGAATCAGACCCTCCACCAGAAATTTAGAGCACTCGCCACATAATGGTTCTCTACTGAGAAGGTGGAGATAAATCCTGGCAGGAGCAGATGTGAGCATTGATATCTAACAGCTTAAAGCTATCCAGCTGTACTTAAGGAACAATTAATCATCCTTTGCCTCCTTTCTTCCTCCCAGACAGCACACAATGCCATTACCAATAAAGAGCTAATGGGAAATATGATTGATTCCCGTTCAGAGGAACTCAAATGAGTTTCTCTCACCAAACCAGTAAAATTAGTCTCAATGTGAGATGATTGACAGCCCAAAAGGATTCAGCTGCAAAACATAAACATGTCAGTGCTTTTAGTGAGAATACTTTAAATAATATAACTATGTTATTAATGTCTCTTCCAAGAAGCGACTTGGATAAAACCAGAATCAATTATTATAGTGGTAGTAATACTATATATAGTGATATATAGCATATGTGATAGTGATACTGAAAACCAACTGTTATTGACTAGAGCTAGTCCAGTTCTCTGTGTTAAAATACTTTGTTTTTCTGCTAAACTCTTTGTAGGTAGTGTGTCTACATACGTATGTCGTAAGTGATCTAGTACTGATACTGTAGGTTCTCCAAGACAGTAGTTCAGCAAGACCAAAACAGTTAAATCCTGCCCCTTGTTAATAAGCATGGCTGATCATTGGCACCTTCTAGTAAAATCATTTCCCATCATAAAACCCATTTCTCATCTGGGACAAAGTATTTCAAATCAGATGCCTTATAGTTCAAAAGCAGAGAGATGAAAGCCAGACAAGCAAGGGCAGTGAGAAACAGAGTGGACCACAGACACAGGGATGGCTGGACGTTAGCCTGGTCAAGCTATGGGAGGTGGAGGCTGAGATTGCAAGAGAAAGTCAAGTAGTGGCAGCTTGCTGTGGCACAGTGAGAAGTGAGCTGGGAGGTAATGAGGGACTAAGAAGTTGTGATTAGTTCGTATAGAAACAAGGATGCCTTGGAAAGTGTCGGGCAGAAAGCAGAAACAGCCAGAAGAGTTAAAACGCCCAGAGCACAGTCTCACTGGGAGTGTGGAAGGAAACACCGCATCCCTGAGCTTATGCTGTTGCTTTCTGCTGTCATCTGTGAACCCAGTAGCAGGGCACTGATGGTCTATCTTGAGGGCAAAAGGTTGCCAGTTCCCCCCGTTATGCCATCGTCTCGAGCAATGCTGACCTGGGAAACAACTCCAGACCCTCTGACCAAGCTGAAAACTTGTCCGAGTATCAATACAATATCCCACGATGGGATATTTAGGGGAAGGAATCCTTTTTAGGAATGTTGGAGGCTTCGCACAAAGCATATGGGAAGGCTATTGCTGACATAGTAAAACCAAGCACTCCGAAATTAGGATTTCCCAGGTAAAATGTTCTGCAGCCGTTCTCTCTCCTATTTTCTGTAATTCAGATATTAGTGCCTCCTCTCTCATGGAGGCAGCATGCATCCTGCTCATGTGTGAACTAGATAGGAGCAGCTGATGAGACCTGCAGAGGATGAGCTGCTGGAGAGCTCAGGAAGCCAATGCACATTGAAGCTGCTGGAGAGCTTAAAGGTCAGAGAAACTTCCCCTGGTGGTCCCTATGCCATGGTTCTCACCTTCATGACAGCTGCCTTGCCACACTGGGCCCATTTTGCCCTGGGGGCAATCTCTCATTTGCATCTGGCCTGAGCAGGAGCTGTGCCCATACCATAAGAAGCGTAAGACTGAGCCCACTGAAAGGTCGGTTCTGAGACACCACAAACCATTCACAGAAAATTAGTGGAGAGTTTTTTGACTTTAATTTCCGTATCTGCAGTCCCCATAAGTGAAATGTGGGCAACAGTCCTCTGGAGGCAGTGTGAAAAGAAACTCCTTGAGCACTGGGAGACGATAAGCACGAGTTCTTGAGAAACCGAACAGAGCTATGGTCAGAGCAGGCTGTGACTAGTGTGAGGCACTGAAGGGAGGAGAGCGAATTTGAGCAAAAGCAGAAGAAAAAGAAATACTGAAAAGCTGCTCAACTTGCATATGAGTGGGGCAGAGGGCCTGTGGCAAAATGCACTGTTCTCAATTAATGTTACTAATTAATGTTAGTATGCTATTATGTATCACAGTAATGTGTGCAAAGGAGGAGAAGGGGCACCAATTTAAAACTGTAGAGAAAACCTTCAGCCTGACATTTCCAGACCTTCAAGAATTTAAATATACTTCCTTAATAATGTTGGTTTAATACAGCTTTTGCATGTGGTATTTATTTATACTGACTGAATTGCTAAGGACTCATTTCCTATAGTGAGAACAGGAATTAAAACAAAATAACTCCTCAGTGATGGTTTTTGACGTGAACCGATGGGAATGCCACTGACCTAGGCTGCCCGCTCTGATGTACCTACAAGGCAGTGTTCTGCAGGGAGAGTGCGTTGTTTTATCTTTTCACACTGTCTTCAATTATTGCAATTGTTTCCCAGGGAAAAAAATCGGTTCTAGTGAGCAGCAAGCAGATTTAAACAACGTATTTCCCCTGTGCAATCAGCAATATCCCTTGTTCTGACAGAAACCTTTGAGCCTGTTACAGTATGATGGGTTTTATTTAAAGATAAGTTTATTAAAGGGGGAAGGAATGTATTTTTCAGAGTATGCTTGTGATGCTGAGAAAGGACAGAGCTCCAAAAGGATTTCCCTGGGACTACATCGCTGTGAAAGGCCATTTCAGGAGAATCACAGCCGTTCAGTTCCAATCGGGTTAAACATGCACATAGGCAGTGCTCAGCAGGGAATATGATGGGGCTATGCAGAATGGTTCCCTCTCTGAGGGAACTACTGGGAGCCCCAAAACTTCCAGGCTCCCAGGGAAGTGAAGACAAGCAGCATTTTTACTGCGTGTATCTAGAAGCATCGGGAGCTCTCTTGTACATTGGCCAGATCGACAGGCAGTTGTAGATGATGTGTGGGGCCAGTGGCATCTTCTACTTCCTTTGAATTTGCCTGTGCACCAGGCTGGGTAATTGTGCTCAAGAAAGCATACAAATCACAATTGTATCTGGTCCATGCCCCAGAAATGCAGAGAGAGAGTCAAAGCCTCTCTGCTTTATCCCTCTACTCAGGTTAAAAAGTCAGACATAATCAGGGTGCAAACTAGTGAAGTCGAGATCTGACTTGACAGAGAAGACTCCTGTGAACATTTATGTAGAAAGTTTGAGCTAGTTTTGGCTTTAGGCTTGAACCACTAACTCAGCATTTTCAGTACAGTCACAACCTCAAGGCTGATACTGAATTTCCATCTGGCTCATCCGGGCCATTTTTAATGAGCAAGCCTGACATTTTCTCCAAAGCTATTCATACTTTAAAGCAATTAATGAGCTGCAATTCATGAGCAGTTCAGGGGGTTCCTTTTGCTTTTACTATGAGGAGAATTTAAAAATCCTCATATTTGCCAACCTACAGTCTATGATGATGCAGATCTGCTTTCCTAGGGCCAATCTACAAAGAACAATTCTTTTCTAAAGTTTCTATTTTTGCTTGCTCCTCATCCAGCTTCTTCAGAAGATGGCACTCTGACTTCCAAATAAGAGCACATGTACACAGAGCTAAGCAGCTGACTAGCTTCAAATTCATAATTCCTCATTCGAGTTCTTAGTTCCTCATCAGCTTGCATGTGCAACCTCTCCCTCAGAACCTATCTAAATCCTACTGATGTCAGTGAGGACAGGTTTCACTTCTCCAATTTAGCCTTCTAAAAATCAGGCAGGTATTCTAAATGCAATTGCAAAGAAGTCACCTGTAGTCAAAATAGAGAAAGATCAGCATTTCCAGGAAGTGATTTGTACCAGCTGCCTTGAAGACTTGTCTTAAACAGGGGACAAATGTATTTCTGACAATGATTATCTCATTCCACCGCCTGTTAAGGGAGCCTGCACAGCTAGCCCAGAGGTTTCATTTCTCTTAAAGAAGTGAAGCCAAGGGAAGGGATCTTTCTGTTTATTTTAATGGCAAAGGATTCAGGCTTTCTTTTTGCTGAGATAAATTACAAATGATAAAGCAAAGCCTCAAAGGGTACCTCAAGTTGCATCCCACAGATTGCTAACTCAGTCAACATTTGTATGTATGGAAAAGACATATCAATTTTCTCAAAATAAATTCCTGAAACAAGATTAAACCTTCGGTTTGGGGGTTGATTTTTTTTTTTAATATTGTTTGCACTTTGCATCGTAGTGGACCGATTGGCAGGGAGCACAATTTCATAGAAATCTCAAAGAAAAGGCAAATGCTTTTTCTCTGTCTCCTCCAAAGACACACTCAGTGGGATATGTGAAATGTCAGAAATAATTAGACAAAACTATGTAAGCTCCTAGCAACACTAATGTGCGGTGTAAAAGTGAGTATTTGCTACAAAGCTTTACACATTCATTTGAAGGATACATGTTAAAGGTAATCTGAGTATCTTTTTAAATACTGTTCCCAAGATATTAATTAAGACAGACCTAGATATGAAAAAACAGTATGGAAAACTATGAAATGCTGCCATGCCTCTGCTGAAATAGGCTGCTCTGTTTCCTTTTTCCGAAGATGATATGTGGAAGTAAACAACCCTTCTTATATAGTGATTAAAGTGAAAAGCAGATTTCTTTAGCTCCAGCTTTGCTGGAGCTTATTTAAGAAAGCAAAAGGAGTAGTTTCCAGTATCAGTAATCCCAATATCAATAAACATATAATCAATAAGCATAGAAATGTTTGATGAAAGTGACCTTTGGAGGTTCTCTAGACCAACTTTCCATTTCAAGTGAGATCTTCAAAGTCAAAGAAAAAGTAAGAGTTTATACCAGCGGGAAATCTGGCCAAAAGTCATCTTTAGAGACAAAAAAAAATAGAAACAAAAACAATGAATGCAAAGAAAAGGGGAAGTAAAGAAAGGAGAGGAAAAGAGAAGAAGGAAAAACATGCCAAGATTTGTACTTGTGATGGTAGTATTAGAAGTGTAGGATTTCTGCCAAAGTGGGATATTTTTGTAGGTTTGCTAACAGATGTGCTTTTATCTTCTAGGAAAATAATGATCGGGAGAAAACCTGGAAGCTTTGAGCTGCTCTGGTGAATATGGGGATATAAACAATTTTGTGTCTGAAGCATCTCTGTCCCTTTTTCAAATGGATTACTTCAGAGCATGGAACTATTAGTTATTTAAAACAGCAACTTCTTCTTTCACTGTGCAACCTGGAGGGGAAAATGAATTTCACAAATTGCACCACTGAAGCCAATGTGGCTGCAAAGCCAAAAACAGTAACTGAAAAGATGCTTGTTACCCTGACCTTGGCCACAATCACAACCCTGACTATGCTGCTGAATTCTGCTGTGATTGCAGCAATATGCACAACCAAGAAGCTCCACCAGCCAGCAAATTATTTAATATGTTCACTAGCTGTGACAGATTTGCTTGTTGCTGTTCTTGTCATGCCCTTGAGTATCACTTACATAATGATAGATGAATGGACTTTGGGATACTTCATCTGTGAGATATGGCTCAGTGTCGACATGACCTGTTGCACGTGTTCAATTCTTCATCTTTGTGTCATTGCTCTGGATAGGTACTGGGCAATCACAGATGCTATCGAATATGCCAGAAAAAGAACAGCAAAAAGGGCTGGGCTGATGATAGTCACTGTGTGGACTATCTCCATTTTCATATCAATGCCCCCTTTGTTTTGGAGAAATCACCACAGTGTCAGTATTCCCAGTGAATGTCGCATTCAACACGATCATGTCATCTACACTATTTATTCCACATTTGGGGCATTTTATATACCCTTGACTTTGATCCTGATCCTGTACTACAGGATTTACCATGCTGCAAAGAGCCTTTACCAAAAGCGGGGTTCAAGCCGCCACCTCAGCAACAGGAGCACTGACAGCCAAAACTCTTTCGCCAGCTGCAAGCTCACACAGACGTTCTGTGTCTCAGACTTCTCCACGTCTGATCCAACCATGGAGTTTGATAAAATAAATGCATCTGTGAGGATCCCTCCTTTTGAAAACGACCTGGACCTGGCTGGTGACCGGCAGCAGATTTCTACAACACGGGAACGAAAGGCTGCTCGCATTCTGGGACTGATTTTAGGTGCTTTCATTTTGTCTTGGTTGCCTTTTTTCATTAAGGAGTTGCTTGTGGGCCTTCACATTTGCACTGTCTCGCCAGAAGTAGCTGACTTCCTGACCTGGCTTGGATATGTCAACTCCCTTATCAACCCTTTGCTGTACACTAGCTTTAATGAAGATTTCAAACTGGCCTTTAAAAAGCTCATCAGATGTCGAGAACACACTTAAAAGTACTCGGAGACAATGCTGACATGACTCCTGGCCTTAAGAATGAGTAAAATTGACTTCATCACCATTTTGCTTGATAAAGGAGATTTTCGTGTTTGCCCATTTGCTTGACTTCTCTTTAGCCTGTAATTCATTTTGCTGTTTTTTACTTCTGGTGTTATTCAAGATAAAGAGTTTAGAATAAATTTTGTTCTACAAAGGCACAGATTTTTTAGGAAGAAAACAAAAAAGAAACTATTAGGTATTCTTGTTTAAGGCATTTTGTCTAATCAATGATTCAAGAAAGAAAACAGTATCCACAATTTGTTTATACGTCTTTCATTTAAGAATCAAATGTTTAATTTAATATGCACTGTAGTAATATAAAGGTTTATAAACTGAATCTCATAAATAATTATTCAAAAACTAATACATACTTCATGATCACTACAGTTAAACAGTAAATCTTTACTGTGGATTTCTGAGAAAATTTTAACAGTCATTTAACACCATTTCCAGCATAGGTCATGTCAGAATAAACCATCTGGTTCTTTTTATACCTGCAGAAATTTAGAGTAAATATACCAGAAATAACATAAAGCAGAGTTCAATTCCTTCCTTCTAAAAATGGATCCCATTTTGTGCCCCTTGGTAGTTGTTTAAGTGGCTGATCATGTGTAAGATTCCTGAGAGACAACTGTACAGTTTGTATGGTAACTGAGAAAGCACCTCAGTCTGGTCATGTTTTTATCATCACTAAATGTATCTCTTCAGATCTCAGGCCTTGTGCCTTAGTTGGTTGTGTAGTGGAATTACTGTTTTTTCTACCCTTCAGCCTGATCTTGAGCTGCAGAACCCCCTGGATCAGCCAATCTCACCCCACAGACTTACCTGGACCACTGATATACAGTGTTCAGAATAATCTTCTGAATTTTTTTTTTTTTTTTTTTTTTTTTTTTTTTTTTTTGAACAGCAGCAAAAAAAGGGGGGGGAAGAAATGTTATAGATAGCATTCTACATGTCTGCTCACCTTAATCCTACAATTCCCAATGGCACCCTTGTTAGCTTAACCTATGATCATGCACCTCTAGCAAGGTTTCTTAGATCTTGTCCTGGGGTTCCTCCAAAGAGTTACTTCCCTTCTCTTAAGACAAGGAGACAGAGATAGTCCTTAGTATCCTGCCTCTGTGCTCATAGAATTTAAAGTGTCCTGGTTCAAACATTTTGAGAATCAGTCTGAGAGGCAAAAATCAAAGTTAAGAATATAGTATTTTCCATTAGTAACTCCTAAGCACTGTTTAGATAATGATAACTTATCTTGAGCCATTGTTTTCCTTCATGTCCATTTCCCTGGACAAATTCTTGTTAAATTATACTGATATACCATACAGAAAATATCACATACACCAACCTGATGTGCAGTACAGTGAATTATAGCATGGCAGCTTCCAATCCATCAAAACAAGTATTAAAGGTAGCAGAAATGTTGTGGCAGCACTGGAAAACAGCTCTGAAAAATGCTTTGAAAATTTCCGGCATCACAATCAGTTTTCTTATCAGGAGTCAAGGAAGTTTAAGTAACATGTGAATAATAAACTCCAGATGGAGTTGAGAAATGACATCCTTATTTCTACAAGAAAGCATTTGGCTGGAAAGTTGCAGTGCTACAAGCAGACCGTAAATGAAGTTGGAATGTGACAGACGTGTGACCTACAGCTCACCCACATGCAGTGAGATTCCACTTTTAAGGACTACCAGTTTTCTGTGCTTGAATTTAAGAGATCTATCACCTTCTGAAGATATTGTCACAGCTGCCTTTCCCAACTGCCTCTAGGTTTCAAACTAGCTAATAATAACATCTATGAAGCAGGAAAAAAACAAATCTTGATCCCTGACAATGTCTTCTAGTAGGGAAGTTGGGAGATCCATTATGTTTTTCCCTTTTTGCAGCTTATCAGAGGTGGAAACTGTCCACAGAAACTGGGAAGGAGTACCCTACTTATCTATAAAACTTCCAAAGCAACTTCCCAGAGTACCTGTGCTACTAGAAAAAAGAAAAAAAAAACAAAAACAAAAAAAGCAAACAATTAGAAGAATAAGTATTTGTAAGGACTACTGCAAAACAACTTTATTTTTTTTCTTTCAGCAACCTCAATACAACTAATAAAGGACAAAGATTGTGCATAATTTCCCCAAATAAGGTAACTGTTGCACAGAAGGCTGGACATTTGTTGCTAAAAGAGCAACAGCACCTCTGCCATAAAGGTGCCCAAACACACTACCAATTAGGGAGGGAAAGGTAAATACCCAAGACTGCACTAGAGGAGGTCTGAGAAAGGCAAGCAGTAAGTACAGTGGGACAAAGTTTGACCATGAGCCAGCAATGAGCCCTTGTGGCCAAGAAGGCCAATGGCCTCCTGGGCTGCATTGGGACGAGTGTTGCCATCAGGTGGAAGGAGGTGATCCAGCCCCTCTACTCAGCCCTGGGGAGGCCTCATCTCCAGTACTGTGTCAGGTTCTGGGCTCCCCACTACAAGAGAGACATGGAGCTACTGGAGAAAGTCCAGCGTAGGGCTACAAAGATGATCAGAGGGCTGGAGCATCTGCCCTATGAGGAACGGCTGCGAGAGCTGGGCCTGTTTAGCCTGGGAAAGAGAAGACTGAGGGGGGATCTTATCAGTGTGTAGAAGTACCTGGAGGGAGGGTGTCAAGGGGACAGGACAAACTCTTTTCAGTTGCCCCGTGTGACAGGACAAGAGGCAATGGGCAGAAATTGAAGCACAGGAAGTTCTGCCTGAGCGTGGGGGGGAATTTCTTCCCTGTGAGAGTGACAGAGCACTGGCACAGGTTGCCCAGAGAGGTTGTGAAGTCTCCTTCTCTGAAGATCTTCAAGGCCCACCTGAGTGCCACCCTGTGTAACATGCTCTAGGTGACCGTGTTGAGCAGGGAGGTTGGACTAGATGATCTCCAGAGGTCCCTTCCAACCTTGCTGATTCTATGATTCTATGAAAGTATTCAGAAGCTTCCTGATCCATGCTGTGTCTCAGGGGCACCAAGGAACGTCCAATTACAGTAAGAAGTAGGGAAGAATAAGGTTCTACCTCTCTTCACATGAGGCATGTGATCTTCTGCTAAGAGCCTGCTGTGGCCTTGATATGATGAAGTGAGCATGGACCTACAGAGAAGAAGGCACTTCCCAGATTTACAAGCTTCTGGAGTGCACAAATGTCACTGTCTCAAAATTACAGCATAGGAATTTCCTGAGTGACTTTACCCAGAGTGCATATATTGTCATGGCTCTCCTGACCAGGAAAGACAGCCAGATTTTCTCTTTCAGGCTTTATTTCCTTCCTGTTGCGCCTCTCTTGCAGGCAGAACTAACCGGAGGGCATCTTCAAAGGTGTAACCGTGACCACATCCTGGGCCCAATTCCTGCCTTCTCCAAGCAGTGAGAAGCACTGGTGCTCTAATCAGGATTCTTATGATCATGGACATTCAAGTCTCTTGGGTTTTACTCCTTATCACACGTGCCCAAGGGTCTAGGGCATATCCAGAAGCTTTTCTTTCTGTGTGACCAGCCAGTACTTTGGCATGAGTTCATACATCCCTAGCCCTAAAGACCACACCCATCTACTGGATAGTCTCTCCATAACATATAACCTTCAAATGCTATTTTACCTGCTATTTTTATCACTCACCCTTCTTCTTCACCCTACATTGGTTGTTCCTTTTCTAACACACAAAAATCAATCAGATTTTCACTTTTAGGGACTTGTACTTTCCAGTGACTGTGTTGCATTCAGCTCCTGATAATCTGCCTGTGCCAACCTCAGCTCTCCTATCTACAACCTTTCTCTTTATCACCTCCATCATCTCCCCTAGTCCTTGCAGCTGATGTATTTTTCCTTCTCAGTCCTCCTTCTGCCACAACTCTTGAAAAGAAAACAATCAGCAAGGGCAGCAGAGGGAATATGTGCACACATCATTTGCCTCTTTTCTCCTTTTCTGCACAGATCCTGCTTCCCAGGGCATACCACCTACGGAGCTGAGCTATGTCTCTCTAGCGCATAGCACCTCCAGGACACAGGAACAAAATATAAGAGCTAAGTGTGTCCTGGGCCACTTAGCTGTGGCTCGTCCCATCTTCCCTCTAAAGTCTAAGGTTACCCTCTGCAATGATATACCAAGCTGATTACAGCATGTGAGATTACTTTTGTTGATCTTCCCAGAGACAGATGACGGGATAGAACCTTTCCAAAAGATTTTCAAACAACAGAGCCCTGTTTCATCAAGTCTACATGAAGAAAGGCTGTCAGCATTCAGACTTCCCTGACAGGTATCTCGGCTGTCCAGGTGTCTATAGTTTATCACCTACTATTTTTCTTTGCTGCCAACAGACTTTTTTCTTTGCTTGCCCCAGGAGGGAGAAAAAAAGAAAGAAGTGTGGCTTTATTTGGCACAAGACATTAAAAGAACAAGGAAATCTTTTCTGAGGACTCTGTTTACAAACCTCAGTTATCGAAAAGCAAATAGCATTGCAGTGTTACAGAGAAATACAGACTTCAGCACAAGTGGAGAGATTGTTCCTTGTTCCTGTGTTTTGTGTTGTTTGTTTAACCACTGCAAATTTCAATGACAGACAGGCTGTTTTACATTCATATTTTACATGCCCAAATGATTTGTATGAAGAATTATCCTAAACTGCTTTATTGTTTAAGTGGACACAGTAAATATTGCAGGATCTTTTATTGGGCTAGCCAATATATTAAAGTTGTAGGACATAAAAGCTCCACGTAACACATAGTCCCTTTGTAATTGCTACCTGTTCTAAGACTATAAAGAATAAAAATTTGTTTTAAAAAATTTTGATTTTGGCTAAATCCTAGGTTCATCAGCTGAAAATTTTAATGATATGGATGTAATATTGCCAACATTTCCCCCTTCTTCTCTCCCCTCCCCTCACTCAAGTATTTTTATTTTTTCATGAACCACATGCAGATGATACTATATTTATTTATCTGCAGTGTGATTAAAATACTCTCACCCAGGCTAGACTAAACATTTGCTACATTCAAATTAAAATAAACTTCAATTGCTATCCTGCCATGCCTAAAAGCCTTGGAGCACAACTTATAAAATTTTAGATGGTTTTATACAGCCCTGCCCAATAATTCTACTCATTGCTCAGAAAGTGTGACTGGAAAGAGTTCCACTAATTTCTTTGAGCATTGAATCCCTTAAAGGTAAACTTAAAGGTAAACTACTGTAAGTAAAGCATGTAAATACAAACATGGAAAAATATATGCTACCCAAATAATGTAAGTCCCTGCTCTAAAAGCTAAGGAAGGATGATTTGTTTCCCACTTTTTTCTTCTTAATCGTTTCTTTCTTCCTCATCTCACCATTTCCTGGTCTGCAGCTCCCATTCATTATTTCTTCTCTCAGTTTCTTATCTCTCTCTCTCTCTCCTTCCTTTCCACTGCATCCTTCCTCAGCATATAGCTGCACATTAGTAACTTGTACCAAGAGGCCGCAAGCAGAGTGTTCGGACCCCCCATCCCATATTTCACCATCTTTCAGTTGCTTGGATCATGTTGGGTTTTTTTGTTTGGTTAGTTGAGGTTTTTTTTTTTTTTTAATTAGCATACAGAGCAGTTCTTTCACGCTTTGTGGATTAATTTCCTGCATGACAAATTCTCAGCCTCATTTCAACCCAGTGCAAGGTCCCATATCACTGGGGTACTAGAATCATTTTAAGTGTTATGCCTGAAATCTCAATCTCATACACCACATGACTGCAAATGGACATATTTCGATAAGATGAGGCAGAAAACATTGTCTCCTTGCCACTACACTTTATAAAAGACACTTTTCATCAATTCAGAAACAAAAGGTAACTTTGGGGAAGAGGGAGGACAGAATTCTTACTCCTTTGTAAAGTGCTGTTTGGCACATAATTTGAAATGACTCCTCTTCTGGCTATCAATTTTAAAAGAACACTGAGAATCAAATCATGAAATCCTGTGTGCATGCCTGAATTGCTTGCAACAAGCAGCCTGACCTCTCAGTGGACTTAACAAAAAAAAAAAAAAAAAAAAAAAAAAAAAAGGTTTCTTTCCAAAGCCTTCTGAAACAACGTTTTGGGGAAATAGGAAGTTCCACACAAATTACTTTTGGTTTTCTGATGCCACTCAAAATTATATCTCAATCATTTACATGAGATACAGCCTGACAAGCTGTAAGAGTTGTACGATAATCCTCAACAAGTTTATTTCTCCAATAAATTTTAAAAAATAGTCTAATACCTCCAGTACGAGTGTTATTTAATTGAAGAATCTGACCAATAAAATCAAGTCTATCAGCTAGAGCCTTATTTTTATTTATATGTATTCCAATGTAATTCCTTATTCTTTTATTGCTAAATTGCATCTGAGCAGTAAAAGAGAAGGAATAACTTTTTAAATTTAGAATAACAAGAAAATATTATTTCTCTTATTTTTTGCTATTCCAGCTAAACATTTCCATGTTTTGACTACACATTCATTCTGAAGCAGGCAGAATTTAAAAAATAACCTAGTTAGGTCAAGGAAGTTAATCTAGAATTGTAAAATTAAACATGGTTGCCTTGGTCTGGTATTTACACATGCACACATGTCATGGATCATAGTTCCTTCTTTTTTTTCACTGCAGCAGAACAGATTATTTGTATTTTTAATATAGGTCAGTAAAATGTTGTATCCCTCCCTACATGAATGCAAGGGCCAAGAGGCAAAAAGGGACCTAGATCCTGAGTTACAAGGCTGGCAGAAGCTGAGTGTCATTTTCCTCTAGTCTGTATGACAAATAGTGGCAAAAAAGACATAATGGCAAGGCAGATAGCAGGAATGGCTGAGCCTCATCCCTGGAGGGGTTGTTGTCACGTGTCAGCTCATGCTAAAGCTTGGGACGCAGCATCTTGACCAGCAGTACCCCAATTAATGCAGCAAGGAGGGGCTAACACATGTCACAGGAATGCCTTCGCTTTGCTCAGCTGACTTGCTCTTCATCATCAAACTCTTCTTTGCACGGAATGGAGTTAGGCACATAACCCACAGGGGCAATGACAGACCATCTCATCCAGGTGGTAAAATGGCCATACCAAGAGCAATCTCTAAAACTCCCTGTTCCCTAAAGCAGATGAGCAGCTCCACAGAGCTAAACACAAACAGGTGGGAGACCCTGTACAAACCCACTGTACAAAAAAGTACTGGGATTCTCCATATCCACTGATCCTGGCTGGAAACAAGGTATTTGTTTAGTACAGATTGTTTGGATTAACAGAGGCACTGACAAAGCATAAAAGTATATTAAGGTTACTGAGAATAAACATAGTTCACAAGCAGAAATCAAGGCAAATGGTGGCCATACCAATGAGTATTGATCACTAAGACCATTAAAAAGTTACACTAACAAAATCAAAGAAGGAACTGATAACACCTACTAATCCATGACAGCTGTTAATGCAGAGCACAACAGCTGGTAGTGCCACACTGGTGACCAAGGTCCACAACAGCAACAGCTGCCAAGGCCATATCAGTCTTTAAAGGGCCTGTTTTTGTGACATTAGCTTCTCAGCTCAGAAATGTAATAGAAGAAGCCAAATGCCCTTTCTCCACCAAACTGAGGAACAGCCAACTGCTGTAATTGCAGCCTTTAAGCAGCAATAGACCAATGTCCCTGTTGCTTTCCTCCCTCCAGGTGGGCACAAGCACAAGATATGGAAGTTTCCCTCACAGCTAAGTCCTTAACTCTCCCTTAAATGTGCCATGTGGTAACCACCAAGACCAGCCACAACACTCAGCAGAAGGTAGACAAATAAAAGACACCTGAGATAGCTCACAGGGAGAACAGAGTACACTGGGCAGTTCCTGTTGGTTCCTCCAGCTAATTTACACCATCTCTCTCCCTTCCACATTACTCTTTATTTGTTTTCTTCTTCTTCTTTGGAAAATCAATTGTTATTGGTAGGTCCTGATGGAGCCAGAACAATTACCCCAAATCAATAGGGATGACTAACAACACAGAGGCTGGAGATCCACTAGGCCAGCTCCACTCCCTTCAGAGGCTATAGCAATTTCTATATTGTAGAATCAGTCTGTACAGTCTCTTTAAGGAGACTGTTCCAAGAGGACAAAGTTTTAAGCAGTTCTGGATCACGGTGATCTGCTAGTCATGTTAATTTTACATATATATACCCCACATGTGTATTTTATATATACATATATGTATATATATGTCATCTTTCTTTCTAAAGAATTTAAACTGACTTTGCAAACTATGGAGAATACAGAGGGAGATCTTTTTATTACTGATCTAAGGACCTTTATGTAATGTTTGACAGAAGATATAAATCTATGCAGAGACAGGGTGAGAAATAATTACTGTTGACCCCTTTGGGAGAACAGGTTTGCAAGCAAGGAGAGTACGTGAACAGCAGTTCTCATACATTACACAAAAATACAGTATCAGAGCCCTTAAATCTAGAAAGTTGTTAGTAGTTGCTCACTGATTTCCAATCTAACTAACCATAACAGTTTTAAATCACTCCTGCATAGCTGTAGAGATGAGTCTCTAAGAAAGATCATTCCATACCTCACTTACTGCTGTACACATCTGACAACATGTTTTAGATGCATCTCCTTGTGCACACAGCTTAAAGATTTCTGCTCTTGCAAAATAAATAGGCATTAAGCTATCTATTTTTTCTTGCACACACATAAAATCAGATGCTTGATCCAAAGCACATGAAGGCAGTTGCAGACTTGGCATTGTCTTCACCTGGTGTTGAATCATTCTCTTGATATGCAAAATTTTGTGGAAACTTGGTTGATAATCTGCCTTTCAGAGTTATGATAACCAATATTGTCTGAATGTCAATTATTTTAGAAAAGAGATCTTTTCTTGTTCCCACTTCTCTATTTCCTCCCTCTTCTACAAGTTCTCCCATTATCCTATCAGACTTCAATGTGAATCAATATCTTAGAGATCTAATAGGTCAGTTTACTTCATCATCAATATGTGTGCTAGAATGTACTTTTCACAACCTGTTAACCAAAAGCCTCAGCAAATACGAGCAGAAAGGTGTGAAACATTGGCCAGAGGCCACAAACCCAGAAAGAGGGTTGATTTGCCCTCTTGATTTGCTCTGTACAAGTTCTCATTGTGTTTCTCAGCAATGCTGTACCTCCATAAGAGTATTCTGCACTTTGTGCTGTTCTGAGAAAAACATTTTTGGCACTGAAATGACAGAAGCAAACTAAAGAAATGACAGGTAAAAGGTATTATGCTTTTTACACACATGCATGCACCATTAGGGACAGAACTACCATCATCACCATGCAAACCACGAGCTGCTGTCATCTGTGTTAAAAGGCAAGCTTTTCCAAGACTTGCCTGCTTCACAGACCAGCAGCTAGAGGAAGGCATAATTTCACACACCCACACAGATCCCTTGAGCAGAAGGCAGAGGTAGGCTGCCCAGCCCCAGCCCAGACCTCCAAATTAGGCTGTCACTGAGCAGACAGGCTCTGCGCTGTTGCCCCCACAGCAGCTTGTCAGACAGGCCCCTCTCACCTTGGGCACTGACGTAGCTCAAGCTTGGTTTTAATTAACAGTTGTCAAGGGCTGCTTTCCTCGCACAGGAATGTGATTGCAGACTAGAGACGGTACCTCGCTGGGTTAGCGGGGTTATGAAGCTGAGCATCCTGCCAAAGCCCAGTCCTCATTCATCCAGCTGCAGTAGGCTTTGCCGAGAGCCCAAGGAAGATGGACGTGGGGCTAAGCATTTTGTCCCCTTGGGCACCATAAGCTAGAGAAACAGCACTTTTGCCCAAGTTCAGTATGACCTTGTGTTTCCCTCTCGCAGCTGACCTCAGGCATTTTTTGTAAAATCGCTAAAGACAGTTTAAATTGAAGCAGTAGGCAGCGAATAATCCTGCCAAGTGCACCCAGCAGGCTCAAAAGCACAGCCGCTGTCCCCAAGGCCACACCAGGTGTAGTGGACGGTGCAAGCCCTGCGTTGGGGCAAGCAGCGGGAAAGCACCAGGCTGCACACACAGCACGGCCATGGGGAGCAGGAAGCTGAAAACCTCGGTTTGTCAGGGTGGCCATGAAATGTTCACCTTTGGAAACACTTTTAAATGCCCAAAATGCTCTGTAGCATGGAACAGGTGTCTACTAGATGTACAGTACCCCAGGGGAATTTTCCGTTGAAAAAGAAAAACTAATGTTTATTAAGTTAATAATTAAGTTCTGCTTATTAAGAGGGTTTGTGTCAAAAACAAGCTTCAAATATCACTTGTTAGACATATAACTTGCTAAAGCATGTCTAAAAATTAACATGTATGAGCTTAAAAACCAAGCAAAACTCATTGAAATTGTTCATTGAAACCAGCAAAAAAAAAAAGCTAATTAAAGACTTTTTTGAATCAAGTGGTAGCAGAAAGCTGGTGGGTGCTCTGGAGATGAATCTGTTTCAGTAGATCTTCACTTATGTTGATGAAATATCTCTATGCCTTAACTTTTCCAGTTACTTTACTGGAATATTTTCCAATGGTACTTTTCTGACTTTTTACCAGTTTAGTGCAAACGTTGTTTTGACTGCTCATCAGCTGTGTTAGGCACATGGTTTTTCAAGTCAGTCTTTTTCCTTGCAGCCTGCAATTTCATGATCTTTTTCATCTATCTACCGTTTTATGTAAGGTGATTGACAAACTATCATCTTAAGTAGCCACATTAGTCAAAGAGCAAAATCCAAAAGCTCCCATCCTCTGACTGGCTCTACAACAGCTTTGCCACTTATTTTTCTCATTCCTGACAATATAATTGCTACGTTATGCCTTATATGAAGCTCATTTTCCTGCTACAACAAGAAAGGTAGCACCTGATTTTGAGGATTATGGACATTCCAGTGATCCAAAGTTTTTTGGTGCCCAACTCATAAACTTATTGTTTTCTTAAGTCCAATATGAAAGTCCAAATCATTTCACGTGATCTTTTGCTTAAAAGGGAGATGGCATGGATTTGAGTGTCTCTTTACTAACTGGGGTAAAATGAATTGAATTTTCATATGGTCAAGATTAGATCATATCCCAGCCCTGTGCTACTGCTACTGATGTTGGTAGCACAAGAGGAATATCAATGAGTACCTGGAGTGGAGAGGGGCTAAGTGGGATTTGGCTGCAGATGAAGACGACAAAATTAGGTGTCTACTAAGAAATTCTTACATGCGTGCTAGGTCTATAAATGCCATTTCAGCTGAGAAAGACCTTGTTCAACACATTCTTTGGAGCCTGAAACAGATACCTGGGGCCCAAGTATAATACAGGCCTTACAGGAGATCTGTGCCTTTCTGAAGACACAGCTGGAAGCCTTCAGGACACCGCAGGGCACTTCAGATATCAGATGCCTGGCTGGGGGCAATTGAATTAAGCTCTAGGTTCTCTCTGGCTCCAAAGGGAGCTTAGACTCCTGTCTTATCTGTAGACAATTACACACAGACACTCAGACTCTGAAACTTTGCCATTCAAGAATCAGTTTTCTGGTTTTTTTCTGGTTATTTTTTAAAATAAAATCTCTAAAAACCATCCTCTGTGTGAACAACTCATCTGCTAGAGTGAGATAGTTGTTTTCTTTTTCCCACTTAGCACTTGCTTTTGTCCTTCTCTGAATCATGTACAAATATTTTCTACCTTGCTTCTTCAAAATGGTCATGTGTAGAGCAACAGGCTGCTGGGTACAGCAAGGCTGCCCAGGGAAATGAAGATGAGAATAAATGCTTAGGTGAAGGAAATAAGCCACCTTTTATGTAGTGAATACATGAGCATGTAGGGAATACAAATAAAGCCATGTGTCACCTAATACCAAGCTGAAGATTTGAAAACCTGGAGGTAAAAATATACTTCTACATAAAAAAATATAAAAGCTATCTGTTCTTGCAGCCAGGGCAATGCTCTCTGTCATCTGTATTGCAAATATCTCAGGGGTATCTTAAGGAGGTGTAGTCCCAGCACTGGCACCAGCAACAGCCCTCTTTCATAAATGAAAAGCACGGGCCATTGCCGGGAACTGTTGCTATGAGTCATAGACCCACCTAGTCTCGACAGTTACAGACACATTCCAGGCACCCTTGTGGGAATACACTATTCTCCTCTATTTGAGGATGCAGAACTTCATGATCCTGGGCCCAGATCAGTCACTGGCTTTGTAGTGGCAGCACACCAATGTCCAGCACTCAGTCTCAGTTCAGATATATGCAGTCACTCCCTTCTGAAAGCTGGTCACGGTTTCCTTGCCTCCCCCACCCAAGATTAGGAGTTCAACATCAGCAAGTTCATGATGGCCATCCTCATCATGGAGGTCTACAAGCCATATTGTCATCCACTCCCTTTTCTACTCCTTCCACTTTGTCACAGCTCAGACCTTGCTACCCTCTTCCATGTGAACAGCACACCCAAATATTTTGGAGACATTGACCGGATACCTATCCCGCCCAGTATCCTTCAAAGGGAAGCTGTGGTATTGTGACTATAAGAGGAACAATTTCTTCATACATGAGTCCCCAACAGCCTTTGCCACAATACAAACCTCATTTGCAAATACGATGCTTGCATACTCTGGAATGCTGGTTTCTATCTAAGACACACATTTGTACTGACATCGGTGGTGTAATTTTGATGACACTTGCTGACTTTGGCAGCAATGGCATTAACCCATGGATGACTTCTATTTCTGCCATCCCAGTAATCATGACGGTGACTGGAAGACTTTTCACTTCCCACCAGATGCCTGTGAAGCACAGGTTCTGGGGGCTGAAGAGGAGCGAATACTAGCTACAAAATCAGCCAGTGCACAGAAGGCTGGCTAGACTACTGTGACCAAACTGTGCATTTCATACACTGCATAAACAGAGCAGGAACTAGACCCTGAGTGGATGAAAGTGGAATGGACACTGTAAAGGGCCCTTGTGCAGCCAGCTGACCAACCTAGACACAGCTTTGGTAGACACGGCTCCTATAAGGGACATGCATCACATCACCTGAGGCTGAGTTCAAAAGCCCAGAAAGAAAGGGAAAGCCAGAAACCACAAAAAGCACACTGGGAAACAGTCTTACCATGTATAGGGCAGCATCAGGAAGCTACTGTCCATATTACACCATTCAGGTCTTACCCCAAATCAGTAATAACTAACATATCAAAAAAAAAAAGAAAGAAAGAAAGCCTTAGATCTTTAGAAAATGTGGGTATCATATGAGCCACTTTATAGTGTTGAAGCCACACATGTTACACCCATATCTTTTAAGATAGAGTTCCTAAATACATTCCACAATCCCTCACTTCATTTTAGGATATTAACAGCAATTAAACATGAAGTGTTAACTTTGTGGCTGTTAGGCTTATTGTGTGCATTTGCACATACATTTCTGTGGTGTTGATGCTAAGAGACTTGTCTGTAGTGGCACTCAGGGAATTAGAAGAGCCTCATGCATTGAGGGATGCATGCCTCAGTGCAGGCTCACCTACAGCTTTGTCACTGCTGAAAAATGTTTGTTCAGTCTGTTCTTAAAGCCCTGCAGTGATGGAGATACCTTAAATTCCTCAGACAACCTACTCCTCTGCTTCGTTTCCTTCACCATAGGAAGTTTTATTCACCATCTAACCTGAATCTCCCTTGCCGCAACTGGAGACAAAGAAGAAAAATGCACTATTACTGGCAGCAACTACTGAACTCATATTACCTGACGATTCTTTCTTTTTTCCCTTTTTTTTTTTTTCTGTTTATGTCATGCCCACAAAGAGTTTGCAGCTATTTGGAGGTTATAGTCAGAAAACTCTCTCTCAAAACATCATATATTTTCAGAGCTTCCACTCTGAAAACTGCTGCTTAGCTGCAATTACTCCCAGACCCCCAGTACCTCTTCTGCTCAGTTCAGCTGTGGAAAAAGACACTAATGCTTGTATTCCAGTTTCCTCTGAGAATGTTTACTGACAGCAAATTTCAAATTTGTTTAATATTAACATTTGCTGAGTAAACTTTGGCAGCACAAAAATATATGGGAAGCAATCCAAAAAATTTGGCTGAGAACAGATATTTGATGTTCAGTGCAAGCAACCACACACTGCTAATTGAGCTCTGTAAAGTCAGTCTTCACCACTTCCTACTTGCACTCTCGCTCAGCTACAGCCTCCTAAGGCTCCTGAGCTGCCCCAGCATTCAGCTTCCTTCCTCTTTGAATTGGCTTTTCGTCCCTTCTACCCTCGAGACCCAGCTGCCACCTCCTCTAAGTACCACCACCTCTTCTTCCTCAGTGTCCTCTCCTATGTCTCAAGCCCCAGCAGTGCCACTGCAGAGCCCAAACTGGCAAGCCCCGCACAGCTCAGTAGGGTAGGCACTACCCTATCGTCACAACACGTGATGGCGGCAGGACTATGAGGTGGACCTCACTGCTGAGAGACTGGTGCTGTAGCAGTGGGATGTCACTCAGATGGGATTTATTCCACCTAGTTTTTGCCATCCAGAAATGAGGCACTTGAGCTACTCAGCTAGTCTTCCCTATTAGACACACAGAGATAAATCTCTCCAGTACAGAGGACTGTCTCTCTCTACTGATTGTAGAGGTAGCCCTGACATCTAGCTTTTAGCCAAAGGCAAAGTAAACAAATGCTATTCCCAATGAAGGGAAATATTTTCCATTATCAACGGAAAAGCATTGCATTTCACATGGTTTCCAACAAAACTCTAACAAGAACCAGAGTTTGAACAAAATATGACTATCTTATACCTCTAATGCTGAAGAGGTCAAGGTCAATATCAAAGCCCCACTGCACAGGCAATTATCTTTTCTAAAGATGCTTGTTTTTCTGCAGATCATAAGAAGCCTGGGACCAAAAAGTCATAAGCTCCTCTACAGTGAAACTGAGTACCACCAACTTCCACTGAAGTCAATAGGAGTGGAAAGCAACAAGAAGCCAGTCCACATTCAATATGCAATTTAGAATGACATGACTTCTTTTTATTCCTCTTTAGCTAAGTGCCTATTACAAGAAGTACTTATGAGTATAAAATGTCCCATGCAGTATACATTTAACTATCAAAATACTCTTCAGCAACTTTTATCTCAGGAGAGAATTATTTCAGGAAACACATCGCTTAAACAAGCATGTGTTTACCGGAAAAAGGAGAGACCTTTAGTAGCAAGAGAAATCTCTTATGCAGATCTCTGAGCTACTGGCTTTACAGCTGGCTCTTTCGTGTGCCTCACATACATGTATGAAAAAGTTGCTTTTCAATTAAGTACATGAACCCTTTAAATAAAACAGCTATTTATGCTCATGTGGCATTCTCACTTACATCAGGAAGGCACTAAGGAAGGAGAGCACAAGTGGTTTCTACCCCTGTCTCCCCATTCAGCAATGCAATGGGACCACTGTCCAGGCACTTAGCTTAGCAAGTCAAGGACCGACTTTAACAATAGCACTAGTCCTTCTCATTTTAGTCTGCCTACCTCCTTGCTCCATGTACAATAGGTAGCAGAGCCAGTAGGATGCAAGAGCAAACATATTGCAACTGCAGAGAGCATAACGCCACTGGGAAGCAGGGGGACAGAGTTCTCTGTGGTGCATCCTTTTTCTTCTAAGAAATATGGCATAGTTCCCCAAAATCCACTTCTAGAAACTGGTAGCTAGGCAAATGAAGACATCTATTCTCCCAAAGTAGCTAAGCCTTCCCTGTGCACTGAGCAGCTGCTTCTTCACGCCAGACTAGGTACAAACCAAGGCAACTCTGCATCATGCCAGCACACTGTGGTGCCTCTTCTGTGGCACTGTGTTCACTTATCCCAGGGATCTCTCTCTCGTCTCTGTCCCAAGTGACAGTGCGATTCTGTCATGTATACATTTTACAATGGAAAAGACTTGGTTTGTCTCCCCTGTCCTTGAACTGGAAGCAACACAGGAGAAAACTCAGTACATATACTAGCAATCCAGACGAAGTTCAGGTTTGATCATTTTTCACAGCCTCTTTGCAGAAGTATAAATGAGATCTCAGCATACATGGTAGCAGAGAATCACGTCCTTCATGTTCCCCCTTGCAGAAGAGGAAGAATTTACCCCTAAACCTGTTTCACATAAGGTTTACCTGTGATGATCAACACTTAAAGTAGCACAAGCTTCAGAAATGTTCTGGATGTTCTGAGTCTATCCACACTAACTAGGATTTCTGTTTAAACAGCACCCCACTTCACAGCTCAGCAGTAAATCCTCCCTCAGTCCCAAGTGTCCTGGGTTTTCTGAATGTAGATGTTGAGCATGTTCAGGGTCTCAGAACATCCTGAAGATGGAAGTAACACTTTTTCCGTATGGATAGGAGCAACATGAAGAGAAAAGCTGCTGGTCCCTCTCAGAACGCTCTCCTGATGTGCTGTTTACACAACACTGCACTCATATTGGCAAGGTATCAGGCCAAGGTGAGCCTGCAGGAAGTCCACAAAACAACATTTACTAGAGACAAACTGTTTTCCTTACTCTCTGCCTTTTATCTATTTGTCCTGTCTCATTAACCAAGAGCCTGGGGCAGCAAGAGTTGCTTGTCAGTACACTACCTAATACATCTTGGTTATCACTGACAGTAGCTTCTACCATAATGGCTGGCAATGGCACAGAACAAGTAAGGTATGCTAGGATTTTGTGAGTAGTCCTAAATATACTGTTTAATAAAAATATCCTGTGCCTACCTCAGTGCGTATTTTAACTGAAGTCTATAATAACTACGGCATTTCAACTGAAATACATAAATATGAGCATGTCCATCTCACTTGAACTTACTACCTGAACGTACGACATGAGCTTCCGTATAGCTTTTAGTTCTGCCACAAAATGCCAGTGTGGCTGCCAAAATCTCAGCCTCAAGAAACTTGTCACCCTTATCTTCTAAATCTCTTACCAGAGACCATTTCTAGTGGTGTATTTAGCTGGAGTAGCTGTACCCCCTATATGTGGCCACCATCTCTCTTCTGTAGGTTACCATCCCTGACGTGGAGAAGGCTTAAGGGGACTAATATCTGCTCTTACATAGCTGCTGTTTACACTTCAGTAAAATAATAATGTATATTATTTAGTATTAATGCAACTATATACATTTTTCTCTGCCTCCTACATGGCAGCACAGTGCAGTGTCAGTTGCAACTAGTGGAAATTCAAAATGATATCAAAAACAGCCTAGAATGATCTTGTTTCCTAAAGTCCATTTTCTCCCTTGGAGAAAAAAAACAAAAAGGAATCTATTTCAGGCAATTTTCAATACAAACCAGCAGTATGGCCCTCAGCCACTCGTGCTTTGGGCATCTTGAAACAGCAGCCCTCCCAATTAACCTCAGTGTTTAATCACTGGTGTTTATTTGTCAAATCTTAGCAGTTCCTTGAGAACAGTTTCTGCGAAACAAATGTTAGAAATACTGTGAAAATGTGGTTTCAAAACTGGCAGAATCCCCAGAAAATCACAGTCTAGGCTTCATTTGTGGCTGCAGCAGCAACAGAAAAGCAAATGACATCATGAAGTGTCACTTAAGTTTGGCTTCATTTGCACTGACAGTGGCATTTGCTGGGAAAGTTCTGCACATGATTTCTAGCCAGGCATGTTGATGCACTTTCTAGCAAGGAAGCAGGAAAGGTTTCATAATTAAAAATTTAGTGGCCAGTTACAAAACAACAATGTCTCATGCAAGTTCTTGCATCCATCCTTGATGGACTAGCCTCTAACATACTGACTTTCTACAGGGAATACGTTTCAGCTCTGGATTTCTCTTGACAGAGAAACATAGTGAAAAATGCTGTGGTCCTCTTCTGTAGTGGGAAGAGCCTTCTGGAGGACAATATCTGGTACGGCACATTGTCTCATGGAGTTAATTAGGATCAGATCCCTTAAAGTGCTCAGGGTCTGGGACGCTGACCAGGGAAGCACCTAGACTCTGGATGTGGTGGTGCTGCTGTAGACAAATTCACATTACTCACCAGGGCACCAATGTCACCAAGACACTGGAAGGGGACAGTCAGACCCCAAGACCAGGATCACCCTCGCAGTCAGTGATGTGTATCCTGGGCAGCAGCAGGAAAGGACAAAGAAGCTGTTGTTTGAGGTTGTGCCTCTCACCTGGAAGCTGCCCAGACCTGAAGCCTTGAAAGTTATACTTTGTAAAACAGATTCACCCCTTTCACAGTTTATAGCCCTAAGCTGGCAGGAAGAGAAGAAATAGAAGCTGCCTTTTTTCACAATGGCTCGCTCTTCACCGTGGTTCTGAGGAACTGAAAGATCTGGGACAAGGCCCTCTTCAGCCTACTGAGGCTTACAGCTTGAGTTTCCCACCAGAGTTCCCAGACCTCCAGGGTAGGGCCTTAGCTTTCAGCTTACAGGATTCAACCTATCTGTCCTGCTGGGACGGGATTACAGTGCTTCTTTCTCACTCCAGCTATGTAGGCAGATAGAAGAGATAGCAGGAAAAAGCTCATGGTGATTCACCACAAGTCTTCAGGAAAACCGATGAGTTGCTTTTCCAAAATGATAAATCAGAGTGTTGTCCCAAACTGCTGAGTTTCCCTCAGTCTTCTCTTTTGTAGGTTAAGCAAACCTAAATCCTCTTACTTTATTTCCCAAGTCACATGTTCTGCACCTCCGATGAGAAACACACTGCCCACAAAGACCTTCCCCCAAGAGTCAAATAGAACTAAACACATCTTTCTTTCACAGACTCCTTTCCAGATAATTCAGTAAATGATGTATTTTTTTTTTGTTAGCAATGCTTTTTTCACTTCTGTGCAGCTTGTGACAAAAGGCTTCTACTCTTTTTCTGCAATACTTTTTACACAGTTATTTTAAATTTCATGCTACATCATTAGACTTCCAAAGCATTTTATTTTTATTTGTCTTTATTTTTATTTCGTATGATTGATTTTGGAACATTTATCCAATTTATTAAAATCACTTTGAGTTCGTGTCTCATCCTCCAAAGCACATAAAACCACTGACTGTTTAATGTCATCCACAAACTTTGCAAGTATTCCATCTAGTTTATCATCCAAGCCATTAACAAAAATTATGATTAGAGCTGTTTTCAGCTCTGATCTCACAGGACTCCATTTGCAAAATCCTCCTTTTTGGCAGTGAAGCCTTGATAATTATTTATGAGTGTAGTTTTTCAGCTAGTTGTGCACTCATCTAGAACTGAAGATTTTCTCTGGACCTAGACCTCGTCTACAAGTAGCATATCCAATAGCGTGCCAGAATTTTGTCTTAAATGCAAGCTAAATTACATTTCTCACTTCCCCTCTTACAGTAAACTATTATACCATCAAAAATGAAACAAGTTTTCTTGACACAATTTATTCTCAGCAAATCCTCGCATGCTGTTTCTTATTACTTGAGATGTGTATAAATTGGTTGTTTAAAAGTGTGTCCTACCTATTTGCAGGTGTCAAAGTTAGTCTGGCTGGTCTTGTAGAAGGTGTTCCTTTTTCAGGAATGGTATTATCCAATTACTGTTCTAGATGCAAGCACATTAAACTTCCCAACATCCCTTTAATTATCTGTGATCGTTGTTACTAACTCAGAGGTTGTTTTGACTAGTTCTTTTGGTAGCTGTTTAATCAGATGCAGTTAGCCTGAAGACATCAAACTTGCATGTTCTTTAACCTGTTGTTTGAACTACTTCTGGTCTATTCTTTAATAATTCTTTCATTTCTCTGGCCTTATCTTGGAGAGCAAAGGAGGAAGTACAGAAGAAGAATGGCTGTGTTCCCCTAGTCAACCTGCAGCTCCTCACTTTTGATTACTTTTGATGGCATCTGCTGATGCAGGGTGTGCCACTGCAAGTTAGAGAGGAGGCTAGGGACTCTCAGAAAAAAGGTTTGCGCTATCAGTGACAGAAAAAAAAAGAAAAAGAAAGAAAAAGAAAAAGATTAAAGACAGAACCTGCTAAAAAAACAGAGCTGGGGTGTATTGTCTCCTCACAGCTTCCACGTATGATTGTTCCTGTGTTACTGGAAACAGGAATATAACTACGTTATGTGAAAAAAAAAACAAAAAAAAGAAAAGATGAACACATCAAACAACTCAGCACTATCCAGTTCTCAACTGCTAGGAAAGGCACTGTGTAGAAAGCCTGCAGCAAGATGGAAAGAAAGAAAATGTCCGTGAGGCACTTAGATACCTAGGTTGTCACTGTGAGTGTATAGCACCTTCAAACACCAGAGCTGTGGACTCTGATTTTGCTGGACTGGCAGAAATACGGGTACAACTGCCTAAATTGAGGTAGGCTTTATCTTGATCCATGTTATCACTGGCACCCTGAGCATGAGTAGGCAAATTAGCAATGACTCCAGGGGTTCAAGCAGGCATAAATACACACAAAAATAGCACTTGGGTCTCTCTCCACTCATTGGTGAAGTCTCATTCCATACCTACTGCCTAAATAAACTTACTATAATCCTTCTACCATAAAAAATGGCTATGAGCTTCCCGAACAAGTACCTTTCTCCCCTCCAAACATATTTTGTATTCTACCCTTTCTTGCAGTCTTGCTTTGTTTCTGTTCTCACCTCACTGCTCTTCTCCTTTACCATCTTCCCAATGCCTGGGTATCTGAGGCTCCATAGCACCACTGTTAACTGCACAAACGGAGGCAGAAACAGGAGGGAGATGCTGGACCGCCTAGGCAGCCTCAGCATTGAAGGACTGGGTACCCCAGCAGAGGACCCTCAGGCCAGCAGCCCCGAGGGAAGCTCTGCCTGCCTGCAGCGTTCTGGGAGTAGCTCTGCTTGGGTGCCTTCCTCCAAGACGTGGGTGTAAGGGAAAGGTAGGGAAGCTTCAAAATATGATAGGCCATAAAACCAGCAGGCAGATAAATTTACAAGCTATTAATGCTAATAATATCATTATTTTTAAGCGAGGCTCTTAATTTTTGAGGCTTGACTCATGCTTATTTTTCAGCACTTGGAGAATAGAACTGTTACAAATTTGGCTTCTAAAAGCATTATGTTCCTTGAGAGACATGGCAGATAAAAGAGAGGGGAGGTCTACTTCATCAAGAGAAGCATGCACAGGATCTTCATGAAAAAGGTGTGTGAAATATGCTTGTCAAAGCAAAGGAGAAAGACAAGTAACACCAATAGAACTGAGTGATACCTGTTTCCTGGGATTAATGTTCAAAAACAGACTTGGAGAGTTAACCCAAAATGTATGCCACAGTTGTTACCATACCTTCCCTGAAAATTATGCCTGGGGAAGTCACCAACATTGATGATCCACATCCCTTTAGACCATTTAAACACTTCAAACCCTCAGGATGAATTGAAAATATGAGTAGGTACCATTTTGCACCTCACTGCAGAAAGTAAGAATGACTGAATAGTTGTTAATGCCAAAGCTAAATATAACCATAAACAGCATCTATGATTCAGGAGATATCTGAGTGAGTACTACATCATGCTTGAACGCAGAAGGTACAGACACTTGACAAACTAAACAGTACAAGGCCGTGCTCGCTGGTCCTAAGGCTGACTGGCACGGTCTGTCCCTGTCCAACCATGTCCTTCAAAACAGGGCGCACATCGGGGTAGTCCCTGATGCTATTTCTTGAACCAGGTCTGGGATTGCCTTGTGCCAGATGACATAAGCTGGCACAGAGTCATGGACAACGCTGACAGTTCACCAATATGAATGACTGAGTACTTGGGAATATGTTCCCTGGCACTGTTTAGCAGTAGCCAAAGAGACAGGAACTATTAGAAGACGACAGCATGAATATCTTAATCTCTGTGTTCAGATCCCTTGCAAGGCGATTGAGGAAGGAGTCCAAGGCTGACAAGGGCTGGACCTCGTGGTCAGATTGGTGATCTAGCACCAGGAAGGGTATAATTGGTCCCAGGTCAGAAAATGGGAAGCCTTGTGGAAGAGTAAGAAAACATAATTTGGCAAGAATTTCACTGACAAGTGGAGCTGACTGGGCAGAAAAAAATAAATAAATAAGAAAATTTGCCCCAAATGACATGTTTAAAAAGGCTGAAAATTAAAGTTTTTCAGAGATATAAAAGGATGCTTTTATTTGTATGAAATAATGAAAAACGAGAGATAGAATGTTTTAATTTTTTGTTTCAGTTTTGGGGCCATTTATCTGTTCCCCTCATGTTTCCCTCTTTCAGTATTGCCGTAGTAAGTAGTGTGGGGTGAGTGGGGGTAGAGAGTGGGTGAGGGGAGAAAACAGTGGAAACCTGACCTTTTAAATTGTGTTTTAAGAACTCAGCAACGATAACTATTTGAAGAACTGTGATTATTCTGTCCAAGTTTTTAAAATCAAAATAAAATCAAAATTTTAAAATCAAAAATAAAAATATTAGAGTATCTTTTTATTTTCCAAAGAAACCTTCTGGTTTTTTAGACAGAGTGAATTGATAGAGTTTGAAAAAAGTCCTAAGTGAAAAAGAGCATGTTATTACCTGGAATCTGTGAGCTGTTTTTAAAGTTCTTAACACTTTTGAAGTACTGCAAAAAAACCTGATAGTGCTTCTGTTGCTCTGAACCCTCATGTACAATAGATTTTTTTTTTTTTTTATTGGTCGCAGATTTCACTACAAAATAACCAGGTGCAAGAATGATCTACTGTTATTTTACAAATGGTTTTGTGGTTTGAAACCCCCCTGGACTGATTCAGTTTACTAGCAGGCTGGCAGCTACCCTGCCTTCCTGCCACTAGATGGCATCCAAGGGCCATAAATACTCCTACGGGGACCAGCAGCAAAAGCGAGTGCCTCTTGGGAAAATAAAACACAAAGCAGCGAAACCCTTTTGATCCTCAGTAATGCTTCTCCAGCATATTCGTATTTTCGTACTTCCAAGAGAATAAATGTGGAAAAATGATTTCTGAGGAGAAAGGAGCTTTCCTCTGAGGCGTAACTGACCGCGCGTGGGGACGCGGGCAGGAGGTCTGAGGGAGTGGGCGCCTGGGTTCTCCCATGGCACGAGTGGGAGCCGTGTTCGGAGCGAAGCTGCTCTGGCAGCTGCAGTACAAATAGGACAATTCAACAGCAATATCCGACTGTCTCAGTAGTGACAGGGGCTGGCAAAAGGCAACCGGATGGGATTTTTTTTTCCTTCCAGATGCAGACACAACAGAGAGAAAAGATGAGCTGCATTAACTTGACCATGCGTCTGTGTAGATATGATATCCCAGCTGTGCAGCACCCACACAGAAAGAAAAACTCTTTAACACTTCCACGTTTGTCTTCCCTCTCGAAGTTCAGCACCTCCCTACTGGCAAGCAGGACCATTAAAGCAACACGGGATCATGCACAAGGGACCTCCAAAGGTCCCTTCCCATCTGAATCACCCTGTGAGTCTCCAGCCTCACGAATAATAAAGGAAGATTGCTGCTGCCTTATGGATAAGTGCATCCAGAGCGATCAAACTGTTAGTGGTGGTGTAGCTGCGAGGGTTTGAGAGCGTGAGTTGGGTTAACTTTGCAGAGAGAGAGGCGATTGCTTTTACAAGCCAGCTGACAGAACTGGAAAGGAGGGGTGAGCTTTAGACAACATAGGCATTTCTGTGGGTCTCAAACCACTGCTTCTTTCTCAAAGAAAACAGCAAACTTTAAGCTAAGTACAGCCGGGGAATATTATGTGATTTCAATCAGTTAAATTAGGTTAAAGGAAAGGATGGCTTGCACCTCTCTAGTACAAAGAAAGTTTTGAAAGAACAGAGATGACAGAATTGCAGCTTCCATAGTGTAGAGAAATACACAGTAGAAGCAGTGAAAGACTCATCAGGAAAAAACTGTGATACTCTAGGAAATGAGTGTCTCTGTCGAGCCTTTAATTTTCTTTAATCAAGCCTTGCTATGAATTTTGGTTTCCCGAATAATTTTTTTTAAGTCTGCCTTGGCAAGCCTGTGGTCCTGTCATTTATTGACCATGCAAGCTCATTCCAGGGACTAGTGGTTGCTTGGTTTCACTCGCCCAAAGATATCTGGTGCACTACATTTCTAAGTTTGCATTACCTGGGATATTTGTTGCAGTGTTTCCACAGATGCTCTAATGCAGTTTGCATCCATTTGGGATGTGATGGCTGTGGGATACGTTTGCTTCTGGTAAGGATTTTGCCATGACTGGGCAAATGGTTGTCTCAGGGTGAAAAGGGGAGAATCTGAGAAAAGCTAAGTTAAAAAGTGTTCTTCTCCAGTTAAAAGTTGTTATAATTTTGGGGCTTGCTGCACGGGCATATATAGGACAGTTTGTAACAAACAGGTTAATAGGGTAGGAGTGTACGGTTGACAGGGCTGTATCTTTGTATTGTAGTAAATGTGTATTCAGTATTCGGGCAGTTCATCAAAAAAACAAATATTCATGACCCTGGAGATGTGTCCTTTGTCTGGAGGAAATCACCCCTGGAGCAAAGGATATTGTCCTCAGAATAGGGACAGCGGTGGTAACTTAAAATTTGTTTGCACAGAGTAGCCTTTAGGGGTATTTGGCTGCTGGTATTCTGAAGAGAATCATGTTGGTCTCTGGGCCTTTAGTACATGACAATTTGTAATTATCTTTCTGCTGTTGATCATGATGTCTAGAAAGAAAATGGTGGAGTGACAGCAGCATGGTTCGGGGTACAGGTAGCCAGCAAACCATGGGGTTAGAAGGAATGTGTCTGGAAGCTGTAACTCCACAGGGGCCTCCTGCCAATTTTTTTCCAGCATGCACAACAACTGAGGGACAGCACGCTGCACAGGAGGCCTGTGGTGAGCACTGACGTGGCAGTTCCCAAAATACTGAATGCAGGTGGCAAGAAAGGAATCCCAGGACCCAACAATTGATTCAAAGGAATATGGATTTAAATCTCATTTCTAATTATCCCCTTATTTCCAGGTTCCTCTCAGTGCCGTGTACTTTGTATTTCCTACAATGTAGATCTATCTATGAAGAATTAGAAACATAGTAGTCTCTCATAGTAGTCGCACAGCTGCTTACATTTCTGGAGTATTTATGAGCTTTTCTAGATGCACAGCACAGAACTTGCAGCCTGGAAGCTAAAATGATGGCTTTAATGGATAAGGTGAATTTAAGCTAGTTTATACTTATCCAATTCTGGACCATTCCAGATACTGGAAACCTTCTGTGGAATAATTTAGACACGCAGCCTTGAAGCTGGGCTGAGGTTCTGCCTGGAGTACTTTCAATCCTGCATGTACAACCTTGTTCTTGCAGCCTTTACACTTTCTTCCACGCCAGGGCTTGAGGGAGAAGAAAGGCTCTGGGGGGAAATCTGGTCCTCTTTTACATTATTTGCTTAGAGGACTGATCAGATACAGAACTTGTCCAAACTCTCTTTCCTGTAAGGCCCATTTTATGTTACCTGAAGAGATGAGTGGGTGCTGTGGTTTCCACTCTTACACTGCTATCTACCAAGCACTAGATTTTATGCACAGCCCATTGATTTGATGTTTTTAAACAACAAAAGCAGAAAAACACACTTTTTCCTGAATGGGAAATAGCAAGTTTTACTTGATACATTATACTACAGTGTAATAGAAAAAATAGGAAATCCCAAGGGCAGAGAGTTTTAACTATAAGCATCAGAATAGTGACTGCAAATCAGGTTTTAGGAACTACAAGGTTCAGAGATGTGATCATTTCTCAACAGGGATTCAGTATATAGCATAAGCATTATGTTTTAACACATTCTTCATTTAAGATTCCTGGTGTTATCCTTGCCCCTTAGCCACTCTCTAATCAGTCAAAAGGGAGAGAAAAAAAAAAGGCCTTCATTATTATCTGCACTATGTTCATGGCTGCATGGACACCCAGAATCACACCAGCTAGTAAGAAATATTGTTCCAAAATCATCAGCTTCTGCCTATAGACCCCTGATGTCTGGTTTGAAAGCCAGGAATTAGAACTCCTTCCCAAGCTGATCCATAACAAACACATTTTCTGTATTCAAGTACTGCACAAAAATCTATTGCATTAATGATACCGACAACAGGCTGATGGTGCCGAAGTACAGCGAAACCACACAATGCAGAAAAGCTGGTTGTTATAATACAGCTTTTTACTGTCTCCACAGGCTGCTTTATTTTCTTGAGCTTTTTGCTATTTTTCAGGCTCTTTTTTTCCCTCCCTACTGTCTGAAAATATATTCAAAGCAAGATCATACTTTCTGTTCTGCCTGGTACAGAAAATATTCAAAAATACTAGGAAATTAGAAATCATCCCCATTAGGAACTCTGTACGTTTAGGAACCCCTATATTATTACCACAGCACTGGTTAATGTTTCACATCCAAGGAACAGTAAAGGAGAAGGGGTGGATTTTTTAAGGGGAGAAAAAAAAAAAAGGCAAGCAAGACCCATCATGAATAAGTATTTGAGCGAGCAAACACACAGTGGAGAAAAATATTGTTTCTAATGCCCACAGGGCCAACTTATTTCTTGAAGCACTGGATTTATTCATGTTTGCCAGTACCTTTGCATTCATAGCTACAAACATTACTAATGGTCATGCAATTACTCATCTCTCTTAAACATTAATTTAAAGAAGTCTCAGGTTGTTAGCTCCAGTCCTTCACTTTAAGGCCCTGCCAGCTGCAACTCTTTCCCTTGGGCTTCCAGGCAACTGCTCTCTCTTCACATCCTTTCAAGAACAGCATTCAGTGTTTTATCCTTTAATGTATTTGGTAACATTTGAGAATTGCTTTGTGGTTGTATCCATCTCAAAGGGATAGTCACATGATAAGGAAATTATGAACTTGTCCCTACCATCATGACCTTGCCAAGGCAAATCAAGAGTGGCCTCACAATGACATCAGCCAGGTCCCTCAGCACTCATGGGCCCATGGTATCATCACAACCCATGGACTAGTGTATGTCCAGTTTAAGTGTTCCCTAAAGTGATCCTCCTCCACCAAGGGCAAGTCCTCCTTGCTCCAGACTTCCCCTCTGGTTTCAGAGACCTGTGATTCCTGAAGACCTATCTTACCAGTAAACACTGAGGCAAAGAAAGCACTGAGTACCTCGGCTGTTTCTGTGTTCTTTGTTACCAGGGTCCTTGCCCCACTTAGCAGTGGGCCCTCATTTTCCCTCACCTTCCTTTTGCTGCTTACATACTTGTAGAAGCCCTTCTTGCTGCCTTCCAAGTTCCTCACCAAATTCAACTCCAGGTGGGCTTTGTCTTTCCCAACCCTATCGCTGCATGCTTGGACAGTGTCTCTATATTTTTCTTGGGTCACCTGTCCCTGTTTCCACCTCTTGTACATTTCTTTTTTTGTGTTTGAATTTAATCAGGAGCTCCTTGTTCATCCTTGCAGGCTTCCTGCTACTTTGCTTCATTTCTTGCTTGTCAGGATGAATCATTCTTAAGGTTGGAGGAGGTGATCCCTGAATATCAATCTTGGACTCCTCCTCCAGTACGGTCTCCCATGGGCTTCTTTCAAGCAGATCCCTGAACAGGCCAAAGTCTGCTCTCCTAAATCCAATGCTGTGATCCTGCTTTTTTTCCCTGCTCTCTCCTCGCAAGATCTTGAACTCCACCATCTTATAGGCACTGCAGTCAAGGCTGCCCCTGACCTTCACATCCCTGACCAGTTCTTTTTTGTCTGTAAGTATGAGATCCACCGCAGCCCCTCTCAAAAGGAGTGTGTCCTTGGCTCCTGGATCACCTGTGTTATGAAGTTGTTGTCAATACACTCCAGAAACTTTCTGGATTACTTGAGAAAGCATTGTAAGACAGCTTGAGTTGGACACCAAGCTCAGAGTACTACAATTTTAACATCTTAAAAAAATGGAGACATGCCCCTGTAATGATGGAAGAGTGTTTTTAAATAAATTTAAGATGCCACAGGTTTGGAGGAAAGGTTTCACTTATGAGCTGAAAGCTAGCTAAAGGATAGAAAATAAGAGATAGGGCTTAAAGGGCACTTTTCCTGAAAAGTGCTTGAACAGGTTTTATTCAACATATCATCGAAGATTTAGAGAAGAAAACCCACAGTGAAATTTCCATCTTTGCAGATGATACTAAACTCTTAGAGGCGGCCAGATGTTATGCTTAGGGGGAAGAATTCCAGAAGGACTGCACAAAACTAAATGGACAAAGAGATGTCAGATAAGCGTCCGAGTAAATAAATGTAAGGTAATGCCTCTAGGGAAAGTCAAGCCAAACCACACCTACATGATGCTGAATACAGAACTGGCAGCAGCATTTCATCAAAAAAAGATTTTAAAGTCACCATTGACAATTCTCTGAAGTCATCAAAATAAAGCCAAAACAATATTTAGTATCATCAGAAAGGGTACTGAGAATAAGACAGAGGACATCATTTTGCTTCTGCATATAACTTTAGTGTAACCACACCTGAGTACAGTTTATGGTCTGTGTCTGAGGAAGGATGCTATGAGGTTAGGGTAGGTACAGAGAAAAACAATTAAAACCATCAAACAGTTGCCTGACAAGAAGAAACTAAAACATGCTGTGCTGTTTAATATGAAAAGACTAAGAGGAAAAAATGGAGAATGACAAAATCACGAAGGCGAGGGATAAGGTGATGACAAAGGCAGACTTGTTCACCAGATCTCATGGTATTAGAACTAGAAGGCATTGACTATAACTAGGAGATCAGTTTAAAACAGATTAAAGAAAGTACTTACTACACTTCCAGAACTTGTTGTGACAGGAGATTACGGAGACAGACGATACCAGCAGCTTCAAACTAGAACTTGGCAAATTCGTGGAAAACAGCTCCATATGTAGATACAAAGAGGACAAGGCAGAGTTGTACCCTCTAATACCCTAATAAAACATATGTAGATACTGCGGATGATACAAATGAAATAGACTGCAGGAAGCAGACTCTTGTGTTTCCTAAATAGCATCTGGTATTGCCAGTCGAAAGGGAGCATTGGGCTAGATGGATGATTGCTTTGACCAGAAAGGTATTTCTTCTACTCTTAGAACAACCAAAGCATGGAAGATAGAGAGATGTTTTTAAAAACAAACTATCAAATAAATAAAAATCAAATTCTCAAGTAATGACACTGAGCTGAAGCCCTCTCCAAAAGCAAATCCACTGGCTTTTTCATTATTTTTCCTCAAACAGAAGAACAGAGGTTTCTTTCATATCTCAACACATAGGATGGTTTGGTGGGACAATAATTGCTAGACTTACTATTCACAGGTGTACCTATAATGCACAAGTACAGATGGCTTCCTATACCAACCTGACTGTGGGGTATTTGCTGGGTTAACATGTGCCAGTGGCTTGGGAAACTGCAGAGCCATAGGGAAATCCCTAACAGTGGAAATCCTCCAGACACTTATGAAAAGAGTAACTAGTAGTTTTGTTCCATTACTAAATGTATTTGCATGTTTCTTAAAGTTTTATGTAAAATCTCTCTTTCTTAATGGCAACTCTCTTTGACATAACCAAATGGCCTTCTCTCACTGCATGAGACTACTGCTATATATACTGCTATACTGCTATTAGATGGTGTTGCTTGCTGTTGCAGGATGAGGGAGAAAGGCTTGCTGAGGACATGGCAAAATAGATCTTCAGGGATGCAAGACACATTGACAGGAAATCAAGTTTCATCAGTTTCTCTGCTCGGAGAATGAATTTGTTGCTAGGATTGTGATGATGTAGGCTTATATAGGTCAGTATGACAGTCAAAAATATTTCATTTATATCTTCAGACTGCTTAGTTTTCAGCATTTTTAATTTGCAATATTAGCCTCACTGATTTATTGCTACTTATAAACCACATTACAAAGACTTTGTTTTCTCCCCATATACAAACATCCCATGCCTGAAATAAAGAGGATGCACATAGTTCTATTGGTGTATTCAAGACATTAATCTCTGTTCTGATTTTGTGACATTGTCTCTTGCTGCCTTCTGGAACACATACTGATTTAGCTTCCATTTCAGCTATTTCCTATTGTAAGTAAATGATACTGTACTTTCCATTTTCCATTTCTACTGGAAATCTGGTATTGAATCTCTATAGCTATCAGTCTAGACTGCCTTCTAGCATATATTCCCATTCATACCCCAAGTGGCTTCTAAACTACTTATTCTCTATTAGGGTCAGCTGTATTAACTTCCTAATGACATGCAGCACTGTTTTTCCTAGCCCTGACTGTGTCTGAGCTAAGTGATTTAACATCATCACTATTCTGACTATAGCCTTGTTTTTTACATTCACATGCATACATAAACAGTCAAATTCTGACCCGATTTGAACAGCTACAGTGTCAAAAACAGTTGTATTGGGGTGTTAGGGATATAAAGGGCTGCTGCTGAATCCCGCAAACTCCAGGACCCAGGGATTCCTCCTTCCCAGCCCAGTGTGCCCTGAGGTACAGAAGGTCTCTCATCCCCAGGCCGATGGATGTGGCTACTACTCCTGCGAGCAGTTTGGCCAGCAGCAAAGCTCAGCATGAATCCCAAAGAGGCACGCACATGCGTGTGCACACACACACACACAGGACACACAGAGGACATTAACGTGGCTGGCCACACAAACCGCCAGGCAGAGCACTGCCTTTAGGAACACTCACATAAACACCACCAATCTTCACACAAACGTAAATATAGATAGTCCAGTCCTATTCCTTCCCTCCAGCTGATCAGGATTGAAGCTCACAACTGAGAACACACATGCCTTTGCTCTCCACATTCACAGCTATGCTTACATTCACAGATTCCCTGAATATCAGCAAGGCTTGTAAGTTCGTCTAAGATCCATGCTAGCATCCTGGGCTCCCTTGCTTGGTATGTCAGTCTCCTTCTCCTTGCTGGCAAGTCCAGCTTGAAGTTCACTAGCAAAAGATGCATGTACCCACACACTCATCTCACGAGCATCCTCACAATCACTGATCTTTAGAATATCGGTGCAGTTCACCTAATATCGATGCATAGACCCCGGGCCCCCTTACCCACCACTGGCTCAGACCTCGAGTCTTTCTAAATACACACCTCCTCCTACTCACCAGTTAGTCTAGCATTTTGCAGAGTTCCACTAGCCCCCCTCAAACATCCCATAATACACACATTAGTCTTGTTTCCCCCTTCTTATCAGCTACAGAGTTCGGGCTGACCCTATTCAAGGCTATGCCTGAGTAGTTAGCTTAATGGCCCATCAATCAGTGGCTAAACAGCAGTGGTCTTCGTTATTGTCTCTGTTATCACCTGCTTGTTAGGACTGTGTATCTGTGTGCTTAATTTATCACTTTCCTTGTTATTTCTTTATATTGAATAGTTCTAAAGAGCAAAGGTAATGAACCAGATGCACTCACATTCTACATATCCTTACAATATACACTTTCCAAGCTCATTATGCATCGCGTTGCATTAGAGGGAGGAAGGATCTGTAAGCTGAGAAGCCCATGAACGTGGGCAGAACAGGAACACACAGTCAAATAAGTAAAGGACACTGCCAAAGCAGCTCACTCAAGTAAGAGGCCATCCAAAGAAAAGTTTGGCAGGGCAAAAAGGCAAAGTTCCTTCACAGAACTTCAGAGAGCATGTTTCCTTGCTCTCCATTTCAGTCCTCTTAGTTATGAGAAAATGCGATACCATTCCCAAAGGTAATCAGCTTCCAGCTTCTGATTGCTCCTTTCTCATTGCCTAGAAATCCCAGGCAGGACCTGGCTCTCATGCAAAAGTACCTGCATCAATCATTTCTAATAAAATTGTACAACAGCTTGGAGTTGTGAGTCAGATTTAGGGATTATGTGAATTAGTCCCAGTGTCTGTGGTGAGACAAGGAGATGGTTCAGGATGGTACCACATGTATTCCTGTAATGTTTTGAGTGATGATCCAGAAATTCATCCTCATGACCATCCTACAGGACTACCTCCCCTTTGACCAGATGTAATGTTGAAGCAAACAAGATTTAGATAAAATATTATGAAAAGCTTTCCAGAAGAGTGAAATTTTACAGCACAGTAAGAGTACTGAAGCAGATAGATCAGTATCCTTGGCAGATTTTGGAATCCACAACTGGACGTTTTCAGGAGCAAATTAGTCAAAACATCTCCCCAGAAGAGATCAGCAAGGCATAGCTGATCCTGCCCTGGGACATGGGACTGGACTAGACTGGTGGTTTCCAGAATGAGACACTGAATCAGTGGTGTAAGGCATGGGGATTAAGCTAATAAGATGTATTGGACATTTGTTGAATAATCATAGAATCATAGAATGGTAAGGCTGGAAGGGACCTCTGGAGATCATCTAGTCCAACCCACAGCATAGCCCACACGCGGATTGAACCCGCAACCTTGGCATTAGCAGCACCATGCTGTAACCAACTGAGATAAACCTGCCCATTACGTTTCTCTGAGAATCAGAACTGAAACTCCCATAACTATGAGAAGTCTTTTCTCTTCCACAAAGCTCCATAATTGCATTCTTAGAAGATAGCACAGAATTTGCTTTCCAGTAGACAGAGAGAGTGTATGAATAGTGAATTTAAACCACCATCAGATCCTGCCAGCCCTTGGCTGCTCCAGCGCATCATCATAACTTAGACCTGGAGGTCTCTCTAAACCACTGCAGTCATTCAGTATCGCAGCAGACATCAGCCGTGGCTATGCCCTAGGACAGAGGCACTGTCCTAGCTACTACAGTAGCTAGTCTGTAGCTAGGACAGACTAGCTACTCTCACAGCCTCACACCAGGCAACCTTCCATGTCCCCATGAGAAGCTCTGCAAAGTTTTCTTAGTGCTATCTTCACAGCATCTGCTGTAGGGAAATCCTCTTGCAAATATATCTGAGGCTTTTTGGCACAGCACATTTACATCCCTGGCAGCCCACAAACACAGCAGGACTGATGTTCTCACTCCAGACATTAGGACTAAGAGAAATTGAATTACCACAGGTCCCCTGGGCAGGCTCCAGACTGGTAAGCAGTTCCTCCACAGGCGCTACTCCAACTCACTACAACTGAGCAAGTGCCACCTCTAAAATCCTAGTTTAAGGTTTTAAGGTCATGTGTGCTGAACACATATTCTGCAGTCCAGTTCTGGACTAATATATACCCTCCCTTACTTATTTATGTACTTGGACCTACCACACTGCATTTGGGACTTTACGAAGCCCTATACCATGCTTCTCAGACATATCTTAAATAGCTAATAGAGCTGCATCTCTTCTCTCTTCCATCACTGCTATACCAAATTGTACAAAATACTTTATAGCATCTGATCATGCATTCACTTATCTATATGGGAGGAGAATAAGTTCAAAGGAAAATAAAAGATGGCATAGAAAGACAGAGTACTGTGGATAGATTATATACCATTAAACTTTCTGCCCATAAGGAAAAGAAAAAAAAAGAGAGAGAGAGAATCGAAGAAACAAAATGTTGAATCTTCAAAAAAAATCTAAATATGACTAAATGAACAAGAGGAAATTATTGCTTCTTTTTCTGTCCACTCTCCCATCCCTCGCTTCTTAATTTCTATTTTTTTGTAGGAGAAGGAGAAAGAAACTCCAGCAAAATCTTTTCTTTTTGTTTTAATCAATTAAATCATCATTTTTCTTCAAGAAACATTGATGATTTAACTGACAGTTTATTTTAAAAATAGATCAAGCCTTTGGTTGTCATGCAAGTACTGTATTTTATCCCTAATGGAAATAACTAAGCTTACTTAAATGTATGAAGAAGAAAAGAGAAAATAAAACAGCCATCCATCTTACTGGAAGGTCTACTCAATATCTTGACCAGAAAATATAAGATTTTACACAGCAGTGCTCTAGAAGCTGAAAAATGACTATTCCATTCACTATTATCCTTGATCATTACCAAAGGGACCAGCTTTAGGATTTATGATAGTAGCAAGTACTGCAGTGACAATCTGTATGGTTCTCTATCTTCACATTGTCCTTAAGGGTAATCTGAAAAAAAAAAAAAAAAGAAAAAAAGAAAACACACACATAACAAATAATTAGCTACACTGTTAAAACAGCATTCTCAAGCAAAAGATTTCTGAAGCCTTTTTCTTAACCCCAAGCAGCACATAAGCCCTTTGGATATGTGTACTAGAACAGCATCTCAATGCCATTCAGTGGAACTGCAACATCAGTAGCTTTCATAACCATACTTAGAAGGGTTTTAAAAGTGACCTGCAGTTTAGTATCCTTAATTTCCTAAAATGTCTAGTTTTTGGAAAGTGTCAAGTACCAAAGCTATGGAAAATTAGGAATTCTCTTTAGAATTTTTCATGTAAAAACTATGAAAGCAGACAACATTAAAAATATGAGTAATTTTTATTTTTAATCTCAACCAAATTCTAGTATTGTCTGGAGGAAAAAAAATGTTGGTGATATAAAAAAAGAGCTATCCACTACTGAGATGAAGATCCAGCATGTGTTAAGCTATACATTAAGATACCTAAACTGTAGGTGTCTACAGGTGAGTCAGACAAACTGTCTGTTCAGTTGCCAGCACAGAGATGTCAACTGACATTTGAGATGCCAAAGGCAATCCCACCTAGTCTCCAGCTGCCATGCCAAAAGGTCTTCCACAGGTCCTCTGTCTGCTAGCCGCAGGCAGATGCCTTGAATACGCTAGGGCAGCTCAAATGGCACCAAATCTCTATGAGTGGGTAACTGAACCAAACCTCTAGACAATACACTCAATGAGCCTGATTCAGATCACTGTAAGATAGACGCCTTAGCTTGAATCAACTAGCTCACCCTGGCCTACATCAAAGTTAAGGTTTCTTCATCTGTAGCTGAGTCACCCCTAAAACAATCAGCTTTAGCAGAATCTCTAGTAGAACCTTTCAGATGAGGCTGTTAAATGTTGTAAGTAGTTACGGATGTTTATAGCTCCTTCTATGGTTATACTGTTAAAAATAAACATAATCTTGCTTAATCTAAGGAGTACAGATGGGTTTGGTCCCTCTCTCTGATAATATTGACCAGTTGCCTTCCCACAGGACTCCTGCCTATGTAGGTAAGAAGGAAGGAAAATCATTGATTAAAAATCAAATGCACACTACATGACATTTAAGAAGAAGGTACGCATCCAGGAGAGTTAAAAACAAGGGAGAACATCTATTTAGCACAAGATCTTTGCGTGATGTGAATCAAAGTAGTTTCACTGAAGTCTAGGCTAATTTCCATACCCCAACTGAATTACAGACCTATACTGGTTGACACTTAGATTTCCTCTTTAGAAAAAGAAAACTCAAGTGCAAAGGACATAAATGCCAAGGGCATTTTCCTTAAACAGTTAGTTAATGTCCTCCGGCAAAACTATGTTGTTTTCCATTCGCTGATGTAGTTCAATATTGTATCCTACGACTAGCTTAAACTAGTTTCATTCACATCCTTACCTTGGTAAAAGCCTTTGCTACACAGCATGTTGCTTCTGACGTAATGTTCTTTGGAACCAGCATGGTTTTCTTTGACCGCATTGGAGTGGGATAGGCTCGTGAGAAACAACATCCAGTGCACTGGTAAACGGGTGCTCCTGGCTTTGAGAAGAATCTGTTCTCCCCTAGCTTGCACTCTGGGCAACCTGTCATAGGTATATAAGGAAGAGATTTTCATCTCATCTCTAGTTGTATTTTTATTTTCAAAAAGAAAGGGAGAGGGCAGATAGTAGGAGGAAATACCAGTCACATTCTGCTGTTTGACATTTTCAGAACAGAAAAGAACAGAAGCAAAAGCTCTCCTTCTTTTGAGTCCTTGAACTCTGCAACACACACCATTTGCAAAACTACTTGGAGTGTGGTCTTCCAGGTAAAGCACAGGCATTATTCTTTTTTTCTAACTTAACCTTGTTGATAGTTGTTTTTTTTTTTTTTGCTTTTTTTTTATTTTTTTTTTGCACATCTATTACACTAGCTCTCCCTAAACACTTGCTATTATCTTTAGATAGCTAAATAGAAACAACAGTATTTGTAGAGCTTCTTAGACATTGTTTATTTTCATGTAAGACTCTAACCAAGAATTTTAGAAATGACCAGTGATTCTGAGATTTTTGTAGCTCAGACTTTTCTACATTGTTTGAAATTTATTAAAGGAACCCAACTGGAAAAAGGTAAATGCTCAACACCATTGTAGGCCAAACCATTTTAAGTGTAAAAGTAGGGTTTTAATAGAAGTGTTTACATGTTAGGTTACATGAGTACAGGCTAATTCCAGTGAACTCAGAAACCTAGTGATGACAAGAGGAATGGTGAGAGGCAGAGGAACCCTTCTAACCTGATCAGTGAAAACAGACCACATGACTCCTAAGACCATCAAAGGAGAAGGTTTAGCATGTTGTCCCTAGTGGGAAGTCACCCAAACAAGTGTTCTCCCTGCTAAGCTTTGTGGACTGAAAGGGAGATTCCCTGAAGTGATGTGGGGCTTATTATGAGATGCACAGGAAAAAGAATTTGAGGATTGTGTAAATCTTGTTATGGGATGTTTTAAGGGGATTGATGGAAATTGCAAAAACTTCTTTTACAGAATTTTTAGGAGAAAGACTAAAGATGGGGAAAGAAAGGGATCAAGGAGGATAGGGGAGGGACAAGCACGAAAAACAGAAGGAAAGGGGGATAAAAGGGACAGTTGCATATAAACAGACTGCTGGTCAGTACACTTGTCTGAGCCCTGTGCTTTATCACCATAGTCTGTCCTATATCCTTATTAACTCCTATTTTTGACTATCTTTTTTTTGTGCTGCACTCCCTATTTTGAGCCTCTGTATGTGTGTGTACATGTGTGTGTGCATGCTAGCAAGCATCAAGCTGGACTACTTGGCAGGTATGAGGAGGGGTCTGAGTACCAGACACTGGTGTTAACAGGCCATGAACCCAAGCTCTGGTAAGTCCAGACGCAACTGCGATAGACCAGGGTCTTGGAGGCAGCTACTAGGTAGAGCTGACCTTAGACTGAGTGTCTAAGATCAGCTACTAGATAGATCAATACCGTGTCTGCATGTATGAAGACTAGCATGTAAGAACAGAGGGGAGAAATAGGATCAAGTCGTGTTGTTCATATTTCTGCGAATACTGATGTTTTCTGAGTGGGTGTTGATAAAGGCACTGTTTTCTCTCTGTGTTGATCTGTGTGGCAAGCCTTCTTAGTAAGGAGCACATGCATGTGTCCCTGTGGGAAATAAATACGTGCTCAGCCTTGCTACCGTCTGGATCTGGAACAAGGAACTGAAGCAGCCTCACATGTATTGGGCTGGGACAAAAGATATCTTGTCACGAAGTCTGGCTACCTCTAACATCAAGAATATGCTTAACCACTTCACTGACTAGGGATTAATTTAACCAGAGCTAAGCGGGTGTATAACTGCATCACTGAAATGTGGCCTCATTAACACAATCACCTTCTCATTCATAAGTAATGTGGTTACTTCAGAACAAAGTCAAGAAGAGAATGGGATAAGCTTAAAACTGATCTGAATCAGGCTACTAAGGAGTCAGTGAATCAATGTTCATAAAATATACATGAAATTGTACCAGCTTTTCTTTATGTGCAGATTTTATGGAAAAAAATATTTGAGAAAAATTGCAGACTTTTACAGCTTTCGTAGACAAGATCCAAGTGTAAAGATTTTCGTTGTATCTTTAAGAGCTGCAATATAGAAGTCACAGGGATGTTGTATCAAGGTGCAAGAGAGAAAGGAATGATCAGCCTGAATGATGAAAATCTCTCCAGTGCAAATATAGACTGACATACTGCCAGGAATCTCTACTGCCTACTGTTGCATATTATGACTTTACATGAGATCAGTTTCACAAAACTAAAAAACAAAAAAACCCACACTCAAAGTCCCTCTAAAATCTTTGTAATATGCTTCTTCTGCAGAATGTTACAATGCTAACATCCCATATCCTGGGGTCTACAGAGGAAATGTAATCTGCACATTATGAAGAGAAGCTTTGGTTCTGCCATTCTTGATGTTAAAAAGTTGCCATTTTGATCTCAGAAGTACAAAAAAAAAGAAATATTTGCATCTGAAAATATTTCAGAGATTAAGATTACCCACATAAACATGAGGGCACTGTCATCTGGGAAAGATTTCTAACCTGAGAAACCAAGTTTAGAGATGAAATGGGAAATATATTCATGGTAAAATTGTCTCGATTCACTACACCTTCATATCTCAATGCCAATAAATGTAACTGAATGTTAAGATTTATTGTGAAAGATTAATTAATGATCTTTACAAACAATTGTCATATTTCTGAATGTTGAAAGCAACTTACCCTGCATGAGGAACTCTCCATCTGGGAAAGAATGAAGAAGATGCAGAAATACAGACAAAATGGCCAAAGTGACAGCTGCATACTTCCCGTAGTAATCCATGATTCTTCTGGAAATACAAATAAACACATTTTTAAAAGACTGTTTTGCACTGGATACAGTACCAGTACCAAAGCTGCATATTGATGCAGTATTCCATGCAAGTAATGGAGACAATTTAGAACTAGGACCAGAAACCAAAAATGTAGTAAACTGATACATATTTTACAGCCTCAGAAAATTGTCTTTATCATCACCATAACAAAATGATGCTTTTCTGAATATTAATAAAAATTGTAGTACATAAACTTCAAATGCTGTAACTGCCTAATATTTATAGTAGATTGGATAAAGCCAGCAAATGCTTATAGAGAAGGCAAAACAATCTGTAGAATTTGAGCCATGAAAAGCCTAATTTCAGGGAAAAATATATCATTTTCAGGGAAAATAATTTCACATGAGACATAGCATCCTGAGCCAAGAGTCAGGTATTTGTCCATATACAGACCTCTTTAGCACCTCGGTCCCCATAAAGAGATTTTCACAGTCCTGTCCCAAGGTAGAAGAAAGCTCCTCTGATCTATGCAACTATAGAAAATCACCCCACAGGTTACCTTGATCCCACGCAGTGGAATACGTGCCTCCCAGCAAGGCAGCGAGCTCTGGGGCAAAGGGAGAGGCAGAGCGTGCTGTGCTGCGGAGCATCCAAGAAGCAGTGGTGCCGAGGGGTGGCCGAGAGGGCTTTGAACACCCCCAGGTCCCCAGCATTACGCCGAGACCTCGGCAGGGCAGCGCAGCAGTGAGAGGGTGTTCAGAGTCACTGCAACCTTCTGGGCTGAGGTTTCTTTTAGGTTTTGTTTTACTGACACAGTAAACTGGCTTTAGGGTTCCAAGTAACAGATCAAGAATACAAAAAGCTGGTCAGGTATAAACACAATCTGGTTGCCTCACGTTTTTAAAAATCTTTTCTACAGCTTAATTTTGGGCTAGAAAGCTATACGCTGCACTATATCACCTGTCCATCTGCAACCACTGTACAAGACGAAGCGGCCATAAATACCTTATCACATACTCCTGGTTAGTTTAACAAAAATGCTGTTGCACGGCTATATTTGATCCAGATCAAATCTGTACCACAGGGTAACGCACAGCTCTGATAGGAATAACTGCAGGAACTATAAATAACACTACAGGTACAGAACACAGAAGCTGGGGCTGCGGGAATATCATTCCAAACTCTGCTCGTTTTTTTTTTTTTTTTTTTTTTTTTTTTTTTTAATAAATTTACTTTTTATCATTATCCTTCACAATAAAAATTCATGGAGAAGGAAATGAAATCTCAGTTCCCTTCCTGTCCAGACTTCAGATGTACTATGTAATCTACCAAAAGACCTTTTAAATTATTTTGAAGTATTTTGTACTAGCCTGGTAAGAGACAGGAGACTGGCTTAAAGAACTGTTTCTTTGCAGCCAGAGAACTCCTGTACTTCTGTGGCATGACCAGGAGGACCTCCCTTTTTGGAAAGCCAGGTGGGATCTGAGTTAGGCTAAAACAACTGTAAAGATGACACAAAGTTTTTGAGATTTTCATGTTAGAAACATCTCGTTAACTAATGCTACTTTTAAAAATCCTGAATTAAGCCAAACTATGAAGACACAAAATACTGAACTTCACTTCAGACTTGTTTTAAAAACGTGTAGGCATAAAGCTTACAACTGTCCTTTTACAACACTGAGCTTTCTTATTTCACTGACAATTTTTATGTGCTCAAAGACAGTTTTGGTCCAGTCTCTCACTCAGAAAAGAGAACTTCCCCCTTAAAATGAGACTTTTCTTGCAATGCATAGACCTCAGCCCTTCCTTTAGAAATGAATAGGAATAATTTATATCCCATGGTGAAGTAATTGGGTCCATGGAGAAAAGTGCTATATAAATGATGCCAAAGTATTAAATTCCACATCCGGGGAAATCCGTGTAGATAATAGAGACAGCTAGCACTCTTTTGTCCAACAAAGCTTGCCTGGGACTCAATTTGAGGATTTTGTTTCAAGGTCTTTTTATTGTTGAGACACCGAGCGCATTCCAACAGGGGGACCTTTCTTGCCCCTGCAGATTATCCTGTGAGGGACTTGCAGTTCACCACTGCTCGTATTCACCCCGCGGAGAGGGTGTTTTGCTGCTGTGTAACAGCGTGTGGTTCACTGCTTGCCGTTGTCCTAGCTGGTTTAAACCACTCACTTCAGGTAGCAGCCACAATCCACCTGCAGCACTGTGGAGCTTGGAGCAGTTAATCGTCAAACTATTTACCAGTCTTCTCAGAAAAGCTGTCTGATCATGCAGATCTCCCTACGCCTGCAGTTACAGCCGTAAGCCATGCCGTAAGCTAACTTAAAACTTGTTTGGGGTATGTCTGAACTGCAGGCAGCACAGACACAGCATCTTAAAGCCAAAATCTTGCAACTGAATCATTTGAATAGTTTCTTCTGTGTCTTCATAGACCACCTGATCCGTTGGCTTTAAAGACAGAAACTGTAACACAAGACCACGATATGCAAAAGACTGATCTGCAGGATAAAGCTGTCAAGATTGATTTATACACGTAGATCCTGAAAGCTACTGTTGAGCAAGTTAAAAAAAAAGTATTCCATCTTCTGCTACTTAAGACTTTCTCTTCTTCCAGCTACACCAGTCAATACTGCATGACAGATTCTCCAGGGAGAGATCATCCTGTGGCACCAAGTATCTCTAAATACGAGGGGGACAATAATGCCAATAATGAAGAAATTAATACTGAGATTTGGTATAGAGGTCATTTAAGAACGTGATAGTGATCTGAGAAAACATTCACTTCTCTAAGAAACTTCACTTCTCCAAGAAAGATAGACCAGAGGGGAGAATATGATTAAATAAAGATAGCTTTGACATAATGACATGCTACTACTTTTCAGATCTTGCATCTATCCACCAGAATCCCTGCAACAACCACCACAATGATGCAAATGTTGAAATAATGCCCACTCCCACCTGGAGGAAGAGACAAATCTGAAGTGATCCAAAGAGGGAAGCTATTTGCCTGGGATGATTATCTAATGGCGAGTGAACTTGGAGTACTGGGATGCCTGCAAAGAGTCCACTGATTAGCGACACTTCACCACTTCACAAATTCACAGAGATACATGGAACACATGACTGCTACACATAGGTCAGCAGGTATTGGTTCATCGAGCAAGTAGATGTAAACAGCAGTCATAAAAGGTAGCAGTTCAGATTATACTGGCACATAGGCCATACCAGGTAGCTTTGAGCTCAGGACAACGATGGAAACAAAATCAGAGCGCTCCACATTTGTAGTAATCAGAAAAAGATCATGCCCAAACAGATATGAGGCTGAGACCAAAGTTAGGATGAGAAGAACAAAGAAAGGGACTCAGCCCCATGGCTCACCTGGGTTAGCAAAGTGGAAAGAAATGAGACTCATAAGTAAGAGAAACTCACATGATGGTCTCCAACATAATGAAGACACAAAAGCAGAAACAAGCCTCTCTCTATTTAAGACACCAAACACTAGAGTTAGGAGGCTGATCTGAAGCCCACCTACACTGAAGGACAAAAGGGCCAATGAGGTCGCAAAAATAGGCAGCAAAGACCATGCACAGGAGGTTGGGCGAGGAATACAAGTAACTTTTTTCCCCCTCCCACCTGTACAGCACATCAGTCTGTGCTGGCACAAAACAGTTAGGATAAATTAAAAGCAGCTTATACAGAATTTGAAGAAAAAATCCTGTTAGCTATTGTGGATGCACTGGAAGCATTCATAAAAGGTATCAAAAGGCCAGTTCAATAAATTTATGCATCTATGTTGTAGTTACTCATTCCTGTTAGGGCATTTACCAAAAAACACAATTTTCTGATGCTAGCTAACAGGTGGTATGTGAAACTGGAGATGTGTGGAAAAACAAGCGAGCCTGTACTACACAGCACTGCATCCTGAAGGGCAGCGGGGCAGGCACTACCCCACCAGGACTGTGCAAGACACTTTCTTTGTTGCAGCCTTAAAAACAGGCTTTTACTCCAAAACACCCTGTGTTCAAGATAGCCAGTTTCTGCCTAGGCCTCGCGATGAGGCAAACTTTCTGCTCCCCTTCCTCCTCTCAAATCTTTAGGGCAGACCCAAATCACTCAATCTGACTCCAGTGAATTTGAGGTGACTGTGGTGAAAACATGCAGGACAGTAAAGAACTGATAACGCAATAGTCTCGGGGGTTCCTTCGACAAGCCTCTCAGGTTTCGGCGAAGCAGGCTGCCAGCCCTCTCTGCTCGGTCGCCTTGACAAAAGTAACCTGCCTCCCCATCAGAAAGGTGGGCCTCCACGGGGTTTAGATCAGCAGCCTCATGTGATCCTTCCAAATGTTTCAGGAGCTGAACTGAGTTAGGTCACATCTATTATGCTGCACAGAATAAACTGACCAGATCCTTCTCTCCAATGAGTAGGACTTTTTTTATTTAATGTTGTTTACTGTAAATACCTTTTTCGGCCCCATACAAGCGATGTGATGCTGGCAGAATTGCCTATTTTGGGACAAAATCGCAGAGTTTAGCCTCAAGTCCTGCTCCACCCAAGGGCTCAGAGCTGACAAAAACATGCCCCAGAGTAAAGGAGGCAGCTGAAAGGGTTCATTTCCCAGCAGGAGAAGACTGACAGCCTTTTCCAAACAGCCTGATTCTACACCAGCCTGAGTCTTTTGATAATCTGGATGATCCAATGGCTCCCTAATAAGACGTCACCCGCAGTAAAAATACTGCAGCCCTTGACTGATTATTCTGCCATCTCATGCTCTTTGCTGAGGGCATGGTGGTACTATCCTTTTTTTAAAGAAAAACAAAAAACAGAAACCACAGAATGTTATACTTTGGTATATTATAAGAGTTTGAGGCAATCCCAGAGGGAAGTTGTTTAAATGACATTAGCCAAAAGGGGAATTGAAATTGCAGTTTTGCACTTCTTCCATTGGGTCAGACTGTCAGTTTCATACTAAAAACATCAAAGACAGCTGTCAATGAAACCCAGATGTGATCTCTCTGCTCTTCTAATGTGACAGTGATTTTGGCAGATGGTCTTATGAATACACTCTTCAGTGTATTCATTTCTCTGACAGTGCCCATGATGCTAATCCAGTTAGTAGCTACACTAGTTCACTAACTTCACCATTAAATCAAAGGAAGCTTTTACCTTATTAATTGCTATCATCTTTCTCAAGCTATTGGAACATTACAGAATGCATGAATTTTAGTAGATCTTTGAAAAGATGTTACTCTTAAATCTTCCCTAGCCCTTAAAGTCTCGTGTTACTATCTAAAATATTTTCCTTTCTTTTTCCATAAGTAGGTTATCATATTATCAGTTATCATAATAAAGAGAGCTGATCACATTTATTTGCAAACAGGTCGTTTTTTCACGTATGCTTGAGACTGTGTGGGTGTTTTTAACATTTATGTCAGACTCCACTGTATCAGAATCCTCAGTCAAATTCTGCAATCTGTGCCTTTTTACAGATATGCCAGCAAACTTTATTATATGGACATCCTTTGTAATGACTGTATGAAATAATCTAATGTATTCAGTATAATCTTGGGACAACCCTGCAACTGTTCTATATAGTGGCTCTGCTGATGTCCCACTCGGCAACAGTTAAATATTTTGCATATTCTGTTCATCCCTTCTGGAATATTTAGCAGTGATGTATAGCTCTGCCACAGTAACAATGAACTAAGCGTGCCAGTGCTTTGCTTATGGCCCTGTGTCACGTATACAGTAACCTGTGGGCAAAACACTGAGGATAGAGAAATCTTTTTTTTCCTTAACGTATTTAATCATAACTGGTAATTTACAGACTCTAAAACATGCACTAGTACCACAGATTGTTTAACATTTGACATTAGGCAGAAATACTGCTGGCCTGGAGAAAAACATAAGGTTATTGAGGGAGCATTATTGGACCCAATTAGAAATCACAAAAATATCATTATCTAACTGTAAACGTTTTATAGAATTCTAGAACCTAGCACTTCTTTTACTTACAAAGCCAGTTCAACCCCAAGCACAGATGTTTTAGCCCCAATGCAACCTGTTAGTTTAACTTGCAAAGTAAAACTTTGAGAGAAAGGAAGGAGAAGAAAACTTTGGAGAGAAGCAGAAAAGAATGTAGAAAAATATGGAATCGATCCTCTTCAACAGCAAAGAGAATTTTAAAAGATATTACCTCCTTTGCCCAATGCGAATAAATCAGACAGTTGGGAATCTGAAGAATGGTTTTAGAACAAGAGCGGTCCTTGGAGCTTAGATGTATGTTCCCGACACTGAAGTATGAAAAAGTTGCATCTTTCTTTTATACCGGTAAAGTTAGATCATATTCCTCGCCCACATCTAAGCCATAGGATCAACTGTACATTTTATCTAATGAGAGAACATTACTTTACGTAATTACCAGTCCACCATGTTGATCTTATCTTCTATGTGACTTTTATAAAGATCACTTTTTTCTTATATAATGAAAGAAAGGTCAGCTTGTGAGCACAAATTCAATGTCGTAAGAGTTTCCTGGGGAACCCAAATATCTAGCATCTAGTAATTTGCTGCAGTTTTCAGTGAACAGAATCTCATTTTAAAAAGGGGACGAGTTACAAAGGTTTCTTAATGCTTCTTAAACTTGATAATTTTTCTTTTTTTAAAGAACATAACACATTTCCAAAGCAATGGTATTATTTTAGCAGAGAATAAAAGATAAAGAACAGCAGAGATCCATAAAAACATTTAAAAGAATAATCTCCATTTGAATTTAATGTCCAGGGAATGAATGCCTAGATAAATATAGAAGGATTACCTCTTTTAAAAGATAAGAATTTCTGCAGAATCTCATACTCTTTTCAGAATAAAGTCAGTACAACGTAGGCACTTTTGAAATTGCACCAGGGTTCAGATTTTCCAAGTGACAAAGGCTGGGTCAATGCTGGCTAAATAACACAGGTCACCCGCTGCCTTCTGGCATGGAGGTGAAGCAGCATGGCAGAGCTTGCAGCCACTCAACTCTTTCTTTTCCCTTCCCAGGTAAGATGCCTACATCCAAATGCTAGCTGGGAATATACCCTGGTAGCCCTGGGCCAGTGCTCAAGGCCATTCCTACAAGCCGGTTTTGTTTTCTAGTCATGGGGACTTGAGGGAGATTCATTTCACATCACTTCAGATGTCTAAAAGATAACAGCCCAAATCTGAGCTAGTCACTCCAGGCTGCCTTCAGAGTCAACAAGAGACACCAGCCTAAACAAGAAGCCTTAAGCACCTATATGAGTATGAGATGAAGTCACTTTTTCAGGAAGTCTATTTTTCACCTTTCACATTTTCACACTGAAAGTCTAGAGTAACTAGCTTGGACTACTAACTTTCAGATGCCTTTATTAGGTGAATTAATTCCTACTCTTAGAAACTTACAAATATTTTATAACTTTAAGAAGCTCCTAAATATTTAAAGATTTAAAATTACTTTTTTTCATATCTACTTCTGGTCATTGCTGGAGACAGGATATTGAAACAGATTTTGTTTCTATGAAAATGAAACTTTGGTTCTTGATTCAATTAGTCTCTTTCAAAATTTCAGTTTACAGTTGGATTTGTTGAATTGCAGGCGTCTGGATTTCTGCCATACAATTTTCTCATCCCTTGCCTTGACAATCTCATCAAATGCCAGGCCACAATCACACGACCACTTCAGCCTGGCAGAAGCCTGGAGTGCTGCCAGGGTGCTCAGTCCTGCCTTTCTCCCGAGCACTGCCTTCTCACCCCCCTTTCAGCTGTGCCTCACAGAGCTGCACGATGGGTCAGACCAGCAAACACACCCAGCCAGACCTCAGAGCAGGAAAAAAAGGCTAATTTTTAGCCAAATCCATTCCCTGATCTGGCTCACCAGATGACCACTGGTGTTTACACAGGCCCAAGCAGTGCAGAGAGAACAAGCACCCACTGCAAGAATCACAGAACACTTGAGGTGGGATAGGACCTCTGGAGCTCGTCTACTTCAACTCCTCTGTTCAAGCAGAGTCACCTACAGCACGTTGCCCAGGACCCTGTCCAGAAGGCTTTTGAATATCTCCAAGGGTGGAGACTCCATAACTTCTCAAAGCAACCTGTTCCAGTACACTGACAACAGAGAAACCTGAACCATCATCTTTGGTGGCAGTCCAGAGTCATACCTGACTAACGGGCCCATATGGTTGCTGGTTTAAATTCAGCAACCCCATGCTCTGATTTTTTCCTTAAACTCTGCTTACCGTAAACATCCTTGCTGTTCTCATCTCCCATCAAGGCATCCTCCTTTCTATCTTCCACCAGGGCTAACAACCTTACCCTCTTCAAATTGTCAGATATCTTCTTCCCCTCTATTTGCCCGACTCAACCTTATAACAAAGTTAAACTCAAAAAAATTGTCCCTAGCCTATATATGGCCTGAAATTGGCTTCTGTTTCAAAACTGAAGATGGGTTTCTGTACCTGCAAGCTTGTATGTTTTTTATCCAATGATATCAGGTTATCTAATAAAAAATGCTCTCTCCTCCCTAAAACTTTGTATCATTTAATAATAAATACATGTTAAAATATGAAAGCTGGTTGAAATGAGAAAGCTACTGGTAAAACAAAAACAAACTCGCACACAATTTACTGAGAAATACTCCCCTGAAAGACAAAAGCTTAATATTTCTTGTCATTCAAAGCAAAAAAGAAAAACTGTTTGAAATTATAGAGTACCTCTGACTTGACTTTGTCCTGTTCCTTTCATACTCTAACTAAACTTGTAGTTTTATGGGAAATCTAACCCGACTTGTGATACTTTACAAAACCAGAAAACTATCCTCCTCATCAGAAAAATAAGCAGTGAGCGTATTATGTATTCTTAGTTGGCACTTGTTTACTTATGTATTGTAGTGTATCATCAACTAGTAAAAAGAAAATGTTATACAAAACAGTTCCTTTATTAGAAAAATTTAAGTGCAGGGATAGTAATACCCCCACAGCATAAAGAAAAATAAAAATCCCCACAACCTGATACTCCTTTCGTATCAGAATGAATTAGGAAGAAATCTTGGGAAGTCAATGGAATTACATTGGTATGAAAGATATTTTTTTTTAAAAGCCCCTATTTTTATTAAGAGGATTTCTTACTTCAGCCGCTCCAAATCTCTAACTAAAAATACTTGGTCAAATCTGTCTTAATGTGTGACTGAATAAGAAATGAGAGAATGCAGCTCACTATTTTAGGAAAAACATCCTTTAAATATATTAAATAGTGTATGCTTTAATCACTTAGCAATATCATCACAGCTTTTTTTCTTTTATTCTCTGATATTCTGGTGTTATGGCCTATATAAGTATATGGATGAAAAGACAGGTAAGCATACATGCCAAGTTGGACTACCAAACATGCTTTGCCAAGATTAGTATTTTGTTTTCTAGGTCTAACAGCAGAAAAAGCCATTCTGAGGTGGAAAAGGGCAAAACACTGCTAAAATTGTCAAGCTTTGGATGCCACTATGTTCCTGAATTAGACTGAGACTTTATTAAGGAGCTTAAATTAAACTAACATTCTAAGGTTAGAAAAAGTCAGTGTGAGCTCAGCACATAATTATGGAGTTTCAGAACTTTTGGCTCTTCTAAGGATCCCTACAGCTCCTTCTCTGTTTTTTTTCTGGAAAGGAAAGTTCATTTCACTTCCCTTTCTCTGCCAGATGCTGTCTCAGGGTATCTGTCCTACTTCTCTACTTAGCAATATCTGCTTATCTAGAGACTGTTCCCTGATGTTGCCTCTCCAGGGCTCCCTTGCTTCAGAAAATAAAATCTTCTATTCAGAAATAACAACTTCACTGTACCAATAAATAGAAACCCAATCCCAAAACGGAAGTGTGGTCAAAAATAAGCAATACTAAGCAGATTCTGCCCCCTTATAATGACGGCAATACGAAGTTGCTATGCCTTACTATGCCAAGCAGAAAGGACAGTACTGAGCACACCTACATTTTTTATTTCTTGTTATTACATTCGCAAGAAACATTCCTTTTTTTTTTTTTTTTTTTTTTTTTTTTTTTTTTTTTTAGACAGGCAAATGAGAAGAAATATCTGTTAAAATGTAGTTTTGATAGGATTTTTGTTTGGATGGATAAACAGGTTGAGTTCTGTAGGATTTTTTAAATAACAACTAAATTGTATTTCAAAACTTTCTCTACATGCAGTCAAAAATCACTCTTTATAATTTGTGCAAATTCAGAAAACAAGGCTTCTTTCTGAAAATGGAAGCTATGATAGATGCTCACAGTTCACCAGAAACTCTTCTTTCCTTCTCCCTCGCAATCTTCTAGTATGTCCTTGGCGTCTTTGTCCATATTCATAGACTTGTCCTGCAAACCAACACAGCAGCCATAGGCCTGAGCCTGCACCAGATCCTGCATCAGGTCAGAATTCAGAAGCACTGGTAGCATCTCTGGCATTTTGGGTACCATGTCCTTCATTTCACGAGTAATCTTTCAAGAGTCCACAGAGGACAGAAGCTCCCAAATACTGCAAGCTGCTCTGGACTGACACAGACAAATTAGGAGAATTGCTGAAGACCAATAACAATGAAAGCTCCCAGCAGAGTGATCAAGAGCATCTCATACTGTACTGGAGAGAAACAGAGCCACATTTGCTGGGGATTCAAGAACAATAACAACAAAACAAGGAAAATGAGTGTTAAATAAAAAAAATCTGGTTGTAAAAGTGTCTGAAAATATGCCAGTATTTCAATCTTTCACCGAGTCCCTCAACTTCTTTGTTGCTCGTAACTATTCCATTTGCTGTTTCTGTATTCTCAGAGATGGTAACATCAGCTACACATTTAAACAAGACTCTCCAAGGAAATGGAAAACATAGACATACAGTGTTCTAAAATAAACAGCTACTGCTTGCTGAAATATTTCACACAGCATTATATAGATCATGAAAGGTAAGTTTTCTATTATTTTACAGATGCTTTCAAAAGATTGTCTAATCTCTCAAAGTAATCTCTCAAAGCAACACTTTCTGGCCTCCTCCTACTTCACTTAAAATCAATAGTTCTTCCATTATTTCAAATGAAATTGGACCAGAACTTTTAAGATTAGTTATTAGTGTTCTCAAGCCTCAGCCAAACATTGATTATTCTGAGATAATAAGGCATTCTGTACTTAATGCACATAAATAATTGACTGCAAAGCCTCTTCTATTCTAAAACCATAGCGTAAAAAGGGCTCCCTAATATGCATTTCTGTTTTTTAAAGGAATTAATATTACAGACTATGGCACTTCAGAAATATGTGCAATAGTCATTATTTTACTAAAGTGAACTGAAAACTAAAAACCTAAAAAACCTGCTTCTGAAGAGAAAGATGATGATTATAATGAAAACCTAATTTTTTTCCCCTTTTTTACTGTAACTTGTCAAGGTCAAAATGTTTAATCATGGCACATTATTAGACAACTTATGGTTACTAACAGGATGATCACTTCTATTTAGCTCTGTTTTCATGCTTCTTTTTGAAACAGGTTTATTTGAAATCCAATTCCTTTAAGTAGAATTAGAATAGATAATATTACAACTGCCAGTCGTATTGCGGAACAAAAAACAAAATATCATTAACGTGTAGGTTTGACCTCAAGGGCTTTAAATATTGTATTTCAATATTCTTTTTCTCTACTTTTAATTAATAAAAGTAACTGCACTTCCTATAATGACTAATTCAGCTCACAAGGTCGGGAAGCTATTCCTTTTACACACAGCATTGTTCAGTTAAAGTAACTAGGTATGTTAGACTTCTGAAATATTAAGTGTTTATTAACAGACAGAGGTAAAATACTCAACTAAACAGACTATTGATCTAACTGATTATGTCAGTGGCTATATTCTTGCACCATAAGGGTAGCCCACAAGAGACAGATAATATGGGTTCACTTTAAATGTATTATGTAGCCTTTTTAATGCCAAAATGTATTTACCGCATGAATGCGTCATTGTATGTCAGGTTTTGATCTCATAAATAGCCATGTCAAAGGGAAATGTATACTTCCAGTCCGGTTAAAACAAAGAAGCCTGATCAATAATGCAGGATATCTCATTTATACAACTAGCAATTTCAGCAACTCTCATTATCCAATACAGAAATAATTGTTCATACAATTAGCTATTAACTTTCCCCAGCCCTAAATCTAAATACTTGCAAATGCTGACTCACTTCTTTTAGTAGAGATTTCTACTGTGAATTGCTTTCACATTTCATAGAACTGTATTTCTTGATTTTTACAGATGAAAGCAGAAAACACACTTAAGTTCATCAAATTCTAATGAAATTGCTGCAAGAAGTAGTCTACAGTGCTGATAGTAAAAAATATGCATCAGAAAATAACTGAAAATATTTAAAAAACAGGCACTAGATATAACTGGAAAATGGATTCTGAAGAAAGCAGTTTATTTCTGTCACATTAGCAAAAGGCTTGTTACTAGGCTGATGTTACCCTTTCTACTGTCACTACATAGAGAAACCTGACTGTCAGGTCATTCAGCTGAGTATAACTCATTCATCACACTTCTTATCTGTATTCCAGTAGCACTTAAGAAACCCACACTGAGACCTAACAGTCACAGTCCTGCCAGGCATTGCCCAAGATAATAGCAGACTGTTCTCAATGATCCTGAACATCCAGTCATGCTCCTGTGCCCAAAAGCAATGAAAAGATTGTCCCCTAGCCCCAATAATTCACAGTCTGATACAGGGTTTGGAGAAGTGGGGTTTGGAGAAGTGGGGTCATTTCCTCCAGCTTCTCCTCTTCTACTCAAGTGCAGGTGTAACCTGAGTATTTTTCTAAGGACATCAGATCTCAAACTGATGTCTTGGGCTTCATCAACATTTCTGGATGAGGTGCTATGTCTTATGTCACACAGAAAGTCAGATTCCATACTCACAGTGATCTCTTTTGATTAACAAATCTAAGTGATCTCCTTATATACCTACCCATTCCTCTTGAGGAATTGTGCATAGCATATGCTTCATATTTGTGAAAAGCATTCATAATAACAGGTGAATGGAATTATGGAAGTTTACAACATGGTATGTGATTATCAGTGTTAGTGATTCACAACATGGAAAATGGGCTAGACATTATAACTAATTCAAGATTGGAAAGTAAAGCTTACCAAGGTTGCCCATCTCCATAAAACTACTTTTTAGGAATAAATATGGCTTACATTTACATAATAACATTTCCATATAGATCTTACGGTGCTTTGAAAGCTGGATATAGAAAGCTGATTACCCATGTCATTGAAATTTAGCCACTAGCAAGAGTTAGTAGCCAATCTCCTCCAGCAGCAGTACATGGCTGTTGCTACAGGGCCAGTGATAAATCATAACAACATCTCAAAGTTAAACTAAATGTCTAGGTAATTAAATTATGAAGGTCTAAGCTGTGCATTTGGGGAGGACAGCCAAAGAAGTCTGTAAAAACCTGTAAAAATTTAAAAGATGCTATTTTACATTATTTTGTGGTCCATGTTATTTCTTACACTATGCTCAGATTATAAAATGAAAGAGCTGAGAAAGGATTAAAAAAAAAGCTCCTAGTTCAAATGACCTAGATGGAGTGTGTGTCTTCTTTCCAGATACAAAAGAGACATGGGGAAATGCTTCAGCGCATTGCACCTTCAGACATCTGCTGCTGTATATATGGGCTATATCTAAGCTGGTTGTCCATGCTACCTGTGCACAGGTAGCATGTAGTGGACAGAAACAGACATGTTCAGGACACAATTCATCTCACCTATTCCAGCACCCTCTTCAGAATGGCCTGAATGATACTCTACAATTGCTTATTTCTCTCCAATGACTACAAATGGAGTCAGGAAAACTGACTTAGTTGTGTTTGCTCTTTAGATGTCCACACTTGACCAGGTGAATCCAGCCCAACACATCTTTCACCTTAAGAATAATATGCAAGAAATGGCTACAATCACACTTTTACACTTAGATAAACTACGGTCTTTGCTCTTTCCCAAGTTCTCCGGACTACAGCCCCTTCCAGAAGACCAGGAAGAGGAAAAAATTGAAGTCTGATTTTAATAGTATTATTGCCCCCTGTATTCTTTCCCTTTGTCTGTGTTCATCTGTCATCTCTTGTCTTATTTGGTATTTATCTGAAACAAGACTAACTGCTTACTAAAATTGGTTTTATCCAGGACTAGAACTCCTAGACAACTATTAAATATCAATACTCAGCTTTCTCTATTTTAACAATGCACCACATCCTTTTAAAGGATGCTGCTGCAAATGCAGTTTCTGTTAATGATGGTAAGCGTAATAGCCTTCCCAGAGCTATTCCCAGGTAGGGATGACTTCACAGAGACCTAGAGCCTAATAGGCACAGAAAAGCTCACAGACTAATACAAAATGCATTTAACAGCACTTGTTTGTATTTCACAGAAATATACATAGAGCTTCTTCAGCTTTTAGAGTCTTTGGTGCAGGTGGATACTCAAGAGACTGGTGAAAAATGATTCTGATGAGTGCCACAAGTTTCTTCAAGTAAAACCTCAGTCGCAACTCCAGGATGCTGATTTCTTTTCCAAGAGCATACAACACACCATTCCAATAAAGTAGCCAGAGCGTTTGGCTAGTAACATTTCAGCACCAACATTTGTTAAATGAATGCATTTTTTTCTTGGGAATACCCTTTAGAGTTCTTTAGCATTTCTTAACATTTAAAATATCATATAAATGTTAGGTGGGAAATTCAGAGATAGCATTACTTAGCGATACTACCTATTGGCTAGTACCAAATACTACCAAATACAGTATCAATATGTAACAAATGTTAGTTTTTTGGTTTGCCTTACTAAACAAGTTAACCTACCTATGAATTTGTTGTTTTAAACAGAGCTTCACTGCAACATGGAAGCAGTAGAGCATTGGCCAGTTAAACAAGATTTGTCACTAAAGTGATGCAGAACATGGCAATACAACTGATTCATTGAAGCAAATAAGGTTGCTAGTTTACCATTGATTTTTTGGTTTAAAGGGTCACATGTCAAATCAGCTCTCTCAGACAGGGAAAAGAGGGGCTGACTAAAGCTCAGTGCCAATGTCTTTGAGCTTTAACAACTTTAGCTTTTCCACCAATGTTACCTCAATGTGCAGTGAAACAGAGGAAGCAACATGCTTGGGAGCTTTTTCAGCTCTGTTACCTGTAGTAGTGTAATTTAAAAAGCACTGGTGGCTGGATTAAGCAAGCTACCAATTAGGACTTGTAGTCATATGATCAGTATTCCTGAGAGCACAGCTCACAGAAATGTTCTGTGCAAACTGGCTGGACAGAGAAAGCAGTGAGCAATTGGTTCAGTTTCCTGAGATGAACCAACGGCTCTGCAAAATGTTCTCCAAGTCTGCCTTCAATTTACATTACAGTTATTTATCCTGTTGTCTGTGAACCACTGGTAGGTCACAAGGTATCTGGAAGATGGTCTATAAAATGATTGCAAAAAAGAGTCTAAATGCTATGCACATGCTTCCCCTCCCACTCAAGGAAGCCCTAAATACAAAGTTGCAATCAGTAGCTTCTGCAAATGAGGAATGAGAAAGCACTAACCACAGAGAAAGTGATTCATCAGTCTAGCAAATTAAAGTCTAACAAAATAAAATTGAAGGCAGATGAATGACTAGGGAAGAGAAATGAGAAAAAAGCAATCATGGATTTGCACTGATACTTTCATTACTTACCGTATATGTATCTTTGTGTATCTGTGAAGGTAGGGCTACACATTCAGCAAAACATTCAGCAACATCTGACCAATTGCAATGCAGTACAGACACTTGAGCTGGCTTCTAGATTCCCTCAGAATCAACATAGAAGAAAAGCATTTTTAGATCTAATTTTGACTAGCTATAGATACCTGCAACTGCAGTGTAAATGCCTACATTTGGTCTAACAAAGCTCAGAGAGAGCCCCAAAAGCTCAAGAACTCATTTTTTTAGCAGCCTACCTGAATTCATTCCATCTATTCCTTCTCCATTTCAACCACTTGCAACTTTTCAGGTGGCAGAACTACACCAATCAAGATTCTGAAAGCAGGTTACAAAAAGACAAAAAGCACATGAACTCAGAGCAATGAAGCAGGATCTAGAGACACTTTGCTAGTGCTGCACTAAGCCTGTGTATCTATCCGGCATAGCACGGCCCCATACAAACACATCAGCTTAGTTCCAAAAGTACGGACACAAAAGCACGCTGCCACATCTCAACTACTAAATTCAGCTCAGAAGCAAGGCTTATTAGCAGAGACATAGTCTTATTAGCTTAGGTGTGTGCACATGCTTCGTTACTCAGCATGGAGTTCATCTGACAAAATTGGACCAAGGCCTAACACACAGACCAAGTGCTTGAGGGTAGGCTGATATAAACCCTGATTTAACATTTCTACACATAACCTGCTCACACTCAACAGTGACCACACTCATTTCTGCCCTCCTTCCCCATCAGCATGCTCTTGCCCTATATCCAGGCAAGCAGAGAGAAGTAATTTCTTAAAAACAAGAAGACATTCAAATATAATTTGCACTAGGTCCCTGATTTAGCAGTCTGTAGTTGTTTGCAGGGAGTCACTGGTGTTAAGTCTCATTAACTTCAGTAATGTAGTAAGTTCCAGTGATTTCAGAAGCATTTAAGCATGTACTTACATGTTGGTTGAGCAGGGGCGTACATAAGCGTATGTGTTTTGCTGACTACCACAATTTTTTCTGACACTGAACACACACTGCAGAATCAGGCTAGTGGTATCAGGATCATCAAGCATAAGCTTAGAGCCCTGCCCTAATCCCATGATACTAATACCAAATACTAATACCAAAGAAAGTGAGAGGTTTTTAAGTTAGTGGGCTTTGACAAAAATCATCATAAATGTTCAGAGAATTAGCAGAAGTAACCTTTGAATCATTAACAATCATTTCCAAGAAATAATAGCGAATGGGGAAAGTCCTCAAATTCTAGAAAAGTATTAATGCAATACTTACTTTTAAAATACAGGATAGAGGATGTGCAGTATTTTATACCTGTGAGCCTAACCTTTATCCGTTGACATAGAACAAGGTATTAAATACAGAATTTGTAAATACCTGGAAGATGATGATAGGAATTTTAAAAAGTCAAAAAGGGTTCATCAAGAAAAGAATTATATCAATTGAAGTAATCTCCCTTTCTGACAGGGTAATTGCTTTAGCAAATAAGTAGGAAACAGCAGATATGATGTATCTTGACAATGATGAGCTTTTGACACTGTCCCACACAACATTTTCATAAGCAAGCTAAGACGGTATGTTCCAGAGGTAACTAGCAAACTGGTAAGTGCTCAACATTTGAAAAACTGTTCTCATGTTGACAGCAAACCATTGGTTACCGCACTCTGAGAAGGTTTCTCCAGAGGAGATACCCAGGAGTTTGTCCCAGGGTCAGTTTTTTGACCACTTCATTGACATCTTGGACACACAGTGTGCTTCTACAGTTTGAAGATGATGTCAGGTTGGGGAAAGTTGCAAAGTGCTTTTGAGGATGAAAACAGCATTAAAAATGAGCCTCAGGAATTTGAGTAGTAGACAAAAATTAACTAGACAAAATATAAAAAGGACAAAGTGGTATGCTTTGGAAAGAGAAACCTAATGAGGGAATAAAGTTAAAAATAGACTAGCAAATGTCTGTATAGATAGAAAAACATCTCGGAGATCACAAACTAGAGTCAACAATGTAATATGTGACACAAATTATTCCACTTTATTCACGTCTGGCAAAGCCCCAGCAAGATTACTGTGTTCAGGACTGGTCACTATACTCTGAGAAAGATAATGACAATCCACTACGGTGGAAGCACAACAGCAAGAAGAGTTTATGAAATATAATCTGTGAGAAAAGCTGAACGAATTGGGCTTATACTGCTTAGAGATAAAGGAGTAAATTTAGAAATGAGGAGATCAAGGAAGAATATTATAGCAGCACTGCAAAATGTAGAAAGTTGCCATAGAAGATTTGGTGGCCATTGTTCCTCTGTGACAATTAAAGGAAGGACAAAGACCAGCCAAAACTGCAGCAGAGATTTAAGTTGGATTTAAAGGATGCATTCAGTTAGGATTGCAGAACACTGAAACAGACCATTTCAGAGTCTGTGAAATATCTCCTGTAGAAGCCTTTGTCCTACTTCTTTTGAAATAGGGCACAGATCAGCCAAGCAACTTTGTTAATAAACAATATTAAGGTGTATGTAAACATACAGTCATCCATGAGTTTGAAAGGTCTGTTTGGCCTCTGTAAGTGACAAGTTACTCAACTTGTAATAACTTTACATTTTAACAATTTCGTGTTTCTGTAAGCACGGACTTGCATGGCAACAGGATCAGACCTACATTTTCCCTTGCACAATTGTGCCTAAGTAATGGAAAGCATGTCTCAGATCTTTTAATGTAACATAATTTAAAGCAGTTTTTGTATTTGAATAGTATGCATAAATCACTACAAAAGAATTGCTATCTCAGGGTAAGAAGAGAGCTACTAAATTGTGTGTCCTAGACAAAAGAAATATTTTTCAAGTGGTTTGCCTCAGGGGGGATTTAAAGGAGGAAGTTAATGCATTCCAGCAAGAATCTCCATCACTATAATACCAGTGGATTAATTGTAAGTAAAGCTAAAGCTGTGAGTGAGGAAAATTTGCAGCATTAGGAATGCTGATGCAAAGTGCAGGATGCCTGCTGAAGATAAATATATAACTTGTAATGAATTTTATTTAAAAATGATTATATTCTTGCAACATTTTGTTATTCCCATGGCTAATCCTCAGCTATGTTACAGGAATCACTTTTTCATTTTATCCCAGTAAATCACTTTTGAACCAAAAATTTTATTGCATTTCCATCTTTTCATTTTCGCTGCAGTGTTTTTTTCCTCTATACAGTGATTTTATCATCTGATTGCAATCAATATTGCTATAACAGGCAGTACATGTAGTTCATCATCAGTCAGAGAATGGTAAGGGATTACAGAGCATTTACACTTCCCATGTTTAAAATCCATCCCTCTACTTCCCTCCTCCTGCCCTTTGCAGATTGTACTTTTTTCCTTGTATTGACACTTAGATCTATATTACACCAAAGGCTTTTACTTTTCAGTATTAATTTGCTGAAAAATTCAAAGACACGTTCCTTTTTGAAAGAAATATGTTGCTATGCTTTAATGCAGCAAAGAGCTGTATGTCACTATTAAGTAATAAAATGATTATAAAAGAGCTAAACTGCAGAGGACCAGAAAGGTAGAAGGCAAATCATAAGGAGAGAAGTGGAGAAAGGGGGGGGGGGGGGAACACCACACCTACCAGCAAGTGCTTCCTTCATTTTTAACAGAACTGCCCTACCCTGATGTCCATACAAGCTTTCTTTCGTTCTTACACGTAGAATTAAAAAAGCTTTTCTGTAGATGCCTCCTAATTTAAACACTTATTTTGCCAAATAGGGAAGGAATGAAGAAAGGAGTACAGTGATAGAAAAACCTATCAGTCTGCAAGAAACTCTTTCTTACTTACTTTCAATAACTTTTTTAAAATCACAACTAGAACTCTTTTAGATTCTCTCACTAGAACTGCAAAAACATAAATATTGAACCTGTAGACAGTGCATATTAGGAAACAAACATAGAAAAATGATAAACAGAAAAGATGATGAAAAGGTAGAAAGGCATCATTAATTACAAGTAATGGTATTGTGGTTTGTATTTAGTTATGTTAAATGAGAATGTAACAACCACCCTTTTTCTAAAATAGCTCTGGAACTCTTCTGTGAGATTCTCTTTTGAGAAAACAATTGTCTTGAATGTTCAAGCCACAGTCTGGGCTGTATTTTTCAAAGGTGCTGTCCTCCTTCATCAATCTGCTCCCTCTGGAATAAAAAGGTAATCTGAAGGAGCATGTTGAGAAAACTGTCTCCTTTCCTCCTCCCCACTGAGAGAGATTGCTCACCTGCAGACCACACTCTCCACACGTTTCTTTTCTAGTGAAAGACATTTAAACCACTTCAATTACTGAGGGATATACAGACCTACAGAAATGATTTTGACTATGGGTGAGAATATCCTCAGCCTTGACTGGGGCCAGTGCATTGATAAGAAAGACAGGAATACATGGGACTGATTTTCTTCCCTCTTTTGCAGCTCATTTTTCATTTGCAATCAGTTTTCATCATCAGATCCTCTACTGCTACCTTGCACAAGTCTACCATTCTGCCATTTTTAAGAAGTTTCTTTTGCAATATTGTAGAGGCTCATATAAGAGCCCTAAAATAATACTATTTATTGTTTAACATAATAGTTATGTCTGTTTCAACTTAAATGTATTCAACAATCAGTTAACACCAATTTTTCTTCAGCCAGCTTCTTCAGCTTTTATATCTTGAATAACTTTTTCTCCTATGTTTATTCCTCTTAGTGTTTACAGACTGAAAGCATACCCCTGGCCACCTTTTGTTTCACTAAGCTAAATGAATCATTTTTATTTCCCTCTCATAAACCACTCTCTAGTATACTGATCATCCTTAGAGCTCTTCTCTGTACCTCCTGCACTGTGATTTAATCCTTTCCAAACAATAGTGACCAGAATTGCGCACATTGTTTCAGATGAGATCAGACCAATGTTTTATCTGAAGTATCTACTGGAAATACCTGACTTGTCATATCCTATGATATTAATAACTTTTTTTTTCATAGCTCGATCACATTTATGACTTAGTCATCTTCAACTAACACAATAAGGACTTTCTACCTCATTGTCACTTTCAATTGATGAGCTGCCCCTGCTAGCAGAAAGTACTATCAGTCTCCTTGCACTTTATGTTATTAAAATTCATCCCATTGTATTATTTAGGTTCTCAAGGTCATCCAGTCTGGATTCATCTCTTATGGAAAATGTCTCACTTTTTTGTGTCATCAGCAAATTTCGTTACAACTCAGGTTTTTGTACCTACATCATTAACGGAAATTCCTGGCTGAATAAAGATCTTTTGATGTTTCTGATGGGTATACAGTAAGTTTTTTGCTTCCATCTCAAATGTGGTAACTTTCATGTTCATATCTTCTTTCTCATTAAATACTGCTTTAATTTCCTTTGTAAGGAAAGTCAGCTGGACTTCTGACAATTCTCACTTTATCCCTACATTTCTTAATATTTAAGCAATCATTTTCTTCAATTCCTTTCAAGCTTTTGTTTGTTCCCAACACTCCTTTTGAAGTGCTCTTTATCCAGCTGGGACTGTCTCTCTCCTTTGAGATATAAATTCCAGATACATTTTTGTAGATAACTTTAAATAGACGACAAGCCTTTTCCACATACAAACCCTTGACCACCTAAATGCAGCTATTATCACTAACTAGAGTTCCCTTGATTTCCCAGCTTGACCTTTGAAATTAAGAATTTGATATCAACTTAATTTGCTCCAAACAGTATTTTTATAATAATCTTACAAAAACCTGTTTATCTGCAGACTTGAACCCAAAAGTCTTTAGCATGTCCTCATGCTCTCTAACAGTTCTTTGCCATCTTCCCCTAATATTGACTAAACAAGTTTTTCTTTACATTTCCTATCACTATTTCTCTCTTTGCTATTTATCACACCGCAAATCCTAATCCTCCATCAATCCTTCTTTCCTCCTAAACACCAAAACTGCTTTAATATTTGTGTTCCTCTCCTACTTTCTGTTCCATCACATTTTCAATTATCTCTAAAGGATCTAGTTTAAGAACTAGTTTTAGACACACTAATTTAGTTGCTTGGGCTCAATGATATCCAAACAACATCAGTTATTATACAGTTGTATACAAACAGTTGTTTCTTATTAACACAACATTCAGTCTGGAGGAGGTATAGTCCTCCTAGCAACTACCAGCTACATACAGCCTATAAGAGTAACATTCATTAATATTCCAAACTTGCTTTCCCTGCCCTGACCTCTGGAGTTACTGTTCCTATTTACCTGATCTTTCTCTTCAATATCTTAAAACCAACAATGGGCTATTACATAAGCATTTCCCAAACTTGTTTCTTATTTTAAAGGTATTTCCAGACATTGATAGGCAAATATCCCATGTACTTACATGGGAGCTGAGATCAGGAAGAAACCTTTTTCCTCTTTCCTATCTCTAGTCAGGCCTAGCATCCCAAAACATACAAGCAGAGTACCGAAGAGCCATAGAGTACTTTGCCTCTTCATGGCACAGGTTGATCTGAGACATGAGAATTGAAGTGCAGAGCTAAGAAAACACCACAGAACAGAAACACTGGGTCAGTCAAGGAAGTAGTAAGAATAGGAAAGCAGGAGTATATCTGAGCCCCCAAGAAATTTTTGATGAGGAATAATCTTTACAGCCAAAATTCCTTTTCTTAAACTTTTATACCTGACACACCCCAGTAATAAGCTAGTCAATTCTCTTAACAAGAAATTCCATCTTTTTACTGGTGTGAACTTCAGGCTGTTCCCCTTTCAGACTCCACCTTTTTTTCCTCCTCCTCTTGAACTCTCTCACCTTTTTTTTCTTGTAAGATTGTCTTTCCGCCTGCCCCTTCTTCCTGATCTTCTATTTCCATTTGTGTCTCCTCTGTATTCTCCAGCGTAACAAATGCCTTCCTTGACTTTCCTTGATTTTCCCTGCAATAGCCAGTCTTCCTTGTCTTAAATTCACATTCTTTCACTGCCTAGTAGTCTGCCCCGCAAGATAACAAATATCCAAACAGCTCGTCTTCCCTATGCAATCTCTTTCTCTCTTCTCTCTTCTCTTCCCTTCCATGAGTTTCTGTCAGGATTCAAAAAATAGGATGAACCCTATGGCTTTTGTATCTGGTCATGCCCAGCACTTCTTTCTTTTCTTCAGGTCACTGGTACACTTGCTGTCATCATATTCTCGTTGTTGTCAAGGAAAAAAAGAAGTGAAAAAAAAAATCTGGAAATACTGCTGTTCGCTGTCTTTCCTTCCAGGTACTAACTCTGTTTTTTGTTTGTCTCTTGCATTTAAGCTTAGCAATTAACTGCCTGTTAACTGTGATTAAAGATAGGAATCCTCCCTTGAATAATGCCCTGCAGGCCTTAGTGCAAGGCCTCTTCAGGATAGGACAGCTGAAGGACAGGCTCCTTTCCGTTTGATCCTGATGAGAGCAAAACAAACAACCCTTACTCTAACATCTCGGAGCACTAATCTTTTGTATAAGCAAGAAACTCATGTTCCCTGTTTCTCCTTCCTTCCTGGCCTGGGCTCAATTCAGAAAACCCTCTGGGCAAGGAGGAAACAAGACAGCAAGCTAAAACAATGACAGACCATGAATACGAATTTGGCTATTGTGGTTTACCCTTAAGTGAAGATAACTATAAATAACACAATATACGACTGAAAGAGTTATCCACAGGAGATGCTCTTTTAGCTTATACAGATAAATTAAGTGATTTAGAAAGACTAAACAGGTCTTTGTTTATACAGTTGTTTGTAGTGTTAGCATCATTCATTGTGTACTAGTACTGGTTTAATAGGCAGTAAGGAGGCACATTTGGTAAGGAGGAGCACAAGCAACTTGTTAGATATTTCTAGTACTCTATTAAACCTCTACTCAGGAAAAAGCTGAAAAAATTCTCTGTTTCTACTTGTGACAGGATGGGTTTCGTATGTACTAAAAATCAGAAATTTAAAAGGTTTCAGGCTTACAATAGCAAACAAGGTATTCACTTGATTACTTACATGGGAAGCTAAAGACATGCCTCTTCAGACTTAGTGTTATAACCAGGTCCCCAGCGGCATCCCCATATTTTCGCATATTCAGTGCTGTCACTACGAATGTCTACACTTGCAGAAACAGCTCTGCCACCTCAGAGGAACCTCTTTTCTTTCCCATTCCAATTGGCATCCATTCCATCACATAGTTTTCAACTGTACACAAGAAACAAACTTTTGCTTCACCACAAGAAAAGGCAGCATAATCATCAAATTAGTTCAACAGTCATACTAGTTAGTGGGTGTAGAGTATCATATTAAACCTCAGCCTAAGCAAGATAGAATGAAACATTTTGAAGAGTCTGCAGCTACAGTCTCTTCCAAAGATATATATTATACCTGATTTAAATTAGTATATGATTCCTGAACATTCCTAGTATTCCAGATGATGGGAAATGCCAAGATTAATTCAGTGCATCTCCTCCCAGTGCTGGCTGACTAGGAAAAATCATCCAGCCCTGATGGAGTAACCTGTCCTAACACAGTAACATGTTGCATTGCACCCCTTCAGCAAGGAAGTAGCAGAGAAACAAAAAGCACGGGAAGTCATTAACCGGTGGGAGAAATCGCAGAAGAGTGCAGGACATGTTTGATGCACCTAAGCCAATTCAATGTCCACCAGACCCCTCTTTTCCTCCTCTCCAGATTCAATGACCTCAGGTCAATCTTCAATCTTTCTGATGCTTGTGAGAGACGGGAAGCGCCCTTTTGTGGTGTCTGGAAGGATGTCTCAGTGACGTGGGGGAGGTCACTTCTGGTCCATGGGGTTTTCCATCGTGCTGACGACCCCCAGCAGTGCACGAGGTGGGGGCCTGGCCAGCCCCAGGGCCAAGCAGCAGCAAAGCCCCTTAGAGCACCCAAAACTCAAACCCTAAGAGCAGAGCCCTATTTCTCACTTCCAGTTACAACCACAGGAGCCAAAGGCCCAGCGGTGCCAACCCCTGGGACACAAGGTGGCCTCAGGGCAAAACCAGGCACACGTTAACCCACCCGAGCACGGGGGGGAAAGCGGCGGCTCCGCAGCCACAGCCGCGGCCAGCGAGGGGGCGGCAGCTCGCGCAAGGCCAGGCCGGAGCCCGAGGAAGGAGAAGAAGCCGCAACACCGCCTCGCCTCGCCGCCGCCGCCATTTGCCGCCAAAACCCCTCGGCAGGAAGCCGGGCAGGGCGGTCACGTGGCAGCGCGGCCGCCGGGCGCGTGGCGTCGCGTCACGTGACGAAGAGGCGGCCTTTCCCCCCCCCCCCCCCCCCCCCCCCCCGCCCCGAGCCTCGGCCTCCTTCCCCCTCCCGCTCCCGCCCCTCCCCAGCCGAGTCCTCCGGCGTCGGGGCCGGCGCGCGCGCGCTCCCTGTTTTCTCCCGCACGTGACCCCTCCCCGGAACGTGGCATTGTGTAATCACGTGACCTAGAACGGAGCGGGAGGGGGGGCCGGGAGGGCGAGGGGGGGGCTGCGTACGCGACGGAGCGGGGTGCGAAGATGGCGGACGAGGAGGCCGAGCAGGAGAGCGGTAGCCTAGGTGGCGACCTCCTGGAGCTGCGGCGCCTGCGGGAGCGGCTGCTGGAACTGGAGACGGGGCTGCGGGAGAGCGCCGAGCCCGCTGTGCAAGCGGCTACCGAGTACTGCAAGCAGCTCTGCCAGGTCAGGCCGCCTCTTCCCTTCCCCCCCCCCCCCGCCCGCCGGCCCCCCCCGCCCGCCCCCTCCCCTCCCCCGCGGTCTGTGTGTGTGCGAGTGTGTGTGTGAGTGTGTGTGAGAGAGGCAGCGCGGGGGGCGGGCGGAGCAGCGCCGCCCCCGCCGGTGTGTGCAGCGGGGCAGCGGCGGAGCGGGAGCCAACGGCCCGGTGCGGCGGTTGGCGGCGGTTGCGGGGGCGGGTGGGGTGGGGGGAGGGGGCGCTCGGAGTTAGAGCGCTCCGGGCCGGGCCCGGCTCTCGGTGCCGCGGGCGCCCTGCCGCCGCCGCCGCTCGCTGTGGGCTGCGGCGAGGCGGCCCGCCCCCCTGCGCCGGGCGCTGCTCCGGCCGGGCCTGCAGTCCCCTTCCCCCGCCTCCCCGGCGGCCGCCCCGGTTCTCGCGGTCTCTAGGCCCCTTTGTTGTGCTCGGCGGCTCGGCTGATCCAAGGGGCCCTTTGTTCCCGGCGGTGACGGGCTGAGCCCCCCCCCCCCCCCCCCCCCCCCGCCGCCTCTCCTCTCCCCAGCACCCTCCTCCCCTGCAGGCGAAGCGCGGGGCGAGCGGAGGGAGCTGGGGCTCCGCTCCGCCGCCGCAGGGCTGCCTCGCGGAGGGACTGAAAGTCCATCCCGGGTCCCCTCTACGCGGCGGCTCCGGCTTACGCTCGAGTTCGCCTGGGGAGCCGAGGGGCGCCCCCTCCTCCCTTCGCCTTGCCCTTCCCTATCTCATGCCCTGGAGCGATACCGGAGTTTTTACCATCCTGGGAAAGAGAAGGTGGCGGAGCGAGGAGTGTAATTTAGGCTCCCGTGGTGGTGGAAGGAGAGACTTTCAGGTCTGTGGTACTTACTGCTCGCAGTTTGCTCTCCCTGTCAAGAGAGCAGAATCGCAGCTCTGCCAGAGGACCCCTGAGCTGGAACTGTTTGAAGCACCATTATGTGTGGTTATTCTCGCTGTGACTGCCATCGGGAAAACGCCTGCTTCTCGTGGGTTTGGGCTGGTCCTGAAGCAGGGATGTTTTCTTTCTTTTTTCCTTTTATTTATTTTTTTTCTTCCTGAACTAGTGACCCTGCTGAGTATCTCGTTCTAAACACACTTCTCTGTACTAGCTCTACAGTTAAAATAAATGATCTGTTTTAGTCACTCGTGTTACTGTACAGGCCTATATACTGCTCTGATTTCTCTTGTGTGTGCTTTTGCGACTAACGGTGGGTATGACAGTGTATAAAACGGTTCCCAAATACTTTATTCTCAGAAAAACAGAAATTTTTAGAAATCACTTTCATAGCTTTAATATGAGTTTCGTAATCAGTAGATCTGGTAAAAGTTTATTTATATATTGCTGCCAATTATTTGTGGAACAAACAAAATTTTAAAAGGTGGAATGATTAGAAATGAATCAGTTGGATTGGTTTTAGTTGTGCTTTATTTGTGATTTTTGTAACTTTTCTTAAAGAGTTGATTCTTGGCTATAGCCATTGTAGCATGCTAATTTGCATATGTCTGTCATTTTTGGATTAAACTAGGTTGTACCTCTTACGGGGAAGATTCAATGCTAAATACTTTAAGCACATTTCTTTCTCATATTTTATTTCATATAGGTAGGTTTTGTTTTTTGAGTTTTTTTCTCTGGTCAAAATATATGATACTGTGTTTGGATCAAATGAACCTGTAGATTCAAAGAATCAAGATTGGTTTATGTAGGTTCAAATCACTGTGTTCTTAGTCAACTTAGTTTTTGTGCTTCCTTGCTTAAATTCATATACTGGGAGATGGCAGCCTGGCTTTTTTGGCTCTGACCCTGCTTGTGACTTTGAATGAACAGTTCATTGAGCTGGGGTATTTGGGTAAGTGGAAATGAAAACAACATTCTCAACATGTATGAAGTAAATCACTACTGTCAAAAGCAAGTTTATCACTTAAATTACGGTTCTGCGTACTTAGTGACTTTAGCAGTTATTTTAATTGATTTAAAGTTTAGCAAGAACTAATATTCTGATTATTATTTTAATGCTTCTTATCAAAATCCATGTTAAGGCCTAATTTCTTGTAAAACATGTAGCTTTTAAAAACAAGGCTGATGGGAGGGGGAGGAGGAGTTGTTTACAAATGGCCTTAGATGTAAATTCATGCTCTTTCAAAACAGGCTTATGTCATTTCTATGCCATTTCTATAAAGGTTGTATCAGTTCTTACAGTCCGGAGACTATTAGATGCATAAGAGAAGAATTTGAGACATACCAGTCAATATTAGAAGATGTTGCTTTTCAAATTTTAAGCTGAGATCTAAATAGATGCTTAATGTGATAAATAGTAAAGTCATTGGGCGGGGTGTTTTTTGTACTCATTCAACAGAGATCTAATGTGTTCACCTGTCCTGATGGTGCCAAAATAGTTGTACAACTTTGTCTACAATTTTAATCCTTTGCTGGGGCTAAAAAAAATGACATTCATGAGTAGGATTAGCTACTTAGCTTTCACTGTGTTAAAGAGTACCAAAAATTCATATAGCAGTAAAAGTGATTTCAGCAATTTGTATATTAAAAAAAAACAGTTTAAAGGCACCTGCCGTGATTTCTAGAACAGTATGCATTAAAGAACACTTTGACTGGTCACATATTCAAAATTGACAGTCTTATTTACATCCTAAGTCTGGAAATGCAGTGATGAAGAAACATTGAAACTATGTTTATCGCAGTTTGTGTTTTACACTTGCATTTTTGTGCATAGTTTTGAAGCACGCAATAACTACACAGAACTTTAGAACACTTCTATTCTTATTTTATTTTGCCAGGTAATAATTCTAGAGTCTAGCAACTGCATAGTTTGTAGCTATAAATTGATTAATTTATTTTAAATGAAGTGGGTAGCATAATGTTTTGAGGAAATAAGTGTGCTTTCATACTGAAAGAAGCCATAGAATGTGCATTAGAGCATTGAAAGATTCTTAGGTTCAGAGGTGAATAAGGGATTTAAGTATTCCACTCTCATTAAATCAAGTGGGAGTTGTACAGACAAATCCCATAACTGGTTTTGAAAAATCTCAATTTGAACTGTATCAGATTATAATCCGACGGTGTGGAACAGTTGCAGACACACAAAAACATGAACCCGTGTGCCTTGACAGAAAATAATGTTTTTATAGAACTGTCGTATCCTCTTGTAAGAATAATGAAGTTTACTTAGCTTTATGTGCAGCATCTCATTAACTGTACATATTTTTATTTTGTCTTCATTGCATTGTGAAATGCTACAATTCTTAAAAATTTAAGTGGGTTGTAGACTGAATCTTAGTTTTGTACATTATCTACGTGAATAATAGTTGTCCTTCATTATCAATGTGCAAGAGAATGCATTTTTAATTGTTGTCCAGTAAAAATGACATCAATATGGATATATGTAAAATTACTTTTTAACTGTAATTTATACCTTTCTATAGCTATTTGGTAATTAGCAAATCCATGACAAAATCATTTTGTCATGAGCAATATGTGTGCAGACATGGGCAGACAAAATAAGCATCTGTGACTGTAATGAAGATAAATTGAAAATTTTGCAAGAATTCAGAATGACCAAAAGAGAAATAGTTGTTCTTGTTGCTGTGGGGTGGCTTAGTTTTTTGTGTTTGCTTTTTTTTTTCTGTTTTTTGCTTTTTTCCAAAGGTTGGTCTTGAAGGTAATCTGTGGGTTATATTCAGTTTAAAAAGACCAAACATATGTTTTTCTAAGATCTGGGTGAATACAGGTGGGTTTATCACAGCTCTTTAATATAGGATGTGTTCCCTTCCCATTGTAAACTTTATTTTCTTAAATACCAAATTGAAAGCCAGTGGTACATATACTTGCCCTTGAATGTTCTTCGGTGGTTTGTACATTTCATCTTTGATCTTATAAGTCTTCTCTCTATTGTTATTTTTGTCTTTTCATCTCTTGTAAATCTGTATCTCAGTCCTGTGTTCTGCTGTGCTTGATGCGTGATGCAAACTGTCCAAAATTTTAAGGCTGTCTCTCCCATTATACAGCCTGATCAGTTATCCCCTGAAGAATAGTGAGTTGTCACAAACATCTGAAAATACTTGGACTGTCACGTTGTCCTTCCTTAATCACTTTGCTAGTACTTCTTGTCTGATCTGTTGGTTGTCCTGTCACTGTATGCCTGTTCTGGGGAAATTGTATGTTCAGCTATTAGTATGAAACATTTATATCCTTTATGTATAGACAGTTTGTTCAGTGTTAGCAATTAACCTAGGATTTTCCTAACACCAATATTATAAGTATAATGCTAATGAAAAAACATGTAAAGCATATGAGGCTTTTAGCTACTTATCAAAATTTTCTTTCAATGTTTTTCATTGACATAATTGCTAGTTATGAGTGTATGGAGTTCATTCCTGCTTTTCATTTTTTTTAATTGTTTTTTGTGTGTCTTGAGGTACTAGTGATGTATTAATTTGGTACCGTGTGCATATTGACCTTGCCTTAATACTTCAAAGTCCTACCTTAATCTTTTCCCTCTACAGCTCCCTCACCTTTCCAAAGTGCTGACATGCTAGAGTAGATCACAAAATGTTGGGGAATGTCATCCTAACTCAAAAGGCAGATGACCCTCCTAAAAGCAATCAAAGTTATATACAGAAAGCTTTTTTAATTACGTAACTGTAATCAATATACAAAAAGGATAAGAACCTTTCATTAGTGATTTGCCTCTATTAAAGATTAGTCTCATCTTGTACCTTGTTACTGTTGCCTTTCAGTCTTCACTCCTCAGTCTCTTTGCAGCTTTCTAATGCTGTCTCTCTGCTTACTGTCTTAAACTTCTTCCATGCTTTTCATGTCTTCTGTTTTCTCAACTTCCTCTTCAAACGCAAGAGGACAGAAATCATCTTCAGTTCTTCACAGAATTTGAAATGCTGCATTTCTTAAAACCCTTAGCTGCAACTTCTGGATTTATCCAAACCCAGTCTATCTTAAATCCAGTGTCAAAAGAGTGTTTCAGTAGGCTTTATTTTTCCTGTAGGAGTTAAGAGTATGATGCCTTGCCAAGAGCGATTCTGAGTATAAGGACCTCAAATGGTCTTTGAAGAACTTGTTCCCTATTTCATGAGGCACTTGCAGTTGTGATATCTTTCCTTCTGGTACGACCATAAGGACTGTGTTTATTGGCAGTGAAAAGTACTATCAGCAAAATGGTGCACTTCTAATGCAACTGGAAGAAGCATTCCTCTTTTTCTTAATCATACACTTTGTATCCAGACAACATTCACCAAATTTTTTGTTAAGTGTCTAGACATCCATCTTTGATTTTATTACTTAATAATTAGTCCATTAGGCTGCTGGTCCTTCAGCGTGGTTTAAGACCCCATTGGCTTCAAAATCTCATATGTTTGTGGTTTTAAACCATCTGCTGATGCCACTAACATTACTGGAACATGCAGTTTTCTTTCCCTGAAGTTTTTTGTGGTCAAAGATTTTGTGCCTGTTCATTCAGTGGTATAATTGGATGACATACCAAATGGGTAGTGCAGATGAGATGGTTTATTTTGACTCAATAGCTGATCATGAACTTCATATAATATAGTCACGTACTACTGGAATACAGTAAGTTTTTTGGTGAAGAAAGAAGGTAGGTGTTGGCAAGGTGAAGCTTTACATTGTAGGCAAAATCCATTAAAATACTTTATGTATCAACCATTAATAACCCAAAATATTTCTGTGGAATATTTTATGCTCGTTCTATTTCTTGAGCTGTCTGTTTAATGATTTCCTGGGTAACTGAGTTTCTGTCTCTTCTTTTGAGTAAGCATAAATTCTTCAACTCTCTCTCCTATTTTGTGGAGTAGAAAGTATTCTCTTTTGAGTCCAATGAGTGATTTCTGCATTGAGCTAATCCTTAAAAGCTTCTGTTTTAATGTTTCCATCTTTGTGATTTGCCTCTGTCACACTCTGTTTCAGCCTGGTCTCACATTTATTTATTTATTTTTGCATATAGTACCACCATGAATTTAAGATTTGCATCATAACTTCTTGTGCCTTTCCGTTTTGTACTCGTGCCTGTGATCTCCGGATGATCTGCCATTCAGGGATGCTCGTAAATCTGCTAAAAGTTGTGATGGAATCCTCTAAGCTGTAGCACAGTGTGCTGCTTCTCAAGTGTGTTAAGAAAAACAGCTGTAACCACTTTGTCCTTTCATTCAAACTTTGAGGTGTTTCAGGTGTATTTGTGTTCCTTCATCACTACAGGTCTGTTGTGTCACACGCATTACCTTATTAACCTGAAACAAAGATAACTCCTGATTTTTAGGTTAAATTACTTGGGGGGGGGGAATCTTCCACTTTCAGATAAATATAGTAGGTATGCATATCTGTGTATAATGTATATGTATTTAGAAAAAACATCCTCACTATTCAGGGTATGTCTAACCAATGAACAGAAATGTTCTTGTCCTCAGTAATGACAAAACTACTTAGAATAATATTAGATAGAAATTTGTTTGCTTTTGAACTTTGGCCATTCTGTAGTATAAATATTTAGTAATACAGTTTTTCTTCTGTCAGAGTAAGAGGATGTTACTTGAAATATTTTTTTCTATCTGCCTATTCCTGAAAATCAGAATCTCATAGATTTGCTTTTCTAATCATGTTGATGTCTAAGCTTTCTGCCATTATATCAGTCCTTTTCTGGTTAGTCTTGATAATTTCAGTAAAACATTTATGTCTGAGCATAGAAAATACCAAAATGTGGTACATGTTGTTTTTTGGAGAAATAGCTAACGTGTTCAGGCCGCACGTATTTAGCTCATGTCTTACTAACTCCAGTCACCTTACAAAATGTTGTTTTCTGTAGGTTGAATTATTACCTAGTTACTTATTAGCTTACTTGGATAGTGGAATCCATACAGTTAAAATATTAGTTTTAGATGTTTCTTCTGTAATTTATTTACAAAAAAATGCTGAATCTTTAAAAACAGCCTTTTAATATTAATTCTGGGCAGGGGAGGGCAATCTCTAAACTCATTTTTGTGACAGTTTGGAGGTAAAGATTCACTGTAATGGAAACTGACAATATTTATACATTATAGTCAATATAAAAATAGTTTTATTCTTCATTTTGAATAATTTCTCTTCTGTATTGAAAACTCCTTAAATAGTGGTATAGATTTAGGAAAGAGCAGTCATAATAACATTTAAGTGTGTTAGTTTTCAAAACTTCCCTTTTGAACTAGCTGTATTTGCCAGTATTTTCTCCCATATGTAAAATGCGTCTGGAAGAGATCTCAATCATCTAGGCCGTGGTTCTGAAGCAGGACTGACTATTGGTAAGCTGTAGCTAAAAATTCTCGTTTAACTTGTTCTCTAAAACTTGTAGTAAGGAGTCCAAGAACTTTCTAGATCATATATTTTAGTTAAAAGTTATCCTTACCTTTAAAAATTCCCCCACCACACTCCATTGTCTAACTTAACCTATAATCTGTTGCTGCTTTTTTAATGATTTATGCTATTAAAATAGTAAATCATGGTTTATCCTATCCTGCTAGACATGGAAAGTAGCACGTTCTGGCTTTATTTGAAGCATCGTTTAAACTTTAAAGGCTATTTCTTGGTTGTCTTCCAGTTTCGACTTTTCTGAACAGTCCTAGTCTTTGCAGTCTTTTTTTTTTTTTTCCCCTCTACATTTGTTTGTTACCTTTTTCAGACTTTGTTAAATTGATCCATATTCTTGTAATACCAAGCTAGGAATTTTGCTGAATTGTGGTGTCCTTGTTAATACTGCAGCTGAGGCCTTACTGGTATTGAGGGGAATGAAGAGAATAGTCTTGAAGTGTAACATTTTCAGCTGTTTAGTTTGTCAACTGCTTTGGTTCTGTTCTCACTGTTCACTCCCGAGCATGTTCTTACTATGGTTGTCTACCATGGCTATACACTTGATAGGTGGTTAGGAAGATGACAAAATTTAATTGAGGAATTGAAAACCTTTAGACCTTTTACCAAACCTCAGCTTCTTAATTAAGGTGCTGTATAGGATACTAAAATTAAATACTACTTTTAGCTACTGTGGAAAAGAAAATCTTTTAAGCTTAGCAGGTCAGCACTTTCTCTGTTATACTGATACCCTTTGTTTCATGGGCAAGTTATTTGATGTTTTTAATAAAATTATTAAGAAAACAAATTCTTCCTATCAGCAAACTACGATTTCTCTAAAAAGATAAACTTTTAACCAAAAATTAATAGTTACAGGGTATGAAGTGTGACTAGAATTAGTTTTGCTTCATAAGATCTTTGATTCTTATTGCTCATTTAAAAGTTGAGACTTCTTGCTTTATCCAGCCTTTCATCTGTTTAAAGAAAAATCTGAAGACCTTTGTGTAGACTTTAGTTTGCCTATAGTATCTGACTGTAACAATACTTTAACATATATGCTGATGTAACTTAACTAAGTACTCGCAGAACTGAAATATGTTCTTCCCTTCATCTTTTCCTGCAAATCCAGACTTTTTTTTTTTTTTTAATTTGGGAGTATCACTTAGGTTACTTTCTAAAAGGACAGTTATTTAAGGTTCCCTGTTCAAGGAACATAAGATGTTGACCATGGATAACATCCTGTTATTCTGCAAGACATCTACAAGGAAGTTTTTTTTTTTTTTTAAATGCTCATATTCAGCAAGGTATTTCATTCGATCAAAACAGTCACGTTTTGTCTCTTGGCTTGCTTATAAAGAAGGTGCATATCTCTGAATGCTCAGGCCATTTGCACAGGCTCCCTCACTCGCTCTCCCTCTCTCTTTAAAGATTTTCTGGATTATCTTGTTAGAGAACGAATAACTCGTTACAACAGACCTTCAGGGAAGGCAGCAGAAAATGGGATATTCTGGAGAATCTTTATTTCCATTGTCAGTAAGATTGAGAGAATGTCATGTGGCCCTTACCCCTTTACTCTACCACTTTAATTTTGTAGGCTTTTGCTCTAGAAGTACACACTACATATGCTAGGTGACACTACGTAAGATTTGGCTAAATTAGGGATCAAACTGGAATCATTAGCAGGAGACATCAACACATTATGTTTTTTCAATGTGATATGTTTGCTAAACTACTACACAGCCACAGAAAACACTTCAAATTCATATATATATGGAGCACATCTTTGAGATGGTGCTCCAGGCATTAATTTAGATTTATCAAAAACTTCTTTACTGCAGCTTTGGTTTTAAAGGCCTCTACTTAAGGCCTCCATTTAAATCCTTGAGTAGTAACAGTACAGCTTGCATAATTCTTTAGTTTTCATGAAGAAAGCAGCATGACATTTCTATGCCATCAACTTTTCTAAAATAGAGGAGCATAACCACCTTCAAATTTAAATAATTGGGAAATAATATGATTTGAAACTATGTTTTGAGATTGTAGTCTTCATTTTATTAGGTCTAGGCCTTTGGCATATATTAAGAACTTAGTGTTTTCCGTTTTAAGTGTGTAGATGTTTTTCTGAGGTTTTGAACTTTTTTTTTTCTTTTTGTCTTTCCAAATATGCCTTAAAGTCATCTCCATGGTGTTATTTCTGGGATCTTTCATCTAACAGGATATACTGCACTGCTTTCATTTGAGAAGAATTAATCTAATAATACTTGGCAAAACAAAGGCATTCAGAAAGAAGGTGTATATATAAAATGAAAAAAGAAATGGAGCTTTATAACATTATTCTATTAAAATAGTCTGATCATATAGGAAATGGAACTAAACTTGGAAAGAAAACTGGGCATAGTTTTTGATAAGACCTGTTCTATCATAATTTCTTCTCCGTCTCCTCATCTGTCACAGTTGTTCAGTCTTCGAGGATGTAATATTTCTAGCTCTCTGATTCCCTGTATGAGGCTAAAACAAATTAATCTTTCATCAGAGAATCAGGAAGATTCTATACTAATACAGTTCCTGCTTGATTATTTTGGTATTACTGTGAGCTGATGAAAATTCTTTGCCCTTGTAGAGACTCATTTAACATGGAAAACTTATGTCAAAACTGCCCTCCAGTTTCAAACACCGACTTCTAATGTGTTCTTGCCTCCTAACTCTTGGACGGATGCATTTGCTGCTTTGCAAAACTATCTGGAGTAAAATTCTTCCAGATTTAGTGTGATGCATTGCCAATGGATTAAAGACTAAGCTTTGTTTCTCACTCTTCATTTCATAACTCTGTTTTATGTTTTTAGTTGAATATAGGGTTTACCTTGTTTTAAGTTTTCTTTGGAGCTGATAGCATGTATAGCGTTGCTTTCTCAGTCTCTTATGTATCGTAAGAAACAGAATTCAGGGACTCTATCTTCTGTTATTCAAAACAATGGGGAGAATTGATTCTGATGAATAGATTAATTTTGTTTGATACTTGGGGACATAATACTCTGAATAATGTTTTGATGAATCAGAAAAGTACATTCAGTGATCGGACATTAAATCAAATTAGGAGATTGGAGCTCCAAAGTTTTGTAATTCTTACTTTTCTCAGGGGCTAGTGACAATACATTATTTTACAACAGAATGAATACAAGGAAGAGCTGAATTTCCTTCTTAAATCATTGAAGGATAGCTTCATATTACGAAGAAAACAGTTGGGATTAAAAAGTAGCTTCCTGTTATGAAACGATAATAGTGAAAATGATAAAACTTAAATGTCCAAATCCTATGAACCTATAACTTACCTAATGATCAAGTTGAAACTGGCATGAGTACTGGATATTAGCTACCATACTCTTGGACACCCAGCCAGACCTCATGAACCATATCAGCATGATGGCAGCAGCTCCCAGTTGTGGCCCTGAGTTGTTCTCATATTCAGGAGAAAGCATAGTTTTGGCTCCTCTCCTTCCTTTGGCAGTGCCGTGGCACTGGCATAAGGACACATTTGGTGATTAGACTGAGAAAGCCAGATAGCCATTGTCTGTCTTCTACAAGAAATGTAGCTCAGGTTGAAACATCCTTTGGGATGCCAGTGTGATTGTGCAGAGTGCACAAGCTTAAAATGACAATTATGTAACTTTTTTTTTTTTTTTTACACTGAGGGGAAAAAAGGTTTTCAATTAGATTCTTATCAGAATTAGCAGAGTTTGAAGTAGTAATGGGCAAAATTTGAGTTCAGCTGGTAAAGACAGCTAATAAGAATACATAGTGCAGATGAACTTCAGAAATATTTGTAATTTCTTATTTCACTTGATGAAGAGAGCAGGTTCAAGTCACCTATGTTCCGGGAAATGCACATGCAGTTATTCTTGGCTACCATCCTATTTTTAATCTGTCCATATGCCAGTCTGATGATTAAAAGAATAGGTAAATCAAATTTCCTGGCAATGGATAAAAGTTTACTATAATGAACATCCCACCACATTCCTGAAATGCCTGTTTAATAGCCAACTGCTGAATATTGTTTTTAACTAAACAGATTAAAACATGAAGATTGGGATGACAACATCAAATTGAGACTAGAGTGAAGACTTGAGAGAAGTATGGCCTAGAACTGTAACAAATTCGCTTTTATATAAATATACAAGAGAAAAATTAAATACTCCTGAAAAGATTAGGAAGGGCTTATTGAATGCAAGATGTTATAAGATCAAAGGCAAGTCTGAAGAAGGATAACTTTACTACTATGTGTGACAAAGCACGAGGTTTAATGAAGTCATTTCCTAGTATTTTACATAATTACTCTTTGAAACAGTTTATGGATATAATCAGAGACGGCCTGGTTGTGTAGGTAGTTCTGGTTCTGTATTTCTCATACTAGTTCTAGCTATATTTTAATATTAAGCAAAATAGTGACTGAAGAATAATGGGAAGAATAGCCCCAAGGTAGTTTCCCTTTTATATTGCATGCTCTCAATTTAATAGTTAGTTATCTGAACTCATCCAGCCTGTTCACCATGCTCATATGAAAATGTACAAATTGCTAGTGCTTTTTGACATAAATTGGGGGAAGAGACATCTGTTTATCAACTAAGAAAATGTTCTATGTTCTGCTAGTTAACTTTCCAGGGTCATTCCTCTGTATTTCTTGCTGTCTTGTCTTGGCAACTGTGGAAGACCTAATTATTCCTTTGAGAACTGAGGCCCATTAGCCTTTCTTCTGTTTCTGCTTACATACAATTTGAGGTGCTACTTTCAAACTCTGCTCAAATGTAGACTCTGACTTAAGAATGTAAATATACCTTTGGACAACACATTTAGTCTTTGTCTTGGCTTTGTATCAGTAAATAGGGAGTGGTGGTACTTCGCTACTGTATAGATACATGCATTAGAAGACTTACTAGGATTTTATTTCACTTTTTGTTGCTTTATCTGCTTAGTCAAGTAGAAGTAGTTGGATTAGAGGCATGGCTGACTTTATACACTTGTGTGCTGAAGAGTCAGGGCACTAGTGTCCTTAGAAATTGAATTATAACTTTTTGAAGATTTTTATTTATCGTTAGTCTTAAGATGCCTCTGTAGGTTGTGTATCATTCATTACATAGACTGTTCCTGCAATTAGTCGTAAGTGTCTTCTCCATAGGTGTGGAACCTTGAGATTGTGAGTTATGATGAAATAATTGTAAAGCACTATCAGGATCGCTAAAGCTTTACATAATATAAACAAATGTAGTGTGAGGAGGGGGAAGTTTAAATAATCAATATACTCTGCATCTCTAGAAATACCGGAATCCATTTATTTATTACGTATTTATGGTAACAAGAGCTGTTCTGAGACTTTATAGAAGATTTTCATGAAGTAGACTTAGACAGGTATTTTGGGAAATCTTTTGGGGAAATATTTTAGGCAAGAGCCAGAAAATAACTAATGATTCATATTAATTTCCAGTCTTTTTAATTTTCCAGTCTCTTTCCCTAACTTCTATGTTTTGTGATTTTCATGGAATGGTATTCACTTTGCATAATAAAATATCGTTAAGTATTGATGAGTGAATTTGAGGCTGAACAGAATGATAAAACAAATCATGTTAGTTGCAGAGTAACTGGTCACTTTGTCTTGATTACAAGTATTTTCTTATTTAAGAGTTGACAAAAGATGGATAATTTTTCCATTTTTTTTCTCCCTAGAATTGACACATCTGGGAGGTATTTACTTGAGCCTGTGGAGTCTAATTCTTTTATTGTATCAAAATTAATTAAAAGTTAGTATCAGGTCTTTAGCAATTATTTTTTTGAAGAAATAAATAAAGCGATTTCTCCAAATTTGTTTAATGCTGCTTCTGAAAGTCTCCAAAAGGGCAGCCTTCCTTCAGCTGACAGTATGGATATGCTAATGACTTACTGCAAGATAAATGTAACCTTTTTAAAATAGACCTTTTATTTCTTGCTGTTTCTGTTCATCTCCTTTTCACTTTATAGTAAGGTTCAAACATAGAACTCTCATCTTTCTCTACCTTTGCATTTCTGTCACTAGAAAATTGTGCGGTAGTAATGCAGTTTAGTCTTTGTGTTCTGGTTTGATAAACAACATCTCGGCTTTACATGATTGTTCTGAAAACTTGGACTGAAGAGGAAATGAAGAGGATAGTGAGAGGAAAATGTTTATTTAAAAAGTGCCTAAAGCTTGTGGATGGATAGAATTTTGCAAGACTGCTCTACAGATTACCTTTAAAACTGTTCAGAAAACTAGTACTTCAAAGTGCTTGAACTGGTGGTTTTCTCAGCTAAACATGTTGGTTTCTAGTGATGGTTATCTGTACTGGACTGTGGCTACCTGTGTGTCTGGGTACAGCAGGTAAAATAAAATTCAGTGCTATCCTATTAGTAGTACTTCACCCTGAATACAAAATGAACTTTTTTTTTTTTTGTACAGAAGAAGAGAAAACTGTAATACGGACTGGAGTATATTAACATACATGCTTGTATAGTGTAATACCACTATTAGAAAAATCTATATTTGGTAGGTGAACAAGAAACTGTTTGGAAGAGCAGTTTTCAAATAATATGGCATGCCTGTAGAAGTTAGGCATCTGCCAAAACAGTGCATGGAACCAGGTGAAAACTGGTCCAAAGTAAGAGAGATGTGATGGATGCAGGATGGATGTGGGTATTTGGCACCAGCTCTTTTGTTGTACAAATCCACTCCTTATGCAGTGCATTGCACTGAAGTGCTGTAGTCACTGAGAACTTCTTGTGGACTGCCTTTTATTTGCAAGCTCATGTGGTGTGTAGCTCTAAAAAAATGAGTTTTGACTTCATCTCTGTATTGACTTTGTGAGTAGTTCTTGGACAAATAATTGGTATTGGCTAATCTTGATTTTTCTTCTTTTTTTTTTTTGGTTTTAACTGCAGGGTAGAGCAGCCGGTGATGTTAGGAAGGGGGTGTAAAATATAAAAGCCGCTGGAGTTTCCTGTCTGAAGGAAAAAGGAAAAAAAAAAAAAAAAAAAAAAAAAAAAGGAAGATTGGAACTGCTACCTATCAGTGGAGAAGATTAATAGTAATAGGAAAAAAAGCATTGAATAGTTCTACAGTATGCTTGCAGAAACTGAGAATGAAAACGATTACTTAAATACAATCCTGTAGTGATAGAATTAAAAGTCTGACTTCAGTCCTTTCTTCTAGGCACAAGTCGGTTTCTCCATTCGAATTAAAGAAAACATCGGTTGACTTTCTGCCAAAGACATCTTGGCTTTCTAATGCTCTACTTTGCTTTGATGACTTTTCTTTGGAACTGTTTCATAATAATGTTCAAAGTAAAAATAACAAGTCAGTGACTTAGTTTTTGAAACTTTTCAAGATTAAAACTACATAAAAACTAGAATTTTTGTTCTTTAGCCATGAACTTGTCCTACCTAGAATTTAAATAGTAATCCCATGCTAGAAAAAGATTATCATACTGGATTATGTAATCCTTTATTTTATAAATGCAATCTCATGTTCTTGCTAAAGTTTGTTCTCTTCTGGATCATATTGTATAATATCAAACACATAAGAGCTAATACTCTCAGCACTTGTCTAGCTATAAAGTAAAGGTAAGAATGTTAAGCATTAGTAAAGTAAATACAGAATCAGTTTAGTAGTATCAGTTTTAATTTGCTTAATTAAACTCTTCTGGAAATGAATTAAAAGTCCAATTCTGTGTTGGCTTGTTGTAAACAAACCTCTCCATGCACAAATCTAAATGAAATAAAAATTGGTTTTGTTAACTTATGCTTATGTGACTTGATTCTTCATTTTGGCATGTCCATGAGAGTAATGGCAGACCCTTACCAGATGCTGCTGCTCTATCTCATGACAGTTCTAGTGGAAAGACTTCAAATATCCATGTTTTTTTACTTCATTTTTGTTCTAGTCTAAACATCACATTGCATATAGAGCATCCCAACTCAAAAAGCAAAATGGAAATAGGCTGCTTATGCTTGAGCTGTGTTGGAGACAAAGCTGAAAGGGAGATAAAGATGGATTACAGTTATGATGGTAGGGAAAAATGTCTTGATCAGAAGAAGGTCGACATTGCAGAGAAAAGAATAGAAACTTACCCATTTTTTTCGTCTACTTTTTAAACTAGGCAATGTGATGAGGGTATGCTTATATAGTATGCAGACATTTGTGCAGACATTTGGCTTACACTTTAAAGATAACTAAGTCATAGCACTTGCTTAGTGTCTTAAATTACTGAAGTTTCATGGGAGATCTGAGGTAGACTTGGTTTAAAATTGACATAACTATTTCAGGTTTTAAAATATCCAGAATTTTTAAAACTTGAATATTCCATTTGATTGACAACATCTGTGTTAGTATTCTGTCCTCATACAAACTTAAATTGTGGGCATAAATACTGGCTGCAACCTAACTACTCCTTAGCTGCTTGATTCCTATAGCTGTGAACCCAAATTTAAGTGCCTTACGTAAGACTTTTTTTTTTTTTTTTTTTTTTTTTTTTTTTTTTGAAAGAGTGTACTTATTTCTGTGTTTCCAAAGTTGCAGGTTACAGACATGTTTCAGCACTCATCAAGAGACTCTTACTTTCTGTGTGATGAAAGACTTGTTCTCCGTTTGGTAAAACACTGAGCAACAAGGAGGAAAGAAAACAATTCACAAAATAAAGGGTCTTCAGTTCTAAGAACTATAGATCTTTGAGGCTGAGAAAAATGGTATCTCAAGGCCTATAAAGATTCTTTTAGTCCCCTTTTACAGTTCAGGTGTTCTGTGGCACCTCACAAAGACGTCATCTGGTACTGATGTTTCAGTATCAAAGCATCTTGAGTTTTATGATGTTTAGACTGGAATATCTAATATATCTTCAGGTATCCAGGAAAGGTATCACAGGCTATATTGCTGAGCTGAATTACTCAGGTTCTTTTAGCCTGGAAATGGTTCTTGGACCAATGCCTCCTTAAATGCTAAGAGGCTTTGAGGACCTCACTGCCCAGAGTATCTCCTTTCATCAGTCTTTCATACCTACTAGCATCCTAGTTGTGCTCTAATTTACAGAGAGTACTTAAAGGAGGGGAAGAAATTTAGCATCAGAAACTAAGATTGTTTCTCTTTCAAAAGGAGACTTGTTCATTTGTCTACAAGTTCATGGTTTTATTGTACCTGTGCAGTTCTGTGACATTGATTCTTCATTTGATTCTGTAATGGCACTAGGAAGGGATGGTGCATAGGGCTGGAGCTGCCGAGAAGGGTCAGGGTCAGAAGTTTAGTTTGATTTGTAATCATAGAATTATGCCTTAAAAGCAGACTTAGCTGCTTTCCAGGAATTTGAGCAATGCTATGCTCATGATATACTTAGTTCTTTAATGGTTGCAGCAGCCAGTGATAGTATGCTTCAGGCTTGCACAGTTCTACTCTGAAAAACACAGCCCTGAAAAGTGGACTTCATTTGAATGATGAATATTCTGGGTTTATATGCATATCCTATAGATCTTCCACTGGGGAGACTATTAGTATTAGCAGGCATCAGCATATCTATTTCGTTAAGAAACGCTTACATCTCGAGTACTTTTAAGGCAGCCATGTAAACCTATATCCATAAATTCATGAGAGCTGTAGTTTTTGAAACTTCCAATTCTGGTGTCCCATCTACCAAAATTATACTTCAGTTGACAAACTACAGGCCAGTCAGCCTCACCTCCATCCCTGAAAAGGTGATGGAATAGCTCATTCGGGATGTCATCTCCAGATATATGGAGGAAAAGAAGGTGATCAGGAACAGTCAGCATGGATTTGCCAAGGGGAAATCATGCTTAACCATTCTGATAGCCTTCTAGGATGGACTGACTGGCTGGGTAGGTGGAGGGAGAGCTGTGGATGATGTCTATGGCTGTATTCAGCCAGGCTTTTGACACTGTCTTCCCATAACAGCCTCACAGACAAGCTCAGGAAGTGTGGGTTAGACAAGTGGACTGTGAGGTGGATTGAGAACTGGCTGAAAGACAGAGCTCAGAGGGTCGTCATCAGTGGCACAGAGTGTAGTTGGAGGCTTTTGGCTAGTGGCATCCCCCAGAGATCGGTACTGGGTCCAGTGTTGTTCAACTTCTTCATCAATGACCTGGATGAGGGGTTGGAGTGTGTCCTCATTAAGTTTGCTGATGATACCAAGCTGGGAGGAGTGGCTGATCCACCTGAGGGCTGTGCTGCCATTCAGAGAGATCTAGACAGGTTAGAGAGTTGGGCAGAGAGGAACCTCATGAGGTTCAACAAGGGCAAGTGCAGGGGTCCTTCAAAGGACCTAGGGAGAAATTCACCTAGGGGTAAATAACCCCATGTGGCAGCTCTGCAGAGAAGGACCTGGGAGTGCTGCTGGATGACAAGTTGACTATGAGCCAGCAATGTGCCCTTGTAGCCAAGAAGGCCAATGGTATCCTGGGGTGCATTAGGAAGAGTGTTGCCAGCAGGTGGAGGGAGGTGATCCTGCCCCTCTACTCAGTCCTGGGGAGGCCTCATCTGGAGTCCTGTGTCTAGTTCTGGGCTCCCCAGTACAAGAGAGACATGGAGCTGCTGGAGAGAGTCCAGCATAGGGCTACGAAGATGATCAGAGGGCTGGAGCATCTGCCCTATGAGGAACAGCTGCGAGAGCTGGGCCTCTTCAGCCTGGGGAAGAGAAGGCTGAGGGGGGATCTTATCAGTGTTTATGAGTACCTGAAGGGAGGGTGTCAAGGGGATGGGGACAAACTCTTTTCACTGGTGCCAAGTGACAGGACACGAGGGAATGAGCAAAAGCTGAAATACAAGAAGTTCCACCTGAACACGAGGAAAAATTTCTTCCCTGTGAGAATGACGGAGCACTGGAGCAGGTTGCCCAGAGAGGTTGTGGAGTCTCCTTCTCTGGAGATACTCAAAACCTATCTGGACACAGTCCTGTGCAACGTGCTCTAGGTGACCTTGCTTGAGCAGGGAGTTGGACTAGGTTGGAAAGGACTAGAGGTCCTTTCCAACCTCAACTGTTCTATGATTCTGTGCAATTCACATTCAGTTGTGATCAGTTAGCATAGGCAGAATCTAAATAGGTACAGCAAGTGTTTTCATGTCCTTACAGCTTGCCTGTCTGACTTTGTCTAGTTAACCTGGTGCATCATTGCATGCTTTAGTAATTTCAACGGCAACAAGCAGGAGGTATCTTAATTTACTGTTGTTCGTTACATTTTTAAAATACCACTCTGTACATTCCCAAGGCAGTTCTTGCTCATCTGAACAACTGCACAAGACATTCTAGGAAATGAGAGCTGAAATTATTGCAAGCAGATAGCAATATGAAAGTCTTAGAGTTTTAAAGTCATTACTCTTTGACCTTTTCTGTCCCATTCAGTAGCTGACCAGAGGCAATACATTTTTTGAACAAAGGAAATAAATACATAGTCTTAGATTTTCCCAGCTTTGTATGGAAAAAGAAAATCACACAGGTGATGAGTACCACTTCATCAGCACTTACGTGGAGCAAAAAGTTCATGGTACTACTCCCTTTCACCTTTGTTGTATGTATTTTCCAGATAATGTCCCTGCGCTGATAGATTTGAGTTTATTACAAGATGTAATATAGATGACAGCTGTTTTCCAAATATCTTATAATTAAACCATATCACATTGCATGTCTAGCTCTTCTTGGCTTATAGTAAGGTAATAGCATCAACACAGTAAGATGATATATTCCTTCAAATAAAAGTGTTTTTCAGGATACAGACTGATCATTTGCGTGTTTTTATATGATGTACATAGCTCTGGCATTCCAAGCTAACTTAAGAGGATTGTCTGTTTTTCTCCAAAATTACTTAGGATTTTGACAAGAAACATCTCTTCGTATATGTTCTTAGGAAAGGAAATTGATGTTTTTGAACTCTCTTTAGGGAGAAAAATGATTTGAGATTTTCTTCTTAGCAGTCCTGTAAACTGGAAAAGTCTTAAATAGGAAAACTTTGGAGATTCAAATGTAGAAAGAAATAATGGATATGTCTTCCCATTTGCCTTCCTCCTGTTTTTTATCTCTGGTCTCTAGGTTATAATCTACTAGGGGAGAAAAAAATCCTACAGTTCAATGTTATGTATTGTTCACTAAATCAAGAATAATGAAACTTTTATCAAAGCTATTTGAATGTACACTTTCAGTAGAGGGTTGATTTGAAAATGGAGAAATAAAATGGTTGCAACAAAAGGATCATGCAAAAATAGAGGAGGGGGCTATCTAATATGGTGAGAGTAATTCTTGAGTTTGTATCTAGTCTGGTAGCTCTGCAAGTGACCCCTGGAAGAGTCGCTTGGGATAGCATGAAATTTCTGCAAGAGAACCAGCAGCTGTCTCTTATCTTCAGCTGAGCTGTGTAGTAACATAGTGAGGCTGTAGGGGAACACAGAAGTGAATTTAGAAAATTAAACCAGAGACTCTTAAGAAAAGAGAGCAAAGGGGAGAATTTCAACTGCTGGTGAAAATTTTGTATTTTAATTGCTGGTCATGTTCAGTTCATAAATCAGCCACATGAAACATTTATGGCTAGTTCTTAATTTTCATGCTATTTTAGAGAAAATTCTGGTTTCTTATTTCAAAAAAAGTTAAAATGGATCTAAGCCGCATGTCTTACAATTATTAGTGTATAAAGGATAAAATTAGGAAACATATGAAGCAGTGCATGTGTCCTGCAAGGCAGTTATCCTGAAAGTCATTGCTTGTTAGTTGATATCATCGTTGTTCGAAGCAGAAATCAGACAAATCTACTCATGTTGTCTCACTGACTTCACGCAATAGTTTGAGAAGAGTCTTAAGACAATGTTTTCCCCCAAAGAAATAATCACACTTTCTTTGCCTTGTATTGGCCCGAGCATTTAAATCTACACACAACTTTTTTTTGGAGGGGAGGTGGGAGTTGATAGGAATTAAAACTTACTTTGTTTCTTTGTTGACTGAGGATTAATGCTAGTCATAGATTTTCTCTGGGTCCAAATAGCTATTACTCTGTAAATGTTAGTTAAAAAATGATAACCAAAACTAGAAAAGGAAAGGGCTATATAGAGTACAAGTGAAGCTAGCAGAAAACACAGAATTAAAAATTTTTAAACTATCAGTCGTGTCAGATCATTAGTGTCAGTAATGCTTAAAAAAGGAAAGAAAGTATTATGCTCTTTATGGGAGTTTGATGCGGGCTTTATAGGTGAAGGTGCAATTCAGTATTTTGGACAACTGCAACCCACTGGAATGATATAAGCCGTTTTCCGCTTTGGAAGCACTGGATAAAATCCTCCTAACTTATTTTAAACTTGTCTTTTAAAGGATATTAAAGAACTTACACAACAGAATTAAATTGAAGAAATTATTCCTTCTCATTCTGTTTAAATCTGAGCAAAACTGCACTTTTGCCCATGCAGTTGCAAGTGGAAAAACAAAACAACAGAGATGCCCTTAAGTTGGAGAAGACAGATAAGGTGGTAACTTGGGCCATTCTCAGCTCTGCCAATCTTGGTCTGTTACAGGAGCTGGCAACAACCTTGTTTTTTTCCCTGTGAAGAGTTGGAAGCTGTAAGTAGTAAGGGTTGTGATATTTATCTGTGCAGGAAACTAGAACTACTGATTTAAACTTTGAGAGTTTTCTATACTGTGTTCCTTCTTCTTGCTGCTTCTGAGGTTTTCTGTTTGGACACGGTGTTGGTATCCCTCAGCAGCAGCAGGGCAGTGGAGTCATTGAGTTCGGTGTTGCCTCAAGATCTGGATCAGAGCTGGTTTTAGGGAGACGGTGGATTGTATGCTATTTGAAGAACTGAATAGCTATCGCTCTTAGATTGCGTTGGGGGAAGAGGTACCCAAGAGCAGGAAATAGTTTTCTTTTGAATAAAAGCTCAGACTTCTGATTTGTGGGCTGTAGGCTCTGCTTCAGAGTTAATTTTGTGGTCTGGATCTGTGTGCTGGAGCCTAGCTTTGGCTGCATTTCTGTGTGCATGTATACACTGTGGGATGTTAACATTCTCTTCAATACAAAATTTCCTCTGTTCTACTTGTAATATGGAACTATATGCAACTAACTGATAGCTATGTCTTGGAAAATCCCTGTTGTATTGCAAACGCTGAACCTTATAAAGGTTGCTTGGAACCTTGCAGATCATATTATATATTAAATTGACTGTATACCTACCATCAGAGTGCTGATAAGCCTCTGCTCTAAGTCTAGAACTTCAAGATAATACAGGCAATGACAAAATAAGTATTTTTACAAGCTGCTAATTTTGAAACCAAAACATGTTTTGATAAAGATTTAAAATTAAGTGTTGTGGTGATGGATGTTGCATGAGGTTGGAAATTCGTCAAAATGCCAAAAGTCTAGATGGCATTTGATTTAGTGTCAACCAAAAAAATAATTTAATTATGAAGTACTATGATATCAAGAGTTAAATAATATTCATATTTTAAAATAACGTGTATCCACATTCACACAGGGGCAAATTGTGTGATGTAAGCTATCAAAACTCCTATAACTTTGTTGGAACTAGTACTTACTATACCCGGAGGCTCTGTTCCTGTACTGAGATACTTGGCGGTCACATTGCCAGGTGGAAAATTGTCTAGCTTAAAATTAAAGAACACAAATGAGTCTTGATTCTAGGCAGTTTCAAGTGAAAGATTCTGAACTTGGCTTAGCTGGTTTGCTGATATGCTAGGTATTTAACAGTGTAACGGTCTTAATCAGAGAAAGCAGGAACACTGACATAACTCAAATACAAAACATGATCTTCATTTGTATTCATATAACATCTTGGCAAGAATTCCCTTGGATCCTATGCAACATGTTTTCAGAACATGCCAAATTTAAGAGTCCATGAAAGAAGCTGCAACTTGCAAATTATCTCCTGCTATTGTAAATGTTTTCTTATTGTCCCCAGCACCGATAGACATCTCAAAGCCCCTTTCTCTTCCCCAAACAAGTATATATTTCTTCAGATGATATGACTCTAATTTGCCTTACTCAGCATTACTAAAATTAAACTCCTTATACACCATAGTGCATATAATTTAGCTATATAAAATTTTCAGATGATGTGAAGCTCAGTTCTGAACTTTATTCAGCTGGTGTATGAGCCAAAAAAACTCAGCTATGGTTGTCTCAGTTTTTCTGAAGAGTTGATAATGTTGGATTTAGAAATAAAGGAATAGTTTGCTTACAGAAGAACCATAAGACTCAAATAAATCTTATGAATTATAGAAATACTTTACAGACAACACACCTAAATTGTTCATTGTTGCAGTACCTCAGTTTTTTTGCTCAAACTACTACATCTTCCACCATCACAACTGGAGATCTGTTGATGTTGAGTTCTTGGCATTTTCCTCTAACAACCCCTAAGTTGATGGACTTTCTACCCAGAGATGGGAAGTGAAACCCAAGAGGACCTTGACCTGCAGTTGTGGCAAGCTGACCTGGTCAGATTGCACAAAGCCATTCCTGAGCACACGATTGATGTAGATGTTCTTTGTATGCAAGTCTTGTAGCATTCCCATTCAAAGTGTTCCTTGTTCTGTTGTCATAATGTCTGTTGCCTCTGTGGGTACCTTTCATGCTCCATACAGGTCCATTTATGGCTGCGCATTATTCCTGGCATGGCATATTAAATCACATTGCCATAGTAGTGTTTGGGAGACCTAATCTGCTGTGCAGCAAAGTGATCTCACTGAAAAATGTTGCTTCTGAACCTGTGTGTTCACCTGGAGCTTTTTCATTACTTGCCCAGTGCAGAAGCTGACTTGATAGAGAGCATTCCTGCAGGGATAATCCCTGCAGGGACACCTCCAAATAACCGGGTTATAGCAGGCTTGTTGCGTAGACATCTCTGGTGTGGATGTGCACGAAGACTGTCACTTAAATAGTGTATTACTGGAATGACTCAAGAGATACGGTTTACCTGTCCGTCCGCTGTCATTGCCTTGTTTCATAATTCCTTGTGCTTGAAAGGGAATGGAAATAACAGTTTCAGGCCTATTCTAACACATTCATATATTCAAGTCAGCATGCTTTTACCCAGTTGTCTAAGAAGGGCAAGAATCTGATTTTAAGAGATGAGAAACATTTAGGTGTGTACTGTACATGTGAAATTGCACTTAATAGTAAATAATCCCTACATTTAATATGAAACAGTTTCAACATAGCCTTGGTATTATAGCAACAGTTTTAGCAAAGAATGTTGCTCTGTGTGATTTTTGAAAGTAGAAAAGCATCATCCATTGGGTACTCTGTTACTGCAAACATTCATATAAGCATTCTGACTAAAAGATTGAAGGAGATAAAATGTATTGTCTGAACATTACCCATGGCTAAATATTTTCCACAGTTTAAATTGCATATATAATATGTATTGATTTTTATTGTACAAATTGACATGATTCCATATTTGAGCATTCTTCACTTTGTAAACCGCAGCTGAAATAAAATGCAATTTTAATCTCACAGATAAACAAAATTTTATTTCTGTACTCTGAATACAGTACTTGGCTTGATTAACAAGCATGTCCTGACTAGGAAGATAAATAACTTAACGAGGCCCAGGGCTGGGGATAAAATTCTTTCTCTTTGTGGTTGTAAACGGAGCACAACAATGATTCATTAAGCAAAGAAGAATGAATTTGATTTTCTTTGTATGGTGGTAATGCTATATGTACAGTTTGGGGACATCCAGACAAGCAAGTCTGTCATACTGAGGAATACTTTCAGAGGGTGTGGTGGGAGTAAGCACTTAATATAGTTCATGTAATGATTTGGAAGTGGCTGATCTACATACATGAGATAAAAATAGTGCTATTTAGTGCTGCAATTAGAGCCACTGTGTTACAGGGCAAAGTTTTCTGTATACTTTATACAATGTGTTTGCATCCATAGATGCTCCTTTTAAAGGATGTTACCAGTCATAACAGTTCGCCAACGTACCAGATAATTTTTGTTAGGTGGATTCTGAGAATTTGCCAGTCTGAAAGGTTGTATCCATTTTGTTTTTTATTAACTACTCCTGAACCTCATATTTTCAAAATTGAACTTCATTTGATTCAGTTTATCTTCATTAGTTTGGACTTAGGTTGGAATAGTGTTGACTGAGTTTTCGTGGGTTCTGCAAATGCTTTTTATAATTCCTCCTCAATCCAATTCTCTGGTACTTACCATATGGCTGATATTTCTGTAAATTTCTTAATTACCTGGGAGAATTCCACTAGGGTTTTGTCATACTGGGCCTGTGGTCTTCAGTCTTCTCCCTTGCTCTGATAAGGTTGTGCCACTGGCTATTTGGGGCTTTCCCAGCATGCTGACTCCTTGTAAGGGCTCTGCTCCCCTACAAAAGAGATCTTTTGATCCAGTTTTTATGGGTCTCCACCAACACTTTTAAGGTGTATTTTCTGAATCTTTGTCTCTACTGGGGCAGCTAGTTTCTTCTTCATGTTGTAAGTGTTGCTGTCTGTCCTCGCAACAACTAGCAAGAATCCTCTTTTATAATTCTTCAATCATGCTTCTCAAATGACCCATTGTCCCATTTCCTTCTCCTTCCTCATCCACTTTCTTCTTCCCTACTCAACTCAACTTAGCACTTCGCAGCTTCAAGGATGTGTTGTCCTGGTTTGGTAGCTGATTCTGAAATGACCTTCGCTATGTCAAAGCCAGCATTAATCATGCTTCTTTATGTGGATTTCTGAAGAGGACACAAGTAAAGGCAGATGAGCCATACATTCAAAATGAAGTTTACATTAAGTCATTAACAGATAAACCTAATGTGTTTCTGATACTAAACAGGATTCATGACTTGATGTATTGGCTTCCTAAATATGTACTTATCTTACTGACAGGAGCTTTTTGGCAGTTTTTATGGTGGCCAAGTCAGCTTTGGTGGTTTTGGACATCAGCTAGACAAAACCGAATGGCAATTTATGAAACTTCTTACTGTCTTGATCTGTTGTTAACTACTATTTATTAGTAGTTTGTTAGTTTGTTAGCTACTATTTGTCAGATACTTAGTCTAAAATGAGAAGTACATTGTTTCAAATTAATCAGAAAGAGAGAGCCATTTGTGATGACAACAACATCATTAAATACCCGTCTCCAGTTAGATGGAGCTCACTCACTGTTTTAGCTGGGTAGCATTCCGTACTAATGCAGAGAATTTTCCTATCTTATTTAAGAATCCATAGGAACAGTAAACTACACTGAATGTTTTATTACCATGTTTATCCCTCTTCTGCTGATAATATCAGTAGTAGCTTGCTTTCGTATTTTCACCTTGGAGGGAGAATTGTTTCTTTCAAGCAACTATAAAATTAATAAAGCTGGGATGTTGATTTGTAACAAAAAGTGCATTGTGTGTTGTTTTCCTCAGTGCAAAAATAAGTCGCATCTGAGCACATCACATTTAAGATAAAAAGTTTATCCTTTACAGAAAAAGGATTAAGCAATTATGATTTTTATTTGAGATTTTATATGCTGTTGTTCTGTGAAAGGTGCTGACTGATTGTTGTACTATATCCCTAAGAAGAAGGGAACAGTATGAATTTAACGAGAAGTGGTTTATTGTGCAAGACTATGGCATTCATGTAAAGCTAAAGCTTTTCATTTACATTCTCTTAATGTGAGTACTTTTATCAGCTAGACTGGGGGAAGAAAACACTGGCTGTTCTGCCCAAACAATTGCTGCTTGACCCAAAGAGTGAAGGATGTAAGGTATACTTTTATACACTGTTTTGTTCTGCAGCTTTGCTGCTTTACTGCTGGCATCCTTAAACATGTCATTTTTGGCAGAAACAATACTAGAAATCATAGTACATCTAGTTATGTGAGTATTTGGGAAGAGCAAGACTTTTTGCTGAAGCTTCTTTTGAGGTTCTGTGAAGCAAACTGCTTTGTTCTGATCTAGCACATTCTAGCACATTGATCAAAATTACCAAGTACACAAAAATAGATGTTTGTTAATATGTTTGTCCACTCCTCCTTTGCCAGCTCTTCTTTCATATTCTTCTTTCTTACTACCTTTAGAAGAAGATCATGTTGTTATAGTAAAACAGACAGTCTCTCAGTCAGATTCAGAGTTCCAGTAGGGAGCATGAGATGCTGCAGAAGCTATCTTCTACAGTGGCAGAAAGGTGGAGTACATAGCTTTTGTTTTTTCAAGTGAGTGTGTATTAAGACTTCCTTTTAAATTAAAATCTGTTTTAATGTAACCAGTTGCCAAAAGCTGCATCTTGCTTTCTTGCAATGTCCTTGACTGGGATACCCTTAATCTGTGTTTTGTCTGTGCTGTAACCTGGCAGCAGTATTGTGACTGAGAGTAACCACAATAAACACTTTCCTGATTCAGTATAATACGGTTGAAATTTTGATTGAGGTTATTTATTTTAGTCACAGCCAAATGTGAGAATTTTAAGTATGCTTTTAGTGCTGCTAGCTGGCTCAGTACAGATATTAACATGGGTGAGCTAGTATACAGTTTATCATATGCTAAACTTTGTAGAGTTGAAGACTGGAATAAACATAGTTTTGCCTTGTCTTTTAGTGTGTCTTGTTTTTCCAGAAGAGTTAATATTCTTTTGCTTTTATTTTCTAATGTATAAACCCAGAGACAACTTGCTTAAGGTTTGACTTTATAGTTTGAGTTGCATTATATTGCAGGCATAACATACTCATTAAAAATGTTATATTTACATATTAAAAATAAAACATATGTATTAAAATGAGTTTATAACCACTTTATGCTTTTTGTTTGTGTATGAGGAGATTCTATAGTAGCAGAGCTTTTTTCTCCAGAGGGCTCTGAGAGAATTCTCATTTTCCTGACCAGACCAAACTGTCAGAATTGAACCAATATTGTCAAAATTGTTTTAATTACCATTAAAATTAATAAAAAGGAGAAATGTAGGTTTAGCTAAGGGACCTTGGCAGTATGAGCTATGTAAAATGTTTTCACATTGACCAACTTAATCTTGTGTGATGAAATAGCTGGTTCTGTGTGGATGAGGGGAGAGCAGCAGATGTTGTTTACCTGACTTCAGCGAGGCCCTGGAGATGGTCTCAGGAAGTATCCTTATAGACAAATTCATGGAATTGTCAACTTACCAGGCAGGATATGGTGGCTAGGCCATGGGGCTCAAAGACTTGTGATCAGTAATACGAAGTCTAGATGGTGGCTGACTACCTGTGGCATCCTTCAGGGACAGGTACTGGGACACTCTCTGACTTCTTTATTAGTGAGCTGGATTTTGGGACAGAGTGTACCCTCAGGAAGTTTGTACATGAGACCAAGTTGGTGGGAGCAGTCATGTGCTCAAGGGCTGTTTAGAGGGACCTCAGCACCCTGCAGGAGTGGGCTGACATGAAGCTCATCTAAGGCAAATGCAAAGTCCTGCATGTGGGAGGTGATAACCCAATGCAGCAGTAGAGGCTAGGAGCTGACCGGCTGGGGAGCAGCTCTGCAGAAAAAAAAAACAATGTCCTGGTGGACAGAAAGGTAAACATGAGTCAGCAGTGTGCCCTTGTGGCAAAGAGGGCCAATGACATCCTGAGCTGTATCAGCAAGGGTGTAGCCTGCAGGTCATTGGAAATGTTTATTCCCTTTTATTGGACACTTTTGGATGGCTTTTGGAGTTCTCTGCCCAGTTTTGGGCTCTCCACTGCACGACAGGCATTGACATGCCGGAGTGAATCCAGTGGGGCACCACGAAGTTGATCAGGGATTTGGAGTGCAAGTACAAGAGGCCGAGAGGGTTCAGTATTAAGAAGAGAAGGCTCTGGATGGGAATTGTATTGCTATCTTCATGAATCTTATGGGTGTATGGGTATAGAGAAGACAGAGCGAGACTCTTGGAGGTGCACATGACACAAAAGAGGCAATAGACGTAAGTTTGAAGACAGGAAGTTTGGATTAGCTATTAGGGGAAAAATCACAATAAATGGTAGTTGAACAGGTTACCACAGAGGTTGTGGAATCTCCATCCTTTGAGATACTTGCAGCTCCACTGGGCATCACTCTAAGCAGCTTCTTCTGATGGCCCAGTATGGAGCAGGATGTTGGACAAGCTATTTCAGAGCTCCCTTCCAACCAAAATTATTGTGTATTACTCTTGAGTTTTTTGCTTGTTATTCCCATCAGAAGCAAATGGCAAAACTGACAGTCTTAATATGACAGCCTGTAAACTGGCAGTGTATGAGTTGGTTTACAAGCTGTTAAGCTGCCCCAGGCTTCAGAGCAGAGCTCTCAAAAGGATGTGCTCTGTTGGAGCAAGAACCTTACTAGCTACTGCAGCTTAATGTATATATCTGTATCTAAATCCCCTGGACCTGACTGAAATGAATGGGAGCCTTTTGTACTTTTGGTGGTGATTTAATCTCTGCAGAATTAGGTATGCATTGCTATAATTAGCTTTATTTCTAAATCATTGTTTTTACGTATTTCTGCATCAGGTAGGAAAGCACCTTTTTGACTGATGTGTTTTGGGTGTTTATGTGTTCTCACCTAGCATGACCTTATCTTACCTCTGAGTGTGAAAATACAGCCTTTGTGCTTGGACATTTATATGCTGTCTTTTAGTTCATATTCCTTTCAGGACAGATCATTTAAACAGACCATTTTTACCCTAAAGAAACTTACAGTGGCAAGAAAGCAAAAGAGAGGAAATGTAAAATAGTTCCTGAAAGTAGAGAAATGAAAATAGAGACTAATACTTTCAAATTTACTTGCTTTAGAAGCTTAACTGTAGAGATGAGGGTCCAAAGAAATGAATTTTCAGTCCCTTAATTATATATGTCTGAAAAAAAAAAATACTAAGTATTTATGTTTCCAGAAATGCTCTTCAGGCTTCTAAATTTGGAAAATGTGAACACAAATTCAATCATATGGTGATACGGCTGGAGAGAAGTGTCAATCATAACATTTTTATGTGATCAGAAAGTAATTTTTAGTGGGAGATTAAGTTTCAGACTTACACGAAACAATAAATTTTAAGGAAAAAAGGCACATTTGAGGAACATACTGTTAATTTTAAGGAGACAGATGGAATTGTTAAGAAAGATAATCTATTAATGAGGAGTGTAAAATTAAGCACATAAATTTATTCTTAAATTTTGGATTTGTTTGTTCCTCTTCTCATATAGACTTTGCTGGAATATGCAGAAAAGTGGAAAACATCAGAAGATCCTCTGCCATTGTTAGAGGTGTACACAGTGGCTATCCGAAGTTATGTTAAAGCACGACCTTATCTTACCTCTGAGTGTGAAAATGTAGCCTTTGTGCTTGAACGTTTAGCACTGTGAGTACATTTTTCAGTTACTAGAAAGAATCTTATGTCATTAACTTTTCATTGCCTAAATGCTTTCTCCGTAGAGTTCACGATCTATAAAAATTCTAAATAAGCTGAAAAACACTTTATTTCCTCATAGTGAACTACTGTGTCTGAGAAAGGATTTCTTTGGTTATTGGAAATGGAGCAATCTTTCCAAGGGTTTCTCTGTTCTGGATCAAGCAAACATTCCTAATTTGAAATAGTCAGCTACTATTCATCTTTATGCAATCTGAAAGTGCATTTATTTACACAGGCTACTATAGGGTTGGACTTAAAGAAAAATCCATTTTTTTGTTCAAATTAGTGTTTTATAGAGAACTTGCTAATACAGTTTTGGCAAGAGTGTCTAGTATTTCTTTATGTGTTTAAAAGAAACAAACTGTTTTGTGACTTTTTGTGATTTCAAGCAAATTACTGTTTTGCTACTGGAAGAAAGAGCTGTATATTGCACATCTTAAAAAACAAAAGTTGCCTGAAATACTGTTCTCATTTGCCTTCTAGAAGCTGTATTGAACTTCTTCTCTGTCTGCCTCTTGATTTACCTGAAAGTAAGTGGGAGGAATTTCAGGCTTTTGTACAGGTGAGTTTGCTTCATGAAATCAAGACTTAATAGCATTTACAAAAGGTTTGGAAACTTGAAGATATTAAGTATGTAGTCTATCCAAAAACTTGTTTCCTATTGGGTGATATGGATCAAGCCCTTCAGCTAGAAATTCTGTATACTCTGAAATAATTAAGTTGTCAAACGAATCACTTGTCTATGCAGTCATGTAGTATTCCAAATATTCCTTGTAAAAGGAATATGTTAAGATACTTGGAAGTAAGCTAATATTTTTTAAAATAGTTGTCTATTAATACTGCTAGAAATGAAATAATATATGAGTCATTCTTTGCTATTTACTGTTTGTACGTTTGAGGTTAAATATGAATGAAAACATCTCTTGGTACTGCAGGATCTCCCACAAGACGCTAATAGATTAAGGATTAGTGCTCTGCTATATAAAAGCATACTGAACAAGTTTTGTTCCTCAGTGTTTATCATAAGTAATGTAGTTTGAGGTCGTGTCTAGAGCTTAAAAAAATAAAAAGGCTAAATGCAGGGAAAATCCAGAGGTGATTTTTAGAGTAAATTTTTACTAGCAACTGCCTGCTATAGATTAACTCTGAAGAGATGCACTTTGTGCTGGGAGGTTCCACATCCTTCAAAACAAATGCAAGAGTACAAAAAAAAGTGAAGAGATTTAGATGATACTTTTTTTTCCCCCCAAGACCAGTGTTAATTGTGGATTACCTTGAAAATTCTATGGCTTTAATTAGTTTGCTTCCAAGCATCCCTCTGCTTCCAGAAATTATCCTGGTATCTAAGTGCAGCAGAAATTACTTTAACTTACTTTGGGACTTCAGTCTGCCTTCATCTTAGTTGCATGTAACCATCAGATGAGTTGTTGCAGCTTAAATCTTTTGCCTTTAGTAATAGTTTAGTCTGCTGGTGTCAACCCATGATGTGAACCACAGTCTTTTCTCATCCTTCATTTTAAAAGGGACACCTATATCAACATTCAGTTTCAGAATTTTAAGAAATGCCTTGATTAATAAGTCTTAAGATTTGGGACACTTGGTCTTTGAGGTTTCTTTGCCTACATCTCTGGAGGCAGAGATAACACCTATACAGACTGAGCATTAAGATGTTTTTGATGTACATTTTGTACTCTTTGTACATGATGTACTCTTTATCTGGGTTATTCTATCTTTACATAAGATATAAAGACCATATGCTCTTAAATTTTTATTTTAACAACTTGTAGTTAAGTGTTGATCTTTTAACATACTTTGGTTTATAAAATATATCCTTCAGGTGGCTCATAAAAACTTGATGGAACATGGCAGCCAGGAACTACATATTTTAACTACACTTACTCAAGAGAAGGGGGTGTGGAAGAACTCAGTGTTGTGTGGTATTCTTTCCCAGGAACAGTTGGATCCAGATAAAGGTAAAATTTAAAACAATGTATGGGGAATATATGCCTCATTATGATAATATATTGCAATATTATTATGATAAAAATATTATGTTAAATATATTTTACGTAATAAATTTATAAAATATATAAATAAAATATGCCTGTAGAGTTCTCTTAATTATTAAAATAGTGTGTTCCTAAGAATATACAAATAATTTAATGTTAGTAATTCACGTAAAGCATATTCATAACTAGAGATATTTTGTCTTTTTTTTTACAAGCCCTGTGAAGGGAGATGACATACAGGCTTCTTTATGATAGGATGAGATTCAGCACTGATTTACAAAAAATACTTAGCATAAAACAAAAAATAAAATATATATATTTAAAAAATATGTTAGTATGGCATTTACTCAACTGTGAAATGCCTAGAGGATCATTACCGAAGATTTGTTTAGATCAGAATTGTGAGAATGGCTAACAGCAGTTGCATGGGGGAGAATATGTGAGCAGCACAGGTATACAGTGATACTTTCTGATGTATTATTTCATCTGCTAATGATCTGCAGTTCAAAACTAGTGTCCTTATGTTAACAAGCCTTGGCAGATTTTTTTCTTATATGAGGATGTCTGCTTGGTTTTTGAATCTGTATGAACTGTCACATCTAAGTGTCTGTGGCAGTGAGTTCCACAGTTTTTACATCAAGTAAAGTAGTTCCTCTTACTGTCTGCCTCCTTTTAGCCTTGTGCCTACTTATTTTGTTTGATGTCCTCTGTTCAGTAAAAAGAGAATCATTACTCCCGTTTTCTGATGAATGCATCTTTTCAGTAAGGCATGATTCGTTAGAGTGCTATCATATCCCTACATTTCTTTTCTGTAGTGTCTTTAGTCTATTTAACTGTTCTTCACATAAAGATCTTCCATAACTACTTCTAGCTTTATTGTCCCATTTCTGATAGAGGGAACCAAAGGCTTATTCAGCAGTCAGCATGTAGATGTTCTTATTTTCTACTTTATTCTCCTTTACACTCCTTTCATAATATTTCCTAACATTAGACTTTCTTTTTGATTGAGTATTGAACCAGTGCTTCAGTGCTTTCTTAAAGTTGTCTGTTAGAGTTCCAACTTGCTTCCTGAGTAGTACTTCACAGCCTGGTTTTGTGTGTATAAAGTTAGGATTGTGGGCTTTTTCACCATGAATATAATTTGGGGATTTTTATCAACCTTTGAATTTCACCTGTTACATCACTTCAGGGTTTGAAGTCCTCTTCAGTCCTTTAGAATTAGCTTTTTTTTTTTCCTAACTACCCTGCTTTATCAGCATATTTTGTCACCTTGTTCTCTACCGCTTCCAAATATTTATAAAAAAGCTGAATGGCAGAGTCTTAGTACAGATCCTCAGGAAACCTACTGAGACTTTGTTTTCTTTTTTCCTCCTTTTTTTATTTATCCATGTATGAGTCATCTTTCTAATACCAGGAGAGTGTGGTATCTTTAAGAGCTTTGGAGGGACTTCATTTAAGGCCTTTAGAAAATTAATTGCATCTCCCTTATCCACATTCTTATAACTCCCTCAGATGAGTCCAATAAATGTGTAATACATTTTTTTTTTTTACAAAAGTCATGCTTACTCTTTGGATTTTGACACTTCTTTTAATCATTTTTTGTGCATCTAATACAGACATCGGATTTGCTGCTCTCAGAATCCCCCTGAATTTTTCTAGAATATTTCTAATTTAGCTTCAGATCTGCCGCCTTTTAGTCCTATTAATATTAAGGTACTCATAAGAGAGAGGTTGAATTATTATTCTAATTGCCTTATATTTTAGTTTATTTGTAACTTGGGAATCTGGTCACTGTAGCTATGCATTTTGTCTATGGTTTTGAATAGCATCTTTTATTGACAATACAGAATTCCTTTTAGACCTGAATGTTACTTACTCGAAGATGCTTCTGCCTTGTAGTGACAGTTCTTATGAGTGACTCCTGTTACAGTTATTACTTGTCTTAAGGATAGACAAGTCTACTTCTCTAAGTTGCAAAATGTTATGTCCTGATAAATTTTTTTCAAAAGTAGAGCTACCACTTTTGCCAAGTGCCAGTTGACATGGTATTCAGGAGGAAAAGACTGCTAAAGGCACTGATGAGTACCTTGACTGAGAGTGCTGTTCTCTGGGGAACTGATGATGAAGCCATCAATATAGGTGCGCTTGGTGCTGGTGAGGTTTTCAGACTATTGGAAGCCACATATGCCCCCTCATCCAGGTAACAGTGGCAGTGGGCAAACCGCTTTTGACATCTGTACCAGTAATTTTCATGCTTTTGAGATGTAACAAGTCTGGATTTTACTTCTAGTACTTAATTTAATGAATTTTCAAGGATTTAGCTCCCCAGGTGTTCTTTGTTAATTGACTGGGACCAGTGCTGATCCTAGGTAGTTACTGGAGTGCTTTAATGGAAGAGCTGATGTTTTAACATAGCAGTATTTTGTTTTCTCCTATTAAAACTGCTAAAGCTTTTTGCTTAGCTTTTCTAAGAGGGGAGCACAGGAAGAACCCTTCATCTTTCTGAGGAAGACTGAACATTCTCTTTAACAAAAGGGGAGTTGTCAGTATATTCAGAATTTTCTCATTGTAGCCATATTCTGTTCAACTTTATAGAGTCCAGATTGGCAGATTAGGAGATGTTTCCATTTTGGAGATTGTTAGTCATAGCCTTTCATCACTTTCAATTTTATACTATACCCTCCCTCATCCATTCAACCAACATGAATCATTTGATTGGGTTTTTTTCCTTCCTTCCTGTGGATTTTTTTTCCCTTTGCATCAATGACAAGATTCTCATATTACATTTCTGTATTTTTTTGCATAGGTGATAAGCTGTTCTATAGCAGTGCTATCCTCTGTACTGTTGCATTGTTTTCTGTCATCATCTTGCTAACTTGTAGGATATTTTAGTAATACCGAAATTACAGAGCCCAGAGAGCTTACTTTCTTATCTGTAATCCACCACTCCCACTGGCTCTTCCTGTAGCCCTCTTTCAGTGAATGTCTATCTCTCGGCAGGTTTCAACATTAACTCTCATATAACACACTTCAAAATATTTGTAATCTTTGCTTAAAGAATTTTGATTTTGTTTTTATTGTTGCCTTTATCATTTGCTGTTACAGAAGTTCCCAACTATTTAAGTAGTCGGCTTGTTGCACTGGATGTCGTCATTTGTCAAATTTGATCAATTCGGTCTTTTAGTAATGTTTACTGTAATGTTCATATGTTGGAGTTGAAACAGTTGAGATTGGAGATATTGTTACCTTGCACCATGCTCTCAGTTTTTTGTTGACTATTTTTCAATTATTTCTTCGTCTTTATTTTATTTTATTCCTGTCTTGACAGTTTTAGTTAGGACAGACCCAAATAGATTATAACCTATACAGGATCTTTGATACAACTGGATATCTGCTGAACATTGGGCAGTGATCCGCTCTTGCCAGAGGCCTCTGTTGTTGACTCCTGAAGGTCAGTTTGTCTTTTTGCGTCTCCTGCAGGAAGCACAGCGAGGTGTCTGTTTCGTTTCAGAGACAGATCCTTTTAAATTGCCCTATTTTCAAATTATTCAGACCTTGAACATATTGAGAGACCCCAGTTCAATTTCACTGACCACATAACACAGTTGGTTTGGTTTCTGATTATTGTCCTTCAGCAAATGCTAGCTTGTCTATACTGGACTATTCTTTCCCTGTCCCAGCATTGAGAATGGATTGTTGCACAGGTTCCACAAAAATATGAGCAGAGAGTACCCATTTCTTAAGATGTTAGGGAGACTGTTCTCTGAGTGTCCTGTCATTAAGTGCAGTTTTTCTTACCCCTGGCTCCATTGGGCACAACTCAATTTTCTGATGAATGTTACTAGGTCAGGATTCATGAGCTGAGGAGCTCAAAGAAAAGTAGAGGAAATAACTTGTAGATGTTTGGAGCAATGGCAAGAACAGCATGTCTGTCACTGACTTCTTTGATGATGATGGATGCTATTGCATTACTACAAGATGTTCATACAGTGCTATAAAAGCTTTGCTTTTATATGTACACCCACACAAATCTATACGTATGTATGTATGTATGCATACATATATGTACACGTATAAATTCCTTTCACCCTGGAAATATTTTCAAGTCACTTGATTTGTCATCTATTTGAGTACTAGTATCTAGCCAAACGTTGGTAATGTCCTTGTTATTAGTCTGTCTCTGACAGCGGAGGTTAGGAGATCTGGCTTAAGTTACCAGATTCTGTGCAGCAGATGTCACAGAATAAAAGAGATTCTCCTCTTCGGGAACTATTTTAATACTAATATGCCACAAACTTGTTTCTGAAAGAAATGAATCATTCTCTTTCCACAAGTGGAACATCAGCACTGTCTTCTTGGGTTCTGTTTATTTCCACTACCTCAGCCAGTATTAGTCTTTCTGGTTTTGGAGGACTACCCTGGAAATGGGAATCTGGGTGCATAACTTCTATCAGCAGCGTCACTGTGCCTCCCTCCCTTTACCCCCTTTTTTCTTTTTCTTCCAGATAATAAGCGGTCAATTTTCTGTCCAAATGAGCTCTTTTCTCCTCCCCCTCACATTCTTCTCACTCTTCCTCAAAGTCCCTTTTGGTCCTTCTTGCACTTTCCATCTCCAGTATACTAGGTTAATTCAGAGGTCTCGTTTACTTACTCTGGTAACAGGTTACTGAAGGTCTTCCATGAATTAGTACTCTTTACCTCATGCCTTTCTTTCTTAGTTCTTCTTTCACCTCCATCACTACAGAAGCAAAAAACAAGGAAAAGAGATTTGACTCTTCGGATAAGAATGTTTTATTTGTCAGTATTGCTAAATTGCCACGTAATTATGAGCTTTGATTCTTAATGAGCAGAGGGATATATTTTTTTCGGTAATTTGTGACTGGTGAATGTAAAGAGATTTTATTTGCAGGAACCAAATTGCCAGCAGGATCTTCAGATGTCATTTATAAGCCTCCTAGGTAGTCATTGAAAGTTGATAGCACTGCTCTTGGCTGCCATCTGAGAGATTTCCTGACAGATGCTAGCAGTTGTGCAGATTTCACCTTTTGAGTTTCTGAATCTCTTTGGTACTGTGTCAAGAATCTGCATTCATTTGAAGAGTGCCTATGTGATCTTCTGCTCCATCAAAGCAGTTCAGTAAGAAGAAAAGCTTTTCCCCCAGTTTCATGCAGATCTTATTATTTATTAGTTCTGTTGCTCCTTGCCCGTATCTCTACCCAATGGGACGCTCACTAGCTATGTGACTGGGCCTGCAACTTCTTGATTCAGGTCCTGGTTCCTGGACAGCATTATCCCTTAAAGGTATGCTCAAAAACTATAAACTATTTTGTTCTTGTGAATTTTCTTTTCCTTTTTCCAACTAAACCTGTGTCTCCTGTGTCTTTAAAGAGTGCTGCACAGATTTTGAGTTTCAATTATACAGCATCATGGACATTTTGGACTTAAGGGATCACCCAAAGTTACATGATCCAGTTTGGTCATGAAGCAAAGGTTGATAGCAGAGTATTGACCTTCTCATATAACTTTTGAGAGCTCCCTTATGAATACATTGCTAACAAATTCTTTGCTCTGGAGTACCAGTGAACCAGTTTGCATGTATCTTAGATAGTGGGAACAACCAGTCCCAGTACCAAAGCAGAAGGAAATTGGAAAGATGTCCTAGACATTTGAAAACAGAGTATCTCATCCACATGATTAAATTCAAGATAGCAGTATTAGCCATGATCATTGATTGATCTGAAAGTAAATAATTCATGTGCCTTAGCACTCAGCATCTGTTTTCATATTGCTGTCAGATATTGCATTGCATTTTTGTGTTGATTGGTCCTGCTGCTGCTTTGGATTCCAGCTGCATGGCTGTTTTCTTCCTGAGATTGCATTGAGAACACTGAACACTTTACAAGCTATAGCTTGTGAAGAAAGAATTTTTCATGTTTCCCTGCTTTGCTGATTGATTAGCAAAGTAAGACCATGTCTCAATTCTTCAAATTACAGTGGGCCTTTTGTCTTACTGACCTCCTGTTTGAACTACTAGGTACCTTAGTTTGAGTTCAGCATTGATGTAGCTAATCTGAATTCACTGACACCTGGAATTTACCATTCTTGAAGATGTGTGGCAAACCTGGACAGCCTCATTGTTTAGTGCCCTTAAGACTGAAAACTAAAGTAAACCTAAATGTTTTGGGTTATGTGATAGCCTGTACCATGGTAACATGGTATACTTTCACACTTCTGCCTTCAGTTTCTGTCAGTGTGGCTTGTGCTCTTCAGCATGAATCTGTTTTTCCATTCTGTCATTTCCTTGCAGTGATGGTGAAATAGTCCAAAACCTAAACCTATGCTGTAGCTAATACCTGCTTAGGTGGTATGGAGGGGGAATGGAAGAACTGTGTGGAGGAAGAGGATGTAAGATGATCTTACAAAAAGCCAGAATACGTATTTTCTTTCAAATCTGATTCTGATTGCTCTTGGAGATTTAAACCTGGATGTCAGGAACAAAGTTCTTGAATTTTTCATAGGTTTTGAATGTGGTAGGCAGTCTCCTGAGTGTGTCTCTTTGAAGAGATGTTCAAAGATACAGCTATCACTATTCCGAGATCATCAAGGTGGAAAACAGACAGGTTTGAACTTAAAAAGCCAGCTTGGAAGTATTTTAATTAGAGCACCATCCACCCGAGGTCAAATGATACCAGCAGCCTCACTTAAAGTGTTTTCATCCTGGGTATATGCAAAGCAGCCACCTGGAACTTCTTTTGCCCTTTCACCAGACAGTATACCATCGTAGAAGCATCCAGGATTTGGTGCTGTATTCAGCAGAATTGTGCTGAGATGTTGTTTGCATGAAGGATTCTGAGACCCACCTCCAGGTAAATATGAAAGTACTGAGTACAGTTCAGAGTCACCCACAGTGTGAACGCACATGTGGACTAACACTTGAAGATGAATAAAGAAGTTACTTACTAGTAACTGAAGTTCTTTGAGATGGATAGTTCACATGTACATTCACCTCCTACCTCCATCCTCCTTGGTCAGAGTAAGGTTGAGAGGAAATAAAGGTCTGTGGTACATTAAAGGATACCTACTCAAGAATTGGCAAAGGGTAGAGTAGTAGGATTATGAGTTCTCTGAGTAAGGCAAAAATTCTTTTCTTTGTGCTGTACAAGGCCTCTAGTCAGCCAAAGTGTAACATACAAGTGGACTGTCCACCTTAAAGATCTTACTACCAAACTTGCTCACAGCTTATTCATGCTCATTTGTGCTACTAATCTAAAGATTACCTTTTCTGTTTTTAATCCATGTGTGCTATAAACATTACCCATAATAAAAGTTAATAGTAGTTCTTGCTGACTTGATATGGAGTTACTTGGTAATATGATCTAAGACTCAAACTGTGGGATTTTAAGGGAATAATGGGAAATCTGAATCTAACAGATTAGAACTATGGAGAACTATATCCCAGTATTTCCCAGATTGCTCCCCAGGGTTTCTAGTTCTTAGTACAGTCTGTCATAAGGCATCTGCTAGCCTTTTTTTCTCTTGTGTTAATTCAAAAATTTTATATGAATTTTGCATATGGAGTAGTTTGTGAATCTTAATGAATGATGGCACTTTGCATAAAAATTGCATTCAGTAATTCTTCAGAGAATCAGACTATTGACTGATCGCGTTATTCTCATTAAATACATCAGTTTTTATGTTCCTAAAGGTAAAATGAATTGTGCTGAAAAGCTGTACTTTCTCAGGGAGTACTTCATAACTTTATGAAGTCATGTTTGTTATGGTAAACTAAGTAAGAATTTGTCTACAATAACTTTTTTAATAGACATCAAATTTTAAAATACATTTATAAAAAGTAAAAATATACAGGAATCCTTATCCTAAAGATTCCTCACACGTACACAATGGATGTGTTTGCTCAATCTTGGCGCCGTTTTTTGTCTGTATACTGTATAGTTCAATTATGAAATGTAATTAAAACCTGTATTTTGAGTGAGCTTTCAAGTATTAACTGTAGTGAAATTAATCATTTGGATTAGAATAAAGACTTACGAGCTAATATGTAGCTTTAACCCTGAGGTCTTCCTATATCTTAATGAGAAGATAACAGAAAATGTTCTGATGATTATCTGAGGTAGGCTACTAAGCAGTAAACACTAAAGGAAAGGATTATGGAGAACTCCTAGATAGAACAATGTCTCTAAAATATTAAATGTAGTGATTGTAATATTAAATCAGAGTAAAACCTCATGGGTTACCAGTATAGCTTAAAGTCTAAGGTCTTCCTGTATCATATTACAAAAATACAGTAAAATGTTCCAATGTTGTTCCACACACAGTATCTGAGAGAGTAAACGCTGTGGGTGAAAGGATTACTGGTAGCTCGTAGGTGGAAGAACAAGGCTAAAACTGTTAAATGTAATTAATGACTGGGTCATTTGTGGGTTGACAGGAGTACAAATGTTTTTGATAAGATACTGGAAAGGATGCTAAACGAACGTGTCTGCCACTTAGAAGGAAGATGTTCCATCATAAATGCAAAAAAAGCCATTTACCATCTACCAAGTTTCTGTTAGAGTGCTGTGGTTTCCCTTTGTTCCTACATGAGTAAGGAACTGGTTATGGCCTCATCCACATGGAGAGGGAAGAAGGACCTCTTACTTGAGTGAATGACCTTATACATCAGTGAGCCATGGATGATCATTTTAATAGTGCACAAGAGTGCACTATATTGAACAAATAACTAGCAAGTTGGTTTTAATGGTAATTCAACCATAAATCTTAAAATGCATGAAGGATCATGATGGGTTCTCACAGGCCTGGTTTCTGCAAAAGGTGATATTTTCTGTCCTGAAATTCTGTGTGCTAGAATGATAAAAAGGAAAACAGCTGACCTAATTTAGTTTGTGGAGTAGTCTTTTAGTAATATCCTCCATAAGTAGTTACAGAAGAAGAAATCATGAGATAAAATGAAAGACAGTCATGAATCAAAAACTGAGGTGAAGGGAAGCAAAGAATAAAACAAAATGATCTTTATTTTTTCCCTTTCATTAAATCTCATGTTCAGGTATAGTAATGTTCCAGATAGTAGACTGAGGTAATTAATTTTACTTAATTATTTCATCAAGACCAAACAGGACTTTGAAAGTCAAGGAAACACAAGTTGGGTGAATGGGCAGCATGATTTAAATGAAATTCAGTGTGAGTAAATGCAGAAGAATATAATGAATGTTTCTACCAAGATGTATCAAAAGGTGAGAACTGCAAATCCCCAGAAGATTTCAGAAAGAGTGATTAGAATAGTCAAAAACTGGCAAAAATCTCCTTAAAGAAAAGAGCAAGATTTTACTGTAAGGTTGAAGGGATATCATGAGTCTGTTGTTTACATGAAAGAATGGCAGAGAGAAGGTAGAGAAGGAAAACAGAAAATTTCTCTTGTGTTTAGAAAACAAGGAAATGTTTCATGAAATTAAGATCTGGGAAAATCAACAAAGATTTTTCACACAGTGTAAAACTCACTTGTGGAAATGGTTGTCACAGGGAGCGGTTGATGTCAAAAAGATTAAACAAAAGTGATTCACACAATGTCTGTCTAGTTTTAATAGTTAACTGTAAATATTTTGGAGGTAGTATTAAACCTCATGCTTCATAACTGAAGTAATTTTAATCCTGAAGATCTGGGTGAGATCTGAGATGTGTACATAGGAGTGGAAACATTAAGCTGTGCTTGCCTTTTCTGCAGGACTCTTTTTCCACTGAAGTACCTAGTGTTTGGATGTTAGACTAGACAGTGGAGTTTTAGCACTGGAAGCAGCTTATCTACAGAATGTAGCTGAACAAAATATAACTATTCCTTTATCTTTGCATTCTGAACTATATGCAGTCCAAGACATACAAAACAAGCTTCTTTTTGTGAGAACATTTTCTTTGTTTGAATAACTTTTAAAGAAGTTTGACTGCGTTATATGAATGCATAATATTAAATATTTAACACCAAAACAAAGACATTTAGCTACATCTACACTTGTCACATTCATCCTTCCATAACAAGGTCTTTAAAAGACAACTGTTACCAAAGGCATAGCAAAAAAGCATAAAGGAGATGTTGGAATAGTGGCTTTGTGTAATATATTTTTCTATAAAACTGTAATTAAATGGTATCTAAACATTTTAATATTTATTTGCTCTGTAAATCTCAGTTTTGTGCACAGCTAATTTGCAAAGAAATTGGAATGAATGAAAAACAGGAATTAGATAGAAGGTCTCTTGTAGCAAGGAACCTTGGTAAAACACAAGTACACTTCTCAGGCTCTTTTTACCTTCTTGCTGTATAGCTTTTCTACCTTTTTTGATTTCTATAAATTTCATGAGTTAATCTTGAATGAGTAAATGTCATCTGTTAATTCTGTAACCCTCTGAAAAATGAGTATGTAATATTTTGGCTTGTTTTTCTTTGAAGTGAATGAATTTTTAGTGTTTGAAGGCCCTGTCCTGCTGGATATGCGTATTAAACATCTAATGAAAACAAAGCAATTAACGCAAGCTACTGCACTGGCAAAATTGTGCTCTGACCATCCAGAAATAAGTGCAAAAGGCAATTTCAAGCAAACCTACCTGGTCTGTCTGTGTTCAGGATCACCAAATGAAAAGCTAATGGAAGAAGTAAGTAAAAAATAAAGAACTTTTAGACTTCTTTCTTTAAATAAGAATAGTGACACTAGTCATGATTAGGCTATTTTTGTTTAGAAGAGGTTTTACTTTAAAATACTATCTAAAATACTTTTGGTATTTTTTTTCTTTTCATTAAAGGCTCTCTTAAACTGACTAGTAATGACTCTTGATTAAAATGCTTGTGAAAGTGTAATACTAGGTTGCTAGTAGGCATTTTCTGGCTTTGTCACAGCATTATATTTGATTTTGCTCAAAGTATTTTCTGTCTCTGCCTCAGTTCCTGTCTGTAAAATGGAGATGATGATTTTCCCACTGTTACTATTTGAACCATAAATTCTGTATACGGTGTTTTAGGTGCTGTTTTCAATACAGGGATAAATGTAGCCTTTTTTGATTCAAGTGCCTATGTCAGGAAATCACAGTTTACTTCTATTAGAAGGTAAAATTGAAGATATAATCATGTATTTTGTCTAGTTAGAAATATGAAATTCTTACTTAAATACAAAAGTCGAAGAAGAGATGACAGCTTTGCTCCTGTGCATTCTTTCAGCTGGCATCTTCATCGCTCACACCACCCCAGAGTTTTACCTGAGCATTTTTTATGATGCCATGCTTCTGCATTTGTCAGTTTTCTTGACTCTATGCATCTCTCTGCTGTTTCTTTGTTTCTGTCATCATTTTATGTTCATAATAAATAAGCAATTAAGCATGCTGAAATTGCTCTTTAAGAATTAGAAGATGGAAATTACACAATAGTTGTTAGAAAAGCTTCCTACTTTGTGTTTAAATTTGGCCAAATTCACTGTTTTGTGTATGCATGAGTTGCATTTTTCCCCACTGGAGACATTCTAGATATAGATGAAATGCTAAGATTATCCTTCGCATTGGACATGCTCTTGTAAAGCTGTGTTGGATCAGCTCAGGTTGTTGCTCTAGGCAGAACAGACTGAGGAATCCCAGCAGGAACTTCATAGGATAAACTGTGACTGGGCTTGTGCAACCTTCTGTGCTTTCATTAAATACTCTCATTGGAAATGGGAATTTTTGACCCTGCAAATATGCTTCCTTCATTACTCATCCGTATCATGTTCCCAAAATAGAATGGGCTTGGTCTGTGAATGAATCTGGCATCCTGCAGGAATGAGTAGCCATGTTTCTTAGTATGTCGTAACACACACTAAAGCTGGAATTGGGTTATCACAGATAACCTAATTCAAGTATTTCCCTGTTTTGGATTGCTTAGCTTTGCAGCCTCAACTGCAGAATTGTTTACAGTATTACTGATTATCCTGGAAAGTTTATAAATCACAAACTGAAGGCAGATACACAGTTAACATCTCAAAGTGGACTTCTGAACTAAAAAGGATAGCCATTTCATGTGTGAGAAGAGTGAGAAAATGGAAAATAAAAGTAAATACAAGAAGCACACCTCACTCTTTAGTGGCACGAAAATTTTGATACGTATTCAGAATAGGCAGAAAAGCCTTTCAGCTTGGATTAGACAAATAATTCACTTCAAAAATTGAAGAATTCAATCTGCAGTATGTGAAATGCCTAGACTGACCTGATGACTGGACCTGTACAGACCTTTCCTGCAAACAAAGCTCTGTAGAAACTCTTAAGAGACTGGAAGAACGTTTCAGAAAAATGTATTATAAGACTGAGTTCTCATATTCTTCCCTAAGCTTTTAACTAATATTAAAGCACCTCTCTGAGACGGGTGCTGAGCAATGTAGATGTTTGGTCTAAATTAGTACAGCAGTTACGTTTATCCATGTTCTTTGAGGGCTTAAGAACTGCAGTTTTCTTTAGAAGGTGGCTTTGAGATTATTAAACCTCAAATGATGCTTAGTGAAAGGTTATTACTGTAGTAACAAAGTGTAAATTCAGGGACTGAGTTGCTGTACTCTTCAAAACTGTAGTTTGATTGCTGGATCAATAGCTGGATACTATGGTGCTAAACCAAACTGTACTGCTGCCTTACCAAGTACTGAAGTGTCTGATTATTTGGATTGGGACTTCTGTTTCCTTCTTTGGGTTTTCTTATGATTTTTCAAGAGACTTCTAACAGCGTTGTTGGAATAGTTGTTATTCTTCAACTGCCAGTGTCAAAGAGTAAGTGCAAGTTTGTCCTGCCTCATGTGCTAACTGATGTAATCAAACCAGTCTGATGAGAGGCAAAATAGCAGTTATTATATTAAATCTGCTGATTCAATGCTAATACTACTGTCCAGTACTACTGGGTGACTGTGGTTTTTTCATTGCTTTGCTAAAAAAACTAAGTGCTGAAATTGTGGCTTGAACAAATAAGTTATATTTAAGTATAAGTATCTACTACACAGATAGTAATATTCTTCTAGAAGATCATTAAGTTGGTCTGCCTCTTGCTATACAGCTTCTTTTGTATTTTTGTCTTTAATTTTTGGAAAATACTGGAACATTCGCATTAGTCATCATTAGTTATCCAGCTGTTGTATTAGAGCAGTAGTAACATCAGTGACTACTAAACTGGTTAGATGGGGAGGTTGAGGTAGAAGTCTTTCTGTGTTAGGCTGCAATTTAAAGTTCTAAATCTGTTCTTTGCATTTATCATGTGTACATAATATATAAGAATGATTAATGCTGTACTTCAAAATTTTTAGGTGAGTGGGACAGTAGACAGATCAGTCTAATGTCTTTGAGACACAGGCTTTTATATTCACTTTACAAAAAGTTTTTCTGGTGGCATAGTCGCTTTTGACACTCACTTTATTTAGATAAGTACTGATTTGTTTAACTCTGTCGAGAAGCTTGATGTTCACTAAATTCTAAATTACTGCCTTTTTGTAAAGGATCAGATTAACGTTGTCTGAAAGTGAAACAACTTGCTTAGTCTCGATCTTGATTTCTTTCCTCCCTTCCAGATTGCAGAAGTAGATTGCAAAGATGCTCTAGAAATGATTTGTAACCTAGAATCTGATGGAGATGAGAAAAGTGCTCTAATTTTATGTGCAGCATTTTTATCTCGTCAGCTGCAGCAAGGAGAGATGTACTGTGCCTGGTGAGTTTATTATTTGCTAATGGAAATAAAATTAGTTTCAGCAACATATAGCTGACATATAAGCCATAAGTTAACATTCATTGTTCTTTAAAATCCATGGGCTAAACAGGAAGGAGATTAGGCTATAAGAAAGCTTTTAAAAAAGTATGTGACATGATTAACTTCTATTATGGGAGTTTGAAGGCAGCACCATATGATGAGACATTAACAAATAACAGCAGCTTTTTAATATTTTTTCTTGACAATAATAATATGCTGTAGAAATGAGGAATTTAATATCTGCAGGCAGCTAGTCAGCATTATGATGAATTTCTGCACTGAGAACAGAATACAAGCAATGGAAAAATAGGTTTTTGCATAAGATACTTTTCTGTGCTTATTTTGTAACATAGAATTCTTTCCTCTGAGAAATTTCTGGAAGGAAAGTTACAACAAAAGTAATAATCTTGCTAAAATTACTTGTTGTTTAAGACTTGATTTCCCTGCTTTGGAAACAAATAATGGGTCTTTGTTGAGAGATATCTGAGCTGTTAGACTCTGAACTTCAGCTCCTAACAGTTTAGTTGGGCTTCCAAATCTGTACAATTCATGATGGATTTGCTGTTTCCTCTTCTACATGTGCAGCAACAGTAGGATGTCTAATGCAGGGTTTGCATTAACAGATTCTGCTTAGGTTTAGGGGTTTACACTATCCCACAACATATTGAACACTCTTAGCTATTTATACTTAAGGAGGGCCTAGCATTTGGGAAACTACTAATACTTGTAATTAAGCGATAAGTTAATGTCGATAAAGTAGTAGTATTTGACTTTTGGGACTAATTTTGCACTAAATCACAGTTAGATTCAGCTCTTAAAGTAGAGCAGCTCAATAAAAATGTATCTACTGCAGAGAAAAGTTATCCTACTGTACCTGTTAATAGTTACCAAGAATTCAGAAACGTAAAATGCAAGTCTGTGGAATAAAGAATAAACCACTTAATACTACACAGTGCTAGTTTTATTCTGATATATTCTTCTAAAATTGAGTCATTGAGATAATTTTGAAAATGAGTAATTTTGAAAATTAATAATGAGAGTATATTCTTAAGAACTTTTATCTATAAAAGAAGCTATGAAGAATTCAAATTTTTTTTTCTCCAAGGGGCAAAATAGAAACTCTGCTCAGCTGTGCATTTCTTGTGACTAGATTTTGTGATTGCATTGCTATTCTTGAAATATTTTTCTCTTTTTTTCTAGGGAACTGACTCTTTTCTGGAGTAAACTGCAGCAAAGGGTAGAGCCTTCTGTTCAAGTGTATCTAGAGAGATGTCGTCAACTTTCTGTATTAACTAAGACTGTTTATCACATTTTTTTCCTGATTAAAGTAATTAATTCAGAGGTAAGGAAACTCTTGAAAGAATATTTTGTATGACACTTTTTTTGGAACTCTACACAGGAAGACTTACTAAAGCTGCTTAGATATTCAGTTTCTTAGTGTAGCATCAGCTTTGGGATGATCATAATTGATTTTACAGAAGACCCTTACAACTTCCTTGTGTAGGCAAACTATAAGCTAATTCAGTTTAAGTCACTACAACTTTTATGATCCTTCGGAAAAAAAAGGGGGGGGGAGGGGGTGGTAAAACAGAAGAGCTGGATGCCACAATTGAGATGAAGGAAAAATCTAAAGGTGAAGTTAATAGCCTCCTAATGTTGTCCATGTCCTCTAAATGAGATAGTGTCTATTAGGAGATCCTAACGTTCCTATTCATTATTTTTAGTATTTCAAATATTACAGAAAATGTCAAGGAAAAACTTGTAAGGAGAGGAAATGAAGGCTGTATATTAACATATAAACAAACTATAAAAAGCAAAAAAAAAATCTTTTTATCTGCCACTAAGAATACAGTTTGTTTTGATAAATGAAAATGATTTTGTGGACTTAAGATCTTATGTTGTATTCTAAACTTAGTTCATATATTTCAACTAATTTTGCCATCAAATGAGTCTATCATTAGTAAATACAAGCCCATCATGAGTAGTTCTGCTATTTAATTTATAGTTTGAAATCTAACTCCTTCTTAACCTTTTGATTTGAGGAATTCTGTAGTTCTATATATTTATTCTAGGAATAAAAAATCATTTTATGTGATGTTCTGATATGGCTAATAACTGGCTTCCAATCTTAAATGTGATTTTTTTCAAAGGATCTGAACTAAATTGGAGGAGGGGGGAGGAAAACAATTTCACGGAGGCTTGTGATATTAAGAGCTCTGTCTGCTCCATATCATAGTTATTTTTTCTTAGTGAGCAGTGGATCATTTCATTGATGGCAGAGGTTTGATACCATATGGGTAGCAGTGTCGTACATTCATAAATACCCTAGACTTCTTTTTCATGTATACCAAAACCTCTCTGTGCTTCCTTGGCTGCATAAAGGGACTGCAAAGTGAAAAAAATTCATTTTGTTTGCCACAGGTACAAATGAGAAAAGGCTATCCATGTGACCTTTGAAACCTTTAGGTGATGGAACATTTAACTATACAATATTTTCAGTTGGAATAAAGCATTCTTTTTAATTAAAGTCATTTGACTTTGAAGTGGCATAATTTTTAAATATAAAAATAAACCTTTATACCTGAAGTAAGTGATGTCCAGATTATGGGGCTTTTTCAAAATCATGTGCTTCTCTTACTTTAGCAATAGGACTTCCTATCATTTGAATTCTACCTAGTGTTAATTTAATATCCCATAGAAACTTATCTCAAATAATTTTGACATACTTGACAGACTTTATTTGGTGCAAAAGGTTGCATGTTGCTGTAATATAAACTCTGAACAACTCTAGCATGCAATCCTAAAGCCATCAAACCAAACAGAACATGCGGTTAATTTGTATTTTAGTTGTATGTAAACTTTTAAATTCTTTTATGCATGAAAACAAATTATGCAACTTAAGGAGCTGCATTTAAAGACCAGTCACTGTGCTTCTTAAAATGTACATAAAATTCCAGGTATACTTTTCTGACACTTAGGATTAAATAATGATACCGTGTATTTACAAATATAAAAAGGGTTATGATAAGCTGACTTACTAAATTTACTTCTGCTTTATAGATTGATGGTGCTGGACTTGCAACCTGCATTGAACTCTGTGTGAAAGCATTGCGCTTGGAATCCAGTGAAAATACGGATGTCAAGATATCTATTTGCAAGACTATCTCTTGCTTGCTTCCAGATGATTTGGAAGTTAAACGTGCTTGTCAGCTGAGTGAATTTCTTCTTGAACCTACTGTGGATGCGTATTATGCTGTTGAAATGCTATATAATCAGCCTGACCAGAAGTATGATGAAGAGAATCTTCCAATACCAAATTCATTGCGCTGTGAGCTCTTACTTGTACTGAAAACTCAGTGGCCTTTTGATCCAGAATTCTGGGACTGGAAAACTCTAAAGCGTCAGTGTCTCGCACTGATGGGAGAGGAGGCATCCATTGTGTCTTCAATAGATGAACTAAATGACAGTGAAGTTTATGAGAAGGTTGAGGATTGCCAAGAAGACAATAAAGAATCTTCCATGAATGGGCTTGCGGGCGGTTTTGATGATGCCACAAGCCTTCTTAAAGGTATCAGAGATGAAAAGCAAAAAAAGAGAGAAATTAAAAAACTCAGAGAGAGGGGGTTCATATCAGCTAGATTTAGAAACTGGCAGGCCTATATGCAGTATTGTGTGTTATGCGACAAAGAATTCCTAGGTCATAGAATAGTAAGGCATGCACAGAAACATTATAAAGATGGAATTTACAGTTGCCCTATTTGTGCCCAAAATTTTAATTCTAAGGAAACTTTTGTTCCCCATGTGACTTTGCATGTTAAAAAATCCAGCAAAGAGAGATTGGCTGCTATGAAACCACTGAGAAGATTGGGAAGACCTCCTAAAATAGCAGCTGCCAATGAGAATCAGAAAACTGATTCCATATCCAAACAGGAACAGCGGCCCATTAAGAAGAACAGTCTCTATTCAACAGACTTCATTGTATTTAATGATAATGATGGCTCAGATGATGAAAATGATGATAAAGACAAACCTTATGTACCAGAGATAGTGCCCGTTCAAAAGACACTACCTGTTAATGAATTCACCTGCCCTGTAACATTTTGTAAAAAAGGCTTTAAATATTTTAAAAATCTGATAGCACATGCAAAGGGGCATAAAGACAATGAGGAAGCTAAACGTTTTCTTGAAATGCAAAGCAAAAAAGTGATTTGCCAGTACTGTAGACGACATTTTGTAAGTGTTACTCACCTGAATGATCACTTACAAATGCACTGTGGCAGCAAGCCTTATATCTGCATACAAATGAAATGTAAGGCTGGTTTTAACAGTTATGCTGAGCTGCTGACTCATAGGAAAGAGCATCAAGTGTTCAGAGCAAAGTGTATGTTTCCTAAATGTGGTAGAGTGTTTTCCGAAGCGTATTTACTCTATGATCATGAAGCACAACACTATAATACTTATACATGCAAATTCACTGGATGTGGAAAAGTGTACCGTTCCCAGAACGAACTGGAAAAGCATGTTGAAGATCACAGCAAGCAGCCTGAAGAAGTGCAACAGCCTGAAGACCAGACTAATCAAACTGATCTTAGTCAACCTTCTAAAGTTATTGAAAATACTGATGGCGTTGCTATTAAAGAAGAATTGACGTCTCCTCCAGTTGACAATCAAAGTAGTTTTACTGAAGGAGAAAACCATGTCTGGGATCAAGTCAAAGCAGAACCAGTAGGGACTGAAAGCGTAAATGTATCAGCAAGCATACTGAGGCAAAGTGATTCTTTGCCTAATGTTGGTTCAGAGCAGTCTACTACAAGTTCAGTGAAGACAGAAGCCACAATTCCAGCAAGCAGCGTTAAGCTGCCTGCTATTAACCAAAAGGTCCGAGATAACTTTGTAAAACGAGGTAAATTGGCAGCTACTACCAGTAAAGTAGAAACCAGTACATCTGGAACCCAGCAGTTGTGCTCATCAGTTGATTCTTGTCTTCCAGTTTTCCAAGAGAGAAAGGAGGAAGATTGTCTCACTCAGTCCCAGAATATTCAAAATATTTCTGTGAGTTCAGAAGCACTAAAACCAGAAGCTCTTGAATCAAAAAGCCTAGAAAGACAAGTGAGTGTTGTAAATCCATTCAGCATGCAGAATCAGACAGGCTATCGAAACAGCTTACCCATTTCCAAACTTGAAATTGAAGACAGTATTAAGGCTGCAGCTAATCTATATAACCTGCCCTTACAAACTTTAGAGAGTATTACGTTTATTCCATCACAGCCTAGCATAAATAATTCTTTAGTTCCAGCTGTGTCAGCAGCAGCCCCAATTCAGAAATTTAATTGTCAAGTTGAAGGGTGCACCCGAACATACAACTCATCACAGAGCATTGGCAAACATATGAAGGCAGCACACCCTGATCAATATGCTGCATTTAAAATGCAGCGTAAAAATAAGAAACCTCGAAAATCCACCAATTTGCAAAATGTGACAACTGATGGGAAGATTGTGTATTTTATGCCATCACAAGTGGGCAGTCCAAGCAGTGGTGCTTTTAATGCACAAAACAAAACTAGTTTGAATCCCACTTGCTCCAGTCAAGTGCAACATGTCTCAAGTACACTTTTCCCAGCCCACATGGAAAATTTGAGTAATCCTGTGTTGCCTACAGTGGAAAGTGTCATAAATCCAAGTTTGTCTACTCGTATTAAAAGTGAGCCTGAGAGTGTTTTATGTTCCCAGATGGAAAACTTGTCTGGTGCAACTTTACCTACCCAGTTGGAAGATCTGGCAAAAACAGTTATGCCTTTGAATATTGATGGTAGTTCAGATCCTTTTCTTCCTTTGCCTGTGGAAAATGGTCCAATGTCTCTCTTTCCTTCACCAGGAGAGAATGCTCCAAATTCAGTCTTCTCACAACTGGAAAATAATACAAATAACTTTTCATCACAACTAGAAGGAAACACTAGTTCTGCTTTCTCTAAAGAGGAAACAGTTGATCAAATATTTCCCTCACGAGTGAGTAGTGAAAATAACTTCAACGAAACTAGTTCGCAACATCCAACTTCAGAAAAGGTGAAAAAAGATCATGGCCGAGGTCCAAATGGGAAAGAAAGGAAACCAAAGCACAACAAGCGGGCAAAATGGCCAGCAATAATTCGTGATGGCAAATTTATCTGTAGCAGGTGTTTCAGAGTTTTTACTAATCCTAGATCACTTGGTGGTCACTTATCAAAGAGGTCCTATTGTAAGCCCCTTGAAGGATCAGAAATTTCTTCAGAAGCTCTGCAAGCTAATGGACAGTCTTTGCTTGCCAGTATGATTCTTTCCTCAAATTCATTAAATTTGCAGCAACCACAGGAATCTACCTTCAATCCAGAATCGTGTTTTAAAGATCCATCATTCCTGCAGTTGCTCACAACTGAAAATCGTTCTGCAACCTTACTGCAGACTATGTTTCCACGGGCCAATGTGACTAACTTTAATACCAATGGGAACGAGGAAGGAAATCAAATTATAAAACAAGCCTTGGAAACTGCCGGCATCCCAAGTACCTTTGATAACACAGAAGTACTTCCACACGCAGTTACAACAAGTTGTGTCACTGGTACAACTCAAATAAATGCAGCTGTTCTCCCCAATTCAACTGTGTCACCTCTGTTGCAGACAGTCTGTAGTCCGAATACCCTGCTAACAGACCAAAACCAGACCCTAAATGCCAAAATTCCTTCAATAAATGAATGCAAGACTTTGCCTGTTTTTGCAACAGATGATTTAATGATAAAGACTATTGAAAATAGTTTGTGTTCTAGCTCATTTTCTAATACTGTTGCAACAGCACCAAATTTTGCAGGGAACAGTTCACGAGTTTCAGTTATAAGTAGTCCCAAAAATACAGAATCAAGTAACTTGAATAAGAAGGGAACTACTGCTTCGAAGAGGAAGCGAAAAGCAACTACACCCTTGCTTGCACCTAACACATCACAGAAAGTAGTAGTAAATAATATAGCAACAATGGGACTTCTAGCCAAAAGCACTGAAGCAAATGTGCAAATACAGGGAGATAATTTTCAGTCAAACTTGCTAGCAAATTGTGATTCACAAGCGGTGGTGGAAGATCTCACGCAGAAACTAAATAATGTTGACAATCAATTATTCATGACCAGTATCAAAGAGAATTTCAAAACAGATCTTGAGACTCATACAGCGTTAACCCCTTTAACAGTAAAAACTGAAAATGGGGATTCCCAAATGACGGCTTTAAATTCTTGTGTACAAGCAAATTCTGATGAACAGATTTCAGAAGACAATGTTATTCAGAACTTTGAAAAAACTCTTGAAATAATTAAAACTGCCATGAATTCACAAATACTTGAAGTAAAAACTGAAATTCAGGATACTGTCACGGCTTCAGCACAGAACTCACAAGTAAATAATGGACAGACCTCTTCAGGAAGTTCTTCCCTTAATATAAAATTACCCACTCACTCACAGTTTGAAGTGCACACAGGGAATGTCACCACTGCAAAGAGTAACTCTACTCAGTCTGAAACATCTCAAAAGGATGATGCTCAAATATTGGAAATTTTGGAGGGCTTGCAGAAATTGAAACTAGAAAATGATTCACCTATTCAGATCTCTGAGAATGTTTCCCAGTGTCCTGCAGCAGATACACTAACACCAGCACTTCCTGTTGCATCAACCGAAAATAAACCTCTTGTCCAGACATCTTCAGAGACAAGTAACATTCAGTTTAGTGACAAAGTTCATAAGCCTTTTGTATGTCAGGATCAAGGTTGCAATTACAGTGCTATGACAAAAGATGCATTATTTAAACACTATGGCAAGGTTCATCAGTACACTGCAGAAATGATACTAGAAATTAAGAAACATCAACTGAAGTATGCCCCATTTAAATGTGTTGTAACTACCTGTCCAAAAACATTCACAAGAAACTCTAATCTCCGAGCACACTGTCAGCTTGTGCATCACTTTACAACAGAGGAGATGGTAAAATTAAAAATTAAAAGACCTTATGGCAGAAGATCTCAAAATGAAACTGTAAGCACAGCCCCAAGATCTGTTGAAATAAAGAATTTGCAGACACTAATAACAGAAGATAAAATTGCAGTTCCATTGGTCAAAGAAGCTCAGATAAAGGAAGCTGTAGAGCCTGTAAAAGTCTCAGAAAAACTACTACCAGAAAAAAATATTCCTGAAAGACTGGAAAAACCTCCCCAAGTGGTTTCCCTTCCGCCAGACCAACATAATGCAGGATTGCTTGGTAATACACAGACACAACCCAAAGTACGCAAAGTTAGGAGGCACAGAAAGGAAAAAGAGGAGAGAAAACGTAGGAAGCCTGTAGCAAAATCTCTGGAGTTCCCTACCAGATACAGCCCTTATAGACCATATCGATGTGTCCATCAGGGCTGCTTTGCAGCTTTTACAATACAACAAAATTTGATTCTTCATTATCAGGCTGTGCACAAATCAGACCTTCCTGCATTCTCTGCGGAGGTGGAGGAAGATAATGAGGCAAATAAGGAAGAACGTGATGAGGCTGAAACCAAACCCTCTGTCAGAGAGTTCAGGTGTGAGGTGAGTGACTGCTCACGAATATTTCAGGAGGTTACCAGCTTGATACAGCATTATATGAAGCTTCATGACATGACCCCTGAGGAAATTGGAAACATGAAATCGGCCCTAGATGGGGGAAGGTTTTCTTGTGATCAGTCTCACTGTAAGTGTTCGTTTACAGCATATTTTAACTACATTATACATCTTGAGACAGATCATAATATTAAGATAAGGCCAAACAAAGCAGAAGAAGATGGCATATTCAAGTGCGACTGTGAAGGCTGTGACCGTATTTATGCTACTAGATCTAACCTCCTAAGGCATATTTTTAATAAACATAATGACAAGCATAAAGATCATCTAATAAGACCCAGGAGACTGACACCAGGTCAGGAAAACATTTCAAGTAAGGCAAATCAGGAGAAACCATTGAAGTCTAAACAGAGAGTACTGAAACACCGATCAGGAAAAGAAGGTAACAGGCTGTCAGTGAAAATGAAACGGAAGAAAAATGCTAACTTGGAAAGCAAAAATTCAAAAGGAATGCAAATTCAAGAAAATAAGGCTTACTCACTGAAACGTGGAAAGCACGTGTATTCAATAAAGGCTAGAAATGATGCCTTAGCTGAATGTACAAGCAGATTTGTGACACAGTATCCATGTATGATAAAGGGATGTTCATCAGTAGTTACAAGTGAAAGTAACATCATAAGACATTATAAATGTCACAAGTTGTCCAAGGCATTTACTTCACAACACAGAAATCTCCTTATTGTATCTAAAAAGTACTCTGTGTCACAAGTAAAGGAAGCATCCTGCGAGCAAGAGGAGACTAATAAAAAAAGTGACGTGAAAGAGGCCGAACCAACCTTGTTAGTGAGCAGTAATGATTCAAGTACATCTACGTTACCACAAAATGAAACTGAAAAAGGTGAGAAGGATGAAGTGGATGAACTGACAGAACTATTCATTACTAAACTGATTAATGAGGATTGTTCAAGTGCTGAAAATCAAGCAAAAATCTCTTCCAATGTAAATAATGACTTGCAGGAAAACAGCGCCTGCCACTCAGAAAAGCAAAAATCAAACAACTTAAAAAGAGCAAATAAAGAAAAAAATGTGTCTCAGAATAAAAGGAGGAGAACTGAGAAAACTGAGGATATGCATCCCGCTGAATTAAATAGCATGCATAGGGAAGAAGAGACTGCTGTTGCTATTCAAACAGCTGAAGAGCAACCTGCAGCATTTGACTGGAGTTCATTTAAGCCCATGGGTTTTGAGGTCTCATTCCTCAAGTTCCTCGAAGAGTCTGCTGTGAAGCAAAAGAAAAACACTGAACGAGACTACCATAGCAGTGGAACCAAAAAAGGATCTCATTCAAACTCACGAAAAACCAACGAGAAAACCTCCTTAGCAAGTAATAATGTCACTTGGTCGTGTTCTGAAACTGAAACCCTTGTACAGTTTGCCAATCCATCACAAATTCAGTGTAGTGATAATGTAAAAATAGTTTTAGACAAGACTCTTAAAGACTGCACTGAGCTTGTGTTGAAGCAACTTCAGGAAATGAAACCTACCGTCAGTTTGCAAAAACTTGAAGGACGTTGGGATAATCCAGAGGCTACAGCTGCAAAAGAAATTGTTATGGGTAACGAGGAAGGAGAATCAAAATACTGAAAACCTAATGTGTTTAACCATGAGCTGTAATACATTTTTATTTTGAATAGGAAGCCATCAAGCATGCTAGTAACTGTGGAGCTCTTTTATTTTGAAGTGATTTAATCTAGCAAAAAACATGACACTAGTCATGTAAATTTCTTATTTGTTTTTATCCCTATGGGACTTGAAGAAGAGAATAATTGCTTCAGTTTTGTAAATACTTGATCAAAACCTCAACTTTCTATCAGATTGTCCTTTCCATGAACTAAATCTTTGTGAATTGTCTGTGATTGGTATCTTTCACCAGGTCACTGCTCATGTATAACAGTACTCTTTATTTGTAGATACATCTTTTTGTATATATTTATTATTGTAAATCATTTGCTGCCACCAGCAGTCTGTAAGTCTAAACTATTAAATGACACATTTATATTCGGAATTTTAATTTGTAACTAAGTGATCGAGTTTTTAAAACTGTCCTTTAATCATTTTAAATTAAGAACTTTTCAACTATATCTAGATGAGTCTGCCATATCCAGTTTATTTTGCATAAAGCATTTATTTACAGGAGAGGAGCTGAATAAGATCACATTTCATAGATTAAACATGTACTGACACACCATCATTTTTGTAAATTTTAACATCCAGTATCTTTGGATGATATTCATATGTAGTTAACTCATAAATATAATAGTTTTCTTATAGCTACATTTTTCATTGCTTTTAATTGGATACAAAGCATTTATGATTCCATAATAAAAATGGAAATGTGAATAAAAATAGTTTGCTACATTGGAGATTTAAAACAATATTTGGTATTAAAGATCCTTCGTGAATGTGATAGAAAATTAGTAGTGTGGAGCAGTGTATATATTTGAGGTGGTGATTTGTGAAGTAGCCCAGTATTGCCTTAAATAAAATCACATTTCATTTCTTGTTTTATACATGTGATCTTATAAAGGTTATTTTTGTTTCTGTAACTTAGATTGGTGTATAGTTTAATTTTTGTTAAAAAAAAGAAAAAACTCAGAAACCGTTTTTGTAAATAGTGGGTTTATAAAACAGATGGTTTATTTTGATAATACCAGTTTGGTATCTATCTATAAAATACATGAGTCCTTATGCCATACCATTTAAAACTGAATAAACAGGGCACTTTCCAAAAGGGAAGTGAGATTGTGATCTTAAAGATAAACTAATTGGTTGTATTCTATTGATGGCATAGGTTCTCTCTGCACTCTTTTTCCTCTTGCTGACTGTATTTGGCAACACTTTTGCCACCTCTGTATTTTCCACACTGGAATGAGCCTCAGAAGCAGTGCCACTTGTAGTAACTGGGATTTGAGTGATTTCTTTGTATGCTGCTAACTGAAATGACAGATACCAGTTTGTTTAGTAACCAAAAGAATAAATACATTAGTGGGAGCTGTCAGTATCCAAAAATCTACAATGTTGTTTTTAAATTTAATATGTGATTATGCTTAACTCAAATGGGACAAGCCAGCTGGATTGTGTGGTACCAAAAATTTTGCTCAGATTCTTTACATTACTGGATGCGACCTACCTTCAGTAATATAAAATAGTCTTTATTTTGGGAGGGATTGGCTTGTTTTTTTTTCTATTAATTTGTCTTGCCATGTAAATCTTTGCATTAAATGCTACATCTGATTGCTTTTAAACTACCCACCTCTAATCTTTGACAATTTACTTGACTATTAACTCAGAGAGCACATTCATACAACAGAATGAAGTGACCTTTTTTGAGAGTGAAGATACATGAAAAGGCAGAAGGAAAACAGCATTTCAGCTTTGAGAACAGTCGTTAATTTTGCTATCTGGTCTTAAATTGCAGACTTCCTCACAAAATGACATGCTTCTGTTTGAACTGAGTCTGTTAGTTGCTGTAATTTTCGTTCCCTTCTGAGTGACTAATCTGCTAATTCGGTGAGGCAAAAGTGCAGTCTGAAGATGATAAATGCAAAACAAATGCCAACATTTTAAAACTAGGAGGGATCATTATAATCATATGATGCTGTGTGCTACATAATAGAGACCCCATGGTCTTCCGTGCATGAATTCCTTTTGTATGTCAACAGCCACGATTGTAGGGAGGGCAGCGGGCGGACAACCTCATCGGAAAAGGATCCGGAAACCCCACCTGAAATCTGTGGTTTTCAGATGCACCTAGCTGTTACAGTCGTCGTCATCAGATCTCTCAGTTGTTGTGGTTTTGTTTTTTTTTAAGATCTGTTAATACCCTTTTTTTTTTTTGCTAAGTAAATTAAATAGTCTCAACATTAACATTCCCAATTATGTATATTGCAACATTGGCACTTTTTAGACTAAATGAGAATAGCATACAACTGTTTAGGCACACAGTGCTGTACTAGGATGCTTTCATAAAAAAAGGGAAAAAAATCCAGTGTCATAAACATTCAGGAAATAATTTCTGTTTGGGATCTGAATTTCTGAGAAATATTTTTTTAACATTCCATCATTATTCTGATCCCAAATAATCCAATTTTAATTTGTGAATATCATAGTGGGTGCTGTACAAGTATAGTCACTGTCCTTCATTGCACATTCCCTATTAGATGGATACTGACAGCCTGTTAAACAGATAATCCACTAGGAGTTTTTGTTTTTCCTCTAGAAAATATATATATTTTAAACTCAAAATGGGGGGCAGAAGGGATGTTAGGCGGGTTTGATTTAAGATGTTACATGCTGCAGAGAGGGTATTTTAGTTCAGTGAAGCAACCTAAAAAAGTTCCTGATGTAATAAACTACTTGGATATTTTCATTTAGATATTTTTACCTTGAGTGATGTCTGTCTTCTGCGGCGTAGTTCTGGAGCCGTGCCTGAGCTGACTTGGAGCCTGCAGTCAGTTTGGCTTTGCCCTCCCTTCGTTGCACCCGCGAGGGCAGCACATTGCAGTGCTCGGTGGCCCTGCACGGCCACGTGGGCCCTGCCTCTGGGGTGCCCAGCCTGAGCCCCGTGCGCCCGGCTGCCCTCTTGCCTTCTCCCTCCCTCACTTTTCCTCTCTCCCTGCTTTCTGCTTCTCCTCCCTCTCCCCCTTTCTTGCCCTCTTCCCCCTTCTCCCTTTAATCCGTGGTACTTCTGAGCAAAGAGATTTTCTTTAAGACCTCTAGTTACCAGCAGGAATGTGCTGACAGAAGTTGTTGATTTGGAAACACAGCTTCTAAATGGAAGAGTCCGGATTTATAGTACAGACTGTTTTTTGTAATCCATGGTTCTGGCCTTGAGCTGTCGGTGAGCAGCACTTGTGGTTAATGTTGGTCATGAAGAGTTGTCTTATAGCTGAGCCCAAACACAGCGCAAGTAGGAGCAGTAGTTTTGCCCTCACTTAGTCAAGGGTCATGGTTCCCTGGGGAGAGGTGGTGGCAGTACAGAATTCAGACGGGATACGTTGTCTAGAGCCAGTATAGTGTGAGGGAAAGATGCTTTAAAAAGTAATGCTAAAACCAGTCAGTAGCTCAGGTAAGAAAATATATTTGGCTACATGCTTGCAATAAGTTTCCATGCCAAAGAATGGGTTTGGTTTGGGCTCCCGGGTGTGTGAGCTAGGCCACATTACAGTGAGGCTCAGTGCAGGCTGCAGGGCAAGAAGGAAGCTCTTGCAAGGAAGAGTTGTGGAAGCAGCTCCCGCCGTGGCGCGGTACGGCTCGGCTCGTGCCTGGTGCCTCGCGCCGTGGCCTGGCCCCGGTCGCCTCTCACCGCGACCCAGCCCGACCTAAATAAGCAGCAGCCACCTGCAGTACTGAGTGGCTGATCCTGTGATAGGGATGGGGGCACTGGCGATGGAGGCAGAGAGAGAAGGGTCTATGAGCAGATAGAAAAATCTTTTTTTTTTCCATTCTTTTTTTCAAAGTTAAGCTGTCCTGAAGCAAGAAGAGGGGTTACTTGGGTTTTAAGGAAAACTAGCATTTGTGTAAGGCTTGAGTTTTTTAATGTTTGCAGAGATGTTTTAAAATATAAGCAAGATAAATACTTCTATATGAATGTACATGGAGTGATTGTGTTATTTTTCATTTACAGTAAGGGCTTAAATTAGCTTTGTACCAATTGCTGTGTGTTCAAGGAGACAGTACTTTTATCCTTAAGAAAAAATGAACTAGAATTTGAATTTAAAAATTTTGTCTGAGTGATTCTGAAGTAAAGAAGATTGCATTAAAAAAATCCTTCAGCCTTTAGTTTAGAGACTAAGACTACAAACTCACCTGAACCAAAAATGAAGGGATGAAAAGCTTCAGAGATAGATGGGTGAATGAAGTTTAAACTAGCAAACAGAAGAAGATAAAGGTAGGGGGAAGGAAATGACAAAAACGCAGAAGCTGGCCAAGAGCAGGGACTGAGACAGTGGAAAAGTTCATTTCTGTCCTTTCAGGTCAGGTAAGCTCTGACAGAGCCAGCCTGTGTGATGCTTCTTTCCTTTAAATGGTTACTCTGCTACGTGTTGTTCTAATCTTGCAGCAAATGAGGTAGAAGCCACTTGCGCATGAGTCAGCGGTTACACTCTAGGTTAGAGTCGGTCCGTTAAAATTTTTCAGAGTATTTCTCATGTAAGACTGTCAAAACTGAAATTTGCTCCGCTACTTAGAGCATCTTGTAATTGTATTTATCATTTCACGGCTGTTAATGAGGGACTGAGGAACATATGTTCTGAAAAAACAGAGGTCTTGTTTCTCAGGAAACTGGTCTAACCAGAATGCTCCAAGCAACTTCATAATTTTCAGTGGTGATCTAAAAACCTGCAAATCCTGAATTAACATTTCTTTTTTTCCATCAGAGAGCAGCTAGTGCACAGATTTAATCAGAAGCCTGTGTTGGTGTTAAACTGTGTTTGCTTTCTTCTCTTTCTCTCAAATAAAAACTCTGCTTTAAAAAAAGTTAATAAATACTTTTTCACTAATGTGCTGTCTTAAAATCTGTTACTGATAATTACAAAATATTCTTGAAGTAAATTTTTATTTTGGTAATGTTGCCATCTTCTTAAAAATGGTGCAATAGGATATAAAAGTCACAAGATACGTTCGGTTTTCTTAGTTACTCAGACTGCGAAGCAACAGTTACGTTGATCTGATGGGCAACGGTTTTGCTTCATGCAGTGCTTGGTGGGTTTTGTGCAGTAATTGTGAAAGTTTCTAACTAAATGTTTCATGTGCCACATTTTCTGTACGTAGATATTTATCAGAAAATGTTCAGAATTTTGTAAGCACATCTTTTTCGTACACACACTGATTCAGTGTCATTAAAAGATGTAAAACTTTAACTGGCCACAAGCTGGCAAGCTAGTATCTGGGAGAGGCAGCTGCTGCTATTAAGTTCAGCAGCAATAAATGTATTTTCACCTTTTCTAAAAGCAGGTATATTTTAGCAAAAATGCCAACTTGTATGAGCCTGAAAAATGCAATCAAAGTACATATTTTTTTCATTAGTTCTTAGAATTAGTTCTGTATTTGCTATCACAGTACTCCTAAAAGTAAGGTTTTATAACTAAAGCTGGGTTTTGGAATGAAGAGGTAGTTAACAGGTATTTGCTTCTGTTTCCTCCTCTTTATTCTGGCACAAATAACAAAATCAGCTCAGCATTCAGGCAGAACCACTCATTCCGGGTAGTGTTTTTCTCTAAAAGAGTGCATTTTCATCAGACTGAGCACTGATGTCAAGAGGTCTTTCTTCACAACAACAGAAAGAGAATACAGCTTCTTAGGCACTAATTTCCATTATCTCAGAACTTTTTAGATTCAACAGAAGACACTGCTTTGCTAATTTCTATCACTCTCCTTTTAGCCCAAGTTACATATATAACAAAGAGCAAAGATGCATATTGTTTAAGAGATGATGGTTTCTAAAGATTAAGAAGAAATACAACCTGACATGTTAGGGGGAAAAGGTAATTCTTTTTTACTTAGTTTCTAGTGGAGGTTTAATATCTTTAGATTTCCCAAGTTCTTCAATAGCAGGGAATTCTACACAAGCACCTACTCTTGTTAGCAGTATTTGCAGCCTTACTAAAAGGGATTAGCACTGTCTGTGCCAGTTGGGCAAGCACTTTTCCTTGATATAATGTCCCCTTATGGGATGTGTTGTGATGATGAATACCCTAAAATTGTGAAGGGCTGCAGTATCTACAGAAGGAGGCATATAGCCAAATAACTAGACCTGCCTTTATCACCATGGGCTTAGTTACAGTTAAAAACATCTAGGGTTTGGGAGGAGAGGGGGAATTGAGATGTTTCATAGTATGCCAGTGGAATGGGCTTGTGATCATCAAGCTCACTTTGAAATACTGGTAGCTGTTGTCCACTAATGTTTTCCGGTCACCATTTCAACTCTTATCAGATCCACCCAACTGAGAAATGCTGTAAATCCCCTTTCTGTTCAAGATCAGGGTAATCAGTTCCAGGTTCTTCCAACTCTAAATATTAAAAACCTCTTTTTTGTTTGTACCAAAGCAATTATGCAGAATATTCAAAATACAACTGCTGTAGCAGGTTTTTTCAGCACAATTTATCATAATCATCTACATTTATATTACAAATTCATGAAAATGTCAGGCTTCTGCACTTTGTTTCAACATGAACAGATCTAGATAATTCTGTGAATGACGTATATAATGCAAGTGAATCTATCTGTGCAAGTAAAGGAGAAAAAAGCTAACAGAGAAAGGATATTTGCTAGATAATCTAAATATTTTCACTGCCCTTTCAATTCATTGAAGCATAGATCAGAACATAGAAATTGGTCAAACATAGCTTGCATAAGTACAAAGGTGTACTCTAGTTTTCTCTCGAGTCAGTGGGCAGCTTTTTTTCCAAGTTTACCGTGTATATTAAGAAGCAAAGATGGGGAGTTGTGAACCTGTCTTGCAGTGGCTGTTCTGCTGTGGCTAATAGTTCTTAATTTGTGGCAATCACTTTTTGAGCTTTGTTGTTTCTTGATGTACCTCATCAGATAATGTTTTATGGAGTATCTGAAAATGAGATAACTCAATTCACTTAAATTTAATACAATGCACAGACCTGAAGTTGCCACAAGAAAATAGAGGAAAATCATCTTCTCTGTGGGTTTGGAAATATAACAGTCTACAGCATTAGGACATGGTCTCATATCACATTTCACAAGACGTGGTACTTTGAATCCATTGTACAATTTGTAGAACAGAACAAGAAAAACTATTTCAAATCCTGTTTTTAAAATGAGGCTGATGAGGTAAGAGCACAGCAATCCACCATCTATTTTTCCTGGACTTTTGTAAAGCTTCTGGTTGTTTCGTTTCTCCCTATTCGCTCGATAGGCAACATGAAAAACAACCAAGAGTGAAGGAGTGGAGACTATGATTAACTGCAATGCCCAAAGCCTGATCTGGGAGACAGGGAAAAAATGGTCAAAGCAGACGTTTTCACAGCCAGGCTGCTTAGTATTGCATTCAAATTCGTTGTGTTCATATTTCCAGACTTTTTCTGCTGCCACAACATAAACAAGTAGGCGTAATATGAATACAATTGCTATCCAAATTCTTCCAATTCCTGTTGAATATTTATTCACTCCACTCAGCAGATCTCGTAGGAATCCCCAGCTCATTTTTTCTCCTCAAGGAAGGATGGAAATGCTGTATCAAAGAAACACAAGATCAGAGAGATGCTTCCTCTTGGGTGAACAGAAATGAGAAGTACATTCAAGGTGAAATGTAACGAAGAGCTGAAGCAATTTAAAATGGTTACGGACTTAAAAAAAAAAAACTGTCATTTCTAATAATTTGTACCTTCTGAGGTTATTACACAAAATTTATTTGCTGTTAAAATAGGTTTTGAAAGGCTTGTCAATGGCTGAAGCCTCATTATTCTGTTAAATCATCCTCTGAAAAATAGAGGATGAGTTCCTTAGTGACATATCTGTAGATAATGTTCAAATTTTCTCTAAGCTATTTTTGAAAAACAAAAGCTACTTTTAGCAGCATCGGGTAAAAAACATTACAAGCTTGCAGTTCCAGATTATCTTTGGATCTGAGGGTCTCCCAGATTTCAAGCTAGCACTTCAGAGATCATAATTAGCCTTTTAAAGCACAATGTTTAGGATTTGACCCCGTTGTTATGAATTGATTAATATGACAGAAATTGACAGTTTGCCCATTTCTACGTATCTTCAGAGCTGCTGTTCTTCAATTAATAGCCACAGCAATTGCCTGGCGTTAAAAAATAATGTGCTACCAGAAGTCATTGTTATAAATAGTGGAGACAATATGACAGTATTACCTGTAGACATTCTGAGAATGAGTGATGGATATATATAAAAGATTGGACTAGATCTCATCCCAGCTGATAGAAGCTTTTGTTTCATAGTTTAGAAGGGAAAGTTACGTAAATCAAACCAATGAAAACAGAAAGTTGTTCTCAGCAAGTCTCTCTCTTGTGCACACGACCAGAAAATCTTGTCTTACACCCCATCTCATCTCACTTTTGCCTCTGTGATTTCTATTTTCATGTTTTAGTGGGTGCCTCACAAATAAAAGTAAAGACAACTGCATGGCCCTTCTGCCTCCAGTCCATCTCCCTTGAGACTAAAGAAGTAGGCTGAAAAAGATTGTTGCAAACTGACAGAAAACAGTGGCAAAAGAGTTAGAGATTATTTGAAAGCTGACAGAGATTTAAGTATTAGCATGAGTAAAAGTTACATGGTTGCTCATTGATTTTGGAGAGGAAGGAAGGATTTTGTAGACTATCTGCCTAAGGAATAAGTGCAAATCCAATAACATTTGATTGTCAATAACTAATTGATCCGACTGTATATTTAGATCTTTCTCTCATTGTTTCAGATAAGGGTGGTCAGAAAATCTTCTTAAAGGTTAGTAAGAATGATTAAAATAAGGAAAGGTGTAAAATCGGATTAACTTTCACCATTTTGAATGCAACTTAATGCATTTGCCCATATTAGGCAAGAGCAAATCTGAAATCTTTCACTCAAAAGACTTTGAAGCCCATCAACAATTTTGGAATAAGTTGCATTCAGAAGAATATTTCAATTTTCCTGACAGACTTTAGATAATCTGTAAACGTAGTGCTAGCTGTACAAGAGCACTTATGTGTGTATATATGTGGCCAGGGTAATTTTTTAAATTACAAGAATAAGGAGCCCTTGGCAGCAGGGCTTTCATCAAAGTCAAATGAGGATTTAAGATAACCAACAGCAAATTAAAGTCACCTTCCCACTTAGGCCCACTTCAGAGTTCTATGTGGCTCTTGGAGGATACCAAACTCCCTTGTTCTGTAAGAGGAGAAACAGATATATTCCCAGGAGATACAATGGCTAGGAAATAGAATGAAAGAAATCTGAGAAGTTTCCAGATCTGCATGTTGTAGTTTTTAATGTCCTCACCCCACCTCGTACTCCTGCTCTGTTGTGTCAATACAATAATGAAGAAACAGGATGGGCTCTATTCGGACTCCTTCTTCATCGGCAGGACCTACCAAAAACTCCACTTAGCTAAGTTTGACCGTAGGCTGAAGAGCAAACGAAACTCTGTGGCTGCAGAGGAACATGCAAATCCTATAGCTGTGCCTGTAGCTGTATTTAATACTGATGTATGAGCAAGCTCATCAATTAGTAAGTCTGAGTACTAGTAATCAGGCCATAGCATCACAAAGCTCCACACAGGCTAAAGCTCTCTCTTGATTCTGCAGCCCATAACAACCTGTGCCTATGGGTCGACTTCTACTGGAAAGTGAGGTTGCTTATTTGGGTATCTCTACCCTGCTATAATTTGAGCTGGTGGGTAAATATATTGCTGAATTATACTGGTAGCAATGCTGAAAAAGGTATTCTTGAGAGTAATCCTTGCCAAACTACTACTTTATTCCAGGTAAAAGGGAATAAGAGGTAGATGACTTTGCTTATATCCTATTAGTCATATGCCTTTAAGCATATTTGGCAGACTGGTGACTTTATCATTAAAGGAATATTTCTGTCCTCAATATCTGCAATTAGAGCTCAAGCAGATGTTTAAACCAAGCTCTTGCAAGCACAAGCACTGTAGCCATAAATATTTCTAGATTGTAAGTGATATACAGTCAACACGTCATCAGCCTCAAAGGAGCTGAACACTGAAGCATGAAGATACTTCTGTGTAATAAAGTGCGGGCAAGGAGCAAGGCAAATACTTGCCAAGTACTGTCCTTTTTAGCATCATCTAATTCTTATTCTAATATTGAAAATACAAATACGAACAAGCATGAATATTAACAGGTATGAATGCAGACTGTGAATGAGCTGTTCTCTGGAAGAGTTATCTTACTGAAAGAACCTCAAAGGCCTTTTTTAGGATTTTATGATGTGTACAGGCACTAAAAGGGAAGGCTGGATTTCACTAGTCCATGGAAAATCAGCACAGCTGTGAGTGGGCTTTTGCTAACATCCATAACACCTGCGATCATCCCGTTCTAATGTAGAAAGCCCCATGTTACTTATCAAACCATGTTTACAGACATTTAAAAAGTGACTGGAATATCATCAGTTCTGAGTATCCAGCTGAACAAGTTGGGTCAGAAGCTAAAGATACACTGGGTCTCCAGCAAGGCACTGGAGAACAAAAACTAGTGGAAATCAGGCGATGGAGATACCTAAATATAGATTGAGAAATTCATCTTTAGGTCTCCTTTCCCAAAGCTGAACTGATACTCATTGCTAGGAGCTACCTCAGCAGAAAGATGGATTAGAAAAGAGTAACTTCCTACTTTATACCTGCTCTTGCCAATTCCATGCTGAGAAGAGGATGTGAAGGGGAAAAGAAAGGTCTGACAAAAAAGTTTTGATCAAAACTTTGACAAAAATCTCTAGCAGATCTCAAGCAATGGGCAAATTCTAGCCAGCCAGAAAACAAAAAAAGATTGGAAGAATGAAAATCCAGGGAAACTATTGGAAAATACAACAAAATGGAAATCTAGTGAGGTAGTGGGGATTTCACCAGACTAAAAATAGCTCCTGTTTTAAGTGGTCTGGTGGGTTAGAAGTGGAAAGGTATTGAAGGACTACAGGTCCTGCGGCCAGAGGAGCTCCTGCAGCCAGAACTCTGTAGAACTTCACTGACATTTCTCCACCTGCAGCACCTACTTAATGCTGAGAAATGGTTGTGTGTAGAACAATCTTCATCTGCAAGCCATAGAGCTGCTTTCATGGCATTCTTCGGGTTGTAACTAGCACAGCTACTCCGTTCAAAGGAGTTGCAAACACATCATTAAAAGGATTCATTTGCTTTATGCACTATTGTTGCTACAGAAGATCATGGAGGGTAATTGAGCTTCTGGTTTCCTTGCAAATACAATTCACTGAAACATTGCTGAAAACATATGGAAATGATCACTTGTTTAAAAAATAAAGTGGACTTCAAAGAGAAGGAGTTGTTTAACAGGTGAAGAAGAAAATTTACCTCATGAAACAGCACAGGCAAACACTGAAGAGAGGAGAGGTTACATTAGCTGAGTCTAGGGAAGATGAAGACACCATACAAGCTAAATGAAATCTGGCACAATGTAAGGATTCAGAAACACAACAAAAAAAAAGAGAGAGAAATGAAATCTTCAGTGAGCACAAATTTGCCGCAGGAAAAACATAGTAGTGCTGGGTTTTAGAACACTGTTCCAGAAGTAGCAATATACACTGAAGCACAAGTAAAGAGTAGTATCAGGGTACGCCATCTTAGCAACATTATATTCTGACTGAAGACAGAAAGAGAGTAAAAAGTGTATGCCAAATCTTTGTAGCCAAAGGGAGATTTCAAGACTCAGAGCATTTTGAGGAGGTTTATTTTGTGCAGAATGGACCAAAGAAGGGAAGCTGGCTGAAGAAAAAGAATAGATTATGGAAAATGTATATGACATCATTTTGCATCAAGGCCATGTCCAATACTGAGTCTAACAATACGAGTGACCAGAAGACCCTCCACAAACTTTATTTCCCTCATACACATAAATTACTTTGATACCTCCCTTAAGCCTGCACGCATGGTCTGCTGAGCAAACTGAGCTACCTGTATGCACCATTAATTTCTAAGTGTGTTGAATGTAATTTATTGAGTGAAGTGTTTGAATAATGCCATTGTTGTTGAATATATTAATCAAATAATCATTTCTATTGTTCAATGAGGTCTATAGAAGGTTGGCTAATGTGCATTGAATAACGCATCCACTGAAAAGCATAATGTTCAGAGAATTAGTTCATCTAGATTTCAACCAGCTCTGCTAATTTAATTACCTGAAAAGCAGGAAAGGTATCTTTGTGCAAAAGAAAATGGAATAAAAAGTAAGAAAACCTACTAAAAAGAGAGGGAGTGGGGAATGCGACCACATTGTTAGGGGCAAAAAGAGGTCTAGAGCTGCTCTCAGGAGGAGACAGGGGAAGAGGGAGAAAGCAGATTATAGGAAAAAATACTGTATTAGTGAAAATGAAGATGGGGTGGTGAGAAAGAAAACACGAGCCTGGGAACTGTGGATCTGTGAATTCTGTACAAACAAAATGAACTGGTCTCATAGGCTGAGAGATGGAAAATCACTTTCCTTTTCTGATATAAACATTGCTAATGAGAGATTTTTGTTGCACCTAAGACTTCAATTTTTTCTTAGGACAGGAAAAGAAGGAGAATCAAGAACAGTGACAAAAATGTTAAAGTACAGAGCAGAAGTAGAGAATCAGAGAATCACAGAAGAGGATAGAGGATTATTAAAAAACAGAGTTGGAAGTAATTTTGAGAAGTTATCTATTTTTTTCTTTTTGTAATTTAAACAAAAGATCATCTCAACTTTTTTTCTTTTTTCTTGAAACACCAAGGATCAGCTCAGTATTTTGAGAAAAAAAATATGTTGGCACAGTGGTTTCCATAAATAAATAATAATTTATTTATGAAGCTCAATTTCAGGTGCTTGTTTGGTAACTGCATTTTCCCCTTACTTTCTTCACTTGCTGATATAAAGAAGTCTCTGTCTGTTTTATTGTTGCTGGGTCTTTGCACCTGTTTCAGGGAGTACCCTCTGCTTCTTTACTGACTATCAGTGGTCTGAGGTCCATAGGCTGAGAAACACATATTTACTTCATTCTCTGGCCCAGGAAGGCTTGGTCATGCCTATTCTGCTCCTGCTGGGTGTTTGTTCAGCCTGTTCTTCAGGTAATGGAAGCTCCACTAGCTCCTGTGGTCTATTCTAGTGCTTCGCTGCAGAAGTGGCAGCAAGAAGCCTGCTGGAACATACAGCTACCAAGATCCAGTGTAATCCCAGACAAAGCCACCCTCCAAAGCTGAATATGGATCAGCTATTCAGACTGTTGAGGATCTGCAGCAGGAGCTGAAGAACTACTGCTACAAGTCACTAACCTTGCAATGTTTTTAATTCTTGCTCAACAGTAAGAGTGCCAATGTAAGCTGATTTCCAGTGAAAGAGCCAACAAAAGAGAATACAAAGAATACAAAGAAATCAGAAAATTAACCTAATACTGTTAAGACAACTTGTCTTCTATCATAAAACGAATAAAGCTGTAATGTTAACATTGTATTCATACTTTTTGCTTCTTCAGGCTCTTAAGAAAAAAGACAGGTAAGGCATTTAATTTTGACCACCCATGAGTAGACAAACAGCTCTCCTGATCTGCATTCTGGGCAAGTTGTTCACTTTTGGAACTGCTGCTGCTAGTTGCAGTGCAGCAGTTGATGGTTCTCAGACTAACGCAAGCCAAAGGTTTTCCATTGATTTCATTTTGCATACCCTTGCAGTGGAAGTGGAGACCCCCAAAAGGCAAATGTAAACTTTTTGGCAATAGCTTTTCCTCACAGCTCTGCTAAAAGTAATTCATGTACTCTTTAGTTTGAACAGCACTGATGTAAACCCTTCACTAATGTTTAATAAGAAATTGAATGCTCTCCTCAAAATATCAACAATCTAGGCAGAGAAAACATATGCTGTGGAGGAGGAGATGTCCGTAATGGAGGTGAAGTGGTTTATCCAGCATCCCTTAGCACATCAAAGGCAGAGCTAAAAAGAGTCCTGGTCTCTCAAACCCCAGTCCATTGCCTTTCATCTTCCTTAGCTTACTGATTTTAACCTCTCATTATTTCATGCCTATTACTAGTTTTTACACTCCTCACAGCAAGAAATATGACCTTTTGTCATTGAGAGGTAAACCTCCAGGTACTATGATAGGCGATATAACAAGCAGAATTCCATAAACAATTAAAGAGTGCTTTTTATAAGTGCAGTGTGTAAAACCACCCTAGATGTTTATTTGCAAACCATCTTTCAGAAACAGCAAGACAGACTAGATAGAAGAGGGTTTGTTAGGTCATTTAACACTAGTTGTTCATTTGGGTTTTATACCTGGCTTTGCCATAGGCTTTCCGAGTAGCTTGGGACAAACCTTAGTTGCCAAACAGTCACTTCTCCAAAAATATCATTTATAAACTACATCTTTAATAGGCACTGTAACCCTAATCATTCTTGGCATTTTTTATAGTTGGTCATTGCAATATCACATCTCATTTTGTATTTAGGAAAACCATAAACATTACTTAATACGTTGGGTGTGTTTTGCCAGCTGCTAATTGTTGTAGTCTCTCCTCTGTAGTAGATGACTAGTTTTTGAGTGAGGTCAGAGAGTTCACAGATTCTCTGTTGCTTTGGTAAATTATGTAATTAAATAAAAATTAAACTTGGAAGTACCTAGAAATACTTTAAAAAACCTTTTCATTCACGATGTCTATATTTCATCTACACAACTACCACTGCATTTCTCATCAACTTCATGCCAAACTTATCTCTTCCATGCTCTCCTGATGTAAAAAAAACCCTTGCTCTGTAGCAACTGGTCTTCAACATATTAATGTTGAATTATTGCTGCTTCATTTAGACTATTATTATAATGCTTTTGTCAACTCTTTTAAAGTGAATTGACAAAGGCAAAAGATTTTCAATTTAGAACGAGTAATAAAAATGAAAGCAGAATATCAGCGAAGGCTACATTACAGTTTGTAACTCTTTAGCAGTTATAAAATGCTGCAACAGCGCAATGAAAACATATATCCATGGTTTACACTGGCTGATGGGACACTTCCATGAGGCTCCTATCAAGCCTGACTGATGTTAGAAAAAACAATTTCTTTACTCAATAAAACCATATTTTATAACAAGAAACGCTTAACTTACCTGTGTGTGTAGCAGTGATTACAACTAAACCTCAGTTTTCTACGGGCATTAACAATCAATGATTGACTTCCAGGAAAGGGAGTTACTGCTTTAAGCCTTGAAAATGGAACCTGCTTGTCTCCTAGGTAATATCAACTAAACTAGTGAAACCTGATCATCTCTTCTGGTATGCTATTCAAATGAGAACCATAACGTTTGGTATCATTGGAAAGACACAAGAAAACGAAGGCACTTGTTTAAAGTCACAGACTTTTTTTTTTGCATCTCTTGAGTGCACATCAACATCAGCCGTAATGTTACATACTTCGTGGTTTTACATTAGCACAGACACAGCCTGAAGACATGTACACTGGAGGGTTCAAAGTAGTGGGCAATGATCAGCAATAATACTGTATACTTGCAAACAAACAAATAATTTGACCACACCAATCTTGCATGTACATACAAACACACACACAAAAGACTAACTACAAGTCTGCCCCTCACTTGCAAATCCTAAAAGAAATAACTAAAAGATCTAGCTGGTTTCCCACTCCAGATGCTATTTAATTACTAACTTATGTCTCATCTAACTTATGCTGCCTCTTCAATACTGACTTTACTGAAAGATCACAACAGCAAGAAAGGTCATCATGAAATACTTCTCAGTTCTTAACACTCTTTCTTAGAAAAGTTTTCTGGTTTTTATTTTTTTTTTTTTTTAAAAAAAAGACTTTTGTCCATGTGAAAAACATGACACCACTGTATGGAATTAAGGTAAACTTTACGAAAGCATTTAAGTGACTTAAGTGCCTTAAGTCCCCCAGTCTTTGCTCTTCAACTTTTGCGAAAGAATTGTATTTTGGATTCTCTTGTGCAAGTAAATTCTGCCTTGTTATCAAAGCCAAATATTCTGTTAGGGACACAGCACTCACTCATAATAATAGATTTCACAAACATTCAGACATATCTTCCTATTAAAATTTTAAATTACAGTGTTTTCCCAGGTAACTGGTTTGGGACTGTTGGAAAACTGTTTCCCAAGAAACCAGTTTTTGTTATTAAAAGATAGTTTGGCTACTGTGCAAGATAATGAATTCCCTCTTTGGACTAGACAGCTGAGCTACTCTCCAACAGAAAGCCCATAACTTTATTTTTTTAATAAATAAGCAATCAAATAAGTGTATATGAGCTGTCCTAATGCATCTTATCAAGAATCAGTTCCTTGTCCTATTCTGTTAGGGCATTTTTTTCTGGGGATGTGGTTATACTGCTAAATAATATTACAAGAAAAGCAGAAAGCCTGAACTCGTTCCTTGTTAAATGAATTCTTCGTGGTATAATTTGTTTATCTTAAACCTACTGTGGTTTTTATCTGAGAATTTTATGTGAATGTTCAGTAGTTCTGTGCAGAGGAAGGTATTACACAGCTCCATATATGTGCCTGAATTAGGAATTTGGTACCCTTCAGAGAGAAGCTGATGCCTCCAGAGGGTGACTAAAGGTACAAGAGCTTGGAGCTCAAGGATGGTTCACTCAGATTCTCCAGGTGCAGGGAGCTTCCCGTGGGGCGAATGCCCTCCTCTGAGCACTGCTGCTGAATGCCCAGATAAAAGCCACATTCTGCTGAAAAAGGATAGATTCACAGCAGCAATTTAAAGGCCAAAATAATTTTAGGAATATTGTGATTACCCAAATGGCAGTTGTAACTTAAGATTTAACTTAAAATAAATCTAAAATTTACTACAGCATTAAAAGGCTTGTGAGCAATTATAAGTGTTCTACAGAGAGGGAAAAGAAACCTGAAAAAAAAGCCCCCACAGCCCATTTTTTATTAATCTTAACTGCCTGGTTACTATCAGGTAGCTTAAATATTGAAGTTTTTTAAGTGTCTTCATGACATCCACAGTTATATCATCTCCATCATGTCAACATGTCAAATATTAGACAGGCCTCTCTTCAGTTTATTTTATTAAGTGGTAGTATTTGTACATTAAAAGACGACTGCAAGGTACAGAAAGTCTTAAGAGCTTATAAATTGCACCAGGTCAAAGAGATCCTTGCTGCAGAGCTTACTCTGTAAAATCTGGGAAAGTTCTAGTCTCCAGTCTTCCTAGAAGTTGTGTTCCCTGTCTTTGACTTGGATAGTCAGAGATAGCAAGAGTTGAAGGATGTCAACAAAGGGCATAGTTTAAGCTGATCTGGAAACTCAGCACTGCAGACAAGGTACTCCTGCCTATGCCCTCACTTTCACTGCCTTCCTGGCCATAGTAAAAACCATTGACCAGCTCTGCACAATCAGATTTTCTCACTGACCTAACAAAAAAAAAAAAAAAAAAAAAACTCCCTTTTCTTTTCTGCAATTGTTAGTTTTCAGCTGGACCAGGGGGCAAAATCAGTGTACTTTAGGGCTGAGTAATTGTGAAGACCTATGCAAGAAAGACCACAGCAACCACATGAGAGAACAGGTCTCCCCCCATGCCCCATGCTCTTTCTGCAGGAAGTGCAGTCTTAGATTAGCTCAAGTTTGCCATAAACCCCATTCTTAGATACCTGGTTGAGAAAAACGTTTTGGTTTGTAGTAGTGAGCAATAATAAATTCAGTGCTGTAGATGTTTACCTCCTCTTCTTTTTCAGGAGAAACTGGATTTTTTTATTCCGGGGGGGATGCTTTTGGTTTTGGTATTATTTTGTTCCTGGTTACATTGTTGAATTGGGCAAATAAAATATGTGACATTCATTAATGAAAGAAGAATCAAACAAAGTACTCTTTTTCTTGCATTATAAAACTGAGTTAAAAAGATTTATGAGCATGTTCAGTATTTGAAGAAAAACAATTGCTCTAATCTCTGTTGGAAAGATGCTGGGTGATCAGTCTGTTTCTCAGAGACAAAGCTGGTTAACAAGTGTTATAGGAGAAATATATATAATGTTATGAAACAAAAAAGACTCACTTTCAACAGGTTTACATTTTAAAATGTTTATTGGGTTAAAACTATTTTGGATCATCAGTGGGAGGGTCCCGGTAAGCACAGACAGCTGTCTTAAAACTCTGCTTTCTTTCAACAAGAATTACACAGATGAGCAATAGTAGCTGAAAAGCAGCATAAGGGCTTTTGAGACTGACATGAACTGAACAACAAAGATACAAAAAGCTCTCTACGGCACCTCTGTCTAGCTCTAGGTTTGATAGTTTCTCCTTCTGCATTTATTTCCTTAATATGGCAATACTATTTTACATACCTCAGTGAATTAATTATTCCTTTCTTCATTAACTGTGAATAAGGTGGAGGAAAAACTCAAAATTCGTAATTTTTGCTTTCCTTTCTCATCCCCTGTCCTTTCACCCAGAGCTGTTCAGGTCTTTCTGCAAAAAGAATTCCTCCCAGCTGTTGAAACGGATTAAAACACTGCTACATTCACAAGGTAGAAAAGATTGCAAAAAGCAGGCAAAACAGGAATGTAAATACACATGTATGTAACAAATTTGTGCTGAAAAGTGCCTCACTACAACTCATACCAGTGCTTAAGTCTCAATGTTTACACAAAAAAGAAAAGCTTTTTGTGTCCCTACAGATCTGTAACTGTGTGTCTCTGTAATAGGGATAAGCTTATCAATAGCTTGAGATGTCCTGTCTTTATTTTGAAGAGACTGTGAATCTCTCTTCTTGTGTGGTATTTGAAATAAGCAGGAGCTGTGAGTTGAATGAAAAAAGATGCAGAGGCACAGTCCTATTCCTAGTACTGCATTAGTCTGGCTATTGCATGCTAACGATGTCTGCAGGATAGAATATCAGATTTGCTCTGTTCTCTACAGCGACCCTCCTGCAGCTCAAATGATAAGGGGATGTGAATCTTAAGAACAGTAGAAGCCGCTATTAAGTTCCAAATGGCCAAAGCATATAGCACAATACTGAATGTGTAATCCCAAATGAATTTATTCAAAAGGAAAATAAATCTCAATAACAGTGTCAGGCTTGAAATGGGAAGGCTTTTTTTGTGTTTACTTCTCAGGAAAGAGACTCAGATATCAAGATGATGGGTGACTTTGTAAAAACTCAGAAAGACCACAGATGTTTACAATGCTACCATTTATAGAGTATCTTCTATAAAAAGATGCCAGACAACTTTATAAGCATTAATGGACTGAGTTTTTCCACATCCTGTTAGGTCAGATAGCAAAATAATGTTCACATTAAAGGTAAAATAAGACACTTTCCCACAGTCACGAAGCAAAACAAAAAAAAACAAGCAGTCCAAACATTTTTTTACTGCAGAGTTAATCTGGATATTTGGCACATGCTTAGCTTATGCAGAGCACCAGCACCCTATCCCATTTCTAAGTTCCTCTCTGCTTTTCCTCTGTATGTACAAGGCCTTATTACACACTACTTCAAGCAGAGTGTATTTTCTGTGTAGCCAGTGGTATTCTTTGCACTATGTGCAATTTCTTTCCCAGTCAGTGATGCTGTGCATGGGACTTAACTGTCCTTATGGAAAGTACTAGAGAATAATCAGCAGTCTAACAATTTTTGCCAATGTCCTTATGGCAAAGTGGTTGCATTATCAAGCAAATGTGTTGCAGCTTAAACCCATTACACCACGGCCCCTGGGAAATACTATTCTGACCCAGAGTCATGAGTTTTGTCTGTATGGATGGGATCAGTTAATGACATTAACAGGTAGGAAGAGGTGCATGAGCTGGTAAGTTAATGCACTTCCCAGGGCAGTGAGGGAACCCTTTCAGATCTTCACGCACCATGTGTCAGTTCCTCGGGATACAGAATGTCTCCTGCAGCCCTGCAAAAATCTCCCTTCCCTCAAGAAAACAAGATGCCCTCCCCAAAACCGCAGCTCATGCAGAAACCTTACATCAGCTTCTTTAAATTACACAAATGTCAAAATAAATGAGAGCAGTAATGTTCACTCAGAAGTTGCTCTTTCTTTGCTACTAAATGGATTCTATACAAAATCAGCTGTGTAGCATATGCTGCCAAAACAGTAACTACTAGCTTAACAGACGGCATGCTGTGAATAAAATACAGACACAAAACACAGACGTATAACTCAATACCTTCTTGATATCAAAACTTCTTTTTTTGTCTTTCCTCATGATATTTACACATAGCAAAAATCTTTAAATATTTGATCAGAATTCAGAAGTATCCTGTACTGTAGTGTCTTATTATTCTGCCATCTTTTCAAAAAAGTATGGAGTTTGATTACTGCAAAAGAAAACATGGAACAAGTATCTCCGGGAGCCTGAATACCTATACATTTATGTTTGTCTGCTATGCTTCCACAATGCTAATAACCAGAAGAGTTCTCTTATACATCTTCCAGGAAAAGGAAAGTGTGAACTGGGGTTAGTCCAGAACTATCTGTCTGCTATTTCACTATCTGGCTGTAGCTTAATCTCTCTGATTTTACACATACTTCTCTACCTGTTCCCCAAAGGAGGACTAATGTGGGTCTTTCTCCACTATGCAGACACTGATTTTTTCCAGAGTTTCAAATTTCTACCCTTCTTTATAATGTAGTTGAAACTGCCCAATGGCATCAAAGTCAACAGAGACAGAAAGCAGGGCACAAACTGACAGATGGTGTGATTGCATGTGCTTCATTGCTCTCTGGAAATTGGGCTGAAAGAACCCAAAATCATTTTAGGTGATTAAATTAATTTACTCTTTACAAATGATAGAGAACAAACACCACAACAAAGTGGCATTTATGTAACTGAGAGTTTTCAGATGCCTGAAACCTGGAATTCAGATCCAAACACCAGAAAGGGGATGTTTAGATCAAAACATAATCTTCTCTTCTAACGGACTGTGCTTCCAGAGACATGTGCTTGTGCAGTATCTGTTAGGGGGTCCCATGTCATTGGGATCAATAGACAGGAAAACTTCCTTGGTTCTCCTTTTCCTCTTTTTTCCTTAATATTTGCTGTGAGCTTATGTGTGAATTCACACCAACTGGAATAACCTAGTGCATCTCTTACAGCTTCTGGAGATGTAAAAGCAGTTTTGGCCCCCCAGATCCCCATGGCGGCCCAGCCCGGTGCTGTCAGTCGCTGCCCTCTGACACCACAGCAATGGCGGCTCCAGCCCCGCCACGGCCCGCCACGGCCCGGCTCTGTCCTCCCCCAGCGTCTCTCCACACGAGCACCAACCCCCTGGGTGGGGCGGCGGGAGGGGGGTTATATTTATGGGGGTTTATTTGGGGAGGAAGCAGACGAAAACGGCGCAGGCGGCCGCTCCCAACAGCCACCGCACCCAACCACTCTCCCCGCCGCGCCCCGCGGCCTCGCCGGCGGCCTCCGCCCAGGAGGGGGCGCGCGCGCTCGCGGCCCCGCCCCGCGCCGCGCCGCGCTCCGCCAGGCCCGGGCCCGGCTCGCGGCGCGGTGAGTGGCGGCGGGGGAGGGGGCAAAGGGGCCGCGCGCGGGGGGGGGAGAGGGGGCGCGGGGGCGCGGCGCGCGGGGGCGCCGAGCGTTAACGGTTCCCGCTCCCCGGCCGCAGAGCCGTTGGTGCCTTCTCAAGGGCCTTGCGCGTTATGCCTGCTTCGGGCCCTTCACGGCGGGCCAAGCCTGTTCCCCGGGGAAATCGCCCCCTCCTCCCTAATGTATAGCCGCGAGTGGCGCCTGGAGGGAAGCGGCAGCCCGCGGGGAGCCTGCCTCTGCTCAGATGGAGGGTTTCTGCTCTTTTCTGCCTTCCCTCAGGCTTGTTGCTGCTCAAGGGCAGGACAAGGGTGTCAGGCTGAGCTGCTGGGCATTTACGCTTCACGTGTGTGGGCGAGCTGGCCTAAGCCTGAAGTGCCTTGTGGTCACCTTTGACCGGCCTTGGTGCTGACCTGACGTCCCTGGTTGCCTTTGGCAGACCTTGGCGCTGCCCTGATGACCCTGATGTGCGTAGCACAGCCACTGCACAGCGAGGCACGCTTTCTCATCTGCGCTCCAGTAAGCACAGTTAACCAAAGACTTGTTTGGCTCACATTCTTCCAGGTGGCATCTCATTTGTGTGGGCATCTCTCCTGTGTGATGTGCTCCTCTTGTGTGAAAGTGAGATTGAAGTTTGGGACAACTATGGGGGCAATCACCACATTACCATGAGGCATGGGCTGCCTTGTCACATCTAAGATTTTTTTTAAAAAAATAATGTGCCCTGGTACATTTCTTGTGGCATTGTTTGTTCAGCAGTGTAGACTGCTGTTAGGTCCATGGACAGCCTAAGCATCAGCCAAATGCAATTGAAAAAACAAGCCCATGATCAGTAGGCTTCCATTTGCTCCATAAAGATTCTCATCTCCAAAGGTTCGTTTTACAAAGAACAAAACTGAAAAGATTTGAAAACCAGTGTGCTTAAAGTGGAAAAATTAGATAACACCAAAGGCAATAGTTACATACACAAATTAATGCTGGAAGAACAAAAGCTCAGAGTTACTGAATGTAGTTTGTTTGTTTCTTTTAAGAAAATTACCGCTGTCTTTCATTTTGTTTTTAGGAAGTATTCAAAATTAATTAAAATGTCTTCTGCTAAACCTCCAAATGAAAATGAAACCCCCAGAGAGAGAACTGCAGGATTGAGGGGTGTTCGAACAACCACACTCTTCCGAGCTGTGAACCCAGAGCTTTTCATTAAACCTGTAAGCGACTCATTGAAGAGCAGCTAAATATGCTTAGGGAGACATGGTTGCTTTAAAATAATAATCACGATTCTGTGTGCATTATGTAACCATCTCTTGTTATGCAAACCACCTAGTAGTGTAGCTAAAAATATTTTTGTTTTTTTTCCAGTCTGCCTGTTAAGTGCCCAGAACATTACACTGTTTATATCCAGTTTTTATTCCACCATTATATTGTCTGATTCTTTTGTATCTAATTGAATTACTTTCAGAAAGATTGCTTACAGGCATATTGTCCTTGTGATTTGACAAGTTGAGTAATAGGAGTCCTTAAAAGGGAACAAATTCTAAAGTGCGTGTTCTTCATAATAAAGGATGGGATTTTTTGGTAGTTTTTAAATATTTTGGAGAGTTTTCTTTTTCTCTCCCTCTTTAAAATACCCATACGTTTTAGAAATCCATAAAAATTTTGGGGTACTTCTTTGTACCTTTACAGAACTGCAGCATACTTGCTCGCTCATGCTCTCTGTCTGTTTGGCTGTCTCTCTCTATGTATATATATAATCTGTGTGTATGTACAATTATTGCTTATTAAACAAGTTAATAGCTGTTAAAAACCAGTTTTCTCTTGCTTGATAGCAGATAGTATAAGTTATTCAATGCATTTCATTGATCTGAGCTCCTGATTCCATTTAGTTAGAAAACCCACCAGTATTGTTAGCTCTGGCATCAATGGTCTCTTAACATTCATAAGGTTGTAACACAAAAAGCAAAAAGTTAATAGAAAAATATTGTGGCAATATTTGCCTACTGTTCCTGATACGTATAAAAATTGTGATGAAGGAGGGTGACATGGCAGAGTACTTTTATATAGAGACTTTTTTATAGGATAGCAGTGTGATTTAAACATATCAGCCAATATTCTTTGTTACAGTATTTGCTTTTATAATTAAATTGGTGATACTCTGGTTTTATTTACACCTATAGAATTCAGTGGTATCAGCAAGACTAGGTCAAATTCTGTGTATATAATAAAAGTAGACTTCGTGACAGCAATATATGATCTGTTTCAAAGAATTAAAGTTACTTGGCAGGAGCATAGTGAATTGTCCCAGTAGTATATGCAGACAAATTTTGTCAGAAGTTTGTAACAGCTGCCTGTAATAACTGGTTTTGGCCAGCTCATTCATGCTCAAAAAGCATTTGTGACTAGCAGAGGACAGCACAATGGGCAGTATGATATTCTGTCTCCAGAAAAGGACAGAAAATGCACCTTTTCAGAGAAAACTCCTTTTGCTATCACAAAGTCAGGTCTCCTTTCTTGCTGCTTATCAAAGTCATTTGGATCAGTCTACCAAAAAGGCAGTGATGGTTTTTGCAGATGTCAAAATAGGCTGCTGTTCACTTTCTAATCTAAGACTGAAAAACAAAAAGTTTGTTGTGATGAAGGAAAAAATTTTTGAGTACAAATGCATACTAAGTTTTTATTTTTTGACAGAACAAACCTGTGATGGCATTTGGACTTGTAGGAATTACCCTCTGTGTGGCCTACCTTGGTTATTTGCATGCAACGATAGAGAACAAAAAGGACCTCTATGAAGCAATTGATAGTGAAGGGTCCAGATATATGCGGAGGAAAACTTCCAAGTGGGACTGAAGAAGGAAGGAAGGAAATCTGCAAATCAATCACAGAGTTTTGCAAGGCAACTACTATTTTTTTTCTCTGTCCATTGAATTAATGGAAAAATGTCTCTCTTGCCATTTAATCCAGTTAAAGTTCCATTATAAATTTCATGCCTATAAAAATAAATTGTAATTAAGATATATACAAACGGTAAAGTGATTTTTAAGAATTGTTGCCTGGGATCTTCACAACATGGCAGAAGAGACGCAGACTAGGCTGGTAAATGTGCACAGAAATGTGTATGATAGTTCAACTCATTACTCTGTCTGATTAAGGTAGAAACAAGGGTTTGTTTTTTATTTTTTAAACAGGAGGTGTATCACATTGCCTGTGAAAATAGAAAGTTGATCTCTTGTTCTGTTGCAAGTTGACAATTATGATTTTGCAAGTAAAATATTTTTAAGATAATGTTAGGTCTGATAAAGAAATCGCTGAAGGGTTTTATTTAGTGAAGAAATTTGTAAAATACAGACCAAAATGATCCTTGGATTATTCCTTAATATTACTGGACATCAGCTCTTACTCTTTTGAACTGCTTTTTCTCTGACTTCCCGAGGAATTGAGACTTGTACTATTACTTTATCCATGTATTTATTAGTTGTCTCAGCTCTCATCAGAATATTTGAACTTTTTATTTAACTTCAGTTGAATATGAAAAACTTCAAACAGGAATACATCCCAACAAGTTTTGTTAAAAAATAAGTAGCCCCCCCCCCCCAAAAAAAAAAAGGAAGAACTCAGTCATTACCTGTCCTGTTTGGCATCAGACAGCAGACCAGTGAACATATGGGTGTCAGTTTGCCAATCAGCGTATATAACTCCAGGTTAGCCAGAGCTTGCATGGTGTTTGCGTCTGGTCAGCAGGACAAAAAAGTACAGTCCGGGGGGGGGGGGGCGAGGGGGTGATAGCAGAGGATAAAAAATATGGGACTCTGGTGTTACTGCAGGGTGCTGCAGTCTAGGAAGGTGACAGAGTTCTGGGGTGCAGTGGAGAGTGTCATAAAAGTTAAGCAAAAAAAACCCTGTGATTTTGAAAGAGAAAAGATGTAAGTAGGAAAAGATTCAAATTCCTAAGAAGTCAAGCATTGTTGATTCCTGTGCACCTGTAACTTCTTGGTTTTAAGTTGCATTTCAAAAAATACATTTCTCTATATCGCAAAGAACATTATGTAACATTAATTTATTACAAGTCACTGAACTCAAATTAAAGATGGAAAGTCTAATATCATCAGGTTCTTATGGACACAGAGGGAAAAGAAATCATCAGTGTGAGCAAGCTCAGTCTCTGCACGTGGGTTGGAGGTAACCCCTTGGCTGTGAGCATGGCAGGGGGCAAGTGGATGTTGTGGTATTTACTTAGCACATGAGGTGGTTCCCACATGAGCCTTCCTCCTTCATTTTGGCTTGAGCAAACCATGCAGGTGGGTACTTTCCTGATCCAGCACTGGGACCTTATCCTATGAGTGAACATTTCCAGCTGCTTCTTTGTGTCCAGCATCCTCTAGGCAGTATCCCAATTGCCGAACTCTGAAACGTGGTGAGAGGGTGCGTACCAGGGTGTGCTCTTTTTTTTTTCCACAAAAGACTGTGCAACGTTCTGCTTGCATCTTTCCATTCACCTCCTCATATTTATACCTCCATTAAATGATCCCAAGAAGCTTAACAATGTCTTTGTCAACCTCCTGGCTGCAGTGGCTTTCTGTCAAGCCCAAGAAGGAAGAATGTGTGAAGGGCATCTGTTCTGCAGCTCTGGGAATTGTTTGGGTTTTTGTTATCAAGAGGATGAAAAAAAGTGGCTCTGGAATGACTTCCTTAAAGGTCAGTAATTGCTCAATGGATTTCTCTGCATCTCTCTCTAAATCCTGTATTTTGAATCTGTGATTTTCCACCTGCCCATCTTTTATAGTTACCTGTGCCCAAAATTAAGCTAGGCCTTGGCTTGGCCACCTTCCCCTTGACAAGGAAAGCAAGCTTTGATGGAGCTACATCAAATAATATCATCTTCACAGCCTTGAAAGCATATTCCTCTCTGTGAGCCTAAATGCTTCACAACAGCAAGGTGTTGGGGCAAATCTAAAAGCTTGCAAGAGACTGCCCTTTGAAAGGTGAAAGAATTTTCAGATTAATTAATAAAATACTCAGAATCATCAGATGTTCTGTATATCCCATAGGATATATTTTGTTCCATAGGATATGAAGGATCTTCAGAATTAATCTTTTCTTTTTAAAAGGGTTATACTCCATATTCTTCAGTTCATTAAATTCATGAGACTTCTACGTTTGCATGGGCTTGGCTAAATGATGCCAAAACCAGTGCTACATGCAAGTATTTTAACCTGTTTTTCATAGTTTTCTTAATAAGTGCATTGATCCTGATACAGGCAGATGCCTCAGAATGAGCAAACCCAATCAGTTATTTTCACATATTTGGGAATAATGTGAGATTTGGATTCTTAAATGTTGAATTATGTTTTATGAAGTGAATATGAATCTGGAAGTTGCTGGGGAAAGTGGAGAAGGGAAAGAGAAAGGCCTAGGACTAATCTCAGCAGAGTTTAGATGGTGCGTATTCCATTGGGACTTCATAATAAAAAGCATGTCTGAGATGGGACTTGTTATCTGTTGGATGGAGTAATGTCTCATTGACTAGGCTAATCTAGAGCAGTCCTGACTGAAGGAAGAGTGAATGTTTACACTTGTTCTTATTTTTAAGATTTCTCCATATCTGTTTGTGGGAACTGCTTCACAGGTAGTTCTCTTAATACTACAGAAATTATATATAAAAAGATTATACTCAAATATGATACAAGTGCAAATACAGAGAAGAATGTAGTGAATTAATGGACAGTGAAGTACTAATACTGGAATTTGTTGTTTTAAGTTTCTGATTTTATACACATAGAAACTGTGTATGTTGAGATTAAAGCAAAAATCTCCACGCAAACAAAACAAATCACAAAACTTGTTCATTAAACTCTGGAAGCAGAGCTCCCCTTAGGCATACAGAGGATAAGCGAACAACACCAATACAATTTATTTTATCCTGTTTCTCTCAGTTTCATTTTCAATATTGTAATAAATATTTACGATGGATGATAGCTGGCTTGACAGGAATTGTAAGTGAAAATGATTTCCTGGGCAGGGAGTTTTTTCAGCTTTTTACTAGTTCCTCATTATCTGTGCTGGCATACATATCTTTACCAACAACAGCAACAAAATGCTGTGATTCAAATATCTGAAACAGTAACTATTGCCCTGTTCTTAAAAGCTTCATAGACTACATGCCTTGAATAGGAATTATTGTCATTCAGCAAAAAAAAAAAAAAAAAAAAAAAAAAAAGTGCAATAAACCCCCAAGGCTGCTGCAATGCTGCTTACCTCTATTATCAGCGAAAGTTCTTTGTGAGCAAAGCTAGTCCTGCCTAGTAACAGTTGCCACGTAGGAAGTTTTACTGAGGCTGGAAGGGGTCACTTTATACAAACCTCCCTCATCATCTGCCTGCAGCATGTGACTGAGTTGTCAGCATGTGTGAATCTTAACCCAAAGGCAAACGTTTTAGATAACATGGTAAAAAAATAATGATTAATGATTTTTCTCTCTGCACTGGCTTGCATGTTTTCTGTAGCAACAATAAGCAGTTTGCCTGCAAGCAAGAGATCTATCCAGAATATAGTTCTGACATTTTAGTAACTGTCTAGAATACCACAATGATTAGAAATCGAGATTTCGACTCCTTTGTTTGCTGTGCTCTCTGTTCAAAAATAATATCACCACCACCTTCCCCTGCTACTTTTGATCGAATTCGGGAGTACAAGCCTTTCAAAACACGGTATTACACTCATCAGGATATACTGGGTAAGTTTCTGAGATCCCTCCTTGCAATCTGAGATTTGAGAATGCTCAAAAGGCTACTATATCCATCTTTTTTGAGAGTCACAAAGGCATCCACATTTTGGTAAGAAATAACTGCATTTGCCTTCTGAATGTTAACAAATCCTGCACATTCAGTGGGGAGTCATGGTCAGCTATCCTACAGCACATCAGGGCTTTCAGATTTGCATGTGCTGAAGTGCAACAGAAAATTAGCTCTAAGAATGTTAGCAAAAATTTTCTAAGGCCCATGTAGATTGCAAAGAACTAGACTGGACTAAAATTTGTGAGCATCATCCCCTCATCCTGCAGCAGGACCCAACTGGAATATTTTATCCTGAATCCTACCCTCTCCTATCTGATCCTGGCCAGTGATCTTATCTTGAAACTCTGTCAGGGCCTGGTACAAACTCTATTTAAGTCAACAAAGTTTTCCTTTGGTATCCATAGCCTTGGGATCAAGAGAGTAAGCTTTTCTTTCTATGTTAGTTATCATCTGCAGCACAGTTATCATCTCAAGTGTCTATGTTACAGCTGTGTTGAGCATAACTTTAAAAAAAGTAATTTAAACATAGTTAGTACCTTCGTTGTGGGAAAAGGCTAAACAAACAGCTGACAAACTGCTCTGAAGAGTGATATGACATGCTGATATAAACACTCTGCAAAACTGAGGTTTGGTTTTTCTAGTATACCACAGTTGTAACTTAAATGATGAAGGAAAACATATGGTAGCATTCACATGTTTGAGGATCTAGCAGGAGTATGAAGTAACTTTATATGCTATGCCTAATTATCATAGAGGTTTCTGATCAGCAGTATGAAATTCTGTTGAAAGCATACTATGCATTTTAATTAACACTCATTGCAAGAGGGGTGTGTTTGGTTTCTATTTTAAACAATATCAAGGCTATTGAAAGCACAGTAACAGGGTGAATCCTGTATGCATCTCATAACACAAGGCCTCAGGACTTTGTTGACATAAACAACGTAAAACACGTTCAGAAGGCCTTAGAAAGCCTCCCTTCAAATTATTTTCTCTTTACTTAATATAATATTTCCACGGGAAGAGATGGTGCCACGGGGATTTTATTTTAACTACATCCACATCACTAATGGCATCTGCTCCAGGAAGCAAGCCCCATGGCACGGCATGGCTCACTGCCACACGGCTTCAGCCCCTCTTTTTTGGAAAGGATTAGCCGCACTTTTGTTGCACTGGCCTGAGGTGTTCTTGCGCCCCAGACAGTGTGCAGCAGCCCAGAGACTGTTATGTACATGCTGTCCTCCAAATACATATTACACTCTGCCTTAGCCACCCAAGCATCTAGGAGCAGCTTGGGGCAAGAGACCTTGCTGAAAGATGGCTCTCTCTCACCTGTAGCGTCTTAAGGGGAGCAAAAGCATCCCCAGAACTGCAGTGGGGTGCAGTCACAGGCAGAACTGGACAAATCATTCCCAATAAAGGTCAGAAGTAACCTATTGCTTGTGTGGTGTGGATGACTGAGGGGATGAGGAGTTGGGAGTGACACCAGTAATGCCCTCCTATTTTTCAACCTTGCCAAGCACATGAGAGACCTGGGTTCATTACGTTCTTCAGCTTTGAAGGTTCAAATTTGCACCTTAAAAAAAGAGAATTTAATTACTCTTAATTCATGTGCCAGATACCAGAGTCTTTTCATGGATCCCATCCTGAATCTATGGATAAGGCCCTTTTTTAAAGCCCAACACGTACCATTACATTTATGGAACTGCATAAGCAATAATATTTATGTGTACCTATATGTAAATATAAGTGAAATAAGGATTCACACTTGCTTAAGTTTCTGATTTTTAATTTAGCTATGGAACTAAGCAAAGGGGTCAGGAGACTGTTACAATTTTCTACATTCTAGTTGTTTGCTGTGCATGATCCATTTATGTTGATTGTACAGAGATTGGAGCAAGCATTCAACAAGAACTACATAATAAGAAGGAAGCAGAGATACAAGAGCGTATTGAAAAAATGAAGGTTGAACTTTGGTCACAGGTAAATTAAATTACACTACTGTCATTAAATGATGATTCTTTGAAATATTCATTGTAGCATAAAGAGGGGATAAAGAACTTAAAGGCTATTGCTATGGAGCTGCCATTAATTTCAGCTTATCCTTTGTTCATAGATTTGTATGTGCACAGATTTTCCCAGTTTCTGATCTCAACAAAGCATACTTTGAATTAATAACAAATTTTACATCTGTTCAGAAAATGGTCTCTGAAGCCCACAGAAGTTAACAGCTGGTAAAGCTATTCCACATAATGCTTTGTAAGATTCTGAAATTGCCCTTCATATTACATATACATATAGTGGTTACAAGTGCAGCAGCTCAGTGCTATTGTGTGACCATATTTTAACAGGAATCACTGTAATAATATTGCCAAATGGGCCAAAATGCATTTAGTCCTCTGCATTTAAATTTAACTTGCTCTGATTTTTAAATGGAAAACAGTAGAACTGTTGGATACATAACCTTTGCTTCAGCTTAATAGTATGTTAGTAGAATGTTAGCAACTATATTCAAATAATTATTTGTTTTAAAGGCCAAAATGCAAACAGAAGATGCAGTGGAGAAAGCTCTCAAAGAGGCAGCAGCTAGCCATGATGCATTTGTTCAAGACCTTAAACAAAAACATGGAAAGGAATTAAGGGTATGAACTGGTTTGCTCTCATTACTGTGGAAATAGCCAGCATGATAGAATTATCTTTTTAACAGTCCAGACTGTCATCCTTAAAAAATATATATTTTTTAGGTTTGCACATGTCCATGATCTTCATTCATCTAAGATTTGAATTATATTGTCAGGGAAGCAAATGACCTGAAAGATTTACATCAGTGGCTTTTTTTCCTTGTGCCAGATAGGATGTGACCTTGATTTACCTAGTTCTCTAATTCACTTTCAGAATGTTTCACATTTTCTTATTGAACAAAATTTGATTATCTTTTGGAAAATTCTATGCAAGGTCTTAATTCAGCCATCCACTTAACCTGACTAAGTGCATTTCTTAAAGACAGTTAAATATATGGGCTTAACATGTATGTAAGACACATACAAAGAGAAAGGAAGGCAACCGCATTCTGGAACACAGCCTTCTTGCTTTCTGCACTGTTTCACAGGGTTTTTTTTAACCACTACAGCATCTGAGCACTCCTCAGTCAGGCATTAAGCAGTGCGTCTAACACCTGTCATCTTTAGTCTTGCAGTCTCCCACCAGAGTTTGAAGTGCACACAGAGAATTGCTGGAGTGTTTGGCTTTGGAATTTTATTTTATACAAGTTCCTAAATAGCCATCTGTTTATACTGCCAAACAGTCAAAGCAATGTGCTTGGCATTTCAAGAGAGAAAGCAGTGAGGTTTACAGTGGTCTCAAGTTTCTGGCAGAGTCCATTCCATTATATGGAGCTGTTTTCCAAGAAAGCTCTGTCTTTTGCTGTCATAATATCTGCAGAGGATAGCTGGTAGAACGTCAGTTCCTCTTGTTTAACCATTGGATTACTTGCCATAAGCCTATTATATATTTCTGTAGACCTGACTGCTCAGGATTTAGACACACACTATTTGTACAGATAAATTTAGATCTAGTAACTGAGGACTAAAGAGCAGGTATGAAATTCAGCAACTGAAACAAAAGAAAAGGTAGATCTAACTAAAGTAGTTAGAAGATGTTACAGATTTGGCAGTTTGTGTTTCTTGTAGCTCTTTTAAGAAATTTGTTAACAGGAAGCTAAATGCTTGTAGTTTAATACTAAACAAATGATTAAAGCATTTTCACATGTAGGTCAGAGACAAGTACCTTCAGTAGACAGCCTCAGGAGTGGCTTTTTGTAGCAAAGCTGATGTGGCTGTTCCACCACCACTTAATGGTCAAAAGGATTTTTACCTTCTGGTAGGCAAGTCCTACTTTTTGCCACTCCACTTGTCAGCAGTAGAAAAACTGTCAGTATCTACAGAACTACAGAACATGGGGCTTGTTGATGGGTATACAAAAGATTTACAGCAGATTTCCTGTAATTCTGCTTGATCTGTATGAGAAAACTCACAAAGATCTAAGCAGCTAGAGCTTTCCCAATAAAATCCTGCCACTTCCACAGAAGACATGCTTAGCACATGTCTTGGAAAGAACTGTGAATGGTGGCAAAGCAGCCTAGATCACTGGACAATGAGTTAAGAGGATTGGATTGCTTTGCTGGAAGATGAGGCTTTGCATGGATTTGACACAGCCTACAACAAGGGAACAGAGGTATACTGTGATATATTGATTTTTCTGAGATCCCATAGATGTGTATGTCCATCCACTTAAGATTAGTATCGGCACACCTTCATTTACAAACCCTATCAATATCTTGCTGACAAACATACTAAGGACATCTTATCCATCTCACTCTAAAACCATGTCACCAAGCATGTGAACGTGTGAGAAGAAAGGTGCAACTATGTCAGGGAACTTTTTGTGCCTATGTAGAAAACACAGATGATGTGCAATGCTGTTTTTCAGGTCAGAGCGGGGAGGTTAGTGCCTTGCCTGCTGGACACCAAAGATGCAGAGAGGGTTCAAGCAAAGCAAGGCCTATGCACAGAGGCCTAATGCAGTCATTTAATGGGACTGGTGTTGTGTGGAGGGCCGTGTGGAAGTAGAAAGGATGCAACTAAGATGCTTGGGGAAAGCACAGTACTCTTTTCACTGCCAAAACTGGCACCATGCAATCACAAAGATGCTAGATTTTTTACAGGCATTTAAAATAGTTCTAGAATTTTATTTGGAACATACAAAGGACAGTGCATTAATTACTAGGGATACCCCCATGCAAAATTCCCCACTGATGACATCGGTTACCTCTGTTATGTTATGATACTGAGCTGCTGACTATGTTCTGGCCACTCTTAATCTAAGATCCTAAAATAAGACACTGTAATTACCATTAATATATTACTGAAGTCTGTTGTTCTGCTGGCGTTTGCTGGGGCAAAGACAACTGAGTAAGTTGTTACCACTCCTTACATCTATTTTTAACATTGCTCAAGGAAGCAGTGAGGAAGGCAAAGGTAGAGGTGCAGCAGTCCATGGCAGATGAGCAGAAGAGAGAAGTGGAAGCTGTAGAGCAGCGCATGGCTCACAGGCTTCAGCGTGCCCTCCTGGAGTGTGCCCATGAGAAGGTGCAAGCGATAGCTGAAGCCAGGAGGCAGGAGAGAGAAGCAGCACTGAATGAAACAGCCAGGCAGCAAAGGTGCTCTGAATGTTTCCTGTGATGTGGCTTGTAAACATATTGTGCTAAGGAAAACCACCAGACTTACACAGCAGTATTGCTCAGGAGCAGGTCTTCTAGGAAAAGATGGCTGGAGTCTTTAGAAAAAATAGCTTGGGAAATGTAAAGTGACCAGCAAGAGTTCCAGGCTCCCCCTCTCACTGACTCCACATGTAGAAGTAAAACATATTTTGTTCCTAAATGCCAGTAACACAAATCTAACTAAGGATTCAAAAGTTTTGTTTTTTATGGCTGATTTAATGTATTCAGAAATAAAGATCTCATGACTTTATTGTGCCCTTCATGACATCTATGCAAAATCTGAAGAAATGTGTTTATATGGAAAACTGGAAGATGGGGGAGAATCTAGTTATATAAAGCTTTGCTAATTAAACAGCTTTGATTTCATAATAATAACACACAGGTCTCCCTTAAGCGTAGAACACATTTTATTTTTGACAGTACAGCTAGCAAAATAACACTGTAGTGTCAAAATGAAAAGATTGGTTCTTCAGGAATGTTACTGTTTGATCTTTTTTTTTTCTGAACAGAATCACACTTCAGTTTTGATTCATTATGTACCTTCATTTTCACTATTAAAACATACCCTTTCTGACAGAGATAAATCACATTCCACATAAACTTAGCTGGTCTCTTTAGCTTCTCCTGTTAGCAGAGGTCTGCGAAAAATAACACTTTGCCAGCAAAGTGGAGAAATCAGTGACAGGGGGCAGAGATTGTCTTCTCTACATTGAACTGCTTGTCTCAGTAGCTTTAATGGCTGCCCAATACATCATTCTTTACATGTCTCTGAGCCAAATCTGATCAACAATATCTACGACGTTTGGGCTATATAACATAAACTCTATGTTTTATTAATGACCTGCTACACAAAGTTGTTCTCAGTACAACTTAAAATTACAGATTTGTCTATAATCTAGAAATCAGGGCTTAGATTTCAATTCAAGACAGCGTTTTTATGTGGAGCAGAGTTGTTCAAAGTCTGTTTAAACTTAAATGTGTACTTAATAGCTGGCTCAAAGAGAGGCCTAAATGAAGAGTGAAAAATTAATCCTCTGCATGACACTTTTTCATTCAGAACCAAGCATCATTAAAACATCATCATAGAGAAACATGCAGAAATAGAATCTTTTGCAACCGAATGCCCAGCTACCTTTTTCTATGTCACTGGTAGCCTTCTATATGATTTAATTTCTGTGGTCTTGCAGCAAGTTCTGATTTCATGTATATTTGTAGTTGAATAAGAAAAGTTTTTACAATAACCTGAATAGTTAGACTTGAATTGCTTTTTAATAATCTTTGACCACAAGGGTTCCCGACAAATCTTTTTTTCTTTTTCTTTTGAAAATAGAAGGTATTCAGACCAACTCAAAGAAGCAGGTATATTAGCTGAGGAACTATATCATAAGAATATAGAGCAATTAAAGAAAGAAAAAAGTCAGGAGATGAATATTGCCCTGGGGATCATACGAAGAAAGAATCAGTGTGAAACTGAGAAACAGCTCAAAGAAGCAGAGACCCTACATCATCATGAGCTGGAAAAAGTGATGATTACTCTGGAAGCAGCAGAAGACCAGGTGCAGACTCTCATCCAAAAACTGGAAAAAATGACAGCTTGGAAGGACAGCCTGGAAACTGAAATACAAGCAACAAGACAAGCTTTTCAAAAGTATATTGATGCCACATTTCCTAACCTGTCTCCAGGACAAGCAGATTTTATTCTCCCACTCAGAAAAGCATTTCAACAGAAAGACACTCCAAAAGAAGCAGAGGAGAGTGACAAAGAATGAAAAAAGAGAGCTAGTAGTCAAAGTGCGATATTCACTGTAAAGGTTAACTAGAATTGGAAATAGGTAATGCTGAAAAAATAAATTCATTTCTGTTCACTGAATTATATACCTGTGGTTAGAAAGAGACAAATAATCACTGCTATATTAAATAATTAAAGGATTGGCCATGCTTAGAAATTATCCATTGATCTTTGTTTTACAAATGATAGGGCAGAGATTGGAGCATATAGCACTTGAGAAGGATCCCATTCTTGAACCCTTCTTTCTTAAGGAGGGTTGAGAAAATCTGTCTCACAGTGAAGCATCAGTGCTTGGACTTTGAGGACTGCTGGCTGTGGCTGTGCCCCTGGATACTCCAATATGCAGCTGCATACACAGGCTCTGAACACCTCCAAATTGGGTTCTGAGGCTTACAGAGTGGTAAGATTTTATTCAATGCCGTTTTAATGAAAAACACTAATTTTTTCTCAGCCTATTCATGTCTGGTCATTTGGAAGTGTAATAACTGCTTGTGCCAGTTCACTATGAGAATTTTCAAGAATAAACAGAAAAGATAATGGATAACTTTGTTCTTACCTGATAATTTTCTGTAATTACTCATACAAGATAACTCAGCCCATGCTGCTTTCAGAAACTGTAGTCCATTGACGTGGATTATTATATAACTTTTGAAGAGTTACTTAGGGCAAAATGAGATAGAATAGGTCTGGAACTGGCCTCTGCTCTGTTTAAGAATAAGGAAAAGACAGAATAATGACTGACAATCATAGTCTTAAAAATATTATAAAGAAGGCAAAGATAAATTTTCCATTCACCCTCTTTTGTCTAAAATTGAAACATCAATGTTGCATTAACTTATTTTTTCTGATCCTCTTCTTCCTTCCGGTTTTTAAATTAAATAAATATTCTAATCAGAGCATGTAAGATTTTCTAGCAGGGTTCTCCAAATCTCCAGAGAGCTGTGGATATTCTACATTATGAACAGTTTTAAGGCAGTTTATGTTTATGCATGTGAAGTCTTCTACCATTAAAAATAAGGTTCAACAATAAAGGCCAGACAGAAAAATAGGTCTGTCTACAGGCAGGAAAAAGAATTTTATCAAGTTACTATTTCTACACTGATACGTACAATCTGCATCTTGAAAGCTGAGCTGTCTTTGAGAAATACTTGCAGTGCCATATGTAGTATTTGTGGAATAGGAAACAGGGAATCAGCTGTTTCCTAACAGGATTTCCTATGCAATATTTTGTTTGGAAGCAGAAGGGTTTAAGTGACCAAATCTAGAGTTCTCCAGATCCTTAGCAGTCCTGAGAGATCCATGTAGGATTCAGCCAACCTCCAGCAAACAGCTGATCCTGTAGCCTCAAGAAAATGCAATGCTGCACACACCGCTTGTGCTCACTAGAGGAGGTGGGCTTGGCCAGCTGCAACTTGAAACAGGCAGTGAGGACAGTGCTGGTCTCCTCCCCCAGTGACAGCGTCACACCCAGGCAGGACATGACTACCTCCAGGACATCCTGGGGACACCTCACCAGCAGCAATGAGTCACAGGCTTTGGGGGTGAGAAAGAATAGTAAGGGGAAACACAGAATAAGAGACCATTGCAGGGAGCACTGTCCCCTTTAGAGACCACAGGGGAAGCTCCATAGGCTGAACTTTGATCCTATAACATCTGCATGAGGGATTTTCATTAGCCAGTGCTGTCTCACAGTCCCTCTCCTAAGCTGCTTGGGGGCCAAAGCATTGCCATCTCGAGTAAAGGGTTACTGCTACCTAACTCCAGGTGTTTCCCTTGTGTTGACTCCAGCAACCTTCTGCTCTGACACCATCAGCTTGCAAGGCTGTTCCATGCCTTCCTGTTTTCAGTCTGGCTGGCCCCAGAAGTGCTCTACATGCTCTACGATGCCAAGGTTCTCCCTTCCCACTGGGTGGAGAACATCTCATGACACTTTGCTCCTCCTTACTGGCTGGAGGATACAGCTGAGCCTGCATCTTCCGGAGCAATGGGAGTTTGGCCATGTGTTTGCTTCAAGCAAGGTCTTTCGGGTTCTTAGATGCTGAGCTAATGCTTCTTCTCCAGGTCCATTAAATTTGAAAGCAAGAGCTACATGCTCTGAAAGCATGCTTGAGGGACACCTTCTAGGCAAGAAGCATGTGCCAGCAAGACTGCAAACCAACGTTCCTGTGGGAGAAGTCAAGTTTATCTATTCATACGTGCTTGAGGCCTGGGCTGCTTCAGACTATTCTCTACCGGTAGTACTGGATCTGAGATTCAGCCTGCCTAAGTATCTGATTTGCCTTCACTGTGTAATGTTTTCTTTCTTTCGTAGTGTTTTGCTTAATATTCTCTAAAGCTTTGTATCTCATTTGTTACTTGTTAATCTGAAAACACTGTATAGCATTTTGAATTTGAGCTCAGGGGTGTAAAGGAGCTTGTCTTTCCCTTTTACTGTAGGTGATATAAAGTCTAATTTGTTAAAGGGAACTTTCTGTATTTGTCTTTTTTAGAGGAACTTTTAAAAGAGTAATCTGTGCAGTCTGTTTTCCTCATACTTGGAAAAAAACAGAAAACAGAAAGTGAAAACTCTCACGGAGATGCATCACTCTGCAAAACTAAGAATTAAAGATAAATGTCACAGATTTCTTGTGGAACAGTTTAATTCATGTCAAATACTTCAAATAGACATGGTATGCTCTGGCATTATTTCCGACATAAATGTCTGCAAAAACCTGACCTCACTAAATTGTGGAATTTTCTTCTATATAGCTAATGCTCTCTGTTCATCTCTCCTCTTATGATCAAACGAAAAGAATCCAAACTTCATTTTTACAGTTGTCTAACCAAACGCATAGCGTGCACAGAGCCCAAGAGAAAATTTCTGCTTACATCCTAAAGTTCTATAGTCTTAAACACTTCATAAGCGCTCTAAAACTATTTTTAAAGATCTTTACATGTGTTAAGCATAAATGTCTTTGGAAACTACACCAACAAAATACTGGAACTAAAGTACTAGCAGCTGCATCCTGAAATGCCTAAAGCTGCTGAGTGGTCTGGGGAGGAACAAGCAGAGGAAAATAGAGGAATAAGGGGCTAAAAGGGACTGGCTGCAAGCAACCAGACTGCTGGTCACTACACTTGTCTGGCCATGCCCTGCACCTGGTCCCTCCAGTCTGTCTTATCTTCTCACTAAACTCCACTTCTACCTGTTCACCTGGGTGAGGGGCTCCCTCCTGTGTGCACATGTGTCTGGAGGTCTAAGACTGGCTTTGGGGACCATGGGTCAAAGGGGCCTGTGTGCCTCAGGTGCCCACCACTAGAGAGACAGGGTAAGTGAGGGGTCTGTATGTGCCAGCCCCTGACCAGGGGCCATGAGCCCAGAGTGACAGCGGATGGAGAGCCTGGAGGAAGTATAGGTTGTGTGGCACGTGTGGCAGTGTGTGAGCACTAGCAAACAGCGAGCCAGACTGGCCAGCGAGTGGGATAAATGGCTTGGGAGCCAGGTGTTGAAGCAGCCGTAGATCTGAGCCAGGTACAGGGAGATCGGAGGCCCTTTGAATAGCTCCTGGAGAGGCCAGTAGGTGCAGCCAGCTACTGGGAGAGCCGTGGGCCCTGGGGGCCAGCAACTGGTCCAGTCTCTGGACCAGCTACCAGAGATCCACCTGCCTGCAGATCTGTGTGTAGGCACAGGGAGGCCAGGGGCCTGGGTCAGTTACTGCATAACTGAGTGTCCATAGCCAGCGACTGGAGGGATCCATGTTTGTTTACATACATATATATACATACATACATACGTATGTATGTATATATATGTATATATAAACTGATAGGCTTTCATCCTGATCAACTAGAGAGAGGAACAGGATGAGGCCATTGGTGGTGCTATGTTTGCATGAGTGCTGGTTTTAGTCTGTGATGATCTGTATGGCTGGTTGTGCATGTATATACATATTTATATATGTATATACATATACATGCACTCTGTGTGTGAGCGTCCATCGGGAATTCATGCTCAGCCTCACTGCCAGCTGGACATAAGGACACAGAGCTGCAGCAGGCTTGTCTCAGCTGGGCTACAGGATTCGGTAACTCCTAACAGTCAAAAATGAGTATTCCGCGACTTGCATTTTGGAGAACCAAGCTGAGGATGAAGTGCTTCAACCCCTCACGAACAAACATTTCATGTCCTCTTATGACAACAAAAAAGTAGAGGTTTTGTTCTTTTCCAGTGGGGAGAGTAGAATATAGTCATCATATACACCTGCAATGCCTTGTTGGTAGCATTTCTTTCAGGAAAAGAGAAGTCACCCTGTCTTCTAAGTATCTAGCTAAGCCTGATGTAAGGATTGTAAAGTTTCCATTCTAGTTGTATGCACAGCACAGTATTAATAGTGGCTGACATATGAACAAAAAAAAAAATTTTATATTCTGTAGGTTTCTGCATGTCAGATACTTAACTGTAACAAAATCTGTGAGTAAATAAGCTGTTAGTAGCTAATAAAAATTGGGACTTCACACATACAAGTGCTCCTTTCATTGCATGAAGCAGAGACAACATATGTTTGTTGGCCTGATTTGGCTTCTGTTTGCAAAGGATTGCTGCCTGAAGTACACTACCCACTTCACTTGCCCTCTGAATCAGAGCAAGCGTGAATACACGCTTTTTGAATGTTTGTCTGAAGGATGCAAATGAAGAAGCTTTCAGATAACATCTGGACCCTAGGGTACCGGTGACAGCACATATTAACAGCTGAGTGTATGAAACGAAACCCAGAATGGGGGAGCTGTACTGCTGTAATGGGTAATGCAGGAAGCAGGATATCTCTATCAGGCATTCAGGATATGTTTAAAATTACCAGAATGTACCACAGGTTTTGTGTCTCAGGAATAGTAAAACCTTCTGTCTAAGGCAATGTTATAAAAGACTGAAAACTGGGTTATCTAATTACTGTAGCTGAGCAGCTGAACTGATAGGGAGCTGCAGAGTGTGGCTGATAAGCAAGTAATTAATAAACAAGAGACATCTTGCTCATTAGTGCCTCAAAGGTCTGCAGAATAGAGCTGTAGTGGCTTAAAAGGAGGATAAGCAGATTGTCGGATGTCCGACTCAGCAACAGATCAGTGCGATGTTTGCTGCCAGTGAAAATATGGTGGAGTAAGGAAACATGAGTGACTAACAATAAACTGCATTAAGTGACTGGTGGGAGATACAGGTGCTGGTACAGCTAGTATCAAGACAGCATTAATAGTATTAATATTAATACTATTAATGCTGGCTAGCACATAAATTACATGTGTGTTCTTGGGATATCCAGGAAAGGGTTTTGCCTGCAGAAGTGACAGGAGTGGCCAGAGGGAAGGACAAATCTTCTCCAGTGCAAGACGCTGGGATTAGCAGTTAACACATTACCTTAGCTGTCTTTGGTCCAGTGAGATAATCAAGAGTCAGACAATCAGCTTAAGTAACAAAAGCTAGCAAACTAACTCCAAGTAGAAAGGTAAATAAAACAGCTGTATCCCAGCTGTGACATGGCTTGTCCAAATCTTGAATCTTTTGTAGCTGAACGTTGACAGTTTTTCTTACTCTTTCCTAAACCTGTCTCTAGCACTCACTCTGGTTTTGCTTCTCTTAAAGGTATGGCTGCCTTGTGCTTGTTACTGGATTATGCCTTGGTTTCTTACACTTAGATTCTTCCAAAATACAGCTGCAGCCCTGTCATGTTTGTCCTAAAACTTCAACTTCTTGGCTGACTAGAGAAAAATCCTACCCATCAGGGTGTCTGAGCACCATAGTTTGCCATTAATTTTTTCTTAAGATCATATACTTCTCTCTTCTTCCAAACTTTTAAAAAGGCATGAACACTTTTTGTTTGCTTCTCTGAAAATTCAAATCACATTATAATAGGAATATTGCTGGTCAACATTCAGCTTGACTTCATTCTGCTCTGCTTGTGCCCCGCTCCCTTTAACCTGACTTAACCTGATATTTACAGTATTTAGAAGTCTGTTCAATTATGTGAAAATTTATTTTTCCCAGGTACATTTGGGGAAGAGAGAAGAAAAGGAAGGAAGAGCAACTCTTGCATACTTCTTTATGTGACACACAAAAAAAAAAAAAAAAAAAAAAAAAAGAAAAGGAAAAATCAATTCTTTCTCTTTGGCTTTGCCTGCACATTGCATTATGCCATGCAGCACATAAGATAACCCATCCAGAGCTATTTTGAGTACCAAGACGGAGAACTGTAATAGAATTATTGAGATTTGTGTGAACATAGAATGAAAGGCAATGTCTGGGTGTGGAAGCATGAGAAGGAACAAAGGCAGGAGCAGGGCTATAAGAGCAGCATGTGCAGCATGTGCTGCTGGCAGGTCATCAAGATACTAGCACATATCAGCTTGTGGCTTCTCAGGACACCAAGACCGGGAAAAAAAAAAGGACAGTGAAAACATCCTGATGACTCACAAGGATGGGACAGGTTAAAGCAACCAACCGCTGTCAGCTCCTTCAGGGTTCAGAAAGACATGTCTAGACCAACACAAGGTTATCAACCCAAGAAGATAATCTTGGAGCCTACATGTGGTGAGGACTTTATAGGCAATGTTCTTTGTCCTCTGTGTCATTGCACTAAATCCTGAGCAGACCACCTGGATACAAGCATCTTTTTGCTTCTGAGTATGTGGTTATGTGAATGTGAGTTAAATCAATTTTGTTTTAAATTGAATTTGCCTGTGGAATGCAATACACAAGAAATGAACCCTATATAATGTCTTTTTGAGGAGGAGGAAGGTATAATACTGAAAGAGTATTGCAAAGGGAAATCATAATGCTAATTCGAGTCTTTCCACTGGTTTGTCATTAAGTAGAAACCAAATCATAACACAGAGGGTTTTGAGAAACTGCACTCTCAAAGCCAATATTCTCTCAACTCTTTTTTAGCTTGATTAAAAACATAGAGCTTTATCTTTTGGGCACTGACTTACAGCATATTTAAGGTTCTCTATGGCTGAGATAACTTTGCAGTCTTCATAGTAACACAGGTAGGTGCTGACTAGTGTGTTGGAAATAAATAATCCATATAACTCACCTATTACTTCAGCAGAGAAAGTATGAAAAATTTGTTACAGAAACTTGTGGAGGTTCTTGCCAAGGTATAGTAGGTGATGTCATGGCTGAACATGCATGCAAGTCATCTGAAGATGGGCACTCCTAGAAAAAGCAAAATGTAACCTGGTGCTTATGAAGAGTAGCTTTCAGAAGAGTTGCTGGAAAATGGTAGAGGAGAGTATCAGAGAATCTCTGAGGCCTGCAAACTCTTTAACTCAAAACAGGCAGGGTGCACACATCGCAGGTGTGTCAGAGTGCTAACCTGTGCATGGAAACTTCATCAGCACGTTCCCAGCACTGGTAAACCTGCTGTCTCAATGCTCACAAAGTCAACACAGAAACTCAGGCATCAATGTTCTTCAAGGGACTGTGGGGCTAAAAGTGAGCATTTTGGGCAGGGTCATTTGTGGATATCTCTTAGTCTCTCCCCCTTTGTACAAAAGGAGGGTTTCCCCATTAAAAATGGAAAATTGCTCTGGGCTGGGAGTTGTATATTGAAAACAGATGTTCCCCTTCACTTTCTGAATCAGATAATAAACACATTCTCTTCCCTACTAAACAGAGATTAGCATTATCTTGAAGTAAGGCCATATTTTCACAACATAAAGTCTCTACGGTAAAACTGAACTAAAGTGTTGTCTTCCCCACCCTCTTTTATCCTGGCCAAAATTTCCTGCAGTGCTGTGAACTGGATCAGGGACCTGGCTCTGCTGTAAAAGGGAGCAGCTGCACTGCAGAGTGTGTATGTGCACAAATATATGAAGATCTGTTATGAAACAGGACTTTTGCTCTTGTATCGATAGAGAAGAGGGCAACTGCTAAGTCGGCAAGTCGAATGTGTTATCGTCAGTCACCTGTGGAACGCAGAGGAGAAGCTGGCCACTGCCATACTGTGTGTGTTGAGCTCTTCCTAAAAACTCCTTCCCATGAGTGATTCCATTTTTTTTCAAAACTTGCTTCTCAGCTAGACACCAGAAGTCACATTACTGATTAGTTGTGAGCAACAATCTGGATGAGTCTAGATTTAAAGTCATCTATCTTAAGAAAGTTTCTTTAAAGGGTAACTCTCCAATTCCTCAAAAGAAAATAAAGCAAACTGTAAATGTGTTTGGCTTCTGACTTTGATCTATAAACATGGAGAACCCAAACATTGCATCCTTGTGCTGAAGAATGAGAACCAGAAACTGAAGATGACAGACTCCATCATTGTGGAAGGGAGAAGTAGATCGTTTAAAGAAATCTTATTCCATCTCTCTCATTCCTCAATGAATTCAACCAGTATCAGAAAACAAGTCTTAAACCATTATTATCTTGTAGCTGGTTTATATTAGTTACCCATTCCATTCAGGGATTGTTTCAATATAAATAGCAATTTATCTATAGATAATTGAGAATGGAAACTGAATAATATCCAAGCATGTACATACCTTCAATATTATCAACCTCTTGCTTATTGAAGAGATACCACTCTATACAAAACTTACTGGCATCTCTGGACAAGGGCTCCTATATGGTTTGGAAACTCTATTTGCTGATGAGAAGAATCTAGTCTGCATCATGAACTGGCCCGATAATTTCTTCTTCTGTTGCAAAGCATGTTAGATGAAAGCTATTGCTGAATCAAGAATATAAACTTGTGCAATCTCACACAGCATGTGAAAGAAAGTGTGTTGCAAAGCATGACTCTACGGAGAGTCACATGAAAAAATGCTGTAATATTTGTTCCAGTTCAGTTAACTGAACTTTGTAGCTGAAAGCTCAGAATTACTAATATAACTTCCAAAGAAAATTTCTTACGCTCTTAATTCCGCTGCAAAAATTGAATGTTTTGGCAGGCAACTAGAGACTTCCTGTCTGACTGCTGAGAACCATAAAATATTATAGAAATGCCAGCCACCTAATGTGCTGCATATGAGGCATGCACTGTAATTCACTGACAATATTACTACCGCCAATTAGAGATGCAAGTACGTGACGGAGACGTTCATCCCGTGTCTGCGCTGTGCAGACTGACACGCGCTCTTGTGTGCTTGCCAGTTCTGAACTGAACCCCCTGGCGACTCCTCCGAGTGGTTTCACTGGGGACAATGAAGAGTTGGATTCCTTTCCTAGTATGACATGGGACCACTTTGATCTTCATCGTGCCAGAGAATTCCTGGAAAGTTGCTGGAACAACAGGTAAAGCTCTCTTTCATTCCATTCAAAAGGAGAATAACCTGAGATCCTCTACGCACACCAGCAGAACTCTTTCAGTATAAGCCCCAAAACTTTGTAGCCTTAAATTCAAGGTTAAGATGTTGGAATGTACACTGTTCAAAGGCCCTCCTGAACAAAAAGCTTCTCATACTGTAAAATCGTGAAAGCCTTGGGTTTGCCTCTTTCCGTGCTTGCTTCTGTCTATTGAGTGACTTGTTAATGGGTCTTGAAAGTCTGGAGGATGAATGAAGAAGATATTCAGGGTGTTGAAAGACTGCTTTGAAGACCTGAGCTCATTTGGGAAGGGAGTTATATGGGTTCAACTCTGCAAGCAGTTTCTACAGTCTCTGCTGCTAACTCTTTTTTTCTTTAGTAAAATTATTTTTCCTATTAGAAAACTAAAACTGCCTATCTTTTTTTTCCCCTAATAAAAAAATTTGTTTTTTGGTTACTCTCATCCTGAACATATAATCCATACGCATCTTTTCCTAATTGCATTACAGTCTTACTTAGGACGAAAAGATATGAACTTCTGCAAATTACGGGTCTGTTCTCATCTAAATATCAGTGCAGGAAGTAGACTGGAGAACCTGAGAGACACATTACTCTCTAGACCCCAGGGGAAGAGCAAGAACAATTACAACTCCACGGGAAGAATGGCAGCTGCTGCTTGAGGGTGGCTTTTTCCTGAATTTCAATATGTTCCTGTCAGATTTTTTCTCTCTCAGGCACCAAATGTTTCGGTAAATCCCATCTGCGGCATTAAGGAGTGTCTGAGCTTAAACACGCTCTGCAGGTTTGTCACTGTAGCCAATGCTCAGCAGTGCTGCTGCAGAGCTCCTGCCAGAAATCGCAGCACTAGCGCTCTTACAGCACCTTCTAGTGACTTAGCTTTTTAACAGTGGAAATCGTGCTTCCTGTAGAAAATCTTGGAGGCATAGCAATAATCAAAATGTGCTGGCCAAGCTGAACATCAGCTGGCCTCAGTGTGACTTTATACCAAGGCTGGCAAAGCTCTTCACCTTTTCCCTTTCCCTGCAGGTTATCTGGATGAAACTGGTGTGTGTGGACTAGAGAAGTGGTGAGCTGAGACTATCAAAAGGATGGGCAACAGTTTAAGAGCCACCCTCTTCAATATACACTTGAGGCAGGAGCTTCTTGAACAATATTTGGTAGCAGTTTCTTTCTCCTTTCCCCTAGAAGGGATTGTCCTGCGGTGACAGAGTGTGTATGTACATGCACAGTATGCTCGCAGAGGGGAGAAACTACACACTTTTTAGAAGCATTTCAGTGGCTTTGACTGATCTGCCTAAGTCACGGGAAACTAGCACAGGCACAGAGGAGAAAGATCAAAGCTGGCTATCTAGCATCTTTGAGGAATAACTATATGCATATACACTCATCTCTCGGCTTTATCTCACTCCCAACTGTATGCATAGCCCATTTCTCTTACCTTTTAGGTTTTCCTCTTCGTTTCCTGGCTCCAAATGATGGAGTTTTTCACTCCGCTACTGCCAAGACTAACAAGAAGGAAACATCTTTTCACTATCCATAGCCCTTTAGCTAGATCAAAGGATTTGGGCGCTGACGATCGAAAGAGCTTTCGCCTTCATGCTCTGGCCAGAAGCTGCTTCTGCATCTTGCTCATGGCTGCTCTGAGTTGCCAGGGTAGGGAATTCAAACCACTGCCTCACCCCACAGGTAGCCCCAGATGTGGGGGCTAAGAATATCTCTATTGGAGGTAGGAGATGTAGTGCAGGAACAAAGCAGGAGGCAATTTCATGCCTGCGCTGAGTACAATAACATTCCTGTCTGGGAGACTGTAAACGTTTGATCTGTTCTTCATATTTTAAGGTGTGGTGTTGGCAGCCTCTACCTGGCTGGGACATAAACAGGTTTATTGTTAGATATGCCCGTTGATATGTCGCTATTAATTCAAGCTCAGTTTCACACTGTAGGTGTTTCTTAGGCACTTTTGGAAGAATTCTGTTACAGAGAGGATTCAGATCTGAGCAGGCTGTAAACTTACATAAGTTCTTTGGATATTTTGTGTTTATTTACCCATTTAGGTGTCCATTATCTAGAGTGCTGTGAAGCTCCCAGGGAAAGCAAGAGGCTGAAGTAATGACCAGTGATCTTTCAGCAAAACTTGTTTGCAGAGTTTCACAGGCATTTCTGAGCGCTTCAGGGGTTCACTATTCAGAGTTATCCACATAACTTAGAAATAATGTACCTCTAATGCTAGTGAGGGTTTTCACCTTTAGAATTATTACTTTAGGAGGAAGAGAGTATTCTTCAGCATGAAGAAAAACAGGATACTCTTTTGCAGAGTGGTTCAGCTTGCTGAAAAGACAAAAAGTCTTCTGAAGTAAAGAATCCCATCAAGTACAGCCATTAGGCTTGGAACTGACATGAAAATCCTTGCTTTGCCCAAAGTGTCTATTTTTAGGAATATATAAATTACTACTTTTTGATAGCATGGGTAAATTTCAATCCTGAGTTCTGTCTTTGTGTTATACACTTGTGCTGACACTTAACGTGTATGGACTTTTAAATCTCAACCCAGAGGCTATTTTCATTTTTAATTGATCCTTTTCCTAATTGAACTTCTTAAAGAAGTTGGGAAACTTGAAGTTGTACACTTAAATTTAAATCCTAAATGGTCTTCAGGTTATAGCTTCCGACAAACATGTAGGTAAAATCTCTGGATGTTCTCTCAGCCTGCTGTATACAAGCTTCTCTTCTCTGCTGGTATCATAAAAAGGGAAACACAGATGACTTTTAGTCTTTCAAATACTGTAAAGCAAGACTTGCACAATTAGGTTAAGCTGGTAATTGTGAGGTTAAAGGAATGTACTCAAGAATAGAGAAACTATGTGAATTTGAGCTTGGAGTAGCATTTCAAGAAAATCTCCATTACTTAAATTTCAGCAATAGGGTGACGGACAACAAGAGAAAAATAAATGAAGTTCAAAAGGATGAGCAAAGCCTAGCTAGAGAGAAAGCCCTGAGAACATCAACTAAAACCACAGAAGAACAGCAAAACAATGACTTCCTTGCCTGTTCAGAAAAATTCTACAACATACATGGCATTGGTTATCTCAACTGTTTGCAAAAACAAAGCATCCCTTGGTGACATTATTGCTTTGTTTTCCAAAGACATTTACATACCTACTAGGAGCTCTGGGAGAGGTTAATTAGCCTGCTCTGGGATCAAAGGTATTTCTTGCAGCTCTCCACTCTTCCTTCTTTGAGGATTCAGACCAAGAGATGACTATTAGCATGTTAACGTCCCTCAAGCACAGGTACTCATGCATGCATGCCAAGAGTTATTAAGTATCTTCCTCTGAGGCACAGCTACAGACACCTCTAGGAGAAATTCTGATTAAAATGAGATTGAGTACTGACAAAGCACTTTAGTGTGAAATTTTGCTTGGAAAGTTCATGACTAATGCAAGTCTCTCCACCAGCAGCAGGCCAGGATACGTGTAATGGAAGGACTCTCCTTTGAAAGCTTGAGGACACATCACACAGCAGTTTACATGGATATAGATCAGGCTCTGAGAAGCTTACTGCAGGCTTTTCGGTCACCAAGAAAGAGAGGTAATGTGGAAGTGTGATCTGTAGCTGGATAAGAATGAGCTGAAAAAGACGTTAACTTAAAAAATGTGGAATGGTGACATTCCCATAATCAGTACGGCATCTGTTTTTCTCTTTCTCTCCTCTAACAGAGTCAGAAACACAGCAACATCCTTCCAGTAAGGAAATTCTGAAGGATTCTCTCCTTCGTCTGCAAACTTTGTAGCTCTGTCTCTGTAATTTGGAAGAAGTTCCTATTGCCTGAACTGAGAAGAAATTCCTCAGTTCTTCATCAGCTGGTAATCTCACTGGTGTGGGATGCTGTCCAGCAGCAGTTTCTTATACTTATTCAGCTTGCGGGAATTTTTTTTTTTTTTTTTTTTTTTTTTGCTTTTTCCTTTTGCAAATGACTAATCTTAGCATTGATTACATGAGAAGGTGGTCTCCTCTAAAACAGAGTGTTAACATTTCCGAATTTTTATTGGCTATACAGACATGAGAACAGCCAGTTCAACCCATGAAAATACCACTGCGTGCTTCTGGCTGAACTGCAGCTCTTGTGAAACACAACTCAGAAGGTAGAGATGGGATCTACACGGTCTCTAGCAAGTAGCGTTTCACTAGTGAGCCCCAGGCCTGGTTTTCAGCAGCTTTTTTGTTTGTTTTTTGAGTGATGCTTAAGGTAGAAAGCCCTTGATCTCTGCTATTTTTATCAACGCCTTTGACTGAAATGTTAATGTAAATGGTGTTTAGGAGCCTTAGGTGGTGATTCACCTTGATACCGCTGAATAATGCATCTTTTTTTCTGGAGTTTCCAGTCGAGGCACTAAGCACGGTATGCCTGGAATCTCTCCCTCCCTCGGCACAGCAAATGCCAGCCTCAGAGGGTTTGAAGGCCAAATAATTCCCTTCTCCACCCTTGTCTGTAACCTGGCTAATACAGTGTGTCCCTTGTGCTTGAGAAATGCGCCCTGCCGACAACAGCACATTTGTTAACTGGGTGCTCCACAGCACTGTTTTTTCTTTTTTTTTTTTTTTTTTTTTTTTTTTTCCCTGAAATGCTCAAATTCAGGTGAACCTGCTGTGCTGGGCTATCTGCGTACAAAGCCTGGGAGGATTTTTTTTTTTTTTTTTTTTTTTTTGATTGTTAAGTTCAAAGCCAAACTGGAGTTCCTTGATCGGCAAAATCTTGCTGCCATGCAGTTTCACACTTTCAGCATGATGGGGACAACTGCCAGCTTTCCCGAGCGGAGTACCCTGCGCAGGGTGCGAGAGCAGCCTAAGCTCCTCGCTTCGGCCAAGGGGGCTGCAGCGGAGCCCCTCGGGGCTGACGGGCCGACGGGGCGGCCCCGCGCTCAGGCCGGGCCCCCACGCTTGCGAGCTGCGGCTCCTTCCCCCTCCAGCTCCCTGGTGCAAGAAAAACCCAGCGGTAACTGTGTCTCGGGACCAGCAAAACCGTCGGTTTTATTAGAAGTAAATGCCTCGGGCACGCCACTAGGGGGAATATTTTACCTATATTTCAAGTTAGTACAAAGCAGACTATTTTTGAGGCTTTCCAAGGAAAAGACAAGACTTTAATTCTACTTGCAGCAACACTGGGTAAACTCTGCCTCCACTCCCAGGAACCGTGTGTGAACCCAAAAGTTAACACTAGCTCTAGGGGAGGCATCCAGACAGTTTGACTACAAAGTAGTTTGTTTTGTAGTCAGTGTAGGCTGCAACCTAAAGAGTTGATGATTTCCATGGAGACAATTTGCTTTTTATAAAAAAAAATTAAAAATCGACTTTTTTTTAGGGAACTGGAAATGCTTGGGAGTAACGGAGGAGAAGAATGACACACCTGTAACCATGCTTATAGTCTACAAGGAATAATATATGGTCTACTTTCAGGACATGTGCAAAGAGTGAATGTGGCCTCTTTCACTCCTGCGAAAGGAGTGAGGTGACACTGCGACAGAGTCACTCAAAATATTTATTCCCAGGGTTTGGTCTTCTGAGCCAACTGCTCTTTGGATTGCAGATATCCTACTGACAACTGGCAAGATGGAGTTCGTCAGGGAATGTCAGTGATGTCGAGTGCCGAAGCAAGACGTTCTCGTACTCACTGTGCCTGCCACTCTTTCTGCTATCCCTTACCCTCACAATCTCTTCTGAAAGAGATACATTTCATGTATATGTACGTGTATGTACACATATATATGTATTGCATGCATGTGCATATACATATATGCATATGTCTAAAATATTGTGTGTGTGTGCATATATATATATATATATATATATGCACACACGCACAAATAAATCAAATCTGCAAATCTGCGCCTGGCAATCTTCTTGTCTCCTACTAAACTCACAATCTCTTTTGGAAAATATGTGTGTGTTGTATATATACACACAGAGAGCGTGTATTTTGTATATACATATATACATTTTGCATATATACTTATGCATATATGCCCATACCTGTTTTCTATATACACACACCTACGTGCTTATCTTTGCATATGTACATATATATTTATCTACATATAACTATACATACGTTTATATATATGTATATATTTATCTACGTATAGCTATACGCTGGGTATATGTGTTTATACACACAGATGTATGTACGTGCATAAGTACATAAATATTTTGTATATGCACATTATGTTTTGTATATAACAAACATCCATATATATATATATATATATAGCTCCACACACACAGAGAGCTATATCCACGCAACACACACGAGCAGCCGCGGGCACTGCCTGCCGCGCACCTGCTCTCCACGGGCGCATGCGCAGGCCGGCGGGGCCGACGAGGGAGGTGGGGGGCGGGGCCGAGGCCGGGGGCGGGGCCAGGGCCAGGGGGCGGGGCCGCAGTGGCGGCGCCATGGCAACGAGCGGCCGCCGCGGGGCGGGCGCGGTGGCAGGTGAGTGCGGGGCGCCGGGTAGCGGTCGGGGTCGGGGCGCCGCCGCCGCCGCTCTGAGGGGCCGCGCGGCACCACGCGGAGTGGCGGGAGCAGCGGCCGGCGCGAGGCCGGGCCGGGTGAGGCAGCGGCGGCGGCGGCGGCAGCAGCAGCAGCAGCAGCAGCGTCGTCGTCGTCGTCGTCGTCGTCGTCGTCTTGAGCCCGCGAAGGCCTGGCAGGAGCCGGGAGCAGCCGCGGCCGGGCCCAGCGCCGGGGCTGCATCTGCTGTGCTGGGCCCAGTGCTGGGCCGCCCGGTGGAGGAGAGCACGGATGTACCGGAGCGAAGAGCCGCGAAGATGTTTAAGGGAGCAGGGGAGCATCTCCCCTGCGAGGAAGGGCTGAGGGAGCCGGGGGGGGGGGGGGGGGGGGGGGGCGGGCTGATCAGCGTGTGTAAGCACCTGATGGGAGGGTGTGAAGAAGGTGGAGCCAGATTTCTCTCAGCTTTGGCCTGTGACGGGGCAGGAGAATTTGGGCATGTGTGAAACACAGAGGAGATTCCTTCTGAACATAAGAAAACACCTGTGCACTGTGAGAGTGGTCAGATTCTGGCTAGAACGGGTTGTGCGGAGAGGCTGTGGAGTCTCTGGGCTTGGAGACGGTCAAAATCTGGCTGGACCCGGCACTGGGCAACCTGCTCTAGGTGATCCTGCTTGAGTGAGGGTCTTGGATTAAACTATCTCCAGAGGTCCCGTTATTTCAACAACAAATATTCTATAATTTTGTGGTTCTTGTCAGTGCCTTTGTCATGTCTAGCAGGTGTTTGTAAACATTAAAGCCTCACATTGGCTTTCAATTGCATTTATAAATAGCATTTTGTTCCTACAGAACTGTCCGTTTTTTCCATTCACCTCTTGTCAGTTGCTGAATTAATCTTAATCACTCCATGAGAAATATTCCATATGTCAAACAGACTACCTGGAAGAATATTTTTATAATCAGCTTTCATTTTTCTTCCTGTTGATCTTGTTTTGCATTAAGTTCTTATTACTTGGAAACACTCGTGTCAGCTGTGGTCCATCCAGCCATAAATCATCTCTGCCACCTTTAGCCGACTGGTTTCTGAAAACATGAAAGCCTGAGAGGCTTTGCAGAAAATACACTGTTGTTGCTGCTGGTAAATAGTACAATGGGGAAAAGAAACACTGACAGACAAATCTAAAATATATGATGATAGATCTAAAGCCCATCATTATATTGTTCATTCAGGATGTCTTGCCATCAAACTGAAAATGTCATAAAGAAAATCATTCGTGAAATAGGACAAGAGTGTGCCAGTAAAGGACAAACTGTTTCTGAAACCTTGGTAGCTTTCCTGGTAAGAATAAATTAAATATTTTAAGTTTTTTTTATTATTATTATTATTCATTCACCTGTTTTTTCTAATAACATTCAACTTCTCTTATAGTCAATAAAGTATTAACAAATAAATATATTTTAATAGCAGAGCATATAGGTCAGAATTTTCAAACCTGGGTGCTTTTAGCTTTTTTTTTGAAAGGGGATCAATCTCAATGTTGTCATTGATAGACAACTGTATGTATGCTAAAACATTATACACTTTGGCAATCTGTTCTTACGAACCACAGCATTGTTGCAGAATATAGCCTAAATGCACCTTCAGAGCTTTGTGTGTAAAAAGATGGAGCTTCTTTCTTTCAAATGTCATAAGAACAGAATTGATAAGCTCTTGGTAAGCTTTTGTAAGAATGTAAATGGTTCACAGCAGTATTGTTAGTCTGTCTTTTTTCTTTCTTTTTCTCTAGATGAAGAAGACACTGTGGCTTTAAAAAATACACTGGGCTCAAAAATAGTATTAATTAAACATTAAAAATCTTATGAAAGAAAATCTTTCTCATGCGGCTTGCAAAATACAGCCAAGCATGCAAATATTTCCGTGTTTGCAAAACACTATGAAATTTTTATCCAAATAGTATTTTTTATATGTGCATGTGTAGTGGTGCATGCAACACCAACCTAGAAGTGTGTAAACAAGCATGATAGATTTTTATAAAATTTTACTTAGAAAAACATTTTTCCAGGAAACTTTTATGGAGCTATATTTAAATATTTCTCTGCAGAGTTTGCATCCCACGTAGTTAGATTTTTTTTCCACTGGTGTCAGAGAACTGAAATTGAAACTGTCAACACATGAAATGTGGTAGCTTTATGTCATTATCAAAGATTGCCATGGAAAAAAGAATAGTAAAGATAGTATTTGCACAGCTGGATAATCTGAAGTATATTGGTAATCCTCCAAATGGGAAAATCTGTAACTTTCCACTGTTTCTTTTAAACCACAGCTCTGTCACAGTTCCTTTTGTTCAGTAAGTATATAAAGAAATTCTTATGCATTGCACTCTCCAGTTGTTGGACTCAATCATTGTAAACCGTTGTTCCTACAAACCTATTCATTCCATCAGAAAGTCTCATGAATATGTGTCACTCTTGGTTACAGTAAAGAAGGGAGATTACAGGGTCATGAGTTGTTTATAATTCACAAGGATAACTAAAAATGGGAAGAATTAGTTTCAATTGTTTCCTTTTAAGCTAAAGAAATATTGTCTTCATGTAAGATTTTTTTAGGAAGAAAAAAAGGCAAGTCCCAAAGACTATATGTTGAGATATAAATTAATAGCTTTCTTTTGGCAATCTCTAGGTGAAAGCTGTTGTTCTAGATCCAAGAAATGACTTTAATGTGGATCGAATCCTTACAAAACAAGATGTGCAAAATCTTATCCAGGTAATTCTGATGTGGTATCGAATTCCCTGTCAGGACTTAGCTAAGACTATAGCATTATTTACTACCTGTTCCTAAAACTAAAATGCCATTTTGTTTTGATATGTAAATTTTCACACCTCTAATGATACTTTATTCTTGTAGTTCTGTACCTCAAGATTGGACTGTGTGTTCTTTCATGTTAATAATGCCTTACACTTCATAGTGTTCACTATATGTTGGGAGAATGGGAAGAAAAGGACTTTCTTACTGTTAAGAAACATGTGTCATAGTCAATGACAGTTCAGAATTTTCCTCAGTGATTTGAAATAATTCATTTATTCTGTCTCTCTTCATAGCTCTGTGTTACTAGACTGCTTGACATAACAAACCCATCTCTGGACACGATTAAGATGCAAGTTTACTTTGATATGAATTACACAAACCGCGGTAATTTCAGTACAGATAAATTATTTAACTGAAGAAATTGATTCTGAGTTTAGCATTTAATAACTCTCTGTAGGGATAATAATGACTCCTGTTAAATCACTGCTGGCAGTAAAGCAAAATAAAAATCCCTGAATAAGTGTACTACATAGGAGTATGGTGTTTAAGTGTGGATATAGGAGGGGAAAAGATGTACATTAGATTTCAGGGCACACTCATCTCATCTTATCTGAGAGATTTACTGAATGGAGTGATTTAGATTCCTTGAGATCAATTATGCTTTCAGTTGCATTGGCTTGCTGTGTCCAGCTGGGCACCCAGCACCGTACTGGTGTATCTGAGGGAGTGCCCCTACCCAAAAGTGCACAAATGTATCTGAAAGAGAGCTTAGTGTTTTATCAGTTTCCATAATTCAGAGATATAAGCAATCTTGAACGATCAGTTATCGTTTCAAAAAGACCAAATTTATCTGATTCAGAGATTTTAGTAAATAAGAATATTTCAAACCTCATGATATTGTCAAAGCCGAGTATGGTTTGGTCTGGCCAATGGTAACTTCACACGGTCTTAAAATGGGGATGCGGAAATGGAAAAAACTGAGAAAGGGAGAATGTCTCTGTTGTCACTGTAACTTTAAATCTTAAAGGGACAGGGAGGGCTGGGACAAAGATGACGTCAGAACAAGAGAATAAACTTTATTTGGGGGAGAAGTCATGAAAATGTTGTTTTATTATTTTGGGACATTAAAAACAAAAATTAGCAAAACTGAAGAGCAGCTCTAAAGCACTTTTGGAAGGAGCTCACTAAGTTCAGTAAAATTCTGAGACCCTGGGTAGTCAGATTTGGGCATGTAACTTTAGGTTTGTGCAGAATACGTGTGTGTGAATGTGCGTGATAGGTTCCTACTACCAGAGTCAGAAAGTTGCTGACTGGGCTATATAGTTCTCCTAAGGTTGGGCTAATGGGTTCTCTGGACTCTGCTGACTAATTATATCAGTTATGCTGATGTTAAACTCTGCTACTGTAAATTATAATCGTCTATAATGGTCTTGGACATCTCATTCACCTATCTAGGCTTCAGAACTCTTGAGCAGGCACTGATTCTAGGAATTGCACCCTCTGTATATGCCAAATTGCAATGAATTTACGTCGCACTTTCTAATAGTCCTTCTCTCTTAGCTGAATTACTCAGCGAGCAACATCGTGTTCTGGAGGGAAGGCTGGCCCCTGTGGTCAGAGATATCACGGATAGTCGTCCTCGTACAAAAGAAGAAATGGAGAATGTGTATCGAACAATTGTTAGCTATGTGCTGCTGTGCTCTGGCCTTGGATCCCCAACAGATATTGAAGTTGTCAGGGAGGTAACAGGTCAGTAAACTCTCAGTAGCGAAACAGGGCTTTTCTTACTGGAAAAAAAAAATTGCCTTCTCTTTGCTGATCTTTAGCTATAGATGTGGTAAACTGTGATGTGATGAATGGTGAGTATCCAGACTGGCACTGCCCAGCCTTGAAGACAAAATCTACCATAGGCTTTCCACAGTTACTTTCCTCAGTTGTTCAGCAGAGGAAGTTATTTGTTTGTTTAATAATTTTCTTTTCTGTTCCCTCAAACTGAGGGCTTTTTTCACCTTCTGTAATCCTTCCAGCTGCCTTGCAGAGTGTATTCCCTCAGACAGAGCTGGCTACTTTCATCTCACTCAGTAAGAAGAACAAAGAGCAACAGCTGAAAACTCTTACCATGCTTGTCACAGGGATTCGGTTGTACAACAAGGAACGGGGGAAGGGAGGAAACAGCATTGATGACTGTAAGTATACAACAGTATTTTGGTTATGAATTCCCAATTAATTTGTCCTGGTCTTCTTTATTACTTTAGTTCCAATGATATCCTGTCTCGTTAGATAAACAGCTTTGAACCTAAGGGAGAAGTACATGTTTTATATTTGAGTATAGGTTTCCAGGTAGACTACTGTTTAGCTATGAGTCCTATGCAGTCGAAGTGGAAGGGTGATCTGTGTTATTTTCATGTCCTGCTTTACCTCATAACTTGTTCCCTGATCTCTTGCCACTAAGTGATTGAATTGTGTAATGTTTGCCTTAAAAACAGTTAATTAAAATCTCAAAAGGAAGCTGTCAGTCCAGTTAGAATTTTCGGTGAAGTGTGTTAATTAGAAGTGATAAAAGTCGATGGGGCGTTATCTCTATTCTCATTATTTAGATAAACTTCTTCAGATTCTTACCACGTTCTCAAAAACTGTGAATCTTTTGGCTTGTTTAATAAAAAAGAGGCAAAAACCTTGAAGCCTTGTTCAGAGTAGGACAAAACTTTCCTATTGCTCTTATTTTTAAAAGTTTTACTCTCTTCTGTCCTCCAGAAGTCAACATGAGTTCTGGTAAGCTTACAATTAATAAATAAATGCCTGTTCAGGGGAAATGTTTTTGAGAATATGCATATAGCACGGAATATAGTTCAGTGTGGGGACTTATTCATAGGAAAGGTCTGCAGCTTAATTTTAGGACAAAAACTTTATTTTAAAAGACCAAAGTTTCTGGAATACAGGCTACAGCCTCTCTCTCTGCTGCTGAGAAAATTGTACTTTACTGGAAAGCAAAGCACTTGCTTTAGGTAGTATTTAGGTAGTATTTTAATTAAAGTAGCATAAGTAGGAAACGTATATTTACCACATCCAAGAAAGAAGGAGGCAATTTTTCTAGATTTTCATGATACCTTTTTCTGCAAGTCTTATGCAAAATATTTTTATTTTTCTATTTTTATAATACATACTTTCCTGCAAATGCCGCCTTTCTGTGTTGTGGTTGGCTCTATTCTAGGTTCACAGGGCCTTGTTAACAGTGTGACCAAATATTCAACTATTGTGGTTATATAGTAGGTGCGATTTACAACACGTTGTGGCCTTTGTCACTGTAATATCTGTGTTTCTGTGGCTGATTAAACTAGATAATGTTTGTTAATCCTGTTACTCTTCTTAGCTTACTATAGTACGGATTCTATTGTGTTGGCCTGTCTATGCATCACTTTTGAATAGTTAGGAAAAGACAGAGCATGAATGCTCTTAGAACAGAGGTTAAAATGCATGTCTTTATGCTTAAGGTCAGGTTAGACCCCTAAAACATATTAGCAGCAATCTTGCTGGGGTAGGAATGTTCATTGGTTTTTTACTCTGCTTATAAAACAGTAAATCAGTCGAGGTTTCTCCTGCTGTGGTTAGATTGCTTATAATACCTGAGCAAATTTACTTCCCAGTCTAGCTCTGGTAAATCTAGCCTATCTGTGCCTATAGTGTTTTGAGTAGAAACACCTAAACTCCAATTAACGTGCTGCTGCTTGCCAGTGTTTCTTGCATTAAAAATTAAATCTGAAGAGGAATAAACAACAAATCTCTGTGCTGTGCACTTCAAGAAAGTGGCTGGACCTTCTTATCTCATTTCTCTTGCAGAGATATCTGTTTGCATATCAAAACAGAGTGTAATGGATGTCCTCTGTTGATAATGCATTTTTAAAGAAAAAGAATTATTTATTGAGTATTTCATATCAGCTAAAATGTTTTAGATTAACCTGTGCCATTTTGGGGAATTTGTTTTTTTTTTTTTTTTTAAGTACTAATATTTAATTTTAGTAACTGCACAGATATATTCTTTTTCACATAGTACCTTTTTTGGTGTTTAATAACAATCTATGACTCTTGCTTAGAGCACTGTTAGATCTCCCAGAATCCAGGCAATGGGAGCCTGTTTTTGTTATTCATATTTTACAAATGAGAAAACTGAGAATTGAAAATTATGCAAATTGTCTAAAGTCTCTCAGAAAACCCATGTCAGTATTTGCAACTGAACTGCATCTATTATAAAACTAATTTTCTCACAGTCCTTGACTTCACTGTGATGTTTCTGCACTTGTAATTACTCCTCTTTGGAACCACTTGATTAGTGAGATACCTCAGCTGAATGTGGTACACAAGCATTTAAAAATTCATGAATAACAGGATAAAATTTAGAAATCAGAGTGTTGTTGGAAGACTGCTTTGCTCATAAAATTATATTGTAATGATTTGCTAATGATTTAAATCAATTGTTTTATATGTATCTCACATTTATTCTATACAAACAGTGCCAGCCATTCTGAATGAAGCTATTCCGTCAGCTACACGGGCTCTTGATGAATGTCTTAATACTTGCCATATGCTAGCCCCCTGTTTCACAGCTCTGTTGGAGTCAATGCATGAAGACCATTGTAGATATATGCAGCTTAGTTCTTTTAAATTAAAAGAAGCACTGTTCAATGTGAGACAATACGAAGCTTTCCTTTGCATCCTCCTGGTGAGATATTCTTATGTTATATCCTATTTTTATTGCAGATGGGATGTATTCAAGTTACCTATTTGTACAAGATAGAAAGGTGAGGGGCTTGATTCAGAAACCAGTGAAATCAGATTTATCTCAGTACATGAGAACTTACATAATCTGTCATGCAGAACTTTGTAACTTGCTGGTTTTGTCTACTGTCAGGTAAAAGACAAAACAGATTGTTTGATCCACTGTGGCTATGCTTCCGTTTCCCTTTTGGTTTTTATTTTTTTTCCTAGATTAACTTTGTTAGCAGAGGATTGAGAAAGTAGGATTTTTTTCTTGTTTCTATACTGATGCTTGGTCTGCTTGGACACTGTATGATGACTGGAGAATAAGTTGAATTCTGTCATAAAATATCTAGTAACAAAAGCCAGATTACCGGAAATAACAAATTAGATTTCTTAAAACCTGAAATTTGAAGAACAAAAAAGTTGGACAAGAAGACTTGTTTCTGTTAATAGCTATACCACAAAAAAAGCATGATAGAAAAATTCTCCTTGTTCAATGTTTATATCATCTCAATTTTGATCTGAAAGCACCTCCAACACATACTGAGTGATCAGAAGTCTCTTAAGAATACCACTTAAATCCTTGAAACTTGCTTTCTTTATAAAGACCATTTTATTTGTCTTTTGAAAAACTGTAGGCTTTTTATTACTTTGCTGTATATCATAAAGCTATGAAAAATATTTCTCATTTTAAGTTTTTTTTAATTCTCTTTATTGTTAAAGTGCAGAGATTTTATATAAAAAATACTAATATATGTTTGAGAGAAGTGGTGCCTGGTTTTATATACTTGAATACTTAAGGAATAATATACTTCATTGAAAGTTACGATCCATTTCATTTCTTAAAATAGTTGTCTGAAAACAGTTGATTGAAGAGATCTAAATGAATATTTAGTACCTAATACTTAATTTTTTTGACTGTCATAGTTCTTACCTGAGGCACATTCTCTTTCCAGTCTGAGGTAATTACAAGTGCTCGAGAAGTTGAAGCGACAAACACACAGTTTGCAGCAACAATGGAGCAATTAAAAAGCACTGTTCAGAATAAGGTTTCTGTGGGTACCACCGAAGTTTTTGTAAGTATTTTGAGTGGAAAACCTATTCTTCTTAATTACAAAACATTAGAAAACTATTACAATATACTTGATCCAAGTATTTTTGCATAGTTTGTGTTAAGAAGAAGGGGTTTCTTCTCTATTGTAATTCCAAGTGATTTTTGAAGGGGCAACTAAAATAAAGATTGGATCTCAAGGTAGAAGAAAAACAGGGTGCAGAAAGGGAGGAGAAAGAATTAAATGGTATTTTATTGTAAGTATCTTCAGTCACTTGTCGGTATTTGTAGATTTACAGTTATATTCTCTTGTTTGGTGTAAATACTCTCTCCTGTTTCTTGCAGAAATGGCAAGAACAAAATAATAATAGATAACAGCACATGATTCTTTTAAAGTTCTTTCAGATAGCAATATCCTGTAATTGCAATAGGACTCTGGATAACATTTTTCTAAAGAAGGTAGGTTTCTAAATAGGGTTTTCAGTCTCTCTGGCCTTCCCAATAGCTTCTGGATCTGTTGGCCAGCTTCAGCCAAGTTAGCTGGAAATCTCAAAAATAACTCAGTTTCTACGAGTTTTGTGAAAAATAAGCAACTGGACAGACATAGTTAGAACCCTCCTAAGATGAAGTCTGCAATGGGAGTGCCTCAGTTAACATGTCCAGCCAGCCAGCCCTTCCAGCTGGTCAGTTTGTGTGTGCTGCCCGGCCAGTGAGCAGACAGGTAGCTCTGTACCATCCATACTCCTTAGTTGATAGTTACAGGACGCAGGAGGAAGGTGTGGGAGGAAGAGTGAATTAGTGACAGACACCAGAAGTATTGTAAAGGCAGGTGCTTGACAACGCTATGAAGACCTGAGGTTATTACAGTAGCACAATGTAATGGAAGTGGGACACAAATCTGACAGAGACCACGCTTCATTAAATTTGCTTTTCATGGATTAGAGCATTGTCTTCCATTTTAATTCCTTGTATATAGAATGCCTGAATCAGCATGCAGCTAATGCAAATTTAGGTTATATTTCATCCTTCAAAACAAAAGATGAAGTGAAATGAAGATGAAGAAATGAAGTCTAATGTGGATGGGGGGAGGGAGATCCTGTCCCCTTTACCTACTCAGAGAATTTCTTATGCTTTCCTTAAAGGCATCTGCCCTGCAAATTCATGAGTGGCACTTTGACTGAGGTGCATCTCAGGCATAATCTGACACTCCAGTTTGTATAAGCTTGTGATTTTCTAAGCCAGACACCTTCTCATTTTGGAGAACATTTTCCCCTTTGTCCAGCTGCTCAAAGCAGTTCTTTTTTTCCATCTTTGTGGAGTTTAAGTGCCAGGTGTGTACTGTAAGATGGTCATAAAGGCACAGGAAGGAGGAGAGTAAAGAGGTGAATGAGCTTCTCTCAAGGGCAGGTCAGAGAAGGAAGCCAGGGCTATGTTCTTTGACTTGTTCTGAAAAGTCTGTTTCTTCCCCTGGGTGATAAAAGGAGCCTATGAAGATTCAGTTCGCTAACCTGAATTTAACCTTTTTGAATACACATTACCCTTTTCCTTAGAAGCTCTTTGCACTTCTCTGCTTCTTTCCTAGATTTTCTTCTCTCCTCAGCTTGGTTTGCTGGTTTTACTTCTCTGTGGGAGAGAGAATATGTAAGGTCATTTGATTTCAGGTCTTTCTCAGGCAGAGATTTTTTATTACAGAACCCTTTAAATAACTCTTGTTGTCTTCAAGAAGTTGCTGAGAAGCTGCATCCAGCAGGAATGTAGAGAAGCAGGACATTCTACAATTTAAAAATTGTAGGATAAGGCCTCTATTTATAATAAGCAGGTGTTATAAGAAACATAATAGATTTTGTTCATATTCTTTTCTTTATTCTAGCAAGAATAATTTTGATCTTGCTTCCTTTCCTTTAATTTCTTCCATTTTTTGTAACTGTAACATTTCCACAGTGTTAGTGAGACTGATGTATTCCAGGGCTAACTCAGTTGGCCATTCTTAACATAATGTTAATACGCATATAATGTTGTTAACACGCATTTCAGTTTCATTGTATCTCTTCTAAACACTCTTGAGTTTAGATTTAACAGGGCACATTTTCTCTCACTGTCACTGAAATCAACATTTATCCTAAAAGCTCACAAGTTTTTTTTCCGCATATGTGTGCGCATACATGTCAGCATCGTTGCTGGGAATGGCAACTTCCAGTTTTGTCCTGAATGTTGCACCCTCTGAAGCTTGCACACCATCATTTGGGCACATACTATGGCTTGGGTATTGTGGTACTAAGTGAATGGAAACAAAATAATACAGCCTGATATTTTTTTTTACATATGAGTGTGTTCTGATTTCATTCGTTAGCTAACTAGTTGCATTTTGTCTGATCCTAGCACAGAAATTTCTCTGCCCCATCCTATTCTTGCATTTGCAGTTATTAAACCATATTGGCAGTGAATCATTCAATTCAAAGTATGGCCTCGGCGTAACCTATTTTGAAAAGACTTTGTAGTTAAATGAATAAAAAGAATCATTCTGTCCCTGGGGTCTGGGCATATCTGCTAGAAGTTCACTTTGAAAGCCCAAGAATTACCCTGAATTTCTGGATGATGAAGGCCTTGCAGATCAGACCTGTTTCATTCATAGCTGGGATTGTTGAGCACAGCGTTTGGATTATGTTACAGGCATAAACAATTATGGATTCAGATCATTTTCTTTTTTCTGCCAGCCTCTCTTTGTTGCACTTTCGAACCTATGGACCAGCTATCAGGATGAGATACTGCTGCTAAGTTTGCTCACGAATATGACTAATAATCTGCAGCAGTTCTTGGAAACCCAATCACAGCTTTTTCCTGAGGAAGTGCTAACATCTCTTCTCGAAGGAGTGACTGTGAAAAGTGATGAGGAAAGGATAAGAGAAACCATGGGTACTAAAAATTATTACCTTTTCTTTTTCTTCACTTTCTCAGCCCTTGCAAGATTTTGTAATTTAAATTCTATTTATAGAAGGTGCTACACATTCATTTTAATAACTGGAGTTTGCAGAGAGGTTAATAAAATGAAGCCCTAGAAAGGTATGGATTTATTTTTAATGTAGTGTGGTTCAGGCTTTTATTTTTACATTTTTAATATATTTTTATTTATATGTTTTTTTATGTATAAAATTAAAATGTATCTCTTTACCAGATAGAAACATGCCTTATAAAAATGGCGGAATGTCCAGAAAGAAGAATATGTCTAAAATTATTTTTAAGTTTCTTAAGGTTGTCTGTGTCTTTTATATCTTCTGGAACTTCTGAAAAGGGGAGGTAGAGGGGAATAAAAATGCTAATTTAATGGAGCTTTGGGTACTAGAAATATTAGGGAAATCATCTTACAAGGAAATAACCTAGTTTTACTCTAGGATATCTGTAATGTGTGAGTGGGTAAAAACTAAATAGAATCATATCATCATCTTCTTGTAATCTCTGTTTCCAAACAAAATTGATATTAAGAAAGGACCCTGAAGTTAAATGAAGCTTTCTTTGGAAGGATCTCTCCTAAAGCAGGCCTGAGGTTTGGCTTTTGGGATCTTAGCACTTCAGGCAATCCTGTGAAGATAATGGGAGTCCAATCATCCTGTAACTTTATTATATGCTAACATGAGATTTTTTTTTATTTTTTTTTTAACTGCCATCCTTCCTTTGTAAACCTTTTTCCAGGAACCAGAGTAAATGTTTCTGATTTCAAGAACCAAGAATGGCTTTTTCCAGAGACTACCACTAATTTTGACCAGTTGCCAATCCAGTACCATGGTTTCTGTGCTTATGCAGTTGGTGAGAAGGGCCTCATTCTTCCAGGTATACTTTGTAGTTACTTTTTCTTTTTTTATTTACAAGTACGTAAGCACCAGTGAAAATGTAAAGTAGTGATCTGAATGCTTTCTTTTGTGCCAGATGAGGAGAACTGTATTTTCATGCATGCAATTTCCATCTCAGATAAACCTTTAAAAATATTTTTCTTTAAAAAATATTCAGATAAACTGTCCAAAATAGACTGCAGGAGAGTTTCAAGAGAAAGTAGGCTTACTCAAGAAGAAGCAGAGACAAGATGTGATGATTAGATGTTTCCTTCTGTTATCTGTGCATGTGTATAACCTACATGGCAGCTGAATGCAGTTTTTTGAGTTTTGTTAATGTATTTTTAACACAGGATAACAACAGTCATTCCTTGTATTTTGTGTATCAGTGTATTGTAAGCATAATCATGTGAGCCTAAATCTTACGTATTTTTAAACTGTGTCTAGAAAGTACCAAAATTCTTCTCTGAAGAGAATGGAAAATTGCATTCAGTGGTCAGCTAGTCATAGGATTTTTTGGTCTGGTATAGAGTCACTTGTTTTGAATGCAAATCTTATTCCAGCTAACCTATCAGTTCATGTTGCCTCCCTATTCTTTATAGGACCTATCCATATAGAATGTTTCTAAACCTACAGCTAGTTTTAGGGAGTTAGAAGGAAAATACTGCCATTTTGGGGGGCAATATTAAAAAGTATGTATTTTAATTGTAATGTAATTCACTTACATTTACTTAGTCTTGCACATGACAACAGTTGTCCTGGATCAGATTAAGAATCTCTCTAGCCTTATGTCCTGTTTCTGGCTGTGATCAGTCATAGACACTTGAAGATTATGAGAAATCAAGCAGGAATAGTCCTTCCTTAATTATATCTTTCTGTGTTCTAGCAGTCAGTGGTTGTGGGATTTTCTTAGATAAATGTTGTGTCTGGACTATTATGATGAATAATCCTTCGTTGGAGTTTCTTCATTTATCTATTTGCTTTTTGAATCCATTTAGACTTTACCATGGGATGTTCTTATTGTCAAGTTAATCCCACAATTATATGTAGTATGAAAACATACTTCTTTGGTTTTAAAGAGAATGTTTTAAACTGTGGCTTGGTAATTTTATGAAAAGTCTGGTAGTTATTCTGCTGGAAAATTCATGAATAGTCATGTTGTGTCAGTTTTGCTTACAATTCATGGTTTTAGAACCCTGTATCATGTTCTTTTTCAGCAGTTGACCCTTTTTCATGTTGAAGAGGCCTGTTTCTTTAGCCTCTCTTTCTATGAAAAGTATTCCATGCCTCTGATCACTCCTGACTCCCTTGTTCTACTTTTTCTTATTCTGCTGTGTTGGAACAAAATACAGTATTCCATAATTGCATAATGATATTGTTTGATTTTCTCACTCTCTGTTTGTGTCCTTATACTGACATTCTTTTTGCTTTTTTCATTGCCATGGAGTAATGCAACATAACATTTTCAAGGCCCTGCCTGTGATGATTCTAAGTTTTTTTCCTGGGCAATAACATCTGAAACAGAACCTGCTACTATCCTTGAGCTTAGGCTGTGTTTTCCTGTATCTGTTATTCAGCCTTTATTGACATTTAAATTTCCTGTTATTTTATTGTCCAACTTCTTAGTTACTTCATGTGATCCTTCAGATAATTTAGGTGTTATGGCTCTTGGTATAGATGGGCTGCTGCTGTGCTGCAATCAAATATTTGTTGGAGATTGTAGGGCAAACATTTGTGGGTGTGGGAAACATATATAGGAGGGAGTGTGCGTTTACTTATGCCCTTGCTATAGGAGTTCTATCCATTATTTTTCTAGATATGGAGCCTCATCTCGACTCAGACATGCTGGATGTGAACTTACCAAAAGCAGTTGTGCTGGCCTGCAGAAATACATACTTCTGTATTTAAAAGCTTACATTCAGGGATTTATTCTGATTACAAACAGAAAAAGAACTGAAAGAGGCTTCAGGGAAACATAAAATCGTAATTACAAGTGCCATTTCTGTTGGATATTATACTGATTCGCTATATTATTTTGTTTTTTAGGAAACCCTGCTATTGGAATTTTAAAGCACAAAGACAGATGTTACGTTTTCAGTTCCAAAGAATCTGCATACATTTTTGCTCAGAATCCAGATAAATTTATTCAATTGAATACAGAAAAAGCAAAAGAACATGCAGAGCTAATTCAGCTCCTCGAACTTCATCATCAGTTTGAATACCTTGCTCCATACGCACAGGTACACATTGCCCATGCCTCTTGCTGGGTCACTGATCTGTCTGTCCTTTCACAGGAAGAGAACAGATGATACCCATCTTCAGAAAAGAAGTATAATCATCTGCCTTTCATACAGAATGTCTTCAGGTCTTTAGGGTATAGATAAGAAACATTTTCTCTTAATGTTGTTTGCACATCATCTCTGCCTGGGAGGATGCATACAGCTGAAGGGTTGTGGCACTGATAAAAGCTTTTGTCCTTAGCCTAGGAAAATTCTGTGGCCGATGTTCATATTCCTTGTTTTGTAAAAGTAGCTTGAAGGAACCATAAATAAATGCAACAGAAGAAGATGAGCCAGGTAGCATATTAACAGGAGCTTCCACTCAGGAGTTCATCAGTATGTACTGGTGCGGTTGTAATGACATCTGAGGACAAAAGTTACAGGACAGATAACAATATTAAAGAGGGCTCATTATTAATGAATGTGACAGTACTACCATGTGAAATCCAAAGCCTTGATTTGGATGCACAGGCTTTTTCTGATACATTGAGAATTGTAGCTACCAAATGATGCAGAGAATGTAGCCTTGAAGTTGCCTCTGGTGAGAAAGATAATGGCTTATGTCTCTGCCAGATATATAAGAGATATATATCTGGCAGAGATATAAGCTATTCTCTTAAATAAGATTCATGATTTCGAGCCCATTCCTGGAAATAAACTGAGATGCATGCCTCCTAAAATACATTTGCTGGTTGTGGGGTCCTTTTTTATCCAAATTCCAATGATTAAGCATGTAGCCAGGATGTGGGAGGCTAAAATTCAGCTCTAGTCTAAAGGGTTTTCTGTCTGATTTTAACTGTGTCAAATATATATATTTTTTTTCACTGGGAAGACTGCAGGGCAGGCAAAAGCACTGTTGACTATAAAAATCATTATTCACTTGTCGTTCTCTCACCTGCTTTTAAAAAGTATCATGAAAAGTGTCATGTCAATATGACATTTTACTGAAATGCCTGTATTCTTCTAATAAATGCCTTTTTTTTTAATACAGGCCAGAAATAGAGAAGAATGTTTGATGAGACCAATCACAAAATGTGACAGTAGTACTCAAACTGATACTCATATTTTGCCCCCAACTATTGTGGCATCCTATGAATGGAATGAGTGGGAATTGAGAAGAAAAGCTATAAAACTGGTTTGTACTGTTATTACCAGATTTTCATGTGTAGGATACCAAACTTCAGATTAAATTATTGTAAATTGTTGTTCCTTTCAACATAAATGTATCCCACACATCTGAATGTATCCAATGATAAACACTTCTGTTATAACCAGTTGTCTTTTTTTTTCAGGTATTTTCTATCCTTGTTTCCATACTTTTCTTCTCACTCTCCCACTTCTTCCATATTTTTTTTCTCCAAACTGTTTTTGAGCAGTCCTTTTGGTGCTGTCTATTCATTCTAAATTCTTTATTTGCCATGATTAATTTCTTTATTAACAGTGAATTTTAAAGCCCTTTATCTACACTGAAATAACGTTAAGAGTTTAAAGATAATGCTACATACTTTTGCTGTAGAGAAATGTTATAATAGGGTTGGTTTGGGTCAGGCAAAACTTCATTGCCTGTTGAGTGATGTATATTAATATTGTAAAATTGTAGTAAGTGGCAGATAGAATGGTTAGGAATACCTTTGATTCTGTTTGATCCTGCAGGAAACTTTCTCTAAGCTAGCTTATCCATCTCAGGAGATATCAAAGAATGAGGCCTTTATTTTTTGCATAATTAAATATTTTTTCATTTTATTCCAATACCTCATGTTTACTAAAACCAAATCTACTTTTTTGAAAATTTTGTCTCCCTCTTCCATGTAGAACCAGTTAGGAGAGGTACAAAAGAGAGCAAGAAGGCTTAGCATAGGATATAGAATGTAAAGGAAATGTTTGTTATACAATCATACTGAAAATCTGGTAGATTGGGAACCACAGTGTATCCATATGTCACATACACAAAAGCTTTTAAAGTAATGGTATCTTTTTAAAAAGCTGCTTTTAAGGGCTTGTTAGCATGTGCAGTTGTTAAGGTATAGCACTTGATTTTCACCACTCAATCAAAATGAACTTGATAGTGTAGGGAACAACCAGTTACAAGTAGTAGTTACCAATAATAGCTGGGCACAGAATACTGCTCGTACATTTTTGTGAACAGTGCAGTTTGGAGCCTTTTGGTGTGCTGTGCAGCCTATTTCCTTTCTGCTGTTCTTTTTGCTCTTTTGCCATGAACTCTCCAACATTATATAAGGAGAACAAAATTCTGGAGTGAGAATTCTTGGCAGTATTAACTTATTTATAAAGGCTTTTAATAATAGTTGTTATTGAGGCATATAAATAGAAGCCAACTAAGTTACAATATGCCTAGCTGAAAGCTTGTTTGCTTCTCTAATAGTATGTGCTGTAGCACAAGTAAGACACATGCATTCAATGATTTATCTTCAGCATAAGCAAAGGATTAAGCACAAAGAGCACACCTAAGTCACTTTGTAGTTTCTTAGTTTAGAGACTAAGGATGTTTTAGTATCAGTTGTCCATATGAGACATTAGTGATGCTGACTGACACAAAAATTCCAAGATCCATGCAGTTATTTGTCTGCACTAACTGTGCTGAATTTAGAATACAAAAGTGATACAGTATTTAAAATTAAAGTGCTTAACTAACAGAAGTCAGTTACCATCTCATCTGTAAATTGGATGCTGGTAGGGGAGAAAAAGACACATTTGTGCGTTTTATTAGAGGATAAGCTCAGATGCCTGGGTTTTCTTTTCTTTTCTTTTTTTTTTTTTCTCTTGTTCATACTGCACCAGAAAATTTGTGTTAATATAAAGCATTAAAATATGACTTTGTTATAACATTTATTTGATGTTAGAAAGTAAAGTTTTTGATCTATGTCTGTTTCTTTGTGCAAGCATACAGTATTTCTTGCAATAACATTCATTCAGTTCTTGAGAGGGATAAGCTTCATAGAGAAACAGTATTTCATGCCCAGTCTTGCTTTAATCATCAGTCAATAGCTTTCTCAGATTAAATGCTAAAATACCTTTCTTTACATTCCATCTCTTCTGTAAATTCATTATTACTCTTTCTTCTGAAGTTTTCTTGATGACACCATGCATAAAATTTAGCTGCAGATTAAGATACCAAAATATGTCTACATGTAGGAATTTCAACTTCCATTACAGTCAGAGATCTAGTTAGCAGAGTCTGGAGAGTACTTTGGTTTGTTCTTATATGAACACCTGAATTTGGTCAATTTAATCACTCTTCAGCCTCCACTGACTGGCCTGGATGCTAGGGAATTTCTCTCTTACAGGCAAGTGCATGAATCCTACCACATGAAACTGTATTTTGTATATTTCAGTGAGAACATTATGTTACATGTTTTGCATTATTTTGCATCAATCCTGATATGAAAAGCTTATGGAAGAAGGAACATACATTTGGTGTATTAAGCGCTGACTTTGTAATATTAACACTTCATAAGAAGTGTTTTTGTAGTCATATCTACAGCAGCTGCTATGATTAAACAGGGCTTTATTCTTGCAGTCATAAATTGCCTTACATTTTGCTCCTTGGCAAGGAGATAATGAGCAATGTCCGGAAGGGAGGCATTTTCCCCTTTTATCTGATACTTTGTGACAAAATCCCCCAAGTCATTTGACAGAAACCAGCCAAAGGCTTAATCTTCTAGTTTAGTTAGCCTTAATATTTGGAATCCTCAAAGTTGTTTTCCGTCGCAGGTGCCCAAAGAGATTTATCTGCATACTGTCACGTTCAGGCTGCTTTCAGATTGATTCAAGTGAATTTGAAGCACTGGAAGAACTTAACATGAAAAAGAACATTTTATTCTAACAAAACAAAGTCTTCAGCATTTAAAAACATTGAAACAGTTACCAATGAGAAACAGAAGTGGTAGGAAGCTGACTTAAAATGGTGCCAGCTATATGTGCTGCCGTTCAAACATACTGTTTAGATTCAGGAGTTACCAAATCACAGTTGCAAGTGTGTTTTGATGCTAGGGTGAACTGTGCCATGTTATGGGTTTTGTGAAGCCTAAAATATACAAATGAATAATGTATAACACTTAATTATACACTAGCACAAAAATGTTCAAAGAAAAAGATTCTTATCTGATTTTTTTGTTTGTGTGTGTGTGTTTAGGCCAATTTGCATCGCAAATTAACTCATGCCATGCAGACTAATCTCAGCCATATGAGAAGAGAGAACTCTACCCAAGTGTACTTGCCAAAAGATGTTGGCACCCAGACTAAGCGTGAGAACTCAAGCAATGTACCCAGACCACAGATTTTCTTGGAAGGTCTCCGAGGTGGATCATCTCCTACAGCTCATATGGTCAAAGTAGATTTAACAAGAGCAGTAGATGAAACATAGCTGAAAACGAGAAAGCAAAAGAAATCCAGTAAATGTATGTATAAAATTCTCAATGTATTTCTGAATTAAAATACAGCAGATTTTACTGTGGCTGTGATTCCAGGAGCAGTTGTTTTATTTGTCATATCCGTTAGGGCCTGCAGAATGGCATTAAGTAGTAGTAATGATAAACCTGAAACACCTAGATTTTAAAAAGCAGTTTAGAATTGAGGCATGTCTGAAGATTCTGACTTAAATTAACATTTTAATGGGAAGTGTGTGTTTGGGGAATTTGAATATTTAATAAAATGATTGTGTGCTGCAACACTATCCTTAAGAGCCACGTCTTTGAATGGTTCATAAAAGGTATAATGTAAGACAAAGAGCTGTTAAGAGATAACAAGGCCAATCGTGCAATTTCTACTGAGGCATAACTCTCACTGATGGGAAGTAAGAATGAATCCCAAGACAGTCATCCAAACATCACCTCTTAACCTTAGAGCAGCAGCATCAAGAAGGTAAATCCAGCAAAGGAAATCACCCTGGGTCCTTAAGCCTGCTCATTTGTTCTGTGGATAATGCAAATGTCCTTCCACAGTGATTTGCTTTAGAAGTATAGGCTAAGGCTGGGAGGTCTAGAGGAGGGAACAAAGGATCTTGGATGGCTCGGGCAGTCATTTTAGCTCTCCAGCAGTTTCTCTACACATTGGCTAAATAGTGTGTGTAAACACACTAGAAACAATAGAAACTAGACTTCAGGGCACCCTTTAAAAATTTCTGTTTTATTTATGTTTTTTTAAAAAAAGAAAAAAGCAAAACAGGAAAAGGTTGTTAGTTTTATTTCAGTGTGGCAGTGAAATATGCTGCAGGCCTGATGAGCTCAACTGCAGCTAGCATTTCTGTTTGTGAAAAACAGAAACATTTAAGCTTTAGAATGAAACATCTTTTTTCAAAGTAAGGAGTAATGAAAAAAGGAAACCTCTCAAAAACAAACAAGTCCAAAATGAAGTTTCTGGAAAATGTGTGTGTGTTTTGGTCAGGTGCAACATGATGCATCACAATTTCTTGGTTCTTCTTATACAAAATCAGTGATAATGAAGTTAGAGGATTCCAGCAGCCAGGTGACTTTTCTGTGGTTTTCTCCAGCATTCTTTACTTGATTATAAAAGTGTACAGCTGGGACAAATTTACAAGGCATTAAAAAAAAGGGGGGGGTGGGGGGGAGCAGGCACGGAGCACAGAAGAAACTTAAATCAAGTAGTGTCTTAGTATGTTTTTTCACTTCTGTTAAAAAAAAAAAACTAATTAGTAGCAGTCAGATGTGCTGCTCATTGTTTTTCAGTGATGGCACTGTTTTTTAGATTTATTATTAAAGACATGAATGCTGTTACCAGTTGCAGCTTTTTTATTCAGAAAAAATAACCTATTGCTGAGCTGCTGTTAATGCAATACTTCATTGTTGTTATCTCCATGTATTTTTATTGTCATTTACTTTGAATATTTTAAGTCCCTTCTCTGAACCAGCAAACAGGTATTTTAAGAATACATAACTACATTTATTTAAAAGAAAACTGATGATTGAAAATCCTTTTTATCCTGCCTATTAGTTCTTTGTTTTCCATTCTAAGAAGCTACTGTAGTATTTCAAAATACCAGAGAATACAATTTTAATCACTTCAGTTTTAACAAGAAAGAGTTTACTGTTGGCAATGAGAAGTGTCTGTGTGAGATTATATAACTTCATAAAATAGTTTGGAGAAAAAGGGAGAATTATTTTTCAAAATGGCTTTATTCATGTGAAAGCAGACAGAGTTTTGAGTCTGATGACCATTGAAACTTTGCCTTTATTTGAATCTCTGGTACTTCTGTTCTTTTCAGCAGCTTTTGCATGGGAAGTATCAAGTGTACCCAGGAGGGAAAGATCACCTAAAACATAGCTTTTGCTTTTACTTTATAGCTGGTAATGAATTGTAAAGCTTGGAATTGTCAGGCTTTGAGGTTATTCAAAGGATAGCTTATCATAGCACATTGTAGTCCTTTGTATTTTTCAGTTAGTTAGGCAGGTTTGACATGTTTTTTCCATTTTAGGTTTTGCTATTTGGGAAGCACAGAACAGAGGAAGAGATGCAGATTGCAGCATAATACTTCATTTGAATTCCCTGAACTTTATTCAGTAACTTGCATGCATTGGTTCAGCCATTAAATGACCTGGTGCTTTTATGAATTATCTGTGTTGCTGCACAGCTTAAAATATTCCGTCTTTTTCATATCCTTTAAGTCTCCTCAGTTTCCAAAGCAATGCATCTTATGTGGCCTCTTTTAATTGAAATGTGTTTAATCACAGTTTACTGCTCTATATTGTGAGACTCATCTGTGATCTGAATGAAGAACCTACTAAGCAGTATCCCTTATAAAGCTGGGGATGTGTGTTGTTCTGAAATAGAACATAGCCTCTAGTTATTATTTGGTCTGTATCCTTCCAAATATTTTGGAATATATGATTGTGCATTCACAGTACAGAAACAAATCAGCTGAATAAAGGTTATGAGGGGAAGTAAATATCTAAATGAAAGTGTCTATGTTCAATCAGTGCAAATCAGAAAAAAAATTGTTGTTACAGTCTCATTAATAAAACTTCTGTCTAGGTCATCTGGCTTTCCTCTTAAATCCTAAATTACAAATCATCCTTAAACCATTTTAGAAGAAAATATGGAAATGCCCCTGCTGTGTATCTTTCAGCATATAACCTTTATTCTGAAGTTCTCTTTTTGACTTAAAGATAAAAGGTTGTCTTGGTATAAAGCAGTGCAAATCCCTTAAAGATAGGAATTCTATCCAGTTATTCTGGAGATGAAATAAGCCTTTGCATTTAATCTTCAATCTAATGTTGCTTTGAGACTACCTTCAATGTAACATTACCTTCACCTTGAGGTGTGTGCACTGTACAGACCTACAGTTCACATCCTTTAGACAAATATGTTCTAAAAAGGTTAACACTAGGGTATTTTTTTTATTTAAGGTGCAAAACCAGTAAATGCTGCGAGTAAGCAGGCTTGAGTATAATTGTTGCTCAGAATCTCTAAAAATGAGCACACTGATGACGTTTTTTCCTTTAATGCTTATTAATAAAATAACTCAGTGGAGTAAGAAGACTTAGACAGGGCTAATACAAATATTCTGCTTTTTATAGCCACACCTAATGGTGTCTTTTCTATGACGTTCTTTTGCTTGGAATAAGTCACATTAATAATTCTTATTAATATATTTTATATTTTTATTCTGCCATCCAAATTTAAGAACAGAAATGGAAAATAAAGTAAGGCCTTTCTTAGTAGGCACTGTTATCATCTAAGCCAAAAATAACCTTTTTTCTTTGCATCTTTACACCTGATCTTTGTCAGTTACGATTTTTTTTTAAATTTTTTCTGTAGCTAACTCCTTCCCCAGAGCACCTTCTCCTTCCCTCCCGGAAAGGGGCGCACAGGCAGTGCTGCGCTGCCCCCCGCCAGAACTAATGCAAGCCTGGGGCTTTTGGGCGCTTGTTTGAAATCATCATCAAGTCCGTGTAGTCCTAACCCATCTCTTCTTCCTCTGTTTAACTGAATTACAGTTGCTTAGTTGAGGGAGGGACTGCACGGCCCTTCACGGAATCCCTGCTGCCCCGCTGCCTTCTCGCTTGACACGGGAGGCGGCGAAGGGCGCGGGCGCGGGTACTGGCCCGAGGCGCCACAACAGGGCCGCCCTCACCCTCCTTCCTCAGCCCCAGCGCAAGCTCCCTAACACCCACCGAGGCGCGGCGCCCGCGGCGCGCGCGCGCCTGGGCGGGCCGGGCCGACGCTGCTCCCCGAGCGAAACCCCGCGTGAAGCGCGGCCCGCAGGGCGCCCGCCCGGCCTCCGACTCTATGGTGAAAGAGGGGGCGGGGCGCTCTAGCCGGCGCCGCCGCCGCTCTCTATGGTGAGTGGGGAGGCGCGGCGGCTCCGGCGGCGACGCCGCGGTGGTGGCGGCGGCACCCGCCCTCTCCGGGCACGATGTCGCCCCCGAAAGGTGAGCGGGGCAGGCAGCGGCGGGGCGGGCGGGAGCGCAGGGGCACCGTGGCCTTCGGCAGGGCCGTACGGGAGGAGAAGGGGAACAATTCCGCCCACCCGCCCCCCAAGACGAAACGCGACCTGAGCGCCGTCGGCTCCCCTCCCTCCCCCCCAGCGAATGGAACCGCCCTGGCCGCGGGGGAAGGGGGTGGTGGCCGCGCCGGGCGCGACCACCGCGGGGGCGGAATGGGGGGAGAGGGCGCGCAGAGGAGCGGCGCCCCCCGCGCGCGCCGCTTCCCGCCTCGTGTAACGGCTCTCGCCGCCGCGCGCCAGGCCGTGGCGGTTACGCGCGGGGCCCGAGCGGCCGCGGGCTGCCCCGCTGCGAGGCCCGGCCGCGCGAGGGTTGGGGGGGAGCCCTGGGCGTAGCCCGCCCTGAGCGGCGGTGTGGCGGCGCCCCGAGCGGCTTCGCACCGCTGAGGAAGGCGGTGGCTGCCCTGCGAACAAAAAGGTGGGGAAACTAGGAAGAAGGTGGCCAGGAGAAGGAGAGAGGGGAGCTTCTTGCAGCGTGCGCCGCGCGAGGCGGACCTGAGGTGTGCGCTGCCGCAGCTGTGCTTGGCAGGCTGCTGACAGTGCTTCGCAGGCCTGGTCTGGCCCCAGGTGGCTATTTAAAGAGTCTTGGCAGCGTGGCTGGATTGCTCTGGAGAGATGTAGGAAGCCCACGTTTATGTCCTAAGGCCTGTCTGGTGCCTTCCCTAGAAATTGTTTCAATTCAATGCGATTCACTTAAGCCCAGGAGAGAAACACAGGCAGAGAAACAACAGCTTAGTTTGCGGCTTCCACCTCTTTATTTTTGTTTACTTATTTATTTTTAAGCTGGTGTAAGTTAGGGCTGTCAGCAGAAGAGATGTGCTCCCCAGTTGTGCTCACCTTCTGTTGTCCAGTGCTGCACTGGTATTGATCCAGACATACTGTGACCCTGGCTGGGAGAATAATCTGGTTAGTTGAAAACGAACTAAAAATAGTTTTTACCATACTGCTAGAACTCTCTGTGGGAGTTACTGGTTTCATTATCATGCCCTGGTGCATTGGGTTTACTCAAATTTGCAAACTTTGCTGAATTGAAACTTAAAAAAAAACTTTTTAAAAAGACCAGTTAGTGTAGAAGAACATTAAATTTAATTTCTTATTTCAGTAGGAATAGACATAAACTCTTAACATATAATAAATAAGGGACGTTGTTAATGCTATTTTAGTGCTGTCAGAAACAATGTTGTGAATTGTATTTTTTTTGCATGTCGCTTTCTTTAGGTAAAACTGGACTGGGTTCGTTTTATTTCCTGGTTGTTATGCCCTTAGATTCCTCCTGCCCCGTAATGCAATCCGAACTTAATTTTAAAATGGCTTATAACTTGTAAGTCTCTTTTAAACATCGTTCGTCCAAAACCTAATTGGATTTACCTTTTAAAGTGGTTACTGACGTGGATAAGATTTTTATCTACAAGGAAGCAGCTAATTTAAATAATTACAGCAGCAGGGTGTATTAACTGTACCTTTCAGAAATGTTATGCAATGGAAGACTTCACTGACTTGAAAGAAAAATGAAACAAATCATTACATCCTGGATTCAGCAATTCATACCCATATTAAATGAATAAAGTTGTTATCAATCTGCCTGGAGTGACGTACTGTTAGCTCATTGCTTAGTCGCCAGAGGTACATAAACTTTGGCCAATTGAATAACATTTCTTTAGAATATTCAGAACATGACAGATAATGCCATAAAAGATGTTACTGAACAATGAACATCCATCCACCAGATGCCATATGTAGCAAAGAATACTTTGCTAATTTGAAAAAAGGCTTTGTCACTAAGTTACTCAACATATTCACGGATTTCTCCCATTATAGATGATGGTTTCATACACAGAAGTTGTGTTTAATCAGATGCTAGTGTTTTCACTAGTATAGATGTAGTCTTTACCATTCTGACACTGTGGCCAGACTATGCCATTGGCTTTGTCTGTACTGTAAAACTCCCAGGCTTTAGAGTGGAGTGACTGTATCAACTGTCTGTAGATAACATAGATGATATGTAGTCCTTGAATTGTTTAATTTACTTAAATAGCTTAGTATTTCTGTATGGGATAATTTTTCAAAAAAGGCCTGTTTGTGTGAAGTCCCATCACCATTCTGATGAAATTTCTCTTCTCATACTAACTTCAGTGAAAAATAAGGCTGAGGAAAGTGCTGCCTTGTCTGTCAAAGTTTGCTGGATTAATTCCCTTCTTTACTAACACTGAATTTTTCCTCTCTCTTTACTTTAACTAGTCTGACACTTCATGTCAGACTTCAGTGTACTTATATAGAGAAGACTGACTGTTGTTTCAGACTGAACGCTTACTGTCAGACTATTATCAAATGTATTTAGAATTCCTATACAATCTTCTTCAAGAAAAATCTTTAATATTTAACTTAGATCTTTATAGAAGTATTTCACAACGCCAGAGCTATTATTCACTATCCTGATAGTATTTGGTCTAATCATACAACTGGAGAACATCCCATGCAAATTCATAAATTAAAACGAAGGGTCTGCTGAGTTATCATCTCTGTTTTCTTTCAGAAAATGTCAGCTTGCCGTTCAAGTTGTACTGCCTCACAGTGATGACCCTAGTTGCTGCAACATACACAGTAGCATTGCGCTACACACGGACAGTAGAAACAGAACTCTACTTTTCAACTACAGCTGTGTGCATCACTGAAATTATCAAATTATTATTAAGTGTGGGCATCTTGGCGAAGTAAGTATGTGAATGTTAATTAGTATTTTGAAAATGAATCCGTACGTCTAACCTCAGACTCTCAAGTATCTGAGGTGCAGGTGCATTTGCAAATATAAGTGGAGAATTATGCTGTGGAGGAGTCATTTTAGAGCAGGTCACAAGGCCTGTGAAACCTTCTCAACTGAAACTGCTATGTAAACAGCACAATATTCAGGTGTGTCCTTTCTGCATATTTTCTATATTTGTATGCCTTGGAATGGATTCAAAATGTCAACATGGATTATCAGTGGTGTGCTGGGTCTTTAGAATACTAGTGTACATGAAAGCTTGACAAAGGGCTGTGCCTTTCAAAGTTACATAAAAATTGGACTGTTCCTACTAATAAATTTCTCTGAACAATATTAGGGACAGACATTTTGCTGCCACCATTAACCCAAGGAGTTAAAGTGGAAAGACTGGAGTAAGTGGCATTCTGGATTGCAGAAACTCTAACAGGAGTAGAAGTTGTGTACTTATATGAATACTGAAGACATATGGAGGCCATCAGTCAGCTGTCTTACTTCTCATTTTCCCTAAGTTCCATGGAAGCATCTTTATACTCTGGACATTTCCAAATCCCAATTCTTACTATTTTGGTAGAATTAGTTCTTTCAAGGGTCTCTACCTCTCTCTTTGTGAGTTTTGGTACATCAGAAGGCCTGTCTGTTTTGTGATAGAGGATCATGAACTCGCATAGTGTATTTCTGTTTTTTATCAGACCTTTTCTTCTTAACATCAAAATAGTATTTTGCTTTAGAAAGCAGCTGTAGCAAACAGCTTCTTCTTTTCTTTTCTTTCTTTTTTTTTTTTTTAATGTTAAATATAATGCATTAGAAGAGGCAAATGTGACTGGTGCCAAATTTGGAAGAGCAGTTTTGTATTTTTTTTATGCATCCTAGGCTCTTCACTCTGTCTACACAGACTATTATCAGAGGTGTCTGCTGATGAATGGTTGCACTGTGATTCTCACAATGTTGTGGCCAGTGTGGATCCAGTGATCCTGATCCAGTCTGCTTTTTGGAGACTTCAGCAGCCAAGGTCTCTGAATAATGAAGGACCTGTGGGTGGGATATGGTAAGCCATACCTTCAGGTGTAGCTTCCCAAATCTGTTCTTGTGTATGTGGGACTTAGGCTGTCTACAGTATCCCCAAGAGGCCTTGTTGCAGCAGGGTAAGTAATGTCTTTTGTTAAGGGTCAATTATATTCTGTTTCATTGAAAGTATGAATTGTCTTTTTGACTGAAATAATTTAAGACATTTACTTTTAATGCAGAAGTCTGTTATACTTGTTAGAATAGCCCTGCACAGGCAAAAGGCCATGTGGCCCTCTATCCTCCCATTGATAGTAGCCAGTACTGGATCCTTAGGAAAGGAGGATAAGCGATAGGGCAAGCACAAACTGACTCTTCCTTAGCTGGTGGCAGTCAGATGCTTATAGATTTCTCAGGCTGTGTCGGTGCACACTGTGTTTGTAGCCCCTAATGATCCTGTCCACTGAGAGACTGTCCAATTTCTCTTTTGAACTGTTAGTCGCTATAACATCTATGAAATAAGTTCTGCAGTATAATTATACAGTATATGAAAAGTACTTTGATATAAGCAATTTACGTAATGATTTCCCCAGATGTTCTCTTCTTGTATTAAAAAACATAATGAATAATTTTTGTGTCTTCATATTTACCATTTTTATTTTTGTATCTCTGCAGATCTGTATTGTATTTTCATCACTCACCTCTCTTCCCAGCTAAGGAGTCATAGTCTAATTTCTCTGTGATCATTCTTGCATCCTTCTCATCAGGTTTTCCAGTATTGTTACATTCCTTTTGAAATAGGATCCAGAGTTGCATGCAGCATTCAGGATGCTGCACATACTGTGGCATTATGCAGAGAAGTAAAGATACTTTCTGTCTTGGTCTCAGTTCCTTTCCTAAGAATTCATAACATTCTGTTCATTTCTCTGAATACAGTTAGACCTTGACCTGACACTTTTTGAGAAGTAGTCACATCTTTTCCCCGCAGATCAATAACTAGTTTAGAGCTTATTGCTCGATTTTGGGGTTGTTATCTCCTGTGATTATTTTGTGTGTATTGATATTGAGTTTCATTTGTCATTTTAGAGTCCATTCACTTAAAACAGGATTAATCTGACTAGCCTATCTTTTCGAAGGTTATAATATCTATTCTGATCTGGTCAGCTAGTCTTTTTTATATAAAAGCGAGAGAGAGTTGATAGGATGTCTCACTTGCTGGTGGATTTGAATCCTTCTTTTACTGCCTAGATGACTAGAAAGCTGTTTCTCGGATGGCAAAAGATCAGGTGAATTCTGCTTAATGTAGCATAAGCAGCAAAATTTAGCAGTTTGATAGTAATCTCCCATTTTAGGTCAGTTATGGATATGTTAATACTGTAAGTTCCAGCATAGTTTCTTGCAGAGTCTGTTTGACAGCTTCCTTTAAAATTTCTAACTATTTACTTTGTCTTGTGGGAGAGGAGGTACCTTGGTAGTTTTAATAACCATTAAAAGGTAGAGGACAAACCATTTGTTCAGTACTGTTGGATACATTTGAGTACCTCTCTATTGCTGAAGCAGCCAGATTATTACGGCAATATACAAGATACTGAAGTAGTTTGATTTTTAAATTGTTCCAGTTAAAGAATTTGTTTTCTTAGGTATTCTTACATGATGCCTTTGCTGTGTTTACTTTTGGGGTTTCTCCTCTAGAGTATATCGAATGAATGAATGAATGAATGCCAAAAGGTTGCCCTTCAAAAGGGAAGGTTATGATAGTTTTAAGCTGTGTAATTATTTATTCAATATTAGGAGAAATGACTCAACTTCTCATATTTATTTAAAGTTTAGTTGACCATTAGATAGTTATGCTTTTTTAGTTCTTAGATGATACGTTATTTCTTAGCAATGGATCAATTTTGCAAGTTTGCAATCGGTTTGCAGCTGATTTGCAAACTCTAGTTTTAACTTAAGCTTTTTAAACAAATGTATATTTAAGTTACAGAACTGATTGCTATATGTATCTCTTATTTGTTCACACCTATGAAGAAAATTGAACCATTTTTCCAAGTCAAATATAAAGAAACATTAAGAAAGTTGAATTCAAGCCAAATCATTTTTACTTCCTCATTTTGGTTGTGCAGTGTACATCTCTGAGCACCTTATTTTGTATTATAAGCTATATACAGAGAAAATTTTTATAATTTTTTTTGTGTAGATTTAAATTGATCTAAACATGATATTTGTACTGAATTCAACTTACAGTTAGAAATTTTTGAGTACATGCTCCAGAAAGTAAACCCACTGCAAAGGTGAGCTATTAGATAAAAACTGAAAGTGAAAAACTGAAGGGAAAATGCAATAGTTATTTTTCATTGATGAAATTCCATGACAGAAGTCAGAAGTAGACATTAATAGCTGTTACTGCTTTGGTTTGAGTTTGAATGTGTGATCAGTTAATTAATTGAGCATGATTTGGAAAAGAAGTAGGTATAGTTCAAATCTTATTTTTGTATTCAACAGACATTTGAAATAGATGATATTGTGTACGTAAGCTGTACTTGCATTATTACCAGCGGTTCTAGGTTTCTCTCTAGATCTTCACCTCCCTGTGCCAAGGAAGTATGAGAAATTAATTGAGGAATAAACTGATACTTTTTTTCTATAATTTAGGTAACTCACAACATTTTATGCAGTTCCATATCTTGTGCAATCAACAGTGGTCATCTGTAGCATGAACTTTTCCTCTTCCTTGTAGCGTACTACTACTCTGCAGATTTTTGTATTTGGGGCTGTCTCCTGTTAGCCAGACATGTCTTGCAGAAGACAGATAAGTGATTCACTTAGTGTCAGCAAATCTGGCCCCATGTAGAATTTCTCTTTAGGTTAGGAAAGTTCTGCATGTGGTCTTGCTTGTACAGTGGGAAGTGCAGGAAACCATACTTGCCTCTGGTAAATGTGCTGCCACTGACACTGCTTTTTGTGGCTGCTCTCTGCAGCTGCCTGTATCCAATAAAGACTGTTCTAGCCTAGCTCTCATTAAAAAAGAAGGAGAATAAGAGATGTGTCCTGGGCATCAGGCACCGAGTAAGGCAAGAGAGGGGGGAAAGTTGGATGGAAGGATCAGGAGATGACAGAGGCGCACATCTTTGGAGAGGCAAAGCTTAAGAGTCTGTAGCACGGAGTCAGGAGGAATCAGAAGTAGAGAATATGCAGGAACTGTGGAGTTTGCAAAGGAGCCTGGAAGCCTGGAGAGTTGAAAGATTGCTAATTTTGCGTATTAGGGGTTTGGGACAGGTAACGTGCAGTTGTAGGAAGAAAGAAGGTGGCACATGAGTGAAACGTGTGGAATTGGGCTCTCAGGGCTCTGAGGAGAATGTGAACCATGTGTTTATATACACGCATGGGGGAAGCATAATGAGTGTTAAAATTTAAAGAGTGGCAGAGGAATGCAGTTGAGAGGCCTGTGGAGTAATTGGGAGGAGAGAGAAGTGATTTTGGATGCTGATGCTTTTGTCAGTGGCCAAATAGGAGAAAAATGGAAAGGGGGACTGTGGGTCTAAGGGAGAGCTGAGAAGGGAATTTGAGGACTCTGGTAGCAGGGACAAGGAGACAAGAAATGTCAGCTTGGTGTATGAATAGTAAAGGAGGACTAGTGATGCAGAGGTCAGATTTTAATAAGCTGCAGAAGAGGGCAAGGAGCAGGAACTGACACATTCTTCCCCATTGCCCGCTCTCCCTCACACGCTGTACTTGCGTGGCAGAGGCATGCAAAGGCGCAAGGGGACAGGCAGCTGCCATGCACTCTGCCTATCCGTGTCTGCTGCGGGCTCAGCTTCTGCCTCAGCTTCCTGGGGCTGGCTTAAAGGTGGGAAGTGCTGCAGACTCGGGAGTGCAAGGGTGTAGTCTTTTTGGTTTTGTCTCTTTCCTGTATTGTGAGGGCCATGGCAGCACCACAGGCAGGAATTTCACTTCTAGTTTAAAGAGGAGCTGGAAAATGACAGACATTTGACCTAAGACCCAAATATTAAGAAAAAAAAAAAAAAAAAAGTGGGCAACCTTCTGACCTTCTGTCCCCACTCCCTGTTCACTTATTCCACTGCAGTGTTTATGGTTGTTGAATTTGTTACACACTAATGCATCTAAGCTCCCAATTCCAGAATGTCTTTTTCTCCTTCAGTGGATTCTACTTGTTGAGAACCTCTCTGATTTTTCCAGTTAAACTTTCTGCTCGTTAAAGGAAAAATTAACCAATTATTAAGAACAAATTCTCAGCCTTTCCAAATGATTCATTGAATTGATTTCTGTTTTCAAATACCAGGGGAATTAATATTTTATTTTGCAGAGAAACTGGAAGTCTTGCAAGGTTAATAACATCTTTAAAAGAAAATGTATTAGGAAGTCCTAAGGAATTACTAAAATTAAGTGTTCCATCCTTGGTGTATGCACTCCAAAACAATATGGCTTTTGTGGCTCTTAGCAACTTGGATGCAGCAGTCTACCAGGTAATTGGCCTTTTTTTTTTTTTTAATGTAGCTGATCTGTAAATAAGTTTCTCTTCACTGTTTCATGAGGCATGCATATTAGGTATCTGTCTACCTAACACGGTTCTCTCTTCAGCTTTAGTGTAAAAGCCAAATGGTGCTTTGTTATATGCAGAGCATGTTGTAGTGCTCCCAGTGCAGTTTTCTGAGCTCACCCACTCACTGCTGGAGATTTAAAATTCACATTATTGTAATTGAAAATGGCAAAGATAAAGAAAGCTCTATGGGAAATCAATGAATATAAAATTTTATTTGTCATTCTCTAGTTGAATTCACTATTTTATTTTCTTATTTTGGAGGAGTTCATAAAACCAAATACTGTTTGCTATGTTCCCTTTTTCTTCAGGTGACATATCAGTTGAAGATCCCTTGTACTGCTTTATGTACAGTCTTAATGCTAAGCCGCTCCCTTAGCAAATTGCAGTGGTTCTCTGTCTTTATGCTGTGTGGTGGTGTTACACTTGTGCAGTGGAAGCCTGCTCAGGCTACGAAAGTACAGGTAAGAGTTTACATGTCACCATTTCATGATAAACAAGGCTTGAGGCAGCTTATTCTATTTCACTTCACAGTAGCTGGGGAATACAGTAATGCCTCTGACATTCCACAGAACAGTATCCATTTCCTATTTGCAGCCACTTCATTTACAACATAAACATTAGCTTGATCTTTTACTTTCAAATTTATTGTACACCAGTTTAGACAGGCTTGTGGTATTGCTCTAGTCTCATTTGTTGGAAAGGCAAGTGATTGCTACAATTAGTATAAATTACCACAGTTGTCGTAATCAGTCTAATGGCAATGCAACATCATAGAAATATTTGAGTAATATATTATTTCTGGCAGTTGGCCTTGGTAGCATTGTAATTGTTGGAGCAGAAAACTTGGAATTGAAGCACTTGTGGAATTAAAAATGAAGCTCCAATGACTTTGTGGGCATGGACATGTCATTTAAGCATACCCTTTTAGAGACATTAAATTAATTCCATTCTAGGAAAAAAACAAGTGTCTTTTGTTTCTTAGGTTTTAGTTGCTGGTCTTCACCATTAATAGGAAAGGAAGGTCATACACCTGAAAAGACTGGCCACAGCCAAGCAGACAGTGCCTCTGAGCAGAGCAAAGACTGGTAAAAGTACATGTGGAAAATGAAACACCACAGTTAACTCTCATAACTCTACAGAGCTAGTCTGCAGGGCAGCTGTAGCTAACCAAATACATTTTATACTGTAATGAGAGGATAATAATTTTCACATATTGAACAGCTCTGGAATTGATTATTGTAAATTACTGAAGTGTTGCATTTTTTTAAATTAACGATTGATGTTGCAGGTGGAGCAGAATCCATGGCTAGGGTTTGGAGCAATTGCAGTTGCTGTATTATGTTCAGGATTTGCAGGTAAAGTATTATTTCAGTATGCAAGCTCATCAAGAGGACTGGGTCATTCATGATGTGTAAAATATAAAATTTTACAGTAGTTAACTATCTTTGTTGATCAGCAAGATATTAAGGACTTCATCCCCTCTGCCCATAATTACCTTCTGCTGGAGGTAATTATAAACCAGATTTATGACGTGATTACTTTACTTGTGAAACAGATGCCTAGGAGCGTGTACTGTTGGTTTTACCTGATGCAACTCAGAAGGCTGGCTTGCACATGGAAGAATCTTTCAAATCCTTAGAGTAAGAGTGAGGGGAACCTCTGTAATGACTTGCTCAGTACAGCTTATTAGTGTACATTCATTTTACAAAGTTGGCTTCGCAGTGAATAGTTCTTTTTTTTGGTGATGATCGCATAAAAAACTTGGATTTAGCTCCTCACTCTATTTTTTTTTTCCTTTTTCTGTTTGGTCATCCCCTAAAATACACATTGCTAGAGTCCTGTAGGTGATAAATCTAACTGAGATGTGGGGGCCATAAGTAAGGTAGGGAGGAAGATGAGTAGTAGGAAACCTAGATGCACTGCTAAAGCATTTCTTTACAAACAGCATTTCGCCTTAGAGTAGTTTTTCTTTCTTGCTTCTGCAGAGGGAGACAAGAACCTGAGGACAAGTGAGCTGGTGCTCAAAAATAAGGAAATACGATTACTGCTTAATCTGAAATTTGACTTTTTGAATTCAGGGACATTTTTTTTCTGGCTAGGAACTAGACTCTCCCTCCCCCACAAGAAAACAAGGTATTATCACCTACCTCTAGCACCATACAATTCTGTAAGCGTCATCTTGTGCTGTGGATACGTGCTCCTTGTTACTCACGGAAAACACTCTAGTTAGCAGGGAGAAAAGGGAGGAAAGATTTGTCTGTCTTTGGCTTTTTTTTTAGCTGAAATGGCCACTTTGAAGAAAAAATAATAAGACTATGCAGAGCTCACACAATGTTTCCTGGAAGGAACAAAACTTACTAATTCTCATAGATGTTCCCAAGCCTTGAGACAAAATACAGCATTCACAGTGAAGCCTGCTGAGTCTCCTAAAGCTCTCTGTTTCTCTGATAATATAGGTGAATAGCTGTACCTCTAAAAGTCAGCAAATTCAGACCTTTAAAGGAATGATGAGGGCTGCTCTAGAAGTATGAGAGGCATACAGCTTTCTTCTCCAGCAAAAGTATTGCAGCTTGGGTTTTTTCTGACTGTCAGCTGAAGCTTTAAGGCATCTGGGAAGACAGAATAGCTCATTCACAGAGCTCCTGGTTCCCTTGGGCCTTCATATGTTGAAAACATAAATCCTATTGAACTCATTTCCTCCTCCTCCTTCCCCACCCACAATATGAAGAAGTTATTTTGGCATCAAAACTTCAGTTTCTGGACTGATCATATTAAGTGTTTTATATAATTTCAACTAAGGCCAAAAAGTTACGTGTTTTTGTCCCTCAGAGATGGAAAATAATCTTCCTTCAAACTGCTGATCCTCTAATGATTTCCAAGTATCTGAGGACCCAATAATGAAGTGTTTTGGACAGATATAGAATGACAGATCCCTTGTGACTTGAAACAGTACTGAAGAATAATCTGTCTTAAACATCATCCACCTTTTCCAATGTCTTGCCTAATATAATATAGTGATTTTCATGTACTTACTCTTAGAAATTTGAAAACATTATTTCATTGGCTTAGTTATTGTTTTCATATTTTATACAGTTTACAAGTATAGTTCACACTTGAGCAGAATTCCTGGTAAATTGAATGAATCTGGTTGTGTTCTATAAATAAGGCAGAAAACCCAAGAAAAAACCCTGTGGATTTTTTAAGCGCTACAGTTGTTAACAAGACTGGGTTTTTTTGATACTGTTTAGACTTTTAAAAATGTGTTTTTGTGTGAGATAATATCCTATTTCCTTGCTTAGCTTTTAGTGTTTAAAGACCTGAACTATGATCTGTTCTCCAGCTACTTTATTCACTAAATGTATTTAATATATATTGTATTGAATTATGAGTTGTTTTTAATGAGTTTAAAAGCAGCAAGACTTTCCTTGAAACTAACTCAGTGATTTTGGGAGGATCCAGCACTGATCCAGGACTTCTAACGCATAGGCCTGATCTCTGTGCTGCCCCTGTTCAGCAGTAAAGCTAACAGTTGGGGAAGAATAGTATTGAAAATTTCAAGTTTCATATAATTAATTTAATTAGTAATTCAAATTCATATATATTAAATTGCTAAGAATAAATACTGATAGAGGCAGTCATGTGAACTTACTGTCTCTACACTTTATTAGGACCAGAAGAATACTTGGTAATTATGTGGGCCTGTGACAAGATGGAGTGATAGAATTGTTGATGCTGAATATTTGTTCAGAATTAGAAACAAAAAAAAAGTCATATAGTTTTCTTACGTTATATGAAGAATCTTGGGCAAAGTTAATTACCAATAAACATTTAATCAATAGGACTTGCACCAGAAAGTCATAGAAATGAATGAGATCTGAGTCCTGCAAATTGTTGTATAGATTTTGAAATGCAGAGGAAATTCTAGAGATTAGAAGAGTCCTGGTATTAGCAGCAGTAGTTAAATGATAGCTAGTGGTGATATGGTCAAATACCGGCCTGTTAATCTGACATACACATCCTGTTGAATAATGAAAAGGTAGGTAGGGAGTTCAAATAATGCAGAATATAAATTCTTTACTTGCTGTTTTAACCCCTTGAAGCTGTGACTGCAGAATGTGCCTCCATTATGCCAAGCACTCTATAAGCACAAGGTTTCACAAGGTTTCAAAGGAATTTGCAGTCTCAGTACTGATGTAATATAGTTCCCGTTTTGTGAAGGTTTTGATTTGATACTGCTGAATATCCTGATGGGGGGGGGAATCATTCTACCTCACACTGAAATACATAAATACCATCCTGAAGATAAGATACCAGGTGCCAAGGTAAAAGGCTTTTTGTGGTGCAGAAAGGCACAGAAAAAAACTTTGCTGGACTCAGGGAACTGAGTTTCTATTTCCAAATAGAAATGAGAAGTAATTTTAACAATGAAGCCATTGACAATTGAAACTACTCTGAAGGCATATAGTCCAACTTTTGATGTTACATAAAATGCAGTATATTTTGATGTATGTAAAATGATTCTATCCTCAAAGACACATTTGCAGAACATACTGGGCATTGTATGAACTTCTGTGAAACCTAGCAGTCAGTAAGATAAGATGAGTTAATAGTTCTTTTGGCTTTAAAACATCTTTACTGAAAAGTGGGTTTTTTGTGTGTGTGTGTTTTTTTTGTTTGTTTTTTCGTTTTTTAGGAGTTTACTTTGAGAAGGTATTAAAGAGTTCAGATACTTCCTTATGGGTGAGGAATATTCAGATGTACTTATCTGGAATTGTGGTGACTTTATTTGGTGTCTACATGTCAGAGGGAGCCCAAGTTCTTGAGAAAGGATTTTTTTATGGCTATACATACTACGTCTGGTTTGTGATATGTAAGTATCTTGTGGTTTTAAGCTCTTGTTATATTGTTTTCATAGAATCATAGAATCGGTAAGGTTGGAAGGGACCTCTGGAGATCATCTAGTCCAACCCCCCTGCTCAGCAGGGTCACCTAGAGCGTGTGAGACAGGGTTGCATCCAGGCGGGCCTTGAAGATCTCCAGAGAAGGAGACTCCACAACCTCTCTGGGCAACCTGTGCCAGTGCTCCGTCACTCTCACAGGGAAGAAATTCCCCCTCACGTCCAGGCAGAACTTCCTGTGCTTCAATTTCTGCCCATTGCCTCTTGTCCTGTCACACGGGACAACTGAAAAGAGTTTTGCCTTTCTTTCTGGTGAAGGGAGGGAATTGATGTTCTCTCTTGCTATCAGCTGGGAGCAACTTTCTTCCTCTGTGCTTTTGCTTATTTATTTATTTATTGACCTATGCTTTAAAAATCTCCTCTCAGCCGAGCTGAATAACAGCGGGGCGAGTTTCCCCCTTGGAGCACACGTGCACTTTTTGTCAGGGGTTTAGTGCTGCAGAGGGGGACAAGAGTTTGTTTTGCTTTTTTTAACCTATGGTATAAGTGATTGAACCTGCAAAGGCAATTCAGCCCACTGTTTCTTCCTGTTTTGAGAGACTGTTAAATTATTATTTTCTTTGGAATTATTTACTTATTCAGTTAAAAGCGTGCCGAAAGAGCACTGAATAGCAGGTAGAGCAGGTACATGAGTCATATTTTATGTACCAGATGTCAAACAGGCATGCAGTTTTGCTGTGTGTTGCTTTAGACTACATAGTCCAAGCAAGGAATACATTAATGAAACAGTGTATCACTATCTGTTACCTGCAGCTACTTTACTAATAGAAACATGTTGTCTGCTTTCCAGTTCTTGCCAGTGTGGGTGGCCTCTACACTTCAGTTGTTGTTAAGTACACAGATAACATTATGAAAGGCTTTTCTGCAGCAGCAGCCATTGTTCTTTCTACGGTTGCATCAGTCATCCTCTTCGGTCTCCAGATAAGTAAGCAGTTTTTTGGCCGTCAGTTGGCTCTCATATGCATGTTTCCTTCCTGTTTGGCAGGCTGTATACACGTCATACCAAGGCAATCCTTTGTGCCTCCTTTGAAATTTTCTGATTTTTAACTTGAGGAGTCTTCTCCCAGGAATCATAAGCACTAATGTATTATCTATGTTGTAAATGTTATATAAGGTATTTGACAACCCTGTACTGTCAAAGGGATTAATGATCTTTCAGATGTTTCGTACAATTTCAAAAGGGAAGGTTGTTCCCAGTTTAAATAGCTTGCCAATTTATATAGCTTTTTTCGTGAATCATTTTTTGATGCTGTTCAGTATGCAAATTGATCTAGCTGTATAACTGAGGCTGTGTTGATAGGTTATTCTTGTTTGTTGGCTTTAGTATAGCCAGAGCCAAATTAATGTCCTGGCTATTTCTGCTGAGGCATTGCCACATCCCTGTTAAGTGATACCCCCTGCAGATTTAACCTGTACCTTTCTGCTTGCTGTGCCCATCAATGCATGAGAGTGACTCAAACGATGACTGGGGTCATGATTTATATAGTGAATATTTCTGAGCAGAAATAGCTGATTGCTTTGGCCTGTCCTGCAGCTTCAGAGGATTTTCTTCCTGCCCAGTTCCAGGTCTGACATCCAGTAATTCCAACTCAGTCCTTCACTGTTTTTTACTTTGCTGCCATAACCCGAAATGGTATGGTGTAATGGTAGAAGAACTAACTCTGATACGGTATTAGTGAGGTGAAACTTAATGAAAGTTGCATAAAGAGAACAGCCTCACAGTTTTGCTGAAAAATAGCACCTTAGATCAAGTGATTAAAAATACCACCAGTTTTCAAAACTCACCTGAACAGGAAATGTTCTTGTTGGCTGACACAAATAAAGCATGGATTGATGGTCTTTCTGTGAAAGCCTCATTTATAATACATTTCAAATGTGTCTAGACTTATAAAGGCAAACAGAATGCTTTATCACTCAGACTATTTTTATCCCATCATGTGCTTATGAATTTATGTAATAAATATAAGCCTGTCAGAGCACATCTGGAGCTGCAAGAAGCATTTTATACTTGGTTTTCTGACCGTCACCATGTTCTTGCTGACATGTGACTAACTGAACTGGCATAGGGATTGTAAATACTTGAGAGTTTTCAGTGACAGTGTGATTCTAGATTTTACAAGTTAATACTAACAGCTAATTTTCCTGTTTCGTTCTGAGTAATTTAAATACCATTACTCAGACTTCATCTCTAAACCATATAAATTAGTCTTCTGAATGTTCTGTCGTACACGGAAGTGTTTATTATTTAAACTGTTTTGTATTTTTTCAGCTATTACCTTTTCCCTGGGTGCTCTCCTGGTGTGTATTTCTATTTACCTCTATGGATTACCTCGACAAGACACTACAAAAATCCAGCCATCAGAGACTAAGAGTTCCAAAGAGAGACTTGTTACTGTGTGACATTGTCCACAAAAAAATGGACACAGACAAGAGAAAAAACGGACTGGAAAAAAAACTTGCATTTCTTTTTTTTTTTTTTAATTAGCCTTAAGCTAGACATGATACAATTTAAGTGGGACAGAATAAAAGCAGAAGTCAGTTCTCTTTTACATGTGAAGTTTTCAGTGGCTGATGCTGAGGCTACATTATTGCCAAGGATCTGGACGAGTGTTTTATTAAAGGTATTCTTCATTTATGTTGGACAATGAAGAGTCCCATTTACAAAGAAAGCACTATGAAAGAACTGACCCTCAGTTGTATATAATGTACATAATGGAGGTAAATTTGGTTCTTACTGTGTATTTGATAAAATGCTCTTGCTATTTGAAGGCATTAAAGCTCAAAAGCTTCAAAAAATTCTATTAAAAGAGTACTTACTGCCAGTGTTTTCTTTTAAACGATTTGGCAATTGTAGTTTGATTTATCACAGGAAAAAATTGTCTTCTAGTAATACAGATCAGATTAACAGAGTATTTCGCTAGTGTTTTCATTAATAGTATTTTCTAAATGCAGCCAAGTCTGGCTGTCCTTTCATATCTTCACTAGTAGCTACCATGTTCATGCATCATTTACTTAGAAGTAATTTGAAGTAGCTCTTGCTAAAGAAAAGCTTTAGAAAATGATTTTTAAATTATTTAAAAAGTTAAAATGAAAAAAAATGTCTTAAATATCATTTAAAAAGTGAATGCAACTTACTACTTGCTGCTGCTATTAGAGGAGTGTTTTTTTTTTTTATGTGCTACTTACTTACTTATCAAACAAATCCCAGTTCTACATAGGAACATCAAGATGTAGGTATGTGTTCTTGTATCTCCAGCTTAGTAAGAAGGAATCAAATCAAGGCATTAGACTAGTTGATTTTTTTTGTGTGTGTGCACGCATTACAAAGTGATACTTGAAAACAGTTCCTATAATGTAAGTCAGGCTTTGATTTAATTAATGAGTGCCAAGTGTATAATTTTAAAGCCTCTCCCTAATTGTGAGGCTTCACTCAGCTCAACCTTTCCATAAAATTTAACTGCATGTAGGGAAATCTAACTTTGGTGCATTTCAGCAACTTGTTTAAATCTAAAATGGATTCAAAAAATCTGACCAGGTTTATAGCCTGGTTAGATTCCTTCAGATGTGAGTTAAACCATCTGGATTTTTTTTAAAAAGTGAAGCATGTTAAACACAGCAGTAACAAACGTGCTTAAACTTCATTCCAGTGGGAGAGGATGTGCCTGTCTGCATTTTGCAAACTGTTCAATGCATGCAGAAGACAGGGTGCCACCAAAGTGGCACTGTGGTGAGTCAGTCTGTGGTGGGGAGGGCTAGGGTACCGTCAGGCAATGCAGCAGCTAGTGCAGCTATATCAGCATTATCTTATGCATAGATGCTCCCCCCTCTTTACAGCAGTGTCCTGGCTCCAGTCTGTGTGCAACCCGTGATGAGGGAATACTGTGGTTCCACCAGCTCAGCAGCAAAACAGTTTTCCCTCAGTCATTGTGAGTATCAGTTTAGCAGGGCAGTGGGTGAGGAGCAGGTCTGTCTTGGCTGTTGATATTGGCTAACATTACTGAAGGGAGGGTAAAATACAACACAGGCATAAAACCTCTGATAGCCCACAGATAGGTAACTAAGCACAGGTCTGACTGACTCTTTTGTAACATAAAGACAGCTACCGTACCATGAAGTCTAAGTAAACAATGGTAATTAAAAAAGCAGAGAAAAAATTCATTATATAGAACAGCACAGTGTAATGGCACTGCCTTTACCAAAAGGATGCACTACAGTTGTGGAGGTAAATACAGAACATGTCTCTTTTATGGGAAATACTAAGTACACTAGTATCCAAGTACACTACTAATACTAAATGTCTGGGAGAAAGTGATTATGACAACTGTGGCCTGTCCCAAACGGCTGTGCCATGCACGCTCTTCTGCCATCAGTATGATGCAACATATAAATCTCTTAAGAGCAGACAAAGAGCTTCCAGATTGCATTAACAGTGACTCACAGGAGCATATTTATATCTTCTTGAAAAAAATCTTTTTACTAAGATATTTGACTTTACCGATGTAAACACATACAGATTTATTACATTTGAGTTACAGGTGTAATGCCGAGAAGTTTCATTCCATTAGCTAGAACCAGGCGTGCAGCTTGAAAGAGGCAGAGCCTTGCCTGCAAAATAAAAATCTCAGTCACATTGCTATGTAATAGGACATAGTTCTCAGGACAGCAGCTAGAAGCAGGCTGTTAAAAAGCTAAGAACACAATGGCCCTTCTCTGTCCAACTCAGTCTAATAATGACATTTATACGTACAGAACAAAACAAATGAAATCCTGCACCCTCAGAGCAGTGACCAGAAAGGATGCCTGCAGAAGAGCGACTGACTGCTAGAAAATGAAAAGCTTTTATGCATTGCACAACTGACACTAGCAGCCACAGCACAGTCTTTAGAGACTGAAGGTACATCTGAAATCCCTCCTCCCACTACGCCTGGATCAGATTACTGGATTAGATTACTAATCTGGATTGCTAGACTACTATCAAACAGCTATGGGATGCGCTGGAAATTTCACTGTTCATTGTTAGTATCTCCTTACTTGTTTGGGAAGGGTGATGCCAAATCAAGCTGTCACGTTGTAAGACAGACGGCTAAGAAGCTGGAGTTTTCCTTGTTGCTTGAACTTTCTTAGCTCATCTTCCCAAGAACATGGAACTGTCTCCAAAGGCAGGACTATCTATAGTATCTAAGATCAACTGAAGGGTGCAGCTTCACCATTTTCACTTACTTCCTCCCCCTCCTACCCTTGACCTCAATGACCAATATGGCTTAATGCTTAAGAATAATTTCTTACCAAAAGTAGACAGGTAATTGCTTTTGAAATAAATAAAAGAGAAAATAAAAAAGACAGTGTATACTTTTCCCTGAGCAGTTAAGAGTCAAATGTCTCCTGAGAGACTTAGAGACTTGCAGGAATTAATTTGCCTCTCTTTGGAACTGCACATTAAGGTGAAAAACTGTTAAGTGCTCTAGCTAGCACTAGCTAGAATGGCAATATAGACAATTTGAGGTAGGGAGGTGGGAAGAGGGAAGAGAAATTCAGTCATCTCCTAATTCTCTGTCCTCCCACATAAAAGCTAAAGTAAACCATGAGAAATTAACCAGCAAGTCAAATACTCAATATTTGTTTAAAAACAGTTCAGAAGGAAGGATGCTGAGAAGAAAAGAGTTTCATTGGATTTGGAGCAGTTCTCCTTATTGAGCATTCTGTTTTGGGAAGGTCAGGCAGAGCTGCCACGAACAGCTCCTGCCTTCCTGAAGTGATGCCACCAGATGAGCCCGCCCATCAGACCAGTAGCCTGAAGGTGTGTATTTTCCCAAGTAGTTCCAAAGCTGGGCTCACAGAGCCGTAACACCCCATTCCTTGGGTGCCCTACACAGACTCTAGCCACATAACATAGCGCCATACCTGGGCCCGTTCAGGGGTGCTGCCTTTCACAAGAAGGGTTTTATGTGCCACAGCTGCAAGATGGCTGAAATGAAAAGCATAGTGAGAACGAGCAATTTGCTTTACAAGAGCAGTGCTGGGGGCTACAGAAAGGGTAGAACTGGAAGAGCCGCAACTGCAGCATGCCATAGATGATTGCTATTTCCTACAGCCTGTTCTAACCCAGCTAAGGGAGGATGTGGTTTTCTCGAGCCTGAGTGTTGTCACAGCATGGCGTCCACAAGGTAATACTCTTGAAAGGACACAAAAAACACCAAATAAAACAGGACTAGAAACACTCAAGAGCCATGTAGCCTGCCCTGTCACTCCTGATGTGCGATTCCCTATACAGACTTGTCTAACTTCTTAAAGACTTTCCCAAGCACAGATTCTTATGTTTTCCTCCAGCAAGCCTACTCTAGTGTTTCTGGTAAATCAATGTCTCCTGTGGGGACAACTACCTATGGAGGTAACATACTGTTTGATTTACAGCAATAACACTTTGTCCATCTCAAAGGTTTAGATGAGTTTTTAAAAGGTTTCTTGACAAAATCTAGTTGAGGTTGAAAGCTTATTATCAGCCCAGAGCTACTCTTTAAGGCATGATTTCCGGTCTAGGCGCTAGGTTATAGTCAAGTGATTATTTTGGCCAATTAGGTTTTGAGGATGCTCCTGACTCTTTTGTTCCTAGTTCCATGCTTGCTCTCTACTATTTATATTGTTTGCTATCCTGTTTTATACTATTCCTGCACCAAGGAGACTGGCCAACAAATTTATCTCCTTTTACCACCATTTAAACTTTTCAAAGCAGTGCAGATAAAGAGGCAAAGCCAGGTCAGAAAGATGAGCGCTGCCTGTGCTTACCCAAGAGGTTTGCCAGTACCAGCAGTCACCTTACCTAAGTGTGAGGAGGTAGCTGACAATGTGCTTAGGTTGCAGATCCTGAGAAGATCTATACAGGACCTCATCGTACCTAGGAAGGGAGAAAAAGACTGATGTTACAAGCGAAGGAAGCCGTGGTCTCAGGCTCATCAGACTTACTTAAAATCAGAACAAACACACAATCACAACTGCAGAATTACCTATTCTTCTGAATCAGGTCTAAGCCATGCAATTAACACATAATTATTTCTTTCTCTCAATTTGCTTATTGTTGGAAGGCGGTTGTTGCTACTCCTCATCAGGTAAACACTGTAGATGCCAGAGCGCAAACTTTTATGCTATGGCAAAGAAAACATAAAAGCTGTATTTGATTCTGGAACACCATGTCTGGTTTTACCTTTCATCACTGATTCCAAGTGCCAAGGAGCAAAAAAGATATGTTAAACAACTAAGGCAGTCAAAAAGTAGTCCCTTAAAAGATGTTGCTTTTAATAACTGCAGCTTAGAATTTTAAGTAGCCAGTGGGGATACTGTAACATTTTAAGAGACAAAACAATATGGGTTTACATAATCCTGAAATAAAATCTACTTATGTAAGACAGTGTTCAACTGGAGAATACATGCAGATTCATGGAGCTCCGTGGTTCATCTTCATGTGTTCTGCTACTTGCGCACATGCTCCTTTTCACAGCCTTCAGGAAGTTTAGGAAGTCTCTGGGGCTGAATAGCTTTCAAATTCAAAGCTAGGAAATGGGGAAATAGACTTCCTGGGCTCAGCTCACAAGCACACCCCTGCCAGCATGCCCAAGCTGGACTTCTCTGGAATCTCCCTCCTTTAAAGGCAAGTTGCAGTAGAATCAGAGAACAGGCTCTGATAACACGGGCTCAGTGGTCATGTGGAGCTGTAACACCAGGAGGGAGGGAGCGCTCCCCATTATCCGCAATGGGTAAACCAGAAAAATGTTTCTTACATGTTCATTCAGAAGCTCCCCTCAGCTAGCTTGCCCCAGGTGGCCACAGTTCAAACAGGGAAGGTTACTCCCATTATACCACTTTAACAGAGGTGGTGAGACAAAGTCAGGGGAACTTATGCATCATCTCAGGTACAAATTAGATACCAGCAGCTGTTGATTCATCAGAGACAGTGCCATAGTTTAACAAATGGCCATTAATAAAGCTTCCTGAAGCAACAAAGCTAGTATCAGATGAAGGGCACACCTGGCCATATTAATGTTGGCCTGTAACCACTTGTTAGGTTATTTATCAGTAAATAAGCCCCATTTCTGCAGGGGTATACATGCTACCTTCAATCTACTATTCAGTGGTCTGCACGGTTAATGAGCAAAAATTTCTGCTTGAAAGCGGACAGGTATCAGGTGTGCAGCAGTCCCTGCTAAACAGCCTGAGGTACATGAACTCGGTCAGTTCCACCCACAAGATGAGCAGCTATGCACTAACTCAATAAAAACTGAGAAGCAATCCACAAGTTCTCTGTGAAATACGATTGCTCTGGATAAATAGGACTGCCAGTCTCATCCAGTCAGAGTGTTGTTATTGCTCAAGAGCACACACAGCGTATGATAAATGGCTGGCAGGCATGCTGAGGCAGTGACAGTGAATGGCAGGACTCTGCAACCTACAATCTCAAGTAGGAGGAAGCCAGCTGGGACTCTGACATGAGCAATGTCTTTTGGAGGTCCAAATTTTAGAAAGGTGTCCTCAAAAAAGCCTTACTATGGCCAAAGGAGTCTTTGGGACTGCACAGAGTGCAAAGCAGCTGAAAAGACCTTTACTAGAAATTCTGAAAGCCTCAATTATTTCCAGCTCTAGCATGGGCTGTGTAACATGCCCAACTCCTCTGGTCCCTGTACTTTAATTTCGTGCTTATGAAACGGGGAAAACAGCTACTGCTCCACTTGAAGGCTGAGTTAATGAAGAACATTACTGCTGTTAACAGGTATTAACTGTGCACATCCTTCACAGCTACTGAATGTGTATGTGCGTGTTCCATTTCATTTCAGCCAGGAGCACTCCCTCTCCCCTTTTCAACATGACCAAAACAGAACAAGAGAATCCAAGTCAATCTGCAGCTAATATTTATACAGGGTTTAGGATATTTTTGTGAGGGCAAGAAACAGTTAAGAGACTAAGTTACACAGAGTATGTTCAAAATACTGTTTTTTCCACTCTCATGGTTTCTAAAGTCTACATATTCACTTATGCAAATCTTTCAAGGCAGGATTACTGTTGCAATCAGTATGGTCCAATGGACAAGCCATTTCTTAAAATACCACTACTCTCTTATGATTTTGCAGTCTGAGTCTGCTCAACAGGCTGGCAGCAAATGTCATAAATTAAGGGAACTGGTATTTGGAAAGAAAATTAGACAAACCTGAGAAGATGCTGAAGAACTGAGATGGCTTCTGGTTCTTGCAAGCACGCTACATTAACAGCAGTCAACTCTGCATTCCCATGCATCTGCTCTAAACTAGAAAAATGTAAGAATAAAAAACAAATGCTGGATGAAAAAGCCTTGTTAGCCAAGCTGAACAGAAAGTAACAATTTGTACTTTAAAAAGAAAATGTCGGCATTTTTTGCTCAAGCCGAATAAAACATTGAGACAGGCTAACTGATTTCGGTCCAAGATAAAAAGTCATAAAGTCATTTAGAATTTGGGCTAGACATTCAGTTTCAACCAATTTAAAAATACAGATTAGACACATGCATGGTGTAGAGGCTGATGCTACAAGGACTATGGAGGTACTGAACATCCCTATTACAACAGCTGTACATGCTAAGAGAGTACAAGAGGAACAGACTGCAGAAAGAGATCAGGCTTGCATGCACTCCCTAAATAACATCTTCTATTACCACTATCTCAGACAGAATACCAGGCTGGATGGACCATTGGTCTGATCCAAGAGGATATCTCACATGCTGTTATGAAAATACATTGCCATGTCTGCATTAGAAACGCTCTGGAAGACCACTGGAAGTGATGAAACTGTTCAAATTGTTCTCCTGATATTCTTTAAATAAATAAGCAAACATCTGTCAGATGTTTGACCTGGGTCGATAAGAAGAGTTACACCTTTAACCTTGGGTTAGCAACAATAGGAAATAACAGCATGTGAGATAACACTAGCTACAGTGGCAACCAAAAAACATCTAAGTCCTGTAACTTGGTATATTTTGCAAATTCAGGCACATTGATTTTTGGATCATTGATTCCCACATCCTAGGGCCAGGTTTCTTCATCACTGACACCAACCACACAAAGCAGCTGTCCCTAAAACTATGAAAGAAGAGGGTCAGCTTAGCTTAGTTCAACCCTATGGAGATGAGGTAGAAATTTCATTTTATTTGGCTTACTCATCTGGGAAGTCCCATGAGTTCCTATTGTAAACTCACACATCAGCTGAAAGATGATTTGAAAGAAGATTTAGAGAAGATTCTTTTCTTCCAGTAGTAAGTTAGTGAAGCTAAAATATATGTCAAACAGTGCACTGGTGCATACAAATGTTCCTCTTACCTGTGGAGCCTGGCATGTGTGTACTGCAGGAACACTCCTGTATCTCCCCGACTTTGAAGAGCTCGATCCCAGCTAAACTGATAATCAGATGACAGAAGGCCCTGGAAGTCCTAGAACAATAACTCAAATCAATGTCACCTAGATACGATTCCACATCTCAAACTTACAGTCTCTCACAAAAGATGCTAACACCACTAGAAGCAGCTCAGACTCACCTGAATTATTAGTGCTGCAAGACCGATCTTCTCTGCTGTGTCTGCAGGGTTTTCTATCTCTTTGGTTGCTGAATAGAAAGAAAAACAAAATTTTAGATCTGTAATAGTACACCTCCCTCATTCAGACCTGGAGATGCCCAAGAAACAGCAGATCTTAACTAGCAACATAGAAATTGTCAGGATGAACACAACAATAAGTCCAGGATATAAATCTTTCCTAGAAGTTATAAAATACAGCTTTTTCAGATTTGCTTTTTTTTTCCTTCCCTTAATAGGCATGATACAGATTTTACAGTCAGAAAGGTCCATTACAACAGCCTAGATTGGCTGTCTGAATCATGAAGAGAGAGTCAGTGTAATCCCTAACATCAATAAGAGAATAATAAAGGAATTCAGTTTTCATTTAAAAGCTCCAAGTGATAGAGAGACCTAAATAATCCAAGAAAAATTGATCTAATGAGTAATGATTCATACTCAGAAGCGCATTTAGGGAGTATTAACACCATCTGCTGTAGGCATCTAAACTGACTATATTCAGAGAACCTACACTGAGGGGCCAGATTTCTCTATTGAGCCAAGGGAGGAAACTAGTTTTACCTACAGATTAGCTAAGTAAAGGCAAAGAAGGGCATCCAAGTCTAAAGAAGCCTAAAATCACAATCTGTGAATACTGCCTTTATTTCAGCTCTAAGTTCACCTAATTTTTCCTTCTTTCACTAAACAATATTAGTACTTTGATTAAAATCTCTTTTTGTTAGGAGCCTTCTGCCTGGTTATAGACATAGTTAGAACCTCTCCAGAGCTTTTCTAATTAAACATACTGGAGTCTATCACTACAAAAACTAATTATTCTGAAACAGTCCAAGAGAAAATGCCCTCACAACAGTTGCAGAGACACGTCTGCAAGGCTATTTCCAGCTTTTCACAACTCAGTGATATTCTTCACCAGATAAGCAGCGCACTGATTTATAGAAGTTCAGTGAAGGGTCTGTTCATTCCCTGTCTCACAGGAAAGTTCACAGGGCCAAGCTGGCACAACAGTTCATCAGAGGTAAACTTGCTTGCATCAGCAGTACTTTAGATGTTGGACCTTCACAGAAATCAATTACTTCTGTCTGGACACAATGACCTTGCCTAGTAAAAAGGCACTGCTTTTGACATAAATAATGCTTTTTTTCCCCTGTTTTTAAACTTGGATCACAGTGCTCTTTTTCAGGGTCTCCTCCTCTTCCTATTTGTGTCTTCTGAAGAGAAATGAGAATTCATAGTTGCCTTTACAGGGCAAGTCTGGTCCTCTTCAGCAGGACCCATAGTGCATTTTTTAACTGTGGTCTATGAGTTAAATTTGCAGAGTTCAGGCTACAATTTGCTGTCCCAGTTGATCTTTCGCTAACAGTAGAAGATGGAGAATACAGCTGTTACCTTAAAGCATGATTTAGGTGAAAACAATTTTGCAGTATAGTTTTAGTACATGTAGATCCCTGTCTTTTGCTCAGCTATTTATTCTGCCAGGTCTGCAAAACCAACAAAGACAATTTTGAATAGTTTCTACTACTTTTCTGATTACAAAATTCAGAAAAGTCTAAGCTTGAAATGTGTGAGAACAGCTTATAGCCCTGAGAAGTCTCAGGCTGTCTATTCACTTATACTGAGAAATACACTTAATTACGTTTCATAATAAAGATTTATTTCCAAACAAATTAGCTCAGAGTTCAGGCATTTTTGTCGTTTTTGTTCTTAAAGATGAAAACTAACATTCTGCAAAACTAAATCAGCAGTGGGTACTAGATTTAAAATACTGTGCCATTTGGCCAAAGAAAATCCTTCCTGGTGGCACTGTTAAGTGATGCTAGATGGGACGCAGGCAAAAGTATCTACAAAACAAGTAAAGAAGCAAAGAAATGGTATTACAGAGGGGGCTTACGTGGAGAGCAAGGCTCATTTGGATGACAGAAAAAAGAGTGTCAGTAATGGAAACTTAAACAACAGAAGCGGCATGTTATCTTTGCTATTAGTCATCCAAAGACAAGAGTTTATGCAAAGGTATTTGACTAACCAGCTCACACAGGCATGACTTTTAAAGCTAGCATTGGCTGTTAGATGCTCAGCTCCCAAAGACTCTTCAATAACAGTCAGGCATCTTGGTGTCACATACATTTATGGTATCTTCCACTGCATATCTAACACTTTGCAAACACTATAGACATCACTGTGAATCAGGAACTTATGATTTCTATTTTAAGAAAGGGGAAACGAAGCAGGAATTCAAACATAAGGAGGAAAAATTTTCACAGGCACAGGTATGATTTAGAATCTAATGGACAAACTCTGCGGAATTATATAGTGTCATCTGAACTCACTTCCTTTGGCTGTTCTCCTGCTTATTGCTTGTGCACATTGGTTCCATTTGTCATAAAAATGATTCAGCTTTGTGCTCAGCTATGATACTGAGCTTTAAACTAAAGCTCTAGCTCCTTTCCTCTCTGCAGTAATATTGGTTTGAATAGTGGATCACCCTTCTATCATTCTGCCTGCCTCTCTTTTCCTTGTTCAATCTACAAGCAAAGTTAGCTGGATTTAAAATGCTAAGCAGGCAGAGTAGGGAATGTGGACATCACTTAACGTAATCAGTTCATTATTTCAGTTCAGCACATAATCCGTGAAAGCACGAGAGAGGGCAGCACTTCACTAAGAACTGCTTAAATCATCTTTACTTCAAGAGAAAGCAACTCTAGAGCCGCAGCCTGAAGTGCAGGCAAACATTCCCTTTTACAGATTCTGTTGCAGGGATGTGACCTGCTGGGGACTCAGGAGATAGGCTGGGAGGATGACAAGACAGCTGAATCTCAGACAAGCTACAGTTAATCTTGCCAGAGAAATCTGACAGAACTCCAGTCCCTTGGCTGAAACCTGACTGTGCCCTGAACTTCAGTCCCAACTCCACTATTGGCTACTTTTTCCCTCCTGAGAAAAGCAGCGGTTGTCACCCCAGGAGTAGATACTTCCTTTCCAGTGCAAGAGCATGGTGAAATAATTTTACTGAATAATAAGATCTGCAAATCTGTTATTTAGGGAAGTTCAGAGATGCAAAGGATTATTTTAACATCGCTTTATATAATGGAAGATGGAAAAAGTGCAAAGATGAGAGCATATCACTGATTGGTCTGATTCAGGGGAGAGTGAATGGTAGAAAAGACGACAGAGTTTTGATCAACATCGAACATCAAATGAAATGAGTAAGATCTGAAATAGCTAACTTTTTGCAGAGGCCATGTTTTGTAACATCCTTGAGCGAGCTTCATCTAAAACATCTTCCAGGAAGATAACTTCTCCTCTCCGAGTCTTCATTCCTTGAACTAACCCAAAAGACACATGCTGACACCTGTGTTGAAAAGCAGCAGGACCTAAAATTACATTTTAATCAATAGAAAGGTTTGCAATGTTTATTCAGAGCTGGACTTCAACCAGGAAGCAGCAATAACAGCTGAAAAAACAGTGCTCCAATGTAGGAAGCTTGGTGATATAACCAGTAACTCTTATTTCAGCAACCAAAGCTCCATACATATTATATGATGGGAAAGTTATGATCAGAATTATGATAACCTGGTCATCTGTGTGCTCTTGGGAACCTCTCTTGCTGCTAGCTTTAATTCAGAGGGCTCAATGCAATAATTTGACTAGAGGCAAGATCAGACAGATTAAATTAATGTGGTAACACAAATCTGTTAATAACATCAGAAAGAGAGTCGTAATAATTTTATTGTGGCTACACTAAACTGAAAGTGTAATTAGTCATTACTACTAATAAAACATTCACTGTTTCTGCCCACAGCAATCTCAAGCACTAGTCTGGACCCATAACCTAAGGTAATTTAAGTGCAACTTTAAGGACAGTGAAATTAGACAGACTAATATTCCTGAAGGCTAAAATCCTATCTTTAACTGTAAAGGACATGCAATGTAAGAGACATTTCTCTCTTAGAAAGGAATATGATTTAGTCTCCAGATTCACTATTGACCTTTGCTCAGGTTGCTAAGAAGGTTGGTAATTACACTGAATAACAGTGGGGATACTTATCTCCACTAGATAGTTCAACTCTGAAGCATGAGGAATTCAGATCTTTGGAATAATGTACTCTAAGTATTCTTTTATTATGTGAGCACATATCATCCCAAAGGCTATATGCCATAAAATCTGAAAAGTTGTTTTCCTTTTCCCCACTTTTACAGTAAGAAGTCATGAAAGGCCCACTAAATGAATGATAGGGCAACGCATCTTGTAGCTTAGTTTCATTCAAAATGAATCAGTTCACACACTCTGAAATGCCTACGTGATGTGCTATAGCACAGTAGGTGGGGACAATTGTGAGTCTCTTCAAAAGTACACTCAGTTGAAATATGAATGTACAAGCACCCGTTCCTACCCACAAAATAAGTATAAAATTAAGCCCCATATATACATACCTTTCTGCCCAGTCATAACCCATTAGCTTCAGTATTTGGAACAAATGTTGAAAGTGATTACTTTGACTTTTATCTGTCTGAAGAATAAAATTAATGCGTATTAGAAGACAGTCCAGGTTAGATAAGTATTAGCTTTTAACGTGCAAAAAACACAACACCACAGATGCTGTGTCATTATGTCATTTCAAGAAGAATTAAGACCTATAAAAGCAGAAAAGACCTGAAAATATTTGAAAATATCCGGAATATTGAAATACTCGGAAATACTTTGCATCTTTTCAGAAGCAGTAATCTACCTCTTTGAAACTGATTATTCCTAGGTCCTAAATGCAAAGCCATAAATGGAAATTAAACTTGGATGTTCTTTAGTTTTAATTAATCTGTCAGCCGCCCATCAGATAAGATGCCTCTGTTTTCACTTCAGAGCTCTTGATATGTTTCCATGTTTTACATGACCGAACTTCATGAGCTTTCTTTGGCTTAGAGACAGAAAAACTGTTAAAGTCTATCAATAATATAACTAACATAATGATGTACCCACATAGGCTGACATGGTTTCTAATGAAAGTCAAAAGCCTTTCTAATGAAAGGTTTCATTGGGCTAAACTCACTGTCTCTAGAACCCATTAGTTTCTGTTGTCTCCCATGTGACTTGTGGGGCTTTACATATAAGTCGGGTACGTAATTTAAAAGTACAGATGATCACATTTTCATATTAATGATGCATCTTCTGTGCCCTTCAGCTTTCACTTACTCTCTCCCATGACTCAAGGCAATTTCTACCAGAATTTCTTTATATCCAACAATGATCTTTATGTGTTTCCAGCCACTATTGCTGCTGCAAAGTTAATTTTCCTTCGCAGTGACTACATCACTCAGATTCTTCTATATCCCTCATTAAAAAGGAAAAAAAGGCAACATTGGAGTCATCTTTAAACAAACAGTATTTCCTCCTTTGCTGGTGTTTCGGGACAATGAGGGAGCAATGAGTAAAGTGCTTATCTGTGTTTCTTAACTCAACGACTGCATCAAGCCTAAGCATCTGCCTCAATTTTCATAGCTTCGCAAAATGTATTAATTTCCTATATATCTATAACCTTTCACTGTGCAGATCCATGAACAAGGCTGATAAATGAACAGCAGTTGTCAGCAATTCAGATGAGTCCTTCCAAGCTCTTTTCCACATGCCTCATGTGGGAGAAGCTCTCTGTAACCACTGCAGCTCTCTTCTGCTAGAATACCTAACAATAAACTTTTAAGTTTAGCTTCAGACCAGCTCATTGTATTGGCCAGTATTGCCTTCTTGTTTCCTCTGCTCCCCACCACACCTGAATTTAACTCCTTTCTCATGTTTTAGGATAGATTGTAAATGCTGTGACAGGAACTGTTTTTGTATCATGTGTACACAGCACCTCCTTCAGCACACCGTTGGACCACGGCCACAGCATTTAGGAGCTCTTTGAAGAACTGGAGCCATTTGTGAGCAGATATTGAGAAAAATCATCATAACACCCGCTCACAAAAGACTCCAGTCCTTCAAAGACTTTATTGCTTCACTGTGACTGTTCACAAGGCAGAGTTTACAGCTACAACTAAACCAAAAGCTGACATCAGTTTGTAATTGCCTGCAATTGAACAGTGTACATAAGAACAGCATACAGAAGAATATTTAAAATTATTAATAGACAATAATAAAAAAATAGTCTAGTAGATTATTTTTAGAATCCTGTAAGTTTTCAAGGACATAAGGACATTAAAACTGAGGCCAAGTTGAGAATACCTATCAGGCAGTACAAGCTAAATTCCAGCTTTCAAATGGCCACCTGAAAACTAAGCATCAGTCCCCATTTTGGATGCTGTGTGATACCATAAACAGCATAGTAATGGGCGCTATTTATAGCTGAAGTTAAAATTGTGTGAAATCCAAAATTGTTAAGAAGGATGGAAATAAACAGTAGTACCATACAACTTCATCTCTGCCTAAAAGTAATACTCAAAAAGTGGATAAGTAAGTAGGAGTAAAAAAAAAAAAAAAAAAAAAAAGGGAAAGAAAGAAAAAGGACAAATTTGAAGACACCACAGTTTCATAAAACACTACTTTTTGCACAGCATGACAAAAATTACAAAATGCTTAAAAGAAGCTTCATATGATGAATAGCCATGTTTTGCTTATAGGCCACAAAAGTATGTATACAAATATACTGCCTAAGCAGCCTAAGTAGTTACCTTTGCAGGAGACATTTGCAGACTGACTGTGGGGATATACTGAATTTTTCATATACAGAAGGAGTTTCCAGTTCCTGCTTTAAGTGCAACATTCTTAGCAGCTCTTTAATAAATATCATGCATTTTATAGCCTTTTTGGATCTTGCTCATATCACTGCATTTTTATGAATTAAATAGTGATTTTTAAATATAAATCAGTATATGCACTGATTTACAGTATTACAACTATATTAAGGTACAACCTTAGCAAGTTGAGAGAAGAGGACTAGATGGCGCAGTTTGTCATCACCAACTTGAATGCGACCTTGATTGTAACAGCCACAATCACATGAAAGGATAGTTTTGCTGCATATTTTGTTTGGACTATGAATAGATCAAAGAGGTCCAGATAGGGAAGTGAACAGTTATTGAAGTTCTGCTACGGCTGGCCAGCCAGCTTAAGACCACTGTTTTCACACTTGCTCATTCTATTAGCCTAGCATCCAGCCTACATCCTAACTTGTGCAGAACGTCTAGTTATTTTATCTCTTTCTAATTATTTCTTCTTCCTTTATTATGCCTGAGCACCTCATGGCATGATAAATACAAATAGAGATAACTACCTACATGTATGAACGGCAACAAGCTTCTTTAGTTCCTAATGCACTGCACTTCCATAGACACACTGCTCTCTGATGCCAGTGAATCTAGTATCTTGCAGTCAGCAGAGACCGAAAAAAAGGAAAAAGAAAAGCCAGACCACACCTGTATTCTATGAACACATGTGGAAATTCCAAGCTAATGGAAACTTCCTAAAGATTGAAAATAAAAGGAAAAATGCAACTTAGCCAAAAATAAAGTTTAAAGAATCTAGGTATTTAACTTTATGCTTACTGATCTCCCCACTTCCTAGAATCATGGCATTTGTAACGTTTTATTGGCTTATGAGCAAGCTGTACCAGAGAAGATAGACAGGATTACCAAATACTTCACAAAGCATGTGGAAAAAAATTGCAGGTTTCTGTCACAAGTCATTAACTGACTTCTTATAATAGAACATGGTTTTGAAAAAAAAAAAATCTAAATCTGCAAAAAAGTGTAAAAGTATCATACTATAGGCCCTTGATAGTTTTAAAGCAAAGCAGTTTCAAACAAGTGAGGAGATAATCCTGCTATTCGTTATTGATTTTGTTGGAATTGTTAAAAAACAAAACTACCAACCCAGAAATAATAAAAAGACTCCCTTGTTTGCAACTGCTTTGTCCAGATTGATTAATAGGACTTTATGTGCAATTCCTAGTTAATGAAACTGATGTACTGATCAGAGCTATAAAAATCTACACTAGTGATAACATCAGTACTTTAAAATATTCTTAGATTCATTTCAGAACATTCCCTTACAACATTTTTTTATCTATTTATAGTACTAACAGCTTTTTCTAGCTTGGTTAAATGTTAATTACAACTTTTATATAGAAAATACAATGTCAATTGAGTAAAGTTCTTTTAAAACAAATTGCAGTGAATTTTTAAGGCAGAGAGTGACTCCAGAGACGATTTTTCAACCATTTTGTGGGTCATGAACTGAAAGAGAATAAAAAACACTGCCACATTAAGGCACAGCTGCTGTTCAGTAAAGACAGTCTATTTCAGTGCCAAAAATACCATGTGCCAAAGTCATACTGGAAACAAGAGGCCCCCCCGGATTACTGGAGAAAGTCGGGCTCAGTGAATCTAGAATTACTTACCACATATATCATACTATCACAGTTATGTTTATTCATTCGATCTATAGCAGCGGCAAGATCTCTGAAAGAGATAACGAGAAACTATTTGGACTTTCATTTAAACTAAGTATACCTCATTATTTGCTGTCTGGGAAAATCAGTCTGGCAGTTCTCTCCCACTGACTGGGTGCAAAAGCCAGCAACATGAGTCAACGGGAGCAGCTCTCCAGAGCACCTTTTAGACTGAGAGGGGTTATCGCCTAGAGGTATGGGACACATTATGGGATGCATGGAAAACGCATTTGGGGATTGTACAAGACTTATTATGGAATGTTTAAGCATGGGACCAAAGGCAGGAAAAGGGAGGGATCAAGATGGTTTGGGAAGGAACAAATGTGGAAAAATAGAGGGATAGGGGATAAAGAGAGCTGCTCCCCTCTTAACAAGGCTGGTCAGTACACTCGTCTGGCCATGCCCCGTGCTCCATCAGTGCAGTCTATCCTGCTTTCTTACTAAATTCCACTTCTAGCTGTCCTCCCGGGCGAGAAATTCTCTGTTCTCTGTGCATGTAGGTCTAAGTGCCAGCCACTCGATTTGGGTACCACAGGTTGTAGGGGCCTGTGCGCCCAAAGTGCCTGCCACTGTAGAGACTGGAGTAAGTGAAAGTAAGTACTAGTGACCACAGTCAGACCGCGTATCATAGACACTAAACATCAGTGGTATCTGTGTGTCTCTGCCCGTGTGTGTGTCTGAGGGGGATCAGGCCAACTGCCAGAGGGATTATAAGGTATGGTGCTCGACTGAGACCCATTTGTCTATATGGGTCTTTTGTGTGGGAGGCAGCTGGGGAGAACAAGGATCCAGGAGTAGCTACTGAAGGGACTGCATGATTAAGTTCAGCTCCTGCAGGGATTCTGTGTGTATCCAAGTAAGTGGAAAGGGGCTGTAGACCTTGGGGGCTCACATGCCCTAGTGCCAGCAGCTGGGGGCACCAGATGACCAGGCTCAGCTACTGGACAGACTGTCTAAATCCAGCTACTGGAGGATCCACATCATATATATGTAAGTATTTCACACTAATGCACCCTCACTCTAATCAGCCAGACAGAAGAACAAGATGATGCTGTCTGTGTTTGGGTGCATGGGTGTGTCTGTGCTGAGTGTTTCTGTCCACGCTGTTCTGTGTGGCCAGCCATGCGTCTGTGCATATCGTATACCTGAGTTTGTTTGCATCCCTACTGGTAACATGTGCCGAATCTCACTACTGCTCAGACCTGGGGGCAGGGAGCTATGGCAGCTTCACCTCTGTTGGGCTACCATATTCAGCAGCTCCCTTACACTCAGCATTGATATCTTTAATATCAGCATATCTTTAATACCCTCATCCTGAAAAGTTGTTCACACAGTTTACCCTGAAGGATAGCCATTTGATTTATTGATACTACTGGCCCAGAGAAATTGTTAAGACTTTCTCACTGAAATTCCAAGAGGAATTTTAGGCTACCAGTGAAAAGGCAGAAATGTAGTGACAAAATTGATGATACTGTGCAGCCATTGGTTTCTGCATCACATGTTGTCATTAAACATTTTAAGCAAAGTTCCTTCTAAAACCCTCACTATTGGCAATTATTTGTTAGGTGAAGAGAAGCTAGCCTTGTTTTCAAGGTTAGTAGCTGGAGAAAGTATTAAGGTTACAAAACTGGTTGTTTGAGGAGAGGAAAAGCATTTAAAAACAGGTTTTTCCTAAGCCACTTCTGTCCAGTCATAGCTACACTGCCAGTTTCAATTACAACTATTCACTAGCCAAGGTGCCCCATCCCAGAAATTAAATGCTTCAAAATCTGTACTATCACTTACAAATGTACATGTTTACAAAAGTTTACTAATGAAATAAACCCCAGTAAGCACAAAGGAATTGATTTACCTTGTTATATACAGAGATGTCCCATCACTACGCATGACAGTGGAAAATGATGAGAGGTCTCTCTTTTCTGAGAGATCAACAATTCCTGTGCCTTTCCTGTAATTTGAGAAAAACCACTGAAGTAACTGCAAGCCAGATCCGAAATACAGGTAATTCTGGGAAGATGGAGGTCAAAAACAAAACAAGAGATCTCTGGCAATCTCATTCTTTTTCTTGAATGACTGTCTTTTTGAAAACTATTCCTTTATGTTTTTTCTTCTGATTATGTCAGAGAGCTGCCTGCACACATTCTGGTGCATTCTATGAATATAGCTTCTATCTCAGTTAAGACAGACAGCACATCAGGGCAAAGATCTCACCTGTGATTGTGAAATGGCACATACAACTACTAAACTAATCAACAGCTTATCAGGCCATTAGGAGTTGACCATTGTCACTGAACCCAATTTGGCACTGGCAGGCTTCTGTGCTAGCCACAAGAAAACCACAGACTTAATTTTTCAGCTGTTATTGCACAAATCATGTTGGTCTTCTATGAGAACAGCTACGGAAACCATCTAAAGAAAACACATGCCTTTAGATTACATTACACAAATACCTCATTCATCACTTCTCATTTGAAATACAATTAAAATATTAAGTAAAACTCACAAATAGACTGAATAATCAGGTCATACATTGTTTTCTGAAGGAGTCCCTTTTCCTCCAACATCTTCAGAACTTCCTGGGACTTCTCTTGGTAAAATGATTCACCAGAATATTCATCAAAGTGTACTCCTAATCGCTGAAAGGAAAGAATATCAAAGAAGAGAAACATTGTCAGACTCAGGCTAATCATTTCTTCAAGTCAAGTCAGATGACAGGTCTGTGTCAGAAGTCAGATAGCAAGAGAAAAGATTAATTCTATTCCAGAAAACGTTACTGGGTTGTTAAAAAGAAAGGGTTTTGGATTTTGACTTAATCTGTTTTTTTATTACAATTAATCTTCTCCAGTTGGATATAGCATTAGATAAACTGTTACATGAGAAATTAAGAATAAACTGAGGACAGTGCTCAGTACAAAAATTACAAAATTACAAAAATGCTGAGGTAGTTTCATTGACTGGCTGAAAGGGGAAAAAAAAAAAAAAACACACAGCAGGCTGCACTGCAGGTAAAACCAGTGAGCTGCTGAGAAGTTATTTAGTCTTGAAATGAGTTCTATTTTAAAATGATACTAAAATTAAAAAAAAACTGCTCATAAACTTTGCTCAGCACATAGAAATCACCATTACTAGGAGGGATGAATGTACATCACAGGAGTGATAGGTTAACCTTAGCTGCTGAAACACAGTGGAATTTAATGGTACAAAGGACAGTATTTTTAACGGAGGATAACACAACTGTCAGTCCTTCAGCCAGATACTTATTAGTAGGAAAAGAGAAAGGGAGAAATCTGGCTGCGTTAGTCATCATGTGATTAATAATGAGTGACCATCATGCTGCAGCTGCACATACAGCCCAATACTTCATTTACCCTAAGAGAGCAGGTTTCCACTAGAATTATCAAGAATGCATCTCACTTTGGAGATGTTAACTTGGAGCACTTAGCATGAATCCAGTGATATATTTCAGGAAAGAAATTAAAATGCAGTCAGGCCACATGGATTATTCGGAGAGGGGGGAGAAGGGGGAGAGGGAACCACTTCTATTTTAACCTTGCAAAACAAGAATGAAAGACGACATAACCACTTTTATAAACACACAAAATGGAGAGAGATGGGGAAATGCTATTTGAAGTAAAGAATAATGTGAGCAGAATTAAGTGGTATAAAATTAGTCATGAATTCTTTGAAGGTGAAAGTTAGGGAAAAGAAAAAAGGTCCAAACCCATCAAAACTATGCATCCATTCCAAAATCTCATTGCAAGAATGTGCAAAAGCAAAACTCTCGTTGGTTGTCAGATGGGCCTCAGATTGTTCTTCACATTGTTCTTAAGACTTTACAGTATTAATACCAAGAGACTAGTTTCAATGTCAGAAGGTGCATGTCAGTTCTGTTCTCAAATCACAGCACTCATTCTGTGGCCAGTAGCACAAACCTCTCCCATGAAGCAGTGCACAGCTCCGTTAGTGAGATTACAGTATTCAACAGATGGTTGTATATTAGTTGAACTCTACTTGCAGGTAACTTATGCACTGATTACTATTATAAATTCCAGTTGCTATAATTTCTTACACTCAATTTGATGTGCAACATATAGAGGTCTGCATTATAACATTAGCTCATAAATGTGAAAACAGAGTTATCGCTCAATAAAATTTATAACAGAAACTGCTAAACTTAGTGGGTTGCTGACAACTGCAAACATAAAACAGAACTGAGCAATATTCACCTGACATCAATTTGCTTTGTTGCTTAGCACCAAATTCCCAGCTTCAGAGATTTGGAGAAGGGAGAGTTAGTCAAATGGCTAAATAGATGGACTCCATTAAATAAAACCTATCTAGGTTCTTAGCAACTAAGGTGATACTGTGCTTGGATGTTAAACAAACTACCATGCTTTTCTCAAACAGAGCCATGAGCTGACATATTCAGAAATATCCCCTCCACAACACTGCGAGTTTACTGTAAAGACAATGAACTGACAGCACTACAGCAGTCTCTAATCCTGAGCTGGCTGACTGCTTGGCACTCTCTTGGATGAAAAAGTGCTACACAATGTCAATTATGAGTCTGATGGAGCAACAGATAGAAGATGATCACTTTACTGACAATACAGAAAAAGCAGTGGATGATTTGCACCTTATAAATCCGGATGTATTCTTCAATACTGAAGCTTCTAAATTGTTTCCAAAGTGACAATGTCTCCTCATCATGTTCTTCCAGTTTTCTAAAGAAATCGCTAGCCAGCTTTCTAGTGTTTTCATCTTCTGCTGCTTTATTAATCTGTACATACACCTAAAAAATAATGGCATCAAAATGTTGTAGAAGTATAATCCTCTCCTGAAATAAAAATAAGCAGAACAAGTTCTACAAGAGCAGTACAAACAGGTTTAAAGATGACATTTTAAATCTCAAAAATGTAAAGCTCTTAAAAGAGGACGTATCCTATTTAAAAGATGAATGAATAGTTCAAACTCCAATATGAAAATGTGCAGCTTATCCTAAATTAAGACAGTAATGCCATAATTTTTTTACTAGGTTTGCTATCTTTCCTCTTCTTAATCTTGAAAAAGGTGCAGCAGCAGAATACAGAAGAACTAATTTATGCAAAGATGGAAAACCATCACAGAGTTTTAAACCAGAGACTCACACCACAAGACCACAGTGTTGTCTACATGTAACAGAGCAGTCTGAAAATGGGCTGCAATTGAAGCCTCAAGAACCTAGATGGATCCAACTCTGTAGAAGTTAAAAAAAAAAAAAAAAAAAAAACAAAAAACTCAAAAAACAACAAAAAAAACCCACAGCTCTGGTACAAAAGCCACTTCCTTATACTACTCTGCAGTCACAATAATACATACATGCTGCCTCTATATGGCTAGAGTCAAGCATTGAGTATCAGCATACAACTAGAAACACACACGTGAAGTGTCAGCTTGCTAGAAGCATTACAAACCTGGTATTGGCCAACCTTACATAGGTACACTGAATTTGGCTCTCCTGTTCATTAATAAATTCCTTTACACCCTAGAAGACCAAATGTTTGCCCAGACTATGATTCCTCTCTCTTCAGATGTTGCATTCTGAAAGGCCACAGAAGATTAAAAAAAAAAAAAAAAAAAAATTAACGACTACGTAAAAATAATTAGTGTTTACACTAGGTATTTAGACCCAAATAGCTCAACGCTAATTAACTTTTAAGTCTCTGTAAAACAGTTTTGGTCCCCAAAACATTGCAATCTTAATAAAAAATAAAAACTTCCTGCAAAGTTCAGACAATGAATTAGCTAACAGTACCAAACACTAGCTCTAATGGGTTCAGCCTATAAAATGTTCCTACAGCTAAACACTCTTGAACTTTAACTTTTCTCCTTCCTTTTGTGTCCCAAGATTTCCAGAGATGGAGCTTTCAGACAGAACTGCTGACAAGCCTCAAATATTAAAAGTTTTAGTTCTGTGATGATAAAAAATAAAAAAAAATAAATAAAGTACAGGGAAAATTCAGCTTTTCCCAAGAACAATTCTCCCCCTCCCTCAAATTACAGCTTCAGGTATTCTAACACCTCCCTCTAACACCTCCTCCCCAAATCATTAATTTTGTAAAGCAAAAATAATGCAAAGGACATACTTGCACCTGACTCCCGACCAGAACGGAATGTGCAAAGCTGATTGGAAAACTGCATTCAACTATATGTTATATAGTCGCAATACTTAACTATTTGTTCAATTGTGCCTGATTAATATTAAATACTGATATGAATTTCAAAGTGGGGTCTTTCTGCTGTTGTGTGAAACTAATCTCTCCTACAGATTGTTTAACAAGAAAAATTCCACAGCATTTTTTTTATTTTAAATAATTAAAAATTAGGACTATATAAGAAATTGTTCTTTATTCTCAACTGTTTTATTAGAATTTATAACAAATAGACTGAATATTGCTCTCTAAATCTGAAGGGTTTTTTTTTTAGGTCATAAACCTACACGTTGAGATAGATGGTATTTTAAAGTTTTAGTGCAAAATTCAAATACTTGAGTTTTAAAATCTTAAGAACAGCCTGAAATTACAAATGAAAATTAAATAATATGCAGCAATGCATAACCACAAAAATATGACTGCAACACACATAAACCACTTGGAGGACAGATGGGAGGAAAGAAAAAAAAGAAAAAAAAAACATAAGCACATCATTTCTTCTTGTCTCTTGAAATCAGTCCCACAGCTCTAAACACCTCTAAGCTGAGAATCTGTTGATTTCCTTGAGCAAGCCTCCAAGATGATGAAACAAGCAAACAAAAATTTATCTGCGTCAAAGAAGGTGACAGATTCAGAAGTAGCTATTCTGTCATATGAACAATCTGCCTAATACGTGTTTAATTGTAGTATATCTGAGCAAACACACTTTGTTCCTGAGCCAATAAATAGATTTAAATGAAACGGTTACCTTGTGACTTAGTATCCAAATGCCAGCATTACTAATAGCTCTCATATCCAGCTCAGAGAGTAAAGCATAGCTTGGCTTTGTACTACAGAACACTTGAGAGTGCCTTGCAAACAGCCTTGGACAAGCCTTACAGTATTTGAAATGCTTTCTTTTGAAGGATGAGGGCTGGAATATCAGTCACACAGAAAATTTTGTCCACCTGTCTTCACAGTGGCTGGATTTGTACAGGTTAAGTGTCATAATTCATGTTCTCTCATTTCTGATAACGTATTATATACATGTTATAGCCAATATGTATTGTCAACCAAAGATCACATTACAAGCATCAAGAGAGTCACCAAAGCTTTTTGCTCATTGCACTATATGCAACAAGAAGTGTTCTACATAGTGACAGAGAGAGAGAAATAAATACTAATCCATATGATCTAGGCATATTTGGATGGAGTGAATCAACATCCAGAACTCTATTATCACTGAATAAACAAAACTTGCTCAACAGCCACAAGCTTTATTGAAAATCTGGAGAACTCAGTAGGTCAGTTTTGTTCCCTGATGCAGAGAGATGCAATCTGTAACGCTTGCCCTAGGCCGCCCTGGAGAACAATCTCCTGCAAGAAAACAGTCTTTTCCGCTGTCAGAAGGAATCTCTTGAATGTCAGAAAGAACCTCCTGAATGTCTATCAGCATAAGCTGCATCTTCTACTGGTCCTGGCTCTCTTTTACACCCTTGAAAGAAAGCAAAACATTCTGCAGAGCCAGAACAGCATTCTGAAAAATGACAGCCACTCCTTGCTACCTGCATGTGTTAAGACTCCACATTAGATACAAAATAGTTTAAAGATCCTTTTCCCCTACCAGAGTGGATGGTGTATTCAGCAATAGAAATTAAATATTCTAAAATACTATCAGTAAGAAGATTTTACATCATAGTGGAACTGGATACAGCTGCTTATTACAGCTAGATGCAAGACTTATTTCCATTGCAGCTACCACAGTAACCTCAGTGGTCACCTAAACCCAGCTAAGGTGGTTGATACACTTGCACAGGTCTAGCTGTGTGTGGCCAGAGCAGGCAACCAATACGGTTTAAGTATACACACAGTTACCACCTCTTGGGGTGTGTTTTTCAGCCTACTGATATCTGTCTCTACTGCCATGGCCCAGATTATCACTGGTCTTTAAAATAATTTAAATCCAACTTGAGTGTCTAACCATAACCCTGCACACACAGTATTCTCTATAGAGTTAGCAGCTAAGTTAAATGTACTGTCTTAAGTCCTTAGATACCTCTGAACTTACCTCAAAAAGGTGTTGTAAAGGACTCGATTTTAGCTTTTCTTTGTCGCCAAACTGTTGGAAACCAACACCCAGTAAGCCTTAAACAACAATTACACACAGAGTTAGACAATAGCTCAGAGTGTATCGCTCTCATGATTAAATTGTTTTCATAAGCTCAGAGTATCGCTCTCATGATTAAATTATTTCATAAGCAAGTCTTAACATCATACACAGTAAAACAAATGCCTTCCATACTTAAGCAATATAATAGTGTCTGCTACAGCATAACCTATTATTCTAGTGCATGAAAAAACTATAATAGCTAGAAACTAGTATGAAATACTACATTGATTTTCCAGTCTCTCTCATTGTAAATGCTAGAATTAATGCTACTGGACACATACAGAAAATCATCTTTTACATGGCAACCATGTAAAACTTGCATGTGAAACTATACACCAGAATGTTAGACAGCAACAGAACACACTCCAGAAGCCCCTTCTTTTGCTTCCCCCCTATGAGTTACCATTTCAAAGACAGTAGAAACTAGGACAGAACAGGGTATTCCACATACCACTCATGCAATATTTTCAAGGGAACATTTTGCTGCATGCTGAGAATACGCAGCAGTTTTGGGAAATGCTGAAGTCAAATCAGATATATTAAAAGCCATCTGAAAAAGCAAGAAATCCAAAGCCCAGTTTTACTTTCTAAATCAAAAGAGCTCATTAACCCATTTAGTAGTCTATCAATATCAACTCCATAGTCTGTTAGATTATTTGAGGTTTCTTTTAAGGCCATCTCTTTCTTCTGAGACGACAAGGACCAGGACTGATGCGAAGACAGCATTTGAGGAACAGCTATGCAGGCATCCCTTTGAAAAGGCCTCTGTAGCTAAACAAATAACACTGTCTGAAAAACTCATCTGTTCCATCTTCAAAACTGACTGTGATAGAAAGCCTTGGGCAACTTAGATGAGAAAAATAAGAAAGGATTTAGGAAATAAATGAGTCTGATTCTATTCAAATGGAGTTTCTCTAAGGGTAACTTCCTTTGTCAGCAATCAGAGCTTGATTTCCTAATGATTCATCTTAGGTATTAGTGCATATATACATCTCCCTTTTCAAGGCTGACTCCAAGCTCCAATCTCCTGCTATACTTTCAGTTTTACCTCAGTCCAAACACATCCTTGCACATGTTTCTACACTTCCCCAAATTACTCCAGCCACTTGCTATACTTACAAATTATTGGCAAAATGCAGCATGTGTGGGAACTGATTCCAACTTGTATTTGTTGACTGCTTAGCTGGCAGGCTAAACACAGAAGCTAATTTTCTCTCCCAGAGGTCACTACTCTATCTCCATCCCTACCCTGCTGCTGATGATGACAAAACTAAGAGAAATTTGTTCTTCAGGACATTTCTCTTTGTCAGATCTGGCTGAAGTTTGCCAACAGTTTATTAAGCGAAAAAATTTATTAGAAGTAAAATGACAGAAAGACAGATGGACAGACAGAATGTACGCATAAGCTTTGTTACCTTAAGAAACCTGCCCAAAACCAGCTTCAGGGTTGAGAACGCCTTTGCCACATTTCAGCAGAACACAATTTCAACCATTATGTTTTAAAGCCTTTGACAATAACAGTTTTAATAGAAATGCTGACAGATCATTAATTATACTGGCACTTCTGGGAAAGGACCACTATAATAATATTCCTATGCTACAATTTTGTGAAGCATCACTATATAATTTGTCATAAAAACCTGCCAGATATTTTAGCCGAGCCAGCACACACAAATGCGGAGAATTAATTTTGAAAGCAACACTTGGAACTATTAGTTCACAAGTATGATTATAACAGCTGTGCTATGGATAACAGATTCACATGTAAATAACATGCCTTGTCATTTTTATACTATCAGGAAACTTCACATTGCAATACACAAAAATTCATGATATTCAGACTTATGAGTATAATTTAGTCTTATGAGTAAAATTTAGTATCTTCAAATCCACAGAATGGATGCGATCAGTTGAGAAGTCCTTTAACTACTTTGTATTTTGTTGCTTAATTGTCCTTGCCACATTCACTATACAAGACTATGTCATAAAACTAGGTTTATGGAACAAAAAGAAATGAATGAAATATGTAATGATGAAATTCATTTAATTTTAGGCAAAAAACCATCCTGTATTCAACTCCTATGAAATAAATCCTGAGTGGATCGAAGCTGTGCTAAAAATTATTGTTTGATGAGAAACAGAATCGGGAATGAAAGAGCTGTGGAGGAAATAATTTGACAAAGGAAAAAATAACCAAAGTCATAAAAACATTCAATTCAACTGTCTAAAAGGCAGGAGTTTACTTCAGAATAGACGATGAGTAGAACTAAATACATTTTAGTTACATATCCTATCGAATCTGAATATATAAATGGAGCAGAAGTAGAGCATTTCAGTTAAATTTTTCACCCAGCTCAGTCTCCAAAACTCATTTATTAGCGTTCCCACAAACAGTTGTACCAGCACAACTGAACGGGGCAGCATAAAGGATGGAATAAGCAAAAGTTACTGCTTGATATAGATTTGGTTTTGTTCATCATTTAAAAATAAATATATTGACACTGTTTTCACAGCCCACTGTAAAAGAAGCGGGGCAGTTTTATAGTTACCACAGGCATATCAGCTTTCACAAACAAGAAAGTGAACATGATTATATTTTTTAAATGCCAAAGGTGTTTCAAATTAGCTTTTTTTTGGGGGGGGTTATAAATGAAGAAGGGAATAAGGGTCAATTTAAAACATAAAACTAACAACAGACATTAATAAATGAATCCTATGGATAGGTCAACTGGCATCTAAGAGGAATATTTACAAATCTAGTAAACAGGCATAAATGCTCTCCAGTCAGGGAATAAACATTGACCCATTTTGGGTTGCAGATAAGTAAGAACTGAAAAATCATCTCATCTGATGGACATTTCAGAGGATGTAGAAATTCACGTGTGTGTGCACCTGCAAGCATGCCTACATGCAAGAGTGAGAGATGCAAGTCTTCTACAGTTTATTCATTTGCATCTTCTCACCCCTAGACACCTCTCTTTTGCAACATTTTAAGGGGGAAACTGAATAGTTTGATGAAGTTTTTGTGTATATTTAATGATGTAAACTCCCTGGGCCCCAATATGCCAAAATACAGTTTCTGTGCAAGTTAGTAATGCTCTACGAATAATATCTTACAGTTTCCAGAGGGAACAAACAAACAACAACAAACTCCATAACACACAAAAAGGCAATCAAATGTAGAATATACATTTCTTTACAATTATTCTATTGTTATTTGTACAGGTGTAGCATACATTAGAAAGCTTATTATTCCACAATTGTTGCATATTTAAAATTTGAATAAAGAGGACAGTATTACAATAGACATGCAACAGCTATGATTGTATGCTCAGCATTTTATCTAGAGTAAGCAACAGTAGCCCGTTCTGCTACTAGGTCTTCATAGGTATAATTACCATTCTTAGAAGATATTTACACAACCCTTTAAAAACAAACCTCAGATAAACCATAGGAAAACACAGAGAGGAGCTATGAGGAATAGGGGGCCTGCTGGGTAAATTTCTCTGTATTGCTCCCACACGGTAGCATAGCTCATACTGCTGATGAATCATTCTGGGTTGCTCATATTTTCAGAATATGAAATATGCTCACATTTTCAGAAGACTGACTATGTTACATAAATGGAAACACAATATTACTCTTTATGAACCCAGGATAAACCCAATTTGTCTGCAAAAACTGAAGATGGAAACCTAGACCATGTCATCAGTAGAAAAGGGAACACAAGAAATCAAAATCAAAACATACCAAACTGCATGCCCCAGTCACCAAGGTAATTTATTCTCGTTACTTGATGTCCCAACGCAACTTTGAGATTTGCTATAAAATTTCCTGGTAAGGAATCAAAATTAGTATTATTTTTCAAAGTAGTCAAAATTCTCTCATCCCAACAGATTGGTTTTCTGTTTTTGTTTGAACTGCTTCTGCTTTCCTTCTTCATTTTGAATAGTCAGATTAATTACTCCACAGAACACACTAGAATTCTTTAAAACTACAGGTAATAATTTTTTGAACAGAATAAGGGCTGCGTATTTCAAAGGTGCTGTAAAGTATCTCATACAGTGGTGATAAAAACATACGTGTGCATATGTTTACGCACATACTGCAAAGTACATGAACATGGAAAACACTTTTTATAGTCCCCTCTATCCTCACAAGATGTGAGGTAGTATACACAATTCCTTTTTTATAATCAGGCAACCTCATACGAGGAGGTTGAGTAAGAACTCAAATTCACAAACTACTGTTAACTGTGAAGCTACACAGAGAACATTACGTCCTGGATCTCTCTATAATGCTGGAGTAGTACTGAACTCTGCACTTAATGCTTGATATGGTCCAAACTTACTATTATAACCCATGGGCATTTCTTGGTTTGAACTTTTATTACAAGAGAACTCCTCCATTGTTCTCCTCAGCTTAGCTGTACTACAGAAGTACAAAGAAATACCACCTTCCTTCTCCTGTTTCCTATGATTCAAGGGTACTATTTAATTGTCATACAGATGTAGAAAAGTGCAGAAAACTTTCACTTCTTCTATTATTGTAATATCACAATTTAGCTTGCAATTCCATTCATGGTATTAACTCCATAGATGCTTTTAGCATCTTCTGCCAATAACCTACTACTTTTTTATAATGTGAAATGGGAAGTCCAGGGAGAAGGGAGAACTAATGATTTCCATATGCCATTAGAGTACTGAACAATAAACTAATTAATTATTCCATTAGAGATGACAGTCCCTGTGCTTGTAATACTGGCACAAAGTACTTAAAATACAAAAGCAAACTTTTCATAAGGTAACTGCTAAAACACAACAACCTGACTGCTCTGCCGTCCATTGCAAATTAGAAATTTAGAATTCAAAGGACTCTCAGTGAAAACTGTCATGGGTGTCTTTGTTGAACAATTTTAAACTGCTTAATTTAATGTTCACAATCACAAAACTATATTCTGTGTGACTCAGTAAATCCGCCAGCAACAAATCAGACTTTTCTTCACTGCTTAATGAGTAAAAAGTTCTTAGTCGGCAAGTTCAGCCTGACACGGCCCTTCCACTAGGAGAAGGAAAGGTCAGCAGTGATCCCCTGTCAAGTTAAACATGAAGACCAAAAAAGCCCTTTTAGGTCACAGTTAAATGCTTACTTACCTATTATTGTGGAACGCAAGTGTCCTATGTGAAACTTTTTGGCAATATTAGGGGAGCTGTAACAAATTTCCACAAATAATATTCATTTAGTGTACAAAGATTGCCAGATTCAAAGATTCTGTAAAGGATTTTGAATTACATGTATAGCAAAAGAACTGAAATAAAATAACAGTTTTGAATATTCTTTTAGAACTCCCTGATTAGCTTCTGTTCCAAAGAGCAAAGTTTCCTATCCAAACAACTCTTCCTCCTGTATGAGTTAAAAGCCAGTGCTACTTGGAAGAAGACAGACAGACAAACAAAACCAAAAAAAAACTATGCAAGTAACAAAAGACTTAAACTATCTTCTCACTTTCTACATGTTTTGGCACAACAGATTATTATCCTCATACCTTCACTAGAGATAAATCTGATACCAGAACATAAGACTTTTGTATACAAGAATCAGTCACTACAGTTAAGTTTTCTTCAGCCAAATGTGTTCTCTTCAAAGCTTGACAATAGTGTATCTTCATGCCAAAGTCTAATACTTAATGTGAACATATGTTTTACTTTATTGTTTGTATTTCAGTTCAGTTTAAACTTACTCCTACTGGTATATTATTAGTCTTAAGCATTTACCTGAAAAATTTTGCAAAATAATCAAGTTAGATCTACAGATTATAGGTTCTTCTCTATTGACTAAAGGAAGGAAAAAAACAACAACAAAAAAAACCCACTCCCTCCACAATTGTTTGTCCCTGACAATAAAATGGAGGTTCAGCTACAAACATTCAGCTCCCAAATTAAAGCCAAGAGCTTCCTTTCTAGGACCAGGAAGCCTGCAGAGGGAGTGTAAGTGGACAAAAATATTTATACATAAAGAAGTCTGAGTCAGATGCTTTTCTTTCCACAAGCAGGTGAAAGCAAACAAAATTGCACTGGCCAAAAACATCACTGGGCCAACAATCCAGAAGATTCAGCAAGATAAATGCCTGGCTGCTTTAGCAAGTCAGAAAGGTAGGTATTAAAGAAACCTAAGCAGTAGAGTTGGAAAACAAATCAAAGCCCAGGTGGAAAAAGTAGTAGGCTAGTGGCTGAAAATTCAGATGATGTTTCTTGATCAAATAAAATAATAAAAATAAAAGATGCCTACATACAAAGTGAAAGCTATTATTCACCAAATGAGAATATTCTTAGTGAGTGGCAGAACTTTTTAAATACCAAAAGGCAAATATATCAGAATATTAAATACAGCTGAATATAATATGGTTAATTTCACAGGCATCATACATTACAGTAATGAGTATCAGTCAGTAGATAAGGCAACCTTCTCAAAGGATTCATCACCTATTCTTACCTGAACTCAATCACTGCCTTTTGTCTAGGCACTGTAGAGAAGAGTTCACTTTTTATTTCATATTCTGAGCCATCTTTCAACACCTGTTGCAACACAGTCTAAAGGGCAACAAAGAAAATGTGAAGAAATATGCTTCAACAACAGAAAGTGGAATCAGAAAAACTGTTAACCAACTACCCAAGAGTCAATACTACAGCCTTTACTCACATAAGCAATTAGATTGCTAGTTAGCCAAGGAACAAGATCTAATATGCAGATGGAAATACCATTTAATTTTGAAAGCTGTATCTGATCCATTAAAAAATAAATTCTAAGCAAAGACTAGGCTGATTTTGTTGAGAACTTGAAAGGATGGGAAAAGTCTCATGTTCTTCAAAATCGTTCAGTTAGGTAACTTGAGGGGCCAAAAGAGTAATCTGGAGTTAATTAGTGTGCAGGAAGTGAGAGTCACTCCCAGAACACAGGTAGGGTTGTGACCTCATATAAAGTGAAGGAGTCTTTATGCAAAGAGGAGTCTCATCTTACTCTAACCAGGACACTCACCTCTCCTTATTCAGATAGCAGATTTTAAAATAAAAGGTATCCTGTAGAACTAGACTATTGATTTGGATGAAAAAGTAGGACAGCCTAAAATAGGCCTGACTAGAGAATTTACCTCACCATGCAGAAAGTTTTCTCAGCAGGCTTTTTTTAATTAATAACAGAAAAGCTACATAACATATATCTGAGCTTCCTGAAAAGTGTCCTTCTCCCAAGAAGAAATCTTATCAAGGAACACTTTGCAGAGTTTGGCTACTTGCCTGAAATTCTTAAGAGTCCTATCTTAGCACCAAGGCTTTAGTCAAAGTGTGAACATTTAGAATGTAGGGGATACCACAGCACATGGCATGGCCAGATCACAGGCACAATCCATTTGGGACACATGAGACTTCCCCCATACTCCTTGTGAGAGAGGGCCTGCAAGAAATCCAATGTGCTCTGACTGCATGAGCATTACCAGGTTTATACAGACCACCTAAATAGCACATGAGCGCTCTTCTCTCTCTCTGTCTCCAGGAAATCTCAGAAATATGAGAGTTCTAGTCTTCATAATTATCAATAAAGCCACTCTAAAAGACAAAATAATCACTGTGGTATCCTCGCCCTCATTTTACTGCAAGTAGACTGAAGTAACAGCTCACTGAAGGTACTTTAGGAGTTGGTCATTATTTTACTATTTTTTTTATACTAAAGGGATATTTAAACATTAACCAATGGTTTAAGTGAAGACAAAACAGAGATGAAAGAGGCTTAGCCATTTCTAATTTAAATAGTATAAATATAAATTGCTTTTGTTAGGTTATGTGATAAAACTCCTCATTCTCATGCACACAAAGCAGCATAGAGGAACAACTGCAGGTGGGAGAACTCCAGTAACCCTGTCAGAGCAATGAGCCCCTAATCCAGTCCCAACTAGGGCTGTTCTAGAAGAGCCATAAGCCCCACTGTCCAAGTGTGAAAGCCAGCAACATGAGTCAATGGGAGCAGCTCTCCAGAGCACCTTTTAGACTGAGGGGGGTTATCGCCTAGAAGTACGAGACACATTATGGGATGCAAGGAAAAAGCATTTGGGGATCATACAAGACTTATTATGGAATGTTTAAGCATGGGACCAAAGGCAGGAAAAGGGAGGGATCAAGATGGTTTGAGAAGGAACAAATGTGGGAAAATAGAGGGATAGGTGATAAAGAGAGCTGGCTCCCTCTTAACGAAGTTGGTCAGTACAACACTCGTCTGCATGCCCAGTGCAGTCTGTCCTGCCTTCTTACTAAATTCCATTTCTAGCTGTTCTCCTGGGTGAGAACAGTGTGCATGTGTGTAGGTCTAAGCGCTAGCAACTGGAGTGGGTCCACAGACCAGACAGCCTGCTCATCTGTGGTATCAGCAATTGGAGCCAGTGAGGGTATGTGTGTCAGTGCATGATCATTAGTAACTAGGAATCTGGACTAGCTGGTGAGTAGGTTAAATGGCCTGGGAGCCAAGTATGCATGTGTGTGTCTCTACTGGGTAGACCACAGGGGCAGTTGGCTACTGGGGGAACCAGGGGAGTTCCAGCCAACTGCCAGAGGGGCTGTGGGGTCTCGGGTCATTAAGACTTGCTTGTGTGTATGTGCATCTCTACAGGAAAGAGAACATGAAGAGCTGGCTACCAGATTTGTCTCTCTGTCTCTCTCATTGCTCATCCTAGAACACAAGACAGTTGACTGTTTCTACCTTTTTTTCCAGTTACATCACTGCCCATGTTTAGTATTGCTTGATTAGTTCATTCATCTGCCTAATGTTTTTTCCCCTTCCTTTTGTAAGACAGCTTGCGTATACAATGGGAAAAAGAACAACTGGAGACTTTCACAAGAATTCAGGTCTCCTGGACCATCAAGTCACTTCAACTTAAATTCACAATACAAAAAGGAAAAATACCCACGCACATACTACTAAGAACACATGCACATGCTACTAAAACAGCTAGGTCTTTCTACATACCAAAAGCTGTCTTACTTTTTACTCTTAAGCACTAAAGAAGGCCCACTATTCAATCCTCACGTGTTCAAACACCCCTTCCTCCCTTTACTACACCTGCAAGTCCGTAAACCCACTACAGATAGTCTATACAAAAGTATGTCTACTTTGAAAGCGTGGAGACTGGCTAAAATGCACCAAAATATTCCACAAAATGTTGAATGCTGTTTGTGGAAAGAAGAATTCTGTGCTGACTATATTATCAATAATGCATTTATAGAGTAAATAATTTCCTGTACATACCTTGTATACTCCTGTTTGTCACACAGATGCCAATGCACTACAAAACTATATGAAGCTGTAAGTATTGGACAAACTCACTGAGGAATATAGAGGCCTTTAACCATACGAACTAAAGTGGAATTCTTTCATTCAGTGGAATGATTTTTTTTTTTCCAAAATAGCCTTAAAATTCTTTTGCAATAGTTATTGGAGAAATAGAAGAACAAACTGCTCCTGTAGAGGAACCTTTAATTCTATTTGTATTATGGCACTTAATAAGGTAAGCCACAAACGCATAAATCATGACATTTATCATAGACCTGTTCTCCTTACCAGTGAGAGTCACAGCTAAATCTTATCTCCTCCTCTTCACTGGTGACATAACGCAAAATTTTATGTTCTAATTCCACATTGTTTCCAGCACTTTTTTTCTGAGCCTACATAGTTCTGCTTGAATCCTAATGCTGACTGGAGCCCCTAAAGGGAGGGAGTCTTGTGAAACCCTGCCCATGAATAAAATTTAATCTTGAAACTACTCCAGTGAGCAGTCAGCTGCTACGCTCTTATCAAGGTGGATTATAAAGAGCCAACGCAAAATTAAAGGAATTTTTTTTTAGATAATAAATGAAGCAATTGATAGGAATGCTTAAGCCTTAACAATTCATAGGAAGGAAGAGCTTTTATCAGTCAGGAAAAGTCCTTAAGAAAGAGGGTTTCTCCAGGGTCCCTTCTCGCCCCAGCGCGGCCTCTTTGCACAGAGGGAGTTAAAGGTTACATGCGGCAGTGGGGAGTGGGATGTCGGTTCTGTTGTCGTTAAATTTTTCCCAGTGACTGCAAGCAAATTAGCAAGTTGCTAATGAGATCCCAGGATAGGTTGTGGGAGGGCTGCGGCAGGGGTGGAGAGGTTAACGCACGGGTCCTGTGCCTGGGCAGGAAATGCGAAGGGCTGCCTGCTCTGGGAAGGACTTTGTAAGGGTAGATCTGGCCTGTTGTCTGCATCTCTTCAGTTCTTGGCTGCTTGACATCAGTTTGCTAAAAACCCCATCTTTCACAAGTTGTCTGCCAGCTCTTTATGTTTAAAACTGTTTGTTTTGAAGGCAGGAAGATGATTTAACAACTAAAACACTTTCAGATTATAGAAAGAAAATGAGGAAATATTGCTCTTGGCTTAAACCTCTCCTAGCAGCACTCCACCCAACGTGAAGTGCATGGTACTTGCAGCTACTGGGGGGTCAGCTGTGTCCTCCCTGCACTTGCACAGGTTCAGCGGCTAGGTTTTAAATTGGCACTTGCATTATGCTAAAAACAAACCTCAGCTTCTCAGAGCCAGCAGGCTCCTGCTGTGACTTCCTACCCCAATTCACATGCAGTCATTTTTCCAAGACCACAATGTCGTTTGCCACAAGCATTGCCTAGCCTATGTAGTAATGCTTTGAACAACACCCTGATGTAGTTTGCTCCACAAATTAGCTGAACCAGCTTAGCAAGACTTTCATCCAGGCTAAGTTTAACAGAACTCTAGTCTATCAGTACCAGCCATCCATTTATCTTCCCAAAGCTCTTGCAAATAATCCAGAGTGCAATTGAGACAGTACTCTAATAGACTGAGTGGTATCTTCCTTTCACTATGTTACTGCTTTAACAAACGAAGCTTTCAATTTTGGTTAGATATTGGGCTTCAAGGAGTACAGCTTCCTCTGTTTTGTAGCAAAGTATACAATGGTAAAACTGCAGTCAGTATTTTCAGGTATCTTTCTATCCTCCACCATCTTAAACAAGGGTCTTTATAGGAAAGATTAAAATTTGAATTTATACTTTAGAAACTCAAAGGACCTGTCAAGTCTACCTTTTAAAGGGAGAAGTGTGAGAAAAGAATAAAAGAGTTATAATTATCAACTAAAGGTAGATACATTGTTTCCTCACATATTTTTAAAGAATAAACCACTGTGACCCTCATCCTGAATTCTGGGGCTACATAAAAAGCCATAACAGGAATCCCTGAGAGAACTCATGAAAGACAAACAGTTTTACACAGGAAATTCCTTTCTAAGACAACCATAAGTATTTTTCAGGTTTGCACAGAAGACCTTATTTTTACCTTAGTGCATCTGAAATATTAACAGTACTTACCTTTGCTAATAATTCCCTGTTTATTGTGAAGTTTACTGTTCCTGGGCCAGTGCTGATTTCACTCACGACAGCATCACGTTTTAGCTAAAACAAAAGCAAAACTCATTTATGAAAACAGATAAATTGAAAAAAGAATCTTTATTAATTCAATCCACACGTAAGTGTTAAATAATTTAATAGATTGGAATAATAGATTAGATCACAAATGGATCATTTAATCCATCCTGTACAGAAAGGGAAGATTTTATTACTTCCTATCCATGCTTCATAATTCTGAATGTAGCTCAGCCCTAAATGTTGTACATTCTTTTTGCTTCAGTCCCTACATACATCCAATCTGCATTTATTTCTTTGACTGGAAGCAGTAGCTGATCTCTTTGTATGCACAGAAGCAGAGATATATTTGACAGCTTACACTGTATGTGACAGCACACACACACACACACACACACACACACACACACACACACACACACACACAACAATCAAGATCAAACTCTTAAAGAAAACCTGAGACAGAAGTTTCAGGCTGCTGTTTCTTAAAACTCTTGACTTTTATGACAAGTAATGTTCCGCAGCACCCAACGGTATAAAACAAAGATGTTTAAGGCCAATATGTTAAGAATTGCATTTAAAAATTCCATAAGGCACATATTTTGAAAATTCTGAACCCAGGAGTAATATTTGGGCACCAAGGCTCTAATGTCAACCTCCTCCTTGCACAAATTTAAAAGACAACACAAATCACTTTATCACTTGGTTATTATCTTTGACAGAGGCAACAGAGGCAAGTCATATGTTCTTACAGAAGAACATAAGCATGAAAAAGAAATTCTGACTCCATGTTAGGTCTCATGCTTAGATACTAATTCAAACACGTGATGAAATCATGGTCAGCCTTCAAGATTCTCAGCCTTCAGAAGCTCCAATAGAAACAAATCCGATCGTTTAATCACAGGCTATATGAAAATGTATTTCTTGTATTGATTCTGAATTTCCCATACCTGTTAATTTTATTAAAGGTCCTTTTAAACTTATAGGAACAGAAAAAAATGAAAATTTTTGATGGACTTTGTCCATATTGTTTATTCTGCTAAACACTTTCCAAATACACTGTCATTTGAATCGCAGTGTTTTTCATCTCTCTTTAATAAGAGTGTTCATCTGGCCTCTCTAGAGCTTTACCAGCTTCTTCTCCAAACATCCTGTGGTTCTGTAGTAACTAGATCTCCTCATATCTAAGGATTGGACTAAAACGTCACTATGCTGTACAAAGGCATAAAAATCAAAGTTCTCTCAGCAAAGAACTAACAGTTCAAAGATGAGACAAGAATCAGCCAGGCAAGAATCGTCTTTTTGAAGAAAATCAAAAGCACGTGGAAACAAGACAATTACAACCTTTCTGACAGACAGTTCTTGGCATACCATAGCACATTATGTTCCATTCAGCATCATGTTACCATATTACTTGGGCCTTTTCAGTCTACAAGAAAAATTTCAATTGCTTCTGCCTAATCTATATCTCTGTATTTTCAAATACTGCAACCTATTTGATCAGAAGGACTGGAGCACCTGCCCTGTGAGGAATGGCTGTGAGAGCTGGGCCTGTTCAGCCTAGAGAAGAGAAGACTGAGGGGGGATCTCATCAATGTGTACAAGTACCTGAAGGGAGGGTGTCAAGGGGATGGGGACAAACTCTTTTCAGTTGTCCCATGTGACAGGACAAGAGGCAATGGGCAGAAATTGAAGCACAGAAAGTTCCGCCTGAACGTGAGGGGGAATTTCTTTGCTGTGAGAGTGACGAAGCACTGGAGCAGGTTGCCCAGAGAGCTTGTAGAGTCTCCTTCTCTGGAGATCTTCAAGGCCCGCCTGGATGCAACCCTGTCTAACATGCTCTAAGTGATCCTGCTGAGCAGGGGGGTTGGACTAGATAATCTCCAGAGGTCCCTTCCAACCTTACCAATTCTGTCAGTCTATTTCCTCATTTCCTAAGTGACTGAGAACATACCATTAAATCTTGAGGCACTCCATCAACTGCTTATCACAATAAAAACTTACCGCTACTTACTTTTTGCTATCTCTCCATTATTTTCAATATAGAATATTAAGCTGATTTCTACATTACTTAACTTTCTTTGTGGATGACACAATCAGTTCAAATAAATTATATCAAGTGCTTCTCCTTTATCCACTCTCCAACAAAAAACACTCTAAAGGATTAACGATATTTTTTCCTTTTTTTAACCCACTCAAATGCGGGGCTTATATAACCTGTTCTTCCTTTCTGTTGTAACTGTTGTTCTACCTAAAGATGTGAGCCTCAGTGGCCACAGTTTCCTTAATGACCCACAGTCAATGAAAGTGACAGACATAGTATTTGTAGCTTTCTAATCACTAGGAACAGCAGCTGCTTTTAAAATAAGATTTGACACAGGGAAAAATTCTGGAATAGATTGCCCACAGATGCTGTCATTCTCTATCCTTGGAGGACTTACACAGGAAAAGTCCTGAGCAACCTCATCCAAAAGCTGCAACAACCTGCTTGGAGCAAGAGGTTGGAATGGATGACTTACTGAGGTCCCTTCCAACCTGAATTATCCTATGATTACAGAACATACTTAAGTTGTTCCAGAACTTTTGGTTGTACAGGTATACCTGGAGGCAAACACAGCCTTGATACTCTGCACAATCAGCTCTTCTTTCACTTCAGTCAGAATATTCATCTGTTACAAGAATGAGTCCAAGGCATGGATCTTCTCATCTCAGCAGTAAAGAATGAAATGGAGAAATAGTATAGCTTCTCAGTAATATTCTAACCATCTTTATTTGTCCTTTTTAACTCTTGATTATACAGCAAGTCCACGGACTTTTGCCTCAAACTTACTTTTTCCGATGCAGATGAAGAATTTTGCTTGTACTTTCATTATTTAATCGATTCATTCTTTGTGACTAGCTTTGGCACAACTTTCTCATTTATACTCCTTTTCATTGGCATCACTAAGACAGTTTTAGATTGGAAATGATTTTTTCCAGTTCAAATGATCCCTCAACCATAGCGATTTACTCCTCACCTTCTAGTCTGAGGAATAACGGCCAATAGATAAAAAAAAACGGTCATATTTTGAGAATATGCCCTCTATTCAGTAGTCTTTTGTACAATCAGATTTCCCTCTAAGCCGAGTAATTTTTCAGATGCTGCCTTAAAAATTAAGCATACAGCTTGGGCATTGCATTTCTGAAAACAGGAGCACTGGGTAGCTCTGTACTACTGCAAAATCAAGCGCAAAGACTTTTGCCATTAGGAAGATACAGAAGCAGCCCTGGCCTTAGCTAGAGCAGTTCTATACTGTGAGAACTGTGTAGAGCTTGAAACTGGCAACAAAGGCTATCAAATATGGGAAATTATCAGTCTGACTGTTTGCCTTGTTAGCTTTGTCATCATTCTCTTCTAGCATGTCATCTATCTCATTTTAGCATGGCCAGAGTGGTGGAAAAAATGGTAACAACTTTTTTTTCAAACACTTCTTTTCAAGTTTATACATGCCACACTACTCAGAATTCTTATCCCTTTCCTCATATTCAACTTGCGTTCCTTCAAGCTTTGTGTCACATTTGTAGGCCACTTCCCATTTGTTTTGCATCTTTTTCATGCTGTAGTTACTCTTAATGCCTCAGCTACAGCCATTTCCCAAACTAACACTATGCTGAGAACACGAAGCTGTCTACATATGCCTGAAAAAGTTACTATTCTAAGAAACCTCAGTTTCAAGCACTTGGGGATTCTGAACTCAGTCCTGTTTGACTCACAAGCTAAACTCCATTTTCATTCAAATATTGAATCTTGTCTTTGTTTTTTCAGGCCACTGCATACTTACTTTTCCCCCCTTTGAGGTCTGAGAACCTTTACAGACCACACTACAGTCATTAGACAGTGCCTTCTAACTTTACAAGTATTAGCTATTTACCCTAAACTATATTAAAACAATACTTTCTCAGGAAATTATCTAATAATCTTATGTAAACCTACTTCTTAATTCTCTGTGAAGATTCTATGTACAATTATACTAGCTACTCTAACAGATGCTTGGCTTTATGACAGGGGTTACATCTCTAGTCTGTAAATTCATTATTGCAAATATATGAGATTAATATATTAGTGTACCTTCTCCGCTAACATCTGTGCTCGAAGCTGAAGAGCTTGTGCTGAGTGATCACTAGAACGGTCTTCTGTTATAGAATCAACAGAAAACTGAAAATCAGCAACTTGCCTGAAAAAGGTAAACAGATTTAAAAAAAAGAAAGAAAGAAAGAAAACCTGTTAAAATGATGGGGAGATTTGGTAGAGCCAAGCTGACTCCGTGTATGCCATGTCTAGTTAGCAAGCATAAACTAGTCACAGCTGCTTGAAAGTTCACTCCTCATAAATAAGTGAAATTTACTTTCTAAGATTACAGCTGTCAAGCACGACACTGAAAAAAATCCTTAACTTTGCATGGGTTCTAAGCAGTTTCACATTCAGACCCTAAAGGCTGTAACATTCGCATACAATTTTTAGTTTTTTAGAGCAGTTAAATTTGTTTTGAATTTGCTTGAGAAAAAACAGTGATTTAATTAGATTTAAGTATCTTCTTATAATTGGATTGGTATATTAGCTGAGATTTGCTTTTCTGAATTTATTTTCCCTTAAAGACCTGTTAAGCTTCTGCAATAATAAGCACAATAAAAAATATAGCATAATATTGTAACATAAAATGAAAACATTACCGTTTTTTGGAGACGGGAACTGCAGATATAGACTTTATTAAATTTTCTGGTGGTAGATCCAAAATTTTTGAAAGCTAAATTTGAAACAAAGAACAAAGTGGTATATAGTCACATATGTAGTTTTACATAGTTATAGTTTGAAGTGAATTTCCACCCAGATAAAGAAAAAACAGGAATACTTATTAACTATTTCAAGCCCACTGCTTTAAAGTATGGGACACAAACCCATCAAATAGTAAAGGTGTCCTAGAGAAGATTAGACCAAGCACCATACATAGTTTCTTTTTTTTCCTTTGAGGAACTCGATTATTCCCTTAAATGCCTTTTTCTACCTACGCAGGCTCTCCATCTCACTTAGCTTATCAGGTACGTAGTAAATGACAGACTGTAGCATATAAGGGCATCACTTCGATATGAACTACCAATGCCTGCATTATGGCCAAAATACAGTCTCTTATTCAATGTTTCAGGAGCTTAGGTCTACGGGGAGGGGAATGGAGTAAAGCTTGAGGCGCTGCTGCAGGCCTGGTTCGTGAGGGGAGCCCTAAAAACGGGCGCTACGTTAAACACGAAGGGGCGCAGCGGGGAGGGTGAGGCAGGCGGCAGCCCCGCATCAACCGCCCCTCGGAGACACCAACCGCCACCGCGCCCGCGCGGGGGACGGGGCGTTGCCACGGGAGACGCTCGAGTGCCCCCCCTCCCCCCAGGTGCTACCAGGGGGCGGGGCCGGGGCGCATGCGCCACGCCTCGAGGCAACCGGTCGGGACCAACTGTGAGACTCCCAGGAAGGGGGTCGGGGTCAGAGGTGGCGTCCCGGTTTCGGCGGCCCTTTTGTCCCCAGAAGGGCGGCTCTTGCGGGAGGGAGCGGCGTACCTGGGAAGCAATGCTCCTCCGAAAGGAGCAGGCTGCCATCGCTGCGCAGGCAGGCGGAAGGTCATAGTAGTTGTCCCTCCCCCCCCCACTCCATTTCCGCTAGCCCAGGGGCGGGTCGGATCGTACCATTCTCAGGACAGGGGGAGAGGGAAGGGAGAGGCCATTGCTCCCCTGTGCTTTGAATGGCAGAGAGGGGACAGGCATACGGAGAGCCGGCCGTACCATTGGACGGGGGAAGGAGGGAGAACAGCGAAAGGAAAGCAGCAGGTTTCTAGCGTTTCGCGGGTAAACAGGGGCGTCCTCTTGGAAGTGCGCATGCGCCGCGTGTCTCTCCCCCCCCCCCCCCTTTGCCTCCCCCCGCCCCGGCCCCCTCTCTGGTTGCATCCAGCGCGGGCGGTTCGGCCGTTACCGCCCGGAGCCGGGAGCGCGAGAGGGGCGACATGAGCACGTGCTCCGTCTCCAAGGTGAGCGGGGGAGCGGGGCGCCGCCCTCCCTCCTTCCAACCGCCGCTCCTGGCGCGCGGGGCCGCGGCGGGCGGCTCGGGGCCTCGGCGGCGGCGGCGGGCGGAGCGACCCAGCGCTGCCCTGCGGGGCGCGGCCGGCCTCGCTCCCCGTGCGGGTCCCTGCCGAAAGCGCTGACGCCTCTCCGGCTTTCGCAAATAAGAGACGGCTGCGAGCAGCCCGCGCACCCCCGTCGGAGCCGTGTGCGCTGAGCGCAGCCGGGCTCCCGTGGGAGGGACAGGAGTGCAGCTGTGCGGATGCTGGAGGCAGCTGACCTGCAGAGCTGCACAGGCAGCCTCCGTTTTGTTATTTGCTATCTTCTTTTCTCCTTCACTCAAGTGCTTCCTGTGGTGACCTTTGCTGTAATATATTTTCAGCATTGCTATTAAAAAAAGAAACTATTTGGCATTCCTTTGTCTTCCCTTCCCTTGCAGCGTCCAGTCCTGCACTGTCTTCGTCACATCTGTGCCTCTGCCCTCACGCCCACCCTGTCCTGCTTTACCCAAGGCATTTTGGTTTCTCAAAAACGTGTGTTTCCCCTCTGCCACTTCTGCCTTGCTCCTCCGTTTTTCTGTTAACATACAAAGCGCTTGCAACTGAAGTAAAATTTACATACAACTGCACTGAGCAGTAGAGTTAAGGCTGCACGTTTTGCCACGTCTAGCTGAAATAACATCGCTTGGTGTTACTTCTGCAACATTTGCTGTATCTTCTCCCCGAAACTAATTTTAATGGTGAAATATAAATAAGACAGTATTTGTTAACATTTACATGTAATCTTAAATTTCTAATTTTGCCTTGAATTTTTTTTCCCTCTGAGTTGGAAGTTTATATTGGCATGTAGTTAGGATTGGCTGTATGGGAATTATGCTCATCAGAGTGTGTTAATGTAGAGGGAGGGTTAATATGTCATATTGAAATGCTAAACTCCTTGTTTCCTGTCCCGCCTGATTGTACAGTGAGCAACAGCTGTGCTTTGCAGCAGACTGGAATACATTTTTTTTCATAGACTCCTTTTTCTTTATATTGTTTTTCATGGATTTGCGATGTGCTTCTGGATAGTGTAGAAGTTACTGTGCGTATTGTTATGGTGAGGGGTAAAAGGAAGTACTTCTAAACAAAGTTAAAACTTAATCCAAAACAAGCAGATTTCCATTTCAAAAATGCCTGTTATTTTTAAGTAGTTGTGTAATGGAAAGTCCCTTGCTTTTGTCCAGTGTCTAACATATGGCACTTCTTTCCCATTTTATAGTATGGGCTCTACTATGTTGAGTGATGCATGGAAATCTGATGCTTCCAAAGCATTAAACAAAGGATATTTATATTTCATTTGATTTAAGCATATAGTGTTTCTTCTTATATATATGTGAATTATACAGTAATTTTGGCTTATTCCAATTATGCTGTCATGAATTACTATTCTGGTACAATGTCTGTACTGCAGTATAAATGAGGTTCTAGATGAGCGTTTTGTAGTGAAATTGTTCCAGAACGTTAAGAATATGTAGAATAACCACAATTTCTCTCCTATAATTTTTAGATGGTTGTTAGTATATGTGGTAAAACAGGAAGTTTCCAAGGATGTACAGAAACATAGTTTTGATGTCAAAATCCTCATAACTGTTTAATGCATTCAATGCATTGATTTTATATTGTTTTTAACTGCTTCATATTTTAGAAGTCAAAAATTAGTAATATTTAGAAAAGCTTTGCACTCCATAAAGCTCTCTTTCCAGAGGAGTTGTTATATTGTTATTGATGTTTTGCTTCAGTTTCCTCATTTATATCAAAAGGGAAAGAACTTGTCCAAAGTCGCTCAACAGACAGTGATCAAAACTGAACACATTTCTGGGTTTTATTTCCACTAGATCATTCTTACAACAGCAATTGAGCTATCTTAGACTGAGTTTGGTAATTTTTGTTTATCTAAGCATCTCTGTTGGGAAACAAGGTGCGTAAGCAGACTAAGTCAATCCCATGAACATTTGTATGCTTCTCCTCCTCCAGCAGGAGCACCTCACAGGGAGAGTTGAGGAAAGCATATAATTTTTGATCTACAGGAAACTATGACTCTTCAAAAAAGATTAGTTTTGTTGGGGGGAAGAAATTTCAAAACTTCTAGAGGAAAAATGAAAAAAATCTTCCAAAATTCAAAGCTGAATACTTGTGTTTGTTTTCCTTTTCCCTGGTGAAGCAGAGATCTAAATGAGGCATGGCTTCGGTTTGGCAGACTGCCTGGGAGGCAGGGTCTTCATTTGCCTGCATGCTTTTCCAAACAGTCATCTTGCTTCTAACCATCTTCCTTAAAAACTTGCTTGAGTTGGGATGCATGTGTTACTCTTGGTGGCTAAATTGGGATGCGCGTGTTGCTCTTGGTGGCAGGGCAGTGTCATTTACTTTTGTAAGTGACTTAACATTGTATTATTCTGGATCTTCTTTTCTATGCATCTCAGCCTCTTATTTCCTCCATCTCCCTTTTTATAACTGAAGCTCTACTGCAGACTTTTTTGCAGTGGCCTTGGGAGATCCTTTTTCTGTAAATTTCAAAGCTAGTAAAGGTATATGAAAAGTTTAAAGATTCTTCTCTGGTGTCATTCAGTTGGTAAATGAATTAAAAGACATAATGGAAAAGTGGAAAAGCCCCTCTCAAGTATGCTGGGACGCTGCTTCCACTAGTTTCCCAGCTTGAAGTAGAAAAGTAAATGGACAGTGTGGAAAGTTAGTCTGTCTGGAACTGATGTCCTTAAGACACTGGCAAGTTGGTTTAATGGAACACCGAGGTTGAAGGAGAATAAAGTTACTCCTCTGGCCTCAGGAGTCCTGGTCAGATTGATGCTCACCTTGAAGTTTGTATTTTTCTTGTTATTCTCTAGGGCTGCTTTGTGTTTAAACCAAGTCCCAAGAAGAGAAGGGTATCTCCAAAAACAGGTTAGTGCATTTTGGTGTACATTGCTGTACTTTAGAAGGGTTAATCCTGCAAGCTTCAGTTCAGATTGAATTTTGTGACACCTGTGTGCGGATTTCTGTTGCTCCTTGATGTCAGTATTGCTGCAAGCTGTCATTTCTTCAGAAGTACTTCAGCAAATTGTGGGGTAGTGTGAATATTTTTTTTCAACTTCAGCAATCAAGAGACTGTTGCTATCATTAACTCCCCCCCCCCATAAAAAAAAAGATGGAACTCTTTTTTTTTTCAGTGCCACTGTAAACAGATTCTTAGTCAGTAAGCTATCTGAAAAGGCTGAGTAAGTCCTTTCCAAGCTGCGATGGTCAGAAATGATAATCCATTCAGACTGTGTTTTGGACGGCTTGCCTAAGTCTCCACAGGAAAAGAATAAAGAAGCCATCTGTGAAGATCCAATGACTTCTATCTACTAGTCCTTATTACATGGATTGGAGGAAAGAAAGTATATATGCTGTGTATATGAGTCTTTTTGCCCATCTGAGAAAGACTGAACAGGACTGAGCCTTGCTGGAGCTACAAATAATGCTGCTTAAATAGTTAGTGTTTGAGAATTGCTCAGGAGACTTACTGTTTCTATTCCCAGGTTAAATTTTTTCTGGCAGCACCTGAGCTGTCAAAAGCTGTGTCTTTTCCTTTAAAAAGGAGAAGAGGGGGAAGTAATTAAATGAGATTTTTTTGAAATTGCCACGGGCTTATTTTTTACCAGAGGGACTTACTACAACACCTGCTTTAAAGTTAATCCAAAGTTGTTTTTTTTCTGCGAGAGTTGGGACATTTGTAGCTCAAGGAATGAGAGGTAGGGAAATACAAGACAACCTGTCACCACAGATCGTTGCAAGGTAAATAAACTAACAACCTAGACCTGTGCACTTAAGCCATGTTGGAATCTTACCCTTTACTGAATTTTATGGTTTTGTTATTGTAAAATTAATAATGCTTGGATAAATCCTGTTAAATATATTTTTCCAATAAGCAAACACTCTTCCATAGAATGGATTTGACTGAACTACTCCTAAAAGACAGGCAGAGGTGAACTAAGTTGATAACAAGCAGGTGTTTAGAATATTATTCTAAACAGGTATTTCTTTAAATGTGCATGTATCTAGTTTGGAAGCCCAAACCTGGCAGGTGTGAAGTTTGTCGTGTTTGATAACACTTTTGCACCCTGCAAAGGCCTTTTGTGCTTTTTATGCATGTTGTCTGAATTTTGATAGCGTAGAAATAATACTATTCCTTGTAATACATAAATGGTGTGGCTTCACTAAAAGCCTAAGGCCTGTGTAATCAAAGTGTTGTGTGTTTAAGTGATATTCTTAGGATAAAAATGAAATATTTCTTTTGGAGGAGACAAAGAGATGGAGAGAGAGGGAGGGCCCTTTTTCATCACTTACTACTTCAAACATTATATGCTCATCAACTGGTTCTTTCCTGGAGATCAGACTGCAGCTGATACTGCACTGAATAGCTAGTAAATGAACCTTTTTATAAAACGTTTTGTTTGCCTGTCTTTAGAAGTAGAAAAACCTAATGGTTAAGTTTATTGCTACCTTTAGCAACAGTCAGCAGGTTGCTTACTTAATCTTCAGTCCTTCTGTCCTTCCAGGTAGTGTTAGCTAAAACTTAAAAGCTATTCTGGACCTGCTAAATGTATGCTGGGACTGTAGAAAGGTGATTCCAATCTGTATGCATTTTTTTTTTCCAGAGAGGAAATGCAGACTGCTGGAATGTGTGAGAGGGGGGAAAAAAAGAGACAGTGAGCAAAATCTCGCACTTTTTTATTATTTATTTATTATCATTTATTTTCTATTCAGTCTTCTGTTTCCCTTCCAGCCTGGCCTTGGCTTCTTAGTTGGAAGCAGATGGAGAGGTTCTGTACTCATCATGTCTCTGAGGCAGAGCAGCATCTGAGAAACTGAATACATTTAGAAGGCACTGTTACCAAAAACAATCTGATTTTAAAGGCTCGATGGCTTTTTAGGTGAAGCTCAGACACTTTGCATCTTCTTATTATTTTCAAGAAATTGATATTAGTTGCATCTTTCTTGGGAAAAAAAATGGATTTTTCATGTATCTATCCTGCTAGGCCCTTTTGGCTTCATATTTGACTGTAATAGTGTTTTTGCAAGGGAAAGTTTTTCTGTTTTTTAATTTGTTTTAATAATGAATGTTTGCCCCGATTGAGCTTTTAGAGACTTGAGGGGAAGCCAACTCTTACCTTTTACCTGCACACTTGGGTAACAGATTCTGCTTATTTCCTCACTTATTTTGCCAAATACCTGCAATTAATTGGTTAAGAGAAATAATCTCCCTGGATTTATTTTAAGATAATGTTCCTCTTTCAGCCAGATGCTTCAATTTATTCTCAAAAAAAAAATGTTTTGTCTTCATAATCTTATTTGTGCTCACCTTTGCTTTTTGTCTTTCCAGCTGACTATTTCAGAGAAGGAAACAATGATCCAGAGGATAGTGCACTACGATTTGCTACTTGTCAGTCGTTATGGAAACAGATCAAATCTGAAACGGAGGTGAGTCTTCCTGGTAATACTAAAACAGCAGTTTGCATTTGTAACACTGCTTGCTTGTTTTTTTGTTTCTGAAGATCTTTCTTTCACTGCTTAAAAGAACAATTCATTAAAGCAACAAGAGGGCCAGAGATATTAACTAAGACTGGAATTGCTGTCCAGGATATAAATTAAAAAAAAAAAAAATCAGTTATACGTTGCTGTTAATCAGAGCTATATGCTTTTGGCGCTTCAAGCAGCTTTTTACGAGCTTCTGTTTTTACTGATTGTCATTTTTATTAATTCCTGGCATATTGCTGTTTCTATCTCTGATTCAGCTGTATTCCTGCAAGCCCTGCAAGGATTTTATGCTACTTTTGACCTCAGTGTTGCAGAGTTTATAGCAGCCCGAGATTCATAATGGTTTTGTGTGACTACAACTTCATGGACATCAAATACTGAATAACACATCTGCAAGCTTAGTTTATTGACTTAATATGGACAGTGTCAATGGGCTTGTCTGGTCGGAATGGGAGTTTATTTCATACTGAACTGTGGCCTACTCATTGCTGTGCGTTAGATGGCATGCTGTTGTTGGGTCCATATAGCCAGCTGGCTTGTGTTACAGTATGAATAATTGCTTCTGTGCAGAAAGGATTTCCTCCTCTATTCAAAGTCAAGGATTCTGGGCAAGTATTCTGTATTCCTGTGCCTGCTCTTGGGCACTAAGCATTATGAGACTTTTTTTTCCCAAAGTTTGTTTTGGGATATACAGTGGAAGCCAGCTGGATGCAGTTTACAATCTGGGCCTAAACTCAAAAATTCCTCTAATTCTGTTCCTACCATTTCACAGTCCAGCTCACTTTAACTAATCAGCTCCCTTTCAAAACATTTCTGGCCAGGATGTGCAAAACAGTGCACAACATCATAGTGCTGATGAAGGAGAATACACAGAAGTTTGTGGAGTTGTTTGATATCTTCCAGCCAACTCCTTCAGCTTGCTAGTTAGCCACCAGTTTTAGCAATAATGTTGGGAGCTGCTCCAGATACTGCTTTGGCAGCCACACGGTGGGACTACAAGGAAGAGGATGTAGCAACTTTTGGAAGATCTATCTTGGGCACAATGTTGTGTGAAGGCCTTTGAAACAGTACTTCTAGACAGCCAACAGTGGCTTCATGATTTTCAGACTGACAGTGTGCTTTTTTTCTAGAGTTCTCTAAGGACTTGTCATGGAGCAGCAGGCATTGCCTATCATTTTGAGAGCCTCTTTACCAGCTTAGAAGCACAGGGCCGTTGCCACCTGAAAAATTGTCTTTCTTGTCTTTAATTCTTCTACTCTTGTTTTCTTTAAGGCTGCTAAGAGTTTGCCAAACATGTTCTTCTGTTCTCCTCCATGCCAAACATGTTCTCCTAATGGACAAACGGTTCATCCTGCATTAACTAATCGACATGGACTTTGTCGTGCTGGTTTAGTTTATCTGAGGGCAAATTACATGCAATTATTCTTGCTGCTTTATGTGGAATTTTCTTCATCAAGCTTCCAGGGTACCTATGACATTTTTCTGTTGAGTTTTGAGTTACCAGCCTCTTATCCCAGTGTTGACAGGGTGGAGATGTTAACCGGTTTTGTTAGAATCATATGATAACTCAGGCTGAAAGGGACCTCAGGAGATCTGCAGTTCAGACTCCTGTTTGAAGCAGGGTCATCTGTGAGGTCAGATGAGATTGCTTGGGGTTTCAGACAACCAGGGTTTTTCCTTATGTGCCTTCAAACCTCGATGTAGTGAACCTGATCCACGGTAGAATATCACATATGAATCATGAATGATGAATATCATGTATGGCTTGCTGATTGGGATTGTTATTCTAGAGGTTCCAGTAGTGTGCTAGTGGAGCCAGCAAGACGTTTGCTGAATTTTTTTGTTGGAACTTGTACCACCACAAGTAGCACTACAAGATTTTGTTGGTAGGCTGTGTGGTTGTGCTGGTGTTCAGTTTTCTTGGACATGTGCTGTCAACTTGGTGTCTTGAATAGTGAAGAGATTTTGACTTTCAAGTACTGAGTAAGGCTAAAGTGCTCTGCAACAGACAGACTTTGTCTGTCACAAACTGTGTTGCATCTAGTGATGACAACCTTGCTGGCTGTTTACAACATCAGCAGGGGAAGAAGTACTGCAGGAATTCTGCTTTTGTTTTTGACTTTTTTTTGACCTTTTTTTATTTCAGTGTTGTGGGGTATCCCAGTTGTGATCCCCACACTGCTGTCCTTTCAGCAGCAGCAGCTTTGTTAATGTTCTTATTATCATACATCTCCTTGAGGGCGTTCAGAAACATTCCCGTCCTGTAAGGTGAGGAGTTTAAGAATCACTAGAAGGATCCAGGTAGAAGGACGAAGCCCAAATGCAAGGCTGTAATATGGTAATTTTAGCTGTAACGTGCAGCTGCTGATTTGCAGATCATACAACAGATAATCATGATGAAACCTAGATAGATGTCAGTATCTTAGCTGGGGTTGAACTTCAGTCGATAAAGCACTTCCAGAGTAAGCATGATCATGCAAGTAAATCAGGTGATCTCCTTGAGATGCAGAACAGTTTAGTATTGTTTCTGGCAGAGAGTCAAAGAAGGGCAAACAGACTGCAAAAAGTATGCTTTGAATGCTTGCATTCATTCCAATGGCCTTGCATGTGAATCCTTTATGGAATCTTTATATGTTAAGAACAGTTAATGTAAACACAGATTGTGCAATTGTGCAGAAGATGAGGTTACTTCTCATCTCTTACTGGTCAGGCTCTTTGAAATCTTTAGTGAGTATGCCACAATGGTAGCCACTTAAATTGAGTGACTGACCTTTATAGTAACTAAAGGTTTTTCCTCAAATGAAACAAGACAAGATTAGAAATAAAAGGCTTTTTAATAATTTAATGTTGTCAAATTAGGTAGATGTTTGGGTGAATAACTTCCACATCTGATGACTGTTTTATTATTATTATTATTATTTTAGGCAAAGCTGTGTGTGAAAGTCTGGACTCTGAACTTGACTCTGAAAACATGAAGCAACTTCATGCCTTTCTTAAATAAATCAGGGCTTCTTCTTGTACAACTAATCTTTCTAATCTCTTAGCACTGGAGTCATTACTATGGGTTTCTGTCATGAAGTTTTCTTACTATGCACTGTAAAAATCTTAGGACCGTTTTTAGCTAACATTATCAAATGACTGTATAGAGCTTTATTACTAAGACTAAAATTTGCAAAAAAAAAAAAAACACAAAAGTGCTTTGACAAGAAAAGACTGAGGAATTTAAAGCTAAATGTGTAGCATTATGGTAGACTGAATTCCATATTCACAAATGCATGTTGGAAGAAATAGACTGTAACCATGCAAAGTAAGGATTCAGAGTCTTTTTAGATTGGCTCAGTGAAAATTTTTTGTACAATAATGTTTTAAAACTCAAGGTAAAGATACCTAAGGATTGTTATGGGATGTGTGGCAATACAGAAGCTATTATGAGACTATTATATAAAACTAGCAGCACAAATGCTTCTTAAAATGTTATGTAAAACTCTATGGCAACTCGAGAAGAAGTATCAGTTGCGAATTCACAGATGGACAATGAACGTCAAAAAGACCAGAAGAATATTTTGAATCAGTAGAGGATGAAAAAAGTAAGATTATTTTGTTTATAGTTGTATCAGTTATTGAGGAGAGCAGACCTGGAGATGTGATCTTAACTGCTTTGATAGCTGCTTCATCCGTACTGTTAGGGACAACCTTTGCAACCTCATTTAGAATCAAGTTCACAGCTGCCTATGTATATTTTTGTTACTAAGAAATCTTGACAATGATTTTGTCAGGGTAGGAGTTAATCTTGTTTCTGACATCTATGTTCTAGAGCATGGATTGGTATTCTGAACTTTAGTGTGCGATTTCCTGGTCTATTCTAGTAAAAGTGGTATTTTGAGTTGGAGACAGAACTTTCAAATGCACTTACATAATAAAAGAAATAGATCTACACAGGCAGAATTTTCTGTCTTTAGGAATAGTATTTCTTTCCCCTCTCTGCTCCTTCCTCCCCCTGCTATCTTATATGGAGATCATCCTGAAGGGCAAAGGATAGTGCTGCAAATGAGGCAGTTGTGTAGCTTAGGGTTCCTCCCCCCATAATGTATACCTAATGCTTTCCGTTATATTTGCTTATCTGTTCATTTTTCCCATTTTGAATTACAAGACCTGACTGTTTGTGGGTGTTTTGTAAGCCAAGAGATAGTAAAAGGAGTTTGAACGCTCTTCGGGAAGTACTGTATTGTTCTATTCGTGCTATGGTCGCTTATGCTTTATCAGTGTGGATTTTTTTTGTCCTTTGAAGCCTGTTGTGTGACAATGCAGCAGAGAAGTGATGCACTTACTCTCTGAGTTATTGTCAAGGTATTTGTCCAGAAGTTCCAAGATAGTAGGAAATGTCTGTTCTTGCCACATAGCGAATAAATTAACATATTTATAGTTCACAGGTAACCACTGTGGTGTTTAAAATTTTACCTGCAACTTTTAAAAATTAAAAGTCATGAAGGGAAGGTCTGGGAAAAGAAAGATATTCCTGTGTTTCCGCTTTTATATTTATATTATTATATATTAATATATATATATTAATATTATAAATATATATTATATATATTTATATTTATATTTATATTATTTATATTAATACAAACTCTCTGTTTACAGCAAATACAAGAAGAATTGAATAAGCAGTTATTTGATAACCTAGTAAGTTTTCTAAGACAGTCTCATTCTGAGTTCCGAGAAGAGACAACAGAATGGACTTGTCGGATGAAGTCCAGAGAAATCCCTACTGCAGCTCTTGTTTTAGGTAATTTTTTTAAAGATGTTTTGTGTTGTGTTCATCAGCTTTCTTAGAGTTGCTTAAAGTTGGCACAGGCATAAAAGGAAATTATTGCTGACTTGCGGCAACATGAGCTTCAGAAACACTAACAGAAGAGATTGGACTTGGAGTAGGAAGCAGGATTTGATTTACTTCTCTTTTGTCTATATGCATAATGGTGCTATAAAGGAACACTTTTCCTAAAGGGCTGTCTTAGGCAGCGGGTAGTGACTTGTGTTTTTCTTTTTTTGTAATGCACTGGAGGTGCTTTCGTTCTATTGTCATTTTTGTCACTAACTTTCTTGGTGGTTTCTATGACTAACTATGGGATTATACAGCTTCTGTATTTCTGGTATATGTTAATAAGTTGATTCTTGCAATTCATCCTAGATGTAGGAAAGCAGCATCTTATCTTGGACAAGAAAAAGCAGCGTGTGAGAAAGATAGCTGAAGATCTTATTCTGAAGTTGTTTTCCATCTGTCTGTCCTTCCATCTGTCCGTCCTTTAAATGGTTGGCACTGTAATCCTAAACCTGGTTCAAGGCAACCTAGTTGCAATTTCACTGTCATTCTAGGGAACCTGAGATCAGACCTGTGCTGTGGATTTATCAGTTGACCACTAAGAAAATCTAGGAGGTTAGTCTCCTTCTGTAGTTAGTGGAGAGAGAGGTTCTTACTCTTAATAGATTTGCAGAAGAAGCTATATGTTACCCTCTGAATGGGCTTGTCCTTTTCTTTGTAGGCTGAAGATATTAATGAAGGGAATAAATGCTGAATAACTCATGATAAATTCAGACTGTAGTTAGTACTAACTCACAGTAATTTTCCTCCTTGCATAAGCCCTGTGAGGATCTAGGTCTCAGGTGTCTGTACTACATTGCTTTTAGAGCAGATGACTTTCAGCTGGAAGGCTTAGATGACTGTAGGTAACTTCTGAGGGAATGAGTGGCAGGGAAGTTAGAAAAGCAATACTGTTCCCTGTAGATTTGTACCCCTGAGAAGTCTTTCCTACAAAAAGAAAACTACTAAAAGAGTGATCTTGATAGAGCTTCTCTGTTCCTTTAAATCAGCTAGTACTAATATGTATGTCTAAACTTTTAGTTTCTTAAAAAAATCTTTCCTCACAGATGATTTTTAACTCCTTCCTTGAATATTTGTGGTATATTCTGTTTTCTCTGCTGTTCAGTTTATCATTCAGTGACTGTAGTCACAAGTTGCAGGAAAAACACACTTCATTTCTTTTTCTTCTAGGTGTAAATGTTACAGATCATGACTTAACATTTAAAAGCCTCTCAGAAGTCCTTCAAAATAATATTACTCCTTACGTAGCTGTGCTGCAAGCCAAAGATTGCCCAGGTAAATGCTGCAATAGCTTTGCTTCTTCATCTGAATATACTGTCAATTAACTAGAAGTTCTAGTTTTTGTCACTAAATCTAAGAATAGTGGGATGGAGGTATCTTGAAAGCCTTCTGAAGATTTGCTCAATCCCATATTTATGTAGTAGTTATGCCTGTTGTATTTTAAGAGATGTCCAGTTCTGTTTTAAAATAATGAAGATTTAAATACTAGTTAGTTTTAGTATAAATGTCAAGATCACACTATGTAATGTATTGCATGTTGATGTTGCAGATCGGCTTGCCTCTAGTTTGCTCAGACAATATTTGTATGTGTTCCACTTTTTAAATGCTTACAGTCACTTTATTTCAGGGAAGGAATAGGTAGAATAACATTTCCTTCTCCCCTACCGCCTAGTTTCTTTTTATTATTTAAATAAAATATGAAAATCACTCATGGTAGCGTTCCCAGACCTCTTGATTGGCCTTCTCATTTTTAGGTCACTCTAATAGCATGTTACTGGAGCCTAGGAAAGGTAAATGTCCCACATCTTACCCTCAATTCGTGCTGTCTTGGTAAATTGATAGGATAACTTTTTATTGTCTTTACAGCATGCATACTGTGAATACTTTCAAGGTCCCTGGAGCATATGAGATGAGTCGTCTTGAGAGAGAAAGAGAATAAAAGTGAAAAAATAAGTAGTAGTAATTTGGGGGAATTTTCTGCAGAATGGGTTTGGAGAAGATTTATGATTCTAAGTAACTAAACTAATGTCTCTTTGCTGTGTGTCTGCCAATGTGTTGTGAAGGCATAAAAAATCTGATGCAGAAGTTGATGGGGCAGCTGATGAACTGCTATGTAAATGTGGATTCATCAGATGAGGAGGACTGTGTTCAGGTTTCCCAGAACAGGATACGTTGTTCGATGGCTTCTCTTATCAGCTGGTATGAGAATATAACAAAGGTATGATTTTTGTATTGCTAGTTTACAAAACTGACTTTTAGGTTCATCTTCTAGAAAATAAATAGAATAACTCAAGTTTATATGCACTAATGGAAGAAAAGCCAGAGGTAGCCTATTTGTTTAATACTAAGAAACAGCGGAGGTGATTTGAATATAAAAGCTTCTGTAACAAATTTGTAGTTAGTTTCTGATGAGGTATACATGTCTGCTCTTCTGTCAGAATTCTGAAAAACAGACAGAAATAGACAAAATGTAGTATTTTATTATGTTTCCATTTGAGCCAGGAGCTTAAAGTGCAGTGTCAACATTGTGCCAGATGCTCCTCTCCTAAGAGTGCTGAGATGTTTTGTTTATCAAAACAAACTTTAAGAACAAGGGAAAAGCACCATTTTTGTGTTAATGTGCCAGTATGTCATCTGTAGCCCATACTATGTTGACAGGAAGTGAAAAGATGATTTCTAAATGTTTTTTTTTTCTATTTTTTTTTAATGTAATCAAGCTAATGATGAACACTGTTTTATAACAATGTCAAATAAAAGCTAGAACTGATTTTTATGACTTTGTTGGGGCTGTATGCTGCAGAAAAAATAATTTAGTACACACACTATTTATACTGGATAAACCAGAAAGTTCTGTGTACTCAACTACAAATCTATCCCCTTGGTCCCAACAGAATTTCAACAGTTCTCTCCCACAGAGCTATCCTTGTCCTTGTTGGAATTAAGTCTTTGTTTGTTTAGATCTATTTATTCTCTGTACTTCCTGCTATACCAGATAGAGAAAACAAAAAATACGACTCTTAACGTTAATTACAAATACAATCATAGCAAAATGTTGTGTAGCTTTGCAGTGTTATAATGTTAGAGACATGAGTTTCAATCTTTTTATTTTTCTGTCTTCCATTTTATAACGTATAACCAATGTCTCTAAAGAAAACGGATTCTGAAACTCCAAGCAAAAAAAACCCTTCTTCTAGATCCTTGCAGTCTCCTCCGGTTGTGGTTATCTTCAAAGATATGGAAAGTTTCACCACAAAAGTACTTCAAGACTTCATTGTCATCAGCAGGTAATGTGACCCGAGGTTTTGTTCTTCTATTCTTTTATTTGTTTTCTAGTTGGAGCTATTCTGAAGTGTAATAATGAGAGAACTCTGTCAGCGGAGAGCTGGTATCAGATATTGTTGCTGCTTGTTTATAGCACTGGCTAACTATTTGTTAAGTTTTGGGAATAAGTTAGCCTAAAGCTAACTAAAGCTTCCAGTTAAAAAAAACCTGGAAAATAATGCTGAAATTACTGAGTTTTGCATAAAGATGTTGTATGCTGTTTCAGATGAATGCATCATTAAGTCCTGGTTATCAGTTCTCAAAGCATATGCTAAAATTATATGAAGAGGAAAATTGAATCTGGAGAAGTTTAAATATTTTATGTACGAGGGGAAACATTGAACTTTAGAAGACTTTTGCATCTCTTTTATGCTGAATAAATGATGTATGTTTTGTAAATACTCTTTATTCTTAGCTGTTTATACTTAAAGTCACTTCTAGGATATATTTTTTTTTAATTTATAAGGTTCAGTTCTCTGAACACATTTTGTTTGGCATGATGAGACCATAAAGAGAGACTGGAGCTACTGGAGAGAGTCCAGTGTAGGGCTACGAAGATGCTCAGAGGGCTGGAGCACCTGCCATGTGAGGAACGGCTGCGAGAGCTGGGCCTCTTCAGCCCGGGGAAGAGAAGACTGAGGGGGGGGTCTTACCAGTGTGTACAAGTACCTGAAGGGAGAGTGTCAAGGGGACGGGGACAAACTCTTTTCAGTTGTCCCGTGTGGCAGGACAAGAGGCAATGGGCAGAAATTGAAGCACAGGAAGTTCCGCCTGAACGTGAGGGGGAATTTCTTCCCTGTGAGAGTGACGGAGCACTGGCACAGGTTGCCCAGAGAGGTTGTGGAGTCTCCTTCTCTGGAAATCTTCAAGGCCCGCCTGGATGCAACCCTGTCTAAAATGCTCTAGGTGACCCTGCTGAGCAGGGAGGTTGGACTAGATGATCTCCAGAGGTCCCTTCCGACCTTACCGATTCTATGATTAAAATACTGTAACTGAAAAAGATGTTTCTTATGTTACTTCCTGAAATTTGGCTTCTACAAGATTAGTTCTATTTGCTTTTCTACTTCAGTGCTTTATATATATTCTGTTCTTTTTCATTTTACCCTACCTTAAAAAAAAATCATTACACCCAATTCTTTTTCATTATGATTTTCTGCAGCTAAGTTATTTGATTCTTGGATGTTCTTATTATAGCATTGAGCTCAAAGTAACATAACTGTTATCTTTTTGTGTCTCCTCCCACCACGGTCTAGTCAGCATATCCATGAATTACCTCTAATACTGATTTTTGGAATTGCTACATCTCCAATGATCATCCACAGCTTGCTTCCTCATTCTGTTTCCTCTCTGCTATGCATAGAGCTTTTCCAGTCCCTTTCCTGTAAGGAGCACCTCTCTACAGTAATTGACAAGGTAATTCTCTTTCTGCATAGAGGAAGGAGTGTGTGTATTCAAGCACAATATATATGGATGTCCTTTAAAAGTAAGTTTATCTGTAGTTTCTGAAATCGTATCTATTTCTGAGAGCTGTGTATTTTGGATATTTCTACTCAAAACTGCAAAGTAACTTATTAACAGCGCGAGCTTTCTCTTCATGCGTTGAGCACGTTCACATACCTGGTTTTCTTTCATTTGCATTGACATGTATGGATATATATTCAGACAATTATACTTTGTCATTCCCACCACTTCATTAAAATGATGTTTTGATCTAAGTTTCATTGTGTTCCAGAAGAGGATAGCTTTATACAATGAAAAATTTAGCTTTAAACATAGAAGAATTCATTTCAGTCTGAATTCTACTTCTTGTTAGAAGTAGCAGTTACCCAAATGGTCAAGTAACGTGAACGCTGTGCCTGTGTGATTTTATTTTTTTGGTACACTTCTTTCTGCAGGATTTCCAAAATCACTGTCATAAATGGAGGCAGTAATAGCATTCCTGTTATGACAGTTTCTGTTTGTATTTTCTTTTAAAATTATTAACAATAAAAAACCAGAGTTAAGTAAAACTAACTTCAAACACTGTATAATTAGCAAAAGGTACTTACAGAAATATGGTGAAATAAGTTGAAAATGAATCTTAGCACAGATACTTTATTAAAACTGAACATTGTTTTTAGACATTGACAATATATTTAGTATCTCATTTAGCTGAATATCAACACATGCTGAAGGTTGTACCAGATTGCATATATGAATTTTGCTGAATTTGTATTCATGAAGGCATTTCTGCTATAGTTCCTTTTTTTTTTTCTTTTTATCTCCTTTAGCTACTTCTAACAACTCAGTTTGCCTTTAAACTGAGTGAGAAAGTTCTGCAGGTTCTCATCAACATATTCTTGTACCATGATTTTTCAGTCCAAAATTTTATCAAAGGATTTCAGGTAGGCAATGGTAAAAAGAACTCAAATTATGGCTGGTGAAAAAGAGGTGTGATTACTGGACACTGACAGACTTTTTCTATCCTAATCTTGCTGTAATTGAATTTGATGGAAAAATGGCCTCTGAAAACAGCTCAAGTCTGTGAACAAATGTTGTTTCTTTTCTTTTCTCTCTCTCTCTTTCTCTCTCTCTCTTTTTTTTTTTTTTTTAGGAAAATTTGTAGAACAGGTCATAACCACTTAAAAGTCAGCTTATTCTGCTGCAAAAACTATTTTAAGTTAATTTTAAAAGGAGAACCTTCCTTATAGGGTAGAAATATTTGTATTTTCTGTGTATTAATTTGTAGCTTTTAACAGCCCTGGTAGAACTCTCCCAGCTGGATGTGTACTGTGCTGCTACTCGGATCCTCTGTACCAGACCTTTATGATCTGAACTGAGTTTCTTGAGGCATGAGTAGCCTGTACAGCAGTGTCTCTTTCCCATTTTCCCCACATGATAACGTGGCCTGGAGAGCTACCCTTGCTGTAGTATCTCTTCCTGCAGACAGGCTTGGCAGGGTCCCTCTCATTTGAAAAAGTTGCCAGGATTTAATGATTATCCATTGACCTGATGTGGAAACAGAAGTCCTGACTGACAGCGTATGACCTGTCTCCTTGTGCATTGAACTGTTCAAAGGTGAAGCAATTTCAGAAGTTCAGAATTTGTAAGCAATACCTAAAAGAGGTCGTCATCTTAGTTATGTCCATGAGTGACATTTAACGTTTCTGATGGAGAGTGACTTTCCACTTTGACAGTGTATGTTTTAAGTTGTTAGTGAGATGTTATGGATTGTTGTGCATGTGAAATACAAACTGAAGTGAGGACATTTGATACGTTTGCTTTGGAACTATAATTGCTTTTCATATATTGAAAGATATTCTTTTCTATTTGTGAATATTGGAGCTGCATATAATCTAAATAATGCAGTGTTTTTCGTAAGTGTATATAAAAATACTTGACAAGCTGTAGCAATTGTTATGTAAGAGGATAAAAAATGAGTTACTGAAGCAAAAAAGGTAATTACTTGACTGTATTCAAAACTGATGATTCAGTTTTCTGTAGTGACTGGTAGAGTATCTGTGAGCTGTAATTAAGATTGTTTTTTAAAAAATGCCATTACTATTCTGGCATATACACTTTAATAACAAGAAAGCCTTTAAAGGTAGTTATGGCAAGAAGAGGAATTTTCATGAGCACCACTCATTCTTGCTTTCTTTTTCAGCTCTGTATTGTGGAACACTTCTATTCTCAACCCCTTAGTGTACTGTGTTGTCAACTGGTGGAAGCTAAGAAGAGAGTAAATTCCTTATCACACAGCCAGTGTGAAAATATTCGAAGACTGCCCTCTTTTAGAAGGTAAAAGGGGATTTAAGTTTTTTGAAGTCTTGTACTCAGTCATCCTTAAAAAACATAAAAGGAATCTGTAAATTTAACACTGGAAAATGTAGACCACTTGTGCATATGTTTGTATAGCAAAGATAAATCCATCAAAGGAGGACAGTTCTAAGCAATTTCAGGAACCCTTAATCTTTTTGTCTAGAGAATATAGCTTCTATGGTGTGTGATTTGTTATATCATTTGAACTTCCCTCCCCCCCACCCCATCCTTAGTATAGAAACAGACTATCTTGACAAATTGCCCCAAATCACTTTTCAGCTTGTTAAGCTGACTTGGAGCATATCTCTTGAGTTTTGTTGTGGCCTTATAACTTGCTGGATCTGACTATTCCTTTCTGAATCCTTCTGGGTAACTCCTTATAGCAGCATAAGCCTCTCAAACTTGTTAATTCTGTAATTTTTAAGGGTACTTTATAATTTTTTTGTGTTTCTTTTTTCTTGTGGTCAGGTATGTGGAAAGTCAGGTATCAGAGAAACAGATTGCACTACTGACAGCAGATAACTTCTTAAAGGTAGGTAAAATTTTAAAAATATCTTTGGAGAGCAAAAATAACTTGCAAAATGCTAGTTTTATGTGGAAAATGATAAAATAAAAGACTAAGTATAGTCTGTGTATAGTTCTGTATAACATCTTTCATAAGGTAGGTACTCTGCTTTGCATCCAGGACTGGAGAAATAAGATCTATAGGTCAAAACTCCAATTCACTAAGCTTCCGGGGTGTACCTGTATAGCAAGCCGCACGGTTTTTCTAGCGTCAACTTTAGCTGTGTCTACAGATACAACTACTTAAAAAGATGGCTTATTTATGGCCTCATCTTTTAATGCCTACTCATATTGACTTTACAAGAAAGTTACTGAAGTGTTTGTAGAATGCGTAAGTACTCCTGGAGCTTACCTCATAAGCTCTTAATTCTCCATATCCTCTGTTCAGTTTCCAGTTGGATTCAATAGAACAGCCTGGGTGTACGTTCACAGTTGATGTTGTGTAGGATTAATATTTTATTATGTTAGATGTTTAAGTCAGGCTAATAGTATTGTGAGCACTTCAGGAATTCACCGTGCAGAGAAAGATAAATGTATTGGTTATTTTCATGAACTGAACATTCCCAGCAGAAGCATACCTCAGGATGAAGTTTTTCTCCTAAATCCTCATCTCAAATGTAGCTAAGCTGTCATGGCAAATTGTATTACCAGAGATGAAACAAAAGTTATTCTAGCAGAGCTTCCTGGTCTGTAAGGTTTTCTTCAAGTGTGAAGAACAATGTTAATGATTAGAAGAGAAATTGGTAGCACACAAGTTTGCAAGTGCAGTGCAGTTGTATTAGTCAATTAGAGATGATTTATATGTGGTTTTATTACCCAAGGTCTTTAATGGCAATAATAGCTTAAGCTATGGCTCTTTCCTTGCTGCTTAATCACACTTCAGATGTGCACAGCTGCTTGTGTTGGCTGTACTATGAACAGAATCAGGGAAAAAACCCAATAATAATAAAGTGCCTTCTAGGGTTTGCGTGTGTGTGTTGGGGGATTATTTCAATACACAAAGTTAAACAATTTGCTTTTATGAATTTTCCTCAACTGAGAACCTAGGAATCAGGAATATTTGAAGACTTCGTATTATATTGACAATAAAATACAAAGTCTTCAGACATCTTCATAATTGTCAATAATCATCTGAATATGAGCAGACAGACAAAAATATCTCTAAAAGGGACAAGCCTCCCATTAGAAAACACTTATTTTATGGAATCTTGACAGTGCAGTGTTTCCAGGGATGGAGTTCACTCTTACTTTAGAGATGGTAGTGGCCTTAGTGTGAATCAGGAGCTGGGGGACCTTGACAAGTACCAGGTGAGGGTGCTGTAGAGTAATGAAAGTAGGGGGACCTTATTAGGGACTCCTGCAAAGACAAGGAATCTCAAAAGATTTTAAAACAGCTCCCCCAATAACACCATTACACTGCCCTGGAATAAAAGGGCTTCTTAAAATTCTTTTAACCTGCAATTATTTGAGGTTTTTCTCCTCTGGGAAGAGCTATAGATAACTAGGAATAAGTAATTTTTGCATTCCACTTTCTCTAATTTAGGAGAAGTCTTGGGTATAACTAGATCCAACACTTTATTTAAGGCAATATCCTATTTTTATTTGCTATATCTTTATTTTATGTTGTTTGGCCATGGAATCAGGAGATTGTTACAGACCTTATGACAGTAGGTCTTGTACCAGAGTCCTTCCCAGTCACCTAAGGCATTGTTACCCTTTATTTAGCATGCTCCCCAGCACTAGGTTGCAGCCCTGTCTTTACTACTACTGAACGACCTGTCATGCCAGGTGTGTATCTGCGTGACACACAACGCACGCTCCTATGTGCTGGCAGGAGCGTATAGGAGAGACCCGTTCAAACCCACAGCACAGCACTTTGGAGACTTGAACTGCAGCACAGGATGTCCCTTCGTGTCTGAAGTGCATCAAAATGGGAAAGGTAGTAAGGAGGTTTCTGATCATTGAAACTGGTGTGCTTCTGATCACACCTCCAGCATATTTGGATACTTTGATTTAAATTCTTGTGTACTTAAAATCATTACCTGCTTTATCACAACAACAGATTAGATTCCTGGAGTCTGTCTTTACATCCTTTTTGAGTTACTTTTCTAAAATTTTCAGAAATTGTCCTTCAAGAAATTACTCAGTAAGGAATTGGGTAGGTGAACTGTGATATTGGAGGCTTTACACTGCTTAATTTCAGCATATCGGGTTTATTTTGTATTACTGTTTCTTATCACTTGGCCATGAGATAGGATATGTATCTATAAAATGAGTATCTTAAAATGAGAAGTTGGTCCAGGATTTGACTTGCCATAAAGGTATTCTCTGAGAGAGATTCTGCAAAATAATTCTTGATTTTGGTAGCTGGATGTATATGATAAGCAGCAATAGGTTAAAAAGTGGATAGAAGAATCGTTATGGAACTCCTTTTGAGTCATTGTATTGTTCAGTCTTCTTGGAAGAGTGTAGCTTTTTCTCTTCCTGATTTCTCTCCTCCAGAGTGTTTCAAGATATGAAGTTAAACATTTGCAGAAAGATAAAAATATGGAGCTCGTATTTATATCAGGTTGCATTAAGTCTGAATTCAGTGATCTGAGTGTTATTTCTTTATATTTAAACTTCAAAAATGATATAATAGACTGCTACTTTGAGAGCTGAATGCTCATCGTTATGTTAATAAGCAAAACCCCTTATTTCAGAAGCCTACCACCACCCTGGAAGTGTGGTAAAGAAATATCCTGAATTTTACTACTTGTGCTTATGTGCATGTGACATTTCTGGCAAGTTTTATCTTAAGGCACCTGTTCTAATTTCTAAAATAGGGGCAGGACTATTATTGCATTGCCAAGTTGTCAGTGTGTTCTATTTGAGGGAAGAATGCTACTTCTGTGTTAATGAGCTGCTGTTTGTTCTGTATGTCTTGCTGATCTACAGCATCAATCCTAATTTTAGAAATACTTCCAAAGATGTTATGGTATTACTTCATAAAAATTTACTGTTCGGGGCAAGGTAGATTTACTCCTTAGGCTCAGCTCCTAAGATTGCAGTATCTTTTGTTAGCTGCTTTATATCTTCTTTTTTTTTTTTTTTTTTTCTTTTGGTAGCTGTGGGAGGACTTCCACCTATGTATAATCACCACCTTTAAATGTATTTTTTCTTGGTAGTTTTACATCCTAATTAATTACAACTTAGTTTGAAAGGTTTCATGACAAATTTTGTTTTCATTTTGTAAATATGTTAATCTACATTCTTAGAAAGAATATTATGTAGTCTTTTAATAATATTTTCAATCTCTCGTAAAACAGAATTAAGGAAAGAATATGCCTTTCAACTTTATTTGACAAATTAACGTGGTCCTACTGCATTTAAATATATATATGTGTGTGTGTGTGTGTGTATGTATGTATGCATGTGTATATTCATAAACCACATCAGTCTTGATCTGGGGAAACAAGATAAAGGAAATATAGTTGCTGTAATGCACTGGCTTTGAGAGAATGAGATTGCTTTGGCAGCATTAAACAGAGCTTGTTTTCTTCAGCTTTTTCATAGTGTGGATAACTGCCTCTCCTCCCCCTGCCACAATCCTGCTTAAAATATGAACATACGAGTGTCTATCTAAGATCTTGGAAGGCATTTCAATGAACTGTATCAGTAACCCTTAAATTTTAATGAATAAAAAGGCTACGAGGAGAAATATGTTTAATATTTTAAATCATCTCAAAACTTCTTTAACATACCAGAAGGCTCTCTACAGAATTAAGTATCTCTATTACTTTCAGTCTTTGCAGTCAGAATAACAGTTTAAGTGATATTTGCATTTTTTCCCCATGTCAGTCCTTCTTTTTATAGCCTGCAGACAAGGTTGTAATTTTCCTTGATGCCCTTAGTTTCAGTTTAACTTTAGGGGACTTGAGTGGCTTGTTTTGTTTTTCTCTCTCCATTTGGACCAATTTGCTCAGAACTGATGAAACTGCAGTAGAAAATATAGCAAATCTTATTTCCCTCTTTCAATCTCTGATTGAAGTCAGATGAGAGATGATGATCTGATTCAGAAACTTAAATGTGCTAAGCCCAAAATATTATAATGCCTTTAAATACCTAAAGATATCAGTAAATTCTAACAAAATTTTTCCTTAAGTGTGTTACATATGCTTCCTTTGAAAGCTGAGGGAGTCCCATGATAATGAGATGCAATCCTGTAAATTCAGTAGCAACAGTTAATTTTTTTTCTAGTATATGATTTTTTTGGGCCTAAGTTCTCAAATATGAGCAAATAAAAGTCAAGAGTGCATAAAAACAGCAACTATTTTTTGTATGAACTGGTCCTTTAATGTACACTTTTAACTAAAATAACCCAGCTGTCGCTCACAATATAAGTAGTACTTTTTATGCATTTATAATATAAAAATGCAAATAAAAGATCTGAATAAATGTAGCTATAGAATTTCTCAATACGTATCAGAAGTGTGATCTGTCATCTTATTTTTAGAAATATCAAATGCAAAGGGTAAATCAGTTGAAAATAATAATACTAATCAATGACAATATTCCAGTAAGAGAGAGAAAGAAAGTAAAGTTAAAAATATGATACGATTACAATGAACTGTTGAAATAAAGCTTTTCTGCGAAGTGGTCTTGTCACTGGTGATTTAAATCAGAGTATACCAGGTAGAACTTCAGAGTCATCTTAGGTAATTTTAAGTAAATGAATGTCAGAATGACTTAAAACAATTATCCTGTTACTATAGGAGGTAATACAGAAGTTACTGGAGGACTTGCATGTTTATCATGAAACATATGTTCCAGTTCTGAGATGCCTTCATGTTTTCACATCTTCTCTTCCAAAGTATCCTTTGGGCAAACAGGTGAGGTGTGGTTAACTCCGTTTGCATGAAACATGGACTGTGTTTCAGAGTATGCCATCTCAATACTCTTTTCCTACTGTTCTGCTGCTTGTCCCCTACCTCCCAAATGGAGGCAGATGTATTCTTATTATGGATAGGGGAACAGCATGCAGTTTCTTCAGCGGCATGGATCATACCTTGTTCTCATTCAAAAGCAAGGAATTTGTAGGAGGCAGCAGATGCACAGATCAGCAAGAGTTTCTGGTGGTTGGCTTTCCCACATCTCGAGTTTTCTGTATGCATTGCAGACTATGTGTATACCCTTACTACCACCTTTCAGCTTGTGGTCAAATTCAGATGATGAGACTGAGATTAGCAACCTTCTATACAGAGTAAAATGATAGTAAGAGAACAGTAATAATTGTTCTTGATAACCAAATTGCTATCTTGTAAGTCATTAAATCCACCTTCTCATACTAAGCAATTTCTTCTTCCTTTAATGGAACAGTATATTTTTTGCACATTCATTTGTTTGTTAATTTTCAATGTGTTACACACTGCCATTAGAGTTTGTTCCTAATGTAAAATCAGTGTGAATTGTACAGTACCTGAGAATAAAAAGATTTGAATAGAGGCTTTTGATTTGAATTCCTTTCAGGCCTTTGAATTTATCTTCATCTTAGTGTTCAATATTTGAAACCTGGTGCAGAGTAGCCTGCCCAATCTGACTACACTGAGAACTCAGTTGAGCAAGATACTAAATGTTTTCAGTTTCTACTGCAATCATTCTGCATCTCTGGGAAGCAAGCTCCAGAGGACTTGCATATTTGAAAAGCTTTTTGTTAAGAGATGCCCATTGCTCTGTTTGTAAAACATGTTGTCCTTTCTTCACCTGCTGGGTAACAGATCAGGGAGCTGCACTGTGCATGTTTGGAAAACAGAGTGTGGGAGACAGAGGAATATGAGTCATCTCTTCAGCTAGCAAGGTGATATTTTTTTAAATTTTCTGTTTTGTTTTTTAGTACCACTGTATGCATGCAGATTATTAGTCATCTGTTCTAGAAATTTAAAGTTCTGTTTGGAAGCTTTTCAGCTAATTGTAGGGTTGCTTGCAAGTGTAATTGCTGTTTTTATTTTGTTTCAACTCTCTTCAATGGAACCCAACCAGATTTTAGTATCTTTTATGCCCTGAGTAATTCTGTTGAAATCATTGAGATTACTTTGCGTGAGTGCAAACATTGGTTGGTTTACCACAAACTGCTTTAAAAACAATTTTTTAAATGTCTTTTAAAATCTGATTCTTAGATCTTCTTTTAATAAATATATTTTTGTGCTATGTTTTTATGAAACCCTTTTTATTAGCAATTTACCAATCAAGTTATTAGTTCTTGTTGGCCTAAATTTTTCCCTGTTTTGAAAACTATAATCTGTTCCAAATGAATAGTTGATGCCTTTATTTTACTGTGTTTTTTTTTCTTTATTTTTTTTTTCTTTATTTTATTTTTTTCCCCGGCAAACTCACCTCCTGGTATATACCAGGATTGGGTTAATTGCTGCTGCTGTTGTGTGCTTGGGTAGGAGAACCTACACTAGTGTTGTCTGACAAAATTTAAAGTCATCTGACAATTTTCTAAATGGAAAACCCTTCAATTGTAATGGTACAGCTATAAACTTTTGTGTGTGCTTTATCATGACAGATGACTCCTTTGTGCATCCATTGAAATACTACATTGGTTCTGATATACAAAGAGCTGATACAACATTGTTACCATAACTTCCTCTTCATCCGAGTGTGTAAAGTTTAATGTCTCTGACAGTAAAATTGAATGGAAAAAATATGTCAATGGAAAGTGGAGGATGACTTTCTGAGCTCATATACATAAGGAAACATATTCTCCAAACTGTACCTTTGCCATACTGAGTTGTTCTCCTGCACTGTCACTTCACTGAACTTTTTTTTTAAACATTCATCCCTTTAAGAGAGTTACTTGCTTGAGTTGTCATTTCTGCATCACTTGTTCTGAGTTCTTTTCTGACTCTCTTGAATCTTCACATCACTCAATCACCCATCAGCCCTTACCCACAAATGTCATTGTGCTTTCCTGCATTGTTTTACCGTCTCTGACTCTGTCACTTTTTCTCTCCTTTTCCTTCTGCTATGTTCAATTAACTTTCCTCCACTCTGAACTCTTATACTTCTCCTATCTCAAGGTTAATGCTGTCATTAACTTTGGGTTTGCCTCTCCCTTTATTCTTATCTGTTCATCTCCTTTCTTTTTTTTTTTCCTTTTTTCCCTTAATTTCCTTAAATTTTCCTTAAATTTCCTTATATCCTTAATTTCTTACCTTCTCTCTCATAACTTATTTCTGAAAAATATCTATTGGAGGGACAAATGTAGTGACCATTTCTGAATAATCCAAGATCTTCCTTTCTGCTTTAAGCCTGTCTCCTAAAGAAATTAAAATCTTGGCCTTCTCTCTTGTGAATACCTTGCAATAATCTCAAGTCCAAAAGGCTGAAGGGGATTGTTTGTTTCCCCAAAATGTTCTGCGTTTTGCATAATTTTGTGCAGCATCATCACCTTACCTGTTGTTTTTGGACCTCATTGTCATCTTAAATACACTCTTTTCTAGGTTCTTTTATCCAAGACACATCTAGAACTTGCAAATTCTTTTGAGTAATGTTAAGTTTGATTGAGTAACTAAAATAAGTTAATTCTTTTTCACTCACGTACCTTACTCTTGTCATACTCTCTCCATGTTTAACTGCTGCAATGTTGTTTTTTCTGGCCCAGAAGAAAATCTCGTGTATTCGTTATCATTTACAAGACAGTTGCAAAAATGTTTTCTAGCCTTTTGTGTGGTCAAGGTCACCCTTTCTGGTTTTGGCTCCTGCAGCTTTTCTGTAAAAAAAAAAAAAAAAAAAAAAAAAAAAAAAAAAAAAAAAAATCTGAAGAAATGCTTGCCTTGCAAAAATCTATGTCCATTCATCAGATAAATGCTCAAATTTGAAAGTTCAGTCTACAAGCATTTAACATCAACTGCCAGTCAGGGGTCAGAGCTCCAATTCCAATACAACTCCAGGCATCCACAAAGCTTCATCAGCCTCCTCTTCTAAATTTCTCCTTAAATCTTCAGGCATCTCAGATGCTGAGACACACTTCCTCATGCATCTATCACTGTTGTCATTGTTTTCTCTGTGCTCCCTTTTTTGTGTATCCGTTTTCTGAAATCCTTAAACTGTTAGCACATCTGCTTTGTGTTTTGTAAGGACTAAGCAAGCAAAAAACACAACTGAATGGGCTAAGCAGGGCTCTTGGTAATAGTGGTCTTAAAAATGCATGATTGATTTTCAGAACCACAATATTTATCAATTGGAATCTCTTCTGTTGCATGAAAATCATGACATGCATGTGTAAAGATCTGGACTTGATACAGTGACCACAATTCTTGAGTTTAATTATTGATATTTGTTAGGACTTACTTTGATAGCCTTTTGAATGAAAATTCTGAGACTGAACAATACCTGGTAACACTTATAAAATGTTATACTACACAATTAAAATTTAAGTTAGTCTAAAAATAAACACCATTAGCATTTATTAAATGCAGAAAAGAATAACTTGTATTTTTTTTTCAAGAACTCTTTCTGAATCCCAGAGTAAAGAACTTTGTCAATGTGTGAATATATACTAATCCAGTTTTATCATTTGCCCATTTTTGGGGGAATGAATTATGAACTGTACCATTCTCTGTCTTTGGGTTTTTTTTCCTTTGGAGGGATGTGGGGGGAGGTAGTGTTGGTTGTTTTGAACTCCAGCTTGCAGTTTCAAAACCTAGAACTCTATATCCAGCATGTGTTTTTTTTTTATCTAGGAGCATCAGAAAAGCTTTGCTTGTCAGTTCTGTAGAAAAAGTGAAAAACACCTACTTTTATCTAGATTGATATTACTTTTTACTTAATGACAGCAAAGAAAAAGTATTTCAGCAAGACTTGATGCCTGAAGAAGTCTTGGAGGTTATTTTCTCTTTTTAAAAAGCTTTTCAAATTATTTTAAAATATTTTTTCCCCGATAAGCATTTCCAAAGATACTATACTTCATCTTCAGCTAACAGTTGTGTCTTTTAGGATGTTGAATAAGTCTGACTTAGTAACTATGCTTCAAAAATGTGTGGAGATTCTTGTGTCGTCTTCTGGAAAAGAGTTTGATAAGGTAGTAGAGAAGTTGAAGGAGTTCTTGGCCCAGTTTCAGAAACTGGAAGGTAAGTGTTTGTCATCGTACAATTCATTATAAAACAACTTTAAATAATCTGCAATCTGACCAACGGATATCACTTTCTCTATTAAAAATAAATAAATAAAATAAGGGTTTTATTAGCCCTTCAATATTTCAAGGTTGTTTTTAAGTACATGCACAAAACTAGGAAATGCTTGCATGCTTTACTGATACATGGTTCATGCTTTTTCTAGTAGAGAAGACTAATGTAAGACAAGAAATTGGACAGATCAGCAAATGTTACTTACTAATTTTGTCATGTTGTTTTTGAGCATTTTACCAGATGCTGCAGTCATTAAAATATTTAATAAATAAAAATAGATCTTGAAATATTAATAGAAGACTTTCATGTGATACAGTATTGGTTCTGAGTATGTGAAGTTTTTCACCTGTACATTCAGTTAGATTCAGCTGTGAGTTAGGACCTTCTAGCTCTCATGGATTCTGTGCAACAGCTGTGCTGTGGCAAATGACTGTTAGAAAGTAAAGCATACGTGTATTAAATCCTGAAGTTGTTTAAGCTACGCTTAATATGTGCTAAGATTGTATACATAGCATCGGTTGTCAGAGCTCTGGTGATGTGCTGTGACTTGTTAAACTACTGTAGGGCATGAATTGGAAAGTTTAAGAACACAGATAAGCAACAGCCTTCCTGCTTTCAGTGGCTGATTTACAGAAACTGCCGTATTTTAAAAGTGATTTCCCTTGGATTAAGAAGTGCTGCCCCACCTTTCTATTTTGGACATAAAGTGGCTATCACCTGGTCTGATTTATGTGTATTAAATTAATTTCATTGTTGGCTGTGCTTGCTAGCCTATATTTAGACAAGTAGGCAATAAGCCACTACATGCAGTCTGGTATTAAAAGTAGTCATGTAGCACTCTAGGATAATTGAGGCTTATTTAGAAGAATTCATTACAACTTGAATCACTACATCACTTCAGTAACGGAAAGCAAATGAGTAGATTTTATACTACCTAAGTAACATTGTCATTTGTTCTATAGCTGTTATCTGTACTATGTAGCTGTAAACAGATGGAGTAATATCACCACTATGGTGCCAGAACATGGTGATTGCTTTGAAAAGGCTATATATGTCAGCAAAGATGCTAATGCTGAAGAATCTGAACAACATGGAAAACCTTTTTAAAAAACATCAGTGATATGCAGAACTACAAACCAAAAAGGCTGTATTTATTTTAAATTTAGGATTTTGAGGATGTTAAAGCAAAGAAGACCAAATGAATTCATGAATGATTTTCATCTGTTTTCAGAGGGACTCGAGGGTGTAATGAAAAAGTAAAAAGGGAATAATAAGACAATTTTTAAATGAATAGGTTGCTGAGTCAAGTGACTTCCTGTTTGTTTCTGTTGTTGTGTTGACCTTTCGCAGTTTTCAGAAGTCTATGGAAAAATGTTATGTATCAAAATCTCGTTCATAACACCTTAGAATAAAGGGATAGCCTCAAATCTGCTTTTCAAACTATTAAAAATATCCTTCCCAAGACTGCCTAATGGATTAAAGAAATCAAAACATGGAGCCTGGGGAAGCAAAATATACTTCTGTTGAGTCTATTGTGAACAGAAGGATTTGATTTAAGACATCTCAAGTTACATACATCAGTGTAATATTGAATAGGCGAAAGCTCTCTTCGAAAACTTCAGTGTGAATATAAACATTATATGCATTTTTCAGTTTTAATCTGCTTAGCTAGTTATTAAGTCTTCATCATTTATTCATACTGAGATCTTCAAAACCTTGTTTCAGTTCAGCATTGGAATTGCTCTGACAGCATCTGGTTCTTTTATTCTTTCACAACAGTGAATGTGTCGGCAAAAGGTCTTTTATTAAAAGACTTCTGCTATTGTGTGTGTATACATGTATGCTGTTGATAACATCAAATATTTGAGAATTGTCAACAGGAGCGAAAAAGATGAAGTTGCCTTTGTATTTTAAGGGGTTTTTTTAGTACTATTTATGAGTGTTTATTACTTCATATTGTGGACTACAGCATCCTATTTTCTTATTTTTCAATAAAAGCTGAAGTTATCCTACAGTTTTTTTTTCTCTAGATTTGGGAATTACTAAAATGAATCAAGACTGCAAGGTCATAATAAAATTAGGATTGTGCTACATTGAAACTAGGCAATAGTTTGCAGTCCTATGCTATTCACTAATATATTTTGAAATACCGATTATAGAATAGAAAGGGATAGTTTTGTTACCATTTTCTGCTAGGTCGTTACTGTTCACACAAACTGAATTGCAAGAATGTTTATCAGTGATGATGACACCTGCACACAGAGCACTAGATTGAAAATACCAGCTTATTTTATATAGATCAACAAACAGCTTTCATATGTTGTGATTGTTTCTGCTGATCAGATCTTCACTTGTGATCTGTAGATGGAATCTCCATCATACTATTATCTTCATAATCAAGGCAAGAAATCTTGTGCTTTGGGAGGTTTTGATAATTTCTTTTTACTTAAAAATCACTAAGTATTGGTGTAGCAATTGGCCAACAAACTATATGGCTATGAAAATTAAAATTTTGTATAAATTAAGATGAGAATATAACTGGGCAATTAAATAGTGTAGCAGACTTTTGGTCTGGTTTTGTTTGTTTGTTTTTTTCCTCAAACTAAATAAACTATACATACGACTTCTTGAATACTCACCGAACGTCAGTACCATCTGGTACTGATCTTCGAATATACAAATATTGAGAATACGACGCAGGATGACATAACTGGAATTCAAGTGATGTACAGGGCTAGTGCTGGATCTTTGCTCATGTATGAATTGCTTCAGTTATTTAATTAGTGTTACTCTTGGTTTGTGTGTGAGGGGGTTATTTATTTGGTTTTAACAATCATTTATCTGCTTAATAGCAGCCTATGTTTGGCTGTTCATCCTATGTGAACAAGTAACTGAACAGTTCTCAGTTTGCTTGGGTTAATGGGTTTATATAGATATTCAGGAAAAGTTTATTCCGTATCAAACATGAGTTTTATTCTAGTAGCAGGAGCTTGCCAAGAACAAGGTGAATCCGTATCGTCACAAAAGGAGCTCCAAAAGAAGACAGACCTTTATCACCTTCAGAAGGTCAGGCTTGTGTAGGCTTTACAGCTGTCCATGATTAGGTCTTCCCTGCTTGCTGGAGTTCTGTGTAAAGCATACATGTAATGTAACTCATCCTAAAAATGAATTGAATAAATACCAAGTATGTACCTCAGGCCCACCTGACACACAGAAAATGATAGAAAATAACTGAAGTAAACTAGGATTTCAAAAGGCAAATTAGGCGTTCTCTTATGCGACTTGCAAATTATGCATCCTGCCCAACTCTTAATTCTTCAAACCTCAGGCTTGAAAAAATTCCCTGACTCCTACTAGTTTGAGGACTGAATACACTGGCCTAAATAGAAATAACTGCACAATCACAGCTTCCAACATCATAAGGGAAGACATGCCAGCAAAAAATAATTATTCATATTAAACAGAGCTTTTGTGTTCCAAAGAATAACTACCTCCCATGTAGCTTTATGCACCACTTTTTTTTTTTTTTTAAGACCTTGTTGGAGTTGAAGGAATCAAGGCGATCTAAGAAACTGACAAAGTTTGAAATGCTTCGTTTTGAAGTTGTTGATTTTATAGACAATCTTGTAAGGTGAGTGTTCCTGTTCTGTATTCCTCTATTAATCTGATACTGCACTGTAAGCTGCAACATCAAATTTGTTAACATGGGGAAGAAATCTTGTCAAAATTCAGTCCTTAGAATATGAAGCATACTTTTCTGCTTTTCTTTCTTAAAAAATAAAAAAATAGAAAAAAAATCTCTTCCATAGATTAATATAAGCAATTAGCACATAAATTGACCTATTTCTTTTGGCTACAGAATGTAGTTGCGGGAGACTTGAGTGTATGGAGTGTTTTTACCCCTGATCTTCGCTCATCTGTTCTGGTTATGAAACTGTATAGATGTCAGGTGCAATATCCATTTGGGGAACTGTTTGAGCAAGTAAGGCATAGCAGATAGGGTTTTGGAAGCAGCTCTGCCAAAGAAAATTTGGAAGACTTGGAGGGGGGGGAAAGGGTTGAAGACACTTCTTAATTTTATGGCTTTGAGGTGGCCTTGAAAGCATGGAGCAGAATGGGAGGGTAGGGGCAGAAAAGCTGAGAACCATGACTGTGCCAAGAAAAAAGTTTCAAATATAAAGACAAAGATGAGCAGAGACTCATTAGGAGACTTCAAGAAGGATAAAATATGTGCAGCATAGTAAATGATTGATGTTAGTGTTTCAGTTTGCTGCCCCTATTTTCAGATTTGACACTGGCCCAGCTAGAGCTCTTAAGTTAAATCTGTAAGAGGTTGAGTTGATGATCACTAACTTCCCTGCTTAGAAGTTGATTTCAGTGCTGTTAACCTGTTTTTATAGATTTGTCTGCACTGGTTGAGAAACAGCATTCTTGTCTTCTGAGTGCTGTAGAGCACTGTTGCTTTCCTAAAGGTGAAGCTTGTATCTTGTCTCCCCTTCCTCTCCTCTCACCCCTTGATCCCCACGTTGCTTTTTCAGAAATTACCTTGTTCCTGCAGACCACAAGACTCTGCATGAGATAATGTATTTCAACACAGCCAGTGTTCTTCGTGAGCATTTGAATGCTGCCCCAAGGATTGCACTTCACACAGCTTTGAATAACCCCTACTGCTACTTGAAGGTAAGAAACAAGTGAATTGTTTGTGGTGCTGTTAGCAGTTCCTGAAGGCTGCACATAAGGATGATGGTGCGTGTCTCAGTTTTGCTGTTTCACGACACTTGGCATGCATTCAGCTGTTTTGCAGGGAACCAGCAAGTTGCTGTTGATAAGCAACTGGGGACTTTGCAAAGAGCTAGTCTGGCTGAAAGGAAGAAAATAATTATGGAAAGAGTTTTGGATGGGAAAGCTGTTTTCCAGAGCTTGTTCTATTTGTGATTTTTTTTTTTCTCCTGTAGACATAACAGAAAAGCCTTTTTGTCTCTCATTATGAGTGGAATAACTGTGTCGACAGGGGGCAGGGAGGGAGAACCCGTGTCTGTGGCTCTTTCCAGGGATTTTACCTTTCCAGGACTGGTGTTTAGTCTTCACTGTGTGGACTGCTGTATGGTGTATGTCTGTTCATGCAGAGTGGTGAAACTTGTAATAGATTAAATACAAGGATACTTAAATGAGGGTGTTTTTTCTTGTGGGATGGAGGAGGAAGAACTAAAATTTATTTTAATATCTATGTATTGACATCCTGTCCTTTCTTAGTCTAAGAAAAGGTCTGTCATTGATTCTGTTAGTTTGACCTGTACCTTATTTAGAAGCAAGGGGGAGCAGATCTTTTCCTACTTCTTGCATATATCAAATTGTCAGGATGGCTGGGAAAAAAAAAAAAAAAAAAAAAAAAAAGAAGAAGAAGAAGAAAGAAAGAAAGGAATAGAGCAGGAGTTGGAGAAGTGAATGTTCTAACATTCTATTTTGTCCTTGACTATAGATGCTACTTGGAGTCATCCTTGTGCCCTAATACTTCCCTTAATGGTGTGATCACACTTTTGAAGAAAACTTTGGTTATAGCTAGGTGTGAGTTTGAGTCAAAGCCAACACTTAATTATCAGGAACCATACTTGATAAAGATCAGTCTTTGCAATCTACAACCCAGTTTGTATTGGGTTTGTTGATACCATGCCTCCGCTGTTTATTTGCATAAAGATTGTCAGTTTTGGTGTGTATATAGGCATTATTTCTAAAAACCACTTGAAGTGAAGGGCTTGTTTGTAAAAACAGTAGTTATTTAGCAGACTAATTTTGCAGACCATTAAACTGACCTAATATGAATCTCAGTAATTTATCTTTTATGAAACCTGTAAAGATATAGTTTAGGAGAGCTAACAAAATCTAGCTAGCAATGTGTTTAGTGAGTATTCTCTTTAACAAGTTGACTTAAAGCCCTTTATCTCTGTCATCCTGCACTTTGTTCTTTGACTTCTTTTAACATGGTTCTTATGTTATTTGAGTAGATGATGGAGGCTTTGGCATAGTTTCTAATAGCAGATGTATTGGCAGAGTACTTTGCTAGCATTTTAGTCCACATGAGTCAAAGAAGTATTTCTCTGAACGCTATGCATGACTTCTGCATGGCTTGTACTTTTCTGGGACATGACCAGAACAAAGTTCTCCAGAGCTCTTCCTACCAGAAGGCTGGAGTAGAAGGATCTGCTTCAGTGGAGTACCAGCAAGTGGTTATTAATGTAATTCACCTCTCAGGGGAAACTATTCCAGTTATTTATTTAGCAGCATGTGAGCAAGGATGATACTGAAAAAATGTGTACAAAAAAGAGCAGTTCTGTATTTGTTGATCCCTTGAAAATCCAATAAATTTTAAGTTGTTGTATTATCTAGGCACTGCTTAGTATTGCATTGAGCTCAAGGAATGACCCTACTGTCCATAAAGATATTTTCACTGATAAAAAACGAACAAACAAAAAAAAATCCTTGAGTTGCAATTAAGTTCTCATATCAGGGAAAGGAAATATCAATGTTTGTTCCTCTAGGAAAGACAATAGTATTGAATCCTGAGCAATGTATGTCCTCCACCTAGTGCTTCCCCCTCCCCCCCCCCCCCCCCCCCCCCCGCTCCCTCTCTGGCTTGAACAGACTTCAGGCTGTTCTGAGTCCCTTCTCTTCCTGAAACAGCACCTCTGTGCTATAGGTGGTTTCACAACTGACTGTTCCAGAGCAACTTCCGGCTCCTTAGTGTAGCTATTTCCTGCCAGGGCAGCTCACATGCAGCCGGAAGCTGAGGTTTCACTACTCACATCTGCAGCAGCTTCAGGGCACGCTGTAAAGACTTGGCCTCACTATCAGTGGTGAGGCTGAATTCTTTCAGATGGTGGCAGAGACTCTACAGTACCGATCAGTAATAGCTTGCTTGTATGATTCTCTGCATCTGCTTGTGGTCTAGCTATATATCAATTTCTAAGGACTAACCTGTTACAGGAGAATACAATTGCACTAAAAGTTTTCTCCCATAGTTTTGATAACTGATCTCACCTTGAAGGCAAGACATGGTTAGGGCGAAGCATCTTGTTACATCTTGGGCAGCTCTGACAGCTTGCTGCCTTAGAAAAGAGGAAAGTCAGGGTCCCTCTTTCTTTTTTTTAATTGTAGAATCATAGAATGGTAAGGTTGGAAGGGACCTCTGGAGGTCATCTAGTCTAACCCTCAGCATAGCCCGTACGGGGATTGAACCCATGACCTTGGCATTAGCAGCACCACGCATGTCTTGCTGGACCCTCTGGTAAACCAGTTCAGCTTGTTAATTGACAAGTTATTAAGTTGTATTTAAAAAATAAAACAAAGCCTTATAGTGGACAATCTTAGACAAGCATTTGTCTAAGATGAGAAAATCTATGTAAAGTGTCTAGCAGTGCCAGAGTTGGTGCAAGGGTGAGAGGTAGGAGGCCACAGAGTCAAGAGAAATAGCAGAACAGAAAAAGAAAGCAAGGCATGCACAGCTACCCCCGTGGGCAGTGGAGGGCCATTACATCAGTGAGAAGATGTAACTTCATCTGTACTAGCTGGTTATGCAGTGGTATATGAAATTACAGTCTGGTAGACAGATGTCTGGATTGTGACATTTTGAGGATTTATCCATGTTGCTGTGGATTTATTTGGAGACCATCTGGACTGAACTGACAGACATTAGGTTAATGTCTGCAGCTTTTGCACAGAATAAATAAATTATTAGATTGAGTTTCTGAAAACTGTGCATCTCATAAGTGCTAGAGTCCAAACATGAATCCTTGTCTCACAGTTTGCAGGAATTGATTTATATGTATATACATATACAAAAAATGTTAACTAGAAATTCTGTGAACAAAGGCGAGTTCTTTACCAAACCTTCTTTTCTATCTTGAAACACTTCTTGTAATAGTATCTTTGCTAGGGCTTTATAGACTCCCTAAAAATAACAGATGCATTTTACTAGCATGTAAAAAACATATTAGCAAAAACTCGTAGCAATTGAAAGCAATGACTAGTGGTGGCTCTTATGTTAAGAGAGCTGGCTTCTTAGATTGAACGAAACTGAAAACTGAACAGAACTATGAACTGATGTCAAATGTCATGAACTGCTGTGGCAATACAGAGACTTGCTTCTAGCTCAAGTGTTTTTTTTTTTTTTCCCTCAAGTAAATGGTACAGTGACTTGGATTTTCTGACACAATAATTTGTGAAAAATCAGATTTTTACTTACAGGTGCTGGTTTTCAAGCTAGAGAGAAATGATTTTTACATTTTAAAAATGCTTCTCTCATCTCAGAGTTTCAACTATGCTCTTTAGTACATTTTACAGATCTGTGTTAACACTTCCTCTTTCCTTTGGTGGGGGGAGGAAGACAACACACTTATTTGTGTTTGCTATATAGTAAATACAGAGACAAAATCATGATTGCTTTCTTTTCTTGAATCTGTAAAAATAGAATGTTCCTCTCTGACATGGCAGTAGAACTAGCAACAGAAATGGGAAAAGCCTAATCTCAAAAGCACTGCCACTAGAGTGGAGAATGCATGAAATATAGAATAGAAATATAAAATATATCTAAAAAACGCAGAATAGAGAAGCTTAATTAGTACAACAGAAATTAGGAGTGAATTAGCTATTTTTTCTGTTTTTTTTAACAATACGCTTTTTTTTTTGCTGGTGATTGTTGTTTTTTCTCTTTGCACCATGAGCTTGTCATTAAACACAAACAGTAACTATTTAGTTACAAAACTAGCTGTGAATTTGCTGAAGTAATGTGATACCTAGCCCTAGATATGTTCAAGATTAAAACTTATCAGAATTACTGCCTTTGTATCCTATCTTTTCATCAGAATCAAGCTTTGAAGAGTGATGGAGGATCCATTTCTAATAAAGCCCCTGACATATGCATAGTGTATAAGCTTCATTTGGAGTGTGGCAGATTGATTAATCTTGTTGATTGGTTAGAGGTATGTGACAATGCTAACAGTGCCTATACTGCTTTCAGTACTTTACTGATTTATTTTTTTGCTGCATGCTTGCTCTTCATTGCCCCTTTGGACAGCTGAAGTCATTGCATACCTCCGTCTCTCTTGTACAAGAACACACAGTATCTCCAGATCACCAGCTATAGAGTCTTCCTGTGGCTACTGTGAATCATTTATTGCTAACATTATTACTCTGTGGTGAAAATCTTTTGCTTCTGCCTTTATCTTGTTTGTGTTCAGTGCAGATCAGATCTTATGCTTCACAATGATACCTTTTTTCCCCTTTATTTTAACTCTTGTGTGACACTAATGGAAACAGGCCAGTGCTGTTGCTGAAGTGTGGGGCTCTTGGGCAGAATGCTTCTGCTAGAGAAGAGCAAAATTCTTGTAGCCTGGTATCCTGTCTCTTACTGTGACCAAAAGCAGATGGAATATAAGAACAGGATATATGATGCATTCTGCAAATACTGCTCAGGTAACCAACCATGTTTTAGGTCTACAAATTCCTTAAGTGGGATAGTTTCTCTGTATTTTTTTTTTTTTTTTTAGGCCTAACTGAATTACATTACCAGTGTAATTTTTTTTAGCAACCACAGCATCCCATGGGAAAGAATTTTGTAGCTTAACTACATGCAGTGCAGAGGACCTTCTCCTTTTCCTTGCTCTGAATTTGCTTCATTGCTGCTGCATTTGTATATTGTAAAAGAAAGCGGACAGCAGATCCCTCTCCAGCCTCTTCATGTCACTCAATTTTATATGCCTCTTCACAGACCATTTAACATTTTCTATTTTCCAGACTAAACAGTTTCACATTTTTCAAACATTTTTCAGCTCTATATTCCTCCTGTGAACAAGTCAGGGAACAGAATTGTATCAGTATTTAAAACGTAGGCACACAGAATAAAGAACACGCTGTGTACTCTTCCATTCTGTACTCCTGCCCTGGCAATACTCAACCTTGCTTGCTCTTTTGACTGCTCTTGCACTGACATTCTCATGGAGCTAATATCATTCTAAGATCTCACTCCCCTAAGTGATAACAGTCAGCTTGGAGCTCATCATTTTATATGCAGCTCTGTTTATGAAATTTAAATCTGTACTGCTTTTCTCTTTCTAGGCCTTCTCAACTGTGGTGACAGCAGTTGAGGGACCAAATGGAGATGCAGCTGCCTCAGACCAGGTGGATGACATTATCCAGTATCCTTTCTTATTTCTTTCTTATTGTGCTTATCTTTCAAATGCTTACAGGATTAGTGAACCAGGATTTTTAAAATGCATCTCTTGTATTGAGAACTAATTCCTGCCATAATAGTATTGCTGCCACAGAGAAGAGCCAACTACTTGTACAAAAAGAAGTTAACTACAGGAAGAATATTTGTATGCTACATGGCTAAAGCTATTTTTCCTTTAGTATAAGGCCCTTCACTTTTTACAAGTTCCACTAGTAGTTAACACAAAAGTAAATAATTTAACTCACAGATGTGTGCAGCAAGAGAGGTACAGTGAATAGTAAGTAAGAAGAATGTGGTAGTGTTTATGAAACCTCAAAAAAATCTTGTTTATAATTATCTCTCTTCACATTTTCTTGTCAAGGACCCTGTATTCAGGTAGCGGAAGAAATAGATTAGATTGAGTACTAGTGTTCTAGAGGCAGAGCATGGCTTGCAGCCTCTATTTCTAAAGTTTTTAATGTTTGCTTCAACATTTTGTGCAATCTGTCCCTCACCATGTCTTAATCTTCCCTCCTAGAGAGAAGGATGTTTTCATAAATTCATGTCATAAAATGCATACGTAGTTTCCTTTACTGAAGTGTCCAGTGCTCGTTTTATTCGAGCTGTTTCAGAACTGGAACTCCTAGGCTTCATAAAACCCAGCAAGCAGAAAACTGATCATGTGGCAAGGTTGACATGGGGAGGCTGTTAAGCGGCCAAGGTAATGAAGGAAGACCACAAAGATGTTATGTGTACCTCCAAAATTGTAATAAACAGATTCTTTATAATGTGGTGCAATGGCTTTGTTGTTCTAAATGTTACCAAAAACTAGCTGATTTTTTTACTCAGCATGCAAAGATGGCTGATATGTTCAGATTGCCTTGATGAACTGTTAACAGAAGGTTGCCACTTTTTTTTGTAAAACAGCCACAGTATATAATGTACTACTGTATTAATACTCATGTTTCAAATACTGCTTGCTGTACCAAATTGATGTGTGATAGTTAAGATTACGTTGATGTAATTCAGGCTACCAAGCCAAAATGAGAACACTGGATATGTAAGATACAGAAATGATGAAGCAATATTGTTAAGTTGTGCATCATCTGATGGGATTTGAGTTGTCATTACAACATGCCTTCCACATCCCTGAACACTTAAAAAAATAAAAAATAAATAAATAAATCAACCTACTGTGCTAAAAGAGATGGTAAGCTTCCATGTTCAGCATCAACAGCATACTCATCAAAGAAGCTAATATTTTATACACAGACCAGACCTGGTCATAGAACCCTGAAAGGCTCGTTCATGAAGAGAACGGGGCAATAATTTTGAAGATACAGATTTATGGCCTTGTCTTTTGCTCTTCTCAAAGGGTTAAACTGTTCCCTTTTAGTGTTAGCTGGTTAATACTAGCCAAAGCTGCGGTCAGTGGAATTTGTCAGTGTAGGCTAAACAGCGGAAGGTGGTCACAGAGTCTCCATCTAAGGTTTAAATACTGCTTTTCTGTTTCAGGATGGGGATGCTACAATAGGACAAGGGAAACTTGCATTATTCTCACATACCTATGTTGTTTGACAGTGTTAAAACACTGCTTATCTGACAGTCTTAGGTAAGAAATTCTGTTTCTGATGGACAAAATCTTCTAAGCCATTTGTGCCCTGGGCATGCTGTGAGCTCCTTCCAGCTGAGTTTATATGGAGCATTATCTGTACCTGACTCCGTGTTATCAAGTTCTGTGTTTGCAGGAAGAGGACTGGAATGGCTCATGGTGCTTATGCCTGCAGTCATGAAATAGATGTTCAGTCAGGAAGGAGCCAAGGATTTGCTATTCCTTGTCTGTTATCTGCCAGGGATCACTTCCTGACACTGTAACACAAGCCACAGATGCAGAGTGCTGTGCAAAAGAGATGGAAAATCCACAGGCATCCCTGGAGTATTGGGTTTCCAAGGACAGAGAGGCTGTGTAAGAAAAGTCTACACCTGATTCCAGGAAGCATAAGAACATGGCTGCATTGTAACAGGGTTTGGTTTTATTTTTTTATGACATTTAAAAGCTACACTGCAGATCTTACAAAGCAAATTATTTATGTTGATGCCCTACATTCATGTTTTCCAGCCATGGGAGAAGCTGTATTCCCTCTGGAACAACATATGTATCTTATCTGCCATAAAATGCTGCAAGATGTGTATTTCAGCAGGGTGGGTAGGTAGGGATATAGGTCAGTCTTATCACTTACTAAAGGGTTGCAGCTAGAGAAAAGCATTTAGACTTTGTCCATCCCAGCCTACTTGAAAGAAAAAAAATAACTAATTGCTCGCAGTTTACTCCAGAAGACTGTTTACCTCCAGGAAAACTCCCAGACTGCCTCATCTGAGTATAAGAGTATTACAGACTTTCCTGAGGGAAATAGGCTGTTTTCGGTGCGTTATATTCAGGTGTCACTAGAATCCAGATGCTTCTGCTTAGTTGCACTGGCACAGTTGTCCTTAACTTCAGGCTCGGCTCTTGAGAACCCACTAAAAAACACAGTAGAGAACTGCAGCCTAGAGCTCCAAATAGCAAATCATTTATATAAAGCAGATCTCTTGTGATAGGACATAGGAAGTCCCACTACAAAACCTGTAGAACTTACTTAGTATTTACGGAGGAGCAGAGGTAAGCCAGGTTAGCTTTTTAGCTAGCAGAGAAGATGAGGCCTTTGGTCATATTGATTGCCCTAGTTGCAGAGACACTGGATGGCAAAGAGACAGTAACACTATCTATCTGCTGTGCTTAATTAGAAAGGGCTAAGTTCCAAATGCTGTAAAGCAAATTAAAGAGTCTGAGGAAGATGAGAAGTTTATTGGGTTTTATATTGCCTCAGCATATAAATTGCAAATAGTAATGACAAAACTCAGGCAGCAGCAGAGCAAGATTTTGAAGATCACACTGAAACAGTTAGTTAGAGAAGAACTCTTCAAATTCTCTCGTGTACCAAGCCAAGAGGATAAACAAAAAACTCCAGAGACCAAGCCAGAGCCATCTAAATAGGACAACTCCCTAGTATCTGCTCTTAGGAAATCTTGCAACAGATTAAAATTTTAGTACAGCTCCCTAGACTCTCTTTTCAGAACCTGACCTACTTATGTTGTAAATACACCTGAAAAAAATCAAAGAGCAAAACAGCCAACTACCTCACTATTCAACAACCATACATGCAGCCAAGTGCTCTGCACCCCTTTGCTCTGCCCCTTCCCCCATCCTGTCCCCAGATGCAAGATAAGCCAGCTTTCCAACCACAGCTTTTAGACCTTTTAAGGGTAAAAGGCTTGGAAATAATAGGAGCAGGCCTCAACACATGGCTTTTAAGCTATTAAAATGGGCAGGCAGCATTAAAAAAATTAGTGAAATACTTTTTTCCCCCAGTGTAACCAATGATGTGAACTTTGAAGCTTAACATCATTTATATGTACTATGTGATGCATGCTTTCTCAGCATCCTTAGTTCAGTACTTGGCACCTCATAATTTTAAACTGGTATTTTGCATGTTAGTTTATGTAAAGACCGCCATGAAATTTATTTTCCTGAGCAAGGAGGCAGGAAGGTTGGACGGTTAAAAAAAAAACAACAAAACTATTCATCAATCTCAAGTGTAATTTATTTTTCATTTAGAGGCTAGAATTGTCTCAGTCCTAACTCCCTGAGTTTAACATTGCAGAATTTTGTATTAACATCTGTAAGAGCAGAGGTATTTCAGATCTGTAAGTGTCACATGGTGCTTTTTCTCCCTGGATGAAGTTCTATTGCTAGAATTCAAACATTGAGCTTTTTGCTTGCAGATAATCAGCTTATGAATTTGACATTTTTTTGGCCCTTCATATGCTTTTACTATTGATACTGTAAATACCCCCAATTCACCTAGCATGCCATAGCAAAGTATACATAAAGTAGGCCTTACCTGCAAAGTACAGATGCACACATAACTTTAAAAATTAGTTTCTACAGTTGTCTGCCTAGTAATAATGTCTTATGCAGATATTCCAGGAAAACGCCTGTCTGCAATGTTCACGAAAAGTGAACATGGCAAAAAAGCTCCCACAGATATTAGTGTGCTGCTAGACCTGGAATTGTAAGGGTATAACACCTCACCTCTGAATTAATAACTGTATTTTGTTTTTCAAGACCCACATATTCCAGCAAAACTGTTAAAAATTACACCTGAAATTAAGTTAGCTATTGTTTAAACAGTACGCCAATTTTCTGTATTATTGATAAAATATTTTGCTACTCTTTGACACCCCTTTATGCAACTGGTTTCAGATACAAAAAAAAAAAAAAAAAAAAAAAAAAAAAAAAAAAAAAAAAAAATAGAAAGGACTTGAGAATTCAGTCTTTAAGATAAGTTAAGATAAACTGTGAAACATTCAGGGATCCTACAACAGCAGTGAAGTGTAAGAATGAACCAGATACCTGTATTAGAGCCAAACATTCTTCCTCACATTTTTCATCTCAGAGAATTTCAGAAGCGATTAAAATTTTTAATTACTTCCAATACTAAGGTCATAGCATTGATGCAGAACAAGAGCATAAACTCTTAATACATGATCAGCCTCATTTTCTTCTCCCCTGCTGCAGATCATACAGCTGATCCTTCACACTTCCCAACTTGCAAATGGAGTGAGCTGCCACAAAACACAGGTTCTAACTAGAATATGATAATGGTTTTGCTGCTTTTCAGATCAGTACAGAAGTTACCCATAGACAGAGCTCAAACATCTGCACACAAGCTTACTTGAAACTCTTTTAACCTTGAAAAAATGCTGAATTAATATTAGTTATACCCTTTCATACGTAGTTGTGAGAAGCAACATGCAAGCAGTCTGTCAGGATGTATATGCTGCTTTTTATAACAGATCTGCTTGACAAGAATTTACATGCTGATAGCTTAAAAATAGATTAACCAAGATCTTTAATTGCAACTTAATGGCATGAAACCAACTGTCCTTGACTTGCGTTGCTTTTGAACAGATTCCAGCTCCATATAAATGGAAACGATATTCTCCGTGTGGCCACCAAAAAAATACAGTGCAAGAATTCAGTATTTATTGAATCTTACCTATTTCTACAACATCCTCTAGGAAACCTTTGAAAAGGTTCTCCAAAACATTTTTAAGCACCAGCCTTCTCTTCAAGGAATCCAAACTCCATATAACATTTCTTGAACACTACCCAAGCAGCAAATGTTTTCCTCTCAAAGAGTCACTTGTAAGAACAAGCCTTTCATGTAAGATTCATCATGTTAGAAATTCACACTAGAAGCACTGTCATTGGAGAAAGCAGCCAGTTCGAAGTTGAAGATAAGCAGCAGGTTTTTTAAAGTCGTCTGATGAATGCAACCTCATTTTCAGTACAGGCACAAATTAAGCACACATTTAAGACACATAAACACCCATGGTGGCATTATATTTAATCTAGCAGAAGACTGTTTATTATGTATTTATTTGGAGCAGTAGAGGAGTGACCGGGTGCTAACATGACATCACTTTTTATTTAGAGCAGCTCTTAATGTCCCAAAGGATAAGACGAGCTGAGGTGCAGAGACAATCACACTGGTTGGTAACTTACTTCTATGTCAGTCTTGGAGAGGGAAGCACATTTTTATCAAATCAGAACAAGGATCTTCTGGAACACACTACAAGAGATGCATCAGGATGGTGTAATTTGGGTAGTGGTAAATCTAGAAGCAAGTGTGCTTTCCTACACTGGCCAATGAACGAAAGAATGAAGCCCTAAAACAGGGAACAGGAAAGAAAGGGCCAAGAACTCTGAGGTGGACAACAGCAGAAATGAGAGCTCATATTTCTGTCTTGCCTTTATCTTCAGCAACAGAAGACCTGAGGTGATAATCTTAACAGAAACTTTCCATTTCTAAAATTCTGATATAGTAAAAATAATCCCAATATTCAGGGAATAAAGGTTTCAGGTAAGCAGACAATACTCAGGTACTGTGCCTATGCACATAATTCTGAACCTGTAATCTCACTACTTTGTAAATGAAAGTCCAGTAAGAGCTAAAGGCATGATTCCCCTGAAATCAAAACCATCACCAGTTGAAGTTTCAATTACACTTCAACTTATAACTTTTCTCCATGTAGTTGAAACGGTACGGAGTTATACGATGCAAAAGACTTCTGTGTAACCAGAAGCTGACAAGCAGCAAGTTAAATTTAGAAAACAGCAAAATTTAATCCACAGATTGCTTTAAAACTGCTCCAGGTCCCAAAAGCAAATCCAAGTCATTTGAAAAATAGTAATTATACCTATAACATAGAGATCTGGACTTACCATGTAGTAAGTTTTCAGTAAGTCACACTGATACTCAGAATTACACAGACATCCTCAACCAACACTGATACAGCAATTTTAAAACAGCTGAACATATCTAGCAGCAAACTCCTAAACCCGGAACATAAGAATTATATACCTTCAGCTCTTGCAATACCTATGTAGTTCCCACTTGTGGTGCAAGTGCCTGGTCTATCATAAAAAGATTTCCTTTGACATGCCAGTTAAATTTGAAGCAAGAAGAGCACAGCTGTTTTATGAGTCAGCTGCAATATGTTAAATCAATAGTTTGTCAGTTATATAATGAACATGCTTCCACAACAGGAAGCAATATATGCAAATCTAAAAGATTTCTTAGCTCCTGAGGAATTAGGTAAGATTTGCATCCACCTTGCTTTAGTCTAAAACTCAGATCCACTCCGCACTTGCTAGTAAATAAAGTTTTCATTTAAACACTTAGATTTAAGTTTATTCATACACAGCAAAGTTCCACCTGCATATTAAAAACAAACAGATTAGAAGTAAATGTTTTATTCTTCCAACTAAATTCCAGTACTACAAGGGCAGTAAAACAATGATACACTGAAAAATTGCAGCAATAAACATTTGTTAAAGACTGATAGAATAAATAAAAACTACAAAAATGAGAAATCATATAAACCCATTCTTAACCCCCAAAAAAGTCATGGAATACAGAAATGCCCTCCTTCACTATTTCACAGGCAGTACTGTGGGCTATTTGCTTAAAATTGTCCTGGGATTACATTCTAATTCAACTGTGATTACAGCCTTCTTGTAGTGCACAGTTATGAAAACCACACTAACTTCAGTCAGAAGTGTCATTCTACATTTTTATTTACACAACCAGTGAAGGGCAACTTCTAGAACACCAGCTTTAATCCTTTACTTTTTCAAACTTATTAACATAAGAAGCCAAATTGTAATGATACAGCAAATGAGGCCACTGGTATTATTACAGGTAGCAAAGGTCCACATCCAGGTGGTACTGACATCAGGGAGCACTCCAAAACCAGTTGCTGCATAAGAGTGGTTGCCACTGACAAAAGCTTGAAATAACCTGTGTTCACAGGGGGGAAATATGGCATTGCTGCAAGTCTTTACTGGGACAGCTTGCAACAATAAAAGAGGGTGTATAGGGCAGCCCACATATGCAGAAAACGGGATTCATGAAACGTCTGAAACAGAAGAAAAACACACATTAATGATGAAATTAAAGCCAGATATATCCCAAATCTTTATGACAATGTCAAAAACTGCTTCAAAATCAAAATCCAGCATTTTATGAGAGACTATTATAGAAATTTTTTAAAAGACAATGCATTGCAATCTAACATCATTATCCTTTCAACTTAAGCTTTCCAAATTACCAATTTGGAAGTATTTTAACTTGGGGCCTAGCTGAAGTGAAACAACAAAGAATAGCCATTCAAATTATTGAACATTCAGTAATTTAATGCTGCTATAGGAATCAAAAGAAATACTCACAACTGGCAGGCTGTTCTCCATATCGTCGCATGATCTGATCATGCGTGAACTTCACAAATGCGTCATATTGTTCTGCAAGCATGAAACATTAGAAGTGTGAGTCTGCTAAGTTTAACTTAGGCTGAAAAATGTTCAAAGCTAGTTCTTATATCATATAAATCTTATCAATTAAGCACACATCCACTAATGGTATTTTTAGGAGACTTTGCACAGTTCAGAGCTGCCATTTCTTTACATCCGAAAACAATGCAGTACATGTATCCTTAATTAAAGGAATTTCCCTTAGAAATTTCTGTAACAAAAACCATCCTCAAAGATAACATGCTGCACATAGATGCAAAGATCTCAATATGCCTAACATCTATTATGCTTCAGACACCATGCTCTGAAGTAATCAAGCGCACCCATTTTACAGATGCAGAACAGATGCAGAACAGATAAGCAGATGTAACATCAAGGACAGTGCTACTAGGGTTGGAAATACAATTCTCTCTGCTCTTATCACTACCAAATATAAGAAAATTAATTCAATGAAATGGCAAGACAGACGTACAGGAGAGGGATTTGCCACAGAGTGAGAAATTCTTTTTTTTTGCCAGAAATCAAAAGAAATGAAAAGGAAGAAAGACTAAGCGACTAATACTTGACTAATTTCAATCACAAAAGTAGCCATAGTAGGAGAAAACATAATTGACTCTGGACTTCATGAAAACAGTTGTCATGTAATCTGAAATGAAATTCTGACACGAAAACTATTCATTTGGCTTTGAACTAAAAACTGTTATTTCCCAGAAGGATTATTATTTCTATACAACACATACATACAAAACCATTCGCAATGTTTTATTTAGTTTTAATATTGCACTCATCACCAGGATATCACCTTTCAGAATTAGGAAATTGAACAAGGAGAGTAATATCTACCAGATGCCGCTCCTCTCCATTCCCCTTCCTCCCTTGTGGAAAAATACATGTGCAGCAAAGTGGGGTGTTCTGAGAAAAGGGCAAGGTCAAAGAAGGCAATCTTCAACCAAAAATGCAGTTAGATTTGTAGTGGTTCCTAGTCCCACAGGTTTGCCCCATTAAAGTCCCCATCCTCTTGCTGGGATGAGCTTCACCTTTGAAGTAAACAGTGTATCAGTAATCAGCAAGTAGTGCAGCAGCAGCCCAAAGTATGGACCTGACTTCATGATCTAAAGATACTCATCCTTGACTAAAAAGGCCCAGTGTCATAGCAGCCAGCTCCCCTTTGCCCGCAAGCATAACTTTTGTTTCAGTGCAGCTGAGATTGATGGCTTTTCAGCAGCCATGTGAGGATCTTAGCAAAACAGCAAAATAATACAAACAGCAGACTGAGGGATTTGTTGCCCAGAAACCATTTCCAAAAACAACAGTGACCAGAACTTTTCCTAAAAGTATGTACTAAAGGCCAGGAAACAATTCGCATGCTTTCTTCTTTTAAGATGTAAGTCAAAATGCACAGACGCTTTGTAGTACCTTTGTTAAAAATGTGGCTTTGGAAATTTAAATAATCCATTGTTGCTGAAAATCACCTTTCCTGCAGTGTTCAGTTTGGTAAAGTTAAACAATCCAAAGGTAAGGGGAAGCTACATCGAACTGTTGAAAAATTAACTGAACACTTGTAAAGCTACTTACACCACCAGCATCCCATATTGTAGATAACTACCTTTAAATCAAAAGATGACAAAATATGCATACAAATATTATTACTGTATTCTATGAGCTGAACTTCAGTACTGAAGGTCATTTTTCACAAGCAGATTCTAGAACGACCTTGGAGCTGAAGCTTCATGTAGCCCCTTGCCCTCCTCCTCTGGTTTTAAAATCTACAAAGGATTTTGCAAACCGAAGTTAACACTAACACAGAGGTTTCATATAGCAGAGGCTTAAGGGGAAATAAGGGCATTACAGTGATCTGTGTTTTCCATTCAAACACCCATTCCATATAAAAAGCAATTCTGCTCACAAAGAACAGGGAGAAGGAAATCTAGCAAACTACAAGAAAACCCTGATTCAGAAAGGAATGAGGAAAATATCTCATGAGATCCAAACAGTAACTCGAGTGAGTTACTTCACTTGGAAGAAGCCATTCATTTAAGTTATGTTACAGAATTTCCAGTTATATTTCTATTGACTTCACTACTCTGTAAGAACAAGTATCATCCTACTGTACATAGTTTAGGGGAAAATATAACCATTCTGCCAGCAGAAAAAAAACATAACTGGCCTTCTATTTAGGGAATTATTCTAAATTTTTCTGTCAGTTTCTTTCTAAATTCCCACCTACTCCTGAAAATCTACTATTGGCTGGATATATGGGAAGAAGTAACAATCTTTTTAATAGGGACCACTGCCCTCACAACCAGGAAATGTAACTCTGTCACTCTGACAACAGAAAAAAAAAAAAAAAAAAAAAAAAAAAAAAAAAAAAAACCACACAACACACAGTCCCTCCTCCTGCCTGCCTACTACATCCCCCCCCACCTCTCAAAAAACCCACAGTTCCCTTTGGGCTAACATATGAGGAGCCTGCCAAAGGGTTGATGTTGTGAAGGACTACAAGTTTGTACTCAGGAAGCAACTGGGACAAACGTGTAATAATTAGGAGAAGACCACATACATTTATCATCACTACCAACTGGAGTGCATTTTAGGAAATGGAACAAATGTCTCAATTCCTTGGAGATATATATATGTAAATATTATATATAGAGAGAGAGAGAGAAAGAGAGAGAGAGAGAAATTATAAAACGTAAAATTATAAAACGTAAATATACGGCATTAGCAATATTTGTAAATTAAATTGAGATTTTTAAAGGGACTTAGAGCTATAGTGGCTTCACACAGCAATGGCAGACCAGCATGTACAGAACATGGAGAGGCTCAAGGGCAGAGACATGGGCAACCCACAAGCCTGACACAAACTTGGTGACCTCCGCATGGGTATGCTTGCAGAGGTTTTAGTCCCCTTCCTGAATAGGTCTGCAAACTATAATCTCATGTGTTTTCAGGTGGGAAGCAAAACAGCAGTGTGTATTCAAAAGCCGTTTTGCTGCCAAATAGTGCAATCACATGTTTATTAGATCCACACTAACTATTAAGTACTAAATTAAATGCTGAATCGTACTGTGAAGGCATCTACCTCTGAATGCACCAGAATTTAGGTGCTCAGATGTTAGAAAGATGCTTAGAAATAGAGGACATAAATACCTTTTCTTCTGACAATTAAAGGCCACATTTAAAATACTGACATCAACATCATCCTTATGAAAAGCAAGTTGGCAAAAGGCACAAAAATATTGGCTGAACTGTATGAAATACAACAATTCAACACAGAACATCAGAAATACAGCTAAGTACTGGCACTCAAGCAGCTACCGAACACCACTGGCAGCACTGTAATAGCAAGTGCTGGGAAAATGAAATCTTAGGTACTGTCTTCTTGCCAAATTCCAGAAAAAGGAAGTCAGTTCCCAAGAAGGGGGGAGGGGAAGTCTTTCACAAAGAGCTCTTAAGTCAGTGAAATAGAAAGCCTTTCTGGCAAAAAATGAGGAGGAAATGGTCAATTCAAACCTGATAGCAAGAGAAAGTTCTATCTGAAATAAAACCTCTGTTTCCATTGATTAGTAATATCCAACTGTCACAGCTTCTACCGAAGGCAGCGCAGAAGAGAACACCCCAAAGAACAAACAGTTTTTCTGTCCTGTATCCAATCTCATTTCTTAATTATATTAGGACAGAAAAAAAAAACACAGCGTAACACTAGTATTAGAAAAAGGTTTATACTTTCAAATTCATCTTAGTAATATTCAGCTATTAAATACCTGCAAGTTTTGTGGTCAAAATTTCTTCATACTCTTCACGGATTTTCTCTTCACGTTCTTTCAGCAAACGTTCACAGATCATTCCAACTTGTCTGAGAGTAAACAGAGGCTGTTCTTTTTTCAATGGTGATGATGCTGCAGATGAAGTACCTAAGATTGAATATTCAAGCGTAACAATTAACTACTTAAAGTAGTTCAGAATTGGTGGTTTTTTTTTTTTTTTTTTTTTTGATCTCATTTTCTTCACATCTTTTACATTAATGGAATTTTCCTAAACATTTAAAGAAGTGTCTCTGCCACCTGAACACTTATTATTGGACAGTCAAAAGGAAAGTATCTGTAATGGATGATATGCACTGATACTGAAAGACTAAGTGTATTACACAAACATGATAAAGAGAAAAAAAATTACTATTCCCTACTTAAAAATACAAGCTTCTATTTTTAGCAAAAAATACAGTAAAATATCTTTTTGCAAAGACTACTGCTTCACAAAAACCTACTATAAGATCTCTGGCAGAGCAAGATGGTTTCTTGAAAGTGTTGTAAACTTTGTGCCCTACTAATTCTCACAATGAGAAACTAGAATTTTCCAGATCAATGCCAGCATTGCCAAAAAATGCAACACTGAGTGGTGAGAATATGTCATTAACACCAGATAACTAGGAAAAAATATTTACTCAGAGTCAAAGAACATACACCAGAATTGCAAAGAATTTCTGAGGCACCTGGCAAAGCTGGTCCAGTGAGAAGAAATGCATGTGGCTGTGCATCAGTAGAACAACAAGGATCTGTCTGCTGGAAGCTATTTTCTAAGTGTCTCCTCTTCTGCATGCGTTTGTACTCCTGTTTTATGTTGTACAGAATTTGTTCTAAAATAAAAGCAATAGTAATTAAGCAAGAGATGATTACATTTCAGCATCTCAGTGAACTTTATTTCCATTTCAAACACCAAATACTGTAGATAATTAACAGATACAAGTTAGACTGTTAAAATACAGCCTACAGAAACTACCAATTTTATGCAAGAGAAAGGCCAAACAATGAAGCTAACTGAAAGAAAGGTAACTCCTGTTTTCATCAAAAGATTGAAAAACATTTTGTTAGTTAAGGTCAAGTATCACTGCTAGAATACAACTAACAAAAGCTAGTGTAAAGTTAAAATCTAAGAACTACCAAATGTATACATGGATAAAAAATAGGCCATAGAACTTCTACAGGTATTCACCTTCTTCCCTTCATACATTTGTTATCTTCTTTCTCCCCCACATACCATGCTTATAATTCATACAGCAAAGGGTGACAAAATACTCTAGAATCAAACATCTAAAAGAAATACCACTCCTGGCTGTTCAGGAGTGCCTATATGCCAGCAGTATAGGCAGCAAACTGATGGGGAAAGCAAAATATAGAAAAAAAATATAGACAGAATGTTCTTAAAGCAACTACCGCTTAAAATCTTAACAAAACTGGTAAGCAAAATACAAAAGCCTCCTACAATTAGCAGTTTTTGACAGCTTCAAATTTATCCAAGTAAACATACTGGTCAGATCAGTAGTTTCTTTGAAAGTGGGAAGGCAACATATAATTCAGTGTACTGTGCTAAGTAAAATACAGCAATTGTTTTTTTAAAAGAAAATCTCATCTCTATTGTAGAAATACGAGGGGAAAAAAAGAAAAAAGAAAGTAATCCTTGCAATAAAACTACCAATCCTAAGTGTTTGTCCTCTGAAATTCCATGTGGCAAAAACTTCCCACAAACATCAGTGCCAAACTGGCTACATTAAACATTTTCAAAAACAAAAGAATTGTCATTTTCTACGTTTTAGAAGGTCTTCACAGAGAGAGATCTCCAAAGACTTCCTTCTGATGAGAATTCTTATTTTTAAATGCTCAGTTATGTTTAAGAAAAACCTACATGCACAGCAGTAAGTTTCCCTTGATGATTAGCTTCTACTGAATCTAAGCTTTGGCAAAGACAGCTTCCCAAAACTCAAGTACATGCAGCTCAACACGATCATGTCAGAGCATCAAAGGACTCCACACAACACCTTCCTACTTCTGTTCAGCATTTTCCAGTACAACAGCATGAAAATTCCTTAACCAAATTTCAGTGTTTGTATACAATATATTCACGAGTTTCTGTACTAGAATATTTTCTAATATGCAATCACATGAAGCAAGTAACTTCAGCACTCAGCTTGTTCAGTCATTGGCTGAAACCTGTGGTAGGTGGACCAAGCAAATGAGATTTGCCAGTTCCTAGTTCAGAGGTTTAACAACTGTGGTTCTTCCACTCCAGGAAGCAGTCTGGGGGTTTCTAATTTATAAGAGCGGAAACTGTTCCCATGCAAGTCTGAAAGAAGAATATCAGCATCTTCAGCAAAGGAGCTTCTTGTCTGAATTTTATCCTTTGATAACAAACCCAGCGATTTATACTGTTTCAGTCACATATTTGTCAGTGCTTGTACAATTTTCAAACTCCTAAAAGAAGATCAATAACTTTGTTCAAAGAATCAGTAACTGCAGAAGACATAATAAAGAAGCACAATGCGGAAATGTAAGCAAAGGAAAGCACAAGAAAGAGCTTTCAAGAACTCATGAGTGCCTGAAGGATTCATATTTTTTGTAGGACAGACATACATACTTATGTGTCCTACTTGTAAGACACATACCTACTATGCTCCACAAAAATATTTAGATCAGGTTAAACCAAGGTGCAATTCGGCTTCCAAAATTAACTAGAATCCTACGGAAAATTTGTCACATGGATTACACTATCTCAGGTATTCTGAGACTGGTCACAGAGCATTGCAACATTTTTACCAAGCACCATTATGGTGGAAAAACCATACTCTTCCTCAGAAACAAGTGCTGCTGTAGCCAGAAAGCTACTGCACAACTGTAGCTACTACACAACTGTCAGAGGAAACTCATATGGCTCACAAGACAGTATCTGTCTTAAAGTATATTTACACTATAGAAAATATGATTACAAAGGTTCAGACTATATTTATATTAACTGAGAAATGCAACACACCATATGCATCTTTTGCTACTACTTGGTCTTGGGCATTCTTTCCAGGTTTCTAATGAACTGCAAAAACATCAATCAAATTTTAGGTGTAATAACTTTGATTAAAAAAAGAAAAAAAAACTACAGCTCTGCTTAATATTAACTTTATGCAAAACAAAAAATTCTAAGCAGATTAGCCTTCAAAAATCACGAAGAAAAAACCCTAAACAGACTCTGTTTAAAACCACAAGAGTAAACACACCAATCAAGCACATCGAGGAGCAAAAGAAAGATAGCAGGAAGGGGGAAGGAAATAACTGAGACAGAAAATGAAGTTCTGTGCACCAAGAATAGACGATTTATTTAAAACTATATTGAATTATAAGCCTACATATCTCAGTGATACTACTGTAATCCCATGTATTTCTAATCTGGTATTTATTTTGTAATTTGCCATCTTCAAAGTTTACTCTGAAAATCAAAAATCCCTGAACAAGCCACTGACTGGCACACTGGAAGGAAAAAAATGGCAGGGGGCAAAACAAAACAAAAAAGCCTGCGATAAATTGCACTAGTGTAACTTTAGGTTCCAACTGTGGGAGAGAGGAGGGGACTACTTAAAAATGACAGTACAGTACCTACATTGCAAACAGCCAATCAGCAAAAAAGCAAGTGTGAAATTTGAAGTCCTAACTGAACACTTAAGCATGTACATAAGTTGTTTCGGTAAACAACTTCCCTATATTTAGTGTAACTTAAGAGGTTTATGGCAATACTGCTCAGGATAGCGTACCGAACTACAACTGAAGCTCAGAGCTCTACTATGCTGTGAGCAGGCAAGATGACTGAGAGGATGACACATCCTATACTTATTTCCACCATTTGTAAAACACAAATAATACTTGAAAAATACTAGCTTAGCTTAACATCAAACTGTTCACTGACTTCTCACATGAACAATCAGACTACTGATGCTTCAAATTAAACAGGTATGTGTTTGCGGCATCCAAGACAGTGTAAATAAATACATTTTTATTTACAGACAATGACAGAATATTTCAGACAAAACACTTCACTGTCAAGTGGAATGTAAACTTTCAAATATTCAGGGCTATTTTAAATGGAAATCTGAATGACAAATTGAAGTCACTAAGCAAAGAACACTGAATTAACACTAATTTTGATTTGTATTAAATTTGTTTTCAAAAACATTTTGCTTATTTGATTAACAATTAAGGATGCAACTAAACACAACACCTTTACAATAAATGTGTTATTTTCAGGCATGCATAATATAGCTACAACATACTGAAATTCACAGAAGTAGTACTGGTAACATACATTCATTTCTTTTCTCAATTTTCATTTGTGCCTAGAATAGTGAATGAATAAAGCATTCTGGATTTGTTATGCTGGATTTGCACAAAAACTAACTGAATTAAATGTAAAGTATGTTTGTTTGTTCTTTTTTTTAACTGAATCTACCTTAAACATTCTCAAGGGTTTAAAAAAAAGGGGGGAAAAAAAGATGTTTAAATGCACCAAGTTATTTCCTGCACTTACGATTCTGCCTAATAAATCCATAAAAAAGTATGCTTTATGAACCAACATATTCTGATCAGAACATTTCTGAAGATGTGTGAAGATCATGGGGTGCATAACTTTCAAAGAATGCACAACTTTCTAAGCAACCATAAAATCTTAAGATGAGAACCAAACAATTTTTGAACTGCATCTATATGGCAGACATCTAACTGTAAAGCCTAGTGAATCCTAGTTAATTAAAATTTAGAATAAGTAGACCTTATTCTCCACCCTAGTTTTCATTCCAGAAAATCTTTCTGCTTTTTCAGATGTTTTTTAAAGCTAACTGGAAGTGAAGGGAGTTAAGTATTATCTCTCCATTGACAATCAAGTTAAAATGTGTACTCTAACTAGTGTCAGACTTTGTGTTCCCCAGTACAGAGGCCCCAACTGTCTTCTTCAACAATGACAAGCATTTTAATTAACATATTACTTTATATTTAAAAATCTTGAATCTAAAATCGCATTAACTGCACTAGATTTGTACTAATTAAAGAAACCTTAAGCATGAGTAAGCATCTTAACACCACAAAATTGAAGTGGGAACCAGAGTGATGCAGATTAGAATTCATTGGGTATTTCAAAAGGTTATAATTTTATGTAAAATCCCTATCCACCTACAGCACCTTATAGGTGCTGAAGTTCACACTAGATACTGTATTTCAGGTAATAATTTTATGAGATGATGAATTTAATATACTTAATATGACCAAACAGCCTTGTGGCCCACCCTCAGTTTCATTTCAGTGTTCACTTTACCCATGGTGCGCTGCATTTTCTACTGGCTGGAGGTACCTCTGAGGGCTAACAGAAAACACCAGGCCAAGCGACTAAAGTGAAAATTAAGTGTGCTGGACCTAGGCTAGTATCAAGACAAATCCACACTACTAACATGCTGAAATGAATTAGAAATTCATAAATGACATTTCAAAATCAAGATGACTATGAACCCAGGCCACAGTTATGCAAGACTGTACTCTATGCCCCTTCTCCTCCCTCAGTTAAAAGGTCAGGTTCAACACTAGGATAAAGGATGATACATGAAAGGATCACTGTGACCATGACTGCTAAAGGCATGGGGGATTAAAATTAAATACATCTGAATATAAAGTGGATAGTTATTCATTTTCATCTACAGCTCTGTGTATGAAGACAAAGCATAAAGTGTATCCGTTCATAAAATACTGCATTAAGACGAAGGACAACATTCACAGAAGTCGTCTTTCAGAACTTAAGATATAATTCAGGAAATCAAAATTACATGTTTAAGCTCCCTTTGTAGCTAGTAAACAGAGGATGAAACCTGAAATGAGCAATTCAGAATCTTAGTTTGACACGTGAAATATGATTTGTCAGACTAATGAATTACAAAGTCAAATATTCATTTCCAAGAGGTGATGTCTATTTTCGTACTTCCTTTAATTCATGAGGAAGAGACAAGAAGTTACTCTTTTTAAAGTTCTATCATCTAATTACTTCATCCTGACCTGCAGTTATGTAGGAATTACGTACAACTCAAGTAGCATTTCAACTTGAAAAGGTAACAAGGCAAACAATTATTTTCTCCATTTTAATAATTGCTTATCAACTGTGAAGGCGTTGATCGTTTCCCCTGAAGTTTTTTTTTTTTTTTTTTTTTTTTCCTGGCTTGATTTTTAAGCTAGCAATCTCACATCTCAGTTCTTGGCTTCTCTTACTTAGCTGAAGGAAACTTTGGCAAACAAGTAGGATGGTGACTCAATAGGTTGAAATCAGAGTAGCAGTTTTCCCCGGCCCAAAATGGAACCTAAAGCTCAGGTTTCACTTTGTGAAGTCACCATTCAACATATACATTCGAGCCTTAACCATGCCTGAGATTTCTCCTATGCAAATCAATCAGATGTTATTCTGATGTCAGCAGCATATATCATAAAGACGCACACAAAGGATTTCAGCTCCTTTTAAAGTAGAACTGTTTCATTGGGCTAGTCCAGCTGCAGAGCATTTTCATTAGCCAGTTTTCTTTATTCAACATTCATCTGATGCTATAACATTCCTAATTTTGTTTTCTCCACCAGATCATTGACACACAACATCAATTTCATGACACTAACTTCACCTAAGGAAAGCACTGCAACAGAGCAGTGGGTAACAACATTCTTCACTCATTGTATCTACTTAGCTAGGCAATCCACAGACACAGGCAGAAATTAAAATGATCCAGACACTTCTCTTACTCTCTTGCTTTGGTCATGGACATCAGTCACCATAATTTACTTTCTTAATTAGACATGGTCTGTTAGATTTCTGTAATAAACTTTTGGAAATTATATTTGCCCAGAAGATTATATTCTAAGACAGAACACTGATAACGGGTACGCGCTGACACTTCACAAACAATGTCTACAGCTACAGAACCAACAGAAGAAACTCTGGATGGACTCTGGCACAGAACTGGCCACCTCTGGAGATCAAGTTACTCAAGACCTCCAACTGACAAAGGTCCTGAATCTTCTATAACAAGTCTGATGCTTACACATGCATTAGTTTATTTTATAAATGAGTTATTTCAGGAATTCCCAGTTCTCCTGATCAAGGGATAGAGGAATGAAAAATAAATCAAGCAATGCAAAATGCATTAGACATAGCAATTAGGTCTTTTTCTGCACACACAAAAAACGTCAAATTGCATTATCAGACTTGCAGCTGAAACAAAGAACCGTGTCAACATTTTATGACATCCAAGACCAACAGTATTCAACATTTATAGTCACAACAGCCACTTATATAGAAAATTTTCATATAAATTAAATTAGCAAGTCCAGATGCAGCCAATTTTTTTAAGGAGTAGGAATATTTTGTTTTTAAATCCCTGACGATTGCTGTAGTACTGGAGCATGAGAAACCTGGCATCTTGCCAAGGTAATTTAGCACTAGATATACATGCCAATAAATGTGAACAAAATAGAAATTAAGCAGGGAAAGATACAGCATAACATCCCACAGCCAGTAGACTTCATTTAGAACCCAAATCTGTACTTGGCTACTGTATGATTGAAAGTTTCAGACAGAAGTAGTCACCCTTCCTCAAAAGGAGGACTCAAAGGTCAAAGGAGGACAGGCTAAGGGGAAGACTAACAGTTCCTCCTATTGAAATAGACCCAACTCTGTTTTCTCGCATAACTTTAAAAATCTATGTTAATTAGGTCAGATTTTTTTCAGATTATTCTGAGACAGCGAAGTATAAAATAAGGACAAATTCAACTAGCTTCTGTTTGTAAAGATTCAACTATTGCTTACAAGAGATAGGACTCTTAAAACCAACTATTTGTCACCTTTAACTACAGACATTTGACTGCAAGCTGAGATTATTATTTCAGAATTCATCACTTGTTACTTCTTATCCTGATAAAAACTTTCTTTTTTTGAAGACTGGGGGCAAAACATGAAAGGTAATAATGCAGCGCTGAATTAATATGGAACAGCAGTCCTGAAAGCTAGCCTTATCGGCAAGATGGATGCAGTAGCAGTACACTGCTCTGCAGAGTAATCAACATGCCTCAATTCTGAGCTAAGTTTGGAAAGGTGTGAAAAGTGGACTATTTGCTACAATCAGTGGCCTCACTTGTTGAGACTGCCATTAAAGCAGCAAATACCAGCTATGTATATCCACTACCAAATAGTGCATAAACACGAAAGTTTCCATATACCACCAAGCGTTTTACATTATCTCTGCTTGGATTTCAACAGATGACCTGAGGTGAAGGACTATTCCCAATAGCACCACCCACTAGAGCTTTTGGGTTGCAACATCAGCTAATTACTGGGGAAACATTCAGGCAGATGACTGTTCCAAATGGAAGAAAAAAACACATGGTCAGATGCAAGAGTTTGCTTGTGGATTTTTGAAGAGATTTCACCAACTATCTTAAATACAATATTCTTATTGATTCTGCAAAGAACTACCTGCAAATCCAATTCTGAATCAGTAGACTGGAAGAAAGCTACTGATCTCAATTTGTTTTCTCAGCTACCATGAACAATCAATTAGAAGATTTAAATCCCTACGGTCAACATTACTTCCCCCCCCCCCCATTTCTTTGGACAGTATTTTCCACTGTAGCTTCAGGATCAGAAATATCCAGATAGTGATCTTTCTCGTACTGACTCGCCTTTCAATTTAGGGAACAGCTCAATGTAATTTTTGCCTTTGTAGGTTTTTGTCCAGAGTGTAATCTTCCATCAGGGTAAAACTGCAAATAACCTGTTCTAAGATACTCAGAGGATAAGAAACAGAATTACTCCACTTTTCCTCCCTTTCTTCATCTAAAATCTATTTAACAGCTTAAAAATAAGACAGCATTCTGAAGATTGCTGAGGAAACAAGATACAACGCATTATCCACAAACACATAGATCCAAGTCCATTTCTCCTTGTAAAGCCCACCCACTCACCCATTCTTTTGTGACAGGACATGCACACCCCAACAATCTACAGAGAAGAATCTTAAATGTGGTAAACACTTGTAACTACCTTCCTGTTTTAACCTAACCATTCAAAGCATCACTGGTTCCAGGGCACCTATCCAACAAAAAGTTATTTTGATCATACAAGAACAGTCTCCTTTACAGCTGTAACTTTCACAAAAGTAAATCTTACCTGTAATATTCACCAAATAGGAAACTTCTTAGGAGGAACTACTCTTTCAGTATCAAAAACATCTTATATCAGGCAGCTATGTTCTGTATTGCTCATAGTGAACACAGTTTTAAAAAAATAATCCTAGATGCAAACAACGGTATCAAAAAATTACCAAATACACTCAGAAAAACTCAAGTATAAAGTCCACAGAAAGTATAGATGGTAAAGCCACAATTACAGTTTGACTGCCAAATTCATTGAGAAACTGGAAGTGACCTAACAGCTGTTCAAATAAGACCAAAATATTAAAACACGCTTGTGAAATATAAATTTCATCTTGAATAAGCATTCTAACAGACATATGGTTTATTTATCTATGGCTATTCTAAAAAGACAACTATTTTCTCACCTATCACACTTTATCCTTCAGCCATCCAGTTCAGTCAACTTCTATTCTGCTTTCAGATAATTCATTTTTGAAATATTTAACCAGATGTTAAGTAGAGGTGCTAGCACATTCTCCACCGGTTGAAGTTAAACAGTACCAGGACACAGAGTACCAGGTAGAAGAAAAACGTTTTAGTCTGAGCTTTAATAAAATATCAGCATCAGGTTTTATATCCAGACCTGGTTTCATATGAACATCAATTTTCATTAAATCAAATTAAGGTAGACACTCCTCCTTCAAGCGCTGGAAATCCATGCATTACAGTAATAAACTGAGAAAACTGTAAGCGAATTAAACTGAACTCTGGCTACTGTTGCCAAATTTCTCAATATGAGTTGAACAAGACAGTAACTCATTTGGGATGGCTTTTAACATGAGACTGGAACTCTTTCCAGGCACAGAGCAAGATTCATCAGACCCAAATGTAGACATACGCATGAGAAATGGTCATTTAAATTCTTCCAACAGCCAATGAAAAGCAAATAATTCTGAAGCCCACTTTGTCTCATCCCAAGTCAAAGCCCTAGAGCAAACCATCTATTTCTTCATACCAACTATCAAGAAAACAACAGATTATTGGCTTAGATATATATTTACAAAATTAGATATGAATTCCACGCAATCTTTCAAGAGGCTTCTTCAGAATCATAGGCTCTCATTTTAATTATCAATGAACAACACAATGTAATACCACTAAATTTAATCAAAAGAGAAAAACTAAGCAAACTCCTTTAACACTCATATTTGCACTACCATTATATAGTTTTTTTCTTGTATTAAAAGTCTGAGTGGGAGCTTTCATGCAAAGCATTCAGCATTGTAAGAGACATTTTGATTCACTGTTCTTTATCTTTCACTATATCATGTAACGGTTTATATAAAATAAAATCTTGTGAGTATATAATAACATTTTCACATGGATTACAACCTCTACCCCTATTTTTCTCAAGGGATAATGAGGCCTCTATGTGCTCAACTTCAGTAACATTTTCAGATTTTAAGGGCCTCATACTGATTAAGATGGGAGTTTAGGTAGTCTCTATAACAGCACTTGAAGTAATACGTCTGCTGAAAATTTTGACTTTTTTCAGCAATATGTATTACTAGCTAAAATACACTTTCATTAGATATTCATAATCTAAGCCCTCCAATTCCCAATGAAACAATCAAAAAGAAATCCTTGCAGTGCAACACCACTTCATCTTCTTAAAAGAATTAAATTAATTCGTTTTTTAAACATACATCTCAAAGTACCTATAATGTCTCACTGTGCTAGGGAGTGCCATCCCTCACAAATCTCATCCCTGACCGCTGACTCATTCAACACCTTTCCCCAAAGGTTTAAAAAAAAAATATATCGAGGCAGTGATTTAAGTGTAAGAAAAGAGTTTTTCATATGTTCCCTGTATCTTTCTATGGTTCCCTACAGCAATTTTGGGAGTATTTGATTAAAAGCTGTAAAAAAACGTGTGCTATCAAATACTATTCAGAACAAAATACTGAAACAAGGAAATGAGCTACATGGCAATTTAAAAAACACATTTAAATCTACTGCTTGGTAAATATTTGCAATTCTCCAGGACCAACTCTTGTATAAAAAGGAGCAATGAATGCAACAGGAAAGGGAGCTCAGCTATAACAATTACAGGGGGCTTTTTCCTGCACACAAAGGACACAGATCTACACCTCATCACTACAACCATTCACGACTCCAAGCATAAACGTTCTTAAGTGCACTACTGGAAGCTACCCACTAGGCTAACCATAGGAAAGGTCGATCAATTTTGCGTGCCCTGACAAGATTCATTCCTTTTTTCTCTCGCTACTCACTGGTGACATAAGATTTGGTTGTTTTTTAATTGACACAATTACACAAGCAGACCTGGTAGTTTTAGGGCCACCAGTTGAATCACGAACCAGAACATAAAGGTTTCTTCCTCACCAGCGTTTCTGAGATGAAGACTGCCCAATTCCATTTTATCTGCCCTAAAGGCAACTCTTGCACTTGCACACAATCGCTTTCATCACTTGTTTTTTATATGAAACTTCAGGAATGCCACAGAATGGGCCATTCGGGACCGTGACACACATTAAGGAACTGGAAACGGAATTATCCCTTTGTTTTATCAGCTTTTGCCGTTTTTCCCACTGGCGTTTTGCGGGTGATTGATGACAGGCCGCGCTCCCCGCCCTCGATGTCTGAGCAACGGGAGGAGGCGCCGCCGCCTCGGCTCGGGCAACGCGCAAAGCCGCCGATAATGGCTGCAGCGCATCGAGCGGGGCCCCGAGCAGAGGAGGGGGCCGGGGCCCCTGCGGCTGCCAGCGCCCCCCATCTCATCCCATCCTATCCCACCCCCTCCCCTCCCCACTGCTCCCCGCCCCGCCGCCGCGCACACCACCGCCCCCCCCCCCCCCATTTCCGCAGCCTGACTCGCCCCTGCGGCTCTCCTTGCCACATGCAGACACCCATGGGGGGGGGGGGGGGGGGGGAAGAGAAAAAAAGAAATCCTCCATGGATTTCCAAGCAAGGAAACCAAATCTCTCCCTTTTTACCTCTGCCGCGGATCAAGATTCCCCCCCCCGCACACCCCCTTCCCTCGCTTGGGTCCCCTTCTCCGCTCCCCCCTCCCCTCAACTCCGCGCCGACCCCCTTCTCATGGCCACCCGCCCGCATCGGCTCAACCCGCCCCCCCCTTCCTCCTCCTCCCTCCTCCCCCTCTCCTGCTGCAAACGGCCATTTCTATTGTGTCTCAGCCGCGGCGGTGCCAAGCCGAGCGGGGATCGCCGCGGCCCCCGCCTCTGCCAGACACGCAGCCCCACAGAAAAAAGCTGTGGGGGGTGAGGGGGGGAGGCGGGAGGCTGCCCACCACCCTCCCGGCTTTCTCCCTGCTTCCCTCCACCCCGGCCCTGCCTGCCCTTGCCCCCCCCCCGGGCCGCTCGCTCACCTGTGGTGAGCCGGGATGACACCTCTCCGAAGGGCGAGGGCTCCATGCGCAGGTATTTCTGCGGGGAGGCGGCGGCGAAGGAGGAGGAGGCGGCGGCGGCCGAGGCCGGGGCTGACAATGGCGCACATCGCCTCCGCTTCGGCGACGCCGGGCTCAGCAGCGGGTCGAAATCCAGAGTCCTTTTCAACGTGGCGCCGCAGGCCATGGCGCGGGGCGGCGGCGGGGCCGAGGAAGGGCGCTCGGAGCGAGGGGCCGGCGAGGCGGCGGCAACCGGCCCTGCCCAGAGGCTCCTTCGCCGCTGTCTGGGGCGGACTGGGGGGGAGGGAAGGGAGGGCGGCAGGGGAAGGAGGGGGCGGCTGCGTCAGGCCTCCGCCACCTCCCCGTCGGCCTCTCTCTGGGGAGCGGCCGCGGCCCCCGGCGGCTGCGGCTCGGCTCGGCCGGCCGGATCCCTTCTCTCGCCGCCCGTCCTGCCCTGGCCGGGCCGATTCCGCCCGCAGCCGGTGGCGGGGCGGGAGCGGGGCCGGCGGGCGCGGAGCTGGGCCCGGCTACCCGGCCGGGGGCGGCCGATGACGAGCGATGGCGACGAGGCCCCGAGCGGCGGCGGCGGCGCTCCCCTCTGTGACTCCCTCACCAGCAATATGGCGTCAATAACAACGCCGCGGATTCAAAAACCAGCCCCCGCACTGCGCCTGCGCGCCTGGGGCGGCGGCGGCCGCAGAGGCTCAGGGGATTTGTGGTTCCGCCGCCCACGCCCCGCGGCTCGGTGGCGGGGCACCCGCGCGCGGGAGACGGACTACAAATCCCGACGTGCCTCGCGCCTCCCGCCCCGGCTTCCGGGTTCTGGTTTAAATCCCCCCTCCGAGGCTGCGGTGTGGGGCGCGGGTTAAAGGATGAGGGTGGGTGGCGCCATTGCGGTGTCGCCTGTGGGGGCCGGCACCCCCGCGGCGCTCCGGCGCGGCCCCCCGCGCGGCCCCCCGCGGCGCTGGGGGGGGCGCGAGGACGGAGCCGCAGGAGGCAGCAGCTCGGAGCTGCGAAGCAGGCGGAGGTGACGGCTGAGGACGCGCCGGGGGAAGAGGCGTGCGGCGCTGGGGGGTTGTACCGCGGCGTCGCCAGGCAGCCCGTGTCCTTGCGCTCGCGTAAATGGCTTCCTGGCTTGAGGAAGGCGGCGAGGGAGAGGAGGCCCGTTCAGCTACGGGCTCGTGCCGAAAGGGCGGAAGGTTGTTGAGCTGCGTGACTGAAGCAAGCCGTGTAGCAGCCCAGCGCTGTGGAGAAGCTAGCCGGAGTTGAGAGGCCTAAAACTCTGAGCCCTTCTGTGAGCTGAAACCCTGTGAATTTAGCTAATAGCATAAAAACAGACTTGTCTTTGGAAAATGAAATGATGAATATGCCCTTAGAAAATTTTGATGCTTCCAGCTTTTTCATTACTTTCTGAGGAAAAAAAAAAAAAAGCCTTTCCCTAATGGTATTTGAAAAAAAAGATTCTTAATATCATTCAGAATTTTTTTGATTTACAGATTCCATGTATGTGGTATATATTAGTTAAGCCCTGTTAGCACCCAGACAGTCTAAACACAAATCTTGTGCCTGTATTAGCAAAGTGCTTGTGCATTTCTTAGAATAGCTGTGGCGCTAAGAGGTAGGGGTGACCTGGCTGAGCCTTTCTGCCCAACAAAAATACAAATAGTAATTAATAATTCGCTTTCTCTGTGACAGATAGCCCATGACAATGTTGGAACAACTAGGAGAAACTTTCCTTAGGTTTACCTGATTAGGCCTTGGCCTAAAACTAATTACTGGAAATAGCAAAATGATTCTTCTTCCTGTTGTTTTTTTCCTCTGTAGAAGAAGTGCTTAAAATATTTCCTTACTAAGGATGAAAAATACAAGCCCTTCTAAAACTAAGACAAGTTCTGGTTCTCTATAATAAGGCTAAGGAAATGTATTGACATTGTTACAGTGTTATAATAGTTCTAATATTGTTATACCGGTATAACTCCTTCTGCAGATACTCTTATTTGGAATAATGATGGCTGTTTTTCTATTCATTTAATTTGTAATTTCCATTACATTTCCCTAACCATATAGGTTTCCCTGAATTCATGTAACAGTGTGAAGTAAACTGACCAAGCACTTCACCTAGGAAGACTGAGGCAAACTTGCCCTTAGAGATTTTGAATTAAGGGACTCTTGCCTTGACATATATATGATGCACTTGTGTAATTTAGATGTAGCTCTACATCTATACAGGACTAAGACAGCCAGTTCTGTCTTGCTCTGTATATTAAGATGTGGCCATGTTAGGGTGCAATATTGAAAAAAACACATTTTAGAATAATCATCACTCTCCCACTGATCTTCATATCTGTGCTGTTTTATATGCCTTTTTTTTTTTTTTTTTTTTTTTTTTTTGCCTTCAGAAGCAGAAAAGATTCAGTTACATTAGCTCAAGTGACACCAGATCCTAAGGAGCATTCAGGCACAAGTTTTAAGTCAATTAGGACAGTCTGAGGAACCAGGTAAAACTTTATCAAGATAAGCTACTAGAAAGCAATTTTTTGCCAAGGCAGATAGGACTATAATTGTAAGCAACTGATTAGAACCATGATTGTCCTAATCAACAGGCTTTACTCAGACTTTAGCTGACCTTTAATTTGTTGAGCTAAATTGAAATAAGACTGATTTAAGTCAAAGTAAAAACTCACGCACCCCTTTGCAGCAAATTAAACCCAGCTAAACCAATGCAACTCTTTGAATAGACAAGCCCTAAGGCAGCAAAATGTCCAAAATCAGTGACAAAGTGTTTGATGGTTGCAGAGAACATATGTTTTTACTTTCATTGTGGCAGGAAACACCATAGGGTCAAGGCTACAAACCACTGTTTATATTGTTCTTTCTTCTACTTACTTACTGTATAGCACAAAATGGGACACTGCAAATTGGTTATGTAGGGTGTCTTTAGAAATCTGTATGTTATAAGCATATTTTAAAGAGCATCAACTAACTTTATTAATAGTGGGAATAGGGAATAGTTTATTTAGAGCTGGTGTTCTGTTTTTTTTCTGGATCTGCACTTCAAGCATGACACCTGTTAAAAGGATAAGTCCAGATGTAGGACAATGTTATGACCTCTGTACAGTTTTGAATGGGGTGGGAAAATAACTATTTTAGTATATTGCTTTGGGACCATAAGGAAAATACTAGCTGCCTGAATGCTAGTCTTTATACATTATCTTTTCTTCTGTCCTCATCTCCTTCCTTCTGCCATCACTCCTTTCCTCTATTGTTCCTAGGTTTTTTGCTGTCTTCCTCTCATTCTCTTTATGTCCCATGTTGATTCTGCTTCCTCTTCCTTTTCCTTGAGACATCCTATTCATTCTATGTAGAGTCCACCTCACGGTCCTTTTATGCTGTTTGATCATATTCCTCCCACTTATGGAACAAGGTGACACTTCACACAGTGGGTCGTTTCTCCTTAACTGGTTCTGCTTACAAGCATAAGACCTCCTTAGTTAAGCTGTTTGCTAGACTTTGTTCCATTTTACCCTGATTTAGGAAAAGTCACATTAGCAGTGTCTGCCATTCCATTTGAATTTGGTCATACATATCAAAGGTTTCTTGTGCATTAGGCACACATTGCCTGCAGATTTTATAGGCACAATGAATAGAGAGAATCTATCAGGATTTCAGTGAAGTGTTTGTACGGTTCCAAGTGAAAAATGGTTAGTTAAGCTGAGGAAATGGAGATCAGTGCAGGAATTGTGAAGTGGGAAAAACAGCCAAAAGAAAAAATTGAGTCACTTTTTCAAACTGCTTTGCTGTATAGTAACACGAATAAGTACTGGGAAAGGATGCACAGAGCGAGAAATGAAAGCCAGAGGTCAGGAAAGGTCAGCTCTTCTGATTTATGCTAGTAAAGTGTACGTAAAGTTACAGTCTGAACCTGCAATGTGGAGTGACCTTCAATAGAGCAAATGGAATCCACAGGAAGGAATTAAGGTGTTTCCAGTAGAAATACAGGAGTACTGGTATTGGTGCAATATTTCATCTGAAATAGTGCATGCGTTTTCAGTCATACACATTCAGAAAAGATTAATTCAAAGTAGAATATGTATAGAAAAAGGTGACTGGGCTGATTAAAAAAATAGGAATGGAAAAGTTAGTTACTGCAAGAAATTAAAGGAATGTTTGACCTAACCAGATAGCAATTTAAGTTTATGATTTTTCATAATAAATAATAAAGTACAAGAAGCTGATAAGCTCAAGGCAATTCTAAGGCTATTTTACTTTTAAGAGCCATGCTGGTACAAGAGCTGGCAATTACTAAAACTGGAAATCACAGAAAGATTTATAATTATCAGAGGTATGAAGTTGCAGAGCAGTCTTTCAGTAACAGTAGTATGGGCAGAAATAAAACAATCAAAATCAAATCTGATCTTTAATCAAATGTAGTCTTTCAGCTTAATATTCTAAGAAAAAGGATTATATGATCTAATTGCCTCCAATGGCACAAGACTGTCAGGAGGGACCCAGGAAGTCATTGTGGTCATTTTGCAGTAGAATGTGGCAACCATGAAGTCACAGTGAAACTAAACTTTTTACTTTAAAGAAGGTGAAGCAGCAATAACCCATTTCAGTCAGTTCACCTGTATTCAGGACAATACGTTGAGGCTATAAAAGGAAAATTGCTAAACTCACTGGTGTATAAGCATGAATTGTGCTAACAGACCTGAATATAGAGTAATTAGGAAGCAGTGAGTAAAATTTTGCAGCTCTACCAACTGCAGATATTATCTCTACAATTTCAGGAAAGTGTCAATACTAGCAAAGAATGGAACAGCGCACTTCACCATCTGTTGTCAGTCATGACCTTGAATTGGTTCACCAAAAGTAATGGGGTGTAGGGAGGGCAGTATCGTGGGAATGTTACTGCAACCTAAGGCAAAGAATGCCTTATTCCCCAATGCCCTGTACACCCGTGCCCTCTGCTGCCAAACATGCCCTCTTGAACATTTCAATACACAAATAAAAACTTCTTTTATACCTATCTATGTTAACCGTTTATCCTTTGTTGCTTGCTTTTAGAGTGTAAGGAGTTTGCATTTTCAAACTACACATATGAGGTTCCTTGTGTGATTTTTTTGAAAAACGCTGCATCAGACTAAACTGTGGCTTTTCTCTTAATCCTCAAAAGCTGCCACAGTGTTTTAGCGGAAAGAAAAAGTGCTTTCTGCAGAGATTCTTTCCAAAAAAAATTATTAAATTTTTATAGGACAATTTATTGTTCATAAGTGATTATACAGACAAAGGAACAGTATAGTATTACTAACTGGAGAGTAAAATCAAGTCACCTAAAAATATATTGAACTGGAATGGTCAAAAAAAATTACATGGCAGATATGAATCATGTGAGTGATATTAAACATGTAAATTAAGAGCCATTGAAGTCAAACATATTTTGAGTTGTTTAAATGCCACTCAACCGTTACGGTGGACTGGAGCCCAGGTTCTCAGTGAACTCAGGCAACTGTATAAGGCTCAGATGTAGTGAACATCAGGCATTTCTTGCATGCCAGGATGTTAATGAACAAACTAACACAGGACACGATGACAACCAAGATATATTAACTATTCCCTACTAATTATATAGACTGGGGATAGGGGCAATATCTCTTACAGCCTCAACCAACCTGTTAACTCATATCCAGCTGCAGAATCTTTATTGCCATCCAGGGTGTATAAAGGAGACAAAATACAACTAGAGATCTCGGGTGCTTTTTGCAGTAATGGCAGCTGAGGAAAAAAAAAAAAAGCATTTATTTGTGAAACAGCTTAATTGTGGAGGATATTAAGAGATGTATGTAGAGTTTCTCTGGGGCTCCCCTCATTTTTTTAGAACTACGTTTTAAGAACGCTTGAACCTGCTCGGCAGACATTTCTTCAAATTTATGAGGAGGGGTTAGTTACCTTTATTCTGTTCACTCACAAGACCTACACCTGTAGTTCAGTCTCGTTGCAAACTTATTGCTTCTGTGGAAATTTTCCGTGTAAACTCAATGAAAGCCAGCTGAAATTTTCATTATTAAACTCACTTTTCTCAAAACCCCATAAAGAACAAGGAAGAACTGAAGACTTTTAAAACTTTTTTTTTTTTTTTTCCCAGATCATTTACTAAGGGGGGACTGCTGGGACCCTTTCTGTTTTCTGGTTGGTATAGGCACTGTACCATTAACATACAACTACGTCTTAACCTGCTTCACCACCTCAGGTGCATTTGTACATCTCTGCCCACCTGTGAGCCAGTCCCTCCCATGCAGTACCTTTCACCTGACCTTTTCCATTAACTAAAAAAGAAAAAAAAAACTATTTTTTCTGCTTCCGCTAGGGAATCTTCAGCTTCTCCTTTTCACTCAGTTTAGGGTGTCTCTTTTCCCTGTTCTGGCAGATAGAGATTTCATGGCCGCGCTCCTGCTTTTCCTGGTGGAGCAGCAGGGCTGCCCCCCACCTGGGCTCTCTCTTGCTCTTCCGCTCAGTTTTGGGCTGCACCTTCTGGGCCCGGCATTGATCTGCTGCTGCTTTAATTCAGCATTTGTGTCTTTGCTCCCACACATTCTGGTCTACCCAAGCTTTCCTCTAATCAATTCCTTCCTTACCTCCTTGTGCTTTCCTCGGGGGAGGGAGAAGGGGGGCTTTCGTTCATGCGGCGCTTTTTGTTTAAGTCTAGAATAACCGCCTCCCTCTTGTGAACCAAATCCACGCTGTCTTCATTCAAATCTTTCTATAAAGTGTAATTCTGTCATAAAGCCTATCCAATGCGGATTCCTCGGCTGGAGTATATTCCATTCCTCTATAATAAAAACAAATCCTGTTTCACAACAAAACAAAAAGAACTGAACAAGAAACTGGCTATGCAATTAACTTCTGCCGGTTGTTTTCTGCCAAGAGCAACATGCTTGTTCTTATCCTGCTCCTTAGGATCGTCCTCCCCATATGCTCCGTGTTTGTCCTTTTGTTCTGTTATCAGCTTTTGAGTACTTTCTGAGGGGTCCTGGCTTGATCCTGTGCTCATATCCTTGTAAAGTGAGGAGTAACTTCACTGAAGTGAACAGAACAGACTTTTGCCAAGGTTAAATTTTCATGGGAGGAAAAACATCCCTTTGTTTTAATACTGGCTATTAAAGACTGTGCACGGCTCCAGTACAGCATTCTGGTTTTAATTAATAAGAATTAGCATATACGTGTACATACACTCTTTTTTTCTCTTTGCATGCTCAGCTACTTTGAAGAAAGCCTCTTTGTAGGTCTTCCTGGTTATTCTATATCTTGACATTGAAAAACAAAACAAATGAAAAATGAAAACCAAAGTAACATAAAACTCCCACGCAAACAAAAGGATTAGCTGCTCCCGGTGACTTGGAGCCCTGGGAGAAGCCGTTCCCGCCCGCGGAGAGGAGCCGACTTGCGGGCTGTGCTCTCGGCTGCCAGGAGCCGTCCCGTTCCCAGCTCCCAGCCTGCTGTCCCTTCCTTCGTGGTTGCACAATCCCACTGCAGTGACTTCCCCCTCCTAACTGGGGCCTCTGGGCATTATTGTGTTATTATTATTTAATAAACAACCAATAAAGCATTGGTTGGCATTTAAATGAGAGTAAAGAAAGGAAAGCTCTGACTCCTAGACTGTTTTGTTTTCCTGTTGACTTCAGCGGAAGCGGGAGCAGGTTTCCTATACAATTCCTATACAATTCCTATACAATTCCTATGCTAGCAGGACATGAGCTTACCTTTAATGTTTTAGAGAAGACACTGCTCGCCGCTGGTGAGGTGGCCCCAGTGCAGCTGAGGGGGCCGGAGCTATTGCAACAGGAGCTAGAAAGTGTAGCTGTAACCTGGACGTTCCCATGTGAAATGCACTAACAGTTTTTCTTGCCTAAGCTATCACTAGCAAGTATTCAGCATCGTTTTCTACATCGTTACCCGCGGCATGTAGCCTCCGGCGGTTATCTGAGATGCACAGCCATCATGATGCTGTGAACAAGAAAACAGAGAGTTTTATTTTTGCATTTGATTATAAGTTTCAGACATTTCGGCGTAAGAATTATGATGACAAAACAAAGCAATCTGTCCTTGAAGTGAACACGGTGGAGCACAGCTCGTTCAATAGGACTTTGAAAGAAAACAAAGAGCTGAAGGCCAGAACTGAGTCCTTTAGAAACGAGTATAAAATGAGACAGGATTCAGAATGCTTAAAATACTTAGGTGACAAGCAACAAAGAGGTGTCTGCTACTATAACTAATTGAATTAAGGAGAGAGACAGAAAATCTTGAGATCTTTCTTTCTTTTTTTTTTTTTTTTTTTTCTTTTATTTTTAAATAGAGATTTGATGTGTGGGGAGCATAAGAACAAAATTCTCTTGGGCCATGACTGGAGCCCTGAATCAGGGCAACTCTTTCCCTTGAAGAAAGTACAAACTAGAAGAGGGTGAGTACATACACCCTCCTTTCTCACCGTGGATCAAAGAAGTGGAATTCCCAGAGCTGCCAGCTTTCCAGTTTCCTGCAGTGAATCTGGCCCCACTTTGGACTATACTTTATCATATTTGGTTTATATGTGTTCTTCAGGCAATATTTCTGTAATACTCTAAACGATCAGGTCCTATAATGGACTTCTTGTGAGATCTGAATCTTATTTACTAGTTTGTATGTGGTATAAATGTTTTAAAAGTATTCTGTAGGAGTGAAACACTCCTGCCATTTAAAAAAATTATATATATTCATGCTTTAATTCTAGGGAGTTCACCCCTCAGTCTTCCCACCATTTCATTACATGCTTGCTCTCCTTGTATTATTCATTAAAAGCTTTATGCAGTGGTTCACTTGCATTTAAATACATGGACTGTGTAATAATTCTGTGATTTTGTTTGAAATTTTTGTATGAACATGTTATATAAAGTCAATGTGGGCACTACAAGTGTATTGCAGATTTTCAGATAGATAGACTGAGTCGGAGAATGCAAATATGAATGAGTTTGTTTGCAGGTTTTAATATCTAAGTAGAGCTTGTAAATGAGTAACACCTGCAACCATAACTCTGGGTGCAAACAGGGAAACTAGTTTCAAGTTGTCTGTGTTGATTTAAAAGTGCTGGACTTTGAAATTCTTTGCTGAAATGGTAGAGATATGCTTATCCTCTGGCAGGTATTAAAGTGCATAAAATCTGTTATTAAAGAATACAAAACTTTATTAGCAGTTGATATTGCAGGAAGATTATGAAGGAGACTGGTGAGGACTGCCATATTAGGCAACTTGTTGGTTTTAAAGACATTATGTAAGTATTACTGTGAAACAGATTAAAAGTGCTGGTTGATGGTCTTAGGCAGATATGTGTTAAGCATGGAGATTTTTTCGGAAGCTGAATGGAAATGTACAGCAAGGATGGGGGGTTTATTATTAGTGGCTTTGCAGCAGGTATTATGCTTGATTAAGAAGCAGGGAAGTTTCCTGTGAAAAATACTGCAGGGTCATACAGTCTAGGGAGAAAAGATATCTGTTTGAATACGGAATGTAGTAATCGTCCCCTGAAGTGAGAATGAGTGACATTTTATAGGGGGAGAGACTTGAGACAAGAATATCTTAAATGATTACCCAAAATATAGGGAAGAAATATGTGCTAAAAAGTTTTCTTGTGCATTTTATCAAAACTGATCATATTACAGAAAGAAAAAATATAATCAAGTCCAAGACTTTAATCAACAAAATGGTAAAACAAATCTCTTCCATTTATTCATGAATACAAATCTTTGCTTGCTTGCTTTATTTGGTGGAGGAAAAACTGTATGACCTGAATTGGCCTGCAGCGTATTTCCTGGATAGGATAAAATTCCGATTCAACAGATGAATGAAACTTGTTCTGAATTTGATGGAAGTCCACCTCTTCTTTAGAGCTAATGCCGTATTAAGTAGCTGTTGATCTGCTAATGCCATATTAAGTAGCTGTCGAACTGCTATAAGAGAAGTTATATTTTGTAGAGAGGGGAAATAAAATTGTTTCTGTATTTCCATTTCTTTAGAGCTCTGTCCAAGAGGTTTATCCATGGAAAACCGGAAGGCAGAGTCTTCCCAATAGGCCGAAGAGCTGGGTTGAGAGCGTCTGTACCTCCCCAAGATGAAAACCTAGCCTTTTGCTTGCTCCTGCAGAGTACCTGCAAATGCTGGTAAAAACCAGACGCCATTTGGTCCCATTGTATTTTAGAAGTTCTTTTGTCTTTAGGGCATTAGGATGATGTCAGAAGTTGATTGTGTTAAGTGGCTCCATTAAGAACAATTAATTCGGGGGCAAAAGCAGTGAGGACCCTGTCAGACGCTGAACAATATTTTGGGGTTTCATGCGCTGAATCATCAGTGCTTATAGGCCTCCGACGTGTAAATCGCCCTGAGGTAATCTGGAAGGGAAGGATATGAATAAGCCAAATAAATTGGCGAAGAGTCTAAGGAACACCCTGTTGGGGGATAAAATCACATGCTTGTCCTAGTGCCAATAGTTTTCCAGGAGAGAATAGAGTTAAAATCTTTGTAATTTTTTAAAAAAACAGATGGGGATGATTTAGAGGACTTTAGTTGTCTCCTTTTGTATTTGTTAGCTCAGGTGACTGAGATAAGGTAGTAAGTAAGGTGTTTTGTGCAGGATGCTTTTGTTTTGATGACACAGAAGGATGCCATCCAGGTTGCAAAGGGCGTAGGAGCTAGTTGCCTCATTTATGGTAATTATGTTATATTCAGTTTTATGATATGAGCGTACAAAGGACTGAATTGCCCTTTATCTTTGCAAGTACCTCCTTTTCTCCTTTTTTTCTTTTCTTCTTTCTTTCCCTTTTTTCTTTTTTAGGAAAGGAGGCACAATTTTCCATCAGGAAGCCTTCTCCACACAACTCAGCAGTTCCCAACATATTTAAGGTGCACTGTACCTAAATAATAACAAAACAACTGCTCTCTTCCTATTCTCTGCTAAGGCAGTGCCTTTAAAAATGTGAAGTAAGGTGGGGGGAGCAGGGTGGGAGGGGGGCGGAGACAGAGATGAAAAAACCCTTGTGTTGAAAGTTAAAGGGCAGAGGAAAGAGTATTTGCCTTCTTCGTGAATGGGTTCTCTTTGTATTTTTAAGAGGCATGCTGGATTTGCTGGAAGACTAACTAAATATTTCTGCCACGCTACCCTGACATACCCCAAACACGTCCCCACGGGAGGAGAGGCCGTGGCAGAACTCATGGTTGACAGCAGATGGTTTGCATAGGAGTGCATCATACGGAGTTCCCCAAGTGCAGGAGAAGCTGTAATTGGCACTTGCAGGTTACTAGGCATCAGAGAATATAACCATAAACACAACTCCATGAGAAACCAGGAGTCAGTAGTTTGGTTGCTGACAAAACTACTTGTTTAAGGCAGCAACAAGCTTTTGGATGTTCTTCAGGCACTATAAAAAGGGAGGAAGGTGCAATCTCCCCCTTTCTTTCCCCAAATAGGCCATCACCCTTGAACTCCTAAATCATATTTTTAGTTGAAAGGAAGTAACTTTCAGAGAAGACAGCCACAGAGTAACAGGGACAAGGGGCCACTGGAGGCGCCACCTAACATCCCTCTGGATGCTTCGGAAATAACAGCATCAGGCGATCCTAGATACAAATGCACAGATTGGCAAAAGTCCTAAATAAACATGGTTGTTTAAGATGACTTGGATTCATTTTACCTAATCCCAGCTATCTGATATCTCAGCATCTAGCCTAAGTCAGTCTCCACTCCCTATGGAGATAAAGAGGCACCGTCTGAGAACAATTTGTTCCATCCCAAAATAGGTATAAAATTGGTGTGAGGAATTCTTTTCCCATCTCTCTGCAGTGTGTACTAAGGAGACCTAGATGATGATGTGAACTTTTTAGTTCAGTTAATGTTCAGTGAGATGAACCCCAGCCTGACTGTTCAGCTACCTTGCAGGCTGACTTGCATTGCTGGAAGCAGAGCAAACTCTTATTACTAGATGAATGGTTGCAATTTTACCCTGACGGGTTAGTTCAGAGCTCCCTTCTGTTCTGAAGTGGACCTGGAGGTTCCCTCAGCCTCTCACACATTCCTCTGGCCCTTTGCTCATTTTCGGGCACTCAAATGCTGCTCGGAGCAGTGGAACCAAACAGAAATAGTTGCTTTCACTTCTCTGTTGGTGTACGGGCCCTGTGGAGAAACAGGAACCAAAGTAGGGTTACGTAGCATTTAAAGGAACGAGATAATGTTTGGTACCAGGGGAAAAAAACATGTGAACTGACGAAGTCTTTGACTTCAGAGCAGTGCACATAAATTTCTGCTATATCCCCAAGAAAAGACTAGGCCACGAGAGATACAGAGCACATGACACAGCGTAAGTCCTTTTTTTCTGATTGACAGCGCCCTGGAATCAGTGTGGCCGTTGCTAGCCTGAAATATGTAGCACAGCTGTAGGACATAGTTCATCATTTTATCAAGGTTAAATACAGTTCTGGACGGGAACATGGAAGTGAAAAGTGTTCTGATCACAATGTTCACTTACATGTTATAACTTGCAGCTCCGGAAAATCAGAACGCTTTGTCTTCTTGAAACACCGGTGAGCGACTCCTTATCATAACCCTGTGAGAGGTTTAAAGCGTGTTCATGAATAGGGAGATGATTAAGATGACACATCAAGGCTTTCTGAATATTTATTCTTGTTCTGCAGCATTCGCATATATTTTTCTTAGTTTTCATTCCAAAACAAGGTGTTTCTAATCTCTGGTGTGATTGGTAAACCACATCCTCTGACTCTCGATGTCTGACTTTGCTGTGAAACTCGAGCAGAAGGGTAAGAGAGTTTAAATGAGGAGCTGTCAGAGCTTAAGCAGCTTGGGTGAAAGCCACTCTGAGGCTTCCACAAAGGAGGCCTCCATTGTTTGAGGGCTTTTTGTGACAAAACCCAAGGCTAAAAGTGAACAGACCTGACTAAAAAGTTCACCGTGGGAGAGAATAAATGGGGGATTTAGAGAATGCTGTTCATAGGAGAGAAAGAGGAAGATGGTTGTGTGGCGGGGGAGCAGGTGAAAGTTTTGCTCTGGACACATTCATAAATTGTGCCGGATAGGGTATTTTCTCTTCCTCTGAATAATTTCCCAGGCTGAGAGCCTGCTTTGGCCACCGCTGCTTCACTTCTTGATTCCATTAGAGTCCCGAAACTCAGCTTTGAGCAGGCTGGGCATGAAAGATGTAATACTTCTCTCTGTCATACATCTGAATAGTTAGGGCTGTAGCCTGACTAATGTGCCTTTTAAAAAGTGAGGACTCATATTAATTACCCTACATCTAAGTAAATCTAATTTCAGAGGCCCAAGGACACAGAAGGAAAAAGGAAGCCTGTTTTTTAAGCATTCAGGTGATCATATCACTGTAGAGATTTGTGTCTCTAGGAGTGCCTCTGGGCCTTCTTGCCACCGGGATTGTTAACAGAGAGCTGGAAAATGACTGAGGCCAATGGCTTCAATGACAGACATTAGTGGAAGTGTAGATGGTGGCTTTTGCATAAGGCTTAGGGGGTTGCAAAAGGCAGTAGGAAAACTGAAAAGTTAACCAGGTGTCTGATTGCCTCTAGGCAACAGTCTTGACCATATAGACAACAGCTCAAGTTTTGCCTCATTTGCAAAGTGGTTCTGGTTGTTCCCTTTTCTTCAAAGTGTTTTACACTTACTGAAAAGGCAGGTTTGGGATATGCATATTATGGGCATGCCTGGTTCAGAGGAGGTAAATTTGCATTATAGCCTCATTTCTTTTATTTGACAGAGCAGAAGGAGAACCCCAGAAGCTGTGTATCTCGAGACTTATTCCAAATTGGTTACAAAGAGCAAAGGAAAAAATAGATTTACTTCTTGACATCTCCCCCCTGACTCCCATGACATATACTACTTGTCTGCTTTTCCAGCTAGGCCTCCTCTTCCTACCCCTTAGTTAGCTCTTTAGCCCCATGGACCCAGTGAGCACCTGCTCCTTGCTGTCTGGTGCCCTCTGGTGCGGCAAATACCTGTCTGGGCTGTATTCCAACAAACTCTTAGATGGTTGTGGGACCCAGCCTGTACCCCAATGAGGGACTCATGAACCTGTCTCTGCTATTACCCCGTCATATCCTGTCTGTGGCAAGGGCCCTCCAATATGCCACGGCACAGCTGGGTTGAGTAGGAGGTAGTAAGGGCAGCCTTGTCAAGTCCTGTTTCAGTCAGCCGGGGGGAGAGTGAGAAGCAGAGAGGTTCTCCATCCATTTACCTTGAAACCACCGCCTCCCAGTCCCTCACATCTTACTCCCTCTGATGTTTTTAGCTTTAGCCCTCTAACTTCATTCCCCCTCTTCTATGACCTACCCTCTTTTAGTACTGTTCCTTCCATGTAGTTGCCTGGTCTTGCTACAGAAAACTCTTCCTTTCTTCTTCCTCCAACACATACCTCGTCTTCCCCTAAGATGCTCTCCCCACCACATACAGCTTCTGACTATGCTCCACAAGACTTGTTCACTTCAGAATCTCAAAGTGCTCCAAACACCCTATACTGCAGGGCTCAGGAATGCTTTTACCTTATGCGCACTCAGATCCATTGTTCAGAAAATAGGATTACAGTATCTTTGCTGTCCTTGGTCTCCCCTCTAATTAATCAATGCTAATTGATTGATTGATGGTGGCTCTCTGGTGTAACAATCTCCCAAGTCTGAAAAATAGCTACATGCCTGTCATTCTCACATATCTGCCTGGAGCATATGGAATGTATTAACTTCCAGAAATTAGTTAGAGCCTTTTCTAAATTAGTTTGTACAAATTAGCTGGACTCACTTCCCTGAACTAAACGAAAACTCATGACAGCAGCAGATAACAATGACACACTCACAGGTCATTCTCTCATTTTTGATCCAAATACATTTCAACCTCATAGTGAACAAGCTGATCTTAGATTCAGTGACCACAAACTGCACACTGACATTAGGTTGCCTGCAGGCCTTCTTCCCTAGGCCTGGTGCTTACGCCCAGTTCAGTTTTGCACTCACATCTTGGATGGCTAAACCCTGTTAATAATGTGTTTTCATAGTGCTGCACAAAGAGGCAATGGATATCACACTGAACTGGAAATAAATTGGGAATGGCTGGGATTGACCAGTCCTCATTGCTCCCTCAGGGCTCGTTGTCTGAATCGTAGACACTCATGTAGTCAACCCCCGGCTCCACTGTCTCTGCATCAAGTCTTGAGTGACCTAACGCTTTTCTTCTGCTCCGGCACCTGTTTCATAGATTGCACAGCCTTATCTTGTTAGGCTCTTTTTTGTCAGCCTAATTTCTTTGCCTTCTGAGTCGCAGGTGGATAATAGTGTTTCCAGACTATTAGAGTGCCAGCAGAGACAGCACTCTTGATGCAGCTAGGAGTAGACTTTATAAGGACCAACTTTACCTGCTCTGTGGGCTGAAACATGTTAAGTTGTTTGTTTGCGATCTGGTTACCATGAGGAGCTAATGACTTGAGCAGTGGGAATGAACTTCCATGGCAAAAACCGTGGATGAAAACCATCACCCTGACAAGTTTCAGTTCTTTTCCACAGAGAGCAATTGCAAGAATTTTTTTTCTTCTTTTGACAAATCTTGCTCTTAGAGAAAGCTGAATTGTTTAAATGAAGAGTAAGATATCCTCCCCAAACACAACCAAACCAAACCCCCAAGCCCAGCAAACAAGCAGTGATCCTGAGGCAGGCACTAAGCTTGAAATATGTAAGCTGGAACTGATAAAAAGTTGGCAGAGCTGTAAGCAAACTGAAAACGGACCTTATAAAGAGAAGTTGGGCAATCTTCAAAAAAAGTGGTGCTACCAGTCCTGTCAATGAATACTTAGATACGGTCTTTGCAGATTGCAGATTACCTTGCTGCAATGCTTGCTGGTGAGTCATGTTGAAGATCACTAATTGAAGGATAGAAGGTGGCCTGCTGTGGCCTGCAGTCATTATGAGCTGCACCTCTTTTTTAAGGGGTGTTTGTTGCAATCCCCTCTATTTTCTGCAGATAGGGTGTGGCTGTACCATTCCCAGAAAAGTGGCAGGTGCAGCCTTTGGTTCGGAAAATTTGGGTGCTCTTGCATGATAGGGGAGGAAAGTCACCTTCTTCCTCTCCAGCACAGCATCAGGGGTGTGACAATTCCCTACAGCACAACAGAACTGCACAGATATCTGGCAGCTTAATCCAGTTTAGAGTTACATAGATCAGGCTCATAAAAAGCTCTGATTCATATTTCACATGTCCCTATCCACCTAACTACATAAGCACCACCCGATCCTCTTCTTGAACCTTTGATTCTCAGACTATGCCTTCTTTCTCTGCTCTCATCAGAGATCTCATGACCCTCACTCCTTGTGTAATAACGCATGCTTGTGTGAAAGCAGCTGTGTTCAAATTCCTCAGGCTGCAGCGAGAAGCAGCACTGTGCAGCCAAGTTTAAACGCTGACACCCCAAGTTTCTTTGGCTATGGTGCATGAGACAACTCATTCGTGATGTGGGATGGGAGGAACACAGCCCTCAGGCCTAGGGACAACAACACATGGGTAGGCAGTAATTCCACATCTGCGTCTATGGTAGATGAGACAACCCTTACCTTGCCCTCTCTTCTCCAGGCTGCAGCACTGTTTTTCCACCAGTGCTTTTCCACTGTGCCTTACCAGATTCACTCTCTTCGGCAACTGAAGACTGCTCAGTCAGCTATGCATGAAGCCAGGGTTCATGAAGTAGGAGACAGACAGTGGCACGGCATTGCAAATATGTGAAGCATGGACTTATTTTCGTGGAGGCTACAAGGAAAGATGCAGTCTGGTGAGTATTTTCAGGGACTCAGTGCCTACATTTTGGCAGGCAGAAAAAGAAATCCACCCTCCCTTATTTATAGGAAGCCAGGGGTTGCTGTGCTAGGCCAAATCAATTGAGTCTGGTATCCTACTTCAAACAATGATTCCTGGCAGCTACAGAAGGAGATGCAAAAAATGCCGTGGGAAAACAATAATGAAATCATTCACTGTGGACATTCCTTACCATCCTACTGATAACTAGGTCACCAGTTAACTATGTCACCAACTGGTGACCAGCGTAAGCTTGGAAGAATGAGGGCTTTACTCTGGACTATTCCAGTTGCTGCTCTACATAATTCCTCTCAGTTAGAGGAAACAAAAATGAAGAAATTGAGACTTCAATCCTGTTCTTCCTGAAATTAATGGAAAACCCCTTATTGTTCTCAAAGGTGTAGGATCAAGCCTATCATTATCTCACACAGAGGGCAATAAATATCGTGACTAAGAGCTAATGGTAAGTCAAGATTGATCATCTCTAAATCTTGTTGTCAAGTTCTACCTAGACTGAACACAGTTGTGAATTGCTTACTTCAATGATAATGCAAGAGCTACTTTGAACAAACATTTTCTGTCAGTGCATATTATAGCTGAAAAACACACATGAAAAATATTTTACACACAGAGAGGCACAATTGATTATATTACAAAGAAGTGAATGAACAAGGTGTTTATTTTTTATTTTTAGGAATTTGTATGATGAGATCTTACTACCCAGAATTAGGATACACTTCACTTGGTGAATGCAATTACAAATGGATCAAGAAAGATGTACTGTTCCCAGAAATCTTCTGACTCAACTCCTGTCCTGTATACCTATCAGTCTTTCAACAGCATGGCAGTTATAATTGAGTGCAAAAATATTTCTATCAGCAAATGGGATTGGCAAAGTTGAGTAGGAGCACCAGGATGAAAATGCACTGGCTGCATCCCAAGGTGGGTGGGCACACCTGGTTCATGTCGAAAGATCAGTGGTACAGGAGAGCAGACTTTCAGAGTGCAATTGGAACCATTTGTCACTTTGTGGTGATTAAAAAGGAAGAAGAGCTAGAGGATGTGTAAAGGATGATGGCTGCTTAACAAGGTAGAAATGAGAGATAATGGTACTTTTCCTGTTCCTTTAATCGATGATTCATTTAGTTTTTCCTTTAGATTAAAAAGTTTGCATAAGATGGCTAGGCCATCAGATAAAGGTCTTAACACATAGGTGCAAAAATTAGGCCACAAATTTGTCTTTGGGAGCCTAAGGAATTGCTATGATTTTTGAAAAACGTAGAATATCTGATAATTTCAGCTGTTTTCTTCATCCTGCTTGTGTTTTGTGAGTGGTCTAGGGCTCGTTCTAGCAGCTTTTGTGAGAGTCATTTTACTTGCTTGGATTGGTAGGATGCAAAACAATCCAGTAAGATAGGTCAGCTATTTTTCCTTTTTTTTATTTGAAATTCTTTAAAATGATCAATTCTCTGTAGACACATAAACCATCAAGATATAAATAACTGTAAATGAGAGTTTTTCTGCTAAGTGCTCTGTCCTCTCCACTCCAACTTCCTGGATGAAATTCCTTCAGCTACCTGCACAGACCAGTGTGTTAACATATCCCTCCTGCCTCCCAATGGCTTCTTATGGGTAGAAGGATCTGCCTAAATTATCCTAAAGAAGGATTAGGGCCTTAGTGATTAAATTTCTTGGAACAGTCAAGAGCCCAATAAGGCTGAGGCTTGCAAGTGATGCTTAGTTCCAAGCACTGGCCCAAAGGGGAAAAGGCTTCTCCTGCTGAATTTGAATTGGTTTACAAGTTGAAATGTTTGCTGATGACTTCTATACCTGAGTGGATTGTACCAGGGAGATATCTTACTGAAAAAGTCTCAGTTATATTGGCCTCACTAAGTTCTGTTGACAGCCTTTCTGAGGGAGGGGAGGACACTGTGAAGGCAGAAGTGCATCTTCATTTAGCTATTTCTTTTTTGTGGTATCTGAATCTAAAATGGCCCTGCTTCCTTCTTGTTGTAACTTAATTGCCTGGATCACAATGAAATTCACATTAAATTTCTGATTCTAAATGTTTGAAGTCCACAGCTAATAATAATAATAATAATAAAACGAGGTTTCACTGCAACCTCGTTTTCCCCACCGGTTCTTACTGTCTGCACCATGAATGTTTCCTGGTGATGGCTTCCATTCCAACCATGCAGAGGCACACACCTCCGCTACTTTTATCTAGTAAAATAGTCTCTGGCACTCAGTGCTTGAAAACTCTTAGTCTAAGATAATTTATAGCCCAGAAAAATCGTAAAGGCTGGGAGACCACCAGTGACCTGGTTACAACATAGTGCTGCCCTAGTTCTTCTATCTTGTAATCTAGAGGAGATCGAATTGTGTCATATCCCCAGGTCACAGTGAAGCCTTAGACCCTGACTGATTTTTCCAGTGGGCTCGGGGTGATCAGTGGCCTGGTCCAAACACCCCAGGAGGTGGCTCTTCTGCTTACCTCTGCCTTACAGGGAGTGGAGGGCTTCAGGGAGCTCCTTATCTCCCCCTGAAGGAATCAGTGTTCAATAAGTTCAAAAGAGAACATCAGCCCCCAGCCAGATGTGCTGCTGTGCAGGCCATGTCGGGGTGTACGTGGCACTAGTACCAAGCAGTGGCTAGCCTCTGTGGGCTACCGTTAGGAAGAGGGGCTATCGCAGAGCTGCCAACAAACAGCTGTTGGCGCAGCCATGGTCCCTGCTGTGCTCTTGGAGGAAGCTCACTTAGGAGACTGAGAAAAGGCTTAGAAAGACAGAGGGATCCAGCGCTGCTTATGTCACTTCCTAAACATTACCCTGTCTTTAATCCACAGCTGCTGCAGATTTTCCTCTCAGCATAAAGTTGCTTTGTCTGAATAAGCAACAACAGCATCTAAAGAAGCAATAGATTTTGAAACTGAGACAACTGGAGCAATCATTACTTTACTTTGATCTCTGGCAAAGCCCAGGGGCTTGATTATTTTCCAGTGGTAGGAGCTGAGATAAATGAGTTTTCATGAGCAGGAACTCACTCAGTGCTGGAGGTGGATTAGAGTGAAGGGTTAGGAGGTGACTTCTCTTTCCTGGGATAATAAGGTCAGTCATCAGCAAGCCACAGGGTCCTCCCAGTGCCCAGCACTCTACAGGGCTCACATGCATTTTCTAGAAATAGGCAGAAATGTTCTTTCCACAGACCTCTGCCACCTCCTTGGAAGCTGATCAAACTATTTTTATTAAAAAACACCATTTTACTTCTAATGTTTTTATACTGATTAAGAACATTGACTTGGCTAAGTGAACAAGGGAACCGATTGTGGCTCAGCTGCTTCATGCTGGAAAAGCTTTGATCAGACTGAGTGGGAGTGTATGTTTAAGGTACTGTATAAAATGAAATTTGGTGATAAGCTTATAAACTGAATTTGAACCTTGCAAAGGGTCCAGAGAAAAAAAGAAAAACAACTCAGTTTATATTCTCTACAGACACACACCAAGATGTGCTTTTAACCTTTCATTATTTTACATAGGGGGTCAAACTGTCTCTTAAACTATTTGAAATTATTTGTCTAGATTAGCTGTCCATGCTGAAGATGGAGAGCATTCAGGGTGCCTCCTAAGAGCCCTGAAGCCAATTATAATATATGAGTTTGGTGTTTTACTCTGAGGGAAAAAACACTGAGTGAATTACAGAGCTGCCAAGTAACCCTAGTTCATTCATACATACTTGGGGATAATGTGCTTCCCCTGATCCCGACATGATATCATTAGAATAGCTTATTTCAAGGGCATTCATGTCTGACATCTTCTCTCCCTTATGACTTATCAGCCTCTGTAGTTACATACAGCAGCCAATTGCAATTAGAAGATACTTGTATCTGACATGAAACACTGGAGAGCATCTAGGGCTCATCTGCCACTTCCACTGAAGTGCTGAGCAAACATGCAGGGGATCAAGAGGAAGCAAGGTCAGATGATTACCCTGTGAAAACCCCTGGCCCAATGTGTCTGGGAGCACACATGCATTGAGGTCAGTCTGAAGAGTCTGATATCCGGTCATATCACTATTCATTACCAATGGTCCATGCAGTGGGGATCCCTAACACAACCATCAGAGTCCAAAGCTTTGCCAGAAACCTTGGGCATGAAAGAATCACTAATACAGGCTGGCAGTGCAGGCAAGGGTCTTTGCCTGGGAGAGATTTTCTTTTAAAAGGTGAGATTGTGATCTGTCTGAACAGATGTCTATTTTCAGAGAAGTCACTCATCTGATGTGTAAGTCTCACAGCTGTATGAAAAGAGAGATTTTTGTTTGTGTGTGTCAAGTCACAAGACAGGAGTGAGAAACTCTAGGTTTGGCTCTGAAGGCTCCTGCATATCTCCAGGCAAGTCATTCACATCTTCACACTGCTCTGTCAGTCTCTCTGCTGACTTTACGATATACTTCTGCTCTGAAAGGCAATTGCAGAGACCCAGCAGCATCCTATGGTGCCACGTTCATTCTCTCTGCCCTACTTCAAAACAAATCCACTCCACTTACCGTAATAAAGGGAACATTTTTTTTAAACCTGGCTTACAGTTCATGCCCTTTTTACATATATCGGTCTCTTCATCCCTCCTGGTAACTTCTGACCCAGATGCTGAACTTCGGCTAAAAGTGGCAGAATTGTTGAGGCCTCATGGCAATCATGTTAAAGTTATATTAAGTGCTCAGAAAATTGGGAGCAGGGCAGAGAAGAGGAGAGCAAAAGATTCAAACATCCCTCCACTGAAAGAAAAGTCTTACCAGACTTCAGAGGATCCAAACAGGGGAGAGGAAAGAGGGAGAGAGCTAAAGACATAAAAATCAGCTTTTCATTTGTTCCATTGCATGCACACACATTTTGAATTTTGTTTTCATTTTCTTATAACTCTCATTTATCTAAACCTTACTTGTGATTTAAAGGCTAGGTTAGTGTACCAGTAACCAAAAATTCCTGCAATTAGACCACAGTTCTCTCAGCAGAGCATCCAGACAGGACTGGAACTCACTCAGCGTTCACTCACCACACTGATAAAAGTAAAATATAAGCAGCAAGGACATTAAACATATCCAGGGAACAGGCCTACTGGGGGTTGGAGCAGGCCTATTAATCAACTGTATGCTGAGGGAAAGCAATAACACACATCTAAATCACAGTCTAATTGCAAAGACTAATTTGTGAACTGGGGCCCTATTCTTTGGAGTGAACGTCTTTTGCTTCTAACCTATCTGGCTTTATCAGTATAGAAATAACTTTGGCAAAAGATATCATAAACAATTGGGTTCTGCAAGCCTTCTGCGAGCATTATTGACTTCTTCAAATGTTCCTATTCAGGAGTCATGGACTTCCTGAATATTCAGCTTCCTCCTGAATAGCTTTGCTCTCAGCATACTCTCTTCATCACATATCATTTTTATCCTAGTCTGCCCTGAAATAGCAGAGTTTAATAGGCAATCTGGCTCTGATTTACTAATATCTGCTTATATGTGCAAGGAGACCTCAAATTTTGTGCACTCATTCTCAGTCAGCATCAGCTAGGAATTAACTCAATGTTATTACATTATTGATTTTATTCATCCCAGGAGCTACATCAATTTATCATGAAATTTACACTTTTTTAACAACCAACACAAATCAAGAACATTTGTCAGGCTTGCAATGTAGATCAGAGGTAGAGGTTTTTGGAATCTGATCCTCATTTTCTGTTACATTTGTTTAGATTTCCAGTTAATCTGAATTCCTCTCTAACCCCTTTGAACTTTCATCAACTGTAAATACTTTTGATAGATTTCCTTGCTAAGAAATATATTGCAACATAGTTCTGAAAAAAATGAAAAACAACTGCTAAGTACCCAGGGCCTTTTGATATATTGATATAACTGGTGAAACAAATGATCAGGTGCTTTATGTTACACAGTGGCCACATGTAAACAATAAAACCTGTTTGTAACCTGTCATGCATTTGGTTCTACTATACCCAGTATAACTATCTGTAATTTTAGCTCATGTCTTGAAGGTGTGCAGCAAATTAAAAACATAGCAAAAAGTTGGTCCTTTTCTGTTGCTTTTTTACCTGTTGACTTATTTGCAACAGATAAGGAAATTCTGGGAAAATTCTTTATCTGTTTGTACATTCATTAGGTCTTCTGCTCTGGCCAGGCTCTGTGATGGCTGGAGAGATACTGAAAAGATGATATCAGAAAAGTTGGAAGTGAGAGCTGGAGGGAAAGGACTTTTAGTCAGATACTTTGGGCTGTTGATTTTTTTAAAGGTTGGATTAATATTTACATAGCTGAAATGGTGATTTAGCATTTGGTAGAAAAGAGGTGGGACATCAGCACAGTCACAGCACTGGCTAGTGTTAACAGAAGTACATGGTAGGGGGTAAAACATCTTTACTACTCTTCTCCACACCACAGAAAAGCCCACCACTGACTGGAGTGCAAGATGAAATTATAACTTTCTATTCTGTATAAAAGTTTTATCACTACTGCTGTATGCAGAGCCTGTCACTTGGATGTGTTAACTGAATGTAATAAAAATAAAACTTCAGGGATATACTGTTGCTTAGCAGTAGGAGGCTAGAGGCTAGTCAGAAAAACAAAGATGGACTTTACTGAGAATAAAAGGACCAACTCAGATGAGTTTAACTTAGAGTGTGTGAACAAGCTAGAAAAGGGAGAATTGCAAAATCTGTTTCCATGGAAACACCACCCTTCACTGTTACTTAACACAGTTCAGGTTACATCATCAGAGCAAACTTTCATCAGTTCATCACGGTTTGGTTATATGACACTATTTCAAGCTTTGCGTGGAAGGGATGTTCTTATGCAAATTTGCCCTCTCTGGAGCATTGCAAACAGTGTAGGAAACTCCATCCAGCCATAGTCGCTCACAGGTTGCCTTGGGAAAGAAGGCCGTGCTACCCAAAAATATCAGATGAAAAACTCAGGAGCTAGAGGATTTTGCAGGAACTTCCTTGTCGAATTCTCTTCACCAAAACAGGACTTTCTTGGCCACATTTCTTAGGAGAGCTTTGTGATTATATAGTACCATTCATTCCCATATAAACATCGTTCTGCTTTGGGTCTCATCTTTTCATACAGAGGTGGAAGATGGATACTAGGTCCTTGAGTACTTGTGAGGTTTGAAATACAGGCACGCAGGACACAGTGAAGTGAAGACCAGGAATTCCCTTTGGATTTACTGGGCAGGCGAACATTCCTATGTCATTTTAACTTACTCTGGTAATAGTGCCAAATTAGACAATAGTATAATAGTTTGTGCCAGGAACCTTATGCATGGGCTAGTTGGCCAGTGGTAGGTGTGATGGTGTAAGGGTAGTAGAGAGAGGTGATGTTTCCCGTTACACTGACTGATGCACCTGGAAACTCTTCTCCAGGTTGGACATGGGACCACCAAATGCCAAGCAAACCGCAAACCAGAGCAACGCTGTAGTGCTTGGGGCAGCAGGAGGAAACAGGAAACGGTGTGACTGCAAAAGGTGTGAAAGGTTTCTCTCTTGGCCTGGGCAAGGAGTGAGTAAGAAACTGCTGCTGAGCTGTAATAAAAGCTCAACACTAGTGCATACATGAAGGCTAATGCATAGATTTAGATACAGGTCCAAATGGTATCCAGTATAAAGTATGCTCATAAAAAAACTAACCCATCAACATTTTTAGGCAAATGGCCTGTGCTAATTTGTCAAAGCTTTGCACTGTATGGCATTTGGTTTGGCACTGTGAACCTTAATGCTGGCTTCAACATATTGCTGGATCACAGCCTGACCGCTCTGTGCCGTGGCAGAGGGGTTCTGCCAGGCTCTGCTGTGGGGGCTGGAGAGAGCACTAGAGGTGCCAGTCCTCGCAGTGGAGGTTTTGGCACGTTCACCTTTGCTGCCTGCGCTGCAGGAGCATGTGGTGACCATCCACGCTTAAATCCTCCAGCTGCTGCAGCTAAAAGTCACCAAGGCCCCTCAGTCTGAGCCCTTGGACTCCACAGCGTTGCCTGACTTGCAGCAACTGCATTGTGCAACCTTGGACATTAAAATATCGTTACTCGCTGCTCGCGCTCCCTTGTTTTCCTTTTGCTGGCTTTGCCCAGATTCATGCCGTTTCCAGGAGTCCGTATCAGCAAAGGTCGCCGAAGTCAGATTTCCACACACAGGGAGCACTTCGGTGCTGCATTTCGAACCCTGCGTTGTAACCATGGTGATTTGTTTTCCTTTAAATTCCTTCCCCTTAGGTTCAATGCTATCTTTAGATGTCATCCTGTTTGACAAATGTGCATGTAGTTCCTGATATTATCACGGAACTGTGGTATGACAAGGACTGACTTAAGTAACAGCTGCATAACTGTGTCAGGAATGAATGATGCGGCTGGTGCCCTTTCTTGGAAACTCTCCCATTTTCTGTGATTCTTGGTCTGATGCTCTGCGTCCGGCAGCCAGTTATGGCCTGGTTTGCCCTGCTGCGGGGTTTTTTTATTTTGTTTTGTTTTCCTGTTCCCCAGATCTTGTGCAAGGACATAGCTGCAGATTTTTGCTCACACGCTGGACTTCAAAGCCCAAAAGACTGGAGAATTGGGAGGTACCAAGGCAGCAGGGCAGGAAAACGGGAACTGAAGCCTGTCATAGCTTAAACTTGCTGAAAACTGCATTCTTGGCCCAGCAAAGTACCAAGGCATATGTTTCACTTGGGAGAACTGGGCTAGAGTATAGGCCTATAAGTACTTTTTCTGACTCAGTTGTGTTCTGGACATGGAGACGGAGACCAGGTGAAATATTGCCCTCTGAGATTTTGTGACTGATGCATGGTTTATGTATCTCTGGTCTTTTAAAAATAGTTTGTGCCTCTGTTATGCGCTAGTATTATGCGCAGCCTTGGACAGGTAAATGAGTCTTTTTTTTCATATGGAACTTTAAAATTACAGTAAATAAGTAATGCAAAATTTTTTGTTTCTTACAAGATTTTGTATTTAACCCCTGATGCTCTGGATATGCTAGCCTGTCCCTCTGCAGGTGCATTTACCAGGGATTTCTGTGCCATGCTGTCTTTGCTCATTTGGAAGTCACAATTTTCCTGACAGATTTCCTTTAGAAATGAGGGTGCGACCAGCAGACACATCTATTCTCAAACTTCCTGTTATCCGTGGCTCAGTTCTCGTGCCGGTGAAGCTGCTGTGTGTGTGTGCAGCCGTTACCTGTGCAAATACAGCGAATGCCTCCCCTGGCAGGAGTTTGGATGGCCAGAGGAGGTGCCTGGGGCAGCAGAGGGGCAGTGCAGTCATGAACTGCCCCTCCTCAGGTTGGCATCTCAGGCTATTTAAGTACCCTGTTCGAACTCAGAGACCAAAATCTGATAATTCGAGTTTATATGTCAAAGACATTAAATCATGAAATTGCTGGAAATTTGGCCTAAATATTAGACCATACAGTCTGACATCACCTTCAGCTCCTAGTGATCTAAGATCACAGTCATCTGCTTACACACTCTGAATTGTAAGTTGTCATAACATGTCATTTATTTATTATTATGGACTATATAAGCCCCATTTTGAAAGGGCTAGGAAAATCATCCCATAGTTACACAGCTGATTTAATGCCAGCATGTATTCAGAGTCGAAGAGGTGATCTTTAGTGTCTCACATGAACGTTATGTTTCTTTAATAAACTACATCCTACTGCAAGTTGGCAAGAAACAGTAATCCTTCCATTGGCTGAACAGCAGAAAGTTGCAGAGATAATACTGTCAAGAGACAGACAATGTTATGATTTAGGAACTATTCTAAATGCCACAAGATAGAACCTTTTTAATAGTCAAACGTTATATACTCAAAATACTTAAGCTGTATGTGTAAGAGTTCCTTAGGATAAACACCTGGGATCAAAGTCAATGCCATACCTTAGTCAATTGAAGCCTTCCAAACAACTTTTTTTCATCCAAATAGCTACCCAAATTTAAGTGTCTTGTAGGCTGTTACAGGTAAGAGGTGCAAAATATGATAATGTTAGGTCAATTATGTTTACTTACAAGAATATTCTTGGCTTTCCCTAAGACAGAGCCAGAGTTCAGGATGTTTTAGGCTTCCTTTCCAAGGATTGCCTATGAGTCCCAGCTGTCATTCTACCAGGCAACGCTCTGTACTTGCCTGGGTCTGGCTCCTCACCCTGTCCCAGGAATCCCTCCTACCTCCTTTTTGCTGCCCTTCCTTCACCCGCAGGAGCCCCACTGCTCTCTCCTGCTATATATCCTCATTCCGGCTTGATGCTGGGGTCAGTTTATAAGCCCAGCCTGTCCTTAACCGCTCTGGCACCGGTGCATGCACTCCATAGGGCTCCAGAAACACAGTGCTGCAGCAGCTCTGTGCAGGAGTAGCACAGATTTGGCAGAGCCGATTCCTCTGCGCTCTGTGCTTTACCTCCCTAGTTACATCTGAGGTCTCACCAGTGAGCTCCCCAATGAGAGCCAAATGCTACTGGTCTGCTTTCTAGTAGCTGATGTTAAACAAGGCTGACATGGTGTCAATACAACCTAGATCTGAAAGAGTTGTTTGCAGTGTACTTCTATGCTATACTCTTTGAGCTATGCTGATAAAAGGTCTCCTGTTGGCATAGCTGTGTGCACACCCAGATCTTCCTGGGATGGCTCTGTGGGCTAGGAGATGCAATTTTCTTTCCCTCTCTGAGGCAGCCCAGCTCTACAAGCAGTTACATTTTCTAAATCCAACTGGTCTGCTCATGTATGTTGTCTCACTGCTTCTTTCTCTTTGACACCCCATGCGCCGAGTGATACCTAAGGTGAAGGGCCTGGATGCTCCCTTTCCTGTGAAGCCAGCCTGGGAAATCCCTGGCCTCCCCTGCCCCCGTGGCTCATTCCCAAAGCCCTGCCTCATGTCACTGCCCCAGGGGTGCAAACCACTAGCCAAGGGCATGGGAAGGGAGTCTCACCCTCTAAGAAAATGTGTAGGCAACTCCACCCTCAGGCAGCCTCCTCTGCCCAGAATTTAGAGCAGTTTTGCTGCGTTTGCTTTTGTTTTGCGTTTCAATATGTGCTTAGCTATCTCTTAGAGCTATCTCAAATGAAGGGGAGTGGTGAAACTGCCTGATTTAACCCAGCCTTTGACATCTGCAGACTGATGGCTTGTCTCAGAAAAACCATTTTATCTTTTTCATTTAGACTGGTTTAAAAGCTGATCATTTAAATCCTTTGTCACCATTCTTGTTTTGGTTTAATGAGATTTAGGCTAAGTTTGCTGGCAATTGATGCAAACAAAGGAAACCCTCTCAGAAACAGAAAAAGGCTCTGCAGAGGTTTGCACCATTTTCACAACATAGCTTTTCAAAACACTGCTTTAGTTGTCTTAGTTACACTGGTGTGAGGCAGCGCGTAGGCCTAGGAGGAATTTAGTTGCAGGATCACATTTCTAGAAAAGAAGAAGAAATTTCAGAATGTTCTGTGTGTTCACGTGAAGGCCCAGTTCCTCTCCAAACTTTCATCATCCTCTTCATTATTTCCCATTTTAGGGTTCTGCAAACACTGAAAACAGCAAGGCATATCTCCTTCAGATCAATAGAAATGCTCAGGTAATAAACATAAAAATTGACATCCTGAATCCACTAAAGTAATTGGAAAAATGCCCTTGGCTTTCACAGGGCTAGGATTTCAACCTAACTAGTATTCTGTAGTTGAAAAGCTACAGGCCAAACACACCCACATGATTCAAAACATACATCTCTAGCAATATGTTGTGATTTTAATGTATTTGCATATAATCTTCTCAAAGAGGGTTTTCCCACAAAACTCTTGCTCTGACATGACAAAGAATGTTTAAGAAAGCAAAGTGGAAAATACAGCAGAGAGAGGTAAACATATAAACATAGATGAGACAGACAAACATAGTTACCTTTTCTCCTCCCTGCTTTCCTTCGTTCTGGCGTTGTCAGCATGAGTTTTAGCTGCTGGAGTTACTCCATAGTGGCACCAGAGGAAATGCCGGTGGTAGGTGTGCAGCCTTGGTGTAACTGCTCCTCAGACTTGTGCTTTCTAGTGTGAATCACAGTCTGCAGTGTGTCGGACAGCTGCCCACCAGGACAGCTCCCACTCAGGACCTCAGAGCTATTTTATCGCCAGAAAAGGTGGGTCTTCAGATGTCCAGAGTGGGGAATCCCTTTCAAGAGAGGTTCTTGCTGCCAGCGCTTTATAACACACACAGTGAAACCAAGTGATACATTTTCTTTTGGGGACACAAGGCAGGAGGATAATTACAGTTCTGTCAGTTTTGATATCAAAGCGCAATGCGTCACTAGAAGTATGTTTTAAGTTCTTGAAAAGGTGATATTTTCACATCTCAGTCTTTTGCATATTTACCCCTCTGTGAGCTAGACAAGTGCTATTACACCCTTTTCATAGACTGTCTGAGGTCACAAAATATGTGAAAAGTGAGAAACTGAGCTCTAGGTTAATGGCATAAACATTGGTCTAACTATCCATCTTCAGTATTGGACTCGTTCTTGGGAACAGATAAAACGATGGACACCTCCTCTGGTCTTCCACTGACCCAACAGCAGTCACACACATCCCTATCCTATTTTTCCAGGGATATATTCAGTTCACTCCTCTTTAGGTAGAAGAATAAGGATCCTGGCCATGTTATATTAGTCTGTGGTATGCATTTGTGTTTGGGATCTTGTCCAGGGTTCAGTTGCTCTGCAAGGTGCTCCGGAGAGGGCTCTCACAACAAATTCCTCTCCTTGCTCACAGAAGGACCACAGCCCAGGCAATGCTTTCCAGAAATGTGTCAGGTTTAATCTGGAAGAACCAGTTCTAGGTGGGAATAGACTTCAAGGGCCAACTGCAAACAATGCTATTAATGCTATTTTGTTCCCCAGATACATCCCAGCTCAGGACGCACTAGACACAGACTGTTAGAAATACTGACCATCCACTCAGTGAATCAAAGAAATTTTCAATTACTATTAATTTGGGATATATTTTAGCTGGTGACACTAGCTGGAAAAGTACCAGATCTCATGCTGTGCATCTCAGGGGTATCCTGTCTCATTAATAAGCACCTTCATTTCAGAGTATTGTGTATTTACTTTGGAAGGTTTTTCTCCCCTCCCTGAAAAAACAGAGATGAATTGGGATAAATAGAGGCAGGAAATGGTTTCCCTAGCAACGCTAAGAATACATAAGAACAACCTCATCATTCACTTTTATTCCTTAGATCTACTTTTAAAAGAAGTTTGAACTACATTAAAAGACATCTCCTGTTCACAGTACCAAGTCAACAGAATTAATCAGTCCTGATTTTGTTTCCAGTGAGAAGGGAACTAGGTCCCTTTAAAGCAAGGGGACATAAGGTCTTAGATTCCAGGGAATGAAAGCTGAGTCAAAAGAGGAGTTCATTCAGATTCAACAGTGGTTTTAAAAAAGTAGCAGCTTTATACAACATCCAGCTTTGCTAAAGTGTAACTTGTACTAATGAACACCAGTGTGTCCTATTTGCAGTGCCTCAGGTTTTGGTAAAGCTTGGATTGGACTGTCCGTAGGCAAAATCTAATCTAGTTGTGTAACAGTACCAGAAAAGAAGTCAGAAAAACTGTTTCTGGGAGGTTACTGGGTGGGAGACATCAAAGCTTGGTACGATGTAATTTCTACTCCCGTCACGTTGCATGAACACAACCCCCCTCCCTCCTGTTCTGCTTGCCGTCCCTGCCAGCCTCCTCAAGTGCTGAGAGATGCATGAGATTTCAGCAACTTGCATTACTTCACCTTTCATCTGGAACAGCGTGTCCAAACCCTGAGGCCCAGGGGAAACCTTGCGGGGCATGTCCTGCTCAGGCAGGCTGGTCTACAGTCTGTGCACAGGATGAACTGTTCCTGAGAGAAAGCCATTTGGGGAGCAGGGTTTCAGGCTTAGCCCTGTGTACTGGTGATAGGGCCAGATTTCTGCTTCTAGGACAGGCAAAATCTGCCCTTTCTCCTCACTAAAGAGGGATCAGATCAGCCCCAGTAATGGTCATAGTATCCTAAGGAGCTGATGTTCAAGTTGCTTCCTTACCTTATATCCTTTCTAGGATCACTGTTTCCCTGACAAGAGCCCTCTGTCCCATAAGTAAAACCTCCTTTCTTTGTTCCTGATCTGCCTGAACAGTGATAGATTTGTCTCCAAAGACTGCTGGGTATCGATCCGTAAGTGTAGATACAAATCATTATCTAGAAGCTGTGTTTCTATTCACTATTGAGTGTGTTATCAGTGTTGTGGAAGGACCCACTGCTGATGACATCTGCAGATGATAATAATGTTGAAGTGGTAGATAACAGAGGTCAGGTCACAGTGTGATCATTTGTTCACCTGGGTGCAAATAAGTAATACGAGCTTCAACATATGACTAAGACAGAATCTCAGGTCTGGGAATAGAGGGGGCAGGTCCTTCCTGCAGGAGGAAAATCTCTTCTGGGAAGTGGTGAACTTGGGCTGAATGTGGACATGAGTGATGGGTTGAACACCATTTTCCTGAGAAGCAGTGACCTGAATGGTTAATGTAATCTTTGGGATGCTGCTAAGAGCTGACAAAAGGGAAAGAAGGACAAGGGCAGGTCCTATTCTCTCTGGCTGGATTGTCACTGAGACACTGTTCCCTGTTGGAGAAGGATACAAAACGAGAAAGCCTTCAGAGAAGAACCAATAGAAGGCTGGCAAACATTCTTTGAAGCATATTAGAAGGACTCCAGGGCCTCTGTCTGGCTCATTGAAAAGAAACTTAAGTAGTAGGCTGGTCCCTATTTACAATTACCTGCGCGAGGACAGATATTTGACAGCAGAATGCTCTCAGTTCTAGCAGGCAAACAGAAAAATCAGTGGGTAGAAGCTGGAAATAAGCAAACTCACATAAAAACAGGTTAATATGTTCCTCTCTCTCTCTCTCTCTCTCTCTCTCTCTCTCTCTTTTTCTTTTAACTTTGCGCCCTGAGTGTAGTAGTCACTGGAACAATTGATCAAGGCTGAGGTGGTTCCTCCCTCACAGGAAATGTAACATTCATGGTGTTTTTCTCAGCTGTACCTTTGTTCAGTTCCAGGAAGGCCTCTGAGCCAGGTTGTGTAGGAGATCAGAAAACGTAATGACAGTGTTCCCTTTCTGGCTTTACACTCTTACTGTTTCATAAGCAAGAGGAATAGCTGGAGAAGATAGTTTTGTGGCTAAACTGGCCACAAATTAGGCTTAGCTGCTGGGAAGGAATCATGGCAAGAATGGGAAATACATGGTGCTTGCACTCCTTGGAAAGACTGATGTTTGTAGGACAGTGCTGACATGCTGACACATACTTTCTTGTCTCTCAAGCCTGTTTGAAGTAAAGACCCCAAGAAGGAGAATGTCTTGTTTTACCAGACCAACTGGCATAGCTCTAGTTTCTTTAATCTATCAACCTGAACTCCATCATCAGTAATACTATCATAGAGTCATAGAATCAGTAAGGTTGGAAGGGACCTCTGGAGATCATCTAGTCCAACCTCCCTGCTCAGCAGGGTCACCTAGAGCATGTGAGACAGGGCTATATCCAAGCAGGCCTTGAAGATCTCCAGAGAAGGAGACTCCACAACCTCTCTGGGCAACCTGTGCCAGTGCTCCATCACTCTCACAGGGAAGAAATTCCCTCTCACCGTCAGGCAGAACTTCCTGTGCTTCAATTTCTGCCCATTGCCTCTTGTCCAGTCACATGGGACAACTGAAAAGAGTTTGTCCTTGTCCCCTTGACACCCTCCCTTCAGGTACTTGTACACTTTGAGAAGATCCCCCCTCAGTCTTCTCTTCCGCAGGCTGAAGAGGCCCAGCTCTCGCAGCCATTCCTCATAGGGCAGGTGCTCTGATCATCTTCGTAGCCCTACAATGGCCTCTCTCCAGTAACTCCATGTCTCTCTTGTAGTGGGGAGCCCACAACTGGACACAGCTCTCCAGACGAGGCCTCACCAGGGCTGAGTAGAGGGGCAGGATCACCTCTCTCCACCTGCTGGCAACACTCTTCCTAATGCAGCCCAGGATGCCATTGGCTTTCTTGGCCACAAGGGCACATTGCTGGCTCATGGTCAACTTGTCATCCACCAGCACTCCCAGGTCTTTCTTTGCAGAGCTGCTCTCCAGAAGGTCAACCCCCAGCTTGTACTGGTGCCTAGGGTTAGTTTTCCCTTGGTGCAGGACCCTGCACTTGCCCTTGTTGAACCTCATGAGGTTCCTCTCTGCTCAGCTCTCCAGCCTAGCCAGGTCTCTGTGACTGGTAGCACAGCCCTCAGATGTATCAGCCACTCCTCTCAGCTTGGTATCATCAACAAACTTGCTGAGGATGCACTCTGTCCCCTCATCCAGGTCATAACTATCACTGCCTCCTACTGGAAGCACAGGCTGGTGGCACCTTAGTCAGATTAATAGTGAAGTAGCTCTGGGTGGTCCAGCTGACGGTGTGTAGAGCGCGTGTTATGGTAGCTGGTGGTGGAGGAAGTCAGAAGAAGACAACAGGTACTGTGGAGGTTAGGGCTTGGCAAAGAGCCTCCAAATCTGCATCTGGCTCCCACTGATATGCAACACTGAAGTAATTCATAATAGGAAATGTTTCTATAGCCAGAGACAGTCATAGAAACTAACTTAGTCACTTCCTCATCTATAGGAGTTGGATTAAACAACATCTCAGAAATAGTTTCTAAAGTTGGTTCTCCATTTTTCATGTACAGTATTATTAACCTCAAACTTAAAAAAAAAAAAAAAAAAAAAAAAAAAAAAAAAAGAAATCCCAAATGCTGCAATGCTGTAATGATGAAATACGTCTGAAGTATGGATGGTTTTGTTCTGTAAACAAATATGCACATTTTGTTTCAAGATGAAAATTCAACATCATATTGCCTAATAAAAATGCTAATTTCTCCTCTGCAGGATAAGATTCTCCGAAATACATCTCTCAGTCTCAGGGGTGGGCTTTCCTTATTCTCCCCTCTCCTTCTCATACAAAAGCCTATTCTCAAAGATATACCTTTGTTCAAGAAGGGATCAGTCCTGAGAAGTCCAACGAGCTTGGTTATACAGATCAGATTAGGTAACCGCAATGGTCCTCTTCTGGCTTTATGTTATAAAGGGGGATTTCCTGAGCAGAGGAAGCAGGATGGCTGGGAGAGGTAGTCCAGTATTGTGGCCAAACTGCTAAGCTCAGTGTTTGGAAGGGAATGATGAGAAGAAAGGAGGAGGCCTCCACATGCTGGGCATGTCTTTTATAACCATGTAACTTCCCATCTCTCCCTTTTCCTTCTCTCTTCTGCTGTAGAGGCTTCAAGCATCCTTCAGAGCATCTAAATGCAAGAGAGTGTCTGTACTTCAGGAAAGGGTGGATGCAACATGATGAGTGCCCTGGCAGCAGTAGGTGAATGGCCTGGCAAGGACACCTAACTGGAGGACTTTGCAGGCCCAGTGCTCTGAGAAGGCCTCCTCAGTCTGGTGTGAGAGCTGGGCAGCTGGCCAGGAACAAGAGCAGCAGAAGTGCCCAAATGTACAGTAAGACTCAATGAGGAAAATGCAGAGCGCTCCCCTTTCAGGATGGAGGTCACCAAGAGCTTGGTTGTGCCCCCGTGGCATGAGGAAGAGGCCTGCTGTGCTGGCCTTGCCCACTGCAAAGACGAGGTAAAGTTGCTAAGGTAAAGCAGGGTTTGACTGAAGGATCATTAATCCCAGTTTGCTTTAGCTCTGTTTCTGCTCCGGATCAGCTCTGCAGCAAAACTCTTGCTGATTTCAGCAAGGGTTGTCTGGGCCCCTCTCTCTGTGCTTCTGAGCTTGCCTATAATGTATATCAATTAAACAGAAGCCCCAGACACCCCCTTACTCATACAATGCTTTAATTATAAAGTAGTTTGCTTCCGATTGGCAATTACTGTGCTTGGGAATCGGCCTGGGAAGTGGGTGGGCCTTAGAGACCTGGCTGTCATTTTTATCTGCCTTGTCCCCTTCTCTGCCTGGCTGCTAAAGAGAAAGATCTTGCAGGCTTTTCCATTAAATAATAATAATAAAAAATAGCAGTATTGGATGTTGGCCTTCACTGAGACTGTAGCTTCAGTTTGTTGCTTTGTTTTTCCCTTTCCCTCTTAGCTGTTAATAGGAAACGTCTGATTCATTGCTGTTCCTTGGCTAATCCCATCATGCTAGCAGTGCTGCTCTGCGCTCGGCTTCTCCTGCCAGACATGCTGTAAGCAAAAGCAATGAAATGGTGGTGGCAAACAGACAACCTGCAGTTGACCTTTTCTTAAAGGCAGTGGGGCTACCCGGGAAAAAGCACTTCCCAGAAACACAGCCCTGATCCCAGACACCATGGTCCAAATGTGGTGGGGGTGTGTGTGTGCTAGGGGGTCTCTGTGTTGTGAAATGGGAGGGCAGAGAGTGGGTGTGGGGGCCAGACTGGATCTTCTTGCTGTGAAATCACTGGCACTTGCTTTACTCAGGGCTAAGATAGAGGCATAGAAATGCAGAAGCTTCTTCTGTATCTTGACACTGACTGAGCAGCTTTGCAAGGTGACACTGGGTTGGGAACGGCGTGTAGGAGTGTGGCTGGTACCTGTGGTCCTGATCCCGGGGAAAGTCACTGTCCCTTCCTGACTTTGGCTCCCCCCACTCCTTTGCCCTTCCATCCCCTGACATCTTGCCCAGTGGCACAGACTAGTCCACAGTGAGGCACCCAGTGCCAGGTGCCAAACTCTGGAAGCTCAAAAACATCCTGGTGGATGGAAGTGCCAGAATGCAGGGTTGGTTTTAGACACGTCCAAAGGCCACCTGCCAGCAGTTGGAGTCACCTACTGCCACGGTGGTCTCCCTGTAACCATTTTATGGTAAGACACAGTTGGTCTGTGCAGCTATCCCGTATCTTCATACTTCAGTTCATCCTTCAGACCACATCATAGCCTTTTCCCATATTCGGAAGCATTTAGAGTCACAAGTAATTTCCTTTTCCAAAAAGAAACTCCCTAGGATTAGATCTCAGTACAAGGTACTTTACTTTTCCTTGGTACAATCACACTGATCGCAGGTAGTTGTTTAATAATAAATATTGGCACAGAGCAAATATTTAGTAGCACAGAAATTAGGAACTGAGCATATTTTGAGTGAAACTCTTCCTTTCTTCAGCAGCATGTGTTTTCAGAGCTCTTTAAATTCAGCCACTAGAGAGCAAACTTCTTCTTTTTATCAAATGACAATTTATATATTTATTTAAAAAATAATTCAGTACTTCAGGCTAAAAAGCACAAAAAATGAAAACAGAGCTTTTAGTTTACAAAGAGAAAAAGATTTCTTTCTTTCTTTCTCTTTCCTTCCTTGCTTCTTTATTTCTTTGTTTCTTTGTTTCTTCTTTTTCTTTTTCTCTGTTTCTCTTTCTCTCTTCATTAGCCATGTCTTAAGAAGAGAGAAAAATGGACAAGTGTGTTTTGTTGTAGTGAAAGCCTCTGCTAATGACCGTCTAAGCTCTCTCCCTTCATGTGAGCCATCAGAGGTAATTGTCCATCCTGGCCTGTGGCAGGCTGTGTGAGAAGCATCTCAAGAGGAGGCCCTGGGATAGTAACAGGCACTACAGCCCTGAGCCTGTAAAACTTAAGAGATGAGCAAACCAGCAGGACTAAATGCTTTAATATTGGAGATTGCCTCTTTCTGGAGTGGCACTGTGGCAGCTGGGTTCCTTAGCCAGTGTGGTTTAAATGCCGTTGAGATTTTAGCACGAACAGGCTGGAGAAGTCAAATCTTTCCAGGGAGCCTTCAGCCACAGCTTTCCTCTTCCCTTGGCCTTTCACAGCTCAGAGGTGTCCCTGCTCTCACTGATCCCATGCAAGCCTCTTGAGGGAGGAAGAAGACCCTTTCCATGTGGTTGATGGGGGAGAAGCAGTCCTTCTTGCCTGTTCTTTTGGTGATCAAAGGTTGTATGTGTAGATAGGAGTAGTTTTAAAGCATCTGAAGGCAATAATAGAACGGCAATAGAATGATGTTTTGTTAACTTCCTTCATTGCCTCAGGAAAAAGCCTGTACAAGATTCTTCTGGGCTCCAAAACTGTGGATCCAGGCTCCTCGAAGTCTTGTAATTGCTATGCTACAACTACAGGTCCATGACAAGGTAATGGTCCATGACAAGGGTGCCTGCAAGCTTCTTTCAAGGCAGTTCCAATAGCATTAAATCTTATGAGGGTATTGAGGTGGACAGAGGCACAGGGGAGGGGCAGACTGGAATATCCACGGCTTAGCTGGAAGCAAGGAAAAGCTAGACTTATGTTTTGTGCCCTGGGCTTGCCAGCCCATGTCAGAGCAGCAGCAAGGAAGTGACTTTCCTAGAAACCACATCTGAATGGCCCAGAGCACAAAGTGAAGCAAGTGCTGGTTTAGGCAAGGCTCTGGAAACCCCCACCAGCACCTCTTTGAAAACAGCTCTTCTTAAGAAACTGAAAAAGGATTTCGTGAAATACTTAATGTTGTCAGCATTATGTGCACAGGGGCTTAACTGTCTGCCTTTCTTTGTGAATCAGACAAGGGACCAGCTGCAGATACATGCATGTTGCCTAATGTTCAGTGAAGTGGTCCTTTGTGGTGTCTCACAGACATGATATTAGACCATATGGCCTGACATGGATCTTTGCAGAAAGACAGTGTCCAATAGGCTGTGGCTGGTATGTTATTTGACTGCTAAGGGGAGAAGTCCTACTGTTTAATGTTACAAACATCAATGTGGCCCAGATCTGATCAATTTAATTCATTGTACCGACCAGGGAGCTAGTGTTCTCTAGTTCTTTATTATCTTTGTGCTATATTAGTCACGATAATGTGGCTATGAAATAAATTAGTTGCACCCCCATTCCATGCTGTGATGGATTTTGCAGCCCAGATGTTCTGCTGGCAATGAGGATTTTGGACCCAGTCAGAGCAGCTGGCAAATCTCAGCAGGTCAATTTGTTGCACTCTTCTTTTTTTTATATATATATATTTCACTATAAGGCCACTGCTCTTGAGACTAAATGCAGCTTAAGCAAATACTATCCAAATGCAAGCAACAGGTAGTAAGATCCTCTCTGCTCTACTTTGGGAATATCAGGTTGTTAGGGAGAAGATGGGTCGGTTGGGAGAATGGGGTCCCCCTTTCCCCTTTTTCATGCAACTTAGTTACAGGTGTGATCTCAAAAATCCGTGCCTGTAAGGGTTTGGATATGAACTTCACCGTAAGGTCACAGAGATCACAGAGATACAAACTTCGAGAAGCAGGGACATAAACAGACTATGTCAGACATTAAAGTGTCCGATGCTATTGGGTGACCAGACCACCACAAAGGCTTGGTTGTTGGACTGGCTGAGCAGTGGTTAGATCAGGTATGACATCTCCTCTTACCCTCTACCAGTGCCTACTTAGGTCTCCTTTGAAAATAACTGATAACTCTTTGTGAAGTGTGGCTTTGGGCAAGTTCCCTTCACTGGAGAAGCTCCTAGCTAGTGAATGTTTAGATCAAAAATAGCCACTGGACAAAATAAACAGGTCACAGGGTTTGTTGGTAGCAGCTGCATAGCTCATGCCTTTGCTGTGTGCATGACAGCACAGTCTAGTGTCAGCATAAATTCAGCTCTGGGCATGTTGAGACCTTTTGTACACTCTAACCTGCCTATCTAGCTTTTAAAGCTGTGTCAGAAGCAAAAGCTGATTATCAGCTTAGGTGTTGCGGTCTCACCTCTTTGGCTGCAAACGCTGATCACAAGCAGATGCAAAGCTGGTACTTGGAACTTCCTCTGGGAAGAGGCTTCCAGGTATAGACTTCTGTCTTTAGGCACCATCACCTCTTCCTTTAGGGTACATTTAAGAATGCTTTGTTCTGCTTCCATATACGGCCAAGGATCTCTCTCTCTCTTTTTTTTTTTCCACATAATTTTGGTCTTGATTATTTTTATTTTGTGTCTGAAAACCTATTTTCTGCAAACACTCATGCCTCTGAAATTTGACCCCATGAGCTCTGTCAAAAATCGAATGGGAAAGTTTTTGCACACTTTCTCCAAATAACTTTTCTAAAAAACCCTCTATGTTTATTCCAGAAATGCTTTCTGCTTTTGAGTATCTGTTGGTATTTTCTTAATTCCCTTTGGAACAGACTTCATTGCCATTACCATGCCACAGTTGCTGAGGCCGCCATCTAGAGCACCCACTGGGAGGGAACCACCCTGGCATCTGCATTTTTTATCTCCCACAAGTGAGATTCGGTGCGCGGGGATGCAAAAGAGGCGCCAGGCTGGTGTAATGGGAAAGGACCATGCTGCTAACCTATGGCTGGGGAGGATGTCTTCCTGTGTTCACTGTGGGTTACATTAAGCCATGGATCCCTTCTCAAGGACCAGATCTAAATTACTTCTAAGTATTTCTTATGCCTTTTCTTTCTTGGGAATTCTTCTCATGCTTCTGAATCCTATGGAAAATACTCTGCCAAGGCCTGGGTTCTGTACAGGGACCAGGATTTCACCTTGGCATTGCTTCACTCTAAAGCACCCTATTTTACTTTCTTTCTCCCTCCTGCTTCATGTTTTTGCCCAATAAATGTATCAATTCTCTTCATTTTTCTCTCTCTCAGCTTAAAATTACACAAATGATTTCCTTATCTCTGAGCAGCTCCAGGGTGCTATACTGTTCCATTTCTTACCTCTTCTTTCCCCTCTCTAACTTTTTTTCTGAAAAACGTGGCTTGCAGAGAATGTTTATTAAGACTGGAAAGGAAGACAGGGCAAACTAAGTGAAAGCTGGACGCAGGCTTGCTCCCTTTACTCTGCACTTCACAGGTATAGCCACTTACCTGATTTTTTGGCCAACCTGTCAATCTCTTTCAAAAAGTTGTCTTTTTTTTTTTTTTTTTTTTTTTTTTTTTTTTTCCCCGCATCAAAATTAGCATCTCTGGTTTGAATAATGAAGTGTCTGGGGAGACAGAAACAACACTGCACCACGCTCTGATGTAGTCAGATCAGTCTGGGGTTTGAATCAGGGTGCTCTGCGTTTGGATAGTCTGATAATCTTTGATGTCTTTCCTGGCTTCAGAGGGGTAAGAGTGGTTGTACCTTACCCTGAGCCTTGCACAGCGATTCCCTTATGCAGTTTTCATCTCAGGCTGGCTGTTTTCCTTTCAGTGCCCAAGCATGCTTTTCATGCAGGGAACATCATTGACTTAGAGTGGTCCCAGACCTACCCGTGGAAGCTGGGAGAGGAGAGAAGGAAATGGATGCTAAGGGCAGCTGGGAGAGGCCAGACACCTCTAGCATTTATGAAACTTATGCCCTATAAAATACTTCAGTTATATTGTTTTCTAAAACCCGGGGGAACTGTTGTTTTTTGAGCAGTAAATATCCCCCTGCAGCGCTGGCAGCCGTAATATGGCAGCTCTGACAACATGAAAGTGAAGCTCATTCCAGTAACATGAAAGTGATGCTAGTGACTTTCCATTAGCTAAGCTGAGAGAAACGATCAAAAAAGGTAAGTAAATCAGATGTTTAAATTTCTTCCAATTTTAATAGTCTGCTTCCTTAGGGATAAAGCCCAAGAGCTTCACTTGCAATATATTTTTTGATAGTGTATTGCTAACAGAGCCCTGAATGATACAGAAGGAAAGAGTTATGACTGATAGATGCAGTACTGTAGTTTTTGCTAAGACTGATGTGTATTTCCTTACAGTTTGAACATCTCAAGGCAAGACGATGTAGGAAATCATTCATTCTTTCAACACTGATCGTATTTCCTTTTCCCATCTTTCAGCTGTTGTGGTCTGGGATACACAAGATGTTCTATCAATATTCCTGTAGCACAAACTTAAATGAGTAATAAATAGATAATTGTGAATAACAACATGCCTGGAGTGACAAGATTAAATTGAGGTCCTGATCCAGCAAAGCCTTAATTAACTCTGAGCAGAACAGTCCTCAGGTTAGGTGCTTCTTGGCACAAATGAGACTCTCTAGAGCACTTAACTGTAAGATACTGTATCTAAGCCATGCGCACTCTTGCACTATTATAATTAAACTAGTGCCATTTTATGTGGAAACCTGTTTATAAATTGATCTGGCATTGGCTACATGACACGATCCATAAACTAGGTCTTTACAGTTACAGGGAAGTGTCCCTGTGTAAAATATCACTAGTTCAGTGCAACCTTATATCTTCAGGTAAATCAGTAGGGCTCCGTGTACAGATAAGCTCATTAACACATAGTAGATCCGATGAAAAAAAAATGCAAGACAACTGTAACTGGATTTTTAGGGGGACAGAGCTGAAATGTAGCAATTCTTGGAAAAGCGCTGTTTGAACCACTTGCCAGTGATGTGGAGACAGCTGTGACGGAGAGACACAAGGAGCTTCCTTCCTCTTCCATAGATGCCCCTTTCCACAGCTGGTTGGTCTGCCAGGTTGGTATATTAAAGACTTCTAATTCTTCAGGGTTGGCACAGACTTGCCATTACTTGCCAGGAAAAGAGTGCAGTGGAGACAAACTGCCTCTCAAGGGAAGTGGTGTAACTGGTGTACTCCCACGTCCTGTGCCACAGGACCCTGGTGGACCTCCTGAGCCTCCTTGGACTCAGAGGAGCCCTTGTTGTTCCTATGGGTTGTGAGACTCACAGATTGTCACTGCACATCCCAGCCTGGGCTCTGACACCAAAGTCAAGGGTGGATCTCAAGGAATATAACCTCATGTTGAAAGGGATGTATTTTACTCTCCAAAGGACTTTTTTTCAGGCCTTGAACACCAACTGAATGCTGCTGTCACCCTGCTATTTATGAAACATGTCCATAGTTCTTATGCTAAGTCTTTGTTGAGAAGATTTGTGTTACGGTAGTTAACCTCAGATTAAACCTTTGGTTTTTGTTCCTCTGTGCCCTACAATTTACAAGCCATGTTTGACCTGAAGATGCACTCAAATGAGAATAAAGTTTACAGCAAACCCCTACCTATTGCAAGAGCCTTGCATATACATTTATAATTAATAGTCCATTAGCAGAGATATCTGCATAGACATAATAATTTTTTTTTTTTTTTTTTATTTTCCTGCCAGGTCATGTGTCTGCCCTAATCGCATATCGAAGATACTCTTAGAATCCTCTCTTTCATGTAAATATACCCATTGGTTAGTAAATATTAATGCTGCTCTCTGGCTCCAGCTGTGAGAGGATTTTATTGTTATGTTAGAGGTTTTGATTAGCCTCCAAAAGGTTTTGCAGTGTCTACTCTATTTATCTGCAACATACAGAACCGCTGCAGGCAAGCGTTGCCACAAAGAAAATCATACATAAAATCATCTTATTGTTTTTAATTTAGTCGGGGAAAGCATAATTATTTCTGCCTGTTTAATGCTTCATAGTCACTCTCTATGAAATTCCAAAGGCGAGGAAGAAGCTGCCTGGTACCTTTTAGTTCCAGTTTTTAGCAGACAACACTGAAGAAAAAGAAACATATGTCATGTCTTCACATCATTCTCCCTAATTGTCACGGCAATTTCCCCACGAGCTGACGTGATAGCCGTAGAGAGAAATGGAGCAAAACCTTTTGCGTTACTCAGGGCTGAAGGAAATTTCAGGCACAGATGCAAGCTGGCACCTGGGTGTCATGCGCATCCGACCCCCCTGCCTGCGGCCTCAGCTTTCCCGCGCCGCCACGATTCTCCCTGCTGGGAATCAGCTGATGGAGCTGGTGGCCCGTCTTAATGTCCCTTCATCCAGCTGAAGGAGTCGAACCCTCCTCAGCTATCTCCACGACATCCTTTGCAGTGCGGGTTGTCCCTTCGCTGCGGTGCTGCTCGGGCTGTCCGTGCCGGCGCGGGCGAGCAGCGCTCTGGAGGCCAGGGCTTCGCCAGGAGGCACGTCCCGGGCTGCGGCACTGAACTCAGCAGTGATGATGCGCCTTTCACCTTGCAAAATGTTTTTAAAGCCTGAATTAGGGAGGCGCAGGCAGAATCGCTGCTGTGCGGGGAAGCTCGGCACCCTGCTGTTTTGGCGCGACATGTCAGAGCATTCGAGGTGGCCCAGAGCGCGGTCATGGTCAGCCGAGGTGTTCGGTTAACCTCCGGCTTCTGCTGGTGCTGCCAGCTAGCGCTGATTTCTCCGTGAGCATGGAAACACAGCCCATTGATCCCCCGCAGACAGGCCGCTAGGTGGTAACAACTTTTGTTTGCAAGCGACTAGGTCTGGATTTGAGCCAGTTGCCTGGAGTCAAGTGATCAGCCCCAGGTATGTTCTAGTCCCCTTTAAGCTGCTGGTCATGATGTTCAGCCTTTTAGAGGGGACTTCTCAAAAATCGCTGCTGTGTTGGCAGGGTCGGGCTTGCTTGGTAACACTGGTCTAATGCAGAAGTCACTAGCTTCTCTCACCTCCACTGCTGCTTTACATAAATCTTAAATATAAAAGCACAGCAGGTTTGCTCGCTTAAGAATGGGTCTCGTTTGTATCACGCAGAAATTACCTCATTTTCAGCCGATCTCTTTAAGTGGTCCCTAATAAAATTATGGAGTGACTGGAAAATCTCCGGTAACATTTTCAAATACAGGCCAGCTTCATAATAACAAACTCAGCTTTTAGCAAGCCTCATTTTTAACAGTTCCAACAGCAAGAACCAATTTTCTCTTTGTTAATGAGGCCTACTAGAATGACTGTTCACACAGAGCTGACCTGGATTCAACAGCGATATATACTTTTGCTATTTTCAAGGCATACCGTGTTTATAGTATGTAAATGTTCAGTTTTCTCTCTTTTCCTTGCCCTGACTTTTTTCTTTTAAAGTGGTTTAAAGGTTGCTAAATGGAAGGTACGCAAGTAAGATGCAGTGACATTCCATGCAAATAACACTTTTCTTCATTATTTTGATGCAGCAAACTGCTGAACCCTGTTACAATGTGTACTTTCACAAGGGAACATTTATCCAGTTTCCACCAGGGTTCCTTGTGATGAGAGCCCTACTACAGCTTTTAGTATGGGGGAGGGACAAGACTGTTTTCATACGTTGAGAGAATTTTCCATTCCACGTGCTTGCGGGCTCTTGCTTGCAGAGGTGCAAGATACTATCTCCTGAAAGCCTTTGTGAAACTCTGATTGCTTCTCACAGAGCAAGGAGGGCCAGCACTTCTCACCAAGGCTCCTCAAGACAGCTGGCAGTGTCCCTTCCTCACTGGGGCCAGCACAGGACCAGAGGAGCTGATGAACGTGAGCTTTCTGCCACTTCTGCTCATGGTTCATGAGCGAGGCCAACCTGGTTGGGGGCTGCAGGACCAAGGTTTATGCTCCTGGCCCAGGATTACCTCTCCCTGACTCCATGCAGCTCTGCATAACTTCTTGCAGTTAGGCATGTGTTTAAGGGCTGTATGTTGATGAGTGTCTAGCATTTTGCAGGGATGAGCTCTGCACATGCTAATTGGGACATCTCATCCAGGAGAGCCTAGGTTTGGTCCTATTGCCCTCTTGTGGCTGCCCAACAGAGGCTACAATAGCTCTTCACCAGCTGGTGTTTGCAGAAGTGATACCTGCCCGCTCAAGCTAAAGTAACTTTACTATAACTTAAAAAAGCACCGCACTGGTGCCCCAAGTGCAGCTGCATAAGAGAACATGCAGCGCCTGTCAGGAGATTACTACATTCCTGAAAGGGACGCTAGGGTCCATTGCCGTGGGAGTAAGAGGCTGTGTGCAAGGATGTCCGAGGCCAAGCCTTCCTATCAAGCTCCTCACTCTCATGGTTGCCTCATGCCTATTTTTCAGCTGCGTGGGAAAAATAGCAGTTTGGCAGCATGCCCCAGGGCTCTCAAAGGTGACCATTAAAAGAGCCTTGGCGGCTCTCATAGGAAACACTTTTCCTTAATGTCCATCCTGGACCCTGTGTATTAACAATAAAAGGCTTATAGGAATGATGCTTTTGTCCCTGCAGGACTGTGATGTATACACAGCACTGGGAGAAGGCGTATCGGTGCCTTCTGCATCGTGTGGCCTCTGTTACACAGAGAACACCCAAGCATGAGAAGTAGAAACCCAGATTTAACCTGGGGAGGAGCTCATCTTTGAAGGATTTCACTGAAGCAATGTGTTTGAAAAACAAGGATTTGAATCAAATGAAAGAGAACTGGAAGGATAAATAGCAGAAAAAAAGATGAACACTGTAGCCCTTCCAAGACCTTAGCACCTCTCCGTTCTCTCACGAGTGTTTTGGATGCCTTGGGTTCAACTGTAATGAACTGCTCCTTCTCTGCTGCTTCTTTCTTCAGGCCTGGCAGATGCGAGGCAGCCCGCACACCTTGCTAATACTTCTGCTAGCACTTACACTCATAAAAATAGCTTGAAAATTTACAGCAATAAAAATCAAAGTGGGCTTGTATGCAAGTTAAATCTTCTGATAAGGAGAGGTAATGTTATTTGTTCTCTGCTCAACAAGGATAATAAAATCCAAGATGTTTAATGAAACCCTACCTGGTATATATTGGCCTCAACACAGTATTTTTATTCAACATAGCCTGCACTAAATGGAAATTCCTGGCAAACAGCCAGAGCCAGGACTATAATGTTTGTAAAATGGTTTTTGCTTCCAGAGTGTTTTTCCCCAGTGAAAACCATGCAAGAATAGAAAAAAGAAGATTCAGTAACAGTGTAATTGTGTCACATAAAGGCCACCCATGGGAAGCCATCTGAAATTTTAATGTTTTAAAATGAATACTGAATTCACTCATCTTTGATAAAGAGTGTGGTTCCTTCTTCTGTTCCCAGACACAGATGTACGTGCACACCAAAGGACTGCCGAAGGAGAACAGAACAAACCCCATTTGCAATTCAAGTGGCTTTAGACCCCAGATGAGACTTTCTCATAACTGCTTGCCTGCTATTCTGTAGACTTGATTAAGGATGAAAATTATCCCTCCAGTGCTGATGTTTGCCTGTGACTACCAAAGGCTTGATTCTAATCTCTCACTAGTGTATCAGACAATTCTGCTCAAGTCAGCGGAGGCACAGACTGGCATCAGACCAGTGAAATGACACCAAATTAGGCTAGACTTGAAAACGGTCTGCTGAAGTGGGCCATCACATACTCCTGATCCTGTTTGCTAAAACTAGGCATCAAATCTTAGGGTTTTCGTTCTAAAATCATATCACAGGGGGTCCAGGAAAGACTCTTTCCCTCCATGACCAGCCAGGGTAGCATTTACGTGTATGTGAAACACAGGTTGCTGGCAGGGACAGACATGAAGCTGGGACATGGAGTTACTAGGCTGAGCTTTGCATGTAGCAAACTCTCCATTTCCAGCCTTTCAGGCAGGTTTGCTTCTTTTGCTAGACTGAGATGGAGCTTCAGAGTCTCCTAAGCTTTTGTTCCTGGATTCTTCTCTCATCTTGGCCCTCCTCATGTGCATGGCATGCTGCAGCAACTCCTCCAGAGCTGCTTCATAATTTCCAGTCTCCTGCTGTGACTTGTTTTGATCATAAACAGCAGCAGATAGCACAGAACATACTATATATTTAATATCTGGGTGAATAAACCATTTTCATCAATAACCCAGCCATCTTCTTGCTCTGTCTCCAGTCACTGCTGTGCCTTTGGTTCCTCCAGACATTGACCCAATGTCTGCTTGTCTCTGGCTCTTGGCTGGGTCCAGTCCTATACAGCACTTCAGTTGCTTACTCCTTTGATCCATAAATGCATTGTTTGAAGCCATAGAACTAGTTAAGCTCTCTGAATCACTCTTTAAAACATTTATTTCTTTTTGTTAGTAGAAACCTTATTTTGAAATTATTGGTTATTTTTTTACTATAACTCATTCAAATGTTCCTCTCGGCTTCAAGGTGAACAGCAGCATCTGCCATAATATACACAGGACCTGCAGTGATACACAGGTATTGGGAAAAGTATGTATGTGTGCCTGTGAGGGGTATATGGTACTCACTAAGCCATGCTGTCCTCTCAAATGAAAGCAGAGAGCAATAGCATTTCCTAACAAACCTCTGATGAATTCTCCATAGTGTACAGCTGGCCTAGCTACAGCAGAAAGGTGGGATTTGTCTCAAAGGAAAAAAGGCATTTTCTCTTCACCATCCAAAGTAAGAATGGTAAAGGTTTTAACATGACTCAGAGGAAAATATGGAGCTGAACTGCTGAAGTTAAAAGATGAGCAAAAGTAGCAGTGTTTCCTTTCCAGAGAAAGTTTTGTGATGTTGAATGCTACTAAAAAAGCCATGGTCTGTCAGATGGGCCAGTGCTTTCTGTAGTGTGCCTTCTGCATCAGGTCACGTGGAGGGGGTAGAATTGGTGGTTTCTAGAGCAGTAGGCAGAGCATATGTGTGATTTAGTAGGGTCCTTTCAAATACGAGCTCTGCATGATAAACAGAGCATTTAATGAGGATTCATGGGCTACCACTGACAACAGACTACTGACTAGTAATCCAAAGATGGGCCATTAATGTTTTATAATCCTTGCTCTTAGGATAATGGCTGTTTCTTTATATTTGTACAGCTCCTAACACGATGGGTCTTGTTTCTTTCTGTGACTTCTTTGTTTTGTTCCTGACTGTTTCTATTCTAATACTATCACTAAGTAATCATTCCTCCAAATGTAAATATCTAAGAAAATAGTGATCTTTCTCACAGCTGTATCTGCAGATGGAAAATTTCAGTAAGTACCTGGGGTTCTCCTTTTCTGAGTTCAGTGGGAATTCTCCTGCTGGCATCACAAGAGCTGAAGGGAGGCTCTTCAGTTAGCCCCAACATTCATCCTTCCCATATTGGACAGGAGCAGAGGTGTCCCCTCTCAACAAAGTGAGGACTCCATCCTCCCTGACAGACTCTACCAGACCCTGGCATGGCCACATCATGAGCACGTCGCAGGCCATGTGGGCACAGAGTGAGGAGAGAGGCCCCCCTACCCCCTGTCTTTTGTCTTCTTCATGATCCTGACATGATGGAGATAATGATAGCTCCCTCTCCCTCGCCCTGTTTTTTCACCTCAGTTGAAGTGGAATAAACTCATAAGGTGTGCAGAGAGATGACCCTCAGCATGTGCTTTGGTGAGTGAGATGTCAGAGATGGAGTTTGCAGCTACAGAGACCTTCTCAAGGTAAAACAATTACCAGAGGAAAGAACTTCTAAAGAAGGGACTTCACTGGCCCAAGCTGTTACTAACCTATACCAGATGTTATATGCAAGGGATAGTTACATTTCAGCGCACACTTGGAGTTCTGAGTACACTTCCAGCTGGTGAAGCCTTCACCGTTGCACACATGTTGCATGCTCCTGTGGCATCTGGTCCTGCTGTGGAGGCAGTCTGCTCCCCAGAGACAGCAAGCTTCATCTCAATGAACGCAAGAACTGTGCCTCCAAAATGCACTGTCCTTCTCAGGGATTTCAATGTGATTGAAATCCTCCACCCTGCCTGATTTTCTCTGGAGGGGGTTCTATGCCTTGGTCAGTGGTGGGAGACCTCTGATTTTAGTTGTAAGAAAGAGAATTAGGGGCTCAAGACAGAAGTTTAATCTTAACTATAATCTCATTTTGATTGAGTTACTTTAGAATATTAAAATAAGAATTGAGATCAGAATATTGAGGTTTGTCAGGTTTGTAAGCATGCTGCTTGCAATTTGTGATGAAATACACTGACATTCAGAGCCATTTCAGTGCCATGGCAGAGCCATTTGCTAGTGCAAACATCCCATTTTCACTCCACATTACTTACACATGAAAAGGGTAAATTCCCTGCCTGGGCATGTGCACTTTACTTCTCTACCCTTGAAGGGCACATTAGTGCTGAACCTCCTTGAGTTATCTGCATTTCTTAGTCCCAATAGGCTTTCAAATCAAATAACAGCTCCCTTTTTCTTTTTTCTTTTTAAGAAGAAAAGAAGTGTTTGAGTTAATGTGGGCATGAATAATACCTTTTCACAGTCATATTTGCTTTCCCTGTTTAATTTCTCTGAGATGACTAATTGTTTTAAGAGCCACATTCCCAAACTAAAGCAGAGAGACAAACACCCCACTAATACACTTCCCCCAGCTTAAAATCATCCAGATAAAGACAAAATATATTTTGCTCTCTGTAATTGTGAATATTCTCTTCCATTAGACTTTATGCTTGAAACAGATAAGGTGTTTTCTTTGCAAAAGCAATTACTGAGCTATCTCTTTTTGGCCACATCTGAATTAACCATGATCCTAGGCCAAGATATGAGACATTGGCAGTGAAGGTGAATGCAAGTTCGGCAAAGCAGAAATTTCAGTTCAGAAACTGTTTATGAATTATGTTATGAATTCAGATTTTCTGTACTAAATTAAAAAGAAAAGCTCTCTTGGGATCTAGTAGTCTTCAGGGAAAACATGTTCAATCATTTCATTTGTCTACAACATTTCTTTTCCTCTGGCATTACTATAAAGTAAAGCAGGTTAATAAAAATATTTTGTATTATAAGACTTTGTAGGTAGAGCTATTCCGTAAGTGTCTGCTTTGGTAGAAGGGTATGTATTCATTATTTATGATGCAAAAGGCTATCTCCCTGAAGTTTTTCTCTTCAGTCCATAAAACCTGGCATTTCCTTCTTTCCACTGTTGACTCAGCTTCCTAAATTCATTTCTGATCTCTGTTGTGTTTTCCAGGTACCACAGCTCAGAAAGATGCTATTGAAATGTTATTAATCTGCAGCAGGCCTGAGGTACCTTGGTACTCAGGGGATGCTCGGAGATGGAGATAGTCATAAGTGCCGAGCAGGGCAGCTGGGGCCAACCTGCCCGCTCCACGGCAATAACTCACTAGAGCCGCTGCCAAAGATGGGCAGAGCTCAGCGTTACCCTATTTCCTGACCCTCCAGACGCTGCTCAGCACTCGTGGCTGGGGCTGAGTGGCAGGCGTTGTGCTCTGAGTGGCCGTAGCCAACCTCAGTGCAGCGCTGAGCCTCCTGGCCACATTGGGACCTTCCTGGTTCCAAGGTGCAGCTGGGACAATAGGTTGGTACCAGCTCAGCTTTTTTATTTTATTTTATTTTTTATTCACTTCACTCACTTTTTCCACTTAAAACTGAAGCATCTAGTTGTCAGTGGAGGGAGTCAGGTTTCTGCAGAGGAGGATTCAAAACTTCTTCCCTAAGCCTCTGTCTTAGATAACCCTTGTCTCACATATATTGAAGAACTTGACTGTCCACAGTTTACAGAGGGGCCGCAGACAAGTAGACACACAAAGCAGAGGAAATGAATCCCATGGTGTTGATGAAACTACTTTCATGTCAACTGCACTGGTATTTTGGAATAAAACCCTTAGATTTCTGTGACTTGTATGTGTTAGAAGGCAACGAGATTAAGAGGCTTGTTGTTCAATTAAATAATCTCCGTTATTCTCTTTCTTTTTTTAATCCCATTTCACTTTGTTTCTTGCAAGTCAGTGACAGCCATTTCCCAAGCACTTTCAGTAGCAGAGTGGAAGAATTTTGGTGCTGAAGCCTGCTACCAGCCTGCTGCAAGCGTATTTATATTCATACAGCAACTTCAGAGTCAGGCACCTGAGGAGGATGAGGCTAAAATAAGCAGACACTTTGCCTAAGCAGTAGCCCACTTGGAGGGCTGATTCTGAGTTATGATGTGTGAGATCCAGTAGTGGTACTGCACTGCCGTGTGCATCAGCAAGGTGCCAGCAGACCCAGGGCACCCCACTAAAATGCAGAAAGTGCCACTGGAAAAAGCTTTGGTTTGTGCAACTGGGTTATACTCTCTTACTGGGAGCACTGGTGGAACCCATGTGTCTCTTCTTTGTGCTCCCTGGAGAGAATTGGAGTTTCTTAACATAAAAATATACTCCACAACAGTGCTGTAAGGTGATCTGCACAACTGTTGTGATGAATTAACTAATATGAATATTACTGAAAAGTCATAGGCAGTAGGATATCAGCTACTTTCTGAATTGGATAATGCAACTTTTATGTTCAAGTACCATGGTTTTCAGTGCTACACTATTGTATTTACTCTGAAGAACCCAGTTGCCCTTCTAGTTAATTGAAGTCTTTCAGCGGCTGTTTGGAGAGAAAAGAGGAATCTCTGATCGTATCTGAGTACTTGGAGAACGACTAGGTGCCCAGTCAAAGGTGGATATAGGCCGATGAGACTTGTCTGCCTCGTACAGTAATTACTTCCTATGCGTTTTACAATCCAAGAGCAAGGAGGAGGAGGCATATGGCAGAGAAAATGTCTCTAGGAAACAGTTCTGGGTCTAGGAGCACTGTGTCCCTAATCAGAAGCCACATGTCAGCTAGGTGCTTGACTGGGTTTATATCAGACATGAATCCTCATAACTTCCCATAAACCAGCATGTAACTTCAATAGTATAAAGCTCATTTCATACTTTGTGGGAGACTGTGATAGGTTTAATTAATTATCCTTAATTGTTTGATGAGCAAAACTATGAGGACATTCTCAATGATTTTTTGGTATGTAGCACTAAATATATGAAGTTAAAATCTGTGAGTGGTAAAAATATTGGATGCACATAGAATTGAGTAAAATTTTAAAAGCTGATTAAGATCTAAGCAGAACAGCTGTTGATGAGAGAAGTTTGTTCTTTCGCAAAAAGTTGTGTGTGTTTATCAAGATATCTCTCCACACTGGGGACTAGAGCAGCTCTAGCTTTGCCTGTCACCTGCTGATGACTGACTTAAAGTGGTCTCTTGTTTTATTCTCCAATGGCATATACAGTCTACAAGAGGCCTTGGTCTTGGCTTCCTTTTTGGAGATGGGTATATCCAAAACTGCAGCAATATCAGAGGCAAAGAGCATCATTTGTAGGCTGTGGGATGGTCATGAGAAAGTTGTCATGTCCTCTAAGAGGACTGTCTGGTCTACCTTTCCAGGAGTGGTATCTGAAGCCACAGATGTCCATAAAGCCATTTTCTTTCCATTTCTCTCTCCTTTTTTTTTTTTTTTTTTTTTTTTGGTTCTAGGAAACCCTCCTTTTCTTCTTCACTTTCCTTATCGTCTTGTGGGAAACAATTTCTCTGAGAAAGGCCTCTACCTGTTCCTGATAAAGACTAGGGTGATCCCATAAAACTTGTGTGCTTGATCATGCTACAGGAGGAATCCAGTGGTTAAACAAAAAATAACATATAGCTATGCTGAAAATCCTCATATTTGTATCAGCAGTGATAAAACACTGCTCTTTCTTAGGTTTCTGCTTACCAGACCCAGAAGGGCTTTATAACTCATGATGATCATGCCAACCTGAAGACAGGATTAATAAATGCCAAGTGAGCTGTGAGTGTCAGAGGAGTCTCTGCAGATAATATAGCAGAGGTGAGCTACCAAATGATTGCGCATCTTGGAAAATTTCAGTGAGGTGTTGACTTCAGGGTTAGGAAGGCAGGGATGAGGAGAGGTGCAGCAGAGGGATATATCCAGCTCTGTAGGCTTTTGATGAGATGTCAGTTTGAGGTCATCACAGACAGTTTAATCATAGCATGTGCTTCTCTCCAGGTTGAACTGGTGTTTTCCTGAGCTCTGTCTCTAGGAAGCAGAGAAAAGCGCTGTCCAAAAAGGCAAGTGACAAATCAGGACAATTTTGAGCACTGTTCTTTGCTACTCACCTCCAGCACTCATGCAGGATGAGCAGGGAGTAGTAGGGCCTGCAGAGAGGAATAAGAAAGATACATCACTGCTGGCTCATGTCCTTCAGTCACGCACTGAAAAGGAGTGCTGTCACTGTCTTTACTTTCCACTCTGCCCAAGAAAAATGCAGTGACTGGATGTGAACTGCCAAGTGAAGACAAATCAGGACTTACCCAAGGGAAAAAGAGTACCTTAAACTGACTTAAAATGTCTTCTTGAAAAGCTTGGTTCACCTCATGATGCCTCATACTGGCTGAGGGCACTAACAAAACTGAGTGTGACACAAAAATGATTCTAATGCCTTACAGCTTCTGGGTCTACCACCATAACAAAAGACTTATTCTGTCAAGCTTTCTCTCTTTTTGAGGGCAAGGTGAGACCACCTTGGCTGCAGCTGAGGGAGGGAAATGGGTGCTGGAGCAGAAAAATCGAAGGCCAAGAGCAGTCAACACCCCACAGAGAACTGGGACACCAGCGTGTGGCAGTGTTTGCTTCCTCATCAGAGAGGAGGTGGCAGAGAGTGTGTGTGCTCCTGAGGGAGGCAGCCCAGATGCTGGCAGCAAGAAGAGGGAGTACAGCCAGGAAGCTTGGTCATGGCTGTTCCTAGGGCAAAGTCTTGTTTGTTGTCTGTATAGTTAACCTAGAAGTTCCTTGCATAGCGATGAAAGGACTCCTGCACCATTTTTATATCTACAGATCAGCTGAATCTGCTACCAGTGATTCAGGGGACTCCTGTCTAAAGGCTTCCAGGTTGAGAAGGTTATAGATCCCAAAGTAGTTTTCTTCTGGCCTGCATCCTATTGAACTATCATGGTAACACTGTTACCGAGATTTAAAAACGTAGTGGGTTATGGCTATAGATTCTTGTCATGCATTTCATCTTTTCACCATGGCTCCAGACCTTGTGATTAACTCCCCAAATCCTGTTATTGTCCATAAACATAATCATAATTCCCTATAACCAACCAGAGCACCTTACTGCTTCAATGACTTGACTCTCCAGCTGCAAACTTTGGCCTTCCTTTTCCAGGTTTTTTCCTGGCAAGAATTTTGGGGGGGGGAGGGCAGGGGAAGAGGGGCATGTAAAAAATGTCCCTGTCTGCAGAGAGGAGGAGACTCTTGTTTTTCAGCAGAGAAGTAAGCAAGAAAACAAGAATTCTGGGGCACCTCATGCAGGAATCATGCAGAGTGGCTGGCTTTGCACTAACAGTTGTGAAGTGGGGTTACAAACCAGCCAGAATAACCCCAGAACAGTAAATTGTACTGAAAATCAGGCTGTATGATGCCTGTAATTGGCATAGCATTGTGTGAAAGCAGAGGGAGAACACTGTAAGTGTGGCTGTTGTTTTTCGAGGATTTTCATCCATTTCCAGTGAACACAGGGATGCACTTTCTCTGTATCTCAGTGAAGGTTTATTATTTTTTCAAGTTAAAGGACTTTAAAATACCAGGTGATTTTTGTTAAAAAATGATGAACAAGTAAGTTTCACATGATAGGCTGGATATCACTTGCAACAGATATACAGTGTAGGCAAGCCTTAGGTCAAAGATAGTGCTTCTGTGGGTAAAGATATGTTCCAGCTAACCAAGCACTATTGATAAAAGAAGCTGAAGTTTTCACATATGGAAATCTCCGGAAATATTAAATGGGGAACCTGAACAAATCCATAGGAACTTCCACAGATTTATGAATATTATTATCTATGAACTTTAATTACACTGACATTTAAAGTGAACAGAAATGGCACTTTAATTGCACTGTCACCACACTTTTATTGCATATATTTAAATATATTAGAAAGTAGTTAGAGTTGTACTGTACTCTATAAGACCAGTTCAGGAGTTTAGATGTTAAAAAAGTGGAAATAAAGATCTCAGAGCTCCATCTCAGCTAGGAAAACTGGTTTGGTAGTTCCATCTCTGTATCACAGAGCAGCTATTTGGCAATTTGGCTGAAGAACAATTCTCACACCAGCCCCTGCAGTATCTGACACCAGCCATTGCTGGAGCTAGTGGACTGAATGAAGTGTGTGGCACCTCACATCTGTTGAGGCAGTTCCTCCCTCTGTCATCACCTCCTTGCTGCCTACAGTAAAAATCAAACATCTTCTGAACTTTTAATTTTGTCAAAAATGTTGCCATATGGAGTTCTTATATTGCATGTTTTTCCTGCAAACTTTCTTCTTCTTTGTGGAAGGTTGTTAGAAAGGAAATTTGCTTTTCATGAACCCTTAGAAGATACTCTGTTCATGTTATTTCCTACTGCTCTGGCAGGAGAACAAATAAAGGTTGTACTAAAGCTTCAGCAATAGTGTTGCCCAAAGTCTTCTGGGTTAAGGTATTGAAGAGCTTGATTCAGTTCTTCAGTTTTTATTTGTCTCTTGGCAAGACACTCCATCTCAATGACATCTAATATTAATGACTGCAGAACAGATCTCAGTCTCAGAGCTGCAGCTGTAAAGCTGTACTAATCCCTAATTCATAACTGTTATTGTGATTGTGTATACTCGCAGGCTGGACTCCATAAGAAGACATCCTGGTTCAAAGTATTCAGAAATCAAAACCATTGGTCCTCACAAAGTTTCTGCACCTACAAAGCTATGATGCTGGACATCACAATTAGGTTATTGCACGCTCCTTTGAGGAAAACAGCATTTTGTTTCTTGTTCCCCGAATCCATCTGATGCCTTGAATACACAAATCTAAATTCTGCCCTCATTATTGACAATTGCATAAATGTGTCTATACTTCTCATTCAGCAAGCAATGATGCTGACCCTATGTATCATACATCCTCCCAGGGCAAATCTGAAAGAAGTCTGCTCACTGGACTCTTAAAAAATGAATTGCCAATGAGATTTTAAATTGGGAAATACTTATGTGGGACTCTTTAAAAAGGTCCCTCCTGAGATTTTCTACTCCATGATCCACTGCTTACTTGACAAGGATTGTTGTCATGCACTGCTGCTGTATGGCTTCAAGTTCCCTGTTCAGTGGGTCAAGTCCAAGTGTTATAAAATCTAAAACACAGATTCACATCCCAAAGACCTACATTCTTTGTTTCTGAAGATGTCTGTGGTTAGCATTCTGGAATATTAAAATTCACACTTTTCAGATGAATCCATATTACAAAATGGTCCATCTTACTTTGTGTAATTTACTTATTGTTATTTAGTATGCCACCATTTGTACTACCTACAAATGCTACTGATCGTGGCTTTGGATTTTATCCTGGATTAAAATGCCAGATACTCTACTAAAGAGATATAAAGGGATACTTTAATGATGCTGTAACTCTGTTCTCTTTTCTTGCTGATGACTTGGATGATGGACTAGAGTGTGCATGCTTGTTACATTTGCAGCTGATACAAACCTGGGAAGGATTGCTAACATGCTGGAAGAAAGGACCGGAAATTCAAAACAGTCTTCCAAAATGGGAAGTATGGTCTGAAAATAAAGATGATCAATTTTGACAAGGAAAAGTACAAGGTAGCTTATTTGGGTAGGAATAACCAGCTACAGAAATATCTGATGGCAAATGTGTGGTTTTCAGCAATTCTGCATGAAAAACTGGAGTTTTCAAGAGTTTTCAATAAACTGCGAGTTCAATGTGAGTCATCAATGTCTATATGGTGAAGAAAAAAAAAGAAGTAAATGTCACACTGGGGAATATAGACACCTCTTTAGCCTGCAACACAAATGAAATATTCTTCCTGCTCTGGACAGCACTGGTATGGCCTCTGCTGCTATTCTGAGTTCAGTTTTGGATGATGCATTTCAAAGACGTGAATCAGCTGGAGAGAGTGCAGAGCAGAACAACAACACTGACATCTCAAAAACATGGGCTTTGCAGACAGACTAAACTGACTGGGTCAGCAAAGTCTAAAGAATGAAAGACTGACAGCAGCCTTCAAATTTGTAAAAGGTATCTCTAAAGAGAAAGAGAATAACCTCTTTGCCACATCCATAGGGCAAGAAGTACAGAGCATAAATTGCAGCCACTGGAGGTTTTTAAAAACAGGTCAGACATGCTTAGGACTGATAAAAGCATAGCTGATCCTTCCTTGAGGTAGGGGTGGTTCAGATGACCTCTCAAGGTCCTTTCTGTCTCTCTTTTGCTTTAGTACAACTGTTGGCACGTAGTTCTGTTGTTGATCTATTTTGCTATATTTCTGTGGTTCTGATTTCAAGTTTCGGAATCACAGACAAGCTTTGCTAACCATCTTTAGAGACTGTCATTTGATTCTGGTTTTATATTTACTGTTGATTTTCAAATCCATCTGCTTTTAGTCCATTTAATGTATGGTACCCTGACACGTATTTGTTGACTCTTTACACTGAACATCAGAGTTGGGTGAAAATTCACTGTTTCTTGTACCCTTGCCTTGAAGCACTAGCAATACAGTATAGATATATACAACTCACTTTTCTATGTGTAGCTGCCCTCAGCTTCTACTGGACAAGGTGTTAATATCTGCCTGTGTACCCACGTATCTGCCTGTTACCTGGAGTACTGGTACTTCCTGAACTACTTCTCTGTATCAAACCCTTTTATTCTTTTTCCCTTGACTTGACTTATTCTGATATATCTTCAGGATGAACTCCCTGGTATGTGGATTTCATGGGACACAGGCCAAGTTCTCTTCTCTTCTCTTCAGCATCTGTGAACATCCTAACTTCTCAAAACAGCATTTGCAGCTGGCTTCTTCATCCCTGCTACCTCATTCTGGAGTTTATGAAATCCTCCGCAGTACATTTTTCCCTAATCCAAGGCAGCTGGGCACAGGAAGGTGGGGAAAGTGGGATATTCCAGCTGAAAAAAACACCTGAACAATTTCAGACCTGAAATGTCTTCTTGGGCTTCCTTTAGCACCTTGTCCCCAAAGGACTAACTAGCTCTGCAAATGTTTGGCTCAAGAAACATTCAGGCTGTATTAGTTTGGCAGCGTGCACAAGGTAATGATGCCTACCAGACACGACTGTATGCCTCTGTTCTCACAGCACAGTTTACCCACACACAAGCTAGATGATCATGTCTTGCGGTTTGCTCCTACCACAGCTATACTGGACCAGACATTGCCATTCACGAGACCAAACAGTGCCATTCCTGAGGTGCAATAACATGAAGTGTGAGATGGGATGGAAGGGTTTTGGGGGTTTTGTCCTTCAGTTTCATTCTTATTTCCTTCCCTGCCAGGCTTGCCAGCTCCTCAGGAGTGAGTTGTTCCAGGTGTGCCTGTTAAATTGGCAGTGACTGACACTTATTGCTGGCATCTGGGGATCCACTGTCATTTAGAACTGCTAGGACCTGTTAAAAATTGTACTTTTCACATGCACCTTCCCATCTAGTCCCTCTTTCACTTGGTATTGTCTAATATGATCAAAGCATGTACCCATCACGTACTCCCTCTTTACTCTGTCACCAGAAGGGTCTGATGAATTGCCCTTGCTATTATTCTGAACCTGCAGGACACTCAGACACAACACAGTGCCAACACAACAGTGACAACTGAATTATAGCAGCTTCTCAGCTTCCTTTGCAGCACAGATACAATATTTATGGCACTATCAATGCACAGTGCTGTCAGGATTTTTAAAAGGAGAGTAACTCACCTGTCTCTGTCACACGTGGATGTCATCTGTGTTTCAGAAGTGTCAGGAGAATCCTTACCAATTTTTCTCTCTTAACAGTCTTCTGCCATGAAGCCCAAGTCAAAAATGGCAGACTGCAGCACAGGAAAACCTGATGGCTCTTTCTTTGGAGGCAGCCAGGATAAAATTTGCAGCTGTGCTGTTTAAAGAAGTGATTTAGCCTTCAGGTTACAGAGATGTGTGAGTAATTTTTTCTCCCTTATTCCCTGATTTTAAGCAGAATTTAGATTTCTAAATATCTGCATGGATCTGGCCTGTAGAGTTATGGAGCATCTAATACTTGACCAAGCCACTACATGTTGCAAAACGAGATGATATTGAGAACTTTATGCCAGGCTGGGTATCAGCTATCTCCTCAGGCCCAGCCTAAGTCATGGAGCTGGCATTAACACTGTATTTGCATGCTCTGTTTACATCAGCAGAAGCATGACTGTCTCTGACAATGATCGATCCAGAGAATATTTCTATTGCCAAGGGATGGAAAAACACACAGATTCAGCAGTCATGAATATGGTACCTTAGATTTAAGCCCCCACCACTTTTGAAAATAAGACTTTGCTAACACATAATTTTTTTTTTTTGCTGTTATAACCATATTGGCAAATTCCTTTCAGGGCAGATGAAGATGTGCCAGCAAAAAGGTTTGCTTTTGCTAGCATTGCTTGTACCGCCCCAGAGAGCAGAATATATTCTACTGGTGAAAGCATCCCATGGGGGACAAAGCAAATGCCTCAGAGCCAGCCCTTTTGGGATCCCTCTGTAGTCAGATGAAATCTGGTTGATAATGGCTGATGGGACCTCCCTAAAGTAAAACTAAAATAGGTCATAGGATTTATAGCTGAAAAGAGCCAGCTATCCAGCAACTGGGAAGAAGCAAACTCACATGGCAACATCTACACTGAAGATACTGACAATTAGGTGAGATGCATCTTTGGGTGTCTTAGGCCCTGGACTAATCCAGCAAATACGTTTTTTTTGAGTTACTTTTTGCAGATCACTTAGCTACAATCCTAACTGTTTTTAAACAAATCCATCTGATTCTGCCTGAAGCTGATGGGGGAACGTGGACATGGACTGCTCTGCAGCGGTACAGCAGGGACCATAAACTCCAACTGGTTGTGCTGATAATGACTTGTGCCTACAGCTGAAGGCTCTTGTTCTCACGGAAACTTTGTGAAAAGAATGCCTGACCCTTTCCTGCTATGACTGCTTTTCCAGCTGAAGTTTTGGTGGCTAGTGATCTGCCTGTGGGCTTATAAGTCGCTTAGGTACTTCTGAATTGCTCTCTCAGCAGGTTCCACACATCTCTAGGGAAGAGCCAAGACAAAGCCCCAGAGGAAGGGGGGCCGGTGTACAGCTGGCCTCCCTCACAATTTGTCACAAGAACTTGCTTTTATTTTTCTGCTTGAAAAGCTGGCTATTAAATTTCTCTCATGTCTTTGCACTGACCTGGACAACAACCAATCTCTATTACAGTCACTAAAACAAATCTGGTCTCAGAGAGACTCATGTGCCAGTGGTGATGGATATTTCATGGCACATCCCTTTGCCCATCTCTTTTAAAATGACAAACCTGCATTTAGGAAAAGGAAATTTACTGTGGCTTTTCTGTGCAGATGGTGCTAAGCATGAGTTAGCATTTGTAAGCTTATAAGCACATATGGTTTTGTACATATCAATTAAGGCAGTTGGCTAATCACTCTAATATCATTACTGATTCATCTGTATTCCTTCAAATAGGCATTTATGCTCAGCCTGCTGTTTTTTGTATGTATGGACTGGATTTTACAATTCTCCTTGTCATCGTTTGTAGTCAATAACATTTCCTTGGCACCAAAGGGATTAAAAGGGTACATTTCAGAACTGTGTGGGCAAGTCGTTTGGCCCAGGCCTTATGTATAAGGCATGCACATAAAATATTTGTGCGTGTGTGGTTTCTTTTTAAAGGCTCTGCTAGTCATGCTGTGGGCTGAGTGACAACAGCACTATGTCTGTGCACATGGGACATACATGCAGACTCATGCATATGTTCATCCTGCTGTTTCTGACCCTGATTTACATGGCCAAGCATCCTGACCTTGCATGCCTCACCTCACAGTCTTTGTTGGGCTCACCACCATACTTTCACCTCAAAAGCCTTGACAAAGCCGATCTGTTTACCCCAACCTTCTCTCCTCCATGCAGAGGAAAATAAATCCCCAAAACAAGAGCTCAGATGCCCACCGCTATCTCCCTGACTCTCTTGTGCCTGCCTCCAAGCCTGCTGCTCCTGCTTCCTCAGCACTGCGGTTCCACCACATCATGCCTATCTCACCTCCATGCCACTGCACAGCTCCTGGCTTGTACATTTCTTCTGGTATTTTGGTATCCACTGTTGTCTGGATCAAACTTCTTCTGTATCCAGACAGCAGTCCTGAGATCTGTACTGTCCAAAGACCCAGGAGCTAGCAAGCAAGGCATAGCTGGTTACCTCCTGTAATCACAGATTTCATCTGTGCCTTCCCCTAGAGGCAACAGCTCTTCCACCTCCCTGATGTATCCTCTTCAAATATGAATAGATTTACTGAACATCCCTGGGATGGACATGTAGTTATCGCCTCTTGCAGTTAGGGAAATTCAGCTCAAAAAATTGAGACTGAAATTTCCCGATGTTAGGCAAATCATTTACAAATGACAGTTATGTGCTTAAGCTGGTGAGATGGGCAGCAGCAGTTAACAACTCTGACTCTTGGAAACCACCAGCTCCCTGAAGATAGTACGCCAGTGTATCTGAACGTCTGTTTGGGCTTTGAGAGGTGTTAAGGGTACAAAAATATATGCAAGCTGTAGCTGTCAAGAGACTTTAGGAATTGATTGCTTATTTTGATGCCGTGGCAGAATGACCTGGATCATCCCCTGGTATAGGAAACCCTCAGGGATCAGGGGGCACGTTGTTCTGCATGGCTGCCCATCAATGAGAAAAGCTCCCTCCTGGTAGCCTCTACCCCACAAAGCAGTTCTCAGGCCTCGTCTCCTTGCCAAACACCATGCACGCAGGTTGAAAAATGGCCACTCTTGTAGCAGATCTTAAAATGGAGCTGGGGATTTTTTTCTAGTTTTACATTCTACAGGCAACAAATCATGTGAGTCTTCACCCTACACACACACTCTGTTCTATTTCTTTTTCTTTCTCTTTTTTTTTTTTTTTTTTTCATTTCAAAACTCCATGTCCGCTTGCTTTTATTTCCAGGTAAACGGTGTTATTCTGGTATCAAGGACAAATGTATTTTGAAGAGCACAGGACTTTTTTGCATCTTTATTTCTGTCTTCAAATTGCTTTTAAACTTCGACTGAATCTTAGTTTAGGATTTTTTAAAGAAACTATTTTTTCTTCCAAAAAATATTTCTGCCTCTGATGCTGAGCAGATCTCCCTATCTGGGCACAAACCTTAAGTTCCTGGAAGAAAGAAAACTAAAAAGGTCATGAAATTCATAACTGATTTGTTCTCCCAGCTGTAGTCAAAAAGAAAATTTCTATGCTAGTTCCTCACAGGAGATTATTTATAGACCTGTGCTAGCCACAGTATTAGCGCTGCTACAAAAGGGTTGCAGGGTGGTATTTTTAGCAACATATCCCTACCTGGAACTTGACCATGTGATTTTCTCATAATCCCCTCCGAGCTCCATAACAGAAGCTACTTTATAACTATACCAAAGTAAGAATGAAATTGATAGGCCAACATGGCGCTCTACTTTCAGATGGTTACTGGAGACCTTTTTTTTTTTTAATTGCATTCTCTTAGAAATGCATGATCTTCCAACTTTCCTTATTTCTCCCAGAACTCTATACTTAGTTAACTGTTCAATTAACTAGATCTTTGTCAGCCTAAAAGGGACCTGAATCCTGTTAGTGTTACATGCTCACAGGTCCTACTGACGTTAATCGGAACTGGAGGTGCAAAGTACTTTGGAGATTGGATCCAGTGACTGTGCCAGGTTTCCACTCTCTCATTTACAATCAAAATGAGATCTGCCCAGTGTACAAATTAGACCTTGCTAGAAAATGGGTGTTTTCCTATGACATTTTTCAAAGAAAGTGAAGGGAAGGTGGTCAAAATTATTCCCCCCAAAATGCCTGTGTTTTTGTCAAAGACTCAAAATACTTCGGATCAGATGTGCCACCTAATGAGTAATGTAGATCACATATGTCACTCTCCCACTTGGGGAATCTGTGGTCTGATGACATCTCCTGGGATGGATGATCGGGTTTGCATGAGGAGCATTGTGGGACCCTGCCTGGCTGTGGTATGCCACAAAAGAGGTATTCTAGCTGGGTCTATGTTGGTATGAAAGTGTGGGAACATGAGGAAACCAGGCTGTGTACTACACTGTAGCAGCATTTCTGAATGAAAATATCTTAGCTGTAGTCTGAAGAAATATTATGTTTGTTCATAAGTTTTTTTGCAACACTAAATTAAAATCTCTGTGGAAATCAGACTCTGGTGAAATATTTAATAGAAATTTAATTCAAACGGTTTTTCATCAGAAAATTGATTTCATTTCAGCCCAGAGCAAATCTCACTATCTTGATTAAATGAGGCAGAGAGAATATTTACCAGTTGCTCACATCTCTCTAGTCTCTCATTTAGCTGTGTGTTTTTGGAGAGCAGAGACCTCTTGCATAGGGTCATTACAGCTTCAGACTACCAAGGCTACTTGATGACATATGTTTTAACCCTAGCTGAGACTGTTTAGCCTATTTTCTTGAACAGACCTCTAAGTCCTGCGCACTTTATGGAAATGGAGTGCTTTGAAGAACAAATTCAAAAATAACAGCCTTGTCAACTCTTCAAGGACACCAGCTCCTAGATTCCTCTCATGTAAGCTCAGCCACCAAAACACCTGGTACTTCTTCTTAGGTAAATGGCTAGTCCTCCTCACTAGTCAAGGAGATATAGGCACCTCTCAGAGAGCAACTTATTTCATCTGTTTTGGGACAGGATAATTGGAAGTGTCTATCTTTCTTCACTGACTAGAGAGAAAGTCTTGTAAACAGCTATTGTCAGGTGGGATAAATCAGACCCAAACTGGCCTGAATCTTTAGCCTATGTTTTATTCTCTCTGTGCCCCAGCTGACCTCCATGACCCAAAGGGTGATTGTCTTACACTGGGGCACACTGCTTTTCTGTAGATGGATGAAAGAAGTCCAAGAAATGTAAGCATATTGTTAGCAGTGATAACTTAGCTTTCCTCATCCTCTTCAAAGATGTTCCAAATTCAGTGGATGCTGGTGCACTACTAAATTTTTTAGCATTACCTGATATTGAGAGTTTTAATGTTGAATTTGAGCATTCTCTTGACACAGTAACTTCTACAAAATGTGTACTGATAAAGTGTCTGCTTGCTTGAAACTGAGTCTCATCCCTGTTTTACTTTGAGTTAAATTAGTCTGGATGAGAAATCTTGTATCCAAAAGAAGGAGAACAAGATTTGTAATGTCTATTGCAGTTCCATTTTTAAAGATGAGCCGCTGTACATCTCACACAGTTATAAAGAGTATATTTGAGTGTTGGGGGTCTAGTCAGCCTCCAGCGCGCCCCTTTCAATCAGACTTGTTGCAGTCACATATTTCCTTTACCTCCTGCCCATCCCACTCCAGTTCAACGTCTCCATGGGATAGCAGTAGCTGAATGGTAACTGCAGGACTGGGGAGGTGGGAGCCTGGCTGTCCCCCTTCCCTGGGTGCTGTGATGGCAAGTCTTCACTTCTCCAGGCTTCTCCCACTGCAGTCTCCTGTTCAGCCTTGCTGTGGGGAGCAGCTCCTTGTGATTCTTCCTTTGCCCCCACCTGGCTTCCCACAGCCTCTGTTCACCTGTATCACCTGCTGCAGCAATTTTTCAGCCTCTTTCCCCGGAGCGTAGCTGTGGCCCTACACCAGAGTCAAGCTGCTGCCACCCTGTGCTGCTCTCACAGCAACCTACCTGCTGTATCTACACCTGAAGAAATTGTTTCTCCCCTCAATTAACCCATTTCTCTTCAGCAGAGGAACAGAGTACATGTTTAATCATTCTAAGTCAATGACTTTTACCACAGTGATAGGTCGACTGATTCCACAGCTTCTTATTTTTGGTGTTAATATGGGTCACCAAAGGTGTCCCAGGCAACAGAAAGCACATCTTGGAAGCTCTGTTTGAAGTATTATCTTCAGAAACTTGACTGTAGGTTGCATGTGTGAGTGGTAGATGGTGGGGTGGCCTCACAGCCATACTTCTGTTGTGTGCTCCTTCCCCAGCACTGATATAGATGGAGGGCAGGTTTCCATGACATATGTCCCTGGTGCCACTCCAGTTAATGAGGAAATGCAGCATCAAACACTTTGTCTCTCTATCATGAAACTTCCATCTGTGATTGCTCCAGTATGGCAACTCTACCCTTCTAGAATCTGTCTTGCTCCAAAATGGCCATGAATTTTCATGAAGAGCCTTTGGAGATATAACATATAATGACCTGATTTCATGGATAATGTATATTTCATGTTAAGGATGCTCCACCTCAAATTTCCACATAAAACCCCTGAGCTTTGTTCTCATGGTTACCAAGGTGTCCTCTGATTCCCTCAATAAAGTGCATTATCGTGGAGCCTGCTGGAAATACTATTCCTAAACTTTAGAAGACAGGGTCATTACTATGCTATGTTTTCACTAGCTTCCTTATTCTCCTCACAGGAAAAATGATTTCTTCTGAGCTGAAACCAGGCTCAGGGGATCTTTCACAGAGACCGAATTTGATAAAATTCACTGCAGGTATTTTTGCTTACAAAAATCCAAAACAAAGCAGAGCTTGGCAGGTTTGGATTTCTTGGGGGATGCTTTTATGAACTCAGAACTCTTTTGTCTTGGAAAATAAGCTCTTATGAAGAACTGGATCATTGAGGTATATCTTCTTTTAGTAATGAAAGAAACTAAGAAATTAATGAGAATACAAATATAAATAGATTATATTTTAATTATTGTTATTCTCCTTTAGAAAATAAAAATTTTGGGAAAATTTTTTGGAAAAAAGCTACGCTTATGTATTTTTCTGAATTTGAGTCTTGCAAAGCAGACTTATTGGTGACTCTGACCTGCCAGAAACCATGTTGCTCATATAAGTAATTTTGTCTTAAAAGCTGATTTTTCTTTCATAAACACAATGTCTTCTGACTGGTTGAAATATATATTTTAAATCCTTATCAGAAGAAAGGTCAGTCATACAGTGACGTGATTTTACTTGCAGAGATTCCACTTAGTATAATGTCTGATGAAAGAAATTCAACTTAACCTTTTAAATGACTTTGGGAGCCTGAAGAAATGTCATGACACTGTTTCCCTGAGGCATTGTCATCTTCAGATTCTTTCATATCCCATCTCAGCTGCCTCATCTCTCTGTAACAGCTGCTCATAAGAAATATGCCTGCCTTCCTTCATAGTCTTTGCTGGCATTAAAAAAAAAAAGGAAAAAAAAGAAAGAAAAGAAAGTATTTACTGACGTTTAAGTAGTTTTTGCTCATGTTTTGCTCAACTTTGCTTATAACTTACCACTTCTCTGTATCCCCTGCTGAGTGTGACGGCCACATACTTTTGGTACAGAGTGCATAAGTCCAAGGAGAACAGGTGCAGAAAGAAAAGAAATAGACTTTCAAGAAAACCTTGTGCTTCTTCTCCAGGTAATTATACTTCTGATTGCTTGTGGGTTTTGCTGTTTGACATTTTAATAGGTCTATGTTCACATTTTAGTCACTATAACAGGTTCACAACAGCGTGTGCCAATAGAGCAAACGTTGCCTGAAAGGCAGGAGCACCTCTCATAGGCTTTACTAGAAATGGATGCTGTTGCAGCCACTAATCAGACCAGCATGCTTCTTTCTTTTCTTTCTTTCTTTTTTTTTTTTTTCTGTTTCCTAAGAGGGTTTCTTCATAGGTATAGTCCTCATAGGAACTGCACTGCTGTCCACTGAAAGCCTGTAATTTTGTATGAAAATACTTTGTGGAAAATGTCAGCAGTGCCATTAAGAGCTAAATAAATGTATAATATAGTCCAAATTCTCCTGATAAAATCCACTGACTTATGCTAGTTGTGAGTCCAGACTCTTCAGCAGTGTAGCATAAGGGTTATGGAAAGTCACAGTGTCTGTAAGTAACAAAAAACAGATAACTGTCATGTTCCCCACCGTGCTTCAGCAGAATCACAGAATCAGTAAGGTTGGAAGGGACCTCTGGAGATCTTCTTGTTCAGCCCCCCAGCTCAAGCAGGGTCACCTAGGACATGTTAGACAGGGTTACATCCAGGCAGGCCTTGAAGATCTCCAGAGAAGGAGACTCCACAACCTCTCTGGGCAACCTGTGCCAGTGCTCTGTCACTCTCACAGGGAAGAAATTCCCCCTCACGCTCAGGCGGAACTTCCTGTGCTTCAATTTCTGCCCATTGCCTCTTGTCCTGTCACACGAGACAACTGAAAAGAGTTTGTCCCTGTCCCCTTGACACCCTCCCTTCAGGTACTTCTACACACTGATAAGATCCCCCCCCAGGCTTCTCTTCCCCAGGCTAAACAGGCCCGGCTCTCACAGCCGTTCCTCATAGGGCAGGTGCTCCAGCCCTCTGATCATCTTTGTAGCCCTACACTGGCCTCTCTCCAGTAGCTCCATGTCTCTCTTGTAGTGGGGAGCCCACAACTGGACACAGTACTCGAGATGAGATCTCCCCAGGGCTGAGTAGAGGGGCAGGATCACCTCCCTCCACCTGCTGGCTGTCATAAGTTACTCTCTTGAAGGTTAATTCATACAGAGAGTTTGTTAAATCATGTGAACAATTTATTTAATTAAGTAAGCAGCCACAAGCAAAACAGCGCTGGGCGGCCGGGGAGTCTCAGCTCCGCCAACGGCGCGCGCCTCCCTCACACACAGTCCCCCCCTTATAGTCTGCGTTGTAATCTCCCGGTGCGTCCCGCGCATGTGTGAGTTGCTGGGGGGGTCGTCTGAAGCTCTCTGGTGGTCGTGGAGAGGAAGGCCGTGGTCTTCTTTTGTCTCTTTATTTTGGTTTGTCTCCTTGTGAGTGATCATAGGGGTTTGCTTATCTGTTGTGTTGACTCCCTTTTTGGGATGCTGTTCTGTGAGAAAGTTACAGGCGCCTGCTTATCTTTTCTTTGTCCTTTTACCTTCAAAACCTCTGAGCAGCTTGTTGCTTACTTCAGCTCTTCATAGTCCTGTAAGATAGCTAGGGCCCCGACACTAGTTCCACAAGGGGTCATATAAGCTTTTGTGCTTACCATAATTTATTTGTCTGACACCATGTCTCAACCCTGATTGTTGTAAAACCTCCTTCTAAACAATGAACAAATAGTTACAATTTATTACACTGGCAACACCCTTCCTAATGCACCCCAGGAGACCATTGGCCTTTTTGGCCACAAGGGCACATTGCTGGCTCATGGTCAACTTGTCATCCAGCAGCACTTCCAGGTCTTTCTCCGCAGAGCTGCTCTCCAGAAGGTCAGCCCCAGCCTGTACTGGTGCATGGGGTTATTCCTCCCTAGGTGCAGGACCCTACACTTGCCCTTGTTGAACCTCAGGAGGTTCCTCTCTGCCCAGCTCTCCAGCCTGGCCAGGTCTCTGAATGGCAGCACAGCCCTGAGGTGTGTCAGTCACACCTCCCAGCTTGGTATTATCGGAAAACTTGCTGAGAAGGCACTCTGTCCCCCTCATCTCGGTCATTGATGAAAAAGTTGAACAGGATGGAACCCAGTCCTGAGCCCTGGGGGACACCACTAGCCACAGGCCTCCAACTGGATTCCATGCCACTGATGAGAACCCTCTGAGCTCTGCCTTTCAGCCAGTTCTCAATCCACCTCCCTGTCCGCTCATCTAACCCACACTTTCTGAGCTTATCTAGGAGGATGTTATGGGAGACAATGTCAAAAACCTTGCTGAAGTCAAGGTACACAACATCCACTGCTCTTCCCTCATCCACCAAGCCAGTCATTCCATCATAGAAGGCTATCAGATTGGTCAAGTAGGATTTTCCCTTGGTGAATCCATGCTGGCTACTCCTGATCACCTTCTTTTCCTCCATATGCCTGGAGATGACATCCAGGATGAGCTGTTCCATCACCCTTCCAGGGATGGAGGTGAGGCTGACTGGCCTATAGTTGCCTAGGTCCTCCTTCTTTGCCCATTTTGAAGACTGGAGTGACACTGGCTTTCTTCCCCATTTTGAAGACTGGAGTGACAGTGGCTTTCTTCCAGGAAGTGCTCTGGCAGAGTGCTGCATCTGGGCACCCTGTCTGGTGAGCTCCCAGACCTGCTGTGCTCACCCTAACTGGAGAAGCTGTAAAAGCCACAGAAGGAGCCATTCATGTTAGATTTGTAGGCTCCCTTCATGTGGCAGTTACACTATAGCAGTAATTTTTAGTCCATGATGACAGATCTCTGGGGACTGCTCCTAAAGATATGTTAAAACTAACCAGGAGAACTCCTGCTGGTAGCAACTGGCTTATATCTATCTTCTAGGGCTCAGCACCTAAGCAGGTCCACAGTTAATAAAAACACAGTTTGAACCCCAATCCCTTACAGCAAAAATCCCCTGGCAAAAGATCCACAGTCCTCCTTTTTTTTTTTTTTTTTTTTTTTTTGATGTTTACAGGTTTCTGGTATATTACTAACATATTTCCCACCTTGCACAAGACTAAAAAATTAACATTGAGAGCAGGTAAAATAAAATTCACGGAGTTGTTTTGGACTCTGACAAGGGCAATGACTTGAGAAGGAGCTAAGTACTGCCAAAGGGTTCACAGTGCTGCCTGACTCACTGACCTGCTGTTTGGTTTAAGGACAACTTACTCTGATTTAATCTGTATGTACAAGTCCTCAAGTGCTGCTGAATGACTAGCAATTTAAGCGCGACTCCAGAGCTGATCTGTACAAACTCTTTTAGCACCTGGGGGAGTTAATTCCCATGACTCCTGAAGACCTGCCAAACAGCTCTCCTCTGTAGGGTGGTCTCATATACACTGGCAAGGGAAGGAAGCAAGCAAGATAGACCACTGAGTGGGGAATGGGAAGACACCTTCAGATTTAGGCTGTCTGAGGGAAAAGCAGATGAGCCCTCTGATTCCTGTCCTGGACACCCAGGGAAGCTGTGGCCATTTGGATTTTGGGAAAGGCTTCCCCCTACCTGATTGAGCCCTAAACCTCTTAATATACAAAGGGAAATATAATACCTCTTATCTAAGGGCCAAGTGTTAGTTATTTATTACTGTCATTATTCATTTCCACTGTATTTCCTTGTAGGGCTTTAATGCTTGCTGGGCCACTAGCCTAGCTTAAGGTCCTAGATTTCCTTGGCTTACCTATCCCCTGTTTGTCTGGTATGTGGTTCCTGGCTGGCACATACACAAAGGGGAATTGGGCATCACAACTGGTACTTATTATTATGTCACATAGTTCATTATAATGTCATAGTTCATTCATTTTTTTTTCTGTTTTCTTCACCAAGTTTCTTGCAGCTAGATGAGGACCATTAGTTTCTGAAATGAAACATTTTAATTAAGCTGATCTGCACTGTGCCTTCTAACTCTTCAGATAACATTGCCAAATTAGGAAGGTGCAATCTCTTTCATGTTTGCATTTAATAAATATTTCAGTGCTGCTTAGTAAGGCTGAAACTATTGCATCAAGGACACTTGGAGTCATGTCCTACTGACTCCCTGCTCTGTCTCGTCCCTTCAGAAGGTGGCGTGTGAGACTGAATCACACTGCTGAAGCTGTGCGTGCATGGGGCTGAGCAGGGAGACTGTCGGCATGACAGGCATGTCCCTCATTTATCTGATAGTGCAAAGAATCTTCATACGCTGCCTCTGAAAATAGCCTCTTCCATCCTGCCCCTGAACAGAGAATTACTCTGTGCGTGGCACCTCTCCCCCTCTCTGAAAGTTCAAAAGGTAAAGCAAATGCCTTGCGGCATGAGCAGAATGAGAAATGGCACAGCTACAAACAGATGCACATTTTCCCACGGCTGGACTAGTGTTAGCAAGTCCTGCCTCCTTCACTCTTGGCCAGGGGTTCATGTGAGCTTGCTGCCTCCACTTCCCTTCAAAATGAGCACTCAGGACTTGTTTGGTTTCAGAGTGGCAAAAAGGTTAGAAGTGAATCATGGCCAGGATGGGGGTGGGACCAAACAGCGATGGACACAAGCCTGAAGACAACAATTAAACAGTAAAGTCTTCTCTTTTCAGTCCCAACTGCAGAAATGACTGTCACCTCTCAGCTACTAGGTCCAGGACAGTCATTCATGTTTTGCATGTCAGTGGGATCTTTCTTCAGTTGCACCACTGAAACACCCATAAACCTAGAAAGAAGCCCCAGATAAAACTTTGGTGGAGTACTTTACCGAGCCCAGAAAATAGGAAGCATACTCAGGGATTTGATCTAACTCCCATTTACAGCCTCGCATTGCCTTCACTGCAGAGAAGGGCAGATGAAGTGCCTGGTTCGGTGAGGGGTGGTGGTGTAGCAGCACTGAACTGAGCCTTACACCCTGCTCTTCTGCACGAATATGGGAGGAGCTCAGTGGCGGACACACTGAATTTCACCTCTTCTGTCAACACCAGTCTTTCCTGAGTGCTTCTTCTTGTCCTAAGAGGTGCAGAACATGGAGGCAGGAGCAGTGTCTTCCCTAGAGATCACAACCATATGCTCTTCTGCCTCCACAGAAGTCAGTGAGATATTTCTCACAGGGTTAGGGGATACAATTGCAGGACACAAAGTGAGTTCATAGGCTAACAAATCAGGTCACCTGCAGTCACAGGCAACTACATCCCTTAAGTAACATAAAAACTTCAGCTGGAAATCGGACAATTTCAATCAGACAATTTTGCCCTCTATTCCAAAATCCAGACCAGTTTAATTATCAGAAAAAATATAATGCCTCTGGTTACTCAACACTACCATTATGATAATCACTTTACACCTTAATCATCTTTCTGATTCTCCTTACAGACTGGAAATTCAGGTATCTTGCTACTGATATTTCCAGTCAAAACTGCACTTGCAGTGCAATACACAGGCACAGTTTTTCATAAGCACTGGAAGAGATAGAGACCTGATTAAACCTCACTTGAAAGTCAGACCCTGAGGTCCTAATTCGCAAGTCGACATGTTCCAGAGGTGGAACCTTGTTTACCGACTCTCTGAAATACCTCTTTGCATTGACATTTGCTTAGTGTCTTCGTTACCCTGGCTCTGTGTTTTTTTTTTTCCCCTCTGGTGAATCATTTATGTGCTTTGCTGCTATCAAAGAAAATCCTTCACTTTCAGCACATTCTCAGAAGAAATTCTTTTGAAAAAATCTTACTTGAGCAAACCTTTCAAATAAAAGCAGAAATACTTCACATCACTCCTTTGGCTCAGATTTATTAAAAAGAAGACTAGTTATGTAATTTCGTCCACCTTTCTGCCACTATAGGACTAACTATTTATTAGCGTTTTCTCCAGGGTTAATTCAAAAGCCTTTAATGATGATGTTTCAAACATACTCTACTTGGTGGAAAATTACTTCAGAGACTCTGGTAATCTGCTCTTTCTCTGTGTAGAGTCATTGACAATTATGATGGCTCCTTTCTAGGTAATATCTGTGGCAAATTTTGTCCCTCTTTAGTCTTTGTCAGCTAGCTACTGCCTTCACTGACCAAAGGAGTCAGTATGTGCCAGGTGCAGGCTGTCATAACCACCCCTAAGCCTGGGAAATAACTGAATTGGCCTGATGCTGCTGGATTCTTCATTAACTTTGTGAGTCTTCTCTGAACTCCTGACCACTTAAGAACTCTTTCAAAGAAGCTGTGACCATCACTAAGTGAGTGAGTTAAGAGCATCCCTTTTTCAGTGCAATTACATGTGGCAATTTTCCTGTGTGGAGAGATCTTAGGAGAGAGCAAGAACCCATTACCGTGAAAGAGAGAAAATATCCTGTCCTTCAACTAAACGTCCCTGTTGAAGATGCCCAAAACAGGATTAATCTTTATTTGTCCACAAACTTCACTGAAGGTTAATATCTCCTGAGCATTGTCACTGCTGAGTCTTTTACCGTTGCCACTGCCTCTCAGACTGCTCCTTCTGGTGGGATATTTTTATATGCATAACTGAACGTCTCTATGTAATTGTGTTTTGCCTGCGACTCTGTTCCTCTTGATTAGTGAAGAACATGAACTGGAAAGGACCACGTGGGTCAGTGGGCACAGTCCCTAGCAATTAATTCCTATAGGGATCCAGAACCAGAATTTGTCCCTTTCCACACACTTGTCTCTCAAGCACCATGAAGTTCCCTGGAAGGGGGAATTTAAATCAAAATACCCAACACTATTAGTGTGCCCTAAGCTTGGCTATAAAAAGGGTAATGCAGGGCTGGACAACAATGCTGCTCCCAAAACACTAAGCCTGGAAGATCATGAGGGTTCATAGGCTGAACGTTCAAAACAGAGGGCTGCACAGGTGTGCTCATGGCTGAAACAGGACAGTGGGGGATGCCGTTTAGTGATTGCCGGTCATACCAACTTGACTATCCATCCTGACTGTGTGCGGCATTTAGAAAATAAAAAAAAAAAAAAAAAAAAAAAAAAAAAAACTCCATTTATCCTTCACAAAACATTAGCACCACCAGTGGGTCACTGGGGGTCCTCCAGGATGCAAAGTAATGTGATATCAAAGAACTGTAGATTCCCTGCGGCTTGCAAATGAGTTTTCTGGTACGTGTGTGGTAGGCTTGCCATTGTCTCCAGCAAACTAGGAAATACAATGCTGTGAAAAGAAGTGGTATGGCTGTGAAATTGCTACTTACCTATGGGTAAAGACAGTCACGCTTTAAAATTGCTGTCGACTAGCTCTGGTTTAGAAAGCATATTCATTACCAATACTAATACATTTTAGAACTTTGTGAGCCTTCCCTGTGCAGCCAGGCCTTGAATACAGGAACAATGTTAAAATAGGTAAAATTAGATCTTAGTTTGGGGCTAAGTGCTCTCCCAAGTTTTAAGCTTGGCCAGTGGAAATGTTGAACACAAAATGTGGTCGCTGCTTTTGAGCTGGTTATTTGCAAAGTGTTCAGAGTGCCCTGTCTGTCTGAGCACTACTGGCAGGATGAGGGTAAGAAGAGCATTTCTTTGCTGACAGTTCCCAGTGTTTCCAGCCTTCCTTAGCTCCCAAAACTTCCCCATCGGTGTTGCTCTGTAAATCCTTCTCTGATGGGTCCTTGGATTTCCACTGTTTTTTCTAACTGTCTTGTGACATTTCCCTCCCGTAATATGTATATCTCTCCTTTTTTTCTGGGCTAGAGGGCTTGGATTTGCTTAGAGAAGATGGGCAGAAGGGCCTTTGCCCTCCAGAAGGACTGTGCTGCAAACCACCCTCTGCATACTCTCAGCTCTCTGCTGCCTCTTCCACCTAGTTTCACTGCCTGAGCATGGACACATACTCCCTCATCTTCCCCCTTTACTCTGACAAGGAACATCTAATCCCTGGGATTTGCATTTGGCCGTGCTGGCACCCTCCTGCTGGTGCTGCTCGTGTCCGAGCTTCGCGTATGCCACTTGTATTGGGCAGCAACTCCTGCAGCTTCAGCTATTTCAGTTCACGTGGGAGCATTTCAGCTTCCACGATACGCCCAGAGACCCATACGGAGTGTATGCTCTTGCATACGCTAGCTTTAACCAAGCCCACGGCAAAGCAATCTCTTTGCTTTGCAATTCATTTTTACCGCCCTCCTCCTAACAAATGTAAACCTTAGTTGTGTATATTTGATTAAACTCCATGGGAGGCTACGAGGTGATGGCTCCCCACACTTCAGAGCACTTGTAGTGGGTTGTTTATCTTTTGCAGTTTCTTCCGTAAACACTGCACAGTGTCAGCCAGCAATTTAATGCTTTGTGCTTTAGCAACCCATATTACCAGTGAAACAGACTTTTTTTTTTTTTTTTAATCACTCTTTTGGAGTCTTTCTAACTTATTAAGAAGAGAAGGTGACTTATGTCACAGCCTTCTCTGCAGATCCAAAACTGACCTAAACAGAGGAAGTTGGTATCTCAGGAAATGAAGAAAAAATAATCATCCACTCTTTTTACTTTTCCTTTCCATTCTCCAGCTAAGTGCTCTGACCTTCAGAGGAGGGTCACCCTACTAAGCTACTTCTCTTCTTTCTGGAATTGCTCTTCCATGTTGTTATAAAACCAGGCAGTAAGAGGGGGAACAAGCTATTTTTTCAGATTGAGCAAAAATAATTTAGGAGAAGAGGAAACAAAACCTTGGGAAACAAAGATAACCCGTAATGATATGAAACTATTTTTGAACATCTGGCAAACTCAGGAAAGACAGATCTTCCAAATTAGGAACCAAATCCTGAGGCATTTGGGGCCAGTAATTATGCTTTTGTATTCCCACTCCATGAAGATTAAAACAATTATGGGTTGGAAATAGTGCACTTATTTATTACCATTTTTAATGATAATGTTCATAACCTTGTTTGGTTTAAAGTGCTATTTCATTTGGTTGATTACATTGTTCTGATTCTGCAATATCCTAAGGTTTAACAATCACACCATCTCTTCATACTTTTATATCCATAATGAATTTTTGCATGCAAATAAAATACCCATGCTTCAGCTTCCAGAAACCTCTGAGGCAAACATTTTATTACATCATGAAATTAATTTTTACTGCCCTTCTGTTCTGTGAAGCAGAAACACAAAGCAATATGAAAAAAATCAACTGAAGTGGCCTTTTCCGTAGCTTTGCAGAGGGAACTTCTGTGTTAATCTTGAAGGGAATATGCTCTTCAGATCGATGGTCAAAACCGCGGTGGTAATGACACGTTGTATGAGCTGAGTCTACTAAAGAACTCTCTGTGATAAGGGAGAGTCAACCATTATGGGACCGCATGGACCATCTTGCTGACTTGCTCCGAAGCGCGTTGGAATTTCTACCCAGAAAACTAGTGGGAGACACATTAGTGTCTGGTTTTGCAGGCTGAGAGCTGACCAGATACTGCTTTGCTTTTGGGGCCAGCAGAGTTGGAGTCCTGGTGCAACATCTGTTGCAGTTTTGTGATCCGACACCTGCAGCAAAACAGCTGAATTATTTGATTTAGAAGAACTGCTTGTGGTTTAGCCTCCTCTTTTGCAGGAGGGCAGCAGATGTGTCACTCAGAGGGATGCATCCAGAGGCACCTGGGCAGCATCAGCGATAGTGCCGGAGTTTTACAGGCAGCGACCATCTGGGAAGTAACGCAGCTCTCGGGGCTCTCCAGGGGCTGCAGCCGGGATACGGCACCTGCCGAGGGTGAGACGCCGGCCACGTTGCTCCAGGGGAGGATGACCTCCGGCTGCTGCCACGGACGCAGGGTCGGGAGGCCATTGCACTGGCATGTGCCCCTAGGTGAACTGGGGTTTCACGCAGCCGTTTGCCCGAGGAGGGCGTGCAGGATTCGGCTGCGGCGTGCTGGGTGAAAGGGACCGTGTGTTCGCTGCGTCGAAACGATTAGACGCCTCCGTGTGCAAATGGGAATTCAGCGTGTTGTGCGCTGTAAACACAACGATTTGTGTGTGCTCACGCATGTCCTGTCAGCATTTGTTTAATGCTTCAGTTGTGCTAGCTTTTTCTCTTTTACTTTGTGTTTTAATGCACAAGCACTTGCTGAAGTGTATCCACTTAGTGAGCATCTGGCCTTGCTGGGGTTTTAAACCAAATACACATTTTAACAGCATCTGACTTCTCAATCTGCACTGAGAAAATTGATAGATCCAATATCCTTTCCTTCCCTCCTACGCAAGGCTGGCTGGTCCCTCTTTCCTAACAGACCACGTTTTATGCTCCCGTGTGGGCCTGGGGTTCACAGCGGCCGATCCCGGGCAGCACCTTGCCTTAAGGACAGCACACTGTGTTTTGTAAACCACCCAGTAGCCCTCGAGCTCACTCGTGGCCTTCGGATAATACGAGCTTCTAAGGTCATCTGATTGAAAATGGGAAGCCTGACTCTCTTCTTCCACAGGCTTGGTACTTTTATTTGTTCAGTGCAACTTCAAAGGGCTATGCTAAATTGAGGATTTACTTAAGGATTTAAATTAAGTGAAGATCTAATTAGCACAGTTATGCATTATCAGGCAAGTCACAGGGCTGAGATAATTTACTTTGTTGGGTTAGCATTTGGACCAGTTATGTAAAATAAAGTGACATTAATGAAGAAGCACAAGATCCAGTCAAAGTCCATCAGGGAGCCTTCATTAGATGGTCAAAAGCACTCCATCTTTGCTGTGTTATATGCCACATACCAGGCCCTTAGATCCTCTTCTTTTTTTTCCTCACAGATCCTTAAATGATTAAATTCAAACTTTTACAGCCTTGTGCTCACCATCATGAGCCTATGTGTTACCGATGACCCAGAAATGCCGTGACCCTAGCAAATTGAAATGGAGCAAACTGTCCTCCGTCCTCAGCCAGTGCTGGTGATAGCAACTCCATCTACACAAATTGTTCAATGTGGCCGTTCACAAGTCTGTTTTATTTTCCTAAGCTGGTGGCTTCATCTCAAAGGGATCCTGAGGGGGATTTGCTGCTTCTCAACCCAGCCGCACTGCCCAGATGGGCCTAGAACAGGTGACCAGGTGCGTGCGGACTTTGAGCTGTAAGACACCTGCATGGCTCAATTTTAAACTCTATTTCCAGGGAATGCTCATACACGCAGCCTGGAAATGCTCTCTTTAAAAATCTTTATATTGATAAAAGGCCATTATATGAGTATTCAGGAAAATAAGCACCAAGGGATGTTACTGGCCAAATTCATTAAAATCTATGAGTGACTGTGTATGGAAACATTTTGGCAGAGCTCATCTAGCCTTGTAACTAGCTAATCCTTCCAGTGCAGCCATTACATAAAGGAGTTTTGATGACCTGTTTTATCGCTATTCAACAGTTAGATGAACTTTGGCAATGCAATATAGACTTACAGATTTGTCCCATATGGTTTAAGGGACCTAGCTGAAGGACTTCAGTTGGGAGTGCAGTCCAGATAGGTCCCTGAGGCAGAGAAAGCACTTCCAGAGGACCATTCACCCACCTAGCTAGAGATGCTCTCTTTTGTTCTCTCTTGTGTTACTAGAAAGGACCCTGATAACCAGTCTCCTCATCCAGGGATCTCCATCCAGTGCCTGGAATTAGCCGAGCAGATTCTGGGTCAAAGTGAGTATTATCTGTTATGTTGTTACTATTTAAAGTGACCTTTCACAGTAGGAAGAAGGAATGAGACATTAGCCCCTATGAAATTCCTGGTCATCCACTGCCCAGGATAGCTACTATTTATGGACAACTTAGGAGTATTTAGGATACAGTGCAGGATAGTCCTCGGAGGAGTTTTGAGGAGACTGGCTGAGCTCTAGGCAAGTGATGGGCTCAGGAACCAGATTTAATTGCCCTGGTAGAATGTCTTAACTGGCTTTACAGGTATCTCCAAGAGGTGAGAGCTTTTAATGCATGAGACAGACATTTCCAGTTCACCAGTATGAAAATCTTTTCAGCATCAATAAGGGAGATGAGAAAGATGCTTCTGATTCATACACAAGATGAGGGAAGTTAATGAGGAATTATAAGAGGAAGCCATACATATGTAAATAAGTGAGCAGAGCAAATAAGACCTTGAGATACTAGAGGCTTGTGTTATTCTGAGATTTTCATCTTTACTATTTTCACAAGTGGGTCATAGAAAGTTGCGGCTAGGGTCAGCTATCAATATATATTTGATTCTAACAGGTTTGTCAGGTCATAAAAGATGATTTCCTTTAGGTCTTTATCCCATGATTCCTGATATTTCCAAAACCCTGGAAAAGTCCAAAATGCACACTGAAGTGGTTTCTGATAGTCAGGGCTTCAATGGGACTGCTTTCTATTATTTTAACAAGATGATGGTGAACAAGTAACTCCTATTCCCTGTACTTCTTTAGTATACAGTAGAAGTATAAGGCAGTATAGCAGCTATACAGTATCAAGAAATAAGCATAGAAAATCTAGAAGTTTCAGAGTGCATTTCTTCAGTATTTACATGTAAAGGAGTTTCTGCTGACCACTCAGTGCAGTCCAAGCTCAATCTCAGATCATACTTTACACTGCAAACAGTCACACTTAAGTCAAGAGACTTAGCCCAAGCTCCAGGGCTGACTGGAGAGAGCAACATTAATCTCAATCTTGTGCAGTGTATTGGCAAGGGTTCAGATGTCCCTTCTTGCTTCTGCAGGGATGAGGCATGGACAGGACCATATTTTGGGAAAGGAACTGCTAAGTTGTAGGATAAGTTTTCTGTAACAAAATTAGTGTGTGAGTGCATTCCTTATCCTAAAGCTACTCATTCATGGTTGGTAGCTTACTTTGTGGTGCCTTAAAATATTTTCCTGGTTACATGTCTGCTTATCTGTACAGCCACTATTGCTTTGAGCTTATTTTGACCAGATGTCATCTTTCTGGGTAAGCATCTACATGCATGCAAGTGCAGTTGTCCCACCTGCTGGGATAACATGCGAAAAGCAAAAATATGAAACAGATAATTAAAAATCCCCAAATCAAATGCACAGCAAACTTATCTGATATTTCTGCATGCTCCCAAGTGAAGGTCCTTGCCTTGTCAACTACTGAATGGAAGAATATTTCAAAGTGCATTTGGAGTACTGAGCAGGTCTACCAACAAATTAGCATGGAGAACACATTAAGGAGAGGTGGCACCCCCTGAAATTTAACCCAGGACCTCTGTAGAGGAAAGGGAATGCTGGTGGGGTTGTGAGACTTGTGGAATCTGGGAGAAACTATATCATCCATCACCACTGCGAGGGGAAGATGAGTTGTAGCCTCAAGATGGGACGCCTTCTCTGAGGCTAGCTCAGAGGAGCTTCTTCCTGGTGATCAGGGTCATTGACTCAGGGGGCTTTGGAGTCCCTATTGCAAAGATGAGCAGAGGCAGTGACCTGCCTGCTAAGGGAATGGTATCCTACAAGTAGTAAGTATTACCTCAGCATGATCAACCCCAGAGGTTTAATCAATGTCATGCAGCAGTCCTCTCGAAGTATCAAGGGATTAGTTTAAAAGCCATGAGTTCTTTTCCACAGAGGTTATGACATTTATCATGCGCTGTCTCTCTGTCTGCTAGGCTAATCCACAGGTGTTAATGGAGAGAAGTGAAGCTAAAAATAGTACTTAATTCACAGACTGCAGAAAAGTCCAGCTCTGTCTGCACCTCCCCTGGAACTAGCCATTCTCTCCTGATGTCCTCCCATGTTGCTGAACACTTCAATGGAAATCAGAAGTGTTGCCCATCTCCCCAGTCTGCTCAGTAACATGAACTACCCCTCACTGCCTTTTGGAGACCCTCCAAATAATAGCAGCATGCAAAGGTTGCCATGTGGTTACAACCTGCCTCTGTTGGCCCTATACATCCCCCACCAGAGATACACAAGTAAACCACAGCCCGTCTTTGCTATCCCTCCTTCCATCTTCTCCCCACTGCTGAGCAGGGCCTGCATATATATGCATACAGTTGCTACTGTCCTCATTTGCTATTGCCACCAGCTTTCTCATCCTCCCTTTTACTTCACCTAATCCAAGAAAGAAGACTTTCCCTTGTAATTAATTCTGTTATACAAGACAACATGAAGAATGGTGTTTACTGAGTAAACCTCTGAATGTTCCCTTCTATTTCAGTCCCCTAACCCACAGGAATATTCCTGTGAATCTTTCCTTCTCCAGTAAGGGAATCTTCCCCTTCTCCATTTACATGAGAGAAAATGCAAATCTGAGACATTTTCTCTCATGTAAATCTGTGAACTTGAAAGTGTATTCTTGGGGATGCACATTGCTCCTTGCCTGCATTCTTTGCATTGGTTTTTAATTGTAGGATATTTTATCTTTTCTTCTATAAAAACATTTAGTACTCTAAACCTTTAGCTCATCCTACTGTTTTTTAATGCTAAAAATGCATCAAAAATACCATGTTGTTTGCAAATGTCATAAAATCCTTGTACAGCACACAAAATCTCTATCTGCATCTCAGCAGTCCTGTTCTATGCATCCCATCCTCATTCTACCTCTACTCAAAGAATGGTAAAAAGATATTGTCCTCTGTGTAAGCATCTGGTCCAAGGCTCTAGCTGTAAGGGAAGCAGAGAGTCAGCTGGTTGCTCAGAATGAGTGGAGGAAGAGCTACTGATGTCCATAGTGGTCTTAGGGCAGAAGTTTTCATTTTCATTGCAGAAAGCCAACTGGGAGTTCCAGAAGACTTGCTGGTCTTTCTGGTTTGTTGTCTGCAGTTGTCACTCAACCATGCAAGTTCCTCAGGCAGCATCCAGGTAATCTCCATGCTTTCTGGCCTATGGGCAGCCCATCATCTCTGCCAGAGCTTGTGGAGTGTCGCTGCTAGCAGGCAGAAGCAGTGAGCTGCTTGTGAGGATGGAGACATGCCTCTGCACCAAAAACAGCCCTCACATGGTGGCTCGTTCTGCACAGACTTATCATGCAGCAGCCCTCATCCTCCGCTGGTCACCTAGGAGCTGCTACATTTTTCTGTCCATCTGGTCAGTACTGGTGGACTGAGCACTATCGGGACAGTGAAAAGACTGTGGGGCAAGTTCCTGCAGAAATAGCTGCTTGCTTTCAGACCCAGCTACAATGTTCACCCATCCTCACCTGATCTGAAGCTCTGAAGGGAAGTACTTACCTCTGCCTATTTGTAGCACTGACCACAAAGACTGAGGCTGCTGGCTGTATTTTCCCTGAGCCATCTAAGAGTTTTTTGCAGATCACGTCACCTCATAACATGAGAAGGAACACCTGAATGAGACAAGAGGAATAGTGGTTGTCAGGAGTCATGGGATCTGCATTCCCAAACATGCAGGCTCTGATGGAGAGGATGCAGGTTAGTTATTGACAAAAACATCAGGTGAACCTGAGTGTGGCAAAACACAGTGCAGTGCTAAGGGTGGGGGGGACACCAATGGCAGCTAGAGCTCCCCAAACAACAGTTGCTTCCTGATAACTCCGTGACTGTTTTCCCACATCCCAACTAGATCTCAGAGCAGGAAATCTCCCATACTTCATAGAGCCCCGTGGTGCAATATAGACATGCTTACCCAGGATAGCAAGCTGCTGTGTTAGGCAATGCTGCCTTGTTCGGATGCAGCAGTCTCAGAGGGGAAAGGGATGTTAACCATGAATAGCAATGTGGTGCACTCCTGGAGCAATCGTTCCAGGTCATTTAATGCAGATAAACAAAACGAAGAACAAAGTTAAAGGCAGCCCCTGAGTCTAGCCACAGCTGTGAACACAGTAGGTTTATGAATTGGTTCGCTTTCTGACCTACTAAAGGCTTGGAGAAATTAACTGTAATATGTTGATGCTAAGATTTATGAGAGGATCAAGGAGATATGAAATGAAAGAGTCAACAATATCCAAGCATGATGACAAGAGATAGTGAAGTATTTTATTTCCATTGCTTTCAATATTATCTCCTGGTTGTCAGGAAATAATCCAAGCAGGGAGACTGTGTAGCAGAGGTAGGAAAAATAGATGTAATCATTTTCTACAGACGCAAAGAGCACCACTCTAGACATTTTATAACTTGTTAGTGTTTTATGTCATTTCTTCAGACATCTGTGTGTTAGAGTGACTGAGAACTGCAAATGATGTATAGTTAAGATATCCCCCTATAATTAAGCTGAAATAATGCTGGATTATTCTAGCATAATTATAGGGGGCTATTTTAACTATTAGCTCATTAAAAAGCTATGATGCAAATCCTGGTCTGAAAGGGACTGAAAAAATGAGGATATACGAACAAAATATCAGTGGTCCTCTGCTAAGACCAGATGGAGAGGTATAACTATACTCACTCAGTTTGTCAATCAATATGTTTAATTACAGCCAGGGATGGATGGAGCCTGTAATGGCCTTTTATTGATGCCTAGCATTTGCAAATGGACATGGTAATACATAAATGCTGGGGGAGGAAATGTGATATATATGCAGAAAGGTGGACTTTGGATAAAATTGGTCTGGATTTAAGATGAAGTCCTACCACATGCCCCTGTGTAGATGTGAGCAGTCATTTCATCTACTTCGTGCTTCAATTGTGGAGCACAGGGTTGCAGATGCTGGCATTGCAAGAGTAAAATCCGTAAATCAACATTTAGGTCCCGCAGTGAGGCCAGCCATAGAGAAAGCGTGGAAGTATTCTCAGCCAGCGTAATCCCCTTCGGAGCATGAGGCACTCATCTGTGTCTAATCTGCCTGGGGTCACCACTGGTCAAGTGTTATGGAGCAGTGATGTCGCCCTATTTTGGATAATAAAAGCTGAGCAGTGTGGTTGGTGCCTCCAGTCGCTGACAAAGGGCTCCCTGGAAGAAAGCTGCCTGCACTCGCGTGGTCTCTTCCAACAGCCATAAGGTTATTTGCCATCTCATTATCTCCCCAGAGCAGCTCAGCAAGGCCATGGCACTTGGAGCAGCTGATGGGAAGCCGGCACCCCCTGGGCCAGGACAGGAGCTAGTGCTGTTCCCTGTGTGAGCCCCTGCTCAGATCTGCTAGCCAGCCAGAAGCTACCCTGCAATGAAATGCTGGTCCCTGTGAGGTTTGTAAAGATAAGGCTACCTCCTGCCTGGCCCTGCAGATAGCGTCGTATAGAGCAGAGGCTCAGTTTAAGCAACCGACACCACTGAAACTCCCTGGTTTTGCTTTCTGAAACCTCTGGGACCCTTCTACACTACTGGCCAAGAGGAGGCAATCTGCATGTAAAGAGCAGTCCCTATCATTGAGGCATCAATTTATAAGGGTCATGGTTTTCTTTCCCAATCCAGCCACTGCTTCTGCCTCACTGGGGTTGATTAAGCAAACAGTTTGCTTTGCAAACACAATTGGGTGTGTCTGCTCTGCCCAAAGGGGTATCTAATCTCCGGCATCCAACAGCAAATGGCAAGGCAAAATAATAGAGCAGAGGCTAAATAAGAAAAATGACTTTTTGCCCTCAAGCATTATGGCAACAAATGGCGAAGAACATATCCTCGGGGAAAGGCGAAATGAATGAGAGGAATGTGTAATGTTCAATAACTACATGTTGAATCAAAGAGCATGCTCTTAAAACATGAAGTTAGCAGAGTCTGGTGGATGCAAGAAGCGGAGAGTCAGATGGGAAATTTATTGTTGTGTAGGATTGCACAGTATGTAAATCTTCTTGGAGAGCTCTTTGTAGTTGCTGTTGGCTTTTGAAGGGTAATTAGCGTACGACTTTGTTTTATAGTAAAATAATCGAGAAGCAAAATCAACAAAAAGGCAGGAATGGCAGCTCAGGCACAACTGAAGTCCCACCCAATTCTCTGTGTCCTGGGTCTCAGTTTGGAGGGCTGAAGATGAGAAATGGGAGGATTTCTGGAGGAAATCTGGAGGAGATTCTGGAGGAAAAGGAGGACAGGGCAGGTTGGGAGGGGGGATGGAGCTGGCTCCGGCAGTATGTTGGTATCTCTCTTTTTCCCTTCAGCTTTCTCCCATTGCTGCCTGCTCAGCCCAGGAGCAGCAGTGGGAGGGGGGGCAGTGCAGATAGGGAGACCAGATAAGAGACCAGGGCCCATATCACAGAGTGTTTTTTAACGCTTGGCTGAAAGATTCATGACTCGAAGTGGGTGGGAAAGGGCGTTCAAGGGTTTGACGCATCGAGTTTTCATTGTTTCTTTTCATTCAATTAAAGACTAGGTGAAAACTGAGAATTTGACCATGTGCCCAGGTGAGTTGTCAGAAAGCATTTTCAAGTGACTGGAAAATGTGTGCACACAGCTCTGGGTGAACTTGTACTGACTTGATAGTACAATATTGCATCCCTAAATTGAAAAATGTGGCTAGTGAACGATGTGGTTGTGTGAGTGGGGCAGCTGAGTCAAAACCCATAAAGAGCTTCAAAGGACTCCACTTTCTGAGTGTCTTTGAAGAGTGCCAGCTCTGGGCTGGTCCTCTTCCTTAGGGCTAGGGAAATTCTCAGCGTGAACGTGGGTTTCTGCCTCCTGCAGGAGCTGCTGCTGGCAAGACCAGTAAGCCAACGTCTCATGAGCCACTGGGTGGCGTATGAACACTTAAATACATAAAAGCTCAGGATCTGTGGATAAAAACAAGGCAGAAATGCAGATAATTATGTGGCCTCTCTTTAAATTGGGGCAAGAGCAGGTGAAACCAACATGACATACATTAGGGAAGTGGTTATATGTCATGCCTCCTTTAACAAATAAGAGTCCAAATGATCAAGTATTGAGAAGTAAAGTTCAGAGGCTGTAAAAACAATCTGCTAATGAAAAATCACAGTACAGCCTAGACTTTGCCGCACATGGCACGAGCAGTGGACCGCGAGCGCGATGCCAGCTGCAAAGCCCTTCAGTGAACAGCCGGTCAAAATCACTCCTTGTGCTGGACTGCCAAGAATTAGGAGTTCCTCCTGTTTGCACTTTATTCAGCTGGACGCTGGTCATGTCACGGCACCAGCTATTTTGGTTGTGAAGTCCCTTCCGTGTGTCGCGGCGCAGCGTGCTCTGCCGACGTGCCAGGCGGGTGGGAGGGCTGCAGATCCCAGGCACGGACCCGCTTGAGTCTGGGTTTCAGTTTTCCTCTCCTAGGGTCATATCCTTTCCTGAACTGTCGCCTTTGACTGTGGGGGGATGACGACAGTTGGCTCAAGAACAGTTGGCCGCTCAAACTGGAAAAAGCCAGGAGGTGAATTTCAGCAGCGGTCAGGAGCCTGATATACTTTATCTCAGCACCCTCCAGGCTTGACACATTTTCGTCTCCAGTCTGGTTTGTCCCTGTCTGATCTATAACCCTTGCTGCATTTCACAGACTCATTTCCCCCTGATTGTTTAAAGTGTTTAAGAAATATTTATAATATTTCTATCTCGGTTTCGCTGTTTGCCTGCAATTCTCCCTGAAGCAAAGAAAGCTCTCACAACCTCATACAACTGGGCCTGTGAACATTGGAATGGAGAGCCGCTCTCAGGAGTTACTCATTCCCTGGCAGGTAAAGCCCTATAGCAACAGAAAACAGGATAGACTATGTAGATGTGGCTAGCATCTTGAGATATGTTTTAGCTCTTCTTACTGACTGTCAACACAAACGAACAAGCAGTTTGCTCTGAGGATGTTTCATTTGTAAGATACTGGGATTGGGACAGGGAAGGTGAGAACAGTGCTAACATAAATAATACTATTCTCAGCTAATTTAGGTAAGTATTAATTCTGACTGCAGCAGCATTGCTATGAATGATGTTTAGATTCTCTGAGAACTGCTATATATTTTTTTTAATTATGCCCTAACATACTTTCATGGCAGGCAAAAATACTCTCACAAGTGACAAAAGGCAGGAAAGTGGAGGTATCAGACAAGCTAGATGTGGCTATGTGTTAGCCATACTCAGTTCTCCACCTTCCCCCCTTTAAATGAGGTGCAATAATCAGGTATATCTGCTCTCAGCTACCAGTCATTTATCACTCATCTACCAGCCCACAAGTCCCTGGCAGTCCCATGCATGCAGCATTGCACAGGTGAAAAGGGTATTCAGGAGCACTGAGAAAGAGAGAAGTGGGTAAACAAAGCAAGGGAGTGCATCTCTTCATAGAAGGAATTGGTTTTAAACTAGCCTAGAAGAAAAAAGGAAAGTGGAGGTGAACAGTCCTTTGCAGTTGGCCCATCACCCAGCACACCATGCTGGTACTGGCCATGATTTCCTGCAGGCCATGAGATATTGCCTTCCTGCCTCTGTGACTCAGTGTCCCCTCCATAAAAGGGAGATACGTCTACCGGCAAGGAGCTGGACTCCTCTGTGCTTGAAATCCACTTCGAGCTCCTTGTAGGGACAGTGCACAGTGGCTTTCAAGAGGCAAGGTGGAGCAACAGGCTGATGCCTGGTTTGTAAATGCAAGGTCTAGGAAGGGAGCAGGTTACTGGGAGGTCTTGTGCCCTTCCAGAGTAGTGATCACGCGCGTGAAGTCTGATGGAAGAAAAACAGTCCTGCCCAAAGGGGAAAATCTCTCATTCCTGGGGAAAAGGGTAATACGGCATCTGTACTGTAGACTCCTTCCTTCAGAGACACAAAGGTGGTATCTTTCCCACTCTGCATATGGGAAACTGAGGCAGAGGACAAAGTTAAAGCAATTTTCACCCACCGCAGAGGACGGCCATGGTGGAACAGAGACTTGGGTATGTCTCAAGTTAATGCCTCAGCAATCTCCTCTTTGTTGCAGAAGTCATAAAAACGTCTGTGGTTTTGGAGAAAATCACTTCATCTTGATCAAGATCAGGAAGCATCACGACTGATTTAGACTAATGAGTGGCAGTAAAATAAGAAAGTGAAATCTGGCCCCTGAGCCCAGAGATATTTACAAGCATCCTTAACTGTAAAGGTTTCAGTATTTAGCACAGTTGTAAACTCCGTCCTCTGAACTGCACCCAAAACACCAGCTGACTCCAGCAGACTGCAGGAGGCACACAAATGAAGTCTAATAAAGGCCTAGGCACAGTATCCCCAGAGCAACAGTCACTGCAGTGTCAGGTGTGATAGTGAAATGCTGATTTCTCATGGGCCATTTGATTTTGGAGGACTACTCCAGTATTGTAGTGTCACTGTTTAGCTGAATATCATTTCTGATTTATTCTTTCCCTTAAACCTGCCTATGGCTCCAGAGATGGTCATGTTGTATGATCTTTAGCTAGCAGGAGAAGAAAAGATCATTACTTCCAGTTTTTTCCTTTATTCCTTCCAGGATAATAGATTTCTCCCCTCCACAATTTTGTTATTCACATGAGATCATGTAGTCCAGGACATTCTGTCCTTAAAGACAAAATGAAAAAATAAGCAGAAAGAATGACACAAGTCAGAGAATATTACACTTAATGAGTAGAACTGCCTGCTTTCCCTCCCCCTGCACTGCCCAAGAAAGTGCCAATAAAACTGGATAGATATGTGACTTGATGCTGGTGCATGAATACATTAGTCAATTTTAATCTTTTTATTTTGCAATATTTATGGCACTGACAGTGCCCTTTCTTTCTGTGTGAAAGTTTATAAAACTTGAATGCATCTGTGTAAGAAAAACGGATTTTATCAACAAATTTTCACAAGATGTCTTTGCAGTAAGTTGCTTAGGGACCCAGTTCTCCAAGAGGCTGTATTCCCACTCAGTGAGAGCTCTTAACATCTTGTGGTCAGGTGTGTTGGAGAGCACGGCTGGCCTGGCTGGGGTCCTCATAGTGCAATGGGGTCCTCTCTCCAGTTTCACTTGACCTTGCTTTTCCTATGTGTTTATAACTTGGTGCTGGGGCTTCCCCTCTCCATGGGCACCAGAGCAGTCATCTTTGCCATACACTCGATGGTTGCACCCTAGGTTAGACTGGTGTGTGTCTTATGCTTCCTCATCTTGCTGAGCCTGCTCTTGTACTCACCGTAGGGAACATGGCCTGTAAGATTCCCATAGCGAGTGTTGTGTGTCTAACACAGAATCGGACACCATAGGCTCAGGCCAGTGGTTTCTAGTGCCACTGGAGACACCCCAGAATATTCCACCAGCATCTGCTGTTGCAGAAGTGCCCAGCTATCCTACTTGCCCGGCATCTCATGAGGAGGTCTCAGATGCCAAGCTTGCCTCAACAGCATTAGAAACCTGTGTTAAGAGAGTCCCTTCAATAGGAGTCAGTTCCAGATGGAGCTTGCTAACTTTAGAAACCTACACGAAGGCATCTACCCATGCATGAGGTGTCTAAACTCCATTATGGTCAGTGGAGATCCAGCCATGGAAGGCAGTGGAGCCTGGACTAAGATTCAGCTGATGACGTGTAGGACATCCACTGTAGGTGAGCTGAGTTGCTCACCTGTTTTGAGCCAGGGCTTGATTCATATAGCCTGCTGGAACCTACTGCCTCATACACCCCTTGCAGTGCCTGAGGCAGCTATGTGGATGTGGCAGCCTCCCATCCTCGTGGAGCGACAAACAGCAGGGGAGCCCTCGTCCACACCAAATAGCACTAGATATCTGTGTGGGGACCACTGAACTGAACTCCACAGGCTCCACACCGGCCTTATCTGCAGACATGTAGCAGGGGGTACCAGTCTGGGGCTGAGTTTCATTCCTTATTACAGTCATTAAATCTGATAAAATAGCCTAGAACATATAAAAAGTGGGCCAAGTTAGCCATTTCTGCAGCAAAGGCCAAAGGAAACTTCTCACAGGGGGAAGGAACTATGTCCTTAAGCATCTCTCCGCTCCCATTTTGGAGAGGGCACTGAGATGCTGAATGTGCCTTGAAGAAAAGGTGCTCTCCAAAGGTCAAGAAATTGGCGCTAGTTCAGGTGAAAAGATGGGGAATGTGAGAGGCTGCATTCAGAGGAGCCCTCCTTCCCCTTCTGCATGCTGAATGGTCTCCTATATGTGCATCACCAGCGGCTCATCTGAGCTGGACAACACCTGTATTTGTTTATATTTCTATACTGCTACATAACATTATCCCTTTGCCTTTGAAGATTGTGTTTTATTTTGTAGCTCTAAGACTGAAAAGAGTTTCTATTTGTGTGTATCACGAAACATGCAACACAGTCTCCTATTTAAAAAACAAGTTTTGCAAAGGCACGAATGCCTCCTACAAAGTTCGGGGTGCCCTCAGCTTCCACTAACAAAACTTGCAGCTGAGGACACTTGCCACCTCACAGGAAGTGCCAAGCAGTGGGTAGGATGCCATGGCAGGAGGAAAACAGCCCTGGAGCAGCAGAGGCGGCTCCGATTGCTGCTGGAGGACACTGTAAGCGCTGCATGATGGAAGTGTGGTATAGCACCTGTTTCATGAGGTCTGACTGCAATCAATGTTATTAGTCCCTTGCTTTCATGAGCACTAAATGCACCCACACAATGTTAAAACTAGTATCTCACAGATCAAAGCCAGCTCTGTCTCTTTTGCATCCACACTGCTATTATGCTTCACAGCTGGATCAAAATGTGACATGTTACAGTCCTTTCCGTCTCTTGTTCCTTTCTCTCCTTTCGGATAACAAGTGTTTTGTAATGTTTACCTGCTTGGATAAATAAGGCATCTTACCTAATGATAAATCTACTTTGCGTTTTTTATCCAGTAGGACACCTCAGATTCTGAATCCAAAGATGACTAACGAATTATCTGAAACTACCTGATAGATCAAAGTAGAATAATATGCACGACTGCCAGCATAACAGGGTGCACAACAGGGTGGGTCCCTAGCAGGTGAAGACATATTTATTGAAGACATATTTATTTTGCGTTAACATTTCTGGATTTCAAAACAATAAAATGCTGCTCATGTGTAAGCTTACTAAACAAAGGAGACTGCCAATGGGCCTGACAACGTTTCCTTGGTAACATTTCTTAGCTTTTACCCCAGTGATTGATAACCAAAGATAGCCATTTGCCTTCTTCAGAGGAGCGAGAGAATATGGCTCAGTGACTCTCTTCCTGGTCCCTGAAAGCAGAGAGAGGAGAAGCAATCTATTATAGCTGATGCGGCTTTACTCATTATTTATATAAAAAAAAGAAAAAAAATCAACAATCACAACCAAACAGAAAGTAGACAAACAGGACTCAGATCTGATCCAAAAAACTCATGGTACTTGATAGAAAAACTCTTTGACTTCACAGGGCTTTGGGTCAGACTTCTGATGTGTACTTAGGACTGACTATAATCTGGCTGCATTTTTCTGCTTTGTTTTTATAGATTAAAACCGTTTGTATAAACAGTGCTTTTTTTCTGTTTGCACTACTCAGCCTCACTGATAATGGAGAGCTCTTAACACCACCTAGTATAGGAAAAAAAAAAAGATTATGAGGTCTAGATACTATTTTCGTATACCCATAGGACATCCTCAAATTAAATACAACCACAGAAAACTACATTTGTTGGCTCAGTCAGGTCTGGTCAAAAAATGGTTTTAGGTATGTGAGGGAGACAGATTGCACAATTCATCTTTAATATGTGAAAACAACTGCCTTCCTCTCACACACCTTCCCTCACTCTCTCTCCAGCAGCTATGCGAGTGCATTCGCTGTTTATTTGCAGAGACACATGAACGGTGCCAGTTGTGCCAAAGCGCTTTGCAGTCACTGAAGTGACAGCAACACTCGTACCATAATTACGGCTGCTAACAAATGCATCTGGTTGCCAGTGCTCCAACATTAGTGCCAGCTTCAGTGAACAATAACTCTGTGCCAAATACCTTACAGCCATATCAAATCAGTTCTGAAAGTACACCAGACAGCTTTCCCTGCTGCCCAGAAGGTGAAAGCTTGGTTCTCGCAGCAGGACATCTGCCCGCACAGTATATGGGGGCCTGACTCCCTGTGCTCGACAGAGGCGTTCATCGATGGGAGGAAGAAGTCTTCATGTCACCCTGCACTCCCTTACTAAAAGTGCAAACTAAGGGATGTTAAAACCTGTAGCATAGGCCAGTGAGCCCTCAGGACTGCTCTCATTCCTGGTTGCTCCCTAGATCAGGAGAGAAATCCGCAGGAGGCAGCCGTGCTCAGGAGAGAGGATATTTTGGCTGTTTTTGCTTCTCCTTGGCCATGCCCACTATGTAGTCCCATTTAGAGGGAGCTTGAAACAAGCTGTCACATTGGCTCTGTGCTATTTGTCATATCCTCCTCAGGCTTCTCTTCCTGAAGATTTTCTGCCTATCTTTCTCTTTTTAAGGGTTTGAAGTGGAGGAAGTTGCAGTTCTGTATTCAGAGAGGGGGGCATGCCAGCATCCGCACGGCAGCAACAATGTGCTCTTCCCATGGAGTTTTGAGAGAAAATGGGCTATAGTTGTTTGAACACCTTGGAAATCATTGCAGATAAGCAGATAGAGACAAATTCATAATAGTTCATCTATTTTTGGTTGGTTGGATACCTTCAGATTTGCCCTTCCTTCCTTCCTTGTTTCCTGAGATTTATCCCTCGTAATTTTATACCCCAATTTTAGCTGCCTCCAAATGTCCTTTTTTGCTCATGTCTCCTTATCCCATCACAGTATATGCAGCTCTTCCCCATCTTCCCCTATGCCACAGGACCACCACTCCTCCTCAGCTTTGCTCCCTGATGCCACCTGCTACCCCAGATCCCCCAGCCACCGGCGGGAGAGGCAGAGCCTTTTGTGGCTGGCTCTGCGCTATGCTTGGGTGGCTGGAAAGTCAAACAGTACCAGGAGTGATTGAGTTTATGCTACGGTTGCTGCCTACCAGCGGACAAGCGTGACCTCTCCCCTCAGCCCAGATATCAGCTTTTGTGAAGGATGTGGCAACCTGGTGGCTCTCACAGCTGTCACTCTCCAGTCTGCGCGCAGCTGGCTGGGAGGCTGGGGAGAAAGACTAATGGACGGACTAAAGGATAGAAGGACAAGCAGTGCAATCAGAGCAAGTCTCTTTTCTGTTAAGAAATGGGGTAAATCAATGAACACACAGCAAATCAATGCTGTTGTTTTTTTCAAAATGTGATCTTTTCCATTAGGATGCTGGCCACTGCTCCATTAATAGTTCATATCCAACCTCCAGTGCTAGGTGGTACCCATGGCCTGAGGAAATACAAAATCAGAAAAATATGGACTGTAATTGAGTTGTATAATCATATGAAACAAGTGGGAGATTTTATTTTTGTAAGCTGTTTTGAGTACCTTACTTTCTGAAGCCTGAGATATATTCACACACTACATAAGCATTATATTGCTTATAAAATTATCCAGTCCTTTTTATAATCCAGCATGAGTACAATCTGTCCTGAATAACTCTTTTTAAGATGTACTCCACACACATACTATGTACTTAATTATTCCTCTTTGTTTTTCTCTGTTATTTGTTTCATCAAGCGTCTCCCTGTTTCCAAAGACAGATTGCCTGTACCTGCAGACACAGATAAAGAGTCTTAGTCCTTTAAGGACACCTTCCATCTTCAGCCTCTGTTGCTGTCCTGCCTGCTGACACCGTCTTGCACCAGTGAAAACACGGAGGCAGAAAACTCACTGGTGCGACAGGCCAGCTTTGGGGTTGATCTGCTTCTCCTTTCCTTGAAGAGCACCCCAAAAATGGGTGTGGGATCTCTGAAGTGCAGTTTTACGAGAATCCAGATGAAACTATGGTAATTTACAAATTAGGGAAACTCAGAGCCCTTGGGCAGGGCAGCATACAAAGAAACGAGGTGGGAATCAAACACTTTGCTGCCCAACCTGCCCTGCACTGCAGGCCTTCCCTCAGACTGGCAGCTTGGGCTGATATTCTGTCTCTCTCATCTACAGGTAGAGTTTCTTTCTCTCTCTCCTGTCCCCTCTGGAGTCTAGCTGTGCTCTCTGCTCTCCTCAGGGCTCAGTCTTTGTTTTTACTGCCAGTCCCTATCACCAGGTCTCTGCCATATACCTTATCTCACCTTGCACTCCAGGACTTTCCCCAGCTGAGCTGCTCAAAGTTTCCCCCTCCTGATCCCAAACACAACCACCAGACAGGCAGTTTTCTGCTCTGTCACCTAGCCACCCCTTTTAGCACAGAATATAACGTGCCCAGCCCAGTGCAACCAAATGCACTGTAACAGCTAGGTCACCCATCACAGCTGGTATTTGTCTGCTTAGAGCATTAAATGAGCTACCATCCACATGCCTCAGAAAAGGTTAGGGTTGTTCAAAATCTTCAGGATCTCTGTAGATCCAGGCAAGCATCATTATATAATTAGGTCCAAGCTTCACAGATCCATGAACATTCAAGTAGATGGGAGGTTTCCAAGAAAATTAGTCTCTAGGATCAATATGGCAGCTTCAGAGAAGACATTCAGGATCACTGATATTATCTGACTTGGTCTGAGCACAGCTAGAATTGATGTGGTTTTACCCTGCAGTCTGCAGGAAGGGTTTATAAATTATTGCTGTCACCAGCTGTGAAGGAAATGCACAACCTTCACTTTCCAGAAAAGGAAATTCAGTCTTCAGTGACATAGTCCAAAAGCAGAGAAGAACTTCAAGAAAAGGTTATATCCAAGGAAAAAGATTTCACATTGTATTTCAATTATTGTCCAGTGCTTTGTCAATTTAGAAGGGGGAGGACTTCCTAGCTTAAGAAGAAGGTCAGACTGACTGTTCAGAGTGAGGAAATAGAGGTTAAGCAGCCTTTATTCATATCTGGGAATAAAGGGGTGAACTGTTAGTCTTATGTGTACAGTCTGAGTTAGTGAAGTAAATACATGGTAAATCATCCCCTTCCTTGCAGCACTATTTTTCTCCAAACAATGAAAACCAGAAACTGCAAACTTGCTGATATAAGGGGAGTACAAGAGAGGCAAGGTCAGAAGCATTCATGTTGCCATCTTCCTGAGTGTAGATGTACGCTCCTTTCTTCTCTAAAAGCCAAGCAAGGACTCAGACACTTTAGAAAGCTGCTTTAGCTGTGTCAGACCCTTGCCCTTTCTACCTGGATGCATATGACATGTAACTAAGGAAACTAAACATGCTGCAGATGCCTTGGTTTGGAGTGTCTCTGCCCAGAGCTGTTTGAAACACAGGACTCCTATTCTGCAAGAAATTCTGACATTTTGAAAAAAAGTTTTCTATTTGGTTTGACATAAAAAGTATCATTATATCAAAAAAAGAAAATTTGCAGGGAGGGAGGCAAAGGGAAAAAGAATCACATGGAAAAAATCAAACCATTCCTATACTTTTTCATTTCATTTCTTTTTTTTTTTTCCCCAGGCAGAACAGAGGAACAGCTGCTTCCTTCTCCTGAGGATCCCCTCAACCATTAACTGAGCAGCCTCAAATCCCAGGGAGACACAGTGTGTGTCAGAGCTTCTGTGGCTTTCAGGTGTCCCACGGTAGAGCTGAGAGCTCCAGCTGGGGGGGTGGAGATGCAGTCCTTGTGGCAGAGGCACCCCAGAGCTGCAGCCCCAGGAGAGCTGGCAGGAAACCAACCCTGCCATGACCCATGTGTTTCCGCAGCACAATTTAAGTTTTATCTCAGTCTCAATTTTTCAGACAAAAGTTTATTTTGCTGGAAAATTCCTGACTAGCCTTATTCTTGATACATCTGCATGTTATACAGTCACTCCTAGGTTTGTTCCTTTGAAGAAATAGTATTATTTAGCTAAGGGAGGAAAAATACTATCAGCACAAACCATCACACATCTGTGTTGAAGCACGCAGCCTCACTCCTCATCTGCTGAAACAGGCCATGATGACAGCTCTTACGTACGCTGAAAGAGATTGCACTGAAATGCTGGAAAAAACAACCTGTTAAGATGACTGGCTCACTGCTCTGACCAAAATGGCAACATTTGAACACATAATACGCTCCAAGATGATTAAACCATAATGATATATGAAACCAATTTTTACTAATATCAGACTGAAATGCATAGTCTTGTACAAGTAAGAGAAATCTTCATACTCCTTGTAATGGAGATTAGAGTTTTAATGATCATTACAGTACTGAAACTGTACACTAATACAACAGCGGGTCACAGGGGCCGGAGCAAATGCTTCTTTCTTTGTATTACATGCTTTTATGTCTTCATTTACTCTACCAATTCTCTCATTATTTCCTCCTCATCTGCTATTCACAGGCGTAATTTCTTTGGCTGGCGTTCCCCTCCTCTCTCACTAACAGGCAATCGATATTACATCATCTGGCTCCCTGCAATTCCTCATACATGATGAGATACATTTGAGCAGGTTCCTCGGGGACTTGTTTTCCAGCTCCGCGCTGTCTGAATCAGTAAGGAAATGAGGATGCTATGCAAAACGCCTAGGTGCGACTGGAGCGCAGCCCAGACAACATTATCGGAGTGCTTTAACCTCCCTTTATGTGAGGCGATGTCTGTGAGAAATCCATATGCTGCCATTTGCTCTTGTAGCCTGCATTAATAAGGCATTAATGAGGAAAATAACCTAGCAAATTAATTGAGACCATGCATAAATTAAAAAGCGCTTGCTCTGATATGCTGTATAGGATTGGGAGGGAGGTGCCAGGCAGCGTTTCCTGGGTGGGGGCCGTGGGAGCGGAGGCAGGTGCCTGGACGTCTTGGAAAATAGGTGGAAGAGGTCAGCTTTCCGCTGGGCTCAGCTAACGTTTGCACCGAGGTAAATGGAGTTACTCTGGATTTTCCCAGTGTAACAAAGCAGAATCTTTTCCTAGAGGTTTGAAAGACAAGCGTCTTTCAAAAGAAAGCGATTACCAATTTTATTCCTAACAGCCACAGCACAACAGCAGTGAAAACTGCCCATCTCACTTCTGTAAATACATGGCACTGGAGCAACGTGACCGCTCTCAGGGCTTGGTCCTCTGAGCTGTGTCACAGTAAATAGCGAGATGATTAAAGTCTACTAATTTCTTACAGCGCTGCTTTGTTTTGTTTTTTCTTCTGCCCTTTCACAGGCTGCTGTCTTGTAACAGAGCCACCCCACGAAACAGAGACCTTGAATCAGTTTGAAATAAATTGTTAGCTGGTTCAGGAGGGGAAGCTCTACCATGTTTATCTTGTGTGTTTTTTTTTTTTTTCATTTTATTTCCTGATTCAATATTGTCTGCCTGCCTTCTCTTGCTCTTAACTAGCCAGCGTTTCCTACTCTTGGGCTGTCTGCAAAGGAAAGCTATCTAACTCTGAAATTTAATAAAAGCCTCTTAAGTGATTTGGGAGTGCATAGGAAAGAGAGATCTTTAAAAGCAAACATTACTGCTAGGGTGTACATGTAGCTTCATAGGATTTTCTTCTTCATGAATCTGAGCTCTTAATAAGACGATCTGAGATCAAGGAGGAATGGAAAGATTTTATTTATTCTGGTATCCATCTAAACATATTTTCCCATTTTTTCAGTGAACAATGTGTCAAAAGAGACCATGAATTCTAATAATATTAGGTTGGGATTGTAATTTTTTTTGATTTATTGTAAAACATCATTTCCCATCCTCTCTGTCCTCTTGCCTGTAATTTTGCTTTTTTCTTGACCCAGTCTCTCCTTTGAAATTTCTTTCATCCCTCTCTAGTTGTTTTTAATCCTCCAAGACCAGGCTGCTTCTTTCATGAGCATGACTGAAGGGAGTGTGAAAATGAGTCGCTCAAGACTCACACACAGTGAGTCCTCTGTGTTTGCCCTGGATTATTGGGACAGACCAGAGCTGTACAAGTGAAAAGATGCCCACAAGCTGTCCTGAGTAAGCTCTCATGGTATCTTTTAGTGCAATATATGTTTTTTCCTAAGACAGGACACTCTAAACCAGCACCCCCTGTAAAAGATAAGCAATTTAATTATAGGAAAGAGATAAAAGTAGAAATGGCTTTCAGAGAAAAAATTCTGATGATTATATCTGAAGTCACGGGAAAGGACCCCCACTAAGGAAAAACCCAGCACTGATAACGTAAGGCAGTGATAACACGGATCAAAAATAAGAAACCTGGAAGCTCTTATAAAAGGGGACTCAGCTCTGAAATGCAGATGTTTCTTCCCTTTTTCAGGTTCTCCATTACATCCAGCCTGGCCGTGTTCTGATATGGTGTAGATGGAGTGTAAAAATGCTACATTTTAAAATAAAATTACTGCAGCATGTCAAAACTAGAGAGAATTGCAAGCAACATCAGGGAGATCTTTACACAGCAAGATAACTGGGCAACATTATGGGAAATGAAATGGAGTGTAAAAACTCCAAGACACAATGCAGAATAGAAGAAATAATTGACGGTAGTCACTCTGAACAACGAATATATCAGTATTGTCAAGGGAAGTGAAACAAAAATGATTGGTCAGTGGTGGTCCAGAAGAAGTTTGTGAGATGTTAAACTGTAGATAGGCAGTGGTATTGGATAATGCTGACACCATTGGGTAAATAAATGGTGCCATCAGTTTTTAGATACTGCATATGTATCTGGTTACCCTGTGTGGAAAATGATGTAGCAGCAGCAGCAAAGAGTTAAATGAAGCCAGCATAAAGGGAGAGGCATGGACAGATTTCCAAAGAGATCTGAAACCATCCAAACCACTTGGCATAGAGTGAAGATAGCAAAGAGAGAAAAGGAAAGAGTGGAGATTGCACTGAAGAGCTCTTATTTAACTGTCCTCAAGTTTGAATACAGGAAAAGAGAACACTGAAAGAAATTAAAACCAAATGGAAAAATATCTTCAACCTATCACATAACTAACCTCTCAAATTCACTTGTCACATGGATATCTCAGAGTCTTCCTTCTGAGAAGGCTCAAAATAAAAAGGAGACAGTTGGTGGATAAGACAGAGCTACACCATTAGACCTGCCAGCGCACCAGACCCTCAGGGATAGGTGCTACCACATTGTTTCAGCACCAGCAGAAGGATGTGGTGGCTGCCCAGCCTCACAGCTGCTTATGTGATCTCTCATGGATACACCAAATAGAGGTGGCTCTGAGGTGCTAGCTCATGCCTCCAGACTACCCCAGCCTGCTGGCACACGTTGAGCCCACATTGCCTGGGTGAGAGGGAAAAACAACATCCTCCTCCACTGGCTTGCCATTGCATTGTCTACAGTTGAGGTTCAGCACCTTGCCCCATGGAGGCTGTCCCGTGGCAGAGACAGACACAGGACTGTGGGGACCATATGCAGAGCTCAGCGAGGAAGGTGCTGTCACCTGCATTTTGAGTTACCCTTTGGCCATTGCAGCTCGGGTACAGTGTTGGCCCTGCTACAGCCCAGGGTGCAGCGTTGGCTCCTCTGCAGCCTGGGTGCAATGTTGGCCCTCTCCATCCCATTACAGCCCATGGGGCAACTAAGCCCACACCTTCACCCCCAGAGCTCAGCATCTGCATGGGATCGAGCCCAGCTGGGCGAACACATTGCTGATTAAGGAGTGTCACAAATCATTTGAATGAGGCATTGCAAAACTTTCAGACCCTGAATGAAACCCAGTCAAGACCCTGGCTATTAGTAGTCCGAGCCCTGCTTCTTTCAGTAGCAGATGAATGGGGGCTTTCAATAGGAGGTTTCAGGCATCCAATCTGTTCCCTGACTCTCCTGAAGCCTCTAAGATGTCTCAGATGCAGGTGACACTGTTGATGTCACCTTGTGTGGCAGCCAGCACATCTTTTCTCTGAATGAATGCTGCAAGTTGATTACCTCTCCAGCAATTGCCAGCATTATCACACGGATGATGATTTTTTATAGTCCATTTTTTGATGAGCTACAGAAGCCCAGGGCGCAATCTGGCAGCAGTGATAACTCTGGCTATGGCGTTCTGAGAGCAGAGTGTGACAAGTAGAGATACCCAACTCCCTGGTGAAGCACTAACATTGAGTGTTTCTTCTTGGTATCCAAATGAGTTGGTGCCTCTTTTCCTTAGCCTACATTTAAAATGGTGCACCCACATAGTAAAGGGATATTTATTTGTTAAAACAGCCACTGTCATAGACCCAAGAATGGGGATTGACTACTTTGTCCTATGCCCTTAGTGTCTGTGTCCTGGACCCTAACGTGTAGAAAATGAAGAGGGAGGATGCTGCAGTGTCAGCAGACAGAAGGCAGTTGTGCCTCCTGCTCTGTCTGCTAAAAACCTCTAGCAAGGCTGGAAGGTTCCTAAGACACATCCCAGTTCCCAGGATTTGCTTGTAGGTACATTTAAGATGTCACTATGAGTCTCTCTGGGTGTGCCCTTGCCACTAAGCTGAGTCTCCTATTTTTCATTGGACCTCTGATCTCCCAGTCAACCACACTGTAAGGCTGCGTGCACTGCACAGCTTGGGGAATGCAGTTCGCACTCTGCCACAGCAGCCGCCAGCAGCAAAGGCACAGTCTCCGCTCCTCAGTGACCATTTGTATCATGGAGGTGATGCTGGATCTTTCAAAGCACTATCACTGCACAGGGCACTAGAACAAATACAACAAGACACTCAGTCACTTAAACACAAGGTTGTGTCAGGACCAAGGCCAGACAGAGCTGCCACTGTGATGGGCAGCGTGCAGAGGCTTCGTGTCACCCCACACATACATCTCAAAGCATGTGCTGTATCAGGTCAAGGCATAGAGTGGGAGGAAAGGGGAGGACAAAATGTTTGTTTTTTGCTTCTTAGCAGATCTGTCAACATCTGTGCAATTTTCTAACTGCACAATGTATCTCCAGAAGAGCGATAACCTTGCTGCCTGCCTCCTCTCCCACAGATGTTCTACTCCCTGATGCCATTAACCCACTGGTCTTCGTTTCATAAGGTTCAGGTGCTGTGTATCACTTAAGCCTTTGAGCAGTCGCCTTGACTTCAGTGAAACCATTTGCAGAAATGAGAACTACTGAAGTGAAGAACAGTTTACCTTTAATATGCAGCAATTGCTCATATTTCGATTCTAGACTGGGTAGCTTTTTGAGCCAAGAAGATTTAGACACTTTATATGCAGGATTGTTGAATTCTCCTAAAGCAATGAATGATTCATTCCAGTCGTGACTGAAAAGCTTAGGACTTGCCTACAATTGGAAATTTACCAAAAAAATTATTCTGGAATAACTCCTAGGGTAGCAGGTCTTCTTCTGGAATTAAAATGCCCACACAACATTTGATAACAACATCGTTATTCTGGAAGAGCTGTTCTGTCACATTTTAAGTGTTGATTTCCTAGTGTCAGAGGCTACATTGTTGGTTATCCTAGCTGTGAGATTTAAAACAAAAAGCTAAGAAAGGGTTTGCTTTGGCATCTGAACATAATAGTAGGTCTGGTCTGCAACTGCATTTTCAAGAGACCTGTAAAACTAAATGGGTGGAAACAATATAGATTATTAACATGAAAGTCCTCAGCAGAACCCAAGCTGTAACAGTGCAGTGGAACTTATTTCTGACCTAGTTTCTAGTTCAAGTTTTCCATCAGAGACTGCCTTGGACATAAGGACACATCGATATATATTAGTCATATTTCTTTCTAGTTTCATTTTACAGTTGCTAGCAGAGAGGAAGGCTAAAATATCAGAAAATTGTTGTGACCCTTCCTACTCATTAAAACCCTCATCCCTTCCCGTGTCCTCCCAAATTATATAGTGCAGGGCCAAAATACTCTTGGATCTTGGTGCTGCTTCCTCTTACTTCCCTGCAAATAAGGAATTTGGAGAACCTCTCAGATGTGTTATTTCCCAGTTTTCCATTGTAGTACCTGCTGGCGGCCTGAGTCCTGAGAAAAGCAGGCCTTCTCCACTCCGTAGATATAAGGGGCACTTATGTTGACATGGTCCACTAAGAATGTTGCTGGCCAGTTGCTCTTTGTGCTGTGTGGTGTTAGTAATGGGCACAGAGTGTCTCCTGTTGGGGCTTCCGTCAAGTTAGATGAGGACCACATGCATGAAACTGCTATGGGAAAAATCTGTTCAACCTTCCCATACTGCTCCATTCCCATCTCTGAGAGATCAGCTGTGTGGAAACTGATGAGGTTCACAATATTATAGGTGCTAAAACATGAGACATAGTAATTCAATGAGAAGTAATTTTTACCAAGGCGGTTCGAATTATTTGGGTTTGAGGTGTATGCATGTGTACAGGTGTAAGTTCTGATTTTGTTAATGTATGAATATCCAGCTGCTAGACAACCTCTATTGTTAAAAGTGTCTTGCCCCTGAGATAGCTCTTGCCTTGTGAGGAAAAGCCTCCAGAACAGCAAAGAAGAGGATGCTTAGCATTCCTGATATTTCTACGTTAAAAATGAACACCAAGTAATACGACAAAATAAAGCTTTTAGGCCCTCAAGATACATAAAAAGGTGACAAATGGCACATTCCCTCCTTTTTTAGCTCATTTGGGCTACTTTTAAAAGGCAGTGCTGGCAATAACATGGCCAGACCTATCCTCCAGGTTCCCTCCCTTTCAATTTGGTGGAAAGATCCAGTCAGACAGTGGCTGAAGTGACAGTGGGGAAGAAAAGAGAAAGAAATAAACCATTTAACTACCTGTGCACTAGACTTTATTGTCTGGTTCTCAAAATATCCCTGTGATCTAATATATGCCATAAAGACAGCATAGACTCTTAATGGATAAACAAACATAAACAGCAACACACAGGCAGGATTTAAGACTCTCTACAAACAGTTTATTTTCGGGCATTGTAAACTGACAGGGACACATTAAAATCTATGTGTATTGGTGGAGAAAGGGCCTGGGAAGGAAGCCTAGAACGTCTCACATGTTTCTGCCCCAGGAAAAATTGGTTCTGGGCAAAGATTACCAAAGTAATGACTAAAAATTATGTTCAAGCTTGGGAGAGCTGTTTTCCATTCTCTGGCAGTGACAACAGGGACAGGAAACCACTGTGAGTGGAGAAAGGGATCCAATGAAGGACTTAAACATCAGAAAGTTGAGGGCCATGCTGCTTACATTTTATTCTCCAAAGATACCACGTAAAAGATATAAGGAGCAGCAGGAGCCTCCAAGCATGTCCAAGCGATGTGTCCCACCGTGTGAAGAGCCATCCAGTACAAACAAGGGCCCATGGGCTGCTCCCAGGAGGCTGCCCTGCTGATAGAGAAACATGGCAGGCAGGAGAGTGTTTTCAATGCCTCTGCTCCCTGAGAGCTTCTCCTGAGCTCACAGGGATTTATTAGAGCAGCTCAAAAGGGAGTAAGACCCTGCAACTTAGCAATTAAGGGTCTGGCTTGGGATTGTGTGGCTCCAGGCTGCAAGGGGAGTTTCTGCAACACGGAGAGGCAGGGCTGGGAGCAGGGCCTTGCTCTGCTTCCTTCCAGGCAGCAGCACCTACTCTGTAGTGTGCAGAGAGATACAATCTGCGCAGAACATGCCGTCATATTCAAATGCAAATGCTGCTGGTGGGCTCTGTACCTTCAGTTCAAATGCTTGGGTGGAAACGAAATCTCTCATTTCCCCAACCCACAGTATCCCCAAGCATGGTGCAGGGACGTCATTTCATATTGGCTCAAAGTATCCCTGACACTCAATATCCCTTTCTGCAAATTATAATTACTTTCAGTCTCATCAGTCCTGTGAGGACTGGTAGGATGACTGTAGCATTTAAAATGCAGAGCTGTACCTGTCCTGTAAAGAGAAGACCGAGCACCATCCTGGTGCAATCAAGGACAACTGAGTTAATTTTAATGCAACATCGTGGCTAGATTTGGTTTCAGAACTCCTAACAGCAAAACTATGGAGAGAATTTTTACTCCTGCTCTGTTGTAGCATTTCAAGAGTCAAAACTGCATGTTATGAGGAAAACATACCTCCTTCTGTAGATGAAGACTACTAGAGTCTTATTTTCTTGATATGATTTTTCAACTGACTGATTTTATCTGTAAGCCAGATATAAGCATGACAAGAGAGAAAAGAGAGAAAATGAGAAGCATTTCATTGGTAGACTACAAAAATAGAGATTTAACTTTTTTATGTGTGTGTTCATTCCAGGAGCCTGAATTATCAGAGCTAGTTTTTTCCTAATCACCACTATTCTCTGTGTACCCTCTTTCAGAATGTTACATTCCCTGGAAAACTGATGCTGGCTCATGAATAGGCAATTACTTGCTTTCTCCTTCCAGCTTGGAGGAGGAAAAGGAGAAAGGTGCCCCAAGGATGCCTTTCTGCTTCTGAAAAATGCTACCTTGAAAATGCAACTTTTCTTTGTATATATACTTTATGAGATACCAGGTAGGAAAGACTTTAAAAACAATATAATACAGACTTGTCTACAGAAGGTTAGGAGTGAGATATAAGCAGGTTGATGCTAGGTTTTTAACAGAAGTCAGGGATTTATCAGATCTTAGGATAAGATCATTAGAATTGGGGATGTTCTAGCAGTATGTTGAGAGAGATCAACGCACGGCTAAACTAGAGTGGGATGGAGAGCTACCTGGTGATCAGGATTGTCTGATGGACTGGGCAGACATAAACTGATATCTCTCTGGCTCATAATCTGAGGAAACACCCAGATCTTGCAGCACAAGTGGCTGGGGGACTTGATGGGAGAGACAAGGTGGCATGGTAGCAGCAGGAGAGGGGTCAAAACCCACACATGGCAGTAAGGGTCTATTGATGTGGCCAGAGAAAAGCCAGAACTGAGCTAGCAGTTGGCAGGATGGTCTTTGGTGTTGATATGAGAAGGCTGGATGGTTGGTGTGTGGTGCTGCTGGGCGAGGGCAAAGGAGACATGCTAGCAGCAGGTAGTGGCAGCACCCTGGGGACAGCTCGGGGTCATCGAACAGCCTTTGATGACCCGGACCATGCTGAGGGCTTGTGTAGTTATGGCACTGGCTTCTTCCTTTGCTTTCAGGTAGCAGGGTCAGCGCGACGGAAATTACTTTTGATCCTCTCCAGGACTGAAACTGCTTTGGGCTGCATGTTTGCTATAGAGCATCTCACCTCGGAAATCATAATTTCCCTTTGGTGGCTGCTTTTATTTCTGTTTTCCGTCCGCCAGCTAACTAGCACGTAAGAACAATATTTTCTCTTTATTTGCAGGAGCTAGTATACCTGGAGGTTTGTGCTTGCTTTTTTGTTCCAATGACAAGGTATTAAAGCTGTTTTGTTTGTTATGTTAACAAGTTGTGGTGTTTGTTTTAGTTTAAGGCTTACATTTTCTACAGTTCAGCAAGCAGCTCACTATACTTTATGCAAAATTTTTTAAAAAGTAATCATCTCTCAGTGCTCCGTTTATGTATTTCTCCTTTGATCCTTTATTAAAGGTGCTATTAAACACAAGAAGTTAGATAAAAGAACCTGTATCTCTTTATTGCAAGTGTGTTCAGTGGTATTACTAAGTCAATACTTTTACCTTCCTAAAATAGATTTATGCTTTTTTCCAAGCTTAATTTAATTTCCATATTAACATTATTATCTGTAAATATAAAGGGCATGAAGTCTCCCGTTAAGAGAGAGAAATAGATCGAATTGCATGAAATGGTAGCAGATGTTATTTTTCTCCAAGAAATTCATTTAAATGAATTGCATAAAAATCTGCAGAAAGAATTGGGGAACTGAGCCTATGCTTCTTCTGGAAAAATCGGTTTGTGGCAGTTGCATTCTGGAATCATGGTCTATTATAAAATAATTGAAAACTGCAGTTTCTGTAGTAAGTGACTAGTTTTTAAATAGGATTGATTTGCTGGTGAGGGACCCAATAGGCTGAAGCACAATTGAAAGCAAAGTCATTTTTCCTATCTGTAGGAAGTCCTGGCCAGAACTCAGAGACCATTTGCTGTCAGATGACTTTCAAGAGTAAGTAAGTCTATCCCAGACAATACAAGAGAAAAATATGACTGCCCCAAGCACTAAGCCACAGCTTTATCAGTAGGTTGAAAACTGTATTTCCATAGTAGACTTTTTTTCTCCATAAACAAGTAATACAAATCTTTGATGCCATCCACACAGATACTTTCCATAGTGACTTTAGTGTGATGTCACCTCTGCTGAGGTTATCATTCATCATGCTCCAACTTTCCAACACCCACACAATCTCAAAGTGTAGCAAATGCTTTTAACGCCTGAAATGGGTTTTCATAATGCTTCATGCAGCCTGAAAGAGTGTTTGATCTTGGTGTTTTATATAGTCAGCTCTTCCTTTCCCCCAGCACATGGCTGCTAAACATCTCACAAATACAACTGTACCTCCAAGACCTCTTAGAGTGAAAGAAAGAAAGAAGGAAAGAAAGAAGGAAAAAAAGAAGGAAAGAAGTTGGAGGCCTGTAGCTAGCAGTGTTCCCTAGGGCTCAGTACTGGGTCCAGTCTTGTTCAACTTCTTCATCAGTGACCTGGATGAAGGCGACAGAGTGCCTCCTCAGCAAGTTGGCTGATGATACCAAGCTGGGAGGAGTGGCTGACACACCTGAGGGCTGTGCTGCCAGTCAGAGAGACCTGGACAGGCTGGAGAGCTGGGCAGAGAGGAACCTCCTGAGGTTCAACAAGGGCAAGTGCAGGGTCCTGCACCAAGGGAAAAATAACCCCATGCATCAGTACAAGCTGGGGGCTGACCTTCTGGAGAGCAGCTCTGCAGAGAAGGACCTGGGAGTGCTGGTGGATGACAAGTTGACCATGAGCCAGCAATGTGCCCTTGTGGCCAAGAAGGCCAATGGTCTCCTGGGGTGCGTTGGGAAGAGTGTTGCCAGCAGGTGGAGGGTGGTGATCCTGCCCCTCTCCTCAGCCCCAATGAGGCCTCATCTCGAGCACTGTGTTCAGTTGTGGGCTCCCCACTACAAGAGAGACATGGAGCTACTGGAGAGAGGCCAGCATAGGGCTGTAAAGATGATGAGAGGACTGGAGCATCTGCCCTATGAGGAACAGCTGTGAGAGCTGGGCCTGTTTAGCCTGGGGAAGAGAAGACTGAGAGGGATCTTATCAATATCTACAAATACCATAAGGGAAGGTGTCAAGAGGATGGGGCCAGGCTCTTTTCAGTGGTGCCAAGTGACAGAACACGAGGCAAAGGGCACAAACTGAACCACAGGAAGTTTCACCTGAACATGAGGAAAAACTTCTTTCCTGTGGGAGTGATGGAGCACTGGCACAGGCCGCCCAGAGAGGTTGTGGAGTCTCCTTCTCTGGAGATATTCAAAGTCCGCCTGGACGCCATCCATTGCAACGTGCTCTAGGTGACCCTGTTTGAGCAGGGGGGTTGGACTAGATGATCTCCAGAAGTCCCTTCCAACCTTACCCACTCTGTGATTCTGTGATTCTGTGAAAAAATGAACAACCTGGTCTGAAGGATATCAAAGAGGGGAAAAAGTTCAAGCAATGCAGATAGGTCCATTTTTTTCCCTTTCCACCATTTCTCCAGCAATTTAATCTGATGTTTAACCTGAAAGGAAGGTTAAAGGCAGGAGGGCTGTGTGGTTAAGTAGAAGATGGAGGACTGGTTGTCTCTGTCCCCAGGAGGCTTGGGACCCCACCTAGGAGTGCGGAGGAGAAATCCTGTTATCCTTCCCTGTGACCGAATTGCTGCCAGTCTGTGCCCCATCTCTCGCACCCTGACACAGCTCCATTTAATCACTTGAAAGACCTCATCAGCCTAAACGGAAGTGTAGTACACTCCAAGAACATCCACTCTCTCATTGCTAAAACAGATTGATGAGAAATTCTAACTTTCTCTCCTAAGATCACTTTCCATTCTTCTTATCATTACAGACAGACCCAGTCCATAAGCTCAGCTGAGTCAGCTTAGCAGACGTAGGCACTTGTCAAGAAAAAGGAAACAGCAGATTTCCTGAAGCTTAGCAGGGCAGATATTCCTCCCATAACCCTGTGAGGTCCTTCAGAGTAGCGTCAGTATGGAAAGTAGGAGCTAGCCCAGAGCAATTGCCCTCCCTAGGGGCAGGAAAGGATGATGAAAAACAGTCTCACAGAGGTAGGATGTGCCAAAGCCTTCCAAACAGCAGCATATCCAAAAGACAACAAGGTAGACAAATAACATATTCCCTGCAACAAAAAGCATACACAGTGGAGAAGTTCCTCAGCAGTAATTTAACAGGGCTCTCTTAACTTCAGATAAACTTCTCAGATCTAGCCCATAAATTTGTTTTTTTTTTTAATACATACTTCTTACTATTTATAAAGGTAGATTTACTTTGGCACTATAAATTGCTTCATAAAAGCCTATAGGAAGAACTACAGTTTTTCAGTATGTCAGACTGTAGCTGTTCTGTTGCCTGTTAGGATGAGCCCAGCCACAGATGCACATGTGTTTCATAGGATTGAGATTATTCCAATTTGTAGGCTATAGAAAGGTATATACGGGCTGCAGAGGAGGAGTGATCACGTCTGTGACTCCTGGTACAGAGTTAAGTGTGCCTGTTTCCATCACCTGGGTTGCTGGAGCTGCCTTTGCCTGATGCAGCCCTATCTGGACATACCTGCCACTCTCCTAGATTCAGTGCTTGAAAGTTGGGGAGGTAGAGGAATTTTGAAAGCTTCCCTGAGGAAGAAAATGCTAATTTTTCTGCAGCTGTATCCGTAATTGCTGCAGGGTTGGTGTACAGTTCCCTGGCTTGGTGATTGAGTTAAAGCATGACTAAAGAAAAAAAAATCTACTGAGGACTATGAGAACTATTAAATACAAAAATAGGCTGTTCCTGAACCACAGCCCGTGGGAGGCTGGTAGAGTGTCCTGGTGATTATAATAGACAGTTGTAATACACACCCCTCAGAGTGTTCCCTGGGCATCTTCTATCACCCTCTTTCAGAGACTGTTAAGCAAAAAGAAGGACCTTTCCTGTCCTGATGTCCCTTCTTGCACTCTTGCCTTTGCACATGCATGCTCAGTGTGGCCTCAAGCAAGTAAAACAGGCATTTTCAGCTCACTGTGGTTCCTAGCACTGAGATTTTTCCTCAAATTCTTCCTCTAAAGCAGAGGGCTGGCTCTTCATCCCCACTGTGTGCAGAAATGCTGTTAGGTACCTCCACTGACCCTGGGGTGAAAGAAGCCACCAGGGACCTCATTTTTTTCCCCTGGCAGTGGTAACTCCTGGAAGGCTGACTCTCAGGCTCTGCAGTGTGTGGTTTATGGCTCTTGAACACAGTGGGTAAAATATTTCCTAGGGCCAAGAGGGCTGGTCACCTCCACTTGCGATGGTGTGCCACTCTGTATCTCTATATTGGAGGTGAGGAGCAAATCCCACCTCCAGAGGGAACAGTGTGGGAGAAGCTATTTGAGGGGCAGTCGCAAGAATGTACTCTTCCCACAGCCACTTCAAATGGACTTTCCTATAGGGAGTGGGGAAGGATTTCCCAGTCCCACTACCGAGATTTGTAAAGCCATCAAGAGCCTGCTATGGGGGACAGTAGTGAAAAACCTGTCAACCCAACATCTGGTAAATGCAGCTTACACTTGTCCCAGTTGCTCACTGTTATAGGAAAAGGATTGGCTACGAGAGTATCATTCAAGTTCCCGTAAGGCCACAGCTCAGAACAGATAACCTCAACTTTGAGGCTGACCCCTTGCCTTTCCTTCCAAAAGCACCTCCTTCCCTAATGGCACATTCTCTTCGTTCACATTTTAAAACTGAAGTGTTTAACAGTGGTCAGAGCCCAGCAGAAGCAGCCATTCAGCAATGGAGCATTTCAATCATAAGCAGAAAGCAATAAACAGACTTAAGGATTTGGATAGAGAGGAATAGACCAAAGGAAAGAAAAAAAACCTTTAGTATAATTGAAAACAAGTTTATTGCTTTCTTCTCCTTGAAACTGGATTATTACATTTCAGAAATAACATTTTCAGACCCATTTCTCACGGTATTTTTCAGTCTCTGGACTAGGAAATATGCCTCAACTTCAAGGTAAAATTTGGAGGCAATATATATCCCATTCTAAAGGAGCAAAAATTAATTCTTCTTGTTGTCTGATTCCTGTCTGCATCCATATGGGATGCAGATCAGTTTTCCCAATTAAAACTTAATGCCCAGCATTTGATTTCCAAAAACTTCTCAGTCCCTCAAAAATTGAGCTCAAAAGACCTCATCTAGTAAAAGCTTGGCCTTAAAATTATGAGTGTTTCCACTGACTTTAGCAGAACTCCCATATGCTCAACATTAATCAGTGACTTCTGTGATTTGTTGGATTAAAGCTTTCATGTACTTACCATGGTTTGGTGCCACTACATGCCCCTGAAAATTAGAAATCACTCTCAAGTGGAGATGTGGGAGAATCAGTATTTAGCCAGACCTGTAATGGAGGAATATAATGTTCTCAAAGTCAGTGGTGCTATGTGGATTTATCAGACTTTTTCTGATTATAGGTTGTATGCATACATGCATCAATGACTTAACTTTTAACTCCAAATAATACAGTAATACAGCATCCTTACCCCCCCCCAAAAAAAAGAAAAAAAAAAAAAAAAAAAGAGAGAGAGATATTCCCGAGTCCTTGAGTGTTTGTTCAAGCCAGGAAGCTCAGCGGGGTGCAAGAACACATCACCACCTCTCATCCACTGACAGTAGGAGCAGAAAGCCCTGCTATATGGCCATTCCTGCCCAGACCTCTGTCCCAGCCTTAACTGTCCTCCTTCCTCTGTTAAGAAGATTTGGCCTGCTAGTCCCTAGAAGGAGTTGGAGATTGATGAAAAGATCCTATATGCCACTGAAGGTTGGAAAAGATGGAAAAAGCAACTCTTTTCTCCACTCCCAGCTCCCTGAATGTGTAAAACTCCTTTCAACCTCTCTCTACCACCACAGTCCCTCTGAAACACCTTTCAAGGTTTTGCAAACATAAGCCTTTCCTTTCCCTGAAATCTCACTGACCCATCTTTGCCCTAGGCATAACCTCCCAAAGCCCACTCACTCTCTCCTAGGTCTCCTACACCCTCTTCCCTGTCCTCCCAGATCTCTATTTCATTTCATCATTGGCATCAAATTGCATTTCTCCTACCCTGTGGCTGGATTGGGCAGAATCTGGTATTTGGGCTACTTGAGAAAAAAGTGCTGTACAAATATTTCATTTTTTCTGGTTTACAATCTAACCAGCTCTGCTTTGAGGTTAGAGCTTGGAATAAAAATCTCGCAGTGCTCAGTGTAGTCCTCAGTGAAAGGCAATTTCTGCTCCTGATTGGAAAGCGAAAATTCAGTATAGCCTCCACGTGAACCTATAAATCAGCACAGACTTAGAGAGGAGGTTTAGAGACCATTCAATCCACCTCGTTGCTGAGATAGATTAATGTGTGATTTTACAACATTTCTAAACAAGATGAGGTTCCTCTGTTTTGCCCATGAATCATAGAATCACAGAATCAGTAAGGTTGGAAGGGACCTCTGGAGATCATCTAGTCCAAACCCCCTGCTTAGCAGGGTCACCTAGAGCACGTTAGACAGGGTTGCATCCAGGCGGGCCTTGAATATCTCCAGAGAAGGAGACTCCACAACCTCTCTGGGCAACCTGTGCCAGTGCTCTGTCACTCTCACAGGGAAGAAATTCCCCCTCATGGTCAGGCGGAACTTCCTGTGCTTCAGTTTTTGCCCATTGCCTCTTGTCCTGTCACATGGGGCAACTGAAAAGAGTTTGTCCCCATCCCCTTGACACCTTCCCTCCAGGTACTTGCATACATTGATAAGATCCCCCCTCAGGCTTCTCTTCCCCAGGCTGAAGAGGCCCAGCTCTCACAGCCGTTCCTCATAGGGCAGATGCTCCAGTCCTCTCATCATCTTTGTAGCCCTACGCTGGCCTCTCTCCAGTATCTCCATGTCTCTTTTGTAGTGAGGAGCCCACAACTGGACACAGGACTCGAGGTGAGGTCTCACTAGGGCTGAGTAGAGGGGCAGGATCACCACCCTCCACCTGCTGGCAACACTCTTCCCAACGCACCCCAGGAGACCATTGGCCTTTCTGGCCACAAGGGCACATTGCTGGCTCATGGTCAACTTGTCATCCACCAGCACTCCCAGGTCTTTCTCCGCAGAGCTGCTCTCCAGCAGGCCAGCCCCCAGCTTGTACTGGTGCATGGGGTTATTTTTCCCTTGGTGCAGGACCCTGCACTTGCCCTTGTTGAACCTCAGGAGGTTCCTCTCTGCCCAGCTCTCCAGCCTGTCCAGGTCTCTCTGACTGGCAGCACAGCCCTCAGGTGTGTCAGCCACTCCTCCCAGCTTGGGATCATCAGCCAACTTGCTGAGGAGGCACTCTGTCCCCTCATCCAGGTCATTGATGAAGAAGTTGAACAGGACGGGATGAGCCTCTTTCTTACCCAGCTTCAGCGGTAACACAAAGTCCCGAACTGGTGAAAGTTGCTGCTGAAGGAATGGCCTTATGCCAGTTTGTACCATCTGAGACTAGCTCTGTCCAGTATATATATTAGTAATTATAGTGCTGGGTGCAGAGTGTACATCTGACAAACTGAGCTGTGGCATAATCAATAAACTTAATTACCTATCACAGCCTGCCCACATAGTACACAATTTTAATTCAATTATAACTTCCAAAAAATGATACATAGCAGAGCAGATATATTTATCACTGAGGTCTAAATCAGCTGTGCGTGTCAAGACTGACACTTAAAAATGAATACGTTTATAGTTTCCGGAGCCCAAAGAAACCCACATAAAAAAAGCACATTCTTTTTTCTCAAAATAACTAAAAATGGTCTGTCACTGATGGAGGATTTTCTGTCCAGAAAATGAGTCCAGAACCACAATAAGCAGCACATTGCTTCCCTAGAGCCTTGACAGCATTAAAATTGACTCTCCCTTATACGCACAGTGGTGGGGAGAATTGCAGGATTGTCTCTAACGAAATGGTCGACAGAAAAGCCCGGCCTCTGAGATGCAGAAAGTGAGGAAGTGATGGTCTGAGTCTCCCTACTCAGTGGGTTCAGAAACAGCCCTCAGCCTGCCTAGCACAATATTAAAAAAATACAAACCCTGATCAAAGCCAGCCCAAGTCCAAAAATCTTTGTGCATGTGCTCTCACTGAAAATTTCTGTTTTTCGTCTTTAGAGTTCTCTTTCATCTATACACCCGCCCCTGGAGGCAGGAAAGCTTCAACAGCTGCCCCAACTCTTAGTGTTCATGTAGACTTTCCCATGAGGTGTGATTTTGGCAGTCCTGACCCTTTTCTTTCCCTGGCTGTTTCTCACCAACATCAGGAACAGCTTTTCCCGTATTCTGCATGACCTGGGATGTGGGTGGAAATAAGAGGGCTAGGGTGCTCTTGCTCTAAATATGTCTTTCCTATGACAAATACACAGGGATGTTATACCTAGAGGAATTAAAAATGACTAGCTGGCAAGGAATATTATGCTAATAGTAGAAAATTAATCAGCCACAACAGCCAGGGGATTCACTTCAGAGCTCAAAACCAACGGGGTGTCCTGGTCACTAAGTCGAGTCCTTTGCAATTGTAGGCACCATGTCTTATAATCATACTTACAAATGTATTCATGGCCTATTCATAGCCTTTTATTCTTGTGCAAGTGCTATCCTTCAGCATAACAGCTGTTTTCCTTCCCTAGTGTCTACCCCCCAATATGTTTATAGGCAGCAATCAGATCCTTTGTTTTGCTAGCTTTAACAAGGCGAGCTCCTCCTCTTTCTTGTAAGTGAGGCTGCCGTTCCTCATAATGCATCCTTGTGTCTGTTCCAGCTGATTTTATCTTTCATGGATATGGAAGACCAGGTTGGTACAGGCAGATGAGGTCTTACTAGAGCCTTCTGCGCTAGCATAGATCTTTCCTTTCTCTCGTGGAAAATACCTGGACTCTGAACTGCTGAATTTCACAACTGCACTAGGCTAATTACAGTTACCATTAAGGCAAGATTGACAGAAATCAGCTCATGCCATATCTATGGACACTTTCCACCCAAGCCCCTCTCCAGGTCTTTCCAGAGGTTGGTTGAGATGTAGTCTTGCAAGGCTAGGCTAATGCTCAAATTAAACTTAATGCTCAAATTAAAATGTCACATTGCTTCCTTCTTCACTCTTAGACATAGATAATGTCTATTTTAAAATCCATTTGGGCTTCTTGGTCTGGAATTACCCTAGGATTGCTATTGGCTCTTAGTTGCTGGCCCTGATTCTTGCATGTCTCTCTTGAGCTGGTGACTGTGGTATTGAATCCACCTGAGCCTGCAGCCATCCTGGAAGCAGAAGTGTCTTTTCTGTGTCAGACAAGAATATCTTATTTTTTCCTGTTCGCACTCTCTCCTGACCTCAGCTGTCACAGACAGGAACCACGGTATCCCCTGCAGTCACTTCAGCTGGAGTCCTTTGGATAGCGCTTCTGAGAAATTCAGTCCAAAGAGCCAGGAGCTGGGACAGCCAGAGGGCCCCTGAATAAATGAAGCTGAGAGAGGATCATTCCCTAAAATCTCCTATCTCTCTCCTACAGAAATGCCAAACACCTGGCCACTTGGCTCATTGTGTTAAGGTTTATGTGTCTTAGCAAATTGGCCTCTTCTTCACCAGTGGAAAAAAACCTGTACTCTTACTTTGAATATCAGCTGTGGCTGTAGATGTCAAGTCAGTCTGTAGAATTAAAACAAGCCACTAGGGCAAGATATAATTTTTCTTTTTCCCCATTCTGTTAATTCTGACATGTAAACAGGCATGAAAGCTACAGATTGTCTTAGCTTCACTAGGGGGTTACTTCAGTAGTACGACCCATATTGCCTTATGTCAGGAAACAGTATATACCTTTCTCTCCTTTGCAAATCCTCTGCTTCTGCAGGACATAAGCCGTCATTAAAAAAAGAGACTTTTTAGCCTTCCTGATTACATATTAACCCCCAAATGTGAACAGAGCATAACTGATGCTGTGCAGGCTTCCTGCCGCTCCTGGCAGCCTGAAACAGTGGCTCTGAGATGTGTGAATTTTGCTTCCCTTGTTAATGGAACGGCAGCATTAACACTAATAGTGATAGCCCCAAGCTTGCCAGCACTAGCAATTTCACTTTATCAGGAGGGGTGTGAGTAGAAGAGGAGCTGGAGGCTAACGGTGGCTAGGGAAGGAGTAAGGAGTTGTCACGAGGAAGGTAATGCAAAGGAAAGAAAGACAAAGTGATGCAAAGACAAGCAGATATGAGAGAAGCAGTGAGAGGAGGAGGAGAGAAAGAAACAAAGGACAGGAATGGCTGTGCTTGTATCGGAACACCAGCTCTTCATCACATGAGACCTGAATATGACTTAACTACCTTTGTTATTAGGCACAGAAGGCCAAATCACTGATTTCCAGCTCAGCCGGTGATGCGAAAGGGCAGGCATGCACAAGAAAGGCTGATGACAGTGGGTCCTGCACCAGTTGCCCACCTGTACCATGCTCCCACATGGCAGGGCTGTCAAGGGGAATGAAACAGTGACTGGTGTCTCAGAGCTCTACTTTGCCCCCACTTCTCTTGCCTGGCTCCACAAGGGGATCTCCATCCAGAGGAGCTGGGCCAATTCTCTTCAGGCTTGTCATGGTGCTGCTGTCTGAATTGGGGGGCTAAGCCAGCTCCCAGACCATACCAGCTCCCCAGGAACTGCTCACATACAGCCACTGGAGAGGCTCTAGAGCTGAAGATCAGTTGTTACATGGTTATTCTGCCCACCAGGTAATTTTAACCCTTTGTCCTCCTTTCCTTTGACACCAGTGGGAACATGGTTGCACATCCAAGGTCAGGATGCAGTCTGATATTTATGAAATAACCAACAGACAGCATTTGGACCCTCTGAAACTTCATCTGGTACCTGGATCTGCTGGTTCAAGCTCAGGGTCTTCTCTACTCTTTGTTAGCCAGGACCAATACGCTCTGTGCAGACTAAGATTTAGTTGGTCCTTTTCAGCTACTCTATAATCTAATCCTCTATAGCCCCTAAAAAGAAGTAAAGACAGAACAGACAAGGAAATCCAGAGAAAGCTTCTAGATTGCCCCTTTTTTCATTTACTTGTCTTTCATCTGTGGCAGGTAGCAATGAAAGAGATGAAATCTAGGGGAAGTTCTCATTGGTGACTGACGAGGTGAGAGAAGGTAATCCTTTCCTGTGTCCTTTGACCAGCAGAAAGAGGGTAAGAGAAGGAGGTAGATCAAGGTGAAGGTCTAGGAAATGCTTTTTGTCAGTTATCCACAGGTAACTGATCTAGTAGCTAGTCAAACTGTTGGGGGAAATTAAACAGGTTTAAGGAAATAATGCAAAAGAGACTTGCAAATAAAACCAACCTGACACTTTTGCTTTCAGATGCAAGGGTGTATTTATGGTGATTATGGTGGATGAGCAATGAATGTTCAGTTTTTTATATTTTCTCTCCTGACATCTATTCTGATTTGCAAATGATAGGCCAGCACTCTACTGATTACAGGATTATGTGACTAACTTCCAACAGAAAAAGCGAAATCTGCTTTTTTTTCTTTCTTTTTTCCTTTCTGCTTGAGATGGAAGCAAAGTCACCAGCTGAAGATCTGGCATCAGGGCTCTATCTTAGAATCTTAGAATTGGTAAAGTTGGAAGGGACCTCTGGAGATCATCTAGTCCAATCCCAAAAGAGTGGCCTTACAGGGATCAAACCCACAACCTTGGCATTATTAGCACCACGCTCTAACCAGCTGAGCTAAACCTAACCCCTCTAGTTTATTTTCCCATGAATATTGAGAATTCTGGGCAAATTCAGCATGGTCCATCACATTCAGCTCTTTAGCCTGTGAGACTTAGCAAGGCTCAAAGCACTGAGGGAATAGAGGAGAATGCTGGAATTATTAATGCCAGCAGCATTATATAGTGCTGGTACCTACCTTCCGGGAATATTAGGAAACATTGCTGACAGGCAGTACGGTTTTATTTATTTTTCACTGCTCAGTCTGTTTCCAAATTGCACGAATTCCACCTGTTAGGGCTGAGATGTAAGGCAGGATGATCCAGGGAATGATGGGGGAGGAATTTGCTTGTATGCAGATATCCTACATAAGGCATGTGCCTCACTGTGATGTCCTATGTGAGTCCTGATCCTATGCATGACAAGCATCTGCTGAGTATTTGATATGTCTGCATCCTGCTGCAGAAGGATATGCATCATTTCGGAAATCCCCTGGAGGTCTTGAAGTCAGTCTTGCCCTTGTCTCTGACCCTGCACAGTCATTACCCAGTCACCTATATTTCACTGTACTTCCCCATAAAACAACTCTTAATAACATTTTGAGTGTCACAGCTGTGTTTTGGGTCTAAACTCAATGATATTGGGAATATATGTTGTGATCATATGATAATAACAACTGCTATCTGTGCCGTGGGTCTGGCTAACACAGTTAGGGTTGGACGCAGGACCAGAGCATGGGGCCTTTAGACAGGTAACACATGCAGTGCCACAGTCCCAGGGGTGAAGGAACTGGGGCCACGTGGGATTCCTAAAGTGGGAAAGCACAGGAGAGGCTGTGGGGGCTGTGAGGGCAGAGCAGAAGGGGGAGCTACCAGCCTTCCTAGCCCTTCTGATAAATCCTTGCCAAATATTCAACTTCTTCATGAGCCCAACACAGCGATCAGGGTTCGTGCAGTTCCTGGAGAACTAAATGTTCCAGGTAAGCACTATTATTAGGTGTCCTGCAAGGAGAGTAGCAGAACAAGCAAGCACCCAGCTTTGTAACCTACAGATGTTGAATTCGAAAAGCCAGGACAGAATGGCAGACTTCTCAGGAAATGAAAGGGACTGGGAAAAGAAGATGCTCTTTCTGCAGACACAGAAGCTGCACTAACAAAGACATGCATATGGAGTGGGCAGAGACGCAGGGTAACAGCACAGTTTGAGCTCTGCTGCAAACCATATTTAGTGGTCTAACTTTTAAATCTGCAGAGAGCAGCCCACAGAGGTAGCAAAGACTACCAATGAAAGAGAAATGCCCTGGGATGCAGTAGAGCTGTCTTGCATTTGAAAAGAGGCAGTTGGATGCAGAAAGAATCACACCTGGAGAATCAGAAATGGTGCATAGACTGCAGTGAACAGGGAGTTATTATTCATGTTTCTCATAACATCAGTTTGGAGTTTCCCCTGAAGCAAGAGGGAGGGGATCTAATGCCTGCACAAACCTGTGCTTTTTCACCCATCACTCTGCTAGCTGTAGAACTCTTTGCCACAGGAAACAGTGGAGGCCAAGAGCATTAACGGGCTCAAAACCTGATCAGACAAGTTCATGAACAACAGATCCACCAGTGGCTATTAAACATGGTGATCTAGGCATGATCTGCTCCATAAGTCCTTGAAGCACAGACGTCTGGAGGCTGGAAAGCTCTGTTAATGGAATAATCCCTTTCTATATGTCCTATGCTGAATAGTATTTAGTAGGACAAGCCATGATCTTTGTTCTGGAAGTGTGTCAGCACGAGAAAGGGTGAGGAGGACAAGGTGGAGAGTAATATTGCCAGGCTGGCATGTACCACTGCTCCTGTGCACCCTAGGGTGGCTCCTCCTCTGCTCTATACTACAACAGAGGATGTCTCCACTAATCCAGGACTCCCTGATACAGCTTGTCTGCCCTGAGTTCGCATTTATTACAGCTGAGAATCTGGCCCCTGGTAGGAGGATTTGGGGTGAGATTGAGGGATGTTGCTTTGGTGCCTGGAAGAGAACTTAAGTGAAGTAAGACCAAGTAAAGGATCCAGACATCCCCTGCCCTAGGTCTGACCTTCACTCAGCCCCTGTTTTTGGCCCTGAATGTTCCCTGCATATCCCCTAGGATATCACTGACCCTACTCTCTCAAGCTAAATGTCTGGAAGTTGGCTCCCACATAAGCTGTGGCATAATCTAGGGATACAGTTTGGCCCCAGAGGAGCACAGTCTGATGGGTATGCTGCAAATGAGGATGGCTGGGTAGTTTCCCCAGATCCCAGCAGGACCCAGAGAAATTAGAGAAATGATGCCCTCCCCCCAGCAAGCCTCCTATGGCGGCGTACAGCTGCTGCCGCCGGCTCAGCTGCTGCCCAGACAGCAGGCAGAAAGATCTGCAGGCGCGGGGGAAAGGGAGGGGAAGGTCTCGCCCCTCCTGGCACCCCACACATCCCAGGAGCATGGTGTGCGCTGCCACTGTTGCTTGCATTTGAAACCAGGACGGGGAGGGAGAAATGCAAGGCTCCCCTGCTCTGCCTGAAAGCCTTGCCGGCCTCCTACCCAGCTGCCAGAGGTTCACCATCTCCCCAAGCTGGGCATAATTACACTCACATTGAGTAACCCTGTCCATCTGTAGCACCGAAGAGCTAAGCCACAGGCCCATCTTCCAGGTGCCTGCTGCTGTACGAACACAGAGCTGAAACAGAGTCACTGCGACAGAGCGCAGACATCTCTGTCTCCTTCATGCTCTCAGGGTGTATCCCAGGGGACTGACTTTGCGTAATGACAGAGAACAATAATTACTACTTGCTTAATCAGGACTGTTCTAAGATAAATTCTATTTAATGAGGATCCATTTTGCGTGTGCCAGGTAATTAAAGGATGCTTAAACAGGAAAAAGAGGTGTGGGATTCTGAACATTGGTCTCTGGAGGGATGTTGCAAAATAAAGACAAGGTGTATATTTTGCTGAATGTTTCCATCAGACAGAAGGATAAAATATAAGTCCCTGTACAATTCATGTCACTCCACCTTTCCTGAGATGGTGCTCTGTGTCTACATGCATGTGTGGGCAGTCACATCAGCCAGCCAAACCTAGGCTCCGTAGGAGCCCTACATGCCTCACTTAGCATGCAGTGGTGAAAGCCAGTGCAATGACCAGAAAAACACGCAGCCCACCATTTGCATACACCAGGGATTGCTGTGCAAATCAGAGAGGGGATGAAATAACTGTGAACTGAGGGATTATCTCACTAAACAAGACAAGCAAAGAAAAAAAGAGAAGCCATTTCCAGTTTCATTATTCTTAATACCAAATTCACCATTGTGCTTTCCTTGTTCTTGCCTTTTCTTCTTCTCCACAGTATAGCATGCCTTAGCAGGTAAGCAATGACTGATTTTGGAGGAGGAAGAGATGCTCACTTTGGGACAAGCCTCCAAGACTTGTGTGCACAGCATGGCATCTGCAATATAAAATACCCTTCCCTGCTGAAGCCAGTAACGGTAGCTAGCGACAGAGGAAGAGAGAAATTTCAAGAAAGGCAATGACTTAAAAAATATGCAAATAAAAATTACAAGCTCAGATTTCACTTATCCTTGGAGTCCTCCCATCCTCTCCTGACAACACTATTCTCCTGAGCTTTGTCCAGAAGCAACATTTTAAAACCCCAGAAATAAACACATGGGAATGAAGAATAGCTCAAATAATTTTAATTCCACTCAGTTCACACTCCTCAGCAATCCAAGAGGCTTTCTCCCACCAGCAGTAAATATCTTTGGAGGGAGTTTCTACCAGTCATCTCAGGTATTTGTAGCTGAGGGAGATGATGGAGACCTTTGGAAGTGACTGTTGTTCTCTGTTAACACTACAAGGGAACCAGAATGACTATTTAGATTAGACACCCAGAGAGAGATTCATCTCACATAACTTTAAAAGCCTATATCCTAATGATCACAGTCTAGACTCTCTCTATAGTCAGTGGAGAGAAAGCTGCTTCTAGATGTGATTCACTGGATCTCTTTTAGACATATTTTTTAGGATGAGATGTGCTTACGCATTGGAAATCCCTGTTTCTCCTCACTGCCTATAAAACAGTCAGTATGACTAGCTCAAAAGTTGACGTCTTCACTGTAGGAATCTAAATTTGGGGAGATGAATCTCATTTCCAACTTTCAGAGCTGAAGTTAGGTAATATTAATTCCACTGTGGGCATGTGCTAAATATTTGAATAGATATTTTTTTTTTATTCCTCTCTCCTTGCAAGACAACATCAGTAGGGTTATCTGTGGGAAGAGGAAACACAGTGTGTCATTAAAATCAGAAAATATCTAAATTTCATCCTTGTTTCTAGCACAATTACTGTGTGAACTACAACAGATTCTTAACCTGTCTGCTTTTAAGTTTTACCATTATTTGATTTTCAGATGTTAGCATACATTTTAATTCAAGAGAATGTATAGCTTTTTGGCACTTCCCTATTTGGTTTTCTTCTCATAACATTTTTATGTGACTATATAATTTTGTGTCCAGATTCATTAAGTTTTGAGTATTTTGGTCTTTTTTCACCTGCTTCTAGGAAATGATGTACACTTCTTTCATAAATCCTAACTCTCAAGTCTGAAGAACTTCACTAGTCTTTAATGTCAGAACAATACTCCTCCACATTTGCTAGTTGTGAGAAAAGTATATCTTATTTTCTCTCTCTTCTAATTTTCTTATTTTTATTGATTCTTAAGCTCTTTGCTGATGTGTAGGGCAGTATGTTCTGTTCTGGAAGACTTGGGAACATATGCTTTCTAGAGAAAAGACTTTTATAATCTCTTGTGTGTGAAATTATGCTACTGGGTAGTTTGACACCTATTTCTGCTTGACTCACAGTTTCTTCCAGGAAAAGTTCCTTCACTTTGGAAACTTGGGAGAGAACCACTCAGGGCAGCTACAGCTTTCAAAGATACAAACATTCACCCATACTGAAAAATATTACAGATTTCTTCTTAGTGCTAAATGTTGATTAAAAATTTGATGGATGAAGCTTAGAATCCACTAGAAATGATCCTTATGTGAGGAGGGTTGTCATCATATCCAAATTATTCTGTATAACAGTCTATAAATTTTCAGTGGGGGCAAACATCCTTCCAAGCACCAGCAGTAAGTTCGTCACCTGTGAACAAAGGAGTGAGGCAGCGCTAACAGCTCCCCCGAGGAGTTCACAACTCAAGTAATTCCAGCAAAAGAGTGGAGGTGCCTGCAGTGAGAGAGTGCTGAACGGGGAGGGAAGGCACTGGGAAATCTTGCCGAGGTCACGGCTGCAAGCTGAATGCTTGAGAGCGTTTGAAGAGCTCGTGACAGTCTTTGAAATGAATAGGAGTATTTTTCTAAAGAATGCACACGAAAGAGCCACAAACATGGAGAAAGTGTAGAACATGCTCCCACAAAGACTAAATTTAAAAGATGTGCTTAGCAGGGAACACATGCATAGCATATGGATGCAGCTGACGGAAGAGCTGTTGGACTCTATTCAAGATACCACTCACATAGCAGATGAACCGTCATAAATTTAAGCTACACATGTCATATCCTTAACACTAAGGTTCCCTCTAGTCATGTGTGAAGGCAGTTCAGTTGTTGGATTCTGGCTTGCTCTCTAACTTAGTTGTTCCCTGAGTGCATAAGCATGGTGGGCAGGACGCACAACATAGATACTCAGCTGTTTGTTACCTTTCATGAGTTATTAGTGTGTGGACTTTTTCTAGCCCCTACTTTGGCATTTTTTAGTCCACACATTTGCTGCCTAATGGTGTTGCAGTCTGTCCTTCAATTTTTCAGCTGTTCACTGATTGACAGGCCACCTTCTTTAACATTTTCTTTGATACATTTTCTCATATTAAGTTAAGCTCCTTGAGCTGATTAAAAGCTTTCCAAGATTATATCATTGCCAAGCCTTCTACATGCATGCATGCATGCACAGTCAAAGACAATAATTCTGAACAGAAAGATAAATAATAAAAGCTATTCTGGCTCTCTCCAATTAGGATGCTTGTAACGACGTCTCTCTCTTCTGGCCAAATTTTTATATTACTGAGCCAGTCCGTGTCTCTGATGGATATATAAGAATGCCAGCTTATTATTCACTGGCAATTACTTTCAAAGTCTTTTAATGTAGAAGTTATAATATACTAACACAACCGGTAAAGCGGGTAAACATTTACTGAGCAAAAAAATCAAATATTCTTTCTTTTCTATGCAGTATGGGGTTATAAGAAATTCCTAGCAGTTGCTCACAAGGAATTAAAGTTTAAGATTTGCACTATCCTTTTGGAACCTGATTTGATAAGTAGTTGCCGGTCGTCCATTAATTTGAATCCAAGATTCCCTCTGTGTTAGACTAGTGCTGGAGAAATCATAAGCTTCCATTCCAAAATGTGCTTTATCACATATTTGTGCTGCTCCCTTTGCAGGTCTTTTTGACTTAAGGCAATAGCAGCATGGTACGTAAGCACCAATTACATTTTTGTAATCCACACAATAAAACAGCGAGAGAAAGACTGAATGACCTTAGACCTTAGTAGGATCAGAAAAAAAGTCAGACTTAGATATTCAGTGGAAGGATTTTTAGAGATTTCTTCATGGATGTTTTTGATTTCTTGGTAGCAATGGCTTTTAGTATTGTGCCTAGTACTCAGATTATGTGGATGTTCAAATCTGGAGCTAAATTTTCTGCATTTCAGATGTCTTTATCTCTAATGGATCTAAATGAAATGAAAATTCAAACACTTTCTCTCTTTCTTTAAAGTCAGGTCTAGGCAGAATAATGATATTTCTCACTAATGGATCTATATTATGGTAGCAGCCGGTGATACCACTCTGTGATGGCAGTTTCTTTCAGATTTGGGGCTGTATGGTAGAAACACAGATGCAGAGGCATCTGTGATATGATTTAGAGGATAACCTGCTGTTTGATGAGGCTGTAACTGGTGCAGGATTTGGAAGTTTCTTTGGTGGCAGGTTTTGTTGCTATTATTACTGCTACTGACTTGTGGCAAAGAGTTAACGAAGGAAATGGCATAAATATGAAAGGAAGTAAGTGGAAAGAATAGGACAGGAAAATTATCATCTAGGCAACTAAGGAAAGCAGTTTTTTTATATATACACTAAGCAGAGGTGAGTATTAGTACTTCTGTGTATTTGGGGATTTCCCCAAACCTAAAAAGGAAAAGGACAGAATAGGCTGGGACCATTCTACAAAGGAAATCATGGTTAGTATTATACTTTGTTAATGTAAATACAAATGGTGAAGCTAAGAAATGAAAGGCCCTGAAAGTGGAGGTGAGAAATTTTGACTGAATCATGGAATGCACTTGAAGCGCAATGTGATCAGAGGTAAGTCAGAAAGATGAGCAGAATAGCTACATTTTAGATGAAATCCAGGGAGCTAAAATTACAATAATGAAAAGCGATGAGTAAGAAAATATCAATGACAAAGAAAAAGAGTTTCTGGACAAGTATTTTAGGTATGGAAATGCCATAATTGAGAGATGATGTGGGAGGACTAAGTCAAAAACCACTTGTCTCTAAAGATGGAGAAAGACAGAAAGAAGGCAGAGCTTCATGTAGAGGAAAATCAAGATTTGGTTTTAGTCATCCTGAGTTTAAGATTGTAGTTATGTAGTAAAGTCAGAAAGAAAATTAGAGGCATGACTTTCACCAGAGGTCTTGCAAAGTGCACCTGAAATTTCTCAGCCCAAAGTAACTGAAGACTTGAAAGGCTTGAGACCATAGGAGACATGGCACAAAAGGTTAAGTCCTTGTTGGGCTCTTCTTGGAAGCTGCCAGCAGTATGAAGGAACCACAATGAGGTGAAGGAAAGTAGAAAATCAGTAAAGAACTTTGTCATAAAACCCAAACAAGAACAAAATAGTAGAGAGATTTGAAAAGCAAGAGGGAAGGAGATGTAGTTTACATCCTGAGGAACTGTATTGGTCCACATCTAGCTGACAACAAAGTTTGTGTTTTCATCATATTTATAGAGACTGCAGCTCAAGAATTCTTATTTTATTCTCAGTTAAAGACCAATATGTGCCTATGTAAGATTCACAATGGTTCTATCTGCCTGGAATTTTAGGCTTGTGAGCCCATAATAAAAATGAAAACACATTAAATTTTCTACGCAGCCAGAATGCTCTTCATTTTTTTCCTGTAGTTTAAATTTAAATTTATGTTTCTAAATTTACACATTCAAAAACTTCTTCTGAAACCTGTTTAGAATTTGGATGTCTCTTTTTATCACATTTCACTTAATTGCAACTACTTCTGTAATGAAAGCATCACCCCTACAGCTACTCGATGTCAAAGGACAAAAAATAAATAAATTGCTTGAAAGAAAGCTGAAGCCACATTCATACTCTGCATTTGAGCTGCTGACATTTTCTAGATAACACGAAGAGATGTCAGAACACTGGCTGTTAAAACAGTCTATGTTTGGAGCCTATTAAGCTGAATTCTGAGAGAGTGAAGGAAATTGTGAAGACTTCTGGAGGGACTGACACATACCATTACTTGCTTTATTTCAATTTTAGAGGGGGAAAAAAAAAAAGATTTTCCTACACTTTTTGCCCAAGAGTTCCTCTTTAAATATGTCAGGTCCCTGAGAAACTGCAATTTCACTCTCTTAATTTCTCTGTGTATTCTAAAGCCCCACTGTATAGCTCCTGCCCTTCTGATGAGGAGGTATTGAGAGGAACTCCCATCAGATCCTGTAACTCTGCTATTAGTGTCAGGAGTCACTGATGACCTGCCTTCCTCTTTGGCACAGATAATTCTACGTCTTTAATGCTCCCACATTATGTTGCTCAAGGGATCCAGATTACTTCTTCTTGTTATGTAGGTGTAATGCGTTGAGGTCATTAGAGTTCCACCAGGGTAAAGACATCTGGAGGGAGGGGGGAGGCTCTAAGAAGGTCACCTGAACATCCATGTAAAGCAAGCAGAACAGTCTGTCTTGCTTCCTAAGCACCCTTATCATCATCTCAAACAGCGTTAAATTTAGAGGGGAAACTGATTTCTTGTAGGCTGAATTATTCCTGGAGCTCCTTGGCATACAATGGCAGTCCAGCAGAACACTCCAGAGACCTCCCTCAGCACCTTCCTCCAGCTTGCACAGGAAAAGTTGTCTCAACAGAGACCTTCCCCTGTCCACCACACAGGGTACAGAGCCTGAAGGGGTGCTAAGAAAAAACATGAAGGAACGAAGAGACCACGACTGCATATAGTTATTGCTTCCAGCGCCACAGTAGCTCTCTGCCAAGCCGGTATATCCTGCTCCTCCATGCTCACAGCTTGAGTAGGATGCATAGGATTGGGCAGAGCTGAGCCTGATCTGATAGGCCCAGATGGACTACTTCCAGATCTAGTTGCTATGCCAGCCAACTAACCTTCATCTTAGGTTAATAGGCAGCTGGTGGCATTTAATCAGAGGCAACATCACATATACTTTCTACACCAATGAGCCTTGTGAACTTTGCTGTTGTTGAATAATGTAGATCTATCATCCTGTAGGTGCTCCCAGAGCCTTTTGTGTCCATCAGTTTGTAGATTGTCCTAAATATTGTTTCTGAATTCAAAGACTAATTGGATGAATTTAAAGACATTTGAACATCCCTCACATCTGAATAAGAAATATTACAGAGCAACCTCTCCTCCCGCAGAGCAGCTGGCCAGCGGTTTTCTGCTGAAGCTCCCACCTCAGTCTACACTCCCCTTCAAGTCTACCTGTTCCAGCAGTCAATGCTGCAGTCATTTCCTCTCAGCCCTGCCTTCAGTAAATCTGCACTCAGGTTTTGGCTGGGCAATGCTTTGAACCACTAAAGAGAAAACTCATACGTCCTCCATCTCTTGGCATGGATCCCCCCCACACAGCTCCAACTTCTCCAAACTGGGCATGCTGTTCCGCTATCCTGTCTGCTCTTATGGCAAGAGCCTTCTTCAACAGTACTGATGTTGCCTGCATTGTAGGCAGCTAGGATGTGAAGCAGCCTTAGTGAGGCTGCTACTGGACAGTGTAGACCCCTTTGCTAGTTACTAGAAACTTAGAGGAAGTGATATGTGTGTGCAGAGCCCCACCAGGTAAGGCAAATCCTAGCCTGGAATGTTGAATCTGAGCAGAAAAGCCCGAGCACAGAATCACAGAATCATAGAATCAGTAAGGTTGAAAGGGACCTCTGGAGATCATCTAGTCCAACCTCCCTGAAACAGCTGACATCCTTTGTATATGCCTGTGTTATGACCATGTGAAGTAACTTGCAGTTAGTTTCACTGAATTTACCTTTTTAGTGATTGTCTTTTCAGAAGCTAATTTAGCGTTTCCTCAATTTAGATTTTTTTGTTATGAGTTGTAGTGATGAAGGATGCAAGTGGGTGGATAGCTGCTGCTAATTTGAACATGATGGGGGGACTACTGCACATCAGGTACATGGAGCACAACATGCACATTGTTTTCACCAGCATTTCACCCTAATTCAGCCCCTGAGAAGATCTGAGTGCATAATAAATGACTCAAGACTTACTGTACTGGTTCTAGTACTCTCATTATCTAAGCCAAGATCTCACAAATGTGTGTTCTCTCAAGGTGAAAACATAAGAGGCTCAGTGTGTTTTAACCTAGGCAGTAAAGTTTGACTCTTTCTCAGACCCAATGATAATTAATTTGTATTTGTGAGCTAGTCAAAAAAATAACAGGCTTCACTCTCCTCTCAAACAGAAGTCAAGCAGGAGGTGGCCCACTAAACTTCATTTGCCTAAATGGCAAAAATTCTAATGCAAATGAAAAATCAGGTGCACAGAATTTATCCTTTTAACTCATTTTTTTAGCTTGAGGAAAAACTGCCTTGAAAATACCAAGAGGTATTCCAGAGGAGATAGGGGAAAATTACATAAACATCCCAACTGGTTTTAAAGGCCCTCTAGAAGTAAAAAGTATTGTTCAGAAAACAGTAATGATATTCTAGAGGACAAAAGAATGCAATAAACCCCTAAATTACCCTCAACAATGCATTCAAGGACATAACTATATTATTTTGCTCAGTCCACTCTTTCTTTCCAATTAGATTAATAGATATATACACCAGGAACCATTAGTATTTTGTGTATATGTGAGAGTTGATTTTACTCAACATTTTGAAAATCCTTAAGCCTCCTGTTTATTTCGATTATTTATCATTTTGCAAAGAGAACACAGGCACCTAGAGCTCAGAAAAACATCAGAAAGTCCAGCTTTCCTCACGGCTATTTTTTTCTGCTTAATCCTCAGGCACCTGTTTATTATTATTTTATATTTTTTATTCAAATTCTATTTATTTATTTTGATTTATAAATTAAACTACCATCCTTGGGGCAACTGTCCTCTGTGAATCATTCTTCTTGTGTTTGTGACACGAGTGCAAGCCTTCGGTCCGTGTTATGCATTTGAGCCCTCAGTCACAAACTACTTTAGGCCACTGTATTGTTTAATTTTTTCCTCACTTGACTAAGCAGCCTGAAACCAACTGCATAATGTTTTACTTGACATTAAGCCTCACATATACTTTACAGTTTGTACGTTCTCTGGGGCAATAGCCGTCTTTTTAAATTATGCATAGTGTGGCCAGCATAATAGGGCCTCGGGCCTTAAGATGGCCCCCTTAGGCACTGCCACAATAATCCATACATTTTTAACGGCAGAGCAGATGACCCACCAAAAAGAAGTGCTGAATTCTCTGTCTTTTCACACTTTTGCGTCCCCACTGGAACACCAGCAACAGCTCAACAGGAGCTCAATGCAGGGGTAAGCGATGGCCCTTAAGGGCTTGTGGAGGTCAAACGAGATGATCCAACAGGCCCTTTCAGCCTTTGATCTGTGAATCTATGAATACAGATAACAACAATTAAAAACCAGCTCTGTGAAAACATTTCCACAGCCATTGCTACAGGGACACTGTGAGTTATTGCTGGAAGACTTCTTTACGAGTGAGGCTGTGGAAAAATTCCACTTTTGATGTACAAGTACAGAGCCTTGGGGAAGAAACCAGGTGCCAGGCAGGGGAAAAGAAAGGGGATGTTTCTAGAAAAGTCATCTTAAGTAATCTTGAGCTGTGTAGACTATATTGCTGAGTCTGAAGCATTGCTATAGATAAATGAATCTAATATTCCATGTATAATTTTTAGGAGTGAGCAACCAGGAACAGAAACTAGAATAGATGAATTCTGAATCCTTCACTGACTGGCTATAGATACTTCTTTAAAATCCCACTGAAACTGCTTTTGAATTATCTTTCTGATGTCCTTGGGTTCACACTGTAACACAAAATAAGTAGCAGCTAAAAAAAAATTTGCAAAGCAAAACAATGACAAGGAATCCAAGAATGTACAGCAATAAAAAGCTTGTTGGGCGAGACAGGTAATATGCAACTCCCACCAGTCACCCAGCAACTTTTTGAGGCAGAACTGAACATCTCCTGGGTTAAGCCCAGAAAAGGACTCCCAGAGGAGAAGAAGAGCTGGGAGTCAGTACATGTATTACTGTCTGGCTGTCCTGTTAACTTTATGCCCTCATTATACCTTCACCCTCCACTACCAAATGACAGTGGACTACTTATGAACATGGAAAAAAAGAGTCTCCTTTTTCAATTAGCCTAGTTACTTAAACAGTAGGCATCAGCAGTAGTAGGCAACAATAGCAAAAACCAAATTTTCAGTAACCAAATCTCATCCTGCCACCAAATCCCTTCTCAAACACATATCACTTTGCAAGCAGATAATATTACTGGTAATGAAGCAACACAGCAAATACAGTTCAGTGCTCTACAAACACAAATGCACTCAAACCAGTATACAAGCTTTTGGATGAAATACTTTGAAAATGAGCTTCCTCAGAGGCTTCTTGGTGATTGAGTATTGGCCAATGAAAACTCTTGAATTTGCAGAAATCACTTTATAATGCAAAAGCACTGAAAATCATCATTATGGGTTTCCAAAACAATTTGCAGGCTGTAAATTAGGGTCAGGGAAGCAGAAGGAAGTCTAGAAATGGTAGGCTGCTAGCTGGTGGGCTTTGGCTTTGATTCAACTCCTAGAATGACCCAGCAACAATTCTTCTTCACTTGCCATGATCTGGATTATTTTTGGCATATAAATATTCCCAGTTCTCTGGCATGATTTCATGAAGAATTGCCTGATCTCCGCCTGCACATTTCTGGAAGGGCTGGCTTGTTTCTTCTGCCAGGCATGACACCTTTCTGACTTTTCTCCATCAGTGTTGGTGTTGTCATTGCTCTGAGGAACAAAGCAAGATTTATGTCTGGATAACCTCAAACTGCCTCGAGCAACAGTAAGTCCATAGCACTCTCATGGGTGATACAAGTCAGCTCCAGATATCTCAGAATCCCAGGCAAGATTTAATTTTTCTGCAAAAAAAGCAATAGCAGAGCTGGGGAGAGTCCTGGAGAGTCAGCCTTTCCACCTCTGCTGTGTCAGGGGAGTGAAGAGAAGAGGGCTGATGACAACTGTTGTGGGGAAGCCCCTAACTCTTTATTACTGCCATCAAAAGCCATGGCCTTATATGTCCTGCTTCCTCTGGCAATGCTACCAGCCTGGCTCTCCAGGGCACTCTTACTGCCACAGGCAGCTGTGGGAGCCTGAACCCACTCTGGGTCCATTAGCAGTCTGTTGCCATAGGCAACTGCCTGTTTTGCCTATACCTAGGGCTGGCCCTGAGCAATACACACAGGAGGATTGCTATGAGATTAGCACTCTTTATTACACTATCCCTGCTCTTATCACCAACCCCAGCTCTCACAAATTCAAGATAAGGAAATTTCCCTCACATGCTCACCATGGTCTTGAACAGCATTTTAGGGGGAAGCTGTGAATGTCACTGTACTCACATTTATAAGGGAATTAGGGAGCTGTTGCCATTCATGTCTTCTTCAGGTCTTCTGAACCTTGCAGTATCCCAGTTCTGGTCTGGTTGCTTATCAGTTAGCCCAGCTTCAGTAGCTTGAGGGTACGCTCTTTGCACTAGGCTGATGTCAATACAGGACCAAGGCATCATAATCCCCTCAACTGTAGCCCATAATCTCCATTTGTTAAAATAAAAATCATTTTCCTTCTAATCATTCTAAACCAGCCAGGAATAGCCTGTTTCTTAGGCCAGCTTTAGTCTGTCCACCACTTCACTTCCAGAAGCCAGTATAGAGAGCTATATCCAGTAAGCATTCCCAATGGCTTGGAGGAAGGTAAAAATCTCTCCAACTGTGCTCTAAGTCTCATGGAAAGCCAAAACAAGGACTTACTCTCTAAAAACTCAGGCACATAAGCAAGTCAATGCCATTCAACAAGTTACCAAGCATCAACTGAGCAGCTCAACTGCAGGCACAGTTGCACTGCACCACTTCGACCTCACTATGGATCACCACAGTGAAATAGCGAGGAGTCCAAATTAGAAATGACAAGCCTTCATTGCATATATTTTCCATTTATGTTGTTAACTGTTTATTGAAATACCTTGTTGAGTCTGGGAAATACCTCACTCAATACAGCCCAGATCCTCAAAGATAATGTTTTTTAACTGGAGTTAGACACCTAATTCCTTTGAAAAGCTACATTTTAGAGACAATAATACACAACTCTGCAAATACTACAGTACTTACGTAACTCTAGAAGTATGAGCCCCTAATCAGGTTCTGCAGAAAGATTTTTATGTAATGTGAAATGCTATTGTATTAAACAATAAAAATGGGCCTAAATTCACCTGACAGTGACCTTTTTCATAATAGAAAATCATCAAAATAAGCAAAGCACAATGCAAATGCAGATGATTTGGTTACAGTAGATTTGATCAAATAAAACAGACAATCTAATTAACCAGTGATTAGATTAAGTAGAAGTCTCTATACTGAGTGATGGATAATTAACTGGAATTGTATTTACTTATTTTTATTGTACTGCAGAACAAGGCACATCTTTGCCTTTTTTTTCCTTTTACTGCAGTCTTTTAATTAAACAAAATTATTCTGAATGTTTTATGCAGACTCTAGGACTCTAAGTAAACATGGTAAGTTGGAAAGACAAAGACAGCTCTATACTGAGATTTAGTTTTAGATCAATACTGTTTGGATAAATCTTACCCAGCTGAACAGCTACAACACTGGATTTTCAGAGCTGGTTGGCATTTATAACTTCAGCTGACTGGAATGAGAGCTGCAGGTGCTCAGCCCTTCAGAGAACCATGCCCTTATTGTTTAAACTTAATTTATGCTTGGGAACAAACAAGCAAACACATTCAAGGCAACTCCTAATTTCTGCATCTGAGTCGATCAAGACTTATGTTTATCAAGTCAAATTCACATAAGGGAATGGCACAGAGCTGATCAGCTTCTAAAAGGGAAATAAATCTTACACTTTAAAATCCTTATCAGAGTAGGATGCAGTGACTTGTGAGCGTAGGCCATCAAAGAGACAGTCCTGTGATTTAACTCTCTCCTTTTAGGAACTATTCTGTAAGATTGGTTTGACCCCCCCATTATAACAAGGGAAATCCTGTACTATTGGAAAAGCCTTCTTAATAACACAGCTTGTCAAATGACAGATGTTATTTTAATTTTTTAAATATATTATTAATTGCATATTTACCAGAGGCTCTGCAATATCCTATAAATACTCTGTCATAGCAAACAATCAGGGTGTTCACTGTATGCATGAGTTGTGCATTCGCACGTTCCTCTGTTCAGAATATATAATAGTTAATTGGATGAAATATCTGCTGGAATTGTTTCTCTCTCTCCTAGCTGTGGGACTACTGTCAGTCTGTCTGTCTAGACACTTTTACTTTTCTCATTACTGTGGTATTTCAGTGCATCCAGACCCACGGATATCTGAGGAGGAGTTAATAAGCATTAGCTCTTGCTAGGTCTCTTCAAAGGATGCTTCTGCCAAACTGCAGGTGACAGCAGATGAAAACAGCATGAATCCTGTATGCAGTGAGCTGTCTGAAGAGGAAACCTAGCAGGACAGTGTGGAAGTCTGGCATCTATTTAGCAATGTCTTGCTATCTGCCTCTGGCCAGGTGGCAGAGCATTCTTCTGTTGGCTTATAAGCAAGCATTATTATTATTATTATTTGCTTTGTGCAAGGATGAGCAAAGCTAGAGTTACTGTGAGCTCTGTGCTGGCGAGGCTGCCAAGGAACACCACGTGGAGGCAGGTACGTTCTGGATGAGAGAGTGAGTAAACAGAAAGGCTGAAGTGCCAGCAGTAGCCTCGAGGGCATTCCCTTAAGGTACAGAAGGACAAACAGCAACGTATTATTGGTGAGAGCTAGACAATAAGATCTCACTACAGCAACCAGCTTCTTCAACTGCTCTAAGGCATCAGCTAGGCTTTTAACAGAGAGATGTGGCTGACCAGGTGATATGCCACTATGCATGCCTGGAATCACTGTATTTTAAGGCTGTATTTTTGATCCTGAAACAGCAGTCCATTAACTTATCCATTTACCTGTGAAACATGACATCTCCTTTATGGTGCAGACCTTATTTTCACTGGTGCTGAGTGCAACAGAGAAACAGTTAAAGCTGCATCTGCACAACACTGTTGCTCTCACGGCTCTAGTTTGGTTCCATTGATGTTAATAGGGAAATTTCTGCTGTCCTTTACACGAGGAGGCTTTTAATTAATTGCACTGGTACTTAGTCCCCATTTACATCTGAACTCTAAAAGGAAAGGGGTGTAACAGGCTATTTCAGTTGTCATTCTCTCAGTTCTCATTCTCTCCTTCTTCACATGGAGTCACTGTGCCTTTAACCTTTCTTGCTAAAGTCTGTTCAACATAACAGGAAAATGGATGGGACTGTATGAGAAAGTCCAAGAATACATGTGAATTGGCTGATATTTCTGGCAAAAAATCCGTAAGAATTGTTGTTACTGAGAAGGCTGAGTTTCAGAAAGCCATAGGTAACTCCCCCAAAATACAAACAGAATCAGATCAAAAATCTTTACATTTATTTCATTTATTGTCTGTAATTAACAGAATTAAGTATGCTGCTGTCCATGGACAGAATCTCAGTTGAATTCTCCTGTCTTTCTCTTCCCAAAGCCACCAAGACAAAGAATTTTGTATAAGCTGCAGGACATCAGTGTGTTTCTCAGGGTCCGGCAGCCTGTCTGCATCCTGACTCTGCCTCATGATAAAACCCAGGAACCTATCTTCTCCTCCTCCCATACTCCTTCCTTGCCTTGTCTCCATTTCTTGAAGGGCCAGATGTTCAGATGTAGGCAATGGAACCTTGCTGCCAACAAGAAAGAAGGAGCTGTAGAAGATAAATCTGCTATGCTATGCATAGAAAAATGCGCAACATGCTTGTATAGGGTAGAGCTTAGGTGTAAACCACTGAAGTAAAAGAACTGATATCCAATGGAGAAATCTAAGCAGAGCTTGAGATGTTTTTCCTAAACAGATGCAAAATATCTTGCTAGCAAATAGTGCTTTCCTTAATTGTTTGTTTATCAATATGGCACTTTCCACTTGAAAAAAGCTTGAGGTCTTAATGCTAAATTCACAAAAATATTTAGATACTGCAATGCTTCAGCTTCATCCAGTGCCTGTCTTAGCACATTAAATATGCCTAAGGCCAATCTTCAACACTGAAGTCAACTGGCATGAAATGGCCCACACTCACTCTTAAAACTTCTAAACAGTATGCCCATAGGCAAACAGTTTACTAGGAATGAGACTGTTCCCAACAGACATCCAACTAGTTCATTGCAAATGTTGAGATGTGTCCTAACTGCTAAGCCTATGCAACTGCATTTAGTTTCTTTCCTCTATGAAGCCAAATTTTGTTGTTGTTGTTGTTGTTTTAATTATTTAATGCTAAGGAGAGGAGACCCAATATGATGGAAAGAGAACTTCTTTCCCTCTGCCTCCTGCCGCTTAATAAAGCCTGTCCCCTAGTGCTTAAGACATTCTCCAAGCTGGTAAAAAAGATCTGTTCAAGTCACATCTAGCAGAGAAGGACATTGGACTGAAGTTTCACACCCTTTGTGCAAGTATCCTAACTACAGAGGTACTATATCAGACAAACCAGTGGCACTCCTCCATGTGTTTTGAGTTTCTGTCCTATTATATCCCATAGGAAAGATGTTGGGGGTAACAATTCAGTCTGTGACTCAGCTAAGGCTCAAGCTGACTAGCTGTAATCATGAGTTAGGAGCTCACCTAGTCTCTACTGTCAGAGCTGATGTGATCTGGCTGTACTTAAAAGCAAAATTGTAGGCAGCAAGTGAACTTCAGTAACAGAAAAGTAGAAACCTGCAGTGTCTATTCAACATGTACATTGTCTTTTGGCATGTGTAGATAGACAGCAGGTGGGCAGGTCTTCCAAGAATCTACATGTTGAAGGTGGTTGCTGAAAGTGGCAGGGCAGTTTCTAAATCCAGGCTTTTGTTGATTCAGCCATTACTTATGGGAGGCTGCACTTTGGCTCCCTTCCTAGAATTAGTAATCAGCTTGAGCCTCAGTTATAACAGTTCATCAGCTATCTACAGAAAATGTGCACGAACCAAGGTACAAACTTCAAGTCAATTGAGAAAATCCCACTGATTTGTGAATGGAACTAGATCTGGACCCTCAGTAAGAAATGCAACGAGTTCTGCAGCTTCAGCTCATTCCTACATTTGGTGAGGTGTTGATAAGGTGTCAGAGGCCCTGCTCAGAGCTTTGATTAAGTAAACGCAACTTTTCTGTCTTGACAGAACTGCATTTGCCCATCCGGGGTTTGTTTTTACCCAAGATTTTTGTACACCACGGAGAAGTTGCTTTCTTAATAGAATTGCATGGTGTTAAAAGATCTCTGAATTAACTTATTTTACAGAAATATACTTGGGGTATGACTGCAGCGTTGCAAACAACAAAAATACCTGAAAAACCCTCTGCTCTGCTATTGATCCAAAGGAGTGCTGAAAACATTACTATGGCAACAATTCTTACCCAGTGGAAGAAGCATGCCATTATCTGTGCATAGGAATAAAAGGAGGCATTTTTCAGTGCTGTTGCCCATCTCCCCTTGACCTTGACAAGTGTGGTGACCTTAGGCATGAGCTCCTGCTGCAGGAAGTTTCAATGAGATATTACTCAGAGAATTATTCATTGGCTCACGCACAGAGAACAAAGAAATTCTGTTGACCAAAAGAGTTGTCACAGAAAACATCGCATGGAACTCCTATTTTCCAAAAGTATCAGATATCTTCCCTACATCTTTAACAATTTGGATAATCATTGTGAATAAAAGAGGCAAGGCTACTTTTGCTCACTCTGAGTGCCGTATGTCATTTGGTTGCAAGCCATTTGAACCCTTCACCAGTACAGTTATTAACTCAGAAAACCATACAGCATCTATTCTGGCCATGTTCTTTATGAGAATGAGTTGATGTTAAAGTACAAATCTTTGTTGGCATTGTGGTAATGGCATTATTTGGTCTATTAACTAGCAGCCAGACAAATAAAGACAGCATGAAACAATGTTGCATTATATGGCTAAATTGAAAGTCCACGTCTCACACAGCCTGAAGGCAGGCTAGGAAGCTAATCCTACTCCAGGTATCTGTTAACACTTCAGAAGGTCTATCTGCTCTTTCCTTGCTGCATCTCTCACCCCCAGCTTCACATATGGGTAATTTTAAGGAGTACTGTGACTCTGCTCACTGCTCGAACTCCAGAGATGGGAATGATACTGGCTACAGGTCCAGGCAGACTGTTCTTCCTGTAAATGGCTGAGGAAAATGATTGTGTGGGAGATGGTGCCAAGTGAGGAGAGAAAAGGAGCAGCCTGGAAGAAAGCTTCCAAATACACTCTCTCACTGCAGAAACACTTTATGGCTGTCCTGAGGCTGGCGAGATGAACAAGCAGCTGCAAGCTCTCTCCAAGCTGTTTGTTTGCCAGCCTTTACTCTGGACAGCCTGTGGCACAGCCAGCTGTGAGAGCAACAGAAGTAGGCCTACTTGGGAGTTCTCTACTGCTCCACAGAGCCACTTCACAGCACGAGTCAAGTGGGAGACAAAAGGCAGGATCTTGCCCACTGTAGTTGCTAATGTTATCCCATTTTTTTTAAAGAACAAAAAAAATAAGAAAGGTTAGGAGGAAAAAAAAAAAGAGAGAGAGAGAGGACCTGGAGAGAAGGTAGAAGGCAGAATGCAGAAAGAAATGGAGACTCAGTATACGCAAAGTACATGGAAGGAATGCAACAGACACCAGAAGTAACTAAGAGACATAATTATAATGTTGACAAAATATGCAAAATGTCATACAGTCATTTACTAGGTCTCTGCCTAAAAAGGGCTGAGTTCCTGCCTATTCTCTGGAGATGGTAAAGATCTCTCTCTCTTTTAGGGCAGTATTCACTCCGGCTCTTCCTGGAAACTGTTCATCTTTGCTTTATACTAGTTATCTCCTGTATCCCATGAGAGACAGCCGTATTTTTGTGGCATAATATTTTTGTGTGTGAATGCATAACTACATATTACATGTGCACACATATGTGTATGAAAGTGCATTGAAAATGTCTTGATGAAAGAAAAACTAAAATATAGACTTGGATTTAACCTATTTGGTCTTTTTTTTCTTTCCTTCCCTAGAGAGGACTGGGTTTTTTCAATGCTGGCTTTTTTCCAATGTTAGATGACTGAGGATCCTGAAGATATAGAAATAGGATATATTATCAAGGATACCATTCACTTTGACAGCATCAACTTTGACAGCTTCATGAACTTGATCGAATAAGCAGTGATTCATTACCCATCAAACAGTATTTTCCCACTTCTCCAGCTTCCTCTTCTTCCACCTCCAATGGTGCAATATCTGAGAGCCTCTCAAGTGCTTTATAAAAGCAATAATCTCCCTCTCCCTCCGTGTAGGATAAACAGCTCGATCAGTTACAGGGATTTTCTTCCATGTTTGCTTTTGCACCTGTGAGAGCAGGTGCCTTGGGAAGAAATTGGTAAGGAGAGGTCAAAGAGAGGAGACACACCGGTCGTCTCAAACGCACGGAACCCTCTGCTCGTTTTCCAGGCCGCTCGCTCGCCGCCCGCTCCCGGGCCAGCCGCGCCGGCCGGCCAGGCTCCCCTCTCCGCGCACGGCGAGGCCCCGCGGGGAGAGTTTCGAGGGCCGGGAGCGGGCCTGAACCCGCCTCCTCGGAGAAGAGCCGGGAGCTCCGGCTGCCCGCGCGCGCACGGGCTCCGCGCGGGGACCACCGCGCACCCGCGCCGCCACGAAGCGGGGCTCCGGCCGCCGAGCGCGGCGGGGCGGCCCCAGCGGCCCCGCTCCCCGCCGCCGGGCGCAGACCGCGCCGCGGCCGTTGTGACGCGGCTGCGGCGGTTGCCGGGCGGGCGGCGCGAGGCGGGCGGCGGGCGCGCAGGGCGGCGGCCATGGGGCTGCGGGCGGCGCTCGCCGCGCTCCTGGCGCTGCTCGCCGCGGCGGCCGCGGGCGGCAACGGCAGCGGCGAGGGCTTCGTGGCGGCGGAGCCCGGCGGCGGGCGAGCGGAGCCGGGTGAGGAGGGCAGCGGCCGCCGCTCTGCTTAGCGCCGCCGTTCCGCCGGCGGCCGCCCAGCGAGGGGGCCTGTGCGGAGAGCCCTTCCGCGGGGCGGGGATGAGCTCCGCGCGGCGCCGCGGCTGCCCCGCGCCGGCTCCTTCCGCGCGGCCTGCAGCGCTGCTCCCGCGCCGCGCGGCTCCTCCCGCGCCGCGCGGCTCCTCCGCCCGGGGCCGGCGCGGGCCGCTCCGCGGGGCGGCCGCGTTATGCTGCTGTTTCCCCCCGACCCCCCGGCCCCGTAACTGCCAAGCCGCGCTCCTGGGCCAGAGCGGCGTGGCCTGACTCGGGAGGGGTCAGAGCTTCCCGAGCCGGCCTTGGCTGCCTGCTGGCGTTTGGAGAAAGGCGCGTCGGGGCTTTGTTTATCAAAATTCTGCGTGCTTGTAATTAAAACGGTGTGTAATGGGGGAAAAAAATCTGTTCTACATAGGTCTTACAAGGCTTCCCAATGCGGAGAGGAACGCCGGCTGCCTTTGCTCTGCTGGTGCTAATTGCAGCCCTCTGACAGGAATGTAAATGCAGTTCTTTAGCACATTCTTATCTCAGCATGCGTGGGATTTACATATATAACTCCTATTAATGCTAATGGAAGCTATATACATAATTCTCTTTGCATAGGGCTGACACTATATTTTTATCTGAACCTGATGCAAGTGGAAACAGCCGTCTTTTATATAAGTGGAAGGATCAGCAGTTTCTTATAGGAAGTTTTCTTAAAATTTGGGTTCATTGAAAATACAGGGGGGGATGCAAGTAAAGGAAGCTGCAATTTGGTATTGTAATATCACTGTGGAAGGTTCGTAACATTAATATAAAAAATACTGTATTGTCTAGGGGACTGTCACTGAGTCTGATCTCGTTTCCTTCTCAGTTTCCTTTAATTCAGTTAAATTGGGAATCAGGATCGGTGATTTCTGATTGACTTGTTAATTTAGAAGCCATCGGACTTTTGATGTTTGAATATGTTTAAAGGTTTATTTGGAGTATTAGTACTTAGAAAACACATTATCTCTTTTACTCAGAAATAAACTCTTTTACTCTTCCAGTGAGTTCATCATTCTGAACCTGTGACAAAAGGCTCACGTTGTGCGCTATGATGCTGCTGTAGCAGGAAGCATCCTGAACCTTCCTCTTTAATTGGGAGAAATTTGCTTTCACTGGTTAGCAAAGTCCTTTCTTCTTTGTCAATGGCATCTCAAGTCTTGAGTCTCTGATTGTTTCTAAAGCTTTTTCATCATCATCACCTTTTTAAAATTTGCATCTGGATGGGAAATGACAACTTCTCCTTTCAGAAATGACAGCATCTGGCAATGGCAGTGCTTAGTTTGTTGCCTCAAAATTAAATTACAGTAATGTGTGCTTTCCGGGGTAGATATTTGGGGCTTATCCTCAGCTGATATAAATTGTCAGAAATCTATTGAGTTAAGAATTTGCAACATCTGAAAATGCCCATTCCCTGCCTCCCATTCATTTTTACATGCTTACATTTATTCCTCACACATGAATAAGAACAACTCATGTTGTGCCAATCCAAATACAGGCATTTTTAAACATGATCATATTTAGACTGTAGACAGGATCTTTATATTTTCCTCCTCCTCCTCTCTGCTATACTGGGGTAGCTGTTGGTAGACAAGACTGTTGAGTGACTGTCACATTAATTTAACAGAAGCTAAGGGAAACGTGATACGATGTCCATGGTGAGAACTGTCTTCTAAAGAAGTTGGTATTTTGTAAGGCTCATCTGAGATAGAGTTTGATGATACACTAGGCTTTTTAAAGGATGTCTCTGTTTTCATAGGGTTTTCATTTAATCATTTTTTTCCTTATGCACTGGATAAGGCTGGAATCTTACATCAGCATTCAACTGAAAAGTTATTGTTTAAGGATTTTTGTGCATATGCTAAAAGACCATTTTGATTAGCACAGCTTATATGCTGAAATAAATGTCAAAACCACAGAGACAGAGATAACAGCAGAATAGGATTTTGATGGCTCATTTATAATGTTGGGAAAAAAAGTTCAATATCAGTTCATCATTGTGAAGAATGCAATGTGCCGCTGTAGAGTTGATCCTTTACTATGGAGGAATACAGTTGTATATTTGTGTATCACTGACTGCAAGAGAAATGGATCTATTCCTTTCAACCTGAAAATTTTAAAGTTTTGATAGTGTGTGAAAATGTAAATGTTACATAGAGATTTAGTAGCAAGAAGTGATATATAAACTTGCATTACTGCGCAGAAATAACATTTTGTAAACATAAATCTTGAATATAAAAAACTGAGAGACAGTGAAAACAAACTTTACATTGGTAAGTATTTGTTATCAGAAAAAAATAATCTGAGTAGGCTGGACTGGCAGTGCAGACTTGTAAAAACAGTCATAATGACTTGTCTTTCCTCTTTGCTTTTGGAAGAATTAAAAAGATCTATTACTTACTTAATGAATTATTTCCAAAGACACTTCACTAAGTTACTTTTGCTATGAAACAGCTACTTTATCTCTGTATCCTTATAAACAAAAATTCAAATTGCATGCTAATAGAAATAAAATGTATAATCCAGATTTGAATCCCAGATGGAGATGAGAACCTTTTGCTTCTGTACATTCTGTGAAACCCATTCCATAACCTCAAAGCACTGTAAAAAATGGAAGGAACCCAATCACAGTGATTAAAACCCAGTACCTAATTAAAATATTGTACCTGGTTGACTCATCATTGTGTTAGCTGTCTAAACCTGACCTTAGAGTGTGATGGGGAAAAAATCATGTGGGAAGGCTTATGTTAGCCAGAAAGAACAGGGAAATGAATTAACTGAATATTGTTTAATGAAAATTTTTATTAACTCTTTTCAGTGAAGATCTGTAATTTGCATATAACCTAGACACTGCATTTTCCAGAGCATTCAGTAGCCTAATTTAGCATAATAGACTGATTTATAATAAAAATACATTTTTTTCTCTTAAAGAATCATCTTAAGGTTTAAATATGAATGCTGTTCACACTGGATTTTATGACACAATTTTGAAAAATGTCATATTTCTGCTGTAGTTAGTGAAAGCAAAAATGTTGGAAATTTTCACATTTTGACTGAAAAGTAGGAATAGGTTCAAGGAGTGACTTTCCTGTTAATTAGGCATACCAAACCCAATGAGCAGGTTTCATTGTATTAGAAACATAACTTTATACTTTGTGTTCAGGTCTGAATGCCACCGTGCCCAGGGAAGTAGAGTCTGGAGTATGCACAGTTACATGTGGTAAGTAGCAAAGCAGATGAATAAAACATATTGTCATTTGTTTTTGAAAAAAAAAAAGTGCTAACTGTAGCAATTTAGCAGTTGTAATTTGCTTGCCCTTGTTCACCTCTCATTGATTTCGATTGCCAATAACTATAATTAACAAAAACAATCAAGCTGATTGTCATTAGAAGTTTAGGTCAGATCTGTTGTTTTATTAATTTCACAGCCTGCAAGCTCCTATTTTAAACCAGTTCCCTACGTTTATTGGCACATGAGCTGCCTTCCCCAAAGTAACAATTTTCGCTATTTGTGAACATCTGTGAGATGTTCAGAAGATGAAAGATCTTCTGATGCTTCTCACAGATGTCTTCCCACATACAGTATTGCCAAAAAATTGCTTGCCTGCAGTAGCCTGTTCTGTATTCCACATTTATACAATTTATAAAGCATGCAATGGAGAGGAGAAGTTGCATTCTGGAGTAGGAAGAGAGGAAAAATGGGTTGAGTTTTAAGAAGATATCTCTTTTCAGGCTGCTGATAGGAATTGCAGTGGGGTTTTACTTACATTGCTTAGGAAACAGTCTTGTATCAGAAAAGCTATTAAATTTGTTCTGAACAAATTCTGCTTCTCATAAGACCATAGAGAGTAAAAGAGATCAGTTTTTGCCCCCATCAGTCTAATGTTCTTTTCTAGAGTATGCCTTTTTTTCCCCAGACATTTTTGCATATTTCCAATGATAGGACTTCCTTGGTTCCCTAAGGGAAACTATTTCACACCTTAGAACATTCTAGTGTTGGGAGATTTTTTTTTTTTTTTTTTTTTTTTTGCTCTTACCTAGTTTATTATTTCCTTTTCTTCACTTCATAACTTCAGAGCTGATTATATGGTCAGTATTGCCATACCGTACTCTTTTATGGTCAGTACCTCCATTCCATATATCTCTTTTATCCTCACTGCTTTGATGCTCACTTTGGATACTGAGAAGCTTTCTTATGTCCCATCCCACTAGCGGCCTTCCTCTCAAATGCGCTGTGTTTTCAGGGACTTTCACTAAGTTTTATCTCAGTTTTATATTTAATCCCTCAGACTTAGTATTTAAGTCCTTTAATACTGAAAATTATATACCATCTTACTGAAGAATCAGGAAATGGAAGCTATAAGAAAGAAGAAAAATGTATCACTTCATATCTGGAGTTCAGATGTTTCTAGCCATCATTTGAATCCTGGCTATTACATGTTTGTCTGTTGAAAGACTGAGAGGGAGCCTTAGTTCTCCCAGCGAAACTGTAAGCTGTTTGTCTCCTTCGTATTCCTTCTTAGATTCATCTGTCTAGTCCTTTATATTTGTTGCTTTCTGAACTTGCTCCATTTTCTTTTATTTCCCAGTAATGCTATGTCCCAAATCCATTGCTCCTCTGTTCATACTCCAAGTTTATTAAGATATTAAAGCCTAAATACTCACCAGTTAATGATTCCTTGTCATATCTGACTAAACTCTGCATTAGTCTTTTCATGGTCTAATTCTTTTGTCCACTTTTTCCTCTAGATGCCTCTCATAACTGTTGTTTTCCTGTTGCTAAATACTCAGTTCTTTGGATTTTTTTCCCCTACTAGATCTATTAATTCACATTTTTTCCAGGGTGAATTTTATTTGGATAATTTTCTGCCCATTTTGCAAGCCTTTGTACTGCACTGGAGCATTTTTCTGTTAGGTTAACTTGTATGACTTGTTGAAGTTAAGACCCAGTAGATTAATTTCATCAGAATTGGGAGCTCTGAAAAGGAGGTGCAAAAAGCAAGTATGAGAATGAAAGGAAAAAGCTGCCCAAAAGGAAGAGGCAGAGAAGTACAGATCTCCCAAACAGAGCTTTGCTGGTCATCCCTTTGAATGTGATATACTTCCACAATTTTAATATTCATGTGGTTAAGACATAGTGAGATTTTTCCTGATGAATGTGAGTACACTTAGCTCAGCACCCAGATTTTCTCAGGTCAGCCTTTGGGATTTTTATAGGTTTCCCACCTTTTATTGTTGTCTCAAAAAATATGTGTCACTGAAGAAAGCAGAATGCCTCTTATATAAGTGTCAGTTCATTGCCGTTTACACCTCTGCCTGTGCAAGTACGAGATGAGACACTTTCTGTAGTAGAGAATGATCCTTGTTTTATGTCAGTTCCAGTAAGTGGTGTTGCCTCCCTCTGTCACTCAAAGTATTGTTTCATGAGTTGTATGACATCTCTAAAAGATTCTGAAATCACTTAAAGGAGGCAGATGCATCAGAATGCAGTATTCAAATTAATTTCCCATTTATTGTTATAGCATAAGGGGGGGGGGGTTCTCTCCCAATGCCTGTTAGTAAACAAAATGCTTCTGGAATAATGGCAAAATCTTCAGTGTTTACTGGGCTTAAACCTATTATTCCTTCTTCCCCCATATGGTATGTCATTCCAGTGAACTATGTACACACTGTTTTGGCAAAAACAATTACAGCACTTGTTTTGAATTTATTTGTAATTGTTAAAATGAGGATGTTCCCATTGAAATTCTCATAATGAGAGTGAATATTTTTTGCTTAATTGAACGATGTATGGAAATTTTCCTTAACTTTAAATATTTATGGTAAGCTATCTCTTGTTGCTCAGTACAACCCTCTGCATTGCTGATGAAGTCCTGATGATCAACACCAGTTTTTGTCTTTCTCCCATTACTGACTACCACCTTGTGTAGACTCTAACAGGCTTCATTTCAGAGTTTGTTAATGATATTCCTTTGTCCCTCGTTGGTTACTGTAGAGTAAATCAAGACTCTCTAGTCCCCATCCCAGGTAGTTTTTAGTGCCTTCAGTTTCTGATGACCTTGGTGGGCGTTGGAGACGCTTAGACAATCACAAGACTGGAGGCAGACTGAGTTGGCAGACTGTACAGTAATGTCTGTGCCATCTGATTTGAGCATTTAAAGGCCAGGTGCCTGAATGCTTTGATATTTAAAGTGAATCAACTGTTTTGCAGCATGTACATCAGTTTCATTTTGAATTCCTTTTCCATAAGAAAAATTTTGAATTTATTTTGAATTGTTTTTCTGACACTTAGCACCCCAGTGATTCTAGGGATCTGTCTCCCTGTGGTGCAAAGTCTGACAGAAGTAGATGTTGTCTTGAAATCTTAGATAACAATACAGGATAGCTTTAGCAGGCACTCAGGGAAGGTCCGTTTTGCCTGCTGTTTGGTAGGTGCATCATATTAACATCCATATCAAAGGAGGAAGTAAAAACAGAGTTGGAAGAAAATGAAGAAATGTGCTGATTGAAAGTTTGTTTTGTTTTGCCAAAGGGATCGGCATTCGAGAAGTTCTGTTAACCAGTGGATGCCCTGGGACTGAAACAAAATGTATTGTCCGTGTGGAGGAGTGTCGGGGACAAGTAGACTGTGGATGTAAGTGACACACTGTGATACAGGCACCTAGGGCAAAAAAGTTGATTCAAAGAAAACATCCTTATTCTTTGTGCATGTGGTGGAAGTAGAATGAAATCGTTTCATTCAACCCTCCAATTACCCTATTAAGCATGCTAGGAACATTTCAGATTTCGTTTCTATACTGATGTGTGTTTGATTTCAAGACCCTGTATCATTTTTCTACTTTGCTTTTCAATTTTGTAGATATGTATATAATTATAAATATTAGTCCAAGCAAAAAGTATTCAAAGTAATTTTAAGGAAAAAATTGATTTCCAAGGAACATTCTGCACATTGAAGAATTATCAGCTTTATGGTCTATACAGAGATAGTTTCAGAAAGTCAGTGATGTACCTATTAAAAATTCCTCCCATAGGGGGAAAACCAATTTCTGACAGCCCTGCCAGCGTGAAGATGCCTTGTATTTTTATACCTCCTGAAAATCGATTTAAATATGTTTGGAAGATGTTAATTCCAAACCAGGTAAGTAATTGAATCTCTCTTTATGCAGAAAAGCTATGTACTGAATGTGTCTATCACATGCTCCAACTGACTTGTACAGAGTTCTAGGCTGATTATTTCCTTTGCTGTCATAATGCAAATAATCCCTGATTTCTCACTGACAGGTTGCTAATACAGAGACTTGCAGGTCTTTGCACCTTTCTGGAGCTTCAATTTCTTTTTTGTTTAAGAGAAACAATAATTTCAGAGAGCAATATTCCTTTGCTTTTATTTCAGAAAAATTGGGCATAGTGACTCATGAGACATGTAAGCAAGTCACAACCACATTGCCTTTCACAATTGTTCAAACAGGAGGTGCTGAAGACATGGGAGGACATTTCCCAGGGGCAAAGGGTCTTGACATGTTGAAAACTATTGGGATAAAATAAGCACTTTTCTGTATATCTAACACAATGGGACTCTGCTTTGCAAATCTATCTGAAAAAAGACAAATCTTTTTTTTCTTTCTTTCTTTTTTTTTTTTTTTTTTTTTTTTTTTTTTTTGATAATATGGATAGCCAGCACTCATTCTTCCCAATGATTCAGCTATTATGGAAGTACACAGAGATACCCATCCAATTACTTTCCAGTGTGAGACTCAAGAAAAGGGAAGTGTAATTGCCTCTGTAAAATACACAGTCTACACTACAGCTGGTAAGCTCACAAGGATGCTTGCATTGCTCTAGAAGATACAGCCTTGTGTTCGTTATGTAGTACTCAATCTTCATAAGATTGTATGTTGCGAGTAGTACATAGACAGGAGCCTGTGTGCTCTGGTAATGACTGTCATGAAATGCAGGGCAATAAAAGAGAGATGGGAAAAGAAATGACAGAATGGGAAAGAAGAGGCTTCTTGTGGTAGAGATAAGTATTTTCTTTAACTTTGTAAATTCCGGATAAAACAAGCAGGTTCTCCTCTTAGCTGCTCGTTTATTACTGCACCTGGTTTGTTCAGCATAGACTTCTTTTTGTCTCAGTAGGTTGGAAAGGTGATTGGCTACATAGAAGCAGCAGTACGTCAGGCAGTTCTGCAGTTAAGACTCCTTTCCCTACAGTACTGAAGCAAGAAAGCAGCCTTTTGAGGTTTCTCTTTTAGCTGCCATCTGGAATTTGCTAACGCACAATGGATTTAGAGAAAATTTATACTAAAAAGAATACGTCATGAAACAGTTCCCCAGTAACATCTTTCTTCCCTTCTCTGCTAATGGGCTTTTTTGCTAACTTCATCAGGAAAGGTAGCAGTAGGCTGATTTACTTAAACCATGAGAACAAGCTTGTGGAAACTAGCTTTCCTAATCAGAGGAAGGGTGAAAAAATCCTTCCTCATCAAAATGTAAAGTTTTCCCTGAAAGAATGAGGATTCAGCTGTTATGCAAAAAAAAAAAAAAAAAAAAAACCCTAAAAAGAAAGAAATCCTTTGGGAGACTCCCTCCCCCTATCTATCCCCTTCTCATTTACCTGGGTAAAACAGTCCAGCCTAGGAATCCTACTTTCATTCTTTCTCTTTAATAAGATAGGCTATTTCCTCTATCTATCTTGAGGTCCTTTCTACCATTGTGCAGTAACCAGGAGTTTGTTTATTTCTTTTCTAAATCCATCTGGCAGTCACAAAACACTCAAAGCTTTGATTATATCAATTTCCATTCCTTTTTTTCATTCTTCCGCTATTCACTATTGCACAAAAAGGAAGTTTTCTTTTTGAGACCTGCATTAGCAGAGCATATAATCTGTTTTAGGTCTAAGCATGCAAATAGTCCCACTGAGTTGAGTAGGTGAGTCATCAGTAGGATGAGTTACGCACTTATGTTTAAATTGTGATTAAGTAATTTTGGTGAAAAGCAGTCAGATGAAGCCTGTCCAATAGACATAGCCACTGAAAACTTCTTATAGGACTGAGACTATTGGTTATGGCTATTCAGAAATCTGAAGAAGACAAGTTCTAAGGTTTATTAAGTAGCTCCAAAAAAGGAGTGGATTGTCATGCTTATTTTCTTCCTTTAGCTTTGTCCAGATATCTGCACATAACCAAAGGACTTTCTGGGGTTTGCTCCCCAAGGACTGCTATTGTTTGGACTTTGAAAATTACCAAATGTTAATTAGTTAGGAGAAAGAAATTAGCAGCAGAAGTTTTGATTGAGAATATACCAATACTTTCATCATACAGATCCAGTTTTCCTATCTGTGGATGGTCTGAAATCTAGTGAGATCAGAATACTATATTTACTTTTTCAACAGAATCAGGAGCAAATTAGAAAGATCTGTTTGACAGCATCAGGGTATGTGGCAAGATTCCTTGTGTGTGGATATAGATTTTCTTAGCTGCTGCCTCATAGTTTGCAGAACTGTTGTTGTTCAGGCTTTGGAAAGGGGTAATGTTTTTTCCCACCATATAGTGTTGTCCTTTCCAGTTCCTCACTAAATGATTTTTTGAAATAGAGGTTGAAGAACTTCAGATGTAGGCTTATTAGCCCTGTCATGCAAGATGGTTTTTCTACATATTTCAGAAATTCTTTCTGTTCAGAGAACAACTTTTCCTTTGCTATTTACTGATCTGCAGCTTAAAGTGTAGAGAAGGGAAAAACCACAAAACTAGTATTAGAAATCAGACTCATTTTTCAGGCAGTCTGCAGGACTGAACTGCCTTTTTTTCCTTTGTCCAAAACTGGCTACAAAGATTTCAGCTCATAATGAGTTGGGTGGGCAAGAGCTGGCTCTAGGGAATGGTCTTATGTAGAATTTGAGAAGAGTATTTGAATCAGTTGAACTGTCGAATCAGTTTTAGTTAGGAAGAGGGTAGGCCTGTCTGTTAGCTCCTAAATTACTTTTTTTTCTCCAACTGAGGTGATTCTAGCCTTCTATCTGAGTCACTCAAGTCCATAAGCTTAAGTTTGTATTTTGCCTTTCTCATGACCTTTCATATTCCCTTTGCTATTCCATTGTGATGAATTTCTTTGTGCTTGTCCCAGAGCTACAGGACAGTGCAAATGCTTTTGCTCAGTGGCTAGTATTTCTTCTTGTCACTGTCATAGAAGAAAAGGCTTGGAGAGGTCAGAAGAGCTAAAAATAAAGGCAACCAATAAGGGGCAAATGTGTTCACTTTGGTCTCATGCTTTCTCCTCTCTCCAATGCTCTGCTGTTTTACCTGTGAGAACAGCAAGGGCCACGTTCTGTGACAGTTCAGGGCATCAATAGCATCACACTATTAGAGAGTCTGTCCTCAAAGCCAGCACTCAAAATTACATAGAATGACACTTTCTGGTTTGGATTTTGACGTGTGGGAGGAGAGGAGGATGCATGTTGCCAAAGGGCAGATAAAACATCTCAGGATTTCAGATATATATTCCATGTGGAAAAACTTAGTATACTGACTTAATCCACTGAAACTATCCACTGAAAACTTCCGTATGTCCTTACTCCACCGATCGCTGCACTTCTCAGTGACCTGTTGAGCAGTAGTAATGACCCTTTTGTATGAACAAATGGTCTTTAGTAATTTGGCTCTTTGCTTTGTTTTCAAAGCCATTCAGACTGGTGGGTAGTCTTTGTATTTCACAGCAATCTGCTGACAGAGAAAAAAAAGTATTTTATCTTCAGCAAAAATTACTGTGATCTCTGCAAAAGGAAATCCCATCTCTTAATAACTGGAATTTCTGTATGTCCTTCTTACTAAATCACTGTCCTGAGATACTTCTGCCTGTTATGTTGTTAGGCATTTTGTGATGGCATCAGAGCCAGAAGGCAGTTTTTTCATATTTTCTAATAATAATCCTGTGTGGCGGGGAGATTTTTGCAAGGGAGAAGTATGAGGGTAGAGGATGATCTTCCTTATTGTGATCTGTGAAGGGTGTCAACCTGGTGAGATTCTGACTGTGCCCCAGACTCCACAGTTCTCATAAGTGAAAGAGTGAGTCAGCACATGCCTGTAGTGGCACTTCTGTGGACGAATTCGAGGCAATAATGTGCCTGTGTGGACACCAGGCAGCAGGTATCTTGGAGACCGTTCTAGCCCCTGTTTCTCTTCAGTTCATTTCGTGGTGATGGTTCCAGTGCCAGAGCTTCCTTGAGAGATAAAAGTTGCATCTCGGTAACAGGTTACTGTGCAAATGCTTAATACACATTACCATGTTCTCCTAGCATTTGCATGGTAATGAAATGGGGAATCCCAGTGCCCAAATATTAACAGTCTGGGGCTCCTTTGTGCTTCTGTGTTTGTGCATGTGTGCGTGTGTGTGTAAGTGTAATCTTACTCTCACATTTGCATATATCTGTGCATTTTTAATACATAGGAAGAGTCTTGAAGATAATCTGGAAGAGAAACATAAAGCTATACATCACCATTATATTACGGAAAGGAAAAAAAATACAGCCTGCAGAGGCAGAATTTCATTCTCCTCTGCCAAACTGATATATGCTATCTGGGTCTGAAAAACAAGTGGAAAAAACTGTTGGCTGCTGGACCGTGTAAACAATTGTTCAAGTGTCTGCTTATAGATACACAGTTAACATCATGGTCTAGGAGGAACTTTAACTCAATGAAAAATCCAGAGGAAGAGGAGGATGAAGAGGAATAGTGTTGCTGGCAGAGGCAGTGGGTTTCCTTTTGCTAGAGGTGGTGAGGAACAGCAGGTGCTCCAGTTTCTTGACATACATAATATTCGGTATTGTGAGTCTGTTTCTTAGTGAAGAAATGACTGAATAGAATGCAGAGACAGAATTTGTCTAACATTTTCTGGAGGGAAATACTAGCAGTGGCAACAGATGCTTGTGAATGTACTTGGATTTAAATAAATTAAAGAAGAGATGGTTCCATGAAGGCAGAGGACAGTCCAGAGATACACTGCACTGCATGGAAACTAAAGGAGCGTTGATAAACTCTGTGGTATGCAATGGAAATACACTTGCTGGGCTGCACCATAGCAAAGAGTGCTTGTTCTCTCTTTAGATATATCCTGTTCTGTTGCTTGGAGTGAGGGAAGTGTATGGTGAATCTCTTCTAGGCCAAGATGAGAAAGCAGTAATTTTCTAAGCTCCTTGAGTCAGGTGTTGCGTGGTGGCTCAGTCTAAATATATTGTTCTGATGCCACAAAGATTAAAAAGCTGTCAGGCTTTGTAGCAACTAGTATTGGACATACAAATGATACTCCTGTTTCCTCTAGTCCAGCATGCTGTGCCCCCATTGTCTTAGTAGGAAGGGACTGGGGTGGAGGGACTCTATGGTGTTTGGACCATTTGGAGCTGGTGGAAAGAACTCCATGAGGTATTAACATTCCTGACCACAGAACTGGTCTCAAATCAGGTAGTCCTGATGCAGGCTAGGTGCTAATCTGGACATCCCTTCTTTTTCTTCCTGCCTTGTTCTGACTTGCACAGAGGAGTAAAATTCAGCTCCATAGTTTAGATGCAGAATTGAAGTACCTGCAGTCTAAAGCTAAATCCTACCCTTGCATTTTATTTAAGTTGCACTCCTTTTTTTAGTCTAGATGAATGCAAATACGCAAATAATCAACAGGAACAGTGAGAATTCCAACCTTTCAGTATGATAGAGAGTCCTGAAAAGCATATTAGCAGTAGACAGTCTGCTTGAACTAGCAGATATGTTATCAAATCTTTTTTTTGGAATTATAGAAGCCTGGAAAATTTTCAGTAGAGATCCACACTGTTTTAGGAATTTCTGTACAATGTAATTATGAAACATATATGAGATTGCCTTTTTTCATCATTCTTTATGGTGAAGTAGCTCACAGACCCCCAGTAGGCTGTAGACTCCAAGCTGAAAAGTATTGAATTAGACTTTGCATGTTTCAGAAAGGAAGTATTTTTCTTCTTTGACTGAGCTAAGTGGACTTTTTAAAAAAGCTAGTGTAAATACTTTGGAATCTTACCTGTAAGCAGAAGATGTTTTAAGCTATGTTCTGGTTTGTAGCAAAATTCTTACTGACTAATTGGAAATGTTGCCTGGAATTTAGGAGTGTGGTCAGGGGCTTAAAAGTGCACCTGAGTCAGTTGTAAAACAGCTTATTGGAAAGCCACTTTTCTGTCTGCTTCCTGTTTGCATTTTAAAGATGTGAGTTTACCTAGAAGGCATCCCCTCTGTATTATCAGGTTGTCTCTTGGGCAGTTTTAGTTCTTTACTGCTGGAAGAATTTCCTTCATGGGAAGAAAATTTGATTTGATCAATATAAAATAAAATTTATATATGCAAATGGATAAAATATGTGCATATGGATAAAATAAAACTTGCTTTTCTGATCAGCAGGCTCCTGTTACAGCCTGTAAGCAGAAGTACCCTTAGAACTCTGAATTCACATTTTGCCAAAGGGAAAAATAAAATACTAATATATTTGTAATGAAATTGCAAAATCTAAAGGTAATTTTAATTAATGTCCATTCCTCTCAACTGCATGTAATTCTAAAAAGGCACAGTCCAGTCAGTGAAGTGAATTAGTCTAAAAGCAGATAGCTCTACGTTATATGAATATCCTAGCATTCAGACTTATCTTGTATGACATTCTCAGCCAGTTAACCAAGTTAACCATTCTTACCTGCCCTGTATCGTGCAGAAAGATCAGGAGAATCCTATGGATGAGCTGTGCTTATGGATGAGTTGTTATTTAAGAATAACAAAATGAAAATTCCATGATGCAGGAGAGTGAAACTCAAACAATGTGATGGAAGAGTTGCTTAGTTACTGCAGTGATGACAGTGGAACAAGACCTTATATAGAAATAGAAATGAAATAGAAATAGAGATGGTTTTCCTGCAGTCATTCTGGTATGCGGAATGAGAATTTTGCATACCAGTCAGCAACCAGATAGCACCTTATAGTTTTAGAGTATATGTGATTTAAAGAAAATGAAAGGGAAATTAAGGTTGGCTTGTGTAAAATTGTCAAACCTGGAGAGAGAAGGAAGGATGTCTGACATTTAGTTGATTTGGTTCAGTTCAATTAAACAAATTCAGTTCAATTAAATTCGGTAAATTCAATTAAATTTCAGAACAAAGTGACTGGGTTTGCCTTCCAGGCATTTCTTTATCCACTGTCAAAAAATAGATGGAGGAAATTTATTGACCACTTCCAGTATTCTCCACTCTTCTTGTGTTGTTCTTTAGTCATCTCCTGATGGGTATTTCCAGTGTTAAATAAACCAGCCTAAATATTGTCAGGGCCATCAGTTTCCATAGATAGACTTTCCAAGGTTTAACAGGCTGCAATCTTACCAAAAATATTTTTATTTAATAAGTTTGCTACATTTTTAACTCCTCAGTTTCTCGCAGCTGCTTTATCTAAGTTCTGCATTTCTAGGCCATGCAGAACAACTCCTGCACATGCTTGGCGGCTATTTGCCAGACCTAGGTACCTACAGACCTAGGTATCTACAGACCTAGGTAGAAACAGAGAGCTGAAAAGGAGCATTAAGATACTGAATCCAGTCCTTTGTTAGCATACTGTTTTTTATCTTAATTATTGTCATCATTATTGCAACAACGCTGATAGTTAGAATTCTTTTCTATTGTGCTGGTACCTTGGTATCTCTGTCCTGGATGATGGAGCATTGGTACTAGGCGCAGAACAAAGGAGTCATGCCTGCCTCAAGAGGCATACAGTTTCTTGTAATTACTGTTTCTCCATAATTCATATAGCTTCTTTGGCATGTCCTGAAACCTTATATTGAAATAGTTCCTAAAGCAAAACTTTGTTATATTGGTCATTCTTAACATGTACCAAATAGCTACTTTTTTCTCTCTCCATTTTTTTTTCTTGATAGTCTTTAGGAGCTACAGGCATTGTTGCACAGCTGTGGACACTGCTCTGAGAGCTGTTCTGCTACAGCTAGCATTGAGATTCTTTAGTATATGTATGTGCATTGCAGTGCACTTTTCTGCCGCTATTATTTTGGCTAGTTATTTCCTGCCAGCAATCAGCATTAATAGTCCTGATCTTTCTGTCTGCCATTTAAAACCACTAGGTCTTCTTAGATAGTAAGAGTGTAACTCTTCTAACCAGCTGTTTGCATCTGAGCTATCTGTCCAGATTCCCCATACATCATGGAATGGGATCAGTTCATCTCATCCTGGACGTCTCAGCTGAGTGTAGCTTGGAAGTGCCAGTTTCTCTCTACTGATTATAGAGAGAACCTAAGATAGCTAGCTCAAATACCTACACAGTAAAACATCTGAAGTTAAGTGAATCGAATCCCACTCCATGTGTCTTGATCTCCATTTCCTTCCATTTCCTCTGGTCAAATGTGCCTTTGCAAAGGAGCTATAAAATGTTATTATTCTGACTTAGCTGATTTAGTAAATACCTAATGGTCATGAAAGATGCCAGATAGTAAAGAATCAGGCCCTGCTCCTTTTCAGTTCTGTTCATGCCATAAAATGACTGACTCATTTGATTATTTGAACATAATAATGACCATGTATTTCTTTTCTTCAGAACTGGAAACAAAACCACCAAGGAACACAAAGACAGATATAGTTCTGATCTTTTCCCTGGTGACCGGAATCATTGTGATTGTTGGTGTGATCTTTGTATTAATCTTTATAATTCTTCACCGGTAGGTGGTCATCATACAGTATGATTTCTATGTGTTGTTTAATCAAAATATGGTATTACTAGTAAAAAAAACATGACTTGGAGTGAACTAATTTAGTTTTTCTGTGGTTTAATATTTATGTTGCTAGTAGAGAAAACATGAACAAGTTTCTTGAGATTAGAAAGAACTACTTTGCATTGGAAAGACGTATTTTGCAGAATAACTATAAAGATTGTAGATAGGAGGGGAGTGATTCAGCGCAATCTGTGTAAACCTACTTAAATATACATTTCTGTTCAATTCTTGTCTCCATTTCAGGGCTGCTTTAAAAAATATTTGGGAATCAAAATTTGGGAAAGACAGCAAAGACAAACAGGTGTCCAAAAAAGATTCACAAAGAAATGTGGAAGAAACAGCCCCCTGCTCAGGGTCAGGATTGGCTTTGAAAGGAAGTGGAGCCTCTGCACCTGGAACGTCAGCTACAGTGTTCTCACCATCTGAACAAAAGACAGCACAAGAAATGCCACAGCCCTCACCCACAGAGAATGAAGTACAGGAGCCCACCCAGGACTGGCAAAATGAGGAGAATTAGAAAAAAAGACTGGGTTAGATAGATATATGATATAAAAAAGATTAAATATGCTTGAGATGCTGATTTTAAGAAGTGCTTTTTATAGTTCATTCACTGGCATGGATGGCTGAACTTTAAATGAGATGGGTAAAAGTACTTCTCTTTTAAGGTGGGCATCACTCTCCAGGTAATTTCATGATCTGAAAACCTCTGAACTGGAGCACTAGAGCCAGGTTTTTGGGAGGATCTTGAAAATGATGTATTCTCTAAGTTGGTGATTGATACAGTTTAGGCAAAGACCATCCTTTGTAAAATGCCCATTATCTCAGTGTTGATCTTCAGACACAGCACCTAGTATGTAATCACTATGATCCAGTTTCTCCTTGACACCTGGAAGGGTATATAACGATACAAAAGATACCGAAAGTTACTTCGTAAGTTTGATTATATTTGTGCTTACACATCTGTACATCTAGCCATTTTTACCAACGAAAGGATCAAAATTTGTGAACAGAAGAACAGCCCCTTTGAGTCACACCAAAGGTTTGTCGATATCAATTGCCAAAAAAGGATGCCTAGGGAAGAGTAAGGAACACGACAAGCTTGTATGATGTTCTCCCCATGTACTCTTCCAGCCTCCAGCTATTTGCATATTTTTAAGTCTATTGCAATTTCTAAGCAGTTAGCAATCTTGCATAGACTTCTTTTCCATTAATTGTTCAGTGTCCCTTTGTACCAATGTAAACTACTGTCATGTACAATGTGGACAAGGAGTTCCACAGCACAACTATATCTGTTTTCCATTTTTAACTACTTGCCAGCTTCTTTTGCCGCACCTCTTCCTGAAAAGACAGTGAACTGCCATTCCCCATCATGTTCCTTCTGCTGCGGATGATCGCTTAGATGCCTGTTATGTTCCCCTGGTTATTTGCTTTCTAGACCAAAAAGTGCAGCCTTACTTAAGAATTCTTCACCCACAACTTATTCTATACTTCTAACCAACCGTGCTGATCTCTAAACCTTCTCCATTATGTGATTACTCTGTTTCTGAAGATGCTTTCTATTTATGTAAATAAATGATGTTTGATGCAAATAAAAAAAAAAAAAAAAAAAGCTGAGCTGATGACGTTGAAAAATTGACTGTGATATGATTAAGATTTTTAGTAGATTTTTGTGATTAACCTTCCCTCTTGAGTATAATAGAAACTGTGAAAAGGGGCCAAATATCAAGTACTCCAGGGTAGAGAATGCTTCTGAGTAAAGAGAAAAATAGATTGGAGGTACTAACTCATCCTCTCAAAGAATTCCTGTTCTCTTCAATTCCTGTATTGCTGCAGATGTTCTAACTGCACCATCTGCACATCCTTAAAAAAGCATTATCATATTTTTCATAGATACATCATTTTGTTTGCTGTTTAGTGAAAGGAGCATTTACTTTTTTTGAAAATAAAACATTTTAAAATGACGTGTACTTAATTGTATAAAAATATCTTTTTTAAAAAGGAAATGATATTTTTAGTAACACTATCATTGACTTGATCATTTTATATCATTTGATGGACAAGCCTAAAAGTCTTGCAACATTAAGAAGAAAATGCATAGGGAAGGAAAAAGCGGACAATAATAATGTTGCTGTTTGCAAAACTAGTTTACACATTCAGAGTGAGTTTTTACCCCATGCAGTCAAAGACAGTGTGTTGTAGTGAGTCTGGGATGCTGATCTTAAAAATAGACCAAAACCAGTTGTTTTTACTCAGGAAAATATTCCCACTGAAATTATATTATGTATAAAAACACTATCACCAGCTCAGTGATTGATTTCTGAACTACTGCTTTCATGTTGTGACTTAGGTATGGCATAATTGAAAGAAAGAGGGAACTAGATTATTCATTTTCATAAAGATGTGAAGATGTACTATTATACAACTATTTTATATTTTAATCACATTTACAAAGAACCTCCAGTCATGTTTAGGTTTGTATTTTGAACTTGTAAAATTTCCACGGTCTGCTGGCAAATCCAGCAGAATGTGATAGATACATAAGCACGTTATTCAAGAAGATGAAATTCAGAAATGGCTGACCTAAATCTACACTGGTAAGAGTGGGAGTCCTTATGGTAGATCAAGGACATTTTGCTATTTATTAGCTAATGTTTTGTAAAATACGATTATCTTCAGCTTCTTTTGTTCTCTTTTAACTTGTACCTTAAAACCTCTTACAAAATAGAAAAAAGAATCCCTAGAAAATTTGATGCAAAAGGAATGGCGTGAAACACAGAAGAGTGCCTTGCTGTTCCACAGATAGGGTAAGCAGGTCTTTCTGTTACTAAGGTTGCAATCACAAGCTCCAAGAAGTGAGGTAATTCAGAAAACTGAGATTACTCTGGCCAGGCAGCCACCACACAATGACTATTTTATCATTCCCTTGCCATGATTGTAAACCCGAATGAATTGCTCTTTGTGCTAGATGCAGTATAAAACACACAGGAAGTGCAAAATGATCTTTTCAACATAACCCATAGCAACTTTCACTGACTTTTGACCTCATAATATGAATAATGTACTAACTAGTTCAGAGAGCAGAAGCAGTGACAGATAAAGATCATCCAGGACTAAATATTTTATCTTAATGGCCAATAAATATCTTAATATTTATCTTAAATATTCTTAAAGCGATGAAGTACATGTTGCAATCTATTCAAACTCTTCTGGCAAAAACTATTTACTATATAGAATGTATAGCTTTACTTGATATAACCTTCTTTCTCTGCCATGTCTGGGAAACGTGAAGAATTGTTACATTGTAGTAGTGGAATAATTGAAAGCACTAACAAAAGTTTCTCCTTTTCTGCAGAGTACCATGTTTCTATTTCCTCCTGTTTGCTGACTGCAGTGGGAACATTAACTTTACTGACTGATCCGAGGTAGGAAAGCATTATTATTCTCAGACCTTAAGCATGTGCTTGAGTCCTATTAAAGCTGCTGTTATTTAAGCACATGAAGTGAGAATCTCTGCTGCATTTCTGAGGGGAGAAGCAGAGAGGAACTAAATGGAGAAGGGACAAAGATCACCTAAAAATGATCTTTAAAGTCTCTAGACATTAGAGTTGCCTGTAAGAGCTTTTGGATAACTAAGCCTCCCTAGTCCACTCTGTGAACGGTGGTCTGCTCAGAGACACTGGTGCTGGGGGAGCTCGTAGCATCACCCTCCTTTGGACGTCCTCCTGTGCCAAGACTTGGATGGTCATCTAAATGAGAGACCTCGTCCCCTGTCTCATCTGCACCCAGAACTTCTGATATCTCCTCCCATTGCTTCAGCTCCTTGATGCAGCTTACAGAGGCTGGAGCAAAGATGAAAATCTCATCATACTTAAATTAAAGCTTCTACTTACATTATTTCCTGAGTTAACATGTCCTCATACATGTGTTTAAGCGATTTCCTGAATCAGGACCAAAATGACTGCCATATCTTTTTTTCATTTGCCTTTTATTGTCTTACATTGCTGCATTAGTTTGCAGTTTTTTTTTTTTTTAATTTAATAATCTTTTAAATGTTTCCCCACTATTCTTTCATCCCTATTTACTTATTAAGGAAAAAAATCTTTTTGGAATGCATAGCTTGTCTGTATGTGATCTGCCATCTGTCTCAGGAAATTTAGGATGCATTTATATAGTTATTTAGATCTTGATGTATGTGCAGTTTCATTTATGTATGGTCTAATAGTATATACCATAGAAATGATTTTTTTCTTTGACAGCTTTACTGACTCTTTTTGGAAATGAAATTTTTACTATGAATTGCAGATATTTTCATTTTTTTATAACTTCATATAGTCAAACATACTTTAAAATAATAAGTATTCATTTTCTTTTCTTTGCTGCTATGCATACAGGAGAGAAATTGCTGCAGAAATATGGGCCATTTTTTAACCTGATGCTCTATAAAATAAAATAAAAAATTGCTATATGAAGCAGATTTAGTCCTCCATGATTGGTGGCAAAATTTTGGCAGTGTGCGGATATTACAGGGAACAAATAATTTGATTTATGAAACAGAAAGCTATGGCTAAATGTTAAGTCAAAGGTACAGTATTTTATATTGGTTTGGGGGATAGAGCTCTGCAGTTTCCAGTTATTTCTGTGAAGAGTAGAAATGGATTTTTCAGAGGAGTTGAGGATTCAGCTTCCACTTCATTATAAGGCAGTATTATGCACTTATGATTTCCTAAATTTTTACTTAGCAGTATAGAAAAACTTTGACTTTAGAACTAGGTCAGAGCGCTTAGACTGGAAAATTCATTTTGGTGAATTTTTGAGACCAAGCTAGTTTAACAAGAATTGTGTTTTGGGGCTGTGAAAAGGTAACTGGAGAAAATACTTGCATGTCTGAAGCAGTTAAACCCCAAATCCATCATGATGGATTGGATATGGATAATTAGTTATTTAAAATTACTTAGCCTATATGTGTTTTTACTCTGTTTATTTTCATGTTCTTACAATAAGGAAGTTAGTGGGCAAAATGAGAAGACAAGTAAGTCTTCATTTTGGACTGTAAACCCTTTCCTAAATAAATGTTTTGGTATTGTATGTGTCTACAAAGTCTTGTAACATAATGTCTTGATACTTATTGAGGGTATCACATGTTACCACAACAAAAGAATTAAATAATAATATGAAGCTGTTGTTGAGATGAAGCACTAATTTGGTCTGTATTACACCTTGAATAACGATAAATTTCTATGTGAAGGACAGGTAATATTGTAAATTAAGATTCCTTGACATTTTCTGTCATCTAGTTTCCTGTTGCTTACAACTGCCAAATTTTAGTCTTTATGTTGAAATTATCCATACTGAATGTTTAGCCCTCAGGCTTCTTCTTTCTCGGAATACGTGCGGCCAATAGTTTTACTTTTTCTGGAGACCAAGTCTAGGAAGGAAGGAAGGATGGAAGGAAGGAAAGAAGGAAGGAAGGAAGGAAAACATAGAAAAAGAGGTGGAAAAGGAAAGAGAGAAAAAAAAGAAAGAAAAGAAGGGAGGAAGGAAAGAAGGAGATTGATGGGGCTTGGAGAGACTAAGACTGGAAAAAAAAGTGATGACTCTGTGACCTGGAGCAGAAGTATGGAGGAGCAAAAAAATAAAATTAGGCTGGGCAAGTATTTTCAGAGCTGCTGATAAGAGGGCAGGCTGGAAAGAGGGAAAACGGGAAGGGAGCAGAGACTAGGAATATGGGAAATGATCATGCAAGGAAAGCTGAGAAAAAAAGGAGAAGTAGAAATCCTGGGATTAGCAAGACAAGATGTGATGCCTAGAAACCTGATGAAAGTGGGGAGAAAGGGCAATATTGTGAAAAGAGAGATGCCTGTGAGTAAGATCTTCACTGAAAGGAAGAACTGCTGGATAAAAAAATTAGAAATAATGAGGAACTTGGAGAAGGAGTCTGGGACTGAGAGACCTTAGGCAGTAGAGAGAGAGAGAGAGAGAGAGAGAGAGAGAAAGAGATCACCTAGGGAGCCTAGAGTATTGAATAGGAATATGCAGACGAGAAAGGCAGGATCAAGACACCGGAGCTGGAGAAACAACTTAGGTCTGAGTGTTGGGACAGGAAGGCTTTGGATTGGGGTGATGAGATTGAGCTGGAGAAAGTAAGGCTGGAGGAGAAGACTAGTACTGGAGGTAGCGGAGATAAGCAAAGAGAAACTAGGGTGAGAAACCTGGAAAGTAGAGACTGGAAGCCACTGGCATGAACAGGTTGGAACAAGGAGCAACAGAGACACAGGACTAGAGCTGACAGTTTTGAAATGGACATGGCAGAAAGATCAAGCACAGGGAAGTTGTTTGGAAGTACCTGTGTCCACCTGAACACTCTTATATCAAGAGTTTGGACTGCAGTCAGTTTTTATCAGCCTCTTTTGACCCCTGCTGTCAGCAAATATCTGGGATACTCATTAGTAAAGCATGTGTCTCACCTCCTGTGTTTACAGTGAGCTTGGAGAGTGAAGATGTCACTGCATTAACTCAAGTATCCAGAGTCTAGGCCTGGAGCTCAAAATCCTAACACTGTTGATGGAGATTGTGAGCAAGGTGCATCTGACAGAATACCTGAAGTTTTACTTCGGGTTTAAGAAATCATAGAAAATATTGAAAGAATTAGAAGTCTGAGTATTAGGAAATGTCAGTGTGTAGGTGGGTTGTGCCATATTAGCCCAGCCCTTGTGTTTAGTGCTTATCTGAAAGCAAAGTTCCTGTCTTGCTTCATCTTGCATACAGATGAAACAGGAAAGTATGGTAGCAGAGGACAAGTCAAAGCTGTCAGGTTTGACTGGTCTGGTTAAACAAAGCAGATTAAGCAGGAGGGCCTCTTAAAGCAAAGCAAAGGTCAAAAGTCTTCCTTTCCTGCTGTTAAGTTTGGCCACAGAGTGATTTCTGTGACCAGAACTTCATCCAAATAACTTAAAAAGCAGAAAGAGAAAGCCACTGAGGAATTTAATGGGGACAGGACACTGAGAGACAAACCCCATAAACTGGTAGACTTATGTGTATATATTTTATTTGTTGTAAATGATCTTGAAAAGGTAGTCAGGCTTTTTAGTGGGTTTTCACTTTCAAAGCCTGCAGAATTTTATCATTATAGATAAATAGATAAAGGTAAATTCCTTGCCTCATAAAATGTTCCTCAGGCAAATGATATAGTTCTTTCCAAATGTCATCAGTCTTCCTGGTCCAAGTGATATTCACAGCAGGTCCTCCACCAGCAGAGGTCAAAATGCCAGCTCTCTTTGAATAGTGTAGAAGCAAGTCATGTATAATTGAATCTGTTATTTTTATTGTTGCAGCACTGATTTTATCTAGGCTGCCTGTATGCTGTGCTTGCTGATATCAGGGGAGAACATTTGTGATCTTCTGAAAAAGCTTAAATGACACATCCAGAAAGGTCCACCGAATCATTTGGTCTGATCTCCTGTCTATAAGAGGCTGTTCCCTGTCCCTTTATTTCTTTCATACTGAGCTTAATAACTGGACTGAAGACTGTGTTTAAACAACACCTGCAAGAAAGGCACCAAGGCTGGAAGTCTAATACTTACCTTTGCAATTTGTTGTAGAGGTTTATTGCCATCTGTGCTAAGTAAGAATTGCTCCTCATTCAAAATATGAACACATCTGGCTTCATCTTTCAGCTACTGGTTCTTTATTCTGCTGAATTAAACAACCTTTTAGTACTTGATATTGTTTTCTTCGTGGATGTGCAAACACACTCTGAGCAATCACTTCTCGGTCTTCTTTTATGACTAAACTTTTTAAAAATCTTGTCAAATGCCTTTTTCTTTAGTACTTGGGTACTTTTTCTGGTTCTTTTTTTTTCAGGTTCTAGTTTTTCAGCATCCTCTGTTAATACAGCCAAGGACTATGTAAGCCCTTATGATATTAAAGTCCATGTCCAGCTGCTTGCTGTCTCTACATCTTAAATCTTTTGCAGTATAACATCTTTATAAAATGCAATTCCTCATCCAGTAGATAGAACCTACATTCCTTGTTCCTGGACCAACTGCTTCTCATTTGGCCTCATTAAATTACACTGGGATAAGAGTAGTGCCCATCAGTGCCCCTGATTGCTCTGTATGCCTGCCCCATCTTCATTTACTACTTCATCCATCTTCATGTCCTCCACTCATTTTATCTTCACTCCTCCTATTGGTGCACAGACAGTATTCAAAGGAGAATTCAAGATTCATTGGCCCAGATGTAGAAAGGTACTTACAGGAATACAATCCTGATTCCTCCTGATGAGGGTATTCAGTGTGAAGGAGATGCCTGGGATCTAATCCCAGCTTCCAAGCCTGAGTCTGCATTTTTAATTAGACAGTAACAAAGTAAAATAAAGAGAGAAATTCAGGTTGATACTTCACCATAGCTAGCCTTCTAGAAATGAGGCTATATAGAGGCAGACCGCTGGTTCTCTTCATATACTTCTCCAGGAATATCTCACATTTCCACAAGTGGGTACAACTTCAGTAGAGATGGTGGTGCATGGGATGGAGGGAAGAATCCTGCATGTTGGCCCCAAACCTAGTAGCATCCTGGGAGATGTAGGTCTGCCTTTCCCTCAGCTGAGAAAACAGATCTGAGATGGTGTCCAGTCACTGGGCAAGTGGTCGGCAGGGCAGGCTACTTCATAAAGGTGAGAGCACATTAAATTGCATTCAAATAGAAGTCCCTTCTGCATTCTTTTTCAGGCAGAAATTGCCTTTTCTCCTGCCACATCACTCCTTTGTAGGAGTTCTTTGTCTCCTGACTCATACAAAATACTACATGGTGCATAGTATTTGGGGAAGCTCACCTGCCTGGGACTGGTTGGAACTGGATAAATCTTCATGTTTTTCATTTCAGAGAATGTGAAATATATGTATTTAAACATTTTTAATAATGAAAAATGATTCTTTGAAATGTTGGAACTTCAGCTCTTTATCTTTGAGACAAACAAAATGAATAATTGTCCATGTTTGGTTTTTTTGTTTTTTTTTTAATAGATTTTCCTTCTCTTTTTGTTCAAGCTGTCTTACCTAGATAGGGGACAGTGCTGCAAAAAGAGAGCCCAAAGACCTCTGAGGTTTCAGAAGCTAAAATGCTAAATTGACAGTGTCTCATTTTCACAGTTTCCCTTTCCATAAGGCATGTTGCAATAGGACCATATTCAGGCACCATTGCACCAACTCCACACCACCAGCTCTGGTGGGTTTATTCCTAACTTCTAATCCTCCAGTTGAAGTTCTAATCCTCCAGCTCTTGATTTAATAGAGCTTCCTCCAGAATCCAGAAAAGGATGTATCATATCTTTCAGTGATGACTTAAAATTTCAACTCATATTCAGCAAGATTGGTTCATCAAGCAGTGACATGCCAAACTGCTGCAGAGGAAGAATTACATCTATCACTTTCTGTCTCTCACAAGAGATGTCTGTCTTTGAGATACTGGTTGACAGTGGCGCCTGAAATATGAATTGTATTGCAAGATTTTTCAAATGTGAAAACACATTAAATAGGAAACAAATTGAAAGGTCTCGTACAGAATCATTCTTTTCCAGTACATTTGTAAATACAAATATAATTCACTTAACCATGCTGGTTCCCAATGTACAGGGCAGATATTCCTCCTTCCTACCTTCATCCCCTTTTCTCTCTCTTTCCTTCCTTCCTCCCTTCCTCTTTCTTCCCTCCCCCCCCCTTTGCTCCTTTCCCTCTTTGCTCCTTTCTTTCAAAAACTATTGACTCTAGGTAAAAAGAAGCTTTTTTTAGATTAAATTTGGTAGAGAGAAAAATAAAACGATCTACTTCCATCTTTCAGCATCTGTTCTGTGCACTCATAATTGTCAAAAAGTAGTTTTTGAAAGCATAGAATTAGCTAAAGCGTTTGGATCAGCTCTCACAGCTGTCAGGGAAAAGTCAGGTCACAATGAATGAAACTGCGCAGCAACTATAATCGAAGTTTAACTGTTTGCTTTGAAAAATGGTCCTGGGCTGCATTTGGGGACCTGCATGCCGCTGGCTGCTGGCAGAAGGCAGCTGCTGGTGGAGGACGCAGCCGGCAGGAGACAGGCAGTAGCTGCTATTCCCTTGCATTGTGCAACATGGCCTGGCTGCCGTTTGCCCTCAGGCCTGCACAGGGGCAATGAACTTTGCTCAGAAAACAGAAGAACAGGCTTGTATCAGAATTGAAATTAATGCAGGGAGAATAACTGAGGAAAGCAAGCCCTCAAGCTTGAGGCTACTGAGCCCCCAGAGCTCATGAGGACAGGACCTCATTGTTAATAAGATTTGAATTCAAATTGTTTTCTGACATCAGTGAAGCTGTTGGAAGGCTGCACTGAGCCGTGGCAGCCTGCATGGCCTAGGCTGCAGAGAGAGGGGTAAACTAGGGCAAGCTTTACCTGTCCCTTCCAGGGAGGCAGCCTCGTACTTGGGGTGGCAGTGAGATGCCATGCTGCCTCATGCATCTTCCTAATATAAGCTGGGAACATGCCTCACCTGCCTGAGCTGAAGTGTGCTCTGTTTTTCTGTGCTGGGTATGTCTTCTATCAGACGATGTAGGTGTACTCCTAGGGCTTGGTCTGTGGGGAACCACAGGGGAGAAATGCCTTACAGCTCAAGGAGAGCTAGTGGGACCTCATTTCACAGCCTGCATATCTCACCACCGAGCTGGGATTGTGCAGAGGTTTTTCTGGGAATTGCCCCAGATAAACCTCTGCACAAGGACTTGCCGCATGGGTGGGAAATGTCCTGTGCCTCAGACATTCTTCTTGTGTCCACACGATCACTCCTGCAGCAGGAATCACCTGAGACCTTCAGGTAAGCAGCAGCCTTGGTTAGCTGGTAAGCGTGAAGGTCTTTGAAGTGACAGCTCAGTTCACAATAATTTTCTACTGCTTTTGGTAGCTAACTCAATGGTTAAAGCACTGTGGAAGGTGGCAGTTACATCTGAGTAGTGCTAAAGAGCTACATGATTTAGCTTCTAGTATGATAAACAGTTGTCAGACGGTTCATGCTGATCAATACATGTGAGCTAATAACAACAGATTCTGCCATCAGATACAAACTCCATCATGTTGCCTTCGATTCACAGATTCACGCTGGATTTACATGAAAAGCTTGTGGGACCAGCACTTTGAATTTTTAACTTTCTCATGGACTACAGCTCTGACATTCTTGGCTTACCTCTCTATGTATGTCAATGCAATTAACGTATTTAAAAAAATATCTTGGAGTAGGTCAGTCTACATATATATATAGCAACAAAAATGATGCCAATAGAATGACATGGCAGGAAATGTAATGTTAACTTGATCCTGGCTGTGCTTTTTATGTTTAACAAGAGAAAATCAGGAAATAAGGAGAGTGTTGGATTTAATTTTGAATTTCCTGGTCCTTTGCTGTTTGTTGTCTTGAAGATAACACCATCTAAACATACAGGGTCTCAAAAATTTAATTTCCTTTTTCTATTTCCTACTTTCCACTGCTCAGGCTCTCAGGCTTCTATTGTGGCTTCTCTTGAAGCTGAGACTTCTTGTTAATTCTGAGTATGTTTTCTGAACCACTCTACATTTATATTCTTGTTCCTTTCCCCTTTTCTTCTGAGTGAAAGCTGCCTGTTCCCGTACACACAGTCAGCCTGTGGTGCTATAGGGAAGGCACAGAAAAGAGAATATGCTAGATACTGCCAGACCTTTTGTATTTTCCTTTTCACTCTTCTCTCCATGTCACCAAAGAAGACTGCTGCCCAGCAGGGCATTTCAGCAGAACTTATGTAGAGCATATTTGTTCTCATTGTCCAATATGCTCTGCAAGAGGGAGAAGAAATCCTCTTTCTAGAGACTCAAAATAACCACTATCTTGTCATTATACCTTGAGACCAATCGGCATAAGCATAGGTGCTTTCCTGTGATGTGGCTGAGCTCACAGTTATCATTTCTAGCTGCTGCTACGTCAGCAGAGGAGGGACCACTGCCAGGTCTTTGGCCACCGTTGTGTCCTTGCTGCCCTTGCTATCCAGGACATGCAGCCACCCATGTACTAGGGAGCTCAGTCCCCATCTTATGGTGAATTCTCCACAAACTGAATTGCACTGAATTCAGAGAGGTTTTGGCAAGGGACATGGTTCCCCCATCCAGAGCTCTTTGAAGGACAGGAATTTACTCTTCTTTAATTAAAATAGGGAGTCTATATATAGAAAAGTGCCTGCTATCCTGTCAGGTCTGATTCCTAGTCTGTTTATCTTTCATGTGGCCTTCTCAACTAGTTCTGTGATTTAAACCTGCACAGTGTTTCCCATTGTTCGAATTTTTACATGAACCATCCCTTTTAGCTGTGCTACTAGGGTATCACCTATTCTTATAGTGCAGCCTATCAAGCAGCATTCTGTAGAGAAAGAACTAAAGCCACATTTTCATAACAGAGGTTCTTTTGTTAATTCTAGCCAGGCATACTACTTCCCACTAAAATCTAAAACAAATTAAAGTAAATGGCTCAGTATATGTGCAAATTATTTTCTAATAATGGGTAGATCTTCTTGTTTATTTATATGCATATAATTCCAGTAGCAATTAACATCTTAATGAAATCTTTACATAGAATAATTTTTTAAATTAAAACACGATTGTGAATGTGATTTGTTGCTTCCAGCAAACCAAACATAACCAGGTTCTGTTTAACAGCATGCAAAACTGTTAATATATGAAGAATGCACTCTGAAAACATTCTTGATATGACATAGGATCATCAGAATAAGCTCAACTTAGTCACTTTTCCCAAGGACCTGCAACACAAATGACTGTGAGATATGGCTGCAGTTACATCATGGTGATCTCATTCGTGAGATACTCAGCCATTTATTTGCAGAAGGCCTGTGCATTGTGAGCTTTTATTTAGCCTTTCTCCCCAGAGTTTTTTGCCCCTTGAGCAAGGGATGAAACCTCTTTCAAGTTTAGATTTCAGGAAACTTGATATGCCATGAGAAATTAAGGTCTTGTTTATTTGGGGGATTTGGCCAGATTATATCCACTGGTGACAGCCATTGATGGGGCTTTGTCATCATTGTCCCCTAGCACATGGAGGCAAAGCTGCTATTTGCACTGGTGGAGATTAGCCTACCCCCAAACAAGAGTAAATTGCACAAATGCAAATTGCATCTTGCAATGGCTCTCTGGCCTGCGCAAGAGGTTCATCCCATGTGAATATATTGGATCTGCAAATGTATTTCCTGGGCAGCCAAAGGTTAGTGACTAGTGGGTGTTGAGATGTGACATACAACACTTAAAGCAGAGCCTTAGAGGGGGCAGGTAAGCCACAAAACATGTTTCAGGCTTGACCTGCACATGGCCTAGATGACTCATGGTCTGCCAGCCTCCTTCCTGAAGTGCAAGAACCTCTTGCAAGACTTCAGAAGATGAGCCTATGCCCAAGATTTGGGCTTTTAGCAAAGCTGTTGTGATTTTTTGTTCAAGCTTAGTTATTTATTGATTTATTTTAATGAAAGGATCGCCCTGTTCCACTCAAATTCAGGCCAAGGAGACCATGAAATGAGTCAGATGGGAACATGACTCTGAATGACTTAAGGACCTAGAGATCATTAGAGGCACCTTAGCAGGCTTTGGCCAATGCTAAATCTAGATGAGCTGGCTATTCTCACTGAGATCTATTTTGCCACAGCCTCACAATTATTTATACATCAGGACTCACATTTTCCAATGTAGCTGTGTATGACCATTTTTACACACCTAATTAAGCTCAGAAATGCATGTTTAGTGTTCTAGCGATTACAGAACTGCCCAGTAATCTTTAGCACTTATGTACATGTGAAATGGTGCATATGACATCAAAGCTGTGTACACACATTAAATAATTCATCCTCACAATAATCATCAGTGGCAGGGGGGGAGGCACAAAGCTAAATAACTCACTCCTGTTCTTGTAGTAAGTCTCTGGAAGAGTTAGGGTTAAGGATTGCAAGTTTTCAGTGCTGAGCTATGTGCTTCATCTATTAGCGCTTCCTTCTCTGCCATAGATGTAAGTAGCAGCTCATATGTTATTTGGAACATTTCCTACTCCAAGTCATGCTCCTGTGGGAAGCAACCAAGAATTCCCATGAAAAAAATATTACATAAAAATAAACTAGCGATCCCCAGGTTGGAGTAGCTAATACCAACAAACATGTTGTGACACTACTTCAGTGTTGATATTACTAAGCCTTTGGAGCAAGGAGGACAATGGGTTTCTGGACATGATGTGATGGGTGAAGAGGACTCTTTCCTTTCCTGGTCAACTTCCCACTTCCTATTTGACTGAGTTGGCCCTGGCATATCTGCATAGTGGAAGCTGTGTCCTGGGGTGGTCCAGGGAAGCCAAGCTGTGCCCTTCACATCAGTCAAAGTTATTCTTCCAACAAGCCTTTGGACTTCAGACATTATAGATGTGCTACTGTTTTATTTTAATCTAGGTCACTATTTGCTGTACGTACCTACCTACTCAATTCAAGTTTATGTACAAAGTTTATATTGCCCCTTTGGAATGCTGGCACTGAGTTTACATATTCTTTAAAAAGCAATTTTATCTTCAAAGAATTTCCCCTAAAACTTCTGTAATCTGTTCCAGATCTTTGCACAATGCACAGGAGGCTCTGGAGAAACCTAGATAACAAGGATCTTTTTCTATCTAAAGATGTTTGAACATTCCTTTTGGACCATGTGGCGATATATCCATTTTCAAATAAATACTCCCTCCTCTGGTAATATGACTCAAGAAGAGAGAGCCCACACAGTTGTTTTGGTTACTTAGGAACTTCCATGCCTGATTAATCAGTTTCTGTCTTCTGCTTCAAGGAACCTAATTGAACTTGTCATTTTACTCCTCTGAAATGTGCTCACAGATTCAAAAATTTTTGGCATTTCTAATATTTATTTTCCACACGGCAGTTGCCAAGCATACCTCCCTTAAGGATGACACAAACTGGCTTCCATATTAACTAAGATCATCCCATGCATTTTCTTGGTGCATGTCTATGGAGAACGGAGCTTATTCTGCTCCTTTTGTGCAGTTCGGCAGGAATCGAGCCCAATTATACATCATGGGGTCTTCCATATCAGCAATGTCCCTCTTTCTCTTACTTCCACCATATCTTTTCCCTCCAGCATCTTCCAATTACAGTATTTCTTCCATTACCATTAAATTTAATATAATCCATCAAGCACTCCCAGAGGGGATATCTTTCACTTTGGATTTATCTGCTAATAGACACATGGTAGCAGATGATCTCTCTCTCTCTTTTCTGGGAGATTATTAATTACTAATGCAATTTTTTCACAGAAGCCTGGCAGTCCCCAAGCATAGTCTCATACCTTCCTGTTTCATTTGAATTTCTCCAGTGTAAATTGCTCCCTCATAGTCCTGGTTTCTATAGGTACTCATTGCATGTGAATATAATTTATAACAAATAGAAATATGTGGTTTTATGTGTGTGTGTCTTCCTCCTCCTCAGCTCCCCTTCCATTGTTTCATTCTATTATCTTCAGCACATTTATACACTCATTTTTCACAGGGTTATAAATGCTATAGCAGGGGTCGTGGATCAAATTTTCAGCTATAGAAAGAAGGCTCCCATCTAGATGAATAGATTCTTGGAGTTTAAGGCCAGAAAGAACCATTAGATCATCTATTCTGAATTCCTGTGTATCACAGACCATTACATTTCACACAGTCGCCCATGTGCTGAACCTAATAGCTTCTTTGGCTAAAGCACATCTTTTAGAAAGGCATCCAGCCATGATTTGAAACTCTCCAGAGGTAAAAATCCACAGGTCCCCCTGAGGATTTATTCCAGTGGTTAATTACTCTCACTCTTAAAAATATACGCCTTATTTCCCATTTTAATTTGTCTGGCTTCAGCTTCCAACCACTGGTTCTTACACATTTTTCTGATGGCTAAAGAACATTTTAGAAGCTGGTGTTTCTTGCAGTGGAAATACTTTACATACTACAGCAGAGTCATCTTTCAATATTATTTTTGATTAAAAAAAATATTTTGAGCAGTCTCTCTCACAGGAAAATAGATTTTCAAGCCATTAAATCATTTCTATGGCTTTTTTTAGCACCTTATCTGATTTTTCCTCACAACAAATGACATTCATGTGTCCAAAGTCACCTCTTTGTTGTGATACATTGGGGGAAACCCTGCTATCTTCTCTTCAACTTGTTTAAGGTATAGTCCAGATGCTCTCAAGGCATGGTCACACGTAAACAAAAAAGTCTTGGGAGGTGATGAGCTTTCTCAATCACTTCAGCACAGCCTGAAAACATCATCTTGTCCTTTCCAGGGCAAGCAGGCCCAGGTCAGCAACACAGTAATTACCCAGATCCATCTCCTTCTTCACGTGCTCCCCAGTCAATGTTATTTTGGCAAAAATAACAATTCTGCCATGTGTTCCCTTGGCCAAGCCATCTGGAGAGCAGCAGAACCTGACATTGTGCCTGACATTCTCCACAGCCAAATATGTGGCAGAAGAGCCTGTAGACCTTTACTGCTCTCCTCCCAAAGCAAACCTCCCATAACAAGATGCATATCAGAGTAGGAAGCATGGGGTGACAGATGAACAACCATACTGTTGGGTGGTAGATGGCTTCCTGCACATGATCCATCAGAGATACAGCACAGAGAAACTGTTTTCTTTTGTTTTGTTGTGCTTTGTTTCCCCAAAGATAGGAACTTCTTTTCCAATAACGATATTTTCAAAGAGGCTGTTAGGCAGCCTTTCCAATCTGGTACTTGGCCAAGGAAAAGCAGCTACTGAATGAGTGCACTGGTGTACCTAGCCTGTCCAGGGCTAATATTTATTTTTATTAGCAATAAGCAGCTACAAGTGTCTCTGAATGTCTCATCTAGATAATGAAAACTTCATTTGAAAAACAAAAAGCAAATAGCTTTAAGGAAGTTTTATGACTGAACTGGGAAGCAGTGCTGTTTTTGTGGTGTACCCCATGGGAAGTGAGGACTGGAAGCACTTTGCATCAGGCTCAGATTGCCTGAATCCCATCCATGTTCAATTAAAAACCTGCCAGTTGCTGATCTTTGCTGTCAGGCTTGCTGCTCAACCTGGCACTGCTGCTGGAAGAGGTTAAATGTGGCTGGAGTCTAAGGTGAAGGGCAGACAGCTAAAGGAGCCAGCCCTTGCCTGTCTATTCAGACCAGGATGCTGAAAGCTCCCATTTATGGATGTAGACCTTCATGGTCCAGAATGGAGGGACAGGTGATTACTAAGGATTTTAGGTGCCTTCAGGTATTAGGTGCCTATGAATGCTGAACTGATGAGGCTTAAGATGCCTAAAGCCTGTATGAGGTGGGATTTAAATCTTACAATTTTTGGTGGTGCAGGAGAGGAAAGGCATTAAGCAGAGCTGCCTGCACAGGGGTGCATCGGCCACAATCTTATGGCTCTCCCTGCTGTATGGTGTTTCATGATGTGTCCTCTAACTTGCACACGGGGATGGTCATGGATGCTAGGCAGTACCTATCTGCTTGTGCCAGCTATCCTGGGGAATTGCTTTGACTCTGCTCTTTGAGCTTCAACAGCAGGACCCAAGCACATGTCTCCAGCAAAAAAATCAAAGGCATTAAATGCACTCAACTTTCAGCCCATGCCTGTGCAAAACCAAGTGCAGAGAAGGGCAGTGGAAGAGACTGTTTGCAAGCTGCTGAAGGCAGCAGGGAAGGAAGAAGCAGAGCTGAGAGCTCTGCAAGACCTGCCAAGCTGGGCTCAGGGCTTTGTTTTTGTCCTGGAGCCCCACCAGCCGGTCTTAGCTTTGGTTATCTGGCTCTCCTAAATTCTCACTGGACCACTGAGCTCATGGATATGTTATGAAGAAAACATTTGTGCTAATGTATAGTCTTTGGATCTTCTGTAGACTTTGTGTCTATGCTGTGAGGTCCTCTCCTTAGGCATTCGGGAGAGGGCAAGGTGAGGTAGGGAAGAAGCTTTTCTTACTGTTGAAACCTTTTATTTCTGAGGGAGGGGGGGGATAGCTATTTGTTTAGTTTTGATAGAGCCAGATCAAACCATTTGCTTGACGGATTAGGCAGTTAATTTTAATTTGTCAGGTTACCTAGGGTACAGGACAGGCAGGTTAACTGGAGCAATTGTTTCTATACAAATTGAATTGAATTGTTGCCCCATGAGGAACAGCTGCCAGAGCTGGGCCTCTTCAGCCTAGGGAAGAGAAGCCTGAGGGGGGATCTTGTCAATGTGTACAAGTACCTGGAGGGAGGGTGTCAAGGGGACGGGGACAAACTCTTTTCAGTTGCCCTATGTGACAGGACAAGAGGCAATGGGCAGAAATTGAAGCACAGGAAGTTCTGCCTGACCATGAGTGGGAATTTCCTCCCTGTGAGAGTGAGGGAGCCCTGGCACAGGTCGCCCAGAGAGCTTGTGGAGTCTCCTTCTCTGGAGATCTTCAAGGCCTGCCTGGATGCAGCCCTGTCTAACGTGCTCTAGGTGACGCTGCTGAGCAGGGGGATTGGACTAGATGATCTCCAGAGGTCCCTTCCAACCTTACTGATTCTGTGATTCTATGAAATGGAAAGAATAATGTCCAGAAAAGTTTATAGTACTCCACAGTATAGGTCCTGCACAGACCACTCCACAATATTTACCCTTTAAATCTCAATCAAGTCTCCTGAGGAGACCTGAGTTTGCAGTTAAAAGTAAAGACTCATGTGGCCTTCAGCTGCAGACTAGATTTAACTCTAATAATGCAGCCTTGACATATTTTCCTCATAGGAATGGTTTGATAAAGGCTGTTTTTGTTGCACTGTTGCTAATACCTCGAGCTTCCATTACTACGAGTTGCCAAGTGTAATAGCAGTATATGTAAAAGCAGGTCATTAACTCAGTGATTTGCAAAGGGGAATCTTATGAATCTAGGACTTTTGGCTATAGTGACTGCCAGAGGGATACAACATTTCTAACAATATGTCTTCCTTTGGTCCCCAAGTTAGGGTAGAGTGGCCAAAAGGGCACCCTAGGTACCCAAGTACGTTATTGTGAAAAAAGGTACAGTCTGGACTGCCAGGAGTAAAGCCAGTCTGCATTGACTTCCCACCTGTGTCGTGGCACCCCAGGGGAAGTGTGGGGTACTTTGGCCTCCCATGAAACGATATGGCTGCAATTACTTTTGTGTGTAAACACATCCACATCTCAGCAGTCTGACTGATGTGTGACTGGCCTCTACTGCGCTGCTTGTGAATGTGGTAGAGCTTTTCTAATTTACAGCAGCTTCTCCTCCTGATTTATTTACCAACCCAGGCTCTGGAGAAGATTGATTTTTTTGATAAAGAACTAGACAGTTTCTTTTTTGACAATACTGGCCTGAAAACATTTTCTGTAAAATCAAAGTTTGACTGCTTTTTTATAAGAGTGAACATTTCCCCTGTGCTCATGTAATCCTTGGTAGGGATTCAAATAAAATTTGAGAAGCAAAATGGCACTGAGGGCTCATGGAGCCAAAAAGGTTTTAGAGGTTATCCTGCCTGAGTGCTACAGATGAAGCTGAGATGCAGTTTGCTTCCACTACAGGCCACCAATGGGTCAGCAATTCCCGCTACAAAACGTCTCTGTTTCTCTCCACAGAAATGAGGAACTAACCATTTCAATTCCTATATACAACAATATAAGGGAGCCAAAAAATATATATATTTTTCAGCTGGATCTAGCTCACCAGGTCTCCATGCAAGCACTTGTGTTGGCACTATGGAGGAGGCTGTATAGGGAGGAGAAGGAATAAATTGCCAGAGGGCAAGGGACTACAGCAAAACATACATCAGCCTATAGTCTCATGATTCGCCATCTCTCACCTTCCTGTAAGAAACACTTTCCCATTCATTCATACCTCCCAGCTCTGCTGTCTGGAAGGTAAATGCTCTGCTCTCTTTTGACACTTCAGCCTGCACTTTCATGGTCAGAAAAAGAATTTTAGCCTCAGCAGGGGCCAGCTGACATAGCATCTAAGATTAGATCACTAGCAACTATTTAAAACTCTCTTATAATCAGCACGAAAGGGCAAAGAGCAGAAGGGTAAGAATAGTGCAGCACTGAGTTTGAAGGCTCTGTCCTTTCTTTTGACAGACAGTAGCTTTGTCACATCTTCAATAACAAAGAAAAGCAATAGCAGAGCCTAGCCGTGTTTTGAATGGGATTAATGGGATTAAAAACTAATAAAACGGTGGCCATCCACACCTCAAGTCAGGGCTGAATGTCTTGAATAACAGAACCCCAAAAGTATCAGCTTATGTGTTTGTTTAAGAAGTTATTTGTTGGTCACTATAGAAGTAGTCCTTCTTTCTAGCATGAGATAAAACTGTTGTTTCTGTTGCCTTTTCAGTAGGACAAGTCCCTCCTTTAACTAAACTAGATTAGGCCCTCAGCCTTCCCAGGGGAAATTAAACAGAAACAGGCTGGACACTGCCTAGTCTCCAGGACACTTTCCTCACCTTTTTTTTTTTTTTTTTTTTTTTTTGGTTTCTCCAGGTGCTTCCCAAGTCCCTGCAGCCCATGCGGGATCTTGCTGCTGCTGCTGCCAGGAGCTGTGGTGGTAGCAACTCTGTGGTGGCCCATTTCCAGGCTCCATCTGGACTTGTCACTTGGACAGGACTCTCCAAGGCCAACACAACTCTGTGCATGCAGAGGAGCATGCACAGGGTTGTGTTGGCTTTAGAGGACCCTGTTTTGAGCTCTCCTTTGAGTATTATGGCATTTTGCTGCTTGTTTGGTATCATCCACACATAGCCACATTTTGGCCAGTTCCAACATCTTGAATGAAGATCTCTAAAGCTGAAAGTAGAAGCTGCTATTTTTCAAAAAAAAAAAAAAAAAAAAAAAATCAACCTGGGGCTAAAAGCCAGACCTTCAGGCCACTTACAGTAAGTGAGTAAGAAGTACAGCAAAAGGGGCAGGAGACCTGCATGGGTGAGCAAGGAGCTCTTGGCCAAATTCAGATAGAAGAGGAAAAAACACAGAATGTGGAAAAGGGGACAGGCTACTTGGGAGAATTATAGGAATGCAGTCAGAGTATGCAAAGATGTGGCGAGGACGGCTAAGGCCCAGCTGCAATTAAGTCTTGCAAGGGATGTTAAGGACAATAGGAAGGGCTTCTTCAAATACACCAGCAGCAAGAGGAAGACTAGGGAAAATGTCGGCCCACTACTGAATGGGGTGGGGGCCCTGGTGAGAAGGGATACAGAGAAGGCAGAATTACTGAATGCCTTCTTTTCTTCAGTCTTCACTGCTAAGGGCAGCCCCCGTGAATCCCGGAACCTGGACATGAGGGAGAAAGTCTGGAGAAGGGAAGACTTTCCTTTGGTTGAGGAGGAAAGGACTAGAGACCTTCTTGGCAGGCTACACATCCACAAATCCATGGGCCCAGATGGGATGTACTCACAGGTACTGAGGGAGCTGGCAGATGTTGCTGCCAGGCCATTCTCCATCATCTTTGAAAGGTCGTGGAGAACTGGAGAGGTGCCTGAGGACTGGAAGAAAACCAATATCACTCCAGTCTTCAAGAAGGGCAAGAAGCAGGACCCAGGCAACTATAGGCCGGTCAGCCTCACCTCCATCCCTGGAAAGGGGATGGAACAGCTCATTCTGGATGTCATCTCCAGGCATATGGAGGAAAAGAAGGTGATCAGGAGTAGCCAGCATGGATTCACCAAGGGGAAATCCTACTTGACCAATCTGATAGCCTTCTATGATGGAATGACTGGCTGGGTGGATGAGGGGAGAGCAGTGGATGTTGTGTACCTTGACTTCAGCAAGGCTTTTGACACTCTCTCCCATAACATCCTCTTAGTCAAGATCAGAAAATGTGGGTTAGATGAGGGGACAGTGAAGTGGATTGAGAACTGGCTGAAAGGCAGAGCTCAGAGGGTTCTCATCAGTGGCATGGAATCCAGTTGGAGGCCTGTGGCTAGTGGTGTCCTCCAGGGCTCAGGACTGGGTCCCATCCTGTTCAACTTCTTCATCAATGACCTGGATGAGGGGACAGAGTGCCTCCTCAGCAAGTTGGCTGATGATACCAAGCTGGGAGGAGTGGCTGACACACCTGAGGGCTGTGCTGCCAGTCAGAGAGACCTGGACAGGCTGGAGAGCTGGGTGGAGAGGAACCTCCTGAGGTTCAACAAGGGCAAGTGCAGGGTCCTGCACCTAGGGAGGAATAACCCTAGGCAGCAGTACAAGCTGGGGGCTGACCTTCTGGAGAGCAGCTCTGCAGAGAAGGACCTGGGAGTGCTGGTGGATGACAAGTTGACCATGAGCCAGCAATGTACCCTTGTGGCCAAGAAGGCCAATGGTATCCTGGGGTGCATTAGGAAGGGTGTTGCCAGCAGGTCGAGGGAGGTGATCCAGTCCCTCTACTCGGCCCTGGTGAAGCCTCACCTTGAGTACTATGTCCAGTTCTGGGCTTCCCAGGACAAGAGAGACATGGAGCTACTGGAGAGAGTCCAGTGTAGGGCTACAAAGATGATCAGAGAGCTGGAGCACCTGCCCTACGAGGAACAGCTACGAGAGCTGGGCCTCTTCAGCCTGGGGAAGAGAAGCCTGAGGGGGGATCTTATCAATGTGTACAAGTACCTGGAGGGAGGGTGTCAAGGGGACGGGGACAAACTCTTTTCAGTTGTCCCATGTGACAGGACAAGAGGCAAAGGGCAGAAATCGAAGCACAGGAAGTTCCGCCTGACCATGAGTGGGAATTTCTTCCCTGTGAGAGTGACAGAGCACTGGCACAGGTTGCCCAGAGAGCTTGTGGAGTCTCCTTCTCTGGAGATCTTCAAGGCCTGCCTGGATGTAGCCCTGTCTAACATGCTCCAGGTGACGCTGCTGAGTCAGGATGGGGTTGGACTAGATGATCTCCAGAGGTCCCTTCCAACCTTACTGATTCTATGATTCCAGTCCACTTTCATAGCAGATTAGGTACAGGAGCACAGAGCACTGAGGGAAGCTAACTCCCTTTGCCCACACACTCCAAGTGCCTCATAGCAGACCCCCAACCCTTGGGCACAATTTTAGTTATGTCATTGCCAGGGAGCCCTTTGACACCCATATGACCCTGCCCAAAACAGGGTGGATGTATGGTGGTCCCCAGACATCAATGGAGCACTGGAAGGGGCTGTCCACCCTCTGGAGTGGCACTTGCACCAGCAAGTGGGAGGCACACAAGCTGTGATCTTTTGGGAAACATCACTCACTTCTGGTTTGCATTTTTGCATGGAAAGAGTGAATCCTGCCCTGGTCTCAGGCTGGTCTTGCCTATTCTCCTATATGTCATAGCCTAAAACCCCATGGAAGAGCAGAAAGGGCACACAAGCACAGCTCTGGAAAGCTTTGCTCTTTTCTCATTTCTCCTACCAGGCTTGCTGTAAAGTGTCAAATCATATCCCTTCACCTCCTTTTCTAAACTTGTGTTTTGCAGTGTCTGTGTACCCAGGCTCTGGTCCCTCCAGGCTGCCTAATAACACCACCACCACCACTGTCTTCAGAGAAAATAGAGACAGTCTCTTTGCTAGAGTTGTCAACCAGGCAGATTTTATCAGTGCTATAATAAAAATAAATAAGCCCCCCTAAATAAATAGGAAAAGATATGGAGGCAGATAACTGTAATTCTCATGACTGATCGTATTACTCAATTTAGACATTAACGTTCTAGCTAAAGCTTAAACCTTGCATTTAGAGAGCACGCCTGTTATTAATTTTGCCTGCTCAGGCTGTGCTGGTAGCAGGTAGGTGTTATGTGCACAATTTAAAAATGATTTTGGATTAGGTTGCACATTAGGCTTTGCAGAGACAATGATTTTTTTTCCCCATGTTGATGATGAAGGGATTTACCTGTGAAGGTTTGGGAGGAGAGTTTACTGGATGTATCCCTAGCCTGTATAATTCCCTGTGATCTTCTATTAAGATAATGCCTTCTAATCCTTGGTCCTTAACTAAGAAATGAGCACGGCAAGTCCCCACGTCTCCATTACATTTCTATGACGTAAATCCCTGCCTTCTGGCATTTCTTCACCTCGCCCAACGAGCAGTATGCTCTGGTGCAGAAGCAACGCCAAGTCCTGCCTCCCTGCCCTGGAGGAGAGCGCCTGCTGGTGCATGGCCTCAGCATGGGATGCGTGGGTGTCCCTGCTGTGTATCAGGGAGAGCTGATCCCAGAGCAACTTTCAGTCATCTCCACGGGGAAAAAAGAAAAAAAAAAATATTCCCTTAGCAATGGCAGGGTTCGATGCAGCTGTAAATGGCAGAAGAGGTTTCCCCTGTGTGAAATCAGTGGCTGACAAGTTGTGGTATGTCGTTGCTATTATTTTTTTGCATGTGAAGAGACTTTATTTTTTCGAGAAAGATTTTGATTATTTGTGGAGCCTGTTTTCACCATGCACACACAGACATACACATATATGCCTATATATGGAAGGAGAGACAGACTGAGAGAGGGGAAGAAAGCAGCATCAGAACATCATCAGTGCAAGTGGTCAGGAAGTGGCTCTGTCAGCATTCCTGTAAAAGCAGTTTTGCTCATGATGTTCTCTACCCCATCTGCACACATATGGATAAATAAATTACTTTACTCCCATGACAAGTCCATTGAACTCCTGCCAGACTTTATGATTCTGCATTGACCCACTAGAATTGAAAATGGATTATCTTGGAGGAAAAAAAAAAGAAAAGAAAAAAAAAGAAAAAAGGGAATGAATATAGAGGTTGTTATTTATTCTGTTTCAGCTTTGTTTTAATGTCAGTGAAAATACAACTAGAATGGCATATAATATTGCATTCTCCAATTGCAGACTCATAGCCTGAAAATCTGGGATAAGATATCATTTCTGCAGAAGTCAATAAGAAATTCTTAGTGACTTTATTGGGACAGGATTCCATCCCTTAATTTGCTTCAGCATTGAACAGAGTGCTCCTCTAAATAGCAAAGATGATTTATTGGAGAGCAATACCAGGGCATGTCATACTCAGTTGTTAGGATTACCTTGGGCTTATCATTACTCTTTCTGCTAACTGAATTTTAAACATTACTATTAGATGGCTGTTCATAGAAAGGAGACCCATTACAGACAATCATATGACGTGTGCTGTCATATGTTGCTCTGCTATTAAAAAAAAAAAAAAAAAAAAAGAAAATCCTCTGATGATACTCTTTATATCCATTACCTAAAAAGACCAAAGAACAAAGTCAGAATTGAGGATATGCAATCTAAACTATCAAAGAAAAAAAAAAACTTATGTTTTCTTAAACACAGGCAGCAATTACAACATTGATTTCTGTCTATTCCTTTATAATTTGTTCTCAGATGCTAAGATTTCATTACTCAAAGCTGGACCCTTACTGAAGACAAGAAATATCTCTTTACAAAAAAATAAATAAAATGCAGGTATTTTTCTGATCAAAACTATGCTTTTGTGTGTGCATGATGATCTTGTGACTCTTGAAAACAACTACCAGAAGAGCAAAAATGATAATATTAATGTAAAGGACTGAAAAATAATGACACTGCATACTTCTTATGTTGGTATGGGAAAACAGTTGCTTGGAAAGTTATCATTATTTCCTCTTGTGTCATTTAGAATAGACTTACAAATGTAGTTACGTATTACTGTCACAAGCAAATGTCAATTTGTGACAGTATAGCCCTTATTTACTAGTGAACATGCTAATACATGCAGAATTGTCTCCCTGGCTGTTATGATAGTGACAGCTTTCAGCAGAAATATTCAGACTTCTTCATTTAAATGTAGTAGGTAGTTAGAGATTAAGATCTAATCTTTCATCTCTAGTTGCTTTCTTTTGTCAAGAATTTCTCAGCATTCATCAGTGATTTAATTTTTAAAAACACAAACAATATGGCAAAAACATGGTCCAAGGCCTTAGGACACGCAGTCTTCATCCTTGAAGGACCTCTACAGTTTTGAAATCACTAGTGTGGAGAAGGAAAATTGTTTGAATATTTTGAATCTAAGCTTATTCATATGGAAAATCTTTGATCCTTTGAAATGAGCAGGACTCCTTCTGGGTCATTGAGTGGGCTTTGGATCAGCCATTTGGGACCACAAAGAGATTTGAAATGATTTTCAACCCTTCTTTTCAGTTGTGGATGAGCAGAGACTGGGAGCCCTTTAGTGTGGCCCGAAGGCAGCACATGGTTGAGTGCCTTCTCTTCGGACAGTTTACTCCATCACCCCCACATATGCCTGGACATCTATCCCAGAGGCCAAATCTAAACTAACTCTGTGTTTGTCTCAAATCTTTTATTACATTTACATCTAGCAATGAATAATTTATTTTCCTATTGTTATTGGCAGCACTATTTCAATGTGCATTCCTTTCCTCTGCTCTTTTGTATTTTGTTTTTTTCCGTAGTATATGGGTTTTTCTTAATGTAACATCTTTGTGCAAACATATGCATCTGATGAAGGCAAAAAAGATTTATTGCATTTTGGCTAATATAGAGGAAAGGGGAAACTGCTCACATAAGGGAACAGGAGATTCAGTTTTAATTCTCATTTCTCTCCTGTCTCCATAGTAGTGAATACACAAATATAAAATATATAATCTACCTCCTCCTTCAAAGATATCAACGTACAATTAAAACCCACAAGGCTTGACAACCTGTTGTCAAGTTGTTTAAGCAGTTGTTTCAGAATCTGACAGACAAACTTATAAACAAAACGTAGAGCACCAGATTGTGGCATGAGGCGGCACCATCACGTGGCTTCCTCAGTCATCTCAAAATTTGGAAGACAAAAAAGTAGAGGAATCCTTTTTTCCTTGAATAAATAACAGTTTAATTACATTATAGAAATAAAATATGATATGGTAGTAATACACTGGAAATCTTACAGAAATGCTATTCTGCTACTGGTAGGTAAATGGTCAAAGCTACTTTTAATGACAATCTGAACAGTACTTGTGTACAAACTATTATACAGGTTGCTAACAAAAGATATTGCAGCAGCTGCAAGGATGTTACCAGCTCAAACAAACATCTAATGATACAATACTCTTCTAAGAGGAAGTAATAATGTTAGATTTACAGACAATAGAGAGTTATGTTCTCCACTTTGAAACATTGGAAATAAAAAGCTCAGGTAATCCAATTTCTTTACTTCATATTATCACAAGGAAAGATTTTCCTTTCTCTATGAAACAGCATCCCAAGAGACCCTGTAAACAGTTTATTCAAAGGTAGCATTTGAGATGTCACAGCAACTTCAACAATTGTCCTAGTCTACAATTACAGACTTTTTAGGCCACTGCTTGTACAGATGACTTTTTTTATTTTTCACTTATTTACATACATTCAGCCCAATAACAGCAGGCAAAATGCGCTGTCTATCTCACAATAGACACACTAACATTTTCATCAAAAGGCCAGTGCAAGAAAATGTGAATAGTGATTACACAGCATTGAGGAGCTTATATTATACAAATATACAATTAGACTGTTGAGAATCTTAACTCTGCACATGTGTGACACAGATGGTCTTTTTTATAGATACACAACACCTGAAGTTGGTAAGTATACGTAACTGGAACTATAGTTATTTAACTGATGGTGGTATGGATGGTTGTGGCACACAGTATCATTTGGCTATGCTATCGCTAAGTGAAGATAGACAATTGCAAATTAGGAATACCTAAAGCAGAAGTTTAAGTGTAGCTAATCTTGGAACAGCAACAGATTTTCTAATGACAGAGTAGTTCTATTTAGTGTGCAACTTGCAGGGAAATTGTTGCCACCTCTTTAATAAATGGTTCTAAGTGAACCGACACAGTTCCCAGAGCGTTAGAAAAATTCATTATGCAGTGAAGATAGTGATGATAGACAATAATGTTTCACAGGATGCTATTTCTTATTATATCAGTAAGCACCAAGTTAAGTGCCAAGACAGCCCCATTGTCCCATGATTTATCATGTAAAATTTAGAACTTGAATGCAGAACAGAAGTCCACAAAATTTGCATTTAGTTCACAAGAAGACAGTTTCAAAAATGGCTCTTAAAATACTTTTACATTTCAAGTGAGTTTCCCCCCCTGCTCCTAGAGGATTGTGTTAGGATGAACTACACCTAGATAGGAGAAAGTTCTTTGAGAAGGACTTGCACATCCTCTGGGAATCCTCTCCAATGCACTGCTCTTGGTTGACTGCCTTGGTGCCCTCACAGGCACCATGTGCTGCCTCACCTCCAAGGCAAGCTGTAGGGGAGCAAGGTGGAGCAGGAAAATGCCCTCGTGCCTTTCAGCACCTTGCCTGACAAGATCTTTTAACATGTGCCGTGCTACACCGAGTCTTTGCCCACTGAGCTTGAACCTCAGTGCCCTGGTGTCACTTAGGCCAGCGCTGGCTGAAAGCAGCTTGGCCTTCTGTGCTACTGGCTGCTCTGACTCCCACTGAGCTATCAGAAAGGCCATGGGGACGTCAAGGCATCCAGGAACCCCTAGGGCTGCAGCCGTACTCACTTTCCCTAAGAAACTCCTGAGGAAGGGCTGCAGGACACCACAGATTGGGCTCCACTAGCCCCATGCCAAAAAGGGAGTCACCTCTTGTGGGAAATGTCAGGCAGCTAAGCTAGCTTAATAGAAATTTTGGCAGAAATCAGCCAGAAAAAAGGATCAGGAGATGGTCCAAAATGCAAGGCAGCAGAAAACAAGGCCCAGCACCTGTAATTTAGGATAGAATTATAGAACATCCATGCCCCAAAGACTCTTCAAAAACTTGCTCTTTAACAAAGTCATAGATGGTAAAAAAACAATTCCATCATGGAACAAAGTTGCAATTTTCATTCAATAACTTCTCCTTTCTTGCCTTGAAACTGATGGTGTCAAACCTTGTCAACTGCAGTTTCACAGTGAGATTCACCTCATTTCAAACAGTAAGATTTAAATACTGAAGAAGAAAAAGGAAATTACTATTTATTTCTGGTGTTCTCAGTTTCTAGGAACATCTTCAATACCCGTTTTCAGTCGTCAGGGCTGGCTCATGCCATGCTCTGCCTCCTACTTCACCTTATTCTCTAGTATAATTAAAAGGCTACTTTCCCTAACACATGTATGCATCTCAGTGTGGATCTAGATGTTCTTAATATGGTACTTTCATCATTAATCAGCTGGAAGAACTCAATTTTAGAAACAGAATTCGTGTGCAAAGCGTGCAGCAAGAAATAGAGTTTACATTTGGTCATAGTGTCCTATCTTAGTTATGCTACCATGACTCACACTTACTAGTATACTGACACACGCACGCACACACACACACACACACAGATACTTATTTATATACACGCTCACACAATAAAAAAAATGTCTAAGTCTGACAATATTTCCTCCTCTTTTAGTGAAGACCAGAGTTTGGCATCTCAGACTCTGAGTCTGCTTAAACCTGTGATACAGGAATGCAACACACTTCAAGTATACATCAACTGCACAGTGATAGCATCACACATTGCATCTGACACATGCTGTCTTCAGAGGTCCAGCATCAGCATGGGACTAAAAACAGCTGCCCATTAAAGGAGCCAACATCCAGGACCTTCTCTTTTCAGTGTTCATATTCACACAAGGCCCAAGAGAAGGGCAAGAGTCTGTACAACAGTGAATGTCCTTCTGTATAAACGCAGTGGTATTTAAAAGTCTGAACCAGTGCATTCCTCTCTTATATTCCTTCTCTATTCCCTTGTTGCTGTTATTCTCGTAAGCATGTGAAAAAGGTAATGGGGAAATAATTTTAGTAGAAGAACACAAGGCCTCTCCTCTAAGTCCACAGAAGACCACTAAAACTGTAAAATTTCCAAAATAACTCATAGGAATTATCCAAACACAGTAAGTGTTTTCAATGGAGTTTACATACCACATGTTTCACATTATTTCCACATAAGTCTACCTTATCACTTTGTTTAATCAGACGAATATCAATAATACATAATAAAACAGCATACAGTTCACAGGACACAACACATTTTACAAAACCTCTAAAACTGAGCACTGTCGCTTTTGGAAAAAAAATAAAAACTCCTATTACTTACAGACAGGAAATACATTTCACATTGAAATGAACAGCATGATTACACGGCTTTTTCTTGTTTGATGGTATTGTTTTAGGATGCATTAGTTTTCAATTAGGTTTCACAATTTTTCTTCGCACCCCCACAAGGAACTTTTGCTAATTTGATATTTTCTCTGTGCTCTTTCATAAAACTCATTATTATTCAGTAAACATTTTTCTGAGAAAAAACTTCTGAGAATTTAGCTTGAATCCCTAATTGTAGAACACAATCATTGTTTAGCTTACAATGACAAACCGAAAAGGTATTACAAGAGGGTACAAACACATTAAGCCACGGGTTTGGTTTTCTCTGTTGTTGCTGCTTTTTTTTTTTTTTTTTTTCCAACTATTTCCTTTTCACACAATGCTGAGAAGTCTCTGACTTACAATGCTTCAGCAGTTGTGTCTGTGGAGACAGACATGGTAACTTTGGCAATCTTAACTGTGCTCTTAATGCAGCTCTCCGCAGCCCTGTGAACGTTACCTGCGTTGTTGGCGTGCTTGTGCTGGCAGTCGGACTCCATGCTGTTATCGAGCGGCTGTGCAGTTCCTTCGCAGGTGGGGAACATGCTCCGGAAAGCATGTCGCAAGTCCTTGCTCCTCAGAGCGTAGATGATGGGATTCACTGTCGAATTCAGCAAACAGAGCATGCTACAGAATGCAAAGACAGTCTTGATGAGCTTGTTCATTTTCCCAAAGACATCATAAACCATTATGGCGAGGAGAGGGCCCCAGCATATGATTAGAACGACTAGAATAAGGACCAAGGTTTTGGCTAACCTGATGTCCATACGAGTTTGATCAGGCCTAGTGATCTGTACTTTCCCATCCTCCGTAGTCTGAATGATTATGCTTTTCTGAGTGCCACGCTGAATCATTCGAACAGCATGACTGTGAGCCTTCCACAGGATGTACATGTAAGCATACACAATGAACAGCAAGAGTACGCTGGTGACCCCAATCCAGAACATCAGGTACGTCTCATCGATGAGGGGGAATATGTCTGAACACACAGAATTGAGTTTTTTGCAGTTCCAGCCGAGCAGAGGAAGAACAGCTATTACAATAGCGATGGTCCACATCACACAGAACGCTACGACAGCCTTTGGTCGGGTTACAATCCTTTTGTACGCTAGCGGCCTGTGTATAGATATGTACCGGTCTATTGCCGTGAGGAAAAGGCTACCTACAGAGGCAGTGAACGAGGCTGTAACTCCACCCAGTTTGAACAAGAAGACATTAGGGCTGTCCTTCCGGTGGAAAACATGGAAATCAACAAAACTGTAGACAAAAATCACGCTGCCCAGGAGGTCGGCCACAGCCAGGCTGCCGATGAAGTGGTAAGAGGGTCGACACCGGAGGCTTCGGGAGTGGAGGATGACGCAGAGGACGAGGAGGTTCTCCAGGACAGTGAAGGTGCCCAGGGTGAGGGACAGAACTGCAATAGCCAGCTGCTGGCTGGGGTTCAGGATCATAAAACACTCCATATCCATGAAGTTCTCCCCACACTGTATATTCTCATCATTCTCCTTAAAGGTAGACAAGGACTTGTTGTAAAACTCTGTGATATTGATCTGATCGGATGGAATAATGCTCAACAGGGGATCATCTCCTGCAGTCATTTTTTCTTGGAAAGGATCACCCCTGAAGGAAGAGAGAGGAAATTTCTGGGGGTAGTATCCCAGTTTGGATGCCATGTCACCCTTCATGTCTTCGTACTGGATATCGTTGGAGCCCGCGTAAAGGAGATCTGTTGTAATCGTTCGGAAAGTTGTGTCCGCGAGGCCATCTAGGATTGACTTCATAACCCCAGTCTTGTATTACGTTGGATTCAGAGAGACTTGAGGAGGGAAAAATGCATCTGAGGAAATCCTAGAGGGGGAAAAGATCAAACTTCATTAAGATAAACAAGGAGACAAATTCCACCAACAACTTAGTTGAACTGCGTCAAACAAAATTGACCTTTCTCCTGTATTCAGTGCAGGTCTAGCCACTGCCCCACTGCCACCTGCTGTAGTCAGGATGAATCGAGCATTTAGAAAGAAAACAAATGAAATTCACTAGAATCTGAATTTCACTAGAAAGTGACTCAAAAACTGAAGGTGCAGAGAGTGGCGTATTCCGCAGGAAAGTAATTTTCATTTCTCATCAAAGTATTTTGAACCGCTCCACCAGAAAGATATTTTTCCCTACATCTGAACTAAGGTTCTGATTGCAAAATACCTTGTAGACCAATATTCCTTGGGCTTGCTTCATTTAGACAACACCAGGCGTCACTGCAGGAATAGCCTTAAAATGAATGATCACCTTCATTGCTTCTCTTTCAAAAGGCATCAAGAGTGTTGAAATCCTAATAACACAGAGAGAACAAGGAAGGAGTCATGCACTTAAGTTTCACCGTTCAACCTGTATGCCTGTATATTCACACTGCCCTGTTAGAGTAACCTTGGGTCTACTAAAATCCAGGATTTGATATTGCAAATTTATTAGCAAGTTGTTTCAGCTACAAATAAACAGATTTGAAGAGAGTTTCATTACTCTATTCCTTATTTCCGCTAAGAAAATCAAGGCAACTGGGATCCTTGGACTACATGGGGGAGGTGATTTTTTGCCCAGCTCTGTCCACAATGCCAGGAAAAGTGATCAGTACTGCTAAATCTGTGGGTGTAATAGAGACCCATTCTGTTCAGATCAGAAGCCTCAACCAGCGTTGTTCACTCGTGCCTAGATAAAAAAGGGCACAGTGGTGTCTGAGCCAGACTGCAACTCTAGTAAAAAATCCAGGTAAAAAGGACTAGGAGCCACTGCTTTTGCAAGACTCATGGAAATGTAACTCTTCCCACTGGGGACACTCTCAAAAAGATTCTGTCCCTTAGAAATGGGGAACCCAAGACAAGGGCCCTGGGCAGTCATAGCTCTCTGAGTCCCACCAAGCCCAGCCTTCACTCACAAGTGATGGCTTGTTCAAGACCTTAGTTCTGATGCTGCTGCTCTTGGGAGAACCTGCTCATCAGTGTCTGAGCATCCTACATGCATTCACATGGAAGAGATCCTCTCATGGAACAGCTCTGCTTATACTGTTCTCCACTTTGTTCATATAACCTGCCTTTAATATGCATTGAACATCTGCTTTAAGGTGCCTTTCCATGGCCAGGCTGGCATAGAGTGGTGTTAATGTAAAGAAGAGGCAGAATTATTGCTTCTGTCTGCTACAGCACTTCTGCATCTGCTATGAGATATTTAGATAATTACATTAGCAACAGTAACACTAGAAGTGTCTTCATACATTTAGAAATTGTTTGAAACACCCAAGAAATCATGGATACCATGTACAGTCTTGTACTGACTTAACTTATACACTTCAGTTGACAATAAATGGCTGGAAAGGCCATGAGATATTAGCACCCAAAATCCAGAGTACTGATCACTTCAACTCCTAAAGAGGAAACTTGCACAGTAAGACTTGCCGAGCTTTTCCTTAAAAGAAACAAATGAAAGAAGAAAAGGCTTCCTCTCAAAAGCAATACAAACACCTAAAAATAGACAAAATTATTATCATTTCCAAAACAAAGTAGAGATCATTCAGCTAGTGAGATGTTTTTACTGCACTTATACTTGGCATCTGAACACTCGAGACTTTTTACAAAGTTTTCCATTTGATTCAGCAGGCCTGGACAGTGAGTCTTAAGGGAAGTGCATGAACCTAGACCTCCAGAAAACATTGCGACTTCACCAGTGCAAACAAGGAGAAGTATAAAAAACACTTCTCAGGATGGTGTAATACACAGCACAGACACTCGCTGCATCAGCTTCTGCAGATGCCTCTGCTCAGCAGAGCAATAAAATAATTATAAAACAGACATACAATCTTAAACCGTATTAAGGAATTTAATTTTGAGGGTTGGAGCAGTAAGGAAATGTCACAGAACTGCACACTGAAAATGAACGGCACTAAACTGATATGTAAGGCCCTCTTCTTCCAGAAGGTGCCTTACAACTGTTCCTAGTAGATTTTGCAGACTCTACATGTTGCAAAAATGACCCTGCTAACAACTGACAAGTCTGCTTTGGGGTGAAATCTGGCAACTTTAAACTTATCATAGTAACACTAGTTTAAAAGGAGAACTGAAGAATATGTTATTCATTTGAAAACTACAAAAAAAAAAAAAAATCAAGGAGTTCTAGAAACATGTGGAGATGACTGGTATTCTCTGTTACTTCACCTTACTTCTGACAGAAGAAAGACAACCGTTAAAATGATTAAAGCTACAGCCCCATGTTGTGAAGATTACGTTCGAGTAAAGCTTCAAAAATCATACGCAGCTGAGCTCTACTGCTAGAGAGACAAATAAATTGTTAGGAGGTAGACAGTCCCTGCTGGAGTCATGTTAAGTATATACATTCTCGTAATAAGGTGCAAACCGTAGTTCAACCCCTACCTTTGTTTGAAACACAAATGAAAGAACACGAATTCCTGTGCACTCTTTCAAAGGTGTCAGTGAGTTATGTGACAATATCACTATGCATGTATATGCTATGCTAACAACGTGGTTAATGGGATCAGGAGAGGCAAAGCTTACTTTGAATTTCAATGATTTTTTTTTCTCTGTATTTTTATGTTGAGATTATTACAGTAATTTCCACCTTATTGTCTCTGCAAAGACAGTTTTCTTTCAGAGTGCTTGGGAGTTCATTAGTGGTGTAGTTTAGACTTTGGGGGATGCAGCTGACATTAATTTTGTTTTTGTTTGCTGCTGGGAATATCATAATTGGAAATTTCTAGCAGTATGTGTGTATGCACCTATTCAAGTAGCAGTTGATTTTTATTAAAGTTGCAGTAAAACAGCTATTCACATGATCTGAAATTGTACTTTACTGGAATTTAGTTTATTTTAATTTAGATACTAGCTTGCCCCAGAGTAAATTACAATACTGAACTGTACAGAACTGATCAGCAAGTTTTTTCATAGCTGGCTAGTGAAAACAAGACTGTACCTCTGGCTGGGAGATGCATTAGTAGGTGCCAGGTTACAGCCTGAGGTGGGGCATGACTTGGTATCACCCAAAAAGCTGATCGGAGCTTCAGAAACACCCGTTCCTGGTCTTTCCTTTGCTGAGACGCACGCCTCAGGGTTACTGCATTTGGGCAGCCTTTCTGAAAACCGCAGCTGGACACGTGAGCAGAGGACTGGGTCTGCCACAGGAAGGGGATGCAGCACACCATCGGCAAGGCGCCATGCGCCCATGCTGCTCTTAGCAGCTGGTTTCAGAGCGACCCAAACCACGACTGCCCAAAAGCTACTGATACCTGCTACCCTGGGAGCCTTTGCAGCTGCTGCTTCTCCAGCCTTGCTAGGGGACAAGGGTCCCCAGGACAAACCTCTAGTCCTTGGAGGCTACCGGATGACAGCTCTGCGCTGCAGCAAAGGTCCCTCTGGGACAGCGTGGCGACATGCTGAAGTGCAGCGCGGAAAAGTCTCCCTGCGCTGTCTGGAGCTGCGCTCTGAACAGAAGCTGAGTCTCCACAGCTCTTGGCTTGGTCCCTGCCTTAAATTAGCTCACTTACTTTAAAATGGCTTTAAAAAGAACAGATGCATTGACTAGAAGCGAGTAAGAGCCAGTGCAGACACCAGCACTCAAAATTTCCAGTGCAATTACATGACTGCACACAGCAATCCACAGTAGTAGTGAATTTCAACCATGAATAAGGATTAAAAAATAGATACAAATTTCAAGTATCTTTTATCTTCAGGAAAATAATAATAATAATAATAATAAACCCCACGACTGTACGCTATTTTAGACTGCACTACTTTTTCCAGAAACCTGTGGCTTTTGATCGGCACTGCCAGACTGGCTGTGCAAAGTGGCTGCCACTAGATGGAGTGGCTTTTACAAGCACATTGGTCAGCCGTCTTTCAAATGCAAAGATTTAACTTTGTCCAGCCTATTTTTCCAGCCTGCTTTACTGGGGTTCAGACATATGAGGAGGTAAAATACCTGCTGAGAGTTGAAGACACTCAAAGCTTTGTAGGCCTTAACCCTCAAAGCAAAGGAATTGGTGAAGAGTAAGTAAATCTCACTACTGCCCTCCACTGTGTGGTTATACATAGCCTATTAAGAGGCCGTGGGATGCTATCAGAATATAGAGACCTCTTAGATAAAATGAAATACAGATAATACATGAAAGGCTGGTAATTCATCACAGATATCATTAGGGAGAATTATACCTCCCACAGACTTTTAGTTGGTCCCCAGGACCAGTTTACTCAGAGAACAAGAACATGACTTTGGTAAGATGCTATTACCTATCTTCTGCTACTATTCTGGGTGAGAGGGAGAGCTGCAAAGTTTTTATGACTGTTCAGAAAGGGCTGGATTTATTATTTGTTTCAAAACATGATGATTGATAGAACAATTTTAATAGTCTGAACAGAAACAGCGAACATTTGACGTTCTTCCTCAGAAAGTAATTATGAGCAATACAATGATGCTACTGATAACTGCAAAAATGTTGATGTGGAAAGAAAAGGAATCAAAACAAGAAAGGGAAATCCACAATCAAACCTTCTTAGTTTCTATTTTAGAAAATATTTTGATCTCTGTGTTTATACATTTCTTCTGTGGCACCCACAGTTAATTAAGAACAGGTTAAAGGACAAGTAGGTGTAATTGAAATGTAGTTTATGAATGCACAAAAATACATAAAGAAAACCTCCTTACTTACACATGTCACAAGACTTGAAAAGTCAGACTTGTAGGTCCTTCAGAGAAGGGCTATATCTTCTAGCAAGTTTGCATAGTGCCTAACACATGGCCACTCCAACCAAACTGGGTCCCTAAAGTGCTGCCACAGTGGCGCAGAAGCAATTTATACTCATGTGTAGTCAACTGAAAATGGGTGAAAGAAATGAGATCTACTACAGGAAGTGTTGGCCTCATGGAATTAGAACTGTCCTATAAAGTGAAAATTTACATAGCTTATCCCATACGATGGGATACTACTTTGAAAACACAACAAGGTTTCCAAGCCCTAGAGAAGGAAATGCAGTCTGAGAAATGACACTTTAAGACTCTCTAACAGGAAACAAGTAGAATAAAATGTGAAAACAATGTTACCTCTCTCTTATGTATTATTTTACTACTGCATCTCCAATCCTATGCAACTTTTAGGCTATAAATGGCAAATATCCTGTCACCGTCACTTAATGAAAACTTCTATTCACTTCAGTGGGAATTTTCTCTGAGCGAAGCATCAAGAAGGAGCACTGAAGCCAGGATAAGCCTGTTTCAGGGTTGGTATCTTCTTGTTGCAGCAAGCCATGATCAGCTAAGGGTAACCCAGGGCATGTCAACATTGAGCCAAGTTCCACTCTTACGTAACATGCTGATATCTATTGCAAGTTGACTGTTAATTAGTAAGAAACCACAGCTACCTGGTCAGTTATGTTTAATTAGCGTACTAATTGCACACTACCAGAATGGGGGCTGGGCTGGGCTGGTCTAATTTTGAGAAAAACCGCCCCTAAATGACACAAGGTGGGAGGGGAGAGGGGAAGGGGGAGACACAGACGAGGGGGAGAACAGCACTCATCAGCGATTAATAGTGTTCTTAAATGAAATAACACTACTTCCTCCCAAGTTTCGTCAGCGAGATGTGTGCGCTAGTTTTGACGCAGGTGGGACGTGCAGGCAGGAGGAACAAGGGGCTGCACCTCATCTCCAGCACCAAATACACCCATCCTGGCACATGGAGGTTCAAAACCAAGGCTGAAGAGCCTGCTCCGCTCGATGCGAGCAAAGGCCTCGAACTTTGTTCTCCCACGATCCAGGTGAGCATGCTGGCAATCTCTATTCTGCCACTCGTCTCTGACTGTTTGAGTTGTTCGGAGTTGTCTCCATAATTAAATATCCAGAAAGAAAGACACTAATTCATATTGCAGCAGCCAGGGAGCCCACCTGGGATGTGACAGGCTCAGATGGAAACTTTTTCCCTGAATTAAGCACACCCAAGATTAGAATTTTTTTGTCTCCCACATCCAGCAAAAATACCTGAATCACTCAGCTGCAGGTGAAAGAACAGGGAGAGCTACCCCTGTCTGCCCATGGAAAACCTGCAAAGGTCTCGAGTTCACTCAACTCCCAATTCTGAACCTTCAGCTTTTGAAATACAAGCCCCTGCACATACATTTCCTATTGAGCCCTAGACAGGAAAAGGTACTGAAGTCACAAACAAGCAACAGGGATCGACAGGGTTATGGCAGCGGGAAACTACAGCTATGCAGCCTGCCTGTCTCTGAGGGGAAAGGAGGGAACACAGGAATGGCTGCCTTAATACAACAAAAATAGGGTACAAACACGGGATTTTAAGATCTCATTTAATTACCTTATATTTAATTACCTTATGCATCTTAATTTCATTTAAAGACAGAGTTTTGGGATATGATCAAGAGGTTTGCTGAAGTGGGAAAGGCTCTGATGAAAACAGTGGAGCAAGAGTGACCTGGAATTTGCTTAAAATCAGCTCTAATTCAGGAACCCATTTCCCAGTAAAACAAAAGGAATGGTAAGAAAACCAGCTTGATACAATTTTACGGTACTCACATCTAAGAAAAATAGAAGAGAATTCATTATGCCGGTCAGTTCTGAACTCCATCTTTTTCTTTAACATAGGGATTTATCTTAAATTTCAATGTTCCAACAAAAATTACTTTGTTTTTTTCCACCTTTTCCAATCATTCTCTAATGTCAAAAGGTGCAGGTGCTTAGTACTGCTGAGCAAAATGGACATAAACTTTAAATGCAGAGACAGAGAAGCCCAGCAAGGTGCAAAAGAGATGGAGACTGAGTACTGAATCTCCTGGATGTACCCAGAAGAGACAGCAGCTTAACACAGAAAACGTAGTTGAAGTAATTGAAAGAGCAAAGCAGGACAGAAAAGACTCAGACACAGTCCCCAGAAGAATGTAACGTCTAGAAGATGGAAACTGGGGGATAAATACATTTATTAGCAAAAAGACAGTGATAACTACTCCAAGAAAACAGCTTCTGTGTAATGTCCAAAGTGGAACAGAAAAGGACGTGAATTTGTCGCAGCAAAAAATACTACTGAACTTTATTAAAAGAGCAAAGATTAGAGACAGAACAATAGTAAAAACACGATGCTCCAGGGAGAACTCTCAATAAACTGCATTGAATGCATGTCTTCCCCCTACCAAAAGAAACTGTGGGCAGAAACAACTTTGCTAGGTAGTAAAGAGATGTAGGCTAAGTCATCAGCAGAAATGGGGTTGAAAAGAGGGAGGAAAGATGGGCACATGTAGGGAACAGGACGCCTCCAAGTGAGACAGGAAAGACACAGGGAAAAGCAGGAGCCAAAGACACAAGGGCAAGGTGCTGCTGCGAAGTAGAAGCAGGGGAGGTAGATTTCAGGGAAAGAGAAGACAAGCCTTTATGATTGGCTTGGGGAAAGCTAAGCGAGTAAAGGAGAATATTCTGACGTGAGACTTCCCACCCCTTCTGCTCTACGGGAACTTCAGAGACATGTTTGCAGGCTCAAGGATTTTCAGACCTCATCGAAGTGCAAGAGTAGACCACAGTGCTCTGTGGGCAATGACTTGCTCTTCTGAAAGCCATTTCTGATCCATACTCAAGGAGTGAAAGAAGATGTAAAGGGCTCGGAGAAGCCGTCTTGTGTAAGGACTCAGAAAAGGACACGTATTGACATGTGCGACTGAGCAGGGACAGCCAAGCGAGAACAGAGGAGCTGAGCAGATCTGGCTGGAGCCATTAATAAAATCAAACTGACTAAGAAAAACAAAGTGTAGCATACATACCTCAGAGGTGAAAAGGAAGACAGAGTACTCAGATGGAGTCGCTGAACGACCCGTAAAATGGATGTAACACACACAAGGAAAAAGGCAAGAAAGGTTTATGGACGATGACAGAAAGTCAGCACGCAGCAGGTCAGCAGCATATTGCGAAGCAATATTCCTTCTACTTCAGTTCTCAAGAGCCTACTCTGAAAATTGTTACTAGACCACCAAATACTGCCAGTCCTCAGAAACTAGGCTAGAAAGGCTTTTGGTCAACGTGATGTCCCATACCATCAGCATTAGTGAAGGATGAAAATATGCACTCCAATTAAAATATGTAAAACATTTTTTCATTTCTGGAGCTGCCTGGCCTTTCACAAAATTTAAATAAGCTCAGATAACTCTCTTCCTAGCTACACTCAGAATATAATGATATTCAAATATACTGCCTTCACACACACAAACAACTTGTGAAATTATTTGCCAGCATATTAAGCTACTACACCAGATTGCTTGGCAATGGTGCATGTCTTTGAAATATGCAGATGCTTTTCTTTTTTTAAAAAAGGAGAGAGGGAGAGAAAAGGAGAAGAAGTGAGAAGGAATTACAGTAGAATTTGATATCAAAGTAAGCAGAACAAAAAAAATGCAGAAAGACTCCCACCATTATTACATTATATTTGGAGAAACACTTAAAAGATATTGAGGGATGAATTATAATTTTTTATTTTATATATATACATATGCATAAACTTATAGATAGACATACACACACGAACACATACACATGCCTACGGGAACAACTATGCAAAGTCTCACAAATGTTGCAGTAGTGTTTGTCACGCGTAAACTCAAATTCTGCTGCCAAAGGATGAGCAGACAAGCTAAAAGTGTAGGTACAAAAAATATAGGCAAGATAACCAGAGAATATCATTTTAAGTTCCCCTATACACAGCCTTCCTGAGAAAAAGCAAGAATCCAAGAATCTAAAATTAGTATATTGATCACTGAGATCCTCTGAAAAAGAAGCATCTATACATACATATACACATACACACACATATATATACACACACTCCAAACCTATTTTACATAATTTTCCTACTCTGAACTCCAGTCTTGCATTGTGTTAAACAGAAGCAGGATTGCCTAAATATAACGATTCTTCAGAGCAGCAAGCACATTTCTCATTTTTACCAAAAAGGGGACAGAGAAAGAGACTGAGCCCCCAAAAAACCTTAAGAATAAACTTTGAAAGGTTTCCTAAAATGCAAGTATGAAAATTATTCCAGCTAGGGCTGAATAATTTACAGTATTCCCTAATCAACTGCTTCCCTTCAGTACTTTTTAGTGAGTAAACATGCTTTTCTTAAGAAGAATATACAACTGCCATAAAACAGGTTAACACAGAATCAGGTAAAATTTGATGACATCCAGCCTTGATCTACAGATATACGACAACATCCAAAATGTACAAAGCATCCAATTTCATTAACAGGCTAGCCTAAGTATAACGAATGGCATTTTATTAACTAACGCAAAAGTGAAATATCTGTTTCAGCTGTACTCTGAATGTGGGTAGCTTGATCAAAAAAAGGATGTTCCCACTCAAGAGAGGCAGAACTGGGCTTGTTGCGTGCATATTCATAATGCCCCTGCATGAGGCACAAACGTCATACTAAAATGTGGTCCGGCCTTATGTTGCAAATCAAAATCATTTTTCATGGGTAACAATGGCACCTTCAGGGGGGAAAAAAAGTTCTTTCTAATGAGAAATTGATTTATAAGTCATTACAACCATTTCAAAAGGACAGGTCACTGCTGGTTTCAATGATCATCAACAAAGCCATGTACTTTGAAAAAGAGCTTGAGTTCTGGGGGGAAATTCTGATCCCACCAGTAGCAATTAGATGGGTACTTTCTGCACCAGTTCGGTGTCATTCTAGAAATGGAGACATAAAGAGCAATACCGAGAAGACAGGTTGTCACATTTTAACTTTGCGGTAATAACAAATGCTGTCACTGCCTATTCTGGCACATTTACAAGCTTGCTTTTAAGTACAAGGGGCTGGCATGCATTTCCACTATAGATAGGAAAACAAGAGCAGCCTTGTTATGATTAAAAGGGTCTATTTCCCTCTGCCTTCTGTCTTCTGTGTCCATCTGCACAGCTGCTTTGAACTTGGCCAAATCCCAGTGTTAGGGTCGCCTGCAGTACATATTTTAAATCAGCAGCAGACTGTGTAAATTTGCTGCTCCAGTAGAGGAAAATCTCCAAATTCTCACTTAAACGGTTGATGAGTGATTCCGTAGAACACTCACCATTTTATATAGACTAAGCTATTTGGAAAATTGCAGCAAAAAGTATTTAAAATCATTTACTGTTTCATGAGGAGAACTAGATAAAGCCAATATAGAAATATGCAAAGAAATGAAGAGAAATCACTGTCGACAGAAACGAATTCTGTAGATGCCAAGATCTGATTGAGTGACTAGAGAGAGGGCACAAAGTTTCCATCTGAGAAGTCACTTCTCTTAAAACGCGTGGAAGTAGAGAAATTAAGAGCGGAAAAGACGGTGCATGTAACAGACCTGTAGAATCAGGAATGACAGTGTATTTGTGAAAATCTCAGGCGATAATATGTGAATATAGCGGTTTGGGTTCTTGCTGGGGTTTTACTCTCCTCTCCTGCCTCTACTCAGTAGGAAGGAAAGCCACACGTGCTCTCCCTCTCTAGAGTGCAACACTTTCAGCGCCAAAAATCTCAGCGGCATCACAGGTTGCAAGCCTCTCGGGATGGCCGCATTGAAGAGGCAAAAGGAGGAAAGTCAGAAACGATTAAAGAGAAAGTTATGCCATTTCTAAACTTCCATTGCCCAATCAGAAACCTGCGAACGCAGAAACAGGAAGAAAGACTTGCACTGGCCAAGCCACGCTATTCCTTCAGCAGGGAATGGAAGCCCTTAACGGGCTCCTTTATGCAGCTGAGCTAACATAATTCACCAAAGAACAACAGCCAGGACCAAAGGCACCCACCACCTCACCCTCACACTAGTATAATCTGGCTTCACTTTTACTGTGGATTTTGTAGGTAATTTTATTTAATTTCTGTGCTTTTAGGTGTCACTGAATGACTGACGAGGCAAACCCATACCAAATGATCAATTTCTTTACCTAGCCAACTTTTTTTTGTCCCTCCCCAGGCAAGAGATGCCCACTAGCTCTGTCAAACAATTACCGCTCTTACCAATTCTGTTTTTAAATGGTTTTATTCAAATAGTTCTCACTCTCATTCCAAAGACCAATGTATAATAAAGCAAAGATGTTCCTAGTTGCTACAAAACTAATTTTAACCTCAAGCAGATCAGAAATCACACATTCATCTTATAAACTATTTAAAGACGTTATATGCCCTGTTTTTTACAGTTAATTTAATAAACTCTTTCTGCAAAATAAATATTGCCATTACAGTCAGAGGATTCTTTTTTTCTTGAGAAGGGAAAACCCGCGCTAGCAGTTGATAGTAGGTGTAATCTGAAAAGAATTAAGTACTGTCAACTAATTTTTATGATATTGCGTATTTTATCATTAAATATGATCTTAAATAGCACTGTGGTGCTTTGCATGATCTTGATACATGTGAACAGCAAAGCCACCCCTAGCAGAGCATGCTATATTCCTTTAAGAAAAGGTGAACAATAACAATGAAAATGAGATGATACATCTAAAGAAGAAAGGACCATTACTACACCTTAAATAGGTTAAAAAAGCCACACTACATTAAAAAGAAAAAAAAAAACAACAACAACTTGCAAATACCCAAGAAGGAGTATTTTGCTATCTGGCTCTATGTTATATATATATCCCTTTTTCTTCTGAAAGAAGAAAACACACGTTGAAACTGTTAGTACGTTCATTTACTGCCACAGAGAAAAAAACACTCACGAGAATTTTAAGGGAAAAGAGGAGAACTATGGACTTCATCTTCTGAACACCATTTTACTAATATCGAACTGAAATCACAGTAAAGAGCTGTCTCCTACCGCAGGTTCAGTACGTACCTCATCCAGGGGTGTTCTCAATGGAGATTAGCAGACCTCTTTGAAACAAAAAGATGTCCGTTTAAAATAAACCCATTTGGTTACTCAGAATTATTTCTTTACATCTGCAGATTTCACATGACAAACACCGCATGAAGTTTAAAGACTCACTCCTTTTCTGCCTTTCCCCCCCCTCCCACAGCTCAGAATTTCAGACAAAAACAAACCAACCAACCAGCCAAAAACCCTGCTGGGATATTCTACAGACGCTGGATGCCTAAGTGGCATCTCTTAACGGGAACATCGCTGCCTGCAAAATCACTAATTGCCTTTTTATTTCGCTTCCAGTCTCCACAGCAGAGTTTGGGGAGGAAAAAAAGTGCGTGGGGAAACGGGGATGAATGCCCCCCCGCGGGTCAGCCTCGGAGAAGCAGCCCTCGCTGCCGGACCAGGTCCTGGGGGAAGCCGGCAGGCTGCGGGCTCCGCACGCAGAAGCGGGGGTAGACGCGCCGGGAGGGCAAAGCCCGCCCTGGCCGGCGCCTCCGCGGCCGAGCCGCGGCCGCCCCCCGCCGCGCGGCGTTACAGCCCCCCGCGCGCAACTCGGGGCACCGCGTCCTCCGCGCCGCGCTCGCTGCGCGGCGCCGCCCCGGCACCGCCCGCGGGCAGCCGCGCCGAGGGCGAAGCCGCCCCGAGCGCTCCCCTCCGGCCGGGGGCCGCGGGAGCGCGGAGCCCCGCCGCTGCGCGCTGCCCGGCGCAGCCAGCCGCCGTCGGGGCGGCCGCTGTCACCGCCGTCCCCCCGCGCACACGCCGCCAACAAACTTTGCAGCGGGGACGGCGAGCGCCCGCCGGCCGCCTTGTGCCCCCCCGCCGCCTCGCCGGCCGCAGGGAAAAGCCCTCCCGCGCCGTGCCGTGCCGCGCCGCGCCGTGCCGCCGGCCGTCCTTACCCTCCGCACGGCAGCGGCCGCGTCCGCCGCCTGCTCCGGCCGCGCCGACCCCCGGCAGGGAGCGGAGCGCCGCCCCGCCCGGGCACCCCGGCACTGGGGAGCGCCGAGGAGGCGGCGCCGGCGAGGGGCAGGCGGAGGTGGGCGCTGCCTCGCCCCCCGCCGCCCCTTCGTGGCTCGGCGCCTCCTCTCGGCTCCTTCAGGGGAGCTGGCGCAGCTCGAGCGCCGCGGCCGCCTGTGCCGCCGCCGCCGCCGCCGCCGCGGCCGCCCCCGGGCCGCCTCCGCCGCGCCGGGCAGGCAGCGCCGGGGCCCCGCCGCCGCCGCCCCCCGCCTGCCGCCCCTCGCCGGTCCCATTTATGAAGCCCGGCTCCCATCACGTGTTAACGAGCCTTTTGTCCGGGCCTGGCAGCGCCGCCGCCGCCGCGCTCGGCCCCGCGCGACGGGTGGGCGCCGCCGCCGCGCCCCGCGCGGGCAGGCGACACGCGGGGGCCCGCGCGGCCGGCAGCGCCTCCCCGGCGCGGCCCCTGGCTGGACGTGTCCCCCCGCGTGGGGAGAGGGGCGCCCGCCCTGCGCTACGCCCCGGGCCCCGGGACTGCGGCGGGGCTCGGCACGGCGGCGGGGCGCAGCGCCCGCCTCTGGGCATGGCTTTACCCACCCCCGGCAAGCGCTGCGTTCACGGCGTGTCCCGCAGGAGCGAGCCCCTTCTCTCGGCACGCTGGTTCCTGCCTGCAGAACACCCGAGTTTGACGCTCATTTATTTCCCTTTCCCCCCTCAGGCAGGCAGTGGTTTCTTTGATACTCCCCTGCTTAGACCACAGCCATCATGGTGGCAGTCGGAAATACTAGGGAATCCCTCATCTCCGGGGGCTGAAATGGCTCCAAAGGCTTAAGGATGGCAAGGCAAAACTGGAAAGCTGGGATGTATTCGAAAGCCAGTTCTTAAAGAATGAACCAGCTGGCTTTGCTCTGTATGCTTCTATCTCTGCAGTGTCATAAATATGTATTTGTCTTCGTATGTATTAACACAGTAACATGATAAATATTTATCATTTGACATGGTGTCTAAAGACATTAACTGGTCCACCTACTGCACCTACCAGTTGCAGGAGAGTATTCTGTTCTCCTGCCGCAGAGAGGGAAGCAGAGGCAGAGGGAGCTCCACTCAACTTCACCGGTGGGGGTCTAAACTTCTCTCTGGGTGGCCACATTTTGGGGGCTGCCCAGCCCGAGATCTGTCTACCTTCTGAAAGCAAATCTTCCCCTCCAGGGTTTCTCAGGCTGGACCCCCAAGGCCTGAGGCACCAAAAACTGAGGACACTTAAGTGGCCTGTGCACTTTCTAAGGACCACGGAGTGGCCGCAGTCAGACCCACTGTCAGGCTAGCATTTCCTGGCATCTAGCCCCATATCAAGTCTACTAGATCATAATTACTACCTATCTCCCCCCCCCCCCCCCCGGCTCTTTCTGATGATAATCATTAAATTAACAAGAAAGAAAATATTCGCAAGTGGCATCCCTATGAGAAAAGTGGGAAAGAAGAAAGGCTAACTCATTTGTGCCCAACTCAAGTTTCTGGTATAAGTCAGCGTGTTTGGTAATTCAAAAGTGCTGGTGTGTAAAAAGAGCTTTATTTAACACTGCAGTAAATCAGAGCAGATTTCTCTTTGGCTTTACATTTCAGAAAGTACAGACTTTTCCTCCTCAGAGGACTAAGAATTTTCATTTGATTCTTTTTCTTTGAAAGGGGTTTGTACTTTTGCCTTTAATGTGAACTTATTAGGTTATGCTTCTCTTCCGCATGCACGGAGGGACACATCTCCCCTGCAAAGGCAAGTCACGTCCAGTGGACATCACCAGACTGAAATCAGCCTGCAGAGAGAATTTAAGGGCATGTGTTACTTGCTGCTCATTCCACCTCCATATTCATGGCTTGTTAAAGATCCCCATCCTGAACTGGGATTTACTCCAAAATCAGGGTAATCCTTCTTTCTGTCACTTCTAAACTTGGATAGTGGAAAGGGAAATTGCAATGTTGGAATATGTAGCCATGCCTACACACTAAGGATTTTTTTCCCCCTAAAATCCCCCACAGTTGCTACTGCCAGTTCAGCCCACAAGTGTAGCAATGGTACAGGAGACAAGATATATTTACTGGTAACCAAAGGTGATATAAGCACCAGGTTCTGAACCTTCTCCTCAGTGGAGCATCCTGTGACCCCTCATATCCTCCACTCCCCAGCCATTTATCCAGGATCTTCCTTTTAATTTACCAATTTGGCTAAGGGAGGGTTGTTGTGATCTTGTGACACCTGTTCCTAGTGGAGTTGGTTGGAAAACCGTTGAAAGAACAGCTTTTCATTGGAAAATGCTACTCTGTCAAAATCGAAACGCTTTGCAAACTTGTGTCGGTTTCACTGAAAATGTCATTTAAAAAAGAGTAAGTGGTACAGGGATGTTCCAACAGTGTGGGAACATCTCGTTTTGACATTTCCAAGCTAAATGTTTCAATTTCTTCTTTCAAAATCAGTTTTGGTTTCAAAATATTTCATTCTATATTATTATAGATTACAAAATAATACAAAATTTGAAAAGCTCAATCACATGTTTCCATTAGTCTGAAATTAATTTTCCCTACAACTTCAGTAAGTTGCAGAGTATTGCTGTTCTGAATTGGAGCAAAATTTTAAAGCCCAAATGTCTATGAAGACTGGAATATCAGAATTTTGTCTGACTTTTTTTTTTCCAGACACATGATGGAATTCCAGAATACATTGATGGCCACCTTTAAAGTGCATGATTACAAGATGCTTAAAATAGTGGTTGACTGCCTGCAGTCTTGTCCTTACTCATACTTTGAGCTCTGCTGCCAGTGGAGAGAAAACGGTTGCTAACAATGCTGAGATCTGAATAAAAAGATGGAGGTGAACATAGACTCTGAGAGTAGAAGTTCTCACTTTTCTTTTGGTTGCTCACAGTTAATGTATTTCAAAGTAGTGCCTCAGTAAGGTATCTGCTGTCCACCCTCAGTACTATTACAACTGAAATTTCCTTCACTTCTTATTTCAGGAAGGGCAGGAAAGGGATAACAGAAGAGATAAATTACCAGTCTTCCAGACATTTTTTTCCAGGTATGTGTATTTCACACTTTTATGAGAAATAAACTCTGTCCATTGCTTTATGAATGTTGTATTCCATCCATGAAGCAATTTGTTTGTTTAGGTTGATCAGAGGTAACTAATGAGTACTCTGAATGATTTACGAAGCTAAAATACGTACAACAATCAGGTTTGGTGATTCGATAGTTTCAGAAAGATCACTTGCATTCTGGTTATATAGACCCTAGAGCTCCATGGCTGCTTTCAAGATTTCCTCATCTCTTCTTTCCAAGTGTGTTACCTGCTGATCCTCGTATTATCAGCTGAGAGGCTTGCTCACTTTTATCCCTTCATCCATAGGTAGATACAAAGATCAAAGAAGGCAGAAATATTTCCCAAAAGCTGCTTGCAAGTACTCTGCCATCAAACACTGATCCCATGTCCTGCCCACAGATGAACTGGGTTTCCCAAGGTTTTTTTGGGGGCAGTTTCTTAACTTGTTTTCAAATGAAAGAAAAGAGCTGGTCTTATGGTTTTGGTAACAAATTTAGAAGACTGGCTGCTTGTCATAAAGACTAACCTTTATTCTGTCCCCTTTAGGGGACTTCACTGGCAGAGAAGATACTCCCGGAACAGGTATAAATATGCCTTTGTACCATTTCACAGTCATAACAGCTCTGGAAAAGGTTGAAGAGGGTCTCCACTGTAAATACAGTTCTACTTCTGCATGTTGTGAGGCCAGTGATAGGAATTTCTTTGGACTAAGGAAAAGAGAAATCTCAGAAAACCAAGACTTTAAACCTTCAGCTCTTCCTGTCTTAGTTTTTTCTTCCTGAACCCTGGAGCAGGGAGCCTGAGAACCTGAAATGAATTCATAGAATCATAGATTCATAGAATCAGTAAGGTTGGAAGGGACCTCTGGAGATCATCTAGTCAAACCTCCCTGCTCAGCAGGGTCACCTAGAGCATGTGAGTCAGGGCTATATCCAAGCAGGCCTTGAAGATCTCCAGAGAAGGAGACTCCACAACCTCTCTGGGCAACCTGTGCCAGTGCTCCGTCACTCTCACAGGGAAGAAATTCCCCCTCACGTTCAGGCAGAATGTCCTGTGCTTCAATTTGTGCCCATTGCCTCTTGTCCTGTCACACGGGACAACTGAAAAGAGTTTGGCCCTGTCCCCCTGACACCCTCCCTTCAGGTACTTGTACACATTGATAAGATTCCCTCTCAGTCTTCTCTTCCCCAGGCTGAAGAGGCCCAGCTCTCGCAACCGTTCCTCACAGGCCTCTAACTAGACTCTGTGCCACTGGTAACAACCCTCTGAGCTCTGCCTTTCAGCGAGTTCTCAATCCACCTCACTGTCCACTCGTCTAACCCACACTTCCTGAGCTTCTCTAGGAGGATGCCATGGGAAACAGTGTCAAAAGCCTTGCTGAAGTCAAGGTACACAACATCCACTGCTCTCCCCTCATCCACCCAGCCAGTCATTCCATCATAGGAGGCTATCAGATTGGTCAAGCAGGATTTCCCCTTGGTGAATCCATGCTGGCTACTCCTGATCACCTTCTTTTCCTCCATATGCCTGGAGATGACATCCAGAATGAGCTGTTCCATCCCCTTTCCAGAGACAGAGGTGAGGCTGACCGGCCTATAGTTGCCTGGGTCCTGCTTCTTGCCCTTTTTGAAGACTGGAGTGACTCTGGCTTTCTTCCAGTCCTCAGGCACCTCTCCTGTTCTCCACGACCTTTCAAAGATGATGGAGAGTGGCCTGGCAGCAATATCCGCCAGCTCCCTCAGTACCTGTGGGTGCATCCCATCCAGGCCCATAGATTTGTGGATGTCAAGCTTGCCCAGAAGGTCTCTAATCCTAAGACTTTCCTCAACCAAAGGAAAGTCTTCCCTTCTCCAGACTTTCTCCCTCATGTCCAGGTTCCGGGATTCACGGGGGCTGCCCTTAGCAGTGAAGACTGAAGAAAAGAAGGCATTCAGTAATTCTGCCTTCTCTGCATCCCTCGTCACCAGGGCCCCTGCCCCATTCAGTAGTGGGCCCACGTTTTCCCTAGTCCTCCTCTTGCTGCTGATGTATTTGAAGAAGCCCTTCCTGTTGTCCTTGACATCCTTTGCCAGACTCAATTACAACTGGGCCTTAGCCTTCCTTGCTGCATCTCTGCCTAATCTGGCTGCATTCCTATAATTCTCCCAAGTAGCCTGTCCCCTCTTCCACATTCTGTGTTTTTTCTTCTTCTATCTGAATTTGGCCAAGAGCTCCTTGCTCACCCATGCAGGTCTCCTGCCCCTTTTGCTGCACTTCTTACTCATAGGGATGAGTAAGACTAGGTAGGAGCGGGGAGGGGGGGGGTGTCATACTCAAGCTCTTGAGCTTGGAGGAAGTGATGTTTGAATACTAGCCAGCTCCCCTGTACCCCCCTTCCTTCTAGGGCCTTAACCCATGAGACTCCACCAATTAGGTCTCTGAAGAGGCCAAAGTCCGCTCTCCTGAAGTCGAGGGTTGCAGTCCTGCTTGTTGCCTTACTTCTCTCCTGCAGGATCCTGAACTCCACCATGTCGTGGTCACTGCAGCCAAGGCTGCCCCAGCCTTCACATCTCTAACCAGTCCCTCTCTGTTGGTAAGGACAAGGTCCAGCAGGACACCCTTCCTCGAAGGCTCCTTCACCATTTGTGACAAGAAGTTATCACCAATGCATTGCAGGAGCCTCCTGGACTGCTTGTGCCTTGCTGTGTAGTCCCTCCAGCAGAGGGTGGTTGAAGTCCCCCATGAGAACCAGGGCCTGTGATCGTGAGGCTACATCCAGCTGCCTATAGAAGGCCTCATCAACTTTTGCTTCCTGGTCAGGTGGCCTGTAGTAGACACCCACAGCAGTGTCCCCCATGCCAGTCTGTCCTTTGATCTTTACCCATAAGCTCTTGACTGCCTCCTCCTCCTCCACCCCTAGGCAGAGCTCAATGCATTCCAGTTGCTCTCTCACATAAAGAGCAACTCCACCACCTCGCCTTCGTAGCCTGTCTCTCCTAAAAAGCACATAGCCATCCATGGCAGCATTCCAGTCATGTGAGATGTCCCACCATGTCTCTGTGACTGCAACAAGATCATGGCCCTGAGATCGCACACAGATCTCCAGCTCCTCCTGTTTGTTCCCCATGCTGCATGCATTGGTGTACAGGCATTTCAAAGAGGTGGTCATGCCTGCAGGTTTCCCAGGAAGGGTGTACAGGGGTCCCCCATAGCCATGTCCCAAATGCACATCCCCAGCTGCACGCACCCGTTGGAGGCCCCCCCAACCCAACTTGTGTTTTGTTGTCTACCCTGTCTGTATGACACCTCCCCCCTCCCCGCTCCTACCTAGTTTAAAGCCCTCTTTACTAGGCTGGCCAACCTGTTTGCAAAGGCAAATGTGCCCTGCTTGGTGAGGTGAATCCCATCTCTCCGTACCAGTTGTTGGTCTTCAAACCATGTTCCATGGTCATAGAATCCAAAACTCTGTTGGCAACACCAGTGGTGTAGCCAGTTGTTGTTTTGGAAAATCTTCCTACTCCTCCTCCCATGCCTCCCCCTAATCGGCAGGACTGAGGAGAAGACCACCAGGGCTCCCAGACCCTTGACCACCGTGCCCAAAGCCTTGAAGTCTTCCCTGATTGTTTCTAGTTTGTTCTCTCTATCATTAGCATCCACATGAAAGAGCAGCAGAGTGTAGTAGTCTGATGAGCGGACAATCCTTGTAGCCTTTCAGACACATCTCGTATCCTCAAATTCAAGTCCTGCTGCAACAGACAGAAGGAGAAGTGCTTTTAAGGGAACAGGATTTTTCAGCATTTCAACACTTTCTCTGCAAGCTATCAAAAACACAAGGTTAGGCTGGAACCCAGAAATTCAAGCCCCAATTCTGCCCCTCGGTTGTTGTTGTGATGTTGGCCTGTTTTTTTCCAGAAGTGGTGAAGTCCTGCAAGTCTCACTGACTTCAGAAAGAGCTTCAGGAGCTCAGCACTGCAGCAAGTCCTGCTGTTCATCTTTTTGTTCTGATGCTCCCCATCTGTGGAACAAGGATAATACTATCTCGTCTCTGTCACCTGTCAGGCTTGTCTATTTAAATTATAAGATCATCAAGGCAGGAACTGTCTCTTATTAATAGCTTGTGAACACCTACCACAACAAACCCATAATCTTGTCTGTGACCTCTAGGCACTAGCAAATTGCAAATAATAATGGTAAAAACCCCACAAGAAATGATATTGTACAGGAAGAGCTTTACTGCCAGCAAGTGAAAAAAAAAAGAAAAAAAAAGGAACTGCAGAGAATGACAGAATCGGCGAGAGTGAGTGGGTTTCTCAAGGGCATTGCTGACTGTCTAGCTTCATGTTTAGTCAAATGCTGGGGTCTCTTCTGAAGTGCTTCAGGCAAAAGTTGATACTGACCCTGGGAGCTGGAGTAGGGGTTTGTTAAACCGAATGAATATTGCTGCTCTCCCTTCCCTTTTACTTGTTTTAATATCTAGTTCTTGCAAAAGGGGTTGAACTGACAGTGAGCAGTTACTCTTCACTCACTGGTGAGGTGACAACGTCCTCTTTCTGCACTGCCTCAGCAATGCGCTTCAGCCCGCCCCCGAGGTGGGAACGTGGCCCTGTCCCTTTCCCCAACGTGACCTTGGCTTCTTGGAGACAGCCAGTGCGAACGGGAAGTGCCCTGCTGGGTTTTGTAAAGCAGTTATGTCCACCTACGAGGAACAGACTGAGGCCACCAACTCGTCTCCCATAGGAAAACGAAGAGTTATCATATGGTAATGACTTTGTGTGACTATTGTCCCTGAACCAAATTAAAACCAGTGATGCAGGCATTCAAGTGTCTCTGTCCCATCATTAACTATCCCCTGAAGCTATCCAGTTCCCCAAATATTATTCTTTCCAGCTTCTTGCTTTGTCCTTTTAAATTGGAGTTGAGCAATGATAAACCGATTTAGCCACTGTTCTATGTAATTTAGGTTATGAACTCAATGAATTAAGAAGATGAGAGAGACATGTAACACAGTTAAGACTGCATATGTTTTTTAAAAAATGTCATTTTATTACTAACAGGAGTGTTAATAGCCATACCGGACAGAATGTATTTGAGCTTAATCTTCTGCTATATTGATTTTTTGCTATGTTTTGCCTATTCTGTTGTGGATGGCCCTGTGTGGTACTAACGAGGTTTCTCCTTTTGCTCTGATGGCAGTGATGCTGTGCTGTATCATGTTCCTGCCACCAGCTCCTCACAAGGGTGACAGAAGAGAGAAGGGTCAGTAGATTGGTGAGCACTTGCTACAAGGAAGCCTCGGTTTTAAAACAGCATCTTGCCCAGGTTCAGAGACGAGGGATTGTTCATCTGACGTCTCCTGCCTGTCACACAGTCACTGATGCTCGGGGAAGGACTCTCAGAAATCCTCTTCTGGGAATAAGCCCACAGACTCCTCCTCCTTCCCTTCCCATTCCCTCTCTGATGCTCAAGTCTCGGCTCCAGCACACTGGGGAAAAAAATGCTGCGTTCAGTGCGAAACCCTGACACAGTGATCCCGTTCGGAGCAGCGCCTTATGGCTTCAGCGACTCTAATTGGCTCTGTGCTTTGAACCATTCGCCGCTGTGTGCTTTGCTCAGTGTGGCTTGGTATTGACTCACTCTTCATCACTAGTCCCCGGAGCAAATGGCAGTAATCTCACGAGCGTTAAGATCAGAATTTTGGAGTCTTTCGTTCTGCAGAGTTTGAGTCTTTGGCTGCAGCTCTAGGTAAGGGTTCACAAGCTGCGTCGTTAATGATGCAAGCAGCTTCGAGCGCCTAGTGCAGCGTTTTTGCCTGTGTCTTAGGAGCTAAAAGCTGCCTAAGGCACAAAAGTTTCTTTTCTCTCCACCACGTGAAAATTACAAAACGCTGGTCAAGGTGGAAAAAGGAGGTTGCCAGGGAGGAGAGTGAGTGTGCTATGTTAGAGAGGATGGGCCTCTTTGACCTTGGGGGTGCTGCTTTTGAACCTTATTTTTTACATTTTCTGGCACAAAGGAAATCACTGCTGCTCCTAAGTGATCTTTCAATACAGAGAAACACCCTCATTAGTTTTTTTTCACCTTCTCACCTTCTTTCATTAGACCATACTCTTTACAGTCCTGGTTGAACAGCAGGGAACATTATGAGCTGACTGAAAAGCATTTTCCTTTGTTAACATGTTTTTTCATCCTCAAGCAGTAGAACAAGAATGAGGACACAGATCATCTTTCCATCATAAATATGCATAGCAAACTATATATATATATAAAAGTGGATTCCAAAAATAAATAAATAAACAGAACAAATGTGTGGCGAAGGGAAGGAATTGAAAAAAACAGGATGACAAAGCTTTTTCGTAATGCTGTACCTGTGCCTAGTGTACAGAGGCATCAAAGTCAGGAAAGTCTCCAGCTGATGGTAGGTCCCCTGAATGTTGCATTGAATGGAAATAGGCATAGGATTGCATCTGCAACTTCTAGGCAATGCAAATCAGTATCATTCGTCAGTATGGCAAAAGAAACCAACAAATAAACAAACAAAACCCAACTAAAAACACAGCCTAAGATGACTCGAAAATAGATTGCTTCTTTCATGGAAATATACAGATTTGTTTTCTCTCTTGACTTTTGTTCATATTCCCCTTGTTCCTGTTAGATATAAAAACAACCCATCATGTCAGTTTTTAAATGGGGACAATATATATCACTCTGTGTAGCATACATGTTCAGTTCCAGAAAAGAGAAAAAATTACGAGTTTAGATGAGAACTACACATTTTCCAGCTCGAGTTCCCTACGAGATGCGGCTCTGCGGAGGAGGCACTGTTTCTGTGTATGCATTTGTACGGCACTTAATAAAATGAGGCCGTTATTGGAGAGCGGGGGGAAAGAGCTCAACTGCGATCGTAATAACCATAAAAAAACAGCAATGATAAAACACATGCTAAAAGTGTTGCTACATAAGTGCCAGCCCCAGGGGCAGGAGCACTGCTCTGGTGCTGCTGCAGCGAGGATTTCATAGGTGATCGTGTACTTCCCTCATCCCACCCCAGAGCTCAGGAGGGCTACAGGGGGCTGTAGTGGGCCTTTTCCTGATCGCTGGGCACCCTCCACAGGGCGCTGGAATGGCTCCTGGGTGACCCAGGGTGTGTGGATCGCAGCTCCCACCCGAAGCTGGGGCTTCCCACCTGCCCGCCTGGCCCAGGGAGGTGTGGGGACTCCCCCAAACGTGCTCCCCTCTGTGTTTCAAGGCTGACATTCGTTGACTCTGAAGCACTAAGAAACCCTCTCCTCCTCCATGGCTGCCCTCAGGCTGTGTCACAGTCTGATCCTCAAGAGGCATCTTCTGGGTATTTCTTTTACCTCTGCCTCTTATTCTCTGCTGTATCCACAGTTACTACAATTACGGTGTCTAAATTCACACATGTGGTCCAAGCATGCTAATGCTTTCACACATACTCATCCCTTCCCACCTCACAATTTATTCATTATATTGTTGCTAGTCTCAGCGTAAAATGTAGATCTGCATACACTCTCGCACTTGATTACATTTAATAAGACATTTTGGTCATGGCATCACTATCTGCTCAGGTTTACAAGACCTTTGACTTGAAAATCTTGTGGCACCTGCATGACTGAGAAGTCATCTAGCTTTTTTAGCCTACAAAAGCAGGACTGGTGCTTTACAAAAGGCAAGTTTAAAGAGCAAAAGCACAAACACCAGGCTCAGTCCCACTCAGTCTCTACTCCACGAATGCAAGGGGGAAATGGGTGCAGACAGTTGATCACTTTGTGACCCCACACTGTCACTGGACCCACTGGAAAATAAATCCACCTTAACTGCGATGAGGTTCTGGACATAGATCTGTCTGGGATATGGGCATGCAGTTCACCATGCAACATGAAGTATTAGACTTAATGGAAGGGAAAAGGCCAAACAGCCGGTGGGACAGGAGTTCTTCAGCTGAAACCCTTACGCAGTTGCATTTTGGCATGATCCCACCCTGAAGCCCTGTTACAAGCAGACTTTTCTCAAAGCATTTTATGGTTGAGGAAGGGCTTTTTGGCTTCCAGAATGAATTCACTTTGTGAAGGCAATGCTAAAAAAAGCCCAACCCAAAACAAAAAAACAAGAGCCAGAAAATGTATTTTATCTTAAGGAAAATCAAGAGAATCATGTTTCCCTGAGAAAATAGTGTCTCAGAAGCATCCTTTATAGGATGCTAGAGACAACTGACTCTTCAATCCTTGCCTCTGAATGAGAAGACATTCAGAAATAAAATATGATCTCTTCATAGCTGCTTTCCTACAATATTTAGATTCACCTGTGATAGTGTGTTAATAGTCAATAGGATCATCTAAGGACTCGAAGATGGCCTAGTTTATTTTATTCTCAACTTTCAAAATGTCCTTTTCCTATTTCTGTTAGCCTTGATCTTATCTTCTACTCATCTATATTGGGTCCAGCTCAAAGAGTCAGTAGCAGAGCTTCTAACTCCTGCACCAAGAGCCATCTTGGATAAATGGAGTCCTGGGTAAATTCTTCTTCAATTTTTCCCCCTCAGTCATTTATAAAAGCTGTTTTTATTAAAACCTTCCTGGTGCTTCTCCTGCTGCAGCTGAGAGTCTATGTGATGAGCATTTTGTATTTAACCATAGACAAAAGAAACAGAAGTGTTTTATTTACTTCAGTGTTTACTTTCCTTTGTTTCTGCAATTCTTGTTTTCTTGGGGTGAACAAGAATACTAAAAAGCAGGAAGAAAAGCTACTACATATGCTGCAGCATCAGAATTACTCTGTTCAGAAGGTTGTTTTAAATGAAAAGGTGGAAGACATGTTTAGCCTGTTTGCCAGGAAATTGTTATTTGCTTAACTCTTTTAAAGAGCAACAAAGATCATCAATTTTAAACCATTAGGTTATATAGGAGGCTATCCTGCTGGACTGCACTTGTCTAGTCTGTCAAGTAGGAAATTACATGGTATGGGGAGGTGCCCTCTTCTGTTGCCACAGACTGGGGGTGTCTTCTTTCAGTAAAAGTGGTGCAGATGTGGTTAAGTTATTCAAGACAGAAGAGCGACAAAGGACGTGAAGATTTCCCATGCATTTACGCTGTCTGAAATGTGTAAGAGTCCTAGCCTGCATCTAGGTTTTCTGCTGGATTCAGTGAAATACAGATGCCCTTAAAAGAGGAATTTCTATAGCAAGCAAAATCAAATTCAGTGGTGCCTAATTTTTGTCCTTTGTGCAAGTCTGTGTAACCTGTGCCTCCCACTTGCTTTGTACTCTCTCCCCCCAACACACACACCTTCGCCCCCTTAGCAGTGGATATTACTATGGAAACAATTGTGTCCTTGCTATTGTTAAGGGCGGCTGAGTGACATCCAGAAATCCCATATACCCGCAGAAAATTGTAATAGTAAATCATCTGACCAGCTATTCTTAGACATTTGCTTCCTCACGTAAGAGAACGATGATGTATAAAAGGAGATTATATGAAGGAGTTTCTTTTTGCTTGTAGAAATTTATGACCATTCAGATAGAGCGTAAGAGTAAAGATTAAAAAACCAAAGCATTTCATGAGCAGCAGAACTAATGAAGGCTAGTTCTCTATGGATTTGTATCCTGTGGTTGGATTCTCTGATGACTAATACAGTGCTAGCTGTATGACCACATCTTTCCTTTTAGCTTGGGTATTCAGAAGGTCTCTGTGCCATGTGGCTCCTCAGATATCTAATAACAATTGAGTTCAAATTGCAGCTTTTTATCAATGAGGGCAATGACATGGTCTATCTCATCTATCCATGAACCAGTTTTCATTAAACTTGTAGAAATCTGACATCTGAGATTGCTATACTTCCATCAGACTTGGTTGAAACAGACTATTACATTCAGAAATTCTAAGTGGGGAACAGAGAGACACAAGCACACTGGAAGTGTAATCTCATGAGTCTCTTTTTCTTGGGAAATCAGCCTGCAATTTTTCTTGAATTCTTGCTTCTTATAGTAATGTTTTTGTGCCCAGCTTCTGCATGCTTGCAGGTCCATAACTCTGCTCTGCTTCATAAGGGATGATACAAAGGATAATTAGTTGAAAGTTTATGAACTCTGAGATCTTTTGTTAAAACATTTAGAAAGACCAAAGTTGCAGCAAGGCAAATTCGCATTAAATATATGGATTTCTTTTTTCACAGTAAAGGTGGTGAAGCTCTGGTGCAAGGTGCCCAGAGAGGTCCTGTCATCTCCACCTTTGAAGATACTCAAGACACTGCTGGGGAAGTCCCTGAGCAACCTGCTCTGATTTCAAATCTGGATCTTACTTCAAAGGTGACATTACTTTGTGTGAGGGCTGGTTCAGATGATGTCCAAAGACCCTTTCTGATCTAGATTTTCCATAATTCTGTGTTGTTTGTTACTTTAGGTTTCTTTTTGGTAAGAATCATAATCAAGGTCAAATTCTTCAAGAGTGCATTGTTCTGGTAAACAATTTGTGCATGCTGGAATGATCAGACCTTCTATGCAGAAGATAAGATTGCTACTGTCTGAGGCAAACTAGACATTTTGTATTTAATCTTTACAATTTTGTGTGTTTTACCTTCCTCAACAGTTCATTTTAGTTGTATGCAAAGGTGCTGTGAAGTTTCATATTATATAAAAAACACCAGGCTCTGCCACCCTCTCCAGTAAGCTAGAGAATACCTTGCAGGCAGCAAGGCCACTGCAGTCAGTGTCGCTTGTAAGGAAACAGCTACTTTATAAAAATCACTACTTTTCCTATATAACTTTGGGTTGTAAACTCTGGAAAACTTGGCCGAAGCAGGGGAAAAAAGTGGAGTCTTATTCTTACGAAACACAACATTTTCTAATGTGATTGCCTGTCCCAAGTGCAATCAATGTGTCCATTGTGCTGGCAGTGTTTAGAAGTAGATGAAAATCTCTGCAGATTGGAAGACTGCAAATGTTACAAAGCCCTACACTGGGAATATATGGCCACATAAAGATAAAAAAATACACATAGAAACATCATAAATGTATTTTTTTTACTCTGTTTTTCCTTTCATGGACAATGGTGCAGTGAAAGATGGTGAAATGGTACATTAATAAAGAACCACATGGCTATAATAAAACATGTCTAGTGATAACACTAGCCTTAATTCTTCCTCCATTTCCTACTCCTGCAAATGTATGAGTGCCTTCTCCCATGAAACCCCATATGCTTGGAACAAATTGCCAAATCTTTCCGCCAAGAATCCAACTTTACTTAGCTTAAGCCTTTTCACCAGCTCCTGCAGCTCTATTACTAAAATAATTGGGTGCTTTATTATTTATTGCTTACCTTATGATAGCACGTATGGGCCCCTTGCAGGCCTGGGGCAAACACACTGGGGAGAAACAGCCCTTGTGATACGGAGGTTTTTACAAGCTTAGACCAAAGACAACAGGTGGATACAACAAACAGAGGCAGCGCAAGGTATCAATAGGGTAATTATGAACAGCGTGACAAGCAGCTGTCACAGCACACCAGCTGCCTAGCTACTACCATTTTACATTTCAGAGAAGAAAGAAAAAAACAAGCCACCAACAGCAGAAAAAGCCATTGAGCCTTACTGAGAAAGATGGCTTTAATAGGAGCTGCTACATCATTGTTTTTCTGTTACTCACGCCCTTTTTCACCCCTATTCACTTCTTGGTGGATGTTATACCCTCATTTGTCTGTCATCTCATGTGTTTAGGGCTGCACTGTTCCACACAAAGTGCATGAAGCAAATTTTTCCTAACCTCATCAGGAAGGAAAAGGAGATTTTAGATATTGCCAGGAAGCTTTAAGGATGGGATGAGGGAGAAATTTTTTCCCATAGCACATCATGATATTTTTAGCTCGGTTGCACCGTTCATGGGGCTTCAGTGGCATGACTGCTGAGAGCAGAGGTCCTAGAGCTATCAGGGTGCTTATGAGCTACCCATGGAGGAAGGTCTGAGGAGTAACTAGGGGTTGACTGGGCAATCTTCGCCTCTTAGGTCAACAGCCAGCAGGCTACACAACCAGGTCCCATCACAATATTTGGCCAGACTGACCAGGCCAGTGTCAAAGCAGGATTGAACTGTGACCCTTTGGAAGAATAAAGACCCTCTGTACTTGTCATATTGCTATGCATTGCTTTCGTGATGGTAGGGAATAAAAATCCCATTTTCAACTAGCAGTGCTCATAATCTCTCTTGAGCCCATAACAAACCCAGTGCAGGAACTGTGTGAGGATGTGCAGACATGAGATTGGTAAAAAATGTGGGGATCTGCAGGAGAAGGAGAAGAGTGGCGTACCCTTAACTGTGTAGTAAGAGATATAGCTGTGCATGAGATGGGAAGTCACCAACCTGATACAGACTGAGGCCACATAATCTGTCCCACCAGCTCATCACAGCAGTGAGTGCACTGGTCAGAATGCCAAAACCCCCAGTCACACATTGGGACTGGCAGCCACCTCTACATTAAAACTAAATGTAAGTGTCTAAATGTAGGTGTCTGCATGTGAGGTATCTGAGCTCCCCCGATAGTCAGTGGAGACCCAGTCAATACAGTCGAGATCCCAGGGAGCGATTCAGGTGACCTACCACTGGACATAACTAAATATAGGCCTCAGGTGTCATCCATTCCTCAGAGCATCTTATGTTGCCTACAGCCACCTCTCCAGAAGTGCATGGGTCTCCTGTAGGTCTCCTGGGTCATACCTGCCAGTCCAAGGCAGAAGGCTTGGATACCCAAGGCACTTCAAATGACAACATATACCTAATTTGGGAAACTCAGTCAAGCTCTAGGCATTTAATTTGGGGATAAACAAATTACTCTGTGGGCCCTACTGACTTGTATTGGCTAGCTATCCACTGACTTGTCCTGAAGCCTCAGACAATTAACACCTAAGCACCTGAACACACATACCAAAATGTAGGTGTCCTAACCTAGAGCTGATTCTGTGTTGGCCTCTCTTGTAGCAAAACTCTAAAAAACAATACGTACTTTTAATAAAAATCATAGCAATTATTGCAAAGACCCAACTGTTGGCTGAGAAGAAACTTAAATTAGCACATGCAGAGCTCTGTGCCATTGCAGTAATACAGCGTCCAGTACTTGGCTAATGTGTTTAAAACTGGTGGATATCCTCATGCTGCATTGCTGTCTGCAGTGGCAGCACATTTGAAGATCGTTGATCCTGAAGCTAGCATTGCTGTTGGAACAACCTTCTCTAAGGTCGTGAGGTTACTGCTCTTTGAGGGATAAGCGAAGGTTAACTTGACGAGGTAATCAGGCAATTTCTTACTTGATACCGGAGCCATCAAACATACAAGTCAGAATACAAAACAAAATGTCTCGCACTTCCCATGCAGTTTCTCTGGGGAGATGAGGTGTCTGCATCCCACAGCTGTGAAGACTAACAAAGAAGGAAAGAAGAAAAATGTCAAATAAGTAATGGTAGCAATCACTTGAACCACAACTGCTGCTGGAGTGGAAGATGTCCCTTGCCAGCTGCTGATATCAGCTGTAAGATCTTAGCTTTAGGCTTCAACCAACTTGAAGGAGAGAATGAGCCTCTGATGATGCTCTGCCAGGGGGTGGGCAGAAATACCATTAGCTTGGTGTTTTAAACTCATAATTTAAGAGGTTTGGGGAAGGTAGAAACCTAAATCTTGAATGCTATCTTTTTAATAAGACCTGGTTTTATCCTACTTTTTCTTGTGACAGAAGTAAGGGAGCAAATCCTTCAGCATTGCCTGAAGGTTAACAAAGGACAAATCTACCTGTGGCAAAGGAGTGTGGCATGAGGGTGCCCATATTGCTCCAGAAGCAATACAGCATATCATATATCATATATAAAGCACGGAGCCAGAACTCAGCACACAGAGGCTTTATTAGCAATGGTGGTGTACAATGCGGCCACTTCATTTTCTGACCCCAGCTTATGTCTTCACTGTGTGGGAAGAGCTTCTTCAGGTATCTTCAGCATTAATTTGCAAGGAGTCTCTGAGGTGGGCTCCACTGTCCTGCACAGACATGGCCAAAACTCTTACATGTGAGTTACAATTAATATGTGGCATGCATACCGAATAGTAGCAGTGTACTATATTTTCTGATGTGATAATCAATTACACAGAGACATGAGTAAATGTCATTTCAAAAGAAGAAAAAGAGATTGCAGGATGTAAGGGCATTTGCAAATGACTTGCAAGTGTCAACCAGGCTTTATTTGCATCAACTAATTTTCAAATCAGAAATAAATGGATTTTTGATTGGTTAAATTAAACAAGACTTATGAAAAGAAAAAAGAGAAGTATCTGAAAAATTTAATTGCACGCTGCAAAATCCATGAACATTAGGTATGGATTTACAAAATCAGTCTTGAATTACTGGGTAGTGAGAGAAGCATTTTGATTTATTTTTCTGAAGCCATCATAGAGTTTAAAAATGATTTAGGAAGGATAAAAGATGTCGCAAAAATGGTGTTAGAAATGCACCCTCATATTTCAATTTATCAGGAGCCTCTTGAAAATAATTCCCTGTCCTTATTATCATTCAAAGCAGAGGAAACAGAGGGAAATCTCTCTTGGAATTCAATAATGTGAAAATACAAACACAACTTTTCAGTTTGGAGATCAGACACTCAAAATGTCTACGCCTTAGCAACTGAGCTCTCATCAAAAACTCATGCTATGAGCTGAAAAACGTTTGACTAATGAAAAAAATACACTACCCAACTATGGGGAATGTCAGTATTTAGTTAAAGGTTCAGATTATCTTCTGACTGTCTGAAATAGATGCATTCTCGAAAGTTATATTCTCCTTAAGTAGCAGGTCTCTTACTTTGAAGCACAGGCTCTTTGTATTCAGTCCATAGCTTCTCTTTTGCTACTTCCTCCATTCTCTTTTTGCGTGCATCGCAGTGAAATCTCCCGTCTTGTCACTAGGTGTAATCCCAGTCCTAATTTATAACAACAGTGGTCACTAGTGGTGAAAAGTTTTCCAGGGGAAATCTGAGGCATTTATAACTGGGCTGGACAGAACAGTAGAAAATATATAGAAGGGAGAGGGAACTATTCTGCAGTGCCTAGGGTTGGACTGGACAACATGGGGTGTCTTTTCTAGCTCAGATTTCTATGCTGAGCATAGAAGGACGCAGTCTAATGAGCCAGATATTCAAACATCTTCAGGCAAACCATTCTGGGCAGAAAGAATGCATGTTGGATGCTCAACTTCATGCATCTAAAAAAAAAAACAATCATTTTCCAAAGGCCATAATAGGACAGAAATAGTTCTGGCAGTTCTAGATACTTCTCTGTGAAAATTTGTACCATCAGTTATATAAGCAACCAAGTATTTTTTGCATCAAAGGCTGGTAGTGAACAATTTTAGTTACTCTTCCTTTCAGATCTTAGGCTTGCTGTCTTTATATGGTTGTCATTAGCATATCTCAGTGCTCCAAGGTCTTTTTTTTAAGTCACATGCTCCCTCTCCCAATGTATTGCACTATGAATTCACAGTATCACGAATCTCAAAAAGTACCCCAGTATTAGAAACAACCATCACATATACATGGAAAATCAAGAAAAATCTGTTTGGTGGGCTAACCCAGCTTCTCTCACCATATCTGACTTCATACAGCATAAAAAAAAAAAAAAAAAAATCAACTGAAGAGCAGTTCAGGGCAAAATCCTGTCCTGTTTGCAGGCAGATGTGACAAGAAAAGCCACTGTGCTAGTTCAGGGCACAGTGAATCAACACATGATAATGAGCAAGTGCTCCTTGGAGCATCATGCCCAGGGGACATGCAAGCAGGCACCACCGAGGATGAGTTTTAGCAGAGCCAGCTCGGCCACGTGGTTGCTGCCCTGCCTTGTAATCCTGTGCATACCACATGGTCTTCATGGGAGGAAAGGTGAGCCCCCGAGTCCTTGCCCCTGTAAACTCACCCTTAGTTCATTAACCGATTAGTACTTTTGCAAAAAGCAATTTTTTTTCAATCCTAGCTATGCTGATGCCTTGGGGATATGAGTAGTGTCACTGGCTACATAATCACCTACAGACCTGCAGAGGTGCTTTTGCATCCCACTATGTTATCTCCTGGGGCAGTAGGCAGGAGACAGACTAGTCTATAGAGGGTCTTGATTCTGCAGGATGTTACAGTTAAGACAGTCCAAAATTCTCCAAGAGATTATTTATTTACTGAAAAATGTCTGTTTGCTGAAATGGAAATATTGAAATTATCTTGTTAGTTCCCATGAATTTCCATTTTAGAAAATCCTCTACAATTAGGAATTTTTCTTAAATTTGACTTTTTTTATTAAGATTTTTTTTGTATCAGAAATGTCTGATTTTCATAAAAAGCTTTCACTTCAAAATGATATATATTTTATTAATAAATGAATGTATTTGATCACTCATTTGGTACTCACTACAGTATCAACTGCTAAATCAACTACCAAACCAATTATCTATTACTAATGACTACTTTGCTTTGTTATCAATGAGCAAACCAAATATGAATTACCAAACCAATTAGAATACCAATTAACAATTTCCATTGTAATTACCAGTCACCAGTTAGAATCACCCCAATGGCCATTTCAAATAGGAATTGCTAATTAAAATACCAATTACCAAAGTAAACACTAGTTACAGTAGCAATTGCCAATTATAATATTAATGAATTATTACATTTCCTTATCTGATATTGTTTATAATTAGGATAATTATTATGCTCTATTCATATATTAAAATTAAATTAAAAATTAAAAAAAACCTCCAAATCAAAGTAGAAACAAAACTCAGCTGACTGCAATTACATCCCCTCACAAAAATCTGCTGTATAAGAAGTTTAAATTTGGGGTCTTTCATGCCAGCAACAAATGAAAAAGAAAAATGTTGCAGTTCCACATCAAATGGAAATGTTGAGTTTCCACTTGTAGCAACAAAGTCCAGATGCAAAGGAAAGCTGACCTGCTGCCAGGTGCTACTTTAGGCATTCTAGGTCCAGCTCTGGGCGCCAGAGCTACTTCTGGAGGCTCTGTGGGAAATCTGCATGCTTGGGTCAGAGCTGTCACCGATGTGACTGCACAAGAGTGACCTGGAGGTGCGTGACTTCTTGGCACAAGCAACCTGCAGGGAAACAAAAAAAAAAAAAAAAAAAAAGATACTTTGCAGCCTGCCCCACTCTTTCTGCACTGGGTAGGAAGCAGCAGCCCAGGGTTTGGCCAAGTTTGGTCTGGGGGATGGGTTTAAGCCCAAAAATCATGTGTCCCAGGAGAATTTTGCGGCCATGAGGATGTGAGATGGGGAGGCTGTGCCACTGGGCATGCCAGCGAGCCGCCCGCACGGGGTAGTGGGGCCTGGGACTGCAGGCACAGGGTAGATGGAGGAACCCCGGGACCCAGCTGAGCTGCACCCAGTTACACACTGGGGAAGGTCCCTAATCCATGCCTGGCCACTGTCTAGCAGTGTGTTAGTTGATCTACACCAAAACCTTTCCAGGGGCCGTCCTAACCATTCAGCAGGGTTGACAAGAGCATGCAAGTCCTTGGCCCATGCCTTAGGACTGCTTTACTAATATGGATGTAACCTAAGCCAGTTTTTGGTGCTGGCACCCTTCAAACCTGGAATTTAGCACTGACATCTCTAGTTTGAGCTCAGGGACTTGAACATACATCTAAAACTGATGTTTTTGTTCAGATGCCCATTTCTGACAAGCCTCACCTTCAGCAATATCACTGTGGGACTGTGGCAGTTCCTCTATTTTTGTAGGGAACATATGAGGCGGAAGACTACCATACCACACTGAACCTACTCTCCAAGCTGTGTGAGATCCCAGCAATGCAGGGACTATTGCTCATTACATAGTCTGCAAGTCCATATGTTCAAATGATTGTATGTGATACATAATTCACACTCACTTGAAAATTGCATGTATTAGATTTGTTGGAGCACAAAACACACCTCCCAGGTACTGGTCAGGGTGTTGGAGACTTCTCTTAGAGACCTAAAATATTACAAGCTAAAGTTTTTTCATGTGGCCGAGCTGCTCCTGTGGGATACTCAGTGCAGAACATAAGCCCTGGCAAAAGCCTATTGGTGATCTAGTCACATCTTAGCAGGCACCGCTATTGATAATTATAACCATCCATGGCATAGCTTATGAAATTACAGGAAACGCTCTTTGTGTGACTCATGGATTCAGATATCCCCAAATTCCCCAAGTGTGGGTGTGATGTCAACTGTGCATGAACACAGATTGCAGCAGTATGTGGGAAGCAGAGGGATGGGACACAGGGGACCAACACAGGCTTGTGCCCTCCAGGTCCTCAATTGTTCTGGAGAGTAGAAAGGTCCTTGGTGGTATTTTAGCACTCCCAGGGGATTGTGGCATCTCCTCCAGGCTGTGCTGTGGCCTCAGTCCTACCCTGGATGCCCACAGCATCTCAGCAGATGCCTCCAGTGCTTGGTACAGGCATCTTCTAGTGGTCTCTGCAGTGCTTGGACTTGGGGAATGCTCAAAGAGGAAGAATAGGGGCTTTTGAAGCTCTGCAGCACCTCTGTAAAATAAGTGGGAGATGGCAGGAGTAGAGGTAAACCTTCCCTCAAAGTGCCACAACATTCAGAAAATCCTGAGAGAAAAGTAGGGGGAAAAAAGGGGGAAAAGAAGGGAAATATTTATTTGCATTAGGAGTGATCACGTAGCACAAAAAAAGAAAAGAAAAGAAAAGAAAAGAAGAGAAGAGAAGAGAAGAGAAGAGAAGAGAAGAGAAAAGAAAAGAAAAGAAAAGAAAAGAAAAGAAAAGAAAAGAAAAGAAAAGAAAAGAAAAGAAAAGAAAAGAAAAGAAAAGGATCAATGTTCTACTGCAACTCTGGCTTCCAAAAAAGGAAGCTTAATCTTTTTCAGACAGGATTTAAATGATCATTGCTTGTTTCCAAAAATGTAACCGTTATTCTCTTTTTTTCAGGATTTCTATCACAAAGTTGGAAGTTCAAGACTAAATTCCCTGTGTGAGTTCTATTTGTATCTATAAAGCCAACAAGTGATTTTACTGCAAGCATTTGATGAGAAAGAAACATACCATCACTTTTTGCTTAGGTAGCAACTTTCGTCCAAGACTGGCAAATTACACTAGCAAGCTGGCAATGTTATTCACATCTTCACTGTTGAAGACAGAGATTAAACATCTGGACCAATCTCTCATTAAAGATGCAACATATCCCTATGCAGCATCAATGCTTCAACAGAGCTAAAGCAGAATGGATTTTCCTGGACTCTTTAAATTGAGGGATGAATTATCATGTTTTACCATGCTTTGCATTATCAGAGGGTGGTCAGTTAATGGAAGTGTTCACAATGCTCCATTATTTCCTCTCCAGTTTATGACAAGGTGGATTTAGGAACTGCAGAGTAATTTGCCAGCTCAACAAAATACAATTCCACAAGAATTCTTGGTGCCTATTTGTCTGCTTCCACCCTCAGCTCTTTTAGAGATATTTAGGCAAGTGTAATGGATTCATACTGCTAATGGATCCATTCTGGTCTGCTCTTTATGACCACATTTCTGAAAGATTGATCTTTGTCATATTTGCAACTACAGTGCTGCCTAAGTTCTTTCTGAGGTCCATAATTAAGTATCTTTTCTTGTCCTACATTTGCTCAGTGAATGAAGAAGCCTTTGCCCATCATTTGTTTGGGATGATATGGGCTTGCTCTCTATATTTACAGACTTCCCAGATGAGTTATCAGACTTAAAACTCTTTAAATAATTCAGAAAATGTTTGGCTCTTGGAAGGGCCATACACTGTGGACCTACTGGTTTATAAGCATGAGTATTCATTGTATCATTTTAGTGGCCTCAGAGACCCAATGTTTAATTTAATAACCTAATGAGAATTAATAAAACTGATCAGCAATGGAGCCCTATTAATATGCTATGAATAGGACAAGTCCTGGGCCTGCAAAAAGATGCAGGAAAAATTTTGGTTCGTTGGTCCAGGAGTAAGAGCCTATAAATCCGGGCTTGCTTCTGAGGATGCCTCAAATCTTTCGCTTTGTTTCTGGCAGCTATATTCTCTCACATCCTCAAGTACCTCAGCGTTATCACTGCTTAGCAACTCAGCCTTTATCTCATTCTTAAACCCAGCAACATTCACAAACTGTGTTTGTGGCCCAGACTGGAACATGGATTCTGAGCACAAAGTGGGGATAAGGAAGATGGGGACATATCTTGTTTATCTTCTAGCAGAGTGGCGAAAGCACTTATTCTAGCTGCAGTAAATGTGGGTTCATTTTTTTCCTCCTGCCTGTAGAAGTTCAAATCCACATTTTCCCACCTTCCTGGAGATTATCCTTGCCTAAAACAAGGCTGTGGATCAAGAACTGGCACCTGCATCTCCCCATGCAAGGAGAGAATCCCATTTAACAAATTTCATATCAAGCTCTGAAAAATGAACAGCTTCAACAGGAGGGAATGGATGGAAGTTCCTTTCCCTCCCTTTTGGGCTCCTGCCAGGTGATTAATGCAGTGTCCTTGTTCAGAGAAAAGGGACTTGTGCTTGGGATCTCTGCCACCCTAAGTCCTAACCACAAGAATACTGTGCAAAAGGGGGAGGTGGTAGGAAGAAGGGAGCCGTAAATGCATTCAGATCTCTGAATTTCAATTGCAAATCTTGCAGCTTGTGGTTATGCATCCAAGTCCCACGAGGCAGGGAAGTGATGGGGTTATGTTACACAACCAGTTTCAGTGTTTTGTACTGGGCAAACTTCACAGCTGTGTGCTCAGCCCACTGCCTCTCTTGGCTCTGATCCGGAGATGCCTTGCATCATGCAGAGAACTTAGCACCTCTTGTCTGCCTCTGGACTCCACCCAAAGACCAGGCGCCTCAAAGTCCAGCCTCAGGATTCATAAGTTGTCTCCAACCCCAAATCTTTGACCTACCTCTAGCAGAGCACACAGCCCCTAAATTAATCTCTAGCTTTATGTCCCCATGGGGCTTTGGCTTGCAGGAGTCATGGCAGAAGAAAAACAGAAGATGCAGCTCAGCTGTAGCACCCTCAGAAACTTGGATGTTCCTCACATTTCCCTCCCCTGCTCCTGATCTCTGGTTCTTCCCTTGGATAACGAATGCTATTTCCGCAGCTATCCAGGGAAGATTTAACAAGCAGAACCTGGAGCAGCTGCCAGCAGGGTTTGAACCTGTGCTGAGAGTGTGGGTCAGCAGAAAAGCACAATTACACAAATGCTATCTAGAGAGTTCCATAAAATCTTAGGGGCCATGGAAGAAAGGTAAGAAATCTGCCAGGTCAAGCCAGCAGCTCTCTGTCCATCTATGGGACAAAAAAATCTGTTAGAGTTTGCAGCTGGTGCTGGTAACCAAGAGGTAAGATGTCAGATGGGAACAGTGTGCCTAGTCTCATCCTACATGGGTCAGAGCACTTCCCAGGAGGTGACAAGGACCGTCAGCAATGCCTGAAGTCAGCACCCGTGAGGAGCAAAGCGCTTCGCAGGTTTGGGTGTAGCATGCCAGGTGCCATAAACTCCCACGGACTGCAGCTGAAGCAGAGGAACTGTGAAGCGTAGGACTGCCTGTGCCACACATCCACCCCCTCGTTTCGCCACTACCCACGAGGCACCCTACATCTAAGGCCCCGCATTAGCAGGCTGCTTCTCCCCTCTCTCTGGCTTTGCCTTTGTGGCTGAAGGCCTTTCAGAACAACAAATGCCACTAATTGTACTAATTTCCTATGGGGACCCTGCCAAGGTCAACAGGCCTAAAATTTCACACGTGTCCCACCCTAAAAACATTTAATTTGATGTTGGTTCTGTTTTTCACATCTCTATTATAAAGGCGGAAAAATACTACTTTTCAAAAGGAGGGATGTTAGCCGTATTAAAATCCCAGCTGGGTAAGCTGCTCACAACAAATTCAGCAGATGCGGGCGTGCTGATGGCAGAGTTTTGCATGCCAGCTGTGCCCTCTCTTGCCTCTCTGTGTCAGCTTTGTCACTGATAGCTGGCAAGGGATACGAACCGCCAGGATTCTGCACTCGCATGCTTAGAGTTCGAGATACTCGTCTCAGGCAAGTTTCTGCTGGCTCGTGTTCGGCACCAGGGAGGAGAGGACATCCCTACTACCGCGGCTCATCATCAGCATAACCGTGCTAGCAAGGAACTCAGTGTGCTGATTTAACTCTTCTGCACCGGACTCACGAGCTGGGATTTTTATCCCAGTGCACCCCCAGGGCTCGTTGCATGCTTCAGGCTGAAGGGGATTGTTTTACCTTCTGCCTTAGCACACACTTTGAAAAACCCAGTCGGTTGAAGGAGAATCGAATTTTAGTCTTGCCAACCCTGAAAAGGTTCCTTTAGCTTCTCACCACCCACACATGCTGCATGTATTCATGCACATATGCAAATAAGAAAACAGTCATATGCGAGTCCATACACATACAAACACATACGCTTGTACCTACATGTGTTTTGCATAGTAAGCATAACACCGAATTATAAAGGACCAGAAGAAGGATGTATAAAATGAAAGTGTTTCTGATCCATGTAGGAGGCTTGAGCCCACCAACCTGCTTTTTGTCATCTCAGTTCTCCAAATCTTGTCAGACACTGTGTTGCTGTCTTCATCTTTTTTTTCCAGAAGTCCTGTGGTTACCTGTGGGATGGACAGATAATTGCAGATATTGACCGACTTTAAGGCAGAGAGCAATAAAACATTGCCTAGGGGAAAAAAATATTCTCCTGAAGTTGTCATACATTGCCCAAAGGCAAAGAGCCAGCAGAAAATACACAATCAAAAGGAACTATTTTTATTCAAAGACAATTTAATTTCCCGCTCTTATTCTTAGAGACAGTCACTGTTTGTTGTTATTACCTGTAGTTCTGGTGTACCCAAAGGCCCAGTCAGATCAGGGATACACTGTGCAAGGCACTGTACAAAATAAGTGAACTCTGTTGATTTTCTTTTCTCCAAAGATTACCTTCTAGAGCAGGCTCCTGGGACGACGGTAAACCATGAAGTCCTATCCTTTGCCAGGACCATCCTGTGAGGAAAGAGGAATAGCTGCATTTATCTACTGCTATCCCATGTGCATGCAGAGTCTCTGAGGTTGCAGATTTTCCTTAGGAAGAAGGGGTCAAAGGAAGGGCATGACCAGCCTCCTTAGCCATGGGATTTAGATCAGTCTCAAAGGGGCAGCTCTGCTATTCCTGCTGCCACAGCTCCATCCTCTGAATCCACAGTGAAGAACGTGAGGGGAGCCGAAGAGATGGCAAAGAAAACATGTCTCCAGTCGTCAGCGGCTGTTTCTGTTCCCAGTTCTGGTCTCCTCACACAGCTGATACTTTGCAGTCCCAGCAAGCTGGTATTTCTTAGCAGCATCTTCTTGCTGCTGGCACCTGCACTTTATGTTCTGAGTCAGACATTCATACTATATTGGCACACACAGTACCATTCTCTATGGCCAATAAAAATGTGTTTGTGCCTGTGTGCTTCGAAATGAGTCCCCATCTCTCCTTGACAGTATTTAGCTTCTGAATTAGTGTTCAAATCCGAGGTAATTAAGTCCTACCGGGGGTCTGGATTTACTGCTAGCTGTGAAACCAAACAAACATGTGACGCACAACTCACGTTCTCCATTCCTGAGACCTGGCTCAAGCGTTTTTCCACTTTGGTCGGGGCTGTTCTCCCTGGGGTCAGGTACCACCTTTTGTATCCCCTCTGCAGTTAATCCACTTCTGAAAGCAAGTCAGGAAAATGCTGGCATGGATCTAACACTGTGTGTTAGCACAACACACAATCACATCCCCCAGGCTGTTTCACTGACATCTCTGAAGCAAGTGATGAAGTCATTTATAACAGAAATGTCGTGCTCTTTCCCTAGACCAAAAGGGCATGGGTACGTTAGCAGGGTTCGCTCTTCCATCTCCCTGGATTGGATGGAGACCCCAACATGTGCTTTTGTTTGTGATCCCAGATCTACAGCCTTGGGGACCAAAAAGTAAAAACATTACAGCAAACATTCAGGGGCTGTAAACCACAGTACTGAGATATCAGTGGACACCTGCAATGACTTCTCAGATCCTCAGTGGTGAGTTCAAATAGCACAAGAGCTCATTAGACAGATCGCCATCCAGCCAGCTGAGCAATTCAAACCAAATACAGAGTTATTACTATGAGCATGTGAGAACATTATCAGGATTACTGGATACAGAAGTGTACTCTTGTGCACTTTAATTCTTCTTAAACTCTTGGTATGTGCCTATCTTCACTCCTGCAATAAATTCTAATCAGTTGGTGCTCAATAGATTGTGCTCCTTCCGTGATGCCCATTAACATTTCTTAACCTTTGTGTTTTTGCTTTTGTAGTTAACTCAATATTTTGAAGCCTGACTTGCCAGGGTGTTGATGCAGAAGTAAATCTAAAGGATTCCAGTACGAACACCCATTGCTCTGGCAACCAGAACAAACATGACATCTAAAAGTCATTTCAGCTTAGCCTACAGAGGCATTCGACTTAATTGTCATAATATGTAATTACCAATATCAACATATATATTAACACACATTTATCCCCATGCACACATATATATGTGTACATCTGTTGCAGAAATGCAGAGAAATAGACAGATACTTGGCACGTGTGAAACCTGCAATCCTAAGAAACCACACAGGGATATTAATTTCAGTGCTATGGGAGATAGTTTATCGAGACCAACACTTTTTATGTACAGAAACTCCTGCTGGATAACAAGCCCATAATCTCCCTCTTTCCTCACTGAAAGAGTAATGTTAGAGCTCTGACACAAGCCCACAAAAACAGAAAAATTCAAACTTAAAGCTTCCATTCTCTGGACATTTGCAATATATCATACTTTAACCTTAATACTACTACAATATCTAGCCATGACTAACAAAATTAAGGTCAGAATGGAAGATGTATCTCTCTGAAGATCTTTATACTGGGCTAGGAATCTTACTAAATTTTCACAAATAAAAGTAGGGAGAAGATATTTCTATGCAGGTATCAAAAAGAAAGAGATGCCCATGTACACACACACGCACGCACACACATACATGGGCTTGCACACTACTAACAGAGAACATTCATCTGTATTTTTTAGGTGTACTATTACGTATACACTGAAAACTTGCTCTTAATGGTCATTTACAGACTTCCTTGCCCCCATTCTCCCATTCAAACTTCTTTACCTCCTCCTGAAAATTTCTCCATAAGGATACGAGTTTCTGTCATTAAATGATTGTTTGCATGGAATATTCCAGTGTTATACCATGCAGTTTGATTTCAGAATATGTAAAAACCAGGCATACTGATAAAGGATTGATTCTCTCTGTACATTATATCTGTCATGGAGATCTCATGGAAGCAAGATCTGACCACACATTTTGAAATTATATTATTTAGTGTCAATGTAATATTTCTTATTCATTTCAATCATTTCACCTCTGAAACATACCCAGTTGATAATGATGCCTAACATTACATTCAGATATTAACCAGCTGAACAAGAATGAAAATAAACATCTTGCTTAAATTTGGTAAACTGGCCACATTTCAAGGATTGAGAGAGAGTTGCATTTGACTGACTGTTCAGATAGTACAGTGTGACAATTTGCATGACTAGTGCTGAAAAAAAAATCCTCTAGAATCTCCACCTTGCTAAAAATTCTGTTATCTTGATGCTTTTTTAATGCTGCAGTGAAACAGAAAGTTTCTCCTGCAATGTGTTGATTGAGAAATATTAAAGGTTAACCTTCCCCATGCTGTAGAAGGTCAAATGTACCCCCTTCCTGGAGATTAGCTCTCTGGTAATTCAAGCTACAGCAAAACATATGCCTTTGCCTAGCTTCTCCCCCAGCCCTGGCTGTTCTTAGGGTTTCCTGCAGGACTTCCATCTGTTACACGAGTGATTTTTCTGGTGTGTATACAGCAATAGCTATAATTATCTAAGTATAGATATGTAAAAGATAGATGATATACATAAATGATACAGATACATATATTCATATACATGTACCTACACATTTGTAATTCTGGACCCTTTGGAGTGTCTGACAGGATTACCACTGACTTCAACAAAGCCTAGATTTAAGTGCCTGAGCTTATTTTCAGGTGTAGTTGAGTAGTGGGTTAATGCTAGAATTGATCTGAAATTTTCCAGCAGAATATTTCCCTTTTAGAAAATGCCAGTTTGTCCAACGGGAAATATTTCACATAAGTGTGCTAATTATGATGACATTTCATTTGTGGACAAAAATGAAAAAAGCATATTGATCAGGTCAAAATATCACCTATTTTGGACATTTTTGGAATGGAGCATACTGATACTTTTCCAAACTATTTTTCACTTACAAAAGTTTATGTAGTGTGTGATATACTTTTCTTAATTAAAATACCAGAATGAAACATTATGATTTTGTCAAAAAAGAACTACTTTGTCAACCTGAAATGTGGTGTTTGTGTGGAAACATGTAGGAGGGTTTTGTGAGAAGTTTTAGAGATTTGGTTAGCTTTTGCTACAGTTTAACAGATTTTTCTCTTTTTTTGTAATGCAGTTCCCAGCGAAACTTAGCTCCAAAGAGGCTAGTTCAAAACCAACTACATCTTATGTGGATTTGCCATGGCGGCAATCTTAAAATATCTGATCTGAAACGGAAAGCTAAAAAAGGAGTTCCGGGCACATTTTCATTAGTACTGCCCAGCACACTGTAGAGACATCCTGACTTTACCCGGCCTCGTGTCTCCAGATGCTCTGGGAACTGTACCTAGGGGACCACTGATACCAGAGGGATCTGGCCAGGGGACTCACTTAAATGTTTTGGGGTAGAGCTCCTGCCCCTGGCTATCTTACAAAACTTTCAGCATATTTTCAGTGCTTAGCCAATACCAACACTGTATCACCAAGAGAGAAAGAAACTGCTTGCAATGCTTTTTAAGAACGGCATAATATAAAGCAATGCTCTTATTTTCTGAGGCACTTGCCAGTAAGAGGCTATTAGAATTTTTTTCTTTTATCCTTTAGAAGCGTTTTGAATAGGTTTATTAAATCTCATTTGCTGTTAAATGTACTACAAGGCACTTTGAAAGTAGGCTGCATTCGTCATAGGATAAAGGAACAGTATGTCATGAACCCCTCATTATTTTAATTTTGACATCTATAGTTGGCATTTCAAGTCAATGAAAGAGGTACTATTCACAATAAAATGGTATTGTTTTACCTCATTTTGTAACATTTTCAAAGTAAAAAAAAAAAAAAAAAAGACCATATTTGAGTCTTCTATTTTCCATTACAGATAGACAATCTTATCGCCATGTGGATAGTTATGGGATTTTGTCTGGAAATATTGCAAAACCTGTCACATTGTAGATAAATTTCAATCTTGCTAGCACTAGCAGCGGAAATTCCAGAATACACTTTAGTGATGTCATTATGAATAGCAGAATCAACTCATTATTCAGAAAGAGGTAGAGTTAGGGAAAAAGTAAAAAAAATAAAAATAAAATAAAGAGCATCCACTACTCACTAAATGGAAATTAAACCAGTCGCTGAAGACTCCATGAAGAGACAGCTCAAATTATGCTCACAATTATCAAGTAGAAGACTGCAAATTATACTCCCAGTTCACAGAGAAAAAAGCAATCTAGAGGAGAAATGCTGATTTACATAAACAATATAATACAAATTCAGGGAGGCCACTTTTCAGTACCAAAAAAAAAAAAGCTGGAGCAGGACAAGGGATTTGCACTAGGCAGATAACAGAGGAAGAAACCTGCAGAGAGAAAACTGAATTAAAAGAAAAGAGACGTTAGAGAGAGGAGAGAGGACAGCACCGCTTTGCCAGTGTGACAAGTGCTGGCTGTAAGAAAGTGTCAGTAGGGGATATGGCTTAAGAAATCTTTGAAGTTTCATAATGGCATCCAAAGTGGAGAGTAAGTGCTCAGACTGGCTTCCTGCAGTCTAAAATGTTCTTTGCTGGAAGTCACAAGCGTCTGACATTTTCTAGGAGTTATAGGCAGATCCTGAACACCTCTTTTAATTATAATATTCAAACAAAAAGTTATAACATTCGAATTTGACTATAATATTCAAAGTGCCTTTGAACTATGAAGGTCTGATATATCCAACCTCTGGTTCTTTTTTGTGGTGTACAGGTGCCAGGAGCAGATTGCAACTGAGAAGGATGCCACAAGCATAGTCACACTGAAAGAGTCCTTCCCTGAACTTCAGATAGATCTGAAGGAATAAATGCCTTAGAGTCATTCTCATGTGAATGTTGATACCTTCGTCCTCTCGTTGCTGGGGAGAGGCTGAGCATTCCCAGCTGTTGCTGAAGCCAACACCCACTTGGCAGATATGACCTGAAAAGATGTGGAAACCATTCATTTTGGGCCTGAAGCTGAAACTGCAAAACCCATAAATGAGAAAGGATATGACAGTTTGGGTCCTAACTTGGCCCTCTTTTACACCTAGCTTAATCCAAAGGCAAGAGGTGTTTCCCATTGGATTGAGAGTATTGAGTACTAGGGACTTCATCCTGCAAGAAACTCTTTGGACTGTATCCACAGTCCAAAACAAGGCTTGGACACTGTTGTAGCTTTACACTACTTCTACGGTTCGCTGGAGTCACTGGGACTCGGTGAGCTAAAACTTGGGTTCAGACCAAACAAATTTCTGGCAAGGAGCAGAAGTGATGAAACAGGGTGTGTTGGACAGCAGTCCGTGCGCCGGGGTGGATCCCTTCCCTGCTGCATACCACTGACCTGGCTTTAGTCCTTGCATGTGTCTCCCTGTGAAAATGCCCAGGGACAAAAGCCACAGTGAGTACAAGCATGTGTGTGTAAATAGGTCGCTACTGACACGGTGAAGAAATAGGCACATCTGAGAGCAGGTCACCCCGGTCTGAGCAACTGCAATCCTTCTCTTGTTAGGCTTTTTTCCTTGCTCGGAAGCAACTGAAACACAGTGCTGAAGCCAATCGAATGGGTTGTGAAAACATATTTTGGTGCTGTGGTAGAAACTCCCTCCTGCTTCCATTGGCAAGGCTCCCTCTGACTTCCGCGAGGTGGGCCCGGGCCCAAGCGGGCAACGCCACATCCTCGGAGGCTGCCGAAATGGGCTGTAGTTAAGCAAGTGGCTCCGAGGATGCTGCCGATCGACTGCCGCGATATGGGAGCAGCCCAGACAGAGTTGTCCGAAAGGTGACTGCTGCTCTTTGGCACGCCGGCCTGCAACAAATAATGTGATATTCACAACCTTGTGAGAGACTAAAAATAAATTTACAGGAAAATAATACATTCTTTCTAATCTGAGTCAAACCTAAAAATTAATCAGCTATAATTATCAAACCTAATTTAATTAAAACTAGCTACTCACCATCTGGTGTTATTTGTATAAATTTGGAAATCTACTATTTCATATTAAATTCCTCCATTTAACAAATTATGTTAGAGAATATATTTTTCTACTATAACCATTATGTAACCAATCATTGTACAAATTATATTTACTTTCACTTTACTTTCACAAATACAATTTGCGTAATAACAAGGCAAATGATCAGCAACTTTTTTCTTCAAAACTGGTATCTTTGGATTCAGAACTAAGATTCACAGATGTAAAAAATAAATAAATAAAAAAAAACCAATTCTCACTAAAGTACAAAGATGCATGATGAAGCAAGACTTTTTAATCTTATTTCCCAATTTGGACATTAAAAGTATAATTTAGAACTCTATTTGAATTGTTATGTATATGTAAGTATATATGTAGATATAGAATACCCTATGTATATTATGTGTATGCACATATTACATTATAACTAATAAGGAACAACACTGATTTGAAGAATGTTGTGTAATTTTCTGTTTCATTGTGGAAACATACAATTCTAGACATTTAAAAACACATTTTCAAAAATATATGTCTCTCTGAAGAGATATAATGGTCATTTATACCATGATATGTAAAACTGATGCTAAATAGTGATGAGAACATCATGAGAAGACTGTGAACGGATTAACACTAGAAATGAATGTTTGACACTGCTAGCATGGGAGTCATGGATTTCACAGTGATTTCTTTAGAAATTTCCATAATTTTTGACATTTAGTCATTTCTGTAAGAAAATAGAGCAATGTATAAGTATCATAAAAATCCATTGTACAAACTAAACTGAGTGTGTTCACAGAATAATATACCCACTGGGCATCCACAGGGGGCTGCAAGATGAAAAAAAAATAACAGCAAAATTTTGAGACATAAATGGGTGCAGTTTATGACATAGGATATCAAAGTCAGATTTGGAGACATAGAGCTTATCCCAACTTGGCTGCTGATCTGCTATATGAACTTAAGTTAATCTTTTCACATGTGTTTGACTATGTAGACTCTAAGTAATTCTGGGCAGTGGATGGTTCTCCATCTGCATTTGCTCAACATGGGTCAAGAGATGGAAGCTCTAAATGGTGCTGCAAAACAAACAGTAACAGCAAAACACAGAGGACCAAATGCATCATTCAGACTGGATAGTGAGAGAATGGAAAGTAGGTAATGGAGATAAAGTGGAAGAAAATCCTCCCTAAATCTTAAAAAGACACATTTTCAAAAATATGTTTCCACCCACCAAAAATATGTTTTGATGTGCCATCACCTGGGGATGGAAAAAACATCAGGTAATCCCTAAGTCTCTTATTTTTAATAGCACTTAATTCCTTAAAAATAAATCAAGAACTACTTTAGCTTCCAAGAGATGAAATGATGGTCAATTTAGAGGACCTTGCATTGGTAGCAGGACTCTTGAGGAAAGGAGTATGTCCCTGCGTACGTCCCTTCCGGTTTTGCTGATTGCATCTCTGGCATCATTTGGCTCCTTTTGAGACCATGTGAGCCAGCCACCTTGCATGAGGCTCCGAGTACTGCCATTCCTGATCCCAGCCTCAGCAGCTCTGTCTCAGGAGTTGCAGCTCTGTCCCTTCCAAAAGCCACTGTAACATTTAAGGCAGATTGTGTCCACAGTGACCTGAGACCTGGTCTCCCACTCGTCCCAGACCAGAATTACTGGGTGTGCCCCTACACGGAAAGTGCACGTGCCTGGATTTAGGAACACAGATGAACTCCTAACTAACTGCAGGGATCTGAGAGCTTCCTCAGAATAAACTATTCATTCGAAACACAGCATTTAGAAACAATACAGAGCACGTCTGCCTAGTTTGTTAGATATACAGTTATCTTCTACATAGGACTCTTGACTGATTTAAGTTTCTTGGGGTTCCCTAACATGCAAGATGCTTCCACTCACCTTTCCTTTATAACCATCCAGACTTTATCATTGCCAACCTGACAAAACACCCTGGAGTCTTCCCTGCACCCTCCTCATTACAGTGGTCCACCAGGTTATACAATAATTTCTGCTTCACCGACAAACGCCTTGCAATTGTTCATCTCCTTTTTACTCATCAGTATTTATAGATCAGCACACAGTAGCATCTTATCCATGGCATTTGGTACTTAGATTTTTGACAATAAAATAAATCAGAACAAGAACAAGTTTTATTGTTTGGCTCCTGTTGGACTCTGGTCTGAGGAGAACCTAAAACCACTGAGGATCTCAGGGAATGAGCTGCTCTGCAGCTAAGGGGCAGAATGAAGAGCACAAAGTAGCCCAGATGATAGATTTCCAGATTTATGCAGAGAATGCAACATGACAAACTGCTAGATTTGGTTAAATTGGGACTGTTAATTATAGCAGTTTAAATTGGGTTCTGACTCAGATTTTGAATTCATAGTGGCAAGATGACAGCCTGGAGAAGGTGTTTGCAAATGGCTGACTCAGAGGATGATGATCAGTGCAACGGTGCCTTCTGCCTGTGCTAGTACTATGTGTTTATAGGAGTGATGCTGTAAGGTGACAGTTGCCAGTTCAACTCCACCCCTTGATCCGTTCACCAGAGATTATGAAGCCTGGAAAGACACAACGGGCAAATGGAAGAAAGAGCAGACTAATCAGGTAAGTACAAAATGGAAAGCCACCATCTCGCTTAATGCTGAATCCTCTTCTTTCCACATTAATGTTAGTTTTCAGGATTTCTCTGTAGGGATCCAGCTGCTTCTAACTGGAGTTGGCTTCTGACTGGAAAAAAACTCAGAATTTCATAAATTCTTTGTGAAACAGAGCCACAGAATTTCCACCTTGTCCTCCAAATTGTGAGCAAAGCTGAGGGTGCTGGAGGCCACAGTCCTCAGGCCCCACCAGGAGCACCTGGGAACCTGGTGCCCTTGGTGTGGATGACAGGAGCTTTGGGTTCCTGGGACCTCCTGCAGCAGCTGAGGATCTCATAGCCCAGGAGCCCCATGCCAGAAGGGCAAGCAAGTTGGAGAAAAGCTGTCTGGCAGGAGGATTGTAAAAACTTGCCTTACTTCCTGTCCAAATTCTGTGAAAATCAAGCACTGCTCGTGGAAATACTGAACGCTGACAGCCAACCAGTGTTGGCTCTCCTCTCTCAAAAGTGCTTTTGCCCCTTTTTTCTCCCCCTATCAGTTGTGCTTGAAGCCTTTTGATTCATACCTTCTTGCAAAGTGAAAATGTCCAAGACTTTCTTGCCTGTGTACTTATGGTACAGATTAGCTCAAATGTTCAAATAGTTGTTGAAATTAATTTGCAAACACTGGAGGTGACAAAGTTTTATAACCACAATTTGTTAGTTACAAGCAGAGGTCAAAATTTAATACCGCATGAATGAAGTAGCTAACTCATGCTTTGATCTTTTAAATCTTTATAGACTTAGTATACTGTCAGTTGGCCACCAAACAGCAAGCAGTATTTGTTATGAACTAGTTGCGACAGATCTAGAAGCTAAGAAGAACATAAACTAAGATCATATATCCATTGCATATAGAACTACTGCAAGATTTCAGAAACTATTGTTTTTAAATTTCTAACTCTGCTCTACCAATTACTAGAAATGAGAGACTAATGTATTCAATGAATTACTATTTTTCATCCACCAAATAGCTAAGAACAGATTGTGATTCCCTACTCTATTTGTTATTCAAATGAATTCAACAAATACCTTTTATAATCTTTAACTCCGTACTGAAAACAAATATCCACAATACATTGTTGGTGGTGGTCTGATAAATCATATGCATTGTTTTTGTTTCCTGAAAGGAACACTATGCAAATACCTAGGTTGAATCCTTGTTTATGCAAACATACTATTTTTTTTTTCACAGAAACTTGCACATGTGGCTTTAAAAGCTGTTTCTTCATGCTTTTCTTTTGTCACTAAAATCTATTTCCCAAACTGTCACAGAAAATGAACACAAAAGGAATTCAAATGGGGCCAAAGCAAACTTATTGATTCCTTTTTTTCCGTGGAATATCTATGACCAGATTGTGATTTAGGCCGTGATGCAGAAAGGTGATTTATGGTAGGCTTAGCTTTAAACATGTTGCCATGTTCGCATTGTGTTCAATATGACTGTGCCAGCAAAAATGAAGTACGAGCACTGTGTCGGGAAAATCAGGGCCTAAACTACAATCGTCTGAAAACTTCTTGAATTATTTGGTTAAATAATCACTATTTGGACACTACTCCTGAAAGAACTAAGTTCACCATCAATACTTCCACATCTTCCAGGCAACCTGAACCAGGAAATATTATCACTGTTCAATTGTACAAATAAAACAACAACAAAGATAACAGTAAGAAGCCACAAAAAAATACACTCTGTAAGAGAACATGCATTAGAGAAACAAACCCTGGACAAAGGAACTTCCATTGTGGATTTCTTGGAGGTGGCCAATGTTTTTTTCACAACGTAGTTTATTTTACCAACAAATTCATCCTAAACTTTATTTTTTATATTTCAGAATAGGTTTTATACTTCTTCAGAAGTAAGCAACAACATTTCTCAAGGGATCTCAGTAGGATTTCGAAGAGTTTTTTAACTACATGCATTTGAGAGGAAGCTGGGTGGAGTTACATCTATTTAAGATCATATCATTCTATTAATGCACAGTAAAATTCCTGCAGATGTCAACAGGGAGTTTGACTGGCAAAAAGAAGAATTTGGTCTTCATATGTTATCTGAACTCTACCACTTCCATAGCAACAGTCCACAATTTCCACAAAACTATTCCGGTGCTGGGAGCATTCTTCTTGGTGTTCTTTGTGTCACCTGCTTTCCAGTTTGGAAGGCCATCTCTACAATCACATAAATGATGCACTATTTTTAGGCTTCTGAGTGTGTTCTATAGAACACACTATAGAGCTGTATAGATCCATCATGTAAACTCAACCAGATACTCAGTCCCTGCCATAAAATAGATGTTCAGAAGGTGGGAAATCACTGTCTAGCAATATCACAATATCAGAGCATAATGTCTTTTCCCAGCTACAAGCTGAGAAGGATGGCAGAGAAAAGAAGACAAGGCAGAGTTAGCGGCTCCAGATCAGCGTGTGATCTCTGCTATCCAATGCCTGACAGCATCCAGCTATGGCATGTCTTAAGGGCATTCAGTGGTCACCTTTGCCTTTTCCCTCACCCAGCTGAGCTGTGTATTTGTGAGTGTGTTGCACCACAGAAGCACCCATAGGGTGCTTAACCCAGAGGTTGCTCTTCCCTGGGGAGTTACAGTTAGCATTGCCAAACTCCAAACCTAAGTGCCATCACCACACTCGCTAATTTGAATGGCCCTAGGAATGGTACTTTGCACAGTGCAGGAGCAGCCGGCTCCATGTCCAGCTGCTGTCAGCCTGTGAGGGCCCAGTAGAGATGTTTGTGGCTCCTGCCCACACAACTACCACAGAGAAGAGGGTCCACATAGTGGGATGTCCTGAGATAAATCACCTGCAGTTTCTGACTCCTTTCTGTTGTGAAGTTGTGCAGTGAATGGAGAAAGCTAGGTGGCTTCAGGATGCTGCTCGGGAGAATATAAAAAGGCACATGGGTAAGAGGCAAATGGGGAGTGTGGTGAGAAGGGCTGGGAGATGCTGGGAGTGGTGTGAAGACCCTTGAGGACGCAAGCTTGGCTCCTCATGCTTGTTGCACTCTCTCAGGGTCTATGGCCTTGAACGCTGTTCACAGCAAAGCAGCCATAAAAGCAGGCATTGTTTCAAAGCGCTTATCCAGTCATGCTTAAAGGGTTTGTACATGTTTGTTAGAAGCTGGAAGTGAAAATACGAGTTAAAACATAAGGTAAGCCTTGGGGTAAATGTACTATGTGAGACAGGGTACAATCTGGTCTAGCTACTTGCTGTGCTTGCACTTGGTTACCTCCAGGTCAGAATGAAGCTATATCGTCAGACCCCAAACAAGATCCTAACCTTTCTATCTTTAGGTTTCATTGAGATGGCAATACACTGATTACAGAATATTTTTCAGCTAATTATGAATGCAGGCTCTATAGGTCATTGAGAGTTCATACTATTCCCTTGGCATAAGCAGATGTCTTTGAGATAAACCTTCCCCAAACATGTCAACAACCCCACACTATCCTGTATGTTGTGCTGGAAGGGGGGGGGGGGGGGGGAAGACAGCAGCTTTCCAAACAACTGAAGAGCCAGATGACTCTAAGAACTAGACATTAATTTATTAACATTAATTAAATAATTGCTTTTCAGGTATTGGCTCCTAGGCTTTATAGCACAGTGGCTGCTGATTTATAAGCAGGTCTCATTGATGAGGTAAAAATATAGGGCAAGCAAGACCTGCCATGTAGCCTGTAAGCCCTGCTGGCTTCAGGCAAGGCCAACAAGGTTGACTAGCATGGTTCCCAGACTGCAGAAGAGCAGCAGAGGAGCCCCGCACAGAAACATCGAACTAAGTCTGGCAGTTACACCATCATCACAAAAGCCTGTGTGCACACCATCATCTTTGTTCCTGTTTCTTCTCACCCTCTATTTTGCTCCTTTTCCCTAACTTTATCTTTCCCCCACAGTCTTCCTGCTTGCCTTCTACCCACTACCCAAATTCTCTCCATTCTGTACCTTCTTTGTCTTTCCGTAACATCCCACCTTAAAAGAATCTGCATTTCTTCTCCAAATTTTGTTCCTTCCTGCTTTACTCTTTTCCTGATCCATTTTCTCATTTCTTATCTGCAGGTATGCCTTATTCCAACTGCAATATATCTGGGATCTTTTTTCATTCATTGTTCTTGCTGTAATTTTCTCCTCCAGAATTTTCTTTTCTCGTCTACTCTAGAGCAAATGTCTCTCTCAAGCAAAGGCAACTAGTGCAGTTACCTCTCTCTGCACTTCTGTCCATCATCTCTGCATTAACCACTGTGATCCAGCTGGCAAGTAGCATGGCAGAGAAAGAGCTCCTTGCTGTCTGTGACTCCCGAAATACTTGCTGGCAGGAGGAGAAAGTGGTCAGAATTAGTCAGGAAACACAGCAGTCAGTGTTATTGGAGAAGTGGACAGAAGGGGTGTGCTTCCCTGGGCAGTACTGATGGTTCAATCAGTCCACAAGTATGCCTTACTTCCCGAACAAATAGCATGTATTTTATTTTGTTGCTCAAGTAGGAGAGCTGATTCGTCCACCTGCTCATAGCTTATAAATCTTGAATGTGACAGGGCAGGATGCTGAAGGCATCTACCATGCTTTGCTCTTTGGGAAGCAACTGGCTGGGTTTCAACTGCTGTGATGAAGTGTGCTCCTTAACATGGAGACAGCCTATCTGGCAATTTCCTAGGACAATATACTGCCCTGCCACATCTAGCCTGCACATTTATGTCATGGCTTTTATACCACAGGATACTAAAGTATTTGCAGCTTATATAAGTGTAGGACAGCACCAGCTATCATTGAAGTGTTGAGCTGGAATTTCAGCAGCTCTTTGTCTGCGCTGCTGCACAACCATTTTCTCATGAGAAGGAGTGATAAATAACAACCTTTTATGTGTCTCTGCACGGTGATTCATGGGTGAAGCCTCTCCAGACTTCTATGGCATGAGCAAGTCTTAGACATGCAGGAGGATAAATATGAAGCCCCCAAAGGGTAAGGAGTCTCCCCAAAGTCAATGTTAGTTGTGGACTGTGGGCCCTGCACCAGTAAAGTGAGAAGGGAATTGCCAAAATGTTGGAATTAACAATCTGCTTGAGAAATAAAGAAGCCAGGTTGTATCGTTGTGTTCAATAGCACAGGCAGACCAGCAGCACAGGGGAGGGGGCTGCCACGCACTGCCGCTGGGGTCATAACTCAAGCAAATATTTATGGGCTAGTCATCCAGAATCCACACACATACTGCCCTTTCTCTTTTCTGCACGGAAGAGCAGCAGGCTCCTATGTCACCATGCCTCTTCCTTCAGCCCAGAACAAGAATCTACACACAGCAGGTTGAGACACAGGAGAGCCAGCCAGGGGCGAGCTCTGGTACCTCTATTTTTGCTTTCATTAGCTGAAGTATCATCTTCGGTTCGCCCCTCCCCCCCCAACCCTCCAGCCCTGATTTCTTATCACAGTTGCTTGCATGAATGATATTATGACGCCAGCAGTATTGAGACATTGCTGTAAATAAAGGCACTTTTAAACTCTAAGACCTTTTCCTGTCTTTAAGAGGACTGTTTAGATATTGTTTTAAACAGGAAAAGAGAAAACAGGAGTCCTTTTTTTCAGTAGCATCTGTGATGTCTAAAACACCTTATCTGTCATGTAAAAGAAGTCAAGAGATAACATTTGCTGAGAAATATGAAACAGGCTCTGAGTAGGACTTATCCCTTATCCATGGATATTTAACGGTATAGTGTATGGGAAAAGCCTTTCCTGATATTATTGTATCTACACACCCTATCTTTTAAAACATAAACACCTTTGCACAGTAAGACCACTGTGTCACTTGTTCTTTACCACTTAGGGAGATAGAGTTCGACTCATTAATCACTGACCCCTGAGCCCAACTGTCTGACCAGATTTTTGTTCATCTTGTTGTCCTCCCATGCACACTCTAACATCTCAACTTGGATATAAGACTTTTGGGGAGAGCCAAAAGCCTTGCTAAAGTCAAGCTAAATGACCTCTGCTGCTCTCCTCCCACCCACCACATATCACAGAAAGCAATCAGGTTGGTCAGGCATGAGTGACAAATCCATGTTGACTATTTCCAGTCACGTCCTCTTGCATGTACCCCAAAATGCACTGCCAGAAGACTCAGTCCATGACTTTCTAAGGGATAGAAGTAAGGTTGAATGATCTGTAGTTCCTTCTGGTATTTTTTGAAGATGAGTGCAACGTTTGCCCTTCTCCAGTCGATGTAGCCCTCTTGCAGCATCCATGACTTTTCCAGGCTGATAGAATAGCCATGCAAGGACATCAGCCAGAGCTCTCAGCAGCCTTGGATGCAGCCCATGAGGTCCCATGGATTTCTCCGGGTTGAGTTCTCATGAGTGATCTCTGAACCAGTCCTCATTGTCTGCAGGTAGCTCTCCTCCCTGCTCCCATTTTCTAAGCACAGAGGCCTGCGAGACCTTGTCAGTGAAGAATGAGGCAGGGAAGGTGCTGAGAACCTCAGCCTCAGCTGTGTCTGCTGCCACTAAATCATCTGCCCCCATTCAGGAAGGGACTATGTTTTCCTTGTTTAAATTTTTACTACTAATGTAGAGGTAGAAACTCTTCCTGCTGCCCTTAATATCCCTTACAAGCATCAACTCTAGATAAGCTTTGACTTTCCTGACACCATTCCTGCATGCCTAGGCAATGTTTCTAAATTACTTCTTTTTAACCTGTCACTGCTTTTATCTCCTATATACTGCTTTTTTGTGTGTGTTGAAGCTTCATCATGAGTTCCCTGTTTAGCCAAGCTCATATTTTGATGTCTGCTTATTTTCCTGGACCATTCTTGCACTTGGAAGAGGGTGTACTTGAAGACTTGCCAGCTCCCTGAGCTCCTATACCCTTCAGAGCTTTGCCCCACTTGGTCAGGTTTCTCCCTAGCAGTCACAAAGAGGATCCTGTGGCTGTAAAAGCCAAACCTCTACCTATGACACTAGATGGACAAACAGGTATTGACCCGCAGGATCCCTCTGCTCCTCCCCAGGCTGGTAGGATCGAGGATGCACCACCAGGCCCTCATGGCCTTGACTCTCACCTCCAGTGCTATACAGTCACTCCTGATATGCTCCAATTCCCCCTGGCAGTATCACTTGTGCCCACATGGAAGAGCTGCAGGAGGCAGTAGCCTGAGGGCCAGGCAAGCCTCAGCAGTCTCTGAATGTCACAATCCAAGCCCCTGGCAAGCAGCAAACCTTCTACACAGCAGGTCAGGTTGGCAGATGGGGCCGCTGGTCCCTCGCAGCAAAGAGTTGCCGACTGCTATCTTCAAAGCTTCATCCTGGCAATTCTCTGGTTTGGCCATCTCTGATGCCTCCTGGACATGGCTTTTTTTTCCTCATCTGCTACCAGAATATGGACCCAGCTCCTCACTTGCAGATCTGCAGGTGAAGAGAGAGCTAATTTGCTATAGTGTGTGGAAATTTAGTTCCACAATATATACAAGCATCAGGCAATTAGACTAGTGATGTCCCAGTGACATATTTGTTCCTGTCAGGCACTTACGGATTCCTGCTTCCCCAGGTCTGTATATTTGGGAGAAAACCGCAAATGTTTGTTTCCATTGTCATATTGGTCTATTAAGGAGTGACATCACTGTCTGCTCCTCTTCTGCCACAAAGAAAAACTGCTTATAATCTTCCTCTTTCTCTCTGTGGTACTTAAATAGCCTTTGGTATCACTGTACTAGAGTCAGTTACAATATTTAATATAATTTACCTTTCATAGTGTTCCTGTGAGACAGGAAACTAGTTCCATTTTTAATTTATGAACATGTAAATGAGGCATAGAGAGACTAATTGACTTGCCCACAGAAAGACTGTGACAGAATAGGAACTTGAACTTATACCTGCTTAGTTAACATGCTGTATATTCTGGTTACTTGTTCTTTCGTACTCCTATTTTGGTGCCCTCTTGCATTTGTGAATGAATTGACCTGTATCACTGCACTCTTTTAAGACATGCTGTAAGCTTGAATCTGATCCCACACACATATGGAAGTGGAAAAGAGCTTGGGCTAATCTGTGAGCTCATCCAAACCAAGAGCCCCAAGGGATGCGGAACTTTGGTATCTCCTTTTTTTTATATACTTTGTCAAAATAAGTTGATCTTTCATGTTATACCATGACAACATAAAGCATTTCAGAAAGCTAATTGTTTATGTACTGAGTAAGGAGCACCAGCAGAATACAGAAATTGTGATCTTCCTTACAGCTATTTCTTTTTTTTTGTTTTTGTTTTTAATGTAGAACCTTTCCAGCATTTTTGGGGTAGATCATACATGGATCTTTCCATCCTCCACTCCTCTTTTCATCAAAAAATAAATATGAAAGGTCTGCAGAAGCCCTGGAGGGAAGTGGCACAATCCCAGATGTTGTAGGATCTATGTCGCAGCTGCAACAAACCTGCATGTGGCAGCTGCTTTTGCACAGCCGTCAACAGTAACAGCTGAAGGGGTTCTGCCCCTAGTGGATAATCCCCTGAGAAGGAAATAGTGTGAGCAGAAGCAACAGGCATTACAGAGAAGATATCACATTGCCACATTGCCACTTCCATTGCCATTACTTTTCCTTTTGTTATAAAGCAGGCAAGAAAGCAATGTAAAAGAAAGTAAAATTAGAGGTGCTCCCCTGCACCCCCAACCCCTAGAAGCAGCAGGAGAAATTGTCGCATCTCAGATGATGCTCTTCCCTTTCTAGATGAGTCTATAGGAGAGCTGAAGTCAAGGTATTTGCTACTGTTTGATCTATTCTAAATACTCTCCTTTAAAGTGGTAGAAAGATTCACTGCAAAAAAAGGTGACCCATAATCCAAAACAATAACAAAAATTTCATGAGCTCTAGAGCCTGTCCAGTGAAGACATATTCCTAGCAGATTATATCTAATCACTTGAGAAAAAAAACATGCATTTGGGGAACATGTAAGAAATAAAACAAAACAGAGGTTTATATCTTTACCAAGGATAAAGTAGTTTCTATGTTCATTGTCGCTATGTTTTGATATATGTTTAGTTATATTATGTCCTAAGATCATCTAATTTCCATGTAAAGTGTAGCTACTTTCAGTTTTACTCTACAGTGTTCAGGAGAAACTTTGATTTGTGTGCCCTAAGGTATATCTGAGAAATGCATAATTTTCTTTAAGTTCCTCTGTCACGCACCATCAGTAAATTCCTGTACAGATTACAACATGGATGTTTAGTCAGAGGTCTGCACTCCCACGGAGGAGAGTGGGAGGAAATAATAACTGTGTGGACCGAAGTGAGAAAAAGGGTAGAAAAAAGAGAGAAGAGGGAGAGAAATTCCATTAAGAAAGGTTACTGAATCAAAAAGAATTTATCAAAAGTAGACTGGTGAGAGTGGCTCTTGAATTTTTATGAATTTGAGCAGTACAAAAGTCAGTCTGCTTTGGACTGTAATTCCAAGTATTAGCAGAATTGGGACCACTGAGGCGTACTCTGTCACTGTTTCTAATCTCTGTTGCTCTGGAACATCAGTTATACATCAGTCCAATTAATCATCAGTGATAACAAAAGTTGTTTTTTTCTCCACTTTAGAAATTTTGCTGTGTGTGTGTGTGTGTGTGTGTGTGTGTGTGTGTGAACTTTATCAGATATAATTTCTTTTTCCCCTGTGAAGAAAAGCTTATGAAGTTCATTTATACCAAGAACATAAATCCTATCTCGTACTATTTTCCCCTGTAACCTAGCATGATATATGGGTTATAGCTATGCTAATACTTAGCATTTAATGTGGACTGATGAAAACAGTTCATCACTCACACAGATACACCACATACACACTAGGAAATACCGATCAGTATGCACACGTGTGTCAGACCAGCAAAGATACCTGGAGCAGCATCGTAATATGACATATACTGCCTCAGATACACTGTAACAGGCAGGTGTCTTGATACTTCTCTTTGGGGATCCATAGCATTAAAAATGAGTACTTTCCATTATATAGCAAAAATCTCTCACTTTCTTGTCACTCTTCCCCCTCCACAGATTTATCTCCTTCTGTTAATGACTCCCTTTTTTCAATTTGTGTCTCCCTCTGACAGATAATACTTTGTCTCACTGTTCTCCTGGCTTAGTCTGACTCTTGCCTTGTTTGCTGCTCGTTATTTGCACTCCATCCAGCAGAATGTAGATACAAGAACTTTCCCATAATCAGTTCAATAATTCCACTTCAAACCTAGTCATACCGCTGCCACATATAATCCTGACAACTCATTATCTGCCAGCCTCAGTAGGCCTGGCTCTTGCATTTTAGTTGTGCTGTGACCTCTGCCTTCTTCCCTTGCCTTCTACACTTTAATTCACTGTTAAACTCCCATTTTAAATTTTGCCTTTATTTGCATTTACGCAACTGGAAGGGAAGGAGGGCAGACTGTGGCTGTGTTGAGAGGCTGCTCCTCTTTTTGCAGCCCAGTGGGGCTGCTTTAGCAGAGATGCCAGACTCTAACTCCCCGAACAACACTTTTCCTAGTGAGAATGCATGAAATGAGAGCACATGTTGTGATTCTTGCCTCTATTTCCAGCTAGTGAAATATTACAATGAACATTTGCAACATCTTCCATCTGAAGCTTTCGACATACATACATTTACCAGCCGGAGAGTCAGGCAGGTTTGATCATCCCTGTGTAATGGAAAGATAGACTGAGCCGCAGCATGAGAACAAGAACTTGCCAAAGGATGTCAGCCCTTGGCACTGGGCTACTATTTGTAGCTTCAAAACCAGTCTGGAGCTGAGTGAGATGCAACTTAGGAACACAGACCAGAGTTTTCCAACCATGCTGCAGTCCCAGCATGGGCTGGTGGGCAGGGCAATGTTGACAGTGTAGAGTTTCATGCAGGAGCTCTGGCCTGAGGGTGACCTGGCTGCAGGGACCCCCTGTGGGATATTCTCAAAGCAGAGGCCAGGAGCAGAGCAAACTGATGGCCCTGGGAGCTCTCCTTGGGCTGGAGAAGGTTCCATGAGGCAGCATGTGGGAGGTTCTCACCTCACTGTTTCCTCTCTCTGCACATGGCTTCCTTGCCTTCCCCTCCTTTTCTCTGCTCCTTCCCTCTGCCTCTTAGTTTCCCTTCTTCCACTCCTCTCCAGAGCCAGCTTTGTCCTTTCCTTGTCTCCCTTGTAGTCTATCCTTGCCATTTCGTGATACCACTTTGTCTTTGCCTCACAAGTGTGTTCTCCAGGAGCTCTCCTGTTTCCATCCACATACCCATTAGTGAGTTTTACATGCAAAGAAGGAACAGGGAGACAGGAGGTTCCCTGCCCAGATCTCCCAAGCCCCACTGTGAAGCCCATTAATGACACCAGCCTTGTCCTACAAACATTACTTTGGACATCCTACAGTGAAAGGCTGTGGTGAGCACTGGCTGGCAGCTTGATAGAAAAACAGAGGGGAAGTAGCACAAGGAAGCATCCCAGCACTTAATAAATGAGATAGGGGCTGGTCTCCATGACAAAGAGGAGTCTCTTGCCATATCCCTTGGCAAGAAACTGAAAAATCAGGCACTTAACAAGCCAGGCAAGGACCTAGCCACAATTTTCACGGTGAGGTAGGAGCATACAAGTAACAATTACTGTGTTAGTGTGAAAGGAGAAGATTGAATGTGAGGTTTATTAGGCAGCAAACAGGTTTGTCTTACATCTTCTTCTCTCCTTCAGTCAGGAAAGAACAAGTCTTTCTAATCCTGGAGACCCTATATATAACTAAATGTAATGTTTCTTCTGGTGCAGCAGAGGACAAGCAAAATTTCAGAGTCTAATTGCTCTCAGATGGCTTGTATAAGACTCAGGCGTGCACTTGAAGCTGAGCATTCACATATATCTCAAAAGATGAATCAGGATTTTGGCTCTAGTTCGTCTTTAAAGACAGCAGCCCTAGTGATGACCAAAGTGGCGGCTCTTGCATCAGCTCTTCCAAGTGAGAAATGTCACTGACTCAATGTTTGTGCCAGGCCATATAGCACCACCTGGCTCAGGCATTAAGGAACTGTCACAGCACAGATAATATAAAGAGACAGTGTGCTCTGAAATATCTTTGGATACTGAGGAGAGGAGCAGTCAGGAAACACAGTTACCACCACATGAGATGGCTGTGTAAGACATGAGCAGGTTTCATGCTTTCTGGTAGCATAAATCCTTTAGTACACAACAAACTACTCCCTTTGAACCACTGAACTATGTGTCCCCTTCACACAGGCAATTTTTTATCCTACCTAGTGTAAAGAACTTAATGTTCGACCAGCACCATTCCTCTTCATCCCGTGAAGTGCAGCCCATGCAAGAAAATGCAGGACCTAGACCACCAGTTTCCTGTGCATCACCAATAATTGATGGCCCATGAGAGCATCAGGACAACACAAAACTTAAACCATTTTGGACTAGGGAATGACCCAGCTTTGCTTCAGTCACTCCTGCAGCATAAGCAACACTTGCCACACAGAGCCAGAGCACAGGCAGGCTGCAGCTTACAGTATCTGAAGAGGTAAGAAACAGCTACAGTGCCAGTAAAACTCTTAACTCTGGTGGGGCACAAGTCACACCATGAACTGCATATTTTATTACCGTGATCTTTTCTAAAAGGCCTCTGCAGCAATTTGTCCATTTAAGCGGAAGCTGAAGTTATCATACTCCAGAGCTGTCATTATATCAACAATTACAGTTCTCCATTTACCTCTTTGTGGCTCCCAGAGCTCTTGCAGGGCTGACAGTCCATACTACATGAGGCTCAGTTCAAATCCCAGAGAAGCTACAAATGCCCACTCCCAACGGTGTCTGAGGTAGATGGGTCCCGGGGGAAGAAGGTAGGTGATATTTGCTCTGCAGCCTTTATTTTTAAGGGCCTGAATTCATAATTGCTTTTAAAAGTAGACTAATGCACTGCTGAATGAAGCCATTGAGAAGATCAACTGACTAATGTTATCTTCTTGACTATGTCTCTGCCAGGACAATATTACCTGTTTGGGGATAGCAGTACTTACCTTGAAAAAGTGGAGGTAGCTGGCTCCAGAAAGCCTGATGGTAGGAAAGGGCTGTTCACACCTTTTTTTACACCCTGAAGGCTCATTTGGTGGGATCTTTTGTCTGAGTTAGGTGCAAATCCATAGGTCAGAGAAAATCTGCTGTCTTGTATATCCATTCTTGAGCTTCTTCCTCATATGATGCCATGAGGCTGAAGAAACATTCTCATCTCTTTTGCAGTTATTTTGTTTCCATGCTGAGGCCACTGAGGTGGGAGACTCCTGAGCACACAACACTATTTAGTCTGAGCAGTGGGACCAGAACGTATGTGCACTCAAAACACCTGCTTCAGGCAGAATTGCACTGCTGAGCTGTATCACTGCAGCCAAGCACAGTAATGTGTCTGAAGTCTCCACCTTTTGCTGCTTCTCTGTGTTGACTTTATCTCACTGTGGGGCTTTATTCTTTTCTCCAACCATCTTTTTGAGCACACATGTCAAGCTGACTGTAGTTTTCTCCATTTCTTCCTTCAAATTCATAAGCTGTGTTCTGGGTTCTCTCTCAAGGTTGCTCTTCCATGACTCTTACATAAAACTTACATGACAAGAAAGAGAAAGGTTTTACAGCAGAATAACAGGGTCACTCACAGCAAAGGGCATAAATTCAGAAGGCCTTGGATGGATGGTTGCAGGCTGCACATGAAAACTGAAGCAGTGTGTTAAATGACAACGTGAGCAGCAGCGACAGCTGCCTGTGCTGCCTGCACCAGGTTTGAACACACACCACAAGCTGTGGCGGTGGCAGCATGTCAGGCAGGCTGGGTGCATCTCCATCAGCACTTTCTGAGCTACCCTCTCCTCCTCTCCCATGGGAGCAACGCTGTGTCCCGTTGTTCCCTTCTTCTGGATAACTCTTTTTCTTGGCTGGCTCCCCATCATGGAGGGACAGAGCTCATCACGCCATCAGGAGGATTCCAATCTGACACTATGGATAGGGACCTGCTAGCCAGACCTACCCTTCACAACCAGAAGCTTTTTCAAACTTTTTTTTTCTCTTGTCAAGACAAGGAAATTTATTTTTATGGAGGGTCAGGGTAATGCTAACAAACTCTCTTCCCAGCCCTGTTTCACATGCAGTCTGCTGTATCTCCTGGTGACTGGCTGTTTGTCACCTCTTTCCTACTTCCTTAAAATTGGCTTTCACTGTCCTATGCAACTGATTACATTATGCACTTTATATCTCTCACACTTAACAGTACTTACCCATCTATACCTTCCCTACATCCCATCTCCTCTAAAGTTTAAGATCCTGCAGGAATCTCTTAGAGGGCTCATTTCCCTTAATATAATTAACAGAAATTTATGGGAAGAAATAGGAGAAATACGAATACAGAGATGACCCGACACTTGGGTACAACCTCTTGGGAACAGTAGTTAACAATCTAGGATCTGTTGCAATGATCTGGATGAATTAGAGGAACTGTCAGGAAGGAAATGAAATGTAACAAGTATGAGCACAGCACAGTCAAGAGAATTACAAATGCAAATACAAAATAAGGTATCCGAGACTGGACAAGGGCAATGCAGGGAAAGAACCTGAGGTAATCACTCATGAAGAAATAAGGATGAGTAGTTAGTGACAAGCTATAATTAAGAAAAGGCAAATGCAGTCTTGGGATGTATAAGAGGGAAAATCGTATGAAACATATTACCCAGAGTGTTTTGCCACAGCAGCTGCCATTAGCTAAGATGCAGTTAACAGAAGTGTTGGATTTGTAGCGCTGGAAGATGAGGCCAGGAATTCCCACCTGAGAAACCTTACTCAAAAGCTCCTGTCCCTCTCTACTCCAACAAAGCCTTTGTTTATTGAACTTCACACATACTGCAATGTCAAACTATATTCAGGCTGTTTCACAGGCTGAAAGAGCAGGGAGAGATTAAACCTCCTTTTCTGGATTAGCCGGGGCTTTTAACAGTTTTATATTTTACATCTGCATTTTTTTAATCTCTTGCTAGTACATACAGGGGTGAATCCTTAAGCTATAGCAAACATGCAAGGGAAGGAAGAGTTTATCTCCTCCTCACAAAGTGCTGTTGTATGTACTGTAGAAGTTATGCTCAACAGTGGGCAGCACAAGGGGAGATCTGCCATTACTGATATGTGAGTTGGAGTCCACCAAGCTGCAGGTTGGGCAGCAACTACTGTCAATCTAAAACCACATGGTGACTTCTCTGATGTACACAGTGAAGTTCCTGCATCTAATAGTCCTCAGACTGCGTGACAGAAAGGATGAGGAGAGAGAGGAGGGAGAGCCAAGAGCAAGTAAGTTGTTAAGCCATTGAAAGTACCTGACTGGCAGAGAAATTACAAGACTCAAAGATGGGATGTCCATGGGGCCATGGCCATCTTAGTCTGGGACCATGCCCCAGATAAACTAGACAAGATAGTATAAGAGCAGAGCAGATTCAGAAATGCCAGTAAATGCAGTGGATGATCTTTTGTTTTTTTATGTTAGTGTCAAATGAAGACTCTTGTTGCCATCAAACTCAAAGGGAAGGCATACATTTCCTGGAGTTATTTTTTTAAAATATCACACTCTTCTTCCATCATACTAAAAGGATGAACCCTCTTAGCTCTGGCCTGACTGCTGCTTGACCACCCATTGTCCACTTGCAAAGAAGTTGCTTTTGGGTACAATGACAAAGAAGAAGAGCAAGGGTGCCTCCATCTGTGTTGCAATGAGGATCCTGGGTTTGGTTGTGCTTGCTCTCTTTTTTTCCCCCTGTTTGCCATGTCAGCAGGCCTTCATCTGAGGGAACTGGCAGATGGTATATTGGGATATGGGCTGAAGTGAACAGAAAAATAGTAGGTGCTCAGAAGACAAAAATGTTGAGGGAGACAAAGTGACTACCTATCTACCCAGCTTCCTTAACATCATATTAGCAAGCAGCTATTTTAAAAGTCAATATTCCTTCTATTTTCTCACTCCCTTGTCTTTGCAGTTAGCTTTTGACTGAATTCTTTAAGGTCCCTAAGTGAAGAAAATGGAATATTAGTTGTTTTACCTCAGGAAAAATATCCATGCTGATAACTGTCTGGCCTAGCCTTTGATGTAATGAAACTTGATTATCTTAGTACCACTGCAGTAAAACTGGATACCGTTGGGCCCAGTGTCCATTTTAATGGCTTAATAATTCACTTTGCCTGCAGCCATGAAGAGACCGTTACAAAAAAATCTTACTGCTAATAGATAGAAGGTCAGAGTCTTACCCTTCCTGTCACAGGTAGATTACAACAGCTGAAATTGTCATCACAGTAATATAAATATATATATTTTACCTTCAGATGCTTTCCAGCCCCCTCTGATATGCAGAAGGAAAAACTCAAATAAGTGTCTTTTGTCCATAAAGCAAATCTAATTTATTATTAATATAGAACCATTAAGAGTGTGTTGCATTTTACAGGCATTAACTGATTGACAGGTCCTTGACCTAAAAAGATTTCCTTCTCAGTTTAAGTATCATAGGACAGGTAAGCATGGCAAACAAAGGAAGGGTTACAAAAATAATATTATGTACTAGTATGGTTTGTTATGCACATATCTTGCATATGCTGCAACATCACTAAAGCCAGGGGCTCAGTAAGGTTCAGAAAAGGATTTGGTGTTTTTACTGTTATGATGGAGTCTGAGTTATTTCTAACAAGTCATTCTGAACTAAATACCTGACTGAAAACACTGGAGAGAATAACAGTTTTCCATGAGAGGTGAGAGAAATAGTGATTAAATATCCCTTTATTCAATGAGGTTGAGCCAAGAGAAGCTGTTGCCCAAATTACAGACCAGTACAACAGGTTGGGCACATAGTTTGGGTGGTCTCAATGAAAATGGTATGCTACGGGGCTGTAAAAGGGAGGTGAAAAGAAAACAAGAAATCCTTCAAGAGAGTAAGACTAAAGTCTGAAAGCTGCATTCACAGCTAATCGTAACATGACTTTCAGAGAACTCTGTTCTGCTTCTTTGGGTAGAATTTTGGCTGCAAAAAGGACTTGAAATTGTGGGTAAGAGAAATACTTCCTGTGTTCATGGCACCTAAACAAACAGGGTTGCTTCAGAGAAATGTCTGATCATGTACAGACAGAGATACAGTGAGACTAGTCATTGTGGCAAATACAAATACAGAAACTGCATGAATTAGACAAACACATATCCAACTGCCAGAGAAATAAGGTCTGTCTTAACTTATTGCCACACTGCATTCTCGCCTTGGGATCTTCATCACGTTTTAGTCCCAAATTGCTGATCACCCATTTAAAAAATCTTCAGGCATGTGACTTCAAGCTCTTAGGTTTCAGGATATAGCTGAAAGTCATCAAACTGCTCCAATCCACTGTCTCTGAAATAAGCAATCAGCTACTGCCCACACCATAGGCCTGGTGTCACCATCAGTGGGGAGGAGTAGGTGCCTCCTCGGTATGGTTCATCTCAGCTCTCTGAACTCCTCCCACAGACTCACAGAATCATAGAATGGTTGAGGTTGGAAGGGACCTCTGGAGATCATCTAGTCCAACCCCCCTGCTCAAGCAGGCTCACCTAGAGCGTGTCAGACAGGGTTGCATCCCAGGAGGGTTTTGAATATCTCCAGATACTCCACAACCTCTCTGGGCAACCTGCTCCAGTGCTCTGTCACTCTCACAGTGATGAAGGTTTTCCTCATGTTCAGATGAAGCTGCCTGTGTTTCAGTTTGTGCCTTTTGCCTCCTGTCCTGTTGCATGGCACTACTGAAAAGAGTCCAGCCCCAGACTCCGATGCACTCCCCTAGGGTGCATGAATGAATGGGTCTCTGGAAGTGGTTATTACTTTCTTTTCTTCACATGGAGACCGGTGAGTACTCAGCGCTGATGTACACAGCTAACTTTCAGACCTCCCACCTGAGTGAGATGAGTCCTGCTACATCTGCTGTCCTAGAGCTAGGCTGGTGCAGGCCAGGAGGCCGTCATGAAACTCTTGGGGAGGACACAACACACAGAAGAGCTCTCTCCCTGGCATGGGCAGTTTTCACCACTTTCTGAACATTTTTTCTGTTCTCTGCCTACCGGGTTTTCTGAGACATACACCAGCATGTTTTGTTTTCATAAGCAGAGAGTGCTTTTGTTCCAAAACCAATTTACCTTTTATTTATGGGAATCTGAATGGAATTGCACTAGATAAATGTGGTCTTAATTGCCCTCACAGACCGTACAAATGTTTATTCTTTGTTTGTTTCTTTTTTTTCCCCATACAGCTATATTAAGGAAAATTATTAAACCTATACAATATATGTAAACACATTTCACTGTTTGAGCAGGAGGAATCAGAGCTGGGTGATATACTGTAATTCATCAAAAGGTCTGACCCTGCATTATCAAAGGATATTTTTCTGTATTTTGAAAAATCTTTTTCCCAACAAATGTTGAAGTGCATTATTTGATCAAGCAACAACACTTTAATCTATATTGTGTACTTTCTTCACAATTAGAGGTCACAGAATAATGGTTCTCTCTGTTTTTAAAATAAATCCTTTTAGAACTGCTTTTAGAGGTATAGATCCAATGCCAGGATTTTTCTTAGTAGGAGAATATAGCATTTGGTTGGAACAGTCTCTTTAAAGAGACTCTTTAAAATCCAAGATGATAGATAATGGGACTTACTGTTTTGGTGTCACAGTTATATATTCCACACAAATGCACTCTTCTCAGGTCCTTCAGCAGAATGAAACAATCTAGGTCTTGATTCAAGCTCATCTGAAGTTACTCTGAGCCTCTCCACTGATATCAGTCAGCTCTGGATCAGGCCTCCTGAGGCTAAAGGAAGAAGTATCTGACCCTATCTGTTTATTTGCATCCTCAACACCCATCAGCTCAATGTGACGTGAAGAAGACTTGACTCGTGATTCCAAGAACTCAATACCTTGTGAAGAGCAAGTGAGACAAGGCAGATGGATCAGATGCAGATGCAGAGGATCTCAAGTAGCTTGGAAATTGGTGAATTCTCATCAGTTGCACTTGTAGCTCAAGGAAAACAAATAGTGGAGACGGAGACTTTGATGAAACTGGTATAGGATTCTCCTCACCCACATACGTAGCTCCTGTATATGATTGCCATAAAATATTACTAAGGTACAGCACTGATTCGACAGCACATCAAGAATTTAGATGTTTCTACGAATAACAAACAAGCCTGATTCTTTGTTCCTTTCTTTTCTGACAAAAAATTAAAAATCTTGGGATCCATCGCCCCCCAGATTAATGCATTGAAAAGAAAAAGCACCTATTCTACCCTCGTTCACCTAGGCTCTCTCTATTGCTACCAGACAGTAGTGGGTCCCTCCAGAGGCCAGCCTAACCAATTTGTCTTCCATACCTCCAACCTGGTGGGGCTCAACCCTCCTCTCCCTCTTGAGCTGCATCTCTCTTTCTTTTCAAGCAAAGGAACGTAAAGCACTAGTTAAGGCTTTTAGACAGCCAATGTCAGGCAATATAAATGCACCCCCCTCCCCGCAATGACACAGGCCCTGGGCTGTACTTGGTCAAGATTTCATTGTACAGATTACTGTGTGTAGTTTATAACTCTCTATATAAGTCTTTTCTTTCTTGGCTGTTCCTCCAAGAAAGATTAGGTGCCTGGCAAGTTTTCTTATTCATTTAAAAATCTAGAATGTAGCCAGATAACACAACAGTCAATCATGGCTGTGTTTTATCAGGACCTCATCTGTTTCAGGAAGTCAGTGGAAGTCCTGCTTAATCAAGCAGGGCAGAAATTGCCCTACACATTTCCCTCCTTCCTCTGGCTATCATGTTCCTTTGTCAAAAGTTCCTGTGTTTCATCTATAGTTTTAGAAACAACATTTGCTGTAAGTTAAAAAAAGTGATAGCTTAAACTGCAAAGTTAAATTCAAGAAAAAGTTAATAAGGATAATTAGGCAGGGATGTAGAGAGGCCATCATTTATCTGAATCAAAAACTGTGGATATGTATGACTGTGTTATATATAAGATACTGGTGCGAATGATATAATAAGGAATTCTGCAAATGCAAGGGGTCAAAGTAGAGAGCTGAGATGATCTCTTTCTACCTGTGATTTTTAAGTATGCCTAATGACATAGGACTTTTAAAGGAGACGAGAGGAAAAAGGATCTTTCAGGTTTGCCCATTTGGCAGACATTAATTCAGCTGAGCTAAGCAACCTGTAAATGGAGCTGGCAAATGCTATTATTCCAGGTGCAAAGTTTTTTTCCCTTTTATTTTTAATGAACACAAGAAAGACCCAAAGTTTACCCCACAGAAAGCCACATTTGGGAATTTGCCAGAAAACTTAGTGTCACTGACTTGTATAAAAGAGAGCAAAATCCAGCCACCTTCATTTTTAACAGGAAAGTAAGGTCCGTACTGAGTGCAGCCCCAGCGTGCCACGCTGAGCTGCTGCTAGCAGCAACCGCAGGCACGGCCACCTGTCACGACAGGCCACAGCCATGCGTTGAACAGGCGTGTGACTGCCGGACGCGGTGGTACAGCCATGCCAACACCATAGTGCATTGGCCTCAGCTGGTCCAAAAAGGCATTCTCTCCTGAGCAGTTGTTCTTTAAAACGAAACCTGGCTCTGCAAAATGATTTTCTCTTCATATCTATTAATGGTGATCAGCACTATCTTTTCATGCAGATGGAAGACCACAGTTCCGGATTCTATGCAGCATTTTAGGCAGCTTTCGATCTCTGTCATTCTATGGTTCCTGTGTGTTCCTTTATTTCTCGAAGGACCAAAAGGAGGTTACCTAGACAAGTGCCATGATAATTTTATGAAATAAATGCTGATTAAAAAGCCAGTTTCGAAGCAAAAGCATCAATGCACTCAAGTGCTTGTGAACTTCAGAATAATTTGGTCCCTGTTCACATCATTGCCCCACATTGCCCCACATATGCCAAGGCTCTGAGAGAGCCTTATGTAGCCACATTTCCTTAATGTTAGTGATTGGAGAAGGTATAGCAAAAGGAACCAGGCTCAGCACGTAGCATTTTAAGGTCACTTTTATCAGGTGAGCTAATATCTACCATACCAAGATATCTTAGAGCAACTTGTACTTATAAATAAACCCTTTTAAGTGACTTTCAGTAATAGGGCAGCTGACCTTTTCCTCTGGGTTGGGAAGAGTTCAATTGTGTAGGATTCTGCTAGCCCATCATAGAGGGTCTATCAGGGCTAACTCTGCCACCAGTCCCACTGAGGAACCTGCCATCCTTCTGCAACCTTGTACCACCAGGGATGCAGCCCCTGTTCCTGCTAGCTCGGTGTCCCCAGGCAAAGGTAGCCACCCAGTCCCCACCCAATCCCCACCAGGAGCTGATCTCCAAACCACAGGTAACTGCACATAACCCTTTACACAGATAGCACAAATACTAGGCAGCTACTAAAGCTCAGTAGCATACAAGGAAAATGAGTTTATTTCTATTTCAATTAGTTTATAACAGCACTTGCATTTTTGAAAATCCATAAACGATGAAGTAATTCACATTTAATTCACTTGTTATGTTGTGGGATTCACCAGAGCCCTCCAATTCAGGTTACAAGCCATATTTTCCAAATATCTAGGACAGACAGCATATTAGCACCCATCCAACTCATGGCAGCCTGGATCTGGCAGAAACATAAGGAGACCTGTAAAGCAACAGCTCTTTGAGACCAAGAAGAATTACAAATTCTGTCAAGTACCCATCCCCAAGAAGGAAATCCTTTTTCTATCCACCCCAACAGAGAAAGAATACAAACCTTTCAATTTGAACTTCTTTTACTTTGAAATAAGTGGTGCAAACAGTTGGAGACAAACATCTGTATTTTAAGGGAACTACCTGGTGCTATGGGTCACTTCTGAAAGACTGTATTTTATGTATCTCTCAAGAAAATGTGAAGTATGAAATAGTTATGAAGTCAGTAGCGTTCTCCAGAAGTTCAGCTGTTCCAGATACTCAGATATTCCAGTCACTGTTGATTCTGGGCAGTGGTGTGTAATTTGAATATATGAGGAGAGAAGAAATGTCACCCTATTTAGCCTTCAGATAAAGATTGTTATGATCTCCGTATTTACTGCATCACAATGTTCTTATCTCTTTGTTCACTTCCACCTAAAAAGATGGCCAGCTAGCTGCTTTCATAGCTACCTATAGATTCCCAGTTATATTTAGCTTAAGACTAGAAGTTCCACTGCTACAATCAGTACTAACATAGCTATGCCTTCTGTCATTACATGTTCTGCTATATATATATTTTTTAAGACTGCACTCTTCTCATCATTTGAATTTTTCTAAAAGTCTTAACTGTGTTTGCTATTCTCTAGTTTGTTAATATTAGATTATAGCTGTGGAGCAATACATAATCTCTTGTTTATAAACCCAGTATCGTGCATCTAGGCAATGTATCAACCAAGAAATCTGTTTTTTTTTTCCCACAGTGATGAATCACTGTCTTCACACCACTGTACTTTAACCTCATAATGACATTCATTATCACAACATTTTCAAAGCCTCTGCTTGTGAATGTAGTAAGGCACTGTTGTTATAATAAAGATAAACAGAATGGGAAATCTGGTAGGTAGAGCTGAGCTGAGTTACAGTTCAGTCTAGAGTTGAGTTACAGTTGTTTTCTTGAGTCTCCTCACCAGTCTCCACATAAGTACATACACAGGTGCACTCTCATGCACCCACATGTGCACATTCTCATTTTCAGTCAAAACTTAATTCATCTCCCCAAAAGGAAGGAGCATTTAGTCACTGAATATATAAGCCATATAAATTTTAGCTATGCCCAGTTCCCCCAAACACCCTCTAAATGGGAAAGTGACAGGAAAAAAGCAGTGTTGGGTCTATCCCCTGCATGAGTCTTTCCACAGAAGAGTGGAAGTACAAGGCAAGACCTATCCTAGGACATACAGGGCCTGTACATCCTCCATACCGAGTTAACAGCATCATCAAAATCTTTACTGTACATGAGGAAGTGTGCTTATGAGTTCTGCATTTATCTGTCTTCTGGACGGGTAATAGAAAGTTTGGATTCAAACCACAGGTTAACATCTGGTTTTCCTCTCTCTTTACTGAGCTGATCCATAGCCAGATACCCTGGCAAATATTTCTTTGTCCCAAGCTCATTTTCCACTATCTTGGGCTTTGAAATGTGCCCAAACTTGCTCAGATAGTTCAGAGGCTGACATGTTCCTTGCTGCAGATATCAAGAATATCGTGATTTTTAGCAACGGAGCAATGCAAATAAAAGCAAATCATGTTGCTGAGAGGCCTAGTTAAGTAGGAGTTCTTATATTTGACTTAAGGAAGTGGCTTATAGTGAAGATGATACATGGAGTAATTTGCTCTCTACTCAGAAAGAGCAAAACAGCTTTATGTCAGCAGAGATATATGAGCCAACTTTGTTTTAGGAGAGAAACAGATCATAAAGATCTCATTGCTTAATAAATTGGGATGTGTACAGACTAAGTCTGGGATCGTTTTGCTTTAGGGAATTTTGATAAGATGTCCATGATAATATTATAGCAACACATATACTATAATGATGATAAGGTAACCATGGCAATGATGATAAGACAGAATTGATGCCAACATACATATGTAAGCCATTCTAGTAGAGATACATGAACATACAGAGTTTAAGAAAACAAATATGTTAAGTGCATGTGCTCAGGTCTAAAAGCCACTTGTGTGTTTCCCCATGATACTATCATCTACCCTCTTGTTCATTTTTCCTGCCAGACCAGGGGACTAATGGGTCTGGAGGGGATAATATGCTGTTAGTTAGTTTGGCTTATCAAAGTGCTATCTTTAATTTTAGTAGCAGAGTCAGTTCATGTTGTGTTTGGCTTCTGGAGCAGCCATACAAATATCCCACTATTAATTTCCATATGAGTGAGGAGGATGAAGAAATATAGGACAAAATGTCTGAGTATTCTGAGAGAAAACCTGAAATTTGATCCATAAGTGCTTTCAAAATCAGGAACAGAAGTTTGCATCTGAGAAACCTCTACTAGCACCAGAAGGTGACTGTGAAGCCATGGGTCTGAGCACATGACTGATGGGGGAGCCACATCCTGTGCAAGCCAAGCTCAGGACACATGCAGCTCCCTATGCGAGCAGCTGCAGGAGCCCAAATGAGCTTTGTCCCCATACTGCCAAGTCCCCAACTGTTAGAGGGTGGGAGGAGATAGAAGGTACCTGCAGAACTGGGTGCTGCTACCCAGGTATCTACACTTCTTGAAGGTCTCAATGTGGCCCCAAGGCTCTGCCCTGCAGAGCAGCAACCCGCTTCTTTGGGGAGGTTCCCTTTTGTGCTGCTCAGACAGCTCAGGCCAGCTCTTCCTCATCTGAGGGCTGATCTCTCACACATCAGCTGTGGCAATGGTTGCGACTTTTGAGAAAGAAAGATATGATGTGCTATTGACAATATACTGACAGTCACACTCACAGCATCCCATCATCCAGCTGCCACAGTGAGCTCATACAGCTAAAGAAGAAAAGTAGATAAAGTATAGGGTCCTATCAGTGAGGGTCTTTAGAGAGGAAAAGCAGTAACTCAGGACCCCACTTCAGTGGGATCAAAGTGACTAATGCCATAAACCTAATGCAGAGAAAACTCCCACTGGTTTCCATGTGTGTGTGGGGGGGGGTTTCTATGCTGAATTTACAATATTAGGCCCACTGCAATGCATTTCCTAAGCATTTAATTGCAAAAATGATCCACAGGTCCAGCAGATTTGGGTTAACACTCTTAAAGACATTGAAGTTTTCACTCCTTCACATTTCAAGCTTGTGACTCCATTTGGTATCAACTATTGTTGCTCCATTCCTCTTCAAAATAGAAAGGAAAAATACAAATTTGCAACATTACCAATCTGTTTTGCATAAGTCCTTGGGCCAAAGCCACCTCCGATGTAACTCTATTGCCTTGAGTCATTTCTTCCTGCATTTCGCTCCAGAGATACCGTCACTGCAGGCAGCAAGATTGGTGAGAATGATTGCAGAAATTATCAGAAAGAGATCTCAATCTTTAATCTAATCAAAATCTCCATCTAATACCCTGCACATTAGGTCTAAGTTCAAAATGCTGTACACTAAATGATGTACTTTGCACCTCTCAAACCATGCATCAAAAGCATGAGATGAATGTATGAAACAGGAAATGGATCATGGCCAATTAGCAGTGCAGAAACCATGGTGGGTCATTTCCAAAATAACAAATGAACCTGGCAGGTTGGTATGTCTTTTTGCAGTGAGTCAGACAACTTATTCCAGAGCTGTGGGTGGCTATGCAGCCCAATCCGGATGGGCTTCTTTCAGTGCTGCAAGACAGCCTTAGGAGGCATTGCTAGTCTGCAGGCAGCAGTGCTGCTGTGTGAGTGGTAGAACAAGGGAAATCTGAGATATAAGTCAAACTTGTCACTACAAGACATTTACAAATTATCTGAACTATGGTCCCCATTACTCAGAGCCTGGCTTTATCCAAGACACCCAGTAGGAAGGAGGAGGGGAAAGACAAAGCTCAGATTTCAGCCAATTCCTTTCCATGATCTTTTTTTCCCAGTGATCAAGAGGAACAAAGGGGAATGAGGAGCAGGAAATATCTAGGTGGTTAGAGGTCTGTGAGCCCAGCTGGGTGCAATGGGAACAAACTGTATGAGCTGCTCCCTGCTGCAACAGGGCTGCAGTGTAAAGAACAACAAGGGCACAGGGAGAACCAGGGGCACAGCCAGACAAGGGGCTTTGGCTTGCTTTGCTTTTGGCACAAGGATGGGCACCGATCTCCCAGAGGTGGCACTCGTCACACTGACTCTTGCCATCAGCAGGGGGATGGTGAGGTTGCATAATGCTGCCCAACTCTCAGCTTTCTCAATGGGCACCAGCTGGGAGGGGTGGACACCTCTACCGTGCAGAGAGAAGAAGCTGTTCTGACACAAAATGATCCTACCAGCACTAATATTAGTTTCTTAATGTTTAAAGGTGTCACTGTTAAAATCAGAATGATCAAATTAGTCTGTTGTAACTTCAAGTCAACATGAAATAGAATAAAAAAAGATGAAGGGACCAGAAGTCCTTTTTTATAACATTAGAGGGCATATATGAGAGAGATTAAAAAAAGTAAAAGAGAAGAGAAGAGGGAATAAAGACACTTGAAAAGCTTTCCCTCATGGCTTTTGTTTAAAAGAGAGCTATGTGTTTATATGTGCCTCTCTGTCTCTCTCTCTCTCTCTCTCTCTCTCTCTCTCTCAGTCTCTCTCTCTCTCTCTCATTTTCCAGGCAAAGAATGGGTGGGAACTGAAAAGAATTGCTACTTAGGTCCCATTACATTTTTTCTTTATTGAAACCTTCCAGTTTTGTTTTGTCAGAATGGCATTTGAAAAACCCTTTCAATGACCTCTTGCTTTAGATTTCTTTCCATCATCAAGGTCTTCAGCAAATAGTCTCCTCTATGGAAACACTTGGGGGCTGGGAATGAAAGGCTTTGATTTCCAGAAGCTGATACATGAACTGATGAGCTATAGGTGGAAATGAACCTGAAGGTAACTTTCTTGCAAAAGGAGATTTTTGAGTTCTATCCTGGACTTAGACTGCACAACACACATTCCTGACATCAGACCAGTTTTACTCATTCCTCTTTCAATGCTTGTTATTGAGGCTATTACAGATAAACATGTTGACAGTTCATCTTGGAAAAAGAAACATCTCAGCTTTGCAGAAAACCACCCTCAGAATGGTATGTGTGGCTGCATAATCTACACCAATCCTAGGGCAGAAAACTGCATCTGCTAAAACATACAGGCATAAAAATCTTCAGTATTATTTTCTAGTTCTTCAGATCTTAAGTGAGAAAACTGTGCCAAGGCTAGCTGTGGTGAGTTGTGCTGAATTGTTGAGCATTTGTGTGTTGATGTGTAGAGAACAGAAATTCTGTTACATGTTAATTTGCAAGGTTTTGATGTCAGTTTTCACTGAAGTTAGGTATGAAACCCTTATGCTTCAAAACGTTCCAAGAAAACTTTCTGAAGATTCATTTTAGGTTGATAAAAATAGTTTCAACAGCAACACTTCATTTTGATTTTATTTTTCAGAAATGTTATTACAATATAAAGTAGAATACAAAATCAAACAAGTCAAAGGAAGACAAAGCTTTTAAAACAACAAAAAAATCAGTCTGACGAAAATGTCAAAACAGGATATTCTGATATCAGAATCAATGGGATTCTATAATAGAAGATAATACCTCTGGTATTTTCCTGTAAAGCCCTCACTGACAGCTACTAACATGAATACTAATTATTAACCATTTGTGAATATTAACTTCTTCCTTGTTTTACAATCATTTTTATTAAATGAGTAATGTAACTAAATCAGTAACATATTTTAAATGGAAACTATTGCTTTTTTGTAAATGAAATTTTGTATTGCTTTCAAAATAATTCGTTTGCAGGTACATCCTTTTAAGACCATTAAGAGCTGCAAAAGATAGGCAGAAGACAAAAAAAAGCATAGTCATTTAGTGCAGTTTAGTCGTTAGTTGTTTGGTGCAATTATCTGAGCCTATGTCATAATATGGAAGCAACGTAGGTAGTCTATGCCTCAAACATGGTTGTTGCATAGATACCATGGAGAAGAACTTTGGAGGCAAAAAGTGAGAGTTCAAAAAATATACAAACAGAAGACCCAAGATACTGTTTCTCACAACCCGTGAACTTATAACCACAATGGCTGGCTGGGATCCATAGTGAAAGAAGCCGTCTGAATTAGAGATAGCCATGAACTGGAGCTACACAGAAGCACTGAACCCTGGAATAAAGCAAACTTTGGGGAAAACAGGAAATTCAGTAAGTCAAGCACAGTGGGAATATTAGAAGCTGGAAGGTGTTACCATAGGGAAGAGGACCAGGACAGCCTCCACAGGAATGGATTAGCTGAAGGTCTGTGTTAACTCAAAGAGTGGGTGAACTGAAATAGGAAGAAGTGTAAATGTAAGTTTATGCACTTAAAAGACTGAAACTAAAACTAGCTGGAAGACTGTGCTTGCTCATTAGGAATGTCAGGGGAACACGAGCTGGCTGGATTCATTTAACCATTTACTACAGATAGGACACGCCATCTGAGCTGCTTCCATTTGACACATGACAGGGTTAACATGGTGGTACAAAACTGTTATGGAGACAACACCCGGACTTTTGCACATGACTGTAATCATTCAAGTTACAGAAGGAGACTCAAAATGAGATCAGGTGAAGAGAAAGGCTGTTAGGGTGATGAGGGAATAGAAATAGCCATGCCATAGAAGACTAAAAGTTTATGCTGCAGTGAACTATAAATTCATGTCCTTACAGCTAAGAAAGTATAGCATTCTTTTGGAAAGGTTATCTGGCAAAGAGGCAGCATAAATCAATGCACGCAAAACTTCATTCCTAGGACAGCTCACTAAAAGCTAATCCAGTTGTTTCCATGCTACCCTGTATTGGACAGCATATGGAAGTGTTTGGCATGCTTACCCTCATAAAACAAGTCCTGAGAGGGGATTTGATTATCATCTATAAATACACTGAGAAAGGAAAAGGGGAAGCAACAGAGAGGAAGAAGAGCTATTAAAGGTCGAAGACTATGTTGGCACAAGGACAAATGGCAGAAACTGACCATGAATAAATTCTGATTGGAAATTAGAAGAAGGATTTTAACTATCCTAGTAGGATAACTTGGGAATTGCCTCCTTGCAGAAAAAGCAGGAATAGAAAACTTAACTAGTTTTACAGTTTCATCAAAGTGGAACTCAATTAAGTTTTAAAAAGAATTTTCTGGTAAAGCTGTCTTAAATAATACGGAATTGGATTCGTTGATCCAGAAGATTGCTTCCAATCCTATCTTCCTGAAATACAGTTATAAATTAACCCAGAGAACATGAGAGTCCACAAAAATTCCTCTGAAAAAAATGAAACTGGAAAAATAAGAAATAGTCACACATAGCAACACATAGTCCCAAGAGGAAAGAAAATCTGAGCTGGAAAGGGAGAGATGGAAGAAGAAGGGAGGAAGGCAACACAATAGTTAAACTCAGAGTCATCTAGAAAAGAAGTGTTGTTGGTGTCAGAGCTGTGATTTAATGTCCTTATTAATAATCTAAAGGGAATGTAAGCCATGCACAAACAGCTCTCACAGATGATCCTGGCTTGGGAGGAGCTGAAGTGTAAGTGAGGATGTGGAAATAACATAAAGCAATCTACTGAGATTGGAGCAATTACTAGAGAAAACAACAAAATGAGTTCCCACTTGTAAACATGCAAACATACCTAAGGCAAAATCCTCCAAAACACTTGTAGTCAATGGCGAACTGCTAGCAGGAATATTGAAAGACTTTGGAATGAGTGTGGGTGGCCAATTGAAAATAAGTGCATATTATAGTTCGACTGTAAAAATGCTGATGCAATTTTAGGGTGCAGTTGCCTTGATATTCGAATCAAAGGCAATAGCAACCTATTTTCTACATCATTTTAATGCAAATGTACCTGGAACAATACATTCAGCTGGGGGAGTTGCTCTGCGTGGTCGAATTGGAACAAAGACAGTGGGAAATAATAAAAATTATCAGGAATTTAGAGCGGTTGCCTTAAAAGGCATCTTTAAAAGCAATGTATATATTAACAGTAAAGGGTCTTTCAGCCCTGTTTCTCTGTGAGCCCATATTACGCTTCATCTAAGCAGATACAGAGTCAGAAGATACAAATGCCAAAGGGGAAGGAAACAATTTGGTTTGCTACATAGGCACATAAGTGCCAAATGGGGTGAAATTAGCAACATGAAACCGCAGGCTGACTAGCAGGAAAACCTTTCAAGACGTGTTCAGCTGTAGAAAAGCTGCCAGGGGCCCTGGTGGAAGCCTGGTCACTCAGGATTTTTAAAATAGGACTGGACAAAACAGTAGAAAATGTGCTACGGGGAGCAATTCTCTGCTGGCAAAGAGCAGCGGAGCAGATGATCTAATAGGCTTCTTGCATCTCTAACTCTACAATTCTATGATTTCTCATTGTAGAACACCATATTTTAAGAGGGAAAAGAAATAAATTGACGGGAGAATATTAGATGGGCAAAAACACACAAAAAAGCTGGAAAATGAATGGAGTTCTGTCCTCTCACAGTTTGTCTTTAAGAGGTTGTTTCTGGCACATCGTTTTCTTTTAAGAGACACTTAATTTTCCCTTTCTCTCACAAACAGTTTTCTATGTCTCTTTATAAAAGCAGAAATAGCCACTTGGGACTGCTGATGACTTTCTGAGGAAGGATGCTGCTCTCATGCTTTGGAACAGCATCAAGGCTTTGGTCATTCAAAACAAGAAACCCTCTTTGTTTTCTCTGGGAATGGATTTCTTTTTAAAGCAAGTCCTAGTAAGTACATGTGTCAGTATATGCACAAGCGTATCAGCCCTGCTCCCTCCCCACATAACCTTCTCCCCCACTCCAATAAAGACTCTAGTTTGACCACTTTGTCCGCTTCCCTCATAGGTACCCTCCTCCTTGCTGCATGTTGCCTCCTGCAGCTGAAACATCTTTTCCTGAGCTGGCCCCCTTGCCTTTGACTCTCAGCAAAGAGCTAACAAGCTGATTATGGTCAGGCCATTTGCAAAATCACAATAGTTTAGATTTGGAAGGATTTAGTCTCCCAGAGTCATTAGATCTCCCCATGGCCTTCTCTTCCCAAACTGAGCAAATCAAGCTCTCTTAGCCTCTCCTCAAACATCTTCTGCCCCAGCCCCTGACCACCGTGGTGGCCCTCTGCTGGATTCACTCTAGCTTGTCTACACATAAAATAATAGGATGAATTTGAATCCCCAGATCACAATCGCCAGCTGAATTCTTTATCTCTAAATCTTACTTTTCCCTCCTTTACCCTCTCTTTTTGCACGTTTATTATAAGTTCTGCAAAACTTACTCTAAGTTCTGAAAAAAAACTCTACCTTTTTTGTGTTTGTAAGAGACTCTTCAGTGCTCTGGGTTTTCAGAACCCAGCAAATTATGAAGAAACAAGCTAATATTAACGGTGTTTGCTGATCTGTGTGTACACAAGCCTGATTTTCAGGCAATTTGAGCATTCACAAGTCCATACTGGCTTCAGGGAGGATTGTGTCTGACCAGCACTTAAAAAAATCGGACACAGTAGTTCAGATTTTTCAATGTATATTTGAGTCAAAACAATCCATTCGTAGTGCGAATTGAGAGACCTAGAGTGACCTTAAAACCTGAGTCGGTATATACCTTCTGATGACAGGCAAATGCATTTTCGAAGGGAATAATATAGTGACTTTTGGAAGTCATGATGTATTTGATATCATGATATATTTGACTTACAGAATTTTAACATAAGTTTTTAACATAAGCGTACGTGCTGCCACCTGTTACCCAGCTCCATCGTGAGACTCTTTACCCAGCACACTGTCCCTCACTCTAAAATCAGGGCAGCTTCGACATCAAATCAATAAGAATAGGGAAACCCTCAGGCATTTCTCCTGTTTCAAAATACTGTCTGAGTAAAGAGTTTCTTTTCCGAGCTGTTGTTTGCTAGGGATATTCTGAGAGAATGAGTAGAAAGAGTGGTAGGTTTAAGAGGGCTGTTTATAAACATTATTGCAGAAAGGCTTTCTCAAAATGGAAGCTTTGGCAACATTTCCTAAAGACAGACTGGTAATACAACCCCACCAAGAACTACTTTAACATGGTAATAAACAACTGAAAGGTTTTGGTAATGACAACACCTCTATTTTAAGTGGACCTTGGATTTCCTGCTTGGTTTTCCTGCTTAACCAATCTGATAGCCTTCTATGATGGAATGACTGGCTGGGTAGATGAGGGGAGAGCAGTGGATGTTGTGTACCTTGACTTCAGCAAGGCTTTTGACACTGTCTCCCATAACATCCTCCTAGGCAAGCTCAGGAAGTGTGGGTTAGACGAGTCGACAGTGAGGTGGATTGAGAACTGGCTGAAAGGCAGAGCTTAGAGGGTTTTCATCAGTGGCATGGAGTCTAGTTGGAGGTCTGTGGCTAGTGGAGTCCCCCAGGGCTCAGTATTGGGTCCCATCCTGTTCAACTTTTTCATCAATGACCTGGATGAGGGGACAGAGTGCCTCCTCAGCAAGTTGGCTGATGATACCAAGCTGGAAGGAGTGGCTGATACACCTGAGGGCTGTGCTGCCATTCAGAGAGACCTGGACAGGCTGGAGAGCTGGGTGGAGAGGAACCTCCTGAGATTCAACAAGGGCAAGTGCAGGGTCCTGCACCTAGGGAGGAATAACCCCAAGCAGCAGTACAAGCTGGGGGCTGACCCTCTGGAGAGCAGCTCTGCAGAGAAGGACCTGGGAGTGCTGGTGGATGACAAGTTGGCCATGAGCCAGCAATGTGCCCTTGTGACTAGGAAGGCCAATGGTCTCCTGGTCTGCATTGTGAAGAATGTTGCCAGCAGGTCAAGGGAGGTGATCCTGCCCCTCTACTCAGCCCCAATGAGGCCTCATCTCAAGTACTGTGTCCAGTTGTGGGCTCCCCACTACAAGAGAGCCATGGAGCTATTGGAGAGAGTCCAGCATAGGGCTATGAAGATGATCAGAGGGCTGGAGCATCTGCCCTATGAGGAATGGCTGCAAGAGCTGGGCCTCTTCAGCCTGGGGAAGAGAAGACTGAGGGGGGGATCTTATCAATGTCTATAAACACCTTAAGGGAGGGTGTCAAGAGGATGGAACAAGACTCTTTTCAGTGGTTCCCAGTGAGAGGACAAGAAGCAATGGGCAGAAATTGAAGCACAGGACGTTCCGCCTGAGAGTGAGGGGGAATTTCTTCCCTGTGAGAGTGACGGAGCACTGGCACAGGTTGCCCAGAGAGCTTGTGGAGTCTCCTTCTCCGGAGATCTTCAAGGCCCGCCTGGATGTAACCCTGTCTAACATGTCCTAGGTGACCCTGCTGAGCAGGGAGGTTGGACTAGATGATCTCCAGAGGTCCTTTCCACCTTACTGATTCTATGATTCTATGGCCTTTTGCATAGGGAAATATATGTTTTAGTTCTTAGACAAACTGAACTTACTTCTCAGATAAAAGAACCACTTTATCTGTCAGTAAACCACAGCCAGCTCTGTTTGAGTGGCTGTGGCTTATTTTACAGCAGTGCTACACTCTCAGAGTGAGAAGTGTGTGTGTGGTGGGGGGTGTTTGGGATAAACAGGAGTTATTTGGCCTAGATGTTCGAGCTTCTGCCTTAAATTCCAAAGCCCACCCTGGGATAGTTAACTTGGCAGGACCAGCCAGCTCTTAATCAAATGTCCTCCAGAATGGGGCTAATTTTCAGAAGTTGAGCAAGCCCAGGAGAAGTGCTGTCAAGTAGCAAGGAGGTCTGAGGCTACTTTGTTCTGCTTTCCCTTTGCATCCTTGGCTATTTCAGTCCTTGAACAACCTGGCATCCAGAGCTGGTGCTGTCCCATATCAGCTCAAGGCAGGATAAAAATAAGATTAAAACTGAGCTGAACCCTGAGCTGCCTATGGAAAATATTGAGGGCAGGCCATCACAGAATCACAGAATGATTGAGGTTGGAAGGGACCTCTGGAGATCATCTAGTTCAACCCCCCTACTCAAGCAGGCTCACCTAGAGCACGTTGCACAGGATCGCATCCAGGCAGGCTTTGAACATCTGCAGAGAAGGAGACTCCATAACCTTTCTGGGCAAGTTGTTCCAGCACTCTGTCAATCTCATAGTAAAGAAGTTCTTGCTTATACTCAGGTGGAACTTCCTATGTTTCAGTTTGTGCCCATTGGATCTAAATGATCTCTAATTCGATCCTCCTCAATCAAGGGAAAGTTTCCCTTTCTCCATACTTTCTCTCTTGTCTCCAGGGCCTGGGATTCATGAGGGCTGCCCTTAGCAGTAAAGACTGAAGCAAAGAAGGCATTCGGTAACTCCGCCTGCTCTGTATCCTTCATCACCAGGTCTCCACCTCATTCAGTAGCGGGCCCACATTTTACCTAAACTTCCTTTTGCTACTGATGTATTTGAAGAAGTCCTTCTTGCTGTCCTTGACATCCCTTGCCAGACTTAATTCCAACTGGGCCTTAGCCTTCCTTGTCACACCCCTGCATTCTCTGACATTTCTATATTCCTCCCAGGTGGCCTGTCCCTTCTCCCACATTCTATGTACTTTCCTCTTCTGTTGGAGTTTTGCCAGGAACTCCTTGCTCACCCATGCAGGTCTCCTGCCCCCTTTGCTGGACTTCTTACTCATAAGGATGCACTGCTCTTGAGCTTGGAGGAAGTGATGCTTGAGTATTAACCAGCTCTCTTGAACTCCCCTTCCTTTGAGGGCTCTAACCCACGGGATTCCTCCAAGTAGTTCCCTGAAGGGGCCAAAGTCCACTCTCCTGAAGTCCAGGGTTGTGATCCCACTTATTGCTCTGCTTCCTCCATGCAGGATCCTGAACTCCACCATAGTCACTGCAGCCAAGGCTGCCCCCAACCTTCACATCTCCAACCAGACCTTCTTTGGAAGAGTGGAACCCCTTTGGTGTTCAGTCTGTGGCTAAAGAGATGCCTGGGGTATCAGAGGAGATAGGAGCTGTGTGAAATAGTGTCTTACTAGACCTGTGGGGAAAGAGATTCCTATTTACCTCAGAAAACTGCTGGCAGCACATAAAGATTTGTCACGGTATGTGATATTAATGACAGTAATGGAACTTGGGACTTTTAGATTTTACATCTCAGCTGCACATGGGCACCCTGCTGATAGCTCATTGCTCACAAAATAAGTGGTTCAGTTTCGGTTCAGGAGAGAGTAAAGTTCTGACAGGGAACTCCTCACCTATTTTTAGTCACCTGAAGATTTGACCTACAGTCTGAGCTAGTCATTTGCATTCCCTTTAGAGTCAAGGGAGAGAGACACAACTGGTGAGTTAATCCTATCCCATCTCAAGATAGGTATAGAAAATTTCAGTGATTAATTGCCTCAGTCACAACTCATGAAAAGTCCTCAGGCAATGCGTGACTCTGCCCACCAAATGTAGAGAAAGCTAAAATGAATAACTTAAACCAGAGGTTTAACTAGGAAATGGGCCAAGACGTGTGGGAGGAGTACTACTGCCTTGGAGGACTCCAGGGTTAGGTGAGGACACCGCACTGGGGACAGTGACACTCTTCTGCTCCATGATAAAGTGGCAGATGCTTAGAATAAACTGTGAAAATGGCTTTGCTCAGATAATTTAGGGATCTGCTCCTGTGCTCAGCTAAAGCAGCATATTTCAGTAAGGGAAGGTCTGAACCTTTAGTTCTGTCTTCACTCTCAGGATTGCCCACTGTCTTCAGAAATTATAATGGGGTAATCTGATATCTTTTGTCTGGGCATGCCTGTGCATGAACATCTTTATTTGCACAGACTAATCACAGGGATGTCAAAAATCAATACAAGCCAGGAAGTTTGAAACACTCACTTGCAACTGCCTCTTAATCAAAGTGGAAAAGGAAATGCATGGAGGCCCGTCTGACTTTTAAAAGTCTCGTTTCCTTCAGGGGGTCACTGCTGACAGATGTGAATATGATATCCATCCTGTTTAGTGACAGTTTGGTAAAGGAAACAGTAATGAATGCAATAAACAAACCATAATTTTAAGTTCGAGAATTATATACATCAGAATTGTCAGGTTTGCAATAAAGTTCCCACCTCTCTCTGAGCCTTTACAAAACTAAGGCTCAGCTCTTAATCACTGCCTTTGTATATTGTTCTGCACCGTGTCCTGTGGTTCGCTTCAGGCTATGTGGCCCTGAGCTTCCTACAGTGCCCAGGAAAAATATAATCTTCAAACAAAACAAAAAGCCCACAATTCAAATATTCCATCTGGGGGATGAAAGAGAATATGCAGGTGACTTGTTATTCCACACAGAGCATCTGTTACTTTTGTTGACTTCAAGGCTGCATTCACTCACAGAGAACAGGGCTATAGTATTTACATTGGGATTTCAAGGAAGACTGCTCTTATAAATTAGTAAAATGTATGAGTCATCCCAAAGCTGTGTTTGATCCAAGAGATGCAGTTACCAGCCTAGCATAACATTCTAGCATCTGTCCAAAACCCTGTGCACCCTCATTAGCACACTATTCCTGGGAGCTAAGCAGGCTGAAGGTTACAAAGAGGTGCTATTGTTATACCAGGAGTAATTCTTATGTTTTATTGATTCACAATAAACTGTATGCTAGCCTGAAAGCGAAAAGGAGACAGAGCGAGCTAGCTCGTAAAGATATCTGTTATGTAACACTCAAACACAAAGGGTGGAACTGGCAAAATCCTTTTCAATTACTTTTTTTTCCAATACATTTCGGGCCTGGGGAGGAGGATCGTATGAACAACTTAATAATTAATAAGAATGTATTCATCCAGCTCTACTGCTGGACACATCACCTATGAATAAACCTCTCAGATAACATATCTTTGGATTTTCACAATATTTTTTCCATTGCGCTTTTTTGACTATATATATATTTTTATTTAAGTCTAGGCCCACCTGCCGTAAAATATTCCCAGAAATTAGTGGAGTGACCACTTGGGGGAAAGAGGAGGAGTGAGCGAACTTTGGGCCCTTTCCCATTCAGGAACAGAAACGATGTTTGCAATGATCAGGTCCTCTGGCAACACAAGTAACCGGACCAGTGAGCCACGACAAGAAGGGAACTGAGTGAGGCTAGAGGACTCAGTGAAAGACAGACAAATATGGGTGCTGCACACAAACTGAGAATTACTGTGGGTGTGAATTAACCTCGCACATCATAGGGTTTATTAGGCTGAATTATTTATCCCAAAGATAAAACACTGAAAGAAAGAAAGGCATCATTAAATAGGACAGAGTTTAGGCAGTGAACCAAGTTTCCGAACAATTTAATTTATTAGGGGCCTAAATTGTACTAGATTATCAAATCAAGTGGAATAGAGGGAGGCGATGCATTTTATGTTCAGTGCCCAGAATGTAATAAGTGTGTTATTTCATTCAAGCCATGTCTCAGCCTGAGCTATGAAGAGAAGGGCATGTTTCCTCTGTAGGGTTATTTTCCATTTTTTATCCATTTTCAAAAGCTGTCAAACAGCTGTCATGACGGAAAAACATTGCTAGTTTGTCACTGAAGCTTGAAACCTGTTAAATGTGAATGTAAAGTGGAGCACTACATATAGTCCCAATACAATGGGAAGAAGCTTAACTGTTTGAAGTCTGTCTTTGTGGAGATTATACTCGGGCAGAAAAGGACAATAGGAGAGTTTTGCCTTGGGAAAAGAGAGACTGACAGGTCTGCACGTTTTTCTCCAATCAATATTGTAGATGGAGCACTTCTTACACGATGGAGTTCAATTAAAAAAAAAAGAATGAGAATTTGGAGAAATTCCCTGAAGAGTTCAAATCCTTCCCGGGAGGAGGGGATGTTTTTTTCAAGAGGGGTTTACATGAAAAATTCATGTGGTGGATGGATAAATTCATACAAAAAGAAATTTGATAAATAAATAATCATCTTAATTCTTACTGCCTCACATAGCAATTGCACATCCATATTGACCACTTTAGTTTGCAAAACTAATCCTTAGTGTGAACATGTGTAAAACTAAATCATCCAGAAAAACAAAATAAGACAAAAGGTCACACATGCTAACTGACGCAAGTGGCTTATAAGTCTCTCACAACCTCCAGGAAATAAGAAGCTGCCATAGAGCCCTACACATGCAGCCAAGAAGCCAGTACAGGGATGAACACAAAGAGACAGACAAAACACAGCATGAAAATGGGTGATAAGCAGAGATTTGCAGCCATCAGGAAGGAGAGAAGAGGAGGCAGCTGCAAAGACAGGAGGCCGGAAAAGATAGACGAATTGGGCTGGAAATATATACAGTTACGATAACGGCTATGAAAGAGATTACATGAAGCTGCAATTAGCTAGCTGTACTCGATTGCTATTCAGTCATACTTATATCTCGCTCTCTCTCTCCTTCTTTTTTCCAACATTAATTGTGTGGGGAAGACAACCTGCTTTGTTAGAGAAGAGCTATGCACACAACACTTTGGTTGGAAAAAATAATGAGGCAGCTTGGCCTACATTCTCCGCATCTGCAGGCCCTGGAGAAATGCAAGAGGACCCTCCACAGGAACTCAGAAAAGCCCATTGCCCACCACTGCCTACGTCACCACTGCACTCCTCCTCCACTAGGAAAACAAAACCAAAGAGGAATAAATACAACATTACCTACTCTTCAGGTTCAGTGACGTTTTTCTAGCCATTTCTGCATCCTAAGTCCCCTTCAGCTCCTCTCCCTCTCCTTTCTTCCACTTCTGCATGGTTTCTGTGTTTTCTGCATTGTTGCCTAACATTTTCCTCCTTCAGGCACTTCTTCCCTTTGGATATGCTCTGCTCCCTCCTGGGCCCTGTAGACCCTTCACCCCCTCTCCCACCTGCCCAGCCTCCACTCCTGCTTTGGTTTCCTTCCAACAGGGAAGGTCTTTTGCTCATGTTGCCTTCACTACCACTCTCTTCAAAGTCATCTTTTTTTGTAGGGGCTGTTGTCATGTGATTTTGTGCCAAGGAAAGCCCTAGGACACAATGTTAAAACAGCCTTTTCTTCATCTTCTCCCTTACTTTGAAGTGGGATCCCAAATGCTTACTCTAGGAGCAGACTTCTCTTGAACTGCTGCCCTGTGGCAATGAGCTTGGGTTCCTAAGTGCACTAAATAGATCTACAGGAATGAGGCCCCCCACCAGAACAGAAATCATTCCTGGGAAAGCTTTTTTATCTGTTAAGAAAAAACAAAATCAACTACTCTTCAGTACTGCTGTGGTGATATGTGAGCTCAGTCTTCTATTTTGATTCATGACTGGGCCCAACATGCAAGTTGTGGCTACACACCCTCAAATGAAGGAATATCAACGTATGATGGAAAATCTTTATTTTTGAAAGAGTAATGTAAAAATTAGAGGCTGATGATTATGTTTAGTAACAGGATACATTTATACCAAATTGGTTTATCCCAAACGTTAGCTGTCAATACACTGCATATTTCATTACCAAAGAGCCCCTCTGGGAATGAGGCTGGTGGGAAAAAGAGCTAAATGCTCAACATAATAGTGAAAACATGCTTTGGCAAATGATCCTTGGGCAAACAGTTAGATTTTTGTGAAGTGCCCTGCATCCGTGATATATAAATTTATAAAATTTAAACTTGGAGTAAAAGAAAGAAATCATGTGTTGTCCCTGCATGTGTTTTAAGGTCTTGTCCAAAAGACCCTACTACAGTAAACCCATTTAATCTACCTCAGAAGAATGAAGGACTGAATCAACCCTGCTAGGATTTGAGCCTGTCACTCCAGGGAGCCTAATTATTGCAAATGTGGTGCTTAGACCTCTAAACCATTTCCTCCTGCTCCAATCAACTCTCAAAGCGTCCCTTTTGATCCTAGAAGGTTATGCAGCACCTGTGATAAAGGCAAGGTATTTAACAAAGTCTCCATAAGTAGAGTAGATCATTATTCATATTACAGCAGGTTTAAAAGGGTAGACAGGCAAGGATGAGAACATTGTGCTGCAACAAAGATTACAGCAGCAGTGCTGTGAATTGCTTCTCAGTTCCAGTCTTGATTTTCTTTGGGCTACACAATGGAAAAACAGAGCAAGAGGAGAGTTAGGCAGAATTGTACTCGTTCCTGTCATGTCACATCCCTAAACACGTATTTATGTGGAGGGGGTTTCATTGCATGTAGTTCTGTCCCGAGCTGATGAGCTGTGCAGCTGGAGGGTCACAGCTGAGCCTCTTTTGCACCCGTACCGCCTGTCTCCGGAAGCCGTGCTGTAGCCTCTCCAACTTCAGCACATGGGGAATGTTCCAGCTACTGTGGGCTTGCACATGTGCATATGTATTGCAGGAGCGCAGGAGGCTCTGTGCCTGCACAGATGGGGAGGAAGACAAGGAGGGCATAAGGTGCTTGCTCAGCTGGAGGTGACAGCTGAAAAAATATCTGTGCAGGGAATGCTAACAACGACTCCTTGAGTTTCATTGCATCTCTTACCATGTGGGTAGTATTTCTGCACAGTTTAGTAGGCATAAGTGAAAACTGATGAGAATCTCTTGCCTGATTATAACCAAGGCTCCTGGTTGGAGGTGGAAGGAAAAGCAGAGCTGGAGAGTAAAAGGAAGTCTTTTTTAAAAAACTCTGAGCTTTAAAGAAAATATATCCTTTGCTCCCCCTCAGAGATAACATTGCAGCTGATAATTTTTTCTTTTATTCCCTGGGAGAAAATGGAATTTCTCTCCATCTGTCTTTCACTCTCTCACTATCCCTTCCTCCCTCCATTACCTGAAGGGGCTGCATGACTTCTACTGACGTGCACACACACTAAATCTGAAATGCTAATGGACTGGCAGTGTTTGCAGTGGGGTGAACGGTTTTCTGCTGGAAGGCTGGTTGGCAGCATACCGTCCTGCAGTCATTGAATCATTGCACTGAATCACAGCCATATTGGCAGGATCCCATTCTGAGGAAGTTCGCAGTACTGTCAAACACCTGCTGTTGCCATTGAATGATATTGTGCAAGATCTTAAATTCTATTTATTGAGATCCCTATTTGATTTTTTCCCCCATCCTTTTCAGGCATCGGAGTCTCAAATGACCACAGTAAAACCTTTTCCCAAGAGCATTATACAATACTTAGCCTGATGCCAGGATGCCAGTTCTTATAGGATAAGATCCTGCTTGTCTTACTCTGCGCTGATACAGAGATGCCAAGATAGCAGGGGATACAAAGACATACAAGCATTCCTACAGTCTGCACCCTGCAGGGTTGCTCGTGTAAGGAGGCCAAACAGGCTTTGCTTTGCAGAAGCCCAGACACCCTGTTTTTCCTGGAAAGCCCTTGTTGTGTTTGTGGGAGAGGACCCTGCTAGAAATAGGTTTTATATCCTAATTTGCTGAGACAGTGAGTGTTTGAAGATAAGAGAGTCAAGACAGGAAACATGGCTTACACACACCTAGGAAGCAAATTATACCAGGCTGTGAGTTACAGAGCAGCTATATTCTCATCCCTAGTAGTTGATAAGATCTAGCAGTTTAAACTGATTCTTCCATGGCTTGCTCTATACCTTCTACCCTGTCATACAATCACCTTGCTCTGTACCTTCTACCCTGTCATACAACCACCTTCACCTCGATTTCTGTGAGTCCTTTCTCAAAAGCTGCAGTTGACCTGTTAGGAAACCATGCCCTCTGGCCTTCCCCAGCCCTGTCCATAGGTGCTGAGGGCACCCTCTGCCCTGGGGTGGTCCCGGTGCTCCCAGGCTTTCCAGCCCCCTGTGGCACAACCAGACCTGTTCCTTCTCATCACTTCCACAGGCCTGCCCTCCTCTTTCCTGCAGTCCTTTAACTTTGAGTAATCTCGCTTGTAAACACCACTCACCAGCTGGCTCTGTGCTTGACTGGTAGATCTTCTTTCTTCACAGGACCAATCTCTTCTTGTCCAAACTACAATATCTGTTGGGTTAGTCATTCAGAGAGAGATGTCAGAGAGGTATCAAGCCAGGTTGTACCAGAGCTCTTCCTTTTGAAGCCTATGCTCTCCTGAGAGCTACTTTCTTGAACAACTGTGTAATATTATCTTGCATCAAATTTGCAGTCTGAGTGTGAGCTTCTCTTTGACTCTTCATCTCTATCCCCTCCCTTAAAGTCTCACCCTTCCACTCTGTATAGTAAAAGTACAGTCCAGATCTTCTTATCCAGCTGCATAAATAAAACTCGCAACCAGGCATTTATTATCTCAGGTCTCAGTTAGTGCAGCATCCTTTTCTCTAGCCTTAACATCATCTGGCTTTACCAGCACTACTGTAAAGATCATATTCCTAGCCTGTGTGTCTGGCCATGTCTGCCCTCTTGGTGAATCTCTCCATTGCCTGCCCTTGGTCTTTTGTGTGAAAAACCTACTTCTCCCTGCACTGTCATCTTCTTTTCAGTACAGAAAAGATGATTTATGTCTCCTGTTAGCCTATGATACTAGTCTCCACTATGCCCTTTGAATCTCAAATAGGCACCTTTTGTGCTCTCCCTCATAGTACCCCATGGAGTTTCAAACACCATCTTCCCAAATAGGTGTAAAAAACACCTTATTGTTGTCCTTGAAATCCTTCCTCTACACTTACCTTTCATGTGATAGCTACAAAGCCTTCATAATAGTTAGGCTGTCAGAAAAGCTCTTCATGCTGACCAAAAGTTCCCCTCCAGCTGTGTATTTCCCCTCTCCCTCCTCCCACAAGAAGTTAATACCCCTTCAGCAGACCTATGGCACAATAGGATTTAAAGATACATTTTTGAAGGGTGTTTTTTGTTAAAGAAAAAAAAAGAAAAAGAAAAAACAAGACATGCACACATTTTTACACATATATTTTAGAACAAAGCCCCACAATAGGCTGCTTATTTGTAGGAGAAAGAGCAGAGATATGATTGAACCTACAACTGAGATGTCAGCAATGCAGAACTGACCCCAAACCACTTGCCCCCTGGTCATGCATGAAGCCTGTGGCAGGTAAGGGCTTGGACCTGTGTCTCACAGATCCTCAGTCAGTGCCAAACACTTAGGCATGAATCATCTGCAAACTTGCTGTTCTGTCTTCAAGCTGATGTAAGCTATTCACGTCTAAGCTGAGAGTTGGGAAACAAAGGCTTTGAAAACCAGGAAGTAAGATGGTAATTAACATGACCCGTCTATCAACCAGATTATTAAACTGCATTATGAATGTTTTGTTGCTGAAGATTAATTATGTAAATCTTCACAGGAGTCTCACACAATTGAAGGAAAAATTAATGTTTGTTCATCAACTTCGATTTCTTCTCTCAGCTACTTCCTGAAGGTTGTCTGAATTCACCAATGCTATCAATGTCATACAATTTCCATTACCAATATTTACAATACTTTTTGCTACAAGTAACTAAAATTTCTGTGTTCATGTGGTTGACTAGAGCTTGTTATGGTGTTTCAGGCAAAAATTGTCCAGATCTACAGACATGGCAGGAACTGCAGCTCTGGCAGAGGTCACACAGCAAATATAACCTACTCATCAGTCTATGTCCATGAGCTGCCAGATGGTGCATGGAAAAATGAAAGATCGTGAATCTATAAGGCCATTGGAACATTGCAAGTTTTTTTGGATTATTTTTTCACTGTGGAACACAGATGCCATTTAGAAAAACAACTTGTAAATCCAGCATGGACTTCTCAGAGCTTCTTAACTGTTGCTGGCAAACAGACCCAGCTGAGAAACAGATATTAGTTTTTCAAAAGTTTTCATCACCTTTTTGAAGTTTAAGGCAATTACTTTTAACTCGGCCAAAGTTAAACTCAGTTGAAAAATGCTTTTAGAAGAAGGTATTTTATAAGATCTATCCCTAAGCGAATCAGCAAAATAAGAGCAAAAATGTCTCAGCTTTTAAGTTGTATATTTGAAAACTATTAGTCTAAATATCATCCGCAAGATCTCCTTGAAAACTTCAAGGCAGGAGCCTGGCCTCAGAGTTAGTAGCTAGATTATGCTTATGTGATAAGTGAAAAACCTCTCATTTAACTTCAGAAGTCCACCATGCAAATTCTGTGTACAAGCAGGTCATCTGAGAAGCTCACTGTGCTCAGGGGGAGACCTAAACACCCATTAAGTATCTGAAGCCTTTAGGTGAGAAGAAATGTCCATCCCATACCACTAGCCCTAAAGGAAATGGAGATGTATAATTCAGATATTTACATTTGGTTAGATCAACCAATTGAATCAACTGTGTGAGCTCTGCCAGTCACGGACTGCCAGGAGAACTCCAGTAGTTCCAGTGACCATAAAGCCCATATTTATACCTGCCTCCAGCTAAAGCCTCTCTGTCAGCAGGAAGGTACTAACAGCAGCCTGGGTTTTGGAGACTTGGTGGAAATGCACTGCTGTGCTAAAGTTCCTTTTTTAGTTTTTGAAACCAGCATCTCCTCTGCCAAAATTTACAGGGGCTTGCAACTTGTGGGTCATCCCAGGCAGAAATGAAGCTGCAGGAGGCACACCCCATTGCAAATGCACAGTGAAAGTAATAGGATGATTACAGCATTTCTGCTCAGTTGGAGTGGAACTCAGCTCCTTCCTGTTCCTTTAAAAAAAGAAGTTTAAATCAGGAACAGCTCTGCATTGCCCGAAGTCTAAGTTGCAAAGGAAGATGAGTGCCATTGGCCACACAGTTTCAGATTCAGGATTTCTCTTCTGTGCTCTAGACCTCACAGTCATATGACACCCTTCTTTGCTGCAGGTTTACATGCTAGCAATTTCATTAAAAAAATATATATATATATAGCCTTGAGAAATGTGTGTCTTGTTGATCCTACATGTCTCAGTATATTGTTGACCCTGAAACCTAAAGACAATGATATAAAATGTCATCTATTTTCACTCTTTCCCTAATGATCATGTTAACAGAAAAACCCGGCTACTTTGTTTGTTTTTTTAATCCCCAGTTTTTAATCCAGTGGTTCCTCAGGTGCCAAACTCAGCACTTATTAACACCCTGTTCCCCGAGGCTTCTTGTGGAACACTTCTTCGCTGTGGCAACAGGCTTTCAAGCATAACAGCACAAAATTAAAAAACAAACGTGTTAAAAAGCATGCAAAATGTGAAATTAACACGTGAACAAGCAACAGGGGCCACGCTACTGATTGTATTTTCACTGTCATGTTGTATTAATTAAAGCTTCCCATCCCTTAATTAAAATGAGGCAGCTAGAGAACCTCTACTATGTTGCAGAGAGCGGTTGAATCAAAGGGTCCCTCTGCAGTGTTTATGACTGCTCTGCCAGGTAGTACCCAGAGCTTTTAGGGAAGAGGTAGCCCTGATCAACGGCATTCAGCTTTTGGATCCAAATTTCCACAAGGTATGAGCTTGTGATCGAGGTGTTGGTCTGCCCCATCTTTAATTAGAACCTGCTTTGGCTTTCCCTAACTCAGCTGCAACACTTGGCATGGGTCTCCTGCATATTTAGATGACAGCTAATGAGGATTTTTATTAAACTTGAGCCTAGGCTGGCTGGGCAGAGAGAACAGCTCTTTACCATCAGATAGGAAAGGCTTTTGCCTCTGGAATATTTCCTCACTACAGAGCAAAGGGTTGGGGGAGGAGAAGGTGGTGGGAATGCTGTCAGTGCCGGCACTAATGGGACCTGCCTGGAGCATGCTATTTGGCATCCCTTGAAAGGTGACCTTGGCTGCTAACATTTACATTTTAGCAGCCATTTGACATATTTGATTGTGTCTATAGTAAAAAATGCACAGTTCTGGGAGAGTCTTGTAGCTCAGATCAATGTCTTCAGTGCCACTGTCTCTTCTTGTCCTGCTGTACCCTGACGTTTGATATTCAATCTGAACGTGGATGCTACAAGAATACCAAGGCATTGGCCCTTCTTATTAATGCAGGTAACCGACTGCAACAGGCAACATCAGTATGAGCTTTCTCCAGGTACAATCTAGAAATTAAAGTATTTCTCGAAACCATTAAGTCATTCAAATTGGTGTGAATAGTATTCATAATCCAATGAACCAACCAATTGGACATATTACTATAATTCAGTAGTGTCTTCTGTGTCGTTTATCAGCCTCAGACATGTGGAGCAGACTGCAGGTGTCTACCAGAGGTATCACTGAGTCTGATGATCCTGAAAAGGCTCATGGCTGCAACTCCTGTCACTTCCTTACTCCACAGGATCCAGCTTGCAGGATGTGAAGATTTGACAATAACTGACAGTCCCTATTGCCACATGTTTCAGGAGCTCAGCAGATGGCTTCATGCTCCTACCTCATGGCCAAGGGGTGCTGTCACCCTTCCAAACAAATGGCATTAGTACTTCTGAGGGAGCAGTGACCCCACCAGTGCTGATGTGACAATACAAGGATGGGTAAGAGCACACATGAGGCTAGATAAGATGGCTTACCAGATGGGTGGTAATTTGTTAAGCTGCTATAATGCAAAAGCTTTCAATTGAGTAGTCATACCGTAAAATACTCAGCCAACATAACAATCATTTGGTTCATCTTTAATACAATTGGACAAGATAGGAAATTAAATTTTTAGGCCATAATGTGTGCCAATCCCTTTATTTGCTTTGAAAATAAAAATGTCCCTCTCCCTTTCCTCCCTGCTGCTAAAAGTTCAATCGCTTATCAAAATAATGATGCCCTTTGTCCTGGTATATCACTGTAATGCTAAAACATATGTTATATTAAATATTAACCAACCACTAATTGGTGCATCATTTGGTCAAGGAAAGCAGTGGTTTCATATTGTCAGTGGCCGGCTTCGCTCTTACGGTATTTCCGTATTCTACTCCCTGTGTAGCTTGTGCTGTTACTCTGCCTATGTCAGCCTTGAGCTCCAGGAACATTTTGACTTCTCCTGAACCAGTTTAGTGCTCCCTTTTGCATCCCATCAGGGGTCTCGTTGTGAGCAATATGGGCTGGGGAATGAGCTAGTGGATTGACCTCTGGATTTTGATTCAATTTGGCAAGTGTCCTTCTGGATGAACAAGGCAAATAGCTTAACCTTCTTTGTGCTTCTGTTCCTCAGGTATAAACTACAAGAGGAGAAACATTATTGTTTAAATTACTGAGGTTGCCCTTTCACTTCAGGACATAGGAAAAAAAAAGACATGTGTTGTTGCAAAATTCCATGTTGGAAAATCTTTGTCAAAATAATTGCATCCAGTTATAGTGTTGGCAAATTCTTAAATATGAGATCAGTTCATTCGATGTACCTAGAGATGGTGAGTGACATATCAGGTACAATTGCAGCACAAAGTGAGTAACTGGCTGATTTTCCAAAACAAGATGCATAATACCACCTTTATTTGCATGGCAAGAATCTCATGCCTTAAAATAGCTCTCAGATTCCCAAGCAAAACAGACTGCATGCTGAGGACTGCAGTCGGGCAGCTGCCGGGAGAGGACAGTGGAGGCAACTGCGGCCACACTGCAGTCCAGTTGCTCATCCTTGCTAATGCCAGTAGAGACAAGGTGTAAAAGTTTGCAGTCAGATTCATAATTAACTTCTAAATTTCTTGGCAGTGATCCCATCTCTGCAGCTACAGACACACCCACTCGGACAACCTCCTGTCTTGCGAGGAGACAGGAGGTTTCCCCAAATTCCTGGCAGTGCTGGCAAAACCTCTGCATCTTCAGAGCAGAAGCCAACCACTAGCAGCTTGATGTTTGGCAAGAAACTTTCTTGATAGACAGTTTATTCCCAGGCTGGGAGCAGAGCTACCCATCCTACAGAGATCCTAAAGAGGGTGGGTCCAGGTGTGTACTCTGCACGTCACATGGCCCAAGGGGGTGACACAAGGGAGTAGATGCAGGCAGGTGGCCGTGGCTTCACCTGATGGGGCAGGAGAGGAATATTTAGAGCGGGTAAAAGCTGGTAATAGACCTCTACTTCTGAATTAGAAAGAACAGGAATACACTGACCTTTTCTGCCTCCAGTCCCTGCCTGTGCTGTTCTCAAGTGCAGAAGAGAGAAGTATCACCAAGGTACCCCGTAATGGACTGACCCATAAGGGCTGACCAGCTTGGTGGTTACGGCCAGGCTGGGGTATCAGGTCCGGAGCTGAGCCGAGGAAAAATGCTGGCAGCTGAGCTCAGGAGTCATCAAGATGGATGGGCTGAAAGGCCAGGGCTGGCACTGAGGGCATCATCCATGAGTTTCCATCACTGAGGAGCAACTGAGACCAATGACCCAGGGTGGTCAGAGCCACTGCTAGCACAGCCAGGAGTCGTTACTCAATACAAGCTCACAGGCAGTAGGTAGGAGGGGAGAGCTCATGCTTTAGCCTGGACACTTCAGTGGATAGAGGGTTTTTCCTTTTTTATGTATATTTTAAAGAGCTCAAAAAAAATTTGTTCTGTTTGTAAAAGAAGTTAATTCTATGTTGAAAACAATCATGCAGGAAAAAAATCTTTTCACTGTGCAGGTTCCAAGCTTTTGAGATGCTTCAATGGGTTACTGGGAAATCTCCTTAGGATAGAGTCCGTCTGGTGAGCTGTCAGATTGACTGCTGGAGGTGCAGCTGAGTTTCAAATGGCCGAGTAGTGAGCGTGTGAGACACCTCCCCCCCCCCCAAAAAAAAAAAAAAAAAAAAAAAAAGGAAAATGTTTGACAAGTGAAGTGTTTTTATTTTATAATGGAGAACAAGTAGGAACATAGACAGGTAAATCACCCTGCCAAGCATGAGACTTCCTGACTGACAGGCTCACAGCCTGCCCTGCCTTCTTGGGAGGATCCAGCGTTTATTTTTACTGAAAAGCAACTGTTTAAATTGCCATTTGCTGACATTTTATTACTGATTATAATTACAACATGCAGGTTCAGAAGAGCAAAGGGAAGCCTTCGCTTTGCAGGAGGCAGGAGATGGGGAGAAACTCCTCTTGAACCAAACAGAAATGAAGGAAGCTGAGGGGGTAAAAGCAAGCTTGCAAATCATCAGAAATCAAAGCCAGCTGATCTGAGGGAGAGAAGCAGGGTGAACACTGACATTTACAAATGTTTAGCAATTAAAATCAAAACCTACCAATTGGAATATATGTCACAGACTGACTCCTACTAATGTGCTCTATCAATAAGACTATCTTTATATCAGAAATCTTGAAAATATAGCACTATAATTTGAGGTCATTTACTATCATGCTAGGATGCAAACATATATGACGAAGTGTTTTGTCTAAATGCTATCTTAAGGAGGCCCAAATAAACAAACAGAGTAGAAAGAGAATCTGAGGACATTGGATAGTGTGATAGAAAATTGTTTACCGAGTTGAATGTGAGATGCTTTCTTTAGTCACAAGCACCAAAGCCACCAGTGAATTTGTATCCTTTCAGTCCTGAATGGGTGAAGAAAAATCCTTGCAGCATAATGTCACATATTTTGTATGGACCCTGTTCAGTGAAGTGTTTGCATATGTGCTTTAATCTATTACTATTGAGCAGTTAAGTACTTAACTTGTACCGAAATCCAGGGGAAGTTAAACATGTGCCTGAATCAGAGTATACACTGCATATTTTACAGCACAACTTTTTACAGCACAAAATTTAATTGGGACCATTTTTAGATCTCATTACTTCTCAAGCCCTGGTTACTGTAAGGTGAACAGTATAGAGCACAGAAGGAGAGAAAGATTAAATTTAATCAATCCAGAATGATTCAGATGATGTCCAGAATAACTTTGCTATAGATAGAAGAAGGTCTGAAGTGCAATATCTGGAGAATATTCAGGGCTAGAAGCAAAAGCTAACTCTCTCTTCAGAAGGCTTTGAAGCTCCCCTTTTCACCACCAATATGAAGTTCACATTTCTAGTCAGAAAAATCACACAATATTTGATCCAAAAGGGAGACATGGCACAAAACTGTGTGCTGCATGTGGTGGCAGTCGAGACAGAGTAATCCCAGAGGTAAGAGCAGGGAGGATCTTTGCAAAGAAATAAATAGGCAGGATATCCAAAATGGCAGCTGGTGGAAGCCGCTCCGGGGTGGGATGTCAGGATAACCCCCCGGGAGACGCGATACTGCACACAGGGCAGCAGAGGAGGTCAAACGTGCAAGGCCCTGCAATTTGTCAGGCGGCTAACACCATCATTACCTGCGTGTGCGTGCAGGCGGGTATGCCTGCCTATAAATTACGCACAAATTTCTAGGCTAAATGTCCTCTTCTTGGCAGCACGGCACCCCCTATTAGGGGATATTGTTGTATAAGGAGCAATAAAAGTTAGCTCTCACAGCATGAGGCTGCAGATGAGTCACTGCTGAAATCAGCAGCGATGTCAATAGTTTTGATTTTTCTGTGTATTACACACTTTTCCTTTTTCCTGACATCACTAGGAAGAGGAGCGTAGGATGAAAAGGAGCCAGAAGCAGAGGAGGAGTCAGAGGGAAGAAAGAGGGAGACGTATGGGGTGAGAAGAACAGTTTTTCAAGTCCCTCATTACTATTTTCATCCGACTTGGGACTCGAGAAGGGGGTGGTCAAGAGGCAGTTGTTCTTTGGGATCACTGGCTGGGGAGCTCTGTGCTGTCCTACCCTGCACTGAGCCTCTCCAGTGCTGTCCCTCCTGGCAATAGCCCTGCTGCCAGCCAGGAGCCAACTCTGCCTCCGAGGCATGGACACGCCAGCCCCGAACAGCAGGCAACCCTTGCAAGATTTGCAGTGCCAAGCAACACTTTTGCAGCATCAGCGGAAAAAAAGAGGCAAATGGAGGCAAAAGAAATGCCAAATAGGAGTCCTACTGCTCCCAGTGGGTGCAGGATCAGGCCCTGGAGGAACCAAAACCGGCAGATGCTTTAGCAAGGCAGCCGTGAAGAGGACAGTGGTCCCATCACCCTGCTGCCTATCAGAGCAGTGTCTGACCCAGCTATTTCCCATGTAATCTGTCTGCCTGTAATCTGTCTCCAGCGCTTTCCAAAGACTCTGACAATCCCATTTATCTTGGCCTCTCCCACCTTACTGTCAGGCCATGGACACGTCATTGTCCCCAGTTGAAAAATACCTACTCCTGCACTGATACCTCTCCCACAAAAAAGCACAGAGATGGCAGATAACAAATGTAAGATAATGCACACTGAAATAAACCATTTGAACTACTCATATGCATTGCTGGGTTCTGAATTAACTGTAACCATCTAGATAAAAGGCCGAGGCAGCTCACTGAGAATCTCTGCTATTTCATGCTGCGGTGGTCAGAAAAGCAATCAATGTCTCAGGCTCTATGAAGAATATTTTTTAGTATTATTTTTGTGCCATTATATAAACTGAAGGCCTGTGTTCCATTCTGGTCATCTCAGCTCCAAAAAGAGATATGGCAAAAATAGCAGGGGCCTGGGGACAAGTGACAAAGACAATTAGAGGAATGGAAAAATGGATGTATAAAGGGGATTGAGATACAGGATATGTCACAGGTTCAGGGTTAGCTGCTCCTCTGACCTCTTTCTAGTACTGAAGCAGGCCCAGCTTCTTCATGCCCCTGGTGGGAGTCTATCCTTCCCTGTCCTTCCCTGCAGACAGCTCCCAGACAGCTGGGTGATTCACCCTCTCACAGAACTCACTTTTTAATGCTCAGCATCTTTAAGATCTTTTGACTCCTGGCCTTGGTAAAAGAAATCTGAATCTGGACTCTCGAAATTGTGTCCTCCCAGCTCCATCTCTGTCTTGTCATGACCCCTGCCATGTTAATTGCTAGCGTGGAGACACTGTGCAGCCTTCCAGCTTGTTTCCTAATAGCTCTACTATTAAACTAAACTAATGTTTGCATACAGTAATCTCCTCCATTATCCCATCACATAGTTTTTACTCTTAGAGATTTACAAAGCAGCCCTACACTCTCTACAAGATGATTCAGTGGTTGTGGCCCTCACTTGATATCCATGAAGCATAGCTCCCATTTTCTGTTCTGTCACAACCACTCCATGTGACCCAGCGTTCCCAGGATGGGGTTCGTCTCACCTCAGGTTAGCCATCTCAACCTGAGGTCCCCCAGTGAATCACCTCTTCCTTAGCCAATGGGCAGAGAGATCTGCAGTTGGCAGCCTATCTTCAACTCCTATCTCAGAATGGGATAAATTGCCCTCAGGAGGCATTTTTTCTCTTCATGGATGTGCAAGGAAGCCAGAAGAGCTGTCAAGGCAGGCACCTCCCTTTTATGAAGCAGGGCTTATGCATAGCTGAATGCAACCTCAACCATTCTGAGATCCTGTGTGATTCTGATGTATAGGTACATATAGGTGACATGAGTTTGCTCCTCATCTCCTTGCAGACCCCAGCTCCACTCAGAGGGAGAAGGCAGAGCTTTGTATAGGCTGTGATTGGCCAACCTGTCTGCATTAGTGGGCAGTGGGGCTCGTGGCCTGCCCCCTCTATGGTCATGAAATGGACTTTCAGAGTTTGAGGGTCAGACCTGAAGACTTATAGAGTGACAGATGTAGGGAGGAAAGGCTCCAAGAGGTTCGTTAAAGTTTGGTGGGGAAACAGGCATGGGAGCCTCAGAGAACAGGGTGAGAAAGGTATCTCCTTCTTCTGATCAGCCACGAAAAGCCTGGGTGTGGGCACTACATATCCTCTGCCCCTCTTGCATACCAGGACAGGCATTAGCAGCCAGGCAGGGGAAACTGCTTGGATTTTCCTGCTCAGAGCTGGAGGACTACATGAGGAAGCTCTCTGTAGGCTACTCTGGTCCTCAGTGAAGGTGAGCTGAGCCCAAGCCACTGAGAGAAAATCACTGTGCTTGTTTCAAGTGAGTCTAGAAGGCTGAATCCAAAAACATCAAGTATATCTTATCTATGAGGCTGTTTCAGGTTAACATATCACCCTCCAAAGAAAAGCAGCATCTGAAAAATGAAGAGGAGATCAGTAATTTTGCCAATGTATATATACCTTCATGAAAGGACTTGCTCTAAATACCCCGGTCTGGGAATGATTTTGTGCACTGACTTGATGTCAGTTTGTCTCTTAGCCAGCCCAAGGGTCAGAGATACAGGGAAGTGGCATATGGCTACTTTTGGCTCTCAATTACTTACACATGTCAAACATCAACTTGACACCACTGAGGTCTAAGTGACTCTCTTCCTAAGGAAGCAGACAAGAAGAGATCAGGAGAGATATTTTTGTAGAGGCAATGAAATACTTACGAAGAGTTACGGAGAGAGATGTTAATGTTGAAAAAATGAGCCATGTCTTCAAGTCTCCTCAACTATGGAAATGTAAAAATCTCCTCACCTTTCATTTTTCCTATTAGTATGCCTGTTTTGCAGAACTGCCCTTTTCTTAAGCACTTATCACAGTACATACCCTTCCTTCCTTCACCGTTATAAATTATCTTGCGGATGCTTCCTGTGAAGTTGCTAACAGTACTCTTGCTATCAGTCTCGGCTCTCCCTTTTTCTAGAGCGCATCTCCTTGGCTGATCCATCTTAGGCTAGTGAGAGAGTGCTTTGGACAGTGCTCTGCTCCCCTCAGGGAGCATCACTCTTGTTAGCTGTAAAGCGTTCGTAACAATGTACCTTTTAATGATGCTTCCCTTTGGCTTTTACCAGGCTCATAGCAAGACTAGTACTCCATTTTCCTGTAATAACTCAGTTGCTGCCAAGTTGGTGCTCCTGACGCTTACATTCCTTACCAAGACTTTCTGGACTTGCCCCAGCTGGAATGGAGCGATGCAAAGTGACTGCTGTGCTCTAGGGAAGTGATAAGGGCTCACCTCTTCGGTGACCTGGAGTATTTCCACTGGGGATACGATAAGCAGCAGGCAGCAGAAGAGCGTATGAATTAATGTTCCCTGCAGCTCCCTGGGGTGATGTTATTCACTCTTTCCTACATATCTTTCCACAGACCCTAGCCTATGCATAGTTTGTACCATGTTTACTACCGTAAACTCTTCCTTTCGTCAAAGAAAATTTGTTTCGTATACTAGGTGCTCAGACAAATAGGAGAAATCTTCAGCTGAATGATTTCTGATGATAAAATAATTGGTGTAATTCTACTTGGGATAACTATATGCATGCAGAATGCAGTCAAAGCATTTATGCCCTTTACCTCCACAGGACACAACTCTACCCAGCAATCTACAAGAGCATTTTTGCAGGCTCAGCCAGCGGAAAGAATTGATAAACACTTGAGTGGGTCTCATGTATATTTCATCTAGGAGGCAAGGGCGACGGGCGCACGCGCGAACCCGTGCGCGCACACACACACACACACATTCCAATCAGTATTTAAAATTCTTCTGTCACTATATAATTCCTCTGACATCTCTTAAAATATTACAGCCTGTATGAGCATCTCCTTACCTTGAAAATTGGATGGGAGGGGCAGGGAGGTGCACCATGACAAGGCAAAGCCTTTTACAACATCAAGTGTAAAAAGGTCACCTGTGGGATCCTATTTTATTTCCACAAGTCAGTACTTGATTTTGATAAAAAACATTAGGATGCTAGTGTACTAGTGTCCTCCCAAACCCAACTCAGGCATGCTTGTTTCAGAGGAGAAGATGATGCCTGCAGAGTAGAAGGGAGTTCAACAGCTGCTGCACCAGGAAGAAGAGAAACCAGGATTTTACTAGGAGCAAAACAGAACAAAACATTCAGCTAGTTCTTCCATAAACAGAAATGTGAGAACAACCTTTCCTGGAAACACAGTTTTGGTGAGTCCAGGACTCTGGTCCTCATCTCAAAGATTACCCAATCTACCAACCTAGCAAAACCATTCCTTCTCCTCCTCTCTCCCTTTCTCCCCATCCTTCTATAGCAATTCCTCACCTATAATGCAGGCTATCAAGTTAATCATGATAATCATGTTAAACCTGGTGTAATATTTTATACATTGATAAAGCAGGCTACTTCACATAGATCTTCTACACTCTTCTGCTCCTATTCCTCTTGAATAGGAGCTCTCCAAAAAATCCTGAGGATGAAAGAGCCCAGAGACTCTAGGAGTACAGTGTGTAGGAGCCAGTCCATTGGAGCACAGCAGCTGGCATAGAAGTCCTGTAGTTGACAGCCAGCTTTCCACAAAAGTGACCTCTCAGAGTCTGCCTTGTGAGTCCCAAAGAACATAATTAGAACCAAGTCCCTCCCTGCACGCTGCAAAGCAAGGAAGATACTCAGGTATAAATAAAATGTAGAGAATTAGAACAGAATACTATGTGCTTTGAGGATACTGCATTGTGATCTTGAGATTTTGCTGGGAGAAGACAGCATTCTTGTACCAAAATGAGCCCTATGCTTTGGACCTGGTCAATGGAGATATGGCCCTGGTGAGACCCTCTCATGGATACCACCCTCACAGGACTATTCTTTGGTAACCTTGTAAACTATGGGGCATGGAGAAAGGCAATAGCATTTTCTGACCTTTGAGTTTTTGCATTTCTTCTTCAGGGTAAAATTTTCAACTAATAACAGGTAATTGCATGCACACAGATGGTAGCTAGGTGTGTGCATGCCTTCTACTAGGACTTGGTTGGCAGCCATAGAGACAAGACCAAAATTTAAGGGGACTTCTTTGAGTCCCCACACAGAAACCTAGGAAAAATGTGGTGCACTTTCTCATATTTGAGGAGTTGAACCACGTTCACAAACAAGTATCAAATGCTGATAAGAAATACTTTTATTAAAGGGAGAAAAGAAAACTTTAACAGGCTGGAATAGCAATATGTAATTGTTAAAGTATAACTACAGTTAAAACAATTTCACAGTCTTCTAGGGAGGCTGGTGGGTTGCTTTCCCACTCATACAGTAATCATTCCCTCTCAATTTGAGATTATTAATTTCTGACGAGTTGCAAGGCCAGATTTAGGCTGATCTGATCTGATTGAGTGAGCCACTTCTATTACCTGCAGCCTCTCTCCTCCTGTTGCTCCCCTCGCTGATGGCCACTCCAGCCATCTCCAACAGCTCTGCTAACAGCTTTTATTATTTCAGCTCTTGGAAGAGTACCCATAAAGAGCACAGTTTCTCAGCTCTCAGGAATTTTTAAAGCCATTTCTCCCGTCTCGGACACCTCTCAGGAAACTCTTACACAAAAGCTTCTTCCCCTTTTTCCTAGGCTCTGGCCTTCACACCCTCAATGCTGGGAACTATTGGTGTTGATTCAGATAACCCGAGGCACATTTAGGTAGAGTTAGTTGGACTAAATGTCTATATGCTAGCTGAACTACCATTTTTTCTCCCCATAACACTATCACTCCCTTTTTAACAGAAATGCTCCATAAAAATAACAACAAAGGATATGCAAAACAATCATATTTCAGGGTAGCCTGCCAGTTCTTTCTACTTCTCCTCACTTCCTTCCACCATGCACCAGCTGAGTGCTGCTGCTCCTGCGGGCTCCCTTCCCTTGGGAGTGTATGAGGGGCTGCAGGAAGCAGTGTGGTGGGTGTCTTCTCTCTCGGCTCAGACTACAGCAGCCTGCACGTGTCTGGGAAGGGGGCTTTGCCAGAACGAGCATGCAGCATCCCGCCAGGCCACTAAGGTGACAGGATCTGTTCGTTCCAGGACTTCTTTTGAGGCTCACTATGAGAAACTAGCCAAAAATTTCTCAGAGCTTGTGCAAAGCCCCCTTGATTTTTTTCCCTGGGATTAATCTCCTCCATTTTCCCCCACCTGCAAGCTATTGCCCTTTTCAAACTGCTTGACAGAACACTGCCCTGTGACACAGTGCTGACAAGCAAAATATTGAATGGTTAAATACCATTTTCAAAAGCAACATGGGACAGCTCACCACCTTAAAAGGGACCATTGGCAGAGACACCATTTCAAATCAGTGCTTGCATTGCTGCATCAGGACTTAGGGGTCTAGCATCTTAAAATAGGATTCTGAATCCTAAGAGATGCAATTGAAAGGTTTGGATTTTTACTTCTAGTCTTTGTACTAGGACAAGTTGAAAGAGCTTTGAGTTTTGTTATTGATTCTGACCTAATGTGATATTGATATGAATTCTAAATGCTGTGTGTAGATAGAAAGGATACAATGATCAGATCAAATACACTCTATTAATGCTAGTCCAGGCAATTTTGTATTATACAACATGATAAAAAATGGACAAGCCCTTACTTGGTTTCTGTGTGTAAAGCTCTAGCAGGTATGTGCTTTTTATGTTCTCATGCCTAATCAATATATCCTGGTTTTTTTGGACTGGTGGCTCTGCGACCTAAGGACTGATGAAGCTTAAATGCTGAGACTTTACTTCATACTGCTGTTTTTCCTTCCACTGCTGTATAATCACTGTCATTCTGGAGAGATTTAGGTATTGTATACTGGGGAAGGTATTCACAGGGCTTTTGTGTTTGCCCTCGTAATAACAATAATAACAGAAGTACTGATGGTAGCAATAGTACAAGCAGTAATAAAAATCTAAATACTTGTCCTGAATAGCATCCCCATTGTGTCTGTACTCTAATCTTTGTAAATGCTGATCATCTTTTGTCTTCCTCGAGCTAGAAGATGCTTTACTCTTTCAAGTTTTTCTTCACAGAAACTCCTTTCAAGGTTGAGGTATTGTTGGAAGCAAACAACATTGGCTTTGAAATACATCATTTAAGCAGGAGAGAGACAAACAATCTCCTCTGCTCCTCGGAGAGTAGCTGTGCACTCACTTAATGAGGTAGCTGAAGACATCTCTGGTGCTTTTCCCACTTTGAGACCAAATGCCAGAGGCAAAATGGTGAGCCTTCCTCAAAGAATCCCTGCATCTGCTCTGAGATGTCAAGCTCGGTGTCTCCATACACTTACAGCCATTGTCACCTTTCTGGGAAAGGTCATTCTGACTTGCATAGTTATTAAAACCTGTTTCCTTTGTTCTACTCAGATCAATCCCAGGCCAATGCATAGAAGGAGTGATGTGTGCTGGGAGGCACTTCTTTGTAAAATAGAGTATGATGGCAAATAATATTGGCAGGCAAAGGCGATACAAGCTTGACTATATTCTGCTCCCTTTTAAGAGCATGACACTTCTTGGTGAGAGGTCTCCATGACCATTATGCCTGTTACTGTTCATGCAGAGTGGCAGTAAGAGAGCCAACGGTACCAATTATGATAATTGCCTGGTTCAGTGGCACTGAACAGAGGCAGACAGAGACATGTCACTTGGTGAGTTTTATATACAAGCTACTGCACAAAAGTGTATGGGAATAGGAAACTCCATCTACCCAAAAAGCTACCTCATACCTCAAAAGTTCTTTTTCATTATAACTGTGTCTTTGTCTTATGCCTTATACTCGTTATAATATGTGCTTCAAATATTTACTCCCAAAGGCTCCTGGAGGAGAGACTTGATGTAGCATCTCACTATGTTATATATTTGGAGCATATGTTGGAAGAGAATTCTTACAGACTCTTCTTCATGTATCACTTGGATAATGAGTATGCCTGAAATTCTAAATATAGAGTAAATGTCACATGCACAGAGAAGAATTCATCCATGAGATAAGTTACAGATTTATGATGCACAGCTCATTAGGTTTTGTTATCTGATTCACCAAGGTTTCAATGAAGACAGATTGCCAAACAGGAAAAGAGGCAAAGAAAATGCAGTTCAATTTATTCTGTGAAGGATCTGTCCTTTCTGTATGACATTGTGTTATGGCAAGCCTGCTTTAAATCAAGGCGTTTGCAGTTGGTTTATGCGACGGTTTGATTTGATGGTAGCAGTCCTCATCAAACGGTATTTATTTCATCAAAGGAAGGCAAAGAGAAACTTGTCCAGAAATTGGAAGCTTCACTCATTAATCTAATGAGACTTGTTCTTTCTTCCCATTTCACTTTCATGCCTGTTGGGGACAAGAAGGCTCTTCGTTTTATCATCGTTGTCCATACTGCTCTCCCACACTGCAGAATCCATGATGACTGCATTTTCGAAAGAGTATCTCCCCGGGGACTGTAATTATTCATCTTTCAGGAGACATAAGATCTATAATACACAAGTGCTGCAGACAAGAACTAGTTTACAGGTTTATATCATGACTGAAAGTATAATCCATCTTCACTGGCATGATTTAGGAGGTGCAGCAAAAGAAAAGAAAGTGGGTCAACTCCATTTCAACTTGCATTCTCCTGTTCACATGGGTGCTATTCTTTTAATTTCTCATTGAAAAGAGTTAACACTCAAGTGAGCAGAAGAAATTGGCCCTATTTTGTGTATCCTGAAATGCATCTGGGAGTTGTTAGGACTGTGCCTGCACCAGAACTGGGCTTCCTGAGAGCTTTCTCTCCTGAGCAGTGACCTGGCCTGACATCACCCCTGTCAGGAGCAAGCAGAACAAGAAACCCTTGCCTCTACTGGAGATGGTGCCTTGAGATCTGAACACTTTGGCATCTCTACAGGTGAAGAATCAAGCTATTAGTGGGGAGCTTGGCTGAATTAATGGGATTTTCCTAATGGTTAAATAGTAGGACTAAGCTCCTGAACAAGACTTCCCAAGCTCCCCACGTTTTCCTTAGTGGATGATGCCTTAAGACACTTCCTGGTATTCCAGCTTTCCTCTTTTCCATTAAGTCAGTTCACCTCTCATTAACATCACAGAATACCCGTAGCAATTACAGCAATTCCTTTCCCACAAAATTTTGCCACGGAGATGGGGCTTATGGCAGTTTTAGCTTCTTGGATTAATTTAATATCTAAAAACACTGAAGAGATGTCATTGCCATCTCCCCATGCATCTCGGTTTGGAAGCCCAGGATGGGTTTCTAAAGGAAATTCTGAATGAACTTGGATCTGAATTGAGAATTTGTCTGGGTAACAGTATGATGTGTCCCTTCTCTGACCATATTCTCTCTTATGCATTTATGTTTTCTCTTTCATCACCACATATTTCTAATTTTCATGTATACTTGAATTCCCCATTGTAAACAGCCCATTTCTCTGTGTTTCTTCTCCCCTCACCCTACAATAACCATCTGTTTTTCCTAAAGGATAATCATAGCTTGTCATTTTCTTTCTGAGGCATAAAATATTATTCAACAACCCCAAAAGATATGCATTTTTCATACAAACCTTGCTAAAATCTACTTTCTGTGGTCTTATGTCCAGGCTTGCCTGCTTAAAAGTTAATTCAAGTGCTATCCAAAAAAGTTAATAAACGATCATTAACACTAGTCGACACAGAGAACATAAGGTCTCTAACATCAGATACATTAGGAAGCAGGATAACGAGGCATCAGTCCCAGGTGCCCATATCACAAAGTATTTCAAATGACTAGAGTCAGACAGACAGGAACAGCTAAACTGTCCCCTAGACATCTAAATTTGAGGGTGTGCATTTCTCCTGATGCAGTGGCTGACATTATTGATTCTGAAAGCAGCAGAAGGAGTGTACCTCTCTGCCTTGCTCTTGGCATTAGAGATTAAATCAGCCCTACTGGCTCTCTGCAGGTTGAAAGAGATCAAAAAACCCTTAACATGTCAGTTCAAAATCACAAACAGCATACTTCAAGAATAAAATGGTCTAAATCCAACCATTGCAGCTTTAGCTATCTGAACTTGTAGTCTGTACAAGTTTCAGTTCTCAAATATAATGAGAGGGATGGAAACCCTAAATCTAGGCTTCTCCAAATCATGTATACCCAAATCTTAATATTGCCTCTTGAGGCTGTCTCTGTTTTGGAGCCTGTTCACTGATTAAGCACATATCAAATAGATAGTGTCAGTAAATCAAGCCACCAGTCATTTGTTAGGCAGAATTACTTACTGATTTGAATAGGGAGACACACTTTAAAATCAGTCGCATGATGTGGCCAATATTTAGGAAAAAATATTCTCTTCTCTAATATTTATAACTCATTCAATTTGTATGATATAAAGTGAACTAAGTTTAAAATAAATCTTATCTATTTTTCACTATTTCACATCAGTCAGTGAGCTGGCTGATTTATACAATCATTTGTATCACCATCGTGTCTACAAGCACTTGCCCACAATAACTACCATCACTCTCCTGGCTCACACAGACTATGCAATTGGAGCTTGCAAACACCACAAGGAAATAATCAAACACAGACAAAAAATAAATACAAACAAATTATATAATTTTCGTTAGGGCCAAGCCTTGCAACATAAAAACCAAGCCACAACTAAATGAAAATCTGGCCCTAATCTACTCAGACCATACCCCTTACATTGTATAGTCCCTCTGAAGATACAGCTCATTTATTCATTCTAAAAGCCTTTCAAGTTTTCAGTCCACCTTCATTTTCATGCAATTACAGGATGGTGAATTGTGGTAGGAATTGATTTGTCTGGATTCATACACCACTAGTTCTCTGTATCTGCCTCCCATGTTACTATAGTTTCTCCTTGACACCTACCCTTCTTTGGCATTTTTCTAAGAAGACAACCACTGTGCTTCAATTTACTAAATCCTCCTCGTGAAGATATCAATGGCCTCCTGGCAACAGGAGCATTATATTTCTTATGGGGGTGGAGGGAAGGTTCGAGAAAATTTTCTGAGAAAGGTAAGCCACTTGCTGCTAGCCCTTTAGGAAGAAAGGCAAGACTAGTTACCTTTACTTTTATCAAAATGATAAAAGTAGAAAAGGTAGAAACACTGTCTGTTCCTCTCAAAACAGTCTCTTGCAGGAGGAGAAAGAGCCAGTTTTAGAACAGATGAATGCAATAGTTTTGTTCTGTTTTTTTAGAGCAAAAATCTGTTAAAGAGGAAAAACGTACATGACTCTGCCTCTGGTACTTTGAGGTTTGAGCTGTGAAGCCTGTGCAAAGGCCTAATAGGCCTAATGCTGCCAGCAACCCCTGATGCTGGAGGCACATGCACCCGATGCAGATCTCTGCACTGGGCAAGCAGAAACTGTAAGTGGTTCCACCAACCGCTCTGAGCGCTAAGCCCTTAACACTGCTCTCAGCTGCAGCTAAGACATTTTGCTTTGTTCCTAACTGGCTTTTACTATTCTTTGTTTATACAGAGGAAAATGGAAAATCTAGTCTTGCCAATAATTTGAAAGACAAATGCTGAGCTGGGCTGTTTGGGATGTTACTAATGGACTACACACTAACTGATAGACAAATGTGTTCTTGATTCCAATCTACTAGGGACAAGAATTTGCAATCATTGCAGTGCTGAGGGTATATATTCACATGACTGTATGAATTACAAACATCACATTTTTATGTATATATATTGCAAAACTGACACTAACTGGAAACCTCGGTTGCTAACACCAGGACATAGAACAAGGAATTAAGGAGCAGAGAGGAAACAGAGAAGTTCACTACCAAAGCAAAACGATGTGACACTGCCTGCAGAGAACTTGTAATCCAGTGCTGGAGTCACGTAAGTGCTTAAATATAAAAGGTGAATGCTGAGACAGAAAATCCCCTGGCAGATATGAACTCACAAAGCCACAAGCCTACATGTGCCAACACAAGTCACAGGAGGGATGTTACCCTAGAATATGACTTCTTCCATCTTGGTCTTTACTGAAGAAAAATCTCCACCAGCCACAAAAGTAGCTTTGTCTAATTGAGAAATTCAAGATTTCATCCTCTCTTATACAGGAGAAGCATAAAAGTTTCTTCAGAAGCATTTTCACATGGCACTCACCTCACAGCTGCCTTCACTGTCCCCTTGTTGCTGTGATCTCTTCTGAGAATGTCGCCAGGATACCCAGCAAAGAGCAGCTCTCTGTCCATGCAAGCTGTTGTTCAGCTGCAGATCCCCCCTCCCCTGCACAACTTACTTAAAATCTAATTTAAAAAGAAATGCAGATTGCTATAACAAACAATATTGGAGGGGATGGAAAGAGAGCAAAAAGTGAATTGCAATAAAAACACTATGCTTAGTGCCAAGTCCTTCATGCCAAATGTTTCTTCCAGTTGCATGTTTCTACAACACTGAGCAGGATGGGGTCCAGGTCGAGGACAAAATATTTTGCTCAGGTGGCTGCAGTGGTGGATGTCAGTGTGTGTGTGTGTGGGGGGGGGGGGGGGGCGGGGGGCATGTCCTGGCTGCAAGGTGGGGTGAAACCTCCTGGAGAAGCCACAGAAGAAGGAGATTTCTCCTCCCCGGAGCAGCGGGACATAGCCAAGCATCCCGGAGTGAGGAGGCAGCAGGCAGCAGCAAGGAGCAAGAAATGCCTGTGAGGCGCCTGCAGCAGGAAGCAAAATCCAAGCTGAGCCTTAGAGGTAATAGAAGAAAAGACACTTTCCGAGGAACCTACAGAGGGCCATAAGGAATTTATACATCCTGGAAAGCAAGTGAAAGCTGCTGTTCTAGAGAAAAGAATAAGCACCCTTCTGGCTTACAAGAATCAAGGAGCAGCTTTGCTTTAAAGCCTTTTAAATCTGACTCACTTAGTCGTATCCCTATTTGTTCTTCTCCAGTTTTCATTCTGTGGTTTATTTTGTGTATTTTTTTATTTAGTTGTACACATCTGCATAACAAAGCACAGCTTTGGAGAATGGACCACAGCTTTGGAGGATGGACATCCTTCCTCTCTTTTAACATTCTCACCCCACAGAAAAGAAGAGGTGAATCCTTCTTAAGGAGTTCAGCCAACTTGTCAGGCCAACAAAGTGATACAAATGAGAGAACCAGAAATAAAGTCTAAGTAAACAGACATCGCAAAGGTTACATCAAAGAGCATATAGCAACTGATACGCACGGTTTTCCAGTAGCCTGCCACTGTGAGTTAACCAAGTAATCCACTAAATCCAGAAATACCGTCCATTTCACAGGCTGTTAAACCCACTTTAAATGGCAAATTACTGCAAAAAATTAAGATGGGATGAGGTTTTCATTCATATCTTCTTGGAAGGGAGGTACTAACAGGGCACTAGAATAAAACCAGATACTCCCTGGGCATTAATTCAAAAGCCTTGCATAGGGAGTTATAGTGAAGAAGGTTTCTTGAGACAAAATGTAGGCTTAGATACCTTGCTGACCACCCGTTTGTGGTTAAGTGAAAGGACATACATCACTGGAAAATATTAATAGCTCATCCTCAGGGAAAAACAGGGGAATACAGTCAGCATTAATCACATCCCTGACTCTATCTCAGGAGCCAAGAAGAGGTCATTTTTTTCCATCAGGAACATCTTGGTACTTAAGGGAAAAAAATGCATTCACACTTAAAGGTTTCTGTGGTGTAACCATAGAGATGTGTTAATATAATAATCACACAGAGCCATGTACAGGCTTGTGCTGTTTTGTGCAAAGGGAGTTAGCAAAGTCCAACCCTTCTTCTCACAAATACACCCTTTTAAGCTAAATATAAGAAAATACGCAAGTTTTACAAAAACAGAACTTAAAATTAAATAAATTTTCTTCAACTAAAACCCATGTTGTCTACGGTCTAAATTGGAATCAGAATCTTCACATGGTGCAAATCAGTGCAACCATCACAGCTCCAGGGATTTGCATCTGCTAAAAATCCAGTCCGTCTACTCCACAGGGCTCTGACATTTTAAAGACTGTGCTATGACACACACTGCAACTCTAAAATGCCAAAATGATCCCACTTTATCACTACGTGATCCCACTGAACACAGTAACAAAGCCTGATTCTTCATGTACATGCAGAGTGCACTTCAGCACACTTTTTTTTTTTTTACTGCAACAACAATTTGTCTGCTTTTCCAGTTTTGCTAAGAATTGCAATGGGCCTTGATTTGTAGTCGTCAAGTGATACTGGCTCAGCAAATAGATTTGTTGCAGCCTCTGGACAGGAGCAAAATTCATTACACTGATCGACTCCTTTGATAATTTTGTAGAGTGTTGCTCTCAGGCTCTGTATGGTATCAGAAATATAAATATTCTTAGTGCCCAATAACTTTATACTGTGGTGGGATATCTTAATTGACAGTTCCTTTGCAGATGTGTACACATGTACTGTTTACATCACCTAGAACCACAAAATGCAGTATTTCCCAGCTTTGTAAGAAGCAAGTCCATCTCTACAGGAACCCATTCCAAGCACAGTACAAAGACATCAGGCAGTGAACACAAAAGCCACAAGTTCTCTCTAAACTCACCCAGGCAAAGTTACAGCTGACCTAATCTAGGGCTAGTGACAGATTTGAGCAGGAGATTTCTCCAGGTGGCCTCTGGGATCCCTATCAGACAACAGCAAAAAGATATCCTTTTGGGCTTGAAATGAAGTAGATGAGAGTAATTGAGAGGGGAAGGAAAAGTTTAAGAGAAAAATTACACAGACTTTCGCAACTTACTCATGAATCCATGTCCTTTAATCTTGAAAAAATATTTAATTTCCAGTTCTCTGACATGTTCAAAAGCATTATTTCTATAAAAGTGAGAAGATAATAATTACCTGTCTGTGCAAGAAAAAGTATTTTTCTACCTTCAGCTGGTTTCTATTCCATTTATCCACATAACTCCTGTGTGTTTTTGATTGCCTTTATAAACAGAATACAGCAACAATACATCTAAGTTGTTTTTCTCTTCCGAAGAATGTTGTTAGCTGTTTCTTGCCTGAACTGTGGCACCACAAAATATGTATTGTTCTCACTGGCAGGCAGTTCCCTGCTCTTCTATTCCAGCTTACAGTAGTGTTACTGGCTTATGTCTATATTTCAGCGCTGAATATGTATGCACTGAAGAGTACCAAGCCCTATGTATGCAAGACTGGACTTCCACACCGCTCCAGTCCTGCCGCTCTGGCAGCTAACACCACATGGAGCCCAAGTTTGCTTGGGCTGTGCTGCCCACATCGTCGCTACAGAAGAAGGAAGGTTTGGATTCGGTCTGCACAGAAAACTCCCTCTGCCTCAGGTTGTTATATCCCCTCCAGGAACTTCATTTACCCAAGAGGACCTGACATAAAAAACAGGTCCTGGTATAAAAGGTCTCAAGCCCACGCAGATTGGCAACTGGAACTTGTCCTTTCCTGGCGACAGGGTTGTGTCTTTTCAGTCAGGAACTGGTGATCACTGACAATCCCAGAGGATGTGGGTTCACCATCATTTCAGGTGTGGATTTTCAAAAGAGATGGCCCTGCTGGAGCTGTGAGGTCTGTATGTGTTCTTGTGCCCACACCAGCTCTCGTTTGCCTGTGGTAGGCATACAGGGTAACAACCTGGCTCAAAAATGAACAAAACAAACAATGAAAACAATCAGGTTTTGGCCACCACAAGCCAGCTGCAGAAGCCCTAGTGTCAGCACAGGAAGGTTAGCACGGTCAGAGATGAGAGGGCAGGAGGGAACCGTTCCATTTGATAATAGCCCACGCCAATAATGGCCCACCAGCTTGAAATGGTCGCAGCCCAGCAGCTTCCAACAACGGCAGTCTAAACTAACACGACGAACCAGACCATTTCTTACTTGGCAGTTGTAGCCAAGTGGTGGGCTCAGAGAAGAACAAATCCTCAGCTGCATTGCACTGCTGCTGTTTACAGCAGCATGGATGATAACAACAAACCTAAGTGTTAACAGAGTTTGAAATCTGTCAATTTTCATTAAAAAAACACACTCATCTGAGAAAGGATGCAATGGGAGAACTGTGGATTCCTCTTCTCCATTTTAAGTCATTCCCAGTTCAGGTTACATGAACACATGCATCTTGGATCTGTAAAGACTTTGTTGTGGTTACCAGGAAAATAGAAAGAAGTGACTATGTTGGTGATTCTTTTCTATTATGAAATAAGAGCTAAATGGATATAAAAAACGAGTGACTTACACAGAGAGTTTGTGGTATGTGGTATTTCTCCTCCCTTTTCTGACTACTGCCCTGTAATCATGTAAGAAATAGAACAGAGAATGTAAGATCTCTTATAAACCTTCCTCAAGGTGCTTACAGTTAGGGAGAACTCATTTTGCCTGTGTTGGTTTGAACTTCGCGGTTTTGAGAGCTGCTATCCCAATAAATCAGATTCATGAGATAAAAGAATCATAGAGGGAATGTGAGTCTGATGGAGGGAGAAGGGAGTGAAGGCTGATTAGGTTAGTAGTCTGTTCACACTGTTAATTATGTTTAAATTAAGGCCAGAGAACAGGGCAATGTCCCTACCAAGCCTCATTGATAAAGTAAGAAAGTGGAAGGAAGGGAAAAAACAAACTCATGAAGGAAAACAGTGGAAACAGTGCAGAGCAAAGCAGAATGAGAACGAAATATAGGAACAAAAAGGAGGAAGAGACAATACAGGAACAAAAAGCAGACACAGAGCATTACAATATCCCATGTAAGAGGAATCTGCTTAGGTCAGTTCAGCCTCTGTTTTTTTCTTCTACCCTTGTTAACCATGCAAGGTGTCTGTTCATTCTATTAAAAAAATGAGATGTATTTCTTTATTTTAGGGTTTTTTTTTTTAAGTCCAAACCAACTTCAAAGTGCACTAGCAATCCTTTAACACCAAACACAGAGGAAAGGCCAGATACAGTTCTTCCTCCCCAATACACCCAGTCCTCAGCGCCGCACTCTCTGTCCCAAAATTATATGGTAAGAAAGAGGCATTCTGATCTCTACAGACCATTGACTTCAATGGGCTTTGGGTTGCTTAAGCCATTCACTTCTGTGTTCTAAAGAAACCAAGAGAAAGTACATGAAGATCAGAGGCAGATGAACATCTTTATGTGTAAAATAACTTGAAAGGCAGGGCTTAACCCAGCAAAAAGGAGAGAAAATTCACAGTCCACCTACTCTATCCAGCCATAGATTTCTAATTGTGCCACCTGTGATAAAACTAGGAAAAAAAAGTTAAAATTGCCTGGAGGGAGAGGAGAGGGGCATGAGTGTGAAGTAAAAAGTGAAAAAAATAATTCGAGGACTTCATCTTTCCCTACTAATTTCCTTTTAAGACTGACAGAATGTCGCATTACGTTATTCTAATTTTCTCCAGAGGAAAAACATGACACAGAACTAATGTTAAATTAATCAGAGAATCCGAATACATCTACAGCCACAATACATCTGCATCTCTCTATCTTAGAAAACTTTCTACCCCAACTGAGCACCAGCTGGAAGAGAAATTCTTGCAATGGAGCCCTTTCTGTTTAATCCCTTAATCTTCTCAACATCCTCAAACAGTAGGGCTTCTCTCTCAAACCCGGCTGGAAAGTAACATCTGCACTGTTGAAAGAGAGGAAGCACCAGAAGGCAATCTACTGAGGTCTGAGCTCCCTCTTGCTCTCTCAGTAATTTTCTCTTAAAGATACTAGTTAAGAGCAATTTCTAGTTAATGGCAATGACACAGACCAGGCAAGACCAGGGGCTGAAATACTTTCTAAGTGTGTTCATCTCTGCCTTCCCTATGTCTATGCTGTGCCAAAGGCAGAGGAATTTTATATGCCAACAAGATTAATTCAGTAAGTGATATTACGCCCTCAAACCTCCCCTTGACCACCACTTCTTTACTTTTTGTTCACACATAATATTTTGATAGCTTAAACCACAGTGATGTTCTTCTCCATGACTAGCCTTGGCATTCAGCCCTGGAGCGTTATTATGGGTTGCAGCACCTCTTCCAGACTAGCCTGAATTCAGGGTTAAGCTACGTGGTTGCCCTGAGCAGCTGAGAGGCTGCTTTTCAAATGCAAGGCCTCTGTTTTATGGGTCTCCTGGTTAACACAGCCTTACAAGATGCTGTGAGACTTCAGGCACAGAGCTCACAGTCTGTATCCTTTTGGCTGTATCTTTTTGCAGGGGAAAAAATCTCTTGTCAATTAGAACTGGACATTAACTATAGGATTTGTATGTATTAATGCATTAATTGTATTAACAGATGACCAAAGTTGAAGTAAATTTGATATGGAGAATCATAAATGTCATTGATTTCATCTTTCATTCTTTTCATACTTTTTTTGAGTATCTGACTTGTTTCCTCCCTGGCTCTTTTTTCCCCCCTTTTTCAGCTCTTGTAATGCTGCAGGACTAGTATCACTATTGCAGAAATGAGAGATGACTGTAACTAATCTTACATTTTTATATGGCCTGTTTCTGAAACAGCACCCACAGCCAATTAAGGCAAACTTTTTACCAATACCCAAGAAAAATTTCAAAGAAATTCTCCACACTTCCTTCCTTAACAGCCCTCCAGCTTTATAATAGTAACCACTTTCTCTAGAGAACAGAGCCCGACCCATGAAATACCTTAGGGTAAAAGCTAATTTTTGGAAGAAATATGAGATTGGGAGTCAAACCCAGGCATATGCTGAAAAGAACAGGTGCCTAGTGATTACAATGCACCGTTTTGGTCTTTGACGCTTACATTCATCTATCCGAAGTCTGTAACTTTTTGTAAGACATACTGGGCGCACTCAGAATTCTGGTGGGGATTAAACATAAAGAATGTTCTGGTTTAGCTTTCTGGAGTCAAAAGTTGTGACTCATTTCACATTTGCAGTGAAATCAATGCACAGGCCCAGAGCTTCCTTCAGTCTAGTGGTGGAAGCTGGAGAGTTTTTGGCTGCTTACTGGGGTGAGGTCTGTCTCAAACCAGTGGGTCACCGAACCATAACACCACAGAAAAGAAACCCAGCCGAAACACTTAGACGGCACCGCACCACTGGTCCAGATACTCAGAGGAACTGGATGCCCCACAGAAGCCTGCAAGCAGCCCACCAGTCTGCGTGGGGCACAGTGCCTGTGGGCAGTCTGTTCATCTTAGTGACGCTGACAGCAGTAACCACCCTCTCTAGCGAGCAGAACCCTCTGGGGGCAATGTGACAAGACTCAAAATCAATCAGAGCCTCGATGCATATCTTTTTTATCCCCTCCTGCTTCCAACTGAACCCATCACATAGACACCAGAGTTTTCCAGTCTCTCAAATCAGGTCTCATTAAAATATACAAATAGTAAACCAAACAAAGATAAGTTACTGAATGAGGGAAAATTCAGGTCAAGTGTGTGAACCATATTAACTAGAAAGGCTGGTAAACAACCTTCTCTTTATCCACTGGATCCTGGAAAGGTAGGCCCATTCCTTCAGTCCTTGTTCACCTTTTAGCAGAAGAAAATCCCACCAAAGTTTGGCGTTAGGCTGTTCCATCACCTGGCAGGTCTTCTTCTGCTCTCGTGCACTTCTTAGTGTGCCCCCTGCTTCCTGTCCCATTTGCATACTGCTCCTGCACCCTTCCCTCAGGAAGACCATTGTCCACTTGTTTGCTCTTCAGGGCTTTTGGCCTGACCAAGAGTGCAACACCCAGGAGCTTCTCATGCTCATAATCTCTGTAACAAAATATACTATATAGAGGAGTGGGCATCAAACAAATTAGACAAGGGATATTTGGATTCCAGCTTTCTTGAGGATGCTCCAGCTGCTCTGCACTCCAAGACTGTGGTATACTTCACTGCCTCTATATCTGCAGTGTTTCCAGGGAGGGTCTTTAGCAAACCAGAGTTAATGCAACAGTCCATGAGAAACAGACTGCTGTTAATGAAAGCTCCGGGAAGGATACAAGATGGGAAAATCAATCCTTGCAAACCTTGGCCTTAACCTGGAAAGAAGTAGTTTATGACCATGATGCTTTTTGACCTGTCAGTATCATGGTAGGGTATAACCGATGTTGTTTCTCTTCCTTCCTGGAGCTGCATGGCGAACAGAGAGAGGAAAGGGGTAGAGGACACTACCACCTCATCTATTCAAATGCCAAGAAGTGTTTGTAAAATTACAGCTCAGCAGTGCTCTTGACACACCAGTCCAGGAGAGCCTCTATGCTTTTGTATTCAGAAGGTTGGATGCCTTTGCTCACTGTATCATAATTACGAGGCTCTGTGATGAACTCCAATCTGTTGTCAGCATCTAACTCAAATCCTGAGTCCTTTCTCCAAACTGCCATGAGATTGGATGGATCAGAAGCCATTTTGCTGTGCTGTTGTCAGTTGGGTACAGGACTGATGGGGGAGGGGGAGAGGGCCTGTAAACAAGGCACATCTGAAAAACTTATATTTTTACTTGAGAAATCCTAAAATGCCACTGTATAATCTGAAGGTGCCAGGGACATGCCATGCTCTGCCTTTGGGAGCTGATAGCTCTACTCTGCTCACAGCTTTAGCGGAATAGTGGTTGGGTAGCGTAGTAAGTACATGCACCTCTTGCTGCCAGTTCTCTTGATCCCGTCGCTTTGATTTCCAGATTCCATACTTTGAGAGTGAGGATAGAAAAGAATAAGTTGAGAGAATATCTTTTTTTTCCTTTTCCTTTTTTTCCCCTTCCATCATAAAAATCTCTGCAAGTGAGCTGCAAACAAGGAGGGTGAGTGGGTTCTGCCGCAACCTTATTACCAAGACCACTTGTGACACTTTCTCATTAGCCTGTGTAATGGGAAGCCAATCTGCTGCTCAGGAAGCAGCGCTGTGAATGATTTTCAGCCACAGATGATGCAGCCTGGTTTTGAACTGCTTAGGCCTTGTTGTAATAGAAGCGCCAGTAATATTCATTTAATGCACACTGACCTTTCCCTGACCTGGGAGACAGAGACAGCTCCTGCTCTGGCTTATCATCTTTTTTTTTTTTTTTTTTTTTTTTTTGTAAAGGCTTCTGTTTGGCAGTATACAAGGAGAAAAATATTAAATTCTGTCTGCAAAAGGTGCAGAGTTTGTCTGGCTTCAGCACAGCTAGGGGAGAGAAGCAAGCTTGTTTATTGTTCCCCTCCTGCAGCTGTGCTGAAGGCTCATGCCAACTCTTGAACCTTGAAGGGCAGTAGCATGGGGTGGGGGCAAAAGAGTACATCTGGTCAATGGATACCCCTAGAGTATTAAAAGTAATTGTTCTTCAAGCCATCTGATTGCTGAGGTGGGCTCACAGTACTCGTCACTCACAGGGGAACCTGTACCACACAGGATGAACCTGGGCAGGACATGGAGTTCCTAAGCAAAGACATATCCATGCTTTGAGCTGTTCAAGCTGTTACTGCTTGAATTTGCAGTTGCAAAGCCACAGGCTTTTCATTTCCATGACCCATCAGTGCAGGGGAGAAGCTAGGGGAGTGCTTTTGTGGAGGTCCCCCTGATTTCAAAGAAGCCTGGCAAGTAACAGACACATCACCCAACAGCAGCCCAACACTGCCATGGGACCCGATGGAACAAAATTTGAGCTGCTCACCTCACAATCCTGAATTGGAGAACGGGAAACGTGAGAAAGATGTGAAGAGATCTGGAGAAAGCATGTGTTCCTTACAAAGTGAGCGGGGGATACACCATAAAGGAGCAGAACACAAGGTAAATGATCATTGATCTTCCAAAAGTGTACTTGAGTTGAATGAGACTTTGCCAACCATGCCACACAGGGAACCCACTCCCTGCAACCACTACACAGCCTGCCTGGGCTGACCATGCCTCAAGTTCCCATGCCATAGTTTCATCTCATTCACCATTATAAGGTCACTTTTGTTCTATTCAGTCCCCCTCCATCCTGTGTTACGCTTCCTTGCTCTACAGATTGCTCTGAAAGTTGAGAAAAACACACTGCGATTTCAGCTGCTTCGTTGCAGGAAGGTCATTATATTTCCATTTCCTTCTTGGCCTTTCTCGCTTCCCTGGATTATGGATTGCTGACCTACTCTCATGGCCTTTGTTTTGGTCTCTGCACCACACGCCAGGGTTGGGAGAACTCATCTGAAGAGCAAATAGGCATTTCCGTCAGAAATGTCTATGCAAAGAGAGAGCCGAATGGAGCCAGTGATGTCTCAAAGAGATGTGGATGTGAAACGGTTGTACCACTTGCATCAAACTTTGAACAGCTCTGACTTAAGTTGTCAATTTGACTGATCAGGCAGGCAAGCACTGGACTGGTATCCACTGTAAAGGAGCTGTAAAGAGAGGTCTCACTTTTCCAAAGTGCTGGATGACTAGTGAACTCCCCTTGTATGTGCGCAGAGAGATTTAGAAGGGGGTCATTCCAGCTACATATCCTTTGTAGAATCAGAAACCCAGAAAGAAGGAGTTAAATGCATTTCTGGCAATAAACCAGCCTAAACAAATTGCAGAACACCACAGGACAAAGCCTTGCCACACAGAAAGCCCAAGAGGGGATATTCACAATATTGGAGCCAATTGCATTCACCTGCTAACTCTGGCACTTCCAGAGCTCACCTCTCAGTGGTACTGCTGGCTGCTTTTTGCATAGCAAGCTTTTGCTTGGATAGCAATGTTTACATAAACTTCATAAAAAGCAAATGTTTGCGGCATTTATTTCTGGACTTGGTGTTTCTGGTCATGTCCCTATGATGTGCAGAAAGCCTTCCAGCTCTGTACAGGCTCCAAGTCAGATCAGCTCAGTATAATCACTGCCCTCTGTTCTGAGATGACCTCTGGGCCCTTGCCCCAATTTGAGATCAATCTGAGCATATTCTCAGACAAAATGACTATACCAGATCTCAGCACATCCCTGCTCCACATTCTGCTAAGTTGATTATAAAGCTAATTGGACAAAGAACAAAGCAATTTAACTTCCTAGAAGATGACAGCACTGATATGCCCAGAGCCATTGAGAGTAGCTCTGTGCAGGTGCTAATTGTTCCACCTCGCTTACCACAGGCAGCCTTCATGCACTGGAAGTTTTAAGGCAATACTTTTCATCAGCAAAGAAACAAAGTGCTCAGAAACGCATTGCGCTAGCCCATGACATTAATTTGCTCACTCTCTAATCTTTGATGAGGTGTGCCCTGAATGGTCTTTTTCACTACTGTGAAAAGCCAGTAGCATTACAGCTCCTAAGAAAAATGATGTAGAAGATGGAGTGAGGCCACTGCCACTTTCTAAAGATAGCAGAGGAAAATGGGATGAGCACGGGGGAAAAAAAAGGAAAGACAGTATTTGGGGAAAATTAGACAGAGGGGGAGAGGAAGGAGATAGGCAGCCAATAGATGAGGCCTCTCCTTCACTGGTGTTTCTTTTTCCTGGACACATGGAACAATGGCACTGAACAGCTTTGGTAAGAGTTGTGGTCACCAGCCAAGAGCCTGCTTAGCAAGAGTAGAGCTGAAAATTATTCTTAAAATACACACTTCGAGTTTCACAGAATCACAGAATGTTTGAGGTTGGAAGCAACCTCTGGAGATCATCCAGTCCAACCCCCCACCCCACCCCCTGCTCAAGCAGGCTCACCTAGAGTACAATGCAAGGGTTGCATCCAGGTGGGTTTGAATATCTCCAGAGTAGGAGACTCTACAACTTCTCTGGGCAACCTGTTCCAGTGCTCTGTCATTCTCACGGCGAAAAAGTTTTTCCTCATATTCAGGTGGAACTTCCTGTGTTTCAGTTTCGGCCTGTTGCTTCTTGTCACTTGGCACCACTGAAAAGAGTTTGTCCCCGTCCCCTTGACACCCTCCCTTCAGGTACTTGTACACATTGGTAAGATCCCCCCTCAGTCTTCTCTTCCCCAGGCTGAAGAGGCCCAGCTCTCGCAGCTGTTCCTCATAGGGCAGGTGCTCCAGCCCTCTGATCATCTTCATAGCCCTGCGCTGGACTCTCTCCAGTAGCTCCATGTCTCTCTTGTAGTGGGGAGCCCAGAACTGGACACAGTACTCGAGATGAGGCCTCCCCAGGGCTGAGGAGAGGGGCAGGATCACCTCCCTCGACCTGCTGGCAACACCCTTCCTAATGTACCCCAGGAGACCATTGGCCTTCCTGGCCACAAGGGCACATTGCTGGATCATGGTCAACTTGTTGTCCACCAAAAGTCCAAGGTCCTTCTCTGAAAGAAGTTATGAAGTTTATGAAGCCTCTAATAGGACTTGTTTCTTCCTAGCACTTGGCAATGCTGGTTCCCATTGGGCATGATAGGGAGAGGAACCCTTTTTAAAGAGTTTTAACCTCTTAAAGGTCACCACAGATCCCACTCTGAAGACTGTGACAAGGGTAGATATGGCTTAGGCCTGACTCACTGGCTCCAGTGGGGACAATGGCAAGTCCTGCTGCTTTCAAAGGTACCAGGTGCTGCCCTGTGAAAGGAGGACGACCTGCATATCCAAAACATCTCAGACAGCCTTTTGTGTGGCTGGACCCTAGAGGAAGCCTAGATGATATTCATACCTATCTGCTCAGCACACTATATCCACACCTATCCGCAGGTATGCAGCTCCTCGGAACAGGACACAGGCCTCCTCTCCCCAGCCCTAACTTGGGAAATGCAACCTGTTGTGCTTCAGTATGTCACTCATCCTTCCCAAGCAAAGAGCAGCTGGGAGAAAAACTCTGTCCTTAGATGTAGATTCATCAACACTCAGCACCAGGAAAGCCAAGGTCAAGGGTTAAAGCTCGCCTTTATCCATCACCTCTCGATATGACCTTGGTGGGGGGTTTTGCAAAGGGTAAAGATAGTTGATGCCATAATGAGCTGCTGTTCCCAGGGGACCTGGCATGATGAAACAGTACAGAACATCCACCTTCACGTACCAGTGCAAGAATACAGGTTTGATTGGTAATAAGTTTCCCATTAAAAATACATGGGGATTTACCCCAGAGAAAGGGAGAGAGTAGACCCCCCACAGGATAAAGTCTGCTCAGCCAGCCTTTAATGAAGGCAATTACATCCACTTATTTGAGACTTTCCCTCCTCATTCTTCTCCAAAGAAAATAGGCTCATTTCATGGAGAAAAATTAGAATGAAAAATAAATCACAACTGTTATGCTTTAACTGTGTCAATTACCTTTTGATATTTGAATGATAGTTTTTTAAATTTAGCTAAGATGGTTAATATTTAATATTAGCTTACATGCAGGTATAATAGCCACTCTTCAGAGTGATTTTTTTTTAATTCCAAGGAAATTGATAGATTCTAAAGAAACAAGAGAGATATAACTTCGGTTGTTACTGAGAGCCTTCATTTTAAAGAGTTAGCCAATAAATAGAATCACATGAGGAAGGATCTAATGCTATTTTATTCTGAGGAACTACTGGGTTATTTATTCATCTCTCAGTCAGACTGGATGCCACAAGTTTTGTCGTTTGTTTGAACTTAACTTCAAATCCCAGTAAAAGAAATCTGCTCTTATTTTGATGTTCTCCTCCTCTTTCTCCTGCCCACACATAGACACACACACAGAGTCATACTCAAACACGCATGGAGAACCTGACACAGTTTGCATTGTGGATCTGTATTTTTGAACTTGAATCCCAATCTCATATTTACTGTAGACTAAATTTAAAGTAAGGAAGTTCAGGGCAGACAGAAAACATCCTTTTCTGCTCCACTGGTCTTCTGTTATTAGTGTCAGTGACACATACAGCCCTTATATTTTCATAGATAAGGACAGAGGAGAGGATCATGTCAGCCACCACTTGAGGCTGGAATGATGTCTACAGTAAAAGAAAATCATGCTGTTTCATGCTGAATAAAGGTGCAAAGCCCATGCATAAATACTAGTTTATGTGCCTGTGCACTAATGGAAATAAACTGGTAGGATTAAATTGCTCTGGTGTGTGAACACCACACATTGCACCTTCTGCACAGTAGACCATCCTGTGAGGTGAAGTTAGGGATATGGATAGAGTTTAAGTATCAGTCTTGAAAAAAAGAGAGGTGCTTTGGAGTACTCGGCTCATGATACCTTTAAAGGTGCCCAGCAAGTTCAGAGCAGGCTCTTTAAAAACCAGCTCTTTTAAAGCTGTCTCCAACTGGGGACTAAAAGACAAAGGAACCATAGTCACTACCAATTCTGAAAACTTTGGCCCTGGTTTAAAGAACCGAACTGAGAACACAGCATCTTGTGAACCACAACAACCTCATAAACCTAAAACAGACACATGCAATAAGCCTAGCAAATGGCCAGAGACGCAGGGCCATTCCCCTCTCCCCCCACCTCGAGCAGTGGCTCTGGTGATAACAGAGGCACAAAACATCTGCCATACCATGCACATGCTCCCGTCTCAGGGACCAGCACACCAGATGGTACAAAAAACCATTAAAGGCACCTCCAACAAGAGCCCTGGGCAAACAGGAGCTAGAGCTGTGCTGAATCCCAGCTAATCCCGTGGTGGGGTAGAGCTGGACAAATGGCCCGTTGGCTTTGCTGCCTTTCTGCTCATTCCACCTCCCACAGGGGCACTTCCAGGCCTCTCGGAGCCCCTGCCTGTGATAGCAAGCCACCCTTATGGTACTGCCCTGTGGCCCCCCAGCAAGATGCAGGGTACTGCCACAGAGGAGCTCCTTTGGTAGCAGCCATCACTATGTCTCCCACCCAGAGCAAGCCTTGGGTTCAAATGACATTAATCTGCAAAATTCTCTGAATCCTCTGTGCACCTTCTACGTGGCTGATGCAAAGCACATGTCTCAGAGCACACTAGTCTTTATTGATTTTGGATTTATAACAGGAATTTCCTTACTCAGAAGCAGGAGATATCTCCCCCCCACACACACTCCATCCTCATCTTTCCTCCCACCACCCTCACTATCCCCCATAAAACCATTCTTTAAAAACAGGAAAAAACAATCTGGTAAGCAACCTTCCCTCCACCCTCCCTGCTATCTGCTTAAATATCCTTGACTGCAAGACATCCAGTACAGAACAGTCATCAATTTTTAATTCATTTAATCTCTTGGTAACAGTGTTCTCGTGAACTGAAGGGCCCCCGAGGAAGCTTGAGAGGAGCTTCAGACTAGCATCTTTCACAGGATTCAGGGATGAGAGTTTGTGGATACTGTGACTGTGCTCAAATGAATATATGGGTTAGCAGGAAAATAACTATTTAAACATGAGTACATTTCCCCACCCCCACCCCCAAGACCAAACCAAAATATGTCATAAAATGGAGCTCTGTACAGTAATACAGCACAGAGTGTAACATGCACGGGTGAGAGAATCCCTTGCGTCAGAGTGGTTCATGATGCAGCAAATTGGGAAGGAGCCCTCTGAGTAAACATGTGGGTTGTCTGCACTCCTGATCCCACTACTGCTTCGTTCTTGTTCCAAGAAGCTCAAAGAACATCCAAATATACTGTCACTAATTAAATTCTGCCTGCTTAAATGCCCTGGATGTCTCAAGAGGGGATGGTTTTTCTCTTCCAGCCTGTAAGTGTGGGGGTAGCTAATTCCATATGTATATATGCACATTTCTCAATCTCATCTCTCATCTTTCAGGGATGGACAGGTACCTGCACACAGTGTGAGGGCTAACTGAGTCTGCAGGATGCTTCAGAGAAGGGAGCAAGAGGATTTTCAGTTACATTCAGTCATGTCTTATAATGGTAGCACGCAAAGGCCCCAGTAGGAAGTAGCTTTTCTTGTGCTGAGGTGCTGCATAAAAACAGGGGAAGAGCAAATCCCTGCTCCCAGCATCTTACCATCTAAGGAGACAAGTTAAACAGCAACCTATAGATCCAGTTCTGTGACAGCTAGAAATGGTCCATTTTGTTTGAACTCAAGCACTCCCATCTTTAGATACAGTAAAAAACACAGTTCTCTATGAAGGCTTTTTGCAGTGAGTAACAGGTCTGATCACACTGGGTACAGCAACAAACTTAACGCATATCTCCAGTGTGCACACTCTGGATGCCCAAAGTTACTGCCCTGACTTGGCTGGAAATCTCAAACACAGCACTAACAAAAACAGAAGGAGAAAGGGGCCTAAAACCTTTAGACTCTTCCCACCTCCCCCAACTCTCCTCCCTAGTACAACTCCATTTCCAGCAGCCCTCATCGCCTGTAAGGACCGTGCGCAGAGGCTTCCTGGCGTGCTCTTCTGCAGGAGTAGCCCCATGACCCAGTCCCACTTGGCTTCCAGAGGCTGGTGCTGAATAGTTCATTCGAGAGATTTAGTTGCCAAGAGACTTGTTCACAGTTAGACTAAATGACACTGCATAATTTCCTGTCTTTCCACGTGCACCTTATTGTAACAGACAGACTCCTATTTTAGTGAGAGGCAGCACAAGAAGAAAAGGCATTACGCTGCAGAGCAACTCAGAAAATGAATCTTTTTCTCCAGCCCCTCAAGATTATGCAATGAACAGGACATTTGGGGTTTTCATTTTCCCAAAATGGTATCTAGAAAATTGGGATGCAAAATGAGTGCTCAATATTTAATCCTAAAGTCCTTGTCATGACACACTCTTGGGCTGCAGTTCAGTCAAACATGCAGATGCTGGGACAATTTGCGTTGTTACTATTTCTTGCAGAGACTTCCCCTAATCTGTGATCCTTTTTTCCACCCTGGTTATTTGTCATTTGCCAATAGCAACCCCTTATTCTTTGTCTGTGAACCTCCAGCTCTGTTGCATGCTGTTAAGAATGTTATTTTCCATTCTCCTGTCAGCAAAGAGTGCTGGTGATTAGCACTGCAATATCTGGTCCCCTTTATTGTAAATGTTAATCTTTCTTTTTTGCAGGGTTTCTTTAGCCAGGGGTGTTAATACTTGGTTAATAGAATCAGGCTGCCTTTTTCTTCATCTTTTGTGTGTGTGTGTGTGTGTGTTGGGTTTTTTTATTTTTTTAATCTTTTGTCAGAATTTATTATAGTCATTCTTTCGATTCTTTTTTCCCTGGAGTATTTGCTTTGAATTTCCCTGCTTTTTTGCCATGATTATCTTTATGCTTTTCTAACATTTAGCACCTAGAACACTCATTGTGTCTAATTGTTCAGTGTCTTTTCTGATTTCTGCAGTCTTTAAAGGATATTAAAGAGTACGTGCCTGAAGAAGGAGTTACTTATGCTCATCATCACCTCTTCACTCTTCAGGATGAATAGGATTCATAGCTGGGAGCTTTTCCTCACTTGCTGCACATATAAGGCTTTCTTCGGTATTGAACAACCCTCCCTCCAACTTGAAGATCTTTTCAGCTACCAGAGATGGTAAATGGCTTTAAAGATCTCCTCCCACAGCCCATAGGACATTCTTCTATGGAGAAGGCTTGATGTGGAGCATCTGTCATCTGCTGTAACTTCAGCAATTCATAGGTTGTGTCGTATGTGGAAAAGTAAGGCTGCTGAGATCTAAACACAGACCAGAGAAGGCTACAGGGTGAAGCACAGGCTGGTTTGCGTTGTTGCATTGATTTGATATAGTCTTTTAATGTTAATCAGGTAGTAGTTTGGTGAAAGGTCCTCTAACTTCAGTGTGAAGAACACAGACCCTGTCTCCCACAAATTGCTATTGTGATGACTTTAAAAAAGGAAAGGCATCACCTGGAGCAAAGTAATTACCAAAGGAAGAAAAGTACAAAGTCAGCTGAAGCTTTGTCTCACCTGATTGCAATCATATCTTATTCTTAAGTAAAGAGAAGCTCCTGTGGCAATGTGGCTAGGAAGAAGTGGCTGTTCAGCATCTATCTGATATGGATATGAGACTCTGAGACCAGTTCCTGCAAAGCTCCAATAAACAGATACTCCCTTGGTGGGGGCAGTTTCAGCAGACACATCCGGGACTGGATGGGGCTGGAAACTGGTTGACTCTCTCCAACCCTCTGTTCATCCATCCATCGATCCATCTGTCCATCCATCCAGCTGAGATAGCTAGGAGGACCTGGAGCCTTTCTTGCCTGTTCTACAAATAAAGAGCATGAGGTTGTCAAAATCACCATTTTACTTCTTCCTTCTAAATCCCCATTAAAATATGTCTATGTTATACACCCATACATTAAAATGTGTGAAACTCTTGGTCATAACAGTGGACAGCTCCTGATATCTGACCCACTTAGAAATGCAACAACTCCAGAAGACCCCTAGCATCATGATGGCACTTCAGGAGCCTGCAGAAGATGCCATCCAGTGGCAGGAAAGTAGTATTACAAGAGCAGGCAGTGAAATCTGCCTTTAGACAACACCATCCTCAAAAAAGTTATCTCTGGCTGTCACTTAATTACATAATCAAAATACCCAAGATGTCTGTGGGCCGTAGTGAAAAGTTGAGTGGCATCCATCTCTAATTATGTTAATTGCACAGCTTTTTTTTTTCCACAAGCCCTTAGGCTTTTGTTTGCAGGGAATAAATAAAGAGGGATTAGTTACATTTATCTGTGTTTTCCTAAGTCTTTACAGAGTAACTGCTATGTGTAATTAAGTAATTTGACTGTTCTTGACCAAGCTGATCACAAATTACTAGTGTAGGATAATATACTACTTACCAGGTCCTATTCCATTTTATGGATAGATTACACGGATCTGGGATTTATTGATTTTTGTTTCTTTTTGACAGGAACAACTGGAAGTAACGGTCTTACAAAGGTGAAAATGCAATCTGTTTGGCAAGTTGTCTGTCTAGCAGCGTTGCTTGGCTATCCGTCTGTCTTCTCCACAAAGGCTCTATATTCGGCCTGTTGGATAGCAGTTCTTTCACTGACAGCTTTCAAGCATCTCCCTTGGCCAGTGTCAAACATGAACTGGTAGGATATTTTCAGGTTCTCTTTGCTAAGCAATATCATCCTGGATTTCCTCTCCATGATCCAGTTATCTGATACTTAAATAATTCACGCTTATAGGATCCATTTTTGCTCATTATCCATGTTTTACTGCGTCTCATATCAGCAGTTCATATACTCCTTTTTAAATATGCTTTCAGTGAGGTTTCCCATATAATTGTCATGACAGACTGACGAATTTCTCTTCAGGAGCCAAGAAGATGTGCAGAGAGAATGTAAGATTCCTAATACTCATTTTTCTCAAAATAGATTTTCCTGTCCAAGATACAGATAACGTTTCATTTGCTTATCTTGAGGATGCTTTTTTTAGCATCCTTGACCCTTACAGATTCTCAAGAAATAATTTCTCCTTACAACAAAGGCTGGATACTCAAGCTTAAAATTCACTATTCTTACTCCACATCTGTTCTGTAGGAAATACTAGGTTTGTTTGACATAAGCATACTTCACACTAAACATTCTCACCACTCAGACAAAAGAAGGCTTGGAAATATGTCCACAGCTCCTGAGAAATGTCAAAAAAAGAAAAAGACCTTCCAAAGACACGCTGTATTGATGTGTTTGCCAAGAGGCCTGGCCAGAACTGGTTACAGTAAACCACTAAGTTCCAGAAAAAGTGATACCAGGGCTAGGTTATCAAAACTGAAAGGCAGCAACTAATCATAATTAAAGGGTGTTTTCTTTGTCTTCCCTGGGAACTACTGCTCAGAGCAGAAAATGAAACGCTTTTACTAAACCCCATTGTATGGTTTTGTCTTCCAAACCTACTGGTGGAAATAAGGAGAGGAGATTCAGTAAGTGCAGCTAGGAGAAACTTGGGATACAGCCAAGAGCTGTGCTCTGGACAGTGCCAAGACGACAGGCAGGAGGGGCTGCTTCCAGAAAGAATTTTGTTTGGTGTTTATCAACCATTCTCCCACTGGAGAGTGGAAATGTGTCTGGCCACTTCCCCCAAGCCAGCTCTAATTCTGTTTGCTAGTGAGTTGATTCAGTTAATTCAGCTTGGGCCTGTGGCAGGGAAAAGGCAAAGGGTACTCCTGAGAGGCAAAGAGAGGGACTGCAGGGGCCTCCGAGACATATCTTCAGGCTGTGAGAGTGGCCAACCTTGACCTAACTTCCCCTTGAAGTGGCAGGCAGGATCCTCTCGCTCTTCTCCGCATTTGTCCTGGTTACATCCCCTGAGGCTGTATGCCCTGTCCTCCTCACTTGTGTGGCTACATAGGACGGCTCGGGGGATCATTTCATCCCCATAGGCAAGTTGGCAGCTGAAAGTGGCTGGGGAACTTCACCAGCCCCTTACACACCAGACTGACGATCTTCAGCCTGAAGGCACCTCTTCTCTCCATCTCCCCGCACACAATATCCTGGAATGACCAATCCTTACAGCTTGCCAGGAGTCACCAATAGTAGCCGTAGTTGTGCCATCTTACACTGAGCAGAGAAGTCCAAGGGAGTTTTATTCCCACTACACATGTGAGGGTTTCATACATGCCCCTGAGGGAGAACGCTGATTATCTGCTTTTAGGAGTTTGTATAATGCTTGCTTAGTTCTTGTCAAAACCACAAACCTCATTGTTCACAATATTAGACATGTTGTCCTTTCCCATACAGGGGACTTAATTCTGTTTCCTTTTCCTCTACCAGAGAGAGACGCAAGGCTGTTTCTCCAGTAGCCCAGTCATTTCCCCTTTGTTCTGCCTATACAAAGCAAAGGTACAAAGAATCCTGAAGAACCAAACAACTACATTAAAATAATCTCATAGATTCATGACAGAGAATAAGCATGTCAGAAACCTTCTTGCTTTTTCCCTTTGGAACTTGTCTTTTTAGGTAGGCACTTCTTAAAACAGAATAAAAAATAAAAGCCTTTACTTCCCTTTTAAATTGGAATGAGGGGAGAATCACACAGCAGAAAAGTTCACTTTCCTAAATGGTGTTTTGGAACTAGCAGTATTGCAACTCACAGCTGACACTGTCTTTCTGGGTGCTTGGGTCTTGGCTAGTTCACTGGAGGAAAGGAAAAGAGAAAACACTCATGTTTGTATTCTTTGCAATAGCTTTTGCAAATGGCTGCTCCTGCTGTTTTGTGGCTGCACCCCTGTGCTTCATTGGAGAGCACTGATATCCTCTGAGCTTCTCAACTGCTCCTCAGAATGGCTCCAGCCTTTCTTTTCTCATCCCTGGCACAGCTTTTCCCCATCCAGGATGCCCTGCGCGGTCAGCTGGTCTGCCTGGCAGTCCTACAGGAGCACTGTTCAAGGCTCTGGTCTCCCGTGAGCGGGCTTGCTCTGACACCACACATTGACTGCCTCCCCAGGAGGCAGGGTGACTTGGCAACGGTTCTGTACTCCGATGTGATCCCCTGGGCACGGTTCCTTCTACCTCTAAACCTAGCCAGCTGCCTTTCTCACAGTGATATGCACTGAGTGTCCCTCCTGGCTCAGGCTCTGATCATTGCTGGTTCTTGCCCGTTCTCCCCAGGAAGTATTTTGCAAGGCTGCCAGCCCTCGTTTGGCCCCATACTGCACGGCGTACCCTGTGCTTCCCTCACATGGGGTACGGAAGTTCATCACTGAACCACAATCCTGTCAAAACTGTTGTAAGCTTGACCACAAATATAACTTGTAAATATACACTAGCCAAATATATTCAAGAGTACCTGACTTCTCTCCCTTACGAAAAGGGAGTGTCTTAGCCTCACCACACAAACTTGCTTGCCTTGGTTGCTTGCGGGTCCTGTGGAGCACAAGAACTGGGCTTTAGTTAGTCCCTGTGTTTCCACACTTCCACTGACAAGTTCCTAATCTGGGAAGGTGCTTTGGAGCAGCTCTTTCTCTCTAGGCAACTACCCTCAGTCTCTTGACTTCATTTTCAGTAGAATAGAGGCAACCTACGAAGCATTTTTTTTCTTAGCCGTTTGCTCTCTCTGTAGAAGCTCTTGCTGTAAATCCTTCTCTCCTTTCATTTTTTTAAGATTTTGACACAAATCTACTGTATTCAGAGATGGATTATCACTCCTTACAAAATCCTGAAGTGTTTGGACTTTGAGTAATAGCTTTTAATTTGGAGGGCATTGGATAGCATTGGCTCTTTCTACCTTCTGAGTTTTCAGGTGTTGCAGGGATCAGGGACAAACAAAATGGATAAACACTGAGTTATGCGCTCGCTGGCTAGACTTCTCTCCTATTTAGAGACAGCTCCCTCTTTGTCAAGGTTTTGCTCTTGACGGAGAGCCTTTACACTAGTATTTTTAATGAACATTTCTTACAATAGTTGCATTTGTTGGTACTCTTGAGATTTAATATAGGGGAAAGAGGATATTTGCCTGAATTCCTGGTGAAAGATCAAATATCTGTAGTCTCCTGAAAGCAGAGAACATTATTTAGTTGTTCAGCTTTTTTTTCTCTCTTGACGGAGAGCCTTTACACTAGTATTTTTAATGAACATTTCTTACAATAGTTGCATTTGTTGGTACTCTTGAGATTTAATATAGGGGAAAGAGGATATTTGCCTGAATTCCTGGTGAAAGATCAAATATCTGTAGTCTCCTGAAAGCAGAGAACATTATTTAGTTGTTCAGCTTTTTTTACACAGCAATGGCCGTTCTGTTTTACATGGTGCCAACAAGACACTTAAAAATTTCCTAGACATAATAACCCCTTCTACCTTGGCAGCTGAGCAAGAACAGCTTTTGCTGAAGTCTCCCTAATCAATTGACTCGGCCAAATCTTTCGCTTAACAAAACCTACAATAGCTTCCAGCATTTTCCCCTAAGTGAGACCAAATTAATGGGTTTGTAGTCTCCTGGTGGGTCTCTTGGACTTCCATTGTATTACTAGGCACACTCTGGCCTGCTGGGAGAAATGTACAGAATTGATAAAGATTCTGGAAGAGGTTCATTTCGTGTCCCAGTTTCCTTTGGCATTCTTGGACCCATGAGGGTCAAAATGTAACAGTGAACATGGACAGGAGAAAAAGATTAAAGTCGCTCAATATGGATACATCTCATGTCATGATTAATCCAGTGTCCAATAAAGTCAATACATGGTACTCCAAATCTGTCTTGCATTAAAGATCTTGGTCAAAATTCAAAAGAACACATTCTTAAAATGTATTTGGGTGCATAAGTGTGGATACAAATAAAACATTCATACAAAGTTCAACACAAATCTAAGGACCCACCACAATTGCAAATTTAAATCTATGTCTCAGTCAAGCAGTTCAAAATGAAACAGTGTATGAAGTCACTACATTTTTAAGCGATGGTATTTTGAGCATACAACTGCTTTCCGAATGCTATTTTTTCTGTCATATGTTTAGAGTCACTGTCCTTAAACAACAGACTTTTCTTAGAAAAAACAGCAACAAACAGGGTTTTGTTCTTTTTCTAAACAATTTCAGTTTGATTCCTGCATTTTAGTAGAAACTGTTTCTCACCCAGGTATTTCAATACTGCCCAAAAATAACTAATGGCTGCACTGCTATTGCACACTGAAACACTCACACGATCCGTTCTTTTGGCCCTCAGACTCGCTGCATGTATGACAGAGTTCTTTCTCCTTCCTTCAGAGAAATGCACCACTGAATCAAAAAGCCAAGAAACCTCCCCCCAGCCTAAGCTTCAAGCAAAAGTTTCTTCCACAGCATTTGAGTTCAAACTGCTGATAACTTCCAGTTCATATAACTAGGTGACCAACTTAACAGCTTCCCTAGAAATTGAGAGGCCTAGATCAGAGAGGATGAGAACTCAGCCCACTCTGCCTGATTGCCTTCACTTTCAGCAGGGAGACAGGAGGCACTTCTGAAGAAAATTTCTAGTCCACCTAACACAGCTGATGACCCATGTCCACTGACTGTTTTAGAAACATCAGCAATGTCAGAGCAATTCAATCCAATAAAGTTAGGTACCTCTCTTCCCAGCAGGGGAAACTGCTAGGTAACCTGATCCTAGCCTTCCCTCCAGGACACATGCAAAGTCACTGGTTGTGGGGTTGGGTAGGTGCTCTAAAACTTGAGGGGTTCTGAGACTACCTTCTTCAGCATCCTTCGAGAGGGCTCCCACCACCAAGCCCTTGCATACCCTAGGCAGGAAAGCTGCCCATGCCTTCTTCTGCACAAAGCCGTTGTACAGCCAGGAATGCCACCACGACAGAGCGAGGAGGAAGGGCACACAGAGGCTTGCACAGCCACATTATTGAGACACCAACCTGACAGCAGAGACATTTCAGTGTCAGCTGCTATTTCTATTTACTTTCTGTCTGACAACAGTCCACTGTATATAAAGGAGCCCAATAACTCTACTTCTGGTTCTTGGTGTGATTATTGCTTGCTCAAAACAGCCTTGGATGAAATAGGTGACTTTTACTTTCCTTTCTTCTGGTGTCTGGAGAGGGTATTGCACAGCACTGCATATCTGTACACCCGCCTGGGGTGACCACTTGAGATGGACACATTTCATGGGAAAATAATTTTCATGAACTGGCAACAGGTCCTTGGATCTCTAAATCATGGTGAATGTTTGCTTGGCTTTGCAGAGTAATCCTATGTTCACAGATTATAATCCCTGATTTTAACAGTGGTATCTACAGTGTTCCTCAATTATCAGTTAATTACCACATCACCCACTAACCCATTAAACTGGAAAAAACAGGGACTTGAAGCAATATATCTTAATTTTTATCTCATTGCACACCGTCACGTATGTCTTCCCTCTACCAGTAAAATATATTTGATTTACACAAATTATAATATCAGGTATCTCAGAGAAGTGAAAAGGAAAGTTGGAAATAAATAGAAAATGTATTTCATTTGTAAGCCAATTTATGCATACTATGGCCTAGAAAACTCATTTTGGTCTGTCAGATGGTGTTTGGTAGGTGTTGCATCTTGTAACATTTTCCCTAAAGTTCATATTCAGCCCCTAGGTAGCTCCTGAGGATGTCAATGGCCAGTTTTCGCTCATTCCTGGGTGCATAGGTCCCCAGGTGTCCAGTTTTAACTGATGTTCTAGGAGGTCTGAGTGTCTAGGAGATCTTCATTTGAGGGAGCATGGGGGATGGTCCTGGTGCCTTTCTCCAGTGACACCGTTTACATTCACTCTTCCGCTGTGACAGTGTTACACAATCACTGTCAGATCCAGACCAAAACCTGGCACAACTGCAGAGCAGAACCAGCCCAGTCAACTCCTGTGGCCAGTAGGAACAAAAAGGATTGAAACCAGGGCAACAAACACCCAGCAGTCCCTCTCACAGCCTAAATGTCTCCAGCCTGTCATATTTCACCCTGCAGGATACTGGCTTTCACCTGTGGCACCAAGACGACAGAAAGCAGCTTCACCAGGAACTTTTCCATCTTCCTTACATTCATAGAGGGAAAGGGAAAGGGAGAGCAAACAGAGACTCTGCGAAAGGCATCAAAATGTTCTTTCTATTGTCTTGACTGGTGGTTCCTGCAGATTCTGGCAAGGCAGGAAGGTCATTGCAGTTCCTGGATATATATATACATTTTTCCACCACTGGTTATTATCCAGCCTTGTGCATTTTTCCATAGTTCAGGCAGCACTGTGGTCTGTTTTCACAGTGTCTAGCTTTGTGACTTGCCTTTTTTTCTGCCTCCAGACTCTCTCCCTAATATATTTCAGATTCTGTGCAAGTCATCATTGTGGGAGTACTAGCATTCTTCTTAAGCTTCAGCATGAGCTAGACAACTGCCCTTTGCTCAGGCAATACTTATTTTGTTGTCAAGGGTTAATTAGCTTTTCAGTAGTCATTCTCTGTCTCCCACTCTTTCAGTGTCTCGCTGAGTTTTAAGGGAGTTTCTTTGTGATAGATCAGAGCCTGCTGTTTTACCAGCCCTCAAATTGGCAAGACGGACTCTGAAATCTTAGATCAATCACACTCTCTGCCAGGCCTTCACCTTCTCTTTACAATATCAATTTAAAAACAGATTGTTCATTTCAACAAGAGTGCCAAATTTTTCAAATATTGGTAGCAGTTTCATATATAACCACTTTTCTCTGACTGGACAGAAAATGATTAAAAACATCAAGTTCCTCAGGACCACCTATTGTCAAAAAATAAAGCTGCCTAAAGTCTTCTTCTTCCCTTGCAGAGATGTCCTAAAGCTCTCTGTACTTCCCTCAGCCATCTACTGTGCTTCTGGAAAGTTAAGTACAGGCATGGCTTTCCACTGTCTTGTAATTCCAAGAGAAATAGTGGACGAGCACCACCTTTGGTGGTGTGCTGCTTGGCCAGCGCTTGGAGCCACCAAGTCTCACAGACGTGGGCTTCCTCCAGCATCTCGAGCTTTTGCTGGTCGGTGCTGGGTTAACATGAGCCTCCGAAACACACAAAGGCTTGTTCCAACTAGTTATTTCAAGACACCCTCAAAGCTATCACCCCTTCTTGCCTTTTTTGATCATTTGCTGGTCAGATTGATCTGCCATCTCTAGAAGAGCTTCTCTGGTCCGGGCCTCCAGACAAAAAGTCGGGTGTTAGCATTCATGTTTGTGTGTAAGGCAAGTCAGCTCTCTCTAGTGGACCTGGGTAGTCAATCCATTGCACTGGAGGAGACTGGAATAATGGAGATCTTCCTGGAGAACATCCTCGATCCCTGTGGGACCATTATCTGCACCATTCTAAAGCTACCTCCTGTCTTCCTGGATCTGGGTTTTGCAGTTAAAGATCCCCTGGTATTACTTTGCCTTGTCCATCCTCCCTGATCCAAGGGGTAGAATATCCATCCATCTGTCTGTCCATTTACTCAGTTTCAATCACATTTTCATACTGGCTACAGCTAGCGTTTGTGGAATGGAAAACTAGAGTGGATACTCATGGATATCCCAAATGTAAATCCTGAATGGATTTTCCTCTGCATATTCCCCCTAGTGTGAAGCAAAATTCTTTCTTGTATGTGGGATGAACTCAATGGAGAAAGCTGTAAGTAGATGTTTCTGTCAGTGTATGGTCATTTAGCTCCTTATCACTTAGTAATACATAGACGGTTCATTGTGCGCCATACTCTGCCACAAGCAGAGCCAAGATTGAGGTGACATTGGAAGGCTGTCAGGGAAGCAAGAGGAAGATCTGGGGCATGACAGGAGACTTCTAAGTAAGAATCAGGCTTTCAAGGGGTCAGCTTTCCCCTGCTTGAAATGTCAAAACATTGGATCTTGAGATAGGCAGTGGCTCCACTGGGTGAGGCAATGAAGGACTCATAGGCTACGTCCTGGGAGTTTGCTTTTAAACAAAGCGCTCTGCTAAGTGTTTGTGTGTGCACAGTCCTGTCATAGTCTCTGTCCTGTTCTGGATCCCACGTGCCAGCTGGGGCTGGTCAACAAATGATGAAAAAGGCTGACTCGATGCACATTGTCACAGAGCAGCGGAAAGCCTCAACCTTGGGCTGCAAATGAATCCAAAGCAGGCTTGTCTGCCATCCCACAGACGTGAGAGGCAACCGCGTGATGCTGATGTCCACTGCAAGTGATTTGCCAGATTACTGAAAAAGAGAAGGGATGCATCAGCTCAATGTACTTCTGAAGAGGAAAAAAAAAACATTTTAGATCAGCTCAATCAGTTGGAACTAACACAGGACTTCTACATAATACATATACTGGAACATCTAATGGGAATGAATGCTTATTTAGCTTATTACCTAAATTTCTGAATATTCATTTGCATGGTTTCATTGCTGCTCCAGGGACATCCAGCAGCAGAAAGATCTCACAGAAGTGTGTGATAGGTTTAAAATTCTGCTCTCAAGTGCCAGCTGCTGAAGAGGGCAGAAAACTTCCAAGTGCAATTATATATCCAGTTCAGCTGGCAACTGCCAGCAAGGTAAATTTTAAAATGCAAAAATAAAATAAAATAAAAGGCAAAAAAGAGCAAAAAAAACCCACTTATTTTTTACCAAGCACTGTTACATAGCACCTCCTCCTGTAGATTTCTAACACTGCCAAGTCTCATCTATAGGCAAGGCATAGTCGGAAAAGTACCACAGCTTCTTCTAATAAGTTACCTTTCTTTTTTTGGAGAGCTCCAATATCAGGAAGCTTTTTTTCAAATGTGTCATGGAAAATGAATTTAATTTCTTGACATATCTCTTAATTGGACAGCATTTTAATCAACCATTTAGCTAACAACAAAAGACATTTACATTTGGGGATTTTCTGTCTCAAGAACAACTCCTCCTCACGAATCCCATTTTAAACCCATAAACATGAGTTGTGACATCACCGTCATTTCCATGGGAAAACACTTACATCACAACCTTTGCTGCGATATCAGCCAGAAGCAGCTGGGTAATGTGGGTGAATAATCCCATTCTGTATATTCAGCAACAGCAAAATGAATACTGAAAATTACTAGCAAACTAAATAGCTACTTCTATAAATACTCTCTTTTCAGAAGTTCACCCTATTTTAAAAGCCACTTGTTAAACGCTATTTAGTATATATACAAAGGCTGATGGATGAAGACCAAAGTCCTTGATGCAGACACAGGAAAAATACCTCATAGCAAAGAGTTATGTAAACTTCCCTATCAGTTTGTCTCACCTTGTACTGCTTTTTTGCTTCAGCCGTCTACAGGCATCTTGCTTTCTACCTATATCCAGTGTTAGAGTATTTGGGTAAAAACCAAAAACAAACAAACAAAAAAAAACCCACAAACAAAAGTCTACTGTGTTAGTTGTGACAGCTTTCTCTGCCGCTGCCTTTCACTCTGCTCAATGTTGAAAGGTTAGACTAAACCCCTGCACGGAGTTAGAGCCACCCGTTTTCTCTGTGACACCAAGAAAAGTGGTAAGCAGTGAGTGATGAGCACAGAAATCTTTTCCAGACAGGCAAAGAATTTGGATTAATCTGTATCAGTGGAATAGGACATGGGCTACAGTGGGAAAATACCTTTACAGTTTCATAGCAGCCTAACTGGGACCCAATGCAAAGCTGATATCAGTGGGCACAAAAACATGAAAGAAAACAGAAACATCCTTTTGTCCTCCGTGATCTGAGTTGACTTCAATCTCAGCAGGTGAACTCAGCAAACCCACTATGTTTATGCTATAATACTGTCAAAAAAAAAAAAAAAAAAAAAAAAAAAAAAAAAAAAAAGAGATCCCAACAGCATCTGTGCACCATGATATCATCTCTAAGGCTAGATCAGTAAGCTCAGCTGAGCCTGGGCCTTGAAAACACATTCTGAGGAAAGGTACCCTTCCCTACAATCAGAAAAACTTTACATTATTCAGAGATACCTTGTTTGTGTGCCTAGATTACGGGATTATTCATGCCAGGAATTAAGGCATACCATGCGTATTAGATGCAAAATCCAAGCCATAGCCAAATGATTTGTCACTGAAGGCAAATCTGTCAGCACGTGGAGAGAAAATGTGCACCAAATGGCACCGAAAGCTTTGGAGAAGATTTTGGATAACAAAGCTATTCCCCTTCCTTCACACTGGAACAAGTGAATGGGATCTTTTCCCCCTCTTCTCTCTTGAAAATATTAGGAATCATTACCAAAGCTTGGCTATTAGATTCCCTGTGTCTAAAAGCCTGTTTTCTTCTTCATGTGAAAAGAACGTTGAATGCATCACATTTGCTGCTGAACAAATGCATTTGCCAGTTCTCCTAAATGCCAGCAGAACTGCTTTAGCAGAGTAAATGGGGGGGGGGGGCGGTAATCTGAACAGCCTTTTTTGTCCTTAATGTTCACCCCAAAAGGAAATGTGTTTCTTACTAATAATAGCATATGTTACAGAAAATACCAAGTACATGTAACTGTTCCCATTCACTTGCCAGAATGGATAATTCACATCAGGGCTTAAAAAAAGGAAAACAAAACAAACACAAAAAAAAACCACTCACCCCCAAAAACAATTTAACCCTTCCTCTCCTAATAGCAATTCCTCTAAACCTGAAGCTTAGATATGAATTATTTTGCCAGTAACCAGAGAGTGAGTTAAAGGGAAGAAGAGCAGAGCTCATGTTTATATTCCCTGAGGACCATGTAAGAAACCACCCTGTCTGTCACATTTTTTCTCCAGCCAACCGTTAAGTGCACCCTGCCAGTTTAAACCAAACCTGCGGAGGAAACAGCTTACTCACACCCAAATTCATTTCTATCCATCCATTTTCTGCAGTGCTCAGTATAATTCTGACAGGCTTAAGTAGTCCACAATGATATGTCCTTTTTCCTCCTACTTTCCCCCTGAGAATTCATGTAGTTGGGCTTGAAAGAATATAGGCACGTTCATGGGCTTTACCACATACATACAAACACCTAAACACATAAAGCCTTCCCTCTGAGCCTGTGGGAAAGCTAAATTACTTCAGAAATCCCATGTTCAAAGGGGGGCTTGTAACACGGGCACCAAATCCACACGCTGGTTCCTACAGGAACCTTGCTGTGTCTTTTATTACCCTTTTGGTCACACAATCACAAAGAAAGGTTGGAGTCTCTTACTGTGATTATTTTCCTCCGTGGAGCAAAGGCTCTCTAAACACTCATGAGACTATGGCTGAATCCACTGGGTGTCCAGCAGTCGCTTAGCAGTCAGTTCCTGAAGCTCCAAAACTGTTTCTCTCAAAGACCCATTTTATTTGTGCAGGAAGACCTCAAATGTTGGTCACAGCACAAGTCTGTACCTTTTCTAGTCTCTGGTTCTTTTATTTTCTCTGTAGGAACTCTACTTTTCTAGTTAAACCCTCTAGGAATAACATACCAAAATAAAGCAAGGAGTAAAGGGTTATTAAATAAAACTCTTACCCTTGACACATTAATCCTCAATAGTAGAAAGCATTATCAACCAGTGGAGGGAAAAGAGCTGATCTGAATCCTTCCTCCTCAGCAGTGCCTACATGCCACAGCAGAGTTGCTCAGGCCTTCACTTCTCTCCAGAGCACTTCAGAAACACTTGGCTGTACTTCCCTGATACTTTCTTTTCAAATTGTGCTTGTTCCACATCTGCCTTGCAAAGCAAGGGCTCCAAGATCTCTTAGTCTGGCATGCTTAGGTCCACTGTCCTGGAGGATTGGAAAGGCCACCAGTGAACATTCAAAGGCAGTGACTTCTAATGGCACGCTAGCTCTGCCTCTTCGGGACATCCCACACCTCAGTTCAAGTTTGCAACGGACAGAAGGGAACTGACACCATCTAGACTGTCTTAACACCTACCTGGAGTAACACTGTAAACTGAACATTACTATCAAAATGGCATTCACAGTCTAACAGAAACATATCTCCCATCTGTCACAAATAGACTGTTTTTGTTATTCACTTTTCAGCGAGCTGCAAGCATTCGCAAAAAAAGGCTGATCTCCACAGTAGATTAGATTTGGGGGCAGGCAATGAGGATCTGGGATCTACAGACCTACAGGTAGGTCTATGGGCTTCTGTGCAGTGCTGACAGCCCTTCTACTAAAGAGCACAGAGCATCAAAATCCTGCAGTGAAAAAAATGCCCCTTTCTCATAGCTGCTTGGAACGACAGGCCAGAGGTACTGGCAGCTTTCTGGATGCCTCTCTTACACCAGCCCTAAAGCATGAATGAATATGACTTCCTGTGGTTGGGTAGAAATGAGGCAAGTTTATGGCCCAGGTGGTAGGAGAAGTGATATCTTATTAAAGCTATTACCTAAAGGACTGAATACAGGTAAAATCTTAAATACTGGGGTTATTTCTAGCCTTGTTAGGTTCATGGTCATTCCTAGCTCATGGATATTGCTAATTAGCCTAATAATTTTCATCTTCAAATGTTAAAATGCAATATTCAAAGCCACTTTCTTATTAAAGACTCAAAAGTTTGAAATGGGAAAAGTGTTAAAAAACAAAACAAAACAAAAAAAAGGCAGAAACAAAATTAAAGCTCTGTAAGATTTTTTTTGCAATTGCTGAGGGTTTTTTAGACTCTCTTTCAACTTTTTTTTTCCTTTCAAAGGCTGTAGTCTATTTTTTGCTGCCTTTTGAAGATACTCGATTGCTGTGAAGGGCTCCCTGGGCAGGGAGCTGTCAGCAAACCCAGAGAGCTGCCATGCAAACCAGGCCCCACATGAAAACTTGCCACATATCTTCGGAAGCTGTTTCAGGGAACAGCCATTTTCCAAGAGGAATGTTGCCTCTTTCCCCCCTTTCTTTCACCGCCCATATTTCTATGGAGCCCTTTTAGTGCAGTGCTTATTTCTGACTCATACAAATCAGCGCCAAAGTTTGGGTAATGCCAAAAATGGCCTATTCAGATTCATTCACGCTCTTGTATGCATCTCTGCTCTCATAAAATGGAACATGTGTCTGATGAGCTTATTTACTTTCTAAATGTGTGGCTAGGAAGGATAGGGAGTGTGCGAGATATAATGGTAGTGGCACCAGAATAACATCAATAAAGCATCTGCAGATAGAAACTTCCCAGTTTGCCCGACCTCTGCCAAGTTCTCCGTACTATGGTTAAAATGGTGTGGAAGAAACTCTTTGGTGTGGATTTTATTATAATGCCCTTTACAATATACAGACACATACTCAGTTGGTTAATTCCTGAAATAACAGCGCTGCTTGGTACAGAGATGACTCATTCCTAAAATGCCACTTGACTCGTTACTGTTCACTTCTTACAGGGGAGAAGACATTTAGGGTCATCACCAGTGCTGTCAGGTAGGGTCCTTCAGGGTCCCATCCGCCGTGGGTAGAGGCTCATCCTGTGCACAGAAGCTCACAGAGTCAGTCCCACGCCGCGGCCCCGCGGCCGGGGCAATGCAGCTAACGCTTGGGGGGCAAATCTCTCCCACACCCTGGTGTACGCATGCCCCACAGGAACCCCCTCCCTGGCACTGACAGACTGTCCCGGCAGGCAGGAGAGCGCTCGCTGTGCTGGGCTGCCGCCAGCAGACAGTCCCCCTAACAAGACCCCATGCTCAAAGGAGTCGTGCTCCCCGCCCCTGCTGCCCCACAGCCACATCTCAGCACCCTCCCCCCCCCCCAACCTCAGCAGCTGCCTCTCGCCTGTCTTCTGCCCACCTGCCAGGCTGTGGGGCTCTCTCAGTTGCCCAAGCAGAAGGACCTCGGGTGGCTTGCTCTAGCGAGCTTGGGGTGGCAGGGTACCACTTCCTCTGCAGGGCACTCGGTAGCTGCACGCATGAAACTGCACCGCAAAATGGCAAACTGTCTTCTCTCTGCTCCTTCTTCACCTTTTCCCTTTGCCACTGAAGTGAGAGCATTATATAAAATTCTGACTGGTTTCTTTTTGAGAAAAACGTGTCAAGTGTTTCAAACTTCTCCTCCTCCTTCCCTCCTGTTTCTTTTCTTTTCCCACTTCTTTTTTTCCTGCAGTGTCAACTGTCTTTCCATAATGAAAGCTGACTGCTCTTCCTGATCAGAAGGTAGGTAATGCCTCTGACACAGCTCCTCAGGGAACACAAGTAGCCCAGAAAGGCTCCTTAGTGCTCTATGGGGTTTCCTCCTGTCAGGAGCACAAGCTGCTTTCCTTAGGGTCCAGGAGCACCTTGGAAAGCCTGATGCTCCTGGCCCAGCAGTGGAGTCTCCCTGGTCCAACGGCTTTGCTCAGAGATTGATTTCTGGCCCAGTTCAGCACAAAAACTAATATAGAAAAGAGGGAGTTCCTGGGGATGAAGAGAAGAAACAAAAAACCTTTGCTCTATCCCAGCTGAAGGTGGAGAGCAGAGGAGAAACTTGAACAAGAAAGATCCTGCTTTCTCCATTGCCCTGGGCCTGGCGGGAAGCTGATGCCCATGTACATCTCCCACACAGCACAGCCTAGCTTAGGAGACCAGCCGTGTGACAAACCTGCCCTCATGCGCACAGCAAGCAAGGGCGGCCCTGCAGGCCTGCAAGGGCCTGGGAAGTGGCTTCAGGACCTGCAAATATCTCTGCTCTGATTGCTTTCATATACAAAAATGGAACAGACGACTCCAGCATCCTGCAAACACAAGGCCACAGCACTGTTAAAGTCAAGTCTGTGGATCGGCAACGTAAAATATACAGTGTTTTTTTGCCAGGATAAGTTAATATCCCTTCTGACTCTTTTATGTTTAAAAAACCTCTCAGTATTAAATAACTATTTTGAATAGCCTTCAAGTTTATTTCTGCATAGAAGAAAAAACACTTATATTTGTTAAAGCTGTGATTTCTGGTATGACCTTTAATTAAAACATCTTCTTCTTGTATAAGCAAACAAGGATTCCAGAACTAAAACATCAGACCCTGCAGACCCCTCTTCACGTGGTATAATGTCAAAACGTGAATCTGAGATAGTGGTTAACTGGTCAGTCCTCAGCCCTTTCTCTCTTTGCTGATGGGAAAGCATCCTACATAAACCAGTGTCTACCAAGATATCACAGCAGAAACCAGCATCCCTCTCCTCTATCCGAAAATAAGGAATGCACCAACAGGTTTTGCAAATGTCTTTTCTCCCCACATTCCTGACGTGGTGTCCCCTGTATCACAGAGAGACTTATATTTGTGCTAAAAATATGATGGAGCTAAAGAGGGTTCAGGAAGACCTTTCCTTAGAGAATTATTTTGAAAACATTTATCTCTGTTCAGAGCTATGAGTCCATTTGAAAGATCAAAAAAAATAAAGTGAAAAAAAATTAGCTCTTCAGAAGTATTTATGAAACTCAGAGATGAGTCATCTCTGGCAGAGGAGATTTAACAGGATGCAAAGAGGGGCTGACTCCAAACCAAAGCAGGGAAATCACCATCCCTTCACTCTGACAGCTGCTTTTTTTTAGCAAGGGCTCCCATTACCACCACAAAGGGCCCCTCTGTACTGGGCTGACAGCCAGAACCCTCTTTTCCTCCTGGAGGTGTTTGGCTGGCCTCGTTCGTAAGATGGGCTGGGGGTGTGAAAGTAACAGTGACAGGTAGCTCGCAGCAACCTTGAGAAGGATCCAGAAAGGCCATTTCCATTATTTGCAGAAAAATACAGCTTCTCAGATAAATACCTTCACCGTTTTTCATCAGGTATGGGAATTCAGTATCAGACAGAGCCATCTCTAATCTCTCGAGTACCTTTCAATTTGCTCTCTGGTAGGGCACCGAGACTCTCCTCTATCTCAGTGGCAGATAAAATGAGCTTGAAGTTATGCTTTCAGAGGTGGAGGTCAGTTCCCTTATACATCTAGGGAGAAGCCTGTAATCACTTCAGTTTTTGTCTGAGAGAGAGGTGAGAATGTACTGCATTTCTTAAATCCACTTATTAACACAATAACTACGCTAATAGATGCCTTTAGATGTTTGAAAGCTAATGGCAGGAGAGCGTGTGCGTACATATCAGGACAGCTCCTATATTTTTAAGCTAATTTGCTACTTGCCTAGAATTAAAAAGAAGTCCAGCTCTGCAAAGAGTCTAATGGGAACTGGCAAACCTATTGCAGCTAACAGCTGGGCTGATGGCTTCCTACAACACAAAGGATTTTCAGTCACAGTCTCAAATCTTTTGCCTGTAAATATTAAATAATAATTCTTGTCTGCCAGCATGTTTTCATACATATTTCTGTAGTAGATTTGTCAGAATCCACTCCTGATCATTTTTTAGTCAACATATAGAAGAAAAAGATGTGATCCCACGTACTTTTTCGATCTATCTCGCTTTTTTAATATCAGAACACATATCCTAAGAAAGGCCTTGGTTTTGATATGACCTCAACAAAATCTTCCAACATCTTGCTCAGGACAAAGACAAAAGAGGAATTTGCTGAATACGGAGCAGAGCAGTCTCACTTCCCTCGGGAGCAAGGCACCCTTTCCCAAGTGTGGGTCAGGAACAACTTTCCAGGCATGCTCAGCACTGACCAACATTTATCTACTTGACTTCCCCACAGTCCTGGCACAGGGTCAGTGCTGGGGGTTACCTGCATGACGCACCTCGTTCAGCAGGGAAAGAGGACTCAGGCTCTTTCCCACACCAATATAATACATGCCCATAAACAGCAAATATGTTTAGTTGCTAACTCCACGAGTACAGTGTGAAAGTGGGTCCTCCAAGGCTTTCTCAGTCTTGGATCAAATTGCTATCTACAAGCGCTTAGTAACCTTTCTCTCTTAAGTGTTGCTTTACTTGGGCCTTGACCCTCCAAATATAGATATTAACATATTTAATTTTATGCAACCGTGATGACGTAAACCTTCACAGATTTAGGGCCATACATTGTAAAGCGCCTTGGGGGCAGAAGAAGTGTCTTTTCTGCCCCAGGCACAGTTATGCAATGCCATATGAATAAACAATAAAGCAAAGCAAGAGAGCGGAGAAATACAACAGTGCTCTGATACCTCAGGTTTGGATTACTTACAAACCGCCTCAAGTCTTGGCAAGGCCAGCCTGACTCGTGATCCTGAAAGCTTGAGAAATTGAGTTCCATGCAGTTCACCACCTACTGGTGTTCTCATGAAAACTTTAAAAATCAAGGGTCTTTTTGCTCCCGATGGCAGTATAATTCTAACTGTATTGTATAAGCTTTGTGATTTCCCTCGCTGTTCTGAGCCAAGTTTCTTTCCATTCCCCCACTGTGCTATGCACTAAGCTTTCCTTAGTTTTTGCTCTCCACCCCAGAGGAAGCTGGGTTTCCATGATGTATTATTAAAGTGTATATGTTGTTTGTGAACTACTCTGGTACCCTTCAGTAGAGAGACACAATCTAAATTAAAAATAACATTACTGTGATAAATAAGGAGAACTCAGAACTCTGTCATCTTTACTGTACGTATGTGAGACACTTGAACGATAAAAGCTACCCTCTTCTGCATGTAAAGCACTAGCAACTTGTAGTTTCTTCACTGAGATCTGAAAATACAGGAGCAAAGTCTCACTTCTAAATAATTAATGCATGCGACTTTGCTGCAGGTCTGAAAAGTTCATTTTACACCCACCTGAAAATGACTGACTGGTTCATAGTAAACAGTATTTAATAACAAGAAGAAATGCCTAAATTAGAACATGATCCTACCCCATCAGTTGACAGGAAGCTTATTAGACGTTTTGTTGATTCATAGCACACAAATGTGAGAACTGGAGGAGATGGATGCTCAGAACTGAGAATACTTTATTCACATTAACCAGACATCTCCCAGCGTGACGGGTATAATTCCCGCCCCGGGAGAGCTCCGCAGGGACCGCGTACAAGAGCCATCAAAAGTGAGGCAGTGATGACCCTGCTCTGTGCTCTCCTTCGACTTAATAGGAACAGCTGGTCAGTGAAGTGTTTGCTAGAAATTTAACAAGGCTCAAACAGTGAGAGGCATCTGCCAATAAATCAAAAGGGAGCACCCAGCTAAATGAGGTTTAATTTAAATTCATATCTAGGGCTGACAGATGAGAGCTTCATTGCTCTTTCACATTGCATTAGTGCAAGCAGGTTTATACCCACATCAACATCAGCTCCAGGAAGATGTTTCTGAGTGACAGCCCAGGATGTCAGGTTAAGCACACATTGACTACGCGAAACTGCACATCAAATGCAGCTGGGGGAGAGGGAGCAGGGAAGGCATCTCTCCCCAGCGGTCCTTTTCCAAGCTATCTGAACACGATGAAAGTCACCGTGGCCACAGACATTTTTCAGATCGTGACTTGATTCTGCAGCCTCCTTAACAGGCAAATCGCCATGTCAGAAAAGGCAGTTTTGTTACAGCAAGGATCACTGCAATGGCAACTGGGGACAGCAAGGGGACAGAGTGTCCAGCATTTGTGCCTCCTTGCCTGAAGGACCCCAAACAACCTCTCATGGAAGGCTAAAGGAGACCTGCCCGGAGATCCAGAGGGTCCAGCTTGAACTGGCCCGGCTTTGCGTCCATGCCTCCATGACTGCAAGGCCTGCATGAAGCAGGGGGGCAGCTCACCACTGGCTGTGCTGGCACAGCATTTCTCTAACATATACTGAGGAGGAGGAATTCTCCTATTGGAAGAAACTTCAAACTTCTTGTTTGTAACATTTTACGGAAGTTTCAAATAGAAGAAGCAACAGAAATTGGAAATAATATGCAGCAGTGCAAAAGGAAAGAGGAAATTGGGAACAACTGACTTATTACACTTGTTATTACACTAGCATATTGACATTCCAATTTACTTTTCATATATGAATACACACACATGTGCATGCACACAAACACACACATACACAAAATGCATTAGTTAGATTCTCGAGCTTTTGAGAACAGCAGCTACACTTTTACAGTTCACAGGCAGCCATATCCCCTTCAAAAATCATCTGGTAGGAAAATATTAAAAGCAGAATGTGCAAGCTTTTAAAGAAATGTGTAGGAGAAAACCAAGCTTATTTCTGTTTTAGCCCAAACTGAATCATATGTCTTATGTCAAAGCTATAAAAAACAAGGAAGGTAAGAGCGGTAATTCTTGTACTCCAAACTCTCTCTCTCTTTTTTTTTTTTTTTTTTTAACATCTTATATTAAAATATTTCCTCCCCTTACGCAAAGGAAGTAAAAAATTGCAAATTCCTAGCCAGGTAACTTCACTACTTTCTTACCAATAATAAGAAACCAAAAGGACTCATCCTTTTCTAGTGTAGCTTGTTACAGCTTCTCAAGCTTCAACGGAACTAGGATGATTTCCAGCAACGGAGGATGTGATCCTCAGATCTTTAATAAGTGAAAAAAAATCCTATCTGAAACTATTTGGGAGAGGAAGTTTCTCCTGAGACAGCTAATAAAATAGTTGCAACGTTCTGTAAAGGAGATAAGTTGATCTCTTTTTTTCTGAGGAATAGAGGAGATGCTCAGCGTAAGGCCGCTGCTGTTCGCAGTCTGACAGGAGCCCTGCTCTAGCCCATGGCCTTCTCCCAAAGCCCCAGCAGAGCAGCATGCAGGTCAGATGAGTTGTTCTGCTGGCAGCAGCTGCCATCTGTCCCATTGGCCACCTCTACTATTATGTAATGGGCATATATCTGGTCAACCAACCAGGAAGCCCTTGAGAACGAGGGCTCCCAGATGGTAGTCTGTTGCCACCACAAATATTTATTATACTACTCCTTGCTCAGGTCTGAGGAGCTTGAGGGAAGGACAGCATCCAGAAACAGGCTGCTTGAAGTCCTTAGGTGCCAGTAGTGTACTTCCTCCCTCCATTTTTTCACGGAGACCTCAGATCCTGCCAGGGAACAGCTGTGCAATGTTTACATCAGACTTTCTTTGCTCTGCAAATGTACTGTAGGCCAAGTAGTTGTGGGAAGTACAGACACACTGTGTATCTGTACTCTGAGTGCACCATCAGCATGTACTCAACATGTATCATGCAGTGGGATGGGAGATGCTCTCTCCTTTTCCCTGACACTTAAAAGAGGTTTGGGGTCTGCCTAGGCAGGACAGTCAGACACCAGAGAGTAGAGGGCAACATTGGGCTAGTACTCAGGGAGACTGAAAGACCTAAAAATTTTGGAGCAACCTAAAAGCCTTCCAGTAGCCTTGGAGCCATATTCAGATGAGCAAACTTATGCACTGATGCACCAAAAAGATGATGTCTGGTCCAGAGAGAATTTACAATGCCTAATTTAAGTTCCTATAGGACACACAACCACAGATTTTACAGCGCTTCAGTGCCACCACAGGAAGCCGGAAACTCCCTGCTTTCCAGCAGGGACCCACCTCCATCCAAACCATAGTAAGCTCCTGGCACTGGTGCCAGGTTGCTGCCACCTGTTCAGTAGCTTCACTAGTACATAGGCAGGTCCTACAATCTGTCTATCCACTGCTGCAAAGCAGTCTGAATCCACTCCTCTCTCTTGACACTGTGCAATGGAAGATGAGATCAGCTGCCTTAGAGGCAGGTAATGTTGTTTCAATGGTACCAGTATTTTTTGCCAAGTCCCCTTCCCCCTAGAGCACACAGAGATCTTTACAGCATGACTTCACTCCATGGGTCTTGGCCTATGATAGGGGCTCCTAAATGCTGGAGAAGTGAATTAAAAGAAAAAAAAAAAAAACATGGCTTGTGGTTGCCTCCTCTGGCTGTTGCCTTCCCATCTCCCTCACTCAAGTTCTGCAGCAATAACGACAGCAGCAGAACTGAAGAGGGAACAGACCAATACTGAGAAATTCTGGTTCTCTCTGGAAAATCTTCCCAGAACAGCCTGAAGTGGTCACACTATTTTAGAGAAGCTGGGATGATACCCCTTCATGCCAAGGCCAAAAATAATTGCTGTGTTGGATCCACTAACGCCATTGGAGCAACATAGGTCTCCGAATCTCCTGCCCCTTCTGGGAACATTAATACAATATCAAACTGATACAAAAACTATTATCATTCCAGGCTATATTCATTCAGTGCTGGGAAACTATCTCATGCCTCTTCACTAATTATACTGGCTCCTTATACTATTGAAATAGCCTTTATTAAAAAGATTTAACCAGGTTCAAAACAAACCAAAGACCCTTTGGCAGGCCAGGAAATCGTTGAAAATCACTACCGTAAAAAGGAAGATATTTCTGAGCTGCTGCCTACGTATTTATTTTTTGCATATGGAATCAGTCATTTTGTATGCTTGATAAAATCAAGGACAATTAAACTACATTGAGCTTTAATTTCAGATAGAGGCATGTGTCTACGGATAAGCATTTTTTCCTGCAATGTCTGGAATTACTAAATAGCAGCACAATCTAAGCTCAAATATCAGACAAGGTAGGAACAAGCTCACTGCGTGTCAGAAAGCAGACGATGATAAAGGTGTTGGAATACCTTGTGTTACTCAGAAAAGAAGAATTCAGACAAGATCTAGATTGCAGTCTACTGTACATTTAGGATGAGAAGCAGGACAATAAATGTTTCACGAGCTGGGAAGGAGCAAGACAAGGTCAAACAGAAATGATCTCACTAATGAGGACTCCTACCATCCTGTGCAAGTGGGTAGATAAATGAACCCCATCGAGGACAGAGTCCTCAGTGCACATGAATGACAACACTAGCTGTGCCCTCGTGCTCAGCATCACCTCTCCGAGCTGCACCACTGAAGCTCTGTGAAGAAGTAATCCTTTATTTGCAAATACACAACTGCAACATTTTTTTTTTAATCCCAGCCTCAAATCCAACCTCCATATCTTAAAGAACTAAAAACATTTTTCTGTGTTTCTTTTAATGTATAATGTATCCGCCTATTTCAGGGTCTGGATCTTCTCGAGTAACTGGCATTTCCCTGTGAACTCATTGGACTATCAAACCTCCATACAAAATTTGGAAGTGTAGCAGATATTTCCATTCTACAATAGCTCGCAGTTTGACTCCAATTCTGAAAGGTCCCCTGCTCCTGCATCTTTAATGACAGGTCTAGCCTGACTGTTAGCCTTGCACAAAGTGCTGGGTTTGGGTGATTTTGATCTTTTGCTTTCCTCCAAAATCCTCAGATGACCCCCAAGAAGAACAAAGCTTTCCAGAGCACGTAGCTGAGCAGATGGTCTACAAGGGGATACTTGTTTGGGAAGGGCAGGCTGTGCTAATGACTTTTTCAGAGTCTCACTGTCTAATTGCCAATAACAACATTACCAAAAACTGAATTCTGATGCAAGTCAGCAAGGGAAGGTGGTTGTAACAATGCAGCACTAGGTTTAGTCAATGTACATACATTGTAAAGTCATTAAGGCAATATAAACACTAATCAAGATGAATTGTCTAGAGGTTCTGGTGAGGTGAGGCCTATGTGAAAGGAGAAGACTTGCATCTTCTGGAAAAGCTAAGTCAGCTGATGCCAACAAGTTTCAGTGAATCATTTAATTAGAGACCACACAGTGTCAGAAAAGGATTTGGATTCCATCCAAACCTTCTCTTATCACAGGAAACCACAGAGTAAAATATCGCACAGCTTAGGGGAAAAAAAATAATATATCAAACTCTTTAAGTCTTTCTATCCCTCATTTGTGAAAAATCCATCCAGTTCACTCTAAGGCACAATAGCTGGCCTTTCAGCAAGTAGTTATTCAAATCATCCCTATCCAATGATGGCTGTATTACAGCAGAAGTAGTGTTAAATGTCTTCCTAGAGTTTTGCAGAGCAGCTTACACAAGGAACTGTGGGTCCTAGCATTTGCCTCTCATCTCTAATGAGCACTCACATATAAAACAATAAACTCTTCTCTTATTAGTGATCACTTTGAAAGAAAAAAATCAACTCCTAAGATAATTAAGATGCAGCTCAGGTAGAGTAAAACTTTCTGATGTATATTTCAATCTACCTTTGAAATGCAACTTGCTACACAGAGGCAACCAAATGTCCTAGTTTAACCTTTTACATGGTTATCAAATGAAAAGGAAGAACAGTGATAAATTCAGCAAATCAAAGGCTTTGCAAGAAGGTTCAGGAACATCAAAACAGGCTCTTCTCACATGCAATACTTGTGTGGGAGAACAGGAGGGAGAAAACAGTCCATTCAGATCTTCAGTCAGTTTAGGACTTACTCTTATCAGGTTCTGACAGCTGCTTCTGATATAACAAAATTTGATCCACTTCATAGGTGTGACTATTGTTGCTGGTTCTGTTTACCAACACAGAGCACCAAGCAAAAAACTTAATTACCCAGAGATCAGTAACAAAGTTACCAAATCAAATTAAATCTCTTGACAGCAAGAATCTTTTTTTTCCTATTATTTTCTGAAGGAGATGGGAGTGCTATTTGAATGATTAGCTGCTCAAGCACATCAGAGAACAGAATATAAACAAGATTCACTTGCAAAATGGAGGTAGAACCAACCACTTGGAATATACTGAAAGGGGGGTTTATTATGCCTTGTTTTAAAAAAAGTAAAAAAACCATGCCAGTGAACTCTATCACCCAAATACCACAGAAATTTGCAACTCAGTGAAGTTTTCAAAAATATTAAATTACATGCTAGCACAGATATGGTTGAGAAATTACCCAAAGATTTGTTTAGGAAACATCAAAGCAGCTAAATTCACTCACATTTTGCCTGGGCCAATATTCTCTTTCATTTTCAGCAAGTTTAGGGAATTAGCAGTGTTAGTGGCAAGCATTTATTCAGATAAGCTGCTCTGTAACACTCCAAGTTATAGCATGAAGCCTCACTGGATCTCATTTTATACATTATTCTATCTACCCAGCAGCATTTTGGAACAGAGATAGAGGTGCTGAGGAAGTTAGCAGCAATAGAAAGTGTTACTCTTCATATCCAATAACATGGGTGTCATTCCTGCCATATCCACAGAAGTGGAGGAGGACCTAAGCAAAGTTGGGCCAGCTGTTCTGGATGCCCCAGAAGGGCCAGCTAACTCCTGTTAGGAATAAGCCATACCTAGAAGTTAGTAGGATGATCTGTTCAATAGGAACTTTCATGGGCACCTTGCTTGTGACAGCTTTTCCTACTTCAGGTCAAAGGCCTAGTCCAAAATATGTCAGTAGAAGGTCTCACCTTTGCTTCATTGTGTTTTGGATCATTTATTGTATCTGGAGCAACAGAAATTTTCTCAATACTGAGCAAAAGAGAAACAAGTGGGTTTTGTGAGCCAACAGGAACTTTGAGTTCCTATTTGGGGAAAATCAGACATAGAAATGATCTTGGCATCACAGATACGAAGGAATGAGCTTGGTTTCTTTTTTGGCAAATTACAGCATTTTAAATATAAGGCTGAGAATGAAGATATTTTTAGTAAAATCATCTTCTAAATACCCCAGGCTCTATGCATATGTGTGTCCTTCAGTCTTCACATCCTTGAGAAAATGCAGAAGATTTTGGCTTGTCAGAGAGGGTGATCTTGTAGCATATTACAGGAGCAGGGCTCAGCAGAGAGAGGCTATAGGTCAGCGCAGCTATAGCTTTGCCAGCTGGCCTTGGAGACATTACTTACAGCAACTTCTCTGGCCTTTTATCTCCAACTGTAAAACAGGACAAACACTTTACCATCTCTTAGGAGTGTGATGGAGAATAATGCACTGCCAGTATTTGTGAGTTTGCAACCCTATAACAGGAGGTACTCTAGAAGTACAGAATTTCATTTTAGGTATTACTGCCAATTAATTCATTTGTGACACCAATTAAACATTTTTAAAAGAGCATTGGCCTGGAGTCCTTTGAGCTGCGAGGGATGTTCACAATGAACTTGTACAGATGGTATCTTTTAGATTTGGTCTGAAATAGCTTCTTCCATTCTGTGCGTGCTGTTGTCCCAGACATTGCACAGTAGCAATTCATTTACAGTGGAGAGTGACTGTGGTATCCTAGATGATGATTTGTTGACTGGTTAATGACTGTCACTGAACATAGTGTATATACACTATCTGTCCTGTTTTAATGAGGAATAGAACTCTTTAACATTTCTCTTCTGCCTTTTTTGCATTTTTAATATGCAATTAAAAGAGTGACAAATGCAACTCTCAAAAAGGGTTGGACTAGATGATCTCTGTGATTCTCCTGAACTATTGAAACAGCATTGGGGAATTATTACAACCTATGCATTAATGACTAGCTAAGTCATCAACATGGCCCATGACCCAAATGAGACTATGGTGAACTGTTTTTATCACTATAGCAGAGGTGTGTTTGCTTTGTAACGAAATGTGTGAGTGTCCGATCTCTCCAAGTACTATTTCAGACAGATGTTTGTTTCACACAATTTGCTAAAACTTCACCTGAAAAACACAAAAGGGCTCTTCCTATAGACAAACAGCATATGAAAGAAGCACAAGGCAAACAGAGCTTGTCCCTCAGGAACGTTAGTGCGGCGAAGAGTCGGAAACCTGTTGTAAATACAGAGCAGAGGTTGTTCAGGCTGAAGGCAACACAAGCTTTTTCATTCTGACTTGCACACAAGATATCAGACCTTTCAGGGCTAGCTCTGAACAAAACAGAAAAAGCAATTCCATTTTCACTGGGACTCAGTTCAGCCCCGTCGCTGGTTCGCTGTCCTGCAACACAACCCCAAGACCTCCTCCCTCTGAAACACCTTTCAAATGTTACCCTTCAGCATCTGCGGCCAGATGCAGTGACACAGTTAAAAACCAGACTCTGCTGACTCCCGGAGGGTTCTGTCTGCATCAAAGAAAACACCCTACTATCTCACCTTGCAGCCAGTCCTAAACCAGAACCTAAAGGATCAAAATCTCTCTCCAAAAATGTTCACTCTGCTCAGAGGAAAGCAGTTTCTTCTTTCTTTACAGCCATATGTGCATTGTCAACAACAACAAGCCGTTGGATATAGTTCAACTGGACCCCAGCCTTTCTAAGCCTTACTCAATACCTGCACACTAGATCTGCTTCTCTGTAAAGGACCTAAAGAAAATTTCACACTGTCTTCAAAAAGTACCTAGTGCCTGTGCATATCTCTGTGCTGTTACAATAGGATAAGGAAAGTGTATGCACCCTCTGGTACAGCTGCGTAAGTCAGGTATAAGTCATGGCCCGCAGCAGCAAATCTACGCTTCTTGTTTTCAGTTGGCGACATTGGTGCAGAACATCCTGCTAAGCTTGTACTTGAAAAAAAAAAAAAAAAAAATGATTCTCACCTCTTCCCTGTCTTATCATCAAGGCCACTTCTATAAAGTGAAGACCAATCTGTGACATATACGCTTCAGTTTTCTGAAAACTGTCTTGGTTGTTTCCTGCTAGAACTTTTGCTTCGTAACTTTATGTCAACATGATCTTCTGTGGCTGATGTTGCTCATTTTGTGCTGAATAACAAGTCCAAACAAAACCTTCCATTATATCTGTTAAATGAAATTGCTGGTGTCTAATTCAGAACAGCTTGGCCAGCCTTCCAATAGCCTCATAGAATGAATGCTTGTGTTGTAAGCCACCCTCATCTGGGGTTGCAGCACTGATCACTTGTCTGAATGTCAGAACGAATCTTTCCACTTGCAGCCGGGTTTAGCAGGGAGATGATGTGACTTGTCTGATACCATTTCTTTTAACGAACAACAGGAACTCTTTGGATGTGAATTGAGTCTCATTGTCACTTCAGATCTGTCCAGGAACTTGAAAACGAGAGTCTTAACACTTCTAGTGTCTGCACTAAAGTAATTCGCACAGAGTATCACAAGCCATTTAGAAAGAACATCTACCAAAGCTGAAAAAATGTGAGTTATGAACAGTACAGGAGGTTTTCTGGACTCCACTTACCAGCAGATAGCTGACTGTTTGCTTCTTAAGAGTAGACAGTGCTTATAGACAGTCTTGACACTGCATTACCATTTCCTTTCTGCAGTCGCCAAACACCACTCACCCAACAGACTGCCTGGCCAGCACTTAGTTAACAAACAGTCCTCTCATGCTTTAGGCAGCATAAAGGATCTCAGTTTTGCAGGGAAAACTATTCCATGACCACCTACTAGGCAATTTTGAATGATAAATTGAATATTTTGCTCAAGAAAACAGTTGTTTATGTGCATGGCTCTACCTACCCATCATCACAGTGCTCAGCTCGTTGAGAGTATTGTAAGGTGGCAGGACGTGTCCCCAGCAGGAGGTCCACAGGACATATCAGCCATGTTTGTGTTCATTGCAAAGTTTCCTGCATTTGGTGGCAGGAATGACAAACAGCCCGCATTTGCACACTGACTAGTACTTTCAGATTCAGTCAGTTGACCATAAACATGTCCATTGCTATAACTAACTGCAATGAAGAAGGCTAAGGACCATCTGGAATTAAAACTGGCAAGGGATGTCAAGGACAACAGGAAGGGCTTCCTCAAATACATCAGTAGCAAAAGGAAGACTAGGGAAGACATGGGCCCGCTGATGAATGGAGTGGGGACCCTGGTGACAAAGGAAAGAAACACAGAATTACTGAATACCTTCTTTGCTTCAGTCTTCACTGCTAAGGGCAACCCTCAGGAATCACAGATCCTGGAGACAAGTCTGGAGAAAGTCTGGAGAAAGGAAGACTTTCCTGTGGTAGAGGAAGATCGAGTTAGAGATCATTTAGGCCAACTTGACACCCACAAATCCATGGGCCCTGATGGGATGCACCCACAAATGCTGAGGGACCTGGCAGATACTGTTGCTAGGCCGCTCTCCACCATCTTTGAAAAGTCTTTGAGAACAGGAGAGGGGCCTGAGGACTGGAAGAAAGCCAATGTCACTCCAGTCTTCAAGAAGGGCAGGAAGGAGGACCCAGGAAACTACAGGTCAGTCAGCCTGACCCTGGAAAGGTGATGGAACAGCTCATCCTGGGTGTCATCTCTAAGCATGCAGAGGAAAAGATGATGATCAGGAGTAGTCAGCATGGATTCACCAAGGGGGAATCATGCTAAACCAATCTGACAGCCTTCTGTGCTGGACTGACTGGCTGGGTAGATGAGGGGAAAGCAGTGGACATTGTGTACCTTGACTTCAGCAAGGCTTTGGACACAGTCTCCCATAACACCCTCTTAGGTAAAATCAGGAAGTGTGGGTTAGATGAGGGGACAGTGAGGTGGATTGAGAACTGGCTGAAAGGCAGAGCTCAGAGGGTTGTGATCAGTGGCACAGAGCCTAGCTGGAGGCCTGTGGCTAGTAGGGTCCCATCCTGTTCAACTTCTTCATTGACAACCTGGATGAGGGGACAGAGTGCCTCCTCAGCAAGTTGGCTGATGATACCAAGCTGGGAGGAGTGGCTGACACACCTGAAGGCTGTGCTGCCAGTCAGAGAGACCTGGACAGGCTGGAGAGCTGGGCGGAGAGGAACCTCCTGAGATTCAACAAGGGCAAGTGCAGGGTCCTGCACCTAGGGAGGAATAACCCCACGCAGCAGTCCAGGCTGGGGGCTGACCTTCTGGAGAGCAGCTCTGCAGAGAAGGACCTGGGAGTGCTGGTGGATGACAAGTTGACCATGAGCCAGCAATGTGCCCTTGTGGCCAGGAAGGCCAATGGTCTCCTGGGCTGCATTAGGAAGAGTGTTGCCAGCAGGTCGAGGGAGGTGATCCTGCCCCTCTCCTCAGCCCTGGGGAGGCCTCACCTCGAGTGCTGTGTCCAGTTGTGGGCTCTCCACTACAACAGAGACATGGAGCTAAAGATGATCAGAAGACTGGAGCATCTCTCAGGAGGAAAGGCTGCAAGAATTGGGCCTCTTCAGCCTGGAGAAGAGAAGACTAAGAGGGGATCTTATCAATGTCTGTATCTGAAGGGAGTGTGTCAAGGGGATAGGGCCAGATTCTTTTCAGTGGTGCCAAGCGACAGGACAAGAAGCAACAGGCCCAAACTGAAACACAGGAAGTTCCACCTGAATGAGGAAAATTCTCCTGTTAATAAAATCTTTTTTAAATTAAAATTAATCTCCCATTATAAAGAGTCTTCTTCTCTAGATATTCAAAACCTGCCTGGATATGATCCTGTCCAACATGCTCTAGGTGAGCCTGCTTGAGCAGGGTAGGGGTTGGACTAAATGATCTCCAGAGGTCCCTTCCAACCCCAACCATTCTGTGATTCTGTGAACTGGGCTGAAAACATTGCTGCTTCTTCCAGAGAGATACGGAAGAACTTATAACCAGCTATTTTCTGTAAAGGCAGGCAGAATCCACTCGCCTTTTAACCTCTCCAGAAGACAACAATGCTAAAAACGGTGGAAAGAATCTAACCTTAGCAAACAGCAGACAAACTTCGCAGTGTGACAGTCCATTATGCAGAATCTGCTTGTTCCTACTCCATTGACTGGGAAATGGGACAAGCAGAGGTGCATTGCAGGAGGTAACAATCTTTCCAGCTGTCAGTCCATTGGTTTTAGCAAAAGAGCTACTGCACTGGGGAGGGGGTGAAGAACTAACGCCAATTTGCTCCGGGAATGAAGCCCTGCTGCTTTGGGAGGGATGAATCCACAGTAAGAAATGACTTTTTGAGAAATGAGCATAATTGTGAGCCATTTTGTAGTCGTGATGCCTCAAGGATAGATTTGCATTTGCATATCACACGCTAACCAGTCCCTTGTGCATCATTTAAACTCTCTCCGTACAGGCAGCACTCTGTCAGTTTTCATAACCCAGCTGCCTGTACAGGAATTGTTCTATGTTGCTGTCTGAAACTGTGTGTGAAGGCAGAAGTGTTCTGCACTCACAACCGGCCTTAGGGAACAGGCAATTTTGTCAAATCTCAATGAACTCGGAAAGTATTTTGCCTGCCAATTTAACAGGAGCAGCAACCTAACACAACGTATGTTGTGTTTTGTACTTGGTAAGAGCTGTTCTCTTTCCCTCTTTGCAGCTATCGTTAGCAGATATTCCAGGCTTTTGATACCGGTCACATACTGCTCAGCACAGATACAAGCATACATGCTAAACCTGTTTCTCCTTCAATGTGATGAGGAGTCCCACTGTTGCGGGCTGCTAGGTTTTCACTCCATTTCTGGAAGTCTCACTATTACTGCCTGTTCTTCTGCAACTCCGTGTCAGGATGGCCACCTCTTAATGTGTCTGTAATTTTCTGTAAAGCCTCAGGAAGCCACAGTGGTACAGCCAGACTCCAAAGGAGCACTTATACAGAAATACACAACGCTTCATTACACGTCCCTCTACTCTTGTGCTAGCAGCTAGGTAGCTCCTGTAAATTGGAGGGATATAAAAGTTATGAGTTATTAACTACACAGCTACAGCTAGCGGTGACTTCCTTTTGCTCAGACCCTTGTGGCTGCCACATTTGTTACCGATGGACTGCAGGCCCCTTTCCATTAGTGGGGAAGGCTCAGTCCTGCTCTTTGCCCCTTATTAGTGCTCGGTCAGCCTCCCCTGCTGCCCTGGGAATGACCTGCCTCCCTGCAGATAAAGCTGTGCCCTCAGGGGAGAGCAAAGGGGCTCTCCTACCACCCCATCAGACCAAAGTATCCCTTTCAAACACCTGCATCGCTCTTCTGAAGAGCCCTAAGCTCTGATCTGCGGGAGCCAGAAGTAGAGCGACAGGAGCAGAAGCTCCAAAAGCTGTACAGCAGGCACATGCACACAAGTCCACCTGCACCCAAATGTCTCTGCTCCCCTCCAGGGAGCAATCTTCTTGCAAGATCATTCTGGAAACCTCCAAGCTTATGGAGCGGAGATGGCTGCTCTACAGCTGTGGGGAAAGCCACATTCAGGCTCTCCAGCCCTCGCACTGCCCCGATTTCACTACTGCTCTCAGCATGGTAATGTGATGGAACTGGAAGTTTCTTAGGAAAAGGGATTTGGTGAGCCCTACCTACCTGTGTGCAGCTAGAATGCTGCCTGAACAGCGGTGCACTCGCTTCTGCCTCCTCCCCGTCAGGGCCAAAGCTTTTGGGAACATGGTGTAATACGCTCCCTGCTAAGCCAGGTTCTTGGGGGAGAAGGAAGGATCAAGAACAGTTTCAAACCACTTCTTTTACTTTTTCTGATACTAATGCTGAAGGGGACTGGGCTGGATAAATAAACTTTTTTTCCCAGTTGCCTAAAGGTTCATTCGAGATATTTCACAAAAGGGGGATGCACCACCACCCTTTTCTCCTGCACTCACGTACTCCTCCCCCTGTACCCGAGAGTCCAGCGCTCTGGGAGTCCCTGTCCCCATTTAACTGCACACACTCTTGAAGGATTACTTAACCGTGACACTGGAACCAAAGCAGGGTGTGTTATTCCCCTTGACTTTTGTCAGAGAAAGAAGAGCCAGCCAGTAGCCAAACCGGCTGGCACCACAGGCTCTGCTCAGTTTCAGGGGAAGAACACACAGCTTTGATGCAAGCAACAAATGGTCAAAGTACAAAGCCAAACACAACTGCTTCAAATTTCAGCATTTGTCTGCCACAGATTATTTTTTGCAGAACACCAGCAGGCCACTCACTCAGATGGATAAGTATTAGCTGCCAGCAGAATTATCATTGATTTCATCAGATTGATTTTTCAGCACCCCACCGTAACATACTAAATCTTTTCTTTTAAAAGAACAAACTGACATAGCAGAAGAAAGTAAATTATTCCAAGAGCCCATTGCTTTAAAGACCAGAAAGCCTTTCAGAAATGTGAGTTTTTCCACTGCCTGTAGGAGAGAAGAGGCTGATTTTTTTGCTGTTTGGTGCTTTCTTAGCAGTTATTTCATGCATCCCAAACCTCCATATTATCAAACCAACATTTCTTCACTAAAAAGATCTTGCATAAGATTGTAAACTCAACCAAAAGAGAAGGTTAGTACTTAAATACACACCAGAGTCATCTGCCAAACAAATTAACATAGGAAATTCAGACAAGGATTATTTTTTTTATTCTTATCTTACCTCATTACAAGCCAGGGTTTTGTTCACCCTGGAGAGAAACTTTTTTTCTGGTTTTCCATCCTGCTGCCCCTCTCAGAATCTGTCCCCTCATCACAGCGCTGCCAGGGCTCTCACCGTCCCTGTGAACAGAGATAGCACGTAGCAGCATTTACATCCAGTTTCTGAGGCTTCTTGCTCTGCAGCTCATCAGAACAGTACTTGACAGAGGCACCTGCCTGCAATTCATTTTATACCTCCCCAGTCCTGGGGCCAGCTCAGTTCCTCAGCTTAAATCAGCAAAACCTGTGTATTTTTACTGGCAGGATACGAGGCCAAGGGGAAGCGGGAGCGTGTAATGCCCCCGCTCTGCCAGGAGCCCTGTTCACCCTGCCCACGTAGCTTGCTGACAGCGCAGGTGGTGGGAAGGCCAAGCACATGCCCTGCTGTTGGAGGAGGAAGACCGGTAACCGGGAGCTGCCTTCGGCGCTCCAACACTGCGCAGGCGTTTATACAGCACCGATTTACCTAACGGCTTCAAAGGCGTCCCCGTGTCGCCGCGCGGCAGGGACGTGCCTCGCGTACCTGCTCTTCTCAGTTGTCTGGCCCTCGCAAAACCCACTGGCGAGCGTGTGATTGCACCCCAGAGGTTTCACAGTTCGAGAGCAGAGTAACTCTCGAGAAAGGGGAGATGGCGTACTCACTCCTCTGCTCTTTCAGCCCCTCATCTCATACAGTTTGGCTCCTGGCCCTACCTCATTGCTACTGGTCCGCTTGGGAGGCAGCTCATCTCAGTCTTCTAGCTGACCTTTAGGTACTTGCTCCTCATCCCAGACCCTGTTGCCTTCACCCCCAAGCTCCTGAGTCATCTCCTTGCATTTAAAAAGTGAGGCCTTTTCAGTGTTACTGCGGTCTGCTCTCCCCTGCCCCCTCGTGACAGCTGCCTCCCAATCTTCCCCCTCTTCACCTCCCTCCCTCTGTAGCACATGAGACCATACTAGCTTTTGCTGCCTTTCATGCCCTTTCTCTCACCAGGCCACCCCTGTATCACCAGTAGTGGAATCCCCTGCGGTTTTGTCTGGCCTCGAGTCACTCTCATTACAGCATTTACACTGCTGATTCGCAGGCCATGGAAACATCCAGCATCTCCTCCCAAACCTGCTTTGGTCTTACATAGGAGTCTGTACTTTCTTCTTCAATACTACTATCTTTCCTGCTGAACAATCCTACCATTTTGAATTGAATTATTGCCCTTTGGATTAAAATTTCCCATTCTTTGATGACCAAATTAGTTCAGAGGCTCTTTGAAATGTGTTTTGGTAATAAAAAAAAAATGTTCCTTCAAAGTTACATACTTACCTGTTATATAGACCTATTTCATATGATAATCTTATCATCTCCTCACATTAGAGGAAGTTCTGTGTAGAAGAGTTAATCAAAATTTAATTTTCTTAAAGTATCATAGTTGAATGCTCCTGAACCCAATTTGCATGCTTTCTTCTAATCCAACAGACTAATGCTGAGGGAGGGGAAGGAGGGAAGAAAAGGACATGCAGAGTATTCCTGATTAAATAAATTCCTATCATGGGAGTTGTATGACTATAATTTGATTTTATTAAAAACTCTTCATTATTTTTTATATTGTTTTCCAGAAGAACTACAAATGGGTTATACTGGTTTGTTTTTTGCCACACTGGAAAAAAGATTACTTCTTGTAATCCAGTTTGTTGAGCATCTTCTACATCATCACGCTTACGGATGTACCAACCTCATTGGAAGGTTTTTGTAGTAGTGTTCGTTAGAAGATGCTCATACACTCCCCTACTGCTGACCACTACTGACTGAAATAGAGCAGGTTAAAAAGAGCCTCTGACTGAGGGGAAAAGTGTTTTGTAAATGTCTCAAAAGACCTCCAGCCTCAGCCCCATCTGGAACATGTTTTCAGCACGGAAGGTTCATGGGAAGGTTCATGTAATCTCACCAGGGGACCAGAAGTTAACCTATATTCTCACTGTAAACATTAAGTAATCTATCCACGTCAATGCAAAGATAGCAGAATTTATCTTTGTTTATACGTGAAATAGGGAGACGAGGGTCATGAGGGAGAGGAGGAGGAAAGACTCCATGTTCATATGATGAATACTGTCGCATCTGATAGAGTCTGCTTTGCTTTCCCTGCGTAAGCATGACATGTAGGGACAGTACTGCCATATTTATCAAAGTTTTAATCTGAAAGGCTGGCATCATAGGCACAGGGGGAAGAGCATATAGGGTTAGGGTGGAGCACTGTCCTCATGGAACATGAATGGGTAGTCAGCCATGGGTTTCACTCAGTCTCACATCTGATGACAGGACAACTTGAAGAGCAGCTAGGTATGTGTCACAGAGGAACACAAGCTTGAAGCATTATGCTATACGTATGAGTTGTAGAAATTTGACGACGGAAACAAAGAGGTATAGGTGAAATCTAAACTCCGTAGAAGTAACGATTCCTGGAACATGCAGCAGTCCCAAGACAAGGTGAAAGCAGACATTGTGCCATCATGTAGAAAGACTGGAGTAACCCAGGTATCTAAGGCATTTCAGCCTAACATTCATCTTGTGCAAATTAAGAGAATTGCCTGGATTTAGGATTTGATTAAAGAGGTCCAAAGGAAAACAATACAGTTTATGGAAAATTAATAGCTCTTGACCAACTAATTCGTATTTTAAATGAGATTATAAATTTGATTGATTGATGCAATAATTTTGATGCAATAAAATAGAATTAGAAAAGAATTGATAGAAGAGACAGACAGACATCAGCAGGAGGAACAAATTAGACTTCTGCTCTCACTCTTGCCACTCCTTTGTGAATACTCTTAGGTCATAATATACAATTATGCATTATGCAAATATAAAGTTACACCACTGGGACACAAAACCAATGAGCTGCTACACCGAGGAGCAGCAATTCTGAAAGACTCCTCTGGAGAACAAGCAACTGAACCGAACCACTTAGTACAACGTGGTGGCCAGATGGGCAAGTCTGCTACCTACCTTCATGCATACAAGGTGGAGCAATGAATAGGAGGTTAAAGAAGCTATTGTACCTTCTCATGCATGCTGAAATATCAAATCTGGTTTGGTATTCACATCCATATACTGGAAAACTGGAAATGGTTGGGAGAAGCACTACAAGAATGCTTCAGTGGATTGTAACACGTGCCCCACACCTTAGCGGTCTGAACTTTAAGGTTACCAAACAAGCTGCAACATGGTTTGTTTCTAGACTAAAAACACTTATATAGAAGATTGAAATTTTCAACATACTTTAATTTGAAGGAAATTTTTAAAAAATCAAGATGGGATTTTTAATTCCTGAAAAATGCACTTTAGAAAGAGTTAGAATTTGGAATTGAACACTCACTTCTTAAGTCTAGGACTTCATCCAAGTAAGTGTTTACACGGCACACCTGTGCCACCAGTTTTAGGGTTGTGCTAGATGATAAATAGGCAATGAAGACTTATGAAGCTGCCTCTTCCACAACTTTCTGATATAACTGCAGTTTAAGATACACCTGAATAAATAAGCTATACATGTTAGTCTGTCATAAAATAGATACTTCATACACTTTTTAGTTTCCTTCTGATTCCAGTGGTAGGAAGAGCAAATTGTATTTTAAAAATAGCAGAATGGATCGTGATTAAAAAAGACATTATTTACTGGCTTGGGAGTGGTGGGGACCCTATCTTAGAGAAACAACACTAGCTTCTGAAAACTGTGGAAAATTTTCTTGGAGGACTGAATAGTAATAACATAGTACTCTGCTGCTTGCAGTGTTACCAGGAAAGCACGGGCACGAAAGCAAACAGGTCCTTAGCAGAAGTATTTTAAACCACTGACTTTATTAAAATACTTAATACACAGTTTGTAGAGGAATGTACTTACATTTTCTGGAAACTCCAGTGAAACCAGATTTTAAATATGTACTTAACAAATGACAAAACAGTGGATGGATTCATGCTGTACACAAAAGAGTAGACAAGTTAGAGGGTTTTTTTATTATTATTATTATCCTTATTTTCCTGGCACAGACTCTTCTTTGCTTCTTAGCTTCAATCTCCGAGTATCTAGTAGCAGAAGAAGGGAGTTTAAATTTCTCACAGCATGGTGAAACTCCATTTGTTTTCATCAGATTCTTCATTCTACCCTTCTCCAGTAGCTTCCTTTTCCAGAAAGCACAGGTGACTGACATCGCTAAAAAGCTAGCAGGCTGTAGTGCAAGAAGAGTTCTACAGTCAAATGCGAACATGGAGCTCTAAACCAGTTCCCAGTGTCATTACTCTTTCAAAATACTCATTTCAAGCTGAACATAGGAAAAAGACCTTGTCAAAAAACAAGAAGGGCCACAATGCGTTCATGAACTTGGTAGAGGAATACATGTGGAAGACAGCCTGTAGTGCTGCTGCTCTAAAGCAAAAGGTAAACCAGAAACTAAGTCTTGCTGAGATACAAGATGCAAGGGCTCACTCAGAAAGAGACAAAAGGAAATGATCTGGCTACAGCCTTAGAACAATGAAATGTCCTAATTCACTAAAAACGTTGTAATCATCATAGACATTGCAATTACCATAGATCATGAAGATCATGACAAAAAATGCTAAGACAATGTCAATGACAAGAGTATAATCTAGGGGAAAATACTTATACTAAGTGAAGAAATAACTGTGTGTTTCAACGCAAGATGCACAGAGGCTGCATAGGTTTTCACATCAAATTCATAAGGCTCTTTTTTAGGAGATATTTTGCAACCTTGCATAGGTGATATTACATCTTTTCCAGAGATAATATGCAGAAAGTATGTACAGTTTGCTGAACACATTTTTTCCCCTCACTTCTTTTACTACAGTATAAAAAGTAACTTATTTAACTTCTTCAGTTCTCTAAAACATACAGAATATCCCAGAAAAAAACACTAGAAACGCCATCTAAATGATACCATGTGTATTTATACAACAGGTTGAAACAACTGGAGAAGCCACTACAAAGCATAGTCTAGTTCCCATAGGAAAAAAAAATACTGCAGGAATTAATTTTCTTTACAAACATTAAAATTCATTTAAGTAGAAATATATTTTAGTTATTATTCCAAATTATTGATGTTCACTAATCAGACTCCTAGATGGGTGGATGACTTGTACTTACACATCAGGTAGGCTATATAAACAGCCACACAGATCCCTGCTTGTGAGATGTACAGCAAACTTTAAAATCTACGTTAGTTTGGCTTCTGATTAATCCCAGTTCAGAGCAACTCCTCCATTAGACAACCAGTGTGCAGCCTCTCAAAATTGATGTTACAAACAACTGTCAGCGCACTGCAGCAAGAGCCATCAGGGTATCTGCGTCTTCATTTGGTATGAGAGAAAGTCAGCTAGCGAATTAGGATGCTATCACAGGACAGCCTACTCCACCTCTGAAAATGAGAGTCATGTTCCCCTGGATGCTACCTCACCTCCAGAAATGATTTATCTTTGTCCTGCAGTTATCTAAAACAGGAGACTTTCCTTGTGATATGGCTCTTTTCCAATAAAATTATCTTCTCCTTTGCACAGGAGTCGTCTGGCATTTCTTTCAACATTTTGTGCCTGGATCTGAGACATCCCTATTGTATTGTTTATTACTCTTGCATATCACAGTGAAATGTACTTTTTAATAATATTTACAATGGTATCACTGTGGAGAAGTAAGCCCTATACTAGAAATTGTCTCATAACAAGAGACCTCAGTACTAAGGATTTGGTGGGTATTCCTTACCTACAGAAAAACTTAAAAGGCAAAGCTAAAATCAGCCCACAATACATTTGGTGTGTTAGGCTCAACAGGGGGAGAAAAACAGACACACACCTAGCACATTTCCTTTCAAAAGGATGGGTGCTATTTACACGAAGAATTCACTTTTTTAGTATTTCAACAACAAAAACTCAACTAATTTTAAAATTAGTGAAATCTAAGAAGGCCTTGTTTTTAAGTAACACAGTGCACAAACAACATTGCTGTTTGCTGATAAACACAAGTCTCAGAAATACAGGGAAACTATGATAAATTATGCTATGGATGACAAATCCCAACCAGTTGAATAACAATAATAAAAAAACTTTTTTTTTAACACAGCTTCTAAAAAGTACAGCACTCCAATGTTTTCTCAGTTCCCAATCACTGAAATTATAAATTAAAGGTGAAAAGATATCTGTATATAAACAAGGCAGCTTTCCATTGATTCCGTGTACTGTTCTCGTCTAAACCTTTGGAAATTTCATCTTCAGATACCACAACGTGCGGCTGAATTTTTCAGTTGCAAAAGAATGTCCATTCATGATGTGGAATTTGAAAAAAAAACAAAAAACAAAACAAAACAAAAAAAAACCACCGAAGTATTTACAGCAATTCAGATTTTTTTTTTCCTTTTTGCCAGTCCTCACGCTCGCGTTTCACCTTCTGCACAGCTGCAGGCATGCCATCGACCGAGCCTTACGTTATGGTACGCGGCCTCTTGGGCGGCGGGGGCGGCATGAGTTCAGTGTCGGGGTCGAGGTGGTGCTTGCGCGTCTGTCCCTGCGAAGCTGCCGTGCACCTATCGATGAACTCAAAGAGCATCTCTTTCGTGACTGGGTTTTGGATACTGTTACATACAGCTGGGAACAAAGAGCATATTCTGAAGTTACCAAACCAATCTGTTGCAGTCAGCGCTTGAATAATTTGACTCCCTCTTTGCAAAATAAACAACGTTTATTTGGCATAAATATTGAGCCTTAAGCCTATATTTTTGCAAGACTGCTGTGTCAGGAATCAAGTGTCTCTACTCTGCCCCAGAGGGCTGTGGAGTACGGAGAGCAAAGTGCTGTTGCCACAATGAGCAACCACCCCATGCTGAATCACTCCTTGATTCTACAACAATATTGAAACTATAAAGCAGTATATACGTGTGTGTGTGCATACATATATGTGTATATAGGCTTCATGCAGTTACTATAAAAAAATGCCAAGAATTGACACCTTATTGAGGCAAGTGACAGCAACAAAGACTTTGTGAAACTAGCTTTAAAATGTTAAACAAATCATAATATATTAAATAAAACTGACTATAATTGAAAAACTTGGAATTAAAGTCACTATTTCCCCCTTACTAAGTACTACAAATACTATAAAACAATGTGCAGTACTTATTTTATTACCCACATACCTTCACGTAGCAGAAAAGACACAGAACATATATAAAATGTTTATGTTGGTAAAGTCCTATGCGACTTTAATTTCCTCTAGTTAATTATGAGACTTAGGGAGAAGGAAAAATAATCCCCAAAGAGCAAGAAATTAAGTAGGAATCCTATGACTATCTTGGGAAAAACAGTATAATATCATTAGAAGATAATGCATTGCACAAAAAGAACGGCCACAGCATGTATGCAATTTCACGCAAAACAATCTATTAACCTCCTATATTTCTGAACAGAATTAAAACTCCCTATGATTGACTTGAAATATAGCACTGTTGCAAATAACAATCAACATATGATTACTTGACTCTTAAAAACACTCCTTTTCAGCAGAACCATTCACAGTATTAACTTAAAATTAATAAAACACTTTCCTCACATCATTTTTTGATTATCAAGTTCTACTATGTGTGAATTCAGCAGTTAAAAAGCATTTTGACTGTAAGTAGTTTTGGGAAAAAACATTTTTCATTTTGAAAGGGATCATAATTCAAAAGCAAGATGGAGAAAGACACTTACTTTGTTGCTTTTTCAACCATGGAGGAAAAAAATAAATAGCATTTTTCACCATAAGATAGTGAACAGAGGAGAAAAAGGATATAAAGAAAGGGACAATGAAAGTCCCAAATGAAAAAATTGAACTTCTGGAGATTTCAGAAATGATCAAAAATGAAAAATATGAGTCAAAAGAAAACTTTCTGTTCTGAAATTTCCCCATGGAAAATTTAAAATATTTCATATAAAATATTTCTTCCTAGGACATTTTGTTTAGGAAGTCGATGACATTTTGGTGGGGAAAAAAAAACAGAATAATATTTCAACTGCTCTGGAAAAGGAGAAAATGCGCAGCTGCAAGTGTCCTTAAGAGAAAAGGGAAGGATTGAAGAAAGCATATGGTGCTATTCAGAAGAGAAAACTCCAAAGAAAAATAACTACTGAAGCAATAAGGTGAAGAGTAACTTAGGTCCTGGTGGCAAGAAGCATTCATTGCACTTCAGTGAGTTTTGTGGCCCATTCCTCTTCCCCAGACAGGACAGTTCAGCAAGGATTTCAGCTACATTCTGAGCTGGTGCCCTAAGGTACCAAGGATTATTTGGCACCTAATCAAATGATCATATTTTACTTTTTCAAGAAAAACTACTGACTGCTTAGGTAGAAAAGTAAGTGGGAGAATGGTTTACAGAAAATCCTACATATCTTATATGTATGTCCTAGTGAATAGCCTGGTCTTAAATATGATAAAACTGGGCACTAAGCAAAAGTCAGTATCAACATGACTGTTGTTGGAGGTACTATTCAGCCTTACCCTCTATCATTCAAATTCTTAAATTCTAACCTGGAAGTAAACAAGAGTGCTTTATTTACAGAACTTGAACGAATGATTTTCTGTAGGAGAATATAAAAATATCACAGTTGTATATAAGGACATGTCCACATCCTTCATTTCTTTTCCCTCTTCTTTGCTGCAAATACTATTTTAGGACCTGAGATGACATTTTTTTCCTCTTAATTTTCTATCCCATCTAACAAATAATGCTTTTGGTGTTTCGAACACAGGTGAAATCATCATAGATTTTTTGTTCAGCTTGTAGTGTGCCAGTCTGCATTACATCAGTACAAGCCAACACAGTGCTAGGAATAGAGGTTTGTTAGTTAATTGCCATTGCTGGGCTATTGTAAATAAAAATGTTCTTGGATCTCATTTAAAAGGCATATCCCACCATTTAAAAATCTGTTTGAATAAGTGTTTGCAGTTCTGCAAAGACACAGGCAGTTGTTTCTCTATTATCTTTGAAATACTGCCTCTGAGTATTTGTTTAGTTGGCTTCATTGAACAACCTTTCTGAAGCCAAAGGACTCAGGTAAATAAACTCTAAAAATGACATAAGCCTTTGCAAGGTGAGGACCTATTATTGTAAGTTATATACATCAGGACTCAAAATAGGTATGAGAATGCAGAGTACCTTTCCTCCTTAAGCTAGAACAGAGTTAAGAAATTAAACTTGGAATCTAAAAAACTTTTAAAGCAAATTATTCTACTCACCCATAGCAGTGCTGTATGCATTTGGAAAGCTCTTGTCTATTCTCTGTCTCATGAAGACCCAACTGTTGTTTTCAAACTTGCACTCTATGATTTTATTGTCATACTGTTTCAGTTCTTTTGTCACCTGTTTAAAAAACATAGTTTGGGATAAACACTTTATTTCAAGTTTCTTCTTTCTTTTTGTGATAAACAACAGAAGATCAGGAGTTGCTCCGTATTTCTCAGTAACATGCCGCCATCCTACACAAAAAACCGCACAGAATACATCTCCATTATACATATGCTCAGCTACTCAACATTTTAAAAATACTTTTCAAATCTGCTGTCAATATACAGCAATTATATTATGCTAAAACATCAGCAGCTCTAGCAGAGGGGAAAAAAGTCACTTCTGGCCCAAATGCAAATGGGTTTCCATGGGAATAAACTGCTTCCAGTGTAAGTGCTACTGCCAGCCTAAGTGCACGAAATGTATTATCCACGTTTCATCAACCTTCTTTGTTGAAGGTCTCAAAGCCAAATGTCAGATTTCAATACCAGAAAGAGCTTAGGGAAAATCATTCCACTCCTTATATTATTATGGATTTTTCTTTTTTCTTCATTTTACTTTAAACCGTAAAATTGTAACCCTAAAACGATACAGGATTTCAAATCACATACGTTCAAGTATCCTTCAGGCCTCATTGTACTGATTCATAGAGCTGTCAGCAGCCAATATCCTGAGTTCTTTGTCTTTCTAGTTGGCAATACTGGGTGTTTTGGAAATGTAGTTTGTATGCACTGGACTTCCTAGTTGTTTTGGCTACTTCATCCTATGCATCCTAATCTATGACACAATGCAAAATATTCACGTAACCATGGTAACTTGAGATCTTTATCTAATGCTTTAAAAATTTTACCCATACACTTTATTTTGTTCCAAAGAGCCTCTTTACAAGTACAAACCTGTATTTAAGTGCTAGCTGTGCTCAACTCTGCTACAGTTCACCAACCCAAAGCTATACAAGGTAATATAACATTTCAGATCCTATGGGTAAGTGCTCTTATACAAGAGATTGGTTATTCCAGTTCATTAGCATAATTTTTCATCTCTGTTGTCTACTTACTCATGAGTAGTGACACATGAATTTACCACTGTCAAAGGGATACAGATTTGAAAAAGGCCATGACTGTCTACAGGCAACTTAATAGCATATACAGGGAAAAAGCCCAAGAACCTGCTTTGCATTAATTTCCAGAGAAAGGCAATTAATTAAGGAAACTGGATGCTGAATAAGGACTCATGGTCCTCCTCCACTGCATGGAACTAGTCTTATCCTTAAACTGGCAAGCAGAATTGTAACATTTTGCTTGGTATTTACTCTGAATACTTCTGCTCATCCCAGGGAGCCCTGGGATTTTACTCATCAAGCAAAAATGACACCGTGAGACAATTTTGTTAAACCTGTTTACCACTGAGGCCTGTTAAAGCGTAAGGCTGACACACAGACTCAGCGGTATGATGCCATCTCCCACATTATCTTTCATCCATTCCCTCACCTGCAAAGAGCTTTTCTCTCAAACCCTTTACCTCTACAACAAAGTTTGTTTCTGCTGACGATCACCAGGATGGAAGTAACCAATTACCCATATTATCAATCTTTCCTTTTCAGCACTGTCTGCAGAGCACAGTGGTTCTTTACATACATGTTGACAAGCTATATACGGTTCAGAGGTTTGACTGACAGCATGCAGAGGACATATTTATGTTTCATTAGTGTATTCAGGAAAACACATCCTTTCTAACCCACTATGGATATATAAATGCAGGAGGAAACTATTGGCTGTGCAGTGATTTGGGAAGGTATATTACTTTGAGAACAGCTGCCCAGTGGAATTGGCAGCAGTGTGTGTGGGGGGGTACAACTCGAGGTCTGTCTTTCTGCCAAAGCAGGAAAACGTTGCAAAAACCACCTACTAGAGAGAAATATATAAAACTGCAAGCAATTACTTCAACTAACAATCTCATAAGGCTTTGTCAGTTTATCATTCTCCTAGTGTTTAGATGCTCAGAATAGCACTAAATTATGTGGCAGCTCTATCTGTCTGTGGCAATTAAGCAGTATTATTAACTATCTAGATAGTTGCTTGGCCATTCATTAGCAATCTGGGAGATAGATCTTTCCAGAAAATATGAACACCTGCCAAAGCACTGACTTAAATGAATTTTCCTGAAAGAAAAGTGGTGATCACAGTTTTTAACAAGTGCAAGTTATAGTAATTATTTTAGAGAAGAAATACAGCACCTATTGTTCCCTGTATTATGCCAAGTCTATCTCAGTCTTGTAAAAGTACTTACTGTAATGTTTATGTACAATTTAGGAACTGCTGGGCATTTGATGAAGACTACAGGTACTCTGCGCACAGCATACATGCAGCATTAAAATACTTTTCTACTCCTGTTATCTTAGTAAATTCTGCATGTGCAATGTCTATGCACAGGACTCAACAAGCAACTGAAAAAGCCCTTAATGATCCTTGCATCTATAATTTGTACCCTATAACTACATACCACCTGCATGATACTTTCTGGTATTTAGCTTTAAAGAGGACAGGGAACCTTCAAATCTGACTGTCTTGAATTTCCTTCCTTTTGCAAATCCCCCTGAGATGCTCTGAAAGGTGTCATCCTGATTCTCCCTTTGCAGCACTGGGTTCATCCCTTCTTCTTCCCTGTGAGTATTGCAGTCTGTAAGGGTGTCCGAATAACGCACCATCACCTCTCTTCCTGAAAGGTACATCCTCCAGCTTACGCTTAACAGCAGTGGAAGAAGTGTCCTGAGAATGATGGCAATCCTCAGCCAAAATGGTAATCCTCGTCAGCAGGGATGCTTTTGGTAGGATGCCAAGGCTTCTGCCATGTTGTTGATAAGTTCCTTGAACCAGCATTCAGTGATTTTAGATTGGAAACTTCCATCACTCTAAGGACTCCGTGGAGCCTCCCTTAATTAAATATTTATTCCCTAGTCTATTTTCAGAGAGCCAGTCAGAATCAGAATCCCAGAGGAAGACATACGAGACATGGGGCTGCTAGACAGGCTGTACATCAGGACACTATTTCTGGTCAGGGCCACAACTGTGTCCTGGAGAAGGATGAATATCAACCTGTAAATCTCTTCCCTACAGGAAGGCAAGTGCTTCCCAGGAGGGACACTCGCTCTTCCTGACTACAGTTGACCTAGTCATCAGGAATCAGCATCCTCACCCAACAGGAATCACCCACCAAAATCACAGATGGTTTCCTGCTGGAAACTCAGCCACTACATTACTGCTAGATCGCTAGATGTGATAGAAAAAGTGGGCAAGAGCTGCATCTCTTTTGGCAATAGCTCTCCATCAAATCAGACCTGACATAACATAAGGCCATGCTCTAAGAATGTTGGATTATATGAAGAGCACAGCTATCTTTTTCTACCCTGCCAAAAAAGGTTTCCCACTGCCATCACCATCTATGTCATTCACTGTGAAAAGCTTTGGGGTGATAAAATTATTCTCTTTTGCAAGAACAAAGAAAGTCAAAATTTCGGAAATCTCCCACTTTCCATTCTTCCTCCATCCTCAATTTTTTGAAAGAAATTCAAAATACAAAAGAAAGTGAAGTACCTAACCTATCTCAAATCATTTCATCTAGCAGAGTACTGTAGCCATTTTGAGATGAATCACAACAGCTTGTTTATATTCAGCCATATGTCATAGTCATTTAGGACACAATTTGAAAAAGTTGAAAAAGGAGAAATCAGTGACCTAGAATCCTGTTAGCTCTGTTCCTGTGCAAACAGCTATATTGTCTGTGCTGACTACCAATGCTCAAGGATTTTGTATATATAATCTCACATGGTGCACTTCATTACCAAACTGGGCCTTAATTCCACCAGTTGAGCATTCTTTCCTTTCCTGTATATTTTCCCTGAAGATTTCATTCAAATATTAGTCTCATCAGTCCCTGACTTACTAATAAGAAATAAGTTCTTGTATAAGCTTCTACTTCACCTGAGAGATAATAAGAATAAGAATTTAGACTTTAAGTAATTAAGCTAATATTTCAGACAGTACATTTACAATAGGAAAACTGAAACTTATAAATGCCTCTAGTTTTCCTACATTCAAATTCTTTTGAAAAAAAGGAGGTACATTTTTCGATAAAGGAAAACTTGACTGACTAAAGGAAAACTATGCTATGTTTCCACATGCATGCTTTTTTCAAAGCAGTTAAAATGGTTTTATTTCAGTAAAATAAATAACCCACTTTAAAGATAGTGATGTTTGTATGAAAACCTTAACACATTTCCTTTCCTTTCTCTCTTTAAATTGCCTTTTTACTGCACTTTCCCCTCTATTACCAAACATTTATGGAAAGAAAATCGTTCTTCAATTCACATGTTTCTATTGCTTATTCCACATCTGAAGCCATCAGCCTATTTCTGAGATCCCAAAAGAAATGATCGTAATGGCAGACACAGAAAATGTTAACTTCTATGAGAGAACAAACGAGCAAATGCAGCAGATGAATTCTTACAAAATGAAAAAGATCTTTATTTCTATATGCTTTCATTTCTTAATATAGAATAAAGAAAGGAATCATAACACACATGCAAGATAGACTCTAAATTAACAACTTTCTATTTTCTAAGCAGAATCTGCTTTTATAATAGCCAACACACAATGAAAGTGTTCCTTTTTGCTATGCTCAAAAAGGCAGACTGATTGTGTTTTTTGCTGTTGTTTTTACGCAAATTCCAATGGCTGAAGTGAAGAAAGTTAAACGCTAGTGCTGCCATGTAAAGGCTGGAAAGTAACTCTCCCTCTGTCTGATAACATAACTAGCTTCTCTCCATTAGGATCCATTCTCATGGCCAAAGCAAACAAAATAGTCAAAGCAATACCTCCCCCAAAACCCCACCAGCTGTGGGTACATGAGTGGGAAACCTCTGCATTGCTTCCAAGTCTCCTGCTGCAAGAGCACTGACACCCACACCACTATTCAGTCATTCTGCAAAAAGAAAATTACACTTTTCTAAGACAAGTGTCAAAAGACTTTGAAGTTTATGAGCTCCTGATCCTGGATGTTACAGGGTACACTGAGGCACAAATGAGAGTTTAGGAAATGAGACCTCTTAACAGAGTAGCATGTCTCAAATCCTGATTTCTAGATTACTTTCAAATGCTGAGACTGCCCTACAACACTGCAGTAAAGTATTAAAGACATAATTTCAAAACTTCTCCAAGATAACAGAGAGAATTTACCTATCCATGGGTACTATGACTGTAACAGCAAGGATATCACAGGAATTTGAGGAAATGAAGAGTGGTCAAGACTTCTCAAAGGAATACAATGGAGACAGAAAGGAAGAAACAACAATAACAAAATAAACAACTTCTGAAATTATAATAATAAGCCAAATTCAAAATGAGAAATTTTGAAGGCTGAAGACTTGACGGTGGTAAGTAAACACCAAAGAGCATTACGTCAAACCAAGCCCACTGAGAGGAACAAGCGGTGAGAAACAGGGTTCCTGTTTATTTTAAGAGAATATCTAAAGCAAAGCTTCCGGTGCTGTAAGTGCATGCACACCCTGCACAAGGACTGTACTGGGAAAGTATTTTCATGCGTGACTACAGATGAGGACACGAATATAAGAAATTTCAGTGGTTTGACTAAGAACATCCAAGAAAGTCAATGGCCAAGGTGTTAGCAGAGTCCCACACCTGCAGGGCACGATGCAGAACACCACAGACATAACCGAGTTACTCCGTCAGCGCATGCGTCCTCCTGATACTCGGAGAGCTTCTTCACACCTGGCATGGGCACAGCCCTGAGCTCATGTAGCCCGCTCACCCTTAGCCTGCCGAATTTCCCCACTCCTCTTCATGTTGGCTGTCACCAGCCTCGTGGCAGCCATGCACTTAAAGGTGACAACAGGCAGAAACACTCAGCCCTAAATATCTGAGACTTAAACTTGGTCTGAAGAAGCTAGGCCTCAATACTGAACACTTTTGATACAAAAATATTCTAAAACAGGAAAAAAAGAAAAAAAAACTCTCTAACTTTTAAATATCCTTTGAAAAAATTTTTTTCACCTTTCAGATAAAGTATCTCGTGTATCAGGGTAAAAGGAAAGTCCACCAAGGAAGTGTAAAAGTATAACTAAGGGTTATTAAAAACCTGTTCATACAATTAATGTACCCAGGACCTCAAATATTGTCAGCTACAGAAGTTGATTAAGTGCCTGGTATTTTTCTTCAAAATAGATTTTATGTTATAATTTAACATCCATATCATAATACAGTTTAAAAGTTTAAATAATTTTCTGAATAAAATGTTGAAAGTAAAATAAAAGCATTGGTAACCAATTCAATTGCTAAATTACACACACTGGTTGTGTGTGTTTTTAAGTAATATATTACCCAATAAACAGTTATCAGCCTGGGTAAACAAAATGTAGCCGATATGTTTATTCAATATTAAAGAACGCTTCCAAGTGTAACTACACAGTGTCTTGTGTACATAAGAAATGGAAGTGCTCCAGTTTTCAGATCTCATTCCTGGAAAGGAACATCAAGAAATATATATATAAAAAAATGTTTTTGTTCACAGTGAACCACATTGCTAACACTAAGCATTGGAAAAATTCATGGAATAATCAAAAAAGAAAAAAAAAAAAAGAGGGAGGAAGACAGAGATGGGAGATAAGGGAGGAAAAAGATATGTTTTAAAATCACATGAACAATGATTTGCAGTAGATATGTAATTCTTTTTTTTTTTCCTTCCAGTGTCTAGCACTCATGATTCATGATTTAGTCTTTCTTATTAACATAAAAAAGAGATTCTCTGAAAACATTCTATACATAATATTTTCAAATATCGACACAATTTTCTGATACATAGAATAGGATGGATTTTTTTTTTTTCCTGACAACCGACCTATGGGAACATCAGAAGTAAAAAGCTTTCCTCTTATCAGTGATATTATAAGGTCAACGACTCTCTGCGTCAGCTGGAAATGGATTTCCTAATGTGTCCTGAAGGTCTTCTGCACACCTGACCTTACAGCACCATTTGAACTATCTGCAAGACCTGTATAGGAAACCAGAGTTTTTTCTGAACTTTGAGACTCTCAGTGGGACAGAGGCATCTGCAGTAAGGCAGACCCCCCCCTTGCAACGGCTTCACCAAAGACTGCTACACCTTCATATGGGAATATATACGCGGTTGCACATACGTTTTGTCTCCTGATGCCGTAAATTCTTCAAGATACAGGCCTTTCTCCTAATACTCAGCTCAGACTTGGTGCACCAAGAATAACGAGGCCACTAATAATCACTGAGGTCAGCGCTGAAACTGGAGGACATTCGTCAAAGTCTCAAAGAAAACCAGGCAGATGCAAGCAAAACCGTAGAATACCAGAGAAAACTGCAAAACCGATGAGCAGATTATGCAAAAACAAATAAACAACAAAATAAAAAATCTCTTGAGTGAAGGACAAAGATTTGGAGGTGTCTGAAGCAAGCTACTCCCTCACAAGGGATGTCAGCAACTGAACGAGCGGAGAAGACAGGGCCAGCTAAACCAGCGTGAATATGTGTAAGAGTTGATAGAAAAGCTGTAATGATAACATAGCAAGGATTCCAGGAGGAAACATTTCACCTACAGACTGAAATATTGTGAGGACAGTATTTCCACTCATGAGATAGCTCATGACAGCCAATCTTTGCCCCGATTTCTGTTTTACTCACACAACACTGCTTTTGTGAAAGGAAGCCAGCCCTTAACTGGGACCACTTTATGCTAAGAAATCGAGATCCAGACAGAAGAGTCATGCACAAATGATAAACAATAGACTTTGAAAACACTTAGCTCATTCATAAATTATGAATTTCATAACAGTTAGTATTCTCAGTTTGCAAATGGGGAAATGGAGAGAGATAGTATGTGGTCACACAATAGGTAAAGCATTTACCCAACATCAAGTTCTCTAAACCCTATCTTAATTACTTTTCAGGTACTTACTCTCATGCTGCCAAGAAATCCAGGGACATAGGGCTGTTGACATATCTTTAATAATTTATCAGTAAAAAGCAAAACAAATCTTCCAGAGACAAAACAATGCTGTCACTATTTTACAGCCTTTGGTAACTCTATTTCTATACCTCAAAACATAAAAGAGAATCTATAAAATGACTGTCAGAAGAGGACTAAGGAGAATTTATTCTGACATTTTTCTGTCTTTTGAGTGTTCAACTTTACTTCTATAGGAACAGCTCTTTTAATACGTTTGTGTTTATTATACATAGATTTCAGTGTTTCTCATATGATAGTTTTCATCTTTTCTTTATACTCAGTTCTTCTTACTGTAGTATTCTAAATTTATCTCATTTTACCTGTCCTTCTTACATTTTACAATGAGTTCCTTCACTTCCTGTCATCCTGCTTTGGATGGGTGTACACAGAGCATCTCTGTAGGAATGCTATCAGAAGCTTCTAACCTGTACAGTCAGGAAAAAAAAAAAAAAAGAAAGAAAGAAAGAAACCTTCCACTACTCACTTGGCCCCAGCTGTAAAAACTCTTGAGTTGCATACCTCTAAGCAGAATCATAAGCTCAATTAGCTTGCATTAGTGTTATCAGGAGTTGGCCCTAAACTTATTTCTAGTTATTGCTTATCTGGACTCTGAAACAACATTTGAAACAACATTTTTATTACTCTTTTCAAAAAAAAAAAAAAAGAAAAAAAAAGAAAAGAAAAAAGAAAAAAAGAAAAGAAAGAAAGAAAAGAAAATCAGTTGACACCAGAATAAACCAAAATAAATTTAAACTAGAACACAAAGTAGCAAATAATTGCAAGAGAGTCTTTTAAACCGACCTTCACTTTTAACGACGCCAGCTTTCAAATGACAACCATTATGAATCATGTTCTTTCCCTCCATTTAGTTCACAAAGATGCTAGTTTTATATGCTTAAATTTTTTTCATAAATCAAAATTCACCACTGAGCACAACCATGTTAACACTACAAGGAAATCTGTTTGCTTTGTTAAATTGAGCTTCAAAAGCATCAACTGAACATACATTTGTGATTACAAGTAATGCCTATTCTTATATCCATTCAAAATGTTTACTTTATTACAGCTTATTATAAATGTACGTCTAAAATGCAGCAGCATGACTGTTCAATTTACAGGCCATAATTTTATGATAATCATATGTAATATATTCATGTGTCTACTCCACTGCCTAACAAAGCCCAGACTGGTTTGTTAGCAGCTCTGCTTTCCCCATGGCTCAAATTTCTTTGCCTCAAAACATTACTGAATAACAACATTATGAAAGATTTGATCATAAATTTTGCTTTATATTCCTACACTACAGTAGGCATACAAAGAAACATACACCATTAGAAGCTCAATTTGGTGTACTGACACTATCAAATATTGGTATCTAAGTGATATGTAAATTATTAAATATGCTATGCTAGCATTATTAGAAAGGTGGGGGTGGGGAGCAAGACTGTAAATTTATAAATGTTTTCAACACCTAGAAATTTTATTACTACTTGCAAATGTTGAGATGGATGATAGAGAATGTGCGAAGACTAGATCTAAGTGTGAGACCTAAGAACATGTGAAAACCAGAACTAAGTAAATTTCCTCTTAATCTCCAATATTTAACATGCTTGTTGGTTTTTGCCTAGGATACATTTATAGAAAATAGTCAGTGTTTTTTTCATAATATATTTCAGAGATATTTTCTAGTAATCGACAAATATGACACTAGAACATACAAAGAGGTTTAATGGACTTGTCAAAAATAAAAATTCAGACAGTCCCTACCACCCTTCACTAGATTGAGTGGTTTGTCATCAACCAAGTCTCCTAAGAACCAAAATGCCAAGCTATGGAGGAGAGCTCTGTCTTGTTCACTGTAGCTTTTATACAATACTTGTAGTATTTAGTATTTTTTAAAAAACATCAGATCTTGAAATTACACAAGGCTCTTAGATCACAATAATATTTTTTAAAATAAGTTTTCAGTTTTTGTACTTATGGAAAGAAAGAACTTTAAATTTTCAGATATAGAATGACACAAAAGTCAAACAGCAATGATTTTTAAAAACTTGCCATTTGGAGAGGTAAGGCTTACACCAATTTCTAAGAGCTTAGAGTTCACAGCACTTCATTTTTGTCTCAGGTTACTACTAGAACATTTAAATGAGAAAGCAAATAAATGCCTTAACAAATACTGCAATAATATAAAGCACAAACTCAAACAATAACAAAAAATAAAAATCTGTTCAGCAGTGCTATACAACCAAAAAAGCAAAGATGTAGGAAAGAAACAGGGTGAATGCCTTGTTGGGGATATTGTATGATTTTCACTGCATTTTTAACCATTCTAAGATTTCAATTAAAAGGAAAGTAAGTTTTTAACTTTCTTCATTACTGATATTACTATCACACCATAAGCAGATCAGTGGCTACTGCCTTACTGCAGGCTTTCAAATATTAGATTTGATCAAAGCAACTGCTGTAGTGAAGGTCCTCAACTGCCCTAACTCACTCCTCAAATGCCTTTATAGCTTTGAGTCAGCATGAACTCCCTCCCTTTCTTAAATAGTTTGCCTTTAACTTCAAAGTCTAACTGGCTTTGAAGCTAAAATCATGGAAAAATTTTTTCCTTCTTCTTTAAAAATCAATTAAAGATATTCAGTATAAGCTCACCTATAATCTAAAATCTAAGTGTGCTGGTCTTCTTGATCGCCGTGGGACTACAGAAAGGAAGGGGCTAGGCAGGGGAGTAATGATGGTTCACAAACTGCAAAACATTTTATGGTGCCTGTCAATTGATGAGGTCAATCTCTAAAAATAAAGGTAAGCAAGGAATACTCAATGAAAGGCACAAATTTGATGGTAAATGAGGCAGTGGGGAGGTTCTTACTGCTCCACCTTTCAAAGACTGCCTCTCTTTTCCACTCCTTGTTATTAATGATTGTGTGGATTTGGGAAACCAGATTTCCCAGGACACCATGGTAATGTGTGTTGGAGTGGGGAGAGAGGCAGACTACAATAATTACAAGGCAGAGGAATGCACAGTAATTGACACACAATATTTATGGACTTAGAAGAACTACAATGGGCTTCAGAGGATTTTACAGATTTTGCCAGAGGTGATCTGAGAAATCTCTGAACTTCTCGGTCTGTTTGGGCAGCAGTCTATGTAGACAAATCAATATAAATTTTGTTTGAGTTTCTGCTTTGCCATGAACTAAACAGGACTACAACTTTGAATGATAAGTGTTGACAAAAGGAGCTACTTCATGATTTGATAGTTGGTCTTTCCATATTCCTGAAGAATAAGAAATTTGGGGATGCCCTGTGTACTTGAACACAGCTTTCCTGGCTTTATTTTTAATACTTTGTTATTGTATGGGAGATCAATAACAAAACAAGCAAGAAACAGATTTGTAGCCTTCATTGTAATTTCACAAAATGGCCTCAGTCAGTTAGCCTGCATGTGCTTAGACAAGCAAAACAAAGAGAAGTCCCTTGGGTTTTCTAGCCAGATGACATTTTCTAAAACCTCTGCTCATAAAGCTCTGGTCTGCAAAGAGTTCTGCATGGACTGACCCTTCAATCCTCGAGAATTCAGAGTCTAATTTGAGCTCTCTACTCAAGTGCTTAAGTTTTGTTTGAGTGCTCCTCTTCCCACACGTGAGGCCCAAGACTGAAACATTAGTTCTTTAACGCATACAACTTAAAAAAAATGTTATTTGCTTTTCACATGAGGTAACAGCATGACAAGTAACATCATAAACCCATTCTAGAGACAGCCAATGTCACAAACAATTCTTTAACATTCCAGTCAGGAAAAAATCAGTACGAATAAATTAATTTTTAAGGGCTTTTCTCTGCAAGAATCAGCAGCACTGGAAGGAGATAAGGAAAGAGAAATAGTAAACAGGTAATAGCAGGGCACCTCTGTAACCAGTTGCCTGAGATCCTCAAAGTATATTTTTAAACATACAAACCAACTCCATTACTCTCTGTTATATAAAGAGTATTACATATATAATTCTGCAGTTGAAGAATTCAAGGTTAAAAGGAATGGATTTGTCACACAGGAACACGCATGGTGGGAAAATCCATGAATTGTTTCCTGCAGTTTCCTGCTATAACTACTAGCACTAATTACAGACTTTTTTCCTTAAAGTTTTGAATGAAATGTTAACAAGCTAGTAATTAAGCTTTTATTCAGAATCTGTTTGTTTTAGTGTTAACTTTCATGTTGTAAGTCCAAAACTCCTGATGCACTGGTCTATAAACGTCCTTCTAAATTATTCAGAGATGTCCTTTGTTTTGCCTTCTGTTGTAGTTAAGCTCTGAAGCCTCTTTCTATGCATTAATGGCATCCAAAGCACAACTAGTAGATACTCCTACACATACAGAAAGAGAATGTAATGATGTAGAAAAATACAGTAAGTTGTATCTTGCATTATTGTGTGTAAGAACAAAAACATTCTTGTCCCTGATTCTGCTTTTGCATATTCCTATATATTGCTTGAAGGTTTCTTCAGAGCTTTTGTTTATAAAAAGAAACATATAGTTAAAATGCTGCCACAGTGGTCAGCAATCAAGTTTGGCTAACCATGACCCACTAACGAAAGTGGAAACAGAGTTGGACTTGTCTGTATTACTATTAGATTACAACTAAATAGGTTAACATGTGACACTAATTGGGGTACTTAATTTCTCTTGTGATGCGGCATCAAACATGCAAGGAATGGGCAGCTCCCCAAAGCAGAGAGGACTGTGGTCGAAGCCAGACACCTCTGGAAGACTGCCCGCACACCAGTACACTTGCCCTGAACAGCCATACCCTACTGGGGAGAGCAGTGGATGTTGTGTACCTTGACTTCAGCAAGGCTTTTGACACTTGTCTCCCATAGCATCCTCCTAGATAAGCTCAGGAAGTGTAGGTTAGATGAGTCGACAGTGAGGTGGATTGAGAACTGGCTGAAAGGCAGAGATCAGAGGGTCATCATCAGTGGCGTGGAGTCCAGTTGGAGGTCTGTGGCTGGCAGTGTGCCCCAGGGCTCAGTACTGGGTCCCATCCTGTTCAACATTTCCATCAGTGACATGGATGAGGGGACAGAGTGCCTCCTCAGCAAGTTTGCTGATGATCCCAAGCTGGGAGGAGTGGCTGACACACCTGAGAGACCTGGACAGGCTGGAGAGCTGGGTGGAGAGGAACCTCATGAGGTTCAACAAGGGCAGAGTCCTGCACCTAGGGAGAAATAACCCTAGGCACTAATCCAGGCTGGGGGCTGACCTTCTGGAAAGCAGCTCTGCAGAGAAGGACCTGGGAGTGCTGGTGGATGACAAGTTGACCGTGAGCTAGCAACGTGCCCTTGTGGCCAAGAAGGCCAATGGTCTCCTGGGCTGCATTAGAAAGAGCATTGCCAGCAGGTCAAGGGAGGCAATCCTGCCCCTCTAGTCAGCCCTGGGGAGGCCTCATCTCGAGTACAGTGTCCAGTTCTGGGCTCCCCCGTAAAAGAGAGACATGGAGCTCCTGGAGAGAGTCCAGTGTAGGGCTACGAAGATGATCAGAGGGCTGGAGCATCTGCCCTATGAGGAATGGCTGCAAGAGCTGGGCCTGTTTAGCCTGGGGAAGAGAAGCCTGAGGGGGGATCTTATCAATGTGTATAAGTAAGTACCTGAAGGGAGGGTGTCAAGGGGACGGGGACAAAGTCTTCTCAGTTGTCCTGTGTGACAGGACAAGAGGCAATGGGCAGAAACTGAAGCACGGGAAGTTCCGCCTGAACATGAGGGGGAATTTCATCCCTGTGAGAGTGACGGAGCACTGGCACAGTTTGCCCAGAGAGGTTGTGGAGTCTCCTTCTCTGGAGATCTTCAAGGCCTGCCTGGATGCAACCCTGTCTAACATGCTCTAGGTGACCCTGCTGAGCAGGGAGGTTGGACTAGATGACCTCCAGAGGTCCCTTCCAACCTTACTGATTCTATGATTCTACGATTGTGCTATAGCTTCGTGTCCTGCGGACAAGTTTTGCATTGCTTAACTGAGAAAACTGTCCGAGGCCCTTATATCCCTTCTATACCAATGCTGACTGCTCTGTTTCACACAGAATTTGAAGAACAGATTAAAAATCTTGCACCAGTGACCTACAGAAGTAGAGTGGCATCTCATGAATCTACCAACTGAGAGCATACTCAAGTATTTTTTATTACAACACACAAAGCTAAAAATCAATAGATTCCTTTACTGAAACAAATTTAATACTTCACCTAATCAACAGAAAGTAACATTTTTCTGAAAAGAAGTGACATTTTATTATAGCATTTGGTTGTTAAGTCACTGGCAGAAAATTTTTTATATACCAATTAAATAATAGTTCAATGAGGTTAGTGACATAAAAAGCAATACTGCATATCTAGAGTTTCCTCCCTAGTAAATGAAAGCATCTATAGCGCTTGGCAATACAGACAGAATGACTACTCAATGGTTCTAATAACACTGCCACATCTTTGATCTTCCCTTTTCAAATATTTTTACCCCGTTTTTCCCAAAGATGTAATGTGCTATTTTCTCTATAATCAACCCCTTTTTCCTTTGGAGAGGAGCAGAACTGGCATTTTGAAAACTTCATTTTGTTGAAATATAACACCACTACTGAGCTCTATTGCTCTTCACCTTTATTCTCATTTTACGCTAGAAAGATACACCTACAGTAGTTTTACTGTTATCTAGCAAAAAGTAAATAAATAAACCCTTTGTTGACATTACATAACAAGATGCTACATCACTATTATTAACCTGAGTTGTAGCGTATATTTCTCGCTCTCAGATGTAATAATTTACAAATACTATAATAATTTGAGAGTACTTCAGAGGAAGGATATTTGTGAGCCTTGCAAAGACACATGTGAAAACAAGTATGATGAAAAAAATCACGTAATTAGGTATTCCACTGTAATTTATGTAAATACAGGATTGAAATAGGAACACAAAAAGAGAAGATCTTACCTGGTTTGCTCTCTAAATATAGTTTGATTTTTCCCTAGGGTAACTCCCTTCAGGGTATCAAAGACATACTTCAAATTGTAGATGTGCTATTTATCATCTTCTCGTGTAGGAAATAAACATCTTTATTTTTACTAGTAGAGAATTTCACCTTTTTGTAGACAGGAGAACCTTCTCTGGGCCCAGTGTAGTTTGATTCCTTCTTCCTCCTTTATTTGCTGACCTTCTGCATGAGTTGGTATTTTTGTCATCAGAAGTCTAATAGCACCTATGTTTGCAGGACATAGCACGTTTTATAGATTATATTTGAGGATGTAAATGGTGGAAAGGACTGGATCTTAGGAAATCTATTAGCAGTAGCAAAAGTGACACTTAAATCGCAATGCTTTTCTGTGGGGAATACTATACTGGAAATGCTCACTTGTAGTTAAAACAGCGGTACCATAAGAATTTGTTTTGCTCAGCCTTTAATCTCATGATTGAAAATGCCCAGAGAGGCAGGTGAGAAAGTGCATTTACAGAATTATTTCAGGTACTTAAATTCAGTACCTCGCTTCCCGCTCTAATCCGCTGAAAGAGACTGGCACCTCTCCGAAGTGAGCCAAAGGACATCAGGGGCAGGTGCCAGGCCTTTTTCACAGGTTCCCTGATCTCCCCTCTGGAGTTTACTATCTTCCACCGCCTGTGCCGGGAGCCTGTGGGTATACGGTAGCTGAAATTAGGCAATGTCACTATCTGCCTTTATGGATATTACAATTACACAGGATATTATCCACAAGCCTTTTCCCTTTGTAAGCCGATATCCTGCATAATTATCTCATTTGCTATTTCTTCTGCCTTCTATGTTATTGTTTCTGGGCCTATTCTTATTCATTTATCTAAATTTAGTCTGTCTGTGCCTTTTACTAGTCCTAAAAGAGCACAGTACCCCTCAATATGATAATTTTGCCGTCAACTGTTTTTCTACAATCTTATCGGTATCTGACATTTAAAATATTTCTCATTCAGAACGTTCACTATGTGTTTTATATATATTATAAAGAAAGGTCTCAGCAGCAATTTCCTCATCAAAGAATTTTCCTGTTATAACATCTCCCACCCTTTACAACTTCAACATCTTGATTTATTCATGAGTAATTTATTTTAAAGAGATTATCATCTGCACTTTGCAAAGGTACTACAAGTTCAAGCTCATTTATCAAACTCAACATAATTTGTTCAGTTTTGACTCAAAATAACTCAACCCTAAACAGCTTAACAAATTTAGAACTATTCCAACTATAAAAAGTATAGGACAACAACACTCTGTCCTGTTCCCTTCCCCCTTTTCCCCCTAGTAGCCTGATCTTGGCTGTTGTTCTTGGGATACTTTAAAAACAACTAAGAAATGTTTTAAAGAGATCTAAAATATCTTGTCCAAATGCATTTTATTGTCCTGTTCCATTAGAATAAATTTCTACTATGGTCTGATTTTTATAATTTTTTTTAGAAAATATTTGTGTATCCATTGTTTCTTCCCATCATCCATTCCACCTTTAATATCTTTTACTTCATTTGCCTAAAGTACCAACAAATGCCTCCGGTCTAATGCAGAAATAAAAGACAAACAACTGATTTCAAAAATCACAACAGAAATTAATCACAAATATGACAGGAAAATGAGAATTACAGAAGGAAACAACAGTAAAGACAGACAAATAGGACATGACTTTCTCTGAAAAGATGGCATCTCTGTGAGTTCTCTAAACTGCCTAAAAAACCAAGAAGCTCAAGCGTATCTGCTATACTGTTGAACACTGTCTATTGAAGAAAATGCAAATCCAATTGCATTGATGGAAACTAAGCATGATGATGTCTATATTAAAATAAAAACTGTGTTTGCTGCAACTCAGTCAAGCACAGTAACTAGCCCCATAAACCACTATTTTCAGCAAGGTATCTACAGAGGTACACTCAAAACAGGTTTGACAATGCAGTGAAAACAGGATTACAGCTGCAGCAACAAATTATCAATTTCAAGAGTTTAAAGATCTTTCTTCTTGGATAAAACATCCTCCTTCTGCAAGGTCACTTTTGTAAAGCCTAAGAAAGCAAAGAGGAAAAACAGCGCCAGCTCAAAATCACAAGAGTGCCAGAATGCTCTTGAACATGGAAGTCTGGGAAAGAATAACATGACAAAGATGATGAGGACAGTAAGAAACCAAATCTTGCTGTAAGACACAATACATCCAGCAGTTTTTACAATTAATTGATCGGTTATTCTGCTGTGAGAAGTGCGATGATGAATGTAATGCAGATGAGAAACATCTGCAATGTCTATGCTCATTTACAGTATTTTTCTCAGTAATTTTTTACTTGGTGGTAGTGGTAAACATTAACTGTGTGCTTCTGTGACACAGCTTAACCCATTTGTTTTGCCATCTCTTAAATTCAGAAAATTAAACTATTTGTGTATTAACAATAAGCATTTTTTAAAATAATGAGACATAATTTGCATGTCCCAATGTTTAGATTTATCATAGTATGTTTTCATATCACTTGGCATAGGCAAGCTACAAGCACAATCTGCATATCACTTTGAAATTCCAGTTTTCTGTATGACTGATATTTCTCAGAATAGCATTCAATATGGGGTCAATTAAGTATAATAAAATATTTAGAAAATTACTCAGAAAGGTAAGACAGCAGAGAATTCAAGAAGACATACAAATACAAAAGAAGAAAATTGCGAAAACTAAAGTACAACAGCACATATATTGGCTACTGCTGGTTTCAAATCTCATTATTTATAAAACGAAACAAAATAGGAAAATCCAAATCAACCATCCCTAACGTGATGCTGCACTGCTGGCTGGCTTTGCCTCATAGACGTTACAACAAGAGCATGCAAGCAAAAGAACTGAAGAAGAAAAGATAAATGGCCTTTGGGACTGCTGAAGAGTCACTGTCAGTTAGTGTCACTCCTGGAATAGGACACACAGAGGAGACAAGGAAGCAGGGAACGTATGCCCATCAGAGGGCAGGAATACACCTTTCAAGCATATATTCATGTTTTGTTCCTAGATTCCTCAGATGTCCCATGTGGTGCATTGCTACCTGCTGGGCTTCCCTTTCTAACAGCCATCACGTGTGACACGTACATTATTGCACAGTCTCCTGGGCATCACTACGTATAACAGGTACGCAGTGGCAGCTTTTCCATCAGCCCGCCACTCCTGAACTTTGCTACTACCGCAGCCAATCTTGCCACTTTCAACTACTCTTCTTCTTTGCTATCATTCTTTTAAAAGTAGTTATATAGCTTGGAACAATCTATAAACCTCTTAAAATTTGGACATTACTGGCAACACCAGCTTCTCCCAGTTCTAAGTTACGCTTACAAATTGTTAGTTTATCCAGATCTTTTCTCTCAGCATATACCACACACTCCATTTAAAAATCCATACTGTCTCATTAAGTGAAAATAGCTGCAAAATGACTTCAAAGGAAGAAACCCATTGTTCTTCTAAATAAACATTTTAGTGAGGAAAATATAGCATGTTTTATGAAAGAGGATTATACAGTCTCTGAAATGTAATGCAATTCTCTTAATGGAAAAAAACCATGTCTTTTTATATTTTTCATATTATGACAAAAGCATTCATTTACAAATGATCATTTAATCATTTAACACAGGAAAAACAAACAAACAAGAACCAAAGAATGAAAGCACTGAAGCTTTTGTATAATGCAGTAAGAGTTACAGCCATAGGAAATCAGGAGGAAAAACTGACTAGTATATTGTATGTTAGTATTATTGACAGAAATTAGCTTCTGTTTTCAACTAATAATAACGTACGCTCAGAAATATCAAACTGTACAATTTCCTAGTAAACACAATAAATGATACAAGTTTCATATATCCTTAAGAACTAGCTAAATTTGACAGTGCTGATTGCATATATTCTCAAATGTCATAGAATCAGAAAATTCAGGTTAGAAGGGACTTCTACGGATCATCTATTCCAACCTCCTTCTATAGAGGGGGATAATTTTAAGGTTCAGCCAAGTTGCTCACGGTCTTTCCTGCTTGAATTTTAAAAGTCTCCAAAGATGGAGATTTCACAACCTGTTGTACTACTTCACAAATTAGGCAACTGTGCTTTTACTGTGCTTAACCACCCTCACTGTGACTTTTTTTCCTCATATCCAATTTCCCTTGTGTCACTTTTTTCCATTGTCTCTTCTCTTTCAGAAAAAGCCTGTTTCTTCTGCAAATCTATTTGAGGTGATGGAAGACTGCAATTAGCTCCCACCATTGCCTTCTTTTCTCCAGACTAAGCTATCCCTATTTTTTTTAACCTTTCTGAACAGTTCATATGCTCCCTATCATAGTGATCTCCTGCAGGAATCGCTCTGGTCTGGTGATTTCTCTTGCACCAGGGAGTCCAGAACAGCATGCAGTACTCCAGATGTGATCTCACAGGTGCTTGACTAGAGGACAATAATGATTTTCCTTCATCTACTGACTATGTTCTATCTAGCTCCAGCTCTAGCCAGGATGAAGTTGGTCTTCATCACTGCAAGGGCACACTGCTGGCTAATGTTCAACTTCTTGTCACCAAGAATCTCAGGTCCTCTCTGCAGAGCTGCTCGCCAACCAAGAAGCCTCTAGTCTGTACTGATGCATAGGGTTGCTCTGTTCCAGGTGCAGAACTCTGCATTTCCGATGTTAAACTTCAAGAGGGTCCTTTGTCAGCACTTATTTTTCTAAGTTTGCTGAGAAATGAGGTATTATCATACTAATGTTCTATTGCAGAGATGTACTTGTATTCCAAAATCCAGGAAATGGGAGGCTTAAAGAACTGCAATCTGTTCATTTTTGCAATACTCATCAAAAAAGCATTTGAAGATTTTTTTTCTTAAACAGATAATAATGAAGTAAATAGAAAACTGAAAAAAAAAATATTAAAATCTAAAGTAATTCAGCAATTAGTTTAACCTTTCCAGAAGGCTTAATTTACTCTATGCTAAGCAAGAACGAACTTGGATTGATTTTCAAAAAAAGCTAATAAGAGCTGAAATAACAAAAGCTGCCCAATAAAACAAAGAAAAAAAAAGAAAACATAGTCCAAAATCAAGCACCAATTATTCTATCTTATTGGCAGCAACAACAGAAATCTGCAGAGGTAATCTTCCTAAAGCTGTGGACTTTTACGGAACACCACATGCTTTACAAAGAACAAATTTTTTAACTGAATTCATAGACATAATCATGAGAAAAAGCAAAACTGGGGACTCTCTGATCCATCAGAACACAGTGAATTCATAAACTACAGTCCATTAACATTTTGTTCCTACGGACAACCATTGTGACAGTATATGAAATCACTGCTTCATTTCTTCACAGTGTTCATGCAAACTGTTACTTTTTTCCTGTTTATGCTGACATTTTGAAGGCTAGTTTTTTTTTTCTTTCTTTTGCAAGAGAGTCTATAGAAGGCATTCTCGCTGTATGCTGACATTTATGTAATATATACACACAGAGAAGATGTATTACTATTCATTATTATTATTATTATTATTATTATTACAGAGTCTAGCATTCCCAAGCATGATTGAGGGCTCTCATATTCCAGTGACTATACAAATACACAGGCAATCAGGACCCCACGTCCCTAACAGCTAGCAATTACTTTTGAGAAAACCTGCAACAAAGAATGCCAAGATGTAGAGAAGTGAGAGAATCAAGGGATACAGAATTAAACCATTTCTTTATTTAATTCTTAAAGTAATGGTTCAAAAGTATCCTACTCTCAAAAAGGAGCTAAATTTGCTATCTTTAACCAGCATAAAACTTAGGAATCAGCAGTGAGTGATTTCTTGGTAACACCTTACAACACTTCCAATTTGCAGTTTGTTCAGTGAGTCCTGCGTAGCAACTTCCTCCACACTCTTTACAGAAGAAAAACTGTGTGAATGCTATTGCTGTCACTATTTCAGAATTTTGTTTTTAAATATGTTCAGATTATTGTTTAAGACACAAAGTCAAAGAAATACACCTTGAATTTAGGAAGGAAGGTTTTGATATGCAATCATACTTAGATTCTGTGAAGTTCACTTGAGGCCCGAGGTTGCCCTCTTGAAAACCCTCTTGCTACTGAGAATTAACTTTAAGAGTAAAGTAAAACCTTACTGCATTACTGATGAATGCAAACACAGCCCTTCAACCAAAGTCAGGCAACTTGTTAGGCATTGCAAACCATGCGTGTGCCTTGAAGATAAAGTTAAGATGTTGAATTTGATTCAGCCTTTCATGTGAAATCAGTACAGAGGAAAGGAATGAGTGGGAAAGAAAGACAAGTTCAAGCACCTGAGGACATGATATTATGTAACTCTCCCACAAAGAGACTGTAAATCTTCTGGCAACTATAAACATTAGGAACACTTAAATTCCCACTAAATTTGGAAGTTTATTTTGGCAGTCAGCCCCACTTCTCAGGTATTGATGCTAAAGCCATTTCCGTATGTTGACTTCTGCAAGACACTGAATAGGTAGTTTTCAAGAACGACAGACAGAAGAAGAAAAAGGAAGACAAAAAAATTCCTTATGTGGCTTCTCAACAACTAAATACTAGCAACTCTAGTGATGCCCAGTGCAGCTGCCATGTCCTGCAAGGGCAAAGAAGATGTGAAAAAAACTGTCACAACATCTCACAAAACTCTCTATAAAATATCAGAGGCACCAATTCTGGAGACTGTTAACAAACATTAATAATGCTAATGACTTTAACCCATACATACATTTTCATCTCCAGAAAAGGTAGAATATAGCTTAATCAGAAGTACTTTGGTGTGTGTTTTAATTCAGAGTTACTGTAACTGTGTTTAATGAAACATAGAGACTCAGATTATGAGGTCTATCTTCTTCTTTCACAGTCATCAAATCATGCAATTATCACATTCCTTCTTACAACCACAAAGGCGTTTGCTCCTAGTGCAAATCAGATCTAGATCTGTTGTTCTCAAAAGTCCAAGATATTCTTCAGTTTTCAGAATAGTTTAAATTGATTTTCTCCCTTCCTTCTTCCTACTGCCTGTATTAAAGTTTGCTACCATATCTGTATACAGAAATCATAATCTTTCTTACATACTGTCTTGCTAAACTAAACAAGCCAAGCTAACACTATTATTTTCTTATTTGATGGGCCTCCGTTCAACCCAGTGGTGCCTCTGTCCTCTTTCAGTTTGAAATCATTTGTCTTGTATGTGAGCAACTAGAACGGCACAGCTACAGATGAATTTGTATTTCCTTCTTCTCAGGAATGGCTCCCTCCAGAGATTCTAGGGCTACATTTGCTTTTTTCATGGCTGCACCAATTCCATTTCTCTCAGTGCCCCTAAAAGAAACTATGGTCTTTTTTGAGTCACATCACTGTCAAATAAGGAAGCCTCAGAAGGTAGCAGACTTGTCTGTGGTCTCTATATCACCGTAATTCTATGCTTTCAGTTATTATTACATTTCATCCTACCTCTATTAGCTAGACTGAAGGTTCAGCCAGTCCTCACTGTGCCAATTCTCCTTTGTACTGGCAGCGCCTTCAAACTTTCATTAGCAGTACATAAAACCTCAACCAAACCAAGCTTATTAATAAAATTATTAAATAAGCTTGTTTTCAAGGTTAATCCTTGGGTAGCTCTACAAGCAAAATGCTTCCAACCCAACAGCACCCCAATCAGCAGAACCTCCTAACCACCAAAAATGATTTTTCCAGTATACTGGCAGCTTATTCTGTGGATAACTAAGTCAAGAGTGAACTGCAAAGTCATGTCAAGGTGACCAGCTATTTTCCTCAAACTAAAAGCATGATATCCTTATGTTTCATTCTAGGGCATTTCATATCACAGAAAATACCCTAACAGTGCAAAATAATAAGAAGGGGAGAGAGGCAGCAGAAATAACAGATTACGATAAACTGGAAATCCTTTCCTGCTGTGGTTGTGAAGGTTAAGAACTCTGTCAATATTTATGAAAGTCCAATAAGCAGAGCGTCATATAATTACCATGCCAACATACTGTTAGTTGCTGCCAATAGGCACAGAGGTAAAACTTTTACATGTACTTTGCTAAAAGATTGCACAGACCAGGTAGAGCTTTGCCAGGGTAGCAATTAGGTGGGTGGGGAAAACTGGACCAGTTCTCCTCCTAAGCTCTGAACAGTCCGGACAGCTGTGCTCTAACAAGGTGCTGCACATCTGCGCTTTGGGATTAGATTAGCCAGCACCAGCCTGCCTAGCTTTGGGACTAACTGATAGTAGAAGTCACTGACACCCAGGGAGCAGAAACATGCCAGGTTCAGTCAGGAAGTCAGCAGCTACTTCTGGCTTAAGAAATGAGCTCTTGAAAACAGTAGGTCCATGATTTCACGTCACTGTAGTCTTCATTTGGGGAAAAAAAAAAAAAAAAAAAAAAAAAAAACTGTTGTGCAAATTGTCACCAATCACTTGGGCAATCACCTACAGATAGATATTTCATATTGCCGAAGGAGTCACGAATGAGATCTACCCTGGTACTCAGAAAGAAGCATTACTTCATCCTCTGTGTCTGAACAAGGGTGAAGCAGCTGTATTGAAGAAATTTCAGCTTTTGAGAATACGACAGTAAAATCACTGAGGTGCTGATAACTTGCTTGTGCACCATAGAGTAGTGGATCAATAGGTATTTAGAAGATCTACTCGTTTTGATGCGATCAGAGAAATTATCTGGGCCAATTAGCCATTGCAAGGCCTCTCTTTGCTAGATCTTTACTATGTTATACTATGTTTTTGGTTAAATGTGTACTTACTGAAGGAAAATGAGACAGTTGGATAAATAACTTATTTGAAAAAAAACTGTAATCTCAGAGTGTACATGGTAGTTTCATCTACCACAATCAGCAATACTGTTCTTAAGCTTGATAAAATTGCAGATAACAGCTACAGAGCTGCAGGTCAGAGTACAGAGCTTTATTCTGTGCTAGTTCTTGACATACCAACTGCTGTAACTACAGCAGCAATTTCCCCAGAAGCAAATTTAAAACTTTCAGATTTTTTCCACAGTGCTCATAGCATAAAACCAAAATATTAAGAACACATCACTACTTCCAAAATACTCTTTTCACCATATCTGTCCTCCTATTCTATTAAATTCAACAGTTCTATTGTGAACAAAGTAGTATTTATAATACAACTTTTTAATAACTACTCTTAAAATAAAACTAAAAATAAAATAGCAGTAATTAATCTTTATTTAAATGGTAATTTAGTGTGTTAAGAGCCCAAAATGAAACTGGTCATTAACTCAATAGTAAAGACTGCCAGAAGATTCATTACTGATTAATAATGGAGAACACAGTGTACTGAACAGCTTCCTTTAATCCCAGAAACAACTAGAAACTGAACTGCAAAAACTTTCAATCATAATGAATTGGTGAAGCAATATAATTTTTTTTATAGAAGTTTTAATTACCAGATAGAGTGTACCTAAGTTTTCCTTTTAATCTACATTGATCGAGTCTCCCTTTTAAAAACATTTGGATATATATATCATGAATATTTCTTGTTCTATAAACAGTTTAAAAATCCTGTAACATACTCTTTCATCAGGTGACTATTGTCTATGCTGGAACACTTAATTTAATCACCTCTAATAAATACAGAATTTGTATGATAAAATTGTTGCTTTAGTAACTTTTACTGCTGGTAAAGATTACTAACAACATTTAATATAAATGGATTTAAGACAGTTTGCCAATTAACCACATGGGATGTCAATATTTTATTTTGCTGATCAACATATTGAACTTAAAAACTGGATAAAATTAAGGTTTCTGAAGATGGATATTTAAATATGACCACTTTTAAGATTCCAAGAAAGCTGAAAATCACTGAACTGCTCTTAAGTTGTTTGCATGGACATTTAAGTATGTAACAACAATTACTAATGAATGTTTATTTATAACTACCTAAATGGGAAGAGATACAAAAGGTAAACATATTTACAGTGAAATTGTTCTACAAACCCTCTGAACAGATGCTAGAGTTAAACAAAAAACCAGAATAATTAAATTAAGAAACAGAATAAAATAAGGAATTACATCAATTCCTTCAATATAAGCTTAAAGAACAGCCTTCTGAAAATGCAAATAGGAATTCACTGCAATTGTGGATTTGACTTTCCAATAATTCATTTAATACTACTGATATAGACATCACTTTTGCTAGGCCATGGAACTTACTGAAACTCACTGAATAAAAACTCCAAAATAAGAGCAATAACAAACATTTTACAAATAGTTAAGGGCTCTGAATCAAGAACTCTATTCAAAGTAGTAATGTACAAAATCCCATATCATCTATGAATAGATGCATAAAACTACATTCCACATTACTGGAAAGAAAAATTCCAGACAGATGTGTCTTGCTCTAGCCAAGAAAGCACTCTTTTTCAATTTCTAATTTTTCTAATTTACCTACTATCAGATCCAGGATTCAAAAACTTCAGGAATGAATACTTCACATTTGTTTCAATAATGAAGTACAGAGACCAAATATCTGACACTATTGCCGATATCACACAAAGCAAGTCAGGAAAAAGGAGATAAGGTAATTTCAGTTAATATAATCACTTCATCTATGTCTCAGAAACATTATAAATATTTATATATATATATATAAATATTAATGAATTATTGCACATGAGAAAAAAAAGACAGAGAATAATGGTTTTAGAAAAGATGTTAGTATTTCAAAAATCTTTTTCCAGACTTGCCATCTACAAACTTCATCAAAGACATTGTGCAATTATCTTCCTGTACAGTTCAGACTTGTTTGCCTTTGGGCAGGGAATCTCTCACCCCCTCCCCCTCTGTCTGTCTGCAGTTATATATGTACATAAACTGAATTAGGAATTTTTAAGTACTAACATGGCAGTTTATATGTCTAGTATGAATATTTCAAAGACCTGGTAACATTCCTATTTGTCCTACTGAAAGCACACTAAAATGCTATTTGAAGTACTGGTGTATAATAATGGCTCACTTTGAGCAATAAATCTACATTGATAGAGGAGCACAGTGGTTTTGTACGTTCCTTAATGCACAGTTTTGGCACGAAATGCCTAACCTTAATAGAATACCTTAATACTCAGGATGTTTGCAGATGAACATGAGCAAGTAATTTATATTACAAGAGAGACCAACATATCACACAGTGAGCAAAAGCAAATCTGAGCTATAAGGGTACAAAGAATCAGTTTTAAGTATATTCGAAGACAAAGTTTGGGTTGCAGGTCTTTTAACTGATGGAATTATTAGCAACCACGTACTAATGATTTAAAAAACTACTAATGGAAGAATTAAAGCAACTCCTGCCAACAGTTCCTAAAGAGCATTGTATATCTCCAGAATATATGTTTATTTTAGCAGCACCAACTCCTATGGTAATATATTACTGCTTATTTTTTGTTGAAGACATCTAAAAAGTTGGAACTCTGCTTGAGCAAGGGGGTTGGACTAGATGATCTGCAGAGGTCCCTTCCAACCTTATCCACTCTGTGAGACTCTGTGAAACCCTATCACTGCACACCAACACCTCCTGTGAAGCAGCTGAAGTCTCTCTAGAATCTCCAAAAAACCTGTTACGAGTCTCTATAAAAAAAACTCATCTCTGTTATACGTATTCCACTTCCCAGTTGCAACTAATACTATAAACCATAAAAAAAATGTTTCTGAGACAAATTAGCTTACCATTTTAGGATTACCTTTAGCATCAGGAACTAAGTTGAGCAACAGTGTGCAAATTTACATCTTACTGATAAAGAACTATCCTTCTGTAGTTACAAAAATAAATGCTACACTTTAGACAGTACAGCTACCTGGAAATAGCTCCTTTGAACATGTTTATGTAATCTGCACATGATTTAGTGAATAAATAGGGCTTTGTTTTCCCTAGATAGTAACAGAAAGCTATCTTGAATATCCAAAATGTCTTCTCTGTGACAAACATAACATTTAGGATGAAAATACAGTGGTTCATTAATAGAAATTCAAATATTAATCTTCTCAAATTAAGAATATGTCAAACATTTATCAAGCATCACACCATAAATAAGGTATGAATGGGAAACAAAGCAGAAAACATTGCTGTGCCCGTATCTTGAATACTGCGTGCAGTTCCCTAACTTAGAAAAGGCGACAATAGAAATGCAGAAGGATGGAAAGAATAACATGTTGATTAAAGGTACCGAACAGCTTGGATATAGGGAGTACTAAACACATTAAATTACTTCGGCTTGGAAGATGCAAGACTGGAATAATGTGAAAGAGAGGATAAAATCACGAACAGAGAATGACTGCCCACCATTTCGCATAACATAAGGTCTAGCTTAAACCAAACTGATTAGGAACAACTTTTTTATTCTGTGGGTAATTGAGCATGGGAACAAGTTGCTCAGAGAGGTTGTGAAGTCTGCTTCCTTGAAGATATTCAAAACCTGCCTGGTTGCGATCCTGTGCAACAAACTCTAGGTGACCCTGCTCGAGCAGGGGGGGGTTGCACTAGATGATCTCCAGGGGTTCTTTCCAACCTCAACCATTCTGCAACTCTGTAACAGGTTTAAAAGAAGTAAAATTATACTTCATCTACACTGTATACATGTGTGTACTTTGTATACACGTATACCACTCATGGTAATAGTATGGCTTTGTATGTTGAAAATATAGTGGAAAATCCCTTGGATAAATTCAAGGAAGGTCCAACTAAGTCTGTTAAGCACACCTATGCAGATACAACTTCCAGTTGTGAAGTCACTTCCCACACTGCAAACTGGCACAGAGTGGATGGCATACTTTACATTTACCCTGTACTTATACTCCTTTCCTAAGCATTTGTTAACATCGCTATGGGATGCAATATTCAATCTTGCGCTTTGACCCTGTACACTTAACAGCATCACAGCCAGTCTGTGAGCAGAACGGCTTCTCCTTGGCTGCAAGTGGTGGGCAGAGCACCACGGATGATTATGAATACCTGAAAAAGAGTGTAATATAAGCCTGTTAGCTTTCAAATCCACCCAGTGAATTTATAAACTCTTCAGAGCTGTGGGGAATACCTCACCATTTTGCTTCTTAGCATGAGAAGTAGATGAGGCAGGCAGTGGGGCCCAATTTGGAAAGGGAGAGCAATGCGAGAAGTCTGGCTAATATCATGCCTTCATGCCAATCCTCCTTCTATGGGAAGGATGAGATTTTTCCTTTGCTGCCTGACATATCTGGGTAGCATGGGCCCTCCCTCCTCTGCTCAGCCAGAAATTATGCATGTACATTACCTGAAAAAATCATACTGTCAAAGCTTGCATGACACCTATAATTAGTCATTCAAGATATGATTAAGTTCCCTGGTTAACCATAATGAAATTTGGGGGAAGCAACTCCTGGAAGATGGCTCTGAGTGGGACCAGTTCCTAACTCTCAATATAAGAAAAAAAAAATAAATAAATCATTCAGTCAGGCACTTCACTCCTTAGGTGTTCATGGATAACAGCATGGTAGCAACAGTACTGGGACTACATTAAAGGGTTGGAGACCAATGGCAGCCCTCTATGAAGATTACAAAAATGACATACATTTCAAAGAAGGGATAATCTTCACTAGGTAAATTATTCCCAGATTATCCAGAAGTCTGCAGAGCTGTAGTTTGCTAAAACAGATTCCTGATATCTTTTATCTTGGAGGTGATAAGTTGTCTTGTTGACCAAGTGAGGTAGAAGTCCCCTGTCTAAGTTCTTTATATACTTTTATTTTTGTTTATTTATGTAAACATTTAAATAAACTCTGAGGAGATGCAATCAAAATTATACAAGTTTAATTGAGATGAAACTTTTTACAGCACAAGGCTTTATGCAGAAAACCTTTAAGCTGCTTATTAACCAAACTGAACAATATACATGTGGGAACTGGGTGTTGGGAGGGAAGGTGAGGGAGGAAGCAGGAAGGAAGAAAGAGGGAGATGGAAAGCCTATATTTATTCTTTTAAAGTAGTTTTAATATAGTCCATGGGTTTAAAGTTAGAAGAAGCAAGTATTTGCCAGGTACAGCTGGGAATGCTGTTGTCTAGTAATGTAATTAGGGATGGCAAAGGATCACATCTAGGTTTTAGAACTTAAGTTTCATTTTGATGTAAAAAGAAAACAAGGCATTTAAAATTCAGAGAGGCACAAGTGTGTGCACACGATGCAGGGAACAACGCTACCAACATATGCAGAATACATAGTAATCACAGGCATCATTTGAGACAGGCAGTCATTTCCGCATTCTAAAACAAACACCACATTTCTACACGCCAGTGTAATGACTGACATGCTAATGGCTCGCTCTCTCTTTGCCCAATGAAACTGTCATGAAAATCAGTCCATATATTCATTTAAAACAATTTTTGTTTGCAAGGGACGTGACAGTAACTAATTAGCAACCGGCAATTAGACATGTGAAACCATTATAGTTCAACTTAAAAAAAAAAAAAAAAAGAAACAGTAAGTCACAAAAGACAAATATTTTTCAGAAACTGTATGAGTCTTTCATAATCAATCTAATAATAATACTAGGAATACAATTTGTGCTTTTACTGCAATGTCTTCCTTGACAAGGATCTCTTGAAGAATTACAGAGTTCTAAAAGTGTCTTTGTTTTGAAATGACAAGGTAATAATAATAAAAAAACCCAAAACACAACAGCAACAACAAACCAAAAAGGCAAGATATTTCCCTTCTGGTAATTAACCCAGATTCAAATTTAATCAAAAGAAGGTGATAGGAAACACTATACACCTCTTTGACAAGCTATGTACACAGATGTAACTAGAAACAAACCCAGAATATGGTAAACATCAAAAAAAAACCCAGTATTACTCACTGTTTTTCTTGAAATTGTATTGATACTCTTGAAGTTCTTCTAAATCCAGACTTAAACCAAACAAAAGTGAAATAAATTAAACAGCCCTCCCCCCTTAGCTTGTTAAGCGTACCTTAATTTGTGCAAAAGGTCTGTCAAAGTTTCCAACATAAAGAAGACCAACATTCTGGGTGAGCAGCCTAGAAAAATGAAAAGAATCTTTTGAGATATCACTTTACATTTATATAAGCTTTCTGCATCTCCAACAGCTGTTGCCGAACTGCAGCAGGGTAACCAGCTTCATTACGCTACAGCAAAATCTACCTTTGCAAACACAATTACAGAATTCTACCCTTACTAGTGCAAAAGGAGACACATGCATTAAAGATGGATGGGCCCTAGTAATTCGTGTTTATTGTGCAAGAAGCTCTTCAACAAAATAACTTCACAGGCTCCTTTGTGATGGACATCACTTAACGACATGCAAGAACAGCAGGGTACGTGCCTACTCTATTTACCAGACACCATTAGAAACAGAGGAGCAGCAAGAGAAAAAGATAAGCATAAACCCATTCAGAGCAGCAGGCCTAAGAGTTAAAACAGATTAGGACAAATAAAAGTATGTAGAGTAATATGAAAATGACAGGACTGCAAGAAGAGAAATAACAGAGGTTTTCTGCTATATTTTCTAATGGCTTCCGAAATAAAGAGAGCACTAGACAGTTTGTGCTGGTTATTCTCGAAGTCAGTATGTACATGAGCAAGATGCAGACAGACAGTGGGACAAGCAAATTCAAAGGAGTGGTGGTACTTCTGAATAGAAGTTAGCTTGATTTCTGCAAACACTGTGCAAAAAGTCAATGCTACTACAACACAAAACTCAAACACCAGAGGAGCATTAGGGTGCCATTCCTAAAAAAATGAAGACACAAAACAGCATTGAAGACAAGTGACCAGCTAACAGTGTATCAGGATACAGAGCTGTCAAATGGTAACATCATTGTGTTGCTAATGTTAAGCAAAGGTAGAGCTGTCATCCCCTCCTGCTTAGAAGTTCCTAAAATTCTTGCGCTGGAGTGCAGAAACCCCATAAGGGGAATGGATTGGTGATAGACAACTGAAAGAATTTGTGCTTTGAATAAAAGAGACATTCAAAACTCATCATCATCTTCAGCAGCTCCAAGTCTGCATGAGGTTATTAAACACTTTTTATTTTCCTTTGATTCCATATCCTATTCACCCTAATAACAAAGCATTACATGTAAACTACATTTCTCCCCAACTCAAAATATCCCAAAAAAGTAGGAATGCAGGCATCACTCTGCTCAAGTCTAACAGTTTAACTGAGGCATCTCTTTTTAGTAAGTTATTTATATTTTTATGTATATACATCATAAATATGTATTTTAAATTCATAGGGAGCTGCAAGCATTTTTTTTATGTATAAACTTCTCATTTTTAAACTAATTTCTTATTATCTCCAGACATTAAAAAAAAAAAAAAGAAAGAAAGAAAGAAAACTTAGATGGCAATAAATCCTCGTTTTGGCCTTCATTCCATACAATGAACACGTGCTCCTATCGTTTTGAGTCTTCTCAGTTCTCATAGCATATGCAACATACACAACTTTAAATTGGTTCCGTAACGTCTATCAATGCAACTCAGCAAAACGGCAAAGTCAAAGGAGTCAAGTATATAAAACAGTAAGTAAGTGGTGGTGTCAAACTGTGTATCATCTTCAAAATCTTTTTGTAATTAGATACTCTATATAAAAATATCCTTGGAATTGACAGGAATACCCAAAGGAAAGAAAGATTAGTAAAGATGGAGAAAGTCAGTCACAGCATGGGCAGGCAAGTAGCTGGCTTCCGTACATTTTGCCCATTAACGTGCCGGGCTCAGTCTGGAAGACTTTTACTGTTACACGATGGTTTTGCAGTATTGATATATGGAAGACAGGATAAGCTTTTCAAGCTCATTTTCAGTCACAATAAATCAAATTCATGCAGAATTTAAGTCTCTGGAGATGAAAAATATCAGCATATTGATCAACTTTTTTCTAGGAGCATAAAGCAAATTCAGAAAATAAAGGGTTTTCGAGATGAAAAGAAATGTATATGAAATAATCAGTGACAACTGGTTAAAAGAGAATCTATAAAAAGGACTCATCTTAAAACAACAAAGTGTTTTTAAAAAGAAGAGCAAATCTACCAGCTGCATTTCTATTAAGGGACACGAAGAAAAAAAAATATACAGTGTGATTATTCTCTCATGGTCATGTTGTTTTCTTTATGGAATAGAAATGTTGGATTATTATAAATCTAAGTCTTTAGGATGGCTTCATTTAGAAGTAATGAACACCTAATGAACTTCAGGACTGATCTCTCCAAGAGACCTCACAGCTGTCCGTATTATTTAACTGACTATTACTGGTGCACATCCAAAAGCTGTAAACATACTGCAAGGATTGCTTCCCTAAATAGATTGGATATGGACACAGAATTACAAGTTTACTACTATTTATTTGCATTTCACTACCTCAACTGAAAAATATTTCACTTTTTTTCCCTTTGCATTCACACATCACAATTCAACGCAGATTTTAGGAAAATGTTTAGGGAATGGAAAGCTGCTTGTAATTCTCCTTTGTATTCTCCTTAAATAAGAAGCAGTATTGTTTCATTTTTCAGGACTCCTCAAGTTCTGAAGTTCAAAATTTATATCACTAACACGCAAAGCTGTTCAGTTTTCCATATAAGCACTCAGTGGAGTTGAAATAAGCATCCTAACATGATCGTAATTTAGTCTCCAGAAATACTATGGTTTTTATCTCAAACAGTCTGAACAATTAAAAAATTCCAAATTTCATGACCAGTATAAACTCATTTACTTTAGGGTCCTTCTTATCAGCACAATTCACACTTTGTAGGGATTGGGCTCACGCAGAAGAGCTTGGAGAGGTGAGAAGACTGGAGTAAGAGACACTGTTGTGGCTCTAGATCAGCCAGTCTACAGCAAGAGTGTTAGTTCCCCCTCAGCAACCTCCCGTGGCAGTATCAAAACAAACAAACAAACAAACAAACAAACACTCCAAACCTATGTGCATTAAAGAGAGGAATGAGACAGAGCAGGATGTGTCAATCCCCATCTCACACCTGGGAACGGGGCTCAATTGACCTCTAAACTGCTCAAATGTGCATTAAGATGTGCACATCCAAACCTATGAGAAAGTTCTTATTATACTTAGCCTTTCTTTTTGTTCTTCTTTAAGGTAATATAAAGGGCTGTATCTTTTAAGTACCTAAAATTAACTTTATACCATATAGTTCAACATGTCTAAATTGATAAGGATATTCCCCTCAACTAATTACCCTTTTAGAGTAATGTGATAAACGTTTGCCTTTGAAGACTTTTCAGCTGTATGCAGCTACAGTTATAAACACATATTTTCTTTTGCCAAGGTCCACTTTTAAAATTGCAGTCTACTATTTCTTTTCTAATTTCACATTTGCATAGTTCTTTTCTCAAAACACCATCAACAGTACTTGGCACCTAACCATGCTAACAGCTGGACATCATGTTATTCTTTTCTGTATTTGGTCAAAATCAGTATTAGCTTATAAAATAGAGGCAAGAGTATCACAGTGCAATTATATTTGAATTCACACTCAAATAATTACTCCTTAAAATTACAAAATTCAATAATCTAAAAAGCATATTGGCAGGTTCTACACATATATTTACTTTTACCAGAAAATTTGTAACTTTAGGCAACTTTGTGTATACTGTTATCAGCTAACAAACTGCAGTGTATTTCATTCATAGTCTATTCTATTCGATCTATTATCAACACAATTCTTATTTTTTCTGTGAATAACAATAAAATGGAACAAAGAAAAGAAAACATTACTCTGAGAAGCAGTGGCTCCTTGAGATGTTTGATCCACACAGAACCATCCACTGCTGGTACTGCTGTCCCATACACTCAGGTGAGGAGACTTCCAGCCAGATGGGCCTATCAGGGCGACACCTTTATATTCTATACAAACAGCACTAAAAAATGCATCAGGACCAACTGCTTCTGAGTTTTTCTGATATAATGTCAAGATCATAAAGGCCTTCCCAGGACCAAGAAAGGGGTACCACACAGTTACAACCAAATGCTCTATTTTTCTACCTTCAGAATCCCAGACTTGGCCTTTTTTGCACATCAAATATCTGCCTATTCAAAGTCCTACCTGGAGAAGCCAGGTACTGTGTCTCCATGAGCAAAGCTAATGGAGGGAGTAACCATGGTCAGGCAAACAAATACCAACAAAGTGATATTGGCAACAGAGTGTATGAGGGCCAAAATTTGGGAAATGTGGGAATTTGATAAATGGGGAAAAGTGAGGTAAATGCAAATATAGGACAAGGTTTAGAGCTCAATGACATGAAACTTCGCACAAGGAGTATATGACAGCAAAGAATTTGTAACTGAACAGGTATGAGAAATCTAAGGGAGTGAAAATATAGCCTAGATTGGAAAGCACAGAGGCAGAGCTCTGGGATGGGAAAGTTTACCACAAAGGTCATCCTCTCCAAACACAGTTAACCATGGCCTTGCTTTGGGAGCAGGGACAGGCCCAGTACTGCTGCCCTCTCCCTGACATCTCCTTTGGCTATCAGAAGTAGACTACTCTTGACTATGCACTTCATAAGCACAACACATTTCAAAGAAGACTGGTCACCTTATCTTCTCCATACATATTCTATTCCTGCTAATAACTTACTAAGAGTTGTCCATTTTAGACAAAGGTGGGCATTTCAAGATATTCTCAACAGAGAGTCAAGCACAGCTCAGTGACACAAAAATGCTTCAGCCAGTAAGTAGTACTTCATGAAGGTAGGAAGCAGGCATCAAACAGTGCTTCCACATAATGTTGAGAGATAAGCTTCAAGGATACCACTCGAGCTTGATCAGAACCCTGAATGTCTGTCCCCTCAGACCTGAAGAGTCGTCTTGCAAATCTTTGCCGGCTATCCCACAGTGCTACGCAAACCACGAAACCCTAACTTGAATTGGCTCACACACAGTTTGCCTACCAACTGCTAAATTTACTCCGGACTATCCACATCCTAGTGTCCCTGAGCAGAGTATGGAAGAAGCTTTCCAGAAAGGAGCATGCACAGAAATAAAGGGAGTGGGGGTGGAGCTAGGAGCCGCTACCTCTCACAGGAGCAAGTTACTGCAGATTAGCTGAACGCGGTAACTTGCTCCTGTGCGAGGCAGCAGCTCCTTTGCTTGCTCTGTTGCAAGGTCTGTTGTGTATTGTGCAGGAACACAGCCAGTGCTGGGACTTGCAGTTCTAGCCAACAGCACAGAGGTCAGAGAGGCTTGGAAAGCAGGCAGTACCGAGTGGAAAATGCAGGGTGTGCAGTAGAAGCGTTGAAGAAAGATAAGGTACATGGCTTTAGAAAGGTCAAGCATGCAGTAGGAAGACAAAGTACAGGGATAGCAGCTTGAGTTCCTTGTTGTTTCAGGAGGAAAGCTGTCATAAAATAGGCACAGTATCAGAGGCATGCAGAGCTGCCTAGAGCAATGCTTTAAGTATCCACTATCCCTCTGAAATGGAAAATATAACTTCTTCCTTAAATTCCCGCAATAATGCATCATCAAAATCCAAGAACTGATGATAGCTCATCAAATAGTATCTTGCAGTATCTGTTAGTAGGCAATCGTAAAATTTATCATGACATACATCCTGGTTGATGAATAGTTCATCACTCCACATAAATCAAGTCACTCAGTTCTGTATTTTTTGTTTTATTCTTGACTGCTGCCTGCTTCTTTCACTAGCTCTTGCAACGAAAAAGCCTAGACAAGTACACCGCATACCAGTAGACAGCACCTGGTGCTTTGTATCTGGGTTTTGAGCGTCTTTATTTATTTATTTATTTATTTATTATTAAGAACGCTGTAGTGCCACAGCCTGCCATCAAGGCTTTGTTAAAGCTAACAAGACCTCACTGTTACGTTATATCAGATAATCAAACAAGTCAGGCAAGTACTTGAATGCGTTCAAGACTGAAGTATCTTCTAAAAACCTCGATTCATACCTATGCAAATGTGTTCTTCTAACGATGATGTAGACAGAATTCACAGCTTTCATCAGCAGATGAGGAGCAGCACCTAGTATGATTTGTTTTGCTACAGGAAAGCGCCCACTTCAGATCTGAATTTTTTTGGTTGATCAAAGTGGTGGGCTGATACCTGAAACATCCTTAGTGTCTCGGTGGAAAGGATTTCACCATACCAGATACAATTATATAAAAATACCAAGCCTACTGATAAGATAGCAGGATTAAGATGCATGTCCTAGTTCCATCTTACAGTCAGAAGAAGAAAAAGACAGCTAAAATAGGGCTCGGATCTGATCTAATTACTTTGTCCTTCACATTCTGCCCAAAGAGATTTGCAGCCTTTACAGAGTTTGCTGGTCTAAAGATTCCAATCCCAAGAACGTGGAATAGATGTGAAGCAGAACTGAAGGAAGAAAACCCTGACACTGAAGTGCTCCTCACCTTTGTGCACATCTTTATTACCAAGAATATCTCAGCATATGCATTAGTGGATATTGAAGGTCAAAACTGGAATACAACCAATTTAATATACAAATAGAACAATCAGATAAAATTTAAGGAAAATCACTGCAACAACACTCACATTCTAAACCCTCATATCTAACATAACTATATCCCTAAATTCCTCTATCAATAGGGATTAATTATGGTCTGAATGCTTCTACATTTTATTTTAAAGGGTACCATTTTTGTGATACCTTTTTGCGATAGGAGTATACAAAGAATTCCAGGGTTACGCTCCATATATGCTTTTAACTATTTCTAGAAGTTGTTCCTGATGCACATTACATTTTAGGCAAAAATAATCATTGCAAGTTACAAACACTGAAGAACATAAGCCTGAGAACAAAAGCAACATCCTCATACATTCAATAAGTATATTTTCAAACATCATTTGAACAGTTTTCACAAATATCTTTGAAGATAAAGGGAACGACATCCTTTTACAAGTTTTATATCTCATTATACAAATAAATTATCCTAGCATGTCATTATTACAGACTAAGGCATGAATGCAAATAAAGCTTCATGCCATGGCAAAGAGGCCACCATACTCACAGGATGCTGTTAGCACCCGCTTAAGAATGGAATAAATAAACTGTACTTATCCAATGTTCACTTAAATTGTCAGGTAGAATTGTGTACTGTGCTGCAATACCTTAACCAAGGAAAGAGAAGCTGTCTCTTAAGCAGCCTCTTAAGCCACAATTTAGATTCTATTATAGCAACATTACAATTATATTTTGCTTCCTGCTTAGGCTAATCATACTTCACTGCTTTTCAACTCTTCTTATCATGTAGTAATATTCCTAGAAATATTAAATTGAAAGAACATGCAGTAAGAAAATCAGAAAAGCACAAACAGAAAATTATAAAAACTGGTATTAGGGTCAAAATAATTAGCTTTCTACATTCAGAATAATTTTATTTTAACAATCCAGTATTTTATTAGTTTACTTGGCAGACCATCATAGGAATAACAGTGAAAATATTACACTAGGTTATCATAAAATATAAGCGTATACAAAAGGATCCAATAGAAATTCTGAAAAAGGCCGATATCAGTGCACAGGTAAGCTTCTGAATTTTAACTGAAATGCATATATGGTCAGCAAATAATATGCATTTCATTTTGCTTGAAAAGCATACAGAGCCAAAGAACTTGAAGATAGAAAAAAAAAATTGACAGTTTTGTATATGTAGTAGTGAAGATTGCACACAGAATATTAACAGATGGAAAAGCAGCAGCTTCACATACAAGATATTGCATTCTACATTGCAGTCATCAAACCGCCTTTTCAGGCTATTGCTAACACTAACACAAATTTTTTACTTACTAGTCACGCAAGAGTTTTTTGATGGAGGAATATAAGCTATTTTAGTAAAACCATCATGGTAAGGAGCAGGCAAATAGACTGTATGTGATTTAGGACATTCTTCCTCAAATTAGAGTACACACTGAAAAAATTGTAAGATAACTAGGAAAGATACACTAAGCAGAGTTACGTGCTAAAGATGGAAAAAGCCTAGGTTTGTACTCAGAGAGGAAAAAATTTGAGAAGAGATACAACTAAGTAGTAAGGAGAAGACTGTAAATAATTTCACAATGTTAAATTCTATCTCTGGAATAAAAGATCCCCAAAGAAATTTACGCAAAACCTTTTAATTCAGTGCATTCTGAATTTGCAGAATATCTCAAGTCAAGTTGACTGAGAAATCCATTAACATAAAATTGTAAATAAGTAATATTCATGGAAAAAAATGCACTGGATAGCACAAACCACAGACTTGAATCCAATTCCTTCAGCCTTCTTACCTACTATAGCCTTCCAACAGTGTACACTGCTAGTCATATTAATAACAGTGCTGCTTTCTGAAACACATACAACTCAGAGAAAATATGAATGTTACATGTTAACTGACCTTCATAGGAAAAGCTCCTATGCATGGTATTTTAAAGGCTTCATGGAACTACCTCGATCGCTACAGATAATAGGAATCTAGGAAATAACTGATCCCTGAAAGGCATACTTCCTAGTGGAATAACGTAACCACTATTGTGTACCAAATGCAGGGAAAAAATAATTTTAGAGAGCTTGAAATTGAAAAAAAAAAAAGTAGTGATGTATTATCTCATTCATATTTGAGGTGATGGTCTGTAGGTGATTCTGGATCAAGGTCAAGAGGAAAAAACTGACGAGTATCAAGGTTTATTTAGAATTAGGAGAGCTTAAATAGCATTAGTTTTGATTATAAGTTTTTGATTGATTGTTTGGAGAGGCAAGGGGGGCTTTGTGTATGAATGCTTTCATAGAAAGGGAGATTTTTAAGAAACACTCTTGTACTTTATGCAGAAAACATACCAGACGTTTCCAAAAACATTTTCTTCTGTTTGCTGCATTTATATCTAGTGCTGGTAATATGTTTATGATAATATGTCCATGTTTGTCCTGTCTTTGTGTTACAAGCAAAGCACATAAAGAAGTATTTTTACTACATTTACATATACCTTATCCAAGAAAAGTAGAAAAAAAATAATAGAAAGGAAAAAGTACCTATTAAATAATCATGTCCATTCCTCCACCAATGGAATATCATTCCCTGTAGTATAATGAGCAATTTGGTCAGGCTGGCCATAAATTATTTGAAAAACGAGGCTGCTTGCCTTTTCCTTTGGGAGATTGTTACGCAGTCTAAGAGAATTCATTAATAGCACCTATTTCAGATAGTAAACCTCAGTTTTCCTTTCTGAATATCATGCCTTTCATCTCACTGAAATATAGGGCAAGCGTTAGGAAAAATGAGGCACTACTCCCAATTTTACAGAAGACATCCTGTGCGACACAGGCTGAGCAGCAACTCTGCACAGATTTATCTATGTACTACAAAATAAGAGCACTCATGTATTCCAGCAGCACACTAGCTGAACTGTAAAGCCACATTCTAGTCTGGCCCTAGTGTCCTGTCTGCTTGACCATCTTTTGAAGTAACACAAACAGTAATATTAGCAAACTCAACACAGAGAATTAAGATAAAAATTGACACTGTGACACTAAACTTTACAACAGGAGATTTCAATAAAACAAGGAGTCTAGTTACAGAGCTTCCAAAGTCGTAATAAAGGCATTTTAAAAGCATTTCAGGAGCTGCATAAGAAAAATAATTTTCTAATAGCAAGTAGATAAAGACAAAACAAAGGGGCTAAGGCAAAAAAAAAAAAAAACAAAAAAAAAAACATGCATATCCAAGCACAAAGCTTGTAAAAAAAATTCTGTAGATTTACTTGATCATGTGGAGCTATAAGGAACAATTAATAAAAACAGAGCTACTGGTGAAAAGCTAACTGTTTTGTTTTTTCTCACTGCAAAAAAATTAAAAAGACATCCAGTCAGGATCATGTATGTCTAGTAACCAAAATGAAATGCCAGCAGAAATGGACGGTATTAAAGCAAAATCAGGCATAAACTGATAATTAAGGTGAAATAAATCACTAAACCGAGATGCTACATATCCAAGATTTCCAAGAGAGTTTCATACAAAGGGTCTGAATTGCTGGTAAAACTATGTCATCAGTCTTTAATATCTAAATAGGCTAATTTCCGCAAACCTCTGTTAGAAGCTGAGAGTCCTAATCTCAGCATGGTTCAGCATGCCTATCTTGGCCATGTAGGGCTGTACATCCCCTGCATTCACACTGTGGCTGTATTTGCCTTTCTTTTGATCATTTCAGGGAAAAAGTGTTTAAAAAGAGGGGGTGGGGAGGCAGCACCATACTGACGTAATCAATTTAGATTGCCAAAAGGCTTCTGCTACAGTCTCTCACAGTAATTTATTAAAAAAAAAATAGATAGATAAGTACTTTTATATATAAGAAGCTACTTACTGTTATGGATCAAAGCCTGATTAAGAGACTGGAAAGCAGAATAAATGGTCAGTTTTCATCTTGGCAAAGGCCAAGTGACTATTCAATCTATGCAGCAGACTTTAATAAATATATTAGTAATCTGAAAAGTCATTAACAAAGTCAGTCTGCTGATGAAGCAAGTCATGAAGCAAATGCAGGCAACTTTAGCTAGATTACAAAGTTCATCAATTTGAAAGGGAGCTGATACCATATTTACAGTCACCTATGCAACCTTAACTACTCTCCTCTGCAATGAAAGATGTGTGCTCCTGCAAATATGATTTAGGGAAAGGAACTTACCTCATTTAATTAAGAACTGTATCATAATATATATGAACCTGCTGGCAACTAGAATTCACCTATTTCCTAATATTCAAAGGCTTGACTTTGAAGCTAAGTGAAAATTCTTTCCACAAGAGGTTTTGTCATTCCTTTGCCTTTTTCTAAAAAAAAAAAAAAAAAAAAAAAAAAAAAAAAAAAAAAAAAAAAAAAAAAAAAAAAGGTCTGTACAACTATTCGTATCACCAGAGCAGAGCTGAAAATTGAAACATTCAGCAGTTTTAACAGCGGTTCTTACTGCTGAAAAACTATGACAAAGCATTGGCAGAAAAGCCGTGATGTGATGGTCTCATCTGGCTGTAATCTCTGCCATTCTGCCCTTCATCTGCCGGTGCAGCTGCTCCAACAGTTTTCAGCTGTTCCCTGTGCTCTGCCCCAAAGGTGGCACAACCTCGCAGTAGTCCCCAACTTTGGCTGCCAGCTTCTAAGTGAAGCAAAAAGGCCATTCTGCAGGGTGGCCAATTCAGAAGGAACTTTTCTACAATAAGGAAAAGACACTTCTGTATCCTGTAGAGGTGACTCTACCATACACCAAAAATTTGATGAATTATGCATGCAAGTTTTTCAGGGAAAACACTGTAAACCATTCTTAAGCATAACAAGGTCTTTAAGAAAATCAGTTGGCACCAGTATCCTCTTGACAATACAGAGCAAAAGCAAGATTAATCAGGTGCTCGGTACCTCCTTTCTCAAAACAAAAGAACAAGGAGTGGCTGAGTGAAGGAGAACTCAAATCTGATAAATACTTCATCACAAAATGCATAATTAGACTGGAGCTCATTGATGTACCACGGTAGAATAGAAAGGACTGAATATGTAAATGCATAATAAAAATATATAGAGCATTAACAAATTCTCTTTAAGAAACAATATAGGATATAAAATGCTCTAGTATAGCTGGATCACAGATATAATCAGTATGGAAACTTGCACATTCCTCCTGCAGATCCTCAGTGGGAAGGCATCACGAAAGAGCATTCTCAGCCCTATGCATGTGCATTATCAGACCACTCAAAGCAATCTCTTTTCTTCCTGACTCCCCATATCACTTTAATGATTTATTCAAAATAAATACTTCATTAATTAATCATGTACAACCACAACAATGATTGAATTACAGCCTAAGAAGCATTTACGTATGAGTTCATGTGGGACTATGCAGACTGTAATCCCACCATAAAGCACAAAACAAAGAATTCTTTCTTTCAAATCAAGTATGATGCACACACAGCCATCACCTACCCAGACACGAATGCCACCAGCAGAACTCATAAAAAAGAAAAAAAACCCATCTGTTACGAACAAATCTACCACCCAAAATAAGGCAGAAAGACTGTTAGAGACTTCATGAATTCCTCTAAAATCTTCACTTTTATCTCTGCTCTTTACAAATTAATTTCCTCTGCATATTCATTATGTGACCTTTTTATGAACTCCTTCTTTACAGGAATTCTTCAGGCAGTAAGAAATGGAGAACAAAGCATTCTGCATTCTGCAGGGTTCAGGAAATTCAGTAGTATTAAGAAATGCACTTGAAGAACTTTCCTGATTGTCGTAGAGGATCATTACCTCTGTAATACTAATTATCTATGCTGTAATACTGATTATTGCATCTGTGATCTGGAAGGCATCCACAGCAAAGCTGTACTGCTGCTCTAGTGTACTGCTCTGCTCAGAAACCAGGATCCTTACCTGTATGGCTGCCTTCTCTATAAGGGAAACCACTGCTCTGATATCAGGGTGCTCTGCTTCACTTCAGAAGTAGCATGTCTCCAATTACCACTTTCTCTATTTCTCTTCCTTTTCTTTATTTCTAATTTTAACATGCAGCAGCTCCTCTAATCTGTGGGTCCCCACTTTTGTTTTCTACTTTTAAAGAAGATTCTCCCCCTCGAATACATTTTGTGCCCACTCCACCTTCTTTCTCCAACTTGAGAGCCATTTATTCTATGGACCTCAAATTGAGGGAGGTGAAACACGCTTTTCTGGAAATGCCCTGGAGCTGCTCAGAGGAGAGCGGGGAATGCACTGGGAAAACGGTGGCTTGGGCAGTGCTAAGAAATAGCGGGCAGTTAGCAAACAGACCAGGAACAAAAAAAAAAAAAAAAAAACTTCTCAGATAATCCCAACGAAAGGAGCAATAGCGATCCCCCTAAAAGCCACAGCCCCTCTGCACAGCCCGAGCACTCTCAGAGCCCACGATCTGCCTCCACCCCACACGCAGCAATGGCTCCCAGGTTGAAACCTGTTCTTCCAGTCTCTCCAGAGCAGCCATGATCTTGGAAACAGAAATTAGAGACAGCTACCAAAACACGGGGCACTAGCTACACTCCTTCTTTCCAGGCACTTGGGGCTACTGTTGCATCGGAGGTCACAAATACTTCGAGAGCTCTTCTGCAGCCAGATCCACTTGCTTCCGTTTGCACGCTCCAAGCAGCAGTACCAGAAAGCACTGTGATGTTGCTCGCAGCCAAAATGTGAGTATAAGCAGGTGTCTCATAAGAGGTGACGACAAATGGGCTGTAACAGGCCACCTCCAAGCAATCCTCCCCACCCCATGCACTGTAATTTTGTATTTCTAAACAAAGTGCCAAAGAACCACCAACACCAAGTCAGTCAAAACCCCTTGCAATTCAGACATAGATGAAAAGTGAAAAGTAAATGAACAACAGTCACCCCCCCCCCCACATCATTTTCCAAGGTCATTTGCAACAAGTATATAATGAAGATGAACCGAGAAAGAAAATACAATCAAAGCAAGGAAAGCATGTAATAATGAGCTGCTTCTACAAAATTTTTGGTCTAACAGAACCGTTTTGTAAGTTTTCCATATATTATCAGTATTCTTAGTCTTTTCTTTTTCAATGCCAGTGTTATAGACTTAAAATGATTAAGCTACTTGTGATGTGCTCTCTAAAAAGCAAATACAGCCAGGCGCTGGATGATAAGTAACTCACAAAAATATATCCTTCTATGAACCAGGGGGAAAATATTGAATTCTCCATAAAAACTTCTATATTATTATTACAGAAAGAGAGCACCTTTCCATTTACTGTCCTTAATTATGAATTTTTATTATGTAGGACACAAGTAAAAGAGTGACAGTGATTAAACACTAACTAAGCAGACAAAAAATTAGTTACTTCCAGTCTCTGGCTGGTAGCTACTGATTTAACTGGTACTGGGATGACCTGGCTCTGTCTCTTCTTTCATCTAGTTCCAAAAAGATTTATGTGACATAAATTATTAAGGTATTAATTAAAAAATGTACAGTAAAGTGTTTTTTTTTTTTTTCTTTTTGCAATGTGCTTCCAAGACATCATTTTTTTACTGCAAGCAATTTTGCTTGACTTTTTGGACTATACTTTACCCTTACGAAAATCCTTGCTGGAAAATCAGTGCAAGATTGCTCAGTATATTTTGATTTTCCAAGTAGAAGATTCTCTTTGCAGTATGATGAATTATCTATACACATAATATGCCTTTTTAGATATGTCGTTTATTCTAACTAATTCCAGATGTTGCAGGAGAAAAAAAATCACATTATTCATTGTAAATACTGTGAATTTCACTAAACACTGTGAATTCGGGTCTGAATTAAGACAAGACAAAGTCTGTAGGACAAAGTTGTACATTCTGGTAAACTAACTTATATAGCTGGGAAGGAGGAGGGCCAGAACAAGCAAATTCATCTTAAGCCTGAAGAAAGGCTTTGATGTCTCAAAATTTGTCTATTTTTAAATATTTCAGATGGGTTTAGCTATTTGTCTTTTTAGTCAAAGCTATTGTCTTTTTCCTATGTATCTGGTCTCACTTACCTCTTCAGACCATCACAGACAAACAAAGCAACCAGCATGTAAGAATGCTATTTCAGTTACTTCGTGGAAATCCTATGCATTTTTAACCAGGATTTTAATCACGTCAGAGCAGCAACTGAGAGCAAATAAAAAATAATCACTTTTACTGTGACACCAATGCTGAAAATTTGCATACAAATTTGCAGGAAAGAAAGGAAGAGAGAAGAAGGAACATAAATATTGTGAGTCTATATGGGGACAGTATCACAGAAGTGAAGACACAAAACCAGCAAACTTATAGAGTATATTCCTGTAACAGATTATGGAAAACCTATATTTTACTAGTAACTAGTTACTTTTAGAGCACACATTTATTTTCCTGAACAAGTAAAAGAACATCCATCAGATGACAATTAATATAAATGCTGCAAAATCAAGTTTTAATTGTTCTTTTAGAGAAATCCATTATCTGTTTAAAAATTAAATAAGCTATTCCCTTCTTCGAAGCTACTTTCAACACCACCTTGTTATTATGGCTAAGAAAAATTATCAGACAGCAAACAGTCACTTAATTCAAGGATAAAACACTCAAGACTAAGACAGAATGTAATTACTGTGTTTGACATTTGAAAACTAAATGGAAGGAAAAGTATTTTTCTTAGCACTAGAACAGAGGAAGAAAAGCTTTTAGATGAGCTAGAGCATTCTTCTTCTCTAAGCTGTTATGGAGATACCCAGGCTAAAGGAGTCCAAGTGTGAAAATAGGGTGCAACCTCATATCTGAGAGCTCATGCGTTGCAAAATCCTTAACTCAACTTTTTCAAGCTTATACACACAGCCCAAAAAGATTTTCTGCAATCGCCCCAATAGCCCAGCCAGTTCCACGTCTGTCCTAGTTTTTACAGCAGCTGAAACAAGGGCTAGTCTCCTCACGCCATCTTATCCTTCTTCCTTTCAACAATTTAAAACAAAACTCACCTATGCACAAAGTTTATCAGTAGACTTTCCTTATGCAAAGCCTGGTAGGTATCTACAGAACATCAGAGTTCATGGGAATGGGGTGTAAGGGGGCATTAAGTAGGCAAACTTGAGGAAAAGCTGCTGCAGCTACTAGTAAATAGACAGATTATCCAAAATAAGGTTAGAGATGGTTCTCTAGACATAGTAACTGGAACAGCCCTCCCCTCCCCATCACTGCCCTAAGTCATCCTTTCTCACTGCTAACATCCTATCTTCTGCATGGCATTACCATCTTTAGAGGTCCTCTCAGTAATTAAACTCCAGAAGGATTTTTTTTGTCAAAAAGCATGCATGCGCGCGCACACACATACAAAAAACTTTGCTTTTTGACAAACCTGCTGTTTTAGAGCTTCAGAAAACCATTCAGTCTAAAAAATATATGAAGTTGACTTCCCTTTCCCCCATTTTAACTTTAAAAACTACTTGTGATCCTAGAACTACTACATTAAAAGTTATATTCTTGCCCTTTTGTCACATCTACCTCTATTTCTATCACAACATCTTCTATGCACTTTGTCTTGCAAGAAATTCAACTTTGTGTATCAAAGGAAAAATGTAGGTAGAGCTAAAATAGAGATATATCTTCTATATTAAACAAAAGTACTGAACTACACTGCACTGTTTAAATATTCCCTTGCTAAAACCAGCAACAGAAAAGGCACTCTGCAAAGTCCGTATCCATTGCTTTTAAATGCTGTGAATTTCTGAATTCTCTAAAAATATTTCTGTATGTAGCTTTTATTTAAGAAGAATTATCAGTTTCATAACACTGCTTCTAGCAACAAACACAAGTTTGGACCCAATGCTATATAAAATTCTTTGGGAAATGAATGATCCTTAGTCTACATAACAAAAAGCAACAGAACAGATGATGCTGTATAATTTCAATACTAATTCTACAAAAGAAAGTGTTATCTGCACTAGTTAGGGGTCATTCCTCTTCCTTAGGTGTGTCTAGTAACCTTCCTTACCAAAGTAAATTGTCCAACACCTTTAAACACACCATGCCCTGTACCAGCTTTTCACCCAAATGACAGTGTTTTACCAGGCTAAAACACTGGACTCTCATCTTGCCATGAACTGAATACAGGTACACCTCTTGCCTCTACACGCTTTATGAAAAAATTAACCAGCCAAATGACATCAAAGAGCCTTAATTTTAGCTCTGACAGAGGCAGCATATCTTTAGAAGACATTTGGAAAATTCCACTGTAGAGCAGATCTCTCAGTATTATACACAGAAATAATTCGCAAATGATACATGAAAGAACTTTTAATTTATGTACTAACAGCTCCCTTTTATTTTTAATGTAAAACAGAAGCTAAGATAAACAACACAGATTATCATAGTTTGGGCAAAAAATATTAATCAGATTCTTTTCTAAAATTGGGTAAAGAAGAAAATGTCCAGTTTTAATCATCTAGTCTCTACTGACATAATTCAAATAACTGAAATTGAATACTTTTGCTATATTAAAAAAAAGGGGAAAAAAAGTATTTATTACATGCCTCAGCTGGAAGAAAGCATTTGTATGTCTTACTGTTATCTCTTCTAAAGACAAAAATCAATCTAGTTTATCCAGATCTTTCAAAACACACTTTTCTCAACACATAAGTAATGCATGAAGATTTTCATTGAAGAGACTATTGTCTCAGTTCAGTATCAGATCTTTGTGCACATCTGTGTCATCATAAATTAAGATATCAGAAGTCTTGTTATTACAGTAGCTGAGAAGGGTTAATTATGCCCATAATGAATTTTCCCTTCTGTAAGCGAGAGAATAATTCAGAGCCTTCAGTAGGACTTACCCAATTCACTCTCGAGTTCATCTATTCTGAACTCCCCAAATACTGTGATCTCCTACATTTGAATACCTATTTTTATCAGAACTTTGTACTCTTTAATAAAAAGCGTAAGAAGTCTGAGCATTTGAGATTTGCTGTTTTAACATTCACCAGAAAAGTGAAATACTATTAAAAATATTTGGGATGGATGATGGTTTTGATACACACACTTGCAGGGAGGAACGATGGAAATCAAGTTCATTACGCTACTTCACTCTCCTCATTTCCATCTTCTCTAAAGTATCCTCTGGTTAGAGGTACACACACTGTATTTCAGTTATAATCCACTGATAAATATTTGTCCACTCTGGAAGATTTAATACTTTGTGAAAAAGTTACAAATTTTTAAGTATGAAAATACCCAACGATTATAGCTTTGAAAATATTCAGTACTTATCAGGGAAAAAATGCCATCTGCTGGGTACAGCTGAAGACAGAGAGGATTTTTCTTTTTCTTTTCTTACTAACATGCCATGTTACCCTCAGTTTTCTCTTAACTTTGGATTTCATTTTTCCCATCTGAGAACCTGATATAACAAATGCAGTGCTTTTGGGCAGCATGCAATAGCTGCTTCATTAGAACTGTGTAACATATAAAACTTCTGACTGGGTCACTCGGAGAGCAGGAAGCCTGATGGTAATAGACACAATGACTAGAATATGAATAAGGGTGCTTTTAATCTTTCAAGAACGTCAGAATTGTCTCTAAAAATCCCAATACTTTATACACTTTTGTATCTCCTTGATTATAAATTTTATGGTACTCAGATGCTGCAAGCCATATTGTATAAGCAGAAAACAAAAAGGGGAAGTTAAGAGTGTCTGACTAAGAAAGATACTTGTATGAAAATTTTTAAGAGCTAAGAATTAGAAATAGCGAAGTCTGATTTAATAAAATAGATAATTTTTAAAATTAACAAAAAGTCTAATGAAAGAAGAACAGATTACTTGTATGTAAATATGAGGAAAAAGGAGAAGACATTTGTTTTGATTTATATGAGCCAAAGGGATTCTTTTACAGTTTGGCTGTGTTTGTGATTTTATAACAGAATGAAGCAGCTGTCACCTCGGTATGCATGTGTATGCATACAGATGCATATATATGTGCATATATGTGTATATAGTTATAAATTAAAAAATCATTCTTTTTACTGAAAGCTGAAGCAGCTTAGAATCTTGGAAGTTTGAGTTTCAAAATTAAAATAAGAACTTATTTCTCACACATACAATGATGCAAAAAAATGAAGGAGGTCCTGTGAATGAACGCATCTTTCTTGTGTTTAAGAGAAAAGCACTGAAGCTGATTTCATAATAAAATGCAATACAAAATTTGGCACTTTACAATCACTGTTGTAAGACTTTTTGGTAAAAAGCCAGTAAGCAGCAACATAAAAGGTACCAAAATAAGGAATATTGGCCTTTTTAAGAATCTCTGATAGGATGACATGCTTGTATCTGTTGCCAGATGTACCAAGCCTCTAATGAGATCTACTGATGGCTTTTCGCAAGGCATTAAGATACTTCCCATCAAAGCGCCCTATGCACACCAGTTCCATATCCAGGAGTTCCTGTTCTTTCTTCTGTTAGATAGCAACAAAATGGATCCTTCGTTACCACTGAATCAAACTGGTCTCTCACAGATGCACGTACATACTGTCTGTCACACTGACTTTAATGGGTTTCTACAATGGGATGAGCACCTTTTCCTAGAAAAAAAACCTACAAGCTATATTTTAGCCAAAAAGATGGCAAGTATGAATTACCAAATCTATGGTAGATCCCAAGTCATTAAAGAAACAGATATTAAGAATCCAATTTATTTCCTCAGAAGGCCAATGTCACTAAAAATGCTAAATTAAAAGAAAAAGAAAAAGCAAAAAACAAACTCATAATGGACAGACATTTTATCAGTCATCACAATTGGAAACCCTACAAAATCAGAGGCACTGGACAATTATTCTAAAAATAATTACATAGGCTTCTTTTCTAACGTCTCGGAGGTTTTAAGACAAGTATATGTTCCCAGAGTTTCTCTTGGCTATCAAAGAAAGAAGGTGAAACTGCTGATAAATGCCAGTGTTTCAGAACACCACAGTTGCATGCATACCGTATCGATAACACTGCCATGGCAGACATGCAAACAGCTTGTATCAGGGCCATTTATTTTGTTGATGTGTTTTGCTGACTCTAAAATACTTGGGAATTCAGTAAGACCAAAAAAAGCTGGGCTTCTATTTTCAAAACCAATTCCAAAACATTTTTGGGGGGAGGTATCAAAACAAATTAAGCAATGCTCTAGGAGTTATCATTGCCATGAGTTATTTTTTATCTTTAATACATTCATTACTTAGTACTTATATCTATTCTTTTTATGATTTGTGTGTTTGATATTATCAGAAAATTAAATAATAAAGTGTTCAGAGTAGGACCAATAACCAAAACATGAACAAAAATCTTTTGTTCTCCAGGCTGCTTGTCCAGTTCTAGCACAGTGATTCCTCTGCCTCAAAGTTTGCTTTATTCTTCTTTCAAATATACAACAGTATACAAGCATATCATCTGAGTTTTGCCTTTTTTTTTAATGTATGTTTCTTAATTCCAAATACTATGGTGAGACACTTGATTTTATTACATTAGAGATCTGCAATAATTCTATACTATTGCTTTTTTCCAGTTACAGGTGTGGTGCAATTTAATTGTACAATCTATAAACTCAGGAAAATAGACAACAAAATCTCTTGTTAAGCAACAAACTAAAAAGTCTTCTCATCATGAAAAATTTCTCCTCATGCCCTTCTACAATTTGTGTCCTTTACTTTTCAATCTTTTAACATGTATCTCTAAAAATCCTGGCTCCCCCTTCTCTATAACCTGCCATGAGGTAGTTGTAGACAACAAAATATCACTTACCCTTCTCTTTGGGCTGAACAAACCCTGTTCTCTCAGCCTGTCCTTGTATGTCATGTTCTCCAGTCCCTTCACCATCTCAGTGGACCTCCACTGGACTCACTCCAATGATCAATGTCTTTCTGGTACTGGGGAGCCCAGAACCAGAAAGATTACTCCAAATGCTGAATAGAGGCAGAGAATCACTTCTCTCCACCTGCTGCCCAGTACACAGCTGGCCTTCATTACAATAAGGGCAAACTGTTAATCTATTTTCAAAGCTTTGTCTACCAGTACCCCAAGTTCTTTTCTGCAAGACCTGCTTTCTAGCCAGTCAATCTCCAGCCTATACTACTGCATGAGGCTACTCTGTCCCAGGTGAAGGACCTGGTACTTGCCTTTGTTGAAGATTTCTGTTCAACCCATTTCTCCAGCCTCCTGAGGTCCTTCTGAATAGCAGCCATGCTCTCCACTGAATCAGCTGCTTCTCACAATTTGGTGTCATGCATGAACTTTCTGAGAGTGCAGTCTGTCTCATCAGCAAGGTTGTTAAAGACATTAAACAACATACTCAGTCTCACTATTGACCATTGAGAAACATCACTCAAAACTTGCCTCCAATTGGACTTTGCTGACTACTGCTCTTTGAGATTGGCAGACCAGGCAATGACTGGAGATGCATGCTGTAGTCCATTTAATCAATCCATAGTCACTAATTTGGCTATAATGACTTTATGGGGAACTGTGCTGAAGGTCTGTCTAAAGCTAAAGTCAACAACTTCCACTGCTTTTGCCTTGTTCATAGAGCAGACTTCTCATCATAGAGGGCAATTAGATTGGTTAAGTGTGATGTGCTCCTGCTAAACCGTGCTGGCTGTTCCCAGTCACCTTCTGGTCCTTTTCATGTACAGATTTGGCTTTCAGGAGGATTTTCTTCATAATCTTCCCAGATACTTTTAGCCCTTCTTGAAGACGGGTTTGACATTTGCCTTTAAAGATGACAAAAAAGCAGCCCATCTGGTTCCATGGACTTACGTTTGTACACTTTGCTTGAGTAGCTCCTAACTTGAACTTCCTCACCTGATGGTAGTACTTCACTTCCCTGGACTCTGCAATGAGATTCAGGGACCTCACAAACAAGCCTGAGATCAGCCCTTGCCATTCAAAACCAATGCAAAAAAGGCTGAATACCTCAGACTTTCCTATATCTTTATATATATATATATATATATATATATATATATGTATATATATCTTTCCTATATCTTTTTTAACTAGGTCTCAGCAGGCCATTTTCCTTAATCTTTCTTTTGTTGCCAGTGTATCTACAGAAGCTCTTCCTGTTGCCCTTCACTTACTCCCAACTCCAGCTGAATTTTGGCTTTCCTAATTCCATTCCTATAATACTCAAACATTTTTTTTACATTCTCTAAGACTGCTTGTCCTTCCTTTCTGTGTTTGTGTTCAGTCAGGAATTCCTCATTCAACCAAGCCTCCTGAGATACCTGCTTGATTTCCTGCACACTGGAAAGGTATGCTGTAAGGGCACATGGAGGAGGCTATCCTTAAAGATCAATCAGCTCTCCTGGGCCCTTTAGGGCAACCCACCATGGGATACTACCTACCTGTTTCCTGAAAAAGTGAAAGCCAGCTTTTCTGAAGCCCAAAGTCATTACTCTTCTGCCTACCTTCCTCACTTCCTTTCAGATTTCACCATCTTACAGTTGTTCAGCCAGAGTTGGCATCAGCCCTCAATTTCCCAAACAATTCCTCCTTATTCACAAATAGCAAAATCAGTAGAGGATCTCCACTGATTGACTCATCCAACACCTATGTCAAAAACTATTCTTGGCACGATCCAGAAATCTCCTGGACTGCTCGTGCCTTTCCATGTTACCTGTCCAACAGATGTTTGGCTAACTAAAGCTCCCCAAGAGTATGAATGCCAGCAGTCATGAGGTTTCTTCCAGTTGTTTAAAGAAGGCTTTGTCTCCTTCCTCCTCTTGACTAGGGGTCTGTAGCAGAATTCTACCACGCTAAACCTCCTGTTGGCCTCATCTCTGATCCTGATCCAGCAGCTTTAGACCATCCAACCACCCATTCCACAGCAGACCTCTGGGCATACCAGTTGCTTTTTGCAGATGGCACACCTTCTCCCATAACCCAGGCATAAATATAGCTATTCCAATTGTTATTTTAAGAGGCCATAATTTTATTAACATGTATGGATTAGTATAGAAACATGGCTAGATTTGTAAAATTATTAAGAAGGTATAATAAGAAAATACATAATGCAAAGCTTAAAACATCAGCTGTTGTTCATATCTCCCTGCAACTGGACGTTTAAATCAAGTATTTGGGATCCTATGAGCTTAACGCAAAACCAACTGTAATAAAACTTTAATTTAGTCACTAACACTTATCTTTTAATTAACATTCAACATAGGAAAAGCTGTTATAAAATGGGTTAAATAAAGCACAGAGGTTGTCACTAAAGCAGCATAGCACTGCTATAGTCCAAGAGACTTCTGGTCAAACTGCTCAACGGTAGTAATAAGCATACCAAGTATCTACCTGGGAAATGTAATCACAAAACACTGCCAGGTAAACTACTGAGGATCCCACTCTGTGAGTTCCCCATTATTTATTTTGTTCCATGTGTGAAAAGTCTTGTCAGTGCTGCTTTTGTACATCAAAATCATGAAGAAAAATCTTGTCATTATTTTGATTCACATTATTTCACCTTATACATACACAGTCCATCAAGCAGTATTTCTGAACCCCTATACCTAAGCTACATGGCCAAACAGGAAATTTAGAACAAAATATTTATTTAAATGTATAATAGGAGAGATCGGTGCATGAGAAAGAAGCAAATTTTAGAGGCATATGATATTTGGGAGCTTTTCTTGATCTCTTCTATGGATAGGAATAGGCAAGGAACTGATCTTTAACAGAATGGATTATTACAATGATAGCTGACATTAGCAACTGGAAAGACTACTTTAAGCAAGCAGTAAGTTCAAGAAAAAGAAGCAGGTCTATGAAACATGCAAGGCGACATTTACATTCCATTTTTGCAAGCGTATAGATAATTTTAGGACGATATGAGGCAAAGCTTTTAAAAATCTGGAGAAATGAGTAGCTAAAGTAGAATAATTATCTGACAGATGGAGATTGCCCAAGGCTGCCACTTGAACATATAAAAAGATGAAGCTTGAGTTCATTTCTGAAATCCAACCTTAGAAATTCCAAGAGCATCTTGACTATTAGCTGTGGAAGGTATAACATTATGTTCAGCATACCAGAGTATATATACTGCTTAGTTTGGAAAACCATACTTTGAAAAGAGTTTAAAAAGGCTGAAGCATTACAGAACAATTTTAAATATTCTTATATCAGTAATGTAACGCAAATACCGACAGCATAGGAGACTTGAAGTATCTAGATAAAATGTACATCCTTTTACAGATTTCCGTCACAATGCCAATGGTGGCAGTTGTCCATGCATATTCTACCACAGTAATTTTTGTGTTTTGCATTCCCCCCGTCCCATAACGTAATGTAATATTCTCTCAGTCAGCTTGCACAGTCCTATCTTTAAATTTGTTCAGATCTAGCAAAATCTACTGCGGTAACAGTTGACTGTCTAAAGATAATGGCTAAACAAATTACTCGTTTACTTTCACTTGCAGCTCTTTCATTCTGCAAAAGGTAAGCAACGTAGAAGCACACTCTTGCTTTAACAACAGTACAGCCATAAATGCAGCTAATACATTCAAACCTGCATTCCCTCCTGCTGTGCATCCCAACACTGTGCATCTTTGCATCTATTTGCAACATCTTGTCCTTATTTGTTCTGTAATTGCTGTGGGACATCATCTGCATCCTGCTTCACAACGCCACTAAATTCAACACAAATGCAGCTCTAATCTTGACTTTGATCTCTGGAGGCTACAGGAATAGGGGGTCATTATTTTTACAACCAGAGTACTGCTTGTAAAACTCCCATCTGGGCTGGACAACACATGCAAGAACAAGCTTGGGCTGTTTGAGAATGGGGCATTCTGCAAACAGGTGAAAAGTAAAAGAACTCACAATTCGAGCTGTCATCTCATGAATCAAATAAAAGGAGGAAGGCAAAACCGGGAGGGAGCAATGAAACACTAATTATTATGTTAGTTCTGCAATTCTTATCCTATTCAATTAACTTCTTCGATTTATCAGTCTTTTTTTTTTCTTCCTAGAGCAGAAGAGTGAGAAAGATTAGTTTATAGGATGGATAAGCCACCTTGTGACAAAAAACATATTTATATGAGACAGCAAAGCAAGGCTATCTTGAATCAGTTGTAGCTTTTTTTCCTAAGATGCTCTAACCTACACTCACTACCAAAAAGAGCACAACACTGCATCTAACCAAAGCTAAAATTCACTTGCTTAAAGTCATGGTATCTACGCCCCTTTGCCAATGGGTCAAGAGAGATTCCTTTCACATTTTTTGCTGACTGCCAGCGTGTCCAAGATTTGAAGTCCCTGCTGTCCTGGAACGTATTGTAGCTCATCTCACATTCTTTATTATTTGGTGATGCCCAAGCTAAATGGAACTTTGCCCCATTGTTTTTTAAAAGTGGTTCACTTAAACATGGTTAAGATCAAGAAAAAATTATACACCTGCTATTAACAGATAGTTGATAGTTACTTCAAGTTTTTTTTATTAGTATCTCTCTATTAGAGAATGAGTAAAATTCCTCTGATTCTTTCCAATATCCCGATGTTCTAGACAAAATAGATATTATTTCACAATTTGAAATGGCATTCAATGGTAGATAGTCTAATTCTTTGACCCTGTAAGATACTCTATTCATGGCCAATGAAACCAAAAGCTTGCTTTTCCCTTATTTTAACATCTGACTTGGATAAAAACTAAAGGAGTTCCATAGGACAATTAAAAATCTGTGAAAGAAGACACAGGCATTTTAAAAATTGTCAGCTACTATAAATCTAGCAGTTTATAAACACTTGCAGTTGATATTTGTGACATTCAAGGAAGGCTTAGAATTGGTCTGGGTTTCTTATTTTTTTAAAAAAATATTCTTAGAGTCAGACATTTTGAGAAGAGACATCTCTACTATTTAAAAATAGTCTTCTCTATAATACAACTGAGGTTTTGCAGATAGCAATTAAATACCCTCCAACTTCTCTTCCAATAAGGCCATTTAACTAGTAGCTCATTTAGCAACACACGTTGATGAGTTTATATTCCTGAAATTTTATTTTCCATGAATATCATAATAATTTAGAAAAAATACAGGTTACTGTCCTAAGAGCAAAGGAGGCAGCTTCACATTGCTGATGTGAGACCACCTTAGGAAACCTGAAGCAATATAGAAGTCTTGGAAGGAGGTGCTACCTTTTTAAAGTCCAGGGAATGTGAGGACTCTTCAGTTCAACTTTTGTCTTTCACCAGCAAAAAGCAAAAAATACTTTCATTCAGCTGATTTAATAGTTATTTATAAAAAGTCACTATACTAATGTGACCAGAATAGATTGAATAACCATAAACTGGAATTGTTGCAAATGAAAAGTAAGAAGAGTTTATCCAAACCCATCAGCCTAGTGGCTGGCCAGGCTGGACAACAGGAACATACATGGGACAGTTATGATGGCTCAGCTGATAAGCTTTAATGCACTAAGGTGCAATAACGCAATTTCTTTCAAGTACATGCACTGAACTGGATTGTCAGGATTAGGTCATCTGGGTTACAGAAATCCTTCCTTTCCTTGGGTTAGAAAAGTATTTTTCCTTTATTTTCATTCTTTGTTATGTAGTATTTATTTTTATAAGGAAACTTTTAGAATAAAAGTACTTTATAGATCATAACCCTGATCTTTCTTTTTAATTCAGCGGCAAAACTCCCTCCAATTTCAAAGTGAAAGAACTGAACCCTAGACAAAAATAATTGGTCATTTATCCATTACTGAATTACAGCCACATCTGAGGTGAAACACAGTGGCTATTTTGCAGTTAACATTACTATTACAGGCTGATCTATGGATGGAAATGCAGAACTGAAAGCACAGGGAAATGGTAGGTAGGTGGAAAATAATGACTAAAATTTGGCAAACCCCCTAGAGAGAATTCCCTTATTCATATGAAAAATGCACAAGACTGTTTACAATTGTTCGGGATCTCAATTACATATGCCACCCAAAAGGCAGGTCCAACAGCTGACAGGGTAATAATGCTAAGGTGCTGAATAAATAAAGCTCCTATACAATTTGTTCCCTATAAAAGTAAACAGGGAACTGTAAATACAAATGCTGCAAGCATCAAGTTAGGGGGATTTTGCTTTTTGCACATGTGAGTTTTATTTTTTTCAAACATGGCTCAACCAGTATTAACCATGAACTGGACTGCAAGATGTGGTAAGATCATATACACTTGCAGCAGAGATTCAGACATTTGCCTGCATTTCAAAGTTTAAAGATGAGGCTGTGAATCAGAAGAGAGGACTTGGAAATTATCGACAGTCAGCTCCCACACTCAATGTTTCGAGCTGTCAAGTATTTGAGATCAATACTTTGGCTTTGGCTCCTTGTTTGTCAGAAAGAGATCAATATAGAAACATATATTCAATTTTCATAGGTAATATCGTTTAACTGTACCAAAGGAATATGTGAATTTTATAACAGTACCTTAAACACATCTGAATTACTCTGCTGTCAAAAGATGCTAAATTTCTTTCTTGATTACAGGAAAAAAAAATCACCTAAAAGGTTGAAACCAATATCAACGTTGGTTTTTCTTCAAAAATCTCAGTGGGGCTGGGCAGAGGCAGGAAACCTAACATTGTCATGTTAGAATTGCCAGTAGCAAGGCATTCAGTTCATCAGAACAGAAGTTTTAGTTATACCAGAGATCAACCTAACAAGCTTTCGTCACAGCCATTTTAGTACGGCAGTGCTCTGAACTCTGGAATTGCCTTTTTAGGTCGAAAATAAAATATGCTTCTTTGGAAACTACAATCAACAATTTCAAAACCACTGTAATTCTGATGTTTTATTAAACAAATTCATCATCTTAAGATTTTCCACGCAATAAATGGGATACTCAAATTAGCAATTGAAGCAGTAAATCCTGTAGTATTTTTTTCATTGTTTGTGGTTAACTGGGCAGAAGCTACTGTTTCATAGGTCATTACTCAACATAAATACCTCTCTCCCAACAAAGGCAAATTATTTTTCCCACTCAGTACTTCATTAGCTTTTCTTTTTGTTGGATGACTGCACTTGCGATACCTTACTACTAGCAGTTAACTGTCATATGAGATGAAGTAAAATATATTTGAAGAATTGTATTTTATTAGTCAAATGTCATTTTTTTTTCCTCAGGTGTGAGAGGGGAACATAAACATTAAAGTACTTAAGTAAACCTACAGACTAATCCAGAAAATTATTTCCACAACAGGAGCAATGCACTTATTTTTACATACCTGGAATATGATAGAACATTTTTGAATAGTAGAAAGTGTTTCCAATTCCATATGGAAACAATCATTCTTTAATAACCTGCTACTAACAGCTTTCAATCCATTTTTTTTAGAAATAGTTTTTGCTAGCTAATGTTTTACAGTGTTTTCATATTCTGATCAAATAATCCATAATCTAATATATTAAATATAATAACATTGACATTTTTCTGTTTGAAGTCAGTGTTAACTAATCAAATGAATAATTCATTTCTAATGTGAAATGCAAAAAACTCATGTTTTGCTTCTGAATTAGAATGCTGTACATTTATAAGTTTAGAAGAAGTCGTAAGAAGCTCCTATTAAAAATAGGTGGGTTTTTTTTTTTTGTCAAATAAAGGATAATTTTCTTTACAGATAGTCTTGTGACATAAATAAAAGCTGGGAAAACCTAAAAGATTTGTAAATATACACATCTGATTCTTTGAGGTCAAACTTAAATGTTCCGATATATTTTCTAAAATAGCTGAGTTGTTACTGAGTACTTAATATTCAGTTTTCATACACAAATATTTGAACAGGTACTTCTGACCTTATGAAATGCTCAGAAGTTAGTAGCTGAATACATGCTGTTGAATAATCCCCATATCCTTAGGTTACTATATATTCACCAAATATGTTCATCAACACAGCATACAAGTGTCTAAAAGTTGGATGTGGTGTCATTAGCACACTGAAATAAGTAAGCAATATATGAAATAACTGCTTAATCATATTCAGTTGCCTGTAGCATCAAGAAAAAAAAAAGCTAAATGTCAGTATTTCAAACTGTCAGCTGAAATGAGTCCCAGATGTTAAAATATTAAGCAACCTAAAAATCAATTAACTTCATTTTAACAAAATCTTTTACAAGGTAAGCATAATCTAATGACTCATAATCTTCCCCTTCTCTTCCCTGGCACAATCACACATTAAACGTGCGCTTGTTTAATATATGCAGTGACTGGACCAGGCAAATAATACATAGAATTGATGTAGTCTAAAGATTTAACTGTCTTATGGCATTAGAATTTCTTTTTTTTTAATAAAGATTTTCATGGTTTTAGGGACAATACTGAAGAATAACTATCAAAAAATATATACTTATTTATAATTTTGTTTTTGCTTAAAAGAACACGTGCCATTTGTCATTGTACACAATTCCAAAAAGGAATAAAGTTTAGGTTGCTACTATTTTACATAAAAATAAAGGAAAATAGTCATTTGACCTAAGAATTTAAACTAATATAGCCTGACTCGTTTCTAAAAACATGAGGGGTTATTGTCAAATTCAATAAGTATTTTTTTAATGAAATTTAATTTATGAATGAGTTGATCCACATTACAAAGATCAGTCATTCTTTCCATCACAGCACCGATTACAACGTTTGTCTCTATTTCCAATAGACAAATTATACAGAACATACAGAGGCTTAGCTCTAGAAAACATCAAGAAACATCAGAGAAAAGATTTACTACTAAAAGACTCATGTAAACGTTTTATATTTAAAAAGGGAAGAAATTACATACCCTTCTCCACCAATTCTGGTTATCTTTAGACGAAAATCAACAGAGTTCAAACTGGGTGGCTTCCATTTCAAGATATCATCACATCGGCCAGGCTTGTATTTCTGAAGCAAATTAAAAAGCAGTTTCATTATGCTTATTGTTTTTTACAGGGTTTTAAAGTTACAATTCAGCATTTCAGAACTATATTAGTTGTCTCTAATGAACTGCAGTACTTAGACTAAAACAACAAACTCCATTAGCACAGAGGTAGTTGTGCTTCCGTATTTCCTTTGCTTTTATCACTCCTTGGCACTGTAGCCAAGGCATTGCATACAACAAGGAACAGAGAACGGAAACACAAACCAGCATTCTTTGCTGTATCTACCCGGCCAATGGAATATTTCGAAAAAGAAAATAAGACAACACAGTAACAAACAAAAATGCCGATGGGACATACGTAAAGACACGTTTTAGATAACCTCAACATTTCAAACATTTTTATGAGCAATGTTTTTGTTACCCATACAGTTAGCTGACAAAAAAAGCCAGCAGTCATTATACTGCCAATCATTAAAAAGGCCAGTCAGAAACATGTTTCTTCCTATCAAAGAAATCTAAGTTATGTAAAGATTGAAGAACATCATGACGTATTATAACATAATTAAGGGAACATTTATTGCTTAAGGGAAAGGGTATACACTTGATACACTTGACTGAATCAAAAGATGCCATACGTAACATAAAAGGAGCAATCTTCTCTTAAGTCAGAGCTTTGGCATATCACGAGCTCTTTTATCATCAGCTTAATTTATTAAGCTGCCATTTTGTTCATCCTGGCTAATAGCGAGAGTCAAGCCAAAAGCAGACTACGTCTTTTCTTACTAAAACCTTTGTGGCAGAAGAATAAATGAATATGAATAGGGTAAAAGAATATAATTTGGAGAAAGACAGAATGAGAATTCTTAACTGTTCGGTTTTTAATTTATTAGTCCACAGTGAAAAAATTATGCAAATTTACTTTAAAGAAACAAGAGTGCTCAGTGTCTTTTGGAAACATGGTGACTACTAGCCGCACACAGCACCTACAGGGTGTTAAATATTTGTAAAATGCAAAAGTTAGCGACGATAAACGTAACAGTTCTAAATCTAAAATGACAGAAGAAGATGAAAAATTTCCTGTTTTCTGATGTAAAAATGGAAAGTTAGCCTTCCCCAAATAAATGCAGTGTAGCTTACTATTTATCTCTGGATGAAATTATCACTCGTACTGCGTGTGGCTTTTGCTAGACAATTATCAAATGTAAGCTTCACATAAGGCTAGAAAGGTTTGGAGCTGATTTAGTTATTTCTGAAATATGTGACAAAAATAACTTACTAAAAGCTCCTTCTGGCATTTGAACATGGCTGGCTAGAGTGTTTCTTCTCTTCTTATATTTGACCATTGCCCTAAACTGTTTGAGGGCAAAGGCTGGAGGCAGTCTGTCCTGGTTTCCAGTCTGGGCATTATAAACACGTTCCAAATGTCGGCATTAAATCATCTACGTGACTTACCATTCTAATCATGCACAGTTCTGAACTGAATTTCTCCACAATCTTCTCTTCAATATCTGAATAAAATTTAAATTATTTATTCTTGTCCTCAGCAGAGCGCACAGAAGCTATTTCTGACGCCTCTTATCTATGCTTGCTTTCCTTCAACTTCTTTCATTATATTCTTTCCCTGCTATCACCTAGCTGCAACCTGTCTCTTGGCAAGCAAGTTTCTCCAGTAGTCCCTCACACTGGGAACTCTTGCCTCCTTACACTTGAATCAGAAAACTAGTACGATACAGTGTGATAGGAAGTATGGTTTTTCCTCGCTTCTCTTCCTGTCGGCCTGGTTTCTGTGATACAACACCAGCAGCTATTTGAGGAAGGCCGGCTGGGTCTACCTTTTCAAAATGGGACTTAGAAAGGGATTCTTCGAGCAACTTATGAAAAACAAAACATTTCGGCAATCAACTAGAGATATTCCATTAGAATAGTGGAACAGTGGCAACTTAGAGGCTCTTCCAGCTATTTCTCTAGATCTTCCTTCACAAGCAGTAATTTAAAATCTCAAAAGATTTCAGGTTTAATTAAACTCTTCCAGTGATGAAATTTATCTTGCCCCTTAGCTTTTTCATCTCCATTCCCAAATTAAAAAATTGCTATCATGCATTCTGGTGTTAAAAACATGTAGGAACTCATGTCATATATACTAATTGACCTTAAATAAATAATACAATAGAATCTACAAAATATAATGCTCAATAAAGCATTTAACCTTTCCAGATTATAAACATTTATACATATATATAAATAAATACACACACAAACACATACTCATATTTTCATACATAGATTCTGTATTTAAATATATTGTAAAGTATTTATATTCTATTTTAGAGAAAAAAATTAGAATTTATTCAGTTGGATGTGTACCTTGGATATGAAAATCATGATTAAGGTGAATGGCACTGAAATCTCTTTTTCCGTCAAATTTCCCTACCATTTTCTTGTACTTATATCTGATACTGTGGGAATATGGAATTAAATTATAACCTTTATTACTAAAATATATTCCAGGAATTATTGGACACAATATAGACTGTGCAAATGCATTACTTACTGCTCTCTGTCATCTGCAGGTCCTAATTTGGCCAGATGTGATTACTGTTGCTAGGTAGTCACTACTTAGTTCAAATAAGAGCTATGAGGAACACATCAGTTTGTGACAAATTTCACCACAGACAATGAAAATTTAATTCACGAAACAGCAGGTTACCAAGAAACACGGCATACAGCTGAATAGCAGAAGTTGTTGGAATAGCTGTGACTTTTGCTGTATGGAATAGAAGAGTCATCTTAATAGCTGTTCTTTTGTCTTCTCAGCATGACTGAGGTCCTCAACCACTACCAGGAGTGTAATCTGTCAATCCTGCAGAAGCCCTAAGAACTTGCATTAGGGCTCGGCTTCTAATTTTTTGACCTGTAATAATTTTCTGAGTCAATTTCTTTTTAAGAAAAAGGTCTTATTTTGAGAACTTCTAAGCTATTAAGACTAGCCTTAGTCTAACTCACTTTAGAAGACCGTCTCAACTATTTTAGTATACGGAACTAAACCAGCCTTTTACATGTCATTCCTTTAAAGAGAAAACAAACAGAGACTAAAAGTCCTCAGTACAGAAGGAATTTTCTCTTCTGTATAGAAATGCCAGTCTCAACCAACAAAAATCTTGTGTTTTGTGTCCAAAGGGTAAATTTGAACTGTTTCTACATTTACAAGCACTCGTATTTCTTCCCAGTATTTTCTCCTTCATTAACAGGAGCCTTGCTTTCTGATTGGACAGATAATAGGATTGAAATGTACATACCATAGCCTTCGAAATGAAAGATCAAGATTTTTTCTACATCATATCATTGGAGGAGGAAATTCAAAGGCCTCTATGGAAGCACTAAAAGCTTCCTTCAGGATTGTAGACTTTTTAGCCTTTTTCTTTTTACTTCTGCCTAGAATATAAAGTCTAAAAAAATCTAGAAACTCCTTTAGGAAATGATCTTTACTTCACAGAATCATAGAATCAGTAAGGTCAGAAGGGACCTCTGGAGATCATCTATTCCAACCCCCTTGCACAAGCAGGTTCACCTTGATCAAGTTTCTCCTGGATTCCCCTCTCAGCAGTAAATCCCTACAACATCTCTATCAGAGGTCCTCAATTTGTCCTTGTAACAGCTCAAAGAACTGCTCATTGTTTCCATCCTGCCCTGCTGGGAATCACTTCATATACACACGCACACCTCTCTGAGTCATTGTACTAAATGCCTGCAGAACAGACGCATCTAAATTGTACAATAACGGAAGAATAGCCTCACTGCATTAGCCTAAACCTCTAGCATCCTTACAGAGGCCAAAAGCATATGCCTAGGGGAAGTTAAACAGAGGGCAATCATACAAGAATTTTTCTACCAATACTCTCTCAGACATCATCCATTTTCAGAATCAGAGACCTCCTGACACGAATGTGATTTCTATATTTGTAGTTACCCTCAGTCCCCCCCGCATGAGCTTGTCCAGCTCCCCACTAAGACCAGGTAAACTTCTATCATCTGTAACAGCCTATAGCAAAGCGTTTCACAGTTCAACTACTCTGCAAGAAAAAACACCTTTTGTTTATTCTGAATCATCAGGTTTCACAAATTTATGCTGTCTAGGGCTTATACTGACAGAGACAGTGAACCACGAAACATCACTCTTCCTATGCTACTCTTCATTTCATATGCTTCTACAAATGGAAGTAATTTCAACTCAGAGGCCATCGTTTTACATATGTAGTTAGAAATTTTTCTTTAGATTAGAGTTACCATTCTTGCTTTTACCTCCAGGACCAGCACAATGTGAATCAAATTTCTGCTAAAATGTCTTATTCATTAAAAATTGCTAAAAGAAAACAAAAAAAAATAAACAAGATATCTGCCACACTTCTTCACAATTAGCCAATCCACGAGATCTTGGCTAGAATACAATGGCAATAAAAATATACTAGTTTGGACCATTATCAAATAAGACTTTTCTCACTTTGCCACAGATTTGTTAACACTGAACATCTAGCAAAAGTACTAAGTATCTTACAAATGTTTCAGAAAAATATTGACTTTAAAACTAGTATCAAGAACAAGTAGTACAGTATCCATACGTCTACTCTTACCATGAAAGACATTCACAGAAATCTAGCTTGAAATGAAAATACAATCTAATAAAGGCCATATTAGTTCCTGAGAAGAGTATTCACTTTTGTAATGGGCAAGTTTATATGTACAATACAGCAGTAGTAGATTCTTGAATTTGAATGCTAAGCACTAAATCAAGTATTCTGCAAATATCAGCTGGAACCAAAAAAGAATTCTACTTCTTAAATATGTGAAAATTTTGCCTTAGATGAATCACTGCATACTGCAGGTCTGTTCTGCCTGAAGTTATCTTATATTCCCTTTCCAAAACAAAATGTGAAGCAATCTGTCTGAGATCAAACTACTCCCCAGAATTTTAAATATAGCATTCATAGCAATGATATCTTAAACATCTCTCCTCCCTTAAATATGCATGTACGTGACTGTTTCTAAAACACATCAGGTCACATAACACCTTAAAGATGAAGTTTATGCTTTTCTCTGAACCCTTTCAACCTAGGATAAAGGCACCCTTACCAAGGTAAACTAATCTTCCTCCTCTTGATGAGGCAAGAACTTCAGTCCTACCTCTTCCTTTACAGTTGTTAGAAGAAATGATCCATTTGCCACGTCTAGGCTTTTGGCTGAAGTTACTGTGCTCTTACCAGCTTCATGGTGGTCCGAAATTCTGGTCAACAATGTATACCAGAGTTGAACAGGTTGCCCAGAAAGGTTGTGGAGTCTCCTTCTCTGCAGATATTCAAAGCCTGCCTGGATGCAATCCTGTCTAACATGCTCTAGGTGATCCTGCTTGAGCAGAGGGGTTGGGACTCTGTGAATAGGAAAGACTAACAAAAGTTGTCTACCTCAGACATGCTGTTTCCTCTATGGTAAGTCTTTGTTGGGCTGATAACCTAACCTGGAGACCAGAGGGGAAACAGGCACCAGGCACCATAAGGAAGTGCTGCTTCATTCACAGCTGAGTAGGAACAGGAATAAGACCTGTGAGCATTATATAGTGATATATAGTTATCTTATATACCACTTATAGTGGTGGAGGTGGCAATGACACACTGCTGTCATCTGTGTGAGATGCCAAAAGGTCAACATGGCATTTTCTTCAGCGGCCCACTGTGAGGCTGGCAATCCATAATCCAAAGGTTTGCGGAATATAATTCTCCTTTTGACAGGTTCAAACCATGCGTTTAGTGAGAATATTTGGTCCAGGGCGGGGACCAAGACTAGCTCTAATCCCCAATAAATTCCTAAAAATGATAGCAGAGATATAGGGTCCAATTACTTCCTGCTTCTGATCAGCTTCTATTGTACCACGTAACTTGCATCACTTATCGACATAGTCCTTCCACCCCTTAAGTGTAAACAAGCAGACACAACTTTATGTCTAAAGCTCAGAGGATTGTAGAGGGATACTGCCTGCTAGATGCTGGAAGCAGAGTCAATTCTTCCATTAAAATTCAGAAACTGCTAAGGTTAGTTTCATAACCATCAACGCATGCTGACTCTGTTACCTCTGCTGGCTACAGTCCTTTTCCTGTCTGCAGTGACACAGTTTAGAAACCTGTATATCCACAACAGTCAGAAATGAGCACAAAGAAATAACACCAAGTACCTGCCTGAAATTTAGCAAGGTTCATGCTTTTATAAAATACATATGAAATTCATTAGTATTGGGGGCTTAGTTAATTCAAATTTGTTTATAATTTTGTTAAAAACACAGTTTCTACTGAACAGTGAAGTACTAAAAAAAAAAAAATTATTTCCATCACGATAGTTATTTAACTCTTTAAAAATTACTACTAGATTATGATGCATAACTACATTTTAAAATCTTAATAAATATGGTAGTGCTTTTTTCTGGAAAACAATGCAGTAAATATGTCTGAATATGTAATAAATTGTATAACTGAAATTATTCTTGAATATGAAATTGCTTTATATCTTCAGGTGTCTAATTGTGTTAGGTTTCAAATAAAATATTCATATTTTTTATTTCAAATAAAATATTCATATTTTAATACCAGGAAGGAACTTCTATTATATTATAAATGATATTCTGATATTTAGTCAGCCTTATTTACCAGGATAAACATCCTAAAAGCATTCTAAAAACAATTCAAAACACCTCAGATTCACAAGAAGTACGAAATATTTGTTATCTTGTAAAATCTGCTCATTTCAATTACCATATTCTTCTGTTTTATTTAAATTGTTTGCAAGCACCTTTGTATTCAACATGATATTAAACCTTCCACTTGAATGGAAAAGGTTAACTATTGCAAACCTACATATACACAAAAATAAGTCTCTTCCTCTTAGCCACTCAAAACAACAATTAAATATTCTCTCTCATGTGCTCTATTTTATTCTTAACACTCTTAATACCCATAAGGCCCTGTCCAGTGTAATAGTTTTCATTCATTTGTGTAAATATAAAGATAGAAAAATTACCATAAATGTGTTTTTATTTTCTTGCATTTAAGCAAGACTCTGGGTCACTCTGAAGACTCGAAAGGACTGATTATAAAGATGCCTCAATCAATCTTTTCAGGCTATATCTCATAGTAAAATGAGCCAAAGAACAGGAAAAAATGCTCATATTGTTGTCACATCATGTGAGTAAGTTGCATCAATGGATCAAAAAGCCATGGGATGAAAGGCAATCTTTGACACAATTGTGTATTCATAGATTTTCAAGGATGGAAAGTATTAGCGGGCTCACCGAGCAAGCTCTGTTGTGTAATGGGACAGAGAAACGTCAACCACAATTTCTGAATCAAGCTGCTAACTTCTATTCAAATTACAGGATCACAGAATCAGAAAGGTTGGAAAGGACCTCTGGAGATTATCTAGTCCAACCTCCCAAAAACTTCCTTGTGCTGGTTCCACTGGGGCTTGAACTCAAGACCTTCAGCATGTACAGCAGTTGTGATAACCACTACACTACATTCAGAAACATACCAAGTAATGAAGAAATGACAACATATATTTAGGGAGGTTACCATAATCATTTATTACTCTTATAACTGCATGCTTATTTCTATACTGAATACCACTGATTCTTGTAATGCCTTAGTTTAGACTGAAGCCTAGCTCTCCATGTAGTTGCTTAAAGACCACAGTCAAATAACACATAATCTTCTCTTTGTTAAGATGAAAAGATTGAGCGTCTCACTGCACAGGTAATTTTCCAGTTGGCAAATCTTTTATACCACTGCAAAATTTGCCAAAAGCATTTAGAAGAGCAGAAAACAGACCTGAATCTCCCAATCCAGTTTTATTTCTACTGCTCGTGTACACAGCAGTATACAAAATGTTTATATCCACTTTGTACCCTTTTGCATTGCATTGCATTGATAGGCACTGATAACCATCTGAAATAATCCTTTTCGGATTAGCTGTGTCTTAATACTCTTGCTCCTAGACGTGTACTTCACATTCAGCTGTACTGAAACAGTGACGTAAGACCAGATGATCCAGGCCTATATAACTGATCTTCAGAGAAGTTAAACAAGTTTGCTGAAAAAGTTGGAAATAATCACACGATTACACACATAAAACCTCCAAAACTTATCATTAGAACCCTTCATTTTAATATACTTTTTTAATCCATCACCAAAAAAGAAAAAAAGAACACACAAGAGAAGACATCTAAGAAAATCTAAGTGAGGGAAAAGAAGTTATGCCACAAGCAGTTAACTTTTAACTTGCTAAAGTATTTTGTCTTCTGTCTTTCCTAGCTTCCCTTTTCAGTTCCAACTCCCTCTATTCTTCAAAGTCCCTACATAAAGGGCTTACATCCTTTCCATATTCTCCATATCCCATTACTGCAATACCCCTAGTTCTCTCCCATGTAATCTATTTACCATTCCAGTTCAAAAGCTATGCAAAAGGAAATGTGGCACCATTTCTGGCAATGATGAAGGAAAGGCATGATTACTCTTGCATGAAGTCATCAGATTTGGTTGTTATTTAAGACACAGAGTTGACCAAACTGATTATCTACTGCAAGCCAAAATCTTCATGATTTTGGTCAAGACTTGCTAAGAACATTCCACATACCTCAGAGTCAAGAAAGTGAACGCTAAGAAATTTTCCTACTGTGTTTTGGGTCTGCAAAGGGTCACAGGACAGCCCACAGACACTGACCATACCAGCTTCCACCTAGTTTAGTTCTTTACATAGCTAGAAATAAACTACTACCATTATCTGCTTCCTAGGACAACTACTTGTCGCTTCACTTCACAGAATACCACTTGGCCATCTCTTCTGTATATCCAAAGACTCTAACACAGGTTAGAAATGAATTAGTTGAATTACAGAGTAAAAATACAGCCTAATTAAAATCAATTTCTATATCACAGTTCTGTAGCATAGAAATTTTATTTAGCTTTATAACAGATGAGGGACTAATGTGAGCTAACCACAGTTTTTAGGAGATGAAAACTTTTCAAATCATTTAAAATAAGAAAAATAAATGTGACTGCTCTCCAGAGAAAGTACTTTTCCCCAAAAATAGTTTGGAGAAATTCAGTCATACTAAGAAAGCATTTGAAACAGAAGGACTCAGTTGAGGCAGCTTACTTAAATTTCTAGAATGTCTTTTTTTTTATAAAAGTCACGTTGAACCACATAGGAAAAGGCATTTATACGCAGGACTTCAAGTTAAGCCTATGAAGCTGTCTTAAGATTGTAGTTGCCATTGATCTGAATGTTTAATTGCTCATTATCTCAAAAGGTCAAGAAACATACTTGGGTGCTTAAAATTAGTATTTAGGAGCAGTGAAGTCTTTTAGATGCAGACACAAAATGGTTATAAGGCAATGAAATAATAAGATGATGAAACTGAGGTAGAAACAAAACTGGTTGATCAAGATCAGAGGAAATTTTGAAGAACTCAGAGGCAACTCTGAACTTTGTATTAACAGAACAGCAGATCAAATTCACATTGGACAAATGCAAGTTAACAAGGGGAAGATTTGTTGTGGTTAACTTGACTGTATATATTCAGCTAAGAAAAGGTGCTTCAATGAAATCTCTTCAACGGCGTTCAGTGTGCCAAAGACAATTAAGTTTCATTCATTATTTAGAAAGACAAATCAAATGTACCCAGTATTGTTTTCTTCCATGTAGATATTTCACATAATTTCTGTATAAGCTCTCGAATTTTTAGAGCAGGCATTTTTTTAAATATGAATCTATTGTTCCTATGCTTGCAAGGGAAATCCACAGGGATATGATTTTTAAGTAAGAGCAATCAGGCTGGAAGAAACTCCCGAGTGAGTATCAGTACTTTCCAAACACCTGTCATTTGTGAAAGGCATATTCATAGTTGAAGGAAAACAGAAGAATGTTAACCACTGAATGGAAAACATAGAAGAACATTCTGACTGCAAAATTTGTACCCCTACAACACATCACACAAACACTGTCCAGCTTCATGCAAACGCTATAAATGCCTCCTATCAAGCCCTTCATCAGCACCACCAGTGTTTAGCCATGGACCGATGGCCATGAACACACTATCTAGAAGAAGAAAACAAAAGTAAATTCCTTGCTTTCAAAAAAATTTTTGTCAACTAAAAATAAAACAATCAGTGTTGCTTGCAATGTTTCACGTTCTAAATCAGTGATTCAAACCACCTGACCAATCAAAGAACTGCAGCCCCCACCAAACATCGACTTTTTGCTCGCCTCTATAATTTGATCAGAAAACAAAGACATACCGATGTTCACTAGGCAGTTGATCACTTTTAAAATAAGGTTGTTAATGAATTCCAAACATACAATTTACACATGTCACAATACTGGAAGTAAATCTGTAGGCAATGACTTTTGAAGCTTATAAAGATGGGGAAAGACAGCTTTATTGGCTAAGCTCAAATCATTTAATAAGGCAAAAGAATAACAGAGTTAATTCTTGATAAGAATATTTTATATAACTCATTACTTGACAACGAACAGTGGAGTAAACAATGATGCTTGAACTCCCAAGTAGTCAACTAGATTTGTACTTATTCTTTCAATTAAAAAAAACACTAAAATTAACATAACTTCGCTGTATTCAGGAAATTCTTCCCTCAGAAAGGGAAAAGGCTAAACAGAAATGACACTTTTTAATACATTAACACTGGCTAGCCAGAATAAAACTAGCAGTTTTTATTGTGAAAATGTTATTGCACCATAATTTGCCTCTTAGGAAAATGTGACTTGGAAGCTTTACAAAGTAGAAAGAAAACGGTTATAATCAAAAGGGCTTCTCAAATATTAAGCTTAGCTGTCAGATCAGACTGACAGGCAAAATATGCTGCTAATATTCACTCATTTAAATAGTGTTAGACTATGTTTCACACAATGGATATTAACATTTGCATGCAAATGAGGTTTAGAAAGTTAACCTGTATGCAGAAATTATTCTATTAAAATTATTCCGTTAATATTTTAATAGAAAAATTTCAATTGCCTTTTCTAAAGGTGCCTGCGAATTGCAAGTCAATGGAATATTTATTGGACTTTTTTTTATAATTATTGGGCTAAATGTCTTCTAGTCTTGCACTTTAATTTAGCTTTATACCTCCGGCTTCATTAAACATCTTCTTTCATAACTATACTAATAGCTTTTCTTAATATTCCATTAAGCAAGGAGAAAAATGTGATGAAATTTTCTTCACAACTAACTACATTTAAATATTAATCCTATTAATATTTGATAAATGATTTGGCTATCAATTCATAGCCAAAATCTATGTTTATAGCAATCGGAATATAGCAGTAAAAATTATTCATTGCTCATTTTGTAAAGCACATTACTGTAAAGCAGGAGCAACCTATTCTCATTCACTTCTGTCTGCAGTCATCGTTTCACGTACTACTACAAACTGGACCTAGAAATTCCAACATCTGGTCTGAAGTAAAAAGGATTAAAAAAACCCACCCTTAAACTGGTGGCTAATATATATGACCGAATGCAGACTAAATACTGTCTGCCTTCAATTCTATATTCTATATTGAACAGAAGCAAATTAGGGTAACTTCAAATGCTGCATATTTGCATCTTTATGACAATAGTACACTCCTAACAATAGAACTATATTCCCATCAGTCCAAGGAACTCGTGATTTTCCATGGTTGCTGTTTAACATAGCTTTACATTGCTATTGACTATTTTGTAATTTTCTTATTCTTCACCATCTGGGATTTATTACCTCTTTAAATCTGTGCTGTGCAAGTCTGTGCAAGAAAAATTGATGCAATAATACAAACAATGAAGATACTTCAGTTTGCTCTCTATTACTTTAACTCTGCTTATTTCACTTTATCACTTACTCATACTGATATGATCTTCAGACTATAACTGCAGTGTATGCTGTAACTAGGACACCAGTGTGATTACAGAATACTATTGTATTTACTCCCTTAGATTAAATTTTCTTTTAAACTAAACTTTACAACTCTATAATGGTAAAGATCAAATCTACACCACTTTGCCTCAACTATACACTGGTATTTTTTTTTCTCCTTTAGAAATATAGATATAACATAAATAAATATGGAAGCAAGAAAGAAATAAACTGTCCAAAAAGACTGGTAAATAAAGAGTTTCATCCTGATCACTAGAAGACTCTATGAAACTTATACTGTAATTAATCTTCTTTCATTTGCATCCTCTTTTTCCCCAAAACAATTAGACATCTCTCTGATGCGACAGGGGAACCCTTTTCTACCTGAAGGCTGCTAAAAATCATTGCTAAAAATTACCAGAGTTAGCTTCGCACCAAGATTATGGCTACGTTTATTTCTAATTATTTTGAAAGAACCATAATTATTGAACACTACGGGTGAAACCCAGTTTAACTTAGGCACAGCGGAGACATTAGAGATATAGATGCTTCATAAAGCAACTCTCCAGTAAGTGCCTCTGCCCCACAGAGCCAATGGAGAAAGGCAAGTAACTGAGGCTTTACACACGTATACATACCTAATTCAGGAGGACAGTACTCCCTGCCACATGCCCGTGCCCACGGACTGCATGCAGAACTTCGGCACCTGCTTTACAAGGCTTAGCTCATACCTTGCTCTCTAGGTTTTCATATTCAGTTAATCTTCTCCATTCATATAAATGTATATAGGTATATAAACACAGATAGATTGTGTGTGTGTGTGCATATATATATATATATATATGTCCAAGTCAATATATTACTACTTATCTGAAAGATCCAACTCTTCCTTAAATAACTGAAACTTACTTGATAGCACTAACGCTGCTTATTTTTGCTATTCTTTCACGTCCAATCCAGATTATTAATATATCTAACAGAAATGCAATTGTTTCAATGACACGTTACAGCTTAGACTGCAAATGAGAAAAGCAATTTTAATTCTCTAATTTATTAGCTGAGTTTATTATTTTCAGGCTGCAATTCTTGAAATTTAAAATGAAACAGAAAAACCTTTGGACGACTGCACTACTAAATAGCACAATAACGCGCAGCTTGCTTTTTTTTTTGTGAGCAAACCATAATCTTTTAAAACTATTCTATAGCTAGTAACTCTTCAAATTTTAAATGTTCACATTCTCCTTCACTACTCTCCTTCCAGAGTGTAATACGACTCTATCCAAATGCATCTCCAGAGGACTCTTGAAGACATTGTCCCTTAATTCACTGATATAAAAGTTGATGACCAAAGATGAAGGGATGAATTCAAAGTAAACTGTTGGGATAGTCGAGCTGATACAGAAGTATTCCTGGTACCCAACCCTTTACTTATTATATTTTTAAATCTCCTGAATCATTATTTTTCTTCCTTCTCTCTCCCAGTGATGCACCAATTCATCAAAAGATTCTTAGAGAGATCACGTTCCTTCCTAATTTTAATTTCATATTTTTACTGTGAAAACATCATTAGTTACATGAAGTAATGCTAGAGAAAACACTGATTTTCATTTCATGAAGTGATAGGTACAGCTGCTTCATTAAGTCGCTTGTTTTATGAAACTCACCATTTTTGTCTCTTTGTATGTTTAAAGTTTCATATTTACATGAATTTATATTCATAAAAATTCATTTATATGACTCTCATATTATACAAATAATTTATTTCATATTTATCACCCTAAAGCTTCTTTAACTTCTTAAGGCCTCACTGCAACACTCTCTAGCTCTTCTTCACATTCTTTCCTTCCATTTTTAATACCTTTGTCCCAGTTCAGGCTTAAATGTAGTATCTTAAATCTACATCAGAAAAGGATGTGAAGAAGTCAGTCTACAGATGACAGAGGAACGAACTTCTTTGTGGACAGTTAGTCTGTGGTCAAATGCTCCTTGAAATCTTAAAAAAATTAGACTAGACCAGCAGAAAGTATGAATTGTGTAAGGCCAACAACAGATAGATCTTCATTGTATCAAAAGACCCTCCAAGAAGTAAGAACCACTGCTCATGGCTGACTATCTACTATAACCCAATTTGCAAGTTGGGTAGTCTACCGGTATTAAAGACCACATTCACAGCAGCTACAATATTTAATTTTAAGGCCTCATCGTACCATTGTTTTTGCTGACTTTGATCTGTTCGGTATACGAAGAAAAATATTTCAGCAAACCACCTTCGAGATCATGAAGATTCATGAAACCTACCAATCCTAAATAAAAAGATGTGAAAATACACCAAAATACTCCTTCAGGAGTGTCAATCTCAACAAGCAAACAAACAGCTCTCGCACCAAGAGGCAGGCAGTGAGCTGCACCTTTAAGTTAATCTGAACATAAGGAGAAACGTGCAAGCACAAGCTAAGAAACCGCAGCATGCTGGTCTCAGATGTAGTCTAATTTCTCTCTTTAATTCCAGAGCCGAAAAGCCCCTAGAGCTGAACTGATATGCATGAAAGATGATGCACAGAATTGCCAGCAGGATTTTTTCTACATGTCGTCAAATGTATGTTACACGAAATTGTCATTAAGGGCTAGCTTATTACATTTTACAGGGCTACAAATCTCCTTGAATTAAACATTTATGAGTCTTGCTTGGAATACCGAATCCTGCGGTATTTTTTTTTTTTTAAAAAAAAAACAACTATCTTTTTAAGCTATATATTTTAATATATAAATTATAAAATACTCATCATTAAATTCATCATCTATCTTGACTGAAATAGCAAGAACTATACTTGATATTCTCAGTTTCACAAAAAAAAAAAAGATACAGTTACTTTCAAGAAGGAGAAAGTAAATCCTACCAGCAGAACTCAGCATGTGCCTCACAGTCCAACTGCTTCACAACTAGCAAGCTGATGTATTTGCAAAGGTAAAGCAAAGCCAAAAAAAAAAAAAAAAAAAAAAAGTGCAGGCTGAACAAATATTTGAGAATATCTATTTTCCTTTTCAAGTATTCTCCTATCAGATTAACACAATTAACACTTTCATTTTGAGTAGAGCCATTTGGAAAGTGAGAAGGGAAAACTCCTTCTTCAAGAAGAAACACTGCACCCTGAAGGGGAAAATGAGAGTCCTGCCCATTTTTTGTGGGAAGTTAATCTTTGGAGTTCTGATTTAGGAACAAGTAAGTCAGTGGCTCTGGGTAAGTGCCAAGAATTTGAACAGAATAGCTACTTCCTGAGCACTGCAAGTAAAAGGGGGAAAAAAGTGTAGGCTGTTTAAAAAAAACCTCACTCAAAGAACTTCAGTTACTCTGAAGATTAGTCGCTGTCCTTCTTAAGGACAGATATTGTCACATTCCACTTCTGATGATCTAAAAGCGGGGGATCCAAAATGGGTTAATCTTGCTTACAACTTGTAAGTAATTTGAAAACACAACCAAACAACAGTTTCAGCCACATCAGAGGCTTTATCCCTTCCATTCAGCAAGACCGCATAAATGTTAATGAAGCATTCATCCCAAAACATCTAGTTTGAATGGTGGCATTGAGTAACTGTGGTGAAGAGCCTCTTCCAATATACCTGCTGCTGGCAGGGAACATTCATGGTGCTACCAGTAGAACATTTTTAGATAGTTCCCAATCTCAGTCCTCCTCTCAGATAGTTCCTCTCCTTTCCTTATAGCTAAACATTAAAATAACTGTGTGGCTATGCTCTGAGAAGGCTGAACACGTAGAGAATTAGGGAGGGGAATAAATGACGATTATCATTTCCAAAAATAGACAGAAACACATTTAGCAGCTTCTAATAGCTTTTAGTTCCATGCAGTGACAGGAGAACAGAAATAGTGATTAAACACAGCTTTTTCACAACCAAATCTATATACCCAGAAATTCAAAATACTGAATTGTGCTTCTTAAGTAAGAGAACTGCTCCCAGAGTTGTCAATTCACCAACAACTATCAATTGAAATGCTCAATGTATGGTCACACAACAATTCTGGGAGAAGAAATCAGACAAACTTGAGCTACTTTATGAGAAGTTTTTTCACAGTCCAATAAGCCCTTTAGGAGGTTTATCAGTCTCCCATGCATCTTTTTTTGTTATTGTCATAAAGGAACTGAGCATCTCCTTCATAACTGACAATGATGTAGGAAAAAAACAAAACGTAACCACCGGTCAAGCACAAATCTATGACAATTTTTGGAAGATATTTTATCTTGGGGGTGAGAAGGGGTATGTAAAATGAGTTGATCACTAAGGAGTACCTTTCAGCAACATTTTTCCAATGTAAATTTTACTAAAACACATGGACATAACAATAAGCATACTATTATGAGCTCAGAGCCAATAAACTTCCATAAAGCAGCATCTGACTTTAATACAATCCTTCAGATATTTTTTTCTTTAGAAGAGAAGGAGAGGAGCAGTATGGAGATAACAGCAAAGTGAACAAATCCACCTGTCTCTGATCCCATAGGTATTCCAAAAAGGATTCAAGACTCGTGTTGATCTACAGCTTTCTGCTGACACCAAGAACATCCTGTTTGTTTTATGGCCTATCTTCTAACCATCTTTTCTGCTTTTTAATAGGCTCTCAGCAGAAGAGAACAGGAATTTCACAGACCAAAAGCATTTTATAATCTTTTTTTTTTAAATAAAACAATTCTAAAATCTGGACAAAGAGACCTAACTTTATCGTTAACATATTGGAAGTCAGCGGTAGTGCCTTTGGCAAAAAGATCTAGAATTTCAGTTCTAGCAGAAACCAAAGCTGTCTTGGCTAAAACAGTCCTATAACAACGACAGTGATGGAAGTGGAGGGAGCGTATTACTTTTACATTAGGAAGAGTGTTGCCAGCAGGTCGAGGGAGGTGATCCTGCCCCTCTAGTCAGCCCTGGGGAGGCCTCAACTCAAGTACTGTGTCCAGTTGTGGGCTCCCCACTACAACAGAGACATGGAGCTACTGGAGAGAGTCCAGTGGAGGGCTACGAAGATGATCAGAGGGCTGGAGCATCTGCCCTATGAGGAATGGCTGCGAGAGTTGGGCCTGTTTAGCCCAAGGAAGAGAAGACTGAGGGGGGATCTTATCAATGTATATAAGTACCTGAAGGGAGGGTGTCAAGGGGACGGGGACAAACTCTTTTCAGTTGTCCCGTGTGACAGGACTAGAGGCAATGGGCAGAAATTGAAGCACAGGAAGTTCCGCCTGAGCGTGAGGGGGAATTTCTTCCCTGTGAGAGTGACGGAGCACTGGCACAGGTTGCCCAGAGAGGTGGTGGAGTCTCCTTCTCTGGAGATCTTCAAGGCATGCCTGGGTGCAACCCTGTCTACCATGCTGTTGGTGACCCTGCTGAGCAGGGAGGTTGGACTAGATGATCTCCAGAGATCCCTTCCAACCTTACCCATTCTTTGATTCTGTGAAGCACTATCTTCCACTTCCTACACGTTTACTTCCAGACACTATCAAATACCAAAATACTAAGATAAGACTAAACACAAATTTTAGTTACATTCGACTGGACATTTCTCAGGTTCTCAGGCTGCGCATATCTAAGTCTGCCAAGAACAATGGTCCCCCAGCTGTGTATGTATATTTGTGTTCTCTAGTTGTGCAATTGGGTATATTTCTAGGGGGGGGGGAAAGTTTCAAAGAAGGTATCAGCTCAAGTCTTGACATCTCTTCATAACTGTTGCAAGCAGACCTAAGACAAAATACTTTAGTCCAAAAAGATATCACAAAGGATCCAATTTTTAGACTGCCATTCACAACCAGGCAAAAAAGAAATACTACAGAGTATCCTCAATGATACTAAAAACTAATTAGAAAGGAAGAGGGGTAGACAAAGGGAAAATAGTCAATAGTTCAGTAGGAAACAAAGAAAAGCAGTTTTGTCTTCTTTGAGTAGCCAAAGAATACTGAGTAGTGATTCATTCATCACATCCCTCTTCCACTACACCCTTTTTACTGGGAGAACAGGACACACAACAGTTTTCGACAATCAGTACTGCGGCCTATCGCCCCCTATTCAAGCACCTGGAGGACATACTCATCTGTATTAAAATATGTGCAATCTTGCAGAAGAGAACTGTAAGCATGTATGTGACAGCAATCAGGAATTTTCAGTGCAGGAGACATGCAAAACCCGCCAGTGGACTGCCATTATATTGCCATAATTAATGTTTCGGGGAAAACCAGCTGGCGAGGAAAACATCTCCTTTATGGAGATACCTACCAAATATTTCACATCTCGAAAGCAGTGTTTCTTGCATCCTGAGAAAAAATGCCTTTTTAAAATTTTACCTCTGAGCCAACAATTGATTCTTTAACAGCAAAATACCTCATGACTTGATTTTAAATCCACCTATTCTCCATAATTCCACTGCATTAGAAGTCAGACCTCATAATATAAAGCCATTAACCGCAGAGCCAAACACAATTTATTCTTCAAATCAGTAAAACTCCAGTTTACTGCCTGCTTTTTTAATTAACAAAAATATATACAGGCAGAGTACATTTACCTACTTAAAACCAAGCCAGAAAGTATAATTCAATTAAAAATATTATAAAAACAGCTTGCTTGCTAGATGCCAGAAGTTTTAATAACATTTTTTCCCTTTTCTGTTTTTGGCCAGTCATCATTAATATTCCTAACTAATTAATTAATCTATGTCAGCCATGAGAGTTTGCGAACTAATGGAGTAACACCCACCAAATCTGACAGAGGACAAAACCCTACTTCTTTCAAAGGCCTACCAAAATATGCAAGCAAATGTCATGGAAACAGAAGCTCTCTCCATGGTAACATCATCTCTAGTATGGCAGCTAACCGCTCTAATTTCTAACATGCTCCAAGACAAGGTATTAGCTTAATTCCCATTTTTCATAGCCTTTCTATAACATTCCATAAATCTATCAGTTGTAAAGATTTAATAAAAGATTAATAGCTCACAAGTATGCAGTATTAAAGCCAAAGCTGAACCTAAGTAGAAGGGCAAACAGATTAGCCGTGACAAAGTGAGCGGGAGCAACATCACCTTGGAGAAAAACAACAAACTGAAGACAACATAAAGAACAGTTGTATCACAGCCATTTCCCATTACACCACGCGACTCAGTGCAACAGCTGTCAGCCTTGCTTTAGTGCCTTGCACAAACACACAGAAGGAAGTGCAGTGTAAAAAGGCACAATTCAGAATACAGTTAAGCAGCCCTTCTATCTGCCTTTATACAGTATTTTTTTTTAATCAACCAACCCAAGCAACAAAAACACTCAAATATAGCTTAAGATGGTTACTAGCATTGTAGCTCCTCTCCACAGTGATGGACCAGCTAAATGTGTAGCAACTAGAGCTGAGTGAACGATTTTCAGTGAGTAATTTAACAAATTAGGTCCTGTTGTGGAATATCTGTAAGCAGGCTCACGATTCTGACAAAATTACTATCCAAATCTATTCTACAACAATGTTTGCACATATATTTGCTGATTTGATCTCCAATACTATATATTTCACTTGTACCTACTAACAGGTAGTCAGATAAGTCATGTGGTGTTATATGCCCATTTGATCAAGAAACAGAAAAGAGAGCACTGGTTATGCATAAAAAAAACATATTTCTTATAACATTTTACTTATGAAAAATATTATGCCTTCCATAAGCATATGATACAAACATACAATACATACAAAAAGCTGCTAATGCTGAAGAAATCAATTTGTTTCAAAATGTGAATAAACAGTCACAAAAATACCTTCTAGTTCAGAATTGCATGCAAATTATGAAAAGTACACTCATGTTCTTTTCTGGTTCAAATATTTTAATATTTTAATGTAAATGTAAAGTTTAAACTAAATTAGCTAACAGCGATGCAAGCATGATGATTATATTACCTAAGCCTTTGAAAAGGCAAAAAAACATATTGATAACTTTCATTTGAAAAATTACATAGAGAAGGTTCAGCTTTGTTCATATTTAACCAGTAGAAGGGAAAAGTATATTTTCTACAGTCTTATTACATGGAAATAGTACTATGCTCTATATTTTACAGAGGGTTTCTGATTCTCAAAAATAAAATGCACCCTCCCAAACCTTATTAGTGCTCTGGAAAATGTTTCATAAACACTGTATCTGAGGTCACTCACTTCATACATGCTTATTTGCCTAATAGAAAAATCTACATTGCTTAAAAATGTTATTTTTGTAAATTACCCATACAAACAATAATGCTTGTGTCTATTGTACTTTCATTTTTGTCCTTGGAGCCAGAGGCATCTTTCTTTCTTTTTTTTCTTTCTTTTTTTTTTTTTTAAGCCAAAGAAATCTGAATTTTCTTTAAAGCTAATTCAGTTGATGCTAAAACCACTGCATAGGAATATGCTGCTTAAAAACTAGAAGAATCTGACCTCTGCCATTCTGTTCTCCAACTGAACTTTAATTTTCCTCCCCATCTTTGTGATAACACAATACCTAGCAGAAATCTTTTAAAAGGTATTTAGAAAAAGAAGTAGAGCTTTACACCATGTATATCAAAACACAAGGAACAACCTTGAGACTACTATTTTGCTAACCACATATCAAAAATTTTTCCTCTTTTCTGAGCTCGTCCTATGACCACCGGATCTGTGACAGATTTACATTCACTAAATAATGAAACATTTCCAAAACCAGACCACTTTGAATTATTTTTTAATCTTATGTTGTTCCAGTTATTCATTACTGATGGAACAAGCCGTATTTTCACTTAACAATGGCAACATCAATCCACAATCTGACAAGTCCCATAGACATGTATTTTAATTGCTCTCATAAGCTGATAATTCTCTCTAGAGAGCCCTATGTTGTACAAAATACATATTTTGTTTCAGTGGTTGAATGAATATAGAGATAGGAGATCTTGGGATTTCCAGTGATCACTGTTTGGAAATAAACAACCTACTATCTGTCAGTTCAAACTTTTCAAAACTTTCAGACACTGTTTCATGAGTGTACTAAGTGTTTCTTGAATCATGTTTTTCCAAGTACACAGAATGTCCACATTTCTGAAAACTGGGATATTTCCAGCTAAACCTTTTACCCGTTTTTCCCTTTTGTAATAACCTAGCAGATACTTCAGAGTTCCTCTGTCTTGGTGGACATGGAAAAGAGAAGGTCATTTAAATGAATACAGTCATCAGTGGTAAGAGAAAATAAGATTTTGCTTTATGATTATCTGCAGTAATTACTGCAGCAGATCATCAGTTTCACGTCTCTGACTTCCTCAGTTACGGCATGAAGTCCAGCATTGCCCTTCTAATCCTCTACTTAGAAGCACATATCCTGAATGATACAGTCACCTCTAAATTATTCTGATGTATATCAATGGAAGACAGTGGAAGTTTCTTAAGAGCAATTTATAACTTTCATATGAAGATCTAGACTTGTGTTTCCAACTGTACATTAATAGAGCTGGTCCACCATTTTGGTAAGTCAAAGTCTAAGACAGCTTTTGAATGACTCTGATGAATGGAATAGGGAATACAATTACGACTGAAACAAAAGCTACCAGCAGCCAAAATAAGATCAAATTGCATTTTGCCCTACCTTGTCAAAACAGAATATAATTCAGCAGGCACCACTGAGCCTTGCAGAGTGTACTATGTTCTATACATTACAGTGCTAGGTAGCTAAGTGAACAGGCTGATTTTAAATCTGTTGATACCTACTACAGATAGCAGTTCACAGATTTTTCTGATAACACCTCCTAGCAAGAAAACTAAAGTATGTTTTGATAAAAACAATAATACAGTTACCTATCTGTGATACTGACCCTCCATTTTCACATTTACAGTCTATAAGAACATTGACCCAGTAAACCTTTCAAACTATGAGTAATAGATGCAATTATTGATATTCCCCTGAAAGCAACCCTGCTTTCATAACCCTCAGGTGTATAACGTCATCCTCCTGACATGCTGTGTTACTGCTTACACTAAAACAGCAGGCTGAAGATCTAGCTAAACATTTTTCCTTATCTTAACACAAACCACAACGTTTTGCTTTACTTTGCTAGGTCACTTTTACTTTGCTAAAGCCTTGACTAATAAAAAATGAGGACATTTCATGAAGGATCTTCACGGAAACTTATGAGGTCTGTTGGCTCTCTTGGACATGCACAGGAGAAAGTCCAGGGAGAAAACAACCTCAACAAGGTTGTTCCTCCAGATATTTTCCTAATCTTTTCCCTTTGATAGAAAAGAGTACAGATGAATCATACATGAGACATTCTGCTTATCGAGAGCTATTCCAGTATCTGAAGAAAAGATAGTGCTGTTATACTTCCCACTGTGTTTTCCAAGTCATCATTCCTGATCTACCAAATCCTTAGTCCCAAAAAAGAATTCTGTATGACTCAGGACGAGTAGGAACACTGCCACAGAGACAGCTGACCACATCCTTAATGGCAGCCTATATTAAGGATGATGAGCAGAATCAACTAATGGAATCATCTAGTATAAAGCTCTCATCAATTCAAAGCAAAACATCTCTCAGACTTCCTTATCCATCCACAGAAGAGATTTGGTTTTCAAAGTTGATCCACCACACATGTAAGTTAACCTAATTTGTGGAATACAACTTTATTCTCTTAAGAGCAGATATATTTGCCAAGGCGAAAAACTGTGTTAGCATTCTCACCTGAACATCATGTTTACAGTATATATTCCTTATATTCATTCATTGTCTTTTAGTCAGAAAGTATGTGCAATCTGGCACAGCTAGGAGCATGGCAGCAAGTGTACTCAGCAAGCTCCTTGGCATCTAACTTTGAGACAGGAACAATGCAAAAAAACATATTTGAAAGTCTTTATGATTAACGATTCTGTCCTAGCATAAAATACATCTTTATTTCCCTACCACTTAAAACAGCAGCCTCCAGGAAAAAGCATCTTTTCAGAAAACCTCACAAATGACACAAACGCAGACACCACCTTTTTAATGTCAACTGACAATATTGAGGATGGCTAGTAATGTAAAATTTAAGAAATAGCTCCTGTCTAATGCCATTGGCAAGCAATGATTCAACTGCACATCAGAAGTTTAAGAACCTTTTCAGATAACCGTCATAAATGCAATTCATTGCCTTATAAATCAGAGAACTTCAGATGGTATAGGTCATAAGAAATGAGATAACCTATCTCGTTAGGTAATCAGACTTACAGCACTTACAACTATTCAGACAAAAGAATGAAGTCGGGCTAAATAATTTTGGCAAATAGCATATATATTTGCACCTGTAAATAAACCACAATACCAATAGTAGAAAGCTAAGCAAGGAAAACTTTTGAGACATCATTTTCTCACTAGATGCAGAGCTAAAAGTCGCTCGCTTCCCTCACTTGGCCATTTTCTGTGCAGTGTGGATGCTAGAAGCTTATACTTGTAAGAAATGTCCTAATTTCCTGAGGTGACAATTATCTCAGGTTCTTAGAATGTCAGTAGGAATAGTAAGTTTACTATGTTTGAAAACGGTAACGTTTTTGTTTAGGAGTCTAGAAATTTAATCAGATGTGGACTCTACTTATTCAGTGTTTATGTTGGTTTTTCTGTTGTTTATTAATACAGATCACTTGAAGACAGCAGAAACAAACTCGATTTGGCACAGAAAAAGTCACTTGTATATTCACAGAAAAATATTCAGAGAAATACTGTGCATTGCTAGACCATTTTAGCATGTTCATAAAGCATATGATAGGACGGTATGTTTGAGATATGTGTAGCAATTTACAAGAGGAACTGCTACGAACATTGCCATGGAAAGTGAATGTAACAGCTACTCACAGGCAGAAAAGAGTTGTAAAGCTCGGTGGTGTTTCAGGAGACTGGCAGCAAGTTCTCCTTTAAAGGAAAGTCTACCACAGCACAAGAAGTGCACACTGACATGACAACAGCAACCACTTCGACTGGTAAGAGATTCAGTCAGGAATGTTCCTCTTACAGAGCAAATCGCTTTTAGCAATGAGATACTCTAAGGAATCATAAAAGGTTTAGGTAGTAGGAGTCAATACAAAGGCTGATGAAAATTCTTATCCTCAGATTCTCTTCTGCTAAGTCTACAAAATCTAGGCTATCTACACTAAGGAACCACAACAAAATTGGAAAACTAAATCCAGAAAGTTGTAAAAAAGCAAAAACATTATGTACATGATCGTTAAAAGCAAAAATTTGTTAAGTACATGATAGCTCCTGAGACTTTATTCATCAGCTTTTGTACTGAGACTACATCTACTGCAATAGAAATACTTAACAGTAAGTGCTGCCTCATCACTAGCAAACGTGGTGTCTAAGTTTCAAACGTTTGCCAATAACTGACTTGGTTTATGTTTTAAAATTCACAGCAGAGGCCACAAAAGGTATTCTCTGCTAGGAAAGGCATACCAAGTATATAGGGTTATTTAGGAGAAACTGGCACTGTTTCATGAAACAAAACATGACCTTTTGGAGACACTGCGCTCAGTAGTACCTTTCAGAGATATTGCATTCAGTTTCAGTAATAGAAAGTTGAGGTAACTTTAGTGATTTTGGGTGAACATTTACAATGATGAAAAATGATAGTACAGCCTAATACACAATGGGAATAGTTCAAATAATTAACAGGCAATCAAGCATTTCAGACCACCACTAAGTCTGCCAAGGGAAAGGAAGGAAGAGCTATTAAAGTCTCATGCCATATTAGTCAGTAAAAAAAATCTGTTTATTATTCTCCTTTCAGTTTAAAGGCTAAGCTTTTTGTTAGTGCTCGATATTGAGAGTTAGGAGTTAAATAATTCAGTCATTCTTTAAAATAATATTTTTCTTAGAGGAGTGGAACTCAACAACTGTCCTTCTTCCTTTCCCCCAAAAATCTTAAACTCACACAACACATTTTTACTCCTCATCCAAAATAACAGCACAGAGTATCAAGTAGAAATCAGCCCGAGTCAAAACAAAACCATCACAGAACTCAGGAGGCAAAAAAGATGACAAAGAAAAGAATAAATCCTGATACAAGCTTTACATGGATGCTCAAAAACTGTCCTTAGGCCTTCCTAAGTGATAGCCAGCTAACCTGCTTTTAAATTGTTCAAGGAATAAAATAATTCTTTCATCCTTTTTCCAAGCAAGACAAAATAATAGTTTTAGCCAGCAAGAAAATCAGTTACAAAGAGACTGCTAGCATAAAAACTAGATAGCCTCAGGCAGATATCTAGTGAATGTATGATTTACAAGGCAGATAGCAAAAGTAATTTCACTGATGAGTGGGTACAGGTCAGCGAACTGATTCTGCCATCCACAGATAAGAGGCCATTTTTGAGATTTCAATTAAAAACACACAGGTTGGCAAACTGCAAGAGTTAAAACAAACATACAAAGTTGTTCACTATTTGGAAGTAACCTTTAAAAAAAAATGGTTGAAAGTTTCCAATCTTATATGAGCATTCAGAATCTGTGAACAATGCATTAGGCTTTTACCTGCAATCTACTGGGCAAATTCACTTAGGGTCTGGTCATAATCACAGGGCAACATACCTGTCCGTGAAGTTTCCTGCTGGCCTGTTTCACTCCTCCTAATTAGCACTTAGCTTCGGTCCCTGCTCTGCCAACCTGTTACATGCAGAGGGATCAGAAAGCTGATCAGATGGAATGGAGCTGACTCAGTAGTATGGGAGTTTTATCAGTAGCATCTTAAATGGACAGAAAATGATGAAGGGAAAAGAAGCGTTAGGGAGAAAAGACATAAAAAGAGAAACCAAAAGGAAGGTGGGAAATAGGCTATTGGACAGAGAGGAAGCATGAAAAGGAAACAGAGGAAAGGAAAAGAGTAGAAAGGAAAGAAGAGAAACAATAGTAAGAAAACATTGTCTTATATTTGTCTCTCACCATGGAGTTTGTTAGAGGATGGTAGGTATGACAGGGGATGTGCAGGGGGCACTATGAAGCACACATCACATCAAATCACCTATAAAACATTCTCAGATCATAAACTAGGCAAAAATCTCCATCACTTCCACTAACCACACATTTCTCATGATCTGTGAAAGCATTTAGTCTCTGAAAGAGGAGGAAGAAGGGAGGCCTTAGTCACTGACCTTTTCTGAAATTAAAGTACTTGCATGTCCTGGGAAACACCCCAAATAAATAATAATTCAGATAACTGGTGAATTAGTTGGGAACAATAATGCACAGTTAACATGGCCTTGCAAAATAAACTAACCTGCAGAATACAATCCTCTTACTCCTCAACATTGTGTCTACCATCACCAGTTGCAGTGCAAAACACTTTATGTTTCAGTACAAGGAGCTTATAATTCATAATATGAGTTTAAAAGGAGATGGTAAGACTAATAGAAGAAAATAGACCCTATTATACCTAGCTGAAACACTAAATTTGGTATAAGACTTTTCACAGATCTCTTTTCATCAAAATATTTGGATTTCTCTAAACTGAACTAACTCACAGACACTATTATGCTGAAGATCTCAGTATCAGAAAGAAAAGTGAGAAAAAAAGACCTCTCAGGGGCTTCGACTGCAAGCACCATTCCTATTCACAAATCATTTCAGGTACTTTCATTTTCATTATAAGACATACTTGAACCAAACTTCTAAGTAATTTCTTCTTTCTCCACCCTTCTTAACTTCCAGTACCATTGTTGCCTACAGTTAGTGGGGATTATATTCAGACACTCAGGTCTGGATGTCTGTATCTAAATTCACAGATCAGGATTTGAATATACTAAAAACACCTTCACCAAACAGACTGAACTAAGCTCAATTTTCATTATATTAAATAATTTGTTAACTTATTCCTTCTGCTTTAACTACTAAATTTACAAAAGCTGTTTCCCCCACACACCTCAAATTTTCTTGTCTGTAAATGGTTACATCCAGTCAACCTTCTCTGCCGCCACTTCATCCCTCTTTGCTACCTGCCTCAAATTCCTATCCACATCTGCCTCCTTCCTTCTCAAAACGCACATGAGACTTTACGAGCTCCCAAAAGAAATTCCTTAAATTTCCTGCTTCTCTAAATGTCAGCATCATCTCTCTTCTTCTACAAGATCAAACATGTCAATAAAAATGGTTGCTGAAATTTGTTTTCTTCTGGATATGCCACAGATATTTTGCAATCTGGCCTACCGTCTTTTCACTTGAGACAAACTAGGTTTATCAAAGTTTCTAGGTCGCACCATGTCCAAAATTCAGGCGTCTACCTCATCCAGCTATAAGCATCTTTCTCTGTGAAAAGCACCTAATAACATCACAGACTGGACTGCAGCTATAATGTGAAAAGAAAAATTATTTCGGTTAGTATTCTGAAAGGATCATTAATGTGTTGTTATATTCTGTTGCCCCTGTATGTTGCCAATTACTCTATGCTCTCAGTAATGCATAAAATAAAAAGCAGTGTCAGCTATATTCCCTTACATTTTTCAGTTAAACAGGATTAATATTTCCCAATTAATAAGTCTATAATCATTTCTTTTCACTAAATATTTTATTTATATTTTCCTCAACTCCAAAAACCATTGCGAAAACTGCATATCGCTTCATCTAAGGAAGTATCAGTTTAACCACAGGTATGAACTTACATTCGATAAATGCAGAAATAATACTGAAACTTAAACAATAAACTGGACTAAACAAATGCAATCCATATTTTAAAGAGAAAAAATTTAAATAAATATTTATACAACAAGAGATAGTTTTTATTGGGTTATGCTGGATCAGTGAACACAAGATCTACAAACACAAAACATATCACATATTAATTTCCAGCAACAATAAGATTAGAGAGACATTTAAGTAATTTCATTTCAAGTAGAAAAGGTAATTTCAAATTTAACTTTAGTAAATCTGAATAACATAACCTCTTATATTCAGAAAAGCGATGCTGAGAAACCTTTACAGTCACCTTAGATTTTAACAATATTGTGTGACAATACTAGGATTTCCTATGAAAATAGGAATTTTCTTCACCCTTGTAGTTTTGTTTTGAATAGCTATATATTAAAAAAAAAAGTTTTGTTAAAGAAACAAAAGGACGAACTGATCAATTATTTTGTGGTTAGCTGATGCAGAAGTAGCAATGAAGAACAAGGTTAACCTTATTTCCAGATGGCAGTGTCATCACCCTTACTAAGATCTACAATACAGAAAGTAGACCAGAAAAAAATGTGTTAAACTAAAACACAAATGCTTTCAACGAGCAGCTGTCAAGGTAGAAAACTTGGTCCAATTTAAACAATGATTCCTTGCCTTAAAAGGTAAGAAAAAACGTCAACATGGATGATGTTTCAGTAATACTGTATAACTACATAAACTGTATTTGTTAGATCAGAGCCAGCGGTAGCTTTAGTAGGTTGGAGGAGGCCATGCTACTGCTTTACTTTTATAAAGCCACTCTTGCTGCTTGAGAACCCCCTATTTATACTCTTTGGTGGTTGCTAAGAAGTCTGCCTGCAATTCTTCTTTGGTGATTTCCCCCATCCCATGCCAGTCACATATGTTTACTTTGGTAAGCAGGTTTCAAAGACATATCACGCTTTACTTTCACTAAAATAGTAGGTTATCACATAGATTTTATTAACAGTTTTAGTGTGTGAAACATCCTGGAGGAAGATGATAACCTGAGAGCTCAGACCAGTGGTTGAAAGTTCATGGAACTCAGGCAATCACAAAAAGGCCTTCCTGATTTACTACCACATCATATTGCTCATGTGGGGAAAAAAATAATAAAAAATAAAAATTAAAAAAAAAAAAAAAAAGAGTTGATTCCTGGAAAATATTACCTTGGATCAAACCAAAGTCACATACCCACCACATCCTATATTGCAAGTGGTTGAATTTAAACAGTTTAAGAAATCAGAAAAATAAGAATCAACTCTGAAAAGTAATCCTGACAAAAACAAAGACCAGGACATAGATAAATGGGTAGGGGGGAATAGGAGGGCAGGAGGAGTGAAAATCTCATTTGAAAAATAAACATGGGGGGAAAAAAAAAGATCAGTTTTTATACTACTTACTCCTGTAGGCTGAAAGATCAGTCCATCCACTTCATGGCTAACTTCTCTAGCAAAATTTCCTTCAAGAAGCTGTAGAACAAAAAGAAAATACTTTTTTTTTTTTTCAATAGAGAAATACTGCGCTCATAAAATTCCACTTTGAAGCACTGCTACTGTAATTGCTCTCTAGCAAACAATTTCAGGTAAGATATAACGTTAGAGCTTGGGAAAGGGCAACACAGAAAGCCTCAACACACCAGCAGTTTTTACAAAGAGCACTTGAGGCTCAAACAAGTCTCCGGAAGGCTACCCACTACAGCAGCACTTCAAGAAAATCTGCAGCCCAAAAGAAAAAAAAAAAAATCAAAATCCAATCCAGGCACTAGAAGGGAGAAACGGCGTGGCTGATGAAAAAGCTCTTCTGAGATGGGACACCACAGTCATTTGGGGGCAAACCAGAAAACAAACTCACCTCTTTAAAACACAAGTAGTGCTTATTTTCGCTTGAAAATATGTATTGAAAAATTTTTATGGGCATCATTCAAAATTCCCGTTTGGCAGACTCCTTAACTGGGACGTATCCCAGTAACACTGCCACACTACTGCTGAACAACCATCTGCGTTAATTCGGATCTCAAATACTATGTTTTACATTTTAAAAGACTGATTTCCGTGAAAGCGAATATCAAGTTGTTTTTACTTTGGAAAAACATCTGATTAAACAAACTAATGAAACCAGCTAGTCAACAGTTGTAGGAACTGATGATATACTTCCTTGTGCAACTATGATGTGCCGAAGGAAAAGCAAACAATTAGTGAGGATCAATATTTTGATAAGCAATAAAAAAAAAAAAGTGTAATTACTGGGATGTCTCTTCACTAATTTCAATTTATGTTTTAGTGTAGAAATCAAGAATTTATCCTAAAGTTTTAAGTGCATTTGGTAATGTTTGAAAAACTTTAAAAGATAAATTAACATACGGTCATACGACACAGCAAATACAGGATTCAATAAATCACGCTCAGTTTTGAAAGCAATACTTTGACCTAGACCATGGTTTAGACATGGGTAAATTTTATACCATTCCTGCTGTACGGTCTAATTTAACTGAAAGACCCACCAACTTAAACTGAAGTAAATTCCACCCTCAGTAAAGGATTACTTTTAAAAGCATGAAAGGAGTTGAAGATTAACATTTCTACCTTCCTATATGCTGCATGACTCAGAACAGTGTAGTTTAGCATTTAATAAATCAAAAAGCTTTCTGATCAAATATTTTAAAATAATAATATAATATATAACCTGATATATTATCTAAAATTTGCAGATACTCGCACACACTAATTCATCATTTTGCTATAAAATAACAATAACAGCACTACTCTCCCATAATTACAAAATGCAAGGGACTTCCTCATATCACACTGACTTCCAGTTTCAGATTTGTCGAGTCATGAACTCATTCTCCTCTTTTCGGAGGCACCCAGTAATCTTAGTAAGATATTTTCTGTCAAGCGTCCATTAGATATTGAGGATAAAAAGATATTAGAAAATAGCATAAGTCTCAACAGATCACCAAACTTCGTTGTGCTTCTAGTTATTCCACTTTCCGTCTCAGTAGGTCAACAAGTATTTCAGTGACAATACTCTAGAACAAAATTTTTTGCTGGAAAGGATCAGCATTTTTTTGAGGGCAAGAAAAAAAGAAAATTTCTCTGAGCTTCTTCCTATACACTTCTTCTTGAGAATTTAACGAGACAGTATCTGTGAACAACAGAATGTAAACCTATTCGATAATCTGGAAGTTTTGAAAAGACAGTAGAATGTCTAGGAAGCAGGTACTCGACTTCTAAGCAAAAATAATATTTTTGATACTAAAAATACAGTTGATATATGATTTCTAGTTTCATGAATTTCTATATGCAGATATACACAGTTAATCTTTTAAAAAGCCCATCTTCCTGTTTAATTTACTACACATGTTAACATTTCTAATTAACTTGAGCAGTACAATCTTTTTAATCGGCACCATGATAAATGGCACACCTGCTTGACTGGGACCACTGCCAGGGACCAGATAAAATGCAATGCATCTCAATGACGTTCTACAAAAGATGGGTAAATGATGCATGCAAGCCAATCCTGCTGGTATGCTGTTCCTTGTAGCCTACCGCTATGCATTTCCACCTGTGAAATCCTTCGTTCACATCTCTCAGCTTCCTGCTTTACTGGGAACATTGCAAGGAACCATATATTCATATTACAGTTCATTATTCTTTTTTCCCCCATTATTACTTTAAAATTAAATCAAATTGAAAATAATCGCTACATCCAATAAGAATATTGCTCTGATGAAAAGAGTGGTATAATCACATGAAATGAATGGAGCCGTGTGACAAGCAAAAGGATTTCTCCTTGCTGTTTAACCACTGTGATTAAGAGCAACAGTATGACATCAAAAGCAGTGCTAATAACCTGAATCACTGAAGCTGATTTTGCTAAAACTCTGAATCAGTCAGCACAATTTCCTGAGTGGGTATGTGAACAATTGCATTTTGGAGATGTCTCTGTACTTCACAATAACAAAATCACTTGGCTCCTCCAGCAGGAAGAGGAGGAAATTTCCATGCAGATTCCACACAATCCTAGTCAGTTTTAATTAATGTTTCTGTAATTCCAAGGCAACTCACACAACTATGAGTTTTCAGATATCATTTTACTCATAAAATAAGCAAGTCTAGTAGGTACTACTGCATCTCTGCCTTTTCCTTACCAAAAATTCTCATAGAAACACAAAGTACTATGAGTTGTGCAAAACACAAAACATCTATTAATGTTTTTCTGTTAAGTCCTATTAACTTTCAGAAAAAAAAATTGTCTAGAGTCCTTCCACACAATTATTACTGATGTCCTTTGTTACAGTATTGAGACATCTCTTAACAATTTTGTCTGTATTTCTGATGCAAAGTTGATACCATTTATTAGTCTGTAAAATAATTGGAGATACAAGAAAAAAGATCACTTTGTATTACAAGACAAACATGTACTTGGTTTTCTTGCTTTTTCAGTTTCAGACCTGCCATAGGCTTCATTCAGTTTTAAGTCAAGCTACAGCAATTCTGCATGAATCAGCCCTAATGTGGTTTTTCAGTTATCTCCAACTTAACAATCGTCTACTTCTTCATTCCACAGAGAAACTTGTGAAAGAGAACAAAATTTATTCAAAAGTATTGGATACAATAAATTAAGAGTTGAACTAGCTGTCTGTCTGTTGACTAGAATTCGACATGAGCATACTCCTATTCCCCACTTCATACAGGCAACATCTTAAATCACTTAAGTTTCAGCTCACTTTCAAGGACACTAACTTTTGTCTAACGATGAAAGTCTTCAGCGTGAGACCACAGACTAATCTTCTCATCCTGAAAACTGCCAGGTTTTACAGACGTGGTTTCACAATGGTATAATCTCAGTACAGATACTGCAGATTTTTTCAAACATACTGGACAGTTTTCAGAAAAAGATTGATAAGTTACCAGCACTAATTACCACCTTATTTAAAAAGAAATGATTATTTATTCTCCCTCTTTGCCCTTCTCTAAAAGAGATGACAGTCTGTTTTAAAAATAGGATATTACTTCTAGATACCCTGTTCCATTATGCCTCAATTCTACAAGTTCAATATAAAAATTATTTTAACATTAGTGCCTGAAGTATTTAAGAGGTTCTAGAACAAGTACACTTCCAAAACGGGAGGCACACAGTTTTTAAAATGTACAATGGTTAAGAGAACTGATGAACATATTAAATTAATTTAATGCACGTCTGCTACTGAAAGAGATTAGCTACTGCATGTCTGCTAACTCAAGATTTAAAAAAATCCTCGTGTCTATTATTGCATGAGGAAGTTTTTGACGAAACAATCTCTAGATCACATATCCCATTGAAGAACTGTGTAACAAAGCCATTTCTATTTGGCCTTTATATATTTCCCATTTCCAATTTCCCATTTTTTAAAAAAAACATCTCTAGTATTTCCACGGTGGCCTCCTTGAATTTAATTTAAGAACAAATAGTTAAAAAAAAAAAAAAAAAAAAAAAAACTGCTTGGCAAAACTATTTTGCTTAAAAATCAGGATAGAAATCTTGTATTTCAGAAATCCCAATTTTGAATTACACCAGACATTCTACCAATAACACTGAGTATGTTAAGTATTTAGCTCAGTTTCATCCCCAGAATTCTATCCCATCCCCATGCCCCAAAACAGACATAGCCTAGATCACCAGTTTAGATTAACTTTCAGATAGCTACAATGAAGATGGGACATACCTATCATCCCATACATATAAAAGTAACTTTTGACATGATATGCTTTTGACATGAAGTGCCAAGTAATCTTTTGCAAAAGCGTCCAGTCTCAGGTTACAGTGGGCAGTGCTGGAGAACCACAATCTCTGCTAAATTGCTCTTATGAACTATTGCATGCATAATTAAAAAAGAAAAAACTCTCCCATAAAATCTTTTTCTGCTTCGACTTTTCTTCCTTGTTCTTCCATATGTATTTAGACTCTGAATAAGTCTCCTCTTAGTGTTCTTATCTGGGACAGAATTAAGCTTCAGATTCTGAACCATAACCCATGGAAACAGATTTTATTCTTTAAACATTTCCACAGTTTTCCCTCTAAATTTAGAATTATCAATTTTTTTTCCATTAGCTGAAGACATCAAAACTGGAGTGGACAGAGTATTCCGGAAGAGCTGTATCATCAAAAAAAAAAAAAAAAAAAGCACTCCCCCTTGTCCTACTCAAGAGTCTCCTTTTAGAAAGATCCTTGGATATATTAACACTTGCCAAGTATTTCACCAGCTGATTCTTCATTGCAACTAGATCCTTGATTGAAAGGGACTCTTAAGTGACTGTGAAGGTCTTGCAAGCACGGCCTATGATCTCAGAAGTGTGACTTGACACACAGCCATAAAGTAAACACTTTTTGCTTGTATCCAGTGATTCCGAATGCCATAAGTGGTTCAACATTAGCATTGATTGCTCACATACAACCGCATGAATGAGACAGACTGAATGTTGAACCAATGAATGCTGAAGAGCAGTTTCCTTTGCATCATTCTCATTTCCTAAGTGAAATATAATACGCTACTTAATGTCAAATAAATGAGGTGAAAACAATGTTTAATGTACGAACAGAAGTGCATCTTTATAGCACGTTAAAGTCTCATTCTCTAATGTATTTTTAATGATTCATTGTATTTAGCTATACTTACCTTAAAATTTTTGATTTGCTGGGAAACGACAGCCTTTTAAGGCAAGAAAGGCAATATAGCGTGTTAACTATTAGAGTAAATTCACAAAACCACAGTTAGTACTACATATTCTTACACTAATACACTAAAAAGTATTAAGTGAAAAAATTTTTTGTCCGATGGTAATGGTCCAAAATACACATAAGAAAGGGAAGGATCAGAAACTGTAGAAGTTAAATGAAAACCTTAATTCCCCCAAAATAATTATCTAAATAAGTTTTATATGCTCATTATAAAACACCAAATAGTGGAAGGTAACTGCTCCATTTTTAGTAAATTAATGAAGAAATCTACTTTGAGGTGACTGCATAAGGAATTGAAAGTGTAAACTTCTTGGTTGCTCATCGCTTATTTAAAAGGAAATTTCATGCTCCTAGACTGTAAAATCAGTGTGCAATTCAAAACGCATGAAAATCCTCTAAAAATTTATGCATATAGCGCAAATCCTAGATTCATGCAGCCATCCTCTCAAAATATTCGCTTACATAGACAGAGAAAAGCTTAAGTGTCATTTTGTCTATATAAATATGTGTTGAAAGCATTTTATGTTAACCAGCAACTTGGTGCTAAGCAGGAAGAATGAAAGTAAACTTCAAAGGCTTGACCATTTAACAAAATCATTATTTAAGTAGTAATTTGTTGCAATGATGAAAATTACACCAAAGGACTGGGTGAAAAAAAAATGGGGGGGGGGTGGATTTCTCAGCTGATAAAATTAAAAAACATTTACTTCTTATAACGTATTTTATAGAAAGCTTTTCAGTTTGATAATTTACTAGAAGCTCCGAAAGCAATCATACTGGAAGACTAAAAGACTAAAAATAACCTCTTTGCCAAATCATACAGCACATTTTGGCTCAAAAGACATTAAAAACGCCTAATTACTGCAATGGATTTGTTCCCTATCAGAGCGAAAGCAGATAACGGCAGCAATGTGAGACTGATGTTCACTAATATGATCAAGAGACTAATTATTATCCATGAATCATTTGTAGCATTCAAAACTTGATTAATGTCAGGTCAAGTTTAACATGTGATAGGTTTTATTAGTAATGCTCGGCTATCCCACAGCTTGTCAGTTTAAGCGAGTGCCATCTGTTCCAGGCAGGAATAGCCAAGAGTCAAAACAAAAGCACAGCGGATACGACTGGTCGCTGAAGAACGTTTCAAGAATTCCACAAGGGAGCGAGGCGAAGAATTTTAAACATCCTGGACCAGAATCCACCACAGAAACACCTGCTGGAGACAGCAAATTTGTAGCCCCCACAACAAGCACGCAAGAAAGGCTTTTACCCTTCCAAAGCTTGACTGAAGGAGTACTTAATGCTACCAGATTTAGCTGCCACTAGATCTGTAGACTAGATCTCACCTTTTGATCATTGTCTAGTAAGAAAATGTCAGTTGCAAGACTTTCTGCACAGCTTCCGCTCTATAATAGTTCATCATCTTTAGCAAGCATTTTCTTGCACAGAATATCATTTATTAGAACAGTACTTTACCCTTTAAAATAATACTCACCGTATTCATGTGCCTACAGCGCTACGGCTCACGTAGCACCACACTGTTAGAGGACAGCAAACCTGATATTCACGTTCCACAAGAAAACGCACTGACAATCTTGCTTTCATTATGCATAATTACAAGAAGAAATCTGTTTGCAGTAGGCTCACTTTCTAGTATTTTACAGCCACTTTGTAGGACCAGCTCTACCAGCGGCCCCTGCTCCCACATACCAGCTGACTGACAGTACTTCCAGCACGCCAGGCGCTCACCTGGTCACCTCCGCGCGCCCGCCCCGAGCTCTGCACTAATAATAGCAGGATCAGCAAGGCTGAAATAACGCAAGGAGGCACCAGCCAGGTGCATGCACAGAGAGGAAGGAGAGTGACCTCACTGCATTCAGTGCTGCTCCCGCACCTACCTCCTCTCCTCTCTGGCCAAAAGCTAGTTAGAAACTCAGCAGGAGCACACATTTATTTACCTCACGGCTACAAAAGCCCTTTCAGACGTACAACAAATCTGTTGCTTTGCTGTTCTCTTGCGTTCTAAGCAGATGAGCCGAAAGTCGGTGGATTCGGGCAGCCACTAGGAGCGTTTGTGGCCCATACTTCAGCTCCGAGCGGTCTTCCGGCTGGGAGCATAGTGTGCAGGGCTCCCAAACACCCCTTAATGTCTTCATGCATAAGGCAAGTATTCTGAAGACTTGACACCAGTAGGCCACGGACCATAAATAACATGGCAATTTAAGGAACCACAGCTACTGTACAGTTTCCTCTTTGATCATTTATCCATACAATTTCATAGTGGATAGATCCGAATGACCCAAACTAATAGCACGTGTGCGGTAGCATTGTAACTAACAGCACGATTCCTCATTGAGTCACGCTCTAAAAAGGAGCAATTCTGTGGAAAAGTCTTTACAGGAGTCGACATATTCCTCCCAGGAGGACGGACAACTATCTAAATTACCATGGAGAAAGCTGAAATCCTCTTTAGAAAAATCTGTCTTGACTTAATTCACAGCCAGGTCCAACACGGCTACTACAAACTCAACAAAAGCACAGCGAAACCTGCCGATCATTCACCCTTCCCGCACCAGCCACAAAACAGCAGCAGTATGGCCCAGCCCTTTCATTCTGGAGATGGGTCACACAGCCTTTTACGCATATTCAGGAACTATATGCCTCAAAGCGTTCCTTTGTCATAGAGGCAGATTTATCATGCAACCCAACGTGCACGTCAGACTTCAAGGACACATGCGCTGCAGCTATGCTTTTGGTCAGACATTCTTGTTTGTACTCGTATGACAAGGAAAGAGCAACGCCCTCAAGCAAGAAAGCCAGAGACCGATCCACTCTGTCTGCAACCTGCTTCCTTGTCAGTGATAGTTCTTATAGAACATAAAACAAGAGAAGATCAAATATGTCATCATCTGATACTTGCTTCTTAATCCTTTTTACTATCTTTCTAAAGGACTTAAAGAAAAGCTGTTTTCAGATATAAGGTTGGCTGAGAATTGTTGCAGTCAGTAATGCGATGCAAGTTCTGGTATTTAAAATGTGAAAGAACCATACTACCTTGATTTCATTACCCAGCCACAAGAAAAAGAGAGAAAGAAAAAAAGAAAAGCTATATAAACAATACAATATATTGCAAAGGGTTAGGGGCAATTATTGATAGTTCCTTTTGCTCTATTTAATTTTTGGTTTCAGAGCTGATTAATAGTGTTCATGTAGTTAAATCTACAACTAGTGTTAGTAGTGTTTTTTCTGCCTTACTATTTGGATCAGGGACACTTTAGAAAAAGAAAGAGCACACTGCAGTAAGAGTCCCGCTGAGGTATCACCAGTTTGCTAGTTCTGAGCATACATATGCAAAGGTCATGTACCTAATATATTCAAAACAATACCCAAGAATAACACAAGCACTGTGTGTTAATGCTTAATTTGACAGCACATCTGCATTACTGAATTCAAAATAGGCATTAAGCATCTCTCACTGTCAATCTCTTTTCAAAATCACAACTGCAAAACTGACATCAATTACCTAAGATGTTTTCAAATGATTTTTTCAAATAAGAGAAATAGGCTGAGCACGGAGCAAGTTTAAATGACTTTGGTGACAGTTTTAGGAGGAGAGAAACAGGGATTCCTCGATGCTATGGAAGACTCTTTCAAAGAGTAATAATCTTTCATAATTATTTTAACTCATGGAGAAAGAGGCAGTACATTTCATACTTTTTCAGTTTAATTTACTGTGCTCTTTGCATTTCTCTACTTTAACCCACAAGGTACTGTCAACTTTCTGGGACTGAGATTTTCTCTTCATTACTTTCCCCACCTCTCACCATCATCCCTGGGAGATGATGATTAAAGGTGGCAACACATTATGCACAACTGGAATTTGCACACCTGCCTGAGACTGGAGTTCTGCTGCAGCTGGAAGATGTTAAATAGATGCCATTAACAAATTCTTTGATCTATTGGTAAATGATCTGTACAATCTGCGACAATAGTGAATGGATGGCAGAGGCTCTTTAAAGGCTGTGTCCTCAGCTCGGTAAGATTCTGCCCGCTAATGCTGAGAAGTTCCCCAGAACTCTGGTTTTGAACAAATGCATTTGAAAGTTCCATTGTCAAATGAAAAAGAGACATTGAGTTGAGTATAAGGCCTTGCAAATGTGGCCAAGGACATTTCAATTTGTTCTCTAAATAATTTTCAAACATTTTAAACTTGATAGGTTTTATTTGTCATCCAACTCTTGAGTAAACCGCTACAATATAATCCAGTCTCCAGTTGTCAAGAATGTGGACATGCCTGTTTAATTAAATCAGATAATTAAGCATCAAGTTTTATTAAGCATTCCCACCAAGACTCATCAACAAAGACAAATTTGTATATACAATAATTCAATTAGACATAAAATGGATATTCAACAACACAAAGTCTTTGCACATTTACTGTCACACTGTCTGATTCAAATCAGGCTAATGTATTCCACTGGGCACAGATGCAGTGTTTTTAACACAGATTAAGATTTAACATTATATTCTGGATGCCTAAAAACATCTGATTTTTCAGTTATGCAATGGCACTTGAGGGCTTAATTTGCTAAGAAGTTGAATTAAAACTTGCTACTGTAAGACCATAATGGTAAAATACTGCAATTTTGTTGCTTCTTAATTAAAAAAAAAGATTAATTTTGTACATTTCTTTTTTCTTTTTTTTTTTTTTTTCCCAAAATCACAGACCATAAGGAAGGAAAGATCTAGCAGGGATGTCCTCTAATCTTATATCATAATAAATTGCTTTAAACTCCCCCCTCCCCATCTTCAGCATTTTCTTTGTGCTTTTATCCAAATTACGCGCATGTCCCTTGAAATCATTCCACTACGAGAAGGCTGATGGCTTCCCCATGGAGCTCGATTGCCAGGAGGCAGTTTGGAAAGTGACAGGCTGTGAAGTGGCACAAAGGACAATATTAAACAGTTGCCCCTCAATTAATGAGTAGAGCGACCCACTTACTCACCACAGCTGAGTCCTCTAACTAATTCAGAAGACTTCAAATAACACCTTTTCAATCGCCCATACTGAGATACCAACTGGTAATTAAGTCCAAACAGATTTGTGTTTTCTCTGTTTAGGTCATATAGCACAATGGTGAAAGTAGAAATCAGTGTTAAACACCTATGGGCATTTTTCCTAAAGAGAAAGGTAGATTATTTCCATTGCTATATAATTGGTAAATTTTAAGACAGTGAAGGATGTTAACAGCTAAATTGAATATGTACTGTTCCAATGTTTAAACTTACAACATGCATTCAGTATAATGCTTCATCTACATGTGCTTATTTTTCTGCTAGTTTCATTGTTTTCTTTTCCACAGTGTAGTATGGAAAGTCAGAATTTAATGACGTATTTCACATCTGAATTATACTACATTAAATTAATTTGCAGCAGCAGCAATATCAAACGTGGGTCACTAGTTATTAAAATAATCCTTCATGAGAACATTCAGGATTGCTTGTTTTAACTTCATCAGGTCATTTCCTGAAAAATGTGAAAAGTAACTAATGTGTGGAATGATTTCTTAAACCAAAAGCACAAAACTCTTTCCCTTCCTCCCTAACCCAAATTACATTATGCTGAAATATTATGCTTGAAGTTCAGCATCACAATTAATAATAATCAAAAGCAAGTAGCCTAATCCTCCTTTGTTAACTCCAGGAAATGAACAGATTTGCTTGTTCTTGCATAGGTCTCCTCAACTGACCTCACCAGTGCAAGGAGGCTGAAAGTTAGCCATAGCTGAGTCATTTTTTCTAGCACAGGGAAAACGTCTTGGTGTAAATCTGGAAAACCTAGCTCTCGAGACAGTGTTCTACTACTAGGAGATGCAAAGGGAGCAAAGAACATTTCTCCTATGAGCAATGCCAATCTTTAGCGGGTACTTGAAGTTTCCCCGGCAAAGCATTTCCCCCACATCAACCTTCAGGCAGGCTTGCCTAGACTAAGCAGATTTTTAGGCTAAGCAGGGAAATAGGGTCCACACACTGCTTTATAATCAAGATTTCTGAAACTACAAAGAAGTAACCAGACAGATACCTCAGGCTGCATGATTACTATTCACTGTGCAAAACAAATACTTTACTGTGTACAACAATTTCTGTAAGGAGTATGCTTCTATTTGGTATCATAAGAGGAGACTAGAGCATATAAACAGAGCTACGAATTCTGCTTGGTGTTGGCAACAAACTAGAAACTACCTATTATGGAGGTGAAATGTGAGCATTTGAGTGCCTGAGCACTGCCTTCTCAATGGAATAAATACCTCCACTGCAATTTCCAAACTGTTACTCAGAGCTGATAAAGATTAATCACAGAAGCATGATTCCCACTCTACGTGGGAACCTCTCAACAAGAAGATGGCTTGAAGTCTTGAGAAAGAGAGAGAGAGAGAAGGCAAGTATTCTCCAGTTTCGTTATCTGTTGTCAAAGGCAGAAGGATTTCCCTACAGTTGCACCTGTTTCCCAGGTATTAGAGTCCAAATACTGCGTGTTAGGGGAATTTACAGATCCTGGAAGCTTATGATCACAGTGCAAGTATTTTCATACAGTCCCAGTGGAAAGGGGAATCCTAGGATCCCTATAACACGTGGTGTATATCCAAAGAAGGCTCTTACAATAATACTGCAAGTAAGGCAGAGAAAAAAATATATTTATTATTTTAACAGATACGCAATTTTTGAGCTAATGAATAAGTATTTAATGATTCTCAGAGTGGGTGTGCTTTCAAATATTTCTGAAAATTGAAGAGGTTTAATGAAGGAGGTTCAAGCAGTGGTCAGAAAACCACAGACAACTGGGTCACAGGACCTGACAGACAGTATTGCAGCTTCTCTTGATCACAGAAAGTGAAGAACACCCAGAGGCAGCTGGATACCCCCCTTAATGCTGGCCTTCAGAGTTCCTGCTTACCCTCTTCCTCCCACAGCCAAAATTATGTTTATCTAACAGTATCTACATCATTCCAGTGCCACATCTGGTTGCATGAAACAGCTCCTGTTAAAGCACCAAATTTTAAGTGGTAATAATCTACATTCAGCTCAAGAACCACAGTTTGGTTATGTATTTCACAGTATAATTTACAAAGCTTCCATTTGGTCTGCTTGGAAGTCCTTATCTTCAAAAATAAATGGAAGCACTGCATCACTCAAATTCAACACTCGCATGGTAAAGTGGTCTGAAAAATAGTCTGAAATACCACGTGCTGGGATACAGGGCAGCTGTAAATTGAAGATTTCTGAATTTCAGAATGTTCTAATATGAACCTGAGGTAAGAACCTTTCCAGCTTCTTATTCACTACTTATTTACTAACTTCACCAGGTCAACTGTTATTTGCATTTCAGGAAGAAAAGCAGTTAAAAGATTTGAGTTGTGAACAACCACCCGCAGAAAAGCAGATAGGAGCGCATTAAGGCAATATTGCTTTGACAGCATTTAACTTTCAATTTTCAGGGAGATGGCATAGGACAAAGTGAGGAAGCAAATGTACAAAGTAAAGAAATAAAAGCAACCACAAGCAAAATGGTAGAGTGCAGACAGTTAGAAGATAATTAAAGGAGATGATAAACAGGCCAAAAACCTAGAAGAGAACAGATGGAGTGAAAACTATGGTGTAGGCCAGACACAAAAGAATGACTGCCAATTCTGGGTCAGGAAACGGAGGATTGATAGGTGATCCGATTAAGCTACTCCTTAAGGCATAGAAAATAAAAACACAAATAAAAACAGAGAAAAAAGATCTTTTTGGCATAAAAAGGCTTCCAGATGGTACCATTCTCCCTCCACCAAGATATGTAATTCAAAATCTTTGATAAATATACTGAGATTATTTGACAGTTCTGCTGCTGCCATTTACTTCTTCCTGGTTTTACCCCATGACTGTAACCCTCCTCTACATCCTTGTCAATAGGCTACTTGGGGACCTAAGGAGAGGGCTCTGTGGTCTTTTACACTCGCTTTTTAGTTAACAGCTCTCTACGCAGACAAGAGCGAGCTATGTCTCTATATTTTGTCATTTATTAGGGCTCATTTTTTCATGCCTGTATCTCATGAACTCTAACCATGCAAGTACTAGTTTACAGCTGTCACGTTTGCCTGCAACTTATTTTATACCAACATCAGCATGTCATGCACCTACACAGTTTTGTTAATCATGACAGAGCTCCACAGTCATTTAATTTTCCAAGGCAAACCATCTCATCAGTGGATATAAATTTATCAGAATAACCTTCTGAACATACTACGTTCCCAAACTACAAAAAGCTGTTTCAAATTTGGGGGGGGGGGGGGAAGATCCCACGTATCAAATAAATAAAGAAAACAAAATAAATGATCTGACAGTCCACAGATTTGGCTGAAAACTTTCAAGAAGGTCCTACACCATTTAATCTTCTAGTAGAGATTACGTCACCATTCTAATCCCTCTAGGACAAGCTGTCATTTTAAAATCAGATAATAGCCTAAGACCTGACAAGTCACTGAGATGCAGTGTGCAGCATTTGACAGAGGCTGTTCATTTGACCTGGATCACTGTTCAACCTTTAGCCCTATCGTACCATTGAGCGTAATCAGCAACAATTCTCCACAGGACCACGAACTTCACAGAATGAAACTCTTTTTCCACTTTTGCGCAGCAGCATATTCAACAGGCTTTTGTCTACAAAGAAAAACTTTGCTAAGGACTTCTTGGTTGGCTTTCGCAATGAAAGTCAAATATTTCTATGATTTCTAAGAGTTTTCTTCCTATGTACCTATACTTCTTGTTCAATGTAAGAAAGATAGCTTCACTTTTGAAAATCCTGAAGTATTTTTATAAACAAAAATATGACTCCCAGGCTAAGAATATGCAACATATAAAACACTAATCCTATTGGTTTTAAATGTCTTAGCATCAAGGAAAATGAAAGAAAAGATATTAAAATTAATACCTTGTTTAAAATATGAAACAGAGGGAAAGCATTTTAACTGTGCCAAGTACACCTATACAATTAGTAATTAAAAACAGATTAATTGCAAAAAAATATTTCAGAGCATTTGAGCATACCATAAGCCAAACATCAATTTGCCATGGTCCTTTCCATTCCCCCCTTGCTTAAAAAACAACAAGAAAAGTATGCATTGCATAGATTCAGATGAGAAATCACCCATTCTTAATAAAATCAATTTATTGATTTATTGTTAGGAGCTCCACAGTCATTTAATTTTCCAAGGCAAACCATCTCATCAGTGGATATAAATTTATCAGAATAACCTTCTGAACATACTACGTTCCCAAACTACAAAAAGTTTGTGGAGCTCAATTTATTGTTGCCCAAAGTTTCTGGGCAACAACGAAAGCAAACTAGGAAAAGACAAACAGTTTAAGAGAAATTCTAAAACTCAGACTGCTGCCATCCCTTATGATGAGACGAGAACTGATTGATTTGATGATCTTATCCCTTTGAATTCTGTTCCACACTAATAAATGAAAAGATAACAAGCTATGCAGCCAAAATGACCAATCACACAAGCGTAATGACAAAGAGCAAAGATTCAACACTGCTCACAAATACCTAGAACATACGTAAGAATCTGAAAGTCATCTAAAAAGGTCGACTTTCTCACAGAGTAGCTCTGTTCCCAGATAAAAGAATAAACTGTGTTTAATAATTCTTTCAATATAGAAGTTGACAAATTTAGTGATACTGTTTTCGCCAACAATATCAAAGTTCAGCATGGTAAGATTTCTAAAGATATGCCAAGGGAATATAGCTAGGCAGTCACCAGGTGACTGTCCCTTTCTTTTCTTCCTCTCACAGTCAAATCTCAGTCTTATCAAAAGAAACAAAAGCTCATCAAAAATTGTCTTAAAACAATGTTCGAGATTATACTGTAGAGATATAGCCCTTATTTATGAAATCTGTTATAAACAACAGATACTAAGGCAAAACTACAGATGTTACCATAATATTTAATAATTGCAATTTAAAGTACACACCTCACTTCACAACATTTAATTTTCAGATCAGAAAAAAAAGCGCCAGTGCTCCAACTCTAACATTAGATTTCCAAATCTACAACCTTAGGAACAATTTAATTATTTGAAAGGATACATGCTACAAAAATTTACTGCTCCTTCAGGTAATTTCACATTTTTATAAACACAGAAAATAACCAAACTTACATGGTCAAAGTTTGTTTTTGCTAGTATAATTAAAAGTTTTGATTGCTTATTCAGTTACTAACATAGTGCTGAGAGTCCCGCTCTTCTTGAGCATTCTTCCTACAATCCACTCAAACTAACTCACATTTACAGATGTTGTTAATAAAAAGAATGGCCAAAATATTTCAGTCTGGAACACTATAGCTCAACTCATTTTACAAAAAGGAATGAAGAAGCCAAGCTATGGAAAAAAGAGGTCTATAATGTTTACTTTTGTGAAGTTCAAACTGTGTCCTGGGAGAACATTTCAAAAACTTCTCAAAAGAAAAGTAAGATGTGATGTGTAGTTCCAAACGAGACGATTCAGAGGTATACTTGATTCTTTTCTTGAGCCTAAGCAAAAGCCAGCTATGTTTCAAAAAAAAAAGCTGAGACAGTCTGCTGATGACATACTCGACTGTTTACACGTCTTACTCCAGGCACTCAAATTGAAACACTTATTTTCCTTTAACAGCGTTCAACCCCTATATATGCACCCTGCTTCTCTCAGGCTCTGCAAGGAGTACAATGTACATCTTTCTCCTCAATTTCTTCTCAAATGCAGCTGCTGAGATTTTGAAAGAACAGAGGAAGGACTATAGAATGTGTACATATATTTCACACCAAAGTAGTCAGCCTATTTCCCTTTTAAATGTACATTGGCTTGCAACTCAGAGCACACAATTACGAGGTGCCACCTACTTCACAGGCTGAATCTCAGAGTCCCAGATAAACTGTGCAAGACTGCAGAGGCAGCTAAGTGCTACTGTGCAAAGGACTCCAAGTGACTGACCTGCAGATGTCCATGATGAAAACAAATTCTTAATAAAGGCCATGTTTGTTTCCTGAATTTTGATGAAGTACGTGCTGACCAGTGGTATGGGGTTTCCACTTTTTCAGTCTCAAGTATGCTGATGTTAACAGAGATCCATCTTTCTTTCTGGCCAAAAACTGATAGGTCCTTTGATCTTCCTGTGACAGTAATGAGTCTTGGGGATGACCTGAGAAGCTACATCTTCTGCAGTTATGTACAAGAGCTGGAGGGAGCAAAGAAAGTCACACTTATGAAACCATACACTTTTCCTGGGACCACTGAAAGGTGTCAATCTTTCAGGACCTCACCTAGTCAAGGAAGAAAGGTTCCAGCTGGATTCTTTCTAAAGAAGAAAGGATCCTGATGTTCTTGGAGAACAGCAAGTGAAACAGTTGGTTAAATACAAAGAAAAGATCTACCTTGAATTATCCTATTTGGTCAGTCCTTTAACATTCATTCAGCTGCCACTCTCTGGAGATGCACTCATGGATATGATGAATCAGGCCAAATACGAACTAATTTAGAAAGTAGAAGGAATTCCTTGCTTCCCTTCAGACCCTTGCTGTGCTGCACACAGAGCCAGTAAACCCTATCAAGACATTCATCACTGGTGCAAAAGAAATCTAGCTTGCTCTCTCAGCTATACTAATACTGTATTCATAGCTATGAGTACATTTGTTGCTATAGTTGCAAAGGTGATTGAATAAACATAGGAAGATCTCTTGAGCAAAGCGATACTATTTTTACACAGTCCTTTTCCATAATAAGGCAACACTTTAAAAAAAAGTCTATTCTGACCATACATAACGAAAAATATTTTTCACAAAGTTGTAAGTGGTATGAAAATCCTTGTTTCATTATATTAAGAGGATGTTAAAGGAATCATATATTCACCAAGTCTTTTACTACTAGGATAGGAAAGCACAGCCTGACACTTCCAGAATTTGGCAAGGTTCCAATGCCATATTATCATTTTTTATACCAAGTTACACAATATGACCATACACTTAAAATTGTTGAGATATAGAATTGTATTTTTGAGGTAAATAAGAGCAATAATAATTATTAGTCTAAATATTATTATTTTAAGAATAAAAGTATCATTATAATTATTTCAAATCTTTATCTACTCAGAAAAAATAAATTTGGGGAGGTCTATAATGATTCTTCTTAACCATTTACCAATATTGCTGCACATAAAATTCCTCATCAGTATTGATACTACTACCTAAAATTCCCTTATTTATCATAGGACATACAAACAATATGTAAATACTGACATATGCAGAAAGCTTTAGATTTCTGCATCATTTAAACATCCCTGCTTCACATTCTCAGATAGTCTGCTCTCTTAAACTATGTGTCACTGCTATATCTGTTCTAACAGTATATGCCCCAAAAAAGCAGCAGAACTCTCCCAGTCAGGGGAAATAGGACCCTCGGTGGGGGAAGTATTACATGCAAACCAGCAGTGAAATTTTACTCTATTTGGAGGAGAAGGAAGATAACTGAGCAAAGGAGGCTTATTAAAAGCAAAAAATAGGAGGTTTTGGCAAAAAAAAATCTTTCAAAATATACAGTTTAATAAAACTCAGGATATGGCTCCTCTTTGCTTTATTTTCTTACCATATCTGATCTAATACTGTGTGGGTAAAACACAAGTGGATTGAAATAATTAAAAAAAAGAGAAAAACAACATTGAAGCTTGCTCTGCACTGAAGATTGCCTCCCCCGTTTTCTGTTTATTTCTGACTGCTGCATGCAGTAATATTCTTTACAGAAATGACGAAAATTCAACAGAAAAAAATGCTTCTTTCTATAATTCACACTTTAACTAAATCTGGTAGCAAAAACAAGGATAAAAAAATATTGTCCAATCATCAATGTCAAAAGCAATTAGAAATTCTTCTTGAAACAAATTCTAGCACTGCATAGCACTTTTTTCCTCTCCTAGTCACAATACATTGAGATAAGGAAAATTAAAATAGATATACATGCAAAAAGTAAGTCACAGATGCAGTCAATCTTTTTAAATAGCAAAAACAAATCATCAACATATCAGATGCTTTACTGATGGTTAGTAAGACAGTCATTATCTTAAAGAGTTTATGAGTTTTGGGAGAGAACAGTAAATAGTATTATTTCATTGCTGACTTTGAAAAAATGCCATGGTTGGAAGCGTTAAAATCCAATATATTGGAAATGATATGGACAACTAAGAAATCTTATTTAGATAGAAAAAAAGAAAATAATTGAACCGTTGATTTTAATCTCCTAGGTTTTGGGAACACAGCTTCAAGAAGATGTGCCCAATACCTGCTTCAGATTCCCAGAGGATCATTTCAATACTCATCTGCTGGCAACTCATTCTGAGTTGTACCAGTTCTGATAGATCTACAGTACAAAGTATATTTTGCTGAATTTTGATCTATACACTTGATATCAACTGACTTTTACTGAATGTAATCAGTTAATTTCATGTAAAATCAGCATTTAGCCTATTTTCCCCTTTGTGAACTTTGCCTACATTGTTTGTATGTTTTCTGGCACAGAGACTGAAGCAGTTCTTTAATATCCTTACTATTTCACTACACCAAAAAAGAACAGTGATTATTGGTCACATTGATAAAAAATGTCATTGGCAATGCATACTAATATATTGTTCTACTTTTGACAGGAACAGTCACTGTAATAATTCCTCACAGCACACAAAATTCATTACAGAATTAATTAGTAGCTTGTTAATAAAAACCCTGTTATCTGAATTAACACTTAAATCCTATTCTTCTTTGAGACACTTATCTTCTTTAAGCTGAACTACTTGGTACGTTGGTTTCTTTTCTTTTGATAAAGCTACTCTTCTGCCCTGTAAATTTTGATATGTTTGTGCCCATGAATTGTTAGATAAAAGGTTTAAAACAAAATTCTTATTAAACAACAATTTCATGTTGGTGTCAGCTTACGCAAATATGTGATTCTTTTTGCAAGTAAAGGGATGTTATTGAGGTTGCTCAGCTCTATCAAAAAGTTTTGCCAAATTAATGGTTTTTAACCATCCTTCTAGTTTAAGAATCATTCACTATTTTAGAAACCGGCATCTATCATTGATCTACTAACAAACTAAATAGAATGTTTTTCAAAGAAAATTCACTATTTTGGAATTCTTTCACTCTGCTTGACCTGTTTTAGGAAAAAAAATCAATGATTAAAAAAAAAAAAAAGAAAAGCTCTAAAACTCTGGAGCTCTCACATATATATCTAGGCTTGGAACAGCCTTAATGCATGCACAATATTAAAGACAGGCTTTGCTTGAAGATTAAATTCAGGTATTTATGTGTGTACTATATGGCTAAACTCCCACAACAGCTGATAAAAGCACAGTCAGTACAGTCGCTGGCACTGTGACCAGACAAAAGCTCTTTACCTTAGGGTAAAGGGTGACTGCCACTGGTGGCCACTGACTCAAGGGCTGCACGGACTATAGAGGGAGCGTAGACATTCAACACTACCAAGAAACCTACCTTTAGAAATCTTTAGTGTTAAACTGCAGCTTCCCTTACGTGTCAACAGCTGAAAGTGTAAACAACAGAAATGCTGGTCCCACATTTTAGATGACAGTACATATCTTTTGGATCCAGATTACTGTAGGAACTATTCAGTCTATGTATACTAGAATCCTCAACTGTCGTCTTAGAAGATTTCAAAGAGCTTCCAGTGTGCTACAGAATCAGGTATTTGGAATACATATAAAACTTACAAGAAAAGGATACTCTAGTCAGTATGCAAGTCCAGGCTAAAATACATTCCTAGCAATCTCATAATTATGACTTTTCTAAATAACATTTAGGTACATGTCTCATGTTGGTAGAAATATGTTCTACAAAAAAAAAAAAAAAAAAAAAAAAAAAAGAAAGAAAGACAAAAGAGAGAGAGATGGAAGAAATGACAGAAACGACAGGTTGTGGCATAGGAGAAAGATGAATGTATGTTTCATACGTTTAAGATCTCTCACAGAAAAACAGTTTTAAATCTCCCTTGTCAGAAGAACTCAAAATCCAGCACGAGTTACTGGAGTCTTTATAGTCCAATAAAGCAAATGGACAATAGCCAGAAGCTGCTGCTGTTCTGCGACTGTTGTTTTGAATTAGAAGTTTTTCTTGTTGTTAAGTATCACCTACTCTTACAGTAAGAAGAACAGAAAAAAAAAAGTGGAAAACTCTTTCTCTGCATTATTTCTGCAATCTTTCATTGCATTATTGCAGCTTCTCATTTTTTCCATCATTAATTATTTGGGTTTCCCAAAAAGTGGAACATATGCATCTAGCCAAGCTAATTTGGACTGCAGCTACGTTGTAAGAATTTCTCAGCCAGCTAAAGATGCCTAAATCTCTCAAGTGCTTTCTTCCCACTGGCAGAATCCTTAGTGAGAATCTGCTGTTCTTTCTCTATTTCATTACCTTCATCTTCAAGAGAAGCACAAGAAATCACCATCAGTACCGAATTTGAGGGGGAAAAAAAAGCAGTTTCAATATGTTCATGTTGTTAAATTTAAGGTATTGTGTTTCATTCTGTTCTTATTTCTCCAGGATGACCCATAATATAGAGATGTGTGTACATATGAACATAATCTGATTGTTGGATCTCATCTTCTTGAATAAGCAATTACTTTTGTCTCCAGGACAGTTTTTGTTTTCTTTTTTAACTGAATCTCTATCACTGTAATTGTTTGGGAACAAGGATTCAAAGAATGCATGTCAATAGCATTTACGGATTTCTTCTTTTATTTCCTCTCTCCTCCATTTGGGAGAGGAATATATGTGAAAATTGCAAATAATTGTGGGGAAACAAGAATTTCTTTTAAAAAACATTTATTAATCCATTACTAATATTTTTTCTTCATTGTTTTCTTGGGATGAAAAGGAAACAAAAAGGGAAACATATCAAAGCCTTGCTTCCAAAGAATGACGACACACCATAGTCCCTTGATATTAATAAAGGTTTAACCACCTTCAGTACCTCTTACAGGAACTATATAAAGAATCATCTATATTGCAATTCAGAATCACTCTCAAAGGCTACAGCAAGTCTAAGCAGCATCTGTTTTCAAGATGGGTACACTGGAAGACGAACCAAGACAGCATCCTAATTCAGCTCTTCTGAATCTCCCTATAAAATAAACTTTAACAAGGTTACAATTAATCCTGGCCCTACAAGACATATTTTTAAAACATGGGGAGACCTTGTCAAAGTCTCTTTAGGAAAAAGCTATAAAAGCTGTTTTGATCTGCCTAGAAAAATCTGGCGCTGATGAGAGCAGGCACAGCGCATGAAGCCTGCATCTTTCTTACTTATTTCTGTGTTCCGTTGCCTGATGGAATCTTTGTCCATTACCCGGGACTTTAAAGGGATTTGGAAGGGGGAAGGGATGGAACAACCTGACATTACCATAAAAATTAGGTTTACAAGATTTTTTTAAAAATAATAAAATAAAATAAAAACTCTAAGGTGACCATTATACCTGAATTACTAGGGGAAGACCATAACCTGGCAGCAGCAAGAATGAACCTTGGATTTTAAGCAATTAAACTGAACTGCCTCTTGTAAAAGAAACTGAATTGAGGAAGAAGTTAGGATCCAGTAAGAAAATGTTTAGATATGACAGTAACTAATTCTTTAAACTATTTTTAAGGGCACAGCATAAAAATAAAAAGACAGGTCAAATCTTCTACAAATGATTTCTAGTTTCTTAAGAAAGAGGTCACAGATCTGAAGAACAGAGTTCAGGACTTCTACATGAGAGGACAGAATGTCTATACTTATACAGTAAATCCAATTTATATCGATTGAAAAGCTGCAAAACTCAGCTTGAAAAGAGGTTAGTTGTTCCTCACCAGATAAAACCCATCATTCTCAGTATTTCTGGAATAGCCTCAAGAATGAAAAAAGCGCAGGACAGTTTCCTCTGAATCCGAACCCATTATTTCCTGTGACTGATATAAAAAAAATGGTGAAAAAGCACACTGATCAATATTTTTTCTTTTATAATCTGAGACCACAACAAAAGAAAAAACATATTTCCATAAAATTTGACTTTTAACCTTAAAGCTCATAAGAGCTGTGTTATCCAGAACACAGTTCACAATAATTTGACATAGCTAGCAGGAAATGTGCTTATAGATGTCTTTCACCTAGAGATTTTTTCTAGGAAAGCTTCTGAGCATTTGTTTTCCTTATGACTTTAAATCATGTTAAATAGTCTGAAACCTCAGAATGCTTCACCTATAAATTCATGTAAGAAAATAATTTTTAAAGCTGTTGGTTCCTTTTGTTCTATTTTCTTTTAATTTCAAGCTCAAAATGATGTGTTCTAGACAAAATAGTTTGTTTCCCTATGAAAGTTTACTCTCAATTCATGACATTGTGACATTACTTTAGGTAGAAAATATACCAACTTGACGATCCAAAAATGCAACAATACAAATAAAAAGTGAACAAAATGGTACTTTACCTGTATAACCACCTGATAAAAAATTTTCGTGACTTAGACTTTCCCAAGACTCCTACTCTCTGGCAGGCCTTTTCAGAGCCTAACTTAAGCTATATCATATTATTTAGTTTTCAGCTCCCACCTGGTTAGCCAAAAATTCCGTTATTACTCCTCTTGGGGCAAGACTCATTATCTGCTACATGCTCAGGGAAATGACAAAAGCAAACGGAAGGAGACTATTTGAAGTTCATTGCTCTATGTTGATGAGAAATGGGACTACTACCAGCAGCGCTAGGAGAAAACTGGTTACTCTAGAAGGAAGCATTACCCATGGGACATTTAATTCACAGAAGAGAATATTTCACACAATGTTCGGATATTTCTATATTGAAGGAAAGAATGCACAATGAGAGACAGGAACTAATATATTTATGAGCCATATTTTACTTAAGAAGACCTAGGGCAGTATATTAATAAGGAAAATGTGGAGACTAACTACCATGGACTCTTAGTAACCATTGCTGAATACGAAGTGAGTTCAAATACAGCTCATGATTCCTATACTATGGCCAAATCAGGACTGAAAACAAAATTATATTCTTACCTATAATGTAATATTCTTACCTGCACATAAGCTATTAACTTTCTATGTCATCATTCTACATTATGAAACTGGGTTTTAGCACAGCAGTTTTTAAATAAGGGAAAATACAATTTTTGGCAAGAATAGGTAGCCTAAAACCACCTTCAGGGTATCCCTAACAACAAAATCCCAGTCAAGGATTGCCAAACATTTGCTTTGCAGAGTAATTTACTTAAAGCTAAAAAAGCTACAAGAAAACTTTTACCCAGCACTGCATTACTGCCTTCAGCACGATATAACAACTAAAATCAAGTTTACCTTTCTTGCAGTGTAGATGTCAAAAAAGGGTTTGTTTCGAACACTGAATGGCTCTTGTGTTTTGTCAATAAGACCAGTCTTCATCTTTTCATGTCGTGGAAAGATAATCTCTTTTTCTATACATGCGAGTCGAACATTAAAATCACAATCTCCAACTGGCTGTCCCTGCCAAATTAGAAAGAAAAAAAGAAAAATTAGTATTTAAACTAATAATTACCAAATTATTTGAATAATCTCATGTTTTCCTTACAAAGTGTTTATAATTATACAGACATACAAAATATTATCAAATCACTAATATACAGGTTTCTGCTAAATATTTAGTTTTCAAACATTTGTCTCAGGTTATAAGAGGTTAAATCAAATCAAGGCTCATAAGCCTATAATTTGTGTTCAAGCCCATAAGAACTAAATATCTTTTAAAATTCAGTTAAATAGTTTGAAGTTAAATATTTCTTAATTACAGCTTCAGATATAGCAACCACATACTTCTTTTCTACGCAGTTTACCTCTGCAGTAATTTAGCTTATTTTGTTCATAATACTTTTAATGCCAACATAACAATGAAATTTACAGAGCTAAGCAAACCCACTGCTTCAAATGCAATATATTGATACTTTGAAAGGAGCATTAGTTATGTAAATGTTATGTTTTCTGTTATAGAAAAGAGAAAGATATAGCTGTAGTTGGAAAATTTTCCAATGAACAGTGCCAGCAAAAACTCGCAAAGTTATGTTATGATGTAGCCACCAAAAGGTAGTAAAAGTTCTCTAATTCTCAGCAGTATACTGACCTTTCAAGATCTGAAATAAATCACTGACTTTACATTGTTCTTTATGCAGTTGGTGCATTGCACCAGATCAATACGAATGTTCAAAACACACATTCATCACATTAATAATTACCCATAATGGAGTTTATTACATTTTGAGCATTAGATAGTGATGAGAGCACACTGTAGATGTCATTAAGTGAAACGGAGCAACAGGCTCCGTTATCCTCATAAATTCTGAAGTTAGAGTCAATAAGATGTGCCACTTTTATAGCAATGAGGCACCAAACTCATGCATTCACATTGTTTCAAGCACAATACAGCAGTGCAACTTATTTCAATGAGATCATCCCTCATCTTGCCACCTCATTCACACACCGAAGTAACTTGGAAAAACTCTCCCTCTCATGGCCCAGAGAGAATAAGCTCACAAAGCTTCAGATTCAATTACAGAATTTTGCAAAAAGTTAGAAGCAATGAACACACAATCCTGGCACTGCAGTGTTTATACCTCCAACCATGATTTTCATCATACATTGCAGCTGTACCTAAATGGCAGGAGAACCCATGACTACGTATTTCCTACATTAAACACAACCAGAGGAGAAACAGGCAGCATCTAAAGAAGAAAGCCCCAATTCTCAGCACAGATCAAAGTGAATCAGAAGCGGTCAATCAAAAAGAACGCAAAGCAATTAAATGGCAAAGTAGCATCTTGAAGAATTTCTGAATAGATGAAAAGGGGATGGAGTGCCTCCTCACCAAGTTGGCTGATGATACCAAGGTGGGAGGAGTGGCTGACACACCTGAGGGCTGTGTTGCCATTCAGAGAGACCTGGACAGGCTGGAGAGCTGGGCGGAGAGGAACCTCATGAGGTTCAACAAGGGCAAGTGCAGGGTCCTGCACCTAGGGAGAAATAACCCTAGGCACCAGGACAAGCTGGGGGCTGACCTGCTGGAGAGCAGCTCTGCAGAGGAGGACCTGGGAGTGCTGGTGGATGACAAGTTGACCATGAGCCAGCAATGTGCTCTTGTAGCCAGGAAAGCCAATGGCATCCTGGGGTGCATTGGGAAGAGTGTTGCCAGCAGGTCAAGGGAGGTGATCCTGCCCCTCTCCTCAGCCCTGGGGAGGCCTCACCTCGAGTACTGTGTCCAGTTCTAGGCTCCCCACTACAACAGAGACATGGAGCTACTGGGCAGAGTCCAGCGTAGGGCTACAAAGATGATCAGAGGGCTGCAGCATCTGCCCTATGAGGAACGGCTGCGAGATCTGGCTCAATGTTTCTATCCCACTCTGCTGGGAATCACTTACAACCACTTCCATACCCAAGCCAGCTTGGCCCTGTACCAGGAGAGGCAGCAGAGCCACCATCACCTGCAGGTGAGGCACATCCTGCACAAAGCCAGGACTAAAATGGGTGAAATGCCTCCTATCTTGAGCTCTGATCATTACTCCATGTACGTTAAGAAGAAAAAAAAAATGTATTTGGTTATTAATGCCTTGCATCTGACACTTCAGCAGCAGAATGGTCAAGCCAGGCTGCACAGCTTCAACTTTGCCTTCCTTACATATGCTGGAGCTGTTATTAATTAAAAAAAAAAAAAAAACAAAAAAAACCACATTTTAATTAATGGAAAATCAGAATATAGAAAAATCCTAGAATCACGATAGCAGCACATTCTTTATTCATCCTTCACAGAACATGGCTGCATGATCCAGAGAATTTTAAATGCTGCAAATACAGTTCCAGAGATTCTTTTATTCTTTCTGTCTCCGTGTACAGCATATTTGTGAACTCACTTATAAAGTGATTGATCTTCCCTTGTTCTGTATTTCTAATTAAAGTACAGAAAATCCCACCATCCTGACCTCTGTAATAACCACTGTGTAATTCTTCCCTGGGAAATGTTCGTACTTTTTTTTTTGTTTGTTTGTTATTTTGAAGAAAACCATAAAATGTTCCCTAAGTTAAAGCAAATCTAGTGCACATGCTCTCTTTCCTAAACTAGCTTTCCCACTTGGCCACATTTTATGTGGAGTTCTGAAAGAGTAAATGAACTAATTAACGTTTCAAATACTTGAACCTACAATAAACAGTAATGATATTTAGGGAGCTTCTTTACAGTGATTCATTCAAATGTGTTTTAGTACAGTGACAAATTTATTTCAATGCTTTAATAGTTAAAATAAAAGCTCAGACAACCTTATATACTCCACAAAGTAGTCTAATCACTTTCTTTTCCCTTAAACAACCCTTTCATTTTTCACGTCTACTCAGAACTAATTATTTCTTGCAGCACTGCCAATCATACATTTTTATTTCAAAGCTTGTTAAGCAGAAGGGTATATTACCACCAGGTTCCATCATATAAAGGTCAGAGCTAGGCTGACATAAGATTATATGGGATGGGAAAATACAGATAATACTGCTAAGCAAAAATTTCATCAGTCAGGTAAACCAGAAAGTTAAGAGTTTCATTCTCCCTAAAGCACAGGATGGTAGCAGTAAGTAAACTAGCAGAACTCTGAATTTAAATCAAGGACATACTGAATAACAACAATACTGGGGGAGAGGACTTTTTCTTGGTAGTTTTTGGAAGCTTCTTTTCTAGAAGCTGGCCATAATTACAAGAAATATTACTAATGCAGGATATATTTATCTCAGACAGATCTAAATCCTTCAAGCAGTAAAATCCTAGCTTTTTAGCAAAAAAGTAGGAGGGTAATGTAGGCTGCAATAAATAATCTACTGATGCTAACAAAAACAGGAAGAGATTATTTAGTATATGAAGCATCCATTTATAAGTTATCCAATAACAGACTACAATGTATTTATAATCTAAATTCAGGATTGAACACGAGCATATCTTTAGACAATATAGCTAGCTAACTAATATATTATTAAACATTCAGATATTTGAGATTTTACTTCTATATGCAAGTTTTTTCTCTTTTGAGAATGATGAGAGTCAACACTGCCTATGGGCATAACTATGGAAGATTTTTCAGTGTGTTAGGTGATAACTCCTTTTCTGCATATTTTTGTCCCATAATAAGTTAGTGTAAGGTAAAACACAGTTAACAGGTAGCATGTATTTCCTAGTTGTGCTAGAAAACTTCCTTCTCACTTACAGTAAAGCAAAATATCATTCAGATAAGCCTCAAGAGAGTAGAGTCGTCTGTTTAATCAACATCTTTTGCTATATCAGCTGAATTTTCTTCACCTGCTGAAGTGCATTGCACTAAGAGGTCACAGCATAAAGCAGGCATGAAGTAGATGTGACATTTAAAAAATATGGGTTTGATTTTAAACACAATCCTCCACAAATGCTCAAAATGTGAAATGAAATCTCTAATGAAACAGATTTCAAGCCCGACAGCTTTCAATCTATACAGAATTGAACTCTTCAAAATTTGAACTTAAAATATTCCAAATGAGCTCACCAACTGAACTCGTATAAGTCACATCTGGCACACCACAAAAGAAATATGCTTAAATATACTAAAAGACACAACCTATAGCTTGTTTAGTGTCTACCATTAAAAAAAAAAAAAAAAAAAAAAGAAAAAAGAAAAAATGCATTTTATCCTGATGAAATGAACTAAAAGAAAAAAAAAATCTCAATCCCAACAGGATTCTTCAGGATGGAGGCTGAAAGAGAGAAATTTGGTCAAGTGACAGCCTGTTCTGTTCAGGTGCATCACAGGTGGCCAGATTGTAGCTTCTTGGCTCCATTTGGCTGCGAGGGCTGGTGAGTAATTCATATCTCGGATCATTAGATAAAAGTAAGGCAGCAGGAACTGCTGAGATGGGTTTCGCGACGTAATGGGAACCCTGCTGCACGTCTAACTCAGACCCCTCTCTCTCAGAAAGGGGAAAAGTACCTCTGAGGAGCCACTGTCAGCCTCTAATTTTAAGTTTCCTTTCCTCCTACCTCCAAGGGGAGCCTTGTGGCCACAGCTCAGGAAATCTGGAAAGTCTCAAGTATACTATAGGAAGTCTTTTACTTAGATTGATGTGCCGCAGATAAAGTGGGGTATGTACGTGTATGCTAAATCCCATAAAAATACTTTCCAAAAGAAATCGATACTTACCTGACTTCTACCAGGCGCAACTATAAATAAAAAAAATTGTCCAAGTCTATGTACACAGTTGATAACTAGCTTGGTCTAGGATAAATTAAGCATATTTATTCCCTTCTATGAGGTATGGTCTGAAGTCTAACTGCCAGTAAAGCACATTCTACTTGATTCCCTGAAGCTGTACCTTAAACATGAATAATTCAGTACATACACGCATATATGTTCCATACACGTCTTCACTTACTGAGCCATAACAGAACTTATGTCATAACTGTCTTAGCTTTAATGATTTTGAGAGAAGAATAAAGAATAAGCACAGGCTGATATTGTACCCTATGTTTAACATTATTATTGACAGTCAAAGCACCCACAGCTGACATCTGCATTCCCAACCAAAGCCCATTATTAGTTCTTTCTTGCCTAATATTTTGCATTTATATTACTGGTCTAGCACGTATTTCTTCTGACTGTGGATTTATAACTGCTGCCAATTTTTTTTTAATGCACATCATTTTTAAATTAAAAAAATCTGAAGGTACTGCTGCATTCTTCAAATAAGATTATGACTACATTCAATCATTTAAGTTTTTTTTTCCACTTCTGAAGTTTTCTTTTTAAAATGGGATTAAAAGTAAATACTAGAGAAATGAGAAATGTGGTAGAATTATGACCCTTAAATTTTCCATTTCTAAAAGATGAAAGGCAACATGACCATTATACTCTGAAAATACAATGTAAAATTCGTGTTTTCTAATTTCAATCACTCAAATATTCAAAATAGATACGTTAATGACAAGGAATTTAGTAGTTTCAATATGTTTTGTAAAATTTATCTTCGCATCAGTGAGGTACAGCATGAGAAATACTGTTTCAATTATAACAAATCAATCAAAGCTGCAGAAACATAATTACTCTTTATATCTTGCCAGTTTATACAATGGAATATTGCACTGATTTACCACAGATCAAAAATGGTTTGGGGAATCAGATCTATTAAAAAGAACACTTAAGATAAGTACTGAATTACTTCCGTTTCCTTTTTTGAAAAAAAAAAAAAAAAAAAAAAAAAAAAAAAAAAAAAACCACTCACTGAAAATAAATTTAAATATGTATGAATAAACAAAAGAAAGAAGCTTACATCCCAAGCATAAAGACCAAGGCCTAACAGAATATACAACTGTCACTAATAAACAATGTGTTCGGCTAACATAACTTTAAGCAAATGGTATGACTCTCAGAACTGTAACTAAATAGCTAAGATAAAAACCAGAAAATGTCGATTGTACCACAAACATCGCTCCCCTCCCCACCTTCTTCCTTCTTGGATTGCTCAAACAAAATAGGAATGCCAGATAAAAAACAAAGCCTGCTAGCATAGGAGGACAACTAATGCACTTCACAAGTGTTAATGTATGTAAGGCAGAGTATTTGCGATCATCTAAGTGACTGAAATATGATTCTTTATTTACAGTGTGCAATAAAGAGGCAAACTTATGGAAACTGGCAGCTACAGTGGATGAATGCCTGAACCATCTCATTTGAAAACAAGCTCTAATTAGGCACCAAAAGACTCGATCATTCTGGCTTAGTAGCTGTTAGTTTGAGAACACAGAAAATACAGTCCAATTCATTGTTTAATTGCATATACAGTGGGTTCATTTGGAATCCTTATAATCCTTATAAATCTTTCTGAATCTTCGAAAACAAAATTCAATCTGTGGATTTTACTGGAATGTAAATCATTAAAAACAACAGGAATGATGTTCTGTCTAGACTGGTTGCCTCTCTCAAGTAATCTGAGGAATAGGTCAACTTCCCATTTTTAACTACAGAACGAAAAGTCATAATTCTAATAATCCTTAACTGCACGGTAGATTTTCCATCATCATCGGATATTTACACACTAAAGAACTGCATGTAGTCTTCCTATGTGAATATAAATTTAAAGAATTTATTTGGCACTGAATTTAGGCTATCTACAAAGTAAAATATTGAACACAGGGCTTTAATGCTTCTGTTTTTTTCCTTACTATTTTTCCTTGTGCTTTGTTGCACGTAATATGGAGCCATCCAGCTACAGCTATTAGATGGTTCAGTTTTCCTCTTGTCAACCTCCCCCCTTGCCAATATGTCCTCCTTCTGCCTCCTCTTTTCCTTCCTTTCATGAGAATAGTTATTGCTGGCTTTTACAGTGTTGTCCTTATGAAGAAGAATTATCATTCCAATGAGTTAAAGAACCATGGGAAAAATCCCAACATCTTAGAAACACTGTTCAGGATCTTTCATACTTGAAAAGACTGTGGTTTATCCTTGCATCATGTTCAGCATGTCATCTGACACTTTCTTTCTGAAGAATCTGGGTCATCAAATCTACTTATACAGCTTAGGTGTTTGATATTGCTATCCAGGCACTGATTCTTTAGGATGGCAATCACTTTATAGTATTCAAAATAAGGCTATTACAGTAAGTGTAAAGTGCCAGCAGGCAGAGAGGGAGGAAATCAAGCAACAATTAGCACTGGTTTGCAATTTCTGTCTTAGAGGGAACCAAATACCTTTTATAAACCATGACAGAACTAAAAAATAAGTAGCTGCTTATAATAGATTTTTTAATTATTTTACTCTTGAAGAATTAAAAAAACATAACTATACAGTATTTTTTCTCTGTGGTATCCAGCTCATTGTGTGCATTACTAGTTCACAAGTAATACTGAATAATTGCTATTGCATTTATTTCAAAAGAAAAGTGGCATTATACTTCATAGTTCTTCTAAATAACAAAAATAATCTATACAGGGTGAAAATATGGCCTTCATATTCTTTCCTACCACAAGTCCTACACTAGACCATAAAAGTCAATCAAGTTATCAGAATACACTGAAAGTAAAACAGAAGACATCAGAGAGCTCCTCTTTCACCTTCATAAACACTATCCTAAATTATGTGGTTACTTTAGATTTGGCAAATCCTTCTGATTAACTCTGATTTTTTTTTTTTATTTAGTTGTTTTTTGATGTACCCTCTCATAAAAAAAAAGGAGGAAAGAGATGGGAAGACAAGACAGAGAGAAAGCTGACAGGATGAAATATTAGAGATGGGTTAAATGTAGAATGGGAAGAATTAAAGCTAAGCTTGGGAAAGAAGATATGACAAAATTTGAACTTGCTTCTTTTGGTTTCCCATATTATCTCATCAGCCATCCTCCCTTTTGCCTACTTTGATGTATAAGCTCTTAAAAGTAACATTATACTTTTTCCTTTTTTTCAAAAATACTAGAAAAAAAGCCTTGTGTCACCCTCCATGTCCACTCTCCTAAGGCTGGGCAACGACCTGCCCCACTAAAATTTTTCACACTTTGCACTTCAGTTGTGACCACTGCCAGATTTTTGAGAGGATTTAAGTACTGGACTGAAACAGAACTTGGGTCCAGTTACACTGTGCAGTTGCCCAGTTAATTGATTATTATAAACTGCAAGAAGAGGGAGATGCTTTCATTTAATCACAGTCCCTAACACAACAATAAAAAGACTAAAAAATAAAATAAAAAATAAAAGTGATTCTTAAGGCTAGAAGTATCGGAACTAGAAAACAATTTAGTAGAAATACTGAGAAAAGCTCTTTAAAGAAACACTCCTGGAATAAAAAGCATGTGGACTTCCCTGAACTGTATAAAGTTTGAAATACTTCAGTATTACGTTCCACGTATAATGCAGCTTAAATATTCAGGTCTCACTACGGGTTGCTGAAGAAGTGTCACATCACAATAAATGATAACTTACACAACCCAAGCACCTGAAAATAAAGCAGATTTAACATTATGACAACATCTACAGCTGTTCCTGGAGAACTACTTGTCTGCTTTTATCTCCCTCAAGAGCAACGCTGCATCTCCCCTCCTGACAATTACCCTGGCAGTAATCTGCTATTCAAAAGGCTCTTGTGAGCCACACTTCATATTAAGGAATGGAAACGCTTACTTTTGGGAAATAAGACATGACAAAATCCAAATGCAGCCCCCTTTGCTTTTAAATAACATCCCATTAAGCATCCTCTGTTTTGTCAAATGTGAGAAAAATTGCCTTCACTCCAATTTGTAGTGCCTCTGAGGTTGGGAAAAGGAGGCTCTAAATCAGAGGTGCAAGGGAAAGGAAGAAATCGGATGCATTTTTCAAACAATCAAATCAGCAAATAAAGCTGTCATTCTTCAAACTAATCACACTGCAAAAGACTGCTTCCCCACAACAAGCAGCTTATTCGATAGAAAAAATATACAGTAAGAGAAGCAAGAAAAGACTAAACCTATCATGTTCAGCATTCACCGGTTATAAAACTCAGCAGTAGTTCGTAGGCCTCACAGCAGGTTTTAAAGAGGAATGAAAAAGTGCACAACAATGCAAGTTTTTCAGTCGCCAATGCACTTTTCCGAAGCACAAGGAGCAACAGGCAAGAAAGTTTAGGGAACAGGCGAGAAGATTCGCACATTTTGCTGACCAGACATACAAGCCCATTTTTGAAGAATTAATACAAGATGATCAACAGAGGAGTAGGTCAGGTAAGACTTTAAAAAAGACAACTAGCTAAAATACATTTCTGTCCCATCTTCACAGCCCTGAAAGCTTCTGCACCACCCTTCCCCTTCCTGTGCAGATCCTCTGCCTGCCTTACAAGCTCTCCCAGTCCCCTGTTTGCTGCCCTCTCTCTTCTGCAACACCATCCTACTCACACAGCCTAAAGAGTACTGGAGCGTATTACAACATGTAGGATTACCTGGCCAAGCTGGCCCCACTCGCTAATCATCATCCAAACTGCACTGTAAAAATCAGGGGGAGGAGAAGGAAGCAGTGGAGCTGTGTAACCTCATGAATTCAGGCAGGAAGTAGCTGAGAGGCTCTGGTATCGAGGTGTCAGAGCACTGCAGCTACAAGCAAGTTCACATACCTTTTCCAGGGTTACACCAGAAAGCAAGGGTGTGGTACAATTCATCCTACGTAATTAGTTGAACAGATGCTCTGTATTTCACTTACCTGACAGTTCTTAGCCATGATAGAAGAAAAAGAAACGTTAACATTTTCAGACTCCAATGCAAGGTAACCTCACTGTTAAAAACATCTGGGCGCTTGGTAAGTATGCCTCAGCACAAAGGAATTAATAGAAAGAATGCAAAAATAAACATACACACAGAACTTTCATTTTCCAGGGTACTGTTAGTAGCAAAAACATTTTAAACACATATTTTCGTGATACCATTTGAGAAATAACCAAGAAATAAGCAAGAGTGGAGGGTCACTGGTAGTCAGATACATTTGTAAAGAGAAAAGATTCTGCAAGTAAAATTGCTTTTTTAATTGCATCCTCAAAGTTTCCACAGTGCATTTTTAGATAAAGTTAAGCATGTACTGTGAGCTTTAAATCACTTCAAAATGAGGTTTATAAAGAAAAAGTCAGACATGGTAGAATTTTACAGGGGTTTAAACAAATATTTTTCATGCATGAATTCAATGAACACAATAGCTGTGGACGGGATTTATAACCAGAATATCTTGTTTACAGTAGCAAATTTTATTTAATAGCAACAATATTGTTATACATATTTACAACCAAAGAAATTTTGATGTTAAATATTACATTTTAAGCATAAAATTTAAGGAAACTCAAGCAAAATGCTATCTCCTTCCCAAACATTAAAATTATCATCATCTTCCTTTCAAGCATTCAGTCTATTCTTACCATTGCAATCTGCTCTCATGAAATCTTGGCTAGAATTTAAAAATTTTAAAGGCCAGCGTTAGAAAGGAAAAGGAAAGTACTATTCGTTTTCAGTTTCTCTGCTAAGAATGCATTAATTAGATCCCACATTATGCCAATTTTACTTTTTATTACTTTTCTAAGGAAAAAAATAGTTGCTTAGCTGTAGTGTTTACACACCTATATGTAGCTACTGCATAAAGATCTAAGAAAAAAGCTTCTCCACGTAAGGTTTCTCATAAAGAGCTGTCTCAAAGATAATTGACAAATGAAGACATTTCCTCCTGTAGATTGCTTCTGATGATTAGGGACCTGAATTTACTTTTATTTACTTCTAGGACTGTTAACTGTTCAATTGTCAGCTTCCTCTCTTACATTAGAATAACCTACTAAATCTGAATTTTTCATTAACTATTTGGATTAAAGAGGTAATGCTATTCAACTATAGCTACTATTAAGATGTATTCAACTACATATACTCTCAAACCAGGAAGCTGAAAAGTAATAGGCATTGCAGGGATTTAGCTCTGCACTCATTAGGAGTAAAAATAATAAGGGATGTTGGCCTTTTATGTTCAGAGGTACATGAAAAATCTGAATTTCATGCATGAAACAAGAGTACATACATAACCAGTGACAAAACTGTGGACAAATAACTTCAATTAGGATTTTGAAAGTAAAATAAATACATGCGCTTGTAAGAAATAGTATGTCATTTTGCAGTAAGAAAAAGATTATTTTAAAAAATTCTATTTAGCTTGCCTTGAAAGATAACTAAAACTATTGCTTTCTACTTCTAGAAACATTTCACATGCCAGATACAAAACTTGACACAGACAAGCAGAAACGACAAATTAGGTTTTGATGCTTCTTTCACCCGCCAAAACACAACTCTTCCATATTTCATGATATGCTACTGTTTTTTATTCCACCTTATTTCCTATCTTCTTTTCAGCGCAAGGAGCCTTCTTGTCCTCCATTGTATACCCCTAAAGGCACATGTATGGCAGAATACCTGACATTTCACAAAATAATACTTTCTGAATTTGAGAGATTGAGCTCAACATTTGGAAGCCAGAAGACACCTCAAGTACATTTACACTGGTTAACTGAACACTTTCCTGAAGCCATTTAGCAGTCTGACCATGTTCATACTATTAAATTCTCTTACTCTCCACAAGAGAATGGCAACATCTCAAAATTTCTGCTAAGAACAATCTCCGAGCTCTGCTAACTCTTGAACTATTCCTGGGAACTGTTTGAAGGACACTTGCCAGCCAGGGCCAAGACTGTGCTAGGATCATCCTAACAACTTAAAAGAGGTACAAGTTTCAGTACCTGGATCCTGTCCCTTGCAATTTAATTTTCTAGTATAAGTGTAGCCTCCTAGGATGAGGTTTGTGAGATGATTTTATATACGTTGAGTTGCTTTTTCCAAAAGAACCAAGTGAAGCAGGAAAAAAAGTAGGGATTACTCTGGGTTTCCTCAAAGAGCTGAGGTTTCAAGGCAGACTTTGTGCTTGCGTATAGCTTCCTTTTTAAGAATTTGATTTCAGCATGCAAGATGAAAGCAGTAATATGGCAATGTCGTAGTTTGAATTACTAATAATAATAATTAAGGTTGTATTCAGATAGGAGAAAATAACAGTAAAATTATTTTTTTTAATCTAAAGAATCATTTGTTTTTCCAGACAAGGTATCCCTTGTAACACAATGGAATGCATTACCACAAACTTCTAGAAATGTCACAGAAACAGTGATTAAAGAGGAAGGAAATCAAAGTATTCCATAAGCATCCCTGAAGACCACAACTTTTTCAGCAGCTACAGGTGATAAGCATCAAAATTCAATACAAAATTTATCATGGAAGCAGGCAGTCAAGGCAGATTGTTTGTGTCCCCTAAGAATTCCAGTACAGGTCTCTCCCAATCATAATTTTTATTTTTACTTCTTCCTAATATTTTTCCTGTCTAGATATCTGAACTCAAATGTTCAGAGTATATTTCAACCAAAATCTATTTTCTGTTTCCTTCATGTCTTTCTAGAAAAGCCTGCAGTAGTTTATTCCAGACACCTTATAGCAACACTGAATTAAAAGCTAAGTAACAAGAAGTTTCACTGATGACAATGTGATTAAAACTTTTTAAAAGATAGGTCTTTTTCTACTCTCCCTTAGTATTCTCTTTCATTTACTTATATAGCCTCTAGTCCCTGTAAAGTTTCTGTTATCATTCTCTCCTGATTACCACTTCAGCTTTGCTTTACCTTCCTTGCCTTCTCCTTGATATGCTCAAATGAAATGCTGACTAAGCCTGAAGAAAGACACCACGATGCACTGAGACACCAACTCCATCATGATTCCATGATGTTCTCCCAGACCACCATATTGCATGAAGTGGAAAACCTTATTTTCACACGCAGCTAATCCATTACTGGCTGACAGCTGCTGTTCTTAAATCTCCAATCAGTATTGTCTCTTCAGTCGTTAACTTCAAAAAGACACAAAGTTGTAAGGGACAACTAGAACACACCTGTTTATAGTTTGGGGGAGGGAGATTTGTTTTTTAGGCTGAAATTTTGTACATAGAGCTTTAAAAATGAATGTACCATCTCTGTAATTTTCTCTACTGCTCTTAAAAGCAACTGTAGTCATGGTATTCTGTGACCCAACAGACAGAGAAGCCAGGCTCTGCGGACTTCATTTAGGTATCAGTCTTCAAGAAAAAGGTTAAAATTAAAAAACTATGGCATACAACAGAGATAAGGTTGCCCTGCATCACCTGATATATTTCCAAACATCAAATGTAAGAATACTTAAACCTCTCAAAACAAGAGAATGAAGAACTAAAATACAAGCACTGAGTGCATCCCAATTTTGAAGCATGACAATAGTGCTGGCTGAAAATACTGAGAATAGTTCAAAGTCATTATAGTATATGACACTTGGAAATTTAAATTTATATGGTATTATTTTGCTGTAGTCTAAAATTTTAATTCCATGATTTTTCTGTACGCATGTTTAGCTATGCGCATTTAGCTAGTATGGGATGGTGTGCAGGCAAAATAGGGTCAGTATTTGAGAATGAAGTCACCTGAAAGTATCTCTAGATCTCTAGTTCACTATAGCTGACTAAATATGAGGTTTGGCTGAGCAGACAAACATGTTTACGGGTGGGGTTCATGCTCACATTTCCTCAAATGCAAACAGCATCTCTAACGGTAGAGTATGCCAAGTCACTACTCAGAAAGGGCAAGAGCAGGTTTGGGTCCCAGAGCAACACATCAACTTTTTTTTTTTTTTTTTTTTTTTTCCAACAGTGATCTAATATGATGCCTCATAGGACAAATAATCCACATTAAAGCACTGGCACTTTAAATATGATTGCATTTTCTGAATTTTGCTTTTTTCTTAAAGATTCCTTTGGCCCCTATATACTAAAGTTCAGTTCTCTACTTTTACTTGCATGTTGACCTAGCACATTCTTGGTTCCTCCCTTCAAATAAAGGCTAAGCCCTTATGCTACATACTGAATATGCTTATAGCTTTCCACGCAGAGTAGCTTTTGCTCCTCTCAAGTATACGCTTTGCTTTTGATTTGGGAATTTTCAGAAGTGTTTGAACCATCATTCAAGCTTGTCACTCATATGCTGACACTTTAATAGGTAGGCTAGAGCAGAACTTGAAAATGCAAATATTGGTAATGTAATAGACTAATATTAGGCCGAGCCTGGAGAATCAGTATTACCGCAACAGGCGCGTTGTTTAGGACTACAATCACTATTTCATCCTAATGTGATTTTGTAGATCGCTGATCGGGACAGAAGATGAGGTAGCGGGCAGGCTGGAAATCCTTTTATTTACATAACGGCCAGTCAGTTCAATAGCTCTACCATTCACCTTCAGAAGACATGACTACTTTCAAGATCAAAAGAACAGTATAGAATTTTTGAACATGTCATATGGCAGAGTTTTTTTCTTTCTGGGAAACAGAACTGATGCTTTGTGTAATTATTTGATTTGAAGCTCTATTACAAAAATGCTGAATTACACAATCTTACCCACGCAACTTAAACAAGGAAGTTATCCTGTCTTGCCAACTACAGGTTTTCAATACACCTACCCCTCTTACTGATAAAATTCTGTTGAGCACTTCTTGCCAAGCCAAATATCCTCGCTTGCCCAGTTTTGTAATTAAGCTTCTAAAATTAACCAAAAAGCCGCTGTGCTTTTTAATCCTTCTAGTAGGACCACTGCTAATGACTTCTTGCAGCTGCAGCCCTGTTTGTACTCACGTATTGTCTTAATTTGTCCTTGACATTAAAGTTGTATTACTCTCTCACATTCCCAGTGCATCCAAAAAAGGAAGGGATGGGGAAGATGACTTGAAAAAAACTCTGCAGCGTTTACAGCCCTTTTCTCCAAAACTTAACAATCCTCTGAAAACACTCTGATCATTTTTGTTGTTTGTCAAGCAGGATTTTTCACATTAAGTCTGAATGCTTTGCTATATATGATGGTCTATTATAACGCTCTCGTCCTCCAAGAAGGTTCCATCAAAATACTTACGACTTCTGAAAAACTTTATTTTGCTAAGACAGTGTATGTATATCCTAAACTGAGGGAAGAGGTAACCTGTTCACTTCTTACCTTACTTTTGTTTTTTAAAGGGAGAAAAATACATCAGTAAGTGATGGACTAGACACAGACTCAGATCAGAGACAAGAACTACGATGACATGAAGGAAAATAAATATGGAATGGAAGGTGGAGGGACAAGTAAAAAAATGTAAAGGACCAACAAGAACCCAGGAATTACTACAGAAGATCATATTTTTTAAAATTCTACAAAGAATTTTTGCTTTATGTTTATTGAAAAGTCTACACCACAGTATGATCCAGGAAACTACCACCTACTCTTCAGAAGAGATTTAAAAAAAAATTAACCATGATTCAAGAATTAGAATGCATTAACAGTAAACTTGTATTTCTAATTTAACATGTATTCCCGTAAAGTATTACTTTTAAAAGCAGATAGCCACAGTGATATAAACAATAGCTGTTCTAATTCACACTATGTCTATACTGCTCAGAATAGTATTTTTTCAAAGACCTAATTCTGCAGTTCCCCCTTACACTGAGTGACCTACTCAAGCTGAATGGCACCTTACTGAAGTCTAGAAGAGTCAACAATAGTTTAAGAATTCTGAAATGCATTGTGCTTTAGTAGTAATGTTTGTCCTGTTAGGAAGACTAAAATAATAATTCCATATTTCCAGAAACACTAACAGTGTTATTCCACAGACTATTTAGTCATTCTGTTTTCACAAAATTATTTTTAATAGTTTAAGAAATATATACGGTTAAATTAATCCTTCCTAAAGGATATTTTCTCTGACTTAGACATAACAGACCAACCACGAGAAAATTTCTTTCGTAGTAAGGACTGACGAGTGAAACATTTTGTCAAGGTTATTGGTTTAAATAAGCTAGGAGACCATGCTGCAAGACCTCGCACCAGCCTGAAATTCCCTGTAGAGTTCAAGGGCGGTGGCGGGGGGAGGGGGATTAACAAGAAATAAACAATAGGGAGACTGGGAAGGAGCAACTTCTTTTCTTTAAAGCAGCTTTCAAGTGTAGTGAAGACTGGAAAGTGAGTGAAGGGCTCTTGCATGTTTTCTTTTTCTAAACCACTCTACTGTGACCACACAGACTTTCCTCCCAGCTGTCAGCAAAGGCTCCTGCTTGCCCACAGCTCCCACAGTATGTTTCTTCCTTACAAATTTGCCCTACAACCTGTGTGAACAGGAGAACCTGCTATTGAGCACTTAGCCAATTGCCTGGTTTCAAAGAGAAATTTGAGAAAGAGGTGATAGAGTAGCCTAACAAGAAGCACTGTGATGCTCTGGGAACATATATACCACTTAAACACTAACTTCTCCCTCTCAATTTCCCTGTCTACATAAAAGATAACTGTCGCTATTGCAATATAGGTTCACCTACTAGAAACCTAATTAGGTAGACCATATCAGCTAGACCACCTGTTCCAGAGAGATAATTCCATGTTCATGCAGTGGCTTCTGCACTGATTTTGGTATGAGAGGTTTATAATATGAAATAATGCCAAAAACTTGTTCTTGCTTCTTAACCATTACAGTCAAACTACGAGAAAATGAGACAGCTACACATGTATGAAACTTTTCTGCTTCTTTGGGATTGTAAAAAATGTTAGAATTTCAAATTGTGCCCAGACTGTAACTAAATTACTTATCTAATAGTCAGTTCTACATTGGAGAAAAAAAAGTCTGATTTATTATTGCTAAGACCTACACTATGTTTAAATATGCTCAAACATACTCTAGAAATGGAACACTTAAAAAACAGTGTTTTTCAGACTTCTTGAAACCACAACCTTTTCTTAAGTAAGTGGAAATAAATCAGTATCTACTACAAAGCTGCTTTCAATCTTAATTCTGATGCACTGCTTGTTATCAAGCTACACGCTACCCAAACACTTCTCATATTTAGATTTATAGTAAATTTCTTAATTACACAATTAAAATAGAAATGTGAATCATAACTAATGATAAATGCAGTAAAACTGAAAAAGTACTTACATTAAATTTAATAATGTCATATATCAAGTATCGAGGGACAACCTGTCCATTAACCTTGTCGATGATCATTTCCTTAAAAAAAATAAAATAAATAAAATACATTTACATTTATTTCATGAATATAAAAGAATGTCAACACATTTATACCTAGTGCATATACCTGTAAGCATTATGTAATCAAGTACTGGCCACATCTTTATTACAAAAAAGATTTTACAATAGATCAGGATTATAAAAAATAATATCACGGTGTTAAACTCTTCTCATGAAGCAGTCAATAAAAATCCAGAAAGCTGTACTGAGAGTCCACATTCTGATCTGCAACATTTATACATCACTTTCTCCACAGCATTCAAAATCATTACCTTTCTTGAGTGAATAATAATTTTTTTAAATCACAGTAAAACATCTTTTCAGTTAAGTAAGGACTTTTGGAAATCTCCCCTACAATAAACAAGTACAACAGCAAGGAATTAAAGAATAGGCATTAATGTCCTTTTTGCATGTTCAGATTGTATCTTTTAATATTAACATGTTCTAAGCAATAGTAACAACTACAATTTGCTTGAATGTTGCATTATGACTAAGCAGTAGGATTCTATCAAATGGAAGTAGCTACATCACATGAAATTATTTAAAATGCAATATATACTGGTAATCTGTCTTGAAAAATATGCCTGCAAGTACAGAGTCTTTTAGCTATCAACATACAAACACAAAAGTGTTTCCTGAAATTATGTTACAAACAAATACACATACATCTTACATGCTGATACTTACATCTGTAACTCAGGCTTGCTATTATATGAATTCAATATATAAATGATTTCATTTGATAGGAATTAGTCATGATTCAAAATGCTAAGTTAACTGCAGTAAATCATTGTCATAGACAATTTTGAAATATTCCCTTCTCTAAATGAAAGACAACTCTCCTGCTCCTCCCCTCCTTCAAAGTCTTGGATAATAAGAAATCTGTGCCAGCTAAGGAATTTTTGCTGTTGCTGTTTAAAAAACCAAATTTATACATATGGCATGAAACAGAAGGAAAACATCTCACTATCACATGAGGAAAACAAAATTATGAGCTTGACAATTAAATTTGATTTAAGGTTCCCTTTTGGGTTATTTCTTGTTAGGTCAGTGGTATTTTTACAAATTTAACTTGTTAACCTGTCTTAGAATCCATTACTTCTATAAAGTGAAGCGAAACAAGATAGTCAATGTAATTTAACTCAACGAGTGAAAAACATTCCCTTGTAATATTACAATATCTTACTCTTTACCCTAAAAATCATTTCGTCATAGATTGTGACAGATAACAGCCAGAAAAAGCCTACATAGATGTGATATAATGAAATGCCATTCCATCACTTCCCAAAATTTGGTAAGATGCTGGCAGACTACCAAACAAAAAGCAGAACATCATCTTTGACAGTAAATTTCATAACCAAATGTGAGAGCAGATGGAACAGGTACACCCTAAGAAAGAAGATGACATGATGTTTAAACTTGAAAGAGTGTGTAAAGATGCCACTATTAAAAAAAAAAAAAAAAAAAAAAAATCCAGATATGAATCAGGTGAGTGTTTTCCCATTAGAAATGAGGAGGAAAGTAAAAAGCAAACAAAAAAACCCAAACATATTCACTTAAAGTTTCACTTGTATTATGTGGTAAAACTTTTTTTAAAAAATACAACTAACATTTTTAAGTTTTGAGGATTCATTTCCTCAGAATGCATACGCAGAGATTCAGCTTTGATTCAAAGCTAGTAACCCAGAAAGCTTTCTAATGCAGGATATTGCAAGATTTCATGCCTAATTTTCAAAATGGGAATGTGCAGTTTAAGAATTGTAAAATACAGCCAAGACCACCAAGCATGATTTTTAAAAAGTCTCTGTAACACTTAGTTTTAACATGGAACTAATTTCATAACAGTACTTTTTCTCTACTTCAGACATCAACTTTTTTTGCCTCTATTCCTTGTTAAACTAGCCTCTTCTCATCGTCTCACTCTCTCTTTTTTCCCCTCCCCACCCTTCCCCACCTCTTGTTCTCTTGCCATATTTTAGCATCCCAGCCCCAAGGCCAAATACACGATAACTCAATATGCTGCACAAGCAGAGCTGACAATTTCCAGAGATGCTCATTTCCAGCATGACACCGACACTCACTGCTTTATTAGTCATGCCAATAGAACTGTTGTAAGACAAAAGCTGCAAAGAGGATTGTGAAAAAGATTCAGATTAAAAGTATTCAAACGTATCATTATTTAGGATTCTGATTTCAAAATTCTCCTCGAAAATATCAGAAATGAAAAATACCATGGCATTAGATCTCAAATGCAAGTCCATAGAGTAGACTGTTGGAAAAGTGCTATATTGAGACATTAATTAAATTTGAATGCAGTAATTCTGATTTGATAAATAACCTGATGCTACAAGATTTAATTGATTAAGTCAATTTTTTGAGAATTAAAACAAAGGAGCAAAAAAACTCAGCTGACAACATAACAGAACACAAAACTATCTGCAAGACACATCTGTATCTATACATTTCCTTAGATCCGTAGCCTGTGTAGATTTACAGCCACTATAGTGTGTTTTAAAATTCCCACTGTTAGGAAATAATGATCTTTACCACCTGCCTGTTAGCAATTACTTTCGCTCTTAGCTTAATCTTCAAGTTTGCAGAATAAGGTCCGGTGGCCAGCTCCTTTGATGTAAACTGACCAGACTGCGAGTGTTAATCTCCTTTTCTTAATCTTTTACTGTTGCAGAGCAGTCTTAGAGCATATTACAGCAGCAACCGTGTTAAGAGCTCTGGCTGGGCAAGCGCCAAAAGAACAATGCTGGAGTGACAGCTCAGGGACAATTTTTTTTTCCTTGAATCGTGTATCTAACAAACAGCTCGGATCTAAAAATAATCCAAAATTTAATCACAAATCAAAGGATCTTTTTTTACCAGCAACTTGCAGAATGTGTTTTAGTTGAGAGAGAGTATGAAATCAGATCTAATCACACATTTTTTATTGTTCCTTTTCCCTCCTGTCCCTTGCCCTTCTACCTTTTTACCTTCAATATAATTTTAGCTGCTACTCTATTTCAGGAACGAAAAGATCTTTAAAAAAAAAAAAATCTATATTGCTATATTGCACAAGACGACAGACTTTGCAGGCTCACAAGGCTGTAAGTTATGTCATTTCCAGCAGAACTCACAAATAAGTGAAGTCTGCACTGATTAAAAAAAAAAAAAAGCCCCCACTCAGCAAGTTCTCACCCTACAGTAACTGCAGTTCTTCAGCATGCTGTCACCAGCGTGGATCTCGCACCGTGTTCACGCGCCCAGTAACTGTCAAATTAGAGCCTTGAGAGCCACATCCACCTGGGACCACGCGTGTCAGGTACTCCACCTCGGGGGCGTTAAGGGCAAAGTGGCTGCGACTTTCCATTAGCTCCTCCATTTAAAGACTAGACTAGCCAGAGACCCCAAAAGTGTGGAGTGATAGACTCACATAAAACAACACATATGCCTGTATCACTTTTGCTGTTTTTAAGTTTAAGTAGTAAAATTTGACAGCCTTAATTGCTTGGGGAAACCAGAAATGTAGATGTTTTCTTTTAGCGCGGTGTTACTAAGGAAACCCTCACATCGCTGAATTTTATTGGATGTTCTGCCACACTTGTGAGCAGTTTTGAACACCAGATGTATTGCTCACAAACATACATGGCTAACAACTAGTTGTATCTGAGAAACAAAAGGAACATCCTGGCAGTTCAAAGATTACTGCTTACTGCATTTGCTGAAAAGGAACATTTTTATATACTTACATGCTTTATATTTAAAATAAACTTACAAGTCCTTGTTCACACAAGTAAACAGCAAATCAAAAGAACAAAACATTTCAAATCTAAGGGCACCTCTGTATCTGCTACTCAACTGTTCCAGTGAGAAGCAGAATGTCAAGAAAGTTCCCCCAAACAACTAACCAGTTTTCTTGTATGACAGCCAAAACACTTGAGCAAAAATCTTTCCATTCCCTCAGATAGTAGTAGGGAGGCAAAACATTTGGCTTCTAAAGGAATACTTCATATTCTACTTAGTCACCTCTGGGTAATGTTCAAATCAGCTTTGACGAGCTTTGCAGAAAACTGGCTTCAATATCAGAGGAACAGTTACAACTGCAGAGCTGGAGATGTCTTAAAGTTAAAGAGCTACTACAAGCGTAATATGTATGAAATCCTTCAACACGTAATTAAATAATTAACTTCAGCAACCCTTCAATACTAACCAGCAAAATATATTGATGCAAGAAATCCAGAATTTTCTTCCCATGGATTAAAAAAAAAAAAAAAAAAAAAAAAAAAAAAAAAAAAAAAAAAAAAAAAAAAAAAAAAGCAATCATGCACATATATCCAGAGTAAAGGAACAGCAATGGAAATAATCATTTGGCACCAACACTAAGGCAACATTCAATCACTAAGTTGTGCTGTAGAGATCCATCAAATAACAAATTCTATTTTCAAATATGTTGACAGGAATTTCTGAACACAGAGTAAATTTCATCATCAATTTTTTTTAATTCATTATATTTAAATTTAGAAATCTCAGTTAGCCACAGAAAATTTTTAGTTTCCTAAGGTACTTCATTCAACCAAGACTTCTTAATTTCATTCTATTGCTCTTTCCACTTTATGAAAAAAAATGGAAAAAATCACACTAAGACTAATTTAATGCCAATAAAGTGAAATAATGTGATGCATTATAACAAACTTTTACTAAACAACAGATCAGGTGAAATTATAGTTCATGTCTTGGGTAACTGAGAGAATCTGACCCAATCAGTAACCGACTAAGTTTTTTGAGCTTCATCTGTTCTTAAGAGACTTCAAAAACTATAAATCTGGGAGTTAGTGGCTTCACAAAACACAAGATCAAAGCACCCCAATAGCCACTGCCACATTTATGCACATTTATCAATAAATGTGCATCCCTGTCCTGTTCTGTATGCATTAGCCACCTTTACTAAACCACCTGTTTTGACATGCGCAAGGAGGAGCAGCTTCCCTCAAACATATCCCTTTGAATCGTCTTTTCCAAAGGTTTCCTCACACTGACTGCTGCAAAAGCCTGACAGCAGTTTGCTCCTTTTCAATGCTGGTGAGAGACAACGAAGGCGAAGGCAGTCTACAATTTTACTTGGAGACCTGCCAAAGTTCAGTCTAAAGACTGCACTCTGTCTTAGTAGCTTCTGAGTAACTTTTGCTTCCTGAAGTGTTTTTTGGGTTTTTTTTTTGTTTTGTTTTTTTTGTTTTTTGTTTTTTTTTTTTTTGATAAAATCCTCAGCCACTTTCTTGGGTAGGAATGTTCTGCACAGGTCATGGTGCCCCTTAAAAGAAAGGCACTATAAGGACAGGACATACTTTACAGCTAATTTCCCAGTGGTTGATGCCATAATGATATAATACGTATTGGCACAGGAAGCCTTGTACTCTTTTAAAAGAATCATGGGCCAAAAACATTTCTGAAATCTTCCTCGACTTATCAGTTTTTCCATTATCTCCTCCAGTGACAATGTGGCAATGTCATTTTCCTCTCATAAACGGCAGTTCAGCAGTTTTCTTCCTGACATAGCTAAGACCCTTCCCAGGCTCAGCTCCTAAAAGGAAGCACACTTTATTCTGTGACTAACTCTGATCATTATCAGCAAGATGATTCTGCTCACACAGACCTCTTTCATCCAATGTTAATATGAATCTCAAGTTCTCGCTTCTTTTCGACTTTTATACTTACTTTGGTCTCCCTTTGCTCTCCAAACATCCTACACATCAAAGTTACTTCATAGACTTCAGACCTTGCCTATTTGTATTAAATTGCTTCATCCTGTTAATCAATCACAACCAAAGAATCCTAATAAATCTGAAGAAGAGCTATTTGCTTTTTAAAGAAACAATGCCAGTTTAAAGCTAACAGCCTGTTCACTTGATCTCAAACACCTGACATTTCAACGGGTTTAGCTGCTCCTGAAATATAACATAGTAGCCCACAGTCATGGATTACACTCTTTTTTTTTTTTTTTTTTTTAAAAAAATCCTGCAGCCCTGTACAATAGGCTATATTCCTGTTCAACTTTTTCATCAATGACCTGGATGAGGGGACAGAGTGCCTCCTCAGCAACTCGGCTGATGATACCAAACTGGGAGGAGTGGCTGACACACCTGAGGGCTGTGCTGCCATTCAGAGAGACCTGGACAGGCTGGAGAGCTGGGCGGAGAGGAACCTCATGAGGTTCAACAAGGGCAAGTGCAGGGTCCTGCACCTAGGGAGGAATAACCCCATGCACCAGTACAAGCTGCGGGCTGACCTTCTGGAGAGCAGCTCTGCAGGGAAGGACCTGGGAGTGCTGGTGGATGACAAGCTGACCATGAGCCAGCAATGTGCCCTTGTGGCCAGGAAGGCCAATGGTCTCTTGGGGTGCATTAGGAAGGGTGTTGTCAGCAGGTCAAGAGAGGTGATCCTGCCCCTCCACTCAGCTCTGAGGAGGCCTCACCTCGAGTACTGTGTCCAGTTCTAGGCTCCCCCATAACAGAGAGACATGGAGCTACCGGAGAGAGGCCAGCGTAGGGCTACAAAGATGATCAGAGGGCTGGAGCATCTGCCCTATGAGGAACGGCTGCGAGAGCTGGGCCTCTTTGGCCTGGGGAAGAGAAACCTGAGGTGGAATCTTAACAATGTGTACAAGTACCTGAAGGGAGGGTGTCAAGGGGACGGGGACAAATTCTTTTCAGTTTTCCCATGTGACAGGACAAGAGGCAATGGGCAGAAATTGAAGCACAGGAAGTTCCGCCTGAACGTGAGGGGGAATTTCTTCCCTGTGAGAGTGACGGAGCACTGGCACAGGTTGCCCAGAGAGGTTGTGGAGTCTCCTTCTCTGGAGATCTTCAAGGCCTGCCTGGATGCAACCCTGTTTAACATGCTCTAGGTGACTCTGTTGAGAGGAGGGGGTTGGACTAGATGATCTCCGGAGGTCCCTTCCAACCTTACTGATTCTATGATTCTATGTACAGTAGGCACTGCATATGTTATCTGCCTGTTAGCACTTTCTTAAGCCCCTTCAAGAGCAAATAGCATCAAGCTACTTGGTCTGGTTTTGTTCCATGTTGTATTCTTCAATGCAGTGAAAAACAGTAAGTTAAGGTACATACCAATTTGTTTTGATAGCACTAAAATCATTTCACCGCTGTCTCTAGTGCTAGTTTCAAAAGAACAGGCTCACATTTTTCTCATGTTTCACTGCAAGCTTTTAGGAATACTTCATAGTAAGCACAAAGCCAACATTTTCTTCTTTCAATACAACCTCTAGATCCCTTCACCAACACAGCTACAAGTAGAAAAAACATAATAACCATAGATTAAAAAAAAAGAAAAAGAAAAGAAAAAGAAAAAAAAAGCCCAAATTCACACTCCCCTGTGGTCTGGCTAGTGGTGAGCTGAGCAGTGTCACTCTTGCTGATTGTCCTCTCAGGAGACATATCAAGTCAGGGCAGGCAGAGCTCCAAAACAAGTTCTGATGGCACACTTGTCCAGTTCATCCCATGGACCAGAAGTGGTGTATCACCAAAAGTACTGTCTTAGTTATACTGACTACAAGCAATTTCAGCAAGTGATTCAACAGCAGCCTCAGAGGCTTTGCCAAACTATCATCCATAAGCACTGCTTGGGTAAGGGATGAATAGTTCCTACATGGGTTCAACAAAATATGGTTGCAATTTATGGACACTGGCAAACCATTATTTTTTCCTCAAGAGCCTTAGAAACAGCAGAAAGACAAAAATAGTACCAGTCTTATCTCAACAGTATGGACTTTAATGTATGTCATTAATAATATTCTTAAGTATATCTCTAAGAAGTTGTCTGGCTGAAAAGGTTCCTATCAGATATGCCAACTTGTGCAGCTACTCTTGGGCTAAGAACCTCTCATTTATTGCATTATGCTCTTTCAGTGAAGAAAAAATGGTGTAAAGTATGCCATTATCTGCTTCTGTCTGACAAGGTTCGCTTTTCCTTGCAATAATTCTCCTCATAGATTTGATTTATACATGCTTCAGGTATACACGTGTGTTCAGTAGGGCAGATTATTTACGGAAGTGACGTTGCAAGAAGAATATTGACAACAAAGGCCCCAGAAAGGAAGGAAAATGACCATGAGAATGACAATATGGTCTTCCGTATTTGAAAGGTGCACTGGATTTCAGGAGACCAAGGCAGCAGATCATTTCAGATACTCAGCATTCCACCAAGAGCCAGGTAGAGAGACTCCAGCATTAATGAAATACAATAGCAATCGACATTCATCTACATTGACAGATATTTAGTGTAAGAGCTAACAGAAGCCCTTTCGCTAAAATAGAAATATCAAGAGGAATATCCTCTTCTTGTGGCTACTGTTCCCAAAAGCTTGGCTAGTAATAATAAACACTTCAGGATAGCCTTTAAACAATAAATACATCCATTTTTATATCTTGTTTTACAAATAGCTTCCAGAGTCCATTAGTCATGTTATTTTATGAAACTTTCTACTTAGAAATGTGCTAGCCTTAAACAAATGCTACTAAACAGTTTCTAAACTGTAGTCAATAATTCAGATCAGCCGAAAATAAAGATGACAAAAGCTAAATTATCAATTAATAGAAATATATCAAAAGACTCAAATTTTAGAACTATATTGACTATGCTTACTATATCAAAATAGAAATCTGTAACAAGAAATGAGGTTCTGCACTTATTTTAGATTGTATTCAAGTCTCTTCTCATATTCAGAGCACATCTCAATACATTAAAGGCAAGTAGACCGCTCCCACCAAGCGGTCATCATTGCTATTCTAAATATAAGAAATGACTTATGAACAGTGCAATTCCCACATGCATCCAGTGCACAAATCTATATTACTCCTAAAACTCGATAATTCACTGCTATAGGCATAAAACCTGGCCCATTTTCTGAACTAGAGAAAACAGCACTAAAAATATTAAAATTATTATATGCTCCTTACCCCATCCAGAAGAGTATTTGTTAGATGGCTGCGAAGATCTTTACGAAATGGAAATTCCAGATTAGATACATGAAAAATTGAATTATCTCTATCAATCATATAAACTTCATTTTTGCCATCAATCAGCATCATGTACCTGTAAAGACAACGTTAAAATATTATACTTCTAGATATAGCCTCTAAATCTCTATTTTAATTTACATTAAATGTTGAAAAGCAGCTATGACAGATGGTATTAAAAAAAAGCATTAGTGAAAAAAAGATTTTACCATTAGAAGTTTAAAAATTCTGCTTCATGGAAACAGTCAATTTAATTCAATGCAATTATCATCAAGGAAATATTACCATAGCTAATAGCTTAGAATAAACATATAATGATGCCTGTGCATACAGATACAATTGTGCCTGAAAAGCTAGTAAAAATAACACAAATTTCAACATTGTAACACAAACATAAAGCTAGTTCAGTTTAAAAAAAACTTTCCATTCTGCTTTTACTTTAAGTGGAGCAGAATTTTAGCTGGTATAGATCTGTAGAGTTTCATCAAAAAGAAAAACCTCTTCTGAACTACCACTGGTTATTTACATTACAGCACTGCAAAGTCTCAGCCAACTTTGGAGCCCCTTTCACTAAAACATTAACATATTTAGCTAGGGAAAACTCCTCCCTCATTTTTTATATGTATAAAAAAAACCCAAAACCCAAAGCTTACTAAAAGCAACTTATAAGCTTAGCTCAACTGAAAGCATCTACATTTTCAAAATGCATGCATTGGGAGCCCAGCTTATGAATTCAGACATCTCCATGTGAAACCCACTCAAAACTTTTAGCCCTATAGAGTTTACATTCTGTATTCAATAAAACTCAGTGAACAAGTGGAAAGACAAAATGTAAAAGAAAACAAGACATGCTAATCATCATAATATGTGTAACACACCTGAATTACCTTTGCAAAGTTACTCTGATTTTTGCAGTAAGAGTATTAAAATAGAGTTTCAGGAAGAACAGCAAGGTAGCTGAGCAAAAAAGTTCTTCTCAAACATGTGCAGCAACCTAGGAGCACACATGTTATCACTGGATTTAAAAAACTAAGATACTTTGGTGGAAATTACCGGGAAGGGACAGATGTAAGAGTCAACATCTTGGTAATGAATGACAAGCAGCCCGAAAACTAAACACAGCAGCCTGAATCTGATATAGTAAAATAAGGGAGAAATCGTTGAGGGACTCAGAAAGCTGGCAAAGTAAAAAAGACCAGAAAAGGGCCTTTTCAAAACTATTAAATGGATAACAACAAGGCCTGACTGCACTTAGTAAAACCAACGAAAAGAACGTTATCAATGCCAGTGTGCATAATATAACGCACATTGATATGAAATTCATAAGAATTATGAATGTTATCAAAACATGACTCAATGGCAGCCTGAAAGGGCCTTTAAGCACACAAACAGAAAAAAAACATGGCTTAAAAGAGGCAGGAAAAGAGTCTACAAGGGAGAAACTCGACATGAAGACTTGAAAGGAAGTCCAAGTTGAGTCTCAACCAAAATTGAGTTGTCAGGATAACAAATTACCACCTGTCAGCTGAGCTGCTCTAACTGAACTTATGCCGGAGCATGCTATAACCAACGATGTCTGTGGTCTACAACAAAACTGAGAGCATTAGCATAAGCTGAAGTTTCTTTCACTGAGCCTGACATTTCACCTTGCATGCAGACATGCTAAAAGTACAAATACGGTAACAGAGGTTCTACTAACTAAAGTCAAAAATCACAGAAACCAGAAAAAGAAGAAAACAGGAGCACAATCAACTGTCAAGATACTGCAGCAGTTCTAAAAGTTCACAACACCCAATGTTCTCAAATAGTCTCCGATATGAAAAGAGAAGGGGCATAAACATTCTCAGAGCAATTAACCCCTTTGGACTGCAGTACAGCTTTCTTTGACAGCACAGAATAGGGAAACACTTGATTAAAAGCAAGCAGACTTCTCACACTTGTTAAAAAACTGATACTCGTGAACAGAAACCATACCTTTTATACTTCATCCACTCCTCCTTAAAAAGTCCTGGTTTTGCAGTAGTAACAAGTTAACAGTAGTGTTTTCTAAAATTCAACATTGCTCTCAAGTGATGCCCACAGAATTACTGTTGTCCAAACAAAAGCAGCAAGCATTGCTCAGAAACCCTTCAGGTACATGGTCCACACAAGCAGCTCAGCTGACTTCTGCACAGATCCTACCACTTCATAAACCTGATTTACCAATCAGTTATCTGAATCTTACCGAGAGGTAAATCTAATTATAGGAGCACAATACCACAAATGCAACTTAAATAAATACATTTTTTTCACTGTTATGACTTCAATAATAATCGACTATCGATCAGCTTCACTAATATTTCTCCACTTACAGGTACTTAGAGATGTTCAGTATCAGTTGTACAAAAAGAAAGACAAAGGGTAGGAGTGGAAAGAGAACAGGAGATCTGCTGGGCCTCATTAAAAATAACTTTTCATATAATAAATAATAATAAGTTAATAATAAGTTAAAAAAAAATAATAAGTTTTCAGGAGGGAAAAAGCAGAAATTATACCAATGCAAATTAGGAAGGCTGCACATGAGGTGCTTTATAAAAAATAATACACGTTCAACTACATGACTGATACCACTGCTTTAGAGGTAAGAATCTGCAGACAAATTTAAGTCTTCAAATCATGTAAATTTACTCAAAATGAAAACCAATTATAAAAAGCATGCTGCATTTTTTCTTAAAAATTAAAGAAACCATCAAGAGAGGGGAACAGATGCATAAGCGAGGGGGAAAACTACATGCATTCATTTATTGTTTTAAATAAAGCTCCACTGGCTACCTCTGTAGCCTCATATTCAATACAGTTTTAGGATGCATGTTTTCACTGCAATTTTCCTTACATATAAAATGGCTTCAGAAACAAGTTCTAATGCATCAAAAGAACTAGTAGATACAAAACCATTATATATATCATGATTAGAAATATGACACAAAATAAGATCTTACAACTGCTTTGAAAATATCCAAATTGTTAAAAGCTTTGGTTTTGACCACCTGCAGTAATCACATGTTCTGAAGACATATAGAAAGCTTCAAAGGCTGTTACTCAAACATCAAAAGCAACACCAACACTTTCTCTAGATAGTTCACTCATAAAAAACATTTGCAGAAATGTACTTAAAAATTGATAGTTGTTTAGCTCAGCAACAGTGCAAGGACTCCTTATCCTTCAAATCACAGTGCTCATGTTGCATCTCCTCTCTCCACTTATCTCTCTTTTTAAATTATTTTTATTTACATTGTAAATTTAAAATGGCAGGAGCAACATCAAATTTTATGGACTGCCTGCAAAAGATTTTGAGTGAGAGATCACCAGGACTCACAACCAAGAAGCAAGAGAGAAAGAGCAAGTGATTAGTTGGCAGGGGACAGGTGAGAGACCTGGGTCTCAGGATAATAAATTAGCCAAATGGAGACCCATTTGTCATCAGTCTCATGACAATATATTTGCCTAACTTAGAAGCTGCACAACTCTGCATGTTTAAGACAGGAGACAGACCCAGGTGTGCCTGTGCTGAAAAAGGCTGTTTTATTTTGTTTTTTAACTGAAAGACTGGATTGCTCTTCCTCCCATACCCGAAGGTTTGATAAACTATTTTAATGTATAGATTTAATATATGCAGGCATAGCAAGAAAACACAGATATACACACTACATAAATGTTTTACTTATTGCAAACTAGAACTCAAGATCAATTAGGCAGATGGAAGAAACCTTTTACATTATCTAAGCCATCATGTTGACATAAAACAGTTCCAAATTACATACTTATATACTGAAGTCTATCTTTGAACTGTCTCCCATAGCTACCTTTGAAAACACTTTTCTTCCAACCCATCTTAAAATATTTATCTATATTCCCTCTTTGAATTTCTTTTTGCTGAAAAGAGCTAAATATATTCAACTCATATTTTGTTTTTGAACAAGGATTATATAAATAGTCCTTGAACTTGCATTCTCTCTCTCTACACTGTGCTATATGAAAAATCATTATTACATATTCATTTCAATTATCAAAGTTTTCTCAAAACAGAAAAATTAAGTTATTTCAAACAGTAAGTGCAAATTAGCAACTCTGGCAAATCAGCTGGTAGTTCTGAGGGAAAGTTAGTGATCCGTACTTTTACGTAGGTAGCACAATTGTATATATATTTTATCCCAACCCAGTGAAAGGAAAAAAACTAGCCCTGAAATCCTAATCCATAGATAGAAAACTGCTCTGTATAATGAAAACTAAATCTCAAAAAGCTTAAAAGCTTTAAAAAACTTAAAGCTCATCAAAATCTACATATCAGCTAGCAAAATGCATAAAATTTAGCATAAAAGCTATAATTAGATATATCCCATATATCTGAATGATTACTACCAGAAATACTAACCTTTCCTTTGAAATAATCAGCAAAAAGAAAACATTGAAGAGATTTTTTAGACCATGACTTCTTGCTGCTAACACCTTGTTCCATCTTAGCACTTAGTTCAATCATGGTGCTTTGCTTAAATAAATGTTACTGCTGAGTGTAGTCATGTTTCTGGATGCCCGAGTTTATTTCCACACCATATTTTGTTACAACAAATTTTTACTGGTAATATGTGGAAACAAACTCAAACATCAACTTTTTATGCAATACTTTCAAGCTTTCAAACAGCACTAGTACCCATGGAGTATTTGGTGGGGCAAGTCTTTTTCCTCAAAAATAACATCTTAAACTTGCTTTCAATTATCCCTCAAGGTCAAGAATACAGCCTAGGTTTTAAAAGGCACTGTTACAATTCAGTAATTGAGAACAGCTTGTTACAGCTCACTCACTCTCCTGGTATATAACATAGCAAAACAAGCAGCAAGTCAGCCAAGTGAAAAGGTAAATTTAAAATATATGTGCATATTTATGAACTGTCACATTTTAGGTAACTTGTAGTGATGCTAAAAGTAACCATTTTGACTTCAATCCAAAATTCTAATCAGAGAAAACGAGCTTCATCCATTTCCTTCTCAAATCTCTCTCAGGTCTCTAATTTGTCCTGCTTGGATTTCCTAACACTTCAAATACCGCAAACTCACCCAACAACAACTGACCTATTCCACTGGCTAAAGCTGTAACAGATTCAGTGGCTGGGAAGTGAGTTTGATTTCTTTTACAAGCAGTTATGGAACACTAAGATAAAAACTATTCCAAGTCTAACTTAAGGAGTCAAGGTCTTCAAGCTGCATGATACATATTTAGCATGCTCAAGACCAGATTTTTTTTTTTTTAAAAAAAAAAACAGTATTTATTTGTTTAGTCCACACATGCATTCAATACATTGAAGCATCCTTATTAAGGTTGAAAAATTTTGAGATGGGGACCCAGTCACTTTAAGATCTTATTTCATAGCATAAGTTATGTCTCTTTCTCCAAGTACTAATGCATAGTTATATTTCACTTTTCAGCCATCCGAACCAATGCATGCCATGCAGCGTGGCACCATAAAAAATAAATTTTTATAGAGTGCCACAACCACTATGAATATTTTTGTCACAGTATAGCAGCTGGAAAAGACATAATGCAAACCATAAAATAATCTCACAGATGTCAAATATGGGAATATTTCTCAGCAAATCAGCTAGTCACCTGCTTCTTTGTATCTACCTCACCCATAGATAATTTGGTCGATAAGAAAGAAAACATCTTTATTCAACAATCAAGACAAAAGTAGATGTTTCATTAGGCCTCCATTAAAAGTTACAAGAAACTTAAAAGGCTATCTAAAAAGTTTTGTTTCTTTAAGACTAAAAGTTATGTTTTTAAAACATCTAGACCAAAACGTTTAGTTTCATTGCGATTATAAAAAGCAGGATTCAAGAAAAGCATGGATAAACTAACTCAATTCAAATAAAATATCCATTCTTTAGATAAAAACTCTGAAAGTGATCCAAGCAACAGAATTAGTCAGAATATAAATTATTTCCAATATAAAACAGAATAAATTTGGTCAAGGATGGATGGACAACTCGCAGAAGTGTTCCATAAGGAGATGATAATTGAAAATGCAAAAGAATAGTAAGAGCTATGCAAACATGTCAAGGGTTTTGTTCAATTGAATTTATTAATTTATCAGACTTTTTTTTAGTCAAAAACATAAGTTCATATGCTTCACATCAGGCTTCAAGTTTTCTCCAGATCAAATTTTAGACTTTCTCAGAGTAATCTTGTAAACTGCTGATCAGTAAATTTCTGAATATTAGCAGGACATGCCCTGACAGGATATATTTGAAGAAGTTAATTAACATATTATCAGCCTAAGCACTTACATCAGACTAGGAAGTGAGCTTCTGTGGACAACATCACACAGACTAAAAAGGACGAATAGCAATTTCTCACACAAATTCAGTAGGAACTAAAACAGCGTATAGGAGCTTAACTAATGCTTTGGACCGCACACCGTGAAAGACCCATGTTATTACAGCTGTACATTTATTACTAATTATCTCTACTGTGCAAGCACCCAAAAGCTCCAATCAGGAACTAGGTCCCATTGGATTAGAGTCCCTGTAAGGACACAAAATGACATGGTCCCTGTATCAGACAGCACAATTTGAATTTAAAACAAGTGAATAAAACAGCAAGACTGGAACAGCAATAAAACAGTAATAACCAAACTGCATATTTACCTACATTAACTATACGTAAAGCTGGAGAACTGTCCTTGAACAACAAACAGCAGCTCTCCAAACTGCCATCACAGCCCAGCTGATACTCCTCCTAACAAAAGTTCTGACAAGGACTTGGAGAAGAAAGGGTTACGCTGTCCACACAGACCAATCTTACCTGCAGTTATACAAACAGTGTAACCTGAAGTTCCACTGGAAGCCACTTTTCCTTCGCTTCTGGTCCTAAGCAATGCTAACGGACATTAGCATTGACAGGACAATTCATGAAATAGGATGAAAGTTTCATTAAGAAAAAGTTACAGCTCTTGGCGTTAGACAAGCAGATCTCCAAATCATCAACCAGCATATTAATTACTTTCATCTTGGAACTTTAAAAAAAGTCAGCAACAAAACATCATTTTGAAAAGTTTCAGTCTCCTCCTCAAAAGTCAATTATTTTTAGCATGTCCAAAGCAACTGGTTCAGAGGCCCAAGTTTGTTTGCTTCCTCATATCTCCTGTGGCTGTTTACACAGTGCATACCATTTGGGCACAAAACATACATGGTAGAAGAATGATTTTATTAAATTTCCTTTTTTAGGGTTGCAGGGTTTGGGATTTTTGCTTTGTTTTTTACAATTCCAAGGCTGACTCAAGCCACAGTGAAAATGATAACTTAAGAGCTCAATTTTCCCTCTTCTATGAATGCTTAGTGTATTTCATCACTAACTATTAAAGAGAATTTCAGAGAAATATAATTTCAGGCAAAATCAGGCAAATTATTTATGTCTCCCTCCACCTAAAGTCATTCAGCAAGCCAGCAACAGAATCGTGTCTCCCAAACTCCAAATGCAGTCCCCTGCAGCGTCCCCTGCAACCCCTGCAGCATGCTGCCTCATTCCTCCTTCCCAGCTTACTAGTGTTCATAAAGCTGGCTTTGAAAATGCTCCTCAGTACAGTGCCTAACAGCCTGCGTAGCAATTGCCAGAAACATTTATGGTGAAATTGGTGGTCTCCTACAAGTTCAGAGAAGTTTTGCAACTGACTTCATCTTATGATGTACATTACTACTTACGTTTAACTTACTTCTCTCATTCACAATCCCAGCAATTACTCTACCATAAAATTACATCTGTTTATTTTGTACTTTTTAAAGAGTTTTATAAACTTAGGCATAATAAAAATATATACATATACAGTCCAGCTTCCTCAAACTTTGAGAACTCATCTTCTGAGTTTAAGTTCAATACAAAATGAAATTTCAGAAATCTAAAAATAGTGTTTGGATTGGAAATTATTTTTAAAGGAGGCTTAAAAATTCAGGAGCTTTCTTTGTCCCATATTATTTCATTAGACAAAATATATGAAATAAGATTAATTATTATTATTTCAAAAGGCTATCATTTTTATAGTTCTTTTCAATACTCTTATGTCTCGATCATCACATTAAAAGAACACAAAAGGTAAGGAATTCCACCATTAACTCTCCGTGAAAAATACATGATAGTTCTTCATTCCCAAGCAGTTCATTACTCAGGCTGGAATTCAGTTTTGTGAAAGCTCTGCATCCCATACAAAAAAGCATTACCCATTTCAGAATAGCAATTAATATTAATACTAATAATATGTTTGCTGATAGGCAACAGTGAAATCTTGTTGTGGATATCAGATATTACTTCTTAATTTCCTTTAACGACTGGCAACACTTCAAAAGCATAAACATGTTGCCACACCATCCCACAGGGTGGGTTCAAGCCACTTTACCACTTCACTTTGGACCCTGCCACTCCTTTCAGGCAAGACATCATCACCTTCTGGCCAGAAGCACCAAATGCTGTAGAAAGGCCCAGGAGAAAGAAAATTAATCACTCACTGCCCTCTGTGACAGCATCTATCAGTGTCACTGAAGCACTTTCAGTTCCCTATCCTGGCCTGAATCCAGACTGTGCTGAGTCTAGAGTAACAGTTTAGATTAGATGAGTGTGAAGTTCGCCTGTGGCAGATGGAGCAATACACCCTAAAGTCCTGATAAATGGGAAAGGCTCAGCTTGCTTTCTTATATTAATTGCTGCTGGCAATGGTCACCACTTCATACTATGTCTCCTGAAGGATAACAAAACCTGAATATAGGGGCACTAATTTGAGAAATTATGTGGAGATTAGCAACATTATTTCCAGTGTGTAAACAAAAGGCAAACAATATTTTTATTAGCCTACCAACCGTTATGTCACAAATACCATTTTCCAAGTTATTGGAAAACACATTTTCATTTCTACAAGCAAGTAACACAGCAAACAGCATAAAATATAGTTGCACATAAACACCTGTAAAATTACATTTGACTTGGTCATCCAAACTCTGAAAAAAACCCAAGTCCTTGGAATTTAGCCTGCTCTGAAAATACCAACACTTTATATTTCTTTCACTTGCTTCTAGAATAAGTTCTGCCAGCAACACGCTCTCTGCCAATTTAACCTAAAAATTAACTAGATTCTGACTGGCAGTCATTTCCAATTAACAGCCTTCAGCACCAATATTTCTTATTCATGACCTTGCATTTTCTACAAATTATTCCTTTCCAATTTTATTATTTCACTCTTCAGTGTCTTCCAGTCCTTGTACTGACTTGTCTCCTTTCTTTGCTCATCAGAACATACTTGTTTGCTGTTTCAAAATTCTTAACAACCACCTATCTGCTTGTTCGAATAACTAGTCTGAACACCTAGCACCGAGAACTTCCATTACAGCTTTCTAAATACTTTCTCCCAAAGCCACATGTTGATATTTTCTATCAGTTCGTTCTCTATCTACCTTAAAATGCTAGTAATAATCTTCATTAGCTTCAGTCCCTACAATAATCTAAAGAACATCAAAATTTTGCTGAAGTCTAGATGTCCAAGATCTACCACTATTCCTTTTCTAAAAAGCATATTACTCCCACTTTACAAATATACAAATTACAAACTGTTTGAACTTGGATGAAATTTCATTCCTCTTCTATACTGAAAGTTGTGTTCCTCAGTTCCAACTCCACTAGCTAGTTTCCCTTAATTTATCCAAATCTGCCATTTCTGAAAGGGGAAACCTGCATCACTGATCCATTTTTATCTCGCGTTACAATCAAAATGCTTTAAAACAGAACCTTTCATCAATGAACAAACCTGATCTTCCACAGGCAAGATTTGATTGTTTTGTGTGTTTTCGTCAATACTAAAGTACCAAGTTGCTAGGCCACTATTTGGTAAATAAATGTATCTGCTATTATTTCCAGAAGCACCTGGATTTGTCACTGCAATCAATCAATTTCTCCTCCAATCAATCCCTGGAAAGAGAGAGTGGAATGCAGTTTCTGATTAAGTTTTCCAATTGTAAGGCTTCTGTTTTAGGGAAAAATGAGCAGCTCCCTAGGCTTCACTGGCTAGGTTGGCTAAGCTCCTATAACATCTCTGGAAATCTAGACACACAATTCACATTACTGAAGCATGCTCATGACAGTTCTAATGAAATTGGATTCAGCAGTAATGCAGAAGTTTATCTTAACAATCCTATGGTGATTAAAAAAAAAAACTCAAATCCCATGACATTTTTCTAAGCTTCAGTTACTAAGAAAATAAAAAGTTATCCTTCAAGTTTTATTTTGCTTCTCTCCCAAACAATGCGTTCTTTTCAGTACTTGCGTTCCAGTCAAAAGAAGTTATCCTACTGTATCTGCTATCTCAATGGCTAACTTCAAGAAATACATTCCAGTATGATTCATGTTCTGAAGCACTTGTTCAAGCAACTCCAACTTGCCACCCTGGCTTGATACTAATTTTGAAAATTTTCATTTTCTTTTCTTGTTGATTACATCCTATTTTACAATGAAAGGGCTATGCTTAATTTCAATATCATATCATTCATCAAATTCATCTGCATATTTAATATCTTAGAACTTCCTTTCCGCAAAACTCTCTAAGGTGGTATTCCCTGCATACGTACACCTTGTATAAGTTACCACTGTAGGATAAAGGACATCCTCCTACAGCTCATGCAGGTAATCAGCCTTCATTACCTTTAACATTCATCAGTCTCCTACACTGTTGTGTCACTCAACATCACATTCTTTTTCTCATTCGTGCCTACCACCACTCTCTTTTCATCAAATCTGACAGAGTTTCCCTTTTCATTTGCTTCCCTTGACAACTCAAGGTCTGAAATTTTTTTTTTTTTTTGCGACTATCACAACCCCAAAAGTCACAAAAAGCAAAGCAGTAAATCTGCAGATGACAACATATCCTACAGAAGTCTTTAGAATGCCCCAAGCCGCAGTAATGAACGATGGAATTCCAGTATCTCAAAAGTACCAAGGCTCAGGCTGGCAGAGGTATTTAAGACCACCCACCCACCCACCCTTACTATATTGCAACTTAACTGCTGGCTGAGAAAGCAGATAAAAAAGCTACTTTACAAAGGTCAACCAGAGCACTTAAGTGCAGCTGCAGTCCAAAAAGGGGAGGGGGAGGACTCATTAGGTCGCATAACTAATAGGGGTGCATACTGAATTAATACTGCATCACTACATCACTATGAAATTTACTGACATACTATCACCTGGGATACTATGTGCACCTGACATTAATAGGGAAATCAACTTCTGAATGAGAGATAATGGCATTGCTATAGAGCATGAAAAAGCCTTCATGCATAGTTAGTGTAGAATCTGGCACTGCTTCTCTCAATAAAGTGTCATAGTTTACACTTAGTTCAAAGGTTTTTTTTCCTCCTGTTTTATAAATCAAAACTAAAGATGCATTTAACAGATGGCAAATTCAAAACCAATGTAGAAATATATTTTCTATATAATGTATTATTAGACTGTGCAATTCTGCACCAGAATTGGTAAAAACAAGAATTTAGACAAGTTAAAAAAAAAGACCCTCCAGTTACAGTGAATAGTATTCTTGACAGCCATCCAGGGTTTTAATTAAGTCAGAGTGCTGCACATTTTTTGTTTCTTTCTTAAAGGATATTAAACCTTGTGGGCTAAAATTAGTCATCTTGTTATTCATGATTTGACCTACAACAAACAGTACATTTATCTATAGCTAATATACACTCAGGATTCTTATAGTTCATATAAAGTATCCAATGTTCAAAACAGAGGAAGAGTAGTTAACTAACTAGACAAGATGTGACCCAGATCTATAATTTGTGTACTACCAGATTTTTTTTTTAAACAGATTCATTTTGCGTTACCTAACTTTTAATAATGCTGAGTGGCCAGCTACATACTAAAGTAGATTTCTATATCCTGTGGAGGAACACCATTAGAAAACAACTGCCCAAAAAAAGTTTCCTTAAGTCTTCTAAAAGTATCCTCTCAATTCTTATTCAATGTAAATGCTCTGATTACTTCTTTGAAAAAGCTAATCATGTGTTCCATTTACCTGGTATCTCAAGCTGCAATGAACCACTGGATTCTCTTACCAAAAATAAATATTAATATTTATTGCAAATAATTCAGCTTCAAGCTTTCTTGAACTTTGACTACATCCCTTCTCTGCAAATTTTATTCTGAAAATATCCTGCAGATTTAGAGGGAAATTCACGCCTGAATCAAAGGCCTCAAAAATGCAAAAGAAGGTGCTATGCAGATGTATACTCATGGCATAAATGAATTCAGCTTCAATCAACAAGCAGTTCCTTTCCCAAACAGGAGAATCATGAAGTGTCTCACAAAAGGTCCATAATGTAACTCCTTTTGAAAAGAAGTATCACAACACTGAAAAAGCAGGCACTCTTAACTCTGAACTGATCAATGCCAGAATTTATGCTAGATCTATTCAGTCTATGTATATGACATAAGCCACAGAAGAGCAGAACTGTCACTTGTGCTCACAGGTTGAAAGAAGTGAAAAGTGCTGCCCTAAATATTTATGCTACCCTAAATATTTATGTAGGTCTACTTTACAGACTGAATTTCATTCTTCTCTGAGCAAGCTTAGTAAGTTACACTTCATGAACGTGCCCAGAGTCCCCCCACCCCACCAGAGCCAGCAGCATAGGACACAGTGTTCCACTCCCCAAAATGGTCTATGAGAAAAGCAAAGGTGAGGGGGGAGCAATCGCTGATGCACACAGCTTGGATGTCAGGTACACACATAGGCACACCATTTATCTTGATCTAATTAGAACACTTCAGGACTACATTTTAGGACTACATTTGAATACTCTAAGATTAGTATTCATAACACGAACTACTGCATTTTAATATATTTAATCTTTATAATCAAAAGAGCTTGCTTAGTAGACAACCTGTCCAAATATTCAAACAGTCTTATATGAATAATTAGTTAAGTAGTACTTTTCAAAAGACTTAAGTTACTCTTCAAAATTACGAAGCATCAAGTCTGGTATTTCACAGATACAAAAACACATCCTTTCAACGGTATGCTATCATACCAACAGCACTTCTTAGCCGCCAAGGAAAGCGACACCAAACCAACAGTATCATTCTACTCCTTCATTTCATTGTTAACACCCTCGAGTCTTGACTGTGTCGTAGGTACATATAAACGAAAATCCGTAAACCATCTAACAAAAAAGAACAAAAAAACCCACTTTCTACTCAAAAAATATATCTTGCCTGCTTCATCCTCCCATCTTGTCTTCCTTGCCTACCTAAATACAATATATAAAACCATGAATCAGATATCTGCTTTTTTGAAAATGAAATTTGATTTTAGAGTGCTCCACCATCTATGAACTGCACTTTTACTGCTCTTTTCAGCAATCACGAGAAAAGGTAGCTTATATAGTTTTTTTCCTCTCAAAAAACATAAATCAAGCAGTGCCAGTTTTGAAAGAAAAACAAGCATCACTTTACAATCTAGAATCCAGTAAAAAGCTAAACTACTCTCAACTTTAGAACTGACAGATGTGACCCCTACATGCTTTAGCAGAAGCTTAAGACTGTAACATCATCATCTCATAATTCAGAGCTAAACTGCAGGTGCTCCACAATGATTAGTATTATAGGCTATAAAAGCTATTTATAGCTTTTACACTAGACTGGAGGGATAAAAAAGCTTTATTACAACTATTTCAGTGAATTCCACAACTTCATTTTTCCAAACAGAACAGATGCTACCTCCAAATTAAATATGTTCTTCAACATAAACTCAGCAAAATAAATCCTCTGTAGATTCCAGCTTCAACATAAACTCAGCAAAATAAATCCTCTGTGGATTCCAGACTCATCCTAAACCGAGGTTCCTCCAACTGTAGAAGCAGAACTACAGAAATAGTTTAAACACATGCAAGTTTGTCTTCTTGAACTACACTGCCTAATAGTTAAAAGCAAGGACAATGTAAACAAAAAGTACTTAATAAAGACCTAAAATTGTAGGGTACAACAAGGTGGTGCAGAGTTAGGAATAAAGAAACCGCAACACTTACTTCACCATTTTAACTAAGGTTTCTATTTCATGACATCTCTTCAAACGTCATCCTATTTGACAGTCTGATAGGTATAACAGAAAAACTCTTACAACTACTTCTTTGAGATACTCAGTGAAAATAATAACCCCTGTTTGAACAGCAACTATCCTATACACACATGAACAACATGTAGCAACTCAGCAATTGAGGTTTTGCACATTGCTCAGTTACATAAGCATGTGCTTTGAATAAAGCTTATTTAGCTTGGAATCCAACCACTTGAGTTAAATTCTAGCTGTTCACAAAACCTGCCACTCCTATAATAAAAGCATTTGTTTCTGAAAAGTCCATTCAATACAAGCTCAAATCCAAACCTCTGAACACTTGTCCTTTAAAACTTCAGACCATAACTTCATACCCCAACAGAGTAAGAGCTACACAGCATTACCATTCAATAGTGCAAAAAGTTGGTAAATATTTAAAGTGCGTATTTTTAAGATGGGAGTTAGAGGAGGGAGAAAGACAAAGAGAACAGGAGGGAAGGTGTGGTATGAAAGTGCCCAGATGAGTCTAGTGTGAAGTCTTCACTCCATCGCATCATTGTGAGGCAAATTTTCCTTCCTGATGCCAAGACTGGCAAAAAGTATAACCCAGAAAACTACATAACAAGACATCCAAAATGAAATACATAATTCACTGATACATTATCCATCTAGGGCCAGAAATGAGCCCCTCAGAAAGGTGAGATTCATATCTGAAAAAAAGCTCTTTGCTGATGTTTTTCGGTGACAAATGGCCCTAAACCTTCTTGTTAGCACCAAAACCAAAGCCATCTGTCAAATCTCAAAGCCCTACTATCACTGTTCAATTATGGCAAGGCAGCTATTTAAAGAAATGCAGAACAGGTAGTGTTTGCCAAATGCTACTGTATTTGAAAAATGTTCATATGAATTTCATGGTTTACAAAGATCTAAATGCAAACATTTAGTGTACCTTTACACAAGAGTGTAAAACACTTCTTGATCACACCCCCATCATGTTAGTACGAAGACTTTTTTTTTCTAATTAAAATTGAATGTGTACAGAAGTGAAAAACAAAAGGTACCCACACAAATTTAGGAAAATTATTAAAGCTGTTAACAGTTTGCATCTTGTTCAGGTCACATTTTAACATTTTATAATATAGTTCTGTTTGATAGTATTACTTTGAATTACTCTATAAACATTTAAAAGCTTTTTATTCTTAGTGGTAATAGCCTTTTCCTGAAAATCAGTGTCTCACACCTTACCTACACTACTCCTGCTTGAATATTCAGCTCCACTCATTAGAACAAAACATCTGCTACAAACATTATTAATGAGACATGCATCAAGGGATACAGGCGAGCCGCTAACCACCTGGGCTAATCACTTTACAGTACAAAGTTGGTAACGGAGTCGTGCAGTATGCCTGGAACATACTGTAACAACTATCTGATCCTGATAGCAACTGCTATGTCTGAAGCCTAGCCCTACACAAACTGATGCATTTGTAAAGCCATTTATAGATTGTAGCTACTGCTAACATACAGCATATACTTGTATTAACAAAGCTAAAAGGCATCATTTTAGTACGGAAAATTTTTCAATTTGCCCTTTAAATTTCTGTGCCTCGTGAATAGATCAGGATTAAAATATTTTAAGACATCAGAGGTTTAACAACTGTTCCGTTAAATGTACAGTACAGAATTCACACCATCCAAACAAAATAGTTGCAGAGACTTTTTTATTTAACAAGTGGTTGTTTTCCTCAGAAATGAACGGCTTACATATAATATTTACATATGTGCAAATAATTGGCACAAATTGAATGCTTTTCCAAAGGGTCACAATGATAAGTGAACTACAAAGCTTTTTTAATTCAAAGTTCAATTGTCTATATCTGAGTTGAACGCAGGTATGTGTTTACACATAAGCTTGATAAGTTACTATCATAGCTCATGAGATCCAGTCAATCCAGAAAATGAAACCTTGAGCTATTCAGAAAATCAGTCACAAAATACCTGCTGCAAGCCCAACTGAAACACTCTGTAGAAGGCACTGACTGCAGTGGGAGCTTAGATACCTCCCACAGCTGCAGACAAACTGTGAACATCTCTTCCATGCCACATCCTACTAGTGCTCCATGGAGCACCGTATGTAGCGCGCAGCTCACCCTTGTCACAGTCCCTCTCTAAAGAAAGAGGAGAAAACGAGATCAGATCTTAACAGCCTTCAGTACCTATCAGGTTACACATCAGGACTTCCTCATACGCTTCTTTACACCCATGGAGGCATGACAGTCCTGAAACATTTGCTGTCATTTTTCATTTTAGAATGGTATAAAATGACAAGAAAGCTGTACCACCAGAGTGCTAGTTTTTATAGCACATGCTATGGGTACATACTACATACTAAGGCATACCGCTGTATGCCTTGCATACAGCATTCAGGAGTATTTGCGAGCGCAAGACTAAAACTGAAGGACTGCCTTCAAGTAAGGCAAGAAGAGACAAGTATTTATCCATACTGCTTGCTTATGCTAAAAATTGGACCAAACCATCCAGATAAACGTATTTGAGTTTCCTTTTGGAGCAAAGACATTGGCTTGCTCCAGCGAGAACAAGGTGATGTGCAGTGGAGATGCTTGTGGAACAAGGGCTCTGAAACAAGGCAAGCAACAAGCGGAAACACCAGTGCAGACATACACAGGGAATCAGTACAGACTAGGTAAGGACAATCCAGAAGTTTTTGAACTCTGATCTCCATGAGACTGAAAGAAGATGAGTTTCTACCCAAATCAGACTCAAACTATTTACACACATGTATATGATGCTACTCCAACTAAAATCCCTCAAAATACTTTAAGACTGAACTATGGTCAAATAATTTAACTAATCAATTACACACTATTTAGACAATGCAAAATGTTAAACAGCACTTTTATGATTTTTTTTTATTAGGGGAAGAAAAATAAGGCCATACTAAGAAAGCAAGAAACATGCACTGTTTTACCACTGTAAAACACAGCTCTTAAAACCATAAAGGTAAAAATTCAAAATTCAGTTCCAGCTGAAATCATTAGGAAAAATAGATCCCTAAAAAAAAAAAAAAAAAAAAAAAAAAAAAAAATCCTCAGGGAAATTACTAACATTATACACCAGTTTAAGACAACCTACAAAAAGGGCTTAACCGTGGAATCTCTTGAGAAAACTACTGTGGCAGTAACAAAACACACATTTTAACAATGGTGGAATGTAAGAAGTTTGGCTAAGCTGAACAACTATTTTTCTTAACCAGAATGTTTTATTTAAGTGAGAAAGTATGAAATAAGGTTTTTTGGTTAAATATCTACATTTCTGTAAGTCAATATAAGAGACTACATAGATTCTATAAGAGTCTATGCAAGTCTTCTATAAAAATCCAATCAGGCTGATGAAACAGTAGTATTCTTTAAAGGAGAAAGAATAAAGCCTGCAAGTCAAATAATTTTGTAATAGGCAAGCTGTTATATCAGACTGTTATATTAAAACACACTTAACAGAATAGTTTCAGAATAGCAGGAGATCAGTAAACAAATCTCCACTCTGCCTTAATATTAAATTCAGGAAAATTATGACTATCAACACAAGCATTCAGAATAATTAATGAAAACCTGTTTAATTGCAAAAGGAGCCTAAATCTCTGGAGAGTTTTTGGAATTTTGTCTAAAGTAAAAATTGCTATAATCATTTTTCATTGTTGACTAGGATAGCTATCATGACACACTGTCTAAATGTCCAAATGGTAGATGAAGTTTTCATCTGTAATCTTTCTTTTACCACACTCCTTCAGCTCAGTTTCATTAATACTGGATCTCTGTAGCACTCTTCTCTGAATATACCTATCAGTCTGTGCACCTCCACATTCAGCTTTAAGTTGCCTTATGATCTGTATAAAGAAAATTCAACAGAACTATTTAGTTTCCTCAGTTCTACTCTTCAAAATCTATTCTGTTTTGGTAGCCGTCTAGAATGTCAAAAATACAGGAGGTAATGTCCAAAATATTTAAAAACTATTATTATACAAAATTACATACCCAATTTAATTTCTTTCACAAAAGGCAGTCTTCTAGGTACACTACTATTTTATATACAATTATTTCACTGTTCCCAATGTATGCATCCCATACGCTTGAATAAGAAAATAAGAATATTCTATAAGACTTCAATTTTACAAAAGAAAAACATAAAATACATGATATCAAAATATTTTTCATAATGAAAACAGGAACACAAAAGGAAATGTGAAAGAAAATAGTTTACAACCCTACAGCACAGCACTAATTAACTTCTTTATGTCCTCTTAAAATTTGTCCCAAATCTTATCAAACTATACTAACCAAGGACCCAGGGTTTTGAACACAACATTTGCTAGTGAAAAAGCACACAAGAGGCATTGCAGATGAATCTTTTTTTTCGATTAATACCAAATGGCTTTCTATAGAGAAACTATTTTTAAAACATAAAATTATTTTCTGCTATTTCTATTTCTAGAAGCAGTACATTTAGATTTTTCTAAAGCATTTTCATAAACTAATGCCTTTACTACATACAAAAGTAACTGTAAATCAGTCTCTAAAACAAAGGCTTCCTTCAGGACAGATATTCCAAAAAAGACAAAGATTACCAATGCCAATATCTCACCCATCAAGGACACTAATAATTTGTAAACAATATTTTCATAGTTTCACAAGTAAATGTCATGAGCAGTATATCTGGAATGTAGATTAATTGCATAATGAGTGCAAAGATTCCCATCCGGCTCCCTGGGTGGTCAGTTTAAGTTGGCTGGGTTTGTGTGTTTACGCTCAGCAGCATTTCAGTGCACCTGTACTGCTCTGAGAATAAGCCCAGATCTCCCAACAACCTATTTCTATAACCTGGCTTTCTGAGAACGTCTGCATCATATTTCTCTTGTGGTTGTGCATACTGTTAGTCAATGTTAATAAGCTCAATATTCCCAGCCAGCTCCTAATGCTTGGACGCAATAGACTGCGAGCTTACTTTTACTTTCACATCGTGCTCTGCACAAGCTAATAAACCATTCAAATACAGAGAGCATACGAATTTAGAAAAATTCTAGAAGACAACTTATACCATTCGTTGGTTTAGCATCAAAACTTTGTCTCAGGATATGAAAGGGATGAAAGGAAATACGCTTTCCATTACACAGTGCTAAAACCAAACAGTTTTTACCTATGTCAATACACAAAACCACCAGTCTTTACCAGTAAAAACACAAATCCTGACCTCCTCTTTCTGAAAGCAGACATCTCATTCATGTAACTGATGCTTTCTAACTTGTGCATGTGTGCTAGTCTAAAACACTAAGCAGAAATGAATGTAACAGTCCTTTTCTTACCACATGCACGTTAATTATAACCTCACTTTTTCTGATGAAGTCAAAGCAGATTAAAAGGTTATTTAATTTTTATTCACTTAGAGCAAATGAAGTTACTCCCCTCAGCACAGATTACAATTGCTTTAATATTATCATATGTGAAGAATATATTTTAGAAATAAAAATCAAACTATTGAAATGAATGAAAAATACCACATTATTTAAATTCTTCCTACTGTTGAAATATTACATGATGTAATAAATGCCATTATCAATTACTTCACAGTAATGCCCACAGTCAAAAGAAAAATTGTGATCTGAATGCTATTTAGAGATAGATTAAGGCTATTTCCATTAATACCTGAGACTCTTTATTTTAGTTTTGAAAATAGAAACACTGAAATAAAATAGAATTTTCAATCTCTGCTTATGACAGTTCCAAAACCTCAAGAGAATGGTTTTAATTGCAAAAATGTTTAGACCTACTAAAATATTCAAAATACATGTCCTATGAAAATAAGGAATTTTATTTGCAGAAGATTTGCTTATAGGAAGAGTCACAGTATCTCCACAGTATCTTTATGTGATTTCCCGTAACACCACATTGGACCAGCAAATATGTTCTATCCCTCACCAAAGTTATGGGGGGAAGGAGAAGATGAGAAGAAAAAAACCTGTGCGACATGACTTTTTCCCTCCATGACTGAAAGCAAAGAAAGGAAACGCTGTAAAAGATGTTCTAATCAGAGTCTCACAAACTAATCACCTTGAGTCCCTGTCTCGGAGGATGCATCACACAGGATGCACTGTTCTTAAGAGGCTAAATTTCTTTCATCTTTTAGGGGGCTCTGGTTCCAACCAATATAGGGAAGGTGATGCCTAGTCATGGCAGGAGTTATCCAATACTGACTGCATTTACTAAAACATTTAAAACTATTGCTGAACCTACACTAGCAACAACATTCAATAAATCAACAGCTAACACAGCACATTTCATCATAATCCTCACAAAGCTGAGGATTCAGTGATTTTGATCAAAATCATTAGATTTTGTTAATGCTAAAGTAATTGTTGAAATACTAAAATTGCAAAAAGGTAACTGCAGGTGTAGAAGTTGTAAGATAGTAAAAACAGGAATTCCTTGTTTATTAGCATTTGGCTGCTGGTGTTTTACTCCCATCACTCATACTGTGGAAGTAATTCTCTGACTTGTATATTGAGAAATAATTTTACTATTTTTGCAAGTGTAACCAGCTGACTCCCAGCCCTTTTCAGTACAGCTGCTTAGGTACAGTGGACACCAAGCTAAATATAAGCCAACGGTGTGCTCTCGTCACTAAACAAGAGGCTCTGTATACAGGGCTACATTAGAGGAATGTGGCCAGCAGATCAAAGTACTTATTAACTCCTTCTGCTCAGCATTGGTAAGCCACCCCACAGTCCTACATGCATTCTTGAGACCCTGATCCTAGAAGGATGTAAAGAAACTGAAAAAAGCTTCAGTACAAAGCTACAAAGATTGTCAGGAGCCTAAAGGACATGACCTGCACGGAGAGGCAAGAGGATGCTAAGCAGTGATCTAATGTTAGTATACAAGTTTCTGAAGGATAAGTTAAAGACAGAGTCCAAACTCTTCTCAGTAGTGCCAAATGATGCAAAAGGTTATGGCTACAAATTGTTTCTTAGAAGGTTCACTTCAGATACTGGGGTGCAGAGAGATGTTCGGCTTCCTTCCTGGGTGGCTGGTGCAGCACTGAACAGATTATCCAGAGGCTGTGTAATCCTTGCCACTGATTAGATCACTGTCACTGGTTTTCAAGACTTGACTAGAAGCCACAGTTAACCTTCTGCAGTGCTGGCAATAATCCTCCTTCATGCAGAAGGTTAGATTAAACAACTATCAGAAATTCCTTTCAACAAACATTTCCACAATTTTATGATTTTTGTATGCAATGCCTCAGACTCTCTTAAGGCAAAATATTTCTGTTTTGCAAAATATAAACTAGAAAATAAGTCAAATGAGTCGGTCCCTAGAATCCTATTACAATTTTTATTACAGCAATCAGTCACAATTGGGTGGGACTAGCTGCCCAAATACAGGCATCTAGTACCATTTGAGACACCACAAAATAGCTCAGATGCATTCAGGATTCAGGATGGGGCCAATACGACACAAAGCCTGTATGAAACTTGCACTATTCCATACTAACAGCTGGAGACATGGCAGAGCATCCTGTGACACCTAAAAATGACACCGGATGCAAATGTTTAGACAAGTGAATTCCATCCTGTTGAGATAGATACATAACCAGTTACAATCAGAGAAAAGTTTCTCAAGTCTCTTGCCATTCTGTATTTGGTAATACATAAAGTTTTCTATTTTGAAATGCTAACATAAAGAAAACCAGATATTAAATATAAGGATGTGTTTCAAACTGGAATTAATAACATTGAATAACTTCAACACATCAATCTGATCAGGTTGTAATCTGTTACAAGAACACATCACCTCTACAAAGAAACTATGAGAACCAGTCTGAGAACATGAAGCTACCAATTCTCTAACCAACCAGAGACACAAGTTTGAATAAAGGACCACGTTATGAATAAAAGAAACCTATGAAATTTCTAATATGAGCTGGCCATTGAAGAATCAGCTAGGAGTTTTAATTTAGTTTTTACGTAACAAATTCTTTAGCTTAACAAATTCTTACTGTTACCTGGAATTATTTTAAGACCTAGTGAGTCTTGCCTGACTGACAGGCAAGGGTTATGGAGAAGAACAAGAGTACATACATTTAACCATCAGTCTGCAGAACAGCTGCTATAAAGAAAGCAGACTACAAACTTCAGTAAATGTTGAGTACCAAGACAACAAAAAAAAATAAACTTTGAAGTCAGTTTTGTTGTTGGAATATACTTTGTCCATCGTACAACAAAATTTGCTTTCTTGAGAAAATACAGTCTACCCTATTTACTGTTTTTTTCTTTTTCCATTTAAAATAAACTTACCGAGTCCCATCTGCTTTCCAGCTAACTTTATATGGCTTCTGCTCTAAAAATTTAATATTTTGCTTGTCCATGGAAACAGGCTGTGCTCCAGGGAATCCAGACCTAAAAGAAGAACCATGTTTATTTATGTTTTACAAAGAGTAGCCACAGAAAGCAATGCATTTTTTACATCAGACTTAAAGAAGTCATACTTTGTAGTAGACTTGCTGCAAGGTTAATTTTCAATAAGAATATTTTCTCCAATAAGGTATTTTGCAGGAGAATCCACATGCTTTTTGATAAGAACATAGGTATTTGTTCAAGACAGAAAACTGAATTACGTAGAACTTCAAAGTTGTATTTTCAGTGGAAGAGAGATTTGAATTCAAAACTAATCTCTAAGCATCAGCAAGTTAGAAAAAACTATGAGCAACTCCCCGAGTCTTCTGCTTTAAAAAAGGAGAGAAGTTTACAGCCTGAAACATTAAAAGCAGCATTCCCATTAACACTAGACACAATTTCAAGTTGGCTTTAACTATGTTAAAGAACTAAAAGTGAATACGATACCTCAAGACTAAAGTGTAACTGCAGTTGTATGAAAAAGACTATTGCTTGGATAAATATTAAATTTTACACAAATAACTGGCCTAGACTACAGTTGCAATTTGCATAGCAACTACTCACAGGAAAAGATTTTATTAATCTCAGTGTAAAAGCAATTTTAGAATCTTGTGTCTTAATTTCAACAGTTGATCATTCCATTACATAGGAGAAGGTATGATCTTCACTTGTTTTACTATTGAGCATTCCTGAGGCTGCTCCTTTGTTTTTTGTAGCAATTCACCTGCAATTCATTGTCTTTTTTCTTTTTTATAATGAGCTTTTTTGTTCTGCAAAACTAGAAACATAACCTTTACTTCTAGATAGTATAAATTAACAAACTGTAAATATTCTTCTCATACCCTTCCCATCCACAGAACTGCTGACATTTTTGCTGTATCCCTCCTAACTTTGGTTGCATTGTCACCTGGGTCACACATTTAACTGTTACTCCTTCCAAGAAAATTGCACCCTAAAAAAAATAAAAATAAAAAATAAAATAATTAGTATTTTAAGTTTTCATAAAAGCAGATCAGAAAATAGCTGTGATCCTCTACACTAGAAGTTAAAGCCAAAAACTCTTTGTGATAGAGATTTTTTGTTCTGCATTTTAAAACACAATGTCGACATGTCAATTCCGGATTCAGGTTCTTTTACAATACATGACCACCACTAGCAGTACTAGATTAAAGACTTCTTCCAGTCTTCCTCAGCACTACTACTTCTCCAAATACCACGATACCATCATCTTAGTTTTGCCATATTACGGCAAATTTATTCATGAGCCATATTATGAACTCAGTTAGTGAAATGAGTTATTGGTGGGGTGGGAGGAAGAGGTAAATGGTAATGGATAGGCCATCCAGCATTTATTACATATGCACAATCCAGCATAATATTCTTAATAAAGTTCCCATGTCAAACTACAGCATCAGGTCTTGCATATTAGGGATCAAATTAAACACCTTTAGTATACAAAAAATTATACAATAAAAATCCAATGCAAGGCATGTATATATGGATGTGAATCTGAATTTAAACTGTATGTACATTAAAGAATATAAAACTCTCACATCTTTGTGATGCCACTTTTAGATATGTCAGAAAGTGTGGCCTCAAAACAAGCAAATTGGAAGACAAGAACAAAACTGAACTCTATGAAATGTTAAAACAAAAATTTTTTAATATGACTACAAATTCCTAAACAGTATTTTTAGATCAATAGTCCAACACTTTCCCTGATTCATAGAAAATAAAAGCTTTCCACAAACAGTAGAGATTGAGCACGTGAGACAAATTTAAGTAACTTGGTAATGAACAGTTTAAAGTCATTGGGAAACATCTATGGACACCAGTTTTGTACCAGTAATCTCAGCAGATCAAAAAATTAAACCCTCTAAATCTCTTTGAGATAGTAATTCTAGTACAAGAAGTTTAAACACATGGATTTTACCTCCTCTTAGGTCTAGCACATTCTAAGTCTCAAAATAAACTTAAACTAGAAAGGAAAAAAAATAGAAAGATTGAATATACTCATGACAACAAATATGGCTTTCCATGTTTTGCATGGTGCCAGATTTCAGGAGTTTTAGTTGATCTAGCAAAAACTGCCTAACAAAAGGAGTTGAGAACATAAAAAGCTGATTTCTAACAAAATTATTTGTGTAAGAATATGCTGGTATAATTTCATTCTCAGTCTAAACCAGGTTACTACCTTGCAGAACTTATTCTGAAAACCATAAAAAAGCCTAAGGAGTGATCAATAAAAGAACACTAAAAATAATACTCAGACTGAAATAATGCATGTTTTCCAGAAAATGTTTGATGGTGAATGAAACAAAGACAAGTTCTGCACAACAGAACACAATAAAGCCATAAAGCCCAGAAAGTTCCATAATTAAAGATTTCTACAGAAAAACTCAAACCTACCAGACTTATTTCAACAACATCTCATATAAATTCTCATTGCAGACTGAGAAGATCAAAGCACAAAGTTATATTTACTTAACTATGAATCCTGCAAATGAAGACAGAAATATTTCCTGCCTGTTCTCTAAAATGCTTGAAACTTGCCTTAGCAAATCTAACTGCACTATTGATGAAATGAGCCTTTTTGCTCCCCTCCTCTTCCACACACCGTGGCACTCATCTGCTCTACTCTTAAGCCAGTGGAGGAATGAAGCTGGCAAAAAACAACAACATAAGTTAATAATTGTCTGCCAACTGAGTACCCTAAACTAGATCATCATGGGATGAGTCAGCATCAGTGCCAGCCCAGGGGAAGCAGAAGGTACACAAGGTGGGCAAGGCAAGCAGCGCCGTACTTTCCACTAGCAGCCTGGACCTGGTTACGGTTGCCTTGGCTGCATCACAGAATTGCACTCCGAGAACAGTACAGCCACAAGCATTAAGCTATATCACGATCTTAGTTACCTTAAGCTCCACAGACTTCTGGTGTGTCCCTTATCCTGTACTTTTTTTTTTTTTTTTTTTTTTTTTTTTTTTTAATGTGTGCACCAGCAAGAGTGAGGCAGGGAGCCGCACATGGCTGGCCAGAACCGAGGCCAAATTCTCAAGCACTGCTTAAGCGCACCACAGAACAAAGGAAGACAGCTGTGACACTGCAGAAAATAATGCCACAATGTAATGGCCCTCTGGACAAAAATTAAAGCAAAAAGCAGGCCACAGGAAAGATCTCCCCGCAAAAAACAGGAAACTTGTGCCTGCCATTTGAGAGTAACTCACGTAGATTTTTCCAGTAAAGACAGTTAAGCAAATTCACAACTGGTTCTGGAGCTGCTATCAGAGTGCATAGTACAATCAAGTTTCCTGACAAACTGGAATCAGCTGCATGCTGCTTTCACACTCAACATAATTTTGTGCAGTTTAGAGAATTCTCCGTATGGTGAGAAAGAAAAAAAAAGTTAGTGAATTATTCAAAATTGCAAGAGTGTTAGCTTCTTAGAATGTAAAAAAATATATATACATCCTAATTTGGTTCCAGTTACTTAGCTTACCAGCTGGTGTGGCTTCTTTGTTTTTGTTTATTGTAAAAGCTTTTAATTGTTTACTGATTTTAAACACCTGACCAGACACAACAGGTTCTGTTGCAAAGGCAGCACATGCTTGATGTAAATAATTATATATGCATATATACATGCTTGTATTTTGAGGTTGAAGAGGGGTGCAATTTTGAGAGAACTAAAGAAACAAGTACAGCTTGTAAGTGGACAAACAAGCCAAGTTCCTCTTGTCTTCTCATGCATGCTTCTCCATTCCCCTAACTAAGCAGCCTGGTAACCCCTCCACACAGTGCTGTCAATTTTAAAACGTAGAGTACTGAGGCAGGGGGGAGCAAAGCACTGAGGACCCAAGGTGAAGAAGAGGCTGTACACTAAGATAGCAGAGGCAGAATATTTCAGTCAACTACAGGCAGAATATTTCAGTCAACTACAGCAGGCTAAGACTATAATCAGTTATCTAGAGACTTGATCCGATATGAGGATTAAAAAATGCCATGGACAGACCAAAAGAGGCCTGATCTTTTTTCCTGCAAAGCTTCAAGTATATTCATCAGCTAAGGCACAGCACTATGAAAACAAGGTGCACCCCCCCACAGCTAGCTCAGCAAAACTGTACTTTGAGACAGCATGAAAGTTCGCTTCAGTTCTGTCAAGAGCCACTTGGGTACTTGCATTCAGCTACCTCTGCGCAGTGGTGGGAACAGCCCCAACCCTGCATGTCCCAGACCCTGCTGGCTCCAACAAGGCCTGGGGCAGGGACAGCCGTCTTCAGCTCCTCAGAGAACTGCCCAAAGGCCAATATACTCAAAGAGAGTCCTCCAGAGGACAAGAAACAGTTCAAAACATATCAGAAAGAGAGAGAATATGTATCTTCTAAAAGGGAGGAAAGGAGAGCCTGGGAGTTAAACTGACCAGCTTATATTTTACTCCTAGAAACAAAGAAGCAAATCACAAAAACTGCTCTGACCATGTACAAGCAAAAAAGAATACAACAAATTCGTACTGATTCTCACTCAAGAACAAACTGTGCTCAACTAATCACCTGTCTTCTGTGCTGAAACAGGCTTCACAGAATAGGGAGAAGCAGAAAATATCACGTTTTGGATATTGGCTTTAAATCTTGTCTTGCACAACATTCTCATAGAATTGCTCAGAAAACATGGGGTAAATGAAACTTCTACAAAACAGGAAAGCAACCCATTTCAAAACCAGATTCCTAAAAGTTATCAGTGTTTCACTAACAAACTGGAAGAAGATAGTAAGGAGGCTCTATAGGGTCTGTTTCAGATGTAACAGAATTAATTCTTTTTCTTTAACTTGGGTAATAGAATATTCTTAGTTTTGTGACATGCGAATATAAGAACAGGGATATAGACTGTAGTGGTAGCTTTAGAATTCAATGTTATCCTTAATTTTACGGCTGGGCTGCAAAAAATAGGGTGCAATTCATTAAAAACAAATTCAAAGTTCTGTACTTAATAAAGAGTAAGCAGTTGTACCAATATATAGAAGTGGACAACTGGAGAAAAAGATACAAAGGCAGTAACAGACAAAAGCTGAATTAGTGCCCTTCTGTCTTGTAAAAGGCAATTATATTGAGATTTATGAACAGAAATATAGCCTTAAGACATGTGGAATATAATAATTCTCTATTAGCACTGAGATGACCTCAATTAGAGACTTATGTTCAATTATGGGAACCATAGTCTAAGAAAACCATAAGTCAACAGGATAGAATACAAAGAATGACAAGAATGGTTAGAAGCCTAGAAATACATAATGTAGGAAAAAGCGAACAAATTAATATTTAACAAGAAAAAGGAGAAGGCTGAAAGGAAACAAGACACCAGTTTTCAAGTACATAAAATGTTGCTGCAAAATAAGAGAGTAATTTTGTCTATATTCATCAAGACATATCTACAGGCAGAACAGTAAGTATAAGCATTAAACTTTAGCACGGAAAAGTGGGTTAGATATAGAGGAAAACAGTCACTAATATTTAGAATCAATGTACTTCAACAGTTAAACAATAAATATTATCTTTGTTATGTCAGCCACAGTATTTAATGGTTTCCCTGGTCTTACAGGTGACCACAGGACAGTTGCCCTCAGAACTGTGAGGAAAATCATGAACAGTAACAATCTCTTCCGGATCGAGACGTAACCACCCACTTCAGAGGCACTACGTATTACACCCTGTATTTCCTGTGAAATACGCAATTTCCATGGGAATATAACAGATGGTACTCTTCCTTAAACTGTAAAAGATCTGGCTGACCCATGAGGAATTTGAAAGTTCTGGCTTAGAACCGTTAACTTTTTGTCCTATTTACAAAATATTTTGGGTTTTTTTCTTGATAAAATGAAATTCCAAGCATCAGCTGATAATGTTGCTGCAATGCTACAATCATTTTTAGTGTGCACAAGTCAAAAAATGTTTGGATTTCTTCCGTAACATCAGAGATTAGAGCAGACTTCCTGTAACCTGTCAAGTACATTCAGCAGATGATGAAAGAAACCAGAATGGCATTATGTTCTTACTGTCCCAACAGTCTGCATACTGCAAAAAGAGAGGTTGTCAAGACGTCTTGCAGTCAAAATATTTTAAGTTTTAATGAAGGAGACTGCAGTAAAATTTCTGATGTCCTGGCCAGAATTTCTGAAACAGAGTACAGGTTAACTTCACTTCATAGGCTATTTGGGCAGTTACGTCTGTCTATTAATTATCCTAACGAGATGACAGGAAAGCGTCTCTTCCTCTAGCCCCAAACCTTCCATCTCTCCCTCCCTGCAAAGATTTAGGTCCAAATGAAAAAATTTCAGAATATCAGTATCAAAGAACAAACGCATTCCAGTCAGCTCTACTTTGACACTATATACCCACCCCAGGTGTTCAGAGTCGTCAAATTAGAACGCTGAAAACACTGGTCGCAAAAAAATAATATTAATTGCAATGCTGACAATTTAGCCCTTTGGACAAGGAGTAAAATGACAGACTATCTAAGCAAGAGGTATTTACCTGATAATCATTCCCCTTGTGGATCACATATCTACAAGGAATCACAAATAGACTGTATCCATCGCTACTCAGTTACAGAGCAGTCCAATCTGCCAGCCAAGAACCATGGTAAAGAATTCTCTCCATCCTTCGTCTTCGTGCCAAAGAACGTTCCTCCAGAGCTGTAAAACCGAATTATACGAATATGCATATTAACTAGATGAATCTTTCATAAATTCTCTTACTCTTTAATTACATTTTGGTGATTAATATGCTTATTCGTATAATTTAGCTTCCAGCTTTCAAAGGACTACATTGGCAGATAATAAAAAGCCTGGGAAGCCTGTATCATGATTCCTGTTAGATAGATCAGATTTTTTCCTGTACTGGAGGAAAGGAGATCATCACTGGACCTCACCTTCACACCTCATTTGCTAATGCATCAAGAGGTAAGTCAAAAATCAGTCTGGTGACTGAGGGAAAGTTTTTTTAACATCAGTATTTCACCACAAGGCTAATGGATATAATGGCCATTTCACTGAAAATACTTTGACTATTTATGGATATTTACAACTGTAGACAATCTTTTGTTCCAACTAATGAACTACTAAGTTTTCAGAGTACATCTTGCTTCTTTGAATCAGATTTTGTATTCTTTTCAGGCTAATTTCTTCCATATTCCATCTGTAAACTGTAACGAACAGTTGCAGTAACAACAAAATGTATTTTTGCCGCATATTTCATGCGCGTATTTCCAAGTGTTTGCAAACAGCACACCTCAGCACAGAAGTAAAATAATTCAGAATTATGCAAAAAGAACTGAACATATTTTTGCATTCAGCAATATTCTCCCTACTATATTTACAGCTACAAAAATCATGAGTTTGGAGAGAACTGAGCCATCCATCTTCAGTACAATACAAGTATATTCTTCTTATTTGAGTATCAGCTCCATACCATAGGAAAAGCAACTATAGTAACTTAATTGTAATAATGCAAATTGATTGCAAAATAATCACAATAAGTGATCAGCCACATTCTTTAAGTTATCTTTATATAATTCAAATCATTTCAAGCAAATAAATTTTCAGAATTGCCTTGGGTTTTTTTTACATATCACTGTTTCCTAATTCAATTCTCAATTCTCTAAAAATTTTCAAAAGCAAGAATATTTATTGAAACAAGCACTAAATTTAAGACTACTCTGAATTTCATCCACATGGCTAAAAATAAATAAAAACAGTTTACACACCTACCAAAATATTTTACCTCTGAAGATACAGTGAAAATTTAAGAAGTGCTTTATCATCCCAAATTAGGCTTAAAAAGTTATTATATCAGAAAAATTTTACAAGAATTGCTGAAGTATTGAACGTTGAAATTTAAGGTTCGTATAAGAAACACAAGAAAGATTGCACTGAATCTACCTGTTACTCATGTTTAGAGACAATACTATCAGTTCCTCACCTGCAAGTGCACTGTGATTTATACAGCATGTATTATGTAGCAACTAGTGACTACGAGTTTAAGAAATTCAAGGTAGCAATTAGTATATTAAGTTTTCAGTCAGAATTACCAGTTTTAGGCGTTCTTTTCTCCTTTTGCCATAGGAAGAGCTTGATGACCCAGGTTCTGATTCTTGGCTTCCTGTTTTACCATTATCATCATCTTCCTCTTCATCTTCATCAAAGCACCACTCCGGTAACTCAGGTGGTGATGGTGCATCATCTTCATCTCCATAACGACGAAATAATTCCTTCAAATAGTCACCTTTATAAATACCTGGTGGTCTAGCCTGAGCAAAAGTAGCCACAGCTGCCTCAACACTGTCAAAAAAATTGATAATTACTCTGGATGCTTCATTTCTGTTTTATTCATATTATATCTTAACAAAAACTTATTTTGGTGTTAAGAATTCAGAAAAAAAAGAAATCCAACGACAATTACAAAAACATTCATTATATTCAAATTTAGGTCAACATGGCAACTGTTGCTCCTGCACAAGATTCTGCATAATTATGTAGGTACTGCTTATGCTCTCAGAAGTAACTGTAGTTTGCACTGCTTTATCTCCATATTGTAGCTAACAGCTCTCTGCTGGACTCCTAGGTCATATTTTCATTAATCCTACAGAAAAGGAAGGGGTGAAACACAGGTAAGTACAAGGCTGAATGGACAGGACGGAGATCAAAGAAAAACATGAATAAACGTCATAAGCAAAAATACAAGTGTTAAAGTTCAAATATGGCTACATTTTTCCCCTAAGACCTATCTTCCTTTTCAGTAGGACTTTCGCCATCATGCTGAGAAAAAGCATTCTAATCTTTTGAACTAATAGCTCTTTCCAGAAGTTTCTTACAAAAGCTGTAGTTTGGAAGCCTCTTCCTATAGCTAACACTTAAGATTAAATGTTTTAATAAACTGGAGACTGTATCACAAAAAAAAAAAAAAAATAAAATAAAATAGAAACCAAAACTAACAAAGCTGCTAGTCATGCAGGTTACAATCCAACTGCAAAACACTAGAAAATATATGGCAATGAACACAGCACAAGAACCTTTTGACAAGTAGTTTCCAAACCTCAAGAGCCAACAGATCATTCAACGGTCTTACTTGCTGTTTTCATAGATACTATGAAAGTGTTTAATGAAAAACAATGACTATATTTCCATCTAGAATTTATCATGGTTTCATGGAGCAGTACTGCTCCATCTATCAACATTTGGAAATCATGCTTTACAAAAGAAGAGAGGTCACTAAAGGCTCACCCCTCTATTAGGCTTCTCAACAAACACATATCTTAAAGCTGGAATAAAAGCATGTATCCCATGCTGTGAAAAGAACTTTTTCAGGTAAGATAGTCTACCACTGGAACAAGGAAAAAAAGCATATAGCTAAAATGAAAAAATAAATAAATAAAGAGTTTAAATACAAAAAGCCTCTTTTCTCTGAGCAGTCCAGTATGGGAAGGTGCCTGAGAACTTTAAGAGGCAAATTTCCCAGAATAGATAGAAACTAGTAAGTTTGTTCCATTCTCCTGATATTTGGTAAGAGTAGAAAACAAAACACTTTGATGAGTGAGACTACCAGATGGTCATCAGACCTTAGAAATGACAATGTAAGAGTCTGGGCTACTTAGAAGGATCTTTCCTCCTCATTCTGTTTCCTAAGACTCCTAATTTCCTCCTCACAAGACAGATTTTATGCTGGTACCCTTCTTAAGTTGTTTCACATCTTTAATCAATGACTTTGAGAGGCCAGAACAAACACAAAGGGGATGAGGCAAGAAATAAGCTCAAAGTTTGTCTTTGGTAATATTAAAAGTAGTCTATACTACTGTGGAATATATAGTAATGAAAGCCAAATGATGCAGTACAGATTTCAAGCACAGAAATACAACCTGACAGAAAACATACTTCACAAGTTCTAGAAACATGCAATCTTAGAGGAAAATGAGTTGTGAAAAGAGAATCAAGTAAGGTTTCTGACAACTAGCCAGAGGGCTTTCAGTCTGGATGACCTTTCTTTAAACTAGCTGTAAAACACGTCTCTGTGTTCACAATGCATCATACGCTGCAAGCAATCCTGCATCATATGCTTAAGGAATGAATACGGATGGATTTTTCTACAGAGAAAACCTTATTTCCTCACCAGCCAATAACAATGCCTTATTTTAAAGAACGATACAGCAAACAATTTATCTTGATACAATGCTTACAGTTAACTGACACTTTACAGGAATTCCTTCTTTTGCTATAGAAATATTTGCCTATTAGGTGGAATCTGATGTTTTTTAAATAATTTGACAGAGATTAATAAACAATACAATTAACTATGTGAATGAAACAAAAAAAAAAAGCCTTGGCTGTTAAGTTTTAAGGCTTTTCCCACAAAGGTTTGAAAATACATGAAGGCTGCACAAAAGCAGAAATTTTAAATAAATTTAAGTGCACTTCCTCTTCAGAGCAAAGAATCAATGCTGATTCTATAAACTGAATGCTGCTTTTAGGTTGTTAAAGAGATTAAAAATACACAAATCTGGTAGTTCAAAGGATAAACTACAGCCATAAAGATACTAGTACCTGCATCTACTTCCTATACTCAGCTAAGATTCAGCCGCCCACTATCAATGGTATTTTATCTCCATTAATCCAATGTCCTTATTCCAAGTTTACTTAAAGACAGGGAAAAAAAATACCTCTTTATTTTCATCAGCTTGCATATACATGCCAATCACCAAATAAGCAGTATGTTCAGTCATAAGAAAACGTAGCAGTCCTTAAAGGACTGTACAAGAATATCCTCAGAATCCTTAAGGGGCATGGTGACATGCCTTGCGTCTGACCCAGTCAGACAGCAAAGAAATAGTGTTGCACAGATACAGTCAAATATGCAAAAATTATGCTCATCAGCATGGTTACTTGAAAAAGATCACTACTCTCTATGAAAACATCAACATTTTTAAATCATCCAAAATATAGATGCCTGACTTCAGTCAAACAAAAAGCTATGACATGGACTGTCTTCTCCCCACTTAAGAAGCATCACTCTACTGTGGCTCTAGCTAATCCTTTTCAGGACTCAAGAAATGAGAAGAGCCACAACAAAGCCATGTAACAGAGTAACAGATTAATCTTTTAGGCATCTCTGAACTCTTCATATCTGCACACAACATGGGACATAACAGAGGGAAGAGGCACAGTACAATACATAAACTTCTGAAAGCCTACACACAGCAGGTGCAGCTGACTGTCGGCTTAACAGACCTGAAAGGCTTAACTGAAACACACTAAGCTGTCACATGATGATAGGAATAATGCTAATACAGGTCATTGCTCAATACAACTATTTTCCAGGCAATAGCTACAGAAAATGAAAATTTCAAACACTGCATTTTTTTTTTTTTTTTTTTTTTTTTTACTTTTAAGTCAGCATTCCTCAACTGAAGGAAAAAAAAGTTTAGAATAACAAAAAGTGAATACGTTGCAATAGTTGTTAGGGCAATGAGTGAAACAAACTGAAGATGCCATTGATCATTCTCCACAGATCCCAAGAATTAACACTCAAAGTTACCTCCAGTCCAACTTCTCCACCAAAAAGGCACAGATCAGAAATCCAGTTCTATTGAAACCATGTGTGCAATGGACACCTACAACACACACACAAAAAAAGGATACAATCATTTAAAAGTAGTTTTAATGCACCAACTTTAATTTCACAAGTATGTATTTTGGATCATTCTGTCTTCACAACAACATTAGAGAGTTATCTCCTTTCCTTTTACAATAGCTCAGACTCCGTAAGGAATATAAGCCTGAAAGGCAATTTATTACATTTTTACTGCAAATTATTATCAACAAGCATATAGGACACTTCAGTTTATCCCAGCTCAAGAGCACTAACGTAATACAATTGAAATATGGTTACTATAGATAAGGTTCTAAGGGTTCTTATGACTGTTGAAACGGCGATCAGAAGACAATACAATTAAATTTAATAATTGTGCTTTTACTGAACTCAGCAAGCATTACATTCATTTCACACCATCGGGCACAAAAATCATATTCAGATTACCCTACTTCAAGCTTGAAAAGCAGTGTCAATAGATGACAGTTCTATTTCAAAATTGTTTTTACCATGCTAAGACCAGAGTAATTCTGAAAAAAATACCAAAAAGGGAAAACTGTACAATAAAATCACTTTGAATTACTTATCTCTTCAGTTTAAGATGAAAGAATTAAATCTCCAACCTCTATTTTATAAAATTCTTTCCACAGAACAGTCAAATACATTTTAACACTGCTTTTTTTCCCTCCCCTTTCTCTTAAGGCAACAGCACCATCTAGTGATAAATAAACCAAGTCTGAAAACTTCTGGTATTAAAATTGTGTGAAAGATTCAAGAAAGATGTTGGCTCTTACAGTTCTTCACACTGAATTTTTAAATGATCAATATTGCAGTATTAAGTTTATCCTAATCCCATATCCAATTTTTCTGAACTTTAACATATTTTTCAGCTTTGAGTATGAAGCAAGTCACTTTATTGAAATGATTTTTATTGCTTTCTGTATTTCTCCACAATACATAGAAGTTTAACAGCAATTCACTTAAAACTTACTTGGTTAAAGTGTGAATAGCTATTTTCCTTTTCCTGTACACTTTCCTCCATATCGTAAGCAAAATTTTTAGCAAACCAAGAAAATTGCCTATAAGGATTAGACTGATTAAGACAAGAAAAAATGCATTTTTTGGTTTCATACATTCTAACCATGTGACAGTAAAAAGTGTGCAACTTTTATGAAATGAAATTAATTTTAGCCTCTTTAGAAGATTCGTTCCTGGTAATCACTTCGTCTTTGTTTTCTCCTTAAGCAAAATCTTTGCATTTTGCTTTCTCAAAGTTGGCAGGCATACTCCAGTCCTTAAAGTTGCAAAAATAAAGCTTCTATCATATATTTTTAGAGCTGAATAGAAAATTTTTGCTCATTTATCAATCACATTTCTGCCTCTTTTCATATCTAATCTTGACACTGAAAATTAAACTGCACTCAATTGCTATTAACAAGCCCTGAAGTAGTTACTGCTACCAAGAAGGTTGAGTCAATGATTTTATACACATGACAAAGATAAGCATATCAGCAGTGAAACCAACAGCTTGGCAGGGAAAGCTCACACAGCATGCAGTAGCATCACTATTGCAGACTGCTTTCACTTGAGTAAACATCCTACACACTGGTCTCTCTGGTGATCTTTTAGAAGGAACAGGCTTCCACAACATGAAGCAACTTGTAAGTAACTCACAGAAAGGAAATGGAAAATCTCAGTGTTTGACTTCTACTACTAACACCCAGACCACAGGTTATCTAAGAGTTAAAAAAGGTCACGAGAAAAAAAAATCAAGGAAAAAAAATATATAGAAAAGAGAACCAATCCAAAGGTTATAAAAGTCAAAAAGTTAATGGCCCAACTCTATAAACAGCATTTTAGAAGTTAAAATACCAGTTAAATGAGATTGCTATTTCATGAACATCACAATGCTACCCATAATCCATAAAAATTGCTGTCCCCTAATAATATTTCAAGTTTTGAGATACTGTTGATCGCTGATTGCACTCACTAATTTAACAGTTCCTAATTTTTCATATCATATGCCTGTATATTACAGCTTAGGGAAGAAAAGACAGAATGAAATCTTAATTTGAGACCTATGTGAAATAAAGAAAAAGAGTATCTAAAAGAAAATTAAGTTCCCCAATTACATCTCCCAAGCATTGACTAAAAATAAGATTCACAGTGTAAGACAAGAGGCAGTAGGTATAGACTGAAGTAAAACAAAATTCCATTGAAAGCAAAAAAAAATTTTTTTACTGTAAGGGTGATCAAACACTGAAACAGGTTGCCAGGAGAGGCTATGGACTCTCCATCCTTGCAGATGCTCAAAATTTGATGTCATGGTCCTGGATAACCTGCTCTAGGCGACCCTGCTTTGAGCAGGGGCATGGAGTAGATGATTCCCAGAGTCCCCCTCCAAACTCAACTATTCTATGATTCTTTATCCTAAACATTATAAACACAGTAACTTAGTTTACCACGTTCTTATCAATGACACCTACACAAACTACTGTTCTGTGCAACTCCCTAAGTCACACAGACACTTGAATTCAGTAAGGCTGCGGAAATATCATCAATGATGACTGAGGACAAAAATCCATCTGACTCTGGAAACTCAGCTGCACAGGCCAAGAAAAAAAAGAAAAAAGGAAAAAAAAAAAGAGCATCACAGTAATTTCTAATTTCTTACCTCTGACAATTTGAAGATAGAATTAAACATTAATATGCTTAAGAAAAATCAGAATAAAATGGTTTACATTTAAAACTAGAAGCCACTCAAATTAAATTCAAATTTATTTTGCTCTGAAAAAAATTAGCGTTAAGATCATTCAAATATTCACTGTGGAACTACATAGCACAGAAGAAAACTCTAGCCTAGTATCTACTATCATTTTACGGTAATTTATTCAGCTGCTTTGTGAAATTAACCAAATAATCAGAGACTTTTTAGCAACCTAATATGAATTACAGTAAACCAGGATATCCCATTTATCAAACGCCGAAAGAAAGCAAGAGGAAAGCGGGAAAGAAAGCGGGAAAAGAAAGCGGGAAAGAAAAAAGAATAAAGAAAGAAAAAAGAGAGAAAGAAGAAAAAAAGAAAGAAAAAGAAAAAAAAGAAAGAAAAAGAAAGAAAAAAAGAAAAAGTAAGTTCAGGCAACACATAGCCTTCATTTGTATCAGTAGAAGTTACAAAACCATAATGCAGGTATCATGTATTTGTAGACAATTCTTAATTGTCTATTTTTTGCATAAAATTGATAGCTGTAATCTAACTGGTGCATGCAGACATATTCAGTTTTGTGTGCCAAGAAAAAGTTTACTCTAGAGTTAAAGCAATCAAATTGAGATTGGTATAAATACTGTAGTGTGGAAATTCCTTTGCTTAGATTTTCTAGAATCAGGAACGGTAGTTTTGAGTGAGTAAGTTACAAGTTAATGGGGAAAAGTAGTGAAAATGCATGGAAGATGACACACACCTATAAGCTCTGAGGGATTCTTATCACTAAAGTGTTCACATACGCGAATAAATGTTTCTGTATTCTCAGGTGTAGGGCACTCACCATGCCTGAAAAAGAGCAGAAGACAAAGGTTAAGAGATGCTTGGGGGAAGGGAAAAAAAGATGGTTAATTCAGCACAATCTTTCAAATTAAAAACTAAATATAAAAAAGTGCAGTCAACTTACCCTTTACATTGAAGCTTTATATACTTAATCCCCTCTTTCTCTATATCATTCCTATCATAGAATCTAGTGGTGTTGGTCAAGTCCACCAGTAAACCCATTTTAACCTAAAAAAATTAAAATAAAATAAATGTATGTATTTTGTTCAGATATCAGTGGATACATACCAAATGGCTAATAAAATATAAAATAAAAGCAATAGCATGCTATGGTTGCAAGTTTAAAAGTTCTTCAATATTATTATTTGTTCATAGAAATCTATACAAACTTGATTTTACCACCACCACACTCATCTTTCTCTGTAAAAGCTTCAGTGCTTGAATCAATTCAACCTCCTTAGTGTGCTCCCATCAATATTTATAAATAAGGAAAAGCTGCTAACAGCAAAAATATCCAGTTAATAAGTATTTTAAAGTGTTAAAAGCTAGATAAGGCTAAATCAGGTGCTTTTACACTTTAAGTAAATCAGTGTTAAACATGGGCACAGTAGAAGAACCACAGAAAAAAATAACTACTGAGAGTTCCATGTACGTATCCTTTCAGAAAAACTAACTCACCTGCATTAATCCTTCCATTAAACTTTACTGCAAAACAAGTGAACACATTTTCAAGTTTTAAACAAAAATTCCCTTAAGATCTTAGAAACTTTTGACTCAAAACTAAAATGAGAAACAACTTTAAATCTTCAAAGATGCTCCTGGTAACTCAAGTGGTGGTTTCAACCACAGGGACTCTAGGACACACCTGAATTAAGGCTGCCTTGTCTGCTCTACTCTAATGTGCCCCCTCCCGCAACCCCAGGGAATCAACTTACTTTTTTAGTGTTTGATTTTACTACTGTAAAAGCACTATTTTAAAGCAGCCTTGTGGAAGCTACTCTTTTTACAAAGCAAGACAGAAAGCAGAAATTCCGCTGGGTGGCATCCTACACACAGGGATCATCTGCAAAGCACACCCTGCAGATGCCTCACTGGAGCTAACAAAGCCGGTGCATAAGTAGACGATCAAAGAAGGGAACTGAAACTCCCTGAGTAAAATAGATGTTACTAATAAAATAGTGGAAACCCCTTTATTCAAGGCTCTGGAGGAAAGTCTTCCTTTAAGCCATGGTCATAGGAAATCACAGAAAAACAAAACAGGAAAAAAAAATAGTTGCATGGCAGTCTGTTGACCTGATGCACATCTGCTCCATTCTAGGGAATTTCATCCTTAGTTCAACCAACTTAACTTCTTCCAAACATAAAATTGCCAGTACTAGTGTGTGTGCAGCTCACCAATACATCTGTGCACTATCTGTGCACAAACTCCTGGTTTCTTGCTTTTTAAGTACAACATATACTTTACACCAGATGCCTCTTTGGCATACATACTGTACTTTGTCAGTATGCAGCATAGCTTTTGGCCAAAGCGCTGAATGTCACACTACCAAATAGGATTCTCACCATGAAACCAAATGTCTTTTAAAAAGCCATTTCAGCAGTGCTGTTTTTGTAAAATCATTGTTCTAGTTTCACTTTTTTTTTTCTGGGGGGGGAAGAGGTTAAAATATTATACATTAATAGTGCACTGAACTACATCAATGCTAAAGCATGATACACGTGTAAAAATATAACAGGACAATGTATCTTCAATATATTCATAAAGCTGCAACATATATTCATTAACGGGATTTTGATTAATAAAATATATGGAAGATGCTTGGTTTCTCTCTACTTTAATGCCAATACTTGGCAATAATTTAAAATTGCATTTGGAAGAATTACAAATTAAGAATCTTCCTTTGTGCCAGATCCCACCTATAGGATGGTCAGAGTTGGCAAAAAGATTGATGCAAAAATCAGGTGTGTTTTTCCCAGGCAGCTCTAGACTATGAACCCATGTAATTGCCTTTTTCCCTAATTTCTACATAATTTATCTTCATAAACTATTCTTTTATTTAAAATATGAAGTTAGGTATAGTATTCCCAAGATACCCTCAACAAAGGAAGAAAAGGGGTTATTTTCAAAGGACATTTTAAATACAAGTTTAAAGATTTAATGACAGTATCATTTTAAAGTAAAGCTTTTTGCCTTCAGTTCTAGTATAATAAGAAAGAAGATCTTCAACAATGTGAATTACTCATGAAATAATGCTATACCGTCTGTCCTAGTCTGGAGATAGGGAAAAAGGACTATGAGAAAAGCAAACAGTTTAATAAAAGCATGAAGACAAACAAGCAGTCAGCATTGTTAAATATTTCAAAATGTTAAAGAAGAGCAACAGAAGAAACGCAAGTAATTTGCACAAGTTTCACATTTTCCCATTCAACAGTAGGAGAAAGGGATACAGTTATATTAGTGCTGAAAACTCATACTGCTAATTCCCAGCCCCACTGCTCCCAAACGCCAGCAGCCTCAAGCATTTCCACCAGAAGCCTCCAAACTTTCACAAACTCCTGCTGCAATGAAGTTAGAGTTGGCAGTGAGAAGGTATGTGAAAGTATAAAAACTAATTTCATGTCCAAGTGTTTAACCTCAAAAATACTTTAATAACACTCCCTTAACTTTTAAAAATTACTCTTTTGAACGTATTTATCTATAGATTTCAGTTTATTGACTGACATATGCAAGCCAGGACAACACTACAACATACATCAGATCCAAATTGTCACTAAAAATTTGGGGATGTTGCTCCCTAATGTGAACAGGATAATGAAATTCAGCAAAATGTCTATTTAGGCGGAAATTCAGGAGGATTCCAGGACTTCAGGCCACAATTACCATGTATCATTTCAATCATACAGAAGTAAAAATCCTGTGAAGTCATCACGTTCTTCATATACTTCAAGGAGCAGTAAACCTTCAGCCAAAGCTATAGAGTATATATGGCACAGAGAGTATAATGCATGAAAATAAAGTTTCCTTGTTTTATAGAAAGCATAAACATTAACTCTCTCAGTTCACAAGATCAGCTGCATACAATACACTGCAATTTAGAGAGGGCTAGGCAAAAGAAAAAGATAGACAGACAGACAAAGAAATATAAAAATAACATACTGAAGTAACATACTGAAGTAGACAATTATGATATTCCAAAATGAATGTGAACACACAGCATTATCACAGGAATCAAAACATTTCAGTCACTGAACCGGGGTTATACTGTGCTTGCACCTGGTCTGACCAATCAGAATTCTCACCTAGAGGATCAAGTCTAGTACATATATGTTCATCACATCCATAATTTGACCTACTGTGAAAAACTGCCATCGCATCACTGTCTTTCTCAGTCATGTTCTCCTAAGTTCGCTCTTAGAAAGTTCTTAATTGGAGCCGATTTCTGAAAGACTATCCAAAGTAAAATAGGTAGTTACCCTCTGAAAAAAACTATTCTTCTAACCAGTGTTTTGCATGAATCACGCCTTCCAGCCCACCACATCTAGCTTCTGTGGTATGACACAGCTTTGGAAGAATGAGTACTTTTGAATGGTTCAGCAATTTATCACTAAAATTTACACTTACTTCTCACAAGGACTGTTGCAACACTAAAATCTTGGACACAGCACTGCAACACAATAGAAACTATTTTTCTTTCTTGTAATCACAAAAGATGACTGAACAGGGGGAAAAAAAAAATAGAAAGCTTATCAATACTGCAACCACATACAATAACACAATCTTCATACCCCCTCTACTCTCAGCTTACGATTATCTTGGCCAGTCTCTCTGTGTCCACCTATGGTTATAAAAGCCTTCCTCCTCTCACCTTCTCGCATTCCAGTGATCTCAAACTACTTCATCTTATGCAAGGGCTCTTTGGCTGCTGTGCAAATAAACTAGCTTACAAGGTTCCCAACATTCCCCTTGAACAACCTCAGAAGCTTCCCACTAGGTGCTGAGACTTGAAAATGTCCTCCCCAAGAGACATTTGCAGGAATACTGCAACTTGCACATATTAATGTGCAACGTTTTTTATGAGTTAACTAGTCTCCTAGCACTGTGTAGCAGGAATAACACTACCATTTATAAAACACAGCCATCAGTTCTGGCACTTTTAACTTAATTATTTCAGAGAAGAAAGAAAAAAAAAATACAACTCTCACCGTAGCCAACTGCTCCTATGTCTTCCTTAATGAGACCACTAGGATACAGTGTCAATAGTGACAAGCAGAAGGAGAGATTTGCTCTCCCTTATCAAATCCGTATGTAACACCCAGCCTTTCAGCAACCAGTTCCAAAAGAAGGGGAAAAATGTAATCTCACAGGAAGCCTTGACTAAAAGATCTGCCTGTTAGGGAATGTACCTCCCCGCTTCCTCCCAGCTAGATGCTGACTGAAGTGGTGAACCAGTGTCCCTTCAAATAGCCGTAGTAGTAGTATTTCACCCTTACCAGTTTCACCAAATTCCTGTCAAATCTCTTACTTTGGAGAGAATTCAGATGGACCTAAGTAATAATCAGGTTTCAAAAGTGATCTACTATGCAAAGTACAAACATTCATCAGACTGAAGTCAAATAACGACAACGATACAATTGGTTACTCTTGCCTCTGGAAAATCTACTTCCAAAGTCTCCTCAATTGCACATTCACCTGATGTTGCCAGACTGTTGCTAAATTGCTATTTTAGAAATACAGCACTCCAGTTAACCTTCGCCTATCTTGGCAAATCCAGAAATTTGCCAAATCCAAAATGTTTTCAAATAGTGAAAATTTAGTAACAGCATCGAGACTAGGAGAACACTAGGACTCAACACAGTTAATAGATTTTACTAGACTAGTAAGTTTGAGAGAAACCATATACTCTGCTTATTAATTGAAATGAAAAAAAATACAAGTGGACAGTCTCATGCTAGTAATCCTATTATCAGATTTCAATCACCTAACACCTCTGAAGATATTCTGAATTTGTGGTATTGCAGACAGACTGATTAATGTGCTTAGTGTAAAAGCTATGAAGGCTCACCATTAATTTTTTTTTTTTTTTTTTGGTGACAATCACTAACAAGCAAATAATCAGAAATTCTGAAAACCTCTTATGTCTCTGAAGTTCTTTGCAACTTAAAAAACAGAATTTAGATTATTTTAAACCACTAATAAAAGTTGCTTTTTGAACATTTCTAGTAGTGATCATTAAAGTGTGGCCACCTAGTAGTGGCCAGAGTGAAAAAAATACAAAATGAGTGAAGAACTCAAGTAGAATGTAGATGCATAGCCCTAAGAATTCAAACAAGAAAAATCCTACCCATTTATGCAACTGAAAGCAAGCACTTATGTTTCACTAATAATATTTTCTTATTATGTTCTTACTATGTTTGCCTACAAGTACCAATATCATAGCCACACTGAGTACCTAAGCCCAAATGGAATCCACAAAATGTAAATCTCTACATTTTAGTCATCTGATTCTTCTGATGTTTAAGCTCTGGCATTGTTAAATAACTTTGAAATTAACCTAACTTGCATCAATGGCAAAATAATTCAGAAAGAAATACCACCAATATGGTTGGTTTTGCCACATACACAGCCAAAAGAAATACTTCCCACTTCCATATGACAGTTAAATAAACAGATTTAGAAGATTGAAGTAGCAGGTCTTTCTTTGCTTTGGGAGGTTCAAAATTCCATTTCCCACATCTCCAGAAACACTGGACAAACCTCTGTATTACATGCAAAGCTGGAATGGTGCTGTTCCCCACCTTTCATGTCAAAGTTGTGCTATGATACAGAAAAGCATGTAAGTTGGACTAGATGGACAGAAAGGGGAAATGGGCTAGACACAAACAGTGAATGAGACTAGATAGAAAAAAGCCAAAAGCACAATTCTAACACAATAATAAAGGTTTCCACCATGAAGAAGAATATGTTCCCAAGTCCGAAGCCACACTCCTAAAAATTGTTTCTGTGTATGCATTTTTTCCACTAAGAAATTACTGGATAAAATCCAGAAACTGTTTTGTTCCATATTCAAACATAACTATTTAGATATTAAAGAATATCTTAGACATCAAAAGAAGAAAAACACGCACAGAAGTCAGAAACTACAGAACAAGAGTTCTACAAGATTTTTCTTTTACTTTTAAATGCTTCCATTCCTGCAGGCAAAACTGCACATACCTGACAGCAACTGTAAAACTACACACTCGTATTATCTGAAGTTTGAGAATGACATCTCACCAAGATGACAGTAATGGCAGAAAAAATGAGGGGCATTTTGCTAACACAATGAATGAGCTGAAAAATTTAGTGCAATTCTTCATTATAAGAAAGTATGTTTGTAAATTAAGGTATTCTAGCAAGAAAAAATCAGAAAAAAAAATCTGTACAGATGTCTCAAAAGAAGTCATCTACAACTTTTTCTTAAAAATCTGTAAAGCAACATTCAAATAAATACTAATAACAGAAGTTATGTTTCAATTAATAGAAAATTTAACTTTACCTTCAGACTCTTTAAGTAGTTGGACAACATACTTGGGTGAAAACGGTTTTCTTCAGCAACCTGTTCATCATATCTTGGTCCTAACATTGTCTTCAAAGGTAAAAACTTTCCTATGAAACATAATCAAATTTTGCAGTATTTTATGTATACTTATGTATATGTAGACTAACAACTTAGTGATTTCAAAGCAATATGCTGAGCAGTTTTAGAGGTTCATCTTCAATGAAAAATAATTGCAGGAAAAGTATCAATAACAGCTTAATTGGGATTATTAGTTCCAAATTCTCAGAATTTGCAAATAAATTTAGAAGTTTAAAGGAAATACAGATTACCTCATCTAAAACAGACACAGTGATATTTTAAAATATTTAGTAGCTTTTAGTCTGCTTTAAGGGCTACAGTACGTTAACAGAATAGACAAAATTTAAACCTACTGGTTAAAAACATGAAAACAGAATATTACATGACAGTTTTTCTATCCAACCTTGTAAACTTCAGTTTTGATTACCTGTAAGCATAAAATGTAGTAAAGATAGACATAGCAATATTGCATTGTACCCAGAACACCGAGGCACTACAGATATACTCTTTCTAATAGGCGACCCTTAAGGTTTGTTGGAAGAGTTCTGTTGCTGTAGAGCAGCAAGGTCATCTTCCCTCTAAAAAGCAATGCTTACGTGTGGTTCACACATCACACGAGACAAAACTGTGGGTGAAAAGCTTGCTCAGAATTACCCCTGAAAACCTAAGTTTTTCTATTTTATTTTTCATTCATTGTATCTACCACAGAATGTGTAATAATTTCATTAGAGAACTCTTCTTTCTAACTCCAATAAGCTACAGGTAGGTTATACTGTACTATGCAATAATCAATTATTCTTAAAAATTAAAATATACTGTATAAATTCCTATTCAGAAAAATACCAAAAAGTTATCCAATACACATAATAACCATTTGCAGTTGAATAAAGAATATTTTAAAGATAACTTTAAAACACATTTTAAAAGTGTCAGTCATTAATAGCCATATCTAAATACAGCTTGATCCCAGCTTTTAACAGGCTGATACCATGTTTGATTTTGCTCTTTTCCATACTACAAAATATTTCAGCTGCAAATGTTTGCAACTATGAATTACGATAAGAAAACATTTTATTAGGATAGTACTGGAGACTATAAATGACAAATTAAACTACTTGTTTTGTAAGAATTAAGAGTAGTTAACTAGAAACTATAACCAAAAGCTGCTCAAACAAGTGAGAGAACAAAGCTTTCCCATACCTGCTCTGTGCCACATTGCAATTGCACTATCATCTGATTTTGCATACTAAAACCTCCCAGTTTTCGCATTTTTTGAGAACATTGCAGGCAGCGAACAAACACAGATCCATCACACTGCAGACATCTGAACCTTGGCCCCATACCATGGGATGGAGAATTGAGGGCATTTTGACAGTCCCTGACGGAGTCACTAATCAAGAAACTGATGCAGAACAGATTTTCCTTCTTCCTGTTAGTTTCACTAGGACAACTAATAGTGCTACGAGGTTGTTGAGAGCTATTTGAAGATGTTAACAATATACAGAAAAGTCGCTCTTGCACCTTCAGTAGTAACAAGAAACGAAGGAAAAACAGTATTTTGAGGAAAGATGTCAGAAGAGACCAATGAAATGCCTGATCTTTGACAGATGAGTTGCTCAGGAATAGAAACTCGCATGCATACATCTGTCTGGAGAGCAGCTTCATCAAACTGGAAGATTAGCTTTGCAGGACTACGTGAACCAGGCAAGCATCTCGCCCTCAGAGTGCAGCAGGAACAAGCACTCGAGCTGCAGGTACCAACTCAGCAGCTCAGTACCTCTCCCTACCCTTCTCCATGGACAAGAATTTGGAGCGCAAGACACCGCTACTACGTATTTCTAGGAGGCAGCACACCTCTCTTGAGTGTATCTAGAATCCTGCATTGCCATTAGTTGTGAAAAATTAGCATGAATTAAGAGAGAGAAAGGACCTGGCATGTCTGTCAGGCACACCAAGTTAACGATATGGGCAGGCAGTAAAACTGGCAGAACCTCAGCATTTTCTCTCTTAAGCAAATATTTAAATGAAGTATATTCTGAATTATATTCCAAGACTAATCAAACAAAACCCAAAAAGCAAAAAAAGCTTTTGCCTGAAAATTTTAATTTAAAGAAAATCCCATCCTTTTAATACAATTGTTTTCATGTTATTAAAAAGGCAGCCTTTCTATAACTAAAGGAAATGTACATATATAATTGTATAGCACAGAAGAGCAACAGAAAGTTTTTAAACGTAGGAAAAACCTCACATTGAAGCACTGGACAAAAGTGTTCCAGAAATCAAAGTGTTGATAGTTCCTGAGGTTGTGATGAAATTACATTCTTTAAAATTCTTCTACTAGCAATTAATCTACCTATTTCCTGGAGAAAAATAAAGTTAATTCTATATCAATTCTATATCTAAATAAAATATTTTGTTAACTTTAATTTTTTTTTTTTTTTTTAATAAAGGAGGGCTATTTATAACACAAATACCCACAAGACCTTTTGAACTCACTAAGGAAAAACATGTGCCTTTCAATACTATTCCTGAAAACATTTTATATAGCTGTTCAGCTGTGTAATGTGTGTAATGTAGAGTAAAAAAGAGCACACCACCCACTAGTCTTTATTCAGTATTTAAACTTTCAGTTTCATATTCTCAAATGAATCAGTACAGCTATCCCTAACCCTCATAAATTCTCCTAAATTACTCATAGAAGTACTACTTTCTGATCAAGATAGAACATTTCCATATAACAAAAAAATAAACTCTGATTTTCAGCAAAACAAAAGCACATGGTCTGAAAAGATACTATGCTTTATTAAACTAAAAATTAAGTTTGGAGATAGAAGTTCACTCCCTGTGTAAGAATAGAGAAATGCATGCAAATCTCATCAAATGAACCTGAAAATGATTGCTTTTATGTAATAAAATGACTGAAAATTCATGGGTTTCTCTGTAGAAAATATATGCTTTTGGTACAACAATACAAGTCATAGTAGTTATCACAGGAGTTCTCTAAATCCTATCAAACATCCTCTGTATGTTCAAATAAATATATAAATTTTAGAAAAATTTATTAAAAAAAGAGCAGATAGCTATGGAAAGGAAACCGAGAAGCTTTGCACAACATTTTAGCTCAAATTTGATGTTAGTCAGCAACATGAGAAATACTGTTATACTCACCTAAGTCCAACCTTTATAGCTTAAATAAAAGCTATACAGACAAGATACTCATTTAATTAGATGGTAATAAATTTATAGTCACTTTAACTTCAGCTTATTTGATTGTTAGAAAATTTCCTGACATTATTCTACCTTCCCCTGCCTTTTAATTCCACAAGTTATATAACGTTCCTTGGGCCAGGGTTATTACCTGTATTACCTACCCTACTTCCCAACACTAACATTCAGTCTCTCTTGTTATTAGCCTTGCCCCATTAACTTGTAAACTTCCTCTGTACAGATTAATTTTGCAAATCTTGATTTTGAATGACTTTAATGCAGAAACCTGTCATTGCCATAAGTTTTGGAAAACACCAAGCACACTTGAAAGTGTTTTCATTAACTTTATCACTTGTCATTCCCATCCTAATACTTCTCCGCTCCCATTACAGAATATGAAAAACATACTTAAAACTTTTTTTTAGTCAAAACATTAAATTAAGAAAAGGATGCATTGATAAAACAGCAGGTATGCATGAAAATAACCATCTTTTAATAGATGCAGGGAAAGAGAGAATAAAGTTGGAATACAATGCCTGGAGGTTTACAGCTTCATTTCCTATAGCATTTGATTAGGGATTGCACAGTCATTCTGAATACTCTTCTGTTCTCCATCTTCTAGAACAGAAAATGGACATGTTCAGTGTCCTCTCAGTAGATGGCCTTGATTTACCAGTCTTCCTAGAATCTGATTTTCATTCTTTTTTTCCTTCTGAGTAGCCATAATACCTTCCTGTTCATACCCAGCAAAAAGCAGCTAAAGTAATCTTGTCAGCTTTCACTGCCAGCATTTGAATGCTCTTACACAGCTGTGGAAGTGATGAGTAGTCTAACAGTGTCTCTCTGGTATCATTTAGTAAAGTACTAAAACACAGATCCTTTGAACTATTGAGATGCCTCAACAGATAAAGACTGCATTTTGGCACTATCATTGAGAAAAAGAGCCTGTATGGCAGCAAAGCTGCTGTCCGCAAAGGTCAGAAAAAAGCAGTACATTCATGTCCACTTCACTCCAATTTGGGGAAATTTTGTAATCAGATTATAAAAACAATGGCTTTGAAATTGAAATAAATGACATACTACTCTACAGTCCCATCATACATCATCCTTTTGCAGTAAACAGCAACTTCCTAATCATTATTTTGCTGTACTGATATTTTCTTGTATTTTCTACATTGCACTCATATCTATTAAAGATCTTGAATATGATTTCATATTATGTTTCTGATATAACAGAAAGCCAAATTTCTCCAACTAGCAAATTTGCTATTTGATCTTTGCACAGAAGCTTGAAAATTCTCCTTCCCAGCATCCATATAAGCCCCTCTCAGATAAATGTCACTAAGCTATAGAAAAATCTAAGCTTTTATTCAATGAAGGACTTCTAACCTTCCTCAGTAATAAGAACAAGCATAAACTGAGGCAGTAGCTCCCTTGCATTGCACTTGCTACAGTTTCTGACAAAGGAATGCTATAATTGTTACTAAGACACAACTTAAGCTTCCAGAACCTTTGTTTAATGATGATGTATAAGGATTTAAAAATTAAATAACCAATTCTTTAGGTAGAATTAGATGAAATTAAAATCACAAGGCCATGTTTTTCATGGAAATCAAAACATCTCAAGACATTAGTACATCTAAATTATGATAATAATTATAATGCCTTGATCCGATTTTTGAATTAGTTTCAAAATGCTACCAGAACTTTGACACTTGATCATTACCTACTCCCATGCTTAACTTCAAACATGTCTAATATTTTTTGAAAGGGAATATTAGAAACTGGTTTCAGAATTAGAATTACCTGCAGAACAGATGGCACCTCTTTAGGCTAAAAGATGAGGAAAAATTCTAAAAATAAGAGCCCAATATGGGAAAGCACAGACAATCACATCAGTAAACCTGAGAGAAATTAGAGCAAAGTGCAGATTTGAAATGTCCTGCATGTAAAATATGTAGACACTTTTTCCATCTTTACTTAAAAGTCCAATTCTAGAGCATACCAGTGAAAAAGCTACTCTTCATTCAGTCTAATTTTTTTGTAGTACAAAAGTGTCAATTCAATGTGTAAGAGTACCATTACTTATTTATGGCCATGGTGTGTTCATACTGAGGAAAGCTAAACACAGAGGAAAGACACCAAGGTTAAGAAAGGGAAATTTCAGTAAGTTGTAGTAGTCAGTCAAAGCTGTGATTGAAGAAAAAAACAAGTTAACAGTCTTGTTTCAAGAAAAACTACTCTGGATCAAACCATCCATTTAACCTAGTACCTCATCTTCAAAATAAGCCAGTAACAGATGTCTAAGAAAGAGCATAAGAAAATGACAAGCACTACACAGCATCAGATTATTCTCCCAACCGGCAAGAAGTTATTGTTCCGCAACTTTCTGAAATAGAGGTGCCACAGTTTTATTTAAAGTGGTATCTCCATATCTATACCCAATATGTATGTTTTTAAGAATATCTCTTAGTTCTGCATGCAGTATGTATGATTAAAACAGAATTAACTAACACAAATCAGTAATCAAACCTGAAGTGTTATTCAAATCAAAAAAAAAGTGCAAAAGAAAATGAGAGATTCAATAGATCAGAGTGGAAATTAAGGAGACACGACAGAGCAGCAGCTTAGGTCTTACCCTCCGCATCCTGATAGCATTCAATATGGCAGGGAGGAGGAGAGGGAGGAAACACAAGGTTGATTTTTGGTGATTATGAAAAGTAGATACCTGCAGAGATGATGCCAAGGCAGCAAGGCTAAAGCAATCCGATAGCTTCAGTTCAAGAATTCAGAGAAAGCTCTTTTCCTCAAGTACAACATGATCTAAGTGCTAAGACAACGCAATAAAAATTCTACATGAAAATCTTCTATTGTGAACAACTGCCATCCCATAGAACTGCAAAGCAGCAGTAAAACATCACTGTTTAACAAGGTGAACAGGAAAATAAAAGGAAATGGATCAATTCACCTTATTCAGAATGAACAGTCCTGCTAAAATGAATGAACCTCAGAAATACAACAGCTCCAGGCCTCATTACACCTGAATTTGAGGTCACCTAGACATGTCAGATGCCACAAGGGTAAGACAAGAGGGTCATGATCAAACACTTGATGACTACTGCTCCACATAAGTCAGGTAGACTTCACTGAACAGCATTGCTGCTGTTATACTATCAGATGGGAATAAACTCTTTTGCAGGTACTTAGAAATTCATCTGAAGTGCTGACTAAAAATGGAATATAAAACATTTGGGAGACAGTATAAACATCAGTAAATCCTAAAAAAGTACGTCTCACTAAAATCATTAGATGTCTTTGACTGCAAAATAGCAAAAAAAGGATATAAGATTTTCAAAAAGTCTTTTTCAAAAATTGGTAAGTTTTATGCAAAAAACACTAATGATTAAGTGAATTAATATAAGAATACACTACTAAACAGCAGCCAAAGTAATGAATCCAGTACCTCCCTTTTTTCTTTGCACAGTAACTTCTCATGTATGAGCACAATAAACAGAAAAGAATTACCTTGCAGTTACTGAAGGATGGGGGTAGACACATAAGCAGTCACTGAACAGCAGATGACATGCTGATGAACTGCATTCTTGCTTACTTTATGTCAATTTATTTGTGCAGCCATATTTTAAGGACTTGTGGCTTTAAAAAGAAACTTTTAGAGATCAAGAACTGGCTGAGAAAAAAACTAAGAATAACACTCATTAGCCTATTTTTGTTGTGGTCAAAGGCTAACAACTTAGGCTATCAAACTCCTTATCAGACATAGTGTAATGGATTTGCCAGTGATCAGAAAAAGAAGATAAGGAAGATGAGCAATAAGATAATCCTGCTTTCTAATACAGCCAAGCTCAGAGAAATACAAAGAACTTGAGGGGAAACTAGTAAAACGGAAAAACACATAGAATGAGTAACAGAAATTAAATATTGGTAAATGCCAAATGACGCAGATTTATAGGAGGATTAAGCCTGCTTTGATGTCTGACTACAAATGCCAAGGATCACCGGCAATCAACATCTTCATTCAACAACTGAGCTGATGTTGCAAAACTATGTGATAGAAAAATGCAGAAATTTTAACTATCAACCAAATCATGGCATAGCCCCATCTAGAACGTTATGCTCGGTAGCAAATATGGCATTTTGAAAAAAAATCTTAAATTTATCACAGGTAGAAAGATGAAAGGAGAAAAATACTGTGAATAAAGGTGGGTTTTGGAATTGTACACCTCATAGAAGAAATAGGAACATGAGAAAACTAAAAACAGAGAAGCCTATTTATTCTGTCACAAACTGGACAGCAGGGAAAACATTCCGCTGAAGTCATAGGGTAGCTCACTATCAAAAAGCGTGAGTTACATGGTAAGTAATTCACTACCACAGGATGCCAGCAAGGCCAGACACCCGGGGCAATTCAAAACAGCATGTTACAGGTAAGAATATCCAAGATTATCGTGATTTTTGAACAAACTTGAATCACACATGAAACTTGTGAGTGCCACACTTAAACCGATCCTCTAGCTACGTGGTATAGGAACACACCAAAGAATTTAAATCAGCCTAGTAAGAGATGAGCGCTGATCAGGAGCTTTATAGAAGGGGGAATGAAAGAAAAATAAGGGACGGAACAGCAGCCTGGGGAGGACGCTGCAGGCCTGCGGTCTCCAGCTGCTGCCTTTCTCTCTCACCAGGCAATACGCGCGGAGCAGCGCCGGTGCCCGCGGCCGCCGCCGGGCTGCGGCTGCACCAGGTCTCCGCGGGGCCGCGCGGCGGAGGAGGCCGCTCCCTCCCCGCCCGCCCCGCTCCGTGCCCGCCCGCCCGCCGGAGAGCCGCGGCTGCGGCAGGGGGAGGCCGCTCACCTGCCACGGGCTGCCCCCGCCGCGGGCAGTGGAGCCAGCGCGGCGGGATCTTGTTGTAGGACATGGCGGCGCGGCGGCCGCCGCCTCCCGCCCGCGCTGAGGGAGGCGGGGGGGGGGGGGGGGCTGGGGGCGGGGGGGGCGGCGCGCGCGGCCCCTCGGCGCTCACCGCCGGCAGCGGCCCCTCGCCCGCGGCGCCTTCATTCAGACCAGCGCCGCCTCAACCGCCACCAGCCCACAATGCACCGCGGCGGGCGCCCGCTTCCGCTTCCGGCCGCGGGGCCCGTCGGGAGGTGAGGCCAGGCCAGGCCTGCGCTCCGCCGCCGTGTTCGTGTCGCGTCGCGTCGGGCAGTGTCTCGGCCAGCAGCTGGGAGCTGCGCCGCTCTGACACCCGGGGAGTGGGAAGGCCGCTGGCAGCCGCGGGGCGGGTCTTTGGGAGCGGCGGGAGGGTAACGGGCGAAGCGGCCGCGCTTTGGCGGGAGCGGGGCGGGCGGAGCGCCGAGCCGAAGCGAGCGTCGCCCTGTGGAGCGTATCGCCTGCGCCGAGTTAGCAGAGGGCAAGACAGCTTTGTGCCAGCGCGTAGCTCTGTAGTCACGTAAGCTTCAAGTGCTGGCTGAGTTTATCCCCCTCATCTCAATAAAAGATATAGTGGAGCTGAAAAGGTTCGCAGAGAGGCAAGAAGTGAACGTGGAGGAAGGCTTTTCACCCAAAGAGGGCTAACTAGAATAGGGCTCCTCAGCCTGGAAAAGATATGGCATACTGGGGAGCAGCCTGGACCGAGAGGAAGTGACAAGCTGCTTGTGGGGCATTCCTGTTGAAGATTATGCAGCTGGTAATAGGAAACTAGCAGTAACTTGGTGCAAAGTAGTTGGGCTCCTTGTCCCAACAGGAACTGGAGCTGTGTAACTGATCGGTAAAGCATGTCGTGGATTCAAAAAGTTGGCCTCCGTTTAAGGGAAGACAAGGCAGTTCTTATAAATTAACTGAAGGTTACCAAAGTAGCAAACCACAGCAGGCTCAGGAAACATCCTAACCTGAAACTAGTTGGAGGCTGGGACAAATGTTACTCTGTTACTTTTTTCTGCACATTTCCCGGCTGGCTGGCCTGGGATAGAGATAAGATTTGGCAGATCCAGCTAACAGTGCTGCTGTTCTTCCATTCTGTATGTAACAGGTTTGCTAATGTAAAAGATGCCTCTGTAGGTGGCCTTTTCTTTCTTTTGTAAAAAGGCATGGCTGTAAAATTCTGTCTCTACAACTAGAGTCACGTAAAACCCATATGCCAGTGTACACAATCCCAGTGAAAGCTCTCTATAGAATAAAAATGATCTGGCTATGTGGATTCAGTTTAAGAATTGTAGCCTAATAGTATTTGGCTACATAAAGGGAACATTTAAGGTGGCTGCAGTGAAATGTTAGAAAGCAATAGCAGTAGATTATTTTTATTTTGGTAGTTTATTTTCCAGTTACTTACATTTCAATACTGTTCTGTCTGGACTTTCTGCTTTTCCGTAGCCAGGCATGCTCTCTTAAGATTTGATAGGTGCAGTAGCTTACAAGACTAATTGCCTTTCTGTGTTCAGATTGAATAAGAATTATTTAGGTGTGTGTGACTACACCAAAGCAACTGACATAGTATGATCTGTCCAGGATTTATGACAACCTTTATCATGTAGTGGCTGTCTTTCCTGCTGCATTTTATCACTCTAGATTTTATTAGACATCAGGTTATTTTTTCCCCAGAATATGCTCTGATGGTAATTGAGGCCATCAGTTAAGTATTTTGTATATTTCAGTCATTGGGTTCTCATACTACATTAGAAGTTTTTGAATTTTGTCATTAAGGCTATTAGATATTAATCTTTTCATTCTGATTAAAATTAACACAATCTTACCACATCAAAAGACTGTTATTTCAATTATTTCCTATAACTGTTCAGTACAGTTCCATTAAAACGTTACTGTGTGATGTTTTGAAAATGTTCTAATTTTCCCTTAATAGAACTAGCAACAGTCAGACACCAGGTGGTGCAAGAGACCAGCTGGAGAAGAAAATGAAACTTGAGTGTAAGAAGTCAGAATCATGTTCAAAAGGAGCAGGAAGGAAATAATAGCCACAAGTGGCTCAGTTTCTGATTTCAGTAGCATTAAGAGCAAGGTACAGTGAGGTCAGCAGCATAGCAAAATTAGGAATGAAACCATTGCAGAGGTGAAGAAAAGTATAAAAATACGTTGTAGACTCTGGTATCCTGATTGAGCAATACTCAGCTCTGTCCTTATCATCTAATTTTAAAACTCTGTCATATTTTAAAACAAAATGAACAGCTACGTAAAGCAAAAATATTTTCATGTAAAGATATGTAGTTAAACTGGGAGTATACATACATCTGCTTTTATTTAGCAATGCAAAAGGCAAAGAAAATAGTTGGAATTTTAAGTATAAGATACAGAGTTAAGATGAGGCATACAGCCAAAGTGAGTTTAGGCAGCCATCACCCATAATTTAGCGTTTCAGTAATTCTAGGGTTGGCTGAGCAGAGTTTAGAAAGTCCTTCCGACAAACTAGCATAAGGTGGATAGCTGTTTATCAGAGCAGCTTCAGGCCCACTGGAGAGCTTTTCCCTGAGTTGTGACATTTATCCCATTTGCCACATACCTTCTTTCTCCATATAAGGTACTAAAAACTATATGACAGTTTGAGCCAGGGATCTGTGATTTTGTTTGTGAAATGAGAAAGGTATTTCTTAGAGTGGGAGAAGGGTGTTCCATTTTTTTCCCCCCACCATAACAACTGCTATTTAGCAAGATGATTGATCAGTTGAGAGTTACGGGGAAGAAGTGGTTTTTGTCCAGGTTTTAACAGTGAGTGTGCTACAAAACCAACATTAAAATAGAAAATAGGATACAGAATAATCTCTGTTACTGTCATCATTTTTCAGTATATTTCTTAGGGAATTTTACATGGGGAAAAAATAATTACTCAGAAGCCCAATATTGCCTAGCAGAGTAATAAAGGATTCAGACTTCTAGGAAAATGTTGCCTCCCACAGATTCAACCCACATTTCAAGTGCTTTTAAACTGCTTGGTTCTGCCCTAATGAGGTGTTCCTTTGGTCTGGAAAACTTGGTTATTTACAGCTCATAGTAGGCTGATGTTACATGTTCTGCACAGATAGTTTGCAGTGGCCGTTGCCATATTAGACACTTTGAAACACTTCACACAGACGTAGGATGATGGCTTCTGTGTTGCGTCAAACATTCTTTGTGAATGAACATACTTTCCTCCTTGACTATGTCACGTTCATATTTAAGATTGCTTTTTCCTGTCGTACCACCAGAGGGCACTGAGTTACCAGATTCTTCACATGCGTTTCAAAAGTCTGCACTTCCCTTTTTAAACAGCAAAAACATAGGTGGACTTAGTTGTTTTTTCAAGAATTGCTTTGAGAAAACAACTATAAGTGTTTTACACAGACAACTGAAGACTCTTTCAGTCTGCATATTGAATAGCTGTTGATCAACTCTCAATATTTTCTCTGGTCTCATTTTCTTCACTTCCTCCCTCCCAAGCAGTGATGGCTATTCTGAGAATCTACTGTGCTAGACAGTCTAGAACAGGATGATCCAAGAATATGGAAGCTCTGTTAAGGATTGGAACCACTAATGATACTGACTATATATTATATAATATTTCCAAAAATGCCGCTATTGCATTTTAACTAATTCTTTCTCCTGTCATCACAATTTTTGATGAATTGCAGATGATTCTCTCTCTTTAGTCAGATCAGTTAGTCTCAAAAATATGATTCAGGAGCAAAGGCTTCACTGTATGCATATACTGAGGCACAGTTTCTACTTCAAGGAATTTATACCATTGCATTTGCAGGCATGAAACCTGTTTTAATAGTCTATGAAATAACATTATCTTAGCCCTTTTCTGTGTATCAATTCTTTTTTAACTAGAGGCATTCTTATGCCTATACAGTCATCATGGTATCCAATTGCCACGTTCAGTCCCTTTCCTGGCAGAGCAGACACTGTGATCATAAAGCTGTTTTCCTAAGATGAGGTTCATCCTTTGAGCCATGGGCTGATTTCAGTTCAGTTTCATTGTTTGTTTATGGTAGTGGAGGGCTGAGATTGTGTTCTCACTTGACTTTTTTTTAAAAAAAATAAAAAGGGAAGGGGGGTTCCTACTTACAAAGTGACCATTACCCAAATTATTACTGATTAAGAATCTTACAATGTCATATATGAATATTGTAAATAACTAATTTAAGTACATCATTCATCTCACCTAAGCAAAGGACAACAAAGAGGCATTTTACCTAAAACAAGAGCATATAATGTATCTTTCTTTTGTACAGATACAGGTCAACAACTCCATGACTATTCTGGTTCAGTATAATATTATTTTCTATGTGTTCAAAACAAATTTTGAATGAAATAGGAAAATAAAACCATCCCTCAAGATATTCCTTGAAATAGACATTTTTGACTTTCTAAAAAAAATATTCTTAAAAACGAAGAAATTATTTTTTTTGCTAAACTGAGACTATAACAGGATTTAAATGAAAGTAGTTATGAAAGAAGCTAGCTAACGATGCAGACATGCTTCACACAAGATTATTTTTCCACTGCATATCCAAAGTCTTAACCTAGAAAGAAACTTGATCCTATGAACAAGTACATTATTGTATAAATAATGTAACATAGCAAAATACATTTTTTTTCACAGAATCAGTAAGGTTGGAGGGGAGATTTTCTCTGGAGATCATCTAGTCCAACCTCCCTGCTCAGCAGGGTCACCTACAGCATGTTAGACAGGGTGGCATCCAGGCAGGCCTTGAAGATCTCCAGAGGAGACTCCACAACCTCTCTGGGCAACCTGTGCCAGTGCTCCGTCACTCTCACAGGGAAGAAATTCCCCCTCACGGTCAGGCAGAACGTCCTGTGGTTCGATTTGTGCCCATTGCCTCTTGTCCTGTCACATGGGACAACTGAAAAGAGTTTGTCCCCATCCCCTTGACACCCTCCCTTCAGGTGCTTGTACACGTTGATAAGACCCCCCTCAGTCTTCTCTTCCCCAGGCTGAAGAGGCCCAGCTCTCGCAACTGTTCCTCATAGGGCAGGTGCTCCAGCCCTCTGATCATCTTTGTAGCCCCACACTAGACTCTCTAGTAGCTCCATGTCTCTGTTGTAGTGGGGAGCCCAGAACTGGACACAGGACTCGAAATGAGACCTCCCCAGGGCTGACTAGAGGGGCAGGATCACCTCCCTTGACCTGCTGGCAACACTCTTCCTAATGCACAGAGGGTACCATTGGCCTTCCTGGCCACAAGGGCACATTGCTGGCTCATAGTCAACTTGCTGTCCACCAGCACTGTCAGGTCCTTCTCTGCAGAGCTGCTCTCCAGCAAGTCAGCCCGCAGCTTGTACTGGTGCATGGGGTTATTCCTCCCTAGGTGCAGGACTCTGCCCTTGCCCTTGTTGAACCTCATGAGGTTCCTCTCCGCCCAGCTCTCCAGCCTGTCCAGGTCTCTCTGAATGGCAGCACAGCCCTCAGGTGTATCAGCCACTCCTCCCAGTTTGGTATCATCAGCAAACTTGCGGAGGATGCACTCCATCCCCTCATCCAGGTCATTGATGGAAAAGTTGAACAGGATGGGACCCAGTAATGAGCCCTGGGGGACGCCACTAGCTACAGGCCTCCAACTAGGGTCTGTGCCACTGATGACAACCCTCTGATCTCTGCCTTTCAGGCAGTTCTCAATCCACCTCACTGTCCACTCATCTAGCCGACACTTTCTGATCTTACCTAAGAGGATGTTATGGGAGACAGTGTCCAAAGCCTTACTGAAATCAAGGTACACAACATCCACTGCTCTCCCCTCATCTACCCAGCCAGTCATTCCATCATAGGAGGCTCTCAGATTGGCCAAGCAGGATTTCCCCTTGGTGAATCTATGCTGGCTACTCCTGATCACCTTCTTTTCCTCCATATGCCTGGAGATGACATCCACGATGAGCTGTTCCATCCCCTTTCCAGGGATGGAGGTGAGGCTGACCGGCCTATAGTTGCCTGGGTCCTCGTTCTTGCCCTTTTTGAAGACTGGAGTGACATTGGCTTTCTTCTAGTACTCAGGCAGCTAATTTACTAATTCAATTAATTCATTGCTTTTTTTTAATGTTCACAGCAAACAGTTTGTGTTACTCATTATTTGTATGTTCAGGGTTACAATATTACTTCATGATCAATTTATTTTCAGCATATATAAAGCTTTTGTGGGGAGGAGTTAGTACTATTTAATTCTAAATAAATATTTGAACTTCATTGTTAGTCTCGTCATCTTTTGTCCTAATAGTACTTAGATTCTAATAGCATCAGAAGGAATAAAACACTACAGTGAAAATATACTTTGAGATTTAACTGAAGGTTAAGTTATGGCTGCTTATGGTTAGGCTTTCTAATGTTTGTATAGGCTTCTGCACTTAAAAATGCTGAGCATGCGCTGACTCTTATAAAAATCAAAAGAAAATGCTAAGAGCTCAACATTTTTGAGTTCACACCTGTTTGTTTAGTGTCAATAAATAATTAAGAACCAAACGTCTTAGACAACTGAATTTGTTTTCCCTGTTAGAAAATGAAAAGCAGCCTCCAAAGGAAGTGTATTCCTTGTGAGTATACAACACTAAAAAGAGAAGTTCAAACAAATTTTTGAGTGCTCCAGTATTTTTGAAAAAATAAAATGACATTTACAGTGTTCTTGCTGTAGAAAGCTTTGAGAACTCAGCAGTAAACAGAGCCAGTCTTTAGTCCTCAGGACGTTAGGGGGCACTACAACCTCACAGATTTAAGATGATGTAAGCCTGAGTACAACTACTTTTCCTGTCCAAAGTAAACAGGAAACAACATGAAAATAGGAAGGTCAACTTCTGGAGTTGTTCCCGGTTTAAGACTGTAATATAGTTCTTAATAGAAATTCCAACAAAAAGAGAACCCAAACATTTACAACGAAGACTACACCCTCTTTCTCTGTAAAAATAATAGAACCAACAAAATAATGGATGCAATATAAGCAGCTCACTTTCAAGTTTTTATTTAAATCTTAAAATTTTTAAAATTCTTTCAGGATTTCATTTTGGGAAACAATATTTTCAACTTGAGGCTGTAGAGTAAAACTCTTTACAGGCATGGACCATGCAATGAGGTTTGGATGGAGCCACTTTAAATACAAGTCCCTGAATTAGGTGTAAGGTATGGTATTATATTTGGGCTATCAGACTACGACACCAAATGTGTGCATACTGTAATGATGACATTTAAAACTTACACCAGTACAGGAGGCGTTAACAGGAAGAGTGTTGCCAGCAGGTTGAGGGAGGTGATCCTACTCCTCTACTCAGCCCTGGGGAGGCCTCATCTCAAGTATTGCGCCCAGTTGTGGGCTCCCCACTACAACAGAGACATGGAGCTACTGGAGAGAGTCCAGCAGAGGGCTACAAAGATGATCAGAGGGCTGGAGCACCTGCCCTATGAGGAACGGCTGCGAGAGCTGGGCCTCTTCAGCCTGGAGAAGAGAAGACTGAGGGGGATCTTATCAATGTGTACAAGTACCTGAAGGGAGGGTGTCAAGGGGACAAGGACAAACTCTTTTCAGTTGTCCCATGTGACAGGACAAGAGGCAATGGGCAGAAATCGAAGCACAGGAAGTTCTGCCTGACCATGAGGGGGAATTTCTTCCCTGTGAGAGTGACAGAGCACTGGAGCAGGTTGCCCAGAGAGGCTGTGGAGTCTCCTCTGGAGATCTTCAAGGCCTGCCTGGATGCCACCCTGTCTAACATGCTGTAGGTGACCCTGCTGAGCAGGGAGGTTGGACTAGATGATCTCCAGAGAAAATCTCCCTTCCAACCTTACTGATCCTAACAGTTGTAGTGCTAATGTGCAGATGTGGCAGGTTATTTACTTAGTAGATCTATCTAGAAAGGAATTGGAAAGATGAGTGTCTGTGCACGCATGCATTTGCACAGGGGAGAAAGTGCCTGACTGTGCACAGGGTTGCTATTCTTGCAGGACAGCAGGTGTGACCTCAAGCACAGACTTGCAGGCCTGATAAACAAGATGCCTCGCTGCTGTTCCTCTGCTGCTGAAAAGGCCATGTGTTTGATGTAACAGAGAGAGGCAGCTGGACAACAGGTTCATGAGCAAGATGCTTGTCATTCACCGAGGGACTACCACTTGTCTCCTCAGAGTCCCTAGGACTTGGCCTAGACGCCTGTTACTTGACCTTGCCTGACTTGCAGGAGCTATGAAGGATAATTTGCAGTGGAGAGCCACACTGTGAAAAACATCCAGATGTAACGTTCAACAACATATCATCTACTGCATGAAACGAAATCGTAGTGGTAATAGTGTGGTTAGGGTATGGATAAAGTAATCAGCCAACTAAAAAGTCATGATCCAATCTAATTTACGTAAGTAGAAAGCATGACTCAGTCCTTGGAGTTGGGCTGCTGAGTGACTTGACTCCAACAAGTAAAACAGTATTCTGTTGCTAAACTTACTAATAGCTGTACTGTCTGAATATGGAAACCTTGATAAAAATCTTTTCCTGAATGGAGGTTCAGGTTAAAAGTAGCAGAGTAACTGAGCCCTTGGTCAGTGTGAGAGGCAGACTCCAGAGCAGTCAATAACTGCTAGTGGGTTATTGCTCCCTCACCAGCTGAAATATCCAAAACAGAGTGTTTCAACCTACAGACCTTCAACCTACAGACCTTCTAGTTACATGAAGATCAAGTTCTGGTTTGCTGTACTGACAATGAAAACAATCTGTTTCTCACGTGACCTGCTGCACACAGTAGAATATTGCCCAAAGGTACTCCATCTGGCTTTCTTCCTGCATCGTAAGATTGAGCTTAGATATATGTGATATAAAGCCTGTGAAGAATAATACATGAGCTATAAACCTATTTTTATTTATATGCCTGTATTGGACAAGTTATGCAATATATTGCGCAAATATAAATGATGTCCACAGTCTCTCTCTTGAACTGTTTACACTCTTGAAAATATCCCAGGAAACTAGCCAAAGGCAAAGGAAAGAAATACTGAGTACAGCAGTGATGTCGTCAGCCTAGTAACCATACAGGCTCTTTTATCAGACCTGATTATATATTTTAATTGTGTACAAATCAAATTATTGCAAAATGCATGTATGCAAATATATAGAGAAAATCAAATGTTCAAACATTGCATTTGTAAGGTTAGTTTTGCTTTCGGTCAGCATACATTGTGGAACATGTTTTACAAGACCATGTTACTCTCTCCAGGAAAAGCCTCACTCAAAACCAAGTCTAGGACTAGAGGAATATCCTAGCTGCCACAGTAAATGAGAAAGTAGGGAAATTATTTCACATCTCCCCTGTGCTGCTTATAATAACAGATCTATACTCTTAGGCATAATTTCACATGGAATTTCTGCAGCCTCACTAACCCTGGGAACCTTAACAGTAAGTTGGTGAATGTGGGTCTAGACGATGACATTGTATAGGTTGTTAATTCATCTCTTCCAGATATTTCTTAGAGAAGGGGACTTTTTTTTTTTAATAATATATATTTGAGTACCCCAGAAATGCTCTTTTCACATTCTCACCCATTAAGGGTTCATAGCACAGTAGCAATGTATAATGGAAAGACTTGGCCTCAGCAACAAACAAACCCACAGTTTGTTGTTGCTCGTACAGCTCCAGCTAAAGTCCATGCCACTTGTTTCTGCTGCTGATTATACCTGCTGTAGCTAAGTTAAGATTAACACAGATGAACTACTCTCTTTGTACTCAAACTTTCCCTTGCTATGGGTAAGAAACTGATTGTCCAGATGGACCTTTATGGAGTTACTCAAAGAGATTAAGGTCCACGAGAAAGAGGTATGAGGATGATTCTGTACTTGCCTGAAATAAATTTCCTGGATGTCTGGGGTTCATTCTGCATTCCAGTGTTTTAGCTTTCTGGGTTTGGCTAACAGCTTTTATACTAAAAAGGTCCAGGCTGGAAAATCTTAACTCTTCTTCAATAAAGTCGTCGTGTGAATTCCCTTATCTACCCCTGTTCTACAGAAAGAGCTTTTCAAAAATCCCCTTTGTGAAAAACCTCCACATATCCTTCCACTCTCTGGGAGTTAGATCTGCTAAAATGAGCATTTTTCTTTTTTTTCTTTGTCTTTTTTTTTTTTTTTTTTTTTTTTTTTTTTACTATAACTGGATGTTTTGTGAGACCCACTATGGGACACATTCTAAACTTTGTATAAAGTTAAGATTTTTATCACATTCAGTGGACTGTGTGAATCAGGCCATACCTATACATATTCACTGACATGGAAAATTAGAAAAGCGTGCTAGCAAATGTTTGTACACATCAGCAGAGAGTCATGAATAGAAAGAAAATGCTCTATTAAACATAAATTAATGGCAATGAAACGGGCATAGCATGAGTCTCAGGGGAATATAAGCAGTGTGAGCACAGCCCGGGTTGTACAACAGGAAGCTGGTTTTGTTCTGACTATTTAGTTCCTAGAGACAAAGTTGATTACCCCAGAGGGAGCAGGAAGAACACAGAAAAGAGGCATTTTTGTGTCCTGGGACACAACCCGCCTAATTTTATTCCCATCCTTGTTCATGGTGTTGTTTGTATCAGCTTCCAAATGGGTAGAGCTGTGGGAGGTGATCCTCCTTATCCCTTGGAGCCGAAGTCACACCAGAAGATTTCTTTTTATACGTCGAACTTCCCAGAATTAAAATCGACAACCCCGTTTAATGACTGTTTCCAGTGCAGCCCCGTTTCTGGCGAGGGGCCTCGTTCCCGGCAGGCTTCAGCCCCGCTCCCCAGCACGGGGAGCTCGCTGCCGTAGGACGCAGGGTCTCGGCGCCGCTGTTATCTCAGCGCCGAGCGGCTCCGGCTTGATTCCTCCCCTGTGCCGAGCGACGGCCCGGGCTCGCTCGCCGGCGGTGACGCTGGCCGGCAGACCGGCGGGGCAGGGGAGCAAGCAGCCCCCCCGTCCTGCCCTGGGCTCAGCCGGGCTGCGGTATGTGTGGGAATTTTGTGGCTGTATCTTCTAGGTTTTCCAACGTGGAGAAGACGAAGACAAAGTTAGACTCGGGACAGCCTTAGGATAGATCATAGCCTGGTTGCCTTCACCAGGGTTGCTGATCCAACCTCGCCTGCGAGAGACCCCCGCTGCCACCGCCGAGGCTTGCTGTAATCTGCGGGTGGCACAACTGCAGATACGGATGGGAAATTTGAAGTTGCTTTCTTAGGGGTGCGGAGGACGGTTCCCTTGTATTCATCACCTGCTTAACGCCAAGTAGTATTCGAGTCTACAGGAACCACAGCATCCAAAAGCATTATCGATAAATGCGGGTCCGGTTTTGACGGTCTCTGTTAATCACCGCAGAGACAGCGAAGTAACCTGCCGTGAGCACTGGCCTCCCTCGCCCGAGGCACGCCGCTTCGCAGCAGCTCCCGCTCCTCTCTGAGCGCTGCTTAGAGAACCAGCACGCTACCTGGAAGGGCTGCTGAGAATGGAAAAAAGGCTCAGGTTGTGGCACTCCACAAGAGAACAATAAGAAATGAACAGGGATCGGAAGGAAAAATCATTAATACATAGAAAGGTGTAACAGAGAATCTTTTTGTTGTGATTTGCCCATGTTTGCTTCAACCAGCTGCCTTTAACCAGAAGTGATACATAATACTAAAGATCTGCTATCCAGCAGGCAGCAGTGACAAGTCATTCCACTGGAAGTACACTGTGTAATAAAAAGTCCATTTCCTATGCCCAACCTAGGAACTTTTGTTTGAGTATTATGCAAATCACCACCAGCAGAATATATGAACCATATAATTTCACTGAGCACGTTTTAAAGAAACAAATGCAGTTTTGACCCACTTTTTGTTTTGTCTGCTGGCTAAATTTACCTATTTCTGGGGCAAAGTATTCATCCCTATCTCAAAACACAGTTCAAATAGTCAAGGTCAAAGAGTACGTGCATTTGATTTCACAACCGTAAGTGCTGATGAATGAATACCGCAACCAAGAATTTCTACAGTGCTGTGTAAATTCCAGTGGTCATCAACAAGTTACGCAATTTCACTTCTGGTTTATATTAACACATAAATGAAATATGTTCCATGACTCTTACTTTGCATAACGTTCAAATCAGTTATTTCACTTATTTAAGGTTCAATTAAGGTGTAAGAAACAGACCTTGCATTTGGTTGGATTTAAATTTTTGTAATAGTTGTTGGTAGGTATTTTAATAAAAAGATTGTACTTATTTATTAAGAACCGCTTAGGTGATGTAATTAAAACTTGAATTTTAACAGTTCTTAAGCCTGACTTTCAACAGCTATTCAACTGAGTCCAGCTCAACATTAATCTTTGTTTTTAGAACACATATTATAAAGCTTATGTTGAACTAGCCTGTTATGACTTGAATTTGTCCACTGGCCATGCATCACTGACAGTAAACGAATGAATAGTCTTGTTATAAAGGAAATTATTTCCTTTACCGAAATATGTAAGCTTGAACCTTGTTGAAGAAATGGCAGGATCTGGTCTGGTATATCCTATGCTTTTAATATTCAGGTCAAACTTTTTTATTTATCATTTTTCATTTCCAAGATTTTTTGCAGTTAACAAATAAAACACATCCTATTAAGGCTCTAAATTCCACATAAATATAAACAGCTCTTATTAAAGTCATTGCAGGGAGGAAGTAGTAAGGTAAGGAGAGCAGAATTCTATTTAACGATCTTACTCTAATATTTACTTTGTCTTTCTATGATTAAAAGAAAAAACAACCCAGTTTGCTTTCGGGACTTGCATGTATTTCATAAATATTGCATCAGCTTGCCACGTCATATGACATTTGGTATTCCATAATCCAGTTCTCGAGAGCAAGTGTAAGCAGCTGATTGATTTTCCCGTCCCTTAGGAGATTTAGCATGGCACAGCACAGTTATACTCGCATTATTTTACAAGTACTTTATTCAGTTTTATTTGCATTTCCCTTTGTAAGTAAGTTATTAAAACAGATCAGAATAAATTAAGAAGGCCCAGCTTTAGTGAGGTTAAAAGAGAATTAGGTGAAGGAAGCAGCAGCAGCTAGTCTGTGCCAAGATTTGGAGATGAGTATTTTGAGACAGAATATGAACGAAAGGCAGCAAGGCTAGCTGAAAGAGGATGTAAAGGAAAAACAAATAAGGAAACTTATCCCCCATGGTAATATGATAGCACAACTGAAGTAGTAAAACATGCAACTGAAGACAAAAGATAAGTGGGATGAAATAATAATGCTGAGAAACAGGAAGGTATAGAAAAGGACATGAGGTAGGACTGATGGCTTAGAAAAGCACTCAAGGTGCGGCACACTGTGGTACATTTTAAATTGCTACCCGCAGACACAAGAAAGCTGGTGACCTAGAAGCAGAAGAGCAGATAAAAAGCTTGTGGTAGCAAATCTCTTTCTTTAAAAGAGAAAAACGAAACCAAACTAGATCTGTATCATCAACTGTAACTTGCATGCAGGAAGCTTTGGAAATTGGAAAATCCCAATGTTGCTCACGAGGGAAAAACTCCCCTCTCCTTCCAGCTCAGAAATGTCACCGGAAAGTCCCAGCCTGAAAAAAAAAAATCCACTAAGTAAACAAATTGCCTATACAGCAAAAAAAGAAAGAGGAACAAAGTCAAGAGATACTTTCACATTAAAGGAGTTTATTTTCAAGTTAGAATTTCTCTGAGTGACTTCAGTTCAAGTTCAAACAAGAAAAATCTCATTAGGATGAATAAGCCAGTAAACTTCATTCCTGATATTAGGCTACAGAAACAAAGTTCATTTACAAAACAGACAGGACCTTCAACTTGGAATTTTCTTGGTTTTCTGCTGAGTGTAGTCAAACAATCCCAGTGACAATACAGACTCCCAGGATTATCAGATCGCTGTAAAATTAGAAATGACTGTCTGGCAAGTTTGTGTTGCTTTTTTTCCCCTCCTTGATTGACACGTATTTTTAGACAAAGCAGCTCTGCTCCACAATATGCTTCCCAACAACTTCACACTGCGCACGGTTGCTTGTTTTACAAGCGAGTTCAATGCTGGGAATTTTTCCAGCATTGTATGTTAAGAAAACAAGGAAAAACCATGGCTAGTCACTTTGAGACAAGAAATACAGCACTGGGCAACATTCTACAGTTCTTCCATAGCTAGCACTGATGAAAACAGAAGCATTAACAGAAACATCTACCTTTTTCTGAAATAAATCAAGATTCAATGAAGTGGCAGTACAACCATGCTAACAGAAAGCAGATGACAATTTAGGAAGTGTCACTTGAACTGCTTTATCTCCAACTCTATAAAATAATTTTGCAGAATTTTATTATTCTCCAGCTCAAGTTCTCTCAATTCTCATCAGTATTTAAAGCTACTGCAGACAGCCATCCCAAATATGCTACCCCAACAGCCAGCAATTTTTAATATTTATGAAACTGCAATCCTATTCATAGCCTCAAAAATGTGGAAGAAAACGTTGCTTGGCAGTCTTGGGGGGGGGTATATTTGAGGGTTTTTTTTATGTGTTGCTCTTCATATATATAAATAGCAGGAAGGAAACAAAATCGCAGCTAAGCTTGCAAACACCATTTTTTATCATTCTTCCTGTCACCAGATACGGGCATAATTCTACTCCTATTGTCATAAAGATGGGTAGGAGGATATTAACCTCTGCAGTGAAAGCTCAGAGCCCAAGTCCACTGATCACGTCTCTAATTCTCAAGCTTTGAACAGCGGGGATTAATGACCACAAAAGCTTTCCCTCATCGCAGATTTCAAAACCAGTCCAGTTTTGCTTCCTGTATCTGATGCAAGAATTGTATTAAGCTCTGTAAAGGAGAAACGTCATGAATCTCTCTTGCTCTTAGGTATATTGTTACATACAGCACAGGAAAGAGAAGGCTGGATGTGTGTCCTGGAAGAGGTCAAGCAAAGGTGAGGACAGAAGTGGGGCTATATTCACAAAAAATGTACTAGCTGGATTCTTCATGATTTTCAGAGGAGTGTTTCTGCCCTTCTCAAAGCAAATAAAAGTAGGCTGCGACTGCAACATGAACATAACCCATTGATCTTCTAAGGGCTTTTTTTTAGGTGTGCTTGCCAATGTTGATGAGTACAAGGTAGCATGGACAGTAAGAATCCATTATGTTGAATAATGCCTACTGCAAGAGGCCTCAACCCTACTTTCTACTGTTTTCACAGCTTGAGTTAATACAGTTTGCTACAACAGCTGATGCGCTACTATACTGGAAAGTAGTAGATAATTCTGAAGCTTTAAAATTCAGGTGTTTACATACTGGTAGTACAGACATGTTATTTGAAACCATTTCAAAATAGTAGCATCTTCAATGCCAAGCGGAGTGCTCTTGGATTCAGCTAATTATAAGAATCAGAATTTGTTTCTGATTTGTTTCTCACACACCCATAAATGATTCAGGAACTTTGCTCATGGGAATAAGTACGACCATAAATCTGGAAATTCCAGCCAAATGAGTGAGTTACTTTAGTATATGTCTGATGGCAAGACACATAACTCAGTTGAGAATAAAATAATTAACAAAAAAAGTTGATATATTTGCATATTGAACACCCAGTGAAATTAGGCAATGCTGAAAAAACCCATAAAGCTGAAATGTCAATGATATTCATTTATGCTTTGTTTTTGATTTGTTTTGTTCATTTGTTTTTAACATGTTACATGGTTTTATTTTATAAAGCTTCAAACAGCATGGATATGGAATCAACTAAGCATTGGAAATAAAAAACTTCATAAACGAAGGAGAGAGGAAAAAAAACTTGAATCAAGCAGAACCAACCACACCTTCATCAAAAGAAGGACTTCTTTAATCAAAGCAGATATCTGACCCAAATAAAAAAAATTAACAAACAAATCCAATTCTTAATGGAGTCAGTGATGGTTATCAGAAGAGGAAAATAATTTCCCAGCTAATTCTGAGTCTGGCATTGCTCAGAGTTTTGTGTTCCATTTTATTTTGTTATTTTTCCTCTCTGACCTTGTCAGTCTTGTTATGACGAAAGTTCACTTGACAGCTGATGAGAAAAGAAAAACAAGATCAACCGTACAGCTCAGTGATTAAGCGAGAAAAAAAAATGCAAACACATTCTAAGTTCTTGCAAATGCAAACAAGGTTTTACTCTGCTCATTGACAGATTAAGCAAAAAAGGCTCAAAGAACCCTGAAAGCTTTCAAGCTGCACATCAGAAAGTTGGAAAGTGCAAAGAATTAACACAGAATATGCATGAGAAACCTGGATTCAGATTAAAAGGCAGTACAGTAATTTTTAGCTGCAACAGGGACAGGTTGCTCAAAAGCTGCCTGCAGCTCACTGGGTAATTCAAATGCCAAGGGTAGGGCTGGCATCAGAGCTGCACTAATACAGACACGGCAAGTGTCACCATTCCTACAGCAAAGGAAGTAGATCCCAGAGAGGGAGGCTGTAAACCCCAGTAGCTAAGTGTTAACATACCGCGATTGACTGAGGCGGCACAGAACAGGTTGGTATCAATTCTGCCATGCCTGCAGCAGGGACGGCTATCTTGTGACAGAAGTATGAAGTGGACACCTGGGAACAGGAACCACTGTACCCAGCCTGGCTAAGTCTGCCTTCAAACAAGTTTGAGCTGTCAAATTGACAATGTTAAAAAAAAGTGTAATTACCATTTCCTTTATGCTTGTAGATCACCAGACATTTCTTTTTCATCACATGAATGACATCACTGCTAGAAACAGCTGCCTGAGGATCTCAACTGAAACTATCACGGCAGTCACATTAACGAGTCTCTGTGTAGATTCAGGAGCAGAGTTTAAATTATCTTTCAAATTATTTTACCAAATAAGAAAAGCCATAATTAAGAAGTGAAATACTTCAACAACAACTGATCACTAACTATTTAAAACATAATGTTTTTACTCTATAGATTTGACAATTTATCAGAAAATAAGCATTAAATGTAGCCTGACTGCAAATGAAGTACTGTTGACAACCATTTGTTTACTAGAACATGTATGCTTTAGGGCTTAACCTTAGCCTGTATGAATAAAATGGAATTGTACTTATCTGGCTATACAAATTGCAGATCTTTTATGTACATTTCAATACTTCATGTTATCAAGATTAAGCTTCAATTTTAATTTCTGACATACAAAAAAGAAAAATGTACTTGGTGAAACTACTGCATCTCCACAACAGACAATACTATTTCAAACTTTCCCAAGAAGATACCCCAAAACTATTAAGATTACAGCTGTTGTTATGGTATGAATCTTTTAGGCTCATGGGAAGCAACAACTTCTAGGCCTATATGCAGGGGCAGTAAACTGTCTTTTTTTTTTTTTTTTTTTAATCTCCACTAACTGCTACTCTTTATCAATCTAGTCTCTTTTTAAAGCCACAATCAAGACACCATATTCCATGGGAACTGCTGACCACAAGGAGAGGGGAGCACAGCACAGCCCATTTCCAGCCCACTCTCACTGCTAAGGCTGGAAGGCCATATGTGAAATACATCCCTCTTGCTGACAAAAAACGTGGAGGCACCACCATGTTGAGACGCTCAAAACAGGCCACAGACTAGCATTACACAAATCACAGTAGCAAAAAAAGTAATTATTTTGTTACAGCACAGTAGCACAGTGTATACCCATGTCCACATCTCGCTCACTGGTATTGTATAATGAAGCTGCAATGGAGTAGCAACTGCCCCCACCATAAGCTCACCTACTCTTTAACCAAAAGTTACAGGATTTAAGTAGTATTTCTGGATACCTTTGCCCCAAGGTTTCCAGGGGCTGTAGGCCACCAAAAGCACCATTACACACACATAAGATCACAGTGATCATTTCTCTGACAAAATCTTGTTGCGAGGATCCATACACTTGTTACCTAACTGGACTGCTGCGTAGCATCTTACAAAAGGTTGGTTGCATAGGAACCCAATCTAGCAGAGAATTCAGCTACTCTCATGACTCAGAAGAAATACTTACTGATACAGCAAAATAACTTCTGCATACAGTGATGCATATACAAAAGCTTCAGGTTATACAAGCAAATTCCCACAAAATACCCATTCCATGACAATCATACATCTTTCTAATGCCATCATGTATTCATATTCCTCAATAGGTATTCCTAAATAGGTATTTTCCAAACTGAAAAAAAATCACAATCATTTCACAGCAATGCCGGTTAAAATTCTACACTGTGAAAACTGTAGACACTTACACAGGTGAAACATTTTATTTGGAATTTCTTTTTAGAACTTTACTTGTAGATTTGTTTTTATCTGAATCTCAACTATATTCCATTCATTTTATATTCTTCTTAGCAAGCAGGGGTCATTGTTACATACGTCAAACTTTCTCTTATGTATTCTCTCTTACACTAGTGATTTGTAAGAGATGGTAGAATTTTATCTCACACACTTGTTTGCTGAAATAACTTAACAAATTAATAATAATTATTCTAGATAGGCACTAAGTCAACCAGAAATCAACATGAAGCCTGAAAACATCAAACAAGTATTCAAAACAATTTCTGTTTTCATAGCAAAAAAAATATTAACAGCTGATTTAGTTAAGAATTTCCATTGGTTTCTTTTTCCTAGCCCTCAATAAATAGAAAGTGTAAGGCATGCGGAGTCAAAATTCTTTAATGGAACTCAAGCTAAAAAGCACTGTGTGCAGTTTACCAAGGGATTTAAACAGAGACCTTTTCTTCTTCATAGTGTGCGACATTTTCACTGCCTCCAGATAAAAACAGTAAGCTGGCCGCAGACATAGCCTAGCAAACAAGGGGAACAAACAAGCACGAAAAACACAACCATGGAAACCTCAAGACACTGGGTGTGAAAAAGGTGTCAGGGCCTATTTCAGCCGGAGCGCGAGGCCTGAAGGCTGCTGTGTTAAACACAGTATCGCTTCTCCAAGTGACACTTTAGGAAATGGGGGGGGGGGATCGGTCACACACACCGGGACAGGACTGCCGTATTCCAAGCAGAGGGAACCCCAAGGCGCCCCCACTCAGGGAAAGCAGCGGTGGCTTCTCTCCCTAAACACCAAGTGAATGGAAAGTGGGGAAAGCTTGGGCATCGCGCAGGGGGGTAGGAGGCTCTGTAACAGTGTATGCACGGCAGCAGGGCCAGGTACCAGCTATTTGCAGAGCCCCTCCAGCCGCTCCAGGGTGCCCTTCATGTCGCGGATGCGCTTGGCCAGGGCAGGCACGGGCTGCATGGCACGGTCCAGCTCCTCGCAGCGCGCCACCAGCGCGTACATGGCGCGGATGCTGAGGTCGGCCGCCTCGCCCAGGCTCTCCACGCCGTCGCGGTAGGTCTGGATGCAGCCCACGCTGAGCGCCGTCAGGGCCTGCAGCCCGCAGTGCACGTTGCGCAGCAGCTCGTCCACCTGCGCCGCCACCTGCCCCGCCAGGGCCACCACGTCCTGCAGCGCGCCGGGGTCGATGGCGGGGATGGGTCCCGCCGCCGCCGCCGCCGCCTCGCCCCGCGGGGCGCCGCTCAGCCGGATCCGCCGCTCCAGGTTGTTGGCCACGAACTGCGTGAGCCGCCCCTCGCGCAGCACCGTCCCCTCCAGCTCCAGGGCGCTCGCCAGCGTGGCCCGCCGCCCCTCCGCCGCCTGCTGCTGCCTCGCCGCCGCCGCGCCGCCCGCCAGGCTCAGCGCCTCCAGGCTCCGCTCGTCGCGCTGCCGCGCCGCCGCCGCCGCCCCCTCCGCCTCCGCCGCGGCCGGGGCCGGGGCCGGGGCCGCCCCACCAGGCCGCAGCGCCGGCGTCTCCATCCCCAACGACGCGCACCCGCCTCGCGCCGAGGGGCGGGCCCCACCGTGTTTACGTCCCTGCCGATTGGCTGCGCGGCGGCGCGGGGGCGCGGCCCGGTCTGCCTGCGCGCTGCCCCATTGGCCGGCCGCTCTCAGAAGGAGAGCTGTTGGCTCCGCCCCTTTCGCTTCGCACTGTGGGCCTGTGACTTGGAGACTGGGGCGTGCCCGCTGTTTGTGTCTGCCCCGATTGGGCGGTGTGCGGAAGCGGGCGTGCTCCGAAGTGTTTGTGTCGCTTCTGATTGGCAGAGGCGGGGCCACCGCTGGGGCTGTTTCCCTGCGATTGGCTGTACTCAGCGGAGGGGCGTGACCCTCGCGCCTTCCTCCCGCGACGATTGGCCGGACGGCGGAAGGGGGCGTGCCCCTCTCGTGTAACAACACTGGGGCGCTGCTGCCTGCTCCTTTCACTCCCCCGCCATGTTCTCCTAGCAGTGGATCTGATCGCGCCATCATCTCAGCCCACAAAGCCCGGGTAGACACTCCCCAGCGACCCGAACCACCCGTCCCCGCCTGGGCTCGACCCCTCTCCCCTGTACAGCTCTGGGTACCCACAGCCCACCATGGTCACCACCACGGCGCCGCCGCCTTTCCTGGCTCGGGTCTCGGCAGGCACCGAAGACCCCAGACGGCTGCCCTCGACTCTACTCCAGCGCCTCAGGCGAGGGGACAGCAACTGTGAGAACCAGCCCAGCTGCTGCCTGGCGGGTCTGGGGGGCAGCGCGCGGCCTGCGCTGAAGAGAGTGAGGCGGAGGAAGGGGAAGATCCGGCCCAGCCCCGCGGGGCTCCTGCCGAGCCGCTACCAACAGTACCAGCAGCATCGCGCCGGCCTGGGCAGAAGGACCCCGCTGGGAGCGCACGGCCCGGGCGAACTGCGCGTGCCTGTCGCACCAACCGTCGCTGCCCCCAGCGGAGTAACGAGCCTCCCCGAGGAGCCCCCCGTGGCTGTCCCCTCGAGACCAGCGCCCAGCAAACCCCTCAGGAAGGAGGTAATGAAGGGGCTGCGCTGCTTCTATTTACTTCTCCCCCCGCTCCGGCGCTCGGAGCCGCGGGACTGTTTCGTCTGCGCCGGCGGGGGTGGGCGAGCTGCGCCCCCCGCGCCCTGGGGTGTGCTTGGGGGGGGAGGGGGGGGGGGCGCGCAGAGTTTCCGTTACGCTCGCTCGGGGCGGGGGGGAGAAGAGGAGCCGCGGCCGGTGATTGGCTGCTTGGCTCTGCCAATGAGCGCGGCCGCAGCGCCCAGCAACAGCCGGATTTAGCCTGCTGGCGGGGCGCCAGCGGCCCCTGCGCGCGCAGGCGGGACGTGCGCGGGGGGCAGCGCCCCATGGCGGCGGCGGGCGCCCCCCGCGGAGGGCGGGCGAGGGGTGCGCTGCCCCGGGCCCGCCTTGGGGCTGGCGGCGTTGCGGGGTAGCGCCGAGGAGCTAGCGGCGGCCGTCGCGGTGGGAGCCGGCGTCACTTTGCTGTGCCTCGAGAGGGAGGCAGGCCAAGGGCGTCCCGGGAACGCCTGTGCGAGCCCTGGCGGAGGCTCCCGGGCCCTCCTGCGCCGTAGCGCTGCCGGAGGCCCCGCTTGAGAAGGGAGGTCGTGCCTTGACGTGAGTTCTTTGTCTCCGCAGTTCTTAAAGAACAAGATGGGAAAGGCCGAGAAGGCTGCCATCCCCCACGGCCAGCCTGTTCACAGTATACATCTGTGTGAACAACCAAAGATTAACAGACAGAAGAGTAAATGTAATATGCCACTAGCAAAGATCACCTCTGCAAAAAAAATTGAGAACTTTTGGCAAGATTCCGTGTCACCTGAAATAATTCAGAAGCAGGAGAAAAAACCACTTAAAAACACAGAGAACTTCAGAAATGCAAAGTCCAGGAAACCCATCACCCTAACTGAAGCAAGCCAAAAAGAGAATTATGCTGGGGCAAAATTTAGTGACCCACCATCTCCTAGTGTCCTTCCAAAGCCTCCCAGCCACTGGGTGGGTGGCACTGCTGAAGCGTCTGACCAAAACAGGGAATTGATGGCAGTCCATTTGAAAACTCTCCTAAAAGTTCAAGCATAGTTTCTAAGCTCTAGATAGTAGCCCCCCCAAAAAAAGTCCATCCAGGAAACTTAAACATGCCTTGTTGCAACATGAATTGCAAAAGACTGTCAAGTCTTACATACAAAAACCCTTGTATTATATTTTTTATGGTTGTGTAAATAGTGTACATCATGTATTATGTGTATATTCTTGTTCATACTTCAAGAGGTACATTTTAGTTTTGTTATGAAAGGATGTATTTTGCACTGCCTGAATGGTAGATGTCTTGTATATAAAATATGGACAATTTTAAGTGTGGGCTTGATACATGAAGACTTGACTTGATTTGCACAAGGTAATGACAATTTTGAAAGGAGAGTACAGCTTTCTGATATTAAGGTTCCAGATCAAATGTGAATGGTTTATTCATGCACTACTGACAATAGTTTTACATTCTGTGGCCCAATCAAGTATAAACATGGAATTTTGATGCAAATGTGATTTTTTGCTCTCTGCTCTGGAAACAGTGTCTGGAATTCCTGGTCATCTGTTTGCTGTAAAATTAACTGGAATTTGAGCAAAATTCCAGCCCATCAACTTGAGCACTGCTGATTTCTTTAGAGGGAAAAAAAGAAAAGAGCAGAGCTTTCTGCCAAAAATATAATTGGTTATGAAAAATTTAAATAAAAACAATTTGGCCTCCCCTTAAGCATGTCTCTGTTTTTCTTTCTATCTTTTTTTCTTTCCTTTTTTTAATTGCTTGTGGCTTAATTCAAATATTTGGATGTAAATCATTTGATTGCCTTTGCTAGAGCATAAATGAGATAAATTTTTATGCCCTTCTCTTGGACCTTAATTATCTGAAGAATTTAGAGGTTTGATAGCTCATTAATAATCCCATAGGATTGTCATAATCTGGTGGGGGGTTTTTTTAGATACATTTTTTGAGAATCCCTACTCTAGTTTCTTGAAAATGTGGATATCAAGGAAGTTCATGAATTAAGCATTCAAATTTTTGTTGTAATGCTGTTTTCCTATTTAGTGATCGTTAAGCTAGTTGATACTAAAGAACGGCGTGGGGAAAGTTCATGTTTTTCACCAAATTTGTCTCTTTCTGAAAGCTGTCCTGGAAATCACATTCTTCTAGTCTAAAATTCTTACGGAATTGGACAGTAGATTAATAGGCTGGGAAGATAGTATGGATTTGTGGGGGAGGTTAATCATCCAGTGATTTAAAAAAATGTGTAAAGCAGAAAATATAGAAAAGCATATTTAAATTTTTGGATCCGCAGAGGTAATGTATTCTCTGCACACTAGTATACAAGAGGACTACTGAGGAAGAAAACTGCCACCAGATTCCTAGCAGAGTTGGTTGCTTAGCATGAATGATGCTTTCAAACAGTGCTCAATAGAAGTTGAGTGGGCAACCTTCATTCCGCATGCATTGCTATTCTGATGTATGCAATTACCTCATTCCACTTCTGAGAATTGGTAGTATTAGTTAAAATAGCCCTGAAGTGAGACTGTTTAAAACCTAGTGGAGAAAAGGGAGAATTCCAGTCTTCCGTTTATCAAAAATGAGCTATAGTATACTTACAAAATTGCATTATAATTTCATTAGAACGTATGCAATTAACAGCCTAAACTAAAAGTTCATACAAAATGTTAGGTCTATCCCGAAGACCTTCAGGTTTTACTGTCTTACAAAATATACCTATTCTACTTAATGAGTAACCCTGCATGCTTGAAGTAAATGTATGGCTTCAATAGTCCATACATAATCAGTGTATTTACATTTAAATAATCAGTGGAATTCAGCATATCCTAGCTTGTCCTCTGCAAGAATCAGCATTTTTTTTTAATTAGTAATAGAAGGTGTGAGGCAAAGAGAAATTCCGGTACAACCTCACTAAGAATGTCTCTCTGAGCATAGATTCCAGCTTTAATATATTTGGCATGCGCCATATTGATCTACGGGGGGAGAGGTTGTTTTGTTCTATTCTGCTGTCAAAGTGTCATCAGGCACAAAGGAAAGTCACAGAATCAGTAAGGTTGGAAGGGACCTCTGGAGATGCATCTAGTTCAACCTCCCTGCTCAGCAGCGTCACCTACAGCATGTTAGACAGGGTTGCATCCAGGCGAGCCTTGAAGATCTCCAGAGAAGGAGACTCCACAACCTCTCTGGGCAACCTGTCCCAGTGCTCCGTCACTCTCACAGGGAAGAAATTCCCCCTCACGGTCAGGCGGAACTTCCTGTGGTTCAATTTCTCTGGAAATTGTCCCATTACCTCTTGTCCTGTCACATGGGACAACTGAAAAGAGTTTGTCCCCATCTGCTTGACACCCTCCCTTCAGGTACTTGTACACGTTGATGAGATCCCCCCCCTCAGGCTTCTCTTCCCCAGGCTGAAGAGGCCCAGCTTTCACAGCCGTTCCTCATAGGGCAGATGCTCCAGCCCTCTGATCATCTTCGTAGCCCTCTGCTGGACTCTCTCCAGTAGCCCTATGTCTCTGTTGTAGTAGGGAGCCCAGAACCGGACACAGTGCTCGAGATGAGACCTCCCTAGGGCTGAGTAGAGGGGCAGGATCACCTCCCTCAACCTGCTGGCAACACTCTTCCTAATGCACAGAGGGTACCATTGGCCTTCTTGGCCACAAGGGCACATTGCTGGGTCATGGTCATAGAATCATAGAATCATAGAATCGGTAAGGTTAGAAGGGACTTCCGGAGATCATCTAGTCCAACCCCTCTGCTCAGCAGGGTCACTTAGAGCATGGTAGACAGGGTTACATCCAGGCGGGCCTTGAAGATCTCCAGAGAAGGAGACTCCACCAACTTGTTGTCCACCAGCACTCCCAGGTCCTTCTCTGCAGAGCTGCTCTCCAGAAGGTCAGCCCCCAGCTTGTACTGCTGCCTAGGGTTAGTTTTCCCTGGGTGCAGGACCCTGCACTTGCCCTTGTTGAATCTCAGGAGGTTCCTCTCCACCCAGCTCTCCAGCCTGTCCAGGTCTCTCTGAATGGCAGCACAGCCCTCAGGTGTGTCAGCCACTCCTCCCAGCTTGGGATTATCAGCAAACTTGCTGAGGAGGCACTCTGTCCCCTCATCCAGGTCATTGATGAAAAAGTTGAACAGGATGGGACCCAGTACTGAGCCCTGGGGGACACCACTAGCCACTGGCCTCCAACCAGACTCCACGCCACTGATGATGACTCTCTGATCTCTGCCTTTCAGCCAGTTCTCAATCCACCTCGCTGTCCATCCTCCATAGCTTTAGTCAGTGGTTAGTTTTGTCAGCTGAACTTGTGATCTTACTGAATCTTGATAACCATCTTGACAGGACCTATTTTCCGTAAGTTATGTTGCTTGGCACCAATTAAAAGATGGTAACATTTTTTTCCCAACTCATTACCTTTGTTGCTATCAGGCTTCCTTTCTTCCCCCCTCCTTGGGGCTTGCATCAAATTATGTGGTCTGAGTGCTAACTCTGATCACATGTAACATATTGTACATCTTCATAAGATTCTTAAGCATTAAGTTTTGATAAGATGATGTTTTTATGAGATATCACTTATCCCTTTAAGGAAGGAATGCGCTTTCATCAGGTAGGTATATAAAGCTTAATTTACAAATGTTCTTACAGAGGGTGAGGGCAATGACCATGCCACCAAAATATAATTTATTGATGTTTTTAGGCCTTGATAAAACATCTAGAACTACATTCAATAAAGGGTTAGGCTATAGAGTCAGGCCTTCCTCTTCCTTTCTGTTACGATTAGAATATTTCATTCTTTATTACCTGGTGACATAACTTTACCAGAAGGAATAGGTGTTCTCTTACCTAAACTTGATACATAGCTTGATATATGTGATTTGTGTTATATACGGCATGGAACTTGTGTAAATTTTATTTTTGGCATATCATCAGATTATCCAGAAATTATATGTCACATCTAGTTGTGGTCAGTCATTTTAGCAGTTTATGCAGTAGTTAAATTGATAGACCTTGTCAAAGAAGGCATGCTGTGTATGTAAGCACCAAAGAAAGTGCTGATAATTTTTCTTATCTTCTACTAGATGTGATAAACAAGGAAAAAACAACAGATGAGACAGGTACAAAATGCACTGAAGAGTGAGGTCAACTAACCAGAGATAAGAAAGAAGCAGCATACACACCCCCATTGAATTATGTGGGAAAGAAAGATGCTCTAGCAAAAATTATTTTCAGAAGTGTGTGACGTTATTGCATATTTAGGGGATTTGAATGAAGAGATGAAATGCAATTTTTTACTAGTTCTTGACTGGGACCATCTAGAGATAGACAGTAGGAAATGACAAGTCCTGTAGCTGATTTTTTCTTTGTCTAATCAATACTTACTATTCATGACCAGAAACTGCATTTCCTAGCATGACATTCTCAATGGCTAGCACAGCTTTAGATACCACAAGATGCTGTATAAGTACTAATTGCTCTCAGGTTTTCATGGTTTTGCAGATTAATTTAAAAAATGATCAACTGCTAACAAGGAGATGGGTTCTTTGACAGAACAATCACATGCCATATTCTTGAAAGGGAGGGCACTACCTGGAAAAGCAGTGTGCGTTTGTGTTATTTTGGCTCACAGCTCAAAGAAGTGAGGACTCAGCTCTTCAGTGTGGTGTCCCTGAACTCGTTGGTCTAGCATGGCACAAAACACAACAACAAATGCAACTTTTAACCTCCATTTGTGATGATTTAAAGGAAAGGGAAAGAGAGTGTTGATTTTTGGTTCATGTTTTCATTTTGATTGCCTAGTTATTTTAACAGGAAGAGCTGTGTCGGGTAGATATTTAGACTACTGAGCTATCATGTAAGTTTACAGTTGATGTATGTATGTGGGTGATAGCATCCTTCTGGTTTTATAGTTGGAATAACAGGCATAAAGATGTGAATAGCTTGTTTAAGATCACTCAGCAGGTCATTCACAAGCCCAAGTATAGAACCCAAGTTTCTGGAGCTCCAGTCAAGTTTCATTTTTACTAGGATACATGGTTGCTATGTGATTTTTAAGTATACCTCATCCCACTGTGCAGAATGCTAAAATGGAATGAAAGTAATGTTCTGCTTTGAAATGTTTGGCATATATGTTTTTTGACAGGGCTAGTGAGATAATCAGGCTAGGTTTAGGTTTTGTGTTGTAGATAGTTTTATTATGTAATACATTCAGTAATTTGCACGTGAAAGATGACTGTTACATTTTCTCCACCTCTATTTTTGACCCTTTGGTACAATATATAATACATACACATCACTGTCATTCTTAGTTCATTTTCTCTTTCCTCTCCTCACAGCCAACAGTGGGAAGATTGATGATATGTCAAAACCTACTACTTGTTGGCTGCTACTCTCCACTGCTGCGTGCATGTACTGCAGGCAGCAGCAAGCTTAGAGGCCTACGGGCTTGCTTGGTCAGGCAGGCAGCTTGTGCTGTGCCCTGAGCGAGGCTCTGTGCCCGCTCTGCTCTTCCACACTGGACCACATTTTGGCCAGGTTTTCTCCATCACACTTCATCTCTTTCTGTCCATTCCCCTCTAAACAGCTTGGTTCCGCCAAATTTTGGCTTGCCCTCCTATTGTCATTGCGTGCACAGTATCCTTGTAGTTTTTGAGTTTACCTTTGCATTATGTTCAGGCTCTAACAGATCCTGGAAAAGAGAGAGAGACCTAGTCTTTCCCAAGGAGATAATCATGCTACAGGGGTACAGAATGTGAAGGTTATGAGCAAGCCAGCCTCTCTATACCATCAATCACTCCTTCTCAAAACCTTGAACCTTCCCATCACCTTCCTTGACTATCTGTTTTCTTTTACTCTTCACTGCACCTGCCAAGTTTCTCTTTTCTTGTATTTCCTGCCTAAACTCATTTCATAGTTTTCAATTTCCTTCACTTCCCTGCAGATGTTTACATATATAATCTATTTCCTCTAAAAATTAGTCAATCTGAGAGTGCACCACATTTATCTGCTGTATGAGAGTACATTTCTTCCAAAGGAGAATGTATTTTTTCTAAAGTACAGATTTTTTAAAGATGCAATATTTATTTTCAATTTTTTCCTATCAACATGATTTGAATTGACCTGGCAAGCACGAAGGTGAGGTTCAATAACCATAGCATGCCCTACTTGATAAGAAATGGTGCTGACTGGCAGGTCCACACAGATATCTTCTGCCAAACCCAACTTACAAAGTCAAACAAACATATTTGAATGAATATTTTCACAAAGATCAGATGGTCTGAGAGGTCCATGTGCTATCTCAACAGAATAAGGTCATTCCAGGAAGATAAGTGCAGTTTGCAAATACTAGCTCTGAGGCACATTAATTTTGCCTTTCATCTAATTTGCCAGGCAAGGTCTTCTGTTTGTCATATATACTACATGCCTGCTCTATGTGTCCAAAATTCCTCTTCTCAGCCTTCCACATATAGGATGGTGTCATTTCACATGTTCAGTAATCGTTCAGTGGTTAACTGTATGTTTCTGATCTGTTTGTGTCTTACATTATTTAAAGTAAGAGCTTTCACCCCTATTTTACAGGATCTTATGGGTCATGTTCCTTTTTAAATTCATTGCTAGGTACAAGATAAGTTCAGCACCTACAAGAGCTGCCTTTTCTCAGCTACAATGGTGGAGTTAGTAAGTGCCTTTCACAAAGCACCAAGTTATGTATATTAGGACAAAAGCAATAAAGTATTATACAGCTATACAGGCCACATATGAACCAAGCATACCTTTTTTCCTCACCAACATCTACAGATCCAAAACCCTGCAATGTGTGTTCACAGCTGTAGGGTGATAACTCTGGTGTTGTTTGGTATTATTTTTCACCATTTTTCAGCATCCTCTACCAATTTAATGATAAAGGACTTCTCTTGGAGGGAAAGGGTCTTTAAACTTACTTACCTGTATAGCAGTTTAGTTAATTAGTCATCCACCTTCCCATAAAGTAGATGACAAATACAATTCTGTTTGCTTTAGTATGTTTTCATATCATCTGTCATACATGAGTAAAAGCCTTTTAGTCCCCATACTTTCAGCATGACAGCTATCACAACTGACTTCCAAAGGGAAGGGTTTTGACCCTTTCAAGAGAAATCCTTATATATATACAGGGTAGGGGAGCTGGATTCATCTAAAAGCCAGATACTGGTTAGACCAAATGGTAAACCCTTCTGCTTTCCACACCTTTGGCCTTAAAGTTGATGCTTTCAGTGCCGCGTCCCTTTGTTACATTCCTCTTGACATATGCCACCTATTTCTTTTGCTTTTCCCCATCCATAATCTTAATATATCACAGATCATAGTGTTTCTTCCCTCACTGAACGGAGGGACCGTTCTCTCCTAGTGCCTTATTATTCTGCTGCTTTTCTGCCACTCAGCTATCTACATGTATTTGATTCATCGGAAATATTTTCAACATTCATTCAACTACTGTGTTGAAATTATGTTTCCTTTGCATACAAATGAAAACGAATATCCCAAAGGTTTTAGCAAAGAACCTGCAGAGGGGTTTTCTTGTTTCTGTTTTTAATTTTGTTTTTTTTTTTTTGTTTGTTTTTTCTTCTCCCCATTTTGGCCAAGGGCAGGCAGGATTCAAATTGATAATACTAGAGATCAAGTTCAACAGTTGTCACACGACTTCTTGCAGTAGGTAAATTAACTTCTATAAAGACAAAATGGCAACACTTTATTTTGTCTACAGAAGTAAATGCAACCAAATAGTTACGCCTATCAAATAGGTATGTGCACTGAACTCCTCTTTTCATGGCTTTCATTTTCACTCATTATTTTTCAAAGGAGCAGTGACTACCATACGCTGTTTGGGATAAATACTGAAGTGTTGAAGAGCCACAGCTGCTACACAAGAATGAACAAATAACAGATGGAATAAAATTTCTACCTTTAGGAAATGTTGAGGTGAAGGAAAACGTCAGGCAAGATCTCCTGATTCAGGTGGACCTGAACCCCATCTGGATTACGTAGTTATCGCCCTCTGTAATCTCCTGAAGCACACCAAATTTATTGGCAATCTAAGCGTATTTCTAGAGAGTTCAGAGAAGCCAGCCTTTCAACAGAAACGGGCTTTCACTTCACTGTGGCAGAACTAACGCTCTTCTTACGCTCTCGATGACAGGACAAAGTCCAGAGTTGAGTAACCCTGAAATGAAATAGAAACTTCTAAACAGACAGGAAAGCCTGTTTTGCTCCTTCCCTCTAGCAACTCCAAGGAGCTAAACAATATTGATATTATAACTGATTACTTGCACCCTTCTTGTTGCACCTTTGTCTAATTTTTACTACAACCATCCTCTACATTTTAAATACAATGTGAATACAGTAGGAGGACGTGAGGGAAGGGCAAAAAATATTAAATGCAATCTTGATTTAAATGCCAGCTTAGTCACAATTTGCTTAGAATTTTGCTTATTTTTAATGTTTTTGAGATAACTATGTGGGCTAAGCCCTATGTGAGGCTGAAAGGCAGTGCTTTTTCCACTGGAGAAAAGATACAGAAGAAGGTAAAGGGGCAGAAAGCTGATACATGATGACCAAGAACAACTAAGAAAAAAGGAGCAGTTTCTTAACTCAGTTGGAAACCTTTCTCCATACTGTCATCTTCAGTTACCACAAGGCCCGCTAATCTTACCTTTTAGGGTTATCTAGCAAAGCCTCCTCCCTTCCTTAATTTTTTTCTTTCTCACCACTGTTTTACCCAGCCACTAGTAACCAGAAGCACATTCAGTTATGCTTTGGTTCATCTTCAAAGAGCATTGACATCTCCTAGACAAAGAAGTGATGAGAAAAAGAACAGAAAAAAGGAAATGAAAGAGAAATAGTTAAATAACTACACTACTACTAATTCAGAAGATGAAATATTTCATGTGCGTGTCATTTTAAACAAACAAGCATAGAAAAAATTGCTGATGTGTTCTAATGGTGGAGATATAGAACACTAGCATATGTGAATGGAAAGCCATGGGAGGTGTATTTAGTAAGTATACATATATAGCCTTGAGTAACTTCAAGTAAATGTCCTGATGGAAACTAGGAGTACTACCAAATGTACAGTAGGAAGTCTGGTAAGATGCGGGCATGAGTACCCTCTAGTGGCTTTCTGGCATTTCGCAGGGTTGGTCCTGAAAGGTGATAAGTCATTTCTTCTTTCATGCTCTGTAGTGCAGAGCAGCTGCCCATCATCCTTCATTAAGGATTTGCCCGGAACCCATGTTTTATTTGGCAGCTTGATGATAACATCACACAGTAATTCTTGGTGAGTGCCTAACTGCAACTTCATTTTAAGTGAGTAATATAAACAGATTAATTGAAACCTTGAATTTATCTTTCAGTAGTTAACATGCACATGCAACCACCCTTAAAAGTTCGCTATCCAGTTTAGCTCTGCTGCTACACTGAGCAGAGGTATATTGGTAATACCTGTCTATTGCTAGTAGCTGCACTAGGGACAGGTGTTGTGAGATCCTGGTGACTCAGAAGTACTGGTGTCAAAAAAAGATTTATGTTTTTATTTCTCTTTAGCTCATGCTTGACCCCCTAGAATAAGGCAATAGTTTAGACAGGAAGCCTCCATTTCTTTTTTTAAAAAAGTGCACTTTTAGCAGATAGTATTAAGCAGTGTTATGTAAAACACAGACTTATGATATATTGATTACTGTGTCCATGTTGTTTTAAAAATATAGAAAAACAGATTTTCTACTGCGATCTTATGGATTTATGAAGACATTACAGTAGCTAGTATAAAACCATACCATGTTGCTCTCTACCTTGTGCTGTCTGTATTTTTATCATCAAATACATACTGTGGAATTTGCCCTAAATCAAGTGCCTTACATTTAGACATCTATGTCTAACCTCAGCCTCTACCTACAGTCAGCAAACAGAAAAAAACACCTTCATTTATGGCAACAAAATCACTATTTTCACACGTTTGGAGGAAATTATAAATAGCTGTTTCTATGTATGAATTCTCACACTCTTAATCTAGGTTAGTATCTATCATTAACAGCACTAACATAGTCACAGAAAAGAGGAGATACCAGATTATATGCCTCCTGAGAAATCTCCTCTAAGCTCTTAAAGACTGTTAGAAAATCTGGTGCTTTCAGATTTCATCTCTCTTTCAAACTTTTTATATTTATTGTAAAAAATTTACTTAATTCTGGGATTCATAAAAATGGAAAATCATAATTCTTTTCAGACCTGCTGGATTTTAGCTTTGATTATTTTGCAGCAGTAAAATTCCATAGACTAGATGACCATTAAGTGACAAACTTGTTTTTAAAAAGATCAACTGCTACATAAATGTACATAAAATATATAGACAATCTAAAAGTCATAAAGAAATCCATGACTCATTCAGCAAAAATATTTATGGAGAAAATAAAAAGTCATTTTAAAAAAAATAAAACACCTTAAGTATTGAAATCAAGTATTTTTAACAAATTGTCTAACTCTATATGAAGTTAAACTAATCAATTTGTATTCTTGGACTGTGCCCATACCATTTAAACAACACCATCTTGATCAATACATTTTAACTAAAACCCCTACATTATCACACATGAAAATTCTCCTTTACATAGAATAAAATGTAAATTATAACAGCTTTTCACAGTGTCCTTAAAATGTCCAACTTAGGAAGAATCTAATGTTCTTTTTGTCTTTCCAGTAATTATCTTACTTGTCAAAACTGTGAAGTTAAATTTCAAATCCACTATTGGGACAAATCCTTTCCCAAGGTATAGAACATTATCTTGTAACACAATCCAATTTCAAAATACAGTTACAATACAATCAAGATTTTTACTATGAAGTTCAAAGAGTTTAGATGACACAGGCTTTTCCCCTTCTCTCCTCTAAAAATTATTTATACGTATGTGAAAGTTGCCTATTTGGACAAACACAAGTTTTAATGTAACAAAACTGTATATAAACACACTTTCTGCATAGATAAAAGGGGGTTCTAGTTTTGCAGGAACCTACAGTTTAGCCTTTTCTCTGTTCTTGATGCACCTAGCTTGCTGGAATGCTGGACTGCTTCAATGTCATAGGCAGCTGAACATCACCTTGAGACAGAACAACAGAAACTGAAGTCCTCCTTGTACTCTACTTTCTCACAAGATCAAACTCATTTAACAATTTCTTGTAGCATCACTGTCAGCAGGATCTGACCAACGTTTCTCATGCTAGTGGAAAAATTTCTGTGCAAGGCCAAATTTAGAGTTCTGAGAAGAGAATATCCTCTTCAAAAGAAATACCAAACCTCAGTGAGATTCTTCATGGTGTTCATTTCAAGACAGCAAATACCTAACTTATAAGGTTATTCAGCCTTGAACAACTTCATTATGTATTTGTTCTGTACTCCTGAGAATGTAAACATTTGAAATAAATGAACTCAGGCATCAGTCATGCTGGTCAATGACAGAAACTCTGAGATCTAGAGCATAAGAGAGAATTTGGATGTTGTAATATGTCCTTATATTGTGCTTTAGTTTGAACGTCAGTTTATCTCCAGGAAAATTTGGATGGAGATCTCACCATTAAAATAGAATGCTTTGATGGATCTTAATTTTATTCCTGAACAAGAAGACCTTTGTTGTGAGCTTGATTCTGCTTTTTTTCACATATCTTGATCTTTTCTTTAATGTCTTAGACTGTGAACTTGTCTTTGATCAGCTTTTTAAGGTAAAACATCCTTGAAGTGATCTGGAATGGGACTTAGACGGGCTATAAAAATGTCATTTTTATCATGACCTGCAAAACAGCTACAATATTATTGCAGCACTTCTTCAATAAAACAACAGTATTTGCTATTACAGAAATTACATCTTAGACAGCATCCTTGAACTATTTTCTGCATTCTCTAAACTGCTCATATTTATTGCTTTCAATTTTGAAATCTATTGCAAATTTTAAAATAGCTTGGTCTCATATCAGTTTTAGAACACACCACCATTTCTCATACTGAAGAATAGTTTCTTTGCATTCATACTCTGGGATCTGATGGCTCTGGATTTGTGCTTCTAAATTAGTCCCATGAGGAATAAAAAAAATCTTGTGTGTAGGTGCTATTATCAGCTAAATAAATATAAGAAAACATTTATGAGATTATATTACTGATACAATCTCCTCAGAATAAATTAGATTCTGCTGCATTTTTGTGAATCTAGGCCTTTGTTCTCAGTTGAATCATAGGAGTTCTTTAACATCTTGTATGGAAGCTGAATATTCTGTATGAGCACAGAATAAAAGCAAAGGAGACATGAAATAAATGCAAATCTAAGGCCATCAGCTCTGAAACTGAATAAAGCCTCATAAATGATTTAATCCCTTATAATACTGAATGAGATGAAATGCATTTTAGGGATCCGAGCTTTTCTAATAGAGCCTATTAGAAAAGATACCATCTTACTCTGGGAAATATTTTAAAGATACCTAAATGAGGGACTCATACAAAAACCAGATTAGCATCATTACAACCAGATTTAAATCCCATAAAAAAGGGATTCCTCCAGCAGTGGAAAATGTATCAGTACCTACTAATATCTACCTAGAGAATGCAAATCTAGCATAGATTTACACTGTCTAGCGTAGGGAGAATGAACTTTCAGAAATGCTGTTGCTTGAGCCCTGTTTTAAGAGCTCTTCCAAACTGGATAGGCTTTATCTCAGGAAGGTAACTCTTCACACCATGGTTTGTTTTGAGCTATCATTTTTAGAGTTCTTTACATGTAATTAGATAGGTCATGCTGATGTGGACAAGAGTCCCTCTGTATCTTTGAGCAGGATGCATCTGAAGCAGCAGAAGGTGAAGCAGTTGTTCTTTGCATAGTTACAGAGAAGCTGTAGACAAATACTATTTGGACAATGTTATTAATTCTTAGTCTTAACTGTTCTTATATTCTCCATATGATGTACCATTGGAAGAGAAAAAAATACATGTTTTTTTTTTTCTCTTTTCTAGTTAGAATTCTTCTGGAGACCTCCAAGTTTCTTTTTATTCTTCCTCTTGTCCTAAACATGGTTGAAAGAAGCTCTGGAAGCTCCTATGTTTCTTGGGTTGTTAACCACTCTTGATTTTAATGGAGTACAAAAGAGTCAGTGGTAATGGCAATGCAGAAGCAGAACATCAGAGGGCCGGAAAGCCAATGCTGAGTAAAATGTGTTCTGCTAAGTGTTGGAATATTTTCTGAGGCAGGGAAGAGGGAGCAGGAAATAGGGGCTCTAATTTCTGGCTGAATATCAAGAGGTGACTTGGACAGTGCTGATTTTTTTAGGTTTCTTTGCAGAAGACCATGCTGTATAGTGACTTTGTTATCTCTGAAAGTAGGCAGCTGAAGACTGCTCACCTACGGTAAGAACTTTCTGCCTTTGCTCATCTGTGAAGAAAATGCATCACAAACTGAAGTGGGATACAATGTAAATCTCAAAGATATTTGCGTGGTCATTTATCTCATGAATTAGAGTCAATCAAGATGTGTACCCCTGCAGGATGTGAGCCATAACATAATGCTGAAGATAACTGGGTGAATACCCTGACGATCTTGTATAATTAATGTAATAAACTGGAAAGAAAGGGAAAAAAAGAAAAGCATTAACTGTCCTGGGGGCATGATTTCAGCAGAGCTGTGTGCACTCTGCAGCAACAGTGCAGGAATTGAGATGGTTGCAGGTGGGGAGTGGCAGGAGTGGCTCTATACAGACAGCAGCGGAAACATCCTTCTAGCCAAAGAGCTAGATATAGTTCTTTTATGGAGTCTCACAATCGGATACCAGAGGTACCAAATGCCTAAAGTCTGAATACAAAAAAAACCTCAAAGTTGCCTCTTCCAAGAGTATCTAAAATTTCCCAACAGAGTCTTATTTTATTTTACACTTTACATGCTTTATATGGTTATATGCTGAAATTTAGGCAGCTTAGGAAAAATGTGACTCAGCTAAAATACCTGTGGTGCTAAACAATTCTCAACATCATCAGTCTCTGCAAGGATGACTACCTAAATCAATGGCTATTGGTGCAGCCCTTCACTGCTCATCCCATTCTGTTCTTACGCATTTTTAATTATGTACTAAATCACTTCAAAGTATAGCAAGTTTAACATTTGATTAGAATAATATACGTTACAGTCTCTAACAAGTGATCGCTCAGAAAGTTCATATCCTAATTGACTCTGGCATCTACGACACTCAAAGCTGTTCGTTTAGTTAATGAAGCAGGACAGTAGATCTATTACTACATCTAAATGATCATATGAGTAAATATATCCTGCCATTCACAGATCTGAGACCACAACTAAAATATGTAATTTAAAACTTTATTCGACGTATGTTCAGTCCTCAAATGGCACATGATATTGAGAAAAAAGTCTCACTGAATGTATTATTTTAAAATAATCATAAATCATAAAAAAATAACCTGAAATGTAATTCTTTCATGTATGAAAAAGAAGTGGCAATTAATACTGGTTTTGTGCCAAACTAAAAAATTTGAGCCCATCTTTTTTCACTGTCTGCCTCCTTCCCATCACGTGCTTCTCACACTGGGAGCTCCACTACATGTCCAGGTCTGTCTCCTAATCTCCTGAACCAAGCCCTACCACATCTGCGCACCTATCTGCCTCAATCCTCCAGCTGACAAGCTGTAACTGTCTCTATGCAAGCACTACCCCCCTACCCCCTCCCCCCCCCCCGAAATCAAGCCGGTCTCCACTTACAGGCAGCACACAGATAGCAGCTCCTATCTGCATGTAGGTGTTACTCAACCAGTGAATAAGGACATCCATCCAAGCAAATGCTAGTATAGGTACAATTAAGAAAATGGCTCGTCTACACCGCATTTGGAAATCTCCTAAATGAAGACAGACATTTTTACAAAAAAAATGCTTATTTTTTGCCAAGTAATTGGGGATTGTGGGAATCACTTTAAAAATGTACCTACATCATAACACTGTTTTTCTGAATCTGTCTGAAGAAAAATTTGTTCAACTTTTATCTGTCTAAGCTTAATGGGGGTCTGGATCGCCTCTCCAGACAGTGAGACATCTGGAATACCCAAGAAAGGGTATTCAAAGGCACTTCTGAAAGAAAGTGCAAAAAGCACACAGCACACGTATTTGATCTCAGAAAACATCATCGTAAAGCCTAAGACCTTTCACACATGCTTATTTTTTTCTGCTAGTGAGCAGGTTTACTGATGTGACAATTCATAGTAACAAAATTAAGCACATATTGAACATGTCTGCACACTCAGGACCTTACTAAAGATCCATGTGTGCATGTTAACCATGGAGTTATGACTAATTTCTTCATAAACTGTATGTGCACCTTCATCATTTTCATTGCCATAAAGAAGGAACTATAGTTTGGATCCCACAAAGGGCATGAAGGAGATGAACATCATTGGCAATAACTGTATGGAGCTGTAAGACCTCCCCTGTAAGAAGGGTGAGCTTTTCCTCCACCATCACCTCAAAGTGGTATACACTCACATACACAACACAAAAAAGGACCATCCATGCGACACATCAAGGCAGAAGGAAACATGTCAGGTGTTGCAGGCCCACTGCCACATGTATTTGTGAACTCTTCACAATTTCTACTCCTCTGTGGCCTGGGAGAGGGCAGCAGCACTGCCACATGAGTGAGCCATGAGGATTCATGGCCTGCCTGATGGGAAAGCCCATACACCGTGTAGCACAGCAGCAGTGCTGCTGCGGCTCCCCAGCATAGTAGCTGATGGTCAGATGTCTGTAGGAAGAGAAGAAGACAGAGAGTTAACAGCCGCTTAGGAAATGAGCCATACATTTTGAGGAAATCTACTTAAGATCTATGAGTTACTCTAAGAAGATTTATTTTCCATTAGTATTGGCATAGGTGCAAGGCCTCCTTCTCCTTTGAGGCAGGCATGTGGCTCCAAGATGGGACAGCTGAAATGTTTTTGTGGATACTGAATACCCCAGCTATGAGAAGAGCTGTGTGTCTATTAGTTGGTCTTCATCCACACATGGAATGTTTGCAGGTTCGGATATCGCTTTGGATACTCAAGAAAAATCATGTTGCTCAGGCTTTCCATAATTTAGTCTAATGCAAATAGTAGTTCCAAATACCTAATAATAGGTATAGGATAATTCAAATGGGAAGGCACATCAGGAGGTCTGCAGACCAACCTCCTGCTCTCAACAGGGTCAGCTATTGGGTCAAACCAGGTAACTTCAGACTAAATCTGATTTTCTAATATGGATGGTGGAAAGGAGTTGGATGACTGAGTTCCTTTAACCTCTTCCTGTCATATGTTTCTCCCTGACAGATTTTTAAAATTTTCCCATACTCTTAATGGTTTGTAAAAGGTTTTCAGACCCTTGTTTCATTCCTAACATTGTTTAAGAATGAGTAGGAAGGATTAAAGTTCATGATGGATCTTGTGTAAAGTGTTTTAATTGTCATCTAAATACAAATGGGTATTTAGCCTATAGTCCCTTCAGGGTGTTCATTCCAGCATGGAAGAAAGCAAATCCTTATAATACAAGCAGCCAAGTATACATACCGTAGTCATAACTGAATGCCAAATAAATCTGGCTAGGGCAAGGGAACCTTGTTTATATCAGTCTGTATAGATTTGAACTGCAAAAGCTTGAACAGATGAGAGAAATTAAGTGATCCATACTGGATAATTAATTTCTTATATTGTTCTTACAAACAGGACACTCAGCAGGCTTAAGATAACTTGTTCCATTTGCGAGGTGTCATATAGCAGCTTTGCATTAGCTATCCATCAAATCAAGCAAATACCTGCTATCACTGTGAATTTCACAGCCATGTTACTCAACAAGCAGAATGCAGCAAAGTACTGAGGTACCTGTACATTCTAGTTCACAGTTTTAAATTTTGTCAAAGTTTAACTTTGCTTTATACACACGGAAATCTGTAAGGATTAGTATGCACTTTGTTTAAGGAAAGCTCTGGGAAAGGTCAGATACTATATTTAAAATAGGTGGAATTTACAAAGACTGTTGGTATGAGGGGAGAGTGAGGACTATATTGATATTATAATTGATATTATAAGAATAATATAATTGGTACTATAATATATATTATAATATAATTTATATTAATATAATCAAAATTCCTATAATTTATATTATAGGAATAAACAAATTTAGAGATTAACCCATTAAAATTACCAGTACTAATAGATGCTATGTACTCTACAGCAACTGTAAGAGGTGAATGGAAAAATCTGACATTTTTTTATGTATGTTTGTGAAAGTACTGGATATTTTTTTTTCCTCAGAGAATGAAATACTTCACTTCTTGTTAAGGGTCTGTTAAAAGTAAAAAGTCAAGTACCAGCTTGACTCCAGAAAAGACATTGGTAGGGTTGGAAAATTTAACTTTGCTGTCACTCAGACCTTGGACTTCCCACCAACCTGCAAAGTAATCATGGTAGAGAGTCTTATGATACAGGCACCTGCTGCTAGGAACTGATATTAATATTAGCAGCACATACTGCATAGACGACAGGACAGCCAAACACATACTAATGATGTTCCTGCTGCCGGTCGGCTGGCAACAGAGATATTCCATTGTCAGTGCCTGAGCTCTGCAGTCGTCTCAGCTTCCCTGTACAGGCAGTCAGTGCCTCTCTTTTTCCTGCCAAACTAGGTCACTCTATGCCATCTGTTGACACAAGAGCTGTAGAGTACTCTAGATTCCCTATGGTATCCTGCAGTTTATATATATATATATATATATATATATACATATAAAAATTGTGTGTGTGTGTGTGTGTGTGTGTATGTGTGTATAATACATACATATTTCATTCCTTTTTGCTCTATCTAGCTATTGTATGTATTCAAACCACTAATTGGCAGGGTTTGTTTGGATAATGATTTTAGGAACTGAGTGCAGGTCATAAAGCTATACACTGTAGGGTGAGTACAATTCAGTGGGGAGGGAATGCAACACAAAAGGCCTGACTTTTCTGTTTACAGTGTGTCCTGGGCACATCAGTGATGTACTCTTGTCCTTCTACTTTCCTCTTCTCCAACAGCCCTGGCCAAGGCTAAGGGAAGTAATCAATGCCAGATGGCTATATAATGGGTTTTGTCAGGCTTCAGATAAAATTGCTTCTCTCATTACCTGATCGTGTGTGTGTGAAATAAGGAATGTTTCATATTGAATGTTGTGTCTCTAGCTTCCTTTCGCAGTACCCTCAGCTCCCTCCCATGGGTCTGTTCAGTATGGATTACCCCTACACTGCAAGGATGATTTCTTTTTAATAGTACTCTTGATTTGAAGTTATCCATAAATAGATTTCTAGAAAAGCTCCTCTCAGTATGGGTGGATAGGGGACACATCACTGGCACCACACACAAGTCCTAACAAGTACCTTGGGGACAACTCTGCTGTGTGATAATATAAGCAGGGTGATAAGGTGTGTGAATGTGGGAGGGGGTGTCACATGCATGTAATACAAAGCATACATAAAATATACTACAGAGCATGTGAATACCTGTTGGTGTATAAACATTGTGCATGAGAATGTGGGAAAGGAACATTTTAATTATAGGAACTGGGTTCTGGCCATCTTGCTACTAACTATTTGCTGCTGTGTAATGCATACATATCTTCCACCTGTTAATGTTGAGCCATCACTGTCTCCTGTTTTATGACAAGATTAGGGACAGTAAAGGGAGAGTCAGACCTGTATAAAATGTAAATGCACAAGCTAGATCTGAGATTTTTAATAAACTGTGGCAAGGTAATAAGGTTACACTGTACGTGAAGAAATTGCAACTCAGTCTCTAGGATGTGTTTAAAAACAAAAGAAATAGGTTAAGGGTAGGAAATAATTAACAGGCTAGAGTAACTACAGGTCATGCTCTCTTGGACTAGAAACAACTAGAACACATTATCTAAATTTACCAGATGTCATTAGGCAATGCATGACTTCATCTAGAAACCATCCGCACCATTAGCTGAAACTGATATGGATTGGCCTAGCTATTTCAGTAATACAGTTGGATCACAACTGCTTGCAGTTTTCCATAGTCTTTCATGGATTTCTGGATATACTGGATGTAATAGTTTCCTTAGATTTTAAAAATATACATACTTGTTTCATCTCACAAACCAACGTAATGACTGCACATGTTCAAATGACACTAAAATTCTTCCAAAGGTTATACATGTGTGTGCTACACTGACCTGAAAAAATCAAACTGCACTCTCACAAGTTATTCATATACACAAGGACAGCTATGGCCGTGTTCATAGTAATGGAAACCAGGAATATGATTTTCTTAATAATCCTGCAGATAGGTATATTTTTCCCATGTTATTAGTATGGTTATTTTTTCCAGAAAAACAATATAAAAAAGTCTACAGATTTGCTGTATCTGTAAACTACTACTTCTCTGCAGTAAGCCCAGGAGTGTACACACTGTGCAGAAATGTATTCTGTAAGTGCTTATTTAAGCTTGTGAGATCATGTAAATTAAGTAAACACTAAAAAAGTGTGGTGTGTTGTAATGGCGTGTTATTTGGCTTTCTATATTTCCACTGTGAATAGATGAAGTTTGGTTATGCAAATATTTATTTTTAAATGAATAATTTAACCAAATAATCTTTATTAATGAACACTCATTAAGCTTGTTGTATATGTATTTGCATGATTAGTAGCAAATCTGCTCAGTAATAAGAGCAAAAATAATGACTCTATTTTCATGTAATCTCCCAAGATACTATGGAAAATGTCAAGCTTCAACACAAGTATTTTTATGATTATACAATTTATCATACCTCAGGTTTAAAAAACTAACAAGAAAGCTTTGGGGGTAAAAGGGATTTGCAATTAGACAAAATAAGCCACTGGTTTTCTGTTTCAATAACCGCTTAGTACCACTAAATACACTATCACTTAATAGTAATACTGTGATGCCTAAAAGAAATAATCAATTTTCTGTGAATTGTATCATATTTTAATGTATCATATCATAATTTTGCTGTTTATCTGCAAAACAATATACTAATATGGAGATAAACTAGAGGCTTTCACATAAAATTTTGATAATCCCTGATATAAAAATCTCCATTTGTATTTAAACTGAAATTAAAAATAGAAGATTGTACGTTGAACATTTTGATAGATCAATCATTTTCTCTTTTTTAAACCCATAAATAGATACTTTTCATGAGCAAAATAGCTATAATACTTCCAATAGTCAATGGATTAAAAATAAAAATCTGTAAGAGCTGCAAAATAATTTTTCCCTTTTCAAAGGACTAGAAGTGCTGGGTCCTCTTAGAGTCAATAGCAGAATTAGACTTAATTTCCAATAGAAAAGGACCTTGTTGTAAATAACTAGTGGCATACATTAATAAAGGTGTATTTTAATATCAACAAAGATCAGACCTTTCTTCACTACTTTGAAAAGTTCAGCACAGTCTAGATTTCATTTTTCACTTATCTTTGCATTGTCACAAATATTAAAAAATATGATTATCCACCCTTAAAATTCACAGAGGAGAAGAAAGAAGAGCAATTAAATGTGTGGTGATGTGTTTAACCATATTTTATTTTCTTTTTAGCTGTATAGAGATTTAAGAGGGAAAATACTTGGTCTCCTGGAGACTGAATTAACAGTCTCTTTTACAGGAAGTGGGAGGAAGTTAATGAAGAAGTGGAAATGCCTGTAATTTTTGACCATTTTGGCCACCATCAGTCTGTTTTCTGTGTGATAGCCCACTGTGTTGTCCACAACACAAATAAATCGCTGAGTAGGCAGGTGAATTTACAACAGGAAAGCCAGCAGCAACTGTTCATGTGCAAGCTCTTATCCTTCTTTAGGGTGAAGTAGTTTGTTTCTCAGACTGTAGTTCATGTTAGAAAGGATTTGGCAGCAATACATACCCAAGCCATTTGGATCTTATGATCACTTGTTCCTTCACCTCTGGACTATTTGCGTTTATAGAACAACTAATGACTCATGTTACAAAATAAATCACTGGATTTATCTGGTTTTAAAAAGCAAAATCTACCTTTTGCAGGTTGAAATAAACTAGGTATTTAAGAAGTAATCAGATAACAAAGCTTCTAACATAACAAATAAAGGGGCATAGAGTCAGTAATGGAACTGTTTTAGCATCAAATACATACACATATACATGGATCAGGCTGTTTTGTTCACAAACCTTTTGAAGTTTTGACAATATGAGCATAATGCTGCTACTACAGACAGGAAAGAAATGTAACACATGACCTATAGAATAATGTGAAATACCTGACCACATTACAGGTTAAAATAAATATGTAAATTTAATAATGAAGAAATAAAACGGTATGTTTGATGTAGGATTTTTAATTGGAGCAGAAGGAGGGGTTCAAGGTGATTTTGTCCAAGGTAGGATCTCTGACATTTGCCATTTTTCTTGCTTTTACAAAGCTAAAGAAGTTTGAGTATAGAAGAGGGAATAAGCAATCAGTAAGTTTTGCATGATAAAAGTATTGGATTTCAGTAATACCAGAGATTTAATTCTCTCCTTGTTCACATTCTGCTGTGCAAACTTTGTAGAGCCCCAAATACTTGGTAAGTTTTGCGTAACTTTTCAGAGAGAAAAAACAAGGAAAGAAATATGAGTCTATCTAGCCCTGTCTGTTAAACAGCTGCCTTCCCAAATTGGCAATATTTAACTCAGCCAATTCGTGAACTGTTCTTGAAGTTTACTGATGTTTCTTGTTAAAAAAATCACACTCCAGACAGAAAAGAAAAATTGCAAAAATACAGAATACAATTAACTATTGTCTGCACTCTTGCTGCTTTGCGAGTGCAAACGAAAATTTGCACCAGATACAAAAGCACTGTTTTGTTAATCCAGTCTAAAGCTCTTAAAGCTTATACCTGGGTCTTTGTGGTTAATGGTGCATGAAAGTGAGTGTTTTAGAAATAACTGTGTTGGTTTAAAATATTACTGCCCAGAGGTACAAACCAAACAGCAGAGTTATCAGAATGAAATTACAGATATTTCTAAGCTGCTTCTGGGTAAAGTCCAGTGATTTAAAGCACAAAATGCCAGTCAGGGCTAGCTTAAGGTAAGCTGTTGGACTTTGCACTGAAACAGCTCAGACACATTTGTGTTTTTCTGTCTGCCAACAGAACTAGGGCAGATATCTTTGGCAGTTACAAACAACTGGGAACAGTAACATCTTAAATAGCCAAAGCTGTGTTCTAAATGAATGTATCTGGGCTCTAAGCATGGCTTTTAATTCGTCTTTTTGCATACAGGTTCACAGTCTTTGGATAAAGGCTGAGATCTTAACTGTTGAGTCAAAGAGAGACTGAGTTCAGCCAGATCTGGATTTCAACCTAAATGCCTAATGTTGCTAATGTGGGATGTGGTAAACTTGATCATCAAGTTTTTTATGGCCACAACAGATGTTTCTTCTTTTAGACCAATGAAAGCCTACTGAACCTCATCCACCCTCTAAAACAAAAATACAAGCATTTGTTTACAGCTTGATTCCAGGAATATGAATTGAACTAGCAGCTGCAAAGTTTGTTCTTGCTTAATTACAAATACCTCCACAATTACTTGCTTTTCCAAAAGAACCATGATGATATCTAGACTGTATTTCCCCTGTATATTAATAGTATATTTAAAAGTCTAATACTACATTATAATGTGTTTAGCTCAATAGAAATCTCAGCATAGTATTTTAACCTTGTTTTTTAAAAAATATATCAATATATTTTTGTTTCTTATGCCTGGTAGACCACAACAATGTTTTACATTTATATATTTTGCATTTTTTAGATTTATTATTTAGACAGAGTATAAAAGAACATTCTTACAATCATAAGCCAAGGCACAATGTGTAGAAACTCCTGCTGATGCCACTTAGCAAATACATTCAATATGTTTAAACATGCCTAAAACACTGACAGGCTGGTGCAAGCCTGCTAGACACAGATAAAATAGGAGAAAAACCTAATACTATACAAACTGTGAACTGAAATTTTCTAATAGAAAGGGGCAAAAAATTTACTGCTTGACTTGATAAGTACATCACACCTCTAGTACTGTAAATATCCAACAGTTTTTCCACATAAAAAATTAACACATGCTGAGGAAGTATGAGAATAGGGAAGAAAAGGCCTTGTATAAAACAAATAAAAGCCTCATTTAAAATAATTTCCATTCAGTCAAGCTTGTGAGCTCAAAATGTTTCATGACAAAAAAAATTTGCTGCAGATTTAAGGTGCAGGCATTATCCCATATATATTGCAGATGGATAAAAATAATTTACACCTTTTCAGCTGTCTTTCCTAAATTGATCTGATTTTAAGAGTTATATTAGTCAGGTGGATTGAGAACTGGCTGAATGGCAGAGCTCAGAGGGTCATCATCAGTGGCGCAGAGTCTAGCTGGAGGCCTGTAGCTAGTGAAGTTCCACTCAGGTCAGTACGGGGGCCAGTCTTGTTCAACTTCTTCATCAATGACATGGATAAAGGGAAGAGTGCCTCCTCAACAAGTCTGCTGATGATACCAAACCGGGAGAAGTGGTAGATACACCTGAGGGCTGTGCTGCCATTCAGAGAGACCTAGACATGGTGGAGAGCTGGGTGTAGAGGAACCTCATGAAGTTCAACAAGGGCAAGTGCAGAGTCCTGCACCTGGGGAGAAATAACCCTAGGCACCAGTACAGGCTGGGGGCTGACCTGCTGGAAAGCAGCTCTGCAGAGGACCTGGGAGTCCTGGTGGATCAGAAGTTGACCATGATCCAGCAATGTGCCCTTGGGACCAAGAATGCCAACCTGGGGTGCATTAGGAAGAGCATTGCCAGCAGGTTGAGGGAGGTGATCCTGCCCCTCTATTCAGCCCTAGTGAGGCCACATCTGGAGAGCTCTGTCCAATTCTGGGCTCCCCAGTACAAGAGAGACATGGAACTACCGGACAGAGTCCAGCAAAGGGCTACTAGATGATGAAACATCTGCAGCATCTCTCATATGAAGAAATCCTGAGAGAGCTGGGACTGTTCAGCCTGGAGAAGGCTGGGGGGGGGGGTCTTATCAATGTGTATAAGTATCTGAAGGGAGGATGTTGAGTGGATGGAGCCAGACTCTTTTCAGTGGTGCTGAGTGATAGGACGAGAAGCAATGGCAACAAACTGAAACACAGGCAGTTCTGTCTGACATGAGGAAAATTTTCTTTACTGTGAGGGTAACAGAGCCCTGGAACAGATTGCCTAGAGAGGTTGTGGATTCTCTTTCCTTGGAGATATTCAAAAGCCATCTTGGACACAATCCTGTCCAACATGCTCTAGGTGAGCCTGCTTGAGCAGAGGGGGACTGGGTTAGATGATCTCCAGAGGTCCCTTCCAACCTCAACCATTCTGTGTTCACTGTTCTTATTGCTACAGAAAAAAAAATCTTGTTGCCTTAAGGTGTTCCTTTCCTTTGCTCACAGCCAAGACTCCTTATCTGCTTTGAAAATATGCTACAAATGCAAATGTCTTTAGTTTTTCTTCCTCCAAATAATCTAGACAGTGATGTTTTCAGTAGCTCTTCCAGGAGGGGATTTAGAGGTGATTCCACCAGATAGGCTGAGCTGACTTAATGGCTTCCTGCCTCCAAAGAGGCAATCTCATTACACTTTCTTTGCTGCCAATCATAGCAGCAAGTTCTCTCCCCAGCCTTGGCACTTGTTGGACCCTCATTTGAGTCAGTTTAACTCACTAAAACAGCAGCAAATTACTTGTCTTTGAGGTGAGTCATTTTTTCTGACATTTTAGTGGATTACATTGGCTTAGACAGAGGTCCAACAAATACCAAAGGCAGCATAGTATTTGGAAGGAGTGTTTGTCTGGGAAAGGGAAAATCATAGTGGAATTGGGGAAGACCTATTTGGAAGCAGTGAGTTATTATGTATCTTATGAAACCATATCCAGCTGAAAGATACCCACTTTCTTTTCTGAGTTGATTTTTACTGACTTAATTAGCTCATTGAAGATCAAATGTTTGCCAGACCCACACAAAGGAAGTAGCAGGAGCTCATTCCTAGGTGGAGGTGTGGAGAGAGACTGTCCCTTTTCAGTAAGAGAGGGGACAGTAGTGTCCCCTTTCAAAGAACTGCATTCTCAGAAACACTCTTCTTTGTCCTCTTGTGTACTGTGGTCCTCATAGAAAAAGAACATTTTTTTTTCTGGTACTGGTGTGGTTTCCCTACTCTGAAGGATAGTCAAGTCTCTTGAAGTATCTCTTCTTTGACTAATTGCTATGATGTGCAGATGCAGGCACATTTTATATAATTTGCCTGTTGTATTTTTTGGTTTTGTCCTTTGAATGTGGTCTATCATCAGCTATCATTATTAACTGACATGCTGTGAAGGCAGTTTAACATTATAAGCCTTATATGCTTAAGATACACCTGAAGAGTGTATCCCTAGATCAGTATCATATGCCAGTTTATTGTTGTTGTACCCTTGAAAAGTGAGCCCTTGTATTAAAAACCTATCACTAGTACTAAGTATATAATGGGAAAGACCTGAAATAAGGGGAAAAAGTGGGAGTAGGGCTCCATTCTCAGCAAGAGTTTGCAAAAAAACACAAATAGGCACACAAAACTAATGATAGAAAATTACATTGTACATGGAGAATATAAATTATCTGGGACTGTGAAGTAGAATGTATCAAAACCCATACACATTATTATGTTATCTGATATTATCACAAATAATAGTGCATACTATCATTTTTCAAACTTGTTGATTCATATTTCACAAGTTCCCATAACAGACAAAGAGAATTCTAACTACAATCTAAAATGATTAAGATTGTGGTCACATGAGTAAGTTAACTTTATGGCAGTTTGAGATGTCTCAGTTAGAAAAAACAGCTGTAAGCAGGTGACATAATCCTGAAAAGTAATTTAGTTACTCCCTACAAGTAGTAAATTTTCCTCAGGTGAACCAGAGCTAAGTTTGTCTCATTTTCAGATTCCTGCATTCCTGTGCATACTGTTTTTCTTCACCCTTTCGAAAGGGCAGCCTGATTGTCCAGAGGCAGCTGCCACAATGCAATTTGCTGTTTGTTCAAGCCTCGCTATTCCTGTGCCCACTAGCTCAGACTCAGCTATGGCTCAGAGCCTCAACATCCTAGGCTGTGATGCCAAGTCAGCTACATTGGTCCTAGACTGGATCCAGTCTTTGTACTGTTACAGTCACCCTGGCCGTACATTGGCCTCTCCTCTGCCCTGCACAGCACTGACTCTGCTCTCATCTAACTGTGTGTGGGGCTATTTTAGCACAATGACCCAGGAGAAAACTAGCTCAGCCAGAAAGTCAGGAGTTTTCAATTCATAAATCACAGGCTACATCATGAGGGGAGATCTCTGCATCAAATGCAAAGGGAATAGACAGGTCAAAAAATACAAGAGAGGTAACAACAAGGATGAAAAGTTTGAAAGCCGGGAAGAAAACAGGATTTAGAGTGGTTGGGATAGGAAACAAGGGGAGAGGAGACTTGTGATGACTGGGCAATAAACTAACAGACAAGAAAAGTATGAATAGGAAAATTGGGATTGTCTTTAGCAAAAAGACTGAAACACTTGGGAAGGCAAGGCTGGTGCCTCGTGGAGGTTGTGGAGTCTCCATCCTTGGAGATATTCAAAAGCCATCCAGATCAGAGGGCAGCCTGCTCCAGGTGACCCTGCTTGAGCGGGGCGGGGGGATGGACTGGATGATTTCCAGAGGTTCCTCCCAACCTCAGCCATTCTGTGCTTCTGTGTGAGTCTGTGAGGCAGGAACTGCAGCTAGGAAGTGGACTGGAGTCTAGGGATAGTAAAGCAGCAGAACAGAGGAAGAAAAAGGATAGGATAATTAGGATTCATTAGGTGAGAAAAATCATGATTGGAAGCTCTGACCTATAACCTGGAGAGGCACTGTACTACTTTGGGGGCAATGTTGAGGAGTGAAACTAGAACTGGCTGGATGTGGAGAGTGAAGCTCTAGCAAGCACCCAGGGATGGGACAAAGACAGACTGGGAGGGCATTAGGAGAAGGTCATGGCTGGGGAAGGAGGGGGTAAAAGAATTTGTGCTCCCTGGAGTACACTCTTCTTCTGAGCCAAAATGGAGCCTGAGAGTCCTGATCTGACTCTTTACCTTTTCCCCACTGTCTGCAAATATCTATGAAACCTAATGCAGTGTTTTCCCTCTTGTACTAATCCATTTGGAAAATTATGACCTGCTATGTTGCTATTGCTTTGTTACATCAAATGGATGAGGACTGTGCAGCAGATTTTAAAGAGTTCAATTCTGTTGAAGAATTACATACATGTCACTTAAATGTCACATCATAGAATTTTTATTTTTCCAATTTACCATATTTAAACTACCAAAAGCACCTGCCTGTAAGTGCAGAGCTAGCGCAGGTATATAAACTTATACAGTATATACAATTAATCTGTTCTAAAGGTACAGCAGGGCTGAGTAGGACCCTGCATTTTTCTTGAAGAAATTTGAATCTATATAGTGAACAACAGCGCCTCAGGGAACCATGTACTCAGAAAGCAAAAAAAAAAAAAAAATATATGTTTTCCCCTCCCCTCATTAAAACTTGAAGTAGGAGCCAGCTCTTTCCAAACACAGGCGTGATCTATCCTTCTCAGAACAACTCAGTAATGCAGAAATAAATGAGCACAAAAGCAACTGAGCTTGATCGGTCTCGAATGACTGTTTTCAAAGAATGCTGGCACTAGATTCGGGAACACACAGTCCCTGCTCCACATTCCAGTTCTACAGATCACTTGGCAAACAGACCTGCACAATGCTACACCTTGTCTGCTACTGATAAATGCTAACTCTGTGTATTGATAAGCTAGCAAAAAGTTTAGTTTATGTTTTTGACTGGAGGACTTTGTAGCATTTGGGAGTGAAGGGACAAAAATAACCACAACCATGATCCTTGCTGGAATCTGTTACAAGAGGATAAACAGCTCATGACAAATATTTGTGTAAGGTACGTGGGAGACAATTCTGGAATGACCGAGGACATGTAAGGTTTGGGTGTCACTAGGTAAAGGAACTTCCCTTTCTTCTGTAGAAGGGAAACCTTCATTTCTGTACATCAAAGCACTCCTGAGACGTTGTGGAGAAAGAGTATGGTGGATAAGCCATGATTAGAAAAAAAAAAAAAAAAAAAAAAAAAAGTAAGTTTCTGGTAATTCAATGAATACAGGAAAAACATCAGGTATTGTATTTTGGTTTGTGTTAACTTCACCCTTTTTCAAGTACAGATTAGACAGGTAGGGTCCCTGCTGTCTGACTTGTATCTAACATTAGCCTGTGATGAGCTAATATTCAAGTCCATTCTAACTGCTGATAGACCATAGTTACGGATATGCGCGTGATCCTCAGGATTTCATTAGGAAAGTCAGCAAAGCCAAGATTACGACTGTCTGGCATTTTACAAGAGCAATGCATGTACACATGTTATGCAGCATGGACCATCCAGATGATTAGCCAATGTGCTTTGCATTCAGTGCTGTGGACTTCACTGGGTTTATCATGCATAAGCCAAGCTGCATGTTACTGTTGATTCAGGTGTGCAGCTGAGCACTGCATGGGTCCCCAGTATGCAGCTTCCTTTGAGGAAGAGTTAGGCTGAGCACAAACACTGTGAGCTTAAGGCAGCAATGTGGTGCGACGCATCTGGAGAGACCATTGCCCAGGCAGCTGCACTGCACAGAAGCCCCAGCTGATGTGGGGACAGGAAATTCTAAAGAAAGGTGAAGGAAAAAAAAATCAAATCTAGACAGGCAAGACTTCTAGTTGAGAACGTAAGGGAAAATAAGGTATTACTTTTCAAACACTGCAGAGTTATGACTAATCTTAATTAATTAGATTGATGCAATCTCTTTGGGAAATGGTACACACAGACTAGATGAAAACAGTAGAAACAAGCCCGTTTTGATGGAAAATGTAAAACCTACTAAAAATGGGAGGCCCGGTACCTGACAAAGGTGTGAGAGCAAGGCACATGCTCAATCAGCAGCACAATGTAACAGTAAAAAGTCTAAAGCGGGACCTGCAAGTAAAAACCATACGTGTAACACAGGTCAAATCAGGTCTCACGCTGACGAGAGGGTGAGAACTTAAGGAGAACTCCTCTTCATATTACTCACAAAGCCCAAACAAGGCCCCCCCCCGGCTCTGCGTGAGGCACATCGGCCACCACACACAAACCGCCAGAAACTAACGCCGACATAACGAACACAGCCCCCGGAGCGGGGGGGCGGAGAGGGCGGCGGGGGGAGCCCCGCGCTGGGCGCACTGGGATGGGTAGTGCTGGCCGGGCGCCGCCTGCGGGAGGTGCCGGGGAGCAGAACTACATCTCCCAGCGTGCCCCGCGGCGCCGAGGCGGTGTTAAAAAGGGCTGTCGGCGACGGCGCGCGGCTTACGGGGCGGCCGACAGGTGCGCGCGGGCTGGCCGTTGGGGACGGTTGGCCGTTGGGGACGGTTGGTCCGCGCGCGTTGACAGGTGCTTCTCGGGCCGCTTCGCCGCTCCATCATGAGGCCGCAGGACCCGGTGCAGAGCGGCTCCGCCGCAGTGGCCGCCGCCGCGCTGCCGCCGCTGGCACTGGAGAAGCTAAAGCAGCAGGCGTGCGAGAGCGTGGAGCTGAACGCGGCGCGGCTGGGTGCGCTGAGCCACGACATCTGGAGTCGGCCCGAGCTGGCCTACGAGGAGCACCAGGCGCACGACGCCATGACCCGCTTCTTCTCCAGCGGGGAGCTGCCCGGCGCCGCCTGGGCCGTGCAGCCCCGCTACAAGCTGGGCACAGCCTTCCGCGCTGAGTGGGGTACGGCCGCCCCCCATGGCCTTCGCCCCCTCCGTGTCGCCTTCCTCTGCGAGTACGACGCCCTCCCCGGCATCGGCCACGCTTGCGGACACAACCTCATCGCCGAGGTGGGCGCCGCTGCCGCGCTGGGACTGAAGGCTGCCCTGGAGAGCTTACCCCAGCCACTGCCTGCCGCTGTCCAGGTGAGACCCCTTCCGGCCGGGCGGTTTCGTCCTCGGCCTGTGACCCTGGCTTCTGTGGGCCAGTCGGCCCCTGACTCTGTGTGTTTGTGCTGCAGATTATAGTGCTGGGGACACCTGCAGAAGAAGAAGGAGGAGGCAAAATAGACCTCATAAAAGCTGGAGTGTTTGATGACCTGGATGTGGTTTTTATGGCACACCCGTCACAAGAAAATGCAGCCTATCTGCCTGATGTAGCAGAGCACGAGTGAGTGGGCAAGTTGGGGTGGAAAGGGTGGGATTATTGTTATCCTTTGCAGTAGGAGAGCTGCTTTGAAAGAGGCAGAATTTAGGGCCTGGGACCTTGCAGGTTCTCTTCAAAGAAGGTATTTACAGTCAGCTGAAGTCACTGTTCTGGACATTCAGAGCAGTTTTTCCGAAGTGCAGTGTTCAGCTTGCAACAACTTTGTATAATATTGTTTTGTGGGAGTTCATTGGACTTGTATCTTTTGATTCATTTGTAAAATGTTAGTAGAGAGGATGGATATCAAGGAAGACATTCAGCAGAACACCAACTTGCTTGTTACAATATAGCATCGTGTGTATGCTGGAAAGTTCTTAAATGTTAATGTTGATGCTCTTCACACTTAAAATTTAGTATTAAAGACCATTTGTGGCTCTCAGTTAATCTTACATGGGTCTCCAGAATTCATTTTTTCTTGTGATATTATTTCTAAGCATTCTTTTTTACACATGCATGCCATTATCTTCTCTCTAAAAAAGTCTTCCTTTGAAAAGCATCCATTCTTTAAATCTTAGAACATAGAAGTGGGAGCAGTTTCATTGATCATAGTTCTGTGCTTTCTTGGGCACTAAGTCATATACCCCTTTGTATAAATGTTCTCATCATTTTTGAAAGTAGTTGTGTTTCTCTTCCACTTCGGAAACAGCTGATCAGCTGGACTTAGTTATTGTTAGGATTTTTTCCAACCTGAACTTAATACTGGCCATTTTACATCTGTTAGCTCTCTCATCAGCTTGAGTTTTTTGGATTCAAATTAATTCTTGTCCATCCTTCATGTTTACCCACAATGTATGTAGAGACAATATACATACAGTCTCCTCTCTAAGCCTTCGTTTCACCAGCTAGCCATATAACTCTTTGAAAACTAGATCTTGACTACTTTTGATTAGTCCTACTTTTCCTTCTCTGTACTTGTTCATTGTACTTGTAACAACTTGTTTTGGAGTACTTCTTCTGGAACACACACAATCAGGATTTTGCACAAAACTTCAGGTGGAATGTCATTAGGCTGTACTCAGCCAATTCTGGAACCCCTGTGTGTCCTTATTTCCTGGAAATTTCAGGGTATATGTATCTTAGAGTTTTTTGCCTCTCAGCAAACTGGTACCTCATAATCATTCTGTAGATCCTGTATGGGAGGATTACTCTTCAGTTGTTTTCAAGCAGTGAACTCTTAAAGGAGAAATGCACAATCTTTTCTGTATTTTTGAGTTTCATCCTATTTCTGTGATGCCAATCTGCAAGGTCGTGCCATTCTTTCTTTGATATTATAAACCTCTTCTACTTTCATGATGTCCCAGCTTTAGGCTACCAGCAGTTTTCATTAGTAGATTTTATGCCACACAGTCACTAGTATTTGATTCTGAGGACTTACCCTGCAGGGATGCCATTAGTAAGCTCGCTCCAGTTCAAGCTTTTTGTCTAAGTATTACATTTGTTGTCTTTGACTAAATTTTGTAGTAATTAAATGGGTATCCAACCATCTCTAACTTGAATGCACTGAGTGCTGGTTTCGTCTTGGTTATGCTACTTTCCAACCCCTTTTGGTTGCTTTTATTAGCCATTTTGCCTTCTCATTCAGTGCTGTTCTTGGTGAATAATTTGCTTTCATTATTACTTAGTTTTAGGGTAGAAATGGACAAGGTCTGTTAGGCCCAGTCTTCCTCGTGTAGCTAACCCTGTGCTGTATTCTTCTTTCATGTTTCTAAAGAGTCTTAACTGTTTATAATCTGTTTGTGAAACTTAGCTCAGCTTGGCTTTTGGTTGCTGTCCATTAAAGACTCTTTTAATTTCAAGATAGAGCTTTTGTTGATAGTTTTGTCTTTCTGTTCATTCTTGGTTCTTGTAATAGCTTGTTAAGATTGACACAAAGATTTGGAAATCTGCCTTCAGAGGGTGGTCTGTAGTAAGATGCAAGTCCTAGATAGCATTTAAACCTTGAATATGGAGGAGTACTGTGTGAAACAACTTGCTGCTTTAGAAAGCCTGAAACATTTAACCTTTGTCATGTTTTATATAAGGATGAGGTATAAGCATTTGACCTTTTGGTCATTTCCCAGGAATTTTAGGTCTACAGATCACTGACTTACTAGTATTACTATCTGCAAACTTTGAAGCTGTTCTGTGCCTGAAGTGTAAAAATAACATATTGGGATAACTTGTAAATCCATACTTAACTCACTTACCATTCACCTAATCAGCTTGGATGTTTTATTCATCAAATAGAGTATGTGCTCTTGTGCTGATATGTTAAGGTTGTTTAGGATTGCATTGTTCACCAAAAGTCTGACTCTTTTTTTTTTTTCCTCTGAGAGTATATGGCACTTGTGTAGCAATAGCAACTACAAGAAAAGGAATGCTGAGAGAAAAAAAGTGTGCGTGTGTGTGTATATATGTGTGTGTATATAGGCATATATACAAATAAGAAGCATGTGTCTCTTTTGGAAAAGATGATTGCAGTATTGCTATTTGCTTTACTTTCCCTTCCTTCCTGTTTCCTGAGAATAACTACCCAGTGATCTGTCCTGCCTTCTTTGTTTTTTGAGGGGCTGCAGTCTAATGCTTGGGATGTTTATGGATTAGCTTTCTTATCTTGATTCATATGTGATAACATTTTAAATAAAACTCTTCAGTGGGGTGTATGTTTGTCTTGAAGGGTGAGGGAGGAAGAGAAAGGCATCATGACATAATACTTCAGGTTGAAGGCAGTAGCGTAAGGCATTTGTTCTGCTGCAACAATATGCTCCGTTGTGCCCCTTTTTCCCATCTGGTATTCAGGTTCTGGTAATAACTTAACAGCCCTGGCATGGTTTCGGGCATAAGGGGGTTAGTACAGAGTAAGTGGTTAAGTTGGCATCTGTGCAAGACAGAGGGTCAAGCAAGTTAGGTTGACCCTAACAGGGTAAGAGGCTGTATGTATTTGGGGGAGTTCTGAGCCTGGGGATGGAGCATTGTATTTAAAGGACGAGGTGCTGAGTCCAAACAAATTTTTAGTTAGAACCTTTAGTATTGATAAAATTAGTATTTGTATATTTAATGACTAGTAATACCATATAAAGTTGTCAATATTTATTGCCTCTTATAAGGAATTTTCATACAGTTTGAAGTATTAAATACATTATTTTGCTAGGCTAGGATAGATGGCCCCTTTTAAATGAAACCAAGCAATTTATATCAAATATAATATTTAAGTACAGTATAATGTGATTTTTAGAAAGATCGAGAATAACTTTTGCAGTAGTTTATTTTTGCAAGTCCTTCAACCAGCTTCTTTGAGGTGTGCAGGGAGAGGATATTCTTACTGCGGCATAGTGATGTGTATTTTATACTAGGCTATGCCTTTACTACTGTTTTAAAATTTGGCATTTGATATTTAGATATGGGTTATATGTGATCCTATTAATGTGGTTTTGCTGTCTTATATGCAGTGTAAAGTTTTTTTTTTTTTTAGTTTGACAAGAGTTAGGGCCAATTAACTTCTGAGTTTGAATCAGAACAGGATGTTATTCTTCAGCAGAATTTGTCAGAAACTTGAAGCCTCTGAGTGGTCAGGCAGGCATAAACAATATTGGAGAAAATTACTTAGTATGTGAAGCTTGTACTTTGCAGAAAAAGGCTGTGTAGTGGTATATTAGCAATAGTTCTTTTGCCTGATTTTTCTTGATGTAACTTCATTTTGTTGATCTGAAAATGTTGCCTATGTTGAGATAGTTTAACTTTGCAACAGTGCCTTATAAACTGTTGCTTTGTGTTCTGCCAGGCAGAAGGTAGATAACTACAGCTGTGTGAATCAAAAACTTTTTAGAGGATTTTCTTAGTGAACGAAAAAATAAATAAGCAATGCTTTTTATTTCCTAGTGTGACTGTGAAATACTATGGAAAAGCTTCTCATGCTGCTGCTTATCCTTGGGAAGGAGTTAATGCATTAGATGCTGCTGTTCTTGCATACAACAATCTGTCTGTTTTAAGACAGCAAATGAAACCAACCTGGAGAGTTCATGGTGAGAGCTTCATTAAATCTAATGTCCAGCAAGTAAGACTTTAGGCTGTTCAAATACTAACCTACAAAATCCCACAATTTAAAGTACTTTATAGACTAAATTAGTATAGTCACTTCAAATATGAAATAGCAATGTTTCATTTAAATATTCTTCTCTAACTTTTAAAATCATACAGTGTCCAGAATTAACTGGTGAAAATAGACTTATGGGTCAGATTCAAAAGAGGACACAGGTACTTGAGTAGAGTTTAGACAAATTTTAAGTCCATGCATCTGAAGTTGCAATTCAGAAGGCCCCCCCCCCCCCCCGCCTTAAGACCAAGTTTATTTTGGTACTAGGCCTTGAAATCCTTGTTAATGTATGTATTTTTGCAAATGTATAAGACTAAATAATCTCAGATTTCTCTTATTCCACCATCCACATTTTTTTCTAAATTGAGAATAAGAAATATGGCCATTTCTACAGGACTTCCACTTATTTGGAACACTTGCTGTGAGCTATTACACTTATAGAAATCCTGAGCAAATGATCATTGCATGTGTCTTGGCTGCTTGTGCTTAGGTGATCTGTATAATGCATGTGCACATTTCTCTCCAGGAAGTCTGGATGGACATCTGGAAGTCCTAGGCCTTTGGGCTGTAGATGAAGATACATTCACAGTTTTGCCATGTAGTCAACTGAATGAATTTCAGACAATGGACACAGCCTTTTTTTCCAGCTAACTTTAGCTGTCTATCCTGTAGAAGGATAGGAAACTACACTTAATTCTGAGCTGTTTATGAAACTTGCATTGCAGGTTTAAAATTGTGGGACCTGAACCTAAACTAAACAGTGTGGGTAATGAATTAACTATCTAAACAAGCCTAAGGGAAAATAACACTTTCTGAACCACAGTGATGCTTAAGGCAGTCACCAAACTGTTTTTCAAATCAGAAATCTTTAAAATATGTTAGGGAAAGGAGCCAGAATTTTGGTTTTAAAAATGGTTTTGCAGATTTTGATTTTAGAAATGTTTTCCTTACAACAGTATCAGGTTTTGTGCTGCAGGTTTGCAATAACAGCAGTAGCTATATTAAGCAACTGATCCTAGTGTCTTTGTCTTAATTAACTAATAAGCATTGAAATAGTTTCCATCACTTAAACTCTAGAATTTCTAAGCAATGCTTTAAAGAGTTGAACAGTTTTGTTTTGAGTTTGTCTAGTATTTGATAGTCCATTGTTCCTCCTGTGCAGTAAACAGAAAAGGAACGTATATGTTTTTTCTTGGGTTGTGTGTTATGTTCAAGAAGTTATACTAATCAGTGTACCCTCCTTGTAGATGAAGCTTTTTATTTTTTATAACCTATGTGCTATAACTGCTGTGTAAACCACCTTCTTTGAAGCTAGGTCTGCTGTCTACTCGATATTGCAGTTGCTTTGAAATTTAAGTGTAGACATACTGTTTGACTTTACCCAGTTCTGTTTACAGATGCATTAAAAACAAGTGAAAGTAGTTTGCTTCATAAGCTACTTGTTTTTGGTACAAGGTACTATGGCGTGTACCTTGTAAATTTGCATGGTTGCTTGCTTACTGCTGCTTTTTGTGATGTCTGTCCCTCTCATCTGAGCTGTTCCTTCTGTTATAGATTGGTACTGATCATTTGAGCACTTTGTTTACTTTATTGACTATGTTCAAGATTGGATTTTATTTGAGGTACAGTTCATAGTCCTAATCTGTTTTCTGCACTAAAATTGAAGATTTGTTGCCCATTTGCATCCTGATAGTGGTGATTTTTTCAGTCTTAAGCAACACAGTAGCCTTGTGCAGTATTTCCATTTCAGACAGATAAAACGGTTTCTTGGATTCTACTTGAAACAAATCTGAAATCACAAATTCATGGTAAGAGGCCTGAGAGCAAGGACAGTCTTTTAAAAACAACTAGCCATTGTTAATGCATTGAAATCTAATGTGGTGTTGAGGTATACACTGTTTTACTGTTGAAATAACTAAATATTTTTATGATACTGTTTCTGATGCCATAATTGAAAACTATGCAGTCATCAGCTCAAGCCTGACCCATGAATAAAATTGTGTGCCTCTACATATATGTATATATTTTTTACACACACACCAGTATTTTCAAGGAATTAGCATGAAGAGTTGACTGAACATTCTGCACACTGCAGCACATGCACATTGCTGTAAGTGAAGAATTTTAGCATTGCATAAAAACATAAGAGTCAATAAAATTCTCTCCAAGCTGACAAAATAAGTTAGAAACATGTCCTAGTCCAGGAAACTTGAAAGACTGGAATCCGAAGTAGCCTTTATGGCAGATTTTTTTTTCCCTATTTCTTAATAACAACAGGATTGTTTAACAGCTCTGATGCATTGAATTCCACAGTATTAATTACAAATGCTATTTTGTTTTTTCTTTAGGTAAATAACAGCTGGCTAATCAGATGAATGAGAGAAAATTACACTGGAAAGGCTTTGCACATCCCATTTACTAATCTGACATGATGAAGAAAAATGTCCACATACTATATTTTTGTCATTTCATACTCAACTTATGCTTTATTTTTGTTGATTTTGTTCTTAAGAGATTCATGACAAAGCTGAAGAGTAAGCGATTGTATGCAACATTGGTAACATGACCTTTCTCTTTCTATAGGTGTAATAAAAAATGGTGGTGTGAAACCTAACATCATTCCTTCTTACACTGAACTAGAGTTTTACTTGCGTGCCCCTTCAGTGAAAGATCTTTCTGTTCTGATAGAGAAAGTTGAAAACTGTTTCAAAGCTGCAGCAGTGGCCACAGGATGCAAAGTAAGAATGTCTTCATGGTCATATATTTCTGTTACGCTGAAGATAAGGTAGGCCAGAATACAAAAGAGAGGCTTACAGCATTTGTCTGCATGGTACTTAACTAAAATTAATATAGATGTTTATGACATTCTATTGCTGAATGCTGTCCTGAAAGCAAACTTTGGTTTATAAATACAATGCCACAGAATAATCTAGGCTGCAGGAGGCATCCAGAGGTCATCTGGTTCAATGAACTCTGCTCAGAGCAGGACCAGCTAGACAGGGTTATCTGGGGCCTTGTGAAGTTTTGAATGTCTCCAGGGACGAAGATTCTGCAGCCTTTCTGGGCAGCCTGTTTACAGTATTCAGTTCCCTTCTCTCTCACCTCAAATAAGGCTTTCCTAATTTTTATGTGCAACAGGAACGTTTAGTGTTGCAGCTTATCTGTTGTCTCTTGTTCTACCACTGGACATCTCTGGGAAGTCTGTTTCTGTCTTCTCTGTACCATGCTATCTTGTTATAGATAGCAGTAAGGTCTCTCCATTAACCTCCTCTTCTGATGGCTGAACAAACCCAGTTCTCCCAGCTTTTCCTTGTATATCATGTTCTTCAGTCCACTAGTCATCTTGGTGGCCCTTCCCTGTCCTCTCCAGTTTTGAGTCAAAGATCCCAAAACTGGGCACAGTATTCAAGATGTTGTCTCACAAGAGTTGAGGAGAATCGTTTTCCTCAACTAGCTGGTTACAGTGTTGCTAATACAATTCAGTTTGTGTTTGGTCCCATTGCTGCAAGGGTAGACTACTGGCTCATTTTCAACTTGTCCACTACGACCACTGGGTTATTTTCTGCGGGGCTGTTTCCTAGCCAGTCAGTCCACAGCTAGTGCTGCTGTATTATTCCCTTGCAGGTGTAAAACTTTGCACTTGTTTTTGCTAAACTTCATAAGGTTTCTGTCAGCCTGTTTTTTCTGGCCTGTTGAGATCCTTCTGAGTAGTAGCTGTACCCTCCAGTTTATTAACTGCTTTCTCCCATCTTCAATTTAGTATTGTCAACAAACTTGATTAGTGTGCTCATACTTGTTGTCTGAATTGCAAATATTAAAACAGTAATTCTGGCTACCAAGTTCCCACTTTTTACTTTTAGTAAATAACGTTCTTCTATAGCTGGTCCTATATGATTACCTTGCCATGTATTGCTGAGATCAGTGATTCTGCTTGCTTTGTAGTTACAGGCTGGTGCCTTGGCTTTCTGCTAAAAACTCTTTAGTGGAAAGAATGTCACCAGAATGGATGAGTATATGAATGTGATATGTGGATTGTATATGGACATGAGCTAGTGAGTTTCAAGGGCTATTTGAGTTATGCTGTTTTTCTAGTATGATCTCCACTCCAGCTAGAAAAGCATTACAAAAAGTTTTTATTTTGTTTTATTTTTACTTCTCTAAATGGAAGTTAAGGTCTCTTGAAGCTTGACACTGATACTTTTTTGCCTTTATTTTAAAATGTGTATGGAGCGGTAATTATTGGGACTGTTCTTAACCTAAAAATAGTAAAATTGAATTTGACAAAAGACTAAATGACTTTCTGCCTAGTTTAATAGTACCTGCACTGAAATCTATTAGAGGCCATTTTAGAAAATCTGCTTACTGTTTTAAATTAATAATGCTATACACAAAATCCATGCTTCTGGAATTTGACAGTCTTGTGGAAGCTTGAAGGAACCCTCAGCTGTGTTCTGATCAAAGATAGTATTTGGCTAAATGAAGAAAGCTAAAAGCTTGTTATAATTTTTTAAAGGAACTTAGCACTTTGGTCTGTTTTTGATATGGGCTGAAAATGTGGACATGTACTTTAATTTTCAGATCATTAAACACTGTTTAGGTTAAACTGGCTTAGATTGGGGAATAACGTCTGTTTGTTTTCCTTAGGTGGAAATAAAAGGTGGTGAACAAGATTACTACAATGTGCTTCCAAATAAAACCCTGGAGAATGTTTACAAGGAGAATGGAAGGAAGCTTGGAATCGAATTTATCTCAGATGACTGTGTTTTGAATGGTTTGTCAGGTAACTCAAATCTGGCTCTTATTAAGGCAAGCTTAGATTGATTACATCTTAAGTGTATACAGTAATGGGATAGAGGTAGGTTAAGTATACTCTGGTCAGAAGACAAAAATCAAATTAGAAAATCAAAACTCCCTAAAAGGATCATACCTCTGGCTTGTGAGTTTGTGTTTGCTCTGGATGTTGATAAATTTCCCTGACAAATAGGAAAAGCAATAATCATTTTCAGAATATTTCATATAGGAAATTTTGTTTGGGGGGGGGGTAGAAGGAGAGTAGAAGGAGAAGAGCTGTCTTACTGAACTTGAGTGTGTGGGATGAACTGAGGCTCATCATTGCTTTGAAATATAGAATCCTGGGATTTGTAGAAATGGAGGTGAGATCTAATTTTTAGGAACTTTGTTTAATAATTTCATCTAAGTCTGATGAACAAATCAACTGGCATCTAACTAATGTTTTAGAGGGACTTTTAAGTGGAAGCTTCTTTAAGTATCTCAGTAACCCTAATTAAAAAAACCCTTTCTATTATCAGTAATTCTATGCTTCTTTCTTTAATTTTTCAAAGGATGCCATTCAACTAGGTGCTTGTTTCTGGGTTCTGACTCTGATCCAAAATGTCTCAAACTATTAAACTTTCTTAGTCTCTGAGGGCTATAGTAATAGGAGTGTGAATTCTTGAATATTTAGGTGGGTTGCTGCTTACCCTTTACATTTCTTTAGAATCTTCTACAGGAGCTCTCAAAGTTTTCTGTGACTGCTGCTGCTACTTCAACATTCTTACTCAAAAGTGTGGACCTTTGAAGGTATTCATGGCCTTCACTACTGGTCATACAAAAACATTTTTGCTCCACTCCTGTTAAAAGTATTTCTCTTTGGTTAGAAATGAAAGATTTTGCTTATTCGAAAATTTTTATTCTAAATGGTTGATTGCAATACTAATCTTCTCTATATTAAAACAGATCATCTTTAGACAGTTGAAATCTACAGGATTTGGAAGTGGAATTCTCCAAACTTTCAGTTGTATTCTGGGCGGGGAGACATATCTAACTGTATCTAACTGTCTTTTTTCTCTGTTGGTTACTTTCCTTCTAAATTAAGGCAACACTAGCATATTTTCCCTTAATTGGCTAGTTTTCTTGGTTTAGAAACAAATATAACTAAAGGCAGATTTCTTTACTGATTTTCAATATGGTGTAAGCAACATTTATTGCTTTGTTCATTTGACCTTAAAAGGGGGCTAAGTACCTTGTTTTCCTGTCTTTAGAATGCTAACTGTAGTGAAATTTTCTGTAGCTGTGCTAGTTGCTTCCCTCACAAACCATTGTTACTAAGTGTTTAAAGACCATGAATACTGGTGACCTTGCTGTTTCAGAGACCCTTTGGATGGACCCGGTACAAACATGTAATTGTAATACAGTAGTGTTTTCATATACAAGTTACATAATGCATTAAGTGTTAAGTGTTAACTTGTTTAATATGCCTGTCCTTAATTGTTTATCAAGTATCAGAATATTCTCAAGCAATTGAGCTTTTATTTTACAGTGCAGCTAGGCTTTACTGAATTTTCTTCCCCCCACAGCTTGTCCAGTGAATTGTGGTGGGGATTTGGGAGTGATAACTTAAGCACATCCTCTGGAGACATAGATTTTCATATGCTACCCTTTTTGGGGGGGTTGAGTGTTTTGTCTCATCTTTTTCAATACCTCTATTTCTGTTCAGTTTTCATATGGTTTTCAATGTTTTCTTTTAGGATATCCTTTTCTTCTGTTGAAAGGGAAGGAAGATAGCTCAGTTGCTTCTCCATGTCTGTGCAGCAGAAAGGTCGTTAACAGATGAGCATACTCGCTGCCACCTCTACATGGGTATTAGTATCGGTCTGCTTACAGGTATCACTCTAGGCAGCTAAGTGTTTTTGAAGAATTCCTTTAGTCCATCAAATTACATTCCCTTGTGGAAAACTCCACTTATTTGGCACACAGCAAGAGTGGTGTGAAAATTTGAATCCAAGTTGGCTTTGACCGGGTGCCATGACCTATTTCTTCTTCTGCTGTTAGGATAGTTCTACTACAGGATATTGGTATCCTTCCAAAGCAAACGGCTTAGCTGAGCACATTGCAGGCCCCCACACTTGTGATAATTTTGGTATTTTAAACATTCATTGGTGTCTTGCAGACAAGATTGATGTAGGTGATGTTAAGAAGGAGCCAGTATGTTTTGAAAATACCACTTTTGAAGCTTAAGACTCTAGATAAAGGCTTCCTGAAATCTTTGCATTTTTCCTCCTTTCATGTATGTGGCAGTTGTGGCTTCTGTTGTGTGCTTAGTGACTAGGTTGCAGTATCTGCTACAGGGTGGAGAGGCTGGAGCTCTTAATGTGTTTCTGTTGAAGGCTGTGCGCAAGTCTATGTTGTGCTGATAACTACTGTTATTTATGCTTCCAGAAGCAAATCTTATCTGTACAGCTCTAGCAAGTGTGTAGTTCCAGTTGTTTGTATGGAAATATTGGAACATCTGATGTTTTAAATGTGTTGCTGGATTATGACTAAGGGCTTAATGCTTTCCTGATAAAGGGAAAATGTGACTATCAATTTTATTAAAAACTGACCTGGTAAACTCTATATTTTACTAGAAAATGCCCAGTTTAGATACCTTACATTCAGCAAAAATAACATGTAAGTTGGTAGAGGTTTGGATATGACCATTTCTAGTGGAACTATTTGGTTGTGAGCTGGGATGCACCAGAAATTTCTAATGCTTCATTTGTTAGTTGAAAGCAGGAAAAACTTCAGTCTTTCCAGCAGTCTATTTGAGATTAGTAAGGCCAGTCTAGCATTTTTGGTATAGTTTGGAACTCCTAAGATTCCATTTTGTCTTTGTAGATTGATCAAAAAATGAATTAACAATGTAGAATATTGAAAATTAAAATAAGCTGCTGTGTTAAGAGTTGGATTTTATTGAATTGAATACTGTGGAAATACTCTGTGGGAAAAGATCATTGTTTGAACACATTTTCCTGCTTCTATTTGTATATAAGCAGAAGAAATAGCAAGCTAGAATCTTATCCTCTTTAATCACAAAATGCAGGTTCTGTGGACTTGCATTTAATGATCCTCTTTCCATGTAGAGGCTATACTCTTTAGTCAGTGCATTGCGAAGTCTTAAGGTCTAAGTGATACCCTTTCTCCAGTAAGGTTACTTTGATAAGGAGGCTACTTAATGAGCTAGAAATAATTTCAAGCCTTTGGAAAAGCACTTTCATCTGCTATCTCAGAAAAAAAAACCAAAATTCTCACAGCTCTGGCCTGGAAAAAGTTAATGGAGAGCTCCTAACTGATCATCTCTTTTCCCCTCGCCATTGAACAAGGTGATTTTATGCGTCCTCTTGTGCTTGAATTTCGCAATAACCACACATTGGTTTCTCAAATTTCTAATATAATTTTCATAAACAAGGGAGAACCTGGCGCTGTATTTAGATACTGAGTGAATTGCTTGTTTGAGTAGAAAAAGGAACTTGAAGTAATTGCAAACTCTTGAATGACTTACTATGACTGGTCTACTGCTTCCGGATGGTGTTTTTAAATGGATAATGTACCTTCAAGATAAGTACTGTCACTAACATATTGACAATGCTAGTCATGTATGAAAGCAGAATTGTCCTGTCATTAAAGTTTGCAATATTGCTATCAAGAATTCTCCGTGAATCATTAGCATTGTATCTGGAGTTTAGTTCTGATATTTGATTTTTCATGAGTGCTTAAACTGTTAAGGTTTCCATAACTGAGAATAATCAAAAAGCACAGAAAAGTTATCCTCAATCTAGTTTTGTTTCAAAATAGTATTTTAGAGTATTTGTAATTCAGAATCTCACCCCTCTGTTACCTCCCCATATTTAATGCGTGCATGCTGGTGAAAAGCAGTAACTGTTGGGCCTGCAAAAGTACTATCTTGGATACACTGATTCTAGGAGCTGAGCTCTAGCTGAACTTGAAATAGATGCACAGCCCCAGTTTCCAGGGTCTGGAGCTTCCATCTTCTCTGAATTGGCAACTAACTAGCAGGAGACACTTGCATCATGAAAATTTATCAATAAATGGGTATTGATCAAAAGTGCAATGGAGAGTAGCATCTGAGGACAGCTAGTCAGGGAAAATTCACCTCAGTGGCAGCAGTGTTTGTATGCATAAAGACTTCTTAGAAATGCTTATATTGTAGTATTCGAGACAGAAGATACTCAGTTCTAGATAGAGGCTGGAGATAGTGTATCTCATATATTTTTTTACAGAAACTTTCCCCACTTCTTTTAGGTTCCACTGACTTTGGAAATGTTACATTTGTAGTTCCTGGGCTTCATCCTTATTTTTATATTGGCTCAGATGCCTTGAATCATACTGAGCAGTACACAGAAGCTGCAGGTGAGTTGAAGTGAAAAATGGTTAGAAGTTCAAATTTAGAATCCTTATGCATTGTAGGGACTGGTTATTGACTCAACTTCAACAAATCTAGATATTATAAATACTTGGAATTACAGAAGATTAAAGCTCTCTCATGCTTCTATGGTATTCAAAGCTACTGCATAGTAAAGCTGTAGAAGCATGAGTGCTAGACCTGAATGTGGCTATATTTCCTATGTAGCAGTGGAGTTAACTACTTTAAGCATAATGGGATCTGAGCTGAATACTGACCCTGAAACAATTAACTTAATTGCAGAGTTGCAGAAAAAGTTGATGATATCTAGAATATCTGTTTTTGTATTTGTATGTGAGAAAGTTTACCACTTGTTATAGTGGAACATTCTCTAAAAACCTGACTTTTCAATATAGCATCCAGTAGGAAGAAATTACAAGGATTAGCTCTACTAGCATATTCACAGAAGACTTTCTAAATGTGAGCCTATTAAAGCTAAGATAAAAGTAAAAATTTTTGATCTTAAACCATATTTGTATAATGTTTTCAGAGCATTGTGCTTTAAACCTCTCCATTTTCTAAAAATGGAAATGTGAACACTTTCCAGTTTTCTGTCTTGCTTATTTAAAGCAGTAGCAGAAATTTAAATACTTGCATGTGAAAAATGTTTTGAGGCATTGGAAAATGGGCATACTTTAGGCAAGCAGCATTTTTTGAGATTATCCTTTCAATATAAACTCCAAAGATCTTATTTCATAAAATGTTTCATGCAATAATTTAGTGATTCTGTATTTAGTGTAATATTTAACCTGAAGTTTCTTTTTTTCCATAGGGTCGCAGAATGCTCAGTTCTATGCTTTGCGCACAGCAAAAGCTTTGGCAATGACAGCACTGGATGTAATTTTCAAGCCAGATCTGCTAGAAAAAGTCAGACAAGACTTCAGACAGGTGAAACTAAGCGAAGAGGGGCAACTACATCCAGTAGAACCAAGCAAAGAATCTGGCCTTGGTATAGGAGCTGCATGTGCATCACACTAAACTTCAGATGTCTGTTTTCCACCTTAGTGGGGATGACATGATGGAGAAACTGTATTTGAATGCCAGAAGAGTCTGGATAAACATGGTTGAAGAAATGTGAGGGATTTTGGGTTTTGTAACTTTGGGGTAGAAGAACAAATATCATTCAAAAATGTTTAATTTCATGTAGCTGTAATGTTTGCTATATTAAATGATGAATTTCAGAGATAGATCTCAAATGCATTGTTTTTCAGTTGCAATGTTGAAGAGGTTTAGATCTCTTGTGTCAGTGACTTTTCTCTGTACTCCTATAGATATATCCATTATATAGGAAAATACAACTTTTATGTGGACATTTTTATTCTAAAATTAGCATTATTTACTCAGTGATGACAGACTGAATTTGACCTGCTAAAGCATTTCCACTTGACTACACTTTTTCTTGGAACAAGACAGAGGTGAGCAATAGCAATAAAGCTCCTCCTGGCATGTGTCCACATGCTTAAAACTTGAGTTGCCTGCATTTGAGGAGAAGGGTATATGTTTGGAGGCGTGCCTGTTCTTGACAACAGTAGCTCCTAGAAATGGAATAGAGGGAACTGTATGTCCAGAAGCAGAATCTGTCAAGATTGGATTGTTCTGAAGTGCATCGGCTTTACTCCTGACAGTTTTTTGGAGGTGTTGTGAAAGAATTATTGATCAAAATCAGCAACTAAATATTTTTTGAAATTAAGATATTTAAACCAGTGTAGAGAAAGGCATGCATGCCGCCTTTAGATTCTACTCTAAGACAAAACAAATGTCCATATAAGGTTTTGCACCAGCTTAATTGATTTGAACAATGTATACAGTTTAGCTAAACTGGTGAAACTGTGTCCTGCAAAGGACACAAACATTCTACCATGGAGTGGTAAACAAAGGTAATGTTAAACTGTCTTTATGCAAATTCCTGCAGGAATATATGGGAAGCTTGCAGTGAAGATCGCTTATGCAGTCACCACATTCTCAAACCTGTTTGTGCCCATGTCCTAAAAATCAGTTCTATTTTCTAAATCTTGACAGTCTTTTTATAAGATTGTTTCATGGTTAGTTTGCCCGGTCCTTACTACCTGGCTTTCTAGTGGCTGAGATTAGTGTTGCAAAATATGTCTAGATACAGTTCTGTTTGACCAAACCTGTTAGGAGTTTTTTTAATGGATTTGTTAAAGGATTGTGTGAACACAGAGAAGGAACTAATCTTTTGGTTGGATGCAAATTACTGAGATGAGGACAGACCGAGCGAAAAGCAGCTTACTGCTTAACATTTTTCTAAGCATAGGTATTAAGCTTCTGAAAAGACGTCAAGCTAAACATATTCTCTAAGAGGAAGTCGGAGTACCTCAAATAATTTCTGAAGAATTTTTAACAGCACCAGTCTCTAAATGGTAAATTCTAATAAATATAATAAATTCTAATTAAAATTTTAATAAAATTGATATGATAAGACATTTTCCTGTTTTAATGGTAATCACTCTTCAAAAAAACAGGATTATACTGTATTGTTAAAATTTAGCTTTAACATTTGCAACAACACTGGTCATTGCACTGATTGAAATATTTTGTGGCAGAAACTAAACCTCTTTGGTCAAAAGACAGGTTGATTATCTATGATATAGTTGTCTAATAAAAATGTAATTTAAACAGATTCCTCATCTTGGTTTAATTATGTTCTCCCTCTATGTGTGTGTGTCTTTATGTATGTGTGCGCGCACTCTAACACAGACCTCCGACTGCAAGTTAAGAACTGTCAAGAGACTCTTAGAAGCAAAAAACGCAACTGGGTTGGCTTCTTTGTATGATGTGATGCAGAGTGTGTAGTGCTAGTTTAAAAGGTCTGTTATATATGCCTTTAACTCTGTAGTATCAAATAAAATATTTACTGTAAATACTTTAGTATTTTTTGGTGAATATTTGGCAAAATAACAGAAAGCCTTCTCAGTTTTCCTGTGTACTCTTACAGCTTCATTTGACAATTCTTATGATCTCTGATGCTTCTGCCTCTGCACATCTAATAGGAAACATATCTGTTAATATATTCAATACAGTGTCTTTGGAGAAAGGAGGTAACCGTGTCTATAAATGAGAACTGGAGGCACAGATGAAGGGATTTGTTTTGTATTGCAAGACAGTTTGAAGAACTGGAACATGATTTCAGGTCTTCCAGGTTGCAAGATGGTCCTTAGGCACGCAAGCATTTTTTGCTTTCATCAGCAGGCAGTTTTGTTAGATGAATGCGTGAATGCACAGTCATACTGAGGGTTGGACTCTGAGCTATGGACAGGCCCAGGGTAAGTTGAATATTAGATCATTTCTACTGATCCTTGTAAAACTTTGTCTAAAGCACTTAATGTTTAATTTAAGCCTTACCTTGCCAGATTTTGGGCACAGCTATTCAGAAGTTTCTACTGGGTTAAGTTTGTGAACTTCCTTAGCATATTTGGCCTTTTGTTTCCTCCTGTGTGAACTGTTTCTTTACATGGCTTCAGAACTTCTTTCTGAGAAGGTATTACAGCCTTCTCGGTTCTCTTTATCCAGACTGAGTGGCTGTTGGCTGCATCATTTAATTAAATTGAGATCATTAAATTAAACATCTCTGCTATAAAAGCACATCTTAATTTTGCTGTAATTATTGCTGGAATTAAAATGAAGATGTTTGAAGTGCTGATTAAAGAGGAGTTGATATCAATAAAGCAATGTAGTTGTGACTCAGTTTTCTTGTCCTTTGTCTAAAATTGGGAGGAATGTACTATCTTAAAAATAGGTATGTCTAAGCATACCTCCTGGATAGTATTTGGAGTAAACAGCAATTCAGACATGCTACAAGAAAAAAGTCACACTATATTTCAGATAGGTATTTTACTATTTGAATTTAAAAAAATTTAATTGATTATTCTTTAGGACTTACATCAGGGGAGATGACCCAAAGTGGAGGCAATTTCAAACACACGTGGTCATGTGTGGTTGATCCCTCCTTCATCTTGTCTTCTGTCAGGGAGTCTGTTCCTAGCATTCTGTCCTTCTGGATGAACTGTTCAAGTTGCTTTGCTGCTTATATCACTCTTTCCCTGTATATACAATGGAGAATATCTAGTTTATTACCTTTTAAAAACACCACGCCAGACAATCAGGTTATTCTTCCTGTATATTTACACAGGATCTACTTATCTTTGAACTTAAAGTATTTGTATCCAGAATTAAAGGGGAACAGGTTCTTTTGCTGAAGACTTGTTCTCTCTCTAACCTGCAGATATGTTGTAAGGCGTCAGACTTCTGAAATGACTGGTTATAGTCTATTAAAACTTTATAATGGTAAACTTTGGGATTAGTTGTATCCCTTACTGTGTTTTTCTGCAGCTTCTTTCTTGGTCTCTCCCCCTTTGGCACTGGTAACTGCTTAAGTTTCATGTTTCTTTGCCTCAATCACGTTCCTAAGTAGGGAACCTGTTTCAGTGTGGTAGCACTCTTCATTGCGCTACAAATTCATAATAGTGACCTTTTCTGCTGTAACAGTGCTTCATGACTTCATTTGAACACTATGTTTAATTTTTCTAGTTTGATATGATTATGTAAGTAACAAACTTTAGGATTTTCATTTGTAAAGGACATGAACTTTTTACATGCTTCTTTCTCTATGGTAATAATGAACTAACTTTGAAATAATGTTTTTCAGGCAAGTTCAACATGCAGATGGTTTTGGGCCTTACTCATTTTTATAATCTGATCATAGAGCAAAGATGCTTAAAGATGTTAAAAGTGGTTACTCTGAAAACTTGTTATTTGAGCCACTTCATTGCATTGCTGACCAGACATCCTTGTATTTCACCTTATGATGTGGCCTCAGTAGTAATGGGTTTAACTTCGTGATGAAGTGTAGATGCTACAAGGTAACTTCAAGCTCTTATGCTGTGACTCAACTGAGATCATTGGAGTATCTCTTTTAGTCTGGACCTAGTCCAACTTCCAGCTTGAAGTGGGAGTATCACTAACACTAGATCAGGTTAGCCTGACTTCATCTGCGCAGTCTTCAAAGCTTCCAAGGATGGAGGCTTGGTTGATTCAAATTTCTGCACCTCAGAAAGTTTGTTCATAAAGTCCAGAACTAAAGCAACTTGGGGTTTAGCTTTAGGATATTACTACCACAATGTTGTTATATAGAAGAGAATTTATTTACTGTGGAAATAAATCTCCCTTTGAGTTATGAGTAATTTTCGTTCATAAATCACTCTCTGTATATGAAAATATCTGGCCTGTTTAAGTTGCTGTAACTACAGTCTTTCCCCAAACTGTGTGTAATTTGAGAATATCAGAATATTTGTCAAGAATAGCACTTTTAGCAGTGAATCAAAATGCATAGGTAATAAATTATAAATGCTCAAATGATTCTGAATGGCTGATACCAATTCACAACTTTTAAAGTCATGATGTCCAGCTTTCATGATGAAATTAAAATGTCTGCTGGCCTACCAAGCTACATGCTTCCTCTGTCCTAGAATGTAAGTGAAAGGTATGCCTGGTGGAGAAAGGTAGCACATGAAATGTGATGGATTTCTTTTTTTTATGAAAAGATTTGAGGGAAAGAACTTGTAACCAGCTGAATTATGCTTCATGGACTACAGCATGGAGTTCTGCAGGCCTTTCTTCAAACACTAAATGGGGAAGTAGCCTTGTGTTCTAGGGAATCAATATTCTGTAATCATTTAGTCCTTGTTCAATAAATGTGTTGATGCATGAAGTTGCTGAAAACTTCAGTGTAAGATGATCTACTTGCTTAATGGCAGTGGCAGTTTGCAATTATTTGTTATACTCAAAGGTGCCTTAGGTTCTGTTTCAGGAAGCGGAGTCTCAGATATCCTGTTTCCAATTACTGCTTTGGCAGATCAAGGGACTTCGACCAGGTGAGTGTTGCAGCCCTTAGCTGCCTGTCTCACTGTCCAGGGGCCTCATGAGGAGAAGAGTTTTGTTCAAGAAGTATCCCTCATGCACCTCAGACTGACGAGGAGGCACCATGACTCTACCTTCTGAGATGCCTGACTGTGGAGGGTCTCCAAGGATGCCTGGGATCAGGCTGTGCAGCTGGAACCACCACACTTAACACCCTGCTCCTCCTGACTACTGACAACCACTGCTTCTGGCAGCCAGCAAAGGGAAGTAGATAACCATATTTCTATAATTTTATATTGTCCAGTGCATTAATAATGCCTAGAACATTGCTTTCTTCATAGAGACAGTAAACATCCTGGCTCCTTCACAGAAATCCAGTTATTGCATAGTAACTCATGGGTGTATTTAGTCTGTCCTGACCTAAACCATAACACAAGGCTTTTGTCTGAAAACAAGGTCCGGAACATCAGCATTGCCCACAAGCGTGATCTCGCAGTGGAGGAGCGTGTTTCTGAGGGGCTAGAGGTCTCATTGAACAAGATGCAGGAAAAGAGGTGTCAATGAACAAAAGGTTAGGAGCAGATGACAGAAAAAATCAGAAAACAGTGCTAGTTCTGGGTGAGTTAGTATAAAATTGCTAATTGTTTTTTGAAATCTCTTTACAGTTGATGTCTTCAAAATTTACATATTTATAAGCCCCTGCCTGTATAAAGAGAGTTCTGAGCATTTTATAGACTAGAAGAGGTTGAAAGGTGTTGTAAAATAATGTGCTTTTGCACACAGGCAATAAGGTGTGTTTTACAGAGTTTTTATGTGTGTATATTTAGCATTCTGCAATTGTTTTTCACAGAAAAAGTGTTGCAAATCTGATAGCACAGGTTTCGGCAGAGAATGTTCTTTCAGCTAAGCGTTTCAGCTGAAGGCGTGTAGCTATGTGGCTCTCAGACAGGGCTGTCTAGTCTTTATACAAAGTGGAACAAATTTCTGAAAATTATTTTTTATGTGAATGCTGTATACAGTGGCAAACCAATCTGGATTTGCACTTGCTTTCCAAATAAAATAATAGTTTTAGGAACATTATAACAGCAAGAGACATTTATGTAAACCAGGGCTTTAGATCTAAGAAACAAGGTTGGAGGTGAAATTCCATTCAAAACTATTTTGCAGAGGAATGCATGCCTCAGAAATAAGAGATACTTATAAGTAAAAATTATAAAGTTTCTTAAGCTGTTTAAGACAGTGTCATATTCACTTTGTCTTTACTAGTAACAGAGGTAAAGCAACAGTTGTAGAGAGCTTCAGAGCTTGCTTTCTTTAAATAGAGATATTTTGCAGCCCACAGGTTCTTTTTTTACACTGAAACACTGACAGAATTTCCTTAAACTGTAATTTCCACAGAACTATATACACTAGTCCTAAGGCATGAATTCCCAAGCTGAGTTTTAATATCAAGAAACCTTCCTTTTATTGAAGTATGACAGTATCTATAAATAAAAGGTCTCTTGTAAAACAAATGCTTGCCAAGAAAATAGTCATAGTGATGAAACCATTAGCTTTATAGCTGTTAGAGATTAAGAAATAAACTATGAAAGAGTTTCTATTAACTGTTTTTTATCCACAAGAGTTACAAGTCTTCTACACCAAATAAATGGGAATGGACAGAAAGTGTTGTAGCCATTGACATAAACTAGCTATTGCTGAAATGCTTTGAATAACTTGCTAAATTTAGAGTTTGGGTTGAAGCCTCTGGTATGTGACATGCACACATCCTGCTCTCAGGAGAAAATACAAGCAATAGGGCTTTCAGCGTTACTTTATCCAGGAATGCCAATGTTGAGGTTTTTCCATAAAATATTAAGTTGAAAGTCTTGGATCATCCAGCTTTCTGGGAATTTGGTTTAGTAGAAATGAACTACATCTGCGGCAGGACCAGTGTCCCAGAAGATGCATACTCCTTTTACTATCTTTCCAGAGGGAAAAAATAATACATTTTCCAGTGAGGTTGTTATTCAGTCCCTCAAGAATTTCTACTTCATGTGGACACAATTATCGTGAGGAAGGCTACGTCCTCTGAGGCATACTTGATCAACAGTACGATAAACATAAAAGTTAATCTGAAGATTGAAATGTCTACTGCATTGCTGCTGGTACCCATGCCTCTTTCTAATAGAGCTTTTTCCTCACCTCTACTCCTGAGCCTGGCCAGCCTGCCGTGTAGCAGCCTGCCACTGTCTCAGGACTGCTGGGCAAGATTTAGGTGGTTTAATGGAATAAAAGTGTGTCCCTCTTCAGAGCTCTTAGGCATCCTTGGCCTAGTAGAGAATTTTGGTAAAACTGCTGCCATCTTCGATTTCCTTAAGCACTTACAGAAGCCAGGAGTATCTGACAAACTGGTCAAGGTTTTTTCTCAGCCACAACTGTATGTGACCTTGCTTATTTAAAAACACCGAGAAGCAAAAAGTTAGAATAGCCTGTTTAACAGCTATAAGCTATACATTGTTATGCAGTACTATTATTAATGATTGTTCTAGGGTACCTATACAAACTTATCCTTTCAGCTGTTTAGTCTCAAAGGTAACTAGCAAATGTGATAATGGATCAATCCATTTGACTGATAAATATCTGAGATCTCAAGAGCTTATCAAAGGATAAAAAAAATCCACAAATGCAGTACATCTGTTCATCAGAATTAAGTTACTGGAGTCTTATTTCATCATAACCATCTGATAGGTACTTAAAATTCAACAGTAGTTGTAATTTCCATATTTTCACCTACTTCCACTTCTTGGAGGCTGAAGCATTCCTCACAATCTACAATTTGTTCCACTTTCACATGCATCTGAACAGCCCTCGTGCATTGTGTGGCCGTCCAACTGGTAATGTCCAATCGTGGACATGCAATAGAGGTGGTCTCACAGGTGCTTTTCGTTCCTCACTGCTTGTTCTTCAGTCCTCCATCAAACACCATATTGCTGTACAAGCAAGCATCAGAGAAGTAAGTTCCAGGGATGTCTACCCGTTCCTCAGGGCTGGCAAGGAATCTGGATCCGTTTTGTATGGGGAGAATCACTTGCTCAGGCATGAAACATGTAGAGAAAGGGTTATCTAATGATCTGATGATTATGAGAATATCCTTTCAATGGGAAAAAGAGACTACCAATCTTTCTTCCTTTTCTTCTTATTCTGTCTGCTTCTGACTGAATTTTCTTCTCAGCTCTCCTTGCTGCTTCATCTTATCAGTAATTATCAAGCATTGTTAAGAATTATTAAAGGCTTCAGTGTCTGGGACTTTTAATTTAGACATGTGAAGGCAGATCCCAGACATCCCTCTATTAGTGCGTCACAACATGACAAAACTTGTGAGCGTCTAACCATAATCCACAGAGACCTTTCAATACGCTTCAGCATCTAAAACCAACAAAATATAATTGTTATTGTCATTCCAAATGGAGGTTTCAGTAAACCTCCAAGAATTTGGTCTTAATTATATCATGAAGTTTCGTCCTAAACAAGAAAAATGAGGATTGGAACATATAATAAACAGTCTAGAGGGAAAGAAGCTTACTATAATCTTCCCTGTGGTTTAAAACTCACACGCAGGCTCCTTATCCGAACCCTGCCTGTGAAACCTCGGAGCTCCCTGTCGTATCAGGTGTAAGGATTTGTGCAGTGCAAGAGTGTCTCCATGAATGAGGTTATCAATTCAAGGACTGTTTCAGTGCAAAAGGCACAATAAGGAAGGGGAGAAGCAATAAAGGAGACACACAGAGACACAAAACCTTGTAGGCAAGCAGTAATGAAGATGATGACAAAGAGCAAATCCTTGAGTCATTCATCAATGGGCCAATATGAAACTGCAGAGACAGCCAACCTGGTCTCTGTAAATGATGAGAGCAGGGAAACAAGATGAACATGAGGGGATTTGTGGATCTATGTAGAACTTCCTAAGGAATATTTGGAGGAAGGGAATAGGGGTGGAAAAGGAGGGAGAATATATAGGAGGGGATATATAATGAGACATTGAGTATAAGGAGCAGCTGGTCAGCATGCTTGGATGAGCAAGCCCTGCACTTGATCACGTTAGTCTGTCCTATCTTCTCACTAAATCTTTTCTTATCTAGCTTTTGGTGTCATCTTACTTTCTTCCCTGAGTACAAGTGCTGTAAGCACTGGGCACCAGTAACTGGAGAAACAGGAGTTGAGGGAGTTCAGATGAACATATGGAGCCAGACCATAGGCGATGGTGGCTGCATCTGCAGTGCCAGCAGCCAGCTGCACTGGAGTCCTGGTGTTGGCGGCTAGCGCGGGTGAGGGTCTCGGTGCCAGCCATGGGGGCCTGGGGCCATGGACTGAGTGGCCTGCGGACAACCCCCAGGTTGGGCAAGGGGGAAAAGGCCTCTGCATTAGACTTGTGGGTCATTGCGCCTGTGGGCCTGGGCAGCAGCTACTTGGGCCAGTAGCTGGGTGGCAGGGGTGCCCATGTCCTGGAGGCAGCCATCCATCTTTCAACATCAGTGTCACAAAATTTAAGGACATCTGGTATTTGACAGGACCAGAGCAAAATGGTCTTATGTGCATTGAGAAACTGAGAGAGATAATTCTTCTGAAGGTAGAGAGCATGCAGTGCTGTACAAATGTGAAATTTTATTGTGGTTTTGAGTGTTTCTAGAAAGAAGCCAAAACAAACAAATCACTCAGACTTACTGCAGAAATGAAAAGGAGTGCAATGTTAATGACTGGTTACAAAACCATCCGCTGGAAGGTTAAAATCTCCCAAACTGCATATGTAAGTATGTTTAATGATTACAATTCTTGACAGCAAACACTGGCTGTATATGACATATCCTGTTGTTATAGAATACATATATATACAGATACATATAAGATTGAAAAGGCACTAGAGTTTCCAAAGTAAAACACAAAAATTAACACTGTAAATCCAAAAATGGAGGCTGGGGAGTCCATTTAGAAAGACATACCAGAAGATAAACTTTCAAAATCCCACAAGAAACCAGTCTCCCACCAAAAGTCAGGGAACTTGATAGTCCAGCTGCCATTCATATCTTCAAAATCTCTCTTAATATGCTGGTCAGAGGTTAAAAAATGTTTGTAGCATAAAGTTATATAGATAAGGAAATATACAGTACTGGTACAGCAAACTACATAGCATTAGGCTTCTTACGAAGTAACGTAGTTCACGTATTTAATATCTGGGCAGCTTACTACAAAGTATGGTACTCCTGTTTGTACTGTTCCTATAATCATGAAAATGAGTGGGTTCTTGTAATGCTGAGAACCTGAATACATTTCTGTGCAAGCCATCCCCAAAATATCTTGGAGCTCTTTGTGGAATAAAACGCTGTTCAGATTGAGGGAGGGCAACCAAACCTCATGGCTAGCCTTTCCATTGCTTTTGCCAGTCATCTTCATCAGATTGAAATGTTTATGGTTTAAGAACTGGTTATGGTTCATCGCTTGGAAAAACTTGCTAGAGAATGATGCAATATGAAGGAAATTTCATAAGACAAAGTTTAGATCGTATACGCATGTGAAGAAAAGCTATGCAGAAATTAGTAGTAAAATTATCTTATGGTTGGATATGTCTTTTAATGGTCTTAATTTTTGTGATTGGAAGACTTTCCTTTGGTTGAGGAGGATAGGATTAGAGACCATCTGGGCAGGCTACACATCCACAAATCCATGGGCCCGGATGGGATGCGCCCACGGGTACTGAGGGAGCTGGCGGATGTTGTTGCCAGGCCGCTCTCCATCATCTTTGAAAGGTGCTGGAGAACTGGAGAGGTGCCTGAGGACTGGAAGAAAGTCAATGTCACTCCAGTCTTCAAAAAGGGCAAGAAGGAGGACCCAGGGAACTATAGGCCGGTCAGCCTCACCTCCAACCCTGCAAAGTGGATGGAACGGCTCATTCTGGATGTCATCTCCAGGCACATGGAGGAAAAGAAGGTGATCGGGAGTAGCCAGCATGGATTCACCAAGGGGAAATCCTGCTTGACCAATCTGATAGCCTTCTATGACTCTTGCTGACATCAGCAAAGCTTTTGACACTGTCTCCCATAACATCCTCAGGAAGTGTGGGTTAGACGAGTTGACAGTGAGGTGGATTGAGAACTGGCTTAAAGGCAGAGCTCAGAGGGTCGTCATCAGTGACATGGAGTCCAGTTGGAGGCCTGTGGCTAGTGGTGTCCCCCAGGGCTCACTACTGGGTCCCATCCTGTTCAACTTTTTCATCAATGACCTGGATGAGGGGACAGAGTGCCTCCTCAGCAAGTTGGCTGATGATACCAAGCTGGGAGGCATGGCTGACACACCTGAGGGCTGTGCTGCCATTCGGAGAGACCTGGACAGGCTGGAGAGCTGGGTGGAGAGGAACCTCATGAGGTTCAACAAGGGCAAGTGCAGAGTCCTGCACCCAGGAAGGAATAACCCCATGTATCAGTACAGGCTGGGGGCTGACCTGCTGGAGAGCAGCTCTGCAGGGAAGGACCTGACAGTGCTGGTGGACAGCAAGTTGACTATGAGCCAGCAATGTGCCCTTGTGGCCAAGAAGGCCAATGGTCTCCTGGGGTGCGTTGGGAAGAGTGTTGCCAGCAGGTCGAGGGAGGTGATCCTGCCCCTCTCCTCAGCCCTGGGGAGGCCTCACCTCGAGTGCTGTGTCCAGTTCTGGGCTCCCCACTACAACAGAGACATAGAGCTACTGGAAAGAGTCCAGCAGAGGGCTACGAAGGTGATCAGAGGGCTGGAGCACCTGCCCTATGAGGAACGGCTGCGAGAGCTGGGCCTGATTAGCCTGGGGAAGAGAAGACTGAGGGGGGATCTCATCAACGTGTACAAGTACCTGAAGGGAGGGTGTCAAGGGGACGGGGACAAACTCTTTTCAGTTGTCCCGTGTGACAGGACAAGAGGCAATGGGCAGAAATTGAAGCACAGGAAGTTCTGCCTGACCGTGAGGGGGAATTTCTTCCCTGTGGGAGTGACGGAGCACTGGGACAGGTTGCCCAGAGAGGTTGTGGAGTCTCCTTCTCTGGAGATCTTCAAGGCTCGCCTGGATGCAACCCTGTCTAACATGCTCTAGGTGACCCTGCTGAGCAGGGAGGTTGGACTAGATGCATCTCCAGAGGTCCCTTCCAACCTTACTGATTCTGTGATTCTATGATTTCATTGCCATACCTACAGACTGTAGGCTGTAAGTGCAGTATGCAGTGCAGTTATGCATTTGCAGGTCATAATTTCAGCAGTTTTAAGAAATGCTGAGTTTTTTTATATTAAATTTATTTACATATGAAATTAAAAACAAGCATCAAGAAAGTTCAAATAATTTCAATGTCTGTACATTATGTCTAGCGTAATGCACAAAGCAACAGATCAGTTGGTCCAGAGCAGATGCCATGTGAGAAGATACATTTGCCTTTTGGAGATGCCACTTCTTTGGTCTGATCCTTAGAGCAGCTACATATGTAAAAGACATCCGCTTCAAGAATGGTCCTGTGCATGTGAGAAATTTTACAAGTGTGCGAGAAAGTGTGCATGTGTTTAAAATTCTGCCACCTGCCACCATCATTTAGCCATATGGATATAAACAGAGAGCATACGATGGCAGACTGACTGAACAACCCAACTTTCTTTGAGAAATCTTCAGTAATGCTGTTACTGTAAGAGCCCCTGACTCTATTCAGCAAATTCTTATTTTCCTGAGATTTGTTTACTACTACTACTACGCAGATTTTGCCTTTTCCATATAGAACAGCTATGCTGGCTAGTTGTTCTGCAAAACTGCGATGGAGAATTGGGACTTCAGTAAATGCCAAGTGCCTCAGTTCCCACTGCATCTCCTAGGTGTTATCCTGGAAGCGTGGGCACGGGGGGACGGTGGAGTACAGGCGCAGTGGATGCAACATCAAAGCAGAGTTGGTTACAGCTACCTGGATCTGCAAACAGACCCTTCATTTCAAAGCTTTCGGCATGGTATCTTTAAGTAACTTGGACACAAAGTCCTTACAACTGTATGGTCACCGGTTGAGCACCATTCTATTATGTTTTTACTAAAAATGGACTGGATTCTTCCTGGAAAGGAGTGCAATTATCAATGCTTTTAGCAGAAACAAGAGTTTACAACAAGCTGCAACTCTGTGTTGCTAACTAGTAACACCTAGGCAATCTCAGAGAGAAGTGGTGTATTCTGTAACGGGGTGGGGAGGTTTCTTTGTAGACCCATTTGTCTTCAGTGGAACATTTTGTAGAAAACCCTGTTCCCTTTCCCAGGAAACTCAAAAGTAAAATTCCCACATAAGCAAATCCAAGGAGAGCTCCTGTGGTTTGGTTATCATTGAGAAAAATCTGACTTCTGTCCAGACTGAGTGGATTCCTTTATAAGTGTACACAGTAAGTAATTTTAAAGGAATAATCAAAACAGTCTGGAAAGATTATTTTGCTTTTAAGTATGCTCAAAACAGAGCTCAGTTCTAAACCGTGTTACTACTTGGATCTATCAGTTCAGTACTGCTAGCACAGCATGTATTAAACAGTGGAAGCACGCTTTGGCCATCAACAACCTTGCCAAAGTGTTTCCTGGTACTGGACAATTTGTGCTTCCGATAACTATTTCATCCTGCAAACAAATGTGTATTTGCATAGTCTTTGTATTTGTTGGTATTGAATATGATAGGTCTGCTGAGCCCAGAAATATATGCATGCACTCAAGTACGTAGAGAGTTAGGATTTCAGGGTCACGAAATGGGGGATGTACTGTATATAAGCAACTGGCAATTACTGTCACTTGTTAAAATAGTTTACAGTGGCCTATGAGGCACAGGAAGGAACATAGCACAGCTTTAAGTATAAAATGTTAGATTGTATATCCTATATTTAGCTCAAATGTGAAGCTTGCACAGAGATATTTATGTTGAAGATGAGACATACATAGTAAAAAAAAAAATCCTGAAAACAATTGATTTTTCTTCAAATTAAAACATTTCTCATTTTCTTTCTGTTAGCCTGTGAGACTGTACTTTCATGTAATGAGGCAATGCCCTGTGAACACAGAAGTTACGTATGCTCATGAAAAAATGGACCAGTATATCAAATTAAATAGAATGTATGCACCAGGGAATATTATCCTGGAGTATTTGTCAATGGCGTGAGTGTCGATCCGCATGCTGACGTATCTCTGATTTTTCCGCCTGCCTGAGCCCCTTTCAGACCCCAGCGCCAGCTGCACCATCATTCTGTCCTGTTTGTCTCCGTTCTCGGACACGTAGTGCCCGAGTTCGTTCACGTCACCGTCGTTGTAGCTGCCATCCATCATCATGGGCCGCGGCTGAGGGAGGCTGCACGCGCAGGGAAGCTGTGGACACAGTTATGAGTTATGTCCGGATACACGTGCACAGGGCCCTGTTCTCCTTGCAAAGGCAGAGGGAGGAAAGGCCTGTGGAGTCAGGCTCCTGGGACACACAAGGGAGAACGGGACCAGCGGGCGAGGATGGAGCTGGGCAGCAGCTTTTTTCTTCTCCGGTTTCACATCTGCAAGACAACTGAGAGCTGCGCAAAAAGCAGCTATCCTCTAGCACTGCTGTTCGTTTGGGAATGAGAAAGTTCATTTGGCTAAAGCACAGCTATCACCATGTAAATAAAGGTTGGGCCAGTTGTTTGAAGCTGAGAAAACCAGAAAAAAGAACAGAGGGAACCTGTGAGAAGGGATGCATTAGGCTTGCCCAACTTGAAGAGCTGATGCTGAGATTTTGGTGGTGTATATAATTTACCTAAAAAGCAAAAAGGGGAAATTCTGGACCATTATGTATAAGCCTAGGCACTGCCTGGGGAAAAATGAGGGAAATCTGCCATGTTATCTGACACCCAAAACGCAGTATCCATCTGGTGCTATTCACAGGTTTGTATTTGTATATTCAAAATAACAAAATATTTAAAGGTAAAATATTAAAACCTATTCCACTTCTACAGGCAGTGGAGGGCTATAGGTGGGGGAATGCAGCTGCCCTCATACACTGAAGAAACGCTGGTGAGCTTGAGTGCTGGGTATCTGCAGCTAATCTTTACAACCAACAATACTTTACTGATGGCGTCTTTTTGCCAGCATTGATTCTCCCAAGGCAGCAGAAAGCAAAACACTGTAGCTGCCAACTTTAGATAGTTCCCAGACATTTGATGCCCCTTTCCCCAGTGGCAAAGAACAGCATCGGAGATTGAAAACCTCACCTTGTCCCGGAGTTTCCTCTCCTTCCGCTCTTGCACTGTGGTCAGGTAATTCACTGCTGCATATTCCAGCACCGAGAGGAAGACGAACACAAAACTGACCCATAGGTAAATGTCCACCGCTTTGATGTAGGAAACACGAGGCATGGAGGCGTTCACTCCCGTGATGATTGTAGACATGGTCAGCACGGTGGTTATCCCTGAGAATATACCAGGACAGAGAGCTCATAAGGCATGTTCCAACCAGACTCTTTATCACTAACACCAGACGCAGATATAATTTCCTGACATCTCAGTTTACCTGACCGTATTTTTTTCACATTTAAGTGGTGGATTTTGTTGCCTGAGAAGGGTCCAGACAGCCCTGATTTCTAACTGGGGTTTTCCTTTTTTTATTGTGACGGTAATGCTAATTCTGATTTGAGCACATTCCTCACTGCATAGCAGCAGCACTTTGCCACTGTGCAAGCTGGCCCTCTTGTTACAAGCACTAATTATTCACATTAATAATCCATTCAGGAGTTGAAATGATGTATATATGCACAAAGGACTGAACTCACAGGAATATCTAAGTGCCTAACTGCTTCTAAAGGCAGTGCCTACATCTCTTGGAGAGCCTAGGCCCAGACATCTATGCTCCTGTTCAATGATTTCTCAAGGCACTGGATACTGCTTCTGAACATGGACTTGGACATGCCCCACTGCCATCTCCCTTAGGGCTGTATATATGCTCTTCCCTGAAGAACATAATTTTAACAATAAACAAAAAGTCCTGAAATGTGTTCACTGGAATAAATGGAAGGGCTCAAAGTCTGTAAAAACACAAATAGTATTTCACTGAGGACAAAGCATCCATTTTCAAATGAGATTCACATCCATAGCATAGTTCAGCTCCTATGGCAAATCTTGTGATATGTGGCTTCACCTGTCTGAGGAATGATGTGGAAGCAGAAGCTAAATCCCTCACAGTGCAGTACAATCTTACTTAGCAATTTGAATAATGCAGCTCAGCTTACTGTGTTACCTCCACCCTCTCTCCTCTAGAAAAACTCAATATACTTAAGGTTTGCTAGTGTTGCTAATTTCACATTCTTGCTCACTAAAATTTCTGAAGAATATTGAGACTGGTTCTGTACATGCTATGTATCTGTTACAAGCAATAAAAGCAGAGCTTGGTGTTTGCTCCCTGATTTGTCCTCATCGTCAGGGCCTTGCCTGTGACTGTCTCTTAGGTCTGCTGACTACGAGATCATTTTTACCTAAAGGAACTCTGGCAGGTACAGCTCGGCGATCGATCCAGAAAGACACCCAGGACAGCATAACCATGAGAGTGGCAGGGAAGTAAGTTTGGAGCAAGAAGAAGAAGATGTGTCGGCGCAAGGTGAAGTTTATGTACAGGCGATTGTACCATCCTGCATAACAGAGAGAAGAAACCAGAGAAGTTGCACCTAAGCCAAACCAATTTCAGGCAAGAGATGGTGCACCAGTGAAATAGTGCTACATCTGATTTTGGAAAACGCAAGCAATGACCACAGACGTTGCAGCTGACAGAAAAGAATCTTCATTGAACTGACTGCTGTAACCTACGTGTCTCTCAGGAGCAGGTCTTCCAGAGAAGATAACATAACCTGTGCACCCAGGGCATTTAATTCATATTAAAGCCTAGTGTGATCTTGAGGGGGAATAGCCTTTCTGGATTTTCTAACCATAGATTAAGTGCATTCAGAATAAGGCACTCCTCATTCCAGACAAGGAACATCAAATTATTTGAAAACAGTTAGTCTGAAGCAACATTCCCTTTTGGCAAGTGCTAATCAACTTTTGGAAATCCTCTGTGCAAGTCAGTTCTTAGAGGACTTCAGGGTACAAAGGTCTTAGAAAATCAGGGTCCTGTTTTTGTATGCCTTTCTAAACAGAAATGCATCTGATAATTTTGTAACTATTAACGTGGAAGGAATGGCGCAGTGCAGGCAGCACTGCAGTGAACAAATCATGAAGTCTGGCTGGCGATAGCTGGCACCTTTTGCAGTGCCAAGATCACCCTGGACCCTATCAAGGTCCTGGGCACCCCTGGACCTCCCAATGGGACATTCCTCTATAAAGAAGGGCAAGAGGGCTGGGCCTGACCCCTTTCCCACAGCCCACTCTCCACCAGGCGCTCCGTTACTCACCTGTGCTGCTGTAAAAGGCGAGTTTTGTGGTCGTGTGAAACTCCTGGATCAGGAACTGGGACAGAGATATCCTCTCGTCTGTTTTTAGGGAATCATTCCCGTTCTTCCAGTACAGCATGAGGTCATCCTCAGTGTAGGCATCTAGGGGAGCACAGCAAACTTTAATGCAATGCAGTGGAATAGCCATTACGGTACCTACAGCTCAGCACATGCCAATGCATGTTCCAAGTGAAATATAAGATCCTGGGTCAAAGGGCTGAATGCCACCAGCTGGCTGACAGCCCCAGAAGTTTAAGAGCTGTTGTTGGGGGAGATACCTGGGGCGAATGGATGCTGCTGGGCACTGCTGACATGCAGGCAAACCGCCCTAGGTAGAGCAGAAGGCTGGGGCAGCCCAGCTGACTTTTAGGGGGACACTGACAGGACAGCATTTGCCGATGATATTTAAAGTATATTTTCTTGTTGCAAACACCATCTAAAAGAATTATATCAAAAAATACTTAAGGGCAGGGATTTGTTCTCAGTTTTGAAGTTTGCTCACTTGGGTTAGACCTCCAATCTATTTACCAACTCCTTATTTTATAATCAAACCTAGGTGTAGGCGGCCACAGTGTGAACCCTTAGCTTACACACACCTCCCTTTAACTTACAGCTCTCAATCTCCAGGGAACATGTTTGTGTGTCCAGGGGAAAGCGACTGAAATCCATGTTGCACATTGCTGTTACTGTAACTCTAGGAATAATAAGAAACAGCACATCAAAAGCTAGGCTTCTTATGTGACTGAAAAATAGCAAAGCTTCGAGTTTATTTTGTTATTAAATAACTACCTGGTCAGTAACAGTTCATCGAGAAAAAAAGCACCTTCCTTTGAGCTAAAGCCATTCCATTTGAGCTAAAGCCATTTGTTCTTCTCAGCAAACTAGTGTTAGACTAGATGACTAGAAAGGCCACCATAAACTCCTACTAGATGAAAAAAGTAGGGAAGAAAATGGGAAAGGGCAGAGAGGAAACTTTTTTACCATTTGTAGTTTTCTCTGCACCCCTTGAACAGCCAGCTACTTATTCAAAACCTGGCAATCATACTTTGACATCAACCACTAGAGGGCACAGACGGTACCGAGAGATAGAACTGAAGCTGGTCGAAGCTCATGACCACTGAAATACTCTGCACTATAAAACAGAAACTCTGGTCTTCCTCTAGTCTGTCTCATTTATAATAGTATAATTCTATATATACTCTGGGAGCATCCAAAAATCTTGATTCAATTGCCTTGAGGAGTTAAGGAGAGGAGAGGAGTCAAGCTCAGTTTGTCCAGGACTGAATGGGAATTCAGATGTCCAAGATGCAAGCAGCAATCTTGAACGACTCCCCCCACCCATTGCCTCACACTTTACAGGCCCCCTGACACCAATAGCTCAGCAGTGTCTCTACTTGCAGCACAGGCATCCCCAGGTGCCTGGGGTCGGGTCCCGCTTGTTCCCGTTAGGGTCTCCATGTGGGCTGGACTGAGTGGTTCAGTTTACACCTAACCCCCATCAAGTTTCACAGGCTGAGCCTGTCCTGCCCATTTTGCATAGGGAGTTTGTGATGGTGAGGGTCTCCAAGGATGATCAAGAGCAGTCTGTGGGAACTTGTACTTTCTTTTAATCACCTACTTGCTTTTGACAGACCCTCAACCTGCCAGCTTAGCTGCTCAGTGATCAGACAACTGTCATTCTTTGGGGAACACATGGATTTACACTCAGTTCCCTTCTTAACAGACTCAACACCACATCTCTCTCTGGAGAGTGCTCCCACAACTGGGTTATTCTGGATGGAGAAATATGTTCCTCTCAAAGATGTTCCACCAGGCAGAAAATAAGGGAGAAAACCAGGCAGGGTCAGCATCAACCTCTAAACTAGATGTCACAACTCCCACTTGTTCCCACATTGGAGCATTCACGCATTGCACATGAAACAGTTACTGCATAAAAAGTACGACGGGTCTAAAGTCAGCATAATGTTTGCATTGCTTTAGCTGTACATGTGAGTCACTAGGAGTTATATACCCTCAGGTGAAGCTCATTATGTTGTGTGACTAAGGATGTTTGGTCTGTTGTCTTGCTTAATGTAAAGGTAAATTTGTATTCAGGGTAATTTATATCTCTTTGTAATTACCTGTAAAAACAGTAATTGCACATTTCATTAGGCCCTGAGACTCTGTTGCAAAATAAAGTGGGTAAATATAACCTTCCCAATGAACTATTGGCTGCACCACTGGTGTTGGCAACAGCGTTTTCATTTCTATGATCATGGTACCCTGTTTGAAGACTGGCAGCTGATGGGGAGAGAGATGTCCCTCACTAAGCTGGGCACATATGTCTTTGCCAACAGGTTGGCCAGCCTGGTAAAGAGAGCTTTAAACTAGGAAGGGTGGGGGAAAGGGAGAGTTATAGAGACAGGGAAGTCAACAAAACGTGGCTCAAGCTGGATGCCTCCACTGGGTGCATGCAGCTGTGCGAAGTGCATATGAGACACTTCAGGAAAGATAGGCTAGGAAGTGAGGTGGTGGAGTTGCTCTTTATGTGAGAGAGCAACTGGAATGTGTTGAACTCTGTCCAGGGGTGGATGAAACGCAAGTTGAGAGCTTATGGGTAAGAGTTAAAGAGCAGGCTAACATGGGGGACACTGTTGCAGCCATCCGATCAGGAAGAGGAAGTCAATGAGGCCTTTTACAGACAGCTGGAAGTAGCCTCACAATCACAGACCATGGCTCTCATGGAGAACTTCATCCACCCTGATATCTGCTGGAAGAAAACACAGCTAGGCAAAACAGTCCAGGAGACTCCTGCAGAGCATCAATGGTAACTTCTTGACACAGGTGGTGGAGGAGCCAACAAGGAGAGGTGTGCTGCCAGACCTTGTGCTAACAAACAAAGGAAGATTGGTTAGATATATGAAGACTGAGGGCAGCCTTGATCATGAGATAGTGGAGTTCAGGAGCTTGCAAGGAGCAAGCAGGGCAATAAGTAGGATCACAACCCTGGACTTCGGGAGAGCAAATTTTGGCCTCTTCAGGGAACTACTGGAATCCCATGGGAGGGGGGTTGAGGGATAGTATAGTGATTATCACATCTGCTTTACATGCTGAAGGTCCTAGGTTCAAGCACCAGTGGAACCAGCACCAGGAAATCTTTGGACTCGATGACCTCCAGAGGTCCCGTCAACCTTACTGATTCTGTGATTTTGTGGGTTAGGGTCCTAGAAGGAAGGGGAGTCCAAGAGAGCTAGTTAATATTCAAGTATCACTTCCTCCAAGCTCAAGAGCAGTGCATCCCTATGAGTAAGAAGTAAAGCAAAGGAGGCAGGAGACCTGCATGGGTGAGCAAGGAGCTCCTGGCAAAACTCAAACAGAAGTACACAGAACGTGGAAAAAGAGACAATCTACTTGGGAGGAATAAAAAAATGTTGTCAGAGTACGCAGGCATGTGATGAGGAAGGCTAAGGCCCATTTAGAATTAAATCTGGCAAGGGATGTCAAGGACAACAGGAAAGGCTTCCTCAAATACATCAGTAGCAAAAGGAAGACTAGGGAAAATGTGGGCCCACTGATGAATGGGGCAGGGGCCCTGGTGACAAAGGATGCAGAGCAGGCAGAGTTACCAAATGCCTTCTTTGCTTCAGTCTTCACTGCTAAGGGCAGCCCTCAGGAATACCAGAGCCTGGAGACAAGAGAGAAAGTCTGGAGAAAAGAAGACTTTCCTTTGGTGGAGGAGATTTGGGCTAGAGATCTTCTAGGCAAATTTGACATCCAGAAATTCATGGGCCCTGATGAGATGCACCCACAAGTGCTGAGGGAGCTGGTGGATGTCATTGCTAGGCTGCTCCACTCTCCTTCATCTTGGAAAGGTCATGGAGAACAGGAAAGGTGCCTGAAGAGTGGAAGAAAGCCAATGTCACTCCATCTTCAAAGGGGCAAGAAGGAGGACCCAAGAAATTACAGGTCAGTCAACCTCACCTCCATCCCTGGAAAGGGGATGGAACAGCTCATTCTGGATGTTGTCTCTAAGCATGTGGAGGAAAACAAGGTGATCAAGAGTAGTCAACATGGATTCACCAAGGGGAAATCCTGCTTAACCAATCTGATAGCCTTCTATGATGTAATGACTGGCTGGGTAGATGAGGAGAGAGCAGGGGACATTGTGTACCTTGACTTCAGCAAGGTTTCTGACACTGTCTCCCATAACATCCTCCTAAAGAAGCTCAGGAAGTGTGGGTTAGACGAGTGGACAGTGAAGTGGATTGAGAACTGGCTGAAAGGCAGAGCTCAGAGGGTTGTGATCAGTGGCACAGAGTCTAGTTCGAGGCATGTAGCTGGCAGTGTCCCCCAGAGATCGGTACTGGATCCAGTCTTGGTTCCTGCCAGCAATGCCTCTTTGCCTTATATGTGTGATTAACTTGTATGCGTGACATTGAACGTCATGAAACCTCATGACATTCAATAAAGGCAAGTGCAGGGTCCCGCACCCAGGAAGGAATAACCCCATGTATCAGTACAGGCTGGGGACTGACCTGCTGGAAAGCAGCTCTGTGGAGAAGGAACTAGGAGTGCTGGTGGACAACAAGTTGACAATGAGCCAGCAATGTGCCCTTACAGGCAAGAAGGCCAAAGGTATCCTGCGATGTGTTAGGAAGAGTGTTGCCAGCAGGTCAAGATCCTGCCCCTCTCCTCAGCCCTGGGGAGGCCTCATCTCGAGTACTGTGTCCAGTTCTGGACTCCCCACTACAACAGAGACATGGAGCTCCTGGAGAGAGGCCAGCAGAGGGCTACAAAGATGATCAGAGGGCTGGAGCATCTGCCCTATGAGGAACAGCTGCGAGAGCTGGGCCTCTTCAGCCTGGGGAAGAGAAGACTGAGGGGGGATCTTATCAATGTCTACAAATACCATAAGGGAGGGTGTCAAGAGGATGGGGACAAACTCTTTTCAGTGGCACCAAGTGATAGGACAAGAGGTAGTGGGCAGAAATTGAAGCACATGAAGTTCTACCTGAATATGAGGAGGAATTTCTTTCCTGTGAGAGTGACAGAGCACTGGCACAGGTTGCCCAGAGAGTCTCCTTCTCTGGAGATATTCAAAGCCTGCCTGGATGCAACTCTGTCTAACATGCTCTAGGTGATCCTGCTTGAGCAGGGAGGTTGGACTAGATGATCTCCAGAGGTCCCTTCCGACCTCAACCATTCTGTGATTCTGTGACAACTGCTTTGGACTTTTGTTTATTTTAAGACATTGCCTTTTTCCTTACATTGTGCCTTATCTCCTTTGCAATGCCTTGCAGTGATCACACCTTGCTTTTCCATGGTGAGTTCCCTCAAGGAACTGCAGTACGCGGCTGGTAGATCACACACACAAGACAATGAGGCATTGCTGGCAGGAACCAAGAAAATCGCTTCCTGCAAAGGGCACTTAATGAACTGGCACAAGTTACTGTCAGAGGGACCCAGATTTTCCTTCCCACTGGCTCTAGGCTAGTGAGGTCCAGCAGGCAATGGGAATGTGGTGTGTTAGGAGTTGCAAGGGGGATAGAGAAGTCACACAGATTAGGAAATCCCGCTCTCAAGGCAGACAAGCGGGAGGGACAGCAACTGGCTAGAGGAAGGTGACACAAACTGTTTCCTAGGAATGAAGTTTCAGTCCTGACTCTCACTCTATTTATATAATACTGGCCCAGATTGCCTCCTTGTGCACACACGCATTTTTATTATGATAACGGAAGGGGATTTTTCCTCCTGATCACAGCAGCTAGTCAGTACATTTATTTATTTATTCATAGCATGAAGCCATACAAAAATGAAATACAGGAGGAACCTATACTTTCACTCTCATTTCACTAATAACTAGCACTGATTGAATGCAATTTTACCTGAGACTATAAAGTACCTTCCCGTCTGGTTGGACTCGCAGCATGACATTATCAGTGGTGGTGTCGTGGATGAAGGAACGCTTGGAGTGGACAAAGAACATGTCGGGGACCCAGATCTTCTTCACAAGCCGGCCGTCAAACGTCATGCTTTGGTTGTTGGTGCTCGGGAAGGACAGCCTTTCGTCTTTCCAGTAGTGCCTCAGATAAAGGGTCATGGTGAAGTCCTGAAATAGACAGATTTGTATTACAACTAGTATCTTATTGCCATAGGCAAGTTTGGAGATCCTCTCTCCACCTGCCTGCAACGACTTCTCTCCTCTGGTACCAACAGTAAGTTACGAAGCACAGTTCCTGAAGTCATATCCACTCTCCAAGGTGCAGTGGCCAAGTTCAGCTGTAGCTTGCTTGCTCCTCAGGTCAAAATGACTTACTAGGTTCAGAAATCAGAGGCCTGCAGACGTCGGATCAAACACTGTGTTCTCCTGTCTGTGAGCCACTCCAGGGGCCAGACAGGAGAACACACCAAGGCAGTGGTAGGTACTGTGAGCTACGAACCACTTAACCCTCCAACCCCCTGATGACGTATTTCGGGAGCTGACTGTAAAGGAGCAAATGTTTACTACCTGAGCTGCCCCCACCACTCCTCCAGAAACTGCCTTCACCCAGGCAGCTGGCAGAAGTCACTGAAATGCGGGAGCTCTTCCTCCATCACAGCAATGGCAAGGGCACAAGTCTTAGGGTTATGCAAAGAAGTCATGGAGTCTCAGCCGAGATCCTAATGGGCTTATCAGGGGAGCTTCTAGATGAGATTTGCACAGGGGAGAGATGGTGTTTGAAGCCTACAGAAACCCAGAGCTATCAGGCTTTCCCAGGACATGATTTTCCTCTCCTCCCATCAGAGGTTATCATAGCTGGAGGCAGATCCCCACATGACATAGACTGGCACAGCTCTTTCGCTATGACTGATTTATAACAGGAGAGAGCAGGCTCAAACTCCGTCATTTGTTAAATCTTTTTATTACTGCCTTTTCCCCTTTTTCTCTTGACCTAGAGAGGTTTTCTGTATTTGGCTGAAATTTGGAGGGTTTTTTTTGCTCTTTCTCCCCACATATTGTACTCTTAGATCTGGTGTATGTTTCTTCTTTTCTAGCTCCATTGTATTTTCTGGATCTGACCATAGAAGCACATATGCTTGCATTTACCTTACTTATTTTGAAGGATCCCCCACATAGCTGATGCATTAAGCTCATGCATACATGTCTTTAAGCATGGGGTTGTACAGTGTAACATAATATATTGCCCATAAAATGAGGGAAAAGTGTCTAAGACTGACCAGTCTGCCATGGTACCTGAGTCAGGGCAGTTAAATGGGTTTGGGCTATTTTTTAAAAATTATTTGTCATTTTGATTTTTTCCACAACACTTTCCAATCCCTTTAAAATACATTTTTTTGCAATTTGCTTTCAGAAGTAGTTTATTAATCCAGGCTATGCTAGTACTACACTGGAGGTCAATATAATTCCAGAAAATGTTTTACATTGCATCCATCTGAAGCTTCCCAAAACCACTGACCATGTCATTTCTTTCTTTTTTCACTTCTTTCTTTTATTTTGGTCCATTCTATAGCATTCTTTAAGATTTTTTTCCTGTATACAGATTTAAAGAAAATCATTCAGGGAAACCTTTTTTATTGACTCCTAATTGGCTATTATCTCCTTTAAACAGAAATAAATTAAGTTAAGCCTCATTTTCTTGCATAAACATTTGCGTTTATGGTTGCTGTGGAAAAATCAAATATTTTCAGCTCTCATTAGAAATGATACATTAGTCCTAGTTTTCTGCTATTCAGTTGGGAACCACAATATTTTGTAATGTGTCGTCTGAAATTGCCCCAACCAACAACCATGTAATTTCTCCCTCTTCTTTTGATCCATTTCTCAGAGACATTATTTACTCTCTTGCTATTTTTGCAAACAAATTTCCAGTTTTGGGTGGGGTAACAATTTTTTTTCTACCTTTCCTCCAGACAAAACAGCTGCCCTGCACAGCCCACAAAAGCGGTGTTCATTTCAGAGTCAATTGCCCATAATAGATTGCTATAAATTTTAAAATTAATTAGACAAAAAATATCTGATTTTTGACATCCTAAAGAAATTTTAAAATGTCATTTATGACTTCCTCACTTTCTTGTAAATATTCAGAAAGTAAGAGAAAAGGAAAACTTGATATATTTACCTCAGCAAACTGAAATTTAGTACACAGCGAAGAACTCTGTAATTGATATGTGTTCATTCAAAAAGCAGACAGCAACGATCTTGCAAAGCACTATGGCCTTTTTATACAAAGCTGCCTGTGTTAAAAAGAATTGATTCTGCCATTTAAAGTCTTTCTCATCATTATTCTGCTAACAGCCAAAATTGACTCTGATTTTTTTTCCCCCGAGGCTATAAAGTACTTTTCCCATGTGACTGGGGGTTGTAGCATGATGCTATCTACAGCAGCAGCAGGGAGAAAGGTGTTTTAGAAATGTCGGCCTGGGTGGCTCTGACTGGCCATGCAGCAGCAGCCCAGTTGGCACTGATGGGACAGGCTCATGTTTCTTCCTTGGAGACCTAGGAAGGGAGGAGGGGACACTGTGAGGAGTAGTGGCAGCATTCAAAAACCAGGGGAAATACCCCAAAATCATAAGGTTTGCTTAAAAATAGAGCTTTTATTTTTTTTTTAACTTTGAAATTGTGACTATTGAGTTCTTTCCTTTTGCCTTTGAGTGTTCAAGCTTTTTGGAGGCTCTCTGACCACCTTCACAAACTTCCCCCGCAGCCACCAAGACTGGGAACACTCTAGGAGAGGCGAAAGCTGAGAGCTCCCACTGCTTAAGGTCAGGGCACAAAGAGCGCTAGAAACATGGGAGGTGGCTGGAGGCCTTCCAATGAGTTGGGGTAACATGTGCGCACAGACAGACTCGGTGCAGCCTCCTCACGCATCCTGGTATATCTCAGCTTTGTAACCCTACTGCACCTTGCAAATGGTGGAAGTCCAAGCTGACTCCAAATATCCCAGCGCATGCAAAAGCTAGAATTGCATGGTGGAGGGACATGACCAGGGTTATAATCCCACAGCAGAGTGTAAGTTTGATGCTGGCTAGACGTGATACAGTATGATACTCCGTCTGTACAAGGATTTCTTGTCCATGGCAGGGCAAAGCCAGGTGGGTGAGCTTGCACTGTTGGCAGTGCTGTGAGCTGTCCTGTTTGGTTCAGCCCTGGACATGAGCAGGATGTGCATGTACGCACATGCAAGCTCACACACGCACACACGCACGCACATCAACACAGAGCTGCCTCCTCTCAGTTGCTGCCTCTCATCGGGGAAGGACATACTGATAGCGGCTACCTGGCTACTTCTATGCTGTATGGGGCAAGAATAAACATTCGCTGACGTTCAGCAGAGCCTGACTCACAAATTTTGAATCATATAGGTCAGCAATACTGAAACCTCTTTAGGCTGGATAGGAGTGTTTAATTCAGCCACATGCTAAGAGAAGTCAATTGGAAATAACCAAATATGCTCAGAAACCTCCCATGAAGGATCAGAAACCTTGCTGGGTGAAATATTCCCATCAAATGGCTGAATGATTCTATTTTTTTCTGTCAGACCAAGGGAGAGACAAAGATTCTCTCTCACCTCACTGATTCCCCCACTCATCCCACACACTGCACTTTTATGTCAGCTTTCTCACAAATTAACGGCATGGGACCAGTGCCAAAACCACGGACGTCAGAGGGACTCTGCTGTTGAGGTAAGAGGAGCTTGGCTGGCCACAGACCACAGAGCAGGGACATTACACCTGGTGGGCAACAACCTGGACGCAGTTAAGTGAGAAACACTGACTGTGCTGCCGCAAAACTGTATTCCTGGTTTAGACATGGGAAGAGGTCAGATGAGAGCGTTCTAGCCCTATAGCAGTCATTAATTAAGAATGCAGAGAAGTTTGAGCTTTCTGTGAAATCATTAAACTATTAACACATTCGTTGAAATAGCAAAAAATTTCAAAAAGTATTTTGTATTGGGCTGTAATTATTTTTTTTTCTTACAAAGCAAAAACTGAGACATTTTGAGACTGCAGAAATGATCTGACAGGGTCAGTCTGAAAAGCTCTGTGTTTTGAAAGGATTCATAAAACTGATGTAGATCTTGCAGTGTTATATGTGGGACCATCTCCCATTCTCCTTCTGTGTTCCTACTCCCCTGCATGGCTGGTTATGTCATGCATGTATGATGTAAAGTATTTCCAAGAAAAATCTCTTCCAGAAGTCATACCCTACTTTCAGTGGTGTTTTGTGACAAAGAAAGCTTCTAAAACAAAAATCATAGAGGTCAAAATCCACAGCACTTTCAGAGTATTTGAAAATTGACAGTTTTCACATTACTAATTGCATGGTGGATTGGAAATGAAGGAGGAACATTCAGAAATGAATTTAGCCTGTGCAGAATGCCACCATCAGTCCTGACTGTCCCTGAAATCCTGCTTTACCGTCAGTGCAAAGATTAAGGGAAAGTCCTACGTAGCCTTATGTTGGTCCTCTGTACACAGCAGGGGCGATACAACTGCTAATGAACCGCAGGCAGATTCTAGAGAAACTTCTGCCCTTAGAAAACTTTCAGCCTCTTGCAGCTGTGCACTTCCCAAGGGGATGAGTAATTTGACCACAGAGAGAGCCTGTCTTTTGAGGTGACATTTAAATGACAAGCTCCTCTGTTCTCACCGCAGTGCTATGGCAAGATGGGTATGCTGTCACTGTCATGTACAGACTGCTGCTCACTCTGGCTGCCTTGCAGAGAGCAGAACTTACCAGTCTGACCCAGCGTTGCTCTAATGGCAGCTACGCGACTTCTGGTTTGGAGCTAGCTTGCCCCTGACCAAGCTCAGTACACAGGTGAAACCAGATTGCACCTGCAATGTATCGCACAAAGTGTAATAAAACTAACACATTAATTGTTCTCCTCTCCTCAGAGCTTTCAAATCTTATCACTTCTTAACAAAACATAAAAACCCAAATCTTTTGAGGGTAATTTTGGCAGTGCTGTGTCATTTTCTCCTAGAGAAAATAAAAGGTCTGTTTAACTTTTCTTTCTTTTGCTTGGAGACATTTAGAGAGAGAAAATAGTAGTTTGAGGTCAGTGGAACTAATTGTTGGCAGATCCTGGTCAAATACGTTGCCTAGAGAGTTTGTGGAGTTTCCACCCTTGGAGCTATTAAAAACTTGACTGGACATGGTCCTGGGCAACCTGCTCTCGCTGACCCTGCTTGAGGAGGAGAGTTGGACTAGAGGATCTCTAGAGGTGCCTTCCCACCTCAACAAAGCTGTTATTCTTACCATATCCACTTCAGAAATGCTATCCAGACTTTCAACTTGGACATCTACCCCAACTGGAATTGCAGGGCCTGGAAAAAGTCGAGAAAGTATAAACTTGGTGAGACAAGGTAACCATCTGATTTTCGTATCTTAAAGATAAAAATTGGTGTTCAGTCTAGAAAAGAAACAATAGTAAACTAACTGATTCCAGTGACTGGAATTCGTAATAAAAACTTAATAACAATGAAAATCAGCAATTAGACTAACTTATTCCTGACTTCCCCTCCACTATATTGCTTTTTACTGTTACATTTTCTAACAATCAACATACACATTTCTTAGGCTATAATATGCTTTGCAATGCTTTCAAAATGCAGAAAATCTTGGTGGAGCTGCCTGATTCTCAGTATAGGATGGGATCTTCTTTCTAAACTTGTCCTTCAAAATTTAAAAATAATGACTGTAGTGCTTAAGTCAAGGATTGACCATCCTCCAGCATATCCCACTCACACAGAGAGACATGGAGGCGCAGTTGAGAGGATGTGGGAGAATTATTCATAATTTTTCCCTCACTTCCTCTGCTCCACTTTCAGACTAATAGGATCCCTGAGAGCTACTCCACTTATTTTGCTTTTACGTCATTCGGTGTTTGGCTGTGGATGAGAAGGCATGAGGGCTGCCTGTGAAAGAGGCTCTGTTACACAGGCACATGCCACGGGGTCTGGGATTCCTGAGGAAAAGGGTCAGGCTACGATGGGACATAACAGGGATTTTATTTTTTCTCCCTCCTCCAGACCTTGACCTCTGGCAATTACAGTACAGGAGATCTGGCAGACAAACAATGCTCACTTTAGTGGATGGCTATGAAACTAAAACCATTTTAAATTAATTGAACATGCTGGTATTTTGTATATTGAGCATTTAGCAATAAAATCTTCTTCCTATCAGAGAATATAATGGTATCCTGGATTTGAATGACCATCTGTCAGCCAGAAAGGGCAGATAAATTACAACATTCTTTAATCCTATAGGTTGAAGAAAGCATGTTCTCCTTAATCCATTTCTCTAAAAGCTTAGCTTGCCGTAGCATGCAGCCACAAAACTGTGAGCAAAGTATTAACACACGGCATTCAAAATATTTTCTTTCTTATTGTAAATGAAATGGCCAGATCTGTAAATATGGTGCAACATTTGATTTTGCACAAACGTTGCAACAAAGTCCTAGAATTCCTGACATCTAGGAATAAATGTAAGATGTTCTAGTTGATTTTATCAGAATAAATTGTCATTGAATACCAGGAATATTAAATTGCCTCTATTCATGTTTCCATGCCTTTGGTTAAGCTATTTATTCAGTGAAGGAGGAAGGTTATTTCAGTGCAACCCTATTCCCTCACATATGTCATGAATCCATGACACAAAATAACAGAAATTAGAGACAGAAAAGGCTCTGCTTTGTTGATCTGCTTGTTGATATAACTTTTGTTACAGTATTAAAAAGTTATGATGAAGAATACCACTGACAAATGGGCATGTTTCATACCTCCAAAACCTGGTCTCATGCTGAAGTCATGGTCATCTATTCGCAGCAGCTGCTCTGACTTTGTCAGTGGAGATTTGGTGATGTCAGGGCTTCTTTTTAGAATTGGGCTACCAGGAGGAGAGAAACAGAGCTATGAGTCCTGATCAGTGCCTCTAAATATGCTATTTCACTGCAGTCCTAAAACTAGAGCCCATTCTTGCTCATTTGCCTCTTAAACCATGACTGAGTGATTGCTTGGAATAGGTGGTAGCATGTCATCAAAAAATAATTCTTGTATTCAATATTCAGTGCTTAGATAGCTATGGTAAAGCTGGCAGGCAGATAAAACATTTGTTTTGTGACTTTTGTCTCTGTAAAATTATCTGTGTATCTAATACTGTTTGGATACAAACATTCAAATGTGGACTAGAAAAATAGTGTGCAGGAGTAAATGAGGAAATGGAAATGCAGGGAAGCTTTTCTGACAATGATTTATGACAAGGCATGAGGACAGGAATTAGGGAAACAATATATCAAATAAGCTGCTGGCTGTAACCCAGGAACAAAATGGAGATAGGCTGGGAACCACGCCAGGAGGCAGCCCCCCCAACCCCCCATAGCTTGGGATAAAATGATTAGCTCCTGCCCCAGATTTCAAATGAGAATTAAAAGGAGCATTAAAGACTGGAGAGTTTGGAAAGGGTCATTCCAGATGCTGGCAGAGTCACATCAAATGTTGGGTGGAGGATGGTCTGCTCATCCTCTGAATCCACCTCTGAAAGTGAAAATAATGTTCAGCCCTGTAGCACAGGGACCTGGATTGTAGTTGCAGCAGCTCTTTTATAGCTCTGTAATGTAATTAAATCCTTGTTGCACTCTGAGATAGCCACATGACAGCTGATAAGACAGCATGAGAACTCAGAAAAGGGAGGAAAGATTTTGCTGTTTCTGAGTTTGAAAAAAAGATGATATGATCAGAGGGACACTTGCCTGAATATATAGAAAACAAGTCAAAAATAGATCAAACAAAACCATAGTAATAAAGAAACTTGATGGGGAATATTTTCCAAAGATAAAGTTTTTCATAAATCAGATTACTTAATCATGCTGTATTTTCTCATAGGCTGATGGACAGTCATACCACAGGAATCCAATACAATAATCTACTTCGATGTCCTGTCTTACAGAAGCTAGAAGCGTTAATAGTGACTCTGCTGTCAAACCCATAGCTTTACCTGAACTATAGAGCATTTTAGAAAGGTAGTCAGTCTGAATTTAATGATTTCTAAGGGTGAAGAGTTCACTGTATCCATTGGTGAGTTCTTCAAGTAATTAATTATCCACATGGAATTTTAAAAGATGCCCCCTGCTTCTACTTTAGATTTCTTTAATTCTGCCTCTGTCCACAGCATCTTGCCCCTATTTTGTTACATAGAAGTGACCTCACAAACCAGATGTCTATAAGTCAAAGCAAAACAATTCCTAAATTCTGTCTTGGCTACAAGAAATTCACTGCATTTCTTTCCTGTCTTGATGAAAAGCATGTGTCACAGAAGCTGGACCATTCTCACAGCTCTTATCAGAGTCTTTTTCTCTTTGTCAACATCCAGAAAAAAGTAGATGAACCTGAGGAATAAAGTAGCAGGCTTAGGGTGCAGTTAAGTAATTCAAAAATGCACTTCCATGCCCCTGGTGTTTAATAACAAAGTATTTGGCTATGAGCCATAGTTGTCTAGAAATGACCAAGAGGAAAGGGGGCCGGAGGTATATCAGAAAGAGACCTTCTGAGCTGTGAAAAGACTCATGTGGCTGTAGCGTGCATTAGGTAAGGTTTATATTCAGCTGAGACCCAGGAGTGTTTTTAACAGGTCATTGACTTGATCTTAGACATTTGTGTGTAGATTTGATCACCAATGACAGCTCTCTCTGCAACAAGCAGAGGGAAGGATGAGCAGGGCAACGCAGAGCCTGGGATGGGAGAGGGGTTAGCTTAGCAAAAGGAAAGCTGAGAGGGAATGTGTCTGCTCAAATGACGCTGGCATGAAGGAATGTGAGGTGAAAGGACCAGTCATATGAAACAACAACATTGGCACAAGAACAAACTGAACTGTGCAAAACAATTATGAATAAATCCAGGGTCAAAATTAAAATGTTTCTATCTCAACAGAACAGTGAGGTTCTGCTCTCCTAAACCAAAGTTTGGAGGGGCTAGTTCTTGTGTTTGTGTCAGAGAGACGGTTCATGCAGTCATCAGTGATGAAATCTGAGGACTCAGGGAGTCCCTTCCCTTCCTATGATTTTAGAGATTGAACGTAGTTCCTCAAATATCATATGCAGTGATATTTATACTTCCTTACTCATTGCTTCTTGTGCTCATACTGGGTGGACTTCACGGGTTAACCCCCTTCTAAAGGACCACCTTCCAAAGTGTGGTCTCATCCATTGGGACCTATGTGCCTTGCTGCTAATGACCTTGCATTTAGCCATCAAAATGCATGTTGTTAAGCAATTTGGGACCTAGATTTCTTAGTGGGATTGACAAAAACTGACAGTTATTTGCCTCTCCACTAAGTTTTACATTGCTTATAAACTTCACTGGCAATTGTTTCATGTGTTTTTTCAGCTCACTATGAAACATACTGAATAGCCCTGGGCAGGTAATAGATTTCTTCACATTCCTGTTGTAAACAACACGCTAAGTAACCGGCTTCCATCTACCGTGAGCTCCTGAGACACCAGTTCACTGGTTTTAATCTATGGATACGTTATCTATTTATATGAATTGGCTAGTACTAGCTTTTACAGGTCTCCTAAGTCTAAATCAAATACTTCACAGACACCTGGCTCTACGGTATCAACGCTCTGAGCTTTGCCTATCACTGCTGTAACCTCCATACCAAACAGTTTCGTTGCAAGTATACGAGGAGAGGGGGGAACAGTTTAGAACTACATTCATATTCTTAAATAAGATTTTTTTTTCCTAAGTCTTATCTTATAATCATAGAAATGGCACTGCTCGGGACAGATGATGGGAGGGCTTTTTTGCATTCCCAGTTGTTATTCACACGGTTTGTGGTTGTGGTGATTTTTATTTATTCTTCCTGTCGCAGGAGGGAACTAGTCAGTTTCGAACAGTATCTCTGACAACGGGGATCACTTTTGCTTGCCTTAATTTTGGCCTGTTTTGAAATACCCCTATTAAAGTGGCTAATTTTTAAAATTAAAAAAGATACATGTTAGATGTATAAATTATATATGAAAATATAAGGATAGGAGAAAAGTATTCTTATCTTGAGTAGTGATTTTATTAATTTCTGGTAATGGAAGAAGGAATAAATGCTTTTTTATTTTAAATAAAACTGTTACAAATGGCTTTTTTTTTAAAAAAAAAAAGGTTAATTTTCTTTTTTTTTTTCACTGACTCTAAAATTTTTCCATTTCGAAGTTGGTGACGAGGACAGAAACACAACCAGAACAGGAACGGTGCCGGGAGGGAGCCAGGGCCCGGCTTGGCGGTGCAGGGGGCTTCGCCTACCTGCCTTGCTTGTGCGCCTCGCCGGGGGCTTCCCGCCTCTGCCTCTGCAGCCGGCTGCGCGGAAAGGACCGGGAAAGGGAAGGAAAAAGAAAAAAGAGGTGAAACACCCTGTCACAGAGAGCAGTCACCTTTCCAGATCAAGCCGTCAGCAGCACGAGGAAGAAAAGAAACGGCCGTGGCTGGGTGGGATGCACAGGACGCCTTGTCTTTTGTCAGCCTACAAACATCCTTTGAACCTTTTATGTTTTTTACCTTTTTTTGACTGTTGTGTCTTTCCCAGGTATGATGTTCCCCAAAACAACCGACGGTGGGGGACTGCGAGTGCCCCGAGCCGGCAGTGGCTGGGGAGGTTGAGAGGTGTCCGGTGGCCTGATCCAGAGGCCAAAAGAATGGCAGATAAAAAAAAGGCTGGAAAATGCTGTTTTGGGTTCCTGGCCAAAGGACCCAGAAATATGGATCACATTCGTGCCCCCGCAGCCGAGGCCAGCTCTTCTGGGGGGGGGGGGGCTCAGAGGTTGCACGTGGTTGAGGTGGGCTCTAGCTGCAACACCCAGCACCTTTCCTGGCAGAAGAAGCAGAGTTGAATTTGAAAGGATGGAAGCTTTCCCTTAGCTTTTCTCACTTTCTGACTATTGGGATATCCCAGGCCACAGGGCCTTTTTTTTTATTTTGTGTAAAGAAATAATGAGAGAAATAAAACTCTGTCTGTGTGTGTGTGAAATCCCCCAAGCAGAGAGTAAGAGTATCTTGTAGGACAGTTACACAAGTATTTTGTTGCTTGGAACTTATTTTGGACACTCAACTCTTCTTGTTCAAAAAGTGAGTTTTGGAGGACCACCGTCAGCTTGAGCAGAAGGGTGCGAACACCAGGACCCACCTGGGCAAGCACACTCAGCTGTTCCTGCTGGCAAATGGGGATTCACTTCCTTAGAGAATCTGAGTCTTTTAGAGATAAGCAAAGCTTGTGAGCAGGCCATTCCAGTTATACAACCCCTCAGCTTTCAGTTGTGCACTTCACAGAAAAAAAAAATCTAAAATAATCCATATTCTTGTGGTGCTTGATCTGGTACACAGACACTCAGTATGAGGTAGCAAGTAGCAGATATATGCAACAACACACCTGTAGTGAGAAGAAACTCCCAGCTCCAACAAACCCCACCATCATAAAGACACTGTTACAATATGCCTGAAAGACAAGTTCCAGGGAACTGTCAGCCACGTGTGGCTGACAACCGGCATGTTCAGCTTCAATCGGTGGCCAGTAGTGAACTGCCTGTCTGAATCATGTGTGTGTTAGTATTAAATGTTTACCAATATACAGCTTGATATTAAAATAAGATTCTGTAGATGGAGACAATTCACACTGAAATAAATGTTCTGAACCATGCAACAATATTTATGGGGACTTTCATCTTTTCATGACAGGTTCATGGGCATAGAGAAGTATCTAAACTATCTGCTGAATAAGCTAGGAAAGGAAAGGAAAATGAGCTTTGGAGAGGAGAAGTTGAATGTGATCCAAATTCCCAGGAAACTTCAAGAAAACAGTTGGCTCTACCAGCTGACGTGCTTCACAAAGAAGGGCTGACTCTGCTGATGTATGTAATCTAAGCATGATGTCTCAGCTGAGCAGACAAGGCAGCCCTGAAGGAGACAGAAGAGTAGCTGTGGTAGGGTAGCTGAATACAGAGATCTTTCCAGTTTCAGCTTAATGTCTGTAGATAATATATGGGGCATTTTCACTTCAATTTCTTCACCAATGTCTATAAACTTTTGCCAAAAATAAATCTTTTTTTTTCGTCTTAACCAGGGAAAGGTGACAAGTTGAGGGTGAATTCATAATCTAATAGTGTCATCAAAACCTTGTGTCAGTCTGATGAGCTCCATCTTCACACCTCTCTTTTCCCCTCTCGAGGGGGATCTAACAGTTTTGCTGGGGGAAAGCACCCAGGACTGACACCCAGAGATGAATGAAATGTCCACAAGGACAGAGAGGGGCTAATTCCTGATAGTTTTTCTGAGGTATCAGGTTCAACTGCATCTAGTTAGTCTTCCTAAAAGAAACTATGCCCAACCAACCTAGAATCAGACATGGGTGATACTGACTAGTTTTCTATTTAAGACTTACTTGGTCTTCAAGAGGAATATATCTAATGACAGACCTGATTTTCTTAGATTTCCTCTAAAGCTTTTCTGTTGTCTACTTTGCAGATTCCAGGGAATTTCTGATTTTGTGACAGCTGCATTTGTAGCTATTAAGAAGTCCTCTCACCTTAGACTAATACCTCCATAAAACATCGTGCAGCTGTGCACAATCCATGCCATTCCTATGGGTCGCACTTTACAGCATCCAATCTTAGCTGGCAGATGTGAGAAACTGTGCATTGGAGCTAAGCTTCTGTAGTCTCCTGTGTGGTAACTGTTGCTTGAAAGGAGATGCTCTGGCAGGCTGCTTATCATAACCAAAATTTCAGCCACAAATTAGCCTGACTGCATTTGGCATATGGTTACTGTTGGAAGACTAACACACTGGTCTTGCAAAGAACCCTTCTCTGCAATCCAGAAAAGGTCTTGCCTGACCCTAGAGGCTACATGACTTCTGTTCATATCCCATCGAGACTGCTGTGGGATCTCGGCAGATGTGGCTGTCTCTGCTTAGCCAATGGCCACCTTCTGCATCTTGCACAGTCTCAGGATTGCCTGGCGTCAGAGATGCACCATGCAACAACTCTGACCCAGAGGAGCATGCAATCCCATGTGATAATTTCAGACTCTGTCACAAGCTGTATGGCAGCATGGTTATTTGGCATTCTCGTGGGGACAAGACAAGTGACAAACCCTTTAAATGTACAAATCCTGACTTGATGATTGACAAAAGAGCATAGCACTTCAACAGCCTCAGTTGGTAATCGTTTGTTTCTGCTCATGTAGGGAAAGCCTATGTACACACACTAGCAAAGACAATACATTATCAAAATAGAAATACAATCTACTCAAAGTGACAAAAGAATAGGAAAAAGTATGTGTGAGCAGTTCTCTTTATAGCATTGAATCTACTCATTAGAGGAAATTCATTATTTTCATGAGAGGCAAATATTTTCAAAATACTCTGGGGGAAAAATAAGAGAAATTGTAGAAATACATGTTTGTATTTTCATATTGTCTCTCAGCTGACTGTCAAGAAAGTCCCTGACCTTCTCAGGTGTTTGGCCAAAATTTTATTTAATCACTAAATGAAAAAGTAGTACTTTTACCAATGTAAGTATTAGTTTAAGAGTAAAAATAACATTTTAAACATTTAACATTTCTAAGCCAACTTTAAAATTTTAAGAAATTTGTTTATCTCTGTAATAAATACTAACTCTAGACAACTCTACTAATGAGACTTCTTTTTGCCTATTAGCCTATATTTCAAATCCTGCTCTTGAGATTTACAGAGGGAAACCTTCTTTTCTAATAATGATTGTTACTACCCAAGCAGCATCGCCCCTTTGGTGAGTGGAGGCCAAACTTCGGACCTTGCAGGGTAGATTTCCCCTGGGCTGAGAACTCCTGAAGCCAATGGGGAAAAACAATCTTTCTGGTGCTAAGGAGAAGCAGACAAACTCTATATATGGCCAGATGGGGAATGGGCGCACTGGGCTGTGCTGTCAACTCACTCTGAAGTGAAGCATTTGCCAAATTGAATTAGTTTCTTTCCAGAATCCATTCTGTATTTCCCTGAGGAGGACTAGGAATAAAACTGTATGGAGATGATCATCTTCCAGAGCTTTGGCCATGCAGCACCATTGTTATTCCAAGGAATGGATCCTTTGCACTGCATCTCTCCAGGACCTCAGATACTATGGAGCAAAATACTCTTGCTTTAACAATTGCTTGCAAACATTTCATCTTGCCCTCAAGCCCCAAGTTTTGAAAGGTGTGAAAATTTGCACATTCCTTACTCTTTTCCAACCTACATCACGTATCCTTTGTGTATACTCGATTTTGCTTAACAGCTCTGATTTTGAGGCTGTTTTTCCAAAAAGAAAGGTGCTGCTGTTGAGCACTTACTGTGCCAACTTAATCTAGAGTTTCTGCTTCCTAATACCTGGTCCATACTGCAGCTCTCAGCACTGCAGGGTCCCACCTCACCATTCCTAACGGCCTCCCTCTGTCTCGGGGTCAGAAACCAGTAAACCTCCCTTGCTCCCGCTAGCCATCATTGTATGGTCATTGCCTCCTCCACTTGCAGCCCCATGCGGCTACCCATGGAGGTGTGGGGCTGCCACCCCAGTTCTTCCCGTGAGGAGACTAACAACGGGGCAATTAGGCTGCACAAAAGCCCCAAGACCTGAGGTCGAGAATGGAAACTGCAATCTTCTGCCTTGCAGGTACACACTTGAGCCGCCTGCTGACATGTCTCACTGCTGCCCTCTTCTAGTCACCCAGCCGTCAGGAAGTTATTTCACGTTTCAAGCGTAAGCAGATTCTGGCAAAGATCTGACCTACTTACAGGTCTTCAAAATGCCCTAGTAAACCTCTGATTGTTTGGGAATAACGCTGGTATTCAAACAGGGAGATTGGAGGCCACCTTCTTGTTCTTTCTGGTTTTCATTTCTCTTTAAAGAGTTTATCTAACACTTCATGTTGGTCCTGAACCTATCCTGTCAAAAGAGCCACCAAGGCATGGCCTTGTAATTCATGGCAGCTGAATACTCTTCCTTCCTTACACCTGGCAAACCCACACGGTACCTCTTGTTCCTTCTGTGTGATTCTCCACTTCTAAACTAAGCTTTATTTCTACATCACAGATCAGCGTAATACGACCATGCTCCAGCCACCACAGCAGACTGTTCGCCTGTGCTTCAGTTCACCACCTTCGCTCCTTTATGCCAATCTCATTCACCTTTTCAGAGCTCTGAAGTCACTGCACTTCCCCCGTTTTTCTGCTTCCTTCTACAGTGCCAAGACATTTTTACCTGCTGCCACTCATTTCTCTAGTTACTGTGATTTGAAGCCCTGTCTCCGTCTGCTCAATAGCTTTTCTATTCCAGTTTCTGAAGAGTGTTCTGCTGGCTGAATGATCAATGGCAGCTACATTATGGGACCCAATTAGCCTGCCCATTCTGGCTGTGGATCAATCGCAGGTTGCTATGCCTTCTTCTCCATGCAGCTGCTGTCCATAAGTGCTTGCACCAAACAGCCTGCAGTCAGGAGCTTCGGTCCACAGATTGGTCACAGATTGCTCAGCACGACTGCTTGTCAACGCAGCCACGCACCACGGCAGGATTGCTCCTGCCTCCACTTGGATAACAGGCTGTTTTTAAAATAAACTAATAACTCCTGAGGTAAAACGCAGTGAATAATGAACAACTCTTTTCTTCCATGTCAATATTTAACTCCTAATAGTTACAGTGCCAAAAGGCATTTCATGGCTCATGAAGCTCACTGAGACACTTTATGAAAAAGCAACCAACATCACTGAAGCAGACTTGCATTTATTCGCAGCTCTCTCTAATGCATTACTCGAACAGTTCTCAGGCCCCTGATGGCAGCTGGGGTGATGCGCTCTCCAAAGCCATGTTTATTCCCTCAGATTCTCCCACTGCTTCAACGGATCTTGTATTATCACTGTCCCAAAGGCTGAGACTTACTGGCTGTGGGGACCTAACCGTAAATTGTGATTGCTAGGGAAAAACCATTCACCCAAGACCAGATTTTCACAGAGCTATATACACAAAGCAATAGGCATTTAATCCTTTGCTAAAGAAATCTGAGATTTACTATGGCATTCATAGTCCCTCCAACTCAGCAGAGAGGGCTCTAGAAGTAGGGATAACTATGTCTAATTTTTAAAGAGACAGTCCAAGCAGAAAATCTGAAGGCCTCAGCAGGCATTTGTGAATGCCCAGCTACACAGGATATGCATCAGAGAAATGTCAGGTGCACATTTGGAATGTGTGCCAGGGAACTCAAAGCATTTTGAATGCAACCATGCAAGTACGAGACAGGTCACTACCCATTTTGGTGTTTTGATTTACAATTACTAATGCAGTTTATATTTCTTATCTATAAATCATACTCTGTGTTTTCTCTATGTAAGGAAATATGCCAGTTATAAACTGGCCTATCTTACGATCTTATAGTCTTATTAGGATTTGGAACATTTCTTCCCCAAAGGATGAAACCAAAATATGAAAAGTAAAATTTGGGGTCTATTCCTGAAGAAAGGGGTAGATATAAGTTGCTGAGATGTAAAATAAGGGAGTAAAGAGGAGTACCCAGTGATTTAGCCACTAGCCTAAAGTGTGGGAGGGTGATGGGGGCAAAGCAAATTCCTCAGGTACCTCTGTGAAGGATGTCTCTGGTGTAGTGAAAATGTCTGAACTGACTCTGCACAGACCGCACTGGATTTGGAAGCAGAGGAGCCAGATTCACATGACTTTTCCTGAGTTTGAAGGGGGATGTTCTCAGGGACCAGTACAGATGGGTTTAATAGGTCAGGCTAGCACTAGCCTGGAAATCCTGGGGCTAGCTAGCACACGGGGACATGCCTTCAGTGTGGGGACATGCCTTTGAAATGGGGACTCTCAGTGTAAGGACAACTCTTTGCCCGTGTCGGGCACTGTGGGTTTTGGACGATAAAAATAGCTCACTTCCATATTCAACAATTAGAAACGATTTAGTGTGTTATAATTATCAAGTTTGCAAAATGCTTTATGGTCTTTGTATGTCAAACTCAAAGCGAGTTACCTGATAAATCGTTAACATATGGGAATTTCCAGAAGGAATTGGTTCACTCATCTCCACAAGAGAGACATCCAACACTGCCTAAATCAAGATTGATTGACATTTTTTATTAAAAAAGGAAAATTACAGTAAATTTGGGGACACTCTGTTCTCTCCACCCTTTACGGTATTCTTAGATTTGCAAAGAGGATGGTAGATCAGAGAAGAGATGTCAGATCCGATCCCATCTCAGGAAATTTTGTTTATACGCAATGGTGACATACTTGCTGCCCCTTCAGTCCCTTGCATCAGTGCAACATTTTGGCCATGGGCTAAGGGCAGCAACTGAACCTGAACCGGCTGCCCTGAGTAGAGGCACCCTCTGCCATGGAAAGCTTGGCAACCAGCAGCTGCGAAAGAGACACCCTGGATACCCATTCCCTCTCAGCTTATCATCTCATGCATGGATAATGTTCCCTAGCCCTTGTCTGGTGCAGAAAGACTGTAGACTCTCCCTCACTGTCCTCTGACACCACTATATACTTCATTTTGTCAGATACAAGCCTCTTTCTGTTATAAGCTCATGTAGTAATTTCTGAAACTCATACTGTGCTGTGATGCAGATGATCTACAGCCTATCCTACACCGATGCAAGGTGAGGGCGGGTGTTGAGGTTGCTGAGCCCGATTTTGCTGAAGCCGGTGGCCATTTTTATTTAGAAAGGGGGTTCTGAAGAAATTGATTAAGAAATTAATGAAATTAATGAAAATTCCCTCATCTCTGCTAGCTGCATTATCACGCTTGGCTCTAGGTTCCCTGTCCCTTATGGAGCAGCCAGCACACGCTGCAGCCAGACCACGGTGGGCAGCTTGTGTAGTACCTCAGATCCTGCACCCCTCTCGTTGCACGGACCTTATGCCACACCAGGCAGGGAGACTGCAGGAGCTGTCTACTTCTCAGTTTCCCTGTAAAACCACAGCTGGACAAGGCACTGAAGAACTTTTTATGAGGTAGGAGCTCCAGGAGAGAGCAGAGGAGATTAACCTAGCTTTCTGCAGAGGACAGAGCCTTGCAGGGGGGAGGACACGCTAATGGGAAAGGCAGAGATGCAAAAGCAGAACCTTATATAAAGGCCAAAATGTAATATATTCTGTGGTTAAAAAAAAGGGGGGGGGGAAAGTTATTTGCTGTAGAAGGCATTCTTATCCAGGAAAAGGGGAAAAGATGGACCTTTTAGGACTGCCCTGGGCCGAACATACTGTTGCAACAATGATGAATACAGTACTGAGCCTTAAAAGAGATTACTGTACAAGATTATTAACAGATTAAGTTAACTATAGTTATGCTTAAATATTTGACAAGCTTTCATTTGCTCCTCTGTTTTATCACTAGTTAATGACTTGGGTTCATATATCAGCATTATGCTAAACCAGAAAGCAGACTGGCTGGTGTCAAGCAAGGAAATAGAGTAGAGGTGGGAAGGAGCTCAGTGAGATGTGGTTTGTAGATGTATTACACTAACATACAGAAGGTTTCTGCAGAGAAAAAGAGAGGCAGGGGCAAAGAAAGCTTGAGTCTGCAGAAGACCCAGGCAAGACTAAAGAGAAAGGAAGATGCTGATGGGGGAAATGGGGACAGAGAGAAACGCTGGATAACACCAGAGAGAAAGTTGTCAGAAGTAGCAGAAAGGAGAGGTCAGGCTCAGAGGGCGCCTCCTCATTGCACAGTGAAAGTCCAGTGGTACAGAGATACCCGGGCTGTTCTGGGTGAGTAGGGTTGCCTGCTCGCCTGAGACTGGCATTGGGCAGAGGTGACACCCGGCCCGTGGACAAGTGGTGTGTCACCCTAGGGCCTCGCTGGGCTATCAAGCCCTCTTGCATGCAGGTATGCAGGCTGCTGGCTGGGAACGAGCCCGGCCTCTCTGCCTGGCACTGCCTGTGGCGGACGTAGCCAGGGGATGCCTTTCCCTTCTCTGCCCCAAATGAAGGAGAGGGGGCTGGGAACAGGGGGACCACAAAAAGTTGCCAAGATACATCCCTTTGACTTGCAAATGAATTAGGAAGACCTTAACCACATGAAGGAGATGCCAATGCGTAGGCGGTGCAATGGGTCTGAGTGAAGACTCGGAGGTAATCCAGAGCCTAAACGAGTGCTTTGAGAAAGAAGAAAAAGTGAGGTAGGGGAACCAGGAGAAAAAACATCCCATACCTGAGGGAGGATAGAACAAGCTTACTGAGGGAGGAAGCTTTCCTTATCCAGCAGCATACACAGCAAGAGTTTAAATTTGCCCTTCCTTTGTTTTTTATCTGGACATGAGCACTAGCAAAAGAAAAAACATTTAAGCAAAGTTATACATATTGATTATGGTTGTACAAATAAAAGCTCAGCCTTCCCATATGTGCCAGAAATTGCATCCAGAGGGTTCATGTTTGTTCAGTTTTGTGTTACATAAACTGAAAAGGGACTGAGAGAGCAGAAGGAGCATCACTGAGGTCTGTTCTGCTGGCTGGAGAAGCAAGCAAGTATGGTGCCAGGAGAGAAGTACATAAATAGGAGAAATGGATGGATGAAGGGAAGGACAGCGACTAACCAGCTAATGCAAAAAGTGCTGAAATGTTTAATGTCTGCCTCGGTCTTCAAAGAAAAGTTAAATTGTGACCAGATAAATGTGTCAGCACAGTGCAGAACAGGGAAAAACACCTTAAGGAGCAACTAGAAAAATTGAATGTGTTTTGCAACAGAATTTTTGACAGTGTAACTGTCTGCCTTAGTGTAAGTAGGGAGAAAAGTAGATTTCATTGCTAAACTAGTGAAATACAGTTTAGGAAACTGCGACAGTGAGCATGGCTGAAAGGCCTTAGTTAGAGGAACTACCATGATTTTGCTGTCAAGCTGGGAAGACATTTTAAACTAGATTTCATAGATTTCATCCTGGATTCACTACTGGTCAATATATTCAATAGTGCTGCAGATGACAGTAGTATAAAACTTGTGAATGACAGCATGCTTGAAGGGGATACAGACACTTTGGGGAGCAGGATCAGAAACCTGATCAGCAACCTCAGCACATTCGAGAAATGGTCTGGTATCACTAAGATGGACTTCAGCAATTCATCTACAACTACATGGAGTACAGAAAAATAGTTGTACAGATACAGAATAGGGAATAAATAACTAATTAGCAATACTACACTTGTTTTAGTTCCTTCCTTATGGTAGCGAAAACATGTTCTTTTTATAAGGGCAATCAAAACATCAACAGTTGAGATTACTTGCACTACCAAAAATGCAGCATGGTAGCAATTCCATTCTTAGAGAGACGTTAAGAAATACTCGTATTTATGCAAGACCAGGGATAGATTAAAATAAATGAACTAGGTAGTAACAAGTCGCTAGGATTTCACTCATAAGAAAGCCAAATAAGAAGCTGCCAAACTATCATTTAAGGTGGCCTTGGAGTCAAAGGAATGAAGGGTGACAACAGTATTCTGATTTGAAAAAAGAATTCCAAATGCAATCCAAGGTATTACAGACTTCTGCACTGGAAAAATTAGCTACAACTACAGTAAAAATTACTAAAAGTAGACAACAAATAAATATCATATACATTGAAGAAGAGTGAGAGATGTTTTGACTTTTCTTGAGGGATGTTATGCCCTATAAAGGTAATAGGGTTTTCTAACAGAGTTAATGACCACATGTATAAGGTCAACATGATCCTATCTAATCCAGATGACATAGTATACTTGGATTTCCAAAAAGATTTTGACAGGTCCTTTCTAAAGGCTTGTAAAGAGATCAAGCTGTCAGAAAAAGGAATCCTCATGTGGAAGATTATAAAATAGGAAATAAAGGGAATAGTGGACAATTTTCCTTATGAAGTAAGGTCGTCAGTATAGTCCTATGGGAACTGTATTGTTCAGTAAGTTTATAAATGATTTTGGAAAAAAAAGTTAAGTACTGGGTAATAATATTTACTGAAGATACATAGCTGTTCAAGGCAGTCAAAATTAAAAGTGAAGGTGAAGAGTAGGAACTTCATGAAGAGCAGGGCTTCATGATACCGACCGATGTAAGATAAAATGGCAGCACAAACTTAGCATTAATAAATGCAGACCAATACATATTGATTTGCACTTTATATTTTCACATTTCTCAATGTACTTTCAGAAATGATATGAAGATAGATACACACCAATGACCTCTAAATTAGCTGTTACTGTTTAGGAAGCAGGTCTCAGTATCAGTATCATTGTAGCTACTTCTTTGTAAACATCTTAATATTCCACAGTGCTCAAAAATATAAACATGGTGGTAGGTAGTATTAAGAAAGGAGCAGCAAACTAAATAGAAAATATTTAAATGCTGCTAGTAACTCCAAGGCATGTCCACATCTCACATATCCAGTACCCTTACTATAAAAAAACAGAGCAGAGCAAGGGGAGCGAGCCAAGGCTGGTCGGGGATGGAGACTGACTGCCAAACAGACCGAATGGAGCAGGGCTCCTAGGTGAGGAGAGAGACAACTGCAGAGTGATATGACAGAGTTATATAAAACTAGAAGTGACATGATGAAGATGAATAGGAATTCATTGCTCAAGAGTTTTCACAACACATAACAAAGAGAAGAAATGAAAGGAAGTACACTAACATAGTATATCATAATGCGGTGAAATTCATTCTCATAGAAGCCGAATGCTAAAAATATGAGTGAATTTGAAAGGTGAACAGGCAGTTCATATTAAAAAAGACCAGCAGAACCATTTTGCAGAAGAACCAATCTGTGACTCAGGAGATCCAAAAGCTGGAGGCAGAGAAGCTGTACCTGAGAAAGGTCCGTCTAGACGTGTCCTCTTTGTTCTGTTCTCTTTACTATCAGAAGCTTTTGGAGACAGATGCAGAGCTGGTGCCCCTCTGGCCAGTAGGCCTGTGCTTCTACTGTGTAACATAACATTATAGATGATTAGCAATCTGCAGCCTTCCTTCAGCAACGTGACTGAGGTTGTGGCAAAACTGGCCCCTGGCCACACAAAAGAAAGACTTAGCACATGTTACAGAGAAAAAAATGATGGGGCAATAACTTGGCTACACCATTCAGATTTTTCTTTCTAATTCACCTCTTTGCCAAATGTTGACTCATAGTGGACGATTCCTAAATTAAAAGAAAAAAATACACAAGATGAGATGGAAATAAATGGTGTAGGTAGTGGGATAGGAAGGGTAGGATGGATTTGCACGTACACATGGGCCTATAGAATTGATGATTCATGGCTTATGGAGCACAAGCAAGAAAAAGCTTGTGGCAGAGCTGTGTGTGCAGATGTGTTCCCAGCTGTGCACAGCAGAAACTCCTCTCTCCCTGGAACTGGACCACACACAGGCCCTGTGAGAGTCCACTCCAAGCTGTTGGCTTGCTTCTCTGCTTACAACAGCGTGATATCCTCGGCATGGCAATCACCTGCTCCAGGAGTGATAACTAATAAAAAAAATTTATATGTACTCAGTATGGAGAAATCTGCCTTGGTATTGTTGGGTTTGCCCCTTTTTTTCTTTTTTTTTTTCTTTTTTTATTTTCTTTTTTTTTGTTGTTGTTGGCTGCAGGTAGTTTTTTAGAGCCTGTTGTGTCTCCTCACACCAGCTCATAAACTGCACTGGAGTAATGGTAGACTAGAAGACAATGTGAATTTTCTGATCCTAGGCAAGTTATATGGTAGCAGCATTGACTGGTGATTTTATCATCAGTGGTACAGTAATTTAATGGTACTTGGGTCTACAAACTTAGCTACAGAAGAAGAGGCAACCTTTGGACTTGAATCACTTGAATAAAGATAGAAAACTGCATGAAGAGTGTAGACCCCCAAAAAATTTAGAAAGGATGAAAGGAGGCTGGTGATAATGAGGAAAGCAGAATGTATCATTCTTACAGAAGCATCAGTTGCAATGGCAACAAAAGCAAAGAGGGGAGATTTGTGATTGGGTTGTGAGAAAAGACACAGGATTTCTGTGAACTCGAAGAAAGTTATACAAGATTGAAGTTATGTGAAAGAACAACAGAGATGGAAAGAAGAAATGAGAGAAATGACAAAGGAAAAACAAAAAGTAAGATAATGTAGGATTAAGGATAGGAGCACTGTTGGAGAGAAGGAAAGGATTTCTGGCAAGTGGATGAAGAGGTAGGACAGCCAGCCAAAATGACTGCCAGAGGAGAGGACGAAGCTGTCAAATAATATTGAGTAAGAAGCAGCAGGAGAAATCCTGACAGGGAAGCCTGGCTTTGTGACAGGAGAAATGGATGTAGCTGGGAGCAAATAAATGAGGCAGGTGAGGAGGAGGGCAGAGGAAGCCCTCAGAGACAAAAAGGAGAGCGGGCAAGATGTAGGAGGGGAGCAAACTTCAATGGGGGAAAGAAAAGGAGGAAAGGATGGAGGTGAAAGGAGGCATGGAGATGAAAGGATGGAAAGGAAAAGCAGGTTACCGATAGAGGAGATGGAGACAACACAGCTGCACTGGCCTCAAGCCCTCACTGGGCCTCTTCCTGCTCTTATGATACCCAGTGCTGCCAATGCATATGCTAATCTTAAAAAACAGTGGCTTGGGAGCTATGGGTGCTCAGTGCCCCACTGAATCTCGCTCACTGCCGACAATGTTGCTCGTATGGGCAATGCTTTTATGGGGCAGCAGGCTTATCTTGCACTCTGAAGATCTGCTCTAAAGACAGCTTGCATTAGTAAGTCTTCCTCATGCAAATAAATGCTTTCAGGATCAATCCTTAGCATAAGATACAAGAGCAAAACTCCAGGACTAGAGAACAAATAAAGGATTACTGGAAGGAAAAAGGAAGAATTCCTCTTAGGGCTCTGGGATGATTTTGTAAGGCCAGAGAAGACATTTGAAGGGCAAGAAGCTACAACCTGCTCTACGTGTAAGAGGCAGCTTCAGTGAAGGTAGCAGAATAGCTGTATGTGATTTACAGACTGCAGACAGCTTGCAGACAACATGGCCAGGTATAGACGATCTGACAATACAGAAGTTCTTTCTGAATTTAATAAAAGCAAGAGAATGTGATTTTAATGTTGCAAAAGTTCAACCTTTGAGAAAGGACTGGGAAATAACCATGGCCATAACGATGCAGTGTAGCCTCCATCTGTTAGGAAGAATGTCATTAATTGTAATAACATCCAAAAATGTTATAAGGAGAAAGATCTTTTGCTATGAGAGAGACCTTCTGATAACAAGCCAAGGGCTTCTTGTAGAGGATGTCATTTAACTACTGTAAAAGATAGCTCTTACTGACAGAAACATGGGCAGGGAGCACTAGAGGAGCAGACAGTCAGCTGCTATTTGGAGAACAGATTGAGGTAAAATGGATATAATATGGGCAGAGAATGGTAGGGACATGACTAAAACCAAGAAGTGAGTCTCTTAGCTAAGATTAAACAAACAAGATCCATAAATCTTGCACAGTGAAACCTCTTCTAGTGAGTGTCATTTGTCTGAAAAGCAGTTATAATGCTGGTTGGGGAGATTTTAGTATTAAAAGAGAATTTTTTTCCTCTTCACTTGGCTGGCTCAGCTCCAGGATAGTTCTTTTCCTATTGCTCATCGTCTCTAGTGGTAATGATTCTGTAAGTCTAATTAGCAATACAGACTTTAGCCTTTTGGTTGGTTGAAAAGCTTGTGACCTTTAGACTACTCCTTTGGTGCCCCCTGGGCAGCCTGGTGGCTTTTCAAGAGATGGAACATTTGGGAAAGCAGCAGATAGCTGCCTTGCTGATGCCCTGGATCTCAGCTCCTTTCTGTTTGACTTTTTGGCACTGTGGATTTAGCAGGAGTAGAAATCTTTGCAAACCCTGCATGATCTGCACACAGCTGACTGCAGACTGTGAACAGGTCTGCAAGATGAGAAAGGTTTTATTTTTGTACTGCTGTACTTTGAAGTAGAATTCCTTTGAGGTGACTTGTCCTGGAGATTAGCAAAAATCAATAGCCGATTATTTGACTGGCACACATACATTTTTAACAATGAATTACGATAGTAGAGGGCTCTGTAGTAAGTCCCATGAATTTAAGCTAGCTACATTGCCACTTTCACTGTGACTGTACACATACTCAGACCAACAGTTTTTTGTCATTGTCTTGATACGCTTTGCATTGTGTTCCAAAGCCTCATCAGCCTTTAATTCAAGGAATTATTCAGGACCTTTTGCAAAATTCCTGTCATGCCAAAGCAGCCTCAAATGGCAGTGTTGCATGTATGAACTCTGATGGGGTAAACCATGCCTCTCAGCCCATCCTTCAAGGCCATTCTGTTTCATGCTAGAGTAGCCTCTTTGGGGTAACTACAGTGCCAAAAATTGTGACAGAGATGGTATCTGAACCTGCATCAGCAGGGCTGCAAGGCTGTGAGGTCAATTGGATTTGGGCAGGTGAACGGGCAAGCCCTGGGGATGAAAACTGCAGAGTGAATGGAGAGTTTTTATTTGAAAGCGGAGTTCAGAGCAATTGTGAGTCTTCTTGGAAGAAAATAACAGTAGTGGAATGGCTTCATCCAAAGAAACAAGCTAAACGCCTTTGTATTTCCCCCAACAGCTATACTACGAGAATCAGGAGCAAAGCTGGGCATGTCTCTCAAGGATAGAAAGAAAATAGCAGCCCAACCAAGGCAGCAAGTATCCACAGCACTAGTGGATGGCTTTGAACTCTAGCAGTCTGGCCAGTGGATGGTCTTATGCCCCTAAAGGGCTTCGGGAGGCTGAAAAGGCCACGAGCGCAAACTAAGCTAGGCCTGAGCAGGCTGCTGTGGTGTGGAACCAGCCTGGCCATTATGTTTTCCACTTTGAATGGATTCTCCATTTCAACCCATGCAGCTAATGTGCATGTAGGCCTCTCTGTGCCCCCAAGTGAGCCTTGTGGCATCTTCAAACAATTTTAACCAACAGACAGAGGCTTCCGTGAAGGGACAGGTTGGACGCTCTTGGTCCTTGCCTCAAGCCTTATGGTATAAAAGATAATAGTGCTCAGGGAGGAGTAACACAGTAAATTATGGTAACTTCTGCAAAATGAATATTCAGAGATGAGTCTTGAAGAAGAGAGAAGAAGTGTCAGCACCAAAGTATTCTGGAGACGTCTTCACTACAAGCTTCTACTTCTGACATTTTATAGGATCCCTCCTTGTCATATTTTTCTCCCAGGATCTAATTTTGCAACGGAAAAAAGCAAGACTGAAATGCAAAGGGATCCTGCCTACTTCAAAGTTTTCTCATGTGATCAGCATCTTAATGCTGAGCCTACAATTGAAGGTCCTACATGTAAAAGCAAAGAGGACAGGCTGTACTTGTGGGATGAGGGCCAGTGTCCTGCAGCAGAGGGATACCTAGTTTTTCTGGGCAGACATGATCTCCCATTGCAGGGCTGCAACGGAGACCCTGAACGAAGTCGCAAGAGGCCAACAGGAGTAACTCTGTGTACAGCACCTATGTGAGCACTATAGAAATAGTGTGCTCAGTTCTGCTGTTGACTGTGCAAAAGCAATAATGGACTGAGGAAAAGAAGCAAAACACTGAGTCAAAGGAAGGGATGTTTGGGAAACACTTTAGAGTGAGAAATTTAAGCAGCTCTATCTTATGAATGTATCTAAGAGAAGATGAAGAGGTGGCTTGATCCATCTACAAACATTTGGATGGAGAAGAGACAATATAGCAGAAAACAAAGCCAAATAGATGGAAGTTGAAGTTTTAAAAAAAACACTTTCAATCCTATTCTGAATTTATCTGACACTGAGGATAATTGTCAGAAGTTAGTGGTGCAATGTACAAATTATGCAGAAGACTTTGTTGCTTGTGTTAAGTGGGAAATCAGACAGATGTCCACAATGGTCTTTTTTGACCTTAAAAAGTTTAAGGTTGGCAAAATCATCAGTCTGTCTTGGCCTATCACACCACAGGGTGAAGTGAGCACTAATTCAGGCACCACGCTGCTGGTGGATGATGCTACTACTGGGCACCACAGCTGCTCCGCTCTCTCCATCAGCCCTCCTGGCTGTTGGTGCTTCCTGCCAATAAGATTGAAATAGGTCAGAAATGACCTCCTAGGCCAGTGCACTGCATGGGAAGGGCAGTAGACCTGGATCCCCAGAGCCAGGATGCCTCTGGGCTGTCTGACACGGCCATCTTCCTTCACCGGAACAGCTCTCCTGCTCATGGCCACCACAGTGTGTCTTGTTATTAGAGTAATTCTAACTGAATCACCTAATATCTTTTATTTCCCATGTGCATATAGACAGATAGGTTCACTGTGGGGTAGGATCTGGACACAGCTGCAGGGCTTCTACACCAGAGTAGGTGAAGAGGTAGTTCCTATAGGAATTGAATGATTTTTCCCCCTTTTTTGCATATTTTTAACACTTCCTTCTGCTGTGATTTATTATATTGCTTCTTAACTGCACCAATGCTTTAAAGTGTTTGAAGCAGGAAGATGCTAGAAAGAAAATGACTGTGTCTATGTGTTCTTCTGTGTGGGAAACTTTCCAGTTTTAGTTGTCGTACCTGCTCCTCACTCCTTAATTTTGTTACAGTCAGCATATCACCTCCACTGCCACTCTTATGAAACCTCAGTGCAAATGGAAGTTCCATGGTTATCTCGCAACAATATGGTCTGTAGTAATGTGTCCCCTGGGGGGTGATCACCAACAGAGCAACTGCATCCATTTTGCCAGTTATACCTCCACTAAGGTGGTATCATTCCTGAAGCCATTTCATACGGACAAGATGGCTTATGAATCCCCAAGGGCTAATCATGACACTGCAATTGCTCTATAATATAGCCCTGTCTTGCTTTTCTAAGCCACAGGTGCAAGGGCTACTGGATATATAGGTATCATGCTTTCCTCCCTACCACCTTCTGATCATTTTTCCTGAAGGTAAACACTCCTGCATTTCTCTTGCAGTGCCCTTCACAGTGTTGATGTTGTTCTGAAGTCATTAAATAATACGAACAGTGACTCTAGCCAAGCAGAAATTATAGAGTTTCAGCCTGTGACAAGCAGAAGTAAACAATATTTAAACAGTGATTCCATCTAAATATGTCAGCTTTAAAAAAAAAAAAAAAAAAAAAAAAAAGATTTTTCCTCCAGATATACCTTGTAATGTCCCGGAATTAAAAAAAAAAAAAAAAAAATATGGTATAAAATTCCAGATATTCTCCAAATAGAATATAAGTAATCAAAACTCAGCATGAAACAGTTCCTGTAGCAAAAAAATCTTTCTCAAACCAAAACGTCCTAAAGTGGCTATCTGCAAGACAGTGAGAAGAAAATTTTCACATATCCTTTTTGAGTGAGAGAGAGAGAGAGAGAGAAAGGAAGTATAGATTGAATATTTAATCTTCATTCAGTACTGTGTGCTTTTTTTCTGTTTCCTCTGCTAACTGACCATAGCCTTGAAGTTTACAGAAAGACCGACATTTTTTCCACTCAAAAGCACTATAAAACAACCAGTATGGTGATAAGAAAACAAATTCTGAATCTCTTCATATCAGATTTCCTGTCAATCTAAGTCAATATAACAATCCTTATCAACCTAAGCTTCCTATCCACTCTCATGTAAATACTCACAATTTAACCATAACAAATATAATCCAATACTTCTTTTTTGCACCTTTCCAAATTTTGAAACACTTCACAAACCCAGCTTTTTGTGTACAAATGGTTTTCACTATAGAAAATGCATTAATACTTATTCATTGGCAAAAATAGTAAAAGAAAATATTTTAGATCACAATCTGCACAGGCAAACTCCAGCTTTCTCTTTTTCTATGTTGACCTGAAACATTACATTTTTCCAAATTGTAGAAACCTCATTGTCAAAAATGAGACTCACCTGCCTTTCTTGTACACCTCATGTATTTCCTTCCCTTGTCGGTGGGCTCTGCATTCAGTACATAAAACCCATCCCCACAACAGCAGGAAGATGCTAAAATGCATTTTATGGACAGTCAACATGATATTTTAAGGTTCTGTATCCAGAAATAGTCCATTCAGGAAGAAGAAAACCAAAATGTAGACTCTGTTTCTCTTTTTAAGACATTATCGGTCTGATTGTTATTGGAAGGATGTTCACTCATACAAAAAATCATCCTGCAGTATTTAATCTGGACAGTGGGGAAAGCAATTTCCACTAAACCTATAAATCCCTCTACGTCAGATGGCAGGGATTTTCTAGCAGTGCTGAATTCATATATTCTCAGAGAACAATTATTTTTTGTCCAAACAAGCTATTTTATAAATTGGTTTAAATTGACCCTTTTTCCAGTACCTGTGGAAAATGGCATATTTATATATTTCTAGCTGGTTAACCAAAGAAGTGCAGTTGGTCAGACTTGTGTCATAAGTAGTTTTTAACCACTGAAAATATCTATATAGTAGTGACATTTGTTATAGGCAGTCCAATACATTTAAAAAATGTTAATAAACACATCTTAGCTTCCACCAAAAACCCCCCATGTATCAGCTTTCACTTGAAAGTCATCATTTCTATTTAGATTGACAGGATAGTATTTTGACCTTCTGTATTATTACTATTCTGTATTCTATGTTACTTTAATGCACAGTAATACTGTGGCTGGAGTGCCTGGTGCTTTCAAGACTGGAGTCACGTACCTTGATGCCCTGCCACACGGCTTGGGTGTGTAGAGTCTATGGAAAAGATTCAGGAGAGCAGGGAGAGCACACAGATGCATGAGCATAGGGGAGATATTTATCTTCTCTGAATATGGCTATCTAGAGGAGATCCTGCCAAAGCAGAGTAGTACATGGTGGAGCCACAGGTCTTGCAGAAAGACCTTTCTGAAGACCCTGGGGAACAGATCTGTACCTGGTCCAGACTGCCTCAGCTTTATTGACACCAATGAGCATTAACACTGTCTCAGGAGCTGCATAAACAACACATCAAGACTCACTGAGATTTCATTCCATCTTCTGAGATCCAATTTAGTGATTTGCTGGAGTAAAACGTTTCCTACACAAAGTCATGCAGGCTCCAGGAAATGGCAAAGGCTTCAAGAAATGCCAAAGCAGTCACCTGCAGTTTGTTCCGATGGTTAATTGCTGTTGCTAAACAAGTTCTATCGATCTTTTAAATTTATTTGCTTTCCATGTCCACTGGTTCACATGCCCTTCCTAATGAGGATAAAAAGTACCCTAATAACTGTTTTTTCCACCTGTGATGACACATGGATAAACTCAAATCAAATGTCTTCTTGGTCTTCTTTGCAATAATCTGTATCAAGTTTTACGAAGTCTTTCACCAAAAGGAACTTTTTCTTCTCTTTGGAATGTAATGCCGTACACATCTTTAAAAATTGCTAGTTCGTTGCTTATGAACCAGGTTGCTTCCTGGGAGCAATGGGGATTGGCAAGCAATGGATAAGGATGAATTCACTTAGTTTTCCAGTAAATGCTGGTAGTCCCCTGCTACACACGAGAGAATGGAAACCTTCATCTTCCAGTTAATAGAGGGAATTTACTAAGAGAAGCTCTTGAAAAGCCCCAAAAATATGTTCATTTTTTTTCATCATCATCATTCTTCACAGAAAAGTTTGAATATGAGCAATTCAGAGAACAATTCTAGAATAAATCATCATACAACTCCCAGAAGAAAACTAGATAAGGAATAGACAGCCTGGACTCATCAAGGACAAACAGGCTGAACAAACTTAATTTCTTTCCATGATGGGTTTAGTAGCTTGGGGAGAAGCAGTATATTTAGATAAGCTTTTAACTCCATCTCACATAATGTTCTCGTAAGCAAGCTAGGGAAGCACAGCCTTGATGAAACATGTATAGGGTGTATGTAAATCTTTGGCAGCGTTAACTTTGTTTATCAAGCTGTACCTTGAGAGCACTTATGAGTGACTCACTGCCAGGATGCAAGAGCACATCACGTTTCACAAACGACATACAAGGAAGTTGTATACAAGCTGGATGCCTAATTCAAAGAGAAAACTTGGCAAGGGCAGAAATGGCACAGTAGCTGTCTTCAGGTGTGTAGAAGTTATTGCAAAGAGAAAAATTCTCTATCATCTCAAATAGCCATAGTATACAGAACAAAGAGTAACATGTTGAAAGTTTTGTAAGGGAAAAGTGAGTTTAAGTATTAAATTAGATGCTAGGAAAACTTCCTAACAATAAGGACAGCAACAGAAGCTTTGCCATAGATTACGTGGGAAGGGTTTGCACTTGCCATCACTAGAAATCATTAAGAGAGGTATAGCTGATCCTGTCTTAGAAAAAAGGGCTAGACTAAATTACCTCTCCGGATCCCTTCCAGCATTATTTCTTTACGATTCTCCCAGAAAAAAAAGAAATGATGTGAAGTTGATATCTTTAAATTAGAACAAAGATGGAAAATTCAAACATCAAGGGAAAAGAGAGCAGGTGGCTATGTGACTGATACAGGAAAAATGAAAGAAAAAAAAGAAAATTTGAACAAAATATATTTTAAATATTGCCCTCAAATTCTGCTCAATCTTGATCTTACTAGTAGGTGAAGAGTTAATTTTGCTTGCTTTCTCTATGCAGGGCATCAAACCACAACTAGAGATTAAAAGATATAGCACTATTTTCATTCAGTAGATAGAAAGCCCTGTGGACACAAGAATGGAACAAGTAATTTGCAATGAACGGTATATTCAACAAATTCATCTGATTTTACAGCTTGTAGACTAGCTGTGAGCAGACAGAGGCTTCCTCAGATTGCTGCATTATTTAAGTTTATGGACTGAAATATTTTTGTTTTGTTTTGTTTTGTTTCCTAGGAAATCGTGACAAAATAGTGTAAATTTGAACCACTATTTAGTTTTACTTGAATTGATAATCTCATGGCATTTTTTTCCTGTTCACCCATCAAATGAGTGGTCACAAATACAAAGTTAAACATCCCACCTGCGTTCCAGATTCCACGCTAGTAATAATGTAAGCACTTGTGTTCCACCCACATCTGACAACACTCACTGGATGATCTCAGAGCAAATTTTAAAATATAGTTGAAAGTTACAATACTCTTGAGTCTGATAACTCTGCCACCAATTCTCTGGATAGATACAGTCATCAGAGCATGAAACGGTTGTGCCAGATCCCTCTTAGACAGTCAGTAGCTGATATAGGAACAGATCTGGAAGTCAGGACAGACTACAGACATGAGTCACTCAGCTGAGCAATTTTGAGCTTCACAACAGGAAAGGGCATTTATTTCCTCTTCTAAGGCTGAAGCTGTCTTTCTTGAAATGCTTTTTTGCTTCAAGTCAGATACCGTGCTTATCGGGTTTGCAGTGGGAGCTGAATACAGATGATAATCCACTAAAAAGGAAAACATTTCAGGCAGCTAAACAAAAGAAAACTGAACATGAAAGGTAAAACAGAACTCAAACAGAAATTAATATGTTTTGAATCTTTACAGTAGGTTCCCAGCTACCTAGTTGCTCAGCCAGTCTATTTATAAGTAGGCTGTCTTCAAAATGAGAGCATAGTCAGAACAAAAAAAAAAGATTTTTTTTCATTCTGTCTTTAAGTTAGCTGTGTAGTGAGATCCTGATCTTGTCAGAAGTGGAAATCTGGTGTGGAGAATGATCATACAAGCCACCAGCAATCTTAAGGAACCAGAAGTACTGTCACTGCCCAAGAAGCAAGGCACAACCCAGTGTGTCTGCCACAATGCAAACTCCAGTCAAAACACGATCCTGGCTTTCCCTTGTTCAGTTAATTACCCAAAGCTTTAAATATCACAGTAATATACAGTATACATAGTATAAATATAGTTAGAGCTATAATGAGACTGCAGCAGCCACACATAAAAGACCCAGTAGTGTTTACATTTTCTATCATCTCCTCCTATTGAGTGGCAGCCTTTATCTAAAAGCTTTTAATGCAAACAGAGATGAATGTGTCACTGCGTCCGTGCTGTGACTTAAGTTTGCAATAGCTGGAGGAGTATGAGGGTACGTGCCTGAGATATAATGCTGTTTGACTTCTGGAAAGTTATTTACCCTATGCAGCATTTTTTCCTTCAGAACCAGTTCTCCGTGTCTCCAGGGCACACTGTCAGAGTACTTGCTTTTTACTCCATTAGCACATTCAGTCAGAGCGTTGTCAGAGACCTTTAAAATCAGGCTTAGTATGGAGTTAGTAGGGTTTTTGTGTCCTGTGTCCCTTTTTAACAGGTGTCCTTACATTCTTTGGGGAGTTCATAGCCCCCGATACACTCTGTGTAAGTAAATATGTCAACTGGATACTTCATATTTTTTGTATACAGCACCATCTCCAAAGAGGATATTAACACAGATGCTACATAAAATTTGAACGACCTGGGGATGAGTGGCAAATTCACTGAATTTCACTATGGTGGTGTCAGCAGTGCTGGTGACTGTTCGTTCCCTTTGTAGCTCCATTCTTTATACGCCTTAAAATCAAACTCTGCAGGGAGCTGAGTGGTCAGAATGAAGCATGGAAACACGCATTTGCATTGCAATGGTTAAAACTAAAGGAGTCTAGGCAGAAGGGGAAAGAATATTTCCCCTGAAGGCACAAGAAGCAAATACAAATACAAATTTTCCAGTCTGTAACCTGAGGTGCTACATTTGTGGGAGACCAAGAGCTGCTGGGAAAGGGCAAGAGGGAGAATGTCCTAACAGAGAGATTTTACTTTTCAATGTTAAAAGTCAGTGAATGAGCTAGCATTAGGGTGCATCTGCATGGGAATCATGTCACTTCATACGGGTGAAAGTATCGTATTTGTTATTGTATTTGCCTTTATGCCTCTGCTCTGCTCTGGTCTCTCTTGCGTACAGCATCACATCAGAGCAGGTCTGCATGATCTTTGTGGAAGACACTGGGACTTCTCCTGTGAGGGATGAGGACATAGGTGGACCTCAAAAGATGACAAGCAAAAGTGAGTTAGATTTCTGTTCAATGTGAATGGCAGAGGGGAGAGAAACACCAAAGAATCTATAACCCCAAGCCTTTTTACCACAGAATAAAAACCGAACAGAGGCAAGGCGTGGGACACGTGCCTCTAAGCCGCTATAAATCCCTAAATGGATTGTACGCTGTATAAAAGGAAGGGGAAATAGGCCAAGCCTGCAGTGGGCAGCAAGCTGAAAGGCTGCAGCTAACAACGCGCTTCAGTGAATTGCAGTGCTTCGAGGCTGATGCGTTCGGGCGCTGTTCTTCGCTGCTTAAACGAATAACAATGCTACAGCACCACGGCGAGGCAAGTCTTTGATACCGCCCTGGTTTTCCGTCGGGCATTTCGCTCGGCGGCGTCTTTGTCCACCGAACGCTTCTCTCCTCCCCGCACGATGCGACGCGTTGCCATGCCCGGGCAGACCCGCCCGGGTTTGCAGGTGTTAAAGGCTACAACTGCTCTTACCAGTTTTAACAGGGTTAAAATACTGAAATATGCACATTTTAGTGCATATTGCAACCCCCTGGGAAGTATTTTTTTTGTCTGTTATTAGCAGGTATATTAGAGAGGGCAGATGTGGGATGCTACGTGTGTTAAGGACTCCCCGACACTCCTTATACATCCTAATCCACTGAGCACAATAAACTCCTTTACCAGGAGCAGCTGGTCCTTAAAGGGTGTGAGCCACGCTGGAAGAGCTGGGTCTAAAAGGGATCAGAGCATCCATGCAGGATTGAAATTGTAGTCTGCACATCCTGACTAGGCACTAATTTTGCTCTGACTACTAGATTCTGTTCTTCCTCCCTGCTACTGAGCCCACTGCTCAAGGGCCAGCATAACCCCAGCCAGGGTTATTCATCAGTAATATGTCAAATGCCCCTGCCTGTCCGCTGAAGAAGAATTCAAAATGCTCTTAGAAAGACAGCAATAAAATGGAGCAAAAGAGAAGGGTCAGCTCTTCTTGCAACATGAACACAGGAAACCCAACAGGGCCATCTCAAGGCAAAAGACGGTGCAAGTATAAATAACAGTCACAGAACTGTGACTTCGAGTCTTCTCCAAGTGTTATCCCCAGGGCCTCCACAGAGGCTGCTGAGATTTATCAGGGACTGATCTGAGTCATGACTCAACGACTCATGTCGTTTTCCAGACTATGCGACCAGAAGCTGCTACTAACTGTCAGGTTTTAGTGGTGTCACAGATTCATATTTTGAATAGAGCTTTTATTAATTTCAGTCTTCACATCATTTACAATTTTTTAACAGTGGAATTTTGATATTCCTTTTGCAGCACAAATTATCATTCATCCATTGAGAATTTTTTGAAGTATTTGATAGGCTCTTTTCACATTGATATCATAAAACAACAGGGTTTGGACATGAGACTGTCAAGTTCGGAACCTGGTTCCTTGCTATTTTAAGAGATGGTTTTGAGAGTCAGACTTTTTATTAATACACTCACTGTCTAAAGCTGATGTAATCTCATGCTATGGTTTTAATTTCTCCCTTTGGTTGCTAGGGTATTTGAACCTTTATACAAATAAAAGCTGAACTATAAGAGGAAGTTCAATGCTTGCATTTATTTTCTGATCAGCATACAATGAAGAAAATGCTTGTTTTCCTTTATGAGCTACTAAAAAAATCATGACAATACACCTGGGAGAGAAAATTAGACAGGGTTTCTCAGGGCCTTGTACAGTTGAAATTTGGATACCTCTAAGGGCAAAGTTTCCATGGCCACTCCAGGCAGTTTTTTCTTGTATCTAATAGGAATTTCCCTTGCTATAACTTGTGACTGCTGCCTCTTGCCCTTTTGCCAAGCACCTCTGAGCAGAGTTTGGACACATCTTCTCCTATAGCTGCTGCTTGGGCAGATGAAGACAACAGATATGCCCCCACCACACAGTCCCAGCTGCTATTCCACCAGTCCTTGCACCCAGCCACCACACATGCTCACCTGCATCATGCCAGCTCACTCCGTGGCCCAGAGGCCAAACAGCATTTACCTCCTGCCCTTGAAGCCAGAACTTCTCTTCCTGAGACACCGCCAGTCCAGGAGCAATTTCCTTCTTTATCCATCACCTTTTTTCTTTCTTTTTTTTTTTTTTTGATAACTTGGATAAACAGGTCCATACCTCCCAAAAAGCATAAAAGCTTCACGTAGGTGTTGTCATCCTCATTATACAAAGCAGGGCTTTCTGCATCGACCCAGGAGCAATGCTTTAGCAAGGGACAACCAGCTCAGCAAGGACAGAGAGGCCTTGACCTGCTGCAGGTGGGAACTGTGTAAAAAGAATGAAATGCCAGATGTTGAAAAGGAAGGGCATGTAGCTTGGGACTGTAGTATGGTAGGTGAGCTGTGTTACTGAAAAGCCAGCTTTTTTTTTTTTTTTTTTTTTAATTACCCATGTGGTTTCACCACTGTTTCTCATTTTTTCCTGTCAAAATTAGATAAATACCAGTTATATGAATCTGTGCATGTCCCACTAAAATGGTCAAGTGCTGAAGTCATTCAAAATAGCCACTGAACTCTATGAAGCTCAGTGCCAGAGGGAATCAGGGGCAGAAAAGATCTGTCAGCAAGGTCTCAGCAGCTCGCTGAGGGGGAACAGACAGAAGAAGGAATATTTATCTTATATTGCACTAGTTCCAGATAAAACAAAGAAAATTGAAAGTATTCCTCTTCACAGCCACACTAGAGTAGAATTTAAAGCATATTAGATACACTCTTAAGAGAGGAAAGACTTAAGCTCAATGGCAAACATAACTAGTAAGTTTTTTGCTATGCATTTTAGCCTCTTGTATCACTACTTTCTGCACATTTACCCTCCCACAGTTAGCATCTTCCATTTTTAATTCAATGTATTGATCTCATTTCGTCACACCTTCAAGCCAACGTACTCAGAAAAGAGTGAGCAGCAGCAGGACACCTGCTTTGTGTCGCTGGGGCAGCACCAAACGTCCCATCTGCAGCAGCGAGTCACCGCTTGTCCCCAAGGAAGCAGGTCTGTATTGTGCGTGCCCCAGCTTCTGCCACCACTGTTGTCCACCTGCCACTTATGTCCTGTCTGGGATGAGCCTGGTGAGATCTCTGGTGACTGGATGGAGTGGGTGATAGGCCTTACAGCTACTTCTGTAATTGCAATTAGAGGAACAGAATAATTTGCCATTTCCACCTCTGCTAGAGTAGGGCAACATAAAGCAGAAGGAAGAGGAAGAGGAAAAGTGAGATAGTTTTTTAATTGCTGTTCGCTTATTTTTCTTGTGCTTTTGGAATCCTAGATTGGTACTGTTTTGTCCTGGAGCCTGGCCAGCTCTGCAACAGGCCATGTCCTGGGAAACGCAGCCGGCCCAGGCCACTTCTCTGACCCCCAGAGCAAACCTTTCCCCTTGCTAAGACAGAGCTGGTTATCCTTTCGGTGCTTTTAACAACCAGCTGCTGCTGGTTGCCCAGCCTGTCGGATGGCAAAGGAGACCTTCAGCTCAGGCATCACCTTTCAGCCTCAGTAGTCACATCTCGCAAAAACTTGACAAGACTCCCCTCTGGCCTGAATAACAACGCTTCGGAAAAATGCTCTGAATGCTCTGCTGCTGAAAGGGGAAAGTGGCAAAAGAGATTCTTGGGCGAAGTGTCATGCTTCGGGACCGGCGAAGCAGTCTGGCTTGAACGCATCCGTCTGGGGAAAATCAGGGGAGGGCAGGTGGGCAGCGGGGCGGGGAGCGGTGCAGGCAGCTGGCTGTGCAGGTAGTGCGGCAGGCAGCAGTAGGAGAGGGCAGCAGCGGTGGGGACGGCAGCGCGGGCAGCGGTGCAGGCAGCGGTGCAGGCAGGCAGCAGTGCAGGCAGGCTCCCACCTGCTGGAGACAGGCAGCTCTTGCAGCCACTTTCCCAGGCTGCCCAAGCAGGGATCCCAGGGGGGTCCCTGAGGGCTGGGGCCTGGCTGGGCATTGCCCAGCCCCAGCTGCAGCCTGCGAGGTCGAGGAGGAGGTGCAGGGTGGCTTGGAAGCAGCTCGAGGGGGAGCAACACTGGGGTATTCACGTGCTGGCTGCACTGGACAACTGGTGGCAGGAGTGGGAAAGGGGCAGATAAGCAAACCTCCCTCCCAAGGGAGAGAGGAGGATCGTTTTTCATGCAAAAATGTGACTAGGAGACCCTTCTTTAGTAAGCATGGGGCTTACGTGGGTGTCATTCATGTGATTTGGTGTATTAGGGGAATTAACCCTAGCATGAAAGAGCGACTATAACCAGATGTGTTTGCATCTGGAAGGAATCCTCTGAGAAAGGGAGAGGATAGGAAGAGGCCCATAAAATTGCCCAGCATGGGCAATGAGACAAAATTCAGGTTGCTACAGTCTCCTCCCATCCTCATATGTGGGTAAACAGACTTCAGGGTAGCCAGTCTAGCAGCTTCCATATGCATTAAAATTCACGAAGAGATGTGAAAAAAAATTTGAACCTTTCTTCTCTCCCCTCCTTCAAAAGGTGTCACTCCTTGCAGAAACACTTAACATTAATGTTTTTTGTTTATAGGTTTGGTGTGAACAGGGTTTTCACTGAACTCTTTCAAACTTGAAAATGGGCTCTGATTTCTTTGGCCAAGCTCTTTCCCTTCCCTCTCCCTGCCAAAGTGAGTTTGTTATTGAAGGTCTGGCACTAATGGCATTAGATTGCTAGGTCTTTAAAGGAAAATAATGTAATTATTTCAGAGAAACCCGGTGCAGACCTGCCTTATAACAGAGGAGACAGTGGTTTGAGGTGCTCTGGGTAAGGACCCAAAATGCAGACTCTGGGCCTGTATCGTGGCAAGCTTATGGCTTTGCAGCACAACATGCTGATATCGGCCCAGAAATAGTCAGGAACTGCAGAAATCTCCTCAGGAAATCCAGCCCTTGGTATGTAGGAATAGGATGGCTGAGTTTTGTGCTGAGTATATGAAGCATGACATGTTTGGGAAAATAACATGCCTTTGCCAAAAGAAAGACTATTCTAAGAGCAGACGTTGGTTTTGATTTCGATGAGAAAGTGAAATTTCCATGATCAGGAATGAAAACATAACACGATTACACTCTTCCATGGATTATAGCACTGGAATCACTGTAGAAAATTAAATTGTGGAAGTTTTTCTTTTTCCAAATATGTAATATTTCAAAGTGTGCAAAGGGTCTTGGGATGCACTTTCACTGTTTTATTGGGCTTACCCATGTCTGTGGCTGAAAACTGCCTTACAAGACGGAGGGAGCTGTGCCTCTTTCTAGGCTCCCTAAAGGACAAACCGAGATCTCCCTGTACACAGTGGAGCCTAGGTAGGATCACCGTATTTCTGGCAGAGAAAAAAGTAGTGATGGACAAATATACGGGAGCGCTGTGAAGAGCAAGGAGATGTGCAAAACCTGCCCATGATACCCCAGCACATGAATGCTGAGCAGTTTGGTAACATGTGATTTCCTGCTTTGTTGCCTATAATGGTGCCCAGAGAAGATATTGTATTTCTCAGTGATTTCACCTAAAGAGATCAAAAAGCCCTAAACACCCAGAATCTTCTTCCACTTTTTGCATGAAAATCAAAAGCATCAGCAAAGCTTGGCCTTTTTTTTCCCTATCATTCCTCTCTGTTCCTTTATTCTTAGCGTCTTTTAACAGCAAGACTGAGTAAGGAAATGAAATAAAAGCAGAAGACTGCAAAGTAAATATTTCTACAACAGAGTGTTTTGAGATAGATTTTTTTTTTAACTTGATTCTTTTAGAACACCCAAACCAGGAATGTATTGGCATTTCTTTGACAGATTATCTGGTCTTTTTTGTCTTGCTCTAGTGCCAGAGCAAATAAAAAAAACAGTAGTCATTACCATGCACATGCTTTCTGTGAGGGCTTCCCCAGCTGCATCCCAAAGCTCCTCTCTCCACTTGACATCCAATACGTTGTTGAACGTGCCAGGTGCAGAAAGGCGATTACCTGCCTGCCGGCTGGCGTCCTTTTAGCAGCAACGTCTTTTCCAGGCCAAACAAAGCATTAGAAAACACGGAAAGAGAGGTTCAGCATTTTCTGAGAGCTGATGAAGGTGATCTACCGGGTCTGCTCCATCTCTGATGTTGACGGTCAAACGCTTTCATCTCCTCACTCTGTTTAACTGCAGCAACGTTTTCCCGTAGCTGTGACCGTGGCTTGTAATGCCTGTTGCGGTGCAGGTAGCCTCAGCCCTACTTGCATACGCTTCTCACACTTACTTACATATTTAATCTGTTTTCTGCAGCTTGACAGCACTGGAAGAAAAGAAGAAAGCAGACGCCAATGTCTACAAGACGCTGGCTGGCCCAGCCTTCTCTCATTTTCCCAGCTGAGACTCGGCAGCACGTGGGCTGCTGCTCACCCCGGGGAAGCCTTGTTTGTTCCGTGTACAGGGTATAGCTTGTGGTTTTCTTTTTTCCCTACTTTATGAGTATTTAATTTAAATCAAGATACTATAAGATCTAAAATGCTGGAATAAAACAGAATAATTCTTTCTTTAATCTATAATATTAAATTCCTTCCAAATGTTTCCTATGAGATCACCAACAAATCAACAGGATAACTCCTATCAGATTATCAGTAAACTTAAATAGTAATAAAAACCAATACTCACAAGTATAAGTCATGCTTGCTTTCCAGTATGCAAGTCAGTTTTATTATATCAATATTCTAGGCTCATGGGAAAAACATAATGATTTTTCTTCTTCATCAGTGATTATTATTGACATTTCTGTGGATTTGGCTTTGCAGTCAGTTTTGCTTTTGATCTCAGGCTTTTAGGAGGGTATCGCAGCTTCTTGGGCCAGGATACAGATGCTTCTGTAAGTCCTCGCCTGCAGGGAGCCTGGAGAAAGGGTAAAACAAAGTATTTCCCCCCACCAAGCAGAGCCCAGAAGTCAGCTCCTGAAGCTGTATCTCAAGGAATGTCCTAAGGGTGGACAAGGACATTAATGGGCCGGTATTAAATGCAATCGCTTTCGAGTGGGAGAAGTACCAGGAGCCTCCCGAGGGCCGTGAGTGTGAAAGCCTGCGTGGGTTACGCGGGGATTCGGAGAGGCACATTTCTGTCCTTTAGTTTGCCGTGTGTCCGGAATGGGCTGCGGGACAGATCCTGCGGCCAGGATAAAGTGACGTTGTCCAAGAGCCCGGATGCGGGGGCCCGCGCGGTTCCTTGCACGACTAGCCACCGGCTCCGCCGCAAAGCCCGCGGGGAGACGGAGCACATCTACGTCACCAGGCGATGATTTAACGTATTGTACTCTTTAGGAAATAAATTCAGTCCTCCTGGAACTGGGATCTGACTTAGACTGGATGAATCATAACCTTTAAAAATGAGACTTTTTTTTTTCTTTTTTCGTCTATTTTTCCTGCAGAACAAAGCCGGATTTAAAGGTCTGCTGTGGGTGGATGATTGCAACCCTTGATCCACTGCCAACAGCATTATATTACATAAAGAGTTTTTTTTTCTTCATTACGAATTAATCTGTGCTAACCAACTGTCAACTGCTGGTAATGACAATTTATTAACATGCTGCCCTCTCTGAACTAGGGGCATTTAACTGACTTATTACATTAGATGTAATATGAAAATGCACTTATATATATCCCAGATACACATGGGCTTGCGGCCTGTCCACCCACGTGTGCACTGATATAGGAGAGCAAGGGTGGCAGCAGCACCCAGCTGGCCGGCAGCCCAGCCCAGCTCCCACCTCTCTTGCCACACTTGCCTCCACCCAAAAGCAGAGCTAAGAAAACCCACCCGCCTCTTGAAAACTCCAATTTGAAGTATACTGGGGGATTTGCCACCATGGCAGGAGCTAAAGTTTGCTGTGATGCAGAAGGCATGGAAGAACCCTTATAGGCATCTATGGGATGCATTAATTTGTTTATGGTTAAGTGAGGGTGAGGGGTTTATTTTGCCCTACAAAATTTTTGTAAATGCTCAAAAACCAGTTACTTTTGAGGCTACCAAAAAATCTTAGCAGATTTTATGATAAAGATGGAGTGCTGCTCCTGGAGGAGCTATTGTCTCTAAGCAGTATAATGACATTTAATGAAATAGATCCCCCAAAAAATCAAATTCCAACCTCAACCTCAACCACTATTTCTAACTTTGTGCGGAGAGTTGGCCCTCTCTGCAGAGATGTCCTCTGCACTGCATAGGAAAGTGGGGTGAAAGAATATATCTGCTCCCTTCACAGCTCCAGGAGAGTCTCTACAGGATCAGAAACTGGCCTGCTCACCAGAGCAACCTCATCCTTTTCACTAGTCATTGAGATTTGACACAAAAAATGATGCACAATCTCTCCTTTGGTGGTTATCATTCCCGTTTGTGCTGGGTGTTGCTGTCTGTGGGCCAAAAGAAGAGTAACAGCAAAGCAGAGGATGCCTGTGCCAGCGCTGCTGGCTCTCTGAATGCCCAGGGTATGTAGGCAGAGCTGTAGCTTATTTAGCAGAAAAGCAGATGGAGCTAGAGAAATGCACAAACTTCTGTTAGACCAATCTACGCAGTTGATACCCATCCCCAGACCCTGCCCTGCTACTTCTTGCGTGGAAGGAAACGATGCAAGCTAGTTGGGGGCCATACTGCTTGAGTGCAACAAGGCTTTTGCAAGGCTTTGCTATTAGCAAGCTAAGGACACTTTGAAGAGGGACGCAGACAGAGAGGAGGCTGTTTAGTCCAGAGGAGGGAAGAACAGCAGGAAACCTGCTAGATATCTGCAGATACGTAAAAAGTATAAAACCTTTCTTTCATACTCACTGCAAGCCAGACAAGGAATAACAGACCTGAGTTACAGCAAGGGAGATTTAGTTTGGATCCCAGTAAACACTTTCTAATTTTAAGGCCGGTTAACCACGGGTATAAACTGCCTGGGGAGCTTGTGGGATTGCAGGTTTTTAAGAACAGGCTGGACAAGCATCTGTCAGAAATGATTTAAGTACAGTCGATCCTGCCTTCAGGCAAGGGAACAGGCTGGTTGGCCTCTCAACATCCCTGCCAAACCTACTCTCTGTATGACTGCTGTGGCAGAGCCCTGCACACCAGCCTGTTTCCCATTGCAGGGCCATGTCCCTCATCTGCCCTTGCACCGGGCTGCGAAGTGTTGGTGTAGGAGCCCAGGCGAGCACACAGCCCCGCTGGGCCTCACTGTGCTGCATCGCACCAGCATCAGCTACCTCTTCCCTGCTCCCTCTGTCCTACTTGTCCTTCCCTTCTCAACAGCTGCCATCAGCCTGCTTGTGGGTCCTTCCTGTTCTCCTTCACAACCCACTTGTACCTCATGGGAAGAAGAAACAAGGGATAGACACCAACAGCAACATTTCCCTTATGGAAAATGCAGCTGGGTCCAACCAGTGCTGATCATGGTAGACACCAGAAAAGGGTTGGCTGCTTGACAGTAAGTGCATGTGAAATCTTCCAAGTTTGTTATCTGCTTTAATTAGAGTGGACAGAGGGGAAGGCTAGTATGAGAACCAAGAACAGTTTGGACGTCACAGCACTGAGCATAACTAGATAGCCAGCAGGCTCTACCAGCCTGAATTCTCCCTAAAAAACCTGTGGGGAGAGGAAGATACATAAAACTGTGCCAACACCAGCTTCGGTTGCAGCATCCAAACCCCTGAGTTAGCTTTAGATTAGTTTGCTCCCTCCACTCATGACCACGGGCTCAGAGTCTAAACAATTTCTCTTCCCTTGCCCAGGTCAGTATTAGGCCATAGCAAAGTTCCCCTTTTTTCCTCTTCTCCTCCATCCCTTTCCTTCCTTGGCTTAATCTCTATTAAATTGTTCTATGAAAACTGGAAAAGTTTTGACAGGAAGCTTTCTTCTTCTTGCGTTGAATGTATGAGTAGTTTGCATGTGGCCTTGCAACCTTCTCAAACACCGAGGAGGATTAAAGCCAGGTTGCCCATTTCAGGAGCACTATTGAGCCACATCATAGATTAAGGTATCTCCATTTCTGAGTGCTTCTTGCAGCCACCAGTTTGGCATGCGTTGCGAATGCATACTGGTTAAGTCCACACAAGGCAAGGGAGAGGGAGGCAAATGTAGTTTGTGAATTTGGAGATGGGATTTGCATGAGATGTGTATTAGGGTATTCATTCTGCCCAGGCCAGAGACCAGATGCACATCTGGCAGAAACCATCAGGCTTCTGGGGAGCCTCAACACTTTGAGCAGAGATGTCCTGGAGTAAGTGTGGGCTTTCTAGGGGCTGGGCAGCAGCTCAGTTGTAAGGTAAGAAGATGAGGATGAAATTCTGGATTTCAAGTGCCTCCTGAGTGGCTGCTAGAGTCTTGATGATACTGGTGGGTCTAGCAGCAGAAGACAATCTGCACCCACAAGCAACCAAATGCCATTTGCAGGGCAAGCAGGCTGCCACCCTAACCTGAACCTGAGAGCCAGCTGGGCCAGGCCCCTCTTACAGCTTCTCCCTTGGTCAGGGGATGAAAAGCTTGGTGACGACTTGCCTAAATTCCTCACTGATCCAGGGAAGATAGTCCCAGCATCTGTCAATGCAGCACACCTACATGACCTTGCTTGATACCTGAAGTGAGTTTAAGCTTCAGACTTCACTCTGAGGCTGTTTCCTTCCTGTCTGATATCAAATAATAGAATAATTTTTCTATTCGTAATAGGCTGTTTTACCTCCTTCCAATTAACCTGTTACAGATTGTTAAACTAATTGCATTCACACAGTAAGGGAATGGCCTCACAGACAAGGTTTATACCTGGAAAACAGCCACAGTGATTTCTTCCACTGGCAGAGCACCCACACAAAGATGTTTTCCATTGGAGCTGTTAGTCACAGACTTTGATGGCTTTTGTCACCAACTGTGACGTGGGAAGAATATTGACAGGCTGTATGGTTTATGTCAGCTCCCACAGGACCAAGGAAGAGAAAGCACAAACACTATGGCTGTGAGTAAAGAAAAGCTGGAAAAGTGAGGAACAGCTAATGGCTTGGCAAAATACTGCTTTTGGCACATCATAAAAATACTTACTTTCTTTTGATGGGGATTTTTTTCCTCGTCTTGCCTCTTTTCCTTTCCCTTTTTTTCTCTTTTTTATGGAATTTAATTAAAACACTTCTTTGCTGGCTGTGTGGGAAGAAGAGAGGCTACTCTTTCACATTTCAGTCTCTTGTGGTTATGCTAACTGTATCGGGGAGCCCAGGCATAAGGAGGAAGGATTTGTTCCCTGCCTCCAGCACAACGACGTCTCCAAGGGTGGGAAAGGTGCAGGAAGAGCCCTTCTGTGGGAGGGTGAGCTGGGAAAGGTCATGCTGCTTGGTGGCATCACCAGCGCCCACTCCTGGCCCAGCCGCTGGAGACCACAGTGCTGCAGCACTGGGGAAAAGTCTGTTTTCCATCCTTGGCAGCTGAGTTTTTGCTTGCTGAGCAAGCTCCATTTCCACTTAACAGTTCAGTTAAAAATCCAGTTGCACAGTTTTCATGTCCTCTGTCAGCTACAGCAAAGAGCACCTGAGAGCACAGGGCAGACCACTGGGCCCAAAGTAACGAGCAGAGGCCCCCATTTCAATCCTTTCCTCTGCCTTCTGTGTCTCTGCACCAACCCCTCTCCAAAAGATCCAGTGCTCTGAGCAAGGGCTGTTCTCCTCCTCCTCCTCTGTTGGACATCTTTGAGAGGTCTGACATGGCAGATGTCTGACCATGAAATCCTGCAAACAGCAGACTTCTGCAGACCAGGGCCCTGCTTTCCTTCATGGAGAAAAATCATACAGATAGCACCCTCCACAGAAGAGGAGTGTTCAGCGTAAAATGTTGATCAGATCAGAGAGCCCTAGGGGCAGGCAGATACTTACCCAGAAAAGCCTGTTCCACCACTGAGGTCCAAGCATGGAGGAAATGTCCATTGTCACCTTCTCCCAGGTGGCAGTGTGCATCACTATCACAGATGTGGCTGTGGATTGACCACCCTGAGATGGTTATGGTCTCCAGTAAGGAGTTTCCTTTTCTTTGCATACAGTCTTAAATCTCCTCCTCAGCCCCCATCTGAGCACCTCTCAGCATGCATTAAATGCCAAAGCTATTCTCTGTTGCAAATGAAATGGTCTTTCTCTTGTCCAGCTCCTTGGAGTCTGTTTTTTCTGACCACTAATGCCTGAATAATTCTGCCTTTTCTATTTTGTGGAATGGCAGCTGTTCTGAAACTGTAAATGGAAAAGAAGCAATGTTTTTACTTGGAGGCCATTGCCAATGCAATCCATGTGCAGCATAAAAGGTCTCCTTCCAATGGCACCATATAAAAATGTGGTCATTATGTACCTTACCAAAAAAGGTTTAAAATTTTTTGTTGAAATGAATTTGGACCCTACTAATAATCCAGACAGAATGGAAAGAGCCAGGAGGCTAGAGAGTTTTACAACTTTAACGGTCTGTCCCATTTCCCAAAATATATTTGTTCAAGTAATTCAAACTGTCGTTACAATTAACTTGTCCTTTCATTTCCCTCTCTGAATTACCTCTAAGCTAAACATGCAATTTTCTTCTATAAATCTGTGTGACAAGTAGAGCAGTAAAATCTTTTTTTCTTTTTCACATTATTTATATGCATTTTCCACAGACTGAGTTCTCAAGCACTTTTCCTAAGCTGATTTCTATGGTTCCAAGTGCATGGATCAACACTTAGAGTCCCCTAAAAGACCCAAGGAAAATTGGACAAGTCTTCAATATTTTCTCAAAGGCAGAAAATGTTAACAATTGGGCTTCCGATAGCCTGTTAAGGACTTTGCTGCTTGCTCTGAGGAGCAGGGATGTCCTCTTTCATGCATCCCTTGTAAAGAGAGGGTGGAGGATAGCTTTGGTGACCTGCAGACAACATGGCCCTGCCTCTCCAGAGGCATGCGGGACATGCCAAAAGGCTGGAGGAAAACTTCCAGACTGTCCAGGACTTGCTGTACTTTCTGTCACTCTGGAGAGACTTTTCCCAGGGTTTTCTTCACCTGAGGCTCTCTGTGATCAGAAAAATGTAACCCCGGGTCCCTGAGCCTCAGCCCCCATGGCAAGAACTGCTGAGTTTGGTGGTCACTCCTGCACCTCCGCAAAAGTTAGACGTGGAGAGCAGCACCCTGCTCTTCTCGTGTGTGGTTTCTCTCTCCACCATCCTTGCTTCAGCTGAAATGGTAACTCCTCTACCCAGGAAAGCATTGACTCTGATACTGTATTTCAAATACCATTTTTTTAAAGAAATTTATCAGGTTAGTGTGAGACTGAATGATATGTTAATTTTAGTAGTATTGAAGTCTTGTTAAATACATTTTTCACTCCTTTAAATTTTAGCAGGGCAGTATCCCACTTAGCTACACCATGCTTTACTGTAATCTTTTCATCGTGGAAATTTGATAGACAAAAGTCATTATTCAGTAGTCCTGGTATCAATCTAGTTTATGTGCATTTCTTTTTAGTCTTATTATCTGCATTAGGCATAATAACTAAGATCTGGCAGCTGGGATCTAAGAGCAGTTTTATCCTCCCTTAGAGACTTCAGAGGCACAAAGGAGGAAGTAAATGACCAGTTCTCATTTAAAGTCAAACAGAGATTGAGAAATCTACTTGCCATTTGGGCTTTTGAAAATGTCCCTTTAAATCTGCAGTAATTATTAAAATTTCTTCCATTGTGGGTTGCTATTTTTACAAAAGGTCTCTGCAGCTTACAGGTATAATTAATGGCTCAGTTTTGCCAAGGAGCTTTGCATACTTACAAGTACTTGCATGCTTCCACTGAATTTCTTGTCTTTTGAGATTGGTTTTTATTTAAATTCAGTTACAAATGAAGTGTTTATTCAAATTCTTTACCAGCAGGCATTAAGTTAACAGAGCTCCGTGTAGAATTAAAGTAACGTGTTAAACCTCACACAGTGTAATGGGCTCATTTCCACCCTTTCCATTTGTCATTTTATTACCAAGTTTGATTGAAGAAATCAGCAGAGTAGATTGTACCAACTGTACAAGCAATTTAGCATCAGCCTTCCTTGCACACTTCTCAACACAGCCTTCTTCAGAAGAAAAAGGTTAAGAGAACCCATATTTTTTAATTATGGAATAACTCAGCAGTGCCCCACTTCTGAGCCCTTGGCTGGCCAATTCAAAGCCTTTCTTCAGTCCAACATTTTCCTGTGCATAATAAATGGTAATTTACATACAATATGTTACAATTTCATGTACGTAGACTGTTTAACATAGGTACACATCCCAGTGTCTTCCTTTGCTATAAGTTACATGCATGTACATTATACATATGTAAACATATATCTAGTTGCTTGCTTTCACAGCCATGATTTGGTTACACAGAAGTAAGTAAAAGCACTATCCAGCCAGATACAGAGTGAGCTGGGCTGACGTTTTCTCTCTTCACAGTTGGACTTGGTTATTCAGAGATGGTGTGTTCACCAGTGGGCTTTCTGCACCTTCAACCCTTACGCACATCCGAAAATCCTGTCTGGGGGTAAGTTAATTGTCCAGGTGCTCAGGGCTTCACCAAATCAGGCTGCATCCATCCAGCGGTGCCTAACAGTAGGCATCGCTTCTCAAAATGCTGGTTGGAGCTAGCAATTGGAAGTCAAACAGTGCTGGCGAAGCCTCTTCTAACGCTGGAGAGATGAAAGGGGAAATGCACGTCCAGCAATCACACTCCAGCTATTTGCTCTGGCTGCATGCCTACCCAGTCTCCTCCTAGCAGGCAAGAAAATACAATTCATAAGCTATAGGATGCAGGCGTCTGTTGTATTTGCATCTGCACGCTTTATCTTTTTTTTTTAACCAACAATGAGCATAAGCAGTGCCCAAGATAGAGACCTCTTTTTGCTTTTAATTAAAAAAATACCCTCCTTGAGGATTTTATGGGCTATGTGATTGTGGCTGGTAGAAACAAACATGGATATTTCCTTATACACCAACCTCTACCAGTTATACACATGCATATAAAAGAAGAGCAAGATACCCTCTTCAAAACAGGGGTTTTTAGGTAGAATTTAAACTATAGGTAGCACTAGTGCAAAAGGTGATAGGATATAAGGAACTGCCTCTGCCACCACATAAGTTTTAAGGGAGAGAGAGAGAGATGTAATAAAAATAGATGGCAAAGTAAAGCACTAGGTCTTTTCTTGTATGGCAGGAGGTATTATTCATGGACAATGTTTACTTTTTGGCTGTTGGGCTATGTTCAGATACCACCACCACCCCCAGATTAAATGTGGCCTGTTCACTCTTCCAATTGGCTGATACAACTGAAACGGTTTTATCTTGTGCATGTTGATATCGTATTAGATCTTTTCGATTCCTTCCAGCTAGACTGATTCAGAGGATACAGCTGAAGAATTCACTGGTAACGAAGAGAAAATACTTCAGACTCCTGCAAGGTTTCGTGTTCCAAAACCACAGTTGTTCTTCACGCATATGAAAGTTAAGCCTCCCGGCAACTCCTGAGGTAGGTAAATACTATTGCTTCCCGTTTCCCTGATGGAGAAGCTGAGGCACTGAGAGGCTAAATGGCATGCCAAGGGCAATGTAGAAAGCCTGGCAAAATGAGACCAAGTTTTTTACTTTCCATCTCAACTGTACCCTTCCGATACCTTCTCCCAGCTTACAGCTGACAGCGTAAGAGCAGTCCCCTCAGTTTGCTCCCTTTTGCTTTCTAAACATGCCAGTGGTTTTTGTTTTAAAAGGGCTAATATGGAAGAAATGTGTTTTCTTATGTAGGGGTTTTAACCTCTCAAAAGTTGAGTAGGCTATTTCTTTAATATTCCTTGCCTCATTTAAGTAGTTAGTTCTAACCTCTGCCAATAAATGTGAGAGGCATCCAGGTTTCAACTCTGAGAAGAGTGATGTGTGGTCAATACATTGATCTGATGGCACAGGAAAGAAACAGCAGGTTGGCATATAGGACAAGCCTTCCTTTCAAATATTATCTTTTCCTGGCTTCCCTTCTGCTCTCTCTTTCAATTCCAGGGCTGTATTTTTGTCTTTTATGACCAGACAGATCTCCACTTACGGCAGTTATTAACATGGGTGATGAAAGCAGGACACAGCTCTTGATTTTAGTTTCTCTAATCAATTTTGTTTCCACTAAATTGGTGTGACCATTGAAACAGACTTCCACTTAGGCAGCAATATTTGAGGAAATAGGTAAATTCTGGGTATTCTGGAGCTGACATTTTCAAGTTTGCTTCTAAATCCCCTTCAGATTTAAAATGTAAGCATTACAGCTACAGTAAGCAGAAGATTCCAAGGTCCAATCAATAGTTTCAGTTTTATTAGCATTTTTGTCTGCTTTTCTGGTAAAGAGGGATGGATCTGGTATATGCAAGGGTGTTGCTAGAAATTTAATGCCTGTACCATTAGCCATGTGATTTATTTGAATCTCCTTATCCAAAACACTAGCCAGATGATTTAAGCATATTGTTGAAGTGGCTTCTAACATACTTACTGGATCCATACTGGGTCTTTGTGCCTCAAACTCTTCCCATACTGCTGAGTTGCAGCTTGATAACTAAATGTTTTGATGAACCTCATCTTCCCCATAGCCCACAAAACCATGGTGTTTATTTAAAAGTAAAGAGCATGCAAACCCAGCCATCACTGTCTTGCTGTCAGCAATCAATATCACAGGATGGAGAATGAAATGCCAAGCACAGAAGTTTGCTACAATATTCTCCAGCAGCTTCGCTGGCTTTATTTTGGCCTTGGAGCCAGAAGTTTGTGCTTGATTGAATCCCATAGTATTATTTTTGGTCACTTTCATTTCTGAAATGCCTATACCTCTCCAGAGAGAGGTTCTGGCAGGCATCTCTCCCTCTTGATCCAAAATGCCTAAACTGAAGGACAATGTGTATGTTTGGAGAGGCATGTCAGGATAAACAGTTTCTCACTTCCTCATAAGGATGAGGAAAGTCCTTGAAAGCTACCAGTGCTGCCCTCAACATTGGTTTCTGCTTTTGGCTATGAAGTGAGAAAGTGATGGTCTCAGAGACGCTGCCCATTCCCGTGCAGTAATTGCATGTCACACACTTGTTTTCCCTCCCGTTTTAGAGGGCAGGTGCTACATATCACATGCTCTGCCTAAAGGGAGAAGACTAACTAAACCTGTCTAAATTTTTTTTTTTTTTGATGATCCATGAACCCTGGAAACCATTCTCTGCAAGTTCATGGTCTTCTCTGCTTTGCTTTATCATCACTACTTCTAATTTGGAAAAAAAAAAAATGACCACAGACTCAAATATATCACTTGCACTCTGCAACCAACCCTGTGGATCCTGTCCAGTCAATAGCCCTATTGGCATCAGTGCAAGTCTTGTCCAGAGAGCAGGATTTGCATGCTGCAAATAAGTCTTGTTCATAAGCCAATGGAAAGACATATGATGTTCATAAACCAAGTCTAATCCATCAGGACAGCCTAGGTGGAGCATTATCTGTGGTTTTCCAATGCACAGCAAGCACCAGCAGTGTTGCCAGCTCCAAATGTATGTCCAGCACCTTTTGGGCAAATGGTGAGTGAATATTTTCAAGTATGAGAAACAGCATGTATCATAAAACAAACTGGAGCTGGGGTGGGAGTTGGACAGCAACCAGTGCAGCAGGTTTCTCCATGATGCTTGTACATGGAGTTGCCCACTGGTGGCTGTATCCTCCAGTCTATCATTCTTTAAGAAGCAAAATAATCAGTTTTCTAGCTTTCCATCCAAACTGGGTTTTAAAGGAACCAACAAAAGAAAGCCTTGTAAATGTTTTCAGCTTCAGTCATGCCACAGCAAGCCTAGCTAAAGACAGACCAATATATCAAATTAAAAAATATGTAGGTGCCTGGAAATATTAATCTTGAATATTTATCAATTGCATGAGTGTTCTGGATGATGCGCAGGCCCACATGGCCCTTCAGGCCTCTCTTCCTTGATGAATTAGATTCATTGCTCATAGTCAAGTGCACGACCATCTTTTCTTGTTTTTCTTCCTCTGGGACCATCTGGCTTCTCGTATAACCTGCCAGGCTGTTGGCATCAGATTCACTGTAGTTTCCATCCAGCATCATAGTTTTCGAATGAGGTATCCCACATGTACATGGAAACTAGGAACACAAATGAGAAATACAGCTGAACACTGGAGGAACGCAGTAGCAACAAAAAATGATGCCTTTCTTTTTACAGACAGCTTGTAAATAGTAGAGCTTGAAATTTTTGCTGAGATTATGTAAGTTTCTCTTTCAGCAAAACTCTCATTTTTTTGCTCATATTCCAAAAGAAAGATATGCAGCTTAGCTACTCTACTTGGACAAGCTGATTCAGAACAAGTGATTAGAAAAGTGTTTTAGTGGACATAAATGCTAACCAAAACGTTTTCTTAGCTAGCACTGTTCAGGGTGGTTGTTCTATAATTCCTTGTTATGCATTCTTTGTTTCAATAAACACATAAAGACAAGATGCAGTTATATCTGTGGAAACAGCTTTTTCAGTAAATATAATGGAAAAAAGGACCAGGTTCTGGTTTCATAGATATACATATTTCCTTTGCAAATCTGATTTTAAACCAAAGAAAGGACTAGTAGAAAGAGCAATGCAAAATCCCAGCCCTGTTGAACTGAATGTCAAAACTTGTATAAACTTCAGCAGCACCAGAATTCATACCACAAGTCTAAGAAAAACACTGAATACAGTTAGAACTTTGAACTGCAAAAACTGTCTTTTCAGTTTAAAATCTGTAGGTGTTCTGTCTCAGCAACACGGATTATATAGTTGCAGGCAAGGAAAATGGTCTCCAAATCCTGCTTTCTGCTAGGAGTGTCTCTGATCCCTTGCAGACTGCTTTCCTTACCCAATAGCACATTGCCCCAAATTCCCCCTTCCACTGACTTTAATGTTTTGGTTATCCAAGGAAATATATACATGATATATACATGAAAGTACAGTATATTGAGCATGCTACTCAGGAAACTAAGCACACAAAGCTGCTACTTCAAATTTTTTAACCAACCAATCACATTGCTTACTGATGACATGAAAATCCAATTACGATTTTTTTTCTGTATTCGAGTCATAACCAAATGATTTGGCATCAGCAATCAATGTCAGAAAAAACACTGCAAGGTTGTAGTCTACTTTTTTAACTTGTTAGACTCTGGGGGATGTGCTCTGGGGATCTTTTAGAATGCTCCATGGAACACTGGAACATTCAAACACTCCCCTATTTCTTCCTTCTCCCCTGAAAAAATAAAAAAAAATCCAGGAAGAGTTGCGTCAGGATTCTCATCCATCAGCTGATAGGTCCAGGAGACAGCAGGTGGGTGAAATGGTATGTGGGTAGTGGCAATAAGCTAATTGCTGCAGGACCCAACAAGAAGAAAAATTCAATGGATTTACCCTTAGCCCCCAGGTGGAATCATAGTTTGGTGTGAGAGCACAGCGTTGTTCCCCTTGGCTTGATGTGCTTCGTGCACTGACAGTCACCCAGGCTGACAAGGGAGCCTGAGACACTAGAAAGCAATTTCCATGAAGTCTTAGATTGCACCTGTCTTCACATAGACACATACACATGATGTATGTTGCATTATTTCACTCCACAGTAATTTTAGGCTAAGTCTTCATCAGTAAATTAAATGCTACCAGAGAACTTGACTGAGTCATTTTTATCCAGGCCAACTATCACCCAAAATTTCCCATATATGGCTCAGGAATTAACATCAGCCACTGGCCGTTCCCCATAGACAGTTTGAAGGTGAGCACTCTGGATTTGAAGCAAGGAAGATTTACCAGTAGATACTCCACACCAGCCAGTCTTTTGCCTGGACACATTTAATATATGGGTCAGACACTGCCCAGATCCCATTTCTGCACAGCCTGAAGTATTTAGATTCAGATTCTTTGGGTATTTCACAGGGGAGCAGCACTGCTGAAAAGAGCTGCATTTACTGTGAGAACCGTCCCTACTGCTTCTTCAAGGGTCCTTAACCTACATTTTACCACAGTCCCCTCAATTGTGCTGCTTATTATCTCTGTTTCCATTACCAACATTGGGGATTAATATGGCAATAGGCTGAAAATAGAATACTTTACCTTGTATAGTAAAAAGGCATGTGCTGCATGAATATGAAATTCAGTGCAGAAGGCTCAATAAAGGGAAGACGTATGATATAAATAACAAGCTATGCCTTCAGTGGATGTGAGAAAACTTTCCCGAAAACTTAGCAGAACAGTAACAAAGCCTCTTGTTCATTTTTTTCCGGTGATGCTTTTTGATGAAATGTCAACCAGGAAAGGTATTGGGCTGTTAGGGGAGCTGCTATATACTTCAAGGATGCCACAGAAAGAAGTACAAGGGGAAGAGAAGGAAGTGCAAAGCCAAAAGGGTGATTCAGAGGTTGTGATCTGATCGTCAGAAAGATGCTGCCCGCAATGGCCTTTCTGAAAGACTGATACTGTACCAATAACAGTTTCTCCAGGAACAAAAGGCTGTAGGTAACCAAGCTGCAGAGTTAGTTTCTAATGGAAGAATGAAATTGTATAATCTGGTGATGTTCTGGATATGTTGGGGCTGAAAAAAAAGGGTCCCAAACCTTAGTGCTCAAAGGATGATGGTGCTTTGCTTAAGAACAAAGAAGAAGGGGTTGGAAGGGACCTCAGGAGGTCTCACACTCAACCTTCTGCTCAAAGCAGAGCTAGCTATAGGCTCAGACCAAGTTGCTTGAGGCTTTATCCAATTGGGCCTTGAAAACCTCCCAGGATGCAGGATAAGACCTGTCATAGCACATAAAAAGCACAAACACAGAATTGACTGAATGTTGTTTGCATGTGTTTGGTTTCGGGGAATAAGTCTATTGTTACATTCATTGAATACAGTTTCCAGAGTGAAGCTGACTATTGAGAGGGACGTTGATTCACTCTGAGTAGCACCTATATATAAAAATATAATAGTTGTGGAGTCTGCAGTGAAATGTCAGGTTTAATGTTTCCCCTGTTATCATCCCCATACAGTCTGAGGTTGCAGCTTTTCCTAGTTCTGATCATGTTCTCCTCTCCTGTGCTGTTTCTACAACGACTCATGAGTCCAACACATGTTTTTGTGGTATCAGCACTTCAGCATCAGGTTGAGCAGTGTGAACAAATTGAATTATATATGCATGGATATCAAGGTTTTCCTATTTACAGACACATGAAACAGCCAATATAGAGACAACTAGCTGAAAAAAAAGAATAAATGGATAAAAAAAATAAAAGTTTCTTTCACCCTCTCCCGGAGTTTCCTCTCCTTCCGCTCTTGCACTGTGGTCAGGTAATTCACTGCTGCATATTCCAGCACCGAGAGGAAGACAAACACAAAACTGACCCATAGGTAAATGTCCACCGCTTTGATGTAGGAAACACGAGGCATGGAGGCGTTCACTCCCGTGATGATTGTAGACATGGTCAGCACGGTGGTTATCCCTGGAAAGAACCAATAGAAATAAATGCCATTGGCTGATACAGTCCAGAAGACCATCAACGTGGTGTTTTTGTCTCAAAAATCCCCAAAATTATTCTCTACATTGGCTTACAGATATTCAAAATGATGCATTCAGCGATAAGTTTCTCTCTAGCCAATATAGAACCGCTCCACCTTGCACTTCTGTGCACGTGATGGGTTCAGTTTTGAGGAGTGATAGAGCAGCCCTCATTTCACTAAGGTTAGCATTTATCTCTCTCCTTAACCTGCAGAGTTAGGATTCCTCATTCCTCCAAGGAAGTTGCTCAGATTTCCTTTAGACAGGCTTTTCTACTTTAACACAATACTTAGAGCCAGGTTCACCAATACCAGTGATGAAAAGGACTTTTGTTTTCTAGCTGTACCAATCTGTGTTACTGGGACCATCAGAGAGCAGCCTAGTAGTTATTGACTTTTGGTCAGAGCCAAAGAGGATTTGATCTAAATTACTGACCTCAAAAGGGACAAGCAGTGAAGATAAAATCTGTACTGTGTGGCTCTAGAAATATTTTGCATGAAACAGTGCAAAAGAAGGTATTATGTTTTTATCTCAAGGAATCTCAAGAATCCTACAGTTCAAGGTATGTGAATCAAAAAGTTTTCAACAACAGCCATTATACAACATATATGTGTGTGTATGTGTGTGTGTGTGTGTGTGTGTGCACGTGCGTGCGTGTGCATATATGTGTGTGTGCATTCCTCCCTCTCTCTCCATATATGTGTATATATGTGTGTGTGTGTATGGAGATACATATACTGGTGTATGTATGTATGTATTTTAGATAGATATAGATAAAATCATACAAAATAATATATACTTTGTCTAGATAGTCACAGAGAGAAAAATGTTTAAAGTTTCCAAAGCCTCTTAAATATAGAAAAGAGAACCAAAAAGCACACATAGTTTCTTCAGCCATTTTAAACCAGCGACCACTGCAAGTACAGCTACTGCTCTACATTTCTTAGCAGATTTTTTTGTAATAATATCCACTGAGCACATTCCTTTCAGGAAGAAGATTTGGCTGTCTCTTCTCATGTGTGTGCTGCAGAGCATAGCTCTCTGACTGAGACAAACTACAGAGCTAATATACTGGTTTTACCCTTTTACCAGAGGTGCACTGATTGTCCCCAGAGGCATGATAGATTGTGGAACATCTAGGTCTGCAGATGTTAACAGAGTTTGATCCCCTGCTGCCTTTCTTCTCTAACTTTGGGAAGATATGCCAGGTTGACTCCCTCCAGGCAACCTGGAGTAGGTGCCATTTGGGAAGACACATACCTGTACTGGGGCACCCACTACGGCAGCTGGGACACAGCAAGATCCTTCTCCGCAGCTAGTTCTAGGCTCTCAAGCCAATCATAGCAGAAACCCATATCTCTCTGCAGGTGCCTAAACTCCTGTAAAAATCCACCGTCACTGATGGCAATGTTTGTTTCAGAACTGCAGGATTGGACAACAGTGAGAAATCTTGATTCATTGACTCATAAATACTGAAATCTCTCTTTTCTGTTTGTCTTTTTGGAAGGAGAGCTTTGACAGGAGTTAAATATCAATCTGGAGGACTGCTTTGACAAGGGACTTAAGAAAAACTGCAAGTTTTACATTATATTAATCATCAGATTGACATTTGCTTCTCCAATATTTTTAGCAACAAAGTTGAAAATTTCCTTTCCTGAAAATAACTTTCACATTTAAAGATTTTAACACTTGTTTGGCTTGTTGTAGTTTCTCTCACCCAAAGAGACTCTGGCAGGTACTGCTCTACGGTCAATCCAGAAGGACACCCAGGATAACATGACCATCAGAGTGGCAGGGAAGTAAGTTTGGAGCAAGAAGAAGAAGATGTGTCGGCGCAAGGTGAAGTTTATGTAGAGGCGATTGTACCAACCTTAGAGAGAGGAAAGCGAGAAGCAGTGAGAAAAGTTTGCACGGTAAGACATTTGTCTTTTGATCATTCATTTCTAAAGAGTAAGGAAAAGAGAAAACAATCTTTCACAATATTTCTGATCATCATGTATTCTCCAGACAGTGGAGACTGCATTTCAGTGCCCTACCGCAGAAGACAAGTGCAAACAAAGTCAGACAAGAGATCTCACACAAGTAGTTAATACTGAAATACCATTTAAATTAGAAAAAGCCAGTACCTGTGCTACTGTAGAAAGCCAGTCTTGATGTAGTATGGAATTTTTGTATCAAAAACTGAGACAAAGAAATCTTCTCATCAGTTTTCAGAGATTCATTCCCATTTTTCCAGTAAAGCATCAGATCTTCATCAGTGTAAGCATCTAGGGAAAGAAGAAACACAATGTATTGTAGCTTTAGCTTGGAGAAAACTGATAGTAGATCCAGAGAAAACCAAGAAACAGAAAGGCATCTTTGGTAGGTAGTAAAGCCTCCAAAAACTTTGAAAAAGACAGTGGTTTGAAGAGATCTTGCCATATGAAGTGCCATAGCAGCAAAAAGAAATCCAGAGTATCCTGATTCAGGGAAACACATCTTCACTTTGCTCCACACTGGTAAAAAAAAAAAAAAAAAAAAAAAAAAAAAAAAAACAGCTAAAATTGTGCTTTTTGAGCCTCACATACAAAAAATACAGACAAAGGATTGCTAACTGATTTGCTAGGGGTAAAATAGCTGAATTTAGAGAAAGAGGGAACAGATAGCTAAAATTATCTTAAAAATGACAAAAGCAAAAAATGACAGGTATGAGTTGAAGCAACAACTGGAAATATTTGAAGACTCTAAATGCAAAAGAATGACATAGCACGATAGGAGTGAGAAATGGAGAAAGGGCAGTTAAGATGGTTAGTGGCTGGAGCACATAACGCAAAAGGACAGAAGCTGGATTTGTTCAGCATGAAGAGTGGTCTGTGGCAGTATCCAGCTGCAACCTTGATGGGAGAACATGGAGCCAGACTCTTCTTAGAGATGGAGAGCAAAAGGACAACAGACAATGGATACAAACTCCAAAAAGGTATTTTCCAACCAGGTATAAAGAAACTTCTTCATGATAAGGGCAGTCAAAAATTGGAATAGGCTGCACAGAGAGCTTGTGCAGTCTCCATTATCACAGTGACGTGGTACTGAACAACCCACTCTAAATTTAAAGTTATCCCTGCTTTGGGCAGGAAATTGGATTATCCGATCTCCAGAGGTCCCCTCCAACCTAAACTATTCTATGTTTCTGTGATTCTGTTTTTTTTGGTAAAGGAAAATTTCAGTTAAATACCTGGGAGGACCTCAAAACAAGTAGACATTAGTTTTGGAACACCCTAGAGAAAGTCTGCAGAACAGCTGTGGGAATCTTATTGTCCAAAACATTTTTTCATCAGACAACTACTTCCCATTACAGAAGCTGAGCTCAGAAGGACAACTAAAGGTATTTGCAGGAGCAGGTTTAACATCCATAAAGCCTACAGATGATGAAAGTTAGAAAAATTGAAAACAACTATTATTAAAATCAACTTTTTCTGTGACATCTGAAAATACCACCTTCCAGCCAGAAGCAATGAACACTGCAAAAATTCGCCCCAAAATTTCTCATCAGCAAGCTGTTAAGAAACAACTTATGTTGAATACTTCTGATCATGGGGGTTTTTGTGAATGCTATGTATTAAAATTCATACAAGAACACTTTCCTTCCAGAGTCTCCTCTGTCTTGCTCCAAAAGAGCCAAATACACTACCCAGAAAATCAATAGAAAGACTGTCATTGACTTCAGTGAGCATTTTTTCAGGCTCTAAAATAGACTATATTCTGAAACATGTTAATCTATGTGTGGGCAGTTAATTATGGAATGTGTTCAGTTAGGAACAGAGATACAACATACAGCTTTCAAGCTCCAGAGAACATGTCTGAGAGTCCAGGGGGAAGCGACTGAAGTCCATGTTGCACATTGCTGTCACTGTGATCCTAAAAAATGAAAACAGAAAGGTTGTTTTTCGTGAGGATCAGTGATGGGAAATGTTAATACAGATAAATCATTCTGCAGTTTTAAAAATAGCGGTTATGCATGCTATTAGCATAAAACACCCAAGAAAATGCCTAGCAATTATTCAAGTCCAGGCAAGATGGACTATGCTCAAAAACCCTAAAGGAAGCTGTAAATTCAATACCTGTCACAGAATCACAGAATGGTTGAGATTGGAAGCGACCTCTGGAGATCTTCTAGTCCACCCCACCCCACCCCTACTCAAGCAGGGCCACCAAAAGCACTTTATACATGATCATATCCAGACAGGCCTTGAGTATCTCCAGAGAAGGAGATTCCACAACCTTTCTGGGCAACCTGTGCCAGTGCTCCATCACTCTCACTGGAAAGAAGTTCTTCCCCAGATTCACATAGAACTTCCTGAGGTTCAGTTTTCTGTCCATTGCCTCTTGTCCTGTCACACAGGGCAACTGAAAAGAGTTTGTCCCCGTCCCCTTGACACCCTCCCTTCAGGTACTTATACACATTGATAAGATCTCCCCTCAGGCTTCTCTTCCCCAGGCTGAAGAGGCCCAGCTCTCGCAGCCGTTCCTCATAGGGCAGCTGCTTCAGCCCTCTGATCATCTTTGTAGCCCTACGCTGGACTCTCTCCAGTAGCTCCATGTCTCTCTTGTCCTGGGGAGCCCGGAACTGGACACAATACTCGAGATGAGGCCTCACTGGGGCTGAGGAGAGGGGCAGGATCACCTCCCTTGACCTGCTGGCAACCTTGTTGACCTGCTGGCAACACTCTTCCTAATGCACCCCAGGAGACCATCCCTATCAAGGAATTAAAGCACTATCTTGGACACTAAAGTAATAGTAATGACAATACTGACACTCTATTCTATGTTTTATATCCAAGTTTTTCCCTACAGGGCAGTGCAACTTAAAGAAATTACTTCATCATTTACATTTGAAGCTTTCTCTATGTCTAGTTTGATTAAAGTTTCTTCATTTTCCCCTTTGTTCACCCCCACCATGGTCACCCCATCAATGTCCAAAGCCTAAGCCAGGAGCCAGCCATATTGCAAGCCATAAAATTCTTCCAGTATATGCAGCATTAAGGCAAAAATGGCTTCTTTCAGTCCTGAATCAAATTCTTTTATTCTGGGAGGGTTTTTTATTACTGAGGGCAGAGGGTGTAAAATGGGTGCAGATATTCTTTAAGGAGAAAGATTTGTCTCTGTTACATTCAAGTCTCAGCTAAGGATCTGCAACAATCCCAGATCCAGTTTTTAAATCTGAGTTTAATTGCACATAAAATTATGTGACAAATTTTCCAGAGGATCAGTAAACTTTCCCTTGTGGATGCATTTGCAAAGGAGTTCCCAATTTAATGGGGCAAATGAGCTGTGAGTCATCATTTCAGAGACCCATTTACATTGCCTGTGACCGTTTTCTGGATTCACCATCAGCAGATGCTGATGAAGAACTTTTCTTCTGTTCAAGGGATTGTGATCCAAATCCTACACTGACCTACGTACTATCATCAACCCTAAAAAGCACATGGTATTGGCTTTGACTGCAAAATAGAGCAGAATTTTGTCATATGAGCTAAATTTAAATAAATTCTTGGGGAACATGTCCCAGAGGCACCATTGTAGTAATGACTAATAATGACTAGTTGTGTGCAACATTTAAACATTGTATAACTTGGTGCTATTTTCCTTCTTCAGAGTCACCTAAATTGTAGCACTGTCTGTAGTCATTAACAATTTATTAGCTGGGAACAGAAACAGTTCATCAATAAAATAGTCCTCAGTTAAAGTTCAGTATTCAAGTGGCCTTGAAAGTACAAGGTCCCCACAAGGAATGAAACACCTCTCAATTCAGTCTGTGTACTTTCACCCTACCACATGGCATACGGCACACACAAACCCTGAGAGAACCCACATGTGCTACAATTGCTTTTAACAAAATGCTCTGAAAGGCCATTTTAATCAGCAGAGATCAAATCAATACAATCAATAGGGTAGAGCCTAGAGAGCAAGTCCTTCCGTCCATCCTAGGGTGAGTCAAATCTAGTCCCCACTAATTGCCTTCATAAGGGGCTTGACTCAGCTGCCCACATGCAGATGATCTTGCACCTTTTGAAGGTATCTGCCTGGCCTCCAGCTCCCTCCAAAAGGGCACAGTGGCACATGGGTCCTGTGTCAAATCATTTCAACCCCATGGGGATGTCTCAGACACTCCAGGACAGCCCAAACGGCACCAGGTGCTCACGTGTGGGCAACTGAATCAAGATGCAAGAGGAGCATACAGCATCTTGCACGTCACTTAACACCCACATTTAAGTGATTTGATTTGGAGCTGAATGACAGCCCAAAGGCTTCACTGAGTTGTTCACACCTAGGTGTGAGCGAATGAACTTTAGAGTCCTCAGTTTCAGTGGGATATTGCCCTATCTAGGACAATATCATCCAGTATGCTTATTCCTCAAAGAGAAATAGTGTCTTGAATCAAATTTTATGAAAAAGCTTTCCTAGTTTTTGAGAATTATTTTATTGTGACTAAAGTGAATAATTTCCAGAAAGATACTAGAATAGAAACCCTTGTGCTGTAAAACATTCAAAGATCACTGTACATTGCGAGCAAGTTTTCTGCATTGGGAAAATGTCTTTTTGCCTGGGCTCTTGAGCTTTTCTCCTCTGGCAGTGTGTTATTCTCCACATCTCTTTTTGTATGCTTCTAAAGGGAATGAAATCTGCTGGGAAATGCCTCAGGATTCTTTCAGCCAATACGTTAGAAAATCAGAGTGTTTTTAAAGCAGCCCTTTCAACGTCAATAAACTTAAATCTTTATATCAACATGCACACTCCAATTAAAAAAAAGAGAGAATTTTTTTTCTAGACAAACAGGAAGTAAAATAGGATAATTCTAGAGGTCACCATCTGGTATATCAGCAGCTTCCAGTTTAATCACACACTGACCCTGGGACAAACACTCCTGACCGACTAAGCCCTCCTCTGACTGCAAAGAGTTAGGAGTTTGATTCCCAGGGGAGGAGATTATCCTATTACTGACCACAGCAGGGTTTCTTGCAGCTTCCTGTGAAGCATCTGGTCCCAGACAGGGCTGAAAATAGGGCTCTCGTTCAGCTGTGGTAGTAACAGGGCTGGTCAGCAAAATGACGTCAAGAGCAGTCTTCACGGGGAAGACCCAGGGGGACTCGCCAGCCACGGGGCTCCGTCTTTACCTCATGCTGTAGAGCACATGACCGTCGGGGAACACTCGCAGCATGATGTTGTCCGTGGTCGTGTCGTGAATGAACGACCTTTTGGAGTGCACAAAGAAGACATCCGGCACCCAGATCTTCTTCACGAGCCTGCCGTCGAAGGTCATGCTCTTGTTGGTGGTGCTGGGGAATGAGAGGCGTTCATCCTTCCAGTAGTGCCTTAAGTACAAAGTCATAGTAAAATCCTTCATGAAAAAGGAAGAAAACCAGAAAGAGGGCTGTCAGCGTTGCATTTTACATCTCTGACACATCAGAAAGAAAACTCACTGCTACCGAGGAGATGAAATCTACTCTCTCCCGACTGTTGTTTCTTTCTTGGACCAATACTCTTTGGGAATGTACTTTGCTGACTAAATAATATCCAGACAAAACAGAATATAGATCCACTCATATTGGAAGTTATATTGCAAGTGCTATATTGCAGCAACGAGGAGGTGCTGGAGCATTTCCCATCAGGCCCTGCAGGACCCTCATGCAACACGGCAGCTTTGTAGCCTGAATTGCCTGCAGGGGATGAATTGCAGAAGCCAGTGATGTTCAGTCCTAAAAAAGATACAAATATGCCCCAAGAGAAGCACTGCACATAGGAAAGATTTTTGAATCCTGGCAAAATTATGTTAAAGAATAGTAGGATCCACAACAGATTCGAAAGGAAAGCCTTTCAAAATCAGCTTAATGATCAGGCTAAACACAAAGGAATTCATCCTATAAAGGAACTAAATTATTGCAAAGAGCAGCCAAGGGAGGGAACTGTTTTTCCTACTGCACAAGAGTAGAAAGAAAGCTCTTTTTTAAGCTTGTTGGGGGGGCAGGAGCATCAGTCACACGAAGGAAAACATCTGTTTGTTGATCCCAACCTGGCAGCTGCAGCTTTCAGAGCTGAGTCTACTCTTTCATGGTGACAGATCAAATACACATTTTTCTTTACGCTCTCAATTAAGCAAGCGTTTATGGCAGCTACAGCTGCCAAGTCTGGGTAAGCAGCAACACAGCCTAGGATCTCTTCCTTAGCGCTCAGCAAGTGTCTTTCAAAACCACCATCGCCGAGTCTTCATTTTTGCTTTGATGATGACAAGCCATCTGTTAATCTGACTCTCTGTTTCTGCTCTTTGCAGAAGGGATGGCTTCTCGAGCAAGAGGACGGGGGACAGTGATGTGTGCAGCATTGGCTGGGAACCCACAAGTGAGCTCCTGCCACTGTTGAGGAGTAGGGGAGGCAGGGAGACTGCCTATGCCAACAGCAGGCAACGACCCCGGCTCCTAGCTGGCCCCTTGCCTGATCCCACTGGACAGGAGCCCTCTCCTCTGTCCTTCAGCACATTTCCCTCCCAAAACGGGCCTCTGACGGCCAATACGCTGGCACTGCTGCAAGCAATCATCAAGCCGAAGTGGCAGCAGATGATGGCTTTTAAGTATAAAATCCAATTTATGGATGTTTCCCCACAGCATGAGTCAAATAAAGCAGTTTGCAATCATTAACGGGTTGTTCCCTTCTGAACTGCGCACATACCCAGCTACAAGTTGAGAAAAAGGGTTCACTTTAACGGCTTGTGGAAAGGAAACTCTTAGAAAACAGCTTGTATACTCTGCCACGAGAGCGAGAGTATGTGCCAGAGGCACGGCAAAGGAGTCAACAGAAGCACCTTGCACTGGAGAGCATACGCCGCACTCCAGCGTAGCTGGGAGCACGCTACGGCCCCGATGGCACCCCTGACCGGCACACGCAGCCACAGACCATCCGTGCCAGACAGCTACAGGTCTTCAACAGCTCGTGCTTTAAATGTCCCCTGGCTGCTCTCATTCACACACTACATCTTACAGTACGGCAGGTCCTGAGCTGGTCTGGTTACTTCTTTGGGGCAGGCAGGTGCCCTCAGAAGCAGCTATTGGTAAAGGCTGGCAGACTGAAGGTATGTGATTTACAGGAGCACTAACCCCAAGCAGCGATTCGAAGCAGCCTTGCACTCCCATGGTCGGCGAGGGGGAGCACTCCCCAGCACGGATGCTGGGACAACTCCCACTGGCTGGGCAGCCAGCTCTCCCCTCCACAAGTAGGTCTCTATTCACTAACCAACTAACCAACTAAACCAACTAAACTAACCAACTCAGACTGACTAGTTCTTCCTCTGCTGAATACAAGTCAAGAACTGCTTTGAAAATTACTTGTCCAGTGGCAGGAAAATAGGATTGTGGAGGTATTTATAATTCAAGGAAAGAGAGCTGACCTCAAAACTTTCCGACAGACAAAATATCTGCTGAAACCAGATGTTTCTGAGAGAAAGCATGGCACGTTATTCACACTAATTAGGTTTCTTTGTTGCTATGACATTTTGTTGAAATATTAGAGCAACAGTCCTTTCCTGTGTTTAGAGCTCCCTCCCACTTCATTGCATGTAACTCCCTAAAACCTCCTTTTCAATATCCAGGCTGACAAGCTCTGTCCTTGTAACGAAGATGCAATTTTACTCCAGCAAAACCCAATCAGCCTTTGAGTTGCTATTAGAGAAAGCCTACAGGCTGCTCCATAGCTGGCAGACCCCCTAAATCTTTCTTCAGTTTTTTAATCACCATGGCACCAGTGCTTTTTTCTAATTCTCACTTTATTCTTTGAAGAAGAAACAGCTGCAGAAAAAAAAAGGTTCCCCAAAAAAAGTCTTATCACAGAAATTACATGACAGTTCTAGAAATGATACGCATTACAAACGACAGATGCTTTGAAGCTAAAGGTCTAAGGTTTAAGTCTTCATGTTTTGCCTAGACACCTTCAAAGATGGTACTCAAGAGGAACCAGGAAGGACAAAAACAGAACAGAAACAAAAGACTTCTATTCTTCTCTATGTTCCCCTTTCCATTTCTCTTTCCAATCTTTTTATTCCATTTTCTATAGTCAAAAAAAGGAAAATGCTTGCAAATGCACCTTTCACTGACAACTCCTTGAAACCTGCTGAGAGTTAACAGCTGCATCCATGTTTCTTCCTTTTTTATGAGTTAAAAAAATAAGGAAAGTTACAATTCAAGTTAGTGCAAATTTTTTGAACTGTGTGAATGACTGAAAAATGGTTCCCAAACAGAAATGGTTTCCCAGCAGAAACCAAATTCACCTTTGGCAGGGGTAGTTCAAGGCCACCCTGACTGTTCCCAGCTGTGTGCCTCAGCATTGAATTAGAGAGGTTACTCCGGTGATGAAGAGGCAGGGAGCAGCTAGAGACCTATTTATGATGCCAGCTTGTTTTGCTAAAGTAGCTCCTTAAGCATGTATTTAAACAAACTGACTCAATGGTTCCCTAAGAAAGAAAATACACATAATAAGCAACACCTCTATGAGTTTCAACATATACCTTCAAAACTCCATAAGCAAACACCTAAGGACTCCCTGAGAGATGCAGTGAAAGGCATGCAATTGTTCATGGTTTTGATTGTAATGTATCCTTCATAGCGCTGATTATTGTCCCATTTTATTTTCAAGGTCTTTTTTCCCCCTGAAGTTTTAAGTTTCTATATCTGAAGATAGAGAGATAACTCTTTGATCGTTTTCACGGTTAACTCAGTCCTTAGTTCTGAATATCAGCCTCTCTTAAATTGTTGAATGGGGCCCTTATTTTCAAGACCAATCATTTGAAATCTATGGGTTTCAAATTGGAGAGATTTTTCATGACTAGGAATAATCAAGGCTTAAAAGAGGGTTACATACCATATCAACCTCAGAAATGCTGTCCAAGCTTTCAACCTGCACATCCACCCCAACAGGAATTGCAGGGCCTGTAGAAGAATGACATTTAGACATGTAAACAATCATTCTTTTATACCATCTGCATTTAATTAGCACTGTAAGGTAGCATGCAAAACATTTCTGAGCTTAGATCATACTTTTCTGTCCCTGATTCTTCAGGACGGAGGAAAGAGTCAGAGAATAATCATCTAAGGCACCTTTTGAAACACTAAATTCTCTTCCTATTTGCATGTGCTGTAGTGTTGGCAGTCTGTCCATAAATCCAAAGCTTTGATGAAACACTTGCATATATTTTTAAAGGCAGAGCCATCCCACCATAAATTTGAGGTCATTATGGATGAATTTAGACCAAGGAACAGGGGACTGAGTAGAAGAAACTGCAAGCAATAAGCTCTTACTTGTGTGTTTCTCATTTCTTTTCTTATCAACAAGACAGACTACATTAATTTCTCAAGAGCTTATGATCATTTTCATTCTTACGACTCATTAGATGTCAATAGTTTTTCACAGTCGTTTTAAAATTAATAACCAGATAATTCACAAAGAGTAAATAAGCAGAAAACACTCCATAATGAAAGCAAGCTCCTATATTAACAGAAATTCTTTACCAAAATTTCTCTGTAGGCAGTTGCTCTCAATGACCAACACCTCCTCAAGTTCCATGTGGTATATCTTCACATAGACTTTTCCTTTTTCCAATGAGGACAATCATCTCTCTTCTCCCTCTTTTTTCCAGCCTCTCCTCTGAATCTGATTATGAGCTCAAAGCGACCGAACTCTCATTCACCTTTCACAACATTTGTATCCAAACTGATTCAGAGGCTCCATGCCCGGAAGGTGCTGTTGTTACTGCTCGCTTTATTTAGAGAATGTGGAGCATAACAAAGCTGTGTATCATAAACAGAGCTGATTGTTGCAGTATGCCTCAACTCTCGATGTATTCTGTGACCTGCAGGTATCCTGCCTCTCCAGCTGGTGCATGAAGACACCTACAAGCACTCACACAAAGCATGAACTGCAAAAGTTAGTCAGAAGGAAATGCTGGAGAACGGTCTAGGTTGATTCACCATTGCTTTGAACTCTCAGCTACTGGCAGTGGGTCTCATATGGCTTGCACTAACACATTCAGTCAGACTACACATCCAAGCTTGCGCACTGCTGGCAAGAGGGCTGTGGCTAAGGTATGGATCCAAGTAGCAACTCTGCAGAAGTGCAGGGGATTTGACCAGCACAAATGAGCTATTGGAGGACCATAGTGCCCTAAAAGGAGGTTTGCACAGATTTTCAGGACCTACATTTTGAACTTGATTAGCAGTTAGATGACAATTAAGAGATACTACAATCCTTTTCTGGACCTTAATCCGTATCTGTGCAGTGCCCAGCACAGCAGCACCTGCTGCCATGTCTGCTTTTAGGTACAAGGTCCTCTTCCTCAAGACTATTCCAAGCTCACAGTATCACAGAATAGTTGAGGTTGGAAGGGATCTCTGGAGATCATCTAGTCCAAACCCCTCTACTCAAGCAGGGTCACCAAAAGCACTTTGTACATGATCACATCCAGGCGGGTTTTGAGTATCTCCAGAGAAGGAGACTCCACAACCTCTCTGGGCAACCTCTGCCAGTGCTCTGTCACTCTCACAGGGAAGAAATTCCCCCTCACGGTCAGGCGGAACTTCCTGTGCTTCAATTTCTGCCCATTGCCTCTTGTCCTGTCACACAGAGCAACTGAAAATACTTTGTAACCATCCCCTTGACACCCTCCTTTCAGGTACTTATACACATTGATAAGATCCCCCCTCAGGCTTCTCTTCCCCAGGCTGAAGAGGCCCAGCTCTCGCAGCCGTTCCTCACAGGGCAGATGCTCCAGCCCTCTGATCATCTTTGAAGCCCTACACTGGACTCTCTCCAGTAGCTCAATGTCTCTGTTGTAGTGGGGAGCCCAGAACTGGACACAGGACTCGAGATGTGGCCTCCCCAGGGCTGAGTAGAGGGGCAGGATCACCTCCCTTGACCTGCTGGCAACACTCTTCCTAATGCACAGAGGGTACCATGTGCCTACTTGGCCACAAGGGCACATTGCTGGCTCATAGTCAACTTGTCATCCACCAGCACTCCCAGGTCCTTCTCCGTAGAGCTTCCTTCCAGCAGGTCAGCCCCAGCTTGTACTGGTACATGAGGTTATTCCTTCCTGTGTGCAGGACCCTGTGGATGCCTTTGGTGAATGTCATGAGGTTCCTCTCCACCCAGTTCTCCAGCCTGTCCGGATCTCACCACATGGCAGCACAGCCATTTGGTGTATCAGCAACTCCTCCAAGTTTGGTATCATCAGCGAACTTGCTGAGGAAGCACTGTAAGTTCACTGTACACTTAAGAAGAAAAACTGCTGTTCTGAGAACACGATGTATTTTTGCAAGTTGTTATCCATTCTGTTATTGTATCTGCTGCAGCATGCACAGACTCCCACGCATCTTCAAGGTTTTTGAACAAAACCTTATATTTGCCTCAGCTAGAAGAGAAGGAACAGCCAATTTGACTGGAGTAGGGAAAGAGAAATTGCAATATCCATGAAACAAGCTGATTACTGTGCCTGGCCCTGATGTAGATTTTGTTAGGACTTTGATAAGCCAGCTTCACTGAATTACAGCAGAGCACACTGACAGTGGCACCATCCCCCTTCTGCATGCACAGCTCTAGCCTGTTACATCTGCAACATCGTTTAGTGACAGGCATCTTGAAGCAAGCAGTGTGGAGCAGCACCAGGTTCCTCCACAATATCAATTCTAATTTAAGTGACCAGTGCCCCCAGCAATGAAGCTGGAACGTCAATAACCAAGCACCTTTAGATGACTCCTAAAAGCTTGCAAGTGCATGCATGTCACATTCAGATGCACAGCTGCGTTGGCTGTGCACTTCATGCTCAAAGAAATGCCAGCAAATATTTGTTTGCTCTTATTCACGTCTTGTTGGAATTTGTCCAAGTGGAACAAAGCTTGTTCCAAAAAAAACCATTTATTTTATACAGTTCAAGAGAGTAATAATTCAAGCTGGTCAAAAAAATTTCTGATTGCCTGATGGGGAAAAAAGCAATTCCAGTTAATCAGAATCAGCATATTTCTCAGGAGCACAGGGATTTCAGTAAGATTTTTCACTCCAAAGAGACAAGCTGGTGTTGCTCTGTAAGCTCCACGGCTCCCCCATGCTGTGTCTGGCAGAGCTTCCAGCCTCCCATTGCTTGCTTTTGCATCATCCCAGGATGTCTGCTGAAGAGCCATAAACTGAAAAGCTGTTAAGCTTTCTGGCTCCTTCACAGCTTCCCTGGGAAGGTCAGCAGAGGTCTGAGAGCTGAAAGTCCCTGGAAGGCCATCTTCCATCTCCAAGTATACTTTTGAATGCTGCCAGGTGTCTCCCACTGCTGCTAAGGAGTCCCAGAAGAACAGGATCCAACTCTTTCCAGACCATGCTCCAGAGCAGAATAATTTTCACACTTTTCCCTTGGAATAGTCTGTCTATCCCACTTGATGTTCCTATATGGTTCAATAGCTAGGTCTGTGACTTTGTTTCTAGTTGCTGCATCGTCTTGAAGACAGCTACCAACTTTCTAAATTCTTTCTAGATGTTATTTTTTTCCATTAAGCAATTAATTTAGTTGCTATGGAAATATTATACTATAAGGATTCAGTGGAGGTCTCAGGAGATTCTCTTCCTCCTAGTTCTCTATTAAGTTCTCTTTACTAAGCATAACTGAAACTGGTATACCCAAGAAGCCAGTCTGCATTGGCTGACAAAACACAAATCCATTGTCACAGCTGCTTCCAACAGTAAAGCTGAGAAATGCTTAAGATTTTTTTCTTCGTGTAAACAAGACTTGAAGACATAATTGTGCTTATTTAATAGGTGAGAACAGTTCTTAGCCCCCTCCCCAGATTACACTGGCAACAGCTTTCAGCAGAGGTAGAGTTACACAGATGAGTAGGTTCATCTTGTGGGAAGGCTGGGGCCTTCCATAAGATTGTTCAGTTTACTAACCTGCCAGAAAATTAATCCATTTGAAAACAAAAAGTTTGTTTCTGAATTGGTAACTTGAATCAGTTCAGGGAAAAAAACTGTCAGGTGCATGCGCTAGCCACTGGGGCCAGAGCAGATAGGCATGGAGGAAGAAGGATGGCTAGTGTGACCTCTTTCTTTGTAGGGACTGGCTTAGCTACTTGTGAAGCAGTCCCTTCCTACAACACAAGAAACTGTGCTCAGTTCCTACTGATCCGGCTGCAGGATATGCAACCAGTGGATTGCTTTTCACACCATCGTAACTCAAAGAGAGATAAATCTACAGCAAAATCAAATATATTTTCTCCTTGTCTTCCTTGTCATGCATTCTTCTGACTTCCTCCTTGACCTTAGAGGAGATGCTGCTTACATCCCCTGCAGATGTATCATTTCTAACATCCAATCTGGTATCTATCTACCAGGCAATGGCTCAAACATGGCCCTTGTGTCACCTTCTAGTCTGGCCAGATGTAACAGAGGCTTCATTAAGTGCAATTCTTACGGCAACAACTTCTGCTCTCATTCATCCTCTTCAGTTGAGCAGCAGTGGGATTATGATAAGGTCTAACAAGTAAATTAACTTACAGAGGGCTGTTTTTAGGGAGCCATTTTTCAACTTCTGGTTATTCCAGTCATCACTAGTAAGTGATGCTACATCTCCCTGCAAATCTTGCCTATCTTACATATAGCATTTTAATATAACCCTTGAGTCTGAAATTGCTCTATGAGCCATGCATTGGTCATAGTCACAGTTCTTTCTACTCTCTGTGATTATTTAGATCACTAAACCAATGTTAATAACATTAAGCTAAAGAATGTCTGTGTGAAGTTCTTCCTGCTCAGTTAAATGTGTGGGTTTTTTTCCTTTAAACAAGATAGACTTCAAGTAGCAAAAAACATTCTATTTGTAGTAATAACAGCCAATTTGATGTGCAGTATAACCAGAAGGGGAGGAGGGGGAATGCAACTCTGCTGATAGAATCACAGAATCATAGAATCAGTAAGGTTGGAAGGGACCTCTGGAGATCACCTAGTCCAACCTCCCTGCTCAGCAGGGTCACCTAGAGCATGGCAGACAGGGTTGCATCCAGGCGAGCCTTGAAGATCTCCAGAGAAGGAGACTCCACAACCTCTCTGGGCAACCTCTGCCAGTGCTCCGTCACTCTCACAGGGAAGAAATTCTCCCTCACGCTCAGGCAGAACTTCCTGTGCTTCAGTTTCTGCCCATTGCCTCTTGTCCTGTCACACGGGACAACTGAAAAGAGTTTGTCCCCGTCCCCTTGACACCCTCCCTCCAGGTACTTGTACACATTGAGAAGATTCCCCCTCAGTCTTCTCTTCCCCAGGCCAAAGAGGCCCAGCTCTCACAGCCGTTCCTCATAGGGCAGCTGCTCCAGCCCTCTGATCATCTTTGAAGCCCTACACTGGACTCTCTCCAGTAGCTCAATGTCTCTGTTGTAGTGGGGAGCCCAGAACTGGACACAGGACTCGAGATGAGGCCTCATCGGGGATGAGTAGAGGGGCAGGATCATCTCCCTCGACCTGCGGGCAACACCCTTCCTAATGTACCCCAGGAGACCACTGGCCTTCCTGGCCACAAGGGCACATTGCTGGCTCATAGTCAACTTGCTGTCCACCAGCACTGTCAGGTCCTTCCCTGCAGAGCTGCTCTCCAGAAGGTCAGTCCCTAGCTTGTACTGCTGCTTAGGGTTAGTTTTCCCTGGGTGCAGGACCCTGCACTTGCCCTTGTTGAATCTCAGGAGGTTCCTCTCCACCCAGCTCTCCAGCCTGTCCGGGTCTCTCTGACTGGCAGCACAGCCCTCAGGTGTGTCAGCCACTCCTCCCAGCTTGGTATCATCAGCCGAGTTGCTGAGGAGGCACTCTGTCCCCTCATCCAGGTCGTCGATGAAGAAGTTGAACAGGATGGGACCCAGTACTGAGCTGTGGGGGACTCCACTAGACTCCACGCCACTGATGACAACCCTCTGAGCTCTGCCTTTCAGCCAGTTCTCAATCCACCTCACTGTCCCCTCATCTAACCCACACTTCCTGAGCTTGACTAGGAGGATGTTATGGGAGAGAGTGTCAAAAGCCTTGCTGAAGTCAAGGTACACAACGTCCACTGCTCTCCCCTCATCCACCCAGCCAGTCATTCCATCCTAGGAGGCTATCAGATTGGTCAAGCAGGATTTCCCCTTGGTGAATCCATGCTGGCTACTCCTGATCACCTTCCTTTCCTCCATATGCCTGGAGATGACATCCAGGATGAGCTGTTCCATCACCTTGCAGGGATGGAGGTGAGGCTGACCGGGCTATAGTTGCCTGTGTCCTGCTTCTTGCCCTTTTTGAAGACTGGAGTGACTCTGGCTTTCTTCCAGTCCTCAGGCACCTCTCCAGTTCTCCAGGACCTTTCAAAGATGATGGAGAGCGGCCTGGGAACAAGATCCGCCAGCTCCCTCAGTACATTGATAGGCAATGCCTTGTTAGTAGATATTTAGCCTTTCTTTGCTCAGATATGTAGCAAAGTCATAAATTGTGGTCAATGCGAGCCCTGTGCAATGATTCAAATATTTACCTATTCTCATCAAGCCTTTAATACCCAATGGCTATTCAGCACAGTTACGTATCAAAAACACCTAGCTTTTGCCTCTACGACAGGATCAATACTCTGAGCAAACCATTTGTCTGCAACCTTCATTCCCTCATGCTGATCCCCTTCCCCCACCCTCAGAAAAGCACAGCATCTTGGAGTTGAGACGTTATTTGAAGCAGACCCAATAATGTTATTACATCAGGTGACCTAGCAGACGGAGGATTATGGGATGTTAAAACCATTGATGTCTGAGCCTCATAAGGGCTTAATCCATACACTAGCAAGATACCTTTCAATTAAATCTCTCAAGGATCAGCTCCATTGTGCGCTCCTATGATTCATTGTTTTACAGCCCCATTCAGTCTCCTTCTCTCTCCCGCCTGCCGTGCCATTGGGCTCTCAGAGCACGGCAGGAGCATGGCAGCTTCCCTTCCTGGGCTCGGTCAACCCCAGGCACCGCGAGCAGACTCAGAGAGGCTCCACGGGCCGGCACAGCCCGCACCGGGGCAGGCCCAAGGCTGCGGTCAGTGCTGCCTCCGGCTCGCGCTCTGGAAAGCATTCAGAATTAAGATCACCTGTTGTTATATGCTATTGCTGACACCACGGTGGTGCCCAAAGGCTGCCATCCCAAACAGCAAATGTTGTGGTAGGCATGGTGCTATCAGCCAAGACCCAGTCCTTGCCAGGAAGGATTTACAATGTAATCGCCTTGTGTTAGAAAAAGAAAGCAGTAGTAGCCTAGGTGCTTCTCTGACATTTGATGTCCCTTGTGTCGAGCAGCTGCCTCCACAAATTCCACAGTGCAGGAGACTCTCTGCATACAAGCACTTAATTCAGGCAACTTAAGCACGTTGGAAATCACCACCGTTCCAAAGTCCATTTATTGCTTCAGTCTCCACATTTGACTGAACACCAATCACAGATTAAAAAAAAAATGTCAAGGGAGAATAAAACAAATTTACATTTTTCCCTCTTTTTTATTCCTTCCTTTCCCTATCCACACTTGAAAATAAGATACTAGGTTCATGTTTTGAAAAGATATTTCTTAATCTATTTTAATGCTCCTGCCCCAAAGGCTCAGTTTGGCTCTCAGATAAATGGCAGTTACCTAATTGCAAGGACAAACCCTAAGGTTCAGTCTGGAGCTGTCAGGAAGCTTATTAAACCCCAAATGAAAGGAGTTCAGTGTAAGGTGTGGTGACCTTGAAAGCCCTTAGGAGAGGAGGTCTGAGGTTGTAAGTGGTATAAGTGAGGTATAAGTGAAACTGGTTTTCATTTCTTTTCTATAGTTAATCATAAATTTAATGGACAATAAAACAATCAGTGGACTAGAGAGAGGGAAAATCATTTGAACCCTAGGCTCAAATGCTAAGTTCTTAATTCAGGTATTACTAAGATGAGTCTGTAAAACTTGCGTATCAGTGGAAATATTTATTCTACCTTTTTCAGGCAGATTCCTACTACAATCAGCAGGAGCAATTGTGGCTTTTTTTGCTTCCTGCTCTTCGTTCATCATGCAAAACAGTTAATGAGACAACACGTAAATGAGAACAAGGGCATCCTGAGACACTGAGACCCTTTGGTGAAGGGCTGGATGAGAAGAAGTTAGGCTGGGCAAGGCAGAGGTGCTGAAGGGCCAAAATGTTGCTGTCTGGGAGCTGGTGACAAGATTCGAAACATAACTGAGTCTGTGCTCTGGGTAGTAATTGTAATTAATGATAATAATTAATGCAAATAAGGGTTATTAATACTAATTCCTGTTGGTAGTACCACAGCTTTGATGAAACTTTGCTGTGACTCACAGCAACCACTCTGGATAGCACTGTGGGACCTTAGTTCACAGGAACAGAGACACTTGTACAGACTGGGAAACTGAGGCACAGAAGTGAGATGCTTCTGTGAGATCTTGGGAAATAGAAACCAAGCTGAGAAAGGCCCCCATCACTCCAGTCTCTCTTTATAAACCATTTTGAGGCAATAGGGAATACAGGAGAAAAAGAAGAAAACAACCTATAAAACTATTTCTTGCCAAAGGAGGCCATTTGCCCAGGCAATCACACCAGCCCTGCCTGGGTCCTGCTGCTCAGGTTTCTTGTTCCCTGTGCTCTCGACAGCCACCTGACATCGGCCACCTCTCCCCATCGGTGCCACGTCCCAGCTACAGACACTGCCAAATCTCTCTCTCTTGGACCAAGTAGCCAGCTCACCACAGCATCTCCTGAAAACAAGACACTTGCTTTCTTTCTCATTTCTTTACTGCTATTTCTCCCCCTTCTAGTCTTTAAAAACACTTGGGTCAAATAGACAAGTAGGGCAGTTCACACTAAGAGCACAGGATTATTTGCCAAAATAGCAAAATAGCACCAGCTAGGACACCTTATGGTTTCATCAACCTTTACATTGTTGATCTGAATTACTACATAACATTAAATCCTCAGTTCTCCCAGTCAGATATATCTGTCTGGCAGCTGAAGTCACATGAATTTCCCAGATTACGATTCTAGTCACTATATTATTATAGGTTTTATGCCAAAATTTCAAATTCTGCATGTGAAACTTTTAGGTGAAGCAAACAAAGACAGTGATAACTGAAACTGGGGGTGAGCTTTTTGCATATTCATTTGGCCCATCAGTCTTCAAAGTTTCTATCAAGATACAGTTTTACAGAGGCACTGGATGTGAGCAGCACTGTAAATGTGTACAGTGTCCGAAGCAAAACGGAAATCATGTACAGAAATGCTCTCTTTAAACCACGGAAACAAAATCCTGGGTTTCCTTAAAGGTTGTCTGGGCTACAGAACATACTGTTGAATTAAACAGCTGTTGATCAGTCACAGAAAGATGTCAAGAGATTTTTGCTCTCGCTAATCCTTGGAATCAGTAGGGAACTGCTGGATATTTAATCCTGTCTCTCTGTAAACTAAACTGTTCAACCACTGGGGCTCCAGATGCTTTGCCAAATTCCCCACCAAAAGCCTCTGAGGATAAGCAATCAAACAAAATCTCTTTATCAAAAGGGAGCAGAGGAATGAGAAAGGTGTGAATGGGAAAGGAAAAGAACAGCTGAGAGAGCAGGTAAACAGAAGACAAACAATTTAGATTATAGGGGTAAAATAAAAATAACCCTCATCAACTAGCATTTACTTACCATACAAAATATTTTATAAATATTCATATTCTCTTCAGAGAGACAAAATACCACAGATTTGTGGGCTTTCCTGCACAGAAGGATCAGCTTGCAGGATTGCAATGTGGCCACAGACCTGAATACTCTGACACTGCAGAGACCTCAAAGCTCAGGCTTCTCTTTAGCAAGTTCATTGCTGAAAACGATGGAAAAAGGATCCCCTGTGAAAGCCATGGATCTGACCGAGAAGCAACAGCAGCACTGCTTTATTCAAGGACTACAGCCCCTGAAAGTTCTTCAGCTCATACCTTAGGGCCTCTGAAAAGCACCACCCAAACAGATGGAGTTACTCAAATTAAACAAGGACTCAAGTATTTAAAGATCAAGATCTAGAGATAAACTGCATAACCTTGAACTGAAATACTTCTTCGAGAAAGAGAAATGTGTCAGTATCAATTATCTCTGTCACTGTCCACACCAACATCTGACAGAACACAAATCCTAATTCAGCAGGACTGATACAGCCAGAAAGCAAGCCCTGGACACTTAAGAAGCTTCATAAATTCACAGACCTCTACTTACAACACAGAAACCCATCAATAAATTATTCCCTTTGCACCTCAGGCACAGCACAACTGAACCTTCCAAGCAAGCTGAGGACACTCACGCAGTCATTAGGAAATTTGATAATACAAACATTGGAAGTGGAAAATTGTCCTTTTGAAGAAGATTTTTCATTGGCATGTTGAGGGGAGATTTAAGTGGTCTGAAGCACAAAGCAAGGCTCCCAGGAGCACTCCTGCTCTCCTTCTTCTGCAGCTGGGCAGTAGTTGTCAGCCTCACGATTTCTGCGTAAGCAGAAATAGAGCATCATTATTGCATCTCACGGTAAACGTAGTCCCTTCCAAAACTGCTTCAGCAACATACACTATCATATTTCTGTAAATTCCTGCATATAAGTGCCTTTGGCCCACATCAAACTTGAGAGTTGAAGAGATACTTAGGGCCCAGCCTGTCAAGGTCTCTGGTTTCACGTGTGTTTATTTCCTGGCCAGGTTCCCAACCCAGTATCCTCAGAATCAGCTGAGAGCACACTCCCTGTTTTTCTTTCCTCCGCAGTAAGCTGCTCAGTTTTGTGACCTACCCTTTAGCAAAAGCCATTACACATTCAGCTCAGATGCAGCATATAGAAAAAATCCAGTATAGAAGACCTTTAGGGGAGCCCCATTTTGCATCTGCATTAAGTGGTTGGATCAAGACAAAAGCCTGAGCTAAAGCCCAGACCTAACTACCATGAATTTTGGAAGGGTTTCGACAGCAAGAGGAACTGTGTTTTGCCTTTGCCTTGCCAGTTTGAATATCAAATTTTGTCCCATATGGCCTGGTACATCCAGTCTAGGGCTAACCTTTCACAGGAGCCCGTAATGTTTCCATTAGTCCAGTCCAGGAACGACTTCAGAACGTGCCCAACTTCAAAACTGGTCACAGCCCAGCCTGTCTCATTAGCTAAAACCATATGCTCTGAGGAGTGGCATGAAAGCTGCAAAGGTCAGTTAAGTTCCCTGCATATCAGAAACATGTATTAAAACAATTTCTTTTTTTTTTTTTTCTTTCTTAACATTGCAGCAGCTTTAGGAGATAGGGAGAAGTGTATTACCATGAAAATACCTGGAGTCAGTTTTCATCCCCGCTTCTGAGACTAAGACTTTGTGTCATCTTTTTAATTTCTTTCTTTGGCAGTGATTTCAAAGGCTCGTTGTTCTCCTTTGAGACAGTCTCTATGTCCCTTCATCATTCCTTGAAGGAGTGAGGAAGACATAGGCTCTGAGAATATAAATGTCTACATATGAAACAAGTAGGCTTGAGGCTTCTTGGCTGCTTGTGCACACCTACAGAGTCTTGCAAGTTTTCTTAAAGGATCCATTGTCTGCAAGCTGCATGATTGCAATCTTCAGTGCATAAATACAACTCACGTATATATGTATATACGCATGTTAAAATTACATAACTATAATGTATATGGTATGTATATATTTATATGTGTACATACAAAATACCTTTTTGGCAGCAATAACCTCATGTTGTTAGTGACATGGTCTCAAGGACCCCACAGATTCTAGGTTTGTCCTAGAATCTACTTGAGGGGCAGCTGAACCATCAGTGATCAGGACCTTTTAGGTGAGGGCAGCTTCCAGACGAACACAGCCCAGTAGCTGCCACATCACTGCAGCAAGCTTCATTCCTCTGCATCTCTCACTGACAGATCGTCATTGAGGAAGAAGTGAGTTTTATTCCAGCCACTGATACAAAGCTGTTGATGCTTTCATTCACCACCACTACCCTCTCTTCATCCATCCGGAGAAAAATACTACCAGGAAAGGCCAGCAAGGGCTAGCTAATGTTAGGCAATGAAGAAATATAATAAAAGTACAGCATTAGGTTGTTCCTCAGCAAAGAAGATACAGCTATTTTAAGTATCAACTAAAGCTGCTTATTCACAGGCTCCCTATAAAATATGAGATGTCATAGATGAAATGCTTAGAATGGGTGTTTAAGGAAGACAGCACAACAAATATTTACATAATCTTTAAATATGAATATTTGTAAATAGTACCTGAACATCTGCTGGCTAGAACAAGGTCACTGACACGGAGATAACTCCCTAAAGGTCAAAACAAATGCAGTCTATTTTAGGTTACGGAGGCTACTTTGAACATTAGCAAAGCAAAAATCTGTACCCAATAGCCTGTCTGTAATGGGCTGATAGTAGGCAGGACAACCATGCCTTTTAGGCTGTGAAAAACACAACTTATATAACATTTGCTTGCTTGTTTACTCTTTCCAAAGATATCTTTTCTTGAAAAACCTTTCAACTTCCCTCTAATGTTGTTCTTCTGTTTCACCTTGCATAACCACAGCATATTCTTTCCAGTGGTCACAACTACATTGCGTTGGCAGCTTGCTAATTGTCCTCTGCAGACAAGCAGAAGTCCCCATGGCCACCATAAATTACCTGCTTAACCCATCCTTGCTTTAGTGTTTTTCTTTAGAAGTTCAATGACAATGGGTGGTTCACAAAAAATTTCAAGGTTAACAGCTGTCTCTTATTCCATTAAGCTTGGAAACCATCACATTTATAGAATGTGACTTCATTATAATGTCACTCACAATTTCTTTATGATATTATTTATGTTTTGCAGAGATAGCTTGCTCTTTTTCACTTGCAACATAACATTATATGCCCGATGCAATACCATGAGGCTGGATCTCACTTAGACCATCATCCCTTAGCAGAACTCAGAGAGCAGCAAGGGTCTTACAGCAGTGACCAAATAGAGTCACACGTGTCCCACAGGCTTTTCTACTGTTCTTCAGCAGAACGGTAGAGTAAAAAGCCTGTATGTCACATGCCAGTCAGATTACATCAGTTTCACTGGCATTTACCACAGTGAAAAGCTGGAATAAATCACAGTGCCAAGCAAATCACAGTGACTGCATGATGAATAACATTATGGAAGAAAATACATGGATCACCTCTTAACAGGCTTTAGTTTTCTTACTTTTACATTCTTCCATCAAGCTTATCATCTGTCACTAAACATATACATAAACAAATACATAATTTTGTATCTGTAGAAGAATCTGTAGCATTCAAGCTACCTCCTTGAATGTGAGCCATGCTTTCCAAGGCTGGAGTCTGAATCAAATTCTTGCCATGTTTTGTTGCTTACAACATGCAGCTTTAGCACAGCTTTGCTGATACTCCATCTCTGTTCTGGGCAGCTCTGCAAGATGAGGTTGTTTTGAACAAAAATTACAGAAACCGGGTGCTTCCTTCACAAAAAAAACACCCTCTTATCAAAGCAATTAGGATATTTCTGAATTTATAAATTTTACAAATGTTACTCTTAAGCTTTTAGGCTCTAGAGGTACCCAAATGCTTACAGTGTGGAAGGTAGCATAGGAAAACAAAAATAGGGGGAGATTAAAATGCAGTTACATTAGAGCTGGAAGAATAACTGTGTAACAATGTGTGTGTCTGCTTGGTGTGAACTGTGCACAAAGATCTTCTTCATGGGATCCGTGACATTGATAAAAACAGTAAATATTTGATCTATTTACAGAAGCTCACTCTGGGTCAGCTATTTCCTACCAAGTCAAGGAAAGGAGCTCAAAGACGAGATCCTCTCCCAAAGCAGCCCTGACAGCCCACCTCCCTCTACTCAAGCAGCCAGCAGGTCTTCTGCCTGGAGTTGCAGCAGTTGTCCCAGAGAGAAAGTAGCACTTCAATTTGGTCATCATTAGGCATTCAGAGGTCATCAGTCAAGCTCCAAAAACTGAGGTTGGCTTAAAAATCTAAAACCGCAACACACTACTCTAATCTTTTATAGTTTGGGTTTCTAAGATTTATGAGGTACACACTTTAAGAATTTTCTCCACCAACAAGAAGATTAGAAAAATTCCTTCTCTGTATCTTTCTTGCGGTTTTTCTTTTTCTTTTTTTTTTTTTTCCTACCCATAATAGGGAGAATCTTAGAGATTCTGCATAAGCAAACAGCTCCAGAATCTGACATTAAAATAACTTTTAAAAGAAGATAAAGTGACACAAGATTCAAGACAAAAACCATAAGAAGCACTGGCTTGGGAAGGCCAGACCACAGATCAGATCAAAATGTGTACTTTTAGCTCTGGCCAGAAAGTACACGACAGCCAGTTCACATATGCCATTCGCTGCCATGAAATACCCTGTTTAAGCAGGTGGCTGCTACAGTCTCTACCCTCAGAGCAAAGCTGCAGCACCTGCTTATACAAAGGATACACTTCCCCAGCAGGTCATGAATTTCATCTCCTTGCCTCAGCAAGAGAAATCATCTTTCACTGCTTTTCACTCCTATCAGCACTTCAGAGACAGTCAGCTCCAGGAGAGTCTACAATCCTGGTATGACTCATCATGCCAGACCCGACCCCTCGATGAGCTGCTGGCTCATTCATACATCCACAAGACACCCCAAGTGACTGACACCGATTTCCACCTCCGAGAGGCAAAGCCTGATCCCCTTCTCCCTTTGCAATCAGCAGAGTTTGCCACTGACTTCACTGGTAGCTGGCTCAAGGAAGTTTTCCTTAGGCAAGAGCTGGAGGAATCATTTAGTCCTAAAATCAACTCCATTAACCTGAAGTGACCAAGACAAAGAGCAGTCCATACTTGCACTCCCTCTCTGAGCTGGTTATTTTTTCTGCTTATCCTATTCCCTTTAGGTTGCATGTTAATATGACGCAGATGAACTATGGTTCGGATGGCCACCCGCAGCAAGACAAGTTAGTGGTCGCTGCCATCTCATGAGCTGGCCAAAGGCAAGCGTTTGTGGTTCCCCTCCTTCCCACTAGCATATTTTCAGGCTGTGCATGGTGCTGTCCTCTTGGAGCCTACAATTGCATACAATTGTGAATACTGTGTCCACGCTATGGGCATGCAGGCATACCTGCAGGGCTTTCAAATCTGGGCTTTGCTTCTCCCCTCTGTTTTGCTCCAGGAGCACCAGCGGAACAAGCACACTCAACTGCCTCACATGAGAGTGGTGGGCCAGGAAAGGTCTTTAACACCAGAAGCACCATCTTCTGAGGGGAAAGGAACAACTCTGGCATAGAAACAAGCTTGTAATAAACAGTGAAAATGGTCACCAGAGGAAAATGTATTTGCAGCCAGATTATTATATGGCAGTGCTTCTTATCTGAATGCGGGAGAGTGATAAAGCAAAGAGAAAGTTACTGCTCCAGAAGCAACCACAAGAGCACTCCACTTTCTCCTCTTTTAAGGCGTTGGCGAGGGAAGAGGAAAAAGACAGGGGATCTATAGAGATGGGGAACAGGAGGAACTCTCTGCACTTACACCAGGACAGGACATTCCTAGTACTTAAGGACATATTTAGGGATCTTAGCAAAGAAGTCACTCATACAAGTATGGGATCTACTTCTTAGAGTCTAATCTTTTTAGGAAGGATGAAGCATATTTAATCAGCAATCCATCTTCATGTGTGCTGAACTGTCTATTTCTTGCCTTCCTTCAAAAGAGAATATACAAGCTGGTGAGATAAGCCAACGATAAAGCACTGCCATGTTGAGTAAACTGGGTGGGATGCCAATAGTGGTGACAGAGCAGTGTGACAACTAAGCAAAGTCAGACTGAATGGAGCAGGTAGGTATCAAGCCAACATCTCACACACCCATGCTTTGCAGAAAATACCTGCTCTACAAGATTTTACATGAGAAATGCTTAAGAAGAACAGATGTTGGGAGTAAAGAAGCCTAGAAGGTCAGGCTAGGAAATCAAAACCAACAATTGTGAGAAATGGGACATCAAGCTAAAAATAAGGCTGGATGGACAATCCTGACAGTGACCATCTCCTCCTGGAGCCAAGCAGATTTAGCCAGGTCAGTCAGAGAAAACAATCCCATGATTCATTGGTCTTTTGTCATGTCCCTTCCCTAATTCACCCTGCAAAGTGATCCGCCTAATAAGTTCTTTACTACACAATTTGATCAAGTCAGCTGAGAAGCTCATTGCAACTTCACAACTACAAGTAAATATTAAAACCTTGTTCTCTTCCTCAACAGAGTGAAATATTTACCATAGTGCTCAGTTCCAAGCTTTGAAGAAAACTAGCAAAAAGAATGAGACTTTAGCAACAGAAGGAATGTGGTTGTAGAGAGTGTGGCTGATGAGATAAGGATGAGGCCTGCTCTGAACTACTTCAGATTATCTACTGAAATCATCTAAGTCCTTTCCCTTCCGCTGGTGCAGGGAAGAGCCATCTGGCTAGATGCATTTTTTTAAAAACAGATAAGCATAAAATTAACAGACTCATATTATTCTCACCTCCAAAAGCTGGCCTCATGGTGAAATCATGGTCATCAACTCTGAGAAGCTGGTCCGTCTTTCCTTTCCAAGTTTTGGTCACGTCATGATTCTTCTTATAGATATGACTGCAAAAGATAGCAATAGGGTTGATCTGTTGTCTTTGTATCTCAAGCAGCACTTTGAAGCTGATTTCTGTCTTTGTTATTTCAGAGTCCCTGCTAAGATTTACAACATGAATGGTAGTTTTGTGAGAGCAGTTGTCCATGCTGGGAACTGGGAGAGCAGCTACCACTGCAGAGCAGACCAGCGTGACAAATCCTGAAGCTGTTTCTTCATAGCATTAACTTAGATGAGGCTTTCCCTGCTGGCAGCCCTGCAAGTTCAGCCCGACTGCAAGGCTGATGCTCCGTTCTCTCTGCCTCAGACAACATAGGTCTCCAGAGAGGCACTAGGACAAAAGCATGGTTCCTCATGGAGGAGCCTGGATGCAGCAGATAGGAAGCACTTTTTTCCTGCAAATACAATGACCCAGAACAGGCAATAGTAGAATATGCAGATTCTGAACTACATGTTACCTTCCGGTAACTTTGCCTGGTACCATGGTAAAGTCATCATGGAAAAGTTTGCTCTTTCCAGTGATAGTCATGCAATGTCATCTGTTATTCTGAGAATATCTGTCCAGTACTCATAAACAACAGCCAAATATCAGCTGTTTGTGTGGGCAGAGGGACAACACTTTGTATCTTCATTTTTAACAATGGCAGAACTACTCATTGTCCTCCACAGCACAATTTTATCCAAAGAAGTCAATAAAGCCTGCAATCCTTCACTTCACTGAACTTTAGGAAACAAAAGAAACTATCTTTTTTATTAGAAGATCATAGATTATATAAAAATATCACACTGAGCATGAGCACAACCGCTTGAGAAAAGTGAAGGAAAGTCATTAAAATGACATAAGTGGGTAGCTAAACAACAGAGAGACAGATATTGCATATACCTTCAGGAGAAAATCCAGATCAGCATCCCTTGCTGTTCCCCAGTGGTGCAGGAAGGAGGATGTTCTTAATAGGAGAACTATTAAGATTCCTCAATTCCTTTGCTCTGGACTTAAACTCTGATAAAGTTCTAAATATTTCCGACAAATGACTAATTATAGCAATGTACAAAAAATAACAACAGTAGAGGACAAGGTGGAGAAAGGCTAAGATCTGTTTGCTTGTGTGAGAGGAAGGTTACTGGCTGGTAAAGAAAAAAGATCTTTGAAGAAAAAGAAATAGACTATTCCATAGGGTATAAAAATGAGAATAAATTAGGTGGAAACATCTCTGTTGAAAACTCACAGCATGCAAAACAATCACCACACTCAGAAGCGCCCGTGCCAGCCCAACCTCGTGTGCCGCATGACTCACGAGAACAGCCTCGCTGAAATCGGAAGAATCAAGCCCATGTGGATGAGCCGGGCAGCATGGAGGCTAATTGAAGGGCTCCCCGGTGAGCTTGCACATGTTTCCCATGCACAAGCATGAATCACAGATCAGGAAAATGTTTCCTGTCAGAAGATTCAATTCAAAAGAGCAACAAGAAAACTAAAGGGCATAGTTAACTGTTGATAACACTGATAACCTATTAAAAATGAGATGAAGAAACAGAATAAAAATCATTCCAAAAAACATAACAAAAGTAAAATAGAACAGAGGAGATCGTTCAGGAACATCTTACTTGATATCCCAGAAACAAAGCATCTCTGGAGTTAAGGGCTCTAAAAATTTCAGAAAAGAATTTGACATCTCTGAGATTTATATTAAGTGGGTGTTCTGAAGGAATATAAACCCTGGTGCTCCCAGGCACGTGTCACATAGGAAGGTTTGGATTCCTGTCACTTAACTTTTGGCTTCTATTTGAATCAGGACCTAGGAGCTGTTCTCTCCCAGTTGGCTGTAAAGAAGAACCAGCCAGAGCAAGTGCAATTCCAGCTCTGGTGCATTAACAGTTGCCTAAAAGTAGGGGGAAGAACCCAAGCAGAGCAATTAACAGGAATGGTTTGAGAAACAAGGTCATTTCATAAGGGCTAGCTGCAGAGGGGGTTGGTTGTATTTCATCTTCGCAAGCTAGGGCTGGTGACATCATTTCACTTGACAGTCCATACAGTATAGCCTCAGACTCTTGAAAAACTGGAAGCAGAGAAATATTATCTTACTGAGTCTGCTTGATTTTAATTATCAGGGGAAGACCTGAGTACTAGTGAAACACTCTTCAGTGAAATCTCTCTACTCAAAGAATATATATATATAAAATGGATTTTAGGCTGTATGAGAAGTACCTAGGAAACCCTAACAGTGTTATAATGCCATCCTGTAAATCAGTGGTACAGCCTCACTGAAATACGAGTTCATTTAAAAACACCCTACAGCAGACATCACATAGGAGAGACACTAAGAATGATTCTCTGCCTTGCAAAAACAAAAAAGATCACAGAGCTTCTCATTTGCCATCAGTGCAAGTTATATCTGTGTTAAAAGCAGCAGAAGTAAACCGGGATATTTAACTGCAAAGGTACAGTCCTGTGACAATGCTCAGCTTTCCAGTATAAAAAGTCTGTTTGGGCAGTAAACATTGCAAAGAGCCAAACGATGCCAGCAAATTTGGCTGTGGGAGATAGCTGGTCTAGCAAAGGGAGCCAGGAGCCACTGTTAAGTCAAATACAGAGCCAGGAAACACTGTTACTTAAGATACAGCCCTGAACACACGCAGGCTGGTGAGGAAGAAGGGTCTATGCTCGCCATCTAAACAGACAACTATACAGCTAGAGCACAGTCAGAAAGAGCCAAACTTGAACCTCCTGACTTCACCAATGCCCTTAAGCAAGCGACTTCACCATGCAGTTTCCCAGCTGGACATGAAGCAGCCCAGACAGCACACAGAACAAGTAAGATTCGGTCTGCTTTGATTCTGTCACAAGTCTCGAGGGCCAAGCAAGGCTTTTTACATGCACCTCCGCTGGCCTCCAGAAACTGAAATAAAAAAGACAACCAGCCTGTATCAATGTTGAATTTCCTCATTTACATAGAATGCAAAAGGAACAGCTGCTAAGTTAGCAACAGCAGAGGAACGAATGCTGCAGCGCTATTGCAAAAATGTACAACTAGAGGTTGTGCAGCACCCTGGACTCAACTCCCAAGCAAGCTGCACACATCTGTAAGCAATGGTTATCAATGCAGTTTGATTAAACCGCTTCCAAGTTGCACGTTTTTCAAAGACCATTACATGGCGGAGGGAGTCAGTAGGGGCTGGGATGTACCACAGACCAGAAGACTTGCCTGGGGCACCTGGTCAAAAGTTAGGAGGAAAAAACGCAGCCCTCCAAAGCAACCAAGGGGCTCTGCCACCCAGCAGCAGCCGTTTCAGCAGACCATTTGTCACGGTGGACAGCTGTTTGGGAAATCAGTCTACAGTACCGCATGTGCTAAGGTTTGCGCTCTCAAGCCCTCAGCTGGAACTTAGAAGTTTCTTCTTTTCTTACTATTCAAACACTAATTCAAATCAAAGATCATCAATTCCAAAAGTCAGTGTACAGTAAAAGGCAAAGACTTGTAAGTATGCATAGTGACCTGAGATGCTTCTGCTTTTGGGTCTCAACCCAAAGGTTTGTATCCAGCATGACCTGAAAATGACAAAACGGAACAACAAAACAAAATACTTTAACAAAATGCTCCAAATCACTACCCACTTCCAAAAATCTTGGCACAAGCTCCTTAACTAAGAGAAGTTCAAAGCAACTTCTGTTTCAGAAGCACAGCGTTTTTCCTGGTTGATGTGTGAGTCTTCACACACTGTGACGAGATGAAAAGGCAGACTCAGAAGTCAGATACGCAAAAAACACTGCAGTCACAGTATTGCAATCAAGGAGACAAGCGAATGTCTCCCGAGCCCTCCGTCCTAGCACAATTTACACAAAGCAATACGCATTACCAGAAGCCTTATCAGCTTTTCTATAGAGCACTAAACACTAATAGAAGCATTATTTTTCACAGCTTCACTTTTTCTGTACAGAACTTTTGTCCAGATGGATAGCCCAGGAGGACTGCCAGCATTTGTTTGTGATTCCTGATCCGTAGTCACCGCAGAGCTATTGAAGAGTACCCCAAACTGTTTCAAATCCACAGGGTTGGACATGCCAACAGTGCTTGCTTGGCACTTACAGTAAGGCTGATGCTTGGAGGAAGCTACAAACACACACACACACACACACACACACACACAGTGCAGCTGATACTACACATGGCAAGTCTGACATGCCCCAGCAGCAGGAGCCCAGTCTGTGTGCACTGCTCTCTCTGCAAAATCCAGGCTATCGATATGGGAGCACTGACCGTGGCCCATATCCTGCATGTGCACTTGCACCTTTACACACTTTGCAGTCCCCTTCAGCACCAAAGTCGGCGGATGCTCTCCAGAAATTCATTCACAGTTGTGAATTTAACACCAGGGACCAATGTCCCCTGCCCAACAGTCATACCAGTGACCGACAGCAGTTCTTCCTTTGCAGTTCATCTGTCACTTGGTTTCTCAAAACCAGAATGAAATGCAAAATTTTTAATCAGTAATTCTTCTGTGTTACGTACGAGCCCTTATTTTACCCTCATGGAGTAACTAAAGGGTGGCTTAGTGCAGCATCCATGAGGCTTGCACATCAATGAGAATGCACTCAACTTTACACAGGCAAGTGCCACTAAATCCCTTCATGCACTTTTGTAATGTAAATGACAGACTGCACCATTGGATTTTTTTTAAAAAAAATACCAAAGTACAAAGTTAGGAGCTATTATTCTACGACCATATACCGATTTTCTTAATAATACCGGAGCCCCCAGTGCATAAAGTGAAGTTTCTCTAGGCAATGATGATGGCATACATTAAACAGAGATAGTTGCTTTATTAAATCATACCTCATTTTGTGGAAACAGAGTTGCATTGTGAATGAGGTGGTAGCTGCAAGAGCAAGGGAAAATAAAAATACAAAGCAGCTACTCATTAAACAAGGATTAGCCATTTAGCATGTTGAACAAGGTACTGTTCTCACAGAAAAAAATAGTACGTTATGAAGTTCAGGATTAATATGAAACAAAGGGAGTTAATTCAGGTTGCACAGGCAACCTTTGAACTGGTGTTTCTTACTTCGGATTCCTAACTTCACTGCTCTAATCTTGCTTTAGCATATTCTTTATCCAGTAAGGCACCGGCCCAACAACTGTGCACACTTAATCAACACCTGACTCCTCGGGCAGCCCTGAGCCTGAAGGTCCTCCACCAAGGCTCCTAGAGACCCCGGGCCAAGAACCTCTCCAAAAGGTCCAAGTAATGAACTACAGAAAGTTCTGTACTTACTCGCACAACCCAAGCTAGCGTCTCAAAAATAATATAAAGATCTTTAGATGAGGCTGACGTATCATCTTAAAAGAAACAAACGCACTTCTCAAATGTAGATTTCCACTGACAGGAATGGATTTTCTTGATTAATGTATTTACTGTAAAATAAATTTACTATATTCTTATACTAAGTCAACAGGAGAAATATTAAGTAGAAAATGTGATGCAATTATAAAAGACGCGTTATTTCCATTTTTCTGTATATGATTAGAAAGCCAACAGAGGCACTGGATTTCATTTGATTTCACTGTAGCTGTTAACTATTCATTGTTGGTTTAGAGATGGCAATTTTTTCCTATAAAAAAACACAAATGGAAATTTAAAATATCAGTGCCATTGCTCAATATGTTTTAATTGCAATATTATGGAATTCTCTATAATTCACATCATTTACATTTCCAAATACTTTTAAATAAATGCATTCACTGTGTAGGAAAAAAAAATGCAAATGGACAGCAGCCCACTGTCTTTATTTTTGAAATTTATGCAGATAGATATGAAACAATTTCCTTGTATTTCGAGGATGTGGTACTTCAGGCTTTACCTGGCTGGAGCATTGTTTATTAAACTCATTATATGTCATTCTTTATTAAATTCACTTGTATAAATAATTTTAGCGATGTTTTAACTTCTACTCTATTACAACTTCCCCAGAACAATGGCACTGCAGAAGTTGTACATTATCTTGCAATATTTAAATAAAGTAAAAAATACTCAAATACCATTAACCCAGAGAATAGCACTGCTCTGGGGAAAAGACCTGTTTAGAAGAAAGATTTATACTGTTTGTCCCTTCAAAGTAGACTATTTCTATTATACATAAATTGCTTGCAAGAAAGTGCTACTCCTGAATCTTTTACATGTAACAAAACATAGACCTGGGAAATATTTTAGAATTAAACATTTCATTCAATAATGCAGAGTCTGGTGAAATTGGTAGTAAAACTTCACTTGCTTTAGTATCTCAGGATCAGGTCCTAGCTGTTTCAGCTTAATGTCACAACATTTCTTTATAAAACAGGCAAGTAACAACATTCCCTATGGATTAAAAAAGCAGTTAGAGGGCTATGCCAAACAAAACAAAACAAATAAAAAAGATGAAGATTTACAGCCAGAGTGAAGCTATTTAATGAGATGGATTAACCCAATTTTATTTTTCAGCCCTTTGAAAAACAATCTTTTAAGATATAACTGTCACTGGATGACATTACTATACAGGAAAGGATAACATACTCCGACTGACTGACAGGTTTCAAAGATTATTTTTTCTAATATAAACCTCCCAAATCTCAGTAAATCTAATAAACTTTTCCAAGACATTTAACTCTTCATTGTGCCTTTGCTTGACTTTATAAAACTAAAGTTTACACATAATTTTTCAAAATATAGTTTCAAAATCCCTGGGTAACTTCCTATGCTAACTTCTTGCGTTATTAATATTATGCATGCCAGCCAACCCCTGCACCCTCAAATTGTTAGACAGCAACACAGATTTTCAAGTGAATATAAGTAGCATGGGCATTTCGACAACCAGACCAAATAGAATACACTCTTGAAATACTTATTTGGTTTGGTAGTGGGATAATATGTAGATATGAACATACCTGTTAGGTGTGTGTAACTTCTTTGAGTTCTCTCCATACTTATGCTATTCATGTGTATGTCTTAAGAATATTTTTTACCATGATCCATGCTCAAGTGGTCAAGTTTTCTGCCCAAAACTGCCCCGTTAACTGTATCCATTTACAGTTAAAGCTGCATACAGTACCAAGACTGCCTAAAATTATTCAGAAAACGTCATCTATAAAGCTGTTCTCACATGCAACTAAAATGAATTTTCTATACACAAACATGCTGACAGAGCAGGTTTTTATGCCTACATAATGAAGTATTTGTATTTTTTAATACCCCTTACCTTGCCTTCCGCACGTCCAACTGGCTTGCCCATCTCCTCCTCCTGTGCTTTCTGCTTTCCACAAGGAGAACCAAATACAAGATTAATAAAAAGAGTTTTGCAAAATAAGGCATCTTGTGGTAAATGGCAGTTTACTCTGCACTCCAGTCACCTCCCGTAGTACAAGTCCCCCCGCTCCCCCCTCCCCCTGTTTAAACACTGAATCAACTCCAATTCCAGGGTCGCGTGTTTGTCAGTGATCATTGGTAGAAACGCTGCTTTTCTGATATTTTAGACGGGCTTTCAAGGGCTTCTCACTCCGAGCTTCCCCCCCCCCCCCCCGATCATCGCTTAATGATTGGCCATTACCCATCAAGTTTGCCTCGCCAAACATTTCCACTGGGTCCTAAAGGATATTTACTAAAGCCATTATATAAAAACTGCAATTCTGCGTGCCAGCTTTCTGCTCAATCCCCTAATCTCAGGGCAGCGCTGTCCTTCCGCCAGACTGTGTAAAACCGGGCTGTCCCTTTTCATTAGGCTTTCCTGATTTTCTGTTCATTATCATGGCATCTTTTTCAAGTAGAGAACGGCCTGTGCCATTACGTTTAAGATGGTACATTTTACAATGATACATATTTTTGGTGGTCTTACGGCAACTATTATTTTCCAGTTTAGTCAGTCTGGCTTTTCATGTTGTTTGAGACACAATACGAGCTATTTCCTCTGAAATTATTATTTTATTCACTGTTAATTTTTAAAGGGAAATTAAAACACAGCAATCCTCAAGACATCTAGACATGCAATACTCTTCACATTGCTTGACAGTCACCATTAGCATTCACTTTTTCAAACAGGTCTTCGCAAAATTAAGTATTTTAACTTTTATAAGACTGAGATACGAATAAAAAGCTTAAAAAAAACCATTTTTTTTAATTACAATGAAGAGCTTGTTTTCAGGGACCAGTTTACCTTTTGAATGTACAGTCAAAAAAATAATCTAGACTGCCTCTCTGCAGAAGACTTAACTGCTTTAGTAGTAAGAAGTGTGCTGTACAGATATGGAAAAAAAGGTCTGATGTGCACAGCAATGAATCTCGAGCAATAGCAAAGCAAAGTCAGAGTAAAACTCTGAGAGGAGCAAGGAGGCCAGAACCCAGGAAAACTGCCTTTAGGATCAGACCTCTTTCAGAATTCTGCTATGGGCCCAGGTTTGGGCATTCAAACAACATACTGACTAGGAAAACCAGCACTTTTATTTTAAACTATGGGATCCGGAGAATTTTTAACCATTTCTAACATAATAAATATATAAATCAGAAAAACACACATCACTTAATATAGGTCACCAAATTGTCCTGCAGCAGAATGTGCAAGTAACTGGTGAATTACCTGAACTGTTTAAGAAAATATTCAATTTTCTGATGTTTGTTCCACTGTATCTGCAAATGAAAAGACTATCAAGTCCTAAAGTGCTTAAAAAGAAAAAAAAACGATTTTTTTTTTAAGTTTCCAAACACAAGCAGGGTCTCCTTCAGGCACATGATGGGCTTCAATTATTTTTAAAACTTGTTATAGCTACTTTAATGTTTCAAAACATTCTAATACATGCCATATTCAATAAAATTTAGGAGAGTTGTAGGTACTCAATAAATATTTGCTGAGAAATAGGATGAGAACCTAGCTTAAGTCACTGCTAGCATATGTGACAATAGCAAAATGAAAATCAGCTAAACTCTGTTGTCTTTTACATAAACATATTACAGTACATTGAAATCAGAATAATAATACAAGAGGAAAATTATGGCACTGATTGCTTTCTTCCACATTACTGCAGTACTTTTAAAAAATTCACAGATTTTTTTTGAGCCTTAACAATTTCAAGTCTATTGCCTGAATATATGATTTCACAGCATTCATGAATATGTCACCACACGTTCATAATACACAAAGTCTCTGTGTTCATTATTGATTTTATATTAAAAAAAAAAAAATCACAGAAACAAAACAAACAAGAACACGTGATCACAGAATCGCACAGAATCACAGAATGGTTGAGGTTGAAAGGAATCGCTGGAGAACATCTAGTCCAATCCCCTGCTCAAGCAAGGTCACCTAGAGCACGTTGCACAGGACCACGTCCAGGCAAGGTTTGAGTATCTCCAGAGAAGGAGACTCCACAACCTCTCTGCGCAACCTGTTCCAGTGCTCCGTCACTCTCACAGTAAAAAAGATTTTCCTTATGTTCAGGTGGAACTTCCTGTGGTTCAGTTTGTGCCCGTTGCTTCTTGTCCCGAATGTGATTAAATTTAGTATTTGAAACATAACTGAAGACTGGGTTGAAACAGTTTATCACTACCAAGGCTTTAATAAATATTTCTCTTAAGCATGTTCATATATATGAGTTTAAGTATGATACGGTTTAAATTTTCTTTAGTAAATAAACCCAAATATGAAACATTCAGTTTAATGCATTATGTATATTTATAGTATAATTAAAAGACAATAGCTCTAGGTAAATAATTATATTACATATTTATAACTATCACAAGAATAGACAAGTTTTATATAATCTTAAAATTTTAAAAGCAAGATATACAACTGATAGTATTAGAAGAGGACATTCAAATCTTGCAAAAGATTATCTAATCTTACTTCCAAAAAATTAAAAACCAAAATAATACAACTAGTTTTCTGGCCCTTTCTTTGCTCCTCTCTTTTCCCTTCACACACAGAAAGCAAATTCTCAACCTACTTGTATTCATTCCTCCCCTAACCCCCAAAATGTGTCATGGTAAATAAAAGTGGTTACAAAACATTATTCTCTGTAAATTATGAGCTCACTGAACACAAACACACAGTAGTGTTCCATTTTAAAATCCCTTCTCCAATGTTAAGCCTTATACTAACTCAGATGGGGTCATTATTTGCATTCATGTTCATAAAATGTGAATCAACCACTTTCCTAAATTCTTTTTCTAGTTAATAAATTATTCACAAACTGACTCCCCTCACACATGCCTAAACCTTACCATTTGATTGTATTGTTTCTCCAACTATCTAGTGGGCACTCATTTAACACTTGTTATAGTTAAATGTTCAACTTTTTTTTCTTTCTCTTTTTTTTTAAACAAGTAATGTATCTGTACGTACATTAACATTCATAATGACTTAAGTGTAAATACAAAAAGTAACCTTTGTAAACAGTTCTCATATCATACCCAAAACCTTGTTTAATGAAGCATTCAAGTCACAGCTCTTAAGAGAGAACTTTATAACTCAAATATATACTCATTAGTCAAATATATTCTTCGAAATATAAGAGCTGCCAAAGCTAAAGTCAGAAGGACGATCAGAACAGTTGATCCAGTGTGGTTCATATTGACCCTCGGTTGCTGGACTCGATTAAAGTCAGCTGAAGATGGAGCCCTTCTCTGCCTCTGCTGCTGGGCACGTCGCTGCCGAGGACTCATAGAGGTATTCGTGGACACAGGAGGAGTACACTCTTGACTAGATGTTGCACTGCTGTTCTGAGTTTCGGACTAAAAAAGAAACAGGAATAGTTGTGAAGCAAGACAGTGCATGAGATTAGCAATGTGTATCCCACACAAATAACGAGGACTAAAACATACTCTTTAAGTAGTTTTTCTTGAAAGCCTGAAGATAAATATGTCACCAATAGTTACGAGATTCTATTATAGACATAATTTTTGTCCTTATACTATCTTAAGAAGTCTACTTAAACTTGCAAATTAGCAGTTCTAAGGATAAGAAAAACATTCCTGGAAAAAAAAAATGAAGAAAGTTTATCAAACAAAGTTGCAATTCTAGATCATTTGAAATATCCTCATTCAAAACGGTCTTTGCTAGGATTTGTATAACTCCTTGCAGTTCAATAGAAGTCTTAAGAATCCTTCAGATAATTAAGTCCCTGAGGATTTGTAATGTCACCTCTATCAAGGGGGAAATAAGTTGAGGAGAGCAAGAAAGCAAACAGAAGAGTCCAAAAAGTTGAAATTCAGCCATATTCCTCTGCTTCTTGTGGAAAGCTAGGTCCAAAATTCTGTTTTCATTATCATCAATAACACTGAAAAAAATAAAACTAAATACTCCCAAATGGTCCCAGAATTAATTATTGAGCACTGTACCTATACATGCACATACCTATTGCCCTCTACTGGTCAAAAGTTGGTTTACCATTATATATAGTAAAAAAATACACGTTGGCAACTGATGTTCAGCTCAGGAGAGTGAAGAAAATCACCTTTCAGCTTCTAATGCTGTAGCTACGGGTTCTAATAGCCCACTGGCCTAATCCAGCTTGCAATGTTGAAAGGGTCAAACTTGCAACGTTTTAGTATTAAAAATGACATAGCACAGTTGCCAGAGTTAAAACAAATATTTCAAAAAGGTTCAATTTTGAAGCATTCATAGGAGAAAAGCAGCTCTGGCAAAAAGAAAAGTTGCTTCTTTGAAGTTTTATTTTCCCTTCTCAGAACAATGTGCAGAAACATTTCCACATAAAATAATCTGCAAGTATTTCTAGAGTTACCTTTTTTCTTTTTTTAGACTTCTAAAAGATTGAGCATCATTTCAGCACATAAAACTATGGTGTAGGATGCTATTTTTGTCTCCAAATAAAAGCCTTTTTAATATATCTACAGTATCTACAACCCTAGGCACTGGTTTGGTGTGTCAGCTACAATACCGAGAAAAAGGCAAAAGAAAAGAGAACAGCTAAATAGTCCATCTCTTTTCTCTGGAGATATTCTCTCCGTATGTGCCAGAGAGAAAAACACCCATAACTGTGTATTAAATTCAATGATCCACAAGAGAGCAGTACGAAGTCCTGTGATTCTCTGGCCACATATTCAGCACCTGGGAGAAAAATCTCCAAATGTTTGTCTTGTCAGTGATCTAACTACCTCAGAGAAGATATCGTCCATTCCTATCTTATCTCCAATACTATTTCCCACTTTTTATCATATTCTGTTTTATTTCCTATTGTATTACTATGAATAACAGCAATGAGGTATTACTTGCATTATTTGACAACTTGCCTGTTTACTTAGGTTTCTTGCCCAAGCAAGCAAGCTCCCTGCGCAGCTTCAGAGAAATGAATGTTTTAAATAGACATATTTTCATTTTCGGTTTCATCAGCAGAAACAGCCAAAAATGCCACTAAAAATGCAGCTGCCATGATTTCTATTACATTGCAGAAGAAAGTCATTCAGCTTTATACTGAATCCACCTGAAAGCTCCCAAAACAGAGATTCACACTGATCCTTGATTTGCTATGTAGCAAATGGCCTCACACCAAAGACAATAAAGATTCAGGGAAGCTGAGCCTTTGAGAACGAAGTTCATAGATGCATCTATACTCCCATCTTTCAGAAAAGGAGAGGGAGAGAAGTAAATCCAGGAAGTGAAACCTGCATAGTCAGCAGGGGCAAAGAGCTACTCTTCCCAAAGTCACTCAAAAAAAAAAAAAAAAAAAAAAAAAAAAAATCCACCCTCTAGACTCTCTAGAAACTTTACTGATCCTTCACAACAATGATTAATAGCGCACGTCACACTGCTGGGTTTCTTCCTATAACTGAAAATGTCATATTTAAGAATAAAACAGAAGGACTCTGTTCTGAATGAGACAAAGTGCTACGCACTGGCATGAGCTGAGCTGTAATTCCAGACACATCTCACTGACAACTGCAATGCTATAAATTAGCTTTGAGAGGAAATGATATAGGTGGATCAGTGCAGCAGAGGATAGATCGCTCCATCCAAAGCTGAACTAATCCACTCCCTTGGGATCCCACATAAGCAATGTCCACCAAATATTAAGAGGACATGCAGGAGCAGGGTGGATCAGAAAGGGAGTGATCATTGCCTGATACAAAACTTGGGATCAGATGCTAGTGTATCTTAAATAATTCACACATGCTTGCATATTGCAAATCTTTTGCTTTAAAACTTAATTAACCAGGGAGAGAAGGGGAAAGCATGCTGAAAACAGAGTTAAATAAGAGCAAAACATTGTGACCTCTTTTATCCTTTCACCTTTACAGTCGGTGAATATTCACTGCATGTGTCATATTATTTCTGAAGCTTCTGAAATTTGTTATGACTGCCAGAAAAACTTGCTCCAAGGATATCCAAGCTTGTTAAGTAGGGCTAGTTCAGCAAAATGTACATATATTAGACTTAATGAAGGTTTCTGCCATGCAAACAAGGGAATCTACATTGTGTCCAGTCTATTGAAGAACAGCAGCATTCACTACATCATTTATATATCCAGCTCATTATTTTAAGTTTTATCAGAATGCTGGAAATATAATAATTTCATAAGGAGATGTTTTTAAAAAATAGAAACTAAGGGCCATATAAATCCTCTGGGTTACTGAAGCCTTTGTCTCTCAGTTACACTCATGATCTCAAAAAGATACAGAAATAGGAAGATACAGAGATTGGTTAAATATTAGTTTGGGCATCTAACTCCCAAATGAAGAACAACTAGAGCTTGACATAGCCCTGCTTATAAGCTAGCAAGAAAAATGATTCTTTTTTAATGACTCAATGACAGCATTGAGCAAGTACCCCTAATTACTGACACTCATTTAAAACTATTGCTCTAGCATTAGGGAACTTAGGACAATGATATTGCTTAATAGCAATAAAGGGAAACATTTTTAAACACTAGTTCCACCTTTCAGTACATATAATTAAATATGAGAGCTTCTATAAAACCTCATGTATCAGAATATGTCTTATTTTCTCATTGGAAACTCCCTTTCATCGGTTTGAGGTTAGCTGATTTCAGTTACACTATCTTTCATCACTCCTCATTATACCACTTTATCTGTCTGGTACATTATTAACTAGAATACTATAGTAATATCTAACACTAACAGGTGTACTAAGATTTAATATATTGCCAAATTGACAGAAAAGTTCTAACAACAGTTTTTAACATGTCACTTTATAATTCTCATCAAATGCCAATTGTATTCATTGACGATAAGCACCAAGGTGGGACTCCATTCCACTTGAAGATACTTAATGTAAGTTGCTGTAAACGTGAGGAGTTCAGACTCCCACTATAGTCCATTAGGATTTAGCCACTACAATCAGTGGGGCAGAATGAGCCATGCAGCTGAGCAGCCTCTACTTCTCAGTGAGCTGCACTGCTCTCTATACTCCACTAACTATACTCCCATGGACTATCATGAAACCTTTGGTGACTTAATCTAGACTTGAGTCCAACCTGAGCAACTACAACATACTCACTCAAAATATTCTTTTGCTCAAATGTGGAAGAATTTCATTTTCTTAATGCTAATAATATTTATTTTTATCACGTCAACTTCCAGCAGTGCTTCAGCTTGCAATTGGGATATTCAAACAAGAAAGACGTACCATTACTTTGTCCTGAGCATATACCAACAACAACTATACATAAAAAAAATGCTGTATGTACTTGTTTTGGAGTAGGCTCGTCAGAATTTTGTTTTTATAAGGCTGTTCTACCTCGAGACTCTTCACAAGTACTGTGTTGCATGATAGGTAGTGTAATGTCTTAGCCTTAATAATTCTGAGGGCCTGCAAATTATTCACAGCTTTGCTGCCTTTCACCCAAGTTGCTGTGGCGCTGTTTTTCAGAGTCTCCATGGCAGCAACCTTCCTTTTATTGTTCTCATGCTGTTCTGATATTATTCTCATGTTGCAAACCTCAACAGTACTGTCATGACAAGTTCTTATGGGAAGCATATATATGTGAGAATCATCCCTCTAGCCTCTCTTCTCAAACAGAAGAGGTAACACACATGCGTGCACACACACATGCACCCCAATTAAATCATATAATCAATATGGTGTAATTACATTATACCATATTTCACATGCAAAAACTCTGTAAAACTAAAACAACATTAACAGTTCACACTAGGGTAGCACTGCTGTCAATATTACAATTGTCATTACTAAAACAGAACCTGCCAGAGCAAATTAAGTTTCAAAATCTAAAAAAAATATGCTGAATGGTAAACTATTATAGTCATGAGTTTCTGTGCTTCAGTAGTTAAGTGAGGTCTATATTTCTTTTTTCTAAGTGAAAGCTCACAGAAGGGAAAGTTAGTTCAAAATATTTCTCTTTTGATGGATGGAGAAATTCTTTTTTCATAAAGAAAGCCCTGCCTGCAAGGAGTAGAGAGAGTGAATCCAAAGCTGTGCCAAGCTGGAGATCTGTTTTAGTGTGCTCTTTAATATAGGAAGTTAAACCTTCCCCTGAAGGAGCATCATTATCTCATAATTGTCTGCCACTAACTCACTGCAAAAAAAAAAACCCTGTAACTCTGTCCTTTCAATAGCTTAAGGTAAAAATCACAGAATTTACAATAGTTCCTGAAAAAAAACAAACTTCTCCATAAAGACGTATGTAGAAAAGTTTCTTCCTAGAGTGAAAGGTAGTCCAAAGATTCTTACTTCTTCACCTACAATTAGAACCTTTCCTTAGCATCTATTTATTATCACTTTTTTAATGAAGACTGATTACAACTGGCACAAGGGCAAGAAAAGATAATACTAGATAGGCAACACTCCATTCTTTCTGCATGATTAGTACTATTATATTCCTCTGAATTCTGTAGCAGGACATAAAGTCCTATGACTTTAGACTTAGGCACATTAAATCTACTATCCCAAAATAAATTACACAAGCTAATACAAGGTCAGCCTTGTTCTTTTTGTTCTCCAAGTGCTGTGAATTTCAAGTTCCCAATAGCAAATTTTCTATAATAATTTTTAATTAAACATCAGTTTTTATAGCAAGTGTTAAACATTTTACCCAGGGGGGGAAACAGTTTTGATGTTGTCCATATCTAATGCTTACAATTTACTAAGGCAGAATTAGGTCTTCACACAGCAAAAACACAGTAAATTCTTTTAGACTTAAAGAATTTCACACATGTAGGTAGTCCAGCTGAGTAGGAAGGAACCAAGGTTTGTATGAACACTCTTATACTTATTAGACTGGGACCAGAGGCCTTGATCTGCTACTTTGAGAAGATTTCTGCTAGGTTTAGCACGAATAAAAATGCAAAAGTAGCAAGCTCAAATTCTTTAGAAGTTTTTCACACTACACATCTTGTTCTTCCACTGGGTGTCTATAAGCTTTTGATCCCCAGTGACGGCAGAAAATTCTCAACTTAAAGCTCTGCAGTTCAGAAACACAGGTATTTTTTTTTTTTCAAACTTAGAATAATAACGGTGACAGAGTAACATTCTGATCCCTTAAAATATTAATCCACTTTTCATAGTTAGTCTATCACATATAAAAATGTTTATGTAATTTATATAATGTTTAAAGCTTTCCTTTCATTTGGGCCCATTCTTCTAAAAATCCAATTAACCATCACTTATAAAATCAGTATAATTGATTCTCAGAAATAGGGGTAATTAAAAACAACCTTTTACGAAGTCTCTCTTTTTTCACAATAAAATGCTACCACTGCCTTGGTATTTTCGTTAGCTCTACTATATTAGCCAGGATTTATAACGAGAAGAATAGAATAAAATAAAATGGTTTATTAAATCCTAAACAATCTGGAAAAATCCTTATTCTGGAAAAAAAATGTATGTTATTAGCATGTTTATTTCTACATAGCTTGAAAATATGTTGCAAACATGCAACAGATGGTCTGACGTTATTTGACGTGTTTTAGTTTTTTTAACCAATCTGCAGCCCCATCCTTCCTAAAAAACACAGCTTATCTGGGATTTGTCTGCAATTTATCAGTGAATTTAGATTGCGTTCGTAGTCACAACAGCAGCTGCCTTGGCCCAATACCAGGCCTCGGTCACTTCCGAAATGATTATGTAAGCCCTATACGTAGCAGTATTAAAATGCAAATGTCACATCATTTACCTCAAACGGTAAGTATATTTTAGTCAAATTTATTTAAGAGATTATGAAAACATGAAAATATTCTTTATTAATATTTAAAAGTAATAAATTACCACTGAAACATTTTTTCGCTTGTGGCTAAGAATTCTATTGTAAGAACCTGTGACACACTGCGGATAGTAAGTTTTAGTACTCAGACATCAAAATATTTTTATGAATTTGCAACCAATCCATTAAAGGAATTATTGGGATTAGTTAGTAGCTACTACAAGAAAGTTATTTAAAGTCTGTTATTAAGGAATGGAAGTGAAAGTGAAGAGATCACTTTCTAAAGTGGCTATTTGCCAAAGTTTGCATGAAGATTCTTTATAAAATTATGCACAAATACTAGAAGAAATGTATGAACTGCACACTCTTAATGAATCTTCCCATCAGCTTAATAGTACAGATTTCACATTCAGACCATGCACGTATTTTTATCTGATAAAACTCAGATATAGACCATACCATTGCACTTGCTGGATCCTGGAATGCTCTAGCTACACCATCCTGCTGGGGCTCAGGTAAAGCAGCAGAGTGGCTCAATCCTGACGTGTTTGAATGTTCAGCATCAGACCTCCTGGATGAACTGACTTCTGCCTACAAGGAGGACATATGTACAGTTCAGAGACAAGATTAAAATTTCTCCAAAATGATTCAGCCTATTTTTGAACATCCATTTTAATGTATACAGGAGACTTACTGAAATGTAATCATCAGGTATGACAACTGCATTCCAACTGCACACCAACAGATTTAAGAAATTCTAACTCATAAGAAATAAGACAATAGATGAAAAAATACCAGTTTAAAAATTCCAGTTCTATTTTAGATTTTTTTAGTTCTATATGTTTGCATATAATTATGGGTTTAGCAGCCCCAAAATGTGTAAGACTGATGGAGCAAAAAGCAAAATTTTTCAGAAGACGTAGGACAAAATGACCCCAGAAATAGCACCATTTTTTAAACTTCTGCTTCTCAGGATCCTTAAGTAAGCATTGACTACTTCTTACATATGAACTAATATAGCCTGTTTCTCAGCAGGGCTAACTAACCTCAGAAAAATGCTATGTTGATGTGGATATATTGGCTCTAGCACTGAAGCTGCCTCACAGCTAGAGTGGGTATATGTGCATGGTGCTACATTGTGTCAAGCAGACATACCTCACTTTTCAGCATTTAAATTTCAGCATAAAAAGGGCAAAAGGAAAGAAATAATACTGCTTTTATATGCCTTAATAAAATGTCTAACCAGCACCACTTCCCAATATTAATCTCACATACTTTGAAAATCTGAGACAGATCAGTAATGATACGCACAGAATCATGAATCATAGGACCTATATTATTAAAATAACATATGCTAGCAATAATCCCTTGCAAACAGAAAAGGACATACCATCATAGTCCTGAACCTTACAATACATACAAATCCAAAAAAAAAAAAAAAAAAACACAACAACAAAAACACAAGACCAAATCAATTTCATCAGCAAGTGATGTGTCTCTGTCCACCCCCAGACTGCAGTGTTGTACCTCCCAAATCACGTATCTCAATCCCAGCTTATCGCAAAGACAACAATTCCAAATCTAATACTAGGTAAGCATCTGTCTTCAAAGGCAGATAGAAGTAGTAGTAGTAGTAAGAAATGCAAACACTGCATTAGAAAACAACCCATTATACAGATAACAAGCTGATAAGATCAGGAGATAGTAATTCAAGTCTTCCATGTTACTATTTGACACAGGAGAATAAATTTTGTTTCTTGATACATAACATTTCAAGAGGATCAAAATGTTATCTGCTACTGAAATGCTCTGAATATTAATTTAAAAATATTTAAAACAATCTGACAACATTGCATCGCTTTCACACTTGACTACTCTGAACTCTAATATGAGACAGCACAAGTTATGATTCAAACATGGGCCAACAATAAAGCAACACAGAATCAAAGAACAATTTAGGTCAGAAGGGACCTCCAGAGGTCTTCTGGACCAACTTCATCCTCAAAGCAGGCCTGTGCCCAATCAAGTTTTGAGTTTCTCCAAAGATACTCTCCGCAGCCTCTCTGGGCAGCTGCTACAGTGTTTCACCATTCTTATGGTGGTATTTTTTTCTCATGTCCAGTTGAATTTCCTTTCCTGTCATTTGTGACCACTGCTTTTTCCAAGAAAAGTTCATTTCATCTCTTCTATTACTCTCTGGAAAGTGTGCACACTATATAAACGCACAGCATTTTCATAAGCTAAAATGAATAAGTGGTCTTGAAACACCTGACCATTAAGTTAGAAACATTCAGAGTAGGATTCAAAACATGTACTCCAAAGTTCCCACAGCTGAAGTATCTTTCTCAATCAGTCTCTCTGTCCTCCAACCCTTACCTTTGCTTCAGAAAAGCTAGAGAGAACAGACTTCAAAGAAAGAAAATCAACATATTTAATGTTATAATGAGAAGGGGGGGAGCATTAATTCTACCGCAAAATACATTTCAGGGTATGTGGCACAAAATGGCTACAAGTCGATGCATCATATTATTTTACACTAATGTATATACTGTTAGTTTTATATATTTTCCTATTTTTCTTTTTAAAAAAAAAAATGAAATATAATTTATGGTATATAGCACCTAAAATACACAAAATAATTTGTACATCAATATAATTCTGATTAGAAAAATTATTTTTTTATTAAAACAGATAGGAAAGTGAAGTCAAAAGCTTACAGAAGCAGAAAAATTGTAATTTGGAAACCTTTTTTTTTTTGAATTTCATGTTCCTTTCTCAATACCAAACACAGGCAGTTATTTAAAAGTTACCATTTTGCTTAAGGCTGGCCAAAAAGAATTTCTTATAATCCCAGGACCACCTAGAAGCAGCTAAAAGAAGCCACTTCCATGAGGATCAAGGTAACAGAGATTGCAAATACATTTTCTACTAGAGAAGCCCTCCCAAATTCCATACTCACTTGGCAATCTGTTGTTAATTCCTACCTCACAGGCTGGCACAGAATATCCATATGATTAAAAACTAGCGACTTTCGTACTTCTTCACAGTAATTCATACTATTATTTTAGTACAGACATATACCGTATGCCTCAGCCTAACATAAAGTAAACAATAAAAAGCCAAGCAAAGTAGAAATGTAGAAAACTTAAAAAATATGATCAGTGAAACTTAATTTGAGAAAGGGAAGGAAGGAGCAACCAGATCTTTTTTTTTTTTTTTTTTTGGGGGGGGGGGGGGCAAAAAAACATTTTTAAAGGCTGTGATAACCTGGGCTTTTGCTCATTCTTCCCATGCTGAGTGCTTGCACTTAAGATGTGGCATTAAATACACAGATAAATAGAATGCACCAATATTCTTAAGAGACCGATTTCCCTTTTTCATTTCAAAGCTGAAAAAAAGGTATGAAAATTCCTTTAAAAAGTATACTCTAATATTTCTGATATCTCTGTGACAAAGATCAGCAGTTCTCAAGTAAAAACTAATGCTATGCATTTTAACCTTTACAGCATGTAAAGAAAAGAAAAGAAAAAAGAAAAAAAGCATCAGTCCAAATTACTTCTCTGGGTAGCTCCGTTTTAAAATTCTGTGCCTGTATTTTCTCAGCTTTGTAAAATGTTTTAAGATCTTTTTATGATAAGTATTTTTACGAAGAGACCCAATCATGTCAGCAAATAGATGCAAGATCACAAAGGAATAGACAGGTCTTGCAAAACTGGCAGTGATGCTCAGTACGAAGCAATCTTCACTTTCGTGACATACAGACACAGTGTTTAGGACAGTGTTAGGAGAACATTAGTGATACAAGGGAAAAAACTAGTTCCACTGACCTCATTGAGGATGTATTCTGCACCTGTGACACATAGTCATAATATATTTCACTGTAGATCCCTTCCTTCGTGCACAGCAGTTTTCCTTAGTGGTTGATTTACAAGTTTAGTGAAAAACCCAGTGAAAAATAACACTGTGCATGCAAGACATGCAATTTTCTAAGCATATTTGCTTATCTAAGCATAATTTCTTAGCATATTTGGCTAAACCTTATTCTCACTGAAACACAAGCTAGAGAACACATTTTTAGGTTAACAGCAATTTCCATACCAGAGTTCAACTTTCAGTATCTTCAGCTGCAGAGCAGTTCAAAAGAATTTGCAATCATTTTTCTGTATGAATATGTTTTATTCCTTCCATAAGGCAAAAGGAAAAAAAAATCACAAAGGAAAAAAGAAAATAATTAGCTTTGCCCAAACTTTCCTGAAATAATTATGATCATACCAAGACTGGAGAATTTCATCAAGTTATTTTTGACTGAAAACATGGAATTAAAAGCAACATAGTTAGGCATTTTTTAATCGCAAGAGTCATTCTCTGACACTATAACTAATCAATCATTGGTTAGTTGTGATAGATGTGAACTGTGCATTGAGATGCACAGTTTATCAGTTTGCATGTTCTCAGAGATACAGTCCCATTACCCTCCTACAGTCTATTCTCCCCAAAATAGGTTCCCATACACTGATTATGAATGTTTGTGAAATTAGAAACATTATTGCAATTTACTAATTTTTCAATTTCTGTACAAGAAAGAGAGAAAAAAGTTCAGTTACTCCACCTTGAAGCTGATTTGTCTGGCAAGTTCTTTAGCCTCTTTGTCTGCCTGGCTTGACACACTTCCTGACGTTAATGGTAAGAGGGCTGTCTTCATAGATGTGTCACATATTTCACAACAGAAGTCTTGTGATCTAGCCACAAACGACACAGCTCAGAATGCCATGTTCTTGTACTACTTCCGTGTGCTTGTTTAAGCAAACTACTAGCAAAACGATTCACAGAAGGACAAGTGGTGTCAAGACCGATAGCTGAAAAGTACTTCCCCTCGCCTCCAATTTACACTATTGTGAAAAAATTAGGTCCAGATTAGCTATACTACAAACACATGTTCTCTAATGTCATTTAGGAAAATATTAATGACAGATTTACGTATTACTGATATCACCTGTTATTGTATTAAAAAAGTTATTAACATTTAAAAACTTATTTTACATTTGTAGTAAATTAAAAGCATAAATTATATAGAGTTAACTCTGCTACTATAAGTATAAAATTGGACTTAGGAGTTTGCACTTCATAAATCCAGGAGTTTCACTTTCTTTTTTGGAGCACCTTTACTCTCCTGCACACGTAACAGCTTACCTACAGGGTACACTGCAGGCAGTTCTTCAAGCCAACCAGAAACCACATAGCTTTGGCAATGCACACTAAGACTAACCCAGTAAACTCTACCTCTCAGCAGGGCTTATTAGCTTTGACTCAGTGCCATGCTAATAGGAAACTCACAGCTTCTGATTAGTACAGGCTAAACTAGCTCGTATCTGCCTGCAAAATATGATATTAGCTACAATTTAAAATACAGTAACTTTCTTTATAAGATATGGATATGATCTTTCAAGTATTTTCTCCCTAGATGAGGATGAAGGGAGGGGGAAAACTGGTGTAAGCTTTTGTGTAGGGACAACCACAGAATCACAGAATAGTTGAGGTTGGAAGGGACCTCTGCAGATCATCTAGTCCAACCTTCAGCCTTCATATGAGGAAAGGCTGAAAGTGCTGGGACTGTTCAGCCTGCAGAAGACAAGACTGACGGTGGATTTATCAATGCGTATGATCTGAAGGGAGGATGTAAAGAGGATGGGGCCAGACTCTTCTTAATGATGCCCAGTAACAAGACAAGAGGCAATGAGCACAAAAAGGAATGCAAGAGATTCTATCTATGGAAACTTTTTTTTACTGTGAGGTTGCAGAGCACTGCAACAAGTTCCTCAGAAAGGTTGTGGAGTCTCCTTTCTTGGAGAGATGTAAAAGTCATCTGGACACAATCCTGGGCAACCTGCTCTAGGTTACACTGCTTGACCAGGTCAGTTGGACTAGATGGTCTTCAGAGGTCCCTTCCAACCTCAACTGTTCCATGATTCACACATACACATACAAGCACTATCAAACACAACACATGCTAAAATATCAGAGTCAAAGTTGTCACCCACATTAACAAATTTAATACTTACTTCTTCGCAAGAGCTCTTCTTTCTTCTGGTGTGTAATCTAGAGATCCTATGGCTCCTTCACCTTTAGTTGGCATAAATCCAATAATGGCTAGTAGAGCGGTTCTTACTAAAATTGGAAAACAGATACTAACTAGGTTACGGAAACAATTGCTATTTCATCTGGCTCTACATTCAAGATAAAACAAACAGAGTTTTGCTTACAAAATGAAGTTTTGTCCAAAGAAGTCTGAATTTCAATTTCATGCAAGCAGCACTGGATTTTTGTAACTCTTTTTTTTTAACTTCATATTATAAGCAAAAGGTAAGGCCTTAATCTTCCATCAACCAACACAGAGAAGGAAAGCTAAGTTGTCACAAAAATATGTCAATGTAAAGATTAGCATATTTGATTAAAACAATGCTGTTAGAAATGTGAGTAATTAAAATCAATCTTTCTTGAAGTCCCTCTTTTTCCTCAATAACACACTAATACTGCCTTGGTATTTTGGTTAGCTCTTTTATATTAGCCAAGATTTGTAATGAGAAGAACAGAATAAAATTAAATGGTTTATTAAATGCTAAACAATCTGGTAAAATCAAGACTTTAGAAGTGATTCTGAAGAAAGATGGTACATAAAAATGGGGATTGCGGAAGAGATAGATCCATGAGGCATTCTAAATTCATAAGAAAACTGTCAAATAAAACATCTCTTTTGACCAACATCTGTTCTTCAATTTTGCTTTACATAAATTAATGAAATTTAAGAAGTCAAGGCACTCTACCAGTAGATTTGGTAAAAAAAACAATAACAACAAGTACAAATAAGTATCACAAAATAGATATAGCATATGTACCCCTTCTATTCAGAAGACAATTTGCTCTTTAAAAATAAAAGCCATTAGGAAAGTTGAAAAGGGGTCTGCTGGAAGACTCCTAAGGTTTCTCCAGCTACATGATACATATCTGCATCTCTCCTTCAGGACAATATGCTGAATTTTAACACTAACAGGAATCTTGGTTTAGCACAATGCCCTGATCAAACTTCAATCTTATCAACATATTTAAAACATGCAACTGATATCTACAGAGAATTCATGAACTAAAAATCACAATTACATATACACACATAAGGAAATATTGCCTTGGCTACATCTTATGACTCTCCTAGTCTCTATGGGAATGGCACCTACAAAAAATAAATAAACAAAAAAACAGTGTTTCTGAACTAGGACTGCGTTGTCTTTTGTTTTCAGTGTTCACTTGCCATAGAACAGTGTCAGATTTAAAAGCTGACCATACTCAACACCATCGGTATTCAAACTTGATTTTAGTGATTACAAGGAAAAAAAGAAGTAAAGCAATAGAATTTAAAAGTATTTTACATAAAAACAATTAAAAAAACTAAATGGTTGGAAAATTCTCCTTTCTGAGTTTGATATACAATCATTATAGCTTACCATCATCCCTCAGTTTTTCAAACCTTTCACCTTACCTTTATTTAATATCATCCCCTAATCTTCCTATATCCCTCTTTCATCACTCTGTTTCTCCAATTCTCCCATATTCTCCCATATTTTTTGCTCCTTCAGAAACCATTCTCTTTTTCCTGCTATAAGATCTCCAATTGATTCTCTCACATACTGCTTCCAACTGGAAAAATGTGCCCCTAAGAAAACTTGCATGTTTGTGTGCGGTCGAACACCTACAACAGAAACCGAATTCCGTATTTTTACTCAATGTTAGGGTCTCTGTAATGAATTAAAATGTAAATGCAAGTTCCATTTATTCTTCTAATGCTATAATAATCAAGCATCTCTAATAATAGCATCATTAGCTTGTAATTCAGCTGGGCTTTGTTCTGTTTTCTTCTTTCAGCTTTTAATAAAAGGAATTTCAATAAACATTTCAATAGAAGTTTACTAGAAATAAATTAATAGGAAGTTTAACTACTACACATACAAAACTATAAAAAAGTTCTTTCTTCCTGCTCACCTCTCAAAGATCAGATTTTCAGTAACCGTAGGGTTTCTTTGAGTTCAGGGAGACACAAGAGAAGTTTTGCTAAACATTAGTCTACTTATCAAGAAAAATATCAGTGAGTAGCCTTGCTTGTGAGATTTTTCATTTTAAAGATCTACTTGCTTGGTGGGGATAACATTTTCTGAAAAATTGTTACTTACTGCTCCATGAAGGCTGCCATGTTTCAGGATGATGCCCTGAGATACTTAAACAAATTTTTTTCCCCACTTCAAATCTGCCATTGGCCTTTAAAAGGAAGAAGGAAGATACAAAGCACTTTAAGTTAACTCCTGCTTTTTGGTAGAAGGTATAAAAAATTGATAAATCAATAAGCAAACAATATTTAATAATTAAATTTCAAATAAATTCTTTAATTGTTGTTCAACCATGTGGCTTCACTGTTGCTCCTGTAATCCACAAACCACATATAGGAAGTTCGAAAAGCTGTAGCTCTATGAAACTACATAGAAATGTTGACCTTTCCCCCACGACACAGGTTTACCTTGTAACACATACCAACACAGAGACTGAAGAGGCCCACAGAGGGAAGGGAAAGATTATTGCATTCACACCACCAATGTGCTTACTCCTTGGGAAAACTTCCATGTACAGGGGAAAATCTTTATATAACTACAGAATACCAAATTTACCTTGAAAAGCTTCTCATATTAAATTAGCAGCATTAACTGTACTATGCCAACTTTCTCACAGAAATAATGATACCTTATATGCTAAGAATCTCTCAGATATCTAAGACTAAATTGATTATATAAAAAAGTGTAACTCGTAAATATGCTTACCGTCAGCAAGATAATGCTTGGTGGTTTCATAGGATATTCAGGTGGCAGCACTATTCGCCCATGATAAACTCCTCCATCAAAATCTGAATCTGGAGGGCCTCTAACAGTAAAGTGCCATTCAAAAAGATTATCCTAAAATGCCCCCATAAAAAAAGAAGAGCACGTCAAAGAAACAGATACCTACCTAATCAACACTTTTTGGAACAAGAATAGGCTAAAGAAACACCAAATAAAGTTTTTAAAAGAAAAAAAAATATCAAATGGAGAACAGGACTATCAACACTGTACTAAGGTTCTGACTAAAAGAATGAAATATTACAGCTTCTGGTAATTATCTTACAAAATGACTTTTCTGGAAAATTCAGATTTATCACTCAAGCTTTTCACAGGAGTTGTACCAATTATGACAAGAGTTTTATTACCTGAAAGATGGAAAACTCAGGGTCAGCTAAGGGAAAGCTGAGTCTTTGCCCATGTCAGTAAGAATTTCTATAGAACTGGAAACAGGCCCACCCCAAATAAGAACACGAATGAGAGCCTCCCTTCTTAAAGACGCCTCTATGCCCAATGCAACGCTTTACCCGGTGGAGGGCTTTGACTCTGGCCCCCGAGAACTCCCATTCGCTTTCATTTTTCCATGAAGAATTTTGAAAAAGCTATCTTGCCTTACTGCATAGTAGGTACAGTTTGAAATTTTCATTGGACATGTAATTAACTTCTCCTTAAGTACTATTTCTTTAGGAGTCTGCGTTTAGCTTTCTGTATCAGACCTCCTGACACCCACAACTCACAAACAAACTCCTATAGTTATCACAGGAGTCCAGTGTGGCTTGTCAGTGAAGGAGACATCATGACTAATGCTGCATGTTGGTACTTCAGGGCTGTGACAACCCATCTAGTCAAAATTTTTTCAAGGACAGAAGGGAACTGTCAACATTTCCAGCCTGTCTTTTCATCTGTCTCTCACTGCTCTCTTCCCAGTGAGTCACTGCTCTTATCCTGAAATAAGAACTTTGTGTAAACTATTATTAACTGACAGCATGAATTAAATGTTACATTTCACCTCAGGAAGAGGCTGGCAGGAAAAAAACAGGACACACACAAGGTCAATAATAAAGTATATTTTATAGCACCAAGAAACGTGTACCTTGCTCTAAGTATGTTGTATGCTACGCATTTCTATAAACAGCTAAATCAAATCCCCAAAGTGAGTATCACAAGACCTTACCTTTCTAACATTCTAGTAGAATCAGAATAGATTTCCTTTTAAACTTCTAGCTACCATAATTTCACAGTTCTCTCAGCCCAGAAGCTTAACAATTTAGAAGACTTCAAGAAATGCCTATGGTGGAAACTAAGTGTTCTTTCTTACATATCAACGTATCCAGGGCAGACCTGCACTCATTTAAAGGTCTTTCATGTAGCTTTTTTATATGCAAAATAGGGAGCCCATGTAGATCATCTAGTTTTAAGAGTTTTGTTGAGCAACTCAGTAACCGAACCAGATGTCAGTTTGTGGCATATAAAGCTCAATTTAAAACAAAATATGTTTATGTAGTCTCAGAGTCTCAGGGGCAAGGGTGTGGCAAAAATAAACACATTACACCCATGTGACAAAACTGCTCAGATGCAATTTAAACCATTACTATTATGTACTTTCATTAAGAACCTGATATCATTAAATGTAGAATTTTGCCATTGATTTGCAGCATAAGAAAAAATACCAAAAGAATGGAATTAATTTTAAGAAGGTGCACTAGTATCTAAAAATACAAGTAAGTTTTTAATACATATACACATAGAGAATTGACAGCATCTATTACACAGGCTAATGACAAGATCCTGCAAACTAATACAGAGAAACAAACCTCCAAAGGCTGTGCATGGTAATGATCTGTTGGATCCTTCAATTCTGCAGCTTCTTTCATTAAACGTTTGACAGCTGAAAAACAGAAAAATTGGGACAGGAAAATAAAGAAATAAATTAATACACACTGCATAAAAAATAATAAGCATTTCTTGAAGGGTTCCTTTCAGCTAACTCATCTTTTTCAGCACATCATAGCTTCTTCATGAGTTAATAATCCAAGACAAAACATAAATTACTCACACTGAATAAATGATTTAAATGAGTCATACAAACATAAAGTTATGGAAAATATGTTCCATGGTAACAGAGTTTCTCAAAAGAATGTCTGAATACTAGAATTAAAATGATGTTAAATTATTAATTGCACTAAAGATATGAGGAAAATGATAAACGTGATTTAACAGAGTTTCAGTGTTTAAATACAAGAGGTACAAGATCTACCCCCCAACACTTGATCATGAAAGACATCCTGTACATCCTAAACATCCTTATCCTGACACCTCATGGGAGTATTACATGACTACTCCCTTACTTGTTCCAAAGGAGGTCATAATAAGAGTTGAGGAAAACCAATACACTGGCAAGCACAGGGAGATGCAGTATCCTTTATATTAGATTATTTGAAAACATATATGCCCAGCCAGAAAAAAATACCCAGGCCTTTGCACTTCAAACCAGCTACTGAGCATGGACACACAGGTTTTGATCTATCTTAAAATTCAAGATGGGCTGTAGTTACCCTCTCCAATCTTCTTCCATTTCAAAACATGCAGTACCCTCTATATCTTCTACATCTCTTTTCTACATCTCCTCTTCTTGTTATTATATCTAGGTTAACCTATCTTGTAATTCCTGTTCAACACAACTCCTTCTCTTGGATCCATCCTGAAGTCATCACGTTCAAGCATTTCTGCTATTCTGACCACTTAGTGTAGTCTACATGTCACCGCCAAGGAAAACGTTTCATATACAGAAAATGGAAGTGAACAATTTTATAAATGTAAATATCACTGGTTAAAGGGATGACAGGAGTTGAACATCAAGAGTGCTCATTTCACTACAGTATTATACGCTCTCTTTAAAAAGTCCATTATTGTGAAAATAAAATAACTGCTTTCTTTTAAAGTAGTTATTTTTAGCCTTGTGGAAGTCTGTTTTATTAGTCTAAAGTATTAACCAGGAGAGATTGTAGTTCATTTTTATAAATCTGTAAACTGTACACATGCCAATCAAATGAGCTGACCAGGGTTACAGGATTATACTAGTGTAACACGCAACAGGATTTATTTCAGTATAACAGAGTGGTGAGCCTTTTGAAAACAAGGACCCTGACACCATTACAAGCTTCCTAAAGATCTGTTATAGTATCTACAAAAAACACTAGCAATCAGGTATGAGAACTCGATAAAAAGAAACAGATGTGGGTGAGCGGAGAGGTAAGGTTGAGTGGGGTGGCACTCGGGTCAAACTGCAGCTACAAAGCACAGGGACAGTTAGGCCTGGCTTCAGCAAAGCTTAACCCCTGCAGCTAACAAGAAATCCTTGTGTGCATGTAAAAGTGATTACAGGATCCTCAGTGAAACAAACTTATATTTAAGTGATCAGGGTTCTGTGTGTAGTATCTTTCTCAATGGATAGCAACAATTTCATTCTATCAGTTTTCAGTTCTTCCCTTTGAAAAAAAAAATACACAATAAAAATTAGCAAATAAAGGAGTCCAAAATAGTTGGTATAAAGCTAAAGATCCTTTAATCTTTCAAGTTGACTTATCAGATCCAGAAAAGAAGAAATAAAACAAACTGACATATTTTACTGCTGCAAAGACTTTCTATTTTTTGACTGCTATAAATAAAATGTTTCCATTTCAAACAAGATTTAGAGATCTACTTAGAAGAAATACAGAAAATGTAGTCATTCTTCTCATGACTCTGTTGACTAAGACAGCATAACTAAAGATGCAGTTTACTTATCAAATCTACCCAAGTTCTCCAATTAAATTAGATTAGTATAGCATTTATGTAACACTCTTCCAGAGAATCTTTAACTACTTAGTCCACTTAACATATTAGTAAAACATAGGTCTATCTTAATTTCCTGCTTACCTCCCAATGATACTACTATCTACAATTAGAAAAATAAAGAGAGTATTGTATTTCATTAAAATCTCACAATAAATTTTAGGGAAGAATTAGGTCTCTTAAATTAGACTATACTCAATGTCACGGCTGACATTTTGGGAAAGTCCTTTTAAAATCAGCTGTGACTGATTAGGACCTCCTTCTCCCCAATACCTGACTGCAGAGCCAACAGTGTCTTTGTCCCCTGGCCAGTCACCAAGTGCCAAGTGACTTGAGACGTCAAAGTAAACACTGCCACCTACTGAATCACCAGCATCAATTTGCACAGCAACCTGACATACCTTTGAACCCACTTACTCAAACATTCAGTATTTGCATTCAAAAGAAAGTGCAGGTTATTAAAGGCAAAGTAAAATTAATTTCAGAGGGAAAAAAAAAACAACGGTGAAATCAATCTTTTAATTGCACAAAGTCTGAATCACAGCAAAAAAGAGTCAGGATTAAATTTGCATTTAAAGTACAAAGGATTTCTCGTAAGACAACATTCAATAAGCTTCAACATCTTAAGTTAAAAAAATCACTTGAAGTGACAAGGTCACCAAACGAGTAAGCAAGAAAAGAATAATTAGAGCAAATAGTCTTATCAGACTGGATATTTTTTTATGGATATTTATGCAATACTTTCACTATAGTTCTTTGATACAGAGAATTATACCTCGTACATATAAGTGCCATAATTCTTCAAATGTGCTAGTAACTGCTCAGAAGACTGGTAACACCCAACACAGAAGATGAGACTGATGAATCCTGTCACTACAAAACAGTGACTACAAGATTTGGTGTTTGATCTTGCAGCAGGCTAAGGGTCACAGCACTTGGAAAAAAAAGTAGAGAGATTAGTCCAAGTAGCTGTCTTACAAATTTCAGAAACAGGGAGGTTCCTGAAGCATGAAGAGGATGAAGCTTTAGTCAGCAGAGCTTTAATACTGATGGAAGAGGTTTATCAGCCATATGGTAGCAGGCTGGTACACACAGACTAATCTATTTTGAAATCTTAAGAGAGAAAATACCTTGACCTTTTAGAAGTACCAAAAATAGAAACAAAAAGCAACAGCTTGAAAACCTTTGTCTCATAAAGGCAATACAAAAAAAGTCTGAAGTGTATAGTATAAAGTTTCCTCCCTTACAAAGATTATTATTTCTCTATAAAATTTCCTCCCTTACAAAGATTATTATTTCTTCCCCAAAAGACCACTAAAAAAAAGTATATTCATAGATTGTTTGAGGAGACAGCTTTAGGTGAGTGCCCCTACAGTCCTTGTTCCTTTAGAGCATGAACGACAGAAGTGAGTAGCAGCTTAGCACACAACGCTCTCCAAGCCCAGAACCAGAACGTCCATGACATTTAACTATGCACAACTTAATAAAGTATTTTGTGTTGTAGACAGTTACTGTCTTTTAAATATGTCAGGGTGAACATTTAAAAGGCAATTAACACTATTAGCATGAATCAGAGAACCTGTGATCAGGAAGATGAACATTCTGACTAGCAGCAATTAGTGGCAGGACAAATCTGTGTAGCAATATTGCCACAAATGTGATCTATTCAAGAGTACAAAAAATGAATGACACTAGAGAGCCTAGCTGATTCTCATTCATGAATCCAATCTGGTACACCTACTTGTAATACTATGATGATTCACGTAACCATATGACAGAAGCACTTCAACGTGTGTCACAACTTTAGAGCGAAACTTGGCTTAAGATGAAGATCAATTAGAACTGCAGGTTTCTTTTAGCAAAAAACTCTTATTTAAAAGGTGTTTTTCTTTGAACTCATGTTCAGTCTTTAATATTTTAAGCTATTTTTGATAAAGCCTGAAGGTACTATAAAATATTGCACTAAAAATAATAAATAGTATTTACTCTCTTTAAAGCTACTGAACTGATGGAAGTCACCAGCCAAGCACTTGGAACATCATACATGTTTGCATTATACAAGCATCAGACCTGCTGAAGTCTGAAAGCAGTATCAAACAGCAGAAGCCTCCTGTGCAAGTATACAACAATTATTCTCTTCACTTTATATTGAAATAGTGCATTCAAAATTCCAAAACCTGACCTGAAAGACAGGCCACGAAGGCGAGGTGGTGGAGTTGCTCTTTATGTGAGAGAGCAACTGGAATGCATCGAGCTCTGCCTAGGGGCGGAGGAGGAGGAGGCAGTCAAGAGCTTATGGGTAAAGATCAAAGGGTAGGCCCGCATGGGGGACACTGTTGTGGGTGTCTACTACAGGCCACCTGACCAGGAAGAGAAAGTTGATGAGGCCTTCTATAGGCAGCTGGAAGTAGCCTCACGATCACAGGCCCTGGTTCTCACGGGGGACTTCAACCACCCTCTGCTGGAGGGACTACACAGCAAGGCACAAGCAGTCCAGGAGGCTCCTGCAACGCATTGATGATAATTTCTTGTCACAAATGATGGAGGAGCCTATGAGAAAGGGTGTCCTGCTGGACCTTGTCCTTACCAACTTGTCACAAATGGTAGAGGAGCCTATGAGAAAGGGTGTCCTGCTGGACCTTGTCCTTACCAACAGAGAGGGACTGGTTAGAGATGTGAAGGCTGGGGCAGCCTTGGCTGCAGTGACCACGAGATGGTGGAGTTCAAGATCCTGCAGGAAAGAAGTAAGGCAACAAGCAGGATTGCAACCCTGGACTTCAGGAGAGCAGACTTTGGGCTCTTCAGAGACCTAATTGGTGGAGTCTCATGGGTTAAGGCCCTAGAAGGAAGGGGGGTACAGGGGAGCTGGCTACTATTCAAACATCACTTCCTCCAAGCTCAAGAGCGGTGCATCCCTATGAGTAAGAAGTGCAGCAAAAGGGGCAGGAGACCTGCATGGGTGAGCAAGGAGCTCTTGGCCAAATTCAGACAGAAGAAGAAAATACACAAAATGTGGAAGAGGGGACAGGCTACTTGGGAGAACTATAGGAATGCAGTCAGAGTATGTAGAGATGCAGCGAGGACGGCTAAGGCCCAGCTGGAATTGAGTGTGGCAAGGGATGTTAAGGACAACAGGAAGGGCTTCTTCAAATACATCAGCAGCAAGAGGAGGACTAGGGAAAATGTCGGTCCACTACTGAATGGGGCAGGGGCCCTGGTGACAAGGGATACAGAGAAGGCAGAATTACTGAATGCCTTCTTTGCTTCAGTCTTTACTGCTGAGGGCAGCCCCCATGAATCCCGGAACCTGGACGTGAGGGAGAAAGTCTGGAGAAGGGAAGACTTTCCTTTGGTTGAGGAGGAAAGGATTAGAGACCTTCTGGGCAGCCTAGACATCCACAAATCCATGGGCCCGGGTGGGACGCACCCACAGGTACTGAGGGAGCTGGCAGATGTTGTTCCCAGGCCGCTCTTCATCATATTCGAAAAGTCATGGAGAACTGGAGAGGTGCCTGAGGACTGGAAGAAAGTCAGTGTCAATCCAGTCTTCAAAAAGGGCAAGAAGCAGGACACAGGCAACTATAGCCCTGTCAGCCTCACCTCCATCCCTGCAAGGTGATGGAACAGCTCATCCTGGATGTCATCTCCAGAGGAAAAACAGGTGATCAGGGGTAGTCAGCATGGATTCACCAAGGGGAAATCCTGCTTAACCAATGTGATAGCCTCCTAGGATGGAATGACTGGCTGGGTGGATGAGGGGAGAGCAGTGGACATTGTCTGCCTTGACTTCAGCAAGGCTTTTGACACTCTCTCCCATAACATCCTCCTAGTCAAGCTCAGGAAGTGTGGGTTAGATGAGGGGACAGTGAGGTGGATTGAGAACTGGCTGAAAGGCAGAGCTCAGAGGGTTGTCATCAGTGGCGTGGAGTCTAGTTGGAGGCCTGTGGCTAGTGGTGTCCCCCAGGGCTCACTACTGGGTCCCATCCTGTTCAACTTTTCCATCAATGACCTGGATGAGGGGACAGAGTGCCTCCTCAGCAACTCGGCTGATGATACCAAGCTGGGAGGAGTGGTTGACACACCTGAGGGCTGTGCTGCCATTCTATGAATGACCTGGACCTGGACAGGCTGGAGAGCTGAGCAGAGAGGAACCTCATGAGGTTCAACAAGGGCAAGTGCAGAGTTCTGCACCTAGGGAAAAATAACCCCATGCAGCAATACAAGCTGGGGGCTGACCTTCTGGAGAGCAGCTCTGCAGAGAAGGACCTGGGAGTGCTGGTGGATGACAAGTTGACCATGATCCAGCAATGTGCCCTTGTGGCCAGGAAGGCCAATGGTACCCTCTGTGCATTAGGAAGTGTTGCCAGCAGGTGGAGGGAGGTGATCCTGCCCCTCTACTCATCCCCGATGAGGCCTCATCTCGAGTACTGTGTCCAGTTCTGGGCTCCCCACTACAACAGAGACATTGAGCTACTGGAGAGAGGCCAGTGTAGGGCTCCGAAGATGATCAGAGGGCTGGAGCACCTGCCCTGTGAGGAACGACTGCGAGAGCTGGGCCTCTTTAGCCTGGGGAAGAGAAGACTGAGGGGGGATCTTATCAGTGCGTACAAGTACCTGAAGGGAGGGTGTCAAGGGGACAGGGACAAACTCTTTTCAGTTGTCCCGTGTGACAGGACAAGAGGCAATGGGCAAAACTGAAGCACAGGAAGTTCCGCCTGAGCGTGAGGGGGAATTTCTTCCCTGTGAGAGTGACGGAGCACTGGCACATGTTGCCCAGAGAGGCTGTGGAGTCTCCTTCTCTGGAGATCTTCAAGGCCTGCCTGGATGCAACCCTGTCTAACATGCTCTAGGTGACCCTGCTGAGCAGGGGGTTGGACTAGATGATCTCCAGAGGTCCCTTCCAACCTTATTGATTCTATGATTTTATGACTTCAAAATAAAGATTAGAAGCTTTGTTTGTCCTGTATTAACATCAGAACAACAACAAAAACAGGCACGAGGACAGCTGCTATTTCTAAAAATCCTAAACAGCTCAGTTACCAAAAACAATTTAATCTGCAGATGACCGATAACTATCTGAAACAGTAAATATGGTGTATTTGTTCTTACGCATTTCAGTATATCTGCACAAGCTAAAACTACCTTAAAATTAGAAAATTCTACATTTCTATTTTCAGTCTTTAGTCGAACAGCAAGTGTAAAGTATCACTGTTAAACTACACATTTAACCATAACAAAACAGAAATTCGTAAGACATATACTGAAATACTAAATAGTTATATATGCATATCTACCTGGTTAGCAAAAAGAAGTGCCAGGCTAAGTGTAATGGCTCTTCTTAGCAGGAAAAGAAAAAAGTTATTTTAATCAATAACAACTGCTGTGAAGAAACAATCTTCTTAAAGAAAGATAGTCAAAAAGGGCCAATTTAAATATTTCATGCCTATTGATTTGACTGTTGAAATGAGTGATTTAAATCAAGCCAAACTTTTTATAGACTTTTCAATATCCACACAAAGCAAAGATTTAAAATTTATTAATATGCTATGCAGCCCATTTAATTTGGGAGATTAATACATATCCACTGAATTAATCTCTCTCTCTCTCCTTTTTTTTTTTTTTTTTTTTTTTTTTTTGCCAAATAAGCTTTATTTTGCTATGGAACAGCACAGGTGGTGAAAGCCAATTTCAGGAAAGATAATTTTCTCTCAAAAACACGCAGGGCTAGAAAGGACACGCGGGAAGAACAGCGCTAAGTTAACCCACCCATACTTGCCCTCTCCACCCAGGCCTCATGGGCAGGTCATGCAGAACCTACCAACACTATTTCCAGTGACGTGGCCAACCACAACCAGTGAGCAGGTTTGTAGGCCACCCTGGTAAGTTCACACGTGCAACATACCCAGCGTGTCTACAAAAAAAAAAAAAAAAAAAAAAAAAAAAAAAAAAAAAAAAAAAAAAAGCCTTCCTGATATTTTGGAACATAGAGAGTACATGATCTGCTTCGTGATCCTTTGCTATCTTTATATCATGCAATTTGGATGGGAAGGGAAGGAGGGAGCAGAAAACATAATTCAGCAATGGCCTCGTCTGCCCTGTGAGGCATGTTTTGTAAATAAGCCGCTCATTTACGCTTGCAGAGTACAGGTCATGCTAACGTTAGCGTTCCCCGCAGCTCCTGCACGGCCGGAGAGTGAAGCCGCTGCTTCAGCACAGCGCGGCTGCTGACAGCTACCTCCCCAGACGGGCTTGGGGAGCAGGGCAGGGAGCGCTCCGGCCCCGCTGGCCTTCACGCCTCCGGAGCCGGGTGCTGGACGCCGTTCTCGTGGCGGAAGCGGCAGCGTGCGGTTTCCACACCGTTGAGGCTCGGCACGGGGCCAGCGAGCGGCCCCTGCGCCAGTGAAGCCGCGCGGGGCCCGGGAGGCCGGAGCAGCTTCCCCTCCCGGCTCCGGGCCGCGCCTGGAGCGGCCGCTCCCGCTCCGAGACCTTCTCCGCCCCCTTCGGCGGAGGCAGGAACGGCGCGGGGCGGCCCGCGGGGCCGCGCCGGCACCGCGAGCTCCTGCAGGGCAAGGCCGCCTCGCGCCCGAGCCCCCGGGGAAGGGACCCCCGCGCCGGCACGGCCTGGGCGGGGCGCTTCTGCGCCCGGCCGCCCCGGGCCGCCGCCGCCGCCGGCCCCGCCGCCACCGCCGCCCCGGCCCCGGCCCCGCCGCGGCCTACCCGGGCTCCTGAGGTTGTAGCGGGCCTCCATGGCGGCGGGCGCCTCCCTCGGCAACGTCTCCGCTGCCGGCGCCGGCAGCGGCGGAGCGGGAGGAGGAGGAGGAGGAGGAGGAGGAGGAGGAGGAAGGCCCGGCGCGGGCCCGCCTCGCCGCGGGAAGCTCCCCTGACGTGGCAGCGGCGGGCACCGCGGAGGGAGGCACCTGCGGCGCCGGCGCCGCCCCGGAGCCCCGCCGCGCCCGGCGCTGCTGCCCTCGGGGGCGCCCCGCGGCCCCCCGCTCCCCCAAAGCTGAGGGACTTGCAGACCCCCCGAGCCCCAGGGCCCCCCGAAAGAGCGAGCGGGGCCCTGAGGTGCGGGTGGTGCCGCCCCCTCGCACCGCTGCTCGGCTCGGCGAGAATTGGCAGCAGAACGCGGGCTCCGCGCACAGCTGCCCTTTGCCCAGGCCCCTCTGCCCGAGGCACCCAGCGCCGTGGACACTACGGAGCCGAGGGGGCACGTAACGTACTGACAGTTGCCCCCGGCCCTGTTCTCAGCAGCCTCGAGTTCCCTTTAATTCATCACGAGCCGCAAGTGGGAACGCGTGGGGTGTTCTTGTCCACAGCTGCATGAGCTTGAAACACTCGCTCCTGGCTCATGAAGTCCCCTTAATTTTGTCTAGGTTACTTTTGTATCCTTTTCTCTCTAATTGTCATTATAAAAATATTTTTCTTCCTGTTTCCATTCGCAGTTCTGTTTCCTGCTTCGGTCTAACAGCAACAAAATCAGTTGTAAACAAAAGTACTTAGTCTTTTTCCACTGCCTCTTGTTCTCAGAATTTCAAAATAAGGCTAACTCTTCCCTTTCCTGGTCTATTACATAGTGATGTTGTGGTAACAAAAATAGATTAAAAAAAAAAAACAACTTTATTCCACCTTAAAAAGTGACTGAATTTTCCAAAGAGCAAAGTTACCCTCCTTTATTTAGAGGACAAAACTCCGTGTGCAATGTACAGTATTAATAATCAATATACAGCAGCAGTGCGGGAACAGAGCCAAACCTTGGGATTCCCTCTGACACCAGAAGTGCCCCATAGTATATTTAATGGCTGGTAACTCATGATCACGTTTCAGCCATTTTTCTTAAAGATTTTTTTGCTGATCTGACAACCTGAGCACGTGAGCTACTCGTGAACCGTTTTGCTTATTCTTAACAGGTATGTCCCATCCTTCTGTATTTGCCCGAGGGATCTTGCTGAGCGGAGGGAGAAGGGCTCTGGGACCAGCCAGGACTGGAGCCTGCCCTTCCCCAAAGTAGCTGAGCAGCTAGTACTGTGCATTCAGGATGCAGGAATTCTCCATACAGAACCCTGGAATCTACTTTGATAGAAAATATTTCACATAGTGGTCTGATAATGCAAATAATGGCATGATTCAAGGGGAGTGATATTCACTGTGAACTAGTTACAGGTTATATAAAACGAGTTCAGCTTTCTCTTCTGGGCTCCAGTCTATGAACCTTGCAGCCTTTATAATGTAATTTTATATAGTTCAAGGAGGAAGCACCTGTAGTTAATATGAAGCTTTGTGTTTTAGCTAAAAAAAGAAAAGGAATACATAGTCACTGTAACTACATGAAAGCCAAATACCATTGAAAATAAACTAAATAGACTTAAATTTTAAATAACTGAAATTCACTGATAAGATGTAGAAGTTTTTTCCATTTAATTAAGCCTGTTTTGGTGCTATTTCACATTTCACCATATGAAATACAGTGCAGGGCTACTGAGAAGAGACCGATTTTATTACCCATCATATTATCCAGTTAGAAGTCAGGGCTCCAGGAGAGAAATGCCGACAGATGACAAAGTTTTGAAACCATTGATTCCTGGGAGGTAATCTTGTAACTAAGTGTGGGGCTAGAAACCTGGGGTTTAATTCCACACTGCTACATGTCACCAGCTGCTTGTGACAGACTCAAACCAGACGCCGCAGAGCTCTTGCAGTAGGAGCCATAGTCAGTGTTGCCAGGGTGAAAAGTCAGCTTCCCTCCTCCTCCTTCATGTGATCAAAAATGCTCTAATCCTTTTGGATTTGTGTTTTCATTTGTCTTTTGTTTGGGTTTATGTACGCAGAGGCCATTTTGTTCTAGCAACTTGTTTTTTTAAAAAGCAAAATGCCAAATTTAGTAGCAAAATTGCAGTCAAATCCCACATGTTGGCAGCACTTCATGTAGCTTGTGTATCCTGTCATATGATCTAACTTGTTGAAAAATTGAACATGCTCAGCTGAAGCATTAGAAACTGAAAGTTTCAGTCTGAACAATGCTATGATAAAGATTTCCTTATTTAATGTCTCATAAAATCCTTGCAGAAAGATTTTATTCAACTTTGCCACATTAGTTGCAGTGAGAATAATCAATTCTGACAATTCCAAATATTAAAAATTGTTTGGCTTTAATACATTACATTAAAGTAAGGCTTCAGTTTGATGAAAAAAACCTCTAATATTATTTTAAATAATCAAATTACTTTTTTTTTAATTTCCAGTTTCTGAGAAGATTATTTTGCTCATATTTCTAAGTATTTTTCTGCAGTTGTGGTGCACTGATTTTTTTTTCTGTTAGATTAAAATAGAAATCCTCATTTGCCTACCTAGCTTCAAAGCAAAAGAGCATATAGGCCTCTCTATTGCAAAAAAATATTGTAAACATTAATGACTGGATGATAAGGTCTGATAAAATGTGTAAGTCTTCTTGCAGCTCTTTCTACTGAAATAAAGTAAATGTATAGGCAGAATTCCCCTGGCCTATTGTAGGCTATGGATATAGATGTCTGAGCTGGTTACCAGAGGCTCCTTTTATAGCTAATGGAGGGAAAGAGTCACTTTTATGGCACATTTCATTTTATCTGAAATAGATCTTAAATATAGATCAGGTGAATCATACTTTAGAAGTTCATGTTTCTCTCAATTAGCTATAAAGCAAGCTGAGGCTGACTTATAGATAGTTATAGTTAGGTATATATCGGATGTATAGACAGCTTTATCAGATATATCATAGAATCATAGAATCATAGAATCAGTAAGATTGGAAGGGACCTCTGGAGATCATCTAGTCCAACCTCCCTGCTCAACAGGGTCACCTAGAGCATGTTAGACAGGGTTGCATCCAGGCGGGCCTTGAAGATCTCCAGAGAAGGAGACTCCACAACCTCTCTGGGCAAAATATCTCTCTATATCTGATACAAACATATCATGTATTTCTCCTCAGTTTAAAAGAATTACAAACATAAGTCAATAGATAGAGCCTCTTATTTTTGACAGTAAGACTTTTGTCATTGCTGAAGTGGTGTTGAACAGCCAAGAGAACTCAGCAAATAGGAAAGAGAATCATGAAGTTCAGCGTGCTGACCTGGGGGAATGGACTCCAACCACTGAGGATGGAGTTATTTCTGAAATCTCTCCTTTCTCTTGGAGGCAGGACACCTGCATGATACTGCAATTCACCCATCTTGAGGTGGCTTCTCGGTATGCAGAAAAACAACCAGTGGGGAAGCCAGTGACAACCCCTAAAATGGCCTGGGCTAAAAGGAGTTGCCCAGAAAACTGCATAGGAGTCAAAGCCCTTCAAATCCAACCTGCCCACCACTGTCAGCTGTGCTGCTTGTGAGAGTTATGCCACTTTGAGGCCAGGACTGAGACCCACTGAGGCTAGAGAAGGAAAAGGCAAGGCTGTGTCATGTGGTAGCAGAAAGGGCCTCCTTCCCTGGGAGGAACTCTGTGCTCCAAAATCCCCTCCAAGGTTTTTACTGAGGACTTGGACTTAGGCACTTAAACTCCATCCATGGTCTTTTGGATCCAGTCCATTATTCCTGATAAGGAAAAAAAGAAAATGTCAAGACCAATTCCATTTTTGGTTTGATGCATTACTGTGTATTCTTGCAGATCTTGGGGAATTAAACTAAGTAAAATTAAATTACTATTTATTTCATTGGGCAGGTAATATGATTGTATGGGCAGGTAATATTGTGTGCAAAGGTGCACATAATACATTAGGTGGTTACCTAAAGCCAGTTCAGAGTGCCTTTTTGTAAGCTTTGATCTCATAAACTCAGCTACAAGTCATTTCCTCCAAAGAAGGTTTGAGATCACAAATGCTTATGATAGTAAGTCACACAACAGTTCCTTATACAAAGCACCCATACCCTGCTAGCAGAGATTCACAAAATATAGGCCAGTTTGCTTCATTTGTAATGTTACCCTTTCAATACAGACAGCTGGTGACAGAATTAAACTCTAATGGAATTAAGGAATATAATATATATATATTCAAGAACATAATATGCTTGTGTTATCAGTGGTAATAAATATGACTCATCCAGAATATAAATCAGTGTTGTGTTCATTATATATGTATAATAGTGTGGTCTCAGCTTTTAAAATCCTTTATGCAAAGTTAGACCTGGTAAATCTGGATTCACCGAGTTTGCCTCCTCCTCACCTCTCTCAGATGCATTGTACTTCTGCTCAGGGAAGAGATTGCTGTCTTTCTATCTTTTAATTCTAAAGCAACTGTCTCTCAAAACTGTTGGCTTTGCCAACTGAATTTTAATTGGTGTTATTTCAGAAATGGGAGAAAGGGAATGAGGAGAGAAGTCTACAGGTGACTGTAACTTCCCAAGCAAGCAAATGTCTGATGAGGCTCACCGAGGCAGAGTTTGCGGAGTATCTTACAGTAATTTGCATTGTGAGAAGTCAAAATGAAGATACACTGTTTTCGTCTTCTCTTCTTTTTCTGAAGAATGAGAAGAATCACATCAATTACTTCATTCACTTCCCCCATGGCATCATAGCTGTAATAGTTCAAATGGTTACCTTGCTCAGAATAAACCTGCAAAGCTATATCTCAAAGCTGCAAGCTACTATTTGAATGACAGCTGTTCATGACTCGTGATTTCAATGATCTAGTTAGTACATCTTTAGCAGATGCAGATAATGGCAAAAATTATCTCTGGTGCATGTTCTGTACCCTGCAAACTGCAGGGAGTAATTAAGAACAGCTCCCATCTAAAATTAGTTTGCTCCTATACCACTGTTTAGGGAGAAAATGCCAGGCATAGCCTTTTTCTCCTTCCGCACAACCAGTGTTTCATAATCTTCCTGCTTCAGGGCTTCAGGTCCAAGATTAAGTGGGGAGCTGCTTTTCTTTTGTTTTCATTGTGTGAATTGTTCCCAGTTCCCCTTCCCCTTAATTTGTTCTCATAAGCTTCCTTCTGTGAAGGGAACATCTGTCTTTGCAATGGCACAGTAGCCAGAAGAAAAGCAGTAAGGATTACATCCATTGCTATCGAGCAGTCTTTCCACCCTAACCATTTCAAAAAAATTACTCAAGACTCAAAGGTGAATTACCTGCATGTAGCTACTTGCATACAACTACTTGCATGCAACTGCTACCAACTCAGCAATGTGAATAAAAGATTTATGATCAGGCTTTTATTTTAAACATTCAAAAGGTGTTTCACAGTCAATATGAAGAGACTTAAAACTTACTGTGTCATTAACCAAGATATATTGAGTCATCAGTCATATCCACCTGTGTAAATATCTTGGACACTCAGGAATTTCTCAGATGGTCAGTGGAAATCTGAGGCTTGATTCAAATGCACACACACAGGCATCTTAAGCCATTTGAGAGATCCTAGAAGATCCCATGTGGAGCAGAAAGGTATGGCACAGGAGAGCTAAGGAGCACCGGTATGCCATTCTGAGCGAGGCAGTAGTGGAAGGCCAGGTAGAGTGCCTAGGGCATCTTAAGTAGTACCACAAGTTAAATGGACTAAGGTCCTAATCACAAGTCAAGAGCGCCTAGAGAGTGGCTCTGCTGACCAAAAGTCTACCTTCTAGTGATTCCGTTGCCCTCTGATAACTGACTATATTAATCAGATCTCTGCTGACTGATCTCCCTCTCTTCACTGTCACACCTCAGTTTTGGCTGTCTGCGCTCCACAGCCTAGTCCTGAGATGGCCAGCTGTGTAACCAAGGAAATTGCTGAACTGGGAGAAGGGGCTGTGAGAAAGTCTGTGCAGTAGAGCCAGACAAGATAAGGCAAAACGACAGTCAAAAGTAGGGTTATTGAGGTGACATTGACAAGGAAAACACCAACGTGAAAAATTATAAAATCCTAGAGGGAAATAGCAAGGTGTCAGAAGATGACAATGCAGCAACAATGGGGATCTATTGCAGGAAGCAGTGGAGGCCAACCCTTCCTTCTTGACATATGACAGCCTGGCCAACAAAGACTCATCTGGTATCCTACCGGGGAAGGCAAACATGTTAATGCTTAGCCTAGTAGCTTTTAGTCCTCTCTATCTGTATTAACCAATAAACAATCACTTTATACATTTAGATTGCATATATCCAACTTTCAGAAACTCTGCACATGGTGAAAGGTGTCTAGCAAAATGTCAGGTTGTGGCCTGGCAGAGAAGGCAGCTAGCGGAGTGGCTTCAGACTGAGAGCAGAATAACAAAAGCTGAAAACAAATATGCAGTCTGGTGTTGTGGTAACTATTCAAATTTGAGATTTATAGCTTGAATTTTATGGGGGCTCTGTCTGTATTACTGGTAGTAATATAAAGGTGGAATGACCACTTGCTGTGGGGCAGAGAAGGGAATGACCTTCTCCCATTGTCAGGCAATTCCAAGGATGGGCCTTTCTTGGGAATGGGAAGATTTCATGGGGGAAGATGCACTGAGAAAACCGGGAAAGGCATTTATAATCTGTCAGGAGAGTAGTAAATTTAAAGTAAATATCGCCATTGCTGCATTGTGAGCTTTGGGAAGACTTGTAGCACTTGGAATGTACTGCTACCTCACAGAAGGAACGTGGGATATGAAATATGAGATGGAGTTGCTGAAGGAACAGGTTTGGAAACAGTGCTGAGCAAAGGGACCAGGACTGGAAAGACTGAGCCGATCAGCGTGCCTCTACTACAGAGAGCTTGCATTTGGCATTTATGATGATGTGAGCTCAGACAGTGTGACAAATGGCATACCGAGACAAGAGAGCTCAACCAGCTGCGAGGGGAGTATTGAAGGAAGTGATTTGCAAATCAGACCATTCAGCTTGCCAGAGGATGATTCAGTCTCTGAAAAGGGCATTGCAGGAAAAGTAGAGGGAGTATGGTTGCAGCCCTCAGTGCAGGCTTTAGAGAAGATGTTGGTCCCTGGGACTGAGTAAGGGAGGGATATGATCCAAATCATTTTGATTAGCCTTTACTCATTTATCCAGAAGGCACATTCCTGTTCTCTACAAATGCTCTTTTGCGAAAAGAGTTGGACATTTTCCACAGCCCAGATGGCTGTGGTTATTATCAAAGTACTCCCCAAAACTGATGTGGATTTGTATGAGCAACACGGGCAAATTCAGGTAACAATTGATTTAACTCCAGAACTAGTAGGAATTGTATCACGGGTCTTTGGACCGTTGAGTGATTCCAGTGCACTGTGGATGGTGAGGCTCCTAGAAATCCCAGAAATGCAGGGGAGCATTATAATATTATTGCTAGGGTATTCACAACTCCATCCAGTTAGAAAGCTGCATCAGCAGCACTAGAGGAACCCCTTGCTCCCAGCATTGGGTGTGAAGATCTTTGAAAGTGTTATTGGCTCCCAAGCGGTGGAATGGTTGTTTTGTCTAGTAGAATAGAAACTGAAGAAGGACTAGAGCAATAGGCAGCAAGGAAGCAAATCCTAGGCATGACATCAGGTTTTGTGCAGAAAGGAGCAAGGTAGCGGCCTAACTATAAGGATTAGCAGCAGTGATGAATGGAATGGCTGGACCCCTACTTTAACATATAAACACCTAAATGCAGACATGAATTCATCTGGATCTGAAACTTACAGTGCTGATGAGAAAGTGAGTTAGGACTATAGCATTCTGCAGTGCTTCCCCTCTCAGGGAATTGGCATGACCACAAAATATAATCCTTTTCATGGACAGATTGAGGTTCCTTTTGAATGTAGTTAGGCTGTTCCTTTTCCCTACTCTGAATAGAGGCTGCTCCAGAAAAATACTACTCTCTTGATCTAATATCCACTTCTGATTTCCAATCTAAATGTGTTCCTGCCCAATTTATACTCTCTTTATATTTGTACCAACACTGCCCTTTAGTTTAGCAGAGTCCAGAATGGCTTTCAGTTGATATTCAGGAGAGTAAAATCTATATAAAGGGTGAATCCAGCTGTAACCACACAGGCAACTCTGATATGGTCCCATAACCTGCTGCTAGGGCACTACTATGTGGGCCTTTGAAGACCACATTGTGCAACTGAGCACACCCAGACCACCTCCACATGGTTTACCGTACAGATGTGCATCCTGTTGTGACCAACCCATGGTCTTTTCTTGACTTGTATTTTGTGAAAGAAGTCTGTTTGGAATACACTATGAAATGTCCCAGCCTGTATACTATAGCTCGACCACTCTGTATTTTTCTCTTTTTATTTCTGCATCCATCTATAAGGTGTTTATCAACTGTAATCCCAACCCTTCTAAAATTGGTATTAAGCATGCACTAATAAATAAAAAAATAAAAGAAATGGGGTTTGTGTGGTTTTTCTCCACCTTCTGGTACTCAGCAATTCAGAAATGAATAATCCTTTCTTTGGGCGCAATTCCTGGTATTGGTATTTTTAAGGAAAGTACTCAGCAGGTTATTTCCTCCAAATAGTCTCTTAAAAATCTAATACCTTATCAAAGAAAGATACTGTGATAGTTTAAACCAAGAGATGTTGCTGGCAGATTGTGTTGCATTATGTCAATTTTTCCCCTTGATGTCTTTAGCTATTCTAATCCTTTCTTTTAAAATGTTCTGAAGCCTACAGAGAAATGCTTAAAAGCTGATTGCCAGCACAAACTAACTTGAATATGAATACATGTATGTATGTGTGCTTATGTGACAAGAAAAGCGTAACTTTAAGTATTAGTACCATTTAATGTATTTTATACCTGTACAGAATTCAGATGCTTTTGTACTTGAACAATATCTTTTTCAGTATTTTTTTTCTCCAGATTTAGCCTGTAGCTCATAATGCGTACAAGCCAGTGAGAATAGGTTGGCAGGGTCCACACAGACTAGGTGCTTGTAGATAGGTCTGACCTACCTACAATGAAACATCAGAGTACGGCAAATAAGAAATAAGGCAGAAAATATCAGTGAGAAACAAACAGGAATAGTTTGTTAAAGTTTTTTTTTTTAACTACCATTTCCAAAATGAACCCAGAAGCAAAAGAATTTAAATATAGCCATTTGAAAGTAAGTACCTAATGTGACCTAATGTGTGACATGACTTAATGTGTGATTATTAAAGTGGTAAATCAAGTAGGACTTCAACAAGATGCCACTATAAAAAAAACAGAGGAGTCTGAAAATTTCACAACCAAGTTCAGTTATTTCTAATTTCCCACAGAGCTGAGATGGGCAAAGTTGATTTGTCTATCTGTAACTAAGAAAGTTCACATGCTATTATCAATAAATATTCAGAATTTGCTAAGAAATTCTGGTGTCAACTATTTAATTTCTTTATCGAACAGGGCAGAGAGGAAGTAGCAGTAGCAAAAAAATGACTATATAGCAACACCGTGCTTACCATTCAGTAGGGAAATAGAAACCCCTCACCAGTCAATGTAAGACAAAAATATTCTGCAGTGATTATTGCAAATGAAAGGGACAAGAAATGTATCATTAAAGCAAAGAGTTTCTACAATACGTGACCTGTTCTTGTTATTTGCTTCAACCCTTCAACTTAATCTGATGATGTGCAAGAATGGAGGAGGTTTATAGGTCTGCACTACTCAGAAAATGTTAGCTCTGCATAATTAAAAAAAAAAAAATCTCTGTAATCCTTTGGCAGAATCAGCTCCCTTAGCATAAGAGTTCATCACTGTAGTACAGTTTCATCTGCAAGAAAAGAAAACCTCGAATTTTTATGCTTTAATGAAAAAAACTGTTACATCACAGATGAGCTCTCAATGATGTATTTGAAATATGCTTCATCAGAGTAGTTTGCTCCTGCTGATTACACTTCAAAATTTCTATGCTAATGCACAGTACAACTATACTCACAGGATTTTTAGAAAGACATGCCAAGCATTCTAATAGTTTCAACAGCCCATGTCCCAGTGCATGTTTACACATTTTAACTCCTCAAAGAATCCGTGTCATTAAGTACTCTGGGCAGCTGCCTACTGAATTACTTTAGAGACTTCTGCCACTGCAGCAAGTTGCTAGAAGCAGTTCAGCTTCAGAGATTAGGAATATGGGACGTCTATGGGACACTAAGTCGGTGTGGGTTTATCTGTTCAAACTTAAGAGTATTTTAAAGAGACATGGCCACTTCAATAATGGTTTCTCCCACGTTTAGGCAAATCTGATGACACATAAAAAAGGAGACTTACAGATCAGCCATTTAGGAAATATTATGTAGCTCAGAAATTGTTTACTTCTTGCATGATTTCCAATTAAAAAATAAGTATCTCTACAGTGCTATGCCAGAATTAGGTCCTGTAGCATAAGGGATGTTTTTTCCCTTGAAAATAAAAACTAGAACCTCAATAAAATTTAAAAGAAAGAACAAGAGACAGAATAAGATGTTCTTCAAGAACAAAAAAACCCTTGCATGCCTCACTGTTCCATCACTTCAGCTAGTACATGAAAATCTGAAGTACTGACTAGAAAATGACTAGAAGTGAAACACACTTGTCATTGCCTAAACTGGGAAATACCAAAATTAAACCATAAAAATAACTTTAGATTAACTATCAGAGATAACTTAATGGTAATGGTAAATGAAGGGCTCAAATAAGGTGAAAGTCTCTCTAAATATAAGGGTATACATGGTTATGTAGATGTAAACTAGGAATGCTCACACATAGGGCCAAACATACAGAAACCACATTCTTTAGTCATGATTCATACCATAGGCAGTATGAAATGACACTGCTACTCTTTCAAGTATCTGGTCCAACAAATGACGCAGCCTGGTAGGTTGTCTCATATTCACACATACCTGAAAAGAGGCAAGGGAGAAGACTGGGTCACAAAGATGGATTTAAAAAAAAATGGTGGGTTAAAAAAAAATAAAAAAGAAAAAAGAAAGACTGCCCTTCAGTGAAGGTACTGTGGAACAGATTTGCCAGAAGACAGCTACTCCCCATCATCAGTGTAGTGTACTGAGAGGAAAACTCTAATGGAGAGGCTGGCCAGAAGAGCTGCCCTCTCCTAAGAAGACTGAACTCCTAAGAATTTGAACTCTTTGTAGTTTTGCCACACTCTGCTTATGTTACAGGGGCTGTCATTATCCTTCACACTGGCACCAGGACCAACATTTCTGGCTATTTACGCTGTTTCCCACCTTCCTGAGCAACCCAAACTGCATTACTTATCAAGCGAGACTAACAGCCCAGCTCCATCTATTGACTAACCCCCTTTTCTAAGAACTCCATATATATTTGATAGACTCATGACAAAAGAGCCAATATGTTGCAGAAGATAAATAAGCAAAGCAATGTGCATCAGGCAGCAGTAAAGGATTGGAAACCATGGTCTCTCTTTAGGCTGATGATCAGGTAGATAGAGTCTTTGCATTCAGTGCCAACTGGTTCTTCTAGTTTATGTATTCAGTGCAGCACCATAGCCTGAAGATCTGTCAACATGCCATACATAGCATACAGGAACTTTGCATTTACATTGAAACCACTGTTGAATTTAGGCTTGTTTATCATAGACTAAAATCCTCTTCTTTTTCCAGAGAAGCTAGCAAACACCAGGGACTCAGAATCATAATTAAAGATGCAGCACTATGCTTTGCTTTAGCTGGAAAAAAATAAAAATAGTAAAAGCTTTCAAATTCAATCAATCAATTGCTTTTGTCTCCACAGCTGTTTCAGCTAGGGGCAGTTTAGCTGATGATTGGGCAAAGCATAGTTCCCCTCACCAGAGCTGTTCTTCCCACTAGGAACTAGAATTTTTTATCATTAATTAAACAAAACCAGTGAATATGGAATTCAGAAGGTAAGTTTTACTTCTTCTTGAAAGTGCTCTGGTGTCCTGGTTGATCCTGTGGTAAATCTACCCATGATCAATATTAAAATAAAAAGCACTTATCTATGCCGATTACTACAGCAGGTAGATTCTCCAGTCCTCACGTTAAAGATCTCTTTGGATTTCAATAGCAGATGTACCCCTATTAGGGCTACCCAGTGCAAAAATCTTTAGAACTTCCTATCAGTACATCTGAAGTTTTTGTACTGGCATGATGAAGAAACATACAGATTCTTCACTACACCAACTGCAGATGCACAGACTCTCAAAACAAGCCTACCAGTAAATTCAATTTTTCACATACACCATCCTCTCCCACAGCCTTATAAAAATACCAATGTCAACAACATCAATACCAACACCAATATAGAGCCTTTTTACAAAACAGTTATCTTTATAGAAAGGTATTTTAGTGGTATACGTTGAGGTAAAGAATAAAAATAGACCCAGCAGAGCGTATTACCAGTGTTGTGGAGAACTCCGGGTAAAATTTGGCCAAAAGCCTGTTTTATAAAAGCTAATATTTACCTACCAGTTATGATCTCTGGCAAGGTGCTTATTGCTATCATACTTCAAAATAATTCTTCAGTTTACAAATTGAAAAATATATTAAATTAGTTCTGTATGAATGTTCAGTATTAGCTGTCACAAATTTTAAAAGGCATTATATCAAGTTTTCTTGATTGTTTACTAACCAATTTGATTTTAGCAGGTAAATAAACTACAGCAAACATTTTACCTGACACCATGCATCAAAATCACCATAAAAACTAAGTTTATCAAAGTTCAACTCCACAAGGAAAACATGAAAAAGTGCAAATTATGTACCCAGTATTTCTGTCACAGCTAATTTTTCTTAATATGGCATGAAAAAGATTTACAGCATATATTAAGAAAATTCTTACAAGTGTTCACCTCAATGCCTATATATACAACATTTTGCTCAAAGTGCTTACTATATGAAAAAAACTGATTGGATAAAAATATTTAAACAGTGCTTTCTGAAGGGTCAGGGAAAATTCATATAATACATCAGTCCCATCTGTCTTCCTCTTCACTCAGTGCAATGAGATGCAGCAGTCACATCAACTTGAAGAAAAGCTTTGCTCTCCACCTGCCAGTAAGCCTCAGTTACAGTGGCATTCTTGGTGTCCCATTGGGGGTAGGTCTTTTATTTTTTCTCATGTGGCTTTGATGTTTTCGAGATCTCACTACTTTCATTCGCACTTCAAATACTTCTTGTATGGCTTTTCGAAAACAATGGAAATTGTAGTCTATTAATCCTATAGAGACAGAAGTGTTTTCCGTATTAATAAAGCCTTGCACAATCAAGTTAATAAAAAAAAAGGGGCTTATATTCTACATTTACTGAAATATTTCATTTGCTCTCTAGAGGTCACAATCAGTGAATCTTCTAGGCAATTTTTTATATCTACGTAGAAGCACATTCAATAAATGTAAGTAATTCAGTGAGCATTATAGTTTCATACTATGACCTGTATTAAACATGCTTACTAGTCTTACAGAAAATGGACCAAAAAAAGTACATTTGCAGATGAAGGTTTAATTTAATTAAGACCTTTAGGGAAATACTCTGTATACTAAGATAAAAATTAAACTCCTTCATAAATTGTGCGTCATTTTATAACTGAAATAAAAATGAGTAATCGAAGAATTTTGGTTTTTGATATGTAAGCTTTGAAATGTATACTCAGCAGAAATATTACCAAGTAATAACTTTTCATAAGACAGTTATACCTCATCTTATATTGTAATTGAAAAATAATACCTTAGACATGTTGCTAAATTACATATATGCATAATAGGCAAAGTTACCACGCAAGTGGGCTGAGCGCGATCTCACAGAAAAGCTGTAAAGCCATATTGGCATTCAATCTGAAGACTTGCTGAGTGCTACAGATTTTGTAATACTGCAATACAATTTTAGGATTTTAGTACTGAGCTTATGATCTCATTCAAGGTTAATGCCATAAGCTCTTTTAATTCAAATACTGCAGTGTTTTTCACTTTAATTTCCCTAACAGGAGATGATACATATTTTAAGTGGTTTAAATCTGCCACATTACTACTACTTCTCCCCCGCACTGGAATTGTTTTCCCTCTCACTGGAGTTCAGACAAAATATTATTTGGAATTCACCAGGGACAACAACCCCCCCCCCAAAAAAAATCTGCACCATTATACCAGAGTTGTATAGTTAAAATGTACTAATTACAGCACCAGGTGTCCCAAACTCCGTGGACACAAAAACCTGACCACCTGACCGTTGTTGACAAAGCCTAGTGAGCGTTTATCCAATATGGTGTTTTTTCTGAAACAGTCTTGTTAGCAGGTATGTCAATGTAACACAGTAAAAAAAGAAAGTGACAGCATCTAACATTCCTAAATAATAATGCTCATACAGCTGTAAAAGAAAAATCTGAGCAACTGTCTCTAAAATGAAAGCTAAATACTCTTGTCAATCCACCAGCAGACATATCGTGAGTACTGCATTCACAAACACATCAACACTGCCAGGTGAATTAATAGCACAAGGAGGCGACACAAGCCAAGATGATGACGGTTCCTTCTTCAACAGTTCAGTTTCAGTCTCAGGGCGTTTGACTAAGATCAGTAACGCAGTGAACACCATGCCAGTGTACAAAGTGATAACAAACTAAGCTTTTAGTACAGAGTTCAACCAAGGTTAGAGAGATTACCAGTTTTATGTATTTTAATTTCAAAATATTAAAGCTGTCCAGTTCATAAAGATGCTGCTTCTCAAAACTTCCTTTCAGAGGCAAGAAAAGCAGAAACATTTTTATTTGCCAGCTTCAGTAATTTTCCCTAAGTTACAGCATGCAAGCTGTTTCAAATGCATATGTTAGTGCCAGTAAACAGAAAGCAATGTTAGCTAAGATAAAATGACGCTTTCTACTGTTGCAAATGGAAACTCATTGCAGTGGATGTAAACTGTATGCTTTGGTATCAAAAATCTGTCAAATACATTTATGATCTTATCCTATCTTAATGCCAGCACAAATACCTCATACCTTTAAATATAATGTTCCGTAAGCTCCACTGAGGTGTATTTACCTTTTTTATTTGTGATACAACTAGAAACTGTATCAGCAAGTGACAATCACAGAGCTATTCATTAACTTGCAAATGTAAAGAGAAAATAAGACAATATTAGACAAGGGAAAATACCTTTTCTCTCAAAGCTTTCTTCTCTTACAAAGCAAACAAGAGCAAGGAATTTTGTCACTTCTTTCAAATAAAGGACAGTTGTATTGTTCAGTTTTATGATTGCCATTGATTCTTTGTCATAAGGAGTCCCAGTGCCATCATCTTTGAGCCTAAAGTGCAATGTTAAAATAAAAATAATAATTAAAAACACACACACAGACATAAGATAAGCCACCAGACGAGCTAACAAAAGTATCCTGCTTTGGTTCTTTCATCAAATAATCTCAAACTTTAAGCAATTTTCATTTTATCAATCTGTTAGGAAGACTCTTCTCTAAACCACACAGAGACAAAGAGATTAAGTTATTTATCCCAATGCATACCCAATCTGAGATCTGGGGCTAGAAAACAGATCTCTTAACTACCAACTAGCTGAATTGTAGCCCAAATTTTTCTCTTATTTCTAAACCATATATCACAAAGTTGTCTGTTTTCTTAATAATGAACTATACTATGCCTTTATCTAAAATGCATCAAACAGTAAGTCCGTACTGATGATTCCAAGTCCAGTAACCTGGCTTGGGCAGTGGCAGCTGACTAATAGTTCGAGCCATCATGAGACCTTCTTCATGAGATGTTTGTTTTTGCAACACTGCATGATTCTCCTTCACAGATGATATTCACCATGTAAGCTTCGTATCTCACAATTCTACCCTCACTACTAAAAGCATGCACAGATTTTGTTAAACGAATAGCTATCAGCTATCTCCAAGAACTATTGCATCATCAATATATTATGGCAGTAAGGAGAACAAGTGAATTGTACTATCACATCTCTGTACCTAAAAAACAGGACAAAAGGATTTTTGGTGACAAACACCAAATAATTATGCAAGGATAGTGTCAGAGAGACATCTTTTGAAGAGAAAGCCCCACAAGTGCTGTACAAATAATAACTAAATGCATTATTTTTTGGACTAAACCTGACAGGTATAGTACAATATAAAAAAATTTTACAAAAGTATTGAACAATTAGATGTGATTTCAGAGTTCCAATGGTTATTGTGCTCTTTACCAGGGCTTTCCATTGTAGCTTCTCTAAGACTGCAAGAAACCTAAAAATCAGCAAGAATTTCAGACTACATTTTCTAATACTATGGTTTAACCTATAAGTCTATTCATTTTAATGCACTAGTTCTACCTTAATGTGCTCCTGCCATTTCCAGGAATAGCTGGCATTCCACTTGGCCAAGGGCCAAGCCATGTAAAACAGTAATACAACTTGTAAGGAGATGTACATGCTACTCCAGAAGTTCTACAGCTGCTAATGGAAAAAGGATAGGAAACTGAAAAAAACAAGGCCATAGAGGGAAAAGAGGACCAACAGATGACTGAAGCAAGAGTGAAGCAGCTCTTTGAGGCCATTAGCTATTAAACAAAAATAGTAAATATAACTTGGCCTTTATTAAAGTGGCAAGCATCCTTCTGTTAAGTTTGGCCAAGAGAACAAAAGATAATATTTCCTTTTATTAAGGATGGTTACTTCCCACTTTTTCCTCCAAATAAAGTTTTTAGCATAGCAAAAGGAAGGTGTTCACAACAGAGGCTGTGGCAGAGAACAGTGCTTCTGGCTGACAGGGAAACCTGTACCTCAGAGAGCTGCTATTTCCTCCTTCTGCACAGCCCTGACTACTGTAGCACATTACTCATTCTTCTTATTCATCATTCTAATTTTGAGGTCATTCAGAATCTAGGTACACAGATCTACAAAAAGATTAGCAACTTACTTACCCATATATACAAGATATGTCAATCACAACATCTATCATATCACAGCAGAGCTCGTAAGTCTGCATATCCACTGGAGTACTGTCCGTTGCAATATAGATTTTACTGACTACATCAAATAAAAATGCTTTTTCAATCCCAGAATTCTATTTAAAAAGAAAAAGAAAATGGAAATGGAAACCATGTCTTCAAATTAACACCAAACTTTGTTCCCCTATTTGCCTATTATATAAAAAGCTAGGCTGAGTAAGTCAAAGAAATTTTGCAATCAGGCTGATTTTGAAAGAACTGTACAGCACTCTCATATTTTTGTAGCAAATAATGATGCTCACAAACTTTCTAATGAAGATCAAGGATCACTGCACTGACCTATACATACCTGCTCAAAAAAGCTTGCTTTAACATTCACAAAGCAGAAAAGAGCAAGCAGTAGAAAAAGGAGTTTCTGCATCTGAGCAGACATAATGCCGAGTCAGACGCCTGAACTCCCCCACTCTAGAAAATATCTGGATAGCTTACATTTATTTTCTGTTGAAAACGCTCCAGAATAATCAATTTCGAAGTCAGACTTTTGGGGTCTTGCTCCTGACTGACAGTGGACACAAGAAGAGGCCTGTAATTTAAGGTTATTCTAGCTGGACATACAAAGGTAAAAACAAGAAAAGAAAATGATATAATGAACAAGGAGGAACTGAAATACTGAGAGCAGCAGGGACCAGGAACTAACTTCTTAAGGAAACTGAGAAATTGTCTCATCAGGATCTTTAACTGTGGTTCTGCTTGACTCCTTAGAACCAGTATTTTGGTGATGATCTTTCAGCGTTCAAGTAGCATTGGTGGTCACAACCATGTTAATACTGCTGGCTGGCTAATATAATGACAGCTATGTTCTTGTCACTCTGCCAAGCTGATTAAGATGCACTCTATACTGGAGATGTATCATGTTTGCAGCTCTAAGAGGCTAGCCAGGATTGCTCAAACTCTTTGTGTAAATAAACTGCCACAAGCCTCTGTTTCCTGAAAAGAGAGGAGAAAATGTGTACTGTTTAATCGAAAACAGTAGCTTTGCTCGCTGACACCAAGGGATTGCAACTGCCAGGAGCAAGGGATTGCAGTTGTTCTAGCATGAACACAAAGAGCAATTTCTCAGTATTGCTAAGGCTCAGGCTATCAAATACGCTTCAGAAACCAAATACACAGGAAGAGAGAAAACTTTCTCCTGTCAAATCAGATTTTTTCCATATATGGGCTTCCCCATTAATAGCTTGGGACTGTTGCCATAGCAGTTTGGTAATTACTAAACACATTCTGAAAAGCCCTATATTTTAACAGCTTCAACTTGTTTTGCATTTACATTTTTTTTCATCTTCTCTCTTCCTAAGGGAGCCATTCAACAAACAGTTAAGAGACTAAAGTGACCTTCTCACTTTCCCACACATAGCTGCAAAGATGTCAACCTAGCTATGCTACTGTGCAATAGCCAAGAATATTTTGCTCAGTTTCATTTTAGGGAGGTTTGATTCTTCCACCAACACTTATGGAACTAAAACTGGAAATATCCATCAATGATGTAGTATAAGGCAAATTTCTTGCACCTGGTTATGGAAAAGACTATGAATAGCACGCTTCAGTAATTCATTAATAAAAATATTATCCAAAACAAAAGTATACACTTCGGATACTTTATCTACATGGATACATGGGCTGAACCATATCATAGTATCACAGAATCAGTAAGGTTGGAAGGGACCTCTGGAGATCATCTAGTCCAACCTCCCTGCTCAGCAGAGTCACCTAGAGCATGATGTGTAAGTGCTAAAGGCTGATCTCACTGCTATTTACAACTACCTAATGGAAGCGTGCAACAAAGATAGAGTCAAATTCTTCTCAGAGCAGCAGAGTGGAAGGACAAACGGCAGCAGATAAGTTGGAATTCTGATTTGACACAAGAAAAAAAAAGTTTTTACCGTAACAGTGGTCAAATACTGGAGCAGGCTAACCAGAGAGATTGCAGAGTCCCCATCTTTGGAGCTGCTCAAAGCACAACTGGACACAGTCCTGAGCAGCCTGCTCTAACCAGCCTAGGTCTAAGCAGCAAGTCGGCGTAGCTAACTTCTAGAGGGCCCTTCCAACCTACATGGCTCTATGAGTCTATGTTCTCTGAGCACTAAGAATAAAAACGTATATATATTTATTTTGCTTATTCTGGTCACACGTGAGAGTTGTACAATTTTAATTTTCAAATAATACATTAATTCTTACAGCACCTCAAGCTTCAAAATATACTGTCAAATAGGATTAATCACAGAATTCAGGGTGTACAATAATACCTACAAATATATAAATAGATACCTGAAATATATTGCCAAAAGGTTTATTTAGAAGGAGAAGTAATTTTAGACAAAAGAGTTTGGAGGACAAACTCTGTAGCATCACTGGAGGATAAACTCCATAGCATCATTCACGAGGAGCTGGTTAGAAAATCTTCTATTATAAAAGCAGACATATAGCTATAAATTCAGCTGTAGAAGTAAAGTGACCTTTAAAATATTAAGATTTCAGTAGCAAATATAAGAACCTTTTTTCCATCTCTAGAAGGAATGAGAATTCTAAAAGATTCAGTCTGTCTATTCTTGCAGTGAGAGTTTAAAAACGTTTCCACTCTGAGATGTCCACCATGGCTGGTGGTAGGAGCAGCAGAAAATCTGAGTAGTAGCTGAGTAGAATTGCAGGTTGGAGCTTGGTATCTTAATTGAAACCACCATAATCTTCAGTTTAAACTAATACGTTATGCTACGATCTGCTGAGAAACGGGAACCGCTTTGTTTCTGTTGACCTTTGTATGGCAACAGAAACTTCTGCAAAGCAGTACGATGGTCTGCCAGGAGTAGTAACCATTTAAATTGTATAGACATGACTTGAAAGATTTCATCTGCCAGAGCTTTTGGTGTGCCTTTAACTGACAAGAGAAAGAACTTACCACAGTGCTTATAAGGAAACAGCTCAGGGAAAAAAAAACAAAACAAAACAAAAAGAAATTATAAAAATAATTACAAGATCATAAGAAGTCAGGAAACACTGGATATAAAAACACTATTCAAAGAGACATTATAAAACTAATGTTCCATAGCAGAAGATGATGGTAAGAAAACTATTTTTCTAACTATAGCACAAGGCACTTTATTAGAGAACAAAAGCCAATGGCTGCCTTATTCAGCGGAATGAAATTCTGCCACTGACGTCAATGGAGCAGGGTAAGAATGAGCATAATCATGCCAGACTAAGAAAGTGCAGTATGCGCAAGGAGCTCCTCTGTTCACTATGGAGTGTTTGATAGAGATGTCCCATGGCTAATAATAACAAGGCAATCCACTGGGAAAAATCCTCTGCTATGTGAGACTTCATGTTGGATATTAGGTAGCTGAATTCAAGCCATGTCCTTCAACTGTAATAGGTTCGATGGAGCAGACTGCAGTTTCTATTCTTTAAATGGGATGGGTTCAGTAAAATTGGTGGTATCATTCCCACACCTAGGTTAGGTGAAGTGGCATATCCTTTTCCTTCTTTAAGTTATGAACAATAAGCCAGGATTTGGCCCTTAGAAGTTATTTTTCAAGAAACTTTGAGGACATCAGCAGTCACTTACACTTAGGCATGAATTTTGGACAGTTATTTAAACAGGCCTTGTGGCAAATAGAAAATTTAGTGAATATTAAACACTATATTTGGATTTACAGATTGTGAAATTTAAATATTTTTTAAAATGTCTAATTTTATTTTCTCCATGATAACTCATTGATTGTTTCTAATGCACATTTTTCTAAACAACAAAAAAGCCCTAAAAGTAAAAAGGAAGATCCACATTCTCATGCCACATAATTGGATTACTCAGTATGACCATGGCCGTTAGAAAGCAGATATCCTTCTACATGATGCTAATACAGCGTTAGCGAAGATTTACATGGTTTTTAATGCCAAACCAATGGAATAAAGAATGTAGAAGCTCACAAACTGTGGCACTATAAAAAGTTATGCAAATACTTAGCATAACATAATATGAACTTAAAGTGATGACAGAACTATTTTCATAATCGCCAGCTATTTGTGTTGGAAAGTTTTCATGGCATAAATTAAAGCATATCCTCATGAATACTGCTCAATCGCAAAAACTAAACCAGAACATCAATTCCACACTTTGATATCCAACACATGGTTTCCTGAGGTATGACCAAAATCCACATCAAGACTCCTAACCTGATTTGTGCTCACTGAGTTGTTAAAGTGAAGAGGCATCCACTATTTAATTCTAGCCTGGAGAATCATGTTTTCTCTTTCTATGGTTGCACATAAATTCATTCTGAGTCTCCTACCTACAGTGCTCTTCCACTGTAAGTGGAAGTTACAAAGAACATCCAGGAACACTTTTTCAAAGTTCTCATTCATTTGAAAGAGTTGTTCTTCCTTACCAATTACATGTGACATTCTAGGTATTATTGAAACTGCCTCCTGGCTGTCCAAAACACACAAAAAACTGCCATCAGTCATTCACAAAAGATCCCATGATTGATTTATCTGGTGGTTCAGTACAGACTCTCCACTGATTCCAAGCAACAAGCAGACTCCACATAGAGACCAGAGTCACAGTCTGGGTGACTGGGATGACTGGCACTAGGAAGGCAATTATCTAGAGGAAAATAACTTGAAGACTGTGTAGCATATTCAGCATAATATCTAATTCTCCAGAACTGGATAATCATCACCCTTTCATTACCTTTCTACCCTATCTGGAGCTCAGACTGAATGATAACTGACAAGTAGTCCAGCAACTTTAGTTGAAATAGTTTACTGCAACTAACTGTTTATTATGAAGTAGCATCATGTATTGCTTATCATTAAGACAATGGGTTTTTGAAGAAAGACCTTCCTGTAAACCTGACCGTCCCTTTCAGCAACACATCCAACTTCTTTTTCTCTCTTCTCTCTGTAATTTCATACTCAGTACTGAAAGACTGTGAAGTCTAATTTTATCTTACCAGGCTGTTGAACAATATTAAATTATCTCATTATGTGAAAAATCACAAAAGGGGACAACAGAATACCTTACTTGGAAATTGAAGCTTGACAAATTTGTGCTATATGCAGGGTGTAAAATTATAATACTGGGAAGAAGAGTACACTTTCATGACCTACAGTGAGCTAACTACCACCAAAAAAGAGAGTTCCTCCTTTTCCCAACCTAACCACTCTGTAACCTTTGCTCATGGCCATATGCTCCCACATCTTATTTTGTGCCAAAAGAAAAACTTTTTGGACTCCTTCATGAGCTGCTTTTAACTAGACAGTCAAAAGAACTGGACAGTCTTTTGCTGCATTAGTGTGTACCATAGTGATTCCATGAGGCAACAGGTGAGTGCCAGAACCAGTACAAGGAGGGACAGGGACCACACAGACAGAAACAGTGGAACATACAATCTCCCCTTCAGTAGTAACAAGCAATCAGATATACAAAGCTTCCCAACTGGCCTTGAGCATAACTTTGCAACTTGGAATAGATTCTTATCTCTGGAAACTAAGACAAGTGAAGATTTTCTTGAGAGGTAAGCTTCAATAAAAAGTATAAATAATTCTAGGAGGCATTATACACTGTTCAACCTAGCAGGTCAGACTACACAACATTCCTTTTAAAATTTATTTACACAGATTTTAAGTATGAGAAGTACTGACTGCTAACCCACTTCATGTGTTGTTTTCATTCAGTAGGTTACTGTGAATATCTCAGTAGCACAGCAAGACTGTTTAATAGACAGAAAGATGGGGCTGAGCTTTGTGTCACTACATTTCAACAAATTTTTGTTAATATCGCTAGAAGCTCACATTGCTCACAGTCTCTCAGAAGGTTCTCAACAGATATCTGAACATGCGTGTTGTACATAGCTGGATCTAAACACAAAGTACATAACAAGTACTTACTGAAATAAAGATGTTAAGTAGGTTTTCCAGTGTTGGGAGCTGTGGAATCAGTTTCTGTACCACTTTGCTAAAGGCTTCAAATATAGAATGATCATATATGCTTGTCAGATAAAAGCTGGAAAAAAATGTCACCATATTTTCTTTTTAGCCACATACTGTGAACATGATGTACCTTGCATATGAGTGAAATGAAATATTGTCAAAACACCAAGTGCCTAAAATTATGTAATTATCCCTTGTGATCAAAAGTTACATGTTATAACTGAAATAGGACTTTATACAAGAAACTATATTCTCTTGCGATTACATTTGGCATGACAGTACATATGTCTATAAACAAAACCCTACATATTGTAATCTAGCACTTGATGTAGAATTCTATGATGTAATTCTCATCTCGATATTCTTAGTAAAGCATTTTTCATACTGCAAGAGAGCAATATGACTGAATCTGTATGTTGTGATTTACATTTCGAAAGCTCTGGATTCATTCAACAAAATGATGAAGTCAGTTGTTAAAAGCTCTAGGAGTTGGCATGTTCATCAAATGGGTGTCTTTTTAATACACCTGTACTTGGCTTTAAATCCTAAGAATGACATGAGAACGTGATGTCTCCTAGTTTCTAGTCTGAAAAAATACTTTTATTATTATTATTATTATTATTATTATTAGCTACAATAATCTGCTTTATTCACAGACATAATGCAGTTACACAGCATCTGTTTCCCAAGTGGCTCTGAGCAGGCTGCAGCAGTAAGGCCTAGTGGCTGGAAGGGGATTATGAGATAGAGGATAGCTTTCAAAGAAGGCAAAAGGGATATGATTGGCAAATATAGTCTGCTGGCAGCTGCCATCTTCCAAAGTATTTTACTTCAAGATGGCAGCTGCAGCAAAAACTAGTAAGGCAGGTTTATTCATCATCTGTTTGTAAGCACTTCCCCTCCCCATCTTTCCCTTCAAAAGAGCACCCAGAAAAAACAATCCTTTGTTGAGCTCAGGTCAAATGCAATGCCTGTGACTAACCTTTTCCTTTACACATCAAATTCTTGTTGCCTGCTACTTCAACAGAACAGAAAATTATAACTTGTCAGGTAAGCTGCTCTCATCTTTGACTTAAGATTCTTTGCACAGCAACTTCCCTCACCTGAGGTGAATCTTCTCCAATCCAGCATCTGCAAGGTCATCATTTGCCCTCTGGTGAATATCTCTTTGCGTTTCAATCTTGTGGTCATCAGATAAGCCATCCACTTTATGGATAAAGATTTCAAAGTTGATGTCTGGATTCACTTTATAGGCTCTGGTCACAGTAAGATGTAGCCGAGCTAATGCTTCCATATAATCATCCTAATGAAGGAAAAATAAAGGCTACAACTGTAGGAATGTTAAAAAACATATACATATAATACATAGTTTTACAATTTGCAATGTAAGACTACATTCAACAACAGCTTAAGTTTTTTGTTTTTTTTTTCATGATATTTTAAGTAGAAGCCTGAGTCTACATCCAGCACGTGCACTGAGCTCGCGCTGTCAGGACTTGGGAGTCCAAGCAAGAAGCCTGAGATGTTAAAGTAAACTAGTTAACTGTTTTTGAACATCCTGGAACAGAGACATTAAAAATAACCAAACAGTTCTTCCAGTTTTAATTACTTTCTTTAAATGCGTGTCCGTAGCCATAAGTTAAGTCATTTATTTGCTTTAGAAAAATCTCTTTATGCTTTCCACTTCATTTCCCTATTGCTGAAGGAAGAAAAAGCCCCCCCCCCCCCTTTTAATACCTGAGAATCAATAACAAATATCAGTGCTCCTGTGCCTCTAAAAATCATCTCATAGTCAAATGTAGGGTCAAAGAAGTCAATTTGCCCAGGAAAATCCCATATTTGAAAGTTGACAAAGGAGCTATTGGAAACATCCTCTCTGCAGATCTTGTTTGTGCTCTCCAAGAAGAGGGTCTCATTTGGTGACATTTTGTGAAAGACAACTTTCTGAATGGATGACTTCCCACTTCTTCTCAATCCCATGAGCAGGATTCTTGGCTTAACTTCAGTACTGAAGGGATCATTGAAATCCAAAACTGAATGAAGTAACAGAAGAAAAATAGTATATTATAGCAATATAATATAATCACATACAGACATGCTAAAACATCTAATTTGATTCTCCATCATAATCAGCTGCAGGTTTTGAAAATATATTTTTGTGTAGTAGTTAAAGAATATACTCTTAACTAAAAGACTAGCACCCTTTTATAACCCTTCAGCAATTCTCCCACAGCAGCCTGAAGACTGACTGTTCAATAGCTTTTGGCACGAGGTACTTTATGAAACACTGTAATTGGCATCATAACAAAGTTGGTGGGTTAGACCAACTAAGGAAACAGGATCTGACTGTAAACTCTCGGTGAGGTAGTCTCAATCTAGCTTCCTCTTAGTTTTCAAGACTTGACTCTGATTGAACATTTTCAGTTTCGTACACTAATATGGGAAGGGGAGGGAGAGTTGCCTAGAGCCTAGATACGGTAATTTTAGACATTTAGAAGCAACAGAAAAGCATTTTCCCTTCCTTATCCCGGTCTGAATTTTGGAGGAAAACTGACACATCTTAAAAAGGCAAAGAATTATAAGTTACAGTAGAGAAGAATAGGTAGAACAGATATAATTTGATTAAAATGTAGAAAAGCTGTGAAAATATAAATAATTTATTTTTAAATAATGACAAATACACTTGATACTTGCGTAGTATATCCATCTGTATAAATCAACTGTATTCTTTCTCCAAAATATATACCTATTACTGTTTGGTCCAAAATTTATAAAAATACATAGAGGGCATGCTGTTCTACAGCATGTAGTATCATGCAAAAAAGAAAAAGGCAGTTTTTATTACTTCACTGAAAATATTTAGTAGAAATAGAAAGCATCATGAAGGACAGATGTGAAGTACTGCTAAATACCATTTTCAAATTGTCACTGGCTATTCTGGAAAAATATTTTATTAAAAAGCGTATCATTTTTTGCCTACATTTCCAACTTTTCAATAGAATGTTTTTGGCAAGGGAGAGAAATAATCTTACTTGCCTCCAAAGGAAAAAGGCTTTGATTTTTGTTTTGTTTTGTTTTTAAATCATAACTGCAGCAAATCACTAATCTGATACAGAAAAGTTTTCTTCACATTATTCTGCCCTATCAGTTATTTCTGAAAGATGGTGCATCATGACTAATGCATTGTCCTTCCTGGAAATCCCTGTAAAGCTGCTCAGAAAATTCACGCAAACTGTTCTTCTCACTATATTATCTTTGAGGTCTTCCAATAGCTCTGTTTCCTTGACTGCAGTAAATACAGGCTCTCTCTGCCTTTCAGGTTCCGCACAAATTAGTTCTGCCACATCGCAGCATAAAATAAATCCCTGTCTGTTTCCTGCCCAACATGCAAACTCAAATTTCAAAACATGTTATACATACCAATACTAAAGTGATTCTAATAATAACATCACTATCCCACATAAATTTCTAACTCAGCTTTAAAAAAAAATCTCATCCAATTACACATACCCTTGACAATAGATAGTTACATCATGCTGGTGGATAGGAGGAGTGAGTTTGGGTTAGTTACATGTGTGAACTCCAAAGGCCACAGGAGGGCTTCTTTCCTTTAAGAAATTAGACATCACAGAAGCTATACAAACCAAGAGGACAACTTCCTCTGCAACGGGACTTACAAGATAGCATTGGGCTCATGAGGAGTCCATTTCTAAGTGGTTGGGATTTCACATGATATTGAAAAATTAGTCTTACACTCTGTAAGAGGTCCTTATCCAATAAATATGTTTACAGTACATTCCCTGCCTATCTGCAAAACAAAAGCCTGGGAACACACTGATTTCTTACGCTACCTATCCTAGTTTGAAACAAGTGTCACTAAGTTGGAACACTTTTTATCGTCAATGCAGTTATATTAGCATAAAGGTATTTCTGGGGGTAAACTATTCTGTTACATCCATAAGGATATAAATATACAGCTATCCACACCTAGGGTATACTAGCTTAATAGTTTCAGGTATCTCTAATCAAAATAACTACATTTAAAGTAGGTCTGTAACTTTGAAACATCCTTTGATACCAAGCTGAAAATGGTACTGTATGTGAACATAAAAAGCTGTCAAACACTCCTGTGATATCCTGTCTGCAGTGTCAAACACAAGCAGCACAAAGAACTGAAATGCCAGTGCTAAGCCTAGGCTCACAGCACACAGTGGTCAGGTTTAAATCACTATCAGATAGCAGGCTAAACACACTAGCTGTCAGGCAGAACGAGACTTCTCTCACTAACTGAGTAACAGATTATTCAACATTAATTCAGAGCACAAGACAATTACTTTTCTTCCTCCTTTTCTGCTCAGATGAGTTTTGAATCACAGGAAAGGGGTACAAACATCTGTTTGTGCACATGTCCTTCTTCTATATACCCTGCACGCTTAAGTGACCAATTTTATTCCAAAAGTACCAAAATACAAAAGAAGCAACTTTAGGAACAGCAATTTAAGTTTTGATCCTGAAGTTCTTGGACAGGCAAATACACTGAAGTTATCTGGAGTTCTTCTCAAGTTAAGACTGTTGATCAGGAAAAACTAAGTTGGTGAGCAAGAAATGAGCAAGAAATTTAGAAGAAAACCTGTCAAAGAAAGGAAGTTTATTAAGTCTTCTATCCCTTTTTTGTCATCCCCTTAGAAGTGGTTTGTATTACTGATTTCTTATTAACCTAAAGAGAGACATGAATTATAATTAAATATAACATGAGGTAAGACTACAGCTTAGCTACTCAGCACAGTGTTACCACTACAGAAGCTAAAGCTACACAACAGCTTCTATGTACTAATGTTACAGATATTTTATTCACAGTCAACCTCTAGGCAGAGAGGACCCAGAAAAGAACCTGTCCATTTATTACAAAGCCTAAGGAGCTGAAAAACATGGAAAACTTGAAGGAATCCTTTGCAAAGAAGCAAGTTTCACATCCAGAAGTGATGATCAAGTCTGTACTCTGATCTTCAAGCCTGATACACAGCTTTTGGAAACAGAAGAGTGGGATGTGCATTAGGAATGCATATAAGCTTGGTTTATATCTGTTCATATCTCCTGAGTCTTAGTTACCCAAGAATTACAGCTTCACAAGTGAATGTCTTACAGTGTCAGCATAAAGCATCCCTTTGGCACCACCTACTGGCTCATGAGTGGGTATGTCACTAAGTCCGAGCCCAACTCACTACAGTAGCTGAAACAGTGTTGAGAACTCTTTAACTCTAGGATCCTATGCATTTTAAATACATCTGAAAGGCCTTGATGTGTATTACCACATACTGTGCTCTTGTCAATTATTATCTGTGAAACACTGTCAGGTTGGAGCAGCGCACAGATGAAACTCCTTCAAGCAAAATAGCTGCAGGAGGTGACGTCGGTAACTCGGTAAGATGATCAGAATTTCTTCCCTGTGAGAGTGACGGAGCACTAGCATAGGTTGCCCAGAGAGGTTGCAGAATCTCCTTCTCTGGAGATCTTCAAGGCCCGCCTGGATGCAACCCTGTCTAACATGCTCTAGGTGACCCTGCTGAGCAGGGGGGTTGGACTAGATGATCTCCAGAGGTCCCTTCCAACCTTACTGATTCTATGATTCTATGACCATCCTCCTAATGAGCCACAGCCACTTTTGCTAATCCATGGTCAACAACATCTAGAAAGTAATAAGTTGCAGTCAACATACTGCTCTACTCTTCCTGTCAACCTGAACAGTCACAGCAGCATCATTCTGTGACTGGAAAAAATATGTGCCACAATACTTCCCCATGAACAGAGGAATAATAAACCTTTGCTCTAGAATGATGCTACAGTACTTTATATTTTGGTGGATAATGTCTTGTCAATAAATCAAACCAAAGATCCAGGATTTAACAGAGTTTCTTCCACCCCACTCTGTTCTTTAATGCACAAGTTTTCTACAGATGCCAAAAACACAGCCATGGTTTCATTAAGGTGCATATATCCATACATTCTGCAATTTGTAAAGCATTTTGGCCATCAGAAGGGAAAACAATTTATTCAAAACTTAACAAAAATAGTTTAAAGGCTTTTGTAAAGCACGTTATTCAAAGAACAACCTTCTGGCTGATGCTTTATTGCATTTTTCAAAAAATTAAATTCCAACTTGTTCCGTATGCAACAGAACTTACAAAGTCTAATTTGCTATGGATTTGTACTTTGTGTCCGCTTCCCACCACAATAACCCCGACTTCCCCCATATGTCTTATGACACATCCTCCAAATAACAGATGTAACATGCTGTGGCTGATCTGGAGCTAAACACATGTCAGTTGGCTAGATAGTTCACACATGTGCTCTGGTTATCCAACTGCTGCCAAAGAGAATGCATACATCTGCTCAAAGAGGCTTTCATTTGGGTCTCTCTCCTCCAAGAACCAGCTTTCAGACTTGCAGGAACTTAACTATCTTTGAGACTTTTCTCCCTTCTTTCAAATTTGGTTGAAAGTGGTCAGCAGTTTCCAAAGCTCTCATAAGCAACGAGAAAGGAATGAGAAGACAGACAAGCTAGCTACATAATCCCCTTTTCTTTAAGGCCAAAAATTTGCCTTATCTAAAAAGTATCTAAAAAAATATATACTTTAAATAACTTAGGGGGTTACATTGCTTTTATATTAAATTTTTCCAAGCTTGTATATTTTTATTAACTGGAATGATTACTAACTAACAAAGAACTGCTTTTTACTACTGCTTTATATATACACTGAAAGAAACATAGTTACAAGTGAAGATAGTTATTAATGACCAGAATGAACATCAACTCTTTCACTAGTCAGACTTACTAAGATTTTGAAATCCTGCCCATTCAAAGATAGGAAAATATAAATGAACAACATCCGAACTTAAGACTAAATTGCAAGTGTTATAGCACTTTCCTTTGAGAGAGAGTTAGAGATTACCTTATATGTAAATGAACTGAATGATACACTGCCTGCCCACATTCTTTTGCAAAGTGCATGACAACTCCTTCTTTAATTTGCCATGGAAATGCCAGTAGATTTATCACTGCAACTTCCCAGACGAGGTTACAGAGTGTGATTATAATACGAGTAACAGAAACGCTATTATCTGTTCTGTAATGAAAAAGATAATTTTTCCTCTTGTTAGCTGAAACAGATTTCTTATTTCATTCATTTTTGCACAGAGCAAATGTCAAATTTTAACCTTTATGTACAGGGGACATATCACTCCCAAACTTTCCACTTACGTACCTCCAAACCCATTCGTTTTATGCAATTTCCAGTACTACTATGACTAATACTTCCAGCACATTAGAGTGCTGCCAAGACAATAGTCTTAGGAAACACATACATTGAATATCTTCAATGCTAACAGATAGCCTGAGCCTAAAGAGTTAACAGAAAAAGTTCATATGCAATCAAGTAAACTGTTCAACTACTGTGGGTTTACAAATATTGCAGAAATGCCTGGTGGAAGGAAATTCTTGTGGCTAAAGTAAAGACTCAGAACCAGAAGACCTGTTCTACTCTGCCACAAATGCTGCACACTGCAAGCATATGACTTAAAGCTACTTCCTCAGACACTATGCAGAAGATCTCCCCATTTGTAAATACTTTTTAATTGCACGTATCAAGAAGATGACTAGGCTTTATGTAACTAAGTTCTTTAAGGTCTATTAATATGACCCCATGTGTAAAGTCAGAAGACTGAGGAGGACAAGAGCACTGGTTTCAGCATTCAAGTGGGTGATAAGAACCAGTATGGGCTGAGAGAGGACCAACAACAAGTTTTGAAATCTCCCACATGCCTGCAAGCACAATTTATGTTTTTACTTTTACACCTGGCTTCTTCCTCCCTTCAACAGCCATGCATAGAAGTCACTCTCCTTTTATTGCCCTTTCACTCTTTCTATACAGAAAAATGGAGTCCGTGACTCTGAATTTTGCGCTATTTACTGCATAGATCCAGGAAGAGATGGATAAAAACTAGGAAAAGAAAAGACCCTTCCACTACAGCCCAGTAAGTGTTAAGTACACAAAACTCGGCTCCAGATCCCAACCCCCTCTCTTAAATATGCGCTCGCCCTCATTCTCCAGAGACTTCAGAAGCAAACAGAAAGCCACTGGATCTGGACAGTTAAAATGACCCTTTGTTTTAATCCTGGATAGGAAGAGGTCACTGCATGGACTATCTTGTCTCGCTCTTCTGGATATAAATGTTTGTTTCTATTAAGCAAAGTATTCTGATGTTATTCTGAATAAATTTTGAAATCTTTAGCAATTTAAAAAGTTCCTGTTAAAAATAGCCAAATACCTCTGAGGATGGAACACGGATTACTTCCCTATAGAAAATACCAAGATAGTTTAGCACGAAATAAACATGCTAAAATATATTCTCCCTGCATCAAAACAAACTGGCAATTCCTTAGCAGTTTCAAATAAGAGTTTAGTTAGTCTCCGCTAAAGCTTTACATTCTGGCATGCTGCATACCTAAACTCATACCATGAATGAATAACGTTCAAAATACCAAGAGGAATAATGTTTTTTCTCTCATATGAAGCTGTATTAGTCTATGTGATACCTCCCTTGGCAGCTTGTAGGACTGGGCCTCTAGGAGGAAAGGTTCTAGCATGCCAATAATTGAAGTAACCTTAAAACATACACTTTTATTATGCTCTTATAAAAAAAAATGCAGTTTTTTTTTCATCCTGATAGATCCAGAGTTCTCCAAGCTCCTTTGTGAAAAATATTTCAGAAGAATGAATTCATGTTCTGAATGAAAGCAACAGGCATTGAGTTGGCATGTCTTTTTACTGAATGAGATTGCTTTTCCTGGTAAACCTGTCCTTTCCAGCATCACCGTCCATATTGTCACAGACATGCCACGAGTAATATGGGCCCTTATATGCACAGACAACAGACATTTAGCAGAGCCTACCGCTATGGGGACTGACATTCACAGCTGCAAGGCAGCCCTGGATACAAAGCTGTGCACGGCTGCTGCCTTTTATAGCCTGACACCCGTCCCCCCACCTCCTTGGCACACTCAAGTCACATCACCAGGCTGTGACTCCTCACTTCTGGAACTAACTTGCACCCCAAAGAGGTGAAAAGAACTGAAAGACTTTTTCCCCTTTGCACTTTTAACCTCCTTCTCTGCTCCCACATTTCCTTATATCTGACACCCTTTGCTCTGCTCCTGTGTTAAGAGTCTCTGTGACCCCATAGAAGAATTGCCCCACTATCCCTGTCCCCTCCACCAGTCACTCCACAGTATCCCCTGACCAGCCTTGGCCTCATAGCTGACCCTTTCTCACTGCCGCCTCAGTGTCCCCCAGGCCTGCTCCATCTCCAGGCTCCTATCTCCCCACATCTCCAGTTTTCCTTCCTTCTCCCCAGGCCTCTGGTCCCCAGCTCCCATGATGCCCTGCTCCCCCCCTTGCCCCAAACCTCCACCCCCAGAGCCCAGCCTTGCTGCTTCCCAGACCCATATGCAAGCAGAGCCAAGCTTGACTCACCTACAACCCCCCACCTTGGTGCTCAAACCTTCGCCTCCTCCAGAGGCGGCTGGATCTCACCCCTCAACATTCATGCTTCAGCCCACACCCCCATCCTACTTCACCCCACACCTGCACCCAGGGACAGACCCTGCCCCACAACCCACACCTCAGACCCCTAACATCTCACCCCACACCTGCACCCAGGACTACCCCTGCCCTACAGCTCACACCTCAGACCCCTACCCTGCCTCACCTCAAACCTTAACCTAGGGCCAGACCTTGCCCCAAAGCTCATACCTCAAACCCCTACACCTCACCTCACATCTGTACCCCGAGCTGGCCCCTGCCCCACAGCCCACACCTCAGACCCCCAGGCCGCCTCACCCCACACCTGTACCCTGGGGTGGCCCCCACCCCACAGCCTACCCCAAGGGCAGTCCCTGCTCCCGCCGGGCCTCCCGCAGCCCCCGCCGGCCCCTTCGGCAGCAGCCCCCCAACGCAGCCCCGCTCCCCACCGCGGCAGGGCCGGTCCCGCCGAGGCCGCCGCGGGTGGCACTCACACGTCTCGTCGCCGCCGCTCTCCACGTCCCCATCCGAGAAGGACTCGGCCCCGTCCCCGTAGCCCGCCAGCCCCACGATCTCTTCCTCCTCTTCTTCCTCCTCGTCCCCCGCCTCCTCCTCCTGCAGCTTCCTCGGCACCTGGCTCATGCCGGCCGCGCTCCGGGGAGCTCCCCGCCGCCGCCGCTCCGAGGGCCCCTCTGCGTGCGGGCGGCCTGTGGCCCCGCGAGGGCAGGCCAGGCGGGGGGGACCAGGTGCCGGGCTGGCGCCGTGCCGCGGCGGCGCCCGCCGCCTCCCCTCCCCCGCACGCTGCTCGCCCGCGGAGCGCGAGGCAGCGCCGCCCGCAGGGGAGGCGGAGGCGGCAGGGCGCGGCGTGACCGCGTCACCTGACGCGGCCTGTCACGGGCGCGCTCCCCCCGACGGTCCTCTCTCACACACACACACACACACGGCCCCCCCCCAACGGTCACGCACCCCCCCGCACCCCCAACGGTCCTCACACACACAGACAAACACACGCCCCCCCAACGGTCACGCATACCCCGGCACCCCCAACAGTCCTCACACACACACACACATCCGCACCCCCAAGGGTCCTCACACACACACACACACGCCCCCTCAACGGTCACGCACACCCCCGCACCCCCAACGGTCCTCACACACACAGACAAACACACGCCCCCCCAACGGTCACGCATACCCCGGCACCCCCAACAGTCCTCACACACACACACACACACACCCCCGCACCCCCAAGGGTCCTCACACACACACACACACACGCCCCCTCAACGGTCACGCACACCCCGGCACCCCCAACGGTCCTCACACACACTCCCGTACCCCCAATGGTCCTCACACATGCACACACCCCCAACGGTTCTCTCTCTCTCTCTCACACACACACACACAAACACACGCCCCCCCCCCCACAGTCACGCACACCCCGGCACCCCCAACGGTCCTCACACACACACACACACTCCCGCACCCCTAATGGTCTTCACACACACATACACACGCACCTCCAACGGTTCTCACACACATACACATGTACCCCCAACGGTTCTCACACACACACACACACACACGTACCGCCAACAGTTTTCACACATACACACACGCACACAGACAAACACATGCCCCCCCAACGGTCACGCACACCCCCGCATCCCCAATGGTCCGCACACACACACTCCCACTGATCCTCACACACACACACCCCAACAGTCACGCACACCCCCGCACCCACAACAGTCCGCACACACACACACTCCTGCACCCGCAACGGTCCTCGCACACACACACACACACACACAACGGTCCTCACACACACACACGCACTCCCAATGGTCCTCACACACACATACAGACACACGCACCCCCAACAGTCCTCACACACACAAGCACACACAGTGCACCCCCAGCGGTCCTCACACACGCACCCCCAGCAGTCTTCAGCCACTCACGCACCCCCAACAGTCACACACACACACACACCCCTTCCAGTCCACACCAACATGCACCCCCAATGGTCCCCCCATACACACACTCAACGGTTCCCTCCACACCCCCAACAGTCCTCACACATGCACACACACCCTGGGGTCCATACACACACACACATATACCCAATGGTCCTCCCCACATTCCCAGCGGTCCTCACATACGCACACCTCTCCGCACACACACACCCAACGGTCCCCCACACACACTTCCAACAGTCTTCACACACACACACACAACTGCCCTTCCCACATGCACAACCATCCCCCATGCACACACACTCCCAACCGTCCCCACATACCAACCCACAATGATACACACATGCACATACAATGGTCCCCACCCTCAACGGTCCCCCCCCACACATGCACCCACCCCAAATAGCCCCCCCAATGATCCCTCCACACACACACTCACCCACCCCCAGCAATCCCACCCCAACGACTCCCACCACAACCACCACACACACCGCACCCCCAACAGCTCCTCTACTCTGCACAGGCAGAGCTCCGTGGCTCACACCTGGCCCTGACAGCCGCCAGACCCTGTCACTCTGGCACGGTGGCATTTAAACACAGCCTTTGAGATCTGCTGTGCCCTGAAAACCCACTGTTTTACACACGCACGCACGTGCATATACATACACACACACACCATGCCAGTGTAAACCCCTGCCGCTCTTCCTCCACGGACCCTAAGCCCTGCCCCTTGCCTACACCACTTAGGCCTCTCGGCATTTGCCCACACGCAGCTGCAGGGTAATGTCCTATGATCCTACCTAAACCTAAAAATGTCTGTGGAAATAATACATGTGCAGCACTGATTTTGCACACAGATGGCTGGGGATGAATAAGCTGAGGCATGGCAGCGCTGGTGTATGCTGAGCTCCTCCAGCATGCAATGCAAGCTGGCACACCCGAGTATTCACGAGTGCTCAGACACACAGGCTCAAACATGTACATGCTCATCAGGGGCACCATAATTATTATTGGCATTTTTATTACAGATATCCTTCCCAGGGGGTTTTGAAGTCAGTCAAATCCTGCATGCTCAGCAGAGCCTGAATGCAGGCTCCTGGGGCCTTGTTGTGCCAGTGCCATGTGTGCTTCCCTGGAACCTGTCAGAGATGCATGGGACTTTGGAGGAAAGTCCAGCATCTGCCTCCTTCTGCTGAGCTTGAAGAATCCATTGCACTGCTCCCCAGCGCTCACAAACAGAAAATGTCTGCTGCACTGTATACTGTCTGCTGTCTTGTCTTTCCTCACTGCTGTGCTGGTGGCCAGGTCCCAGATGTTAAAGTAGGGACTAACAGTGGGTGCTAATGTATTTGCTGTTTTGGTGAAAAAGATTATTTTGGAAATAATACTCTGCATGCTCAGGATGAAGACCATTGTGAGAGAATAAGGAAGACTAAAGGAAGTTGTAGTAATAAAAGCTATTTTTGCAAATGGATGGGATTTTTAACAGCCTGACAAATTGAGATGTACTCAGCTGCCTCCACGTGATCTATGATGTGAAGCTGGACCATTCTGCACCTCCTGCAAGGGCCCTCATCAGTGGGTTTCAGTGATGCTCTTGTCCTCTCACACCAGTTTAAACACTGGAGCATGCACATTAACTTCCAGCCATCATCCTGTGCTGCCCAACTTTGGTGACTGCATCGGACGCAGGAGAAGGAAGTGCTGGAGGGCAGTTCCAGAACTGCTGGCTTTAATAAGCCTATGACTTGCTGCTGGTCTTGCTCCTATGTCTGTGCTTGCATACTAGATACTCTGGCACCACATTATTCTCTCTGTTTGTTTCTCTCTTCTTTCTCCCTCTTCCTGTCCTGTTCTCCTTTCTTGTCCTCACAGTAATCATTTGACTTGTGCTCAGAGGCACTGTGTATTTCCTGCAGCTGATTACTTTTCCATCCCTACACAGCATGACAGTCTTCTTACCAACAGGCCTTCCAGGTTGTGTTAATCCATTTGAGATAATGGATGAGCACTTTTGTCCAGGGTGGGGGGAAAAAGAAAGGATCCCCCTTCTTTGTTCCACATTGTGACAAATCTACCAAAATGTGGAATTACTGAAATGCATTTTTTTTAATCTCAACATATCAACCTTCTTGGAAGCTTTGCTTGAACGGATTAACAATGTACCAAAAAAAATCATGCAAAAAGTTTCAAAGTTAAATCCATTACAAGGATTAAGGACATATACTGTGACAGAAGTTTGGAGCAGGAACTTTTACTGGTACTATACTTAGCATTCTGTCTTGGGATAGCCCTGGAAGACATTAATCTGCTGAAAATTCCTGACTGAAAGAGGAAGAAAGTTTCCAGGTCTTCAGAAAAAGACCATCTGTCTCACTGACTGATTGCATGTACACAGAAAGGACTATTAAGTTTCAAGGATGACTATGAGAAGTGAGTCTTGCCCAGACATTTCACTGACTGTTTCAGGTTTCTCTTATGCGATGAGCTATGAAATGTCATGAGTCAGAGATAGCAAATAATTTGGAGAATATTATAATACTAACTTAGGGTGTAGAAACTCTGTAATGACAGGACTTACTACAGCGCGGTTCTTCCCACAACACTAATGTCAGCAACCTGCTACTTGACTACAGCTTCAGCTTCAGAGCCACTTAGTCTCCAGAGCCATCTCCAAACAGGTTTTTACAGATTGGCTAAAGGATTTCTGCAACCCTTTGGCAATATAATCTGTTCTGGGCTCTACTTAAGCTTCAGGACTTGTTCCTCCTCTGTCCCTTTGCCATCTACTTGTTCTCTGTACTTGGCATTTTCTTTTTGTTTTGTCAGATCATTTAACTTCAAAGCCTGTTGTGCACAATGGTGAACTCCATTTGAAACAGTGCTAAGCCTTTAGTCACAGGTCTTGCAAGGGCAAATAGACCGGAGACTGATCTTCAAATAAATGATGTGTAGAATATGAGACGTGATTGGCCTTTACCAGAGTAAAGCTGCATTTCACAGGCATGACAGATATTTTCTGTTTCAGCCAAATGAGGGAATCCCTCATGATTTTCTCCTTCCAATCAAAAAAAAAAAAAAAAAAAAAAAAAAAAAAAAAAAATTGGCTGTGTGGATTAAAAAGGTTAGCAACAATTTAGCACAAGAATAGTGCACTGACATCCACACAATTCAGGGAGCCTGACTGCACCTATGTTTGCAGGATCATGACAGTATCTTATGCTGCTTCTATTACAGAGAATTAACTGCCACTAAACAGATTTGTTGCAGGTCAATGCCATAAAACCTTTTTTTCTGTAACTTCTTCTTCTTTGCCAATGATAATGATCAAATGTAGCCAAAATAGTCCTGCACGCACCTACATACATGAAACATACTGAACATACAGCTTAACTGTTACTTACATGAATTCCTATATCAGAATTTTATACACGTATGATAAAATTACCATGAACTAGGTATATACTCAACATTGGAATGAGCAAAAATTATATAGATTAAAGTATCACAACATATTTTTAAGCAATTGTATTCTAATTTCAGTGACACCAAACTTCAGAGTAGTTCTGTAGCATATTTGACAAAACTTTGCTGAAATCAGATATCCAAACATAAAATTATATCAGCAATTCCTTCCTGCAAAATATCAAGATATAGAGTCTTGATGTGAATTGATGGTATGGATATTGGTATAGAACAATTAATACCACAGCAATTGTTTATATTAAAAAGCATAGAAATAGAATCACATATAAACACTTTCATAAGAAAATATTCATCGTGTAACTAAGCAGATTTTAGTGCCTGTAATACTTCAATGTTTAGTTCATTTAGGGCATTATCCTGAGAGTGCCTTGAAGCCAGAGGAGCAGGCCTTTGAAACCAATGTGCCTGCAGGACTAGGCATTATATTAGGAACAGAATTACTCTTTCTGTTTTCTCTCTCCTCTTTAGATCCCTCTGTTATTATTAGCCTACTCATGCTGATTCCTTTCTCCTGTACCGGTGTCCACAGGTGTTCCTGTCTAACTTGTCTTTCTAGGAGTTCGTGAATAACCAATTTACACATTTAATTGCCATCACATACACATGACTTCAGTGAACCACTGGTCCCGGGGACATGGTGCTAACTAGAGGGGTGTGCAACACAGGGATCAGGCACAGCAGGCTTTGGAGTCAGCTGTCTCTGATCCTTAGGGCAGACTTCAAAGCCTGCTGGCTGCCTCGCTGAAACGGGTTTTGTGGTGCTTCTGCTCCTACGTGTATTGTTACGAGCTCCCACGACTGTCTTGCAAAAGAGCCCCGGTTCAGAGGAGCATCTTCGGCTCTTCAGGAACATCGCTCCAGCCACAGCCAGACCACGGGATTCCCGCCCAAAAGCTACAAAACACCGTTTCAGCTGAGAAGAGCGCAGCAACCGGGCTCTGCCTCCTCCCCGGGGGTGCCCATCCGCCCGCCCGCGGCGCCGCCCCGCGGCCGCTGGGTGTCGCCCTCGCAGCGGGCAGGGTGGCGGCGGGCGGTGGCGGCGGCGGAGCGGCGCGGCGCTTGGCGGGCGCCTACGGTAGGGCTCCGCGCTGCCCGCGCTCCCGGCGGCGCGGAAAGGCGGCGCGGGGGCGGCCGCGGGGCGGGAGGAGGCGCCGCGCGGCGCGGCGCGGCGCGGCGGTGGCGGCCCGGCTGCGCGGCCGGCAGCGCTGCGCCCCGCGCCCTCGCGACATGGCCGCTCGGGGGCGGCCCCGCGCAACAGGTGGGTGCGGGCCGCGCGCCCTCGGGGCGCCCGCACCGCCCTGAGTAGCCCGCGCCCCCCGGTCCGCGCGGCTTCGCGTGCGCTTCCTCGCTGCGGCCCGGTGCGGGGACTGCTCGGGTTCCTCGGGGGCGCCGCACCGATGCAGGAGCCTGCCCGTCAGGCGTTGACTGCACGCGCGGGGTGCGAACGAGCGGCCTTAACGCGCCTCTCCCAACTTTTAAGGCAGCGCCTGATGAGACATGGGAGCCTGGCTGAAAGTCACCCTTCCTGTTGTTGACATCACCTGACAACTCGACTGAAAATACTTCCCACCAGTTCATTGCGAGCATCGGCTTCCCCCGAGGACCTAACGCCTTGTGAGTATATGTTACGCTGCAGCCAGAGCTGTCTGTTTTTAGAAATGCATGGCTGGAGCATGTAACTGTGCTGCAGCGTTGGTTTCATTGCGAGCGCTAACACAGGGGAACGCTCAGCGTGCCCTAGGGTCTGGGTCTCGCGGGCTTTGTAGCGTGTGCCGTAGGCAGTGCTCTGTTTCTTTTTAAAAGCATAACCAGTATCTTCTTATTTTTTCTAATTATTTGTGAATTGATTGTTTGGATTTATGCATGAGATTTCCAGAATATACATGCCTGAAAGGACATATTGCTTGCTACAGAATTCCTTGTATTCTTAGGGAAGACGTTGAAAGGTGTAGATAGCAAAATGAGTTAAATTAAATGTCCTATTCACAGGTGGATCAGTGAATCTTATGCACGTGAGCTTTTAAAATGAAAACAGTGCTTTTTAAATTGTTTAAAAAACCTACAGAATCTTAAAGCTACTCCTACTGTGAAGATCTGTAAATCAGTCTCTGTTCAAAGAAGTAAAAATGTATTGAAGTCTAAATTCTTACACAGCGTTAGATGTGGTCCAGATCCTTCAGTAGGATTGTTTGAGTGTATGCCTTGCCCTTGCGGAGCATGATGTTTACCTAAGCTGCTTGTTTTCAGCATGGTTTGTCCAGCTGTGCAGATAGTTCTATAACAAGTTATTTTGGCAGTCTCAAGTTCCAGCTATTGCCTAATTTTCATTCTCTAGATATTTGCAAAACAAAGTGTTTTGGGGGATGTATGATTATGTGTTAGATCTTTCAGTTGTGATGCAGATAGCAAGAAAGGACATAGCCTAATGAGATTAATTCAGAGTTTAATCATCTTGATTTTTGAGCAGAAAATACCAGTTACAGTCACTGAATGTACCAAAAGGATTATTGGCTAGGTGCATAAGTTACTCAGAGCCTATTTTCAGTAGATTTCAGTGAGAGTTTAAGGCATATATAAATCTTTATCTGGATTTTTCATATTTAGTTGATGTTTACCTCTGTGTGTCAGTCTGTCGATTTGAGGAGAGTGAATGGGAATTCATAGTAACAGTGGTGCTCTTGTTCCTTCTCTTCCCTGTTTGTTTGAGGAGAAACTTTAATCAGATTCAAAAGTAGCTCAGTAATAGGACCTGACAGGACTCTACTTCCTGGTATCTATCTAGCTTGTCAACTGCATATAGGAGGCTGAACACTAAAAGTGAAGTTATCAGTAAATGTTCCCAGAATGGTTGAGATTGGAAGGGACCTCTGGAGATCATCTAGTCCAGCCTCCTTGTTCAGGCAGGGTCACCTCCCCTGCATGTCACAACAAAAGTAAAATGATCAGCCTCGTGATTATCCAGGTACTCTTCATTAGACTTTTTGCAAAGATCTTTTCTTTCTTGGGACAAATGAACTGCGTGAAACCGGCTCGATAAATGTAACTCCATTGTATATTGACGTAACGTAGTTGTAGCACCTGGCTTGGGATCATGGTTTGTTATGGGTGGCAGTTCTGGAATTTGTGTTATCAAACTTATGATGTCCTTGGACTTGATGATATCTTAATAAATCAGGTGCTTGTAAGATATGGTAATGGATGATTAAGTCTTGAGCTATACTCTTCCATTTATTTTCAGCTTCTTTGCTTGACTTTGTCAGTGAGTCATTTTGTGATGCAAGAAAAAAACCCTGCTACCCCTTACTTTCTAAATCTGTATAATACGACTAACAGTATTTATCTGTTTGGATAGATGGTGTAGCAACAAATGTTTGTAAAGCCTTTCTAGGTTTTTAATTTAAGTATACTATCTGACAACTATGTTTTGTTTATTCTCATTAGTTTCAGATTTGCAATTCTTCTTTTTCCATCAACAATTAGGACTTCAGATGAACTTCCAGGGAACTCACAGTCCTATCTTTCTTTAGAGATACTTCCTCTAGTGACATGTTACACTGATGTATTTTATTTAAATCCACAAATGAGGTACTATGTTTCATAAGCAAGGTTGGCCTAGGGAGATATTTATAAAACACATAAATGAATTATAATTGCATTGAGCAAATAAAAAATAGAAATAAGTAATTTTAGTTCTTTTTGTTTGTTAAGGAATGAAATATGTGACTTATTTAAAAATTGTCTGTCCAACCAGAAATAGAAGCCAGAACTGCATTTTGGAAGAAGCTTGGTCAGTAACAGTATAACAAGGTGCTAACTCCCTTCCCCCAAATTCTTCAAATCTGCTCAGCTTTTTTCAATTATCTTAGGCATTAGTGACACCAAACAAAAGCAGTGTTTGCTGAAGCTTCTCTTTTTACTAATTTGGTGTTCAAAGGCTTATAATGTATCTAATGAGTAGTAGAGGCAGAAATTATTAATAATGGAGAACCCTTGGCAGCACATTTATAATGCATTATGTTCTGAGTGCCTTCACAGGTTGCCTTCTGAAAATATAACACTTTGGGAGGGAACCCCCACCCCACCACCACCTTTTTTGGCCACCAGTTAAATGAGGACTATATTACTTAAGGCAACTGTGATTTTAGCACCTCACTGAGAAATTTAATCTAGGTATTTTGTTGAAATTGGAACAAACGCATTGTAACACATCAAGCAAAAAATAGCTTGATTTCTGCTTATTTGAGCTGATAAAACTGTATGTATTATGCAATGATATGTAGTGGAAAGGAAAATAAGCATGAACTTTGACTCTAGCTTTATTTTCTAAATGTTGTAAACAAAGCAGTTTTTGATATGTAGCTAATAATGTGTTTCTTGGTACACAGTACAATTAGGAATTAAAATGAGAGGTGATTTTTGCTTTACGCTGTAGTTCATCAGATTTCATTAGTCTCAAAGCATTATTTTAGCCTGAGAGCTTCTAGCTGTGGTAATATCATGAGACAACCCTTGTTCCTGGCTCTGAGTTCTTGCACTCAAATTGTCTAAATTTTGTATGTTTTTAGATGGATTAATGAAAGGGTTCTTTAAATGAGTGTTACAGTGTTGTTGTTGCCATTTGTGCTCACCCAGTCCTGAATTATGAGTATAGCTTGTAAATGATTCAATTTAAGCATTGATTCTTAAACTGATTTTAAATTAAAATCTATTTTCCAGATTATTTTCTCATTAGCAATGGCAGGGGAAAGCCTCTTCTGTGTATTGCTGTGACCTTTCACTGAGTTATGTGTAGTGGCTTTTTTTTTAAACTTCTACTCTTACATGTATTTGGTTTATCTCATGATCTCCAAAAGAATATTAGGCTTGGGAAGACAGGTTTTGAAAAGTTACAAAGAGCCAGAAAAAGCAGGTATGAATTCCTGCCTTTGTATAACTTTCAAATTCTGCAGAAATGCAGATGTTAGGATGATCTCAATAAGTTGCTTCCTAGAAGGATGTAATTGTGTATGTCACAGTGATGCTCAGCATCCAAGGTGATAATAAGCTGTCCATATAGATATTTTCACCAGGAGGCCTGGTCTTGTGTGTTGCTTGTTTTCTTTAAGTCTAACATGAGCTCTTGAAGTTTGATTGCTGCTCTGCAGGTACTTACAGTGGTGCAGGGGAGGTTAATGTTGGTATGCAATGGTTTGATACCCAGATGAAGAATACTCTCAAAAAAATAGTGAAGAAATTAGTAAATCTCTATTTAAGACATGTTTTTGAGAAGTGTGTGATAATCGAAGCGTAATGCTACACATCATTTTCTAGGTTAAAGTAAGTTTAACCCGCTGCTGCCAATCATCAATCCTGTGTGCTGAATGAAGATGTTCTAAGGAAACAATCCTGTTATGATCAATGAATACACATTGCATAGCCTAGTTAATACTGCACCAGCAGCTGGAATCTTTACCTTGCCCAGCTGTGGAGGGGTTGCCCTGGTAGCCTTGATGAGGCACTCTTAATGCAGCGTTATGTGCATTACCAGAGACTAGCATCACGCTGTGGTGCCAGGTTGTAGACTGTTGTCTTATTCTTGCACCATTTTACTTTTTTCCCATAGGTCTTCACCAGTGATCCTGCCTTGTATTGCATGAAATTCAAGGTCCTTGTAATCACCAGCCTAGCATAGCTGTGCTGTTCATCGCATGACTGCTGCTCGGGGAGCAGCTCTCCGACACTGGAGAGATTTAGGCTAAAGGGTCTTGAGTTGGAGGTGGGCTCTGTAACCCTGCTGGGGAAACCAGAGATGTGATCTGGGCACATCCGTGGGAAGCGGGCAACGAAAGCGGAGAGTGGCACTGGGCTTAGGGGCAGAAAGTGTTGGGGCTGTGGAATGGCTGGAGTGTGATGTGCTGAGCATGGGTACCAAAATAGCTCTGCTCTGATCCTGAAGAAAAGCATATATGGCACTAAACCAAGAAGGCCTAGGCTTTTTGCTGTCTGTTGTGATCAAAAGTGTAGTTGGAGTGTTCTTCAAACCTTCAAGTCACAATCCTTCAAATTATGATTTAAAATAAGCTGCTTCTAAGTTTTTTCCTTACTTTCCCTTTGTATCTTGTGACTTGCTTTCTTCCCTAAGTAAACAACATCTGTGTGTTTTTTTTTTTTTGGTTTTGTTTTAAATGAGCCACTGAAGATAAAAAGATTTTTGTGTTGATGATCTGGCATGAAGACAGATGAATGTCTTTTCATCTGCATTACGGAAAATGCACTTGAATTTGACGGAAATGGACTTAAGGATGTACATCATTGTGTCTGCATTGCAGTGGGATTCATTTCTTTTCCAGTTTGAGATCAAGAATGTTTTCTGGTACAGTGTTGAAAATTATTTGGTTTTATCAACATCTTCAGTTCAGTGTGACAGCTAACCAAGACCTGTTGCTAGTCTGCTTATATGGTGCTGATCACTTCTAAGTCAAGATCCCTTAAATTGTGGCAGATGGGTCGGTTTCTGAGGAATGTGCCAGCTTTGTAAAAAAAAAAAAAAAAAAAAAAAAAAAAAAAAAAAAAAAAAAGGCACTATAAATGTATGGTAGTTTATATATCGTTGAATATTTGAGGTTTTTTTTTTGATAGTAATGCCAGTGAATTGTTTTAGGTAAATTTTACTTTACTGAGAGTTTGATGTCTATAGATGTGCCACAGATGCAGAAATCGCAGCTAATTTGGAATTCTGAGCACAGCATGATCTTTTTACTGTATCACGGCTCTCTAGTATCAGTGGGTCAGCGATTGCACTAGTATCTGCTGAGCATACCCATTACTTAAGTCAGTTCATTTTGAGTAATTTTACTTAATTTTCTTTCTGACTGCTTTTGTTGTTAGACTGTGACAGGCTGAGGTGTTCTGAGAAGGAGGTGTCTTTGTTATGGGTATGGAATTATCCACCTGCCATCTGCAGTTTTTCACTGACATTATTTCCCTGTTCTAAATCCCAACTTTGAAAGTACAACACTTGTTTATAGTTTTGTCTTTCCCAGACTATATAGCAGCCTCTGAATTTTTACAAGCATATTTTTATAGCTTTTCACAGCTCTGTTTTTTTATGAAATAGGGCTTTGTGTTCTCTCTCTTTTTAAGTATCAGTGATATTGATCTTAAATCTTTCCATTCTTCCTCTTTCATTACTACTGTAATATAGATTCAGCGTTTGACTAGCCTGCAAAATCTAAAACTTGTTCGTATGGAAGCACAAGCAGTTCAGATTGATTTTTTTTTTTTTTTTTTTGGCAACAATACTGCTGGAATGGAGAAGAGAGATGTCCTTAATAGTATGTTTTTGTTGAACAGTACCTGACAATTGAGTTGCAGGCAGATGTTATAGCAACTGTTTCCAACCAGCTTTTTTTTTTTTTTTCCTTTTTCCCTTTTTTCCTCAGAGTTTGAAGGTAGTTATGGAACAGAAGAATAAATGTTATGCCTTAACATGTAGTGTTGTTACCATTTTTTTGTGTGTGCTGTCATATGATGCCCTTCCTGTAAATGTGAAACAGTCGTATGGTGCCCAAAAAACTTGTGTAGTACAATAAAAGCTCACAGGCAAAAAGTAGTCAGAATTCCTTTCCTTCCACCCTGGTGCGAGACTGTTTGTATAACTGGTTCTTTCACAGATGCAGATTCTCTTAGACATACAAAGTGCAGATTCTCTGCATTTGGTGGGGGAATATCTGTTGTTATGTCAGATGCTCTCCAGGAAACAGGTTGTAGAGGATCACATGTCACAGCCTTGGAAAAGGTAAACTTGCTTCAACACAGGAAACTGTACCCCACTTTTAATGTGTGCTGCTTTCTTCCAGAGATGTTCTGGTTTCTTCCACAGACAGCTGTTTAATATGGATGACTACACCCTCCTTCATCAGCTGCAGTAGTGTAACTGTGGCTTAAGTCTATCAATAGAAAGGGGAGACACTTAGAAATGTAGTGTGGAGTAAGCTGAATTGTGAAATTAAAGTTCAGTATTTCATTACTGAATAATTTTGTATTAGATACTTTTGTTCCACTTACTCCTATGCAGTTTCAGGAAGCTCAGACATAAGAAACTGACCTGGCATGCACTGGGTGATGTTGTGATCCACTTCACTTACCCATCAAATCATCAGAGAAAGTTAAGATGTCTCTGTATGCTGAAAGGTTTAGTAGGCCCAATCCTGCCTAGGCAGGACTAGATTTGGAGTGGGTGAGTGCAGCTCAGTCAGAATAGGTGCATGATTTCAGCTGTCTTAGGTGTTTTACAGCCTCAGAATAAGCATGACCAAATCTGATTTGTTTGTTTTTCTAATAAAATAGCCTCTCAGAACTTACCTAGCAATATAGATGCTTTTGACATAGCTTAAAAAAAACAGACTGCTGAATGTTATCTATTTCTCTGTATGGCTGTCTTCATGAGTCAGTTACATTGAGTATTTCAGTCAATTTTAAGGTAAGAAGAGAACTACTTCTCTCCTTTACCAGTAGGACAGGACTGTCCTGTCTCCAGAGATTTTTTTGCAGTTCTTTTTCTCCCACAGCCAGCAGCTTAGCAGGTCACCTGCCTGAAGATACTGTGGATCTGTTTGAGTTTCAGGTGAATAGTTTAGTGATTAGTCTGGCTAATACTCTGCTGTGTCACATGTCTGTATTTCATTTGCAGGAAAGGGTGGCCTATAGCCTCTTTAACTGCATGTCTTCTTTTGAAGTATTCACATCTGTGACCCTCTAAAGCTGAGGAGGGAATGTGAGTCAGTAGCTGGTGGGCTAAGAAAAAAGAAGAGAGAGGTCATCTTCTCACTCCCTTGTTTCTTGTCTTGGTACAAGTATTTGTCAAATGTGTGGGTAAAGGGCTACTTTCATACATAGTTTAGTCCAGATAGTTTGCTCTAGCTTCTTCTCTTGACAGAAAATGGAATTGGGAATCTAGCAGGAGAAGAGAGAATGGCTCTGTTGGATCCAGTGCAAACAAATTATTCAGGCCAGGCTGTATGGTGTTGTCCAGCCCCTTCCTTGAAGGAAAGGAAGCAGACAGGACACTCGCCATTAGCCCAGTTTTCTGCAGGCATCTCATTGATCTGCGCTTCCCTATAGTTCTCAAGCAGAGAGTACAGGATGCAGCATGGGTCCTGGGGAGCATAGGGTGTACTGCTGCATTTAGTTTCCTGCTGCTGTGTCTGTAACACTCCTCCTGGCTTCCCTCATATCTGAAGTCAGTGCTGAAAGAAATCACAAACTTTTCATTACCATGCACTCATGAATGGTAGAGCTTTTTGGATGCCCGCCATCTAAGGCCTGAGCCTTAGTCCAGTAGCTTTCATGAGAGACCTGAGAAAGAGATGGGTGAAAGGGACATGGCTAAGACTAGTGTAGGAATACCTGTGAGAGATGAGAGCCTCAAAGGTGACGCACCTTTGTCTCTCTAGCCCATTATTCTGCCTTCAGGAGTCATCAACAGTGGTTGCTCATGGAAAGGTAGAGGGAGAGGATAAGCTGGTAGTGATGCTTCTCCAGGAGATTCCTGAGCTACAGGCTATGGAAGCTTGGAGGACCACCTGAACCAGAAATGTTTTGTTTGGAATAGCTGAGCAGACTGTTCTTTCAGATACTTGTCCTGACGCTTCTTTGAATTTATACTGAAAGGTTTGGTAGGCCAAATCCTGGAGAATCTCTCCTGTTAGGAGAACCACGGCTTAAAATGTACTGTAGGAGAACCACGGCTTAAAATGTACTGTAGGAGAAACAGAGGCATTTCTTCTCACCTCTTTTGAGCCTGACATTGCTGGTTTCATTTGATGTTTTCTAATATTTTTGTAGGCTGTTTTTTCTCTACTTAATTGTTCCTCAAGCAGAAGTTGTGTGTTACCTTTGATTGTGTCTGTTCTCCTTCCTTGAAACTTCCTAGTTTTGCTACATCTTTTCTGAGAGGGAAGGACCAGAGTTACTCACAACATTCAGAATAAAGGTGAATATTTTACACAGTTGCAGAGTTCTGGATTTGTTCTCTGCAATACTAACTGCTAGTGTACTCTGTGCTTTTTGACTGATCATGGTGGTGATGTTTCTGTAAAACTAAGTATTTCAAATCCAGGATCTCATTCCTGAATCATTCAGAGCCCATCTTTATGCATATGAAGTTTAGATTGTTGTTTTTTTTTTCTTCTTCTGCACCTGGATATCAGTCTACATTTAAATTATTAAATTTCACCTACCATTTTACTGGCTGGTTATTTGGTGTAATTAAGTCCTTCTGTGTCTCTGCAATCAGCACTTGCCTTTATCATGAGTAACTTAGTATTATAAGCAAATTTTGTCACTTACCTGTTCTAATCCTTCCCTGTCCCCCTGTAGGGATTCATTAACAAGCACACTGAACATAATGTATTCATAGTGCAAATGGCTGTGGAGCTGCATGATTAACGTTCCTCCACTATGAAGATGGGCTGCTCTTTCCTTGTACCTTCTTATTTCCTGTTTTCCAATTGGCTCTTTATACAGGTGAGGACTTTTCCTGTTATCCCATAGCTGTCTAGTTTTATGATACTGGATACTTACCTTCAGAGACTGCAGTGGATCTTCCAACCTTTGGTGCTTGGCTTCCCTCCTCATCCTCTTTGAGAACAGCGTAGTTGCAAGAAGAAAAGAGTAAGCCATGGGTCAGCTGAATTTCTATAAGAATGTGGGAGAAGTGCTTGAAAAGGAATTGGACCATGTCTCTTTGGGATGCTCTTAATGTATGTACGTGGGGCTTGGACATGAGTTACTGTGACTTGAGGAGAACCTATGCATCAGTTAAGTTGTGGTAACAGACTAAATGCAAACCCACTGCAACTGTGAAGTAATTAGCTTAACTTAAACCTCTTCCATGTGTCCACAAAATCAACATTCATCTGTGACTAGTCTACTTTAAAAGCATATCCTAGCTTACTGCCTAAAATTTGTTTCAGTATGCTGTTTTGGGATTTAGTTTTGGTCAAAGTGTGTCCTGGCTGAATTAGTTTGATAGGCCTCAAAAATAAGCTATTTAGAATAAATAATATCTGTACATGTTCTTCTTACTACTTTTCAGATCAGGTTGGCCATTTCTACATTTGGGCCCCCTTTGCTTGCTCAGAAGGGTTCCATTCCTTTTCGCAGAGAGAATTTTACACTTCATTTATTTGGAAGCAAGATGGGACCCAGGGTGAAAAGTGACTGGCGGAGCTGAAAGTTTAATATACCTACTTGCAGCATTACTGCTGCACCAGTAAATTAAAGAAGAATTGGCAGGTATGAACTCAAACATACACAAACCCTTGGTGGGGTTTCTTAACTTTGAAAAAAAAATCAATATTTTTGAAAATAATAATTTTCAAAATTGGGAATCATGTGCCTACAGGAATTACTTAAGTCAAAAAAAAAAAAAAAAAAAAAAAAACAAAAAAAAAAAAAAAACACTTTTTCTGCCTCTCTTATTCCTGCCCAGCACTTACCCTTGAGAAGTTTAAAGACAGATTTCTGTCTTGAACGCTACAATACTCTTCCATAGAATCTACCCTTTAATGTCTAGCAACCATGTGGACATAAGAATGAGGATTCTGTTGCTTCAGTAATTAGAATCATGTAGGTTTTTTCATCTTCTTTTTCTTTTTAGTCCTCAAAGTGGAAAACTTGGCATGAAAGCTAGAAGCATGTTTTATTCAATATGTAGCATCCAGAACTTAGACATATGTATTTCCAGCTTTTAAGAATAATTAATTTTTAAATACTGTATTAGTAGGAATTTGCTTCTATATTGTATGTGGTTTTGTTCACCCAGCATTTGCTGGGTGTACGCTTGCTCTGGATGTAATTACATGGAATGAGCTGGTTTTGAGATTACACAGGCAAATCAAGAGAACAAATACTGGTGCATTCAGTAGAAGCATTACATAGCACTTTAATATTAGAAATGTTTATTAGTCCTTCTCATAATTTGAAATGAAAAATCTCTCCTTAGCTGAAGCAAGTGTTGAGTGAATCATTAGGCTGCAGCGCAAAGCTAGCTTTATCTGGGATCTGGTCTCTGTGTTTTTCAGAGATGGAACAAAAAGTATTGGTGAAATGGAAATCTTGCTATATCTTTCAAGCCTCTGTAGCTCTCATGAAACATGTAGTTACTCTTACTTGATAAAAACCTAAATGTACATACTCTTCAACTCAGCCAAGCTAGGGAGGGTCAGCAGAGTACAGGGATACTATGAAGGAATACTTCATCACACAATTAAAATACCTGATAGTATTCACATTAAGACAGCTTCACATTAAGACAGCTGTTTTTCTTATCATTCTATGGAGCTGTATTCTGTCATCCTCTTCAAATTACTAAGTTTTTGAAATGCCTTAAAACCATTCCTCTAACGTTTTGATCTGACTTGTTTTTAATAACTTAGCAGTTTTAATTTTAATATGGTGGACAAGCATCTGTGGTTTTTATTATACTTGAAGAAAAAAACATCAGCTGACTAGTTCTCATGCTTCAGATTTTGAAGCAATGTACATGACTCTTCACTCTTTCTTGCTAACAGACAAGTTTTTCTGATCTTAAACTTACTAGATTTCCAGAGATACATAGTCTGTCAGGAAAAACAGGGTAAGGTGAAACTGTTTCTAATGCAAAAGTTAAAAAGATTTCACCAACAACCATTAACAAAGAAACTTCCCTTAAGCTCTCTAAATGGAATTTTGAGGCCTTGCTTAATTAAAAAGCAAGAATAAAACTGTATTAAAATAATTATTCTTCTTTTAACAAAATGTTATTGATTTATACATGAATAACAGTATTGCCTATAGAGAGGTAATTATCCACAACTTGTGTCTAGTAGAATTTTAATTAGTTTACTCTTTTGAAGTTTAATACTGTAGACCAGAAAAACGAAACTTTCAGCTAGCCTTTACTTTATTAGATAGTTCAGAGATGGGTGCCTGTTATGGCTTTTTATTTTTTTTAATGAATTTTAATGTTGTGTTCTGTAACATTAATGCTGGATCAAAACCTGATTTCCCTACTTGTGTGACTGATTTGATTTCATTTAATGAACCTGTTTACATGAATAAATCTCAAAGAATTTGGCTTTGTATGAAAAACATCCTCCCAGAAGGAGATGTAGTAAGGTTACATTTAATACTTTTAAAAAAACCCAACCAAACAAGGAAACCAAAGCTTATGTTTCCTTGTTTCACTGTATAATGAAGTAAAGTCTCATATTCCATGAAATTAAATCTGCAGCAAAGATGATCTGATATTGTACAATTTTTATAATTCAGTGTGCAGGCCTGTGCTGTTGAAACAATGGACCAAGTGTTTTAAGGTGTAGATAGCTTGACTAAAACAATGTGTGTTGCAAATGAAGTTGATACTCTTTGTCAATGGCGAATGTTCAACAGAGAAATATTTGTGAACTCGGTATAATATGTTACAAGTATTTAAAAGGCTTAAAGAAGCCCTCAGCTTTTTTTGTTTTACAAATTCGGGCCTGTGATGGGATTGGAAAACTATAATATAAACATATAATACGCTTTTTCCTTCTCTTTTTTTTTTCCTCCTTCTTTCTGTCTCCTTGTATTGAGCCAGAGAGAAATCCTCCTTGCACTGAGCCAGAGACTAACTGCATGAAGGGAAAATGGCATCAGAGTAGGTCCTCCTTTTCCTTCTTTTCCTTAGTTTTCTCTCTATATATCACATATTACTGACAACTGATGGTTATGTGGCAGTACAGCACGCTAGATAGGGTTTGGTTCAGTCCTGTAGCACTGATACATTAAAACTGTGATGTAACTCTTAATTCCATTGTAGTAGCCAAAATCCAAGGACTGATTGACACAGTTCAGGAATGTAATTTGTTTATGTCTGCACTGAAATGCCATAGCGTATTTTGGCCGTATTAGGCCACTGTTGTGGTGTTTGGGTAAGAAAAATGTTCTCAACTATTTCTCTGCTATTCTCTATCTTATTTTTCCATGCAAAATTCCTCTTCATTTTTTTTATCTCTTCCAAGAGTTTCTAGTCATTGCTTCTCGTCTTTGTCTTCTACTCTCTCTCCTCCTAGACTTACTCTCTTATCCTTGATCTAAGAATTCTCTGTTCTTTCTTTGTTCTGTTCCTTTTCCTTTACAATTCTCCTGTTCTACTAGTGGCCATATTATTTATAGCAGTTAATGACAGTGCTGAGTCAGAGCTTGAACACATCAGGTAATTTAACAAACCTTTAAAACCTTCTTAAAAAAAAAGAGTTTGTGAGAGAGCAAGAAAGGATCTGTGCATCTCTCTTTGTGCTCTTCCAAACGGCCTTTAACAGAGTGGTGGTTCTGAGGATTTTTAAAAGCTAGCTGCCCGTGTTAGGGATTTTTCTTCTCCTCTCTTCCTGCCTTAAGACCTTACCTTTTTCAATTTGTGGTCTAATTATTTTATTTTTCTGCCTTCACTTCCATCTTTGGGTCTTGGAGCACATTTTTTCCATGTGACTCCTCCTAGCTTTGTCTGCTCCCAGACTTCTGGGGCTGCAGTTCCAGCTTTGTTAGGCTTGTAGTCTTGCACCATAGTGCTGTGTTGATAATGTTGCTCTACTCTTTTCCTTGGTAGGAGTGATGAGGGAAGGAATCTCTCTCCTTATCGTATATGACAGGAACTGCCTCCTCCTTTATTTTGTTGGGTTTTTTTGGCTTTTCATAGAGTCGGTAAGGTTGGAAGGGACCTCTGGAGATCACCTAGTCCAACCTCCCTGCTCAACAGGGTCACCTAGAGCATGTTAGACAGGTTGCATCCAGGCGGGCCTTGAATATCTGCAGAGGAGGAGACTCCACAACCTCTCTGGGCAACCTGTTCTTTTGCTATATGAATGAAAATGGAATCTGTCCAGAAGGCGTCTCCTGGAATATAAGAGATACAGGGGTGCTGTGCTTCATAAGGGTAGGGAAGCAGAATGCCAGAAAGAAAATCTGGCCAGTGCTGGGAATGCAGTCCAGGAACACAATGCCCCTTAATCATGGGCCTGCCTTTTTCCATATTCCATCAGTCTTATTGTTCTTCACTTCATATTTCTGTTCAGCAACTGGGCAGTTTTTGTGGGCAGATAATATGTATATTCTCCATGGTGTGACACTTTGCACAAGCTGCTTCCTCATAACAGTGCGAAGGAGAGTCAGATATGCTGAAATTTAAAAATGTTTATTAACTATAAAGCAGATCTGCTGAATTGTATGGTCTTTTTCAGTGCTCACAATAGGGTAGAGACATCCATTCTTGGCTGCAAACAAATTGGAAATGTATGGAGATTATAATGGGTACAGAAGTAGCGTCACACTCCATGGTTCCTACCAGTGGCTAACCAAGGAGGTACTTGCAGTAAGAGAACCTGACTTTACAAAGTTATAGTAGTCTGGCCTGTGTAGTGAAGCCTTTCCATCTCTTACTTTCTTCTAAGCTGTGGGAAAACAAACAGTAAGAAGCTGAATCTCTTTAAAGCCAGCTTCAGTTCCCAGAGAGCTTGCAGGGCACAGATGGTAAGGAAAGATCATAGTCCCTGGGTTCCTGCTGGAGCCTGGGTGTGTGCTGGGAAAGGGGGAACAGGGAGCAGTGGGGATGAAGTGGGGCATTGTGTACCCCTAGCAATCTTGGTTGCCTGAGGGCTGAAACTTATGGGGGCTGGATTGGTGTCTATTCCAAAGCACTTTCTTAATAAGGATTAAAGGTGGGGAGGGGAAGGGGGAAGAGTTTCACAAGTACAAAAATTGTCCTAATGGCTCTGCACAAGAAATCACAGGTTCATCAATTTGACAGAAATTAGGAAAAGTCTTCAGTGGGAGTTGAGATGCTATCCTGTTAGGAGGAGCAGCCTCAAACAAATCAATGTCTGTGCTGAAGACTCTTAATCACATAAAATGCTTGCTTATTAGTGCAGTTACTTTTATCCGTGCTTGTAAAGCTTGCTTGTAAAGGAGATTTTTATTTTACCTGATCAGGTATCACACTTCAGTGCAGCAGATGGTATGTGTCTGACAAATGCCCTTTAGTAAGAGAATAAGTATTGTAAAAATGCACACTAACCTATCAGTATTTTATTTGGTTCTTTGTAACATCACCTGAAATGCACCCTTAAGCAATGCTCAGTATAGTCACCTGATGCAAAATCCAAGCTTTTGTGATACCTACTTTGTTCTGTTGTTCATAGATTTATACAGCTGGTTATTTATACAGTTGTTAAGAAATACGGATTTTGAGGTAGGTTGTGTTTAGTCAAGCTGTAACCTGCATTGAGAGGTACGTAAGTTTAACTTCAGTTACTTTGCCTGAAAGTACCTTCTGTCAACACATGGCTTTTTTTAATTAATTACTTGTGGTGCAAAATAGGATTTCGATGAATCTTCCAGAAAACTGGAACATGTGATTTTTGTTTATTTTGAGTTTGGTATAGAGGCATGCCTAATCAGTTGAGTGTTGAGCTGAAGCTAGCAGACTTGCTCTGTGCTTCCTTAAACCAGAGGTCTAAGAGACCTCCTACTAGAGCAACTGAGGAAACACATTTTTTGAAATTGGGCTAGTTGATAGCCTTAAACAAAGGAGCTCTGGGGTGGGGAACTGTAAGTGATACTCTTGTTGCCTGCCTGTGATTCCTATTTCTGCTTGCCAGTATGATGTGGGGAGTATTTTCTGCAGAATTTGCAGAATTTAGTAAGTATAGAAGAGAGCATAGAGGGTGCCCATAGAGCGCTCCTTCAACTCTGTCTGCCATGGCATCAGTCAAAGGGATCAGGATTTCCAAAGCACCGTGTGTCGTGACTGCTTAGACACTACCCAGAAACCTCACTTACAGAGATACTGTTGTGGAAGGCAGCTTGACCATTCGTCAGCCTGAGAAGTCCAGAGAAAAGAGCTCTACTGCTGAACATCAGCTGTTTTATAGCATTATAGCTTCATAGCGGGATTTAGTCTACTTTTAACAGGCATTGTTTCTTATGATAGTCTTCCTTCTGTGGGGAGCTTAGAGCGTATCTTGGTGTCTAACTCATCCTGTCCCTCACCATTTGCTGATAATGGTAGAGCATTACTTCAGACATGTATTTTCCATTTATATTCTTTAATTACCTAAAGTTAAGCTGTTTCTTTTTGTTGTTTGAGGCATCCAGTGCGAAAGGCTTCAGAAAACCTTCAGCCTGATACAGGCCATAAGGAACAGGCATATATTCCCTCTTCATGGTCTGCAAGTCTTGTCCATGTGCTTTGTCAGACTTTCTGAAAGTCCATGTTTCTCCTTGTTCATGCAACCACCCTAACAGGTGATTTGCTACACCAGTGCAAGCTCTTCACTGACTTCAAAAATAATCAACTAGTATTTCTGGTAGTAATGGCAGTTAATCTCTGCAGAGAATAATTCTCACGGTGTTCTGCCTCTACAGCTTTAGGGATAAGCCCTGTTTGTTCCATTCTTCTGTTTCTTTGCATTAGCTGTGTTATCTTTTTGTTTCAGTAACAGAAACCTTAGGAATTACAGATCCAGTTCTGACCCTGTGCATTGCAATAAGGGTGAGTGCAGTACTCTTTTTGTACTTACTATGGTTATGGCACTCACTGTTACGTCATTTTGGCTGACCTGTTAAAAACCTCATCGATAAAATTTATGCATAAGAGGAGCAAATTCAAGGAGTTTTAGACTACTGCCCCAGTTTTAGGCTACCTGGAATTTTTATTTTATATCTTGTTAAGTAGCAGTAAAAAAATCCCATGACATATCTGAGCATCAGAGCGTTGCATCCTTGGATGTGAACAAAACAGTCAATGAAGAAAATACTTTCAGCAGGTATATTAAAGTAGGATGCATTCAGTTTTTGCTGCAGAGAAATTGCCACACTTTAGGTAGGGCTGGGTATTTTCAGACACATTTGGAAGAGAACATTCCTGCTCCCAATCTGCATGTTTCCACTTCTTTGTTGGAAGTCCCCCCCCCCCCTCAGTTCAAGCAGTGGAAGGGAACTTGATTGTGCTCCCAAATCTGCTGAAGTGCAAAATCAACTCAGTTTGTTTATACACTCCTTCATCAGTGGCTTCAGACAGCCACATTTTTCCTGACATGGATGAGGAGTCCAGATGTCAAAGGGCAAACTTGAATGTGGCAGCGTTTGGAATTCAGGCCATCGCTTGCCCAGCTCAGCAACATGGCCAGACCTAAGTGGGAGCACCTGCATGTTCTTTTCCAGTGGCTCAATCCAAGAATATTGCAGCATTCAGCCAAGAGGCAATAATACTTAAAACGGTTGTGGCCTTTTGCAAAGAATAATGTCTTTTGGCCTTATGAGAAACAAACCTACCCAGTGCAACCTCCTTGTGCCACCATACCATAAATGAGCAAGTACCAGATTGCCTACTTATTAGCTAAGCAGTCATTAAAGGTTTGTAATGTTTTTCAGTGGATCAGACAAAAGAACTTTACACAAAATATGTAATTAAGTGCCTTTTCCTATTTTGTACTGTTTCTCCTTCAATAGTTAAAGAAGCCAGACTGAATTAAGGGAGTGGAGTAGTTCTGATTATTTATATTGGACACTTTGGTCTGATGCTTGTTTATCTGATGACTGTGTCTTTGTTTTGTCATGAGAATAAATGGTTGAATAGATCTTTTTCAGTCTCTGATTTCTAAGATAGCTACTCAGTTTATTCATCTGTATGCATAACTAAAAATCATAAGTCTGTATTGTGTAAGTCACTGAATATATTTTAGATGGATACTTAGTTTCTTTGAATATTTTATATTAATGCTTTATACACACACACACACACACACACACACACACACACACACACATGCATTTGAATGCTCTATAACTTGGAAGGAGTTAATGTACCATGCCTTAACCCTCTGTAGTGCTTAAAAAGGATACTCTACCTCTTTTTTTTCAGTTGAAGAATCATTGCAGCTTTTGCAATCCACAGTGCTTCATTAGGCAAGATCATACTTAGGCTATACAGTCCATAAAAACTGCAGATAATGGGTACACAGATGACTTGATTTAAGACTGGTTTCATAGCTATGCTAAAAGGAAGAAAAGCAAGGGACTGAAGGGGGGAGTGAGGAATTTGTCTCAAAATAATTTTGCAGATAGTATATATTTTTGTGATTTAGAACACTACATAATATTTGATATCTAAAGTGTTTGAGGATTATGGAGTTGGAAAGGACTGAGGCCTTGGCAAAAAAAATCAGCTTTGCTGATCCTATGTGAAGTGCAACAAAAGTGGACATGGAGTAGGGCACGTCAGTGCAGCCTAAGGGTTTTTACAAATCATTTTTCAAGCCTCTGTCAGCAAGGTTATTTACCTATATATTGGAGCTGTCTTACAGAAACAAACGTGTATTGCATAAACTACTTATTCCTGGAGTATTGCATAAGCTAAACTTATTCCTGGAGTCTCAGGTTGTAACATCTGAGTGAGCAAATATTTCCTATTAATATATTCAGCTTAGTACATTTTGGTGAAGCGAAAGTCTTGCACCAGAAAACTACTTTTGTCATTATTGTGCAATCTGTCCCAGCCTACAGTTTTCTCAAGCATAATGTCCCATTCCCACCAAAATCTGAAATTGTAAAAATTCTGCTGTCATGTCAGAGCATGTCTTCCAAAAACCTGAGGGGCATTTTTAATGGGAATTGCTTTAGAATTCCTGGCTTGATTTATGAAGAAAAGAAAAATCTTAGAGGCAGTATCCTCCTGCCTATCAAAATGTTTACATTCTACTTAATTATGATATCTGTTTAACTCTTGCAGATGCAAATGGAATAGCCAAATGGTTGCCTGTTTTCTACACAGAAGTATAGATTCTTGCTCTGCTTAAATGCAGTACAATTCCATAGAGAGAGATGCAGAAAAAGGTAGAGAAGTAGAGATTTTTGTTCTAGATTTTATAGTAAAAAAAAAAAAAAAAAAAAAAAAAAAAAAAAAAAATCCTGTAATTGTCTGTGAGAAATAAAACTGAAGATATGTCATATTTTTAGTAGTTCTCTCTACAGTCCTTAGGATATTTTTATAATTTTTACGGTAGTGAGCTGAACAAGGTAATATGTCTTTGTTTTTAGTTCCCACTTATCAGCTCAACTGTGGTAATGTATGCATTTAATTTTTGTGTTCGTTTTTGAGCAAGGCTTTATATTACAGCCACAGGGGGAAAAAAAAGTGTAGTCTTTCTGCAATTTTTGGTATAGAAAACCTCTCTAGCCTGTGCTGGGAATACCTATTACAACAGGTGCCCTAAGTCTTATTTACATCACCAATTGAAGTGCCAAACCTGTTCTCATTTTTGCTGAACCCAGCCTCTGGATACCATTTCTCACTATTCAAGAGCACCACCTTCTCTCCTTCCCCTTCCTTCCCTCCCTTCCCCCATCCCCAAAAGCTCAACACCCAACATTCCTCTCAGTCCTGCAAATGTTTGTGTAAGTTCTTGGCAAGAAGTTTACTGTGTATCTCTGCAGTGCCCAGTCCACTCCTACTATCTTCTATGCCTATTTCTTCTATCACTTACTCCTGTAGTAATGGAAGAGCTGTGTGCTGTGGTCTTAAATATACTGAACACAAATCCTGCAGATTATTAGCATAGGCAAGCAGCATGAGAGAATGCAGAGGCACAGATTGATGCTGCATATTTGTTTTTCTGTGGCTTTTATTTAAAAATGAAATTAAATATGAAAAGAAAAGAAGGCTGTGGTGTAAATTGTAAAGACAGGATGTTGTTTGTGTTGCTCTGTGAGAGACCTGCCTTGTCTGGTGTTCAGGATAACCAGGGAATGAGGTAGAGCTCTTGAGAGGTAAGAATGTGCTTTTGTGTTGAAGCCATGAACTGGAACCCAAGAGCAAGCTTGTACCATCAGGAATAACGGTTGACTAATTCTGGTAGTTCCTGACTTCTGTATGACTTGGTTTTCGATGGTAGTGTTGTGTTAACTCCTTCAGGAGCAAACATTTTCCTTAGTTTTTTTTTTTTTTTGTTTCAACTCCGAACCAACAAACTTGTTAAAAACAGGATGACTTTTTCTATGTCCATTTCTTTCACTGTAATCTGCTGCATGAATTTAATTGCATGTAAATCTGGAAAATATCTGTTTAAGTATTTTCTTTTTTCTCATTTTAATACCTTCCAGTATACTACTGTACAGAAGTCAAATCTCTGAGGAGATTTCTTTGTCATATATTAATGAAGGTCAGTTCATATCAGTTTTAGAATAGGAGAATTGAATAATAACCAGATCTTCTCTTTTGTCTGGTGTTGAGCAGAAGTACTCTGGAAGTGCCTTGTTTTGCAGAGAAGGCATTGTTTGGACAGTGGCATTCTGTTGCAGAGGAGCCCAGATGCCAAGTCCAATTCAAATAATTAAGAAACTTGTTCACTTTTGGTTCTGTAGACTTTGTTTCAATCTGTTAGTTGATTTATTATTATTTGGTGTGTGAGCAAGAACGAGTAATAATGATGGTAAAACCTTATGCTTCTGAAACCTCTGAAGCAAATTCCTTTTGTATTATCGTCCCAAAAGGTATGTTGTTGAGTCAACCTGCAGTCTAGCAAGGAGGAAGGATCTTTTCAAGCAGAACTTTTCCTAAGGTGAGGAAAATACGAGTTTGTAGGTCTTAGTCTTCAAATCTATTTAGTACAAATCTACAAATGAGATAATCTGCAAGTACTCTACTACAATAAAAGCAGAGCCAGAAGGCTGCTGGCTTAAAATCACAAATATCTTTCTTATCTGTTAATATGTTGTCAATATTACTCTACGTAGCAAAGTCTGTAGAGAAGGAAAACTTTGTGTTCACTAAGGATATGGTCCTGCTCTGCTTGCTAATTCTGGCAGAAATTCTGTATTTTAAGACAGGAACAGGATTGATTTCAGATTCTTATTATCTTATTTCTTTTGCCTTTGCTACTTCCTGCTGAACTATCTTATCTTTTTTTTTTTCTTTTTTTAGTAGCCTGAAACACATTCCAGAAATGTCTCTGTGTGAAAGAAGAATGCCAAGTCTGCTGATGAATAAAAGACTTTGTGATGAATCTTATAAAATTGGACCGTTTTCATTCCAAGAGTAAATCTCCATTACTGAGTCTTTTGTTGCTGTCTCTTGGACTGGAGGGGAGAGGAGGAGATGTTAATCGTTGTCCTGTGTCACTTGCCCCTCTGCTACCTGAATTACCAAGGATTAGTTGTTTGGGTGCGAGAGGGGGAGAAAAAGGAGGACAATGCAAAGGCAGTTAATGCAAATGTAGCATTCGCTCTGTATTTTTTTAAAAAAAAAAAAAAAAAAAAAAAAAGAAGATGCAGTAGTGGTATTACTTTGCTTTCAGAACTACACAATTTGGGGATGTTAAATTTACCTTGGAAGTTTGATTTTTTTTTTTTTTGATCTGTTTTGATCTGGGCTGAGAGATAATAATAAAAAACCCTTCAGTTTCAAAAGCACTGTTTTTTAGTAGATGTTCAAGTCTTGTTGACAACCAGTTCCTTGGAATAAATCCCTTGAAATTGAGAAGTGTCGTTTCCCCCCCCCCCCCCCCCCCACCCAAGAGCCAGCATTTGTTACAATTCTGGTAATAAAAGCTGGCAACCCTGGCAGTTTCTGACTAAGTAGGTGATCCATAGTGCATGCTCAGGGCCAGAGCAGCTATCATGTGTCCCGGGGGTGCATGTTTGTAAAACTACCCATCACACCTCAATTAATAACTGACTAGGAATTAGTAATAATTTATATATAAACAGAGACATGGGAGTTGTCATTTCAAGAATATGCTGGGGTACTTGATGCAATAGGAGAACTGTCTGGAAGAGCTGCCTGTAGTTTTTCCAGCTGTAGGAGTCCTTTGCTTGTGAAAGCTTGCAGTGATCAGAATGAAATATCATAAACTTGTATTGCAAGCTTACTTTTTCATTAGGTATGACATAATATCATGCAACTGTCTTTGAACGAAAATACTTAAAAGGATATTTTTTTCAATTCATTACTTAAAATTTCCGGATTTTTTTTCTTTGTTAACTTAAAACACCTCGACAATTTCCCTTTCTTAATAGTTCCGTGCTTCTGCCCTTTCAGTTAAGGCAAGAACTCCTACTGTATGTATTTGAGATTTCCTTCTCCAAGTTGAAGTCTGCAGCTCAATCGTAGTGAATACCACAGCATCCTTTCAGCATTGCTGCCAGCTGTGTCAGTCTCTGGCATCAGGAGAACTTCTCCATCTCAAAAAGCAGTTGTCTTTTTGTTGCCTGCTAATCTATGCCCCTGTCATCTGGGGGAGCTTTTAAGAATATTCTTCTCCTTATTTTGCGTTACAATCTTTCAGACTTTTTGTCCAACTTGAGAATTAGGCAGCCTTTCTTATGTTAAGTTCAAATCTTGTGTTTGACTTCTTTATAATGTATGAGAGAGTTGGCTGGGAAGGTTGTCCCTTAGTGCTGTTGCCGAACGCTTGCAGCAGGTGACATCCCTTTAGATTTTAGAGGGAGAACTAGTAAAGCAGTGACAAACACTTTTTTTCCTTCAATCTGAGAAGCTCTCTCTAGCATTATAAGAGACTTGTTGGGAAACTTAGGCCTGTGGCCTGTCTAGATGGGATCTTCCTCCTTTTTCTCCCTTTCAAAGGAAGAAAGGAGAGAAACTAGAATTAATGTAAATAGATTCAAAGGCAGGCAGCTTCTGTTCCCATTCTCTACAAGGGTAGAGGCACTGAGTAGCCTGCACCGCCAGCTACACCTCCTGATGCAGAGATGAACTGACTCCTCAGTTTTGCCTGTAGATGGAAGGAGTCAGTTGTGCTCTCTGCCACTCTCACTATTTTTGTTGTGGTAGGTAATTTGGGGACTTACTTCCTCTGAAAAACCTTCCTCTTAACCTTGTATGGATATGCAGGATTGATGGAGATCTGCCAGGATCACACATCCCAGATGAGCAGAGTTTATGGTGAGCCTGTTCTTGGTTTGTAGTGTAGTATTTTCCTGTGTGAAACTTTACAGATTGGTATGGAGGGAAAAAGCAAGCATGCTTCTCTTTTCAGAACACTTTCCATGACTAATTCTGTCCTTTGCCCTGCAAAAGCTGATAGTACAGGGATAAAATCTGACAGGAACAAATAATGTGTCATAAACCAGCATTGGTGCTGTTGCTCACTTGAGAGAGTTCATTACAATATGTATTATTCTGGTTGGGAGTGCAGCACTGGCTTCTTGGGAGCTAGATAGCAAATCAGTGTGGAAAACAGAGCTGTAGACATGAGTGGTTCCTTCCCACACATGAGATAGTTTTCTCTCCTGCCAGCAGGAACACCTGAAAAGAAACTCTCTTCATAATCAGAATCAAATCAGTAACATAACTGTAAAAGTGAATCTGAGTTCTTAAGGCAACCCAGAGTAGGAGATATCTTCCATTGTCTTCACACCTTATCCTGTTTTGTTATGGAATCACAGAAAGTGTTCCTTCAAGTCAGAAAATGTTGGATATTGTGAAAATTACAGTGTGCAGCTGCCCAAGAAGTTACAGCTATATAGTGTGCTTCCAGAAAAATGCTGTGGAGAGGAGTAATTTTCTGTCCAGTCTAAAGATCTATTTTAAGGGATTGTCTGTTGCCTGGTGTTACTGCTGCAGGTCTTCAGGACCTAGTGTCCAAACTTGAACTTCTGCTGCAGGCTTCTCTGCTTTCTCATCATTCCACTCCTCTCCTCTCCTCAACCCCACCTTGCCCCTTCCTCTTCCATTTAATGAAGACAGAGGACTCTATTGTGTGATAGTCAAAATTTAGTACAAAATTTAGTAGTGTTACAGCAGACAATCTGCTAGCAGAGCAGTCATTATCAGATGCATGGTATTTTCTGTATCAGGAAGATCTGTAGCTGTAAGAATAGATTCTGTCTTGCTCAGTCCTTTTGCAGGAAGGGAAGGCAGGCAGGCGATGCCTCGTGCACCATCTGTGCATCCATGTATCTTACCTGGGATTGTGAATAATGTTGTGAAGTTAAGTCCCTGCTGAGGAGGAATGACATCTACTGCTCAAGCACAGGCAAAGATGGAGCTGGGTCTCGTAATATGTGGAGACCACTGAGCAAACCAAACCTTTGTGTTTTACACAAAGTGAGCTTGCATTGGTTAGTGTTGGCTTTTCTGATAATGGACAAATAAAGCAGGATCGATCTGTTTATTTCATAACCACCTTTTGGAACTCATCATTTTGTTGACAAGTTCAACAATCAGTACATATCTTTGTTTTTGAAAAGGTGGATCGTCCAACAGTTGTTCTTTGGAAGGAAAGTGAATTTTAATGCACCGTAAAAGTTTCTGACAAGGTGAACATGTATAGTCTACAGACAGAAACACCTTCACTTCTTTAAAGATTAATTTCAGCTTGGAGCTTCTCTCCCAAAAATACAATTAAAATATGACACTACCAGTAGTTGCTTTGGGCAGTTGAGCATTAAGGCTTTCAGGATTTGGAAAACTTTCTTAAAAATGAGTTAGCAGCAATATTAGCCAGCCATTCTCTCAGAAAAAATCTTTTTCTTTTTTTTTTCTTAACTTATTTATCAAATGGTATATAGATATTTTACAAAGAGTTACTCTAAATGCTCCCTTGTTAAAGGAAGATTCCACCATCTTTGGGTATAATTGTATTCCCTTGTGATACCATCCTTTGACCCATTAGTATCTTTTATTTCTTCTGACAAGAAGATTAAATACAATGTATTGAATTGAATTCTTGCTTGTACAAATTAATTAATTTTAGAAGTGACAATGGATTTTTGTGTGGAAGCTGCATGCCTTACCTATTAGAACAGTGCTTTAAATACCTGAAGGGAACTAAATCCATGTACACTGTTTTATTCTTTGGTTGATTGAAGGTGGAACCACTTTCAGGTCAGAAGCTTTCAAATTAATTGCTGGTCTCCAAACAGTAATAATCTGATATCGAGGGTGTCTCTAGCAATCATTTGAGAGTTATCCTCACATCATTGCCATATTTTTGTCCTTCAACCTTGAATGGCCTTGTTGAGCAGTGAGCATCTGGTGAGGTGGTGATAATGAAAATGTTACCTTTCAGAAAGAGGCAGCAAGAGTGTTTGCACTAAAAAGTATACACTGGGTGTTAAGTTCCATAGGTGAAGCAGTGAGATCTTTCAGGATAGCTATTGTTCCAGCAGTGACTGGACAAAGTTACCAGGTGACTGCAAGGTTTGATCTCATGAAGAGAGATTGTGCTGATCAAAATCTCAAGTCAGTAAACAGTCATATCTTGATTTTTATTTTAAAAAATATCATCTCTAGCTGCTAGGAAGCTAGCTTCTGAAAAGCCAGCATCTTATCTATCTTTTCTGTTGTGACTAGATGTTGAGCTGGCAGTTGGCAGCTGTGAGGATCCTGCTTTTGTATCTTCTTTCTCCATGGCAAACTTACGCTGTGTACTTAAAATTGGCTGTAGTTCTCAAGTCTCTGTATGCATTCTCGCCTCCGTTACGTTAATTGCTTTGCTATCTGTCAAATCACTAATAGTCCCATTTTATGGAATTCACCCTCTACGGATTGTAGCTCATGCCTCTGTTGATGAGGCTTGTCAATCAGGAACTGATCGTTCTAATTTTGGAAGGTATGGATGGAGTTTTAGAAGGCTCTTATTTCCGTGGTGTCAAAGGTACGTTCTGCTTCCATGCAGTTGGAATTGTAATGAATGACCTGTGTCTTTATGGAAAAGAGTTTTTTTTTTTTTTTTTTTTTTCCCACATAAGCAAAGCAAGTTTTCTCAGTTTCCTCTCATATGCTGGAAATAAGGGAAGATTTTATTTCTTAATAATGTTAATGAAAAAAATAAAAGGGAGAGTGAAATTGGCTGTTAGTCATAGAAATTGGGGAGAGGAGTAGCGTGTGCGAGAGTGCCCACCACCTTTAGACACTAAGGCTTTTTGCATAAGTGCTTTTAACATTGTTCATATGTTTTATTTCATGAGTTTTGAATGTCAGCAGCCTGATGGTTGGAGCCTCAATGTATGTTTGAACTTCTCGGAAAGGAAGTAAATTTAGGATTTCCATTCTCCTTTCATGCCCTTTAAAGGGAAAGGTAGTCATGGCTTTCTAGAGTGAACAAGGAGAGGGTGGCTTCTAGTTCAGAGCTCACGTAGGCAGCTCCTTGCTCCCCATGCGTGGTGAAGTGTAGGATTTCGGGCATACCTCTGTCTCCAAGTTTCCAAATGACTGGCTCAGCCCTGCTTGGTGTGCTTGCTCTTGTACTCTTTTCGTGAAGTGTTTAACTCTTCCTGTTGATAGGCACCAAACTTCCTGTACAAACTCCAACATGTACGTTCCTCTCTCCAGTGCCAGAGTTAGGTGCAGTTCACAAAATCTGACTTGCTTGGGACTAGCACCAGGTCCAATCTTGTTTGCAAAGAATGGCGTTCCTGTACACATCTATGCTCATACGTGTACCACGTCAGGGGATTTTATGTTGAGAGAGACAGTTGTTTTATATTAAAAACACATATTTAGGTAGTTCTTAATTCATTAATAATTTTACAGTGAGTCCTGTATGTCTTTTTACCTACTATATTCTAAGTTCATTTGAATCCAACAGTTGTTATAGTAAAAGGCTATTTTGGCATCTGTGTTCATCTGCCTAGAAAGCTACTACTGAGCAGAGAAGTACTTCGAATCCATCTGACGAGTTAAGAGCTGTTTGCTCCCATGGTTATCATCACTGTGGGCATATGAGAACTGAAATAATAATATTAGTAGTTTGGTTTCTTTTACCAAAGTCCCTAAAGGCAGGAGCTTATGATTATTCGCTGTTAGGTATAAATCAGAAACAATATGTGAATTAGAATTTGGGAACCATTGTATTAGTCTTTTGTAAGGGAGGTAAGTTCCTATGTGCTAAGAGAATTTATTGAAATACTGGTTGCCTTTTTCTCCAGTATCAATATGATGAGGTATTCAAAATAAATTCTCCTAGCAAATGTATTTCTAGATTTCTGAACCAGAACAGTATTACTGTCTTCTAATATTTCTGCTCCAGTGTCCTACAAAGTACTTTTTTCTGTTCATGCTTGTTGCCATCATTCTGTTAGGTAGTGGAAAGTGCAGGAGGAAGGAGGGTCACCGCATGTTAGGAAACCTCTCATCCACCCCATAATTAACCGGCCTTTTTTTCTGGCCTGTTCCTTTTTTGGCATGTTTGTACAAGGATCACTTATGCTATGCATTTGTGCTTAGTCAGTGCGATAGCTGAATTAGATCCATGCAAACCTGTATGTAAAGCTTTTTTCCTTATTAGTTTGACCTTGGGAGTAAATCAGTTCTCTGTGACTATTTTTGATTATATGTATATGTTGGGTCATGAGTTGGGTGTTAACCGCTAGTCAAAGTTCCTAGGTAGTTCACAGTTTATTAAAAGCAAAGCAAACAAACTAATGCTGAACAAACTGTCTGAAGCCGTTTACAGTGTTCTGTTTCCTGCTGCACTCAGGAATCTGGCCTCTTTTCTCTTACCAGTGCTTTTGTGCGCTTGGCTTTATAATCTCACTTGTCTGTAAAAGCAGCTGTGATCTGCAATACAAAGCCCATCTCAGCTGCTGGAGAAAAATATTTTACTCATGATTTTATGAAAGATATCAGTACAGTATAGAAGTACAACGTGTGTACACTACAGAAACGTGTAGGTCAACTCTGAAACTATTTGAGATGAGATTTATTCAACCTTAGTGAGTTTTCTCAGGTACTGAACACTGGTTCCGTATGCAGTTTGGGAACTGTCTAGGGGACATTAAAGGTCAGTATTGAAACTGAATTGCTGTGTTCCTAGGCAGCTCAGCCACCTTAGTGGGCAAGGAGGAGGCTGTGTCCCAGTTTTAGGGCTCCTCTTACTGATACCATGGAGGTGACAGCTCCTTCTAGCTCAGGATCCTGAGCAGCAATGATTGCTCTTCCCTCCTGCTTGAAGTGGTAGTAAGAAAAAGATGGTGGGTTGGAAGGATTCCCTGTGGATGCATCTGGTCTATGGACCATGGCAAACTCCTTTTGTACCTTAAGTGGGACATATGTTTTTATAACTGCTGTGCCCTGTTTTCATCAGTTTTCTTTATTATGCTAGAAAATGAGAATTTCTACCCTTTTCTGGTTTCCTCAAGATAACATAAATATCACCGCTAAGATAATAACAGCAATAAGTAAAGACTTTGAAATGTTGATGCTAAACTATTTTTTAATTTTTATATTAATTCTAGTGTTTCAGTTAAGGTAAATTGCAGATTAATTGCATAAAAGAATACATGATAAGGTCATAGCAGTTAGCAGTATAATCTCATTGTGTATGATACAGGAACACAGAAACAGAATAAGAAGTTTCAGGCATCTTAGGATGCTAATTTATTAGCAGTGAGCAAAATAACAGACTGATACTTGTTAGATTCAGCAAGACCCTGTATACAGACCTTTGGATGATTTGATTGTATGTATTGCACCACAGTTTCCTTGCTAGAGCAAAAAAAACCCAAATGGAGGCAAAACATGATGTATGTATGTCCGTATGTATGTCTGTATGCACAATGAGTAAATATCCTCTGCTTGTTTTAATTTAAGGGGTCAGCTTGCTGACTGAAGATTTGCTGCTAGTTTCAGCATCAGGAGGCTGGGATATTGGCAACACGATGTATCTTTTTTAACAGAAAAAGTAAATTTTGGAGTTTTAATAGCTGTGGTAATTACTTTTGTAAAGTATTTTACAACATTTTCTAAAATCAGAGCACCAGGCCCTAATTAACTGAGCTTCTATAAGGAAATAAAGCGAACAGAAAGAGGCATTTGTCAAAAAACCTGAGGATAGTGTAAAAATAGAGGCATATGTTACTACTGAGAGCATTAGTCATTTCTGATACTATTTTATGTATGAATCTCTGCCTCATTCAAAGTAGAAGGCTGAGCCAACAAAGTCAGTTTTAAGAACATTCGCACGGTGTTCCTCCGTTCCTGAGAATAAGCGTCCGACACTCGGGGAAATTGGAGATGCCTTATGGCTAGAAGAAATCTTTGCCACAAGGACAATCTGATATGTATCCTAAATTAATCTTCTAAAAACAAATTCCGATCTTTTGTACTGCCCTTAATTTAGTTAATCTTTCTTTTTGGATGTTCTTTCTTTGGAACATGTGTCCCAATTCATTATGATCAGCCAATATGACGATCCTGTAAAATATACTTTGAAAAATACACTCTCTTCGTTTACTTTTATAGCCTGTACAGAGGCAGTAGCTTACTTTGACCCGAGTTTTAGACTTTTTTTTGCCCTAGGCTATAACATTACTTGTACCAAACAGAAAACTGTATTTCAGAAACAGCATTAATATTTTTTCACACATTTAATCTTGAGTTAAAGAGTCAATTTCAAACTTCTGTCCATAACTCTGTTTCTTCTTTCTGTTGCTCTACTCTTTGTCCTTTTCCTCCCGTGTTTTAACTTCCCCTATTCTGTCTTTTCATCTCTTACAGTAAAGAGGATATTTCTGACACCCTGGCTGTGTTCCTTCTGAGAACTGTAACACTATGCAAACAATGTTCTCTTCGAAGTGTTATTGCATGTCATAGTAATTATGGAATCAACACTTTTATAGCCTTTAAAACAGCGCAGAGAGAAATGGAATGACTTTCTTATCAGCACAGAGAAAGTCACTGTCAAAACTGGGACTGCAGTACAGGTCTTCCAGTCACATCACTGGATCTCACTTTCTGTATATCAAATTACTGTTTTTTTGTCTATCTGACCTTTTCAGTGTGTTGTTCTCATTCTTGGTATTTTCCATCATAGTTAGGACACAGGCAAAATACCATTTTTTAAAATAACATAAATATGCTCAATAATAATACAATGGGATTTGTTTTCAAATTATGGATGAATTACATGTTAAGGAGGACTACAGCACATACCTATTTTGTTACCCATGGAGAATAGAAATTTCAAGATTTCCTATTATATAATTTCCTATTATATAATTATGTGCACCATTTATCTGAGATACATTTGGAGAATGAATATTTCTTGAAGTAAAGAGAACATTTTTGGCAGCTGGCTGGAAATTTCCTCATGTGGCACTGACTACACAGTACAACAAAGAATACAGTTCACAGAAACCTGATGTAATGATCCAGGGATATTTTAGATGTGAAAGAAGCGTTTTGCTTTAATAATCAAACCACAATAATAATACACTTTAATAAGGGAAGGCTGCTGATAATTTGGTACAGGGATATAACTTAAGACTTTAATAAAGTAATAAACACAGTGCTCATGTATGCTGAATGCTTCTAATTGTGAAATGAAGATTGCAGCAGCAGCAATTCTTTTATGCAGAGACGGCCAACATTTCACTCCAAAGTAAAACACCTGTTAAGCTATTTAGAAAGTGATGAGACCTGTGCAATCTTGGTCTAGACACAGGAGAGGTTCAGAACTTGTCTCAAACTGTTTTTCTTCACTCTGTTTCCAAAGTTTTGACAGTGAATTCAGACTTCATATTTCTCCATTGTGAAATTCAACCCTTATCTTTCTTCAGGAACATACTGACATCTTGGGTGTTTTAATCATGTAGTTGCAAAAGGAACAGTTGTACCCAGAAGTGCTGCATGACAGTCCAGATTATCAGGTAACTTTTACCAAGCTACCTTACCTTTTTCAGCCTGTGGAGTGGCTCCTCTGCTTACTAATTTTGCTGGCTGAGCTGATGTTTCCTCATCGAGGAGGGTGGTAATTTATCAGTTATGAAAATAAACCAGCCTTGGAGGTGTAAGTTAAAGGTAGTTACTTCTCCACATCTATAGTCCTTTGTTGGCCACATCTTAATTCTCAGTGACTGATGCCACTGCCTATAACTACAGTTACAGGTAACATATAAATGACCTATTAAATTTAGCCACGTCTGATTTCCTATTGAATATGCCTTGGGCTTCTTTCATCTGCATACCTGAACTTGAGAAAATATATCTTCTTAAGGACTGACCCTGGCATTATTTCTTTTCCAGCATGTCTTTTCCAGGTTCTTAATCTCTTGTATATTTTAGACTAAAATGTCAAATCCCAGCTGTGACGTTAGGCCTCTCCTAGCCTACGTGGCGTGGGGGTGTATATTTCTGTGAGTCAGAATATTTGAATGGCCCGCCTTGCACTGCGCCGTTGCGTCTGGATTCAGCTTTGTGCGTATAGTGGAGATGTGAAAAGGTGATGGAAAATAAGGTGGGAAAATAAGGTATTTCTTTCAGCAGTTAACATGAAATGTTCCTTTCGTGTGTTAGGTTAACAAGCACCAATAAGCTGCTTGTGAGGTGGCACGTATCTGTTTGGTACATCACTGAGAATACTTTGGTCTTCTGGTGTGAGTTCTGTTATTTAACAGCTGACGAGCGCTGCATCCCGACCTGCAGCACAGTGCTGTATTGGCAGGACCTTCTGTTTCCTACTGCAGCAGTTGGTGTTTATGAAAGTAATCTCGTTATCCAAACTTAATCATGTTTTATGTGTACTTGTCACGTTTGTGGTAGTGCCAGCACAGGCAGGTGCATGGGAAAAACATTCCTTTTCCAGGTTAGACCGTTGATGTCAGATTTTTTCCTTTATGTTAACAAATGTTCTCTATTCCCATGTTTTAAATTATGATATCTGCTATAATACCCCTCTACAGAGAGCATAAAGGATTTGAAAAACAGCTGCAAATGCTCAGCTTTTAACGTGTATTTTTATTTAGTTAGCAAAAATGGGATGATGTAGTAGTTGCTTCTCTCAAAGGGGAGATACACTGTTCAGGTTTACTGTAATTTAATATTGTCTACTGATGACATGCAAAATGATTTAAATTAAAACATATATATCAGTGTTCATATACTTCACTTTGTTCCTTGCTGAGGTGGAGGGACCTGGAGGAACAGGAGTAGTTTAGATAAACAGCCTAAGATTTCTTCATCAAGCTGTGCTAAAGTGAATTAAACATGGCTTATTTTATAATAGCATCTCTCTTTTTTTTTTTTTTTGGTATCAGTTTAATTAAGTTCGTTTTAAATCATGGTCAAAGTCACATTGGGGTATCTTCCATTTTTTTAATTTGTCTATGAAAATCCACAGTTCTCTAGCCATTGCTAACATGTCCCAGCCTGAGAGGTATCTTTTATCCTTGAGTATTAGAATCTTTATTTTCCTTTAGTTGATGATTCACTGTGTGTAACAGGTGTTTTCCTCCAGTACTGCTGCTTAGTCAGTTCCTATTTTAGTATTTGTAGAGTTGATTATTTATATCTAAATATGGTACTTTGCATCTTATTTATTCCATTCCCTTTATTTCAGACCATTCCTGCAATTTAAAATTGCTTTGAATTGTGTATATTGTCTCTCTGTAAAGGACTTCCAGTTTTACTCATCCTGATGTCATGCATATTTTATAAGTATAATTTCTATTTCCTTGGTTGCAATTGGAACTATTGAACAAAACAGAAATGTTGGAAATGGCCTCACAGTTTGATAAGGAAACATTGATAACTACTCTTTGAGTAGATTTTCTAAACCGCTTGAGCACCTATCTTGCAGTGTTGCCTCTAGATTGTATTTCATTAGTTTGTGTGTCAGTGTCAAAGCTTTACTGAAGTCAGGATACAGACACTGTATTTCTTTTTACCTACTAATAGATTACCCTGTCAAAAGAGTACATTACAGCAGACATGATTTTTTGACAACTCTTGTGCTGTTTGTTTTTTATTACCTGGTTGTCATTTCTGTACTCACGTTTTTCACTGAATAGCAATTTGTTTCTGAGTGCTAAAGTTAGGATGGCAGTCTGTAAATCTTTCAGACTTCACTTATTCACTTTTTCGGTGTCAGTGTTAACCTTCCTTTTTAGACTTCTCTGTCTTCTGGCTTTTCTATGAGTTGCTGTGAGTAATAACTAATGATTCAGATATTGTTTTGATTATTCTGTAAGTACATTAAATTGACAACTTGGCAGCATCTAGCATATTCTTAAGCCTGTTCGTTATTTACACTGGTCTGTGTGGCTAGTTCTTGCTTGAATTAATTTTGTTAAGTGTCTAGTCACAATTAGTTTTCTAAAAATGATAACAAAGCATTGAATTATATATTCTTGCATACATCGTCTATTGTTCTTTTCTTTATTCTGAAGTAGTTGATATGTGATTTACTTTTTCTTTCTTGTACTTCTAAAATAGTTATTGTAAACTTATTTTTGAGTCCTTTCTGAACTTGATCCCTTTCTGCTTTTTATCCCTGCACGACTACATTTTGCTTCCTTGTGATCAGATTTTAGTTGTATGGCCCAGTCTTTCTGTTTCTTACATTTTGATGTGTCTTGGAAGTTCATTTGTGTTTCATGCCTTTTGTATGTATGAGGATAGCTTTGGTAATATGTTTAATAAATGCAGCTATTTTCAGTTATCACTGCATTTTTTTTCTCCCCTTTTGCATGTAAAATTAATGGTGTTCAACCATTCCTGCGGAGTAGGCCACATACTTTTAGGGGCAGGCAAGGGCTGTTGCATGACCAGAGTTACAGGAGGTACACAGTAGAGTCGAGCTGTCTCTCCAGCAGAGGCTCTCCTGCAGCAGTGGTCCTACCACTGGAACCATCCTGAGGCAGGTGCATCTTCTGGCTGTCACAGACAGGATTAGGGCTATTGTTTTATAGGGTTATTATTGTTTATTAGGGTTATTGTAGGGCTACAGTAAGACAAAGCAAGAAAATGAATGACTGTACTGGATCGATTGGACCGAAGCGCTCTCATCTTGTCTCAGTGAGCAGAAGTGGGTGGCTAGGAAAGGGAAACAAAAAGGAAAAACAAGCCTGTGTATTACTTCACATTAATGCCTTCCTGCCTATTATCAGCTCAGGAACTTTTTGAACCAGATCTAGTTCTGTGTATTTTTTATCCCTCAGTAGATTTCTCTTCCATATGTTTGTTCTCCGTTGAACTCATACAACCTTTCAGCATCTACGATATCCTTTGGCAAAGAGTCCTAGAGGACTCACCCTTTTGCTTGAGAGCCTCCCTCCTCTGGTTTGTTCTTAATCTGGCTTCTCCCAGCTTCCTTTGACGTTCTTCAGGCTTTGACTTCAGGAAAAGACAGTGAGCTTTTCATCTGTGTCCACGTACATTGTATATCTCTGTGTCGTATTGTTGCTAAGTTTTCTCTGCTGTATTCTGAAGAGTCCTGGCTTATTTAGACAATTCCTGTAAGGGATCTGCTGTCTGTGGGTAAGGGATCTGCCGTGGGTGAGGAGGTCAGAACTACATTGCAGTGTCTGAGATACAGATTTTGTTTTATGGATCATAGATTTATTCAGTGGCATTTTTTTGAGAACTTCTTTATTTTTTTCATAGTAGCTCCTGAAGTTTGGTTCAGTTAATTCCCAAGGCTTTGACCGCTGTTGATTATTGAGCCAATGTTTCCCTGACCTTTTTGTCGTAATCCTAAGATCCTGAGTGGCAGGGATCAGTTCTGTGTCGTTTCACATGTGAAATCCAGCTCGCCAGCCCTACAAAGGGAAGGGCCGGTTCCTCCTTTTGCCTCTTGTTCCCGGCTGTTCAGTCCCATCACTTCCTCTGCTGTGGCCCTTGCTGGGTCCCTCAGCTTGTTTAACTCCTACTCCACCAGAAAAGTGCTTCCCTTCCTCCTCCCACTTGGCTTTGCTCCAGGTTAGTGAGTTGAATCAGCTCATCGAGCGGTCAGAGAAGAGAAGTGTCAGGAGCATGCGGCCCAGTGCACAGTAAAGAGCAGAAATGCTCCTTTTTCGGCTGCGGTGTGCTGTTAGGTCACCTTAGCTGTGTCCATAAAGTGCATGCTTGGAATCAGCTTGCGGCGTTTGGCTGTTATTTTGCTTTCCAGAGTTAATGAATTCTGTCATTTTGTTATCACTGTCACTCAGCGTACTTTTACTCTGCTTTAGATTTCCTGAAATACTTGTACCCATTTGCTAGAGTGAAATTGGAAACAGGGCCTGTGGGTCCGTCTGGGGCAGAGCTGAGCCCTTCCAGTGACGGCTGGCTCCGTCTGCCTTCCGAGCCTTTTGCACGGGTCTTTTTGTGCTCTTTGGAGATTAAGACGCTTGGCAATTGAAATGGATGGCGGTCTGGCTAAACGCGTTTGCGCCTCAAGGACCTTTGCCGAGGAGGCTTTTAATCATTAGCTGTTACTCTTGTGTCCTCTACACAAAGCCCCTTGGAGACACCGTCCTGCTCTCTGCTCTAGCCCTCCTCCCTCCCCATCAGCAGCAACTGCTCTTTTACACATAGCCTCCTTCTCATGCTGGCCTTCCTCAGGCACAGGACCACTGCACTCCTACCTTATTGCCATTTCATCAAAATTGTGTTTTGTTTTGTTTTACACTTTTTCCCAGTTCTTTCTTGCTTCAGGAAGAACCGTTGGAAAACTCAGAACTGAAGGTCTGTTTATTCTTCAAACTGTGGCCCATAATGTGTTAGTTATGTCCTGTCTCTGGATTTATACTGGCATAATTCACGGCATACTAATGGCTCAGTCTTCAAGGGCTGAATTTCATAAACAAATGTCTCTATTAATTTCTTAAAGTGAAACAATTCTGGTGCTGCAGTGTAGTTGTTGCTGAATATTTTGTCAGACTATATGCACATAATATTTTTTTCTGTCTTCAAAAGAGCTTTCTTGTAATTTTTCTTGGTATTAGCATATCCCTGCTGTAGACGCAGATAGCATTTTTTTAACATAAACCACGGCATTATTCTGGAAGGGTATCTGACCTAGAGAACTTAGACAAATATTTATATATTGTATGGAATTAAATGACTGTAATATTATTTTTGTTATATAAATACAGTTGATGTAAAAGTTTTATCTGGAAACCCTTGTTTGTATTTTAAATGAACTGTGGTTAGTAGTCTGCTTTTAGGGAAGGCTGATGAAGGAAAGATATCAGATTCAGATGGAGCATCGGAAGGAGAGAAATAACAAGGTGCAGTGCACACACTCAGGGCAGTGGAGCGAACACACAAGTCATGGTGCTTTGAGCTGAGGAGAGCTGTAAATTTGCTTATGTCTTACAGATTAGTCTTTGAGATTTAAAAGTCTGTTTTTTTTAAAAAAAAACAAATCAGGTGAAATTAATGACTGAGAAAGTTAGGGACTGAAAGGTGTTGAACAGCTTTAGGAATCATTGCTTTATTTGCTTAGAGATATCTGTGAAAAAAGGAAAACACATACATATTTATTTATTTCAGTGGTGTATGCAGTAAGGCTGAAAGGCTCTGATGTTTCTCCTGGCTGCTTCACTTCTCATCTTAACAATATTTTGACCACCAGAGCTTGTCTTTTAAAACTGCGCTGGCGATCAGCATGGCTGGATGGCAGTTTACCCAGCTCTACACTGAAAATTTGGATAATACAGGAAGTGCTTTGACAACTGTAGCAAAGTGACGCTTCCTTCTAAGTGCTGTCTGAAAATAAACAAAATAACAGGAAGGATTTTTTCCTTTCCTCTGACGCTTTTGCAGCGGTGCTTATTAATGCCTCTGACATAGCGTTTCCAGTTGTTCACGAAGCATCCCAAGAGAGCCAAGAGGCAAGACTTGAGTTTCTAATATAAATAATAAGCAGAAGAGTACAGAGGCACAAGATAGTTTTTCTGCAGCAGGTCATTTTGCACCTGCACACAATTTTTGTCCTGAAACACTTCACAGACTTACATCATACTGTTTCAGAAATAATTAATAAGATAAAAATTAACACACTAAGGCAAAAGTGAAAAGGCATATTTTCACCAGGGATTTGAAATGACTTAGAAAGTCAGTGAGGCAGAGAGAGGCATGAAAGCTGTTCCAGATCACAGGAGCAGCAAAGAGAAGGATTTTGCACCGACACTGAAGGCATTATTTTGGAAGGGTGAAGAAGAGGCCCGCAGCATTTGAGTCGATAAATAGTGTGAGACTGGAGTAGAATGAAGAGTGAAGAAGAAAATACTGAGCTGAGCCCTGAAGGAAAAACGTTCAAGGGAAAGCATTTGAGGGGCTGTCGATGTGGTCGCAACTCTAGGCAGCGCGAGGAGGAGTGTGGATAAGCACTGTGCAGGCTTCCCTAAAGAGCTGTGGCAGGGCATCTCACTTCCAAATCTGTACAGTACTGCTTGTTTTCTGTATACTCTGTCTCCACCTTGAGCAGATACTGCCAATCACTTGGAGAGCAGTGCCAAAATGAAACACTGTGGACAAATGTTCACTGGGGACTAAGATGAAGCTATTAAACTTGCTTCTGTACCTGGCCGCATCTGATTTGCTTGAAGATGAAGAACAAGTGCGTTGGCCCATCGCGTTATTTAGTCTCTTTAAATTTGTTAGTGCATAATGATGTGAGAATTTAGCAAAAACTCTTATTTCTTCTGGCTTCTCTCTGTATTGAGATTGCTGTCTGTATTGTTTCCTTTTCTTGTTTTTGTTCTTTCTTCTCTAATACTCACCAAACGTCTGAGATAATAGAGTTTTTCACTTGAACAGCAAATGGAACACCTGCCATGTGAAATCTCTCTTTTTCTCTTGAGTGAAGGCTTTAACTGACACTTCTGCTGGACACAGATTAAAGCCTTGGTAGAGCTGTCTTGGGCGGACGTTTGATTAATACAGGGTCTCTTTATTGTGACTCTGCCTTTCTGCTCCTCCTCATTAGAAATCAGTGACTCTTCACCAATTCATTCATGACCCTGAGAAAAAGAATGCTTAATAATGTAGCAGTTTAGATAGATAAATTAAATGTATAGCATGCCTTCAGCTAGTAAAACGAGCTATTTTCCCATGCGAAGAGGGGATTAAGCAGAGTGTGCGTTTGCCTTCTGCAGCTGCTGGAGGAAGCCCCTGACGGACCTCAGTGGTACGCACATACACGTGTACGTATGTATGTGTGTGTAAAATAATTGAGCACAGTCACTTTTCATGTGTATGCATGTGTTTGTTTGTTTATTTATTTATTTATTACATTTTGATGAAGTGACATGACATGGGGGTGGATTTATTTTTTTATTATTATCATTATTTTTATTTGCTGTAGTTTGTTCAGGAAAGAACTTCAAGAAAGTGTGTGGAGGTGTGTTTTGGCCAGAGTGCAATGTCCTCGAGGCAGAATCCTTGCTTAAATGAATTGCGTAGTTTATTGGGTTAGGAATGGGTAAGTTGATAGTTTGTGTAACTCTTTATTATTATATCATCGAGAGCTTTTTTGATTTTTAGTGATGCAGTCCTTCCCTAAACAGACTGTGTGAATATCTGCAGAAGAGCACCAGGGATTGGATTTGAAGAGCGCAGTCCTGTTGTTTGTCTCAAAGGGAGGTGCTGGGGTCTGACCACGATGGGGGTTCTGGTTTGAGACTTGCTGCAGGTCCCTTGAGCTGAGGTGCACCTTGTTGGTGGGAGCCCAGGCATCGGGGGCAGGGTGTGAAACCCAAGTAGATGAGCTCTGATGAACACATGCTGATCCCACACAGGGGCCTCTTGGATGAACTTCTGGCGCAAAAAAAAAGAGGCTGGAGTAGCTCAAATAAGAGACATCTCAGGTTCAGCACTTACAGAAAGGGGATTTGATGTGCAGTGGTGACTATGTGGCTGGGGAGCAGAAGCTCTTTTCTGCAGTGGTGGTATAGCTGCGTATTGCACTGGTGGTGATATCTAACATCTGCATGGCCTGGGCTCACCTTAACTCAAGGCAAAGGGGGCAGAGCACGGGGGTGAGGAATGGGCTCTCCCAGGAGAGGCTCTTGTGGCTCTTGCAGGAGTCAGGAGGGCTGCAGGTGTAGTTACTGGGCAGGCAGCGAAGGGGCGCAACCCCCTCTCAGAGCTGATGCAACCCTGTCTAACATGCTCTAGGTGACCCTGCAGACAGGGAGGTTGGACTAGATGATCTCCAGAGGTCCCTTCCAACCTTACTGATTCTGTGATTCTATGTTCAGAGGTTGGATCTGGAGCAGACTGGAACATGATTGTAAATGTGTGTGTCAAAGCTGCTGAGAAAAGGGTTAGCTGGCCCAGCATGGTAGGTGGTATTACAGAAAAGAAAAGAGGAAGGGAAGGGACATCTTAGAAGTTTTTAAGCCCTAATGTGGAGTGTAAAAAGATGCCTAAGACTGTGTATATATGCTTCTTTCTGAATAAATTCAGCTTTAGGAAAGACTTGAATGTTATAGTGAAGTGACAGTGGATGGGGGAATAAATCCTAGCTCTAGGCAGCATGAAGCAAGGAGCGGTGAATAAAGGATTAGTAAGGCTGTCAGGAAAGGGCCAGAGATTTCCTCCTTACTAAATAAACTTAAATGACTGTGGATCAGTAAAAGAAAGCTAGTTAAGGGAAGGTATTTAGGGGGCAGTACTTGAATGTTTTTGATGGGAAGTAGCTCAGATTTGGATATTTCTTTGTAATCTTGGGCCAGTTGGATAAACTCTTTTGATGTTCTTAGGATATCTATGAAAAGGAAAAATAAATCCTCACTTCATATAGCAGTGCCTTAAAATTGTCTGGGGGAAGTTCTAGAGAAGTACAAAACATTTTCGTTCCAGATAAACCATCCAACTGTTGTAGATTTTGTTTCCTCTCATCTTCTGATAGAAGCACAGCACAACCAGTTCTTGGAGCTGTCACCTGGCTTCATTTAGCTTGTTTTGCTTTCAGCCTGTGCTTAAAAGCCCCGTTTTAGAAAGTCATTTGAATGCAATGCAACTTGCAGCAGAAGAAAGTTAAGTGCTTTGTTTTAATGTTCATGTTGTGTATATTCCTAGGGTATAGCAGCAGAACTGACACTCACTTCTCTACTGTTCTCTTTTGCTAAAGTGCTGTTCTACTCACTAAAAGGCTTTTTTAGCATTCAGAAAGAATTCTTGTAAAACTATTGCTAGTTTTGTTATGTTTTATCAAGGTATATTGCAAGGTGTATTTCCTTGCAGAGAATGATTGGGAATGTTTTTTGGAGTTGTCACCTCCTTTCAGGAGCTTTATTGATGTTACTCCTTGGCATAGGAGACCCTTTTCATCTGAATACTCAGGTCCAAGCCAGCTTTGGAAACATTTTGTTCTGTGTTCCTTCTCATGCGTGGGGTTTTTTGTTGTTGTTGTTGTTGTTTGCTTTAATTTTCTTTATTTCACTCAGTCTGAGATTTCCTATTGATCTGTGGAGTAGGTGCTGAGTGGGAGTAGAGGTTTCACCAGGCAGCACTCTCTCTGTTTCATTCTTTACTTGTAGCTGTTCACTGTAGCTTTCCTCGTAGACTGTAAGTGTGATCACAAATTTAAGGCATCTTCTTTTGGATCTGGAAACATGAGTTCAAACCTCTCTTGAGCTCATACAGAAGATCATGCATAGCCAGCCCATCTATAAAATTAATAATGATTATTCAGGCTTAAAATTGTAAGGCTTCAGTGAAGCATAATAGTTACAGTGGGTGACGTTGGCTGCCAAAACCAATGTTCTTTATTTGACATAGTGGACCATTTTAGCTAGAACAGACCTTTTGATTTCTACCTTTTTGTAGAAACAAATTATGGCACTGCATCCAAACATCCCTGCTAAATTATGTGTGTGAAACTTCAGGAAAAAAGAGAATGGTTTTCACAGCCCAACCAATTTAGCATAAGCCTTTGTTCTTCATTATAAACAAGAGACAGCAAAATAAGCCTGCTCGGACTAATTATTATATCAGGCCCTTGGTGAACATATAGCTACACTGTGGAAGTATGCAACTTTTTATGGTTTATTTCTGAAAAATGTAAAATATTCTTAAGGAACATACTGAATATTGTAGGCTTATGTGTACCTCATTGCTCTGAGTAGATGTCATGCACTTCATGTTCAGAGCCTTGCAAAATGTGATTTGACAATCACTCCTGTTGAATGTGTATTCTGAGTGTCACTGCTGGAGGTGTATAACTTAAATATTCTGCTCATTGTTGTTCTACATTTCCTTCTTGCTGAACTTTGACAGTCTTATGCTTTTGTGAATAAAATATCTGAGAGAAATAAGGATCAAGAAAAAAATCTTCTGGCTCAAGACTAGTTCAGGTGAAATGAATCATAGAATAGGTAAGGTTGGAAGGGATCTCTGGAGATCATCTAGTCCAACCTCCCTACTCAAGCAGGGTCACCTAGAGCATGTCAGACAGGGCTGCATCCAGGTGGGCCTTGAATGTCTGCAGAGAAGGAGACTCCACAACCTCTCTGGGCAACCTGTGCCAGTGCTCCGTCACTCTCACAGGGAAGAAATTCCCCCTCACGTTCAGGCAGAATGTCCTGTGCTTCAATTTGTGCCCATTGCCTCTTGTCCTGTCACATGGGACAACTGAAAAGAGTTTGTCCCCGTCCCCTTGACACCCTCCCTTCAGGTACTTATACACTTACAGGTACACTTATAAGATCCCCCCTCAGTCTTCTCTTCCCCAGGCTGAAGAGGCCCAGCTCTCACAGCCGTTCCTCATAGGGCAGATGCTCCAGCCCTCTGATCATCTTTGGAGCCCTCCACTGGCCTCTCTCCAGTAGCTCCATGTCTCTCTTGTAGTGGAGAGCCCAGAACTGGACACAGTACTCGAGATGAGGCCTCATTGGGGCTGAGTAGGGGGGCAGGATCACCTCCCTCGACCTGCTGACAACATGTCTTCCTAATGTGCCCCATGCTACCATTGGCCTTCCTGGCCACAAGGGCACATTGCTGGCTCATGGTCAACTTGTCTTCCACCAGCACTCCCAGGTCCTTCTCTGCAGAGCTGCTCTCCAGAAGGTCAGCCCCCAGCCTGTACTGGTGCATGGGGTTATTTTTCCCTAGGTGCAGGACCCTGCACTTGCCCTTGTTGAACCTCATGAGGTTCCTCTCCGCTCAGCTCTCCAGCCTGTCCAGGTCCAGGTCATTCAGAGAATGGCAGCACAGCCCTCAGGTGTGTCAGCCACTCCTCCCAGCAGCCAAGTTGCTGAAGAGGCACTCTGTCCCCTCTTCCAGGTCATTGATGAAAAAGTTGAACAGGATAGGACCCAGTACTGAGCTGTGGGGGACTCCACTAGCCACAGGCCTCCACCTAGACTCCACGCCACTGATCACAACCCTCTGATCTCTGCCTTTCAGCCAGTTCTCAATCCACCTCAATGAAGACACAGGATGGGGGAAAACACACTTGAACTGGTACTATGTGACTGCTTTGTCAAAGAAATGGGCTTGTTTGTGTATTGCCTGGGCCGTGCACTGCCTCCGACATTTATTGGATTCACCCCAAACATAAGTGGCCTTAAATGCATTCCTTAATCTTTAAATTGATCTTTCTTTTGTGTCTTCTGTATTTAATATTTTTGTGTAGTAATATGAGCTTTTTCCATCCCAGTTCTTCAAGGAGAAGGTTTTGTTGCTGTGTGAATGGTGTGGTTAACAGTCCGTATCAAGAATATTTCCTTTATTCTTTTATTTTTTTCTTAAAAAAAAAGAAAAAAGAAAAAAACTCTGTGAGTACTTGAAATTGGAAACTTTTGATCACACTTGTGCTATGGATCAAGAAACCAAAGTCTGACTTCAGAAACGGGGCAATTACCAGAGTGCCTATTCACTTCATTTGTGGAGGCAGGCCTCCAGCAGAGGCTGAGCTTATTTCTTGCAGCTTTGGCAAATGAGCTGTGACATACTCTTAGTCATGATGATACTGAAAATAATCAGCTAGAGGCTACTTCGCATATTAAAATAAATCTAATCCACAGAGACAGAGAGGACTCTGGTTTATTTCTATATTTTTCTCCCTATGTTATTTGCATACTGCAGTATGTATTATGAGCAACTGCGGACAATTTTTTTTATATATATAACATTATAAATCAAGAGAGAGGTAAAATGTGTTTTTATTTGCCTTCTCCTTTAAAGAACTCAGGAGGGGCTCGGATCCAGACTTTTCAAATGCAAGTGTTGTTATTTTTGTGTTGAATATAGCAATGAAACCGTCATCATTGCTAAGCATTTAGAAACAGCCGTCTCTGATTTTTGTCCTCATTCCAACCTCAGTGTTTAAAAAAAATAGTTATAAAACTATGAGTGGTTTTGATAAACATTTTTCTATAGGTAATGATTAAGGAATGATTAAGTGAAGATTAAGGAGTGATTAAGATACAGTAATTTTATTGAGATAGACTTGAAAGCAAAAAGACTTTATAGGACAGCACTATATTACGTATTGCAGAACAGCTCTATTTTTGTTCTCCTTACTAAACCGGTTATAAATTATGGTGTTCTACAGTACAAGCTCAGTCCTTTTTCTTGTGTTCAACTTTATTTACGTTGTCAAGAACGTGAAAATAAAATCAACAAAAATGTCAGTAATCACTACAAATTCTGCATTAAAAATGTATGAATGTGAATTCTGGGGACAAAGGTATTTGAAGAAATAGAACGTAAGCTTTGTCTGTAATCTGTGTGTGACAAGTGACAAATGAAACCAGTTTAAATAATACAAGAGATTTGGGAGGAAAATAAGCAGTGCTTGAAGAATTTGATTTTACTTGCTTCCTAGCTTGTTTATGCATGTGTGCATGGCTACTTATTTTTCAAACAATTATGATATAGTAATAACAGTTTTTATTTAGCACTAGAAGAGTTCACTGAGAACATAGCAGTTGTTTCATCCCAACATCTGGCGAGATTAAGTATTAGTGCTACTGGTTAATGAACAGTTTGTGGATGTGAATGAAGATTTCAGGTTGTTTTTGTTTCTTGTGGTTTGTAGCCAACAAAGCCTTTGGGAAGAACAAAGCCTTCTGGACTGCCAACTGTATAGATTAATTTACAGCTGCCAGTTTATATTAGTAGCTCTATTTATTCTGCTTGAGTGCATGTTTGATGAAAAGAATATTTTTTTAGTCAACTGTCTTGCAAAGGGAAAAGAATTAAAACAAACAAATTTCAGCTAATTAGGCAAGCTTTTGCCAGCGGAGTTGCTTTTCCCTTTTCTGATAATTTTGGGTCACATGAAAGGACTGGAGTTAGAAAACAGAATTTAAGTTGAGGTTTGAACTTTGTCTTTAACCTGCTCCATTGTGCTTTGGTCATGCTGGGAATCTGTGAATAACGGCACCCATCACTTGGGCCGTTCTAAAACTCAACCAGACAAAGTACGAGGAAATGTTGCGGAGGGAACAATTCCGCATTGATAGAAGCAGACAAGATGATCTAATAGGGCTCTTTCATCTCTCCTTCCTGCCCTCTCTTGGCAATGCGTGTAGCGGTAAGGGGTGCGCGGCGGGGGCAGTTCCCGCGCTAGCTGAATTTCTCGTGTCTCTGTTTAGGAGCCTGGTCATCCGCAAGCTTTTCGTACGCTGAGCAGTGGACGTCTCGGGCTCTGGAGCTCATAAGCTGCCGTACGTTTCTAAGGAGCTTCTAATGCTCTGCGCAGCTCTACTCAGCTGGTATTTTATGCTGTTTTACTATAAATTTCCTTCTGTCTCAATCACCTGGCATAAATGACAAGGTTAGGCCTTTTGGACTAGTAAAGAGTTTAAGGTTCTGAAGGAGATCTGGTCCCTTTTTAAGCCTTTTCCAAGGGCTGTGAGTGAATAGTCTAGTTCTCCAGCAGCCCCTGGGGAAGGCAGAAGTGGTTTTTGCCCGGGGGCGATGAAGCGCGCTGCACCGGGCTTGCACAGTGTGGCCGGGCGCTGGGGAGGCCGCACGGAGGAGGCCAACCTCCTGGCTGCTTTAATTCCCCGAGGAACGCGCTGGCCGAGCGCAGGGAGCTCTGCGCTTCCCGTGGGGCCGGGCAAGCGTGGCAGCGCGGGGCCTGCGCTCGTGACCGTCCGCCCCGAGTCGTGGCAGCGCGCGGAGACGTTGCGACGCAGCCGCGGGCTCATCCAGGTCCACGTGTGAGGCCCGTGCAAGCGTGGCGTGGTCCCTGCCTCGTAGAGGTGGTGCTGTCTGTGCATGAGGTGGCTAGCGCTGACAGCGTGACCGAGATCTGTGATGTTTTATCCAAAGAGTCTTATGAACTTATGTGTGAGCTGTCAAGCCATAAGCAGCCAGCTTTTCCTTTGCCTTCCTCCCCCTGGAGCCTTAGCAAAGACTGGCTGAAGTCCTCACCCCTCTCTAAAATAATTGCTTTGAAAGACAGAAGTAGTTCAGAAGGGGATTAGTTGATTTACGCAGGGCAGAATCGGGCTCGTTGGGAGATGCTGCCGTCTTCCCCTCCCCCAGCGCAGCTCGTGCTCTTTGTTGCCCAAATTGTCGAGAACAGGATCAAACTGGGGCTTTCTGGGCTAAATCCTGCAAAGAGGGTTCCTCCCCCCTCCCAGATTTCGGGATGGCGAATAATGCCGGCATTATGAGTCTGCTTGGAAATCCAATGAAAGGTAGCAGGATATTAAATATCCCAGACTTTAAGCACAGACCTTCCACTGATACAAACAGCTGCTATCAGGTTCCCAACAGATGAGAAGAATCTGTTGGATGGACTGAAGAGAGTCGGTCCCATCCAGAGCCATCGTGCCCTGGCTTTGCCTGGAGCTGTCAGTCGTGAGGCAATGCAAAGAAGGAAAAGCTCTGTGGCTTTTGGAAACAGATTTTCTCCTGCTTCCTTCTGTAGCTGGCTCTTAAACTTGGTAGGTAGCAATTACAAATCTCAGGTATTTTAATACAAGTACTTATGAGAGGTGTGTACAAATCCATAGATACATATACAAGTACACACACACACACATATATATATATATATATATATATATGTATGTATGCATGCATGCGTGTATTTTTTTTCTTGGTGTGCTTTTGCTGCATAGTAGGTAATTAGCAGAGGATGATACCTGTCCTCTGATTACTACTTTTTCTGTCTCTCTTGGACTTTGACTTTCTGTTGGCGCTTGCAGGTGTCTGTCTCTGGTGATGGTGCAGATATTTGCTCTACAATGTGCAGCTTCCTTTGAGAAATACTTTCTACTCCTATTTTAGTCTTCGTTCGTTATCTTTGAATTCATTTTATAATACGCATTTAATACATGTCTTTTAACTGTTTCATGGCAAATGTTAGAAGTATACATTTGCTGCATTTAGTAAGAATGTTATTTTTATATGTCAAGAGACTTGTTTCGTAGTATGTGAAATACTTCAAAACTTTATAAGCTAGTCTTGCATTTTTAAGACCTTATGATAAAATGGAGGTGGGACTGGGCTTCTCCAGTGTCGTATTTGACCTACAGTGGGATAATTCCAGTAAAAAAGAAAAGAAAAACTTCAAAAAAACCCCAGTGCTTTTGACTGATTTTTCTACTAGTCGCTCTACAGTTTCTAGTGCAGGCGAAAATAAAGGTCTTCATTACTCAGGATATTGAAGATTTCAGTGGCCAGTTTGTATTTATGCTCTTAGTTTGGTCTTTGTTTTTTAAGTGAATAGATGTGGAATTCAGTTGACATTGGACTTAAACATTGAGACTGAAATTCTAATTGCACATTTTTATGGGAAAGATGATTCATCCTGTTTCTTGAAATTGATATGTTTTTACGTGGTGGCACAGAAGACTGACAAGCACAGCCATGATGTTGCATGTGCTTGCGCAACACTTGTGACAGTGTCTCTCATCTTGCTGAGACTCCATCATGAAATATGCACTAGGAAAAAGAAAGTGGACATCCTTCAAAGAGCAGATAAAACATGTATTAAAAACTAATACTTTTAAAATGTGAGTTGCAGTTTCAGAAAAAATAAATGTAGATAAATATGAAATTGGCTACCTACTCTAAACCTACATTTCCTGTAATTTGACAACAGCAACTTATATAACAATGTTGAAGCAATACCTAATTGCTGCTAAAGTTTTAAAGAAAGTAAGACCATGGACTGGGGAAGAGTTACAAATGTGGACATAGATTTTGTAGAAGTTATTAGCTTCAAGGAACTGTATACTTTCTTGAAGATGCAGCAAGGAACTCTTTGTTTTAAATTTCTTTAGCTTAGGTCAGGTTCTTATCCAAATAATTTAGAATGGAAAGACTAATTCTAAGTATCTTCTTCTTTCTCTAGTCCAGGAATAAAAACAAGATGTCAGAGTCTGAGGTCTGCTACTTTAAAAACTTTGAAGGCTATCTCCCTGAAAGTAGTTAGTGTACTATTAAAAATGAAAAGCTGTATGTGTTTCTTTTCTTATGTAGTCAGTGTTTAAGGTGGGGTTCTTGAAATAATTAATAAAAACAATTGTAAAACACTGTTTTCTACATTATAATTGAATTCTGATTTCTTTCTAAAAGCAGCCTTGCACAATCTTGTGAAGTAGTAATCATGTTGTTTCAAAAAAGTCCACCCAACAACTATTTTCAGTGCTTTTTTCATACTAAATACACACTTACAAAATGATAGTATCTACATGATTAAGCACCAGAAGTTTCAAATTTTACTGTGAAGTGTATATTCTGTTGCAAATCATTGTGCCTTTATCATTATCAGGCAGTAAGACTTCATCTTTTTTGTATCACATATAAAACTAATTCTCTTAAGTTAAATGAAACTCTCTCCCAATGCCTAACTTTTGTGGTAGGTGAGTTTGCTACTCCAAACTCCAAGGAATTCTCTCTTGGGACTTAAAAGCCCAGTGTGTGTTGGGTTTCCTTCAGAAAGTCTCAAGCAGAGAATGAAATGCAGTTGTATCAGCTGCAGTTGGGAAGTTTTTATTCTTGGATATCAAGGGGGATTACAAAATGAAGGAGGAGATATACTTTTGTTTGGAAATATACGGTCTCTTGTATTGCCTCTCTAACTGAGTCAAAAAGGTGTAACACTATGAGCATGATTATTGTTCTAGTTACAGGGACTTAGTAAATATAAAAGATCAGCTCTTCTCAGGGTAGTGACATGTGGGAATCTTTGGGAATGGCCCCTTTAGAATATAATACACTGAGGAGGCTATATTGCTACATATGTTTATATACCAAAGGTGATGTCTAGCCTGAACAGTTCACTGCCTGGAAAAGTGTTTTATATAGTTTCTTCTAAGTTATTTGTTGTGTGAACAGTTCCTAGACATACGTAATAAAGCTAAAACCATTCAGAAGGCTTCTGAAGTGTTTAGGCCCTGCAGAAGTTCTCCTTAAAATAGAAGTCCACAAACACCTGTGACCCATATAAGTTCAGGCAATGTCTTTTTGTAGGTTGCAGTGTAGCTATTGGACAAACTGGACAAAATGTGCTTTTTGCCTGTCACTGAATAACTGCTTTTGTTTTAAAGGCAGTTTTAAAGGGAATTTTTCAAAAATTCCCTTCTGTTATCTTTTGTCAAGGAAATCCTAGTTATTACTTGATATTTTATTCATTGTTTTATGTTTCAGCTGAATAATCAGATTTCTTAATTAACTTCAGTATGTCCTTGCAATGATCAGATTTCAGAAAACCTTAAGATCTGATTTAATGGCAGAGAACTCAAGTACTTATCAGCACCTGGCATATTTAATCCATGCAGTTTTTTTCTATACTCTATTTTTGTATACCTCTAAAATCATTATGCTTATTTTTATTGTTAGCAGTGAATAGACAGGTCTTATAAATAACCACAGAGATATTTAATTTTCTTCTTTTCCTTTCATTCTGCAAAAACATATATCCGAATGATTATCTAAATCACTAGAGGCTTGATCCTCATCTGCATGCTAAAGGGAAATCTCCTTGGCTTGTAGATAAACAGAGTACAGGAACCAGTCATTATCCCACTTAAGCTTACTTAAACATTCTTTAGGAATAAATGCTTTGATGACTTCTGTGGCTGGAAAGCTCCACGTCAAATGGTGGTATGGATTTGCTGATAAGAACCTGTATTCTTTCATATGTACAAGTCACTAAAAAAAAAAAAAAAAAAAAAAAAAAAAAAAAAAAAGTTGACTGTAAAAACAGTTGACTGTATTATTGAAATATATATTCAGAGTATATATAATTAATAAGTTGGCGTAAAATAATCTGTATGTATAAAAACGCACAAAAAAAGACTTGAAGTTGTGTGTGTGTGTGTGTACATATATTTCTTTTGAATTTTTTTTTTTCCCCAAGTCTTGACTTTTTTTCTTTCTTTCTTCTGGTGATTTTATTAGAGCTGCTTGTTGTTTCAAAAAGCAAGCAAACCTTTTTGTACACAGTTTTCCTCATGGCTGGTATTCTTTTTACCTAGATCTGATGGGCTAACCTCAAAAAAGTGTCTCTATTAGTTACTCTCAAGAGAATAAATAAAGCAGAGAATTTGGGGGATTTTTTTGTTTTGTTTTTGTTTTGCAAGTATTCCAAAAAAGTAGCTATTAAAAGGTACGCTACCTGGTTTTGAATTTTTTCCTCTTGTTATTCCTGCTTCAGAGCAGAAGCAGGCAGTCTGCTCAACAGATGTGCACTCGTGAGCGTGACAAGTGTACTTTCATACAGATTTGCGGGGGTGTCCAAACACCTCTGTGCACCTTCCCGGAACGGAGTCTCTTGTGTGAAGCCTGGAGCTGAGTCGGTAGTCGCAGTGTGATGTAATTGGACTTATTTCGTGCCCTGACATAAATGCAGAAGAAGTATACCTTTTAGATTCAGATATCCAGACTAGGAAAAAATAGTTGCTAGCATATTTAACCAGTCTGATTTTGAGTGAACATGAGAAAGGTAAGCTTGTCATTCCCTGAAATCTTTTGGGTGTTACTGGAACGAGAGACTGTTCAGGTCTGGACGCTTGACTCTTAGCCAACCTGTCTCCCTTGGCCTCCATCCTAGCGAAGGGAAAGAGAGAAACTTCCTCCAGAGGGCCAGTCAAAATCTCTAAATTAAGTGTCTGGTTTGCATGGCCTTCTGAAGGAACCTCTGTGTTTGCCTCAGTAAGATTTCTTAACAGACAACGAAGAGAATCGCGCTAAGATACCTGTGGCTGGGTGGGGTGAATGTACTTCCCCTGTCCCTTGTTTATCCTCTGGTTATTTTTGGCTTTGTTGTTGTTTTTTTGTTTGTTTGTCGGTGGGGTTTTTGGTTTGCTCTGGTATGGCCATGAAGGAGAGAAGAGAGGCAGTGGATATCAGATCCTTGAATTGTGGGACATAGTCTAGGGAGAAAATTTGACAACTTGTTGATCTGTTAAGTAGATTTCTATACCTGTTGCTCCTAAACTCCCCATATTTTTGAGAGATCTGAATAAGTGACATTTTGTGAGTTAGCCATTCTGTTGTTATCTATCTAAAGAGTTATTCTGTTTTAATGTGGAGGGCACCTCATTCCCACGGTCGTACTATTCTATAGCCTTTTGTTCATCTTCGCCTCTCTCTCTTTGCCCCTTCTGGATGGAGGGGCATAAATCTCTGTGAAACATCTAGCTAAAATGTCGGAGTGCTTAATAAAAACAGTGACACAGCTGGTTACATTTGTCACAAAGAATTTAAAGAAAGAAGAATGAAACCAAGCTCATAAATACAGAGCCAAGTTTTCCTGTAAGAATAGTAACCGTTCTTTAGTGTCTGTGTATTTATTCTGTAACAGAATACAGTTTTAACACTTATGCCATACAGTAAAAGTGCAGTTAGCAGAATTAATGTTCCTTTGGCAGCCATAACTTTCAATTGTCTACCTTTTATGTGCTTATGCTTCTTACATAGTATTTCTCTTTTTTCTTATTTTTTTTCCTTCTGATAAGGATTGAAAAGAGGGGAAGGAGGACACACTGGAGAAATGCTGTAATTCAGTTAAATAAATATTTGACTTGAGAATAACTGTTCTTTTTAAGAAATTCATTTTAGATTTGTTGCTGCATGACAATCCTGTTGATTTGAAAGAATGTGTACAGTTTTTAAACACCTGACATTAGACCCAGCAGAAAGATTTCTTAAGTGGACTTCTTCAGATGCTGGACTACAGATACTTGGAGATGGAGAAGGTTCAAGAATAACTATTCTAAGATCCCCAAAAGATCCTCTTCAGGATCAGAAAGCTGTTTGCAAATACAAATGATGAGAAGCCTACAGCTGTCTGGATATCAGCAGTTGGAGTGAAATCCAAGGCCCATCAAAATTAACAGCAAATTCCCAGTGAGTTCATAGGGCTGAGAATCACACTTACTCACTTTAAATTTTACATCTGTAAGATTAGATGTACTCAAAGTGGCACAAGGAATGTGTTTGTTGCTTAAAGATCCTAAATCACAGATAAATGAACAATGATTACAAGGTAAGTACAAGATGCTGGGAATTGCATAGCCCATGGGTATGGGCTCAGGACTGCAGTTACTGTTTGGAAGATGGTCTACAAACAACTTCTAGCTGTTTCTGTAGGAAGGTTGAAGCCTTGCAATAGCAAAGTGCTCTTTTTAATTGGCCTGTTCATTGTTATGTGTGGGATTCACACCATCTTAGAAGAGGTAAGTGAAAATTAGAAATCAAGTTTAAACTTACATTTGTTTAGGGGCTCCCTCTGAGGTCAGAGAAGGGGGCCAGAAAGAACTTGATGTTCTTCCTGTGACTGCGTGTTTCCATTTGTCTTTCTCCGTGGATGGTAGAAGGGACTTAGGCTGGTCTAGACTGACTCTTTGATAAGGTTGAAGTTAGACAAGGTATATCCAGCACTGTGACTATTGTGAGGCTTTGAGACCATTTCATGTAACACACTGGCATTAACTTCTGCTCAGTTTATTTCCATGCAAGACATTAGTGAATGAACATAAGGAAAAGCCATAGTGTAAAATTAAAATGTAATTAGTGGAGGAGAAAAGGGAACTCCAAGGAGTTGGCCAAAGGCTCCAGGGTTGTGTGTTTTTTCTTCCCCCTTGTTGCTGGGTGGATCAATAGATTCCGAGAGGAATTGTGGAAAGACTCTTTCACCAGCACTGTGTGATGTTAGGTTGACATATGTAATTTAGTTGGAAAATCTTAAGTAACCTTAATAGCAGAAAGTCCTAGCAAAGTTGACACTAATTGTCACCCCTGTTGTCAGTCCCAACCCAGAGATTAGACCTGAATGAACAGAGAAACCAAATTAGCATCTCCGCATGCTGGGCGTTGCCACATAAAGCCAGGTTTGAGCTGTGACCTGTGTCTTTGGGCAGAATCTCCTTCTCTGCCATTCCTGGGCTTCGGAGAGGATTTTGTCAGTGCCCTCAGTTTAGTGCCTCAGTTTAAGTACTGAGGATATGCAGATCACCTTTTTGTGAAGAGTTGATTTTCTAAGATACTGTTGGGTTGACAAATTGTTTGTTAAACATATAACAAACATGTATTTCCTACGATTAGGAGGGAAAAATTAAATAAGAGTTATGGCATCAATATCAACATTTCCTAACCTTAGCAGTCTTTACTTCATAACTCATTTTGTTTTTCAACATCAGTTATGATATTTTGCCAAACACACCAGGTGCATGGTGGAGTTCAAGACATTTATATTACAAAGGTAGTGAAATAGATCCTTTGCATTTTATTAACTGATTTTAGGTATACAAGTGATGTATACAAGTGATTTAATTGTTGGCTCTTGATGGAACAATCCTGCTCTTTTAGAATGTAATTACTAATTTTTACGCTGTTAAAGTATAGTTAGGATGTGTAACACATAATGACTTTGGCTAAAATATGTAAATCATATTACATTTAATATGTAAATCTTAGTTTGTATGCTTTTATATGTGTACACAGTACAAATGAACTCTGTGTACATCAGCTATATTTAATTGCAAGCAAAATGCCTCACACTATGGTAGGTGCAGTCAAACATGAGGCTAGCTTTAGTATTGTTCTAAAGTCACATTTTCTTAAATTCAAACTCTTGTCCTGCTGTGGTAAATGAAAGTTTTGTTGTTTATCTCCAGAGATAAGAATTTATTCCCTTATATATCACAGTTGCATTTTATTATTATTATTATTAATTAGTGCATGCATCAAAAATGAGGTTTTCTTAGATGAGGATGACCTGATATTAAAAGATGCATAATTTCTGATGCTTTCAGGACAAAGTTCTGTCTTCTGGAAAACAGAACAAAAGAGACTCAGTAACATATTCTTGGGAATGCATTTGGAGATGAAATTTTGCATGTAGCTAGCCCGCAAATATTGTTTATGTTTGATCACGTTTGAAACATTCAAAGCTCCCATGGGAGCAGAAGCAGATGGGCCGTGGTGTGGTGTGCCCTGTTGTTTGCTTAGGCAGGAATTACGGTGCTTCCGATAAAGGCGAAAACGTGAACTTGCCTGGTTTGACAAGACAAGTTCCTCTTTTTCATGGGTGTTCCTTTCCCTCTGCCAGACAGCAGTCTGTTTTCCCCAGGTGCTGCTAACTAGTTTTTGGAGGTGATGTTGGCAAGCGACCAAAACTGCAGGGGAGCGGTTGTCCACCCCTACTGCCTCGGCATCCCACCAGTCGGGCAGCCTGGGCTCTGCGGAGGGAACGGGGCCTCAGCGAGCCCCACGTGTTGGCTCTCCAGCTGCTTCCCAAGCCCCGTCCCACACGCACGTCCCCGTGGGAGCTCGCCCGAGCCACTTGGCCGTTCGCGAGCCAGGCTGGGCGTGGGAAAGCGCTGCACCTCGCTCTGGCAGCCTGCTGAGCATCCCGGCGGCATGTCAGCCAAAGCCAGGCAAGTCGGTGGATTTTCTGGACTGTTTATTCTTGAAGAAAAAACAGTCCCCCCAAAAAACTCCACCAAAAAAGTGTCCATACCTGCTAAATTTAATGTTTCAAAATTAATTTATGTGAGAGGAGGCAGGCAGAGTGTGACAAGTAGAAAGTTGCTGTACCATCTGCTGTGAAGTTAGATCATATTTTCAAGCATCTTTTCACGCAAAGTTACTTATTTTTAAAGTAAATCAAAAGTGAGCCTCCAAAAAAAAGGTTAAGTAATTCCAAAATGCCTTGGAAGTCTGCTTGTACTGCGAGATGCAAACTGTTTCCCTATTTTAATATTAAAAAAAAGAAAAAATGTAACTAAACTTCCTTAAAGAGTATCTGCGTAGCTGAGGCAAAAGACAACAGGATGTAATTGCCTTTTTCCCTGTTAAGCAAAATTAGAAATACCTCCTCCTAAATGATCTTTCATGCATTTTTCAAATTTGGGAAACATCTGCTTGTTTCCTGAATCATCTGCATTAAGCAAATCTGACAGTTTTTCTACCGATGTAGTAATTTATTATAAATATTTATTAAAGTATGCCCTGTTTTACGATGGCAAATGCAGTGACCAGTAGGCTAAACAATTTTATGCTACACTTCCAGGAAACATTCCATTATATCTTTTGTTTTGTCTGGCTGGTTATTGTCTTGTCTAACTTTCTAAGGAAGGAAAAAACAATGTAAATATAAGCAAAACTTCAGTGTTGCAAAAGAGAGATCTGGTCACATTTTCAAGGACGGATTTTTTTTATTTCTTCCCAAGGACAGAATATGATAGATGTGCGAGACATTTTTCTCTCAACTAAACTTGTTCTATGTAGTTTAAATTGTATCTGGACATTTCTCAATAATCATTGATTTTCCAAACTTTCTAATCTCTCTCATTACTACTTCTTAGAGTTACTATAGTCTTTTATTTAAAGCTGTGAACATGGGAAAAAAGGGAAACTTCTGAACAGCTAATCTGATATGGCAGTGTGCCAAATAATTCTTGCATCTTTCAGATCTCATTATGTGGAGTAAATCTTTGTCCAGTGAAATGTTCAGGTTTCCCAGAGAGCCTTAATGCAGGAAATATATAACTTAAAAACAGAAGTTTCTTAGCAATTTAAAATTAAGCCCACACCAAAATAACATAATTCATATCATTAACACTTTGGGGTGTGTTTACTTTTTTTATTATATATCAATCATCATTCTGTTATCTTAAGGGCCTGAAACATTTAAAGCATATATTTTTTTCCTCATACATCTTTTGTCTCATTGGAATAATGCAAGAATCTGCCCTGACACCTCTGCAGGGTCCTCCTAGGCTAGTGTTGTGCTGCTGATGCACAGCTCAATGCCATGCTGTTTTCCCGTTGTTCTGGTAGATTCATAACTCTGCAGTCCCTAATCGTGCAGTCCGTTCAGCTTAACAGCAGTCCGTGTCCACGGCACCAGGTCGTGTTCCTCCCAGCCTGAAAAGAGATCAGTTCATCACTGGTTCCATTTGCACCTCTTGGTACCTCTTGGTATCTGAAACTCTTTTTTTTCCCCCGCTCATTACTTATCATATTGTTAATAGCTGCTGGTTGAGCACCCCTTTCCTATACCTTTTCCAGTCCAGCTTCCCACATCCCATTCTGGCCAGTGTCTCTACTAACCTCTTCCTAATCAACGTTTATACCATGCCCTGCCTCCTCATCCTCACTTGAACTATCAGCTGTCTTCAGTTCAGTTACCTGTATTGTTCTTGGACTCCTGCCCACACTAGTGTTTTCTGATCCTGTCCTCTCTGGGTTCGTCTGCCACCTCAGCAGTTTGCTTGGAGAATCCTGCCCCGTCCAACTTTCTGGTAATTGTTCTATATGGTTGTGCCCTTGTTCTTTTTCATCTTTTTCTACACCCTGTGGAGACTGCCTTGAGATAAACACTAAATCAGTTACTGTCTCTGTGCTGAAGACTCTTGCATTGCTGCATGCCTGGCTTGTCTTCTGCATGAGCCAGAAATATCTGTCTTTTCTTTTCAACATACTCTTGTGGACATGGAGATGTCAGCTGATATTTTTCTATCCCTTAACCTCTGAATTTTTCCGCTTTCCCAGACTCTCACCAGCAATTCCGTATTTTTGATCATTTGGACAACACTATTACCCTTCTTGCCACTCAAATTCATAATATCTTTAATACAGACATCCTTTAGGTGATTGTGTCCATGCTGTACCTCAAACTTGCAGAGTCCTTTTGCATGTATCTCTGACATCCATGCTGTTAAAACTGTGTCGAGGATTTCTGTCTCACAATTTGTGCATCTGTTACTGTAATATGCTTCACTGATGTTGGTAATGTTAGGATTTTACCCTATTGCTACTCTGCAAAGACTTTTTCCTTTTCCTAGGGAACCTCCTTTCTCCTCATGACAATCTCCTTTTTCTCTACTATAACAAACATAAAGTGGCTGCCATCTTTTTTGGGGAGGAGGGGGACATCTTGGGACTTGTTGCCTTTTCTTTGGGGTTAGGAGCTTGCCTTGCATCCCTGGCTGATGGCCAGCCACTTCTGTCCCTGCTTGGCACATCTTGACATGAACACTGGGCTGGTTTATCCTAGGCTGTCCCTTGTGCTGAGGAGGAGCTACCTGAAAATGTTGGTGATGCTACCTTGGCAGCCACATTCAGAACCTCTGCTTGCTTTGCTGTGATACCTACAAAAAGATGATAACAAAGAAGCTGCCAAGATGCCTGCATGTTTAAACTGATTGCAAGATAATTTTTGAATCTGTCCAACTTACGTTTCTACCTGTTCATTTGTTGCCTTTTGTTTTTCTCTCAAATTTTGGACCATGATTATTTTATGTTCTGTGTTTGTATAGTCACTGCAGAGTGGTGCGGGCTGCTGTATGCTACGTGAAAACAGTTCAGTGGTGGTTATATTAAACGTTCAGCTGTCTCGGTAATAACATCAATCTGAGCAGTTGTGTGCAGGGCTGGATGAATAGGGATAATTAAACCCTGTTTTTCTTTTTTTGCCTTCTGGATGCCCTCCTTGCAATTCTGTTACTGATTTTAGAGGTTTCTGTGTAAAAAATGAGGGTACGTGTTTGTCTTTCATAGTCAGTAAAATCATGTGATGCTTCTGCCCTTTCATATTTCTGTAATATAAATGAGCTTGTTACACTGTTGGCTTCATTTCACCTGGGAACTATCTGTATTTCTTCTCAGGTATGCCGTAAGTTCTGTCGGTTGCTGTTGATTTGGAGAAGATGCCAAAGCAGAAAACAAGGGGAAAAAACAGTGGAGCAATAGAAAAAGGGCAGAAAGATGCAAGATTTCAGAGAAAGATTCTGGAAGTACTGGGTTGAAGGCAGCTGACAATGAGACCAAATTTCCGTTAATAATGGACATCTTTTTATTTCAGGCTAATTATGATTTTCCAAAATTGAACAGCAGCTTGATTCAGACTGATTTGTGCAGGAAAATAAATACTTCTATAATAGTTATAAAAACTAGAAGGGCTTATTCTGACAGCACCACAAACTTAGTTTTTTTCAATACATAGCTAATGATCTAGACTGAAAGTATTTTAACTTTCTTTAAAAAACACATGCTTACACCTTTTCTTTTGCCATTTCTGTGAGGTTTTTTGATTTGTATTTTCAAATTGCCTTCCACTGGTAGTAGGTAGGGAACAGGTGTTTTCCCATCTGGTAGCACGCAGGTTCTGAATGTGTTTCCATTAAAGATTCCAGGGTAAATGTATTTAGATCAGTAGTTTCCAGGGACCATTTGTAGGTGCGTGATAAATTAATTGTACATTTAAAATGTATTTTGTAATGTGTAAATGAAATGATAAAAGAGGAAAATATCTTGTTGATCTGTTGAGTTAATGGTAAGTCCCATGGAGGAAATTAAAAGTGTTGATCAGAATCTCTACAACAAAGGGGGAGACAGTAAGAAGCTTAGAGATACAGCGCAAAGGAAAGAAGGTAAAGTATTGTATTAGCAAACACATTTAACACCAGTGACTGACAGGAGACTGGATTTGAGATGAAGGCCTGAAAAAAGAGAACAGAAAGAAGAAAAAGAACATCCCAAAGAGATAATAGTGCTCCTTAAAAATGGCAAGTGAGATCCTTTGCTGTTCAATTTTGTTGATGTTTTTAATTATTTTTTAATCTTTGATTTATTCTTAATACCTCAGTTTGTAATGTGGGAAAAATGGATTTACTATGTCTGCCTCCTCATCTGTTGTATAATATTCATGCTGAAAACTGCCTTGCATATAAGGATCAAACTGTATTTATTCAAGTGTAAAGGAAGTACCTAGCAGTAAGAAAATCAGTCTTACCATGGTTGCTCAAAATGCTCATCAGAGTGGAAGATGAGGTATGAATAAAAACCAATTCATGGTCTCCCAAGTGAAATACATGTGGAAGAGAGAGGCTGAATATGTTTTCATCTCTGTGGAGGTGTGCTTTCTGACAGCTTGCAAGGATGGAAACAAGGATAGGGAGCAATTCTAAAACACATTTTTGAAGATAAGTAGTCCAGATGAGTGTGTATTGAAAGAAATTAAAGGGCTTCTTTTAAGGAGGAAGTGTATTTTGAAGGAGTGTGTTTTGAAGGAAATCAAAAGCAAGTTTTCTCCTAGAGTCATTCGCACTCTGCAGTGTGAAGTACTACAGTATTCTGCCATACTTCAGCCATCTGGTTTGTGAGCAGGGCTGTTTTGCTTGAACTTCCAGTTTCGGATATTAATTGGTCACAGATGGTCAGGTAAAGATTGGAGTTTTGATAGGGACTGAGGAAGTTTGAAAACACTGACCTGAATTTCGAAGGCATCCTCACTTTTCATTTGATGACTGATGTAGGAAGCAATGTCACTGGAAGTCCAACATGTGAGTAGTGCCTGTCCTTCAGCTGCCTCTTCTATATGCAAGGTACTGGGAGATACAGTACTACTCGATACCATCTCCCTGTAATTTCAAATGGTAAGCAACAAGTGTACCATGGCAGCTTTTGCCCTTTTTCAGTTTAAACAGCATGCAAAGATACCTGATCATTTGTGCCTTTTCAGCCCCATTAAAGTGTCTCAAAACTATTTGTAAGTATTCCAGCAAACCTGGGGACTCCAGATGGTGCCAGACTGCTTCAGCCTCACCTCTGCTGTAGCCTTCCTCAACCAAGAGGTTAGTGGCAGAAAAGTAGTTGCCAAGACTATCAACATTAAGAAATAATTTACTGAGCCAACCACCTAGCAATTACTTAAGGGTTACGGGTACTTTGCCCATCCTTAGGAAAGGCATTAACAGTCTCTACCAGTACTAGTTCCATTATTTCTCTGCTGGATTTATCTAACAATAGAGGGCATATATCCAGCTTGTTGGCAGTGATTCTAAATTCAGAACTTCCCTGAGCAAACTACGTACATGCTTAAAAAGACAAAATAGAAAACTGTCCATGTAGGAGTCAGATTCAGATGTGATCTGTAAAATAACAGGTAACATATTCTATGTATACGAAAGTGTTCCTTAGGAACCATTAAGGTATTAACTACCAACTGGATTTTAATTTTCTGTGAACTGATGTAAGCTTGCAGTGTGAGGTTTAGTATAATTTGGAAAGCTTTTTGTGGTCTGTTTGATTGGACTTGAGGAGCTATTATGAATTTACAGAAAACTGGGTTTTGTACCTGGAAAAAAAATGATATATTACATCTACCTTTAATAACAGGGTTTTACCTGGTATTCATGGGCTAGGTAAGTGGAATTGTTTAACATTTTAGCTTTGTTTACTCTGCTGAGAAAATATTAATTCTTTCAAACCCTACTGGTCATGCATAAATGCTGTGAGAGAAATATAGATTCTTTCCAAGTCTGCCTTGTAAGCTGGTAACACTGAGGGACTGTTATATGCAGCTAAGAGCTCACATTTTACTAATGTTGTGGATTATTCGCTTTTAATCCTGGTGTCCATTTCCAGTGCTTTTGTCTCTGAAGAACTGAAAAGATTAAGTACCATCCTTACGGTACGGAACTGATGTCTCTTTTGTTTTGGAGTCATACTTTGCTTTACTGACGGAAATAAATATAACTCTGTACTCTTACTAACTATGAGAAAGTACTCGAGAAACTGTCCTGACATCTGCAGTTGTAACATATTTGTTAGTGGACTGCAGTTGTGATGACAAGCTTCTCAGTAAAGGCACTGAAAAAACGGAGATGATAGTGGCAGAATAGAGGAGGGAAAAGTTGACCTCTGCATTCCAGCTGCGTTTGCCATTCAGAAAGCTATTAGAAAAGCCATTATTTTATTTTTAAATTGAGCAGGTTTAAAATAGACTCATTGAAATTGATGGTACTCTCTGGACTATTTTCATGGAATGAAATTTCAGATTGTAAGTAACCTTTAACAAATAATATGCAAGTTAGCAGCATGTTATGGTAATTTCATAAACTGTAATTTGCATTCTAGATATTAATTGCTATCTGAATATTTGTGTAGGAGTAAAATTAAATCTGTTAGTTCAGATGGGAAGTATAGTTTCCAAGGAGAAGAGATAAGAAATAATCTACTCAAGTGAAATCATATTAATTGTGTTCCTGATGATTCTAGCTGGATGAATGATGTAGCTAATAAAAGTACAATTTACTTAGGTTTTCATTCTACAACACTAATGTTTCTGGTTTCCTTGTTATTTTTTTAACAAGAAACCTACTGTTTTTCCAGTTTCCCAGTGCATTCAGAATAGCATGTAGCCTGTGCTCCTTGTAGAGTTTACGACATATTCTGGGAATCTGTTCTCAGGGTATGGCAGTTGTACCTGAGTACAAGTAATGTGTATATTCATTCAAGGAGAAACAACAAGAAATGGAAATGAATTGGGCATTGATATCTTCTAATAATGTTCAAAACTTGGGGCTTACCAGAAGGAGGAATTTGCCTCATTTGATGAAATAACTGTGTGAGGATGGAGGTTTCTGATCACTTTTATGGGGACAGCTGCTCTCATCATACCTGCATACTTGGAAGTAAGTAAAGCAAGGAGAGAATTACATGAATTCAGTAATAACATGAACCTACAGGAACACCGTTACATCTCCTGTAGTGTATCTTTCCTAGTACGTGTGCACTGACTTCATAGAACACCAAGTCTCAGCAAGATGGTAAACAATTGTAGGAAATAAATGTCAGAATAAATATTGCTGATAGATATGGAATGCTAGTTTTATGTGATACCTTTTAAAAATTAAAATGTGTTTGAGGCAGAGTATTTGTGCACAAGTTGCTTCTGAAGCAGTTGGAGGTTGCTTTTATTATCAGCCTTTACCATCCTCTTTGCCAGATTAAACAAGACCTGCTCCCTCAGCCTCTCCTTGCAGGTCATGTTTTCTAGGTCCATGACCCTTGGATCCCTTCTAGTTTCTCAACCGTCTTCTTGAACTGGGGGCCCAAAACAAGGTACAGTACCACAGATATGGCCTCAGAAGCAATGAATACATAATCTGATTTACTGGTTGTGTTCCTACTGATGTAGTGCGATATGCAGTTTGCCTTAATTCACAGTTGGACTAAACTGTTGGCTGGTATCAATGTAGTTCTTCACTGTCACCCGTACATCTGTTGGAAGGGCTGTTGCTCAGCTGTTCAGGTCCAGTCTGTCTGCACATGTGGGCTGTTCTGCCCCAGTAGAGAAATTAATGCTTCTCCTTGTTAATCTTCATGAAATTTCCATTGATTTAGTTTTCAAGTTTCTCAAGCTCATTGGATCGACACTCCGCATTTTAACAAGTCAACCATTCTCCCAATTTAGTAACATTCAGTGCTCTGCCAAGGGCACATTTTGTGCCATCATTGAGGTCATATATCATAGAATTGTTAAGGTTGGAAGAGACCTCTGGAGATCATCTAGTCCAGCCTCCCTGCTCAGCAGGGTCACCTAGAGCATGTTAGACAGGGTTGCATCCAGGAGGGCCTTGGAGATCTCCAGAGAAGGAGACTCCACAACCTCTGTGGGCAACCTGTGCCAGTGCTCCGTCACTCTCACAGGGAAGAAATTCCCCCTCACAGTCAGGCGGAACTTCCTGTGCTTCAATTCCTGCCCATTGCCTCTTGTCCTGTCACATGGGACAACTGAAAAGAGTTTGTCCCCATCCCCTTGACACCCTCCCTTCAGATACTTATACACATTGAGAAGATCCCCCCTCAGTCTTCTCTTCCCCAGGCTGAAGAGGCCCAGCTCTCGCAGCCGTTCCTCATAGGGCAGATGCTTCAGCCCTCTGATCATCTTCGTAGCCCTGCACTGGATATATATTAAACAATATGGGCTGCCCTGGCATTGACCCCTGCATACTTTGCTCATTATTGGCCCCCAGCTGGACAGTGGTTCGTTAGTTACTAACCTCTGAGCCCAGCTCTACAGACCATTTGTACCCATCTATCAGACTGTTCACCCAGCCCATATTTCCTGAGCTTCCCAGTGAGAATGCTGTGGGAGAACTGGTCAAAGCTGTACTAAAGCAGAGGTACGTTACATATACCGTGCACCCCGGAGGCCTCTTGGTCTGTCATACAGGGCAGTCTAGTTGGTCAAGCCTGGACTGACTTTGGTAAATTTGGGTTGGCTATTCCTGATTTACCTTCTTGTCCTTCACATGCTTGGACATGGTTTCCAAGAGGATGTGCTCTGTGATCTTTCTGGGGACTAAGCTAACTTAACAGGTCTATAGTCATCTGGCCCTGTTACCTGTGTCTCTAAGGAAGGTGGGAACATTAGCCTTTATCCAGTTATGATGGACTTCTTCCACATTGCCTTGATTTTCTATAATGATAAATGGTCAAACAGCTCTTTCATTACCCTTAGGTAAACCCCATGCAACCCATGGATCTGAATATATCCAGCTTCTCTAAGTAGTCCTTACTCTGTTGCTGGTTGGTTATTGCTGTCTTTCCCATGCCATGCTGGTACACACAAGGCCTGGGAGCAGGTTTTACCTGCGAAGACTGAAGTAAAAAAGAAATTGAATACGTCAGGCTGTCAGTAGGCTGTATCATCTGTTGGTAGGCTGTCATCTTCTTTTATTATCTGAATAACAATTTCCCTGCACTTACTTTTGCTACTAATACACAAAACTGCTGTCCTGAGAGCAGCAGCAGTTTAGCAGGGCTTATGAGCAGACTCACTCAGAGAGTCTCAGAGTAGTGACTACAGTTTTCTAAACTGGATGCCAAAACTCAGATGGCAAATTTGTAATTTAGGGACTTGAATGACTTGATTTTTACTTTCAACATGCTAACTACCAGCATCAGCTCCTGTTAAGCTAAAATATGGAGCTCTAGAGATGCATTGTACTATAAAACAGCTAGAATAAATGAATAACAGCAAATAATTCTGTGATTTGTGAAAACAGCCTGTATTTTGCGTTCCATCACTTAGCCCACTGACAATAACAGATACTTATAGTGTGGTAAAGGAATCAAAACACAGTTTAAAAGTTGAAGCGTTATATAAACAGGAGCTTGAACGACCAACTTCATATTAGTTGCAAGAACTTCTTGAAAGTGTGACTAATTAGTAACGACTTAAGTTATACAACAAAGGATAAAAGGAATTGAACTAAGGTCTTGTTAAATTAATCTTTTTATGCAGACTGTGAATTGAGTTACAGTTTAGGTTCACCCTTGTTCCATTTTATATTGTCAACAGCTCGTGTGGAGGGGGATCATACTGGAAAAGAAAGTCTAGATTTATGCTGTGAAGAGAAAAAGTCAACTTCTAGTATTTTTATTAAATGCTAGTTGGAGTGGGATCAGTATGATGGTTTGATTAAAATTTCCCAATTTTGTTTTGTTGCAATTTGTTCGGCTGAACTTGGTTTTTCTCAGAACTGCTGAAGGTCTGCACTGAACAGGTCACCTCACGCAGTGCAGGTTGGTGCTCTCAGCAGTCAACTGGGGTAATGGGAGAATATGTGAGATAAAGCATTTGCGTTTTGGCCTATCAAGTCTTTTAAGTTGGACATGAAACTCCCAACCCTTGGTTCCCTTTCTGAGTTCCTTCATGCAAACAGACATATCTACTTGCTTGCTGTGAGTTACATTGCCTGTCCCCCTCCTCGGGGCTCCACCAGGCACAGCTGTGTCTTTTAATCTTCCAGCTTGCTGTGCCTGGCCTGTCGGGTCATATGGTTGGAGGGAGGCCGTGGCATTGCACTGTTCAACAGGGAGAAATGCTATAAAGCTAGATCCTGCTTAGGGGGCTTCCTGCCCCAGCGCAATGGAGGACTGTAACCTTCCTCTTTCTGGTGATGGTATTGGCTTCATCCCCACTGCATGAGCTCTCCCGTCAAGCACTTTGTTGTGTTGAGACTTGATGCATCAAAGCAGGAAGCAGCTTGAGTGGTTGGTGCTTCCTCTAAGAACATCTGGGCCCAGCAAACCCATCTATTGCTATTTTACTTGGGTTATGATTATCTTCTGTATCGATACAACAACCCTGAGGCCTCTAGGAAATGAATTGTGGTTTCAAGCCTGTTCTTGACTGCATAGATTGCAGTCAGAATACTTAGAAGGGGAAAATTATTTTAAGCACAAAGGTTGTGTCTGCTCAATATAGCTTTTGTGCTTCTCCTGCTATTTTCTGCCTTTTGCTTGCTACCAGTAGTTAGTATTTTTTGTGCTTATTTATGTGATTGCTAGAAGGTCAAGTTCCACAATTTGAATTGGTTACAGAATTGCAAGTTGAAAAAGAAACTTGGACTAAAGATTTTAAGAGCAATATCTAAGCTCCCTATTGACACTTTAAGGAGCTGTTAGGACTTCACTCCATCTGAACAAAAAGAAATAAAGTCAGGCTTCTACCTGCATTTGTTAATGGTAATAAGGGTTCCTGGTAGTCACAGAGGACTTTTAGCAATTTCTTATGTGACAGTAAATGCCTAGCAAGCAACTTGAAGAGTATTGTGAAAAATTCTTTGTATGAGAGGGAGCTGTGAGAAAGGAGAGCTGCATAACTATTTTATTCTATTTTAGCTAATATTGATAAGGATTTTTTTCCCTAATTTAACTAATAAGGGATAAAGTTCCTAATAAGAGATGAATTACCTTATAGTTGCTGTGTTTTATGAGGTATTTTTTTTCCTGCCCAAATACGTTGCCTGTATTCCCAGTCCTCATTACATCAATGACCAGCTTCAGGAAGATGAAGGTGAGCTGCAATTTGGTCCTTGTTAGGGTGTATGTAGAGGCTCAAAATGTAGATGATGTGGGTGCACACACTCTATGCAATGAACATTTATATATAAACAGTATTCCTGAGAGAACTGCAGGGACCCCTAATTAACTATTTCTTATTGTCAGCTGATGATGTGAACATAGCATCTTTCTGAGACCAGTAAAGCACTTCTTAAATCCCTGAGTAGTGGTTCCTTCTCAACTTGTTTCAGTTCCACCATTATAGCCCTACTGCAAAAACGGTGCTAGCGTTTTTTGTGCAAGTCTGCAGTAACTTTCACAATGGGAAATGCCTGTCGGCTTTACCAGCAAGATTAATGCTCAAATATAGGTCTTTATATTCCACTTATCTAGATAACAAAATGGTTTACTTGCAAAAGGTTAGCTCTGGCTGCTTCAGTGTCTTACAGATGAGTGTATGTTGTTTTCCTTCTTACAAGATTTTATGAAGCACAGACTTTAGTCGGGACTGAATGTACTAGTTTTCTGTTGGGAGCTACCAAGTCCTCAAAATCTTCTTCCATATATTCTAGTGTTTTCAGTATTTGTCTTGGAATTCTAAGTGGCTCCAATGGAGCCACTTCCCTCCATAAACAGCAGGGAGTTAATCTTCATACTTTTTTTTTCTTTTCTTTTTCTTTTTTGACTGGTTAGGGAGTGCTTGTATGTGTTTGATGGTAAACAACTAACTTCACCTGGGACTGACACTTACAGCAGTGGGGGGAGGAAAAAAAAAAAAAAAAAAAAAAAAAAAAAGCCTGGAGAAGGGACTTTCCTTCCTGATTCACCGCTGCTGCTACAGGCAGCTGTAACCATGGCCAACTGCTGTGTCCCTGCCAGATGGGCTGCAGGCTCCTGCTGCTCAGGGTGTGCTACGCCAGGACACTGCAATAGGTTTTTGCCTATTTTATCATCTTTTAGAGTGTCCTCTAACTTACATCAAAACATAGACCGTGTTTGAATATGCAATGCAACTGGACTTGATCACAGTATTTTACTTTCTCATCTCTGCTGTGCAGGTTGCAGCCTTGCAACAGATTTTGTGTAAATCAAGGTAATTCTCTGTATCAAATGCAAAAAATGGAAGATTTTTATAACAGGTATTTGATCTGCAGATGCATTCTGGAACAACAGGTATTGCACTTGGCAATCAGCTCAGGTGTAAACCAGATGGCGAATGCTCTATTCATTAATTCCTAGTTTCAATTCAGTAGGCTGCATAACAACTCCTGCTACTTGTTGAACTGCTGCAGATTTTTCTGTTACTTACTGTGAAATAAGGCAGAATTCAGACTTCTATTGAATTTTATTCTGATCTGTTGTTTTTTTCTGATTTGTTGATTTTTTTCCCACCTTGCTCTCTTCTTAAAGAAAATATATTGAAATGTCAAATTCAGAGACTCTCAAAATAGCTCTATCCAGTTGTAATACTGAACACCAACACTGAATCTGATCTGTTGAGTTCTCTGCTTGAATATTTCCTTTGCTGAAGTGGGATGAAAAAACAGTCCAGGGAGCTGGCAGCACTGAAGATTTGCTTACTTAAAATTCTATCAACTCATCAAGGTTTATAAAATAGGAGGTTAGCCTTGCTAACTGACAGTTACTTCCATGCGGGAGTGACCAGTAGGAAAAAGAAAGGTAAGGGTCTCCATTTAAAAAGGAATCACAGCTACATGAATGCTTAAGCAGAATAAACACTCAGAAAGCATTATGATATAATGAATTTTTAGATAGATGGACCCTGCACCACCTTCTGTTGCTATAGAAGACTTTGTTCTTGACAATTTATGTGGGTTTGCATACAGTGCTCACCATTTCTGTGGTATGTAAGCCAGGACTGTACTGCTGGAAGGAAAGGAAGGTGAAGGACCAACACCTGAAGAAATAGTTCTTTCAGATTTTTAGACTGTAGAGTTTCCAATGTAAAAAGCCTAAACATTTTGTTAAGAAAGTATAGTTTCCTTAAAAATGAGATTTGTATTTATACATGCTTGTATATTTGTGTCCATATGTAGGTATGTATATGTAAAATGGTATTTTTGTCCTGTCAGTTACATGTAGAAAGTGTATGCAAGAGAACAGGAAAGGGGAAAAGAGTTTTCTCTGAGTCGGAATAACTGAAGAATCTAATTCTGTAGTATTCTTTAACTGGTAAGTTGCTGGTGGATATAGAAATGAGTTGCAGGTCTGTCACATATGTATACATGCATGCATGCACATGTAAATGTGATATACACAGAGAGAAGAAATAACGTACCTTTCTCTAGTTAGCTTACTTCATATGAGAGAAAGTTGCATGTAGGTACTCTGTGAGGATTTTGAATAAGGTACGTGTGTGATATGATATAATACATTCTTTCCTGAGCTGGTTGTATGAAGCATCTTGCTATGCATTGTGGATCAGCTGGAATAATATTTGTGATAATTCTTGGGTTTTTCAAGAGTAGATCTGAAACTAGCTCTCTAGAAACCCTGTCCTCTGCACAAGGAAGGGCCTTCCAGGTAGTAAACAGTTTTATTGCTTCCGAGAAGTGAGGTCCTTGCAAGGTAGTCCTGATGCCAGAGGATGTCTGGGCTTGTGGAATCATAGCCAGAAACTGCTTAGGGCTTACAAAATACCATCTGAGAGCATAGCATTACGGCTGAAATCCATTCAGAAGACAAGTCACTATTGAGTTTTGCTGATATATTCTGGACTGGTTAATTTTTGCATTCCCCCCCCCCCCCCCCCCCCCAGTATGAGTGTTCTAAGTAAATCACAATGATGTGATGGTGATGGGAGATGTCAGGGTGAAGCTGGGCAGATGGAGTCCTCTAGCAAATTACAAAAAGCTGAATGTTTTTCACACATACTGTGAATAGGATTCATTTAATCTACCTTCAGGTATATATAGTGTAGTATCCGAGATTAAATTTAATGATTTAAGTAGTTTTGCAATATGATTCATCTGACATCGTTGAACTTTATTTTAGAGTGATGTGAATTGTGTCCTTTGATAAAAAAGGAGTCTAGCCAAGTAAGTCAGTGGTGGATGTCTACACTGCGCAGTAGACCCTTTTCTTTACACCTGGTATCACTGTGGTATCCAGAGAACCTCTGAGTTCTGGATGGTCTTGAAAATTTATATTCAATTATCTGTGATCAGAAAGGCCAGGTAGTACTAAACAGTTCATCACAACTGCTTTCTTTTGCCCTCATAAATCTGAGATTTATCTTCAGTCATCTATTCCTGTCCTGTGAGGAAAATTATTTAATAAAATGGAAGTGATACCTTTTGAACTATGTTATCTACAAATCTTAGCTCTATGGTAAAACTTGCACATGAGCAAGAGGCTTAAAAAGTGTTAAAGTCTCCAAAAGAGTGGTAGAAGTGTTTATGAAAATACAGCTGTTTTCTGTGTGGATGACCGAGGGATCTGAATATTTCTATCTTTTAATCTTTTTCTGGAGATATTTCAGTGTAGTGTTAAACGTCACTGAAGTTGAAATGAACCTGATTGTTTCTTACCTTTATTTGGAAAGAGCTTCTCTTCTGTAAGAAATGGTGAAAAGTACATATGAGAGTCTTCCAAATGTGCATCATATAGGGCTAATCATAGACAGTTGTGAGGGCAGCACTTGGTCAACATGTTGGTCTCAAAGCTCTGTGCATCTTAAAAGAAGCAGAAGACAACAAAAAAGGTAGCAAGGAAACAGTAGGCAAGAGTGCTGGTAATCTTGAGAAGAAACACGTGCTCTCTGGACTAGTAGAAGGGTGCTTGTAGTAGAAATGCTTTGCTAGTGTTTGAGTCTTACTATGTGAAAATCTCTGACTTTCCATCTCATCCCAAGAGAAATCATTTAAAGTACAAGTATAATGAATTAGTCTTCTCTGTGGAAACTAATCTATGTTTAGACCATAACTTGCTGTTTTATATACTTTCATTTCCTCTGGATGAAAAAAAGAATTCCTTTTCTCATGATATAAACCTTAATCCAGTAAGCATGTGTGCAATTTTAGCGTGAGGTTTATTTCATTGGCTTTAAGTGAGCACAGGACTAAAATTTACGTATGCTTCATTATTTTGAGTGGATCAGATTTTTAGAATAGCTTTCCCCAACATGTGGTGTTGAGGAAAACATCTGTGAGTTGTGTTTTCTCTCCTTTTTATCGCTAAAGCACAAATTCTCCGTTGTCTGTATGTGAGTATAGAAGTCAGCAGTCTGCTGCCAGTATTAAATTGAACAAAATGAGAACCTGGACTGAAATTCTCAAAAGGTGGTAAAAGTATCATGTTTTGAGGGGCATCTGATGTGGGAGAGAGATGAAGTTAACCTCAAGGAAGTTGTTTTATAGATGCAATTTGTAAAACATTTTAGAGGAAAGAGTTTGGATCTCTGTAAATGGACCACAGATATTCACTGGTTATTCAAGACAAAGCAGACTGTCCCTCACTAGGTGTTGCCAGCCTTCTTGGTAATTATTGGAAGGTTACACTGGGTTTCTGGCAAAGGTACTGAACACCTGCTCAATAGCAGGCCCCCAGAAACCACTGAAAATATGGCTGAATACTTATGAAATTAATATTACCCTGGTGACACTTTTGTTTTTCAGTGTTAGGTCAGATGGCAAAAATGGTTAAAACTGCCCTTGATAGATTGTGTATGCAGTCAGGGCACCTGATTCATAAATGTTTAATGGCCCTATTTACACTAATTATCAGTGAAACAGAGCAGTACACATTGGCGTCAGTGTCTTATATGAAAACATAATTGTGCAGTTGAGTTATTATTTTAAAATGTGTTTCCTCTTGGTGGTGAAAGTCTTCATCTTTTAATGCTACAATTCCATTACCACATTTGTTACTGAAATTATAGGGGACTTAGCAAAGCATTATGTAGCCAAGGCAATTCTAGAGATTCTGAAGGTGCTTCCTAGAGTGGTGGTAGTGGTATTTTTAAAAGGTATTGATAATTATGCAGTTTTCTAGGCCTCTCCAAGAGACTGCCTAACCGTTCAAAGCAATAGCATCAGTCTTCTTCAGTGCAGCCCATTCAGGTTTAGCAACTGGGTGAGAAAGCAAGACATTTGCAGAAAGTTTCTGAATTGATTTATGGTCCTCTTTGGGGAAAGTATATTTAGCCTACAGAGATTGACTTTTGAAACTCACAAAGAGATTTATGAAGCAAATAATCCTTAAGTATCCTTCACCATTTGTTATGTTGGATGTTATACTTAGAGGGGACAAATCCTGCAGATACTTAATACTAGTTTTAATGCCTGCTAATGTAAACATTAAAATCAGGTATACTATACATGGTTATGGGCAAGATAATACCTGCCTGACTATACAAATCTCTTCTGTGTTCTCCTACAGCACAAATACATTTGTTAGTGTCTGAAAATACGCAAAGTACCTCAGCTTCCTTCCCCAGCAGAGGAAGATTTTCTCATAATAACTTCTGAAGAAAATTTTGTAACTTGAGCACAAGTGCTACTTGGCAATAAGAGGTACATGGAGAGGGACCTCAACCCAGAGGCCTCAGTCGCAGGTGACTGGTGCCTTACAGAGAGCAGACCTCTAGTCAGTCTGGTGCCTTGTGAACTACAGAGCTGGTGTGAAGTTGTGATTAGGGAAGACTAGTTAAAAGGGGTTGTGGGAGCCAGTCAGTGTATGTTTGACCTATGAAATAAATGCCTTCATAACTAGGAAGAAAGTGTCCTGTGACGTTGTTTTAAAAGAAAAGTAAAAACTATTTTAATACAAGTTTATTTGGGGAGGAGGAGGGAAAAGGGTGAAACCTCAGTAGTACATTTTGTCCAAGCACTTTGGTCTTGTCTTCAGTTTAAGAACTGTGATTGAGACCTTTCATCCAAAGCCTGTGTTAATGGGGAAGAAATATTAACTGTCAATATTTAAGAAAAATGAGGGTCTTTTTTTCTTAGTAAAGCATGCCACTATCTCCTGCTACCACCAATGCAATTCCTGGTCTTGCTATAGAGTTTGAGCAGAGATTTTTCCTTATTCACATTCACTGGAGTCTCTGCATCAGCTGCCTCCTATCCTTTGCAAGCTGACAGGGAAACAAGATCGTTGCTGCCACTGGCATTTAAAGATCTTTGGTTTTATAGCACCATACTGTAAAGCAGCATAAACTTTGCATGATGCATTTAACCCTTTACAAAATACATTATTTAAAATAGTTGTTTTTCTTGACCACTGTTGGTGTTTGTATTTGACTTGTATGTTATCTGGATATTTGGGATTGATGGGCCGTAGTGAGGTGGTTGGGTGCTACTAACAAAAGTAGATTAGTTCAATCGTGGGAGAACTGCAGTAGGCTGTAAAACAGGAAATAATACTCCCTTCTCTCCCTTCTCCCTTCCTCCCCTCTCTCCCCGCCTCCCGAAGTAGAGAGTCTCTCTTTTACCATACAGAATGGAAAGAATCATGTTTATGATTTTGGGGCTTTGCAGGTTATTACTGTGTTGGTCCCTACTGCTTGTTTAACTACACAAAATAACCCTTAAAATGGTCCTGTTAGGCTCCTTATGCTTAAATATGTTTTTCTTGGTGCCTCTTATTTCTGAAAAATAGAAACAATGTTTAACTGTTAGTTCACAATTTGGATGATGGAACAGCGATTACCCTTAAAGCTCTGCAGAAGGATGAAGCTGAGAAGGGATATGCATACTTTTGAAGGAGAGGAGATCAAAAAAGATCTGATTTTGGTTGTTCCTAAATCAATGAGGTCAAATTCTACAGAGATACTCATCTTTGTAGATGCCAAGTGCAGTTGCTCAGTTGTAAAAACTGATCTTTACTTCCTACAAGATAGGGAATGACTGATGAGGCTGCAGTGAAAGATCTGGGAGTTGGGAGTGGGCTGGGAAGTGAGTTTGGTCTGCGTGATGTGGTTACCAAAGAAGGCAAGCGTGGCTCTGGTATGCAGTAAGGGTGTTGGGGAAGAGATGAAGAGAATTATTAGCTGGAGAGTTGTCTGCAAACACTGTGTCTTGTTTTGAACACCAAACTTCAAAATAAGCATTGTAGAGAATGAGCAAGCAGCGTGCTGGAAAAGATGATCTTGAAGGGGCAAAAGAACTGAAGTGTGTTTTGGTCTAGAATAGGGAGGGAAATGAAAGGAGAAGGGAAGGAGGACAGCGAAAATCTTACGATAGTATTGGATATCTGAAATGTTATTGTAAAGAAAGCAGTGAAGAATTTTTCTCTGTGAACTCTGGGAGTAAGGTAAAAAGTAATCAGCTTAATTAGTAGCAATGCAAATTGAAGTAAAATCTCAAAAAAAGCCTTTCTGCCTGCAGGATATTGAAGCACTGGAACACATTGCTTGAGGATGTTTGTAGTGCTCATTTCAGTGGTAGCTTTAAGAACAAGTTAGGCAAATACTTCAGGCAAGATTGTCTAGATATAACTAAACCTGCCTTAAGCCCTTTGAATGTTTTGTGCCAGTTCTGCTGCAGACTGCAGTCCTGAGTGTGAATGAACCAGCATAGCTTTGTACTTCAATGCTAGTTCTTTAACATGTGGACTGTGTGGATTGTGTGTAAAACCTATGTAAAAAGTAAAAGATGTTTACTTGAATTTTGGGGAATTAAAATATTTTGATAAAAATGAAGAATGAAAGGTTTCACAACTTAGATAAGGAAACCTTGGTGCAACACAGTCCCTTTTAGACTTGGCTGCAGTCAAGTGGAAGTGGTTGGAGATGGGAAAGAAAAGTCAGGAGGAAAGCTAAGTGTGCGGAGAAATTATGCCACAACTGACAGGAATGCCAAAATGTCCCCAAGAAGCTAGTTCTAGTGCTTTGGTAAGCCAAAGAAAAAGCATGACTACCAAAAGTCGTAACTGCTTGAGCTTCAGTTCTCTGATATTAGCTGTTTAGAGAATAGTTCTGGAAATGAAAAAAATGCGGTAGAAATTAGAATTTGCTTTATGGTGCAAATTAAATAATAATAAAAAATAAAAAGCTTTGTGGATTTAGCCTTCCAGCAGGAGATCTATCCCAGAGTCGGTATACTGAGCCTCTCCAGGGCACCGATGAGGAATGTACAGCTGCCAAAGCAAAGACATCAGAGTAATGCAGGGAGGCAGCTCCTGTGTTTGCTGTTGACTGAACATTAATTGGCTACTACCATGCTAACAGAGATCTCCAAGCTATAAGGGCACAAAATACGATTGGTGGTCAGGGAGAGAGAATCTCATGAGTATAATTAAAAGCTGTAAAGGTCGTTTGCTGTAAGCTCTTCCAAAATTTCAGATAATTTTAGAGTTACATCTCAACAAACCTGAAATACTATTTTTGAGAAAAAAATTATTTGCTGAGAAGTATTGTAGTGACAATGAACAACAAGCCAAAAGGATCACCTTACACCTTGCTACAAAAGCATTGCATGTTGTGTGCTCCAGTGACACCAAAAGACACTTCAGAGAAAAGTGGAAGGCTGTATATCCACCAGTATTATTGTTACATAACTGGTACTCAATTTAGTTAAGCTGCAGCTAGTATTTCAAGCACGCATTAGTAATCTGAGGGAATGCTAATTCTCAGGAAAATTAGATTATAATGTTGCCAACAAAATGGAAACTTAAGAAAAATGCAGCGTTAAGAAAGCCATCTTTGAACACTCAGATTTTTTGTTTAAGGCACAGCATATTCTTCAGTGTGCATCAGAAGAGAAAGCTAATATATTAATTTGCAGATTTGAGAAATGTGATCCAAGTTATGGGAAATGAAAATAAAACAAAGTTAGTGTGAAGCTAATGCAAAAATCTTTTAAAGTCCCTGGATTGAATCCTTTTGAAAAGGTTCACAAAGGGATTACAGTTTGAGAATGTTTTTCAGTTGACATGTATTGTGGACATGCTTCCTCAATGACAATTTAGGGATAAATAGCTGGCAAACAACACGGCTTCGTGTTGTTTGCATGATCAGCACCTTTTGTTGTGCATTTGCTACATATTGTACACAGCGTTGTGTATCTGTTGATGTGTGTGGGATTCAATGGGATCTGCATCCGTAAGCAAAGATTTTCCATGCTTCATTAGTATGAACAGTAATGCATTAATAAATGTATTAGAGAAAGATTAGGTGTCATTCTGTTAAAATTTTATGGGGAGAAAAAAAAATAGATGAATCTAATAATTGTCTAGAGTAAAACATTTGATAGTATTGCAGCCTTCAACCCCTTGTTTATTGCCCTTGTTTCCATGCCATTCTACCTTTACATCTAAGAAATTATTTGAAGCTCAGTCTATTTGCCAAGACAGCTAACAAATCTGTAAGTTAATACTTGCTGTAACTTTTTGTTTTGTCATCTTTATGAACATCTTTGTGCTGGAATCTAGAGACCTTGCATTCTCATCTCATAGGATCCTGAGCAATCATGCAAGGACAACTTTGGCTAATTAACTCTTAATTGCTGTTAGTATCATGTTTACTCCAAAGAATGAAGCTTCATCCCCTTCCTGTGCTGCAGCAGTAACCACAAATGCTGAGCACCATGAGAACTGTGCAACCTGGAGACTTTACTCACAAAAATGAGTGATGTCTGTTGGGACTATTTTGGCCTAAACTCACAGATAGGATAGAATGAGATCTTTTATTAAAAACTATACTGTTTTAGCAGACTTGCTAAAGAATGGACTCTGTTCTTTCTAGGATCCAGTCAGAGATGCTTGTAAGACACTGTCCAGTATTTGGAGACTACTTTCAGGCCTCCTTCATTGTCCGCTTGGGCCAGAGAAAGTCCTTCAGTCCTCAGCAGGTTTTGGATCTTGCTGTAATGCTGTTCTGCATTTGGAATGTGTGCACTTAGTTTATAGCCCATGCATAATGTCTTTACTTGGATGTTACAGACAGCTTTTCAATGGAGATGTTGGAGGATCTGTTTAGAAAGTGAAAATTATTGTCAGAGCTGTGCTGACTCATAATGTTGCACTGCTGCCTCTACAGCGGTGCGTGACCTCCACATTCACTTCTCCACAGACATTTTGTTTCTCTCACTTAAGCATTTTCCAGGGTGTGCCAGATCCGTGAATGTTTGTACTTCCTCCTGTTGTTACAGTGCTGCGTGGTGGAACACAACTGGAAAAGTTCTCCTCCGTTGACTGTTCCATACGGAAGAAAAGCACTACTCCGTGAATTGCAGCGGGCACGCTCGGTGCTTCCACCTGCACGCTTGTCTGAATACATCTCTCTCCCACCGCAGATCTCTCCCCCTGCTGCATTTCAACCACTATCTTTCAATCTGAGCTGGCCACTAACATTTTGATTGACACACTGCCTATCAGGCTATTAACCTCATGCCAGATGCCTAGCAATAGTGGGGAATTGTGATAATATAAATAACATCTCAGGTACTCATGGTGTCTCTGATCCACTGCTGAGGTGGCGTGCGCTGGTCCAGGTAATTCATTGGGTGTTCCAGTATGCTCCCTACATGTTAACTGTGACTACACATGAGGAACTGTGTCATCGCTGTTTGCAACTCTTAAATGATGCTTTTCTTAAAGAACTGTAGCAGGATGTGCATCTCTGATGCTCTGTTGTTAGCTGGAAAATCCTTTATAGCTGGCAAATGTGTGTTTTTCCTTTCCTGCTCTGTCAGTTGAAGCCTTTTCTGATGCTGCTTGGCTGTATCTCTTTACTCTTGTTTTTAAAATTTAGGGCTTACTCAAAGAAAAGTTTTTAGCTTGGTGCCAGCTTGGACTAGCTTGCCACAGAGGTGCCTTCTGGCCTTGAAAATCTATAATTGTATGAATTACTTTACTCTTGACATTTTTCCAGCATGTCTTTGCTTTTCTTGGTCTTTTGTAAAATTTACCTGTGTTGCCATTATGTACTGGCTGAGAGAGTGCAGATTTAGAAAGCGTTGTGCTGGCAGGGAGGAGGAGAATCAGTGTCTCTAAAACCATCTTTATGGTATGAATGTGGAGTGCTGGGGTCTATTTTTTGCAATAGAGGATGTACACTTGTGAATAAAAAGGAGGGAGGAATTACAGAGGAGGAAGAGGAGTTCATTTTGGAAAGGATTTTAGTGCATTCTGCTTCCAGATAGAGTCAAGGGAAGTTTTGCAGTCAGCTTTGGTAGGATTTCCGTGGAGTTTTAACTGAAAAAACAGGTGACTCCTGTGCAGAAGATGATGCTAAGGGAGAATTTTTACTTCCAGAAATCCCACCATGTGTGAATGCAATGTAAAACTGTGCTCTCCCATGAACACAACTGGTTGTCAGCTTAGTTCCCAAGGTTTGGACCCAACACTTCTGTTAAACAGCAGTGAGCTGGAAAGACCTAACTGTTTTTATGCAAATAGGACCGAGATATCTCAGGCACATGTGTTTGCACACATACATTGTTTCCTATTAAACAATAGATATTTTGTTATGTAAATTTTGTTTAACTGAAGAACGCTTGCTGAGATTTAAACTTGCTTTTACTGAATGTTTTTGACATGTTTGTGCATGTATGATACTGAGGGAGAGATTGGGAAGAATATTAATGTTATAAAGCTTTAATGAGATAAAAAGTGATGTTAAGCACTATGGAAAATGTTAAGTATATAACCTGCATATTGAATAATTAGGGTCAGGGTTATATGGAAGAGAAAAGTAGGAGGGGAAGAAAAATAATTGTCTTTGTACAAGGAGATTAGTGATATTTAACTGATGACTTGAAACTGTCTTTGATCTTCACCATCCATCTCCATGTGTCTCTGTCTCTTTCTGAAAGCGTTCTGCATGGCAGTTGCAACTTTGCAGGTTGTTTTTGGTCATAACAGGGCATCATTTGAGCTCTGCCAGTCAGCTAAGAATTTAAATTCAGTGAAGCTGACAGTGGAGGTAGGGCGACAGAGCCTCATTTGATGGGAGAGTTTCATTAGCGGTTAGAGAAGCCGTAGTAGTCGTCTCCCCATGTTTGCAGCCCCTGGGACTAACTATTGGTTGCGATGCAAGCAGTTGGCAGCTGTGGCATGATTTAGTCTGATCTACTTTTCACAGGAAGCGTGATGAGCAGCTGTCATGCAGATTCTTCTCTGTTTTAAACAGTGATTATTGAAGTAATTAATAGCAACAAGTGAAAAAAGAAGCAAACAGAAAACAGAAAATGTTCCCAGTTTGTCCCAGTTCCCCATGTCCCAGACTGTGCTGATTCTTAAGCGGATGATGAATCACACAACTGTGCATAAGAAGACTGGAGAACTTCACTTAATATAATAACATTTCAAAATATGTAATGAAAACCATAGAAAAGAAGAGCAGAAGCTAACACTGTAATCTGCCAGACTGCTTTATGTAGGTGTCCAGTTTTCAAATGTTGATTAAAAACTAGCTCAAAAATAGTACTGGTGTGATTGTAAAGAAAAGCAGGAATCAAATGCGTAATGCTCTTCAGTCAGTGGTGCTTTACTGATTTTCAGATACTGCTGTGCTGTTGTGTTTTTCACAGTGATACCTTTGACTGGTTTTTAACTGTCTCTTGGGGCAGGAGGAATTGAGAGGCAGTCTTCCCTTTAGCAAAATACATTCACTTTTCATGAGTAGTTTCTACTGGGGGGAAATGTTGCCTACATGAGGGAAGTGGAGAAAAAATGCTTAAAGGAAAGCAGTGCTGTAGGTCTTGGGAAAAAAAAAAAAAACTTTTTAAAAAGTCAACTGAAAGAAATGCAAGATATTTGTATCTAACAGCAAATGATAAAATAAATTACATACCAGAAAACATTCATGTTCTTTCTAACACAATGCACTCCCCTAAAAAAAAATGCCCTCTTATTCTAAAATGAGTACAATACTTTTGCTTATGTCATATTTTAAATATGACAAACCTCACAATGAGGAGTAGAGAAAGAACCTTTTACATATTTTAATATACTACTATGTGCTAATGAGAATAATCTCATTTTGCTTTGAGAGCACAGCAAAGAAGAGATGAGCAGTTTTAGACATTGGAAATGTTATTTTAAAAAAATTTTGATTATTATAAAATAGTAATTATTATGTATCTTCCTGTAACTAACAAAATGGCCTAACTCCATAACTTACATAGGGGTATTCTACAATAACTTAGAAAAATTTTAGTACATTATTTGTATTTCATAGAAAGAAATTCTAGGTGATAAGCTTTTTGTTTGAATACCTAGCATCATTTCTGGTGATAAACTGTAATTTGGGGTGCCTTGCAGAAAAAGAAGTGAATCTTTTTATTCTCTCCCTTCTTTTTATTTATTTTATCTTGTGCCTTGGTACCATGATAATGGGCACACACAGAAGCATTTTGTTAGCTCTGTAATCATTCTTTTATTTAGATATTAGTTTAACTTAGTGTTCTCATTGAAAATGAGCTGTGTTTTGGCATTCTGTCTCTTCCACTTTGCTTTATTTAGTGCAGGGTATTTTTTATAAAGTTGATTAGCTTCTGTCTCTTAAAATCTTGGGGAGTTTTCAGCTTTCTTCTGTGGGGAAGCAGTGACTTTTGTCCTTTTTTATGAACTTAGGAGAATAGTGTCATTACTAGCTGCCTTCTAGCCTTTCACTATCCCTAATACCTGATGTGTCCTGAACTATCATTTGGACTTCAAAATCATCAAAATCATTATTACTTTGTTGTTGTTGTTGTTATGGACATGTAGGTGAAGCAGCCCTGTGATGGTTTGGAGGGGAGGGAGCTGGTAAAGGGGAAGGTGTGTGCAGATTCTGCAGTTTTTCGCCTGCTCTTTTGGTTACACATGAGAGAAGCTGGAGCTGAAGAGCTTAAAGACTTTGTCCGGGCGCTGCCAGCTGCCCACCCACTTGCCCACCCCTTTGTTTTGCTCGGTTCAGATGCAAACATTTCCTAGGGCGCCAGTGGCACCGGCTGACTCATCGGGTTGCTAAAATCCGTGGAGATACTGCTGGATCTCAGTATCTGGAGACGTTGTCTCATTGCAGTGGGTCTGAAATACTAATCCATGATGGCAGGAGGACTGTCCTTTGTCACGCTCCACCGATTTAGTGAGCAAGTTGTTCTCAGAAGGGATTGCTCGGCCGAGCCAAGTTGCTGCTCCTGAACCGGTGGGCATCACACCTGGCTGACTTCCCCAGAGAGGTTCAGGAATTAGGTACTGGCTTTCCCAACCTGCCCCAGGTAAGTAATCTGATCTTTGCTACAGACAAACAGCGAGGGCTGTTTTTTATTTTGAAATATGTTAAAGCAAAATCCCCTTTTTTGTTGTTTGTTTTTGAGTTTTTGACAGGATATGTTGGGATATTCTCATGCTCTGTGCTTCCCAAAAGGAAAAGGAGCTAAAAGGCAACAAATACCAACACAGGATTCCTGGCATAGAAAAAAATCTGTAATCTGTTGTTTCAAACAAGTTATTGGAAGGCAGAGCTCCCAGATTTTGGGCTGTTACGATTCTGGACATTGGGCAGCAGAACCTGTGCGAAGCCTGTAGTAGTATTTCTTACAGATTTTTTCTTGCACCATCTGGATGAGAAAGGGCAGTTGAGCTGATGCTGGTAGTACTTGGGCATCCGCTATCTTCTTACCTCAGCTGTGTGTACAAGTGTATTAAAGAAAAGATGCTATTTCTAATGCATGTAGATAGTTAAATCGGTAGGGAATGACACCTCCCTGCTCTAGCGTGGTAACTCCATGCCAGCGATATGCAAAGGTGGAGTTCGCCTGGTGTGCTGAGAAAGGGTCGCTTGTCAGAAGGAGAGTGCAAAAGTTGTTCCCTTCCTTCTGCCACCACCTATCTCTGTTTTTTACTGTCCCAGGAGAAGAGGGAATTTGGTTTCTCAGTCATCTGGGCTTCATATTCCTATCAAGCACGCTTTCTGAGCTGCAGATAATCCAAAGTGCATGCAAGTAAGGAAATGTAGAAGAGCCAAAATTGAGAATTCGTTATGTGAATATTCCTAAAGGACAATACTGACTTTAGGAAATTTAGACAACATAGTAGAAAGCCACAAAAGCTTGAAGGCTGAATCACTTCCTTAATATGCTTTTATACACCATTCAATCAGTGGAAGAGGCAAGAAGGAAAAATACATTATAACAGTAGTGCTGTGACTGTAAATCACCCAGAATCACAGGGCATGCCAGGCTGAGAAAGCTAATGATCTCTTGGAGAGGGAATTTACTGCAGTAATCAGAAAGGAGCAAGACAGAGGGAAAAAGATCAAACCAGGAAGTGAATACAATTCCTTACATTAACTTGTATAGGGACATACCTACGAACTTGACTTTTTCCCAGCAGCATTAAACTTCTGCACTGTCACAGATCTCTTGAGTGTTAGTGTATGTTTCTGAGGTTTCTAACCGCACAGCTCAGACATACTGAGCACCCATAGTTTCTGTGAATTTCCTCAGAAATGTCAGCATGCCAGAAAAATATTTGCACTGAGTTTTTTGCAGTGAACGTGAAAGTCTCTCAGAATGTCAATGATGTTAGACGTTTCTTTTTTAAATTGAAGGAATAAGAAAACTAAACAGCGTCTGATCCATAGGTTTTGAGATGCACAGAGCTTGCTATTAGTGTATTGTGTATCTATCAAATGCAAGAGCAGCCACGTTAGGTGTAAGGTTTGAGATAAACAAGTGATTGTGCAATTCATCTGGAAACTGCCATCCCACCTACAGGTGCTGGCACGGAAACAAATAGCGCCGCTGCCTGAACAGCTCGTGGCGAAAGATCTCTGTTGTAAGCCTTGCCCTGAGCTGAGTAATGGTCATGAAGGGCAAGGAATGAGAAATGCTCTTGGGTTATGGAGATGCTGATTTGGATTTGAACGGAGGGTTATGGGGGCTCTAGAAACAGAACAGTTCAGTTTGTTTTAGTAATGTTAATCACAGAAAAGGAAATGCCTATGGAATTGAGATACAAACTGATGTTACTCTACTTGTGAGTCCCACGGAGTTTTTGTTCATCTAATTGTTTCTCTGAACACATGTGCAGATATTGCAGTGTTGCTCCAAACATACTGTTGTCTAGAAAGCAAGAGGATGACACTGAAAAGCTAACCTGAATCTTCTGCCTGGAGATAGTATTGCCTAATGCTTATATCTAAGAATCAAGAGACAGTTACCTGGAGTCATTTCCTGGCTTGGACATAACTTTTCTATTAACCTTGGAGAAGTTGGTAACTTTCCTGTGCTTTAAATAACCCCTTTCCAAAATGAATGTAATATTCATGAGCATAATATTCATTATTAGTCCTCAAAGGTTTTTTGTAAGAATTAATGCTCATAAAATGTTTTAAGATTCATTAATATAAATTGCCATAGGAGTGCAAAGGGAATCCTGCTACTCTCATCTACTACTACAGATTAACCAGCAGGGTTTTAATATAGGCAAGCTTGTAATCAAAAATATTTAGTGCAGATTAGTAATCTTACAGTATCAGAGGCCTTTGGATACCACTTTGGTGATACAGAGTACCACAATATCCTATTACCTGTTCAGTTAATCTAGGTTACAGCACGTTTTTGATGCTGAAGTATTTAGTGGGTATGATCTTGTAACATTGGAGTGGTGCACATTAAAAGGGGAATTTTATAGAAAAAAATTATAGAAAGTGGGAAATTAATGTTCCACAACAACTTTCACATTTTCTTTTTTTTCCTGGGATTGTTCTCCTACTATGAAGATGGAAATTAAGTCTTTTTTTCTGTTCCAGGGATGACCTTTCCACTGAAACTATTAGCATAAATACTGGTACTCTGAGTGGTGGGATGGTGAGGTGGAGCTAGACTGAGACCACCAAATTAATTCATGGGGCCATCAAAGACATTAAGCAGTAATAGCTTTCAGTTGTTGCTGTTCTGAGATGGCTTCAGATAACATAAGGCATACCATTCCATTATCAATCTCCAAGATCATCTAGTTTCTATACTTATCCCTTAGATCATGCAAAATCTATAATACTAGTCTCTGATAAAGAGCAGTGCATTGCTATTTCAAGAGAGAGGGAAAGATGTAATCTACATACACATTGGCTATCTTAAAAGGTGTTTTTGCTGTACTGAGACAAATTAATGCTAAGGTGTGAAATATTGCCACAGCACAGATAAAGCTGTAGTCATCTGCAAAAGGTAGGTTCTGAACCCTAAAACTCAGAGATCTTCAAATAAACTTTCTGGAGGTATGTCAGAAATCTCTTTTCAGTTCTGGTAGTTCACTGGGCAAGTCACTGGAGCTAGAGAAGAACTTGCTCGCAAACCATTTGCCTGCTTTACATGAACAGGACCAAGTCTGGACTGTTTCTGGGGTCAGTGTAGCATGATGTGAGCACCTATATGGGAATGTAATTTTCTTGATGACAGCACAGATCAGTGTTTCACAACTGCAAGTTGCAGTCCCTCCCAAAGGTGTCCTTGGGATGGTTCAGAGGAAGCTGTGAAATGTTTTATACTAGTCAGGGAACAGTCAGCTGCTTTTAATTGCTGGCTGCACTCAGTCCTCCCAGTGCAGAGGTTTGTATATTTATATCTGCAGCTAGTAACTGTAACCTGTTCTTGTTCCCTTGGCCAAAACAGACAGAGGTACTATTTGCAATGAAGGGATACAGCTGGTTCTTGGCTGGTGTAAAGTCTGAGAGATTGGGGGAATGAGAAAATGAAAGAGAGGGCCACAAAAAGACAGATAACCCAAAAGAGGATTACCCTTTCAGAAATTTTGATGATTTTTGTCCCAGATTAGATGAATGAGGTTACAATGAAAGTGTGCTTTTGTCTACAGCCCCTCTGCATTGCACATGGAAATACAATCATTCCATATGCAGGAGACTCAGAGATTTTTTTTTTCTGTGGTGCCCTCCCAAACTGATGAAAAGACAAACACTCAGGGAGGAGCTGCTGCAGTGCTTCGGTCTCTGAAATGTTGCTGATGGCAGTGTTGTTTTCTGATCCACAGGTCCAGAAGATGGCATAGTAATGAAGTCACCTTCCTGGGAGCTGGGGTCCTTTTTCGTCTCCGCATGTGCTGCTTGAACTGATCTGAAACCTTTATTTTTGGACTGAAGAAACCTGTCCACTGCTTACCCTGAAAACCTTTCTCTCCTAATTCATGAGCCAGCAGGATGTGGTCGCTGTGCTTTCAGAACGCCTTCTCATAGCTGCATACAAAGGCCAAGTGGATAATGTGGTGCAGCTTATCAACAAGGGTGCCAAGGTAGCAGTTACCAAGGTAACAAGAGAAAAATGCTTTACAAAATCCCTGGGAACTAACATAACTCCTAAGCCATTGTCTGTAAAAATGCCCTTGTAGCCTTACAATTTTGATTGTAATTGAGGTTAGGCATGGTATTTAGATTTTCTCTTAATTTTATACTTACTAGCTCCTGTAAATGTGTAAAATAGTGCATATTTTCTATTATGCACTTTCCAGTGAACACATGCATGCCTGTAATGAATGCTGAGTCCTTAAAAATGTATTGTGCTGGGTGGAGGTGCAGTGAAATTTTTCAAAACGTGCATTGACTTTTGAACAATGTGAAAAATGATGAATGGAGCAATTCATCACCATCAAGGGAAGTCGGTCTACAAGGCAGATATTTCTGCATGAGGGAATGGGGGAAAGCCACCTGTTGTGATGAGAAAAAGGTACACAGAAAGTGTTTCTTAATCTTAAAGTCTTTTGATACAACTGGTTAATTTCTGACCTCGCTTGTATCTGGCATCTTCACTGATTTATTATGCTGTGTAGTTCCCATCAGTTCCAAACTTGGGATTTGCAGACTTTATTCTCTATAGCTTAAACATAAGGTCAGCATCAAAGGATTTCTGGTACGATTTTATGAGAGTCCAAACTGATATTCACCCATTCCTAAGTTTCAACATGTTATAAATAATAATAGCAAATAAAAGATGAGATAGAAATTCCTGTTGTAGGAAAGGTTCGCTCAGTAAAAAGCCCTAAAAAAAAATTAGGTAAGTTAGATCTAATAGAGCTGTAAGGTAAAATTTGGGACTTCCTGTTTTGACATATTATTGTTCTCCATTATGCCTATTCTTATTTGTATTTCCATACTGATTTTGAACACTATAAATGTATGGAAGTTAATATTCACAGACTGAAAGCAAATGTGAATACATTTGATAACTAATATGTTTTTTCTTCTTTTTATCTGTTAGTGACAGCTGTTTTCAGACCCTTTGCAATGTTTGGGTTGTAGGTAATAATTATTTTGAAAGCTGGAGTGATCCAAGGGTAAAAAGTTTTTATAAGTTTTGCTTGCCAAAACTAATTGGCCTCTTGTTGTTAGATACAGTGCACAAATGTAATAAATGTGAGTGGTCCCATAAAGATACCCATTTGGCTCTGTTGTTGATGAACAGCTATTGAAGGTGGTCACTAATAGATCAGGAAATGCTTATTTATAGATGTCTGAATGGTAGCCTGGGAATTAAGTTTGTCACCTCTGAGGTTACAGACAGCTCTACTTGAAAATAGAGAAAGTAGTAAAAAGGGTGCTATGCTCTGTACAAATTTGTATATCATTGTCATTTTGAATCCAGGTCCTATACTCCTTGAAGCATAAAATGTGACATCTTTTTTAATGATCTAAGCTAATCATGGCACCAATTAAACTGTTCCATGGAAGTAGCTGACATAACCCACAGCTGTAGTGCAAGATTGGCACTTTCTCTTTGTTAGCGTAGTTTATTGTGCAATTATCAATGCCTTCCGTTAATTACAGTGAGAGTAGTTCAGGCAAACTGAGCTGAACCTCTGTGTCTAGATGTGACTTACCAAAAAAAAAAAAAAGAAAAAAAATGCGTTTTTTTATAAACATGCACTTTCAAATACAAACAGTTTATTTGGTTAAAATTCAGATTTGCTGAAGTTCATGGACATTTTTCTTTCCTATTTGATGCAGGCAGTGTCCAACTTCTTGCATTTGTTTTGGTGTTTAGCCTTTGCATGGAAAATCAAAGGAAAGCTCATCTGCTGGTGGGTGATACTGCCCACAGGCGCACCCAGTGTTTGCATTTTTTGTTGGAAAGCCATGCAGAGATGCAAACTCTCTGGTGAGCACTGAGGCCATCCTTTTAGGTGACCTGGTGCTATAGGATTGTAGGTATTGCTTTGTGGAGATGAAAGCTGGCCCTGGCCCCCTTGTAACTCTGGGTGAGTCCTGGCACATCAGCAGACAGTGCGAACGAGATACTTGTGTAGCTCTGGACCATCCCATTTAGAAAAGATGAAATCAGGTTGATAGAACTGTGGAGGAAGGCTCGAGGGTGCTCAGGAAAAGGGAGAGCCCCTCAGGGGAGCGACAGAGGCTTTGTTCATGGGGTATTTTGAAGACCCTTCCAAACTCCTATCACCCGTGTTGTGAGCCAGATAGAGATGAACTCAATGTGAATGAAAAGGAGTGAGACCAAGCTGCTGCCCTCATTAAAGCCCGTTAGTACAGGCTCGGTAAGGTATTGCGCATATCTACATAGCATCCAGTTTGTGTGTTTCTCCTCCAGCCAGCTAGCTACCTAGGGAGAGCATGTGCGTATTTGCCTACCAAAGGCTGCATAAACATACCCCTGGAAGAGCTTGGCTTGCTAATCTAGTGAAACAAAGGCTGGGAGGAGAAAGAGCCATTTAAAGTCAAGGACAAAGCTGTCACAGGAGCAAGCATGTATAAATTAGCCTCAACTATGTTTAAACTGGCAATCTGGAGAGATTTTTCAGGCATCAGAGTGGCCATGTTCTTGTGCAGTCCCTCAATAAGCGGAGGAAGGGCAAAATAACGACTACCACTGCTGGGTAATAATTGACCCAATACTGAGGACTACTACTACTATTACTACTACCATCATAACTACTGCTACTACTAATTAATATTTTAGGGTAGAACTTGTTAATTTCTGAATGAGGATTAGATGACATGCTTGCCGTAGCAGGGAATTATTGATCAAGCTTTCAGATAAATTGCAAACAAGAGCCTTCTTCACTCCCCAAGATAGAACTAATTACAGAATGAATCATAACAATAATTTTATTCATATGCATACTTTAGTCCTCTTTTACCTTTATATTTTCTACTTTTGTTCACTACTTTTTTTTCCTATTAAATTAATGTTAAATTCTCTGGATTTGCGGAGGGGCAGAGGACGGGGTTGCTTCACCACCTCCACTACAGGAGAGGTGGAAGCACAGCCTGGCTCATGGTATGCTATAAAATCACAGGGTTGTACCAGACTTACTCAGGTCAAATAGTGGGTGAGAGGGCAGGATGCTGTTGGGAAATAAGTTTTCTGATAGCCACAACATGGTCTATGCCACTTCTCCCCCACGTCAGGACCCCTATGCCAGGAGCTGGTGATCAGTGGGGTCACGGTGATGGTGACCATCTGGCACCAGGGGCATCAGGGTGGGAGAGTGGTGCTCGCGCTGTGTTGGAAATGTGTGTAGAGTTCTTACCATGGTACTGTGATCTCTGCCCTGACACAATACAAGACAGAGGCCAAAAAACGGACTTTGACTCAGAAATGGCAGAAAATATCCCAAACAACTGATGATTTGGATGGATGATTCAGCAAGCACAATCCTAAAGTTATGGAAAGATGCATCTTTGAAATTTTTGTATTTGTTTTTTTTTTTTAACCAGACATGAGCAAATTTAACTTTGATTTGACTGGTGTTCTGTAGTCACAGAGCTCATAAATATGGGGGGATTGTGTTACGGGGGAACATTTCTTTAGAAAAACGCTTTTGCATATAATACTTTCCTAATATTGGTTAGGCAGCAAGGAGCAAGCGAAGCTTAGAGATGTAGGGGCTTCAGCTTTAGAGCTGGCTGTGTTGTGCCACCCTCACGCTCTTCCAGCAGCAATTCAAAGGAAGAGATTCTGCACCCAAAAGGACAGTGCAAGTACCTGAGTAGAGGTGGTAGGTTTGGCCTTGCATGGGTGTTTACTGGTAGTGCCAAGGTTGTGGGTTCGATGTCCAACTCTAACAGCAGTTGCTGATGGAAAGAGCAGTCCCACCTTTCCCTCCACCAGCCCTGCTTCTCAATCTCCCTATGAGGGCCTTCTCCTCTTTGGCATTAGAGCATTAGCTCTGAGGTTTACTGGGACCTTCACTGAGCTGCTGTGTCCTGCTACCCTCATTGAATGTTGTTTAAACTATTTTTCTTTAGATGTTACAAGATGAAATAGGTTAGGGAGAGGTCTGAGGAGCACCAGAAGTGGTATAAGAGAAATGATAGTAGGGATGTATTAGATCAGCTCAGCTGTCCTGTTGAGCCTGTCCCCATTTATGTGCGCAGAGGAGGGAGGGAAGTGTGATTTCACTTCCTGCACTTGAGTTTTTGGTGTATCCTGACTGAAATCCCCTTCTCACTGAGGGCTGACTGACAGAGCTCTGTTTGTCCGGTCACTGCATGAGGATCTGGATCTTCGATGGGGTTTTGCTCCTTGCCCAGAGACAAAATTCCAGATCTGAACCTGTGTGTAAGAGCTCATCAAAAAAAAATGTAACTTAATATTGGGTTTTGTTGTGACATTAGAGTATGTCATGTGGAATTAAATGGTGAGAATATGGCCAAGAAAAACTGTGTTTTACCAAGCACATACAGAGAAGGACGCCACTTGTCAAACACAAAAAAGATTTGTTAGAGGGAGTAATAATATAGTACAGACAATTTCAATGTAATTTGCACAACACCATAGGTTTTATGAGTGTTTTTTCAAAGTGAAGCAGAGTATAGCTTTTCTGCAGACCATAGTTTTAAGATCATAAAATAGAATTCTTCAGAGAAATGATGATGACTTGAAAAATGCCACGGAAATGCAAAAGCTAGTGCTTTTCTTCTGAGTCAATAATGCTATTTACTTATCTGTTTATGTATTTATTTATTTATTTATTGAAATTAATATGCACCTGCTATATGGAACACTTAAAAATGCTGTGGTAGTTGTAGAGTTGTCATCAAGATTTACCTTGAGAGCATGTTAAGATCTTGAAAACAATCTTTTTCCTTTCCTGTTAAATTAACGGCACAAAAAATGAAATGCATTTCAATGCTTTCACATTTTGTATTCCTTCACTTTGAAAAACCACTTATTTATTAAACCACTTAAGACTTATTGTCTTAACTTTCTGTTCTAAACAATAAATAAAAAATGAACGAAAGTAAAATAGCAAACATTTAGGGACTTGCTCAATGCCCATGAGGTCAGTGAGAAACTTCCTGCTGACTTGAGTGAGCAGATTATTCATGGTGAACAGGCTAACAAATCATCAGTGAACAATCTGACAAGGCTTTGTTTTTGTTTTCTCTTCAAGGTTTCTAATAAAATGTGGGTAGGCATGTTTTTATATAAACGCAGAATGGATGACTAAATAACAGTGCTTGTGTAGCACAGCATGAGAGTGAAATGGAGAACTGAATGTGCTTGCCTAAAAGAATACATGAATATATAAATACAAGGAAAGATCCTGTAGCTTGTGGTGCTAAGACCTGACTGTATGGATTTTTTTGTAGAAAGCACACCTAGAGTAGCTTGATAGTTACGTGAACAAAAATCTGCTTTTAAAACATACTTATGGACAGTTCCCTGCCAATATTTGGAAGGCAGAATACAAATTAAATCCAAAATATATATACAATAAAAACAGTACCCTTGTGTTTTGCTGCTGAAATTCATGTAGATGTTTACTGTGCGTGACTGCGACTAGGTACATGCCATACCTGTAGCACTGTGTTAGAGCTGGAAATTGCAGCCTTAGTGCAATAGACCTCATCTATTTTACCAATAAGCCAGTGATAAGGGAGGATTTATATGATTTGTGGTCTGCTGAAGCAATTATTTGCATTTGAATAAATGTCTTAATTGCATACTTTTTATATGAGTGACTGCTTTATTGATTCATTAATTCAAGATCTGTAGAAGTCTCTCATTTATATTTCTCTAGTGGCTGGTAATAGGCCTAAAATCATTACAGTTAAAATTTGGAAATCATAAGAAACTTTTAAGCCAATAATCTACATGTGAAATAGTCTGTTTTCAGTGGTGAATCCCTATAGGAGGCATCTAAGAGACACTCCTGTTTGCGTATGTTTCCTCTGCTGTTAGGACCTATATGTGTATTCAGATATGCCCTTTCAATAGTGCTGCAGTGATCAATATGAAATGTCTTTTGGGGGGAAACCCAGAGGGAAATTTGTTGTCTTCCCACTTCTTTCTTTCTCCTAGATATTTTGGGTGATCTTTGTTTTGAAAGAAAAAAAGAAAAAAAAAAAAACGAAGTCCTGTCAACCCATCAGCCATCTCCTTCACAGCCAGGGTAAAGGGCTGTCCTTCTGGCTTGCAGTCGAGACGGACAAGATCAAAGCCAGGCAAGAACAACTCCAGCAGTCGCTGCCAGGGCGTCCAGCCATGCCATAGGCCCGTGACCATTTCTCTCCCAAGCCTGGAGCACTCTCATTTTGTCATTGCAGTGTGAGGGCTGCAGAGCAGCACCCCAGTTGCCTGGTCTCTGTCTTGCAGTTTGTTGTGGGTTGGAGCATGTGTACATACATACATACAGGTACTGCGAGGGGAATTTTTCCAGTGTTTGTTGCCTGCACTGGAACGCTGTCCAACTGTACCACCTATCCGTAGTTCCATTTTTAATGTCATTAGGTAGGAAAAGAATATATGGCATTGCCAGCTTTACAGTGTTATGATTAATCTTGAGATAACTGATGCTTTTGCAAAAGCCTGAGCCTCTAATCAGTTTAATGTGCTAGAATCGCTCCGCCTTCCCAATGTCCTGTCTTAGTGTTAGGGTCATTATTTTCCCAGTTTCCCTCTGTAGTCAATGGAAAGAGATGAGGACTGTATGCGGTAGCTCAGAGCTCTGAAGATCTCTCCTAGGTGTGTCCAGTAGAGTTGGATGCATTTTTGGGTAGAGAATCTTGAACCTGTAACCCCTGTGGAATCAAAAGCTGAAATACGATTAATAATGTCCCAGTCTTTCATTTTAATATCTCAAAATTTTTAAAACAAAAACATGAGTTTTGGGGATGTGGCTGAAATTTGTGAATACCTGCAGAGGACAGCAGTAGAAATGCAGGGCTTTGTGACCTGAATGTCCTCCAAGGGACAGGAGCAGCCAAGCAAAGTTGCCTTAAGCTGGCTCCTTTTCCCTGCAGCGTTGAGGACATGGTGATGCTCGGTTTTGCCCGTTGAGGAGACGGGAACGGAGTGGATTTGTCTGCCAACACCTGCTCTTTCCTTTCTTTCAAAGTCTGGCTTCCTGCCAGCCCATCCGATACCTCCCCCTCTCTCCGATTTCCGCCGAAAGCACAGCTCGAGGTGGGTCCCGCAGGAGGAGAGCCAAAGGCGATGCCGGGGGCTCCCCTCGCGCCGTGGAGGGCAGCCTCCGTGCGCCAGAGCTGCCGGGGAAGGGGCGCTCTCGTCGAGATAAGCCTCTTCTCCGGGGCCGCTTTGCTTCACGTGCCTTAAGGCGTCGTATCGGCAGGTGACCGGTCGTGAGCCACAACCTTCGTGTGGAACTGGACTTGCACGTGTGGCTGAAGGGTGGCTTCACCTGCTACGGCGCAAGCTTCACGTAGTATTTGCCCAGGGAGCTACCCTGGGTGAGGAAAACATTCCTCGCATTAAAATAAACTCACGCTTCTCTTTCATAGTTTATTTTTAACCAAATACCTTTGGCTGCACCTCAGCATTTTTTTTTCAGTGCTTAGAGATAGCTATCTTACCAGAAAGGTTCCCTGCTGGAATATATTCATGTAGTTGACACTGTTCTCCTTTTAAAGTACATGAGCTGGCATCAAGTTGGATTAGTTTTTTTTTTTTCCAGCTCCGCGCACAGATTACAATAAATTGTTGTTGTGATGTATTAGAAACCTGCTGGGAAGTGAGACGCCCTGATTAAGTGATTTATTGCAATTAAGTAATGTAGAAAATTAGAACCTGTAAACTTGAACGTGCTTGAGCACGTATTGCTAACCCAAACATACTGTTTGTAGCTGGGAATGATTTGTCAATCTGGCTGTTTTTGGCTGTTTTGTTTTTTTAATGTTGCCTAGAGACTTTTAACCCTCCTGCTATTGGGTTACCTGAAACTGCAACCAAGCGCTGGATCTCCTCCAGGCTGTTGCAAAGGGGAATGTGCTCTGTGCGGCTAAGCCAGCAATTTACTGTGGCTGCGCTGGTTTAGAGGCTTGTTTCTGGATCCCATCAGTGGCACGAGCAGCGGGCTGGCTACCGAGCGAAGAAGCAGGAGCGCGGGCTCGCCGCTTGCCCGGGACCCGGCGGGTGCTGCCGCTGTGCTGACCCCGGCTGCGCCCGTTCGCCTGCTCAGCCTCACCCGTCTCGCGGGTGCATTCGGGGGCTGGCGGTGAAAGCAGAAAGCAAACCGCTTTCGAAGTACCGGAGAAGTTGAAATGAGAGTTTCCCACATAGGAATGAGTTGCTCCCTCCGGTTTTGGAAGGGTAGTGGGAGAAAACATTTGCATTTTCAGAGTCCCAAGTTACAGAGCGAGGGTAAATTTTTCCCTTAGATCTGATCCTTCGGATAATAATCAATAATGTAGTGTAATTAATCAGCATTTAACGTGTGCAAAACCTGCATGACTATTAAGTAATTTATAGACATTTTGCTTCCAATAATTCTATGGGTTTCAACACTATTTTTGTTCTGAAGAGACTGAATTCCCAAGGCTGTACCAGCTAGGAATTGCTGTATGAAAATAGCCTGTCTTGAGTTTCACTTTTTTTACTTAAAGTAACTTTCCCAGTGGGGAATTTCCTTAAAATATCGGAGAACTAATGGTTGGTTGTCTTCTGTTTACTTAAGGCCACTAGTAATCAGTCAACTCTTGGAGTTTTTCTTCTGTAGCTGATCTTCTAGGGCAGTTTATTTTCCTGTAGAGGGTAAAATAAACTTCATGGATCCTTGGGAGGAAAAATAGGCAGTGGCAGCAGCAATAATGAAGAAATAGATATCCAGGTGAAGAAAAAGGTAATGCTGCTTTATCTCACAGAACACCTGCTGGACAAAATGTGATTCTTTGTGAGGATACTCTGTGATTTTAGGAGATGGCAAGAAGCTAATTTTCTTAATTGTCATGAAATGAAATTTGTAATGAATAGTTTTAGAATATTCTTGTTTAATAGTTCTTAGGGGGGTTTCACTCACTTTTCACATTGATACTTTGCCATTTATGCTTACTTCCTACAGCAAGAATTAACTCTAAACTCTCTCCATATGAGTTTACTCTTTTAGCTTATGTAGGCTCAATTTTTAGGGAACTGCTTATCCTAATTCTTTTCTGTTGTCCAGAACTGTCTGTCTCTTCACTCTTTGAACATAGGTTCTTATACCTCTTTTAGGAGAAGCAGCCTATTCCCCCTTTTCTGAAATGTCTCATTTTAAATTCTGCCAAAGGATGCCATTGTTTTCCTCTTGCCATTTCACTTAGACTTTTGTAGCCCGTTTGCTGGGGATTCTTATTTAAATTTTGATTTTTACAGTCAAATTTCAACTTTTTTCATCCTAAAACTATATATCATTTAATTAAAGCTTTTCTGTCCTTCTGTCCATTAGGAAGATGACCTTAATTATACAGTATAGCTTAATTTTTCTTGTGACTATTTTGTACTCTATATGGGCTAGGGCTTGGTTATCTGTATTGCCTAAAAAACCTGGCAGATTTTTGGCAAAACAAGATTGGTTGTCATATATATTAAGTCACTTGGAATGGCCACAAATTTTGTGTCCTTTTTAGGAGAGCTTCGGCTGTGCACAAAAATCCTGTAACTGTTATTTCTATTGCAAAGATTATACTGATTGCAAAATGGGAATTAGACTGTTAGAGCAACTTTGTGATACAGAGTGAAGTTGAAAGAGTGGCTGACAGTTCTAGGTTCCAGAGGGACCGCAACAAAAAAGTCATGAATTCTATTTAAGCATTGACACAAAGCAGGATCTGATTTTTTAAAGAAGTAACCTTCCATGAGTAGACTATCCCTTTTGTGGAGTATCATTAGAGTAAACTGAAACGTTGCAGCGGTGGGAAGAGGGGGTTTAACGTGCGCAAAATAAGGTAAAGCCTTTTGAACACTAATGTCTGTCAATTGCTGCTATTGAAGGCTTCAGAGAAGTATAAACAGAAGAAGAAGGAAAAGAGGATAAAATTTTGGTCAATTACTATGTATAAAAATCAGTATTATTATTGGTATTAAGGTATTATTATTTTCTTCTCATTCATAGCATGGCCGAACCCCTCTGCATCTCGCTGCCCACAAGGGTCATCTCCATGTTGTCCAGATTTTGTTAAAAGCAGGCTGTGACCTGGATATTCAGGATGATGTAAGTATATATATAACCATCCTTGCTTGGAGTGGAGGGGGAAAAGCTGTTGTTTCATCAGTAATTTACAAATAAGAATAGAATTTACCTTCTTTGAAGTGGGATTAAATGAAAACAAAATCTGTCTCCTGTCTTTTTTTTTTTTTTCATTTGGAGATGTAACCTGTAATTTGGAGACACAAAACTGCCCAGGAGATGAAGTAAAACTGGGTGGTTTCCAGTGAGTAACTTGGTACTCATATTGAAGCTCTAGAGCTTTATAAAAACTCCTGTTATACCAGACTGTTGTGAGCAGCGATGAGACCTGTTGTCTGCTGTTTGATACAGAAGTGAAACGGAGTCGTGGTATACGGGAACGCACTGAAACGCTTCAGGTAGGGCGCAGGATCTGTTGTGATGTTTGCTTAAGCAGGTGGTGTTTTTGTGCAGATCTGTGTCGCAGCATACAGGATATTGAACAACTGCCCAAAGCAGTGTATAGGATCGCAGAAGTTGTCCCACTGTCAGTAGCGCAGGATAGGTGGGTTATCACATCTGTTAAGGCTTTTGGGTAGTAAATCTTCGGCATAATGTAATCAGCTTTGAATTTAGGAAAGGTGTCATTAAATAAAACATGTAAATTGTTGGTGTTTCTCAGTTTTCAGTAGAAATAGTTACAATATTGGACATAGCTTAAAGGGACTTTGGAGTGATCAGTAACCTTGTTATCGCTCTCTAAGCAATGATGTAAGCTGAAATGTGAACAGCAGTTAAATAATCTTACGACTGCTTTCAGATTCATTGCTGCTTTCTGGGTATAATATTGGCTCTGATTTGTTCTGATGTCTGAGCTTAGAGCAGGAACTTCTCACAACATTCAATGATGATTCAAGTCCTTTCAAAATGCTCTTGCAAAGTGATAAGCAAATCCGTGTATTATAATTCTGACAGGATACTGGAACAATTTTTGTTCCTTCTGTAATAAATAAGGTTTAGGTTCTTAAAAGATCCTAGAGGTTCAAAGATGGCTAGTAGAAGCACCTATATCACTGTTGAAAGGACACAGGAAGCTTCTAGGTGCCTTTTGAGAATCCTCTTAGGCATTTGCTTGCATCTGCAGGGTCTTCAATACCTTTAAAAACTGGAAAACCGGTTTTGTTTTCCACATGAGTAGTTGCCTCCCTGTGAGATTTTAGCAGTCTGCAGCTGGTAAGCCTAGAGTGGTGGTGTTCATGCGGACAGCTTTGTACTGAGAAGCTCGTTTTTCTAGGAAGAAGTGTTTTCTGCACTCTTTATTCTTTCACTGTGCCTATCTGTGAAATGGGGCTGATTTGCAAGTGCAGTGGGAGTGTTAGTTTATTTGGATAGAGAGTTCATTTTTAGGCCTCCTCAGGAAAAAATGTACATTGGAGATTTAAGACAAAATTATAGCTACTTTACAAGTACAGTCAGTTTTCCTGAAAAATATAAGTTGCTGCTCTAAGACTTTCAGGGCCACCAACAATTTACTCTTAAATTGGGTTTCTGTGAAAATTATATCTTTTTTAGTCATAAAAGCTAAGCTATTTGTATGTAAACATAACAGATTAGGCATCATGGAGAAACAGTAAATCTGTGTTTAGCATCAATTTAGTTCAGGGAAGAATCTTGCACTGCAGAAATACTCAGCTCATAAAAGACCTTGTTTCACTTGTCCTGCAAACTTCTCAGGGGCTTTGTTCATGAAAATTGGATACTGCTTCTAAATGCTGTGACTGATCTGAACAAACTGTGTACATGCTTGACTTACAGGTACAACTTTTAAAAAAATGTTGTTTGATTTTGGCTCTTTATTGAGTATTAGTTATCTAGTTGGGGTTAAGAAGAGCCTTAGGACTTACTGCATGGTTTAAGAGTGTGTATTTGGCTTTGTCTCAGAGGAGGAGGTAGATTCAGACTCCAAGTAAGGAATTTTGCTCGTGAAAGGTGTTAACAAAACATGTCTGCTTTCCTTTTACATAGGTCTTAAAAAAGTTCTCTATTTCCTCCCTGTATAATTCATTTTTGCAATTTATTTATACCATACAGAGGTGTTCATATTCTCTTTTAGTTGCAATCTGTTGATTATACTGTCAGTCACATTTACTATGTGTTTATTGGTAGTGAAGGAATTTTAGCATCAAAATTTTGATTAACATCTGTACATTTTGTTGCTGTTTTTCAGGACTACACGTTTAGGTTCAGAGATGAAATTGCTCATGAGAGCAGGCAGTATTGCATATTTCATTAAAAAGTAAATTAAGTTGGTATTTGCAGAATTGTAATAACACAAAGAAAATCTTCCTTTAGGTTCTAAAGAGCTGACATTAAATTTTTCTTGTCCTTTAAAAATATATAAAACATTTTATCTTGGAGTTGACTAGCTAATAAACAAATGAAAGGCCAACTTTTCATCTGCCAGATGATGAACAGAAACTTAGAAGTTGCTAAATGTTTTGGAGAGATTAAAATACTGACTTCATGTTCTACAGATACGTTCTTTAAAACACAGTAAGAGCCGTAAGAATTAGTTGAAGAATGACCTCCAGTGGCCTGGAGTGGGATTATTATGAATTTCAACCCGTGGAGTCCAGCTCTGTAGAATACGCAACCCCAGGAGCTAATTCTTTCCTTCTCCCTGCCAATACTGCAAACTCTTACTGGGATCCCAATGCAATCTCTGAGTGGTCAATGAGTATTCATACAGCACACACCTCAGAAATAGTCAAGGAGAAAGTTGTACCGGTGAAGGAGATCAAGGATGAAAAAGATAAGAAAAACCAGAAGAGAAAGGCTAGAAAGGAACCTAGAAGATCAGAGAGAGAAAAGGAGGTTAGAAATCTTGCATCAATCTTGCCTTGAGCTTCAGTCTTCTGTGGCTGCATGCTGTAAAATCTTGGATTGGCAGTATGGCATGATAGAGCTCTTCCGAGGTGCATGACTGCATGGCGAGCTTTGCTCTGGGTGCTTGGCATACGCTTCCCTGCACCTTATGTTCCTTCTAAGAACCTACCTGGAGAAAGATGTCCCTTTAAATCAGAAGCCTGAGCCCTGAAACTTCTCTCTGGATGCCCCTGTTTTAGAAAACAGAAAATTAATTTCAAATAGAACAATAATCCAGAGTTCATAATCATTTCTAGCTGAATGTAAATAAGCAAAGTGGCTTATTTCTGCAGTCCCATTTAAGGCTCATTTGTGCTGTAATTTCTTTCATTCATGTTTATTTTTCCATGCCTTGATGACTTCTACTGGCCATGCATCATCATTTATTGTTCAGAGTGAAATATTTCTTGCACTATGTTCATGGTGATTGTCTTTGTTTAGGGAAGGAGGGGGAGAGAAGCGCACTGACCTTGAGGAGCAGTAGAACACACGGCATTGCCATTGTATACAACTGCTTCAGAATATTCAAATATTCTTGTGTGCTCCTGAGAGTGCTTTATGCTTGCTCATATTTTCACTTTATAAGTGTTCTAAACCTTCTACCATCAATTTAGTGATTTGATTTCAAAGCATAAGATTTTACAACTGCTGTCTAACAAGACTTTACAACTGCTGTCCAACACTCTGTATAAGATGTTGAAGGCACAAATTTTTGCTGTTGGTTTTGGTGCAGTTTTCCTGTAGCAAGTTTGTTTGGTCATTTCTGCGAACATGGAAGGACAGTGAGGAGGCAAAGCATGATACTGGAAGGGGATTTAAAGGAGATTATAGAGATGATGGAGGCGGTAGAGAACAGGAAAATGTAGGAAAAAAATGTGGGGGTTATAATATTTTTTTAAATCAGAGAAAGAAAAAAAAGTAACATTTCACAAACTAGTGTAAACCAACACTCATTAAATCTGCAGAGCAGAGTCTTTATTAAAGTCTCTGTAACTATGTGCTATTCTTGTACCCTGCTAGAGATGGGAGAGTTAGGAGATGTATTAATATCTACCTGGAACTCATTTTCATAAGCTGGGGTGTACCCCTTTCCCTTGGGGTGAATTGCAGATATAAAATGGATGCCAATCCAATTCTTAGGTGTCTGGCCACTGGGGTTGCTTTAAGTTAGTCAACATATGAAGAAACTCTAGGAGCTTAGAAGATAATGGCAAATACCAGGATGCTGAGTGAATGCCACTTGCTTAGCCAAACCACTAAAGGAAAGGATGATGCCAAAATCCACGGAGAAGGTCAAGATTTACATGTCTGCCTTTCTTCAGGGTTCACAGCCTGGAGCCCTCTCCCGAAAGCAGGTATTGAAGCTCTCTGTGAAGAGCGTGGGTTCCCCCTTTGGAAACACACCTTCTGGTGCTAAGCCTTTTTGTGCAATAGCTCTATTATATGTAGAGCATACAGGGTGTGCAAACGTTCATCTGCTGCCATGAGGGGATTCAAACTTGCATTCCCAGTCTCCCAGCAGCAGCCACCTCTAATCCAGCGAATCTTGATGTTTTTCTTAGATGTGGGTTGCTTTCAATAAGGAAGTGCTCTCATTGCAAAGTAAGCTGGGCGAGTACCGGAACCTCTGAGCTGTTGCATAAAAGCCATCTGCCACCTCCTCCTCTGGCCTTTTTTCAAAAGGGGGGGGGGGACACATGTCTGCAATTTGTGTTGAGCTTGTTCCAACAAGTGTGCTTAGAGGATGCTCACAGGGTGAGAGAGAGGAGAGAAAATGCCTAAATTATGGGCAAAGCTTAATACGAGATATTAATCAATTGAGTTTGATCAAGACTGTGGTGCTTCTTGGCAGCATGCAAATTGAGATGTCTGGAGAATTTGAATGAAACAGCTGAATTTTAGTTGTTTCCAGGGTAAGCAGCAGCTAAGCAGGGAGCTTTAAGAAGTAAGCTTAGGTGCCTTACTTCTGTCAAGTCTCACTTATGTACTTAAGTGTCTTTTTGACTTCAGGTCTACATTTGTCTTTAAGCAAACTCAATTCTGTCATTTTTGTCAAAGTCACGTTTCTGTGACACCACACTGGAGTTACCCCTCTTCATTGCTACTGATTTGCAGTCTGTTCCCAGGATGTAAATCACTTACAAATAGGATCATAAATTGTTTCCATTGTAATAGTCCGGGCAATTAATATGCATTTACAAGTGAAATTTTTCTCTGAAGCCCTAGAACAGTCCTTTCATGACTTGCTGAAGGCAGAACTCCAAGAAGTGCATGTTGAGATAATTATTGTAGTAATTAATAAAAAAGATACACAAGTCAGTGATTAGACCGTCTGAAAGTTCATGCTCTGAAAAAAAAAACCTCACTGTCTGACTCCATAGAAGGCAAGGTACTGTTTTCCTCCTCCTCTATTAATGGAAAGGAAAGTATGCTAAAAAATTGTGTATTCGATATTATTAATAACTAGGTAAAACTTGCAAAGTAGTGAGAATCATCTTTTAGTTCAGCTCCCACAGCACCTTAAGTACTTGAAGTTTCATGTGTATGCTGAAATCCAAAGGAATCGTTGACAAAATCCTGCTGTGTTGACTTAGGAGCCTGAGAATTTGGTAGGGGTCTTCACCAGAAAAATTACATAGGAACCTGAAGTTCCACTGTGGCCCATGTCAGAGGCATTGCTGTGATAAGGCTAAGGCTCTTGATGCTTATCTCCTGCCTACGCTCTTAAGGGTTCATAAATTAAGTGTCTTGGCACTTAGAGTGAGTCTAGTGATACAGCTGTACATCGGAGGGTAAAGACGGTCACCATTCCCGACAGCACTGATGGATTTTATCCATTAATGTTGTAGTGTAAAACACACAGTAGTAGGAGAGCTGAGCAGCACCCAGAGCCTGGGGCTTTTCCAGAGGCGGGGAGCAGCTCTAACATGCCCCTGTGCCCTGGCCACCAACACGTTTCCAGCGAGCCTTACCTTCTGCTGTCACGTAGGAGGCAGCAATGTCCTGAAGAAGGGTGTAACGGGCTCGTCTGTGCTCCCTGCACAGTTCAGGTGTCAGAGCTAGGGAGAAAAGAGGATTTAAAATGGGTTTCTACTTCGTCTTTGCTAGCAAGTGTCTCTGTCCAAGAAAGGTAGGATTTGAGAGGTCCTTCAACATTCCTTGTTATGTGGATTAGGTATTTACCTTGTCAGCCTGCTGGCTGGATCTTGTTCTTAGCTGCTTGGCTCTCCCCTTGAGTGTGTAGGAAATGTTTCAGCATCAAATTTCACTTCTGAAGTAGGGTGGCTACAAGTCAGGTGTGGTGAGACTGGCTTCTGTGACGCTTTGGGCCCTCACTCGAATTGCTTTAGTGGGGTCGGATTAATAAGAACAAAGTTGACTTAAATTGGCCCAGCAAGAAGGTTCTTAATTACAAACTAAGTCCAATCCAATCCTTTCATTCCTATGAGAGACATGGAGCTACATAATCAGTTTTTCAGACTGTAAAGAAGCAATAACCAACCATTCTTTGTTAAAATCACTAAAAGTCCATCCAACACAGTGGTAGATGTCATTTTGTTTTAGTCTTTATTATAGTGCCTTCCGTAGTTTTGCTGTTGCAGCAATATCTTTTAGGAGTGATAGACTGATGATTACTTTACACTTCGTAGCAGGATAAAATGACCTTTGCACTGTCACCATTATCCATTGCTGCATTAGCAGGAGCTTTGTCAGTCTCCAGTACCATGGGGATGTTGGAAAGGGTGCTAAGTTCTTCCCTGGCCTGTTAGCCAGTACATTTCTGTGCAGTAACAGTTACTGGAAAGTATTTGACAATTGCATCTGTGAGATAGTATGTTTTGGACATGTTTTCCTTAAAATTTTGGTTATTTTTAAATTTAGGGATAAATATACATGTTCAGAGAATCTGCAGTGCTTTGCAATACTTTGTGTTTTTCTGAGAGTCACAGCTCCTGGAACCATTATTGTCTGTGTTTCGGTTCTTCTAAGATAAATTTCCAGTCTTAATAGAGGCAAGGACAAAACTACGAAAAGCTAACCTCTGAAGACAAAGCACAGATAACAAATTAGGCAAAACTCTCAACAAACTTTTTCTTTTTTTAAATCAACTCCATGATTATAGGCCAATATAATGATTTATTTGTGATGAGAGTTGGCATTACAAGGGTTACTGAAAGGTTGTGGTTGGCAGTACTCATTTTACCCTTATGGATTAATAACTATTTTGATGTCATGATAATAGAAGAACCACACTGAAAGAAATTTATAAGTCACTTGCTAATTGCCTTAGAGAACAAATTATTCAAATTATCCTGCTATCTAAATACTTGCAGTCTGTATGACACAAATCCCTCTGGTTTTAGTATTTAGTGTAACCTGATATTATCTGATAAAGAATTATAGCAGGGAAATTTTGTATCTGTTTAGGACTGGCTTCCTCTGCAGGCTTTTTTTTTCTTGGGTACATTGCATATCTGTGCTATTCATGTGTTTTTAGTGAACATTATCTAGATAAGCAAAAATGGATTGAATTCCCACTCTGCTGTTTGTCATTGTAAAAAGGCTGTGTGCAGCTTTGAGACTAAATCTTTGTGCCTGAACTGCATTTCAGCATTGAAGGTTCAAAGTAACTACAGCAGAAAACCAAGATGGGTTGTTTGGAAGCAGGGAAACTAATGCAGCTTGGTTTCCTGCAGATTTGTGCCCTACCGCATAAATTCTCCTATTCCCTCTCTTTTATCAGTTTCACACATCTGCAATATGCTTAGCTCCTTTGCACACATCTCCACTTTTCTTGCATCCCCTGTGCAAGGGGGATGCACAGGGGATGCAAGACACAAAAAAAAAAAAAAAAAAAAAAAAAAAAAAAAAAAAAGACAACCCTCCAGATGTTCCTCCTGTGCAGGGCAAGAGGCAGCGTGTGCTGTGGCATGCAGGGGCTGTTGATGGACGGGGCAGTGCACCTGAGCTGTAGCTGTAGGCCAAATGGTGCAGGTAACTGTGAGCTCTCTTATTAAAACCCATAAATTAATTCTCCTTAGTCTTCTAGAAGGCTTGTAGAAAGTCAGTCGTGGTATCTCTAGCTCAGCAAATGAGTTAAACAGTTATTAGAGAGGAGAGTGATGGGCAGTCAAACAAGATGACCACGTCAGCATCACTTCTTTTGGAAACTGAGCCATAGAAGAGATACATCGATGTAGGAAACTCACTGTTTGCTGCTATGTGGCAGGTCAATGAGAAATGAAAGTCATTTGAACCTTAAGACTGCTCACACGTTTGAATGAAATAAGTTGATAGTCTCACAGCTGCAGTCCTCATCATAAAATCGCCTCCACTCTTAGCACTAATTGGTAAATTTATCAGAGATGCTGAAGAGTCTGATCTCATCTCATGCTCCTTATCCAAGCAGAATTGATGGAGCAGTCAGAGCCAAAACAGTAGCACCTCATCCAGTTAGTGCTGGAGGATCATTATGATGAATTACAACAGCCTATAATTCCCTTTAGTTCCCCATAGATACTGTTGGTTATTAGATGTGTGAAGCCAAGTGTATTAGATTCACTGCCTTCTAATACTACAATATTTTTAGAACACTTCATTGCTGTATATGGGATTGTGATGAGTTGAAAGGTCTTGTAAACAGCTGGTCTATAGCTCTCTGATACATACAATAACTTCATTCATCTTAGAAACTTTAATGATTATTGTTTACTGGGACTGTTTTTTAAAGGCATATTGGATTTAAACAGTATGTAGGTGGAAGATGTAGCCTCTGTGTGTGTGTTGTATGCATTTGTGTTAAGTCAAAATTAGGTGGAAAGCATATGGATTTAAAAATTTGCTTCTTTTTGCAGGGTGATCAGACAGCCTTGCACCGGGCTGCTGTCGTGGGGAACACCGATGTCATAGCAACTCTCATTCAAGAGGGGTGTGCTTTGGACAGACAAGACAAGGTAACAAGCAAAAGCAGAGCCCTGTGGCATGACAGCCTTGCTAGACAGTGATACTAAGGTCACATAGAGTAAGTTACATTTTATACTCCTGAATTGGATATCTAATGCTTTGCAAGTAATTGGAATAATTGCACTGGGAAAAAAAAAAAAAAAAAAAAAAAAAAAAAAAGATGTACCATATCTTCAATATAAACTTCAGATTTACTTACCTTTTGACCAAGGTGATCTTTTTTGAATTAATTTGTCCTACTGAAAACACTGCACCATTTCTCTTGCTCATCCCAGAAACTTGAGAGTTCCAGGCTGTGAATTTAGTTTGCAAATAAACATAATTAATTTCAAGTTCCAAACAAAGTCTTCAGTGCCATTTTGACTGTTTGCTAGGAGATGTAGGAAGAAGTAGAAGGTAGAAGGAAAAAAGTTCTGTAGGGTTCCAAGACATCTCCAGATGACACTGGGGTATCTCTTACCTGCTAATCCTGTTTTTGCCTTTTAGTCCAACAGTGGAAGTGCATGTTTTGAGATGGTAACATACTATATGTCTTAGTTATACACAAAGAAAAAAACTTCCTGTAGATAACTCCCACCAGCGCCCCTCTTTGAGCTATGTGGAGTAGAATCACAGTCAAAACCAGCTTGATCTTCTGTGCCAAATACCAAGCTCTGACTTTTGAACTAAAGGACGATTATTGAATAGCTGATAGGAGCTTCAGAAGTTACAATTTTATGGGAAAGCTGTGAGAGAAGAAGATGATAAACATCAGCTGGTACTCATAAGGCAGCATGGCAGTATGCTTGGGTGGGTACTGAAGCATCACTGAAGCAGGAGCTTGAGAGAAATGAAAGTATACAGGGTGTTTGTGGAAGTTATTTTAAGTCTGCTGTATTTCTGCTAAAAATAGAATAGAAAATTAGATAGTAGGAAAGGAAGGTTTGTTTTTAAATGATTAGAGAGCATGTGTAATTGTTGCATTCTGAATGCAGCATTACTCTGTGTGTAGACACAGTACACTAAACTACTCCTCTTGTATGTTTGTGTGCTGTCCAGGATGGGAACACTGCTCTTCATGAAGCTTGTTGGCATGGATTCAGTCAGTCTGCCAAACTGCTTGTTAAAGCAGGAGCTAATGTTCTCGCCAGGAACCAGGTGAGGCGCATAGAGAAGGAGCTTTCTGTATTGATGTAACATAGGCGATTCTCAACCCTGGAGATTTCTGGTCATTACTTTTCTCAACACGTGGGGGACCAGCTCATAGTGGGATTTCTTATTCTTTTTGCATTAATCACGCCTAGATGGTTCCCCTGTAGGTATTAGGAAATCCATATTTTGACAGCTGCCACAGGAGGAACTCTAGAGTATTGTGGATATTTCTGTAGGAATTCCAGCCATAATTAATGCATCATTTAAAGTGCTATTGAGTTGCTGTTGCTATTTATAGAGTGGATTCCTTGTGATTGGTGTAATATAAAATGATCATGAAATGCACTAGTAGGAAAATGACATTCAAAATCCAATTTTTGAGAAATCGCCCAAATGAACACAAGTTACAGGGGGAAAAATGGTGATTCTTTCGTCAGAAAATTCTTAATACGCTACTGTAGGCCCTTATTGAAAACTTATAAAGAACCTGGAGTATCTTTCTTTTGGTATTTATAAAGTCTTGAGAGCAGTTCTGCGGAAAGCATAAAACAACAAGGAGTTTTATGTTCCACTCTTAAGTGCTGTATTTGTGGGATACCCGTCTTTAATTCACTAATCCAAAAGTTAATGAAATAATCTAAGAAAGAGCAATAACAGCATATGGGATCAGTTGATTAGGTTTTAGCGTGCTCTGCTGATGGATCAGTCAAACTGCATAGCAGGCACTGTGTCTTTTGGTAGAGGCAGGAGGACTTTGGGATGGCTTTATGGGATCTCTGAGCATTTTTTAACAGGAGAATGACAAGATATTTTGTAGCATATCTCTAAAACTACAACTGAAAGGAGCTAGAGAGGAAAGAGGAGAAAGGATACAGGTAGTGAAAGGAAAGTCCCAAGATTTTGTGTAAAAACACACATTGCCTGGACATACTACACAGTAGTTTAGACAGCTTCCCATGCTTACACATAACAGACAGTAGTGCTTGACTCCGTAGCTTTCTGAGCAGTTATATGCCTGTCCGTGGACATGTTTGTCTGTGTCTTTGTGCATACACAGGAGCAAAGGTGTGTGCTCCAGAGGCAAGTCCTGGATACTTGGACCCCTTCAGGGTATTAGAAGGTTTAGTTTACAATATGGCATACGTCAACTCTTTTGAGATGACCTTTTTTAAAAAAGCATGTGCGCAGGATAGCCAGGCAGCACTGATGTCTGAAATACGACATTACTGACTGAAATGTGACAATATTATTACTGAAATATGACAATACTGACATTGAAGCTACATGAGCAGCTCCTGTGTGGGTCTTTCGTGTTTTGCCCATGCAGTCCTCTCCCCTTGTATTTCAGTGTTTGCGATTTTTTTTAATGGACAGGACCTTTTCTCAGGAGCTGCTGAAAAAATGAGGGAAGTGAGCATGCTTGCACACGTGCACACTTTCACCTCTTCTACTTTCGAGAAAAACAACAAGCTTAATTCTGTTTAATCCCAAAATGTTTTTTCTAAAAGACTCTCAACTTCTTATGTTACTGATGGCAAGGCACCAGCTTTCCACCAGCTCCACCAGCTTTTCTGGCAGCCAGGGCAAAGTGTCATGGGCAGAAGCACCCACAGGCTCTTGGCTGACACCTGGAGATCTTGGAAGTTTGGACTGAATGACTCTCACTGCTCAGCTCATGGGACAGAAATGGGCTTCTAGAGCAGCCAAACTCAGCTAAGCAGCAGAAAGCAGGAGAGGTTTGACTCTGTAGCCTGCTATTTTATGTAATTTCTGCTTCTTTCTTCTAGGATTACTTGGGGAACATTTGTATATATGCACCTTTTACAGCATGGCATCTTGAGCGCAGTGGGTTAAAAAAAAGTAATGCAATTGAAGACAGATTCTGTTTTAAATCTCTGAGCAGAGGCTGGACAGGATACCTGGGATTGTAAAGGCAAGTCAGGCACAAAAAGGGATATGTGGAATAAGTATCGACTCTTTGGATTCTTGAACAGCTCCTCACACACCACAGGCTGGGCAGGACCTCTGTGCCTTCCCACCAGTGCTGACACTTCAAATGGATGTTAGTAAAGCATCACAGAGGCTGTTCAGAGATTGCTCAGAAAGGAAAGAAATGTTGTCTGTGCCACAATTTAGAAACTACTTTCAGGCCCAAAATACTCTGTGATGTAGAATCAAAGACCGAAGATCATGTCTACGAGTTGTCCCTTTGTAATTCAAATCCTGCAACTTTGATCAGTGTCTTGAAAGTTAGAGGGACAAGTTAAAGAAGATAATCAAGGTGAAGCAGTCAGTCAGTCTAGTAAGCATGTGAAACCTTTTCACCCAAACTGATTTCATTTCTGGTTCTCAGGAACCAAAAATATCAAACATTTTCAGGCCAAGAAAAGCGTAGTACTGTTGGAAGACTTGTCAGACCAATAAAACCCATCAGTATGTTAGAAAAATACACAGCTGAACTCTCTTTTTAGATTTCTGTGGTAAAATAAGATTTTGCAGTAAAAAAATAATTCAGTAAAAACTACATGTTTGCTTCTTTCTAGAACCTTAACATGTGACTCCCAGGGAACTTGGGGGCTTCTATTTTTCTTCCATTTTCCCTTTCTTTTCTTTCCTGAAGACTTTCATGCTTTGTGAGCACCCAGGCTCTCCTCTGTAGCCTGAAATCTACACCCTGCCCTGTGTAATCAGATGCAGACACCCAGCCAGACTTGGATCTAGGTTATGATGGAGCTGTATTACGATTATATGCAAACAGAAATCAGTCTGAACTGTTCTGTCCTGGACCCTGCAGCAATCACAGCAGGCTTTGCTCAAGATCTAAGCTGCAATGCCATGACAGTGTGTTTATTTGTGGGAGAGGAAAAACTCTAAACACAAGAATTAGGTTTCTCTGGTAGAAGCATCCGTATGAATACGCTCTTGTCCTTCAGCATGCAAAAATATATACACGCTGTAAGGTGAAGGAGTAGACCATCTAGTGAGGAATGGGGAACTCAACTTACCTTTGCTTTGCTAGGCGGTGGGATAGGGTAGCCAGCGAGGCTTGCCCCAGGGTGAGCCTGCTTCCCCAGGCTTGGCAGGGCACAGGATGGGCGCTCCTGGGGAGACGGCTGCTCTGAGTGTGAACTTTGTAGGTTCCTCCTCCTCCTCTCTCCCATCTTTTCTACTTACATGGGCTAATTTTTAGATGTTTGGAGCAGAATAGGTACAGATTCAAGTAGAGAAGGAAAATGTTATATAGATGATAGGATTGAAAGGCAAACTGTGTCCTGAGGAGTATCAAGACATGGGAAATTTTATTTCTTTAAATTAAAGTTCTTGATAACACTGTTTTTAATGATAATTGTTTATAATGACTCGGAAGGTTTCAGGATTCTTTGCTTCCTGTAAACAGACTTGAGCAATGCAGATTTCCTTGAATTGTCCAATTCCCACCGTTAGGATATTCCAGCTATATTGAACGATTTCATGCTGGAGAGGTTATTTCAGTCTCCAGGTTCATTCAGCTCATAGCTTTGTTGAAATAACAGCAACAATTTCCTAGTCCTGGGTGGGAGACACCTCTCTCTATATAGGGAGAAATGTGAGATTTTATTTTTTAAGGCTTTTTTAATGATGTATGTCCAATTTCTAAATATGGCTTTTCTATTTTCCTGTATTTCTCTAAGGCAGGTAACACACCTCTTCACCTTGCTTGCCAGAATAGCCATTCCCAGAGTACTCGCGTTTTACTACTTGGAGGATCTCGGGCAGACCTCAAAAATAATGTGAGTGTTAAAAAGGACGTGAGTTAACTTTTGTGTGCCTCTGTACTAACTATATTATTCTAACGTGGAAATGCTCAGAAGCGTTTAAATTTTGATTTTTGTTATAGACCCTTAAAAAACCACTAACAAACTGAGCATATGTGCAGGAATGCTTGTGATAGGATGGAGCAAAGTGTTGCTCGCACCCATCCCTTGAGGGGGTGGAAGCAGAGGGATTTTGCTGTCAGACCAGCACTGCTTTGGACCGAGGGACTCCAGTCAAATTCTGCAAAGGGGCCTCCGTTCTCAAGAAGGATGGCAAGCCTTAAAGGTGTTTTGCGTCAGATGAAAGCCCCCCAACACCTGCTCTCTCCGAGATGGATTATATCCTGCGCGTCAGTCTGTGCAGTAAGGTAGATGCAGAGTAACTTCAGTTCCAGACAGCTTTCCTCCTCTCTAATGGATCTGGCATGATAAAAGACTAAAGTTCATGAAAGGAAGGCAGATATTTCTGTCCCTGCTTGACACCAAGGTTGGCAGAAAGCACATGGTAGTAACATAAATACCTCAGGCTCTGCTCCTGGCCTTTGCTGAGGGACCCCGGCTGAGCAGGGCCTGCCCCCGCGGTCACTCTGCTCTGGGCCACTTCTGTCACCTTTGCAGTATGTGTGACGCTGAGTGGAGGTTGTAAATCACATTGGTTTGCAGCTCAGGAGAACAGATTTGATGTAAAAATGTAAAGCAGCTTTTGTAGTACAGGGCTACGTAAGAGCAACATAATATTTGCTTAAGAAAGCAGTATTTCCCATCAGTGGTTATAAAATTCATATCCCCCCATGCCACCTCCCAACTGTTGCTAAAACTTCCCAGCCATGACAGTGGCTTTTGTACTGAAGAGAAGACAGCATTGCTGCTCGTAGGGAGGAGTGTGTCATTTACTGCTCTTTTGTTTTAATAGGATTATTTCATCCGGACCACCATGACAAGTGCAAGCTTTCTTACTGCAATTACATGCTTAGAGCTTTGTTTCTGTTTGCAGGCAGGAGATACCTGTCTGCATGTGGCTGCTCGTTATAATCACTTGCCCATCGTTAGGGTGCTGCTCAGTGCTTTCTGTTCAGTCCATGAAAAGAACCAGGTCAGTGCATGAACTTCATTGCAACTGTGCACCCTTTGCATACGGCTAGTCATTGGAAAGAGGGATTCCTACCCAAGTAATCCCACTTTAATATGTCTTTCACTGCAATATTGAGTGCCTGAGCCTCTAACAGTAGGCTTGAGCAATGGCTACCAGTGATTTATTATTTCACCATCACATTTGCATCGTTTCTTTAAAACATTTCCTATTTATGAGATTCTTTACAAACATATGACTGTGTAGAAGGGGATTAGGGGATAGGGGTAGGGCACAAGCCTAGGGCTATGGGCTGGGATTCCTCAGTCCTTCCTCTGCTAGTTCTATGCAGCATGGGACTGTGCAAGAGTTTTGGCCTTTTCATGCATCTGTTTTCTGCTGCATAACTGGGAGTTAATAATATTACTGCCATTACAGAGATACTGTGAAGCAGAACTCACCACTACTCAGATGCTACAGAAGTGTAAATCTCTTTGGATTTTTTTTTTTTTTTTTTTTTTTTTTTTTTTTTTGCTGTGCTGCAATATGAAATAGTGGAAATTAAAAATATAGCGAAGTGAAGAAAAAGACTGCTTTAAATTCAAAGTAATGATCAATATAACCTAGCATTAATTATTTTAGCTCAGTTGGTTAGTGCATAGTGCTGCTAATGCCAAGGTCGTGGGTTTGATCCCCATACTGGCTACACTGACGGTTGGACTAGATGATCTCCAGAGGTCCCTTCCAACCTTGCCATTCTATGATTCTATGATTTTAAATCATTTTTAATATAGGAAGTAATTGAATGCTGTCCCTGGGGCATAGCCTAATTGGGTGGTAGAAGGGAATGGATTTAGTGCATTAAAAATTCATTAAAAAGCTGCTAAATAAATAACATATGTGGTATTTTACTTGTCATATCATGTTCCAGGGAAACTTTACATGTATAGTCCAGGATCATAAAGATGCTTTCTAATTTGTATGTTTCTTAAATAGGAGATATTGTAGCAAATTGAGTTTTGGCATGTTGAATTTGCAGTCTAATCTTAATTTGGAGATGAGATTTTTAATTTGTAAAATGAGCTACTGAATATTATCTAGAATGAACTGGTGTAGAGAAACATCACTTCCTTCATCCCTCCTATTATTGAAGCTGTTCGATAATACATTACCATGTTTGCACATATAATGGTTTTATTTGTGAACATGCCTCACCCAAGTCCAACAAGCAGTGGATTTCCAGTAATCTAAAGCAGATGTCCTTTATTGTGTTCTGAAGACAAAATGCAGGGCAAGGAGGACAGCAGGACATTATATGTGCAAATAGTCTCCCTTAAGCAGCTGCTGGCTCTGTTACCAGTGCCTGAATCTGATCACAGCAGTCTTCACCTCAGTACACAGGAACAAGTGCAGGGCTGTGTTTCAGGGCTGCACTCATACAGCCTCTTGGCTTTATTCCAAAAACTGTTTTTCTTGAGGGATCACATCAAGAGAAAACCACCTGTCTTGCTGCTGTTAATTATTGGATTTCAATTTTTGAGTAATGTGATATCTGGCCACCTGCTCACCAAATGATGAGACCTGTAAAAAAGAAAAGATTGCAGTGGGAAAACCAGTTCTACCCTGTGATGTTGTATCTGTTTGCTGAAGGTGGTATGGGGCTGTCTCTGAGCTGTGTCATGTATCATTTCTTATAATGCAAACAGATCACCAGAGCCCCCAGCTATGTTCCCCCAAACAAGGCTGCAGGAGCTCTTTGCCCCTCCTGGCCCCTTCCTCCCCAGTGCCCTTTTTTTTTGAGCAAGTCTTCATTAAGCTTAGTTGTTACATCAAGAACTGTAGATCTTTTGAAGCAGGAGCAGCCTCTAGGAGGCTCAGATTGCTGCGTGTGTGATGAGACCCCAAAATGTGTGTTACATGGTTGTGTTTTGTAATTCTCGTGTAATTTTTAGGCAGGAGATACTGCGCTCCATGTAGCTGCTGCTCTAAATCATAAAAAGGTGGTTAAGCTGTTGCTGGAGGCAGGAGCTGATATATCAGTTGTCAACAATGTAAGTAGAACATGGAGTTTCTTTGATTTTTTTTTTTTTTTTTTTTTTTTTTTTTTTGTATTAACACAGACTCCTCAAGCAAGTTTTTCTGGTGTTGGTAGAAAACATTTGTGTATGGGAGCTAAATTAAATCTGGGTGAATTAAAACAATTAGTCATTTTACTCTTGTGCGCAGAGCACTTACTAACCTTATGAGGAGAAATCCCACATTTCCAGTAATTTGTGTTTTGAAGGAAATGATGTGCTCTTTTTCCTCTCAGGCAGGTCAGACCCCTCTAGAGGTTGCCAAGCAGCACAATAACCCTGAGGTTGCGCTTCTCCTCACTAAGGCATCACAGGTACGTTACAGGTATCTTTTGTTGGTAGTAAATTCTGAATGGCCCTGACACACACATGTGCATGGAGCTGAGGCCAGACTACAGCCCGTAAAGATATGCACGGTCACTGGGGTCCTGAGAGCCTCTACTGAGCTGGCTTGAGGAGCTACCTGCCCCCAGTCCTTACCTTTCTGCCGTTGAAGGCACCCATGTTTCTCTGGCGCGTCATGTGCTGTCCTCAGGTCTAGCTGAGGTGGAGTCTTTGGAGCCAGTGAGTTGCACAGGTTAGGCCTCCACGGTCTGTGGTGGTCAGTATTTTTGGAGTACTGGCAGGGGTCACACTTGGTCTGAGCAGCAAAGGATGGTGCAGTGGAAATGCTTGTTCTATGTGGTAGCCAGTGGTTCATGGTCTGGTTTGTGAGAGTTCCCTGTTTGTGTCCCTGTCTGACTGACACCTTTTTTTCTCAGCTCACTGGCTTTTGTGGTACTTCCATGTATTTTACAAATAGTTGTGTGTGCGCCTGCTTTGGAGGCAAGGATCTCATGGGGAGCAGCATACTTAATTAAGCACTACAATCTTCTGTACAGCAGATTGCTGACAGCAAAATGTCCCTGATGGATGTGGTTTGGTGGTGCTGTGTTTCCCACATTAGCCCATCAGACTAGTGCATTTTCCTTTATGTATTGCCTTTTGGTAGATGTGTAAACCAGCCTGCTTTATTACTTAGCTTCTGTGGCAGGAAAGAGCACAGCATCACTGAGTAACAGTGTTGTCTTGTCTTCAGGTCTCACGTTTTAATCGTGGAAGAAGTCTGAGAAAGAGGAGAGAGAGACTGAAGGAGGAAAGGCGGGCTCAGTCCGTACCACGAGATGAAGTGGTTCAGAGCAAGGTACAGCCCAGCATCACCAGCTGTGTATGTTGCGAGGGGAGAGTGTGGATAAAACCCCCTAGGGCTAAAAATATGTGGATGTGTCCGTTTTATGTGACCGCAGCAGCTGTCTGAGGCCTATCCAATGGAAGCCCTGGGGGCCAGGGAAGTGTATTGTGCTTTGCTGGCAAAGCCTCTCTGTTGCCCATTCGTGAGGACCAGCTTATCATTGAAAATTTGAAGAAAAGCCACCTTTTCCCCATTCTTGCAACTGCTGTGAACTCCGTCTTCCCTTCAAATAGGGCAGTGTCTCAGCAGCTGATGACACTCAGAGCAGCGACCAGCCACCCCAGAGGAAAAGCGAGCGGAAAGATGAACCCCGGTCAACTTCACCAGATCCCAAAGGGAAGAAAGGCAAAAAGAAAAAGCCAAAAGAAAAGGTATCAGGAGATTTAAAATGGCCAAGAGAAGGGCTAGCTGTTGACTAATAGCATGGGTATCCCTTCTGCTTGCCAGTGAGGGGGATGTCATCTCTGTCATGCTCTCTAGACTGTGTTGTGGACTGGGAGTAGTCTTCAGACAAAACCAGTTTCTGGTGAGAAATTATTCTGCTGGGGGACATGCAAACTGGATTTGGGCAGAAATCTAAATTATTGTGTTGATAAACAGCAGGTTGTGGCCATTCACAGCAGCTGGATTTATGTTTTAGTCTGATTTTTGCAATTACCACAATGGATCTGTCTAGTTCCCACCAGGAATAGCTTACCTATTTGTACCTGTACGTATTTTATGCAGGTTTCGGCACTCTCAGACCCCATTTCCCCAGCTGATCAGCAGACGCTCCCTCAGCCCCAGCAAAGCTTGCCTAAACGCAGAAGTAAGCATCGCTGCTCCTCGCCGCCGCCGCCCCACGAGGTCCGAGCCTACCAGCTGTACACGCTGTATCGGGGAAAGGATGGGAAAGTAATGCAGGTGAGCAAGCTGCTGCCGTCAGGGAGGGAGATGCACGGCGGAGCATGGGGATGTGGGGCACAGTTAGCTAATTAGACAGGAAATGTACTTGATTAACTGCACTTTCAAGGGTATGAAATTACAACTGTGGATTTATGTTCTTTGCTTGGGCTTCAGCTCTCTTGTGGCATGAAGTCTAGTAAACAATAAGCAGGTTATTAGTGCTAAGGAATGCATACTTAACTAGTTTTGATCTATTAATTATTTCTTTATTGTAAATAAGGTGTGAACACTGTTTGGAAATGACACTGTTGCTTTTATGAACACTTTGGAATATTTAGTTTTCCAGTCAGAAATGTGAAGAGCTTTTCCAGTGGGGGGGGGGGGGAAGGTGTGAGCATTGAACCTTATTACCTAAGCCAAGAATTTGTGTATGTTCAGTGCATTTTGTTTCAATCTTTCTGTTTATTGCAGTAAGTCTTTTGGGATTCTAAGATTACTAGAGGTAGGAGCTTTACAGAAATTGGTTCACAAATAAAACAGGAGTATCAGCTCTTGTGCATTTATTCCAGTTCAGAGATTAATATTTTACTCCACCCAGTTTATTTTACTCTGCAAATATTCACATTTATAAAACATCATGAAAGCAGTCAGTAAATTGCCCTGTAGAAACTGTAAACTTCTGTACCGCTGCTTTTGTTAAGCAGCACCCTGCACCTCTGGGAGAACAGTCCTTTAGCTTCACTAGCCTCTCACATCCATCCACCAGCTCTCATGGTTTCGTTGCTGTACTCTGAAATTCAAAAGATTATAAAGATCACTAAAGTCAGACCTCAAAGGCTTCACTGGCCATGCTTTCCAAGATCTTACTGTATAAATAGTGGGAAATTTCCAGCCACAGGCATTATGGGATTTTCTTGATAGAGGGCAAATGAGCTGAATAGCTCACAGATGAACCAAGGCTGTAATTATCATCAGTCGTTTTGTGGTCATACTTGGGAAGGAGGACCTTTCAGATACTAAAACAAGTACATCCCTGTCCCTAGAATCTGACAGTAGGAGAATGCCAAGTAGGAAAGATTCAGGGAGCAGGAAGAAAGGTTTAGAGAGCAGGTAGGATTTGTACAGAAATCCTATCTATTCATAAAAGATCAGCTTAATGATGTGGCCAGACTCCTTTTTTATTTATATTTTTTATTTTTTTAGCAATTCCTGAAATACATGATGCTTTCCTCTCCCTTTTTTTGGCTCATCTGTCTTCTCTGATGCCCTCAGGCCCTGAACAGCAAACAATTTCTTAAATACATTTATTTATGATGCTTTCTCTAGCGTTGTGCAAACCACCCACCTTCCCCTGCCGTGGGAGTAAGTCCTAATCTGTGAAACAGTACTGCATGGCCAAAGGAGAGAGGGAGGCTCCTTCAGGAACAGACTCAGAGCAGCCTTGTTAGGCTCCTAACTCATCCCCTGAAGGAGCCAGTTTGTCTGCAGACTACAGAGGAAACCTATGGGGATGAGCTGCCTTCACCTGAAGGAAGCTTTTGTGACCATCTCCCTGAGAGGTTTAAATGGGGTCAGCACAGATCCCCTCAGAGGGGAGCTTCAGGAGTCGGTCATGCAAGGCAAAGGCAGGCTGATTCAGAACGTCGGCATCAAGACACACAAAGTGCAGCCCTGTTACATGTAGTGCCCCCTCGCACGGCACGTGGTGCCGCAACATACGCAGTCCGACCTCGTTTGTACTTGTGGCCCCAGTGAAAGCAGTGCTGTGTGTTAGGATTTGTCCACATATAGAGCCTTTCCCAGGCTGTGCGTCTCCGAACAGTACACTGTTGGGGCATCCTTCTGTCCTCTGCTGAGCTGTGAGATGTTCTCAGGAGGGTGAGATACAGTGTGTGGTACAGAAGAGCACAACACTGACCCCAAAGAGCTGTGATAATGTTCCAAGTGCACAAAGAGGACAGAGGGATACAGCAAGCGAATGTATTACTCGTTTCAGGCACCAATAAATGGATGTCGCTGTGAGCCTCTGATAAATAAACTGGAGAATCAGCTGGAGGCAACTGTGGAAGAGATAAAAGCTGAGTTTGGGACAGTACAAGATAAGATGAATGTTAAGCTGGGCCAAATGGAAAGCAAGACTCAACATCAAGTAAGACAATGACTCAGAGGTTTACTTGTCCACATGATTGTTAGAAGCACCTCCTAAGCTTAAGGAATATTTTGTCACTGTTTATTGCTTCTTGCATTATTAAAAAAAAAAAATGAAATCTAATATTCAAGACCAAGGAACTGTGACATTCTACAGGGATCTAATGTTGCAAAGTAGGGTCTTGAGGAAGAAAAACACATTTAATGTGTAAGTGGCTTCAGACACTTGTTTAGATGATAAATCTAACTGCTTGAGGCCCTAAGAGGGAAACTAAAGGCAGAACGCAATCCTGCAGCTGATAGTTTTATAATTGTAAAATCCCTTTTGTTGAACTGTTTGCACTGATAATCAAAATCCTTTAAATTATTTTTAGTGCTATTTTTATTCATCAGATAATTCTGTGATGGCAGCTTTTTGCAAGCTATATCTAATTGTAGTTGGCAGCATGCCTAGAAATGAAGATTGCAGGAGAGAATATACTTGGACTTAAAAGGTTCAAAAATTTGTTTTTTTCGTTGTAATGATCATTTCAGCTCCATTTTGTTTTTCCCACAGCTCCGTGTTTTAGATAAGCTTATGGCTGAGCGGCTGTCTGCAGAGAGAACAGAGTGCCTTCATCGCCTTCAGCAGCACACTGAGCTAGAAAAGAATGAGGGGGAGAAACGGCAGGTAGGGCTTCAAACAGCTGAGTTAGCTGAGATGGGTCAGTTCAAGAGTTTTGTTCCAGCAGACAGAGAGAACATTGGAGATTTATCCAATCTGAATCAGGCAAAGGAAATTCAAAGAATAAATTATTCCTATCTCCCACCCTAATCTCTAAACCACATTTACAAAGCCTTTGCATTGTAAATGCAAATTACATAGAAACAAGAAATGTAAAATCCAGTCTGACTATCATAATTTAATTTTGTAGGACTGAAGTATGGGATCTTTAACAAAGATGTCTTTTCCGTAACGTAATGCTTTGCAAAAATTGCTATGGCTAGATTTTTAAAATTTGTTCTTTCAGCTTTCACTGTTAATTCTTACAGAGTAATTAGCACCACGTCGTTTACTTTGATATCAATATCTCTTTATTTTGATATCACTATATCTGAAGGATGTTTGTAGGAACATCAGCAAATAGTAAAAAATGCGTAAGATCCATTTTGTTCCTTTTATTCTCATCCATTTGGTTGTGTGCACCAAGAATCTTTTCCTTCTCCTCCTCAGGCCATTCCATGCATGAAAAGGCTTCACCTCTTCCCTCTGACTTTGGCAATAGTATGCCATCTCCATGCTGTATAATCCTGCTAATAAGCAAATTATTTTTATACACTTCTTTAACCAGCATTAGAATAATTGTTCCAGTAGAGATCGAGCTCTGGCCTATCTTGCTTCTGTATGATGCTAAGAAAACTGTATTTCTCTAGTCATGTAGGAATAGTAAACTTAAAAGAAAGAATACCAATAATGAGAAAATAAATCACATTTTAAGACTGGAGAGATACATTTGATGCTAAACTTAGTAAAAAAAAAATCTTAGTAAAAAGTCATGACTCTTTATAAGACAGTTCCAAGTCTATGTAAAAAGGCTGCTGTGATAATCACATGAACAGGTGAAGCTGCTTTGGCTAACATCTGCAAAACAGTTTTCTCCAAAGAAAAGTACTTATGAGATTAAGGCAGCTTTAGTTTTTATTTTGTAGTAAGGGACATAAGCATTATATTGGCTTCTTAATGTTCAGGCTTGTGCTCTGTCTCCTTGTAGTTTAAAAAAGGAGACCCAGGAGTGATAAATCAGGTGAATCAAAATTACCATTAAGAGATAACATCCGTTCTTGTTCCGTTAGGTCTAATTGAAAACCACTTGGCTTGACTTAGCCTTTATTAAATGCTTTTGTCCGTGTGCATAGGAGTTCCTGACCTAAATTCACAATGCCATTTAAAACAGGGAAAAGAGCCACTAATTTTGTAAATGGCTATTGGCAAATGCCTGGCACCTGTTAAGTACCTCTGTAATTTGGAAGCTGCTAATTATTTCTAATTTAGTGCTGGACTTGTACCACCAAATTAACAGGAGAGCAAAAGTTGGTAATGGTATAAAACTGCGTCCCCAAAGCGTCCAATTTGAATTTCACTCTTAACAAACGGCAGCTTCAACCGCATGTGGTGTTCCTTGCACTCCAAGTTCCCTTGACTGTATGATCAAACAAGTCAGCCCCAATCAGAGGACTTAGTTACACTTGAAGTAGCACATTCAAATCTAAAAGATGATGACCCGGACTAGAGGTGCCTTTCATTAGCAAGTTCATAGTTCTTTGTCTTTGCTGATTTGTAGTCCTTTAAACATCCCCAATGGCAGCATGCATATCCCTACAGTGAGGAGTATAAGCCCAGTGACCCCAGCTTCTCATCAAACATCCTCAGAAGTCCAGGCCAAAAAAGGCTCCTCTAATTTATATCCTCTTTCTTACAGATTTCCCTGGTCGATGAGCTGAAGACTTGGTGCATGTTAAAGATTCAGAATCTGGAGCTCAAGCTTTCTGGTGATTCCAGGTCATCGAGACCAAAATCAACGTTGTCCACTTGTGAGTCTCTCACAGAGACCCTAGACACAGAGAACAACGCTCACAGCACCAAGGACTGCAAAACCCAGCAGGCCACGCTGCAGGCAGAGGGCTCCCACCAGCATTCGTATACCACGCTTCCAAACAGCGTCTCAGAAGATGGGGCAAGGAGTGGAGCCCAGATGCCAGAACAGAGCTTTGGACAGCATTTTTGCATCCAACAGGATAGTGCATCAGGTACAACCTTCTCAGATACTTAGATGTAGTAGTCAAAGGCCAGCTAATTAGCTGAGAGATACTTGTGTTAATACCACAGAAAATAATTCTGGCTGTGTGCTTTTCCCCATCCATATGCACAGTGTCTTGGGATGAGAAAACACTTCAATATTCCACTGGGAATATCTGAAGACGTAGCTGGGTGAAATTCTGCTGTCTCTTCCTGCTGCTTCTATATTACTGTGTCTTTGAAGCCAAGTCTTTTGATGCTATAAATAACTGTATTTTTTGAAGTTTTTCCAGCCTTCTGGACAGAGCTGTTCACATCCCACTGTTTGTCAGGAAGGCGCATAGGTTATCCAAAGTCCACTGAAGAAAATACATTGCATGTAGTGCTTTTCAGATATATGGATTCCATAATAGGGAACTAAGATGTTGATTTCCCTTGTTAACGTCCAAACTACAGGCCTATAGAATAAACCTCTTATTTTTTTTTCCACTTTCCTTGAGCCAAAGAATATTTAAGTATTAGTTCATAATGGAACTAACAGGAAAAAAAAATGACTGAGAACATTCAAGCCTATCCAGAGATCAAGGCCACTCTGAGAATATGAAAGACCTTAGTTAAAGCCACTCTTCTGTGTTTGGCCAGCTAAGCTTTTGAGGGAAAAAGAAATGGGCACAATGCAGTCTCATCCTGGATCTCCACATCCAAGGAGAGCCCCATCAAAGCATAGAGACTTCTGTAAAATGGACTGTATGTGCCTCTGAAACATGACCCCACAGAAAGAACAGACATGGACAGGGATACCCCACGAGACTAGACAGGCAGGAGACCACACATGAGAATCCTGCTGCAGTGTGAGTGTCAGCTAGTTTGCTGAAAAGGTCAGAAGTGTCAGTCAAGATTTTGTTGTATTTGCAGAATTAGTGGAGCTTCAAGTTTGTAAAAGTAGGTCCAAAAATGTCAACAACCCTAAATATTTTGGGAATCTCAATTGATCTATTTTATATATCTTCTTTCTAAAGATTGATTGATTGATTGTTAATAGTCTGTTGTCCCATAACTGCAACGCAGTGCATCTCTGCCTGAGCCAACTTTTCTTTTTTAACAACTCCATTACATCATCTGACTGTGAAGACGTGATAAAGTAATACAAGCCTCTGCAATGTGCACACAGTGTGGTACATGGCAAACCACACTGCTCATCAGACTTCAGAACACTGAGAATTCGTAAACATTAAAAGAAGTACCCAGAGCTTTTCTAAATACATGTATTTTATTCTACAGGTGCAGAGCAACAGTTAATTGCTGCTGGACCAGCCTCTTCTTCGGCCCCTGGCCAAGATGTCAGGCCAAAGGACAAAGCTGCTAGTGCCAGCACTTTCCACAGGTTTCAGCAGGAATTGCCTTCCTCCGAGCTTTTGGGGTCCAAATTAAGACACGTTAAGGTTCAGCCTGCTTTGCAGCCCTTGACTGAACCAGCAAAGACCGAACCACAGAGCGGCTACTTCATCAACAAAGGAACCCAGACAAAGAAACCCAGCAAAAGCGGGCAGTTACGGCACAAAGCTCTGCACCACGCAGGGGCCCATCAGAGCCAGCAGCAGCAGCAGCCGCCCTCGGCTGTGCCTGCAGGGCAGCAGCCTGCCCCTCCGCTCAGAGGCACTTCCCAGGCACTGGAGATAACACAGTACTTTTTTGAGGCTGTTTCCACTCAGATGGAGAAGTGGTATGAGCGGAAGATTGAAGAAGCCCGGTGCCAAGCTAATCAGAAAGCACAGCAAGACAAAGCTGCGCTTAAAGAACATATTAAAAGTTTAGAAGAGGAGCTCAGTAAGTTAAGGACTAAGCTGCAGAAGGAGAGCTAGCATCCACAAACAAGGTAAAGACAAGCAGCAGGGCTCATTTTGGAATCTACTGTATATGACTCTAGAATACGGATAAATACATATGTAGTGCCTGTTACATACAAACAAAAAGAACACTTTTTTCAGGACTAAAAGTAACTTCAGAAACTCCAGAACCAAGAAAGAGAAATACACACACTCTTTGTATTGATGACAATGATATGCTGCAAACTAGATCCTTTCTTTGTTATTTCCAGGAGTCCATTAATTATTGCACTCACAATTTCCAGGTGCTGCTTGAAAACAAACTGCATTATAAACCAAAACTGCTTTCTGAAAAAGGGAGTTTTCTTATATCTGCATAGGTCATATGTGGCTAGAGGGTTCCACTGTATGTTAAATGTTAACATGTGATGATACTGAAATAAGTCTGGGATTTTGGAGACCTTTTGACAGAAATTCCTCAATGATAAAGGGCTAGTGATACCATTTTAAATACTCCCCATAGCCTCTCATAGTCAATGCGGAGAAGCCACAGAAACCAGCAGCCTAACATAGGTGAAACACGGCCAGGCTCCCACCTACCTGAGGGAGATGCTAAGGTGAGTCATCCTACTGGGTATAGAGACTTCTGCTGCCGCTTTACTTTTTGCATTGGGTTTATATTACTAAAATAATTGCTACATTAAACTTATTTTTAATGGTTTCCTAGTTGCACAACTCATTGCACTTGCACAGTTGTTGGGGCTATATTCAAGTAATCTGACAGAAAAGTTTCTTTTAGGGCGTGGATGACAAATACTTTACTAAATCCATGTTATACTGGTTGTCATGTATAATTTTTATATAAATCTCTCTTCCTTCAAACAGCAAATAGCTAAATTCTCCACTGGTCCTGAAGGAGCATGAGAAAGTCCTACATCTAAAAAAAGTGAAAGCTTGGTTTCCTGTACTCACGTTTGTTTTTCTCTAGGGTCGGAGTTCTCCCCCAGACATCCTGTCCAGACTATCTTCCTTAGCTCTTCTGAACAATTCCTCTCTGTTTCTTCCCTTGTATCTGTAAGAAGAGCAATCAAGCTCTTGCAAGCCTGCAAGACTTAAGACTGATTTCACAAATATTTCCACAAAATAGAACTCGACAACATTTTTAAAATGTTTCAGACGTGTCTTGCTATAAAATTAAAACTTGCAATAATCAATGTCTGCAAGGCTGACAGGGTCCCAAATTGCAGCTCACGGAGCATCATTTTCAATTCTGTGCTGCAAAACAGTAACACCTAAATTCCTCAGCCACATTTGGGCCCCAGTGTACTAACGCTGCATAAACTACAGGCAGCATCCCTTTCAGGTTTCCTCTGTATACCTCTGAGAAGGCTCCATGAGATCCTAGTAATACAAGTAACGTTACTTAACAGATAATGATAAAAGAGCTGTTCAAAACAATTCAAAGACAAAATGGTACAGTTATGCCTAGGAGAAGGACAAGTTTTTTCTGTACTGTGGAACCCTAAACAGAAGACAACACACTTAACAGTACTGAAGACACCATTAACTGATTAGTAATTAAGCTTTTGTCGTCTTAGCAGATGTATAAAGCAAATAAAATTGTATTATATTACAATATTTTTTTTTAAATTGCCATTAATGCACTATCAAGACAAATACAGTATATCTGCAGTCATGGAAACACTAGTTTTGTTGCTCTGACTTCTGTAGTCAAATATAGACACTTTTATATGTTTACAATTTTGTTTAAGCTACTGTAGGAATGCAGCAGCATGCTATTTAATTTTTGTATCATCGTGATAAAGTGAATGTTTTGCCAAGTAAACCAAGTGTTGTTCAGAAGTCTGTGTTGTGATGTTTTGTATCTAGAGGCAATTGAGAAAATCTCCTCTCATCAGACAGAGCAGCAGAAAATTGGACTTCAGATGCTAGGCTTGTGTTTGGCACAGCCTTGGCTAAATCAGTATGTGTTTTTAACTATAAAACATGGAAGCTAGGTCTACCAGCTATCTCAGAGAAAAGCTGTAAGGACTGACTAGGATTTGCTAGCTGATGCAATTACCTAGCATTTAAGAAGTAATCTCCATGGTGCTGAGCTGCACAGCTGACCATGCATAGGCTCCTGCTCTAGCACAAATGCAAGGGAACCATAAAGGATGGTTGAAGCTGATCTACCTCACCTATGAATTCTACTACCAGTGTAGCCACTGACAGACCTGCTTCCACATCCCAGCTGAGAAGCAGTAGTTTAAGACAGGAACTTGGTTGTAGGGTACTGATTGTAGAGCTTTTATGGAGGCAAGAGGTAATTATTTTCTATAAAACATGAGGTATTTTCTGATACTGCCTTTTTTTACTCCTCTGTAGTCCTCCCTCCTGTAAAACTACTGGAGTTGAAGGAGTTCTTTATAAAATACCCATATTATCTACCTTTCTCTTAGGTATGCACCTGGAGTAAATTAACTTTGCCCTAGTAGAGCACACATGGACTCCTAAAGGTTTCTGGCAGGCAACTTCATCTTGACAGTGAGTAGCCCACGAATCACTGAGAACTCACAGACAGCAAAGCTAAGGAGGACAACTGATTGACAAGGTAGTGCCTGTCAAGACTTGTTCTTGGAGCATATGGATAATATGCAACACAACCTAACTATGTACAAGCTGGAGTCAAAGAATCATAGAATCAGTAAGGTTGGAAGGGACCTCTGGAGATCATCTAGTCCAACCTCCCTGCTCAGCAGGGTCACCTAGAGCATGTTAGACAGGGTTGAATCCAGGCAGGCCTTGAAGATCTCCAGAGAAGGAGACTCCACAACCTCTCTGAGCAACCTGTGCCAGTGCTCTGTCACTCTCACAGGGAAGAAATTCCCCCTCACGTTCAGGCAGAACTTCCTGTGGTTCAGTTTTCACCCATTGCCTCTTGTCCTGTCACACGGGACAACTGAAAAGTTTGTCCCCGTCCCCTTGACACCCTCCCTTCAGGTACTTGTACACATTGATAAGATCCCCCCCTCAGCCTTCTCTTCCCCAGGCTGAAGAGGCCCAGCTCTCGCAGCCGTTCCTTATAGGGCAGATGCTCCAGCCCTCTGATCATCTTCATTGCCCTATGCTGGCCTCTCTCCAGTAGCTCCCTGTCTCTCTTGTAGTGGGGAGCCCAGAACTGGACACAGTACTCGAGGTGAGGCCTCCCTAGGGCTGAGTAGAGGGGCAGGATCACCACCCTCCACCTGCTGGCAACACTCTTCCCAATGCACCCCAGGAGACCATTGGCCTTTCTGGCCACAAGGGCACATTGCTGGCTCATGGTCAACTTGTCATCCACCAGCACTCCCAAGTCCTTCTCTGCAGAGCTGCTCTCCAGCAGGTCAGTCCCTAGCTTGTCCTGGTGCCTAGGGTTATTTTTCCCTAGGTGCAGGACTCTGCACTTGCCCCTGTCGAACCTCATGAGGTTCCTCTCCGCCCAACTCTGCAGCCCAACTCTCCAGAAGTACCACAGACTTATGTTTCTAAATGGAAGAACATGATTAGGCAGCAGTGCGAAGTCATCTGATACAGGAACAGAAATTAAGCTATTTACTACAGGGAAAGAGCTAGTTACATGTGAGAACAACCAGACATTGCTGACAACTTTATACAGTCAAAATTCCTTTCTAAACAGTATTTGATCAGAACACAGAAGGAATCCAGTAACTTGCTGAAAGAAGCAGGTAAAATGATCTTTACACATCCTAGAGTTGAGTGATTACAGATGTCACCACCTTCTGGGACACCAAAATCTACCAGCATCACCATCTCCTGGTGTTGTCTGGAGCCCAGACCAAGGACAAGAATCTGACACTAGTTATATTACTTTACTTTTTTTTTTTTTTTTTTTTTTGTCCTTTTAACTACTGCCAGGGTAGTATCTTATTGATAAGTATCAACTTACCAATTTTAAATATGTGCTGCTGACAAAAAGGTCCATTCTTAGTTTTTTTTTTGCTCGCTCCTGCCCTTCCCTCCCTCAGACTGGTATAAACATTCATACCAGTGCCTGGTTTACATGGATCAGCTACTGTACAGCTCACCCATGCAATACAAACATCTGTTCCTCTCTGCAGCAATACTAGATTATGCCAGTTTGAAGTGTTCAAGGATCTGCATAATGCAGGAGCCTCAGATACCAAGACAGGATGGGACCCTTGCAATACAACTGTGACCCGTGCTAGCACAGTTAAAAATACAATTCTGGAATCTGATTTCTAAAGCTTTAATTGCTTGAACTCTTACTGTGAAATTTCAGAGAGGCTGGTAAGACTGCAGGATGCACTAGTGATTTTCTTGTAATAGAAACATGCCTTACAGAAGCTGTAATTTTTTATCCTGTTATTTTCCGTGTCCCACAGCCTATTATCTGTTGAAAAATCAACATTAAAACAATATTCCCTCAAAGGCAGCTAGTAGCTGCTGGCTTTTCCAGCACAGGCTTTTATATAATATTATTTGAAACAGTAACAGACAAGGACTATTCTTTTTAAACTAAACTAGAAAAAAAAGGATTTTTTTTTCTGAATAAAAACTTTAGGTGTTTTAATAAATGGTGACAGTGATTTTGTGAATTATTTCAGTGGGAGCACAGCAGCACAGAAGTAAGCCTCATGGCTCCCTACCCTCTAATATCTCAACAAAGATGCAGTATTAATGACAAGGACTGTAGGAGCCTGGCTAATAAGAGTGCGAAAGAATACCTCCACAAGGAAAATATACTTACTTCTACCAAAAGCTTCTTACTCCTACTGAACATCATCTGGGAGAACAGAACTAAAACTTGATTTTTCCCCCCCCCAGCTAACTTTTACTTACTTACCTTATTATTTCCATCACTTTTTGAATTCACTGTCTTGCAGCATTGAAGTGCCAGGGCTCTGCTGTTCTGCATGAACATAGAGCAAGACTGTAAGCAGCCTTAGTTAAGGACTACTTTAGTATAGGGCAAAGTACGACAGGTGCCTGGAGCCCACCAGCACTGGGAGACAAAAGAAGCAAGCCCACGCTGGTCAGTGTTCGACGGGAGCAGTGTGCTTGAGGAGGAGAGAGCTGGGGCCCAGCCTGAGTGGGCACCCTGCATGAGAATGCCAAAATCCCTTTGAGCATTAAAACCCAAGATCGATTAGAACAATGAAAATATGAAAATAAGTAGGCAACATGGATTTCTTTACTGTGCCAGAGTAGCTGTCAGAGCAGTTTACCAGAATATATATATTTTTAAAAAACATACTTAAAAATATGTACTTTTCACTGACTGATTTAGAAGTTCACAAGCTTCTGCCTATAAAAAAAAAGAATCTGTAACAATCTCTCTGGTTGTCAGAGCCATATGCTTTACTGCAAAGCTCAACAAATCTCTTAGGAAAGGATTCTACAATAACCTAAGCCGGGGGGGGGGGAAGGAACCATTAAAAAAAAATACATTTTCTTGGCAACAAGCAGGTTGTTTGCCAAACTTGTTGAAGTATGTAGCTGTAGCTTTGAAGACACATTGTGCAGCACAGCAAGAAACCTACTTCCTACTCCTGAAAGAGTAAGAAACCTACCTCCTACCCCTTGCAGTATGAACAGGGGAACACTGCCCTGTTTTTTCCTTTGCCATGGTAGTGGCACTTACCAGAGCTGCTGTGAGCCAATACAGCTCACTAACACAACAGAAAACACTGTTGGCAGCAGGAGGCAGCTGGATAAGTAAGTAAGTAAAAGTGAACTGTGTTAGCATGAATGCAGAGAGGTAAGGGTTTCTGCACCTCTTTGAAGCACAGCCTAACTTGCATGCACCTATAGTATAGTTAGGTACCTACTGTTGTCTAGATATTTCTATTTATGCTGAGAAAATCCCAGACTTCCTTTTGCTTTTTAATTTGTAAATTAAATGAAAAACATGTACTGTGATTTACAAGGTGATAAGCTACAGGAATTAGAGGTAGAGTAACATTAGCCGTTAGTATTTTTGACTTGGAATTCTATTTCGTATTGATTTTTAAATATTAACTTGAAGGTACTTCTCGTTAATTTGGTAATTATTATTTCTGAGCTGAAATCATTTTCATACATAAATACCTCTCTTTTAATGTTTATTCAGCTAATATTAAAGATCATCCATCACCTGACATTTACTTAGGATTTTATTACATTTATTTGTTTTGGACCCATTTATTTATCCCAAATATTTCTGCTCTTTGTTAATTTAAAAAAATAAATAAAATAAAACCCTTTGGCACAGTAAAGGAAGGGCTGTTACTGCTATGAGTGTTACCATTTAGATGTGCCACAATAGAAAACGGACAAAATAATCCAGTTTATATTTATTTTCCATTTTCTTGGCAAAACGCTGCTATTGTAATTTTCGGTGCTTTCTGCTTTTATCTTAACACGTGCTATGTCATCCACTCAGTGCTTTAAACCATTCAGATCTTGAAGGTCATTTGTGTCCCACTGATTTCCAGATAGGAAGGTAACCCAACCAAGAAGAGAAGGGGGGGGGGGGCAAAAAAAACCCATAAACAAACCAAAACCCCACTGTGGTAGTTTCCATCTCCAAACACTACCAGAACATCATCAAAGACTGCTAGTATAACCACATACTGGGAAAAAGTGCTGTGCTTCCTCACAGCGGATGAAAGTCCAGCTGTCAACAAAATTAAGGTCATGATTTTGCCAGCTTAAGTGCTCTCTGAAGTTCCTGGAGTTGCCTGTTGCCTTGAGCAATCATCATCCTAATTGCATCCTGCAAAACAAAATGGAATCTACTGGATCGATGGTCTGTACGCAGGGTGTACACAAGCACGCTGGTTTTAACAGATTAAAATATACACAGCTTCTTACCAGAGATGTGATAGTTACATCTTTGTGGGTAGCAACAGTATAGTCATCGAGATGGTTTAAAAAAAAAGGGGGGGGAGGTGAAGCAATGAATTCATTTTTTTCCAATTTCTGAATTATGTGCTTGGGGGGGGTGGTTATATCTTCGCTTTAAAATGGATCGGATTCAAACGCCAGTATTTTCTTGATGCCTGCCTACTCCCTTTGCAAGCACCTAGCGGCAACTGCACGTGGGTGTTGTGACGATAAATGTTTTACAGAAGAACTGGATGTTTCTCTCAACATTGTTTTTATCTAAGTACTGTAATGTTTCGTCTGCATAATGCAGCCAGCGGGTCGCTGAGCTCTGGCTAGAGAAAGCTGCAAATGAGAAACATATAAGAAACAAGTTTTCCTCATTTCATACGTGCTTCCCATACGCAGCCATCCAGTTTGTTTTTGTTCAGCCTGAATGAGCAAATTCCAGTAGAAATTAAAGATGAAAAAAAAAAATGAAACTATTAAAAAGCCTGAGTATTAGAAGTTTATATCAGTTACCCTAGTATTCAACAGAATTTCTCTGAACCTCCGTGTAAGCAAGCAGGATTTGGTCGTTTCTTTTCAAAGTTTTAATTCCAGATTCTCGATCCAGTAACGAGAGAACCGTTACCGCCGCCACGGAAGCAGGAGCGCGGCTATTCCGAGCAGCGCTCCCCCAGGCGCCCTGCCGGAGAGGCGCCCGCAGCGGGCACCCGCCGGGCCGCGGCGCGGCGGTTACGGAACAAAACCGCCGCCGCCGCCGGCAGCCAGGGCCGCCGCCGCCGGCAGCCAGGGCCGCCGCCGCCGGCAGCCAGGGCCGCCGCCGCCGGCAGCCAGGGCCGCCGCCGCCGGCAGCCAGGGCCGCCGCCGCCGGCAGCCAGGGCCGCCGCCGCCGGCAGCCAGGGCCGCCGCCGCCGGCAGCCAGGGCCGCCGCCGCCGGCAGCCAGGGCCGCCGCCGCCGGCAGCCAGGGCCGCCGCCGCCGGCAGCCAGGGCCGCCGCCGCCGGCAGCCAGGGCCGCCGCCGCCGGCAGCCAGGGCCGCCGCCGCCGGCAGCCAGGGCCGCCGCCGCCGGCAGCCAGGGCCGCCGCCGCCGGCAGCCAGGGCCGCCGCCGCCGGCAGCCAGGGCCGCCGCCGCCGGCAGCCAGGGCCGCCGCCGCCGGCAGCCAGGGCCGCCGCCGCCGGCAGCCAGGGCCGCCGCCGCCGGCAGCCAGGGCCGCCGCCGCCGGCAGCCAGGGCCGCCGCCGCCGGCAGCCAGGGCCGCCGCCGCCGGCAGCCAGGGCCGCCGCCGCCGGCAGCCAGGGCCGCCGCCGCCGGCAGCCAGGGCCGCCGCCGCCGGCAGCCAGGGCCGCCGCCGCCGGCAGCCAGGGCCGCCGCCGCCGGCAGCCAGGGCCGCCGCCGCCGGCAGCCAGGGCCGCCGCCGCCGGCAGCCAGGGCCGCCGCCGCCGGCAGCCAGGGCCGCCGCCGCCGGCAGCCAGGGCCGCCGCCGCCGGCAGCCAGGGCCGCCGCCGCCGGCAGCCAGGGCCGCCGCCGCCGGCAGCCAGGGCCGCCGCCGCCGGCAGCCAGGGCCGCCGCCGCCGGCAGCCAGGGCCGCCGCCGCCGGCAGCCAGGGCCGCCGCCGCCGGCAGCCAGGGCCGCCGCCGCCGGCAGCCAGGGCCGCCGCCGCCGGCAGCCAGGGCCGCCGCCGCCGGCAGCCAGGGCCGCCGCCGCCGGCAGCCAGGGCCGCCGCCGCCGGCAGCCAGGGCCGCCGCCGCCGGCAGCCAGGGCCGCCGCCGCCGGCAGCCAGGGCCGCCGCCGCCGGCAGCCAGGGCCGCCGCCGCCGGCAGCCAGGGCCGCCGCCGCCGGCAGCCAGGGCCGCCGCCGCCGGCAGCCAGGGCCGCCGCCGCCGGCAGCCAGGGCCGCCGCCGCCGGCAGCCAGGGCCGCCGCCGCCGGCAGCCAGGGCCGCCGCCGCCGGCAGCCAGGGCCGCCGCCGCCGGCAGCCAGGGCCGCCGCCGCCGGCAGCCAGGGCCGCCGCCGCCGGCAGCCAGGGCCGCCGCCGCCGGCAGCCAGGGCCGCCGCCGCCGGCAGCCAGGGCCGCCGCCGCCGGCAGCCAGGGCCGCCGCCGCCGGCAGCCAGGGCCGCCGCCGCCGGCAGCCAGGGCCGCCGCCGCGGGCACCGGGGGCCGTCGCCGCCGCCCCCCCGCTCCTCACCTCTTCTGCGGCACCTTTGTTTCTTCTGAATTCCTCCCTCACCCACTCTCTCAAGTAGCGGCGGTCTGCTTCAGCCGGGACCTCGCGGACCGCCCGCAGCATGTTTCTGTATAACTGAAGCACCTGCTGCCTTCTCAGGAACTGCGGGGGGGGGGGGGGGGGGCAGAGAAAAAGGAAAAGCGCTTGATCTGCCCTGCCGGGGCGGCCATGAGGGAAGCGCGGCGCCCGCGCCCCCCGCCCGGCCCCGGCCGCGCAGCAGGGCCGCACCGCCCGGCACCTGGCGGGAGCGCCGCGCCGCACCGCGCCGCGCCACGCCGCCCGCTCCTACCTGCTTGAGCGTGAGCGCGCCGGGCGGCAGGCGGCTGGCGGCCATGACGCGGGCGGCGGCGGCCATGACGCAGCTCGCGGGGCGGGGCGGGGGGCGGCCCCGGCAGCCATTTGCCGCCCGCCCCACGCGCAGGTTTCCGCGAGGCGTTAAGCGTTTGCCGCCGAGGCGGCTCCGCCTGGGGCTGCGAACCACGAGCCCCCCTGAGCCCCGCCCGGGCCGCGGCTGGCGCTGGTAGCAAGGGCGGTGCCGCGCAGGGAGGCGGCCCCTGGTATGGCGGGGCCGGCGGGGCCCCCCCCGCGGCCTGTGCCCCCGCGCAGCAGCGACTGAGCCAAAACTAGAGCCAGAGGCACCGCACTGGGGTAAAAACCTCCACAAATCAGTGTAATAAGAGGATGGGGGGAAGGGGAGGATAGGGATCCCTTTCCCATTTGCTCCTAGGATTAGAATTCACTTGCACTCAACAAAACGTGACAGCCAGCACACTCGGTGCAGTAAGACCAGGATGGCATCAAGCAACTACAAGACATTCGTTACCTTCTGCTGCTTTTTATGTACTTGCAGAGCTGTCACTGCTGCTCACAGTGCAGGCCACTAACTATGACGTTCACCGTAGTGAAGGTCAAGGAGGTGGTTTGCAGGGGGAAGAAAAGAAAAAAACACCCTCGAAACAGTTAACACATTTCTTTTGTACCTCATTTACTCAGTGCTTGCTTGCACCAAATACACTGCAAGCCCTTTGTTAATTATAGCTAGAGAAAGCGCTGTGTTCACATAAGCATTTTACTGCACTCAGCTTTGCTCATAAGATTGTGTCTTAGGCTGCAAAGGTGGTGCAGGGGCTTACACTGTATAATTCATGTTGCAAGTGCATCCTTGTGATCTTAAGCTACATACATCCCATTTTGTAAATATTTTTCCCACATTTTTCATTGGCTGTCTGATGACATAAGAGCCTTTTTCACCTATGCTCTTGCTATCCAACAGAAATTTGAAAAGGAAATACATCCTGGAGAATTTTCTAAGAACACCTGATTCCACAGTTAAATTTCCCACAGCATGCAGATATTTCTGTACATGTGTGAGAGAGTTAAATAATCTGGGAAGCATACTTATACTACCAGACATTTAAATTCTGATGAGATAGTTTTCCCCTTTCAGTTCTGCAGTTTGCTTATCATGAATTAACTGCAGCAAATCTCAGGTATGTCACAAAAGTATCACAACAAACATCCTTGCTGGCAATTTCATCTCTGGGTTTTGTCAGAGCTGCTATCTCACAGCAGCTCAAGATACCTCAGTTACTATTTTTCCATCCAGAGCCAAAGAAAATAAGCTCATCTTTGAGAACACACCCATATTCCAGCCATTCTCTGGCAAACCCACACACCACACTTTAAGTCAGACACCTTCAATTTCTATATGCCAAGAAAAATCTTCAAAAAGAGGGTTTAGACTCTAATGGTGTTTAAACTGTAGCTTAATATTCATGCAGATTTTCACTGTCTGAGCAGAATGGAAAGGAGTCAAAAGAATGGACCAGTAATAAAAACTCCAAGCTGGTATATCCTCATAAAAGGAGGACAGGTTTTGAAATTACAAAAATCAGAGTGTGTTTGATACAAAAAGTCATGTTCGTGCAGTGTCACATACTGCACAGCTTTTCCATGTGGCAAGATTGTTCTGATTTAATCGCATTTTGATCAAGTGAAAGAACAGACATCATAATTACAAACAGTGGTACCTCTTTTTATTAGTACAGACAATATAAGATGCATAGCTTTTGCAATGAAAAATCATGTCCAGCTTTAAGACACCTGGTTAATGAAACGGTCCTGAATGTCTGCCTTGGACAGAGGGGCAAACTTCACAGTGTCAGCTGATCAATAAAGGGAAGATCACATAATGGCATTTTTTGTAAGACTCCCTGTTGACATTATCAGAAAAAAAATTGCAATAATTAAAGAGGATGTGTTTAATTGTATAAGTTTCAAGTATTCAAGTACTTATTTTTTGGTTGTGTAAAACGATCTGCTTTCCCTGTTTCCCTCTCCTTCCCAAAGAGGCATCAGCCGCATGGGTGAAACGAAAGAATGCTTCTGCAAGACAGCTGAAGTTCTAATGCAGAAGCACCTTCCCAGAAGCAAGACTGATTTTTGTTATTGCAGTAGACAGTGGTAGGAATAATTTTACTTCTGTGAATGTTACAAATACTTTTTATTTTCCTTAAGTAATAAATTATTATAAGAGAAGTTGAAGAAAGTTTTATATTGTTTATGGGAATAGGCAATCAAAGACAGTCTCACCATTGCATAATCTCCTCTGAAAAACAGGAGAGTGCACCTAAACCATTTTGTTCTTAGGCTGTCTGACTGCTAGAAGGCAGCTTCTGCACATTAATCCTAGTTAGAAAGAGACCTTGTGAACTCATCAACAAAATATCATTTCATATATTTCAGCAATTTAGCAGCAATCAGGTATTTACTTGTGTCTACAAACTCTACAAAGTATCTGAGGCAGTCACCAGTTCAAACCACTGTCTGAGAGCATCACTGAGAGTTTCTGGAAGAGAATTCACATCTCTAAGGATCATGTAGAACGGGAATGGGAATTCTTCCATGTAAGATCTGATTTCAGGCAATTCTCCAGGTCCTTTGAATATAGGAACTTTAATGTCCAAGATGGAATCCTGTTAAAAAAAAGAAAAAAAAAATCGATGGGACTACTAAACTACATGCATTCTTTACTGGCCTTTGGTATCATTTATGCTATTTTTTCAAATACTTGAAATTCCTCCTTTGTTAAATTAAGGGTTAATAAAAAATTCAGATTAAAAACATAAATGTTCTATTGCAGGTCAAATCAAATATCAAAAACTGAACATGAAGCTGCTAAATGCTTTTACCTTTCTATCTAGAAGTGCTCTAAACAAAGAACTATAGAAGATATCAGAAAAGCTTTTGCAATATGAACTTCTAAAAATAAATTCTATCTTTCCTTAGTATTTTATGATTTTAGTTTACTGTTATTAGTTTACTTGTATACATTTGATGACTTCTGCTGACACTTCCTGTCATCTGTAAGCTCTTTAGGGCTGAAAGTGACAAATGACAAAAACAGATTAAACCCCAACTGTACTTCTTGTAAAGTAGCTTCCTAATTGATCACTGTAGTGCTTCAAAAAATTAACCACCCTTGTGAAAAGTGCATTTTCACTGCTCAGAATTTTAGCTTGACATCATAGCTAGACTTAATCAGAAATTTATAACAGTTTGTCATCTAGAGAATTAAGTTTTCAACAAGGATTTAGTACCATGCAGTTGAGTTTTCCTATGGAAAATAATGATAATAAATACGATACTAAGAAAACATGAACTATTCAAGTACATTCTTCCTTACCTGGCTTCACCACATAGTGAAGCTCAAGTTTGCCCACTTACTGCACTCTGACAGCTGAAAACCTCCAGATGGTTCAGCTTCCTAACCTTTGAAATTTGACAGTTTTTTTTCCCAGATAGCAAATACAGTATCCAACTTCCCTAATTTAGGCACTAAGTAACTCTCATATAGTCCTTCTGTCTGAGGCTTAATTTCATATTGACTCCAGCTGTCTGGTCAAATGGAGACTGCTATCAGAAGAAATCATTTAGAATCAAAATTGAGAAGGAACAAAGCAGCTCTCAAACTTATTTGTCAGCCTGCCAGCCAGCTCTCTGATGGCAAAATCTACAGTCATCCACATTAGAAAAAAGGAGTTCTTATTCAGGATATTTGTAGCATAGAAGCTGTGTGGTTTTTTTTTTTGTTTGTTTGTTTGTTTCATCACAGTAGGGATTAGGGAATAGGGAGAAATTATAGAAGATCTGACACTGAAAAATGTGAAATGGGACTATCTATCTTTGACCTCTGCAAAAGATGCAAGATAGCTATCAAGCGCTACGAAGATAAGAAAAAGATTTGTATCAGTTCTCATTCACTGTACTTGCACACTTTTCCATTGTTCATTCACTCACCCGGGAATTAGGATTGTCCAACACTACGAAAATGACAAAGATATTGGCATTCTGAGCTGCACGAACTGCTGCTGTCACTCGTTCCTTGCCTTCCAAGAAAAGGCCTCTTCCATCAGATACGATCAAAAGCAGCTGTGCTGTTTCTAAGCACAAAGAACAGTTTAAATTACAGAAATTTAGAGTAATATATTTAAAAGAGAAATAGAATATTTTGTTGTTAGTCCTGAAGGTATAACGGAAAAACCCTCAAAGTTTTTGGAAGGAAGGTGAGTATCAGATAAAATTCTGTGACTTAACATTGCAAATGCAGTTTAAGTAGGTCAAGAAAGATAATCCTTTCCACTGCATGGAACCACTGAGAACAACTTGAGAAAAAAAAAAAGTCCATAAAAAGGATGAAAGGCATGTAAGATATCTAAGGAATTGAGTCATGGCCTTGCCCTTCTTGCCCAGTAAGTGCCGAGTAGTTAAATGCTGGCTAAATTTTAAGAGTCCAACCACTAATCACTAGCTTTGCAGAGTAGTGGCTGCTACACTGGAACAGACCATGTCTAGCTCTTCTAAAGCAGGTACCTATGGGTCCACCTATACTAGCATTTCACTTTGGACTAGAATTATGCTTTTGAAGTGTGTTTCCCTGTTGTCTCCTTTTTAATGGGCCTTGGCTTCCATCACTGAGCAATCTTTCAGTACCCCAAATGGGCTACTTCTGGATGAAACTAAACAGAAAGGCACATTCAAGGCAGTCCAACCATGAAAGGGCATTCAGGCCTTGGGACTAGTACCAAGTATTCTGCCCCTTGCTCCGGCTTGCCTAAGTTGCCTATAGTCAGCAGGCATGCCTCTCTAAAGGGCCACCCATTCCAGCTAGGTTACATGTTCTCTCTCCCCCTCTCTCTCTGTCTCTCAAAAAACACTACAGAGGAGTCGAGTCAGCAGGAAATGCAAGTCCTGCCCTCAATGGCTTACAACTTTTCTGCAGACAAGTCCCGAATGTGGCAGGGCTTAGTCTTTTTACAAAAGGGTGGTGATGTCTCCTACCACCTGTTCTCTTGCTAGCTCCATGTGCTTGTTACTGCACACCGACCTAATTCAACAGGAGAAGACATGTCTCGCATTCTGAATACTCTGGCAGCCTGGGCACTCTGCTGCAAAGCAAAGAAGTGGATTCTGAAACCTGGGTTGCCTGCTTCTGGAGTGCTTTAACTACAAGACTGTTTTTGAAAATATAGGTACCACCATGACAAGCTTCTAACAAACACAAAGCAGACTAACAGAGGCTACTTGTAGCTCAGCCCTGAGATAACCAGCCTTCCTGCTTTCCTGGGAAATGCGAGCAGCTCATAACCTAAATCTGCACCACAGTGAAAGGCAGGTAGGAAGCAAGCATTTCTCTTCAGAACAAGGTGCTTCTGGATACCTATGCAAGTCAGACTCTCAAGTGCTTAGCAAGTTACAGTCAATAGGTAGCTGGATGATGCTCAGAAGCAGGCAGTGTCTAAGACCTCAAGTTCTCAATTTCAATTAGGTAATCATGACTGAGGATTTTTTCTTAAGAGAGGCAAGTAAGGCATGCTCTTTTTAAAAAGCATTGAACAGAATTTCAGTGATCTACTGATAATTATGAAGTAAATGTCTTCTGGGTTTTGAGCTAAATTTCAAGCAAATGTTCTTTTAGAGAAAGCAATACTCAAAGCCTAGGGCAAGTGATGTCTCAGTGGAAGGAGTCTTTTTGATAAGATGTTGCTTTGGGACCACAGCAATAATTCAGTTGCCATGGCAACATGAATATTAACATAAAAAAAGCTTACCTGGATTAATATTTTGAGATAATTGCCGTGCTGCAGCAAACATATTTGCTGAAGATTCTAGAAACTGCAGAAGAAGCAAATACGTTGGTCAGATAATTTTATTATAATAAAAATAATAATCGTAGTATTTATAAAAAAACACATTTCTGTATTTTAAATGCCAAGACAGTTTAGTTTGACTGCTTACACAGACACAGACGGCACTTTCCTGCATTAACTCCTGCTTCAATTTTATTAACTATTTTTGAACTACAGAATCTTCAAAAAAGCCTTCAATTTGAATTTCAAGTTTTCCAGTGCTAATGAAGCCATCAAAACCTCCATAAGCTGTTCAAATAATTAACCTCATTGTTAAAAGTATACACTCTATTTCCAGGTTGAGCTTTTTCAGCTTCCACTTGCAACCAGTTTATTTAGTTACATTTTTATCATTACAATTAAGGAGATGTAAATTGTCAATTGCTCCCTATTTCAGCATGCTTAAGATCACAATCAAGCTGCTCGGGTCTCCTGCTTTTACATGTAATACTGACAGAACATTTGCCTTCCAGTCCTCTGCAAAGTTCCAGCAGTTCCAAAACTTAATAAAAACAAACATTAACAGCGGAGAGCACTCCTCAGTTTGCTCACTGAGCTAAATATCCGAAAGTGCCAATTTTAAGTGTCTAATTTTAGCCGCAGGTGCTAAGATTAAATCTTTACAGCAAGGAAAAAATACAGGTTTTTATCAGAGAAAACCAAACATTTTTATTGAACTCTCTGCCTTTTCTATGTTATTTGATAAGTAATACCACATATATTGCATAGAGGTTGCTGCTGACTGGAACTGTATTCTAGGATTGCAGTCTTTATCAATTGCTGAAGTAGTTATTCAACTCTGGAAAAGTAAGAGTGCAAAAAAACTTCCTAGAAGAAGAAAATTTCACAAATGTCCAAAAAGTATTACTACAGAAAGTTATTTTCTTCAGGAACCAGCCAAGTGATATCTGACAAACGTTAAAGTTCTTCCTTCTTCTCCTATGCTTGAATCCATGGCATGAATACCTCCTGAGTTCCCACACACTTTGATGGCATTTGGCAATGGGGCACAGACAAGAGTAAGATTGATAGCTCGTACCTAAAATACAGGTTAAGACCCAGTACAGAGATAATTGAATCTTTTAAAGTGACATAGATCAGAATTAAAAGCAAGCAAAATCCTTTAAGTCTTACAAGATACTAACCACTGTCTCATTGCTATTTAATCAGCAGTCAAACACTCAAATATAAACAACCTGTTCAAGTTACCACGTGACTATGAAGCCAGGAAGCTGTCGATGTCTTGCCTGCAAAAGATTTGTAAACCTGTTGCCCAGGGGGCATTAATTGCGTACCTGAGCTATCTTTGTTTTCTTTTGCTGAAATTTGCAAAGGCGCAATATCCGTGTTCCTGACTGGTCATTGAATTGTTCGTGGAATGGGTGCAGTAGCTGAACAGTCTCTCCAAAGCTTAAAAAAAATAAAAGTTAAAAAAAGTAGTATGAGCTTGAAGCTGGTACTAATCTGTTCTGAAATCTTGAAAAAAAAGAAATCACATTTAAAATAAACTCACCTACACACAGCAATTTGTCCCACTTCTAGAAGAGTCAGTGCATTTCCAATAACTGCTAGGGATTCATATGCAAGCTATTAAAGAAAAAACTTCAATGAAGACTAAGTAAGATTTTTCAGGTTTTACTCAGTTCAGTGTTCAGTAAGCAAAATGTTACTGAATTTATTTTTCATATTCTAGTAAACAAAAGACTGCCTATCTGGTTTGCTAGTATAGTTATGTGAGATAGAAGTAGCATATTTTTATTGCAATGACTACTTGAGGACCTCAGCCTGTCGATTTAGGTAGACACACCACTTTATGCAGCCTATTGAATTAAAATGCTGAAATAACTATTTAGAAGGAAACACATTTTTAGTAGAAAGCCTGCAAGAGAACTATGATGAACTGATACTTAATGTTCCCATGAACTGTATAACTAAGCAAATTTCAGCCTTTTGTAGAGTTCAAGTCTACGAACCAGAAAAATAACTGCTCTAGATCACCAACGTCAGGCTTTCTAATTATCACCACTTCTGTGTGAAACAGGTCAACAGCTGATAAAATATTCATCAACAAGGGATTTTTTTCCCCCTGCTTTCCTGCTTTATTTTTACCTGTTTAGAGTGATTGTCTATCATACTAGAGGAATCATCAATAGCCAAGCAAATCTGGTACTGTCGTTTGCTAGGCTTGGTCCTTCGCAGCCAAATCTTGTCTTTTCGGAACTGACTAGCAATATATGGGATCACTTTGCGCATGTTCAGTCTTTTCCCTGTTCTGTAGTCTCCTCTGAAAGTTAAAAGGGAAACAGATGAAGTTAAGGGGATTATTGATAAATACTTAACTCTGAAAATCCTGACCTATGCAGCATATGCAGAAAAAAAAATGTAAAATATTGTAGATACAGCATTTGTAATTTTTATATGTAGGTATAGATTAAAAAACACATTTATTTCTATTCAAAGATGGATGTTTAGTGCTTCTAAGAGAAGCTCTTAATTCTACGCACCTAAAATGGAAGGAAGGCATGAAGCTGCCATTGTAAAGACATTAAGTTCTCAAAATAAGAGTTTAACAGCCTCAGAAAGGCCCAACTTACTTCAGCTTGGCTGCCTGTGTGGGTTCCAATATGAGTCGTAGTTGTTCACAAAGCTGCTGTGATAGAGGAGCTGTCAGTGCCAAATAGTTCTGCCACAACTGTGTTGCTTCCTTTTCCTAAAACACATTATAGTAATGAAAGAAACAAATGTGAACTATGCAAAACCAAAACACTTGGAAGCACTGCCTGAAAGAAGAAAATAAACTTCAGTGTACAAAGGGGAAAGTATTAAGTAATTATCAGGTGAAACTATGAGGGAGTTTTGTGAACATTCTATTAAACAGTGACAACATGCATTAGACTTAAAGCATTCCTTTTGCTGCCACAGAGCTACAACATGCAATGATCATTTCTCCAGAAGCTGATGAAGCAACTTTAGTGTTGCTGCCAATACAGGAACATCTGGTAATGGCCACCATCTCATAGTTAGTATTACAGCAAGGCAAGCCATAAACTGCAAAGTTCTCCATCAGACATCAAAACCAACATTACTTATGTTAATTATGTTTCAGCAAAATGAGTCTCTACTCTAGCCATTTCATTCAGGAATGATTTCCAAATATGTTTTGAGTCATGGCTCAGATAGAGCCAATATCTAACATCAGATTCTGGTTCTGATGTTAGTTAACTCAAACTCTATCACTGCAACTGAAGGAGGCACCTTCTGTTAATTCTGATTTTGTGAAAGTGGTATCTGACACTGTTAACTGTACATGACACTTACTCAAAATGGAAGGAACTTGGCAGGGCTAAGAAAAATATTCCTAACTATGCAATTTTTAGAGATCATTATCAAGATGAATGCAGAATAACTTTCTGCAGATTGCACAGAGCATGTTGAAAGTAAAACTAAAGCATTGCCCTGCTTTAAAAATAGGATCGTTTTTCTTCTTGGAGAAGTTAAACATAACAAAAAACCCCCAGCAATTAAAATCATACAATTTTGAATATTTAGATTCCAGTCTGCTCTGCTTCCTCAATGCTTCAGCAGGAAAACAAAATGAAATAATGTACACCAAAGATTCTGAAGACAGTTTTATATTAAAATGAGGTCACTAACCTCATCTGGATTTCCAGACTGCTGCATCTGCCAAGCTTCCAACTGCCTTTCGAGTTCCTTTCTCAGCTCTTCAGGATCTCTAATGATGCGCTGAAAGTATATTTGAGACAGTAAAGTAAGTTCACACATCTCTTGATTCTCAAACCTTAGCAGATTATAAAAAGAGACCGTGTTCTCATTCTTTCAGACACAAAAACACCTGAAAAACCTGAAGGAAGATTTCATTCCAAATGTCCATTTTTGAATAATGTCCATGTACAGGAAGGGTGAACACCTTCCCCCAGATAACCAAACTTGTGATACAGTAAGCACAGAAATAATGCCAAAAATTTATATTATACAGACAATGAAAATATCAAATACAGAACTTTAGGACAATTCATTCAAATTATCTTGACATAAACATCAGATTTTAATGACAATCAAACTACTTACTACTACCTATTTATCTAGTATCTTCCAAAATAAAATGTGTTTCAATTAATTACATATACATATTTCAAAGCCTCACCTAAACACTTAAAGAATCAAATACCATCTTCCTCTTTACCTGCCAAAAAATACTGTTTGGTAAGATCTTCTGTAAAAGGACATGCCAGGTATATTACAATTCTTCAGCTTTTATTATACTTTCAGTGACAACTTACGTTCCTGACTTGCAAGACCATAATTTAGTGAAACAGTAGCATGTGGTATGCATAACTTGCAGGTTTACTGTGTTAACCAAAACAATCCTATAAACATAATCCAAACAGTACCAGTAACTTCCCATTCCTCAAGAAACAGCAGCAGAACTCTGAACTGCTACCACAGGCTTAAGAAAGGGAGCAAGAATGTACACAGAGAGGGCTTCTTCTCTCGCTGAAAGATGAGAACTCGCACTTTTCTCCTTAGCAGTGTTTCCCCCTTCCTCTCTAACTGCTGCTGCAAGGGCTCCCCCTCCCGTTTGATTTAATGCTAACTACTGGAACTGGTCAGTGCTTCTCCTGGTTTTTCACATCAGTCGCAGAAAAGCACTCAGCTATTCTCACTGTACTAACAGAGTATCCTCTCATTTAACACATCTTTATGCATTAAGAGGGAAATAGCAAATACGTGGCACATACTCCTTTCTGTGTGTGCTCAGAGAGTAAAATCTCTACCTCAAGGTATGTACTCAGGACACAATAATGTAACATAAAATCTGTGTATTTCTAAAACAGACACTGTTATTCTTATTTCGTCATCTGGTTATCCACCATCAACCGCTTATGTGCCAGAAAAGCTTATGACAAAATATGCTTTTTCCACAGCTCTCTAACACTTCACACTGGGCAACTATGAGTGTTAAATGAAGTGCCAAGATTTTCTAAGCTATGACAACTATTTGTCTGACAAGATTCATAATTCACTGCAGTGTACTGTGGAGTACTAACTGAGATGAGTTCTCTGTCCACAGTGGTATTTTAAGGTCACTGCTGCATAGCTGTAACACCCCTCTGAATCCTTTTTATCTTCAGGCCACACTCTTGCCCATTACTTTCCTCCCTACCTGGAAATTTGACCAGCAAATTCATCTGAGCAAAACAGTCCTTGGCAGTTAGCAAAATAAAAGGTATTTTAAGGGGCAAAAATAAGGACCTTCCCACATAGAATCAATAGTGAAGTATTTCCATTTTAAAAGGTATCATTCCATGGTATATACCTTTGGTTTTGTGTTACTTTCTATACTGGTATTAAAGAACAGCAAGCTACTGAATTGTCTAATGAAAGTAATTCCAAACATTACAATTCCATTTCATGAAATCAGGTCATTTAAAATAGACTGTTTCTATAACTGTAATCATGAGAAGATGCTCCCCATACCTGGGGAATGTCCACTAGAAACTGATGGGCTGTATGTATAGTAGAGTCCTTGCTTCTCTCTGGCTTCTCTTCTGTCACTTCTGCTGTGTTTTCAGTAGTAGAGTCATTCACATCCTCAGATTCAAAAGTCTGGATTTCCAACTCTGTTTCACCTGATCCTGGAACCACAGAATTCTTACTAACCTCGTTGGTCATATAAATACACATATATGTATACACATACAAAAAAATATGAGAACCAGTATTATATCTCAACTCTTTTACACCAACTCGTATGCTTTGTAATGCATCCCAGAAATTATTTGGGAAGAGAAGGACTGCATATATTTTAAAATAATCAATTGCAGGAATAAATTCTAAAACAACTTTAGGAACACATGATACAGGAACCTGCAACACATTAGAACAGATAAGCATTTCCTTAGGCAAACTGTTTCTCTCTTTTGCAGCTTTATTACGTAATGAACAGAAGTGTTAGTGAACAAATCTAACACTTGAAAATTCCATCTGTGAATGGAATTCAGTGTCACTTAGACTCTCTGATAAAGTAACATAAGGTACATTGGAATTTGAGAACATACAGAAAGTCATCATTTAAAAAATAATGGCAAACTTTTTCTTATATTCTGAATGAGAAGAATCTACTTCTGTTATGGAATGGCTTCTTGTCAATCAGAATTCAAATTAGAAACGAATAAGTGGACTAGAAATTGTATTTCAGCAGTGTTTCTTATTGCAGTCAACTGATTTTTTAAGAATTATTCTAAGGAAGTATGACATTTGATGATATATTTCAAAGACACAGGTTTTTCAGTACATGCTGTTAGAAAATCTTGTGGAAAAACAAATACTGTAAGACTGATTACATGCATGCCTGTACCATACTGCTAATATGTTTAGGAAGAGATTTATGTGAGGAGATCAAACCTGAAGGGAATGTGAGGAGAGAAGGTAAATTCAGGCTGCAAAAGCTCTTTCCTCTCTCCAGGCACGTTTTATGTTATTTGGTAAGAAAAATCATTCAAAATTCCAGCCTACAGTTTCATTAGTTCAGATTCACTCAAAGGAAACATTGCTGTTAAAATTGTTCACGATACTATTTATATCTAGCTCATTTTGTTTATATGGGCTGTGTGGCTAAGAAGTCTGATCTGTCATCTTCTCATCTACCAACCATGCACAGCTGTGACATTTTATTTGAGGCAGCTTAGTTTTGTTTGCTTCTGTTCCCACTCAGGCAAGAAAGTGGCAAGATAGCAACACTTGGGTGCTGCTGCTGCACCTGATGTCATTCAGCTCCCCAACCTCCTGATACTTTGTCAGAAACTACATATAAAAGGTCAGTAATGTGCTGCTGCTGAGATTGCAATGCATTGGTGTATAACAGTTATTTGCATTGTGTCTAACAGTGAAAAAATGTTTACTTTTTGAATTCCTCAAAGCAGCAAATAAAGAGACCATTAACTTGAAAGAAAGCAGCAAGTCACACTGCTGCTCAATCAATTTAAGAAATTAAAAGCAGATACTTTAGTCTTAGAAAATGCATATAAACACATTATATGTAATTATAAACACCTACATACACATTTAGACGTACTTTTCGGTGTGCACTTAGAATTTTAAAATATATATACCAGGATTTTTAGTGGCTGTAGACTTCCTTGTTTCTGGCTTCAACTCTTCTGCGTCTACTGCTCTGAGGTCCTCATCGTTCTGCATTTCTGTTTCCATAGGTGTATCTTCAGGATCTCCCTCTTTCTTTTCTTCTTCAAGAGGTATAATAGGTTTTTCCTGATCCTTGCTAGCGACATCTGTACAAAGGGAGGGAATTTATTAAGGGGAAAAAAGAAAGGAAAAGTAGTAATGTTACAGATAACATTGCATTCTGAGGCCACTGCTTATCAATTTTAGTGAACCTCAGAAAAGATCACCTGCATTACTGCATCAATCATCAATTTTATCTTTTGCTGTGTTGTGCCATGTTGTGTCAGTGAGCTATTGCTCTGAAAACTTTATGAGTAAAATAGACAAATTACTGCACTCAATCTAGAAATAAATTTATTTAATTAGATTTAAATTAGAGGAATAGTTTTAAGAGCCATCAATTTGTTTGACACAGAATAAAGAACCTTTTATGTTAACCTAAATATTTAGCATGTGTGGGAGCAATTTTGTCTTCAAAGTAAATGAAGTGAGATTAGGAGAAAAGATATTTTAAGTAGGTTTAATAGACTAAAATCCCATCTTTATGAGCAAATTCAGTATTTTTGAAAATAAAATTCTATCATTAGTTTGAACCTAATTATTGAAGAGTAGTGTTTACTGAACTGAAATAGTGTTGCATCTTAAACCAAAGAAACATAACCAGACCAAACAATTAAAAAAAATGATACTGGGAAAAACTATGGATAAATAGAAGCTTTGGGACTTAATTCTGCAATGACAACTCCTTATATCCAGAAACACCACCATACCATAGGTCTGTGCATCATAGCATTCAGGGCCTTGTTTAATGTGCTCAAATGCATCAGCCTCCTCCACATTTTGTTTAGGTTGAGTTGTATTCTGTTTGGCTTCACTACTGGATTCTATGGTTCTCAGTCGCTTATGGACACGTTCGTTGTGATCTCCCATTGAGCGTTCATTGTCTGCCTGACCAGGTTTCCTCTTGAAACTCTGAAAATGAACAAATCAACACCATTAACTTCAAGTGAGCTGCAACCAAACACTGATAAGAACAAGAGTTCTAACACAGTATACCTAAATCCTACCCATTCCCAAATTTTGTACTGAGCTTAAGAAATTGAAAAAGAGAGACGAACCTGGGTATTTTTTCTGCTTTGCTTCTGAGAAGCCATCCGGGCCATGCGTGTGGATTCATGGCCTTCTGACTGATTTGCACTTGCAGCTCCACTTCCATATTCCTTAGACACCAAAAAAATTGCAATTGTAATTGAAAGAGGGATTTTCATAGAATCATAGAATCAGTAAGGTTGGAAGGGACCTCTGGAGATCATCTAGTCCAACCTCCCCACACAGCAGGTATTGCAACCATGTTTCAGAAATTAAACTGAAATGCTGTGTTGACATCCAACCTGAACGAGAAATGTCTCTCAATTGCAAGCATTATTCTTGGGGAAGGCAGACAAGGAATTCTGCAGTTTAAGAATTAGCCTAAACTCACCATACTGTTTACTAGGAAGGTATCTACCTGATCTTCATTATTTTAGTGAATTTAAAATTCAATTTTTAAAACATCAATCAGTTCTTGAAATACAGCAGCAGTTTCTTGATTATGATTTGAAAGCATACTCCCAAGGTCTAGCATTTCTAACTCATACACTTCATGTAGTTTACCTCTTTAGACTGGTCCCTCTCTGAAGCATCTCCAGCCAGCTCAACAGCACTGTCACTCTGCAGGTTTTCTTGCCCAGTCTGCCCTTGTGTCTCATGCTCCATTCTTTCCTCAGGCTCAGGGACCTGCTCGTCCTTCTCTGAATTTTCTTTATCCTCTTCTTCCTGAAATATTGTTAGTTTATGTTAACATTCTAAAAAGTTTGGGGAAGGAAAAGGGCAAGGAGGTGACAAGAATATGGATGACAGAAATATACCAGTTTAATAGTAAGCAGATCTCTGTTACCTGATGGAGATTCTCACTAACACCCTACATATCTAATCTCAAACTTGTCTCAAACTGTTATAAGTCATATCCATTTTATAAGTTTCTTATAAGAAAAAATAACATAAGCTTTTATTTATTTTTCTCCACCTGAGGTTGAAGGCCTTGGTCAGCAGTGGGAATTCCCTTCTCTTTTTCCTCTTCAGCAGATTCATTTCTTTCCTCAGCAGGTGGTTGTTGCTCTTCCTCTTCAGCTTCCTCGGTGTTTTCCATATTTCCATCTTGATTGTCAGCATCTTTCTCCCCTCCACCTTCCTTTTCTTCTTTATCTTCAGAAACGTCTTCTTCAGCTGGCCCTGCATCTTGATCATCTCTATCTGTATCACCACTGTCCTCTCCATTCTGATCTTCTGCATTCTCTGTCTCATTTAAATCAGGAGGTTTCTCATCTATTTCAAAAGCATTCTCTTCTTCTGAATTCAAGAATCAGAAATGTATACAAAACTTTCAGTATAGTATAGAGACAGTGAATATTACAAATATCCAGAATTAATCCCCCCCTCCCCCCAAAAAAAAAGCTTACAGAAAAGATAGAGGATTCTATACATAGAATCTAGTTTTCTACAGTAGATATTTTCTTTAAGTATCACAGCTGGTTCACATCTAACAATACAGCAGGATGTATTCCTGTTAATTTTATCTAATTTTCAGTTCAGTTGACTTTACAAATGCTTGTAAATATCATACAAAAATGTAATATCATATAAAAATGCTAGAAATGAAAAAGCAACTGTAGAATGAAATGAGCTTCTAGCGTAAGTTAGAGTACATCACATATCATAAGAAAGCATGCTCCACAGCACATGTGAAAGGAATGTAAGGGGACAGATAAGACCTCAAGGTCCCCTTTTGATATCTAAGGCCAAAATATAGAAATTAAATTGCAGCTTTTTGTTATACAGAATTCAGTCATCACCACCTTTTTATTATTACTTTAATAAAAAGAAACTCATTATCTGACTGTTCCCCTTTAATTCCAGCTGGCTTTCCACTGGGAATCTGTACAGAGAGTTGCAGCTGTACCTTCACCCTCTTTCTCCTCATCATCACTATTCTCATCATTCTCCAGGTTGAAATCATCAGGAAGATCCAAAGGTTCAACTTCAGGCTGCTTTTCTTGCTGCCCATGATAAGGATCTACTTCATTCTCATCATACTCGCGCTGCAAGCAAGAAAATGAGGAAAGAATAGCACAGGCAAGTAAGAAGCAGGATGGAAGTAGGAGGAAGAAAAGAAATAAGATACTGCTCAATTCTCTAGGACACAAAAGTACTGGATACACTATGTTCTGATCAGTTAAAGAATTTACTATAGTGCACATCCTCATGAATAGAAAAAATGATTAATTTGGAAAATGCTTTTAAGTAAATCCATACTTATTCAAAAGTAGGATGTTCTGTGTTTTGAATATAGTTTTCTCAACTTGAAATCTCTGAACAGGATCTGCCACCCATCAGGATGCATGCCCATTGTCCAGCCAATGGTTCTATAAGATTTTCGGAAAAGCCCTGCTCATGGACATACAAGACCCCAATTTTAGAAGTATGCAATGTTATTGGTATAAGCAAGTACATGTATTTAATTGTCTTCCTTGAAGTCTTTTCATAAATGTGCTCTTCTACACTATGCAGAACCTTTAAGTGTACTATATACAGATTTTAGGATGAGTTCCACCGACCTGAGATAACTGCTAAAGACAACAGAAGAAGAACTTCCTAGCTGTATTCATCAAAACATCAATCCAGTGCAAAGCCTGTACTGGCAGCCAGTACTAATTTAGGTTAATGCAAACAAAAATTCCTTCTGAATTTTCTATCAGTGAAATATCTATAATATATTGGATACAATATTGTAAACTTTTGGCTCTGAAATGAACCAACTTTTCTGAATATGCTTTGGTATTAAATAAAGAGCCCTTCAAATTCTCAGAAAGGCATGAGGTGAGCAACAGGATGTGGTTTAAAAGCAAGCTACTTGATTCCAAATCATTTTTTACCTCATCAATTTGTTCATGGATTTTCTCTTTGTTTCCACTGTCCTCTGTTTGCTTCTCTTTTTCTTCATCCTTGGGAAATTGTTTTTTATCATCCTTGTTTCCTGCACCCAAATTATCATCTTTTGCAACGAGCTCTGAATCCTCCTATTAACCAACAGATCAGAAAGAAACTCAATTATACTACATACTTCTCAAAGCATGAGTAATAAAATAGCATCTCCTACAGAAAATAAACCTAAATACCTTAGGATATAAAAAAGTATCTCCTTCCAAGACCAAAGAGCCTGCTATGCAAGGGAGTACCATCTTTGAACAATCTATAATAATCTCTGTATTATCAGCATCAATACAGAGAACTACAAAAATTTATAATCTGCTAGTCTAGCCTCACCTGACAAACCAACATACAACTTGCATCTGAAGCAAGCAAATGGTTCAGATGGGAAATCCAGCATCCTAATTTCCACACCAAGCTGCAGCTCATCATAGCACACATAAAATGTAGTTGCTCTCCTGCAAGCAGTTGAGAGCTGAAAGCTCTTGAAGACCAACTGTAGAACAGTTAATCTGACTGCACAGAGTCAATCCAATTCTGCCTTCATGATATGCAGCTGACAGTGTGATTAATCTCACTTAGGCAAGGATTTCAAGAGTGGCAGTTTCGCAGTCCAATGGCTCACTGCCCTTGGAAAGAGGAAATCTTGCTCTGCACAAGCCCTGCATGTTTTCTCCCTCACTGCTCCTGCCCTTTCCCTTTAATGATATTTACAATGTCTCAGCTCTGATGCAAGCTGATGACCCAATGATCAAAATTAGTCTAGAAGATAGGGCTGTTTCATTTTTAGACTGTGTAGTGAGCAAAACTGTCTCACAGAATGGCAAAGGCAGGGGAGAAGGCATGCAACCAGTTCCCTTTCCAAACTGGCAAGCCATCAAAATCACAACCTATATCCAGGTTTAGGTCATATCAAGTTGATGGAGTTTATTCCTTTGGTATCGTTCTCTCCAACCTTACTCTCTTTACCTCATCCATTCCAGGTCCAGTTTCTTCTGTTTTACTACTGGCATCTTCATCATCCTCCTCTTCATCTTCATCCCCCCAGAGCCTCTCATCCAGTTTATCATCAGCCTCAGCATCATCAAGATTTCCCATCTGCTTATCCAGCTCCTCTTCTTCATCTGATTTTTCATCATTTTCTGTGTATAACACTATAGCTCAGAATGTGTCTCAGTACAGAAGAATTGAAGCTTTGTTTTTTGGTTAACTTCAGAAACAAACAAGCAGCCATGTTCTTTAGCATCTTAAATTAAACTCCTCACTCTATGCAGTCGATAGAAAGAGGGAGAAAGACGCACACAAATGCACCCCCCAAAATATGGGCTTAATTATATGATTCAAACTGTTCTCTTGGACATACCAATACATACAGCATTCTCTCCCTCAAGCTAACAGATGTCAGGTGCCAAACTTGGATGACTTAAACTTTACATTCCTTATCCTTTTCCCTCCTCCATTTTCAAAATGTTTTGGCATTACTGGGAGGGGAAAAACAAAGGTCCATTCCACTTATCTATTTATTAGTTTTGAAACTCTCTCCTCTTGTGCACACAAATTTAGGATTGGATTGATTTATTATATTTGTTATGAGTCTGCCCTAGTGGAATAGCCAAACCTTTTTTCTCCTGTTCTCCATCATGCATTTTTCCTTCGAAGTCTTCTGACATTTCAATTGCATTGTCTTCTCCTTCAATGTCTGGTTTGGAATCTGGATCCTCCTTCTCCTTCTCTTTGCCCTTCTGAAAAGTGTCTTCTACCTGTATTATTGATAAAGCCAAAAGTTACAATGCTACAATGCATCTTGCATAGATATTTAAGCTTAAAGTACCACAAATCTATTTATAACCTTGGATGCAAAGATAAAAAACAACCTAAACTGGAGACTGAAAGCAATTTCATGCTGCCTTTACCTGAACACATTCAATGTTTCTTGCTTTTCAGAACATGGATTTCAAATTTAACTCCAGCTTTGTTTTCATGAAGTTGGGTTAAAGTAAATACTGTCACACCTCTTCAAGAGTAGGAATTGTCTTACCAGTCAGAATCCCTTAAAAGTACAGATTAGTATACCAACTATAACCTATAATAATATTATCTGAATGCTGCCTTCGGGTCATTTTAGAGACAGCACTTCATTTCTTGCATGCAAATACTGGTATTGAAAATGAAGCATAATGCATGTGCAAAAAACTAAACCAAATGTTTAGAGGCCAGCTAAGAGCTAGATCGACTGTCTTGGGGCTCATATTAGCTTTCTCAATTCAGCATAGCTCCACGAAAGTCACTGCAGGTATCTTTACACTGTCACTACTACAGCTTCCTTGTCCTGAAGGTCTAGATGAACTCACGTGAATTCCACTATACTGCATCTGCACATGAGCTGTCTCTACATGTGTCATTTCCAATTAAACCCTGCTAAACCAGCTAAAGCTTGGTATTTTCCATTTTACATATTCCTCATTAAAATCAGACCTTCAGTAATATTCACCCTTTTAAAAGACTAAACTGACCTCCAAAATTGATGCAAACCCAGCATAAGTTACTTTTGATTGTGGAACAGTTAAAGTCATTGCTCAAGTAAGAAACTCTAGTGAAATAACAGTTTCTAATAATAGAGCTAAAACCTGCACTTAAAATCACAAACACCAGGATATAAACCACTAATGCCAGTGATCAAAATATTATTTCTACATAACAAGAAGCAACTTTTCCTTGGCATGTAATTTATTTAGTCTCATTTTTACTTGAATTAAACCAAAAATACACTTACCTGGTCTTCACTTTCTATTTTGTCACTCACGTCCTTCTTGCCTTCCCCATCTCCAATACCACCTTCCTCATAATCATGAAACTGTGTTGCTCCCTCTCCTGCTTCATCTTCAAGTAATTCTTTTGGCAGACAAAATCCCTACAAAGGCAAATGAGCTTTCAAAGTCAATGCCAGCAAAAATAAATATTTTATTAATGATCAAAAACATTCTGAATAGTGTTACTGCACTGAAAATCTTCTCCCATTCTAAAAACACTGGACTTGTTTTTGTAACATCTCTCCCTAAAAGACCTAAACTTGCCCAAGCTTTAACGCTACCTAGATAGACATCAGTTCTAGAGAAGAATGAAAAAAGAATTTAAAAGTACGTAAGGACTTTGAAAAGTAGTCACTGTTTCCTACAACACACTTTCTAACTATGTGAGCTACTGATCACGTTACTGAAAGAGGCAACCAAGAAGCAAAACCATTTTTACATTTATCTACTAACTCTCTGTAGTAGAGAAGACATCTTTTAGCTTAGTTTCTACTTAAGACTTTTGTATAAATTATTTATATGCTTACCATCTATCCACTGTTATTCTCTGACAACTTACCTTTTGGGCAAGCTCTGTAAATATGCTAGTTATAACAGAAAGCAATTTTCCAGTACTCCTGTGAGATGCCAATGAAACTGTGAGGTAGAAGAGGATAAGGTCTGAATACTTGCATAGCATGGGTTTTAGACGCACCAGTAAATAGCAGGACTGGTTGAAGAACTGCAGTTAAAATAAAAGAAAAGCTGTCAAACATAATTATGTACATACTGATATGTGTCAGAGGGTGATAACAGAGACTCGAAAGCGATTGCTCAAACCAGAAATATTGGTAGGCACATTTAATTATAATTTCCAAAGCTCCCAAAGCTCCTTCCATCTTTCACACCTCAGAAAAATAGAACTTTTTCCCTCTTTCTAAAGGTACATCTGTTTTTTTCTACTGAAGAATAACATCTACATTTGGCAATAATTTCTTACATCCTTGAAGGTCTAAGGTATCAGACAGTAAAGGAAAAAGTACAGCATACTTAACCACTTAAGTTCACAGTTACAAATACTTGAGACTCCAAAGCCAAAAACTTTTAGGAAGGGCAATTTTACCTTATGTTTATCTGAGCTGTAGTATTCCCCATATGATTTCAAGTTCTCTAAGAGTTCTGAAACAGCTGAAATTATTCTCTGCACATGCAAAGAATCCAAATCAGCAGAGAGATCTTCATCCAAAAGCTTAGTTAAGTGTCCTTCTTTAAGCCTTTCAAATGAGGCTGCATCATCTTCTGTTACAACACAGAAAAACAAAATATACAGGAATCAAATTGGATGTTCTAAAAAGAAGTTAAAGCAAGAGAGCTATATATTCCCATCCTATCTGGGTGGACAACTCCTATTAAAATGGCTATCTTCTTGACTACTGGTACTTCTGCTAGGCAGTACAAAGTGTTTTAGCTGTGCATAGTTTAAACTCTCAATTCCCCTTGACTAAATTCACAAACTTACCATTTTCTTCTGGAGATTTTTCTTCATCTTTTCCATCTTCCTGTTTTCTCTCTACCAAACACTGGATGGCATACAGAACAACATGGATAACAGTTTCCACTTGTGCTGAGAAGTGCTCCACAAACTCTTCATCTGACTCTTGATTTCCTTTTGAACCACAACACAATCAATTTTATGTAGAAACACATTAAATTACAGGTCACTTTCCCCCATGTAACATACATTGTTTTGCATGCTAAATTGACTAACCTCTTAAATGTGTTCAACTACAGGTTTTTCAGGGACACATGATATATGTTACAGAAACTTAAAGTTTCATAAAACATGAAGAATCCTCACACACAGCTTTCAAATTGCTCCTGAAACATCAATACTATGATATAGCTATTCTATCACCAGCGTTCCATTTAATGGATCTGGGGAGATTTTAAACAGAATTACTTAGCCTGAATTTAACAGAAGTCATATAGGAATCTTTAGCTAAATATTTTAGCCAAGTATGCTCATTTTTTAGCAGCTCTGTGTGGCAGATTGGTCGCTCAATGAAAATAAACTTGTAAAAATTAAAAAACAAAACAAAACAAAACAAAACAACACCCCTCCATATGTACCTACTAAATGTGAGCTCCAGGGCAAAATAATAATTTGCAGCATGAGCACAAATGGATATGACCAGACAAGATGCACCCGAGGGCACTGAGGGAGCTGGCTGATGTCACTGTGATGCTGCTTTCTACAATCTTGGAAAGGTCATGGTGCTTGAGGGAGGTTCCTGATGACTGGAAAATGGCAAATGCTGTAGCACCTTCAAGGGCACAAGGAGAAGGATCCAGAGGCTGGGTGGCCTCACTTCAGGTCCTGGAAAAGTTATGTAGCAAAGCCTCCCTGAAGCCATTTCCTTGAAGCACATGCTGGACAAGCATGAAGGACAAATTGGCAACTGGGGACTGCAAGCAATAATTTGCTGAAGGCAAAACATGCTTGACTGATCTGACTGTTTTCTGCAATAACTAGCTGCATGTACAATGGGAGGGCAGCTGATGCCGAGTTTAGCAAGACCTTTGACATTGCCTTCCATAGCATCCCTACAGTCACATTGGTAAGATATGGGCTGTCTAAGCAGATGATAAGGTAGACCATTGGGCTTGAAGGCTGTTTAACATTTTTTCTGGATGACTGAATGGAGTGTGCTCTTAGAAAATTTGCAGAGAGCATCATATTGAGGGGAGTGGTAAATAGCCTGGAGAGCAGGCTGCTATTCAGAAGGACCGTAACAGACTGGAGACTTTCTGAACAGAAACCTTGTGAAATTCAGAGGCAAATCCAGAGTCTTGCATCTGGGATGGAATAACCCCATATAACACTATAGGCCAGGGGCCAGCTGGATAGACATCAGCTTTGCAGAAAAGGATCTCAGGGTCCTGGTGGACAGCAGCTTGAACAGGAGCCAAGAGAACAGAAGGCTGTACTATTGGTGGAGAGAAACCTCATGAAGTTCAACAAAGGCAAGTTGCACCTAGGGAGGAATAACCCTATGCACAAGTACAGGTTGGGGGCTGACCTGCTGGAAAGCAGCTCTGCAGAGAGGGACCTGGGAGTTTTGGTGGACAAGTGAACCACAAGCCAGCAACATGCCCTTGTGGCCAGGAAGGCCAATGGTATCTTGGAGTGCATTAGGAAGAGTGTTGCCAGCAGGTCAAGAGAGGGGATCCTCCCCATCTACTCAGCCCTGGGGAGGCTATATCTGGAATACTGTGTCCAGTTCTGGGCTCCTCAGTAAAAGAGAGACATGGAGCTACTGGAGAGAGTCCAGCGTAGCGACACGAAGATGATCAGAGGGCTGGAGCATCTGCCCTATGAGGAAGGGCTGCGAGAGCTGGGCCTCCTTAGCCTGGGGAAGAGAAGACTGAGGGGGATCTTATCAACGTGTATAAGTATCTGAAGGAAGGGTATCAAGGGGATGGGGCTGGACTCTTTTCAGTAGTGGTAAGCAATGGAACAAGAGGCAATGGGCACAAACTGAACCACTGGAAGTTCCACCTGAACTTGAGGAAAAATATCTTTCCTGTGAGAGTGACAGAGCACTGAAGCGTGTTGCCCAGAGAGGTTGTGGAGTCTCCTTCTCTGGAGATATTCCAAGCCTGCCTGGATGTGATCCTGTGCAAAGCGCCCTAGATGACCTGGCTTGAGCAGGGGGGTTGGACTAGATGATCTCCAAAGGTCCCTTCCAATCTCAATCATTCTGTAATTCTGTGTGATTAGCAAGAGGGAAGTGATTATTACCCTCTATTTGGCACCTGGAATACTCCGCCTGGTTTTAAGGATCCTCATTACAGGAAAGACTTGAGCATACTGGAGAGAGTTCTGTAGAGGGCTGCAAAGATGGCTGGGAAAGGAAACACATTGTACAAGAACAGGCAGAGAACTGGATTTGTTCATCCTTAAGAAAAGGCAAGGGTGGGAGGAGGAAGGGAGAGGGGACAGAACAGAGCGGGGGAAGTCTCACTACTACAGGAGGGTGCAGAGAAGATGAAGCCAAACTTGTCTTGCAGGTGAAGAGTGGAAGAATGAGACATAACAGACAAGTTAGAATAAGAGAAATTCCAGCTTGTTGGTCAAATACTGGATCAAGCTGCCAAGAGAAGCAGTGGTTGAAGTTACTCAAAACTCAACTGGGCATAGTCATGAGCAATCTGCTCTGACTGACCCAATTCTGAGCAGGAGGTCACATAGAAAGGACTTTAAGAAGTCTTGTTAACTAATGGTTCTGTGATCCTGACAATTAACAAGCTCATGATAATACTTATCAATTGGTAATACTCAACTTTTAAGTATTTTCTCCAGTATTCACTGAGAGAGCAAGTACTTTCTCAGTACTCATTGAGAGATTTCCACAGTAAGGACAAGCTCTGTGTAATTTTTGCTACACAGTTCTACTAATGTGCACTTGCTAATCCTGACATACAATTACAGTCTAAGATCTGTCATGAACAGTGACTAAAGGGGAGAAATATTATTGCTATTATTGCACAACTTAAGTTTGGACTAAACATGGCAAGTTTGAATTTTACCACAAGTATTTTTGGACATCTGATTTAACACAGAGCATATCTTCTGCACTTACCACGCTAATGAATTCTTTATATTCTTATTTAAATTGCAAAATTGGAAAAGAATTGTCCTTACCATCACAATTTGACATAGAACCAAGAAGCTGTGTTCTCCACAGTGCAAAGTCTGCAGATGTATTATTAACTTCCTCTTGGATATACTTTAGGCTCTTGATCAGTGCCATCTGATTTGCAGCTTGCCTGCCTTCCCCATTTGGAAGAAATAGAGACTCTATGCTCTTTAACTGAGTTGAGACTTCCAGCAAACAACTCAAAGCTGATGTGCAAACCTCAAAATCTCTCCTGTAATAAGAAGTACCATGATACTGAGAGAAGAAAGTACAACTTCAACTTAAAATCTTCATCTGGAACTTATCAAATAAGCTTTACAGTAAGCACAAGTGTCATTTTCAGTCAACTTCAAACAGTGTGAGTATTAAGTGAAACTACAGGCCTTAAAAAAAGAAAATATAGGATTTTAACATTTGAAATTTTCATCATTATGCAATGTAGCTCCAATAAGGAGCTACAGAGATGAAATGCGAGGAGATCAAAACCAAAAACTGAGAAGCTAAGATGGACCAATTTTTGTCTGACTTGTCAGTGGGCTGGGGGAAAGAAACATGTGTTTATCTGAAAAGCCAGACTGCATTTTGGAAAGAAAACAAATTTTAAGAGGATCTGAACAATACCTTTTACGATACACACTGGCAAACATTTTCAAGATGACTTTACACATCTTAAACAAACATATAGTGTACAGAAATTCAGTTTTATGCATGGACAAAACTCACCAGGAATAAAATAAGGTTTCACAAGACTGTTGTCTTATTTTGTCCACATCAGCTTTCATTGCCTTCACATTTGCCAGCATCGCAGTCAATTTTGTAGCTATCTGCAGCCATAACTGATCCTTATGTTGCATCCTGCATCCAGGAGGCAGTTGCTCTGCTGTTACTGGAGATGGATATTTTAGCTCTGAGGGAATTAGGTCAGGTATTCCCGTAAGAATATTTCCCAAAGTCTGCTCTGGTCCTGTACTCTGAAAAATTTTTGTTTTGCCATCTGTCCTTTCATTATCACTAGACTTCATTGACTGTTCTTTTGGACAGCACTGTATAAACCAGGAGAGCTCCTGAAGAACCATCACACACTGCATGGAAAGTTGTTGCAGTCTGTCAGTCCACTGTTGAAAACTGTCTTGAGGAGGAAATGCTACGTTGTATTCTCTGTCAGCAGTCAACCTAGAATCTATCTCTTGTATACAACTCAGGAGGTTCCTGGTTAGGAACAAAGAAGGAAAAAAGTTAAATAAATTCAGTTATTAAGATTTACATTATACTTCCCTTTTAAATACTCAGTGTTGAGAGTAAGTCCATAAAAACTCTTGATTACATAAAGCTAGCAGAAGTCAATTTTTTTTCCTGGAAAAGCCTGAACTTTTTCTTTTCTTCTTTCTCTCCCCCCCCCCCTTTTTTTTTTTAAAAAAAAAAAAAAAAAAAAAAAAAGAAGGGAAGGTTATTATCTAATTATTGAGCTTTTCTCTCCGTTGCATCAGTTTGAGACACCTGGAGAACTGTATATAGTCGGATTTCTCAGGATCAACACAATCTCTTCAAACAATCCTTAGACTCCTGGCCTGATGCTCAAGTACTGTCTATTTTCCTCCATTATACAAACAAATTGAATTCTAAGAGAAAATCATTTTCCAAATGCTGTATAACAGACAGTTTATGACAAAGGATTAGATCAACCTAATGTGCAATAAAAGTCATAGCAATGCAACTAAGTCTCTTATCACTTTTAATATTCCTGCAACTGTAAGGATTTTTAATAGTCCTGCTATAATATAGATTTCTTGTCCTAATATAAATTTTACACCATGAATCTCCAATTGAGGTCAAACACTGCATGACGTGAATAATCCCTGATGCAACCTCCGTAAGTTTTATGGCTTACTTGCAGCAAGGAGCACAAATATTCAGCAGAACAGTAAAGTTGACAATGAAACAGTTAAGCAACAGAATGAAAAATCGCATCAAATACGAAAAATTTATTATATACTTTTCATTTTCAATACAAGTCTAATAATATGTCTCTACAGTTTAAAAAAAAAAGGGTACGCATTAAGGTTTCTTCACTTTGACTTAAAGTGCCAATCAGGTCATCTCTTTCCTCCAAATCAAACCGAACTTGAACAAAATCAAAATTAACTTATATAATACAGCTCTCCCAATACCAAATAGAAGAAATCTGAGTGTCTAAATGTTTAACTGTGTAATTAATTACAGTAGTCATTTCACGGTCTTCAGATGTGCCTAAGTCATTTTTCGCCCATTATTTTTGATTCCTGAATGCTGGCTGCAATGAGAGGATGAATGATATCTAAAAATAATTTTTTATTTTCTATTGAGGGGATGAGATTTGAATTCCTTCTACTTTATCATTTCTCCCCTTTCTTAAAGTGAATTGCTTACTGCCAAACTCCTTTCCAACATCTAAAATATGGTTGTAATAATGAAATGCAAAAATACCTCAGTATGATCCATTGTTCTGTCAAGGCAGTAAGAGATATTCTCTGTCTGACAAGCATCTTCAGGAGGTGGGCAGTGAATCCCTTGCATCGTTCAATGCTACCTAGTCCTATCTCCTAAAGGAAACAAATATGGAGAAAGGGAAAGGAACAGTTAAATGAAAAATGTAGACCAAGCAAAATCAAATGTTCTTCATGTCTCCATTTCATTTCATTGAGCAGACTGGAAGGTCACAGTTTAACTGAGCAAGTCTTAAAATGCGAGCTGTTGTAATTTCCCCTTCCTTCATTTCTCTGCATCCTCATCTTTCAAATAAATTGCATATAAATTTGATTTTCGAGTAGCTTGTAACAATTGTATCAAATTGCATCACAACACAGTAATTCTTTTCGTGAATTTAGTTCCAAGAAATAAAGCTATCTTACAAAATGATAATTAAAAACAAGATACGTTAGCTTAAATTTTCATACATATGACTACTGCTAAAAATCTCTTCCAGAATTCGTTTTTCTAGATTTATTGACAATTACTTTCACACCTTTTTGTTTTAAGGATCCTGAACTAATAAAATGTATAATACATGTTCACAGCAGTTAACAAAACCAATCACATCTGTGTGCAATTATTTATGCTGTTATCAGCTGTGACATCTGTCCGGATCATGTTGTAAAAAAAGAAAAAAAAAAAGTCAAGTGTGGTGAGAGAAAGATCATCTGGAAGAGATCCTTGTTTTCCTAGAGTGAAAAAGTAATTACTGAAAAAGTAATACTGATTTGTAAGAATTCTTTTGTTCCTCCTATTGATTTTAAACCATTTTTCAAACATGAAATTATTAGTATTCTTCCTGCTTAACATAGGCTCCAGCTATGTTCAGTTATAACTCTCAAAGGATTTTTCATGAGCCTGCACTAATCCAGATTTTGTTTGTCTAACATTCATCAATTCAGCATTTTCCTTCATACACAAAATAAAACAGTAATTTGGGATCTGTTGAGATGAAAGATATTAGTCATTACACAAGTTAAGTTAGCTCTCTAAATTAAAATGCTAAATGGTTTTGAGCTGCTGCACTTTAGAGTTGTCCCCAAAATGTTTTCTATTACCTTACATAAAATAGTGTTCTCATGTTATCCTTTTACTGCTGGAGAAAAGAAAAATCACAATTCAAAATGATAACACAAAATTAATTAAGTAGTAGGATATCTGGCTTTAGCTTGATGTTTTACCTTGGCAGGTGCTAACAGTGCTGTCTGAAGCCTAGAGTGGCGTGCAAGTGACCGATAGAAGTACTTCTGGCATCCATCCCAGGTAGATGAGATCTCTGTCAGCAACCTAACAAAATTTGATATTAGCAAGGTACATAACTTCAGTATTTCAAAACACTGGAAACACCAGGCCAGCTCTTCAACCTCTGAGAAATTTGCTATAACTTCTTTTTATTTTGTGGACACAATGGTCTCCTAATTCTTCATTTTCCCTAGAGTACTAGTCAACTATTCTAGTCATAAGAAAACACTTAATTTTTTTAATAAACCCTATGGAAAAAGTACCAGAATTTTTACCATCTAATATCATTTAGCACTTAAGTAGTAAATTTGTTATGCAGCTAAATTCAGTCTGATAGGGAAGCCTTTGTTTTGGGCTTGAAGAAGAGACAAGCTAAACCCTTACATCTGAAAAAGTCAGTAATCAGCATTTCTCAATGATACAAAATTACCTACTGCCTGAAAAATACTACAGAAATATTTGAAAGATTATCTTCCCGACATGCAGGTTATTCCTGCTTTGAAGTCTACTGTGTGTGTTCTCCTGAAGTAGACTAAATAATCCCTATAAATTACAGCTCATCTTTAATGAAATTGTTAACAGTCTACATTCTAATATGTTAGCAAAGCTTCCCAGGCAGAGTTGAGAGTTCTCACCGAGTTGCCAAAGGTGCAATTAAAAAAAAAAAAAAAAAAAAAAAAAAAAAAAAAAAAAAAACAGAGAAAAAGAAATCTATATAATAGACAGAAATTAATCAGTTATGTGCACCAGTACAGTATGTACTAGATTTCCAAACTGAGAAGTAATCTTATCAAAAAACAAAGTAAAACCCCCAAACTACCCCCAAACCACCCAAGCTCAAACCTCCCAACTCAAAACCAGGACCCTCCAAAACACCCCCAAACCTCAAATCCCCTTAGCTTCCCAAACCCCAAAGCTCTCAAGACCACCCAAAATCAGCAAAATAACCCCAAAACAGCAAACACCGCAAAACCCTTCAGATATCTTTAAAACCCTAAATGACTTAAAGTCCAGAAATGCTACTTTAAATCCACATGCAATTAATTCTATGAATTATAGCTGCAGTTCATACAATCTAAAGGTTAGAAATGCTATGTACATACGTGGCATCCACTTCACATGTACAGTTTACTACAGCTAACGCACTATGCAAGTCCAGTGGAAGCAGGCAGAGTATTTCATGATAGTCTTTTGAACGGGACCAAGACAGACCTTTCCGGTATGACAAACCTGGAATGACATTTGAACACACATCTTTTTATGCCCTCATTCTTTTGTATGAAAAAGGATATGAATAACTGATATTAAGATATGAAAGCTGCCAGTGTTTCTGATCTGTTTTCTTGACAACTACTTGAACATTTCATAAGTCCCTAACGGAAAAACATAATACGCAACTGAAATAAGACAAATAAACATAGACATGTGGGGATAAAAGAGGTTGGTGGTAGCAGCAGAAAAAAACCCCAAACTCAGAACCTAAAAGGCAAATGATACAGTGTGAAATAAAACCAAAGTTGCAGCTATGTACCTTTTAAACTCAGTCCTCAAGCTATAATCTTAGCTTTTTTCCAAAATTAATTTAAATGTGGTGATTTCTCCCAAGTCAATTACAACACTCATTTCAAAGTATCCTGAGGGAAAGTGGAGATAGTAACAAACACTCATTAGTTATCTGTGTTGTATATCTATCATATCTGTATCTATGTATGTTACCATTTCTCCCAAACAGGATGGAGAATGAGTTTTAAGAATAACCCTTTTCTATTCATTATCCTGGTCTCTTATGAAAGCTGAATTAAGGGATCATTCCCCCATTTTTTTAGATATGAAATGGCTGACGAACGAGGAAGCTAAAGGTGTCACCTGAAATCAAAGGCAGAGCCCGATAAAGAATTCAAGACCAGCGTGGTAATTAAATCACTGCAGTATATCCTCCCTCCAGCATAAAGTTTATGAGGTAGCAATCCTTGTCAGACATCCTTTTTCACCAGTGAGTGTAAAAATGCAACCACTACCAAACACAGGAAAAGTGTATGTCCTGGAAACCTCCCACTTATATTCACCTGTGTTTGTAGTCTAAACTTGAAAACCTTAATATTCCAGAAACTACTTAGTACCATATCAACAGGTTTAGTAATACAAACTACATACACTCAAAATGACAATTTAAAACTCTCCCTCACAAAGCATTCAGAATTATTTTAATTATTTCTTAAGTGCCATGACACAATCCCTGTAAGTTAATATGTTATTGAAATAACGTCTTCATCTTGGAACCTTTAAGCTCATGTTTTCAACCTCTCTCTGCAACCATGAGAAATGTAATTTAAACAACATATTTTTTTTCATTTTTTGAGGTTCTCAGAATCAGAATCACTTGAGGCCAGATGCTGTGGCTTCAAAGAGAAGCACCAAAATGACAGACTTAAAGAAAAAAAAATGGCAAAGTTACGTTTAGCTTCTGCTTCCTGCTTACTTACTTGGCAGAGCTCTCTCAGGCAGCTATTTATATAGAGAGATTGCATGCATTTTCTCATTTCTGAACTGCTCAGTGACTAAACAGTTGATGAATAATTTAACATAGCAACAAAGAAAAAGAATACTAATAGCTTGGGTAGATCTTCCATCTTAGGACTAGCAAGGGCAGGAAGGGAGACTGGACTGCTGACCAGCGTGCCTCCAGCGATTCTCATCAACTGGCCTCTTAGTCTCTATGGCTCAATAACATCTCCACCGATTTGAACTCTGCCAATTTGCCAGCTGAGGGATGGGCTCTCAAGCAAAAGAGCAGAATTCATTTTAGTTCTGGATTGGGGAATAGGTACAAGTTGATTATTATAACAAGAGCTTCTCTCTTGTTTCTAAAAGCTGCGCAGTGACTGCTGACTGGAAATAATACAGATTGCTGCTTCAAAAAAGCAACTGTTTTACATATAATGCAATGGAAGAGGAAGAGAAGGTATCTGAAAGGGCAAACAAGTCAGGTCTCATAGTCAATAGAGGAAAGGAAAAAGAGACTTAGGTATTACTACATATTGATGGCTCAATGACTTCAAGAACGTAATTAATATTATGGTATACTTGCATGAATTAGCAAAAGTGTAAAATGCTGAAGATCCTTGTATTTTTACATTAAATACATTTGAATTAAAAACTTTTAATTAAAACTAACCTGTTTTAGCAAGACTTTTAAAGAGATCTGACAAAGCCCGTTGCTTCTGCATCTGAATATGCTTGGCCTCTGACTTCTGCTTCTCCTTATCTGCTGCCTGATTAAATGTTAAATTCTGCAGTTCAACTACAGAAACAATGATATCACCTGTACAGAAGAAAGAGTAAAGGTAAGAGATGTGAAACTTCAGCGCACACAAACCAGCCATGGAAAGATGATCTGTGAAAGGATATATATATATATCTATACATAAACTTCCTCCTTATCTGTTCCATTTTAATGTGTGTTACAGAGTCAATTATGGTATGAAAATCACAAGAATACTCAACCTGTGAACTGGTCAAGACTTTCTAGCAGGCTTAAAAATGAGTTATTTTCCATAACTGTTGCACACATTTTCTTCATTTTTTTTGTAAGTTTAGGCAGCCGATACTGAAGAGATTCTGCATGAAATATAATCCCATCCTGATATTCTTCTGAGAGTGTCCTCTGAGAAAAATTAAAGAAATAGCCTGATTACATACATATACATGCATAATGGACAGATTAAGACAGCCTCAATTAAGTCAACAGGAAGTTGCTGCAAAATAAGCAAAATTCTGCATTCATCTGAAACCTAAAAACATGTTCATGCACTTCTCAGCAGAGTTCAGTACCAACACTTGAGGAAGTTTACAGTGTATGCTTGTCAGGTACACATTAATTCTGAAAACATCCAAATAAATGGAAGAAGCTACGATCCTACTCTCATAGCTTTCTGTCATGACCTCTTTCAAAGAGGTTATTCAGATCAGCTTCCTCAACCTTCCCAGTCCAAAGACAGTTACACTAACATAAATCACTAATGTCCTCAGGGATTTAATTGCCCTGCTAAAGAACGATGAAAAAGGTATGCAAATAGAAACGATTAAATGACAGAAATGATTCTCTGGCATGTCTGAAGTTGTCTGAAGTTATTCAGTAGGAGCTGTTCAAAACTGAAGTTTTCATATGTCTTCTTGTAGTTTCATAATATCTTTTTTCATTAAACAAGAGAAACGAGCAACTACATTAATTATCAGTAACAGGTTACGGGGAGAGGAAGTGAAGGTGGGGAAAGAAGCTGCCAAGTTAAAAAAAGAAAGAAAAAAGAAAAGCTAACTAAATTATTGACAGATTTCCACCTCCTTACGCTGTCCTCATGACTGTCACAGGCCAAGAGCAAGATCAACCTCCCGCCTGGTACAAAGAAAGTGAACAAAGCCATGGAATCTGCCAGATAGGAGTAACCGAGCATCTCAACCGCAACAAAATCCTGGAGGGGTCCCGACTGGCTTCTCACATCTTATTAACAAAAACTGATGGGTGCAAATATGTGGGTGAATATGTGGGGTGGGAGTGAATCTATTTCAGGAATAAAATTACAATAAAGCTGTCCAGCTCAAAGAGGAAGTTAGTTAGATATAATGAACAAGGCAATGTGCAGTAAGAGTTATCACCTACCAGCTAACAAACAACTACTCATATACATATGCTTTCAAACCATAGCAAATGTATGAGTATTCCCCTTTAAGAATTAAAGCTCGAAGTATTTTATATTTAATCAGTGCTTACCTATGTGCAAATATTACAGATATAGGATCATTTGTCTGAGTCTCTGTTTAAAAGAATCTGCAGCTGATATCAAAGATGCTCAAGATTATAATTTTGCGTCAAAATTCTCCCTTAATGGCAGAGTATTTCTTGAAGTAAAAAAGGCAACATTTAATTCTACTCCTAGTCATTACTTCTGAGAGTTGGGGATTAGCAAGTTGTTACACACAACACTCGAGTAACTTGAAGACAAAATATGTAACTGCTATCATCCTCATATTAGAGGGTAGATATTGTGACACAGTGATACTGAACGTTTGTCTATGTTGCACGTGCGCCCACTTGTGGTGTTTCATAGCACTGAACACAAAAAAGACCAAAAAGTTGACAATCAAACTTGACATTTACATAAAGTTTTTCTGAATAAATCAGTGAAAAGCAACATATACATGAGAATACAGAAAAAAATCCTTCCTACGTATAGAATAAAGAATAAAGTCACCTTGTCAGCATCTGTTCTAGCACACAGAGTTTTTCTTATAGTGTTGTTTAACTGCTGAACTTTGGTCTTTGTGTTCCCAGATTCTTCTTGCTTTTGCAAGCAGTCCAGCTGCCCTTCCTTATCACTTTCCACCAAAGCAGGCTGACATGGCTCACTCAGAACAACTTCAAACTTCTTCATGAATTTAAAGAGGGTCCTAATTGCCAAAGAAAAGTAGAATAGTTACCAAGCATTCTAATCTTTGAAATCTCCTAGCTGCTCAAAATAAATACGGTTCCACTGTGTGATGGATATAAGAAATAGTCTAGCATTTTAAATTTAACATCATAGAGAAATCACCTAGCAGAAAGGTAGAAATATGGTCACACATATAAATATGGCCATTTATTAGTCCCAAATGGCATCTTACTTCCAAGCTTTGAGTTACCTGTGTGTTTTTTCAACTGATTGTTTTATGGCCCAGAAGCTGACATCATTCCACTTTGAAATTTTCACAAATTCCTATTAAGGAAAGAAATAATCAGTAGACTTACTTATATAAACACAATGAGGTATTTGCATATAAAAATATGATCTTTAAAGCTGATGACATATGATGATCTGACTGTCTTAAAATTGAAGATCTTCAATTTAGTTATAGAGGAAAAGATTGCACAAGTCACCTTTTTCTATTAATAATGCGTTTTTATGTGTTAAAATATGTTTGTACTAAAGCTGATACACAGTCAAACGTTGTGAAATCTGAATGGGCTTCACTATATGGTAGACACCTCCTTAGCTGGATGGGACTGATGGAACATTAAAGACTTCTACCCAACCTCAAAAACATTTCTTTGCCAAGGAAAACATGAAGTACCACAGGGATTTCAGGGTATCCACAAATTCAAACACTAACTGCTCTACTGTTTGTCAGATCAGTTTGATACACTGTTTGAGTAAAATTTTCTTTTACCTTAAGTTCCTTTTCTATAGGTTGACGCAGTTCAGTGATTCTGGTCTCAACACACTCTGAAAACTGCTTATAATAATTGTGTAGATTCCACAGGATGCTGCACAGGATGTCTGGAAGGGACAGACAATAACAAGCTTCTTTCAAAACAGGATATTCTTCAGCATCAACAGCAGAAACACAACCAGTCTGCCTGTGAAAAGCTTAAAAATGCTTAGCTGTATCAAGGGATACGACAAACAAACCACCAATATTCTTGAAGGAAACAGTGAAAGCAGTAGCAAGCTTAGACTGCACTTACGAGCTTTTAATTATGTGCTTGTAAAGCCTGGAATGTCTGATGACAAGGTCTTGTAAAAAAGACTTAACACATAAATGTAACAACTTACCCTTTCCTGCTACCTGAGGCATCAGCAGGACATGGCAGTGGAAAACCAGTAGTGCCTGAAGCCGTGCTTGAAACTCGCCCAGTGTAGATCCTTCGATGAAAGCCTGTAGTGTGTTGACCAGCATTTTCAGACTCATCTGCTCAGTTTCTGATCATTTCACCAAAAATTTAAAAGAAGGGAGGGAAAAAACAAATAAAACTCCACATCAAAACTGTTGACTATTACAACCTTTTTATACTTCCAGCTCAATACTAGGTCTCTATTAGGCAAGGTTCAAAAGAAATTAAAAAACTTTCTACACAGAGCGGAAGTGTGGGGAAGAGGAGATTCAAATTTAAAATAAGGAATAAAAAGAACAAACAGCATACTGAGGGGAAAAAAAAACGGAGGACAAGAGAGGTAGTAACAAGATGCTGTCTGAAGTCAGCAACGTGAGCAATTTGTGCGTCAAGCATTCAAGAATATTTGCTGTTTTCTATAAAGGAATGGCTTTTTCAGCCATGACGAGCACAAATTAGTCTGTGCCTGTTGCTTAATTCCTCATAATTGCTGATGAAGAAATAGATCTTGGAAGAATCTGGTAGAAAAGATAGTGTCTTTAGAGCTTACCTATAGAGAAGACATGCTTCTCTACTTGGAGATGTAAAAAAAACCCCACAAGAATCTGAGGCTTGACAGGTTAAGTACATTAAATTATTACTTGCGAGATTGGAAGAGCTCTGCCTCCTCCCAGAGGATGTTACATCTTTACAACTTTACACAATTTTGGAGCCAGGTATGCAGAACACTTTTTTTTTTTTTTTTTTTTTCCTCCCTTAAGACTGTAAGTTGAACATCTGCAGATAGATTTGCTAGGCAAGACAGATAACAAAAGCATACATGCTATAAGGATTGTTTATGCTGAAAACTGTTCAGCTAGGATGTGAACTCTGATGCATGCAACAGGAAAAAGGTGAGGTGCCTTTTTCAGCTATACACAGAGACTTCCTCCCTTTCAAATTTCAATTTAAAATATGTATCTACTATGTGCATGATGCACAGTAACCTGTTCTTCCTTTCAGGTGCCTTTTACGGACATCTTCCTTTTTTTTACAATACCTATAGCATTAGCCCTATGAGATTCATATTTGGTTTCAAAAATAAACACCAAGTAAAGTACACACGGTCCAAAAGATCTTATACTATCACGGAATTTATTGTAGGGTTTTCACAAAGGGGACAAGAATTACCCCTATAAATGCTGGAGTTAAAGGATTCATTTAAGTGCTTAACTATGCATCCTTAAAAATTGCTGGAACTGTATTGCAGGTTTATAGGAGGACAGTACATACCTTCTTCGTTTCTCTCTGTCTGTTCTTGCACATACTTCTCAATCATCTGATAGATTGAGAACCAGTGCTTTGTGGATTTCTCTACATGCTGCTTCGCAATATTGTCCAGACTTACTGACCAGCAACTGGAAGCAAGGTGAGGATGAACAAACAAACAAAACAGAAATCAAAATTGTTGGCAGTTTGGGCTCAAAAACTACAGCAAAATTATTCTGTTTCTACTAAATTGAAGGAAAATTTTGCAGGATGAAACCATGTACACATATGCTTAATATACACAACCAACTTAAGATTACTGCTTTCCCACTATCATATATGGGGGAAGAAATACACAAACTATGGACTGTCAAACAAAACCAGAGAGAGCCAGGCTTAAAACAAGCAAAAGGAGTCTCTTTTCATAAAATGTGAGGTTCTCTTCTCACAAAATGTGAGGCAGACTTGTGGAATTCCTGATCAAGGTATACCGTGGATACAAATTGTGTATATCGTCTTAGCAGGAGATTGGGCAATCATTTTAAAGAGAAACAGTTTTAAAGAGAATGGAGTTTACTAAATAGACAAACCACTACAGGCTCACAAAACCCCAAGATGAAAAACAGGAGAAGGCTGGGAAAATATTAGGGTGAAGTATTGTAGATACTTGTCCTGCTTCTACTCCTTCTGAGGCATCCACATACGGTCACCAGGAAAGACAATACTAGAATGGACACCATTTTTCTGAGCTAGTGTAGGTATTCCTTTAGTTTCTTGGGGTTCCCCCTACTCCCGCACTACTAGGACAGGTATCCACACAGAGGAAACAGGTTCCACAATTAAGGTAATATAGACAAACAAGGCATTAAAATGCATCTCTGTATGGAAACAGAAGCCTACTGTTATTTCTCAGATACTGTAGGGAACTTGAGTTCTTACTTCAACTCCAGTCTGCGCCATTGGATAATCAGCTGTGTAACCAAATCAAGATGTTTCGTCAAGGACAAAGCTCGACTAGCATTTTCCTCCCAGTCCTGGGAGGGGAAAAAAAATAAATCCTTTTTATAAAGAAATTAATTTTAGTATGACAAGACTCATTTAGGTCTCTGCAGCATTTTCCTAGTACTTAAATTTACAGCATGAAGCAAGTTCTCTTCCTCAAATCCTTGTATACATATTTCTTTCAGCTGTCTTTATCACGGTACCAGAACAAATATGGAAGCATACAAGAGAAACTAAAAGGTTTTCCGTTACCCTTCTTCATACCTGTGCCTTTGCAAGAAGGATTTCTAAGCCATTCAGGAACTTTGAGAGAGGACTAGAGAGTGGAAAACTCCGGATTCTGTCCATCACAACTAACAGCTACAGAATGAAAAAATAAAAATTTCAAAGGTTAAGCTTATCTAGCTAGATTAGTATAACCTTCCTCTGCAAGAAATAAGAACTTTTGTTTTAAAAAACAACTTCCTGGTTTTCGTATTTAGTTCCCTTGCTGTTCATTAAAGGCCAGTGCTTTGGACCAAAGAGCACAAACAACCTAATGCTAAGTTCCAGCTGATTCTGGGATCAGAAAAATACAGTACAGCAGGAACGTCCAGCTAAGAGGTACCAAAGATCCATTTTTAAAGCATTATTAAAAACAAACGAATAAAAAAAAATCCTCATGGCTCTCTAGAAAGGAAGGGAAAAAAAAAAAAAAAAAGGAGGAGCTCACAGCTCACACAAGAAAAGACCTCAAGAATCTTTAAGGTATGGCAGATTGACTGAAGCTGTAAAATCAGAGTAGGCAACAAATACCATTTAGCATTTCAGAACTAAATCAAACTGCTGAAATACCTAATATATCTGAAGACGACACAGGCATCACTTCAAAACATCTATGTAATTAATACATAGATTTATGTCTTGGTGAATTATGCACATATCTGTGCATGCATGTATGTATTTATACATATATTTACACACATACGCACAACTGTAAAATACTTGCTTGTACACAACTGTTTTTCCCCAAACATTTGTAAAAGTGCCTTTACCTGCAGAAGTACTGGATGCTCAGGCCAATCCTGCAGTAACCTGTTTACCTCTTTAGCAAAATTATCAAGTACAGGTTGGCACTGTCGGACTTGCTGAATATTAGGATGCTGGTAAAAGTCATATGGGCCATCTTGCTGTAGCACAAGATCTGAAGTAAATTCCTCAAAAAAGGAATTGTGAAGAAGGGTGCTAACTAGAAGTTGGCTTCCCAGAAGACTATCATTCATTTCAGCACCTAAGAAGCCAAAAAGGACAGATATGCTATTCATTTTTTTTTGACTAGGAAAAGTTCATCTTTTCCTGTATTCTGCTAACATCATCTCAAACCTTATCATGATATGTATTATGAAGATAAAAATATGCCACACACAAGCAATGAGATAAAAGCAATGAGTATAGAAGAAAAGAAGCATACTTAAATTTACATTCTCTGTTTTACCAACTTTTTGTACAAAAATAAAATCAGGATTCAACTGTGGTTTTTCCATGCATAAATTCATATCAAGGAGATTTACTACAAAAGTATTTATCAAGGTTCTGTGAAAAACGAATCCAATATTAAAAAAAAAAGTATCAGATACATTACGCCTGGGGTATGGACACACAAATTAGTTACTGTAGAAACAGCAGGTCTCCTGCATTATATGCTCCTCCTTAACTGTCCACATACACATTTACCAGATTAGAGCTGAAATACTGCTCAGCTTTGAAAAATGGTGAAAAATACCAATCCTTAGATCCTGTATATTATGATTTTTCACACTAAGTGTGCCAAAGTTTAATGTAAAAACAAAGTGCATGTTATTGTTTTTTTAAACTATAGAAGCTCCATTAAAATTAATTTCTTTATGAACCTAATTGAAAATTTTATCTCTGGAAAATTTCTACAAATCCATTGTCTCCAATCAGATTATGCAGATGAAAATATTTGAAATTTTGGATGAGGAAGTAGATTCAGTTTACTCTAGAACTATGTTGGTTAAGTATTAACAAATCAAATAAAAATAAAATAACCCTTAAAGACCAAAATAGCCCAAAAAAACTTTGAACATGGAACAAGTTCTTTGGGAAAAAAAAAAGAAAAAGAAAAAAAAAGCAGTGTTTTGTACATTTCTTCCATAGCATATAAACATTTAATGACTTGCAGATTAATCTGGAATTAATCATCACAAAGCTAGAGGTAAACATCTGAAACGTTAGAAACCTTACCAATTAAAGGATAGAAGTGCGACACCAGACATGCACCAGTCTGATAGCAGGAAAGAAATGTACTCAAATAATGTTTAGCTTGATGTGAAGGCAGATTCTGTTGATACCACAGGGATCGTGCAAAGTTCAAGCACAACTGTTGATGAACCATCACTACTGTTTGCATAGAGCTCTTGGACAGAAGAGCTCTATCAATTTCAAGCTGGTCTTCCAACTCATCTACAGTTTCCATTTTTTCTTCTAAGCTTGCCTGAGCTGTGATATCTTCAAAGTCCTACAAATCACATTATAAACAATAGACAATTATAACTCATTCCTTTAACGCCTTTTGGAGGCGAGATGCATGCAGGGACGAGGTAAGTATTGAGACAATGTGCAAATGATTTGGAATTGCCACTATATAAATACACTGCCCACCTTGCAATTTAGATACCAATCTGAAACAGAATACAAGTGAATGGAACAATTATGTTAAGGGTATAACTACAGCAGGCAAGAGAGCGCAGTACAGAAAGCCCTGCACTGCTGCCCACTAAACCTCTTCCACAACAGGTAGCAGTAGAGTCAACATCTGCTAATAAACAGCCTCAACACTGTTTGATTGCTTCCAAATCTTTACTATCGTATCTCTACCTCCCTACAACCCATGGATCCACAGAAGTGGCTCATGGATTTCTATACTGCACTCTACTGCTTGGGGAAGCACAAGCCAGTTAAACATGAAAACCTGGTATCTTGAGCCATTTGTTCAGTTAAGGAGAATAGCGCTCTTTATAAATAATACAATCTCAGCAGAGCTTATTTGCTAAATGAATCAAATATCAGAATTCTGCCCTAAATAACTAATCGCATCGTCATTCAGTTACATAACTTACGGTTACTCAGCAAAACCTCAGTAGAATATAAATCCAGAAGTTAAATCTGAAGCATTCTACAGGAGAAAGTGAACAACAAGGAACTATTGTTCCACTACACGGTTAATACCCTTTAATATCAAGATCTACCCTAAGTTTTCCTTTCGGTAGGAGGAAAAAAAAAAAAAAAGGCATCTATCACTATGTTTTATTTATAACATGTATTCTTAGGAGCTATTTTACACACAATTTTTGTGTTTCTTTGCAGAGTACTGTTGTTACCTTTTCATGAAGAGGAAATCTCCTCCTAAATTCTTCTTCTTCCTCCTCTTCTTCGCTCTGCCCTTTTCCATGGCTTTTACTCTTATATCTGTACAGACTGTTTTCCATTGCCTCCTGCTCTTGAGCACGGCGTTCCTGTTCATCCCATTCATTTATAATTGCCTGAGGAAACAAAGCAGCACATTTTTACACAAATAAATACTTAAAAAAAAAAAAAATCACATCTTACCTCATCGTCGTGACAGCATCTATTTTGTTTGGCTTTTTTTTTCTTTTTAATCCCAATTTTGGGTCTGCAATAGTAATTCAAAGCCATTTAACTTGAATGAAGATTAAGCTGCCCTTTCAACCAACCAACAAGGAAAAAAGTATTGGCAACAGCATGTAAGAGAATCTCACTCCAAGTTCTAGTTACCTTTCTTAACTCTTTTATAGAGAAACTCCTGAGAAAGTTCTTTTTTTTAAAAAAAGAAAACCTTTGACATTCATTAGAGGCTTTGATTTTATGCTTTAATAAATCTGAAGAAGTTAACATAATATGCTTAATAATACTCTATTAATTCTGTGAGGGGGAGCAGGGGTGAAAGGAGCATTAAGAACTTCATATCGACATTTATCCAAGATACTTCAGTGTAAGAATCCTACAAAAGCAAACAAAATGCTACTCTAATTATTTTCTGGCCATTATAGTTCAGATGTTACCTGACACAGATGTCTAAAAAGCTGCAGAGATTTCTGGTCCATCTCTCCTTTAGACAGTACATGGCATCGAAGATGCAACAAAGCATTCACTAGCAGCTGTTCCAGAGTTGGGCAAGGCTTCGGTACTCCCTCAGACTCTCCTTCAGAGTGCTTCAAAGAAAACTTTTTAAGTCCATTAAGGACCTCAACTGAATTCACTGAGCATAAAATTTCTGCATGAGCAAAATAAGTGGGTAAGGTGGGGCCAACAGAAGGAAATGCCAACAAAGAAGTGAGGAGGCTGGCAAGATCAGCAGGGCAGACAAAACTGTTGAGCATTGCATAAGCTTCAGAAGCCACTAGTCTCATGCCATGTTGCAACTGTAAGATGGCAGTTTGCAGAGGAATGATGGCATCGGGGAATACAGCATATTCCTCTGCCAAGTGTCTTCTAAAATGGTGGTGTGACTGTTGCCAAGATGCTTCTTCATTTAACAGGTTTTGTATTGCCTGGAGTGACTTAGGTCTTTCCCCACGGAGGAACTGCAGAAGGCGGGCTAAAAGATCTTGGACTGAAGAAACCTGTGCAATACTGTTGATGTACTGGTGAACTTCCTGGTATAAGCAGTCATAGGGTGGGGCTGGAGGCCTGAAGGCTTTTTTTCTGGAAAGACTGCTGATCTGCTCCTTCAACCTCTGCATTCTCTCATGCAACAGTCTGTTAGAAAATGATATGTACAGTTTAGAAGCATATTGTAATAAACATAAGTATTTCATAAGCTACTCCGTCATATAATGGAAGATGCATCACCAATACTTTGCTCATTTGTAAGAGACAGCAAGTTAGGAAAAAAGAAAATAAAAAGGTGGCACCAGCACAGAATACATATAGCCTTCCTTCCCTCTCTTCTCATTTTTTCCATGTGTTTCCATTAAATGTCAATTACAGGGTTTTTTTTTTGCTTGTGACCTGACAGTTCTATGAGCATTAATGGAAATGTAGTATTGCTAGAAACAATCAAACTCAGGAATTCTGAACTAGCTTTCAAAGACTATCTTTCTTTTTAACCAACAGCACACATCTTCCAGATCAATTTACATGTATAATAATAATGGGACTGGAAACTTCCATTAATCATGGAAAATTAAAAGCAATACCACTTCTTATCTCCATGCACAAGGGACACCCGAAAACCTGTACAAAATTCCCATTCATTTAAAATTTCTTACTCTAGTTCCTCAGCTTCAAAACCAACAGCTAAAAATTCTAAGCATCAACAGGGTATTCCAATTGGTAAGATACTTTGGTGACAGCACAATAGGCAAAAGTTGATGCTAAATCACGCTTTCACAGGCTTCTACTAAATACATACCGGTTTAAGAACTCAGTAATTTAGCACTGGTTTCTGCTGAGGCCTTTAAGAGTTAGAGTCATAAACAGACAACCCATCTCATTTCAGTTTATCAATAACCTTATTACAATTTCGTGTACCATAAGTACCATAATTATGTGTTCATTTTCACCTCTGAGCATAGCTTCAGTTTTATCAAGATAGGAGGGCCACATACACAGATATGGCTTTTAGGTGGAAAGCATTTACATATCCACATTTTGTAGGCTTGTACTGTATCAATTGCTGTGTTCACAGCAGTATAAAGAGTGTATGGTCAATTCCTTAGTTACAGTAAGTAAGACTCTACAGAATAGCTTCCATATTTTTCTTTGCCATCTTTTTAAGAGCTAATTAATACTTTCAAATCAGCAAGCTGTAACTTATTTTGACAGATTAACACAAGCACTGTAAGGCTATGGAGAATATCCATCCCAAGCATCTGTAGATGTAATTTCCAATCTAAACAAACAAAAGAAAATCCAAAACAGAAATAAAAACAACAACAAAAAAATCAGGCACCTGGGATATTACCTGAGATGGGGATGAATATAGTTGCTGATTGCTTCATCTTCAATACTTTTCCCGGTATGCAGCTGGGATGACAAATCATTTGTTTTCCATTCACACTCCAGCTGATGCAACTAAAAAGAAGAGAATAAACCCTTCTTTGAAGTTCTGATTTTGATAACCCAGCTGGTGCATCATCCTCATGAACATCAGAAGTTATAATTGCATAGTTTAAAAATCATGCTTTAAATATCAACTTTGCATCTTCACAGGATTTACACAAGAATATCCAAAACAAACTCCACTTCATTGATGTTATATATGAGATAGGTAGAAGCCAACTCAACCCCACACTCACCTCTTCTTTGGCATACTTGAGTTTGTATTCTCTTTTCATAGCCGGATCAAATCTAGTCTGTGGAAGCCACACTTGGATCTGCACCAAACTAATATTCACCCAGAGGCTTCCTCGCCAAGCTGTCTCTGGTAGCTCCTTAAGCCCTTCCCCAAAGAATTGCCGAAAGCAAGCGAGCAGGAGAAAAAGGACTTCTTTTGGAAGTAATTCCTGATCAGTGATGCTTCTAAGTATCTTGAGAAGGTACTCGTATGCAACAGGATCCTTGAGCAAGAGTTTCTCACAATACTCCAAAAATTCATCTTGCAGATCTATTGGAACCAGATCTACCAGGGCAGAGAGCTGTCTACTCAGCATTATTCCTTGTAGTCTGGAATCTACATATCTGAAGGCATAGAAATGAAAATGTTTACCTCTGGTAAACAAACTTCAATAAGATGTCTGGTTTAGATAACATTTATATGTAAGGAAGGTCTTTATACCTAAATTCTGCTAATGAAGAAACAGCCAGGTTGGTCCACAATGCTGTGTTAACCTCATGAAGCTGTTGTGCTCTCTCCATCCATTCTCCCAGTGTCACATGGGATGATGACAGAACAGGAAGTCCACTCACATCCCACTGGCTTGTCTTGCTGCTGCTAGTTAGAATTTCAAAGAAGCACTTTGAGAAAACTGCTCGGGTCAAAATACCTGGGCCCTAAATTAAAAGATTAAGAGTTAGATTGTTCAGATGCAACTTGCACTGACTATATTAGAGTTTTACTGTATGTTTTAGAAAGCTGTTGAATTGTTTACTAGAAGTCTTCAGTCTAGCTACTCGATTAGGTCAGAATAGACAAACCTTCACAGAATAGCTCATATGGGATTTAGGAAAGTTCTTTTCCTCTGTTGTAGGTAGCGGTCTCCAGGTCAGCCAATAGTCTGGATCTGTGCTGAAAGTACTACTCCAAAAGGATGCTAGTGCAGCACTAATTAGTTGAGATGACAAAACAGACATTTCTTCAGAGGTTATCTAAGGAGACAGAAAAAACAATAACCAGAGGGGTAATACATAAGACAGCAAATGAGAATCAGTAGAAATGAAAGAGTATGATACTATTTTCCAATAGAGATAGTACAAGATTCCCCTAAAGTCTTTTTCAATTTCACATAGTATTTGCTTGCATCTCTTCTCAACAAGAGGAGTTCACTTCCTAATGGCTGCACCAGCTCAACTTCCTTTTCTGTCTGAGGAATAACCAATGAGTTTACAGGGCAAGTTTTCAGCATACAGTCTCTATTCTGCAATTATGCAACCTCATCCTACGCTAACGTGAATTTAAAATATACACAAAACCAAAAAGGACACCCAACATTCTGCTCAAAACAAGCTGAGGAGAATTTGCTGGTATACTGAACTTCATGGAGAGCAACTGCCACCATATTATAGTTAAATACTAACCGACCAAAATTTCGGATGCATTAAGCTGCTCTAAAGGAAATACATCAAATAATCAAATAAAAACTCTACCAGTCTATTTATTTTTCAATGCAGGCCTAAACAATTTAGAGGCATAGGAACAGAGGCAAATATTTTAAATTCTTCATCATAAAATTATTTTGAATAAATAAATATAACGAAGCTGGTACCTGCCATTCAATCAATTTTCTGTTTTCTATTAATTCATAGATGGGTGAACGGAACAACAGTATCCAACTATGTTCATAAGTTTATATAGAACTATGTGGTTTCAGACTTTTAAATGTTTAGCATTGTGTTTTTTTGCGTGCTCATAGTTACAACCTTTCCATTCTCATCAAAACAAAAGGAATAGTAATTGTCAGGCATAGAAAGTCAATACCTTACAGAGATACAGGCATTTTGAGAACTTTTAAAAAAAATTACAAGAATAAACCTTGTTCTTACTTCAGGAAGATGTAACAAGTGCCATAATCCAGACAGCTGATGAGAAGCAGCTGGTGTTAATTTCAGGGCAAAAGCTATAAGCTGAGTTAGATCTGAACATGTGTGTAGTTCCTGACTGCAGTTCTCCCTGTAGCAGAAAAGAAAAATACAGCTTAAGTAATGCTTAAGCCAGACAACTACAATAAATCATTTGGACAATAAAATAAATCAAGAAGGACAGGAGAGTCACAAGAACAATGAAGACTGGTTAGAAGGTTAAAATGACGATATTTTAAACATTGGAGAAGAGCAGGCACTCTAGTAACACTCAAAAAATTTGCATCCTTCAAAGTTGGCAAGATCTAAATTCATAGTGGAAGAATTAAGAAATGGCATCTTCTGTAGCTATAAGCTACATGTTCAAAAAACCCACAAAACATACAGAAACAAATTGTGTTCCAGCTTTACAGCTCCTCTTGTGAAAAATCAGAGCTTCGCTGAACTTGAGAAGCTATATCAAGTGATTTTAAGAGCTTCATTGTATAAAAATTACTTTAAGTCCATAAATGAATAGCTTTTTTCTTTAAGAAATGGCAAACCAGTCAAAAGCAGACATAGTTAGCCCCTTGAAGCAACATTAGCACTTCTTAGTTTAAATTAATAATGTTAATTTATCTAGATGTGTGTAGTTTACTTGGCTTTTTCTGTTGCACACAAAAGGAAACGTGCATGCCAAGGTACTTTCTTTATCACCAGGTCTAACTCAGTCTTTCTGCAGTAGTCCAGCAACATGGCCATAAATATCTTTATGTTAATTCCTCATATGAAGGGCTGCTGTTTCATTAAAAGGACACTATTACCAGTAAGACAAAAGATTTTAGGCTTCCTTCAACTATAATCCATTCTACAGTTCAAGCTATTTCTAGAGTCTAACATTTTTATTTCAAGGCACTTGGATATCAACATTCCTATATTTTTATCAATAAAAATCAGTTTAATGGAAGAAAACTACTTATTAAATACAACACTAAACAACTCCTTTGATGAAACATTTTGTGATTGCCCACGTGCAATTTTGCACGCAGATAAGAAATGTTTGGGCAATTATATACCTATATATGTGTGTGTACGCAAACACACATGTATATATAAACACATATACATATCCATACCTACATGCACATACACATGCACATAGATTTACATAATTTTTAGCTAGAAATTCTGAATTTTGTGAATGGAAGACAGGATTTGTCTCTTTTCGACCTTGTTACCTTCTTGCACAAGCGTTAGCCATATAATCTGTTGTCAGTTTGTACTGCCAGAGTGTGCCCAAGAATTCCATTGCAGGCCACAGCTGAATCCTACTGCAGAGCTGGATTAACAAGGTAGGGTCTAACTGGCTGGAGAATGCATCTTGAGTAATCATTTCTTCTGAATGAGTATGCATAACTCCTTCTGCAGTCAGTTGTGAATGTACAGCTTTCAAAAAATTCTTTAGTTCACCTGTTTGACAGGGTACAAAAGGCACATAAATGCACATACTGTATCTTTTGTCAGCAAACATTTCATATCCTTTTCATTTTTATATTAAAAGGAGGAAGACTACAGAAATCATCCTCTTTGGCTTTTCTAAGAAAATTACCTACCCAGACTAACATCTTCTAAATGATTAGCTCTGAGTATCAGGCCCTCAGCTTGCAGCAATGCTTTCTTTATCTTCCATCCAATGGCAGCAGTTTTCAGACAACACATTTTTTCTTGCCACCTACTGCTTCCAAAGGCCAATCTTGGCTCCAAGATGTGAAGTGGTTTGCTGAGAGCTTTTAACTGAGAAAGACATTCTATGCCCAGTTTATCCTGGAAACAAGAAAAGGACATTTGGACAAGCTGCAAATTATGACTGTGACTGCAATCAAAACTCAAGGAAAATTTCAAATTCAATAGGCACACACAAACCAATCTGCAATGACATTCACAACTTTACAACAATTCTATTTAGCCCTACTCAACACAGTAGGAAGACAGAAATTGAAACAACTGTCTGCAACTCCTCCTTATTAATTTTAGGTTATAGAGACAAACAATAGATTAACATGGCAACTTACCTAAACTAAGGACAGAATACATAAATAAATTGAAAATGACAGAAATTATATATTATCACTTTAAAAAGCTGGTACTTCAAACATGCAATTTAAATGCATTTGGATGCCTAGAAAAACCTCCCAAAGCCCTCAGTCAGCACTGAATGGTTTGTGAAGTCTTACAAAGAATCTATATTTATTTTTAAACAGCTGAACATCTTCAAGAAATCAGGCCTAAATGAACAACCCACATGTCTACTTGTGACCTGCTTCTGAAAAAGGTACTTATGTTCTTCAGAAAATTTTACTTTAAGTTTTGGGGGTTTTTTTGAATATACCTACTGCTAAAATAACTTTTTAAAATAACCTCGTAAAGTTAAAAGGTCTAACCTTTAAAATCTACGTTGCTTCAGCAAATCATAAAGCAACTTAATCCTATATGGCGTAAAAGGAAGTACACAATCTATACTACATACCCATATGTTCACTAAACAAACAAATGGAATACTGATATTCACAAGTCCACAGGACAGAGAAAGTAGTAATATTTTTATGCTTGTGCATTACTTGATATCAAGTAACTGCTGTTTGTACTAACTGCATTTAATAACAGAAATGCTATCTGAATAGCTGATATATTTCACAAAAATGATGTACATTAACATAGGTTGAAATTTCTTTTTCAATCAATCTAATAAGTCCAGAAGAAATGTCTTCTTGTAGATTTAGAAAGTAAGTGCTGCAAATCTTTAAGAATGTCTTAAAGTGTATTTGGACAACGCTGGAAGTAAAATCTTTTGCAAACTAAGTAGCAATACCTTAAAAGGAAGTGGTCTTCCTAGAGACTTCTGTAGTATCTTCATATTGGTAGAAACCTCAGCAGGATTGGCCAAGCAGTTTTGAATCTGCTGTGAAACAGACTGAATTTCTTTTGAAACCCTTGAGGGAGAGAGAGAGAGAGAGAGAGAGAGAGAGAGAGGAGGGATGGAGAGTTTTTAAAAAGGTAAAAAATAAAAATAAAATTTAGCCCAGAAGTTAGAGGAGGGGGAGGGTAATGGCAAAAAAATTGCCCCAGGAAGGAAAGTTCCTTCTCCTTTGATTAAAAGGGCAACCTAATTTTAAGGAATAAACAATGGGTAAAGATTCTAGATAGAAAAATAGGGCCAAAGAGAAGCCCTACGCTAAGAAACCCACGTTTTAAAAATGATCGACTATTTAATACATGGTACTTGCATCACTAATGTAATACAACTTGGACATTAAAAGCAAATTATACTAATCAGCTAGAATGCTAACACAAAGGTAACTTATGCAACCATTTAATATAACCACAAATCAAAGCCACTTACTTGTGCTGTTCCGATCCAATGAGCATCTGAGGAATTCTGTCAATCAAATGCTTCATAACCCAGTGCCAATGCAGTGACAGAAGTGACAATCCTGCTGAATCCACTATCAATGTGTCAGAGACTGCCCAGAACCGGTCACGCCACAGTAAGCAATATAAAATCTAACAACAAGCCAAAAAGGTTACATTTTTAAAAATTTTTGAGCCCTGCATGTTGCATAATACTTTCTATTTCAAGCAAGAGGAAGCATAACACTGAGTTCCATCAGCTTTAGATCAGCAACCCTTTATACTCAAGAGGTGCCCAACCAGTGCTAAACTTCTAAAAATACTGGTTTGTGTCTGGTGGCAGCAGAACTATACAAGTCAAAAGTGAAATCCATGGACCCAGTCTACAATGTTATTGCTAGGTTTCAGCAAAATGATCTTGGTGGTCTGGGAAGACAGAAGGAGTAATGAACTACTCCTGTAACCTGAATGTCACCTGTCCAGTTTTAAATGTTCACATCTGAGATGGATGTGGATACTTCCCTTACCACTAGTGGAGAGAAGTAAGCACTTTCAGGACACAATGAATACTAACCTAAGCAGGTAGAAAAGATCAGATGATAAAGCTCAGTATTGGATACCTATCTCCTAGGTGCTTACATTTAGGTATGGTAAGTCCCACTCAAAGTATCTGCAGGCTGACTCTACATGCCACAGAGAAGGAAGTAGATATTAGGAAAAATAGGAGGTAGAGTACAAATACAGCTATTGAAACAGAATGCCACATGATCATCCTCCTGGTCTCAGGCACATTCTAAATACTAGCAGAAGTACTCTTGTCTAATGGCCCCTGAAACTAAAACTATAGCTCTGCAAACTAACTTCCAGTAATCCCTGTAAACGTAATATGAAAAGCTTACTCACATCGTGCATGTCATCATCACTTAAGGCCACTTGAGTGGACTTCACCCAGTGAAGCATAAAAGCATCCCAAATTTCAAAGAAAGCAGCAAGGTTGACCACAATTGCATGAGGAAGGGAGTTGTAACTTCCTGGATCTGGAGTTGGGGAAGGAGGGAAAGAAATGGAAAGACTGACTATTCCAGTTTATATGTAATGACAATGAAAGACTTGTTTCTGACCACTAGGTCCTCTCAGTGGTTGCAGCAAAACTGAAAAGATCCAAGACTCAAAGTAAGAAAATATTCTATCACTATTTGTACAATTCTCTATGTATTTAAAATATAAAAAGGAAAATACTTGTCAGCTGCGTTTATGAACATATTAATTTCATCACCAAGTTTTCTTCCCTTTGTCTTGAAAACAAACATCCTACTTATATAATAAAGCAATAGAAAGAACTAGAATAAAAGAATTTCTGAAGAACTTTGCAATTTTTATCAGCCAATGACAGAATGCAATTTAAGCTTCTCTCTACCATCTTCTTTAGATAATTAGATAAGTTTAGATAATTACATAGAAATAATATACATACATGACCTAATAGAGGCTGGGTATATATGCTGTAACATAAGGTATACTTAATTTAGGAATAATAATTTATATACCATTTTAGTCGTCACCTGACTGCTTTACATTCACACAATGTACATTCAGGACACACAACGTGCACTGTTATGAAATCTGCTACTGTGAAACTCAACCATATTTAAATTTGAGAATAGCACTAAAGTAAACAGTGAGAATCAATCCCACCTTTATGGAAATCTAGAGACATTCTTAAGGCACTAGTTCTTGGCTTCTTGCTGGTAATCAAGTTCTTCTCAGTGTAGCTCCTTTTTTCTCGGTCAAGAAATAATACTGCTCTGAATTAAAAATAAATGATAAAGACATTAAAAATCCAATAGTTAAGTTAAAATCTCTGCCTTTTTAGAATGCTGAACTATGAAGTGACACAAGACATTCAATGTATTATGAAATAAGAATCAAGTGCAGCACAACTAATTGCTTGAATACAGTCTGTAGAAGTAAGTATCAGAAAAGCAGATTCTTGACTTCAGCAATCAAAAAAAGGGGAAAAGTAGTGGGCTACTAAGCAGATACAACACAATTGCTTTTTGGATATGTGAGCATTTCCTGCATTTTACTTTTTATAGAATTTATGTGCCAGTACTTTTTCCTCTTATTGGGAAAAGCAGTCCAAATTCCTCCTTCCAAAAAAAGGGGGGGGGGGGAGTGGCAACTATTTTCAGTTTGATGCCAGTGTTTTGCCTCCGTTAAGCTTTATCTCTCAGTTCAAGTCCTGGAGGTACTCCAGCTTATTTGAAATGCTAGGAGCATCGTTTTTTATATTAATAGTAACATAATAGCTTTTAGTTTGCATCTACAGAAAGCAGAAGCAAAGAATTAAAAAAATTTTGTGTGTATCCTCTACCTGGTATTTTAGATCACACTGAAGGAAATTTAAAAACATACTTGGCAGAGACCACAATTTAAACACCACCGATTACCGTCATACAGCAGCCTTCACAAGCTGCTTTGGAACATACCGGTTTGCTACAGACTTCAAAAGGATGAGAAGCTGATCTGTGTGTTCTATTTCTGTGTCAAAATTCATTGAATTCCTAATTATATCTAAAAACTGCATATTCCATCTTGGGTCCAGAGGCATCACGTGTTCATCTGGAAAAGCAAAATATGATCAGACAGTTCAGCAATGGAGACATCAAGTGGTAAAAGACTTCCTCAATCCCCCCAAACTATACACGAGCATTAGACAAAGAAAGAGGGAGGAAAGAAGAGCCCTAAGCTCCCTCTCTACAGATATCCAAACAGAAGAGCAGTAAGTTGATTGCAGGCTCTGTAAAACATGAGGGTGAAAGCAAATTAATAAGCAGTCAGGATACTCAAAAAGAGAGCCTGTTAACACAAGTCCAACTCCTTGGTCCTCCACAATCCAGGCAGGAGATCTAGCGCTGTCCAGAAAGGGTCTAGTGTCACCATATTTAGCTTTCATGCACCTAGCAAGCTTAGGAATGAAATGATGGGCCTGAGCTCCCTGTAAAACACATAAGGAAAACTAAATGCCTTAGCACAGATTTCAGACTAGTCAAAACAATAATTGCTAGGAGATACTGGGATGCTTAAAATATTCAGTCAGAAATGCAGCAGAAAGATGCATCACTCTTCAGAACACAGCTTCTTAACTCTGGGCTGTAGGAATACACCTGAATCACTCAGGCACAGGCTGAATTCACAGTCATAGTACTCATGTACTGCCAAGCACTCTAATTTGCATAGGATGAACACATTTAATTGCCATTTCTAGACAGCAAGAATGGCTTTGTTGTTTCTTTCCTAAGAACCATGTGCAGTCAGAATATAGCCTTTATTTAGTTAGGCACATTTCTCAAGAAGGGTTGTAGTGTATTCAGAGAACACAAAACACTAAGGTCCTGCATCAAGTTCTTCAGAAGTACCTGTCATACTTGGCTGTAGCAACTTGATCATGTTACTGATTCCAGGTGAGAGGGGACTTGCATAGAAACTACCAAGGGCTACAGCACCCGCTTCCAGCTGAATCCGCACTGGATCTGTATGTGAAGGGGAGGGAAGAGGGAAAAGAGTGTAGGTAAAAAAAAAAAAACCCCAAACAAACAAAAAACAAACAGAAAACTCCCAAAACCCAGTGTTTAGTACAAATAAATAGAATTAATACAAACTGATCTAGCATAAACAGCATTAATCTCATCTGTGCATGCACTCTGGACACATTCTGGTTGCTTTTATTTTATATTAGCTCCAAGTAGTCAAAACATCATGGCCAAAGAGAAAAATCCAGTAAAAAGTTCTAATTAAACTGCTGATACTTCACATATGCTAACTTTTAGGAATACTGTTTGCAAAAATCCATTAGAAGTTATATCTTCAACTCTTCCTCTTAACTACATCTGTTTTTTTTTTTTTAAATACAGTTATAGACTAGATACTATAGTTATAGACTATCGCTACAGAGATTGCAAGGATAGCTTCTCCACAAATTTAATATAATTAATGTAATTAAGCAATGAAGACCATCTGAGTTGCTATTCTGAATGTTCAGGCAACATAGCTTCACTAAACTTCAGCTCTGCAATTCTTTTGTTTCCTAACTATTCGTATTTTAGAATTAAATAAATAGAAGGCATTTTACTGTTTTTACTACTGCTACTGAAAAAGGTAATGATGAGAATGGCATATTTTCCCTGCATAAGTCAACAGGTATCCGTAAAAATAACTACAATTCAGAAGCAGTACAAGATATATCCATGCTCAAATAAAAAAAGGCAAAGTTTAGCTCAAAGTCTTCTCTTCACCCTAATCTGAATAATCTGTTTTCCTCTCTTCATGGAACCTTATGCCCTTGATTTATTGCAGGTAACTGAGAATTTACATAGTAGCCCATTCAAATGGATCTATGGATGTTCAAATGGATGTTTTCATGTCTGACTTACAATCTGTGAAAACACAATAAATCACCCTGAAGGAAAAAGAGAAAGTTAAATAATTACCCACCAAGATTTTGTGGCAGATTTTTCGCTAAATGGTTAAGCCAGTTAACTCTCAATGTCCAATCCTGATTGGTTGCCTTTTCTATGAACAATTTAACTGAAGCCTGGAGGACTTCCATATCATCCACCCAGTCAGCATCTACCTCAACAGCATTGAACTGGAGACTCTCAGGATTAGTGGACTGCATAATTTTCTGAAGATCTTGCAGAGTCAGAGGCAGTGTCCTGAAACACAAAGAGAATTTAGGATCACCAAATAAGGACTCAAACTGTCAGTTCCACAAAAGAATCCAGTCAAGTTACTCACCATGCAACTATTTTTAGGCAAGAAGCAATCCAACAATCTCTTTTCTTTACTTAGCTTTAAAGTCAATTTCTAATTTTAAATCAGCCCAAGGTGTCTACTATTAGGAATTCACTACTACCAAAAATTCATGCAGTGTCAGAGATGACACACTATTTCACTGAGAGACTATAAATCATTCTGTGCACCAGAATGATGTGTAAAAATAGGTTACTAAAAGCAGCACTGAAAAACAGTATTTTTTTGCAATTTTACTGTTTCAACCTTAAATCTTAGTAGCAACTGCTATATCTTGTTTTGTCACTGGACAAGCAAACCACAGTAGCTGCTTAATAAAGGAAAAAGGAATAGGATGTTGTTTTCACAACTAGTGTTGTGAAAAAAAAATTAATATTGGACAAGAAGTGGACAAGAAAATTGACAAAAAATGGTTATTGCATTTGATCCCTTCACATGGGACTTTTCAGGAAGCTTTGCTAGAAAAAGAAAATTTGTTTTTTATTTGAAGGTACTAGCCTTTAAATATATCACGAATAAATCTTTTGGAACACTGCAATTATTTTTTGCCAGGTGAAAGGGAGAACAAAAACATTTCCTCGTAAGAATTAGTGCTACCTGTACATGGAAGCAGAAAGTACAAAGGCTCAAGAATATACCCAAAACTAAATACTCACTTTTATCTCCAAAGGAAACTGAATTAGGAGAGTTTTAGAGCTCCTGTCAGTTTGTACAGCCAGTGTTTACATTCATATTTTCTGCTAAGTACCTAGCCCTAAGTCACTTCAAAACGGATCATAAGGACATTTATGAATTTGAAGATTGAACAAATGTCAAGGATTTTGGACTGAAGAGTAACACAGTAAAGAGTAGCACATTAAAGTTGTCTTTCTAGTGGTGAGTGGAAAGGTAACAGCAGCTTCAAATTCAGACTGCAACTATCACAGTACCACAGTGGCTGAAGAACAGAGTTTTTGGGGGAGTGATAACATTCCACTGATACTTCACACACCAGCTGTATCTTGTTTCTTTCTTATTTATTAGACAAAAATGTTTTCCTCTTGCCTACCTGCAGTTTTTAACGTTCAGTCTATTCACGCAATACATTAGGACCTGCCCATCATTCCGGACTGTTGAAAGAAGTGAGTCTTCTGCGGCAAACAGACCCGTAGGTAGGGAATCTGGCCACAATCCCATTGCTAGCAGGGACTTGCTCCAAATTTCATGGGAAGTTAGAGATGAAGCATGCTTCGTAACTAAATCTAATACAATCTAAAACAGACAACCAAAAAGCAATTCAGAATCACATTCAAATATGTGTTCAAGTACAACAGCTCAGGAAAGTCTTCAATTACACATATATATTATTAAATTATTATAAACCAAAGGATACCCAAGCACTATATAATCTACATCACAAAGTACCAAAACACTTCAACCATAAAGTGAAATAACAATCACACTGGACAGCTCAAAAATAGGAAGTGAATATTGTTGTGTCTCCATGATAGTGTGCACAGTTTTTCAGGCTACAGTTTAATTGAAATTAATATCCCTAAGTCTGAGCTGAAGCTGTTAAAAAAGAACAAAAAAAACCCCAAACAAACAAAAAACACAAATACGGCTCAAATTTCAACTGGGATATGTTCTGGCTTCCTTATACTGCAAAAGGGTGAGCCACTGGCTACAGAAGAGACTACAAATCATATTTACCCCCTTGGAAAGACCTCAGCATGCACATTTCAGATTGAGAGTTTTCATGCAACTCACTCTTCTGACCTCTGTCTCTAGTAATATACCACTAGGCTCAGAAAATGTGTCAAGAAAGGAGAGGAAATAACTGAAATTAACCGTTCTTCACCATTCTACACTGAAAAAGGACCTCTGAAGCAGCAACTATCTGTAAGAGCAAGTTACGTGTAGTATTGTTGTTGCTTACACTGGAACCCCCAAAAGTTACAGAAACTAAGAAATACAGAAAATATCTCAATGACACTTAGACCCACCTCTTCATTACCTGACAAATGCCTGAGACAACATTCAAAATGGTTCAGTTCATCTCTTCAAGAACACTATCTTCATTAACCCCTTGCTCAGGCATTTAAGAAACAACCTCAAATACTAACTTCCTGAAATGGTACTTTCTATGTATCTAGATGATTTACAAACCTCTAAATAAAGAATTTTTTTACCTTTTGGTTAGCTTTTAATTGTTGTGAGCGGCCATAAACTTCCCAACAAGCTCTGTAAAAAGACTTCGCTAATCCAAGGCCTCTTTGTAACTGCTGCACAATTAACACAGCAGCATGAAGCAAAGGTGACAAAGACGACACAGAACCTGAAAGAGATTCAGCATTCAGGATGATATGAATATTTAGTAACCATCAGCACGTCACCCTCTGAGGACAAACATCTACTTTTGTAGCGGTTAAAGAAGATCTGATTGGAATTAATCATATTGGAGCTTGACATTTGAACAGTGAACAGGTTCTTCAAGATTAATAAGAAAACCCGACAAGACTGTAAAATAACAGGTAATGAGCTCAAAATAGAACATCATGTAGCAGAGATTAATTAAATTCATGTCTTCAGGCTCCTAGGTCTTCTTTCAGTGTAATCTTGTTCAAAAACACACATGAATGACCAAAATCAGGCCTTGTGCAAACTTTATACCTGGCTAGTTTTCACTTAGAATATATTGTCTGCCCTACAGCTATGGACCACTGTACATATCATAACAGTGTACATGGGCCTATTTCTTGAAAATGCAAAAGAAAAGAAAATAAAGCTTCATTATACTTGGATGACTTTACTTACAGCTGCACATAACAGTAAGACAATAAAGCTTTTAGTATTAAAGAGATAATGCAAATATATGTAATGAGCCCAAGCTGTTGTTACCAAAGTAGTGAGCAAACTTTTCTTACCTGCTATTGCCTCCTTAGTTTCTGAATGCACAGACATAAGTGCATCACAGATGCTATCTCCCACTAACCCCACACCATGCAGCAGTAACTTCACATCCAGACTGTCCAATGCATTTCCATCATTCTCCCCAGGAATGTAAATTTCAATCCCACGATTCCGCATGGCTCTGGATATTTCCCCATGAATAGGATCCATGGAAAGGAAAAGCCTGTCAAATATTCATAAGACATTACTCAGAGCTTTAAACAATCACTCTGGAACTACCAAATCTGCTCCTTGGGGAATGCTATAGAAAATAAATCTATCTTCATAAAACCCAGGAAACTATGATCTAGAATGTCATAGACACCCACTGAACAGAGAAATGTGTATCTACAATTACATGTTGAACTTGGCCACAGATATACTGCATGCTTTTTTCTCAGCTATATTTTCCTCAATGATATCTATTTTGTATTTGCCAACTTACAAACATAAAAGTTAAATCTACACTTCTGAGCTCCTTTCTATAGGGAAAACTTCTAGAAGTCTTTGCAACAGCTTCAGACAAATCTATACTTAAAAAATAAAAATCAAAGCATCCAACAACCAAGTACTTAATACTACTCATGAGCAACTCTAAAAATAAGGAGAATAAATTCTGAGACACAATGCAGTGAAAACAGGTTTCTGAAAAATCAGAAATCTTGTCTCTAACTCAGATGAACCAGAGCATATCAGTTCCTATATTTATTGCATAATTTAAAAAAGTGGCAAGAATTATATAGAATACGCTGCATGTTCTTCTCCTATCTCCCACAGAGACTACTTCAGGTCTGAGCTAATACAGATCCATTAAAAGACATTAAAAGTATAGTTAGTATAGTTTTGTTTTTTAATTGTGTCACTGCAAAAAAAAAAAAAAAAAAAAAAAATTTGAGGACGGAAAAAGTAGAAATAAAATATCCACGTGTTCACATGCTGCCTTTCATCACCAGAATATTCAAGTATATCGATATGTTTACCATATCTATCCTCTACTTCATAGTGAAATATAGTGAAATACAGAAGTGCTGAAATCCTAAATCAGAAATGAACAATCAAGACAGAAGGACACTGCTGTAAGTTTTCCAATATAACAGTCTGTAGTGGAAGAGGCATATAAAGCCAAGCTTCCTAAGCGCTACAAAAGTTAACCACACTGTCTTTTTCCTTGCCAGATAGCACCACAGCAGTACAAAGAAAACCAAACAGCATTTAAAATACCAAAAGCCTGGCTCACTGCTGACATTTCTTTTGTGAACCTGATAGATACTCGGGGTGTGTGTGTGTGCGCTTACATGTGCTTGCATATATGCATATATAAGTTACGTCTATCTATCTCTTTATAAATAAATGACAGAAAAGCAAAGCACCTGAAATTTGGATGAGGAGCTACTGTAGGAGTTGTGCCATCTATCACACCTCTCTCACTCATGGTAAGAACACCTCCTGGTTCAAGTAAAGCATTCAAGCGGTCCAGCACAGAAGCGCTATATTCAAAGAAAAAAAAAATCAAAAATTACTACTTTATTGATATGAAATCAAAATGGTACCAACCATAAACAAAAAGTCAAAAAGCTAATTAAACCATATGGTAAAAGGAAACTGCTGTCTGCTCAGCTGTTTAAGAAGGAAGATACTATTCAAGGGAAGGAAGGAGAGTTACCCTTCCCATGTATTGCTAGCAAAGCAAAATGTCCAGTTGTAAACTGTTCATGAAAAGGCTAAATAAATTAGGGAGGTTAAAAGGTTTATTCAATGAAACAAGGTCACTATAACCTCTTACTTGCAAAAGTTAACATTGTCCATCAAAAGCCAGTCTCCAGACTGCAGGGCTTGAACCAACATCCCATCCACCCACTCAAAAGTGCCATGGCTGTTACAATCAGTAGCCTGGACCTGCTGCAGTTTGAAATGCCGAAACTCTTCTACCAGGCGAGCAAACTCTGAAAGACAGTATATCTCAGATAAAGATTAACATAACTGATATAGTTTACTCTTCTATTCAAAATAAAATAAAAATCACACAAAAAGTTATTTTACTAATAAATGTTTCTGCTTTGCAGAGGAATATGCAAGCACAGGTTTTGACTCTGCAAGTAGTTGCCCACAGTCAAAATCCACAGAGACAGAGGGGTTTTGCCAGTACAGAGAAGTATGAACTAGACATTTTTCTCCATTCCTTCCTCCAATTAGATAAAGGCTGCTTGATATTAATGTTGTATTTTAGTCAATGCTTAAAAAAAAACAAAAAACAAAAACAAACACTTGACTTGACATATAACACATGTTGGCCTGACAGAATTTGTAAAGTCGATCTGCTTAATCTCTTACCAAATGTAAGAGTAAAATACCTAAATTCCCTTTCTTAGGGATACAAAATAGGGATAGTATTGCCTCATATGCTTAGCGGTTCAATTCAGTATGGATTACCAATCACTAGGAAGTATAATTGCACAAAAAATAAAACTGAAGAACCATCAATAATGCAACTTCTTCAGAAGCTCAGCTATCTTACACGAGCAGCATGAAGTAACAATACTGATAACAAAAACCTACAAAATAAAATTAGAAAGTTTTCTGAAGATTTCACTGCAGATTCATAGATCTTTCTTATTTTCTTCAGAGAAACATACAGGCTTATTTCAAACCACCCACAATACATACCTGCCTTTGAGTAAGAATTTATTTTGTTGTTTAGTCGCTGGATAAGTACAAGTATTCCTTCCAGTTTGCTCACTAGTTCAGCTGTAACACTTCTACCTCCTTCACCCAGAGATTTGGGTCGGTAATTCAGGATGAAATTGCTCCAAGCACGCAGCACAAGTTCCGCATCATCTGCGCAAATTTCTGTCAGGAGAAGACTGTCCCTTACTAGTGTGCTCACAGAATTCTCCACTTTTTCCAACAGGCACTGCCATGATCTAGTGATGTCAACCTGCAAAACATGCCATTATGGGGTTAGTTCATCCAGAAGATCATGTTGCTTAAGTGTTTAATCACCAAATGGAGCCTAAAATCAGAGTGGACTAGCCACTGTTTGGTAGAAAGAAGAAATATTCCCTAAATATTACCTAAACTGTATTTACCTGTTCAAATCCACCCAGAAGTTCAGTTGTATCCATCGCACTGTTCATTGCCATGATTTTTAGTCGATGACCAGTCAGATGTGCCAGCAGCTCAACAAGACTGGTCTTGCCAACAGCTGCAGGGCCCACTAGGATTACCATCCAGCTCATGTGCACACATTTCATTATGGACTCAAGGGACTGTAGTGAATGATGCAGAAGTGAGAGATTTCTGCCAGGACGAGGAATATAGTTGCCACGAGAAAAAACTGAATAACCAATCTAGAAGGGATGAATGCCACACAGGTGAGTACAACGAGGGAAGAAAGGGGGCTCAGATATAAAAGTACAAGTCACCTACCTTCTCTCTCCCCTTCCAAAACATCTTAGTCACAGCTTACCTGAACATTATAGGGAGTGATGTGAAACACTCTGGTTCCTATATACACATCAGCCTCCTGGCCAAAAATTTCTCTAAATGTAGATACAACCTAAAATAGTTGAAAGAGCAAAAGGGACTTATTGGTGTTGAGTTATCCATTGTTTCAAAACCCTGCTTCCGAAGTTTGACTAGAAAAAGATTACATATATATATATAGACATGTGTATGTGTGTTTGTGTGCACACGTATGTGCATATGTGCATATATATTAATGTGTATTTTTTTTCCCCCTCTCCAACAGTTGATATCTATGAATGAGTTTCAGTGTATCTTCAAATTTACACTTGGATTTCTATAATACTTCCTGACTATCTGAAGAGCAAGGAATGAGAAAACACAGTTCACCTTTTCTTTGTCATCCTTGGTTCTCATTCTTTCTCCATATACCAAAAATACATGCTGGCCTGGATCATAGCATCCTGGTGACTGGTCAACAAGCATAAGCTGGCACCAGCGAAAAAGATCACGTAAATTGAACTCCCAGGGTCCTCCTTTCTGTCCCCACTTTTTTTCAATCATTACTTCTTTGTCAATCTGGAAAAAACAGCAATTCAAAAATCTCTTATTCCACTCCCAATACTGGTCTTCAAACTTGTTAAAGTTCTGACTAAACCTCTGCCTTTGGCACTGCTTGCAAGATGCAGAGACACTAGAAAGAGCAAGCTGTATTAATCTTTCTGAAGGTATAAGGAATTAAAAGTTTGATTCTGTTTTTCTCATCTACTGTATTCTAAAAACAGGAGCTTTCTATAAGATGCTACCACAAAATATTCTATGTAAGATCTTCTTCATCTCAATTATTACGTCTGTTTTCAGTAGAAGACAAATCCATTTTTCCTCATGTCATGAGTCCTAAGTGCAACTTCAGAAACACAATCATTCATAATGAATTTTAAATCCTGCACTGTGCACAAAATGGCAGTATTTGAAGCCACAAAATAGCAAAAAAGTAGTCGCTTGCAATTAATATTTGTTGAAAATGCTTTATATTTACACTTTTGAATCTGAGCATCTATGAATTCTTTGCCATAGAGAGATCTTGTCAGAAAATATTTTCCTTTTACCACTCTCTCAATGTTCTGAAAGTATATTCCACATTCTTAAAAACTTCTAGCTCTGAAAAGATCAGATGCTGCTTTCACTTGATCCTATCACTCTAACAACATCCCACAGTAAAAAGTAAGTGAGAAATTAAGACCAAAATCAAAAATACACATTATGGTTCCTGTTAAAATATCACTCTTTTTGTTAGTACTTGACGAGTACTTGCACGTATGGAAAATTATTATTTTCTCAACTCATTTCTCCAAGTTTTCAAACATTCATAGAACTAAGTCTTTTTAAAAATTTTTCTCTTTAATGAAAAATAATGTCCCTCCATACTAATTCTGTAGGTGATTACAGCAGTAAATGCATTCAGGTGGCATTTAATGATGCTCTTTATTTTTCTGCATATATTTCTAGTCCTCTTTTCCACCCACATGCTTCTCTATGAAAGTCATAGAAAATAACACACTAGCTTTTACTTTCAATCTTATTGCTTTATACCTACTTCTATACAAATGAAGCAAAACTATATATTTACCTTGTTATTGAAAGCAACCATTTTAGCAATAATAGTTTTATCAATGGCAGGAAACAGAGTAGTCCCAATAAACTCCATATCTGCAGCTGATAGTAAATCAACATACACCTGTAGAATCAAGAAAACATTGTGTGTTGATATCGTCAGAAAACTACAAAACAGGATCATGATGTAGCTTAAATCACACAAATAAGCTTGCCTGTGTAAATCTATTAAGAAAGGACTTGGGCAGACCCTTTCTTCCACCTCCTTGTCTATACGGATTCTGGCATCCAAAAATCTTTGTCTTCTTGTGCTGTACATGAAAATTCATCCCCAGTTCAGGAACATAAATCTCTGCTCTGTGGTCAAAGCATGCATTTAGTCCTTCTAATACAGACTGAGAAGCCAGGTTTAACTGAGAAAAGAAATAGAGATTGTATGTTAACGCTCCACAAAACACTTTCTCATAAACTCTAGTTCAGTAGACTGAGATTATACAGAAGGTAAAATTCAATTTCCTTGCTGTCCCAGCATTGTTATATGTTTTACCTCCAACTAAACTGCTCTTATACTGGAGCAGCAAAGCTGTAACTAACACTTTTCCTTGTTCGAACTTACTATTTCGACTGCGTTCTTAGCAGGAAAACAAAACACTTCTTCATTGTAAAACCAGCATTTTCTAGATGTCGTTTCTTCTGGATTTATTTTCATACATTTGTGACATTGACACAAAATGGTTTTGTTTGTTTTAGTTTCGTTTTGTTTTTAATGAAAGTAGTCTGGATTATTTAAATCCCATGGCTGTTAAAGTGGTATTTTTCACAGCAGGAAAAAAAGGTATACAGACAGCTAAAGAATTTAAGATTTTGCACTGAGCAATAATTAAAACACACGCTGTTGTAAGGAAGCGAGCTCTGTATATGTATGTAGTTGAAAGCATTTACTACTTTGGTATATCAACAAACCTATTGGTGGCAGTGTAATTTATACTAGAACTCTTATTGATCTCAATTAAACCAGTATCCAAAACAGCCCTAGCAAAATTAAATTTATTTCAGTGAAGTTATATCCAAAAGAGCACGTATCCCAAAACGTATGTTGATTCCCTTCCCAGAAAACTTTCAAGCACTAATGTCAGGTTGGTTTACTGCAGTAACTTAGGCTAGAATCCACACCTTGTTCTGCTGTCTGAAAGTCAGAGATTTAGTGAAAGCTAGTCTTCTACACTCCCTCTATAGAGCAGGAATGGACAAAGGAACTTTTTGAGGAAGATTCATATCCCTGTAAATGCAATGATTACCTTCAACTGGGCACCTAGAATCAGATGACTAAAAATAAGCAAAATTACATTCAGTCACAAGCTCTTGATGGTATTTATCCTACATGCCAAATCATCACTTTTGCTCTTTCAAAACTTTTCATTTTACTTGTGCTCAAAATCTGAATTTACCTCATCTAATACAATCCAGTGTCCGGCCTTCAGTGCTGCTAGTAGAGGTCCATCACGCCATGCAAATTCTCCTCCCTTCCCGCCTTCAACAGGCAAATCTGTCCCAAACAAGTCTGTCACATCCTTGGGGAGTAGGAAAAAGAAAAAAAAGTGCAAAACTTCTGTGCAAAAATGTGTGAAATTTCATGAACAACCTTTGTTAATTTTACCTCAACTTTTTCTCCTTCTCTTTTAAATACAGCTAACATGTAAATATTAAAAATAAAAACAAAAACCAAAACACATACAGTAATTTCAAGATGCTAAAAGCTTTTGCATAATAGGACTCCAGTGACTAGTTACTATGTTTAACAACAAAGATTCAAACAAAGCAACACAATCCCAAAAATCTAGAAACAAAAAAAGTAGAAAGCCTTAAAATTACTTTCAAGTCTTACAGAAGCCAAGAAAAACACAGTAGACAGTGTTATTCGTATCTTCACTTGAAAAGAACATAAAAGTCTGTAAATTGGCACTCTTCTCACAGAACCTCACTGCTCTTTCTGGTTTCCTCTTCTCACTTATTTTGAAACCAAGAAAGAAATAACTGGCATCTCATACACGGTGCCAAAGGTTTGGTTTTTTTTGTTTTTTTTTTTTCTTTTTTTAAATCAAGCAAACAAAAACTGTGCTTTAAAGTTAGGGGAAAAAAACCCTCTCCTCTCTCTGCCTCCCCCCCCAACACACACAATGTTGGATAGTATTTTATTCTACCGTTTGCTCAGACAGGTTGATTCGAACAAGACAGTTTCCTGAGGCCTTTGCTAGGGCAGCAACTAGACTAGTCTTCCCCACACCTGGTGATCCCTCCAACAGAATAGGTTTGGGAAGCTGTAGGGCTCTTAACAGCCTTTGTGCATTCACTGCAGTAGTCCCTGCATTTAGAGCATAATCTGTAATGCTGTTCCGCTGAAGAACAGGGCCTGAAACAAAGGAAAAGCAAAACAGAGAACAATTAAACCAAAACTTTAATACTGGAGCTGTTGACAATGTGCTTCTAAAAGAGATCATTCAATCTGTTAAGTGCTGAGCTCACTACAACAACTAATGGAGATCAAGCTTGTATCTCATTTTCAGAGATCAGGCACATACTTTCTATTTTATCTACAGTTGTCTCAGCCAATCTCCATTCATGAGTAAATTTGCAAAAAGCATATGAATATACAATGGATTCCAGCATAAAACTTTAACAATGTAGAGTGTTCATGAGCCAAACTAGAGATCTGTCACTGGAAAATGGTAACTTTCTCCTAGAATTCCAAATATATATGCATACAAAATCAAAAGTGGCTTCTGAAAATTTGGTCCAGAAGGATACAATTCAGACATGTTATAAAACAACATACCGACCTTTTTTTTGTGATCTAATTTCCCAAAGGGAAGCTAAGCAATTCATGAAAAGCTTAACCTTGTACAACTTTATGCACAGCTAAAACTAATCTGTGAACACCAAAATGTTCAAAAATGAATGATCAATGTAACATTAGGAACATGCTCTACACAGCTTCCTGATACTTAAAATTAGATTAATTAGTACTAGAATGAATGATGAATTTGAGGATTAATTAGAAATTTCACAGCCTAACTCCCATCACTTTTTGGTCCTCTCACTATATTTTAAAGGTGGAAAACAATATCTAGGTAGTTCCAATTGCAATAAAAATTTGACAGAGATACAAAGACTAAATAACTGCAAAAAATCACTAGGAATCTTTGAGAGGCTATAGCAAGGCAGGGCTCTCTTGTGTTTAGCACTGCACCCATGATCCCTACTTCCCAAACTTTACACAAGGGCTGGAATGAGCTCCAACTTTTGGCTAAAGTTAATAGATACTCTGACCATGTAAAGTAAGAGAAAATTACAGCTCAAAATTAGAGAAGCTTCATTTCACCGAAAATCTCCTAAAACTAGGCTGTTAACCAGTCATGTACAAAGTCATCAAAATAAGCAAGTAACAGGTACGTTAAGAAACGAACTTTCTTAAAGATGACAGGAGTTGCAATAAACATACTTGGAGCCAGAAAAAAAAATGCTCCAGCCTTTAGAACAAATTACAAATTGTTCTCTGATAGTTTAGGTATTTTACCTAGATCTAGCAAATAACAGAATTACTACAAACAAAAAACAGACAGTAAATATCCACCCACTCCCACACACAGTCTCTTGCCTCTAGGAATAAAAAATGGGTGGATTCCGATGAAGTTATCCATCCACATGAACTCTTTCTCCTTTGTTCTGTCATAAATCTTTAGCTGATTCTTCTGATAGTCAGTTAGCTCAAGGAATTGACCAATTTTCTCACATAAGAATGACAGGCATTTTTCACGAGCTGATAAAGCAGTACCAGCTGAGCAGGATGTTGTACCTGTAATCAAGAAAGTTAAGTGTGCTTCATAACCATAGCTAGACATGTTCATTCAATGACTAAGGAACAGAATTGCTTCCACAGGTGTCAGTTTTGTGCAGTACTCTGTTTCAGGCTGGTATTTAGCATTGGTGCTGTTGCTTTGCCACCATTAATAGTTCCAAGGAAAAACATCAAGATCACACACTGGACTGAAATGCTGATGACCCGGATTCTATATTATAACTTCCTGTACTTTAATGTAAAGAAATTGTTCTGTAAGCAACAAAATTAAGGACAGCTTATTTTCAAAAGCTTCTCTTCCTACCATCATTATCATCCTGACCCCTAGTCAAAGCTCCCAAGTCTTTTTTCCCTGTATTACTTACAGATTTTCACTTTTTCTTCTTCCCAGGTCTCCTACTAATCAGCAGGGCCAGTGGTCAGACATGCTAAAATGCATTCTGAACTATGTATATCTTATTGGTTAGCATGTGCACATGCTGACTTGAGGTGTGAGGGGAGAAGGATAATATGGGATCATGTAATTATAGTATTATATCAGCTCAGAAAACTAGATAGAAAGCCTTAAGCTTTCTTGTGTGTTCAGCCTTGTAATATTATGTGCAATTTACTTAGGCTTGCTGCATTATTCAAACTCTTGCTACTAAAGCATGAAAACAAAAGTATGTATAGTACAAGATATTGTTAAATGGAAGTGAAAATTTCTCCCATAAGCGTTCCATGTTGCTCCAAAGGATCTGTCTGCATTCTGTGTACATATTTAAAGTATATTCTATGTATATACAACAAATACAAATATATACCTCTCTTTTCCTCCATCAAATGAGCACTGAAGACATACCTGATCCTATTCCGTCTATGTATACCAAACATGCACCATGGATAAAAGACATCATTGGAGAAATGCGAAGAAGGCTGCATTCCTTGGTAGAACGTGATTCTTCATCTTCTACCATGGCATTCATAAAATTAACCCAGGATAAGACATCTCGTATGCTGAGAATACACTGACGACCAAACCCTTGATTAGTTAGCCATTCAGTGAAGTCCATCATAAGCTCTGCAATGTCTGTCCCTGAAAAAAACATTCAAAATAAAATTCATTTTATAATTGCATTAATCAATTATATCTGTTACACTATTGTAGAATAAACATCATTATAATGGAGAGAGAAGAAGAAAAAATTAAGTATTTGCATTGACGTACAGTGCTTTTAACTTCAAATGAGTTTAACGGAAGAAAAGAGGAAGTGAATTAAGATACCCCTGAACACACTTCAAACATTAATATTGATATCAAATAACCACATTTACAAGAGAATGTCTAGCTGACATATCTATAACTAAAGATCTTTCAATTTCTAGAATCAAGGTTTCTGCTGTCATATCAAGCTATCTTCTTTAAAAATGCTCAAGTATCTAGATCTGGAAACAATGGTTAAATTAATAAATTTTTCAGAGAAGTTTAATCCCTAAGAAGTATTAGAAATACAACAGTGAATAAGAAGCCTCTGCGTGGTACCAGTTTTCCCTCCAAGAACAGGAAGGAAAAAAGAGGAATGGCTTCCTATCATTGCCACATGAACCATAGTTTGCTTACACATCTCCCCAGCTCTAATCTCCCCTTTCACACAAATGAAAATCCGTGTGAAACAACCCCCTTTAGCTCAATTAAAGCAAGGCAAATTGCAAGCTGAGGCAACACAGGAAGAAGCAGTGTGGATGGGTACTCTATATCCTAACAGACAGGATAACTGAAGAGTAAGGAATGAAGTCAGCACCTGTGCTGGCGTTATAGATCCTTTCAAATTCAAGTGCCAAGACAGAGTTGGCACTAACAGCAAAGCTGCTGCAAGAACAGAAATTGGCAGTTCTTTGAAGACATTACAGTGAAACTAAGACCAGGCATTGAAGAGCAGGGCATAATTTGACTACCTGGTTGTAAGAGATGAATGCTGCCTTGGTCTTACCCCTGGCTAGTCATATAACATTAACCATGAAGGATAAGCAGAGGCTAAAATATCTTGTGTATGTCCCTAGAGAACGATGCGCTGAAAAAGGGACACATCAGCACAAATCCTTACAAATCACTGAGAAAACATAACAGTCTCCAAACTGTTTTTCTCCTAACAATGTTAGGAATTCCTAACAATGTTAGGAATCTCATAGTTTAAGGCCCTAGAAGGAAGGGGGGTACAGGGGAGCTGGCTACTATTCAAACATCACTTCCTCCAAGCTCAAGAGCGGTGCATCCCTATGAGTAAGAAGTGCAGCAAAAGGGGCAGGAGACCTGCGTGGGTGAGCAAGGAGCTCTTGGCCAAATTCAGACAGAAGAAGAAAGTACACAGAATGTGGAAGAGGGGACAGGCTACTTGGGAAGATTACAGGAATGCAGTCAGAGTATGCAGAGATGCGGCGAGGAAGGCTAAGGCCCAGCTGGAATTGAGTCTCGCAGGGGATGTCAAGGACAACAGGAAGGGCTTCCTCAAATACATCAGCAGCAAGAGGAGGACTAGGGAAAACGTGGGCCCACTACTGAATGGGGCAGGGTCCCTGGTGACAAGGGATGCAGAGAAGGCAGGATTACTGAATGCATGGGCCTGGATGGGATGCATCCACAGGTACTGAGGCAGCTGGCAGATGTTGTTGCCAGGCCACTCTCCATTGTCTTTGAAAGAACTGGAGAGGTGCCTAAGGACTGAAAGAAAATCAACATCACTCCAGTCTTCAAGAAGGGCAAGGAGGACCCAGGCAACTATGAGCCGGTCAGCCTCACCTCCATCCTTGCAAAGGGGATGGAACAGCTCACTCTGGATGTCATCTCCAGGCATATGGAGGAAAAGATGATGATCGGGAGTAGCCTGCATGGATTCACCAAGGGGAAATCCTGCTGAACCAATCTGATAGCCTTCTCTGATGGAATGACTGGCTGGGTGGATGAAGGCAGAGCAGTGGACGTTGTCTACCTTGACTTCAGCAAGGCTTCTGACACTCTCTCCCATAACATCCCCCTAGACAAGGTCAGGAAGTGTGGGTTAGACAAGTGGACAGGGAGGTGGATTGAGAACTGGCTGAAAGGCAGAGATCAGAGGGGCATCATCAGTGGTGTGGAGCCTCATTGGAGGCCTGTGGCTAGTGGAGTCCCCCACAGCTCAGTACTGGGTCACATCCTGCTCAACTTCTTCATTGACAACCTGGATGAGGGGACAGAGTGCCTCCTCAGCAACTCGGCTGATGATCCCAAGCTGGGAGGAGTAGCTGATACACCTGAGGGCTGTGCTGCCATTCAGAGAGATCTGGACAGGCTGGAGAGCTGGGCAAAGAGGAACCCATGAGGTTCAACAAGGGCAAATGCAGAGTCCTGCACCGAGGGAAAAATAACCCTAGGCACCAGGACAAGCTGGGGGCTGACCTTCTGGAGAGCAGCTCTGTAAAGAAGGACTTGGGAGTGCTGGTGCATGACAGATTGACCATGAGCCAGCAATGTGCCCTTGTGGCCAAGAAGGCATATAGCAGCATGGACTGCATTGGGAAGAGTGTTGCCAGCAGGTGATCCTGCCCCTCTACTCAGCCCCAATGAGGCTTCATCTTGAGTACTGTGTCCAGTTCTGGGCTCCCCACTACAAGAGAGACAGGGAGCTACTGGAGAGAGTCCAGCGTAGGGCTCCGAAGATGATCAGAGGGCTGGAGCATCTGCCCTATGAGGAACGGTTGCAAGAGCTGGACCCCTTTAGCCTGGGGAAGAGAAGACTGAGGGGGGGGATCTTTATCAATATGTACAAGTACCTGAAGGGAGGGTGTCAAGCGGACAGGGACAAACTCTTTTCAGTTGTCCCATGTGACAGGACAAGAGGCAATGGGCAGAAATTGAAGCACAGGAAGTTCTGCCTGAGCGTGAGGGAGAATTTCTTCCCTGTGAGAGTGACAGAGCACTGGAACAGGTTGCCCAGAGAGGCTGTGGAGTCTCCTTCTCCGGAGATCTTCAAGGCCCTCCTTCATGGAACCCTGTCTAACATGCTCTAGGTGACCCTGCCAAGCAGGGAGGTTGGACTAGATGATCTCCAGAGGTCCCTTCCAACCTTACTGATTCCATGATTCTATGAATTCAAACAGAGAAACACCCACCTTGATAGCTTATTCCACCCAGAGACAACCCTGGATGAAGATTGTGTTTTACAATCTGTATTAAATCATCACGGTCATTGCTTTGTGGACACCATATCTCTGTAAATCTGTTACGTAGTGCAGGAGAAAGCTGTAGACAAGAAGAATTACATCATAATTTAGTTCAGACTGCATATTACTTAAGGTTTCAGTTAGTCTCATCAGCCTTGTAGTCACAATATATGTGAGCAATACATAAAGAGAGCAAACTAGACCTTCCCTTTTGACAAGGGCACTTTACAATGAAATTTTTGAGGAAAATGTGGATTAAGATTTCCACTAGTGGCATCAATAAAAGAAAGAGCAGAACATGAAAGTTTGAAAAATATAGGGAGAAACTAAGCTAGTCTGCAAGCACCAAAGTGCCATTTCATTGTGGGATATCACGTATCAAACAGCCGCCACACGACTTCCCTCATCCCTCTGCTTGACAAACTACAACACGGAAATTTGCCTTCAGTTACATCTCTAAAGGAGATGCAATTCCTCTTACTCTGGATGAATTAGTGAAGGAAAATCAATTAGCATGAATGTAGTGCTAAAATAAATCTCCTTTAAACACAGGGCTCTATAATGAGTTGTTTTGTTCAGTAGAAAACATATTTTAAAATGAGTACCCATCTTTGCAGGTTTAAAAAAAAAAAAAAAAAAAAAAACACTTATATCTCTTAATAGTCCTAGCTCGAATGTTCCTTAAAGATTTTTACTTGTCTTTTAAATAACTGAAGCACAACTTCAGAAACATTTTTTCCACTTAATCAGAAAGGTATTCCAGGATGTCATGTTTATATTCCCTGAGAATGACAAGATGACTTCTAGCTGACACTTTTTGAACAATATTAAGTAGAATAAACTGTTATACAACTTCATACTACTCTACCCATACTTGCATGCTAGAGCTAGATTTACTTCCTTCGTGAGTCACATTTCCTGTACCTGAAGTGTTCTGCATCTCAAGCCTACCTAGGGTGTTTAGAGGCCTGAGTTTCTTTGACATTCTGCTGAGTATGAACTTAAAATTGTGAAAATGACAGCACACGGAAGTGATGGAAAATAGACACATTCTAATCCTCCTTTAAAGCTAGAAGGCGGACTCCCATTAGAAAACAGACGATGCCAGGACTGGCATCCTGTGATACATTTCAGTATTGCACTTCTACTCACTAAACAATTAATATGATCAGAAGACATAAGCTGTTTTTCCAGTGGCTTTGGCATTTACCTCTTTTTTCCCAAAGTCACCTCCTGGGTTCATGGTTGCTAGGATACGAAATTTCTTTCCTGCAACTAATAGTTCTACTTCATTATCCTCATCCTCTTGACCACCTTTTTCTGCAAGTACCAATGTCTTTTCAGCTTCCAGAACACTAAGGAGAAGCGTTTAAAAGAAAAAAAAAAACACACACAAACTAATCATTTTACTTAAATTTCATTTCACAAGGCCACTTACAAAATGAAAATCACATGGATTAGCATTGAACGAGTTTCATTGCCCTGGAATTGTATTATTTCTTAAAAAGAATAGTAAATTTTGTTCATCCTTCCCAAATGAGAACATTTCCAGTTTTGTTCAGAAGGAAACCCAGCTCAACCTTGTCATTAAGCTTCAGTTCAAGTATCTGTCAAAAAACCTTAGCTAATTTGGGCATACATCTCACAGTCCTCTTTTTAGAAAAGCAATGGGAAAAGTTATATTCATAGCAGCTAGCTAAAGAAATCTGCACAATGAACCAGTCCTCAGGCTGACACTATACATCTGAGAAGCATCCAATGAAGTATTTTTCCTGGCTACACTTCAGTGTACACTAACTAAAGAGGTGTAAAAGTTTGACCTGTTACCTGTTTAGAAAAGCAGCTAGCTAAAGAAATCTGCACAATGAACCAGTCCTCAGGCTGACACTATACATCTGAGAAGCATCCAATGAAGTATTTTTCCTGGCTACACTTCAGTGTACACTAACTAAAGAGGTGTAAAAGTTTGACCTGTTACCTGTTTAGAAAGACACTGTTCAGTATCACTAGCAAAACAATGAAATCGATTAAGTGTTGTGGAAGAATAATAGCTTCAATGGTATAATGAAAAAAAAACCCAACTTGGAACAGAGAGAATTTGGATGTGATGGAGAAAATAGTTGCTACTCATCTCAGTATAATGAGTAATGGAAAAGACTAAAATGAGGGATATAAGCAAATATTGAAGTGTAATTTAAGTTTTAAAAAAATTTAAACAAAGGAGTGAAGTAACTACATTCAGTTTCTGATATTTGACAAGATATACCATTTTCTAAGAATTCACTGACAGGCTGAAAAAATTAGTATTACAGATGGTAAACTAGATTTTACTTGAAGGTTTTATTTTCTAATCTGACTCACACTGTAAACTTTTATGTACCGTTTAAACTAAACAAGATTTTATGCTCTTAACTTCTTTATCCATAGCTAATACCCCAGGCTAAAGTGAATCCTCTCAATTTCTCATTTTCAGCCATGAAACACAAATAGAGCAATTTGAGTGCAGTCTGTAGCATCACAATTAAGCCAAATGCAAGGTACTGGTTTTCACTAACCAAAACATTCAAAAAACCACAAGCACTGCATCAACACATCAAGCAAATGTACATACATCTACTTCTTAGTCAAAGTATTGCTTCATTTTTCCAGGTATGCTAAGATATCAGGACTTAGCCAAGATGAGGCAGCTTCATCTTGCCTTATCTTACTATCTTTCACCATACGTAATTGTTATTAGAATTTTGAAACCTAAAAAATTTCCAAGAATTACTGTGATTACAACTAGCACCTCTGCCAGATGGCAATTAGCAAAACAAAGCAAACTGGCACAGAAGTTGAGCCATGAAGAAGCCCCAAATTATTTAGTCATTCTTCCTCTTAGTAAGAGCTGCATGAAGAGCAGTTCACCAGACTTTTTTTTTGCCTAAAAAAAAAAAAGCTAAATTTACCCTAATGGATATATGATGAACAGCCTCATAATTGACACTTAACACTAAATACATTTAAGACATACCTGTTAAGTCTCTCTAGAACAGAATCATCAGCCAAAGAAATTTCATCAAGTAGAAAAAATCCCTCCTGTTTCATTGCTAAAACAAGAGGTCCATCACACCACTCAAAGAGTCTAGAAACATCAGATTCCTCCTAAAAAACATAAAAGGAAGTGAAAAGGCATTAATAATTGCTACTTTTTCCTTCTTTGGTCATACTATCAAGTGCTACTGATGTGAGACAAACCTGGTCTTTTGACCTGTGTCTGACTGGTCGCAATCCTCCCAAAAAATCTGAAGTCTCCATATGCAAGTGGCAGTTTACTGAGTACAATTTCTGATTTGTTAATGCTGCAAAGATCTGACAAATGGTGGTTTTACCACACCTGGAAAGTCAATGAATTGAAAAGGTGAGAATAAGGAAAAAAAAAAAAAAAAAAAGAAAGAAAAAGAAAAAAAGAAAAAAAAAACACGCCCCCACTCACTTTGGATAGGATTCACGCTTTACTTAAAGATCTACACGACAAGGGCTTTAAAATGCAAATTTCCTTCTGCTCCCTTTCCTTGAAATAAATACATGCAAAGCAAAGCCATTTTTGGCTTAACAACTGTTGCTAACTTGCATAAGATGCCTTTAATTATATTAAAAGAAGCCATATCTGCATTGATGGATTTCTGAAGGTTCAAAAGAAAACTTATTTCAGCATGCCTGTACAGCTACTGAACTAATCTAACTTTTTGTCAAATTGGAGATGCTGCATGTCTGGACCATGCCCAAGTCTGAGGGAATAAACTGCTGAGTACCTAGAGGTCTCTTTGAGTATCTAATTAATTTTACTTCTCCCTTTCCACCTGTATACAATGCAGATAAAGCAGACCACAAATGTAAAACAATTCCATCAAAAGACTTGCACAGAAAGAGATGTGCACAGATGTAAATTGTGAAAAACAGCAACCACAAGTCTGCCATGAGAGGGGCTTACAAACTCCCAAATCAGAGAAGCACTGAAACCTATTCAATCACTAGGTGTCTGGACCAGGTGTTGCTACAGAACTATAAAGAAGTGAAGCATAAAGAGCAAGGTTACCCTGTGTCTCCCACCAGCAGTACTGGTTCACCAAACTCCAGGGCTCTTCCAACCAAAATGGCAAGCCTCCTCATCCCTCGAGTCCAGACAATATGGTTAAAATCTCTGTCCATCACTGACATCTGCAAGGAGGATTTAGCTGCACAATACAAAGCAACTTGTCAGCTTCAGTAAAATCTGGAGAACTATCAATGTGGTCCTTTCAAGAAACTCACCCAACAGCTTTCTGACACTTTCCTCTGAGAAGAGGGTCTGAGGATATATTTTTTTCTTGAAATGCTTTTCAAGGACACTCTGAATAACATCTACCTCCTCCTGCTTCCTGACTCTGCCTGCCAGAAGCATAAAACCTATCAGAGGAAGAGAAAAATCAAATTACATTTGGTTAATCAGCAAAAAGGATTTACACTTAAAAATTGGAGTTAAAAAGCAATTCTCCAGACTCTTCGAAAAAACGAAGAAAATTTGCAGGGCTCACCATCATTTGCTAAGTGCTGAAGCCAGTCATAATCCTTCTCCAGCTGTTCTGCCAATCTGTACCTTTCAGCCCAGCGAAACAGATCCCGCAGGGTAATGAACCCGTGCTTCCCAGCAAAAACTATTGAGCCTCTGCGGTAAGACTGCCATAAGAACAAGATGTGACAGTCATTTTTTTCATTACCAGTCTGAATACTTAAAGCAAAGTATCTCAGAGCTCTTCAATACGACATTTATCCAAACAAAATTACCATACCATCCCCCCTACACACACTAATACAGTAACAATTCCCAAACTTAAATTTCCTACGAGTGAGTAATTTGACAGGTGTCTCTAATAAAATAATACAGATAATAACAAGTAAAAATAATAAAAGTAGGTGTCTGGAATGAAACAAAAATCCACACAAAGCATTAGGTTCTACACCAAAACCATATGTTAGCATTTTAAGCTTTATTTTACTTCAGTACAGTGAAAAAACTAATTATACTTAGCCTAGAAAGCTATAAGAAAAATGTGCTCTGATTTGTGCTGCTGCAAATGTTTTTAAATAAGAGACAGTTTTAGCTAGTTATGAACAAATAAATGTCTTCTAAATGAAAGATTGCTACAAATTTATTATAGTACTTTGGATCCAGAGCAAGGGATGACATTTAAAAGCCATTTAATTAAAAATTCGATTATTTTGGACATTGGTGGAAAATGCTCAAAATTTTACTTATCAAGCCATAGGGCCTTCACTTATTCATTTTTTTGCTGGCCTTCTCTCAAGTATGACATCACCTTTCCTAAAGTGATGTTAAACTAAGCATTTTAGTGTTAAGTTCTCTTCCATCAATTGTGTTAAGACTTTTAGACATCTGATAGTTCATAACATTTCCCTTGATCCCAAAATGAATTTCTTCTACTCAATACTGAATTATGCCTGCATGGTTTTCTACAACAAAAGAAAAACTCTCATACTTGCAGGTCTAACATAACTTTGACAAGTTTGCTGCAGTAAGAAGGTGGCAAACTGCATCGCTTGTGCAGGATTGTTTCCAGTTCAGCACTTGGCAGCTCATCAAAATGTAGTTCCACAAAACGATTTCTGAAGGCTCTGGACAAAACCTAAAATATAAGAACAGGGCTGCTGTTTGAACTTGTTCCTTCAATATTCATTATATTATGTATCTTTCCCTATAGAGCCAAAAGAAATATGACTAGCCTCATGGTATACAAATTAGCATATACAGATAAGGATAAGAAAGAGAGCAAAAGAGAGCATAAGAGAGCCTGGATGACACCAAGAGCTTTAAAATAGGTATTAATTATCCAGTGCTCTAGAACAAGATATGGCAAGTCAATCATAACATATATACGATCCAATTCAGAAAAAGCACAGGTTTCACTACCCAAAATGAATTAGAAATTTTTTACCTGTGAACAAAGCAACCAACTTATACAAATTCCAACGGAGCTGCTGAAAGTCAGCACAACCATTCCTTCTGTCTATCGCTCAACAGTTTGCTATTAAGTCTACACTATTCATCGGAAGGTTTTCAGCACACCTCTATGTATGACAGAGATTAATTCCCTAGAGTCATAGTTACTCAAAGGAAGAGATTATACAGACCTTCCTGCCACCGTAGAGTCCTGGAGGATTCTGTGTGGCAAACAGCATGAAGCGAGGATGAGCTCTGACGACTTCCTGAGTCTCAGTAATGAACAGCTCTCTATTATCATCTAACAATCTATTCAGAGCCTCCAGAACATCAGTGGGAGCCAAATTCAACTCATCGAGAACAATCCAGTAGCCCTTTCTCATGGCATCAATGAGGATGCCTTGGAGAGAACAGAAAAAGTTCTCATTAAAATCTAACAAATTTCACAGAGGTATAGACTCAAAAGCTTTCAGGAATCAGTTTTCAGACTGTATAAATGCTCATGCAGAGTGCAAAAGTGACAGTAATGTTTAAACTGCTGAACCTTTTTGTCCTACTGGACATAAAGAGAGAAGAAAAAAAAACTATAAAGGAGATAAACATGAACTCTTAAGAATTAACTAGAATTCACACAAATTACATTATAATTGGTAGAGTAAAGACTAACTTTATGGAAGGTCACCTCTGCATTGCAAACAGACAAGTTAGGCAGGGAACGAAAAAAACAGTAAAGTAAGGAACCAAATTTAAAGTAAACGTAATATGCTCACCCACCTTCCTTAAATATCAGCTTCCCAGAAGCATCTGATGTATAACAGCCAATATATTCCTGGATGTCAGTATGTTCATGGTTGTTAATCCTTACACAATGGTTGCCTGTAGCAGCAGCCAACCAACGAATTAAACTGGTTTTACCAACAGAGGTCTCTCCTTGAATCAGTACTGGGTGAGTCCTAAAAGGAAAAAACAAAATAGTTCTTAGAAGCATCAGTCATATATCCTTTTCATGTACAGTGTATCAGCATATCATCATCTTTTGAAATTTGCACCGATATTTTTATAACTATTACCAAAATATCAGTATTTATTCTGTGATTTAACCCCTTTGACAGACATATATAAGATAACACATTAATGGAGAAATATAAATAACTTTACCCTCAAGTACAAACAGCTATCCAGCATTATTACATGGCAGTGTGAAATGGGCAGGTTATTCAAACTGCAGATCTCTAGATTATCATAAAAAAACTGGGCATAGCAGTAAAATAGACAAGAAATATAAGTATAAATTCAAGTCAACCTATAATGAAAAATTACCATAAAATAGGAAGAAAATAGACACTATTCATGCCAAAAAAACAACAACTAGATGGAGACCAATGCTTAAGGTCCAAATAAATACATTTTACTTAGTCTAATAGGGAGAAAAAAAAAAGAAAAGGAAAAGAAACATACCCTGCAGACACAACTCTGACAATGTCTTTCAGATTAAGCTTAACGGAAGGGGTTAGCACATAAGTTTCATCTACAGTAGGTTCTTTATCCCCAGCTGCAACCCAGTATCCTTCTATATGTATGAACTTCCCTCCTTGGGGTTTTGGTATTTGCTGACAAAAATGACAAAAATAACAGATTAAACAAATGAGTTTTGATTTTCTAATGAAGACAAATATTGTTATACCACTTTAACATATTCTGTAAGAAGCACTTAATCATTTTAAATTATCCCCTGAGCACTTCTGCAGCGAGCACTGTCTGGTTGTCACAGAACGCAAATTACAAAGAAAGGCTGAACAGATTATTTCAAGGTCATGAAGGAAAAAACTGCCAAAGACACGAAGATCAAAGGCCTCCTGACTCCTAGTCCTAAATTTTAAAGTACACTTCCAAGCTGAAAATTGGTTAACGTTTTTTTATTATTATTACTTACACATATTTTCTTAACATGTAATATAACATTTCCTACAATTAGCTTCCCCACTCAACTGCCTGGAAGCCCAAAATGTATGGCTCCCTAGAACTAGTGAGATTTTCTTTTTCCATAAGAGACAAAGCACAGATGTTTGCTTCATATCAACATATTCTGCACTTCAGATCTAAAAATAAAAAGTCTGTGAAAGCTTCTCATTTCCCACCCAAGACTTTACAGTTGGAGTCACTATATTAAGCTAGCCACACTCTACAATTCTGTACTTATTCAGTCTACCATATTTTTTTCAAAATAACAAATAAACCAGCTAACATATGGGCACTTCACGCATAGATAAAAAGTTGAGAGAGAACAGTATTGATTTTTTTTAAGCATTTATCTTTTATATAGGAAAGACATGACTGTGATAAGGAAGCATGGAGGAAAAAGGCAGAGAATGCAATTCAAAATACATTTTATTCAGAATAATATATAGCTCAATATAAGCTTAGTTACCTACCTGCTTCAGAAGGCTTTTGATGCTGCCAGAGACTATATGTTGGCAAATTAGCTTTTGAACTACCGGGTGAGAAACTCTGTCAAGTTGTGTCAGGAAACTCAAACAGAAGCCCTAAGAAGGAGAGTCACTTTCAACAATTATGTCAAAAATCATTAGGAAAAAAAAAAAAGATATACAGGTTAAAGAATCCTTTCCATTTGCTACTGCACTCAGAAGATAGGATTTTCCTTTATCCAGACAGACTTAGTAGGGAATACACATACTGAAACAAACCCCAATACAGGCAATCACCTCATACAGTGAGCGTGGTATGCTGCTACATGGATTAGATGCTGCAAATCTCAACGCCCTGCAAAGTGTACGGAGACTATAATGAGGTCTGTGGCCAGTCCCATCCACCAACTTTGTTTCTGCTTCCTTTTTCACAGATAAATAAAAGCTGCAAAAATAAAGAGTGAAACCAGTTCCAGTTACATAGTCCTGTTACTGAAGAGCTAATCATCTTTAAGATCAGAGCACTGCTCTAAAGAATTAAACCCTACCAATGAACATTTAAACTTATCTCCATTTATCCCTTTTTTTAGAAGTCCTAGCTCAAGAAACCTATGCCAAACATTGCAATCAGTATAGTCAGTGAGGTAAAGCATTTTAAATCATATTTCTGGGAGTTTTGAGGCACAATAAGTAACTATGAACTCAAAACACATTGAGATAATATACCTAATTCTAGAAAGAAGAAAGGTTGCTTAATAAGCATGCAAGATGTTCATGGTTATGATCTGAAAAAAAGAAACCCTTTTAGTCTCTCAGATGTGAAAGGTGTTGCAACAGCAATGCTTTTTAATGGTGTTACCAATAAATTATCTCTAGAGGAAGGAGGGAGAGATTGAGAGAGACTGAAAATTAGCTCCCAGGAATAGAAAAAGGTTCAAAATGAAGAAGATAGATATCTCTCTTCCGTTTCTTGAGGTTCTGCAAATTACTGCTTAACGAGTGTTATAGTGTTTCCCAAAATAGTCTAATCACCGACTACAGTTACCTACATTCCTTTTGTGACATATCCAAGATTTAGTGATTATAACTAACTTACTTCACAATTCCTTGCACTGTATTTTTGTTCACATTTAGGCCTCTCAGATAATCCATGATAAGAACCTGCAAGTCTCCTTCACTCCTCAGTTCTTCTATATAGAGCTCAGTAAACCTATAAGAAGTAAATCAATCCATAACACTTAAATATCTGACATTAGAAAAAAAGAATTTTCATTAAAAACAAGACTGTTCTCATACTGTACAACATTTAAAATCAAGTAAGCAACAGAATATTGATTTGCCAATCAAATTGCCTATATATGGACTCAAAAGAACAGAGTAGTTAAGAACAAAGTGTTAGCAGTATCTTATTTTTAAGTAATTTATCTGTATTAACTTTGTAGACTGAAAACAATGTCTATAGGACCATATTTTTGAAGATGAAACCTTTAAAGAGTCTGCAATACATATACCCAAATGCTATGGACTGAAACTGGAGCACTGACACAGCAAGAACACTTTTCAAAGTACACTTTATATTTTTAAAAATCAACACCCATGAAACATCACTAATTCTAATCTTGTGTTGAATAGCACATGAAGGTTGTTTTCCACTTTTACAGCCACCTAGCTGGGCAGTAGTGCACTGTGAAACATCTTGACAACAAGCAAAGAAAAGTGAGCAGCTAAGCATGTACTCACTGAAAGTCTGAGCTTCTTTAAATACGTCATTACAGGGTTTCACATCTAGTATACTACACTGGCAACTGTAATTAGTGAGCAAATTTAACTGTCTACTATACTTGTATCAGGTGTTCACTGTCAGTCTTTCCATACCATACATTGCCACTGCAAAAAACCAAAATGACTCTGCACCACAGCTACAACTGTGTAATACCATTGACTTCAGAGAGGCAAATATTTTGACAGATAAAATTAATTGGAACTTGATTAGGAACTCTGGAGCTGAAATCTTTCTTTTGCATTATACTCACTTCTGCATTACACTTTCACTACTAACTCAGCAGAACTAATAGCAATAAAGCCTTACTTCAAAAACAGCAGTTAAAAGGAGTCAAAAATGACTACTGCAAATGACTAGCTGCATATAGCAAACGTATCTCTACAGTCCTGTGCAGCATTTAAGAATCTGAAAAGGGACTATTATGTTCAATTCTTTGGCACTCATGAGAAAAACTGCATCAAAAACAACAGAAGACCTCTGCGTTCATGAATGGCTAGTACTGAAGAACAAATCTGCCACAAGTTTTCCCGCTTGCAGCCTGAATCCCAATATTCTGAATATCACACATCTGCTTCAGCATGCAGATCACCTTTCTTCTGAGAAAACAAGGCTGCATACACAGCTCTTTGCAAGGATCATCAACACTGCCATGCTACCAAGGAAGAGGCTGCTAGAGACACATGATATACTTGCTTTTATCAACCCCACCAGGAACATAAACTACTGCAGTAGCACTGCCAGGCACTGACAGTTTAATTGTAAAGAATGATCATTCCCTTATGCCCCCAGTGGCAACACTCTGTGCTACTGCTAGACCATTTCTTCATGCTTAGCAACTATATAGAAGTATTTTCCTGTTGCAATTTCATAAAAAAACTTTCACCATGATGTGGTAAGCAACACTCGGAAGAAGTCAATTCAAGTTCAAACATATCTTCAGACTTCAATTAAGTTATCTTTTTCTCCAGATCAATTCACAGAACTAGTTAAATCCATTTTTTATACCTGTTTCTAATTCCTGGAGGAAGATTTCTCTTCCCAACATCTGTAGCTGGATTCATACATGCAAACAAGCGAAAATCAGGGTGACGTACAAGAGGCTCTAAAGGAAAACAAAAATACGAAACAAAAGCTGAACCTAGGACATTTATTATGTCAAATGAGACACATTTTAGATTCTTCTTCTAAGACAGTTTTCTAATGCTGCACGACTACATTTTCGTTAAATGCCAGAGTTACAAATTTCCAGAGAATTACCCCATATGATTTAGCAGAAGAAACCCTGCATCTTTATGACAGCCACAGCAAGTCAACCCTTGACATTTGTGTGCAGCAGGATATTTTAACAGTCTTAAATATTCCAAAAGTTATAAGCACTAAACTTGGGATTCCTTTTCATATCTTTCAGAACAGTAAGTAGTGCTTATCTCAACAGCAAGAAAACCCAGCCTCGGGAGCTCATACAACATTTGCCTCTAGCTGAAGACCCAGAAAATGACATTTAGCAGTTGCATCACATGTTTTACCTTTAGACCTCAGAGGAAATTAAAAGCCTTGTCCACATTTTCCAGGTAGAGAACAAATATTTTCCTCAGATCAATAAAAGACTACTAGCACAGCAGTAAAGGAACTTCATGTCCCACACACTCATCCATCAGACTATCTTAACTTTGTAATAAACTGTGACACTTCTCAAATAATATTCAGAGACAGTAACACTTACTAATGGTACTAGAAAGATCTGATCTTTGTACAGCCCAAAGAAGCAAAAGCCACATCAGCTTTTGCATGCTAAAATCTGTAGAGCTGTGGTGAATAAAAATGATCACTTTTTGTACACAAGTATGGAAAAAGTATGAAGTCTAAAAAGGTTATGTTATTCTCTCTTCTCTACATGCATTCCTTTTAAAGAAAAGTGCTTCTTCACTTCTTTTGAGACATATGGGTTAGGGAATTCAACAAACCAGACGGCAAAATATAGCCATTGTATAAGCACAGAAATAGTACCTGTGTCTCCTCTGTCTAGTAACACCAACGATCCTGAAGACCCTTCCAATAAACCACTCAGGCACTCTAAAGTCTCTGCTGCAGCCAAGTTAATCTCATCCAATAAAATCCACTCTCCTTTTTTAACAGCTTGTGCTAGAGTACCCTAAAAATAAGATCAATTTGTAAGTTATGTCATCAGCAGTGAATTATCATCTAAAGCAGCTGTATATTTGAAATATTTGTTTGAAGCCTATGCGTTGATTAAACAAATGGCAATTCTAGATCTTATCCTCCAACAGCAGTTGTATTTCTCTCCTTCAATGACTGCAAGTCACAAAAGTCAATTTTTATCACCATTATCACATAACATTCAGATTTGCAAGATCTTTTGCAAGATTTGTAAGAGTTATCTACTTTGTTCTCACAACAGAATTAAGCTCCCTCATTTGTTCAACACACTGTTTGTCAAGTATATCCTATTGCTGTAGTGCATAGCCTTCAATGACAGCACTGTCAGAGGACTAAGACAGTTAACCTAAAGAAATCCATGTTCCTCAGAGAGTAATACACTACTAAAATTTTACTCAAGTAAAAGGTTTTCCAAACATAATTTTTTAGGAAGAGTACTAGTCAACATTTTATACATTTCAGATAAATATTTGAGGTATGTTTGGAATAATGAGATGATAAAGAACAAGTATGCATAAGAAAGTGGAATAACAGGAAACCCTAATGTCATTACAATATTATACCATGAAACCATGTTTTGAAACAATTCAAAAATTACTTGTAGATACTTAGTACTTATTAAATTAGATTACCATAAGATATGTAGATGCTTATTAATATTAAATACTTCACACGAATCCCTAGGGAAGCACATGTTCTACTGGAGACTGATTAAGGTGAATTTTCTCATCTTATACATTTGAAAAGATGGCATGCCATACTGTTGATGATTTTTTTAATCATATCAGTCATATTTCTTATTATACAGCACGAAGTTATTGGGTTATCAAAAACAAAACAAAACAAAACAAAAAAATCTTTTCTTCCTATCTAACCACCACCTTCCTGAAGTAGCACACTCTATACCACAGAATCATGGTGGAACAAGTTTTACTTCACAGCAAGACTCATGCCAGGAAGCTATTATACTGGCTACAGCATCTTAGAACAGTTCCTCCTCATTCTTCCCAGGATAGAAATACAGCTCTCTAAATACCTCTACAAATGCAAAGAGAAGAGCATTTTCCGTCATTTTCATTTGTTGATGAGCATGATTCAGTTTAAGACCAAATGCCTCCCACTTTTCCTTCAGTGGTGATCCTGCAAGCAAAATACATTTAAGTATACCATTTAAGTATACCATTAAGACTAAGAACACTTGCTTATCAATTAGGAAATTATTTAGTATTGCAGTTATTTCAGTTCTTTGATTAAAGTTAAAGCCTGAGCTTTATGCATTTGCTTAAAGTTATAATGACTTAAGTTGCCAGCTTTGCAAGCTTTTGCATTTTTCAGTTGCAGTAGAGTTCAGCTTTTCTTTATTTATTTTAGGATTTCCAATACTTCCAATAACTTTAAAGCTTCATCTTCTTTGACATTTGTATGTATTTTATTTTAGTATCTGCATACTCAGGAGAACAAGCTCATTTGGCCCATATTGAATGAAAGCAATGACTTTATTTGTTCAGAAAATCTAGGACCAGAAAGAACTCTATGGCAAGGCAAAGTATCAATACTGCCTCTGCCCTAAAGAAGTTGTGAAGGACAAAACAAAAGAGAAACCAATATTCAGAGACAAAACCACAATAAATCAAAGCGAAGTGACCATCACTGACAGCGATACCAAAGCTTCAGAAAGCTCTTAGCAAGTTTTACAGCCCTTACTGTCACAAGACAGCTGTTGGGTCTTTTTTTTTTTTTTTTTCTTTTTTTCTTTTTTTTTTTTTTTTTTTTTTTGAGGGGAATGGTCTAAGAAGGGCTATCTGTGAAACCTAATGACATTCCAGGTCTGAAGAAAGCATGAGTGCATCCATATGAAAGCCTAACACACAAACAACTAGCAATGTTCACGAATACAGGAACAAGTAGCAGGCTAAGTGGAGATCAGCTGTCAAGAGTTTTGTAAGAATAGACAAGCCAACCTTTACTCCATCAGACACGGAGTAAAGGATAGGGATAGGATAGGAAAAAAAAATCATAACAATTTTCAATGTCTTGTAGTAGATAGAGGTTGCATTTTTCAAAGCTGTAAGAGAGGATGTAATAAAGGGAGCTGGAAAGAAGTCGCTACTCTATCTTCCCGTCTTCTCTTGAAATGATTCACAGCCAATTATCTGTGCTTGATCACTCTGAATTCTTACCAGATGCATTTTCTTTCACTTCCTTATTAATAGCAGATTTGTGAATATGCTGCATTAGTTTGAGCAGATCATGCCAACGTTTCTGCCTGTAGCAGGTCTGAATGTGCCCCAAGAATGTTTGATTTTTCTTTCTAGAGAATGTTTGAGAAAAAAGTTCTTCAAAAGATTCTCGTAGAGGCAGCCAGATCAGTTTGTTATCCACAGGTTTATAGCTGAAGAGAAGCAAAAATTAAATTGTCACATAGGAACACCAACTAACATCTGCAAACTAACAAAAAACAGTCACTGAGATAGCAATACTGTGCATTAAGGAACTCAGGATTACAAAGTTTTTTACTCATCTAACAATAAAATAGACATATTTAAATGCACATTACAAGGTGACTTCAAAAAGACAGGACTGCCCTTCTGGTAAAATATCTTTACTGCTATGCACCAATAGGGTGAGTATATATTACCTTGGATTTATACTAAAAAAATTACCCATTTTTAAAGCAACATTGGGTTGAGCTTTTAAATGACTTTGTCGCATTCATTTCATACGTTTCAGTGAAACTGCTTAAGCTCTTGAACAAGAATGGCAAGATTTCTGCACACAAATATGTTTGAGACACTCATATTGCTATGAAACAAATACGCATCTAAACAATTCAATGACAACACAACTTTGCTTTCATTAGAAGCTTGTTCTGATGATACCAACTGGTTCATGTAAAACAGGCTGAACAGAAGTCAATGGCTTACCCCCCTAGGAGATCTGCAGTGTCACTTTGCTGGTTCATGTTGATAACTCTCAGATAGTGTCCTTGAAACAGAAATAGAAAGCATCAACTTGTGTATTTTTATTATCTTTGTGCAAGTTACAGTTTTTCCACTGCATTTACCTGTAATATGAGCAAGGTACTGAACAGTTGAGGTTTTGCCAGTTCCTGTTTCACCAACCAAGAGCACAGGCTCTCCTTTGACAACACAGACTGCAAGCTGCTCAATCAATACCGCAGATGGTCGTGTGGCAGCAAAGGTTTGCTTTGCTCTGATAACACAGATGAAAAAAAACTCAATGACAAACATCTATCAAGAAACTAATTTCATTTTCACCTTTATAAATATTTAAGGCGTATTTAAAATATTTTAATTAAAAAAACAAGTCTGGAAAAAATTAGTTCCAAGATACACTTAAAAGCATCATACAAGACATTTTTCCTCAAGGTACAACCTAGAAATTCAGGTTTTACTAAGTTCTGTTTTTTACTCCAGTTTTGTGGAGTTAGTGGCACATCCTACAAAAACCTCCCTTCATCAAGACAGAATAATCAAAATCTAATTACAACAGCTGTAGATGCAAACCCTTTTGAAGAAATAGTAGTTCAAAAGAAGCTGATAATCTCCACATTTTGCCTGACAGAAGAATGATGCAGTCTCAAAGATATGTAGGTTAAAATGCAAGTCACAAGACTTAGAACTCATCACATTCCTTTGATTAGAGTGAGATTAGCTGATTTGCACTGATTTTCTAAGACCTGTAATTTCCAGTTTGTTGTGTTCCAAAACAAGATGTTTAGATTTACAAGAAAGCTACAAGACTGATACACTACCTTTGTACAGAAAGAGCCTGGGTTTGTTTCCTCATGAGATATGCTCTTCCCACAGAGACTTCTTGTTCCCTTATTAAAATTTCTGGCTTATAGAGTTCACAAAAAAACTCTACCTGTGAAGAAAGCATCAACATTTCCAGTATCAATGCTGTCTACACCATCACACAAAGAGCACATTCACTATGTTATCAGTATCACAGTGCAACAAGCTAAATTGTTTACAATCAGATTTTTTTCATGGGTTTTTTTTTTTTTTTTTTAAGTATTTATCACCTAAAATATTGAAGGACCTAAGAAGTGTTATCTTCCATCTAAACAATTGCTTTCCATTTATCAATTTGGTAATAGGTTCTTGCCATTATGATTCTACTTTGTCTACTTTCATGGTAGCTCAACTACATGAACTTGAACCGGAGAACAAGGCTATTTCAAATGTTCATTTATTTATTGTTTTTATTTTTAAAAGTATGTGGTGAATACCTCCACATAACCAAGGATATTTTGCCATTGTCAGAGGCTGGTACATTTCTGTCCTGGAACAACGGAAAGGAAGCAGAACAAAGAAAAATCTATGAAAGTTTCAGGGGATCTTGCTGCCCCCCCAGCTAGGAAACGTTTTTCAAGCTTTTCCTTCTTAAAGTAATGAAGGAGGGAAACTTACTACACAATTAAACTTTTATGGTCAGAAATAATTGACAAAAGAATGATTCAGTTTGACTTGCTTGTGTATCACACGCTATTAATATACAGAGTGGTACTACTAGCTTTGGAATCAATGATTAGGGAGTAAGTAGTAAGGAAGATCACGTTTTTATCTGAAATCCATGTAAATGATTGAAGTTCATTGCAACTTGCCGGGGGGGGGGGGGGGAACGGACCCACAACTCCTTCCACTCCCCATCAAACTTTGCATTACTCTACATCTAGTAATATCATGTGCCTAGCCAACTGCACTGTTCCAGCAAGTGTCATCCTTCTTTTGCATGATGAGGACATTTGCAATCTTATCTGAAAAAGGTTCACAGGCACTTTCAGAGAGAAAGCACAGCTGAAGATAAAACAGGAAAATGAGCAGACCCCTGCAAATGCAGAGAAAAAGCAGAAACAAAGTGTGTAGGGAAGAGATGGACATAATATTAAGAAAATATTAGAGCTCTTAAGTTATTTGCTAGAAAAAAAACAAAAGTTGTAGAATATTAACAGTAAATGTCATGTTCATTATAATCCAATATACCTTTTTCTTGGAAATGTTTAGCTTACTTCCAATAATTTTTGCCATTTTCTGTCTGCTCCCTTGCTTGGACAGCATAGCTGTGAAACAGTCCAGTGCCTGTCAAATAGGGGGAGAGGGGGATGCAGGGCAAAGGAAAAAAAAAACAAAACAAACAAACAAAAAACAACTTCTTCAAAACAAGTCTTACATGGCACGATCTGACAATTATCATTACCTTAATTAACACAATTCTGAATTAGGTCCAGCCCAGGCAAACAAAATTATTTCAATGTCTTCAGACCTAGTCCAGAAATATATTTTAAAAATTCTAAATTCTGTAGTTTACTGAGTTTCTGATCACCATAAAACTTTTCAATACCCAAGAACACCAGTCTAAGCAGCTTTTTTTTTTAGATGACAGGACCAAAATGAATGCTATAATGTTTTAAGAGCTCACATCTTAAAACTACCTCTGATGCACAACTGAGAAATTCCAGATCTGGAATATAAGCTGGCATAAAGTAGGAAAGTAGTTCCATATTCGAAGAAAAAGAAAAGATTTCAGAATCATACTTTAAATTAAGCATTTAATTCTGCTGAGGGATTCAGATACTAAGTCTTACAAAGGATATCAGATTAATGAAAACAAGAGAGCTAAGGGTTTTCTCCAGGAGGCAAACAGTTCTGATTTAAAAGGCAACAGCTAATAAGCTCTGTCACTGAGCTGGGCTAATATGACAGAGCATAATGCACCTGGGAGGAATGAAGTAAGGAGATTGAACAACTCATTTTGGATGTCATCTCCAGGCATATGGAGGAAAAGAAGGTGATCAGGAGTAGCCTGCATGGATTCACCAAGGGGAAATCCTGCTGAACCAATCTGATAACCTCCTAGGATGGAATGACTGGCTGGGTGGATGAGGGCAGAGCAGTGGACGTTGTCTACCTTGACTTCAGCAAGGCTTCTGACACTCTCTCCCATAACATCCCCCTAGACAAGGTCAGGAAGTGTGGGTTAGACGAGTGGACAGGGAGGTGGATTGAGAACTGGCTGAAAGGCAGAGCTCAGAGGGTCGTCATCAGTGGTGTGGAGCCTCGTTGGAGGCCTGTGGCTAGTGGAGTCCCCCACAGCTCAGTACTGGGTCACATCCTGCTCAACTTCTTCATCGACAACCTGGATGAGGGGACAGAGTGCCTCCTCAGCAACTCGGCTGATGATCCCAAGCTGGGAGGAGTGGTTGAAACACCAGAGGGCTGTGCTGCCATTCAGAGAGACCTAGACAGGCTGGAGAGCTGGGCAAAGAGGAACCCATGAGGTTCAACAAGGGCAAATGCAGAGTCTTGCACCTAGGGAGAAATAACCCTAGGCACTAGTACAAGCTGGGGGCTGACCTTCTGGAGAGCAGCTCTGCAGAGAAGGACCTGGGAGTGCTGGTGCATGACAAGTTGACCATGAGCCAGCAATGTGCCCTTGTGGCCAGGAAAGCCAATGGTGTCCTGGACTGCATTGGGAAGACTGTTGCCAGCAGGTCGAGGGAGGTGATCCTGCCCCTCTACTCAGCCCCAATGAGGCCTCATCTCGAGTCCTGTGTCCAGTTCTGGGCTCCCCACTACAACAGAGACATGGAGCTACTGGAGAGAGCCCAGAGTAGGGCTACAAAGGTGATCAGAGGGCTGGGGCATCTGCCTTATGAGGAACAGCTGCGAGAGCTGGGCCTCTTCAGCCTAGGGAAGAGAAGACTGAGGGGGGATCTTATCAATGTGTACAAGTACCTGAAGGGAGGGTGTCAAGCGGACAGGGACAAACTCTTTTCAGTTGTCCCATGTGACAGGACAAGAGGCAATGGGCAGACACTGAAGCACAGGAAGTTCCGCCTGACCGTGAGGGGGAATTTCTTCCCTGTGAGAGTGACGGAGCACTGGAACAGGTTGCCCAGAGAGCTTGTGGAGTCTCCTTCTCTGGAGATCTTCAAGGCCCGCCTGGATGCCACCCTGTCTAACATGCTCTAGGTGACCTTGCTGAGCAGGGGGGTTGGACTGGATGATCTCCAGAGGTCCCTTCCAACCTTACTGATTGTATGAAGTGAGGGGATTAAACCCTTTAAGTATTCAGTAAATCTAACCCTGTAATACTTCTAACACTGTGCAACTACTACACACACTGTGCAGACACATGTATTATCAAATAAGTACATGTCACAGATTCTGCATCAGCTGTGTTATCAAATAAACATGGCTCTAATGCTACTGTGAACAGATCTAGATACCGACTCTGTACATCTTGGGACACGATATCCTCCTCAATACCCACATTACCTAAGAGGCATTCATTATCAGGAATGTCCTGGTGCTCCACTACGGATAGTGGAGAACTGAACATAAAACCTTAGAATTATCAGAACTGCCGTAAAACCATCTCCAAAGCACAGTCAAAGCCTAAAGAGTCTTAAAAAGAGAATCATTTTAAAAAATAAGCTATGAAATGTACCTCAGCCTATTCCCCAGTACATAAAATGTATCCTAACTTAGATCATGATCCAGGCCTTAGTATTTATTGAGCATTTTTTCTACAGATAAATCTACATCACTGGAAAGACTTGAAAGCTGTGACAAGCAGTGTGGTATTTTTAATGTGAAGGGAAGATTACACTCCTCCCGACAAATCTAGCTTCCAGCTTTAGTTCTGAATGCATCTATACTATTACATCACTTCATTCCTATTTTAATTCTACCTTTGGAAGTATTTTACCTACATTCTTTTTAGATTTTCCTCTCTCCTCAGGATATCTGCAATAAGGTTTGGGAGTAACTACAGCACCCTAGTCACAAGCAAACACCAAGTACTTCCAGTATTTTAAAGGCTTGCTAAACTAATCCTAGGGCATTCTCCTTGTTGCTACCACAACACATGTCACTAGAATGAATTGAGTGTTTAAATGTATATCCACATTACATAAACTTTTACTCTGTGATTGCATGTAATCCCTGCTCATATCAGTTAAAATTATGTTGCAATACACAGTACATTTGTATACAAGTAGGAAGTTTGGACTGGCTGTCAGCTCACCATTGTGAACAATTTGCTTAGTTTTAAGGAAAGCCTCTAATATGATAACCACATCAAGCATTCCAACTACAGTCCAATTACTTCAAACAAAACTGAATAGTTTCACTGTCACAAACTCTCAAATAGAGTATGATTTGTGATATAATGTGAAAATCTGAGATAACGATCTCCTGATAGATCAAGTCTTACCGCACCTCCTGAAAAATATTCACTGCAGTATTTGAAGAAGTACTATCAAAGTTGTAGGCAATCCTGCTGCACCAATTCAGTAAGTCCCTAAAAAGAAAAATAGAGGAAAAAGATTTGGTGAAATCAAGCCAAAATGCACAGCACTTCCTCATATTTGTCATATTTTTAGTAATTACACATTTAATTAAGTTGTAAATGGGAAACTATGTATAAATAGGATACCAATTCAAAGAGTAAATGAGTACTTAAAGAACAACAGCATACTTTCTGATATAGTGTTTGTAAATAGATAATACATACCACATTATCCATTACTGAGAAAGTAATTGTGAAATTGGAAAAAAAAAAAAAAAAAAAAAAAAAAAAAAAGTAATACGCTTTTCATCCAGTCATCCAGAAGGGTATGAAGAACCATTTTCCAGGATAGATTCCTCATTAACATCACAATGTTGTGGAAGTGAAGCAAAGGAAACATCTAATTCTAGGAAAACAAATGCTTTTAAATAAGCAGCATTCCTATGCTTCACAAAAATATGGACTACCCATATCTAAGATCTGCTAAATAATTCACAAAGTACTGTTGGTTATAGACATTCCATATTGCTAGACTCAACATTTGGTATGAGAATAGAGGGGGAAAAAAAAAACTTGAACATCTAAGCTGCATTTCATCAAAAAATACAGAAATAAACACTATACTACAGACTTGGTTATTTTGAGTGAATTCTAGATTATAAAGCTGTAAGTGAGTATCTAATGCTAAACTATCTAGATGAACAAATGCATACAACTGCTGAAAAAGGTATCTACTGGTTACTGTTAAAACAATATACAGCACATTTCAACAGTTAATTAGCAGAACTGATGCTCTGTGTAACTGACTCTCTATGTAAAAATGAACTTAGAAATAATCCAAATGATTTAATACTAATTTATTTCTCAACAGTATACATGACAAAACCTCTACTAAAAAAAAGTGTAGCAAATACAAAGTCCTATATAATTCATACGGAGATTTTAAGAAAAAAATTAAATTTAAAAATATAAAAAAAATGTTAAAATGACCACTTTTAAATCCAAGTTTAATTATTCAAAATTTAATCAGAAGTTATAAAGAGATGAAAAGAATAAAAAGAGGAAAAAAGGAAAAAGCTTTCTGATATCTGCAGCCAGCTGGCTGTATTTCCTCCTAATAAACAAATAAGAAAGGACAACCTTAGAGACAGTTCTCGTCCTTCCAGATTTGGTCTCTTATTTTCTGATCTTGATTCTGATGCATCCTCTGCTATGTGCCCGGTGCCAGAAGCACTGTTTTCTGATGCCTCATACTTATCTCCCGTAAGGTGAATATAAATGTCTAGCAAATGATCAGTTACAGGAGCAAGGTTGGGGTATCTGCTCTGAAGAACCTGAAAAACAAAACAACCCCCCCAAACCCTTTATCATTGGAAGCTAACCACAAATCATCAAAATTTTAATAGGAAACACCTCAGTAGCAACTTCTCAAGCTGGCAAGATGCATGCAGCTCCTCTCAGAGTCTTGCTGAAAACATTTGGTGATTCTTTTTTATACACAGACAGATGTTGTAATGTCATGCATATTATAAGAACATCAAATTATGCAAGGTTTTGCTGTCATATGAAGCAAGTATAACTCATTGCCAGTTGTATGATACTGATTTGGATGCCAAATGCGAAATTTTCCAACTCAACTATACTCCAGGTTATTTTATGGATTTATACTAGTATTGACTGAAGTACAGAAATACATTCAGCACCATCTAAAGTTAACATCGTAAGTCAAAAGCATACAACTTTATAACTGATCATAAAAATTCCTATCTCCTGTCCCTCTTGCACAGCTTTTATGACTGAAGATTTTTTTGAGCATCCAAAATATCTCTTCACTACACTGACAAAGATGCACTAAAAGGCTATTTTTTCTTTTATCACTTCCTTTCAGATTAGCTCTCTCCATTAAGGTTTGAAGGCTGAAGCCATGGCTTCCCAAAATAGGCTTTTCACAGATACAGGGCAGGATCACTGGTCCTGTCCTGCCAAAGTGACTTTTAAGATTAGCCGGAAGAACATGAATCTATTTTCAACACAAGCAATTAGGGGATGTGTTTATCACCTCCTCCTCTTCTGCTACAGGATCTTACACAGTCCATCTGATTTATTTATTTTTGTCATCTGAAGTACAAGGTTAAAAAACAAAAACAAAGAAAGAAAAATCAGCAGGAAGAATCTAGTGGTAACTGACACGTTTAGTACAAAAGCATTCTTTTTTCTTAAGGCTCTGACAGCCAAGCCTTATTTTACACCGGTCCTTTCAGGAAGTCATCTTTGTTATCAAACTGGACAGAAAGCCTTCTTTACCACTTTAACGGTGAGCTGCTTAATATACTGCCATGTGGATCTATTTGTGGTAGAAAGAGCTACAGCACACAAGCTTATACATTTCCAGCAAACTGTCTGCTGAGGCCTCCTGTGCATCTACTTGCCTAGCCTGCAACAAAATCTAGAAGGACAAAATAGGTGCTGCTCTTGCACCACTCCTAACAGTTACATGACAAATGGCAAGATAGGAAAATACAGGTATTTAAGGTCATTCATAACTGTACTGGCTGCTGAGTGAGCCTCAATGAGTAAATGAATCCTACTGGAAACCTGTATTTTCCATTCTAGAAAATTCAGAAGTTTCTCTCAAATCTTCTGCTGCAGATAATTCATCCCCTCTCCCCTTAAGCAAGGCTTTTTTATACAGTCAAATTGTATATTGATTTTTATATTGTAAGGAGAATCTCTAGAGAATTCTGTTTTCATGTGAGCCCTGGGCTTAATTTTTTTGAAGGGCTACACAGAGCAAACATTCCCTACAGATGTTAACAAAAGATGTCTACAGAAATAGTAAATCATAACTGATAATCAAATACTTTCCATTTCAAGAGCTAGAGAACTCAGGAGTAAATTAAGCTAGATTCTCTTTTCTTTTTTCTCCTTCTCCTCCTATCCTCACTTTTAAAAAAATAAAATAAAATAAATCTCTGTACGCTACAAAACAGCGAAGTATTTTGACTCTTAGACCCATTCAAAAACAAATTATGTTTACTATGACAAAACCCAGGAACCTGTCCAATTCATTTCACATTTTCTTGATAAACTGCCCATTTACTTAAGCATTAGCAGTTTAGATCTGAAGTGATAAGAGTAAATTGTAGAATTTGAAGAGGAAAATAAGAATTAAATTTATTACCAAAAAACACCAATCACCCTTAATTGAAACGATTTTTCACGTGCCACAATAGAGCAACATACACCATACCTCTTTGAGTTCTGCTTTGTTCATGTTGTCCAGATGAATTTTGGTCCAATACTTGTCCAGAAGAGCAGCATGGCTGCTTTGCTGTCTGTACCAACCACCACCACAACTGAAGATCCTAAATCAGAGGAATATACAAAGACACACAGTATATAGTGTTTTGCTGAAGAATTCAACATTTTTATACATTCCCACGTATCAAAGAACAGCTGTTGGGGGAAAAAGTGCATGCCTAGAAAAGCCCACTGTCTGTCATCATACTGTCAGGTACCCTACCATGCCTATCTTTGCTTTCTAAATCACCTGTGTCTTTTTTCACAGTCTATTTCCCCTCTGGTGCAAAATCTCCATAGAGGCACTCACAAGAAGCAGCATGACAATAAGCTAATCCTATCAGAAACATCATACAGGATCCCAGTAAAGGGAGGAGCCTGAAAGAAGGCAGCAAGATAACAACTTCCACAGATCCTAAGGGATTCATGCTGTACTGTGGATAGAGGCATAGGAAAAGCATCTCTATTCCTCCACCCCAGTCTTTACCGATTTTGTTCTCATTCTTCAGCCTCCCTTTCCTTCTCTTCACATATTATTCACATATGTGGCTATATGTTCTATCCACTGTGTAAGTAGCCTTGCACATGCAAAGTACTAGATACTGCTGGTTTATTTATTAATTTAATATTCTACATTTGGGGTTTTCCTTAATCTACCTCCCAAATCGGAGATTCAATCAGTCTGTTGCAGCATCTCTGTGGTATACTTGGTCAATAGTTTGCACAGAGGAAAAGTATAGTTTTCTTTGGGTTATATGAATCATTGACCAAGTATACCACAGATACAGCAATTTTAAGAGATGAGGCAACCAAATGAGAGGTCTAAAAGATTAAATCTCAAAATAAATAGATCAGATAAATTAGAGAAAAGATCACTTATCTATGGAAGGAAAACAAAAGAAGCAGGGAAAATTGTTACAAATTTTGAAGTAATCTATAAAACATTTGAGAAACATGTAACCATACCTCTTTAGATATTACAACCTTTAATCTTGTTATAATATTATTAGAATTGCTACAAGCAATGGTCATTGGGAATACCTTTAAAATCTTTTCCTGATTAAAAAAAATATAAAACTATATTTGCACAAGACTTTCAGGAACTAGATTTCCTTCACAATAATTTTTCCTTATATTCCTTTTTCCCATGATTCCTAATAGAAGAATTTTATTGCATTACAGATGCAGGGTTGAATTAAAATTTTTCGGGAAACCCTTAATAAATACCTTCTAGAAAACACAAACAACTGCTCATGGAGAAGGTGGAACAAAAACAAAAAAACAAACAAACAAAAAAAAACCAGAAACCAAATATGTTTAGTAGACAGATTATCAATTATCAACTGGAAATTGCTAGAATATTTCTTTCCAAGTTAAAAATATAATATTTATGCTTTTAAGTTCATACAACTTTACATGCCTACCTCCTGGTTGCAAAAAACTGGAATCCTGGAGCTACTTTTAAGCAGTCACCACGACCAGGAATTAGTAATTCTCTTTTCTCCAAAAGAGGAATTAGCACAGAGATCTGGAGAAGAGATGAAATTTTATAATAAACATTCTTTTCTGACACACTGGCAGCCCACCTATCCACACTCATTTCACATAGGAGATGGTAGAGCACTTCTGAGCACTGCTATGCTGTTAGCAACTGATGTTCCTGCAGACTGCGCTTCCAAGTGACGCTAACAGGAATTGCACAGTCCTACTGCCACATAAAATTAACTGGAAGTTACAGATATAAACATTCCCTACCTCCTTTCAACTGTATTCATGTTTAATAATAAAAAAGGAAGTATGACAGTCTTTACACTGCAACCTCAAGCTGAAACTATTGGTTTTGAGTTTCCACAGGAATTATTAGACACCATCCTTAGATTTATCAGAAGCCTTACTTTCTTAATCTGCCTGAACAAAGACAATCTCCATCTTAAATATTTTGTTCTCAAACATCAGTATTTTTCAGTATAGACCCTGCTCTTCCCAAGTGGTATGCCAGGATTGTAAAGAATCTATGCTTCCATACAGAAGGACAATAATAATAGTAGAATGGAAAAAAAGAGGTAGGGTCACAATGATTGCACAGAGGACAACAAACATGGAGACTTCGATATAAAGAGAGGAAACAGGTTGGATGCAGGGAGGATTTAAAAAGAGAAATGAATGCAGGGTACTGCTCAGGGTACACTTGTGACAAATGCAACGAGTGGAGTCTACAGAAGCAAGCACGGGACCCTCTGGCAATGAAAGACTGTCTAGTACAGATAAGCAATACATCTTGGCTTTCTTATAAACTGCCCATGTTTTGAAAGGCTAAAACCCAATAAACAAGCTAGCTGCTTAGTCAGTCACATAAAGGATACTTTACAGAAAAGATATGAAGAAATAACTAGTTGCAAAAAAGAACATTTGCTGAATACCTAACAGGCCCACAGAGTACAACATCTCTACGACAGGTTCTTGCAAAAAACATTTTTTCTGCAGTCACCACTTTAAAGGGGGAAAATGACCATCTAACAAGTACTAAATTTTGGAGTTGAACACAAGAAATCAATTAATAACTACAGTGTTTAATGTAATAACATGTTTAATATCCAAGCCAGAATAAATAATTCTGCTAAAAATAACTGGCAGAACACTAGAAAGCCTTATCATCAACAAGACTCAAACATATGATCTTTTGTGGTGTTTGGGGCCACACTTATTTTCAAATACTAAAATATGTTTCAAAAGACACATAGCTCATCATTAGTGCCAGTTCAAACCTCCACCAGCGCCTAGTCTGGTAACAGTGGCATGCCATGACTGCTCTAAAACAATGACAGAAACAAAAACAGTGTGTCAACTGGCGGACTAAGACTGCCACGTTAATTCCTTTAAACTCCTTTTAAAGGGGCATTATTTTAAGCTTGCCGCTACACCATTCATGGTGATTAGATGCCAAGAATTGCTATTATAGACTCTAAGATCAACACTTTATAAAGAACCCAAACCTACATACCACATCCAGAGGTGCATAATCAATATCCTCCAGAAGTACCCAGTGACCTTTGGTAACAGCTTGTGTCAAGGTTCCAGGCTGCCATACAAACTCCCCTGGTACGTCTGTACAACGATACATACCAAGCAGTGTCTATGACAGAAACAACCAGGAAATTAGACATCTGTTCATTACATGCCTTGATAACTCAGAATAAAAGCTTACAAAGACGACCAAAGTGGCCTGTAACACTTATATAGCCTGTCCATTACTAAACAATCTACCTGATAATCTATGCTCAGATTTACGTTTTTTTCTTAAAGTCTCAATCCTTTCACATCCATGATAATTTAACTAAAAACTTTTTAACTAAAATAAGCCAGATAAATAGAACTTCACTTGCAAAGTTATACCAACCTAATTAACACACAAAATTAACAGAATAGTATATTAAACTGGCTAGAGTAAGAGTGAACTATATTTTGCATTTTTGAAAAGTCTGCAACTGAGATGGTAAAAAAATTTTAAAACAAGTTATTCTAAGATACAAAAATAAATCAAGCTTTGCTTTTCTGTAAAGTTTTAACTTTTGCAGTTAAGTATTTCTTCCATAATTAAGTTTATGATTTCACTACTTCAAAGATTATAACTTGAACTTTATCACTTTTTCTTAATGTCAGTCTTATTCATGTGTGTGAAAAGGTATTGTTAGAGAAAAGCTGTGAGATGGTAAAATGTACTGTTCTTCCATGAAAATAAAGAAGGTGACTACCAATGGCAATCAAAAGCTTCAAAGACAGCACTTCTGATAAACCCTAACCTCCTCAGAAAACTAAACATAACTTAAGCCCAACAATACAAATTGATTAATGCTTAAAAGATACACATGTAAAACAACAAAAATGGGACGTTATCTTGACTCTGGTTTTACCTCTACAGAGTTACATCAATATAATGTAACTGCAAATGTCCTTCTCAATAACACAGGATTTTACCTCATCTTACCTTTATCACAAATAAAGGAGATCAGATTAGACTAATTAGAAAAACCCTGATGAAATGCATAATTTAAAGCGACAGCACAATTCTATGCAGAATTTAAAAATCTACTGAAGCCTCACTGTGATTTTTATCTTCTTCAGATTTATTTATTGCCATCAATACCCAATATGAGACTCGCTATAGCACAACATTACAGATGTCTGATCATCCTACCATAAAATAATTTCCAGTTACCTTGCTGTCAGTTTGATCCCCAAGTTGGACTTTCAGAATATGAGGAGGCTTTGTTCTTCCTGTAACAGTCGCTAAATATTCAATTAAAGAAGTTTTGCCACATCCTATGGGTCCTTCTATTAAAACGGGATTCTGAAATGCTACAGCAATAGCAAGGTTTTGGAGATTCATGCAGGCAGATTCAACCAAAACAAAACAGCTGGTGTTATTTTCCTGTTCAAACATAAAATTCGGGTTACCACACTGAAACTGCTACTTACATATAGGTTGTGTAACACAGAACAAGTAGAAGATTAAGTCTGATGATTAGAAAATTTTGGTCTGCAGATCTGTTAACATTGTTTTAAAGTTGTGGATTATAAAGACTGTATTCAATGACTGGCAGATTCATTTGATGAAAAATGTATTATAGATGATACATTTAATAAGGTATATGTACAATTTGTTCCCAAGGGGAGTTTACACTCAGTTGTCAGTACAGGCACAGCAAGTATTCAATCGTCACATTCATGTCAATCAAGTACAAATTGCAATATAAATTAAATAATTTAAGTCATGAGAATGGATTCTAATTGCAGGACAAATCAAACAGCAGTTAAACTCAGAAGAAGTAGTATACAAATATGGCTTCTGACATGAAAGTATTAGGTTTTGTGCAATAAATTGATATACTAGCAACTGCAGAAAAGTTAAAATATTTGGCGAGTATCTACAGAGTTTTTATGATATTAAATAATTACTATTCGAGAAACTATATCCACTGCAATTTGGATAACGGTGAACTGAATTTTTGCTTTATTTACATGCATTGATTTTTAACTATCCTATGCTTTGGTCTGTGCAGAAATAGATACAACCCTTCAGCTCTAATTATTTGTACAGTACAAATGAAGGACAGAAGTCAAATTATAGATTGCACTGAAACCAAAAAGATGATCACTACATCTTAAATTTGAATTTTATTTCAGATATAATTGCATGTATTTCCCTGGTAACAATACTAGTTTATAAAAGTACCTGCCTTCCCTCACAGTTTGTTCCTATCCTTTTGTCAGACCTCCTCACCTGCACAAATGCAACTGAAACCACACTGTGTACTAGATGAATGGAATAACTGTGGCTATTAAGAAGGAAAAAAAAAAGAGAAGAAAAAAGAAGTATGCCTTTTTTGGAAGCTCTCTCCTCCCTCTTCAGCAAAAGGATGCTTTCAGCAATCCAGTTTATAGCATGGCTCTACTAACAGCTGCATCAGCACAACTTCAGCAGCAATGATACTGGCACAGGAATAAGAACATCCTTAAACAGCTTATCACTTTCCCAAGCTGCCATGAATTCCAAATCATAACCTCACTTCTACAAAAACTAGAAAGCAGAAGTTACAATTAAGTAGAGTTTTTTAATTAAAAAAGTGGGGGGAAATGCAAAATTTGGGGGGAAATTGCTATTTCCTTGCTTCTGCTACTCAAGAAATTCTGGACAACTGGCATTCTTTATTCATTTCTTTGTCCTGCTTCTGTAAACTAACGTACTGAAATTAAACAGCAATACACAGACTAGTTAAAAGCCAAAATTGTGCCTAAATGACAAAAACAGTTAAGAATATTGGCTGTAACTACAAAGACCAACCCAAACAGTTCAAAAGGAACAGCATATCAAGAGAAATAAATGTACCTGAAGGACATGTTAAAACTACCAGGCACTACGTTCTGCATTATACTCCACTCAAGGGAAATGGAGAAAGTAACTTCTTGCCCACTTCCTCTCCACTTATTCCTCTTTCTAAAGAAGTAGCTCCCTTGTTTTCCTTTGTTTTAAAATGAGAACTAAGAATATGCTTTGAGAAAGGCTGCTGATAAGATGTCTTTACTGTACAAGAACTATTTCACGTAGGTAAAAGCAATTGTGTCAAATCCCTTAGTATCACCCAGACTGGGACTGGAGATGTACTATATAAGGATGAGCATTCTCTTACAGCACGTTTGTAAGAACTGCTGCTTGAAAATAAGATAATTATGTCTCCGTTGCTTCATTCCACTACAGAGATCCTTTGTAGAGTCAATATAATGCATCAGTAGCTTACAATACACATCAGGAAAGTGTATTACCCACAGTATCTCAATATAATTTAAGCAGGAAAGTAAGATAAACCAGTTCATAGCATTTAGGGTATATTAAAAAAGGTACAGCCTTAATCCTGGGTTACATACCTGCTCTTCAGAAAGAAGCTGTAATCTAGGCAGTATAATACCACACACAGCTACTACATTTGCAGAGAGGTCACCTGATACAATATCTCCTTGTGTATATTGCAGCTCTTTCTCCCTTTGCCAAAAAGAGGAGTCTGGATTGGCCAAAACAAGGGCTTGTTCCACATTCTGCATCTGAGATTCTTCTAGCAGCCTGTCAAATCCGTATTATATTTATTAACTCAATCAAAAACCATCAACAAAAGCAATTAGCATTCAGTAGTTAAAAACTTCTTACTTTAGTCTGAAGTGTATCAACTCTTCAGGACTGAAGATCTTCTTGAGGAAGGATAATTTATGCTCATCATTCATGCATGTAACTAGAGCAAGACAGTTTGAAGTATACCTAAAAATTGTATTTAGAACAAAAATGTCAATATATAGTCTTCAGATACTAATATGTAGAAAACTTTTGTCACAGAAATTTTAATTCTGTGCTTAACATTCTGTAAGCAGAATTTCTCTAGAGAAAAACAATTCTATCAGGGCATATTAGTTACTACTTATATTAGTAATACAACTAGAATAGCAAATTCCAAATAAATAGGTTTCAGATGCTCATTCTCAATGAAAACTATATTTTTTTTCTTCTCTTGCCATTTCCCTTTGAAATTTGTCTTCAGTTTCATGTTATTTCTAAACTGACCATAATACACGAATTCAAGACTCTCTCAAGAGAAGGCAAAAACTCTCAAACTTTGACTTCATTACTATATAGAGCAGTCTTGTAACAAATGGACATTTACTACAAACCATAAATACATGTTTCATTTATTTCATATCTGCTTTTACATTCCAAGAACAAAATTTTCAAAGAGCTTGAAAAAAAAAATGTTCCCAGGAGGCTGGAGGAAATAAGTGATCTGACTTTGAAATTTTGTCCTGAACCAAATTATTACCAGGTAAACTTATTTCAGTCAATGCATTAGCGCTAACTTTTTTAAGACTATCTAAATGCATGTCACTCAGAAGAGCTTCATAAATAGCTGAGAGATTTGTTAATACTCTTGCCTCTGCTATTCCTAATATCTTAGTTTAAAACTATGTGTTACTAATACGATTACCACCCTTCCTGCAGGCATGACCACCTCTTTGAAATGCTTGTATACCAATGCACGCAGCATGGGGAACAAACAGCAGGAACTGGAGATCTGTGTGTGGTTGCAGGGCCATAATCTCACTGCAATCACAGAGACATGGTGGGATAGCTCACATGACTGGAATGCTGCCATGGATGGCTATGTGCTTTTTAGGAGAGACAGGCCACGAAGGCGAGGTGGTGGAGTTGCTCTTTATGTGAGTGAGCAACTGGAATGCATTGAGCTCTGCCTAGGGGCGGAGGAGGAGGAGGCAGTCAAGACCTTATGGGTAAAGATCAAAGGGCAGGCCAGCATGGGGGACACTGCTGTGGGTGTCTACTACAGGCCACCTGACCAGGAAGAGAAAGTTGATGAGGCCTTCTATAGGCAGCTGGAGGTAGCCTCACGAACACAGGCCATGATTCTCATGGGGGACTTCAACCACCCTGACATCTGCTGGAGGGACTACACAGCAAGGCACAAGCAGTCCAGGAGGCTCCTGCAACGCATCGATGATAACTTCTTGTCACAATGGTGGAGGAGCCTATGAGAAAGGGTGTCCTGCTGGACCTTGTCCTTACCAACAGAGAGGGACTGGTTAGAGACGTGAAGGTTGGGGCAGCCTTGGCTGCAGTGACCACGAGATGGTGGAGTTCAAGATCCTGCAGGAAAGTAGTAAGGCAACAAGCAGGACTGCAACCCTGGACTTCAGGAGAGCAGACTTTGGGTTCTTCAGAGACCTAATTGGTGGAGTCTCATGGGTTAAGGCCCTAGAAGGAAGGGGGGTACAGGGGAGCTGGCTACTATTCAAATATCACTTCCTCCAAGCTCAAGAGCGGTGCATCCCTATGAGTAAGACGTGCAGCAAAAGGGGCAGGATACCTGCGTGGGTGAGCAAGGAACTCTTGGCCAAATTCAGACAGAAGAAGAAAGTACACAGAATGTGGAAGAGGGGACAGGCTACTTGGGAGAATTATAGGAATGCAGTCAGAGTATGCAGAGATGCATCAAGGAAGGCTAAGGCCCAGCTGGAATTGAGTCTCGCAGGGGATGTCAAGGACAACAGGAAGGGCTTCTTCAAATACATCAGTAGCAAGAGGAGGACTAGGGAAAATGTGGGCCCACTACTGAATGGGGCAGGGTCCCTGGTGACAAGGGATGCAGAGAAGGCAGAATTACTGAATGCCTTCTTTGCTTCAGTCTTCACTGCTAAGGGCACCCCCAGGAATCCTGTAGCCTGGACGTGAGGGAGAAAGTCTGGAGAAGGGAAGATTTTCCTTTGGTTGAGGAGGAAAGGACTAGAGACCTTCTTGGCAGGCTACACATCCACAAATCCATGGGCCCAGATGGGATGTACTCACGGGTACTGAGGGGGCTGGTGGATGTTGCTGCCAGGCCATTCTCCATCATCTTTGAAAGGTCGTGGAGAACTGGAGAGGTGCCTGAGGACTGGAAGAAAACCAATATCACTCCAGTCTTCAAGAAGGGCAAGAAGCAGGACCCAGGCAACTATAGGCCGGTCAGCCTCACCTCCACCCTTGCAAAGGGGATGGAACAGCTCATTCTGGATGTCATCTCCAGGCATATGGAGGAAAAGAAGGTGATCAGGAGTAGCCTGCATGGATTCACGCTGAACCAATCTGATAGCCTCCTATGATGGTATGACTGGCTGGGCAGATGAGGGCAGAGCAGTGGACGTTGTCTACCCTGACTTCAGCAAGGCTTTTGACACTCTCTCCCATAACATCCCCCTAGACAAGGTCAGGAAGTGTGGGTTAGACGAGTGGACAGGGAGGTGGATTGAGAACTGGCTGAAAGGCAGAGCTCAGAGGGTCGTCATCAGTGGTGTGGAGCCTCGTTGGAGGCCTGTGGCTAGTGGAGTCCCCCACAGCTCAGTACTGGGTCACATCCTGCTCAACTTCTTCATCGACAACCTGGATGAGGGGACAGAGTGCCTCCTCAGCAACTCGGCTGATGATATCGAGTTGGGAGGAGTGGTTGAAACACCAGAGGGCTGTGCTGCCATTCAGAGAGACCTAGACAGGCTGGAGAGCTGGGCAAAGAGGAACCCATGAGGTTCAACAAGGGCAAGTGCAGAGTCCTGCACCTAGGGAGAAATAACCCTAGGCACCAGTACAAGCTGGGGGCCGACCTTCTGGAGAGCAGCTCTCCAGAGAAGGACCTGGGAGTGCTGGTGCATGACAAGTTGACCATGAGCCAGCAATGTGCCCTTGCGGCCAAGAAAGCACATGGTGTCCTGGACTGCATTGGGAAGACTGCTGCCAGCAGGTCGAGGGAGGTGATCCTGCCCCTCTACTCAGCCCCAATGAGGCCTCATCTCGAGTCCTGTGTCCAGTTCTGGGCTCCCCACTACAACAGAGACATGGAGCTACTGGAGAGAGCCCAGAGTAGGGCTACAAAGGTGATCAGAGGGATGGGGCATCTGCCTTATGAGGAACAGCTGCGAGAGCTGGGCCTCTTCAGCCTGGGGAAGAGAAGACTGAGGGGGATCTTATCAGTGTGTATAAGTACTTGAAGGGAGGGTGTCAAGGGGATGGGGACAAACCCTTTTCAGTTGTCCTATGTGACAGGACAAGAGGCAATGGGCAGAAACTGAAGCACAGGAAGTTCCGCCTGACCGTGAGGGGGAATTTCTTCCCTGTGAGAGTGACAGAGCACTGGAACAGGTTGCCCAGAGAGGCTGTGGAATCTCCTTCTCTGGAGATCTTCAAGGCCCGCCTGGATGCCACCCTGTCTAATATGCTCTAGGTGACCTTGCTGAGCAGGGGGGTTGGACTGGATGATCTCCAGAGGTCCCTTCCAACCTTACTGATTGTGTGATTCTTATGATTAAATATTGCGTTCTTAAAGAAAGAGGCATTACAAGTACTACCACTCACATAAACTGGGAAGATTATATGATTAGATTGAAGCTCTGCAGGCCAACATCCAACATAAAAACACCTGACAAAAAACACCGGACAGTCTGCAGCAACAAAGCCAATTATGAAACATAATTGAAATAAAAGTGTGATAGTGACTCAGATTTCTATTATTGACTATAAAAGCAGCAGAAAAAAAAACTAGTCACAATCATATCAATACAGAATGGTAAAATACGTTATTGTAATACAAACGAGTGTGAGAATCAATTCATCTCTACTTTCTTCTAGGACAATTTGCTGGAAGACATGCAAAATACCAACAGGTTTACAGGAGAGCTGAACTGATAGCTTCACAAAGTTCACCATCTCTCATGAATCCAACGTGGGCAGACAAGTCATCTGCAAAGACTTTTCCAATCCATACAACCCATAGGTTGGAGCACTACTAAGAGTGCCTAAGTTTCATTCTGATAGATCACTACAGCTTTCAAAAGATGAGATAAGAAGCATAAATAGAGATACTAAAGGTATGGATTTTTCTGCTACTATCTGAAGTTTCATGTGCAAGGATAGAAGAACTTTCCTAAATGCAATTCAAGATACAGGTGTGTCTTTTCAAAGGAGGTCTGAGGTCTTTAACTTACCAACGGACTAAAGTGTCGTGACTCCTCAGGAGTGGAACACACACACTCCAGTCCCATAATTCCCGGAAAACTGACTGCTCCTTTTGTAAGAATCTATACGCTGCCTCCATGAGATCCCGTAACTTCATTCGTCTGCGCCCATATCGGACTGTGTTTGCATCTGAGCTCTCTAGGAAAAGTCTCTGGAAAACTGGTGATGTATTCTTAAAATACCTTAGAGCAAATCTTCAAAAAGAGAGAGAGAGAACGAGATGGATCACATGCACCTAAGCCAAAGCACAGAAAAACAGCCACTAATAAGAAAGTTCTAATTCAGAGGCCCCAGAACAGGTAATTGATGATAAAGTACAAACTAAAGGCCTACATTTAGCTTTGTTCCCACTTGGGAAAGACAACCTCTTTAGCAACCAGCTGACAGCATACACTTTACCTTATTAAAGATGACAGATGACTACTTAATTTACAAGGAGAAACTGTATTAACCTTGGTGAAATATTGTTTATTTCTCCTGTTTACCAAACAAGCAATATAGATTTCTTCTTAGGTAATTCTGTATTCTACTGACTACACAAAGATTTCAGGCCTAATATGAAATGCAGAAATTTTGATTGCAAGCAATTTTCTTATCAGCTGTTTTGCTTTTGTTTTGATCATTAAAATGAAAATCGTGTTAAGTATTACCACACAATTAAATTTAACTAAGTTGTTTTTAAGACTTGTGTTTTCCAAGTCACTCTTTCAATTCAAAATACATTTATAACTGCAGGAGACAATCCAAAGTATTGTAACGACACCTCTCCTCACCAGCCAACACTGACAAGCATATGCTATGTAAGTTCAAACAACATGCAAAAATGCACTACATTACTTACGGCAGCACATCTGGGTGATCAGCAACCAGCTTGCTCATGGCTACACACAGTCTTTCATGCAGATCATGGTTGATCTGGCCACCACCTTTAATGGCTTCTGCATTTCTTTCCAGCAAATCCAATAAGATTGGCCGAACTTGGCGACCGATCAATAGAGTACATTCTTTATCCAGTAATAACTGTGCTAAAGTATCAAGGATGCATTGCCGATCCTGCTGAGTCCAAATCTGTAGAAACGGAAGGTATGAATAAGTTAAAAGGGAAAAAGTTTAGACTTCTTATTTCAAAACTATTCATGCAGGATTCACAGTGAATTTTACACAAACAAATCTCTCTAAAAACATAAAAAAAGGTAAGAGACCAAAACCACCAATTCAAGTACTTACTTAGTGAGAAACAGAAAGGGTGAAATGAAGAATAACACACTGAATAAGAATTAGGAAGAGATGTCCGTAAATCCTAAACCATACTTGACAGCTTGACAATCAAGGCAAATACATGAAATTAGTTCAAAGAAAGAAAAGGGAAATTATAATAACAACCAATACTTCTTTATTAATAAAAATTTCCACCGATCTCAATAACTCAGTCACAGGTAACCACAAAACATTTAAGTTCTCCAAAAAAATAGAGTTGCATCATACTTGCTCTTTTCAAAAATAACAAGTGCCAAATCAATCATGGTTTCAGCAAGTGTTTTTCAAGCAGTTTTAAAGCTTTTTTCTTTTTTTTACCTTTATATAAATAGTTATTTATTTATTCTTTTTCTTACTTTTACATAAAAACAGGACCATTTAGGGCATACCTTTAGGGCAAATCAGAACATTAGGCTTTGAAATAGATGGAAAAATAGAGCCTCATCTGTCAAAAAAAGAAAAAAAATCTGTCCAACTTTGTTACTGAAGAACCACAGCCCAATTCTCTGTCTTTAAATATGAGTTTCTTCAGTTTTTGAGCTCATTTTATTACCAAGCTCTTTAATACTGTGAATTTTAACATATAACAGTACATATCTGTGAAAAATCATAATTATGAATTTGTGCTATAGCAGTTTTGCCCTTAACTTTGACCCTCCACACTTCTTCATTGATAGAGTGAACCTTTATCCTCTACCAAGATGATTTTATTTTTCTTAGCAAATAGTAGTAAATACCACTAGGTAAGGAAGCTTTCCAAACAAAATAGAAATAATCTCTTACTAAATTCCTACAGAAACAGCACTTCATTTTGGCTACCTGTGCTGTCAATTTCTGCTTCTCCCAAGCTACTGTTATTCATGTGAAACCTGCTGCTGAGCATGCAGAAGGAAAGAACGCTTTCACTGTTAGAAGATAATACCCTGCAGAGGTCCTACACAGATTGCCTTTGAAAGGGTGACCTCCTAAGCTTATAGCTTTGTTGACACCCTGTTAGAATATGTACATGTTGCCACTCCTCATGTCTCATTCTGAACTTGAAACAAAGCCATTCACTCCATAATAGCACTAAGATATCAAACTGCAGTACATGACACAAACATTAAAACTATCACATTAAACTATTAACTCCAAGCAGTTTCTCACACGGATTCAGCTTTATTTTTGTGAAACATGATGTAAGTTCATCTCCCTTCATCTTATCTATCATAGTAGAATTAAAGATAAGCAATTTTTAAAACAGAGCTGAAAGTTTGCACTCATCACAGTGGAAGAGAGGCTGTTCATTACATTTGAAATCGGAACCAGATTTAGAATGGAAGAACAACTAACAAATTGTTCAAAGGCAACATAGCTTTAAAGAACTGGAGACAAACTAATTAAAAAGCAGCTTCAGTCTACAAATGAGTTCAATCTTTGGCTACCCATACAAGGCTTAACAGGTAACACAACAGGGTGCTTACTTTATTTATAAACCAGAGCTTTAAAGACCAAATAACAGGAACAGCAGTAAAACAGTAAATAAGGTGACCTGCTCAGTAAAATTCTGTAGTTACATGACTGCTGTATACCAAACCCATTCTATTACCAATTTTTTGAGAGCAAGCAATTTTTTGTGTATAGCACCTTTAGGACACATAAAACTGTTCAAAAATCACAGTGCCAACATTCCCAGTCTACAAAAAGATCATCTGCATAATTTCAGAGCTCTTTCAGGGTCTAAATTAGAAACTTTTGGGAAAAGAAAAATAGAGAAAATTTTTAACTAAAGGTGGCTTTGCAAAATACACAGCTTTCTCAATCAGTAGTAGCAAAGGACAGCCGATCCAAAAGTTTTAATTCTAGCGTTCAAACCCAGCATAGTAAATCTTCTCCCACAGTTGCAAACAGCTGCTTTAAGAAAACATCACAAAAGACTGTTCTCCCTCATAGATATCCAATATGTACAAACATATATGTATAATAGATATATGTATTAATGAAAGAGACATTAAGAGGAAGTACAGTTAGGATTGAGAACTGTAGTCAAACAAGATCTAAGATTACTTTTCTAGCAGTATGTCAAAGATGCACACCTCCTTCCCAAACCACATAGTTCATTTACTCGCTGCTCACAAAGCACAGAAATCTTGATTAAGAACTGGCTCAATCTTAAACCCAGCATTACCAGAGAAAAGGAGCACAGCATGAGTGGGTGAAACTTTTAGGAAGGCAACAAGAGGTCCAGGGGAAAGGCATGAGTAATTATTGCTGAAGATTAAAAGGATCTGTTCATGAAGTGCTCAAGCAACACCTCAGTGAGGAGGTGAGTAGTTCAAGGAATCTGACACACCAGCTCTTAAAGAGAAAGAATGTTGCTCTCCACTCATGTTACATTATCTACTGCAGCTATTAAGATGCTTATCAAAAGAAAAAAAAAGAGCCCAATATCGTGATTTGAAATGCAGTAATTAGTCTATACAAGCATAAAAGATTACTTCTTGCTTTTACATGAAACCATTCACCTAGACACTACACTGGAAGGTGCATGGATAGAATCCGTGGTTTCACAGTCTGAGAGATGACCAAAGTTTGACTACCATGCGTCAATCCTATTTCACTGTCAGTTAATCAGTGGCTAATTTCATCTTATGCACCTCTTTTTCGATAGTGATTTAAATTCTTCACTGCTTGTGGAGAAGGGCAGGAGAGATCACAAATTAACTTAGGATTTAATTTTTCATGTTACATCAAACCTTTGTTTACTCTAGACTGAGGGAGACAGCCGAGTCCAGTTTGCCAGAACAACTCACTGTGCCACAGGAGAGATACTCCCCCCAGCCACTGCCCCACTGCCCTCCGTTATGTGACAAGGCAGGCACGTTATCATGCACAGGGAACACCCCAGGTGCCATGCGAAAGTCACATTTCTGGTCGTGGCTCTCCGGTGCTTCCACACAAAGTTACAGGCTACACCTTGGCAGAAAAGGCTACGTCCCACTGGGCCAGATGTACTATTAGATTCTGACTAGAAGTAGTTACACAATAAAAGCAGGCTCAGCCAACATGCTACAGTAGGTGTGAAAAGAGCCTCTGCCTAGTACAGACACAGCACAACATCTTTACTTCCATGTCAGTTGGTCATAATCTCCGCTAGGATGAGAAAAATCAACCCATGGGAAAAAATGATGGCAAACGTAACATTGTTACAGAAGGCTTGCCTTCTGAGCAGGCTTAGCAGGCACATCTCAGTTAAACCTAACTTAACCTCAATCCTTCATCTGCTAGGATTGTACTGACTAGAAAAACAAGTATATTCTATTTCTTTGCAAAAGAAAACCTCCTGATACAAAAATTTAACTACAAAGACCAGCAGAGATACTACTAGTCCTACTCTATCTAATGACAAAGACAGATATGTTATCATCATTTCTTTAAGCCACAGGGAGATGCAATGATAAAATAATTGACATTCTCCAAAACCCGTATAGGCGAGCACTTAAGTTGATCAAAATAACATGAGAGGTCAGTCTAGTGCATCACAAAATCAGGAGCATCAGAGGAATCAGAGAATAATTTCTCTCAGGGGATAGGATTCCTGGAGGGGGAAAAAAAAGGAGAAAAAAACACACACAAAAAACCCCAAAAGCTCACCAATAAAAACCAAACAAACAAAACAAAAAACAAACCGCCACTGCAGTATGACAACTAAATCAAACTCTCAAGCCTTTTCCAGAAGTTTTTCTTTCTTATTTTTCTACTGAATTAAGCTACATTGCACTACAGAACTTTACAGTCTTTTCAGTTCTAGATTATCATTCAACCCTTGGATTCAATTGATGTCTTCCTGGAAAAGGGTATATATATATATATATATAAAAAAAATAGTAAATTCCCTTGCCCATAGATTGCCAAAGATTCCTTTGCCTATACCTTACTGAGGGAAAACACACTAAACAGTAGAGAAAGCAAGTTCACAAGTAAGACTATTCCCAGCAGGAAGTTTGATTTGGCCAGACTAGGTTCATACAACTGGAAAAATGGCATAGATGAAACAATGTTAGAGATACTTCCCTCTCAATTTCCTTCTTCCTTGCCCCCCCCCAACTCGCTAGCAATTAGTGCACACACTTCATAGTAATTCCGTATGCAATTCCATGTTACATTTAGTCTCGTTTAACTAAGGGTTACCACTAATGGAGAAAAGAGGCACAGCAGCAGTGTATGGGAAATCCTCTTTTTCCCCTCCCACAAGAAGAAACACATGATTTCATCCAGTCCCCTTGCAGGCATCAGATCCAGAGTTGGCATGACTGCACAGCCATTAATTTGGTAAGATTATCCAAACTAATCTATTCCAAAGTCTTCCACTGGATAGGAAAATCAGTTCAGTTTTCCACGTTACCACATGTGCTACCTTCAAGACAAGAGAAGCAACAAGAACTCCCAGTTGAGTTTTAGCGACAGGCAGAAAGAAGACAAAGTAGGACCACTCATTTTGGGAACTGCCTAGTTTCAATAGCACTAAGCGTAACATGAACCTGTATTCTTCTCACACATTCCAGAAAACAAAACAAAAACCCCAAAACAAGAAAAACTCAAAATACAACACCCAGGAGAAGGGAGGATATGCAGTTTCACAGAGAGAAGAAAACTTCAGCTACATGCAAATCAGGCTAGAACTTTCTACATGTCCTCCTGCATTTTGTGTTTCATACCATCATGTATGCCACTCACTTCAAGGACAGAGAATTTTCTATTTGACTTTTGTTGAGAGTATTTATTAACAGACCACCTCGCAGAAATAACAGCTCTTGAAAAACTAGAGACAGCAGGAGACCAGGACTGAAGCAGAAGTGAAATATACCATCCCTTATTTATAATGTCACATGACTTAAAGCCTAATTAGTCTTCCACATAAAAAGCTGGAGCTGTATTTTAGGAAAAAGCAGTCTCCCTTAGTTGGCAGGACATCAGGACATTTTTCTGACAGGCAGTAATAACTGGAGGAATTTGGGACAGTTAGGTCACCTCCTTTTTTTTGTTAAAAAAAGAAAAAGGAATAAAAGTACTTCTCTCCATAAAATACTAAGATTAAAAGGGCTATAAATAAGAGATTGGAGCCATTATAAAAATAGTTTTGCTCTTGCACAGAAAAAAAGAAAGGTAAAATGAAGGATGCCAAGCTAAAACACTAATAGAATAGGACAAGAGATCTGAAATGCAGTGCTTGAGATGTCCTTAAGCTAGTCCCACAGGCTAAACACAACTGCCCAAAAGTGACTTTTTTTTCTCATTTATACTGCTCAATGTATGTGTGGTGCTTAAAACTCTGGGGGATATGAAAAACAGAAAGGCATAAGGTTGTTTTTGCCCTGAAGTTCCCTTCCTACTAGCATTTTAACCTTCATACTCATGAACCTGTCCACAGAAATTATACTGTTACTGGAAGCTAAAAATGGATTCGCAAAAATCTGCATTTGTGATTCCACATATGAAAGTTCTGACTTAAGAAGACTTTTGATACCACACAAAACCAAAACTACATTTCAGTAGTTTGTGAAGCTAATTTTTCCAGCTGGCATATAAGATTCCTTCAGCATATGTGTATCTGCCATATTAAATATTAAGCAATTCATCCAGTTGAGCTAATCAACAGATCACATGCAAATATTTTAAGCTTAATTTCTTTTTTGTAAGTTAAATAATAAGCTTCTAAATGGAAGCAGCACAATACTTTTACTTCCATTAAACAGTTTCAGTATCTGTGAATAATATACATGATGATACCTACAGAAATTGAATTACTATTTTTGAAAAAGTACAGCATGAAAATGCCTACACTCTCAACCTGCTGCTTACGTGGTTTGCTTAAATAATCCAAAAATAGAAAGTCAGAAAACAAAGACTATTTAGAGAGCTTTTCATCCCTCTTCCTCATTAAAAGCACAGAAATAGAAATTTTGGCACCTTTGCAGTGTTTATGTTATACCAATAGTCTACACAAAAAGCTTTATTTCTACTACACATTGAAGTATATGGAGCAAGACCTTCCATCACCACACGAACAGTGACTTAGTATGAATCTCAAAAGGCTGTTCCTTACTTAACAGGTTGTGAGCAAGTCCCATTAGCAGTGATTTATGAAATAGTGAAGGAATAAGAAGCCAGAATGATAGCAAAGCTCTAGATACACAGATTGCAGGCTTCTTAAGTTACATACAGAGTAACTGGTAAAAACAAGGCAAGATAACTGAAGCTTTGTTTAGTGGTAAAGCAAGCCTAACACAAATCCCTAGACTGGTAGCTTCAAAGCTTAGGAGTAGCAGTTCAGTTATCAAAAAAAAAACACATCACTGTTCATTAATGTGTTCTCACAGAGCATCTGTAAACCTTAGTCTGTGTAGTCTTTATCAATTTCTAGCTAGCAACCTGAAGCATATTTCTCACAGCAGTAACCAGAAGTGAAAGGGCACAGTCTCTTTCCTCATCTCAAAACTTCCAATTTATCACTCCATCTGCCTTCTGCATCATATCAGAGGGGGGAGACAGATTTCTCACATCTATTTTTGCACTAGTCTGGTCCTCACCACTTTTTCTCAGATGATTCTCTCTCTTGAATAGCACCTCTATCATCTCCACCGTTTCCCACCAGTAGCATTAACTCTCAAACACAGCAATATATTCTTGTCAATTTTACTTTGATCCTATGATTTGAAGTGACAGAAGAAAAAGCTACCCGTCTACCAGAAAAATCTCTCAAATACCTGTAAGAAAGTTTTCCCCAACCATACCTAAGAGACAGCAATTTAGAGTGACAGCCTATATTCCAAAAAAAATGTGGTGATTTAGACTTTTCACCTTCAAGTAACCACATTTCCTAGACACTCTAAAATAAACGGGGACTTTGAGTCTGAAATGTGTACCCAATTCAGGGGCTTCAAAAGCTCTAGTATGAAAAACAGCCACAATATTAAGTCTCACATGTTGGTATCCTATTATAACATGTCTTCAAGTACTGCAGAGACCTGAACGTGTCACACCTCACTCTTCCTTGAGACGGGTGCCTCATTTACAGCGCCAAGGGGCAGTACGCTGCGTTCCCCCCTCCCCCCCGGCGCGGCGCTCACCTGCTTGGTCAGGAACCGGCTCAGCTCCGCGCTGCTCTTCTCGTTCCTGCGCGCTACCAGCCGCAGCGGCTCCGCCAGGCGGAACCGCAGCTCCGCCATGCTGCGGCTCCTCGGTCCCCGGCGCCGGGGCGGCAATGGCTGAGGAGCGCGGAGGGGAAGGGGGGCGGGGAGGAGACGGGGCGCGCGCCCAACCGCCCGCAACCGCCGCGGAGCCCGCGCGACACGTGGGGCGCGCGAGACGCGCACGGCGGGGCGGACTTCCGCTTCGCGGTGCCGTCATCTGCCAGCGACGTCGCAGGGAAGGGACGCGCAGGGTTACCCCCGCCCCCGCGCTCCACGGCTAGGCCCGAAAAACTACATGTCCCAGCATGCAAAGCTCCACCTCCGGCTCGGCCGCCATGAGTCCGCTTGCCTACAGCATGCTGGGATATGTAGTCTCCCGCCAGCTCCCGCTCCGGAAGCGGCTGGCCGTGCCAGCTCCGGGCGTCTGTGCGGGGCCGCTGCAGGAGCCGAAGCAACTCTCACCGGCTCTCAGTATCGCGGACCGCCCCCCCGCCCCACCCCGGGTGCAGGGATTCATTCAATGTGTTTCTGTCCAGCCCTGCTCTTCAGCTCCCACTGCATAAATTGCCATTTCTATTACAGGATTTGCCTGTTACTGGCGCACAGGTCACGGCGCCTGCCTTCAGGTCTTTCAAATCTAGGTGACTGTATCAGCGAAACACTTCGGACTGATCAAGAGCATCGCCAATGACCAGAGATAAATAAATGAGTATGACTCAGGGAGAAGAAAGTCTTGTTGGTGTTTCCACGAAGACAAGCATTCATGATTGTAGGTGTCACACCTCGGGGGCAGGAACCGGTAAACCAAAACGTGAATTTGGATCTAAGATATTAGCAGTGTTTCCAAGGGGTTTTGACACTGAAGTCATTGAAAGCAGGAGCACAACTTCAGATTTTAGACTGTAAGCGGGAGCCGTGGGCAGCTATCCAGTATCTAACACCAGTAGCGGGGACCTCGTCCTCAGCACCGAAGAGGATCCCACAGCGGGCAGAGCAGAGGCAAATGCTTATCTTCTGCCACAGCGCCATTAAAACCAGGCTGGCCCGCTTCCGCGGCTGCGGCTCTGCCCTGCGTGCCTGCACACCCGCCACGGTCGCGCACGGCCCTCTGAACCGCGTGGTGACCCTCCACAGCGAGCCCTCCCGCCTGCTCAACACGCAGAGCCCGGAGACGCGCGGACGGCGCCCAGCGCCCTTGCGGGGCCGCGGGCTGCCGCGCTGCAACCGGGAAGCGGCGAGGCCAGGCGGGCGCTAGGACCTGCCCGGCCCGGCCGGCGGCCATGGCCGGAAGGGGGCGGGGCTGAGGGGGCGGGGTCGCAGCGCGGGGGCGGGGATTGCTGCCCCGCGCGGCTCGCTTTGGCGCCAACAGCTCGCGGCCGGAGGGCGGGGCTTGATGACGTCGCGGTCGGGGACGCGCCGTGCGTCGGGGCCCATTGGCTGCTGCGGCCGGCGGGCCCGCCCCCTCGGCGCCCGGCCTGCGGGAGCGGCGGCGAGCTGCGGGGTGTCGCGGGCCGGGGTGACGGCCGCGGCGCGGCGGCCGACCGGTGGGTGCGGCGCGGCGGCGGCCGCGCGGGGCCCTCCCGCCCCTCCCTCCCTCCGCCCGCTCGCGCGGCGCGGCGCCGCCTCGGCTCCGCGCGGGCGCCGCTCCCTTCCCCCACGGGCGCCGCGCGGGGCGCGCCGCCGCCGCCGGGGCCCGCACCGCCTCTCGGGCTGCCCCCAGCACCGCCCGCCCCTCTCGCCCCCCGCCCCCACCGCGGCGCTGCCGGGCCCCGGCGCCCCCGGCGGGCGGCCTCGGCGCCCCGCTGGCCCCTCGGCCCGGGGCCGGGGGCGGCTGGGCCCTGCCAGCCCCTGCGGCCTGTGCGGGGAGGCCGAGGCCTGGGCCGGGGGGTCGGGCCCTCGCGGGCCTCGAGCCCCGCAGTTTGCGCGGTGCTGGGGAGCGGCAGGCAGCGCCTCCCCCGGCATCTGAGCGTCCTGTGCGATCTGTGTGCCAAGTTTTCTCTTTAGGATGCTTTTTTGCTACCCGTGGATAAAAGACACCGCTGAACATCTCATGCTGCAAGTCGGAATACTTAGAGGACAGCTGCTTTCTTATTTTTCTTGATAGTGTTCTGAGTTTGTTACCTTGTTACAAGATTCTTCTCAACCTGGTGTCAGATTTTAGTAAAGCGCAAGGTAGCATGGGCATGTGCCAAGATGCTTCTGCTTTGTGAAGTTGTTCTGAAATTATCGCTTAATCTGTTGTCTCTCCTCTAATATTTTTCTCATACAGATGGGGAAACCGTAGGGAGTTTGTATCATGGCAACAGATGAGGATGGACTGGGACTATTTGATATCCGTTACAATGGTAAGCTGTTGTGTTAGTTTACTTTCTACTTTGCAATGAAATAATGCATTTGCAGTGTAATGAAAATAATTAAGTTTGCTTAGAAAACAAAGTAGGAACAATTTAATTTGGGACAAATACAAAAAAGCTGCAATTGTAGTATGGCTGTGGCACAGTATCTTTGTAAGCTATATTGCGTTAATGAGTTTGAAATTGCAATCATAACAGTATTTTGGATTTCTAATGTGTTTTTGGAAATGACTGAAACAGGCCTCTCACCTTTGCTTTACTGTATATAGTTCAACCTTTAACTGTATCTTAGTGAACCAGGTATTTGGACACGTCAAGAGTCAGTTGCTTTACCAACTATTTGTAAAAGCAAACGTACTTTCATCTAGTACAGCATGAGCCAGCAAGATACTGTAATGTTATTACCAGCTCAGCAGATGATTGATCTGACACACATATGTGAGTTTCCTAGCTTCAGAATGACTGTGGATACTGATGTTTTTCTTCACAGTAACAATATTTTTTTTGCAGAATTGGAGAGATTCAGATAGGGTGGATGAGAATGATGAGGGGCATCTGAAAAAGCAATGAAGAAATACTGAGGAGATTAGCATGGAGTTTTATGGAACCAATTACTGTGTGAATAGATGGTAGTAGAATAGCCATTTTTTGAGTTATGATACAAAATGTTATTGCTTTCTGTAACTTAGTGAGGAGTGTTTCTTATAATAGTGATTTATCACGATCTTTTATCAAAATTTCTGGAGTTGTATATCCTCAGAGTTCAATGTATTCTAGAAAGCAGATTCAAGTTCAGGTAAGGTTGGCTTAGCTAGTTTATAATTTAAGTTAACTTGAACTTAAAGCTGTAAAATTTCCTTCATGCAAAATTTTGGTAAGCCTTAAGAGCTGATCTTAAAAGCCTGTCTTTGCTCCCTGGTGAGGAAAGATGTTTTCTTCATAGAAACAGTAGCTTGGTGAGTAAAGTTTCCCTGTCTTTTACTACTCTGTGCCTGCTTTACTTGATTCACAATGGTAGCTATATTTTACTACTCCTGTAGGATTGTAGTTATGCTTATTTTATAGGCAAGTTAAAGATTGGAGTTTATTAAAAGTTTACGTATATACATGTATATATTTTTTTAATATATGTACATATAGGTATATACACACTATATATATATATATATATATATAATTTTTTTTTTTTTTTGCTTCAGCTTCCCCCTTTAAGGAAGATGATGAGAGCTCAGTGGATATTTATGATGGCTTGGACAATGGTTTAACAGTTCCTGGTAGGTTGAATGCAACTTGCTGTTTGTTTTGAAGCACTATAGTATCTCAGTGTTTTTTAGGCTGGTTTCAAGCAAGTTGAGTTATCTGTAATCTTACATTTAGCTGAACTAACATATACTTTAGTAACCTACTTGTTTGAATTGAAGGTATGTATGTTATATGTTGTGCAAATACCACTGAGAATTTTTATATCTGTTAACTGAATTGTTATAGCATAGTTTTGGTGCAGTACTGGCTATTTTAAGAGACTGAGAGTGTGTATTTATGAAGAGGTACAGAGAAGCCTCACCTCTTCTGAACATGTCGCAATATAGGACATTTTACCTTGGGAAAGGCACTGTTCTTTGATGCCTTATAAATAGCTTCAGGACCAGATCCAAAAATCACTGGTCACTAAATCAATAATAAGAGCTGCAAAAGGTACTGTCACTGTAATACAGTATATTCAGTAGGTCCTCTTAAATTTTTGTTACTTTCTTGATAATTTCACACATAAAGGTAATTAATTTGCTCTTAACTTTTTTAAACTAAGAGAGAAATAGACCAAAATAATGTTCTTTTCTAGGAGTCAGTATAAAGTTTGCTGAAATGCAGTTCCTAACATTTAACAAGCATTTCGGTACAGACCTGTCTACTATGAGTACTAGAACAGGTTGCCCAGAGAGATTGTAGAGCTTCCATCCTTGGACATACTCCAAAGCCACCTGGACAGGATCCTGGGCAACTTGCTGTATGTGACTCTGCTTGAGCAAGAGGGTTGGGCTAGATGATCTCTAAAGGTCCTTTCCAATGTCAACCAATCTTTACTATACTAAAGGGCTATAGGACTTAGGGCTATACAAAACCCTACAGATGTGAAACATCTGTTCATTTATGGCTCTCTTTTTCATTTTGTGTGTACAACATAGGAGAATACTTTCTAATTCCGTATTTCAGAGATGGGAATGCATTGTTTAGTAAATTTAAAAAACACAAAAAGGAACAACTTAATGCAATGCAAATATTTCATGGATTACAAATGATTTTATGTATAGTCTAATACTGAGGGATCTTTTTATTTTATAATTAGAGAAGATCTTTGAGATTGTTGCTAAAGGTGAGAAAGATATTATTTGCAAATCCTCTTGTGTTATATTAATATAATACGAGAGACATGGAGCTACTGGAAAGAGCCCAGAGTAGGGCCACGAAGATGATCCGAGGGCTGGAGCATCTGCCCTATGAGGAACGGCTGCGAGAGCTGGGCCTCTTCAGCCTGGGGAAGAGAAGACTGAGGGGGGGTCTTATCATTGTATACAAATGGGTGGGTGTCAAGGGGAAGAAGCCAAACTCTTTTCAGTTGTCCCGTGTGACAGGAGAAGAGGCAATGGGCAGAAATTGAAGCACAGGCTGAGCGTGAGGGGGAATTCTTCCCTGTGAGAGTGACGGAGCACTGGCACAGGTTGCCCAGAGAGGTTGTGGAGTCTCCTTCTCCGGAGATCTTCAAGGCCCACCTGGATGCCACCCTGTCTAACATGCTGTAGGTGACCCTGCTGAGCCGGGGCGGGGGTGGGGGGGTTGGACTACATGATCTCCAGAGGTCCCTTCCAACCTTACTGATTCTATGAATATTCTTTGTGTTATATAGTGTCCAAAGACTGCAGTCAAGGGTTGAAACACAGTTTTCATAGTTAATTTATTTGTCTGTAGATTAATCTGTATTTGAGGTGTCATAAATCAGGTACTGTAAGTAGTGCATATTTGATGAATGAAGCACACACATTGATCAAGAAAAAACACATCTAAGTAATTTGGTTTGGGATTTTTTTTTTTTATCATTACTTCTTTGGAATGAAAGCAAAGGAGTTTATATTTGAGATGGAATATAGACTGGAGCAAAGAACAGTTGTTCAATACAAGAAATATTTCAGACAGATGACATTCAATCCCCTACTATCTCTACAAAAGCTCTATTTTTCCTGTTTCATTCTGATCAGCTGATCTGTGTTTTTGAACGTGTAGGTCAGTAGCATCTGAATATTCTTTTTCTCAACTGCAATTGTTTTAAAGGCTAAATCTGGAAACAAGATAAATGGCTTGCAGGATGCATATATTTCTTCTAGCTTTTTGCTATCTACTGTTTCTGGAACCTCAGGTCACTGTTTAGATGTTGCCTTTCTGTGCTTTGTAATTGAAGTAGGTTTACTGTGAATTAGCTCTCCTTTGATTTAGAGCAATGTATTACTACTAAGTCACAAAAGGCACTCACCTTTGTGTATAGGTGTTCTGTAAATCTGTAATTTTTTTTGATTTTCATCATTACCTTTTATGTGTATGTAAATTAGATCATCTTTTTTCAAATAAAACTAACAGAAAAATTGAAATTGAGAACGGGAATTTCCTCACCTAATGTTGTGTTTTAGAAGTCTTCCTTAATGGCACAATGCAAACTAGCTAGCAAAAATAGCTTTTCATTTATGTAATTATTTTTCTTTTTACAGACAATTCTACTCCAAGTTCTACACCAGCTGGAAATAGTTTAAACTTATTTGATGAGATATTAATTGAAGAAGGAACTGCAAAGGAAGCATCCTACAATGAGGTGTGTATTAATACAAGAAAACTTGAGGGGAAAAAGAAAAGATTTCTGCAAGATTATGTGCAAAAAATGTCTGTCAATATGGTCACATTACTAGAAAAATAGGAAGCTGTTTCTAAATAAGGGAATAAAAACAAGAGTGTCCTGAGAAACTCTTATGTCAACAATTTTATCATAGTAAGTAAATCTTTTGCTCTAAATCATGATCTGTTCTCATTTAGTATCCCTTTGCATGCAGTTTTATCAATTAGGTTACGAGAAAATTTATTGTAATTTCTTTCTAGTTAAAGGTCTGTTCAATTTTTTTGATACAGAACTGATCTTAACATTTCCCTTAAGGAATTTTACTTGACTTAGATCACTCCATGGTCCATATACCTATGTCATTAATTCTTGTCCTCAAGACTGAAGACAGCTGTGCAGTAAATAGCTGCTTCTAACAAATCAGCAGAACACTTACTCATGTAGCATTATGTGCCCTGGTCCATAAAACACATCTTAATTGTAAACTTGAGAATTGGAGTAAAAAGCAAAAATCCACAGATAGAATATGCTATAGAAAGCAGGGGTGAAATCTCCAGGAATTTAATAAATGATGAAAATATCACTTGGAAAGATTGAAAGCAGTTGTCTATGAAGTATGGCAATACGGAAAATATGGTCCATTTCTTGTGAAAGTCCTGTAGCTGTCTGATTTTAATGAAGGACTCTTGTCAAAGATTTCATTTTTAATTTCGTATTTAATATTTAAGTCTGAAATCTCAACAAAAGCATGTACTTCTGCAGCCAATTTTGAAGTCTTAAGATCATTCTAGTAACTCCTACTATAATTTTCCTCAAATGATTTTATTATATAAAATATGACAGACAAATCCTCTATCCCCTTGAACACAAGAAGACAGTGTTGTTGTAAGGGTGACTGAGCGGTGGAACAGGTTGCCCAGAGAGGTTGTGGAGTCTCCATCCTTGGCGATATTCAAAAGTTGAATGAAGACAACCTGCTTCAGCTGACGCTGTTTGAGCAGGATGGGATTAAACTAGATGATTTCCAGAGGTCCATTCCAACCCCAAATATTCTGTGATTTTTGTGATCTGTGTAGCACAGGGGACTAGTTTCTAGCCCCTCAGTAATTTCATCTTTAACTTCCTGTTGCTCTCTAGCCTGTTACTGTTGCACAAGCACCCATAGATTTCCTCTTACATGGATGCCTATGATATTTAGAGACTTCATTTTAACGCTAGTAGAAGCATTTTGAGGTTTTCTGCTTTAGTATGAATTTATGAATGTCCTTTTGGAAAAAAGAACTTTGTAACAGGATTTGCTGTGTTAGCTGACTACAAATCCAGAGGGGTATTTTTTGTTGTTTGTTTAATTAATCCACTTCTATACTGTGAATCCTTCTCTGTTTGACAGTTGCGGGCAGAATATGGAAAATGTCAACAGCAAATCAAAGAGTTGATGAAGAAATTTAAGGAAATACAGGCACAGGTACTGTAGTTTAAAGAACAACATTGTCAAGATTTATGTAAAACAAACTGAATATTTCTTTTTGGAAGAACTAATTATATATTCTTTCTAGGATTAATCCATTTTGTGTGGATTTTTAAAGCACCTAACAGTTCTTGCTACTAGGATGGTTGTTAGGATAGCCTACTGACAAAATCAGTAGATAAATTTGCTTGTTTCCTGATGTTGCATGTAATAAGACAATAGTTGATTAAAATCTTCTGTCTGCTTAATAAAAAAAATAAGCATGTCAAATCAATAGTTATCAGAAAGACACCCAGTTCTTTTGCTGATAAAAATCTACATCTTACATTTGACAATGACTACGGAAGCAACAAATTGGGTAAAAGATGGAATCAAATGGGAAGAATTAGAGGTTTTTCAGCTCTATGGTTACTTAATTTGTAACATATTTTAGTTTTGATAAGTTTTTATGATTAAAAAATGCTGAATAATTACCAGGAATGTAAACAGCAGCAGAAGTCTGAAGTAAAAGAACAACCTGTTCGGACTTTACTAATTCTGACTGATCCAAAGCTGTTCTTGTATGTTCTACTGTCAATTTACAGATGAGATTTTTTCTAATAGCTGTATTGCGCTGATTTTCATTGTGTTTGGATTAATACCCAAGCTAATTCTTTCTCTCTTATTTTCTATATATATTTAAAATTAGAATGTCATTCTACAAAATGAAAACCAAGCTCTTAAAAAGAATATTTCAGCACTTATCAAAACAGCAAGAGTGGAAATTAACCGTAAGGATGAAGAAATCAGTAATCTCCATCAAAGGTACAGCTGGACAGTGGAACTTTACACATTTTTATTGCCCAATTGTGTTTGTATACTGTTTGTATATTGTTAGAAAACTGCATGTATTTTAAGTAGGAAAGAATTTTTGTTTACTAAGTAATTATTTACATAATCTAATACTGACACAGTCAATTGAAATTCATATGTATCTTTTCCTAATGAGGTCTTTGGTTTCTAGTTAGGAAAACAAAGAGGGATCCTGAAGCATGACTGTTTGCCTGAACTCTTTAACTTAGTTTTACAACCCATTCTTTTTGGGTTGTTTAGCTGTCTTGTCTGTATCAAAGCAGATACTTTCCTACGTGTTCCAGCTTCAGAACATGGTTTCAGACTGATGAATTTCATGAGACTTTTTAGACGGTAAATGAAAATAAGTACAGAGACTATGTAATGTCGTCTTGGTAAGATGTAAAAGCACTTTCTCCAATGGTAGAAAACAGCAGTTAAAGAATTCTTGGTAACGTCTGTGTATTACTGATCTTATTGCAAGTTGAAGAATCTTATTAAATTATGGATGGTAGAGTAGCAGACTATAACGTTTCTGGGATGTTTGAAACCAAAGCAGGACTCAGGACCCCTGACTTGTATTCACAAGGTCACTTTGTCACTTGTGTGAACTCGGCCAAGTCGCTTGTTTTGTTTGTACTTCAGTTCAGTTTGATATTTTCTTGCACCAGAAGTGTTGTAAGGAAAAAGGTTGATTTAAAATTTCTGTGCTAAAGGTTAGAAGTGTATTGGGAAATATGGCTGGGAGGTATATTGCCAGAAGTCATCTGGTTGGGGTCAAGAGGTTTTAATATGTTAATTCTTTCAGTTGATTGGCTGTGACAAGATAGCTGTTACTGTCTCGTCTCTGAGGATGGTTTTCCAAGGCATAAATTAAATTGTTTGAAAAGTGTGTTCTTGTTTTAAATACTCACCCTCACTAATGTGTTCTTAAACTCAAGCGGCCCACTTATCTGTAAAGACTGCTACGGAGGTGATACATTTCATGGAGATTGTTAACACTTATCTCAGAAATATTGGATATAATTACATTCATAATACATGAATACATGTATAATTGCCAGAAGAAAGCTACGTGAAATTTTGGCAATATAGCTCAAAGAGAAATACAGGGAAGGGTTTGGATTACAACGGCAGCAACACTGTTTTATTTCAGTGGTCAGTTCACATCATTTAAGATCACCATCTTGCATCTCAAGTGCAACCATCCATGGGGTTTTTTTTTGGCATGACCGTAACTTGTTTCTGTGTGGATTAGCTACAATCGTTTTTTCAAGTTAGTGGTAGTGGTGTTCATGGAATACTTTGAATATGGCCGAAAAGTGTCCTTTTTTTTTTTTTTTTTTGTCCTGATGAAATAGCTTTGAGTGTTGTGTTATTAATCAGCTCAGGCCATACAGGCTGCATGTGCCCTTACTTTTATTATGATGACCTTGCAGCAGTAGCATGTGGCCTTGATGAGGCTTGATTATCGTAATTTACTACTTGTTTTCCGTAGCTTGAAGCAAATTCCAAACACAATAGCTTATTTATTTTTTGGGTTGACTAAACACAGTCACATTATACCTATTGTTTTATCTGCCAGTTTACAATGTAGTAAATTATCAAATTGCTCTGATTTTTAAAATCACTAATGGTGCAAACCCCAGGAATATATAGAACAGCTTTGTTTCTAGGGGAAGGCACTTTTTGTAGCTGGGCAGTGAAATGCTAATTTATATTATTAAAATTGAGAATTAGACCAAATACAGCACTCTTCCACTGTTTTTATTTTTTCTGTAGATGAATTTTGTTTGGAAAATATGTGTGGAAATTATTATTATTCTTTACATGGTGCTAAAGGAAATTATTAAACTTCTCTTTTATCCAATGTTTCCTTCAACTTCAGACTAGAAGAAAGTATGACAAACATTTAGAAATATAAGCGTTCTGTATAATTTGGCTTTAGTTATTTTTAAATAAATTTTAAAACTCTAAAATGACTTTGTTTCTTTTTATAAACAGACTATCGGAATTCCCCAATCATCGAAGTAGCTTCACCAGAACGTATCTTCCAGGATCAACTAATGGAAGGTGTTTCGAGATGTGTAAATCAAAAGAGCCAAAATTCAGACCACCTGATGTAGGTGACAGTTTAAAGATGGATCACAGAACAAAAAATGACTGTACAAAAGATACATATCACAATTACTCATCTCATAATATGGACAATGGGAAGTCTAACTCAGAAAAAAGAAACAATCCGTATTTACTGAGATACCCTCCTGAAGAGCTCTGCAGTGATGGTACTCATACATGTCTACAAAATTATGACCACTGTTCTAACAAGGATAATAGAAAGGAAAGAAAAGAAATGAAAAGCGATGAACAGTATAGCAGGGGAAATGTCAACAAATACAAAAGAGAAATACATCAGAGCACTGGTAACAGTATTGATAGCGAAGATTCAGATCCTCATCAAAAGCTGAAAACTCCTTCAGAGAAGGCTAGTAAAAATGAGTTACAACAAAAAAGTCAGAGCACAAAACTCAAATGTAGTCCAAGTGTAGAAAGAAGGGTAGAAAAAAGTGTATCTTCCTGGGAGAAACAAGCTACCAGTAAGGACAGGTTTCAGACAAGAGGCGACTTGTATACCGATGAGAGGTCACAAATTGTGACTAAAAAAGACATTAAAACGCATGATAAAGATGAAAAAAACTCTGGACAAAAAAATAAACCAAATGAAAAACTACAGGAGCAACCAAGGAGGTCTGGTAGAGTCAGTAGTCCACATTCAAAGAACCTACATGAATCACGTAAATTTCGCCTGGAAGAGTCTAGGAAAGGAAGAGACATTGACCACAAGAGAGAAAGAGGAACAAATGATTATACTTCTCGAGAAGGAAGGTCTTCACCTTCTAATGCCAGCAGTAGAGAGCATAAATATGCACGCTCCAAGGAAACCAGTAGTAGGTATGAATGGGAAACGGCACATTCAAAATCAGAGAGACATAGAACTGAAGAAAAAAGGAAAAGAGAGAGAGAGAATCAGGATGAAAATAGACATTCTAGAAATGAAAGAAAAATTACAAAAGAGCTTTCTCACCAATCTGCAAAAGACTATAAGAAAGGTACAGATGTTACAAAAGGTGAAAAAAACAAATCTCATAAACCAGAGGAAACATCTAGAGTAACAGATAGTTTAAAAGAACATAAAGCTTCAAAAACTAAAGTTGATCAAACTGAGGCAAAAAGCAAAGACTTGAAACTCAGCTTTATGGAAAAACTAAATTTAACTCTTTCTCCTGCTAAAAAACAATGTCTCTCTCCAACTAAAGAATTTGAAACAACTTCCCAAAAGGTGAGTGATGATGGAAGTGCAGAGCTCACAATGCAGGCAGAAATACTAGATTGTAACCACCATGTTAACTGTGGTCCTCCAAAGCAAACTAATTCACCACTAGAAGTTCTGGATAGTGCAGCTCAGATCAACCTGGAACAAGCAATGCCTCCTGCGAATCCTGATAGTGAAGCCTTGAAAACAGCAGCAGCAGGTCCAGCACAGTCTGAAGCATTGCCAGCAGTGGCAGCTGATGATATGAGCTCAGAAACCTTACCAGAAACAGTAGTGGGTCAGGTACAGCCCCAGGCTTTGCCAGGAGCAACAGAGGTACTAGTTCCTGATGAAATGCAGACAGAAACTTCATCGGCAGCAGCAGAGGCTCCTGATTTGGCTGAATCTGAAGCCTCAGCAACAGCAGTAGCAGCAATGGATCTGGATCACCCTGAAGCTTTGCCTCTGGATGTGGTAGGGAGTGTTGCACAGTCTGAAAATTTACCTGTAGCAGTGAGTGTGACACAGGATGATAACATGCCAGCAGCAGAAGTGACACAATCTGCATCTGCCAGTGAAAGTCTGGGGGCCATTCCTGAGTTTGCAGCAGAGAAGGAAGAGGAAGGTAACATATGGCCAGCTGCTGATGTACAAAACTCACAGGACCAACATAGCTCTCAAAACCTTGCCTTAGATGACTCAGAGGCCAGGAGTTCTGGTGACTTGAAGTCCTGTGGTATTGCTGATGATATTAGGGAAATGCAACCAGACTGTTTAATAAAAGTAATACAGGATGATGATCACTTGGCTGCAGAAAATGTTGAGTGTTCTATTGAGAAAACAAATGTCTGCAAAGTTAATGTGAACATATCTCAGTCACCTGACAGAACTGTATTAACTGATAAGGAGGTACCGTTAGTTGACCAGAATGTCTGTAATGTGGAGCCAGACTTACCCGAAATCACTACGACAGTATCTTCTCTTAGTGGTGAGACATATCCTAGAACTAAAGAGAGAGAAACTAACCCTATTCCTGTTGATGATGACAGTTCAATATTGAGCATTGATCTCAATCACTTGAGATATATTCCGAAGGCTATCAGCCCACTGAACAGTCCAATGCGTCCCTTGGCTAAAGCACTTAGGATGGAAAGTCCCTGCAAAGGTCTTGTGAAGAGTTATAACAAAGGTACTTCTATATGTGTATTATAATTTGTTCTGTGCATAAATGCTTAGAGTATGTTTTCACAGAAAGCAGTAATTACTTTCTTTTAACTGATTTCTCAAACATGCACATCTTTTCTTCTTAAGCTATATAAGTCATGATGGCCCTTTTTCTTTGGTTTAAAGTGGAAGCATTTAATAATGCAATCAAGATTGTAGCCAACTGAACATTAGTGCTTGCAAAATTGTGGTTAGTCACTGTTTACTGATGAATGATTGAATTAAGAGTTAGGTACAGACTTCTGAAAAATATAGTTGTCTGAAGCATAGTAATTTCTGACTAGGTGTCACTAGGTCTTTCTCTGAATTTTTAAAGGTGTAAGTCATTTAGAATCAGATGATTGGAAGTATTTATTTACAGGAAAGCTGGAGAGTACCTGAGACTCAATTTCTGTGAATGACAGCTAATAGATGACTGTTCTCTCTAGTTGAATGAATTTCAGTTGAATTTTTAGATCTATTTTACAACTGTGAGTCAGTTGAAGTAAAAGAAATCATAGATCATTAAGATATGTTATTAATAAAATAAGAACTAACTCCTAAACCATATGTAGAGGTAAAATGTGGTGACAGCACACAAAGGGAGAGAAAATAAGTAAACCAAATATTTAAGTCTTTCATTTGTGTGAATTTAAATTTCTTGTAATCTCCTGTTGCACTAATAAAAAGTTTTCCTGGAAGTTTTTACTTACTACTAGAAGAGGAATGGGAAACTGTGGAGTTTAAATTCTTTTTCTTATATTTCAGAGCATAAATCATGTGATTTTGCAAGTCTTAGTGTGTTTTATGGTGAAATTCTGCCTCCTGTGCTTCAGGCATTTTCTCCTGTCTCTGAATTCTTTAGCAATTTATATTTCATTCCTACAGCAGTTTATATGCTGAGATCGCTAATGATTTTTGTGCAAGGACACGAGAGCTTTGGGAGCAGAGTAGGTAATCATCAAATAAAAATGTTTTTCTTGTTTTGTAGTGTTTCCCTGGGTTACTTTTTAGGGGAATTCATCGTGTCCAGGACTTGGTACCATATTACAAAGCCACAATTTTAATTTTTGAAGTTAGATGCCTAGTTGTCTTTGTGACCTGATTAGTGATGTGCCTATCAAATCCCTATCAAATGTCCTACATCTGTTAAATTGGCAAGAGGCTGTGGCTTCCCTTGACCCTGAAATTCAGTATTCCCCTTTCTACTATCCTGCAGTGGAGGGGTGTATATATGTTATTGCACTATTTCATCTACTTTCATCTGGTACTTTAGTTTGTGGAAATATCAAAGTGATTAGTACAAGAAAATACTCGTAATTGATCCTTGTAAAGCTGAAATGGAGGCAGTGATGGTATATGTCTTTACTCTTGTGCAATCTGTATAAAGTGAACATTTTCAAGCATAACTTTAAAGTGGTAATCACAAATTCACTTTTTAGGGAGAAGAACTTAGATATATTCTGTTGTTTTATGAGATTATTTTTTAGAGTTCATTAAGCAGTCTAATTACCATGCAATGAACCATGTAGAATGTTTTATTAACCAGATTGCCCAGCAAGCCTAAAATTAAACAGCTACAAATCTTGTTAATCAATACATATGTACTTCATTGGAATTGTTATGCACTGGAAATAAGCTAGTCTTTTCTTTTGTAACATACTGTTTTGTAGTTAACTGCAATTGCTTCTTTTTCTTCAAAAATAGCATTTGTTTGGGAACTAAAATAATGATTAAATACATATTTAATGATGTTCAAAAAATATAATTAGTAAGTTTATTTATGAGACAGAATAAAGCATACCAAATTTAACAAAACTTTAGCCTTTCCTCTCACATTTTTCATTCCCTGTTCTTATCCTTCAGAAACCTGAATTATAGACCAGTAAATTTATAATATAAAATTTCTATGTTCTTAGTTATGGTGCTGGTCATCTTAAATGCATTGAAAACTGAAATAGGAGTTTATCGTGTGTACAGTGTGTAATATAATGGGCCTTTCTCTTTAGTAAGTTTGTATATTGAAAGGCTTGAAGAATCAGGTAGATCCTTTTCGGAAAAGATAGTTAAATGCAAACATTCATAGTGATTTGTACTGCACATTTTGTTATCAATATAAAACCAGTAAAAGAGAAACAAGTGTATACACATATTAATCCACGGTGATGTTAAAATTGAGTGTTGTGTGATGTCAACAAGACCTGTCAAAGTGAATAGAAAGAAGCTTAAAGCTGCTGGAATCCTCTATTTTTTTTCCTCTTCTGAGCCAGATGAGTTCTTGAAATAGATCATGTGTTTTTGGTGAAATGTTATGTCCTTGTTTGCCTTTTGCAGCTCAGAAAAGTGCCATTGAACTAGTAGTTGCTGAAGAGAACTGCCCAAATTTGTCATAGCGGAAGATCAAACTTGCTGAGTTGTAGCTGGCAGTTTTAAAGAAACAGTTATAAACAGTTACTTCACAAAACTGAATCTTCCATGTTTTTCTTAATGTTTGTTCATAATTGCATTCTTTATGGAGATTAGCAAACTGTTTTCTTTTTATAGATCTAATTCCTGAAAGTGCAGTTGTCATCTGTCCCTCAAAGAATTTGTCCAAGGAGGTGAATAAAGAAAACCAAAAGCCAGTTAGCATGTCTGGTGAACACTTAGAGATGGAGTCCCAGCTGAGCATCTCTTCAGATGAAATAGAAGAAGGAGAAATCATAAGTAGTGATGATGATGAAGAAAAATCTAAAACAGAAAGAACCTCTGAAAATACGAAAAAATCAAGACCAAGGTCTTCTCCTGAAACACGAAATTTGACCAGCAATCCACATAATCAAAAGAGTAAAACAATCTGTGGCAATGAAGATAATGGAAAGTTTGTTTCTGTGAAATTAAGTATAAAGAAGAGCAGAGAGAGACATAAAAACCAGACCTTCAGATCTTCAAAGGAGATGAAGAGAAATAAAACTGTAAGCATTGCTTGTCTTGAAAAAATGGTTCAAATTATTATTGAACCTTCAACTGTACAAGAAATTATGCAAATGCTAAGAGCTATACGAAAGCAGGTGAGGAAGAATTATATGAAGTTCAAGGTACACTTCCCAGTTCAGCATTTTCACAGAATTATAGAATCTGCCATCATAAATTTCACATCATTAATAAAGTACTTGAACTTCTCCAAGATGTCTACATTAGGTGAGACTTTAAAATTGAATCTCTGTGATACTATAGAGACCAAACTTAAGCTAGTTAAAAAGAATGTCATAGTGGATCGTCTTTTTGAACAACAAGTATCAGATATGAAAAAACAGTTATGGAAGTTTGTAGATGAGCAGCTTGATTACTTATTTGAAAAGATAAGGAGAATTTTAGTAAAATTATGTGATGCAGTAAGTGTGGGAAATGAGAGTGAGGAAGGGAAGTTCGAAAGAACAGGAAAACAAAAATACAAAATTAGTCACAAAAATGATGTTCAGAGGCCTCGAAAAAAATCCTTGAATGCTAGATCTCAAAAGACTGAAGAATATATCCTTTCTAAGCCAATTGTAGATTATCAACCACCTAAAAAGTGTCACCATGAGAAAAATAAAACTGATGCACCAAAAACTATCTTTACAAAGTGTCTTAACTCCATTGATAACACAAGAATTTCCCAAACCAAAGTGCAGCCCTCTAAAGAGAGTAGTTTACAAGGCACTCTCACGCCACTGAAAAGTACAAGGCATGAAAAGGAAGGATTTCAGCTAGCCAAAGAGGCTAACAAGTCTGATCTTAATTATGATCTTCTCACAGAGCAACAAGCATCCAGTCTTACATTTAATCTTGTGAGTGATGCTCAGATGGGTGAAATTTTCAAAAGTTTGTTGCAAGGTTCTGATCTCTTGGAAAAAAGTAGTAACAATATCGATAGACATGAATGGGAATTCAGGACACCAGAAAAACAGCTTTTAGAAAGTCAGAAATGCAGAAGTAATAACGCTGGATTAATTCAAGAGATTATTCCGAAGGAGGCTTGTGTGGAATCTCATCCAGTAGAGGATATTAACTGGCCCGTTGTTTCACCTGTAAGAGCTCCTTCTTTATCATCCAGGCTTCAAATGTCAGTTGATCCAAATGTACTAGATGAAAGCTGTATGTTTGAGGTTCCTACAAGTGCAACTTCATGCAAAGATAATGAGTGCAGTTTACAAAAAAATAAATCCTTTGTTTCTTCTATTCTTCTTGAAGATTTGGCTGTTTCTTTAACTATTCCATCACCTTTGAAATCAGATGCTCATCTCAGCTTCCTAAAACCTGAGAATACCTCTGGTTCAACTCCGGAGGGTGTACTTAGTGCACATTACAGTGAAGATGCACTTCTCGAAGAGGAGGATGCCACTGAACAAGACATTCATTTGGCTTTAGAGTCTGATAACTCAAGTAGTAGATCAAGTTGTTCTTCATCATGGACAAGTCGGCCTGTTGCTCCCGGTTTTCAGTGTCGCCCCAGCCTACCAATGCAAGCAGTAATCATGGAGAAATCCAATGATCATTTTATTGTAAAGATTAGGCGTGCAGTGCCATGTACCTCACCAGCATCTGATCAGATGGCATTAATGAAGGAGGCATGGGCATCCTCAACCAAGAATGAAAATGAAATAATGAAAGGTGAAAGAGAAAGAAAAGAAAAAGAAAGAGAAAGTCAGAATTTGTTAGCAGCCACTGTGCAAGGAACTGTCAAGCCAGATCTGACTAAGGCTAATCAGTTGCATTACGTCAGCACTGGGCAAGAACAAAGTCCTGCCTCACCTCAGCTTCTGAAGGATTCGCCTAATAGTACTGGAAAGGAAGAAACTGTAGGTTTGCTTGGGCCCTGTAGAAAATCTGCAAACACAAATAGCTTTGACACTGAAAGCCTAAATGAAGACTGTGAGAACTCTCAAACAGATGAATTGAAAGTATCTGAAAGCGTAAATGATGTTGTGGTTAGATCGGAAGCTTCTTATCCCATTGGATGCACTGTAGAGTCATGCATAGACTTAACAGATGATACTGGTAATGAAAATTCATGTCTTGCAGTGCAATCTACTGCAGATAAAAGGAGTCAGGAAACTTCTACTGGGAACTCAGAATTCAATGATAAAAAGGAAGACCTGGATGAGTGCTCGGTTGATGCATTTATAGACTTAACAGAAGAGCTTTCCAATGAGACTGTGGCAGGTGATGGTAGCCTTGAAATAAAATCCACTTCAAATACTGATGTAGATTGCCAAATAAATACAGATGATAAAACTAGTAAAAAAAGGAAAAAAGACACTATAGAAGACAATTATAACTCAAAAAGAAAACGGAAAGAAAGTGAATCAGTGGGTGAAGGAAATGTTGGGAGTCATGTGAAATCTGAAGAGATAAATTCAGTATCCAAACAATCTTCCAGTAAGACGAATGAGTTGCCAGAGAACAAAGACTCTTCTCCTTTGGCTTCGTCTGCATCGTCACCTAGTCTATATGCCAAAAACATTGTTAAAAAGAAAGGAGAAGTAGTAGTTTCCTGGACAAGGTAATGATTTCTGTTTTTTAACTGTGATGTATTCAAAAATGGGAGGAGAAGGGAATTAGCTGATGGCTGGTTATTCAGAAGCTCTACATCTATCTTTAATGGTAGTGTAAGAGCCTCCTTTCATCTCTGTAGGATGGTTTTATGAGACCGATTTCTCCCCTTAGTGCCATTGAAAGGCGCCAACATCTATTTTATCCTTTTTATGTAAAGTTTGTCCAGTGGAAAACAGATTGAAGAGATGAACTCTTTTTTCACATAATCCTGTAGCCACATAAGGCTACTTTGGAAGGCTACTTACATCTTAGGTTAGAATTGGTGGCAGAGGTGGGTAAATTAAGCCTTAATGGTCTGTGGGCATTTATTTCCTCACTTACCTGGATCTCTCAAGACAAGAGTGTTTCTCCTCTTGTTTTTAAAGATTTATATCTTAAGGAAACAAGACACACTATATTACACTACCCGTAATTTTTGTCTCCTCTGCTCCTTTCTTATTCTATTCAAAACCCCCAACCAAACTTGATGGGATAGAAGTTGTTGCTCCTACAAGGCCTGGAAGCATTGGTGACCAGGTAAAGGAGAGCAGCCAAAGGTTTCCCTCTCTGATAGAGGCATGAGAGCAAACAAACAGATACTTGTTTTGGGATCTACTGTGCTCAAGCTGCACACATGCTAGTCAACCTTTCAGCCCATATATTGTTTGAAAGCGGTCGTCATGTGCACTAATTACTGCTCAGTCAGTAGAATATGGGAGGAAAGTGAGGCGATTATAGGTGCTGGAGATAATTACATAATGTAGGAACAGAGTTATTGTGAGGTGAGGGCATAAAAACCTTAAGAAACTAGGGTTAGGTAGTTTTGCTGTTAGCTGTAGCTTCTTGCTACAACTTCATATCATTCAATGTTTTATAAAGAAGTTCCTAAAATTTTCAGGACAGACTTTTTTCCTGAACTGTAGTTGGGGTTGGAAGTAAATTTCTAGCTAGGTTTTTAGAGAAAATACAACTCTTGCAGGCAAAAAGACCGTGTGTGTGTGTGTGTGTGTGTGTGTGTGTGAGAGAGAGATTTTTATTTAGCTAGTGTGATCTTTTTTTTTTTTTTTTTTTTTTATGTGTAAACCAGTGAGATGAGACTTTCCTACAACTTCCCTTAAGAATGCGGCTAGATTTTATCCATCTCAGTCTTTGTCCATCTTTGAACTAATGCCTATGAAAGTTGAAGTGGTTCTTTAAATGACACTTTCACTTGAAAATTGCTTGAAAATAGAGAAAATTTAATTAAAATATAACTTACTGAGATATAGCGTGTTTGAACCAAAGACACCTTGTAGCTACTTTATAATAACTGAGCCTGTATACATTTTACAGAAATTCTAAACTGATGAACAAGAGAAAGAGTGGATCAATGACACACTTATGAATAGACTCCCAATCCTTTTCTTTCTTTTGAACCCCAGGTGTGCTCTGACTGTTTGTTATATTAGGCCACTTCCAGGAATCAGGCACCTCTGTATTTATTCTGTGAATTTCGGTGGGGCTTAGATGAGAGCTGTGATGGATGGGTAGCCACCTAGAATTGCTGGCCAATATTGAATTTAGGAGTTGATTTGAATTCAGGTTTAAGCTTCTGCTGTTGATGCTTAAAGTGACCTTGCCCTGAGTTTTTGGGGTGACTCTGTTGGAACAATCCTGCCCTCTATAAATAGGATCAGGTAATGCTTGTTACTAATTTCCTGTCTGTGCTAACTCTGTTACTCTGTGCCAGTAAAAGGGAAGGTCCTCCATTAGTTCATTACTGTAATTTGAAATCACATTTTGGAGTTTGGGAATATTCAGGATTTTAAAAAGGCATGCATGTTTTTTTTTTTTTTTTTTTTTTTTTTTTTTTTTTTTTTTGCTTTGTATGCATGCACAAATATGTGTGTATTATCATTAAAAGAAAATATATTTTTGCTGTAGAAATGATGACCGCGAAATCTTACTGGAGTGTCAGAGAAAAGGACCGTCAAGCAAAACTTTTGTTTCCTTAGCCACTAGGTTAAACAAAAGCCCAAATCAGGTAGGTGTTCTGATTCTCTCCCTTTATGACAACTCTCTTGTTACATTTCTGACTGCAGTTGAACAAAAAAATTTTTTGGAGCTCTCCTGCCTGTCTGGAGTTGTTTTGTTCTTTTGATGAGGAGTTCTTGAAAGAAAATTTTTAAATTCTATCATTTATTGCTTCTTAAAAATGTATACTAAGGAGATACTGTGGTCTAGGGATTAACTCCCTGTTCCAGTACCTTGAAACTACCCTGCTAAATCATAAGCCAAGGAAGACTGCTATACAGTGGTAGACATGCTATAGCTATATGTGTATAGCTTTAAGAAATACTAATTCATAGTTGAATGAGATCAGCATATAAGCTGTAGCTGTGTTAAAAAAAAAAATCTCTTGAACTTTCTTGTACAAACGAGTTTTGTAAAATCCTTAGTAGACAGATTATTCCCTAAACAAATTGTACAAGACAGTAGAAAAATAGCCGATAAAGTGTACTTTTTTGTGGAGGGAAAAAACAAAAATAAGTTGTTGGCCTTTTTTCGTTTGAATCTTACTCTGAGTTATACCTGACAAAATCCAAATCTGATTGCTTTGAAAATTTCATCTTTTGTCTCAGACCTTCCTGATGGAAGGAATCTTGTCTTGAACAGTTGCTTTTGGCTGTCTGTAATTAGCCTGGAGACTATTTCAGATGTCAAAGGTGTAGGAAAACTTACTAAATTGTTTGGAGCACAAATCCAACTAACCTGTTGATTGTACTCCTGAAACTTTCCCCCTAAAATTTCATAGAAGCAAACAAAAGGAATGAAATAATGATTTTTTTTTTTAACTTTGAGATTAGTCTGTCTTGGTAGATACGGAAACCCAGGATATTAATAATATGCACTTTTTTGTCCTTCTTTAGGTTTCGGAAAGATTCAAGCAGTTAATGAAGCTTTTCAAGAAATCCAAGCGCAAGTGAACTTATTACCAAGCTGCTTTGTGGTTACTGGGTTTAGCTGTTTTCAGCAATGAGACTACAACCAGTGCATTCATATGGTAGGGCTAATGGAGGTGTCCAAGTCAGAATACTTAGTTCAGTAAATCTGGTGCACTGTTAGTTGTTTGCTTCTGTGACAATGCTTCCACTGAAATGCTTTTTCCTGGTCCGTACAGCAGGGCAATAACAACAGACTATCTGAGAAAGAGTATGCACATATAGGTAGAGCTATATCATTTTAAGGTGGTGAATCTCCTGTTGATTAAATGTGTTCTGTAAGCACGGACAAGCGTGCAGTCAAGTGAAATTGATGGCTGTTACTTAACTTGTGAGAAGTACTGTATATGGTGATGTGGAACGATAATTGAAAAAAATAGGAGTTCTTAAACTAGTTGGTAGGTAATTCTAGTTGGTAGATAATCCTAGAAAATGACAAATACATCATCTTGGTTATGTTGAAACATGGAAACTGGTACTTCGAGAAGTTAGGCCTTTTCCTTTTAAAATAGCACAGTGCAAGGGTAGCAAAATTCCCAAACCTGCTTATCTAGTAATTGGATTATGATGGTAAGGAATAGGTGGTTCTTTGCTACTTTGTCAGCTGTTCATAATCTGCTTCAAGGAAGGAATCTAGAACTGTGTTTGTCTTCAGCTTTAAGCATGTTCTCTAAGCCACTTCTTTGCGACTTCAGTGTTCAACAGAAAGAAAGGAATGAATTCCTTTCTGAGGGTGCTTATCTCTCTCCATTGACAATGGAGAATGCCTAAGCAATTGGTTTAGAGTAGAATCCTAATTTACAGATTTTTGAAATCAAAGAGTCCCACATTGGAGAAAGTGAAACCAGTCATTAATGCAGTGACCAGTTTTCAGATTCTTTTAAATTGTAAAATGCAATGATAAGGAGCAATCGTTTACCAAGGATCTGTAATTGAAAATATTTTACAGTTCTGATGATATTTAAACAGCCTTAGTGTTGAATTTTGCACTGCTGATTAACTTTTCTTTCAGAAAAAAATACATAGGATTTTTTTTTCAAAAATAGTTTTTGCTTTGAAAATGGATAATATTTATCTTCTGCAAATTACATTTGGGAAAGGCACTTAAATTTCTGAGCTTAAGTTAAGCTAAAGTAACTTGACAGGCCTTCTACATAATGAACATTGTTTTGTTTCCAAAAAAAAAAAAAAAAAAAACAACATAGCAAGCCATTTTCTTTTCAACAATTTGGAAATAGACCTTTACAGTTTTATAAAACGTGATTGATACTTACTAAGAGACAAACTTTTTTGTAAAAACAAGCATTTTCAAAAGCCTAATTGACTTGTTTTGACAGCAGTGTATCTATCTTGACGAATTTAGTGCCTCAGAAATTCACAACATGTTTTATTTAAAAAAAAAAAAACTTACAAATGCTTACAATTTTACTATAGGTACTAAAAGTAAATATATATATTATTGCTTCATCCTAAATTTATAAAAAGCTTTTTATTTTAAGAAACATTGATTTATAAACCATCAAATATTTACTGGGAGTTGCACAGGTCATGCTTGGATTGTGAATTCATTGGGGTCTGAGATTTTTTAATTCTTTATTGAGGAGCTATAGTCTTTATTTAGTCAAAACATCTGCTGAGCTTAGCTAGAGCTTTGTTTGAGTAGCAGCTCCACCTAAAAGCACAAACTTTTTTTCTGAAATTCAGTGACCACTTTTTCAGAATAATGTGTGGGGTTTTTTTTGTTTGTTTTTTGTTTGTTTGTTTGTTTTTGGCCCCTCCCCAAGGCATAGCAACTAACAAGATAGACTTCTGATTCTATAAACCATCAAATAATTCATCAACAATGTTGCCACTGGCATCTTTGGAGAATTATCAGCATGTCCTATGGAAGTATGAGTGTCACACTGCCAAACAGTGTCTAATGCTCATTTTAGACAGTGCTCTGGAAAATGTTAGAAAGAACTACTTGAATAGGTTATGATGTCGACTTTGGCAGTCTTCCATCTTCTGTGCTTGCTTCTAAAACGTTTGCTTTTGAGAATCAAGTGTCATCTGAACTACACAGGCAGTGCCTAGTGATTTCAGTTGGGGATTTGTATACCTATCCATGCTTGCTCTAAACAAACATTTGTGACAATTGTTTGCTTACTAGAGATTTAGATCTAACTGAATCTGTTAGTTTGTGGAGTATTGTTTATGCCCAGATTCAGCTCATATTTCAGATTTTTTTCCTTAAACATACTGTTATAGAGGAAAATGTGCACAATACTGAAGGCATTGAGGGAAGTAGCCTCTCTTCACTTAAGTGAAGTAAGTAACCTCTCTGTCTCACAAAAGCAGGCAGTATTTTACTACAAAATCGTTTATTCCTCGTCTATGTTTATCTACTTTTGTATTTGTAAAGGTGGGGGGCAGGGAAATTGCTGTTTTGGTTCTGACTTGGATTCCTTTTTTGTAAATTATTAAACTTTTTTTATGTTCTGTCTACTGTAAGTATGTGTACAGGTTCCTACATGGTCATGTAAAATATCTGATATGTGTATATATATATATATATATAAATATATGTATAAATATAGAGAGAACTTTGTTTAGCCAAAGATGATTTTTTTTAACTATATAAAACTCCAGGTTTATTTTGTATAAACTAAATAGTTTGCTTACTGTAAGAGTAATGCAAAAAATAAAACTCCGTAAAGTTCACCCACTTACATTCTTGTTGGACAGAAGTTGTCTTGGAGTGTTCTTATACCATTATTTGTAAATTATTTCTTCAATAAGAATTTTGATACATATTTTTCAAATGCACTGTATGTAAATCTAATCTACAGTATTATTTGTGAAACCTCAGGTAAATGAAAACATTTTCCAAAACTGTTGGCCCATGGCTTGTTAACTACAACTTCTGTGAAGCAGCATTAAAAGTGACTTCTGTTAGTTTGTATAAATGAGTAGCTATGTAGAAGTTCTGGCCAATAAACATGGAAGTACTTGGCTGCTGCTCTGATACAATTACTCCTTCAATTACGTACTGCTTATTAGTGAACAACAGAATGTATCTACAAAATGACTGGATCAGAAGTTGGTTTATTTAACAAACTATGTATCAAAACCTTCTTTAAGCCCTTTAAGAATCAGAACCTGCCACATTCTTCTTTTTCTAAAAGCATCATTTTTGGTGATGAAACACTGCAAAGGAAAAAGACTTCCTTGTATCCAGGGCTTTTCACTGGAAGAGTATAGCTGGCAGCTCTTTCGGAGTCTTACTCTAGTTTGCTATTGAGGAATATATCTACTATGCAACATGTGTATCTTTTCCAGGATTTGTTTTTTAAATGTTAGTTGTCGTGGGCATTGGAAAATCTTCCAAAGTGGAAATTCACTGAGCAGTGTTTGGAGAAGTTGGTTACAGAGGTACATTGTGGTGAAATCATGGAGGATCTGGAACCAAATTTTGAGGGATCCTTTTCAAGGCATAGTCTTGTTGCCAGTTGACTGTCTATATTATAATATTTAACAGGAAAAAAAGGTTCTTGTCTAGGCTCCAGAGAAATTCTTTAGCTGCCATAGCTCTTTATGTGAAATCTTTTCACTGCTTGTCTTCACTGGAAAAGCAGCTAGAAAATAATTGTTAGCAGTTAATGGTGAAGGAAGGCTGCAGTGTCACAATATACCAAGAAACATATCTAAGGAATCCTTGGCTTTCTTGCAAAAAAAAAAATTATGACATTCATCAAGGGGCAGTTAAGGAACAAAAGGAAAAGTGGGTAAAATTTTAGTGACAGCTGACACTTTTAAGCTATGGTCGGAGAGGAGGTATGTGCTGTGCCACCAAAAGCAAACCCAACTGAGTCACAAAAGGTAATATATAAAATAGGTATGGAAATACCTTAACAGCTAGGAAGTCATACAGCTTTCGTTAAAATAAACCAGGTCATGGTATGAATCCAAGAACTGGAATATAATTGTCCATACTATTAAATTAATTTGGATGGCCTTCAGTAGTGACTGTGCCACTCTCCTTTGTAGGGCTTAGAGAGCAGCACGGAGCAGTAGACAGCTTGGCTGTGGGCATCCTGATGTGAGGGCCAAGAGTTTAGCTGTGAGCTGTGCCAGTTCTGAGGGCCAGAAAGATGTCACTCACCTGTTCTATTTATTACTGTAGAGGTAGCTACAGAAGTAGCAAATCTAGTACTTAGTAATGCTTATCTGTAGCAAAATAGACATTAGCTGATGTTCTGAACATCAGAATGCAGTATATTAGTACAAGGAAATGCTACCATCTGTGTTACAAGAAAATTAAAATTAGTTATTGCATATATACTCTTCAGGTTTTCAATCTATGAATCCCTAATGTGAGAATATCAAAAACTCCAATGCTATAAAAAGCATATTCAGATCAGGTATGTTGATGTATATTTCAAGAAGGTATTTTGTGATAGCTGCCATATGTGTTTAGATGCTATTGTGAGCAAGAGAGGTTGAAAAACAACCCATAATGGATTTGGATGCCATTATTTATGTAAGAGCCAGCAAAATAGTGCTTTTAACCTTAATTATCTCAAGCCCCTTCCCCTCCCACCCCCAGCACTATGTTCACTAGTTCTCGCCTTGCCTTGCCAGCGGGGAGGTCACTACTTGAGCAGGAGGGTTGAGCAGAAAGTCCTGGTGGTACATGCAGTGCAGCTACTTGCAGTTAACTAGTCTGGGGCATTATTGGTCAAAGTGCCTGGACATCTCCTGCATTCATCTCCACAAGGCTTTCTGGTCCCCAGGATCCTTTCCAACTTCCAGGATCTTTTTTCCAGCCAGGATCTTCACCCTCTTCTTTCCAGGCTCCCTTCTTTCCAAGACAACAACTCCTTTTCAGGAACCCTTATTTTTGACACCACCTCTTTTTTTTCTAGCACCCAAGCCCCCAGTTTTCCCAATTTAAATTATCTGTGAGCAGAAGCACAATGTGTGATCAGCCTCCCAATTGATAAGTCTGTTTCATGTCTCTATTAACTGGAGAATTCAGGATGTGTCACTCCTCAAATGCAGGTGTTAACAAAATTTACAACAAGACAGTATTTATTGCAGCTAGCAAGTAACAGCCTTTTGCTCGAGAGTTCAGAAGTTCAGTTTTGGACATTCACCCACACACAGACATACACCCAATCATCTGCTGCCTGTTAGCATTCACAATTTTAGTTAGCTATTTTTGCCCCTGTGACAGGTGCTTACCGCAGGAAAGTTTCTTCAGCCACCACAGATTCTTGCTCACCTTCAGATGCGGAGTACACTGCGCTCTGGTTCTCTGTCATGATTTCCCCTACCCTCCCACCCCGATACATGCACACACACCCCAGACCTGCTTCCCTGCCATGTGCAGTTTGTTCTACAGTCCATTAACAAGGTTGCATAGACATGCATGGCTGTCCTTTAACAGTACCCAATTGTAGTGCTGCTATAGCAGAAACATGGCAACTTATTCCCGATAAACCAAAACCTTAGAACAGCTGTTATTCTGAGCGTGAGTGACATAGCCAGCCTGTTGTGCTGATGCTGTTACCTGGCGAGAGGTAGAAGAGGCTATGACAGCTGAACAGGAATGTGCTAATCCAAGAACAAGCTGCTTCTGTAGTGAGAGACAGAGCATCGACAGGATGAATACATCATAGCTGATGTAACTCTTACCCTGTTTCAAGGTTTTGCACTGAACAGAGCCAAAGAGGGTGATCCTGAGAAACCCCAGGACGTACGGAAACAGCTGAGGAGGCAGCGTAGGACTTCCAGGCCCAAGTCCAAGCTGCAAGACAATTGAAGCAACAAGATAAAGCCTTAGAGACTTTATAACCAAATTTATAAAGAAAACACTTGGTAACAATAAAATGCCAATAGCAGTAAATGGGACTACATTGTCTGAGAGAGAGTGTGGATGAGGATGAGCATGATGATTATGAGGAAGGCCTGGGTGACCTGGATGGGTATGAATGTGTTTATCAGGAGTAGAAAAATCTAGCTCTGCCTTTCTTCAAACATTTGAAACATGTATATATATACCATATATCTTCTACATAATACCAAAGCTAGAGAAGAAATGCTGTCGCCACATCATTTACTGCAGGGAAAGGCTCTGAACACTTACTGAAGCACAACTTTAAGAGAGACTAATACAGCTTATGCTAAAGAGAAAGATGCATTGATACATAAATCTGAGATAATCGCAAAGAAGCATTGCTCGTTTTAGCTATATTAAAGAGAAAAGGAGGTGGCGGTAGTATCTTTTGAGAAATGGCTACTGATAAATCGGAATATCTTTAGGGAGGAATTGGAAATCAGTCACATACATGCCTTATAAAATTGAAGCGTATGTATTTCACCTGAATCCTGAAGTTAGAAGCACGGCAAGGGACAGAGGCACCTTACAGTAACATGGGAGGCAGCAGCTGAACCTGATGAGCCAAATGAGAGAGGCAAGCAAGCATCAGGGGGAAGGAAATGTCTTAAAAACTCCAGAGCAACAGAGATAAAAATGAGGTATTTCATCCCATGAGCTATCTAGCTCCCAAAACACCATTTCCTTGGGAAAAGAGCTGCAGCACCACTGAAAAGAGCAGTTATCGGGTACTGCCTCAAAATACTAGCTAAGCAAAGCCCCCCACAGGGGTTAGAGGAAGGAATCTCTGATTCATGGTCAGTGTAAAGGGCACACTAAGCTGAAGCTCTTTGGGGTGCACTGGAAAGGACTGTCAAACACCTGTAGCACTTAAAGATTAAATGCTGCTTCCCTTCAGGCATTTAGGAATTTAGTTTAAGCCGTTCCTTTTAGACCTGGCTTGGATTAAACAGCCAATGTTTTTAGTAACAGAACCTCGGATCTAGTGGCCCTGATTTCGCCCTGAATCCTTTACGAACTTAAGTTCTTTTTCCAGATCTTGTCTCTCGTGGTCAGGAACACCAACTCTGCGCAGTCCCCAGGAGTGGCAGCGTCCTCCCTCAGCCCGGGAAGGGCTGCTGTGTTGAAAGGTCTTCTGGTTGAAGACCTGAGTCTAGGTTACTGTGGCCTCCATTTTCAAAGAATCAGTCTAACACATGCTAAATTAACTCACCAGGCAACAGACTATGAAATCGGACATGACCGATCGATCCTTCAGCATTGATTCAGAGCGGAACTAATGGAATGTAAAGAAAATGTAAGGCTCTGTAAAGGCTGGTTATTTACCCATTTTAAACAATACATTTTCATTTAGGAACTGGGTGGAGGCACAGTGTGTGAAGACCTGACTAAAACGATGCACAGGGATATTATAAACTCTTGCTGTACAGGCTGAGGCTGGAGGGAATGGCTTTGTTAGATGCCGCTGACTGAAATGATTGCATGATAATTTTGGCTGGAGGCACCATCCTATCATCTGATGATCATCGTAAACTGTGCATGTGTAGTTTAGACTGGGTGATCCTGCAGCCAGATATGAAGAACGGTGAAGTCTGCTCAGTGTAGCACATCTATGCTTTGGCTCTTGCGGGGGAGGAAAAGAAAAAAATAAATTCTAGCACTTTCAAAGGACATTTTCAGCAGCACTATGATCCTTCGGCAATACTCTAGGAGAGAATAACCAAGGGCTTTCTCATAAGGTAAGTGGCAGGAAAAAATACCTTTCTAGGAAAGTAAGGAACAAGTAGATATATATCAGGCTTGAAGCAATTCAAATTAAAAAACAGGAGTATTTGTAACTTAATATTTCACCTTTTTTAAAAAGAAGAATCTTTAAGCAAAGCTTCATGAAGACTGGGTCTTTTTAACAATCTAGTTATAGGTTATTGCTCACTTCCTTGCAATAGTTATAATCAGTGGACCAACTGAGCCAGTTTACAGGTGTTACCAGATCAGCAATTCTCAGAACATCAGATGAATATATTGGCATTTTTCAAGAGTAAAGGCTGCAGAACAAAAAAGATTTCACATTATGACGTATCTTCATTTTGGCCACTGAGTTCCAGTTGTATTTTAATTTATAGCTTACAAAATTTGAGAAAGTTTACTTCCGCTTTTTCAAATCACAGCTGATGAATCTCTGCGACAAATTTAACATGGAAGTGATCTGAGCTGTGGAAAAGGACCAAGCAAATTTTAAAAGAAATAAACAAATAAACAAAGCAGTAACAAAAACAAGAAATAAAGAAACTTCCTCCAACAGAAATGGTGACTTTCCATCTGATTCTAACTGATTACACTCATGAATTTTTAATGTTTAAAATAACATATGGAAATATTTAGACAGACATAAAAGTAGTCAGTATAAAGAGAAATGTCACAGCTATGTACAATCTGTACTAGAAACTACATTTTGTCAGATTAGAATTAATGGTATCACTGATGTTTAAGTTACACAGAGCTCAAATAAGAACAGAGGAAAAGAAAGCAGGAAAATTACTACTAGAAGCACATTGCTATAGGAAGTTTGCAAAGATTTTTTCTGCTTGTTTCTTTGAAACTATGACATACATGGATGGATTTTATATTGCAGAGCTTTTTTTCTGTATAGATATTCATACCAGTGCAGATTTGACGGGGAGTGTCCTAGTATAATAAACTCGCTTAAAGAATGAATTACACCAGTCCTGTAATTCCTCTCCCCTGTTGGATCTGAGCTCAGGGCAGAATTGTTTAAATACTGGATGCGTCTACCAAACACTTCCGTAGAGTCAGAACGATAGGTTTATGCCCTTCTTCTTGTCCTTACTTACCCTGAACGGATATACGAACCTGACATTCCAAAATGGGCCATGATAAGTCCCAGAGCTAGGAAGAGGCTATCTTTTCAACCCTGGGATGAAAATAGGTCTCCTTTCCCTTTTATTCCTGCATTTATACCTTAGGATCTCACTAGGACTTTTTTTCCTGCCTCTATCGCGCTCAGTGAGGGATCAGACACTTGTAAGGAGCAGATGCACCCAAGGCTCCTTTGCGCAAGTGCTGTGTGTTGCTGTCAGTCAGTCACCTTTCGGGGGAAGTGATACACAGCAGCCAGCAAGTAGCACCCTCTAGTCCTCGACCTCTTGAGTGCTTTGGGCCTCGAAGCTTGCTCTACCCAAAACTCCACTTCCCACCTCACTCCAGATGAATTGTTTCATGTGCAGGTTCTGTATCCTCACTTGCAAGCTCTGAAAAATAGGTCCAACATTATTAGCTTCAGAAGTAACATTCTGTAGCAAACATTTTGACATATGAATACTTTTATACCCCTCAACCCATGAAGCTGCAAAATCTGCTATCTACTCTGATTTAAATCTGTATAAAGTTAGAACAAATATCTGACTGTACCCTGTAAAGACAAGGAAATTCAATTACAATAATTCTTGCTGATTTTTTTAATGTATCTTATTTTGGGGATATAAGTGGGAGGCAGGGAGTGGGAAAAGAATATTTCCAGATGCAGCATAGCAGCTAAGAAATTGCTAGAATAGTTAGGTTTCTGGAACAATTTCTTTAAGCAAAAGGGAAGTTCATTTTGAAGATTCAAATTTTCAGGAAAAAAAGAAATGTAATAATTAAGAATGTAGGGCACATATGCAGAGAATGACTGCACTGTTAGTTACAACTGAAAATCTTTACTTGTGGTGTGGATAAACACAGCCTCCAAGCAGAATCGTGCTGCGTGGTATCATATCATAAACTGCAGCCAAAATATATTGATAATGGTGGTATCGCCCAGCCGTACTATCAACTAAAATTGTGTAAGTTTGTGGGCACTGCAACAACTGCTCTTAAAAAGCTTAGAACTGGAATTTTACTAAGGATTGTAGATGAGTGGAAGTTTGGACTTTCTAGAAGCATTGTAACATAAAAAAATTAAATGAACACCCCTCGTATAGATAGGATTCAAGTTGCTTTCAGTATTTTATTGTCATATTAGCAGAAAGAAATCTGAGGGCACAAAACAATGTGCTGTGCTTTTACAGATAAGAAGACAAATATCTTAGAGTTCAAATGGTGATTGGGGGTACCGTGGAAATCAAGCATCTTGCAGCAGAATGTAGATCAATTTGCTGATGACTCAAAGCTTCTGGGCAAGAGCCAGTCAAACTGGTCGTCTCATACTCACAGTTATAAATCTTTGTATTGCTCCACTGTGTGTTCCCTTTTATTTGTGTGTTGAAATTTATAATTAAGTCAAATTCTTGGTGACTTCAATAAGACTTTAAATGAATAAATGAATAAATTTCAAAATATTAATCCTATAGGCACTCTTAGGATATGAATGTTCAGGAACTGAGACTATTCATACATGTATAGTTAGTTATGTGTAAATTACTTATGTATTCATATTTTTGGAATCCAAATGAGAAACCTGTGGATTTTTACTCTGGTAGATAGCAAAACACTGGATGAATGGCACTAAAAAGTTAGAAAATGAAAAATTGTCTATCACACATCTTGAAATTCTCTCACAGAAACGAAGTCCATAAGTATTATATCTTATTCTACTAGTTTTATACTCAAAGCTGCACCAAAGTCACAGACATTACAATAGAGTGGGTGTAGAATTAAACTATAGCTGGCAATAGATTTGCAAAGTGGAAAAAAAAATGACTTCTTACCCAGTGGGAAGAAAATACTGTTAAACTGTAGGCAGTTAAGAAGTACTTTGACTCACAGCTGAAATTAGTCTCTCTCCAAGTTTAAAATACAGATTTCATATTTGCATCCTTCAGCAGTAACCATAATGTCTGTATTCATTTAATAACCCATTAAATGTAAAATAATGATGAACTCCTAAGATTGCTTGTGTTATTAAAATATGTATGAAACATTGTTATTAAAAAGAAATACTAAAAAGGGGCCATTTCCTAAAGGAATCCAGTAGTGTATTAAAATAAAATAGAGGTTTGTATTTCAGATATGAACCTCTGACCATGGGGGACTGGAATTTGTTGGGCAGCATCCTTGAAGAAGTGCACATCCACTCCACCATTATTGGCAAAATCTGGCTCACAATCTTGTTCATATTCCGGATGCTGGTGCTGGGAGTGGCTGCCGAAGACGTGTGGGATGATGAGCAGTCTGAGTTCATCTGCAACACAGAGCAACCTGGCTGCAGCAATATCTGTTATGACAAAGCCTTCCCCATCTCTTTGATCAGATACTGGGTACTGCAGATCATATTTGTCTCTTCTCCATCTCTTGTTTACATGGGCCATGCACTCTACAGGCTAAGGGCTCTTGACAAAGAACGACAGAAGAAAAAGGCCCACTTGAGGGCCCAGCTGGAAGACCTGGAGCCCATGCATGAGGAACACAGGAGAGTGGAGAGGGAGCTACGGAAGCTTGAAGAGCAGAAGAAAGTGAATAAGGCACCCCTGAGAGGGTCCCTGCTGCGCACCTATGTCCTACATATCCTGACCCGGTCAGTGGTCGAAGTGGGCTTTATGATAGGTCAGTATCTTTTATATGGGTTTCACATGTCCCCCCTTTACAAATGCACTCGGCCCCCTTGCCCTAACACGGTGGATTGTTTTGTGTCCAGACCCACAGAGAAGACCATCTTTATGGTTTTCATGAACAGCATTGCCGCAGTCTCCCTCTTCCTCAACATCCTAGAAATCGCCCACCTGGGCATCAAGAGGATAAAGAAGACCCTCTACGGGCGGCCGCGGCGGCCGGCGGCCCCGGCCGAGGAGGAGCCGAGCGTTTACAGCGCCAAGCAGAGCTCCGCGCTGCCGCCGCCCCGCGCGGCCAGCAACGCCGTGGCCCCGCGCCCCGCCGCCGCCGCCGCCGCCGCCGCCGCCGCCGCCCCGCTCCCGCCGCCGCCGCCGCCGCCGCCGCCGCCGGGCGATCAGCACCGCGGACAGCGCCGCGCCGCGCCGCGCCGCCGCCTCGGCTCGGCTCAGCACCACGGACAGCAGCCGCCGCCGCCGCCCTCCGCCGGCGGCGAGGAGGCGCCGCCGGCCGCCGCGGGCAGCGCCCCCGGGGCGGCGGCGGAGGGGGCGGCGGCGGAGGGGGCGGCCCCCGCCGCCCGCCGGGCGCCCCGCAAGCGCAGCCGGGTGAGCATCTGCAGGGACTTCGGGGAGGACCGCTGCGGTTCTCCGAACAGCGGGCACCACGCGGGCGCCCGCAAGTCCAGCTTCCTCTCCCGCGTGCTCTCCGAGGACCGCCCGGGCAGCGATAGCGAGAGCACGTCCTCCGCCGGCCCCGGCCCCGGCCCCGGCCCCGGCTCCGGCTCCGGATCCGAGGGGAAGCGCAGCGAGGAGGGCAGCCCGCCCAGCAGCCCCCCGCCGCCCACCGCCACGGGACGCCGCGTGTCGATGGCAAGTAGCGCCCCGCGGCCCCCGGGGTAGCGGGTGCTGCCAGGGCGGGGGACAGAGGCGGTGGGGGCGCGTGCTCGGGCACCGGCTTTTCTCTCCCGGCCCCGGGGAGGAGCGGGCAGAAGCAAGGGGGCCCGGCTTCACACCTTGGAGAATTGGGCCTCCTGACACAGTCCCAACATGGCACAGCTGCGAGCCCTCCAGAGCAAGCCATGCTCCGTACACTCGCTTCCCCCTCTCTGGTGAGGGCAAAAAACCTCACTAGGAAATTATTCATCACCTAGGATCTGAAGTTCATTTTATCAGTCTTGAAGTTCATTTTATTTAAGCTTATTTACACCTTCCACCTGAGTCTACATGGACTGTCATCTAGCCCAGTGGAGCTTGTTCAGCTCCAGCCTTCTTGAAACTAAGGAAGAGAAGTCTTGAGTGGATTGAAACCAATGGCTCAACTTCCCTCAGCTTCAGGGAGTTTCTTTGGGGTGACCACTGGGCTGAACAACTGCTCAATGAACAAACCAAAAGTTCTACATATTAAACACCAAATAATTGCAGTGACCATTCCAACAACTACAGAATATTGTTTTCAGCAGCTGTTCCTATTCCGTGGCCACACACTCTAAACTTCCTTATGTTCAGTGCAAATAAACAACCAGTGCTCGCATTCAAGCGCCATCTAGTAGATTTTTTCAAAGATAATTTGAGTTCTGGTGACTCTGAATCCTGAGATTTGTCCTCTGAGGACAAACAACAAATACTTCCAGGACAATGCCCTTAAATAACTTTTTATAGGGCATGTAATAGACAGAAGATTGCTTCACATAACCCTCAAAGTGATCAATTCTACTCAATTTTCTCTCACTCTTCTTGAAACATGAACTCCACTACCCTCAACAACAAACCACACAATATGCCACTGGTAAGAACCAGAAAATGCTCTCAATTGTTGCTCATCAACAATTTATGACCTCCAATTTTCATGGAATTATAGCTTCTACAACATATAAATAGTATAAACCATTTTAAATTTTCACGTAGAGGCCACACAATCACTTTCCACTTTGTGTGGAGTGGATGTAGAGTCCAACTTGTTTATCTTTTGATTTTTTTGATACTGAAATGAGAAGGTTCCCTAAAAAATGAAGAGCAAAAAGATATTAAACAGGATTTGGGTAGCATCTTGTTGAAAATTTATACAGTCTGCTTGGCAGCTTTTAATGTTCAGTGACAGTGAAACTATTTTTCAGGTTAGATCTGGAAGAAATATATTCAGCTTGCAAAGCAATGTCGTTAGTCTTGAAAGTAACGTTGTTTTGGAATCCTGCATTTGTGGATCACAATGTATTGGACTGTTTCTAGCACTTTAAAATGTGACTTACGTATCTATCCTGTTTATAGAACATGATACTATAAAGTAAAGGTACTTCTATGTACAGTTCCCTCACTATTTTGGCAAACGCACTTTGGTACATGCATTGCTAAGGCACCTTCTGAATATCAGTTTCAGTATACAGATCTGTTAGTGTATCATAAAAATATTGAGCATTAATTCATCTATCTTTCTGGTCTGTAATTCCCTATATTCGCTATTTAGTTTTGGTTGTTAAAAGCATGCAGCATTGATCTAACTTGTTTTAATTTGACTTCCAGGAAACAATCATCATATATTAATATTTAGATAAATGAAATAAAGACTGAGTAGATTTACCTGTGTGACAGGAGCATTCAAAAACTAATTTTCCTATTTTTTAAAAAAAGCATTTAAAAGGAGTAGTATTTTTAAAATTCCCGCTGAAGTATAAAAAGAAAAATCTACTGCCTTGTCTGCTTAATAGTGACTTGCATCAGTAATATGGACACAGGAGAGGCAATTTGTAACATAGCAATGAATCTGTACCCACAAATGTTTTCTAAACAGCCAAAATACAGTCTATTCTAACCCAGATCTTATTAATCTTGAGTAGCCAAATAGAACAAAAGACTTACTGGAGCTGATGCTGTTCAATTTTCATTGATACATTTCCCAACCATCAGCTATACCTCCATCTTGGCTAGATTGTTTTCTGTTTTCCTTCATACCCCTGCTTGTCGCAGAATTTGATTATAGCAATCTTTGCATTAGCTGGGTGAGAAAGGAGTATCATCTCAACATTGAAACTATCAGTTTCTATAGTTCAACAACCATTCTAGCAACTTCTAAACAAATGCATGCTGAGGCTGTACTAAGATAGCGGGATGATTGCAGTTACCTACAGCCACCATATTCTTAGCTGAAAGAAAAGCTCAAAGCTACACAAAAGTCAATAAATACACCTCAAACTGCAAAAGTCTGCTTATAAGTCAACCACATCCTGTGAGTAATAACACTGAAAGTACCTAACAGATCTAATAATGCAGTTATGGATGCCTGACCTTTGTCTGCTGAGAAGAGATTTTTGAGCAATACTACCAATGCCATTTCCATGTCAAACCTGAGTCTCTTACCATAATAATTATGATGAGAGGCAACAAAATACTGTGGAAGTTACCTCCCACAATGTATTTCATCCTCTTCATCAAAATCTGAAAACTAGGTTGTTGATAGTAGTTGGCCAGATCATGATCAAGTGTGTATTTGCAATCAAGGTACAGAACTGCATCCCTCAGTAAGTGTAGGCAGCTCCTTGGAGGAAATGCTCATTTCTAATTTTAACAAAGAATGCGTTCAGTGCTTTTCTGTGAGCCCTCAACAAATGATTCAATAAGAAGTTGAACCCAAAATGCATGTTTGTCATGAGGATTCATCAGCTTTTTGGATTTTGGTTCAAATCAAATCAGCTACGTATATGAAAGAAGGAATGCTCTTCCCGTTCGTAGACGTCAACAGACCAACCATTTTTTGGCCACAGCCCAGACCAACTAGGTTCTGTAAAAATTCCTTGCCTGGAAATTGGTGGAAATTAATTTATTTCATGCCAAGCTATGGCATAAAACTTTGAAAAAAAAATATGCTACAACTCATTAGTTTTACACCCAAAACAGTCTGCATACCCTATTAAGATTCTTGGTCACTCTGTTGTCAAAGCTTATCCATTATGCAGAATGGCAAACAAGAATGAAAGAGACATAAAGCTTGAATAACTTATTAGGCCAAAGGATTCTTAAGAGTATGACCCACTGGGAAAAATGCCCTTTCCTTCAGCCTTTGCTGGTCAAAATTTAGGTCTATCAAGTTCAAAGGACAGATCACCAAAACAAGACCTTCATTGTATCAGTGAAAGAACATAGAAAAGTATAGAAAGAGACAGTCACTGCACGACATGTCTGTCTGAGTACAATGACCAGAGCATCATGGACTACACAAGTGAGCTAGCCTCAACTTGGTAGAGACCTGGGATAAGTATAGTTATGATCTACAGTGACAGGGGAATTCAGCCTCTAAGGAGGCACTAATACAGCCTAAATCACTCTCCCTGCTGGATTCCAAAACTTTGATATTGAGGAATTCAGTCAGCAAGCTTTGAAGTGATACAGAGCAATCTGTTAAATGATAACTAGCTCCAACATAATCACTTCCAAGGCTTGCTTATAAGATAAGATACTGTATATCCTCCAGGATATATATTCTAAGATATATTGTGAATTTATACATAGATCTGCCCCCAGTTTTGCATCTCTGGACACATTTTTTGTTTCTTTTAATTAAGGGAGATGCTGCTATGGAACAAAGGGGCTTCTTCTCCACTGTCTTAGCCTGCCAAGCTTCCTCAGGCAATTGAGCCTTACTCACAAAGGTAAACACACTTCACTCAGTTAGAAGAGCTGCACTGAATTATTACAACTACTTTCACAAAGGAGAACTGAGAGTTAGATTCACAAAGGTGTGTAGAAATTATGCTGCGATCAAGAGGATTCTGCACATGAACAATATTATGAGAAAAAAAAATTTACAAGGTCAGGCCCTCCACTGGTGGGTGAAATATTTTTAAGTCTGATCAACTTAATAGACTGATATAGACAAAGGTTATTACTAACTAATATAGATAACAATGCTTATTCTCTTGAAAGGGGAAAAAGCCAGAAATCACAGAATATTTAGGCACCTAATTCTTAGAGTGTTGCACTCAGGGCTATTGCCTCGCCTTGCTGTGCACAAGGCTGCCACAATGCCATTATGTTCATGGCATAACTCTCATTTTCATTCTGGGGAGCCCACAATAAGGTCTGAATACTCCAACTGAGCAATTAGAGAAGGAGAGAGCTTGGCTTTCCAAGTCAACCTTTGAGCCAGTCAACTGCTCTTCCTCCTAGAGCATTTTCTGCTGATCAAAGTAGCAATTGCACAACATCAGAACGCTCTGCAGAGCATGGTCACCACCTGACTCAGAAAAATTATCTTCTGATGTTGCATCTGCAAAGTATCAAGACAATTTAATTCTCCAAAAGCTGAATACAAATATTTCCACAAAGGTGGAAGGTTGTGCGGTTTCATTGCTACGTGCATTTGACTTCTGCTGTATGTGTCTCTTTCCAGCTTTCTCAATTAGAAGACTCCAGTTGCATGCTATCTGACATCAGCTATTTTTGACCCATAAACAGTAGTTTTCTAAAGAATCCTAAAGTGTGTTCTAAAGCCTGTAAGTTTTAATTTGGTTAACTGAGATGGGAAATATTCACATTTTACTTTAAAATTAATTAGACTGGCACCTCTTCTCACAAAGGCCAGTGCCTTTTAGAAGACTTAGTTTACTGCATTTGCACCAATAGCCTAAATGTTCACTGAAGGAGCTACTATAATAGAAATAACAGCCCCCTTGGTAAAAGTGCCCAAGGATATACTAAGAAGATGGGAAGACTTGACATATCTAGTGCTCCTGGTTCTTTTTTTTTTTTTTTTTTTTTTTTTTTTTTTTACGTAGATGGAACTAAGTTCCTGGAATCACAAAACAAAATTAGAAGTTACTAGAAGTTTTATATTCCTAACAACATTACAGCTCAACTTATTTCTTGGGAAACCAAGGTTATTGGATCAAGCTTTTCAAAAGCTGCTAGGTATTTTGGGGTCCCAAATTCAGAGTCTTAATTTTCAAGAGTTGTTATCTTCATTCTCCTTTGTTCTTTAGCTCACCCTTTCCTTCCAAGTCTTATACTTTCAGAGTGTCATTTCTTTAACACATTTGGCTGCAAAGAAATCAATGTATCTTTAAAAGAAAGGCCCCCTCCTAATGGTGAATGAGGGGGGTCTAAACCCCTGATAATTAAGCAGTACTCTCAGTGCACAGAATCAGACCCAGGTAGACCTGCTTGTTTTATTCATTTACTGACAAGAAAATCTCTGGGGCTGAAATCCTGGATCTATTGAAGTTGGGGAAATTTTACTATTTACTGGGCCAGGATTTCCTTCACTAGATTTCTTTTTTATTTCTCTGTGCTGTTCAACTCTTCTTCTACTTCTCACTTCTCCATTCAGCTCTGAGGTTTAACCCATTGGGAAAATATTCAGTAGTGAGGGAGAAATGAAAGAGAGCTGCTATTCAGCTTGAATACTTGCAATCTTCTCCAGAACAAGACATATTTACTCATCTTTTCAACTATACTTTAGGAATAAACATCCATTTATTTAACTAGCTGTGCAACTGCTCTCACTCTTGGGGATGGGAATGGTTTGATAAGCACAAATGCACATTGAAATAATGAATCTGATAACTGCAGAAGAGTGTTTTGACAGCTAAGCTCTACCAGAAAAGCTACAGGTGGGATGAGGAATTGGCAAAATCCTGTGTTCTACTAGGATGTTTGAGATGCCTTATATGAGAAATCTTTATGCCTACTTAATCTGCTAGTACATGCTGTTATTTTTGTATGGCTTTTCTATGCAAACTTCTTTTTTAAAGAAATATTCCAAACTAGTTTTATTCTGCACATTACATTCTGCCCTGGGGCACTCAGGAAAGGCTTGTGATGAAGACAGCCAGTGTACCAATTATCCTGCAAAACCTACTTCATCACACTATTCACCAAGTGCACAAACACAGAAATTAGAAAATGACAAGCTTTGGGGATAAAGAGGAGTTGATGAATGATGAACCCCTCTGAGGATTTGTGTAGCACCAATAGACAGCTGGATTTTAGCAAGTCAAGCTCTCCTAATTGACTCCATCTTTGCAAATGTATGCCTTTAGAGCCATTGAAAAATATACAAAATCCCTTGATGTGTAAAGCAAGGGCTATGGGGTGGGACCACTGATTTTAAGCAGGTTACTTTAGGGATTTTGGTGTAAAAACAAGCTTTCTCTCTCCCACCCCTACTACTAACGCTGAACAAAAATGGATTTGTCCAATACATACAAGGTAAGTATGTTATCAGCAATTCATATAAGCAACAGATCCCACCCCCACCCATCTGTGCATGTGCGCGACCTGAATTAATTACTATGATAACATTTCTTTTTCTCCTTTAAGCCATCTCAGCTTCATGCTTCTTTCTCTTGTTATCTTTCAGAGCATGCTCCTAGAACTATCATCTATAATGAAAAAATAATGACATTCTGAGGACAACAAATAAACTAAGGGATTGAGCACAAACTACTTTCAGCAGAAAGATAAAAAGCAGCTTATCTGTTGCTATGTTCCCCTCTCCCTCCCCTATAATGCTAAAATCATAATACAGTTCAAGAAAGCAAGCACTTATTTTATTCCTAAATTCTATGCCAATCCCAACAGTGTTGACTGTTAGCTTGCTCCAAAACTCAAGATTTTTCTCATGTGGACTGAACTGGATTTGTGCTGCCATTGCAGAAACAGCTTCGTGTCTTTGGGAGAACATATTGAGATGTACAACTTGTTGTGCAGGCTGCTAATGTTCATATCAGAAAATGGCCTGATACGTAACCTTTAAAGGTAGCAGAAGACCCAAGATACCTACAAGAAAGGATTAGTTTGATTTGAAAGTACCCCAAAAGGTTACAGGTTCTCAATCTCCCCAGGCTTCAGGAGCCAACGAATAAAAGATGCAAGAAACACACTAGGAATCTGAAGGCACAGAGAATTTACTAGAGAGAAAAATCTGTCTGAAGAATATTTTGCTGCTCTTCTGTCTTTGTTAACGTATTTCTCAAGATTTTATACAAACTCTTCATGCTAGTATTTCCTCCTCATAGCTAACATTTTTGGTTTCAACATTGAAACAGGAAAATTGGACTATTCATTTCAAATGCAGAACACCTGTGCTTTTCTTCAGTTTGCTATTCAGGAAGATCTGCAGGGCATCAGCTCAGGATCATGAAAATCTTATTTCCTTTGCTGTCTCATTAGTTCATATAGATGAATTGAAGCACAAGCAAAACTAGTAAGATTTCTTTTTCAGTTTGCTAAGACAGACGTGCTCTGGAGGATTGGATTTCTAAACAAGCTGCACATGGCCCAAGAAAGCAATCCCTCTAATTGTGTATCCAGAAAGTAAAGTACCTTACCATGGCTGTTCCTGACCCTGTTTCTGGCTACATGCTCTTGGCTGTCCTTATTTGTCAAGCTTGTCACAGCTTGTATTCACTATTGATGCTCTAGTCACTCAAATAGCCGATGAAACAGCTCAAGATTGCTCGCTATGCCTGTTTCCCTAATCATAAAAATCCTCCATAGGTTGACAACTCTTTGGAAGACTAGCAGAAAAAGAGAAGAAAAAATAGAAAAAGATGAAAGGAGTCAAGTATAAAGATTGAGATTGCCCTTTTTTTTTTGTCCAAGCACTCATGACATACATCCATATTCTGCCTCCCTACAAACTCATCGACAGACAGTTTGCCCATGTGTTTGTTTAGTATTTTAAAGAAAAAAAAAGTTTAAGATGGTGGCTCTTAAATACTGGCAGCAACTGATTAGGGATGGAGAAATAGCTTTGCTGGTGTATAGTCTCTACTATCAGGCTATGCATTGCTGCAACTGATGCTACATCTTCTGACAGATTTCAGGGGGTGGGAAGCTTTCTTCCTACATGCTCAACAGGAAGATTCAGAAAACTAGGAAACTCTGGAAAGCAACATTTCTGGTTTTCTACACTGAGAATTTTAGGGTTGAAAAATTGCAGGTTAACATTCACCCTGTAGATTGAGGAGGATAGAGCTTAAATCTGTAAGGATGGTGACCCATGGCAAACATGCAGAATCAGACCTGAGCAGCCCATGATCTAGGGTTTCCCCATTTGGCAGTAGAAAGGCCAGCAACTTCTCACTAGCAGCTTGCCCTTCTCCCCATGCCCCGCTGCAGCCTCCCAGCAAACAGGCCACATGAGAGTCCTCCAGCTGGTTGTGTCTCCCTGACTAGGCTTTTAGGTCACCTTGGCCCCGGTGAGAGGTGGTCGCCGTCTGCTGGGGTGTCTCCGAGGGCCAGTGCCCTGCTCGCATCCCTGCCTGTGTGAACGCAGGGTCTGCTCATCACGCCAGCGTCCACAGCTGTCACTTTGTCTCCTTCGCTTTCTGGGCTTCCTAGGGCCTAAGCGAAGCAAGCAGTCAATCTCACAAGTTCCTGCTTTGGAGTAGAACGCTGCCCTATTTTACACACAGGGATTTTGAGCAGTTATTTTCTTTTCGACAGAAACTCCTTCCAGCTTTTCTCAGGCTTTCAGTAAAGGGGAAACAAAACTCAACCTCTTTTTGCTTGTGTGCCTCCCAACATGTACACCAACACTTTACAAGACTAAAACAACAAGTTAGAAGAACTGCCTTAAATCAAGCACTTGGAGAGCGGGCATAGATATTGCCTATTTGATCTTCCAAAACATCATCTCATTTCATCTCTGCAATGAAACACCCTTGGCTGGTCCTGCTGCAGATCAAAGATGACTGGATCCCTGGTCAAAGACACCTAGTGAATTAAAAATGGGGTGATACGAGTGGAGATTTCTTCTTATGGCCAACAACTCACCAGGCAATATTGACTACATGCTACATACCCTCCAGAACCAAAACTGCAAACCGCGTGTTAATGCAGGACTGAAACTTCAATTTCAGAGTCAAGATACGTCGATTTACAATACATAATGATATGTCTTTATTTCATCAACAGAAATGGTGTCTAGACAAAATTCAGTTAACACTAGCAATTCAAATGAATGAAAAGGGCTGGGTGTCTTTTTTTTTCATTTTTGTTTTTTGCACAATACTGTATTTACAATGAGTAAATGACGTTTTAAATTCATTAGTTCATAGCAATGCTTTTTTTCCAAAAAGGTAAAAATTCTTAGTAACAGAGAGTAAGCATCAACAGCCACCTCATTTATTTATACAATAAAAATCACAAGAAACCACAGTCACCTAGAAAAAAAATAAAGACAAGCTTAAGAACTAGTACAATAAAATGATGCATTGAATTAAGTTACATTAATCGCATAGAATTTGTGTAAAAAGTATGTAGAAAAAACACCTGATGTAACCTGTTACAGTCATTGACCAGTTATGAGAGGTACAGAGGGTTATACAGGTAGATATGTGTGAAAACTGTCCATACTGTTTGACCTGGGGAGGAAGAGAAGAGGGGTTGCACCCCCTTGCATACACTGATAAAACCCTGTTTTGAATATGGCCTCTGAAGTTTGTAAGGCATATATAAGAGGTGCACTTGTAACCAACTGGTTCTGGAACAAACTCTTAGGGCATCCCCACCCTTGAAATCAAAGGTGATGCTTGAAATTAATAGTAAACAAACACGCATCGAAAATCACCAGAGTGTTTAGTATAATTTCTGCCAGTCTGAGGGATCCAGATATTTTCAGAGCACAAGAAGTAGTGAAAAACAGTATCTAAAACATGCACGTTTCTCTCAGGTGTATCGCCAACGCAGGGTAACGCCATCCCCGCGGAAAGGCGGAGTTTGCAGGCAGCGGACCCGAGCGGCAAGCGCCCGCGTCACGCCACGGCTCCCTCCTCCGCCCCGACGCCGTTTCGGAGGTCGCTCGGCTCCGCTCAGAGACGAGCCCAGGCGGGAACGCCAGCTCGGCCTCGGCCCTCACGCAGCAGCTCGCTGGACTCGTAGCCCGGGACCAGCTCTGCTTCTAAGCAGTCGATGCACTCAAACACTGCTGGCTGCTCTTTCTATTTTAGGACGCTAGTTTCGCCCCGCGTTCGCCAGAAGGGACGGCAGCGGTACCGCACGAACCACGCAGCGCGTCTCTCCTACGCAAAGGACGCGTCCCACAGCCAGTGAAATTCATAGCAGAGCAGGTGTCACCTAACCGAGTGTTTATCAGCTGTTTGTTCTGGGTAATCACCTTCGAAAAGGTATTTGCAGGATTCCTTCCCGCCGAAAGAGTGGTTTTGTTCGCAAAAATGGCAACAGTATACGTGCAATACCTTAAAATGCATCTCAGTATTTGCATTTGATATAAATAATACCTATCTTGGTGGAGTGTAGGAAAATACTGTACACTTTGTCTTTGCAAGTAATGCCATCAAAACTTTGAGGGTAAAGAGAATAATTATTCTACAGACCACCAACAATAGCTCTTTTAAATATAAACACAGTATTTGAACATATGCATATACACATATATTGTATTCTGCAGCATCAGATCTGATGCCTGAGTCATGAAATACTCCGAGGAGTATTATAAATACACATATATGTATTATAAACAGGAAAATACAAAAACACACACTCTGACTAGAATTATATATGTATGTATACATACATACATGTGTATATATATATATATATATGTATATAAAATTAACTTGGACTGTGTTGGCAGAGACAAAACTGAAATGAAGTCAAAATGTGTTGAGAGAATTTCTTGCATGAAACAGAACATAAGTTCTGTATGTTAATGACTTCAGTTTCACCTCACTTTCGATAAAAATAAGCCACTCTGTACTCAGCAGATCCCCTCCTTATGCAAAGACCATCAGCTCCGCTGCTCCTACTGAAGCTAAACCTTCTCTCGACAGACCTAAAATATATACTTTTAAAATGCTGCAAACATAGACTACAACATCCATCTGAAGTCACCACCAAATACATTGCCAATCAGAAAAAAAGGGTGAAAATAGTGCTCCTCAGAGGGATCACAGAGGATATGAAGTAGATCAAAATGCAAGCTCTTGTAAACCTGGCAAATGTTCACTTTGTCTCATTGCAAAATTCACTACAGCTCCTTTCTGAAAACCTACACTTCTTTTTTTCAACAACCACAGTAGTGGATTACATGACACAAGTGAGGATGTTGTGTTGATTCTGGAATCAGAGTGTTTCATCATGCTTTCTCCTAGTGGATCGGATTTCATTTTATTACAGGATTATACTGACTCTAGCATGCAGATTTGTTGTTTTATTAGGCAGTCATAGAGTTACATATTAAAAATCTAACTATACATCTATGTATTTTAATTTCTATTTAAGCGCTCCTTGGAATATAGACTTTACGAAGTGTTGAACTCCAGATCATCAATCCTACTATCAGCATTAATCTTTTCTCTGGCAGCAGTTAATCCATTTAGCAAAGTTATTTATCTAGTTCCCACTCTCCTTTTTAAAGAGAAGTAGCAGTTAGCATACTAATCACTGTGGCTTGCCTTTGCAGCACATTTTACTTCCTTGGGAAAAAAATAATACAAGGATTAGATCCAAAAATATAGTGCATCTTAAAAGCAGCATATACCCTTAGAAAGACATTTAATAAATTACTTGTACAATATATAAAATAATAGTTTTATACTGCAGCATCAAACTCTGACGCCTGAGTCGTCATATGTTAGGAAGTCTGTGATATAAATACTGGGATGTCCTGATAACACAGCCAACATTTTTGCTTTTGTTTTGCTTGTTTTATGTTTTGTTTTCTTTTTCTTTTTTTTTTCCATTTTTGCACTACCTTTTTGTTCCAGAATCAGCTTGCAACGAGCTTTAGTTGTGTTCAAGGCACCCCCAGAGAACGCAGAGAAACAAACACATTATATAGTGTAGTACTCACCTGACAAAGCATAACAAGCCTAAATGAAACGAGGTTTTCTGGTGCTACAAACATAGCAATCGCAAAGAAAAAGGAGGACTAGATACAGACTGGACAAAGCTTCAGGGACTCCCATGCCCACGAGAGCGGTGCAGCTGCCAGCAGGGAAACAGGGTTTCACCCACACCTCTCCCACGCAACGCCTGACCCATCAGATGCTGCACATAGCCTCTCTGACAAAAGCAAAGAGATCCTTACTTAAAGAGCACGGTGATCAGCGGCCAAACTCTTAAAATTAATAAATATTGCAGTCAGTTTTTTTTTCTTTTAAATGATATTCTTTAAATGGTTAGTTGTTTTGATCTCATGGCAGGAGTTGTGTATGTCAACTCACGTCCAGGTCTGAAACTAATTCTCCCTGTGTCTCCCTTTAAAGTTAGCCTAGTAACAGTTTTGAGAGACACATGGTTCAGGATAGCGAAAAAAAACTCAAAACAAAATAGAAACAAAAAACAATCACCACCACCACCACTACCACCACCACCACCAAAAAAAAAAAAAAAAACAAAAAAAACACTGAAAAACCAAGATACATGTAAATATAGGAAGCAGTGACACAAAATCAGCCACTTCTAATAAGGAAGAATGAAATCAAACATCCAGAAAAGCTCACAGGAGAGGGAAAGAGAGAAGAGAGGGAAAGACTGAGGAAGAGACACTTATTTGAGCAGTGGTTTTAAATATCAGTTCCCATGATACAGGAAATCAAGAGACCCAGCACCAGTATGAAGCCAGGTCAAACCTAAGAGCTGCAGCGCAATGGGTTGTGTGGGTGGGTTTTTTAAATCGTTGGAATGAGGTCAAGAGTACCAGTTGCACATGAGTTGTTAGCAGAGTAAATCTTCATGTCAGGAAGCAAGTTAAAACTTGGTTTTATACTCATAAAACATTCTATCTATTCATATATATAGGAGGTCACTTAAAAATAAAAAAGGCAACAAAAACCATCTTTAAAATACTGTGTCAGTTGACCCTTCCCTCCCTCCCACCCATTTCCCCTCACCCCCAAGTAGCTATGACTTTATAATGTGATTCACATTTAGTTTTAAATTCTAGCTTTCACCATGGTCTCATAGAAACAAAACTTCTCTGTGAAGCACAGAACTGCTTTGCAACGTCAATGAATTCAAAGGAAAATCAAATTCTCCCCAAAAGAGCTTCTCAGTCAGTTACCTGCAAAAGACGGCTGGGAGGGGGTTCAAATATGGTTAGTTTAATATCTTTTAAAAAGAAAAAAGATGACTCCTCCCCCCTTTTTCAACCTTGTGAACTAGGAGTTTATGGCATTTGTATATTTTCGAACACCTAAAGGTAAGGATTTTGTACAGTAACGATTAATACTTAAACATAAATATTTTCCTACACTATATACTAGTTTTCCTTTGTACATGCGGGGGAAAAAAGTATTTTCAACAAACATGGCACATGCTATATGCATTTCCTCCAGGGTAGCTTGGCTATAAGAGTCTGGGGGAAGAGGGTAAAAGCAAGTGGGTGACGGTCCATGCGCACAGGCTCAAGATGTAAGAAGCGGAGAAAGGGAGCTGATTCCTCCTCCAAGGTAAAGACGCTGATCTACCTCAAAAAAGCACCAGCACACACCTCTAGTGTAAACGTTAGCACAGAAGACCACATTATCACTCAGTGCTTCTGAGAAGCGGCTCCTCCCATTTTTTTTTTTTACAGGTGTGAACAGCTGGTCATTTTTTTTCAGCAAGAGCAAACAATATCAGCCAGTAAAGCACATGACAGTTGTCGTCCAGGATAAAGCCACGCAACCTGGCACACGTAGGGCAAAGAACCACAAAATAAAAACTCAATACATTTAGAATAATAATAATAATAATTATTAAAAAAGCATTAAGAGGACTTTTTCTGTCTACACTGTACATACAGATGTTATGCTCGGAAAGCTGCTGTCCCACACAGTCATAACATGAGTCAACATTGCTTAAAATACAAATCCAATACAGATACAACTAAGCCAATTCACTGAGTAGTCTCCTTTGAGACAGCACTCTTTTAGCTGCAGTTTGCATTGAGGGTAGTGCTGCAGGATGAGAGCATCCTGAAACACAAGAATCTGAAGGGTAAGTAACCAAACTGGGTGTTGACAGATTAATGTTTTGCTCTTAGAGGATACAGTGCTACCTTGACTTCTGTATGGAAACCAAAGTCAACAATTAGGGGTCTGATCCTGCAACAGTTCCGACCAAAGCAGGATCACTGACTTCACCAGACCCAACTCTGCAACTCGGGTCTGGTGAAGTAAACATCTGGGGAAAGCTAAGGTGAGGTGCTACGGACTAGTCGGAGTTGCAGTCGCTTCCACGAGTAAAGGTTGCAGACTGGGGCTGGATGAAAAGTCCCCCAAAGTGTATCGATGTGATTTCCATTTACTTTACTTTGTGGAACATAGGATGAACTGATCCAGTTGTCAAATACTTTTTTCTTTAAAGAGTGAAATATACTTTACCCTATAAGAATCCAAAAGCATCATTAACAGCACTTAAGCTTGGTATGTGAAACAGAAAGAAGTCTGAATATAAAAATAATTCAAGCAGATTCTCTTTACAAATTGTATAGTGAATTCAGTATTTGGCAAGACTGTTTTCCTACATAATGATCTCCTGAGTGTTTGTCTTATTAGCTAAAACTTTTCTATTTTCTTTAAGCCATAAAGCAAAGAAAACCATATACTCAAGTTATTCTGAAGTCATGACTTCATTTATGAAAAGAGGTTTGACCAGAAACTCAGTGCAAGTGGCAAAGTTGACCATTACTGTACAGTATCTGCAAGAAAATAAAATAAGTCCACATTGCTCAAATGGCACGAAATGGCTGTGCCAAAAAATTGTCTATAATAAAATCTCAAATAAGCTTCCAACATTAAAATTTTATAAATAAGTACAAATTGAATGATATTGCTGAACTGCGAACTGAGAAAAAAAATTGTGTAACAAGTTACCAAACTAGTTCTAGCGTCGAAGACAAAAAGGAATGTTGGAACTTGCTTATACAATATAAATGAAAGCTTCCAGTTTGTAGGATGAGAAAAATTGAGGCATGCAGGGACTTTTGCATATGGATATATATATTTTATATATATTATATATACTATGTACAGTTTATCTATAAAACTTTGATGTGTAAAGAAGCTGTCTTCAATGAAAAATTGAACATTCAGAGGAAATTCCTGAGTTAGGGTTTTGTGACATGGGCCACTGAGAAAAAAAGCTGCGGTTGGGTCCTCAGAGGTGTTATGTCCATCCCTGTTAAGATTGAAATTAACATACAAAAACAGACAGTGTTACCACTGTTTAGTTCCCTGCCTGAGCGAGGGATAGCACCATTGTGAAGATAACTCCTGCTTGTAGAGAGGAGGGAATACTTACAAACAGTATTGCTGCTAAGACCACTGTAGTGTGCACCAAATACGTTCTTCTAGACAACAAATGAACACTGCCACTGGCTGACTGAAGAACACCTGACCAGGTGTAACGTTAAGGTTACAAGTCACTAGGTGTAATCCTTCCTAGGTTGTTCATCTGTTGTACATTTATCAGTCATTTCCTGACAGAAGTCTACCGTGACCGTTTGGCTACTCTGTTCTAGCGGAAGCTCTCTCTCGGGGTAAGTACCTTGGTCAGCTCCATCCAAACCCCCGCCAGCCGTGCAATTTTCCGAGACGTTGTTTGGCAGCCAAGGCGCTCCAAGCTGCACCGAGCCTTGCTCCGAGCAGCACTGCATGCTTTCCCCAACGCACTGGGATGTTACCAGGCTCTGTTCTACTCCCACTGGTGAAGGGCTGATATTGGTGGCTGTCTGGAGATCCATAGGTCTGAGAACGGGGCAGTATCTGTGGAGAGCTTGGATCTGTTCAGGGCTCTGCATGTCTCTACACACTTCTTGGGAAAGACACGAGAAGTTATCTAACAATTCTCCCATGCTTGCTTTCAGCTGGTTCCTTTCTGAGAGCAATTTCTCTTTCTCACACACCTGAAAGAAAGAAGGCATCTTAGTTTGGTGGAAGACCATCTACTGGCTGCATGCACCATGTACACAAGCAGCAGTGCCCAAAAAGAACAGTAACACATTACGTTTACTTTTATATGGGCAGAGGATAAGTCACAGCGATATCAGCTATTCTGGCCACCAAGAGATCTGTGCAGACTGTACCTTGGGAACCATCTGGGAAAATACATTTGCACTGGAAGACAATGGAGTCACGAGTTATTCCCAGGAGACCACTAGATCCCTGAATAAACTAAGGCTGCTTGATATACAATGGAAAAAAAAAAACCCAAAACATTTTGATGGAGAAAAACCATTGTCTATCCAGACAACGAGATATCAGCCTAGTTCCTCAAGCAAGATATGTGTTGGCAAAGTTCAATTCACCTTCTAGATGCTGGGAAATTCAGGCAGGCAGGGTGCACCCTACCTCAGCCTATGCATCAGCTGAATACCCACTGCCATCGCGATGCACGTTATTCAGAGGAAGAGGTCTGGGGAAGTGTGTTCTCTGAGGCCTGTGCCATAACTCATTTTCTAATGTCCTAGTACTTTCAGGTCTGTTTTTTACTTCATCATGTATTTTTATGAAGATGTACATGAAAGCCCTAGAAGTAGGCAGGCTTTTTCATTCACAGTCAGTGCAACAAACTCAGTGGCGTTTTCCCTTTGTTCTGATCAAGCAAAGCTCTCCCTCCTGTGCTCACAAATATCCCCTCCCCACCAGCATCTAACTCAAATATTTTCAATCAAGAGTTTCACTGTGTCAGTGAACTGCTCTTGGAGGGAACAGGGTGAGAGACAGGACAGTGCCAGTGAGGACGAAAAGGGAGAAAGTCTGTTAGGACTACTTGTGTGAAGGACTTTGAAGATTGGGAAAAGGAGCTCAAGTTGGTCCATGTGCAACTGAGTCCTGGCTGTGAATCCATATGTTTCTTAAAGTTTTGGGTGATGAAAAGGGGCCCAGCACAGAGATATCCAACCAGAGTCATCTTGGTCTCAGACAGGCTCTAGGCGAGTGCTGAGCAGGCAAGATTTGGCTGCCACCTGCAGCACCTTCCGCAGCATTCATTGAGGAGGTATTAGCTGTAGCATGCTATGTTGTGAATGCAGAGAGCCACTTCATGTCCACAGCAGTGTCTGGACTAGTAAGGCCCAAAGGTAGCTGGAGTGTTGTGTGCCATGGGGACAGACCCCTGACTGGTGCTGTGGGAATAACCGAGGCTAGGGGCAGCTCAGGAGCTCTGCCATTGCACAAGCTCACATCTCTGCAGGGCCGCTCCCATGCTCAGGTGTCAGACAGGAGCGGTCGGGCACAGAGCCAGAGCCAGGCCAAGAGTACGCCTCCAAAAACAGTGGCTGACTCAGTGCAGGATGACCAGGATGGTCCTGCTGCATTGCGGTTTCCCCTGTCCCTTTCCCAGAGAGGGTGGCATATTGCTCAAGGGAGTATTTCAGATTTCACACAGAACTAGAGCTATATTCAGAGCTAACCTGACCCTGAAAGCACTGCAGCTATGTACCTCACCTAATGACATTGCTAAACCCAAACTGTCACTGCTTCCGTGGTATGAGAACTCCACAACTCAGATATTCCAACTATGAGTGGCGGAAAGCTGATAGTATCATTGGGTCCAAAGCCTGCACTGTAAACATACAGCTGTGCAAATGACAGAGAAAAAAAGAGAGCAGTGTACACGAAAAGCACCAACTGCTAAAATATTGATAAATCTATCAGGAAAGCATAAAAATAATAAAAAAATAAACAGATGCTCAAATACATCTTGAGATAATGAATTATGGAAGAGAATATGCTGTGAGTTTGCAGGAAAAAAAGGGAATGTGAGTGGGTGATGGATGAGTGAGGGAAGGCAGGCAGAAGAAATTACCTCTCAACCTCAGAGCATACAACCATTTCACTCGCTGTCAGCTCTAAAGCCATCTGTGTCAAGAAGATGCGTGACTTACAGGAAGTAAGGGCAGTGGGGAAAGGGGGTCTTTCACTGCCCCCCACCCCAACAAAGGAAAAACCCCTTAAACTCTAGTGCCAGTACATAATGAAGGAGACTGGAAATTACTGGTCACAAAGTGGACAAAAGATGACAAAGGAATTTCCACTGACCATGTATTATGTTAAGTCAACTGGAAATTCACTGCTAGTGCTGGTTTTCCTAAGAGTAAAGTAAGATCCTGAAGCAGAATTTGTATGGGGAGAGCGCAGGAGTGCTGGAGAGACGAAGCTAAGGCTGTATGAGCCTGTTTAATTTTGTCCCTTTACACTCTTACGCATCTCACGATTGTTTTGCTTCCACAGCCACTTTTTCCAGAATGCTGCACCAGATCCCACATTGCTGCCTGCTCTAGTACAGCTTACTAGTTAGAAATTCTCCAAATTTCTTTTGAAGACTCCTACATCTCAAAGAACTTTCAGTTCCTGAAAGCTGGCGGGGAGGGGGCCCTCAAGGTCACTCATACGCCTTGTATTCATTTCTCAGGGATGCGTATGTGCTACGGGGAAAAGGAGACTTGATTTTTTTTTTTAATACACAGTCAACTGTTTTAAATAATGAAGGTCATTTCCCAGGATGCCATAAGCCAAATGAACACAAACTAATTTTAAAGTAAAGCATATAGGTATCAAACTGAACAACCTTAGGGTGGTCCAACCCTTTGAGTGCTACACCCAAAGCTCACCCATAAGGTGAACAAGAGACACATACTCTTCTCCGCTGAGACACTGGTTCAGTGCAGAGAGATGGATATCTGCAGCTAAGACTGAGGCTGCTTCTCCTGACAGCCTCAACTGGGCACCTCTTTTTCACCCTGCAGAATCTCTGACTCATACAGCACATGCTGTAGATTACACTTAGTGAAGGAAGCAGTTACTCAGTATTTTGTTTATCTCTGATGTTTTGTTTGTTTGCAATAGTCAAGCACCACTACGAAAAATGTTTTTATTTTTGTTTCTTTTTTTTTTCCCCAGGGCTTCAGCACCACAGCATTCAAAGACTTCACAAGCACTGATGGTCTAAGCCTCCCAACCAGCTTGTGGGGTCAGTGTCACCTCTATTTTACAGATGGGAAACAGACATGCACAGCTTTGTGCCATTTGTGGGGTGTCGATAACTCAGCTCCTTCCAACAGATCCCTGCCTCTTTCACACTGTTTGCTACAGCTTGAGAAGGGAACAAAGTAAAACGAAGCCTACTTTAAAAGTCACTTTCAACATTCAACCTGTTATCACAAGAACCAGAAGTGCCCCATTTTCCATACCCACTGTGTTCAACTTACAATGAGCATATTTCAAATGTGTATATAAACATTTAAGCGAAAGGCTCTAAATAACCTTTAATTTTAATGGAAACTGGTTGTGCAAACAATCTCTGTTGGCATGGAAATCAGCCTCGGCTCCTTTTTTTAAATCTATGCAAATAAATACATTCATCACTCAAACTCTTGGACATTCAGAGATAGAGTTTAATGCTGGACTCCTAAATCCATGCTGTACAGTGAAATTAAAGCTTCCTGCCCTGCATGCTGCACACCCACACCTTTTATAGTGGCTGAACTGAGACTCTTACATTATTTTGGAAATTATCCTGGAAAGCTTTCAGGACTTTCAAACGCTCAAGAGGTGTCAACCTATCCTGAAATTCCAGTGCTGTGTTCCTCCAGCTGCGCACTTCCTTCGCGGACAGTATCGTGCACACCTGATACCTAGCAGCTAAGCCATCTTTTCAGTATACCTCACTGTTGAGTCATTCCTATCTAGGAAATTACACTGCTGCCTCTCTTCTCCACGCTTAGAAGACCGCCTCCAGCTACTTGTCATGTCGTCTGATGGATATAGCTATCCCAGCACTGGCCTCGGCACACGGTTGGTGTGTGTGGGTGGTAGTCTGTAGACTGAAGGCTCATAGCAAAAGACATGATCCTTGTTTCAGGACTCTTTTTTATTGTGTACCAACTTGCTTTCTCAATGGGCAGAGGAAGAAAGGGGAAGAGGAGCAGGGACCTCAGACCACAGGGGCATTGTCAGAAGGGATGGAAGTCTTTTCAGCTAAAGTGCCTACAATTGAGATATCTACATCTGACACAGCTCTCCAGGTGATCTTGTTTAGTCATGGAGAGAAACAGGCACTTCTGGGCTGTACTTCATCTCCCTAGTTGTAGGATGAGACAAACAAGACTTGACAAGAATCAGTCTTTCTTCACTGACTATAAAGGAGACCAGGATGACTCCTGTCCAGGATGACCAGCTCTAGTGCAGGTGTCTATATTGTGGACATCTTAATTTAGCCACACAAGTAACACCTGGGGTGTCCATACCCTGAGTAAAGGGAGAGGAGTTTTCTGAGCAGCCATTTAGCCTCACTTATGTCACCTCACCTCCTTAGACTAAAATGTGAGAGCACTGGGCAGTAGTACCTCAGCACACAGAAGACCCTTCCCTATGAGCTCTTGCCAATGAACAGACTGTGTTTTACCCAGTCCTCTTAGGAGTACACTATTGCAAGAGACGCTGGTAAAGTAAAGTTGAAGCAAATCAACAGCCACCACATGAATCATGGTGGGGTTTGCTCCATGAGGGTGAGAGGGAGGGAAGAAGACAGTGGGTGCAAGGAGGAGCATATCCTTGCCATCTTGTTGCTCTAAACCAAGTGAATGCCCACTTGTCTACATATTTGCACCATTGGCTTTTTCATTTCTCTTGCCATTTCCTCAATGAATGAAAGAGCTGAAGAGAAGACATAGCAAGCTGAAACATCCTGAAAACAAAGAGCTGCCCCCTAGCACATCACAGAGAAAGAAAATCTCAATGTGGGGATGAAGTTGGCCCTGCCAGAGGAAGAGGCTGGACCAGATGATCTCCAGAGGTCCCATTACACCTAAGGGTTCTGTGAATCCTGTCAAAAATTCTTGTGATGGCAGTCGGGCATTTAAGCAGGGGTTGGATAAGGAAGTACCATTGTGGATTAGGTAAATTAAATTGGGCCTTTCCTCCTCACTGAAAAACATGCAAAAAAAAAGAACTGGGATACAGGCTTCCCTTCAGGCTTCAGACTCACTCGAACATATGCTTCTGAGATATCAAAATAAAGGAATATTTAAGCTTCACCTCACTGGAATTTCATATTTCCCATCTCTATTCTATATACACATACTAACATACTTCTATCAATTACATGTTTGTATTAGTGGGTTCACTTAGTTGCACATAAAGTAACTGAACCCCCGAGCAGGAAGAGTTTGCCGGACCCTCCAGCCGACGGCTGGCCGGGAGCTGCCGAGGCGGCAGCGTGCCACTCACCAACTTGCGGATTTCACATTCTAAGTTCTGAATACAGTCCAGTTTTCTCTTCCGGCAGCGCTGGGCTGCAATTCGGTTCTTACTACGCCGACGAACATCGTGGATAAACTCTAGCTGTTCTGAGGTTAACTTGTGCATCTTTATCATCATCTGGAAATCATTCCTTGGAAGATCTGTGATTTGATCAACAGGAAAAGGAAGTTTCACCTAAAACAAACAAATACAAGACAAGAGCAAACACAGAGTCATATTTTGCTTGCTGAACGCAAGCTGAACAATGCTGAGCGGAAGGACTATTTGCTGTGCTCCCATCTCCTAAATAAACAACACATAAAAGGTTTTACAATGAGCACGTTTTTACCACTCCCTCTTGGCACATGTGGAGGATCAGTTGGTAAGGATCTGAGTAATCATACTGAAACCAACAATACAGATGAATCCCAGGTAGAAGTTTGGTCTTTCTAAGAAGCTCTAATAAAAGATCTCCTTTCATTAAAATGAGGCTCCATCCACTAAGGGACACAGCCTTTTGGAAACAGTGAAGTGGCTCCCTGCTACTAATTTCAAAGTAATTTCAAAGGATGAGTTAATGCTGCAGCAGGAAATCTGTCTCTGCATGGCCTGCAGGACTGAAAGCTTGATTAGGTGTGAAGTTAAAAATGCAACTGAACACCTTAAGTACATGAAAAATAACATATCACAATTAGGACAGGTTTTATAGGCAGCACTTCAAATAAGCAGTGTGCCACATCAGAAGAATGGGTCAGAGTAGTGTGAACAAACATATTTTACCCTCCTAAAAATATACATGTTGAAATAAACCAGTATTTTCTAAAATTTTAATACTCGTATACAGTGAACAGTACCAGAGCTTCATTTCTTGAAAAAAATAGTCTAAAATCTGCAGTAAAATATTTTTTTCTACTGTCCCTGAACAATCAATCAGGTTTTGATTTCAGAAATTCTAACCATGTCTTAAACTCTTATTGATTATGTACTGAAGCAAAGCAAAGCAAAAAGCTGGAATGATAAATACAAACTTTCTCGAAACCTGCAGAAAGGCTAATGTGCTGAAACACGTCTGTTCGTTTTTTCTTCCAAACCTGTCAGCTTGCTCCAATTAGAGAGACCACCTCGCCCAGCAGATCCTGCTTCACTTGTAGTACGAGACAGATAATACGACTGTGAAGACAATAATGTTCTTGGGTAGACTCCCCTTTGGTGATCAAATAGTGATTACTTGACAAAGGAGATGGAGAAGACAATAACTGAACTGGTCCTTACTTTCTTTTTTTGAGTCATACCCACACTGTCCAGAAGATGGCAGTAAATATTTGCATTTCTGCCCTGACTTGGTACAATCCAACTGCTTTTGAACAAGGAGACTATTCTGTACACAGACTACCAAAGAAAATACACTTAATTTCTCCAGCCAAGCAAAAGATTCTGGTTGAAAAGGTTCCTTTGATATTTACAACATGGTTATCAGCCTCAAACGGTGCACTTCAATCACTCAGAGATAAAGAAAGTAACAGCACAGATTAGCAATAAAAGAAGGTATTTTCATTTGAGAGTTTAGCCTGTTTACGCAGAACAGTTTGCTAAGGACACATACACACAAACACACAAATACACTGACTTGGGCATCCACAGTCACACGTTCTCCCGTACAACCAGACATGCCAACAACCAGCACACTGCCCTGTTTATGAGCTTGCATTTCCTTGTGCTGTTTTGTCTTTGATTGATTTATCTCCAAGCCTGGGCCATGGGAAATTCAGTACAGACCCCTACTGTGTGCTTTTGCGTGCTTTCATGCCCTAAACATTGCCCTTCTGTCCCACCTGTGAAACTGGAGCCCAGACACAGCTTTGTAATGCGTTATTTTATGGGTCAATATGAAACAGCAAGAAATCCCAGACAAACACTGCCAAAAGCCCCCCCAACTTTTGCTTACGCACATAAACACTGACCTTGGACACGGTGATGTGGACTACCTTGTTTACTGACTGCTAACTAATGACAGAAAACTATTTGAGTTCCCCTTCATACCCTTTGGACAGTAAACATAAACTTAGTGTCATCTGATTTTCCCTCAAGCTTCAACCAGGGGCTGAAAACAAAAACAGCCTGTAGATTCCTCTGAAAGACACCACAGTTTCACTACAAAAACAGGTCTTTCACATGCTGAATTTTCCCTTGTTTTCTTAATTCCAAAACTGAGTTATTCCTCCCTCTCTCCACTTTCAAAATATAATTATTTGTGAGCAGGAAATGTGCTTGCAGTTTGAGTGGGAATGAAATCGAATCATCTTAAATCTGCCAGGCAGAAGTAGCTGAAGGGAAATAGGAAAATAAATAGAAACAGATTCATAAAGGAAAGGGGATTGAAAATAAAAATATCAACACAGCAGTCCAAAGGCTGCTGTCAGGAAAACCAGAATAATCCCAATTCTGCCATGTGCAGCATTGCATAGGATTAAAAAAGTGAAAGAAAGAGAGAGAGTGGAAGTGAGTCAGTCTCATTTCCTTCACCACGCACATAATTTTTATTGCCGCTTTCCCTCTCCTCAGTTAGTTATCAACTAAAAAAAAAACCCTTTGGCATGGAGACAATGAATAACTACACCAGCGTATTGCTGTAATAAGACGCTAGCGATGTTTTACATCACTGTAGGGCAAGATTCTCATCTAGCGCTAATCACAGTAAAGCTACAGGTCACTTTACAAGCGCTGGTGACTGGGCCACAGGTGGGATTCATCTGATCTGCTTTAGAGCTGCCTAAGAGTATGGGTTGGGACTAGCAGAGTCCAGGCTCCTGCTGTGGGCAGTAGGGGCAGAGAACGGCCTTCAGAAAGCAATTCATCCCACATGGCTTGTCCTCCTTGTCTACACAGAGGAGGTGCAGACAAGACGCTATACTTTAAGGCAGTTAAGGTGAGAGAGATCTCACCTGAGGTGTCTCCGAAAAGGGACAGACAAGCTTTTCTAATCTGTATAAAAACAAAACCAAACCGAAAGTATGTGTCCCCCTAAACTTTTCTTTTTAATAACTACGAATTTTATACAGAACTATTTCAAATTAGAAATGCAAGCAGGATTCTTATTTGTTCCATGCGTTATTACAGCCAGAACTAACTGCACAGAAAACGCAGCTCTTAAATCCTCACTGTTAGCAGAATTACTCTATCCCTTGACTTTTACACCAATAGCAGAGGCTCTGTTTTCACCTCACAACAAACATGTCCACACTTTCCACTACTGCTGCAACCTCTATTGCCCCTGAATTCTGGCTGATACCCCCTGAGAAGGTAAGACAACCCTCTCTGGTGAAAAATAAAACTTGCTCAGGATTTTGCGGTATTCCCTCCCTGCATTAGCATGAGGATGCCAGTGTAAATGTCATTACTTTGAATGGCTAGTAATAATAGTGATCTAGACAGACAGGGATAGCCATTGACTCAACAAACGAAAGGCCTACACACAGCCAATTAATTCCTTCAAACTTCACTAGTTAGTGCCAGCTGGGATCATAAGCTATTTAGTGCTATGCCGTTCACATTCTGTACTAATTACTGCTGCTGCTCTTCCCCCTCTCTTTTGTTGAGGGGAATAAAGAAAAGGAACAAGGCCCAGTACAGACTTAGATTGTAGATATGAGCGTCAAGTGTTTGGAATTTTCTTACCTCCTGAGCAATGTTGACTTTTTCACTATTTCTTTACAACTGAATTTCAACATCATCTTCCTCGAGTTGCCAAATACAAAAAAAAAAAAAAAAAAAAAAAAGTAGTAGTAAAGACACTGAACTTCCCAAGCCTGGCTGAACATCACAGTAACTAAAAGGACGCATATGTTATCCACTGGAAAAGGTAATCATTACGTATGGGGGTGAGGGAAGGCAGAACCCAATGCACCAACTACACCTTTATAAATGGTCCAAAATCTTGATCGTTTCCTCTTGAGTTGTAACAAATAAAACTGCTGCCTTAGGGCTCTTAAATTGAAAGTTAAAGCAATTGAAAGACTCCGACACTTAAAATTGCCTAGCACTTGGAAAGCACTCAAGACTCACCCCAGGAATGTAACATAGGAGCTGAATCATAGCAATGTTTTTTTTTTTTGTTTTTTTTTTTTTTTTTTTGATGTGGAAAGGGTAACTTGAGTCACATATGAGAGCCCGACACATCAGTGGTGTTTTTCCTAGCAATTTCATTAGCATGCAAGTCTTTACTCCACAAACACCGAGGAAGAATGTCAGATTAAGACATGAACTGAGGTGTGTCTACCTGTGTGCTTGAATCAGCTGCCTACAGGCCATTTGGGGCACTGTTAGGGGTCTGAGATGCCCAGTTGAGGCTGGCATACATACAAAATATTGGGGATCTGAACTTCCCTAAAGCAGCAAAGCAGGCAAAATATCCTAGAGCATTTAAATCACATTAACTACCTTTGTTTAGCCAACTGAACCAAGCTCTTAGTTTTTAAGCTCCCACTATAATCAATGGAAAATTAGTCAATGCAGTCAGTGGATCCTAAAAAGTGATTTAGCATACTAGGCCTCTGGGGCCCTGACTCATTTGCTCACACATACATGTCTAGTGCCACCCAAGATCCCTGAGGTATCTTAATCCATCCCCATAGGGCTGGTAGATATGACATAGGACTCATGGGCAACCTGCAGCCTTTTGAGGGATGCAGTCACAGATAAGGTGGGATATAGTGGGTTGAAAAGTCATGGAGAACTGGAGAGGTACCTGAGGACTGGAAGAAAACCAATGTCACTCCAGTCTTCAAGAAGGGCAAGAAGGAGGACCCAGGCAACTATAGGCTGGTCAGCCTCACCTCCATCCCTGCAAACGGGATGGAACAGCTCATTCTGGATGTCATCTCCAGGCATATGGAGGAAAAGAAGGTGATCAGGAATAGCCTGCATGGATTCACCAAGGGGAAATCTTGCTGAACCAATCTGATAGCCTTCTCTGATGGAATGACTGGCTGGGTGGATGAGGGGAGAGCAGTGGACATTGTCTGCCTTGACTTCAGCAAGGCTTTTGACACTCTCTCCCATATCATCCTCCTAGAGAAGCTCAGGAAGTGTCGGTTAGATGAGTGGACAGGGAGGTGGACTGAGAACTGGCTGAAAGGCAGAGATCAGAGGGGCGTCATCAGTGGTGTGGAGCCTCATTGGAGGCCTGTGGCTAGTGGAGTCCCCCACAGCTCAGTACTGGGTCACATCCTGTTCAACTTCTTCACCAATGACCTGGATGAACGGACAGAGTGCCTCCTCAGAAAATTTGCTGATGATCCCAAGCTGGGAGGAGTGGCTGATACACCAGAGGGCTGTGCTGCCATTCAGAGAGACCTGGCCAGGCTGGAGAGCTGGGCAGAGAGGAACCTCCTGAGGTTCAACAAGGGCAAGTGCAGGGAAAAATAACCCTAGGCACCAGTACAAGCTGGGGGCTGATCTTCTGGAGAGCAGCTCTGCAGAGAAGGACCTGGGAGTGCTGGTGGATGACAAGTTGACTAAGAGCTAGCAATGTGCCCTTGTGGCCAAGAAGGCATATGGCAGCATGGGCTGCATTTGGAAGACAGTTGCCAGCAGGTGGAGGGAGGTGATCCTGCCCCTCTACTCAGCCCCAATGAGGCCTCATCTCGAGTACTGTGTCCAGTTCTGGGCTCCCCTGTAAAAGAGAGACATGGAGCTACTGCAGAGAGCCCAGAGTAGGGGCTACAAAGATGATTAGAGGGCTGGAGCATCTGCCCTATGAGGAACAGCTGCAAGAGCTGGGCCTCTTCAGCCTGGGGAAGAGAAGACTGAGGGGAGATCTTATCAGTGTGTACAAGTACCTGAAGGGAGGGTGTCAAGGGGATGGGGACAAACTCTTTTCAGTTGTCCCGTGTGACAGGACAAGAGGCAATGGGCAGAAATTGAAGCACAGGAAGTTCCACCTGAACGTGAGGGGGAATTTCTTTCCTGTGAGAGTGACGGAGCACTGGCACAGGTTGCCCAGAGAGGTTGTGGAGTCTCCTTCTGTGGAGATCTTCAAGGCCCTCCTGGATGCCACCCTGTCTAACATGCTCTAGGTGACCCTGCTGAGCAGGGAGGTTGGACTAGATGCATCTCCAGAGGTCCCTTCCAACCTTACTGATTCTATGATGCTATATTAGGGCATCTGGATGCTTATGTTTAATTGAATGGAGCCTAGTCCACTTCTGATGTTCTAAACTCATCTCTTGTCTCCACTGACTAGACTTTTACTGACTTTAGTGGAAATTTAGACACTTAGCACACATTTACCTAAATCTAGTAGTCTTAATCTGGAGCTGGACCCTACCTTCAGTGCTGGCTCAGCTACAATGCTTGTAATTTCACAGAGAGCCAAATGAGACAAGTGCCTTGCGATTTAACAACCTCTCCACCTTTCCCTGCCTTGGTTTATGGAGTACGAAGCTCCAAAAGGCACAATAGCTGAATACAAAACTATCTCATGGCCTCAGTGACTCTGTAAATTCTCCATAGGCATTAACAGATACACATCATCTCATGTTCATATACTTCACCCTGTGCATACTTAAGGTGTCATCCTACATACCGTGAGGTATGAGGTTGATCCAGCCGTAAATGGGTACCTTGCTCATTTCAGCCGGAGAATGAAAAATGTATGAGATGAAATCAGATACATCACCCCTAAGCAGGCCTCAAGATTGAAGGGATGTCTGGGCTCAGTTTTGGTGAAAGACTAATTTCAGAAACAGTCCAAAATGGAGATCATGACCTTTCTTTTATCTGCAAATTTTTGCAAAATCTTTCAAGGTTGGCCGCTGAACTATCATAATAAAAAGTATCACGAGAAGCTTTCCAGTCTATGGCAACTAGAAATTTAAAGTCTAAAGGGGGTCTCATATATTTTTTTTTTCCTTTCCACCAGCTATAGTCCTTTCTCCAGTCTGATCCCATCAGTCACCCAATCTTTTCCCATTCCCACCTCTTCTACAGCAAGTGGTTCTTATTCTGGTCCTGCAAGTCACCTTTCCTTTCCTACCCAAGGTCTTCTTATTCGGTGACATTTATTCCAGTGAGCCAATGATCCTGATTTGGCTGCTCAAGATAGAAGGTAACAGTTCTTTGAATGTTGTGATTTACTGCATTTATTCTTACTGCATTTACTGTCATGATGCCCAGACTCAGTTTACATAACCTTGGAATCCATCAACATTCCCAAATATACAGAGCAAAATACACATCCCCCAACTCCACAGAACAACAGTAGAAAAAGACAACAAGTTGTGCACACAGGATTACAACACCTGCAGTCACTGGGAAGCATAGGCAGAGAAACAAATCTTGCTGCTCTTCCTCTATGTGACTAGATTTGGGCTTGTAAGTGTTTCTAATGGGACTGGACTCCAGAATATAAGCCACTTTTATGAGGTTGCCCTGGCAGGAGTAGAGGCACCTGACTTAGCTTGGACTGAAGATATCCAAGAAGCACAAAACTAATGAGCTGTCCTTTGTAAAACTGAGACGATAGAGAGGATGTACTCTCATTGGTTTCCTCATCCTGCTGCTTGCCGGAATTGGTAATGCCTTCAAAACTGACCTCTTCTTTTCACGTGGCACTCACATGAGGCTGGTAGCGGATTGTAAGAATAAAATGGTGTACCAAGGCAGCAGTGTTGTGTCATGGAGCTGGGTTGGGAAAAGCTCTCATCTGCAGGCTCTTGGCATCCAGCCTGGCACAGCAGGATTGACTGCCATACATCTACCTGGAGTCAACTCCAACCTCACCTGCTGAGAGCCATGAGGGATGTTAGGGTCAGTAAATGCTGCCTATGAGGACATGGCTGTGCAGAGAGAGCCTGGATAATCTGTTGATCATTCCACCTACTCGGTAGTCTTGTGCTTAAGTTATGCCAAATTTCAAGATGCTCGTTGATGAAAATTGTCTGTTGGCAACACAAATGGGAGATTGAGTTGGGCCCAGACACCTGCTAAGTCTTTCCCCTGGGGTCACAGGAACACATAGAAATCACGTCACCAGTCCCTGCCCCTGGAACAAGCCCAACCTCCATTAGCAGGTTATCTGGTGTGAGCTGTACCAGTACTGTGGCCCTCTGTTCACCCAGGACAGAAATGAACTGTATTTGTCAGCAACAGGTACTGCTTGTACAGTACCTGCTGTACATTTTTTACACTTCTAACAGCTAGTTGAAGTTAGTATCTCCTGCAACATGCAATTCTATTAGCTTGCAGGAAGAACAGAGAAATTCCCAATCCCAAAAGTCAAGGTGTCAAAGGACAGGGTAGTATCTAACGTATCATGCTGATTTACCTTAGAAAGCATTTCTTTGCATCTCCCTACAGGGGTAGGCTTACTGCACACAAGGACCCACAGACTCACCATGTGCTTCAGAGAACTGGGGACAAGGCAACAATCTCATGGCTAAGGCCTTTAACCCAGCAAGCAGGACACTTGGACTGAATTCTCATCCTTCAGCTCACAACTTGGGTCTGTACTCAGATCACATACCACTGGTGCTTAAAATGCTGTCCCAACCTCTTCCTGTTAACAATACAGTAGGTGCTCTGAATGGTTCAATTAGTTTCCCAAACTTGCATCCATACAAAGGGTATGACAACACCTCTCTATATTAACAGGCTTTTCTGAGAATAAAAATAGTACAGAATACCTGATAGTAGCCACACGTACACTTGAGAAGGGCACGAGGCAATAAAATGAAGGAGGATGAAATGCAATATTTCACCGAGACATCTGCTTTTGTAGAAAATGTTTCAAGAAACAGAACAAGTACTTTAAGCACTCCAACACGGGCTGGCTGATTCTGCTCAGTGCATAGCAGAATTGATTTTAGGCTGCAATGAATTAATTCAGTGTTTAAAGGACCTTCCTGAAATTTCAAGTTTGTAATTGAAAATTCTTGCAGTTGTTGTAATCCAGTAATTCCAAGTAATTCCCTTGGTATTCATGCTATCTGCATGAATACTATTCCTGCTAATGGGAAAGAAGAAAACAAAGCTTCCCTGAGGTTGATCTTATGAGAATGAAGTTTGACATGACATCATTTAACCACATGGTGCCAAACACAATTCATAGTGCTCTGCTGATGACTCTTGGAGAAAAACATGGAAAATAATTTCTTCATTTTCAAATTCACAAGGATCAAATTCAGCAACGTCAGGAAAGCTGGTGTACCTGTCACCAAATTCTGGGAAGGAATTACATATGAAAGCAAGTTAACATCCTAACACATACCTTCCTTGGTTGTCCTTCTTTTTATATAATATCTTTCATTGGGTAGAAATACTAAGCACTAAAGACTCACCTTAGGTAACTTAGTACTGCTCCAGCTGATTTCTGGTTGATCAATTTTGGTTTACTTTACTGAGGCTCTGTCTTACAGGACTTTGTTAACAGACAACAGATCAGCAGAGAGAGGCTGGCTGCCTGTCACTTAACATGGAAGGTTTTGGACTGTCATCGAAGGTTATTCGCCTACAATATTCACAACAGTCCACTTGCATTAGCTCGGCCTTTATGAAAATTTCCTTTGAAAAGTGAGTCATTAAGTCAGTGGTGAATTCTTTCGAAATATAAATGAAAGACGCATTGAATATAATTCTCTAGATAATAATAGTTTTTGGAAAACTCAACCTCTTACCTCCGCTTGTTTATTCTTTTCCCAAGAAAACTCTGTCATCAAAGTAGACTAAGCTGAGATATCTTTTTAAGTGATCCAGTAGCACACTAATTTTTACAAGTTTTCTAGTAGAAAAAAACCACAGATACCTACTGAGGAAAATGAATATCAAGAAAAGTAGCTAGTGCTGAAGTTTCCGTTCCTAAGTAGGTTAACAGATTGACAGACTACTTCCTTCTCAACAACTCATTATTTCAGGGCTATTGTTTTGTTGTTGCTATTTTAAGCAAGATTGTCAGAACCTGTTTGCGAATTGCAGAGTGTAAGTTTTCTCTATAGTATTATATCCCAATAATTGATTTTTAACAACCACTGGAGGCCTGAGGGAACTGGGTGAAAACAGTAACATAAATGAAACGGGTTACTATGTTCAACAGTTCTGTAAAATCCCAGTAGCTCAAACAAGAATCCCATTACTGTAAATGTGCAACATTGCAATCGGGACACTTCAAATTGCACTTGCTTTAAAAAGATAAATCTCAGAACCATCTGGGTAGCCCCTCTAAAAGGAAGAAAAATGAATGGCAAAGATGTCCTGCAGAGGATTGGTCAGTGGTGCTACTAGGACTGTCACCTCCTCAGACACACATTGGTGTAGTCTGGTCCCACTGTGGGACATGGTGACTGGCCACAGAGCTGGACCACCGTCATTCCCCACTGTGGTTGTATTGAGTCATACCATGCCAGCCTCAAATCCCATTTCCGGCCCCAAATGACTTGGGCACGTGCTCTTAACAACAGCGACCTGCGGGAAAGCAGACTTCGCCAACAAAGTGCAGAGAAGAAACCTTTCACCTATTTCACACACAACCATCTACCAGCAGATGATGTTTTGTAACATTAATTCTGGCACCGAGAGCACTCTGGGACCCAAATCCAGACCAACAAGGTCCAAACTCCAGAGGAACTCGGGAGCTGTGTAAGATAACGGAGGGCCAGAGTCCAGAGGGCTCACTCCCACCAAGCCACCCCACTGAACTGAAAACCCACCTGCCATGGAAGACGCCAGGCAGCTCTCTGGAGGGTTGAGTGCCCAACTGTGGCCCCTTGGCATGTCACCCAGCTCCCTTATCAGGTGCTTTTCGAAGAAAAACTCAGCAAACACTGTGTGTTCTGATATAGCATGGGACAAGAGACCAATCTGAACAGTGGTTAGGACAGCAAAAGCAAACTAAGAGTTTCATGAATGGAGAAAGATTCAACGTAAAGCTTAAAGAGAGGCAAATGACAGAAAGCAGTATACTGCAGAATGCTGTATGTCTCTCCTGTTGTTTTAATGGCAGCCAAAATGCTAAGACTAGGTAGAGTGACTCACAGAAAAACATTCTGCTGCCTGGTTTAACATACCCTTCACTGAGGTTTCCATAGTATCTGTCCCGCAAGATTGCAGGATACACCCCCCAAGTCACTGCACAATACAACATACTGTTTAATGAGGCTGCAATGTCTTTTCTTATATTGGCAACAGCTCTTACAAATTCATTCGTAAAACAAAATCTGAATTGAAGCTTCGATGTGATCTTTTTATCTTTGCACTGCTCAGGAGAGCACAATAGTGCCTCATGGTGCCGTCATTTCCTCACCCTATTTTGAACTCCTAGCAGTCCTAATCAAAATGCCCTGCAAAAGTGTGCAAGCATTACACAGCAGTCCCAGAGAGAAAACTTGCTCAGCATTGTGTAGAAAATCTTCCAAGGAGGAAACCAGCAGCAAAACCTGGAGTGGAGCAAACTCCTCCTAGCTCTGCCCTGTCCCTGAACACATCTGCTGGCAGCAGCATGCTGAGGCTGACCCCTGCAGCCCACTCGTTTGCTTCTTTCATGAATTTCCTCCCTTCATCCATGCTCTCCTGCACACATACATACACACACTTTGGGGGGAAATTGTCAACGCTCCCCTACATCCTTCTCAAGTGACTCTTGCAGGCTTGCTTCTGCTGTGGCATCTCCACACAATTAGCCAATTATGACAGCTAATTAGTCATCAAAACCAAAAAGGCTGACCTCCCGCCCTCCTCGCTGCACCACGCTGTGCATTAGCCCTTGCTGAGCAAGCAGCACACAGCGGTGGAAACCAGCCTTCTCTCCTCAACCCACTCCCTGCTCTCTTTCACTCTTCATAAATGCAGCACTTCATAACCTTGGCATTTCCAAGCAGCGCAGCTGCGTGTGGTGGCTGCAGGGCTTCTACAGTGGGGTCCTACGTAGAATATCCCAGACTTCCACGGAGACTCCTCTCCCCTGCTTCATCTTCTCTCCTTGCTTCTCCCCTGCTTGGTACACAGGGGCAAACAAGGCTACCAGCACAGCACAACAGGGATTAGGATGCCAAAGGCTTGCCAGGCTGTTCAGCCCCCTGCTTAGAGCTAAGCAGGAAAACACCAAACTAAAGGGATCACACATGACTGTCCTGAAAGGCATCTTCCAGAGTCCAGGGTGTGGTAGGAATAAAGAGTGAGGGATGAATAAAGTTGTGCCTGCTCCTATCTCTTTTCATCTCTAACTCAAAACTAAACCCACCAGGTTCAGCCCTGGGCACTCACACAACTCGAAACCCCCAAACTAACACTAACTGCTCCCCACTCTAAAACAGAAGTGGTCAGTGGAGCATTTTAGCTTTTCTAGAAAAGCCAGGCATATGATTTCACCTTAATGTTCGCGTAGTTCTCTAATGGAGTTCTATGAAAACATCCATTCTTTTTTCCGCTTCTGTGCTCTACAGCATATCCCAACGAATTTATTATTCTCTCAAATTAGTCACTTCACACAGACAGTATTTTCAATCACACTTAACCAGTTATCACCAGAGCATTTCCATCTGGTCCATCTCTAGTTTTAAAGCAGGCCTTCCTTCTCCTCTCTCTCATAGGAGAGCACATAGAAATTCACAGCTTGCTCTTCAGTCCTAGGCTGTCCCCTTCACGCTCCCCTACCAGTCCCGTAAACGAAGGGATAACTTCACTCAGAAACATCTTATGCAACTGTCTGCTAGAGCACTCCCACGAATGAAGTGAGGTCGGTCAGGAAATGCCACCTCAGTTGTCAGTGAGCAGATAGATAAAACCCATTCCCTGCCAGTAAGACGCACAAACAAAAAAACACACACACACACACACACACACGACTTGAGTACTATTCCCAGAGCTGAGGGTAACCAGCTACACACCTCTGTTCAAGTCATTTCACACCTCTGCTTCCTCCCAATCTGTCTATCTCCTCTCCTCAGTTTGTAAGCCGTCTGAAGCAAGGGCTTGTCCGCAGTGTGGACTGCCCAACACCCAGTGTCCCTGAAGACATAGCTTCAGGTCGCTGTAACATAGCAGTAACAAGCAGAACTGGAACCACTTCAGCAAGCTAAGGGTGAAAAGTGGTGCTTTGTGTCCCCTCAAGCAGGTAAGGACAGTGAGGCAAAGAGGACACTGTTAGCATGCCTAAGCACATAAATCTGCCCTCATCACTCAGCAGTTTGCTATTGCTTAATACTGAAATTTTGATAAGTGCCAAAAATTTTGGAGGTCAAACAGCTATTTATGCAAAATGAACCACACACAGTCAGCTGACAAGGGAATAAATAGAAATTACTCTTTGCCTCTATAAACAAAGCAGGGCTGGGAAAATGCCAAGTCATTTGAGAGAACAAAAGGGGTGATTAAATCGGGTCACAAAGACTGTCATATATGTACTTATCTTAAATCCCTACCTCATGCCCTCTGTCTTGCACAGGACATGATTCACTGTCTGCTTCTGAGAATGACCCAGACTCATCGCTGGAGTTTGTTCCATAGGATGGCTCACATTTAATCTGGGCTCGCACTGGGTTGTATATTCCATCGCCCACCACACCGGGCTCCTGGTGCTCAGGTGCCAGGAACCGTGGGCCTTGGGAGCAAGGGGAGGAGGAGAGCTCGCAAAGACGCAGGCTACAGGGCGAGCCGCCGCTGCCGTCCTCCGCATACGAGTAGGAAGAGCACGAGCTGGAGGTCCTGGTTCTGGTTTCCAAAGGAGGAGAGCGAGGGCAAACTTTAATTGGCACTGGACAGCTGGTGTTCGGCCGCATCCTTCCTGGCAAGTGATCAGCTGTCAGTCCGCTGTGGGAATAGGTCTGCGAGCTAGGGAGAGATTGGCTACTGCCAGCCCACAGACCCTTTGGCACAGTCTCAGTGAGGTCTTTGTCCAAGCTGCTCACACCAGAATATGAATGCACTGAAGTGTTTACTTGGTCACAAGTGTTTGAAGAGAATATAACACTCCTCCTGTCCAGTTCCCCTTCCTGCTTACAGAGAGTTTCAAAACCAGGCCCCCTGAGAGGCGATCCCACCGTGAAGTTGGAAGCATCCTTCTGAATGGCATGGGACTGTCCGTAGTTCCCCGTGAAAGGGACGTAATCAGTTTTGTGGTCACCCTGAGTTGTCCCTTTTTCAAAAGGGCATGCTGGACTCCTGCCAAAGTGCTGTTGGGAAGTGCTGGGGAAGCCAACCAAATCTATGCTTTTTGTTCTGTTGAAGAAAGACCGCAAGCAAGAAGGAGAGGACCCACTTTTAGGCCTGTCAACACAAGTGGGGCTTGGCTGTTTCCTGTCCATTTCAACATCCCCTTCTTTATCCCTGATGTCAGGTTCGTCTCCAGACAGGCAAAGGGTGATGCTTTCTTCATCGTTCTCTTCATTCTGAGGCTCGCTTTTTATCTGCCCCATAGCAAGTCCTGATTTGAGGCCATTTCCAGAGCTCTCTTCACTGAATGTGCTTGCAAAACCTGAGGTACTGATGTGTGATGTGTTGTAGACATTCTTGGTACAAGCAAGCTGGTATTTCTTGTATCTGGGGTACCGTGTTACTGCATCTTTGTCTAAATTGTCCTTGCTATCTCTCAGCATGTCAGAGTCAGGCAGCATCCCTTCTCCTTTGTCTGCTCCAGAAACAGTGGTTTCAAAATTGAAGGGCTCCTGGTGCACTCTCTCTCTTGGGCAAGATATTTTTGATGTCTCCGATTCCATTGTCTCTTCCTCGTCTCCATCTGAGTTCTCCTCATCGTGCATGCGCTGACAGGTGGTATCTTTTTTGCACAGGAACAGGCCATCTTCGTTGTTCAGCAGCTGTGTCTGAAGGAAGCTGAAGCAGGAATCCTCCAGGTTGTGCATACGCAGGAATTCAGCACAGTGGATGACCTCTTGGATGTTTTCTCTGCTGAGTAACAGCTTAGCAGTGTAGGCAAACTGCAATAATGGACCAAACCCCCTGACAGTGACCTGCAAAAAAAAAAAAAAAAAAAAAAAAAAAGGGATATTGCCAGCGTTACCATCAGGGCTTGCTATTATCCCAAAATCCATCAAGCGTAGTTAAGTACCCTAACAGATCTAACATTTAAAAATAAATATAGTACCAGTTATTCTTCTGTCTGGTTTATTATGGATTACATCCACTAACACTGCCTACTTTCAGTTGCTTCTGTTCATCATTGTACAGGTTGATCTGAACATTATTTTTTCCCAAATACCTTAAGGACTTATGAACTAAGCCCCTACTGCAATAAAAAGCTTAAAACACAGGTAAGTGTGTAAGCTGCTAATTCTTCGGTGGATCTTATTTTAACTATGATGCTCATTAACATCTAAATAACAATTCAAATTTGATTCTTCTGCCCAAGTGGAAGCTCTGGTGAACACTGGCCTTGAGTTTAAGGTACTACTTAAATTCAAAGAATGTTTTGGGAAGGAAAGATCTAATTTTATACAAAAATCCAAAGAAAAGTTTTTTTAATCTCTCAACAGCAGACCAGTTTATTTTTCTTTCAAATTTTTGCAAGTCATTAGCGAATAAATAATAGGTTTGTACCAACTGTATAACTCTTTTCTCCATCCCACGGAGATGATTTCTCATCATACTATTTTTTGATTTTAGTGAGTCTATGGTACAGCAGACAGGAAAGATACCCATAGTCCCAGTGACATAAGTCGCACTGAGTCTCACCTTAGCACATAGTTTTCCCTCTTTTTCTTTGTAGAAAGAATAACAGTTATTTTCAGGACATGCTATACGGGTCTGAGTTATGCATTACAACTTGTCCTTTCTTCTCATCACGTCATCTACCATATACTTTACATTCACTTGATGTTTTATATATACTAGCATACATTTACTCCCTCCTGATTTTTTATGGTGGTATATCTTCACACAACTATCAAATAACTTGTAGAGCCCTGCAGTAAACTATAATTATTGTCCATTTTTGATTGCATTTGCATCTATTTTTATTACATACATTTTTTCCTATGTGTAGAAGACAAAAGTACAAGAAAAACTCTCTTCTTTCTAAAGTAGTGATGGAAACAAGGTTTGACATATCAAAATTATTCCAGACTGGATAAGGAAGTTTTATCAATGAAAAGGAGGGAATTCCAGCTTTTCTAATTCTAATCCTTCATCTTTGGCTTCTGTGAGAGAAGAATTTCAAAACAGGGCTCACAGTTGAGGATAACAGTTTTCTTTTGCCAGAAGGAGTTTCAGTGCTTTGGCCACTAAGTTGAGATTCGTGAGACCAGCACTGAATTTCCTGTTGCACCAAAGACCTCCCACATGACCCTAGGCAAGTCCCTTCAGCCTTGATCCACGAAGAAACCTTCCTGCCTTGCTTGTGGAGTGGTGTTTACAAATCTGGGTTCCCTGTGCTTTGCATACCACGGAAAGGCGTCTAGATGGGACTGAGAGCAGCCAGACAGCTAAACCGGTCAATGGCAAACACGTTCAGCACCTACATGCCTACCTCTGCGCTTACTTAAGATTGAGATGAACAGCCTGGAACATCCTCTGCTTGCAGCTGCTTTTGGTAGGGGTTCCCGTCTCAATTATTTCTTTTAAAACATGAACAGGACGAGAAAGTCCCCTTTTCATAAAATAGCCTGAATATTGGCACAGAGACCTAGGAAGTAGAAGACTAGTACCCTGCTTGTGGGGATTCAGACTCATATTTCCCAGTACTCCAGAAGGATTCCCTGTCCAGTAGGGATAGGATACCCTGAAGAAGAGCTGCTTTTCCCTGTCCGTCCATTTGAATTAACATCACTGAGTAAGAAACAACGTAGAGAGTGAGAAAGGTGTTGTTTAGCCATATCTAAAGCCCCTTCTTGAAAAGGAGACTTTGAGCTTCTAGTCCCTGCTCCTAAAGCTTGTTTAATGCAAAATGCATATGGACTTGAATATCAAGATTCCCGTTCTTGCAGAGGCATGTAACCAGTACACTGTGGAATTGCTCTGCCTCCCAAAATTCTGTATTTCCTGCTGCAAAGGGACTTTAAGAGGGGCAGCAGAAGATGATTTTGAGCCAACTGTGCCAAAGCTGGTGGTCAGCATGAGCATAGTACTGAATAGTTTCTCACCAAGAATCACCTCTTCCCCACAGGACACAAAACTGGGTTTGCGTATGTACAGACTGTTCAACAGGTTGGTGAGGTATAAGACTGAATTTATGATGGTCTTACTCATGAATAGCAGAAATCTCACTGCACAATTTAGTTCATCACAGTAAAAAAATTATGAATTCCTTACACTGCCTCAGTTTACACCAGTGGTAGAGCTCACAGATTTTTACAAAAACCCTAACTTCTGGAAACAAGCCATTATTATTCATCCATCTGTACTTGCGATGCTAGATTATGAAGATACCACTACTGATGCAGACTTCGATGGAGAGAAAAATATTTAAAAACACCTCTAAAATTGCTCCCAAAAGCTTTTCCATACATAATATTACTGCTGTATCTGCTATTTTAAGAAACAGTACATTTTCGTGCATGTACTTATACACTTGCACATTCCTGTTTTACAATATGCCTCTGGTCCAGAATTGCCTAGATTTATGACTAGCTATTAAACTGATCTCTGCTTTATCGGTGTTACACTTTCTGCCTATTTGTTAGATTATCAGTTCACTGAAAGCCTATCTACATTTTATCTATGCAGTATGATTAAGAAAATTGCTCAGAAGCTTAATGAGCTGCTCGTAGGCCAATGTTTTTCTCTGATAAGATCTTCAGTTTGGGGCCTTACATATTACTACACATCTTGTAAACTCAGCAGCAACGTAGGTCTGCAGGAGCAGTAATAAATACCGTCTTGAGGTTTTGATTCAAAGGGACTTTGTGGAATAAAACCCCACTTATCCAGGTAGTGGTGTAACTTGGCCGCTAGGTGGAACGGCTGCAAAGCAAACTGGAACGATTCTCTGTGCCAGGTTACGGTTTCACCTGCCTCCCCATCGCTCTAGTGCAGCTACTCCACAGAGCCTCCGAGTGACTCATACCGCTGCACAGCAAGCCTGTCTCCCATGCTGACTCAGTTCTTTGGTCCCAGTAAGCCTAAATGATAACAAACAGCATCAAGATATCTGCTACATCTGCTTTGTGCTGAATACATTAGAAGCAGAGCTTTTGCAGCCCGGAGAGGGACCTGGGACACAGTTCCCTGCAACGCCAAGCAAATGCCTCAAAAAACGGACGATGCAAACATTGGCCAAACGCGCACCTTGGTCTAGCCACAGTTGACATGCCATCTTACATGGTTACACATCTTCTTTCACTCTCACAGTATTCAAACAGAAACGGAGGAGGAAAGTTTCTTTTCAAGTACTGCAAGGAGCACACTGTTGGCTCTGAGACTTGCCCTCAGGGAGGAATCTCTGAAGTGGCTCCATTCAGAGCCAATGTTTTAAACTATATAAACAATAACTTTGATAATAAATGGATGCAAAGCTTACTGGCATGTGTTAAAACTAGCAAAATCGCAGTAGCCTTAAGCTATCTAAATATTGATTTGGCCTCCATGGTAGGTCCACTGTCTTCGTCTTGCCAGCTTTGGGACTGCCGGCATTTGATTTATTCTGACATGAATGCAGAATTCAAGGCACTAGAGTATACTCATAAACACTGCACATTTTGAAAGGAAAGGTTTAAAAGCTGCATGTATTACAGTCACACATGCATTTCTGTAGGAAGAGGAAAGAATGGCCTTTAAAAATGATTTAACCTGACTGACGCATCCCGGTGAATACAGTGAGTGGAAACCAAGTTGATCTGTGTTTGCAAAAGGAAATGGATCACTTCTCTGATGTAATGGTCTTCATTTACAAGTGAAAGAGACTTTTCCTGCATGAGTAAAACACACGGCAACAACAATCTCAGTTTATTTTATTTTTTCCATTGTATTTAAATAAGATGTAAATTTCCAGGATTTATTTCCTTTTAGATCTGATCTTCCACACAAATTAATGTTTAACTAGACAGGTCAACTCATGGGAACTTTCACCGGGCACCTTGTCCAAGCTTATTTGCCAAGTCCCTGCTTCCCTGTCCTATGATCATTTGCATTATTCCTGGATGTTCATTTCTATTGCAACACTCGTGTGCAATCAATTGGCTGAAAAAAAATAAACACACAGAGAAAAGATAACATGTACATGCAAAGTAGAAAAAAGCCCACGCAGACAAGAAGAGCAAAGCAAAGATCTCAGCTTCTCAGATGCATTCTTTCCTTTATCCTTCACCTGCTGGCTGTCTTTCAGGTGGCAGAGAAGGCAGGCCAGCAGAGTTCTCCTGTGTATTTGAAGCATGCCAAAAAAACCCGCTAAGTCTACAGAATCACTTTATTTTGTCTTGCTAGTGTCACCAGCTGGTCTTGTATGCATTAAAAAGCCTTCTGTACACCTAATGCATAAAGGATACGAATATTGCAGCCCTAACTAAGCCATCTGGCACATTACTCACTCTACAACAACCCAAGTTTTCAAGCACTGGAGGTTCCACATTCAGTTCCTGCATCTGCCATGCCAACATAGTACACCACACTCAGCACACAACATGGAAGTCTGCATTAATTCAGTATTATGACAATATGAAGCCTGACCACTAGTAAATTTAAAGAAAAGAACATATCAAGCTCTCCAGGCCTTTATCTGCCAACTGTCTTTCAGACTAAGCTAGACAAGCCAGGGAAGGATGTGTTTTATATCTCTGTGCCCTCATGCCTTTATGATACTTGGGAATGGCCTGGGAATAATGCAATGATATAATCACCAACAAGAGTGGTTAATCAGCATTAGCCATATTGAATTTATTGGCAAAATACAGACGACAGCCTTGTAGAAGATAACCATGCAAAACCTATTTTAGTTCAGTCTAACACTGCTTTCTCTCTACAGAGTCCTGTAGAGTGTGATGCTCTGTTTAGTTTTAATTGATTTAAGTGATCAGACTTCCACTACTTCCTTTGGGAGACTGTTGCCAGACTCTACTTAAAAGCTCCCTGTAAGGAAATCTTCCTTCTGTTGTTTTCCTCCATCACTTCTCATTGCATTTCCTTGATGCATTCTGGGAAATGCTTCTCCCTTCTGGAGAAAAAGTTGTAGAGTTATTAAACTCTTTAGCTGCCCTTCTTCTTTGATTGGTATTAAACCATTAAGGGAAAACTGAGAAATTAAAGGAAAATAATATTGATTACTGTCATCTGGGAGAATAATTAGCTTAAATGTGAGTCAGCAATGAAAAATGCTAGTGAAGAAGGAAGCATTAGAGATGCAATATAGAACACGTTTAGCACAGTATTTTTCTAGTACTGAGTGCGCAGTAAAATGGGGAAGATGGCTAGCTTATCTCTAAGTTAGGAATGGTCTAATTTTCTAAGAGATTTCTAGGGCATAAATTCTTTCTCAGATATCATTGTATGCACATCCACACACACCTGGAGAGACACAGCCCTTCAGGTGAACTCTCTTCATCTGCCAGTTGTATTAGGTCTCCCATATGACAGCTGATCAAGCATACTAGCAAGGCATCAGCTTTGTTTTGCACACATGGGACATGGCCTTAGAGCACATGTAGAGGTCTGACATTTTTGTGGATGGGTTGGACTCACTGTGTGCTGCAGAGTTCATCAGTGCAGGCTCATTAGCTGACTGCCCAGACTTCCAGATGTCTGAAAATCCCAGACAAATAGACAAAATCCTCCAATTCTGCACAGACAATATTTCTTACGGGGGAAGAAAGGTTATTTCCAAGGGAAACATGGATGTCTGGTAACTCTGTTCTGAATGGCATTTGTATGAGCCCATCCAAAATGCTGCATCTGTATGGGAGAAGGTCAACCCCAGTAGAATGCCAACAAATCTGATCTCAATTTAAAGAGGCCAAAAGTGATTAAGGGCGAGAAAAGATCACTGTAAACATGCAGGAATGCAAAACTTGGCAAGGCAGTATCTGAAATGGAGCAAAATAATGTTTAGAGTAATCTGATGCACATCAAGAACAGAGAAGAATTGTCTAGGTCACTATGGGGTGGTATTGCTGGTTGCAATGAAAAGAAACTGAAAAAGTGAGTATGTAAGGAATTTTCCCTGACTCTCAACTTATTAGTGAATTCTCTAGATCCTGGAATGGTTTACAGGGAAGATGATGGATTTTTTTATATCCAAGGACTTTAAAGCAAATGTAACAAAGCAACAAAGCACAGTCTTGCTCTGGCAAGGAGGGCTTTGACAACTTGGTATGACTTTTCCAGCTCCAATTTCTGTGTTAATGAGGGCACACTGCCAATGATCTTCTAGAAAGCAGTGTGAAAGTTCAATGGCAAATGTACATGCAATTGTTCCTTTCAAAACCAAGAATACTTGGGGCATTTAAAAAGAATAGGCTCAAGTGCAGTGTCATGGGAGGACAAAACTCTCTGCTCCCTTCCTGGGGAGGGGCAGGATTGTGCAGATACAAAGAGATCTGCAGAACATTAGTTGCTAAATCCCACCAAACTGGGGGTAAATTAAATGGTCAGACTTTCAAACGCACTGAGAATGCAGAAGTCTTGATTGTGCAGCCAAATGTTATGTTTTGTACACCAAAAATTATCTTTATGCACTTGTATAGTCTTGCTGAAATCAATAGGAATTCTGATAGGTTTTGTCAAAGAATGCAAGGTTCTTGCAGGATTATGGATTATATTTCTAGTATTTTGATTTTTCAAGTTAAATTCATCATCAAGGATCTAAAAGCAGGTAGAAACCCCTCATTTGTAATCCCCAGACATTGATTTAATTTTTAAGTCATTTTGTGGGGAAGGAAGAAATGAAAATTGAATAAAAAATCACATGCTGAATATCAAATTCCAAATCAAATATTAATTTAAAATGATTGGATAAAAACATGAGAAGTGTGAACAATTCTTTCAGAATTCCAAATCAATCCTTTTATTAGTACACTGTTTTGCAGCAGGCTTCTTGTGGCAGTCAGTTTCTTAATATTTTATTGTTACTATTACAATCTAAAGGCACGTGCGGAGGACTTTTAAATCCTTCTCAGCCGTGAAGTTTGACTAATAAGCCCAAGGATGCAGAAAACAAACTACTAACTGTCTCACTAGGCCAGCGTGTTCCTAACACTGCAACTTATATAATCAAACACATGCTAGAAATAGGAGATAAGATTAGTGACAGTTAACTGCTTCTATTTTTTCCTACTGCCTGAAGAAGGTCTCAGGGATTAAACATTAACTCTAATCTTATTTGCTATAATTAGCACTCACTCTATTCTTTTTCTTGTACAGCCAATTGCAAGTATAGTGTGTAAGATATTTTCAGAGTGTAATCTGATAACTAAAATCAGTCACCAAGCTGTTATTCCATCAAGAGTTAATAGACTTCCTAGTTGTTTACTTAGTTATTTTTATTTGGAATGGTGGGATCTGGCAGATCCTGTTTTTCCTTGTTTGAGGTTATTTGCTTCTGAAAAACTGTCTGGAAGATTTGTATCTGTTACAAGGCTCAAACAGGTCAGTTGCATGTGCAAAATCAATAGTGCTGGATTATCCAGATAACAGATTTGGATATTCAAATCCATATAGGTGCATAAAATAAGCTGGCACACAATCAGAATTTTTAAAAAATACTTCTAAATACCATGAGAACACATAGGAAAAAGTCAGGAGATCAGAGGAAAACCAACAGACTTTTCTAAGTCAATGGCACAGCAGGATTTTACAGCATTTTTTGAGGGTCAGTTTAACGGTGTTTAAATGTTCTCTCAACAGCAGCCTGAAGTGTGTTTTCCCTGCCTGCTCCTAAAGCTATGGCGCTCCCAAAATTAGTGATCACTCTTTAAAATTCAAATTGGGCAAGAAGCATCAGATGCAGGTATCTCTGTAGTACCTGGAGAAGAGGAATTTAAAAGCAGCTGATGGAAAAGCCTGGCGAATGAAGGCCTACGTTTTTATTGTAAAGACATCTTCTAAATTAAGTAGATAGGTATCACTTTGATCAGTGCATCCAGGCCCGGGCAGGGGGCTGTGCTGAAGTCAAAGTGACTGTCTGGCAACTCCGATGTCAAATCAAAGGGGCAGAGAGGGCCACCGGCATCGCATGGGACACCCCTCGGCATGGATGCACACCAGGGGACGGTAGATGAACAATGCACGTTTCTTTGAGCATTGATTTACCTTTCTTTTCCTTTCTTTCTCTTTTTTTTTCTTTCTTTTTTTTTCTTTTTTTAAGCAAAAGGACCAACTGAGAAAGCAGCCCTCTGCAAAGCCGCACTGAAGCTGGGCTAAGCGGGGTGAGGCACCACGTTCTCTCCCCAGTATATCCTCCACAACTGCCTCTTACGGCAGCAGGCTCTAGCACTTCACAGAATTACCCGACTCCCTTTTAATGGCACTTTCACGCCAAATTGCAAGTGCCTGTCCAACTTCCAAGGTTGAGCTTCAGTAAAAAAAGTGCAGCTGCCCCCCTAAGCCCTCCTCTCCTTGAAGCTCCCGCCTTTGGCCAGGAGACAGATTTACCCTGGATGCTTTGACTGCCTTTGTGAGAGTATTTACAAATTGGAGGAGTAAAAGAGATGACTTCTCCATCTCCTCTCTCTCTTTGGCATAATGAACATGTACGAGGCCAACACTTCAAAGGGCCCCTGTAACACGGCGGGAGCAACGGTCTGTGCACTCATTAGCGGATTGCTGCCCGTCAGCGGACAAGCTTGCGAGGGTAATTAGCCTGTCCCTGCAAACTGATGCCAGATTCTCACAGCTAGAAAAGGAAAGAGAAAGAAAGGCTGGAGCGGAGAGCACAAACATAGATGGCTATCCTGCGGCTTGATTTGCATTGCCGTACTCCTGCCATCCCATGGATGACCAAGCCGGAGATTTTATTCCTGGTCCTACTTCCCAGTAGACTTTATTCAGACAACTGGGACCACAGCATTAAACTGTCACAGCCCGAAGTTTTGCAGTAGATAAGGCCTCAAAGTTTATTTTACACAAATGAGGATTGCTTTCCCCTTTTCCTTTCAAAGCACAAACTACAGCATAAGTCCAAACAGCAGGGAATTCAGGTTCTGGCTTTGATAAACTTTCAGAACAACGCCAGGAACAGCTCAGCCTTCCTGACCTCCGTGTCATCAGCTGGAAAACACAGGAGCACCACTGCCACACTTTAAAGGCAGGGAGGGATTAATACTCTTTAACGTCTGCACAGCATTATGATGATCTTCAGTGGCAGGTGCTACGGACCAAAGTGAGATGAGGAAGAAAGAAAGGTCATTTGCTTTAGATTTGCCTCGAGCGCAGAAAACAATAATTGCCAACTACGTATATCGCTCTGTGAGAACTGCGTCAGCACTGACAGCGGGACAAGTGGTTCAGAATTGATTGCCAAGTGCTAAGAGGGCATAAACAGCAAGAGGATCAATGCTCACATTATTGGTCATGTCAGGGTTCGATCACATGTGACTTACGCATAGAGCGCAAGAGTTAAGACATCTGTACACTTGGGTTTTTCCAAATCACATTCCCTGTGGTAATGATACAGGCTCTGAAGCATTTTCAAAAATCCTGGCCCTCATACACAGCGGCACAATAATGCAGGTTTGTTAGATGAACTAAAGGTGGAAAGGGAATCAGGAAAAAAAGAATTTTTTAGAAATGCAATAAAAAAATTCTAAGTAATAGAAGTAAAAATAAAAAAAAATCTAAGTAAACAAAGAAAAATAAATTAATTTCTGATACAACCACAATGCTTGTTTTAACCCAAGATATAAAGTTTTATTTCATCTTGGAGTTATTTATGTCCAAATGAAAATATTTTGACCTTTCGGAAGTGAGATTAGTTTCATATCAGAACACAGCGTTGACTTTTGAAAATCCTGACAATAAGCGCTACGGCGTTTTCAGCACGCTTCCCACACTCTGAAATTTTAAGTGAAAATGGTTAGTTGAATTTGCCACCACTTTCAGTCTTCCCAAATTCCAGCTTCCAAAAAAAATTACACTAAGCATTGCGAGGTAAGGGGGAAATCACCAGGTGTAAGCCTGAACACTTCGCTGCTCACACATTTCAGGAAAGAGGAAAGCACCGTAGCTGAACACCCTCATGAAGACAAAATGCTACGGGACTGGAAGAGCCAGTGCTCCTGCCCGGCAGCAATGCACTACCTGCATTAAATCTGTTCGAATTGCCCTCTGGCAAATCCAGCTGGGCAGTTTAGGGTTTTACCACTCGCAGCTCTTTGCTGAACATTTCTGGCTCTGCTGCGAGCCCGGCATAGAGAGATGTTTGCCCCTGCCTCGGCCCCTCCACGCCGCTGCCCGACTGAGCAGCCGGCGTCGGGGACATCTCCCCGCCGCCCACGCCGCCAGCGCCCATGCGCCTTTGGCTAAAGGGCTGCCGAGCTGGAGAGGAAACGTCTTCAACCACAGCAACTAAATCTGCCACATGATATCTGACAGAGCTCTCATTTTAAAAGCTCACTTGTACTACAGTCAAATGCTAGCTTATTAAACAAGGAAGAGAATAATGTCTGAATACCCTAACACAAGCAGGAGGAACAACATTTAAATATAACAGAAAAATCAGAAAGTACAGCCAAAGGAGTAGTTGCAGGCAAGAAGAGGTGAAAAAAATTGGAGGCAAACTTCTAGGCTGGTAAAATCAGATTACGGGGAGAGGCATTAGAAAGAAAATTAGAGACGAGGATGTTGCAAAAAATCTGTTCCCCAAAAGAACAACACGGTGATGACACGACTGAATCAACAGAGAGCGCACAAAAACTAGTGACACTAATAGCAGTTTAAATTCTCAGGCATGAACTGGAAGATAAAGCAAGGGAAAATATGGCTGTGATATCTGGCAGTTTGCAGTACATTTGTTTTCCCTGTGCAACTTGCACCTTGAGCGACCTGGAACCCAGCAATATAGCAAGACACAGGAGAGCCACTCAGCAGAAATGGTACATCCTCTCCTTGGACACCCATACAACCCATGCTGAAACCAGTGTGAGAGACACAGTCATAATGAACAGATTTTAACTCAAGAGCACCATCGGGATTGAAATGGAGCTGCAATTTGAAATTAAAATTGAGCACCATATTTTTGCAAAAGGAAAACTAAACTGACCCACAGATCAAAAAAGAAAAAAAAAAAAGAAGAGAGAAAGTGTTAAGCTCAGAGGAAGGGGAAGGAAAGAGTGGGATAGTTTTCACAGCATATAAATGGTGAGAGAAAAGTCTGTGAAAGATCTGTTTAGGTGTGTATCATGAGTCAAACTGGGTAGAAAAAGGGAAGACAAAAAGCAATTTAAGAACTTCTAGAATGGCAAAAAAGCTCTAAAAGTCTGTGGGTTGTATCAGCAAATACCAGACAGGGAGAAAATGAGGATAAATGTAGAAATGTGCTAATTTAGAGGGTACTTGGAGGACCAGTATCGTTAATACACAAGCAAACACAATACAGAAAAATTATGATGACCTGTAAATTACACAACTACCCTTTCCTGAGCACAGTAAAGTTTAGTTATGTGCACAAACCACAGTGCCTGAGTGAATACACTGCAAAATATTAAAAAAAAAACAACAAACCCTTCTCAGCAAGGAATCTCACCACATTACACTTCCTGCCATGTAGGAGAGGAAGAAATACGCCCTGCTACGTACGATGAAGAAGAACACAAGGTTACACCAAAGCAGCAAACCGAAGCAGAAGATAAAAGAGTTAGGGAAGATGTAGGCTCTGAAGACGGGGACAGCAAGCACTGGCTCGACTTCATGGACTCATCACCTCGGCTTTCCTGGGGCTGGCAAGAGCCAAGAGTCGATGCCCGGCGAAGCCCGCTCCCAGTGATTCCTGTGACCACCAGCCAGCACAGCACAGAATACAAAATCTTTGGCCTCCGTGGGCTGGCTAGAAGAGAAGACAGCCTGGAAACTGCTGCAACGTTTCAAATCCAGAGATACTTCAGCAGGGGCTATAGAGGGAATGCAGTGTCAAATGCTTTCCTATTCCACTTGACTAGATTATTAGGCAATTACAATTAACAACTGGAAGGCTGCAACCATGGATATATCCCAGCTTCCAGCAGGTATTGTGCTTTTAAAATGAAAATTGCCAAATACTGCATTTGTTGCAGTTTTCCTTCCCCTCTCTGCTTTTTAATTTCTGGTTTTTGGACGTGCAGTTTTCCTACGTTCACCTGGTTTTTCTTTTTGCACGACTGACAACAGAGCTGAGGGTTAATGTGGCTTTTGTTTCACGTCTTTGTGTTCATGTTCATCAACGGCATCTGCACAGCCCCATGAAGCAGGTTTGCAAGAACTGCCACTGCTGAGCTGGCAAAGTGGTCCTCCTCCCTCCTTCTCTCCCTCTCTTCCAAGAAGAGCCATTAATTCCTTCTGTGGTGGCCTAAAAGGTTAGTTAGGCTCCATAAATCCCACCAGAAGAATTTGGAGGCTTATTCCTTCTTGATGCAATTTATCTCTGCACGGACTGAAGTGGATTGTGCCTCCAAGACGGGTTGCTGGCTCAGGGTATTTGGAGCATGCATGCAGCAGGCCCATCTCTAAACCATCTTGCATCTCCTGTAGGCATTCACACCTGCTCAAAACCAGTGCCGAGCCAGCGCGCAACACGGCCCGATCAGAACGGGAGAGCTGCACAGCCACCGTGCACAAACAAAAATGGCTCTTTATGCCAAAAGGGAGCGCGGAGTCAGCAGAAACTTTCTGCATTACATCTGTCACCTTTCCTCTGGGCCAGGAATCACTGTCCCCTGCTTGGCTGCCAGCCCCACATGACTGATTTCCCCGTCTCAACTTCATACACTGGATTTTAAGACCAACACAGAAAGTGATAAATGGAAAATGTCATCTGCACTAAGACTCCAAGAAATAGTCTCTGTGTAGGAAAAAGATGGCATTTCCAGCCTTACGTGCGACTTTCCTACCCAGGGAGGGTACAAGTCAGAACTTCAAAGCGATTTGTGCATGCATGCGCGTGCGTGCATGTCTATATAAGCTCCCATGCACCCACACATGTTACTGTGAGAAAGAGAAAAGGGAAGGCAAACGTGTACGAGAGAGAGTGAATTAGTCCCATCTGCTCTGAAATGATCATTTTCTCCTTGGGTTTCTATTACCATCGTATTATTGCCACACTAGAGTGCCTCTAAAAGGCTACAGCTCTGGCAGCCAACATCATTACAGCTGCTCAGATTATTAACAGTATAAATAAACTCTCAGAGACACTACCAAGAAAATATTAACTACAATTATCACTGTCTGATAAAATAATGAACAGCGAAGTGTTATTTTGCTGTCTCAGTCACCAGTGTGCTTTTATGTGTGCTGTGAGTAATGAAAAACAGTTTATTTGCATACTGAATCATCCTAAAATTGGTTCTTTCAATCTTATTTTTATAAAGATACTTTGAATTAGTGTCTTTCAGCCAGCAAAGGCTGAAACTCTACATTTGCGGAATTCAGTGTACTCTGCTTCCTTTCCTGTCATACATAATCCCATTAATTCCAAGAACAGAAAATCATGCCCATAACCATATACAGCTCTGTCACAGGAGGGAACGGTGCAGTGCGTAAGGTGCCATCAGCAGAGCTTTACAAGCGAAACCTGCCTTTACAAGAAGGCAGAAACTCTAGGACCTTCTGACGGACTTTAATCCTTTGGCCTCGTTGCTCTTCCGACCTAGGAGGGGAGCGATGGCCCAAACGACGTCAATCTGCTGCTTGCTGAAAGCATCGCCCTCTCCTGCCGCTTCTCCTCTCAGCTGCGCTGCTTCGCTTTGCACGCTCACCTTTCCCGCAGCTCCCGGCTGCCCCACAGGCTTCCCAACGACGCTCCCAAGCCCCGGCTTTCACTGATGGCCACGGGGAACGTGCGTTTGGTTTTCAATTAACAGAATTTACCATTTCACTGCATGTGTCAAGAAAAAGTTCTTTATCATCTGGGGAGCAGGAGAATAACTGGAGGGGTGAACACAAGCCTTGCTCTCCCTACGTCCCCGAGGCAGGGCTCGAGCCTGTTCACCTGAGCAACACCTTTCCCAGCAGTCGAGGATCACAGAACGGCCTTTAAATCTTTTCTTCTTCAGGGGGATTAATTTAGGATGCGATCATCTGTTCATTAGTGGAGCTCATTAAAATTAAGAGAAATAAGCTATGTGGGCCTGAAAGCATTTACTGCAGGGCAGTCATTATGTTAAACCTCAGTTCTCACAGAGACATTACCCTGATTCAAGAGAAGCTTCCCTCTTTCAAGTCTAGCTCTATGGATTAATAACCATACAGTCCCAATTAAAGATGTCTCTCCATGAAAGCATTAAGTAAAGCCCCTGTTTTGTTCAGCTCTTTCCATGCCACCGCAACAATATCTGATCACCAGCAGGGAGGGACAAAAGTAAAAGCCTGTACTGAAATCAGTCGGGAGGATTCCCACCAGTGAGTAGTATGGGCTGTGCTGAACGTCTGCAGGATGAACCCTCTAGTTTTGATAGATGCCAGCAACGCCTGAATACAAAGAAAGCAAACCTGACATTGTCCCCATTGGCGCTTCCAAGGAAATTGGTGATTTGGGGGGATACCAGGGCAACATAGTTAGTATGGGCCATGTTATCAAGCACTGGAAGCACTGCCTGACTGTTCAAGTCTAGCCCAGGATGAGAACATCTGTTGGGTCCGTGGGAAAAGGAACACATCCCATTCAAGCGGAAAGAAAAAACAGGAAAATGCAAGTTGGGGCAGCAGCAACTAACTACAACATAAAGGAATAAAAAAAAGCAGTACACAGAGAGAGAAAAAGGAAGAACAGATTTTCTAAAATAGCTTCCCTTAATTAGGGACAGAAAAATACCTTGAGAGATTTTATTCCACAGCCCTTTGCCCTCTGTCCTTTCTCATCGTTTCTCCAGCATCTCTCATTCTTTTTTCCATCCATTGTGTCTCTTTCCCCGATCCATTAATCTTTTCTTTCACTAACTCCACCTTCTATATTAGCCTTATTCCCAGCTCCAAACAGGTAGCCACGGCTGGGCTGCCTTTCCTTTTGCACTTGCACACATGCACACACACACTGCACACCCCAGGACTCTGTCATCTGCAGCAATGCAACACTGTGGCAGAGCTCGAAAGTCAAGGAGTGGAGACAGGAGGAAATGCTGTTCTCCCACGTGCCGCCTCGCCTGCCCCCATCTGTCAGCTGCAGGAGAAGGAAACTTCAGAGAACACACTCTTCTCCCTCCAGAAAAATCATCGCTAAAATGAACCTCCTTTTCCCAGAGAGGAGCAGCCAAGTTGCGACATTCCTCATTACTTTTCCTCCAATGTCTTTCCCTTCCTTACTCTCAGCAGTTGGCCACTTCTGGTGGCCAAAGCAGGTTAGAAGTGGCTTGCCCTCAGTAAGTCAGCTACATAAATGTCGCCTCGTTAAAGAGTTCTTATGTGAAACAACTCTTCTTTCCTTTCAAAAGGAAAAGAAAGTAACGTATTGCTCCACACAGACAAGCACACTCTCTTCAAATGAATTTTGTTTCCCCCAAAGCCCCTATGGAAGGCAAAATACAGAGAATGGTAAAGGAACCACTGGAGAAGAACTCAAGTTCATTTTAAATCAGTGTTCCATGTACAAATGCTGTCTTACAAATAGGATTATTTAATTTAAACCTTAGATCTGTCAAGTTCTATTACTTCAAATGGAGCCTGTCGTTTCTTGACTACATTATAAATCAGGATTATATTACAATTTATGTTAGGTTAAGTCACTGCTTCGATAGGAGGCAGTGAAAAGAAATTACACAGCAGTCAGTAAATAGAGCAAAGTCATTGCACTGTTCTTGAAAGGCAAAAAGTCATCTTGCTAAATGAGGGTCCAAGCTGTCCTGTACCAAGACTGTTACTAATAAATAAAAGACCTCTGGGAAAAGTGCTGAGCATACGCTGGATCTATTTTCAGCTTGCATCAGCAGCTGCTGCCCCTGGGATCGCATCTTTGCTCATACCCTGCACCATATGTAATCACTCTAGTGCTGCAACCAGTAAGATAATGAAAGAGCATGGCATAAATCTATACTTGAGTGGAATGCTAAATGAGAAAAATAATACAAAAAAGGGGGAAATAAACCACATTTTCAAGTCATTAGGAAGAAAGACTTTGACATATGAAGTGTTGCAACCATTAATAGCACTTATCATATAGAGTGGAGACAAAGAGACAAATTAATCAAACTGACAGAACTGGGACATTTTATGCTAATGCAGGCTCCTGGGTTTTAGTTTGTATTCCTCTGTGTCTGGAAAACTGATACCATTACAGGGCAGGAAATTGCATGAATAACATGCAACAGATCATAAAAATTCACACACCAACTGCAGAAACACTGCCAAAAGCGCTGTAAAAACAAGGCTAGAGACCTCAACAGAGGAACTACCGACAGCTAATGAATGCAGATAAGTACAGGAATATTTCCCATTCATGCATAACAATTAGGTATAGGCTGTGACTCCACAGTCTCCAATAGCGTAGGTAAGATAAAGCCTGGAGAGCTAACATGCACATAGCTGGGGGGAACTGCTGGCCAAGCCAGGTTCTGAATTTGTTTGCAGTATTGCAGCCAGCAGTTCAAAGCCATTGGGGAAATGGTATAGCCAAGTGCAGTCTCTGCCTGAACGTATTGCTATGTTAGATTTAATTTCACATTTCAGGTAGAAGAGAGAGAGAGAGGAAGATGAAAGAGGAAATAAAATACTCCCACTAAATAGCATACTGTCACACACAGCAAAAATCCCCTCACACAAGTGCAAATCAACAGCATGCAGTAAAAAACCCCCATAAACAGAGGCATTTGAAAAAATCACTCATTTGGGGAATACAAGAGTATCTGCTGTCCAAACTTGCTGTCCAAAGCTGCAACCATGCTGTAAGGAGGAGGAAATGGCAGGAACTACAGGAATGCTGGGCAGGGCACAGCACAACACACGACCGTGCCAAGGTTACTTCATTTGCCGTAAAGGCTTCTCAAGGACCTTTAAAAAACCCTGGCAAAACAGCGCACTGGGGAAGCGCACAGAGCTAATCAGCCACACAAACACCAAATGACACACACATTCACTCGACGGGCAGGCACAGCATTTCTCATTGCTGACTGTGTCTGAAAAGGTGAGGATCCCCCTTGATAACCCTTAGTGGTAGCTACTGTACAAATCTACAGCAAGCACTAACTCTCGGGGGTAAGAGGAGTAAAGCTGATATCCTTTGGAGCTGCGTAATTTCCAGCACTGCTCTCATCTTCCCTAGAAGAGAGTGATACGCAGCTGGTGATGTTAATGTCAAGCAGTAGTATTTAAATGCCCATGCTACATGTGTGAAGAGAGTGAGGAAATGAGAGCCTGATCGAGGGCTGCTGCTTTTCTGAAGAGCAGGTACAAGTCCTTCCCACATTTGGTGCTGCAGGGACCCTGCGTTCAAACCCAGCAGGACAGAAGCTGCTTCTCCCCAGCAGAGATGGCACTGGGAGCAGCAGGCTCCCGCACAGCACAGCGCCCACCCTCTCTAACAGAGCGCTACGGAGGTTTTACTGACTTTTATCCATGTGAACAGGGTACATCTCCAACTGCTGCTCTTTTGATCACTACTAGAATCTCAACGGGGTGCTTGGCATGGTACCAACACGTGGCCAAAGTGATCCAAAAACTTCCTGAAGACTATGATGGAGTAACCTCTGCTCTACGGGGAGCAACTAGAAACAGCCATTGATCAACTGCTGTAAATACACATCCATCCAACAGACAGATGAGGGTCACAGGCTGAAAATGGTCCCACTTTCTCCTTTCCTATACAGATAGTATAGACAATTAGTTACAAAAAAGGCCTTGTAAAAAACTCTGCTTTAAGGGATTTTAATATAGGGAGGGGGAATATATCAGTTGAATAGTAAAAATGACATTGATTTCTTCCACTCTTTACAACAGCAGAGGCACTTTTGAAGTCTCTCACCAATGCACGTGGCACCTGACCCTTTCTCCTCCTCTGCCTGCAATAACAGTAATTTCAAAAAAATTAAAAGAAGCCTAGCTACAATAAAACATCAATTCCTGACAGAGAATATTGAGAGAGGTCTTTAGCATCACTTCATCATTCAAACAAGAGTTAGAAAGCAGTGACAAGAAAGGACTCCCACTCGTTTAGCTATGGCAGTTCCTCTCTGAAAAACCAATTTCAGAAAGACAGTAACCGCAACAAATACTTCAGACTAAAACTGTACTGAAGGACTCAGCCGAGAGTCCAAGAGGAGACGATGCCCAGAATCTGGGCCCCAGAGGGTGGGCTCTGCTCTGAACCCTTTGAGTTTGCTGTGAGGAGCAGTTTAAGGAGCACAGAGCCAGTCTGTCCTACCGAACTGCTCGGAGGAGGCCAGAACAGCAACACATTTCTGGTTCTTGCCAGGGTCACAGTGGCTGCAAACCAGCTGAAGACAGAGGTCAGAGTGAGATCATATTCTTGTCTTGAACAGTTCACCAGCCTTGGTTCTCCTGACCTAGGCTTTCAATTGGCAAGTCCCTGCATGGAGGTGAAATGAATCATGTATGAGAAGATTTGGACTCCTCTTTGAAAAGGAAGCCAAGCTAAAACATGGCCAAAGCAACTGCTACTTGTTCTTCCCAATCTTCCAACAGCAACAGATATACTGAAGACAATGAAAGAAGGGTAGAGTTTACTGATTTGAAGATTTTTGCCACTACTGAAAGGTACTCCTTCTGCTTTCGAAATGCTATGGCAACTTGGTAAATATCAACAAGTTTCTCTGGAGAACGGCCCAGTTCCTACATCTGCCACGGACACCTCCTTCACTCTTTACTTCCTTACTTCCTTTGACAATTGCATAGACATCATCTATCCTCACTGACCTGTCCTTATATAAAATAGGCAAAAATGACAAGGATAGATGGAACTAGTAAAAGACTGGCAACTCTCCCTTTTTTGGGCCTTGGATTTGACGAATTGATTCAGTTGTTTAAACCATAGCCTTGGTTTGATGTGTCCAGTCTTCTGCAAACTTACAAGTTCAAAGAATAGACAGATACCGGTCTGACTTCATGTCCAGAAAGAAAAGCCACATGCAGAAAGCCATATATGGGAAACGCAAAAATCTACAGTCAGATAAAAACAAGATAAAACATTACTTCAATTCAATAGGCAGATGAAATGACTGAAAAAAACCTATCTATCAAAAGTTCAATTCCACCCTTCTGGAAGTAGAAATCCACACTGCTCTTCCACGGAAAGCAGAAGGGAAGTTGTCAGAATTGTTTTTACCCAGCTTTTTCCTGTCTTGAAAGGTTACTGGCTTCAAACCTGTGCTTTGAAAGAAACAGGAAATAACTTGAACTTACTCTGTTTTTACTTGACCAAGAATCCCCTGACAGGGAAGTTTTCTCTGAAGGTTGCTCGTGCAGATGGAGAGAGAGGTGGCTAGGCATCTTGTACTACTGCTGTGCGGTCAGAGATGGAAAGATACTTTGCTTTCAGAGTTAAGACTTGTTTCTTACTAGCTGCAGGCCCTTCAAACTGAGGACCACATGTCTGAATTTCAAAGGAAAAGAAAATCATTTCCCACAAATGCTGGCAAAAGCGTTATACAGCCAAAAACGTAACCTCAGCCTGCTAGCTGACACTTTGACGAAAATCCCAGACCACTTCATCAAAAGCATTTTTTCCTGAAACTGAAAACTCTACTGCCAAAGTTTGCATGGACAATTTTTTCTTTAAATTTTATCCTTTTACCTTGAAACATTAACACAGACCACATCCCCACCCATTCTGGGAACATAGTATATGCATAAATTAGGGAATTTGGTCATATCACAATTCAAGACAAGCAAACATCAGAGCATTATGAAATGTTTGATGCACAGCACACTGGATGTTCACATCCCTTTAAACCATTAGCATAGTTCATGGCAGTTTCATGGCTGCCAGTATGTTTATTTGGATGGTCTCCTTTCTATTTTGCTACCTCAATAAAACCACCTCAGCACTGGCTTCAGGAAATACATCTGACACCACAGGAACAGAAGGAAGCACTGAAAATACAAAGCCACCACTGAACTGATCTTAGGTTACACCTGCCAAACCTCTCTGTACTCTTTACAGTAAACCTGTACACTTCAGTTTTTCTTATTTAACTTTCTGGTTCTGGCTAATTGTGCCTCCTAAATCCTGACTAGTGGAAGAAAGAAAAAATGTTTTCCAGGAACTTGTTCCTACACATGACAATAAATCAAAGAAGCTTTTATCTAAATCTGGAGTTTGCAAGCTGTGATGCACAATCACAAAGAAAAGAGTGAGCTCTCTCACTGAAGTGCTGCTCTGAAACGATGAACAGATGCAGCAGAGAATGATGTGACCTAGAGACGGATGTGTTACCAAACCCAAATATATGTGTACCTAAATATCATAGCTTCAACACCAAAACAAAGATGCCTGGTTTTAGGGGGCTTGAAAACCTGCAGCTCCCGTTTCCCAAAATTTATCAGTTCTCAGTGGAAGAGATTGAGACTTGTTAGGTTTCTGCCCATTGTTTGGGACGAATGGGATACCCACAAGTTACAATGATACAGCAAATTTCTTAAAATCTTAAGTATCAAGATTTTTTTTTTAAATTAAGAATTTCTTTCTCAACCTGGGTCTGCAACTGTTTTGTCACTCAGGCAAAAATACCTGAATAAGCATCCTCGGAAGTGCCCAACCTCCTGGTGGAAGTCATTGTAGCAATTCCCTGATTCTCTCTGATCTGCTCCATGCCTTTAAGTTTAGTTTCTTACTGGATCTGCCTCCGCAAGCAGGTCTTATAAATGGCAGTGCACAGGACTTGCACCAACATTTCAGGGATGCTCAGGAAAAAACCAAAGTGCAGAGTCTGTCCATCTATTACCCAGGACTGATCAGCCAAACCAGACAGCATGGTGTGATGATTTTTAGTGGCTCCACCCTCCTCCATGTATTTTGAGAAATGCTGCAGCTACTGCCAGTCAGAAAATCCTCTCAGTGACTACTGTATGCTTAAAAGGTACTGAGGGAAGAAAATGAGACCAAAACTCTGGCTGAGGAGCACAGTCTGAACTTCTGGGTTCAGGTATGCTGGCTGCTCTCTGCCGGTCAGCTTTGCCAGCTGTGTGCTGGCCTCTTCACTTACGTATGAGGTAGTGTGAACCACAAAGAGCTTAAGGAGAGGTAAACATATTCGAGTGATTCATACAAGGTGACTTAATCATTACTGACCTGATGCACAGACCTGTGCTGTAATTCATATCTGATGCACTGGCTTCTACCACAGCAGTCATGGAGAGGGGTGATGACAATATTTTGTTTGTTCACAAGAGACCTCAAAAACATACTGCTGAAGTTTATCTTACCATTATTTAGTTTCCGAGCTGATACCTCAGAACTCCAGCTGTTCAGTGATACCTTGTTTATATAATGTTTTTTTTTTTTAAGTGCTAGTATTGTGCTTCTCTACTTTTCTCACACCAGCTACGACTATTTTAATTCTGGCCCCTAGACTACAGGTAGTCCATAGATAATGGCAGAAAATTCCCAGAGTCATTTCAGGTAGGAACTAGCCTTCTCTTCTCCAGAAGGTCTTCTAAAGCCTTCATTACTGGCTCTTAAGTGTCCCAGAAAATGCACCATACAAACTTGAAGCAAAAAAAATTCTTAAATCACAAAAATTAAAAAAAGAGATGATTCAACTATTTCTGTGTGAGGGAATCAGACAATTACACTCACTGCATATTCTGATGCCATCAGCTCTTACAAGCTTACGTTAACCATAGTGAAGGACAGAAAGGTTTGTTAGCACATCTGATCTATGTTATCTTAAGATCTTAAATTCCAGACAGCTACATCTGTGTCAATTTCTAATAAATGAAGAGTAACTTCTGGAAAAAGTTCCTTAAGCATGTCCCTCTGAAAGGTAATTTGCCTTAAACATCTGCAACAATGTGGGGTCCCACACATCACTGCGTAGTTTGTTGCTAAAAACACATGCCAAATTTTGAGTTGAATTTACTCTGGCTTCAAAACAGCTGCCAGTGGCTCTCAAGGTATCTTTCGCCAGTAAACTAAAACATGTTTCCTAGAGATATGCCTGACACTTCCTTATCACTTAAGTCTTTAAACAACCACCCAAGTCTCCTCCCAATCTCTTTCAGTCAAATTAAATCTCATTTTAAAATGATCAAAGCCTTAGCTAGGAGGATCTTTACTTTGACCAAGTACAGCTGTTCACTTTTATTTATTTTACTCAAGTAAGCAAAGTGCCCAGTGATGTAGTTTTTAGTAGTGTTAGCTGAGCTGGAACATGGAGGTGTTTGCTGGCAGCTTCCTATGAAAGTGGTACAGATAAAAATTCAATGTTGCACAAAAGTGCTAAATTGGAATAAACCAGCCATTCCTCTGCTCAGAGCTTTCATTGCGCATATAACAGAAAGTATGTCTGCTAACTGCTGTAACCACCTTCTCCTTCAAAAAAATTCCAGTATATTTCACAAAGACTGTGTCAATCCCAAATCCCAGTGTGGTTAAATTGCCTTCTGTTCACCTAAAACCTATATTTCACTTCCAAATTGAACTTCATTTCCTCTTCTTAATGTTTGACGACTGCTACAATGCATCATTTAAATACTTGCCATATTCTACTCCAAAACATGCTAAATATCACCAGCAGCTGATAAGAACAGCCAATATGACATTATTCACTGGGGAAACTTGCCAAAAAGTACAATATAAAGATAAAGCCTTATCCTCTCTGGGTCTTGGGAACACTGATGAAGCTGAGCTTTGTACTGGGATCAGAAAGTCCCTTACAGGTTGTGATCTTGCATCAGTGAAGCTGAGGGGTACTTTATTAAGAATATGACCTGGGCCTTACCCACCCATTATTCAAATAGCAAAAGGACAGTCTGTATTTCTGAACTCTTAAAGGAGCAGGTATTTATTCTTCCTGCATTAAAGCAACTTTTTAGAAGGGGAAAAAGGAAAGGTATGTGAATCGAAGGGGAGCAGGGAGGTGAGGAGATCAGTGAGACTGCAGGGTCAGCGGGCTAACAAACAGCATTGAAGAATGATGCACAGTCATGGTTAAGCCACCTCATTTTTAGTCAGGCCAAAATACATTTTTAATACACAGGCCTCCCGTTAACATGCCAAAATACACGTTTACGGCTTCTGCTCATGCCTTTAGCACAGTCCATCCCTAAGATCTACTTTCCAGGACATAGTTAACATTTTAAATTGTGTTTGTGATTTGTGAGAGGGAAAGTTTACACATTACAAACTGTGTTTTCAATAGCAAGTGCAATCACAGTCAATCAGCCAGATTTACATCTAGAAACAGGCATGATTCTAACAAAGGCAATGAAACAGAGTCCACTTATCGCAGTGGTGAATTTCATTCTGCGCATTAATCTCAATTTCCACTTTTATAGAACATTTTTATAGGCTTATGTGAATAAATAAATAAATAGTACAACTACCAGCAGAGTTATTTCAGATTTTTCAATAACTCAAAGGAGTTACTTCAGATTTCCTCCCCTTAATATGGATGTATACCATACATCCATATGTATGGATGTTTGTTTTTTTTAAGCCTAAGTCTCTTCACAACAGATATGCATGTTACTTTTCTGCTGTGGAAAAGATCAAAAAAGAATTAGCACTAGTGAGACATCACTCATCAGAAAATAGTGGAAGTTAAGATATGCATAATGAAAAGTGTGCAGCTAGTTTCTTCATCAAACTTGAGGCATGAAATATGATGCAGTGCTGGAAGCCTTCGCAGTGAGACATGGGTGGAATTTCATTTTACATCTTGATGGTTTCATTTCTGTTTTATTACTCAACTGCTAGAAACAAAACACCATGTTTGTACTTTGCACTGTGCTGCACATGCAACACACATTAAACAACAGACACTTCTGTCTCATGGTTTCTCCTGAATTAGTATTATGTCACTTAGGATTTTAGAATGTACCTAAATGCTCAGTCTTATTTTTAATCCAGGTGCACAGTCTCCAGCAATCCTTGTGTTACGAGTGTCAGCACTGTGAACAAGCATGAATAATAATATATGCCACAGGATGAATTTAGGAAATCAAAGAGACCCCACTTCCATCCACATGAACTCACTGAAGTGGCATTGGTGAGAGACTGAAGTGTAAATGAGTTTGAAGCCCTGTGGATACAACCTCTTCTCACTATTCCCCAAAAGGTCTGCAGAGAAAGGGAGAGGTGGTAGCAGGACGCTCTCAGATCACTGCAGTCTCCTGAGTCAAAAGCAAAAATAATTCTGGCCAGTATTACAACCTGTGAGGAACATCAACAGCCGATATGGTCATGTAAAGAGAAAATCACATTAGTGCTTCCTGTTCCTCAAGAACAAAATGTAGCTATTCTTCATACTGCTTTTTCAAGTCCCAAATTAAAAGTCTTCGGTTGTTCCCTGCATCACAACACTACCCCTCCACCTGGAAAACAGGTCTTCCAAGCAGACATTTACTTCTTACTCTCTTTGCTCCTCTTTCCCACATTTATCACCTCTTTCACTCCATGTCCCTCTGCAGAGTATTCCCAGCTCAGCCACTGAATTCTTTAAAGACATCATATTCATACGTATACACAGTACACACAGAGAGGAAAGAGACAACATTAAGAGAATATTGTTTATTTCTAGAGAGATAAAAAGGATGAATAATCACCTTTAGCCAGCAGGGTTTGTAATAGCTGACCTCCTGCATCCTGCCTTTGATTTTCCCTTGAACCCAACCATCTTTTGTTGGCTAATTCCCAGCATTTTTTCCTCAGGCTGGCAGGCTGGCATGGATGGTTAACAGCTGCCAGTATTTCTCGGCCCTGACAGTTAAAACCTACACTAATGTAGATGCCTGGCTCAGTCCCACCAAGGGTGCTGGATGCCTTCACTTTCCAACACACTCAGCTTTTGCCAGCCATGAACTTGAATCTATCTCCTGTCCTGCCTTTCTCCTTGCAAAGATTAACTATTGAAGGAGTTAACCCATGGAAGCTCAAGAAACAGATGATAGATTTCACAGGGCTAGACATTGTGGGGGAATGGCAGATTTCTCAGCAGCTTTTAGCAAGCAGTAAAATAGTAATAATTCAGAGCAATTTGGTACGTGGTGTATGCTAACATACGCTTAACATTATTCTGCTAAGAGCCAGAAAGAGCTGCACAGAGAAACGAACAAAAAGATCCCTGCAAAATGCATCCCACCACCTCTTCCTAAAAGAGATGATGCTTCCCTTTGCCTCTTGAAAGATTTAAGCCATAGACAAGTCAATTTAATCCTTTTGTGCTAGGAATGGAACATTTCTTGCATATAGTCCCTTGCACAGAAGAAAGTTACCAGTAAGCACCTTTCTAACCAGATTCAAGGAATTAAAAGGTTTACAGATAAACCTAAGCAACCTACTTGAGGAGCAATTTGTTTTTATGATACAAATGATAACAGTAGACCAGTGCTACAGAAAGCCAGGCCTAATATTTCAGAAGATCTATGCTTAGCTTTGCTAGAGAGAGAGGCATGTGGTGCCCTGAAGGCTAGAGCGATTTGCAAAGATTTTTTCAAACATATACCCCAAAGTCATGAAAATCCCAATAGCAAAGTCGAGAGGGCTGCAAAAATTCACTGGTGCACAAAGAGATTGCCTGAAATCCAGATCCATTAAGATTAGGAAGTAAGTTCTCTCCTCTGCCAAAATTTATTCCAAACATGAATGTCTGGAGCAAAAGCTGACTTCTGGATTCTAGCTCTGAATGTTTCAGCCACCTTCTCACCTGCTTTTTTCTTTAAGCTTGGGAATCTTGTAAGCTACAGGACTCTTATGCAACCAAGGGGTTTTATTTACTGTTGCTGTTTTAACATTTTCACCATTTAAATGAAACCTCAGTTTTCAGAAAACAAGTGAATAAGATGTTTGCACAGATGGTGCTCTTCTGTCCAAAGTCCAGCCTTCAGCTTGGCAGAACAGAATTGCTCCCTGTGCACTTCTATTAGCCAAGCAAGGCAGGTAATAATAGTGGATAAAACGCCTATTCTAAGAAGCACTGGCTCCTTCTCAAGCAACGTAGAGTACCACTACAGCATGAATGACTCAATCATCTGCTCAAGAGCTATTACTTGCAGCGATGAAGCAATGTTAATTGGATAATGGCTTGCTGCCAGCTAATATTGGCATGACCTACAATACCCTTGGCTGACAGCCGTATATGTCTCTCTAACTCACCTTTTTTTTTGTAATCTGGATGGGAAGTGGAAAGCATTAAAAAGCCCTCCTAAGTGCCATTTAACTTCTTATCATGAATTAAAAGCTTAATTAAGTGCCCTGTTACAGGAAGGAAGACCAGTTTTTGTGATTAAATAAAAGAAAACAACAGTTAGGGGTATGGATTGAACGAGTAACTTTACAGCTTAAAACTCAGTTCTTGGAAAATATGAATTTGGGTTGCACTTAACAACAGCTGCTTGAAGATGACTGAAATACTGCTGAAAAATATCTTGGGTGAAAAGCACATGCGATTCTACTAGTTTAGCAAAAGCTGCAATTAAGGGAAAAGCTTAAATGTTAGCAGCTAAAGAGGTATACTTTTTATTAGTTCTACTCACCTGCAGTTGAAACACTTTATTGCTCTAACTCTATTCTGAGTTCTGATATATTGCCCGCCATTGCCACCTCTGAGCATTTGTTATCACACGGCTGTTTTTCCAAGAGCTTATCTACACACTAAAACACATTGCTTTAACAAAAGGTGTAGTATGAAACCAAATTACTTAGGCTGGCACGAAAGACTTTATGGAAACTCTTCAATCAATGCAAAATTAGTTGCACACTAAGTTAGTTTAAGTTGATTAGGAGAGAGTTTGAACTAATGCACATCAAGCTACACTTGAACTGACCTGAAATGTCTAATATGAGGTTTTACACTGGTTTAAAACGCAGTAAGTTCAACTAGTCCCAATTCTGTGTGTGTACAATGTCTCCCAACTGAAATGCCGTATTTTTATACCAGCTCCAATATCAAATCTTTTGAGAGTAACAACAATGTCCATTCTCCATGATTGTGCATTTTCAGTTTGCAAACTACACTAGAATTTAAAATGCAGCGCTTGTATGATTGACTTATAAATATTTTTCTTAACTTAGAACTGATTGCTACCTTTGGAAAAGTATTGAACTATCAGCACTATATTTAAAAATGATTTGCAATCTGTCCTTCTGGTAACGTATTAACAAAAAGTGATCTGTTTTTCGTAAACACATTGGAACTAAGTACTTATGGTAATCTCAAAGCCCAAAAAAGCCACTGACCCAGGACATTGATTTTCAACTTCTGTTTGAAATGTTTCCACTGGTAGTATAACTCCTTACACGACAAATTAAGTCAATTCTCACAAATACTTTTAGAACTAGTTCACAAGTTCCCAGGGTTCTGCAGGCCACAAACTAGAAAACACCCTTCTAATTTATGTTAATGAAAAATAAATGATGATTCTTCTCCTTATCAGCTCTTAAGAACAACAGTGCTTTATTCATTTTGTAAGGAGCGCAGACACTCTTCTTGGTGGCATTTTGCATACGTAAGCGCAGGCACTTACCCAAGTATACAGCATTTTGAAGGACAGCAGCACCACAAGCAGGGAGATGTGTGCCTTAATCAAGCAATAACTGAAAAATATCTAACTGAACTAGGCAGATCTCTGTACCTCAAATGACTAAGAGTTGTGAGGAAACTGGTCACTGTGCAAATTAGACTCCATGGAGTTATCAGAAATTAATTTGCATGTGGAAAATATCTGCACTGCTAGGCATTAGTAACTGTAGGTACCCTTTTTCTTTAGGCCAGGAGTTCTTTTCCAGTCCGAAAAAGTTAAAGCCTTGGTGCTCTGCAACTGATCTAGGCATATGGCAAAATAATGGTACAGCTTTCAGGTGGAGCATGACGGTTTCAGAGTATTGAATTAAGAATTAAACTATTTTCTTCTGCAAATCCACTGACTTCAGTGGAGCTACAACAGCAGACAATTTAACCCTAATTCACTAGAGCTTTTTGATCTTTCAGGGAGATATATTTTAAAATGTAAAATCCCAATAATTACACTTCATTTATCTAAAGAGGATTCACTTAAACAGGATCCCTTTATGGTTGGACTGGAGGATTATTTTATGTAATATCTCACATAAGATATACATATAGACAAAACTTCACATTTTAACCATTTTGTCATTTGAACATAGGACTGTGTCACCAAGCCCAGTTTCCTGGCCATGCCGGCAGATACAAGATGATCCTTTTGCAAACGGGGTCCCACCCACTCTTGCCACTGGCTGCCTGCCTCAGCCCCTCATCGCTGCTACAACCCAAAATCTGCTAATTTCAAAACTAATTTTACTTTTTAAAAGCCAGTTGATGCCAGCCAATCCTTGTGTCGACACTGTCATTTAGTCTTAAAGAGAAATTCTGCCCCTGTCTCATGCCCTCTGCCTACACGGAGTGGTAGCTGGGTGCACTCGAGGCTGAACCAGTCAAGGTCTTTTCTTCTCCTCCTTTAAGCCAGGCTCATTCTTCTCATCCTAGTCACTCTTCTCACATGCCTACATCCTAGCTTGAGTTTCAGTGACTCTCCCTGATCTATCCAGAGCAGTGTCACACCTGGTATCCAAGCAGTCCCTCAAAGGCTTTGCAGAGCAGCACGGACTCCCTCGTGTCTCCTCTGTACCACCCCACCCCATGTGCTCTGTGACCTCTCTGCTCCCACTCTCACTCTGCAGCGCAAAAGCCGGGTGGCACCGACTGAAACACCGTTCTTCCGCTGGAAATTATTAGTGGACACCGCGCAGAATCATAGTGTGCATCCTAGCGTGTCCGCTGCGATACATCTCAACTCTTATGCAAAATGTCTGGGTTAAAATTTCTTCATGAGTAATATTCAGTGTCAAGACTCGTGAAGTCACACTTGGTGACCTATTTCTTTTCATACCCTCCAACTTGTGCCATGACAATGTCATGACACCACTAGAGTCCCAGGAGAGCTACCTCAGAGGGGAAAAAAGGTGCGTGACACTTCAGTCACCTGTCATGATTTAAAAATATATAGTACTTAGTGGGCTTTAAGCAAATAATGTTGGAAAAGATGTTCACCTCGCTCTGTACACCAGAAAACCTTCCTTTGACTGACTGCCTTCGCTTCCCTTGGGGACATCAACATCCCTCGAACTACAAGCTCCAACAGGACATCCTGGGGCAGGCAGTGCTGGCACCGCGGGGAGACCCTTCTGGCAGGCGGCGGCAGGGCCGCGCGGGGGGACGCGGCGGGTGGTGGCGGGAGGATCTGTCAGCAGCTGAGCGCCTCCCCTCTCCTCGCGGCAAAGCCACCAGCGTGCCCGGCGGCAGCTCTGATATCACAGGCTTAGGGCTGTGAGGAAATTACACTGGGGGTGGAAGTCAGCCAGCGAGATTTTGTGGTAAAACAAAGTAAACTTTCCAGTGAGGTATGTATTTTCTACATCCCTTTGCTTCCTGCTGCGTGAGCCATTCTGCACGAGAAAAACCTTGCTTTTTGAAAGAATTTGCTCAGCTTTGCTTTCTTAGTGGAAAACACATGTCCCGAAGCAGTTAAATCCCAAACTAGTTGTGCGGGGAAGAGAAAGGAAGCTAGGCTGAACGAGATACAGGAAAGGGGAAAGACAAGAACAAGGATATGAGCTGCTGGAAAGGGGTGGCTAGCAACGAGACTCCAAGCAACGTGACAGTTTAAATGGTTTTTCAACAATAACCTGCTGTCTGACAGCCAAGTGACCCCTTTCAAATTTCCTGTCTGGAGAGCTAGAGGAGTATCAGGGCACTGATAGCGTACTGAATGAAGCTACAGTAATTAAGCGACCTCTGCACAGCTACTACCCTTTCGGCCGCGGTGAGAACGGCAAGCTGCAGCGCTTTAAGGCTTTGCTAGAGTAACTGTTAGAAACGCTGGCTGGTTTCGCTTTCCCCCAGCAAGGAAGGCTGCGTGAGTACGTTGATTCTTTAGCTCCCCAAGGGCTTCCAGCAATTCGCAAGCAACCCAAAACGCAAAAGAAAAAAAAAAAAAAAAAGAGAAAGGAAAAAACGATAGCCCAGCAGCAGCTGTGCCGCGGGAGGGCCCCGAAAGCCGTGCCGCCTTGCACCTCGGCGGAGCCCGAAATGGGTTTCCTCGCTGCGTGGCAAAGAGAGGACGGGGTCTACGGCTGAGAAACGACGACATACTGTACCTCTTCTGGCAGGCTGACAACCAGGTCATTTTCCGTCTGCCCTACCAAGGCCTGCAAGAAGTATTCGCTGCAGGCGGCCAGCACAGCCCGGTGGGCGCGGAACTCCTTCCCTTCCACGACCAGAGTCACATCACAGAGAATATCCTGCTTCCGCTGGTCATTCAGGCACAGGAGAATATTGGTACAATGCACTGTTGACTCATACACATACATGGGGGATTCAGTCTTCTCATCCACAGACATTCCGTTCACACCCTGCAACACAAGAACAAACAAACAGGCGGTAAGGAGAAACGCAGCCGGCGGGCGCCCGCGGTTAGCGCGCTCCGAGTGCCGCGGCGAGGTTACGTCATCTTCTCCGGGTCCGGCACGGTTGCGGCGGCACAACCGCCGAGCGGCACGTTAATTCTTAGTCAGAACAAGTTGCTCAGGGAAGGGAGCTGGAAGGGCGTTTGTGTCATCGGCTCGCAGTCCGCCGCACTTCGATTAGCAGGTCTTGCTCTCCTCCCTCCTCCTCCTCCCTCCAGACCCTCCCCTTGTAAAAGCCAAAGTAGAGTTCAGGCTGGAATGAGAGCGCTTTCCTCAAAACCCTTCGACAAACTGCTGCGCATCTGCAACTCTCAATTTTGGAGATGCGATAAAATTACAGGGGAAATTTCAGAAGACTGCAGCAAAAATAAGCGAGAGTGACATTTGGGTCTTCTAATAGCGAAAAAAGACTTTTGTCCTTGCTTCTCTCATTTTCACATTAAGGGGGAAAACCCTCGAAAACTCAGCCTGTACTCAAGTGGACAGTGCTCCATGTTTACCCTGAAGACTTCTGCTCAAATGAGAAGGAAGGTGGAACTGCACTTGGTGAAGACAAGTCACTAACTACAGTGATCTAATTTCTCGATAGGAATTAAAGATATTTTACACTTTAAGGGGGACAGCAAAGGTTTTAGTGGCTTTAGAAAAAATTCATTTCCAGGTATAGCTAAGGCAACACACATTCGCTGGTGGTTTAATGTCATTTACAGAAAAGGGCACTTTCTGAATTCCAAACTCATATGCATAAGAAATCCCCTGACCTATGTGGAACTCCAGCTAAAGGTGGCAGGGCAGCGTGTGGGTGCTGGGGTTTGCTCCTGCCTCGAGATAAGTTGTAAGTGTCTGTGTACTGACAACAGACCAGACATTTGTAGGACGTAGAATATTCATTACAGCTGAACTGGGAAGTTCCCAGCCTGTTGTTCTGCAATTTCTGACATATATAGAACTGTCTACGCCTTTGAACACGGGGAATAGACTTCTGGTGGTGGTGGTGGTGGTGGTGGTGGTGGTGGGATGTCAGCTTCCCCAAGTACCCCACACTACCTGAACACCATTCACTCTTGGACATGCTGAAGTAATTTTTCTCTTACCCTTGGCACACTGAAGTAATTTTTCTCTTACCCAAGAACTTTCCACCGAGCAGCTAACTGAATCCTGTTTGCTTTGTTTTTCCCATTTTAAGTCCTTTGACTAGAAGAGTGCCAAATCTGATGCTGTACCTGAATGCACTGCCTACCCCACAACAAACTGAATACACTTGTTTTAAGGCTTATATTGGAAAAGGGATTATTTTATTTGTATGTATTATTCTAGCAAAAGACTATCATTTTTATTTTCCCCATATGACTGCATAAAGACATATAAAAGATGTGCACACGCAGAAAGAACAACTGAAGTTTTCCAGGCTGAAGCAGAACAAACTGATGACTAAGTTGGCAAGAATGTGCAAGTCACAGACTAGAAAATCATGTCTTAGTTTAAAAAGAAAAATCTGTCAAAGACAATAAAACGACAAAACCGGTCCTCATGCACTCCACTTTCTCAGCTGTGAAGTACTTATATATTAGGCTTAATCTGAACGCTGCTACTTCTGACCACAGTTGCCAGTCTTCTGAGATCTGCTGCTGAAAGGGAAGTTGTGCACACATGAAAACTTCAGGTATTTTAAGGAATTACTTACTTTCCTTATCACAAACAACAGCAGCACTCTGTGAGGTGAGATTCGGACATATACTGTGCAAAGGCTTACAAACCACGGTATTTCGGCATAATACTACTGTGCTGCAAATATCTGTCTGACTATTGTAAAAAGTGGAAGCAGAATTTCTCCTTTGTTCCTCTGTTAAAGTGGATCTTTAAGCATTTTCCTTTTATTTTAGAATTTATGAGCACACAAGTCCCTACAAAATAACTTCAAATTATTTCTCTTGCCATACATTCAAACCAGGATACCCTTTTCTTAAAGTTGTAATTCAGATGATACCAAATGATACTAGTAATCTAGCCAAGGATGGATTAAGAAGATCTGCTTGCTACTTGTAAATATATACTAAACTTCTAAAAAACTTCTCCAACTTCTCTAGCTTTATAGGAGTATTTATAAGCCAGAGGCTACAATGACTTTTTTTTACAAAACAGGCATTTTTGTCAACATTACAAAAGTATAATATTAATGGATTTCTTAATGGAATGCTTACAACTTCTCTTTTACTGGTATTTTCAGTATTTACTGCTGACTCACGCGGTTTCTGAGTACGCAGCTGATATGTCTACGTTAGAAAGAGCCAATATCAAGTATCCCTTCAGTGAATTTTTATTTACAGCAAAGATACAAAATCTATCTGTATATATTAGAGGAAGAGACTTTTTTTTTTATGTTACAGGTTGGCTTTCTTAAGCAGAAGAAAATTAACTAAATTCTTATTTTTTTTTTTCTCATGAAGTGAGACTGGTGAGAAGAATAGACAGCAATCATTTTATTAGCACTACAGTAAGGTAAAAGAGAAAATGATACTTAGCTCATCCTACTCAGAGATTTCTGTATAACTGAACTCTGATGCTAACGATAATGTTACAGTGAGGTTCTAAGTGGTCACTCTTGCGTGCTACGAAACGCAAGAGTTTACAAGAACAATCTAGTGGGAAAATCTGAGAGTTGCAAATGACAATGCAACGGGGAAAGCTTTTCGAATATATTTTTTTTCCAGGCACGTCTTATGCCTGTAATGTCTGAGGTGATGACGAAACGTCCAAGAAGTCTGAAACCTGGCAGGTAATGAACAGAAAATCAATTACATTTTCACTCTTTCTTTTTTTTTAAAAAAAACCCTTTGCCTGAAATTGCACTCCTTTTTTTTTTTTTTTTTTTTTTTACAGTAATAGTGCAATTTCTGTGAATCAAACACTGAATTTGGTTACTAATCAGTAATTTCCTTCTTTTTATCTATAGCTCTCATTAAGAGTACTTTTTAAATTTGGTTTTAAGCCCTGTAAGGGCTGCAAATACCACGGCGTATTTCCCCACTGGTGAGTGAGCCTGTTTTCTATGCTAGGAAATGTGATTGATCCAGTACTGCAGCTGCACGCTCCTGCTCCGGTGGTCACTAGCTAGGCTCCTGGAAAGGACCTCAATCCCGCTGCTCCGATTGCTAAGGTGTTTCTAAGACTCTGGCAGCCTTTAATTGCAGCTGCGACTTTGTGAGAGCCTCTGACAACCCAGGGCTTCCTGAAACCAGCTCCATGACACGCTTCTGGCACCCTGTAGGGTTGCCTTGGCCGGTGGCTGCAATCTCGGTCAGGCACAAACTTCCCCTCGCTGTGCGCCTGGCCACCTCCGGAAGCACACGGAGCCCCGAATTGCGCACAGGGAAGCCAGGGCTGGGCTAGGGCTCAGGACCATCTATTTATCAGCTTTTGATGTGTCAACACAAGTGATTTACTGTCTTCCCCTCTCTGCGATCTAGAGGAGATTGAGTGACCTCCAGGCATGAGGCGTTTCCTGTCCAAGAGGGCTTTATCCTGCAGGATGGGAGCAAGGTGGTGAAGCCCTGCACTGGAAAGGCATTGTTCATTTTCATGGAGAGAGGGTTGAGAGTGCCAAGAGGTCACCTTAGGGCTTTGGCGTGAAGCAGTAAGAAAGTTGGCGTGTAGCAGTAAGAAAGTAACCACAATTCCATCTTTCTTCTTCCTCCCCCCAGAATAGAAAAGCAGAGATCAGGTATTAATCCTGAACTCTGATGTAAGCAGGGGTGAACCCTCTCATACGGAGTTAATTCAAAATGCATAATTTTTTGCTGAACTCAGTATTATGCTGAGCTTGCAGAACCTTCTTCATAGAAATGATTGTAACACACTTGCTACTTCTTTCAAACTGAAAACAGAATGACTTAGCAAGCCTTTCTCTGGCTTGAAAGAACATGCTATTTGTTTGCATATAGGTCAACATACTGCCAGAAAAAGTCTCTTCGAAACAAAAGTTTCCAGAAACTGGCAAGAACTATTGTGGGCAAGGAAAGCACCACTGAAACCTCACACAAAAAAACTGCTAAAGGGCAGCAACTGCAGCAAAGCAAACCGGAACTCTGCTTACATGGTACTTCCACAGAGACTGGTAGGAGATCCCTCAGAGCCTTCTGCATGGCTAGCAAGGAGGAGCCACACTAAGTGTCAAGAGACCAAAAAAACTGCTCGTGGAATATCCAGATCACTTACGTATGTAGGAAGTTATCAAATGGGCTGGCATTCTCCAAGAACTTATGAACAAACTGGCTGAGCGAAAAACCAGCTCCAGCCTGGCAAGATTAGAGAGCAGGCAATGCAGCGTCTGTTCTTAAAGGGATGCATCAGGAAGAGAAAACCTTATCCCCACAGACCAGAAAGTCTTGCTTCAGATCTGGGTTAATTACATGAAAAGGTAAATCTAGATCATGGCGGAGTTACAGAACACTTAACCAAGCAAATTATCATCATGACAAAGCAGCATGGCTTCTGCAAAGGAAAAGTCGTGGCTCTGATCTGCTCTATTAGAATTCTTGAAGTGTGTCAAATTAGCAGTAAGGAACACTGGTATATGTAATTAGTGTTGACTTTCAAAAATCCTTCGATAAAACCTTTACAAAAGGCTGCTAGAGAAGCTCAATTGTCACAAGGTGAGAAGTTGTACTAGCTTGGAAATTACTTAAGCTAAACTGTGTTAAACAGAGCGGTGATACACGGTCCATTTTCAGCAGGTGAACCGTGAAACACTGCAAGACAGGACACAGCAGCAGCATCAGTTGACAGCTGTCTACAGCCACACCACTCTCAACATATCCAAGTTCATCTGATCTCTGAAGCTCTGCAGGTGCATCAAGAAGATGGAGCCAGACTCTGCACAATAGTACACAGTGGGATGACAAGAGACAATGGACATAAGTTGAAATAAGAGAGGTTTTTGACTAGGTATCAGGAAAAACTGAGAGACAGGTCGCCCGGAGATGTTGTGCCATCTCCATCCTTGAAGACTTTTAGGGCCAGACTAGACATAGCCCTGAGCAAGCTGGTTTGATCTCCAGCTGGTCTCTCTAGCCAATCTGCACTGAGCAGGAGGTTGTATTAGACCTCCTGAGATACCTTCCAAAATGAATTATTCCATGACTGCACATTTATCAGAGACCCAAAAGTCCACAAATGTCAGGGAGACTGAAAATTGATACAATCAGGTTCAAATGTCAAAGTTAATATGGATTGTTGGGAATTTCAGAAAGACTTAATACAACAAAGAATTAAGTCAATGACAGGATGACAGACTATATCCAGGACAATCTATTGTACACAGGTGGCAAATAGAACGAAACATAATTTAAGCAACTAATTGATTCTTCACAATCAATGTGGAATCTCTCAGGAAGAAGAAAGCCCGGAGCATCATCACCTATTGCTTTAAGGGTACCCAATAAAGTTAGGCTCAAAGGCAGGACTAAGAAAGAGAAAACTGAAGAGAAGCGACATTTTCTAGTCACTTGTAGTGCAGTGTGTCCATACCCAATTACTAATGTTGAAAATCGGAGAAAAGAAATCCTCAGGAGGACAATGGAAATGATTACTGGTGAGGGAAGAGAAAGAGCCCTTCTAAAGACAACATGGACAATCGATTTGATAAAGAACAAACAAATAATGCAAAATAGAGTATGAAAGGTCAAAGCAGCACTGCTATTTATTGTTTCTGATGTTACAAATACAAGAGAACACCCCGTAAAAGAAGTAAGACAGCTGCAGAGCTTTTAAAAAGAAAAGCGTTGATTCCTGACCATATTCACGTACTGAAATTGTACCCTGCACTATAGAGGAAGATGCTTTGGAGGATTTTGTTTTGTTTTTTGGGGGGGATATTCCACTGTAACTGCAAAAACCCCAGTCTGTGGAAACAACCACCCTTGCAGGTTCCTGGGGCAAGAAACTTGTAAAAGGATTAGTTACATCTCATAAAATATCCATGGCCGCATTAATCACGATACAAGTTCACACAGGATGAGAATTTGCACGCTTTGGGGCACTGGTCAACAACAAACTGCCTGGGGAGATGAAGCTGTCTGTCTTCCCCCGTCTCTTCTGACCATCCCACCACTGTCTACGAAAGTGATTACCTGACTGATGCCAACAAGGTGAAAATACAAACTTGGCCTCTCCATAGGTGCCTCCTTGACCACTCACCCACCCTGCACCCCCATAAAAGGTGCACAGGCTGCAGCGGAAGGGTCCTCACTGCCCTTCTGCAGCAAAACACCAGCAAGGAAAGCGACGGTGAAAAAATGAGGCATAAGGCCATCCTGAAGCACAAGATCACTTTGCATCCCGAGAGGTGTAAGCCCTGTATCAGGGCCACAGGAGTGTGCACAGGACTCCCAGGAACTTCACCATAAAGGCAACAAGGCCTTATTGGTATCTCGTCATTACGTCTCTAACACAGTTCAGCACAGAGGTCAACTGAAAACACTGTGTGATTTCCCACTGAGGAACTGGAGTACCAATGACACTGTTTTGCACTGACTTAGTGTAAAATGAACTGTACGTTTAGCTTGGAAGCATATGCTAGGGCTCACATTATATCCTGGTATACAAGGTGACCCACAGCTCTCTCCTGATCGTGTTATGAGAGGAATAACACTGGACAACAGTTATTTTTAGTCCCATTTCACAGACTTCCAACCAACTCATATAATAAAAAGAAGACACTTAGAAATAACTTGAAGCAGACAGCTTGAATACATATAAGGCTCTTTGGTCAGAGGTAGCTAGGCAGTCTGCACAGCAAATTTGCATGTAAATATCAAATAGTATTTCTTTTCAATAGGACACAGAGTGTGAAAAATGTTCTTGTGTTCTGAGGTTTTCTACCAATTTATTTTTTCTACTAATTTAGCAAAAGGCACTAGAGAAAAAAAAAAAAAGGCCGGGAGGGGAACGGTTACCTCACATGAAAACAGTTACCTCCAATCCAGCGACGATAAAAGGAGCATCACTTTCTAACAGTGATGATAAAGTAGAGCAGAACTAGTACCTCTGACAAATGGCAGCAAAACCACATTAGCTTTGACACCTTTTAGGGATAAACATGCACTGTTCTTAAGTAGCAAGTGGGAGGAAAATATTTTTCTAGGGCTTCCTTCCCTGTCTCCCAGTATATTTTTCTATGAAAAGACTCATTTTATGCAATCAACACTTTGCTATTAAAGAACCTTATCAATAACTGACACTTCAGAGCTCCTAAAATGACCATCAGGATAATTGGTTATTGCGATCTCTCAGTTAGAGATGTAATAACAAAGGATATGATTATACTGTCACTGCTTTCCTTTAAAAGAAACTATTGAAAGCTAATGATTAATTCACCATTTTTGAGAGCTTGCTGTAATGGCAGGAGACTATATACAAAGGTCTCTTCAGTGAGCCCATTATTCAATTAATAAATGCTGAATACCAAGCAGTCATAGTCATATGAAACTCCCAAGAACTGTGTGAATTTTTAACCAATTAATTATCAATTACAACATCATAAAACACCAGCACAAAAATAGAAATAATGAAATTTAATTATACATTATTCTTCCTAGTTGCTGCAAATACTATACAAGACTGATTTTGATTAATAATTCATACAGCAATAAAGTATCAGGAAAGATAATTATACAGTGCCACAATTCTCACACTGATTTCTGTAATTACAGATTACAACAGTGTTAGCAATTTAAAAAGGTTAGGGAGCAGTAGTAATTTGCTATGTCATCCTCAGCAATATTAATGTCTTCTTCTTTGAGCACCCCAGATAATTGAAAACAGAATAACGGACCATCAGGCTGCACGGGCTTGCCTACTGCCAAACATACTGCGGGTGCCAGAACCATTAGCAAGAATGTCTTCAGAAATGAGCTTTTCACATTGTTCAAGGAACTTCTGCCATAAAGCAAAAGATATACAGCCAAGCGGAGAAGACATTACAAAGTGTTCTTCTTTGCCAACTGGGGACATGCATCGCTGCTAGCTCAGCCACGGCTGACGTTGCTGACCCTGCTGCCTCAAAGCAAGATCGTCCTTTGACCATGAGCTGGAAGGAAGATCTTAAGGAGTAATGCAAACAGAATTTAACTGCAGGTGCACTGCAGGAGGAGGCTAGCCAGGTACGCAGCAGGGTGATGGATAACGCCGGCCTTCTGAAAGCACCAATTCTCATCGGCGAGGAGCTGCTGCTTGCACCGCCCCATGAGCACCCTATAAATGGCCTAAAAGTTTTGCATGGCCCAAGGGCCATGGACCGACTGGCCACTGCGGAGCTTTGTTAGGGCAACGAGTAGGAGGTAGAAGCTGCCCCCTCTCAGCCCTGTCTCTCTTCACATGCTTTCAAAGCATTTGCAAATGAGAGTATCAAAAGTAGACAGGAACACCGCTGAGTCCTCTAGACAGTGAAATGGCTGCTTTTGCATGACCATAAACTGCCACAGTGCCCAGATGTTTGCTACAGGAACCAAGTCCCACTGCAAAAGTCAGATCCTATGTTGGGCTAAATCCTACTGCACAACATGACAGTCACTGGAAAAAAAGGAAAGAAAGAGAGACTCTGATCCCTGGCTGAGAGCTTTAAAGAGAACTCCTGCATATAACGTTTGCCTGTTGCATTCTGGTTACTTACAATGGTTTCGCTATCAGCAGATTGCACACACGAGCAGAGACATGCGGCTGCTTCAGTTCTGCAATGGATCTTGTATTCTTTTTTTTTAGAAGAAGAGACAGGATGCCCATAGACTCCACGATGACTGCTTATTTAAACCCCAGGTGTCTACTCCATAGAAACTGTGCTTCAGGTTGCTCAGAGATTGGCACCATAAGGAGCCAGAGATTCCCAGTGGAGGCTACTTTGAGGAGTCCAAATATATTTACGTTTCCCATACAGATAAAATCTATTTCTTGACTTTAGGGGATTGTGTTGTTATTGTTTTGCTTTTTGAGAGAGTAATCCAGCTGAACAAGGTAATGATAACTTGCTGTCTTTAGGGGCTTTTGTTAACATTCATGGCATGTGAATTCATACTTATATATTCTACAAGGGCCTACTAGGCAAAATATACATACTTTTTATGACCTAGGAAAAAATGATACATTTTTAGCTCCTATACTCAGTAAATCAGGCTTAGTTTAATATGCTTTTTCACCATTCTTTAAACACTGATGCCTTCACAAGAGAGGCACAGTAGATGGGCTGGGGGAAAGAGAGACTCAGTAGGAAGACAGAAGGAACAACAGAAGAATTATCCTCTGTCCTTATTTTTTAAAGGATATTCAGTTAACATATATGCATGTGGAAAGTAAGAAACACAGAAAAGCTTTTCCCTGATAATGTCTCATCTCATAGTTTTTCACATTTGCCAGTCTTTACAGTGACCAGCTATGGTGGAAGGGGACTGGAACCAAATCTATTACTCAAAGCAGAATGGGGAATGCCCAACACTGAAACAGGAAACCACTAAGCAAAACAAACAAAATACTCTATTTTTCTGAAGTGGTCAAAGGCTTCAGCATCTTGGGGAAAGGATAAAACCTTTAGGCTTACTCTTGGATAAACCAGATTGCCAGGTTAAGGAACCAGAGGGAAAAATAATCTAGCGATTTACTTTTAACTTGCTCTCCAGCTTCGTGAGATCTTGGAAAAGGTTTAAGGTCTTTCCACACAAGCGGTGCCTGGAGATTCTGGTTAAGGGTCTATGAGAGTTAGGCCCTGCCTTCCTTGCTTTAAATGGTTGGTCTGGGCCTTTCATTGAGGAGTGGTACAGTGATATGGCTTTCTTTCTCTTCCTAAACTTACCAGTATTTTACATGCATCACTGCGGATCCTTCTGCACCGGTGTGCATGCAATTTGCACTGCAATATTGTTTGAGGTGATAATATTGCTGAGGCATGAACAGTTGGTCAAGCATGCAGGGTCGCTTCCCTGTACGATGTAATACTTTGGGATAGCAAAGAATGTTTCTCCGTTTGAAATCCCCTTGGCTAACACAACTTTGAAAACTAACGTCAGGCTGTGATCGACCCAATACTACTAGTATTTGGAAGCCAGAAATTACAAACAACAGTGCTGTTCTGTTCCTTTTAGTAGCCTCTTCATGTGAAAGATTATGACAACAAGTTATCTGGGTAAAAGCTTTTCCCTTCTACTTTATTCCCAAGGAAGCCTAGCCTTCAGAATCTCTGTAGAGTTCAATGCTGAAGCTTTGTACTTTAAAATGTCTGTTGCTATCAATACTTACAGTTGAATGAGTTTCTAAAATAAGAACTTTTTGTAAAATGTCATCATAGGAAAACAGAAAACCTACCTCTCAAAATTGTATTTCCTGGTTAATTTTCCACTTGCTTCTCAAGCTTCATTAATTACTGCTTTTCTAGTTTATGTTCAGAACTAACTGAAGAGGTTTGAGCTCCATGGAAAGGTATGGTCTAGACTACTGCTAACATCTTCAGCTACTCAAATGGCAGAGGTTGGGAGAATGACAAAATTCCATTTTCTCCTGTCCTATTGCATAGTTGCTATGGGAAAAATCTGGTCTCAATTTGTTTTTTTTTCCTAAAATGCAAGCTCTTCATCTTTGCAGCAACTTAGCAGGTGTTTAGAATATCCTTCACATTTCCTTGGGCCGCACACTGGCACTTTCTTTGGAACGTGTCTGTTGTGATTAATGCGTGAGGAGCAGATAAGCATGCAGTAGGTCACTAGGTTAAATTTGGGACAGAATTTCTTAGGGCATAACTTTGCAGCTTCTCCTCTTGGAAGGGAATACAGGTGTTGCCTTCTCCTTGGAGACAAGGCCGCTTATCTGCTTGCACAGTGTTTTTCACAAATGAACAGATATCAGCAATAAGATTCTCTTCCAACTGCTGAGGTACTGAAGGAAAAAGTTTCCATATACTTAAACCATTGATAATGATAAACAAACTCATCTGAAAAAAAATTTCTAGTTACTCAAGCAGAGTCCACAGATTTAATGGTCTGAATCTTGGAAGGCCTACCAACATATAAAAAGTAGTTTTCAGCTGGTTTTACAATCGTCCAATGATCAGAAATTCATCAGAAATTATCACCAAAATGACAATTTATAATCTTAAAGAGTAAGTGCCAAAGGGACACTAGGATTATGCCAAGGGATTCTGACTCTGTTCTTGATCCTGCAAGAATCTGTGAATCACCTTTTTCTTGTCAAAGGATTTAAGCCTTCAAAAAAGGTTTAAACAAGAGTTGAAAATACTCCCATCATCTCTGTAGTCTGGTACATGCTCAGATTTCTACGTAAATTCCTTCTACTCACAGACCATAGGAGTCTCTGGAGTTACACTACTGTTCCTGTTGCAGACAATAAATCGGAGAGGCACACAGAAAGCAATTACTTATGTTGCAGGCACCTAACAGGCTACAGCTGAGGTAAGAGGAGAGGACATGAGACAGAGCAGCTGCAACTGCAGTCTGAAGAAGCCTAGAGGGAAAGAAAAGATATGATGCCTTTAGGTCCTGGTTCTGAGGACAAGTATAGCCAATTTAGTACCTCCATCTTTGTCAGAGGACTAGGAAGACAGTAGAAAGTAAGGACTAGTTTTTCTTCTCCACTAAGATCCAGAGGATCTTACAAAAGCCGCTTTGCCAGCAAAAAGAAAGGGGGCTTAAATTTGTCAAAATTCTTCTGAGAAGAACTTGGATTTTATCTTCTTCATCTGAGGGTACCTACATTGTTGAGCTTTTCATGCAGCTTTTTGAAGTTTCTTTGGTTTCTTTGCCCACACAGAACTACAATGCAATCAATATACTTAAGGCTCCAAAAGCTATCAAATCTATACAAATAGGAGATGCTTAACCAATCTGATAGCCTCCTATGATGGAATGACTGGCTGGGTGGATGAGGGGAGAGCAGTGGACATTGTCTGCCTTGACTTCAGCAAGGCTTTTGACACTCTCTCCCATAACATCCTCCTAGAGAAGCTCAGGAAGTGTCGGTTAGATGAGTAGACAGGGAGGTGGACTGAGAACTGGCTGAAAGGCAGAGATCAAGGGGCATCATCAGTGGCGTGGAGCCTAGCTGGAGGCCTGTGGCTAGTGGCATTCCCCAGGGCTCAGGACTGGGTCCCATCCTGTTCAACTTCTTCATCAATGACCTGGATGAGGGGACAGAGTGCCTCCTCAGAAAATTTGCTGATGATCCCAAGCTGGGAGGAGTGGCTGACACACCTGAGGGCTGTGCTGCCATTCAGAGAGACCTGGCCAGGCTGGAGAGCTGGGCAGAGAGGAACCTCCTGAGGTTCAACAAGGGCAAGTGCACCTAGGGAGAGTCCTGCACCTAGGGAGAGTCCTGCACCTAGGGAGAAATAACCCTAGGCACCAGGACAAGCTGGGGGCTGACCTGCTGGAGAGCAGCTCTGCAGAGAAGGACCTGGGAGTGCTGGTGGATGACAAGTTGACCATGAGCCAGCAATGTGCCCTTGTGGCCAAGAAGGCATATGGCAGCATGGGCTGCATTTGGAAGACAGTTGCCAGCAGGTGGAGGGAGGTGATCCTGCCCCTCTACTCAGCCCCAATGAGGCCTCATCTCGAGTCCTGCGTCCAGTTCTGGGCTTCTCACTACAACAGAGACATGCAGCTACTGGAGAGAGTCCAGCAAAGGGCTACGAAGATGATCAGAGGGCTGGAGCACCTGCCCTATGAGGAACGGCTGCGAGAGCTGGGCCTCTTCAGCCTGGGGAAGAGAAGAGTGAGGGGGGATCTTATCAGTGTGTACAAGTACCTGAAGGGATGGGACAAAGTCTTTTCAGCTGTCCCATTTGACAGGACAAGAGGCAATGGGCAGAAACTGAAGCACAGAAGTTCTGCCTGACCGTGAGGGGGAATTTCTTCCCTGTGAGAGTGACGGAGCACTGGCACAGGTTGCCCAGAGAGGTTGTGGAGTCTCCTGCTCCGGAGATCTTCAACGCCCGCCTGGATGCCACCCTTTCTAACATGCTCTAGGTGACCCTGCTGAGCAGGGAGGTTGGACTAGATGATCCCCAGAGGTCCCTTCCTACCTTACCGATTCTATGATTCTATGATCTAAAAATCTAAGCTGCATTTTATCCCAGGGAAGCAGAGTAGTTGGATTATTTCTGTCTGAATTATTGGAATTTAGACATTACTTCTAAGATTCACAAATCTTAAAAGCAGAAAGGGCCATCTAGAAAGATCATCTATTCTGACCTCCTACAGGCAAAATCAAGTTATGTTTATCACATAGATGTGCAATCCTGTCAGAGGGAAAAATAAAACAGCCACTTTGCTTGACAAGCTTTCTTCAACTGTTACTGGTCTTATCTGTTCTTTTAGCCTCCAAATTCTCTCTTGACAGATCCTGAAATAGCTGTTCCGCTATTTCACCCTGGACTGACGTCAAGCTAAGGCAGCCTACAGTTCCCTGGGACATCCCTTTTATCTTTTTGAAATATCGGAAATACATTTGGCAGACCTCCAGTTTTCTGGAATTCGCCTGTTTTCCCAAGATTTGTTACATATTAACAGTCACTTTTTAGCTTTTCAGCCACCTCCTTTTAAGATTCCTGGAGGTAAAAGTTGCTAAGAGTTGTTGATGTGAAAATGATTAATTTCTATCACTCCTGTCTCAGGTCCTCCTTCGCTTTCTGTTCTGTCCACATCCTGTGTGTCCACATCTCTGTGTCCACATCTTCTGTTGTATAAATACAGAACTCATCCAAGTAATATTTGTGCCTTTTCTATTTTCCCTTTTTTGATACTTTATTAATGAATGTTGTATCACTACTTCTATTTCTTCAATTAGATAGGATGGCTTCTCGTTACTGTAATATTTTTGTTATTGATGACAATGTAAAATCATAATTTCTGAGAAGCTGGCAGAATATTCTTTGACAATTTCCAGTGCTTTCAAAACTTTTTACTTTAAATGTAATGTTGTGCCAACAAAACAGGTTTTAACTTTGGAAAACAGATCTTTTCCAGGTCTGAGCATACATAAATTTACAATCTAATGCCAGGTGTAGTGCTCAGTTTGCACAAGGTCAATGTAAGGCATCTGACGCCCCGTGAGTCAAATTATTTAAGACTGTTAACAAGTAATAGCACCTGACAAACTGCTTCCCCTCTCTATTTATCCTGTTCTCTCTCATGCTATGAGATGCAAACATTTTCCAGTCCATTCTTAACAAAGCAACTCCATAAAAATTAAACAATATCAATTTTATTACATCTCTGCTCATATGCCTCTGTCTCCCACTCTTATTGACTAATGCTAAGTCAAACAATACGTTCTTACATAAACCTGTGCTTTCAGACTTATATCGATAGCACCATAATGCTGCTTTATATGGTTGGGTATTCACTACTATTACTCTCCACCTTTATAGTTAGTTTACAATCAGGGGAACTGTCTACAGTTCCCTTAACTTTGCTCACTTATCTTCAAGTCTGGTATTTCTTTTTGGTAGAGAAATACAGGCATGAAAAGCAGACATGCCCCATCTCTGCAATCCACATCTTGAAGATCACAAAATCCAAAGCCTTTTGCAACACATAGCACCTGCAGCTACTGTAACCTGCCACTACTGTCTGCCTTACCACTCCTTTGAAAAGGAGACAGAAGAGTGCCCAGGACTGCCATATCGAAGTGCAGCACAAAACACATTGACAAGAACCCTGTCCCTATGGTGGCAATCACCACTTGCACACTATCTTCGGGACCATCGCAAGATTGCTCCGGGATGTTTCTGGCAGCTTTGACCTATTTCTGTATTGAATTTTTGTTGAGCTAATGAAATGCATCCCAGGCCCACATTTCAGACAAACTTTAATAGATAATCTTATTTGATAAATAAGCAAATGACTGTTTCTAAAAAGTCTGTGAGCTTTTTCTGCTGTGAGTTGAGAAGTTATGTTCACCATAGATCTTGGAGACATGCAATTAAAACCTGCCAAACCTGCATGCATGCAGGATCCAAATGAAGGCTGAGCAGGCTACGTTACATGATGCTCCAAATGCATTTTCCACCTGAAATTTCCTATCTTTGCTCCACAGCATGGGGGCACCAGAGCTTTGGAAGACCACCAACCTTTAATCAATACTTAATTTCAAGATTTATTTCCCTATTTACTTCCTCCTCAGCTGAAACATTTCAGCAGTGGTTTTCCAACTGTTGTCTGAAGGAGCACCACACCAAAAAAACTGTAGCCTTGTGCTCTTGAAACTTAGCAGCTTTATTGAGGCTCAAAATGTGGTGTTTTAGGGAGAAGTCTCTCCTACCAGTGACAAGACACAATGCAGGCAGCCCTATTCAGGACGCACATGTACGGTAAGAAGCGTGGGGAGGTCTGCATGCAACAAGACTTAGCTGGCACATTCCCACACTTGATTCGGCAAGATATTGAGTGCCTTCAACCCATGGCTTTTAATGGGATTAAGGGAGCTCTGCCACTAGGAGGATCAAGTCATAAAAGCATAACGACAAAGAGATTAAACTACAGATTAATAATTATACAGCATAAGCAACCTGGGATAAAATAAACTCTTTTGCTCCCCTAGAGACTGACACGTTTATGTACAAAGTGGGCAATCTATAAAGCTCATTGATTAGTATTTCTAGAGAAGCTAATCTAAAAGCTTTACTATTTATTAACTAACATACAAACGATACTAAAATACAAATAATGAGCTAGGAAACAATCAATACCTCCCACAGCTTGCAAACCCCTACAGCAATTTTCATGGTAAAAGGGGAGCAATCCATATGGCAAACACCAGTGCTTGACAGCGACTTCATCTCTCTATAAACATGTAAAAGAACGCAGTCCACAATGCAAAAAGAAGCATATTTTTTTCTTGCTTCTCTATCTCCTGAGGTTGCACCTACCCTAATTGTATCTGACCTACACTGCAGGCTGAAAAAAAAACTTGAACAAACAAAAATCAACCCAGAACAACAACAACAAAAAAGCCTCCAACAAACCTTACAACTAAATCAATGTACTGTGTTTCTGGGGTTATCAGAAGATGCTAAGTATTGATATGCAGAACCGAATCCAGTATTTTTAGACAAACTTGACCACACAGGTAACACAGTTGCATGAAAAAAAGAGAGAATTTCCCACAGTCAGACTAAATGCTGATTTTGCCATTAGCACAATTCAGGTGTTATAGAAATAGGGTCAGTTAATTTATATTTATCAAAAGTCAAGGTCAGCTAAGTATATCTACAAACCTCTGACATTACCTCAAGAATTTTAGTCATAGAGGGACACAGCTTAGTTATATGCCCAAAGGTGTATTAAAATGTTTTCAAAAATACTTTTTGCTTGGTGAGATTTTGGATAGAGTCACTACTTTGTTATGAATGAAATAATGCTTTTCTTCTTTACTTCAAAACACTTAAAAACAGAGCCATGTGTACATGTGTTTTTATACACATATACACAGTCATGTGCATGTATAAATATGTGTAGACTCACATACACACACATATTGTTTAATTAGTATCTCATAGAAAACGTATGTTATTGTTATTACATGTTTCTGGTAATGCCTATATTTTTTCGTATGAGCTTTGTAAATGTTAAAAAATGACTTGATTGCTACTAAAACAATCCCTGCCTCAGGCCTATTAATACAGCTACACAGATCTGTACCAGCAGGAAACATTCCCTTAACTCTGTACAAATTAATTGGCTCAGTATTATTTGTAGCAATTATTCCATTTATTTCTCACCTGAAGTACATCCACACATACGTTCATCTCCTCTGCATGTGGCAGGAATTTTTCCAAATGGAGAACAAGCAAGAGGAGAAATTAAAATCTTGAAAGAGGTATTTGTGCAAATGTTTTTAGTAATAATAAAGGAGAGATGTGTGAGAAAAGCTACAAAATGGGACTGGTCCAGAGCCAGTGGTTAGAAGTTGAAGTGAAGGGCAAGAGCCAGGAGCAACATCCACATGGAAGCTAAAATCAAGTTATTACGGATGAGCGAGAGGGTCTCAGATAAGAGAAAGGAAAAGGACCAAGCCCGGTGCCAGAGAGAGGAGCACAAAGAGGCTGAGAGGTTACAGACCAAAAGCTGCGGAGAAGGAAATGAAGGGATGGTTGGCCACATTTCAAGGGGAACGGTCTATAGTAACAGGGAAGGTTGGAAGTGGCAGGAGTCCAATTCGGCCACGGCCGTTACCAGGAGGGTTGAGGGGCAAAGGTGAGGAGAGAGGAAAGGATCGTGGGAAAGAACAGCTATTTTCCAGTGTTTTCAGTGAGCACAAAGAAACTCGAGAAGCCAGAGATGCAGACGTTGCAGACTACAGCGAGTATATAAGGATGCAGAGAGGAAGCAGAAAAGAGTGGGCAGGCAGGACAGAGAGGTTACACTGCCTAGAAAAGAGAGGGAAACCACTGCCAAGAAGTCTGAAAAGAAGTGGGAATGGAGGCGACAAGCGGAAAACAGTTGCTGGAAATTGTCCTTTCCTCCAAAAGGAGATGGGCCGATGCTTTTCCAAAGGCAGACGCAGGAAGGGAAAGTTGCAGGCGCCGAGTCAGGCAGAGAGGGAGCTGTCGACATCAGAGGAGCGTCGGAGTGGAGACAGATGAGAGGAGAGAGACGATACCCTGGCGAGAGGCTGAAGAGGGGGATGAGGACTGTGCTGCGAGATGATCATCATGCGCATGAGAAAATTAGTAGCACAGTAGATGCCAAGCGAAAGGTAGAGAGCAGAAGAGGTTACGGAGGTGGCGGTAAGAGCCTAAGCTTGAAATAAAACTGACAGTCCAAGAGTCCAAATGCGGCACGAGCGCGCTTCCCGGCTGCTCTGCTCCACTGTGGGGTCGCAGTGTTTTGTATCAGGGCACGAACATGACTCCGACGACCCGCTGGCTGATCCCAGCGGAGCAAAAGAATAAGAGAGAGGGGAAATAAAAGGCAGCTGACAATAGCCACCCGTGGACAAAAAGGGAGCTTTTAGCACAGCTGTGCGGCTGTACTTGATTTATGCAAACTTCTTTATGCAAAATTGAGGCACAGCCTCGCAAAGGGCTTGCTAGAGAAAGCAACGTGGACAGAAATGCATGTTAGAAAGGGAGAAGGAAAACGGTGATGTCCTGGCCCATGCACAGAAGCGTATGGAGTTCTGGATCCCAATTTCAGCAGCCAGCATAAAAGCATTTTCATCATCCTCTTCCCATACAAGGCATCTCTGTCTCCAGCAGCATTAGGATTAATGTAAACAAAGACCTAAGAGCTGCATTAGAAAGCTTATTATTTTGTATTTGAGCTTGACATCCCCTTGAGATATAAAAGCTTGCCTCCTCAGGAAAATGATTACATGAACATTGAAAAAACTCCGGCCTTTGTGACAGAGAAGTTGATTTTTAATGAAGAAACAAAACGCAGCAGCCCTGATTGCACAGTACCTATTTTTTGTAAGTGTTCTTTTCTAGTAGCAAGCAATTAATCTTGTGTTAAGAGTCTGAAAAGTCCCTACTAGTTTTTGAACTTGCAGACAGCTGGAAAATGCCTACTTAGGCTAGTATGCACATCTTTGAGTAATTCCACTTGCTAATTACTCTTCCAGAAAAGAGAGGCTGCCAACAGCTATTCTAACATTTTGCTAACTAGGGAGGGATATCACATCGCATTATCATATATCATGTAAATTAACACCAGGATGCTGTTGAAGCAATGCAAAAAAAAATCAGGTAGTTGAGAAAAGAAATTAAAGCTAATCGATTTGCACAAAAAAAATGTGTGGTGCAAAGACAGCACTGCAGAAACAAAGGGCACAGCTGGGGAACAACAACAAAAAAAGAGCGAAAGCAGCACAGCAGCATTTGCAGAAGTTGTCAGATTCCTTCCCCAGGTGACAGATTAGATGAGACGGGAGCCTGGGACCCCTCGCAAATGTGACTTTCCAGTACTCCACTAACCCACTGCATCTAGAGCAATGCTCACCTCTGCAGCACGACCGATGTGATTCGAACTGGCAAGCACTTGCGTGGAAAAGCACAAAGCTTTCCCCGGCTCTGCGAGGTTTCTGCAATATTCATCGCGATGATGGACAGGAGGGAATTCAAACTTGCAGGGCAGAGAAAGCTCCCTACCCTCCAGCCCTCCCCAGTGCTGCTGCCCAGTAGATTAGATATCCCAGAGCTGAAGGCGCAGCGACTTGCGTGAAAGGCAGAGAGAGGGGCAGGCCCCGGAGCGTGACCTGGCTGAGAGTGGGGGGAGCAGCCTGGAGGCAATTAGAGAGGTGCCTTTACATACGTGTGTGCGCGTGTGTGTATTAACTGCAACCAACCAAAAGGAGTTTTTGCAATAGGAATGTCTGTTCTGCAAATGGGTGGGTAAAGGCAATTTCTTTTCTGTGTGAATGTCATCATGCACCATCTCTAGGGAGGCTCAGGCCACCTCAAATCAATTCTCTCTCTCCCTCTTTCTTTTTTCTTTTTCTTTCTTTCTTTTTTTTTTTTTTTTTTTTTTTTGAATGTTGTTAAAACTGCAGTAATCAATCCTATTTAAGGGAAGGGAAAAAAGTCTTTATATCACTGCTTTCCCTTCTTACTAAACGTGACACAAAATACTGACACATTAGCACAGAGGAGAAAAAACCTAAGCCTGACTGATTAGGGACACACTTGTGCATTTACTAAGCAGCCTGAGGAATGAGGCAGCAGGCACCACGGACAACTACAGAGCTTGTTCATCGAATGCCTGCAGTAGCAGTTTCCTGTTACTGAGAGGTTTCCTTGAAATCACTCCACAAATGCACTGCAACCAATGTGTAAAAGAAACCACTTTTCCTGCTCCGATTGCCCACTTGAACTTTTCAAGAAGGTTGCATTCATTTACCATTGATCTACAGTATTGCGTTGACAACTGACTGGCCCAGCAAAGGCTGCAAAACCTGAGCTATTTATGTGATCCATGCACCACTTTACCTGTATGCCTCAGACAGGCACACTGAGCAGTGCCGTATTATCCCCATTTTACAGACTGGCAGCGGTGGTACAAGCAAGGTATCCGCTGACCAGTGCTGCAGGTTATAGTGAGCTGATTACCTACCTGTAGTCTACTCTTGACTACGAGCTAAGATTACTAGGCACTTTAAAAGTTACTAGCATGAAACAATCCCCATTCTGAAAACCTTGCTTTAGGAAGGCATAAGAGAAGCAAAGGATAAATATAGCTATTTGTTTTTAAAGCAGCATCGGTTTCTGTAAGTATGAAATCTCTTGAAACTATTAACATAAAAATGTAAATACTTAGTTTTGCATTTTTAAAGATTCTCTAGTCCGTGAAATAGTAGGTCGAGCAGAGAATTGGTGCCATCAGTTAAAGGACAAGGCAATTTTCATCATTGTTATGACCCAGACAAGAGCTGGAATTTGGCCCACGGTGACTATTCGAAAGCTTCACTCTATTGGGCACTCATACAGGGTTTATCATCGCTGCCTTCATTATCTCTCTGTGGCTTCATTTGTCTGTGTTATGTATACATAAGCACACATGGACCGTGAAACTTGCAATGAACTCTTGTAATACTGGCTGTCAGCAAGCAACTCAGAGTCAGAAAAAAAATGCTTTATCAAGAGATCGTACCTAAGAACATGGCAAAACTAATTATCCCAAGAAGGGTCCCCCTTCCTTTTAAAATCAGCAGTGTGTATGATGGAATAACTCAATGTAAACATATTGCTCTGAATTTCACCACCCTGAGCATCAAGCTTTGCATTGCTGTGGAAGAACAAGTATGAATCCACCAAGAATTCGCTATTGTAACAAATACCTAAACCTGACAATCGAAAAGTTTTTACAGTGTTTTTGAGAGAGAGAAATGGGACAAAAAAAGCATGAAGCTTAAAACGAGCAGTATGCCAAAGCTTACAATACAAATGTAAAACAAGTATCTGTACGGAAAAACTGAGAAGATAGCTTAATCCCTCCTATGATCAAGACAGTGGGCAATTTCTAGTGAAGAGCTGCTGGAGACAAAAGGGACAGAACAACTGTTCTGGGTAGCTTCAGTAACCATCTTAAAAAATATGTGGCAAGAAAAGGCTCCAAGATAGACCAGGCTTGGGGTAAACCGCAGACTACATAAGCCATGCCTCACAGGCTGGGCCAACTCAGGAAAACCCCTGCTAGGGCATTCTGTGGCTTTGTATTTCAGCAACTTTGCTTCATTACTCCAAGTCTAGTTTTAAGTAAATGTTTCTCTAATCCTTAAATGTAACCTTAAGTCTCATTTAGAGACAAAGTTGTCCCATTATTCAGACACACAAACAGATTGTTGAATTCCCTGGAGTTTGGCCATCTTCAGAACTTCCAAAGGGGGACATTTCCTACAGCGCTGCAGGATAACTCAACAATAACTGAAGGCTAATGAGATGCACAGGCCCTCACATTTAACGAAGGAGTCTGTATGAAAGAGGTGTTTTCCAGTGGCCACAGTTAGATAGGAAAGCTCTTTAGCATGCACTAGGCGGTGGAAATGAAGAGCAAATGAATCACAAGAGAGAAAAAAATTGTGGAACTGCCCAATACTCTTCCACTTAAATTCGGCAAAGTTAAGCTACATCTAAGTGATACAACTAGAACTGCTATCCTGAGAGAAAGAAACAAGTAATTAGGAATCAGATTCTGTCTAAGAATTGGATAAAATTCTACAGCACAATCCAAGGAAAAGAAGTTGTCCTAATTTACTGCAGAAATAATAATAAAAAAAAAGGTAAGCTTGGCAAGCTTATCCAAAACAAATGAATAAAATGAATAAACAGGCAAGTTTCCTCCAATGCAGTGCCTGGAAGAAAAGGTCAAAAAAAAAAAACAAAACAAAACAAACAAAAAAAAAACCACACAACTACTTTTCTTAGGAGAAGCCCAACAAATTCCTGGTTTCCCACTGGGTGGTGCAACCACTGGTCTCACAAAATCTTTCCGTGTACTTCAGTGAAAATACGATCACCAGCTTCCAAGGACAAGGCTACAGTGGAGTCCTAAGGAAGTCCTGAAGAACTGTCTGTTCTTCAATGTCAGCCTGTGCTGCTAGGAAGGAGGGTGGGGGACAAGGGGCATAGGCCAATATTTGCAGCAAAGAAGCAACTCCACTTAATCACTCCACTTTTAATGTAAAATGACAGCCTCAAATACTCATCCAACAATGAAGCAAGAGCAAAAGCCAAATGTGAGATGCACAGAAACGTATTCTTATATCCAAAGCCATCTGTCCGTATTTGTTCATTCTTACTGTTTTACCAATTGACCTACTGTTCCGAATCACAGATTGGTGGAAATAGCAGTGTTGGAAGGTACCACTAGGAAAAACAGTTAGTGTCCCATAATCAGCAGAACTGAAGAATTATTTCCAGGAGTCCGAGGTAGTGATCACAGAAGCTGGAAAACCAAAATCCCACAGAGGGGGAAACACAGATTTGACCGTGACTGCTGCGTGTATGCCACAGATAGAAGCACACACGTTTTGAGGTCCAAACTCCAACGTGAGAAAGACTGCTCATATACATCGGCAACAAGCAGCAGGACAAACAATTGACAAGAAACATGTGTTCTCTTTTTTTGGAATCACGTGAGAAGTTTAGCTGCTCATAACAAAGACCAGACCAGATTTCAAGTACAGTGGTGCTATCCTTTCCCTGATTCTCAGACTTGCCTCGGAGTAAAGGAGACCGCAAAAACCGGAGATGCCCACAATATATTTCTGTATCAAAGTCCTGTGAACTAAAAATCTCTTCAACTATTCTCAAACAATTGCTCTCTCTCCAACTCATACAAAGATAAGTTTCCTCTCTGAAGTAATTTTTAGTAACATAAGTAGGCCTTGTAATGGCAACCCCTGTTAATTTTATATCTTCAAAAACCGTTACCACCTCTCAGTTCAGGTTTTTCACAAAGCGTCCACCCTCACCATTTTTCAGTCTTTGAGTCTATCATTTAAGATAGGCTTGTCTTAATAGGCCAGGCTGGTTTTACTGCGCATTTGAATTTGTGGTAAGTTGCAAGGGCTTTAGGACGGATTTCATCCTGGCCGAAGCACCCTTGACTTTCTGTGTGCCCTCCTCCACCTCAGCGCTCCTTTTTCCTTTGAAGTGATGAAAAGGAAGCTAGGAAATGCAACAGATGGTCTGAAATCCGTTCCCTTCAAAAACCACCATTACTGCAGCTAGCTTAGGCAATATTTCAAATATTTCTGCATGTGCAATAGTGTACTCATGACTAGGGAAGATTAGGAGAATGCTTTTAAAACTCCCCTATAGACATGCTGTTTATAATGGTCTATTTCTGTTGTTGAAAGATCTCTTCTTTTCCCTACCCTAATTCCAATGAGAAAACTAATCTTCCCCAGATTTAAAGCTGACAGGTGGTACATGCATAATTAAAGATGACCTAACATAGAATGCTCTCATTTCTGGCATATTATCAGACACTTAAGCAAAGCAATTATCAGTAGGCAATCTTTTCTGTCAACAGAGATTGGATGAAACATTTCTTCAGTCAAGAAGACTTGTAATGATGATATGTATGTATTTGCAAATACTTTAGCAACATAACACACATTGAAATCTCTTGTTATCTCTTGTAATGTCTTCGATCACCTACAGTAGCCTCTTCCTGCTTTTTCATGTTCTCCTGTGTCATTTCCATGGACTTGCAGTCCCTATTACATAAATTCACCTTGCTCCTACACCTTCCACGACCTGACCTCCTTCCAGCCATGTGCACTTCCTACAAGTCTCCTCTAACTCCTGACTTTGCACTGACTGCAACAGTGCAACCCTTATACTGGGACAGGCTGACAGGTGATCTGTTACCCAGGAAACCTCATCCTCCTTCTTTTTGATCTAAAAGCAAACACAAACCCCATCTCTCCAACAAAAAGCAGGAAAACACAGCTAAACCTCCCCAAGCCCTTCATCAAAACTGATCTCTCCATCCAAGAGTAGTAGCCACCTGCAGTATGGCAAGTGTCCTGTGCTATGATGCTCTCTTTATCTCCTTTTAGTAGATCTTACAGCTGTGAACGCCTGCAGGGAGGTATTCAATATATTGTATAGCATATCATACTTTTTGTGAAGAACCTCACGTACTCAGACATCAGGTGCAACGACCTGAACACCTTTCTTTTAGGATCTCTGAGCGCTGCAGAGGTTAAGGGCGGCACACTGTCCCCAGTTTATAGATTGGACAAATGCAAGCAAAGATCAGTCAGGAATTTTATGTGGAATCGAATCAAATGCCTATGTCAGAACTAAGACCATCTTCCCAGCTTTTTGGTTTAACAAGCAGATGGCACTGCCTCCCAAAATAGTAATGTCACTCATGCAGTTTGAGAGAGAAACTTTTTAACCTAAACTCTTAAAATGCTTCCTTAAAAGAGTATTTTGCAATGAATCCAGAAAAGCATTCTGTCCTTCTTTTTTTTTTTTTTTTTTTTTTTTTTTTTTGTTAAAAAGAGTATTTTTTAGACATGATCTTTTGGGGGTCAAAAGCAGGGAGACAAAAGAAAAAGAAAAAGAAAAAGGGAAAAGAAAAGCCTAAAAAGATGAATGGTTTTAATTTGGGAGAAATTAGGATTGTGAGAAGTACTATAAACCTCAATTACATATACACACACGAGACTGCACTTTACCTTATGAAAGATCTGCTCTTAGGGTATAAAATTGCTTTAATATTGCGATGAGACAAGTGTTTTTAAAAAATGGCTTATGATAATGGATTTTCAAAGCAAAAGTAAAGCTGCTTTTCCCTGAGAACAGGGCTTTATAGATGGGAACTTCACAATCCCAATGGTGTGCATTTTACTGCGTTTCACAAGATCTCTCATTATTTAAATTCCTATGTATTTATGTCACACATGGATAAACGACCTTATTGTTCAGAACATGTCTTTATATGAACATCTCTGCTGTTAGAAGTAGTGTTATTTTGCTTTTCTCCCCCCCGCTTCCCCTTACCAAGTCAGAACAAAAGTCTCTTTTACTGCAGTTTTGGGAACTTCATGCAAATGGCAGTTTTTACACATCAATCGTCAGTTTAATAACACTAATGATAAAAGGGGAATTAATGGTAATGGGCTGACTTTTTGGCAAGCAAAATCAGAGTTTATGGAGAAGTTTCTGTTATGTCAAACTTTATAGTCCTGCATTATCAAAAGTGTTAGTAAGGAGACTTAAGATTAAACTATTGACTTGTTAGCAAGCTGGGGTTACTGAACCACAACTTTCTTGCATAAAGATTGATTACTTAGAAATCCATTAAACAAGATAGGAAGAGATAACAAAAGTCTTCTGGGACAGCAGGGAGCCGTTTACAGAACAAAATAAATTTGCCAGGGGATACAAATCTGACTGAACATGCTCAATATCTCTCTCCGTTAAAGCGATACTAGTTAGTCTCTGATTTTTCCCTAAGGGATAGAGTTTGGTCATTCTTTCTTCCACCCCACCACCCTCTTGTATTTTGCTGCCTTTAAAGTCTGGTCTTGCATCCATTACCCACGTGAGTGACCCCAGTGATTTCACAAGTGCTGTTTATAGGTGTTGGTGCTGCAGGATCAGTGTGGAAAGGGGAAAACAACAACATACACGTCATCAAGAAGCCAAGAACAAATGTTTTTTTCTGTGGATTGATGGATGACAACACAAAGTTGCATTTTGAAAATGTGGTTAGATCATGACCACCAGAATGAGACTGAATATTAGAAAAAGCATTTGCTTTCCAAACATGAAAAAAAAATAGATGTGCCAAATTGGCAGCTTTCTGAAGTTAAGATACCACAAGAGAAGCAAATGATGGCAGATTATTAAAAATATGCACAGATCAACACAGTAAGGAACAGCTTGCATAGCTATAAGCACTACAAATGGGTGCTTAACTGGACATGGTGGTTTCCTATAGCAATGATGGTCTAAGCACACAGGCAGGACAAGCTTTATATCCTTTAGATATTAGCTCTACTTTCTATCCATACAGACAGACATAATGCTACTCCTTACACCACTCTAGCCCAATTCTAATATGGGAAAGATTCAGACTAGATACAAATAACAGTTTGCTACCTCCCACTCACTTTTTGCTATGTTCAGGACCTCCTAATAAATTGCTCCATTGCTGAATCCATGCAGGGCACCTTCTTTTCCACAGATGCCTTGCTGCTTTTTAATCTGGCCTGTAGGTTTGCTATGGTTCCTAGAGAGAGGCTGCAAGGACTGAGTCCTGTATTCAGAGAAAGATGGGCCATTTCCAGCAAAGTTAACACACGTTACAGGAATATAGACACAACAAACTTGTTCCTTAGGCTGTTTATTGTTACAAATAGTCAAAGAGTGTTAGAAGAGACAAATTCCAGAATCACTGAATTATTCTGAATCATGAATTCTGCTCTACCAATTTAGATGAGGCCATGAATGATTTTATAAATATTTTAATGACACTGAAAAAAAGAAAGAAAGGATTCTGACTGAACTTGAATACTTACTAACTTTTCCGAGGTTCCTCTCTGAATCGCAAGCTTCCCAGAAGTGCACTTTGGTTTGGCCCTATTACCCAGCTAATGCTCCCACACCTTGAAGCCACTTTTACAGGTGAAAAAATCTACCCAGATGACTGCTATTTTACTTGTTCTGCGTGTCTTTCATCCTACCATTTGTGAATGATGCAAATCAGAAGTTATCTGCTCTTATAAGTTTAGGAGAGGAGAAATCAAGCATGTTCCCAGATCACTATTTACAGCATGTACATACAGTGATGGTTTTCACGCGTAGGCAAGTGGAAAAAGATGCTTTTAGGCAGTACAAAGCCTGCTGAAGTTTTACTAAAAGCCCCAAGGCAGGTGGGACTTTTCATGTGCTGCAGAAATGAAACGTGTCATCCCTGGGAGAAACTGGTTTTATCTTAGAGGTCTGTCAAGAAGGGGTAGTTTTGGAGAGCTGTGGGAGCTGCACTGCCTCACCTACAAGAAAGCTATGAAACAACAGGAGCTAGAAGGTGTTGTATGCATGTAAGGTCAGAGACAAAAAAGTAGTCAAGCTGAAACAGCAGCTCTTGCCAATCTCTGAGGTAGTGCCCCTGAGAAGATGGATGCAACAGATGATCACAGAGAAAAGAGTGAGAAATAACTATTCCACTCAGCATCATCGTTGCAGTTGCAAGAAACAAGGTGCAATTATCAGTGGGTTTTACTTGGGAAAGGGTGGGTGAAGAGCAAAACACCTGGAGGTTTGTGCCTGCACACATGCGCTGAAATGGATTAAGCCTTTGGACTTTTGCTGCACCATCACCACAACAGAAGGCTCCTAGCGAGCTGTACCACAAGCCTCACCAAACTGCCTGAGTGCTTCCAAACGCGACCGTAGAGAACAACATTCGTGTCCTACCATCTGGCATAGCTCTTCCCAGTGCAGCTGGAGGCACGCAGCCCTAGACCAGGCTTCGCAGCTGGGACTGCACCACCTCCAGGCAGCACTAATGAGAATGGGTAACAACCTGCCTCTCTGCACACACCTGTGCTAAAATCATCCTGTAATCAAAACCCAGCTTCAAGAAACAAACCCTCAGCGAAATAAAGAAACGGATAAAGATCAGTGCCTGAGGGAGGTACACGGGACTAAATTTTTCCCAAGTCTGGAGGGGAGTCCCAGTTCCTACCCGAGTAATGGGAGCTGAGCAAGCTCAATCCTTGCTGCAGGACGGGATCTGCTCTAAACAACATCTGGAAAAATAATACTGTGTCATCAATACATCTGTAATCCAACCAAAAAAGCTTAAAAAACAACTAAAGAGCTTTGCATGGTAAACATCAGAAAAACACTGACTTCCAACCCTGCAGCCAGTTGTTCTGTAATATCTTCTGCTTTGTGCTGACAACCTTTTTTCCCTCCAATCATTCAGGCACAATGCCTTCAGGTCTGTCTAAGTAATGTAATTTACTGGAGTGGAATTCCCTTGATACCTTCTGCAGCACTCAGTGACAGTATCATTTATACTCTACACTGTCATGCCATGACACTGATACATTGGCTTTCATCCCTCATTCACTGCGGAGTGTGCAATTTCACCTTCCATTGTGCCCTTCTGCAGACTGCGCGTACAAATTCACTCCATTCATTCCTAATTACAAACCTCTGCTGAAACACTCTCATTAGATTTATATTTCTCACTCCAAATGTCAATCTTATTTGAAAATTCCAATTTTCCAGAAGATTCATCCATTAGCAGTAACCTCCAAAGCATTCCTTAACTGAGTGCATTAGAAGCGAAACAGGCAGAGCAGAGACGCACTTAAAATACACCATTATAGTAAATCTCCGTTGCTAATGTTTTCGTATTATTCGAGTAATGCAATAACGAGCCCATGAGTGGCCAATTCTGCTCCTCCAGCGCACGAACGCCACAAGCTCGCGATCAGCTGCCACGCCAGGCTCCGGCCTGAAAACCTCAATCACATGGCTTCGGTCTCTTACACTAATCTTAATTTAGTGCCTACATTTCACAGCGTGCAGAAAACACAGACGTACAGACTACGTGGAGCAGCGGCTCAAGTGCCTAAAAACAACCAAAAAGAGATCCATCTACCTCCTAAAGAAAAGGTGAACACTTCAAAAATGCTATCACCATACAAGGAAAAAAACTAACATGACTGTGGTGTTTATCGGGTGTTGTACAATGCGTTCTCTGTGCCACCTCTAAAAATAGCCTGTGTGGTGATACCCCCAGAAAAGAAAATACCGTCTCATCCAATTGGAGAGGGCAGAAACAGTGAATGGAGCATGAGTGTGCTTGCCACATGACACACACTCTCCTGCCGTTATCTGCAAAGCAATCAGGTCTGAACTCAGCTGCACCAGGCGCAGCAGCAGAAAGTAAGGGTGGTGGTGGTGGGGAAATCTACATCTGTATCAAAAAGGGAAAATTCCACAGAAAAAATGACAACAAATGTTTATCCTGCTTGTCAGCATCTGGTCACCTAAAGGATTGAGACATGCAGATAATTATAACAGATGTAAGGTAATTCCCTGCAGAAGCCACCACCACAGAAGCTAATTATTTCTGAAGTTTAGCCCATTCCCACCTGAAATATTTAAAGCCTTGATTACTGCATAAGCTCTCTTGCCTTTTATGCTTTGTATCAGCAGCCGGTCCAAAGGATGTGCACAGATGTTAAAACAGAAACATGCATTTAAGCAAAAAGGCATAAAAGAGGCGTAAGAGTAAGGCAGCAACAGCACACACAGTGCTCTCCTTCTAAGAAGAGGGGGAGCTTTGCATTAAGGTAATTTAATGGTATTTCATATTGCATAATAAAAAACTCACCACAGTCAGCATCAATATTCCATGGAGCAACTGCATGTGCCGCTAAGTGCCTCCCGTATACCACATCCTCTGCGCCGCGTGGAGTTACTCAGAACGAAAACCTATCGCCATATTTAGCCTAGTGCTCAGGTCAAACGAACCTTGCTGCCACACTACAATGCCTGGAAAAACCTGGAAGGGTCACCAAGTGACGAGAAGGCTGAGGAGTACAAGCTGACACACAACGGAAAGCAAGTTTTCAGCGTCTGTACCCTCGGATCTGCAGCTCTTGAGGAGACGCTCGCTCTCAGCTCATCCACTACAAGAATTACATCAAACCGAGAAGCTTGAAATGCACAGGCACACCCGTTCTCTGGAAATGCCACAACCACTCGATGAGTGAAGCAGGGACAGCACCAAACCTTCGACAATACAGTTACGAATTTCCCTGCATGTGCTGACAACATCTTCTCTTTAATGTTTCTCTTGGCCACGGGAGACATATCAATTAATGCGATCGTTAACAGTTTTAGCAGCTCAATACATTTCAACTAACTTAGCACGACCCTAACATGTGCGACTACCAAGAAAAGATAGCATACTTGCACAGTGGCACCCTAAAAAACAAGCCCAAAAGGTTTTGCATCCAAAAATTAACACTGAGAAATTTGTTTCTTGATGATCACCAGATTTGTATAAATTTCTTTTCTTTTCTTTTTTTTTTTTCCCAGAAGATTAAGTTCTGGATCAACAGTTCAAGTTACACAAGGGTAATTCTGGAGGGCTGATTTTAAAGATCTTTAAGTCCTCTCGAAAGCTGCTTTTTGCAGATACCAGAACAACTCTGCTTCCAAAATTCTTTCATCACCACTTCTGACTTATGTACTAAGCCTAACTCCTTTTTTTTTCCTTAGATAAGAAAAAGCCGATAAGTTAACACAGCTAGACAACACTGCAAATAAACTCCGTCTTTCATCTCAACACAGACACATTTACAAGTATTCAAACACAGGACTTACCAGGCAGAGACGAAGCTGCATGCAAGCCAGTCATTAGAGCTAACAGAACGATTATGCTTGCTCTACAAGTTGTGAAGCATTTGAAGCTTATTTTTAGTTGTACACAAAGGGCAATAAATGGAAAATCTTATTGTAATCACCACTTTTTTTGGCCACCCACACTTCCAACACCTACAGCACAAGTATATAACTGCAAAAAACCCAGAACTCATGGCTCATCTGAACAAGGGATGCAAACTAGCTAAACGCTGTTACTTTTTTTTCCAATTTGTATTTGGAGTTTCATTAGATTCTGTTAAACATCAATGGCACAGATATTCATACACACTGCATATCTACTACAGCAAGTATCATACTGGATTTTCATGCATTTAATTAATTATTTGCTCTTAGTTATCTGGTGGATTTCTTCTCAAAGGTGGCTAACCACCGATGAATTTTCAAACGATGAAATGGAGGAGATGCATCTCCCTAACTCTTGGTTTCTCCCTCTGCTCCCTGTATTAGTGATATATAAGGAGTTAATGCTTCACTTACCTGTGAGAAATTATACTGAATACTCTACCCAGAAACTGGCAATTAAAAAAAAAAATCCCTTTACAGTCATAATAGTAGAAGAACTTGAAACAAATTGCTGTCAAGGATGATTTCATTATGTTTAAATCCACTTTACCTCAACTTGCTTTGCAAATTACTTTTTAATTTTATACATAAAACTCCCATACCTACTACAAAGCTAGTTTATCTCTCTCTCCCATGCCCGATTCTTCCCGTTTACACCAAGTGCTCTGCAAAGCAACACGAGGATCGACCTAATTATCATCTGCAAAGCTGCAGAAAGCTAACCCAATTAACGGGCGAAAAAAAGAAATAAAGAGAAAACGTCTGTCTTAAGAGCAGACTAAAGAAAAGGATGGGTGAAGCCACAGGCTGGGGATGGGGAAAGGAGAGTTAACAATCTGCTGTCGCTAATTATCTTGCTGCCTCTGAAAACGCAAGCATTACAGAAAGTAAAGCATCCATTACAGACGCTCGTACTTCTGAACTCCTCAGAAATCATAACAGGAAACACGTGCCGTAAGCTAGCAATTAATATTTAACAAAACAATTTCAGACTAAGTGTCAGCTCCAGAGAAACGTGCTTTTACCTGCACTTACTTGCCCATTAGCTGGCAGCTAGACGGCACTGCCCGTCATCTCCAGCAGCCCCGCGCGGCGCCCGCTGCTCCCAACGCGCGGCGGTCGACGCGGCGCTGCCGAAACCAGGCAGTCGCCTTTCTGGCAACGATTTAGGTCGTAGGAACGGGTGATGTCTGCTGTAAAAGCGCAGGTAGCTAAATACTATGAAAAAAAAAAAAATGGGTCATACCCCACTGAGCTAACAACCACACCAGCCCCAGTGCTGGCGCTAAATGACTGTGCAGAGCTCTGCCAGAGGGAAAGGACAGATTTTAAGAGCAGTGAAAACAAAACTTCATGCGGTGAGATGGATTTTACTTTTCGCCGGTTTGGGTTAGAGAGAAAGTTGGTTACCCCGTCACCATCTCTCGGCGAGGCGCCAGCAGGAAGGCTCCTCCGGGGGACACGCCAGGCCGGTGGAGGGGCTGCGCCCCACCGCCTCCGGGGAAACGCCTGTCATCTCATTCCCGGTGGCAGGAGGAGGCGTCAGCGGCCCCGGGCGGGCGGCGGGCTGTGACTCGGTCGCTGGGGGGGGGGGGGGGTTGACGCACGCACACGTGCGCACGCACACGCGGGCGGTTGCCTGCAGCAGCGAAAAATAAAAATCGCCGCCGCAACAACACCTAAATTCTGACTATTTGAGTGCCAGGGACAAAACTGAAGGGAAGGGTCTGGCCCGTCCAGCCAGCGCGCTCTGCGTGCGAGTCACCAAGCCAGCCTCCTCCGGTGGCCCACGAGCCGTCGCCACGCGCCGGCGGGCTCGGGCACCTCGGGCGCGTGGCTCTCGGTTAGCAGCCTGTCTGCTCGCTGCACACACGTGTGTGCCCACACCGCAACCGTGCATGAAGCTGCAGCTGACGTTCTTCAGGCTGTACCTAATATATCTGTTCTAAATGCATATATACATATACGTGTGTATGTGCATATAAATATATATATATATATGTAATTTTTCAATCAGCAGATACTTCCGCAGCAAATACTTATCAGTGCCCCAAGCCATGGGTTAGCCCTGCCTTGGGTGTGGAGACATGGGCAGTGCTGGGGAGCATCCCATTACACCGAGAGATTGCCCAGCCACGGCAGCGATCAACGGTTGTACGTATTCTCAACGGCGGGCAGCAGGAGTAACCCAGATAACGAGCAGCGAAGAAGATTTGCTTTAGATTATAGGAACAATCTTTCTGGCTATTTTAAGAGCGAAGTCCCGGGACAGGTCGCTGCAGGAGCCGGCGGACCACCCTCACTGTGGGACGTTTCAAGCCGAACGCGTTAGCGACGGTGCACTGGGTGCACAGCCCTGCTCAGAGCTGGCGGGCAGAGCAGTGCGCATTTTCTAGCCTCTTGCTAGCTCGAAGACATGTCATGTCAGTACCACAAAACAGGCAAAAGAAAGCTTTTTCTATCCTTAAATGCTGCTTTGCTGCTTACCACTGACATGTGTCACACCTGGGACTTTATTGCCAATGCTCAGCCAAAGCCCCAGCAGATTCCTGGTCTCCAAGCAGGGAAACGTACCAGAGAAATCACGACATCCATTAAACAGCATCACTGCGGCTACCAGTCTGATGGAAATCACCTCAACACTACAGTGATGTACGCTAATACGGAGCTCTTAAAAAGGCAGATGTCAAAACTCTGCACAAAAAGACCTCTCTCATCCATGCGAAAGCATTTCTAGACACACACCAGCCCTCTGCTAGGAATAAGGCCTCATTTAAATAAAACACACGGCCCATAGGAACATCTCACTTGCACGACCAAGATACCAGCGGTATTTGTACCCAGAGTTGAGCAACTGCCTCTCCTCTCTATCTTCACTGCATTCCTATCAAATACTGGTGATAAGTCAAATGTGTGCACCTCTCAAAAAGCAAGCCTGAAAGCAGGACAAATAGTTCTGCAGCATCAAAGAGAAAACACAAGCACTACATGAGAATGGGACTTTTTTTTTTTTTTGCGATTTTGTGACAGATGTGCTAACATCTCAAATTAAAATCCAGTGCTGCCTGCTCAGTAGCATAGAAACACCCTTTTCCTTAACTATGACCACAGCATTTGGGAGAACTGGGCTAGATTTTTTAACAAGAGTCTCAAGAGTTTGGTAAGTAGATATTCAAAGGGATGGGACTTCACCTTCAGAAATCTGGTTTCCTCGTTAATCCAATCAAGTTTCCTGACCTTTGAGCGTAATTTAAAAAAAAGATATATTTTTTTCCCAGCCTCTGGTGGTAGGCGGATGACAGACATCTAATCACCAAAATCTGCATCTTAAAATTTTACATTATCGACATCTGCCTACAGATGGTTGTAGGACAGAGTTAAAGAAATTTTGCAAGCAAAAAAAAAAAAAAAAAAAAAAAAAATTCTGACGAACTCATACCTAGAGAATATTAATGTTGTGTGTAGAGGTTTTCTGAATTCTAGCTTTGGGGGCTTTTTTTGGAGCAAAGCACTTAAAGGCTCTTGCTGAATTCTCAACACAGTACGTGCATAAGTAGCACAAATTAAGACAATTTACCATCCTCAGAATGCCACTGATTGACGCGTTATTTTTGCTGCTTTTACAGGGAAAGAAACAGCACCGCGGCTGCAGCTCGGAGCATGGGCCAGCTCCCCACGGCAGCCGTGACCGCTCGCAGCCCCGTCTCCCCATTGCGTTAGGCTGGGTTTAGCAACCTGCTCCGTCGAAACAAGGGAGAAACCTTCTGCTCTGAATTCGAAAATCAACACGTACTGTTTTTACGGAGATCAATCACATCAAGCAGCACCCGAGTAATGTTATAAAATGCAAATAATAATGAAACGAAAGGGGGGAAGGTGTACTTGCATACCAAACACGCCGCAGCTCAGGGAAAGCTGGAGCAATACTGCCAGACTGTTTTAGCTAGGCTGACCTTGTGCGCACTTCTCAAGTCAATTTGGTGCTCAACTATGACTCTAGTGTTGGAAACAGAGATTTCTGATTTTCCACAGCACCAGCAGGAGAACAAAACATCCTGTACATGCTTCTGCCAACGTGCTTCAGCTGCGGACAGGGAATGAGAGGGGTATTCTTTCCATTTATGTCCACTCAGCTTCTGGCTGCTCTTCAAGTCTTCTCCGAAGGATATCATTTTCAAAGCTAGTTCCTCTGACAGGGATTTTCATAGTGAATTTGCAAGGTGGCCGATCACAAACATCTCAAAAATCACAAGAAAAGCCCACAAAAATAAGGCTTCAAAACTACAAGGGAATTGTGTTAAGTACAATTAAGAAATGGTGGGTTGCCTCTTTTGGCTTGCTTCTGAGTTGTTACATCTCCCATTTTCAAGTTTTTTTCCCCTAAGACCAGCACTAGAAACATACTTTAAATGAGATCCAAAATTCTCATGTAGTCAGATGAGTCCTCCTACAGAGATTTTCATTAACTATGCCACATATTGCAAGGCCCATAATAAAATGGCAAGTCTCTCCGTTTTTGAGAAAACAGAACCAAACCATCACGTTGTTTTGGCCTCATTGACAGCAAATTCTCTATCAATCCTTTCTCCATTGCCTAGCATTTCACTGTTATTTTCGCCAATACCCTTTACCTCAGGAAAAAAGAAGAATCTCCTGTCTTTAAAAACTGAGTTTGCATACGCTTTAAAAAACCCTGCTTTTCTTCCACAATAGATTCTTTTTTGTTTTGTAGCCTATATCTTATGTCACTGCAAATAAAACAGGTTATACATCATATGCAGGTTTATCTCTAATATAAAGTCTCCACTTCCAAAATATTCCAATACTTTTTTTTTTTTTTTAGTATATATTTAAGTAATATTACAATTCCTAATAGACACTCAGTGTTAGTAAGTAATCAAGGCAAACTGACCAGAACAAGAGCTGTGGTTGGCTTCCCCGTCCTGGCCTGATTAGTCATTAAACTGCATAATATGAATTTATGACTCCAGTTGAAAAAACAAGGGCAGGATGCCAGCCTTCATAATCAACATGTCAGTGCTTATTTCAGGAGGGGGAAAAAAAAAACAAAAAACAGAAAGACTTCTTCTAACCTCGCTGTGTCCCCCTCCACAACCCAGTCTGCCAATGGTTTTCAAGGAATTCCTACTTCTGCCTTTTTGTTATTTAACAGCGAGGGCCCGGAGCTATTCCCAGCCGGAGCAGCACGACCACCACAAAGTGCGGAACAAGATTTAAATTCCCCTGCTGGGGCCGCTGGAAGCAGATGTCCTTATAGAGGCTGCGGCGAGGCCCAGACCTCGCTCCAGCGTGACTTTCCATTCCGCGCATTCCCCCAAGGTTTTTCTGGCCGAGTTATTCGACCAGCTGCCGGTTGTCACATGTGTCCGCGCAGCACAAGTGTGCAGCGCAAGCGGCGCGGGAGCCAGCTGAACCGAGAGGCGCAGCATCGCTGCTCCCAAAAGCGAGCACGACGGCAGCGGGGGCAACCGAACAGCCCCGGCTCTGAGGCCGGGCCGTGGATTTTATACAAGATTTGTCCTGTGCTGCGTGTTTGCTCTCCTGCTTGTGAATCCTGGGTTAATGTAGGACTGATGCTGGAAACCACTGGAAAGTACAACGTTGCGAACCACAATTTTGTGTTACCTCTGGTTCAGGTGGCTTTTTGCCAAGCTGCTCTACACCATCATCCAAAAGACGGAAATCTCTCGACCACAATGGGATTTTTTTTCAATAAAACAAAGATAAAGGCTTGTGCTCAAGCCTTTCTCCAAACCTGCCAGCTGTGGAGCATCCTATCCTCTGGGCTGTGCAGACCCTTGTGTCCACAGTCTCCTTGCAGAGCTCCTTCCACCTGCAGATCCACCCCAGCAAGGCTGGGACTGCTGGTGGGTGCAGAGTGTCAAATTAGTCTTAGCTTCTCCCCACTAGAGGATGCTGTGAGGGGTTCTGGAGGATTTAGCCGTGGTGTTGAGTAGAGGAAATCTGTGCACAGCACCACAGCCGTTCTCCCATCTTGGGAGAAAAAATCTAAGCACATAACACGCATCAGCAAATACTCTCCAGATGAAGGAGATAGGAAGGGGTCTTCTGCCCCTTCAATCCCCTCTGTCCCTAGCAAATCTCTGTGTGGCTTTCCCCACCCTACTACAGTATTTGCATAGTTCTTTCAACATCAAATAATCACATTTCCTACACACATCAAGCTGGAAGGAACATGCTGACTGGCAGTGCCCATGCCCTGCCTTTTCTGAACGACAAGCATGCAGGGATGCAATGGGATCTCACAGTGCAAATCAGTAGTCAAATGGGAGGCTGCCGAGCCACGGTCCTGCCTGGGACGACCCCGGCATGATAGCAGTGCTCTTGATAGCCTATCGCTCATGTATGTCAGCTCTGACTTTTGGATGAGCAGCTAAATTTGTGCCTCACATGTGAAGCTCATGAAAGGAGCTGGAAGTGGCTCTTAAAATGCAGATATGACTGCAGCTTACAGGGCTTTTCTGGGTTGCAGCTGGGGGAAGAAGCAGCAGCATGGTGCTAGGACTTCTCCGCAGCAACCGTTCTGGAAACCACAGCAAAGGAGGAGGATACTGGTTTTACGATTGGAAAAAAAATAGAGGGATGCCTACAGTCCACTGAGCAAAGGTCGGCCTCTGATCTTGTGTGAAGCATGAGTGTGACTTTAGCACAACACCCCAGGGTAAGCGTGCATAAAGTTATCCAGTTGTGGAAAAAAGCCTTCATAACTGGAAGGTTGGGGGGGGAGGAGAAGTTATTTTAACTACTTTTTGCTAAGGTTTACTATGGAAGTGGAACACTTAAAGCTTTCAAAATGACAATCACCATTTAAGCTAAAAGAGCCACTAAGAATACTTCAATAACAATTTATTCACAACCTAATGTTTGTTGTTGAATTACAGCTTTTATGGTATTTTTCTAAAGTATGATGCTTGCGGCCTCCATCTTGCCTCCCCCAAAACCTCTCTTATTGCCCCCCCCCCCCGCCTTTAAAAAGAAAGGAACTTGAATCATGACTTACATGTAACTTTTCTAGGTTCTGTGCTGGCTAAAACGTTCTCACGATGCAGGGAACGGGATCAATGGAGAAATTAAGAGGCTACAGCAATCCATTAAGAAGTGGCCCTCCTAAGCTTTGTAGGGCAAAGTTCTGGCAATTCAGTCGATATCAACCTAAAATAAAATGAAGCCAGTCATTAAAAGCCAAGCATCAAATCTGCTCAAAACTCCCTTCTTTCCCCTTTATAATTCTAAAAAGAGCTTATCTTTTCTTTTTTACATAGCAGGTCTTTACAGCCCAACATTAAAATAATGTGTTGCCTCAGTGACAGCCTATGTCCATTACATACCTCATCTTACCTTTAAGCTGTAAATTGCTTACAACTAGGACCATGTATTTTTGGCATTTGTATAGCACCTAGACAAATAAGGCTCCTGAGAAGAATTATAAAATAGATGATAAACTAATGGTTCTGTGATTGGTCTAAGAGATCATACTGTAAGTATCTGCATACTTTGCACACATACTAATGAAACTCTGCACATCACATTAGTAAGGTGTTTCAACAAAACCACCAAAATGATCAAAAAGACTTTATTTAATGATTAACAACAGCATTTGTCTAAGCTTAGCTTTGATTTTATCAGGAATTTTAAATCAGGATCAACATGTTTGTTCCTCTTCTTCTGGGTCCTTCTTCCGGGTAGCTTCAGATAGGGGAAAAAAAGCCCTTTGGTTAGCATCCCCGGATCAACGTAATGTGTGCTATGCTCCTCCATTCGGCCATGCTTCACGTGACTCGGAGTCAAAAGAAAACTGGAGCGGGAATAAGAAACCTGTTGGCCCACAGGAGAGCCACGGGCCACCAGCAAGGTGCAAGAAGGGGCTCGTGGCCCTTCTGCATGGGGTGGCCTCCCCGGATAGCCGGCGGCAGCACCCAGCCCAAATCCTGCCCGGTGCCAAGCCCGAATCACACGGAAATGGTTCTTGCCATTTACCAAGGGAGTGTTCCCGCTCCGCCGCCGCTGGGAACGAGCGTGGGAAGGAAACGCTTGCAGACGGAGAAGTAAGTAATTTAAGCTACGAGGATTTTCGATTTGAAGTTTCATCAGTGCTGGTGCCCAACATTTTACATTACTCTTTTTCCAGAAAAAAAAAAACACTTGAATACTTAGAAACTTGAATTCATTTACATGAGTAAAGTCGGTGAATTGGGAGAGAAAAATGAGGATGATTTTCTTTCTAACAGAAGGGGACAGCAGTAGTACAAGAAGCAGCACGTACACATCTTTGCAGGGTCACTGCAAGAGTTGTATTTGCAGAATTACCACAAAAAAAGCTAAGTAAAGAAATGGTAAGGAGCAGGCAACTGAAAAAGAACATTTAGCCTTTTTTAAAACTACTATTATTTTTCTGAAATTTGCAAAGTGAACTTTTCAGTTAAAACTTTTGGTTAGTACCTCCATAAACACATAAAATAGTAACATGAAAGCACAAATGAAAGGGCTTTTTTTTTTTTGATATGCAGTTCATGGTAGAATCACATTTAACAAAAAAGCTCACTCCTTTTTCTGAGCATTGATATCACAGCATTTTACTCCAAGTCTTATAAAAACTCAATCATTTATGAAGAGTAGGTTATTTCTTCTGGATGGTACCCTACTAGATGATTTATTGCCAGATGCTCAGAATTCTGCTACATTTAAACATTATCTGCACATATACTTAAAAAGAATCATGAGACTATTCTAAGAATGCAACACTTGTGTCTTTTCAACTCATATTTTTTTCCCAAGTGGGCACAACATTAATTGACAGACTATACGAGGACAAAATATTCAAAATCTTTATGGTTACAAATATACATTATATGAATTGCCTATAAAACTAAAAATAAAAACTCCAAGTCTGTTCAGTCATAAATCACTGGTAAAACAAAAATAACTGTTGTTTACTCAATGGCCAAAGGGATAAAACCAGGGAAGCCTTTGCTTTTTTGAGGAAACGTTACACTTTTGAGCTAAAATTGCACTTGCTGTAGCACACCAGAAGGAAAGGAGAATAAATAAAGTGGGGAATAGGAAAACAAAAATAAAATAAAATAAAATAAATAAAGGGGAGAGGGACTCTCATTGCCACACTTTTCTGAGAAGGTGTGATTGATGTTCACTGCTGTAGAAAGCATGAGGCTACCTCCCAAACATTTCATTCCCTTCTGCAAATGTCTCTCTCTCTCTCCCTCCCCATGTTCCCTAGATATCCTTGCCCTACACAGGATGATCCAGAGAGCATCAGGTTTTACACATGATCTAAAACATGAAAGCAGGAATCTCTCTGCCTAGAGGTCAGCTTAGGGGAGAATGAAACCCTACCCCTCGCCTATGCTCAACATCTAGGCTATTTCATGCTCTCCATTTTATATAAGAGTTTTCTTTGTGAAACAAGTAAATTATTAAAAGTGCAACTATCGCTACAGCTCTAAACTTGCATATGTAAAAAATGAGCTTATATGAAATAAAGAGCCAAAACTGTGTGTAATGAAGAAAAGTTTGAGCATTTGAACACAGTGACTGGCTAAGTTTACGACATAGGAAGAGCTGTATCCTGTGCAGAGGAAGATGCAATCTCCACCCAAGCACTGTATCCCTGCAGGCCCCCAGTGTGGATCTGCACACGGGGGCAGTCGATCACCGGATAATGAAATACTGCAAAAATCCTTCAATATTCAGTATTTACTTGAAGACCCAGCTCCTGGACTCAGGTGAGTGCAAGGAAACTTTATCTCTAATTTCAAAAGAAACTTCTGCCTTCACAGTTGCAGAGAAGACTAAAAATTAAATTACTTCAAATCAGAGGTTCTAAACTTTTCTTTTAATTATGTTCTGTAACAACTTCTTATTACTTTTTTCCTTTTTTTCCTTTTTTTCTTTTTTTTTTTTTGAGGGCTTACAGTATTGTTTGAGGGCTCCTGGAAGAATGCAAATGTAAAGGCAGACACACCGGACACCATGGTTGGCAGAAGGAAGCGCAAAGCTAAAAAAGTATTTACTTCAAGAAAACATCTTCCAACCTGTTTTTTTTTTTTTTTTTTTTTTTTTTTTAATACCGTGGGTGTGTTTCAAAGAGAGGTTATGTTGGTGCCGTTAATGAAAAATAACACAAACTTTGATGCTTAAGAGGAAGAAAATAGAGGTTCTTCAGCAAGCGATGAACAAAACAGTGAGGATGGTTTGAGAAGAGTGAGATGAGCGTCGCTGGCTGCTTCTCTGAGTAGCACAGAAGATCTTTCCAGCAAAGAAAGTAGCGCAATCACGCTCATGAAAACCAGAGAAGTCAGGCAGGCAACGTGGGAGGCCAGCCACAAATATACCTCTGGGTTAGCCTATCCATCCATGTTCGTAACAGATATGCAACATCAGGGCTAAGTCAAACAAACGCACACGACGAGATCAGTTGGCGCGCTTCTTACAAACACGGATAGAAGAAAAAAATAAGAAAGGCACAGCAACAGAGAACAGGAAGAAGTGAGCACAGATGTGTAAACAAGAACTTGTGTTTTCTCAAGTTATGCCTCGCTTGATAGAGCTTAATGTTTATTACCCCAAAGCATGTAGAAATGAGTTCCAAAAGTCTAGGATCCGAGTCTGTTACGTACAATACTATCACAGATTAACAAACATGTTTTCTTTACGTTTCATATGTTTTCAAGTGAAGCCGAAGAGTATTTCTTTCTGGTTGAAACTGCTTCATTATAACATTTGTAGTTTGCAACTGCTTGAAGTGTTGCCTGAGGCTGGGAAGGTATTTGCAATGCTCCTGACATCTAGTACATAATCCTGTCCTGAAATCTATGAATTAAACCCACGATGATGTTGGCATCTGATGCCAGAAAAGACACACAGGCTGCTTTACTTATGAAAGTATTTGATCTTCTTCTTGTAATAATCGACTTGGTCCTTGATTTTGCTGTGTATGGGCTAGCTGGATGAGCACTTAACTGAGATGAGATTCAACTGTTATTTAGATAATGATAAAACCGCGTGAAGAATCAGTTTGGCTAGAAACCACGACCAAACTCATCAGAAAAAGCATTAAGCTAATCGCAGTTGGCTGACTGGAGGTGAGCACAGCTACTTTTGCTCTCTGCTAGCCAGGGAATTGTTTGAAACGGTCTGCAAACTGGATTTTCCTTAACTATACTTAGGTTCTAAATGGAAAACCTTCAGAGCATCTGGGGGATGTGTGAGGGGGAAGTTTTCCACTTTCTCTTGCCCTCTGGTTACAATTAATTTTGTGACACTTCAGCCAGGCTGGGCTAGGAGAGGTGGGAACAAAGTTATATGGAGACTAGTTCAAGACCCACGCCACATGAGCTTGTAAACCTTTTGATATAAAATCTGAATTAGTTTAACATAGGAATGAATATTCCTGAACTAAAATAAAGCCACGGTCAAAAGCATTTTTTTCTTGGTAATGTGACTCAAGAAAGAATGGCTAGACTTAAAAGGAAAGTTAATATATTCTGTAAGAAGGACCCCCACATAACAATAAGTACATATTACCAAATGACACAGGCTGAACATTTATGCACCCTGTAGCATAAAGTACTAGAAAAACAAAATACAGCAAAAGCCACACCTAAGACTTTGTGTCAAATCTGATGAAAATTCACGTCTGGTGTATTTCTCCTTATGGACTACAGACTTTGGTAAATAAACACACAAACAAGACAAAATAAAATGGTTCAGTGACTAGGATGAAATCACCCAAAATCACCAACTGTCACAGAGCCTTGACACCAAACCTGGAATCTCAAAAAATGATACTGGCTTCACCAGCGCTCAGACTCCTGAGTAAGAACACTTTTCATGGCAGTACTAACATGGCAGTTCACTGGATTTATGTGTGGGGACTCCTGCCCCAACACGTCAACCACGAGAACTGCTGTCTCCTCTGCTGCAGGAAAGTTCCATTGAATGCTTTGAATGATTATCACAGTCAGAATTTTACTGCTAATTTCTTTTTAAAAAGGCGAATCAAGAAAACAGTTAAAATACAGAATGAAAGAGCAGGCCACAGTCAACCACAAAAATTCCCCATAAGGTTCAGCATGTGGGAAACAGATAAGTAAATGCTGTGAAAGATGGACAATATTTAAGTATTAACACAAATGGTTTTTTTGGGAAGGTTTATCTGGCATCTCTACCGGTTTTCCTCAAAGCCCTAATACAAAAATAACTATGTCTAAATCTGACTGGGAAACATGGCAGCAGCTCAACATTGCTGCCTTTTTTCTTTCTACTATAAAAGCCAACTGTTAGTTTGTCTTTAGACATACTAACTTTCAGGTATCTTCAGATCAGGGTGAAACCAGATAAACACTTGCCAGGTCAACAAGTTCAGTCGATGGTCTAATTTTCATTAGCCTATGGAATGCAGACAGATGCATTTAACATTAGGTCAGGAGAAATAAATGATGTCTTCCTCTGAGATGTACGCCTGGTTCCCTGCGCTCTAGTTTAAAGGAGAGGAATTGTCTTTTAGCTCAAACAAATGCCAACCAAAAGAGTTGCACATCAGATTATAAAGCAAACACAGCTCAGGTTTTGAGATGTAACTAGAAGCACACTAACAGGTGCCACAAAACGCCGAAGGATAAGTGATTACCTTGATTTATCTAGCTTGACTTCTCCAGGAATCCCACCTCCCTTTTCAGGTCCTCAACCCTGCAGAGAGGCCAAGTGCAGCTCTTCCCGCTCATGCAGAAGTTATCTCAGGTCACTTCAGCAGAAAGAAGTAAACAGAGCAGTAGCACAAGAGACTACACTGATTTCATTTCTATCATCTATGCTGATTATGGCAGGTCTACCACAAGCCTGTGGAAGCTGCAGGATTCAGAACAGGGCAACGCTGTGCCTTCCTAGAAGAGACTGCTTTTTAAGTCCTGCATCTTTACTCTCACACAAAGCAGAGGAAAGTTAAAGAAATTAAAATATTTTGTGGGTTATTTTTCTCCTGTTGCAACAAAAACAGAAAGGTAGAGTCATGATGGGAAAGAGATTCAAAAATAATTCCCTGTTGTGTGAACCCAAGTCGGTTTAACAAGAAAAGCCAGAAAGGCCACGCACAGTAATGCTGAGAAAAAGGAAACGGTACTTCATTTTAGCCAGAGTCATAAATCTTACCAGTGAGTCTCTAACGGCCAAAAGGCAAGCAGGGGAATTTTTATACACAGATAATTAGTTGCGAGCTGATATCAGGTTTACTGTGCTGTGTATTCTGTTTGTGTAGCACCAACTACACACTGCTTTCTGAACACTCAAATCTTTTTTTGTTGTGTGAGGTTTTGGCTGCCTCCCTGCCATTGACTTCACTGGCAGATGCATGGCTGAAACTCCCAGAACCTGCTATAAAAAAGGCCAGATCGAGAGGTATATTTCTGCTCCACAAACACCTTTTGAAGAAGAACCCAGAAAGATTTCTTCAAAGGAGAGTATGTTTATAAAATTGCTGTCTCTACCATATAGCGCATGGATAAAACCAGACACAGACTAATGGCCTTGTCCAAGCATTAACACCCTCATCCTCTTGGGTACAGACACCACTTGGGAATGCTGCACAGGAGACGGTTTGTCCAGGGAAAGGGTTGACCCGTCAAGGAAGAAAAATGAAATGCAGTAGTGGACATTCACTAGCAAGAAGATGCTGCCAAGCTGTTTAATGAGGACTAAAGTCAACATGACACTCTCATCACCTGCTCTGGAAACAGCACAGCTCATAGTGGGAAGCTCTTAACCCTTGCTCTTCAGCCTCTTATTTCATTTCAGACCATGACCAAACACTTCCATTAATGACACATATGTGAAAAACACTACCAATCCTACCAGTCAGATGACACTTTCAGTTAAAGAAAAACTTCTTTTCAGTTTCTAGATGAGATGGTATTCCAGGACGGGCATGTGTTAACACAAAGTTGAGTGCTCTACTTGCCTACAAGCACTCAGGACATTTTTGACATTACCTTAGAAGGGAATAATTTAGTCTAGAGGAAAAGGTCTGGAAGTCTTCATCCCCAGAAGACTCTGCTGAGTTAGAGAACAGCTCAGACAGGACGGCAGCTTGCTCCTTTAAGACTGGCTGACAGATGTTTAGTGGAGCGGGGAGAGTCCGCCCCCTTTCATTAGGATATCTGAGACGGTGCTGAACTCAAGGTCATTCCCTTCGCCTAAACATCTGCCGGAGTCTGAGGCTGTCCGCATGCAGAGGGAGCGCTGGGAGGCCGTGGCCGAGCTCTCGCGGAGGCACTGCAATCACAGCCAGGGAACAAGCGGCTCGAGGAAACTGGATCCTGCTTTGCGGCAATGCAAAGAGTGCCCGGAGGAGCTGCGGTAGGCTGCGGTCCCAACAGACTACCCCAGCGCTGCTAACTGCTTTCTGCTCATCTTCCATATGCTTTTTTTCCCCACTCCTGTGCAAATAAGCAAATTCACCAGAGGTCACACTCTGTTGGTCTGGAATAGCTGGAGACACGTAAGGCGGGCTGCAGAGCAGACCAGCTCCACCGGCCCCATAAGTGTCCTCTGCAGAGGGTTAAGCAACAGCACTCTTGTCCAAGGCTCTGTTCTCTTGGTGCCACAGACTAAACCAGAAACCCAGTCTGTATTTATTGTGTTAAACTACAATTAATTTTTTTTTCATTATTCAGCCTAACGGTACACAGCTGTCACAGAAATCTTTAAAACACATCACTGGCTCTCTTTGAGCTGATTATCTGGATAAGAAACCATAGCCAAAAGACAGGCAAAGATGTGACCAAATTTAAACTCTCTGCTGAGCAAAGAATTTCATTCAAAGGATTGTATGAAATGGGGGAGGGGTTACAAAACAAATGAAGGTTTTGTTTACTATTGGTATAAACAGCTGAAACATCCTCTGTCACTTGGTTTAAGAATCAACATACACTAGACTCAAAGCAATGCTGATGGGTATTACAGCTGTCATGTACATTTATGTGAATGCCCATATTCATGCATTTTTTCTTCCAGACTCGAACTGAGAGAAAGAATCATCTAATAAATCTAACTTTATGCTGAAGGAACCTACTTGGTATACAGAATAGCTCCAAGACAAGAGTCCTTTCAATTGCATTGCTTCAGTTCAGCAGGTTTCTTTGGATAGCACAGCATTTTTTCCCTCAGTTCAAGACAGTTCCATATATTTGTTTTCATTTCTAGCATAATGCTTACTATTCTGATCAGAACATTCTGTAATCTTGTCTGAATGTTTTATTATTAGTTCCTACCTCCCCACCCCACCCTAATAATTATTCTCCTGAGAGGTAAACATTTCAACACGAGTTACTTTAGTGAGAGCCATGAATATGCATTATTTATTTATTTAGGTAAACAGTAATTAAGAAAATCATCCAGACCGTTTTCTCTATGAAATGAACATTACTCCACCAGCCTCGCAGTGGGAATTGCAAGCCCCTTAAACATATACACTACTTTGTCCTCCTCCGCTGTGATTTTCATTTGCAGGCTTCAGGGCACATGGCACCTGACAAGCGAAGAGTCCTCACCTTGTCTAAAGGTCATGCAGTGAATCCAGAGCACCTAGACTGAGTTTCAGTGACTAGCAGTATGTGCTCACACAGCAGCCAAGAGAAGAGCAACAGCACCTGGGGTGCAGAACAAGCACCAGAACGCAGATGTCGGCTCCATCTTCCCTAGGGGAAGCTCAGCTCTCTTTTCTTCACAACATTTGTTTAGTACCTTTGATATCCATTGCTCAATATGCTGATTTCTAATTTTCTTGCGGCAAGACCACCTCTATCAACAACTCCACTTTGATGGTCCCTATCTGCTCTTTTTTCACGTGACAGAGCAGTATTTCCTTACAAAATGGTAGGCATGAGCAAAATGCAACAGCATCTCCTGGGTTTCAGGGTCTCAGGGTCCAGTCAGTGCTTGGATTAATGGACGGGCACAGTGGCAATCCCTAGTGCAGCATTACAACGAAAGCATGCACTCGTCAAGCGATGGTAACGAGGCTCCTTCCCCACAGTCCTGAAAAGGCACACTGTGGGACATGGCAGAGCAGAAGACGCAATGCGTCTCACTGGGTAGGAGCCACATGAGCTGCCTGGCAAGGTGATAGGACCAGCACAGGAAGCAGCGGGTCTGCATTTGACAGAGAAATGCTTGGATTTGTTCCTCCCAGAGCAGTGAGATGCCACTGTATGCTGTATATATAACCTATGTACTGTACACTAAACAAACAAGTCACTTGATTCGATTCCACTGTTGTGGATTTTTTCCTTGATATTACATGACCTCAAATATTCCAACATCCTGTCCTATCTAATACTTCACCAAGTTCTGTCAGATGCCGTGACAGAATGAGACAGCACTACAGGCAATGAAATCATTCACAAGGAACTCATTTTTTTAAACTAAAAATTAGACATGTCAGATAGTCCTGGCATGGTTGATCATACAGCCTAAGGATCATAGAGGCTCTACAGAAAAGGAATCAAAATGTCTCCCAAAGACAAATGGATTTTCGCACATCTAAAATTAATAAGTAAATAGATAAAATTGCGGTCTGGGCTTTGTTTCAGTTTTCAGAGCTAATTTCCGGCCACCGTTCAGAGAAACGTTTTGCATTTCAGTTTCTGAGTCACCAGTTTTAACAAGTGCACTTGCTGGAATTACTATGCATGGGATCTGATCAAAATATTTCGCTCTCTGAATCGAAGTTCTTTTCAATTTTATTGATGCACACATATGTATAATTTTAAAATGGTGACTGACAAAGCAGTGTTGTGTGGATACAGTCCTGGTGTATGATACGCTCAGAGCAACCCTATTCCACAATGCACCAAACATCCCACTGAGACATGGGGAAGCGTCCTGAATTCTACCCAAACATTCATGTACACTGGTGCTGTTCTCTTGCATCGCTGTTATAAAATGATATACGCTTCCAGAAACATCTTTAAACATAACATATGAATGAAAATCATTCCTGAAAAGAATCTGTTACGAAACTGAAAATCAGAGACCGCCGCAGTGCTGTGTCTAAGTTGAGTCATCAGTTCCCTTTATAGCCTAATAATTGACACTGCCTTGATCAGAATGACTGATCCGAATGTTGCTTTGTGTTTGTGTTTTTTTGTTTCAAAAAAAAGGAAAAAAAAAAGAAAAGATTTCCTATGTAAACAGGCTGTCTATCGTCTTGCAGGAGTGTTTATATTTGCCAGATTGTGGGGAACATCTGTCAAAAACAGATTTTACTCTCTTCAGTCAACTCAGTACAGTTTGAATCAGATTGTACTACAAAGAAACCAAAACTGAGTCTTTTGTTACGGAAGAAAATATGCTGCAAATTCTCAGTGGAAGCCTGGATTTATTCCATTTTCTTGGGATTAAATGCTGCAAAGATTACTGCAGAGTTCTGAACTCTTCCCCTGGAGGATTTTTCCCCAAAGGAAAATGTTGGGAATTTAAGAGCTTCCTGTTTACCCCTCTCCCTGCACTTTCCAAAATAAAGTATCACCTAGGAAGACAGATATGAAAAAAAAAAAAAAAAACAAGGTTCAGTCAAACTTCAGAGCACATTGATTTTTCCACCTTTTAACAACAGTATTTGAATAAAGGAGTGATCCCATTTCCGGCGCCTCCAACATACACTCCGACATATCCACATTCTTCAGGTTATATCTCCGTACACCAATTCATTAATTATTTTCACGTTTTAAATGGTTAAAAATCAAGTGAGCTTGCAACTGCCTCTAGTGGTGTTTTCTGAGGATCAGGTGACATAAAACAGCAGTTGCTACAATGAGGATAATGACAATCCAGCCAGCCATAGTGTGTGTCTCCTGCCAGGGAACATGGCCTGGAATAGCAAAATTATTACAACAAAAAAAGAAACCAAAGGCAGAAACAGGTGGGAGATTTCAACAATAAAAGGATTAGACCAAACTATAAGCATAGAAACAGAGAGGAGATGAACCAGGAGCACAAGGCTCAACGGGTACCACTCAGGCGTTAAGTCTGGTATTGAACAAAGACTTCTGTTAGATGGACTAGTAATTTACAGATTAAGGAGAAAGTACAGAAGAATTTAAGAACAGATACTTGCTCCCACTAGAAGTATGTTCCCAGATACTTCACAAGTTAATGGCCATGTCTACATTAGCCTTTGTAGACTGTATCTGCTAGTGCTGGGAGCTAATGTGATGTCCATTTTGTGCATTTTAGCTTGGTTTGTGCAAGATACCTTGGATAACTCAACCTTGATCCCGTGGACCGAATGCTTATCAGCAGTTGAAATATATCAATCTTCAGCTGTATTTCTGAAGCACACTTTTCAGCTTAGTTTAATTCAAAAGATATCCAGTTCATGAGCTCCAAGACTACTTTCCAACACAAAACAAAGCCTCACAGCCAGGGACAGCTGAAAGATTTATTTCAGAAGAGCACTCTTGATCCAAACTATAAAGCTGATGTAGACACATCCAGTAGAGCTCACAGATTATACAACACACTACTAAGTCTTAAAAATAAGACTTGGAGACAGGAAAGGAACCCGAGAATACTGCAACTCTGGAGAAGACACAGGAGGCTCCACTGAATCAAGAGAAGAAATGAGTACTGAGAAGGTAGATTTCAGTATAAGAAGGAAAAAGTCAAAGTCCAGAAGGAGTGCAGGAAAACAGGAGATGAAACAAATGGAAAAAAGGAAGAAGAAAATGATTTACTAGCTGCAGATGACACTAGATTTTACTTCCCTAATTGTCCTAGATTGTTGAACATGTAACTAATACTTAGCCGTATCTGCAAAATGTTGTAGTCTCCATCCTTCAAATGAAGCAGAATGAAGTCTTGCTTTTCAATGACTGAAAAAAATCTTAACACAAGCAATTTACACTGGTCCTTTGATATAAGAATGACTGCATAGCTATGTTTACAAAACATATCTATGACAGAACTAAACCAAGTAATCTCAATTATAAATTAGAAATGATGCCCAGAAACATACAGCTTTATCTAAACCCAGAACAAAACCCAGTGCATGTCATCAACCTTCCAATATATCTAGGGAATCTTTCATATTTTTCTGAATGATACTTTGACATATGTTGACGGTTTTAGTGAGAAATGGTTAGATATGTTCCCAAAATGTGAGGAGATGCACTGTTTTGTGCCAGATTTGAGAAGAGATTGCATGTAGTCAGTACTAGTATTACCTATTAGACCTATACCAATACAATTTTTTGATTGTCGCTTTTTCAAACTCTTTGAAGTTTTGTTGTTTCCAGGTACAAGGGTGGCAATACTAAGATGGAGGCAGCAGGGAAAAACCGAATGGGAATTAAGGCCACTTTGCAATCTCAAGCAAGCAAGTGGAAGAATCACTTCTGGTTTCATAAGAGCACTGCCAAATCTAACAAAATGTTTGCAGTCTGGTACTGCATACCAGTAGGCAGTTATTAACATCCACTAGTGTTTTGCCACAGGCTAAGCGGGCAAAATATGAAGTGACTATTTATGTTTGCTGTGATTGTCATTTAGTTCATTTTGCACCAACTTCTGAATATCATGATGAAAAAATACATATATAACAAAAGCATGGGGAACGAAGAAAAATAAAATTTACCAATTCATAAAGAACACAGGAAACTAAAATAACAATTACTATATTTTAAATATCTATCTAGTTCTTTATATCAGCTTAGCTCAAATAGAAAACTTGAATACTACATTTATTTTCTCCTTCAGTTTCATGCTATCCAAAATCAGAATCTTTGTATCGGTATCATCTTCATCACAATTAAGTCCCATCACCCAAAAAAGTAGTAAGAATCAATGTGCACTAATCCAAACTCAAAGTCAATTCCATAACTGGAAAAAGAAAGAGCTCTTTTAGAGAGTCTTCTTCACTGCTCTTAAATTATGGGTGAACCAGCTTCTAAAGTCTCAGGCATGATCCACGCTCACAACTTACTCCTGTAATAAAAATATGCTCTGCACCCACTAATTATAGTTTAACTCTTGCCATGTAAAAGAACCACTCTTTCCAATTCTCATGGCTTTTGGAGTTTTTAACTCATACCACAAAATCTGCCTGTTCTGCTTTGTTTATCCTATTTTGTTATTCTTTGTAGTCCCAGCAGTTGTTTAAAATTGTGGAAAATAGGCAGTTGCATAGAGAAGGACCAGTACAGCAAATGCTGTACCAATCAGTGCCATACCAATCAGTGTTATTCTATATTTTATCATTTGTGACACCAGTGTGCCAGAATCAAAAAAATCAGTTACTATGAGTCTGAGAGTCTGTTTTTCCTCTCCAGTTTACAACAGTATAATACTTGGAAGAAATAATTCAGAAAAGAAGCATAGCCATAGGTAAGAACTGGTAACTTAAGACTGTGTTTGGATTAAGGATTGTGGTTTGGGGCACATCTCTGGGAAGCAAGATCAGCAAAGTTTGCTCTCTTGGTTCAGTCAAAGAGACTTCCCACACTACCTGTTCAGCAGTCATCCCAAATTACTCACTACCTGTGCGTGTGTCTTGGTCTCACTGAAAAAGTCTCTACTTTTCCCTGAAGCTCTGCAAGCTAAAAACTTAAATCTAATGCTTTCCCATGAGTTCACAGTGGCTAATGAAAAACACATTAATGAATACTTGGGCAAAAAGGTTCTCCACAATTACAGCATGCAGTCATAAAAGCCAATGTGAGTTGGCCAGTGAACACTTCTATGTAGAAACTGGCTTAATACAATTTCCTACTTGGTAAATAGTAAGAGGAAGTTCTGAATAAATGTTTGTTTTCACATATTTATTTCTTCTACACTGGGTGAAGCAAGACAAAAGGATGTTTAGTGATAAAATGATTTCAGATTTTGTTCTTCATGCACAATTTTGGTCTATAAAATTATAGGGCTTTTAATCTCATATACATTGTGGATTCTATAATCATCATCTTCATAATGAAACCAGACACAGTTTACTTCCCTTTCCCCCACCCCGTCACCAGGAGGGCACATTGAAATGAGAGAGTTAGTCATGTAAAACTGACTGAAGAATACTATGCCACATTTCTGTCACTTGGCTTGATCTCCATGCGAAATGATGGCATTTAAAGTTGTTTTTGCCAGCTTTAACCAGAATGAATAGGTCAAGAAGCAACATAACCAAAAATGTAAAGATTATAAAACATGCAATTTAGCTTGTCTGTGGAAAAGGCAGAAAACAATCGCTGGGTGTTTCTACAATTCCTTTTGCTCCAGGCAAAAGTAGATTTTATTGAACTGTAATCTTGGATAAGTATATTGAATCTTACAGCTAAAGCCAATTACACTGTGTTAAATAGCAGGCTTCCTGATTTCCAAGAGGAAAATTATGTCTTGGGTATAAAACTAAATTAGTTCAATAACTAGTTACTTGTAGCTTGGGCGTGGTGTTGAAACAGCAATGGACAGCTAAGCTGTTGCAGCATTTTCAGGCAGTACTACTATAAAGCTGTAAGCAGGATGACTTCTCATGCTTACCAGAAATCCTTGTACTTCTGCAGTTGGGAAGACTGGTAACCATTAAAGGCAGAGAGGGGACACCCAGTGGTAGCAGTGCCACGTCTCAAACATCCGTGTTTTCTCATGGCAGGAGACTCTAAACTAACCAATTTTGGAACGGAAGACACACAATCCCATAATTGAAAATCCTCATGCTTAGAGGTTTGGATTAGATGCAGCAGCCAATTCTAAGATGCTCTGTTTCCTTCCAAGCAAGAAGTGAGTTCTTTACTCAACTAAAATAGGAGTAACTCACCTGAAATCAATGGAACCATTCCAGGTCCATCAAGGCTTTTTACAACCTAATACTGCAACCTGTGGCTCAAGTGGGCTCTAAATCACAGATTTGCCAGGGCATCTTCCCAGTGTCCGGCAGAGTCCCCGTGTGCCTGCTGCCTTTGCACAGATTTCTGCTCCTGGCTGTGGTCGAAGGCTGGCCTGACAGACCTCTGGTCTGACCCAGAGCAGGTACTCTTATTTGGCAACTGGGTTCAGAATTTAGGCTATTATGTACTGTCTTTAACTGGGGTCCAAATGTGAAAACAAAACAACAAAACAAAACAAAACCCTGCTTCATGAATGAAGAAAAAGGGCCCACAGATGCAGTGGAATTGTGAGGAAAAAAACACAGGAAGGCGACTTGATGAGAGAGTTACTGGAGAAAAGCCAACCCACCCAAGACAAAGACAGACTGCTGTTCAGAAATAGCTAGAGGAGGGAGGACCAGGGAGGTGAGGGGAACAGCACATGTTGCACTACTGCTGTATCCTACACAAGTCATAAGAATTAAAAAAAAATTCTCAGGGAAGGGCCTGGATAGACAGAACAAGGGGCAAAACGAGGTCTGAGTAGGGATCTTCAAAGATGGCAGAGGAAGCATTTATGTGGCCACAGGAAGAGGACAGAAATGCGGCGAGCATGGAAGGATATACAGGTTCCAGTGAGGAAGATCTCTTATCAACCCTGGCAACATGGAGAGAGTTGAGTGTCAGATCAAAGGAAGGTTTGTGAAAGGAAAGCCAAAAACAGGGAAGGCAGTAAGAAGGTGGCAAGACAGAAAACAGAAAGAGCTGCTGTAGCAGAATCAAAGATAAAACCAAAGTGGCCACGGTCTGAACAGGAACCTGCTTGTACTTTCAAGACCTTGTCAGTGACTAGAGAAGAGCATTACTAATGTTTGGAGATGAAAAAGAGTCTATAGGCCTCCACACCCTCTTCCCAGAGAAAAAAGAATGCCAGTAAATGGTGAGAAAAGTCTGACTCTCAACCCATGTAAGGTAAAAGGACAGACACATCAAAAGGCATGTGACTTGTCATTTCTGATTCCTTACTCAGAATTAGCATCAGCACTGTGTGAGATTCATATCAAAATCTCTTAAATGAATATTTGCCTATCAGAGGCTGAGTGGAGGAACAGAGAGGCTAGAGGCCAGCTGACCAATTTAGTTCCAGTGCCCAGCTATCCAGAAACCTTCAGCAGGTGCAGCAAGACTCTGCCAATGCACACCTTGCCAAGAGGCCTGGAAGGTAATGACAGTTCACTCTTATATCCTTCCTCAATTGCTAGGCTCACCTTTGATACCTCTTGAATAGGCTCATGTTTTCTTCAGTTTCTTTCTTATGAAAAGGCACAACCATATTTAAATGTCAAGAGATCTCTGTATAATTCAGGAGATGACAGAAGCTGTAGTTTTTATCCAGTTGGGTTTGTGTGGGTCGTGTGTGTCAAGCATATATGAATGACTCAAAAGCTATCAGGAGACAGACAGTGAGAAGAAAGGTGAGAGACAGAGAATATTCCAAATGCCTACCACAAGGGCAGGCAAACTCCATGAAAATCAGATCTGAAAGACTCAAAAAATCAACCTCCTCAACTTTCTAGACCATTTCCTCTACTCCCAGAACAGTGAAACACAAGGAGCATGGGGGACTAGCCTTGCAAAGAAGCCCATCCCTCTCACTCTAGCTCCAGATGGGCTCTGCGCACTGTAACATCCAAGTCTTTCGGAAGCATCAGTAGATTTCACCTTTACAATGCTCTGCTGGAAGGGAGGATGATGATCTCCATTTTAAAAATGAGGAAGTCAGTCATGGGGCAGATTAAGCAGCTTGCCCCAGAACACACAGGAAACCTATGACTGAGTGGGGGAACTGAACCCCGACCATGAGTTCCAGTTGAGTACTCAGTCCAAACCGGGTGTCCGACAAATCAGCTTTTCTACTGGGACTCTGAAATTCAAGAGTTTTGTGCATTTTTAAATGAATGTGGTTCTTTCATTTGTCTAGCCACTACATTTCATTTCACTCACACTTCTGCTTTGTAGAAGCTTTTATTCTGGTTCTTTCATACTGTGGTTAAAAGAAAGAAAGACAAATATCAAACAGCATTTAACCTTCACTATTTGGTCTTCTCCCCTGCCAGCATTAACCTCTCTCTACCTCTAAGAGTTAAGTGTCCTTCATTTGTACACTCTGTACTCATAATCAGGGCTTCATCAAAATATCTCAGTAGTATCTAGAAAGAGATTTCTTATTCAGAGTTTCAAAGAATTACAGCAAATGCTTATAGTAAGCAACATTCTGAGGCAACAGAACAGATCTAGTGGGAAAACAAGAGAATGGAGATGCACAAAAAAGATTCTAAGTAACTGTTCCTGTATTGCCAGGCAGTATATCAAAATGAGCAATCAGCTAAAGAAAAGCTACTGGAAAGTCATTGCATTAAAGTGCCTAGAATGATTTGCTGGCTTGGCTAATGAACCACCGTCCAGATATGACCAACGTACTCTCAGTCAGTGTACTGCAGCACTAAGGTAAAAACATGTTTTTATGGGTAAAAACGTAGTGTCTCACTGTCATCGTGATAGTGGTTTAACTGATACTTGAAAACATTTTCAGATTTTTTAGTGAACAGCACATAACACATTTCTAACACAAAATTCTGTAGTATTACATTAGCTGCAACAAGCTGCAGCAAGTTAAACTGTTATTTCATGAAATAATTCACACTGGCTGAATTCTTTACAAAAAGAGGTTTGAGAGGGAAAAAAAAAAAGTAGTTCATTTTCACCTGAGTGTAATAGCTACAAATAAATTCAACAGTAAAAAGAAAAAACGTTGGCTATTTCTGAGAAAATACTGCAAAACCACTAACTTTTTGAAAGTGGCCAATATGCTATTTTCAGCTTATTTGGATGAAGCCCAAACTATCCACAACTAAGGTGCACCAGAAGAACACAACCATTCCACTTCAACCACAGGCTTTCATCAGCTTTTGCCCACTGTGCATCCATGGCTATCACGCCTTACAAAATAACTTGAAACTTTTATGCTAAAAGCATCTAAGCAGCTGCAAAAATAACCCTCTGAAAATATTTAAAACTTAGTTCCACTCAGCAGCTGAAGAAACAATTACCGATTGAAAACTTCAGTGTTTGATATTACTTAATAGTTGGGGAAAAGCTATTTGTGAATCATAATTAACATTTATTTAATGATTTAAAAACATGTATCTACTGTTTGAGACTTCCTAGAGATCCAATATGTTGCCTTCTGGCATGATTACGAAGACTAACATAGTTAAATTCATACGACATGAGGCAGAAAGCCACACTGGAATAGTGAATCCTTTGAGGGACTGGTGTAACGGAGAGGGCACAACTGCTGCAGCAGTATGCACACTGGGATACGATACAATGTCAGAACCTGGTCTAGGAAACAAGTTGTGATTACTTTAGCATAAATTAAATTCACAGCTTCAGCTCCTGGTGCCACAGTGACTAGTACATTATAATATAACAAAACACCATATTGCTAAGGGCAATAAACCCCAAAGTTCTTCTTGAAATAGCTCTAATAGTTATTGACCACGACAGCAGTGCCATCCAGGGCACAAGGTTGTAGTGAGCCTTCCTGCTGGTAGGTTAAAAGACCAGTTGCATGAAAAGACCAGAAGTGCTTGTGATCCCAGAGGCAGCCAGGCACCTGCCTCCTCCACTGAAAACAATGTGAGCTTGTGCATGGACTCATATTCCATGATGAGAGGGACCATTTTTAGGTAGAATGTCAAAAATATAAATTTTGTTTTGTTTTAAATGCATTTTTCCAGAAGCAGTTGCTTCACTCTTTCTCTTTCCAGATGTCAGAGCTAAGGTTCCACCACTGATAGCAAATGGGTCCTTTTTTCACCTTATTCCCATCCAGCTGTGGAGATTCTAGCTGAGTGCTACACTGCCCTCGCAGGCATAGAGCAATGATAAAATGGTAGTCAGCACACAATATCTGGCAGACAACGGCAAAACAAGGATTTTTGTCAAGCACAACCTCACCTGGAGAGTGATCCAAGTGTGTCAGTTGACCAGGCAGAACAAAAATCCACAAACAAGAAGCCTATTCCAAAGAAACGATTCAATTATTTTACCACCTGGGGATGAAGGACTGAGTGTTGGGATTAGCACTTTTTTTCCTTCCAACTAGCTTATACACTTCAAACATAACCTATAGGGACTACTTTGCAAGGTGCTGAGCAGTGTGAGCAACAAGTAAAATACACAAACATGTGCTTAACTTTAAGTGAGTTGAGTCCTGAGTTACTAAACCTCTTGCCCTCTTTCTCTAAAGGGACCATATTGTCAGAGGCCATTTGGAGGGAAATGCACTTAAGTCATAAATATTTCTCATGTCAGAATAACCCACATCATCACCAGCAGAAAAATGAGGGCAATATAAAAAGAAATAAAATATTTGTAAAATTTTAGGTCACAAATACCCACAAATGGATTATACTTTTAAAAGTGACTGTATAAATCGCATTATGAGGTTTTCTTGGTGCAGTTCTCAAAAGTTTTCTAGGCTGATGATGTTCATTTTTAAGTACAAACATGTTTTCAATGCCATTCTTAATGCAAATGGCTCTTAACCTGAAACAGAGTCTTTTTCATTCACATATATTCATCACAGACAGATCCAGGAGACCAAATCACTGTTGTTCAGAGCCTGCTGAGGTTCCCTTGCCATACACATAGCATGTCAGAACAGACAAACCAGTTCTCTTTTCTGACCAGTTAGGTTACCCATGGCAGTTATCCATGGAGTATTTCAAATCACAGTAGGCAGATCACTGTTCATGGCCCACAACAGCTGCATGAAGTGCTTGCACTAGCAAGGCTTTTCCAGCATAGCTAAAATGAAGGCAGGGATGAACACTAAAGCCATGTTTTAGCCTGCAGAAAAGAAGACTGAGGGGGGATCTTATCAACGTGTACAAGTACCTGAAGGGAGGGTGTCAAGGGGACAGGGACAAACTCTTTTCAGTTGTCCCGTGTGACAGGACAAGAAGCAATGGGCAGAAATTGAAGCACAGGAAGTTCTGCCTGACCGTGAGGGGGAATTTCTTCCCTGTGAGAGTGACGGAGCCCTGGGACAGGTTGCCCAGAGAGGTGGTGGAGTCTCCTTCTCTGGAGATCTTCAAGGCCCGCCTGGACGCAACCCTGTCTAATGTGCTCTAGGTGACCCTGCTTGAGCATCATCTAGTTTGGACTAGATGATCTCCAGAGGTCCCTTCCAACCTTACCGATTCTATGATTCTATGATTCTGTGTTTCTGAAAAACCATATAGGCCATGGAGTGAAAAGCTGCACAGGTGAAAGACAAAACACATCAATATTTATTTTGCCAAATTTCTTGCCAGACTTATATGTAGCTGCCTAATCTTAGACATGTTTCGCTATTGCATGGTAGAGCTTTAGAACAAGCCAGCAAGAAGACAGGGATCTAAAAGGCTTTAGCTAAATGTTTTAGACACACGAGCGTTCACATCCTCATGTGCATTGCTACTGTGGATCAAATGCGACAGTAAAACTATAAAATTGTAGGGAGCAATCAAAACATCCCCAAATCCCCCCAAACCAAAGAAATTACTTCATGTTGCTTTTTAAAAAATACTTACTTACAACCCAGTCCGGGAAATGATTCCCAAGAAAGCCAACTGCTGCTTTAGACGGTTTACTGTACGGCGTGGCTCAGCTCTTTCACATAAGAAGCACAGACAGTTATATCTAGAAAAGGAAATAAAACCAGAATCTTTTGTGAGCAAATACGCAAATAAAGTCGTCTTTCTTTTTTAAATCATAATCAAGTTAAAACTAGCTTTAGTAGTAGGACTGTATAAAGTTCTCATGCCTCATGCCAAGCTTAATGTGTGCTGTCCATTTACAGGAATGAGCTTCAAATCACAGTCAACGCCTACCTAAGCAGCTGAAGATGAGAGCGCCTGTGCTTGGGAAAAAAACATGCTGACTATATCAAAGCAGTGAACAAACTAGCACAGCTGTTTTTTTTTTTTTTTTTTTTTTTTTAATCTAGTTCTACTTAAAGCATTCTCAGGAAACGCAAGACAAAAAACTGGCTTTAGTGTCAAAAATCTAGGTGATTTCAGTAAGGCCAAGAATTCCAGGCACTAAGTTCTTTTTCTCTCTTGAGTGGGTGTTCACTTGCAACTTTTAGACATGTTAGCAATTCAATGACTGAACGAATTAATGTTCAACTTAACAGTCATTGTTAGGTTGGGACGTTATTACTGCTTGTTCTGCTAAAGTGACAGATTAAAATAGGTTTGTATCTGAAAAGTTGTTTTCTACAGTATATGCTCCCCAGCTTTTCGTACTGAATCATTTTCTTCCATCATGTCAACTCCTATTTTACGAACCATTACTGTGAACCCTACCACAACAGCTGGGATAGGTAGGGAGAAGAAACAGCACAGGGGAAGGCAAGAAGAGAGACAGAGCAACCCCCATCATTTCTATTTGGTTTGCCATCTATTTTTTTTAAGTATTTTATGCCCTTTATGAAAGATTTTGCAACAAAGGAGCATGCTCAAATTTGCAGGAAAAAATTCTGCTTTTAGCAGAAGCAAGCAAACAGAGGTAAAATCCAAAGTAAAAGAAGTACAGAAGGGCTCTCATTCATTGAGCCATCAGCCTAAGAAACCTGTTCATTGTCAAGCACTTTCTGGAGTGCGAGATTGAACCTGCAATTTCTCAACAAGTTTGTAACACTAATGGCGAAGCCAATCCAGAAATTTCAAGGTTGGGCTGACTAGGTTGGAGGAAAAAAAATACCACTGCATATCTAATTTTTGCAGACTCAGATCCACTTTGCACTAGTAAATGAGCTTTCATCCTTCCCTTCTTTCTTTATTTTTTTTTTTTAGGGTAGATAGCAAGCTGCTGACAACTCACACCGTACTAAGAACTATTCACACTGCACAAAGTGTTTACCACTCACAACTGATGCTAAAAATTAATTTACAGCACCACTACAGAAAGCTTCGACAAATTGTCATGTGTTGACACAGTCATAAGTTGTTGGTTAAAAAAAGTAACACTTCCCTCTTCTGCCACCTCATGTTTGAGATCAGGGATGGGCACATTATGCAAAGTTTGAGGGTTTGTAAGCTTCACAAATGTTTGGGCTTCACAAAACAAGCTAGGTTGTGAAACTTTTTTCCTCTTACAGTTAGGCATGTGTTTACTGCCAAAAAGATTCTAACAAGAAAAAAATCCTTTTCCATCTACCCAGATCTATGTGTTGTGTGAAGCAGGAAGAAAAGGCTGTAAAATAAATAATCTTGCATGACACTTTTTCTTCTCTGTGACCGATAAGATCAGACCAGTGACAAATACCCTGTATCAACTATTCAGAGCTGCAGACACCACCCACCTACTGTAGAAAGAAAAAAAGCACAGCTCCAAGTAAGAGTTTTAATTGTTCTCAGCTGTCACTTGTTGTCTTAAGTGAACGCATTTATTTCCCAATTCTTCTGCATAGCTCTATATGAAAAAAAGCAGCAGTGTTCATCAGACAAGGTCCAAATTGATTTATGTGTACTCAAGATAGCAACCATTAGTCAGCACTTGTGCCCACAGCAGCTCTTAAATAACTCTTCCTCTTCTTGTTCAAGGCAGGATAAATAATCTGTCTTGTTTACGCCTTAGACTCAGTAATGGGCAAAGTGGTGGTTTTGCCTGAAATGAGCAGTGTTTCAGTAGGTAACATGCTAATTAAAATTGTAAGCTGCACACAAGAATAAATCAAGGCTAAGCCATAAGGCTAAGGCTGGAGAGACTCAATCAACAGGAAATAAATAATGCATCTATCTGGCCAAGGTATAAAACACCTGTATCTTTAAATTTTATTGAATCGCTTTGCAATTCCGTAGAGAAGCTCACTATGGCCTTCAGCTGGCAATCAAACCAAGCCGTTACACTGCAGTGTCTGTAATATCAGGACATGAGGATGGCAAATAGAAGAAAGAAGAAAAAGTCAAGCTGGGCCCTTCACGAGGCAAAATCTCAAATGCTAGGACTAGTTTAGGGAGGCAGCACATTACTGTGAAATGAGTATTCTTCGCCAACGCGCTTCTTGAGGAACACTTGCAAGCCACTGTTTTATGTTTTGCACCAGCAGCCTGGACTGGAAGTGCCCAGTTACCCTTTACTAAAGTCAACCACCCCTTCGAGCATACACTGTGTACAGGTGCAGAGGAACTTCGTTCAGCAGACTGACTTTGCAATACAGGGAATTCATCTTCCTTTTTCCCCCAACATTTGTACAAAGAAGAGAGAAGTACAGAGAAGAGTTGTGAGTGGTTCCTAAGTCATGAAGAGAGGTAACTTGGTACCTTTGCAATCTGCTCACCCTAGCCTGTGCCTATACTGGGGCAGGCAATGATTCACATATTTCTCTACAAAACCCAGGACATATGAAACCCAGGACTCTAAAAAGAGTTCCTGCAACACAGTAAGAGGGATGAAATTTCATATGGACACTTCACTTGTTCATACCCCACTCACCTTTTCTGAACTTCTTTCTGTTAAAATGCAGAACTCTAACACCGCACTGCTCATCTGGCTTGCTTTGCCCCAGAGCAGAATGGTGTGCAAATTTGCTTGCAACAGCTTGATTTTACGGCAGTACTGAGCTAAATGCTGGTATTTTTGCAATAGATGGACATGGAGAATTGATCAGCACATGCAGAGCCACTCCTGCTTGCAGACAAGCACTGTATGTCCCAGTACCAAATTTCTCCATCATCTTAGATGTTACTCTGACAAATGACATTGATTACTCTTTCAGATCTAATGGAAGCAGAGACACTGAGGATTACACATGCACTTCATACAGTCAAGATAGACATTATCTTGTGCTGCTGACTGAAATGACATCGTCCATGCTTAATTAGTTTAGATAGCTGTGCATTTAGAAAAGCAATCAAGTAGAAACTCCTATCTCCCCCTTCCTAAGTAGCAAAAAGTTAGAAATATTTTCAGTGCATCACACGAAATGCACTGTCACCGGATTCAGTCCAAGAGTAAATGAGGTTGAAATAAAGATGATACAACTTTCAGCTTGAAAACAGCAGCTGTGTAAATACCTATTCTTTCACCCAGAGGGTAACACTAATTTTTCTCTAGACTAGAGGAAAATTGATAAAATCTAAATTCTATTGTAAGTTATCTCCAGTGCCCAAATACAACGTCTCACAAGCACTTTTGTTCCTTTGCTGTATGAAAGGAAATAGAAATAGCTTAAGCTCCCCGAGTTCTTATTTTGGGACAGAAAAAGCCCGAGACATCCCCATTAAACCGGTGAACAACACTAATTTGGAAAAAAAGGTGGAACTGTTCACATATACTTTTTGGGGGAAAAAAATGTTCATTTCCATTAAAAAACATTCACTTGGGGCAACTTTCTTCTTGACAGATCCACCTTGTGAATATGGAGAAGCCACCTGCAAGCAGAAGGGCCTTTCCTGCCCACGTCCCTTGCCTGAGCTCTTGCCTGCTCTAACCAACGGTCTATGTTATCCTTGTTTCTGCGGGGCAAGGGGAAAACTCCCCCCGACCTTCTGAAGTGCAGGACGGCCAAGAAGGCTTCAAAAACTGAAAAATGGAGATCAAGTCAGTTCTGTGGCCTTCCTATGTCAGACCACGCTGCTCTGACTCTCAGGTTCTGGCAGGAAGAGGATGGCAGAGGCTTAGCTGATCCCACAGTGAGTCCCCCTCTCACTGCTGTGTGCATCGCCATAAAGGAGAAGCTCGCTCCAGCAAATCCTCTCCAAGATTTCCCACGCAAGAAGGGAACATACGAATTTATGCTGCTGCCTTGGTGATGCAGCTGTGTATCCCCTGTGACGAGATAAAGTACAATATACTGAGAAATGTTTTAGTAGCAACTGCCTGCATGTGGTGCAGACTGTGTGAAACAGATGTTCCCTAAATAGAAAAAAAAAAAAAGCGGTGTTGCAGCTTTTTTGTTCCCTGGGCACCACTTTTCCAACCAGAGAAGGCAGAATTACTGCTCTGCAGTAACCCAGATACTTCAGATTTTCTGGGGTTTATGAAAGTGTCTCCTCTCCCAAGGCAAGTGACATCAGTGACTAACTCGAACGTGGGTAATTTTCCTGTCTGTATTCTACGTTCGTCTTCGTACCACTGTAAAGGTCACAGCGTCATATCTCTTACACTGAGGTCTGCCACCCACCAGCAAGCAGGGAGGCAGCTCATCTGGACAGCCTCACAGGACCTCCTGCTAACATTCAGGGGAGCAGGGAAAAAGCCCTGCAGCTTCCAGTTGAGGGGGGGATTCGAAACTAGTTCAGTTTCTGAAACCTTACAAAGAGACTCAGATGTTCAAATTACCTGGAACTGAAAAGATCTGAATCTGCACCGACTTGCTTAGCAAAGCCCAAGCCCAAAGAAATCCTTCCCCTTCTGACTCTCCCATCCCCTCCCCGAACAGCGGAGGGAGTTACGGGAAGTGAGAGCTCTGCAAGCATGAAACAGTGGGAAAAGGGACGAGATCTTTGTTCATGCCTCTGTGGAGCACACCTTGTGCTTCCACTCCTTTAAAGCAGAACAACTTAGCGGTTCTGTGAAGAGGTTAATCACTTGAAAGCCAGTATCTCCGTTTCCCTCTTTGCAAGCTCCGTCAGAAAAGGAAGTGCAAGAATCCCTCCGTAGGCAAACTGGGAACTGCCTCCCCTCCCCGACACACAAGCGGCCTCTCACGCATGCATATAGGCATCCTTTCCCTTTGCTTTACAACTGAGGCCTTTTTCTAACTGCGTACATTAATATACTATTCACAACTTTGCTAGTATTACATCTGTTGCATGGTGTCTAACAGTCAATGCCAGCATTATCTATAGCAATAACTATGAAGCAAAACATTTACTTCATTGAAATAGGACCCTTTTCTTCCTGAGTTACTTATTGCTATTTTTGGTCAAATAAATCATTCAACTTCTTCCTCAACTTGTGTGCGCTGTGGTGAAACTTTTACCAATGCCAAAAGCATTTTGGTTAAGAAAAATTCAAATGAATATATTCCCATAGCTGCTCTCAAATCAAATCTCTACTTCTTGCTTGGACAATGTCATCCATTTTTGATTTTAATGCAATGCTCACCAACAAATGAACTTAAAGATTCAGTTAAATGGCAGAGCACAACTGAAGGTGCTAGCGATATCTATCGCCCAGCAAAAATCACTCTTTATAGAGCACTTCCACAAATGAGCATAGAATTCTCTAAATGTTTTTGGGCCACCTGATGCCAAAAAGATAACCAGATAACTAAGACAATCCAGACCCATCAAACAGGTATGAGACTTAGGGAAAAAAAATTAAATCAGACCATTTTCGTGAGTATGTAGAGAAACCCTCCCTTCTACTTCATGAGGCATTGACTTGCCTGTGCAACCTGGTTACAGGCCCAAGGAAAGAGCCAATCCTGCAGCTTTTCAGCGATCTGCCTCACCCACTAAAATACAGCACTGCAGCCAGCAGTCCTTGACCCTCCACTCCATAGCGATCTCCACGGCAGAAGTCATCGCTGGAAAGGCAGTAGCCAAGAAAGCTACTAGTGTAAGATTCATCTCTTACCCTGCTATAGAGACAATTCAATGAAAAGGAAAATACGAACCACCTCCATGTCCTCTGGGGTAGTTTTGTTTCATGGGGTGGGTCAAAGAGCAAAGTGGGAGGCGTGGTGGGGAAAAACATTATCAACTGTTTGGCATTTCCCCCTAGATTACAAAAACCTCCCCATCTGAGAAATTGCTAGGCTGCAGTGAGGATATTTTCAGAGTGCTATTTGTTCAGCAACATGGTTACTGATGCTGGCAGTACAAACAGCGAAGCGGGTATATGCAAAAGTTGCATTCAACACAAAGCAATGAAAGACCAGGACACATGAATCAGATCACTGGATGATCGTGAATTCATCCAGTTCCCGTCTTTCTGATGACTTTCCACACCATCCAAAACTCTTTGGTTTGGATTTTAGTCAAGTCTGGCTTAAAGCGCTCAACTTCAGCTGTCAAAAAACCCAACCCTGCTGGAATGCCTTACTCATAACGCAGCCTTGCAAAAATTATTAGCTACGTTACAAGGCATTTCCCTTTGGGGACCAGAAGGGGTGAAGAAAGGGGATGGAGAGTGACAGTTTGTGGTTTCTAATGCAGCAGTAAAATAAATAAATAAATAAGAGGAATACAGGATATAATGTGTTTACATTTGTCAAAACAAGTTTCCTGGAGACACTGAGGGTTCATGCCGCTGAGCTGTCAGTTCTACGAGGAACTGCTGCCTCATGCTAGCGGGAGGTCAGTCACTGACCTACTTTCTGATAGAACTGAATTCATTTGCTACTTCTGTACACAAACCTTTTTTTTTTTTTTTTTTTTTTTTAAGGGATACTCAACAAACCCATATAAAGCTGCCTTTTAAACCAACTTGGAGCTTCAGCTGATGCTCTGCAAGGATATTACATATCCTGGCAGAAGGCCCACTACACTTGGTCTGCTTATTCTTTTGGAAAAATCCACACAGAGCATTTTTAATTACTTCATGCTGCAAATACATCTTTCCCTCCTGAACTTTTACATTACACTGATACTAAAATACTAGCTATATAACCCATTACAGACCATAAAGGATGATAGTACGACAATAACCTATACTTCGCCTAGGCTACTCCTGAAATAGATGCCCATTACAACAGGATTAGCTCGCCAGATAGACAGATGCATGATATGACATATTTGCAGGAATAAAACACAGAGTTATTAATAGAAAACAAAATGGGTATGGGAAACTTTATGAATTATTCTAAACACCTATTGATCTGATAATCCCCAGCACAGACGCTCATAAAAAGCATCTGTGCCCACCAGAAGAGGACTGTAGGAGCACTTAAACTAGAGGATAATACTGAGAAGTGAAGTCGCAGAAATAACAGCAAAAGAGGTGCCACCTACTTACACTCATTCCTTAATGGCTACATGCACACAGATCTAATGTTATTAAACAAATCCTTCCATCAAACTACAACCATGATTCATGGTGTTCTCTTGTAGAACTTCCAAATCTCTGGATTATTAAAAGATCAGAAATAAACTCCTGCAATTATACTTAGCAATGATATAACTGAAAGCTTCGCTGTTTGGATAGACACAGCTTTCCATCTTTCTCAGGCAACAGCACTATTTTTCATAAAGAGAAAAAGCTCCACACTGGTCAGTGAAAGCAGGGCCATGCTGCACTGAGGCCCTGGACTAACATAAGGAAGATCAGAGCCCATCAGCTAATGCCAGCCTCTGATTTCTTAGGCAACCTGTTCTTATACACGGGCCACAATCCTTCATCTGCAAAGCAAGGATAGCCACCTTCTCCAAGAGCATGGCTTACGCAGTATCAAAATGTTACGGGTGAGACTTGTGCCGTATTTTGTGTTTCCCAGTAAAACAATGGCGAAGGTAGTAATAATTACCGTAATGCAAAGCAATTACTAGTATCAAAACAGATTTATGTTCACTCGTTCTTGGACTTCACAAGGCTCAGGCTGCCAAAGATAACGATGCCAAACCCAGCACTTCCAATTGCAAGTGTGTTTTTGTCAACCTTTTTAACTTTCATCTGTGCCTATTTACAAGACCCAAATCTGAAGTTCAAATAAATCCAATAATTCACTCAAAGCCACTAGGATTTGAAAACACTAGGGAAGTGTCAAGGTGTCATCTAGCTTGTTCTGCTGAGAAGAGTACTTTAGAGTTTCACAGAGACATAGACAAGGAAGCTATTTAACGAGATGGTGGCATACTGAAACATGGATGGGTAAGTAATTAATAGCTACCTTCTCTAAGTAAAAACTTTTCTGAGAGAAAAATCAGTTTATATGGAAAAATACAAGTCAATTGCTGCCATTTTGGGTGGATAAGAACTGTCATGCATGTTGGCATCTCTATCACCATTAAAAGATTTTAGTCCTTTGAAGCAACTTATAAAGACTTTCACAAAAAATAGCACGTAGGAAGCAAGGAACTAACATAAGGAGACACCAAAGAAATGTCAAAGCTGGTAACTAGAATTCTGATGAAAACATGTCATAAAGAATCCACGGAAAGGGGAGAGAACTTCTCCCACAAAAAAGTTAAAGCCCAGCTAACAGGTTCATTTTAGTGCCACGGGAGCAAGAGTAATCACACGATTGCACAGATGCCATCATTAGAATATACAACATTGGCCAAATAACACCTATACATTAGTAGCCCAAAATATTTTCCACTTAGAAAGGTGCAATACTCAAATACTGGATCATCACATTCAGAGCCCTCTAAAATACTCATGTGCAGGTTTCTTTATCAAATTTCTCTGCAGCTTCTAGTAGAACATATGGCACCTCAAAACAAACAATACAGCAAAGAAGAAAAAAAAGCCATGCTCCAAGAAATAGGAAGTACAAATCCATTAATTAAGCATTTAATTCTTTTTCTCTCTCACGTCTGTCTTCGCAGATTGAAGTCTCTCTCGGCAATCAACCAATTTTGGGATTCACTACTGTCATGCAAATCATGGCAGTACTTCAGCTAGAAAGACACTGTCAAACATAATGAAGTTTTGCTTCCGCTTGTACCCACACTGGTGCTGCATGCAGCATACACGCTACTTCAGAGAGACTACCTGGTGATGCAACGTGGGACACAGGCCTTTAAATGCCCTGGTTTACAAGGACTGCAGACCAGGCATAGCAACAAAGCCACTACTGAATCATGTAGATGATTTAAAGCACGTGTCACAGAAACCATATCACGCTGTTGTATATTATGTAGACATAGCACCTAATGGGCTTTTGGTACATATTAGAGAATTTTCAATCATTTCATTTTATTTCCAACTTTCGAGTCGCAAAGCAGAAGTCCATCTGCATGTGCTTCAGAGATACACACTATAAACATGGAAAAAAACATTCATACACTAAAATGCATGCAATTATCAGCAAAAATAATTTTACCACCAGCATAAAGGCTTACTACCCTGGTATTACGTAGAGCTAGAAGCATGCACTGTGATGTTTTGTACCTCACAGAAAAATGGGGATATTCTCTCTTTTAGCTGTGCATGACTCTATTTTCCAGCACTTTTTAATCATAATTTAATCCTCCTCTTATTCTAGGGACACTATCCTGTGTCCTTTGCTATGGGGTGCTGCATATACAAGCACAGGGACAGGCAAGGCAGAGAGATTTCACGTTTGGAAGAAGAAAGGATGCCACTCTAATTTGTATATTAGTTTTTAACAGCTTGTTCTCACACTGATCCTACTGGAATTGGTGTTGGCAGAGACAGAATAGTAGGCAAGGATAAACGAGATATAGTTCATTACACTTGAGGAACACTTTTTATAAGGCTTTGCAATATATCAGAAAGTCATCAACTCAATGAACTGTTTATCTGTATCTGCTCACTCACATGAAGAATGCAGTGCTAATGTCCTTACCGTAAATTGCATTTGCAATGCACATTTGGCCGCCTCACCTGAATTATTCCTGCTTTATCCAGCTCTCTTAAGCTTTAGCCTGCCTTTCAACACTCCCGAGCAGCTTGTGACAGTTGCCATTTGAAAAAAGTAAATTAAGCTGCAAGCTCTCTGGGCAGGTTCTGTCACTGTGTGTTTACGCAGCATATAGCACAACGGGGCCCTGACCTCCTCGGCCTCTGGGCATCGCGGCAACATAAATGATGATAACCCAAATGTCAACAGAGTGCTCCTTTTCCCGTTCTCTAAACTACATATTGGTCGAAACTCCAGAGGGGCAAATAATCAGTCCGGGAACAATGACATGCTTTAGACTGAATGTCGCGTGATCCAGAGCTCAAAATAGAAATTTACAGTACAAAAATTTCACGACATGGAAGTCTGTAGCAAAAAAAACAGAAAGTTGCACTGTCTAGAATCTCAGTTTCCAACCCCTACAAAGTCCAAATAGCTCAAATACACATCTGTAAACGCTGCTCTCAGAGTAAAAGCTATTTTAAACTAATTTTGGCAGCTACCAGGAGTCATAACTAGGTTCAATACACAAATGCCAGTTGTAGGGTTTTTTGCATCCATCTCAAAACTACTACTGACCAAGCGTTCAGATAGGACACAGGGCTGCTCTGCTGTGGAAACTCTCGTGCCTCTGTCGTCCTTTAAACCTGGACATGGAGTTCTTACAGCTCGCAGAGCCCATCTTTACAGCTCCAAGGATGGATGATGAGCAGCACCAATAAAATTTAGAATCTTAAAAGTTTCAAAAGTTTTCTTTCCATAAAGTAAGTGTTAGACAGAAAATGCATGACAATGAACTGCAAAAAGATTTTTTTTTACGGGCACTCACTTCAGATCACCCACATGACTCATCCACTTTGTCACATTTCCAAACTTCTGGTAATAAAAAAAGCTTTTACAATTGTACATAATCATGTAGCTTTTTTTGCTGGACGTATAAAAACATCTAGTGTATTTTTTTGCTTTATGTATAAAAGCACCCAGTGTATTTTTTCATTTTTAACAAAAATAAACATCTCAGCACGAGTATATGGATGGTGATAATCATTTACTAATGCCTGAAAACCTACCATTTTCTGTTCCTAGCTACTTCTGAGCTTCTTTTTACCTTTGTCATCAGGCTCCCTGAAACACCCAACCAGTTTTCAGTTTTCCAGGCAGAGCCCTTCACAAATACCTGTCTATCCTGAATTTAGCACAACTTGTCATTCAGAAGAGCTTCTTTCCTTTGTGTCCCCTGAGAGCACAAAGCTCCCCACTCCCCACTCCAATGCACAATTCAGGAAGGCAAGGTTAAGGTTTATGGCAACACAGCACAGACTGGAATTAAACGAAATATATACAGAAAGATGCACCGTAGCTAAATTTCATTTTTCCAGCGTGCACCACAGGAACGTATGCATCATCAGAAGAGATTGGTGCGGATCCCAGGCTACCCTAGGCATGGGGGGGAAGGAGAGGACAAGTAAGGGAACTTAAAAAATGAAAAGAATTTTTGGTGGAGATGGCACTACAGAACTGCAGAAGGAGGCGAGGGATTTTCTGCAGACACAGTGAGGCCTCCAGGGACAGCAACACGCCAGGGAAGTGATGGGGGTGGGAAGGGATATTGTTTAAACAGCATTGCTGGCGGTGCACGAGGTCAGTCAAATGAGGTCATGTCACTCCTACAGAAACCTCTACCCGAATTAACACGATGGGCAAGAACGATCGTCCTTACAGAAAAAGTGCAATGCAGAGGCATTGGTCAGCTTAAATAACCCAGGACTCAGCTTACGGAAGAAGCAAACCCCAATGTACAAGGACCTTCCTGACAACTTGGAGGCACATAAACTGCAGCACCTGAAATATATAAACAGAGCAACATAATATTTGAAAATATATATTTTTCCACTTACTAAGAAAACAACAAACTGAACACTGAGGCTGTATTTTTAGGGGAGATGGCTCAAACTATCTTTAGACAGCAAAATGAAATGTGTATGCATACTGATGTCCCAACATGCAAGAAGAGCAGAGAATTGGAGAAAATGCTCTCTAACATCTCAGGCTTATAAGAAAGGCTCGTTTTAAATAAGGGTAGGAATAAATATTCCAGGCAACACTGAACCAAAAATTAGAAAATAGGCAAGAAGCCAGTAGTTGGGCATGGACATTTCAGTGTAACGGCTGCATGGACTTACTACCCTCAGCTTCTCTTCTTCCAGTGGATTTTCAGGTATTATTCCCTTTGGTCTGGTTCTCCCCCTGCAAACACTCTACGCTCCTTCCTCCAGCTTTTTCATATGGCTTTCTATCTCACTTTCACAGATCCTCTCTTGGAAGCATGACTGAAACCATAAATTCACTTCTACACATCTGTAACAAAAATAGTTTTTCTAAAAGCTATTCTTCTTCTCTATCAAGGGTGACACAAATGATATAGAGTCATTGGCAATTCAGGGGTCTTGCCGCTACTTTAAACACCAGCCAAGACAGAGAGCAATGCTCTGTCTCACACTGGAAAGAACAATGTGGAACATTTGTTTTTTCATACAGAGCTGGTATGCTTGGGATCATTTCTATTTGTGAAGAACTGAAAACAGAAGAAATAATAACCTCAGAGCTCTTGTTGCATGGGCCAACTATTATTTTTTAAAGCAGAATATGATTATCACCTCTCTCCAGAAATAACTCAGAGTCCATTAATGAGGGGACAGATCTAATTTACTGTGATCACTGTTCAGCTTGCAGTAGTTGAAAGGAGAGGATAGCATCCACATGAAGTATAATTTCAGCCTCCTTTGGAAAGAAAATTTGTATAAATAGGACACACAAGATTATGATGTTTCCTATGTTAGCTTATGGTTGGACGCTGCTGTTAGCAAAGAAACCAAAGTGGTGGGGTGAAGAACTGCATTACATTGCAGACAGAACACACCTTAACTGTGGTATAGCTACCGACGCACAGTGACTCTGGCTCACCACGGCACCTGTGTTTGCTCACCGTTTGCCCCTGTTCCGTCTGTCCGTGCCCCTGCCCACTACCCTATCTGCAGCCATGGCTACATCTCAGAGGCTTTGCAGATCTGCAGGGAAGAGCACGTGCCAGAGCCAGCAGACCTCAGCTCCAGACGCAGCAAGGCAAGAGTCCCGGTGTACACTGCAGGCATGTCTAGACACATACACGTTTTTCCTTAGTTCTTCTTGGATGTAAGGAAATCCTTGGTAACATGACCAAAGCAAGCAGCGCTTGGCAGGATTTTGAGGCAACCTGAGAGTACTAGAGGTGTGAAAGACCCCGTTCATCTCTCAACCTCCAAATCTTCCATAATCCCAAGCCAACAGCAAAGCAGAAGCTCCATGGCTTACGCTTCAGGCGCGTTGCACAAGTGACTGCCCATGCAAGCACCGTCGGTGACTTGCATGGAGGTACCTCTTCTTCGAGCTCAGTTTTACTTGGCTCTTTGTGGCAAATAAATTGAATGCTGGCAAACTCTGGGCTAACACAGGCTCAGCAAACTCTAGGCAGGAAGACGAGGGAAAAAGAGCTGAGTTTAGAGTGATGGAGAGAGGATGCCAGCACAGTGGAGGAAGGGCGACAGGGGAAAACATAAAGGACAACATGAACTGCAGAAAACACACTGATGGGAGCAAAGAGATAGCTGAGAGACTGCTATAAAAAAAAGCTAAAGGAAGGAGGCTCGGCAGACAGCGGCAGTGCCTGTGGAGGAAGCTCGCTCACACTGTACGGTGTTCGTACGATGGAGGCAGGGGAGCCGGAGCAGAGTTCAGGACTGGACCCTGAAGAGACCAGCCCTCCCCAGCCCGTGTGTCTGGTTCCTCCAGGAGAGCCTGTGACCTTTCTAAGCCCTACTCCTCCCTTTGCATCCAGCAGAAGGATGCTGTGCTTGCAACCATGCTCAGTGCTGCTGCTACCGAGGTGACTGCAGCAGCTCCTGGTACGTGTGGAGATGGCCACAGTTCTTGACAAGTATGCCAAAATTGTAGTGATTTTTGTTATAATGTGTATATAGGAAAGCCACTACTATTTTTATTTAAATTAAGCACTGTGTGTATATGTGTGTCTGGGGGGCGGGGAGAGAGAATAGAGACTGAATTGAAAGTTCAGCTTCTTTCAACTGAATTTGTTAGTAGGTTTATCATCATTTTCTGACAGAAAAATCTTCCATGGTGAATTATTTCCACTGAAAAAATAGAAGACCAACAAATTGCTGAATATAATTTGTGCCTTAAATAATAAAGCAATTACTGGCATTTTAGCAGGAACACATTCTTCTCTCCAGAAATAAATCCCTATTTCATCTCATCTAAATTGCTTGGTCAGCTTCAAATGAGTGCAATATGAATCTCCTTCCCACACTGCTTCTGTTATCTACGATAAAGGAGAGAGACAGAAGGTAATCCTGTGTTCTGTATTCACTGACACATCACTTTCATGCTACACCACACTGTAATTTATTTCTAATGGGATAAACCTCTTGTAGTCTTCCTGCATTGTTCAGACACACACATATCCCCAACTGGCTCTAAGACTGCAGGACTGGCAGGTGTGACATCCCGGGACCACGTTCACTGGAATTATGACATCTGCTGCACATTTCAGCAGTGCCACTGCGATGAAAATAAATAGCTAAACCATACAATGACGGTACGTTTTTATTCTTCCCAACTTCTGGAAAGCAGTGTAGTTGAAGAATATGGCAGTTTTCAATACTTCGTATAATTGCAAACTAAACTTTTAATTTCGCATCTAATCGGTTTGAGACAATCCAAAGAGATGCAAAGAATTGGAAGATTTTAAAGAATGTGGAAGTTAGCTAAAACTAAAAAGTGTTTACAGTCTTAGCCATAATAGTGATATTGCACCATACTACTGAAAATATCTGCAAGATTTTTTTATTGTCCTGGCTAATAAGGAATGCAATAAAGTAAACCAACAAATGAAAATCATGTTGGGGCTTTCAAGTACAAAAACCACTATACATATCATTTCTTTTTTTAATAAGAGAAAGATTTAAGAGAAGAAGAAAAAAAATCCAGCTTTAGGTTTATAAAAGCTTTCTTCAAATTAAAAAAGTCTGGACTTTGGGCCAAGTTTTGAGATGCCATATATTCTTGATACAATCCTGAAGGACTACAAGGCACAAAGATACTGATGATGATCCTGGAGAAATTAGTATATTTTTAGAAAACATTCACATTTATTTGTAAAACTCTCTTCTCTGATCAAACATGCAAGGTTACCACAGAACTTAATCCACTGCCAGTTAATAAGCAATGTTATCAACCATAACTTAAGATAAATAGGCAACAATCTTAATATTACTGCACATTTGTCCCCCATCTCTCTACTTCAGGTCATCAGCATATTCATGTACAGGGTGCACCTTACAATGTAATCTAAATTAGCCATTTACCACTCAGGTAGCTACCTCTATGAGCCCCACCATTCTCACAGCTTATGACAGTATTAATCTATTCTGATTCAGATGCCTGCAATGTAGGGACTTACATCCCAGACAGTCATCCCTCCAGATTTCCTTTGCCGTCGATGTGAAGTGACAGTCCCTTCTGGGACACGCTTCACACCCATCTTAGGTACCCATCTTTGAGCAGGTGAACGATAACCTTCCCTGCCTGCAGAAGGGCCCAACGGCTCGGCTGCAGCTGTCTACTCAAAGACCTGCAAAAACCTCCCTCTCAAGCAACTCTGGCAGTTTGGGGCTAAGCAGCAGCAGAGCTACTGGGTGATGAAAGAGGAAAGCTGGCGTTGGTCTCCTGAGTCAAGGTCACCCACCAGTTCGTTTCAGCAGCTTTGCAAGCTCCAACTGGACTGGGGTCCTCAGTGCACCCCAAGCCCTGGGGAAGAATGGTGACAGTAGTGGCAAATCTGCAGAGAAAGGCCAAAAGAAATCTGATGCTGGGCACTGGCCGTGGGGTTACAGCTCCTTTATACTGCTTCTCAGTGCAGATTATGAATCTGCTCTGTTAGCTCTAGTTTACCAACAGTTCATGCTTCAAAAATTTGACAAAATACCCTAAAGGCCTAACTCCTGCTGAACTCCGTCCCTGCTGCCACCATCAATTTATATTACGACTTTGTTCTAGGAATGTATCTGCAGCTACTTACGCAAAGGGCCCCGATGACTAGACTTAGCCTAGCTATGCATGCAGAGTTGCTCATGTCTGCATTGGGTCATGGGGGAAAAAAAGCTGTCTTGAGAAGGCTGGCTACCAAGTTTGCTTGCCGAGGGCCAGCAAGCAAAGTTGCGCGAGGAAACAACCGAGCAGCCAGGCTAGATGCTAGGACACGGCTACCGTCACTCTGTGGGGAGCCTGGGACACCCTCGGCACGCAGAGCTGCCCCTGAGCAAGCCCCCATGCCTCCCACAACATCCTTACCTTCCTAAAGAGACATGCAGGACTTGGTGCCAACCCTCACTCTGATGTCTGCTGATTTCCACATTTCAAATACAGCAGGTCCTGTGTTCATTTCAGCTCTTCTCATCCAAAACTCCTTCTTAAATGCAATCCAGATGAATTCCTTGGCATGAATTACACGCAGTGGCTGCCCGGACTATCTGAAGCCCCATTTAGCCGAACGTTTTAAAGGGAGCAGAATCATTTTAGATAGACTGTTTTTTACAGTGGTTGGAAAGGGACTCCTTTATCACACTCCCAAGCTCAGATTTTGGTTTCTGAGCTCCCCTGATGAGAGAAGGCAGCATAACTCAGGCCAACAAGAATGCAGGGAAATGCTGTTTGTAGTTGCTTGTGATGCTTATCAGTCGTTGCAGGGAAAACACATGACCTTGAACTTAGATCTTGGCAGGCAAATAAAAGAGCACACTTCATCATCAGGTAACTCTAGACACGAAGCATGGCTGCATATGAAGCACATGGGTCTGTCTGCACCTACTGCCGTATTTTCCTCACTGCTTCAGTGAGGTTACACGGCATGGAAAAAGCCAAGCACAACGTAAACCCCAGAAAGTGGTATTCAGTCAGGTTTCTCATTACTAGAGGAGTCACAGTACAAGACAACAGAGAAAGACGTCTGGAGAAAGAATAAAAAGGACTAAATCTGGCTAGCGGGGAAGGTCATGGTCATACGCGAGACAGAGGGTAATAAACACTCCGGAGGCATAAGTAAGTGGAGGGAACAACTAAAATGGTAGAATTAAATTCTGAAGGGGAAGAAGTCAGGATTCATACTGGGAACAACTTCAAAACAGAAGTGTTGGGTTTGGGCACTGGAATTGCCTCCCAAGGCACGTGGCTGCAATCTGCTTGCCTGAATCTTTCAAAATGAGGCCGGGCCGGATGAGCAATAATATGAGGTTGGCAGGAAGAGAGCGAGCAGACGATTAAATAAGCCCTTTCTGTCTTAGATTTCTATGCCTTTGAAAAGGCAACTTGTTATCCAACAGGCCAATGACACTGCCACTAGGAATAAAAATTACGGCTTGTTTGTACACTAGTGAATATCCAGAAAGGAGGAGCATGGGTAAGCTAGAACAACTGGCTTATACAGAGGAATGCAAACTACTCCAATTGCGATACACTCACAGCCAAAAAGTCCTAAGATGCAGAGGTAAAAGGAAGGAGAATAAATAGGCTGCTGATTGATAACTTTTTCTATAAAGCACAGTTTACAGAAACAAAAACAGGAGTTATAAAGAGCAAATAACTGAGGTGCTATTTGTACAAATTAAAAAAAAAAGAGGCAATAAAAATCCTAAAAAGGAACGTAGGATTTGATTTCGTTTGCCACATTCTAAAAAGTGATCTAAAACTCAATAACCCAAACTATATTTTTGCTAGGTTCTACTGTAAGGACTGCTGTCATCTAAAATACCAAGTGAAAAAAACCCACAGAACTGTGTTAAGTCAAATATGTAAGCATCCATAAATGAGGAAGATAAAATTTAGCATTCTTCTCTGAAGGCAATCTGTAGTTACATCATCTTAGGTCACTTTAAAATAAAGCTAAGCTGTAAGCAACTTTACTCCCACAGAAGCGTTTGGAAGATGCATGTTTTTTTCCCTAACTCCAAAGAAACTTGCTTCACCTACTAGATCCTGTGGACAGCTGTGAAACCAGAAAAAGAAAGCAAGTGGTATATTGTCCACTGTTCCTAATTAAAATCCCACAGTCCTGCGGTCAGAGAGCTCTTGAGAATCAGCGGGGTCACGTGATTTGCTTGAGGTCAGACAGAAAATGCATGCTAGACCGAAAATGACAGCTCTTCTGGCATGTGTGTGCAAGCAATGTTCCACAGCCATGTCCAGAAGAGCAGCCATGGGGAAGCTCGGATTCCTTTCAGTCACCCAAGATTAAATACTCTGAATTCACAAATGAGAAAACACCATATAAGTCCCACCATTCTCAAATTAACCAGGAGTAACGTTTTTCTGAAAGCTTTCTTGCACCCACAGATGTTGCTCTGGAACCAAACACGGCTCCTCCGTCTGTGCCTATCTTTAGCTGCTCTCTGCAGTTTTTCCTGTATCACTGAGTGCCAGTAAGTTTTCACACTCAAAGTAGTATTTGGTCTGACCATTTGTGTGATCCTCCAGCTGCTCAACAGCCCATCTGCTCCAACAGGCATTCTGGCTTCATTCTTAGCACATGACCCAACTATTTCCATCATTTACCTTGGAGAACTTGGGGTATACAGTGTTGTTAAACAGACAGATCTTTGCTTTTGTAATACATTAACTCTGTTTGTTATCTAGTATTTTCCCCACGTATTGACTTCTGGAGGCACTGGGTGTCTGTACCTCTGGTGAGTTTCCAGCTCTCACATCCACATGTTAAAATGGAAATAACATCTGAGTGGAAGACTCATAGTTTGGTCTTTACATTTATATTTTCAATGACTAATTCTGTTTAAGTTGGTAAACGCAGCTGTTGCCTTGCCAGTTGGTGACATTTCCTTTTGGACTTCCCCACTGGTTTGTGCGTTTCTGCCAAGACATGTAAATTGACTCAATCCTTGTATTCCTTTGCGTTTTTATGTAAGGCTTCAGCTGGGAGTTGCTGAAGTTCTCTTGAGATTTGCTTTCATAACTGATTATTTCTGCACTTTTAGACAGTCTTTTGGTCTTTACTTACATGTTTTCTGAATTGTCACTTAGGCATCACATGCTCAGCACAGTTGATCTAAGTAATGCTGACAATAACACACTAGCTGTACCTTTTTCTTGTGATGACTTGATTATGTCAACATCAGGTCAACAGGAGTTGTAAAACTGTCACAGAATGTATCTCTGTTTTACACCAGTGATGCCCATGATGAACCAACCGTTCACTAAGCTCTCCTCTTATTTCAGCTGTCCAAGTTTGTCAAGATGCCACTATTTTTGTAAATACATACTTCAAAAAAGTAGATCAATCTCCTGAAAAGGCAAGGCTAGCCAAAAACCTGGCCTTTTCTTTGCTTCCTCACAGCTGAAATGGCTGGGTCATTAAAAGAGAAAAAAACAAATTCTTTTTGGTTTTGCTTTTTAGTTTTACATGAAGACCATACTACTGAAAGGAATGCAGCTTCTCCCAAACTCTTGCAATAGCTTACGTTCACCCTGCTACAGTATTTGGACTGCAACTTCCCCATCAGTCAAATTTTTTCCATATTCCTGTATTCTTGAAGAATTCGGCAACTACTCATTCCACTGTTTTCCAGCAAGCAAGTCTCTACCTGCAGCTTCTCCAAATTTCCTTTTTACTGAGTTTTCACAGCTGCCTTTGTGCTGTGAGACAGCACGTCTAACTTGCCTTTTTCAGTTGCCTTGGCCAAGTCACAGCACTCAATGCATCATCCTTCTTCCCTTCCTATCACTAAAGAGCTTCTCCTTATTAATCTCAGCCAGGCATACCAGGTAGTGGCAACTTACCTGTTGAGCTGATGCAGACAACAGTGAATGAAATAACCTTGCTCAAGAAGCTGATCTAGTCACTGAAAAAGTTATCTGTTTTATTTCTCTTCTGTTTCCTGGTCTTCTGTTGCTAGTTTGAAATCACCTTGCTTGCTGCTTTTGCTGGCTGCATTCAATGGTCTGTTGTTGGCTATGGTGTTTTCATATTCATATCCATACACTTGCTTATCCACTATTGAGTTTTCTTAGCTGAAGACTAGTTATATTTTTAGTGAGCAGTATCTTATTCATCATGTGTTTCTTTTGCTTTTGCTAGCAATCTTTTTAATATTTCTGGGGAGTTTTTTTCTTTTTAGTCCCATCACAAAAGTAACAATCTTGTCTGCTGTAAGATCAGATGTTATGGAGATTTTCACTCAAGTTTTTCTCCAATACAACTCTGACTGCAACAATTCCATTGATTGCTTTAGGGACATCTGTATGCCATTCCCACACATCAAGATAAGCCTTGATAGCAGGCAGAGTTCTGCCAGATCCTGTTTTATTTCTTTTAGAGACAAAAGATGAGGCTTGGCCATCAATTGCTCCATTCTGTCATCATCCCTAACCTCAACAAGGAAGTCTCCCCATTACTAAGCAGATGTCAGGCTGAGGAATTTGGTCCAAATCCGCTGACAGTTATCACCAGAGTATCTCTTATCTCATCAGAGCAGCTGTCTGTTGGTAACACTGTATAATTGTCATTCCACATACTGTGTTTGAAATCTAGTTCGGAGCAATCGACTCCTAATTGGTTCCCAGTCTATAAGCTATTTTTCTGCCTTGGAAGTCATAATTAATGCTACTCCCTCTGAGTTATAATCATCTTGCTTCATGAATATATTATAGCTTTGTTTTCATTTTCAGATTGCTATTTATCAATTCCTGGTCACAGATATTTTGCTTATTCAAAGGATTTTGAATTTAATATATTCATCCATTACTTTCACCTGCACCTCTTTTACTGCTGCAGCCTTTGTTCTAGTGTTCTAGAAACCTACTTTCAATATTTTTTTTTCAAAACTTTCCCTGAAGAACTTCTCAAAAGCTTGGTTGGCTCACAGTTTTCACCAAAGCAGGTCGTATCATTTCACCCGAGACAGAATCTGTTACTTCTCTGGCACATTCATTGCTGGAACAGCTACCTTGCCATGTTCCCATAATTTGCCTCTTTTCCAAAGACAGATTTTTGCCTTTAGCTGAACCCCAAACACAGAATGTCTTATTATTGCTTTTCATCTCAACCATGTCTTTTGGCCAATTTGGTTTGGGTCACAGGACTAAAGAAAGTTGCCTTCATTGGATTAGGAGGTAATCTTGTCTTAGAACAACATTACCAAGTGCAAAGAGAACATAGCAGTTTTCCTGTCACCTGCATCCTAGTCGATAAGGATGCTGCAAGACTAAAAGATTGTAGGGTACTTACTCTCTACAGTAAGGCAGCCAGCTGTTACTAACCCAGCTTAGGAAAGAAGCTGCATCTTAGTAACAGCTGGGTTCCATTTCCAGAGCTGCTATGAATAGCTCATATGTTCTTCAACACGACATCTTGCGTGTCTCCCTCCCTCATCCCCATCACACTAACATGCTAGTAGTTACTGTCATCCAAATCTTACACAGATTCCTGTGAGTACTCCCTAAATACAGTGAAACACAGAAATCTAGGAGAAAATTCAAAAACCTTCTGGCTAATTCACATGCTCCTATGTTTGTGGCTATTTGGTTCAGCAGAGAAAGACTCCTTTAGCCAACAGTCTATACTATGTCCCATGAGAGATGATATTCACAATCAGGCTCTGTGTGACAAAAGGTTGTTCCAGACTTTACAGTGGGTAAACTGTTGGAGACCAGCAGACTTTGCATGTAGGTGGCTGAGGCACAGAATTGAAATACCAATATTCAAAAAGTCAAGGCTCAAAAGAAAGCTAAAATGGAACAGCAGTGAGCTAAAATGGACCAGCAGTGCTGAAAAGAAAAGAACAGCAGCTCAAGATTGCAATAAGTCCAATCCTTTAGGGAGACTGCCTCCGTTCAAGGGGTGCTATTTAACTGAGATTTAACTAGGGACTTGTTAACTTGCTTTTTCTGAACAGAACTGTGCAGCACACCTATCAACCAAACAAGAAATTTAGAAGCTAGACCAAATAAGGATGGTATAAATTGCTCTATAAATCTGCAGGATAACCAATGGATTAGGTAAGTACTTGAAAAATCCAGTGAAATTCGGGAGGTATAAAGAAGCCAATCTTTTTCACTAGCTTATCACAATCAATTGGTTGCTATTCTAAACATCTTTGTAGAGCAAACAAACAAACAAACAAAAACCCCCCAAAAAACAAAAAATCAAAACTTCTGAGGCCTCCTCATATGGAATTAGTCAGTTAAAATCACAGGGACTAAACTGGTCTCAGCTCCACCTCAATAGCCAGAATAAGACAACTAGGACAAGGATTTTAGAGGTGAAACTGAGACGCTCTCTGTCTACATTGGTTTTACAGTTCTTGGCACCAGCCTGATTGGTGAACGCAGGTATGCATGCTAGTTGGAATACTGGAAGAGGAAAAATCAGAGTTCAGGGCTAGAAGAGGGTCTTCCAGTTAAAAACAAGACAAGAAGTGCTACTATCTGAGATATCCCGAAATCAGTGTTAGCCTTTTAATCTGGCCAGATGAAGATAAGATGACATACAGAACATAAAGAGGAGACATTCAGAAGAACTTAAAAAAACATCACAGACTCAACTTACAATATTCACAAATAACTATCTCTTAGCATTTGTATGGACTAAGCAAGAGTAACCAATGTGCATATAGCTTGCCTTAAGAAACAAACCATCTGCATTTCTTCTCTTCTTGCTAACACACACTAACAAGCCAACATTCACAATAAAGGCTAAACTGAACAACGAGGGTTGTGCTAAGCAGCCTTAACATTGACTTTGTGTATAAACCTGAGCACCTTTTGTGCCATAGCTTACAGACGTGTAAAACTTGTACACTGAAATAGGTGCCTGTAAGACAGGTTTAATTAAAAAGTACTATTCAGTGCAAAACTCTGAAAAGTTAACAACTTTTGCAGTTGTGGTTATCTGAAATACTGCTTCTCCAGAGAACATACAGCTTTGTTCCAAAGTACAAACAGCATAAGTAAATGCCTTCTAGTTTTGAAACTGAACTAGACTTGTGAATCCACTTGCTCAGACTAAGATTCTGCAATAGGTAAAAGCCCATGATTTTCTGAAACATGGATCATCCCTTTACAGAGTTTTCTCCATAGAAACCTCTCCAGAGAAAGAGGTTAGCAAGAAGATACACAATGCAGCTGATACCTGTCCATGCCAGCTCTCTATAAAGTCCCAAGAAGACAACTGTCAATGTACTTTTCTCTAATGAAGAACAGGTGTCAGTATAAATTTACAGGTGTCAAAACAATCTGCAGCTATTAGGTCTCAAATTAAGAAAAGATGAAGTTTAAGGAAGACTGAAATGACTGCTTCAGATTCACAATTTTACGCTAGCTTCAGCTAGAAAATGGCTAGCTTCTGTTGCCCCAAGTAATTACAATACTGCTTCATTTGCTTTGATTATGAATTCTAATTCTGTAATACCTACCTTTTGTTGCTTGGCCTCATAATGGCTAGACAACAAATCTGTGCATGACTGTGTTGCAATTTCATTTTTATGTCTTGACAATTAGCTCTCTTTGACAGGGCACATTTTAATACTCTCTGTACTTTCAGATAAGCTGGGCTACTGCTGAAATGCTCCATAAAGACCAGGTTTGTTGACAACTTTTGATTTTATTGCTTGTGAAAAGTGCAAGGATGCTGAAGGAAAAGAACTGAAGCATCATGATCAGCCCCAATCCCTGCTCCCAAAAGCAACCCAGATACTTGGAAAGTCTAGACAGTACACAGAGTCGTTTCCTCGTTAGTTTTAATTTTTCCAGTTTTGTAATTCTTATCTTACATTTTAGCATTTGCATGGCCAGCAAAAAGTAACAAAAACTTCCTCCAAGATGCACACAGCTAGCAAGTATTTGCAAAGAGCACCCAGTACTTTATCCAGAAGACAGGCAATGACCTAGTCATGAGAGAAGGAGCTGTAGAACAGAGCAGAGAGAATACAAAATACAAGTGCAAACAAAGATTTGCTTGCAGGAAATTTTTGTTTCATTCGTCATTGCTGGGTGGGCAACAGCAGTACACACTGTTGTGGGTAAGCACAAGGGGGTTTCATGAAAGACGGAAGGCGAAGGTTCATTCCCCCAAGGCGCAGTCTCACTCATGTGACGCCCACGTTCACATTGGAATCGCAATCGCACCTTGCTGCAGCCTCTGCTTGCGGGATGCTTTTAAAGCATATTCTAAATCCCAACCCAATCATCCATGAACCCAACTCCTCTGACACTAGGGGACTTCAAATTCAGGATCCTTTACGGTAAGGTCATGGGCCACTCATTTGGGGCTGGACTAGATGATCTCCAGAGGTCCCTTCCAACCTTACTAATTCTATGATTCTAAATGACAGCTTTACCTACAGGCTTTACCACTAGTATTATCCACCAAAAAAGTACTTTTCTTTACATATTTTAAAATACCTATTAATCTGATACATTAGTCTAATTTATTCCTTACCAACTTAGTAAGATAACAACTCCAGGACAACTTGAGCTACAGGGGCTTTTGGTGTTTGCAGCTTGCTCCAGAACCCAGGCCTAAGAAACAGCATATTTGTGTCAAGAAATACACATCAAGGTTTCCAGTAGCTTCTGACACTTCCCTTTTCATTTAACAGAAGAGGGGCTGGAGAAAGCCTTATTTCTGCTCCATTTATCTGATAAATGCAAGAAACTGTATAAAAGATCATCTGACACAATCTCTCTGAATCCTACTGAAACACAGCAACAAAGCAAGATCAACCTAAGTAGGTAGAACTCACTTCCATGTTTTACACAAATCGTTTAAAAATAAAAGTTTTTGGATACCTTGACTAAATGCTTCCACATAATTAGTACTTGTATGCAAGTGTGTTTGCCAATAAATAGCAGCCTTCAGAATTCAACACAGTTATCTATCTATCTAAGTCTTTCAACAGATTAACTCTATATGACAACTTAGCTACAAGTCTCAGACTGGAAATACTTCCCTCTTCTCCTGAAATCATAGTCATAAATGCTGAGGAGAAGATTAAGGAGAGACAATTTTGCAAAACACAAAGCACTGACCTGTGATCCTATTTAAGTAGGGGAAAATTCTAAATTTGACTGAAACTGCAACATTCACTCCAATGCTTTGTGTTTTTCAAGATCTGCACAATCTTTTAAAGCCTCTCATTTGATTTAAAACAGAAGGTTTGCTTTCACAATCTCTACAAATGCTTTCTGCTTTTAGCCTATTTTATCATTAAAATATTGATCAATTTGCACATATGTATACTCTACAGAACCTAGGAAAACAAAAGGTTTTGTGTTTTGCCTGTTAGCTCTGAAACAGCAACAGTTGCACATAATTCACTAACTTGTGCTAGGGTTTTTTTAGTGATGCTCTAGCATACAGCAGGAATGATTACTTCATTGAACAACATGCTCCACAAGCTTTTGTAATAGACAAGAAGATACCAAATATATGCCATTAGCATTTCTTATTTTCATCCACGTAACACTGTTAAATCAATGGGATTTGGATGGATTAGCTAAGGACAAAATTAGCCTATTTTAGTAATAGTAAAATGACATTAAGATTATAACCCATCTCACACTCCCAAGACTAATTACTTCCTTACTCAACTTATTGGAAGACTCTTTCTGCCTGAAAGAGGCACGTCAGATGAAAACGAAGTAACCCTTTTTTCTTTCGGTCATATTTTAAAAATGAAAGAATTAACCACTTTGTTTTCTTTAAAGAGTAAAAATAGACACATAGGCTGCTCTTCTGCTTGGGCTATATTACTCCTGATCCTGAGCTATACCATCACAAATGACCATGACATAATTCCTTGCAGAAGATGAAGCTCCGTTGTAAGCCTTCCCCCCCCCCCAACTACTTCTGAGATTCCTGCGTGTGAATAACAGTGCCTGTATTTCTAACAGCATACGGGAACATTCAGATAAAATGCCACTGGGGTTTTGAAATGATAACCAGAAAGCACACTGTGCTATTTGTTTTGTTAAGTGTTATAGAAGCTTGAATTTTAGTTTTATATTAGTCTTTAGATTAGCCTACATTAGCCTGCAATGCTGAATTTCCCAGAGTCAAGTAAGTAGTGTCTCAAAATCATTTAAGAATGGTTTTGCTACCCTCACACTAAAGCTGAACTTTCCCCCCACCCTGAGATACTTATAAAATAACTAATCTGAGAGCATCTGAAATGTGAATTTGATTTTAAAGGGAGTCAAACAAAAGATGGGCTCAAGGATACCTCGGGTCGTGCAGAGAAACACTCCTTATGCACGTCAGACATCCAACCACATTGCTATCACGTAAGAAATTACCAGCTATCAAGCGCCCCAGTGCTGCTGCCCATCCGTGTGCAGCTCTGGGTTTACAGCCGCTGCAAGTTAACTCAGCTCAGCTTAGCCTAAAGCTTAAGTGGGTTACTCCACTCATTTTTAGCCACTGACAAATGAAGGGGTTAGTTGCTTTTAATGCAGTGAAGATTACTAAGGGCAACAAGTTACTAACGCAGAATCCTAACAGACGCCCGTTTCACGGCTGCCTCTCTGCAAGCGAGCAAAGAAACAAATATTTGGCCTCGAGTGCCTGCAGGGAGCCATATCCGCAGCCGTGGCAAAAGCCTGCGCAGCTCAGGCAGCGGCATTCACGGAGCGTGTGCATGCGGTATACGGCTCAACGATCCCGGAGGGCAGCTCCTAAAAGCATCGCGGGCTGAACATCAGTCAGAGTTTTGGCTCCCGGGTCTCTCGGCAGCTGACAGCTCGCCAAATAACATGAAGTTGTCACTGTTTGCCATCACACAGGAAATTACCTGTAAGTAGGGCTTTGGTAGGGATTTCTGGAGGATTACTACTACTCATTTCCAGGTGAGAATGTCAGCAGAGCCCTGGCTGTCTTCCATTAAGACTGATGATATCCCAGCAGTTTCCTCCAGGATGCAGTTTATTCTGGTCCCTTGGCTGCAAGCTGCTTGCACCCATGGCTCCTTGCACCCTCAGGAACTGTTTGCACCCGCCACCCTAGAGACTGCATTTCACGGTGCTGCAGGCACACACTACAGTTTAAGTACTTTGGGACTGCTCGGAGTGAAACGTATAAAATGCTAATGTATTACTAGACTCCTACAATATTTTTAAATAGCATCTCTGGTATATGCAACTATTTTACAAGCAAGTCAGTGTTCTGTGACACCAAAGATTTTTATTTTATCTTTTTAAGTTTAAATATCACAGAAAAGTGGGTGTTGATATGATCTGCCAGCAGCACAAACAAAATCTACAAATCCAGACTAGGAATGAAATAATCTGTCCACATTAGTGAAACTAAGGCAGAACAACAGGAAAATACAATGCACAACAGCTTAAAACTACTGAACAACCAAGTAGAACAAAGATTTAAAAGTATATTTGGACATTTCCTTCTTCAGACAAATGTCAAAAAACCTCTTTCTCCTTTTCTCCTTGACAGATTGTTTGGTCAGGCCCAAAGCCACACAACCAAGCTGTGATCTTGGCAAACCCCATAAGGTAAATAAGGTTGGGCATGAAGCGCAACTGGATAGGTGGCATCTGAATACTGAAGGATGAGATGTTGGCAACTTAGCAAGAAGCACAAATTGCTCTGAAACAATGCTCCAGCACAATGCCAAGAGTCCTCTACACTTCTAGAGGCAAAACCTAAACTACCAGGGCTGTATCCATCTCCAGTTGAGCCCTTCCGGAGTTTAAATGGTTAAACAACTCCAAGTTCCTGGGTAAATCCAAACATTCTTAATTTCTCCTTGAGCAACGAAACAAAAAATTAACTTCAATTAGTTAACTTTTAGTAGATTTTGTTTCCATTCCTACTACTAGTGTGCATGAAAATATAAGAAAGTGTTACCACACTCTTTTGCAAGATAGAATGTATTACAGTGGCAGCAATTCCCCTATATATGCTCTGTAAACAGTTGGTTCTCTCAGAGCTAAAAAACACTACGGAGATGCCAAGTCACATTATTTGGCCATTTTCTTTTGTTTTAGCATTGTGTAGTGGAACCATCTGTGCAAGACTTGATCAATAATCAAAATGAGCTATATCCAGACGACAAATCTCTTGCTTCTGTAGGTTTAAATGTCAAATTACCAGTGCCATTAGAATTCGAGTTTGCTTTTAACTTTAGATCAAAGCTAATGTAGCTGGGAAGACAATGCTTGCTTCCCTCCGCCTTCCCCCCTTCTCTCCGCGCTGAAATCATCTGTCTTCAAGCCAGAAGTCTAAATGGCATGTACAGGGAGTTCAAAACAGAGAAGGTTGATGGGAGTCTACTGCCAATTCCACTCCGCAGTCACAGCTTGCTCCCAGAGCGCCATTAGCTGCCTGCAATCAAGGGCGGCTGACTCAGTTCTGCTCGCTGTCCAGGTTTAATAGGCTCAGCCAGCTAATGAGCAATGGCTAGATTGCATTGTAGGACTTCGCATCATTCACAAAGCAATTAAGTGCACACTTCTTGGTCTCCTCGAGGAGCCGGAGAGGTGTGCCTTATTCTGCTGAAAGGATAAATGCAACCTGCAATTCTGAAAACCGAACAGTGCAACACAGTGGGAAACTGTCAGAATATTCGCCTTCTCTAAGTGTCAAGAGGAAAGCGCTATTACTCTTGTATAAGCTTCTGTCTTTCAAGCTCTCACTTCTCACGCGAAGATCCTACTATACGGGGTGGCAACTCCTCTGCTGGTGCAAAGGATCCTGAGCACTAATTCATAGTTGGACAGAGCTGAATCCCCAGCACTCTCGAAATGGCAACTCTTCATGTGCAAGGGCTGCCTTTTCCATCCTGTGCAGCTGAGCCTGAGCAAGAAAGGAATCCTACTGTCAAAGATCTAGCTTTTCTCTCCATGAAGGGACTAAAAAGTCATATTTTTTTGCTTCTTACACCCAAACATTAAGAACCACAATTACAAAGCTAGTGAGTAGCCAGATCTACAGCACAGGGCAAGAGATACGCTTGTCATAACTCCTTCTTTCCTCATCTCAGGTATAGCACTTGTATATGAGACTTATGAAGTCCTGGATATTTAATGGCTTATAACATCATTATATATATATAAAAAAGACCACTGAACAAAACACTCCAAACTCCTTCACAACCTAACTCTATAAAACCAGGAATCAAATATATCTATATCAGACAAAGAGATCTTTTTAATTTTAAAGAATCAGATTGCCCAAATCAATACAACCAAAACATTCAGTTTCTCTGAGTGCAGGCTTGTAAGAACTTATATTTCCACTATCTAAATTGGAGATGACTTTAAGAAGAAACTATTCCTTCACTCATTTACCAAAAAAATCACTGCTAAATTTTTAAAAAATGACTAACATGATAACACAGGCTGGGCTTTTTACTATAAAAGCAAAACCTTGCTAATGCAAAGGAAGCACAGTTGAAGAGTTATATAATTTTTTCTTCTATTATTCTCCAGCTCCTTAACGCATGCCAGTCAAAACTATAAAATACTTGTGGGAGAAACGCACATGGCACGGTTTCACATTCCAAAAGATCTATTTCCATGTGCTGCATAAAAGCCAGGCGACCACCCAGGAAAGCAAGGCAAAAAAGATTTGGCCCACCAGTGCTGCTAACGCAGACTAGCAGCCCTCCTCTATCAATGCTTTGCACTTTTCTATGAGATGTAACAAAACCTTGAGACTGGTTAAGACTGCTGGCGAGATCATCTCCAAACCTCTCACACGAGCTGCATGTGCCATGAAACAACACTAATGAGCAGCACTGCGTTTTCCTCTCTTGAGAAGCCATCTCAAGCTCAGATGTATTGCTAAAGCAGGATGAATATATCATCCACGGGGAAAAAAAAAAGTAAGCAGACAGTCTTAATACAGGAGTATTCTTTACTTCTCAAACCCCTTCACACTGCCTGCCCCTCCATCACAATACTTTCTCCACAGTATTACTGAGGAAAGGAGAGCAAAGGTGGGCAATGTGTAGTTGGGAGAAGGTATGACCTCCTCTCCTTAGAGCCTGTGACCATGTGTTTTTTTTTTCTTCCTGTGTCGATCAGAGGAAGATTTGGTAACCACAGCAGGGTTAATAAAAAGGAATCTATGTTAGGGGCCAATCTGGTTGAGAAACTTTGCTGGCTGGAGCCACAGAATGGCATGATTTGCCATTAACAAAGCAGAAGGCATTTGTTTTCAGTTAACTGGGCAAAGGACAGCAAAACTTGGCCAAGTATTTACTTATTGGATTGGAGTGTCTGTAGTGAGACTGGAGGGTGAGATGTGTGCGAGATTACTGTAATCCCAACCTTGGAAGGGAAGCATATGAACTTTGGTTTAATTGTTGGAATAAGACAACTCATAAGGCTTGTGGTACATGATATAGAAGGGTTGATTTACAAAAGGGATGTTCTGGGAAACAAAAAAAAAATGTCTTTAGTGCTTTCCCAAGATGACACCCTTCCTACATCTATTGGCCATTACCTTCTGCTAGTTCCGGAAGGCTGAGAGCATGAAAAGGTAACAAACTGCTAGTGAGATTTTATTTTGTAAGAATGAATCTTTGACATTAGTAATAAAGAATGGTAAGTGTAGCTTGGGTTTCGCTAAAGCAGACACCTGACCCTTCCAGTACGCAGGCCAATTAAATTTAACAAAAGCAGACAGTATTAAAAGTTTTACCTAGTCTCCATCTAAGCTGACATTTGGCAGCGTTAGCGCTGGAGCATACTATAGTATGTGTTAGGAGATGGCCACACCAAATGTACCTGAAAGGCTTTTTTGGTTCTCAGTTCCCCACCTCCGATCTTGGTTAACACAACAAAGGGTTGGGAACTGCATTTCCAGAGCTGTGGGCCACATAAAGTAGCTTGATAAAACCCCTGGGCTGGCAACCAGGCCTGCGCGTCTGCCCAAGTGCTCAGACGGTTCAGGCTGAGCTCAGGGCTCAAAGCAGGAGGAGAGGGACTTGAATTCACTTGAAGAATGACAAGGATTTTTGACTTCCAGATCATGACATGGTAGAAACACGGGAGGTCTTTCACAGAATGATGCAGAATGGTTGCGGTTGGAAGGGACCTCTGGAGATCATCTAGTCTACCCACCCTTCTCACGCAGGGTCACCTACAGCACGTTGCACAGGATTGTGTCCAGGCAGGTTTTGAATATCTCCACAGAAGGAGATATTCACTGGGGATGGTTCCACCTAGGCAGACTGCAGAGGCCTGCTGAAGGGGTGGGCAGGAAAGGGCTGGGGAGGAAAAAAAAAGGGGGGAGGGGAGAAAAAGGAAAAGGAAAAAACGGATGACCTTGTATTGCTTAGCTTGATCTGTCAGGCAACAGTTAACATTGAGGAATCTTACAATTCTGTTTACATTCTTTCACCAAAAACAGGTGTTGGGAAGCCCAGGATGGGAGGGGTGTGCAGATAAAAAAAGAAAGAGGAACCACATTTTTTACGTGCATGATCTATTCAGATGAATCTTCTTACTGACAGCCTCTTTTCCTGGAATCGGCACTGATGCTTAAGCGTGACTCTAGGGCTCTGTGACAAACAGAGAGCATACCTCAAATGTTGAGGTCATGTCATACGCTTCTGGTGAAGAGTAACATGATTCTGAAGGGAGTAACAGGAGAATCAGTCACTTTTAACAGACACATTATTAAAACTATTAAAACAGGCTTTTTAAAAATTAAGATTCATGATTCACCTTGCCTTTATTTATTTATTTATGGTCGTTTTCATAGTATTACAGCCATGTGCTGCTGTTTACAATCTGAAAAGCGAGGAAGCAAGGAAAGCCCCACCTTGAAATCCATCTTACTCCCTTAGTCACCTTGCGTGCAGTGGTAGCTATGCTTGTTACAGCTATGGATTTTGTACGGGAGGAAAAAAAAAAAAAAAAAAAAAAAGCTTTGGCCATCCCCCCACCCTGCTGCTGCTCCCTGTCCAGCGCAGCGGCCAGCTCACTGTCTCCTTTCTCCTTCAGCCCTTTTGTTGCTGAATGTCAGGGTCACCAGTGTCACCGCTGACATGATTGGTGTTGCTGACATTACACCACTGCTCAAAAGCAAGCAAGCAGGCAGAGGGCGGGGGGTGGGGGTGGGGGGAAATCTGCAGCCATTTCAGGCAGAAGGAATCAAGCTAAACCAGATCCTAGCAACCTCGCTCTTCGCCAACTAGAAGAAGGTCCTGGCACCGTAACGGATGTCTGTGGCGTTTAAGCGATCTTCCCGCATTCAGGAAACCAGAGCACTTCTGCCTGCCCCAGCGCATCCTGGAGCACTCCAATTTTTGAGATCAAAGGCCCCAATTTTTCTGGGGAGGGAGTGATATACGGACAAATTTTTTTTTCTTTTTAAAAAAAAAAAAGTATCCCGCAAGAGATAAAGGGCCTGACCTGTGATTCAGCAGATTCAAATGCTCAGAAGTACACCAGTCTGAGCACTACTGAAAGACAGCAGCAGTCCATTACATGTATTGATTTGCAGCACTTTGTCAGCACTAATGATGTTACCTCATTAAAAGAGATAAATGTCCTACTGTTCTACCAAAAGCATCTGCTTCTTCCTCTTTCTCGCCTGTTCTCCAGCAGGGCCCTCAGCAGCAGCATGTTGAAATCAAATCGAAATCCAATGCAAAATTTGCTTAGAGCTGCTTACTAAGATTGCTTTTTGTTACTCTTCTCGCCACTTAAAAAAAATAAAAGGAGTTATCCTACATTTCTTGCCAGATACTTCCTAAGATACTAAATGGGCACATCAAAGGAAAACATAGCCAAACAGTGGGTCTAGTAAGAAAAGCTTTATAGAGCAGCAGTTGCACCCCATGTTAGCTACAGCACTTCTGTGGGTAAAGAATCTTTTTAAATTCTTTATATTCTTTAAATATTTCTGTTGGGAAATTTGATTATTGTTAGATAAAATAATACAGTTGCAACTTTGATGGAAATAGGTGAAGTGACAGGTTAGATGGCAATAATTGATTCCATTTGTTAACCCCTCAAAATAATTTACCACGTAGAATGCACTGTTTTTTTTTTTCCAACAGACTCCTAGTTGAATAAAAAGGTAGCCGTTTACCATAATGAACTTCTTATGCATAATTCCTTTGTGTATAGGGTCTCTAAAGTACATATTATTAAAGTCTATTAAATTCTCTATTTAGCAGAATTACCAATGTGCCTTTTGGGAAATTATTCCAGTGAAACTGTACCGGTATTTAAATTCCAGTTGTTTAACGTTCTTTTCCTAATCACTAAGCCAGGTATCTACTTTAAAGTGTAGTCAGATGTCTTCGAGAATGGCATAAACCTTTCTGTGAACTGCTTACAGAAATACATTTAAAAATTACTCTTCCAATCTAGCATGTTTTTCATAATTAGTGTCAGACAACTACTGCTTTAAAACAGCAGGAACCCCTTCCTGATCTTCTTTACCAAGCATAGCACTTCATAGTTAAATCTGGTCACAGTAATGATTAACCATTTGCATGCATACATTTTGTTTCAACATCTTAATAGAAGACATCAGCCTATTTAAGGCAATTTTGGCCCACAAGGTCCCGTTCTTTACCAATGACTTCTCCATGAGAAAAGCCGTGCCCTTGCATGGGACTGTATGACTCTAGGGATGCCCCAAAGTTGTCCAAGCTTCGTATATATCTAGGTCCTCAATCTGTTCCAGGTACTAAAAACTCTGCATATTAAACCTGAACTGTATGTAAGGCAATGACAGAACAGCTATGAATTTTTGTTTGTGTCCCTCAGACCACTTCCTTTTGAAATGCTGCAAGCTACAATTACAGCTGCTCTCTGAATGTGCTGGATTTCACGGCACTCACTCTTAAACTTGATTCCAAACTTGTAAATGTGCGCCTGCCCCCACTGTGAAAAGAGCAGGTATTTCTTCAATGGGAAGACTCTCAGGTTTCTCGGGGCAGAGGGAGCAAACTTCACAATAAGTGAATACAGAGCACAGGTTGAGGTACTGAGGTGAGGCAGAGGAGTCCGGATTCCAACCTGTCAGATTTCCTCCATGACCTTCAATAAATCACCACATCCCTGCCTCTATCCCGCATCAGTACGAGTGTGATATTTCATCCCCTTTTCGATGCACAGAAGTGCTCTGGTTCTGTCCATGAGGCAGTCAGGCTTTCCAGCAAAGACAACCAACCAAGTACCTGTACAGATGTCTTGCCCTTGCCATTACATCACACCGGCAGTTTTATAATTTGAACATCACTTCAGTCAGCTTCAACTGCAAGAGGGAATATCAGTATATCTAACAAATAAAGATAGCTAAAAAGTTTCAGAAACCAATGGGCACAGAAATAAACACAAAATCAAGTGACAAAGTGGTGGTTGCTCAGAAGCACTACTCATTGAACAAATATGCATAATTTAGGCTATCATACAACCAACTGTTTTGATATGCCAGGATATTAAAGTTTATGTGCAAATACACACAAAAGGAGGTCTAAAGTCATTATTGGAAGCTGTCTGGTACATACAGTACGAGTTCCTTTGACAAGCATGAATCAAATATTGTCCACTCATTTTGGCTCTAAGACAAACTCATTGCCCTCTGGCAGGCCAACACAATAAAGCTGTTTCCATTATGACCAAAAGTCCTCCAGAGAACAATCCTTGGAAAAATAGGACAGCAAACGGGTGGATATATTTTAACTATATGCTAATTCCCTATAAATCGACAGACAAAAAGTGCTTCCTTTCTCCAGTTACAAATTCTGAGCCAAATCACCTTGTCTGTTTTAGAAATGCAAACCTCACTGACTTTGCTAGAGTTACATACGCATCAGAGCAGATTTTGTCCTCGTGTGCAATAGTAGGGCAAATAGCTCATAGAAAGGAAAGGAAAGGAAAAAAAGATGTTCATCTTAACTGAAGTGGGATATGGAACATCCCTCTCACTTTCAAAAAGAAGATATATGTCTACGTAAGGGATGGAAGGGACAACTCTGTTAATTGTACTTCTTTGGTTTGCCTCTACATTGGGACAGACTCTTATGCTTAGCAAGAATATGTTTTTCAGACTTTTAAGGTTACCTTATCCCACTGTAGATCAGAAACGCAAGAACATCACATGTTGGATTAGGAAAGCACCTAGCATCTACTTCATTTTCTGTAAAAGTAGTACATCTCATCCCATTTGATAGGTCAATGGGGCGGCTCTGTTGTAGTCTGAAACGATCTAAGAATAGGACGACGCAACCCTTCTGTCTCCAGACCCTTGTTCCCATTCTCTCCTTTGCCTCAACTTAGTAACATGATTAGGCAAGGTGCGTTCTGATGAGCTGCCTGAAAAAACAGCCACTTCTTCAGCATAGTTAGCTTTGGGATAACTTGCCCCATCAAGCAGCTCATGGCATAGCCTCGTAAGCACCAACAGTGCTGCACGACAGAAGATGGGAACTCCTGGCCAGGGCCCAGGTGGAGAGGGAAAGACGATGGCCTGCCACAGCCATAACTGGGACTGGTTCAGGCTGCCACAAAATCCTTTAGTTTCTGATGTCTACCAGGAGGTACTGCAGAAATGCGAGATCCAGCACGCGATGTAGTATTTATCACAGGCGGTTCAATATACATCGAACATTCCCATCTTCTTGTGTCTCAATGTTAAACACACCAGATGACAGACGTTACAAAAGCACTCGGCAATATGTCAGCGCTTGTTTTTGCAGGCTATCAGGTATAGATGTGATGCAGCCTTAATTCCTTGTGGTGGCATGTGGACAAGCAGCTACCTCAGTCAAACTGTCACTTTGTCTCTCCTGCCACCTACTGAAAATCAAAATACGTGGCACCAACTTGAGTGTATCTCCACTTCTGTTTGAAATACCAACCTGTAGTTCTTCTAGAAGCACTGGCATTTGCATGTGGGCACCCCCTGATGCAGCAACTGCTCCAGCGATGCTATCCAACACTAATTAAGTGGAAACACTGATTAAGGCTAAATGTAGCATTTTGCAAGTATACTTAACTCATTGATGCTTCATAGTTAAAATTAGCTTTAAATACTAAAAATTCTCCAAAGTTTAGGGCACTAAAACGCCTCTCCCCCAATCCCACATAGAATTTAATCACAGAAGATTTATTTTAAACAGTGAACGCATCATAATGCCCATAAACCTACATCCTTTTATTTGCAGTTATTTCCGAGGACTAAACTGACAACGAGCAAAACCCAAAAGAAAAAGAACTTCCCATTAGGTATAAGATTGTCAGCCTGTGGGTAGGGGTGAAACTGTCACTGCATTTGAACTAAGTAATCAAATCAATGTAACCCAAGAATAGACCTGCCAGATACAGGAGTCTGCTTTAGACCGTGGTTTATCCTGTCCTTTTAACCTCTCGCTCTCAAAAGCACGTTTGAACAAGTTTCGGCTGTGCCATGCATGCCCTCCACAGTGCAGCACCACGCATGTGAGACTTCCTTTGCAAGACTGGCACTTCCTCACTCAAGCCCTAAAATCATGCCGCGCAGGAAGTGCTTCAAAATTACACAAATGGTTGTGTCCACGCGATGCAGCCAAGAAAAAAAAAAAAAAAAAACTATTTTGCCATAACCATCTGGATTCTGACATCATTCCAGATATTGAAACTGTCAAGCTGGTCTAGCAAAGTCCAAAGAGTTTACAGCAGTTTCAAATCCATTAATGGCAAGTGTATGAAAACCAAAAAGCAATCAACCCAAAAGTGAACAGACAGATACCTCATATTAATCATTTATGCTATCCTTCCAAAAGGTGATTGCTTGACAACTTGATTATTTAGTGCTTTTCTTATTAATTTTAAGGAAGTATGCAAATCAAAACCAAACTAAATTACTAAAATATTCTCACTGTTTTCCACTGAGGAGCTAGCTTGCATGTGCTGGTTTATTTTCCCACACACGACATTTCCTTTTACCTGATCAACAGGCAACAGCCTGAAGCTATATGAGAGTAGATATCTTTGATAAAAGGAATATTTAGATGAAGGAGAAAGACTTTCAAGATTTGCCTGATCAAGTAAGCCATCAAATTCATTTATTTGTGCTGTGACCATAGTAATCAAGAGGTATTAAACGTGGAACTAAGCACCAGTTAAAGTGCATTCTAAGGCTGATTTTTCAATGGTTTCAACAAGGAAATCTTTTACTAGCAGAACTCTAAAGGGTCTTTTCAAGCTGCAATTAGAGAAGTAGTTACAGAAGACATATAGCTCTACTCTTGCAAAAACAAGAGTAGACAGTCTTGTTTTTGCAAGAGGAGTACTAAAGTAATAACAGGCCTTTCATTTTAGCACTTAGAATTTGATCAACTGAAGAAAAAGCTTTAATTCCACTTACTTACATATAAATGTTTCTGAAAAAGGAGGACATGTCTTTCCCTAATCAAATCTGACAAGGCTATCACTAATAATATTTGTGTTAACACACTCACTCCAGTATGGACACAAGAAAACAACCAGAATGAATAACTAGAGTGAATAATACTGGCTATTTAGGTACTAAAATGCCTGAAAAGCTGTGGTACATCCACTTAAGGCTAAATGTGGCCCACAAGCATCTGTTATACAAGAGCAAATTTATCAGGGAGTAACAGCACATTCTAATTAATTACAAAAAGGTTGCAAACAAGTGAGAGGGTAACACAGGTAAAAAAGAGACCTTTTCACAGCACACGATCTGAGATGGCTTTTGCTGATGCCAATTTGACTTATAACAGAATCAGGCAAAAAAGGAAATGATCGTTTTAGCAGCTACTAACACTACAGGACTATAAGTTAAAAGCTAATGGACTGAACAGAACCTGAAAACAACTCACTTTTTGAACACAGAAACCTGAAAAACCTGCTACTATGAGGTAGTATCAAAGGGTGCTTGCACATCATCACTAGAAATTATCAAGCAATTCTCAGTGATCTTTAGGGACCTTACAAGGAAATTTTAAAAAACCACTTTCACACTTGCTGTGTTGCCCATTTGGTTTGATGCCTCACTAAACCAATAGGCAAAGTTTCATCACTAAAAGGACTTCTACCTCTGCTGTTCGTGACGGAATGGTTCGGAGAGAAATTTAAACTTGTTTGGTCTATGACTGACTGAGATTTTGTAACAGAAATTGAAGTTGGTTGATCACTAGGTGATAAAACTGCTCCCAGAGCCTTGCTTGCATGCTTTGAGAAGAGGGAACTGGTTGGGAGATTTTCAGAAAAGATTCTCCAAACAACTTCAAGCTGTTGAGAGAAGCCACTATCCAGAAGGGACAAAAAGAAAGAAAAAGAGGGAAATCACAGTTAATGGGATTTGGCAGCAATCAGAAATAGCTAGGTTTCCAAGTATATCATAAAGAGTCATCTTCTTTCCTGTGGCACCAGTTCTCCATCACCGGATGTGAAAAATATACATATAATTAATGCTTCAAACCAAAAAATCCATGACAATTTTGCTTAGTATCTCTTTAGAACAAATTTTGTCTCCCCTCTGACACATCCAGTAGATACACATATTAAGTAGAGGAAATTGCCATAGCCACATCACTTCCAGCTATGGTCATGATTCTTTATAAGTGAGAACCTGTTGGTTATTTTAAGGTAAACATGTGCTTGTAAATTCCATAAATGAGCACTTGCAATATGAGGAAGTCACTGCCACACTCATCTTAGAAATCACCTGCCAACTCACTGATCCCCCTGTTGAAAATCACAAAGCTTGCTCAAGTTTTCTGTTGGAGAGATTTACTATTTTTCAAGTGGAATAATTTGAGCTCAAAGCACAGGGTTATCTTGCTCATAGACAGAGCATAGTCTTTGGCACAACTTCAGATTCAGGCAGGTTATACAATTATGGCATACAGTATGATCTTTGAAAGAAAAAAACCCCCATCTCTCAGGCTGAAGAAAGGAAACGCGCTTCTCTTATGAAGTAAGAGCAAGAGCTTTGGTGCACCTTGGCAGCATGAATTCCAGGAACCAGCTATGAGTTACCCCACTCCACGAAGAGCAACTAGGTTAAACCCCAGAGCAGAATCCACAATTCTGCTGATCTGGTTAGCAACACGCTGAGGATCTCTTGCTCATCTGACCTAGATGAACAGGATGGTGGCCACTGCTCATTCCAACTAGGACATGTTGTTGCATTTAAGCTGGGGAATGTGTGCCTCTTCCAGCTCTCAACTCTGCAGGCTTTTTTTACATTCAACTGTTCTTGGGAAAGACAGCAAGAAGGAAAATAACATCGATTCCCAGTCTGGAAGTAACATGAGAAACAGAAGAGATGCTCTAATGCGCTTGGCTGTTACCTGGATACTGCAGGCAGAAAGCAAACGGTGCTACCTGTGCTGTTAGAAAGCTACGTGCGGAGAGCCTGCAACACATGCAGTTCTTTAAGGCGCAATATATATATACCTGTCAAGGAATTTACCTTTTCAGGGGCCTGTGCTATCAGTTCAAAACTGAGAAAAGAGCTACTTGCTTGAGGCAGCAATGAAAGAAAAATTACTTGAGAAGATGTCCTCTACTTTGTGTACGCTGTGAAAACTGAAGCCAAGTGCGAGACATGATATAACATGCAAGCACTCAAAACTAATCCTTCCTCAGATCCCAAAGAAGGCAGCGCCACAGTACGTACAACCCAGGAAGATGCCAATAACAGAGAAATTTCTGGTCTAATCATGAAATAGAGGAAAAGGTAGTATGACCAAAAGAATGGAAGCAATATGAGACGCTAGATAAAAGAATTAAGGGCTGATAGCATCTTACAGACAACACAATTTTAGAAGAAGGAGAGGAAGTTGAGCTGCAGCAAAAGAGAAGGAAGGAAGAGTAAGGCTGATTTTCCTGATAGCCAGGTCACGAATGGTTCTCGAAACACACCTAGTCTGGCTGGACATCCAATGTGAAGAGGCACACGATGATGCATGTGGCATCGTGGCACATTGCAGGGAGGAGGCGGGAACAACAGTGACTCTGCAGGGCGATTAAAAGAAATTCAAGTCTTCTAAGTGTAATAAATAGAGACACAGTTATTAATCTTTCGATTAATAATGATTTTAAATAGTTAATGCAGGAATTATGCACAGCTTGGCCACACAAGCAAAAATCTTAGGAAGAAAACTTTTGTTCCTCACAATCTCAGTTCTTTTAGAAAACCCATAGCCGCTGATAGATTAGCTTTATAAAGTGAGAATTTCACTGGAACTGCAGCTCTAGGTAACCATGGGAAATGTTGTTCACAGATGTAGAAAGTGTAGGATAACTAGGTATTTTGGGGAAGAGGAAATGAAAGTTACAGCAATCATGCAAATATAATAAATAACAGTGCTGTCCTTCTCTGGGGCCTTCCAGAGGATCTCAGGACAACCCACAGGCACTCCTCATTAAAAGCTACCATGCTACAGCCAGGGCTTATCGCAGAGCCTAAGTCTCAGATCTGACTGCACTTCTCTTCCTTATGCGCCTGTCCCCTGCTGCGCCTCATCCCAGACATCAGCTGTAAACTCCAAGGGGCAACGACCCCGTCACGCGGTTGTGCAGTGGCTCCTGCGGGACCCCAGCCAGCACCTAGGATGCTGTCAAGTGCTACTTCAATATAATTAATGAGGGAGACCGACAGAGAGACACGGAAGACAAAAGGCTTCCACCAAGCGAGAAAAACTCTTAAGTACAAGCAGCAAAAACCGAACTCGGCTGAGAAGGCATTCACCATGCCAAACGTTCTCATGAGGGCAGCACACCCCTAAAAAGTGGGCCATGAAATCCAGATGCCTTGTAGACAAAAGCATAAAAAAAAGAAGCAGGCAGGGGGAGAAACGGGGTGAACATGGTCAACCAGACTGACCCATCCAGGGCTCCAGGCAAACGCTGCCCTCCCAAAAGCGCCTTAACAGATACTGCTGTGTGGTCCGCAGAAGACGCCGTTCTGCGGGAGAAAAGGTCAAGATAAAACACAAATCCGCACATACGCACTCCCACGCCTTTCATAACTGCAGCTAAGGATTTAAGAAAATGTTTTGCATGAAACTTGTTTTAGTGCTTGTGTTCCAACAACTTCCCATTCCAGTTGCTGCTCCCACTCCAATTCCAGTCATCGTCAGGACGAAACACTAATATTTACATAATGCATTGTTAAAGAAATCTAGAGTAGCAGGAAGTTATATTAAAAATATATAAATATAGCCCATGCCTATTTAAAGCTTCAAATGCGTATCACTAGAAAACAGCATAAATTAACCCAAAATAATTCTCCAGCATGCATCAAGATCTAAAAAACCTTACGTGTGATGTTCCCTCTTGCCACCCACTTTAAATAAATAAAAAAAGAAAACACACGTGCTGGGGTGAGTTTAGGTTGCAAATGGTAACAAAACCAGCACCCAGTCCAACCGCACAAACGCAGTCTACTTTCTGATGTGCCGAAGACCGTGCCGTAACCAGCTAGAAACCCCAACGAGAGCCGCCCCGTGCCGTCGCCCCGAGCGGAGCTCCACCACGGGCTGCCGGCGCCGAGCCCCCCGTCTCGCCCGCCCTCGCCGCGCCACGACCCGACCCTCCGCCGGGGCCGAACCCGGAGCTCCCCGGCACCCCGGGGCGCCCTGGCGTCGCCGCGGAGCAAACTCCCTCCTGCAGCGCACGGCAAACTCAAATTTGCTAGAAACCTCCCGGTTAGCAGTTTACCGCTACCGTAATCGCGGGCTGTCAACAACGTGTCCTTTGTTGCCTGCATGCCGCTGCGTGCGGGTGTGCATGGTTTTTTTTCCTTTTCTTTATTTTTTTTCCTTTTCCTTTCCTTTCCTTTTTCTTTTTATTTTCAAGAGAAATTTGGGTTTTTCAATGAGTAATCTGTTTTCAAGTGATTTCTCCACGCTGGCTCCACCCTGTACTGTAAACTAGACATTACCTTATACAAGAATGAATCTGCTGCATTCCTCTGTCTAGCTGCCTCGCAGCAGATTTCCGACACTCGCAGCAGAATCAACAGCGGCGCGCACTCTCCCACCCTCTCCCTCCTCCCCTTCCCCCTCCCGCTCGCTTTTTCTTTCTCTCGCTCTTTTTTTTTTTCCTCTTTTTTTTTTTTTTCACTGCCTCACTGTGTTTTTGTGTAAATGATCTCACATGACTCAACAAATCCATCTGCCTGGAGCAGGCCAAGTTTGGAGCCTTCCCAGGAGGGAGGAGAAGAATTGCTTTGTGGAAAGGACCTGGAGCTTTGCCCTTTCTCTGGCTCAAATTACCCGCCTGTCAGGCCTGACGGATTTGGCTAAAAATAAAAGGAAGCGGGCCGTGAAAAGGAGATGAATGAGCTCAGCAGTTCCTTAGATAACATGGGCCCGGTGTTGCCCAAAGCTCCCAAAGCAGGAACTTCAAATGCTGGGCATGTAAGTGCAACGCTGCCGTGGAGGTGAATTGGCTGCTAAGGAAAAAGAAAAAAAAAAACATATATATATATATATATATATATGTGTGTGTGTATATATATATACACACACACCCGCGCGCGCGCGCACACACACACACCGTTGGAAATACATGGATTAAAGGCACAGACACACACGGGCCGAGCAGGAAAGCTGCCTGCTGTAGGTTTTCGGCTTGCCAGCGCGCGCGGGGGGCGGCCGCGCTGCCCGGCCCCGCGCGACGTGGGGCCGGGCGGCCGTGCCAGCGCCGCGCGCGGCCTCGCCTGTGTCAGTGCGTGCCCAGCACCCGCGGTGGGTATTAAGCACTTAGTTTGGCAATGTAATGACACACTGTAACAATCTGTAATGTGAAGCAGTCAGCAAAGCCCTGGCTCCGAAAGCTATTTCTCCCAACCATTAACCATATGTTTGGCTCCTCGGCTCTCCGAGCGGGTGTTCCAGCTCACCATCTGGTTTCTATCCACACAAGCAACTGTAAAGCGCAGCGTATTTCCCTCCGGAGCCGCGTGTTTCTCTCCGTCTCCCCCTCTCCCTGCCGGCCCGCCCCCGCTCCGCCGGCTCCCTTCTTTCCCATTCACCCCCTTTCCCGGCCGCGGAGCTCGCTGGCGCGTGGGCACGGGAGCTGCCCGTGCCGGCCCGGGGTAGGTGGCATCAAAAACTGGGAGATGCTTTCTCGGGAGGCGCGGGAGTCGGGTGGCCCGCGCGGAAAGGGGCTCCCGGGCGCAGGCACAGGCACGCGCAGAGCCTTCAGCCTGGGTTGCGTCAACGCCATCCCGCCACTGCGGAAGGACCTCCATCGCGAACCGAACAACAGGAGCGCGATCGGCGACGTGCCTGCTGCCCCCTCGCACGGCTCTCTAGGAACATCTGGTTTTGGTCCCCCATCTCTCCCCAAATCAAGACAATTTTGGGGTGGAAAAAAAAAAGAGAAAAGAAGGAACGGAATGAGAAAGGGCTGAAGAAAAAGGGATGAAAATATTTACTTTTCTTGTGATGACTAAACAAGCTTTTTCTGAAATTGTAAAAAAGCTTTTAAGTGTTATGTTTAAGAAGACCTTGTGCCATATGTTTGCTTTATGATTTTATGAATTCAAACTACTATTTATATTTTTAAAGCACTTTCATGCTGCTCTTTATTTTTGAAGTCACCTATGGGAGATCAGCAGTAATTTTCCTCTTTGGTTGGCCAATTTAAGACTAATCATGACCTAATGCAAATACTCAGGGATGCAAGCAATAGGATATTCAGCAAATCTCACACTTGCTCCTTTAAAATAAGTTTATATTCTGCAATGAGTCACACACACAGTGTTTATCCAAGTTACCAGTGCTACAAGAAAAAAAATCCTTTACATTTGCAAATATATACACATTACAGCTGTAAGCACAACTGCTTACACTAGGACTCATTTCTATGACTAGATATTGATTTTTTAATAATCTGTTATTATACTAATGTTGATACAGCAACTATCTTCTTGGAGTATGCAGTTTGATATTAAAAAGAAACTAGTTCTAGGAAATCTCAAATCCACACCCATTCACATACTATTTGAAATCCCTCTTTATCATGAATATAGAAATGCAAAGCCACAGTAGCATTTTTCCCCAATACATCTAACAAAGGAAATGCATAGGAATCATCAGTTATAAACAGCTCCATCTAAGCTGACTTGCTCTGCAAATCTGCTTCTCGGTAAATAGTAAAAAACTTCCCCAGTTTCCACCAAAAACCAAAAGCTTGCATTGGAAACATGCATGTTTTTCAAATCTCCTCATATGTGTGAGAAACCAGAGCATGAAAAAGGCACTGTGGGCCCTTATGCTGGAATCAAATACACGGGGGGAAAACCCTTATGCTTGTGAAAAGCCTGATGTCTTCACTGGGATTGCCTAAAGTTTGAGGGTTGAACCTGGCCTTAATGTTTTGCGCCTTAATGTTAATCACAGTCCACTGTGATTAATGCTATATACCCTCCCTCCACCTTCCACTCTCCCTCAGCTAGGGAAACAATATTGTTCTATGAGATTTAAAATTATTAAAAACATGAGAGATGTACTTTAGCTCCCAACTTGCATTTATTCAGAAGGAGGATCTAAATGTGTTAAAGAACATTATTTTAAGATAAGGTTGTTGCAATATACTAACAGCGTATTTAAACATCACACGTTAGGTTTCCTCCAGTCATCCAACAAGACATTGTCTTCGTTCACAACCACAGGCACCAGCCAGTGGTAGTACTCTACAACAGCGAAGATCCAGGTCCAAGCCTTTTAGTAGATTATAACCCGCTCTCATCCACAATAATTTTTTAAAATAGGTAATTCAAGGGAAATATTCATCGATTCAGAGAGGTTTACAGCCTAAGGGTTGGCTAATGATCTCATTGGACCTTCCTCCATTAAACAGGCCTGGAGTTTCTACTTCAGCACAGTAGTGAGAGGCTCCATTAGAGATCTTCCTCAGTGAGAAAACAAAACAAAACAAAAATTTTAGTTTCAACAGTCTGAAATGATGAAGGAAGCCACCACAGCCCTAACAACATTGTCCTATTCAGTAATTACCCTTGCCGCGAGAACGCTTACACCCTCAGTGCCTGCTTTGAATTAATTTAACAGCCAGCCAGCCACTGGGTCTTGTTATACCTTGTCACCTTCCTCTATTGCTCCGTCCCTGACAAAGGGCCACTGTCAACTTGAAACCTAGCCAGTTTTTAAAACATAATAAAAAGCAGTGTCACATTATTACCTGAATCCACCGAGTCCTCCTGCCAACAATGGTGTTTTTGCAATCACATTTTTGTGTTTTTAAAAACTTCTCTCTTGCCTCATATGGCTCTGTGTGAAAACCAACACAAAAGAGAAAATTGTTAAGGGCACCAGATTACCTGCTATTTGTGTTAGAGTAGTAGCGGGCTTTTCCAGCAGATATTTAGGTCTTTTTTCTGCTACGTGCCAGAAAAAATATTAAACAAGAAGAAAGTCATTTTCCCGAAACTGCCTATTGACCAAAGAGAGGAGACAAAGAACAGTTTGGAGGGGAGGCCAAAATGACCCAGCCCATCACTTGCAGAGCTGCGCAAGGGAACGCAGGTCTCCCGAATCCACACCTCGTGCGCTCCCCTCCGGGGTACGCTTCCTGGCAGTGCTGGGAACAAAGCCAAGCAGAAACTCAATGCCACCAAAAACAGAAATACGGAGAAAAACAGAGGGTTTTTTTTGTCTTAATTTCTTTCAGTTTCACTAGCAAATACATGTCACTGGTAAGTACAGCAGTGTTGTAAAAATAATACTTACAAAATTACATCGACAGTAAATTACTTAACTGTACAGTTTCCCTGGCCTTCGCACCCGCAACATAATTGTTTAAGTAGCAATTCTGCTTAAAATTCTAGACTAATTTAATTCCAGAATTAAAATTCTAGTGCCTGTGCTCACTCCCTACTTCACAGATTACTAGCTTGTTGTTTCAGTGTCAATCTCTTCCACCAGTACACCCAGATGAACCATAACCGTCACTTTTATATAAAGAAGTTTCCATACTTAATCAAGGAAGAACCCCATATGGTAGAACCCGCCTGAAGATACAACTTCAAAAAGAAAAAAAAGTCACTCAGAAGCGCCTGAAGACACATCATAAAGGAAGAAAAAAAAAACACAACTGGATTTTCAGTACTGGAAATGCCATTAACGTCAATATTTCATCGCTATCTCTGCAAACAAAACAAAATAAAAACTTTTACTGAAGGAGACGCGGCTCAGCCGTCCGTTCCTGCTCCCTGCTCCCGCAAGGGTATGGCATACAGGCAGCAACGGGGCGCTCAGGAGGATGGGGCTGCGATGCTCGGCGCCTGGCCATGCTCGGCCCCTCGTCAGGGCGGACGTCTGAAACGTGGCTGAAAACGTGGCTGGAAAAGCTCAACGAACCTGGCGACCTTTGGCGTAATGATTGCAGATGTGAGACTAGCGCCGACCTGGGCTGGTCTTTCCAGTGGAGGGTGAACTTTGCCGTCCGCACCACAAATCTACTCGGATTCGGCCAAGCCGGGAACCGGCCCAGCGAGGGGAAAAGCACACTAGGACCGGAGCACGACCTCACTGGGGCGGGCAGGTGGAGGGAGGCCGGGGAGAGAGCCAGCGCCCGGTGAGGCGAGGCAAGGAGGGCCGAGGCAGGGAGATGCAGCGGGGCTGCGCCGCGGCCGGGCAGCTACGACGCTGCCAACGAATCACGCTCGCGTCCATGCGATGCCAGCTGATGCCACTTGCCTTTTTTTCAGTTCGCTTCCCATCTTGATCCTTTTGTGCATCGAAGGCATGTTATAAAGAAGAACGTTGATGAATCAAGCGCTGAAAAAGCCAGGAGATGTTACGGGCGAACGCGGCCCACAGCGGCTCCCTGCGCTCCTCCGCTGCTGGGGCAGGTCCTGCTCAGGCCACGCATCAGGGTGATGGCAGGAGAGCCATCAGGAGAGCACGGGGCAACTCTGACATTTGTTGATAGCGAACAAGGCAGCCACCCCGTCTCCCCCGACGCTCCTCTCGCGGCCTTGGAGGACTGCCACGGAGCTGCTGTGCAGTGGCACTCAAGTCATTTAAACCAAGCGTTTCCCAAGTGGCCATTTACGGTGCGTTCCTAACCAGCCTGAAACCCTGGCTTCTCTCAAGCACAACTAATGAACACTCGCAGCAAAAGGGAACTCTGTTTCCAGTATATGAAATAGTGTGTGATACTGAGACATCTAAATTGCAAGGCTGTAAGATCCTCAAGATCCTTTGTCCTCTGTTTTAACTCTCTTCCTGTAGAAGAGTGGCTATGCTTCCCAAATCATTTGTCAAACCCTCAGGTGTGACAGTGATAAAGAGAAAAGTTCAGGAGGAAATTGCAAACTTCTTCAGTAAGATGTGAACAGTGTGCAATAAATAAAGCCTGGGGCCAAACACGGAACAGCAGGAAAAAACCCAAGATGCTGAATAGCTCATTCACCGAGTGCTTGCAGCTAGCTATATGCTTTGTGTTAGAGGCAGGATCTTGCTGAAGGAGCAGGGAGTGATCACATAATCAAAAACTGTCCGTGCATTCACAAGACTTAAATTAGGATTGTACAAATCAGCTTTATACATCAGTGATTCACACTGTGCCCTTAGTTACAATATTTTAATGTCTTTGTGCATGAAAAAAAGTAATAGCAAATAGGTGAAATGGCCCTAGATATTACGCTGCTCTAGACGTTCACAGCCTGTGATAAAGCACAAGTCTACAGTCAACCAAAGGCACGAAGCAGAAGACAGATCTTAAAGGTAAATAATTCAGGGCTTGAATTCTTTAAGGTAAATAATTTAGGGCTCTAATGAACTCGCTGACTGTAAATAGGGAGTTCCACTGCTACGAGCCCTCCAAACTGCCCTACATGCAAACCTCAGGAGTGCAGAACAGAAAACTGGCAGCAAAAACATGCCTCAAATATTCCCGGCTACAGGAACCAGGCCTCTCACAATCTCTCTTGTGCAAAATAAAAGGAGTCCTGGAGAGTAAAAAGCAGCTTCTCAGCTTGGCTACAGTGCTCTCTACTGTACCCAGAAGCCTCTGAAAAGGTGGTGCAATTTAAGAAACGTGATTTGGGCAAGCAGTAAGTTAGTTTGTGACCCATTTTGTGTCCCACTGAAGCATCAAAAAGCTCCTCAGGTGTAGTCAGCATAGCAGTTTGGTCCAGAGGCTCTAAAAACACAAGTGACTGTGGGTAAAGCTATAAGCTCTTTGCTAAATAAGACAGCCAAAAGATTAAAGAGAGCATACAACCCCTGACCCCCCCCCCACTCCGCAATCTTTTCCCCGCCCTCTTACAAAATCAGCTTTTATCAAATGCTTTTATCACCACCTGAGAATTCCCGTGCATCCATCAAAAAGTGTTTCAGCCAGACAAAATCCATCAACAAACCACAGGATCAATCCTCATCAATGCTTAAATTACCTCCAAGTCTCAGTCTTCCTTGCCCGCATGCTCTGCTACAAGGAGCCATACACAGACAGCATCTATCCCTGACTAGGCAAGGAAATTACTAAAATGGGGATACAGTGGACAGTCACCAGCTATACAATGCTGCTGCTGCTGAAACACTCTGGGGAGTTTTATGCTGCCTCACACATACATGAAGTAGTGCGTAAAAATATCCCTAGGTTGCCTAACACCATCTTACGAGACCTACGTGAAACTAAAACGTGGAACAAAACCCCGCCTTTTGCTGCTAGACACAGTTAGGGCAGCAATAGCCAACTCACTGAAAGGCTGCTGACGAGCCTGGAAACACCGTATGGGCACATGCCCGTGGATCAGCAATCAGGAACGCGACTGCCGTTCTCACTCCATACGCGGAGGAGATGAGATCTCATCACCGGCAGAGATCTTCTAGGTAACGTTCCCAAAAGGGGGAACAAATCTGCGGGTAAGGTTACATCTCCCAGGGTCCTGGACATAACACAAAAATAACCATTGGTGCTCTCTCTGCTTCCAGGTAATACCATCCGACTGAAAAATGTATGTTTTGCAAAGACCACTTTCCAGAAAAAAAAAAAAAAAACTTTCTAAAACTTGTAGAAAGTTCAGTTTCCAGTTTCTCAAGAGCTGGCAAGCACATCTAGATTGCCAAAACCTTCCTCCACTATGCCAGGCTAAAAAGGACTTGTTTGCCCACCCTGTACTTCAAAAACGAAAACCCAGGCAGAGTGGAAGCATGCATGCAAAACAAGGAAGTATCAATTTAAACCCTTGATTATTCATGAAAAATGATTGCGCTGGGTCTCTCCTTATGTAATTAAGTAGCTGATTCCTATCTAAGGACAGGACTGAAAAATGAAACAGCCTTCAAACCTCTGCTAACTGAAGTTTTTGTAATTCTACTCCATGTCATTTCCTTGTTTATGTCTCATGATACTGGAGTTCAACTTTTGGAGAAACATGCATGAAGAACCTAGAAAGTGAAATGTGATATTATTTATGAAATAAGAGAGCATGCTATTAGCAAGAATTCGTATACACACACATCCAAATCCTGTTCCTCCGTCAAACACCCACTCTTGAAATCCTGTACCAACCAGATTAGCAAATGTGCACATGCCTGCACTCTTGCAGAAACAATAGTCTCTTTCAGCCCATACAATCTTCTGAAGAAACAGGCTAAAACGTCATGGGAAACCTTCGGAAATATCTGCAGAAAACAGTTCACAAGATGAAAGGCAAAATGAGTCTTTTAAATTGTATAAAGTACATAACATGAAGGAGAAATTAATGGCTTTGTTACCTATCCATTCTTCCAAAAGGCTTTATGTATTTATTTAGTTTTTGCTAAATGTTCAGGATGGAAAAGGGGGTTGACACAACTCTAGAAAACAAAACACCCCAGAGATGGAATGGTTCCCTCATAAATAGAAGGCTTCAGGCAAAATTCAGCTCTCAGAGCTGTGCAGCAGATCTCAAAGCTGATATCCCGCTCTCCTTACATGCATGGATCTCCCACTGACGTCAATGATTTTCAGCTCTCTTTACAAGCAGGAATTGGATGAGTCTGCCTGCCCCAAGTATAAAGTACTCCTCCCTCCACTCCCATCCCAAACAAGACTCTGCTGCTGTGGAGGGCATTACACTATTTTTTAATTAACCTAGCACAAGTTTTGAGCTGCCTCAGGGCTATGCTAGACAACGATACGTCTTCTGCTTTGAAACAGCGTGGCAGAAGAACCTACAGTGGGTTCAAAGGAACACTCTGCCATAAGGTTAGGGAATTGAGGACAGACAAGAAATTGCCACAGTGCCCTACCTACCTTCTCTAAATTTTGTCTCTAGAGAATTGAAGTGCAAGAAACTGAATATTTAATCAGGAGGGAGATGGGGCAAGGAGAGCGGCTTTGATAATGTTATGGTTGGGAATATCACATAAAAGTTATTACGGAATCACAGCATCCACCATATATTTCAAACTGTAAGTCTTCAAAAAAGCTGTGAGGGAAAAAATTCCCTCTGTTATCGAAGACAGCACTAAGCAATCAAAAAGACTTAAAACTAATCCTTGTTTCTCCTCTCAAAAGGGCCTATGTAAGTCCTGCAGGAAAGAAACCCTCCCGTATCAAAGCAGATTTTCTATCCATGCACTCACACTGCTCATTGGTTTTAATCATCTGGTATGCATCTTTATACAGGATTGCTTATGCTAAGGAAAAATACTGATGCTCGTTCTGCAGAAAATACTGACCCCTATTCTGCAAAAATACAACTAGGGCTAACGCTAGCAATTGTGGCTCTAAGTCTGTTTTTTGTCTTGCATTGATGAAACAAAATAACCCCTGACATTTTTAACTCTCGCTCACGTATCCCCAAAACACATTGTCATTCCCTGCAAGATTTTACTATGCAATTCATGTAAAACCAACTGCAAGTATTCTTCAAAATGTAGGAGTAAATCAAAGTATAATTTGATGTGCCTGATTATACACATATCATATGAGAACGTGAGAACTGATCATACAAGAATACAAGTTGCTTTTCATTTTACAGCTCCAAGAGTCAAAAAGGGTGTGTAGGACCCTGATATATACCAGATGTTTTAAAGTAAGGTAGAAAAACTGGTGTGGACACATTTGTCCTCTGTGAAAGCTTCCCGACAGCTACCAACTGGATGTGCTTTAGTGTGTGTGCTTGCTTTGCCTACAAAAGAATAAAAGCCTAATGGAATGGGAATATTCACAGCTTTTACTCATACATATAATCCTGCTCTCAATCCTACTCAGCTTTCGGGGAAAATAAATTTGACAGGTCAATCATTATGAAGCTGGAAACACCCCCCCCCCCAAAAAAAAAATAGTTAATTAAAAATATTTTTGTATCTATTTAAGAAAAACAGGTTGTTTTAAAGAAAACAGTTTGGTCTGGAGCACACCTGCAGTTCACCAAGTTTCACACTAAACCTAAGAAATGAAAGAGTAAAATATTTTCACTTGTTTGCAGCAAGTCTTGAGTCAGTTTCATTTTCAGGATTTAACTTTTTAATGTGTTTGGATCGAAAAAAAAAAAAAAAAAAGATTAAAAAGGGAGGGAGGAAGCTTTCACCTCAGCTCCCAGAGGCCTCAGTCAGAATCACCTCCCTCCCTATACCAGACACTCTACAAATGCATTAAGAGTTCAACTTCTGTGTCCTAAAAGGCCAAGTTTCATTTTTAGCTACAATTCTGAAGATTGTTTCTTCTGCCATAAACAAACTCCATAGATCCTCTTTTCCATAACCTGTGTGGTTCAAAGAACATCATAGGATGTATATGAAAGAAAAGAGAAAAAGTCCCAGGCGCAGGACAAGTAGATACATACTCAGGTGAGGCAAGAAAATGCGATTTGAGCTTTCCAAGTCTCACACATCTAACCTGAAGCAACTTCTTCACTGAACTTTTCTCTCAATTCTTTTTCTGTATAAAGTTTGCGATTGTAAAAAGACATTTTGGAGATGCAGTTAGTGCCTGAAAGTTTACTTGATATTTTGCCCATGATCCTTTCAAGCAAAGCGCTGCCTCCACTGGCCTCTGGGTCAACACTAAAATCAGTCATTCCTGTACAGGACCATGGAGATAACTCCCTGCTCACTAAACATCCCACTTTCTTCCTTGTTTTGCCTGGAGGATCTGAGAAAACATGCATTTAGTCCACAAATATGGACTCCTGTAATGCAGCTGTTAGACACAAGTCTCAGTTTTTCAGATTTTCTTTTTGTTGCCTCATTATCTTTATTATGTTCCAGGAGAAACCAGGGTCCCCACAGGCAGAGAGAGGAAGTCTTTATGCTTCCAGCTGTATCTAATACTAGCTAGTCAACCGGATGGTGCAAAATGTTGCATCAATCTGATGTTTCACTTCAAAGTCACAAAAATTTTCTCTTACTTCTAGGACTAGGTGCCTGTGGTTTGAGTTACCACTGGGGAAATGGAAACTCACAGCCAATACTTCAGATTTCTTCCCAACACTGCTGGGCTGCCCTCAAAAGAAAAACAACCCAAAGATGACAGATGTAAAATGGCTTAAATTGCACACTTAGAAAATACTATGGACTAAGCAAAAAAATACGTGCAATTACATGAAATCAAGCACCAAAGTCCTCATAAGTCAATACTTCAGTCTTAGAACTAGGACTGGATCCTTAAGAGGTAGTTCTGAATGAGGACAGGGGAGTAAAGCGCAGGTCCTGACCACTAACTTTAATCTTGCAGGCACTGACTTCACGCCATTGTTATCTGCTGGAAAGACCATTCTGGTTAAGATACCTTTAAAAATACAGTTTCAGCACAATCCATAGGCTGAAACTCTATTTTCTATGTATAGTCAGGCAAAAGAGAGAAAAAAGACTTGCCAATGAAGAACAAAAATACCAGATCAATGAGCATATAGTCTTAAAAAAGTGATATCTCTAATCCTTCACTTGCTAAGAAATCTCTCTCAAAGAAATATTTATGTTAAAATTTAAAGTTATGTTCAACATTAATCCTAAGGAATTTTACAACAGAACATACCAATTTTAAAAGGATTCTACAGTTTTAATGAATTCCTAGAACCCAAAGACAGAAATTAAATGGGGTGGGGGAACTCAGTGTTGGCTAGACATATTTCAATATTTGTTACCATAGAAACAAGCCAGTAGATTTAGGTTTTGGAGTTATCCTTGCTATAAAATATTAAACTTCTTACAGTTTTTGCATATGTATATTATGGCAAGAACACAGTCAATCCTGATAAAGCCCAAAGCATCTTAATTATTTAACAGGATTTTTTTTTTTAATCTTTTAAAACATTTTTCCTTAATAGACTGTACTTTAAAATCTTCCAATATTTCCAGAATACCAAAGAGACACTTCTGGCTGAAAGAATAATATACAGGAGATGAGGAGGAGATAAAGACTTATTTTTTCACTATGCTGTGGAGAAGTTTCAGATAAAAGGAACAAAAAACATGTTCGGATAAAGGATATTCAACAGTAATGAAAAAAATTATACCAATTAACAGCTCTGATAATTTTACTAGCTAAAAATACATTACATTTTATATTTCATTTGGAAAACACTTCATGCTTCAAGTTTCTTTGATTTTTCTTTTTAACTCCAGCAATGGAAAAAACGTAAAAGTGCAGAATGTAAGCGACTGAGATAACGTCTTGACACTTCAACGATATCAAGGTATTCCTGGCAGGCGCTTGAGAAACAAGACAAATGTATTGTCCTTTCATGCTTCCAAAGAGCACTAACACGTTTTATTCAATTCATCATGATACCCAACATGCAAAAGATCAACAATCCCAGCGAAAAGAAGGGGCAGATGCTTACTCCAGCACACTCCTGAAAAGATGGAAGAAAAAAGAGCTAGTTTTTAAAAAAATATGTAGTACAGTGGACCGACAGCTCTGCTCGCCCTCCACCATAGTCCTGAAGTTCATTAAGCGTCGGGAGACTCAGCTGGGCCAGTGGGGAAAATCGCCGCTAGCGCGACCGCCGCCGGGTCATCGTGCCGGCGCAGGGGCTGAACGAAGCGCCTCCGACGCTGGTTTTGCAGCCAGAACTGCTTCCCGGGCGCAGCCCTCACCTCCCACTTGCGTTCAAGAAAATCTGTTCACGGGCGGCACAACATGTGGTTTCCCCGCCAGGTAAAAAATGACAGACCTGAGAGTAAAAGCCGTAAACCTCACATTTGTTTCTATGCTGTGTTCCTGCACTGAAGGGGACCAGGAAAAACACCAACAGAAGCAAAGCAAACCAGAACGAAGAAAAAAAACTGAGTGAGACTGAAACACCCTCTTCTTCCAAGAATTAAACAATGGTTTTTATGAAGTGCAAAGATAAGCAGTGGGACTACCATTTCCTAATATTTCTGAGGTCAGTTCTCTAACACAGGTTCTCAAATAGCCAATTAAAGGTCTGCAGTGCTCATTAAGCTTTTATACTGAAATGTATACCATTATTTTGAAAAAAAAAAAAACAAATCCAAAAAACCTTAAGTCTCTTAAAAACGGAAAAATCTACTATTAAAGGAGTTCCAAGACAACCCTTAAACTAATGGAAACATCTTCAACACTTTAAAAAACAAAAATGGTAAGACATCTTAATTTTAAAAGAGTAAGTATTTAAATGTCACTTCCTGTATATTATATTGATTTGGAAAACCTTGTATTTTTGTTTGCTTTGGTGTGGGTAACAGTGCAGTCATTTTAGAATACACCTCTGCGGCATTTATTGTTGCCTGTTTACGTTCTGCAACTGTTTTACATAACTTTGAATACAAGAAAAGCAGAAAGTGATCTTTCTTCTGCAAAGAAAGAGCAAGCTAAAAAGTAGCCTGCTACTAGAGCTTTCAAAGACAGACGGACTGGAAAAAAGTATCCCAACACTCAAGGGAAAAATGCACAATTTCCTTTCACTGACAGCTGCAGCAAGGTACAATAAATCTATTTTATCTGGGTAGTAATGTGTATGTGTTAAATGTGGAACAACATTGTGTCCTACAGAAAATTTACCAACACAAGCCTACAAAGGGCACCATTATGGACGTGCAATGAAGAGGTGGGAAGTTATTCAGATGTCTGAATAAGTCCTGGAATGATAAGAGATGCATGCAACAAATGTTGTCAAAGATATGGCATTTAATACATGTATTCAAACACTGAGCCATAAACCCCCTCAGTGCACCTTTTTCTGGCCCCCGTGAGCCAACGTTTGTCCGTCAGCAAGTGGTAGCGGTACCATTGGACTCTGGGTTTTATATCTTCACCTGCTACTGCAGTTATTAGCAACACACAATATCCTCATCCTTCCCACCAAGCATTTATAAATTAGGAATTGATTTGAAATATCATTTTAAGAAAGTTGATGTGGCTTTTATAAAGTTTTCCATAAAATCTGTATAAAAAAGTACAACAAAGCAGAACCGGTTATATGCATGCATTGTACGTGTATCTTGGAAGAAAAGAGCAATCATTTGATCAGGTTGCTTGTCTTGCAATAGCCATTTCTTAGTGTTTTGTCAAAAAAAAAAAAAAAAAAAAAAAAGGGAAATGCGCAGGCGCAGTGCCGACATTTACGTCGTTTGACACAAGTCTCTCCAATTTAAAGGACAACCGGCACCATCGCTCAGGGTGGCTTTGGTTGCCCTCATGTGGCGGCAGGTTAACACCAGGCCAGCGCCTGATCGCCCCCACCGCTGCCAGCCCCCCAGCTCCGTGGGGCAAAACCGAGGGGCAGAGAGCAAAGCTCCGCGCTAGCCTTGCTGCGCCTGAGACGCGCGCGCTCCGCGTTTGGATAGCGCCTGTGCGTGCTTCGGAAATACCGAAAGCGCCGTTTGGCCTGCTTAAAAGACATGTTTTAGTAAATATAAACTGATAGAAGGTAAGACAGGAGAAACACTGGAGATTCTGTTTCTCTGTCCAGCAACATGAGAGAAAGATAAAATTGAACCAAATAAAAACTCAACACACACAAAATAAAATACTTTCTACACAACATGCAGTTATCTGATAGCAACCCATTCCACTTTATATCATGGAGGCCAAGAGTTCAGTTGAAATTGGAAAGGCACTGGAAAAGAGTTTCACATCTCAACAAAATTTTGGAGAGGAACATAAGCATCTCACACTTCAGTCTTGACCCAACAATTACAGGATAAAGCCAAGACATCGTAGGCTGTCAGGATGTTATATTTGCTGTTCAAGGTGGGGCAGGAGTATTGCTCTTTCCTCTGCAGCATCTGCAGCTCATCACCAAATTAAAAGACTGGAAACTGGGGTGTATGAACAGGGATCTGGACTGGCAAAGCAAGAAACACAACTTTTCTATTATTGGAAGATTAATATGCGAACGAGTTGGTGAATGGGAAGGATTAAATATAGAAGAAAAAGTAAGCAAAATGATTAATTGCTAGGAAATGGAACTGATGATTTATGGAAGAGAGAATTAGTAAGATTTGGGAAACTGAAGAGAATAACCAGTGCTTGATCTGCAGGGCGGGACCATCTGGTGTGTGTAAGGCACAGTAGTACAGCGCACATGCCCTGAAGTTTGGGTCGTCATTTCTCTTTCGCTCAAAGTCTTTGTGTATACAGAGAATATGCAGCCTAAATAGGCTGCTTTTAGAAGTTACTAGCTGAAATTAACTGCCTTTAAAACGAGAAGCTGCAATTATTCATTTTAAAACCGTATTCTTTAATCTAAAACAAAAGAAATCCAGACTCTTCATTCTATAAGACCTTCTATGTGGTCTTTTAGGTCTGGTGCATGGTCACATTCACATCCTTCTATTTCAGTTTTCTAGAAATTTCTAAAAATAAATGGCTACTTTTATAATGTCATTTACATTTGTTTTAAGAAAGAATACATAGAAATGGAAAGCATTCTTAGCATATTTAATTTTTTAATTTTTAGAGTACAAGGTATCAACACAGATGCATGCTTTTGGTTTTTGTGCTCTGCAATTATTAACACAATCAAATTTTTTTGCAGTCAACACATGACCTACAGGCACCTCAAAGCAGCACAGACCTGAGCCATAAATCAGTATCTTAAAAGTCTATTACCACCAGGCTTTTGTGCAATGTCTTCAATTCATTTGCTTCTGTGTGGAATACAGAGGGGAAAAAAAACCCAGCTGAATAGTGATACCCTAAAACTATTTTACCGTAACACCTGCTTTTAAGCTTAATGCCATTTTAAAATCACTTAAAAATACTTTTGCAGTTAAAAAAAGATATAACCGACTACATCCTCTTTGGGTTACGCTCATGAATGAGCCATTGTCTGCATTAGAAGCGAGCACCTGGATCAATTCATGGGTAGCCAGTGAAGCCTGTTAATTTCCTTTCAAAACATTAATTTACAAAAGACGTGATCAAATTAATATTAAATATAAAATCTCAAAGGTCAAGATTATCACGTGCAAGATGATAGACACACACACACACGCATATACTCCTCAGCTGCAGTGTTTGTAAAAGGTAGCTTTAAAAGGCTAAAGGAGTTAACTTCTGTGGTAGAGCTAGATACGCTCCTGCTCACAACTGGCACTGTGCAAACCCAAGGGAAAGCGACCGCTCCCTCCCCCAAAGAGGTTATTAAGACACTGAGGCAAATATTTTTCATACTTTTCTAAAGGTCCATTATGAAATACTGTAACTAAGACTCATTAAGAAACAATTCTGCGCTATCTTGGACATATCTTAAATTTCCTCACACAGGTCTTTTTATAGGCTCATCCCCGTAACAGCCAAGTATTTTCTGCAAAGGGTAAACAACAGGACCTGGATTCACACAGATAGTAAGTCAGGAAAAAAGCAGTCTGGGACTGCGAAGAGGCATCAGCTGGGCTCAGCAGTGGCTGCCACTGTATCACCAACACACCCTGCCGGGGAGTTCAAGTTCTTCAAGGCACCTTAGACAAAGTGCACCACCATCGGCGCAGCTTTCTCGTGCCAGTCGTTCCAATCTCCGAGGACCTTGCAGCTGCAAAATTTTGCCAGGGCCTCTCTCCCTCTCCATCCTCTGGAAGGAGTTTTTCCTTCGACCACGAGTACCCTTGGCACTGTGCGTTTGAAGGACTCCAGCAGCGTCTCCCGCTCCGCTGAAAGTCTGCATCAGCTTCACAGGGTTTCAGCCATCCATTACCTTGATGTTAATGTTTCTCGCGAGGTCCAGTTTTACTCATCAGCCTTGCGAAGAAGCAGCTTTGCGTTCAGTATGTCTGCACATTTTTTCCCCTTTTTACAAATGCCAAGACCAAAGGGAATGGATCTTCTACTGTGCTTAAATTCTGCACAAAGAGTCGTAATAAAAAGAGTTGGCAAACCTGATAAATATAAGAATCAACACAAATTTTAAGTCTCAAGAAACACACTACTCTCAATTTAATGCTGTAGGCTACAACACAGTGCATTTTCCACACAGCAGGGCTAGACACTCTCCCTATTAACTAAATAGTTTAAACTCCCGTACTTGATTTAATAGGAATCTGTTGTTCTAAGCAAAAATGTAAGGCAGTGAGGTTTACTTAGGCGGCCAAGTACTTAAATGAAACTGAGAAAAACATCAGAACAGGCATGATACATTTCAGAAAATGGCAGCTATAACAATAATTAAGTTGAAGTGGCCAAGAGATGAAGCCCTAGAAAATTGGAAGCAATTAACATATAATTTTCCAGAAATATTAAATTCATATTGAAGACTCCACAGGAGTCGCACAAAAAGATGTGGTGATGAAAACCAGATACTTTGCATAATCAGCAACAAAACATTTCAAACTTCGCCATCAAAACAAGGGCGATCGGTAACGTCATTTTGAGAAGAGCTGTTCGCAAAACAGCAGCTTCGGCTGGGTAGGCAAAGGGGAACACGGCTCGAGCGCCTGTGCATCACCTGCACCGCCGGAAGAGCTGGTCACAGCTACGGCCCACGAACGCTGCCCAGACAGCGACAGCTTCTGCTTGTTCAAAGCCTTCGGTGTCCGCTGGCTTGGCGACACTCACAGGCTTGTCTCAACTGCGGCCGTTCCCCAACAGAAAGACCTCACTAGAACTAGGAGGCTTAAGCACGTGCTTAGCCAGGATTTGGATCTAACGCCAGGTTTACAAGCTAATTTCTCCCAGGGCATGCAGCATGAAATTGGACACATTGGGAGCATTTGTGAGGGCTCTTGAAATCAAACTCTCCTTCAGGTACGTGCACAGCCACACACAAGAACAGAGCCCTCCACACTCTTCTCTCTCTTTCAGCTGACGGAAAGGGGGATAAAGTAAGTACTTTTTGGAAGTCGTTTGCCAGTCCAGACCCAAGGTGCTCCTCCTCTACATTACGGATTACTGACCGTTCTTCATACCACATGCCTCTCTGCACCAAGCCCTCGGACTCAAACCTGCCTGTTTACTACAGAAATACACCCTCTACATCCTCTTTGGATTTACTCAATTGCTCAAAAGTTGTCCCAGAATCTCTCAGACTTGGTAGCTTTAAAAGGCGTAGCATCGGCCCCGATCCGTTCTAAGGAAATGCCACTACTCCCTGCCACGGCCAGCCTGGTTTCTGTCACTCATGCCCGGGAGACACTTCCACTTCACAGGATGCTCTCCATCAGGAAGGACCCCGCTGACATCCTTGCGCAGAGCTGTTACTTATTCAAGACCCAGTATGCTAATGGTGACTCCCAGTTGGATAACTAACTGCAAGGTATCAGATGTAATTTTGAGCAGAGTTGTCCCATAGTTTGAACTAGAAAGTTACAATGCTGCCAGTCCTCATAGTGAGAGGAAACTCCTCATTTATGCTAAAAAGGGAAAGGTAAGGAGCTTGCCAGCCACATTCAAATGAAACAGCCTGCTAATAATAAAATGTCATGATTTTCTGTCTCTCAATTTTAGGTACAGCATCAAGATGACATGTGGATGCCAAAAGAGTCTTCTCCTTTGTTTTTCTGTTAATATTTCAAGAGTATGAATTTATTTATTTTTTTTTTTTACTGAATTGTCAAGGGCTTTGAAGTACTACAACACTTACAGTGCGGGGCCTGGCAAACTCAGACGAAAATGGCTGATGAATTTTAGATTTTTTGCTCTTCTTATGTTTGATGTTAGTTCACACTTTGAAAGTGAAAGCATTGGAAAGTGAATGCTATTTTTGCATTATAAAGGTTGTTTCTATCACAAGCTTGAAATACCGCTCAAGTTGTACAAAACATGCTTGGCTCTATTATTTTTATTGTACCTAGCCCACAAAATTGTTACCTGCAGAAAACCAATTCCCATACAGTAGCTATTAGAGAACATTATTTTAATTTGCATGGGGAAACAGCGTGCTCTCCCTGGACTTATAAAATTATCTTTTAATATCACAGCTTTTTGTCTTCTTTAAAAAGATGAGGAACAGCACAAAAAAAAAAGATAAACAAAAATCTGAAGCAACGTGACAAATCAGCTTGTTTTCCAACAGCAACAGCAGAGCCCCCCAGAAGGCAGAGATTTGCTCTGGTACACCCCTTGCTCTGCACCAGCTAGGAGCTTGTCCACACTCCCGCAGAAGGCAGGCTGGTGCCTCGGCTTTCCCTACAGGTATTACCCAGCCTAGTGGCACGGAGTTAAATCAAGCAGGCTGCAGAGAGAAGCAAACAGGAAGGAGAAGAGGGAAGAAGATAAGCTACTGCCAGAAACAATGCCAGGAGCCTTCAGGAAACTACAGTGAAGCTATAAATTGGGAAGTGCCCGTCTGCCCAGCTCGGCTCCTGCCCGATGTGCAGAGGAGGCCACCAGTGGGTACGAGTGGTGGCTGGGGAGGCAAGAGGCGGCCACCACCAGGTCAGGCTGTGGCCCCCAGCTGCAGGGATACTTGCACTAAGGGGAACCTGGCAAGGCTCATGAGGGAAGAAAAAGCTCAGGTAAGTGGAAAGAGGCAGAGAAGCATTTCCTCTACTAATTCTCTTCTCCAAGTGATGGTAATTTGCTCTGAAGAAGTTTTGGACTCATTTTGAAGCAGCCATTGAATGCAGTTTTTCAACACTAACCAAATTTGGGCCAATCGTGCTGAATAGCCAGGTCATCCCTTTTAGCTACGCTTGTAGGAGAAGGCCAAGGCCACTGGAGGCCAGACAGTGCTTGGGCACAAGACCATGTTCAACAGAGACCAAAGGCAGCATGACCTACCTCAGGGTGCGTGCACCCAGGGAGGACCCAGATACATGCACACACACAGAGCTCGTCCTGCGAGTGTGACATGTGCAGATTGCAGATCTGGCTCATTTCTCATAAGCTGATTACGGCCAACAGGTTTGTGCTAGTATTTATTGAAATGCTCTGGGTATTTTACCTCCACCTGCTTCGTTCAGGTTGCCTGGAAGAGCAAGCAGCAAGCGTTTTGAAAGAGCCAAGCTTCGCACAGGTTTTGCTTCTCGGTGGCCTCTGCTGGCCTTCTCTCCATGTCTATATATCCACACTAACTCTTCCCTGAGGGTTTTCCAGAGAGAAAGGAGTAGTTAGGAGTACTACCATGCCTCCTCCCTTCATACCTTGACCACATTAGACCTACTTCATACATTCCTGTTCAGTGCTTCTCACCTCCGCAGTTACTCATAAGGAGTAATGAATAACCCCCAGGAGGGCAGACAGCCTCCACTTTGCATGTCCACGAATGGAGGAAGGGCTGACTAAAGGACTTTGAGGCTACCAGGAGAGCACATCCCAGTCTGGGAGCAGGGATCATGCTCAGACTTTTCTCCCTTTCTATCCATTCTTTCATCTAAGTTCAGTCTGTTCTCATTTCTTGCAGCAGATCCCAAAAGATCAACCACAGCATTAGTAGGCATTTTGCTTTAACTCTTAGGCATTACAGGGTAACCTACCAACTAAATCTAAAATGTAGGCACTAGATTTTTATGATATGTTTGTCTATGTGATGGGGAAAAAACAGAAAATACACACTCTGGGCAATTTTTCTTGGTATTTTCATTGCTCTACAAGCTTGTGTGCATGCTTGTGGTTGTATCCTTTTCTCTAATCTTCAAGTTAATTTCAGTCAAATAATTGACTGCAGGCAACAGAAACAATATATGCAGCCTTGTTATCTTTAGAAATATTCACGTGGACTATATGAGCCACACTTCACATTCTTTTAGTTTAATTGCTATACAAAAAAAAGGTAGGAAAACACCACCTTGGTAATTGTGATCTGTAGAAAACATGAGGGATCCAGCTGCTGAGTCTTACTGACTCACCCAGATCTCTCAGTTTATTGCCAGCATTACCACTGGACATCTCATGGATTACTTGCCCTCTGGGCTTTTAACATGTAAGGTCATTACGTAAGCTCATATGGACCAACACGTGCATTCCTAGAAACGATGGGCGCTGGACTTAATCCAAAGGATCAATGGGAGCTTTGACACAACATTGCAGTTCAGTGGGGTGTACTGTGTTTGAACGCTTAACAGGGATGGCCTGAATCTTTTAGAGGGTCCAACAGCTATCTCGCTTTTTAACACAGCAGGATGCTGCCCCTGCATTACATGCTCTGGGAGAAGGGTCTCCAGTACCAACTCTGGTAGAGATTATCCAGATGGAATATAAAAGTTGCTTTGAAAAGTCATAAGCCTTTTAAAGCCACTGTGTAATGTTAATATTTTAAAGTGACTGAAATAAATGCTATCTGCTAACAACAACATTTAAAGTGGGTGGCAGTCCTGATTCTAGCATACTTAGGCTTTACATCAGAACAAAACTACCATAAATTGTTTAAAAACCACAGTGATATGCAGTTGACACCCACGTATGTTATATTGGTGCCCAAGAACAAATGATACGTGTATAATGTATCTCAGTATGCTCGATGTATTATCCCTGTTAAGAATAATGCAAAGTACTTAAAATCTAAAAAAAAAAAAAAAAAATCTAATACAGTTTAAAAAGAGATATAAGCCTCTCTTGCACACATATATATTCCTCCACATTCTTTATAAAATGATCAGTATTGTTTACAAAACATTCTTTAGATTGATAGCGAAAGATGAACAGGAGATCATCATTTGAGAGCATAAATGAAAGAGTATCTTTATCTATAATGTCCTCTAGTTTTCCCATATTCTTATTTGTGGTAAATATGCTGAAAAAAGAAAAACATATCATTTTCAAATGTTTTCAAATTCACATTGACATGTGAGTACCATGTGAAACACAGAACATTAAGCTGCCAGACATGGACTTTAAGTAACAGTGATTCCTTCACATACTCTAAATAACTGCCAGAAAAGGAAACAAGCTAACAGAATCGCCTATGTCCGTAGTACCTACTCTCAAAGGCAACAACTGCTGAAGCAAAGAAGTGGTACGTTATAAAATCTTCCCTGTGTCGTTTGCAAAGGATGAAGTGCTTTCTGACTCCTTAGATGCAACTCCACAGCACAGTTATTCTGACTGACAAACTAATCTGATTTCTAATCTAAAGTTTGCTTTATCACATTCTGCAGAACTCCCTTCCAAAATGAAATCCAGCTTGCTGTTGACACTTAGCTTGAGATCCCCAAAGCAAAAAGTTTTAGACCATCTGAAGTTTGGAATATTAGCATTTTCCCACTAAAATGTGAATATCAGTTCTCACAATGTTCTAAATGAAAACATATGCCTTAATTTAGGAAGGAAAGCTTTATAGATTTCACCTAGTATATACTGTTTAGAGTTACTGAACACTCTTTTACTGCAATGTGCAGAATGTATTACGCAGAAGGTTCTTTTCTCTCACCTGCGTGCAACGGATTTATAGTGCATCACTTGCTTCTTTTAGGACTGATTAATGGCACTTCAGCAGAAGTTGCAAGCTAAATAGCAGTATTTCCTTTCATTACTTGTTTTCCTTCTGTGAAACATACAGGTGATACTGCTACTAAATTTCTTAGCATTTTAACTACCTGGAAACACATCAGCAAAAGAAAGGAAGGTGAAATGCCACTTCAAAATGTTGTTTTCCCTGGCATTCTTCCTGCCACAAAGGAAAACTTCAGCACATAAAAAAAAAATTCCACTTCAGTGCTTGAAACTAAACACTTGGACTAAACTTTGGAAATAAACTTGGACAAGAAAAACAGAATCTTTCAGTCTATGAAGGGAATTGATTATTAGCAGCTAACTTCTGCTCTGGTTAAATAAGATTCAAGATAGATAGATGAGAAACAGATACACACTGTGACCCCCTCAAAAAGAATATCTTTTAAAAAGCTTCTATTAAATGCTTCTATATCCCTTTTCTCCCAAGCTTAATTAGCACGAATACAGCATCTCTAGGAAATGACATTCAACTTATTTTTACATAGTTCAGCAGTTGCTAATATACTGGAAATCAATTTGCCTGCATTTATTTTCCCACATTTTAACAGATAATTTCCATAACATCCTTAATGCCTAGAATTCTTGTTTGTGTCTTTAGTAACGACTACATATTACTAATCATATAGGTAATGACTACCTATAATCATTAGGCTGAACTTCACAGAGTAAACATTGTATTCTATAGACTGACGATTCAGATTTCAGATAAACATGCTTGCTTAAATATTAAGTATTAACCCCCTATGGCTATCTAAGTCCATGAACAGTGACTCAGTGCAATTATCCTGCGTGTAACAATAAGTGGGCAGTCATGTGGATTTGTAACTTATTAGTTTAAGCATGAAATTAAACAAGCAAGAAAAATTAATGAAAACTATTCAATTTTAGACCAGACTGGTTACAAAATATGAGTTAGCATTATAAACATGACATAATCTCATTTAAAGAGACTGTGTAACACATAGGTTTTACAAATATTTACAGACATTAATCTTGTTAAGTTGATTTGAGAGTTTTATTCAGTAACAGGATTGATTGGCTGGAAAAACAGAGGCTCATACAAAAAAATAGCTGAAAGCTCTTTTTTTGTCAGGATAATGGATTCTTTTCTTAAGTAACTTGTTTTGTTGTCTTTTGTTCCAAGACTATAAGCATTATTAGTAGTTTTCCAACTGGCAAGAGAGGCTGAGATGTTTCATGTTCACCACTCTGCATTGCTTTCTGTTTTCTTACACAGTCCAAGAGCCACTGCAGAGGCAATGGCTTCAAATTCCTTTTGATGCATTCTGTCCTAGATCACCTTTCTTTTGTCCACAGTCAGACCGTGTGTCTGAAGCAGCGCACATACATCTGCTCCATGGGCTCACACGTACTTTGACAGAGATGAACTGTGGATCCTGATCAGCTTTTGAGCAATGAAACTATTCCAGTTTACAATACAACTCTCACATATCTGACACATTCAACATTATTATCCAGCTCCCCGTTGTTTAGTTGCTTCCCATCATCACTGACTTCCAACAGCCAACTCCCCATATAGCTTTCATGTGGCCACAGTTATTTCTGATTGCACTGAGAGGTCATTTCATATACTGCTTGTGTAAGGGATATTGCTTTCTCCTGTGACTTAAAGCAGCTTTTAGGAAATACAGATTTCCTGCTCCCCCCTTTCCAGCTGAAGGCAAAGGTCAGACAGTCTAACAATGAAACATGGTGTCACAGCTTCGTATTTTAGCATGAGAAAATTTACCCACCAAAGTAAAGAGGACAGCTGCTACATACAATTCCATGCACAGTGCCCTAAACATGCTCTCTCCAAAACACGTGCCTGTAACACAAATAAAGACTTGTCCCCACTAAAACAATGCCATTATGCATGTTTTTTCCAAGAAGATGAGATGTTATTAAACAAGCAAAAATCCTGTATCTTTAAATTGGTCTCTCTCTCTCTCTTTTTTTTTTTTTAAAAAAAAAACTAAGAAATGAGAAGTACAATATATTGCTAGACTCAACAGCTAGTGGTCATGCTCATGCTCTATTTCCAGGTTATGCTATGCCCCCAACCTCTCTGCCTTTCCACTGACCTAACAGAAGTATTACACTGAATGGCTGTATGGCTGATCAATGTTGTTGGGACAATTATCCTCTTCTTCTCACTACAAAGTCTACATCTGAGATATCATCCTACTTCTGTCTTCTGCCCCTGAGAAACTGCAGTATCAGCAAGAAAGAACAGTTTTGCCATAAGTTTTTCAGACCAGTATACTACTGTTTAGAGCACCAAGATTCTCACTACACATTTATGAACAACTAGCTTTCAAACAACACTGTCTAGGCAAAGAAAATGGCTGTTTAAAAGAAAACCAATACGCCATCAAAACCTGTTTCATTGGTTGTTTCAGGGTTTGAAAGCATGCTCTTGGGTGTGTAGCTGCACCCATACAGCAAATGTTAGCGTTTGGGCTTATGATCATTGCAGCTCTTCTATTCCATTTGGAGAGAGAGGGGTTCACAGATCTGTCCAGGCTGATGCAGGGTCCCTGTTCGACGGTAACCCATTATCTATGCTATGACATAGCCTGGCGGTCCACAGACTGTAATGCAGCGAGAAGCTTTTGGCTTTGTTAATTCTAATTTCTGCAGAAGCTAAGTGTTCCCCACACAGTATTTGCTTTATGCTCTTTTTGTCAAAACACTTCCAACAGTACCATTCAGAGGAAATGCGGACTATTTTTAGTAATAACTGTATGATGGCAGTTTATACTGTACCAAAGAAATGCCTCCTCAGATCACATGCATGGCTTACCCCATCATCAGCTTCAGGCAGCAGAGTTAAAGATGTTTCAGGGCAAGGTACAAGAAATCTAACACTAATCAATCACAGGTAAACCTACCTCATCCTTTCTGTTACCCTAACTCTGCTTGAAACCAAACTTTTTAGGAGGGTGCTTGCTCCCAAAAGCACACGGCTGCCAGTTAGCCAATCTCTCCAATAGCTTGTTCTTGATTTCAAGCCTCACTCCTTTGGGTTACTCACAGGATATGGAAAAGGCTGAGGCAAACCTCTAAACCCCTTTTCCCTAAAAATTAAGGGACACCATAAGCAGAGCCACTTTTTCTGCCCAATGTACTTCATTCTGCAGATTCTACAGTGAACATCTAGCCACTTACACATATTACAAAACTCACTGTGATGGGTCCTCATCACAGCACTTAACATACTAGTGAAACATAGGGTGGAATAAGAACCTGTACAGCATAGAAATACAGCTGCTTCCAGAATGGCTTCAGTTAAATTAAAACCCTCCATATCCTCATTGACTTCCTTCATTTAAGCAAAATTATTTAAATTATACACATCATCACAGAAAACATTTGCGTTATACCTGGGGTTAGAAAGAGAAAAAATGTTTACTGTATAGAGAGACTTGCCATGTATGAAGAAAATGGATCAGTATAGATTAATTTTGCTCAGGCATCAAAAGCCAAAAAAGAGAAGGAATGAGTGGAGAAACTTTTATGGTTGCCTCTTCTGCAAGGCAAGAGAGAGAAGCAGGGCCTCCTGCATGTTGATCAGATGACTTCTATTTTTCTCGGCTGTTTTGACTACTCTCCAAGTAAGGAGAAAGGCAGGAAAGGAAGAATAAGCCCTACTGCCAACAGAGCAAAAGCATGCTCTACTCACGCTCCAGCTCCTGGATAGCTGCAGCCTGATCAGGAGTACACTACTATTTTTTGGTAGACCTCAATTTCCCTGTTCTCAGTCTGCAATTCTCTGTTGCTGTCTTCAACCATACTGGTTAAAGTGGCAGAGGAAACAACGCAGATGGTTGTGCAGCGACTTCAGTAAAATCCTAGAGCACCTAGGGTTTCTTATTTGGGACCTGGCAATTGGATTCCCGTCTCCAGTTCAGGTGAGTGGTCACAGATTCGTGGCACAGCTCAGTACTCCAACTGCAGGAGGGCCTGCCAAATTAAGCCTCCATTCTAGCACAGAGTTTCTCTGCCCAAGGGAAATAATTTCCCCTACACTGATTCACTGATTTGCAGCTGGTTAAATACTCCCCTCTGCCTGCTTGGTGAGCGTGCACACATACACAAGCACATGGTCTGCAGCTGCAGGGAGAAACCTCAAGGGAGGCAGATCTGTTCATGTGCCATATATGGCCTGCCACCAGTTGAGAAAGCTTCCATTCGCAAGGATAAAACACTGATTTTTAGTATCATATGTTCTTCTAACTGTTTTAGATGAAGGATCAGTCCTGCATCTTAAAACAAACCCCTCTCTGCCCATAAAAATCACTCAGACCCATAAAACTAATTCAGAAGGACTTTGGAAAAAAAATTCCGATTGCAGCAGACTGTGACACTTGGTCTATACAGTATTTCCCCCTTTATGCCTTCCATGTGTCAGTAAGTGCCAAGAAGCTTTTGTTGTGATCTTGGGATACTTCTGAGAAAGGTGAAAGAGGCTGAAGAGTTTTCTCCGTTGTTTATATTTTGGCTTGGGCTTGAGTTAGGCTAGGTCTACACTGCTGTCGCTGCAGTGTCAGTGGCCTGGGCAGTGGGGGCACACAGAAGGGACGTCAACCTGGGTGGCAAATTTAATTCACACTGAACTTCAGGCTCAGTCGGCAATTCAGTGTAACACTGCTTCTCATCTTAACTGGAGCCTATTTTTGAGGTGCGGATGACAGCTGTGTGCGTTGCAGGAATTGTTTTGTGCAGAAGTAGAGAACAAAAAGATCTGATGCTAGGAATGGAACAGGAACCTCAACTCGTTTGACTGTTGGAGTCAAAAGAACAATAAACTAGCCCACATTCTCAGTGCTGAGAAGAAATCTTCAGGTTGGGGATGGCTTCTTGCATCTCAGGAGACGACTAATATGAATGCCAATGAGAGGAAAATAAAATGCTAGGTCACTGAGACTATTAAATACCAAGAGGCAAGAAAAACATATGCAGAAAGGCTCATTAATCATAAAATACCCTTATTGCTCCCTCCAGCTCCTCGCATAGGGGATCCAAGATAAACACTGAAGTTTTAATCTACTTTCAAGAAATTAAACCAAACGACATGAATTTCAGATTTCTCCATGTTTGGATTTCTAAGCAATAAGACTTTAGTATAACTCTATTCCATGCCAGGTACTAGTTTTAAAATGGAAGTCAGATCTCAGAGACTGATGGTGGGAGGTCTGAGATAAATGCACATTACCAAGTAAGTCTACTTCTCTGAAGACATTGAGAGAAAGCAGCATGGGATTCCCCCCACTTACACCAGAAGCGGCTGCTTCTTTTTGTTGTTGTTAGTTGTTCATTTTTATTACAAAGGCGTGTTCCTTTCTCCAGAAAACCTTCCCAGGGTATGGGGACACCAGAAAGTAACCCTTGTGCAGTACTCTCTCTGAAGAAAAGAACTTAAGACTTTTTCCAGAAAGAACTGAAGAGAATCAACAACTAGGGTGCCACAGAAAACTAACAACACTGCTTAGGGAAGTCAGAGGCTAGGATTGCAAAACTGAGCTAAGGATTTTCAGTCTTGCTACTTGATAACATTTTTATTTTATGCTACTACAATAAAGGTCTGCAAATTTGAGATGTAAAAATAAAGTTCTCACAATTAAATGCTAGAGTAAGGATGCTACAGTGAGAAAGTAAGCTATGGTGAAAAATATAAAAACAAGAATCTAAATACCTAATATTTTTGGATGTCTGCTCAAAGTCAGTAGTCAATTACATAAGGCCTAACCTTAAAAATGACTGTCACACAATGACATAGGAACAATTTTTTTCTCTCATCCTTAATGGAGACTCCAAGGAGGCCATTTTCCGCAGGGAGCAACTAATGGCATTGCTGCAGACTAAAGAGAGAAGCCAACACCTAAGCGCACAGTCCCTAATGCCTGCATCCGGCAGCAAAGGCAGACTAATACATTTTCATTTTCCCCAGTTCACTCGATCCCATTTCTCCTCTATTGCAATTTACTATCCCTGTTAGCTTTTCTGCTCTAAATTTTTGTCGGCTTGCTTATTAGCAACTCAGTGAAATGATTCAGTTTCAAGAAAACCTTTTAAAAGTTTTCTTTTTAAAATCACAAGCATTTCGTTGATAGAGGTTAAATTAATAGCTATACTGGTACAAATGAACAGACATGAAACAGTTGTGGGAAAGATGAAACAAAAGGTGGAGATGGAAAACCATTCAGTCCACAGGAGAAGTCTCCTGTTGAGCTACCAGGTATGGATGACTGTAGAGCCACTAGATTCTAGCTTATTCCAGCACAAACAGGGCTGTGCTGCCTGTGGCTTTACAACAGCAAGTGGGACGGGGACGTACTTCAGGATGGCAACACACATACACAGAGGTCCCACTCACATCCCTGTCCGCTGCCCACAGTGAGGCACGGGTGGATTGTCATCTGACCGAAAAGGCATTGACCAAAGAGATGGGAACGCCTTTACCTCTTGGAAACCTGCTAGACTAAGAGATCATCCACTGAAGTGCTCCACAACTGATGGACAGGAGAGTTCAGACACTGCAATCCAGCATGCACTCCAGCAACACCACCCAGTAACCACTTTGCAGAAAGTGGCACACTTGGCACGCTCACTGCCGACTTCTGAGCTGTCAGAATTTCTAGTTCATGGTGCTTCGCACACACATATTTCAGATGGGGCAAAGAGGATACTATTACTTTATTTCAATGGTGGAAATTATTAGTGTATTTCTATGTTCAGTTATCGATGCATATACATTCTCTCAGCCTCATAAACCTCCTCTATATCTGCCAAGCACAATCGGGAGGGGGGAGGAGAGTAAAGGGGGAAGATATTCTGCATTTATATTTCCGTTAATTCAGTAAGAGAAATAGATCAAACGTTCACTTACTGTGTGTTCCAGGACACTTCTCCTAGATACTATATATAGTTTGTCAGATATCAGCGTCTCCCTCACCTACATAGTCATATTAATCCATATAAAACTGTGAGTCATGACACAAAGTTCCATGCAGAAGAGTAAGCCATTCATCCTTCGGGGAGGAGGAGAGGGGAAATTAAGAGCTGTTTCCAATTTAATTGGCAGACTTTACATTTTTGTTCTGCTTCCACTGGAAAGTGTGGTGCTAATTTTTCTGCCATAGTTTGCAACTGCTGTGAGATCTAGATCTGTCAATCTGTTTCATTTATGTTTATCCATTAGAACTTCTAAAAAAATTAAAACAGTATTTGCCATGTGCCTCTGATCAGAAAGCAAATTCTGTGTGCGAAACTATATACATGTGTTGCTCTGGCGATTTAAACGTTCAAAAGCTTTCTGTAATTGGTAAGTCCCTTTCTCAAATAACAAATATTAAAATGGCAGTGTTTAAATGGCAAACTAATTCTCACATCAACTAACTCAAGCCTCAGTGTCCTATGTTAACAGAAAAAAGGAGAGAAGGAATGTGGATTCACTTATGAACCGTTGCCGCATACCCATTGCTTTTATACATTAAGGCACATGTATGCCCCACCCTGCGTTTTACTGTATGTTCCAGTGAAAAACATGATTTCCTGTATACAGCATTTTTTTTTTAACTGAGTAGAGTTCATTTTGAAGTGAGGTTGTGTAGAAAGCAGCAACTCAAACAGATATGTGTTTTAATTTCAACATCACCTACTCCAACACCAAAATGAGCTGCAGGTATTAATTACACGTTCCCTTTTCCAATGCAACAGAGGACAGGGCTTCGATTATCTTCCCTCGTTTTCAGTCTTTGTGTAATTTCTGAATTCTTTTTCAGCTACTTTTTGGCTTTGCACCACATTCTCATTTTCTAATCCAACCATCCCAATCTGGCAGCTGTGCACGACATTTATAGCTATTTCAACTGCAACCCCCTCATCTTGTCCTTTCTGCAAACACTCTCTGAATCAGGGTGGCCAATCTTTGTTTCCTGAGCAATCCAAGGGCTGGTACAGCAGCGAGCGTCACCGGAGACGGGTGAAGGCTAAACTGGCGCAGGGCCTGCATGCCATCCCGTGGGCAAGGGAAAGGAGGAGGGTGCAGGAGCAGCAAATCCTCCGGGGGACGACCGGCACCATCTACCTGAACTCTTTCCAGAGCTCCCCTGGGGCATCCCTAAGGATGGAGGCCTGGAGCACCTAGACGCCCTAACCTATAGGAGGATTGGCCACCTCAAGCCTAAATTAAATAAGTGTAAGAACACAGGCTAGAGGGTCTTTCTGCAGGAGATGAACTTGGGCTAGAGCGCTGCATGACTTCCAGCAGCATCTCCCAAATTAAATCAATTTAATTTGGTTATTATTAGGATAACTAGCTACACCTTTATGGGGCACTAGATCTCACTGCAGTTACTCCACTTGTTTCAAAGTAGGCGACATGCCTTAACAGTTCCACAATAGTCATGTACTAACGTCTTCAAAAACGTCAGATTTCCTCAGACTATCTAGAACTACCATTGGGTCCTTTTGTTTCAGTCAAATCAATAGCAAGATCCAAGATGGCATAAATATTAGAAATAACGTATTACATTTAATACCTACATTCAACAGCTTAACCTGCAGGAGCTCCCCTGAAGCAGAACACTTGGGACTTCCATCAGCCACTAACTGATGCCAGATACTCAAGGTACCTCCAAGGGGAAAACACCCATTTTCTTTGATAAGAAGAGTAGTAGGTAAATTCTACTGCCTTCAGTGGCACACTGGCAGAACAAGACATGAACTGAAAAAAACATAACCAGTAGGGACTAAAGCTGCACAATCTGCCAAGGAAGAAGGGTGTTATAACAATCAGATGTACGTATAACTACACATCCGCTCCCTTCCATCCCCCCCAAGCCAGAATGTGCAATGACAAATTTTTCTTCATCATTAGTATGATGGCAGCATAGCTCGCTAGGCTGCAACATTTCATCAAAAATATAAGGAAATATGAACACATATGTTGCACACTCAATAAATATCTGAGCCGTTAAAGAGCATGCAAATGGTTAAGGGAAAATTACAGGCCCTCAAGTAAAGATTTAAAAGTTATAAGGAAACAAATCTGTACTTGCATATGTTAGCACTAAGCTTCTTGGGGTACAGCTACAGAAAAAGAGACATTTCACCTAAATAAGGGTAGTCTTCTCACAAATTCTAAATATTTAAGCTCCTGTTTTAAGCACGCAAAGGCTATTAACCTACTTTACCTCAAAAAGCTATCTTTGAAGGCAAAACACACATACATGTAGCCAACCCATAACTATCTGGGAAAACAACTTCTTTTTTTTAATTAAGCTTCTTGGCTTCTAAAAGTTGTGGAAACTTTCAAAGGTAGAAAAGGCTAGAGCGAAAAAAGAAAAAAAGAAAAGAAAGAAGAAATGCAACACCAGATAATTTTAAACACTCATATACCTAAAAAGGGCATATTAAACCGCAGCCTTAGTCATAAACCTCCACCAGCAAATCAGTAACAGCACAGAAGAACCACGGCAAGCAAAACCTGCCGTGGGGTGCGTACAGCCGGAGGCAAGCGGGTTACAGTACACTACAACGTACGCCAAAGGAAGTGGGTGTCATACCTCGCGCCGTGCTTCTCCTCCTCTTCCCCCAGCCGCATCTGACCACCTGTAACAGCCTCGCAGGAAGCAGCCGCGCTCCCACATACTTTCCAGCTACACTGCGCCCACCGCAAAATACGCACGCAGCTAGCGGCACATGTGTAAAAATACATGCATGGAGGATCGGCATCAAATCTTTTTTGCAATGATCAGCCTACTTTTCAGGCTTTTTTTTAAAAAAAAAAAAAAAAAAAAAGAAAAGAAAAAAAGAAAAACCAAAAATACAGCCAAAGGGGCAAAAGAGATACCTCCATGCCATTCCCTCCCCTGCCCTTTCCCCTCCACGTAACCCACCCACGCATACACAGCACTGGAAAAAGACCGTAAGCAGAGCACCGCCACGACTGCGTCCTGGGTATCGGGAGTTGCGGTTTTAAGATTAAACATGTAGCAATGAAATTCTGCCCTTTTGACCAGAATTTTCCATTAGCAATTGAGCAGGGGTTAGGGAAAGGAAAGACAGAAAGCGTCTAAATTTCCTCTCGTGTTCAGATGCGGCAGCACGGCTGAGATAACTTCTCAGCGATAAACCAAAACTGGGGCAAAAGAGCGTATGGCAAGTCTCCGCCGGGGACCCCGTGGCGAGCTGCAGCCCCGCGGCCAGCAGGACGGGGTGCGGGACCCCCCTCGCGGGCGCCACCCCCGCACCCTGCCTCCACGGGCAGTGAGTACATTCGCTCTCTCCCTCTTTTCATCGGACGGCAACCCTGAAAACACGCACAGAACCCCGCCACCACCACCACACCAAAACCCAGCAGCTACAGAAGGTGAGGTCTTTCCACCCGTGCCTACAAACACCCCAAACAAAACCAGAGGAGAAGCCCAAGCAAGGAAACGGCAAAGATCTTTATCCTTACGTTGTGCCCCCATGAACTTTTTTTTTTATTATTATTTTTTCTAAGGGTCCCCTGGAAACTATTTGGCCAATTTGCGTACTCTGCAACAACGATTTTCCTTCCTTGAGTTGTTTCAGACGCGTCAATACGCCAGGGGACGGCCCACGGGTGGGGAAAAGAGTTAAAAAATAAACCCAAACATTGAAAAGCTATTTGTAAACTGTTTCACTTGGATGATCATTTCAGCTTGTGGTTTCTCTAACCGAAGAAGAACTGCACCTGCAGTACAAATCACCGAGGGAGACACCTGCTCTATAAATATACAGGAGAATCCTTGCACGGCTACATGTACTCTGACACCTCCTGTTTCAAAATCGAGGATGAACGTGAGGACGCTTTTCATCTCAGGAGGCAGATGCTAACGTGCCCATCATCATGGCACCGTTTTCAAAGAAACTTTAGAGTGAAATAGATGGAAGACAGGAAAAAAAAAGAAGTTTTTCCTCAGAAGGCACTGAATGTGGTTTCAGCTTTACAACAGTCAACGCTCCACTACTGTCCTTAGCAGGGTGTTTGTGCAGTTTCAACAAATATAACATGGGCAACTGATCATTTTTAGTGCCTCTCCCAAAGTCTCTTCCCAACTAAAGAGACTCGTGGTGCCAGGTGTTAAATCATGCAAAGCAAGGGCTATAAATCACGCCATCTCCTGTGCCATGTAGAGGTGATCCGAAACCTGATGTTCCAAACCCGGCACTTGTGCAATCCCCAAAACCGTGCACATTCCCCTGAAACACAGGAGCCTCTTTCTTCCCATGGCAGCTTACTACGAAAGGTCTGTCTCCTGCCGTTAACCACTGCAGATCCAAGGCGATGGCATGCCCCTCGGTTTTATTTTACTTTGTCTAAAGATGAGAATGTGTGATTTTGTTACATTATGAATCAGACTACCTGCTTAAAGGAAAAAAAAAACAAATTAACATGCTGAATTGACCATTTCTTTCATCAAACACACAAAAGTGCAGAGAATCAAACCAACAGCGGCCACAAAGACACCAGCTCTTACTCTTTTCTCCCCCCCACCCAAAGTGGGCAAGTAGACAAGTTTCCTAGCCATGCTCTGAAGGTTTAAATCAGAGCACCAAAATGGACGTTGCTGCGGGCCACAGGCAGGGTGCCTGCGGTAGGAGAGCAGAGGGAGCAGATTCGGCAGCGGACGGCTTCTCACGCAGACCACCCACCTGGTAACCCCATCTTCAGTGCGGCAGGGCCATACAGAGTCATCTGCACTGGCAGCTGAACAGGGCTAGAGAAGACAGCAGATCTGCCCTAATTGGTTCACAGCCCCCTAGGAAATTGTGAATTTTGTTTTTGAGGAGCAAAGGAGCATTTTCTTGAATATTCTAATCACACAGAGATGGCTTCTTGGCCTATTCCTGTACAACCTCTGGGTCCCTCCACCTGTGATCCTATGCAGTTTAGTTTTTCTGCAATAAGGCAGGAGAAGAGCACTCACACAGATTGGCTCTTGTATGCCTTTCTAACAAAAGGCCAAGGCTCCACTCATATTTCTGTGAATTGAGAAGCAAACATATTCAAGAAGTTTTAAAATCCCAGACCAGCACCAATCCTGAAAGTAAAATTTAACAAGTGGAACACAGGCTGAACAAGAAACAAGTAATTCTTGAAATGTGATAGCTCTGGTTAGTCTAAAGAGGCAGGTGCATTAAGTAAAACCTCTGATGTCAGAAAATCTGCAAGTAATCAGGGTGGGCAAATCTCAAAGGCTGGCATTCAAATAAGCATCCCCAACCTTGCTGCTTGCCCCAAGCTTAAACTGAACTGCTCAAACCACACTGGTGTGCAAAGTCGGATTGAAAAGAAAACCCTCAGAAGCTGTAATTCTCTGCACTGCAAGTGAGTACAGGTATCTGGATGTTTCAGGTACTTACAAGGACCAGAATTCAATTCTAGAAATGAGGAAATGGCTCTTTTCCTACTATGTCAAGACCAAATACATTTTCCCGTGACAGATTTCTGTTTTGACACTATTCTTCTGAGACAGGAGGAGGTAAGGAGCCCTAACAGAAGGCTTTTCCTTTCATCCACCACCTTCCATTTCATCTGCTTACAGAACCACAACACTGAACTGGGGACATCAGAAAAAGATCTACAATACAGAGTAATTACAAACAGAAAGATAACTTCACTGTAAGAAATGGAGTGCAGGTGTATGGGGGAAACTAGGCGCTTGCAAAAGGAACAAGGGAAGTGTCTGGCCAAGTGAGCCACTTTTGGTGTCGATGTTTATCCTCCCCCATCACCCCCCAACACACACACTCCTGTAGCTTTAAAGTCTCTCCTTAACTTTGAAATTCTCTGCTGCCAAATGCTGTAGTCAGTTTTCATGTAATTTTAGAAGTTTGTGAAGACTTTGGTCCTGTAAAATTTTCTTGCGACATTACTGACCTTGTTACTCTTCACAGTACTCCAGTTTCCACAAGAAAGAAAAAGTAATTTAAAAAGTTCTACAGGTGATTCAAACACGTACTGTGTTCATCTTCAGATATGACTGGCATCACCCTGAGATCAAAATATCTCCCAGTCTCTATATGAAGGCTTTATAGCTTCAAGTTCTATATGGATAACACTTCAACAGCACAATCATTTTTTTCCACCAAGGAAAAAGATGAAAAGTAGCAGAAATATTTGCAGGAGCTGGCTAATACCAGTTCCAGTTTTCCCTGCAAGACAAAGCTACTTTCACTAAATGAGTCTTGATAGCATCACAGTTTGGTGAGATAGTGAACAATATAAATTATATAAAGTGGTGGCAATCAATGGGGGAGGGAAAAAAGGAGGCTTTATGTATCTGTTGGAAGCAGTAATGGAGAAGAAAAACAAGAAATATTACACTGATTAAGAAATACAAGTAATACACAGGTTGGTGTGCAACAGAACTTGTGTATTACATTTGCAGCCTTGAGTTTTGGTTTAATAACCAGGGCTAGACAAAACAAATCAGACTGTAGCTATACTATATCACATGCCAAATCTTACTTGCTTTGATCTTACAGAATAGTAAAAATGTTAAAAGAGAAAGTTTGGAGACTATTTTAATGATGCTTACAGCTTTTTAGACTTGGAATTTGGTGGTTAGTGCATTAAGCATTACTCACTCTATGAACAAAGTGGAAAGTTGATACAAATTGGCAGATGACTAACTGTCCAAGAAACAGATTACGGAATGAATCACTTTTAGTCTGAAATAAGACAAATGAAGAAGAACAAGGGTAAAAAAGACAAACAAAAAGTTTCCTTGCAGAGTATTTATCTATGCACTGCCTGTGAACTTCTAGCTATGACAAACTGTCCAAAATTTCATAATTTACCATGAGTTTCACATTCAGGTTAGCTCACTGACATGTCACACTATAACTTTAATGCTGTTAATTTGTTTAGCTTTGTGTAAAAAGAATTCTGCACTATGTTTCCCCTCAGTACACATTTTAAAATAGTTAAGGGAATAAATAGACGGTTAGAAATGAAGTTAAATCATTGAGGACTCAGAAGCATTTAGCAGGTTATAGGTCCCACATACAGAAGTATCTCACCTCGGGCACATTAGATACCTGAAGTCAAACCAAAGCAGAATTTAGGTTTCCCCATTTGAGAGTGTGACCTCACCTCAAGTCCGCACATACTTTAATTTTGCTAGTGAAGTTCTAGACATGAGCTGGCCTAATATGCATGGACAGCATTCAGCTTTGCACAAACCCTGCCACTTCTGTTCAAGGCCAGAGAAGAGGGGAGGCAGCAGTGCCCCAACTACCACATCTGCCCAGGGTTTAATGCATCAATTTGTCAGAAAATTAGCCAGGGCTAAAAAGAAAGGGAGAGGGGGAAAAAAAAGAGATCGCTCTGGGTCTAGCACGCTTCTTCTACTCTTCCCATGGTCTCAGGTGTAACCTAGGTTTAAAATCTGAATTTCTGAGAGATGTGGCATGGGTGACATGACCAGATCAGGTTAGACAGAAAAGGCAAGTGGTGCCTAGAATTAGGTGGGAATAACAGCTATTTTCACCAGATAATATTTTTGCACAGTGATTTTTTTTTGGGGGGGGGGGGGAGGAAGGGAGGGGAGAAAGGCTTGCTTGACTGAGTTTTGTTTTTGTCTAGCATTTCTTGAAATTGTCCGTTGCAAATCAAACAGCTCTAGTCTGCACCCCAATCTCTCCTGCCCTGGCAGCAAGCCCTTGGAGCCAAGCTGCAAGCTGGACTAGGACCTTTCCTGTAGCTCACCGCACTGCAAGAACAAGTGCGTGGTGACCTTCAGAAGGCGGGCCATGATGCAGGAGCACCGTGTTGAAGCCACTCACTCAGAAGAAGGGATTATGCTATTTTATCCATGCACTGGATAAAATATTGAACTGGTCCAGGCAGAGAAGCCAGGTGAGAGAGCACTGAGGGCTCCGAAAGACACCACTGTACACTCAGCACGGATGTGCCTCACCTTCCCTTGCATGGCACGCCATGCTCCCACAACTCAGCAACGGTCACTTCGGGAGCCAAGTGTCCCCCCAGGCAGCTCTAGGACTGTTGAGCAAAATTTCAGTTCATTTGGATTTGGTTCCACACTCTCCCTTACACAGGTCCTTGTCTGACCCGGCAGGAAACTCAACCAGCTAACCGTATGCATAAAATGAATAATTTTCTGCAATTTAGCTCCCACAACTGGCTCGCTGTGAGATGAGGCAGATGCCAGTATGGAGGAGAGAATGGGAATCAAATTCACACAGTGACAGTGCCTATTCCCCTTCCTGGGATCAGCCTTCAGTGATTTGGGATATGAGTCTTGTTTCCAAGCCAGCAAAGTTCAGGACATGGATGAGATTCAGACATGTTATTCATTTATCGTGATCCTATGTTCATGACACTTCTGATGGCAAGATTTCCTAAGAACAAGCTGGAATCAGAACACTGAATCTACATCCTTTTGAACTCTGAAGAAAGTCAGGCACTGTATTTTGCAATTCTTACTATTATTCTGTAGACTTCAGTAAGAACTCTCCTTAAATAAATTCTTTAAGTCTATTCCAATGGAAGTTAGCGTTTTCTTCTATACCGATCTAAAAATAATGAAATTCCTCATATTGTTGCCATGTAACAAACAACTGGATTTTTACATGTATCAAAGCTTCTACAACTCTATTTTTAATGTGCTCTTCCCTGTAAGAAGCTACAAGATATAGATTGTCCATCAGGCAGGTTATGTAAGAAACTAGCAAACATATCCAAGATATTTCAGAAAAATCCAAATTAAACATTTAGTGGTAAAGATTGCCCATGCCCACTGATATTGAGGGAGCTGGGACAGCTCTAGATTTGCTGAGGATCTGCATCAGAACGGATTTTTTTAAAAAACTTACCCTGTGTTTAAAAAAGAATAATAAGAAACACCAAACCATCACATCCTTATAAGGAATCACTTACTAGCACAAATATTGCAACAGCAGGCAAAGTAAACATTCCATAAATGCTCAAATTTTCACTAATGTGAAAGAAAGGATTAGCTTTGACTCATTTATGATCTTTAAATCTTACAACAGAGACAACTTGAAAGCGGGTAGCAACACTATCAATTAATGGAGCATATCAGAATACACTGATTGGACTAGTATTACAAGCAGAATACCTTGCAAAAAAGAGTTAAGAACTGATACACTACAACAGCATGGAAGGCATGCTCTGATTGTACAAAACATTAAAAAACAAACAAACAAACTTGTATTCTACACATTACAGAAGCTCAAACAAAATACGGTATGCACTAAGGGTTGCTTTGTTGCACTGTTATAGAACACACGGCATAATCTTTACAAAAAACTTCAGCCTCAGAGGTAAATACGCTAGCACATTTGAAAACTATTACTCAAAAACCAAGAATTTAATAAATCACTTTCCATTTTGCCCCCTCCCTTTTTTTTTCAGTATCACTTTCAGTAGTGGAAAACGTTCATCTTCTCCTAGGTAATAACACAGGTATCCTGCCGGTTGTCATTTACTCTCCAATTCATATTTTCTATTTACTTTCCTGTCGAGATCATATGACCCTAGCCCAAACAGCAATGTAGGTCGCTCTGCAATACCACTATCCTCTCTTTATCTGCGAGGAATGGAAGTGGAGAACAGCAGCGCAGCAAGACGAGGTAGCGTGCCAATTCTTCCCCCCGCTCGACACAAATAGATTATATTTTCCAGATGCACATCTCCGACGTCGAGGCTAAACATCGACAATACTCGCTGTAGTGAGGAGACAGCAGAGCGGAAGATTTTAGCACCGCAACCACTGGTACAATTAGGGTGGATTTTTTTTTTTTTTTTTTTTTGAGGATTTGAGATCTTTCACTGCTGCAGAGCAAATCATTAAAATAAGTTTTTTTTAAAAAAAGCTCAAAGTAACATTTTCCAACCTTTCACTAAGCGTAGGGGCCAAAACCACACATTTTAAAGGTCTTCCACAGTTTTATTATTAGAAGTAGAAACCCTACTGATACTGATGAGTCATTTGTATTGGCGGAAACCAAGAACACCCATTTTCTTCATGTGTTACAAAGCTCTCAGTGTGGTTTTCTATTCATTACTGGTCAAAGTAGTTGACTAAAAAGAAAACAAGAGACAAGAGCTCACCTTTTTGTTATTAAAGCCTGTTTTATACCAACTGGTTTTGTTTATCTCACTTTTAGAGATTACTTATTTTTCACCCTATTCCCCCCCCCCAAAAAAAAGGACCCCCCCCAAAGAGGACTAAGAATTTAAATGCTGTAACAATAAATCCAAAACTACAGAAAGACAACACATTCCCCTTCTGCAAAGGCTTTCATGATAGATTAAGAAAAAAAAAACACAACAAGAATATCAGTTAAAAATCATCAGTCATCATTTTAGGAACCTTATGAGTAATCAAAAAAAAATAGTAGTAAATAAAGACACAGTTACACAAGAGTGTAAGTTTTCCTCTTTATGCAAACAATGAAATCCTTTCACGCTAACGGCCAGAGCTATTGCTGCACAGGGGATAAAAAAAGCAGATTCTAAGACCTAGCAAAATTCTGAAAATTAAAGATAGCTACATCAGGTTTCCGAGTTTGAATCGGAGTATTTTGCCGTCTGAACGGAAGGAATTCTGCCGTAAGGAGGGGTGATGGGTGAGGGGCTACAGCCTTGCGACGTCTAGGCAGGTTCACTATTCGCGTGCTGAGCCTGCCGTACAAAAAGGGGGACCAGCGTTCCGGGGGACGTTTGGGTAAATAAAAACAAACAAGCCAAAACCACCACCAAAATAAACCGGGGAGGTTTACTCCTGCTGAGCGTTCGTAGTAACCAGCCGCACTTCAAACGCGACCGCCGCAGAGGTGCAGCGAATTTCCACTTCGTGCTATGCACAGCAAAACACCCGGCTGTCAAAACGACAGGGTATTTGGATATTACTGGGGAAGAAAACCACAGCAAAGCGGTGACCGGAGAACCGAGAACAACCTTTGAACAACGTATCAGCACAGGCGCTCTTCATGCCTGCGCCTCCTATTGTGGCTAGTTTACAGCGAGGGCAGATCCAAGCGGCACCAGACACGTGAGTCAGCAAGAGCGGCTCGTAGGAAACTGCTGACACGTTAAACTGCTCTCGCGTACCCTGAACACACCTACCCACTAAATAAAAAAAATAAAAAAAAAATAAAATAAAAAAACAGGCTGCATGCAAATCGTTGGTAAAGGAACACCTCCACACTTACAGTTCCTGTTTTCCTAGTTTAGGCTTAAATTGTAAAGCAATCACTAATTAAAAAAAAAAAGAGTCAATGGATGTCAGCTATAATAAGCAGCTATGATTCAGTCTCAAGGGTCACTTGGTTTAGCTGCTTTTATTTGAATAAACTGCTTTTCCTCTTCTCAAAAGGCAAACCTGCTGCTCTACAGCCCAGAACGGCGCAGCAACGGGCAAACCATAAACAGCTCCTGTTTTTCTGAGCAGGGAGACTCCTTTTGAACCTGTGCACCAAAACCCGTCCTAGCTTGGGTGGATGCTCGCAAAGCTCAGGATCAGAAATGAACTTCCAGTTTCCATATCTACCCCCACCAAGTGTAAACTGGAAATCCTCACGCTTTTCTGTTCCCAACAGCTCTTCAAACATCTTTTCTGTTGACATAACAGCAGCAAAAGCTATCATTCAAACTTTATGCAAACTATAGGTTTTAGACACAAATCTCAGAGGACCTGAGACTTTTAGGTCACCTCCGACACCAAGAATGACAAGGAAGCAGCGTACCTCGGGTCCCCGCGACTCCTGCCCCTGCAATCACCACCACCTCCTCCTCCTCCCCTTCCTCCTTTGAGGCACTTCATCGAAAATGTCACAGCTTGCTCCGAGGGCGGATTTACACTAGCAGGTGTAAACAGGAAAGGGAGAGGAAGCGAATAGGCAAAGGAGACTAGGAAAGGAGGCTAAGGAGGGGTACAGATGGAGGGGCTGCATGCCGGCAGCCACCTCACCCTCAGGATAGCTGCAGTTCAGCCCTGGTCACATTATGCCCCTTTGCAGGCAACCTGCTTCAGATGAAGTTGGGATGAGTCTATTGATCTGCTGAGTCCCCAGAACAGCACAGCTGGCGCTTCTCAGATTGCTTCAGTGGCTTTTCTTGCAAGGAGATCAATAGTCAGCTGAGGAGTCTTCTAAGCCCAATTTCTGAAGGATCGAAGCTCTGCCATACACAAACTTTTAGCATAAAGGTTTGCCAGCACCTATTCCCTTGTTCCTTTTTATTTACCTGTTCTGAACGTGTAAGTTATTCTTTAATCAGTGCTAGTAGCTCTGCTAACTCAGGAGCTTCAAGTTCATCACTGGCCACAAAGAAATCTGTATGCATTCCACTGCTTGCCTGCTTTAAAATTATAATTCATAGTCCAACAGTGGCACAGTAAGTAGCACTCTTTTCAATACACTACAAAGATGTTTCTGCCTAACTAAAAAGCAAAATGAACACATTGCAACTCAGCTGGCTATATTCATGCATTTTACATTTTCTTGATGCAAGCTTCAAATGAATGTTTAATATTCAGGCAGCTGCCAAGGTTAATGTCCTTTGGCTGAATTTAAAGAAATGATGACCATTTTTGTAAAAAGCTGAGCAAGCGTTCTGAACACTGTTCTGGAAAACCTTAGGGAGTTACTGGGGGCAGGAACCTATTGTCCATTCAGCTATTACAACAGAATCATTTAGGCACCTCTTCAAATATCAGTAGAGAGCTACAATAACTGAATGAGCCCCTTTCACATTCTCTTAAAGTGTTTGTAGTCAGGAGGAGCACTGAAAGCAGCAGGGGTAACATAGGCTTACAGAAAGCTGACATTTAACAGTTTAAATCCATTTTTTTTTTTCTTCAACACATTAACAGAATGCCTGGTAAATTTCTTCTAATACACTTCACCCCAGAAACCACTAATATGCAATGATCACACTCAAAATTAATAGGAATGGAAACCCAAAGCAAGAGATGAAAGGTGAAAGCATGCATGCCTTCAAATGTAAATCAAATTTGCTAAACACTACAGGTATGTTCATACAACTTGTAAACTGAGCAACCATTCAGTGAGCATTCCTTTGAGTAAAAAGGCATGTACGTTTTCATTTGAATATATAAACTGTGTTCATACTACTTGAATTAAAATCACAAGGGATTCTGTTCACAAATCACACAATGAATGCTATTTGATTTACACTAGTAGTTTATTATAGAGTTTTTATAAAGACAGCTTATATAAAAATGTAATTACTACTGTAACTTTTACCTCACATATACTAGTGTCATGCATCTCATTTTTCAGCTTAGTGCTAAGGACATTCGTTAGCTGCTCTCTGTGAGGGCCCCTCTCTACCTACGTGTATGTGATGTCCTACCCAAAAACAATGCCTCAGACGCCCGATGACTGAACACCTCTCTCTAGTCACTTGGGGATTTGGGGAGGGGGGGGGAATAAAAAAAAGATGTGATTGTTGACTTTTTCTTTCATGGCTGGAAATATTTTTAGAGAAAACCTTCAGGAAAATAACTAATTGGCAATCACACTGCAGCCCTGTTAAGAAAAATAGCCATCACACTTAAGAGCAGAACAATCAAGCAAAGGAAGTTAAAATAAGAAAGGACAGGCAAACTCTGTCACTTACTCCACACCACACACCACCTATACGGAGTTTTAGTTTCATCTCTCTTTGTTGTTAGTTATGCACACACGGAAAGAGACGTGTAAGCCTGCTATACAGTATGGTGATTTTATTAAAGTCATTAATTTCAACGAGTCTCCGAGGCCTTCCAGAGTGTTAAACATTTACCAGAATTTCCTCATACAAAGAATACTGCAAGTGTCATGTCAATGCCTATTTATCGGGATCTGGACCGTTATTCTTAGCTAGCGGCTCATGTCCTATCTCCAACTTTCCTTCACGCCCAGCTCTGCAGAGACCTGCCGATGTTCTCTGCCAGCAGAGCAACCAGAAAGCAAAGAACGAGGGAGAGGACGGCGACCCACTCCCATTACGAATGCAAGCCCTGCAAGCCTGCGTGGCAGCAATGCCACCGGGTGCGTCCCCAGGCAAGGAGAGGGCTACGGACACCGGCCCGAGCGCTCGGTTTCCAAGCGTAAGACACCTGGGCACAAGCAAGTGCTGACGATTAACCAGTCGGGATCTGTTCTCTGCAGCGCATACGTCAGCCGCCTGCCTGCTGCATGCACCTTTCACACCCAGTCCTCGCAAATACAAAAGTTCTCATAAAATCACTTCAGTGTCACTTACAGAGCAGCTTTGCCCAGCACTGCCCAGTTCTGCAGCCTCTGCTTCCATGGAGCCTTTCCGCAAAGGATCTCTAAAGACGTTGACAACCACCCTATCTGCAATGTCACTAGGGGCAACTCTGCCCATCGGAGAGCTCAAGGTACAGAGGAACCCTGTTCAGACAGCTTGTCCGGTACTGCAGAGCAGACTAAGGGGGAAACTAGAGGCAGAGACCTATGATCCTGACTTTGAACCCTCCACTTCCCCACTTAGACAGAGCTTCCTTCCACTTCTTCCAGAGCACCTTCACAACAGCCTTTGAGGCTGGACGGTCTGGTGTGAAAAGCGATGCTGGAAGCGTGGGGTCACCACACTGCAGTGAAGTACAATGCTGATCCAAGTACCCAGATCTAGAGGTGATGCCCAGGCAGGTGCATACAAAATGCAACACAGATTTTCCAAAGAACAAGCTCACGTCTGAAGTGGAATTTAATTTCTCTCTCTCGTATGTAAAGACTCCTAGAGCAGCATTTTAAACCACATCAGCCCATCATACAACTGCTTAACACACTATCTTCCTCATTTCATTCTGTGCATCTCATCAAAAGCAATTATCTCAAATTTCCGTATTTACATACCTGCTGAAGTCAATCTACCCAAGCACCACCACCCTCTTCAAAGTGCAGAGCATTCCCCCCCATCCACAGCAGAATCTCAGCCAAATCTCAGCATCAAAAAAAAAAAAAAAAAACTCATTTTTTGTGCAAGCCTTGGAATACCAAATTAGCACACGCACAAGTTTAGCGACAGCTCCAAAGTCTCACAAAACGGGTTTCCAGCACAAAAACACTGACACGTCTTCAACCAGAGCAAGCAGCAACGCGGTAATTTTGCGATCCCCCCAACATCCTGAAGAGTAATTCTAATAAGATGTCATTCCTGCCGTACGTTTGTTACCATCGCCAAGAACGGGAAAGGCAGTTTGCTCCGGAGCTGCCAGGGCGGCGGTGAGAGGGGCCCGACGATCCCACGCCACCCGCGCCCGGAGCGCGCCGCCCGCTCGGCACGAGTTCACACCTCGCGCCGCTCCCGACGGCCCGCGCCCCGGCCCCGCGCTCCGAGTTCGCGTCTCTCCCCGGAGCTTTAGCGCAAATTAAAAAATAAATAAAAAAAAAAAAAAAAATGGGGGGAGGAAAAAACACACACAGAGCGGCGGAGCAGCGCGGCGCCTCCCGCAGCGCGGCACTGCGCGGGCACACGCGCTCACACTCACTTCAGCGCCTTCCGCGCGCTGCCCGTCACGCAACGCGCGCGTTTCCCGCGCTCCCGCCGCCCAGACCCGCGCAACAGCTGCGCACCGTTTGGGGTGGGGGGTGGGAGGTGGGGGGGGCACGACCCGCCGCCCCGCGCGCGCATGCAGCCTGCCCGCGGTCCCGCGCGGCGCGGCGCAGCGCAGCGGGCGCACTCACCTCGCCTCCGCGCAACTTTCGCGGGTCGCCTCTCGCTGCAGCCGGGCGGGGGGCGGAGCGGGGCGGGGGGGGGGGGGAAAGCTTGCGGTGGCCTTTTTTTTTTTTTTTTTTTTTTGGAGGGGAACGGGGGTTGCTCTTGTTGCTGCTGCTGCTGCTGTTGTTGTTGTTCAGAAATTCTTATTAATATTTCTCTGCGGTTAGAAATCTACACCCTCCCCCCCCAAAAAAAAAGAAAAAAAAAAAAAAAAAACCTAAGCGCAGACGCTCATCACATGGCGATTGCTTTGAACCAGCTGCTTCCAGAGCCAAAGTCTTGCGGAGAAAAATAAAGGGGGAAGGGAGAGAGGGCGGGCGGGGGGGGGGGGGGGAGAGAGGCTGGAGGAGGAGGAGGAGAGAGAGCCGCAGCGGAGGAAGGAGGGGGGGGGGAGTGAAGCGCGCAGCAGGCGCTGCCGGAGCGGCACCCGGGGCCGGCGGCGGCCGCGCACGGCGGTGGCAGCCCGGTGCCCCCCTGGCCGCCCGGCAGGAGGAGGAGGAGGAGGAGGAGGAGGAGGAGGAGGAGGAGGAGGAGGCGGCAGTGCTGCCGCTGCCGCTGCTGCCCCCGCTCTGCGGGCTGCCCGCGCCCCGCCGCCGCCTCGCGCGCGCCCGGGCGCAACGCCGCCTCCTCCCCTCAATCGCTACATTGTTGACATTCGCAGGCTGACATCATCCTCCCCGCCCCGCCGCCCCGCTCCATTCACAACAACGCTACGCCAACGGCGCAGCGCGCCGCGCCGCGCCGCCCGCTCCCTCGGCGGCCGCGGCCCCTACGCACGGAAAGCGGCGTACGGCCGCTCCGCGAATAGCGCCGCCGCCGCTTGACATTCCACCCGCCCCGCCCCTTCGGCCGCCCGCGGGAGGCGCATGCGCGGCGCGGGCCCGCCGCCTCCCTCCGGCGCGGGGGCGTGCGTGTGTGTGCGTGTGCGTGCGCGCGTGCCGGCCCCCGTGTTTGGGCTCGCGCCGCCGGCCGCGGAGGGCTCTGGGAGTCGTAGTTCGCCGCGAGCGGCCGTTGGGGGCGGCGCGCGGCCTCGCCAGCCGCCATGGCGGCGGGGGCGGCGGTGCGAAAGGGCTCTGCGGCGGCGGGCGGGACCTGCGACGGCGGTTGGGCGGGCAGGGCGAAAAAACACCCCCTCGGTCATCCTCCGGGGGGACGCCGGCGCCTCGGCGCTGGTCCGGGTGATATTTTACGCGCCCCGCCCCCGGGGAAACCTCATCCTACGAACATTGACAACCGCAGGCGCCCAACAACCATGAGTCAGCCCTGCCAAGCTTCACAAGGACGGATAAACGCTCCCGAGACGAACAACGACGCCCCTCCGCCACCGCCGCAGCCCCCCTGCCAGTCGTCCCTGGGCGGGATCGTTATTTGCTCGTTGCCTTGTCCCGCAGGGTGTTAAGGTGCGACGTTTCAAGCCCATTTCCCGCTTCGAAGGCTGGCACCATAGTTCCGCTTGCGACGCGGAGAGCTGGCGATTCCTACAAATTACCTTGATTTGCAGCAGGGGCTGCTTTTGAGAAGGAGCTGAAATGTCATGAGATGTGAAATGAAATGGGAGAGTTGGTAAATGAATAAACTGAATTGTATGAGCCTGAGTTATTCAACCGGGCTAAGACTAAAACATAAAGATGAAAGAGTGTCGATGAAACGGAAAGTTAGAAAATAAAATGATTCACGATGGGGGCTAGGAGTGAGAGTCTCTCTGGAGACATCTCTAATTAAAGGGCATTGGATAACTAGAGGGTTACATTTTCTTGGGTCAGTGGTCTTGAAAAAGAAATTGCAGTTGCAATAAATGTCAATGAAGAATGATGGTGACCTACTGCTAACAAAAGCGTATCTAGTAATTAATGCATATGTTTATTATTTTATTCTCTGCTTATGTCAGTTTTTAATGTGTATTCTCTTCCCTCCCCAACTATAGACAGATGATGCACAGTGTTTCACATATCTTCTTTCCGTGAGGAGCAATTTCAATGAAGTTGTTTCACTGCTGTCTTCTGAATTACAGTTTCTTCATCGGGCTACCTGCATTTTCAAAGTCTAGTTAACTACAGAAGGTTATGCAAATACTGTGTATCAACACAGAAACAACTTTTCGTATCTTATGTCAGATACATCATCACTTTTCAAAAGCTTAGTTCTCCCCTGGCTTGCATTTTGCATGGTTGTACGCTTGTGCAAACAGAAAAGCATTCTCAGTTAGTAGCATTTTACACCTACTTTTCATAGCTACATGTGGCTGCATAATAGCACTCCACTGGAGAATTTGACTCATAAACTTATGTTTCCCTTTCCAAGTAATGATTATATAAAACCTTGCTCACAAGTGCCATTTAGGTTCTGATTTCTCAGACATACATAGCACTGAGCATATCAAAAGTCCTACGGTGTGTAACGGGATTTGTTCTGTGTTTAAAAGCTGGCAAGGCTGAGTCTCCTTGTTGCCTTGCTTGTCCTAGAGACACAAAAATAATTTTCTATTGGGGCAAGAGATAAAAATACTACATTCAGAAGGGCTGAGAGATAAAAATAAAAGGCATGCAGCATTTGTAATGCTTTAGTTAGCACTTTGCATGCCCGTTATACCACTGCTTTCAAAGTGCACATACTCTGTTATTTACAACACACTGTAGGAGATACAGCCACAAGTGAGTCAAAGCTGGTCAAACAGAAAACAAAAAGGTCTATATAAACCTCTGCCCACAGCACACATTTCTGAAAAGTGCAATAATTACTGTTTATCTTACTGGCCAATGTTTTAAATTGGATGTTACAATTTGATTTAAAGTAAGTGTAAAATGGAAAATTGTCCCCTTTAGGTCTTACAATTCTTTGTACCCCATGATCAAATTTCCAATGACTTTGGTGTGAACAAGATCACTCTTGAGCAGCATGGAAATCAGCACAGAGTGAAAGAAGCTAGAGCCAGGTAGGAATTGTGCACACAGGCTTCTCAAAATCTCGGTAAGTACCTATATGCAGCTTTGGTACTTGGATGCTGTTAATAATTTTATTATATCAGGGTAAGTAAAAATCTCACTCTTAATGGAAGACAGAGTTCAGATTCCTGTGTATCATTCAGATCATGATTTTATTATAGGCCATTTTATCTGATGGTCATATACCAGAAATCTGGGGAAAAGCTGACAGATTAGATTTGAAAAGATGGGAAGAATATTGCACTAACCAAAAGGAACTTATCATTTTAAAATACTATTTTTATCTTATATATGCTATATTTTAGTACATTGGCTTTCTAATTCACTTCCAAGCTGCTTACATTCCAGTAACAAAAATCTAGTCTGATCCTGTTTTCATTGCTATCAACCATATTCACACCTCAATTTTTGTATACGTAACTATTTCTGAACCATTTTTCTTGTAATACAGCCAAACATATATTCCAGGCAAATACATTTTTTAAAGAGAAGTCATACATAGCCTCTCAAAATGATCAACCATTTGTCAAGCAACAGCAACAAAATAAGATGAGAGTAAATGTGAAGACATGCAATCTAGAAGTTATCTTATATTTCAAGGATAGTTCACCCTGAATGCTGCAACATCCTTAAGAAAAAGCTACCTCAGTACATTCAAGAATTGGCTTTAGCTTAGCCCTATGGACCAATTTCCTGGCTACATACTACCCTTACTAATGTCTTAATTAGGCAGTTTCCCCACAGCTCCATGGCTTCATCCCTTTAGAGAAGACGGTCTGGTTGAGCTTGTGGCTCTTGACCTCCTTTTCAATATTTTCTTTATGGATAACACAAAACTTGCTAGAATATCTGAATTATGAATATCTATTTCAATCATATTTCATATGTATATTTAAAAAATTTAAAATAGAAAGCAATATTGTAAAACATGTCCCAACAGCCCTTTCTGAGATCTCATTTGCATATCAATCTTTTAACTTTTAATAGTCTTAATAGTGCCACTTGTTGGAGAGCCTTGTGTATTGCAGGATATTTCAATCACATATTTATAAAACAAGTGGCTTTTTCCTAGTAATAGATAATTCCTGTCTTAAAGAGTTACAAGAAAAGATCAAAGTACTGCACAGAACAACTTTCATTGCAGTCTCTGCTAAAACCACTCTGCCTTGAAGACACTGTGAATGAGTAGCATGTTAGTGGTACTCTTACACAACTCCATCTTTACAGCGGTAATGGAAGGAGAGACAAACGAAAAATAAGGACAAACCTTGCAGTTTTTAATTGAGGAAAATGTCATTTCCTTCCAATGTACAGTTTATACAGCAGCACCGGGATGGAAAAGATCAGCTTTCCTGGATAAACCCAGGTCCTACACACAGATCTGAGTCATTATTGGTAATTAGACACATATTCTTCTGGGTTGTGCAGGTAGAATTCATGAAATTGCATAATTTTCTTTGCAGTGATTAAGAAATTAAACATTGATTACTGATTATGCTACATGCACCGTATGTCTTTTCACAGCCAGATTCTAACACACGTCAGGTATATTGCATTTCCATGAATACTGACAGTATGAATAGCACACCCGGAGTCAGTAACTGTGACAGCTAAGAAGGAGACATTGTCATGGAGCGTGATGTCAAAGATCCACAATGTAAAGTCTCCACAGCATGGCTTGACATAACATCAAAAGCTCCACAAAGGAACATTTGCCATGTGCAAACCATCAGATTTCCCGTGTGGTGTTTTGAGGAGCCACTGAGATATAATATTTGAAATAAAGTATTAATTTAATAAGTAATTAAAATTTTGTTGTCAAGACTAAAATTATAGTGTCAGGAAGTAAGGCAGGAAAAAAAGAAGGCAGACACTGACCTTCAAAAAAATGGATGTGGATAACAAAATATAAACGGACCTTTAAGGAGCTGTTGACTTAGAATGTCAAGAAACTGAGGGTCAAGAATCATTAAGGTTTATATGTTATGTCCAAACCACTTTGTATGGTCTCTAAGTCAAACATTAGGGTCTCTCTTGCATTTTCTTTTTACAGAAAAGAGCAGTAAACAATTCCAACTGAATGCTTGTCAGAGCTGCCAGACTTTGGGTTGATGTCTAGTAATTTGGGAAAAGCAATTGCAACACCTGTTAGACACTTACAATGAATGGCCTAAGATTATTCTTTTCACTGGTTCTGCGGGAGTCAGCCCCAGAGCAAATACAATCCTTACAGCCCTCTGCTGTCTTGCACTGAAATGCCCTGATAGGCAGTTCAAGTACAGCCCACAGTAAGTTTTGTAGGTAGCCAGTAAAGTTAAGGCTTTATACTACTCCATTTGTCTTTAAAGCAATGCCTTCTTCTGAGATTTTAGTTAGATCTACTATTACTTAATTTTTCTACTATGTTCATTGGTATTTATGATTAATAGGTAATGTTTCACAATTTGCATTTAGAATTGTGTTTTCAAATAGAATATAAAACTATGCTATGTTTTAATATTCCAAAGGTGAAATCTGACAAGTTCCTTGATTCTGTTGGTCTGCGTGATTACTGAGTCTGCTCCTCAAAACAGGGCCATCCAAAATAACATATTTAAACCTCAGTTCATCTGCCCCATCAATGAGAATTGGTGTGGACAAATCAGCTCTGAAAGTCATTTAAGGGCAACTGTGCACCAAGCTCAACCTTTTTTAGCTGAACTTGCTCAGAACAGTTGGGAAACCATTATTTCTACAACTCTCTTTACAGTTATCCGGAAAACAAAGTGATAATGTCTCCAGCAAACCTTAAGAGCATAAACAAAGCATCTGCCTTGACAGGTGTGTCATGCTGCAAATGAAGGAATGCACAAGAGAGTTGGGAAAAAAAGAGCCTCTCAGAAAGGGAAAACTTCTAGGATTTGAGAATAAGGAGGTATTTGCAAAGATTAGCTGAGAGATGATGAGATGGTATTTGTGCTCTAGACACTAAATATCAGGAAGGAGACTTTTTCATTCCATGTTGTATTCAAAAGAAAAGAAATTATTTCTGAACTATCTGGGTCCAAATTCTGACATGTCCCAAAACATCACTAGTCTGGCAAGATTTAATCCTAAATCGTGATTTTGGGAAGGAAAAAAGATGAGTAAGAGAAAAATCTTATTCTGCATTGAGAAATTACTATTTTTAAGGAGTCTTTTACTCTACATAGTCTTTATCATCAATGAGAGTTTAGGCACATACACTAGTGGCTGACTAGACCCAAATCTATTAATTAGAGTAAAAGGCTTGAGGTAATTATTGCTCACAAACACAAATACTGGATTGGTAACAGCTCTGAATCTTTAGCACACATGATTCTGCTTTCATTGGATAACTGGAACAGAGACTTCATATAAATAAATTTGTTTCCTTGCAGGCTGGATTGTGCAGCCACAACAAGGACACATTTCTCGCTTTGTAAGGAATCACAACGAGTTTCTTCAGAGCTGCCAAGTGGTGGTGAAATGTCTAACTAGATGCCCAGCTGCCACTTGTGCCCTTAATAATCTCTTCCCTTGGTCCTTGGTGCCACCCGGCCGCTGTGACAGCTGTGTGTTTCCTTTGCTTATGAAGGAGAACATGTACTCTGCTGAGTGTACTGTTGCTTCGGCATGAAGAGGGATTTCTGTTGTGTTCTAGTGATGAGTCATGCAGGATGTAGCAGATGGCAGAAAATGTGAAGCCATGAAGATATTAAAATACTAGTGAGATTGAGATAGAAGACTGGAGTGCTGGGGGTGGGAGTGAGCAGGGGGAGTGAGCAGGGGGAGAAGGGAGGGGAGGAGGAAGCAGAGTGAAAAGCCACTAGCTTTGACAGAAGCCAGCAGAGGAGAGTGAAATGCAAGTGCACTGGAGATAGACACATCTGTGTTACAGGGTATGACTGAGAAGCTCAGCAAAATACACAGTGGACCTTCAGAGAGAGCAGTAGGAAATAGCGCATGTACACGCAGAGGAATATGAAATTGAAGAGACAAAGGAAGGTTGATATTCATGTTTAGTTTAATAATAATGCAAACTTTTTGCAGCTGGAACATCAGTGGAGCATAAGGAGGTTTATGGAGACTGGGAGTAGTTTCTAACTCTCTGCAAAAGCCAGAGGAGGACAAACAGGAGGTCAGATGAGAGAACATGAAGTATGCAGACATACTGGCAAAGGCAATCAACAGGCATGCCATAGCCACACTGGAGCAACAACTTGCACTGCCTCTGATAGTTTTTTATTAGACAAACTATTTTGGAATTGTTTTTCCTGAGTGCAGTATAATTCTGAGGCAATTTTACAGTACTTCAGTACTACACCAACAGCTTTGGCTTTTGCTAGGGTTATTTATTTTGCTTTTTGCTTTATAGTAACCAAATAACTCGGAACCTCAATAGATCTGTGAGTTTTCACATTATGAAAGATTATTTGATTCACTTACTTATCACATTGATCACTTTTGCCTTTTTTTCCAAAAAAAAAGCTGGATAGCAGGATGTTCTTGTGATTTAAGCATCAGACGGGGACAAAAAATATATAAGAGTGAAGATGCAGAGAGGTTTATAAACTATATTCATGTATTTTCTGATTAACAGATACTGTTTCTGAAATGTTAGCATTTAAGAAAGAGGTCCATCCTATGTCACTGTTCTGTCTTAGAGGGGAAAGCAAGAGTGCATTGGCCTGCAGTTTGCTTTTTTTTTTTTTTTTTTTTTTTTTTTGTAGCTGTGGCAGATAATTATGACCTCGATTACTGGAGTGATTTAAAGCTGCTCTTTGCTGTGTTAACTTAAAGTTGTGAACGATAAAGGTCTGCTGTCAATAGCATATGAGTAGAAAAGAGACTCTGCTGGAACTCTCTGTTATGTTTGAAGTTTGTAGAAACTAGAAATTGAAAAGACCCACTAGCTCACCAAATGAATTCATTGCTTATGCAAGTCAGAAACTCCTTGTACAATGATAACCTTCTTACGTTCCTCAGGAAAAAAACAAAAACAAAAACAAAAAACCCCCCAAAAACGTGAGTATGTTGGGATGTTTCTGAAGAAAATGCTTTGACACAATGCAGTCCATTAGGATGTCTGCATTTTGACCTGGTCTTCCATCTAGGTAATTTTCATATCAAATTTTCAGTGACAGTTGCAGAATGACTAAAACAGTAAAGCTTCATGTAGAACAAAGGTGATTTATTATATGTTTCTCTTTCTTACACTGCAGTCATTGGATCAAAAGGGAAATGTTATTCCAGAGCTGTTGAAATTCTGGTGTTCTTTGAGGAACTGTCAGTTTAGTTTAAGTTTAAAAGTTGTGAGAATGTATGGAATTTAAGACTGATAATATATTTTTTTTTATTAAAAAGAAATTCAAGAAAACATTTTAAAACAAATAATTGGCCAGCTACAATGTTGCAAATCCACATAATGAATTGAGTAAAAGCTTGAAAGCAGTCTGTAAGAAAATGACAATTGGTGATATTTGGTGATTATCCCAAGAGAAAAGGAAAAAGTAAACAAAGATGCAAATAGTGACAATTAAGTTCCATAAAAAGGAACTTCAGTCTTCTAATAGCTGAACTTAATATAACTGAACTAGAAATGTAGGCCAAAAGACCTTTTTTTTTGTTTATGGACTTTTGTGGGTAAGTTGATAGAGGTCCTCAAAGGAATAGACTTGCTAGCTGCAATTTATGTATGATACAGCCTACTTTTGTCCTTAGCTTATGAAATTTGGTCTAGTTTGTCATGACTACTTTCTTTGTTAAAAGGTAAAATGCACATTGGGCAAATGTTCTTTGGCAATTTGCATAAAAAGTGATGACAAAGAGCAATTAGTACTTCATTGTTATGCAGTGAAATGCTACTTTGCTCCTAAGTGACTGTAGAGTAGGGTTTTTTTCTCTCTGTGTGTAAATCTGTTGCGGCATTGTTCTAAAAATAGTACTTAAGAGCCCTCTGCACTCTTTATAAATCAGGGTCTTTGACACACAACTTGATTCACTGTGCAGAGATTTTTCTCACATGATCTTAACACTACGAGTATCACCCAAAATGTTCATCACACTAATAGGCATCAGAATTTTGTTAGATAAAGCAAGATAGAGGAATTTAATATTTTGTCAAATTAGATCTCTATCCTTTTTATCTGGAGATCAGTATTCAAAGTATACTCAGATCACACACAAATAGAAACATATTCCTACCACACACAGCTAGTCTGTACAGAACAAAGAGTCAAGATACCGTTCTCTATGAAGGCTTGATTCTGAGTACAGATTTCATTACTGGCTCACCATAGGATAATGAAATTCCTTTAGGGCAAAGATGAAGTACATCAAAGAGGCAGCATGGAGAGGCAGACTTTGTTAGTGCATGCTCTGTCACCTGCATTACTGGTCGGTCCTTGCCTGCCTTTAATTTGTAAGGAAATGCTAGTAAATCAAAACCTTTTATCGGACCAACAGAAATATATGTATGTATATGTGTATATATATGTGTATATATATGTGTGTGTGTGTGTATAAACATATATACATTTATATGTAGAGACACACATGGACATAAAGATATATTTCTCAAAGTACAAAACCTTCTGGAAGTTGTGAGATTTCTTTGCAGCTGAAATGGAATACAAAAATTAATTCATTTCTTATTTGGAAAAATGACCTACACAGATCTTAAAAGCCTATCTCTATTTAGTTTAAATAAATGCTGCCTGTGCCATGTAGATAAATAGTGCTTCATGTAACTTTGCCTGTTTATTTCTCTAGCAATTGAGAGTAAATTTAGTGCTTATGGAAATGAGATACTAATGCTCTGGAAGACCAAGAGCTGCTGAAGTCATGAATCACTAAAGCTTTCCCACAACGCTTTGCCAATATGGGAACAAAAGGGTTGCCCTATAGAAACACATCATGGCTCTATCTAGTCCAGCATCCTGCCTCTGGCAGCATCCAGTAACTGATGCTTCAGAGTAAATCAAAACCACAGTGAGCACCTAGCTAACTATGTATAGAGGAAAAAAGGTTGATCCTGACTCATAAGAGAACAGTTTATGCCCTGAAGCATGAGGTTTGATTTCCCTTGTATCCGTTTGCTTTACTCACACAGTTGCAAATACTATTTATGCTTAAAAGAGTTTCTAATCCTCTCTTGGATCCTAATCAACAATCTGCCTCAATAACTTGAGTTACCAGGAAGTTCTTCAGGCTGAATATACACTGCATGGAAGTTTTTTGCTTTGTTCATTTAGGGAAAATTTTCCAGCTTTGGCCTAATACGCATTGCCCTGAGGATCAGACCAAACAGTCTAGATGAAAAATACCCAAGCTATCACTCCATTCCCCTTGAGTCTTCCATAACTGAATCAATTAAATCTTTGCTGCCCCCCAATTGCAAAATTATTGGTTTTGAGTCTTTTTTTTTTCATTAACTTCCCTAGCGGCTCTGCTTTCTAGCCTTCTACAAGACTGGGGCAGGTCTTTCTGTAGGAGAGAGGTCTGCCTGGAGATAGAGGATGCTGCTTGGCCCTGCTGCATCTGACACTGCAAAAGAGAGGGCAGCAGCAGGCAGAGAAACAAGGCAGAGAAGACGCTCAGGGAAGGCAGCAGTGATGACAGCTCCTTGCTGCTCTATCAGCATTTCCTCATGGAATAGCAGAGGCTCCATTTTGGCTATTCTGTGGAAATATGTACCATCTCCTGGAAGTCCTGGAAGATTCCCTCTTTTTCCCAGCCTACTCCAAATTTTCTGCTGGTGCAGGTGAGAATGTAGGCAGCCATTTCAAATCTTCCCTTTGAGGACTTTGAACAACCTTGAGCGTCCTTACTGAGTGGTCTGGGTTCCCTGATGGTGAAGCAATAATCCTCCCTATGCTCTCTCCATGGAGTGAGGGTTTCTTCCATGTACCTCTCCAAACAGTCACTTAAATCCCAGCACATGGACCTTAACAGGCAGATCAAAAAATGGCTTAAATACTCCCAGTGGGTCATAAATGCTTAAGCCTGAAGATATGATGCTGAACTCCTGAACAGAGATGTGCCTCCTAAGCAAAGAGGTGCCCAAGCTCTGTAGGGCTGAAAGGTTTTCGTCTCAAAGTTTTGCTTTTGCTGCCTGAGGTTGTCAACTCTACACGTGTGCAAGCAAGTCTCAGTTTTGACAGTGCTAAGCAGGCTGGTGCCTAAGGTTGCGCTTCCAAAACAGCTCAAAACAGTTCTAATCCGCATTGCTGCAATCCTATCCTTACCGCTGGCTGTGTTTTCTGCTTCTCCCCCCTTCTTCCCCCCTTGTGCTGGCACTCATGCTTGTCTGACCCTGAAGTAAGCTGGTTCAGGAGCTAAAGTGGCTACACATTTCTTTGCAGGATTAGTTTTCTGCCAGCTTAACTTCCTGAACCAGCTGACTGGGAGATCAGACAAGACCAGGACTGGCACAAAGGAGGGAGTGGGAAGGACTGGCTGAGGACAGGGCAGAACAGCAGGGATTTGTTTGCAGACTCAAGACTCCATCCACGAAGCATCCCTCAGCCTGATAACTCACTACTAGGTGTTCTGCTTGTGCAATGCTCCTCAGTGCTGAGGCTCACCAGCATCAGAAGTGTGGGGTAGAGAGCCAGCAGCACCTCTGCATTTTAGCAAGAGGCAGTGCTGTAAGTCCAGGGAAGACAGGCAGATTGGTGGAGAGGGGGCGGCAGGAACAGGGCACTGGAGTGGGATAGCCACTGTGCTCAAAAGGTGAGGAAAAAAGTGGTGAGTATGGTAGCTCATTGCAAGCTGAGAGCTGGGAAGCTCTTGAGAGCCACAAGCCCCTTTCTGAGAGAGGCAGAGGCAGCAGGTGAACTGGGAGTACAGCAAGGTATGGGAACAAGCAAACAATATGAGGACTAAGGAGGACCATAAAAATATTTTACTGGATCTGGCCTATTTCCGCTCATCTTTCCACCATAAAGTTGTCTATGCCTCTATTTCTATTACCTGCTGCAGGGTCTCTTCAGTTATAGCTATAGCTATATCAAATACCATACAAAAGCCCCAAATCGGGGCCCTTGTTTTGCACTGATCCTCACACAGAGAATGCAGCCTACCAAATACAAAGGTCTGAAAGTGTTAGTCTGTTTGTCTAGGATGGCTTATGTTATTATTATTTTATTTTTTTTTTTTTGCTTAAGTGACTTTATTTGCATCTTGGGAGAGGTGGGAAGGATGTCCTTAGTGAGCTATACTGAATTTTCCTGAAACAATCAAGTGAAGAGAACACCATTTCACATGAAGAAACTGCTATTTCACCTATACATGTTAAACTGTATTCCTCAGACTACATTTTACATACCTGGGGTATATATGTGTGATCTACTGAAATTACTCAGAGTCTTCCATGATTTATGCTGCCTATCAGTCTTAGTTGTGTGCATAAACTTCAGCAACACATTGTTACTCCTCTCTAAATTACGGTGAAAAATCATCCAAAGATCAACATGGGGCCTGGGGCACTCTGCTTTTCACCTGCTCACCTTTGGAGAGCCCAGACTCTCAGGTGGCAAAATGACTCAGCAAGGCTATGCCTACAGAAATAACAGGCACAGAAAGAAATTAAAGTGGATATCGCCATCACTGTTCAACCTAGTAGCGGCATCCTGGGGATGGGGGTGTCAGGGAGAGCCCAGCCCTCCTGAAGGTAAACGTTGAAGCAGGCTCTTCAAAATACCTTACTATGAGCAGATACAATGGGAATGGGAAGAGATAAGAATTAACATTCAAGTCACTGGAGATTTAACATTTACTGTTGTCACACAGACCCATACCGAGATTATTTGCTTAATCAATATATCATGCAGCATATTATTCCACTATTTGTTTTTGACCCATCAGTCTGCTATGAGAAACTTTGTCAAAAGTGTTTTGAAAACTTGCTGACACTTTGCACTTCCTTAATTTGGCAGGAGTTTTTGCAGGTTTGAGGGGAAAGAGCTGCAGCGCAGCTGCAGAGCTGCCCTGGCCAGATTCTGCATACCAAAATTGACTTTGTCCTTAGGTGCGCACAGTGAGCATCCTCAGCCCTGGGGTCTGCATTACCTACATTTGTTTCTGACTCATATGTTGGAATAGGGAAATTCTTTAGTCTTGGGAAACACCCTTGTTTTTTAAACTCATATTGCGTGCTCTGGCCAGTAGTTTAGCTCTGCAGTTTAGCTTCTTCTGAGCACCCCTGGATACTTTTAACTTTATGAACTTGGCTTTCTCAACTTGCTCCAGAACCTCTTCTACAGAAATGTTTATCTTTATAATATCACAGTTGTAATTTCCATAAATTTCAAAATCCCTCACTACAGTGGAGACAAATGCAAATAATTAATTCAGTTCTTGAAAATGTCTTAATCCCTGTTAATTGCCTCCTTAATTCCTTAGTGACCTGGAGGGCCTACAGAGACACACATGCAGCTTTATTTATGTTTAGTCTATTTGAATAATTATGTATTGTTTATCTTAATATCTTTGGCTATTTGCTCTATCTCCTCCCTCTGATTTACTATCTATTTACAGTTTACTTGTGACTTGTGCTGAGCTGGTTTGGGCAGAATTTCTAACATGTCTGTGTGAAAGCTCCTCTCGTGTTGTCCTGGGGGCAATGACTCTGAAGTTCACAGCACCACGTTGTTCTTCCAGTACAGAAACTCCTGCCTTGAAAGAGCCTTTAAGGCTTTTGAATTTCTTGCAAAGGTTTCACTTGTCTTGGTTCAAGCTAATAATGTACATTCCAAGTCACTGAGATGTTTGTTTTTTTAAAAAAATATTAACAATGATATTAGGCTAAGCCAAGAGAACAATTTAAATTTAAGGCTGTCAGATAGTTTTCTGTTGTCAGCTGCTCATAAACTGTGCCTAATTTTAACCATTGCAGATGATTTCTTCCATACTCTGTGTCAAGCTGATCTATTATTATTATTTTTATCTTTTTTAAGAAGGAGAGTGGGGATTTTTGGAAGGGAGACTGGCAGGTGAGGGAGGAGGAGAGAGAGGGATCTGAATGAAGAGCCTGGAGGAAACAGTGAGACTGCCTCATTCGGGAGACTACAGCGGAAATAAAGCACCTGTATCCAGCAGCCTCTGTTGGCTGCTAGCTTTGTGGACTTACAACATGCCATCTTGTAGCTTGTAATTCATACAAATGAGGATGAGGACAAGACCACAAACTTAATTTATGTATTTGATGTGAACTAGAACTGAGCCAAACCCTTAAAGATACAAGGCTAGTTCACTAACTTACCTAACCTCTAATTCCAAGCAATTTTCATTTTAACTTGTCACTGAAAATGTCACGAGAGAAAAACCCTTTGACTCAGTTATCTTTGCCTTCTTATTATTGCTCTGGTACAAAATGGATTAATTAAAAAGGAGAGAAAAATAATCTCTTCTTTTCTCCCATCTTAAGAGCCGTGTGTGCTGTGTAAAATAAAGAGAGAAAGAAGTAAGTGCTCTAAGCACTGGATTACTTTATGTACTTTATGGGAAAAAAATGGCCAGCTCATTTCAAAGCAAACTATGCTTACAGTAGTTTAAAGGGAAGTAGGAGGAAAGAATAATAATTATATCTGAATTAGCTTAAGGCTAAATTCTGTAAATGAATATGGGTGTGACTGGGCACAATGTTGTCTCAATGTTAACCTGAAGGAAAGAATGAACCTATCAAAAGCAGACTTAATTGCAAAAAGTATTATGCATTTTATTGTATATCCACACAGGGATATTTGATTTTTTTATTTTCTTAGCTGAGTTATGCAAACTAGCCTGCTCCTTATTAGCCTTTATAGTAGCATATTCATATGAAAAATGGTGACAATTTAATTTCACTTTTAAAGATCCAAAGATCAAAAATGGCCAATGTTAGTATTAGCAGAAGAAAGTAAAATCATTCATAACTTGGGTATTTGTGGGCTTTGTTCTAGAGTACATGGGAAAGTGCCTATGGACCTCAGAAAGTAAAGAATAGTAAGTGCATATTCATCTATGGAGTCATTGACATCTCTTTAGGACAGAAGGAATTATATTATTCATTAAGGCCAATAGTCACTGTCATGAAAAACAATAAATCAGAAAGTTATTTAAGAGAGGTTGTCATAGGAAAAAACTTTGATAAATAGAACATTTTAAACAAATTAGGAAAAACAAAAGATAAACAGAATTCAGTCCTATGCAGTGAAAAAGAGAGCTCCTCTTCAACATTTTCTGCTGTTTGCCTGAATTGTCCTCTGAAATGACTAGAGGAATTGGATAGTCCTAGAGAAATTGGTTCACTTCCAATCTCTATCTCCAAGAAAATCTCTTTGGAGAGCTAAGTTCTGTTATGAGACATTACTAGCCTTTTACATCAGGGTTTTACACTACTGGACTGGTCCATCTGATGGAAAGCTTGTGGGTTTACCTCCCTACTCCATGCCAGTCACTGATTATTTCTCCCAGTGAAGCTGTCCATAAGACTGTACATAAGGGATCCACCAACCATGGTCTGAAATGGGCTCCTCACAGGACGGATGCAGTCTTGACCCTCTCTCTGGGTAGAGGCAGAGCAGAGTGTGCCCTACTCAAGAATTTTGCTTGCATAGTTATGATCTTTTGCTGGTGAGCAGTGACTTGCATAGCACATAGGGATTTTCTACAGAAGAGAAAGTAAGCTGAGCTAGCTCAGAGCTTAGAAGCAGTACAGTCACAGCAGCAGAGCTCTTCACCTCCTCAAATCAGCCATGCAGAAAAGAAAGAGGGATCCTGCAAAGGCAGGTAATTAAACTGCCCTCCTGACAGTCCTTAGAGAAATTTTCCTCTAATAATTGATTAAATAGGGAATTCATGTACTGAATTTCAAGATTGGTCTGTCTTCCCCATGACTCTAGCCACTAAGGCAGTGTATGTTTCTAAGTTAGCCACATTAGATCAATTCCCTTATTCTCATCTCGAAAATGGAGTACTGGAGCTGGCAATGTGAGACCTGGGAGCTGTAATGCATTTTGCTCTTGGGTAACCTTGAACTAGTCATATCTTTCTAGCAAACAGTCATGGCAGTGTATATGTTATCTCACTGCTGGTGTTTGCTAGCAATCCCTCTGCTTCATGTTATTCCCACAGAAGAGCTAGTTGATGGGAACCCGTACCTGCACTTCAGCTGCTTTAATGCCAATTCTTGTCTCTTCATGCACATTCAACATTATCAAAAGCTTAAGTTCAGATGCATGACTTTGCACTGAACTTGTGGAGAAGTAGACACCTCAGTTTTCTCTTCTCTGTAATGGAGATTACCTCTTTATTAAGCACTTTGAGATATACTGTAGGACAGTGCCCTGTAAGAGGATATTGCTACTTGTTAATATTATCCAAGCCCTCATACCTTGGCAGAAACATAAGTTCTGAACACTCAAAACCAAGAAATCAAAGAAAAGCATATCTTGTTACTTACCAATTGCAAAATAATAATAAGACAAGAACAATGCTTCATGTTCTGGTGGTAGAGAAGAAATTTTTTGCAGCATCCAGAAATGTATGAGATAAAAATTCTTTCTCAACTGACAAAGACTCATCCAAACAGATCAAAAAGAGAAGGAAAACCAAAACAACAAGCTCAGAAGTTGCCTTTGCCTTGTACTGGGAGTCAGAAAGTGTCAAAGGATGTGTCATATCTTAAAAGGCTAAATGAAAAGTTATAGTTCCTCTGTACATGAAGAAAGAAAAGCTTTATTGAAGTAGTTTCTTTGTCGCATCCTATAAAAATATTATGAGGACAGCATGTATAAAAGCATAAGAATAATATAGGTTCTTGGAAATTCATGTAAAGGCAAGTTTCTCTGTTTTATAGCATAATGAGAAAGGGCAATCACTCCCAATGCCAGTGCTTCTAATTATCTGGGATTTTTTGCTATAGTTCCTAGATTTTTCTGCTAAAAATCTAAGACACTTCCTGAAAACAGGCTGTTATGGACATCATCAGAGTGAATTATAACTGCTGTCCCTCTCTCCTAACTCTGATTATTCTAATATTCACAATAATCTAATTATTATCCTAATCATTAGTCTCATATTCATATTCTGATATGTTAATATTCGTATTGTCTAGAAATGCATTCTTCAAAATCAAGAGCTGAGATTTTCTGTGATCAATTTTGGCAGAGCATCCAAGAGAGGTGACACACCAGCAGGGCCTCTCCTGTAGAGGTACAGTGCAGCTGCACTCTCACGCTACGCAATGTGGTTGCGGCTACAGAGTTGCATAAATGCTAACCCATATTGTGGCTGCCATTCTTTAGTCTGGATCAGTTTGCTGCCAGGCCAGACCTTGAAAAAGATTGGATAAAACTGGGGTTTGCTTTATAATTGTTTGGCATATGATGGTCCTGAGATTCCTTCTGTCAACGAAAGAGGTAAAGTTTCAGAAGTTCCAGCAGTTGTCTTTCTTTTCCACTCTGTGTGCTGATTCCTGCAGAATACCGGTGGTCTGAGTGAGCATGGTTGACAAAGTTGCCATGTACATCCCTTCCGTGCATACTAGACATTGCCCTGCTCCGCTCCTCGCCCTGCTGGAAACACTTGACCTGTTTTCTCTCTCTTTCCAATGCAGGAGGAAGGCTGAGGGAGCTGGATGAAACTGCTTTCGGTGCTCTTTTAGGGGGGGAAGCACTGAAATATTTCCACTCAGCTTAAAGTTGCAGATGTAGGCTAGAATACCAACAGATTAAGTTATCCTCAGTTGATCTAATAGTCCTCCCTGTCAGTGAAATTTGCATGTACAGTAAACCTAAGGGAGGTAAGTAGGAATGTTTTTACTCAGAGTATCCCAGTTGTGTCTGTGTCTTATTTCAAGTGCATCTGGGATGCTGCTGTTGAGGGTAAATTTGCTGAACAACCACTGTATTTACCCTGTGTCTTTTTGCATAGTTTGGCAGCCTCTCCATGTGCCAGGAACCTCTGCAGTGATGTTGCATGATCAGAGTTGGGTGGATGACAGGACTTATGGTCCCAGGCTTGCTGCCAGAAAGGCATGCAGAGAGAATTTTTAAAATGCAGCAGCATAAATTCAGATTGAAATGGGGAGCTAGAATATGGGGACTTGAAGAATCCCGGGACAGGCCAGCTCAGGTACAGCACAGACTCTTTTCCTGACCAGGTTGAAAATGTCTCAGTTCAAATTAACAGGAAGAAATTCTGCTTTCAATTAGGTAAGATTAACTTTCTTGGGGTAAATTCTTTGATCAATACCTGTGCAAATTGGGTGTCAGTCAGTCAGTTGTGAAGTGGCACTGATTTATAGGAGGAGAATGGCTTTACCTGGAGCAGATCATTGGAGACCCTGTCCCATTGACTTCACTGGGAGTTACATGACTACAGCTGAGACCATTGCTAACCCAGACAATCTGATAGACACCATCCATTTACTCTGTTGGCTAGCATACTTTATTAATTTTTGTAATGAGCTTAGGAAATGTGATTGGCATCAATAAAGCTTTATCCAGAATATTGACTGTTTCTTCTCTTTGTCTAACAAACCACTACAAGCTCTCATTCTCTCCTTCTTCCCAGCCAAAGAATACTGCTAAAAAACATAACTAAAATCAGGTATTTCTCCTATATTTATGCTACAGACATATGTACTCTGAGAATAGCTGCTGCATGCCCTTCTCCCAGTTAAATACCACATAAAACAAACCTTAAGCATAATTCTGATAAATAGCTAGCTATGATTTCTGTTAACAAAGCTTTTTTTATACATGCTGGAGAAGAAGCAGATTGGGAGTGATGTTAGCAATATATTGTCTTCTCACAATTGTTATAGTGGCATATCATCACCTCGTTTTATTTCTTCCATCTGTTTCATGCTGGGTTTGCTATAATGCTACTTTGAGAATACTGTAATTGTTTGTTTGTATTGATATTGAAAAAAAAACCAAAAATTTCTTGAAGACACCATAAGGAGTATGATGGGATCATGGTAAATGCAAGGAAGTTATGAACAGAGACTCAGGCTGCTGCAAGATACAGAATCTGTGGAAGAAATGATTATTAAGGTTATTAAGGGAGAAAGAGAAAGAAAGATGTTCTCGTGGCTAAGGCAGTGTACTGATACTGAAGAGATCTGGCCTTTAGTCCTGGCTGCATTATCGGATTCCTTTGCACCCTCTGACAAATCACTTAATCTCTCATTGTCTCAGTTCTTCACCTGCAAAATGGGAGTAAATAAAATTTCCTTACCTCACTGATCTACTTTGGAGTTAAATCCACTCAAAAGTTATGAAATGCTCAGCATTAAAGTGACGAGCACAGGGGAAAATGAGTAAATTGATGAATTCTAACTCTCTGCTTGTGATGAGTTCAAGCAAGTTATTTTTCTGGTCAGTGAACGTGGAATGAAGACAAACATTGGCTTCCTCCTAGTCAGAGAAACATCAACGACCAGTGTTTTGTGTGAAGTCATAACAAAGTCTGAGGTACTTTTAATGATGATATATCAGTAAAGAAAAAAAGAAAAGTGAGAAACTCTTTTTTCCTATTACATCAAGGAAAAAATACCCAAGAAAGGGAACGATAGATATCCTAATTGGAGATAAGGGAAGCTTGAATAGAGGAAATGTACAACTTTTCTATCACTGGGAAACTTTTAAAGATTAAAACAAGTATGAGCTTAACTTTTCACTACCTTCTACCACAATCAATTACATCTAGGCATAGTGAGAATAAAACAATTCGCATTTAACTAGTTGCATTTTATATTCCCCTTGCACCTGTACAAATGACCACAGAAGGCTCCAGGCATGGAGAATCCATTCCCACAGATTTCCAACATAACATGATCTGAGGATGTTGCTCAATTCTTCAGTGCCATGGCTGTAACCAAAGTTACAGAGATATGATGTAAATGCTATCACTGAATCACATCCAGAAAGCTTCCTAATCCTAGGTAACTACTATGTGATGCTGTATGTGTTTGGAACTGATAAGGAAATCTTTTAAACTTCCTATTATCTTTGATTAGATATGGGTTTCGGTTTTGATTTAGTGTTAGGCACCTACCATGAGGAACAAAGGAGGTGTCACAGATAGTAGAGATAATTGTTTTAAAAAGTGAGATTCTGAAGAGAATAAAAAGCAGGTTGATGAATTTCTTCTTGTTTTATTGATTATCCTTTCACTAAGATTATCCATCTGTGGAAACATATGCTTTCAAAGAAGTTAATCTTATCTGTGCAATGACTAACACGCATTTAAATTTCTCACTGTCACATAGTAGTGACATGCCTTTAAAACAGGCCCATCTCCCAAGTGTGCCAAACACCAGTGACCCTGACTGGTTTTCCATTAGTATACGGACAAGCAGTTTGCTCTGAATCACTTCTTCCTTCATGGCTCACGTGTGTTTGAAAATTATTTGCAGGCAGATGCTGACAATTTCCTGAAGAAACTTCATGGTTCATTACCTCTCTTTATGATAGCGGCAAAATAAATTGCTGTAAGTCAGTTAATGTGATAGAAAATGTTCAAATTTCCAATAATAATAATAATAATAATAAAGTCTCAATCCTGCTTTCTAAACTCTTCCAAAATACTTTCCAAATCACCTGCCAGTCTACATTTGCACAGTTATTGAGTATTACTTTGTGTTAAGTAGAACAAAGGTTGCCTCTGCAATGCAAATACTGCCGTTTTATGAAGCTACTTAAAGTTATTCTTCAGGAAAAACATAATGTGAGCAATTTAGTGCAGCTACTAAATGAGCAGAGAAGAAACAAAGAGCTAGGCTTGTTGCTTCTGCTGTACGTTGCTTGCTAGGTCCCTAACATGGGTTAGAATTATAGCATACAACAGAATATTGGTTAAATACATGCTCACGTATCTCTCTAGAGAGGGATGGACATACATCACACAGTAAGTGCATAACTACCGGGTATACTGTGGTGATCATAAAACGAGTAAAGATGGTGCAGTAAGCAGGAAAGAGCAGAGTCAGGAATTTCCAGATTCTAGTGCTGTCTTTGCCACTGCCCCTGCATATTAGCACTGTTAAACAGCTGTGCTGTTTTAATGTTTTGCTGAATGGCCTGGAGATCAGGTTTTCAAAGAGGCTTTAACTGAGCTGACTCTCATGGTCACTGGGGAATAATAACATGGGTGCTTTGGGGCTCTCTCCTGCCAATCAGGAGGGAGATTTTCTCCAGGGCTAAGCTTGGATTCTGGGACCGTGTTGGCACAGCCCTTGTGTATTATCACAGCTCATGACTCTCCAAAGGGCAAAATGCAACCAGGTGAACAAAAAATGAGAAAGCTGCAAACAAGAGTTTAGCTAAAGTGGGATTTTCTTGATTGCCATGGGAGATACTGCGTGAACAAAAGGGAGAGGGTGGCATAGCCGAATGTGACATGCCCTGAGACAGGAAAAGTGCTTTTGAAAATCAATGCTAAAGAATTTGCTTAGCAATCAAGCACATGATGCCCCTCTATTTTGAACGATAAAGCACCAGATTCTATAGGTAACTGTGCTACATCCAGGGTGGGTGGCTGGTTATGACCTCAATAACATATGTTTGTGTTGATGAAGTACGCAGGTAGAAAATCATAATCTCATAGCACACGAATCATTCTACAGAGGAGATTTGCATCCTAAAAGCGTGCCCTAAGCCAGAAGATAAGTCTTCCAAAGCCTGTATTTACCACATGTAGCACATGTTTAACTCTGGGTGATGTGATTTCACTTACAGTTGAAGCTAATACCACAGCTCAAACTCCAAGGGTACATAGAGATGAGCTTCCATAGTCACTCCTCCATAGGAAAGTATTTCGTTTCCTCTTTTTATTCTTCTCCTTGATACACTGCTGCTGTGCATGCACAAAGTGTTTAAAAGTGTGTAACACTGGACAGACTAAACATTTCAGAATGAAGAAAGAAAAAGTTTCCAGGCATGGGGGAAAGCCAGGTGTTGTATCCTGTTTCTTATTTTTCCATTAAGTCTGATCAGTAAGTAAGGGAATAGAATCGAAATGCAGACCTGTAAGATCATTGCTGAGATGAAAGCAGAATCTCAGCATGAAGGCACAAAGGCACAAGAAAGAAAAAGAGGGAAGTAAAAGAGGAAGCAAAAGGGAAAACTTCAGTAGAAAAATCCAAAGCACCAGAATGGCTGATTTCAGCTTCAGAGAGTCGCCCTGAGCATACATTAAACTGGGTTCAGCTGCTCTATGTACCATCAAATATTTCATATTAATAATTAACAAGTCACTGGCTGTCAGAGCAAGATTCAAATGGATGGAAGGGGAGTTTGGGTCACCTTTCTTAGGACTGAGAGTCTTAATGAAGGGGTAGCTTTACTGCACTGTTGAGGAATGATGATATACTAGATAGAAGGATTAAGGGATATACATCTTGAAGGCTCCCTCCATGCTTACTCCCCCATAGGAGAGTATTTCATTTCCTCTTTTTATTCTTCTCCTTGATACACTGCTGCTGTGCACACATAAAGGGCTTGATCTTGCCTGCCGCTGTGTGATGCACCCAGCGTACATCTCTGGAAAATTAGCTAGCATGTATGCAAACTCAACAGCAAAAGGTGCTGTGTATCAGGGACATGACTGTGTTCAAAGGCTGTTATAAATCAGAGTGCTTGGTGTGTCTTTGCTGGGAACATTCTCATCTATCAAAGTGATTTTTAAAATTGTGCCTAATTCCCATTTGTGAACTAGGCTGTTCACTGAAATCTCTTTCAATGGCTTGTTGTGGCTTTAAATTTTCCTCTCAACACTTCTTTTCACCTTCAAATCTACTTGAACATGAACATACGTGATATACTATAAGGCACTGAGTTTACTGCCTTCCTATTGATCACTGATGGGCTGTTACAACTCATGCCATTAATGAACAGCTCAAAGTCCACAGGTTATTGAAACCATAGTTTTACTTGTTACTGTCATGAAGTAGGAGAATGAGACTGTAAGAATTCAAAGAGACACCGGGAGGCCTTAACAGCCTTAGCTGCAGAACCACTGGTGACTGAAACTAGAAAAAGACCCACAGAAAGTGGTGAACAGGATTTAAGAGAGAAACTGAAGAAACAGGAGTCTCTACAAGATCATCTGGGAGGATTTATGAAGTCAAGCTGCCATTTGCACTTAAAAGCTATGCAGAATTACATTTGTTCTAGCCATACAGAAGGACAGACAGACACCGACAAACTCTGAAAGCCCAGAAAAATAAGTGGCACATTTCAAAGTGCTAATTACAATTTCTTTCCCTTGGATATTAATCCACTGACTGTAATTAAGCTCCCTCTGTTTTTGAGATCTTGGCAAGGTCTAAGAAAAGAGAAAGCGAGTGAGAAAGTGCACTTGCTAGCCAAGCAGATTTTTTACTAAGCTCTATCAGCCCTAATTAATAGACCTTTGTGTAAGACCAATGAGAAATCACATTTCCAATAGAACTGAATCAAATGGCCTTGGCTACCTCTATGCATGCAGTTGTTAGGAGCCAGGCCACAGCCAGGATTTATACATTCAGAGGATGAAAAGGAGGCATTGCAGGGGGGAAGGAGGATGAACAAGCTTTTCCCCCTAACTCCTTCTTCTCCTTTTTGTTGCTTTGTTCTGTTTGTAATCTTACCAGATGGCTAAGGCAGCCTAGAGAAGAGATTGCCTGAACCAGGCAGGTGATGAGGCCAGCAGCAGGGACTCCGACAGTGACTGAAGAAACCGATACAGCTCTCTAACCCTTGCTGCTAGCGAAGTGCTTCGTTATTCTTCTTTTGCTCACAGCTACATTGTGTTTTGTCCTTTTCTGATGGCCAAGAAAGATGTCAGAAGCCAGATCCTTGGCTGGCACATGTAAGAACAGCGTCTCATGAGCATTGCTGATCTGAGCTAATTGCAGATTTAGCCCTTAATTCCTGCACACCCTGGCTCTGTGCTTCTCCTTATGGCTTCTCCTATGAATATGTAGGTATACTGCTCTCAGAGCAGGGAGCACCTAGCCATTTCCCACAGCTGTACCTGGTGCACAACATGTTTTTCTTCCCACCCACACTAGGGTAATGCTGTGGGCAAACAGTGGTGCGATAAGAGACAGAATCTGGTCGGGGAAAGGATTCAGAGATCCTCAGAAATCTCTAAAGAGAAAAAATATTGATTATGCCAACATTCCTATCAACAGTAGACCGGACTGTTTCCCACATGCAGATGCAGTCCCTATCCTGCAGCAGCAGCAGCCTACTTGAGGCTGCTTGGTGGTTTAGGATGCTCCTAGGTGCATTCAAAGAGGCCATGGGCAAGACATTTGTGAGGCAGCTGTGGACTGAAAGTGAGCAGGATGCAGGGCAAGTTACGCTCACATCCACTCTGGGGCTAGTTTTCAAGCCACCAGGTCTGTTTGTGTTCATTGATCCTTTGTAATCCTGTTGAACCCAGATCAAAAACATGGAGCTTCCAGGAAAGGTTGAAACAGCTCATTCTTAGATTCTGTAGCAGCTTTCAGCAATTCAGTGTAAAGAGTTAGCCCTTTAAGAAAATAAATCTGTTAAGCATTTCATTTAACATAATGTATAATCTGACTCTACTGTCCTAAAAGCCAATAGCAAAAATCCTCTCTACTAGAATAGGAGCAACATTGGATCCTATTATTGCACTGATGAAACTGTAATAGCAGAACAATGCACACAACAGCTTCTAATTATTGTACAACACAACACTCCTGTCAAAGACCCACTTTTTGTCAATTCTCTAATATTATTTTGGCAACTTGACATAAATTAAAGTACATTTAAAAAACTAGTATTCATACACGATGATCTAAACAATAGAATGCTTGTCTTTGTAGTTAAAAAAATAAACTGAAAGCCACAAAACAAAAGAAGAAATACCATAAGGATATGATAGGCTTATTTTTTGTAGCTAAGCTTACATGCAGTATAAATATCCTTTGTCTGATATTTTTTCTGGAGACTTAAGCACTGAAAAAAAAAATGCTAGTATTTCCTTCCTTAATCCTTATTATAGTTATCTTTTAATCCCTTTTAAAACTTTTTGGGGAATAGGACCTTAATAGTGTCAATTTCTTTGTACATCTTTGTATCATCCTCAAACAGCATTAAGACTTTTTGTATCTTTTAAAAGTGGCAGCACTTGTCTTAGAAAGGCAGCAGTGTTTAGTTACTTTTATGTGAACTGATAACTCCCGAAAAAAAGATAAAGTTGGATCAGAGATAGCTCTCATAAGAGTTTTTGCTGGGGGTTTGATTTTTTTTTCCAAAAATGCAATTTAGCCACAGCAGTCAGGATGGAAAGAGCGTTACTGATTCTTTTGGTAGCACATGTCATATTTGCTTCTTACCCAAAATGAAAGTGCACGTGGTCTCCATCAATTGGGGCTACTAGACCTTCTACTAGACCTTCCTGAAGAAAATCAATGGTCTTAAGGAAGAGCTAACCATTTTCCAAAAGGCCAGAACTAAGGAAGTTTTTCTGAAAAATGTCCTCAATCTAGTCAGTATAATGGCAGACCTTTTGAGCTTTGGCAGTGGAGTGAAGTTGCCCAGGAAACATGAGAAACAAAGAAAAAGGCTGGCAATTTGTTGTTACCAGAAGCAGAAGAACCGGAACGTTATCTTCACATCTGGAAGTATCAAATCACCACCAGGTGCTGAATCAGACATTTGAAGTGAAGAACCTGCAAGAATCAACTAGAAGAGAAGGAACACAGATGGTGGAGTAGAAAACTGAGAAATGCTTCTTGTTTCAAATGAGACAAACCTCAGAGAAGCCCATAAGGGCCTCCCAGCTGGTCAAAGTTGAGACAGACAATACATATGATCCTCTCCTCCACCCCAGCCAGGTGGGGAGGAAGCGCATAAGGCTCTTCAAGGCACAGATGGATCCCACTGCACTTCACAGCTTCACCCCTCTGTGAGGTGAAGAACATCATCACAACAATAAAGGACACTCATGTGTTGGCAGCCCAGACTGGTGTATTTGGTGGTGACTACACTGTCCATTAAAGACACTGCTACTTTTTAGACGCTTAGATGATTCCCAGGATCTCTGAAAGGTTACAGGTTTCCTTCTTAAATGGTGAATTAAAGAGGTATAGGTGCTGGTGAGCATTTTATTAAAGTGCCTCTAATCTTACTTACCTTTAATCTTTTTATACACTATGCAGTGAAACTGCATTATCATGCACACCTTTCTCATGAGGCACGCTGGCTAGACTCTTCTGGCCAATAACAACATTTTCTGAGTTTTCAGAAATGACAAATGATTTCTTAATGCAGAAATGCTAGGGCTTCACTGCAGTCACAAAAGCAGATTAAATTAGTATTGACCTCCATGCTGCGGTACGTAGGTATCAGTAGAACACATGACAGCTCTGTATACTGGTCCTCATTCTGCTGGATGAAATGAAATCATCACTGACCTAAAAATTGGCAGCTGCCCCTGCACCAGTGAGAACAGCCTGGATTCATTGGCTGAAGTAAAGAAAGTACCAACATCTATCATGTATATTTGGAACGTCAAAAGAAAGAATTTTCCAGAAACTCAATACCTCTGTTGACATAACTGATTTGCAATGTGGGAAGCATTATATCAAATTGGGAATTGTTCAATGATATCCTACTGGTGTCCCCTAAGCTGTGAATCTGTGGTCATGTGGATAAACTGCGCTGCCAGAAAGATTTCCATGCTGAAGAATGGGAGAAAAGTGAAGCTAACAATGACAGATAATGTACAGTGATGAAGAGAACTAAAGAAATCATTCATGTTGCTTGGGGCTGAAGGGCTAATATCAGTAAGAAAGTATTTTTATCCTATGAGAAATTAAAAATTCCTACATTAGTAAGGGCTCACTGTTGCTTGCAAAGGGATAATAGATCCTGTAAATAGGATATAGAAAAGGCAGACATTTTCAGAAAGATTTCTGTTCCGTGGGTGGAATGGAACAGGACGATACGTCCAGCTCAGAAGAAGGTAGGGCAAGAACTTGAAGCCTCTCAGGTACAGAAAAAAGGACGTGAAGCAGCATCCGCTGGAGATCGAAATTTTCAAATCATCCTGTTCAGATTACTCATAGCCAAGAGACTGAAAGAAATGAATCAGGCTGCTCAGATATTTAAAGATTTCTGATATTGTGGAAAGGAATGAATGCTGTGGTTCAGGGAAATATAAGACCCCGATGGAGATTTTGGGCAAGATCTAATTCAGGACTCTACAAAGAATAAGATAAGCTACAGTTACAGTTAAAATTATAACACATATCAGTTAGCATGGTTTCAGGGGTAGCACGCCTCATCACGAAAAACACACTGCTTTTTTTTTTTCTTTTCTTTCTTTTTTTTTTTTTTTTTTGACAGGACCGCCAGCCTGCAGGTCTGTAGAATTTCACACTAATATTTCTCAATGCCATTTGACTTAATACCACATTATCTTTTGATTGAAATCTTGCACAGTGAGGAGCTCTTTCTTGGAAAGTAGTACTGAAGAGAAGGACACAGGGGTCATTGCAAATAATTACCTAACCACAAGCACTTAATGCAATGCTGTGGGAAAAATTGGCCAGTACAACCCATTGATGTATAATAAGGGAATATAAAGTAAAAGTAGGGAAGTGATTTTGAATTAATGACTGCTATTATGATACTTTGTCCACTTCTCATTTTCATGCTTCAAGAAAGACATGAAATACTGCAGACATTTCAAAAGAGAGCTACAGAAATGACCCAAGGACTAGAAAACAAACCCAAAAGATAAAGCTTATGCAGTTTGAGATGGCTAAGAGATGACTTGGTCAGTATTTACAGGTATTTATACAGAGAAATGAGATCCTGTGCAATGTTTTAATCTCACTGATAAAAGTACAACAAGATCCAATATCTGTAAGCTGAAGTCAAATGAATTCAACCTTGAAATAAAACCAACTTCCTAACAGTGATGATAAATGAATATTGAAATAGCTTTCCATAATGGTGGTAGCCCTGACATTACCTCATAGCTTTAGAATGAGATCAGTTACCGTTCTGAATAATGCCTTTTTCTGGCAGAGAGTCTATGGAGAAGATGGCTGATATGACTATTTCTGGCCTTTTCTGCCTATTTTCTGGAAGTAGGAAGCAGAGACTCATTGTCTCCTTCACGGGCGAGTGAAGTGCAGGACAATCCACCTTGCCCTCATGTGCTTAACTACATGCAGAAATGTGATAGGCAATGACTAGAGCAAATTCCCGTGTCTCGGGGATTTTGTCATGGCAAAACTGGGTATGTTAATCTCTGGGACACCTGAGATGATATACCCTAGAGCTGTGGGCCGATGCAAGGCAAGGCGGGGCTGGGGTTTTTAAGTGGCGTAATGGTTTAGGACCAGGACAGTAGTGCTGGGGCTATGCACAGGGGCAGTGGTGACGCCCAATGGACCCATCTAGGCATCCAGATCATCTAATTATTTCCTTTCCCCTGAAGTGGCCATAGGTATAAATCTTTATTTGTCCTACTTTGGGCCTGTGGCGTGTGGCTGGGGTCTTGAAGCTTAATTTAAATTTTCAGTCCGTATCTTCTTCACATTGTTCAGACTGTATGTGGGTTACATAAGAACAAAATGATTCTATATAGATGCTACTATAAAACCAGTTAGGAGCTAAACTAAGCTAACTGTTGTAGTGATGAAATTGAAGTCTTGTTAAAAACATAGGCTTGACAATCATCTGTAAAGCAAAGGCTTATTACTAGCAAGGGAAGGTCACTGGCCCTGCAGGCATCTAGTTAAGGTACAAAGCCATCAGGAAACCAAGCCTAGGGATCAAAGTGAACTGTTGCCTGCTGGTCCAGATCCTTGCACTGGGTAGGCTCAGACGAACACCAGTGCCAGGGGAAGAAAGAGGACACAAATAAGCACGTGAGGATGAAGGAATAAGGTCACTCATTTTGGCAACAGTTTTGCTCAGATGTGATGTCAAGTTACACTCTGAAAAACCACATGTTCACCAATGCCACCCAGTAATCTATGTATGTGATGATCTCTGAAGGGGTCCTTGCTACCGCTGAAAAATTTTTCAAGTTCCATAATGGAAAAAAAGGTTGAGAACTTTTTTCCTGTCCTTTCCTGTCTGATTAGCTATGGTTCTATTGCTAGGATAGGAAAAATTAGCTGACAGAAGGACTATGAGAGAACAGCAAAGGTGGTCATGTTAGTATGATATCAAATATGGAAATGTTTAGCCCCTGCTAGTGAAAGCACTAGTGAATACCATTTGTCCCAGTCTCCATTGACTGATGTTTTGTAGACAGTGTTGGTTTAGCTAGTTGGGTTCCTTCAGACTGTCTCTGAACAGGCCTGCCTCTCCTGTTATTTTTGTGTTTTTAACACCATTTTTATTCCATACATATTGAAAAAAATCCTTTTACAATTAAAATGACTGTTAAATATTTTGTTATACAAATAGCCTGTGTTTTTTCAGACTCTACTCTCTACTCCTGAGATAGCCACATTATTGATACCAAGATTTAAGAAAGAAAAAAGATATATTAAAAGCCTGGATTAATACATACATGCAATATGGTATAATTATTGAAAAAAAATTCCGAAGGGTGTTGACGTTAAGAATGATAATATTCTTATGCTCATTCATGAAACAGGATCAATCCTCTCACTGGAAAATTCATGTAAAACATATTTTCTTTCCCTGTTCAAAGAAGTGTGTTCATTTTGAGTCCAGGTGTGCATACAGATTAGGTCTGGATAGGACATGGCTATCAAACTTCGTCACAGCTGGCTCTGCTCTGTTTGTCAGCAGTGCTCATATATACATAAATACATAAAGACACCTTATTCTAAGACATTTTTCTACCGGGATCATAAATTTATATTAGGGTACTTTTATTATAGTCTGCTCTTCCTGGCTTGAAAAAAAACATCAGAGTATAATTTGATCCTCCCCATTTGCTGCCTTTCTGTTCTGTTCCTCCTCTGAAGAGAAGGAGTTTGCTGTAACTAGTGGCCAGGAGATGCCTTGAGGAAAGCTTGGTCCCCCATAAATAGGAAATGACAGAGAAAGCTGCAATCATGAAAGAAGGGGCTATGAAGAATTTTAACAACATTCTTCAAAAGGCTTCTTGTGAACAGTCACCAAAATTTAATTCTCGAATGTTTAAGCTCTCCTGAAATGTTACATATTCTAAAGGGAGGAGAAATATCAATCTTCTCTAGTCTTTCTAAACCCCCAAAATTTTTAGCTGTACATTTTCTCATAAGGAAAACACATGAAACACTTCAAATACGGGAAGCATTCCACTCTCCGTGCAAAAGCACAAGCAGTTGGGTTTTGGTGTGGTTTGCCATCGACACCAGCACATGCTTCTTGTGGTTGTTGTTAATGTTCCCTTTCTTAAGTCAATCCGAGCAGCCCTCGGCACTAGTTGCTGCTGTCCAAAGGACTGACTGGAAGACTTTCCTTCAGCTGCTCTTACAAGGCAGGTTAACAGTTAACACTCGCTGTTACAACCTGCTGTTGCAGGTGTGGCTGTTTTACAATTTGTTGGTAAAGCTGCATAAAGCTGCATTTTGCCCCCAGATATGACCAGGATTGCTGAGTAAGGGCTTGCTGTCTGAAAAATTACTGTCTAACCCTGAGCTTGCTGTGCTCTCAAGGACAGCCCATGCTGATTTTGAGGTGAGGGAGGGCAATGGACTGCAGTGCCACTCCCAGCCCCAAAACTGCCTGGTTGTGCAGTGGGAATTACCTTGAACAGTGGACTCCTCCGTCCTGTGACCCTGGAAACTGCAGGAAAGAAAAACTTCCCAGGGAAAGGTATGTATTAAAGTATCTGACTAAAGAAAGTCACTCTGAAGTGCAGCAAGCAAGCATGTACTGGTCAAGGAATTAGATTACTCAAGGTGGTGACTCATCCAATAACTATTCAGTGTTTGTGGTTAAAAGAGAAACCTTTGCCAGAGAATGACTAAAATCCATTGGCACAAGCTTTAAAGGAATCATGACTGGGCCTAAATGACTGTATACGCAAGTGGCTTATTTTTCCTCCCCTTTCTACTGAAGCAACACGGAGGATGAAAAAATACACCATCCCTGTTTACGTAGATTATTACAGCACCGGAGTAGCCTCAGGGGGCCTTTCCAGCAAGCACTCTCGATGGGGCCAGGTTCAGACTTACATTTCCTTGTTCAGGCTCGGCTGTGATTTTGTGTTCATTTTAAAGGCTTGAGTTGGCAGTGTACAGCTACCTCCAGGGCATTCATTCTTGCCTCATTGAATGGTATAGAGGAGGAGGAAGAACAAATCCCAAGATCTCTGCTGTTTTGCCACAGAAACAAACAAAAGAAAAAGCAGAATAAGTGACTTTTGCAGGCTACACTGGCTAATCTAAGCGCATTCACTGCAAAGTGCTGAACACCTCTTCCGGAGCTGCTGAGTCTGGAAGTGGCTGTCACTCAGCATCCGACAGGATCAAACCAAAGTCATCTCAAGTGATTCAAAGAAGCTATCAGTAATATATGCAAAAAAGCAGGAAGGACATGGTGTGATTGACAGGCAAATAAGGTGCTTATTTTTGTTCTCACTGCTCTTCAAAGTTGTTTTAAAGTTATCATTTTCTGCGTTTAATTCTGAGCTCCCCAATGCCCTGATTTTTTTCTCCATACAGCCTGGCAAACCATATTTACTGTCTTTGTCAAAGGTCAGTGCAATATTTCAGTGGCACAGGCTGTCAGCAAACATGCTTAAAAGACCTTGGGAATATCTGGTTGCTTTTGTCGGGGTTCTGTGGCTGTAAGGGAACTATGCAATAAGGCAACAGCCTGGCATACGCAGATGTATGTTTCCCTCCAGTAAAGGTTAAAGCACAGCCCTGGCATCGTTCAGAAAAGCCTTCCCACACCTGCTTTTGATTTCCGCTTACTATTTCTGGTAATGAAAACTGGAGCTGCTTCTATAGGTTTGGGGTGCAGAAGGCCTTCTACACCTTTTCTTTTTCTTAAAAGCAAGCCTGGGATTAAATGAATGTTTAAGGCTCGAAAAGATGAAACCAGAGAATTTCTGGAAGGAGGAGAAAAAGGGAAAAAGCTTGCTCTCTGTTGTTATTTTTTACTGCTGATCCAGATGGGAAGCTAAAGTTCCCTTTTGTCTTTTTCAAACCTCCACTGTTTTTTCACCAGAAAAGCTGCTGCTTGCTGGAGCTGCCCCTTTTTAGGGATTAACATGGAAATGACAGAATCATAGCCTGTTTTACAACAAGCTATTGAGCTTCCTGTTGAAACAAATTCCTTTCCAGCACTTTCTTCCCCTGTTTGCCAGTCAGCCTTTTGTTCTCTGTCTTTTCAAAGCTGGGCTGTGTTGTCTCAACGAAAGGTGTTATCCTTGCCAAATGCACTTTTCTGTGGCTCCCCCCACCCCGAGTGCTGCTGAGACAGTGCCAGACTCCTGCTCTCCCAACAGGCTTTGGCAGTCATTGGGGTGCACTAAATCCTCAGAGCCATCCTTGCTCATGGGTCACCACCAGTGCCGTTCCCCGACTTCAGCAGGACATTTGGGTGTCTTCTGTTTTTTCTGGGCGCGATTTCTTGAAACACCTGAGGGAGCAAGGCATCATGCTCCCATGGGCCCTGGCCAAAGAAACTGCTGCCTAAATGACTCTGTGAGAACCTGAGTCCAGCACTCAGATGCCACTGACTTTCCAGGAAACAAAACAAAACCTTATTCAGCACTTACCTAACCTTTCTAGGATCTAGCACTTCTCATCAGCCTGAATTTCCCCTGGAAAACATGAGCAAGATCACCGGTTCCTGTTGCTGCTGAGGTTTTTCACTCCGTGGCTCACATCTCCACCCTGCCTGTCTTAGCTGGGCTTTGCTCTGCTGAAGCATTCCCAGAGCAGCACTATGCTATGCAAAAAGTTGTGGATGAAACCCTCAGGGCAACACCGCTCCTACACCAGCTGCATGTTCAGGGTATTTCCCTAGGAACAGGCAATGCCCAGGCTTCGCTTGTGTGCTCCTCATTTGGAGAAACCATTTTGACTGCTCCTCTCCCGTAGGATCCTTCCCCAACAGGGCCATAACAAACGGGCTGGCTTTCACGGAAGAGATTAAGAGAGGCTTACGCGAAGTGGTCACAGCTTGGCAAGTAGGGCAACCTCTGCATGTGCAGGCGGGAGCCCTGGATTCGTAACCCGCTCCCGTGAGACATGCGGAGCTGTGAGCCCAGCTGCTCTCCCCAGCAGCTGCTCTGTTTGTGGGCTAATGGCCATGCGAAGCCAGCACAGAGCAGCTGAGCAATGTGCCTCAGATAAGAAAGGGCTGAGCAAGTTTTGGCAGCCCTCTCCAGGCGAAAGGCCCAAATGGAGTGAAGGATGTAGCAGTCCATGTTGGGCTTTGCCTCGTCTGCTCTCTCCTCTGATTGTAATGCACTTTTGAATGATGTTGTCTCCTCACTCACCTTGCCAGCTTCTCAAGTTCCTGTTGTTAGGCTGTTGACTCTCTGCATGCAAAAGGTGGAGAATGTGGGCTCCAGTCTTGCAACTATGATTTCTACTGGTCTGAATGGTGAAGTGATACAGTCACTGGGTTGATTTAGCCTTGCGTACTTCAGCTCTCTTGGACCTGTTTGCAGATCTTGTCCTATGACTCCAACCGTATCTTTCCTTATCAGCGTTTTTGCTCATTGAGGATTTTGGTCTAATAATAATAATGTGATGTCAGTGCCTCTAAGTGCCATTTTGAATAGATGTGAATGTGCAGATCTGAGTGTTTCACTTTGAGATTTGGACTAGATGATTTCCAGAAGTGCCTTCCAACCTCAACAATTCTGTGTTAGTCTCTCTGTGTGATTTTTTTTATAAGCAGCGACATTCTTGCCCTTCCCCTCTCCACCCTTTTAAATCCCTTCTGGTGCTTTTTTACGCTTTTGCATCCCATTAAAGTTATTAGCAAATACTTAGGAGAAGTGTAGTTTGGCCTATCCACTCTGAAAGCATCTCATCTAAATGAGAATTTTATAGGCAGGTTTCAAACCTCGCAGGTCAGTTTAATGTTTTCCAGACATTGCACATTCTCTTTTAGCATTCATAAAATGGATTGACTCCATCATTTATCTCACACCTCTGCAAGGGAGTCTGTCTGCGTGCTAATATCCCTATATTAACACACAGGACAGAATCCCAATGGCTGTGTAAGTGGAGTGAAACTGAAGATGTTGGGCCTTGAAGAAATGAACAGTATCCGGTCCAGAGTTAAGTGCAGCATAATGCTTAGCTCCAGGGAAAGCAGGAAGGATGCAGAAAAACAGTCTCTGCTAAGACATTCATTTACTATGTATTTTGCATCTCATAATTATTTCCTATCAGTTTTCTCCACCATCTTTAAACCACAGTGGATCAAACGCATTCTCTTGAAAGAAACCTGCAATTGTTAATTGGTATATGTTATGCATAAAGAAATATAATAACAAGCTTTTCACTTTGGCAGTATTATATTGTGCTGATTTATCCACAGTCCCATTTTTCTTGGTAATGTATGCTGAAAGTGCTCTAACATCCCCTATCCTATACCTTAAGGATTCCTACTTAAAACAACAATCATATCCTTACTGCCTTTGGCACTATTTGCTGATTAACCATCTGCTGTCATCAAAGTCTCCATGAAGAACTGTGTGTGCTGCAGTGCTGACTGAGCAGGCTGCATTTGGCAATACCAGAACATGGAAATATTAGAAGCAGCAGCTGTAAAAAGATGAGTGTCCCACATAGTGAATCACGGACTCAACAAAAGGCCAAGGGAAGAGCCCTGGTATTTCAGGAGCTGCGAATAGCTCTAATAATCGCCACTGCCACTATCAGCCTAAGTTGTGCTTCTTCAGATGAAACGTTTTGCTCATTGTCTGGTACCTTACGCGATTAGTCTCACTGAGGCTCAAATCTCCTCAAGTATTACTGTGATATTACATTGACTTCTGTACTCTCCCTTTCAAATAAATAACATCTGCAGGAAATAATTGCTGTGAATTTAAATGACACACTATCTGCCCTCAATTTTTAGGAAGAAAGATTACTGAATAACCAGGAAAAGCTACTTGGTCAAGAACACTCATTTATGTAAATGAAGAAGCAAAAATGCCTCGTTTGACGGAGATCTGACCTTCTGCAGCATAGTTTTACTGCTCATTTGCTTCAGGTATTTGTTGATTTTCGTTTGTTGTGGAGTTCTTAAATCATTATTTTCTATGATGAAATAACTGCCGTTAGACCCAGTGATGCTAGTCTAGGCAGCATAATAGTAATAATACCAAACCTAGCACACCGTAATAACACATTGCGTAAAGACTCTCTCCATATCAAAACTGCTCCTAAAAAATAAAATTCACCTGCTCATTTTACTATTATGTACCATGTGCTCAAATTTGAAGGGTGGCTTTGTGAACGAGCCAGACGGATAATACGTTCGGGTGCGTGCATCGGCCCATAGATAGGATGGAGGGACGCTGGGACCCTGGCTCTGTGCTGCTCTGGCAGGGTGCAGAGGACACCAGCTCGTCGACACTCTAGGTGGACAATGACTGCTCCTTGCACCAAACGCTTTACAGGACTGTGGCTCAAGGCCAGAGAGGGCTGCATTTCACTCCGGGTGCAGCTGGCTTTGGGTCGAACCATGGCAACCATTTCACAGTGTGCAGAAAAGCAATTTAACAAATCTGGACAGGAAGGGAATAACTTCCTCTCATCTCCCATCTGAAACTACTGGGATAATTTTAGGGGGGGAAAAAAAAGTGTTACTTTGAGCTTGGAAATTTTTCTCAGGCACAGCATTTGAACCCCAAGCTGAAAATGTAGCAGATACCCTTTTTCAGTTTCTGGTATGCTCTTAACAAAATGTATTTGCTGCACTTGAACCTCTATCTAACTGAACATCCTCCTCTTCTCCCCCCCCCCCCCCCAAAAAAAAAGCCCCCTCAGAAAAATTAATCAAACCAAACCAACAATGCAATCCTGATAGATGGAGAACAACAACAGTCTCCGTGAAGCTTCTAGCTAGAGACATCCCCAGAACATGTGATGTGGTGAACAAACACATGGTGAAAACCTAAGAACATCTCTGTCTTTAGAAATAGGCTCACGAATTTTAAACAGTCCTCCAGTGACTTCAGTGTTTCTACCTGAGACCCGCACTTTATTCTGCAATCCAATTAAAAAAGAGAGCTTTTAGGCATGGCTGGGTGATGACACAGAAGTCAAGCAGCAGTGAGAGATTCTAGGTTACTATACACAATAGTTAATGTCATTAGGGCATTAAGGGATGCAACAATTGTTCTTAATTTAGAAACAAAGAGCAGAGGGACGAGGAACAGCTGAGGGAGTCATATGTGCATGTGCACTAACAGAGAATCTGTAGTGCTGGAGCTGGAGGACGTGTTTTCAAGTTGACATGGAAAGAACCCACTTTGAAGTTCCCAGGCTGAGTAAAATCAATATCTAAACGCTTCAATGAAACGTGTTTGATGTCGTCTACATGTGGAAACCCAACAGAGGCCACTTATAATTGAATAGAACTAGACTGAGCAAAGTAGGTCATATTACAGCTTTGTTTGGGAAGCAGCACTGCACCTGGCAGAGCAGCGTCCTTAGTGCTTCGTATCTGGCACTGGAGGATAGGACGGATACACACCCACACCCGCCCCAGACCCAACTGCAACAGCACGTACACGCATCTGTTTAGATCCCACCTATGAGTATTTTCTGGAAAGATTATGGTTAAATTACCAGATTCTGTCAAGTGGCTGCTTGAACCCATCTCACACAGCAGGCATTTGCAAGGGCTATTTATAGAGCGACTGTGACTGCAGTGGTGCTGAGGGTATGTCAGCGTTTCCATTACGGACTCCTATAACTTGGCAGTACAGTACCCACTCCAGGCTAGAACCTGACATGAAGGGTGGGATTTTGTTCTAAAGCAAATAATACATCTTACCTTTGGGTTCCTTTCTCCGAAACCACTAAAATTTTTAGTATATCTGATAGATTTTTGACTGCCTACTGCTTTTTTTTTTAATTATTTTTTAAAAGAAAGTATAAACCTTCCTGATCCTTAAAACACAGTTTTTCATGGCCAGAAATTGAACTATGTAGGAAAAACAGAGATGTCTAGAGTACCAGAGGTGGCAAATAGACACCTCTGAGCATTTATTTATGCCAGTTTTTGGCTGATGGCTGTATATAGTGTTACATGCTGAGATTTTGTGTTCCTGGGGAGTATAACATGCTCCTTTGACTATGAAGAGGACTATCAGGTGTTCCTCACAAGACATGGACAGCTATTCTTCTGTTACGCTTGACACCGTCTGACACTGTCACATGTTTCCTGGCACAGTTGTTCAAGAACATGTGGGTCCGCCTACACCTGCTGCTTTTCACAACCTATGCACATCTTGACATCTGTATTTCTCGTGCCACCCGGCCGCTGGGGTCAAAGAGCGAGCCTGTGATTGTTTTGCACATTGCACGACGCCCTTGTGGATCTCACGTCAGGCAGAGCCTGGGAAGAAGAAGAACTAGCTTGCTCGGTTGCTTTGCGCTCGGATAACTCCACCCACGTACTGCCCAAATAGTGCATGACCGCAGCTGTGGCTTGAGCACTGCGCTCGCAAGCAGGATGGAAACATCCTGCGCCCACATGCTTGGTAGCTACTATACATGTGCGTACATGAAGTGCGGCTGGAGCCACCTTCTCTGTAAACAGGGCAAAACGCAGACAGGAGGTGGGCTCGCAGGCCAGAGGGTGCGTGAGAGCTGCAGCACTTGCCCTACTCCACTGCTCAGTGGAATGATTTTCTTGATGTGCCCTTCCTCTCTTATTTCCTCACCCCAAACGCCCGCTTGCGGTGCAGCCCAAGAGGGATCCTAGTGTCTGGCAACCCCAGCTCCACGCCTGCTCTGGTATGGAGTCTGGATGTACATTGATTTTTCTGTTTTTCTCAGACTGCACTCATCCGTCATTTTATATTACTGGAAAGACCATTAGCAATAAAATAAAGGATGAAAGGTACAAAACCCATTAGAGTGCTTACTTCATGTGTATGAGAGAGCAAAACAATTAAAAGCACATCAGCTTATAAAAATGCTGATACAGTTATTAGCACAGTGAATAACATTCAGAGCAGGATACCAAGGGATAGAGATGAAATCTTCCCTTTCCTTTCACCCTCCCTTCCCAGGAAGCAAAAGGGAGGCATGTGATATTTCATAACAGTGTTGAATGCATGTAAGTGTAGATATTGTAAATGAGTAAGATGAAAAGAAGATTAAATAGTAAAATCGAGGAACATTACACAACAACTATTCAGCAGTTGGCTTATATGTGAATGAATTTCAGACCCACAATGATAAAACGAGAGAGAAAGATAGCAAGGTTAAATTTAAAAGGAAGAGGTGGCAGTATAGTCCTAGAATGAGTTTATTTTAAGTGGGAAAAGAAGCACAAGAAAAGAACAAGTTGGATTAATTCCACTGATAGAATGATTTAACCAAAACCCTTCTGAGAGCTCGATACACTGTGAGGACAGTATAAATAAGAACAAAACTATATAAATATCTGACAACAAGCAGGCACTCATCTACCTTCCTGAACAGTCTTATATTACATGCAAGGAGAAACATCTGCTATGTGTAATTTGTAGCTTTTCTTTTCATTATCTGCCTTTTTTTTTTTTCCTCAGCAGCCTCAGTGACATGCCCAGGGTCTAGAGCCCCAGGTAGCTCCACTCCAATCAGTACGAATGAGCACCTCTGGCTGGTGACATCGGGACACCTACTGCAGCTTTTAGGTCCATTTACTTCACCAGTTAATACGTTCGGTGCCTCTGTACCTCATTAGTTCCCCATTTCAGGTAGATTTTGGCACTTTCAAATAGTGTCTTGGGTGGTCAGGGTAAGTTGGTGCCGACATGTTTTGGAGGCTGGCTATGCTTGAGAGCTTGCACAGAACAGAAGATTTTCTAAGAGCTGCAGTGTATTTTGGGAACAGAATTCTTCATGAAAGATATTTTTGATGAAGCTGGTGTTGAAAACGTTGCATGCACTTTGTTTATTTCTACGTTTCTCTTCCTTTTTTCACTCTGCAATGCTGCCAAGGAAAGAGCTCCTCCTGTTTCACTGGTGAGCTCCAGGCAGCCACAGAGTCTTCTAGCGGAGAGAAAAGTGAGCTAAGGAGGGGATGCCTGGGGATGCCGAAATCCACACTGCCAACTTGGGAGTTTGATGGAGAGGGCCACGGCAGGGCAGAGGTGACCCCGATTTACCTCTCTCTGGCAGCTGAAGGAGCAGTGATGGGTTGTGGCTCAAGAGGGTTGCATTTCCTGTTTAAGTGCATTGGCCACAGGTATAGAAAGGCAGAGCTAAAACAAACAAAACAGAAGGAAAGAAATGATCTTATAACCACAAACAAATAGTCAATGTTATGCAGCTGAAGGAAAAGTTTGAGTAGTCTGTATTTGCTGAAGAGAAGCTCAGACAGCGTGTAACAGCAGGGGCTGTGTACCTCGTCCAAGGACAGCTTTGCCCTTGTAGGCCTTTTCTATCATCTCCCATGATATCAGAAAATCGCTGTCATCATAAATGCCTCCTAACCGATGACAGTGATGTACCACAGTGGGGTGGATGAGTAAAGAGCGGCGGGGGTGCCGAGGTGACACGGTTAGCACAGCTGGCAGCATCCGTCTGCAGCTGTGGATGCGCCCCCGCGCTGGCGCGCTTTCCCTGCCCGAGGGCGCGCTCTTCTTGGGCAGAGACCCTTGCGCTCCTTGGTCCTCCTGGTCACTGTTGCTGCCTGCTTGTGGCTAAGAGCTCAAAACTGCTGGTCAGTCAGTTGAACTCACTGTAAGCGTAACGCAATGGTGCGTGTGACGTGCTCTCTGTGCCATCCGTGCTCCCTTTTTTTCTAGAAAACGGCATGTGTGAATACAGATTTTGTCCTGGGCAGAAAGACTGTTACTAGAACTTCGTTGTATTTTGCCAGAAGTTAAGCATTTTATCCATGCCCAAACTTCCACTAGCTTAATCATATCAGCGCAAATCTGTCTGGATTGATTTAGGATGTGGTTATACTCATTCACCTTTCTATATATGAAGGAGGTTGAGTTTAAGTCCACTTAAGGGTATCCACATATAGAAATCTACCTCCGGTTTAACAATCAGATGTATTCATACTAATCAAAATCTACTTAAAATCTCATCTTTAGCTGAATGAAAACAACTGTGTGCTTACATCGGATGTAATAACTCCTGGTGGAGCAAAACCATGGTGCTCTGATGCATAAAATCAGTCACCTTTGTGCTTGAAAAGGGTATGGACAGCAGAAATTGAAGGTAAAATGAAAGAGAACAAGTTACCCCTGAACAAAGTTACTAGTTTGGAAAAGGGAGATCAGGGTGAAAATAAAGAGGAGAGGGAAGGGAATCTTCCTGTTTTCACCCGTGTAGTGTTTTACACTTACTTTGAACAAGGAATGCTGCAATCCTTGTGACTGTGATTCAACACCAAGCTGAGGGCTGAGGTAGAAAAGACAAGACGGATCCTGCAAGTCCGAGCACGTTTTGGGGAGACATACGGCGTCAGGACATTTCCGTGGCCGGGGGCAAGTGGCAGGGTTGCAGTATACGTGCATGCAGCACCAGCACGTTTGCTCTGCTCTAGCGAGCAGAAGGTAAGGGTGAGCGGGGAGGCCTGAACACAGCCCCGCTGCATGCGTTCCTTGCTTGCTGTCGTGGGATCAGGAAGGAAATGCTGACTAACAAAAGCGCTCTGAACTGTTTTTTGTCACCGATGCGCTAACATCAAGCAACAGTGACTTTGCATTGACTCATTTCAGATATCCCAAGCACGGAAAAATAACTGAAACATCCCAATTCTGTTACAAAGCTTGTTTTGGGTCATGTATTTGCCTACTGAAATATTTAACTAGCTCACATCAGAACAGTTATATACCTCTTGTGAATGCCTCAGCCGATGTTCTGAGCGAAACTGCCAAGCGAGATTGTAATTTCCCCTTCTCGTGGAAAGCAACAGCACCCAAACTTTTTAGCTCAGAAGGCCACGTGACGTATCATTGCGGCAGGCAACACGGTGCAGCGCGATCGCTCCCGTCGCATACAGCCCGGCAAACCTCCTGGAGGCGCTGAGCATGCCGTGCTTATCCTGCTCAGCCCACGTGTGTCCCGAGGGAAGAGGGCTTCGGGAGCGAGCTGCTCCTAACCCGAACAACTCATACAGCCTGACCTTGGCTGTCCGCTTCCCTAAGGGAGCACCCAGGGCACGGGGTGAGTCAGATGATTCGTAGCAGCAGCAAGGACCTGCTGTCACTTGCCCTCTCTCCTTGGGACCTTGGGGCTCCCCTCTGTGCCGCTGCCATGTGATGAAATCACACAGCAGCGTGACGCCATGCACCCACCAGAAAGGTGGGAGTCAGGAGTTGGTTGCTGCTGCTACTGGTTGTAGCCCACTCCCTTAAGTCTTCTGGGGAGGAGGGTGATGAGGCTGTGGGATACATGATGAGGCTGTGGCCAGTGATCTGGGCACTGCTGATAAATAGGATGGGCAGTGAGGAACCCACAGACTCTTTTTAAATGAACTGTCAGGCTTAGTTCTCAGGGGAAGTTTCTGCGGTGCCCATATTCCAGTGGCTGGAAGAGATTTTTTAAACTAAAAAAAGCCTTTATTTACCTTATTTTCTTCGTCTTCAGGATGCAAAAGACCATGGGAAATAGAAAATTGCCAGAGGGAAAACCTTGTAAGTGGGAAACGATAGAATAAGAAACAATTGCAAGAGAAGTATGAGAATAAACCAAGGCCACTCAGCTCTTTGCTTTGCCACAATTATTTCCTGACCTGTTTATTGCAGTAGGTGCTTATTAATGGGTTGACTCAAGCTCTTAGATGTGTGAGCTCCTACCCCAATAGTTACGTCGTGGTAAAAACAAAGCACTAACAACAACAACCCCAAACTCTCCACAACCAGTTCTTGGCATAGAAAGTGTTAGCAAGTACTAATGTAGTAATTAAATGTACCCAGTGCTTTCTGACTTCACAGATGACAGTCTGTGGTTTGCCTGCCCACCCAAAATGCGTGGGAGGGCAAACCCAAGTCTTAGAGCTCAAGTTGCACGAGTGTCTCATCACTTTCCTTATCATGATTTTCACAGTCACTGGGAAAGGGTCGCACCCATCAGCATAAGACATTCCTGATCAGGAGGTGAGATGACTCTCCTACAATTCAAGTTGTCCAGGATTCCTGCATTATCATATTCCATATCTCATCTTGCTATGTTGCATACCTTTTCCCTCCTGTGAAATTTTGCATTGCTTCTTCATCTGAATGTAAAGAATATTCACAGGAGAAAGCAGGAGTTTAAAGGAAGAAGGAAACATTTCAATGCCTGGAAGGCCTGGAGGCACAGTGAAGGTTCTGGTTGCTCTACAGAGATCCAGGAAATTCTGAGTTCCTGGGCTTTCAGGAAGCCTTGACAAAATTTCTAAAAAAAAAAAAAAAAAAAAAAACCTGCTAGAGAAAATAGTCACAGGGTGAGGACAATTATATTTGAAGGGCCAGAAGCAAAGATCAGGAGTAGGCTGATGATTCTGAGCATGGCTCAGTGCTAACAAGGAGCAGCTCCAAGCACCTTATCTAGAACAAGTGTTTGAAATGCGTCAGTCTGGAAAGAAGTGGAAACCACTGCAGCCACAAAGCTGTACACAGCCTGTAATTGGTTCATGAGTCAGAAAGGACTGCAAAGAGGCCTAACAAGATGGAGTTAGTCGTCGGTGGGGAAACTGTGCTGCTGATAGTTGTGGCCTAACACTTCTGGAGGGTTGGGTCTGCTGTGCCCTCTGGGTGCTCACTTGACAGCTGCATGGGAGGTCAACCATCACTCTTCATGCTCTCAGTCTGTGGGGGCCGTGTAGTTTTACTAACGTTTCTGGCTCTGGCTCATAAACATGCACTCTTACCACTGCTGCTTGATGGTGGTGTCACACCAGAGCGTAGCTGCATTCCCAGTCCATGGTGTGTACAGATTTGGGTTTCAGTGGCTGACTGGGAATGGGATATAGACCCCCCATGCACCCTCCCAGTGCAAGTACAGCTCTAGTTAGGACCGAGATTTCCCAAAAGAACTAGAAGGATTTGTGAGTATTAGGCTGCTACATGATATACTGTAGCTGCTAGAAACAAACAAGACGCTTGGGGCAATTTAAAAATGAGTAGGAGGATACCATTTACATCCCAGGAGCTTCTGCAATGCCGTTATAATGTAATATGGCATACAAGGTACACTTGCTTCAGTTGTAGGCCACTTTTCCTAAAGGGGATACAGAAACCTAGTGGTAAAACAGCTAAAGTGAAGGGAGACTTCTCATTGGAAAGTGAACAAAATAGCTGGGCATACTCAGTTAGGCAGGAGGCGAATAAGAGGGGACTCAGAAGAGCACCCTATGGCATACAGACAATGAGTATAGCTTAAAAATGAAGTGAAACTGAAAGATAACCATTTCCAGTAAATGGTAAATACTTTTTCAGCAGTCTGTCAAGTTCATTGCCACAAGATATGAAAAAAGTCAAGGCACTATTAGGCATTTAAGACATTCACATCAATAAAAAATCTTATTTATTGTTATTCTACTTAGGATAACCAGAAAATCTAAGCAAGGTAAACACTTCACAGGTGATAAGCCAGTTTATTTTCTTGGTGAAGGTAAATAGGAAACTGTTTTGAAGAACACACTACTCTATAACTACTTAATAAGATCCTGGCACCTTTTTTCAGAAACATCTTTAACAGGCCAGTGCCAGATAGGACACAAAATGCTTTAACCTTCTATGGAAATCCTCCTATTCCTAGCACAATAAAGAAATCCCATGTGAACATGAGTGCAGTGGATGTTGGGAGCTCATTTTTCTGACACTAAGGATCAGGAATGTTTGATGGGATGGGTAATGGTGTGACCCCATGTGCCCATCTATTTCTCCAAAAATGGCTATTATGGGGTGCAGCTACAGCCTCTGAGCAGCCTTATAAAGGCATTCAGGGGAGAATGCCTTCCTCTCTTCTTCTCAGCTTTCACCCATGAAATGCACAGCAAATCATGTCACCCAAATTTATAACAGATTATCTCAATAAGTGGCCCCACAGGCCTGTGGGATGTGAAGATCATCTGGCATATATTATTGTTGAGGCTAACAGACATTGAAATCAAGAAGCCTCTTTCATGTTAGATTAACAGAACTCAATGGCTTTTTGATCTGTCATTCTACATGAATTCATAGAAAAGACACTGACTAGTTTTGCATCCATAAATAATCATAAACAAATGTTGGTCTAGATAATCTTGCTCCTCCACACAGAGGAGGTCTTTGCTAACATTTCAGAAACATCATGTCTTGTTGCATTTGGGTACAGAAATTAAAGTTGCCTTGAGGCAGCTTTAACTTGTGTGACCGACACTTACAAAGCGAATCACAGTAGGTTTTACTGACCTTGGCAAAATCAGAGGTCATATTTTCACAGATATAAGCCCTTTTAGACATATTCCCCTGATGTATTCTCTGCAAAAAAGTTTCTTTTCGTACCTCTGCAGAATGTAATGCATGTCCTCACCTTCATTCTTCTCTCTTCAAAGTATTACCGAGGCTACCGAGAAGGAAATTAAGTTCCTTTTAGAACATTTCAGTACAATTATTCAGGGCAGGATTTTCTGCTGTGCTCTTGGGTATTTTTATATTTATGAGTTCTCTTTAAGGCTTTAATGGGGCAGCAGCTGGAGTAAGATGAACCAAATACGACTCTTAAAGAGAGACTTGGTACATTAGGGGCAGATTCTCATTCTCATTAGCCTTGTAATTTTTAATCTTCTAAGCAGCTGCAGTGATTGCAGTGTGACTAGTATTTGAGCGAGATACTGTGCAGGGTGAATAACGTTTTCAGAGTTTGACCCTTCATTATTCCAGTGGAAAAGCTCCAACCAAACGGCAGCCATTTCTTACTAAAGAACGAATAGTTGATGGACTGGGGAGGTTATCAAATCAGCACAGCTTCATTTTCTCTACAAAAGAAGCATCGTTGATGACATTTCAGGAAAAAAATGAAAAGGACAAAAACTGGAAAAAAAAGAATAAGATTAGCCATTTTCCCAGATGCCTAAGACCAAGTATTTTGTTTCTCTTTATGTATTCATAAGAGTTTTCTCTTTTTTATGTGCAAAGCAAGGCAGTATGCAATGCCAAGGAGGGATGGGGTGTTACAATAACTGTGTGTGGGCTATTATAAATTTATGGTAAATCTGAAGCAGCTGATGTAGCTTAGCTTTCAATGTGTTGCCTCACATATGGCACAGCCCAAGAGCAGTTCCTATTAATCAGATGATGCAGTATGAGAGGACTTTGCTCAGGCCAAAGGCCCAGCTAGCTCAGCACCCTGTCTCTGACAGTGACTGGTAGTAGGTAGGAAAATGATAACAGGATGACAGTGATACTGGTATACTCCTAGCTTCCAGCAATTTCTAACCTAGAAACTTCCTGAGCCAGTGGTGGCTGCTTCGTGTGTGATAGCTCTTTTCCTCTAACTTTGTCCAACTGCTTTTGAAAACCCATGCAAATGTTTGGGATGTACAGCATCCTGTGGCACTGAATTCCTTGATATAATTTTTGCTTTGTGAAAAAGTGTCACCTTTGTTTTGAACCTACCACCTGGTAATTTCTTTGGAGGCCATTTAATTCCCACAGTGTAGCAAAGAGTGAATAATTATTCCCTGTTCAATTTCTCAATGACTTTCAAGGTTTCCAAGATTGCTGTCATCCTCCTCCTCAGTCATTTCTAGGTGAAAAAATCCTAGGCTGTTTATTTGCTTCTTGATTTTTTTTCTATATTTTTTTAACCAATCTTCTTCTTCTTTGTACCTTTTGTAATTGGACTACATATTTTGAGATCAGGAGATTTGGAACAGGAAGATAACATGGATTTTTTCCTCTGTTCCTTTCCTAATAATTCCCAAGATGCTACCTGCTCTTTTAGTGCTGCTAACCACTGAGCTAACATCTTCACAGAACAGGCTATTTTAACCCCGGGATTACTCTTCTGGATGGAAATAGCTAGCTCAAAACCCACCACTGTGTCTCTGAAGTTAGGGTTGCTTTTTCCTTTGCACATTGACATTGTGCTCATAGTACTGATTTTCATCTGATGTCTTGTTGCCCTATTGCTTTGAATCACGAGATTGCACAGTCATCATTCATTTTTACGACTTTAATCACTTGGATCAGCAAACTTTATCAGCTTGCTGTCCATTGCCTTTTGCAGGTGGTTAATGAACATGCTTAACAACACAGATGCAGAACAGATCTCCACAGGATCTTAAGATTTATTCCTACCCTTTGTTTCCTTTAACCCATGATAGAACTTTCCTCCTAGTTTAGCATCTTTAAGAGCCCTTGGTAAGGGATTTTGTCAAAGCTATTGAAAATCCATGTCTACTGTGCCAACCAAATGAGCCTTATCTACATTCTCATTACCATCTTCAGAAAACTCTAGTTAATTCATGAGATAGAAGGCTTCCCTGTACAACAGCTATTATGATTCTTCTCCATTATATAATATTTTTCCATTTATCTACTTGCCATATGCTTTTTAAAAGTTTATATTGATTTGTCCAGTACAACTATCAGTCTCACTGGTCTGCGGTTTGCTATGTGCCCTATCTTTACTTTTGAAGCAATGTGCTGCCGACCAGCAATATACAAAACTGTGGAAGGAGATGCCTGGAAGGTACAGTATTTCTGAAATGTCCAAAGGATGCGAAGATTGTTGCACAGACATTTTCAGGCCTCCTTCCTGGAACTGCCATCTGCTAGCAGATATGTGAGCATCAGTTGCTATGGCAGCACACAAAATACTATGTCCAAACCCTGGAAACACAGAATATAGGTCTAGAACTGGGCTGTGGACCAAGAATTTCTGCAAGAACTGGGGACAAGGATTTTATCCCCTTCCTGGCCTATGTGAAGATATCTTTCTGCAATTGCTGTTGTATAGTTTCAAGGCTGACATGGGTTCAATGCCAGATGGACCTTCTGTTTGGGGATAACAGTATGTAGGGCTTCTTGTAAAGCAAGCCTTACCTTTGTTTTATGAATCTCCCTGTGGAGAGGCCTGTATGGAGCAGCGATGGGCTAGCGCAAGACATTTTGGTGACTGTTTCCCAGTAAACTTATGCAATACCCATTGTGCTTGTGCAGCCTGTTGCAAAAATGGATGCCGTCCACAGAATGTCGGCTGAATATTGATTTTGCAAATGGGGAGAAAAAGGGAATGAAATAAAAGGCCATTGTGGTTGCTGCTGCATATAAATAGCTGTGAGGTTAATTTATGTTATTTATGGAAATCTGGAATACTGGGAATGCTTTAATTCTTATTCCAACTAGACTGTTAGTGCTGTTCAAGTTCTTATATGCATGCATTGCTATGTTATCTAAATGTCTCTAAGCCCTCTTTAAAAGCAGTCAGGCAAAGCTTTAAACAGACTGGAAAGGGGACTATGAAAGAAAGTATCATTTTCTGTAACTATTTATAATCCTAAAAGGATGTGTGTAATACAAGTGCATGTATGAAAATAACCTTTTATCTACCAATACTGGAGAAAAGCTGCAATAAAAGACTTCAGACTAATTTATGTTCAGTATGACTTTATAACCTTGCACAAAATGCACACTCATCACTCATTTGACCCTGCAAATTAACCTAAATTAAAAAAAAAAGTAAATGTAGTATATATACCTCATCTCTTAAGGGGATGATAGGCACAACACATTTACAAAGGGCACAGTGATTTGCTCTCAAAGCTTCTCTATTAATGGCTTGTGGAAAAGGTGTGACAAGAAGATCCAATGGTGAAATGACTGTGTCACCCCAGCTAAAAATATTCTGTGGTCAGACCAAAGAGTATATGAGAATGTGCCAGAGGTGGGGAGCCAGGCAAGCCTGTAACACGCATAAACAAGTGCCCGAGCGACCACGGGAATGTATACACAGGCATTGTTTGAGATTTCCTACACCTTCAGGGGCTCTTTCTTCTGCTGAAATGCACAAACATAGATGTTTTTCTTTGACAGCGTATCTCAAAGAGTGTAAAAGCAAAAGCCACTGCTAAATATAGAAAGCCGTCACATGCTGCGTTTAGTCACATTTCAATTCATTGTAAACTGCCGCATGCACCGCACCAGAATTCTTTTAACCTTGGCTACATATTTGAGGCTTTTTTTTTTCACACGTGCACATCCCTTTCCCCCCTCTAATTTGGAAGTGCAGATGTAGACAAGCAGTGAATGAACAGGCAGCCTTGATGGTCCTGCGAGCGCTAAAATGTACAGACATGTCTGAAACAACATGAAAAGTGGTGGTGGAAGGGGGAGTGAGTGAATGAGTCACTTTTAAAGCAAAGCAGGCAAACTGGGGGGGGGGGGGGGGGGGGGAAAGATCTATGTCTTGACTCAGTGCCCAAAATCTTCAGCTGCTGCTTCACTGTAGACTCTGAACTTCAGCTTATTTTTCCTCTCATTTGTTCTCTTATTTTTATGTCTTACATAATGGATCTTTGATTCATAGAAATCTATTTATATACTCTAGGATTTGGGCCAAACTCTGAAGTCCTAACTCTGTCTTTACTAAGGCAAAATGGTCATTGTGGTTAGTGATATGAATGAAGTTTGCTAATACTGCTAATTCAGAGGTGGGTTCCTGGGTGGGCTATGCTTTGTAACGTTGCATTTTTTTTTATATTCTTGATAGAGTAGTGATTTAAAGGAAGTTTTAGGCTGAATTTCAGCTGGAGAATAAATTGCCTTAAACTGACAAAATATCTCAGGTTTTACCAGTGAGGCTAACACGAATAGTGGCCAGGAAGGCCTGTAGTCTCCCAAATGGCCAAAGGCTGCAGTAAGTACTTCTGATCCCAGGTATTTGCTTTATTCCCCTCCTTCTGTGCCAGCCATGCAGCGTGAAAAAGTGCAAGCTTCCTGGAAGCTCCTTGCTGTCAATGCCCTAATAAGAGGAGTTTTCATGGAGGCAGGGCTAGCTGAGCACCTTCCCTTCACCTTGCCCCATTTGAGAGTGGACATGGTGGAGGAGGAGTGACTGGACCACCAGGCACCAGCATTCCCCCAGCAGGAATATACTTCTTCAACAGCTGAGATAATTTAGGGCAGGTTCAAACCTGTGTGAGATCTTAGAATGAGGGAGCTGGTTTTCCTGGGGCAGCTTTGCTTGGGGTGGTTTGGGCACCACATGTGTTAGGTCTGTCTAATGAGCTCAGGGAGCCAGCTGACCTTTTCTCTGGGCAGCTGGCAAAGAAGGCTCGGCTGCCAGAGAGAGGGCTCCCCGCTGACATCAGAGTTATTCTTGGGGCTAGCTGGAAAACACTGCTAGATAATGCACTTTACTGCAATGATAAGGCTGATTTCGAACACTTCACATGAAAATAGCAGCCAGATCCAAACTAAATATGTTAGAGGAGCAGAGCTGAGGGAGGTTGCTTTTCTGTGGCATTATAACCAGTGGCTGTGATCTCTACTGCCTAGTGAAGTACGAGCCCCAAAGGCTGCTTTCCCGGGGGCCACAGCATGCCCAGGTAGCTTGTCTGCGGTCTGCTAGTACTTCAGCTTGCAGTCCAGCATGTCCCATCTCCTCTCATTCCTGATGTTCCCTGGATGGTCCCTGGCTTTCGTTCATTGCTGTCTTGCTGGGGCTGCTGATGGGCCCCAATAGCAGTCCTGGCTTTGCCTGCTCTGCTGAGCCCCTATGGGACTGTGACCCATGGGTGAGGGCATGGCCAATGCTTGGTCTCCCCTGGGCCTGGCTCAACCTCCCTTCGGGAGCTGCCAGCCCTCGTTGCTCCCTGACACCATGTTCGTATTTTTAGCCACACTAAAAGGGATCACTGTAATGACTCAGGGGCAATCAGGGAAAATGCTTTCAATTTATGACCGAATACATTCACACACACATACATTTATATATAGCTATATACGTATCTCCTCACTAATTCCTCATGGTGCAGAGTGCACGAGCCTGAGATCAGGTGCTGCGGCTTTTGACAATATCAGAGTAATAAAATAGCCAAAGAAGAGCTCCTTAGTCCTTCACTCCCCCAGCTATTATTCTCTGAATGTTGGAGATAAATGTCATTTGTAAATCCCACTCATTGCTAACATTAGTACTATGCATATGTACTTCCTTTGACAAGTAACCCTACCAGTGAAATCTGTAAGGCAGCAAACTCTATACAGTTTTCTTTTAAGCATGGATAACTAGTAATTGGGGGCATCTGTCTCTGCTGAACACCCACACTTGCTCTTTTTTAAGGTGTTCAAGGTTGGTGACATACAGTCAAGGTAAAACAGCCTTGAAAAATTTGACATCCGTTCTCCTAATTATGAACTCTGTTATCAACTTTCCCTGTTAGAGTGGCTTTTTCTTTCTCTTTCTTTCATTTTCCAGAACTAACCTATGAAGAACATATACCATAGCTGAGCATGTACTCTGCCAACACGTTAATTTAAGCAGCTGCCCTCTCCAGGTACCAGGGGCTGCTTCACAGCCCACAGGCAGTGAGGGAGTGCTACGCTCTGGATCTGCTCTTTCTCACTTATGCCCCAGGGATTTAGGGAAATTAAGTTGCCCCACATGGTCCAGGACAGCACTGCAAGCTTTCAGTCCCTGGGCTCAGCCCTCTTGCAGCGGCTGCATGGCCTCCTGCCAGCGCTCCGTGACAGCCTGTGAAATGGAGAGCAGATCCACTCTGGTACGAAGCTGTCCCCTGTCAGCAAATCTGAGGACCTTACTTGTGTGGGGGAAGTAGCTCCTTTTTCGCAAGAAAGATGCTGCTCTTTGGGCATGTTTCCTCCAAATTCAGGTGTCTGCCTGGTTATGATCACAGGAGGTGCCATAATGGGTACAGCCTGTGGAAATTACTCATCCAGCCCAGTGGGACGAAGCTTCTCTTTCCCTCAGTCTAAGGATTGGGGAGCATTTTTTCCCTCTACTTCTCTCCCAGGCTTTGGCTGCTATTTTCATGTGAAGTGTTTGAAATCAGCCTTATCATCCCAGGGAAAGTAGTAACATTTAAAGGTATACAAATTATACAGCTGGTGTCCCTTAGCTCCTTCTACCTCAGCGATCAAGACCATTCAAATCTGAAGTCCATTAAGGTCCTCTGAATTGCCTTTTAGAGTCACCTTTCCTTCTCCACCAAGTCCAGGTGGGCACTAGGGGAATCAGCCTCCAATCTCAGGCTTAGGCGGTGTTGAAAACTAGTGCTGGCAGATATCTCTGTCCCTTTTCCTTCCCTTTACAACTCATCCAGGTATCTTGAAACCTTGTTGCCAAAAATAGTGAAAAAAGGATGGAACAGATACCCTAAGAATTTAAAATCTCTATGCTTAAATTAAGACACCTTCTGAAATTATTTTTTGTAAATAAAATGATGGCAATGATGAAACATAGAATTTAAGAAATAAAAATGTTCCCAGGCTGTAATTCTTATATGTCAACCTTAAAACCCTTGCAAAGACTACAGTGGTTGCCAAGCTATAAACTGCTAGAAACCAAAGTTAATAACAGGGACACTGTCGCTAATAAACATTAACTGTAGCAACACTAGCAGGTGATACAGCAATAACGAAATAATGGTCTCTTGCAGATTAAAGATGGGTAATGTCTTTTCACGACAGCCCCACACCATGCTGCGTATATAGTGCAGTCACGGCATCTGCACTTTCCATTGGTTTTATGAAGAGCAGATTGCAATTCACTGACTGACCTCATTAAATTTTGATTTCTACGGGGATGTTGCAGGACATTTGGGTATATCTAAACTGAGGCAACCCGTGAGGAAACTGGGCTTCCTTGGGTGCCTCTCACTGTAATAATTGTTCTTCTTAACTAGCATCAACCTATGTGAGAAATGAGGAACGTACATAACAGCTCAGCCACTGCGGACAGGTTCCTGCCAGCAGTGTACCACTGGAAAACCCCACTCCACCAGCACCCCTCCACTGATTCCTCCTAGTCTTTTGGCAAAAATGGCTTTGTCCAATCCAAGAAATGGAGGGAAGGAGCAAAATCTCCAGCAAAATGGACTCTCCAGAGATAAGCCAGGAAGAGAGAGCAGATAAGGCTGCAGTGGGTTCGCCTATGCTGCTTTGTCAGGCGAGAACATGCCTGGCAGAATACCCTGGAGAATATGCCCACCTGCCCCAAATGGTGACCCAAATGCATATTCAATGCATATTCACAAGACATATATGATTAAAAAAAAAGAGGAAAATGATTTTCATACTTTTAGCCCTACCACTTCAGCCCTGAAGTAAAGTTGCCTCCTGAACTATAATTTGCCAATCATTTGAAAACAAAATATGCTTGTGATCTGTGCAGCGCAACCGGTTCCCGGACAATGCTTTGCCCAGGGAAGGTGACTGTTTTCAGTAGTGCTGGATGGCTGCAAAGAGACTCACTTCCTTCAGCATCTGCATTACCTGAGAGCAACACTGAACATCTGCAATGACTGCCTCCCCCATCCCAAACTTTGAAATTCATTACAAGCAATTTTACTTTTTCTATTAGCAAACCCTACAGGTTGCCACAGCTGGATGCTTATGTGAGAGCTCTTAGTTTGAATACGAGATTGTGAAAAATCCAATGTGCCTGAACTGTGAAGTTGCTACTTAAGTTTTCTTTCCCTGAATGCTTGTACAATATTGTTAAAATGTGGCCCCACAGCCATTGGCAGAAGGCAGAAACAACAGGAATGTTGATATGGCCTGTAGTTACAAAATTTATATGTAAGAGCCACAGACTTTTTTTTACGATTTTCTCCTCTAGTCATGAGCAAAAGTCCACTAACACCAGCAGAATGAGAGCAGGCCTTACTAAACCCCACAGTTATGTAACTACTTATCTTATCTTTCCACTTTGGGATCCACTATTGTTGCATTTTTAATAAAACTACAGAGTTTTACTCCATAGTAATCACTGCATATTATCATATAGTTCTCTGTGGTCTTAGTAATTTTTTTCCTAATAAGGAGGAGCCTATTCATGCTTCTAGGAGTAGAGTAAGTGTTAATTAGCTTTTGGGGTAGGTAGGGGAATCCCTGCTGGGTATTTAACCTACATTTGTTTTTGATTTACAGGAGTGTTCAGGTCCAAGCCTATTGTTAAAGATGAAAACAAAGCGGTTCAGTAGGATTTATCTGAAAGCACTAAAAGGTCTGTGGTGACAATCTTTGTAGTATCTTTTCACTGAGACCACGAAGTCTTGAAAAAGGGAGAGGATTACTGAACAAGTCAAAAAATTTTCCTTAGAGCTAACATCCTCACCTTTCCCCAGGCAGCAGCTCATTTTAATGGTGAAGTAGCATGCTCTCTGTTCTAAGGGAAGCATTTAACTGGCAAATTTAACGCTGTTGAGGGCAATGGCAGCCCCTGGCAGCCCTCAGCAGGTTGATGAGAGGAGTACATTCTGCAAAACACAGGAAAACAAAGGCAGTTGGGGACACACAAGACATTTATTGTCTGCCTGCATGCGAAGGTCATTGTCAAAGCCACCTTGTTTTCCAAGCGTTGTAGAAGGCTGTCATTGTGGACTTTACCAGTCATGGTTTTGAAGAAACAGGGATCTAGCATATCTAAGCAGAAGAGCTAGGTGTTCAAGGGGACAAGAGGGAATGCTTCCCCCGCAAAAAACAGAAACTGGAGAGAGAAGAGAGGGGAAAACAAACAGGCCGTTTCTCTTAATAAAGTCAGCTACTGTGCAGCTGTGCTTCCCTTGTAACTCTGAGCACTCTCAACTCTGCTGTGAGAGCTGCTATATCTTAAATTCAGAATTCTCATAACATAAAAGAATTGGTTAAAGACAGGGCAAAGTTTTGAAATTAGACAAATTAAATCCAAAAGGATTTTGCCCAGAAATTATCTGCTTAGGAACTCTTTGCATACTACAGTCCAGTCTGTGCTTTCAATATAACTTCCGCATCTGAAATGCAAATACAGAATATCTGTAAGGCAGTATATAACCAGTTAGGTTGACAGTGGCTGAAGCAATTGCTTTGATGAAGCAGGTGGCTAGGTTACACAGAAGAAAAGCTAACTCCTCTTTCTTGACAAAGGTAAACTGTCTTTCTGCCATAAAGATTCTCAGAGATTAGTGAAGGTGTTTTTTCTTTTCTGATGGCCCAAGTAAATGATATTTTCTCTTTAACTAATCATGCCCAATTTATGTCTTGCGGGTTTCTTCTATAAGCTTTCCTAGCTTTCTGCATCCCTTCTTAGCACCTAGCATCTCCGCACATTTATTACAGCAGGAGCTTTGCTGCAATGGTCATTTTCTCGGTGCGTCACTTGGAGCACTCCATTGCTTTTTCTTTGCTGGCTCTGTAGTCTCTGTAGTGATCATGCCCCTGTGTTGGCTCTTGTCTCTTTGTAATATCAGGCAGAAATAATTTCTTTTCACTTTCAAGCTCTATTAGAGCCTGTCGTCACCCTGCCCGTAAACCTTCTTTCATGGTCACGAGGTTGACTTCCACCTTCCTCAGCCACCAGCAAGCACATCTTTTATTTTCTCCTTGGGCTTGGGAGGAATTCCTCATTAAAAATTTGCAAAGCTCTCCCTGTCTTCCAGCCTCTGCTTGAGAAAGACTCCCCTCTGTATAACATGGGCCAAAATCTTGCCAGTAGTTTACTGTAACCATTACCTATCAGGATGACCAAAATTTTCTTACTTTCTCTTGTGCACTCTGTCTCTTGAGTCTGGTTTTTCATGTCCGTGCTGTAACCAAGGACTGTGTTTTTGTGTGCTGATTAACACAATGGGGATCCCAAGTCTGCAGCAACTACCCGTGACTCATTGTATTGGAGCATGCTTGGGCAGAAGGAAAGGAAGGGAGGGGAGAGATATGTAGAGATTTAAAAAAGTTCCTTTCCCTCCCTTTAAAGATTTTCTTTGATACACCTCAGCACGGTCCCTCCAGGGGAGCGCTGCACAAACCTCACAGCCCTTTACCTCAACTTCCAATTCCCATTTCCAGTGTTGCGCTCCAACTTGGCTTTCTCCAGGAATGCAAGAACTACACAGGATGCTTTCAGATATTACATTACAGTCTGAAACCAAGGGAATGCATTCGAGTGGAAAACCCAAGTCAGCCTCAAAGAATTAGGAACTTGGTTGATATCCAACTCCTTCTGTGCAGCTCTGCTTTTTAAATCTTCCTGCTCTTTCTTTTTCTCTAGGCTTTGTAGTGGGGAAAGTTAGGTTCTTGCGTTCTCCAGCAGATTTACTTTTCTAAACAGTGCAGTGTTTTACTGTCAGGTGCATCTCTGCACCTCTGTGACTGTCTGTGAGAGCAGACACATCGCAAGCAGGGGGGAGAAGAGTGTTATAAAGGACAGTTTATAAATGACTTCAGTGAGGCAGAGTGATGTGTCATTCTGGCAGAGGGCCTATTAAAGAGAAAGCGCTGATCTTGAATACATTCAGCTGGGGTTTCTGAGAACTCTTTTATATCCAGTCATTATCCATTTCACGTTCTGGAAGTGGATGGTTATGTTTGCCTATGTGACGCAGATCTTAATAGTTTTCTGCAGTACTACATCATTTAGCTCTCAGCTAATACAAAACCAAGCTAGTAATTAACATTAAATGCTGAGGAATGGATCTGATGTGACGAACACTCAGTACATAATGAAAACACTGTGATTTCTTATTTGGAAGCCATAGTGGTCTTACAACATAATCAGTTGTTACAGATGCCCAAACAGAGCTGAGATTAAACACTAGTATCTGGTTACATTTGTGAATCTAATTGTTTCTAGCCTGGTAGAAGTTGCTCTGCTCTGTTGGATAACAGCTTTGGCATCTATTGCCATTTCATAATGGTATAATGCTATTTATTCCACACAATTCCCAGCTGAGCCATGAATTATACACAGATAAGGCACACCACTAAAAATTTAGCTATGTCTGGGGATGAGGCTTGTAAGCAACAGCTTTGCAAGGCCAACTTGTACACTATGGTGTTGGACAATGAAAACCAAACATAATAATTATTAATAATAAAAAGATGTGCAAGGAAAGTCATTAAAGACCCACCAGAACTGGAAATGTGGTGTGCCAGACACTGAACAAAACCATCAAGTGGTTCCTACCCCAACAATAGGCAGGTTTTAGCAAGGGTTAAGTATGTGAACTTGCCCTTGATGCCACTAAGAAGAGCACTGTCAAATGGAGGTAAATACACTGTAGTCCCTCTGGTTCCTCATGCTGCTCAGGCATTCGTGCTGGTAGTAACTGAGGACTCCTGCAGGATGGTCACCTCCCCAGGGTCTAAGATGAGTTGCCAAAGTGAGGGGGCACCCTCATTTGCCTGGGAATGAGAATGCCTGGGAGGATCCCTGAATGAAAGCGGTCCCATTTTTCCTGAATGAGCAGAGGGGAGAGAGACCCCTGTTTCTCCCCTGTATGACATGCATGCCTCTCCACACCCAGTCCCTTTCAAAACTGCCCCAGAAGACCTGTGACAGGGGCTTCCTGGTGGGAAGGTAGCTTTCTGCTCTCGACAGGGCCCTTGGCTTCCTAGATTTAGCTGTGGCTACTTTCCTCTCTTGGGAGGAGAGAAACCCCTGTGGCAGCAGCAGTGTCTGCAAGCCGTGGGGAGAGGAAAAACTGCTCTCCCAAGCAGTAGAGTGTCCCACAGCTGTGTTGCTCTATTCTGGGTGCTGGGCATTTGTGGGAAGGGAGCAGAGGACACATGAAGCAACGTAAAAGCAAAAGGGATATTCAAGAGGTCCTGGTTGCTGCAATGTCTCCATCTAGTTCTGGACTCAGGCAGAAATAGGATGGAGCATACAGGCGTAGTAAATAATGTGATGGTGGCAAATATAAAACAAATTGCATGCTTCTTGTGTGGTCTCTGTTTTGATCTTTGCTCTGCTCTGCTCTCCTCTGTGTTCTTCTCTTTTTTAAATTTCTAAATTTCTCTTTTTTGGTGGGGTTGTAATCCTGATTAGGAAGACATGATCTAAATGGAAATAAAAGATGAGTGGGAGGAGAGGTAAGGAATGAGAATAGAGAAGAAATAGGTAAGGAGGCAAACAGAGAGCAAGCCCAAGGTGAAGAAATTGCAAGCAATTTAAATATACTAGAAACAAAGAACCGATCGACCCAAAGCAGTTAAAATCCAGCCTATGCTGTGGAAAATTTTGAACGCACCATATCAGAGTTCAGCCTCACACTGACCAAAAAGTTCCATGCCCATATCAGGCAGATAATAATATTCCTATAAAAGTTCACACACAGTAGGGGCTTGGAAAATACAGTGATGTGCCACGAATCCTTAGAGTATAAAAATAGATAAAACACTGATTGGTGTTCACTCTATTTACCTTGGAAAAATTATGTCTTGCATTGATTGTGCTGTAAACTGGTAACAATTGTACTAAAATTTGAACTTGAATTTGAACCTTATGGCTGGATGACAGAACTTCTTTCTCTGACAAGTGTACAGCTCTTCCTTGCAAATCATCGTTAGCTTGTGGCTTACCGTGATTTTTTTTTCCTTTTTCTGATAGAAATATATATTTTAAGCTGCCATAATCTCAGCTGAATAAAAACTTTACTGCCAGATACAGGGTGTTGAACACTGGGCATATTACTTCATGCCAGTCTCCCATGGGTTTATGCCTTTGCTTTGTGTATTTTTAATATTTTATGTTTTTAGAAGAGCCTACAGTTAAAACAGCAGGCGTTTCTAATATATCCATAGTCACCTCCTTGACTAAATTAATCTCAAGTGATACAGAGGCAGATTCTCAAAGGGTAATTCTTCATGTACCCTTTCAACGAGTCCTTCTTTTCTTTGTGCTTTTATTTTATTTTTTTAGTGTAGGAATCTCACAGCCATGATCTGTCTTGCTTGTCTGCTGGTAATTTAATTTCCCAGCTTTTTAATTTCCCCTTAAGTATTGGATCCAAAATTCACAAAAGAAAAAAATATTTGAATCTAGTGGGGTAGGGTCAGCTTCAGGCCTGCGATCTGAATGGGAAGAGAATAATCTCTGGGAATGTGTCTTCATGCACATTCTACAGTGGCATATATTAATTTTTAATCTATTAATTTTCTAAATTATTCATGTCAGAGAAATAGAATAAAGAGAGAGGAAAATGGTCTAATTCTCCCTCTCTCCATCCTTGTTCTCCCCAGGCACAGAGCTTGACAAGTTTAAATGGGCGTAAGTTACCTGACATCAGTGGAGATGCCCATACCTGGGGTTTCCAAGGCTGGGCTTTCCTGACATCTCAGTTGTGGTGTCAGTGCCAGCTTCAGGAGCTTCTGACCCCTCCTCAGCTGCTCCTTCCCTCCCTGTAGGGCTCCTTCCCCTCAGCTGTGTTAACAAGAATTGCTTGTGGGTCCACACTGTAAACTGGATTAGGCAACTCTTCTGATGTCTGGGTCTGGAAGATGATATGGTCCAGCAACAGTTGTGCTGATACAGCTGGGAAGAGGATATACTGTGGTGTGAGGGTGGGAAAAAAGCCTGGACACAGGGTAGGAATGCCTTGTGTCTACTGCTATTGAAGCCTCTGTACTGTTAAACTGTCACCTGAATTCTTTACTGTATGACTGGCGTAAAGCACTCAAACCCCAGCGGGGTGTAGGCTTTAGGACATACAGCTTTTCTGAATATTCCTTGGTACCTGGCCCCTTAGTTATGGCTCTGAGGAGAGATGATGTCTCCTCAGCAGAAATAGGCATGGTGACCACATGCCAGCTTGTTACACACAAATAGTGTTCAAAGAGTGGACTGAGGAGTTTGAGGATCAGCTTGAAGACCAGCAACAGGTCTGCTAACAGTACTCCCAGAATGGATGCAATGCACCAACAGAGCTAAGATCTGGTGGTTCCAATCATTTTTTTTTAACAATACCTTGTTTCACTAGTTTCTGTACTGCTCAGGCAGGCAGGTAACACAGTGCAGACTGCTTCTTGACAAGCACTGGAGACCTGGCCTCTGGCTTCTTCATCATGTCCTCTACCTGTCAAGTGAGAGTTGCTGTTATCTCAAGACACGATACAAATCAAAAGCAGCTAGTTAAATGTGCCTACTGATTATGAGCTTTTCAGGTGAGCAGCTGTATCTCCCTGACTATTTGGGTGACACACAGCACAGCTGATGCTGATCTTGATTGTGTCTTTTTTGCATTACCATCAAACAAACAATGAAAGGGAGGTGAACAGCATTCTCTAAGGTATTACAGTTTGAATACCAGCCCCCTGCTTGATTTTGAGTTGGTGAGACTTTAAGAGCAATCCTCTGCAGTAGATTTTTGTTTTAAATTAAAGATGCTACAAGACTATTATGTCATGAGGCATCATGAAAAATGCCCTTTCAGAAGATCAGATTGACACTTCTACCTTGTAAGTGCACAGTACAACAGCTACACACACTGCTAATGTTTGTGCAGGCACCGCATAAGGTCCTCGAGGGCAAGCACTGAGGCACCTCTTTGTTCTCTCACCTGCACTGAATAAAGAATGTTATCGGTGCTCTGATAAATCTTGTCACAGAGTTTTGTTATGCTTGGAAGGAAAATAATATGGTGTGTTACAAAGCCCAGTAGATGATAAGAAAAGGTTTGCTTTGGTTTGTTTTAAATAGGGTTTGTTTTGTGTATAGGCATCCATATAAGGTGATACACCAGCGATTAAGATGGCCTCATGGGTAGATTGATAGCTGGGATTTAGAGATCTGAATTCTAATCCTTGCTCTGCCATTTATTTCCTAAGCCATCATCAACCTGATCATTAGATAAAATACTATCTAACAATACTATTCCCTGGCTGGCAAGCTCAAGGCCAGTTTTCCAGATTACCCGGATGCCTAGCTGTCAAGGGAGGGCCGGCATGTATTTCAGCTACTATTACAGTGGGTGAAACCCATATAGGAAACCTCACCTTACGATACCTCCAGCCTCTACTCTCAGAAAGATGGCTAATGCTGTGGAATACCCTCTTCTGAGTTTTCTCTTATTCACAGCTCTAAAGCAATGAGAAAACTGAGTGACAAGACCTATCACACCCCTGTGCACTTTCTTGCAGTTTGTCTTCTCTAAAAACGCCATGGCATGGGCAGAATGTGTAGCCATATGGCCTGAGTGGAGCCCTGCACTCTCCTTTCCCTATAGAAAGAATTAGATTACTGTTTTGGAAAAGCCACTGGCAGCAAACACTGCTGCATGGAGATCATTGCCTGAATGGCCAAATGGGGTCACTGAAAAGACGTGCCACAACCAATGCCACAGAAAAGGAAAAAAAATGGGAAAGGTCTGCTGCCAGGCTAGAGATGAAAACAGCCCCAGGAATGAGGTAATGATTAGGAGATGCAATTCTGCTTCAGGTAAGAAGTGCTCCAGGCATTACCTAAGCATGACTCTGTTGACAGCTTTTGGAGGGGTACAGCGACACAGTGAGCACATCCACAGGGTTGCGAGCCTTCTGACCCAGACAGACCAGCACCCCAGCTGAGACCACCAGGAGCCAGAGTCAAGCCTCCACCTTGTCTAGGTCACCTACTTGTCTGGAGTAAGGTGGCTTCCAGCCTGAGGTTGCCTTTATTGGTTATCTTGCAAATGGCATGTAGACTGCATAGAGTAAATGACATCCTGGCTGAGATGGACATCCTTCTTGCTGAGAAGGTCTGGAAAGAGTTTAATTTTGAGGATATTTCCTGAAAGTCAGACATTTAAGCAATGAGCTACATCTGGACCACTAACACACTCAGAAATAGCATGAGGAGCAGCAATACAAGCAATCTCACGGAGGCCTGGCAGCGGGAACTTGACAGCCAGATCTTACTGCTGGCTCTGGGCCACTGTGTGCAAGATCATCCCACTCATAGCCACAGTCACCCACAGCTCCTCAGCAGCTTGTACAAGCTGGTCCTCCAGCTGCCCCCCTGATGTCTCCCCCTTTGAGCCTGAGGGCTGTCTAAATAGCCTCATCTGTGGGATGTTGGCCTAGGTGTGAAGCAAGTGAGCTGGCAGTGGTGGGCCAAGGAGGCAAAAGACAGCATGCAGAATGAGAACAAGACCAGGGGAATGTTGAAAGCCATCAGGCTATTTTCTGTTTTTTTTTTTCTTTTTTTCTTTTTTTCCCCACTCTTTTGATTTTGTTTTTATAGGGTAAAATGACCTGTCTTAGTTCTTTTACGTATAATGGTAACAGATTCACCTAACCAAGAAGATGGATGGATAGCTCATAATTCTGGATCCAAGGTCTGAAATTGTAAGTCAGAAAGGGTTAGTAGCTCTAGGTTTTTATTTGCTGCACTCCTTCAGCTCCCCTGTAGACTATGTTTCTATTAGATACCTTTAAGGGCTTGGACATATTATGTTTTTACGTTTTCTGCTTTTCTGCAGTAACCTATTCCAACCATAAACCAGACATAGTCTGGACACCTTTAATCTGAGGGGATTCCAGATAGCTATAGTAATAGTGACCAGTCTTTCAGTGTGTGATCTGTGCAAGCAGGAAAGCGTGGCTATGTGAAAATACCTTCTATCTGTGGGTTCCCCAGTGAGGAAGTCTGGAACTTTTGTAAATTTTTTATTTTATTTTTAGTTATGAATGGCACAAACCTATTAAATGTGGGTTGGTTTTCAGACTTACTCCTTGCCTGTGGTCTCTCCGCAGAAAACCAGTAAAATTTCTTACATTTCAGAATGGGAAACATCTTTTTGCATTTCACAATAACATAATATTTTTGCACTTTACAATATCTGCTTGTTGTTTTGATTTAGGGCTTTGGGTAGATTCTTAGTTCTCTCTTCCATCTTATCTGTGCAAACAGCAAGTGAAGATCATAATAGTGCCCAGAACTTAGCAGGCCCGAGCTTGGTGGAATGAACCTCTGGAGACTTGCAGAGCTCTTGGTACAGGGGAGAGCAGTCTACCTGCAACTGTAGGCTAGACAGGGCTTAGTAGCCTTTTGAGATAAACAAAAAGTGCTTAATTGCAGAACTGGTGGGGTTAGTAGTCCCTTTTCTAAAATGTCCTTTTCTGCTCACACATATTGGCCTGCCACAGCACCAAGGTCAGGGAGGAAGCTGAGGGCTGCAGGGGGCTGGACTCCTAATGCAGGATTGATTTGTTGGGCTCATGGAGTGTAATCAGAGTATACAAGTTAGGTGCAGGACAAGCTTGAGAACCTTTTGATGCAGGTTGCTTGGTCAAGCACGCCCCAGATAAGATGACAACTGGAGTGCCCTAAGGGCTTGTACTGTGGTGGTGGACACTGCAGCTTCAGGACTGACTTCACCAAACAAAGTGGGCATTGCCTTGATTTCCTGGGGCTTCTGTTATGAGTATAATGAGTATACAGCAAACATGCTTCCCTAGCTTACAGAGGCATGGCATTTGTGTTTGTAAGATTTTCTGTAATGGCAGATTAGTAATTATCTAACTAAGGGAAACTAAGTACTTAACATAAGTAGATGAATATTCTCATTTGCTTTGCCTCCATCTCTTTTTGGACCTGCTCCAGTCACCAATTGCAATTCCTTCTATCCTTAAAAAAATCAATACTTCATTAAATCATTGTCTTTTTTCAACTCTAAACACGAACATTTTATTGCACAATGACGTCTATGTCAAATCCAGGCAACAGTTCACCCTGAGTACCTATGAATTTTAGGGCCAATGTTTGACAATGTAGAAGAGAGCAGAAATGTGCTAAAAGATGATTACTTTAGGTATTTTGGTCTACAGGTTATAAAAAATACTGGTAAACTTGAAAGAAATAGTCTGACAAATGCAGCACACAGAATAGACACTGATATGGTGTAAACACATCCTCTACTCTCACTGGAAATATGGTCTGAAAATTTACTAGTGTAGCATAAGGTATCCTCATATAACCAATGAGACTCACCTGACCCTATCTTAATTATGTCTGATAGACTGGTACCAAAAGTACTCTTTCTAGGCATCAATAAGAGACCATTTCCCAGTGCTGTCAAACTTTATCCATAGAAAGGAGAGAAAGTGGTGGAAAATAATTGTTATGTTTTAGCAGAAAAGCTAGAGACAATGTTGGGGATTTCTGGGATTGTTGCTGGCAAGTTTTTGGTGCTCAAGGCTTGCATAGTTAAGCAGCCATAGTTAAGTGGGTTACACTCCAAACAAACCAAAGGATGAGGCATGGTGGGAAACCAGGGCATGGGAGCATCAGAGATTCTTCAGGACTTGCAGGCATGAGCTAGGTTTTCACTCTGTCCCTGTGTGACCGCCACGGACAGTCAACACATAAGGATCTGAGAATCACTTTTAGGACTGCCATGATTAACCATTTAAACTTGCATTATTTGTTTGGACGGCACTGATCACTGCCAGCTTTGGTCTGGTAGCCCAGTTAGAGCTGGAATGAAGTGTCCTTGCTGTACACTACCTGACAAGTCAGGACAATGACTTCTTTGAATTTTTGTCCATTTCTTTACTCTAAGATGACAAGTTTATTGTGTCAAACTGTGAAGTTTTTGTTCAGAACAGTGGGGTCTCTACTTGACTTCAGGGAAGCTTTGACAGAATAAATCCTGAATGGAAAAGGAGGCAGGCCTTCAGGTTTGGATGGTGTATTTTTACTGACATTTTAAGTTGAAGCACATTTGCAGGAGACTGCAGCTAAAAGCTAGTTTTTGTAGTAAATATAGCAATTTGGGATTCAAAAGAAATTGTAGAATTGCTGCCATGAGTTTCTAATCTTACCCCATAGTGGAAGACTTCAGACAAACTTTGACTAGTAGAGTGGATGAGAGTGGGTGAGCTATTGAGCAATATTTTTGGACTTGTATAATATAATATATCCTTGAAATATTATTTTTATAACATTTCTGTTCTTCTTGCAGTTGTCTCAGCTGGACTTCTAGTCATGGTGTCTTATAATTTTGAATACCTGATCACAAATGCATAAACCCACAGCAAATATTCTTCTTCCTTCTTCTTCATGCTATTCACACACTGTTAGACATCCAGAATAATAAAGGCTGGTCAGGGCATAAAGCCTCCTTTCATAAGACCTCCAGTGCAAATATCTTAAGAAAATAAAGCCACAATGAAGTTACTACTGTTGTCTCTTCACACCACTCGCACATGCCAGAGAGATGGAAAGGTGGAGAATTTCAGCAAATAAGGGGAAAAAGAAGGCTTTCAAGGAGGTTTCTTTTCCAAATGGAACTTACCTGTCACTGCACTAACACAGTGAAAGGGATCAAAGGAGGGATCTCAGGGCACACCTTAACTTAAAACAGCCACATTATAGCTTTGCTGCTACATGCTCAACGGCAGAGGTGCAGTTGTAGGTGGCTTCCACAAAGAGCTGGCTTGGAAAGGCAAGGAGAAAGGCAGGCCCGAGCCCACTACTAATGCTGTGCACTGCCTACCGATAACCCATTTTATAGCATCACTTCTGTGCTCCAGTTCTTGCCCTCTTGTTCTGAGCCGGCTACTTATTGCTTACTGTGCTAATTACAACTGCTGTCGGCCACTGTCTGCTTCCTTGCCTGCGTGTTGTATTGTTCTCTTATTTCCTATATGAGATGCCTATGATCTTTGACAGAGGGAGGATTTTTCTTCTCTTACATGAGTGTAGCATCTAGTCATGTTATGCCATGGCTCTCATTAGTCTGTAGAAACCCTGCTGCAACACAAGCAAATCTTCCTGCTGCTGTCCCTGAGAGCTCTAGTAATGAATCTAGGGTCTTTAAGGTAAAGGTTAGATCTGGGCTACTTAAATGATGCCTCAGACTTCAGAAAAGATCTGGCTGTATGAAGCCTCCTGCACCCTTGTGAGAGAGCCCTTGTCCCTTACCACGTCTTGGAGGGGAGGTGGACTGTAAGACTGCTAAGACTGTACAGGAGAGCTCAGTGAAAATGAGCAGATGTCATTAAAATTATCCAGAGGACCTCAGTAAAAATGTACTGAGCAGTCCTGGCTGAGAGAGCCATTTTTCACACTGTAATGGCCACACAGCTCCCTAAGTGGAAGATGGAGGGTCATTTACTTCACAGAAAAAAACTCTATGAGATCATTTATAACATTACTCACAACCATTATCTATCCCAAATCATTCTTATGCCTTGTCTATGATATTGGCTGCCTTGCAGTGCTTTGAGTCTCTCTTAACATAAAACCCTTTCTTATTCCTTAATGGCATACCAACTGAAATATTTAAAGCATTTATAGACAAATGTATCTAATTGTATCCTAGATGCACAAAGGCCCCAGGGAACTCTAACTGCTACCACAGTCACATTTACCTGCCCTCGGGGAGTCTGTTGTTTCAGTAAAAACCCTGTCAAATACAGGTTGGTTAATAAGAAAATGCTTTTCCACAAATAGAGCATATTTAGGCTCACATCCTGCACTGACTCATTCCTCTAACTGATAACAGCTTCCTGACCTCTCCCACAATCTGCCTGCTCACTACACCCTGATTAAAGGGCTCCACTGGTTAAAGGACTAGCAATACTTGATTCATCTCAGATGGAAAGGCAATGTCCTCCTCCACCTGAAGAAAAGGGGGCCTTGGACCAAGTTGTGCTGCAAGAGGTTTCCACATTTAAAATTAGACCCCCACATGCATGATTAAATACACGTGCAGAAAGAGAGAGCTATACTCGGCAAGGAAGGTTAGGCAATAAAAGAAAAATAGATCCTCGCTGGCCTTGAGCCACACGATATTCTTGTTTGATTTATGTTAGTCCCCTATCCCATCACCACACTAGCTCAGCTTCAGCCCTGTGGGTGGGAACGGCGTTTCATGCATGACCCTACTGGAAATCACCGGGCTCCAGCCCCCTGTGAGGACTGATCTAGTTCAAAGCTTTGAGTAATTTATTATTATGTACACATTTTAGTAGGAGGACTAACAGCTATATAATGAGGTCCAGTCCCCCACAATGTGAGGGGCTGGTAAGGACTGTTCAAGATCATCTGGATATTTTTTTTCTATCTGAGTCTTACCGTACACTTTCCAAAAATATTTACTTTGATTCTGAATTCATGTTTTAGAGCATGGTTGATGCAGCGCCCTGTAGAAGTATTTGGGGCCTCCTGCAGAATCGTCATCATGTTTACTGCAAGAATCTAGCACAGTCACTTCCTCTGGCTTGTGCTAGTGAGTGGGTCCTATTTACGGTTGCAAAGAATATAAGAAAGGATGATGTGCCTTTGTGAGACCGGGGATCTGAGGTGAAAAGCTCTAGGAATAAGGACAAGCTGAGGAAAGTTTGGGTCTCACATATATCTCAAAAGATTTGGTGGGTCCTAATGCTGAAGAATGTACAGTTATTGCTCAGGATCTCTGCAAACAGCCTGTGAACCTTGTTTGTTTCTTAGCATATTCAAAATGACCACTGCATTAGTAAGACATTATTTGAATAGCAGACAACTGTGGAAACTTTTGGCAAGAAAATACATGAGAAACAACAAAGCAATTGCAGCCTTTGGCTGCCAAAATGTGAAGTGTTTGAAAATCCTAACCAGAAAGTTCTTAAGGAAAAATGTTACCCAGTGTGGTGCCCCAGATTATTTTATTTGAGACCTTCATATTTCTGCTGGTAATGACTACTGCTTTTCCTGTGCTACTGACACAGCCTTAAATCAAAACAAGGGCAACAATGAACTGTCTTGCCCAGCTTTTATAACCATGAAAATGCGTGCCATATTCTCTGGAGTAAAAAGTGGCTGAATGATCCATTTTAAGAAACATGATTCCAGCTATTCAGTGGCAGCCATCTCAGATCACTGTGGTACAGCCACAATAACAAAACTGAGGGGTTGGTAGGAAGCAGTCAAGAAAACTAAGAATGAGAATGTGTTACATTAGTCTTAAATCTGTATTAAGGCTAACAGCCAAAGAATAAAGGAGTTTGGGGTGGGAACATGTTGTTCTCATTATCTGCCAGTGGTTGCACATCTGCACCAAAAGTCAACAAAAGGGCATTTTTGTTCAATTGTACATTGTGCAATAAGATAAGAATAAAACTAATTCACATTTATCTAGAATTTCTCAGAGTGGTTGTAGTCCTGGTAGACATAGCTGACTTTATAATATGTGAAAGTCTGAGTCACACCAGTACATGGCAGAAAAACTAATCTGATGTAATAGAAATGTTTACAAGCCCAGTAACCCTTCTCCCTCCACCCTCCTCCGCTTTAAAAAGCCACGTAAGGCCATGGATCAAAGCAATGAAGTGGCAGCATGCTGAACACTGAAACAATAACAGCCCTGACTTCCTCAGACGTCAATAGTGCAAGTTACCAGAGAATTTTTGCATTTACTGAAGAAGGTAATATAATCATATGCATCAAAGACTGGAAGTGGAGCTATAATACTACCAACTCTTATCACGAAAATGTTGCTAAACATGATTAAACATGGTTCACTGGAAATATCAGAAGCTGACTACCTAGCGGGATCAAGAAAACAGCAAACAGTTCAGAAATGTGTACTCAGTTAATGCTTACCAGATGCAATCAGTTTAGAGTATTAGCCAGTTCCAGTCCTTAATATGTATCTTTATGAAACGAGTACAGATTTACTCCTCCTATGTCTAATAGATTTCCTGCCTCTGTTTTTTTTTTTTAATTTTATTTTTATTTTCCAAGCAGCACAGCACCTTCTCTGTCACTCCCTGAGAAAGCCAGAGATTCCTTACATATAACAAACTTGATATTGCTTCCTGATCAGCTCTTGGGTTTGCTAAGCTAAGCAAAACACAACACATTTAGTTTTGTAAGGCATGTGACATTACCACACATGACAATGCATTAATAGATGAGAACTGCAAAGTCAAAAGAGCTCATAGTAAACAGATTAAACGTTGTCTATAAATAACAACAAAAAAAAGTCCCCCAGGGGTTGTTTCTCACAGGGTCCCACACGGTTATTTTCTGGTCCCAGTGGAGAGATGACAAAGAATTGGCAAAGAGGCATCAGGGATAGATCAGCTAGACAAATTGATCTGGATCACTTGTTAGAGGAAGGTCATTTAAACAGCATGCATTTTGACAGCCAAATGAAAGATCATAAAGCTAGGAACAAATAAAGGTAGCTTACTTATAGTAAGGGAGGCTTTATTGTAGAAAGCAGTGATTTAGCAAGGGATTTAAGTGTATAGGCTGATAACCTAGCCTGTATGAGCTCTTGGGATAATGTTATAGCCAATGCAGATTCACCAATGTGAATTGCAAAGAAGAGCAGTGATATATTTAGCTGCCCTACTCCAGTGCTGGAGAAAGCTCAGGCAAAAGCAACAAGAGTGATCCGAGGTCTAGAAATCATGAAATCCAGAGAAAAAAGGAAGATGGGAATGTATCTGTTCTGGAAAAGACAACCACCTTCAAATATGTAAAAGGCAGCTGCAACAGAGGCTATAATAAAGTGCTGCCCATATCTGCTAGCAATAGGGCAAGGAGCAATGAGCTTAAATTGCAGTGAGGAGGTTAGCCATCAGGAAACATTTTTTAATGATAAGGACAACTGAGCACTGGAACATATTGCAGATTATTAGGATTAAGAACTGGTTAGGCCAGTGGTTTCCAATCTTTGTTTTGCAGCAAACCTCAGCTGAGAAAACTGGCAATGTTCTGTCTCCCATCATTTAATGGTAAAATTGTTTTGTCTTTAAACAAAGAGTCTTAAAGGCTTTTGAGCACTTAAAATAATAGTAATGATGATGACACACATGAAAGACTTCACGCAGGGAATGCACCGGCTACATTAAAAAAGACTGAAAAATTAGCTCGGTTAGCCCCCTTTCACGACAGTCTTTAAGAGTGGGAAGATACTGGTAAAGCGGCTGGGATGGTATCGGGGCACGCAGGAGCCGATACAGCAGGGGAGGCTGTTCGAGGGTAGTCATTGCAGGCCACTGCGATGAATCAGCCTTAAGGCAAGCAAGACATTTGGGGTTTGGGGATGACTGGAGACAAAGGGGAACTAAGGGCTCTCTTGGGCGGTTGTGTGGTTACTGGAATTCCCGCAGGGCAGGGAGCAGAGACAGCCGAAGATTAAAACAGTCGCGTGGAGATGCTGAAGCCAAGAGAGCGAGTGCTGGGGGATGAGGGGCTGCCAGAGGCTTGCCAGGGTACCGCCTTGTACCTCTCTGAAGTCTAAGGAAATGTTCAGGGAAATAAATCTGCAAGTGAAAGCAAAGGAGGCCAGTGAAAAAGGGGAGCTCTGCTCTGCGGGCTCTCAAGGGGTCGCAGAGACGGTGCCCTTGGTTCCCCTGGGCTGCTTGGCCCCGAGAGCCGGAGGACGCGTCCTCCAGTTGTTTCGCTAACACCGCCCCGTCTGAAATCCTTTATTGCTCATGTTTGGAAAAGAGAATCATGATCTCAAATGCTGTCACATTAGCTGGGTAGAGAAATGCCAGGCCTCCCACTGTACTTGTGTGGGTAGCACCTTTTCTTCGATTAGCTCAGAATACTTTTAATAAGAGTTAACTTTCATGACATCCTTGAGGGGCTAACCTGCTATGATTAGACTTAATATCTCTATCTTACAAATAGGAAAATTAGTACCAAAACTTGTTCAATGACATTCTCTAAATCATTACTTGAGCCTGGAAAAGAGTATGTTCTTTTTTTTTTTTGTCTTTCCTTTTTTCTTTTTTTCCCAGAAAGTTACTCTAACCATAAACACATTGTTAGACATAGGGAATAAATCAATCTGGAAATACAACTACTTAACAGTATCTGTATATTATAGAAGGCCTTATGGCTACTGCAAGCTCTGCCTGGATGGATCTCTACATCCCTTCAGAGTTCACGGCCTGACTGGGACTTGAAATGTGTCTAGCTGAAATCAGAAGGCTCCAGTGCTGCTCAAAAGCTGTATGTACAGTAATTCCTTTTGGAGAAAATCCCAGCCCACGCTCAGTACTCTGACATTAAGAATTGCACAGAACTGTAAAAACACAAATCACAAACAAGCTCAGTGAATTTTGAAGAGCAGTTTTTGAACACCCCAATGTGGACGGTAAACCACAACAACAGTAACAGGAAAAGCAGCACCACAAACGAAAACCCAGTACTCCATCTGAAACTAAATTCATTTAATAAACCAGAAGAAATTGCTCAGCAATGAAAAACTCCAGCACCACCACCCTGACCACATAAGATACATGAGAATAAACAGACTTGTGGGCACACCTCAAGCAAGCTTAAAACAGCAGCCTGCTCCAAAACAGCCTCCACGCTAGCAAGGTGATCTCATTGTCTGGTAGAAATAATGCTCGTCAGCCAACTGTAATCAATCAGTTTTGCAGGAGTGCTTGCTATATATAAAAACTGAGGTTGCAACACGTACAGAACGTTTGTTTCAGACCACTATCTTCTGACCTCTCTTGAGCAAACAAATAGAAAATATTTCTCACAGGAACCGGTTTTAGGCTACAGGTCAGGTTATAACCTGGAAACTTCAGCAAAGGACAAATCAGAGCTCAGCAAAGCCTTCAGAAAAAAAAAAAAAGAAAAATTGCAGTGATGCTTACAATTTGGTCCCCTACTTGGGGTCTGTTTTTGCTGAAGGGTCCAGGAACTGAGTTTTGTTCTTGCTGGTGCCCGTGTGAAGCAGTTTTGGACGCTGGGTGATTCGTGCTGGAGAGGTAGGTTGTGAAGCGGATGAAGGCCTGCTTGCTGCAGTGGATAACATAACCACAAGCCCCTTTCCAGTGCTCAGGCATGGGACCTGACCTAACTTGAGCCGGGGAGAAATCTGACCTCTCTGATCGCAAACAAAACTCTGCGTCATGGACACACATGCACACAAACATGAACCAATGCTAGTGTCAAAAACTAGAAGCTTCACACCAATCCACCTGACCATATATTTCATCCATTAAGCTTGTTTTGCATGAAGTGGGAAAAAGCTGGCAGAAATCTGCCTACAGCTTTTACTTACGCCAATACAGAGGCAGGGATTTAGCAGAGGTGCCAGTGGTGGTGGTGGCTGTGCAGCCCTCCCTTCTCCCACCACGTAGCAGGAGGTACTTCGGCCTTTAACATAGGCAAGCTTCTGGCTAGGAAAAAGGGTAGTGGGGGAAGAGAGGTATGTGTAGATCACCCTGATATTTCTGGGCCTGCTTAGGGATGAGGGGGCAGAACGTGTCTCTGCAGCTTAGTGGTGGGAATATCACCCAGGATGAGAGACTCCTTGGTTCCAGGTCTTGATGCCAAGCATGTTTCTGTTTTTCATGCTAAGCAATTCCTGTATAAATTATAGAAATAGTCCTTGGAGGATAGATTCCTCCAGGACTCTCAATGTCTCTCCATCTTACTCTTTTCTCCTGCAGCCCTTCTTGACTTCACTGCTGCAGAGATTAAGTTTCAACAGGAGGTGGAGGATGCTGTATGAGCAAATAATAAATTATTTTTATTTACAATGTGAGAACTCATTTTTCCATGATTTTGGGTGTAAGTAGGAAGTCAATTAAAAGTTCACTAATCAGCTCTTTTACCACTGTTTGCTATTAAAAAGAAAATTTCAAATGTGCTTGGTCTTCTGTGGAAAGATTGGACAGAAGATGCATCAAAACAAGTTTTGTACCTACAGCTAACGGACATATTAAATAAGGGAAGTAGCAACCGTAATTAATGAACTGACAGGCTGTTTCTGGTCACTGTGAACCAGATATTTAAAGATAAATGAGTTCTTAAAAACACAGATGAGTACTCAGTGGCATTTCCCAAAGCATGTAACTGCTAACTCCTACAGAAATCAGTGACAGTTGTGTGAGGTGGGAACTCTACCTGCTTGAGCAGTTTGGAAAATCTCACCTCACATCTTTCACATTTCTAAAATGAGTCTATGTTGACCTTGCCCACCTGTTTCTATTCACAGACTGGAAAAGGAAATGAGCTTTGCTGCTTCTTCCACTCCCGACTGATTTCTCAACTGTGAATGAACGAATCCAATGAAGAAAGTATTCTCTTCACACCCATTAGCTAAACTGAAACCAAAAGTCACTTAATGAAACACTTTTCTGCAAAACAGAAACCAAAAGCATTTGCATTTAAAAGGGGTAAATACCCATCAGAAAAAAAAATGTTACTGCAATATATGATGCTTTAAACTAATCTCAAGAGCTAAGATGGTTTCCTCTTTTCCTGTGACTTTGCAGCTTGCCCTGAAAGTCACAGTTATCAAACTGACAAATCGAGACAGTCAGAAAGTGCTAGAGCTGAAGTGAAAAATGTGTATGAAAGTCTAAAATCCCTTACTTTACCACGTGATCTCTTCTACTGGGCAACTCAACCGGTCTCCACCTGAAAACAGGGCCTGATTACACTGGGCCTTGTCCGTATGTATAATGAATAGTGTCAGTGACAGGGACGGAAAGGACGGGGACTGGAGAAAAGGCAGTGTTCATGAAATTCTGGAGGATTAGGTGTGTTGTCCAAAGCCATACAATAAATCTGTGGCAGACATGTGAACCAGCTGCAGTTGGGTGTATGCTGACTTCAGCACGGCTTCTCCAAGCAGCTGCCAAGGGCAGAATATCTGGATTATTAACTGTCACCCAAATGTCCCTTCAGTGACATCATCATTCACCATCTCCTAGGATAAGTAAGACGTGACATGAACTGCCCTTTAGAGCTGCCTACTTCTCCCCTTTGAATATAAAAAGAGCCTCAGTCGACAAGCTTAGTTACTAGCTACCCAACTTTCAGGGTCTGAACTGAGGTGAGATAATCCTCCCCCCACTATTCCTGACATCTTTTGTGCTCTATATCTGGTCTCTGGAAGGAGAAGCAAGAGGTTCCTGGGGCCTGGCAGTGTTAGCTCAGGCTCTGTAGGACACAGCCTACAAAGCAGGGGAGCTGTTCTCGTCAGGCTTCAGTCCCTGGCCCTCTCTCTGCATGGTGAAAGCCTTACCTGGTACAGTGTGTCCACAGATGACTCGGCAAGGAAAAAAATATCCTTTATGCTAAGAGAAAATCTGCTATATTTTACACAATGCGGGAGGTATGAGAACATTTGGCAAACAGTGAAGACACTGGAAATCATGTAATGATACTATCAAGGCACATTTGAGAGCTAATTGACCCCATTCCTCTCAGAATATTGATTAATTCAGCCTAAACCAGGCACACACAAACTGTCAGGCAGCATCAGGATCTGCAAAATTGGCACTTGGCATGGTATACAGCTTAGACTTGACAGAAGCAAAGATTTACCTGATTTTGCGAAGGCCGTGGAGGTAGCACTGCTGCAGGACTTCTGTGCCCGTGTTTGCAGAAAGCCCCTGGATCTCTCTGTGCCGTCTCAGCTCAGACTCCGCAGCACATCGCCATCCATCTGGGGACAGATAGGATCCCCTAAGCAAGCTTTGCAGAATACTTTGTGCCAGGCATTATTTAAGTGCTACAAACTTTAGGAAGGGAAACAGTGAATCAAAGAAACACTATATCCTTTTCCTCAGAGGGGTAGGGTTGTGGTGCAAATGGAAAATATTGTGTTTCCTCTGTGACGTGTAAATCTGGTCTCCCTTCTCTCATCCCCCCACATCCTCCTGGGAGCTTCTGCTGTGTCATAGCTCCCTTGATATGCCCTTCGGTGTGGTGTGTGGCTTTCAGCCACAGTGTTTCTAGCTCTCTTTGGGATACAAACTTTGGGCTTCATTCAAGAAAGCACTTAAGCATGTGTAATTCCTTAAATTTCAATGTGACTATTCATGAGCATAGAGTTAGCACATATTTAATTGCCTTCCTGAACACGGGCCAAAATAGAGAGTATCCCAAGAGTGCATGGGAAAGAGACTTAGTTTTCATGACTTCAATAAAGATAGTTGCTCTGCTTAGAAGCACTCATAAATGGTTTGGGAAGCTTCACATCTTCTTGCTAGCCCATCTCTAGAGGACCAAGCAGGCAACTGACCCCACTGCAAATGAGATGAGGCTTGCCTGTGTCTGCACTGCCCCAGGGGAGACAACCCACCTCAGAACTGATCCTTTTGTGTTTATTTTCTCTAGATGGCAGCCCAAGGAACACTTAACTCCAATGTACTTCCCATCCATTTGTGAACATACCAGTTTTTATCAATGTCCTTTGGAAAAAATGGCTGGATTTAGAGTATTTAATTGTGCAGGTAAAAAGAGAAAACTTTTTGAAGTGTCTGTTTTTTAATGAATATGCGTTTCGTTTTAAAAGTAATTGAAAGGTGATGAGGAAAAAAGCATACTCTTCACATCATTGACTTCGACATAGTAACATACTGGAGGTTCATTACTGGATGTAAAACCTACCAAAATCTCTAGTATTTATAATGAGTCCATGGCCAAATACACCTTTTTACTGTTTAAAATCATTTTAAAAACATGATGTGGATTGTTAGTGAGTATCAGCAGTTTTCATTTAGCTTTCAGTTGTAAATAGTCAACATCTGAAACTGTGTTGGAATTTCAAAACCAAAACCTTTTGCTCAAGACCAAGATTCATCTATCCAGATGTGAGTATTTACAGTAGAGACTTCCAAATCTGTGATGAGATTCATCTCATCTTAAAATAGATGTCTAAAAGAGATGAAAGACATATCTATTTCTCTCTCCATTGTCCAAAGAACGGCTTCAGCTAGTGAGCACAGAAGTGTATATCCATACTTCTGATGTCTGTGCATAGATATTGCTTTCTCCTCTGATGTATCAACAGCAGGTGGATATGATAAAGCCAGTACAGTTGCAGTAGAAGAGTACAGGTGGAGATCTCTTTTCCTCCTATGAGCAATCCTGTTAATTTTTGGCTTTAGCATAGTTATGAACCAGAGAAAGGCAGAGGCTGAGGAATCATTGCTTAATTCTCAGATCTTGGTTTGCAACATTGGCAGCTAGCAAGGAAAACCTGCTTTCCTCATGGTCAATTTTAGGGGTATCTTGGGCTTCTATAGTCATGACCCACATACATAGATACTGAGCTGGTTGCATGATGCTGAAGATTAGCACACTGACCGCTGCTGCAAGCTTAGAGGGTTTTGGGTTGAGTCATGTGTGGGTGGGAGCAAGGCTTTCTCCTTCCAGATCAGTGCTATTTTCATTGACTGCCTGGAGGCGATGGGAAGGGAAGGCAGTTGATGAAACTCAGTGTGTGTGTGTGTGTATCCCGCTTGTGGTAGCATCAAATGTGGATTGCTCAGCATGGTAGGGTGGAGAGCAAGCATTCTCCCTCTGTAATGGGCAAGAAGCAGCTGAAGCTTGGAGAAGGCATGTGGATGGTCCTTGGTGTTAGCATGAAACCTCTGAGGTGCAGATAGCCCTTCCTGATTTGAGAGGGATGGCTGAGGCCCAGACGAGGCTACTTCTCTCCTCCACCACAGCAGAGAGCTTCTCACCACTGTTGTGAGCTGGGGACACTGGGGAACACCTGGGACATGGCCTGGTCTTGGCACAATGCCTATCTGCTACCCACTCTGAGCCCCATCCCACCTTGCCTCCCAATCTCTGTGCCACAGAGCGGGTCTTTGTGGTGTCAAAGTCTCCTTAACCTGAAAGAGCAGGGGCCAGTTCCAATTTTGCAATGGGCAGAGCTGCTTCTGGCTGTAGAGTGCAAACAGATAAAGCCATAGACCTTCCCTGCAGCATAGGAAATGGGGCCAGTATGTGCATGAGCATGTGGCTGATGATACTATGCAGCAGGGTACATTGCTGATATTGCAATATATTTCTCTGCCCAAGGTGAAGCATGATTGTCTCCTTAATGGAGATAAAAGAAATGCTTTTGAAAGACATATGAGAGACCTCCAGTGATAATTTCTCAGTTACCTGCTCCTGAGAAGGATGATCCAAGAGAGACAAAACTCAAAGGCATGCGCAAATACTCATGTTTTCAGGAGTCTAATGTGAGGATAGTGACTGTGCATGGAATCATATAATGGAGAGTTTGCCCTGCAAAATACTACTCTAGAACTGAACTGGAGTGCACAAAAAAGCTCACTATGACTGAAAAGACTGTTTTAAAATTAGCAAAACTTGTCTGTTCACTTTGCTTTTCGTAAGCTTATTTTTAACCATAAGGCCATGCTAATACTGGCATCTAGTGGCTATAGTGCTCATGGAGCGCTCCCCCTCAGTACTGCCCTGACTTTAGGATGGGGAGAGCTGTGTAATTTAATAATAACATGCAGTCACTGTTTGCCTCTTTGTCCAAGATTGATTTCTAATGGCATTTTTTTGTATGTACATTTTTCTTAAAGCACTTTCTAATGGGCCTCACAAAGATCATAACTGACCACAGAGGAGTCCCATCCTTCAGGGTGAATGTTGGGTTAGAGCACCTTTTAAATAGGTTAAATTCTGGACTCGTTTCTTCATTTCGTTTAAAAATTATAGATAATGAATTAGAAAAGACAGCAATTCAGAGTGTTTCAGATTGTCAAAAGCTAGCAGTAGCTCAGACCCAAGTCTCATTCTACCTGAACTTTTAACATTTTGGGATTAGCAAATGGGAAGAACATACATACGGACTTATCAAAGTGCAAGTGAACTGGGATGTAACTATGTCTCCCTTGGTGCTGGTTGGAGCAGCACGCATATGTGATGTGGCAAAGTCAGGGCATTTACCGAAAAAAAACGGCCATGCCTTCTGCTGCTAGGAAGCATCCTAAAAGGAGATGAAGATAATCAAGTTGCTGATAAAGTGACCCAGTAAGTGCTCTTCCATTCAGGAGACTGAACTGACAGGAGAGCACCTTTTCCACAAGACAGTGGGAACACAAAATTGCCAGGAAAAGAGGCAGAAATCAGTGCTGATGGCAGCTGTGAGGTCATTCCAGGAAAACTACAATCTAATTGCCTACTTATGCTTCATCTCCTTCACCTATATTTATCTCTAAATAAGATGAAACACTTCCATTACTCCTCTTAGCTACTAAACTTCCCCTTCCTTTTCTTCTGTCTCTCACGATTTTACCAGTGACTCAAAATTCCTTGAATATTTCCTCCTGTTCCCATCAGCCCAGTCTACCAAAGATTTGCCCTCCATCCACATCCAAGTGCTCCCCTCAGCTGCTAACTGCCTCACCACCTAATGCAGGGGTGTACTCTTCCAGCCCAGTTTCTCATCACCACCAACTCCATGCATCTCTGTGCTCCCTGCTAAACCACCTCCCCAGCATTGCCTTGCTCCTTCCCATGCTGTGCACAACGGTGATGGAAGTCCTAGGACAGTGCTGAATTTTTCTGGTGCAGACTTCTCTTTTTGATCTGCCATTTGATCTGCAGGTCTCCCTCTACCTTTGTTGACCCCTTCACCCAGAATTTCCACTTTCACTCAGTTTGGCCTGTGCTTAGCAATTTTTCCATCACATTCCCTACCTCCCCTTTCTGCAGAACCTAGCAGGTTTTGCTAAGAAAAACAGTGAGCTCTGCCGTGACCTACCATCTCTTCCGTTTGACCCACTCTTTCCTTTAGTCACAAGCACAGTTTTGACTAACAGCATTTTTCTGAGGACTATGGCTTCTCCTTGTGTGAAATTCAAACATGACAGCTATGTTTCTGCTACAGAACTTGACAAGCCAAGGGAATGAGCCTGAGCACTGATGCTGATTGTCCATACTGTTAATTGGTTAGCACGGTCCTGGCATACTAGTTATCTCCCATCAGTGCTGAGACGGAGTAAGGAATGGCTCATAGTGGATGTTGGATTCCCTCCACTGCAGCAGCTGAAAGGGGTTAGCTGTACGGTATAAGCCAAACTATGCAGAAAAAAAAAAAAAAAGCCTAAAAACAGCCCCAGGCCCATTTTATTTACTAGGATAGCTGCAAGCAGCATGACCAAAACTGTCACCAGCAGTGACTCATCAGCAGGAGGTAAGACTAGTCCTCACAGAGCAGTGCAAAGCTCTGTTCCTCACCTCTCAGAAAGGCAGGGCTTGGTTCCCACAGCTGTATCTGCGCTGTGTCTCCTGCAAGACCTCTCTTTCCTTAGCTTGCTTGAAAGGTGTAACTGAGTTCAGGAGTCAGTGAGATAAACTCAGGGAAGAAAGATCCACCAAAGGACTTAAGACTCTTTATGTTTTCTTCACAAATCCCTAAGCCTAGAGTGGGGAGAGGAGCTCCTGGAAGGATGGATGCTTTGTACTTGCTCTGCCTCTTACACTGTTCCTTAGCATCTCCCACAGGTTGCTCTGAGAGACCAGTTGGATGTGCCCTTGGTGTGAGTCAGGATGGTTGTTACTCTTTGCTTACCCTGTACACACTAACAAAAACAAGTTGCAGGGCTAGAGATCTAAGTGCTTTCTTTAATGTGAGGGCAGATGAATTTACGTATTGAGTAGCTATATTAGAACAACTCAGCTAGCAACACTGGGGAAGACCTAGAGAGCACATGCTCTAAAAAAAACCCAAGGGAGTCTTTTCTTATGTGCATACCTTATATTGTAATGTATGAAATATTGTAGCTAATGAGTCCCATTTACTTGAGATGTTAATACATCCACATCCTGTACCACTTTGTCTTTTGACATTTTAGAACTTCTTTTTGGAAGTGATAATTTTCTTGAGTATGTTATCATGAATTCATTTAAACACCTAAAAGCTTAGCTATATTCTAATTGTGACACAGATATCAGTAATACGAAATCTGCTTTTGCAATGCAAATGCCTGTCTATTAGCAGAATATTGTAAATTTGATTTTGAGTTAGGAGCAGCAGCTGTTTATTCAGTTCGCAGGTTTCTTGTGGTTTGTGGTTTCTTGTGGTTTAAACATTTGTAGGGTGTAGACACTAGCAAGAACATTGAATTGTTTATGGCGATCTTTGAAGCAGCAGATTTGTTATGAATTTTTGCCAGGCCAGTAGAAATATGTTAGCCTCTCCTTATGCAAAGTCCCATGTGCAGAGTAACTTCACTGATCCAGCACTTTGGAACCATGGCACCATGCAGCTTTATGAAAGCTCATATTGCTGCAGCTCATGTTTTTTCTCAGATCTATTATTTGGAGAAGATTTTCTCCCCTCTGCCAAAATAGGGCAGTTTGGCATAAAGTGAAACTAAAAGAAGAGTCATTTTAAAGTTCCTGCAGTGAAAATGAATGTAAGAGCAATGGACAAGGCAATAGGTTAGCGTTCATCTAAGTAAGTGACTGGTGAACTAGATCTGGAAGGCTGGGTCTGCACTGTGAATGCACAAATGGGCTTTTGTAGGTAGAAACCCATCTCTTACAATAGTAATTTAAACTATTAGAATTGCCTCAAAACTGTGAGGCAAGGCTTCTTTGGCCTTTTTTTGTGTACCTTGGCAGGTAATTCCACACCAGTTCCTGCAGAGCCTGTTTTCCACATCAGCGTGCAGGAAAATCACTTTTCATGAGCTAGATCAGTTCTTGTAGGTTTGTATTTAGTCATCCTTGCAAGAGCTAGCACAGGAGAAGGAGTTGGTTCTCCGAAAGTTAGAAAGCACATATGCATTCTTGCAAGTCTTTTCTCCCTAAGTCTTGAGGACATACCATCTTCCTTAGTTAACATGGCAAAAGGGAGCCCTCTAGGGTAAATACGATATGAGAAAAATCTCAGTTTTCAAGATCATTTTCATTTGGTTTCATTTTGTACTGGAGCAGCTTCAAAGCATCATGAAACACAATAGCCTATATTGCAGCTCCTAGCTCAAGGAAAACCTGAACTGCTGCTTACCCCAAACCCAGGAGACTTTGCCAGAAAAAAGACCTCTATACCTATGTCCTGTTTCTTTAAGCAACCATTAGAGAGCTCGAAGGCCTTTATACTGACTCGGTCCAGCCATTCTTAAGTCTCCCTACAAGACGGGTATGAATGAGTACTGGGGAGTGATCACCTGTCTTCTACGTCAGTTCAGTGTTACCAAATTCCCATACTGGCCTTCACTTTTTGCACTTCAATGAATAGTTGCTGAAGCCCTGTGTAAATGTGCTGCTTCTCCTTTACCCATCATCATCTGTCCATGACCATCATGACATTATCATGTCATGGCGCTGCGGCTCCCACTCCCTGTTACCTACGTGGTCCAGTACTGCCTGCCAGCAGGCCCTATTTGTCTACTTTTTCTGTAATTACTATGTCTTTCCCACCCATTGCTCTCAGATTCTATCAGTGAACATCCAAATCAGTTCTCCTTCTCCTTTTTATTATTTATCTAAGGCACAAACAGCTTGAATATACTGAAGTAAGGGTTAAAGGAACCAATGGGTAGTAAAAGGAGAGCAATAGTGATGTTAGTGCTGTGTGGAGGAGAAAGAAGTGAGAGAGAAAAAGGGGCAGCTGGAAGGAGCGGGTTGATCGTGATATTTAGAAATATGAAGAGGCCTTCTTTGTACCTAGCAAAGTAAGCAGCTTTCATGGTTTTATGTAGGATCCCCTTCTTCCCACTCACTGAATGCAGGACTCAGACGTGCTCTGATGCTCCTGGGACAGACGTGAAGACAGGACGGTGTAAGGAAACCTTCAAAGTCCAGTAACAGAGAAGTCCTCAGGCTGGGCCCTCTTTTGTGGGCCATCTTCTTCCTACTTCCTTACAAGCCCTGCTGTGATACATACATTGGAGGTACCACATCCCTCAGGCTTTGTACCCTTTTGCTGTTTTCTCAGTAAGGCTTTCCTACTGCATCAAATCTAACAATATTTTCTCAGTTCTTTCTGCCATCTTGCTAAAGCACGTGGCTGTAGCTCAGATAAATTACAGGCCTGCAACTGAAATTACTGGGTGTAACTCCCTGGCCTGAGTTAAAAGAATAATAGACCTAGGGATTGTAAAGCTTCCTCCTGAGGCTGAGAAACTGAATTGTCTTGCTTGGGCTTTGCACAATACTACAAAGTCTTCTTTTTTCATTCCTTTTTGTTTATCACCCTAATGAGAGTGTTTTTACTGGCTTGTGCAGTTGCATAGCTAAAGGATCATATGTCTATATATTTTCAGATCTTGCTTTCTAATCCAGAAATACCTTAGACAGTAATTCTTGACCAGAACTTCCTGTCAGGGAGAAAGTGCAAAACATTTTTGTTTTAATGGGATTTCCTATTTCTTATTCTTTTTCAACTCATATGCTGAAGAAATAAGAACAAGAAAATTGCCTAGGGTCAAAGCTTACGGTCATTTCTTCTGCCATGCATAGAAGTTCAGCCTCACACTTCCATGGGGAAGTGCTCCCAATTTCTGGCAACGAGGTGAGAGAGCAAAGCTGTTTGAATGTGAGAGGCGCTCAAGCTCGTGTATTGCTGTATGTGTTGATATTGGACTAGAACAAAGGTAGTAATAAAATCCATTTCTCTTTCTTTCCTAATCAAATTTCATGGTGGTATCAGAGATGCAACTATGTGAAAATCTCCTTTCAACCTTCACTGCTGACCTGGAGTGCATTTTAGATACTCACTTTAGATTTTTTAAATTCCCCTACTGTAAAAATGTTATTCAAATACTTTTTTTTCTGAATTGGCTTAATATGGGACCTGTTTCTATATTAATGTGCCTCTATGCTATCTGCTGGGGTGTTTCATGAATGCTGTAGGCTAAGCATGTCATTCTTCGTTCTCTGTGAGACAGGCTTCCTGTCTGGACTACATCTTCTGTCATTTCACACTGTCCCATCTGATTGAATTTCTAAGGTGTATCATGATAACCACAAAAGCATGGAGATGAGCTCTAGACCTGGGATCTGGGTCACTGAATGCAAAGAGGATATTGAATTCTCAGGCTATAGTTCCCACAAGGCTCTATAGTTGCTCAGGGAAAAAAAAAAAAAAAAAAAAAAAAAGAAAAAGAAAAAAGTCTACAACAGACTAGTTCCAAAATGTGATTTTTTATAAGCTTCCTATCCCACAAAGAAATAATTTATTTCAATATTTTGTCCTTATTCAGACAACATACATGTCAAAATATTAGAATTTCTCAAAGATTGGAATTTTTAAAAATAGCATTAGTGTGGTATTCCTGATCACACTGTAGGGATAGACAATAATTCAGTTAGAAAAAATAATAGCCACAAGATATTTCTGGACTCTAACAACACCCTGAACTACCCAGTGTTCTGGATGGTCAGACAATTAGACTTCAAGCTGTGATGCAGAATAAAAACATCTCTAGTGGTATGAGAAGATGGCTACTGAGGTGGATTGAGAATTGGCCGAAAGGCGGAGTCAGAAGGTTGTGCTCAGTGGTGTAAAGTCTATTGGAGGCCTGCAGCTAGTAGTGTCCCCTAGGGGTCAATATTGGGTCCAGACTTGTTCAACTTATTCATCAATGACCTGGATGAAGGGCCAGAGTGCACCCTCCAAAGTTTGCTGAGGATATGAAACAGAGGGGAGTGGCTGACACACCTGAGGGCTGTGCTGCCACTCAGAGAGGCCTGGCCAGGCTGGGGAGCTGGGTGGAGAGGAACCTCATGAGGTTCAACAAGGGCAAATGCAGAATACTTCACCTGGGGAGGAATAATCCCTTGCACCAGTACAGGCTGGGGGCTGACCTGCTGGAAAGCAGCTCTGCAGAGAAGGACCTGGGAGTGCTGGTGGATGACAAGTTGACCATGAGCCAGCAATGTGCCTTTGTGACCAAGAAGGCCAGTGGTGTCCTGGGCTGCATTAGGAAGGGCATTGCCAGCAGGTCGAGGGAAGTAATCCTCTCCCTCTACTTTGCCCTGGTGAGGCCTCATCTGGAGTGCTGGGTCCAGTTCTGGGCTCCCCAGTCCAAGAGAGACATGGAGCAACTGGAGAGAGTCCAGCGTAGGGCTATGAAGATGATTAGGGGAGTGGGGCATCTGCCCTATGAGGAACGGCTGTGAAAGCTGGGCCTCTTTAGCCTGGGGAAGACTGACCGGGAGATCTTATCAATGGGCATAGGTATCTGAAAGGAGGGTGTCAAGAGGATGAGGACAGACTCTTTTCAGTGGTGCCCAGTGATAGGATGAGAGGCAGCACACACAAACTGAAACACAGGAAGTTCAGTCTGAACATGAGGGAAAACTACTTTACTGTTAGAGCGACAGAGCACTAGAACAGGTTGCCCCGAGAGGTTGTGGAGTCTCCTTCTCTGGAGATATTCAAAATGCACCTAGACATGATCCTGTGCAACATGCTCTAGGTGACTGTGCTTGAGCAGGGGGATTAGACTAGATGATCTCCAGAGGTGCCTTCCAACCATTTTGCGATTCCGTGATCTTGAACCACCAAAGAGCATCAGTCACCAAAAATACCTTCCTACTTCTTACTCTCTTAGAAGCTCTTTCTCCTAGTGACTAATATGTTTATTGGGTCAAGTGTATTCAGTACTTCAGTTTGGCTGTGATGGATACCAGTGGTAAAAGGCTTCACCTGACCAAGAACTTTATTGTTCTCAAGTAGCAGAGAAAGGCAAAAGACCAAATCTTAATATACTAGCTGCCTCCTCAGGAGTGACAGAAATCAAGTCTAAAAACCATCTAGCCCACAGGAATCAGTTAACATGATGATTCCCAGCAGTTGGCCTGGACTCTGGATCAGAGTGGGTGAACCCTGAATGTGTCTTCCCTTTAAAAAGATCTTCCTATCCCAGCAAGTACAATGTCCCCAACATTTACACCCCTTCTTATCCAAACACTCCCTCTTAGGAAAAGAAATTCCTTTAGAATACCTGGCTGGTAGCGAAAAGCCAACCAAAAACACCCAGGCAAGCTAGCAAGTGAAACTATCATGAGTTTTACCACAACAGAAGAAAGGGTCAAACACTCTAGGAGGTCCTCGGGACCTGTTGACTTTTCACCCTGTCAGACCCTCAGTTCCCACCGTCGTGAGGCTGTGGTAGGTAGGCACAGATGATGCCACCTGTGAATGCGTGCGATCCACTGTATTACAAAGATCGCTCAGTCAGATATTTGTATGAATGTTGTAGCTCCAGAGCATTTACAAGAGGCAAAGAGTGACTTTTAATGGCTCCCAATTAGCTGCTAGGAAAGAATACATGGTGCTTAAGATATGCCAATAAGGCAGCACACAGCTCCTCTGAAAAAGCAATGCTGCTACTCCTCGTGATGCTTTAGCCTCCTGCGGTGCCAGATGTAGCTAGTGTTTTACTATTTCTTTCTTCAAATAGCAGTGCTCAGGGGGGATAAACTTTACTTAACCTAATTAATTTTAATCACAGCTTTCAAATCTCATACTGTGCAAAGAATTACAAATTGGAATACATTAATAGAAGCCATGGTTTATGCTGCAAGCTAATTGGGAAGTGTGCATTTACATTTTCTGCATGAGTTTGCAATTACCATTAAAATAAAATTCAGTTATGTCCTTTTAAATTACTAAAATGTGAAGAACAGATTGAGCTGGTCTCATTTGTTGTACAAAATGACTTGAAAATGGCCTACATTTCAAAGAATTAAATGACTCACTGAAAAAGACGTTTTAGGAAATGATTTTCAGTTGTCTAGAGTTAAGGTGCTTCCAGGCATTCTGGTTTAAACAATCTCTCTGTTAAAATAACGTATTGTTTAATGTTTCCTATCTGCTTTAATATAGATTCATGGAAATAGCAAAGAAAGTTATCTCACACACTCTCAGCTATGCTTTCCTTCAGGAGAAAACTGGAGAAACGTCTTATCTCATCCTACACAAAACCTAACTCTAAGGTACTGCAGTGCTGAGAAACGTTCCAGAAAATTTCATTCTCCATGGAGAGGTTACTCACTTCATAAATAATGGGGGGTAAAAATACTCCCAAGCCACATGAAACCCAGTAGCTTTGGTGTTTCAGTGCAAACAACATTTTTCAGGGTTTTTTTGAATCATAATTTCAGTAGGACCAGGCTAAAAATTTTAAAAATACTCAATGATTTGGGAGCCTAAGTCTAATTTAAAAAGGAAAGAACGCCTGCCCTTGGAAGAGGATTCCTCTTGGCCATTGCTGGTGACTTGGACCCATTCCCTACTGTCTGGCTTCCCTATCGGCATGGTGCTGGCCAAGCACCCCAGGCCTAAGGCCTGCGCTTCGGAGATGCCCACTTTTGCATCTGCGCTATTCACTGTGAAATTTAGGTGCTGAATTTTTGTGATCTACATTGCCATGAGGCCAACTGCTTCATTTTCAGGTGTTCCAGTAACTACAGGAGGAGTCTAAAAAAGTTGGCCTGGGTCTTGCATCTTGCATGTATATACCTAAAAAGCAGATTTTTTTTTTTTTTTTTTTTTTTTAAGGGCAGTGATGCCAGAGCAAAATGATTTGGTTCAGTAAGACCTATTTTCAGGCTTTTAGGACCAAAGTCCCATTAACATCAGTGGAAACATCATAGGTTTCTAAGTAAGTGTTTAACTCACATCTGAATATGGAACTCAGATTCCTATGTTATGTGTTTGCAAGATAAAATGAAATGATACTGAAAGGAGCAGTATATTTTCAGGTGCTTATACTGCGTTCCAGTAGTCCTGAATTACTTTTAATGTAATATTTACACCATATTATGATGGCACTATCCATGATAGTACAGAAGTGCTTGTATTCCTTTTCCCATGTAAACCCCCTGCCACTTAACATTTTCATGTAGTCCAAGCAGTGCAAAACAGAGAGGAAAACCATGGTCTCACCACAGATTGTACAATGAAACACTTTATTCCTTTGTATAGAAAAAAGGTCAAAATGCATCGCTTTCAGGAAAACAAAAGATGTATATATTACAGATGATAACCTTTAGTGAAGTTGTAGGCTTCCTGCTTATTAAATAATTGATAGCACGTCAGAGGTTCAGAATAGCCATGTTTAACGTGCTGAGTTTAAATAAAATAGCTTGTGATAATGATAAAACATGATATGAAACACAAATAGTGATAGGGAGACCAAACATTCATTTTTTTTTAATTAAACAGATTAATATATCTAAAATAGCTCCGAGGCTCTCTAAAATCATTGGAAGAGGAAAATCGACCACCTTATCACTGCAAAATATCACTTCAAAATTGTATTTGCATCAGAAAGCTTGTTGAGGGTTTCTTCTCTTAAAATAATGCAGCTCTGTAGAGTGCTCATAACCACAGAACGATATCAGCAGCTTTAAAGGAAACGATGAGCTGATTCTTAACTGATGTAAATCACCAGAGCTCTGCTAGACTAAGTGGAAATCTAGTCACTGGACAATTTTAATTTTAAATAAGATGCAGACTGCAAATCAAACAAAATAGTTTCCATACGCTTTCTTTGAACTGCAATGCAAAGAGGAAAATTCACTTCGCACCCCTCCAGTTTCTGCAGGTGACAGTGAGATTACACAGATTTGGCAGGAGGAAATGCGAAAACGCACCTCATTTTCCTTTCTGCTGCACCCAGGTAAATCACTGGTAAAGTCAGAAAGGTTGCACAGCTGCAAAAAAATATCTGGAGAGGAGCAAGCAGTCAAACTCAGAGGTGCATCACCTCTGACTGATTTGTCTGCATCTTTTACGCCGCGTAGGAGAACCAGAGTAGGAGAGAAGCCCACGCTTCAGCCAAGAAAAAGACCATCGCCGCTGCTGAAGCAAGAGCGGCGTTCCACCAAGCACTTCCCGAGTCCTGCCAGGGTGAAAGAGAAGAAGTCAACACGGGTACGTGGCCGTGCTGTCAAGGCGAGCGCAAGGTCAGACGCAAAGGCCTTCTGCACCCGTTGGAGAGGCTTCGTGCCTGGAGCAGCCTGCCGCGAGACGACGTCCCCTCGCCGCAACGCCGCCGGAAAACCAGGCAGCCGCCGCAGCGCCCCGCGCCAAGCTGTGAAACGGCTCGCAGCGCCGATGTCTCACGGCTTCGTGCGTTTTAATCGGCTTAAGAGCGTTCCCCGGCCTCAGTGCCGCGGTGAAAGGTGCACGCAAGTTGCAGGCATCGGCGAGCACGTTTTTAAGTTGCCAGGCTGGGAGAGCTCTCAGCAGAGCAGAGATTCATCTTCTGACGCGGTGATATTCCTCCAGGAGAAAGAAAAAGCCATATTTTTGCATAATCACAGCTTTCAAGTAGTACCAAATTCACCGCTCTCTGGGAAATTATAAGACAGAAAGTCTTAGTAAGTGTGAAGTCCTCGGCACTCTGACAGGTTAATGCAGTGGAAAAATTGCCTTGCACAAAAGAAAGAATGAGGGCTATTTGGCATTATTTTTGCATCACGAAGCCTTTTGGTTCAGATTCTCATCGTGACTGCAAAGCGGAGCACCTCGATTTGAGGGGCTCCTGAGCAGTGTGGCTCAAACAAGGCTTTCTGCTGCTGCTCAGCCCTCTGCCAGCAGAAGTCATGGTCCGTCCTGGGAAATGCTGTGCCTTTCTCTCCCAACCTGTGAGCGGGCACGCACGGGGCGCAGGTTGTGGAGCAAGCCGTGCTCGGCCCTGCAGGTGTAGTCCCTGCGCGGTGGTAGCCACCGTGATTTAGTTTCTCATGTTGCCCGTGCTCTTTGCAGAGCTGGCTTTCAGAGGGCTGCTCTTGCTCCCTGAGAGGCAGCTGCCTCTTTCCTCCCAGAAACTACTTTAGAAGCTCTGCCTCTTCCTTCTATTTAATTACTATTAAATTGATTTTCTAAACATCCATTTTCTCCATCCGTTTTCCCTCTTTTCACTATGTTTAAGGATTAATTTCAACATACTAAGCCCTCAGCTCACATTTCTGCCTTTGCATCCACACACCCACTGCAGTCTCGGGGAACCTCGTATTTGAAGAGAAGCAGCAATACAACAGCTATACCCAGATGTATCCCATTCACTGTTCATGTACAGAATATACACAACTGTTTTTACAGCTTTAGCTTGCCTTATGGTTTCTGACTAAGCTCCAGCTCCTTGAGTCAGGTGAGTATGTGAAAAATTTCAGGTTGTATTAAATAACAAGGGTTTCTATTACATGGGGTTGTGAAGAAAACACTGCAGGTAGAGAAACTAGAGTACAAATGAAAAAGAACTGCCAGTTGTAAAAACAAAATCACCAAACCTCATAACTATTGACATAATCTCTATATTTTTATAATCTATGTGTTGTTGCTTGCCTGCTTGGAGTTCCCAATACAGATGAGAAGAACAGGAGAGAAGAAATGTATGTGGAAAAGCGCTGAAGGAAGGAAGAACAATCATCTGCCATGCGACCACAGAACCACACTGGTCACATCAAAATTATCGTCTTGATATCAAGGCATCAGCTCTGTGAGTGTGAAGGTGCTCAGGTATCTGATAGTCCTTCTCCTCTTCCAGCCTTCTCAGTAACTGTTCTTCTCCTCTAAATGTCTCCTCTAAAAATGGTCATTTTTTTTTTTTTTGTGGAAAACATTAAACCTCAGGCCTCATTAGCCTAACTCTTGCTCTCCCTCTGCTGAAAAGGAGGAACATCCAGGCCTAACTATTGATAAAAGAAGGAATTTTTAATGTTTGAAAAGGCAAAAAGGAAACGGTGAAAAAAAATGTTTTAAAATGAGACCTTTTTCTTTGTGCAATAGCAGAACAGTAGCAGTCTGTCTCCAAGCTCACAGGTGACACGCACAGTCTATTTATATCCGGGATGAAGGTTATAGCATGATGTGATTTTGTCCCTGCTGGCAGTCTGGGTATTGTTTAATTACCTTTTTCAAATTTATTGTGGCGTTTTGCAGATCCAGCCTTATTTCTGCCAGCATAAATGCTATGTCTTGGCTACTGAAGAGCTGACACAGAATTTTTGCAGAAAAACTGCATGTATGTATTACCACTTACACAGTGCAAGTATTTTGCTTTTGTTCGCTAGGATGTAAAATAAGGACTGGAATAGCAATTTTTTTTCATTTTCATGTCACTTGAATTTAGTGGCTGGTTTGTGCCTACCATAGATCTATTTCTACAGCAATATCTGTGTGTCTATAAAAAACATATTTTTAGCAACATTAGCAAGCAAGGTCAATAATTAGAGAGGTAGAAAAGTGTCTGAGCATGTGTCCAACCTTGCAATGGAGATTACAAGCAGAGAAGAGCTACGTAAGACCTCTGTATTTACCTAAGCTTCAGTAATGAGGAATGTGGGAAAAAGAAACCTCAGCCAGGGATGAAGAGGCGATTGAGCCAAAAAAAAAAAAAAAAAAAAAAAAGGAAAAAAAAAAAAAAAAAAGAAGAAAAGAAAAGAAAAGAAAAAAAGCTGCTAATTTTAGAGGACATCATTTAGATAACCAGGGCACCAGCGATCCAGACGCTGTGCGTGCTGTGCTAAACAGGCCTCCTTGCCCGGCCGGCCGTGGTTTGCTCCCTGGTGCGGGTACGTGAGGGCTCCCAAGCGAGGTAGCGGCATCCAGAGCGCAGCGCGTGCAGGCGTTCCCGCGAGGCTCGGTGCGGAGTCTCGCCTTGCCGAAGACAAGTCAGATCCGCGTTAAAATAACACCACCGCACCCACAGCAAACACGTCAATATGCCAGTCTGCAGTTTGCTGCTTTTTCTTTTTGCTGTCCTGAATGTAGCCATGTTTTATACATCACTACAAGAAACTCTGCCATTGACTTTTTTTTTTTTTTTTTTTTTTTTTTTTTTTAGGAAAGGAGAGTTTGGCCTGGTTTCCCAAGCCAAGCAGGCCACACTTCTCTCAAGATAATGGGTCCCCAGGGAGCCAAGGGAAATGAAGCTAAATCAAAAGACTAGCAAAATTTACTATTTTGTAAAGCTTTGAAAGCTTTCTCTAGGGACCTAATGAAACATATATTTATTTAATTTTTGATAGCTCTTTCAATGGTGCCATAAGTAATTTATTTTATTTAAAGGCTTTGCAAATACTGCTGGATGTCATAAAGGGCAGATGAACTTGCGTTTATTGAGGTTTAAGCAGAAGAAAAGAAAGAACTTGAACTCAGCGAGAGACTCTGTTTTATGTGCATTACATGTGGAGATACAGCTTCAGGCACTTTCTTTCATAACAGTGTGCAACATTTTAATGTAATAAATCCTAGTCGCACACAAAAATGTCACCCAGCTTTGTGCATCCGAAAGAAATATTCATTCATTCACTGCTGTCCCGCTTTCAGAACAACAGATGACCTGTTTGATTTGGTTGATTAAGATTAAATTCCATTTAGTTAAATGGAGTCTGATCCATTCAGTTAAACAGCGCTGAGTCTAATCAACTCAGCTGCAAACATAGTCAAAAAAAAAAAAAAAAAAAAAAAAAAAAAAAAAAAAAAAAAAAAGCACCTAACCCTTGCTGACTGAGAGGACCTTCTCCCCAGCCAAGCCAGATACAGGAAACCTCTCTTGAACTGTGCTGCTCAACAGCAGATTCACTGCCCACTAGCTAAATTGGTGGATGAACAGTCACAAAACTTGAACTTTATTCCGAAATTAGGTATCGACCTCTTGGAAGGACAACCATACTCCGTAGGGCCTCTGTTTCCCTGTAATAATGCTTACTAACTTTCGTAGAGGATCTGAAATCTTCAAGCGAGAAATATTATGCAGGTGCTATTTTATCGGTAAAAAAAGGAGGACTAATGACCCCATTTGCAGCTTTTGCCTTTAAAGAGTTCCCATAGGGCCAGTGTTAACCACGGAAACTGTTCTTTGGTATTTTGCTGTTGTATTTACCCTATGAATCTGTGGCAAGATGGGTTCCAGTTAAGGGCTTATAATTATAAACCTGAGCTGAGACTCATGCACCTAAATACTGGTGAAAATCCAGTCACTGCTGTAAATCTTATTACTTGTGCTCAATACATTGCCAAGTAAGCTTTTGCCTTTTGGTTGCTGCGGTGACATTTTTACAAGACGCTGCCGCCTGTGAGACCAGATGACAGTGTTAATGACCCATGTCCTTGTTCCCTGCTTCCCTTGCTTATGCCTTGTGTTTCTCCACACTCAATTAAGGAAGGGAATTGAGGTTAATATTTCCGTCCTTGAAATTAAATCTATCCTTGCCCCACAGTGCATCTGATGAAAACAATTTGGATATAGAGCCTTTCATCTCTAGGCCACTAGTTTATTTAGCATGGTTGGTAATGACTCATACCATTAATTTGTCTGCTAGGTGGCAAACACAAAGTGAATTGGCGACATTAGCCTAGATTATAGATGTTCATTTTGCAAAGCCATTGCCATAACTTAACACCCCTGCTGCTCTTTGAGAGGAGGAGCTGTGGTGACTACAAGACTTTTTGTTGCGATACCTCCTGCAGCCTGCTTGGAGACACAGCAAGGGCAGACACGATCTTTGCTGCTCTTGATGCAGTTAATTCTAGTATAATTAGAAAAACCTGGCTATTTTATCTCAAAACTTTAGCCTTGTTGTTAATAACAGGGTAAGTAACCATGCTATGCTCCCTTATCAGGTACACTGCATGTCAGTTATAGATGTAGCTCTCAAGTGATTTTAAGGTCCTGAATGTATCAACATCACAAACACAGCAGACCCAGGTCAGATAAGAATATGCATCATTTCTGTTCTTTTCCGGATTGGCAGATGCTGACAAATGGGGATTTTTGGGGGTTCTCACTGATGCTAACTTGAGGCATCTGAGGATAATCTCTCCCAGATCCAGCTATACTCCATGGGAAGGCTGACTCCCAAGAGAGAGAGATGCAGGTATGGCATCATCCACTTCAGAAGCCCAAATGGTGTTACCGCTTTCAATTATAATGGAGAAACACATCTCTCCCTTGCCTGTAACGTAAGCCTTGTGGGAAACAGCGCCTTTGCTAACAGCCCCTCCACCCCTTCAGTCACCTGCTCCAAGGCTGTGCTCTGAGCAAGTGGCCGATGTGGGAAGACAGGCCATAGAGAGAGTAGAAACAGCATTGTCCCTCTATAACCCTGATCCGTATTATGGAAAAGGCTGCACAACTTAAAGCTCATAGCAATGGGACTTTCATTCACTGTTATCTTTGATACACTTGGGTAGGCTTTCTGATCCTAACAAGCACACACAACTCCAGAAAATACAAAGAAAACTGTAATTTATTTTCCTTGTCTCTTCAAAGCAAAATAAAAAAAAGATCTTCAGAGTTGTGGCTTATTTTTAACTGTGTTGAAAATTTCTGAACTTTGCTGTGCCTCAAAGAAAGTGGAGCCAGCATTACTGCATTATCATCACCCACACAGCAACGATTAGGTCTGAGCAGATACCACTGGGAACATTAGCTCGAGTAAACACCAGACACTGGATCATAAAGGTTCAAGAGAGCTCAAAGTGCTTAGTGTTCATCATCTGATTCTTAAGGGATTTGTATTTCTGCCAACTTAATAAGTGAACAGCATAGCCTGTGATTCGCTTGCTGTACTGCACAGCTGTATTTTCATGCAATTAACCACAGCAACACTGATGTTGCATTTAATTTTTGACTTGCTTTTGGACACAGCTGCTTTTCTTCTCTTCCCTTCCCAGCGTAACGCAATCAGGCTAGGCAGCAGGGCAAACAGTGTGGCTGGTGACAGTGATCCTTGTGGATCTGTTCTGATGATCTTGCAAATATCTTCCCAATAGAAAATGCTGTTGTGGGGGAGGTTTGAATGCAGATGTGTAAGTGTCCTGCCCGGACACTTCTCATACTTCAGGTACATTTAGAGCTACTGCACATTTGTCCAATCCACTGCGGGAGGGACATTAAACCAGAATGTAATCACTCAAGATTTTTAAAACTTTTCTTTAGGACTTTTAAAAACATTCAGCTCCTTCAGAGTCATCCTGTAAGCAAAAAGGCTCTTGGGACCTGTCAAGACTGGCTCTCAGGATACTCTGGCTAACTTCTATGTTACACTGCCGGCACGGAGAGCTCTTCTGATTTGTTTAATGAGTGATATAAGATTCAGGTTTCTTAAATATTCATTTCTGTATTATTTTTTAACTGATTCTAATATAAACATGCTTTCTCTATTTGATACTTCAGTATTTTGTTTGATTTCAGAAAGGGACTTGAAACCAACCACTCAGGCAACTGTTGCTTAAAAACTGGCAGCTTTATCATCTGCCATTAAACACTAGACTCTGATGTTCTCCCTACTGATGGTATTCTGAAAATAAGTCACTTCACTTACAAAACTTGCTCCCCCCCTCCCCCCTAAAAAAAGCTTCATCCTTTTACGCATCTTTCACTATTTGTCACTGTAGGACTATATTCCAAAGAAATTAATTTCTTAACCTGCCATTCTGCTCCAAAAGCAGTTAGATAACAGGTTATGCTGGTGCATATATCTACCCCATCATCTTGCTTAGGTTGCTGACTTGGGGGCGAAGTCGCTGCTGCCGGTAGCTCTCAAGGAGCCCGCTGGCTCCTTCCACCTGCAAAACAGCCTCTCTTGTTCTACCTGCTCAAAGCTGGCAAAGGCTGAGGGCTTGCCCAGATGTTGCAGGAAACATGGTCTTAAAACAATAAGATTAAAGCAGTTGACACTGGAAACTCAGTTTGGCCTGTAGTACTCTTTTTGGCATACCATGATAGACGAAGTAAAGAATAAGCCAGCTATAGTCCAATCCCAGCTATGTTTGTAAGACTTCTGACCTTTTTCCTTCTAGATCTGTGAAGGCAGAGCACTCAGGAAAGCAATCACAAAACAAATGTAAAGCCTCCACTGTGCTACTTCTCATCTCACCATGTTGCTCCTTTGGTAGCACACTCAGAGCAGGTTCTGCCTGCTACCAGGGCATTTCTCTGATTTCCAGAGGTGGGATACAGGGGGCATATCCCATGACCTTGGCCTTTTTTTTTGCTGTTGTTTTTTTAAAATAACCTCCTCCCCTCCCTACTTCCTGAGCCATCTCTTGGAGCACAGCGCTTTTGATGAGGGTGAAAACCTCGAGCTTTTGATACAGCTTCAAGCTGGGAGCTTGAACATTCCCAGCATTCAAGGCTACCTCGGAGTGGTGGCTAAGGACTTATCTCTAATGAAAACACCACCACAGTCCTTTCCAGCAGGCCTTTTAACATTCGGTTAACGCACTACGCTCTTACTTAAAGCACGGCTACGCTAACCAAAAGGGCTCCTTGTGCTCCCTCCGTCTTCGGTCCTATCTGCTCACTTTCCTGACAGAAATAATCTGTGACTGGCAGCCCTGCAGTGCCTAGCAGACCTCCGGCAGCAAGCTAAATTAGCTTCACCTCCCGCTTCACGGACAACCCTCAGCCACGTCCTCTCCCCGTCGCTAACGATGATGTAAGAAACTTTTATTAAGAGTCTGATTTGCACACGCCGGGTTTAACTTTTTGGAGACAGCTGTTCGAGGAGTCCTCTGGCAACTGGCAAAGGAGGACCCTGCTCTTGGGAGGGAAGCTGAGTAGTCTTAAATGTGCACTGTATTGACATCAGTTCTGCTGGGTCAAAGGCTTATCGGAAACAGCTCTCTTCCCTTCCTTCAGCAGCATGTTGTCTGCCTCCCTTTTACACCCTGGGCTCTGCCAGGACTGCAGCGACGGCTCTGCAGCTCTGCTCAAAGGCGGCCCAATGTGTAAAATACTTTTTCACTCCACATGAAAAAGGGGAGGAACAGGTCCAGGTAGAGGTGCTCTGGGCTCCAACATACGTCACGTCATGATCTTCAATCCTCCTAAACACTAATTTTAGGAGGATTTTTTCTAATATTCTGCTGCAAACTAAGATTGTGTCCTATCCTGTGTACTTACCCCAAGGATAATACGAATACGAGCCGCTCCTTGATCCTCTCCCTACATACCGGAGGACAGCAGCCTCCACACAGCTGCTACGCTCTTCCCTTCAGCACTAGTGGGGGGAAGGAAAAGAGTGGCTGGGGAGAGGGAAGGTCCTTTAATTTACCCATTTGCACACTTGCGTTAGTGAACTGGGATTTATGCAGAGCACAGCAGCAGCTAAAGGCCTTGTAAAAGGCTACCCACCACCGATTCCTATTTTGGCCTTTCCAGGGCTTTGCTTGACAACATGGCTTATGTTTTTAACGTCTCAGTGCCACAATCTGCTCCTCTCCTTCCACCTACAAGAGGCAACAACTCCCCAGTGTAAGAGTAGCTGGGCTGCTTTTAACTATCACCGCTAACCGAGTTAGACAGGGGGCACAACTAAACACATGTAATTATGGGAACACACTCCAAAGACGAAATTAGGCTTATTTCAAGTTTTTAGCTACTCAGCATAAAGCACATAGCTGTGACTAATAATAATAAAAAAATTCATTAATGCTTGTTTAGCTTAAACCCTTAGCTTTAGCTTTGTTTTTGAAGATTTTTATGACAATATTTTATTATAAATTGAAAATAGTTGTTCTAAGTTACATTTTACTTTTTCATTAAATACCTCTCCAAGACCAGAGTGAAGCCACAGGTTCAAAGTCAAAGCATTTGGAGCAGGTCTGTGAAAGCACAGTGGGAAATCTAAATGGTCTCTGTAAGAAGTTGAAAAAGGTTAACCACTCATGGGAAATAATCAATGCACTCTTGCAAATGCACATCCTTGTTTACCTTTCTTTCTGGAACTTCATCCTCACAGTATTTAGCTACTACTTCATCTAGTGACATATGTAGAGTAAATAAAGCTAACTTCAGAAAGCCAACTTGCCTCAGCTCAGCAGATTTTGGAAATAAATTTTTGTGAACTCTGATTTTATATAGGTATTTGTCTATACCTATACAAATAAATATATTACATTGTGGGCATATATACACATATGCTTACTTTCATAAGATTCTCCTCTTCAATCAGTTCAGTATGGGGTAACTTCTGCTCTGAAGAGTCACGTGTGCTGCACCTTTCTCTGCCCCTATTCTTTTAAATTTGCCTGCAAGTTTGAGCAGGGCATCTGAAGTGCTGGAGCTGGTCAAAGGAGCTCAGAACCTATTTGAAGTAAATCTTGTGTTCTTCAAAGGCAGGGAGATAATTAACAGGTTGTAACTGCCAGCAGAATGCCAATGGAAACACTCAAACAGTGGAATATATAAGGAATAAAACAGAGAAGTTACAGAGAATGGAATTTGTCCACACTGAACAATGAAAGAAGATAACTTATTTCTTTAACAGACCATCAATACTAAATATGTGGCATTCTTAAAATATCTTGATATCCAATTATGACCAGGCCTATTCACCCAGTGCTCTACTTAGGCACACAGGAAGGGAAGAGCTAAGAAGAGAAGAATTTTCTTTCAGTGGTGGGAACAACTGCATGACGATGAGCCCCCACCCAACGTGGGATTCCATCACCAAGCCAGGATGCCGTGGCTGCCATGCTGCAGCATTACATGCTTGTTGAAGTCTCTCAGCTTTTATTAATTAGATTCCTGATGAACGAAATAAAATCTTGTAGCAGAAAGCCACACCGCTCATTCCTGAATCATATGAAATCATTCCCCATTTTATGTACAAGTTTTGAATTACAATCTTCAACTTCTCATCAGAAAAAAACAGAGCCTAAAAAAAGTCATTTTGGTAGAACTGCACAGTATACAAAAGCATACTTTCAATTACACATTATCTTACACAGCACATACTTTAACAAAAGGCAGAGCCTGTTACCTTTTTAAGAAGGCAGTGCCCAGACAAAACTAGATGTTTCACCTCCATGATCAGAGCAATGGCTTTAACTGGACATAAGAGGAAATGAAAAATTTCCTGAATACTCCGAAACAGTTTAACAGAAAAATAAAAGTACATCTGTAAACAACTTTAAAACAAGAGCCTTATCAAAATGTTAAAAGTCACTAGAAAGATAAGCTGCTAAATTCTGCTTAACACAAATTATTATATTCTACCTTTATAGCTTATTATGATATACAAATTTCCCCACACAGAACACCTTACTGAGATATCAAGGCAAATAATTTAATTTTTGGTGGAATTAGGAAAGGGATAATTTGATTTGATAGCAAAAGGTCAAAGACCAAATTCCCTTTGTACATCATAAGAAGAGCAAATACAACCTAACTATTGAACGGGGCTGAGTTCAACAGTGTATGGCAGTACTTATTTTACAATCTGAGACCCTTTTTAATGTAAACTTTGAAAAGTCGTAAATGGCTGTTAGAAATGACTTTTGTATTATGTACCATTAAGTTAGTGTTGCATTCACTTCTATTATTTAAACTCACCGTTAAGTGACTTTTCACACACAATACTGATTAAGCATATCTGTTTTATGAGAAGGTAAACCATAAAAACTATCCTGGGAAATGAATTTGTGTATGTAATTATCAACCATCCATCAGAAGTCAAGCATTAGTATTTACCCTGCTTTACTTCAAGCTTATACATATGCTAAGCAAGCTGCTGAACACTGACTGTGTCCATTTTGGTAGAGGGACAGATGTATTCAAACAGCAATGCTTTGGATAACTTGTGCTATTCCTAATACTAGAGTTATTTTCTCTGCCAATTACATTTTGCTATAAATATGTGTGCCCTTAAGTTGATCCCAATATCAGTTTCAGCCAACTAATCAAATTATCTGCTAAGGTTTTGGGAATGATAACCCTTCCTTTATTTAAATAAAATGAGGGAAGGGTTTTTCACCTCCAAAATTTTGCCAACCATAGATTTATTTTCCAGACAGAAGGACACTGTTCAGTAAACTGTCCTTCATCTTTGCTGTTCACAAATAAGCACAATATTACTTATGTTTATTATCAGGTAGGCAGGAAGGGGAAGAGAAAATACTGTGAGATTTTTGCCATTAATATTTTACCAAGTCCTGCTCATGGGCTCCTATGAACAATCATTCATTTTACATAAGCATAAATCAAAATTTTGATTATCCCTATTTTGAGGACTCAGTCGCTAAATTTCAATTTTCTATTTTCTTTTTGCAGAAGAGTGTTATTAAAACTCAACCCACAAATGAGTATGCCAAGAGCTTGTGCAAGGAATAATTTCTCATTATAAGTGCTTCATTTTTGTACCAGCTAAAAGTTAATTCATAATCCAAATAATCAACCTGCAATGTAAACAAGTAGTTATTTTCTCCCATTTTATAATGGTAAATAACAATACCAATCGTTACATATTCTGCTTCAGTTCATTAAATGCAATTCTTCAGCCACAAAGGCAGCAGGCATTCTGTGATGGGCTTGCTTTGAACTATGTTCAAATGAGTGGAATAACTGATATTCCTGACAGAGATCTAAGCCATTTCCCTCATTCTCTTAATAGCTTCCGCTATTTGCGTACTCAAGTCTGTTTCATAATTCGCTATTTAAAATAACTGCATCTCCCCACACCCTTCTCTCTCTATCCAAAACAAACTTATTTACATTTATTTTAAGTATTTTTCAGCAAATAAGGTGTAAGAAAAATCCAATAAATGATATTAACGCAATGAGTTTATAAAAACTTGCCTTTCTCAACTTCCTTCCAAAGATGCTAAAAGGACAAAAGCTGTAAAGGTTTAAAGCATGCTTTCACACATTTTTGATTCTCTCTCTCATTTACCAAGAGACTAACTTTGCCCAGTGAATCACCTCCATAACTTTTGCCCAGTAACCAGATGAAACTACATACTATTCCCCCCAAGAAAGTAAAGAAAATACAGCCTTTTACTTCAAATATTTTATGAATGCAAGATTACAAGAAACATTAGTCAAAATGCAGGGCTATCAAGCACTGAACCAAGGATGCTGGCATCAGTTTGACTACCATTTTGCATTTGGGAAAAAAATACACTACATCTACAGGTAAAAGGCTTCACTAATGCATCACGAATTACTCTGGTCAGCCAACCATCTTTGCAGCTTGGTGCATGTTTAAATCCTGAAAATAACTGCTATTGTACATCTGTTTGAGATGAGACACTAGAACAAAACCATTCTTAAACAGGAATTTTTTTTGTTTTGCTCTTATCGAGGTAACACCAAAAACTAAATACAAGATCTTACAATTTAGCAGCCATTTTAACACTTGTTAGGCTAGCCTTCACACAAGGAGCATGCATACAGCCATGGTTTACTGTACTTGCTGTAAGTTGAGGGCTGTTGATTCAAGTCACTGTCACTGTTTTCTCACCCTATTTGATTAACCTGTTGAACTGAATGTCCACCATAGGAAAAGGAAAATTAAATGATGTTTTAAGTGTAGCAGACAAATACAGACCACACCAAGAAGCTAACACTCATGAGTTTCATAATAAGGGAGAATAAAAAAAGTCAGTCTTTTCTGTGCATATTTTTCATTCAAAAGGTCCCAGGGAATCATGATGTGCCTGGCCGTTTCTGTTGTTGATTTCTGATGACCTCTAACTGTTTTTTGCATTGCTGATAGTAAGTTGAGAGACTTTTGTTTTCATCTAACAGCTTTTTATGTTCTTGTACCAGACGGGATGTATTTTGCTGGTCTTTTTCATCCTGGTCCAGTTCTGCTATTAGTTCTTGTCTAGAGTTTTTTTTGAAAAAAAAAAAAAGAAAGAAAAAGAAAAAAAAGTCAATTTCACATGCTTAAATCATTATTTGATTATTGGTCTGAATTCATAGCTGGTAATATTTTGTGCAAAGAATTTGTTCACAAAAAAATTCCTTATTCTTTGCTGTAACCTGAAAAAAAGTGCTCTTTCAAAGAAAATCCACATAAAAGCTTTAAAATAACTGCAAAACAGTCTCAATCTCTAAAATCATCCTTTTTATAATAGCTTGCAAATGCAATTCTGCAGGTTACATTAGAGCACCTGAGTATGTTTATGAATTTCTGTGTGGATCCTTAACTCTATTTTTGCTTAACCATATGTATATTTAAAACCTTAAAGCTCCAACTTAAAAGGCAGAACTACAATAACTCTGTTAAGTTCAGCTCCAAGTAGAAAAGTGTTTCACTGAAAAATTCTTAAAATTCAGCAGAAAGCAGTATCAGGCAGATTATTTTTACAACTGTACTTTCAGCTGATTTATGCAATTAGTGATCAGTATTATTTTAGCAGTTGTTTTTAGGGAAACAAATTGTCTACTTTTGTATCTTTGAACTTCAATGAAGTGATGATGTTAGAGTTTTGTTTTTTCATAAATTGCTCTTTTCCAGCATATTAAGTATTTACAGACAGACAATTTAAAGAACACTTTCATACTTGCAGTGCTCTCAAAAATTCTGTTATGATTTCATCATGTAAACGTTCAAAACGGCAGTAAAATGATTCTGTACTGTATGTACTCTCACAGCCTAAGCTTTTAAGTTCTGCTACAGTAGAAGCTGTTTGACTCCTGGAAAGAGCATGGCAGGGATTTTGGTAACTTTTCACTGAAATACTGTTTTGTATTCAGAACCATACTTTTCAAAGCAGTCAAAAGCAGAATGAGGCAGATTATTTCTAAAACGGTCATTTCAGTTAATTTATGTAATAAGTGTTCAGTACATTTTCAGTAACTATTTTAGAGGAACAAACACACTGATAAACTCACTAAAAAATATCCTACAAAACTGCTATAGCAGATAGAATGCAGTTTGTTTTACTATTTGTTTATGAGGTGACAAGAAGGCCAACAATGTTTTAGCAATCAAATAGTAGAGGAGAAAATTAATCATGTTAATTAACTGTTGCCATATAGTTTGTGTTACAGTTAAGGATAGTTACAGCTATCTCAAACAGCATTAAACACCCTAGTTACTATTTCAGATAATAATACTTTTTCTTTAATACATAAGGGCAACTCAACTACATTCTGATTAACAAAAACAACTTGGAAGAAATGTGCACTCAGATTTTCTAGAAAGAAAGAAAAAGGAGAAGCATGACATTAGAGAAGTAACAGTTCTGAAAAATAAACTTGTTTTTCCTTAACTTACTGATCCTTAGGAACAACAGAAATAATAAAAAAAAAATTACGAATTTCAAGCTAGCTTCAATATCTCCTAATGAAGTCTAGGAATTCTAATATTTGGGGAAAAAAAAGTGTTCTCAGAATGCTAAACTGAAAGTCAACAGATGAGGCTGATTGTGAAGTAACTTTTTTTTTAAAACTATTTTGTCTGCTCTTCCTATTGTACAAGCTTTTCAGACACACCTATTTTTCTCACTAGCTATTCCACAAACACCAAGATGAACTCCTCATTAAGTCTCTTGCCTGCAGTGCCTCAGACCACTGGCGAGCAACAAGCTGGTTCCTTTGTCTAGCATGCGAGTACATATTGTATCTCAGATCCACTTCCTGACATCGGGAAGCAAAAATGAAGGGAAGCAGAACTCAACAGATTGTACTGCAAACTTAATTTCTGATTTGGCAATAGCTTTGGCACCTATCCAACAATACATGCAAGCACTTGCTTAACAAATACATGTTTACAGTCCTACTAAGATTAAACAGATGATTTCTAGTGCACAGGGGTAAGAAAGTATGTAAGAGCTTTTAAATATTAAAGTCTAAACCTGTGGTAGAAAAAACAGTACACACATTGATATTACTGTTTTGCATCCAGTCGACAAAAGCCAGATATAAAGATCAACTGCCGAATGAGTAACATTGAGATATTGAGAAAGAGTGTTCTCAGATAAATAATTTAGTGTAAAGTAAACATACAGAAGAACAGAAAAGGTTCAAAACATTTCACTTACTTTCTCTGCAAAAGCAATGCAATTTCTGTCTGAACTTTCATATACTCTTGTGCCATTTTACAGTGCTGTTCAAACACAGCCATAGATTCTTTGGAGTTTGGGCATGGTGCTAAAGGCTGAAAATAAATCAGACATTTTAAAAACTAATCAACTGATATTCCAATATAAAGCGTGTTAGAATGTGTCTGTAATATATTTGTATCAACTTTTAGAAATTAGTAAGCATTTAAAAATAAGTGTTAAACCATGCCCTGGAAAACTTTACAGCACTGATGTCAAAGTTGATTCAAACACCAAACCTGCTGTTATGAATCTAAATCTCTGTTACAAGGAAAAATAAAGTGAATACAAAAGTTTGACCTAATAACACCCAAGCAAACAATGTCTTATTTTGATAGTCAAACTCGGATTTAATTTGGTTTTATAGATCGTATTTCTCATGGCTTGCTTTAATAGCTTGATCAAATCTGAGTCAACCAATCTCAAATTACATAATATATGTATTTTTTAGTTTTGGTCAAAAATTAGACAGGATATAAACACAGGTAAACATGTGACACTATGTTGCAGCTCACAACTCATGCATTAAAATGAAATGCAAAAAAGTATTTAATGAAGCTTATATTTATTACCTGTAACTGATGATCTAATGTAAGATACGCCATTGGGATGGAGTTATCTGACCCATTGGTCTCTGTAACAATACCAAGAAAATTTTAATATAGCTTCAAAATGAGTTAATTTGATTTTTAAAGGATACAAAAAATAATGAAACATTTCACAAATATATACAGTCTGAATGTGAAAAGGCGAATGGAAATATCAGTGTTCCAATCCCAAGGCAGATGACTTCATTTGTTTTTCTGATAATGTTATATGAGAACTTCAAATGATCTATCACACCAAGAGGAAATAAAGATTAATGTTATCATTCTAAATTTCTAGAAGCCATGTAAAAGCACACAGATTTAAGAACAAATATTATTTCTGTACAGTTTGCAATCTTGTTCTCTCTTTATGAAAACAAAAAAAAATTGCCATTCCATTCTTGTTTATGAAGGATCAGCCAGACAGCCCGTGCATCTAATGATTTTAAAATTAGAAGCTATGCAAACCAGCTCTGCTAAAATAGAATAAGCACAAACCCCAGCACAGTTTTGAAACCTACTCCCTGTGAGGACTGTAAATATCTTCCTCACAACATGCATCTTCTCTGCTCTGTATCAGAGATACTTTGTGGGCTGCAAGGAACCCAGTAACCAATCCATCTCCTGGGCCTGGCTGCTCTCTTCTTACACTGCGGTTCCATTGGGTTTCTCTAGTACTTTCGTTCCAGATTTAACATGTATCTGAATTCTTATAGATCTTATCTTTTGGTAACCCACAATCTAGGGAGCACAAGGTTACTCTTAAGCTCTAGGAAACACAGGAGTAAAGATACATTGAGAAACTACTGATTTCATAGCTGCATTACTTCTACCAGAGGATCATATGGAAGAGGGTAGGCGGGGAAAAAAAAGGGGCTGCTTACCCATACCCCAAAAGCACCTGCCACACAGTAGTCGTGGTAGACAAACTAAGGTGTTTCCCTCAAAGACTATGCTATCTCCAAGAGCAGCTTCAAAAGGAAACAGAAATAAGAGGGTGGGAATGGAGAAACAGTGGTTAAGTGTATGTTTGTAAGGAAATTGGAAGGTGGTAGAAAAAAACCCCTAAAACCAGAGACTTAATCACCACAATGTCTTAAATTAGAATAATATAAAAGTCCCTACATTAGACAATTGCCATATACGGCATACTGCCACAGAAAAGGAATTACTGCAATGTTTCAAATACATCAAGACATGCAAATATTTTGAGTTACATTCTTGTGTGTTTCAGGTGTGTATCACAGAACTGTAACTTTTTCTGTGATTGTCCATATTTGACCTTGTCTTTCTTTTATCATTTGGCTTCATTAATTATTAGTGTCCTCCCTGTTACAAAATTATTTCTCTGTTCAGAAATGAAAAACAATCCTTTGTTAATGGACTGCATAAACTTAATTTGAAAAAAATATACGCATGGCATGTTCTGCATTTATCTGGGTATAGGTGAGGCCTTTTTTTGCAGAAGAAATTTGCCATAGTGATGGACCTTTTACTCTAGTTCTGTGTTGCATTTAAGGACAAAAGTTTGGGACACGCTGCCTTTGCAGTGGCACAGTATCAGCAGCTCTCAGTTCCCAAAGAACTGTTGATTCAACTCATGGGTAAGAGCTTGCCTCTGCATGAGGTAGCAATTCTTGTGAGTGCACGTTGCCTAAAGGAACTCAGAACCTAAGCTGCACAAATAACGACCCAGGGTGGGCTGTGGCAGAATACAGGGGGTTTGGGAATTATGTGTTACAAGGCAGAGTGTGTGATAACAAAAAGTGATAATGGACAGAAAGAAGGAAGTGTGGAAGCAAAATATGAGAGGATTTTCCCCTCTTCCCACTGAAACAGGGGAAAAAAAGAAAAGCACGTATCTTACATACTGGATCACCTTATATTTGCTTAAATATATGCTGGGACAAAATTAGTTGATGAGGGAGATATCATTTTGCAGTTGGTTTACAGGAAAAGAATGACAGTCTCATCAGCCCAAAGATTAAATAGATCACCAGCAAAAGATTTCAGAATTTAAGGCACTGCAAAGTATCAATTAGAGACTAACATACACATTTTCATAGCAAAGTGTAATTCTTATTTATATTCTAAAAAAGGAATTTGTAGGGATCCATTGCTTTAATGCAGTCCAGTATCAATCCTTTTCATAATAATGTGCATTACAACTTAATTGAATTCAACTATTAAATTACATTCACTCTTAAGTATATTTCGTAAGTGATGCAAATATAAAAGTATTTGTATTTACAACAATTTTGTAAACACACTATTTACATTCATTCATTTAAAAACAATGATTTGTGTGCACATGTGTATTTTGCATAAGCAAAATTACAACACACACAAAAACAGAATTAATGTATTCTAGCTCATACTCACCTAATTAGCACTTCATTCCAGAAGTCAGAGCAATGAAAGCTTTATCTGTGCACTCACAATACAAACGCACCAGACTAAAATGCTGCAAGATGTCTATTCCCCTCTCTCCCAACAACACACTGTAGCCAAAAACCGGTGCTCAAAGATCTGCACTAAATAGTAGCATCACTGTATATGAACAATAATTTGTTATAGGCAAAATATTGAAACGTTTACGTAATTTAATATAACCTACATTAAAAATTCTTATATTCAGTGTGCAAAACAAAACAATAATTTTATAATTTAATTTAAGCAGTATTAAAACAGACCAGCACTTTCACTGCTTACTTTTATTAATGTCTGCATACACAATAAAATGAAAGAAATAGTTCTTACTTTTTACAGACTAAAAGTGAACTAACAGTAAAAGTGAAATAACAAAGTATTACCTGCATCATCAGGTGTCCATGGGTTACGAGTTGGTTTTTCAGAGGTTGGTCCCGAGGTAGTGATCATTCTCACACTAGGACTAGATGACCTACTGCTGTTTCTACTCTCCTGAAACAATATAAGATGACAAACTAAAATGACAATGAAAGTCAACAGAAGATTGTTCCAAGTGTTCATTTTACGTAACAGCACTAAAGTGATAAACTAAAACAAAGAAACCTGGACCTACGCTCCCTGCAATGTGGTGGGCGAGGGGTGAAGAGAGGAGTAAAAGATCTAAGAGTCTTTTACCATGAAAGCATTTCAAATAGCTTGATTAACTTTACATGTATTACAGGGATAATTTTACCCTCATTTCTACTCAATTTTTACCACATAAAAAGAAAGAAATATAATTTTTCTATTTGGCGTAAGGAAAAGCAATGTTGAACCATGACATTACATCTAATAATTTTCACAACTGTTCAGGAAAGAGTTCTGTAAATAAGGAAGCAATAAAGTTCATTTGCAATACCAATCAATAAATGGTACTGCATTCAACTGAAGGCAGTGCAGTTTTGTAATTCTGTACTAGACTGCTATGTATTAAATCTACAAGTTTTGTTATGATTCCCGTGTTGACTTGCAGGTTGTATGAGTCATCTTCAGAAAACATGAGAAAGTTTTTAACCAAAAAGGAACAATGAATTAAAGAAAGGAAATTAGAAAATGAGGAAAAATTCCCCCTTAAATTGGAAACTAAAACAAAATTCTGTAGGAACTTTTTTAACATCCAACCTAATACAAGACTTTGTTATTCTACCTGGTTTCCTTTTCAAAATCCTTATTCACAACATTCTTATATTCTATATATCCTCTCACTGATATAAAATTAAGACTTTGACTATAGATCTTGCCCCTCAAATCTTGCAAGAAAAAACTAGTCAAGAGAAAAGATGCTGTTAAAACACAATTATTTTGAGTACAGTGTGTTTACCAAAAAAAAAATCTATTATTATTATTTTTTAAGTGAAGTACTCAAATGTACATTACCTGGAAACAGGCTTTCTTTATGGGTCTAATTTCCAAATAACTTAACTTTGATTTTTAGAAGTAAAGACTTCAATCAGTCAAGTAACAATCCAAACAGCTACAAGACTCTACACACCAAAACATCCATTATTTCAATGACATTAGAACACATTTCTCTTGTAATTGCTTCAGTTTAAGAGCTTGGAAGACACAATTACTACACACAAGACCTATAATGATAAATGACCATACTTTCTAAAATGAAACATCTATATAAGAACAATAATTTAAATCTAGAGGGTAAAACAGGGAAGTCAGAAACATGGCTCAATTACTACCTTTTCAGAGCTTTAAAAACTGTTTAAAAAGCAAACCTTATTTTGCAGCAGTTAACACTATTCCTGTGCCAATGTTAGTCTTGTGCCATTTTAGTCTTGCTTACTTATGCAGTGACAAAACGCTTGCAAACATAAGAATTATTTGTACTGAAGTGGAACACCTTAATTGTAACAGAGAAATTATGTTAATAAATAGAATTTATTTATATATTTACTTATGGACGAAGGGACAGAGTGACTCCTCATCAAGTTTGCTGCTGATACCAAGCTGGGAGGAGTGGCTGACACACCTAAGGGCTGTGCTGCCATTCAGAGAGGCCTGGACAGGCTGGGGAGCTGGGCGGAGAGGAACCTCATGAGGTTCAACAAGAGCAAGTGCAGAGTCCTGCACCTAGGAAGAAATAACCCTAGGCACCAGTACAGGCTGGGGGCTGACCTGCTGGAAAGCAGCTCTGCAGAGAAGGACCTGGGAGTCCAGGTGGGCGACAAGTTGGCCATGAGCCATCAATGTGCCCCTGCGGCCAAGGAGGCCAATGGTCTCCTGGGCTGCATTAGGAAGAGCATTACCAGCAGGTCGAGGGAGGTGATCCTGCCCCTCTACTCAGCCCTGGTGAGGCCTCATCTCGAGTACTGTTTCCAGTGCTGGGCTCCTCACTACAAGAGAGACACAAAGCAACTGGAGAGAGTGCAGCGTAGGGCTAGAAAGATGATTAGGGGAGTGGGGCATCTGCCCTATGAGGAACGCCTGTGAGAGCTGGGCCTGTTTAGCCTGGAGAAGAGAAGACTGGGGGGGGGGGGGGTGGAACCTTACAAATGTCTTTAAGTATCTGAAGGGAAGGTGTCAAGAGGATGAGGCTGGACTCTTTTCAGTGGTTTCATGCAACAAGACAAGAGGCAACAGGCACAAACTGACACACAGGAAGTTCCACGTGAATATGAAGAACTTCTTTCCCGTGAGAGTGACAGAGCACTGGCACAGGTTGCCCAGAGAGGTTGTGGAGTCTCCTTCTCCGGAGATATTCAAAACGCCTGGATGCAATCCTGTGCAAGGTGCTCTAGATGATCCTGCTTGAGCAGGGGAGCTGGACTAGATGATCTCCAGAGGTCCCTTCCAGCCTCAACCATTCTGTGATTATACTATTTAATATTCCCAAATGATTTCAGTCTTCAGTTGTTGAGGAAACTCATATATGTGAATGCATTTTATGCTGTCAAGGGAAATATATGTATTCATAACTACAGAGTAAATAAAAAGAAACTCCATAAGAACAAATGAATTTCCAAATTAGGACAACTAATTTATCCATTAACTCTTTGACAGCCATTGCAAGTGGTATCAAGAGAAGTAATTTCATTTTTATTAACCATCTAATGTTTTATTTTTACAGGTCAGAAACAGGGCAATGTATTATCAGTATTCCATAGAAATTTCCAGATGGGATGATATTAACTGTCAGGATAACTACATTACTTATTTTGAAGAAGCTTTCATGTTGAAGTCTCTGCTGATATTAGGGAGATATATTAACTGTTTACTGCCAGCATGATCAGATCTGAATGACAAACACACTTATGATCTTTCAAATCACTTAAGATTGACTAAGCTTATTTAACAGTGTGCAGTTACAGAAACTGGCTGTTTCCTTTAAGGAAAAAAATATTAGTTGAATATCTACAGTTGATAGTAAAGTGGAAAAGTACTCTAGTTGAAGTAACTGAGCAAAAACATTCTATACTAGATTGTTTGCTGACCTAGATCATTTTGATCCATCCACAGAATAAGACCATTTCCTTGATAACATTATTTAGATGAAACTACGAGAGTTAGAATAAGGGATTCATTTGTGAAGCACATTTACATAACATCACAACACCCAAGGGAATTCCCCAAACAAACCAGTTGCTTGGTTATTGTGTTTGAGCTTGTACGTTGAGCCAGATGCTTTAGGACTCCTGAAGTCCCAACAGGCTGCAGCCACTTCTTCTGACAGCTAAGCCCTGGCTATTCCTTAGCATTTTTTTTTCTCATCCTTTTATGAATATCTTTTCATCCTTGCTTCCTCCAGTATCTCCATACCCTCAATGGACCCTTCACAGAACCATCACCTGGCAAGCATTGTGTGTTAACACTTCGTTTCTTCAGCTTCCAGTAAGAGTTGAAACATAGGTTTTACAAAGATTATAAAACTCAACTTAACCTCCAGTGTAGCTACCAGAAAAAGGTTTTGAGAGATGAGAGAATGGGCTAAGCAAAATAAACACACTTCCCTTTCTCCATTTTCCTCACCTTGTCTGAATGCCTAGGCTTAAGACAGAGTCCTCTTAGGAACGTCTGGATTTCCTACCTCCCTTCCCCTTCTACACAAGGCTTTGCTTATGGGAGCACGAAGTCTTCTGTCAGCTCCTTCCCACTGTCTCAAAAATTACCGATAAAACCCTTTTGCTTCATTTCCTGTGTCAGGGTACTCTCTGATCATTTTTGCCAAGTCATCAAACCCATGCTGCGTTATCAGCTTCTTAGCTTCCATCTCTCAAAGACATACAGTCTAGAGAATCTGGCTTGCTCTGAAAATAACTCCCCCTCTGTTTAAGAAAAGTACTATTTTTCCATAATTTAAATTTAGTTAAATTTAATTAAGTTTAATTTAAATGGGTAACCAAATTAAAAAAACAAAACAAAACAAACCCCTCACAACCAAACCCCACTGTTACTGGCCCTGCCTTCTCATCTTCTGTGGATTTTATCTTCTTATGAAAGGATAGGAAAAACAACCCTGCATCTGTGACCAATTGCATAATCTCACTGATAGAGTGATTCATCTATATAATATCAGATTCCACAAATTATCTCACTTAATTTGCATGCATGTGGGCACGTACATACAGACCTTGTTTCTCAGCTGTTCAGTGCATGATTTTCTTTATACTATAATTCTTACAGTTTGAGGTGGAAAAAACAAAGTCTAGCAGCAGTTGTTACAAGAATATCATCCCTTTAAGAGATGGTTTGATATTAAGACAGCCCTGTGGAGGATGACATACCAAAAAAGCCCCCCAAAAATATGTAAGCAAGAATATCAGTATCTTAGTAATCATCTGATCACAATCTGTAACTCTTGCAGGATTACGTCAAGTATGTTTCTCAGTCTATTTGTATGAAATACCAGATTCTGGGAAGATGATTCTATCCGAGGTTTGCTGTGTTCATAAAGTCACTGAACACTTTCTGTGGCTGCAGTTTGGAGCCTGAACATTTAATTTTTGTTAAGAGTGTATTTAGGCAAGAGAAGTAGTGTAACCAGAGAAATATAGGACAAGTCTGTGAGCTTTTAAAACACGCGTACTGGCAAATGAGAAGGTAGGTGAATCACATCAGTGATTCAGAAGTTTTACACGGAAAAATAAGTATCACGTTATATGGATGGTAACAGACAGAAACATAGTATTTGACTGTAAAGAGTGTTGCTCAGGTCACTCAGAGGAAGGTTCAGTCCAAGGTCACTAAGCATTACAGAAATCTGTAAATAAATGGACTTAACACATATGCATGTTTTCAACACTGAGCTTCTCTAGGAAGGCTGATCTGATGGTTGAAAACTAGCTGGTTTAGTACATTTTTCTATCTAACCTCTTGATGTAAAAGCTGATTAGTACAATCACCTGTAAAGCACTGTCACTGTCTGTTGATAATTTCAGTAAGAATAACGGAAAACAGAAAATGCCTCAGGTCTCAAAATACAATAAAAATAGTAGCCACAAATCAACCAAAGAAATCCATATATAAAATATAGTTCTTTGTTTTTAGCTACCCTCCACTTACGGTTGCTAAAAATGAGCTTACTTCTTCCGAATGTCTCCAACTTCTCTTGGAGCCATTTTACCTTATACAAATAACATTCAGCATGTCACAAATGGAGATGCTAACTCTTGTATACAGATATGAATAATCATATGATATACAAGAGGGTCAGATGTTAAAGCAGGAAGATGTGAGTCTTGGTCTATGTTTTCACAGGTAAGCACCCCAATCATTGCTGTACTAATTAAGTCCTGTGTTTCTCTCCAACCAAACAAAAATTCCATCTGAACTGGAAAAATCCCTCCTAGTAAAAAAATTCCAGTTTTAAAAGAATAATTTTATATTGACACATGGGCAATTTCCAGAAAAACACATTTAATAAAAATATTTATCACCTTTAATAATCAGCATTTCAGTGAAATGGTGTTGGGAAAAAAAAAAAAAAATCAACCCCCCCTCAGCATCATTAAACTTTGAGCTGGATAAGGACTTCAAAGGACAAAGCACCAGAAGGGAAGCACACAGTACTATGGCAGATCAGCGAAAAATGCTATGTGGAAGAGTGGGTGTAAGAGACTGGAACGTAGAAAAGAAGGATGTTTGCCATGAAGAGAAGGAGGGGGTAGGGGATTTTCACATTTGAAAGGAAAACCTATATACGGTATGGTGCATATGGGGAGACGTGATAAACTGACCAGAGCTAAGCTAGTTGTAGATTACATTTTCCTGCTTTGCCTCATAGATTGAGTACATGGATAGCAACTGAAGATTTCTAATGAAAGTTCAGAGGAAGGACATCCAGAACTACATAAACTTATAAAAAGGAATTCTGAACCTTAGAATCTAGGTTTTTGACGTAATACATTGTGCTTGCTTTTTGCAAATTGTTTTCTTATTTTTTAAAATATTTCAGCCCTTTTCTATCTCTTCTTACACCACAGAGCAAAGTGTGAAAATTCATTATTTATTTATATGAGTAGTGCATGAAATGTTCTCCAAAGAGCATTTTTCATGCCTGTTAAAATATGTTGTTTCCCAGATTTTATTATAGTATTTCCAAAACAGCATAAGGCTAAAGAAGGTTACTGTAATTCTTTCAATTAGTTTTCCAATACGTAGGATATCACAAGCAGGAAAGTAAAATGTGATGCTTGTACTTCTATAGAGCCTTGTCAGAAACTGGTGAGTTAAACAGAATTTTTCTGTATCCTGCTGGTGACAAGAACATCTATATATACAAGTAACAGAGCAACTTTCAAAGAAAGGTTCTTTAAGAGTTATTAATATTTGAAGTAAATGCTGAAATTATATAATGGGTTCAAATATTAATCATTCATGAAAATGAACAGAACTGAAAATATCTTTAAAAAAACTACACTTAAATATATTTACACAGCAAACTGGAATTTGAAATAACTGATAGGCTGTCTCTTAACTGCAGAATAAAAATTAGGCAAGATGTGGAAAAAAAAATTAACTGAATTGGCAGGCTAATCTAGTTCTTTACTAAATTTCGCAGACTCATTTCTTTCTAAAATCTGCCTTCTTTAATGGTATTATATTGTATTTAAGAATCATTCTATTATTTTCTGATAGATGAACATAGTAAGCTGGACTAATAATATCTGGAGTTTGATGAAGTTTCTGTGGCTACCATGCTCCATGAAATTAAAGAAGGATCAAATGTTAATCTCCCTGATAACTACACACCCCTAAAATTACCACCTATTTTAGTTTATTACAGTAGGATGTTTAATATGGAAACCAGACTAACCTGATGAATACGCTAAGCTTTTTTCCACATCCAAATAATATCAGGGATCTCAAAATTGTTAATTCACACTAATGACTAAATATCCTCTATGTGCTACTAAAACAGAGAAGGCAGCAATTAAATAGTAAAATAAATACAATCAAATGAAATGTTAGTTGTACTTTTTGCATTTAAGATGTTTGCAGTTTATTTAAATTTTTACACAGTACACCACTATGTCTGTTACCATGGCACTTAAGATACCAGATACAAAACTATGTTATTTTAAATTACCTTACTGAGATAGCGATTTTATGTACTGAATGACAGCACCCTCCTGTACACCTTTTTGAAGTAACTGGAGTGACATTACTAGAAGTCACTTTTCAGGATTCAGTTATCAATATTATGAATTTATTGTTAATGCATAAAGTTTTTATTTTCATGCAAAAAGTGAATATGATAAGTGCTTCAGACAATCATAAGCAGTAACTACGATTGTTTTTTACATACCAAGAAATGAAATGCCTTTCCTGTATGACATCTGCCTTAAGCCATATGGAGTGGCTACATACAAAATATTGGTATATAAAAGGGAAATATGCTGTGTGTAAGCTACAAAAGTAACACTTCTCATCTAGAATCTTATTCATAGACTACCCCATGGATTCTAATTTAAATACCATACAAATGACGCTCCATTCTGTCAAGCTAAAAGATGCCAGGTCATCCGCACCGTTTCTACCTAAGCACAAAAGGTGAAGAGTCACAAAGCAGTTTCTTGTACAGACTCACTACGGGCTTTACCGAAAGATAAAGAAAACAAAGCTTTTACCTGACTGGATTCTGTTCCAGCAACACTGAGATCCTGAACGGATCTGCGCCTCTGCTGTCCGTTTCCTGCTGGGGAAGAAACAAAACCAAAACAAATCAGTGAAATCTATTCAGAGCAAAATAAGAAGGGTGCGACTGTAGCAGAGGAGCTTGGAATTTGTACAAATCCACAAGAGAGAAAGTGAGAGAGGGGGAGAGAGAGACAGCTGCAGATTTTTAACTCAAAACATGCTGGCCTGTCAACAAAAAGTATACCCTAATACAATAACCACTCCTACCACTTGAATAGCTTCTGCACTCTACTCCACCATCTTCTGTCACATGTATTTGACTGGGCTTAGTACTCGGGGCAGGAGCTGATGACGACATCTATTTCAAGTGCGTTACGTTATGGGGATTTCTAAAAGCTAGACTGCTAAGATAACACACTGCCAGCTCTAACCTGTTACTCTTTGGTATGCTTAAGAAACATAGCAAGGACTTCTGCCTGTGTTAGGCTCCTCTCACTAAAATTAAGAGGTGAAAGCGCTTTCTTCTGGTCGAAGTGAAAGCTCTTTGTCTTCTTCATACGAACAAAAATATGTCCTAACCTACGTCCTATTCCCATGCTCTAACAAGTGTGAAAAGGAGACTGTTCAGCTAAATTGCATCTTGCTTATCAACCTATGGAGCACAATGCTGTAATCTTTTCCTCTTCTCCTTCCACCTGTTAGCAATTACCCACTAGTGACAGCTATAGAGAAAGAGCTTAAATTGTAACACTGACACTCAAAGGCATTTCCAGGAAACCAAGTCTCCTTAAAAATAAAGTAGATTATGCAACAGAATCTCCCTAAGCACTTTGATTTTTATTGCTGCGATTGTTTATATTGTCTCTTGAGAGTAGATCAGCTGTCCAAAAGGAAACACCAAAATGCCCTGAGTAACAGCTGACAATGCTCAAAATTCTTGGTCTTAGATCTGCATTACGTAACTTCTCTACTAGTGGGTAGCATTTGAAACACGTACTACAGCAGTTGCAGCCCCTAGCCCCCAAAGTACTCAATCAGCACAACTCACTCGGCAATGTCTTGTAACAGGCATCTAATTTTTTAACTTCTTGGATATTTCTTTTTTCAGCATCATTTCAACATTACTGCATAGCCTTTCTTGATAGACGTTTTGATTCATAGCAATTACTACAAAAACATAAAACTATTTACCCAATATTAATTCATACCTTTTTAAAGGATCATAATTTAAAACTCTAAACATCAGTTACTATTGTATGTAGGAACACATTACCACAAAGCAGCAATACAAAATTCTGTGCTATTTTATCAGCTTGTCATGACATTTGATATTCTAAAATCTCTAGAAAGGACTGCAAGAAACAAGTGTATCAGAAAATTGAGCATTCTATACTGGAAATATATGATTGGCTCTGACTATAAGTGAATTTGAATTGCAGATTTTCTGTGGCCTTAATGTTTTGCTTCTGAAATTCAGAGAAACTTACCTAAGCAACAATGACTATATTGCATTTAATACTTCTGTACAAACGTATTGGAGATCATATGAATGACAAAGGTAGGTCAAAATTTTTGAATATATTCATTTTAAAATAGCTACCTGACCATTTAAAAACAAAATCATATTTAATATAATTATGTACTATAGATAATTCATTTGACTGCCATAGATCATCTCAGTACTCAAGAAACGGATGATCCACTCGTAACTGACACAACAATTATGTGAACATTTCATTCAACAACACCACTCTAAAATTAGCCCAGCTGAAATAAGCTTGCAAAAATATCTGAAATTCTCATTTCAGATTAGCAACGTTTGTGAATTTAAAGAACCCGGCACATGTGTTGCTGAAGTATTAGATCATGGTTGCCAAAAAGTTAAAATAATCAGGGTGGGGTGCAAGAAAGAAAAGAAAATGCTTTGGGGGAAGAAGAAGGGCCAAAAACTATTGTGTTGTAATAAATGAACACCTTTAAATGAAAAATCTTCAAGTTAGTAGCATGAGCGAAGAGCAAGCTCTACTAGGCAATGCCATTTGAATTAGTTTTAACTACTGCAGACATCTGGCAAAGAGCTTAGACAAAGCAGAAACAGACTAAAAAAAAAAAAAAAAAAAAAAAAATCAACAAATACTTATTGCTCCAGATTAAAGATTAATTTCAATTGAAAAATGTAGTATACAACATGAAATCTTTATTTGAAATTATTACTCCTACTTCTCTATGCTTTCCCTTGCATGGTTTTGATAATGTTCTTATCTCTACATCCATTTACAACTTAATTTTCCCTCTTTGTAAAACATTTTTTTACAATGCCCCTCCCCAAAACCTGCAGTAACAGTATGTAATATACAGTTGCACGATGTCAGGTTTTCAACAGTTTATAGAATTTTAATGTTACAAATCAATAGGCATCCAATTACACATTTGTTTTGAAATGACACCTTTATTAAAGGGTTCTAAATGCCTGATCACCATCTGAAGTCATATTTTTTTTTCCAGTTATTAAAAAGAAAAAAAAAAAGGCTAAAACGAGCTAAAAATATTCTTATGGCAGAAGTTAAAAAAAATATGCTGGAATAGAAATATATCCTATGAAATCATATGCCAATTATGGTTCAAATGCTCACTGTAACACAGTTCTAGAAGTTCCAAAGATTTAGAGCATCTGCGGAGTCATACTTACAGCTTTTCTCTATGTACCTATCTTGTGGGTAAGAAGTACAATTACTGAAATGTCCAACCTATGTTCTGTTTAATGATACCTGAATATATAAACTGTAAGAGTACAATGAAAGCTGAACAACAGAAGAAAAAAGCTAAGGACAGATAGGAGGAGAGAAGACAAAAGGAGACTCCAAGGAAAGCATCACTTGTTGAAATATCTAGGAGTTGAAAAGAGACATAAGGCAGTCATTAGGGTCTTATGAGTTTGATGCTGTAAAGCATTACTTGAAAATGGTAATTTTAAATGTGTCTGTAAGAAAATATTTGAACTGCTAAGATACATGTTCTTTTCCATTCATTTCCTTTGTTCTATTTTACTTTCCCTTTCTACATTTTCCCTTTTTTGTCCTCCAGCTCTTTCTTCCTTTTCTCACAATATATTCTCTTCCTTCTTGAATTGCTCTCATTTCACTTCGTCTTCCACCACCTTACTCCCTCCTAGCTGCTTCAAGATTCTCACATTAATCTTTCCCCATAAACATCACAAACATGTTTCCTGGTCTCAAAAACCAACAAGCTGCTTTCACAAACACAGATACTGCTTGTTCTCCTCTCATTAATATAATAACATATTGTTTGCATTCCTTCAGCCAATGCACAAACTCCCTCCCCCTCTTTTAGCTCTCCTCTCATTCAGACTTTCTCTTGCTCCCCTCTCTCAATGTCAATGAAGACACTGATCTCAACTGCAGAAGAATGAAGTGATCTGGAGAGACAAAGGTGAGATTTATGGCTTATATTTGTTTTAAAAGTTTATAAAAAAATTACAGACTGAAGCATCTATGATTCCTATTCATTTCCTAAACATACTCAGCAAAATAGAGCTATCACGACCAATCATTTATGCAGCATTAATGCTATAAAAATCTTACAACTATGTGTGGTACAAAGTTTTGGATGACAAGATTACAGAGATAAATACATACATACTGTATGCATGAGGTATCTAATGCTCCCAATGAAGAAAAATACTGTACTTTCAGGTACTCTTGCTAGATGTTGCTTGACTTGTTTGCATCCAAAAAGTGTTTTGCACATCTGTCTTCATCATCTTACAAACTATATTTACATTTTCTTCTTTAAACATGTGGCTATTTAAACCTTTGGTGGTTCTTAGCTTTTTTTTTTTCATGTATTTATATATAAAATCAAAGGTTGGTGTGCATTATCTATTCTATAAAGGGATACTACACTTGGCTATCTGGTTGCACATTACAACCACTGAAAGGTGATCTACCAAACTGTTAGACTAAAAGGCAATTAGCTGATCCATTTTTAGTTCATAATTTTTATATACTAAGTCTCAAAACATAGTATCATAAATGAAAAAGTTCAACACATACTTATTTTAAAAGAATTATTTAGAAAGAACAGGAAATATATTGAAAAATTCTACTTCTGCAAACATTACCTTGAGCTGATCAAAATTTACTCTTTACGACCTAAAGTAGCATAAAAGCAGCCAGGGAAACATACTACAGAAAACAATGATAGCAGATGGAGCACTCATACTTCGAAAATAGCCCTACCCCAAAGCAGCTGACTCATGGGAACATGCCTGCGTGCTGCCCTGCGTCCTCACGGAAGCAGCTGCTCTGCCATGTGCTCTGCAGAACCGCACGCAGCAGCGGTGGCGGTGAGCGTCCGCGCTCGCGGGGCTCCGGGGGCCGCGACAGCGACGCATGGAGCGAAGTGCCAAGGAGCCGGGTACGTGGCAGAGAAGCGGGGAACAGGGTGGGAGCTAGTCTGGGTTTCGGTCTGGGGATGTGGGAAGTGTAATTATAAAGGGGAAAGTGTGCTAAGAGGCCAGTATTGAAGGCTGTGTTCTAAAACAGTAGTGGAAAGAATGAGGTGAGAAATAGGTATATTAAATTGCGTTAAGAGCAAGAAGCTTTTGAGAAACACTGCTTAAAGTATACAGATACACAGATATAGTTACTTTGCCATGCAGATAATCACATCCCTTTCACATAATGATTAAGTGATTATACTTTAAGTATAGGAAGTGTTCTTTTTTTCTGGCCCTGTGATTTGTACTAGAAAGCTGTTCTGACAGCTAGAAATCCTTTAATATAAATTGTCTGCAAATACGTCTGGGCTGTATATCCTTTTTTTTTTTTTTACTTTGTGCCAATACTGTTTTTTTAGCTTAAGTAGCTTAGTAGTCCTTACCTGCAGATTCATTTATAGAAAATAATTATTAATTTCTCAGCTTTCATTTTGTGAGCTTAAAAAAAGCCATGCTTTTTTAGTATCTTCTTCCTATTCTCCATACCATGCCAGTAGCTCTTCTTGCTATTATTTCAGACTGCAATTACGTTTCTTTCATATGGCTGACCAGAATAGTGTATTATATTCCAGATCAGACAGCCAAGGACTTATTCAATAGCATTATTATCATCATCTCTCTCCCAGAAAGAGACCTTTGGAAATGAATCCTAAGATTTCATATACTTGATTTTACAATGACATCACATGAGTGACTTATTCCAGCTTGGATTCATTTGCGTGCATATACTATGGTCCTTTGCAATCATTTCCACTAACAAGCTCTCATCTTAAAGGGACTGTTGCTACTAGTCTTTCAGTGTATGACTGTGAATGTTACCTTACTTATATTGTTTTTTAGTCACAACACAGTTTATCCTATGTAACACTCCAACCCTCTTCTTTATGAATAGCGACTCCTGATAAAGCATTAACAGCAAATTTCCTTAGCACTCATTTAAGGCTTAAATTCCTTAAGAGTAACCTTTGAGAAAATTCATTCATATGCTTGCTCCAATCCTACACACTCTTCTAATTCTACTGGTCGATATTTCTTGTTTATCTACCCCAAATTCTTATTTCTTATTCTTAGAATGCTTATTTTAGTCAAGTTCAATTAATAATTAAAACTGTCCAGATGAAGGGTATCTAACTGAGTCCCTTTGCCTAAGAGAGACAGACCTCAAAAAAAAAAAAAAAAAAAAAAAAAAAAAAAAAAGTATCAGACATGTCTAGCACAATCTATTTTGAGAAAACTGCGTGGCATTAGATTTCACTGACCTTTTTACATTTAATTTTTCTTCTTTAAAAATCTCGTGTACTGTTATAGGCAGACAAATAGAGTAACAGGTGCCCAAATAACCTCTAGGGCATATTTGCCATGCTCCCATTGCTTATTGACAAGGCCAAGCTTGAAAGATCTCCTTAGTATGTGGCTTCACTTTCTCTTTCCTTGCTCCCTCAGGATTTCCTATGTCACAGGAAGCCAGGACTGTTTGAAAATACAGTAGAAAGCTATCCTGGCATAATTTCTTGCTGCTTGGTTAGTCTCAAAGCAAAAGAGGTTTTGTTTTCACTGATAGTGCTGTATTTCCTTGGTAGCTACTTTTTGCCAGCTACTTTTTGACATTCTATGTTTCTATACATAATCTTCAATAAAGATATTTGAAAAAAAAATCTTGTGCAGTGCTGTATCTTTTGCATTCAACTTGGAAATACAAACCAAACTGTTGCAGTTGTGATATCCAATATTTTTATCTTTGGGGAATATTATACAAAGAAATTTACTAAGATTCACATATGATCAAGATTTACATAGAAGCTTTATCAGATGACACATATTTAGAGTACCGGTCCACAGTTTTTAATGGATCTCCTGATTAGCAACAGATACTATTACTGGCAGCTCCTGACTCTGACAAATTGTTTTGAAGTGACTTGCATACCACTAACGGTGCACCTATCACAGTTTGGGATTGATTGTACTTATTTTTAGGCTTTGAGAAGTATGGAATGAAAGAGATAAATCCATTCTGATTGCAAAAAAGTAATGGGAAAGGAAAAGATATATTTCTAATTAAATTTAGACTTAGGATAGATGAAAATTATTCATTAGACTTCCAATTGAAATTACCGGCTATGGTGCTGATTATCCTGATTTTCTTCCTGTCAGAAGACTGTTCTAATAATTTTAGTTTGCATTAAACACAATGGGAATACTTCATGCAAACCCATTGAGCTCTAGAAGATTGTAACTGAATATAAAAATTACACAGATTAAGCTCCAATCTTGTTTAATCTCAAGTACAATATGGATTTGAAGTACTGTATAGAATGTAATTAAGTCTTTTGTTCTACTAGAATATTTGATTAGATCAAAAATGGTTGCTCAAAACCTACAAAGATCAGGGCAAGACAATTATCTAGGTAGGAATTTTTCAATTTCAGTCCATTTTTACTAAATACGAGGTTTTGTAATAAAATACTGCATGATTTTTCAGTTTCAGACCATTTTTACTAAATACAAGGTTTTGTAATAAAATACTGCATAAATACCTTTGCTGCATAATAAGAATCTAATATCAGTATCATAAAGGAAAAAAACTTTACTGATAAAAAGTTGGCACTAAGAGGTCAAGCTTCGCCCTACAGAGACACTGTGAAAAATTTTATCAGGATATTTCTAGCTCTGCCCTAGAGCAGCTGGAGCAAAAAGTATTTTTAGCAGTCTGATCATTATTCCAGCATCTTAATCAATAGACCCGTTCACCTGGTCTGCGATACCTGGTATGATGATCTCAGGGACATCCAGAATGTTGCCAAATGAAGCAGTTTTACGGTGGCCTCGTTTAGGCTTGGAATAGGCTGAAAAAATACACATATACAATACACATGCAAAACACTAAAATGGCAATAGCAAAATTACTGAATATCTAATATTGCATTTTTCATAAATTTTGTTAAACTATTGTTCATGCAGAATATGTCATGCAGAATAAACTGCATTGCCTTCCACTCATGCTTACAAATAGTAAAGCAACTGTTAAAAAGCAAAAATGCAGAACTAGCCATCAGTACAACAATGTGTAATTAGTTAGAGTTAGCAACATAAAAGTCAAACACAGAAAGCAGCATGGCAACAAAGAAGGGAGAAAACAAATGCAGTTATCCAAAAAGGGATTAAATCAAATCATTCAGGTCACCTGTATATTCAGAATATATAAATATTCTTGATTCCCTGAACTTGTATTATACTTCCTCTTTAGTGTCAGGCATACGTATTTACAGACAGACTACTAGTTGGATCTTTTGTTTCCTTGAGTCATCATTTCCTGTTAAGGGAAATCTAACCTGTCTCTAAATTATGCTTAGTGTTCTGGTAGACTTGATAATCATTCCTGCCTTCTATTCTTTTGTTCTATTACTGAATATTTTTTGTTTTGAAAACAGAGTATCACCACCAACCTTTCCATTTCTGAATGATGTTCAACAAACGTTACATACTTTGGAATAAAATCTAATCCCCTTTTATTATTTTTATTTTGCCACTTGCATAGTTTGAGATTACAGAGTTCCTACTTGGAGAAAATTATATCTCCCAAATGTAGCATTGCAGCATATCCACCTAAAACCTGCTACCTAATACTAACGTGTCTTATGTGACTTGTTCTTACATTTAATCTAACAATAGATGAAACAAAATAAAATAATTCTTAACTTATTTACTCTTACCACCACCCCAATCTCACCCCAGCCATAATTTTTTCTTCAGGTTCACAGTGTATCATCATATCTGTCACACAGTTTAAAAAAAACAAACCAAAAACAACAAAACACCCATCCAACCCACTAAATCAGTGCTGTTTCACCTCTCTAAAAAAATATCAGGTAAGTTTGGTCTCATTTCCAGTAGACCACTAATACCTAAAGTATTTTTTTAAATAACTAGTATATCAAATATATGCATTTGCTGTAAGAAAAAGAAACCCTGCAGTCGTAACAAAAATCTTAAAATATTCTGAAATAATAATTACTACTCAAAACAATCTATTTATGAAAGACAAATCAGGAAAGTTAAAAACCTCACACAATGTAGGCTTGGAGGTATCTCCACTACTGTCAAAAATATTTGATGTTATAGTGTCTTTCACTTTATAGTGTCAGAGACTAAAGTGAGTCCTGACATAATTAAAAATGAAAACAACATGTTATCATCAGGTAAATATACAGCTGCCTTCTGTGTTAGAAAACCTTTAGAGATATTCAGGGTGAGAAGTGCTACACAGTCATCCAGTCAAATACTGACAGTACAGAAAACAAATCTTAGCGTAAGGGCTTAAAATAAAAACATTAATATAAAAACAGTTCAGGGCAAGATAGTATTATCTCATGAGTATCTTCAATATTTAGTAGAACAGGATCCTGGAGTAATTATAATACAGTAAAGAATAAAAATCAAATAGTCATAATGCAGAAGGTAGCCAGAATATGATATGTATTTCCTTATTAATTATGGTTACTCAGTTACCCTAATTTTAAGATTGGTGGAGAAATACTAAACGAACTAAATAAACCCGGACTAACCACGGTAATTTTGTCTTATAATTTCAAAATATGGTTATGTGCTGTTAGAAAAAGTTTCATATATGAAACTTAAACCTAAAGTTTGCATGGATTAAAAAACAGTATCTTTGATGAAGAAAAGAGACAAGAAAGTGTTTGTCAGGTATACACACTTTTATTAATTTGTTTTTCTGGGAAAAATAAAAATTGTTTTCATCATAAAATTATGTATTTATACTTACATATAAACTCCAATTCACTCAGGGATTTAATAGTTAGACAGAACAGTTTATAGCTACCTGAAGCAAACCCAGCAACACACCTGTACCTGTGTGTGTGTGTGTGTGTGTGTGTGTGTGTGTGTGTTTTTAAGAGATACAAGCACTTCGTTATACTGATAAATAAAGTAATCTTCTAGTTTCTCTTTCTGAAATCCACTTCTGTCAAAGAGGATTTTAAAATTTATTAGGGAATGTGCCAAACTTTAAACCCATCTTTTCATTCCAATAGATTAGAATAACCTTGAAGAAATGTTATCCCAGCAATAATTATGACAGCAGAGATGGAATAACATTAATTGGATGCAAAAGCAAACATTTATGCACTCACAGTAGGACTGATATTTAAAAATCTCAAAATTATTTTAAAGGGTAAAAGTCTAATTCAACAAATTAATCTCTATGCAACCTTAGAAGCACTCAATCGCAAAACTCAACTTTTTTTTTTTTTTTTTTTTTTTTTTTTACAGTTGAGTGCACAACTGCTAAAAATGCCGTATTTTCCTCCACATTTAAATGACAATAAAGAATACATGCAAAGTTTAAGTATTTTCACATGGCTAATCTTATTAACGTTCTGTAAGACTACTATGTTTTGAATCTTCCTTCCTTTCTTCCAGTTCCTCATTCTTTTCCCCAAGCACCCTTTATTTTTACCTGTGGTGGAAGTTATTCTTGCTTCTATTTCAGACATGTCAGCACTCATCCTTTTGGCTTCTCCTGAAACAAGGGCTGACTGTGGTCTCCCACGAACATCTGACAAGCTCTCCACACTGCTCCCACGAGATGGGGGTAAACTCAAACGGCCAGGATCACCCTGTTTCAACAGCCACATTTTTAAAAAGAAAAAAAATTCTGCAGGAGCCCCTCCATAACATGCTAAGCATGTAGGTTAAAATATATTTCTATAATTTGCATTTAAAAATTATAGCATTTAAAATTGTATGGTTTATAAAAAAGAAAATATTTTAGCTATTATTGGTGCATAGAACCAAATATCTTGCAACTTTCAAAAGAACCTAACTTTACTCAGACTGAAATTGAGTAGAATTATGCCAATGTTGGGACAAAAGAATCTTTCTAGTTTTCCATCCCAGCTGAAATAAAACTTAGTATTTTCATAACTCATATAAATGCTTAATCCTTTTGTGTCATACTATTATTTTGGTGCTAACTTAAAGAAGTGAATTTCAAATATAAACACTATTTTTAAACTAGGGAATCCTTTTAAATTAAGTGAATCGTTTTGGTATTTCAGCGATATCTTATTAGAGCTTCCCAATTTATCTTTTCAGAATTATTCAGTAATTTTCTTGCCTTTTTATGTTCTTTACCATAACTAACTGGCTCCAACTTTGCACTACTTTTGAAAGAAAATATACTAATGTTTTCTTAAGTTCAATATCTTCAAAGTATTTCTTGAGGGAGGATCACTAACTTATGTTAGTGACCAACTCAGCTTACCACTAACTTAAAGTAGTCAACTAATTTACTCTGAGAACCACCTATATACTTCCCAGTCAGGGTCCAAGACTACCTGCAAAGCATTCCTGTGCAGCTAGAGCAAATGGTTATATAGAAAATAAATTTATTTGATTTGCAACTACCCAATGTACAAATTTTGAATTAAAAAAGCAGAAGTGTACAACACAGTCTTGCCACTTCGAGCTCCTTACTGACTTATATTCTTCATATTTCCTGCTTTGCATATGTTGTTTCACTCTGTCCTCATTTCACTATGGACATGCCAGCCCACTGCTGTTAACTGCAGCTATCGCCTAGAAACAACATCTGGTTACTACCACCAATGAAGAAAGTGTTATTACTTTTCTCTACAGGAAGCAAGAGTACAAGGCAAAGAGGAACCTAGTTTACTCTCTATTTATGTCTACATTTACAAGTGAAATATCCTCCTTGCTACAATCCTTTGTAAAAAAGGACTGTGAGTGTTTAATAAAAATTTTATGTATCTACAGACTATCAGGATATGCAAAAAAACATATAGTACATTTATAGTCCTTACATTTAAAGACCACTGAATTTCACTAAATTGAAAAAAATAAACTAAAATAGATATCTAGCATTATATCATTTATTCAGCTAAAATCTATTTCATTATTATGGCTCAAAATTCTACGCATTTCCTTACCGGCTGCTTAGCTGTATTTTTCATTTGCTGTAATTTTGATTCTAAACGTTTAATAGTGTCATTGGTAGAAGTTCCTTGAAAGTCACTTGGTTCTAAGTTAGCATCGCTCTTGTTACTTGTGTTTGTAGAAGTGATGTCCATGAATGAACCTAGAATCAGCAACATGGAAAAATAATTAAGAAACTACATTTCCACTAAAAATACCAAAGTGTATTCTTTTCTGGGGTCTACTCAGAAGCCTCACTTTGCTGTAAAGTAATTTTCTGAAAACTTTTAATAAAAGCCGTGTTGCAGTATTTCTGTAGATTCATTCATATAAACACGTAAAAGGAGAAAAAAGCCAGAATATTTTTAATAAGTACTAGGATGACATTTCAAACTCAAGGTTTAGCTTTGTTAATTTAACATCTACTGCAACAATTTCAGACAATACAATCAGCACCTTCATTCACAATTAATGACAAGGTTCATCATTAATCATACTTTAGAATAACAACAGAGAAACAAATACCTGAAGTAATAGTATATATTGATAATTTAAAAAGATAAATTACATCTTAAAAATCATGTGCTGAATGAAGAGAACAGCTAGTAAAGTCAGTATAATGCTACAATTGAAAAGATTCTATAATGTAACTTGCAAGTCATTAAGTTGCAAATCAGTCAGGGAATTTTATCCAGAATAGTAGGAATTGGTTTGGAGGGGAAAAAAAAAGGAAAAACAAACAACAAAAAACAACTCCAAACACCCCACAATCCACCACACACACAGTAGAAGTTGAAGACACTTCAGCTAAAAACTAATAAAGGATGAAAACTACTCTACAAAATGAGAGGACTGAATGATCTTTATTTCCTATTATAAATTTTTTTTTCTGGGGCCAAGACCATCTGAAATCCTAGCCCAGGTTTTGTTCCATTCACCTTTCCTCTAATAAAAGGCATTTTTATACCTGGTTTACATTAGTATACTTATTGCAGCTTAAAATAAAACAACTGCAAGTTTAAATAGTGGAGATCACAACTGAAAGCAGCTACAGTTTCTAGAACAGTAGAATATTAAAAAATACTAGCTCCTAAACATTACAGATGAGTGAAAAATGCTAGCAATGTTCATTAGAAAAGGGAGACCTTAAACCTGGACACTCTGAAATAGCCTTTATCCATATGTTCATTCTCATTCATGGTCTACTTCAGCAAAACTACCTGGATGAAAATACTGAACATCATGTCGGGGAAGATATTAATAAAATACCAGACTCTTGCCAATGCTTAAGATTTTGGAAAGGTTAGCCTTCCCAATTCAAGTTCAAAATCAAGGCTTTATAATCCACCTGTATCATTTCACTTCCCTGTTCTTTTCTCTCATTTATACAAGTGTACCTGTACTAGTGGCAGAGTTGCTTTGGCCTTCATCTGAATACTGGCAAGGATATTGAAGAGGTTCATCAGCTCCGGGAAAGTACTGTGGAAAAAAAAAAGTAATGTCTTAATTAAAAATATATAATTACAAATTTGTTTTTGATTTTTTAAAACAGTAGTTAAAAAAATAATTTCTAATTTACTTATCTAAAAGAGAAATAAATGCAATTATTTTTAAAAAACACATTACAAAACACATGACTATTTTTATTAATTTCTCCGTATTTGTTACAAATGAAACATTATAGCAGACTCTCACTGATATCTCTTTTTTAGTCTGGTTCTATAAGAATATCCCCAAGAAACTCTGCACCGGTGATAATCATAATGAATCACTTCCATGATGCCATTCAGACAGTACCCAGCGTAACATGGCATAAGGATAGAACAATGAATATTCAATATCTTATCAACCCAACAAGTTTTCATAATATTTAATACTATGGAAGGACACTATTGCAAATGAAAGCCTTAAGAAATAAGGAATTCAGCTTGTTGGCATTCTATGGAAAGCTTTCTGGATTAGAAAAGGATGCGAATACTACACATGCTATGCTCAAAGTGTTCTATCCATATTGTGTTCTAGTTTTAGATTATTTAACAAAATAAAAGCTTCTGCGACCCTCCCTGCCAAAAAAAAAGCTGTTCAAATAACTGACATATGAAACAGTACTGCTGTTGACAAAAGTATTACAGACTTAGACAGCATCTGTTACTCTACAGTCTTCAAGAACGTAATTATGCATATTCTGGTCTTCAGGGGACCAGTCAAAATCTAGGAAATGGCAAAGTGACTTGCTTATATCTCCATGTTAGAAAAACAGAAAAAGCAACAAGAGAGGAGAGCTCTGTAATAGCCAAAATTTTGCTGGTCCAACTAGCATTGGTTTGATCTAGCATAGGCCCTGTAAGCAGAGGAATGGAATTTATGCTCTTCTCTGCCACTATGTTTCATATCTTTTTAAAGTCTTGCCTACAAATTCTGCTTTGATAATTTGCATCTGAAGTGTGGAGAAAACACTGAAAAAAAGGCATGCCTTTCATAACATAATTTCACAAAGTAATTGTTTAAAAAATGATTATGATACTAAAACAAATCTTATACCCGCATCAAATGTGTCATTATTTTGACAATTTCCTCCATGGATGGTCGTTGTGAAGGATCCTTGGACCAGCAACGGGTCATTAAACTCTCAATTGGTTTAGGTAAGTTTTTGATCAGTGGTGGCCGAGTACCTACAATTGAAGTTAGAAAAACTCCTTAATTCGCTCAGTGGACCATAAAAAGGCTATAGTGATTGACCTCTTTCTGGTATTTTGCTATATAAGTATAGGAAAATGTATAGCTAATCATAGTCTGAAGGAACTTGCCTGTACTTAATTGCATCTCACCTCACCCCCAAAACAACCCCCCCCAAACAAATACTGCCCCCCCAAACCACCCACACTGACAAAAACATTCCTTTGCTTACACTATGTGCAAGTCTCAGCTACATACAAGCATGAAGAAATAAGTGAGCTCTTCTTTTAGTAGTGCTTTGAACAAATTACCTGACAAGATGCATTGCAATGGTAATTACAATGGGTAATTAAAATGTTACCACTTTCTAAAGAGTAAAGCTCTAGTTAATGCTAGGAATAAAGCAGTAGTCAGTCTTTGATTCTTAATACTGTACTCATAAAAGAAGAATAGTATTTCTGAGGCAGCTTTTGCTCTTAAGAACTTCCTGAAATATTGCTAAGTAGTGGAAGGATCAATTTTGGGCCATATTTTTATGGCCCAAGACAGAATTTTATATATATAAAAAAATACGTATTTTTTTCAATTACATATTTTACTTCAAATGTACTGCACACTATTCAGTTGTTTCTTTGCTCAAGTTTCTACTCATTTTACTATTTTAACAACAATTTATAAACAATCGGTTGTGTTTAAACACAAGAGATGCAGTGACATTGTGTACAGAAAGCAACAAGCATTTAAAACATGCTGGCCATAAAAAGTAAGACATCAAGTAAAAGTGCTACATAGGTTTCAAGTAAGATGAAGCATGATAAAAATCTAGAGAAGCAAAAACCATTTTTTTAAAAACAAAATCAGCTCTCCTCCCCTATTTGTTCATGCACTACAATTATACATAGCGGGAAAGACAAGCAATGTAGCAACCAATACAAAAATCCCATATTGGCACAAAGGTGGCAGTGTGTAACTATCAAGGCTTTATGACAAATGCGCACATTTAGTGAGGTATAAAACTGAAAAACTATTTATTTAAGCAGCAGAGTTAGTGTTTAGCAAATTTATGGGTCAAATATACAACTTTAAATGTTGTAAAGTATTTTCAACTCACCATTGTGAACTGCCCACATTATGCGGAAAGCTGGACCACCAATCTCATCAAAAGGTTTCCTACGGGTGATTACCTCCCAGAGAATAATACCCCAACTGAAAACATCACATTTTTCACTGTAATTGCTACCTGGAAAAAAGCCATCACAATAAATTGTTTCTTTTCTATATACTACATTAAAAAGAAGTACAGTTTCTGCTGATAAATAGCTCTATATGCTTCCTTTCACCTCATACTAGTTTTGTTGAGACAGAAAGTGTTTTCTAAAGCTGTTTGATCTATACTAACTTAATTGGTCGTGCTGTCAAACGATTTCAGACTTAAGAATGTCTCTCTCTAGAAGTCATTCTTTTCACTTGAAGTCTTCCCAAACATGATCTAATAAGTTTCAAAACTCTCCTGCATTCAGGACTTACTGATGAGGCTTGTTTCCTCTCAGTATTCTCCTTGAACTCACTTCTCTCCTGTCAGTCACAACATGTCAGTCAGTAACATCTTTATCATATCCATCACTGTTTATTAATTACAAGTTTTAGCAGAACCAGTAAGTTACTAGGTGAACAAATCAATAGATTTCCCAATTCTTCGCCACCTTATTTACTCCTTTCTTATTGTCATGTCATTACTTACTCCAAGTTCTTTCATCATGAATTAAGTATTTCTATGTCTCCTGTGAAAGCTGCAGAAGACATTTAGGTGATAATAAAATAAAGAATAAAGATGTTCAGAGATTGCAGAAGAAGAATTTGTGCTCTACAATCATAACTTATGCAAATACTGAAAAGAAATGTGAATGGCCAATGACATGACAATAAAGTCCAGGAATATAAATGCTATGGATTTGTTCATCTGTCTTTAGGCATGAAACAAAAACAGCATAAAATAACCAAGAGATTTTTTTGGTAATATGCAATCAGAAAGCATTGCTGAGGTAAATCATTTCGTAAGTAGTGGAATTAATGAAGCCTAGTTTCATGTGGATATCCATCATAGAACAAACCATTGCAACAGCTTCTACTCTCCCTGTAAGCCATCATCTTCTGCTCCTATACCTCCGACAAACTGCGCAGCATACTCTCAGACCAGCTCTTGCAGACTGGCCAGCCTGCAAGCCAAACAGAACAGACAGGCTACAGTGTGAACCAGAAGCCCTCTCTCAGCAGAGGCATTAATTTGGACTTCTCCCAGAGGCTGACTTTACAAAACTTTTAAGAATGTAGCATCTCTAAGACCCTTTACACTCTCTCAAATTTGCTAAATATGGCCTAATGGGTTCAGAAGTTACTGAAGAGGAATGTCAAAGTCAGCTTCATCAGTCAGTTTTTTTCAAAGATGCTGGAAAAACAAGTTGTAGTCAACAACGGCAGATTACTAACGAAAGCGAAACAGTCTGTCCTCCTATGCAACCATAGCCCTTCCGGTTACATCTTCATTCCCTCCTAGACACTTCACTTCTACCAGCTGTTCTCCTCCCCAGTAATGGCAAATGGGGGTCCAGCAAGACTGCCATTCAACTGCATGGAGCCAAGCACTGAAGAGCTTGCTCTCCATCCCTTAAGTCGAAACACTACCGTGGCAACAAGAAAGCAACAGCTTTTAGACTACTCTCTGCCAGCAACTGGCATCTGAAGATCTGCTGAGGTCGCTTTCCAGAGGACAAAGCCTTCTACAACAGCAAATGATTGGTTGGTCCCATTGAAGGAACGAGGATCCTATGTGGTACAAAGTAGGACACAGACACATAGCCTATGACAGAGAGGTAACGTTATTCTCGTGCTTGGGCAAGTAAGTTTTACCTTTGTGGCTAAGTCCTCTTGTAGCTTTGGAAATTGACAGTGCTAAAGTAGTATTTAACATACCAAGAATATTCTATATCATTTCATTATGTAACAGAACAAGGCAGGATAAGTAGCAGACGCACACAATCATTCCTTAATTTATCCAATTATCCCAAAGCAATTATAAATATTTTTTTTCTAACAGGAATTCTGAGGCTAGAGTACCTGCTCCTTCAGCTAATCCTGGTCTAAATGACATTATTTTGATTTAGATTATTTGATCTGCAAATCAAATTAGGTGCCTCAATATTTAAAATCACAAGAAAGTATTTATATCAGAGCAATTACTTCCATGAGCACTCTAAGTCTGCCATTACAGCAAAGACAACTCCTGCCCATTCATTGTTCTTGTCTAAAAATCTTTGTCAGTACTAAAACAGAACTAAGTATTAACATTTACTCCATTGTTGATTTGATACAATAGTATATGCAAATAAGTTCTTAACAATTTAGACATTTGACTTTAAAATTCTGATTAATGACTATTTCAAGATTAATTTGATACGCTATGTCATAAAAATTACTAGGCGCTTTGTATTTGATACTTTGTTTTTAAAAATATTTACTGATATTAAGTACAAAACAACTTTAAACCCAAGGCTTTTGCTGTCAACCAAAAAATAAATTTGCATATCAAAATTTACATTTTTCTGCCTTGTTGAATTTATTTTTGAGAGAAATTATGATATGTGCTGTAAATCCCTATTACAATATATTTTCAATTTATTTCATAATCTATTTTAGATAGGGATTTCTCACTCAAAAAAAAAAATCTAGCTTTAACACAGACTAATTACTTCCAAAAGAAAGAGTCCTAAATTATACAAGTTCATTTAATTGTGAACAAGTTTTAGAAGAAATGTAGGTGCCTCAACATAAAGTGCCATAATGACAAATTTTTAGGCATTGGAGTGCAACAGAATCAGTCTTGGAGGTCTTCTAAGCAGTATGAGAGAGAATTGGGTACCTTCAAAACACAGGCTCTTAAGATGGTGTCTGGGAGGAAACTCCTCCCCAAAAAGTTAAGTACAGACATTTAATTTGCTGCTCCTCTCTAATTAAGAGCAGAAAAAGAAAAGAGGCTACTTGGATGCAGAGTCTGGGAGATCACTTGCAAAATACAGCAACAACTGGACTCCTGTTTCCTAAAGCACAGAGATGACTTCTCCAAACCCCCTGCTATTCACAGTGATAAGCTTAAATCTAAGGTCCTGATTGGTTAAGATGTATCTAATTTGTAATCTAATGACTGGATTATTTCCTAAATAATCAGGCAGCAATTCTCCCTAATTACTAAATGTCAGTCTTCCCTAGCTATATTCCAAGAAATAGCCTGTTTTCCTACTTAACTAAATTAACTGTTAATAATGAGTTCCTTAGTATGTGGAAAAGAGGAAGTATATCAAACCTCTAGAGACAAGGAGAAACTATGAAGGAGATAAGAAAAAAAGCAGACTTGGATAGAGTTATAAGAAAGTGAGGGACTGAAAAGGAAGGTAATTATGTTCAATTTAGAGACAGTAACAGAGAAATTCTAAAGATAAAAGCTCATCAGAATACGGAGTGAAATAATGGTGGCATTTTTCAATGTTAGAAGAGTTTGAGATTACATTTAAAATCTCAGAATCGGCACAGTCCTGGGGAAGAAGCCTGCTGGCTGTTTCAGTTGCATATGGTTGTAAAATAAGAAATAGCAACAGTCTAAAGGTCCCACTTATGTAAACCTCAAAATCAACAAATAATGGTTTCAGATCTTCAGGTAATTAGCTGTTTAATGTTAACATGGTACAATCTGCTTAGTGCTACTCTTTGAAAATCTCCATAATTATTTCCCAATTTACAATCATACAGAAGCTACTGTCACTGATTTTTAAACAAAAGGCTCCTGACAAGACTTTGTTTTACCTCTTACTTTAAACTTTAATAAGGTTATTAACATAAAGTGCATGTAAATGATGCTCTTTTTTCTTATATCAGAATTTTTTCAAAGTTACATTCTTAGAAAGAACACATAATATCGACACTGTAAATACTGTTACCTTCAAAAACTTCAGGTGCCATCCAAGCAGCACTTCCCTTATTGTTGGTCATGTGCGTTTGAATATCACAGGCTGTACCAAAATCACAGATTTTTAGAACTGTCCCCCCAGCTACCAAGAGCAAACTGTCAAGAAAAAAGAAAATAAATCAAAATTGTGGGATAAAATAGTCTGGTAATAAACCACTGAAACTTTATTCTAACAACTATAACTTTAATGTAATTGAAATTCTAGCAGGTTTGCTTCTCAATATTTAATTTTATAATTTTGAAAAAAAGAAGTAAAGGTCACTGGGGCATAATCTGAGCATATGAAATAGTAAAAGAAACAAAACAAAACACAAACACATAATAATTTATTAACATTTGTACACAAAAGATTTAAAATAAATATATGTAGGCATAGTAATCCACAAAGCATACGTTGACAAAATTAGTATTTCATATGCCAGAGATAAAAACCTAACAATTGCAGTAATAATTTTACTGAAAGAAGAATGATCAAGAGTCCCATTAATGTCAGTCAATGTAATTATTTCTTTAAATGAAGGAACTCAGTTACATGTTAATAACCGTCTAAATCATAACTAGGGAAAGAACTGGAGACTCATGGCGTGGTTTCACATTATAATTTTATCTGGTATAACTGCAGGCCACCACCAAAACGGGATGATGTTGCTGACCCCCAAACCCATTTCCTCCTAATCTTCAGAGTCAGATCTAAAGATTGTGCCCCTGCAAGATAAGTCAGATTAACAGAATGGAGAGAATACTATTCACTTTTGCTTTGGTGAGAAGTGGTTAGAGATTCTGGCTGAGTATGTAGAACAGACAGAGGATTGATCATATTGGAAAAGAGCTCAAATACACCAGGTTAAGTATGACACAAGAAAAACTCTCCTGATCTCCTATTCAACACCACAAAACAGTAGTAGCAAACTTAAGGCGTTTTAAGGCCTCTGCTTAGAAACCATGTTCCTATTAAAATCCTTTTCCAGGATGGAGGGCGGGAACATGATGTTTTTCATATTTAACAAACGGTAAGTGAATACAGTTTGTTTCCTGCACTATTCATCATTATTCTGTAACTGAAGTCTCAAATGCACAGCTTTCATTTAGAATACACTATATCAAATAAAATCAGTACCAATTAAAGGTATTTCTTCCAAAAACAATAAAACAAATATATTACAAGTGACCTTAAATTCAAATTGCAACATGTTAAATATTAGCTATAAACCTACTTTGGTGGTTTCAGGTCTCTGTGAATTAGAGCCTTTGGTTTCATACTGTGGAGATACGCCACTCCTTGGGAACACTGTAAACACCAACTCATTGCATGTGCAGCAGTATAATGAGGCAGAGGTTCAGCACCATGTAGCACTGCAAAACAAAGGCACAAACTAAAAAGAACTTTATTGCATATTACAACAGATACAATGGAGTCAACAACATACCCAGCAGAAAGGTCTACAGAACCTAAGTAGTTACTTATCAGTATCTTATCACTACGACTGAAAATCTCTTTTTCCAAATGTAAAAATAATGGAAATTAAAAACTGGAAATTATTATTTTGACAATCTTTTTCATAACATTTTTCATTAGCATTCTGCTATAACTACCAATATGAACCATGATGCTTATTTTCAGCTATACCTAATGAAGTCTACACTAAACAAGTGCTCAGGGAATTTACAAATAAGGGACAGTTTTGTCAGCTGAAGTTCTCCCACTGAAAAACCTTAAATAACTTAGGCAAAATATAAAAATCTGGTATCAAGAAACAGATTAGTGTACTGAAAAACAATTTTTAAAGTATACCATTTTCTACTCAGAATTCTTAAAAAAAAAATACATTCAAGATGAATTTTACATATCAGATTATGATTTCCCTAACACTAGCACTTCAGCTCCAGGAAGACGCTACGCTGAAGTGATACTCACCATTGTAGAGAGAACCTCCTTCAGCATACTCCATAACAAGACACACCTTCGGGGGAAGGAACAAAAAAATAGGGATGTTTTGAATGTAAGGGCAGACAACATATTTTGTAACCTGAAAGGAAAGCGCTTTCAGAGGAACTGCAATGTGTTCATATCTAAGCTAACAGAAAATTTATCTATGAGGTGCAAGATCAGTTTGAATGGTACATATTTAGGGATAAGAGATTAGTAGTGCTAGGAAAGGAGAGAACGACACCCCCCTCCCCCCATCACCACCCCCGTCATCTTGAAAAACAAATGCTCTCTCTTCAAATTGCAATTCATTTGCCTCTGCTATTTTTTTTAAGAGTAGCTTACAAAAAAAATTTAAACATAATGACAAAAGAATTTAGCTAAAAATAGTGATGGAACATTATTTTAACCAATTAAATATCCCACACTAGAACTAACTAAGGATGCATCTGTCCTGACACAGTCGTTGCTTTTCTGCTTTGAGAATTTTTAGGAACATTTGCAGCTATGACAGAAATAGCGACTGCATCTATGGGAATTGGAACTGATTCACAAACTACGCATCACAATGCTAATATAGACTATAGATACAAATGAAATTATGCATATAGTACACCACATGTCATTCTGTACAATACCAAGATAAACTGAAATTTAATAGGTGTCTAGAAAGTGTTTGGGGTTTTCTTGAAATAATTTATTTTTTCCACAGAAAAATTAAATTAAAAACACCAATCAATCTCAGCCTCTCTCTATATATCCTTACTGCGGCTAAAACATATAAAATATATATAAAATATATCTTTTGTGGGTTGATGCTTGCTTATGATAAGATTTATCAATATGATGTAAGATGACTAGCTATAACTTACTGGGTTTAGACAGGCTCCATATAACTTGACAATATTGGGATGGTTTACTCGCGACAGTTGTCGAAGCTGTAATACAAATCACATCTCATTTCAAACCACAAGAAAAAAATGCTAAAGCTTTGTTTTCACATTTACAGTTTATATGTAAAAATTGTAATTACAATTTTACATGCCTCCATAACCCTTACACCCTATATAACAGGGATTTAGGAATTAAAAGACTGATGCCCTACTTTACACGTTTATTTATCTAATTGGATTTTTGTCCAACTGGAATTGAATTTAAAAGAAATTTTAAATTAATTTTAAAGAAAATAATTTATTTCATTAAGTAGTAAAACCACTTAGATAATAAACACTGCGCAACCATGGCTTTCTGAACTTTTTGTGTTCTTCCTGGAGCCTCCAATGTTGGAATCATGGTTGTCTGACTTCATAAACAATATTTTATAATATACAAAACTACTGTTCTTTAAAAAAAAGAAAAATAACTATAAAATAAGCCATGAGATTTAGGTGATACAGTTGCAAGGAGTTGCTGCTGCTTGTACTAATTGTTAGTGTTTAGATGCATGACTGCTACAGAAATGAGACCATTTTCTACTGAACTTTTCTTTTCCAAGTAAAGAGAAGAGCATACGAAAAAGTAATTTTCTCCCTTTACACAGATTTCTAAGGCAGCTTTGTGCTATCGCATGCTGCTCTTCATCTGCATCATATGTACTCTCATATGCTGTTCTTCATTCAGTCTAGGGAGCTGATGCTATTTTTTTCCTGTGCACCTTAGGAGTTCTAATAGAACAGAATAGATCATTATATCTACTTGCACTATGTGGGTTTCCTGAATCCCAGTAATTCTTAAAATATTTCTGGGATTCTCTTAGATATGTTTCCAACACAAAAATGCTAGGAGACTAATCAGATCTACTCCCTATTCAACCAGTCTAAAATTAATAACATCACAAATGTACCATGGTAATAAACAACATTTAAATATTTACACAACAGGCCTACTACAAATACAGTTCCTTTAACCCTTAAGTATATCACATTTTTAGTTCTAATCTTCAGAGATTTATTCTTAATCTATTTTGTATATCTTGAACATCCAAGATTCTTACTGACTGAATACTAGTAAGCATGACATAAAACAACTCATTTAGATTATTTATCTAAGGTTTGATTTTAGGAAATATTGACCTTTCTAAAGAAGTAGACAGTGAAGAGATAAAGAGGTGATTTGCCCTTAAATGAGATATATATATATTAATAAACTTAAAGGTACCTCCCCCTAAATATTATTAAAACTTAAAATTTTAAGAAACATTTTCAAGTATGGATCTAATGGCCCTGCTCTTATTAGGGCAGATAAAAGAGTGGAGTGTATGAAGAGATTTTAAAAACTCCCAGACACGTGGGAATTTCTTCTGCAGGAAAGCACGCAGACTCCCACAGTGGCTGCCCTCAGGAGTCCTGTTAGAACAGGTATGACTGTGAGCATGAGGGATGTAATGTAGGAGGAAAAAGCATGTAACATTGGAAAACTGTGGAAAAAGCAGAGGCTGTAAATTTAGAAAACAGGGATGCCTGCAGTTAATTTCAGGGTTTCTCAGCAACTGCAAATATCTCACATTCAGATAGAAACTATGTAAAATATTCAAGAAATTTTATGTCATTATTAGATTTGAACTGAAGATAAGGAAACCAACCCCCCAATATCCTGAATAATTGATACTAGACCCAAAACTGTAGAACTTTTATGTAAAGTAGCTAACACAGATGTGGCTACAAATGCTTTAGATAATTAAGACTGCACTACTTCAACAGTGAACTGTAAATGTTCATATTTGAAGCTGTCACACTCCATTAGAGGTAAAAGAATATTAATTTTCACAGTGCTGTAAAAGAACAAGAAAAACCTGACTGTATTTTCAGATTACATTCACAGTTTAAGAAAAATCCAACCCTCTGACTTAGCTAAACATAAATGTCTAAATCTTATACTGAAAAAAATGAGAAACTTTAATTCAGAGCAGGTACGACATGACTCTGGATATGTTCATACCGCAGCACCTGGCAGTGTTTCTCAGCTCCAAGACTGCTGTGTGTAGTTCAGCAGCATCCTGACGCCAGTGGGGACCGAATCCAGGAACTCACTTTTCTCCCACCTGTGTGCCTGCCTCTTCCCCCTTTCCCACCACAGGTTCCATGGGAAATGAATTAAGGGAGCTACAATGTGCTCCAGCAGGTCTCCAGGTCTGTACGATGGAGGGTCTAGGACTGTGGGGGTAGCAGACACTGTATCTACCTTGTACAGACACAGCTTTTAATACACTAAATGCATTCATGAACTTAACAGGAAAAGAAGTCAAGCTCTACAAAAAAAGCCCCTAAGGTTTTCCAGCAAGTTTATTGTACCTCTACAATGAAGGCTTTTCTTTCAGATTCACTTTCTATTTGCTTAATGGCTACATCTTTAGCTCGCCATTTTGCCTTGCAGACCACACCAAAGGCTCCTCTTCCAACAACCTAGAACAATATAACATGAAATACTGAAATTAAAATTTTAGAAGATTTTGTTTTTCTGAACAGAACTTTACAAATAGAAAAGTAATTTAAGTTAAAAAACTGAAGATAGATGAAGTCCTGAATTCCACAATAGCAGTTTAATATTATGCAGTTAAAGCATAACTGGTGCTTACCTCAGCTTCCTTTAAAGATCATTTACAAAAAAACCAGGAAAACATGTATACAAAACATTTTATTATTCTGTATGCAGTACTAGTCTTTCAGATCTTAATTACTTCAAGTGAAATCTGCTCAGATGACAACTAGGGAAACGATGGCAGATTTATTTTTATGAAGATATAATTTCACTGGCCAAATTTATCTGTTGTATTCATTTCTACTTGCTAGTAATAGGAATTCACACTTCTGAAACTTAGATGCAGATGCAAATAATTGTACAGGACTATGTTGAAGTATGGCAGAGGAGTTCAATGTGCTCAAAATTATCCTTCAGTTTTCTCACAGATGCCTCAATAGCAAGAGAACAGTAAAATCCTCCGAGCTCCTCCAACTAAGTACAGCATCTGCATAACCATGCTTCCTCCATTTTGGTTAATGTATGCTTTCTAATTCACGTGAAATTAACAGTGGCTAAAAATTTGGAAATGTTCTTTGAAACCTAGCAGAGAATGAAAGCAGGACAGAGAAACACCTTGGGTATTCTATGAGGTTACTTCCAATTACGAATCAGTTATAAACCACGACAAACTTTTCTTTCTTTTCATTGCATTCTTCAGGGGAAAAATGGCAACACACAAAAATAACAGCAAAACATGCATTTGCAATTTAAAGGTGAAACCAGGCCCTTATAAGACAGCGACTAGCTGCCAGATAAGGGCACAAACAAGCTGTTACACATATGCCTGGTAAGAGAAAGGCAAAGAGGGGGAAAGGAGAGAGGGAAGGCAGACAAAACTGTAAAAGAAACTGTAAAAAAAGGATGGGAGTTCTTCCAACTCTCCCAAAACACGAGGGGGCCAGATGAGAAGGGCAGGGAAAGAAGAAAGGGATCATGGGCTTGCTAGGTAGGACTGAAATTAATTTTGGCCCCAGCAGCCTTTCCTCACCTCGTTTTAACAGAATGCGGTGCTCAGGTTATTAGTCCTAGATTTCTAGTATGGATCTTGAGGAACAAAACAGACACTTTTTGTCCACTGAAAACTTTTTTTGGAGGTAGGGGGAAGAAAAGGGAAAGGAGAAGAGAAAACAACAAGAGAGGAATGGAGGCATCTACCAATAACATTATCATAGCAGCTTATTATGGCAGAATTTATTTCTACCGTCTTCCTTAAAACAGCTAAAGCTTACACACAAAGATTATTTTGGCTAGAAAAACACTGTGAAAAAAATCTCCTAATTATGAATTAAGTTCAAAATTTTTCACCAAAAAGTCACAATTATTAATGACATTATCCCCCACCCCCCTCCAAAAAAAAACAAAAAGAAAAAAAGAGAAAAGAAAAGATGCTTCGGAAAAAAAAGAAATATTCAAAGATTAAAACATACACACTTAATAGAATTAAAGGTTGCATAACAACCAAGCTTTCGTAACAATTTATCAGTGACTTTGTCTGCGTCTGCTTACACAGTGGCTTGAACTTGAGGAGAGGACATGAACGCACTGACTATTTACCTAGGATACAGGGAAAACAGAAGAGCAGATCCCACACTAGGCAGGCGCAGCCTCTGGGACATCGTGTGAAAGCCATCGCAAACTGTCAGGAGCAATGATGGATCCGATACAACCTCGAGGTTTACTATACGCGATATCCCAGTACGTCTTCCCTACTTAATCTGGAAAAAGTATTCATTGCAAAAACATCCTGTGTAAGAGGCAGGAATGAAGCTCATGGCAGCTTCCACTTACATTTCACTTTCTCCCTTCAAGCTTTCACCTGATTTAGTCTTTAAAGGAGAAAGACTTAGAAACCGTAAGAACAATTTAAACACTCTAAGTAAAGTCTCCTTCAACACCGTGTGCTAGAACCAAGTAATTCAATAGCACAGGAGGGAAGAGCTGTTTGAACTTTAGTTTCTTCACACTCATTCCTTCTTCTCCCCTGCTGCTGATGCCACACCATGTGTTTGGGCAGTAGTGCATATTCTGAATTATATGAGGCACAGTTAATGGAATTATTGACACAACAAATCAATAAACAGAAGTTGATCTGTGCCACTGTATGTTTGGAAAATAATCTAAAAATAAACACATTATTTTGGTAAAAGATTTTTGCCCTCTAGATAAGAGAAAAAAGGAAAATATAGGGCAGATTACAAGTTTAGAAATATAATACCAATGCTTCTCCTTCTCCACAGAGTAAGTTTGTCAAGAATCAGCTGGTTACAGATTGAAAAATATATTTATTCTTCTCCCTATAAAATTCGCAATAGTAAAAAGTTGTACTTTACTGCATGACAAAATGGCATGACAAAATAGTGGCATTTGCCTGTTTTCCAAATAGATGTATTGAGTCTTATTTAAAGAATACAAACTATGTAAGATCCACAGAACAAACATTACCACTGCCTCTGTGTACAAATAGTAACAAATGCTGTATATAAAGATACATGATACTGACTGGTAAATATGTAGACTAGAAATCATGCAGGATATAGAGACTGCAGATATGTTAAGCTGCTAAGGATGCATTTTATCTCAGGGGATATGAATGATGATTTTTTCTCCTCCAGAACAAAACAAGAAAATGACTTTATGCTTCTTCAGATGCACCCTTTTCCTCTATCAAATGCTGAAACTTTGCAAGAACTAATTTAAATTTTGTATTAGCCACACACCTCTTCCTATTCAAATACAGAAAAACAGTTTTTATCTAGAACCGTTAAATTTCCATGTTATTTAGCTCTATATGCTGGACACCTGGTGCTTTTCATTTTAAATAACCTTGCTGAACATATAATACAGCAATAAAATGATCTGGAAGAGCAAAGAGGCAGTTCCAGAAAAACAACAACCACCACTAACCATCCCCAGCCCACCTCAAAAAAAAAAAAAAAAAAAAAAAAAAAAACAAAACAAAAAAAACCACTTGTGTTTCCAAATAGGAAGCAGTCTCTAAATTATCTTTAACATCTATCTGTCCCTTTAGTGGGCAGCAAATTTGGGAAAGAAAGGTTCACATAAACAGAACTTTTGGATCTCTCAGCTTTGGACACAATGCAAGACTCAGAAAAATATTTACTCATCGATATTTTCTGAAAACTGAAACAAATTTTTAATTTTAGTATCTTTATTTTTTGTATCTACCAGTTCCAGCAGTACCAATAAAGTATGCTATTATTTTCAGTTTTTCAAACATCTGCTCTTACTACACACAAAGTATACAAACGGGAAAAAAAAATGAAGTGTCTAAAGAATCCATGAACAGCCCCTAAAATATATGCCTACCTTTTTCTATTATTCATTCAGCCAGCCTCAAATTCCAGCTTTGATTCCTCTGCACTTGCTGCACTTTATTAGGTAGGTTGAAACAAATAAACCCCACAGCACAAATGACTGTAGCTAACACGTGGGCAGCACCTTTAGAGGGAGTTCAGATTTGCCAGTTCTTTACAGCTAGCTTCTCTGACTAGTTAAGTTTATTTGTACTCATATATTCTCAAAATTCAACCCAATTCTAAGCATCATCTTCCCTTTCTGGGATTTGCAGAGGAATCAAAACAAAAAATCCAAACCAACAATATAAAACCAGTCAGCAATCCCACTAGTTTTAAGTGAAGTAAGTTTTACACTTGGCAACTAGAAACAGTTTGCCAGAAGGTAAGAGACCTATGCACAACTTCATAAAAAAAGGAGTTGTCTAAATTAAAAAAAATAAAATCCATTGATTAAAAAGCAACTTAGATTCTTAATAAATGGACATAATTTAGGATTGCCACAAACTGATACAGACAGTTCTTGCTCAGGTCATCATCTAACAGAGCTGCTCAACACTGTACTACTACTTCTCAGTGATTTGACTACCTGATTTAGTTCTGTCTTAAGAAATCATTCTATTTTCAACTTCTTTAAAACACGCTTATGAAGCACTGAAGTATCATTCCTAAAACTACAGGTGTTTTCCCAAACTCTTTTTTGCTCTAAACACACAACTCTTTTTAAAATATATTATTAACATTTAGACAGCTCACTCATTCCAAAGAAATGTGTGCCTCTGAAGCAGAGATAACAGTTTATCAGGTTATACTTTATCCCAGCTTGTTACAGACTGAACCACCTTTTATGTTGCATTCTCAAGAATTAAAATTCATTTTAATTACCAATAATTAACAAAGCACCTGTCTCATTTAATTTTTTCTGTTACTGAAGCCCAGACAGCAGATTCTTGTTTTAAACAGAAAATACTGGATAATCAAGCAGTCAGGGAGAAAGACTTCAGTATGAAAATTTGGCTTGCTGGTCTGTCACAGTCTAAAATTACTGGTCTTTGAGAAATAAATAATCATTCAGCAGTCAGTAAAGTATTGCTAGAATCTACTGGGTGGGAAAAATAAAGGACACAGAAGGGTTGTACTGTTGTTTTAGGTTCTTCTCTAGGGAAAGGCCTTTCCCTTTATTTCTGATAAGTAATGTTGTCGTTCAGTTGTGACCTTAGCTGCTGCTAGACATGGAAATTTACTGCTCTCTCATAGAAACATGTCCTGTTTTCATCACTGGGATGCAAGTATCTTTCTCAAGCATTCTTTACAAGTGAAATATCAGTATGTTTTACAGAAAGCAATTTGATTCATTCAATCAATTTGCATGTGTACAAGTAAATAAAATTTTACGTTAAGTTTAGCTTATTAGTGATTTATTAGCATGCCAAAATCATCCACATGCAATTGGTGTTGTGTAACTTATGCTATAAATGCAAACTCTAGCTTACATTACAGCTATTTTCTTCTGTAGATGAATGAGGAACATCTTCCACTGCTATAGCTAAACAGAATTTAAATACTATTTTGAATTATATTAGGAATGTATCTAAACTAAGTTACAGAGATAAGGCTGAAGTTTTCACCATCTACTCATTTTTTCATCTTTGCTTCTGGGTGCCCAACTTAGCACCTTTATAGCTTACTTTCTGAAAAAGACCAAGAAGTTGCAGATGCTACTTACTTCAGATTCAATTCTGATTAACATCTTTGGTTCTTTAAAACCAAGCCTCAGGTACTCAAATCAAAAAACATTGTTCAGCTCTTGAATCATTCCTGCAATCCTCTTCTAAACTTCTTCCAATTTTGCAGATTATTTTTAGAATGAGTATTCTACTACTGGACACAGTTCTTCCAGCATTTTTATTTTTACAAACCAAAGTTAAATAAGGAGGTATTATCAGTTCCATGTTCAGCAGCAATTTATATGAACACCTTTACTTTGTACAACAATGGACATAATCGGTCACTGGATCTCATCATCTTTTTAAACTACATACAAAAGGGAACAAAACCCAATTGCCTCGCTGTATATATCATTCTCGTCTCTGAACTGCTCCATAATTGTCAGCAACACATAGAATTCTCAATACACTTCTCCATCAATGAAATTCGTAAGTCAAATGTTTAATGTAGGTGGACATACCATAAACAGCTCATCCTTAGTTGCTGGCATTTTAAGTAGGTTTTCTAAAACAAATACTTAGAAAGCTTACCTATGACTCTTAACAAAAAAAAAAGAAAAAAAAAAAAAAAAAAAAGAAAAAAACAACAGCAACACGCTTCCCCAAATCCCCTTGGAATTAATTACTGTTGTTCAACTAGATTGTGGGAAATCTAGTTGATTTCAAAAAATTTATGCTTCGAGACGGTTCAAAAGTAACTTGCAACTCTGCAAACATAGTAATGGTTTTTAACCGGTCTACATCAGGCAGTGACAGGGCAGGGCCACAGCATACAAGACCAGACCTGCATCCTTTGGCTGTGCAACCTAAGGCCAACACACAGCACGTGATGAAGAGGTCTGCATTTTGGTCGTGTATGGGACTGTTATCAAGTTACATGATGGCTGTGGGATTTTCAGGAAAGAGTGGCAGGGAGCAGGTTGCCAGGACTATTCACAACCAAAGTCTGCTCACTGCCTGGATGTGACAGGTCTTGTGGGAAAAGGATGACAGTACTAGATAAAAGATTTTAGAATAGCACTATGGGGCTTTTTATTGTTAGCTTAATTTCAGTTATATTAAGTTTTCAGATAAATTCTGCAGTTTTATTCTCTCAATTTCTAATGTTTGTCTCTCTAATACAGGAAAACTTAAAAGATGACATTTCTACACAACCAAAAACTTGCATGCTAAAGTAGGGAATATTTCTGTTGAACCCAAGTTTTCAGTTGTTTTTTCCCTTCTAGTTTTGAACATGCCTCTACTGTGTCACATAATTTTGATTTGACTCTGACTCATTGGTAAAAACTAGCTTTACATTTTAATTCAACCCTTAATAATGAAAAGGCGGCCTTAAGTCAGAGACATGCTTGACTTGCAGGAAGCAGCACTGAAGGATAGTTGTATTATAGTCACGTACATGATAGCAAACACAAAATATGGTATATTCATGATATTGCCCAGGAGAGCTCAGCCAAATTAAAATGAAAGTACACTTACAGATCTTAAGTTTATTAACACGGACTCAGGGCCTGCAACTATTCCAGAACTTCAATATCTATTAATAAACTGGCGGCAGAGTGGAACTGCTATCTGCTGACAAGACAGCCTTGATAATGCAACAGCAAAGCTACGATTATACAAGAATTAATTTGAGTTTCCAGTATAGATCTATTGACACTCTGTTTTGAAATATTTGATCTAAACACCATAAAATACATTAAAATTTTGCCATTTGGGGTCCTTAGTCATTCAAAAATTATTGAAAATTTCTAGATCTACAGTAAGAGCACAGTAAACCCTCACTTACAATGTATGTTATGCCTGTAAATTATACCTGTAAAGTTGATTGCTTGCTCTGAAATGCATGACATGTAAGAGGTTAACACCCACAGTCAAGAAAAGCAAGGTGCAACGTAAGATCTACTTCACAATAAAACAGGTGAACTAAAAACTATTTCCTCCTCTGTGCAATGACATTTCAATTGTGTACCACACTACAATATCCACACTGCCTAATAAGAATTGCTGGTAGGACAGGTAAAAAGAGCAAAATGCTGCAAGAGTTCATCATGAAGTAACACTTCATCAATAGCTCTCCTGCTTACATTACATGAGATGGGTCACCTCCAATGAACTACTCTGAGGCTAATGCAACAAGCTAATTAAATAAGCCATAAATTATGGCTTGGGCATCACCTATATGTACATTTTTGTGCATATATTCCTGTCTCTGTAGGTGCTAGGTGGCTATGCAGCACTCAGCCAAGTTCTGAACATTAAACTTCAAAATGATGGACTCTAGTTACACCAATTACACATTACATGGCTCCACATTTCCTACAGGTAAAATGGCAACATAATCCTTGCTAGCAGCCTTCCCAAGAGTGTTGTGAGGATTTAAAATTTGTATAGTGTTTTATTTGTTCAAAGTGCTATGTGTAACATACTATATGTGCTACTCACTTTTATGAGACATCTCTGTGCACCTTTTTACAATCTCTAAATTCCTATGAACTTTATTTTCTTCTTTGGGTAAAGTAAGCCATTTCTCCAAAAGTATGTGATGTGATCCCTGTGTTTTGTTAACTGTTACACAAAGGTCAGTATACATCAAACACAAAAATACTTTCAGTTCCTGAGCACCATAAAATTCTCTCACTTAAAAACAGTTAAGTGCACAGAGGAAAGAGGAACAATTAAGAATAATCACGATTGCCATGTTTACACAAAGGGGAAAAGCCACTCTTTTGGAAGGCAGTTTATCTTCTGCAGATTTCCATCGTTTGCTACAGTAAAAGAACTGAAGTTGCCATGACACTACTGGAGGTGGGGAGAAAAAAAAAAAAAAAAAAAAAAAAAAAAAAAAGTACTCCGGCATTCTGCAGAAATACTGCAAATTTTATGTTCCAAGACCATGTGAGCACGGTACAATAATTATAAACAACATAATATGCAAACAAACCACTTAAAAATATGGTTGTTATACACACAGAAGCTACTACACAAAACTAAATGCACTTCCACAGAAGCATTCTAAGAAAAAGAGGTTAATTATTACCGAGAAGAATGTTAAGCTAAGAATAAAAGCCCAAAGCCCGTTTGAGCAGCCTGGGATGCCTGTTACGCCCAGGCTCTACAAGTTGGCCTTGCCAAATTCAGTATGGAGCTGTGTTAAACAACTTTATTCCAGTGGAAACTCCTGTCACTAATTTTTTCTCCCCCTGGTAAGAATACTCTGTAAGGCAGGGAGACTTAACCACCCTGCTATATACGTACTGAGTCCTTAGGAAAGCTGTAACTTATGCTGCAATCGCATCCATCCTACTTTCACAAGAAATATAGACAGAAGCACGTTAGATATCCTATACTTTACCCGTTTGATCCCAGTCTCAAAGAATTTTAAGCAACGTTTTTACCATGAAACTTCCCACCTACAGGGCAGAAACACTTTCTTCCAGCTACACTGAACGTCTGAACTAAACTGAACGTCACTTCCTGTGCGATATGTGCAGGTCACGAACTGAAGCGTTACAGACCCACGACTGCCACACTGCTAACCTACGCTGGAAAAAAAAAGAAGAAATAAAGCACAGCTATGTGTCCCTTCACTTAACACAGCCTTAAACGCGGGAAAATAGTTTAGAGCAGCGTGCTGATTTTAGATATACAATCATTTAGGTGGATGGAAGGGGGGAAAAGCAGGGACGTGCAGAAACGGAGACTTAAAAGGAGGAAAAAAAATGAAAATAAATCACAGCTGACGCTCGCCCCTGGCGACAACGGTGCTCGCCACCATATTAAAACGTCCCCAAGAGACGAAACCGCACCACACACGACGAGGCTCCCGCGCCAGGGCCGGGCTGCCCTGCGGCACCTGGGACCGGAGGGGACGCGGTGCGGCGCGGCGGGCAGCGCGGAGGCCCCGCGGGAGGGGAGACGAGCCGAGCCGAGCCGCGCCGCGGCGGCCCCCTCTCCCCCGCCGGGCCTCACTCACCTCTTCCACCTCGATCTCCTTGTAGTCGATTTCTTCGAAGTTGAGCACGGGGGGAGTCTCGATCATGTCCGCGGAGGCGGCAGAAGACATCCCTCCTCCTCGCTGCGCCGCGCCGCGCCGGGCCGGGCCGCGCGGGGGGCTACGCGCGGCGCCACCCGAGGGCCGCGCTGAGGCGCCTCCTGGGCCGCCGCGCGGGGCGAGGCCGCATCCGCGGCGGCCGCGGGCCTCAGCGGCGGCGGCGGGCGGCGGCGGCCCCGCCGGCGGCCGCGCTCCGCATCCCGCGCCTGCCCGCGCCGGCTGCCCTAGGCCGCGGCCTCTGCGGAGCCTGCGAGGCGCCCGCCCGGCGGCGGGAAGGGGGCGCCGCGGGGGCCGCCCCGGGCGGCGGCAGCAGGGGTGGCGGAGCCGCTCAGCGCCGCGCCGCGGCCGCCATCAGCGCCGCTTCCTGCTGCCGCCGGCGCGGGGCGGGGCCGAGCCGAGCCGAGCCGAGGCGAGCGGGGGCCGCGGCCGCTCCTCAGGCCGCCGCGGCGGGGCCGTGGCCTGGTGCCTCCGCCCCGCCAGGCCGCGGCCGCGGGGGGCGGCGCGGGGCCGCCGCTGCCTCCTCCTGCCCTGGTGGGGGAGCCGTGAGCATCCCTTCCCCCCGTCCCTTTATTTATTTATTTCCTTATCCTTTACTACCCCTGTCTGGAGGGTGGTCAGGCAATTAATGGGGTAAACAGGGCCAGGGCTCAGGAGTAAACGTCTTGGCCGCCCCCTCTGCTACCCCCAGTCGGAGTCCAGCGGAAATCCAAGGCCGCCGTTACGGCCAGGCGACCGCTTGTGCTCTTGGCCCGGGCCGCGCGTCCGTCCGCTGGTGCCAGATCTCCTCGGCTGCGTCTTGGGGAAAGTCAGTACTGCGATGAAGTGGATGCAGCTCCCGTGCTTCACTGAAACAGCTGGGCAATAGGCTTCATTTCGATATGTTTAGCCTCAGTACTACATATAAAATGTTATGTTATTATAAAATACTATTAATAGTAAGTAGTTTTAGTAGATCCCATAAGCTTTCATAAATCTTCCTGCACTAAAAATGCTAATGAATGTTTATACTTCTTGAAAAAGTCCTGGAAATGAGAGCTAATATACAGAGCTGACCTGAAGAAGCTGCACAAGCAATTAACTGGGAAAAAGATCAAGGAGGAATGAGGTGCGATGGAGCGATGGTTCGGGTGTTGCAAGAGAAGCTAAACTACAAGCACTTCAGCCACAGCTACTGCTTTTTGCGATGGCTTGTTGTTTGGGGTTGTCTGCTGCCTTCTTGCCTTTTTCTTTCACCCTAAGTAATTTGACCAGGATTTCCAAATGTCTAGCAAGCCAGAAACCCCAGACAAGCAGTCATGGTGCATATACCAGTTGACTCTCTGTTGCATGCAAGATGAGATGAGTCTCCAGAACAGGTTGGACTGGTGTGGTTACGTTGTGCAACTGAACCATGTGTGCATGGGGGGCCAACTCATGCCCTGAATGTACTGAATTCCTGTTGCTTTTTGATTTTCATATATTGTTCAGTGTAGAAAGATTTAAAGAGACTTCTGTTAGAATTTGGAAGGTTCCATATAACCCCAAATCTAGTTAATACGTGCTTGATCCAGCAATAGGATTATTCAGAAGCCCTAGTTGCTCAGAGGTTGCGTTTAAATCTAGATGTTGCTCTTGGCCCTGCTGCTCTCCAAATAGGTAGTCTCTGGGTGATTCAGATCTAGCACCAGCTTATCCCCAGGTGTATGTTTGAATTTCATGGCTGCGAAAGCTGCTATTACTGCAACTTTTGATCATGCAATGATGTGGAGTGGGCAGGTTTGTACCTGGACCTGAGGACTTGAAGGTATTTCCTTCTTAAAGGAAAAGCATATCACTGTTGTATAAGCTGCTAATACTGTTTCAGATGCTGAGGATGCAATATATATTTGTTTTCAGAAGATAGTATAGATTTCTGACATATTGGGAAATTGCAGATCAGATTGAAAACTCCTAACATGTAGACACATGTTCAGCACAGACATTCAGCGCTGAACAAATTGCTTCAGACCCCTAGACACTCTAAAGGGATTCACAGTAGCCAACGCATGAAGTCAATAAACATCAAGGAAAAGAAAGAAGAAAAGAATGTATGGAAATCCATCACTCCTGTTTTTCAGACATAACTGCAAACTTGAGTCTGGGGTTAGGCAGGGATTTTGAACTTAAGACTTTTTTTTTTGATTTAGGTATGTATGTTATGTACTGGGGAAGATGAAGTGTGACTGGTTTTTGGAAGGTGGCTGGTGGTGGTGGTACTTTTGGTGAAAGGTGATGACCTCTAGTAAAATTAACTGAACATTTGGCTTTATATTATGTTTCTTAGGCCTGTTGAAGATATATACCAAGCAAGCGGCAGGTGCTGTCTTTTGTATTTTAGTGGTGCTATTAACAGTGGTGCTGTTACTTTTTTTTTTTTTTTTTTTTTTTTTTTTGGATGAGAATTAAGAGCACAGAGGAGAGTATTCCAATTAGAGTTGTTTGTAAGGTTCATTTCCTTTCAGAAATTGATGTAGAAATATATATCTCAAAAATAATGAATTCTCTCTCTTGTGAAAGCAAAATCATCATTATCAAAATGTCACTGTTGTAGAGATCAGATAGGGTTTCAAGGATGTTGCAATTTTTATGGTTATTTCTTTTTCTTTTCTGACTGACACAATCTTAATTAGCTGTGGTTGGGTTTGAGGACTAGGCATAATTTGAACACTCCCAAAATAGAACATTTTAAATATGTATTCAAAAAACACATTTGAAAGTTAAAGGAAAACAAAAGCACTCCAAGTGTATCCACTACTGCCTGTATTTATCTGGGAAAAAAAGCTGCTCTTGTGTTTGGAAGAAAAACCTAGAATTTAGGAAGCCTAGATTCTGTTTCTCAATTTGCTATCACTAACACCAAAAAGAAATTATATTATAAAGAAATTAAGAACTTAAAGATTGTATGAAGTCTCAGAATAGCATGGTCAGAGCAGAAATAAATACTCAAAACTGACATTTTTATTGCTCTTGTCATCATGGACCAGGTTTAAGAACTGTATTTTTCAAAAGATATGGAGTAGATCTTATACAAATGTAAAGCAAGTCTACAAGGCCAGCTTGATGGACCTGAGACTTAGCCCTAACATCTGAATATCTTATCTAAAATTTAAACACAATTTACAGAATCTGACAGCTTAGTATTCGGGCACATTTTCATGAGGAGAGATACATCTGTCTTTTCATGGCTACCTCTGTCAAATTTCAGGTTCCAGCTTTCTTAAAATTTCCCCAAGTAACTGTTGTAGATTTTTTTTTAAGAAGGGCAAACCAGCGTGTTTTATGCTAACCTAGTTTAGAAGAACAGCTACGTAGTTTCTTCTTTCAAAAGATTTCACCTGGTGTCAGACATTTAGTTTACACAATTTTTATTCAATTGATTAAAACATCTAAGTTTAGGCAGCAGAAGAATGATCCTGGAAAGCAATAGTGGAAGGTGTTGGGTGGTCTCAACAACTGGCATACCTGTAATAAGAAAGCTTCCATTTGATAACATTTTTAATGTCAGTACAAGCATAGTTCATGTTTCTGACAGTACTAACTTTATTTGCTTTTGTCAAATATTGTCATGTAAATGTTAGAGATGAAACTGAAATGTGGAAGCTATGTCATTTCAGTTCATGGGAATTATGTGTGATTAAAGACCTTTACAACAGCCATTGACGTGATTTTGAGTTACTAGCCTTGTCTCACCTGCATGTTGGAAAGCATTAGAATGCACACTACACAGAGAAAATCTGCAGGAGTTAGCAGAAGGGGAATTAGCTAGCATGACTGAGTGGCAAGAAATGGTGGATGCACTGTGTTGTGCATTGCCTTGCAAATATGAGGCCACAGCATGTCTGGTGATGAGTAATATGAAGCACACTCTAAAGCATGTATGCCATACAAAGCCAATGGGGAGAGACCTAATAAAAGCTCACTTCCTGTTCCAGTCCAGGTGCAGTGTAAATATCTCATGAGGACAGATCACCCTGATGATATTAAAAGTTTTTTTGTTGTTCAGCACGGTGGAGTTCTTACCTAATCTACTCTTCTCATGTAGTTTCTTCAGCTTTTGTGTTAAGATTTCCTAACAGCAGGTTGCAACATTTTGTGTATGTCAAATTTCACTATGAATTTCAATCATATCACCGATTCTGCCTTGCCTTAGTGGATTACAAACTGTTGCAAAGCAGCATAGAGGTATTTTCTGCTGAGACTGGGGAGAGAGCAGCCACCAGCCGTGTTTTCTTATCCCTTCCTTTCCTTTCTGAGAATTCCCCATATTGAGTTAAATCTAAAATAGTACAAGTTTATTCAAATTCCTTCTACTGAGATACGCTTTATTATTTACACTAAAACATATGTATTGGAAAAAAAGCCAAAGCTTTGCAAAGTAAATGTATGGACTGCTTTGCTAGATACCAAATACAGCAATATGCAAGGAACTATATAGACTTTTGAACAAGAGAAGAGTAAGCTCCCTTGTATGAAAATTACTGGAACTCAGATGATCACAAGTTTCTTTGAACCTTGCATTGCCTCTTGCTCTGAGGCATATTAGATCTCTCAAAGCTTCTCTCAGACCCCCAAGAGAGCAAAGCCATTGTGCAATAAGGGCAAAGTAAAGAAAGATGATCTAGATGTGGTCGCAAAACTGAATTCAGATTTTTCCCCAGTTGCAGCTGGCAACAGGCAGCAACTGGAATGGCCTGACTGACTGAGTAGCTATTGGGAAAAAGATAGGTTCATTGATTAAAGAATTTAACACCGTCAGACAGGAAGGAGGAGCCATAGACTGGCTGATCTTCACCCTGAGATTTCTGAAAGACAAGATACATGAAAACTCCAGTAGGAAATATTTTAAAGAACGGCAGAAATGTTACCAGAGTAAAAGAGCAAAGGTATTTAAGAAAAGTGCAAAGTGCATCTACATACATGTTGGTCTGCGCTCAGTAGGTTTTAAAATAAGGCTTTAAAACAAAATGTGAAGGAGAGAATGGTAATGTGGAAGCAAATGGAATAAAAGTCTCATCTTTTTAATCAAAGGTAGATTATCTCAGATTAACACAAGATCATTTTTGATAAATTCTGTGATATTTTTAGGCAAAGGGAATGGAATAGAACTGTTCTCTCTGGATTGCATTTGATACATTGCCTTGTGGGAAATTATTAATTAAGCTGGACATGAAAGGAATCATTAAAATAATTGAAAGTAGATAAGGAAATGGCTATGGGAGTAGTCAGAAGACAATGGAGACTGTCAAAAGGGAAGTAGGGGAATGGAGAGAAGTTACTAATAGATTTTCTCAAGATTCAGTTTTGAGATCAATCTTGTTAATCTTAATAATTCTGTTAATGATGTTGACAAAAGAATTAGGAGAGTGACAGTGATACTTCCTGGTGACACAAATTGAGAGCATGGTTAATGAAGAAGAGGACAGGAACATCAAGGACAGGAACATCATCTGGGAAAAATTAGATGACTCTAAGCATAAGAGAAATAGAAGTGGGCAAAATTTAAAATTTCAGAGTGCAAGCTCATGAAGAGATTTAAGGACACATAATATCATGTTATCCTATAACAGACTTATTGGGAGCAGATGAGGAAGAATACAACTTGCATGTTTTGACTGGTTTTAGGAGGACTATGGGTCTTCAAGGTGATGTGCCTAGAAAAAGGTTCAAGTTTAGTTATCCTGTGTGTATCCAATAAAACTATATAAGATCCTCTTGAGACCTTATCTGAAAGACTCTTCAGTGTTATCTGTATCCTAAGAAATATGAATTGAGGTTGAACTAGTTGTTGAAAAAAGCTACTAAAGATGGTCAACATAAGATAGGGCTTACCATAGCAGGGAAATAAAACAAGTTGTCTAACCCAGCAAAACAAAAGCGGAGAGGATATATGTTGCCTCTTTAAAAAGATTGGAAAGGTAATGATATTGGGAAGGCAAACAACAGTGATGGAAAGGTGATGTTCAAGCAAAAGGGAAATTTGGCTCTAGGATGCTGTTAATAAATGTAAAGCGGAAACTTGAGGAAGGTTTCTAACCATGAGGGCAAAAAGTCTCTTACCAGGATGCTGCTTGATCAATGAAACTCCATATTTGACATAACTACCCGTGAGAGCAGAGTACTGGATTCATTGCATAAGGAAGGCTCTTCCAGTCGTATTTTGGCCAAACAAGTGCCATTGAAAGTGTAAATAATAAAATTAATTCTTACTATAGTCTTTTTTTTTTAGTTGAGTATACATTGAACTGCTATGTTCTTAAGAAGAAGTAAAAATTATATTGGCAGAAGTATCTGAGTAAGACCTTGATACACAAGGTAGTTTAGAAGGAGAGGGGATTTTTTTCTGAGATTCCTGGAGAAGGAGTATATCTTTTTCATCTTTTTGATATGAACTTCAGAACTGGATGAATCGGAACAAAAGGAGGGAAGTATGATTTTTAACCAGTATTAGAAGAGGAAGATGACAGATGCTTTATGCAAGACACACACAAATTAGTAGAATACCACAAAATACTGGAATAGTGGATTAAAAGTAGGAGGGGAAAGTACTCAGGACTTTGATCACATAAGAAGGACTAATGAAGCCTGAGTGCCTGCTCACACAGCCTTCTCTAGGTGAGGAACTTGTCTTCAAAATATTTCTATTCTCCTAGAAGATCTACACTGCTATTTAAATGAGAAACAGGAGTAAAGTCCCTCTGTGCTTAGTTTCTGATTTTATACCAACTAGAACTGACAAACAAGGACCATGCAGAGCTAAAAGTGCCTTAGTCCCGTATGCTGGTGGATTAAAATTATGCCATGTTCTCTACCCATAATGGTTGAATAAAGCAAATACAAACACAGAAGAAGCAAATGAGCTGCTCATGTTGTTGTGTCACCTTTTGGTAATGCAGTATGAATATTGTCTTCCAGTTTAATGGGAACACAAGACAAATAACGCTCCCAATTTAATGAGAACACATAATCACAATATGACTGGAACTGACAAATCATTTTCTGAAATTTAACTTCACACCTAGAAACTTCTAGTTAGATAGTACTTGACTGTCACCAGTTAGTGAGTGCTTCTTGAACGCAATGGTTCTGCGACTCATTATCATAGGCATTACATTAACAGCCAGATCAATGTAATTGGAGTGTTGAGGCAATGAACTCATTAAGACTTAATTCATGGCAAAATCTCAACAAGTTCTAGCATCTATGCATATACATTTTCAGTGAGCACAAATATATCTTTTCCTTGCTACCAGGCTAGTGGGTTGGGTATCAGTGGCAGTTAAGAGAATTTCCTCTTGAGATAGACAAAGCTGCTAAATGTAAAATCGTAGTTCTCCTCTATAACTAATAGTCCATAAATTTACTCCCTGTAGCAAGTCTCAGTTTAAAATTTGAGGGGATTTTAACCTGTAAATTCCACCTTCTAGCAGAGAAGTCTAGCCGCAAAGATACTGAATAGTCTGCATGGGAGATAGTCTTGGTCATGACTCCTGATGTTCTTCCACTCCATGTGATCAGCAGTTTATTAGAGCAAAGGAAAGATCCAAAGAATGCATAGTTACTCCCTGACTCAATTAATTTTTAAGTATTTTTGTGAAGTGGAACAAGAGAGGAGGAAGGTAACTCAATTCAAAGTACCAATTCAAAGTACCAAAGTACTCAATTCAAAAGTGGTACTTAATGACATCTTTGAGAAATGGATGTTTTAATCCTCTCAGGCAGAAAAAGGATCTCAGTGCTCCTCTGTTGCATAATGACTGAACTATTAGATAGAAAGGGCCTGTAGCAATGATATTAGCTTCTTTTTTGTCTCCTGTTGGTCAACCCAGCACAGAATTTAGTTTGATTCTCTTGCAACAGCCCTAGGCCAAACCAGAACATTAAAGATGAGCAATTAAAAAAAAGAAAAAAGAAAAAGGAAAAAAGAAAAGCTAAGTAAAATAGAGCAGGCAAGAGTGTCAGTTCAATGGCTCGTTTATCAAGCTGAAATGCTAGTACTGCCTAGTGATATGTGGTGGCATATGTGGAGGAGTGGTGGCATGGTTGCACAGCCTCTTTACCACTACAGCTACATGGTGTTCTGCATTGCTGAATTACTTACGATTAGGAAGGGTCTGCATTCCAATGCAAACCAATACCACCACCCAAATCACTTCTTTATGGTGTCAGGTATTCCATTATCCAATTCATCTTCCTTGATGTGACCCTAGGAATCTAAGTCTGTATTAATTACAAAAAATGTTAAGTACATAGGCCTCATGATTGTGATGAAAAGCTCAGAACATAGCTGATAGTTAGATTCACAGCCAGCCTGAAATAGTAACTTTGAGACTTGCTTAATTTTTATCCTAGAAAGTCTTTTGATCTCCTGGACTGTAGGACATATACTGCCACTGCACAATAGTCACTTTGAAAGAAATGCGCCAGGTAACAGCAGCAGCCATAAGTCTGTTTTCCCAAGATTTGTGAGCTATCTACCATAACTGAGGCTGGGATATGGGAGCTGAACCTGGGGCATTCAGGGAAGCTCATGATTTTGATGTGTTGGTTTGTTGATGTGGGATGTGTAGGGGTGGGAGACACACAGCAGGCATAGGTTTTGAAGTGTTTGTGCCAGCTGAAATGCATGTTTGTAGAAGATGCATGCTGGGGACTGGAGTTGCAGTCCAGGACAGGGAAGAGAGAGCAGATGGATGATAAGTCCGTGCAGCAAGGGTTCCCAGAAGGATAGTAAGGTATAGAGGCATTGCTCCTGCACATGAACCTGGCAATCAGATCACAGTTGTTGCTACTGTTAAGGCAGGATTCGCTGCCACTGCTAATGAGGGGACCTGAGATAACTGCTATCCTACCTGAGATAACTGTGGCTCATGGCACAATGTATAAATTACATTTCAGGTCACATAATCATAATCATATGTACAATGAGCTGCCTGCTTTTAGCAGGATGCAAAAACAGGGAGAAAGTCTGTAAGCAGTTATACATCAAGACTGGGATTCATCATCGCAGCTTAGTGTGGTCATCCAGAAGTTAGACTTATGGTTTCCAAGTCTCTTATTTGGTCAGTAAGGAGAAATAGGCATCTTCAAGGGCATTTACTCCCATCAGTCATAGACGTGCATCTGAGGGTGTGATGAATTACCATTTGGAGATGCCTCTTTCTCTACTGACTGTAGAGGGTGCCTGTATGACAAAGTTTGAGTAGACAACTATGGCTTGGTTCAGTTTCCACAGCCACACACAGCCATTTAATGACATTGGAGGCCACCAAAGATATCTGGGACATCCACATGGGGGTGGCAGATGTGCCACAGGACTGATGAATACTCCTTCTGGGGGATCAGCTGAAGGCCCAGGGAGGGTATTCCAGAATATCTGAAAGGAGGAAGGTATGTGGTCAACTGGACTGAGCCTCTAATTTCTAGTTACCTAAAGTGAAGCGAGAAGTCCACCCTAGGGATCTGTGTCCAGTCCCAGCTAAAGCCACTGTCAAGCTCTCAGTAGACTATAGCTGAAGCTAGATCAGCCCTCTAGAACTCCAGATAGATACTTGAAGAATAAATCTGAACACAATTTCATTCTCAAACAAGAGTTTGATCCTACACTTTTTCTGTCATTGGGGGTTTTTCACAGCTTGGATGTAACCACATTTAAGCCTTCTTTTTGTACATTAAAAAAGCAAAACCAAACAAAAATGCCCCAAAAGAATGCTCGAAACAAAAATCCTCTGAAGATAATGTTAAATGAAAGAAAATTAAACCTGCTTTGGCACAGTTTATCACAATTTGACCCAATAACCACTCTCCACTTAAGAATACCCCGAACGAGATGTCAGGCAGAGTTAATGATGAGAGTGCTGCCTGTTGGTACAATGCAGGAGGGAAGCCATCACAATGTTTGGCCAATTCAGTCCACTTAGGAAAGGAAGTGCTCACTGCTGTACTTATTAGGGGCATTACATTCACAGAAGCCGTTAAGAAGTTATATTTAGAAGTGTGAAAATTTTGTTTAATAGAGCTCTTAAAATATGACAGCTGAGTGACAGTTTCTTCTGACAGTCAGCAATGACTTAATCATTCAAATTCCTTTCACTATGTAAAAGAAATGAACAAAAGCAGGAGATAATTCCTTAGGGTATCTGAGTATTTGATAAATATCCTTGTTTCTTCAAAGATACTCAGGAATATTGCTGTCTCTAATCTCTACATCAGTTGCAGAAAAGCAATAAGAAATATCACCTCAAAGATCCTCGGATTAGTATATTTATGTCGTAACCTTTAATTTTATGAAAACTTTTGTGTGGGCTGAGCTCGACATGCCTGATATAATTGTTCTCTTGATTTAATGTAACTAGAGAAATACATCTACAGCAAAAAGGAAGCCAAGAAAGAAGTGTATGCAAATTTAAAAGGAGTCATTTTTCCTTCAGGAATATTTTTATATTAGTCCCCTTAAAATTTTTGATGGGAACATGAATTCTTCAAAAAAAGTAATTTGACACTGGAAGAAATCGTGCACAAAATATATTCCTGGCACCTGAATCTATTTCATTTTTCTCAGTTAGTATTTTATGTTTATATTACAAGTATTTCCTGCAACAAACTGTTCAGTGGAGGAAACTGATACCGAGGGTGAAGCTGTTGTCATTCCCCCACAAGGTGGTACTGTGGTACTTACTATGGAAGTCTTGTTGTGGCTATATTTAATTTATTTCTGTAACCCTTCTGCAAATGTTTTAAAGACAGCTTTTTGTCTGCAAAGAAGACAGTTTCAGTTTTACAATCAAATTTTGTAGCAGAATGGTCTTCAGGTTCTGTTTCAGTGTGCTTTCTTTTCCTAACTTTTTGTCTCTATAAAAATAGATTTTATTGCACGTTAAGTTTATCAGAAAAAAAATCCATTATTGTTGTTTTCACTTTTTAACCTTTTACTTGATTTTTAAAAATCTGATCAAGCCACTTCAGACTCCCTTATGTTTTAAACTAAAACAGTGGCTGCTGTATGTTTATTCAGAAATTCACTTCAATTTTTTTCTGTTATTTGAACCCATTAAAATCACTAAATATTCAGGAGGATGCAAATTTTCCCTTGAAACAGATCTAGCCTCTACCAAAAGCAGAAACGTAACATAATCAGTTAATTGCTTAAATCAGATTCTGTGGCAGTATATGGGCTTTCTCCAGTTGCTTGTCGAGGTCTTGGATCAGGGCCTATATGTTCTACCATGAAGAGCTCTGTGTGTTTGCGCACCCAACACTGAGGTCAAGAACTTGCATAATTTCAGTGGTTGGTCGATATTACTACGCTACTACACTACTAGCTCCTTTCAGAAAATTGAATAAACCCAGGCTATAGGTTTGAACGTTAGTCCGCAGGTTTGCATGACGTCAAATTGTTGGAATGGTCCTTGGCAGGGCTTTGGTGCATGTTACTAACTACTCCCTCAGGCAGCATGTGGGCAATTCAGGGATTACCTGAGTCTGAGCATAATCCACTAAATTATCTCACCCTCTGGGCCTGTACACCCTAGCTGGGAAATGGCATAACAAAACCATGCATCTTCAACCTTTGGCTCTACTCATGGGCAATTTTCATCAATTGCTGTTGATAGAGGCTTCTTTCTTCCTACTATTTTTTCACGATTACGAAGAAGTCCCTTTAACCTTGGGGCTTTCCTACAAATGTGCCTACTTAAAATGACACTTTCTGTAGCTTTTTGTTAGACTTCCATTTTTTTGGATAGAGATAATAAAGAACACTAATTATTCTTGACATAAAAATATATGTAATCCTAGGGGAGGTTTTCTAGACCTAGAAGCAGTGTCTCAAATGCGTTTGAGTGAGTCTAACAAAGAAGAATAAGCATGTGTCTTAGCCAGGCTTCTGAGGCAACAGGATGGAAGATACATGCTTAAAGCAATCACACTACAAGGGTTTGCCAAGAGAGGATGGCTGGTACGGATGTTTGGTAACATGGGTATGGTTCTCCTTCTGTTTCCAGGACTTACAGCTCTTAAACGGCTAATGTTTCTCTGACCTCTTTTTTCCATGTCAGGATTTGCTGTAGTTGCCACAAGCTATCTTTGCAGGGAGCAAGATGAGCTACATAACTACAAGTGGGAAAGGGAAATGTGTGCACGCCTTTAAAAACTGGAGAATTTGTTTCCTGTGGCACTGGATTCTGAAGTGTATTTTTGTTACAAAAACACACTTCAGAGATTGAATTGAAGTCATGCAAGAAGATTTTAGGGATCATACTTCTGAAAGCAGAGAAATATCACACACAAGAGAGCAACAGACATTGAAAATATTTGCCCTGTGGTTCCAGCTTTGGTTTCTGTTTTTAAATACTGCTTCTCTGAAGCCTAAGAAAATGGTCAAGTTGGACTCATCTCTTTGCAGGCCAGACTTACCTAACATACACTCTGAAACAGCTGGAGGCATTGATGTAAAGTGACGAGAAACCTCAACTTTTTATGAGGAATTTTGGGTTTCAGAGAACCTCTACTAAAGCACAGTTACAGTATTAAAAGAAAAAATTAGGGACCTTCTATTTGAGATGGCTAGCAAAGGGGACTGCAGGATCAAGATTATATAAAATCTTTTAAGAATGCACTTAAGGGATAATAGATAAGAGAAAAAAATTGGAAATTTTCATATGCCCATTTAATTTCTTTGTCAATTTTTTTGCCATGTATGTCTACATGATGCTTCTGAATGAAATACTTCACTCTCAAAGCCTGAGAGCCTGTGTACTTTCCAGTTCTACTGCCTGATCATTTTTTAAGAAGAATTCAAACATAAATTCTAGTCACCAACTGAGGAATGGATGCTGGTTTATCTAATAAATGATATAAATTGCTGGTCTGTTCTATCTGGACAAAAGAAATGAAAAAGACCTCAGATAAAAACCTTTCTTTATTAAAGAGCCAAAGACATTTAAGGTCTCATTTGGCCTTCGTGCCCTACTCATTCCCTCTCTCTTTATCTAGTGGTGCTTTGCTGATACAGTTATTATCCTTTTTGGCTGTTCTAAACATATATTATTAATTCCACAACTGACTTTCTACCTCCAGCCCTGTTAATACCAAGCTTGCTAAAATCCTTTAATAATATGCTTACTAGGAATAACCTACAAGGTTCTCATCCTAGTGCACCTACTCTGATTCCTTTTGAATGGCCCACTTGGGCCATTCCCTTCTTGCTCGTTTTGTTTCCTTGCCTTCTCTCTTTTTCTTGCCCTGCTCCCCTATCTCCATCCCTAGTTTTACTGTGTCAGGAAAACCCTCCTTGTCCTCATTCTCTGATTTTTTTTCCATTCATCAGACAGAAAAAAAAATCAAGAAAATAGGAGGTTAGACTTGGAACTGAATGTAACCTGTTTCAAGTCCTAGCCTGAGACATTTTGATAAATGTCCATTTTGAAATTACAGCCTGCTTTTTGCATAGTCTAAAGTGGCTAGTCTACACAATTGTAATGATCACATTGTTCTTAAAATTCGTGAATTCTTCTTTAAAGGCTCACTTAAATAACCCACCACTTCAAAAAATTACTTTTCTCTTTCTCTCTTCATTAATAATCCCCTCACACTCTCTCTGCTACACTGTTGTTTCATCTTGCGTTTGTTTGTCCTAGCTAATTTAGATATTAAGTCCTTGGTGACTGACAATGTGTCTATCTATGCAAAGCACACTTAAATAAATAAATTTAATAATAATTAATAATAAATACGCCAGCTGAAAGTAATGCATCCGAGCTAGCAAGGACAATGCTGACATCAATGTATTCTGTTTCAACGGCGTTAGTTGCTGTTCCCCTGACATGTCTCCTTGCGGAGCACTGTTAAGGGATGCTATGCTCTAAGTGGTGTCAGGTCCCCCGCTCACCCTCCTCCCTGTAAGAGATTCACTCAGAGAACTCTGACTTGACCAATGCCACTAACCAATCTGAAATCCAGACCTCTGAGACAAGACTGTTCTAATGGTGGTCAAAAAGCAGGAGGAGTGCACAGAATCTGTTTTGGGGGACAGTGTCATACAAATCTCTGATATCTTCCAAAAATTCACAACTAGTACCAGTTCCTTGCAGAGAGTAAATTTTTTACATCTTAAATCAATCACATCCTTCTGTCTCACATGGGGAAAACTATTTGTTCTCACTCTCTCTTTTTTTTTCCTGTAAAACGCTTGTAAAGGAAGTAAGCGTGCTTGTGAAACAAGCTATGGAAACACTCGGACAGAATCACTGAAACCGGCAGGACAGAATTCATTTGGCATGGGCTAATAATTGTGTAAGCTAGAACACTGTTTAATCTGTTATTCCTAGTAGGTACTAATAATATTATTGTAGAAAAATAATATTATTACAAATACAATTTTCCGGTTAGTAATAAAGCCTCAGGAACAGTCTGGCTTACAAAGTGAAGAATTGAGTCCTTCCTGAGCAAAGGTAAACTGGGTGAAAGTTGTCCTTCATACGTCTGCCTGAAGAATTACGGCTTCTGATAGAAGAAAGTCACAGTCTGTACTGGCTTTTTACTCCATTATGGAGAGAAGGGACTACTTCACATAAACTTTCTCTAGTCTGCCCAATAGCTAGAACTGCAATTGAGGTCAGGAAAAGAAAAGATGAATAACATGTAGCAAAGACAGAAGAATTTCTGTAATTTCTAGGATTATTAATCTATCTGAACATTCTAATTTTTATCAGATGACAACATCTCCATAATGTGTCTACTGTAGTAGTTGTTTTATTCCTTATACTGCCATCAAAACCATAATATTTGAGTGCCATGTTTTTAGTGTCATGAGTAACATTTGTCATTTGGGGTTTATTCTCCCAGGTCATCTCCAAAGGGGAGAGATGAGTGTAATCATATGCTTTGTCTTTTGTAGAATATTAATTTTTAGGTAGGTATACACTGCACTTTGAAAGAGAAGGTGAGATGATCTGTGGGATTCAGGAGCTACAGACTAGATCACAGAAAAGTTCTTTCTCATGCGGATAACTTCTTTTCTTACTGTGCAAGGTTTCATTGTGACAGAACTTTCTAAAGTCCATGGAGTATTTTGAAAATAAATGCTGCAATCTTGAGCTTAATTCAATATTTTGCGGAGTCAGTGGAGAAAGTAATATGATTTGTTCGCTGTAATCAGCTAGTAGGTGTCTCTAAAGGTCTGATTGCTTTATGTTCAGATAAAATACACTTTTACAATCCAGATGGGAGTTAATGAAAGCGTATATAACTAAGATGGACTTGCTTAGGATGCAGGCTTTTAGCCAATCAGAGATGAAGGCGTTATTGATGGATGCAACTCCATGGGATCTTGGTGTGAATGAGAAATCCAAACCTAAATTACATACTGTGGGCATGTAGCATCAAAGAAAGGATGTTGAACAGTGAATATAAACTTTGTGAAGTATGTTCCACAGCCTCCAACATAATCTCAATGTTTCTCAGGTCTCAAACTGCCCAGCTAATGCCCTAAATGGTTAGGTCATCTTAAATACACAGTGATGTCTGCATATTTGCCCTTCGCTCTCCCCAGCTTTTCCCTTAAAATGCAAAGGTGTTGCCACTTATTGCATCTGTTATACTTTACAGAAATGTGTGGTTTGTTGCTAGTTTGGGGGTTCAAGTACACTCGTATGCTGATACTTCTTGAGCAAATGTGGGGGATAATGAAGGCTTAGCAGTACTATGGCATCTCTAGATAGTTGGAATTTTAGTCCATATCACCTGACCTTATCATTTCATGGCTGCACATAGATACTGACAAGGCCTTAGGAAAGCCCTCTTTCTTGCAGGACTCTCCTTTGAAGTTTCTTGATGGATAAGCATTTTTCTCTTTACTACTTGATACCTAACCTATAGGTTTACTACCTAACCTATTCTAGCCTATTCCTTATGATAACTTTCTCTTCTAAGCAGAGCATAGTACCTGTCAAGCACAAAACCGGGCTATGTTTGCATCTTATCCCAAGATCTCGGGGTGCGATGGAGATCGCGTGGTCACAATATTGAAGATCCTATGAGTCAATGTGAATGAGATTCATCTGACCAAATGCAGATGTCTATAGCTGACCTAATCACCTTTTTTTTTTTATAAGCAAATGAAGAAAACTAGGCACTTCTGGGATGCAATTTGTTGTATACTAAAGTGGATGCCTCAAACATCCACAATGTATTGGGACCTCAAATATATCTACTTCTGTCAACTGAGTGTGAATGGACTCCCAGGTGACCAACTCAGATACGCACATCTACACAGTCAAGATCTAAATTCAGATGAGAGGAATTCCATATTTCCATGATCACATGAATATTTGTTTCGTTTAAGTGGGTTTCTGCACTTGTTTTCTTACAGGCACGGTGTTGAAGGTCTTAAGTATTTAATTAACTCTTTCTCGGAAGGCTGCAGAAGAAAGGCACAGAATCCCCCTTCACATTTCTTTTCCTAAATATTATGGCTTCCATGCGCTGATTTTATCAGTAATAATGTTTACAGTAACTTAATTCTGTTCGGTGCCCTTAGCAGAGAACCGACAGCTATTTATAGCTTTATTTATTATTATTAAGAGGAATCTCTGTAATCAATATTCCTCTGCACTGAAGTACTTTACAGGAATTTTACTTAGGTCATCATTTTTGTCTTTTTTTTTTTTTTTTTTTTTTTTTTTTTGGGGGGGGGGGGAGGAGAGAAGAGCCTCGATTCCTTTCTTTCTAACTCAAATGTGATTTTTATTCATTTTTAAAATGCAGTTTTAAAAGACAGTTTTACCCAGGGATCTCTTATAATGACTGAGGAGAAGCTGAAAGATATGTGTTACTCAGACAAATGGAAACGGCTTAGTAAAGGACTAACTGGATGCTATTTTATATCATGAGCAATATAGAGGAGGTCAGATTAGATGATTCAATTCTAGCCTTATATTCCTTCTGGCCTTAAAATCTATGTAAAATCCTGAACAAGTTCAATAAAAATATAACATTTTACAGAAATTACTCTAAAACCCCTAAGAACCCCTAAGAATTAAACAGTAGTTATTAATAGCCTTTTCATGATGTTTTCACTCTATATTTCTAGAGCAACAAATTCTATAGAGGGAGTTACATTTGTCTTTAAATTGATGATGTGATGGGAAAAAATGTCCTCACTAGAACTACTAGCCTCGGTATAAACAGGGACCTTATTCCTTAGAGTAGATGCCTCGTATGCATTTGTAAGTAGCAAGAACAGTAATTTAGAAATGAGAGGGGGAATCTCATTTGAACGTGCCTTTTTTCAAAGCAACAGTATATGGATCATTTAGACAACCCTTGGCTCTGACCGCTGTGTACAAATGAATAAGTCAGTGTGTGGGGGCAGTATGAGTCATTCAATTTTCCTACTGTATAATAAGGAAAAACCAAATGGTGTTAAAGCCAGTACTTAGGTCTACAGAAAGAAGCTGTGATAATGCCATGAGTCCCTGCACTCAGGGATCAACAGTGATGGCATACAAAGCAGACACAATGACAGGCAGATTCTTACTTAACAGATCTTGATCTGAGTTGCAGACACATTTGTACAGTCTTATTTTTTAGCTCTCAACTCCTGTATCCCAATTAATACCTTTCAGAAAATGAGTGGTGCTTTAAAACATGTTAACTTAAGCCTACTGGAATTAAAAACATTTAAAAACAAGTTAATTCATCCTGGTTAATAACACAGATTTCTGGCTGCTCTCTTATTCCCCTCAGTTATATCAATTTTACATTTTAATGTAACATATTGTAATGTAGAGGCAGTAGTTCCAGTTCATGCTAGTGAAGGAGAATACAAGCCCAGAACTGCTGCACTGCAATACCATGAGCCTTCTGGGGATCCTCATAGCCAGATTTGTCTGGAGAACATCCCTTTGTAGGATATAGCTTCTTCATCATCCCTAGTAAAGAATATGATTAAATGTCCTTAATGCAGTTAAATACCTACTCAGCAAACACAAACTTATTTGGCATGAAAAAAAATTTTATTGCTTTTATTAGTATTATTGCACAATGACTGGGCTATGATCTGTTTTTACAACTTTTATTTGTGGTGAGATATGGCAATTTAAGGAAGATTAAGTGTGGAAAGAGAAGATGATTTCAATAATCTTTAATAATCAGACCATCAAATTCAGGCTTACAGACAGATTGGAGAAAGTACAATGGTCCAAATTAAGAGACTTGAGAATGAAAACTGTCAGAAAGAGTATTAAAGAGTCAGGGAAAGAGTCAAGCCTCTAATTCTGTTACAATATTCACAGACAAAAAATAGCAAATTCAATGGCAGATAAAGCACCTGACATGTTGACTCTGGAGAATCTTGGTGAGGCCATTTACATAACTAGAATATTAATTTTGATGGCAGACATTCTGTGTGTAAAATTGTCTCAAGAAAGAATTTATGAACTTCCAAGACTCAGAGAGAGTTTGGGCCTGGAGTGCTTTAAGACTGAAGCATTATTTTTAGGTATATATAATATACTGAGTTACAGAGACTCAAAGTATGAGCAAAATGTAAGAAGCTTTTTAGTAATGTGCTCGTGGTGATGTTTAGTGACGCAAACAGAAATGCAGAAATGCTGATATGATATGTGTTCATATGTTTTTCCTCTACGTGAAAGGTACCAGGATGTGCATGTGAAGCTTGGGTACACCACAGCAAACGTCTGCCGTTCCTTCTCAGCCTGCCGGGGCTCGAGTTCTATAAATATTCACATGAGATCTAGATCCAAAGTGGAGCACAAATTATGGGAGGGCTGAAAACTGTTCATTATTGTTGAAGCAGTAAGATACAAATTAATAAAGAAAGCAGCAGCAACAAAATGCTGCCAGTCACAATTTGTGATGTGAAATTAAAGTAGACAGCCCAAAGGAGCTAGTGACAATAAGTAAATAACATTTACAAATATGCTAGAGGAAAAGAAAGACAAAAGCAAGAGAAGCAGTCAGTCTGTTGGTAGATGACAAGGGTAGTAAAAAACAGAGAGAGGAGGCTTTGCACAGTTCTCTTATCTTTCTGTCCTTGCTCTCACTCATGCATCCTAAGTTGGAAATGGTGTCCTCTCATATCTAATGGGAAGGGACATACAGTGTAAAGGAGTAAAGGAAATAAGAAGAGCAGACATACTCCAGTGCTTTCACTCCTGTTTGTGTGAGCTTATCAGCATACGAGGAGCAAAAATCTTTGACCCTATAACAAAGCTTCACCTATCCAAACGTCTGGCAACAGCTCATGGCTCTATAATCAAACCCTGCCTTTCCTGCGTGGCTGTCACGCAGCCCACATCTCCATCCTAGCATAAGTGAACCCATCACAGCCCTCTCAAGGTAACATGTTGCATGTACACACACGTATGTGCAAGGGTGCTCCAAGATTAGAAAAATTAGGATGCAGCAATTCTCTAGCTGCTTTCTGTCTCTAATCTAGTTCAACAGCAAAGGGTTTATATACCTTTCTCTTACCCTGTTCCTATGCACTGTTAGACATCTAAAACGTCCATATTTGCTAGAGATGTGTAACCCACAAAAATCACAACTCACTTGAGTGACTTTTTCAACTTCCTAATATTCCCATTTTCAAGGGAACAAACTTCCAAATCAGTGCTCAAATTCTTGTATTTCCCTACTGTGATTTATCTGGGAGCCATCTACTCCAACAGGCTCTGCCAGGATTCCCATCACAGCACTGCCACAAAGCCTTCTTCACTTGTCTGTCTCCACTCACCCTCTTTCTCAGCAGCTCTCCGTTACTGCTTTTACAGGACTCACATATTTCCCAGCACAGCCCAGCTCCTCTTGCCTCCCTTCTTCTCCCCTCCTTGCTGTTCCTTTCTTTCTCTTTTCCCAGCAGCAGCTGGTGTCTCCGTGTCAGCCAGATGCCTCTGTCAGACTCTGCCGGATGGCAACTAGCAGACATAAAGGAGTTCAGTTGTTAAAGAAGTCACTGGCATAACATACAATTACATGGTTGCAGATTATGGGGCTCTATGCAGTAATCAAAGCATTTCTGCAAGTGGTGTAACATGAAGGAATGTAAGTAAACTTGATGTTTTACCTTCAGTGGAAGTTTAATGGCTGAAGCAGGGAGCAGCACTCTCAGCAGGGAGCATTTGCGCATTTGTCTCATCTGTAAGGAAAGGAAAGTGGAAAGATTTATGGAAGGAAGGTTTATGAGAGCTTGACAAATGGGGGAATGGAGGAACCCTCCATAGAGGATCCCTGTGTTCCTCAGACTGCCTTCATCGGAGCTGGTGCAGTACTTTCCTCCAGGGCGGTTCAAAAGGATCTGCAAACCCTCAATGCTGTAAGAGTGTGACAAATGGACACAGAAATCTGTTAGTAGCTGAGACCTCCCTCAGTCTATAATGTTTCTAGTCTTAGAAGAGTGGGATGTAAGGGCAAAGGAAAATAAATTTAAGGGATCTTAAGATAAAGGTGTTTGAGCTGACTGTGCTCTGAATGCTGACTCTATACAAAAAGAGTCGAGGGAGACTATGAACCATAATGTAAGGGGTCAGTGAGCAGGAGCTGGGCTCAGTAGGCTGGTTTATGGGGCTGGGGCTGAGCATGCCTAAGTGGTCAGGAGAGAGCGGTTCAGAATTGCCCCAGGAAGCAGCATGGAGCCCCCAGGTGAAGCCTGAGCCTCTCCCCATGCAGCGAAGCCCAGGAGCCTCTGCAAGGGGAGGTGCGCAGAGCTGCTCACAGCCAGCTAGAGGGAAACCTAGGCAAGGAGATATAGCTGAAGAGGTGTAAAGTAATGGCTCAGTCCATTTAAAATTTAGAAAATGGAGTGATGTTTCAGGAGCACGGAAACAGGAAGAGAGGTCTTCCTCAGTGGCACAGCGTTTACAGAGCTTATCATTTTCGTGGTGGTATTAGGCTAATGTGGCCATTCTGCTCTTGCTAACATAGCAAATTTATGCAGAGTGAGCGCTGTGCCACACACACACTTGTAGGACCAGACCTCTAGCAGTGCAGAGACAGATCTTTAGAAGTATTTGGGTGCTTAATTCCCAAAGTTTAGACCTCTTAGTTGCTTTGGGCCGTGTTCAGATTGCCAGCTAGTGGCCTGAGATAGCCTAAGGAATTTACTTGGACAATTAAATTGAAGAGACTAGTTAGCGAGTGACTTAGACTGCTGGCTATTCAGGCCTATATGACACTAGAGACTCTATCACTTCTACTTGGTGCAAAGCTTGCAATAATCAGCAAGTAAAACAATGTCAAGGGCTTTTATACCTCTGATAGCAACTATGAGCTATTGCTAGATGCTCACTAAATCAATACGTTAGTTTTTTTCCACTAACATGCAATACATATAAGTGCATGTACAAAAGGGCTGGTTTGATCAAGCATGCATATTCATTAATCATGTGTTCAGAAAGTACAGCACATGCGCACTGTTTCTAGCTGTTGTTTGTAGAACAAAATAAATGTAGATCGGCAATAGAATTTCATAATGTGAAGTTCCCACAGCAGCATTGCTAAGCAGGACTGAGATCACATATTTAACATAAAGAGCTTTCCAAAATAAAACGTGTCAGATATATTATGCACTATAGTTCGTATCTCTCTAGGAATCTTATTTTTTTGATTTCTTGATTCTGTGTTTAATGTTTTCAGATTTTTTGTTGTGATAAGAATCTTTTCCATTAATTTGCCATCTAGCTGCACAAACAAAACACTGTTTTTGTTTTCTTTGTTTACATTTTATTTACGGCATTCCTGCTTTGCCAGAGGTGTGTTAAATTATTAACAGATTATGTCCATGTTCTCAGAAAAGCTAAATTGAATCCAGTATAATGTGGGCTTATTAAAGACAGGCTAGCAGATTTGCTTTGCCCACAGAACTGTGCACTGTGGTCTGAAGAATTTCTTCTCCAATTAAAGCTATTTATTTATTTTGATTTCTAGCAGTTGCGGTGCATTCTTGTCGGTGGTATTTCTTCCCCAGAAATGCTCTGTATTTTTGCAAGAGTAAAACTGTATGTTTAATTGGTTATTTTAGCACCTTTAGTGCAATATCTTCATGCTTTAATAGAGCCATAATTTTTAAATGCAGGTCTGTTAATTTCTATGGCATGAACATTGGCAGACTTCTCAAGTGTCCTGCTTCTCACTGGTGTCTCTTAATTCACATTAAAATCTTTGTCTCTCCTTAGTCTCTGCTGATAACCATTATTAACCAGAAGGATTTCTAGAGCTGAAATGCTTATCAGGTTAGAAAGGTGCATGATACAAAAATGTGTCTTTGTCAGAATTTAAAGTATCAGGCTGAAGAAAGAAAAGCCTATTGTATTGCAGTGGGCTGCATAAAAATACAAGTAAGTATGTTGCAAATTAGCTGATTCTTAGTATTTTTTTGTGCTATAATGGGCTGAATCACCTGGCAGAAGCATTTTACCTTTATTTTACTAAAGGGCATCTCCTCTGTGCAGTGCCCTGCTTACATAGCACCTGGCTGAGCCTTCAAGTTGGCAGGTCGAGTCTCATAGGTGGTGACAAGCGTGTGATCCACCTACTTGCCAGATGTGTTTGGAAGAAACTCTTGAACTCTTGCCCTTCGGTCTGCAAAAGATTTAGGGAGAAATGGAATGAAAGAACGGCTGTAAAAATACCTCGCTGAGCTTATGCTAGACACGTTAGGCCAAACTCTCCGGAAGCGTCAGCTGGTGTAATGGCACGGTTGGTCGGTGGAACTGTGCTCATTTATGCAGGTCGGGACCTGGCTCTTGGTGCTGTGCCCGCTTAGGCAGAGTCCCACTGACTTAACCAGATCCACTTGTGTAGCTCTGCGCAACTTTCTGTGAGTAAAACTGGCAAAACTGGGCCAATCAGGGCATTGTATCCTAAAATGCAGTGTGAATAGAAAGGGTTAGGGCTCATGATATGTTAGCCATTGAATGTGGGGCTACCTGTGAAGTGCTAACGACAGAGCCCAAACACATGTGTAAACAGGAATATGGAGTATGAATGGTAAACCAGTACTATACATTGTTCAGTGCTGGGGAGATATTTAATGGAATAATAATATATCAGGCCTGGATATCCTCAAGAAGGGTACTGACAAACAGGGAAATGTTACTTCTCCCTTCACAAATCTTTCCCAGAAATTTAGCAAAATTAGTTTCAAGCACATAAATTTACTATAAATTTAGAGATGTGAGAAGCTTGATGCATTTTAGCTTCTTCAAGAGGAGAATAAGTGGTGAACTGATTATGATTTACACTTACATAAGGAAGAGATTTATGGACAGTTCTTTAATGTAGTGGAAAAGCCATAATGAGATCCAATAGTTCGAAAATAAGCTGGACAAATAAGATGTGTTTTTAGTATTTAAGGTGATTAATCCACAAAACAATTTACCTTGGAATATGATGGCTTTTCAATTATTGGATGTCTTCAAATCAATAGTGGAAATTTTCTCAGAGATAGGCTATAGTTCACAGAGAAGTTATGAACTTGATGCAAGAGTCAGTTGTTGAAGTTCTATGGGGAAAGTAAAGGTCAGACTAACTGTATCATATCATATATCGTATCATAACATACCACCTAGCCTTGTAATTTATGAATCAAATATGTCAACGTGGCCAGTTGTACATTTTGATTCTTGAAGATTTGTGCAAAATAATCTATAAAATTAGGGAGAGAGAGCAATATTTTTTAGGGAAATGTGTAAACTGTTAATATTTCTCCTTTTCTGAAACAGTGAACACCAACTGTAAAGGAAATATGTCTTGAAACACTCAGTAATCTCTTCCCGCCGGCCTGGCCAAGTGGTCTTGGTCAGCTGGCACAAGACAAGTTGCAGCAGCTGGGTTTAAGAGTCCACTGCCACAAGATACACAGAGATATAAAGAAGACATTTAAGCTCAATTTGGACCACAGTGAGAGTAGTTTAGCCTGAGCAGAATATACAAGAGAATTTGCCTTTCTTTTCTATTTAATGTTTATTTTAAAGAATGTCCCCTTTCAAACAATATTACAACGGAAATGTGGAAATACGGAAGATCAATCTTTGGAGAGTGTTTTCTTCAGATCCACTTAAACCAGAACATAAATGAGGATTAAACAATCTGAGCAAGTAGCAGGCTGATTCTCCCTAACTTCAGACATGAATCAAAGTCAAGTGAAAATGCCTCCTTTGCTACAGTATGTCATTGTGTTGCTGACACCGTTGAAAACATTTGTTTCATCCAACAGCCTTGTTATAAAACCTTCACAAGGGTGAAGAGATGACTGAGAAGCAGTCCCCTTAAACCATAATTGCAGAATCATAAACGTAAGAATTTCTAATTCTGCTCCTGTAGTCTGCACAATTTTTTCCTCCCACTAAAAATTAAAATCATTACAAAATTACAGTTGTGTTGTCAGAGCATGGTTCATACTTTAGTTCAAAGTTAATGGGCTAATCTTGGATATGGTATAACTTCAGCAAAGTTTGTTGAAGTTACTCCACAGAGGGACTGGATGCTGTTTGTCTCTTGATGTTCCACTCTGATAAGATACTTTTATGTAACCATCAGAGTTTTCAAACATGGCTAAAATATTGTGTATAATGTTGTTTTTATCACTGCAAGCTGCAACTTAATTTTAATTTTGTTTCAGTAATATCTTTGTCAATTGGTAATAAACAGTAGTGGGTATGATAAGTTTCTATTTAGGCTGGAAATGTGTGATGAATGTATATTCCCAGAGTAATCAGAGGTTGAATTCTAGTAATTATGATTAATGTTGTTTTGAAATAAATTGTGTTAATTTTAAGCTTAATGAAATTTCAATAGTCAATTTTACACTAAAAATTATGTTTTCATTTTCTTGAACAGGCCCATCTGTGATGAATGCATTCACATCACAATGCTTTTATTTTTGAGGAAATCTCAGTTTCATATTGCTGTGGAATGCAATTTGTTGTATGAAAATGCTGCAGTCCAGAACTTTACACCCCTCCTCTCCAAATGGCTAATTCACAATTTTTGACTCGCAACTAACCCACTGCATAAACTAAAAAGGGAAAAAAGGAAAAAAGTGGGAGTATTTCTAATTCTGAAGGCTTTTAGATATGACCAGTGAAGAAAAGCAATATATTTTTACACCCCAAGCACAGTAATATCTTCTTTGTCATCACATTGCAAAGGGATTACACAAATTTAGAGAGCCTTTGTGGAATTTAACAAGAAGTATAAGGCATATGTCAAACTGATCTTAACCCTAAGATGCACAGGCGCCTAGAGAAGTCAGACCAATTGCTTTGTATATTTTGTATAAATCTTCTGATATTTGGTCAGCTATGCAAAAACATAGCAAAGAGTGAGTTCTCTGGAGAACATTAATCAACTGAAATGTTGCAGGAGCAGCACCGAGTGTTTGTACATCCTCTGAGGATTGCTGCAGGAAGTAAAATGGCCTTTCCAGTGCAGGCACATGGGTATTTGCTTCGCCCTATGAGCAAGTGCACAGTAACATATTAGGGAGGAACAGGAAATAAATGGTACAGCCATCATGCTGACCATTTATGTGTTACCTTCTTTTGTAGCCCAAACTGTAGGATGTCATGGCTGTTTTCTTGGAGCAGCTCTAGAAGCCAACATTACGTAGCCAAGCAAGGGATAGTGTGTGTGTGTGTGTGTGTGTGGGGGGGGGGGGTCCCTCCATCTTCTGTAGAGAAATAGAACTTTTCTTAAAATCTTAGAAATTCAGTCTTCAGTGAATGGGAAATGGGACTTCGAGATCATATATTACCTTTTAAATGTCCTTTATTTTTGAGCTAAGCAGGGTCTAGTGCCATTTTTGTAATGCTTCTCTTGTTGATATCAAAGTAGATTTTCAGTATACGATTGTATGAAGCTCATCTCAATGAATGCCCAAACTCCCATGGGGTCAGATTATTACCACTTACTTTTTGGGTTTTCTCAGGCAAATGTGGCTCTTACTTGGCTGTGAGGCAGTTTCTAGGCTCTGGTGGTTACTCTAGTTGAACCTCGTCTCCCCTGAGAGATTGACTTACTGTTTCTGCCTCCTTGAGACCCTGGGTCTCAAGTTCTTGACATTGCTACAAGTTGGCCAGGCTGTTATGTTTCCCTCTATATTTCCCTCTGGAAAGAAGATAGAGTCTTCAAATTAAAGCAATTAGAAATGTTTTTGACAATATGAAAACATTCAGCTAATAAACTATATACAGAATGAAAATGCATTCGATGCACTAAATAAATGAGTGAAGTTTTATGTTACTGGAGAAGCATTTTTTAAAAGCTATGAAAAGGATGAGCAATGTTTATTTTATTTGTTTTCATGTTTCATAGTTTCTCAGACTGTGGTGCCAAAAAGGCCTATTAGGATCACCTAATCTGGACCCCTCCTGCATAAACAGAATTTCACCCAGTAATTTCTACATCAAGCCTGAAAATTTCTTGCTCCCAAGGTGTATTCTTTTAGTAGCCTTGTACTTCTTAATGGCTATTGATTTAAGCATCCTCAATCTTACTCTTGAAAATGCTTTGGTTAAGGGAGGAAAAAGTACACTTTGTTTCTTGTCTGAAGAAAATAAACTTCTTGGCTCAGCTTGCCATTTCTCTCCTTTCTCTGAGTGTAAAAAGAAACTTCTGTGTAGCAACTCAGAGTACTTCAGGGAATGTTCTAGATACTGGCGGAAAAATATCCTATTGAGGCCAGGTAAAAATTAGAAAACTAGAAGAGAAAATGTGAAGCATATAAAAATACCTGGCATTTGATTAGCAGATTCAGCAGCTTTACTCTCTTCTGTAATTGTTTATAGACTGAAGGACAGGTTGATAGCAGTCACTTCTTCCAAAATAATTATACCATCCACGTCAGCTTTACTTATCCTCTCAACACAGTCTGAAGAGTTGACTCCCCAAAATATTTATTCCTCAGTCAAAGAGAAAAGAAAAAAAACAGTGACGGTGATGTGAAAGTTGTGGTGGCAATGTGGAGGATCCTCAGTGTGGTGGAAAGGGAGGATGAGGTGGGACATGGGAATACATCTGGCTACATGGGAGAAGGAAGAAGGACGATAGGTGAATACAAGTGCAGGAAAGGTGGAAAACGAGGTAGCCTTGATACTAGGAAGGTGATACAGAAGAAGCTCAGACCCCTGGCATGGAAGGAGTTTGCAGAAAGCTGTTAGACAAAGATTGCTGGGAGGAGAGCTCACAGGACCCCTGGTGAAGGCAGGGAAAGGAGGAGGCAAGGCATGTCATCTGTGCCCACGGGCTCAGCTTGCTGGAGTAACCAAGTGTGTTATGCTCCACTTAGGATGGCTTTCCTGGAGGTTTTATAAATGCTATCGTCACACCATTGCCATGAGGCACTGTTTACATCTGCAAGGTATTAAACAGTTTCCATACTCTGATAGCTCTGGGAGAGGTAGTTAGGAAGTAACCTTCAGAAAGGCAGCAGGACCAAGCCAGTGTGCATCAGACCTCTAAATATTTCAGGTCTGAGTTGTCCATTGACAACTGTTTGTGTTACTGGTTCTCACTCACTTATAGACTGGGATCCTTCTGGTGAGAAGGTGAAAGAGATGAGGCGGTCCATAGCTTTAGCCGAACAGTCTGAAAGAGAATATAAGGTATTGAAAAGGAAATGAAAATGCACATTGTAAATACTAGAGGCTTTTATAGCAATGTACATTTTCATGCAGTTCTTTACATTTGAACTCTGAAATGGCCTAATGTTCTAAATTAAGCCTCTCTAAAGCTAAGGGGCAAAAAGAAAAAAACACAAAACAAAGGAGAAGCAGAGAAGGAAAGTAAACAGTGCATGTGGACAGCTGTGCTACTTATATTGACTTCTGATTTCACTTTCTCAATTACAACATGAAAAAGAAAGACAAAAGACCATAAGGGATACCAGTTGGTGTAAGACATTGCTCTCCATTTTTTATTGCTTTTTCATTTCTCTTGGGAAGGATGCAGCAGGCTTGACTGGAACTGAGTATTGTACAGCAAAGGAGCCCATAAGTCACAGCACTGCATTTGTATTTGAATGTTAGTATGTGTGCTATCCTACCATGAGGTAAATGCTGTTCTGCATATTTGTAGTTAATAAGCACAACATGAATGTAAATGACTGCTGTTGAATGCATCTTAAATTTCAATAAAGAGATATATTTGCAAATAGTTATTACCTTTACAATTAGATACAAATTATGTAAAGGACAAGCAATGGCTCCTTAGTGAATACGAGAGCTCTGGAAAGGCCTTGTTAAGTCATAAACTATGAACTCACAGTGTAATTGGTTTACTAATGGCAGCAAAGTTCTAGGAATGAGTTCATTTGTTTTCATTCTGGGGCCATCTGTTGTTATTTCTAAGATATACTTCTTAGCTTTCACCTTTGATCTTTGCAATTTCCAGATTGTTCAACTTTTACAGTTGATGATGCTATGTTTTGGTGAGTCAGTGAAAGTACATTATCACTTTCAGTGACTTATTGGGAGCTTGTTATTAGTTTACTACCCTGAGAACTGCAAATAAATAAACCAGTAAGTAAATATTATGGAGAAACAGTTGTCTCTCCATAGTTACAGTTTGTGACTAGCTCTGTTTTTCAAAGTTGATTATAACATTCTCCCTCACAGGAAAGTTCACTAAAACCAAAGCAAAATGCCTAATAAATCACACATGAAATGCCTTGCTGGAGTTTAATTCATTGGGAAAGGTCTACGGATACTCAAACAAGGTTGAACTGAAATATGGCAGTAGTATTTTATCTCTTCATATTCTCACCCCCTTTCCTTTCTTTTGAATAGTGCCAAATTATATAAACTGAGAGAGAAAGAGACCCTCTTGCAGTGGTGGCTGAGGCACAAAATAATTGGTGGAATAGCAGTTAGCAGACTCAGTCTATTCTTTTCGCTATCTCTGTCACTTCCCACATTCCATTATAAACTAGCCATGTTCCTGAAATGAAAAAACTATATTTTCTAGGAAATGGAAAAGTGAAAAAAGGTAATATGTAGCTATCTATCACCCCCTCACTGATCTTCATCCTGTTATTCAGCATAGCATACTCCAGTCAGTATTCCCTTATCACTAGTTCATTTATATTCTGATTCACAAGTTTTCTCCTTTCACCTCACTAATGCTCCAAATGTTTAATTTTTTTTCCTACCCCCCCCCCTTTCTAAACAAGCTTAACCCTCAGCCACACTAATTCAGAAAATCTGTAACCCAGGTGAACCAGGTGTTCTGAGAATACCTCTCTTGCTTCTGCCTGTGCATACCTCTGCAAAGCTCAAAGCAATTATTAATTACTGCATGACACTTTTGAACTTTCCCTCCTTAGATACTTTTCCCCTAAATCCCAACTAAAGGAAGCAGGGAGCAGGTATGGAAATTAAGGATACTCAGGGTGAGATTCTTCTGGAGAGCTGTACACAACTGCAGCTCAGATGTTGCTGTCTGAGCTAGCTGTCTAGTCCAGCTTAGAATCAACGGGAAGAAAGAGGCATGCAGATGATGCAATTCATTTGATCCTAAAGCAGACAAAAAATAAATCAGATGACTCATGTCTCAAAGACACTTCTCTCTGAAAGGAGGTTAGGGAGACTGGCTTGGATGCACATGGCAGCTGTAGGTACCTAGTTGGGTGAGATGAGTCCCGTACTCCCTGGCGTAGAAACACAGAGCTCTGCAGCTCAGGTTTGCTTTCACTCAGAACATGGCAGAAAGCACAATTTAGTGGTTGTAACTGTGTTGTACTCCATTTTTGACTACTGTAAGCAGTTCTATCTTTGTGTTTGAAGAAGGATACAGGGCTAGAGGAGATACAGAGAAGTGCAAGTAGAGTAATTAATGTGATAGAGCAGCTGATTGACTTGGAGGTGCTAACAGAACTGGGACTCTTCACCTGGAGAGCAGAAGGCTGAGGAAGGATATGACTGAGATTTATAAAGTCACAAAAGTGATAGATGAGATAAATGCAGAACCTTTATTCACCAAATCCTATTGGAACTATGTGGAGCACATTATTAGAGGTACAAATTTGCCTTCTAACATCCCTAATGCTGCAGTTGTGGGTGCTGGGGGACTGCAAGATAAATAGACAGCAAGCAGAAAGTAGCCTGGCTCTTGTACTCTCCCTTAGTAGTATCTCTTATTCAAGTCAGAGGCAAAATATTGGGCTAGATGGATCACTGGTGAGATCCAGTGGAGCATGTTTTATGTCTCTCACTACTGATTGCATAGGAGAGGAAGAATAGCTATGCTCCTGATTTATATTTTTTGACTATGTAGGTAATATTATCTGGAGTCAGTACAAGGCTGGGTGCCATGGGATCAGTTATCCCTGATGTCAGTCAGCTGCACTGGCACTTTCTGGAACCGCTAGGGTCCACTGAGAGCTCTGTCTCTACTAGTGAGGTTTTATTCATCAGCCCAAATGACATGGGAGAGAGCAAGTTCTTTCTCCTCCTAATGAAATCGATGAAAATTATGGGCACTGAGTGTATTCCAGCAGGTGTTCAGCATCCCACAAGGTCAGGCACTTGGTTAATAGACTGAAGCTGTATAAAATGGTGTATGCTATTAGCAGCTGAGGGAAAAAAAAATCAAAAGGTAGAGGAGGATAGTGGGCAGAGCTGTCAATTATATATTGAAGCAAGAAAAGAGAGAAACTGTTTTAGTGCTTAGAGCAGAAGGATTTTGCCAAAATAGAAAAAATGGTAATGTTTATTTGTTTCAAGTTTATTCTGCCTTTCAGAACACTAAGTATTTAGTAATAGGAAAAAAAGTCTGCCACTTTTGAATATATTAAGGAATCATCAGGGCACAGTCAAGTGGATCAGTGATACCAAATCCTAACTAGGTCCCAAGTCTGAACATGGTCATATTAGCTTTACACATTTAGATAAAGTTGACTTTATTTTGAATGTTTACTTGTATAAAATAAGCAAGTCCCAAATGCCAGTAGAACTCAGGTCAAACAATCTAAAAGCAGCTTCTTGGAGCTGGTAACCTCCATTTGATCATTCACCACACTAGTGATATTTGCTGAACTTAATTTATAGCATTTATACAAGATTGTGTCTCACAGTGGTATAATTAAATTCATACAGGCTTGTCATACTTTTAACTTTGCAGCTGGGTGTAGCATTCAATAAGTAATACCAGTCTCATACCACAAATTGACTCTAATGCAAACAAATAAAAAAATCAAGTCTGTCCAGAAGAGGCCATTAGCCACATAATGGAAACAATAACTGAGTTAGAATTGCTCAGCTAATCAGCACATGTTTTATTATCCCATTACTTTTTCCTCCAGGTTCTGAGAGCAAATCAGAGGTTAAGTTGCCAAGTTCAGTTTAATTTTTCTTCAAGAAAGCTTCATCTCTAAAGGACTGTGAAGAGCCATCCTGTGTCTCTCAGTTTGGGGAAAGCTGCCTATCTTCTGTGGTCAACAGGAGTTCAATGCAGTCAGTAACTCACTGAGATGATCAACATCCAATGAAAGTGGTACAACTCTTCTGCCAGTGTCATTCTTTGAGAATCAATTACATGAGAAATTATGGCAATTAGTAACACAGACCTTAAGATATTGTCTCAACTGATTTAGCAAGATGCTAACATTGGTAAATATATGATCCTTTTATAAAAAATGGCTGTGAAATGCTTCTACTTCTTTATCAGAACTGTAGTGTAGATTCTGGATGGCTCCACTTTACTCCTAGGAAAGGAATGCTTCCCACCCACCTCAAACCCTCTTGGCCAAGAAGGATCTCTGTGCATTCACCTTGATTTTAACTCTTTACAATAGCTCCTTACATTTGTGCTGGGTACAGTAGCTTTATTCTCAAGACAGGGTAGGTATTCTTAGAGAAGGGCAGGTGATCCTTTTTCATACTGAGCCTGTGAACACTTCAGGGCATGCAATATTCATTGCCCTAGCACAGTGGTTTCCTCACTTGGGCTGAGGCTGCTGGGTGCTTCTGCAATAGAAAAAAAGATGATATATTTCCAGTTTTGTAATCATCTGATATTGCATTCTGGTATCAAAACTCCCCCAAAGTAATTGTTCATCCTTCTGATCCATAATTGCATTTATCAACTCAGTATGAAACCTATTGCTACCTGGAGCTTTGTCTTCTTTTATCCAAATATTTTCTCACAACTATTTTCATAATCTGCAAAAGAACCTACAGAATGTATCCTCACAGGAGGCATTGTTGGTATTCTTAACAAACATGGAGAAAAAAGATCATCAAGTTTTTATGTTACACTCAAAATTACTGTGAATATGAAGGAATATTTTTTTCAGCTTATTAAATCCCATGCAGCACTGTAGTCTATAAGATAAAAATTGTTTGCATATTATTAAGTTCATGCTGTTTTGAACTACAGAACCGCATTGATAATACTTTTCATGGAAAATCAATTATATGTGAAATTGTGTAGCAGTTTAGTAACATAAAGACCAGGTAATAATATAATTAACAAAATATTTACTTGCTGCACAGGGTATTTTGTATGCATCTTAATTATGTACCTTCGCTTGCTAGCTTATGTTGTGTTTATAACCTTTGAGTAGGTTTAACATCAGGCAGATAAGAACAATGAAAACTGATATCAGAGTTAGACTCCAGCTGTAATTCCAAAAATTACTGATATCTAGATGTTTGCTGCCAGCAGCACTGTGTATTAGGAAAATGGATAGAAAAATATTCCTCAGCCTGTGAATCTTATGTGATAATGTAAGGAATCAGACCTAAGCATTCAACTGACCACCTTTTAAGTATTTTAGGCCAGACTAGAAAACACGTACAAATGTCATAAATAGTCTGACTTTAATAGAGTCACATTCTTCATATTATATACCTGCTGTAAGTCAACTATGAATTTGGTCCTTTGTGTTATTGTTCATTTTAATAAAAAGAACTTTAGGAAGGATTCTTCCTAGATACTTACAACTGTAGGCATGTATAGTGAGAGATTCCATTTTCCTTCTTTTATGAGAAGTAATTACTTTGGTTTATATAACAGAAAGATCCTCTTTATGTATCTTCTCTCTTGGGCTAGCTGTTTTATTAGGAGCTGAAGATGATGAAATCACCACTATCATTCTCTGCATCACAGAAGTGAATGAAACAAGACTTAGCCAACTAGTCAAGTGATCATTTCTGGCTGATGTATCAATAATCATCAAAGTATTTAGAGACTTTTGGAGTTTTAATTAGCTATTGTAGACTGAGGATTCAGTTCAGTGAAGACAAACAGACTGTATTTCTCCCTTCAAAAGCTGAATGAGGTTTACCGCAGTCCTAATTTGAGGATTTGTTCTGCACTGCAAAACAAATCAAGCACGCTATGATCATAGTTCCCCATTAATCACTTTCTGCTTCATTTCCTAACCAATCCTAACAAGTTTCTTCTCTAGGTCCCTCAGGATGATGCTTCTCCATTGCAAAAAGAAGCAGGGCACTTACTTACTTTAAGAAGACAGTTTCATTCATTTTGCTTGATTTTAGATGTGGATATCCGTATCTTAGTATATGTCCAGTTTCCTGCTGCTATTGACCAAATGTAGGCCAGAGAAGTTGCTTTATAGACTCCATGTACACAACAACACTGTAGAGACCTAAATGTGAGATGAATGCCACTCTTTGTGCCTAAAATACAGGTGGAAGTTAAGTAGACCTGGCCTTTAAACTTCATCACTATAAGAGGTAGCTTTTGTTTAGAGATGTATCATTAGTACCTCATGTGCGGCCAGGATGTGTCTCAGGAACTGGAAGAGTTTGCTGCTGTTGTCACATGCCCTTTTACTCATTTTTATACCACTATGTTTTTGAAATCTGTAAAGTTGATGCATTATGGTTGCCTTCCATCCCTAGAATTCGTGAACCCTGCTGACATTCAGGCTTTCTTCACTACATTTCTCCACTCTCACATCCTAATGCACATCTCCAAGACAAATAGCTCATGCAAGATATTCCAAAATTTACTTTACAGTCTCATAGTGTGGGGAATGAGAGGGAAAAAAGAACAATTTATTGCGAGCTATGTTGTAACTGTTTTCTGTGCTCTGTTGTTGTCTTGACCCTAAATGTACAGAACTTGTAGAAAGCTTTAGAGATCTAGTGGAGGTATTCCAGCAGTAACACAGTCTCTCCTAGAAGGGCTGGAGAACCTGTTTTTTTTTTTTCTAGAACTGAATTCAATTCAAGATCTCTGTGCTGTTAGAAGCCAGTATGGACTATTCTGTATTTATACTTTGCTGAAGTCAGTGTCAAATGTTCTAGCTGGGCAACTGCTGGAGTTGGCAAATCCTTGTTTTATTTGGAGAGTCCCATGTATGGTTGTGAGACAAAAGGCTTCTTCTGCAGGTAGTGTGGATTTCTTAAATTCTCAAAATATGAGCTCCTCATATAGTAATGAGTATCTCAATTCAATTTTATCCAGAATATCCAACTGGTTGTTCTCTGGCAGTCCTCATATTGTGCAACAAAACTGCTCTTACCACTAAGGACAAAGAAATCTTGTGGGAAGATGAACATTTCATCTCAAAATAACCAGGCTTTGAAGACTCCTTTTTCTTTCCGGAGTCCTGAAAAACATTTCTCTCTGTCAGGAGTTAACACAAAGGCTCTAGAAAGCCTATCTCAATTTGGAGATGCCTGAGATAATAATTTAACAGACCTTGAGTACCATAACAGCTTAACTTTGTTTAATGGGGTAGAAGATATGTGCTGTGTCACTGAATGACTCAGGGTTTTCCTCCATTTGTCCATACTGAGCCCAAACACATTACTACTTCTTATCTGCTGAAAACGAAGGGGTTTCTGGCTTACAGCAAATTCTGCTGCTGCTAATCTTTACATAGCTTTCTCTGTTTTGTCAAAATTTTAGCTTGCATCACAGCTACAGAGCAAAACTTTCAATGGAAGTAGATAGGCCAAAAAAGTGGAGGTCATCTGATCTAAATCCCATTGATGTCTCTGGGAATATTTTATCAGCTGATTTGAGGTCGTTGGAGGTGTATTTCCAACAGGAAACACAAAGTACAGCCCCTCTGTTTAACTGAGCCTAATGGTGTGGCCCTTTTTAAAAACTGCTCTGAAACCATCCTTTCTTTATCAAACCACCTATTTCAGGCTATGCCTTCTTACTGACTTTCCTACTGACCCTGCATTTATTTGCTTGCATGTACCTCTGGCAATCTGTGGTATGAAGTGTTTTGCTTGAATCTAACCTGAGAAATTTCTCCCAGTTTCTTTCTAATTCTTGCCACCGGTCTCTTCCTACTAGATTTTGACTTTGGCTGAAGCCTGATATATTTTCCTCTGTATTCGAAAGGACTAGCAGAGCTGCTGGATATTTTTAATGTTGTAAGTATTGCAAGATAACTCCTTCACTCAGTACTAGCATCAGTCTTGCTTAGAATTGATATTATTTCTCTTCACTGAACTTAGTGTATCAACCTTAACATCCACCTCTAAAAGTATTATTTAACTCTTTCCTTTTTTTAACGGGATATTATTGAATCTTCTTCCTTTTCCTACAGTATATACTTATATACTCTTTTCTATGCAACTTCCTTCTTTTTAAAGTCAAATGGCTGCTGTTTTATTTCTTTTTCTCCCTTTGACTGCTGGACTCAGAATTAACGTTTTCTTTAAGATCTATATTTGCATAAGTAGGAAGGAAATGAAACCAGAAGGAAAATAATTCACTACTGTAACATTTTGGGTAGGTCCGTTAACTTTGGATTGATCATCTATAATACAGCTTTCCTAAGATTAGCTGGCGTAATTGGTGCATTTGGAAATTATTTGTCCAATGTTAGATAAAACCAACTTTAAATAGCTTGGTTATAATGCCTTTCTGCTCTATATAGGACTTAGACTTTAAGAATTATCATCAGAAAAAAAGGCTTGGGGAACTTAACAGCCTGGTCATCTGATGGCACGGAAACTTCTGAATCAGTGCCAAGCCACCTATTAGCTCAACTAACCCATTTAACCAGTTTAAGCTAAAGCTGCCTGGTTTTGCCTGAAGTGAATTAGAGAGACTCTTTTTCAGACTGCTCTGCTGGCAGGCATGGATGGGGAAACATTGGAGACTTTATCCTTTTTCCATTGTCACAGCCAGATTTGGAGAATGGCATTTATCTGTGTCTTGAAGAATTCCGGTTGAGACCTGATGGAAGGGGAATGCTGAATGCCTTTGTGTCAAATCTGACCCCAGCTATCTAAACAGTCTCCACTGCATGCACTTTGGGCTTTGCTTCCCTCAAAGACTTTGCTGCAAGATAAATTTCAAAGAGGTGAAGAACAGCCTGTGAGCATGACGAGTCCACACACTGTAGTCTTGCAATAAGCTTTCTTTTTAAAAAAGTTGTTAGAAAACCACCTGAAAAGCATTTTTTCCCCTTGAATTTCTCTAATGTTACCAGTGAGGCTCTCACACATAACCAGGCCTTCTCAGTTCTGTAATATCTGCTTCAAAAGCCATTTTATCCATGGAAAGAAGAGATAGTTATTGCATTTGACTGACTTGATTTTTTACCATTTCCAATAACCATGAATATTCCTGCTTTTGTGAGCTAAAATTTTATGTACCTTGAAAAATCATAAAAATCCTTAGATCTATGTTTTCACAGCCAGCTAGAGCTTAACACAAAACTCCTTGCCAGGCCAGAGAGGTACATCAGAAACAACAAAGAAGACCTGCAATGTCCTGCCTTGAACATGACCAATAATCCTGTTAGCACACAATAAAAATGAATCAATGAGATCAGTTAGCCATTTACATATGCTTAATGAAAAAAATTAATTTGATCCCACCATTATGTAAAAACTCTGCTCTATTTTGCCTCTGCACGTAGTACTTATTCTTCTTTAAATCTCTACTTAGATTCTAGAGCCTATTAGAAAAGACTGTTAGAAGCTGACTTTTGGTTAAAATAACCAAGCATACAAAAATATACTTTATCTCTTTGTACCCAAAGCCAAAAACTCATATTTACAGATAATAGAAAAGCTCCACACAACAACCTGCAACAATATAAGCTTGCTTTTTGCCCAGTAGAAAAGTAATTTATTTTTCTGACCTGGGGGAAAAAAAGAATGAATGCAACCAAGACAGATAGCAGTTAAAATTCCAGGACATCATATTAGACCCTGGTGATTCATTAAATTTCATCTGATGTCACTGAATAAGAAGAGTATGATGATAACCTCTTTCTCTGACCTAAGCTAGAATGCCACCAACTGTAAATTCACCTGCGTGCCCCCATTTTCCATCTGCAGAAGTGAATAGATGTTGACTGTGTTTCCAGCGGTTCTCTGGTTTCAAGCTATTAGGCAGCCCGGTGCAAAAGCGCAAAATTAGGTAAACACGGTAGAGTGATGCTGAGGACATTTAGGGTGAATGAGACCTCCTCGTTCCTATGCGAGACAGCCAGGTAAATTAATAAGGGAAATTGACAATCATTTATACACGCTGACATCAGCAGGCGGCTCAGCAAAACTGCCCGCGAAAGGTCACAGCTCATCTGCCGCCGAGACAACCAGCAGCGAGGCTAAAAATTATTCATTTTCAGGCGTTGTTTGGGTACTTTGTTCACTGTGGAGGCAGAAGACCTTCTTTTTCTTCTTTTTCTTCTTCTTCTTCTTTTTTTTTTTTTTTAACAGGCAGAAGCAATAAATCAGCTAGTTTAAGAAGACCCAGCTAGCCCAACGCAGATCGATTTCACAGGGAAGTCGATGGGCTGCTAATAGAATTACAACTACCTGTCAAAACAGGGAAAACATATCTGTGACAGTGACAGAGGGCAAATCAATTGTGGAAGTGTTGTGGGCTCTCCCCCTCCCCAGCACTTCCCCCCCCCCCCTTTTTTTTTTTTTTTTTTTTTTTTTGAGACAGGGATGCAGAGTACATGAGTGTCTCTCAGACCCTGCAACTGTGAAAAACATCAACGTGTTTATTCTATTGCCGGAGCGAGTCCTGCAACACTAAATTCTGTGGTCAGTTTAGCTCTACCAGGATCGCTAGGCTACTCCTGTGAGATAAGGCTAAACAGCCACATGCAGAGCTATTTGAGCAATTTCTCACATATTATGAAAGCTATTTAAATAGGGTTTATTAACAGCTGTAATAATTTGCTCCAGGTGAAAAGCCTTCGTGCATTTTGTTTACCACAAACTGTTTTTTTCAATTACATGCACTAGCTTGCCAGTTTCAAATGTTTTTTTGTGTTTGTACAGCTCAAGCAGAAAATCAGTTGTTGGCTCAGAAATTATGTCCTAATTTGTGGTAATTAGATAAAAATTGAGTTACTGAACAAAGGAAAGTTGTCATTGTGTTGGAACATTATTCCGCTTCTTGTATTTCATGTATATAACACATGCCCTCCTCACATTGTATATTAACAGTAGAGATCAGAAAGATTCTATTTAGTTAAAAATATAACTAATATAACTGAATATATGTATTGATGCATTAATTTTGCACAGCTCTGCAGATGTCATTAAGTGAGGAGTGATGTGACATCTTTACCATGTCATACCAGGGCAAACTTCTCCTCTACTGGTACAGTGCCAAAAGAATGAAAAAATACTACAGTAAAATAAGCAGGGTGACATGTGACCTAGCAGCGAGGACAGGCACTAAGCACAGTAACACTCCTGCAGTCCTGCCTTGGCTCCAGCCAGGCGACTGAGACTGAGGATTTTCCTTGGAGACTCTGTTTTCTACGACTAGCTAGGTCAATAAATAGCCGCCCTCTTGCCCTTTCCCACCCTCCAGCTGGAGGAGACATATAAAACTGCAAGGGGCACTGGAGGGGTAGGACAAAGCAATACTGCAGGATATTTTCATGTCCACTCCTTGTTCTCCTCTTGCTTCAGCTGCTGCTGGATCTAAAGCTCTCTCCAGCACTTTCTTTCCCCACATGAGAAGGTCCTTCAAACCGTGGTGTGTGTGTGCACCGAGACCAGAGAAAGGGCAAGCACACAGGAGGGCCTTGCTTTAATGTGTCTCCTGGATCATGAAAATGTAGACAGACTGGTGCTGGGCAAATTTGCATTTCATTGCATGAGAGATGGCCTCCCTGTGTGTCATCCACAAATATTAGTATTTTGTTTCTGTTGGCATTTTATGACTTGTAATGCTAATGACATCGTTCACCCAGATCTGCCCCTACTCCACAACTGACTCAATTGATAGAAAATGGTCCTGGCAGTACATCATTATTAGCACTGACAAAGCTGTAGAAAGGCATTGAAAAGTCTGAAGTAATGGTACTTATTCCGAATAGCAAAATAAGCACTTTCAATAGAGGATACAGCAAAATCTTTATGACTTTTGTATACATGTGTGAATGAGGACTTTTAAAGAAACTGTAATTAGCATTAATTGTTCTGGGAATCTTTCTGCTATGCCATCACTTGGATATATATATATCAAAGCGCTGGAAGTCCTTTTGTTTCATTTCTTATGCATAACAGCTTCGATAATGATTGGGTGCCAGAAAATTGTACTGCCAAAATTAAGAGCAAACAATCTCCCCCCAAATTTACTTATGTGCTTTATTTCAATTATATGTATATGCACACAATATGCGAGTATATATATGTACACACTCACAAAAGTAATGGAAGCATCATTTAGCTCTATACTGCCTTGTTAAATAACCTGAAAAACATTAAAGTATTTTCTGCAGTGAAATATATTCAGCTGTATATAAATGTAAATTTTGCTGATCGGCAGCATTACCAGATTCCAGTGTCATGTAAAAGTGGACTGGGGGAACTTCCTTGAAGTCAATTGAAATTCCATTTAAATATGTGATAAAAATTCCATTGACTGCCAATGAGATCAGGATTTTTTGCAGTGAAGTTAAACCAGACTGCAAGAAGAATTGGAGACAAAATACTTGGACCTGTATATTGCCATTTCTTTGCTTTCTTTGCTTATGCAAAATCTGGGCCCAGCTGTGCTCTCCATCATATAGTTGCAACTTTTGTTGACTTTGTTCGGTCTTTCAAGGTTATGTGAGCGTGGCAACAACATCTCTAGAGGCAGAACTGTGTTCTAAATTCTTTGGAGCAAGGAATAAACCATAACATTAATCTTTTTGTAAAGCATTCTATGCATTTTTAACACTATGATTTTTAATAGATAGTAATAATAGCATTTTTGAAGTACCCTGCAGATTCTAGTAAAGGACTTTCCTTCAGAAACACTATTCCCTGCTGCTAGTTTGCAAATCTGCTAATTCACTGCCACATGGAGTCGCCTATGTGCACAACATTTTTTTTTTTTTGCTTCTAAATAGATAAAGTCATATATTTTACCAACAAAGGTTTCCTGACAGCATGTTACCATCTCTCCTGTGTGGGACTACAGCTACTTTAAATCGTTTCCAAATAATAGTAGTGGATAGTTTAAAGACCATGAATGAGATTTATGTAAATTAAGCATTTAGATTAGCTATCTATATCTCAAAGTTTATAGATCCTTACTAAACCAGTATATTTTTCCTGAATAGTATTTTCTTGCTGTGGGTTATGGTGTGAGTCACAGTATTGCTCAGAAAGCCAGAGCACCCTTTAGTTATGTGCCAGCACTAAGTTTATTCCCGCGACGGCGCTGTGTGTCTGTGGATCTCTGCGCTGCGTAGACTGTGCAGAAGCCCAGCGGGGAGCGACTGGGCTGGTGGTTTGCAGCTCCTAACCGCACAGAAAACACCGGGAAAGCTATTGCCGTAGCTCTGAGAACAAAAGGTACGAAGTTAGATCCAAGCACTGACTGATGGCAGAGTAAGAGTCTCCCCGCCATAGACCGTGCCTCTTCTTGGAGCCTTACTCACTTCAAAAGTAGTGGGAAAACTCCAGGAAAGAGGGCAGATGTCCCCGTTAGTTTCAAACAGAAGTATAAATAGCTGGGTAGCTGAAAGGATAAAAAAGCTGAGTAGCCAGAAGGGTTTAACAAGCAGCTTTGTAATGAAACTCACAGAAGAGCAAGTGGCTGAGGCTTTGTAATCAGGGCTTCAGAGCGCATGTGGTTTATGCAGCCCAATTTGAATTGCTTTTGCCACTCTAACTTTGATCTGCATTTTATAAAGCGAGCCTTAAAACTCAAAGCCTTAGGTGGAAGAGGTGCTATGAACTTTTAATTTTTCACCAGCAAAACCAACTTGAATAAAGATTTATCTTCGCATACATGCCAGAAAACACTGCTGTGTGTTTCTGAGAAAAGTGCATGGGGCAAAGCGTTATGGAAACAACCACTCTCAAAATGCTAGCACAGCAAATCCCCAACTGCCACACAGCTATGCCTTAAAAACTTGGCATCTTGGTGTCTGGTTGTACCTGGGAGAGAAAGCTAGCTGGGGACAGGATGTGTAACCACTGTTTTATGCCGAGTGTTGAATGACTTGCATGGTTATGTTTGGCCAACTTTTGCAAACTATGTATTTTAATATGTGTTATGGAGATTGCACTAACAAAGATATTTACTTTTCTTACACAGATTTTCAGTGAAATACGTCTTGAAAGGATATATGACCCTGTTAAGGCAGGAGCAACAATTAGTTACTATAGAGGCCTATAAAATATTTGTTCAGTGCTCTCTCAAGTATGCGGCCTAGATGCTTCACAAAGACGGTGTCACCATCATAAATTAAGCAGCGATGAAATGCTTGACTGTCTTCTATTGTTCCAGCTTGATACACAAAGTCCTATGAAGTCCATGGCTTTGCAGTAGCATCATATTTAAGTAACCCACCAGAAAATCAGGTTGGAGGAGTATTCCTTGTCGTTTTTTTAGTTCTTTTGAGAAAAGGTCATGTTTCTCCTCCTTTCGAAGTACAGCTCATGCTTACTAGATGCTGTTTTGAAAAGATTAATATTTTAATGTTGTGTTTTAGCATTTATAGCATGTAGTGACAATATTCTAAAATACTGAGGGGAAAAAACCTTGGATCAGCTCTTAAAAGACACCCTTGGAGCACATTCTTGAACCATGCAAGCCATTGAACCATTAAAAGAGTGTCTGATTCTCTGAGGCACTCGACACTTGTAGTGCAGTGCAACAGGAACTTCAAATTTCCACTGCATTTTTAAGGAGCCAAAGGAGATCAACATCTCCTCAGACCTGGCTTTTGAAAGGTGATCTAAAATGACCCTGACAGTTACATAGTAAAAGGAATATCCACAAGATTTTAGGAGTTCTTTCTGTGTATTCAGTCTTCTTTCAGATGTAAGGAAAAAATAAAGAAAATGAAAGCAGATGAGGGAAATGTTAATTTATTGCTAAATAGTTCAGTTTTGGTGCTACTTACTATGCAAAAAAAATCTCATTCCTCTGAAATAAAATATAAAAAAGCAAAAAGTAATCAAAAATTGAACAACAAAAAGTGTTCTTTCACAAAAAAAAAAAAAAAAAAAAAAAAAAGACAAAATCATTCCAGTTGATATAAGGTGACCATCCACTCTGAAGCCTACCCACAAATACCATGTGCATGGAATTTATCTTCTACAAAGCTTTCACTCTAATTCATTAGTTCCTTCATGGACTTATAAACTGCATTAGCTCTCCTGTGCAGAAATCAGCACTGTTATGAAGCTCTTGAGCAGATGTGGTACAAGAAAGCCTTCTGATTTTTTTTTAAACTCGGAGAGTAATGACACTGCAATATCATGTGGTGAAGGAGCAATAATTTGATAAACATTGTCTTTCCATTAGATTAGAGCAATTAATCTGATTCTAATTTAGCTGAAACATTACCATAGTGGAATCCCTAGAGCCCTATGAATAATCTCTAAACACATTGACACACTCAGCAGACAAACATTATCTCCACTCATACTGTTATTCCATATGGTCTCCTCCCATTCTGATGGAGGGCACCCTGCTGTTTCAATCAAATAAATGTCAATTATCTGAGATAGATTTTTAGTTCACGAGCTCAGGCTTACAATTCAGCCACTGAGTCTTTGGAACAATTGTCTGCATTTCTTCCCTGAAATTGCTGCTGTCTCCTTTTTCAGCTGCAGACTTTGCTGTATTGTAGTTAAACTCTGTTGCATTATACAAAGTTTCAAAGGCTATCTCTTGAAAAATGATAGGTACAGAAGTTCGTTTGTACCTGGTCACAAAGCAGCAAAGGATAGAATAAATGGCAGAGGAATTTGCCACATGCACTTCTTTACCCTATTAGTTGGGATGGCCATGTTTTGCCTTTTCTATTTGTTTGTATAGCAGGCTGCCCAAACTTTGTTTGACTAAGAGCTGCTTGGACAATTTGCTAAGATCTTACTTTTCTAAGGCAATTGCTCCTAAGTCTTTTGAGTTGATGGATTACTGTCACATTTCACCACTTCTCACAGGTTGCCTTTCTCTTTTAGTTGAAAATGTTATAAAGGAACATAGGCAGCAAACTGCCTATGTTACCCTTACAAGCCATACTTTTGACTACTGCTACAAGACATAAGCTACAAACTTATCCAAAATATCCACAGTACTCAGACTACCTGGCATATTTGCCTAACATAAACCTTGTAATTATTACGGCCTCTGACACAGAGGGAGTGATGTGTAATGCAGACTGCTTACAACCTAATGCCCTTATTAGAGAGAAACAACCCAAGCTCTCCAGCAGTCTGAACAGAGCACTTTGCACCCCAACTCATTATTACATTATATGTGATCCTTCTTGTTAAGGATAACGTGGTTTTCTTCTGTGGATGTGAGATGTTAGGCAAATACAGTTGATGGGAAGGAAGGATGGAGGTGGAACATTTTATTGCACTATACTTTCTGTGGTTTTCAATTCTTTTGATAGTGGAATTGCTGTAGCAGATGACACTCCATCAAAACATCAAAAAGTGTGTTAGATAATCCTATCATCCTGGCTGAAAGGTAGCATTAGTTGACTTGTCATAGATGATTATTTAGTTAGTCTGCCTTAAAGAGGGCATCTCTGTGTTCATATTAGGAACATCAGTTGGCAATCTGTTATGGAGAAAGTCCAAAAACTGCTGAAAGATCTGCCATGTTGTAATGATACTTGATATTTGGCTGGGCATAAATGATATGACCATCACATGAGGAAATGTTTGTTGAATTGATCTGTATAGGAAACTGTTTCTTTGAATGTGTGTGAAGTACTGTGTGACATTGCACTGGCTGAGATAATCTTTGGCTTGGAAAAACTCTCAGGTCAAATAAGCTGGAATGGTAAGTACAGTATGGTTTCTCAGCAGCTTTAAACCATACCTGTGAATCTGTCCTATTTTGACTTTCTTAGCTGGAAACACAGAGACTCTGTTGCTAAAGTGGAGTGATTTGCATATAGCAATTCCATGCATTTCAATAGAAGACAGGGCTTTCTTGCAGAGCTGTATGGTTATTGGTTTCTAATATACAGTTTTAGGCTAACTGTAATTGTACATTGTAGAAATAAAAAGTATCCCCTACTTAATGGATTTGGACACACTGTCACCATTAAACTGCTAATAAAGGCTTGCTTGAGGACATTGTGGAACAACACACTTCTGTTAGCGTTACTCAATAAAACTATTAATACGACCAATTTGACTTGAAATGTCTCTTGTCTTGTAAAGCATCAGGTCATTAACTTTAACAATGTCAGAGAGTTCTGACTATCAAATTCAACTAAATTAATAGCTAAGAGCACACTTTGTAATGTGCAAAGTATTAATGTGCTATTGGATGTAAATAAACTGAGCAACCTTCAAATGCTTCAGGAAGAATGGCACTCGTACGTGCAATAAAAAGAGGCAATGAGAGACATGAGGCACAGAAAGAAATAGTAGTGATTCTTGAACTGAAGATCTGAAGTAAAGAAGAACAGTACTGAAGAACTGAGACTCCCTTGTAATCACAGTGCTATGCTAGTACTCGGGGTCTCTCAGAATAAAACATGTCATATGCTATAAAGAAAAAAGAAGTAGATGAGTAGGCACACAAAGGAGAACTCTACAGGTACCTCTGTGTTCTCATTTTAGTTCAGATCAGGAGTATACCTCTGAAGCACAAATTTTCATCTTTCCTGTTTACTTTGTTTCAAATTGTAGAGAGGTCTTATAGTGCATCAAACTGAACTGAAAGATATGGTCCAAGAGTGCACCTAATCTACAGTGCAGCTATTCATGGCCATTCAAGTCCATGGGAACAGACTGAAGTTAGGCTCAAGTAAATACACTGAAATTCTCATAAAGTGGATGCTGAGTCCTCGGTACCAACCATTTCATTCAACAAATCCACTTGTATTGGGCTGCACTGCTTGTTAAGGCAGACATAGCAGGTGAAACACAACAGGAACTCTTTCTCCTGCCCCACAAACATGCTTGATACCTGATCAGTCATAAATATTGATCGAGCTGCTAGCAATTGTCCTAATCACGTTTAGGGAAGTCATAGCTTTAAGCCTATTTTTAGGAGCACCTGTGGTTGCTCTTGCACAGGCAATTCCAAAAGTAAAATTTAATTATACAAGTTAGTGCGTAGTGCAGGCAGTGTGAATGCAGAAGGGGAAGATAAAGCAATGATGGGAACTGAACAGATTATTTTTGAATTCCTATAGATGTGCAATGCTTTGTTTTTCCTCCTTTTCTTTGAAGCAAAGTCTGGTCCTCTACTTAAAATAAACTTGGTAACTGACTGGCTGAGGGGCAGCTCTACTGAAAAGGGCGTTGCGGTTATGGTGCCGAACTGAAGGTACTCTCATTGCAAGTAAGACAAACTGAATATTGGTGTACATTAGGAGGAGCATGGCCAGAGGGCCGAGAGCAGTTATTCTTCCCCAGTCAGCGCTAGTGAGGTTTTACCTAGGACCCCATTCCTGATATTTGGTTCTTCTGTTCAAAAGATTTGTGGAGGAACTGGAGAGGGTCCAGCCAGCATCCTACAGCAATCTGAAGGGCAGTTACAAAGCTGACAGAACAGCAGCTCTTCATAGTACTGACAGATATATAACAAGCGACAACAGGTAGATATGGAGGCTTGGGAGGCTTAAGCTGGTCATTAGGAAAAAAATTTTCTCTATAAAAGTAGTGAAGCACAGGAGCAAGCTACTAAGAAAGATTGTGTAATCTCTGTTGCTGGATATTTTGAAGAACTGACTGGGCAAAGCCACTGCTTGATCTGATCTGGTGCTTGGACAAGGTGACCTTCAGAGGTTCCTTCCAACCAGCACTGTTATGACTGTATGACTCTGCAAAGTGAACTTATGTACATACTAGGGGAATTACATGTTGAGTAGTTTTATTAATTAGGATTTGGCCTGGCCTAATCTTGCAAAGGATCATAAGTATAGATAAGTCTTATCTTATCTACATAAGTATATCACTCACCGTGACACCCAAAGTCTCTAACAATTATCTGGGGAGTGTCTGCCTCTTTTCATCTAAGGTTCCTTAGCAGGGAAAGGGGTAAAACCAAGCTTGAAAAAATAAAAGTATAGCCTTGGAGAGTCTGACTTACTGTTGCTGAGAGGAAGAGTAGGAGTGGTAGCTACTTCTTGAATGAGGCCCCTCATTCTGCTGCTCGGAAGTAGCTGCTGCCCTGCACATCCTGATCTTCCCAGTTGCATTGACAGCAATGGCCAATTTCGACCTTGGCAGTCTTCTGCCCTAGGCAGCTACCTACGTCACCTTGATAACTAGCGAGGGCCTTGATAATTAGCTCTGACCAGCTAAACTTGTTCCAGGGAACACAGCAGTTGTGCTCAAGATACTGAACAGACATCTTCGCCTCCACCTATTGAAGGCTGTTTCTCCCAATGGTGTGACCCAGTGGTACAGGTTAGGGGCAGAAACAGGTATCTCCATCGTCTTAGTCAGAAACCTAAACATTCATAGCTTTACTAGTGTATTGGGAGATCAAGCCATAAGCTGACCTCGGAAATGCAGCACATATGGAATGGCAACTAGGTCTGACTTACAGATATTACCCAGAGAGGCAGACCTGGATGGGCGTCTTCTAAAAAAGCAGCTGCCTGGGTGATGGCTTCTCTTCACTGTCTCTCATTCAAAAACAAAGCTTTCTCATTCAAAAACAAAGGGATCAGTAATGTTGGAATTACATCACTTCATCTCTGATTTTAAAATTACTTTTCCTTTTAAAATACATTTTCCCCAAAGTTCAACTTTTATGATTAACTTCTTGATTAACTTCATTATTAGATTATTTTTCTTAGAAGTCAGTGACTTTATTCTGTTATTCATTTGCTTTCTGATAGTCATGCAAGAGAAACTTTCGGTGTTGGACTGAAGAAGAAGATTCTGTTTACAATATGACAGTCTATTAGAAAATGGTAAATATGAACCTTTGTCTACAAGACTCTAAATGGATTTTTCCCGTTTTGTTTTCAAGATGTGACAAAATTACTAGGTAGCCTATGTACCTGAAGCCAGAAATGCACTGGGAGCTGAATACTGTCAACACTACTAGCGAAGCCTGATTTTAGTTCCATCACAACACAGCAGAGTTCTACTTTCATGGTGCATTAATTCAACACCTGCAGGCACTCTCGTTCCTTGCTCAAATTACAGGCTGTCTTGTGAGTGGTTAAGGCTGTGGTCTGGAGTGTGGAGTAAAGTCATGCAGTCTACAGTGATTTGCACAGGGACAGATCCTAATATCCATGACTTCTGTTACAAATGCTCACTCTTGTGGGAGATAAAGGATGAAACATATCCAAGATGCTTTACTGACACGACTGGTTTTCAGAGTTCTTCCCCTCTACCTAGTCACCTTTTAAATATTCCATTCTTTTAGTTAGGAATGAAAAAAAACTTCAGAGCTGAAAAATGATTAATATCCAAATCTATTTATTTGTTTATCTATCATTTGAAAAATTTAATCTAGTTATGCTGATCTATAAAAGCCACTTCAATCCTTGAAAAAAAGATTTTTAAGTATAGGATCACATGAATTAGAAAAAAAAAAGCCAATCCAAAAGCTTGGCTTCTATTATTTGTATTAATACTTTAAACTAGAAGCATTAAGGAAGTTCAATTTAATTCAAAAACAGGCTTTTGAAAGCACCGTTTGTCTGTTGGACTATTGAACTACTCCAATTGCCGTGCTAGCAGGAGGGACTGGAAGTAACAAAGAGGCTGGAGGGGAGGCCATGAATAAAAAAAAGACACTTATTTCAGTAGCTTGGGTAAATGTTTAACAGTCATAGTGAGACTGCTGTGGGGCAAATTAATTTGCTCATGTAGGCAATGTGTTATTGTTATTTCTTAGTTTTCTCTAGTATGGCAGTTGCTTTATAAGGTCTCTGCCCTGCAGAGGAGAAAACAAGGGTATGTGTCTGAACTCAGCAAAGAGTAGAAGCTGCTGCCTTATACCAGGGAAAACACTACACCTCAGCTGTCTGGAGAAATGGCACTGCTGCGTTCCTGAGGTGCCTAGTACTGCACTGATTTACGTCTCTTGGCTGGTTTCTTGCCTTTAGGCAACTAGCTCTCAAGCCTCACCAGAACTATGAAATGAAAGCTACTGCATCCTCAGGAGCAGGTGCTCGGTGGTACCTCATCTCCGTGGTGGAAGGTCCTGCAAATTCCTGCTGGTGTTCACAGTGAGCCAGTTATCTCAAAAAAGTCATGGTGATATTCATTTTTTTAAATGAGATATGCGTACAGTTGCGTACTGTTCCAATCTAGGTTCTGAAGCAAAGGTTAACACCTTACATGGGCTTTATGGGGACTATTCAGAGGTTGTAAAATTAGGATGTAAAAACACAGACCTTAAGAGTGCTGAACCGGTCATACCACACGGCTTTCTAGCTCCATATTCTGTCCCTGATGGTGGCCAAAAGCAGATATATAGGAAAGAGTATAAGAACAGGGTGCAATGTACTTCCCTGGATACTTTCCCTGTTTGTAATCATTTGCATCTCAAAGACTTCCTAACTGGGAGATGTTTTCTTCGAATTTATAGTCTTAAGTTGTTTCTGGTTTGTGAAATTGTTCAAGCTTCTCCTTGAATCTATGTAAGCTTTTAGCTTCTGCAACATCCTGTGGCATGAAGTTCATAATATGTAATCTTTGCTAAGATCACAGCCTCAAAGGTCATGCTAACTCCTCACGTCAACAGGATTCAGTCCCCCATTGCCATCACAGCAGGACTGGGCCGCAAGAAAAGCTCTTCTCCTCTACCCTCTCTCAGTACCTGTTAATACATGTTAATATTGATTAATGCACTCACTGCATATGGTATAGACACTTGTTTTACTCCCCATCCACCCAGGATACATTAATCAACACTACAGCATGGTACAGTATGTCATGTCTCATTGCTTAAACGTTTTCCTACTCCCTTATGTTGTCATTAAATTGAAGAAAACTAAGTGCTCAGATAGAAGTAATAGATCAGCGTAACCGGATTTGTCTTAATACAATTGAGATAAAATCGCTCAGAAGAGCTTTAAAGAAGATCTTTTTGGGTACAGAAAAACTTTTTGAGGAGTTGAATCACTGAGTATTGCTTCCTTTAACTGCAGTAAAAAAAAGATCCTTTGTTCTGCTCCTGTGTGTCCCAGATGAAGATACTATTTTTCTCTCTCCTCTCTCCTGCAATTTTTTTAAATTTTCAGATTTATTGGCTTCTGAAAGGCATCATCTCAGCTTCTCAAGCCTTTAGTTTGTGAAAAAAGTGTCATTTTAATAGGTTATGGGCTAAGTACAACTCTACTGTGGCTTAGTTCATTGGTAGTGGCCCTCTGCTTGTCTGATGTTAGTCACCAGGAGTTAAGTGCCTGATCTGAGCAGCTGGCTCTGTAGTTGGCACAGAGGGATTGATGACTCTTGAGAAAGATTTATTTCACACTGTGGCAGGTGTTTAAAATCAACCTCTAGAGATATCTTTCTTGCTTTATTGATTACAGGTTATTGATTCATTGTAGACCACTTCAGACTACACATTTACTCTGGGAAAAGTTAGACCCTAGGAGACCCTCCATCAAGTTGGTAACTACAGTTATAGGACAAAGTAGCATGACAGGAAATGAGTTGTATTTGGTATAACAGGCTTCAACTATATAAAAAATCATATTCAGTGGACATAAATAATGGAAAATGTCAGTGTTTTCACATAAGCATAATGCACAGAACACAAACTAAAAGGACTACTGGGGCAGGCCACGGGCTGCTTCTGGTGTGAATGGTCACTTGTGTGAATTGTCCTGTTATAGCACATGTTACTAATTCATATGTGCAATTCATCACTAAAGCAATATTGCTGAGCTATTCCACAAGAGCAGGAAGTGGCAGAAACTGTCCCCCAGTCAATACAGTTACATTTGGCTGCTGTGACAGTGACAATAATGGGAGAGCTGAAGAGCTGAAGACTATCACCAAATGTTTTGCAATCTGTTCTGTGGTGTCTGAGCTGCCTTTAAGATACGTAAAGTTTCTTTTATGCTTGTTTCTGAGGCTGTAGACCCAAACGTATCTCCTATTACCTAAGAAATATCTGAGCTCACACACAATCTAGTAATTGCATGCCATATTTTAATGCTTGCACAGTATGACTAGCTTATAGTTGCTCATGCAATCCTTACCATACTGTTTCCTCACTACTGAATGCATTCTCCATGGTCCATTAATGTAGTTTGGATAGGAAATTCTGTTAAATAAAGCCACAGTTTCCTTAGTGCTTTTTATTAAGCATGTAAAGACCATTATCAATATGCCTTACAGATTATTGCTGCTATCTGGATAGCAGGTAGCAACTGTGATATTCTTATGTTCATCGCATCTCAGTTACTGTGAAATAATAGATACCATCAGGCCTTCGGAGCATTGCAAAGAGAGCTTATGACACAAAGAATAAGTCCAGAAGGACTTTATGCAGGAAGGATTTTGATGCATAATTGAGAGCCTTTTCATGAAATGATGCTTTCCAGAGTATTTATGCAGTGTCTTACATCTTTAAACAACTGTACAAACAATAAATAATCCTCCCCATCAGTGTCACTATATCCTATTGAATAACTCCTTAGGGCACTGTAAATAAAGGTTATCTTTCAGCCATCAACAACAAGCAGAAGAAAAAGAATTTCCCTACTGACTTTCACGAAGTTTGCAGTGGTGTTTTGATTTGATTCTGCATTTTTGATAGAAGCTTAGTGTTTGCCTGTTCAGAGGCACTCAAGTCCATCAGGTTCACAAAGCCCACAAGCCCCTGAGGGATTTTGGAAGCCTGATGATGTGTTTGGAAAACTTCACCACAATCTGTTCTCCAGGGTACATTTGAAACTTTGCTTCTGTTGAAAACTGTCAGGACTATCCCTAGGCATGTCTGCAGGACAAAAGCAGACCAGCCTGCTCCTGCTCTAAACAAAGATTACTAGCTCAGGTTCAGCCAGCTCAGATAATTAGGCAGCATACATTTACATCTAGCTATCCTCACCACTATCCTCACATACTTAGACAACAAATGTTTCTAGATAAATACACAAGTCCTCATCATGCTAGTCCAAGTTAAAATATTACTCATTGCAAAGTCCCTATGAGGTAAGAAAATCCTGTAGTCTTAATTTTACAGATGATAAACTGATGCTTAGTGGCAAGATTGTTAAAGGTACTTTGGTAGTCTTTGGATTTCCATAGGACTACGGTCCCTGAACACCAGTAAAACTCTTATGCTGAGATGTACCCAGTTACATTTGCAGGAGCCTATCAGCTGATGCCAGGAAATGAGTTCCCCTTGCTAGATATTTGAGATCAAATTTATTATCCCTTTCTTGCCTTCAAATTAAACCAAGTGGAAGGAAGGGAAGGAAATATTCTTAGCAGAAAAATAAACATCAACTATAAATCCATTTTTCTCTCTTACTTTACCTTTTTGTTTCGCCTGCAACCTCTTTCTTGCACTTGCCAGTGAAAGAGCTGAGAACCAATTGTTTTCTGTGAGCATCTTTTGGCTTTAGAGCAGGGGTTGATAAGGGAGTTCAGTGCAGTTTTCCAGAGTGAATAGGGATCTCTGGGGCTCAAGTTAATTTTTATGGTGCTGGACCAAATGATATGGATATGCTTGCTTGGGTATCATCTGCACTCAATTTTGCACACATTTTATGCCACATAGTAGCACCTGATGAGCCAACATGCACAACAGACCCAGTATATGTCCACCACCCTTCCATTACCTTCAGTAGAAGTCCTACATGGCAGAGATGCCTTCAAGTAAGAGTGGAGTGAGCTCTGCCTGCAATTTACTAGTCATCCTGCTGCAACGAGCCAAGAAAGTTGAGTTAAACCATGTTTATGGTGATATGCTGAAGAGTCATTTACCTGGTGTAATTCTTGTTTTGTGCTTGTGAAATTAAAATACTCTTATAAGGACTTGGGGTAAAAAAGTAAATGTCTAGGGAAATCTTCTTAGGTAGGGATTTTTTTCCTTCTAGCTGATTACTGAAAGCTGGTAATGCATCTCTTTATTCCTCTCCATACTCCAGCAAAGTTGCATTCCAGTCAGCAAGAACTCTCCACTATTTTTCTCTTCCCCTGCTCAGAACAGAATATTCAGATCCCTGGTGCTATATGTGAGAAGAGGCCTACATCTCATGCCTCTTTAGCATGTAGATACAAAGGGCTGAAATTCAAACTTGCTAGATTATCAAGTAATTTCTCATTCATATTTATGAATATTTTTACCTGATTTCTTTACCAAGGGATTTTTCTGGCAGACTTCCAAGTAAACAAAACTTAGCTTTGTAAAGTAATGAAAATGCTAATTTATCTAGGAGAATGTGTTGTGAATTTTCTCTCTAAGTCACAGTTCCAGAGATGGCTGTAGTAGTGATTGCTGGGGTTATTCATGTGGTTCAGTCCCTTGCTGAGGATAAAATCAGTTATTACATTGAGCGTAAAGTGTGGTTCGGTGTTTTAGGAAGGTACACGCTCGTGGTCTATGTGGAATGCCTTCCATGGTCCTACCTGAATGGTGACATTCAGTGCCATGGTCATATCTCTCATTCCTGCCTGGCAGAATGCTTTGACCAACACTTTGGCATTCCTGTCACTGGGAGGTTGTGCTGCTTCTCCTCTGTGTATTCCTCATGACAAAGCGTTTTCTTTCCCAGCTGCAGCACAAAGAAACAAAACTTGAAGCTCAACCAAAGGAGAAAATTGAAAAAAATCTCGGTGATATCAATCAAAGAAGACATGAGTAACCTGAAGAACGGGTGAGCTATAGATTTCCACATTTAGAGGATGTTGCTTGCTTTATACTTTTTCAACTTCTTAGTACGGTTGGTGATCAAGAAGTGTTTCCGGCATTTCTCATTAGGGCTCACCTGCCCAGAGTCAGTGGCCTGTCTATATCATGCAGCACTTAGCTCTGCCAGGCTCTTATGACTACTCAGTCATGGAATCAGTGAAAAAGAGGATGTCTATTTATGTGCTTACATGCTATGTTTGCTATTGTTATCATTACTGATTTTTTTCCCTGTATGATGTTAAACACTATGTTATGATATTAAACACTATGTACTGGGAGAGTCACTATGGTGTGAAAATCCTGCACTGGAAATTTTAGTACTGTTTTCAGGATGTTACATAGATGTATTTGCACAAATTAATCCTAAGCAGATAAGAAAATTCATTTTTGACTCCCCCATCCCCCAAACTAATTTTCTCCTTTTGGTATAACATAATGAAAATATTTGTATTTTCAAACTGTCAGACTGACATGTCCCTGGAAATCTATTTCATATACATTTCTATTGAAATATGTTACTTAATAAATATTGAATACTATGTGTATCTTCAGTTGCATTTCGTTTTTTCTTTCCCATTCCTTATTATAGTGACTGTAGAATTGGCAGCTATCACTGTATATCTGGATATAGCATACACTCACTGTGCTGAGTTGTTGGTAACTCAGAGCTGCTGAGTTCAGTTTGTCAGAAAAAGGTGTTGAGACTTTCAGGGCTAGTGTGAAGAAAAAGAGATCCAGAAGCGCGAGGGCTGGAATCAAATGCACCAGAGTGACCAACAGCTATGTTCAAAATCTTAATCTTATGGCATTCCCCAGGTTATACTAAGAAGAAAAAGATTTGAAACTAAGGGGAAAAAAAGTAAGCTGAATGCCAGGACTTCAAAGAATGAAAGATTTATTAGGCTATGAAATAGTTAAATCACAGCTGAGAGGAAGGCACATAGTCCTTAAGCTGTTGTGTAGAACAACCTTTTGTTGGTGGTTATAGTTTCTGATAGGGAAACTCAAGGACAGGTACCCATGAGTAAGTTCTCCTTGGGGTCATATATACTATACTTCATTCCTGTCTGTTCCGGGAAGGAGAGGAAAGAAAGGAGATTGCAGTGTGAACTCTTCTTATCAGGAAACTGTAAATAGCTTGTGTTTGACACCATACACGGACATTATCAAAACAACAGGGACTAAATCCATACTTGCATTGCGTATATTAAAAAAGTAAAATTTTATTAGGTTGATTGAAATGCTACTCAAAGAGAGCAAAGGGATCAACAAACTAGCCTAGGCAGGACCTAGGCTGGCATGAACTCCTTTCATGATGAGAAAGGCTTCCACATACGGTGGAAGTCTTGTACTTCTGATAATAATGCAAAATGTTTCATAAACAATTTTAGTCATTAATGTAAGAGGCATGACTTTTCAAGCTCTCCAAATGTCGGTTGTTCTCATTGACTTTTATTATCTTCTGAAAGAGAGTTTTATCTTTTATTCCTAAATTGATAATATTTTTGAAGAGAAAACAAAACAAACCAAAACCAACAAGAGTGGGACTGGGAATATTCTGATTTATGGCAACAGTAAAGACCTGAGGCTTTAGCAATGGTCCATGTTGGGTTGCTGTGCTTCATGTTTTTGTCATACTTTGTCTCTCTCTGCTTAAATTCAGTCCCAAAGCTACTGGCTAAATTTAGTCCCCTGTTCTGCAGGGGAAGAGCAGAAGCACCATACAGACAGTTTTTCTTGGTTGAGAAAATATGTTGGCTCTCTGATAGTGTTCCAAAAAAATTTTTAAGCAGTGATCTACATCATCGAAGTAAGAAATATCAAGATATATCTAATAGGAGAATTGCGCCAGGAAGTATATTCATATTTAAGAAACTAGTCTGATCTTAAACGAGTGCCACAATGGACTGTGGATATTTTTTGCTTTTAATTTTGTGGCAGCATGAGCTCTGCTCTCTATATACAACATAACACTCTTTGTACAGACAAAGTGGAAATGTCATCTGTCCAAATACACTGCCTCTATGAGCCTTGGGCTTGATGACCTTATGCCTTTTTGGTCTTCTGGTTCAACTGCAGTACTTTTATTATTGGCTTTAAAGCAATTAAATGTAGTCTGAAAGCCTTTCTTATTTCCTGCTTCTTTTTTTTTCCCCTTTCTCTTTTTCTTGTTTCATTGTAAAAAAAAAGATACTGATTATGTCAAGGACAAATGCTTAGATTATGGATTTTTTCTTTTTGATTACTATTTTTATTACAAAGCAACCCTGAAGACCTTTTAATTCTTTTGGTTGTTTAAAGCAGCTTCATGGAAACATGACATCTCAGATGTGAAGATAGTATAATTAAGTGTAAAATTCTGTTTGCCAGGACTCTACTACAGTAAGATCCTAAGAGATTCAGCAAAATGGAAAGGGTCAGTAAGGATTTAGTGGAATTTGATAGGAGGCCCCATACAAATATCCAGGTGAAACTGTAAACATACATTCTGTGATGAATATTATGCCCTGATGAAAATAAAATACCTGTGTTTTAATCTTTCATTCAGAATAAAGATTTGCAGTATAATGACCTGATTTAGCTAAAAAAAAGGAGGGAGAAAAAAAAAAAAAGCGCTGACAGCTGAGAGCAGAAGGGGGATTAATCTCTGAAGTTGTTAATCTTTATTTCCCATCCTCTCATCATTGTGCAATCAGAGCAAAGTAAGAACTAGCTGCCCTAATACAGCTCAGACTGTGTTGCTCAGAGAAAAGGAAGGCACAGTGGAGAGAGATTTTTTTCCATTATTTACAGACAGAGGAGCTGACAAGAAAACTGAGAGAAATGGAGCCAGTTAGTCCATCTCCCAGTCTGCCTGCGGCTTAGGGCAGGAGCAGGCTGGCAACGGCTGCGTTCAGCACCAGGTGCACCAGGGGTGTCCTAGATTGCTTGCCTGGTCAGGTGGGTGCAACAAGACGAGATGTTTCACAAAGTGCATTAAAAGTGCTTTCAGCACATTGAATAGATAACTATCACGCTTTTCATTTTCATGTTTGACCTTCAGCACATCTGACAAGTAGGGAAGGAAGAGACGAAGCCATTGTATACATTAGAGTGCTCTTCTGATCTATCTGTCCATATGTTCTCTTGGCCTATGACATGACGCCCATTCTCATTCCACTTGTGAGAGCATTTACTGCCATCGACTTACTGCATTCCACTATGCACCATTAAATGCCAGTGGTTGTTGCAGGAGGATGATTAGAAAATCACTCTGATTGATTGACTGCAGTTGCACTTGAAGGTAACACAACATACCCATGTACTTTTTACATTAGCTATTAGAACTAATGCTTCAGCAATCACATTTTCAATAGTCACCATGTTTAAGTATCAAGGGACACAAAGGGTAGAAACAAAACATTTCATAGAGGTGTTAGAGGCAAGAGAAAGATCAAGGAAAAAATTGGATTCACTTTTCAACAGAATAATAAAATATACTACTAAAAAATGAGGCTGAGAAGGTTGAAGGATATTTAGGGATTAGGGATATTTTTGTGTCAGCCGTCACTAAAATAGTCACTTGTAGTCATAAATGTAACAAAAGTAAACTCAGAAGCAGGTGGTAAGAAAGGAGCAGGAGTAAGAAAGGCTGATTGGAAAGTATTTAGATGTTGGATGTTTACATAAAGTCTGAGTCCCTGTTGTGAAGCTTGGAAGGAGCAATCTAGTAGTTATTTTTGATAATTCTTGGAGCATGTGCAGGCTTTGAGAGACTGGGAAAGAGAAAGCTTAGTATTTACCTTTGGAAAGGGGTGAAGTGAGGAACTGAGTATTATAGACTGGTCTGTTTAGCTTCAATTTCTCAAAAATATTGGAAAAAATAATAAAAGTGTTTGTAAACACTCGGAGGATAATAAGGAAATGAGTTAAGAGCCATCATGGATTTGCCAACAGCAGATTATGTCAAATCATCTAATTTCTTTCTACAACTACATAAACTCCATCCTTATGGATATGGAAGAAACAGGTGATGATATGCTGCTTTCTTCTGATAATTTCTGATGTTATCTCTTAGAGCGTTTTATAAACTAGCTAAGGAAGCACTGTGTAGATTTAATTTTCATAAGACTGGCATGAAACTGTTTGGAAAACTGTATAAGAAAGTAGTTATCAAAAGCTCACTATTAGTCTGTCATGTGTGATACTTTTCAATATTTTCATGAATTTTCAGATGATGCCAACATTTTAGAAGCAGGCTGGAGGACAAGATTAGATTTCAGATAGAGTTTGACAATTTAAAGTCTAAAGCAGTAGAATGCTGTTCAAAAGAAGGATTTGAAGATATTAAGCTTGGACAGGAATAGTATTCTTATGTTAACACATATTGAACAGTAAGAGGTTAGGTTAGATCTGGGGTCACAGTAGATCACAAACTGAACAAGATTAGAGAAGGTAATTTTGCTGTGAGTTAATAGGATACTTACACAGGAGTATTATCTGTTGGGCATGTGAATTAATCATTGGCTTCATTAAATTTTGGTGAAGCCTCCTCTGGAATATTGCATTCAGTTTTGAGTACTACTTCATGAAAGATTTGTATCAGTTGAAAAGATTGCTGAAGAGAGATATGAGGAATATTGCAGGGCTAGAAAAGTGACTTTTGAGGAAAGGCTTAAGGAACTGGGATTGTTAAATTCAGAAAGGAAAATACTGGGGGGGGTGGGGGGGGGGGGAGGAACATAATGGCTGTTGCACAGCTTAAGGGAAGGGGTAATTGTTCCCCTCATGGATAGAACAAGAGAAAACAGGTAGACTTCAAAATACTTGTGCCATACTTCTAAATGTATAACATGACAGAAGAGCTTTATTGCATATATGAGACAGTTGTGAATGAGTTAGAAGTTCAGAACTATTCATCATTGTAGCAAGCCTTAGTCCTTGATTCGTCTTGAGGCATCTAATTGTCTTAAGTTGGGCTCTGTAGCAAAATGGTGCATGAAATTGCCACTTTGGAAAATGCTAGCTTTGCTCACTGTATTTCAGCTTCCAAAAGGAAACTTCTACTGTCCTCCTTGTAATCTTCTTACTCTTACATTTCCAGTCTATAAATACATTGGCACACAAACTATGATCCCCAAAGTTTTTTTGTTAACGAGTTTTCCTGTTAAATTCCAGGGTTGTAAGGTCAGTTTCCAAGCATTTGGATTTCTGTTTCATCAGGAGACTCTGAGCTCTGTTATTAGGATTGTTGATTTTGGTTTGTAATTGCAATCAAAACTGAATAATTAAAAAAAAAAAAAAAAAAAAAAGGAACAGTGGCTCAAAATGATTACCAGTTGTAATTACAAACGAAAATCAACAATCATACAGCCAGCTGGCACCGTTTGCTTTTTTTCTGTTCACTACAACTATTCTTCCTCCATTTCCCCTCCTCACTTAGAAGTGGACACCTCTTCCACTTGCTGCGTAACTCTGCTTGCAAGGATCAGAGCTGGGATCTTACAGAAAGCTACTGCGAGGAGGTGTCTCCCGCGAGATGCATTCTCTCCACGTGTGGGGCCTTCATCGTCTCTCAAGAACCCATCATACGAAGAATGCCTCTCACTGAAGGAAACCTCAAATAGCCAACAGAGTTGGTGATTAAAAACTTTCATTATTGTTTGTTAAACAGACAGCTGGAAAACTGATTATCAGTTGGCAGTTCTAATTTCTATTACCGTATATCTAACTCCTCTTTGAAAAGAATTCAGATTTCTCATTTAATAATTTAACTATATTCTTTTTGTCTGGATGTCAAATCATAGATTTGCAAAATGAAATTTGAAAGCATGTCCAGAGGTAAAGAACATCTAAAAGAACGTAGATTATGTAGAAGGGTACATTAGCGTATAAAAGACAGGAAAAGGTAAAGAATAACTTCTATAACTTCTTCACGGCTGTTAAATATTCTGTAAGTTTGCAGCATCATCTAATACAATGTTTTGTCATGGGCTATACAGACAAAACAATTATAGCATAGGCATTATAAATAAATGAGCCCAAAGTACAGATGCAGAAGAAGCGAACAAGAAGAGAAGTTTGAGTACTGTTGTTCAAACTGGTCAGGTACCACTGTGTAACCTCCTTCAACCACCTAAGTACCCTATTAACAGGCCTTGGTTGCAAATTCAATACTGGCTTTCTAGAAGAAAATGAATTACACTTATGTCCAGTGTTTTCTCACTAAATATGGTGATGTAAGAGAAAATGTATACTTTCAATGATGTTTAAATTCTTGCAGAAATGTTCAGGAGAATGAAGTGATTGGAAAAATGCTGAGATTTTCTAACATTCAGACCCATGAACTACAGTACTGCTGTTGAGAAAGTTTCTCAGTAGCAGCCCATCAAGACTTCCCTCTACAGAAAAAAACTAAATAAAAGGCTTGTTGTTCAATATAACCTATGGAGACCTGAGACCTTGCCTGTGATCTCTTTAGTTTAAAAGTGAAGTAGCAACTTCCTGGAGATTACCTGACCCAAACTGCAAGGCTCCAAGCGGCTGTGAAAATTACTTTCTTTAGATCAAAATGAACTGCAGAGCTGAGACACTGATGGAGTAGAAGAAACATCACCTCTTGTGATATATAGGATTTAGGTAGCTTTTTTAATGTTTCAAGAAGCATCTAATGCTACTGCCCGACATTGAGAAATCACCAAAAACCAGGCAGAGCATGGGTACACACAGACCTGACAAATCAGTCTATATTTAGTGAACACAATTATGTGTATTTCAGTTATACCATCTTCCTGTTGGTGTGCAAATACAAATTAAAATACAATATTTTCTTAGAATTAAACACTTTTCTTTGTTTCCTCTTTTGCTATATGTTAGGAATTTACACATTATTTCTAAAAGCTCATATTAAAGAACAGACCTGATGATTTTAATAACATAATTGAAACTAATATTTGTTACGTTTTGTGATACTTTCTATTCAAATGTTTGAATATTTGTGTATTATGGGAAGAAGCCAAAAAGAGTGCATTGTGCTTGTGGGAACGTGATGTTCTGTGTGCATGCTTTGTATTTGATGTGATAGGGAAGAAACAACAATAATGAGATTAGATTTGATAATTTCACATAAATGATGAAAAGAAGCCCACATGCTTTCAAAATAAAACTGATTGAAATTCATTCCAGTTGTTTCCCATTAATCTTAATTGCAATTCCATATTTCACTTTAATAGGTTAGTAAATTTTAGGAAGCTGTGTTTTTGTTCTTGTATACTTGGTTAATTTTTAATTCACCAAGTTTTCTGACTTCTGCATCTGGAAAGGAATGCCAACATTTTTATTTTCTGTTTGGGTATTTATATGCCAAGCAGAATCTCTGTGATTAAATGCAGCCAGAGAAAATTCAGAAAGTTTTCTTTAAAGGCAGAATTCTTATCCTGTACTTCTTTGGAAAGCAGCGCTAATTTTTTTAGTGTCCGGAAAGAAGAGCTGGCATTTGCAACACTGTACTTGAGAGGACAAAAATCTCAACCTTTCTGTATTCACAGGCTTCAAGGAGAGTTGAGTGTTCTCTGCTTCTTGCAGGATTGAATCTTCTGTAAACTTGCTCATGATTAATATATGTTATGAATATCTATTAAATGTTACAGTAGGTTGATAACAACCAGCCATATCACTCATTTATTAAAAGAAACTGTTCAGTCACAGCCTGAACAGGGGGGTGATAGAGCAACTCAACTGCAATTTTAGATTGATGACACTTCTAAAAATTGTCCAAGCATGTGTGCAAGAACCTGTCGAAATAAGAGTTTAATAAATGGGGAAGTGAAGGACAGGTAACTTTCCCAATATACAGAAGTTATACACATGCATGTGCATGGTTCATTTATTCCCTTCTCGCTAACAGGTAAACAAGACAGAAAGAGTCTGCTTGCCATTTTTGAGCTAGATTACCTGGAAAAGAAATTTGCCAAATCAGTCATTACTGGGGCTACGGCTGCATGCAGCGTGGTATCATGGAAGACTGCTTTTGCCTCAGCAAATGTCCGCCAAATGCTGTGCTGTGAGTCTTGTCTTCCCCTCCTAGATCCCACTCAGGTCTCCTTGCAGTGCAGGCAAAAGCAGAATTTGTCTCCATGGAGGAAAGGCTGTTTCTTCTGAAGAAACAGAGAATGGATGGTGAGGGAGCAGGTAGAGACTGACCTCTGAGGTACAGATGTGCCGCTGTGAAGAACCCTGTCTCAGGAGTCACTTACCCCTGGCAGCCCAGTCCCTTCCCTATGGTGATGGCATCTGTCCCTGGCTGGGCTCTTTGCAGCTTTGGTGCAGGCAAAAATGGCAGAGAAGCCGTAGGGAGTTAGCACTTTTAGGAGATGTATTGCCCAAGGCAATTGCCCATTTTACTTTTGTCTGAAGCTGTCCCTGTTTATAATAGAGTTAGTGAGGTACCCTGGTACTATAAAACTCTCCAAGACTACAGGATATGGGAGACACCAAAGCATTTTCTCCCCTTTTGGTAATACGGATCTATTTGTGTTGAATATTTGGTAAAGCACATGAGGAATACATTTTGAAAAAGAATATGTCTAAATATAGGGATTGAAAGCTATGTTTAAGCCCTTATCTGGTGTGGAACAGACACCGTCATCTTATTTTTAGGCTTTGAATGTCTTTGGCAGTGTAAAGCACTTGGAGATGACACCCAAATAGAAAAGTGCTGTTGGCTGAATGGTTTTTAGTGCTTCAGTAAAGAGGACTTTTTCTGTACAATGATATCTTCAGATTGCTCTGTCATAGCTGCAGAAATTATTCCATTCATGTTTACAGTAAAGAGCTTGATACAGTCCATGTTTCTAATGAACAGATATAATACTTCTTTATTGGCTAGATTTACTCTTTACTAATCTCTTATTTCACAACATAATTCATATGTAATCTCCTGGTTGGTTACCGAGTAAATATCTGAGAACACAACATCATATTCCATGACATATCATATTCCATTTCATAACATATTCCATGTTATCATTTTGACATTATTAGTTCTTAAAGGACTGCATCTTTGGCATCTTTTCTTAGTGAGTTATGGGTAGACTTTGACGAAGGGCTGCATTGCTAGGTTTTGGGATTCCGGTGTTTTGTTGGGGTAATATCTTTCTGTTTGTGAGGTTATGGTTGATAACTGAGAACTGGAAAAGAATCTTTTGAAATTGAAGGTCCTACCATTCATATGTTTGTGACTACCCATGTTCAAAATCCACTACGTGTACACTAAGAAAGCATCCTGGAAGCAGGCAGGCTGACTTTGACATTTATTGCCTTTTGAGGAAGAACAGTGTCTGGGCCCTGAGGGCATCACCTGGCCTCAGTTACCCTAATCCCCATGTATCCTCTGCTCATGGGTCAGGGGCCTCATTTAAGCACAAGCCCCCAGTCCAGGCTGGGGTAAGTTGTGGTTGCTCTGTCTCTGTCCTGGCTTGCTGGTGAACTTTCTGGAGCCCAGATCTATGCTCCCAGTCTGGTCTCTGGCCTGTCTCCTGGTGTTCCTAAAACATCTTCCTGGATGGACCCTGCATCTGACTTATTCACCTCATCGTGCCACTGAATGGCTGATAGATGTCATGGTCATCAAGGTCATTGTGCTTAGACACGGTGGGGCTATGCCCCGATCAGTGAGGACACTGCCTGTGCCGTGGTCACCTCAGCTCCTGTGGGCTTGTCTCCCCTCAGGGAGGCAGGATTTTCTTTGGTTGGCTCTGGTAGCTGGTTGTTGTATAATGATCTCTTTGAATTGCCTGCCCCAAGTCTCATTGGCAGGGGCAGGAGCCTTTAGTATTTGATAAATCTAAAATAGATGAGGGTCACTTTAGTTCACAATCAGGTTGGCTAGGAACATCTGCCTCATCTAATGGCATTTGGCGCCTTCTATGGGAAGGTGGATTTGTCTAGGCATGTGACATATTTAAAGAGTGTGAGTCATTAACATCTGAAAAGACTTTAGTGCCCTCATGTTGTGTGCTTGACATTGGCATTAAATATAAGTGAAGACAGTATCCTGAGCCATATTGAAAACAGTCACACCGTTGTGCCACACAAGCACTGGAATATCTAAGCAATCACTTCTCATAGCTCCTTTAGCCACTCTGAGAGTAAGAGATAATAACATATTATCAAGTTATTTGAGACATGAATAATGTTCAGTTCTTATCTATTCCCTGCATAATTTCTCCCAAATTTGTACTATGGTTTCTGCTGAGTACTTTAATGCATGGTAAACTAAACGTATTTCTGAAAAAGGAAAAAAAAAAGATCCAGTCCTCAAGCCTCAAACCAACAATCCCCCAAACAAACTAACAAAATTGTTTTAGTAGTTTTCCTTGATGGCTGGGGCACATAGATGGGAAAATGTTAACCTATCAGAGAAAAAACTATCAGCAATAAAGAACAAAAATTAATGTGAACTAATCACCACAGTATTTGAGTACTTGTTCGAAATCTAAAAATACGCCTTCTCATGGCAGTATGGAGGTCACAGTGTGTCACTTTGTGTCATCCTGGCATATACTGCATAATATGAGCTTAGAAATGTAATGAGAAAAAAATGGCTGAATTCCAGGTCTGGGGTATGTGCCATTTGTAGAGAAAGTATCATATTCAGGAAAATGACTCCTGTTCATGAAAGATTTAAGCCACTGCTAGATAGATTTTTAGTGTAGGTTACATACAAGGCTATGCAATATAGTTTCCTCTTCTAAACTGAACAAACTCTGCATTCATCAATACAGGTTTCTTGGCATACAAGTGGTATTCAGGAGTGCACAGGGGAGGGGAAAGGTAGGCCAAAATAGAGGTGAAGAATGAGGCAGACTTGGCGCTTACATAAATGATATCAAAAATGCTGATTTAGGGAGGAAAAATGTAAATCATTTTTAATGTCTTTTGAAGAAAGGTGCTCAAGTTAAAGTTGCCTTGAAGGCACCTGACCCAACCTGACATTGCTTTGGCAGCAGAATATAAAGAATGTGTATGCAAAGACGAATTGTCCTTTGAAGAGCTACTCTCTGATTAAGCATGCTCACAAACAGCCTTTCTGACAGTGACAGGAATAGGAGTACCTTTAAAGCTCTACTTTTTTGTCTCTTGAGAAAGACAACCAGGTACCGATTGCAAGTACACAGCAAAAATGGATCTTGTGTTTCATATATGGGGGTATTTTATCTCCTTCTTTCCCCAAAATCAGGCAGCTAAACCTAGCCCTAGCCCTGAGCAGGTAACTGATTCAATGCCTTATCTCTTCCTGGAATGGGAACTGATACTGAACCAACACTTTGAAATTACTATTGTGCCCAGTTTGAACCAACAAATATTTCCAGTTACTACTTCAAAATAATGAATTGACTGTGAAGTGATATCTCTGCTGAGGAACTATTCACCATGGGGATAGTTTGTACCTCTAAGGGTGTACAAGGCCACATAACACCTTTCCTGCTCCTACTCTTCTTTGACTCACCCCGGAGGGGTAAGAAAGCCTCATTTCTGCACCATGGTGTGCTGCTTGGCAGCTGCTAGTGGATCCAGCTCAATGCAGGTACTCTTTGTGTTGAGCCATAGTGAACCTGGTTGTACCTTTGATCGCCACCCACTCTCCCACAACAGACAGCAATGCACTGTTTTTACAGCAGGTCACTTTATATGTTTTTGAAACCTTGCAGTCCTATGGGGCACATTGCTGTATAGACGTGTATGAGTTTCTGAATGGCTGGGATTTGTGTGTGTGGGAGTAGATTTCCTTTTTTCTCTCTCTTCTGCTTAATTTACACAGCATGGCTGCACCTCTCCAGCATGGTGCTTTCTCTCCGCCTTCTCAAGCCGGATGTGAGGGATACAAGGACCCTGTGGTGCTGTGAACAAAAAGATGACTGTTCCCGTGAAGGAGCAGGGATTTTCCCTCCAGCTAAACTGCACTCTGAGGTTTTGCCTTTGTCACTCGACCATTCTTGTTTTTACATACTGTATTTTTCAGTGTTAAATGCTTCAAGGGGTTGCTGGACTTGCTCGGAAATGGTTATTGGCCTAATCTAGGACCTAAACTAGAAATGACTTCAGTCTCATCTGAAACTGAATGAGGACTGGAAAACATGCTGCTTCAGCTCCCCACCCACAGGCTGTTTTCATTTCTGGAATCCAGGTCCTGCTACACACACTCAGATCTCCAAAGGCTGGAAAATAGCTGCTAGCAACTGATGGTTTGATTATATTCTGCAACAGCAGTTCCAGCCTGAAGAGCTTTAATTTCTCCTGGTGCTCTTTTGTGCAGATTGAAAGCTGCATGGACTATCATCGCCATCAGCAGCTGTGGGAGCAGGAGAATTAGAAAGGGGCTCTTTACTGAGGTTACCTGTGTCCTGTGGGAGACCAGGGCAATTTCGAGGCAGAGGAGAGAGGTCTGCTAACTGTGCCTGGGAACTGCTCCTTGCCTTAGCCCCTGCTTTTGTCCTCTGTGGGTCACTGTGGAGGCGAAGCTGGAGACTTGTGGCTTTGTACTGAAGTGCAGGCCTTCATTTTGATTTCATCTTACGAGGAACAGAGGTGTTCACTTTGCTAATTCAGAAAATTCAACATTGCCAAGTGTACCTGTGTGCAAATAACCCAGAGAGGCCTAAAGCACCAGTTTTAGGTGCTTTTTCAGCTCACTTTTTTTTTTTTTTTTTTTTTTTTTGCCTTTTTGCATCTGCCCTTCACAGGGTCTTCGTGTGCTTCATTCTGGGTAAAACTGACCTGAGCAGGTAGCCTGAAGTCTGTGCATAACTTATCTCTTTATTTAACCTTGTGCCGACCAGTCGCACAGGAAGAAATTCAGCCTCTGCTGCCTTCTACTTTCCAATATGAGTTTTTTAAAAACTCAAATGAGCTGTGAACTTTTCTCTTTTGCAGAAACCTTAATAACATTTCATAGCCTCTAAATTCTTGACTCAGAAATGTATTTTCTTTCAGAAGACTTTTCTGACTTTTAATAACGAAGGAACTGCCTGCCCCGAGCAGAGAAATACAGCGACACTTTCTTTTTTGGTGGTTATTAGTTAAAAACTGGTCTCTAAAAAAAAGGGTAATAGCTTGTGACGTGGATATATCAACAAGGAAATTTACTAGTACTATTTTCTCAGCCCTCGATGGAAACAATTTCTTTATTTATCAAGACCTTGCAAAAGGGAAATTTGTACAACCTGCTTGGAGATTTAGGGAGATGTTCATTTCTTCATTGCCAATTTAACATTATCATTTAATGTACACAGTATGTGGGCTTGTCTTCCATGTTTTGCAATGGCTGCAGTGAAAGAATCATGATATATCACTTTCACAAGCAATTTAGCACAGCATAAGGGAGGAAATGTAGCTGTACTGTCTTAGTACTTATTTTCTAATAAAATTCTAATAGATTTTGGGTTAATGACACAGAAGATGACATTTATGTCCCCATTTTTTTTTTTTAATCTGGAGCAGCACAGTGAAAAAGGAAGTTACAAGACCAGATGATAAGATAATATACTCCTTGCTTGTGTACGATAAAGTACCTGTATTCTCTTCCCTTTGACGCTTAACTAATGTCTCACTGTGAGATAGTACCTGGCAGCCCAAAGTCAGTAAAGCTAGTTAGGCTTTTCTTCACTAAAGACTGGTTTTGCTCCTTATTTGAAGGGAGGTCTGGTTTTATCCCCTTGAACAAGCATTATAAGATTTTTTAAAGAGAAAGGCAGAAAAAACAACAATCATTTTTGTTCTGTGGTTAATAAAGGAAGAAGATTAAAAAGACTCCCCTGTTGATAAGATCTAACCATTTAGGTTTCTGTGTGATGAAAGGTGAATACCTATTCAAGATTAATTTAATATTTTGTCATCTATAATGAATCTAAAGGGCACAACAATTTGTCTTAACATTCGGTAATGCAATGAAACTCATTTTAACAAATAACTATATAAATAACACATTTACTAAGCCCTCGGTTGACTGAGCCTGTGCTTGAGCTGTAAAACATTTATAATTGATAATAGAGTGAAGCTGAAATAAGAGAACAGATTCTTTACTGAATCAAATAAGAGTGTAAAGCACTTGTAACTATGGTGAGTGCGCATCTCTGTAAAACTGGCTGTGCACCTATAAAGAGTTTTATTTCATGCTCCTCAAAACAATTATGAGTATTATCACTGATTACTCGACGTGACATTGGACAATGACTATTTGATCTGAAGCATAGGCTCTATATGTTCCTTACAACTGAAATAGAGTAAGCGTATTTCCAAGCAACATTCCTCTAAAATGTTCCTCTCTGATTTCCAGAGGTAGAAAGAAGAATTGTTTTCTGATTCTGTGGTCCATTTATTTTTTTTACTAGCAGAAAATGCTCCAGCTTGGCACAAAGGAAAGTAACTTCTGCCCTGGACAATAAAAGTAAATTAATATTGTTGGTGGATTTACTGTCTGTAGGAATATGCAGCAAGTCAAAAAATTTGAGAGATTTTCCTGCATAACTTTCTTTTCAATTTTTAGTGGCTGCATTTGAGTTCCTTTCCTGTGCTGTGATAATTTAGTGTATATAATCTTTGAGCAGGAATAGGTTTGATCTGTTTTTGTGATTCACTCAGTTCAAACTGGACAATTGAGAAACAGTAAATCAATAAAAACATAAAAATAGAGCATAAAAATATGTGCAGTGGAAAGATTAGTAAAGTTTATCACACAATCATATCAAAGCATCTCTACTTCAAGCTATGTCTACCAAAGAAATAAATCATAGAATCATAGAATCGGTAAGGTTAGAAGGGACCTCTGGAGATCATCTACTCCAACCTCCCTGCTCAGCAGGGTCACCTAGAGCATGTTAGACAGGGTGGCATCCAGGCAGGCCTTGAAGATCTCCAGAGAAGGAGACTCCACAACCTGTCTGGTCAACCTGTGCCAGTGCTCCGTCACTCTCACAGGGAAGAAATTCCCCCTCACGGTCAGGCAGAACTTCCCGTGCTTCAATTTCTGCCCATTGCCTCTTGTCCTGTCACACGGGACAACTGAAAAGAGTTTGTCCTTGTCCCCTTGACACCCTCCCTTCAGGTACTTGTACACTTTGTTAAGATTCCACCTCAGGCTTCTCTTCCCCAGGCTGAAGAGGCCCAGGTGGTCTCGCAGCCGTTCCTCACAGGGCAGGTGCTCCAGCCCTCTGATCATCTTTGTAGCCCTATGCTGGACTCTCTCCAGTAGCTCCCTGTCTCTCTTGTAGTGGGGAGCCCAGAACTGGACACAGGATTCAAGACGAGGCCTCACCAGGACTGAGTAGAGGGGCGGGATCACCTCCCTTGACCTGCTGGCAACCGTCTTCCAAATGCAGTCCATGCTGCCATATGCCTTCTTGGCCACAAGGGCACATTGCTGGCTCATGGTCAACTTGTCATCCACCAGCACTTCCAGGTTCTTCTCTGCAGATCTCTAGAAGGTCAGCCCCCAGCCTGTACTGGTGCCTAGGGTTATTTCTTCCTAGGTACAGGACTCTGCACTTGCCCTTGTTGAACCTCAGGAGGTTCCTCTCTGCCCAGCTCTCCAGCCTGTCCAGGTCTCTCTGAATGGCAGCACAGCCCTCAGGTGTGTCAGCCACTCCTCCCAGCTTGGTATCATCAGCCAACTTGCTGAGGAGGCACTCTGTCCCCTCATCCAGGTCATTGGTGAAGAAGTTGAACAGAATGGGACCCAGTCCTGAGCCCTGGGGGACGCCACTAGCCACAGGCCTCAAACTAGACTCCACACCACTGATGACGCCCCTCTGAGCTCTGCCTTTCAGCCAGTTCTCAATCCACCTCACTGTCCACTCGTCTAACCCACACTTCCTGAGCTTGTCTAGGAGGATGTTATGGGAGAGAGTGTCAAAAGCCTTGCTGAAGTCAAGGCAGACAACGTCCACTGCTCTCCCCTCATCTACCCAGCCAGTCATTCCATCATAGAAGGCTATCAGATTGGTTCAGCAGGATTTCCCCTTGGTGAATCCATGCTGGCTATTCCTGATCACCTTCTTTTCCTCCATATGCCTGGAGATGACATCCAGAATGAGCTGTTCCATCGCCTTTCCAGGGATGGAGGTGAGGCTGACCGGCCTGTAGTTGCCTGGGTCATGCTTCTTGCCCTTCTTGAAGACTGGAGTGACACTGACTTTCTTCCAGTCCTCAGGCACCTCTCCAGTTTTCAGGACCTTTCAAAGATGGAGAGTGGCATGGCAATAACATCTGCCACCTCCCTCAGGATCCATGGCTGCATTCCATCTGGGCCCATGGATTTGTGTAATGTAAATATAAGATCTGACTTTCAGTTTCTGGTGTACAGGATATGCTTTCTCCAGGATCTCAGTGTGGCTGCACTGGAGTCTAGAAAAAAGGAAGTGGGGTGCTAAATTATGATATAGGGTAAAGCCCTGAAAGGTTGAAAAAAGGCACCCTTCATATGTCAATTAGTTTACCTGAATAAAATAGGCCAGTGTATTCCTATTTTAGCTTGAAATCTCTGAAGTTAATCCGGTACTGTTGCTTAATTTCAATTGGCTTTGGGCAAGGTCTGAATGTTTTTAAAATTTGCAATACTAAAATAATTTAGCAACCTCCATGCTGACCACTGAAGATGGTACTTACTAGTATCATCGGACCTCTTTTAGACATCTTCCTGAAGCCAAAATGAACTACATCCACACCTGTTTCTCTCGATGGTCTACAAAGTGCCCAGACAAGTAGCTTGCACGTAGACCTCTAATTATGGAAACCGACGTTAGGTGTTTACATTATAGGCTGTACCTAACAGGTCCTTTTGATTATAACTCACTCTGAATTTGAGCTTTTGGAGTTCCATTTTCACTGAAATGTTCTCAGAAGTAAAATATGAGGAGGTGCTGGAGCTACAGTGCTAGAGCAGACTGAGTGAGACTTCTCTATACTGAACTCTCACTTCCTCTGGGAGAGTTGTCTATGGGTCTTCTGCTCTGCTCCTGCACATGCTGTCTTAGATGATTTTTATGCATTTGTCAGAAGCAACAAATTGAATACATTACCCAAGAAATTTTCATTCACCTCATCTGAAAGTCTTTGTTTCTTAATACCAGTCGCTTTGGCTGTATCTGTGTAGAATTAAAGAAAAAAGAATACAGTCAGCGCCCAGCTGAACAATTACTGAAATTTTATCATAAGATATGTTGAAAGATCTTCAGATGTTTGAATGGAATAATCAGAATTCAGAACGGATATTAAATTATCAACTATCTAATAAGTTCTGGTATGTTCATTCATCTTCAACTACTGTAATTAAAGAGGAAAGGTATAACACTGATCTTTCTCTAGAGAGCTCATGAGTTTAATTCCAGAATTATCAATGGAAAGGTAATATCATATAAATTGTTCAGACTTAATTGGACATCTGCTGAAGGTCAAGCAAAACAACCAAGGTCTACTGAAATTGGGAGTGCCTTCTACAATTCAGTTATTTTGGTAGAATGGAATTTAGCACAGCAACACAATCTTTATCTCATATCTTTTAAAAGCAACCCAAATTTTGGTTAGTGAAGAAAGTACTAGGAAGGAACTGGAAACCATCAAGTTCAAATACTTATGCACTTAAACAATTCCACCATGAGCCCTGCAACCTTGATGCATACTTCAAGTGACGCAAAAACTGCAATGTCAGACTTGCATGAAATAGCTTCCTTGTGATGCAGCAAGGGTGTTTAGAACTATTCCTGGTGTAGTATAACTTCTTAATCACCTTTTATTCAGGATGCATGGCATAGTTGATAAGGAAGAGCGCTTGTTTTTCTCAACTGCAATTTTAAATGACATCCATGTATTTTGATGTGATAAAAATGAAAAGAATTTTAAATAATTTTTTAACTGGTGCTGTTAAAAATCATTTTTATAATACTGATGTCACCAGAACCCCTTAATCTGTTTATAGCTGCTATTTAAATTGCTTTTTCCATAAATGTATATGTGACTGCTGTAAGGGTGTCTATATTTGTTATGGAGGGTGTCTCAGGAACATTGGAGCAATCTCCCAATCTAATTAAGAGTGCTATAATTACTTTACGGCAGAAAGAGCTATGTTGCCAGTATCAAAGGTTCGGAAAAAAAAAAAAAAAAAAAAAAAAAGTCATGCCCCCATAATTTGAGACTTGGACCCAAATTTAAATATTTGGTTTCAGAAAGAGTATATCATGTTTTGGGCTTGATTTTAATTTTTGAACTCCCTCTGCCCCTTGCCATAGTATGCAGGTGTGTGTGTGTGCACAGGTGTGCATGCGTGCAAGATGTAATTAGTCCTATCAGTTCCCCGTATGTTCAGGATAAACCAGTGCTGGTCCCTGTTCTCATTCCTGTCTCTTCCCTTACCTTCAAACTCCTGCAGTAATTGTTACTTCTCTGATCCTCATGGTATTCACTCCTTGAGAAGGGGACAACTTAATGTCTTGTATTCTTCTTTCCAGGCCTGGAAGAGACCAGAGGGTGATATCCCGTTGTTCACATGTGGCAGTATCCCGAGGCTCCAGTCTCTTTCTGCCTCTTCCCTTCTTTGCCACTCAGATGCAAATTTTATCTCCCTAACTTTCTTTTCCCAAGGGCAAAAAAGTACAAGATGAATATAGTTAGAGGGCTTTTTGGTCTCAGGAGGAGATGGTATGCAAAAGAGCTGGGATTTCCTTATGAGATTATCAGCACCCACAGAAATATCACTGGTGATAAACGAGCGTAAGAATTGCTTTCATTTGGGACACAAAGCTTGGGTCATATACTGTTTCCAGCCTTGATGTTCAGGATCATGTAGAAAGTTCTATGTGCTGAAACTGCTGCTTGTCTCTAAAGCGTGTCCCTCCAAAGTCCCAGATTGTTTTCCTGAGCCTCTTTTCTGCTATCAGCATACATTTCTCCTAGATGCTGCAACATCAGTCAAACTAGCCTCCAACAAACGAAACAAGTTCTGTACTGGGGCCACAGTCTCTGGATTTATCTAGAGATCAATCCTAGACCTTCCTTGTCTTGGCTACAGGACAACATAAAGATCTGGTGACCAACAGAGCCAAAATGCTGCAGGAAACAGTACTTGCCATTCAGTGTTTTGTTTCTCTCAACATTGTATTCAAGTACTAGATGTACAAAAGCACCTGGCTATTACACTGATGGGCACAACATATGTCACAATCTTTCAGGCAAAACAGAGTGGAGGATCCTCTGCATGGGAGACTGATAGAAGAGTGCAGCTCTCCTTTTCTTACCTGTTCACTGCAACTTAGCTTAAGTTATCCATGCAATATTAATTAGATTGTATATAGTGCATGTCATCCTGAATTGCCATACAACACCGTCATGTCTTTCACAGCAAGTTGAAAATTTTGCCTCTGAAATTTATATTTTTTAAATTTAATTTTAATTTTTTATTAAGTATGACTGATTACAACTTCACATAGGAACTGCTGCCTGTGGATGAAACATTTTTGATCTTTCCTCCTCATTGCTGTGATATAAGTGAGGAAACAATCCACCACCCCCCAACAATGCCGCAGCAGAAGGGAGCTGTGTCACCATAAAATATTCTTTGCTATGGCACTTCAAAGGGGTACTGTTCAAACTGAGATGGATATTAAAAAAAAAAAAAAGAAGAAGGTAAGAAGCTTTCAAAATATTTTTTTAAATCCTGGTAAACATTTTCTCATTTCCTTTGTCTTGTCCTCTGAAATCAGTGGCATTATGCTTATGCTTATACTTGCAACTCTCCTTCAAGAAGTTATTCTTCTTTGCATTAACTGACTCAAGGTCCCTGGACACTTTTCCACCTTCATGACATTGGAGACTTTCCAAAAGACAATGTCATCTATTTGTGACTTATGGGAGATGCTGAGCTTGACAAGACATTTTCTCATTTTATTAAGTATGCCTGCTTCTTGATTTTCTCTATTCAATTTTGACTCCTTTTCTCACTACTGAATGTATGAATATGTCATAAATATGTATATTGTCTATCTATGTAGGCTGGGCCAACTCTCCAGACTGCATATCTGTATTCTTACCAACTGTTTGCACATGGTGTGTGTTGGACTTGAGCAGTACAGTCTCCGTGTAGGAAGGGTTCTCAAGCAGCTTCCTGTAATTATGAAGGACTATATTTTTAAGCTGGAGAGTTTGGATGTGATTCTATAGGACTCCTGCTGATTTTTTTCTTAGTCTGTTGGAATAATGCAAAACTGACACCAGAGTGTAATTCCTTTAATGTTATTTAAAATACAAGCAGTTCATTGTTTCTTGTTTTCTAAACTTTATCTCTTCTCAATAGGGATCAAAACAGGCATCACGAGGGTGGCTCATTCTATTGTAAATGACAAGTCTAAGATAGTGCAAATTTTCCTCTGTAGGTACCTATGGTCCTTCTGCTGCATCTAGGGGAACTGTAATGTCTAAATTATACAGCCTAACTTATATGTCCTAGTCTAACTTGTCAAGGGGACGGGGCCAAACTCTTTTCAGTAGTGCCATGTGACAGGACAAGAAGCAACAGGCACAAAGTGAACCACAGGAAGTTCCACCTGAATATGCGAAAGAACTTCTTCACTGTGAGAGTGGCAGAGCACTGGCACAGGTTGCCCAGAGAGGTTGTGGAGTCTCCTTCTCTGGAGATATTCAAAACCCACCTGGATGTGATCCTAACATGCTTTAGGTGACCCTGCTTGAGCAGGGAGGTTGGAGTAGATGATCTCCAGAGGTCCCTTCCAACCTTACCCATTCTGTGATTCTGTGAGACTGTAGCAGAGAAAAAAGACTGGGATCTCCACCAGGACCAGTTCTTCCTGTGTCACTGATGGCAGGAGCTTGTACCAGATTGCTCAGAGATGTTTAGGGTATCTTACTGTCACCTAAACCTGTGTTATGGGGCAATAACAATGACCTACACTGTCTGAGCGAGGCAGTGTTCTAGGAGCTTGGAGTTTCACCTCATTAACAGGAAAATATCTTTTACTTGTAAATATTACCACTTATATTTTATTTTTTCTTCAGAATGCAAGTGCCAAATATTAGCAATGTATTTTTATCATATGGGCTGAACAATGTTCGTGCTTCATCAGCCTTCTGTAGGATTGTACAGGGATAATATACAATTGTCCCAGGTTCAGTCAACTGTGCTGTCTCAGGACATAAAGCACATTTCCCTACAAGTAATTTTGTTCGTTATCCTTAAAGAATGCAGCCAAACCCCCAAAACTACACATTAACTTTAGCAGGACTATTGTAATGCTAATGCTTAACAGATGTGATTAAACTTTTTCTGTTAAAATCCTCAGTTCCAAAATTTTCCCTTGTTCTGACATTTATTGTCAGAACACGAGGAAGGTGAAATTGTCCTTGAGAGGACAAAGTTCTTCCTTTCAGACTTGGCATATTTTTCTAGAACTCTCCTACATTGTACATAGCTATTTCAGTGTTGTGAAGTATAGTATCACCTCAGTTCTGCAAACCTATTGAGTTATTGTACTGGTTAATAAAGTGAAATTTATACAAGCTTAATCACATTTATTATTGCTGACAACAATGCAGATGTTATGAATGCTAAGTGATATTTTTTATAATGAATGTAATTAATTTTTCTGGCTCTGTCCAAAAATGCTTAGTGGTCATTCTGCCACTGAAATGTATTTAATAGTATGTAAATCTGGCATTTTGGGCAGCAATTAAAAATAAAGTTGCTGTAATTTTAACTTCAGCTAGTATCTCTATTGCTCCTATCTAATGTGGTACTAAGCTAAGTGCTTGAACTAATTGATTTTTAAAGGGGTTTGGTTAGTGATCTCCGGGGAAATAAGGTAGGTTGTATGAAAACATATTAATTATAGAGCCTTCTTTTTTAATGATGCATACCCTTTTTAGAGTACAATATATTGATGTAGCAACTTCTCTAACTTAAATCATCCAACAAACCTTTCTAGTTTTGTCTCATCTATCTTGATTGTTAGCCATATTTATTACACACTGAAAAAAAGTTTTTAGAATTTTAATTATTAACTATAAAGGATTCTACAGTAGCTCAATGAATTAATTTTTTGTAAAAAGTACACAACCCCAGTAGATTTTTGCTGACTAGGAAATTTGTATTCTTCAAAGATTAATATTACTGCCCCTTTAGTATGTCATGTTTTACTCTCAAGTGCACATAAAGCTTATTCATGAAAAAGTTTTTGCTCTTCTAATAGTATTTTTAATTAGTTTCAGAATGTACACATTGCAGTCTTGTTTGAAGTGAATCAATATTTTAGGCTTCTTCATTTAAAAAAATAGCTGTCACATTTAATGCAGAGATGAATGCTGCATCTAGTTCCCAGACTGCAATGAAATACCAGATAATCTAATGCAGAGAGGCTGGCATTTTGCCTGCAGAAGGCAAGGCAAAGCTGGAGCTGCTTTCAGAGGCTGAGTGCCAGTCCTGCAAAGTCATTCTTGATGAGCAGGTCTTTACTGGAGGAAGCTGACCATATGCAGTCACGGTAAGGTACAGAAGGAGCTGTACTCAAATGGAAGGACTGGATGTCAGGATTTACCATGAAAATAACACGAGTGTTTAGTAACGGGAATAGTTTGCTGATTTGTTCTGAGTATGACAGGATGCACAGTGAGCCAGAGCTCTGAGGTGGAGCTGCCTGCACCTTCTTCCTCCAGTGACCACAAAATAGTTTTGAATATCTAAAAGCTTCAGGTTACTGGAACACAGCTTGGAAGACAATAGTTTTTGAACCTGGGATAATTCAGTTCTGCCACATAAGAATAAAAATAAGAAGCTTCGTAAACGACTTTTTCCGTTAACTACTGATCCTTGACAGATAGATCCTTTCCTCCAGCTCTCAGTTTTAGTGGCTTTCTAGGTTATAACAAATACTGCTTGAAAAGTCTGTTTATTGGTCTGCCGCTTTTAGGCCTGATCCTCAGAATCCTGCTCCTATGTTTTCCCTGCCCCAGGATCCAGAAGATTTGCCCAGCTAAATGTGCTTGGGACAGTCCCCCACTCCCGCCACAGGGTTTTGTTTGACCCAGTGTGCACTATCTTGGACAAATCACACCAACAGCCTCTGCTGTCTAGCTTCTTGATAAACAGCGCCTTAAACACAATAGCCAGCAAGCTGTGGACAAGCAGATAAAATAGGGAGCAAGAGATAAAATAGGGAACATTCTGTGTAGCAGATGCTGCAATAAGGATAGAAGGGTATGCAATATGGTTTCTTCAAATTATTTGCTAAAGCAAGATTCCGTGACTTTTTCCTGTGGGGAACACGTTTCAAAGTGGATGCTAATTTATGAATATCTCTGCTGCTAGCTGTGATCCTCTATCTTCTTTGTGACAGCTGAAGACAGTGCTTACATGGGAAAGACAATATCAGACATACATTTTGTATATTTTTAATATTGATTTTTACATCTAAGAAGGAAGACCCTGTGTGATGGGATTGGTCAAATTCTTCATAAACCATCAGTTCACAATGGGCTTTAAACTAAAAGAAAATTATTAAAAATGAGGGAGATGTAAGAATTATGAGAACCTCTTCTACTTATTAGACAAAAGAGCTTTAGTTGAGTTCGGATAATGAACCCTTGAGGTGTTTGTCTGAGCTTAGCAAGGCAATGTCTTGAGAGTGAAGTGCCTGGAACATATCTGAAGATACTCACATTACCAGTCACATTTTTAGTGTCATGATGTGGATGACAATAAATGTGAGTTTCTAAAGATGGTTGTGTTGCTCTGTCAGCGCAGGTAGATCCTGTGTCTTCTTTCCCATTACACTCAGGCTGTGTGATCCTGTCTCATTTTTTTTTGCTGCCTCTGAAGCTCATCTGACCCCTTGATGAGACAATTAGACTTATTCAACAGGCAGAAAATTATCTCCCTTTTTTGCTTGCTGAGTGAGCTGAATTGACTCATCAAATTGTTGGAACTAGTGTAAAGACAGTGGTAAGTATATGCAGCTGGGAGGGGGAAAAAGGAGAAAGCTGAATTTTTTTTAGTGGTAGGAAGCTATTAGACCAGCTCAGCAGTCTTGTGAAAAATTCATCCTTGCTGAAGAACTCCTGTGTCATATTCACTCTACCTCTGGTCTGATGAATAGGCTAGTTGCTAAGGCTGATGGTTCTGCAGAAGTATTTGCCAGAAGAAAGGTTTGGAAGTGGCTGAAGATTTGTTTGATTAAAGTGAGTGTCTTGGTGGAGCTGCCATTTGCAATGACCATTGATAGACTGGAGTTAATTAATAAGTTTTAGTGCATATGCTTTTAGTTCTTATATGTATTTTTATAAATGTAAAAATGACTATAATTTGCTGATTCTTTCAGAAGATTACACCATTTGCACTTTAAAAACATTCATGGAACTCCAGAAGTTTTCATTAAAATTACATATGTATCCACTTACTAGATCTGCTAATCACAAAAAGCAGCATGGGAGTGCCTCTGAATCCGCAGTGCTTCCTGAAGAGTATGCTTGCTGCAAAGCTGTAAAACCGCAGAGAAATGAACATATTGGAGAGGTTTATTTTTGTCACTTTAGAGGAATGCTAGTGATTGTGTCAGGATTTTCGAGTTTTAGCATGTTCAGCAATCATCACAAAAAACCCAGATTTTCAGAATAAGCCATATCCCATCTAGACACACAAGGAAGACCCAGAGTTTAGAAACTACATTCAATACTTATGCCCCTAATTTTCAAAGGTAATTTTTAGGTAAATTTCAAAGACACTCAGTGCTCAGGTTTCAAGATCTTCAGAAAATCTGCCTTAAGCTCCATATAAAATGCTGAAAAGGCTCCACATAGAACTAGGGCAGAATTGACTAACTGTTTATTATCTTAGAACAAATGATATATCCAAATTCAAGCTGGAATGGATCAAAATAATAAAAAAGCAGAGACTTGGGTGACCTTCAGTGAAATGTTTCATTTCCCTGAAAGGGACTCAAAGAATGACAAGGTAACAAAGATCAAATTGTGGATCAAAGATGGGTTTTTAAGAAGGTTTTTTAAGCTCAGTCCCAAGGAGACTTTCACAGAAAAAGACTTTTCTTTGTAGATGTGTTTCACCTGAGCAGCTAGGGGTACTTAACTTCTGATTTGCAAAAGTGACAGAAAATTTTTGAAACTGTAAAATGACATAAGATGAAGGTGAGAAACTTGTATAATCTCTATCACAAAGTTCATTATATGGATAAATAGATATTAGGAAGTGGGAAAATTAAGAAAGGGGAAAAGGAACTGTTAGTACTCAGGCATTGGAGTGGAGGATGGTCACTAAGGAATATCTGAAATAACTATGTGAGTGTGGACCAAAAAACTGGAGGCATTAGAATTACTAATGTACAGAATGAAACTGAACATCACAGAGAAAAGAGTAGTGGCCACGACTGGAACAGTGAAAGACACAAAAGGTCTAAATGGTCAGAAAAGCTGGAACCCTCCCCTCTCCAAATTATTCAATATCTGTCTATGTATGCCGTAAGCTCTAAAGGGAAACAAAACAAAACAAAAACAGTGGATAAAAAAAAATCTCTAAGACAAATTATTTTGGAGAAAGAGGATAAAATATATGATACTGGCAATGGAACATTAGGGCTGGATTTGATGGTAGTTGTGGATTCAGTATTGATTCTAGAAAGATAAATATCACCAGAAATGTATTTATTTAGTTAAATATTAACTTCTCCAAGATAAATTGGAGAACAAAAGCTGTGAACAAGTCCAGCACCCACTCACTTCTGTAAAGACTGGTGTATATGTTTTTTTTTTTTTAATAGTCACTGAATGAGCAGATGCTGATGCTAATTTAAGCTTGCTTTTGTTAAGAAATGAAGATGTTAGAGAAAAGTGTATAATAGAAAATAACTTTGAATTGAAAGTCTATGCTGAGTTTCAGTCTGAATGAAAGGACAAACAAAGTCTGCTGAATTCTCAGTTTCAATAGGAGAAAAGATTTTTCAATGAAGGGGATTCATAGATCTATCTGTGTAAGAAACTCAGAATTTTTATTCCAACATTGAAAATGGATTTAGAATTTCAGTTCCATGAAAAAGGGAAAAATGTTGGAAACCCGACTGTGTTAATGGCCAATGTTAGGGATGCCCTAAGAGTATCAAATGGCCAGGAAGGAATCATGGAGTCATACCACCGTGCAGATTAGATTGACTAGAGGTCAGCTAGTCCAAACCCTTGCTCAAGATAAGTTCAACTAGATCAAGTGGGTCTGGACCTTGTGCAGTGGAGCTTGAATAACTCCAGGGGCAGAGATCCCACAACCTCTTTGGGCAGTCTGCTCCAGTGTCTGACTACCGGTATGGTTAAAACCCCTTATATTTGAATGGAATTTCCCATGTTAAGTCTTGTGTCCATCCTCTCTTCTCATATTACTCTGTCCTGGCTGCTCTGAGAAGATTCTAGTTCTGTTTACTCTGCACTTTCCCATTTAGTAGTTGAAGACAGTTATAAGATTCCTCCCCTTAGCCTTCTCTTTTTAAGGCTAAAAAAATCCCAGTTTTCTCAGTCTCTTCCCATACATCAGGTACTCCAGATGTCTACAAAGAAATAGACAACAAAGAAAGAGATCTCAGAGGTTGGAAAACATAGCAATAACACATGAATTTTCAGAAGTTAAGCTGAAGTAAATCTTAGAAAGCATATTAGAACAAATATCTGGAAGTTATTAATTTAACTGTGTATGACGAAAAATACAAGAAAAATAGAATCAGGGCTACTGCAGAGCTGGATAGCTTAAGAAGAGTTGGCTATAAAATATTTTTCTACTTTGAAAGAAATGGTTAATTTAAGGGGAATAATATATATATTTTTTTTATCGCAGAACTGTGAAAGGATCAACCTGTGGAATCAGAGATCTATTATCAAGTTTTTTTAATGGTTTCCTTTTATCTTGAAGTGGTTCTATATGCTTGGAGAATAATGAACATAGGACATGTTTATGGGGAAAAAAGTAACCTGAGCAACCTACGTCTGTTAGTTGAATACTATATAAAATTTAGGACACATTTTGAAAGAAATAAAAATTATGGACATCAAATCAAATGAGAAACTGGACAAATGTCACAAAATTTTATCAAAGAAAGAAAATTTCAAGCCTACTCTGGCACCTTCTTTAGTAAAATAAATTATTTTCTAGAGAAAGGAAATACAGTACACCTAATTAATCAGAGTTGAAATAGAATATTATATGAAGTTCCAACTTGTTAAACTGGAGAGTGAAAATGGTAAAAGGAGAGGAATTGGTTAAAGAGGCTATAATCATATATGTGGTATAGGTTAGAGGACAGTTACTCTTAGGCTTCCTCTGAAGAAAGTATAGGAATAAGTCTCTTACAGTCTTTTTGTTAACAATCTGTGCACTCAATATTTAGAACTCCAATGAATTTCGATGATGGTATATATCTGGGAGGCATCATTAATGCAGAAGAGGATCTATGACTCTGGAAAAATTGGATGACCTTGAGAACTATGATTCTAGAAATGGTATGGAATTTAAAATATAAAGTAAAAGAGTCTAATATAAAGGTTTTCTGCTATGAGTTAGGATCTCATCATTAGAAAAGACAAAAGAAGAGAGTGTTTTGCTTCATCACATAATGATACAAATAAACCAAATGATATGACACTGAAATTCTAAGATGTAGCAGATGAAGTACTACTAACAGAGGAAAGAGTGGATGTGACTGGTTGAGAACTTCTTCAGTATTGTTATACAACACTGTTGATCTGTGTTTGAGAAAGACAGCTAAAGGCAGAAAAGGTGCAGAGAAAGGCTAGCAAGATGGCTGGGACGGGGGGAGTGGAGAGCAAACAAAAAGAGCCTGTCTTTATAGCCCAGCAAATTGAACACTGAGAAAGTATTTAGCATAGGCTTGCATCACTTGAACATGCAGTTGTTTGAGACTGCTGGGAATGAGACTCTTCCAGTCTGATTTTCCTACATATCCTGATTTCAGGTTTTTTCCTACTCACTATGGAATTTCTCTTAAAATGGTGCTAAAATGCAGTGATTATTCAGAGGGTAGGCATGGGGAATTAAAAGCATTTAAGTAATACACCATACAAGTAGACATTTTCATCTTTTCTTGAACAACCATTAGACGCATTCAAGGGAGAAAACCTGTGGAAAATGTGTGGAGTGGACTCCTGGCTCCAGTGAAGATGATGGTGAAACTGAATGGTCCTGGTTTCCCCCATGCAGGATAACTTGTTTGAAAAAGTAGCTTGCAGAGATGTAGTTCATGGTTACTGTCATCTGATCCCTCCATTGTTCACATTCCCTGTTCAAATTTAGAAGCGTTAACTGTTTTTTAAAGAATATAAAGCTGCAATTACAGAAGACTAATATTCTCAGAATGAAGAAATCAAGGCAAGTCCTGTTTTTTATCTGAACAAATATTTAACAGGAATCAGAAAAATACAAGTGCTTAAACGTACTTTTTTGGGGAACAAAACAGTCCCAGATTATGGGAGAGAAGAGGCCCATAATTTTGCTATATCTTTCGTTGTCACTCAGTAAATTTCAAAGATTATTGAAAGCAGGTTCACACAAGACTCTGCTATTTATCTTTTGAAATACGCAGGAACTCTTAGGACAGTTCATCTAAATCATCACTTTGAAAGCCCAACAGCCCAGTACTACAATGTAAACAGAATTATTTTATAAATCAGTCAGGAGAGTCCATTCTTCAAAAGGTATGCTACGTTACTGGAGGCAAAAGGATCTCTACTTCATTATATAACAATGACAATAACTCAATTTAAGTATATAATGACCCAAGTCAGCGGTCCATGGCAACAAAAATTTAATAGGAACCTTATCTAGTTTGCTGACATGTTCTTTTCTAGAAGCCATTATAGGCTCTTCAGTATACAAAACAATTGGCTCTAATCTTTAATATTGCTAAGCAGCAGGGGGCAAATAGGCATTTTAGCACAGCTTTGCTTTTTATAAACAGCATTTAATATATTCGCATGCTCTTAGGCACAGAGTTGCGTGTCAAATGTTTCTGAAGTTTGGTCATTAGGACGTGCTCTCGCAAAGTCGGGAAGTGGCGTCTGCACTCCCACGATGCACTTTAAAATGGACTGTATGCCAGTGCAGCACGGCTGAGGACTCTGGCACAGGTCTCCATCGGGAGCAGGGTGGTTTCTGACTATCGCCTGGCATAAATTAAAGCAACGATCAAATGAATGGGCTCCAGAGAACCATTATAGAGAAAATCACTCTGTTAAATACAAAAACAAATGTAATTTTCTCCCTGTTTCTTTCACGGGTTTTACGCGCACTGCATTTAAAGAGTACAGGTTAGTGCGTATATTGAGTAAGTTACGATAACTGCTTATTTTATGAAATGGGATATTATTGTTGGGGTACTAGTGCTCAAACAAGGACAGTAACAGATGAATGAGCTGTCAGAAGAAAACTATATTTACATCTCCATCTTGAGTGTTTAAAACGTAGCCACAGTGTCAAGCTAAATGACATTTGTTATTTTTGCAGTTTACAAGGAAATCAGAGGGCATAAGGTAGTAGTGTATCTTTGTTGATTCTGGTAATGCTGCAGTGCCTTAATGGGATACATTGGCCCTGCATTAAAGAAAGGTGAAAACTAGCATGCAAAAAATATATTCCTTGTAAGAAATGAAAAGTTTTATACTGAAGGGACTGCTTGGGTCATGGAGCCTGGTTCCCTGAAATCACAGGTTACTGATATTTAGTTGAGAAAGATCTGTAGCAGATCTGTCTCACAGACCTCCTTGCACTCCTGGCCACAAAAATCTTCCCAATACCCTTTAATATGTTGAAAGCCAATTGGAAAAGGCTAATGGAGAAAGAGATTCCAGCATCACTGGAAGAGATGAAACAAGGAAGCTGGAAGAGAAGGAAACAAGGGTGTATGTAGTAGAAGGAGCTGTGATGAAGCTATGATTTGAGGGATTTGAGTAAGAAAAACTGCAAAATCTAGGGCTAAGAAATGGAATGGAAAGGTGTAGGAGTTCTCTCAAAGAGGTCCTGCCTCGACTGAGTCATTGCATGTCTACCTTAGAGCAACCGCACAGGCCTGGACTATCATTGCACCCTTGGCTGAATCACGGCATGAGATTTATTTTACTTCAGATATTTGTAATTTAAACTGCTACACCAGAATGAGTCACTTCAATATCAGTTTATCCTAATGGAGGGAAATAGGCAGTTTTAAGACAAGATTGGTTTCCAACACGTGCTTTAAGATGAGATATACTGGGCCATAGGAATACCTGATTCCATTGAGTCCTGTGTTTTTGTTTTGTTTTGTTTTGTTTTGTTTTGTTTTTACTTTCATTCTGTACATGAGAAAAGGATTCTGCTGGTTTGGGCATTTTCTGTCAGAAATGGCATTATGAGGCATATCCTCTGCATCCAGATCGTGTTGGCACGAAGCAAGCCTTCCATGGATAGTAATACCGCAGTGTGTGATAAATGCTGTCAGTGCTCTGTTATGAAGGCTCAGTTTGCCTCCTCCTCTTCTCTTGATTGCTCAGATGAGTTCAAAAGGTTTGTGTTCATGCAGCCAGTGGTGAAGGGAACAGAAAAACATTTTTGTTGTGTGTGTGTGTGAAAAATCACCCTGCAGAAGGAGGAATTTTGCATTTTATTCCATTATATTTTACTATATTCTTCCAGTGATGGCTGACAACTTCCTGTTTAGTGTTGCCATTTTTTTCTAGTGTTTCTTTTCTAAAGAGCTTGTGGGATTTTTTTTCATTGTATTTTTTTAACTACCAAACAGTCATCTGACACCCTGTGTAAGGAGACCCGAGAACTGATGAAACTGAGAGTGTCATCCAAAGACGCTATTTGGCAAGACAACTGTGGGGCAGTTCTTCTCTTGCCTTCCCTACTCCATCGCATCTCTCAGTTTTCACTTCGTTCGGCCCACTAAATGAGCAAAGCTAGCTTAGCAAAAGGCAGGAATAAAAAAAGAAAAGGGAAGGAGGACATAGAGTACCATGACTACTGAAATGGAGGAGGCAGGACTGTGTGTGCTGAGGGGACGTGCCTGTAGAAAGAGGAGGGTAGAACTGCTCTTTTTGGCAGCAGCATGCTGCCTTACCTGAGGCTAAACATGATGACTTCAGCCAGGAAGCTGAAGTAATGCAAAAAAGACCTGCAATGAGCTAGGAGTGATGAAGTAGTTAGAAACATAGTTGTTCCAGGCAGGTATGGTTTTTTTTGCATACAGTTCTGAGGTGGGGCTTGTCCTGCTCTGCTGATGCAAAGGAAACTTAGGGCTTTGCCTGTGTGAACAGGTCACTTGGAGGTTGAACTTAACATTTCGCTTCGGGCTTATCACAAAAGGTGAATGCAGGGAAGAATAAGGAGACAGAGTTGGCTTGGAAGTTACATTTATGTTCTCATGAAATCAGTGCCACACAGCTTCCTTTGCCTGTTTTTCTGATTCACTAATGGGTATCCTCAGAGGTTAGACAAGAGCCTAAGTAAAGCGTTTCCACTTGTAAATATAGTTTTGTGCTGGCACTAGTGTGCTTGAGCTGGCCTTAGATTTGCTTTCCATGATTAGGAAGGAAACTTGTTTTACATGCCAGTAAGATGCCTAAGGAGTTGCTGCTTTTTTTCTGATTAAACATTTAACAATTTTTATTTATTTTTCTTTTTTCCTTATGAAAAGTAGCAAGGTACAGTGTGCCTGAAGGGAGCTGAACCAATGGTTGATAAATAGCTATTAGCCATTGCATGATGAAAGTGTAAACTAATCTTGCCTCACTACGGAAACTTTGATAGAGTCAACATCTCTATTTTCCTCCATGTAGTGACCACTGTGACACAAAATGACTTTTGAGGTTTTGGGAAAGAAAAATTCTCATTAGGGTAAGCCTTACTGATTTTATTGTTTTATTGTAGGAGTTCTTATCGCTGCTGACATTATATTTGGCTGCTGATTGACTTTTTATCAGCCAATAGGATTATTAGCTCCTTTAAGTGAAAATGGCTTTAAGAAAATAAGTCTGTCACGCATATTGCTTATTTATTTTAGAATCCATTCATTATCTTTCCCATTCTTTTGGATTTCCGAGGCTTATTGCAAAATATGTGCTGTTGAACACTGATTCTATGCTTAAAGCAAACAGTACATCTAGTAGGTAGTACATCTGACTTCACACAATGGTGGGCATTTGGACATTCTCCAAGATGGTATTATCCTATATGCTATGCTTTGTCCTGCATCTTATTAGAGATTTCAGATGGTCCCATTTTTGTAGCAGTGCCTTCTTTTAATGATGTTTCATTTTCTTCCTTTCTCCTTAGAAAGAAATTTTATCTGCATTACTCTCTCTGTGTTACCATATAAACACAGACTGTACAGTGTAAATGTAGTATAAAGGCAGAATCCCGTAGTTGATTCAAATAGCTGATCGTGGAGTTTCTCCTGCATAAAACCATTTGAAGGTTCAGGGCCCAAGTCTGCAATGACGATAAAGATAAAGACCGGAGAAGACTAAATGATTATATAATGATGATTAAACACCAAAGCCTTTCTCTAATAAAGAAATGAGGTATGACCTAATTACTACTGTTTGCTAGTAAAGACCGATGCATTTATCATTTCATTCTTTGCAATGGTTAAAGTTGCCCCTCCCCTTTTTTTAATAAAGAAGAACTTTTAAAACCTTTACAAAGTTTTAAGTCTAAGGGAAGTGTGTCATGGACTGGGATTCAAGTAGTCTCAATTGGACTATGATGACTTGAGAAGTTAGTCTGCCACAACTACTCATTGCCCACCTTAGTGCAAGGTAAAAATGTTAACAGTTTAAGGTTAAACCTTAAACTTAAAATTCAGGCTTTTTTGCAGAGGAGTAAGTTAACAGTTGTGACCGGACTACACCAAAAGCATGCACGTTATTGACTTGGTTGGCTCAGTTGATAGGATGACCTATAAAGCCACTAAAATTTAGTCATGCTTCATTAAGTGCTACAGTTTCAGTACTCTCCTCTGGTATCATGGAAAGAGCAGGGGGCGAGCTGCATTTAGTTTCTTGAGATGTCCAAAGCCAATACGATTTAAATTTGGAGCTACATCTACATTCCCCCACCTTGCTTTGAAGGTCTTTTTAGGTAGCAGCAATAGGATAACAATAGCATTGTTAGGAATGAGTAACTGTTGAATTAGATAACGCACTCTTGCTTTTGTCTGAGACAAGACATTTCTTTTAAGAGATGATAGAGAATAGAGCATTCGAAGTGTCTTAAGCTGAAGAAAAGACTGTGGTCCTCCTTGGTTAGTAAAATTTCCCTGGAGACAAGTCCAACAGGAGATCCAAAGCAAAATAAATAAGTAAATAGATCCAATTCAACGAACATCCCCCCCCCCCAAACCTGTGCCTTGAGGCTGGTCCCAGCACTTTATTGCCATAAGATGCTTCCTTTCCTGTCCTGTGCCTGGCTTGTCTGAGTGGTGCTGTTCATCCCCTAGGTATGCGTACAGAGTGCAGCAGACACTCCATGTTCTTATTCTAAAGCACCCATAAACCAAGGCCACAACTGGATCTATTTTTAAACTCCATCCTCATTTTTCCTCTTCAGTCTCCTTCTGAAAGATGTAATTCAAGAGATGCTTCATATAATCAGTAAGTCACAGAAGAAATGGGAGTCTGGTGTCCACACTGGTGGCCTGGATATGATTCATGCTGGTCTTGACATAGTCAGATGCCTGGATCCTGATCTCATCCCTGTGCCTCAGGAGGGTGACTGAGAAAGGATGGTGAAGCAGGGCTCTGGGAGGGGGGCTGAGGGCCAATGCAAGGCAAAGCTAGGCCTGCAGCAAACTCAAGGACACTGCACACTGCAGTTTGCTTAATGCTGGTTAAGGGAGCCAGCATCTACCAGTACAGCTCACATTTCCCTGGCCAGATTCAGTGCACCAAATCCTCCCTCTAAACCCAAACCCAGCCTTTCATTTTACAGTATGTACACATATTCTTTCCCTCTTGACTCAAAAGACCTCTCAGAAAAAAGGCAGTCCAGAAGAGAGCTCAGCTCCTGCACAAACTGCCTTTGGGTGTGATTTCTGGGTCAGTCCTATGTGTGGCTAGGAGGAGATCCTTTCTCCTGTGACTTTGGGGTCTGCAAGATAGTGATCTGCCTATGTCAAGTTCCTCTGCTGCAAAGCGTTGCCTTGAAGAGAAAGGAGAATATCAGCTGGTTGGCTTGCAATGAGCCATTTGTCATAAGCCTTGCCAGAAGAAGGTCCTAGTTTCAGTTTATATTTGAAGTTTAAACTCTTTCATTAGACTTGTTTTATTTATCCAGGCAGTTACAGGGGAAGAGGATTGTAAACAAGTAGATCAAATGATTAACCTGAATAGTTTGCTCTCAAGATGGCAAACAACACACATGAAACGTGGTTGTTGCAATTTCATCAGCAGATTCAGAATTTCATCAGTGAGACAAATACCGAAGCTAAGTTTTCTACTTTCCTTTGCTTTTGCAAAACTGTAGTGTCCGGACATGTTTGTTGGATTAACCTTTGAAAAAATGCAGCAGGTTAAATGACAGACTGTAATCGTGGGCTCTGAAATTTCCCTGTGAAAGAGAAATTTCTGCTTAAAACTTTTGTGACTTTATACCTCTTTTCATCATCTTTGAAATCTTCAAGAAAAAGATATATTTACTACTGCCATTGCTGATGAAGGTGTATAAAAAGGTGAATCTTACAGTGTTTTCCTCAGTATTTTGGCTTTCCATTTAACTATTCAAACTATTCAAACAAGAATGAATGTAGGGACAGGTCCAAACCAAAGAATATTGTCTTGTGTAGTTACTGTTCCTGAATGACTTGGATTTTGGCAAAATTTGCAGCAAATTAGTTTCGTGATTCTGAAATGAGATGACTGATAAGATGTAAAAGCTTAGACAGGTTGTACAAGTTGTTCAGCTTATCAGAGAACTGTTTTCCTTCCCAGACATAGCATTGTTATGGCAGGAGTAGGAAGACAATAAGTTTGCAGTCTGTTGTCCAGCAGGGATATGTCCTTTCTCCACAGGCAACCTACAAAGTTTCTCTCTGTTTCCACCTCTCTGCTCCTTTTCCACCCTTTGACACTTAGAATTTTAGATGTCTCTTTTAACTTTAGACTGAAATATTTAACTTAGATTTAAAATAAAAGATGTTCACTTTAGATCTTTGGTTCTCTGTAGAGCTTAAATTCATTGCTCCATAAAGCTGTACAGTTATAGCCACAATAAGGTGCTTCTTACTCCTCTCCTCATTCTACAGATTTTATGATCTTGCAGTACACTCTTTGTGTTGCAGCTGTAGAAATTCCTTTTTATTACCTTGATTTTTCGGAGATCTTTGTGACTGATCTTTTCTGTCCTCAAGGAACACCACTAGTTTCCGTGGTTTATCTGTGTTGTTCTCCCTGGTCCTGTCATTGCATTTTCTATGATCCAGGAGTTTCACTGTTCCCAGGTTCAGATGTGCTGCAAATACTCGTGCAGGGGATATCACCATTCCTCTGTGTCTCTTCATTCAAAGAAACCCACGAAACCAGGCAAGGCTTGTGCTCTGTCCAAGCTCCTGATCTGGACAATCAGAAGATCAGGACTGCAGGGCACGTTTTGAAGTGCCTTTTGTCTTCAATCTAGAAACAACCACTCTGAGTAGAGGCCAAATTTGTATATTATTGAGGCAGTTCAGCTGTTTCTGTGTTTGCCAAAGAAGATCAGAGAAAGAATGAGAGAACCAGCAGTGAATGAATGAAACAGCATTGCAACAGGTCAGTTGGGCTACTGTGGTAGAGATCTGTTTCATTCATCACTTGCTGGATAATAATGTAAAAAGACTTCATTTCTACTAAATCAAAGTGCGTCTCTTTGTTAAAGCAATTATTTATAGTGTTTCTCTGACTGCAGCTACAATTCCTCACCACTGATGTGAAGATTGACTTTCAGCTGCCTTCCACAGGCTCTTTCTGCTTGTAAATGTACTCTTCTTTCTTCTTTCCACATAGGCTAAACTCAAGGAAAAGACCAAACTTTTGTAGGTCTATGTGTCTCTGTCAGCACATATGCACAGGAGGACAGTGATGCAATATCCTTTGAAATATGTAATGAAAAAGAAAAAAATCATTTCTTTTCAGGATAATTGATTTTCATGCTTTTTAAATAGATAGTCAGTAAAAGGCTGATTTACCATATTATAGAATATTAAGCATTTTCTCTCACCCCCGTCCTCCAGTTCTGATTAAATTTTGCACATAGAATTGAATATTCAGCTGGGTGCAAAGCTATGGAAGAAAATTTTCCTGGTTCTAATTGCACTGCCTGCTTCAGTTACTCTTATAATAGTATTTAGATTCAGTTGGACACGTAGTTTATCCTGCATGTTTAACATAAATTCCTTGAAAAGATAGCTCAGCATACGAGTGTTTTCTGGATTTTACTAAAGTCAGATCCTTGACACTAAAGTGCGAGCAGGGATGAAAGAAGGGATTACATATTTCTATTTGCTAACATCCTTCTAGCTATTTTATCTCATAAGAAATCCAGGGCAGTAGATAGTTCAAGGGAAAAGAGCATTGCAAAACTAGAGAACAGGAAGTCACTTATGAAAGTTTTCAACCAAGTTTTCAAATATGGTAACAGATAAAATAATGTAGATCCCCTTTTCCTTTTCATCTAAAAGCCATAAAGTCAAAGAAGCCTGGCACTTCAGAAAAATTCGGAAGGCGTTAATGCTTTAAGTATCTCCTGCATAGGGTCTAGGAGTAGCCATTTCTTATCATACATGGTTTTCACTTTGGATAAAAACCAATAATTCTAGCAGGAAAATAGGGCTATTATTTCACCGTTATGACTCTCAGCTTCTGGATAAACCCTGACGGCTAATGTAAAACTGCCTGAAAGGAAGCAGATTAGCTCCCGGTGCACGTGTTACATTTTCTTGGGATTACTGAGAGATGCTGCTTTCGGCGCTTGCTTCGGAGGAGGAGCGAGGGCGAGAGCAGCCCCAGGCGCCGGCTGCGACCCAGAGCTGCGGGACGCTGTGCCCGCCCCAGCTTTTTGGGGAGGGTGGCTGCTGCAGCGGGGCTGGGAAGGGGGGAGAGGGGCACGTTTACAGCTGCTTTGGGCGGCGGGGGCGGCGCGGGGCGGCCGGAGCGTTCCAGCGAATCCGGCCAGAGCCCTTTTTATAGGGTGAAATCCAACCCTCGCGAAATGGACGGGATGGTCGCTGCCGACGCCGACAGCGCCGGGACTTCTCCCAGAAGATCTTCATCGTAATCTGAGATAGGCAGGCAGACATCACTGCGTGTGTTAGGAAAAAAAAAAAAAAAAAAAGAAAAAAAAGAAAAAAGAAAAAAATTCCTCTGCTCACGCTAGTTTGCTCCCGCTGGGTCCCGTTTTCCACTGCCTGGAGGGCGGAGGTTATTTTTTCGCCATGCCAGAGGCCTGGCAACCCGGGGATTAGTCAGGGCTCCCTGCTAAAATCGCAGGAGGGAGCCTTCAACTCATGCCGCTGTAACCGACACTTCGCCTCCCCTTTCTCCTTCCCAAGCCCCTTTCCCCCGCTCTTTGGCCGTTTGCTTGCAGGGGGAGCGTGACACACCGGTAAGCCAGGGCTCTCCAATCCCCCTTTCCCGCTGGCACCGGCGCTTCACTCCCGCTTTGCACAAGTGCGATCTCTGCTCGAGAGACAGGGCAATAAAGAAGGAAGAAGGGAGGGGGGGCAGCGCTTTCAAGCACACAGCGAAGCACATCTGTTGTTTCTCAGATTAGAATTGAGCCCATAATAGTTGTCTGACAATTTGCAAGTTGGATTTATAAATCTGCCCTTGTAAGAGGTTGAGTTATAAACGTACTGTGCAATTTATAGAGCCTGCCAGCAAATCTTAACTGCAAACCCTTGATTTATGCACCATCATTTTGAACAGTGATTTTTAGTTTGTTTTTGACTAAAGTATTTCAGTACGTGGTAAGTCAGAGAAAAAATTTCCATATCCTAAAAGGGATTAACAAATCTTAAATCAGATCTGTAAGTCCTACAACAGATTTACAAATCATACCAATAAATCCTAAATAAAAACCTTGTCTTTTTTTTTTTTTTTTTTGCCTTTCCCCTTTGGCTCACAAATCTTGATTTTGCAGCTGGTTTGTAAGGAAGTGATTTATAAAGCAAGAATTTAAAGCTCAACTGTCAGCGTGATCAACTCTGAAAAGTCTGGCTCTCACATCTTATCTGAGTGCTTTGATTTACAAGCTGTATTCAGGCTCTCTCTATCGCAGATTTTCTCTTGAAACTTGGATTTGTTTATTATGAGATCTACAAAAGGTTAAACTCTCTGTATGCCATAGTTTGACTGGCCTGGCAGTGTTATGGAAAAGGTGATACCTAATCAGATTGCAGCTGGCAAAAGTGCCCTGCATAACATTTGGTTGTCAGAGAAAACAAACAGCAGCTGAGCAATAAATTCTTGAAATGTTAATAAGCTGAGACTCTTTCTTCTTGCATGTATCTGTAAAGCACAGTATCCACCTACAAATGCTGCGATAACAAAGATATAGGTCCTCATGCCACAGTGCACTTGTTTAAGTCCCATTAGAGGTAAGATTAAACATGGGTTACATGCTTTACTGAGCGTGGATGGACTCAAGCACATGCTTCAACTTGTGTTTTAGTACGTTGCTGAACTGGATCGTATTTGATATCTGATTCTTTTTTGGATTTGAGATCAGATTTTCTCTCTTACGTCAATAGTTGGCTTTGAAACTGATAAAAATAAAAAATGCCAGACAATTGAAACTACATAGTTATTGAATGCACTTTGGAGACCAAAATCAATGTAATAAGCTGTCTCCTTCCCAGGGAAACAAAAAACAAACAAACAAACAATCAACCCAACAACTGAAAGCAGCTTCACTGACAAGAGAATATTTTATCTACAGAATATTTATGTGAATTTGTTTCTGCTTGACCAATTAGCTCCCACTAATCAGATAAGTAATTTAAAAATTGCTTTCTATGCTCTGGAGTGATCACTTTAAGTGCTCATTTTTTCTTTATCAATAATCAAGCTTTTCTTTATCTCATCTAACATGTTTTCCTTCTGCCTACTCTTCACCTCCTCTTTATTGATTTAATACCGACAATCTTTTCATATTAAAGAACTTCGCAAGTAGTGTGCATTGGCCTTATGTACAAGGAGCCTATGTCTACGCTATGTTTTGGATTTGCTCGCTGACACATGCACACAGCACCTTGTAGGTGGGTGTTTCACTCACAAATTCCCTCAAAAGTTAATTTCTTTATCATTTGAGCTCCTTGGGAGTTTCTGCGCATCTAGAGCCAGAGGACACAGTGGCAACCAAGCTACATCACAACATTCAGACCTACGGAAATATTCCTGTCTTTTAATAATGTTAATCAGTATTTGCTTAAACTCAAATGTAAGTTGCTGGAAGTGTTGAAAAATTTATTTTTTTTTGAGAATGTATTAGACAGTGGAAAATGAGTCTCTAAAAATAATTGGATTATTACTTGATTAGTGTAATATTCCCTCCAAGGCTCAAAACAGACGGATGGATAGCCAGTCAATGCTGGTCTGCATCTACCCTCGTTGCTAGCAGCGCTGTCCCAAATTTACCTCAGTTGCACACCAAGTTCAAGCCGAATCAGACAGAAACCTGAGGTCTTGCAATAAAACCCATGCAAAACCAGCAAGTCCATTGCCTCTTCTGCTAAATTCACTGAAACTTCTTACAAAGTGGGCTGGGTGACTCTGATGTGGCTAAAACATCTAACTTTTAGGCTGATAAAGATTTGACAGACAGCTACCCAGATTTGAAGAGCTGAGATCCAATGTGCTGGTGCCTACTGATTACACAGTGATTATTTAAATCCTTGTTTGTTGTTGGAAGCTGTTTACAGAACACAGCAACCCGTCAAGAAGAGACTTCCCAGTCTGAACAAATAAACCTGGTAATCCCAATTGCAAACAAAGTGTTACAGAAATGTTGAAAAGCTCGGAACGGGGTGGGAGGTGGAGTGTGACCCAAAGTGACTTTGTCAATGCATCCCTCCCTACACTAGTGCTTGCTGCTAAATTTTCAGGGGCCAGGCACAGTTGCTACTTTGTGTCAGGGCAGCAGGTTGTACTGATAAGAAAATATTACTTAAAGATAAACATAATTACAGTCGTGGGTTTGTGCCTTTTTTAAACCTAATTATGATAGTACTATGGTTTTAATAATGTGTGAGGCTGTTCCAGAATAAATAGGTATCTATTACTGCTTAGAAAAACTGTGCTTTACTTTAGGCATGCTTAGTTTTACCCAAGCATGCCACAAGTACCTCAGGAAGCGCTACAGGATTTGAAGAGCCATTTGAACTTTAATTGAAAGGAGCACAAGAATTCACAAATTTGCTTTGTGGCTTCTGTGGCTTTAAGAAATCGGAAGAAATCTTATCTATAAACTGCCATAAATGTATTTACTCTTCTATGTTAGAGTAACGGGCAGTGAAACCTACTCCGTGCTTATATAGATCTGGGAAACTGGGAAGTGGAACAACAGCCTTTATTTTTTATTTTTGCAGTTGGCAGGCATGCATATGTAAAAAGGGGCATTTGGTTTTTCTTAACTACAGATCAAAATTTTCCACACTTCCAAAAAAATCCTTCCCAGCTAAACTGCTCACTGAAAATGTTGGCAACCTCATATGAGCAAAGGCACAGGGAAGAATTTGAAACAAGAGGTGTTTTTGGTGTCGTCTGGGGTGGCAGAGGGAGGTGGAGGGGGCCTAGAGCACCCCAGCGCCCTCCCGCGAAGCACCAGCCTGGGCGCTGCACCGCGTGGGAGGACGGCCGGGGCAGCAAGGAGAAAGCGTGAGCCTGGGGGCCCTGGAGCTCCTCCAGCATCCCTCAACATCCCATCTCAGTGGCGGGTTGGGCGAACCCAGCGATGGCCTTCACGTGGTCTGAGTACAAGGCGTCACCCGAATGGTCCTCAAATTCGATTTCGTAGATGCGTGCTGCGATTAATCCTGATTTGAACCGTAGTAAACGGTGGGGGAAGAGCTCAGGCCCACAATACAAGTGTTAGAGCTTGTCAAAATATGCTTCGGCTTTTCATGGAAAGTTCTGTTTTTTTCTTTAAACACATGAAAATGTCTGACTGAAAACAGAAAGCAAAATGTTTATTTCAAGTTGCTCCAGCAGGAGTAACCTAATCAAAAGGTTTCCGTTTGGGACAGTTTGACATTTAAAAAGAGTAGTTTAACACTTTTTTTTTTTTTTAATAGTTTACCAGTTCACCACGGTATTTTTCTCATCTGTTGAAGCTCAAATAAATCATACGTGAACAGGTCAGACGGCCCTGCCTGTAGCGTGCAGAATGGGAACTGTTACTGGAATGCAGTAGGAAGAAGCAGGTTGCTTTGGGAGAATGGGAGTGTTTGGCTCCTAAAATACAGCTCTTCCGAAGCCCTGTGACAGCTTGCAAGGACTAGACTGAATGCCAAACTGAACAGAAATGAAGCTTTTATTTGTAGGACTGCTGAGATGTTTTGCTTCAGCTGAATGGCATATGTTCATGTTCCCCTGCAAAAAGTTTCAGTTTTTGGCTAAAATAGATTTTGTTTTTAAATTTGCTTTCAGATATTTGAGTTTTTTTTCCCCTAAAGATCTTTTTTTGCAGAAATAGGACATTACTATTGAAAAAAAATTCTTTGAGAACCCTCTTTCCCATACATACAAACATTTTCCATTAAAAAAAAATTCTATTCTTTCCACCAACCTAATATGCTATTTTGCAGCTGTATTCACCCACATACATATACAGATATAAACAGCCACGCTTGGCTGAGGTGCTCAGAGGTTGCAAGCGTAGAGATAAACGGTTGCATTTTATTCTGTGTTATAAAACACTAACAACCATTTCTCAGCACTATAGAGAGAGAGGTGGGTAAATGTGTTTTGTATTTAACTTGTGAGGTTTTCAGCTTGTTCTGGACAGGAAACACTTGAACAATAAGCTGTTGCTTATTGTCTGTTCTCAGCTCTTCACAAACCTTTCTCCACATTTTCACTAAGAAAGAGGAGAAGAAGAAGGAAAAGCTTTCTCTCAGGGTAATGTGAATCGAAAAGGCTCCGTAGTGAGACAAGCGAATAGCAGCCCTTCATACTGTCTTTGCTGGGTAAGAAAAGACTGTTTTTCCAGCACTTTGCCTTCTCTCCTCCTTTTCCACTTTTTGGTGGAAATATCCAGGTCTCATGTCCTGGCAGTCTCTGTTCAGGGGGAAAAACTGCTCTGACTTCTCTCCTTGTTAAGTCACTTGAGAATTAGTCTTAGGTTTTCAAACTTCGTATTTTTAGGGGGATTCTCTGTTTCTCAGGAAAAAAAAAAAAAAAAAAAGCACATTACTGGAATGTGTTTGCTTACAGAATTTAAAATGGTGGTTAACCTTTCATGCGAAGTCCTGAAGGAGAAAGGAAAGCTACCTTTTCAGAACTTGTAGGGCTCTTAACAGCTCTTTCTATGGGTCCTCACACCAGAAGATATTTAAAGTAGAGAAGAGAGGGTCATCTAACGGGATAAACCTTTTTTTGTCTTTAAATTACAGGTCAGGCTTTTCTTTGCCTTTTAACAATGAAAAAGAAGCAGAAGCAGGTATTGAATTCACAGTGATTCAGATTAGGTTTGTGTACTCATGCAGACATAAATGAGAATTCAAAGAGAGGCACCATCTCTCAGTGGGAAGAAATGGAAAATTAAACCTCTTATTATTGTATTGGAAATTATAGGATTATATCTATCACCCATAGCATATTACAAGTGTTGTAACCAGCTTTGTTTGGTGGATTTGCAAGACTGGAAAACTTGAAATTTATAAGTACTAGTTAAAAAAAAGTCCTGGTAATTCCAATTTGTTCTTTTTCTTTATGCTATAACCTAAAGTCTTCTTAAAAGAAGGAAAACTATCTCTTTAGCCTCATCTGCTTTCCAAGTTACATTTCACTGAGGACTAAAGGAGAAGCTTAATGAAGACCATATCCTTAAACATCTGCATCCATTTGATCACTAGATCAAATCACTGCTTCCCTTAGGTACATTTGACCTGACCCTATTCTTACTAGCTTCAACTGCAGGAGGGATTTAATTCATGCTGTTTAATTTTCAATTCTTAATGCTTCTCTATCCTGCCAGTTTGTTTAATGGACATTTAATATAAATCTAATTCAGCATGATGAATTTTAAAACTTGGAAAGTTCTGTTTTTCCTACTGCTATCATAAATGGTCCTAAAAAACCAGAAACTGATTCAGGGAAAGGAAAAAAAAACAACAGTGAATAAACAGAGTTTAGCAGTGAGCAGTGCTGATGCTGTCGAGCATTTTTCTTTGACTTTTAGAAACAATTAAAAAAATCTAAATAATTTTTTCACTGGTACTTACAAATATCCTGGAATTCATTTGTGCATTTGAGGAAGAGAAGTATTGGGCCTAAATGGTTACTTTTCCCAATTTGGATTCTTATCCATTACGAATGTGAGTGCTTCCAAACATGACGGGCCATGGAAAACAGCCATATCGAGGAGAGGCATGTACATTCGGGTTTCTCAGGCATCCGTGGTCAGTGAATGGAATGAATTGTTAAACCGTACTAAATAAGAACAAAAGCCCCAGTGAAGTATTCCCTTACTTAGAAGCAGCTTTCTGTTTCAATCTCCTTATTCAATTACATCATGGGATAATATGCAGGGGACACCGAGCCAGAATAGCTTTAATCAAATAAAGAAGCTGAAAAGGACTTCTACCCTCGGCATCATTTTATTGAGACTAATATTGTTATTGTCTGCAGTGTCCATATCAGAGAATCTGGATTGATTTAATCATTCCAGGCAAGGTTACAGAGACTATCCTCAGTACGTGTCTATCAGCATATCTTTACGGAGATCAGTGCCCTCATACTGATTTATATCGGCCCGGGGTTTTACCTGGTAACATTAGACCCCATCCCTCTCCGAGAGTTCCTGGATGAACTCTTGACTCATTCTGTGTTCAAGAATCATGAAAGGGAGCACCCTCGTTTGAAAAGGTGTGGTACATGCTCTGTCCGACGTGAGAGCACGGCGCTTTTTCTGTCGGCTGAGAGGTGGCAAGAGGCTCTGTCATTGCCCTTCCCCTCCTCTTCTTGCTGGTGTTGGTGTCTCTGCTGCCAGCACAAGACTGGATCTGTTTCTGTGCTCGGGGAACACGGAGGGCTGCCAAGAGCTGATGACTGCCAAGGGTAAATGATTACTAGGAATGCAGTGAGGTAAGGAAAAGCTTCTTGGTTTTCCCCCTCCTCGTACACCCATATGTGGTCAGCCACGAACAGGACCGAGTACAGATGCAATAACCCTTAAATCAGCCCGTGACAAGGTGAAAGGGAAAGAAGGACTTGGTTACTCAGCTTTGGCAGTAGAGGCTTGATGGTTCCACTAAAAGCATTCCATTAAAATAAAAAAAACGAGGGATTGCCTTTGGTGCTCACAATCAGGCTTTGTCAGCTAACACAGAATGGTGTCTGAGAATGAGTCTGAACAGTCAAATATGAGGCACAACTAATCTGTGTATTTGTGCGAACAAGCTGTATGAGGGGATTTTCATCCACGAGTGTCTTCTTGCTCACCCCCATGCTCAATGACAAAGATAGTGAAGCTGGTAGGAACAAGGATATTTGACTCTACTGTTCAGTTTTGCTTTGTTCAAAAGATCCTGCTGTCAACCAGGGGCAGAAATGATAGCATGCACTTATTGAGCCACTGTGAGATATCAACAACAAAGATGAGATTGAATCTGAACATTATTTGAACAGAATATAATCTCAAGAGATTGCCAAGAGCCTAAATGTGTGAAATACCTGTCTAAAGTGTTTGTCTGATGGTCATAGATGGCAAATATAGTCTCTGAAATACACATCAGTTCTGGAACAAATTGTGAAGGGGAGTAGGTCATGAATGACTTACCTATCACTAATAATGCTCTGTAATTAGTATCTTGTTAGGTCATGCTCCTTTAAAGAGACCCTCTGGGACAAGTAGATAAGTCAAGGGCACATCTTGCACAGATCTCCCCCTACAAATCTTTCTGTGGGGTTTCCCTTGTGTTTAGCCTTGTTGTTGAAATAATCAATTAGGCTCATCTTCTAATTAACGAACTAGTATCCATTTCATAGAACATGCTCATGCCATAATTGCTGCAATTGTGTTACCAGTGGAGCACTCGGGGAATGAACGTGTATGGAGTGCTATTGAGCTTGAATTGCACTCTGTGGGGAAGCAAGGGTAATGTTTCCCATGCTATTGAGTGGGCACTTTTTCAGATAATAATATAGAAAAGACTTTGATCAAAAATTTTGTCTCATTGGTGGCATTTTTGTTAGGTTTAATATTTATTAACCATACCTTTTCTTTTTATGATCAGAATTTATTCAGGTTTTAGACTGGGCATTTGTATTATCTCAGCAGTAGTACAAAGTCTGTTCCGTACAGTAGGGAAAATCTCTAATGCATTGAATGGGGAAAAAGAAAGGACTTTCATTTTGTTTCCTGCTATTTATTACAATATACTGTCAAACATTTTTGTGTATAAGGTTTCACAATTCCACAATATCTTGAAAATCTTTAATAAAAATTATAACATCAATATCACACTTGTCTGAATAGAGGCTTTTTGAGAGTAAACTAGATGGGCAATTTGATCACTTGGAAAGCGATACTTCAATCCTAAATTAGTTTACCTGATAGTGTTTTAGATCTTATATCAATTAAATTCTATATTGAAAATAATAAGAAAAAAAAACCATGTAAAATTTTATTAAAGTCAACTAGAAATGTTTCAGTGAATTGCTAGGGAAGATATTTAACTACTGTAATTGGTCTGGCTCCATCTGATTCATAAAGGACCCAGCTCCTTAAGTTCAGCCCTCCAGTGAAACTAAGCATAACTCTTCATGCATACATATACTTCTTGTACATAATTCTATGGCAAGTTATAAAAACAATTTTCTACATTCCTCCTAGAAACAATATACAGACTTATTTCTGTTTATAACGACATATAGCAATAAAATGTGGTTAAGAGGACTTTGTAAGGGTTTTTGTATACAAAAACAAAGGGCAAGACTGATTGCAGTTTTGTCAAAAGTACGAAAAAAATGCAAAGGGTTAGTTTCGTTTTGTGATTTTTTTTGTTTTGTGACTTTTTTCCCACTCAATGTCATTGTTATCTTTTGAACATCTTAGCTCTAGTTTAAAATTTGCATTTTTGTCAGTTATGCAATTCATATTTACTTGCATAGCACCTATTTTCTGCTAAGTGTCTGAATGGAGGAATAATGCTCTATGCCTAAAATAATAATCCTCCATTATGTAGACAATGATAGAAAGTGTCTGCTTTATATAATTACAGTTTTAGACCAAACAAGAAGAAAATTCCATTAACAATTTATGCATATGATAATCAATGCAAGTTATCATATATTCCCTACTCCAGAACAGAAGCAGGATGTAATAATTTTCTAGAAATTAAAGTAACTATTTCTCGCTTTGGCTTCCTCATGCATTTGTGTGCCAAGTTTCCACCTGAAGCGATATTTAATGGTTGCATTATAAAACTCTCAAAGTGGGTGTAATGAAGACATTGACAAACCAAGCAATATCAGTGTTGCCCGGTGACACTGCAAAAGTTACACACAAGAAATTATATAACTCCTCATGCACTGGGTGTAAGGCAGCTGCCAAGTGATGGGCTTTAGAATAAAGTTCTGTAGGTGTAATTTATTCCAGAATTTTCCTCTCCAGTGTTTGCTTTACCTACCAATAAAATTACCATTTTTCTTCTTGTGAGAGTCATAATATTGAATTAAAGGACATCTGTCATGATCCTGATGGAAATTTCCTGATGAAAATATCTATGCTTCAGTATAGCTAGTCATATCAGTCCTTTGAACTGGTGTGTACTGGTGGATGTGTGTTTGCTGCAGCACTATCATATGCAGAGATGACACTTTAAAAAACTGTACTGGCTTGTGTTCTCCCAGACCCTTTCCAGATCATCAGGAAAAATCTTCTTCTCTTGAAGAGGCATATGAATACTTTGTACAGAGTTGTGATAAATTACAGCTGCATGGTAAATTAAAATTATGACAGTTACCTTTGACCTCCTCCTATCTATTTTACTTATTAATCATGTCTCTACCAGGATCATGTCTTTGAATAGCTTCCACAATTTCCCACCAGTCTGCTATAGGCGTGCATGCATATCTTATGCCTTCTGGAGAAGGGAAGAGAGGTGAGGTCAAAGATGTCGTCAAAGTAAAGAGGCTCACTGGCTGCAACATCTAAACATCTAAAGAAGAAGAGAAGAAAAGTTACTGCTCTGAACAACACTAGATGACTGGCAGCCCATTTCATTGGCACTTGTCCTTACTGAGTATATCACGATGATGTTATGCTCTTACAAATATTTATCAGGGTTAGAATACAACGGCCAAATCCATTCTCCTTTTTGATCCAATCCTGGATTCAGATCTTGGACAATAAGTCAGTGAAGTCAATCTCTGTGCTATCCTCTCCCATGTCCCTGTACTGACACTTTCAACCTCAACATATCAGTTGTGACAAGGGTCTATACAAACTCACTCAAAGCGTCACCTCTGGTAAATTGTGCTCCTTCCTTTCATGAACCAGTGAAGATAAAAATACCTTCCCACCACCATCCATTAAATGCATTCTTTATATATAGAGAATATATTAGAATGATAGTACGGATATTGAATTTATCTTCATGAGATGAGGATGGTCTCATCAGTCATGAGTGTCACAACTAAGCAAAGACACAAGTGAATAATGAAGCCACCCTTATCGAGTACAGATGAATTCAATTTCCTCTGCACTATAATGTCATATTTGATTCAGTGAACTATAACATCCACTTTTTATTTTTTTAAGTTGCCCATGGGTTCTATCTTTTTCTCATTCTCTTTCTCTAATGCTGTATTTGTGATGCATTTTTCTGCTTTTATCCATTCTACATGTCTTTTCCTCTTTCTGACATAATAACTAAGTTGAATCATAAATGGTATACACAGAATGAAAACACTTATAGTGTCAGATGCCTAAATTTCATGTCACTGCTAGCTTTTCTGGAGGATCTATCCCTGGATCTTATGTCAACTACACTTCATTTACAAAAGTGCAGGCCATGGTTATCTGGGTTTGTTCTGAGCTATCTGTAAAGCTATGTTTTGCAGTGATTTTTGAAAAGTTAAGTAGATGTATGAATCTGTCCATCCCAATGGGCAGAGCAGCCCACAGGAGCTGGCTTGTAGGAAAAGCTTTGGTGTCATGAACACAGACTGGGAAGAATGAACCAAATATGTATAATGCTAGGCAATAATAGATCATGCTCAGAACCATCACATAACAACGAACCAGAAAGTGAAAACTGATATGGCCTTCCTCTTATCAAGACACCTTTTAGTATTAGTAGAGCTAATCAGAAATTATGTTCCCTCCCTGCCTCCCCAGTTTCACTAGAAAATGCCTATACTGTGTGCTGCCTGTGATCCCGTTCAGTGAGCTGCTATTTCGGTATGTTTTGGATATACTAGGAACAAGTGCTGCCTGCACTGCGCTGCCGTGGCTGAGGGTAGGCGTTGTGGGAGAGCAGAGCAGAGACAAAGTGGATTCAACCCCTTTCCCTCTCCTAGTGTTGAAGTCAGGCCGAGGTTCTGGCTGCAGATAACACTACATTTGTTTTCAGCCAGCTTAAACGTTCACATACTGCTTCAAAACTGTGGTCTACTTGCTTAGACAGAAGAATGTGCCACTTAGGCTACCAAGGCAAGAGCATAGCACTGTCTCTGGGAAGGGCTCTTCTGGCTTGGCTTAGCACTCAGCACACGAGAGTCACAGCCTCTGGCTAAAATCCCTGGGTGACCTGTAGTTTTACTTCCTTGCAAGATAAAGAATAAGCACAAATGTATTGCACAAGCGATGCAGCTGCTGCACTGACACTGAGTGTGACGCTATTATGTGCCTAGGCTGGATATTCTGTATTTCTTAATAAAGAAAACGGCACACAAGCTCAATTTCAAGCTAATTACAGGCGGTAGAAGATTCCGTGGGAATACCTCTCCAGGTTTGCCAATAAACTCCTTAGAGAAACAAGGAAATACGTTCACATCATATTTACCTAATAGATGAGATTCAGTCTATAAGATGAGATATGACATAAATTAAATTCCGTGGCAGGTGAACACCCTGAGGGTACTGTGTTTTATAACACTATGTTAATATTCTCTAAGACCACTGCATAAGCTCAGTAGAGCTAACTTCAAAATTAGCTTTACAGGGCACCTGCAGAATTTTTTCTGGTCACTTTCATAGTCAATGCTGCAATCAGATAATTTAACATAAATATTAAGTAAATAATTGGTTCAGAATATTTCAAGGTTAGGGACATAAATCTCATTCTCATAAAAATATAAGGTGGTGCTTAACCTGGCAATTTTAGTTTCCAATGAGCTATATTCCTTTCCACTTTTGGAAAATAAAAACCTAAACAAAATCTACAGAAAGCAGTAACAGAACGTGCGAAAGAATTATCGTGGAAAGAGGATATTAATTCAGAGCTCTATGTAGAAAATGCTCAGGCTGAATAAAATGGTGGTACTGAACACTAACGTTTTAGAGAGCGTTCATATAGATTTAGCAATGTGAATATAGACTGAGGGTTTTTTGTTACGTTTACCTGAAAGGATGATTTCTGAAGCTGAGCACTAGCCGAGACAGTAAGAAAGTGGTAGTGGGTGCGCCTCATCGTGACAGTTGTGGTTACTGACGCTTTCTAATTAGTCTCCAAAAGCTTAACACTTGCAGGTTATTCAGAAGCGATGACCACAATAACTAGGCAGTCTCTTAGGCAGGAAAGACATTTACCTTTTGAAGGAAGTAAGCTCTTTTTCTGATGCAGTTGTTCTCTGGTGCTAGAGTTTGGGAAGGAGATCAAGAGGAATTACTCTCAGATGTCAGACTTTTTGACCGTTTCCAAAAACTCTTAGCAGTTCATAACAACACTACTTGGGAAAGGGTCATCAGCAGACCTTTGATTTGATTTTTTTTATACTACTTGCAAACTTGCATTTTTTTATGACTGTAGTGCCTTTATGCAGGTTCTTGTTTGATGACCTTAATTTGTCCTTAAGAGTACCGAAAAGCTGGTATTTTAATCACAGCTTCAGAGAGTGAGCTGGTTTAATTATCCTTCCATTGCTTTCCAAATCCTTCTCAAAACATTTGCTCTCCAATATTATTGTCAAATTTTAAGAGGTGGCTGAGAGCTGCAGGTGTTCTTTGCAGACCAGGAGATGTCTGTTAGGGCAAGATTCATCTAAAGAAGCATTTTTGTCAGCATTTGTCTCAGAAAAAAATGTAATCAGAGAATTCACTTTCAGAGTTTGCTTTTATCTGTTGCTCCTACAGTACTATAGCAATTCTTTCAAGTTTGGTAAGATTTTTGTGCATTCTCTTTATAGCCGTTCATTAAATATTGAATCTCAGCAAGTTAAGTTCCCTTTAAGTTATTCCAGTAGGAGCTGTTGGCAGAGGACACCTTCCAGCTATTCTCCTGCTACTGTAGGGGAATCTTCTGGTGATATGAAATTGGGATAGCAAGATCTCTCTCCAGGCTTCCTTTTCAAAAGCAGCTATGCAGAGGCATTGGCTTTGGTGGGGAAGGCCACGCTTTGACTCTTCTAGTCACGGTAGCAAAATCCAGCAGAGATAGTTGTTAAGAAGGCATGTGAATATTTAATGATTTAAGCAGCTGCAGGAAATGTCATTTAAGAGTAATTGGAACAGATTCAAAAGGTGTAAAAATGCACAACAAAAAAGCTGAAAATTTTCAGACAGAAAAGTTGTCGTTGTCTTTTCTTGTACACATAATGGATGTTTTTCCTGTATCTCCAGAAGTGAGGAAATGTCAGTGTGAACTTTCAGTTATTAAATGGTGTCCTGATTTGGACATAATTTCTCTCCTGGGACTGAGATAAACTTGTATAAGGATAGTGATTACAAAACAGAGCTGGATATGAACGTGTGAACAAAAATCAGACTTGGAGCAGGCAGAGGAAGGCCATAAAAAGAAGGTGGCAATTGTCTAGTTTATTCTTACACCACTGATATTTTCTCCCCAAATATATTGAGATACTAAGATGCGTGTTGGTTATGATTTCCTGAGTCTGCCGACATTCCTGTTTTTGCACTTTGATACTATGTGGGCTCACACCTACTATTAAACTTTCATGATTAAATAATTTCAGTAGGGAAAAGCCTGCTCTATTAAAATGTACAAAGGTTCAACAGCTAAAGTGTAAGGCAGACATATGAGGTAATATATAGTGTAACTTTTTACATTCTCAGTTCTTCTTACTGCACTCTAGAGATACTGGGAGACAATGGAGACAATGTGTAATGAATGACAGAAAATGTGTGTAAAAGCATTGTATGGTGAATAAATTAAAGTCTTTAGTCATAAGACCAATAATAGGAGGAGAGTGAAATTAAGAACTATAAGCAAGGGAGACCAAATACGTGGCAGAACAAATGGATGTAATCACTTTCAAATGTGTCAGTTTGAATCAACCAAAGTAAACAACTGGAGTCTCAATGCATGTCTGAACCAGGCAAGTTTTGCCACTGAGTACCGTAAAATGGAAAGGAGTCATAAATTGAAAGGAGAACAAAACAGGAGTATGTGTCTGACCATTTATAATCTTTTAATCAAACATGGAGCCTGTAGCTGGAGCCTAGTAGCTTTGGAGACTACTTTGTCTGTGTATTCATAGGCCATTCATAATGCAGTGAGCCATAAAATATTCTTACACTTTTTTTGCTTCGGTGATTTCAACACCTTCCTCTGGGACAAATTTCTCTAATAACAAGAGGTAATTCAATTTTGTTCTTGCTCAGGCCTAAGCAAACAGTTCTGGTTGTTGTGACTTACAAGATTTGTGAAGGTTGTGCAGTGAAGATAGCATACAGTCGGAAGCTACTGGTTGCTCTGTCAGACTTTAAGCTGATTATTGTAACTCACTAAAATTGTCACTTTAAAAGACTGTAGATTTTTCTGAGCTTCATAGCACAGAAGAAACAGGTCCCTGCCCCAACAAACTTGCACGTATAAGGCAGCAATGTACTCTTCAATGGGAAGAACTGGGTGCAGCTGGGACCCAGGGACCCCTGGAGCTGGTTGCAGTTGACGCAGACGATTGCAGTCCATGAGGCTGGGCACGGTGGTGGTGTGTGAATGTTCATGATAGTGGCAAAGTAAGAGGGCTGACTAGGAGGCAGAGGTGAAGGTGGTGCGGGGTAGATGTGGCAGTATTCTTCTGCTGCGTGTGTCAGGGAGGGTGTCAGGGAAAGGGCTCTAGAGAGACAGTGCTGTCTTCCCTACGACATCTGCAGCGGAGCGGCTCCCGCCTGGGGCGTGAGGCAGTTTGCCTCTGCCTCCTGCCACTGTATTGCTTCTGAGCTTGTTGTTAAGCATGTACTTTGCTGATCTGAGGTCTACCCTGGAGTGAGGGTAAAGCTGAATAGCACTTTTCATTCTGACAGTTGCGTTTCTATCACAGTTGTAAAGTATTAGCCAGTAGTAATGCTTTTCGGGGAACTTAGTGGTTGTTTGAGTATAACACTTTAAAATAGTTTATCCAGTTCTTTAAGATCTTGTCTTATAACTGTTTTAGAGAAAAAGTACACTTGTCTTTTTTTTTAATAATGAACATTTTTTGACTTGCACTTATACTGCTACAGCAAAAAGACATACAGTTATGTCAGGCACGTGAAAATACATTTAGGAACTGAACGAAACATTCATTCTCATGTGTAAGAACAAAATATTGATTTATGGGGATTAGTAAAAAAAAAAAAAAAATCTTAATGGACAAGCGTTCATTGCAAAGTTTCTTGGACCTTCCTTTGAGGCATCTGGCCCTTTTAGAAATAGGATACCAGACAAGACTACTAGTCAGATTAGTCTTGTCAACTCCATGGTTTTCTTCCATGTTCCTGTAGCTATTTTTCTAATAGTTTGAGACTCATCTGCAGGCCACATGCTGCCAAAATTTTGGCCCTCCTCTGAACTGACGAGGGGTTTCCCTTCATGTGAATGTTTAACAAAAAGCATCCTGATTGCTCCTGAGGATTTCCTGGTTAAAGCGGTTCTAAATGCTTCTCTATTTTTTATTCTAAAGCTGTTGTGTTCACACAAGGATTTTCTATATTTTCCCCTTTTCTGCTCTAGATGGCAATGTAACACTTTTTCATCTACTAGGAACCTTATGTTTCTGAAAAAATTGTATAAACCTGGTAAGTTAGCAATGGATTTATCATCTTATGTGTGTACAGTACTAGCTGTAATGGCTCCCCTGCCACTCAGCCATGACTCGTCTTCTGATGTAGTGAGCTACATCACGTGTCCTTCCTCTTCTGCCTTCCATCCTCATCTTACAGGTTCCATCTGCTAGTCTTCCCACGGTTACCCTCCTGGCTTAATTTTTTCACTGCATCACTTTAGGACAAATGTGAATGTGACAATCTTAACTTTCTTTTTTCTCCCCTTTTGTGACATTTGCCAAAATTTTGGTTTTCCCATTCTTCTATATTTCCACCTGTTCTTTCATGCACAAATTACTGATTTCATAATCATCTCTTTTTTGCCTCTCTTTTTTATTTTTCTCGAACAAGAACTTCTTTTTTATATAAAGCTCAATCACGTGGTGCATCGGCAATTTAAAAAATCATGAGCAGACTCTCATATTTTGTCTGTGAAGTAAAATGTACTGTACAATCTACATCACTGAAATTAGGAATGGGTTAATGGCATATATTTCCAGTTACTTAAAAGCAGTTGCATTGCATTAGCCCCACATCCATCTAGCCTACTATTCTGTCCCTAAGAGTGTCCAATGGTGGATACTGATGGGAAGAATATTAGAACAGTGACATGAAAAGATCCTTCAAATGGCACTCAATGTTTTAAAAACCTCTTAAGTCACAGGTTGTTAGCGCATCACTGTATCTAATTGTCTTGAAGCCTTCTTTTATGAATAGTGGAGTTTACCCAATCCATAATTAAATTGTGGAACAAAGAGATTCTTCTTTTCAGTTTCTTTAAATTTGTTTCCTGACAATTAGATACAGTTACTAGGTTTGAGAAATGGTGAATAATTGCCATAATCCTTAATTTTTCTATATATAAATAATATTTTTTATCTAATCTGAAGATTCTATTTAATCTTTCCTCATACATTCCATACTCTGCCTTTTTTGCTCTTTGCCTGTACCTCTTCTGTTTCTACTATCCTTTTCTGAGATGAGGCAAAGTGACTTGTATACCGTATTCAAGATCTATGATGAATAACAGGATTACATAATGATGCTTTTTGTTTTGTTCATTTTTACTTTCCTATTAGTCCCCCATGTCCCATTTGCTTTTTTATCTGCTGCTGAGCATGCAGATGTTTTCAGGATGACTGCAAGATCTCTTTGTATAGGGCAATAGCTAATTTAGAATGCATTGTTGTATCTATCTATATCGTGCGGGTATTTCCCTCTCCTGTTCTTTGCTTTGTATTTATTGACACTGGATTTCATTTGGCATGTTATTACCTGTTCACTTAGTAACATGGTATCTCTTGCAGCTCTTCACAGTTAGCTTTCAAGGGAAGTGTAGTGAGTAATTTCAAATAATCAGAAAAATTAGTCACGTCATTTATGAATGTATTGAGCAGTATAGACTTCAGTACAGAAGAACTTCACTGGTAACCACCTTGAAGTGTGAAAACTAACTATTTATTCCTACTGTTAATTCTGTAACCTTTAAATAGTAGTTAATCCTTGAAATCCTTGAGAGGCCATTGGTTTTTATTTTAAGACAGCTTGATTTGAGTTGCAGAAGGTAAACATTGCAAAGAAAAAAAAGAAATTAACATATAATATTCTGTGGCTTAACCCTTTCCCTGTCCTTTTTGACTCTTTCAGGGAATGCCAAAACATTTCTGAGGCATGACTTTTGTAGAAGTCATGCAGACTATTCTGTTATACTCTTCTATGTGCCACCTGATTTGACTTTTTACTATAATTTCAGACCATTATGCCTAAAGGTAGATTGATGTGTGCCCCACTCACGAGTTCTTGCACTCATGACAAACTTTTAATTCAGAAAATAGAAAAAGCAGCTAAAGGAATAACTAACTGCTATTGAGTAACTGTCAGAGGATGTGAAAGTAGAAGATGGCTGGGATGAGAGTTGCAAGGAAAATAGTAATATCTGCTTAGGAAGGAAAGTAGGGAGAGCAAGAAGGCATAGTTTTGAAAGGTAAACTTAAGTGCAGAAGAGTGTATCCAAACAGATGGTAAAAATGATACAGGCATAAAAAAAAAAGCAATACCAAAGAATAAAATCATTGGGGGCAGGTTTAGCTCAGTTGCTTAGAGCGTGGTGCTGCTAATGCCAAGGTCGCGGGTTCAGTCCCCCTATGGGCTATCCTGAGGGCTGGACTAAATGATCTCCAGAGGTCCCTTCCAACCTTACCATTCTATGACTCTATGACTCTTAGACAGGGATAATCAGCTACACAAATATAGGATGAGAAACAACTGATTAAGGAACAGTCCTTCAGGAAAGAGTCTGTGACTATAGTGATAACAACTTGAACATGAGTTAACAATGTCTTGCTGTTACACAAGGACTAACTTCATAGTAAGAAGTATAAACAAAGTTGGCAAGACAGGTAACGTAATCTTTTTGCTCCACTCAGCATTGTTAAGGATGCTCTGGAGAACTATGACTAATCTTGAATATCTCATTTCAAGATAGATGAGGACCATGAGAGAGGTTCTTCCAAAGTAGAGTAATGAGAACAATCTACAAAACATGACCGAAGAAACAAGCTGACATGCTGAAAGAGATGAGGGTGCCTTGTCTAAAAATGAAAAGAGTGAAAAGGCAAACACAGAGCAGAGTAATAGGTTTTGAAGATATGAAAGCCTTCTGCAAAAGAGGAAGGGAATAATTCATTCTGTGTATTCATAGTGTAGCAAATGGACATAAAATGCAGCAAGAAAAGTTAATGTTTGGTATTAAAGAAAAGTTTCTAACAATAGGGAGACTAATTACTTGAACAAGGTATCTTTCTAATGCCATAGAAGCTATATCATTGGAGTCTCTCACAAAATATTCTGCCAAGCATGATGTAAAGATCTTACAGCTCACTCAGCCTGAGGCAGAGATGTACTGGACAACCTCTTGCAAATGTTTCCAGGCCTGTTCACTGTTATTTCTCTCTTTACCTCTCTCCTTCTTTATTTTCATAACTTGTAAACTACTTGCCGTCTGTTTCAAGGTCCTATACATTCCGTCTTCAGTTTATTTGTCTCTAATTTACTATGGAGAGTTCTGCCATACTTGGGCAGAACTCACTATTCATTTTCCAGATCATTCACAAGTATATTGTACGACACTGATTTTGAGGTGCCTCTGCTGGTAAATTCCTCACCTTGCAATGCATGGATCATTTATTCCAATCTGTTGTTTCCTACCTTCTAAACCATTACTAGTCCCTGGCAGAACCTTCCCTCTTATCTTGTACCACCTTAATTCTTCTTAAGAACTGTTTCTGAAGGATGTTATTTAAAGGTGTTTTGGAAAAGCACATGATAGTACACCCACTGAAACACTGCTTGCACCTGTAATCTTTACATCTCTCAAATACTTTCATGGAATTATAAAAAGAAATGTTGCTTCAGCACCAATATGTTATAGTTATTCATTTAGAAACTTGCTTTAGTTTTTATTATATCTTACGCTAATCATCTGGCACATTAATTTTCTAGTATGTTAATCAGACTCATTAGTCTGTAATTTCCAGATCGCCTCTGCAATCCCTTACAAAACTTGATCTGATATTTGTGTTTTTTCGCTCTACTGGAAAATAATAGAGCTTGCAAAACACAGTAGGTTATATACTATTGCTAGCTTTTTGGTTTTCACAACTGAGTTTCTTTAGAACTCTTGGTGGGTATTGCCTGGCTCTTGGTGCTGGGTCTTTCCTTTTGCTTAGTACGCTCTAAAACTGTTATTGGTACTTAACCTTACTCCTTATTTCAGTCCTCCATTTAAAAATGTGGCTCCTAAATTCCTCGCAGATTTCAGCTTCTGTAGACACCGATGAAAGTAAATTTTTCATAGTAGCATTACCTTCCTTGAACATGCCTCTTAAATACTGAGCATTATTTTGCACAAGTGTCTAGTCTATTTTTTTCTCTTTTTGTTTAAAATAAATTTATATATCCTTAGCATTGCCATTGCCCATCCTGCTAAATAGCCCATCCTGCTGATCTTCAAGGATCCATTTTCAAGAGTTACAAATGAACAGCAGAGGATGAGGGTGTCTTTAATTGCATAGCTCCCCCTAAGTACCTACAATTCTAAATACTTTCTCCTTAAATACATTTGTTCCTAAAAGTTCAAAAAACAATTGGCAGTGGTTAACCAGGTAACTATACTATCCCTTCTTGGAACAGTGACCGTATTTATTTTGTATCTGGTTGTATACTGCTACACCACAGTAGGGTCCTATGCTACAGCTAGGGCTCTCAGTCATTGTGATATGATTACTATCATTGCTTTTAATAAGACAAACAAGAAAGGCACAGGATTGCAGTCTTAAAAAAGTTAATTGCATAAAAAATATAAAATTACTTTAGTTTTATTTTTTTCACTTGATAAGCACTGTTCAGATGAAATGCAGAATATATAAAATAACCAAATATGAGTGAGTAAATATGGCAGGACCTGAGAAAACTAAGATATATATATAGTTTCAAACATCAATTATATGTAATGACTTGGCCTGTCTGATTAGAATATCATGAAGCACTGGATCCACTGGTAAATGATTCTATTGTAAGATGGGTTCTTCAATGAATGATCTTCGTGGTAGAGTTCAACTTTCTAAATACACCAATGAACTGGTCTCAGTTAGATCTGTTTTACCATTTCTATTTCCTCTAAATTATGGATGACAGAAGGGAAAATAACCCTAAGAAATAATAAATAACATCTGGTCTGAACATTATGCATATCCAATAAAGGATGATTCTTAATGGTACATTGCATATCTAAATACGCTTGTGTTTTGGAGAGAAAGGGATTACTTCTGTCCACAGTAATATAAGTGAAGAAAAATTAGGACACTCTGTAGTGCCATAGGCTTTCATTCATTAAACAACTACCACTCAGTGCAAATACCAGAGGCAAATTTTCTGCATGCTGGGTTTTCTCTAAAAGGAGAGGGGGAAAAAAAAGTAGTCATGAAACAAACAGTCCAGTAAAGAGTGAGCTGAGGATTGATTGTGCAACTCTGATTCTAAGACAGAGCATCCTCCCTAAGTGCCATTGAAAAGATGACTGTCCTGTGACTGCTGGCTGGCCTGGTGATGCATTTGATATCAAATCGCTAATGTGAAATTTCCTTCCTTATATTGGCTATGGTTTAAGATTCTGGCATATCTAATAGTTGGGTTTTGAATGGTAGCCTACAGTCCTGCTTGAATGGCTGTTCTACCGATTTGTATTGCCCTAGCAATGCTAGATTGCTCAGTCTGACTGCCCAGCTAATCTAGATTTCTGACTGCTTTGTGTCATGGGAATGGGGGAGACCATATTGATTTGTAGGCACTACCTATGTACTAGCAGGCTGGCTAATCAGAAAGAGGACAAACATTTTAGGATTGCAGCATATCTGTGGGTTCTTTTCATTCCTTTGCCCAGCAGGGAGTGTGTGGAGTTTCACCACTCTGGTGCTCTAAGAGATAGCAGAGGGTGAACCATTTATGAAGGATAGCATCAGCTTCTTTCAGAAAAGTCCACTCTTGAAGGTCCTTTACAAAGTCTCTCCTAAACTACTTCCTTTCCTTTCGTTAGCATTTTTTTTAAAACTTGTACATTGCTAGATGTTACCTTGCCCTTCAAAGTCTTTTTTTCAGCAGACTTATGCTGAAGCATCTTTTGAAATATTTATCTTTAATAATACAAAGGTCTCCTCAACTTCTTTTGAACTATATTTTTAATATCTAGAAAAGTTGATGTTTCAAATCATTCCTGATCCCAGTGCCCTAGGGCTTGCAAAGCATCCCCTTTATTAATGAATGTAATTTGAGGAAAACATTTGTTAGAGAGGGAGCTGGGAAAAGGACCATGAAAAACGTATTGCTTAGACAGGAGAAAAGTGGATAGTCTTCTGATTATAAATCTAAAATATTAAAATAACGAATTCACAGAACCCCTATTAGACATCAAAGGTTGTGTCTTATTGGGGTATGCTTTTAATTTATATGCCTTCTTTCAGGCCAGTAACAAACCTGATAAATTGAACAGTGAATTCCTAACCTGATTGAAAAAACCTGACTCTGGATCGTTGATGTCAATGGAAAGGAGACTTTGTGCAAGCTGAAGTCTGTTCGAGTAGATGCCTGTGGTATAAGTTAATGGCACATTTTCAAACCTTACAAGTTTTAAATATAGAGCTAAACTTAAAAACAGCAAATTAGTAGCCTTTGTGCTATTTGTTCTTTCATCTTATTTCAGATTTCTTTGTCTCAGAATTTTGCAGCAGAGGCAGCTGTAAGAAGATTTTAAATGCTTTCAGTTGGCAAGGGTAGCCAATGTTAAAGTTAGTAAACATAATGTCTTTTATTTCCCTTTTCCATGGGAGTAAGGAAAGCAGTGAAATGAAAACACAGCCAACTCATAGTTTATATATTACCCCCAAACAAATCTCAGTTTAAGAATGTTTAAACATTCTCTAGTACATAACCTATTTTTTTCAAAAAAATAAAGATTTGGTTATATACCACCTAGAAATACATTAATATTCCAAAGCTGACAGATAAATATAATGGATGAAGCATGTTAAACATCATCAACAGTGAGTGCACAGAATGAGAGAAAACGAGTGATTGTGGTGCTAATATGGAATTTGGGATACCTGCTTTCAATTCCCTCACCTGCCACAGGCTGCCTTGTTGACCTGGAGCAAATTTGTCTCTCAAGCTTAAATTTACAAATGTGTTAGGTACATAACTGCCTCTCTTTAAGTAAATACATTGCCAATTAAATGAATAGAAAGTAATTGATTTGTTCCTTAGGTTTCCACTTCTGCTCTGCAAAAGGGGGAGGATGCCCCATTAGCTTAGAGTTGTGTAGAGAGCATAAATAAACTTCCTGAGCTCTTGGGGGGTTGGTAGTTTCCTTGTAGGAAGCATCAGAATACTTTGTATGAGAATGGCCCTCTGTGAATCCATGGTGAGCACTTTTCTAATAGCATATTTAGCTCTGATCAACCCACCTTGAAAAGCCAGTAGCAAAACCAGAGAAAGGCAAAAGAATGATCAAAGATATGTAACAGCTTCTGTGCCCAAAGAGCTAGAATAGATTATCACTCTTCAGCTTGAATGAGGGATGACTGAACAGGGATATGATAGCAAACTGTGCAGCTGTGAATAGGGAACAGTTACTGAAGGCTCCTCATCATGCAAGTGCTGGAAACAATCATCTCAAATTATTGGAAGTGGACTTAAATCAAACAGAGGATTTAATTTTTTTATGCAATATACTATTAAACTGTGGGTTTCTTTGCCAAGGGTATTGTAGATGCCAAAATTTAGATGTTTAGAAAAAACATATTAGAAAAATGTTGGATGAAGAATCCACCCTAAATTATAAAACACAAACAAATGACCTTGAGTTCAAGAAATCCCATAGGCTCAGACTGCATGGTGAGTGTTTCATCAATTCAGTAACAGATGTTAGGTCATGTGGCCTTTGCTAAAAAAGCTGCGGGAAAATGATAAAAAGATATTTTTGCATTTATGTTTAATCTTTCTTCCTTGGAATGAGAGAGAGGATGGGATTCTGTCTGAAGAACATGTTCTCCTTTACTGGCTGAAAGTGTTCCTGCATCTAGTCTAGATTTTACTTCCACCATCTGGTATGAGTCAAGATTGAACATAATGACATCATCTCAGGAGTCAGAGAACCAGCAGTGACAGCCTTCTGCCTCATGTCATCTTTGCTCTAGATGGGAAATCGATCGGTCCTTTCACATGACTTCTTCTATTCTTCTGCCACTCTTGCCCAGTAACTTCTGGTTAACTAAAGAAAGCAGGGCCTGCTCATCTGTGGCTCTCTGGTGTAGGTAAAACTGTGAGAGATCAGTGGAGTATCCCTATTTTTCCTTCTCGATGCATCTAGTATTACAGTTTCAGCTGACCCCAAACATAGGCATAAAGGGGGAAGTTACTCCTCTTGGTGACACTCAGTAGCAAAAGGATGGAAGAGAGTCTAGAGGCAAGTTTTCTGAGACATCCCTTACTCTTGAGCCAGACTGGGGTTTGGAGAAAAGGTGGGCCACGATTTGAGTGTGGATTTCCCCTGGCGATGAGCAGAACCGCAGACTAGCTACCAGCTGTCTATATTCTTAAAAGTGAGGAAGCTATTTTCTGATTTTCCCTCAAAAATTTTCTGAGAGAAGCTCGTTAGCAGAAAGCTTCTAGGTGAACAAAAAGGCATGAAGCGCTCTCTGTTTATTAACACCAACCACGAGGTAAAAGGGCATACCCAGCAGCAAAACATAGCGCTTTCCTCCCAGCAGGACCGGAGTACAGCTTCCAGACTTGCGGTAACTCCTACAGTCCTGAGAGCGAGGCACGGAGATGAAACAGTTTATTTGCAAAACGGAGAGCTGTATTGCTAGCAATGAACTGAAGAACAAACAGTAGACTTTACACAAATGTGACACTTGCTCTTTTCAAATTACAGCAGTTGTATTTTTACTACAGATGAAAAACAAACAAACTGCTCTGTCTTGTCTCTCCCAGCTTGCTTAGAGACTCAGCTCAGGTTGGCTGCATGTAGATCAATTTGTTTCAAGAGATCAGCATTTCCTTTTTAACCTTTCAAACTGTAAGTCCCCATAGAATCCTGATGTTTTCATCAATTATATATTTTCATTTTGTACTGGAAATCGATAGTACTTCAGAACACTAATGTCATACAATATCTTTGTCTTGGGCTAGTAAGTGAATAATAACTAAATAATGCATTTCAAACGAGAGAACAAATGAATATTCTCCCTCCAGCGCACATAGAAATACGCAAAAAGAAATCACTGAACAATAGGACATTGATTTTTGTGGCTCCGAACTTTCCAGCTGCAGGCAGAAAAGACTAGAATAGAGTTGTAGTATATTATCTTGCTCCTGAAGTTGCACTTGGGCATGAAACTTCAAAATGCCTCTCATTTTTCCAGTATTGCTGCTGGATCAAGGTTTCTTACAGAACAAAGTAATACTGATGAGCCACAGTTATACAAAGATTTGGAGAGCAGAAGAAATGCTTTCAGTCCTAGCATTTTTGGCAGGGCCTTCTTGGATGGTATGTGTTCTCAAAAGACAAAGCTTACAAACAACCGATATTTGGAAAACGTGGCTGCATCTGTACTAGTGGACTTGAGAAGGTCAAGGGGTAGACTCAGACTCTGGTTTGCAATCATACGTGCTGTTACATTGTTAGCACAGTTTTTGTCAGAGTTTTGGCTGGTGGTAAGCAGCACTCTCCCAAGCAGTGCCAGAGTGTATGTAGATTGGGAGTTAATGCTCTCAGCAAACAGCTTGAATGTGAAATACCTATTTTGGGTAAGAGAATTTGGCTTTGCAGATTGGAACTGTGCTGTTTCAGCTGGTCTCAGGGCCAAAGAGCAGTCTATCTCTCCTTTCATTTGCTGATGTAGACATAGTCACTGTGTATTAACTGTATTTGATAATCATGTTACCAGCATCAGAAAGAGCATCTCATGGTTAGTATCAGACTGGGACTGGAGACATTCAGTTTGTAGACATTGCACGGATTTTCAGTGTAAATTGAGGCCACTTAGTCCCTCTGTGCTTCTGTTTTTCATTTACAAATGAAGATAACTTTTTAACCTTGTGCTGTGAGGATGACATACAGTAAGAGGTGATTGTAACCTATTTAATATATATAATACATAAGATGTATATAATACAGCAATTGTGTCCTACTAGAAATGTCTTGAAAACTGGCGGGTTCGTGTGGTTGAGTGAGGTTTCCAGTTTTCTTTCTCTCTCTCTCTCTCACTCTCTCTTTCTTCAAATCAAATTGTTTGGCTCAAGCGCTCAGGACTCAGCCTCTCTTTATTTTTTTTGTCTACCGTGAATTCAGCCTACCAACAGTCTGGAAAAGGTTGGACTCTCTGCCTGAAGTTTGTTAAAATATGTCTGAACCCAAAGTGTTTAGAAGAAGACAGTCATATGGAATTTTCTATGTAAATTTTGTGTAACTGGAAAATTTGGGACAAGCTGGCAGTGTTTAGGTGATACAGTGTTGCATCCTCATAATAATAATCTCTTAAAAGAATAGTTAAAGACTGTTAATTAAATACACACAAAAGAATTAAAAAAGGAGATACTAGTAGTATCCAGCCTGCTTCAAGATAGTGCTTGAAATTACCCTTAATGTTGAGCACACACTTAACCACCTTCTCCAAATAAAGACTGATACTACTTGATTTTGGTTACAGTAGTGAATGATACTAGACAGATACTATATCCAGAAGGAGATCCAAAACAAAGTGGAAGTGTATGGTTCACCACATAACCTGACTCTCTGAAACCTGGCTCTTTTATCCAGAAGTGTAAATATGCTTTTAACAACTAGTCAGTGATGAATGTCCGAAGCTCTAGGAATGAAGAATGCTTTATCTGATTTCCTGTGTAAATATTTCTAAGGTCTAAACAAATCCTAATTCTGCCCTCCTCCTACTTTTTTTAATGATCAAACTGTTCAAATAGCAAGTATCACATTCAATTTGGTCAGAAATCCTTTCTTTTCTAGCTTCCTGAATATATCTCTAGTCTCTCTGTCAGCTCAAAGAACATATTTCTGAATGAAGCTCAAGACTGCCCTTTAGTTTAAGAAAGTCCTCAGCTGCCTGAGGGCTCTCTGTCCCCGAGAGGTTTGTCTGTAGCTCCTGTCACCTCAGACCTGCACACTAGCACAGATGGGAATTGCATAAGTTTTCAGACTTTCCAGCCAAACTTTCTGCAGAAAACATTTTAAGATTTCTGTGTGAGGGTGGGGAGGGGACCTACTGAAGTAGGGATATGTTTCTTTTAATCTTGAGTACAATAAAATCAGACTTCTCCACTGATCTTTGGTCTGAAGTACAAAACTCCCTTTGAGTCACAGCAGTTCAATATTTCTACTGAATTATTTATAAATCTAACAACAACAGAGTCAATTTTAGTGCATCATTTTAATTATTAGAATATTGGGTGTCCATCTTTGGATTTTAGAAGTCTGGAGAAAGTTCCGTCTTCACAGGTATACGTATGACTTCAAGAGGATTAACTGTTTTATCTAGAAGTTAAATTTTATCCTTAACTCTTACATGCTCTCAGTTTATCTGCCTTTAATTTTAGACACTTTAGCTTAACTTCAATAGTAGTTTGATCATGTCCTAAAGAAAGATAGCATCCGCTACAAAACACAACAGAAGAATATTTCTATGAAGAAATCCAAGCAAAATATTCCTCTTTAAGAATTAGAAGAGGCATGGTAGAAAGACTTTCAAGAAACCAATTGAAGTTATACAATTCAACATCCAACTACTCAGACAATAGAAGTCTGTAAAGTTCCAGGTTATTTTAATTCTTTACTTCATTCTCTATAGAGTATAATTTAGCAAAGGTGATACACCTGTGTAATTCCAAGTGAATAACATATTTCTTGATAATGTGAACACAAATTTTGCTAGTAATGAAACTTCTACATGTCGCAAGCCCCCCAAAATCTTTTGATATTCCTTCTCCCACCCCATTTAATTCCCAAATTCCCCTGAGGCGGAAAAAACAGTTTAATTCCCCAGGCTGCTCTGGGGCTGAGCTTTCCTGATCAAGTATTTGCACCAAGGATACTTTCTGGAGTGAATCCACTGCTCCTGTTTGTGATGATACTCAGGTGTGCATTTCAGGATAGTTCGCTTTGCATGCAACATGAATACAACAGAAAACTTTCTCCACTCTGTGAAGACCTCCTGCACCACCCCAGCAGGTATTTCATGCTCAGATGTCCCTGATCTCTCTCCTGACACACGTTGGGGGCACACAGCATGTACATCACACTATAAAAACTCTGTTCTGGCAAACCATCATTACGACTCATCATGTCAGATATTTTGACCTGAAAAATTAAACACCAAAACAAAGACATATGAGTGCCACAGGAGCACCACCTGGAGCTCACAGGAGGGCTGAGAAGAGACCAAGGCAAAGCACTCTGTAGTACAAATGCAGCCAGCATGCTCCAGAAGCAATTGGGTGTAGAAAGCACGGATGATAACTAATGGGCTGCACTTCACTCAGGGGCCAAAGGTGTTTTGCTAGACTGCACTTCAAGTTTTCCAGATGGTGATCAACAGCTGCAACTGAGTGATTGTATGAATTCTTATTAATTAATTTATTTATTGTACTAATAAGGCAGTTCAATTTTTGGAGCTTGCATAAGCATATATTTCCTTAGCAAATTAGTAGATGGTGAGTGTAAATGGTGAGCAGAGAGCAAGTTTTTTCCTTTTGATTCTTCTCAAATTCTTTTTTTTTTTTTGTGTGTGTAAACAGGAGCTGATTTCTCTTGTAATATTTATGAGCTGAAAATAACACTGAAGGCATTGTTAAAGAGGTGAAAAGGTACAATAACAACAGCACAAACATTGTATAACATTCTAGATGCTGAAATGCAGAAGCAAGTTTTCTCCTCTTGGTGCTTGATTTATTGTTTACATCCATTTGGGAAATAAGCCCTCAGGAGACTGAAATATAATTATCCAGTTACTTATTCTTAGTGGAGAAAAACCCAAGACAAAACACTCCCACAAGAAACAGTACAATGTCTTACCAAACCATCTGAAATGATGTTTCTTCCTTCATTTTAAATGAACCAAGTTACTGAGCGATTTTACAAATGTCACTGCAGTGTGAATATAAGGACTTTTTGAGAAGAAAATATAATTAAGGAGCTGATTTGATATTTCAGTATGTTCTGTCTACTTAGAAATTTTTTTTTTTTTTTTTTTTTTTTCATATTTGGATCCCTGTTTGATGCTATTGTAGGTTTAAATAGAGGAGGTTTAAATGGAGAAATAGAATTTGTAGGTTTAAATAGAGGAGGTTTAAATGGAGAAATAGAATATATTTTGTGAGGGGGAAGGAGAATAAAAATAGGTAGAAGATGGCAATAGAGATGATTAGTCATTACTTGAGATGAGTTATGGTCAGTAATAATGAGAAATATTTTATATCCTGTTATTGCTTCTGTAATAAAAACGGTCTGCTCTTCAAAGAGGTGAGAGAACTAGCTGCAGCAAAAATGTGAGAACGAAATTTGTAAGAACACATCACGTTTCCGTCTATTTTCAGAGAGCCTTAAACAATGGCTAAATATGCTGAGAATCTTACGTTGTTTCAATTTGTAAAGTGTGGTTTACAATGTTTTATGACTTCTGCAACTGAACGTATGCATGCAAGTGCAGGATGACTGTCTGTCAACTGCAATCACCTTTTTTTACAAATGTGTCTGCACTTGAGGGCACATAGAGCATCAAAGGTCTGCTGCTTCCGCTTACTTTCATGTTAGCCATGCACAAGGCCCTCTATATTCTGAAGCAGAGAGCACCTAAATTCTTTGTCAAGCTCTTCTCTTTCCAAATGTTGGCTTCTGGGTAAATTTAACAATAGATATTTTAAATAATGAAATGGGATAATGCCTGGTTTAGCTTTTTCTGTATCATAAGTTGTCTTGTGACATTTCTACCTTTCGTCTAAAAAGTCATGCTGTCTTCAACCCATCTTACTTTAATGGGTAAGTTAACATGGACCTTTCCAGTTAGTTATATTCTCACTTTGCCGTCCCCTTTGTCATGATGTTGGCTTTCAGTGAAGTTCAGGAGAGTATAGCTTTTTTAGGGACCAAGGTTAGCTAAAGAACATCAGAGACTAGTGTTTAAATGGCGAGACCATTTATTTCTGACATTCACTGGCTGTGGAAAATGTACTTCCTTTTGGTTTTGTGGGGCCAAGGCATTGCTTGATAAATAAATGAAAATAAAACAATTTTTTTCATGGAAATGCACTCAGAACTTTAACAGAACAAAAAGACTAATAGTTCTGTTCTAGTCTGCAATTATCTGCCGCCTGACTCTTAAATCCAATGGGATATTGAAGCTGGTTGCTATACAGATAATATCTGGAATATGTCATCTTTAAAAGCCCATTATTTTCTCAGTAGTTTTTGCTGATAAATCATACTGTAGCTTGGCACTTCTTTAAATTAGTGCCTATGAACCAGAGAGTGGAGCCATCAGTTTATCATTTTGGAGAGTACCCCCCTCAGCCCCCTTGCCCGGGGCAGAGGGACGGTGTGATTTCCACTACAGTAGTTCTGCACCAACAGGGGATTTCTCTCATGAAAGGGAAATCCTCAGCAGAGACATGAAGAGATGGATTTGAATCCTAAATCACCTTAGAATTCTTGGGAGACCCCAGGTGAAAAGACCTGCTGTGTCCTCTGTGCACCAGTGAAGCAACCTTGCAGGAGTCAGAAGAGCTAAAGCTTTTGCAGCACACATAGGCCATGAGCCAGAACAGGGCTGAACCAGGGATCTGACATCCAATTTACTTTAATTTTTGTCATGTTAAAAAAATAAATATCTTGGGTTTTCACTTCAAAAATGCACCAACAGTAAGCAATTTTATTTGGAATGCATGGATGTTTTATCTAGGAAATCAAGACAGAAGTTTTAAATAAAGTAGCTTAAAATGAATCAGAAGAAGAATGAATGTTAATAATATTATCTTACAAAGATAGGAGAGAGAAAGAAAGAAGGAAAAACTATATGGCTTTTATGCCATTTTCTTTTCCTTTTCAGGATATATGAGGAAAAAAATCTGTGTAAAGGAACATTAAGAAAAAAGGAAATACTTACATGAAATAACCTTCCAAACTAATGGGAATGGATCTCTTGTGATTTTAAATATATCCCAGTACTGTGCTAATGCATGCAAAGGATGAAGGAAACAAGTTAAAATGGAGAGAGTGTCAAATTCTCAAATCAAGACAGATTAATTCATCCTGAGAGATAATTTATACCAACTAAGCTGTCTGAGGCTTTGCAGTTCAGTGTTTGGCATGTGTTCCCCTGCAGCTTGCACAGTGGACCACAACGTAGTATATACATGATTCATGGGCTAGAGGCTTTCTGCACAAGACACTCAGCCTGCAGCTCGCATGCAGGGTGCAGGGGAGGTTGGCTTGGCTACAGAACGATTTTTAATATTTCTCTGCACCTTATGCCTCAGGCTTTTTTGCAGTGGTTTCAAACTCCGACTTCTCAATAACTGAACAAGATATTAATTAAATACATTGCTCACCATGTATACGCAAATTATAGGAGAGAGGTGTCTTATAAAAGAAATTGTCTCTCTTCTGTAGTTTCGGTAGACTACAGAGAAAATGCCAGTAAATATGATTGCCACAACATTCATAAGGGGAATATGTTACTTTTTAAGAGACTGCAGTCACTCCTTGATTTACTTTCAAAACTGTGATGTGCCTATACTGTTTCTCATCAAAAAGAAGAATCGGACTCCGGCCAAGTGACCAGGGAAATGCAGGCAACACTGTATTTTCTCAGCTGTCAGGGGAATTGAGAAACACTAGGAAGCTTTTTTATAGTATTTTAAAAATAAATAATTTAAAATACGTTTCAGTAGTTCGTAGCTACTTTGCAGAAAGACTCCTGTAACTGTTCTGGCTAGTGATATTAAGATCAGAAGGAAAACTGAAAATATGCCCTTATCCCAGTAAAGGCAGAGGCTGGAATTTTACAAGTGTACTGCTATTAAAATCCGCAGCATTTGAAATGGCTAATAAACCTTTGGATGATAATTCTTCCTCCACCCAAGCGCTTAATTTTTTAATCCATTTTTGGCTTCCCTGACTGTTTGACCTTTGTGAATGATGCTAAAATTTACTGGCGGGTCAAAAAGTCACAGGGGCCCTCATGAGACATAAAGCAAGACAAATGAAGACAGGATTTAGAGGTAAAATCAACACATTTCTAAAGGCTACTTCATGCTGTGTACACCACGCCAGTGTTGCTTATAAGGAGGGCAGAGGGAAGTTTGTTTTTTATGTATGAAAGGTGCTTTTTATAGTCTTGTGGGAAAAAAAAAAAACTTGTTTGCAAGCTTTGCATTCCAGGATCCGTAACCAAATGCCAAGACTTTCCAGATCTGCCAAGTACAAAATCTAAGATTTCAGGTCCACTTGCCAGCTCACATTTTCCATTTGGCAGCAGCATTCTCTCCGGCCCTGCCAGTAGCTGGGCCCCGAGATACCTTCTTATGAGGCTGGGGATTTAATTTAATTTTTTGTTTTTCAAACACTATTGTTCCATAAAGATGAAAGTCCAGAATTTCAAGATAAGCCCAGGTTGAGCAGAATCCATTTTTCCTACTGAAATGTCTCCAAGACAGTGCTGGCTTTGAGAAAACTTTGGAAATCATATCTGACTTAGCCAAGGGAGCCTATTTGTTACCTGCAGTGATATTTCTTTGTGAATGTACATTTGTCAGGGGAATCCTGTTTCTTTACTTAGATAGTGCAGGATTTCTTTTTTCCTCCCTGTGCATGCAAATTCCCTTTACTGCTAATGAGAGTTTAATGTGCTCCTTGAAAGGGAGAAAAAAACTTTTATGCAACTGATAAAACAGAGCTTAAAGAGATGGGGTGACAACTCTTGAGGCGGGGGGGAAGCAGCCGTCTGGCTATGAGTTTTATGCTCTTCTGCCAGAAGAATCAAATTGAAGCTTTGTTTTCATACCAAGGGGGAAAAAAAAAGCGTTTGAACGGGAGAGACAATAGGAGTGTGGTCATAAAAGAACTATGAGTTTTAAATGGCCTCTGTGTACGATTCATGGAGTCATCCCCCAAATAAATAAAACTATTCAAAACAAGACAGTGGGCTAAAAAAAGGTTCACATAAATTCTACTGACATTCTTTCTGATTTCATCCCTTTTCAGTGCCGCACTCTCATTTTGATGGTGAACTTTTTGACCAAGTCTGGATACTTTCAATCAAAAGAACATTTTCTTTGTTATGCCACCCTTAGTTGTCCGTTAACTCAAACTTCAAGGAAATTTTGGGGCAATAAATCACCATGACATACCTACTCTTGCAGTCCCTCTCGTCCACCCTTAGAGAAGATCCATGACTTAGCATATGAAGTGGATTACCTTTCACCCCAATTAATGTTTTTATAATGAGTACCAAAGGAAGAACTAATATTTTGCCACTTATTATCGAGTGTTGCTGGGGCAATCTCGGAAACTCAAGACTTAGGTCATTGGCAGCACTGACACGACGGCAGTCATGCTGCTGAGGCTTAAGCCCAAGTACAGTGATGAATAAATGGGTCAATTTAATTTCCAGAACTATCAGGCTGAAGCTTTGACGAACAAAATGAGTGAGATAGGAATATCCAGGGCTTTTGCAGATTTGTCAGAGGTTAAACTTGAAATTCCAGCCATTTTTTAGCTTATTAAAACAATACTTAAAAGAAAAATAATGAAGAAATAAGAAATTAAAATCATGCTTTGTTTGAAAACTGGGACTGGAAATACATAGTATTCAAGTAGCATGATAGATATTTTAGTGTTACTATATGATAAGGCATGCATATTATAAAATAAATTATATTTTACAGCTTGTCAGTAAGTTGACTGAATTGCTAGTCACAAGTACATAACTTTCTAGCTGGCAAAATCCAGTGGTTTCAGTTTTAAAGAAAAGATACCATCTAAGAGGTTATTAAGTAGACTAACCCTTTTGTTATCCTTTTAAATTGTGTAGTCATGCTTAAATACACATTAAATATACTAGTCAAAGAAGAAAAATGTAGTTTAAAGCCTTTTGGAACCTAGAAATAGTGTTTACTAAGGAAGAATTGTAGGAAGAATTAGGCTGCTCCTGAAAAGCCATGTTATAGTAAGAGGAAAAAATGCAGAAGTTCAACAAGCGGCCATACTGACTCTACTAGTAAATCCACTGGCACTGAATGGTGGTGCAGGTGCCCTTTATACAGAATACTCCCTTCTTGCGGTTCATTTTTTTTTTCCTAGCTTTTTATTATTGCTATTGTGAAAAGTTATACATATCAACAGTCTCTTCCACTGCATGTCAGGATAGCTGCCCCTTTCCTGCAGGATCTAAAGAAAGGCAAGGAGAGGATGGACAACTGTGCATGTGTATGTGCGTATTTTATGACTTTTGTCCCATTATCTCAGGTAGTAACATCATTTAATCCATTCATTTCTCAACCCCTTCTTAAATTAGGCAAGTGTTTTGCCCCCACTCCTCCTTCAGGAAAGTGTCATTAACCTTTTTTTTTATTTTATTTTTTTTCCATTAAAGTTAAGCAAACATCAGTTGAATGTCTTTCCCTCAAGGAAAAGCAGGGGGTTACATTAATTGAGAGAAAGGTGTTCTCAGGACCAGAAAACCTTCCTTCCAGACCTGCTACCAACAGCAAGCGACTTCTAGGCTGTGTCTAGATTGCCAGCTCGGAAGTGCCTTCCTGGGTTCCTGTGTTGACGTGAGCATTGCAGGCACATCTGTCTCACATCTGGCACAGATGAGCCCTGGGCCACAGCAGACACCTTTGCCTATAGCACAGGAACTACCTGGTGAGCCACAGGGTTCTTCCAACGGCTGCCAGATCTGTAAAATGGCAGGACCTAAAACCTTGGCTGTTGTGTGACTCATTCCACTAAGCAAGACTGGTTGCAAATTTAGCCTCCTAGTTTCAGTTTGCTTCACTATAGAATGATACTTTGCCTCTCAGGCTTTCCATGCACCTTTAATTATTTAACTTTAGAACCATTTTTGTGTTGAAATCCTTAGAAAGATTACATAAATGCAAGATACTGTATTGTTACAAAACATGTCATCTTGAAGAGGTTGTTTGGAGGCTGATGGCTGTCAAATTTCAATACTCATTAAAAAATTACTATTTTTATTTAAGCTAATGCATTGCCATAACACAAACAACCACAGGCAAAGGTGGGTTTTCTCCATGGCTGCGTGCCCAAATGTGGCATACCATCTCTTTATTCAGCGTTTGTGCGTGTGTGTGTGTCTATTTCTGTCACAGGTAGACTTTGAAATGCACTGAGTGTTGGTCATTTTTGTGTGCAGACAGCCGGAACCGCGTACACATCAAGCTTCCCAGCTGACTGCATCGGTGCGCAGACAGGGTGGCAGAAGAGCATCCCGCAGACAAGCGTTCTTGTGAGCAACACCAGAAGAAATGGAGTCAGGCTGATTTTAGGAAACGCTAGTTTTGACATCATCATTTTAAAGCCTTATGGTCCACATTGCATTCGAAGCTCAGAGAGCAGCTTCTGTTCCTTTCTGCCCTGCCTAATGAGCAGCTCAGGCTGCCTGGGCTCAGTTCTCCTACTGTTTTACACATCCCTGAAATCCATCTGATTTCACAGACCTGCTTCATACCTGTGTTCATTTCAGAAAAAGATGCCAAAACAGCTGCGGGATGAATTATCTATTTATTTATTCATTACGTATGTTTCTTTGGCCTGGCAAAATGTGGTGAACTGGAAAAGCCTTTTTATCACTCATGTTACCTCATCCTCCGCGGGAGTCACAGAGGATTTAAAGGTCATTTGAAAAGCAGCCTTTTGCTCTTTGACAGCCCTTTCAATATTACCCTCCAGTTTTATTTTACAAAGTCATCATTATTAACTGCTTTCATGGCTACTGCTATTTTCCTGGGATTACAGAGAAACTTGAGATACTAATTGCAATGAGCTAATTTGGCAATATCGTGCAAACTTCCTTAAGGCATTAGTTAAGAATATACTTTCTTTCACGTAAAGAGTGTTTGAAAGAGAGAACAGACTGCAAAGGCTGCAGAAGGTATGCTTTTGTACTCCTATACTTAAGAGTAGATGGTATAATTAGCTTACAATGGCAGTTGAATATATTTCTCAGAACAAGAAGAGAACATAGGAATTAAAGAGTAGCTTCAGCTTAATGATAATCAGTGATAATGATGATAATAATAATAGTACTTAGAACTTTAATGTAGAGATTTGCATCTTGAAAGTGCTATGCAAAACATTGACTTAATTACTGTCACCTCTTCAGGGAAGGTAGGTAATATTGCCCTGACTTAATAGATAGGGAAATAGAGATATAAGGAAAATGAAGTGACTTGCCAAAGGCTCTGCAAGAGTCTGTAGAGGGATTCAAACTTTCCAGGTCCCTTTACCATATGCTTCGTTATACCAGGCTAATTATGCACATTTTAGGGCTGCTTTGTGCTTTTGGAACTTGAACCAAAGTCCTTTGAAACAAGAACTGTGTTTTGATAATGCTTTGATGGTTGTATTTTCTAATCAGTAGGTGATCGGAAAAAGTACTTTAAAATAATTTTCCTCCGTGGGTCAAGCTGAAACATACAGCTGGATAAAAAATAATCAGTTTAGTTTTTAATTATTTAATTATTTTTATCCTTTGTAAACAGACCGACCTCTAAAAGAAAGCTCAAAATATTTTACTAAGTTGGGAAATGAAATAAATTTTTTCTGAGATTAACGTTGTTAATTTTGGGGGAGGGGAGCAGGACTAAAATTATTCACCAACTTCGAAGTTTATTAATGCCTTCTCTGACTTCCAAGTCATTTTTTTTGTGCATTTATATATGCTAGTTCTATTTTACTTGGTTCTTATAAAAATCAATGTGAATCTTTCTGCCTCAATTATTTCTTCTTGTGGAAGGACTGGGGATCAGCCCTGTGTTTTGATTACTTGCAGAATGTATGTTGAGTAAAAAGGCGCACTGTCAACATAAACAGTTTTCTGACCATAACCACAGTATAAAGTGATGATGAGACATTTTGAGATGAATTGTGTCCCAAAAGTATAAAGAGAAAACATCAGCTTTTAGGGTATAATTATTTTCCTGTGTGAAAGACATTTAAACTACAACACAGGAATGAATTTTGCTTCGATTGCCTATGCTACATTTTTAGCATAGATCTTATGGGCACTGCAGTTCTGGTTAATTAAGTTTGAGCATCAGTTCAATTCTTAGATAAGAGATGTAGTTCCGTATCTGTAGAACACAAGGAAATAATAGATGTCAGGATCCGAGCCTGCAAGATTTAGAAAGAGCTTTTGATAATTGTTTTCTTTGCTTCCTACGTTCTGTCACCTTAGGCGTATAAAACCTGGAGCTGCTGAGCTCCTCTGCGTAAGTAGGGTGAAATGCCCTGCTGTATGGGGAGCCTGTCTGCACGCAGCTGGTGACTCATTTGTGTGTTTTGACTACCTGTAGGGTATGTGGGCAGTTGCTGGTGCTCTGAATGGATGCAGCACCTGTAGGTGACGACTTCATGTCGCGTTATTGATTCTTGCACTGCACCGGCTTTCTGTTCCAGGCACGTGAACCCCTCGCCGAGCCTCTCGCGGCATGCTGACCTGCAGATTCACAAGGCTTTTGTTAGGGAACTTCAGGGATACTTTCTCCAGAACAATATAGTGGAATTTATTCAGTTAATGAAAACATCAGATGTTTTTTTTCTAAAGTGCTTTAACCAGGCTTTTTGTTGAAAGTTTTTATTCTGTTTTCACTTCTCTTGATTTTTTTCACATTATCATGACTGAACATAGCAGCAGGAAGCCTTGTAGGAATAGGGAATGTTAAGAAACAGCAGAGAAATTTTCTCAAAGACTTAACTTTGAAATTGCTTTCTATAGCTGTTTTACATTGAAGCCCAAATGTTCATATAACAGTAGCAGTTTTCCAGTCAGGATAAGCATGACTAAAGCATGAAGAAACTATTTCTAAAAAGGAGAAATACGCCATAAGATCAAGAGCGGCTAGTCACACAGCTCAAGTTTTGAAAAACTGACTTTTTTCAACAAATTGCTCTGAATGGATGATGTGTGATAGAAGTATTCCCAGGAATTATTTAGCAAATCATTTCAAGTTATACATTCAGGTGAATCATAATCTAACAATAAGGTAATAGAAATGTGCATTCTCTCATATAACTGGTAAGAATAATTCACTGCTTTAATTATTAAAGCTAAGTGGCTTTTCTTGGGAGAGTGTGAATGAAATACTGAATTTGGTTTATCCTGACAATCCGTATTAGAATATTGGGTATGATTTTGTTGTCTCCACATTATTTAACAGACTGCAGGTTTCTAGTAGCACTACATAATAGGTGAGATGTACTGGAATGGAATAAGCAATAAGCACCTGAAAATGAGATTGTGCTGTAGTATATGTTGGTCACACAAGGTGGCAGAATGAGCTTAGGGCTCTCTCAGAAATAACAGGCAGTGAAGCATCATCACTTTCAGTCAACAGCATATCCTTGCTTGTCCTGCTAATATGCTGAGTTGCTTCTGCACATTCAGAAGGATGGAGAGGAGTATTTTAATACAGCATTTTTGATAATTACCCAAGATCTTCAATTTCCTTTGGAGATTTAATGGGAATTGTTAAAAGCTTGTGCCTAACTTTGGAAATGAATAATCACACAATGCTGAATCTGCTCACATCTTCAGTTTTATTGAGAACACAGTTTACTTTCTATCAATACATTGATTCTCTAAGTGGGGTTGAACTCTTCAGATGAAGGACAGCTACAAGAATGGGCATGCAGGGAACATTTTGCTTTTCATTATTGATTTATGGCTAAATTCACTTCTATCGTAAGTGAGTGAAACTCTATTGACTTACCTGGTGTTGCATTTACTTATAGCAGGCTGAGCATGGAAGATATAGGTGGCTAAAGTGAGGGCAACTCAGAGAGGGAAAATTGAAGTCCGTGGTCAAAATCACCACAAATCCTTTGCTGCTGCATCAGCCAGTGGGTTGAGGAATAGTAGTGACACTTCCTTCCACGCCTGTACAGCTTCTTGACACTTTCTTTGACTCACCCTGAAGACTGCGCTTATAATGGCCATATCCAGGGGCAGGGCTGAGCTGCATCCCCCCAGGCTTTGGGTGCACGTAGCAGGTGAGCTCCCACACGTGCCTGCTCAATTCCCCTGGGCAGTACTAGCTGGTAGCTATGGTGCATAGTGCACCATGTGGTGCACCAAACTGATGGCCACAGTAAACGTCTTGTTCCACCCTTATCTACTACAAGTGTGAATTACATCAACAGCACATAAAAGCAAGCTATGTGTTGAGTACAGTTAATGGTTGCTTGAGGTATAGAGAGGCATGTCAGTGTAGGACTTTTTAAATATAACTGATAATATACCCTCTGTCTGAATTTACTCCCATCTGTAACTGAATTAAGTAGCTGACCAGGACAGTCTTATAAGAAAGGGCTTAAGGACTGGGATCTATTTATTGCTCCTTATGAAATATATTTCTACAAGCTCATTAGAAGCTATTAGAGCTTATTCACCCTTGCAACCTATTCAGCAGATGTTCAGCTGTTTGTTTTTTTTCCTTCATTGCCTTAAGATATTTGGCTAAGCATTAAAACAAGATTGGAGCAGGTCAAGAAAAATTATTTCCAAGAAAAATAAATTATAAAGTAGAAAAGATGACAATTAATATTAAAATTTGTCATCTGTAACTTATTAATGAGAATGGAAAATAAAAGTTCAGTCAAAATTGGAAATTAGGAGTTACAGCATACAGTGGTATTGCAAACTTTCTGTTTGCACAGATAAATGGTTACAAAATGAAAAAGAAAGGGAAAGAAAGAACTAGGAGAAAAAGGCAAGGAAGACAGAATGATGAATTCTGGAAGATAGAATGATGAATTCTGGAAAATTTCTTTCGTATCAGCTTCGTTTACTTGTGGTACTCCAGTGATCCATGGGAGCTGTAGTTCGTGAGACCCACCAGACTTCCTGAATGGACTATGGCTTGGTCTAGGAGGGTCTTTTAGCCCACGTTGGAGCTCTGGGCTTCAGCTGTGAGAGCTCCCTGACCCACTGGTTCTGTGTGAATGTTATACATTAGTATAGCTGTGTCCTATCGTTCAGCTCTCGGTTGCTGCCTCTTGGCTGAGCCTCAGGACTTGTGTAACGCCTCTTCCACTGTCCCTCTGCAAAAGCAGGGAGGTTATTTTTCATAGTGTGGTTTTACCTTACCTACTCGAACGTGCACTGGAACGTGCACACATACTCCTTGCGCTCGATAAAGGAGCTGAGTGCTGACAGCGGCTCGAAACGCCTCTCTGCTGCGGGTCCTCCCTGCTCTCTCCAGTGCAGGGGGAAGCACAACGGCCTACGCCACTGCAGGAGGTGCTCTGAAGAGCTGGAAAGGCTAATTTTCTTCTTGGCAGTCTGCGTCCACTCTTGCTTTCCAAAATCATTATGTAAAAGGTGTGCACACACGGCTTAAACAACAGCTGGTCAAGTTTCAGTCAAAATCTCTCTGACAGTTTGAGTGGTCTCAGCTGATGTTTCTGAAAAGCAGCAATGAGCAGAGGCTTGTTTTCAGTACTCAGCGAGTAAGGGTTAAACAGCAAGATTAGCGAGACAAAATATTAAGGGCAATGCCATACGTGCTACGCAGGCACCATACCCTTCGATTCAGGTGTCGCTCACACTTGCACAAAACCCGTGAAAGTGAAGCGTACCGGCTCTAAGACCCCGGGGGCGTCCTCGTATTCACAGGACGCGCAGCTGAAATATGCTGTGTGTATTAAAAGCTGCAGCCATTTTATCCCGGGCTTCACAGAGAAACATTTTGTGGCCGGACAGCGTGTCGGAGCCTGGCGGGAAAGCGCAGGGATGAGCGTACGGGCTCCCGCTCTCCTTCCCGCTCTCTGTACACACAGGTGCACACACAGGGATGGATGTGCCACCGGAGCGGAGCTAGCAAAGTGGTGTGTGATCAAACGCAGCGGCTAGGATAGGAACGAATGGTTTACGTGGTCGCTGAAAACGTCCTCCTTGTGGCGTGCTGCTGGAAAGCTCGCAGGGCAAACGCGTATGGATCATGCCGGCGTCTGGAAAACCATGCTGTGACACGGCTCTGTTATACCGGGAGTGATTCCTAAGCTGCAGACAGTCCCTGACAGCCTTTGTAAAGTGATACGAAGCAAAATACCTGTGAGAGGGAGGAAATCATTCTCTGTTGATTAATGCCAGTGTTGTTAGTATTGATGGTTCAGCTGCCTGTACAAAACAAATGTAGGCAATCAGTTCATCTTGAAATAACTTGCATGATTGAATAAAGGAAGTTGTTGCCTAATCTATTTCATACTAATAGCTCCATGCCAGAAATTCAGGGCCTGATCCAATGTGAACTGACACCAGGGAGAGATACTCCATTTATTGCAATAGTCCTTGGATCAAGGCTTCTTTTTAAGAGGAGTAAATACAGCATGCTAAATTAGCATTCATCTGAGTCTTCACTATCAGTTTCTTGAGAAATGGACTGGGGCTGATATTTTCTGCGTAGCGAAATGAGTCTCAGCGCTTAGATGCTAGATTGCAGGCCAGGAAAGTCAACCTGAGCAAATCGACGTTCCAGTAACAGCTGAGGCCTGAAGGTTGGTATCTCTGGTAGATCAGGTCAGGTTTCTGACACAGCTCTCTAACCGCTGTGCCACCGCATGGAGTCATTTACCACCTAATGAATGTGCAGTGTTTATGAGGCATTTTTCAAAAATCACGCTAGAGCCTTTCCTGGGGCTTTAGCTGTTTAAATATCTTAAAAAATCTGTCCCACGAGAGGATTTAAGTCAGCAGGATTTAGGCTGCTAAGGCTCAGATCGGGAAAGGGACCAAAGTGTCAATCCATCTCTTTTCAGGCCTAAGGACATGCCCTGATCTCATATCCTCCCATTAGGGGGTACCGTAGAGAAATTTCCAAGCTTTCAGCACCCAAACTAGCTAGCGATAGAAGCAGATGGAGTATAATTATAGCAGTGTTGAGCTGCACCTGAACTAATTAGCTCTGCTGAGAAACAGGGATTGAATTTAATAATGCATGTTCTGCCATACCAAAAAGGCTAGACTGCTTTTGAGCCCCACGCTAGTGTCTCTGCATGGTGCTGTGCTGAGCTCTGTGGATGTACTCTGAAAGTCAGCATGGAGCTTTTTTTCACCATAATCCACTGCACAATGTAGATATCACCTTGTCCCTGGATATACTCTGAAAGTCAGCTTGGAGCTTTTTTCACCATAATCCACTGCACAATGTAGGTATCACCTTGTCCTAGCATTCAGGTACCATTGACATAATTACTCCTTAGCTGTCACTTACCTCCTGACTATTAGTTTAGCATGTTAAATTCTGCATATGCTCAAGATTTTGCTGTCCAAACTCACCTAAATATTGAGACTTACCTGAAGGACTGCTCTGGCCTTTTTTTAAAGCCTTGAAACCTCCAAAATAACTTTCCCTATGCAGCCTGATGCTATTGTCATAGTCAGAACATACTTAAAATAAATAGTAGCTGATGGCAGAGAGGTAGAAAACTCAGGTTCAAATCCTTTGCTGTAGAGCAGCAGTAGCTATCAGAAGAGGACTTGAACTCATGTCTCAGATAGGTTGTCGGGATGAAAGTCAGTCTCTCTGGTTTCAGTCCCTCTACATGTCAAATTATTTCTCCAAAGAGGAGCAGCTCTCATACTGGTGAGAGATTTTTCCTGCGCACACAATAGCCAAGTGTTGGAGTGCTAACTCGGGACGCTGTTTTGAACTCGAGCTCTGGCTATGAATCAGGCAGAAGGAATGGTTTGACCTTGTCTCCCACAGTCTCAGGGAGTGCCTTAACTCCAAGACTGTTGGGTCTTCTAACTTACCACTACTATTCTTTAGAAATGGGGGAAAAAAAAAACAAAAAAACAATCTTTTGTATCATCCGAATGGCTGATGTTTTTAGGTGCCTAATTCCCTGAAAGATTTGATGACTTTTGAGTAGAGAGAAACTCTACCTTTCTAGGCATGTATAAACATGATCTCATTCTACTGAAATTTATTTTATGCCTGTTGGTCCATGCCCTGCTCAGCAGTTTTCTGCGGGCCTTCACTTAGGTGCTTATCCATGGAAAATCTGAGTATTGTTCCAGGTAGGATCAGGACTATGAACAAAAGTTTGCATTGCTTCAATCTTTAAAGCCTAATTACCATCTAAGAAGTGCAAATGGGAAGTGGACCCCTGAATTACTTAATATCTTTTGAAAATTTTAGCCATGGTTCATAACATACGACCATTTTAAATGTAATTCCCTTACACAAATTTAATGAATCTGTGTGCTGCAGACAACAAATTACAACCCCTGGATCAATCATGCACACACCTCCATTAATTGGTTCTTCGATTTTGAAAAACACAGGCTTCAATATTTCAAGCCAAAGGAGATTTTCAGAAGCTAGTACTGATAGAACCTCCTGGGTCCACCACTGGAAAGGTAAGTTGTTCTCTCATTAGAAACTCATATGTTTGATTATGTTGCAGAATTATTCTTTTGCCTGCCATTCTGCTGACAGGATCTGAAATAAAATCTCTTAGCTAGAGAGAGGTCTGATTTAGGAGATTTAATTGCATGGAATTCAATTGCCTGTGTAGGAACCACAGGAGTCAGTATTCTTCTTTTATTTGCCCAACAAAATATTTGACTCAGATAATCCATTTCTGAAAATACCAATGGTAAGTAGGTGAGGTGTTGCATTATAAGCCGTATTGCATTTTAGAAAAGTGGAAAGGGAAAGATGTGAAGAAGGAAAGGAGAACTGAGTCTGAGACTTTCTCCTTGCTGGCCTGGGGTGGCACAGTGACAGGTTGCACCTTTTAGAGGGGAAAGAGTAGAAGTGCAATCTCTCCCTAAATAATTAAATGAATACTTAACTTCCAAGTTTAAAACATACAGTATATTATAAAACAATTATGCTTCCCTTGCATGAAAAGGCAAATTGCCATTCAGCTTCCTTTGTCATCTGTATATGTGAGTTTGGAGCAATTAGTATGAATATATTGCAGGTGCAGCATCCCAGGAAATTGCAAGAAGCTGTGCTGTATTTTTGTATGGAGGAGTATGGAGGAGTTGCAGAGCCATAACTCCCGAAGAGCTGAAAACTGGAGAGATGTTAGCATTTGAAGTGTGATTTTTATAATCATAACTAGCACTGATAGTTGTCTATATAAAAGGCATGAAATGAATGCTATATTTTTTTGCAGACTGTACTGTTACTCGTTTAATTTAACTGTAGACTACAACCTATTTAATTTTAGATTGTGGATTACCTCTCTTATGTGCCCAGTTCATCTTTCCAACTGTAAATAGAGTCTTTTGCATGGTAATAGCTTTGATATTATCTCAAGACACTATCCTTTTCCAATGATACAAATATTTGCATGTTTTTTAAGATAAACTAGTTGGGTCTTCATCAGCTCTAACTTTTGTTTGAGATCATTATGTGAAGAAGTTAAAGATAATCCTGCATTAGAAAAAAAAAAGTGCTTTGTCATATTTAATTGTTCACACAAAACTGAGCCCTGTGCTTGACACTGAAATTCATTTTCATTCTTAAGTGCAAGTTCCTCATGAATTCGGGTGAACATGATAAGATAAATGTTTCCTAAAGCTTAAAGACAGATTTCAAGCTGACATAAATGGAGATTTTTAGTAGAATGATACCAACTCACATCTGCTGAGGATTTGAACCTTAGAGCTATATGACCTGCTAATCATTTCTACTGATATTCCATTTATATTAGGAGAACAGAGGGACCTCAAAGACCATGGTGATTATTCATACATGGTTTGATGCACTTTTATTCTGGCACAGAGGTTTAAAGAAGCCATTTTGATAAGGAGATTCAGGCCCACCGTTTAACCTATGTGAAATCACTGAATTGATTGAATGATATTGATAAGGAGCATTTCCTTTTTTTTGTAAGGAGGAAAGAACAAATTCATCCTGGGGGCTTCAGCACAGAATTCAGATACTTCAGCCAAAGACGCTTGTGAAAGGAAAAAATTCTGATAGCCACTATCATGAGTGATGCAGAAGCATGTCCATTGACTTTGACAACATCCCCTACTGCCCCTTTCTTTTAGCTCCACTAACACACATGCACGCACGTATTCAGTGGAGCGGGAGGAGGTAAAGGGGCTTATTCTGAAATGGGATTAGCAAAAAGAGAATATCACACAATATAAACTCCTGAAGCAGGCATGATTTGTGACAGGACAAAGGTTATTTGTTCTACAGATAGCAGTCATAAGAGGGAGGTTGTTTGGTGAGGCGTTATACGACAAAAACGTCCATACTAAACCTCAGTGTTTTATTGTGTGATGGATGGATTTATTCAGAGTGCAAGGTTTTAATATTGATAAACAGGACAGTCTGAGCTCTCCTCTGAAATTTTAATGCTAGCAGTTAGAAGAATGATTTTTGCCATGTAATCTTAGTCTGAGATAAACCCTTTTTCTGTATTGGTTATGAGGGAAGAAAATTCATTGTGGCACTACTCCTCACCTCTGTCTCCAGCTTCTCTGAGTGGGTTTGTAGCTAACATTGCGCAACACCTATCCTATATTTTAAGTGTAGCACGAGGCTTTTCAAAGAAACTATCATTTAGAGAAGAGCTAGAGGTTACATAGTTCCCTGTGGTTCTGGGAAAATTTAATGGAGTTGGAGACTAATTCCCCCCCACCAATGCTCCATGGAGCACAGGTAGCTAATTCCCTTTCTGCAAAAGAAGAAATCAAATGTTCTCAGAGGGGAATCTCAGCCAATTTTTCTCCTTCCTTCCCTCTTAGGTACAGTCTTCAATAGGAATGGCTGAGCATTGACCCTATGGAAATTAGAAATTTAGAAGACCAATTATGAAATTGATTTTATTTCCTTGTCACTGCAAAGTTGTTCCCTATAGCATGTTCCTAATGATTTATCCAGGAGTTTCAAATGTTGCAAGTACTAGTGGTCCTGTATTTCCCTAACCTATCTCACTGACGGATAACACAGAGATGGGGATTGCAAGATGCAGTAGATGTGAAAAGAGAGATAGCCAAATAAAATAAAGATGACAATTCTTTTTTATAATATGACTGAACTGCTTGGAAAGATCAGGAGGAGTGAGACTAGAAGCATTAGCAGCATATATTCTAGAAGATATACAATAGTGTAGATCTAGGCTAGGCTTGAATACAGGAAAATTTACCTCAGACACAAACCCAACCACTTCTAAAGTTATCACACTTTAAATCTATTGAAACTCTTTTCCCACTTTTTTATTGCTGCATGTTAGCATAATATCTGGGAGAAGAGCTTCTTATTCCTCCTCTCTTCATCCTATTCTCTTATTAACACCTCTGTCCATTCAGACCACTGCACTTCTTGGGAAGCCAATGTGATGTGCTGACAGAATATGAAATATGTTGTTCTTGAAGAATCTCTGATCAGCTGTGTGACATCTTACGAGATTTGCAACTCCGAAGGATTCACCATAAATAAATAAAACCTTTCAACACCTTACAAGTTCTGGGAAATATTCTCAATTTCGCTTATCAGTTCTTACTGCCAATGTTACAGGCAAGTTTGCTGTCTGTTTGGTTCCATCTTGCCATCCACTTGCCTCTTGCATTCTGTCTCAAGGAGTCAGTCTCTTCTGCTACTCATCTATCCAATATAGCACTGCATGAATAATGTAATGCTTGAGGACAATAACCTGGTATCTTCTCTGGTTGCTACATAAGAGATTTGGTATTTGTTATTTTATGCTGTTTGGTATTGGAAATTTTTATTTAGTAAAAAAAAACATAAATGCAATTGAGAATTCAGTCTTCAAGTTTCTTTGTCAGGGGATACCTCTTCTGTTTCTTACCTTTTGCCTTTTTGTTCAAATTAAATATTTATTGCATTTTAAAGAATAAATTTTCAGTATAAGGTAATAAAGGATTTATCTGATGATAAAACATGTAAATCTTTCCAGAAAATTCAAGAGGATTTTAATATAAATGCAGATCAAATATGGAAATATATGCAACTTGAGAATTGTTTTATGGAAACAGGAAGAGTTGTAAGGAGTAATCCTTATTAGGATGAGTTTCTGATATTGATAAGACAGAAATATGGTATCTCAAATTTTGCTTAAAGCTCTTCATTTCATTCTTATGTGAAAGGATAGGAAAGAATGCCAAGTCATATTTTTTAGATAAAAAAAACTACTGGATAAATCATTTGAGAGCAAGCTATAGGGAGCAACTTTGTATTGTCAAGGAAACAAAATCAGTTGTGTAATAAGTCTTCTCAATTTCTAATTTCCATAGGGTCAGTTGTCAGTCACTCCTGTAGAAAAAATAGATAATTAATTGTAGATAATTAATATTTTACTATTTTTAATATTTCAATAGGCATGTATATCCCTCCTCCTGTGATGCCCTCAGGGTAACTGTTCCTATCTCTTAGTACAAAATACAGTACTATGATCCTAGTACTCAGTAGTCCTAACTTAATATGAAACAGGATAAAACCCGAGCTTTTTAAGCATTATTTTTAGTTACTATGGGTTAGTAACTTATCAGGCAGTGTGGAATATAGGAATACTGTGATTCCTGCTTCAAACTTAAGTTCAATACTCTGCTTTAACATTATCTGATCTTCTTCTTTTTTTTTTTTTTTTTTTTTTTTTTTTTTTTTTTGTCATAATGATGTCTTAGTTTGATTTGGTTAACTTTTGTGTGTGCTCATTTCTTACACTAATGAATTTGGCAAAACTGGACGTAACTGGAGAGACTTATGGTTGAAAAATTCATGATAGGATCATGGGCTTATTAAAATAGGATAGGATTTTCAGATGCTCCTCAAGGACTTAAGCCCTTTGCTGCATGAAAGTCCAGGCTTCCACACCCAGAAATACTCTGAGTTCCAGAGGAAATGAAGGAAGTGTTGCTCTACACAGTCTCTGCTTTTCTTGGCTATGTCTCTTCTTTAAATACAGCTTCCCTCAGCTGGAATTCCTTGAAGATTCCCTGCCACAGAAGTGTAGGATAGGTGTTGTACAGTCCAGAGAGTCCACAGACAAGCTTACTCTTCTAACATTTTCTTCTAGTACTCTCTCTTCTAAGTCTTAGCATTATCTTTTCAAAAGGGATTTCAGGTTGCCCGGTATTATGATTTTAAAATGCTGAAATCTGCATAAGGAATGCATTTGTATTGTACACCAAAATAATTTATGAAAATGCCCTGCCCCTATTCATCATTCACCATGCAGGTTTCTTTGATTTACTGTGTGCTAGTACATGCTCTCAGCTAATTACTGAAAACCTCTACAGGATATTTTGCTTGTTAGAGAGGCATTTTGATGTTAAAGAAATATTTTCCTTTTTATTTTGAAACATCTTATTGGATAAATAATATACAGAATTTCTTGAATTGTTCTTTGAAGCAGCTGCTTGGAAAATGAAGAACCAAGCCTTCAGATCGCTGAAATTAATGGGAAAGTTCAGTGAAAATTGGATTAGACTATAATGCTAAAGCAATCTGAAACTGAAACATCATTAAAAGACACTGTTAATAGAATTGTGAGTTTATTTGTATGAAAAACAGCTTGTGAGGTAATAAATAATGAATTATGGTTAAGAAGGACATCTGTCTTTTAAGGTAAAAATGTCTTGTTGAATGCATTGTACTGATGAAGTTATTAAAATAAGTAACTGAGATAAAAGGACATACTATAAAGACCAGGTGAACAGAGGATGAGAGGGCTTTTATCATAGTAAAATGAGGGACAGACACTAAGGCGACAAATTGTTAATATATGCTAACCAAAAAATCTAGAAGACCTTCTGATATGTTCTGAGACAAAACATGTCTGTTTAATTAAAGGCTGTAATATTGCATGTGTGCTCGCAGGCAGAGATAAGGTAGCTAATCTAGCTTTTCCTGAGGTGCATTCTGTCTTTTTAGTGCTTAATTTTCATCCGTAAGTGTCTCTTATTGCGGTTTGTATGGAATTGTTTCTTGGTTTCTGGCACATAACTGGTTCCCTGAGAGACAGATGCACCTCCAAATAATGACTGCTTGTCAGGAAGATAGTTTTTCTTACCTGGCTTTAATTTTAATGCAGACCTTTATTTTGCAGACGGGTTTCACTGAGGCTCATGCTGTCCTATTTTTAATGAATAAAAAAAGGGGGGGGGGGAAAGACTTTCAGCCAGACAAGACTGGAACAACAGCTCATTTGAATAACCACCCTACAGATCTATCAAGCTGAGCTGAGACATGCCTCAGCAACCACTAGCAGACTCAAAATCAAGCCCTGGGATAAAGAGCTGGATAAAGAAGTGCCTGCAGTCTGCTCATTCCTTGGATCTATTCGCTGAAATGATTCTGCTCGGAGAGAACTGAAGTGAACAGAACACAGTGTTACAGGGGAATTTAATTGCGCCTTTGCTGTATTACACAGAAACATATGGCTTGAAGCCTACAGGAAAATATCGAAGGAGGAATTTTGCAACAACAACATAAACCTTATTTTGCATGAAGTAAAATCAATATTCACTCTCAGAGCGCCTTTGCGGGATTTGGAAGCTGTACACTGATTTCCCTGAGTTTGGGGTACTTGCCTTGGTTCCTTCCCCCTAGATACAATTGTTGTTGTATCAAGAGAAGCTATGTTTTTCAGGGTTCTTATATTCACGGTCTGTAGTATATGAGTTTTGGTCCTAATCATTGCATGTATAAAATTTTGGGGTGAGGAATGACCTCCCAATGGAAAGTCAAGTGTCGTAAAATCAAAGCAAGTCTAACATTATGTGCACCTCCCTTATAAAGCATTTAAAATTTATTCTTAATTGAGTAGGCCACAGTAGGCCCAAAGAAGGCCTCCTACAAGATTCTAGGTGGGAAATCTGTGACTATCATTGTGATAGGTATAAATAGCAAAAATGAGGTGAATAGCACCAGAATTCATCTGCCAAAACCACGGAGTCCCACTTGCATGGATTTTAAATTTTTGGGGCTCAAAATGCACCAAAGCTGTGCCAGTTCTTGGTGCATAGCCACTTGCAACCAGCTAGCTGACTTCCACATGGGTCTGGTTAATGAGCTTGTTCTCAGCGACAGACATCTTAGTTGCACTCGGAGATGGAAAGTCACTATCAATGAATCTGAACTGATCTGACTTTCGTTGTGCTTGGGCTATAGATGTTTTCCCAAACAGATTAGCACTGATTAGCAACAAATTGCCAAGCATAAAATGAGCTTCTTGGCTTTTAGCCATTGAAAACATCCAGAGAACATATATCCACAGGAAGAGAAAAATGACGATCAGTGAATGAGTAAAATGTGTGGGCATAATTTGTTGTTTCAGAGTATCGCTCATGCAGAATAAAAGTGGTAATTGTCAGTTAAATATAACACCTCTGTTCATTACGGGAAGCACCTTGTTTTGCAGAAAGAGGGGCTTTTAAAGAATTACTCCCTCTGTGAATCCGAGCACTTCTGCCACCATTTGGAAGGAATGTGCTTTATAGACAGGGCATGCCGAGAACATGGGATGAGGGAAAAAACCTCAGGTCCCATCTTGAATACACTTGCAGACACTGAGCTGCTGTCAGTGAAGCTAAACAACGTGTTAAGTACTTAACAGCAGTTTAGAGGACAAGTAAGCAGTTGGAGTAGTTTCCATAAAGCGAAATGTTATTGGGAGGGGAGCTGCTTCAGGCAATGTTGAAAAGGAGGGGAACCGGTCCATGTAATTATGAAGAAGCAGCAAGAAATTAGTGCAATGCTTACTCTATTAATCGAGGCCTCTACTCTATAAAATGGAAGAACTCTTGCTTTTTTTTTTTTTTTGTTAAGATAAGCTAACATTATAAGGCTTCTCATAATGTTAGGAACAAGTAGACTGCAGATTTAGGTTTCTATTCAACCCTTCTGCCAGTTTGTTGTAGTTATTTTAGGTACTGTGACAGTAGGTGCAATATCTCCATAGTTAACAGGAGTATTATCACTTTAATTATCTTTAACTGCAAAGCATGCTGTGATAGTAGTCATCGATAGATTTACATATGGTAGATCTGGTAAAACTGTCATTAGCAGGCTGAAATGCTTATTTTTTTGCACATAAGAACTAATGTTTGTTCCTAGCAGTCATCATCTTGGCTATACATGCAAATTAATTTGCCAGCAGTCTATGACTGGCATCTGAAAAAAAAATTACACAAAAATATAATGATGCCCTACATTTGCTTACTAAAAGGGAATTTTGACTTTTTTTTTAAAGAAAGAAACCAAACATTTTTAAAGGTTTTGTTATGAAATCAGTCAAAAAAAAAATGAATAAGAAACCAAATATATTTTCTTCTGTGAAGCCTGGCAGGCTCTATATTTATATCCTATTTCTGTATCTCTAAAGAGAGTGCTTGCATGCTGGTAGGAAAAAGGAAGGAAGAAGGTTATTGAAAAATTTGACTTTTTGTTGAAGAATTTTGCTTTTTTCTGTTGTCTGTTGAAAGCAGACACTATTTAATTAAAGAAATATCAGTGTATAACTCAAATTTCTATAAAACAAGATTTCAAATGAATTTTTTTGAATAGACCAATCTATCCAGGCTATATTCCTTTGTGGCTACCACTTACTTAACAATTTATTATCTTTGCTTTTTTTCCCGTTCCTTATTTGCTTTCCTTCCTTTTCATATCCTTATTATCTCACACACATTTAGTCCTCTGTTTCTTCTCTTCATGCATTTGTTTTCCATTAACTTTTTTCTCTCCCCCCCCTTTTTTTTTTGGTTTGAAGCTGCTCAGAAAAGTGTGTCAGTAGTATTAACCTGCATCTTAAAAATCCAGCCTCCCCAGCGTCTAGTTCGTAAAAGCAATGGGCTAATGAGGAAAAGATGTATGACTTCAGCCTTTTATTTATTTCTAGGCTCGCTGCGAGTCCTAGGTCCTGTGCTGCCTATGCGGGGTATGCTGGAAGATTCACAGGCAGTTTCAGTCCTGGTGTGATGTGCCCAGCGCAACACCCACCGCGCTGGTATGTAGAAATGTTTGCACAGTGGTTTCTTGAGGGGGCTGTAAAGAGCATCCACGTTGTGGCAGTGCACCCCGCGCCAGACAGCGCTGAGGCATTCAGACATCAATGGTTAGCCCTCGTTTGCCCTTAAGTGAATCCATTTCAAGCAATTTGTCCTCCCTCTGTTTCTAGCGCTGTTAAATACACAGCCCTGCACCGATCTCTTCGCACAGGAGGATGTCTGTACTTGGAGCTGTGTGTTCAGCTGAAGATTTTTTTTTACCCTTCAGCCTTGTGTGGCTCTTTAATGATCTGCTCTACGCTCTCTCTTTCTCTAATCTGCTGAGAGAGTCAGTAGGCACAAACTGTACTGAGGAAATTATACTGTACCACACTCTGAAACTGTGAGTTTTATTCCAGCATGTCTGGTGGGACTGCTGCTGAAAGTCAGCATCTGAAGAAGCTCATTTGAATTCTGGGTATACACGTGAGTTAATACGAATGTGCTCAGAGACTGAAGGCTGATGTATCAAAGACACCGCGCTATACCACCTCAGGAGTGTTCCTAATAGTGCTACCATTTTTTCCTTTCACTTCTGTCAAATTTATCAATGTCTGATGTCATTCTTTCTCAAAGAGAGAACCTATTAATATGTATAAAGTAAAAAAAAAAAAAAAAAAAAAAAATCATCCCTATGCATTAACATTTACTCATGACAATTATATCTAAGCTTATTAAATTTGTACACTTCCCCCTTCTTTCTTTCTATTCTACCAGCAACAGAAAGTGACACTAGATCTATTAATTTTTATGAAGCTGCACATGTATGTGAGTGTGCATACATCCATACAAAGGTATCTCTCTGTGTGGGTCTGTGTGCATAATATATTTATATATACATAAAATCCTAATGACAGAAAAATTTAACCACTTTCCATATCACTGCTAGAGAGTTTCCGGAAAACTAATGGCTGCTTACCTGGAGTGAGCCTGAGCAAGGCAAGCACGTAATTGCATTGCCCCAGGAAGTATGCAGGGGAGGAGTCAGACCTGAGAGAGGCACAGTGTGTCTCTCCTCTCCCTCCTTGTTTGTGGAAGGAAGAGGTAATTTAAACTCCTCCTTTTCTGTGCACCTTTCTGCGGTGCACTTTAATTTTCCTGTCCGCTGGGTTAGTGCGTGTGAGATGGAGCCAAACTCCTCTCACCATCTGTTACTCCTCTCTTTGCCCCCGCAGCTCCTCTTTCCTGCGCCTGGACCATGTTGTTCTGCTGGTGCGGAGCACCAGGAGAAGCCTGTGCCAGGGTGCGCCCAACACGGGTTGGGCTGATAAAAGTTCCCAGTGTGCCGAGACAGCCATAAGGTTAAATGCTGCCTGTCTCCTTTCGTGAAATGTTTGCCTGTCTGTGTTTGCCCGAATCCGGTGTGCGAGGGCTGGCTCTCAGTCTGTGACTCCCCTGCTTTGTCCCGGGTGGTGGGACAGGTGTTGTTTGCCCCATGGGTTGCATAGCTCAGCTGCACGCCGTGTCCGTGCAGAAAACATGGTGCCTACGTGCAGGCACTGCTCACGGCTGCGATATGCACCTCAGCTCCTTCCCCCCTTCTGGTGGTGGTGGGGGGTGTTATGTTTTCAAGCTGAGACTTGCACTGGCTTTATTTAAAATATATATATATATATATTTACCACTGGTTTTAACTGGGCATGTACATGGGGAGGCAACTGCTTGGGCATCCTGGCTGGAGCTAAGCCCAACTGAAGGTCTAGGGCGAGATTTTTCTGGCTGAAAACAGGGAGAAATCTTCGAGGTGCCTCCCTTAGACGGGCCGTGACTCCAGTTCACGGCCCGGGTCCGACGCAGCCTGCTCTGCCTTCCTTCGGCGGCTCTCTAGGGCTGGCCTCGCTCTTAGGGGCTGAAACGGATGGACCTGTGCTAGTGAGAAGAGAGAGGAGAGTTTATATCTCAGTTTATACACTGGCTTATCCTCCTCACTCTCCTCCTGTGCAATATTTGTAATATTATAAAATGAAGGAACAACTGAATAATCCTAAGTGCAACTGCCACCCCGTTCCAGCTCCCTACTGGTACTTGCAATGAAATGAGTCTTTGCGTGACTCTAAATTGCAAGCTTCAGTTTCAGGGATGAGACTGCCTTTTAGTCTATGGCTGGATAGGGTAGAGTAGGAAAGACTAGAGAAACTAAACTCCTATTTCAGGGAGTAAATTCAGCGTTATTGGCTCAGACAGACCAAAAAACAGCTGTTATTATAGTAGTCACTGTAGTGCCTAGAGGCTAGAGTCAGGATTGGGAGGATGCTGCTTTGATGTTTTCCTAAAATAAATACAAATATTAGTCTTTTAAGCTAAGTCAGCAAAAGAACAGCTAGGTGCTGTGTTAGCCAAGGGGCCTCCAACACTAGTTTGGTCACTTTTTTTTCTGCCATGGCTCAAATCACAGTTTAAAAATTATCTTCGTTTATTTTCTTAGTGATCCCCTGGAAAGTAGAGAGCAAATGAGAGAGGGAAGTGGGACCCATGGCAGTAGATAGGCTTTAAAGAGAAGACTTTGGTACCTGTTAGCTTGTCTTCAGCCCCATCCTCATCATTTGCATTTCCAGCTGCTCACAGTGAAAAATGCAGCAGCTTGCTTGGCAGTAGGCTGTCTAGAGTTGACTGTTGCATCTGTAGACCTTACATCAGCCTCAGGACAGCCACTCTTCAATGAAGCCTTGGTGCTGCTGAACCCTAGGCTATTTCACTGTGTCCTGCCAGCCTCCCAGGGTTCAACAAGGGAATTGATTGAATCCAGTTGTTGACTGTCGTGAATAATAACTGCACTTATTACTGCCAAAATAAGTTTGTTTTCTGTAAAGCAGCACTGCCTGTGTGTTTCTGATTATGTGACTAACAACAACGCAATTAACTTCTACTGCACTACAGATTCGTACAAACAGCTGCTGAGCACCTCTGCGGCTGGAGTGATTTATAAGTTCTGGACTCCGCTTACCTGTCCCTGTTCAGGAGGAATCTGTAACCCAACCCTTTCCCTACAAGCATAAAAAGGAGCAATTAATCAATGAAAGGACCAGTTATTATTCTCCACACGTAAGTGCCGAACATCAGAATATTATGCTCTCTCATGGCTGACATCCCATCATTTTGTGGCTTAGCTAAAAAGGAAATTGGCAGGACAACAGTGGAGTACACCGTGGGATCACTCCACAGATCTGGGGCAGTTATTATAACTGCTGTGGAGAAATATTTTCTCTGTTGGAAGAGTCTTTTAAATAAATGGAAAAGTTGCTAGGGAGTAAATTTTGCTTTCTGTGCTTTACACAACTTCCTTGCCTTATTTCAAAGACTTAAGTGGCATGGGAGAATCCCCTAGCAGCCATAGGCCCTGGGAATTCAATTTTCTCCATCTGTTCCCTATTCCCTAAGCAACATAGCATGAATGCTACTATCATGTATTTCTCTAAGCAGCCTCCTGTGGAAAGAAGGAGGTTTGATTAGTATGTGTGCATGTGGTTGCCTATCCACATTTGGAAATCTTGCCACTGAGAGAGGTGTGGGCATAATATTCATTAACATTCTTGAGCTCTCTGCAATACAAAAACAAATTCCATTGTGGAAGGCAGGACATGTGGGAAATAAGGGTCAAGATATTCTTACCAGATACTGAATCAGTTCGTTTGCTATACACTTCTCAAAACAGTCACTCTCTTAATGAAGGGATGACCTGAGTTCAGCAAGTTTGTGGCTCTGGTGTATCTTCAGTGCTCTGCAGAAGATCCAGAATAGTTTACTGCTAGGTGCAGTCTTTGTAGCAATACTGTCTTTTCTTGAACCATTTTAATGCTGCTCATAAAACAATAATATGTATCTTCAAATTTCTTAATCTTAAGGCAATTTTGAGTCACTATTGATTTTTCTCACCAAAACTTTCTTGAATTTTTTCCTCAGCTATTTTTTCATTGAGAATGTTCTTTGTTTTCCAGAAAATGCAATTATAGAGTAAATTTCTGTGGTCTATCAGCTTTCCGGTAAGTAATTAAAACAGAGAGTCTTCAGACTGGTGTTTTCTGGGTGAAGCTGCTATGAACTTAACACAGGTTTTCATCCTGGGCTGTTTTGTCTATGTGAAGTGCTAATGTTTCATTTCATTTCATAAACTATTATTTCTGCTAGAGCAGAGGTCTTTCACTAAGTTTCAGCAGAATTGTCCTTTCTTATGCTTGAATATGGGTCATTTTGTATTTAGCTGAGAGCATTTGGAATAGTGGTGGGTTGATCTTAAGACTTAGTACTCATTTAGAAACAGCTTTGCAGGATATGGCTGCATCCTATGTTTCTTATTCATGCAACTACTCTGCTTTATTCACCTTTAAAATGCCTATAATATGGTCCATGTGTGTAGACTGTTTTATGGATCAACTGAATTGTCAGGTTAAGCTGCCTCACTATGGAATTCAGTTCCTTTAAGTGTAGCTCCGAGTCTTTCATTCCAGTGCAGAATGGGGAAATTTATAACAGACATCAATAGGTTTGAGATATTGCAGGACAGTAACTTTTTATCAGTGGTGCGTTAATAATGAAGAGTCCTTAAAAGAGCGCTGTAGTAGAAATTCAGAATCACTGTCTGGACACAGGCTGGCCTGGCATTGGCTAACATTTTTGAGAGATCACCTAATAGTGAAAAAGTAACTTTGTGAACTGCATCAGCAACCACATAAAGTTGAGAGTCTAAAGTTTTTCTGTTCGAATACTTTTAAAGGACTCATTGTTTGGATTTTTTTTAACCATAACCATAAACATTATAATTTATTTTAATTTTGATCAAGAGCAGGATTTTCAAATTGCTCAAATTGACTATAAACAATTTCTGTTTGCAGCTGTCAGTAAAACAGTTTGAAAGTTCCACTTATAATATTGTCTAACAGAGCTTTCGATTTAAAAGTTCAATTCCAGCACTGCAGTGAGTCATAGCTATGATTTTTTTTTTCCCATCTAACTCCTGTATTGAAAAATATCTAAAATGCCAGTGGCTTTGATTATACAATATGTTTGTCTGTGAGCTGGTTAGCAGAAGCATGGTGAACTTACAAAGAACTTTTTTAACAGGGGGTGTTCAAATCAGTGAATATGGAAATTTCTGTTTTCCATCTATTGCTTCTCTTCTTCTTTTAGTGATAATCTAGTAATCTTTATCTCAGCATATACATCATTGTAAATGTCATTAACAGCAGAATCATTGTTTCTTTGATCTCGAAAGGTGCCCAGTGCTGTACCTGTATAGCCCTTGTGTAAGTTAAGCGCTAGAAGCAGCATCCTAACCCTAGTGCTTCCAGCAAGTGAATGTTAAGATAGTGACAATGTGAAGGGGAAAATGGCTGTGGTGTCATCAGCTAATCTCTCTTTTTCTGATAGAATAACATCACTGTTAGAAGATTGATCCTGGCCTGCAGTTCTGAAGAGGTGTGAATCAGCTATATAGTTTTACAGTATGTGAAGACCTAAACCGGGCCTCACCCACGTCTTTGGTCTCAGTTGTATGGGCCTCCAAATTGTTCACAAACATATTTTCTTCCCTCTTGAGGATAACCTGTTTCTTGATTGTCTGGCTTCTTTCCCTCAAAATTTTCTGTGGGTTTGTAAAAGAAGAAAATGGTAATACAGAAATAACTTGAAAAGATTGTTCTAGAAATAGCTTGTAATATATTTTTATGGTTCTTCTCATTTACTGAATAACATTTCAGGTAAAATCTTCCTACAGACACACACAGTTCTGCTATTAATGGCACTTGTCTCAGACAAACTTCTCATAAAAGGTTACTATTTTATGAGGATAGCTTCATAAGGAGAAATTTCTTGTTTGTTTTCAGTGGGTTAAATTGTACCAGTGCCTGGATCTGATGGCTAAAAGGTAGAAACCTTTCATTTGGCTACAGATCTACATAACTACAGTATGACAGTAAGCGTTTTTCCTTATAATGTGTCAGGAAACAATCTACATAATCCTCAGCTTCCTACAGAAATCAAAACATGATTCATTTCACTTTTACAGGTTTTGACTGCATAAGAACATAAGAAAGCTGTGTCTTTGAAATATAGCCTCTGAGACCAGAGACAAACTGGAGTTATTTTTAAAAGTTTCTCTTTTGCTAAGGGAGACTGATCCCAGGGCCACAAAAGCAAGGTGCTCAAGGCCTAGGGTCTGGGATGCTGAATATGGCACTTTTTCAAGGTGGAACAGCCACACGGAAGTGGGATATTTTTAAAAAGAAAAGGTATCTTCCAGATTCTGCTGTCACTGTTCAATGACAGGCATTTATGTGTACTATTTAAAGCTATGTTAAACGCGTAAATACGTGTAGTCTATGACACTCAGCTTTAAAGATATTAAAAGATCCCAGCCTGTGGTAATCATTTAACTTGCTCTTTAAGACATGTGTGACTGCCTCACATTTTCTATGCCTTTTTATATATGAGATGAAAGCAGAACTGTGGTGATGGCTCAGAGAGCTACTCCTTCCCTTCCCACTGGTTTTGAAGGAAGATGGACTGATTATTTTTATTATTGTTTTATACCAATTCTGAGTTGAAAACATTTGTAGTTATTTAAGTGCTTAAAGAAGATCTGCCTTTTTCCTCAGGGCAAGACACTAAATTCTTCCTTGTGTTGACTGCATCAGTTATCCCCATCAGCTTCTCACACAACTGAGGGGTATTTATTCAGACAGGTTTTCTCCATTTTAGAGAAATCCCAAGTGAGGATCAGCCAAACCAAGAGCACTTGCTCGAGAACAACACGATGGGTGCGCATGTGTGAGCGAGAGCACAGCAACATGGGGCTGAGGAAGGAATATGAGTGTACCCCTTTCCTTTTCAACTCCTGCTGAAAAGGTAACGTGAATTTCAGAACAAAAAAGCTGGGCTTCACTTACTTCACCTTCTGAACTCCACACTGCCATGAGAACAGAGTCATTTCCCAAGCCTGATTTAAGGCTTTCATTCCCCAGATCTTTTAATGGAATTGTCTTTGCTAATTCGTAAGGAATCACTGGGCCGGATCATGTGATGGGGAATGATGATGTGTCTAGTCGGTTAATTCAGACACTGTGGCCCGAGGGAAGAATTTGCCATCCAGCAGGGCTGTATAGCGTGAGAGATGCCCTAAGGGCTACACCTGCGTCTCTCTCCTCTCCCTTCCCTGAGCCAGGCAGCAGACTCAGCCAGCGGTGGGTCTCACTGGTCCTCTACCCTACCGCACCTGAGACGTGTGCACATGAGCTGGGTGCAGGCTTTCTATGGGGGGGAGGGAGTTTCGTAGGGGGAAAATTGCACAAGTCACACAAGTCACACAGAGCAAATGAGACCTCACTCTCCCTATGGCCTCTGAGCCCTAGGGAAACCCTGACTGACCACAAAACTCAATATTCAAAATGCCTGTCCTTCCCCTACAACTAATTCACTTAAACACGGTTATATATGTGACTAGTCTCGCTGGGATCAAAGGAATTATTTTCCCACATGCAGTGTCATGCATGTGCATCTGCAGGGTCCAGTCCTCCAGGAGAACGGTAGATTTTGCTGCTCTGTGTGTCACTGAGCCACAATCTGATATGAATTAAGGAAAGTGAAGAAAAATGTATGGTTACATGGCAAGAGTGCTGCTGAATGGTTTAAAGTGTTAAAGATTTAAAACACGCCAAGGCTATAAAAATCAGCTTTGTTTATGGAAAGGTACAGAGACCTATTGTACTTAGTATTGATCAATCCATTGAACACCTGATTCAAAATGTTCAATTGAAAGCTGTGGAAAAGTGCTAAATTGAACCATCTAAATAACCTGTGAACCTGACAGTCATAAATCAATGGCAATGTTACACATAGTTAACCCTAACCAGTTAGCCAGTTGTCCCAATTATTAGCTGGGTTACCTGGTTAGGAATCAGTTTACCCTTTCAAAACCGTGTTAGTATAGAAAACCTCTCTGTGCTGAAAATTCTTCAGTGATTTCAGTACCAGGATTACTAAAGCCTTTATTCCTCCTTCTACATCATGTAAACCTTGCTTGAATATCAGAATGGAAAAAGGACATTTGAAATTAAGAAGTGAGTCACAAAAAGATGCCCTGCCAATTTCACGGGATTGAAAAAGTGCTCCTGTAAAAGGCATACGGTCCACTTGTCAAATGTCCTCTGTTCTACATGGAGGATTGTTCACATTTGTATGGCCTATTCTAAGCACAGAACGTTTTTGTGCTGGTGTAGTTTTGTTACTTCTGTCCTTAGGCTCTTTAGAGACCCAGGAGGAATACAGTTGTCTGTCTCATCTTGTCTTACACATGCATGGCCACATTTGCCTTTACCTCCTAAGGACAGAACTCTGGTTTTTTTTTAGGAATACTCATGAGAAGTTCTAGTTTCAGTTCAGCCATTTTACTTAGCATTAATTGTATCACATGCCTTTAATTCTTTGCTAAAAGAATCCTCCATAAGCTTTAACATTATTTTATTCAGATCTATGCCAGGCTGAAAGGGCTCTAACAGCCTGAGCTACTCATATATCTTAAAAAAAAAAAAAAAAAAAAAAAAAAACCCACCACTGGCGTAATGTTGGCTTTTTTTTCCTGTCCCTTGGAATTTCTCCAGTGTTTGCAGGCTTACTAAAAAGTAATATTAGTGATTTTGAAATTTCTTCAGCCAGCTCTTTTAAAGCTGTTGGATGCACATTATCCAAACCAGCTGATTTAATTTGTTATTTAACATTCTCCTGAATTATTGCTAGAATAGACAACATTACATTATCATCTTATGACAGGACTGATTTTATCTGATTTTTCTTCAAACAGAGATCAGATATATTTACAGAAGATACTGCTTTTTGCATGTATTATTGACACATCCACGCTCTTGTGTAGTAATGGGCCAGAACACTTAGGGTAGCTTTTGCTCTTAGAATTAAAAAACAAAATTATTTTTTGTCCTTAACGCTGATGGACAAAATTTACTTCTTGCTTCCATCTCTATCAGTTTTTTATAATTCTTATCTTCTGTTTAAAACTCTTGTATTCTAGTAATTGCCTTTTTTGCATAATCATTTTGATTTATATAGATGTTTACACTTCTGTTCAAATCAACATTTAGGCTGGCCCAGCTTCCTTTCTTTTTCTTTTTCTTTTTCTTTTTCTTTTTTTTTTTTTTTTTTTTAATCTTTGGTAAAATGTTTTTAAACATTTCCCAATTATTATCCACATTTTCTGTCTAATTTCTTTCTCCCAACTGATTTAGCTCATAATTGTTTTCAGCTTTGCAAGATTGGCTCTTCTAATCCATCAAGTATACATGTTACTGGTCTGGACTTAATTCTGATTATATATAACAAACAAATGCAAATCACGATCACTTTTATCTAAGCTACTGCTGTTTTTGTAGTCTATTTATTTGATAATTTTCTTTTTATTTATAAAGATAAAATAATGCAATGCAGCATTCCAAAAATGTTGGATGCAGCACATGAATTAAGGGGTTTGTCACTTATGGCGTATAGAAATTCTAAAGATATATTAACCTAGTGTCACAAAAGCTCCAAAGTACCCCTTTCAGATTGAAGTGCTGACATTGCATTACTTACTTTTCTTCTTTTTTAATGGATCCACACTTAAGAAGACAATTTTCCTGTTTTTTTTGGTAGTTATCTGCAGAAAACACTAATAAAAATAGCATAGCATTCCTTTCTGTACCTCTTTATTAACACTCTGATCTGCAGATTAAGGATTACTTAACTTCTTTGAATCTCTTTCTCTGTTATGTTATAGTTCGTGCTCATTATTTTGGTGGTATAACAGAATTTAAAAGGACCGAAGTGACTTCCCACTGAATGATTCCCAAATAAGAGCAATGGTCTAGAGGTGGAATATTTTTAACAGCTCCATCACAGCTGACATTTTAGGGAAGCCACAGTGCTTTGCCACGTCTCAGCTTTTTATACTTTCTGTTGCCTTCGTTGATAGATTGCCAGATGGCAAAGTGGATCAGAGAGCTGGGTTGCAATACGACATGTACCCTGGGAACCAGGAAAGTGGCTTCTGAGTGGGAGTTGCTGCTAATTTCAGTGGATCATGGATCTGGCACTGTATCATAATTGTGAAGGGATGAAATTAGAAGTGATAGCTAACTTCCAGTTTTGAGTTAAAGAAGATGATCTCATTTTGAGTATATTCTTCTTTATGTTCGTTTCTTTTAGAGATTTTTTAGAGCAGTTTGCAGATGCCTCATTTATGATTCTGTTCATCTTTGGTGGGTTGATGTTGGTCACCTATAATTTTTAATTTGAAACCTTACTATTTTTTGTGCAGTTATGATTCCATCTTTCAGATTAGATCAATATGTTCAACAGAGTTAGTTAATTTATATCATCAAAAATATATTGCTTTTCTCATCAATACCCTCTGCTTTTCATAAAATGACCTTTTTGCTTTAGGACTATCACTATAATTAATACCAATAAAATGTTGTTCTTTTTCTATAGCTCCTAAATGCTCAAGGAAATTAATTGCTTGAAAAATAGAGATTTGTGAAATTACATTTTTGAAGAAAAATGCAGAATTGCTAGTGCCAAGTGTTTCATGAATATGTGTCAGTCTTTGCCACATTTTATTTGTGTTGCTTTCAAAAAAAATGAATACAAACTGTTCTGATTCTTCCAAAATGACAAGTTTCTATTTACGTATGTGAAGTAAGCTTTTCTCATTGCAATGTTTTTTCATCGTCTAACAGAAAAAGATCAGAAAGTTGAATTTTTTTATCCCTTGTATAGAAGGGATGTAAGAAGTTAATGTCAATCTTTTAACACTGCTGACCAGATTAATGGAGAGAGGACTAATGTGACATTTCTTCTAAATACATCCAGAAAAAAAATTTTGGCAGACTGGCCATGCATCCCGTGGTGGCAATGTTATTGATGTGCCAGTAGGAATGGAATGATGGACAGGTGATAGACAGAGAGATTAGGCAGAGAGAGTTAGACTTTGATTTCATGTGAGACAGCCACGTATACCTTCCAGACAATTGGGCCTGAAAAACTTCGATGACCCTTGCTGTAGTTGGTGACACTGTGCTCCAAAGGGACCATGTGAGTTTAATACACAGTACCTTCCTGGTATCAAGGGACTGCAAAAGGATCTGAAGCTAAGGTGGTATCACCGTTAAGCACTTAACTCTGTGAGGCTCCTCTCTGGGCTTAAAGCAGTTTAAAGGCTGTACCTGCTTGGATAAGGAACTTTACAGTTTGTGACAATATGCTGTTCTAAGGTACTAGTTTTAAGGCCAGGTTTTAGAGGTGGAGCTTCCTCTGATGGTGCGGAAGATCATGTTAGATAGATATGACAGAGACTGAAAATGGATCAAGATGGTTCATTGCATCAGGCTTTTTGTGAGACAGCTCACTGAACATGACACTCTGCAACTTTCAAAGACTTACAGTACAGAAATCTATGGTTCTAATTTTTGGAGAAAAAACAAAATCAATTTCTGAGGATTATTTCCAATTTAAATTTTGCCTCCTACTTCTGTGAATACTTCCCTATCCACCTCTACCAGTGTATTCTATTGAAAGTAGATGGTTACAGAAATGAAGGTCTGGACTGGAGACTGACTCTGGACAGAGTATATTGGGATGAGGCCATAAACCCACTCTGCCTGTGCCCAGCCCCTAGTAAAAGAAGAGTTGTTTTGCTAGCTATATATCAAGCTGAAATGTATTAATCTTCATCAAATATGATAATTCAACTTAGGGACTCATTAACTAGGTGTGCCTGCAATATGCTAAAATACAGCCATTGTGCTACTATTTGGGTCATTGCTACTAAAGCTTAACCCAACCACCTTCCAAAAGCGACACTGCTCTCTGTCTGCTCTCTAATTTATTTTCCCTTGGTAACCCATCCTGCTTCACTCACATAGAACAAGGAGCTGTAGAGAGAGCACCGTAAAATCAGAGAATAATGAGACCTGGAAATGTGAAGGCTATTCCATAAATAAGCGTCTGACTTGTATAAGAGTCAGTCTTGCTAACGCTTTTGCTATGGCGGTTAATTAACAAACAAGTCATGTCAGTGGTCCTTACTGGTGGCTGCAGTAATCTTCTTGCTTGGTCCAAAGAGCTGAACATTAATAAGATTGTCACAAAGTATATGGTGTGAAGGAGAATTTGGCTTTTGGGAAAACAAATTTAAAGCCAGCCCAGAAGTATCATTGTGAAGTTTTCCCTTTGCACATGCTGTTGTAGTCAACAGAAAGGAATCAAGAGGCTTATTTACAATTTAAATGTGAGCTTGGTCATAGAGGACGTTTTTGCAGGAGATGTGGGTCAAATATGCCACTGGGTTACAATTTTGAGACCACCCATGCTTTTGCTAATGTTAGTATTTACATAAAAAGTTAGAAACAAGATTCTCTCCAATTAGAAAAGCAATATCTAACTAGATTCTAACTTGTTGTGTACTCTCTAGTCTAAATGTTAATAGCTTTGACCTCGTTCAGTTTTATCTTAATCTGCTTGACAGAGACAAGTGAACTTTGGGTTATGTTTTACCAAATTGTTCCCTTTGTTTTCTTCCCCCCCTTATGTTTCCAGCTGTGACTATGTCACATATTGCAGACCCAAATGAAAGCCTGTCTTCTTTTTCAATCAGTCGTATCACTTAGTATATGAGCAGAAAAACCCTTGTGATTGACACTACTTCAACAAAAGCAGATTCAGTTTGCAGATGATAAGAGGCAAAGTCATACAAGCAGTGTTTACAAAGCAGTGAAGGAGAGCAAAAAAATTAATGATAAAAGGACTAATCTTATTGTTTTACCAGATGAGAGAATGGTTCTTTGTGTTTGCTCTAGCAGAAGCCCACAGATTGTCTCCCACCTCCCTTGTATACTTTTGGCAGCAAAATAATTTCCAGATTCTGTGTCAAACACAGGCCGGTAGATAAAAAAAGACTCTGGAATGCTTGGAAAGCTTCAGAAATCAGAGAATTGCCTGTACATGATAGCAGGAGTATTTTGTACCTACAGCATAATATATAATTGAATATTATCTCCCTTATAATGGGTGAATGGTATGTAAGAGCAAGAGAAACAAAGCCCTTTAAAAGGAAAAAGATAGAAACAAAGCTATGTGGAAACATTTTGAGCTGCCTGATCTCATCTGTTTTCTCTGGTATTGCAACCTCACCACTCTCAATGGAGTTCTTCCTGGTTTCTTCTCATTTTGGGAAGTCAGCTCTAATCACAAGGAGCCCCAGTTCTCCATCCATGCTCCTAGTGTCAGGGAGTTTTTATGGCAAAACAGCCAGCACAAGGCATAGCCTTAGCACGTCCATTTCATAGTGCCAAATGTTGGAGAGGGACGATTGGGATGGATTCACAGAATCATACGACAATTTAAGTCGTAAGGAGTATCCCAGGACAGCATATCTTAGCCCTCTCTTCTGCTGAGCCTCTCCAAGTTGTGCTGTTAAAATATACACCTCCTGTTTTTACATATAAGTCATAGCAAAATTGACATATCACTAATATAAATGTTGCAGCCCACCGTGTACCTGGATTTGGACTGAAATGTTCATTTTCTCCTGAAGTCACCTACTGCAACGGGTGCTATTCATCAGCCATTTCTCATACTGTTGCAGCCCAGGCTCAAGTGTACACTCTAGGGTGACATATCCAGAGCAGAAGACAATGACAGTGTATAAGTAAAAAATACCTGGAGACCACAAGAAGAGAGATTTCAATCTATTCAGAGGCAGAAAATTCAGAAATCTGTTTTAACCTTGTGCGATGGCCATTATTGGCCACACAAGAGGCAGGATGGAGAATTAAAATCCAGGACTGTCTCCATGGGCGAAGGACAGCATAACCTTGCCTTCCGTCTCCTCTACTGTTCATTAGTTTCATGGCTTACTTCCTATCTCTTGATAGCAGGGCAGGCAGCTTTGTCCATTCAGCAGCTGAGTACTGCCTTACCAAAGGTCGCTGAATGAGTGTTGCCAATGACATTCTCTTCAAGTCGAAGCCTGCCAGCCCAGTTATGTCCTTCAACGAGCGTGAATATCTAGCTGCAAAGTATCAGTCATTGTAGTCTTGATTGAGACGCATTAGGTTGCAAATAGAGTAGGTGAAGTGAGGGGAGGCAAGAGCAGGCTGCTTTGATGATTCTCTCCTAAAAGTCTCTACGGAGTATGCTCTCTGTGTCTATCTAATCTAACCATCCCCATAGGTGATATGAGAAGCAGAATAGCACTGAGGGAATTACACACGCTTCAAGTTTCATTGAAACATTTCATTTCATTCTGCCCCACTAAAAAGCCGTTGCCACTTTTAAAGAACATTACTTGAGTTAAAGACAGGAACTCTGTTGGGAGATAAAAATTGACTCACCAAGCAATGAAACTCAGGCAATTTTAATCTTATCCAGAACAACTGCAAATAATGGCAAATAATATAGGGATATTCATAGCAAGAAAGAGCAGAAAAGACATTCAGGCATTTATTTCAGAATCGTGTTCCAATTACTGGTGTTTAGTAAGTTATCATACATCAGTTGAGCCACAGGAACTACATCTATATGATTTAGCTTTGGAAAACATGAAGCTACTTGGTATAGTGCAAGTGCCTTTCCTTGTATACTAAGATAAGTCAACTTTTTTCTTCTTTTTTTCATATGTATTTGCTGTTAGCAAATGTGTGCATAATGCATGCATTTAGTATCCCTACCACAGTTCAGATAACACATAGTGATTTGTTAATTTGTCGTAATGTGATCAGGTGGCTGAGCTCTATCTCACATTTGTGCTCCTCACTCATGACTTACTCTTGCAAACTATCATGAATTAATAAATATGGGCCCTGGAAAACTAGCCCTCAATGAATTTTCCATGGGAACATCTGCACTGAGAAATAAAGCTGAGAAACATTTTGCATTGTCAATTGCTAACAGTTACGGTGCTCCTCTGGTACATTAGGTAGAGTAATTTGGGCTTTAGAGCAAAAATGAGTAACTGTAACACAGACGCACAGAATGAATATCAGGGAAATCAATCAAAGTGTAATAAACTTTTATTAAAAAAAGACATTGCCCTCTGGCAATTCATAAAACAAGTCCCCAAATCTGTATAGACAGTACAAATAAACATAAAATGATTCTTTAAGGGCATAATGAAGGGTTCTGTCAACAACAATAAGAAAACAAAGCATAGATGTATGTTTGTGAAAGAAATTGCACATTTTCTGTTGTTCAGAAAGCCTTCGGCATTTCTTGATGATAGGAAAAAAAAGAGTACAAGATGCAAGAAATGAGTTTGCCATCTGAGCAATGTCTTTTTTGTCTCACTTTCCTATTCGATCAAATTTAAGTTTATCATTGCTCAAAGTAGGTCCTGGTACTCTGTGAAGGTTTTGAACTTACTGTGACACCATTGAAGTACTTTGAGCTAATCCTAAGTATCTGGGACTTGGCTATATACTTAAGTTCAGCAGGGTCCACTCTTGCACTGTCTTCCAATGGGGCTACTTCTAAAAGATTGAGGCCTCCCAGTTCCTTAAGCAATATATTTCAAACTAACTCTTTTCCAAAAATTACAATTTTTAATTCTATAAAACATTGCTGGTATAATGTATGTTATTAAAATAACATTCTTTATTTTGTTTTCTTTTTCAGTTGCTTTTAAGTATAAAGTTACCGAAGCCCTGCATCATATTTGAGACAAAAGACGATAAGCTGAATTTGGATGTTTATTTAATAATTATCCATGGAAAATGAACATGAGGGCAGAGGGGTGAATTGCAGGTCACTCAATCAGAATTTGAGCCTGATATTAATTGCACTTGTTGGCTTTTGCTCCTCACTCACAAAAGCATGGCTTTTGAACTAGTAGAACCTAAAATGAAATGGAGTCTATTATTTTAAAAGGCATGTATTTTAGAACAGATCTTAGTCATAGGAAGAATATTCCTAAAGCAAAAATAAGTAAATATTATTTTTTTTCCTGAAAAATGAAAGGGAAAAGTAATGCATAGAGCCCAGCACTAGAAATTCTTTGGTGCATCTTCTGCCTAGACCACTGTGAATTCTGGGAGACTTATGATACCGAAATAGAAGTTGAAAAAGACCTACCCAGTCGTCTCATCAATCCTGCTCAGACACTTGGTCTTCTCTTGTATGCTCTCCCTCCCTCCCTTCTTCTGATCTCCTTCCCTTCTTCCTTTCTCCTTCTCTCCCTCTTTTTTATTCCTCCCTTCTTTTATTCCTCCCTTTCTTTATCTCTTCCTTCCTCTTGTTCTTTTTTCCTCTATTTCCCTTGAACATCTTAATTCTCTGATTTGTCAGACAGGTTCAAGCAAGAGGGCAAGTAAAGGACATTTCCAATTAAAAAAAGACCCTTTTCTTAGGACTTGTCCCAGTTTCCTATTCTACCATATTTTCATCTACTGTTCTTAGCAACATCTCTCTGAGTAACTGCAAGCAATTTGTTTTCTTTTCCTCTGATTAAGCCTTGAAGATTTTCCCTTAATAACTACATAGTAGTTTCATTAAGCTCCCAAAAGTTTTAGAAACTTTGTCCACATCCTCATATCAAGCTATTCACCAACCACATGCCACAGTTCCCCTCTGCATCTGCTATGTGAAAATTATTTATTTCAACAATTATTGTAAACCCACAACTCCATTACTCTGTAGCTTATTGAGAAGATTCAGTTTTCTTGTGTATAACAAAGGAATAAGAGCATTATAAAACATAATTGTGGTCTGCAATTTCAAACTAGAGTTTGAAAATGTTAAGTGCCAAGTAAGTATTAAATTTGTAAACATTAGTGAGATTAATCTCTGACAAATCTTGAAATGTGAAAATTAAGGGTACATGAACACACCTATCTGTCTGTATGTTTGCCTTACAACTCAGTTGTTAATGATATTGGCTTTCCTTCTATAGGAAACTTTACATTTTATTTGAAACCTTAACTCTGGTAACTTTTGAGTTGAGTTGTTTGAATAGCTAACTGGACTGTTTGTCTGTTTCTTATATCATATCCCCTGCTCTTTTTAAAATTATTATTGGTATTCTTATATGGGAAGTATTCCTCTTATTATTATTTAATAGAATAAACATACGTGCAAATTGCCTTACCTTCAAGGACAGATCCACACACTTGAAAAGAAAATTAGAAATTTATGCAATTTTCTAAATCTGAAAGCTGTTTGACATTCATCAGAGCCAAGAGGCACTCAGTACATTTAAAGTCAAGGTGCCTAAATACGGAATTAACAGCTCGGTATGAGGCACCTCTTTTGAACACCTGAAGGTTATAAGAAATGAGGACAGGGATCTGGAATACAAATTGTTATGCGGCTGTTACTAGCTGCTGTTGTAACAAGCAAACTTTATGTTTGCCAGGGAACTGCACAATCCTTATAGAGCCCACTAATGTACCTTGTGTTTATTAATGCTGTATTTGTAGTATTGAGAATTGATTGAACAAGAATTAAGATAAGGTACTTGGAGCAGTAGATAGGACTGTATGTGGGGGACTTAGGAAGCTGATGAATCTGAACTCCTACACTAGGGCTTGCAGAGATCAGCGATGGAATTGGGATGCAAATTCCTTTTGTTTTTCAGAAGGAGAGAGTGGGAGGTCAGATCCCCAGCTGTTTACACGACTGCATGGCTACTCCACTTCTCAAAGCTATGGCCAGTGACAGAAGGAGTCCAAGAAGATGCATGGCCAGAAGACTGCAGGATCCTGTGCATCGCTACCCACGTGAGTTCCTCTGCTCTCAGCTGCTTTGATGGTGTAGAGGACTTGTGGTTAGCCTTGGGCAAGCCCTCAGCTCTGTCCTGCCCACCTCATCCCTATACTGCTGCAAAGTGAGGAAGGCAAATTTACCTCTCCTTCACAAGATAGCAATAGACAGGACTTTGAGCTCATGAGTTTTTGCTGGACTTTAAGGGGCTGATGATTCTCTTCAGTCTATTTCATATATTCTTTTGTGCCAGAATGAGCTTTGGTGTCAGCAGCACAAGTTCATTTAGAAAAATGTTTACCTTATCAATACTGAGTTTTGAAACTCTCATTATGCTTTTTGGATACTGCAGATTCAGCAGTATGCTTCACAAAGCAGAATAAGCACCTTCAAAGGGTTGTATTGAGAAAGCTGAAGGGAGGGAGATACCAAATGCAGACTATAGAGCTGGTGACATACTATTCTTCCTTTGTGGCTGAGGATATTTAGGTAAGTTATTGAGGTTTCAGGGACTTCTGGGAAAACCAGCTACTAATTTTACACTGTGACACCTTGACATTAACAAATTTGTGCTACTTATTACCAATTGATTTTCAGTCCACCTTTTCATGGGTGATTTTAAACAGCAATGGAGTCTGGTGCAGCTAAATAAACACAGGACCCAAGAAAAGGGGATTTAAATGTCACTTGGGATGTGCTTCATCCTGTAAAAGGTTGAGCAAAGCATATTCCTTATATGAGATGAGGAAATAAACATGGTACTGAGCTGCTACGGTCAATCTATGTGTATGAGAGCTGAAGTAAAATCCCGCTAAACAAGGGACCTTTTATCCAGAGGGTGTTCCTCTTTGTTTCCTTGTCTACAATATCCGTCGTTCTATCTCCCTGATGAGAAACTCCAATCTATGTAACAATGCTTGACGTCTACGATGAGGATGTCACAGATGGGATCTATCTATAATCTTTTATTAATTATTTTTGTATTTGTATTTTTAGCAATTAGCAAACCTATAAATGTACAGGAACCTATGCATAATGCATTTTATTGTTCTCAGCCATTTTTATTGTGCCTTAGGTCTACTCATTCCTTGAAAAATGCATATAACCTTGTGGTGAAAATGGTCAACTATTTCCTCAATTATTTCCTGGTATTATTTCTTAGTAATGTAGCTTACAGGACTTGAAGGTCCTGTAAAATTATGTTAATAAGTGACCCAGCTATTTTAGAAATGATATTAGAAGATAGCACAAAATAATATGTCATGTTAATTATAACTTTAAAAGATTAAACCTTTATACTGTAAGAAACTCACTGAAGTAAAGGGAAAGGTATTTGATTATCTGTGGACTTTGGAGGCACTCCCCCAAAATAGGAATGATTTGAAATGTCATTAAAAATTCATTAGACTGTCAATTAATATAAAAGTGTTTAGAAAATTGTTGATTTAAGTAATAAATGTTTGTATTAATCAGAAAGGTTAAAGGACATGTGTTTATCTATTTGTGCTTTTATATGTTGAGGTAACTTTTTAGATTAGAGCTTGTAACTTGTGGAAGAGAGCAACCTCCCTGGGGCTGCTGCATTCTCTTCTGCATGCAGAGGATGGATTGTATGAAGTGCAAACAGAGCTTTGATGTTCATCACATGCATGTGTCCACAGCTTCATTTACTAGAGGAAAGGGAGAAAAGAAATCATGCCAGAAATACATTCTGCATAGCAGAAGGAAAGCTGGAGGCACATCTGCCTTCCATAGCAATGAGCTGCTCTCCTGTTTGCTTGTGGCTTGTGGCAAAGCCATTACTGAGTCCTAAAACAGCCGTAGCCACTAGGTTCTTAAAGCCAAGGTTTGAATCAAAAGAAATATCAACATCCCCTCAGACAGTACTTCAGTGCGAGTATCAGGTGGTCACTCCAAAATCCTTTGAAGAACTTTCTCACATTCCAGGGCAGCAGCACAACTTAATAACAGTGCCAGAGATGAAAGGTTTGAGAGGTTCGATCTGGCAGCTGGAAAACAAGTTGTACTGCGTGAGGCTTACCGAGTTCAATCTTTTCAGCTTATCTGAGGGGAGATTGAGTGGTGGCTTGATCGTTATGTCTAGGTATTTACACATGGAAAAGAGAAGCGATAGCAGGGGGCTTTCCAAGCTTGTTGACGAAGACATAACTGGATCAGAGGCTGAAAGTTAGAGAAATTCATCCTTGAGATAAGACATAGCTTTCTAGCAGTGAGAGTAATTGAACTGTGCAACACTATCCCAAATGAGCAAGGGGGATAACTCAATGTGGCTTTGAATCTGTAAAAGAAAATTAAAAATCATTCTAGGAGATGTGATTAAATCCCTCCTCCTCCCCCACCCTGAGAAATTCTGTAGCTAGTTGGCCCAGAGACTCAGGTGGAATAGCAGTGGTGACTCCTTCCAACATTAATGCTTGCTAATCTGTGAATCCTTTATTCATTTCATCCTTTCATGGACCAGGGAAAGGATAATAAGCCATGCACCGCCAATAACACCTGCAGCTCTGTGTTAAGACAACTGTAACCAAAGCTTACCAAGGCTTTTGGGAATATGTGAAGAGGAAGGATTTCTTTACTTTCATTGTATATTGAGAAGGTATTCTCAGGACTCGTGTCTTGATTTACTTTTTTTTTTCATCTCATTTAGAAACATCAGAAGTGGGCGCAGATGGAAATAGGGCAACAGATGGGTAGACGATACATGCTGGATTCTATTTTCTGCTTATTTACTCAACAAATCTCTAGATTTTGTAAGTTCAATCAGAAGACACCTTGTTTATGTTGCTTTTTTCCCTCCTAGGGTAGAGCCTAAATCATTTAACTACCCATTTTAACCTGTTTTCTTGGATATTGGACCCCCCCCCCTTTTTAATCCTGGCTTTTAATAGTTTAGAACTTAAATTAGGAGGCAGGACTCAGTGAACTAACAAGCCCTTCCACTCTGTGTAGAGAAAATCGACACAAGATCATATATCTGTAAGAGTAAGTTATTGAAACAAAGAAAATGGGGAGGTGATGCTGCACAGTGAACTCATCAAAGAAAAGCATCCCATCTCCTAGTTTCCCATATCCAGGTAGCTGAACCAATGCTGAGCGGAAAGGATAAAACGTCAAAAATCAAAACCTCTGAAACCAAATGGTGTCCCTCTGTGAGAACCAAGTTTCTGAAATGCAAATCAAATCTAAATCGTAGTGTACTGCAGTGTAATTCTCTTGTAATAGAGTTGGCCAAGGGAAAGAATGGATATTTGGAAGAAGTAAGCATGGTATTTGTTTGCTTTGGGAGGTGCCACTCTGCTTGTAGCTGGTTTATAGTGAGAGACCAGAGTTACAATTTGTTCAGCTGAAAGGAGCCCAAAGGGAATCATTCTTTGAAGCCAGTTAAAACAAATAAGTATCGTGACACACAATCCAAATCACTGAACATATACGAATTAGGCAAATGGAAGGCCCCAGTGCTGTTCATATAGTAAGCAAATCCAAAATGTAACCAAGTGTAGATTCAGGGTCAGTGGTTGCCCCCCCCCCCCAATGTCATGCCTAAAATGTAAGGCAGTTCTGTCCCTGGAATTCAACACATCATTAATACTTTTAATAAGAGGAAAGCTGCTGGCCAGCTCTGGTGGTTGTTATGAACTGTGCCTCAGACGCCCCACTCCTGCATTAAGATTTCAGGATGTCCCAGATTCCCATCATAATTTCCTTTCACATCAAGGGGAAAGCACTTTAGTATGTGAGGAAAAGTTCATCCATTCTTCATTTAACGGTCTTTTATCTACCTTGCCTTTTAAGTACCAAAGGTCATAGATTCAGGTAAGGTCACTAACTCCAGCTCTTCTTTCTCAAAGCCACCATAAGATTAGACTCAGTTCTGTCATCATGCTGCTCTGGGAAAGCAAACATTAATGATGTTAGTCAGCAATAGTTAATAGTGTCATTTATTATATATGAAAACTGAAAATTTCAAGACAGTCCACAAGCATTTGGAGCACACATTTTGCTTAATTTCGTTAAGGTCTGGGCACCTAAATCTTTTATGTTCTTTTAGGAAACCTTCAAAATAGTAACAATAAGCAAGAATATTTCTAGGAAAGGAAACTAGATAATCTATTTCTTAAAGGCACGGATTTTATTACAGGAATGTGGAAGCAGATTGCCGCATGTAACAGAAAAATGCTTCTCTTCAATTCATTTCCTAAAGACTTAAGCACTGCAGACTAAGAATTAAGTGTTAAATTGGAAAAAAAACAAAAACAAACAAAAAAAACCCCACAGTTCCAGTGTGGCAGCACCTGTGTTTGTGTGTGTATGTTGAACACATGCATTTCCCAACCAGTATCTAAAAAAAAAAAAAATCTAATCTGTTTACTGGTTATGTTTGAAAAATTAAGCTTCCTTAAAAAAATATGGTTAGAATAAAGGAAAAGGGGACCCTGGAATTCCTGTAATCCTGAAAGCCCTGGAGGATGAGGATATCAGGATATAGAAATACTGAGTTATTTCCACCAATTCACATAAATGTAAGCTGCTATTATGGGCTGGGTTTATGGACCCCTAAATAGTTAAGGAATCCTAAAAGCATCCAATTCAGCACACATTTGTTGTCCATGAAACATATATGATTTGGTTTCATCAGTAGAGAGTTCAGCCTGAGAACCAAGTATGAGATCTAATGAACTAGTTAGGCATCATTTGCCTTCTTCTAAAATAAAGACCCTGTGATCACAAGGTAGAGAAAAGAGGGTTGGATATTGGTAGAGAGAGACACTTAATATTCATAAGAGATTAAACAGAATAGGTATAATAAAAGACTTTCTTACACTCCAAGCTGCATGGAAAGCCCTGGGAACGACAAGGAGGGATTGCAGATGGGAGGCTGCTGGAGGTACAGGTCAGACACATGGGTCAGTTCCCCATGGCTGGACTTGACTCATGGTGTGTAAGGGCCCATTAAATCTACTAGAACTGTTTCCTTATATCAGCTGTGTTAACCTTGAGCAGCTACTGCCCGGGAAGCAGCTAGACGTTATTGACAAAATGGAATATGCATGCCCGGCCATCATGGGAATTTGGTCAGTGTGTAGTTTCACACAGTGGGCCTCCTACCAGGGACTCTGCCAGTCACTGACTCCTTGCCAGATCCTCTGCAGGTGTTCTCATTACACACTCAAATGAAGAATATGCATATATGTGCGCGCACGCACGCACACACACACAAACACCCTTCTCCAAAGACAATGCTCCAAAATGTATCCAGTATTGTAAAAGTAGAAATTAAAGTCAGTTGGTCCAGGTCATTTTCTGGTAATGGTGTAAATTTCACAACAGAGGAGGCAGCCTGTGGTAAAATAAATTGGAAAGAGGGAAAGAAAAATATCTGAGAGACATTGCATCTCAGAGGGCTCTGCTAGCCTTCAGACCAAAATTGGTTAATATAACTTTTCCATTAGGGCTCACACAAAATGGCTGGTTTGGGATAACACTATGTTTTCAGTGTGAGGAGCTGGGAAAGGTCAGAATTAATTTTAAATAGGCACAAAAAGCTTGGAAACTCTATTCTAATATAGAATAATTTTGCAAAAAGCCAGCATCTCATGCAAATGTCAGGAGGCTCAATGCTGCTGACAAACATGTGAATAGAATTAAGGAAAAGGTTGAGCAATAAAACAGGAGTCACTGATTCCCACTCCCAAGGCACTTTAGATTAAATAAATACTAAAATAACTCTTTTTTTTTTTATTCAAACGTTCATTAGACTTTTGAAAGATGTGTTGGAAATGCCAGAATGAATCAGCTACTTGGCTTTGTGAGCTCTGGGAGTGTTTAAACTATAGAGTTTTTGAAGTCATGTTCAAAAAAGAGTGGATTTCCTAGGGACAGCCATTGTTCCATCTCCAAAATTCTCTTACGAGAAAAATCAAGCCAGAAGGAATAGGATAAAAGTGCTAGACGTGGTTCTCATGGCAATTCAATTATATCTATATATTTAGCTCTCACAAACATGGGTAGTATACACACACACACACACACACACACACACATCCATATTAGTTAAATACTCAAATTCTTCTGGAGCATTAAATTGAATTTGTTTTACACAAAGCTGGATGATGTTGATAGCTGCTATTTGACTGGATCTATATATAAACATATAAATAATGAATATAAATATATTTATATAATTATAATATATAAGTGCAATAATATTATGTTATTATACAATTATAATTTATAAATATGAACATGTATTTTTTCATTTTATTGACAGCTGTGTTCACACATTACTGCAACTTAGCAGATGTCCAGGACATGTCTCATTTTGTGCAGCAGAGTTAGCACTGATCATGCAGCACAGAGAACTGGTAACTTGAATACAAAAGTAGATTAACTTTCTGAGATCTATGTGACTTAGACAGCCATGCCTCTGGCTTTATGATCACTCTTAGCTTCTATGTCTCTGCAGCATGCATCAAGCTCTTCTTCAAGTTCATTGTCCTCCTTATCTTCACTGTGCAGGGAAGAAATACTTAGAGGTAGGAATCAGCAGTCTCTTGCAAAGGAGCCAAAAGCGTGATGTGAGCAGATGTCAAATGGCACTCCACAAGCCTGGGAACTGAAAACTGCTTTGTCTTGAGAGAGGCATCTGTGAATGTTATCTAGGTCTTGGCTCCTGCTGTGTTTAACATTCAGGCAGACATGGGTATCTCCTTCTAACATACCATTTCTCTTCCAGTTGTACCGCAGAGACTAATCACCGCAAACACGGATAGAATTTGGGATCACAAACTTTTGCCTTATGTTAAATCTGGAAGGTGAGCGTGATGCTAAAGCCAGGATAATTTCCTTCATTTCACCTACTTTGCCAAACTCACTTTTCTGATCTCCTAATATTGGTTTTGGACAAGGGAGACCAGCACTTCATGAAGGAGCTACCATTAAAAGCTGATCTTAGCCTGGAAATATGCATTTTTCAGCTAAAACTGGCTCTGCCTGCTAGGTTTAGTGAAACACAGCAGGGCCAACAAGAAATATATGGATACAGATCTGATCCCAGCATATACTGAACAGGCCACTGGTCTAACCTGGGTATGATGGAGTAGCTTTCTGTGTCTGCACCAATTTGACCAGTGGTGCTGCTAATGAATTCTAATGGTGCATGCCAATGCTAAGAATGCTGGGAATCTTTTCTTAGATATAACCAGAGGTGGAAACCTCAGGCTTTGGCAGTTTGTGTCTGGGTTTTTGTCATGAATGAAACTGAAGTGTGAGCTGATATTTTTGAGGTGTCGTTAGCCAGGAGAAAATATTCCAGGGAGGAAGAGGAAGCATGCCAGTGTATATATCTGCACCCAAATACAAAATAGCATCCAGTGCCTGATCAATCCCCTACACAAGACTGCCTTAGTATTCTGATGATGATTGTCACACTCACCCCTACTCAGTTAGGCAAAAAAGTGACAAAATCTGACATATAACCTTTTCATCAGGTTTAACAGTGTGACAATATTAGGCCAGTTCTTAGGATCCCTTATTTTCCCTAGATGTATTTAATTCCACAAAAGTAATGTATAAGGCATTTTATGTTGATATTGAATCCAAATGCTGCTGAATTCAGGAAGATTTAATTTAATTTCAATGGGCTTTGCATTGAGGCTGTAAAGAACTTCAAAGGTGAGCATATATTTTAGTCTAACTTATACCTTATCACCTCATAGTACTTTATTTCATTCCTGAGGGTGCGATTATATCTAAAAAGCCTAACTTTTGCCCTCTACAAATCAGTTTTGGATTTAACCCAGAATTTTAATGGTCTCAAATTATGTGTGTCATGTTAAATGTCTGAACTTGATTATAGTATAACTCTTGCAAACTGATAGAAATGGGATGGTTGTGTCTAATATTTGGATTATTTATATTAGTAATAATATAAAAGAAAAGAAAATCCTACAATATAAGCTGAAAAATTGGAATACCATTACAAACTGTTTAATCTACATGCAAGATCTATGCTCAGTATCCAGCCTGAAAGTATTGTATAGCATTCAAAAATTTCAGGTGTTTCAATCTGTGTGATAGGAAAGCTAGTAAGAAAGCACAGTTTCCTACTAGTGGTATCACACTTTTTATGTTTGTAGTATACCAGAAACCTAGAGATCCAGTAAGGAAATAGAGGATGCACTGTTATGTGTTACATACATTTATATATAGATAGGGTCTCTACTCTGAAAGAACTTTTGTACAATAAAGGCATCCGACACGTTAAAAGCTAGGGAGAGAAGATTCAGTATAATGTGCTTACTCTGTTCTTCTTTTTATAAGTACATATAAATGCTAACTTATTTTATGTGTCTTCATTTTTCAAAGATATCACTCTTAGCCAAAAGATCCTTCAATATATCTATTATATATCTCTCCAGAGAATAAGATTCTCAGTAATTTTATACAGGGACCTCTGTATGCAGGATTTGTAAGAAGGCTTCCATTTACTTTTAGCAAGGTATTTTGTTTTGGATATATGCTCTGAGCATAGGATTTGTTGTTCTACTACAATAAAACCCCTCGAGACCTATTCTCTGCTAGACTTTATTCTTGTTTAGTCCTAGAACTGCATTCTCAACTGTTGTGATGTTGCATCATCAGCATTTTTACTAAAAATGAGTAACAGAAAAAATGAGCAGTAACAGAGATAATTCCACATTCTGATAACAAAGGCAGATGATAATGGAGACATTAAGTTAAGTAGCCATTCCTGAACATAGGAGTCTAGGGCTGTAGTCTGCAGTATCATTCTCAGCAGGAGGAACCTACTGCAGGCAGTTCTTCCTATAGGACACAGAAATCTCTTATCCCCCAAATGTAGTTCTGATTTGCCAGATGTACAGACTAAAACTTAACATTCCCGTAGCTCACATTTCATCCTGTGCAATATCATCAGCCAGACACTACAAAGCTATGCCAATCTTGCAACTAGAGACAAATTCTAATTTAGACATGGGTTGGAGTTAATTCTGGGGAAACCCCACTTTTGAGACCTTTTATATAAAGGAGCAGAAAATGTTCCCAAGCTGCTTTTATCTACATTTGGCTCTGCAGCTCAACCTTGATTTGAAGAGTCTTATGTTCAATGGTCACTTACTCCCTAGTACCTCGGGAGCAGACAGAACATTGTAAATGAAATTGAATGGAATAAAGCACCGAAGGGGAAAGGCTGTCAGGAGCAATTGCTTAAAGCTAGAAGGATAGACTACTTAAAATAAGATCTTGAAGCTAGAACATAAGGTAGTTATTTAATTTTTTGGCTTACAGTATCAAACTTGTCATTACCCTTTTAGGAAAAGTCTAAGAAAATTGTGGAGTACATAAAAGTAGCAAAAGTAATTTTATTTGATAGAAGAGGTTGGTGTTGGTAAACAGATACGTTCATTCAATGCATCATTAGTCCCAGAAAAGAATGACTGGATTCTGGCCAAAATAGAAGAAATTCTACTAGGAAAGGGAACTGATCACAACTAGATGCATTAGACCTATTGTCTAAAAACTGAGAACTCGTCAGTTGTGATAAATTCTCATTTAAGATCTCGGTGAGACTGTTAGGAGACATTAGCATATATGGCAATCCTAGTTTAATAATGCTAGCCACTACAAGTATTGACCAGAACTGGATCACTGTGCCACAAATCACTGCTCAGACAGATTGTAAGAGATACTCCCTCCCCTGAAATGCCCATGCCTGAGAGACTGAGGTAGGAAGTAAAGCAGGTATGCTGAGATTTAGAGGCAAACCTTGCTTATTCTCCAACAAGAAGGCTATTTTCTAGAACGCAGCACTGAAAGCAGATCTGCTGAGCCCAGCGACCTTACACAGTTTGGATAGAGATTTAAAATGGGCAGAAATCACACTCTACCAGGAAGTCTGGATGAAAAACCAGAAACTCTGGGTGTTGCATCAGCCTGCCTTTGAGGCAGCATACATTAATGGTGCAGGGGGAAAATAAGGGAAGTGGAAAAACCAAAAGAAGAGAAATGGAGACAATTCCTGAGAAGTTATAAGCCAGCATAGAGCCAGCTGCTTGAGAACAGTAACAAATTCAACCTCATTTTCAAAAGAAGCAACAAAAGAGTGGATCAGCTTTTGATAGAACACAGCAGAAAGAGCATATAAGTCATCTGCAATCGATAATTTTGCCATAAGGCTAAGCTACTTCCGTGGTAAAGAGCTGGCTTTGATGTCAAAAGGAGCAGGTGCCTGTGGGAGGTCAAAGTTTGAAATGAGATTACTTACAAGGATCAGAAAGATAATCAAATCTGCCCACTTCTGTGGCAGTGACATATCAGTACAAAAGGCTCAAGTTCTAAATAGCCACAGTTAGGAATGAAAAAGAATAACTGCAAAATCCTGATGAGAGGACAAAAGGGAAGAATGGTTTCTGAGGGCAACTCATTTCCAGCTGACTTGAAAGGACCAAGCTCACTGGCCTGTTAAATGGTTTTTGCTATACAATCAAGAGGGAACTGGAAGCAAGGACACTCAGACCCAGAAACACAGAGGAGCGTGGGCCTTACAGTGCTTGTAAGTCATGCAGTTCCAGAAGTGGAGATTGTGGAGCCTGGGTGGGCATCCATGGCCCTGTGAAAGGAAGGGATAAAGTGGGACACACTGATGGGGAAAGCCAAAGCTAGCCAGCAGCAAATGTTCAGAAATGTTCTTTTCTCATAGACTTATCTACAGCCTAGAATTAGGTACCTTTGTGAAACTGGGGTTTGCAGACAAAAACAACATCTTGAGCTGTGGGACTAACTTATCCCTATGGAGATCGTTTGCTAGCTTCTCTTCTTTCCTTAGATACCTAGCTCGAGGAAGAGCTGTCCACCTTTTATATAATGTGCAGTGGTATAGTGCTTGCCTAGGAAGTGTAAGGAGTACAGGGGTTATGGGTTTTAAAACTATACTGTTTACATTCCTTACAGTGTCCTAGCCTACAGAGCAGAGAGTAGGAGAGGATAGGAAGCAGTGGAGTCCGAATAACAATACTGAAACTAATGTACGGGTAGTGGAACCATAAAGGTGGTTAAACAAAGAAATATTCTGTGACCCAGTGCTGAGAGCATGCTGCTGTGAGAGCACAGTCCTGTCCTCTGGAAAAGAACGAGACAAACATCTGCACCAAGAATAATGACTCGATTTTGCCAACCTAAAGTCCTTTCTGGATCTTGATTATATGGGTATTCAGACACCTGACCTCCGCAGTACACTTAAGCTATACAGACAACTTAGTTTGGTATTGAATTGTGTCTTTTCAAAATCATTCTCTATTCAAAATCTCTGACCGTGGTGATGCTTACAGAAAGGGTAGTGCCTCAGCCTCTCAGCACCTAGTCACTCTGTTGCGGCCAACACATGGCATTTAGTTTGCTGTTATACAAATTAGATCCCTGGATCAATCTCTTTGGTTATATCTATGCGAGTAAATTAAACTAGGCCAGAAAGAGCTTTGAGCATTGTTAGCATATCAGCAGCAATTATGCTGTTAGGATATTTTTGGCCAGATCCAGCTAATACTCTCCCAGACAATTCCTGGAAACGGCTGAAGGGATAATGCAGGCCTAGGCCTGTCCTAATAGGCACTGTGTGCTCATCTCATTTTGCAGGAAAAAAGAATATGGACATGAGCCGTGTTGTACCATTTGTCATCAGCCCATTTTATTTACTAGTATGAGTGCAGCATTTGTGTTCATGCTGGGTCGTGTTTGCCTCATCACCTGACTTGTGGCTTCTCCTGACTGGGCACACTGGGGTAATTGCAGAGTGGGTGCTGAGTGGGGGGTAGAAGGGTGGTGAGAGGGCACTGAGTGTGTGGCAGGGCCAGAACAATCTCTCTTCCACGCTAAGACTGAGAATTCAGATGCCCGAGTAGGTCTACAGCCCTTCCCCTGGGTAATTTGATGGCATTCCAAGCACAAGATCAAATGACCTGGATGAGTCTGGCTGAACAAGAAGAGCAACCAAGTCAGCCTACTTGGACGATATCAGCAAGAAAAAGTTTAAGATAAGAGCATTGCTATCATCTTTGTCAGCCCAGAAAAGCCCATTTTTAACTAGACAGCTGCCATGGAGCCTGAGAACATCAATAAAAGCTGTATTTCCCCTACCTTTATACATCTTTTTTTCCTTTTGATATATCTTTTTTTCCTTTTGTAACTGTGTCTGTCTGTTTTGTCAACAGCAGGGAAAGCAACTATCATTCACAGCTCTTACCTGAACAACAGAACTAACTCTTTCATCCCAACTAAGAAAGATTACTTGACAGAATCAGAGAGTGTATCCAAAATCCTGTCTCTGAAAGAAGGACTTTGATACTGTCTGATTATTCTTTTGCCTTCAAGTAAAAAGTCTATTTCAGTTTCAGAATACTCTATATTTTGTTCTGATTCTTTTTCTTTTGTGTAGCTCAGTCAATATATGTCCAGACTTTGGCATCAATTTCCCGCTTTGTGTGTCATGGCAACTGAGTAATCTGAGGTCCTTATTCTTCAAACTCTGAGCCTTATTTAGGTATTTGATGCTGATGGCTGATGTAAACACCTTCGATAGCCTGGACTAATTCTATCAAAATTCATACAGTATAATTTTATTAACAAATGCATGTAACAACTAATCAACAACACTGATATAGCTCCAGACTGTAAGTCTGCTATCACTGGTTTCGGCAAAGCTGATCCTCAGATTGTGAGTGCAATATATATATATATATGTATATGTATAGGTATAAGTATATGTATATGTAATATATATATGTATATAAAAATAATAATAACAAAATATTGGTTTGAGCTTTAAAAAGTACTTCTGCTCTTTGCTTTGACTGTCACTTTTGCACTCTGAAATTTCATTGAAAAAATACATATGTCGTAATACATACTTGGGCTAAAGTTCTATAGTGAGTAGTTCTACTGATCTCTGTTTTCTGAAGGAATTCTGGCTAGAGAGCCAGGCTAGCAAATCACTGGCTACAGCCATGCCATTTTCAGTCCTGCCTCTAAATGTCTTTGTGGAGTCGTCTTGCCAGCAAATCAAGCAAGGCCTTGTGTTCCCTTGTGGCCTTCTCATAGCCTGCCACTGTTCTCCTAGCACCTTCTGGAGAAGCACAGCTGTTCCCCTGACTTTGAAGACCAGTGCACACTTTGCTCTCTAAAACCTTATCCAATTTATTTGAAAAGTACTTCTAGTAAATGATCTCGTGGTACAATTTTGTCCCAGTTTTGCAAGTCCTTCCGTAACCTCTCCTGATGCCTTCAGCAAATGCCTTCAGTGTTTGTTTCTTCCTCATTGGTAGTTTATGCTACCTTGATGCTTTGAGCTTGGCACTCATGCAGATATCTATTTAAAAGAACATTTTTAGCACAGGGATTTAGCCATCTGATTCCTATTAACAGTAATGGGAACTGCATGGCTAAGTCAATTACCACGCACTGTGCTGAACATTTAACACTTAGTATCTTCCCCTTAGTTTTCTGTTTAAGACGTTTTGTAGCCTTTCTGAAATTGTGTACTGATCTCGGTATCAGAGCTGGATATGGATCAGTAAAAGTGATGCCTGTATTGATGGGCATTTGTTGTTGCGTGCACTGACAAAAGTGCAATGTCTCTGCTGATATTGCATGGCCTCAACAATAGTCTTTGAGTCTTTTGTTTTGATGCTGCTTCAAGTTCGCCTGTAAGAAACAGAGGGCAGTTGGATTTGGACCCGAGGGTGTCACAACAGATCAGGAGAGCATTTACCCTCTTCATGAAGGGCTCTCACCCGAGAAGTCTCACTGACTATTCCACAGGCACCTCTCAAGTTCAAGTACATGCAAAATACCCAAGAGAACACAAACGAGCCTGAGCAGAATTCTTGTGTGGATTACACAAATATTTCCTTTTTGTCTGCTGTTGTTCCCCTTACTGACAAGTGCAAATAAATGTGGGACTGAGTGAATTCAAGATGATAAAGCTGAGTTTAGCAGGGAAGAGACTAGCTGGCAAAAGCCACAGACTTTTGGAAAAATCGATACATGCTTTTCAGTAGCCAAGATAGTGCATAGTCTTGCCATCCCAGCAGATGCACTTTTGCTTTGGGAGATGGTACTTTTTTGCCAAAAGTGACTTTTTTCTTCATCTTTGGCTCACAAAGTGACTTTGTCCTTTCCTTTTAGATAAGGGCCTAGTTACTGTGACCTACATTTTTCCATGATAAAGAGAGAATAGAGTTTCTGTCAGAAAGGTTAAAGGAGGCAAGGAAAAAATATGCCGAAACCCCTATGTTTTATATTAATTTGAAGAATGGTAGCTTTTTATTTTTCTTTGTGAGCTATATTTAACAATGTCAAAAAAAAGGATGAAAAGGTAAAAGATACCGACCAGATTAATCAAAAATTATTTTATTTGGTCAGATCTATTTCCAAGCTTCTCAGAAGCGTAGGCAAAATTAAGTGAGGGTGAAATAACTTAATTAAAAGGCAGAGATGGGAGTGGTCTATTAGGTGGGTGAAGAGAAGGGCTAAACACTCCTTCTGCCTCACTCCAGTAGCTGACAATATCCTTAGCTAGAGTAGCAGCAATGAGAGAGGATGGCTGCGTGGATAAAATGTAAGTTTACCTTTTTGGATGGCACACTGTTCTAACAGCTTGCCCTTGGACTTTATATGCAAGACAGGTGCTCTCCTTCCTGAGATTCTCTTACATGTTCAAAAATGTTGTCTATACCTAAATGTGGATCTGCAGAAGCAGTTCAGCAATAGGAAGAATATCCAGCAGCACAATTATTCATCTCATCCAGATACATTTGTCTTCCATTTGCATTCACTAGGAAATGTGGAAATACCATAAAGCTATTGAATAATTTGAAATTGGATCCGATCTTACTGAGGAAATTAATATTTTCTGTTTATGCTCATCCAACAGCATCCCCGCCTCTCTAAGCACCTGTCTTGTTCTACTGAACTTCAGATCTCACGGTCTGAACGAGCAGTATTCTTAAAAGATTGTAAAGACACCACCACAATGTGTTACATAACTATTTTGAAAAAGGCTAATTTAAAATCAGTGGGGCTTTCTCATTCAGGAAAAAATTGGTCAAGGAGCTCCCGTAATCACTGATCTTGATTTTTAGCAAATCCCGTAATATTACGGAAGTCTCTGAAGGTGTATTGAGATTTTGAAAGGATGAGCTGGTAAAATGTATCTTATTCCCCTGAAATCACTCCTCACAAAATCTTGGAAAAGCTAATAAGGAACATAATCTGTCATGAGTTAAAGAATGGTTACATAATTAATGCCAATTAGTTGCATTTTGTAGAAAACAGCTCCTGTCAAACAAACCTGTAAGGTAACAAATCTGACTTTTGTAAAGGATTAACTTTAACATAGCACTGGCTAATATACCATAAAATTAATATGAGGACTGAAAAGGCTTTAACTGAGACATCACAAAAATAGCACACAAAAAAGAATTCCTTCAACAATGAGGCATTTGAGAGCTCTCAGATGATATAGGTTGATACTGCATCACGGTAAGGTGAAAACTATTGCAAACTTGACTCAAAGAATTGGGGCATAAACTGTAATTCCTGGAAGGAAATGAATTGTAAGGAGAGCCATGTAAATTATACTGAATTGTTTAGTTCTAAATGTTCAATTAGAATTTCCTACCAAATAATAAATTTATAAAAAAATTAACTTTTCTAGGAAAAAATAGATTATATGGAAGATGATTTTTTTTCTACTAGTCCTCTAAAATGAAAATTCCTAATCAACTATAAATCTAATCATTCATGGTCATACTTGTTTTCAAAAACAAAGAGCGTAGCTCAGTATTGCAGAACAAGAGACTATATTCAGGAACGTAGTGATGCTGGAAGGGATCTGTAGGTCGTGAAGTATAAGCAGCTTTCAGTATGATAGGTTAACATGAGTCTTAGCTGTCCAAGCACAGGAATAACAGTTAAGAATAGAGAGGTGCTATTATCTCTTGGTATACTACTAATGAGACCATAACTGTAAAAGCGTGACCATTTCCGACTCTTCTCTGCAAAAAGCATGCTGAAAAAGTGAGGGGTTCAAATAAAGAAAAATGAAAGGCTTGAGATTTGGAAAACACATTTCATACAGAGAAACTTAAGAAGCTTCATCTACTTAATTTGTTGGAGAGAAGGTTAAGGGATGGTTTGATCATAGTCTGTGAGTACCTACCTGAGGAACAGATTTCTCACAGCCAGCTCTTTAATCTAGCAGAAAAAAGCATAATGAGATTCAGCAGTTGGAAGCTGAAGCAAGACAAATTTAGATTGAAATATGGAACACATTTTTAAATGGAAGGTTGTTAAACATTGGAACAACTTACCTAGGAACGTGGTTGATTCTCCGCTATGTGAACTCTTTATATCAGTATTGAATGTCTCTCTGAAACATATGCCACAGTTCAAACAGAAATTATGAATTTTTCCCCAGAAATTACTGAGAGGTCTCTGTGGCTGTGTTTTTTTGCTGAAAGTGAAACGCGATAATCTTAATGGTTACTTTCCAGCTTAAAATTTTTGGATTTTAGCAAGAGTGCAAAAATGCAAACTGAATATTAGGCATCCTAAGGTCTATCCGAGACCACAGACAAATAGAAACATCAGATCTGAGATACAAGCAACACATTTTAAAGAGTGCTGATTCAGATGTTCATAGTTGTGTAAATGTCAGCTCCTTTACTCTGTGTTGAAGTCAGAAAAAATAAGAACTTTCATATGTATCTTTAAAATCTGGCCCGAGTGGCAGATCTTTCAAGCTCCACGTAAGTGTAGGCTGGGGAACTCCATGAGTATTGCCTCCAGCTAGAAGACCCAGCCATGAGAGCCCAGGTGAACATCTGGGAACACCCAAAACTCAGTGAGGGAGAGAGATGCTTGAGGATCCAAGTAGACCCCCATAGAACATGTGTGTCCGTGGGGTGATCAGTCATAGATTTTCTGAGGAGCTGAAGATCTCCTCTGTTCCTTCCCTCAGGCCCATGATGGTCTGTGTGCTCTTGGTCATGAGAGGCAGCTGCAGCTGCATGGCTGTGAAGCTCCACAGAGCTGACCAGGCAGCTAGGTCCTACACTGACCATGAGGATGAATTACAAAAAGTAGTTGCTTCTTATTCCAGGGTTACGGGGGTGCCACTGGAAGAGGAGGGTGATTATTTTGTGAGCAGTGGTTTGCAATTTATCATCGCTTTCTTTTTTCAACTTCTGACTTTTTTTTTCTTTTTGTTTTTTGGAGAACTTTGAATGGCCGGCAGAAAAGCTGTCACTGGTAGAAGTGACATGGCAAAATTATATGTACCACTGGTACGTATTAGGGAAATGGTGATAAAGACCCTTGTTACACATTGAAGACCACTTGGCATTCAGCATTTGGCAAGGCTGCTAGAGAACCCTTTCTGAAATTCTTGTTCTAACACCTAAACCATACTGACTTTTTCCAGACCCCTGGACTCTAGGATGTAACATTTTTCCTGTTGTGTTCCTGTATCTTTGACAGCCAGGCCAGATGCCTGCTTGTACTTGAACTAATGTGGGGATAAAGAACCCTTTGGCAGAAGTGTCTTTCAACAGTTGACATTGCCAGAGGATCATTGACAAAAAGCTTTTCCCATTTAATCAGCAGCTTTTAGTTGCTGATTAGTTTAGTTGCTGATTTACTTCCCATAGAGTCCCCAGCTTTTTGTAGGCACTATGCAGCTGTGAGCCACCTTCATTTTTCTTTGTCAGTTTTTAGATCTCCCAGTGTATTTTCTGCTTCGGGTGGAACCTCCATCATACTTTAAGGAACCTTCAGAAGCCTGGTGGCTTTCAAATGAACCCCAGACATGCTGATGAATCTCTGCTATGAAGGACTTCACTTTTTTAAGGCAAGAAAACAACACAGCTGTGATAGCGTCAAGAGCATGTCAGTGATATTCTTAGCTGTCATAGTTTTGAATGGAAGTGAAGGAGTCAATCTGAAGAATTTGGTTGTGGATTTAAGCATATTTTTTTCATTGTTGGCCTGTTTTTTTGTAAAATCACTTCCATTTCTCATTTATCTTCTCATTGTTTCCTATGACTAATAGCGGTACCCCCTCCCATAACAGAGTGACATCACTTAGCATTAAATTTAATCAGTACTGTGCTTACTTGGCTTACATAACCACAGTGAAAGGTGGGCAGAAAGGAGTTATTTCTGAAGGTAGAATTCTCCATTTTAAATTTTGTAACAATTGGTAACATGAGGATGAATAAAATAAAGAAAGAAAAAGGAAGTGAAGAGGTGATGGTAAAAAGAGATGACAGAAAGGTAAAGGAAATTTGTAGTTCATTTTTATTGATGAAATAAAAAATTACTATGGAAGCAGAAAGGATGTTTAGTATGAACCAAGCCTGTATTTGGGTGATAGCTGAGAGATAAATATAATGTGGAACTTGGCACAAATAAACAGACGCCTGAACAGCTTCTGGAACCACTTCTCTTTTAGTGTTCATTGCAGATATACAATGGAGCTGTTTGAAATGCATAAATAAATGTGACACATAAATTTAACTGTTAGGCTAACTAGTTGTACTAAACTAAATAAAATAAAGAAAGAAATTTATTAAACACAGAATGTTGTAGTGTTACACTAGAAATGAAATATGGCTCCTATCCCCATCTGGAAGAACCCTCATGCGGCTTATCTGCAGAGTTTATTTGGGAAGAGGTTGGCACACATGACTCATGAGAGCTTAGAACAGGAGTTTGCTATAAATGTTTGGCGTTTGGTACAAATCACTGCAAAACTGAGTAGTGTAGCTATATTTTTGAAGTGAACATCCAAAACACATTTACATTATATTTTCCATTGCCTCTCTTCTTTCTTCATCTCTGTTTTAGATTCTTAGTTCTCCAAAGGAAAGGGCCTGAAGCATTGACCAGGGTTGTGGGAAAGTTCAGCTGCAAGCTCAGACTGTGTCCAGCTCTACGGACTTTTCATTTTGCTTTGCCTTGGTTCTCACGTAGTCCCTGTCCTTAAACAATTTCTTCTTATGAGTCATTGGATAAGATGCATAAACAGTTAGAACGAGGATCAAAACTTAGGAATCTCACTTCATTACTGCTGGACAACTGCAAAACTGTGAAGCATGAATAAGGCTGGTTTGTACTGGGAGGGTCCAATGAAGAGATGAGGTTAAGACCTCCGGTCATTCTCCTTCTCAGATGTTGTAACACAGCTGCAGGGGTGGCTAAACTGCTTGTGAAGCAGCTCATAAATTGCAGACATGATTTATCCAGTGTCTTAAAGGAAATGCAGATCATACCTCCCTATGAAGGTCTTCAACTTGTGGTGGGTTCAGAAGCTCCCCCCCCCCCCCCCCCCCGATGCCCAGCCATCACTGGGCCAGGCTGAGAGCTGCTGACAGAGGCAGGACAAACCTGTCTCTCCCAGCTGCCTTCCCTCCCTCTTGCCCAACTCTTGCATTCCTAGCTGCAAAAGAGCTCATCTTCCTAAGGGTAAAGACTGGTCCTGTCTGTTGTTTGCCTTTAACTTGGCAATTGGAGGCCTTTCCTCGTGAACCAAAGCATTAACCCACACAGGCTGAACTGGTCTAAAATCCAGGGCCCCTCAATGAGAAGATGGTTTTGACCCTCACTTACACACAGCCTGGTGCTTCTTTGCTCCCCGCGAATAAAACTGACCTGCTCTGTTGTGCTTTGCATTAAACTCGAGGCTATGTGAGTGATGTGTGCTCTGACAGGGTGTACTGAATCCCACATGGGAGGCTTTGACTAGGTAGATGCGATAACATTTTGGATTTTAGTTTGTCTAGAAATTAGCACTTTAATACAGTTGAGGTGCTGTCTTGCTTCCCCTCCAGATATCCACTCCTGGAGAGATTATTTCTTGGAATTCCCATTCTCTACCCCTTCAGGAGTTTCCCCTCATATGCAGAGGCTTTATGGAGAATCAGATAATTTAGCCTTTAACTTTAGTTCAAGCCAGCATTTTAAAAGTGCAGGAATTCAGAATGTTTTACAGGTCCAGTCCTGCACTCCTTGTTCACGAAAGAAGAGCATAGATCCATGGACTTCAAGCAAGAGGGAGATCATTACATTATGATTTGTTGTGTAACAGGCCAGTAATTTTTACTTCAACCCTAAAAGGCCTGCTTCTGCAAGAATATAAATTTCAGAAAGGGAGCTGAACTTAAAACATCTCCAGTGGTCTTGGTGAGAATTTAGCTTGAACTTTGGCCCAAGGAAAAAGAAATCAACCCTGTAGATCACAGGAAAAAGCTTTATTGTTGGAGTCTTTTCCTGGCCTCCCTTTTAAATAGCACTGAGATATAGCTGTCAGAGACTTACCTTTTTTTAATTAATCTGATGCTCAGAATTCTATGATTTTGTTTTGTTTTTTGTTACCTACAGCATTTACTTTAAACCGCTACTCTACTGATTTTTTTTTTTTTTTTTTTTTTTACTACTAGTGTTGTTTCTCATTGTAACCCTCCTTTCGGACAGCAATGTCTTTACAATGCATGAACAGACCTAGCTAGCTGCGTATTTTAGGATCTTCTGCACTATGTCTCTTGAAAAAAAGCTTTTGCAGGTGATTCAGTCAAGAAGTCATGGCCAGTGAGAAGATCTATAGTAGAAATATTACTAGTCATCTTCCAAGCATCTTCTCTTAATAATTTGTAACAATAAGAGATTGAAAATGAAATTAAAATTCTTTTGTAATTTCATTATCCTGGAAGTGATTTTATAGCCTGCTGAGAATTAAACGTTGAAGTACAGCGCAGTGTACAAAATAATTCCTGTTTTAATACATCTTTATGGCCCTCAGAGGAGCAGCAGCACAGCTAAGCTCAGCATTAGCCTCTGTCTTACTCAGCTTTCCAGGTCTTTAATTCAAAATGAAAATTAAACAATATTCTTTTTACCAGAGCAGTTCATCTAGAACTAGCTAAGAAAATCATTTTTCATTTCGAAAGGCTCTTACTCAAATCTTTTCAAGGTGTGTTTTTTTTTAATTGTTTAATCCCAGAATTGAAAACCCAGAATCCTCTGTAATAAAAGATGTAGAGCCCCTATGCACTAATTGCATTGCCTGCCCATTACCGCAGATATGCACTAGTTAAAAAGCTATGATACTATGCATAAAAGCATAATGCTTGAAATAAAATTCACATGGTATCCAAACCTGATAAATTTTTCAGGAGGTTCTGCTAGATGTTCAGGTATCTATATAAATAAAACATTAGTGTTTTAGCATTATTTTGATAATTCCATCATTAAATCCTAATGAATAGTAGAAACTGAATTGTTTGGTTAAGCAAATTTCTGACCTTTGCCGCTGACGTAAAATCAGCTAGCAGTGGTCTTCATTCTCAAATCAACATAGCAAGAAACGAGTAAGAAAGGGACGGTTTAGCTGATACAAATGGAGCAGACTGTTCAGGGATTTTACTGAAGAGTCTGACGTGAATCCAGTTCAGAAATAAAGTGGGTTCCCTCCCCGCAAATCCTTACACATGCCTATGACTTTGCAGCCGCCTCCCAAGTCCTCTGGCCTCTTGCTGATGGCACAGCGAGGCATCCTGCATGTGTAATAGCTTTGTGGCTGATTTCTCCAGTGTTGGGGGGGCCTCCAGTCCCACGGGGAAACTGTGCTGTTTTTTCTGCTAACTCTCTATAGTCCGTGGCAGCAACAGGGCCAAGATTTAGCTACCGGCTGGAACGCAATGCACTCTGGCAGAGCTACCTGAGAAATAGCTGCCAGCTGATGTTGCTCTGGCTTCCTGGCTTGAGGTGGACAAAGGGAGAACCATAAGTAACGTCCTGCCTCCTCAGGAGATGCTGAATACAGCATAAAATTTAACTTGGTTGCTGCACACTGATTCCTCCTTCCTTATGTGATTTTTTTTCCCCTTCTCGGTTTTTCTTTCTGTTTGTTCGTTTTGGATATTCATTTTAATTCATTTAAAACAAACGAAGCCATCATATACTCCACAATCCATAAACTTTCCACTCTCTGCTGAAATGAGCATTTTCAGTGTTAACCCCAGTAGCAGTATCTGCCGCCTTTGAAGCCTTTGAAGTATCCACAGCTCAGGCTGATGGCATTCAGAAGGGAGAAACTGAAGGGCTGGGGGAGGTAAGGAGGAGAGGCAGGGTTTTTTCTTTACCTACAGCCATGCTTTGCAGAATGAACAGCAGAATTAGAACACTTAAAAAAAAAATACAGCAATCCATTGATTTTTTCCCATCAAAAGAACTTTCAGCCTAAGCCACAGTTATTTGAAAACCTTCTTAGGTAACAGATATGATGTGACCTGATGAGGCTGGAGCTGCAAGTGCCCATTTCAGGAGGAGAAAAAAGAAAAGGATTAGGATTTCTAAAGATCTTCTTATTTCCACTTTAAAATATCCTGAATAGAAATTAATGTGACTATATTTTTTAGTGAAAATCATTAAAAGAAATAATTAAAACCAATAGTATTCTGAAAATCACTGTAGTGTAAGTTTGTATTGTTTTTTAATTCCTCACAATGGGGAGGAGTGTTAGTAGCTCAAAAGGCCCCAGTTGGGTAACTGGGCTACAATGCTGCCTTGTAGAGAAAATGGACTTTTTTCAGAACAATGCTTGAGGCAGGAGGTTTGATCAGAGCACGTTTGCAGGGAACAGCAATGAGCAGGAGCCATCACGTGTTCGGCTAATACCACACAGTGCAACCAAAGGGTAGCCACAACACAGAAGGAAGATATGCAGACAGTCTCATATTTTCTCTGACCATGTGTGCCTGAAAATTGGAAGTGGCATATACGTGGCACTGAGCTTCAGCTAATAAAATCAGCTAATAAAACCCCTAAACATGGATTGTCTTCTCAGATGTAACACAGGGCTAATGCCATCACACTGTTTCCGGACCTTTGGTGCTTACTCTAGGAGATAATGTGCATGAAGTATCAAGTTCTTCAACTGTTTTTAACATATCAATGCACAGTACTTTGCAATTGTTAAAAGACTATTTCAAAGAATAATCCTTAAATAAATTCAGAGAGAGTGGAGAACAACTGACTTTTTCAAAAATACTTGCTTGATGAGTTAGAGGAGGAATTGTCAAGATTTTGAATAATGGCTCTATCCTACTTAGAGCTGAAAAACTGCTACATTGTAAAAGTGAACTTAAAATCCAGAGGAGAAAAATATCAGATTGGGTCAGTCAAAATACTTTCTTTAGCTAAATTCAAGATCTTTAGTGTGATTTTTGTCACTGGAAACATATTTGTCTGTTACGACAATAGATTTATTTAGCTTCTGAAAGACATTTTGAATAAAAAAATGAGAGCTTCATAATAGGAAAATATCAGAAGATTATTTAGTGAAGATTTAAACCTTTTAAAAACGATTATAAGAAAGGGTAATTTCTGAGGAATTATCTGGGGCTAGATTTTCTGATAATTTCTAAGAATCTCTTTTTCCCTGAAAAATTTGCAAGGATCTTTATGCAGAGTGAAGTTGAAAGAACATTGCCGGCTAGAATATAGACAGGAATAAGGCCCTTGAGTCAGCATTTAATCAGGTAGGTAATATAAGTCTGGGCACATTAAAGCACAAACACATGCTTATGCATTCTCTAATGGGACGGATGTAAGCATCTCTGTAAGTGTGTTCTGAGCTTGTCGATCTCGATGACAGTCTTAGCAACAACATGGGCAGAAAAGAGACAGTGAAAGTGAGATGGTAAAGGTCCTGTTAGGTTGAGGAAAGCATAATAAAATAGAATGCAAAATACAGAAAGATACTGAGATTATGATGAAACTGAAGGATTTTCACATTTTTGCTTATAAATCTCTTAATTCTATTACACTGAAAGTGAATCAATGTTATTTAACTGTTTCTGTCAAGTGTTTTTTCACTGATGTATAGTCCAGCATTTGTTTGGTCATATTTCCCTGTTAGGGAATACTGCAAGCAACTGCTACCTGGTTGGCAGAATCACAGGTTCCTCCTCTCTGATCTCATGTTTATCTCAGTGAGGATTATACATATATATTGAGTCCTCCATTATCTAGAGGATAGAATTGAATTGAGGAGAAAGGAGAAGGAGGGATGTTCATTCTGACCTATAGTGAGTTCCAGGAAACTGGGATCTACAAGAAGAGGGAATGAAGTGCCTATTCACAGAGCATGGTAAAGAAGAGATAAAATGACTGATTTCCCCAGGCATCCCTGCCAGATGAGTACACATTTTATTAGGAACCTGGCTTTTTCTTCTTTGAAAAATTTCCCTTGCACCTGCCAGAAGCTGGGAGCTGCAGTAAGCATCTCCTACCATAGTGTGGATATACCAGCCCTATTCATCTTTGAAAAGTCATGGAGAACAGGAGAGGTGCCTGAGGACTGGAAGAAAGCCAGTGTCACTCCAGTCTTCAAGAAGGGCAAGGAGGAGGACCCAGGCAACTATAGGCTGGTCAGCCTCACCTCCATCCCTGGAAAGGCGATGGAACAGCTCATCCTGGATGTCATCTCCAGACATAAGGAGGAAAAGAAGGTGATCGGGAGTAGCCAGGATGGATTCACTATGGGGAACTCCTGCTGAACCAATCTGATAGCCTTCTCTGATGGAATGACTGGCTGGGTAGATGAGGGGAGAGCAGTGGACGTTGTGTACCTTGATTTCAGCAAGGTTTTTGACACTCTCTCCCATAACATCCTCCTAGAGAAGCTCAGAAAGTGTGGGTTAGACAAGTGGACAATGAGGTGGATTGAGAACTGGCTGAAAGGCAGAGCTCAGAGGGTCGTCATCAGTGGTGTGGAGTCCAGTTGGAGGCCTGTGGCTAGTGGCGTCCCCCAGGGCTCAGTACTGGTTCCCATCCTGTTCAACTTCATCGACAACCTGGATGAAGGGACAGAGTGCCTCCTCAGCAAGTTTGTAGATGATACCAAACCGGGAGGAGAGGCTGACACACCTGAGAGCTGTGCTGCCATTCAGGGAGACCTGGACAGGCTGGAGAGCTGGGTGGAGAGGAACCTCCTGAGGTTCAGCAAGGGCAAGTGCAGAGTCCTGCACCTAGGGAAAACTAACCCTAGGCACCAGTACAAGCTGGGGGCTGATCTGCTGGAGAGCAGCTCTGCAGAGAAGGACCTGGGAGTGCCGGTGGATGACAGACTGACCATGATCCAGCAATGTGCCCTTGTGGCCAAGGAGGCCAAAGGTTTCCTGGGGTGCATTGGGAAGAGTGTTGCCAGCAGGTGGAGGGAGGTGATCCTGCCCCTCTACTCAGCCCCAATGAGGCCTCATCTTGAGTCCTGTGTCCAGTTCTGGGCTCACCAGAACAAGAGAGACATGGAGCTACTGGAGAGAGTCCAGCATAGGGCTACGAAGATGATTAGGGGAGTAGAGCATCTGCCCTATGAGGAACAGCTGTGAGTGCTGGGCCTCTTCAGCCTGGAGAAGAGAAGACTGAGGGGGGATCTTATCAGTGTGTACAAGTACCTGAAAGGAGGGTGTCAAGGGGACGGGGACAAACTCTTTTCGGTTGCCCCATCCAACAGGAGAAGCAGCAATGGTCAGAAACTGAAGCACAGGAAGTTCCACCTGACCGTGAGGGGGAATTTCTTCCCTGTGAGAGTGACGGAGCACTAGCACAGGTTGCCTAGAGAGGTTGTGGAGTCTCCTTCTCTGGAGATCTTCAAGGCCTGCCTGGATGCAACCCTGTCTACCATGCTGTAGGTGACCCTGCTTGAGCAGTAAGGTTGGAGTAGATGATCTCCAGAGGTCTCTTCCAACCTTACTGATTCTATGATTCTATGATTCTATGATATGTCCTCATCTCAGGGCACGAGGACATACAATATCTACATCTTCAGTTCAATTGCTTTGAGATGTTCTGCCAGACTTTGGATTTCAATGAGATGATTGTATTGGTGACCCTAGCTAACCTCAGTTCTTACAAACTTGGAAGAAATAACTGAACCTTTAAAAATGTGTGCAAAAATAATTGTGCCATTGAAGGAAGATATTTTTGAATGCTAAGACAGGATCTGAATTAGAAACCCTCCTCTCAGCCTTAAAAGAATAGCTACTTTTCAACTGGCATGTTGTTCTCTTTTCTTCTAATTTACACTATTCCATATGCAGAGCAGATGGTAGAATTAGAGTGTAGCCTATGCTACTTATCACCATGAGTAATTGCATTCATCAGGTAAAAGATACTATGACCCAATGAAGACAATGTCTCTTAGAGAAGTCCTCAGGCAGAAAGAGAGATTGATTATTCAGGGAAAAAGTAAGAATAGGATAACTTTGCTATCTTTGCTATTGATAACAGTGAGAAAAGAAACTCGGAATATCTGCGTGATAAGTGTATGGGAGTTCACTCAGATATGCTCCTTTGTGTTTCTTTTTGCTGTTAGTGAGACTCAATAAGAACTGGAGTAGCCTGGTTCTTTATACACTGCTCTATCTCCTGGGCAGTGTTATATAATAGGAAAGGACCAAAGCATGAAGAAAAGGATCTCTGTACCTCTTATTACAGTATGTCATAATATTTGCAATATCGCTGCATGCATGTTATATCTTTGGGTAAAAATATAGGCAAAGAGAGTAAAAAATATGCTAGGACTGAGTAATATAATATATAAATATTTTTTCAGCAAAAGTTGAGGATGCTGAGCTCATCTTCATGAAATAGAGCAACTGAATTTTTAAAACAAAAAATATATTAAATGTTCCCTAACAGAACAGTTTGAAATCACATCCTTCTCTTTATCAATGTAGACAATTCTCCTTTGTGCATTTGCTAGTGCTTTTCCTACATGATGGCTAAACATTGTAAGTAATGGAGCTTTTATCACTTCATTTGAGAAAATTATTTTGCAGCTGAATACGTCTTTTATTGTCACCCCATTTGGAAGATTGGAAGATTGTTGTGTATATTATTTTTTTAATCTTGTCCCATCTCCCATAGCTTTAATCCCTTAAACAACTCTAAGTTTTGCCACTTACGATCTTTACTCCTGCCTATAGGTTATCATTATGATTTCTCTTTTATCACAACTTTCATTTTTTCCCTCTTAATTCAAATCTTCCATCATCTAATTCCTTTTCCAAGTGTCTCTCTTATTTTTATTGTAATGTGATGATAATGCTGAAATTTGAGTTTGGTTTTCTAGGAGTGGTTGTCAAATAGAGAAGGACCTCACAGACTCGTGGGTGCTTAGTGATGTCTGATGTGAATTCTGCCCTTCTAAATTTTCTTTAGAGGCACATCCAGCTTCCAGCTTTTGTAATTTCTCTTTGTTTTGATATACCTGATGCAAAGCTCCTCTGTTGGCTATACAAAGCTCTTCTATACAATGCTCATTGCTGTTCACAGCAATGTTGGCTGTGAACAACCTGTTTTATCTAGCTTGCTATTTAATATCTGCAATGTGTTTTCTGTTTTTCAACTGGCTGATTAAAATTTAAGTGTGTTGTGAGAGGGGACTCAAGAAATTTCAAGATGGTAACATGAATATTTTCAGTAGGAGAATACGACCTCAAGTAAATGTAGAACATTTGCTTTCTTTGAACAGTTGTATTAAGAAATCTTGTCGCCTAACCTAGCAGAAAATAACGTTTAAGGTAGTGTTTGTGTACAATACAATACTTTCATTAGCCTGTCACTGATTTAAAGTTTTTCTTTGTTTTCATGCTGGATTTTCTTTTTAAATTAATGAATCATCCATTCTATTCTTAAACAAAAAGTAACCATTTGGCTAAATGAACTATGCAGACCCTTTGTTTAGCCTGTCAGTTAGAAGAAGAATTAATGTAATGGGGAAAAATAATAATTATATTCCCCTCTGCTCATTAAGAGGAATAAATTTTGGCAGGCTTATTGGCAATCAGATCTTTTCTTGTTGCTAAAAGCTTTTATTTTTTGTTCTGAATACTGCTATGACTGAGGTTTCTGATGTCTACAGCATTCATATCTGTCATGCCATATAATATAGCTTGTGAACTAAAGGATTTTTCAGGCATTAGAGTTAGCATTAACATTGATTTGAAGGCCTACCTGTCGTTGTGCACCTCAGTTTTGCTGCTATGACTGGCCTTGTATCTCCTAAGTGTGCAAGTTTAGCCGAACAGATGGCATAAGTAGAGATGCCATATAAGTAGAGACACTGTATGTGCATCTCTTTTGATTATTGGGATCTGCATGCCTGTTAAAGAACTACATAAACAACGGGAGTTTCAGCGTTTCAACACCTCAGGCTACCAGAATAAGAGAGTGGTGATGTGGCTTTACTGCAGACTTGAACTATCTTTGGAAATTAAAATGAACAAACAACCATTTGTTACTGTATAAAATTAATGTGTGACTCCAGTGGTGTTCCAAGTGGAAGAGAGATTCTTTAGAATAAAATTCCTGTTCCCAGGCAGTACTCTAGAGGAGTCAACTATTGATGTCATTCTAACTTATGAAATCCACCAACATTTTCAATCTGAGTTTTGATCTAATTGTTGGAAAATGTCCTATACACTAAAAGCTACTGATGACTTTCAAAAGTAGCTAACAAAGGCTTGTTCTCTGCTTTAGTAGATTCAGTATTTCAACTACTTTTCAAAAGGTACATTGGACTCTTCATATGGTTGTGGCTGATGAAGCGACTCTGAGGGACCGCTTCACTCTTATTTGTTCATTTGTTAATAAAATATTTTTCTTCAATAGCTAGACTTTTTTTTTTAGCCCCACAACTCTCATGCATTCTCAGATTCCCTATGGGCTTCTGCTGAAATTTATGACCTTTTGTCCTTATACATTTCAGGTCTGTGTGATATTTCTCTAATACCTCTTTTTATTGTACTGTAGAAATTGATTATGATTAGCTTCTCACTATTCCAGTGACAACTGTTCTGGAAATCACTTTTCTAAGACTTTAGCATTAAGTTGAAAGATTTCCTATTTATTTAATTTTATAAGCTTCTTCCTCCTATTCATATTGCTGATGATACAATTACTCCCATGACCTATATTTCAAAAGTTGAGAGTCTTCTTTGTTCTCAGTTTATGCTTGGTGTTCCATAAAAAATGTGTCACCAAGTTGCAGTTTACCTTTGTAGGGGTATCTCTGAGTTTAGATAATGGATCAAATTTTTCCCAATTGAAATAAGAAAAGTTATTTGTAGTAGGGATTAACTTCATCCACTGTATGCAAGCTAAGTTGGTTTGGGGAATTTATTCCATACAGAGCTTTCTAACCAGTATGGATAATGACTAAAACTTCCTTTCTTCCACCTTTGCAGAGAAAGGGAGTTGTGGTTTGCAGAAGATTTTGCCTTGTTTTTCCTTCTCCCAGTTATTCTCCCCCTTCTCAGAGCAGGCCAGTGGGGTGGGATGGAGAACAGTGCAACAAAATGTATTGCCTTCTTTGTATAATGGCTTTAATCTAGTACACCATATGGAGTTCCATGGTAAAGTTTAAAAATAAGGAGGAAAGCAGGGACAGAAAGTAGAAGTACAGCAAATGAGAAAATATGTTTTAGATCAGATCAGAAATAGATGGAGAGTCATCATTCACTACAGGATCCATTTCAAAGCCCTACAGTAAAGAAGTTAGGGGCACTGAGCTCAAGATGTCCTGTTCATGATAGATGATGAACAGCATGGTCTCCACAGACTGGCGCTATGAAATCTGAGGCTTGGCACAGCCACAGAGGAAGCAGGAGGGCTGGAGGCATGTGTAGGAGAAAGTCTGGAGAAGCAGTAGATTGATTAAAGTTGTCAGAGTCCCCGTCACAGCCTTTCCTTTAATACATGGTGAGCTTGATGCAGGTTGACTGATGCAGACCACTCCTCTGCAAATCTTATCAGACCTGGAGTTAATGTGGCAGGAGGGTAGCTGGCACAGCGAACGTGTAGGCTTACCGCACGCAGAATCATCCCACCACTTCGCAATTTTCAGCTATCAGCAGCCCAGACTTGTTTTCAAAGTGAGACATTCCAGCTGCATTTAAGGAGATGACAAGGTTTTCAGAGGAGTAAAGCCAGGATTCTCACGGTAGGCTGCCTGGAAATGAAAATGCCTGCCTCCCATCTGGACTCCCCTGTCACGGATTTGCTCTGCTGACTGGAGATAGGCCAGAGCTCTCTTTAACATGAGGAAGACCAACAGGGGAGGCACCAGTGATTTCATCTGAGGGAAACCTTACAACTTCATCATTTCCAGTCTGGAAGATATGTGATCATTCTGACGCTCCTGTCAGGTGTTTCCTTTCCCCAGTCCAGCACAGAAGCAGGCATTTCTGCAGCTGTGGTGCTGATGGGGAGAACTGCAATAGTCCCAGGGTCCAAGCTGTCAGTGGGGGAGAGAAAATGAGGAAAAATACCAAGAAAAGAGGATGAAATCTGAGAGAGAAATGAAAGTTGGCCAGTTGAGGGCAACAGTTAAAAATAAGGAAATAATACCACTGTTCAACCAATCAATGGCAGGTACTGGATGGAAACATGGACGCGCTAAGGGAGGAAGTAAATACAGCAACTCTAACTTGAAAAGGAGCAAACATTTTAGATAGTAGCTGAGTCAGTGTTTTTATTTTCTAGTGCAAGCAGCAGATTTTCATGTTATTTCCAGCCAGGCACATCCCAACTGTCATTCTAGAAACTCTGCTGTTTTTTCACTGGGACTCTTTAGACTATAGAAGTAAGTAGCTGAAATAAGTAGCTGCTTTGGTTCAGTTGCAGTCAGATGTTCCCTTCCACAGTTCAGAGTATGGACAGTGATTTATGCAGCTGTGATGCTGATGGCAGATAAGGGAGCTTATCAAAAAGGGGCTGCCAAAGTGACAGAAGGGTAACCCCTCCCTCTTTCTTCATGGGATACCCCTCAGTAGTGAATAAAGCTTAAATCTGGTATAAATCAGTCCATATTGAATCACAGAGCTTAACGACTTACAGATTTTGAGGGTTTTCTGCACTGAGCCCAAATATAGGTTTAAGTTTTAATTTTCTTTTGTGTTAAAAATTCCGCTATCTGCAGTCCCCCAAGTTTCACTGTGCCATTAGATAATCATAAGGGGATTTTTATTTTTACCATTACAATTGTTGTTATTGCTAGTATTGTTACTTTGTGTTTATTTATTGCATCTAATGACTTCAGACATAGATGATGTCAAATGATGGGTTTCCCTGGTTACCAAAGATGAATCTTGTTTATTGGTTTCAAGTTGTGTATTCTGTATGCTGAAAAGTTATAGAAAGAGATGAAATGTGACTTTGAGAGTGAGAGAGAGCAGGATTTCCTAAACACAGATGTTACTGGGCTTGTGCGATTGAGAGTTTCTGGAGAAGGAAAATGTCTGCTGTTAATGGCTTTTACTGAGTTCAGCTTACTTGAATTTCTATCTTCTCTTTGCAAATAAACAAAATGAATATAGGTGCAGGGTTGATCTGTGCAACTGACTTCTCAACCACATAGGGACGAATCTGGAAGGTTACAACCCCCTTTCCCCCCCCCCCCCAGTCTCCCAAACCAACCATATGAATCAACAGAACAATGATGTTTTCACCCTAAAACCCGATCATTTCCCTTGGCACTGAACGTGCTGTGCGCTGAGAAGTGTCACAAACCAGGCTAAGCAAAATACAGGATCTGCCATTTCCTGCCTCGGCACAGCCTAAGATTCCCAAACTTCTCAATCATCTTCATGTTCAAACTTCAGCAGGGCACTTCCAGCTGTGAGCTCAGGGTGTGGCTGAGATCTCAGTTCCATAAAACTTCCTTGAAAGATTAGATCTCTGCTAGACAGAGCCAGGGCTTTGCAGCCCTGTCATAGAAGTGATTATTCTTACTTGAGACTTGAACTGATTGAAAACCGCCCACCTCTTTCTCAGTCCCATGATACTGTATATTTAGATCACATTGTTGTCACCCCATCCTTTTCCCCATCCTCGTGACAACAGCAAGTTAATTGAGCACTTTTTCATTTCAGCCTGCTATTTGTTTCTGAAAGGGATAAATGTTATTTAAAATTTCATCCCACCCACCGTGTGAAACTAATAGATCTGCTAATTATGGGAAAGCTGTATGTATGTATGTGTATTAAGGAAAAAACCCTGAGAAAATACCTCTTGAATGCTGATTGCTAATGAGATCTAATGATACCAAACAGGCTGTGCTGCTCTAACCATTTCAGCATGATAAATATTTTAAAATTCTACTGAAAGAAACACTGAAATAACTTACTGTGCCAGTTAGCAAGACACACTTGAATAAAAGTAATAGGCACTGGGGAGTATTATTTCAAAAAGTGGACCCAGTTGTGCACATTGGATATATATTTCCTTTCAAACATATTTCCTTCCTTTCTTCTAAAACAGTGAAAATTCCCAACTGATTTAAATGGGAATTATGGCTAGGTAGGAGTAAGCTTCCTGTTACAATTAATGTCAGTTTGCTGTGATATATGAAACAGGCAAGGTTAAAAAAAAATTGCTATCATCTCCTGTTGCTCAAAACACTTGACTGGGATCAAGTAAATGATCAGAGTCAAATTTAGTGATGAAGCATTTTTAATATTTATAAAATGCTTCTGACACTGTTATACAACTGAGAATCTCATAGCTCTGAGAGATTCCGTGAGCCACGAATTTAGCAAGGCTTCTAGAGGGACTGGATGCTTCCAGACGATGGTTAATGGAAGGAAGATCAAACTACATGCTTCAGCAGAGCTATCTTAAAGTTTCAGTGTAAATAAAGTGTAAATAAAATCCAAATACGAGCACTAAAGGTTGACAGGCCAGGAGTTATCAGAGTATGACTTTTCCTGCTGTGGGAAGCAGAGAAAGAGAGGAATGAGCTTAGCTAGAGTGGCAATCTAGGATTATATACCTCAACTCTTTACCTTTCAGAAAGCAGCAGAAGATCTAGCTTTCCATAGTGATATCTCAAAGCAATGCTCAGAGGACAGGCATGGCTGCTGCTTCTGACCACATCCTGTAGCCCATCCCTTCCTCGAGCTCTGGTAGGGCCAAAAATGGCAGCAGGATCATTTTTCTGCTACTTGCGATCTGTGATCGAAGACATAATAAAGGGAATAATAAAGGAAACTTTCCCTTTATTTGTTTTTCCTTCAAAGGGTGATGTAGCTCAGCCAGAGAGAGGAACACAATAGGGAAGCAGAGTGATTTGCATCAAATAGCTCTTTCATTTTAGAGAAAAGCTTACCTGGAATCAGTCATTGTTGTCCTTCTCTGGTGGCAGATTTCTATTTTGCTTATAGCAAAGACCCATAATTCACTTAGATAAGTGTTTGTGTAGTCTGTATTACTTCGGGGATTCGAAAAAGCAGGAATCAATCTCTGGCACTTACATTTTTAGCACCGCTTTTATTTATGTGTACGTACAAGTATTTTAATAGTGTAAAGGTTAGCAGGGCTGGTGCTAGGCTTGATGAAAGTAGAAGTAAGATTTCAGCTTATATCTGGAAGAGGTGCTCCTTCTTTGCCTTATTATCATCCAATCTCATACTTCCAGTCAGATTTTAAAGTTAAAGAAGGCCCAAAAAGTTGCTGTTTGTGAAGGATTAAGGTAATATCATATCTTTTAAATGAATAGGAAACAAAAGCAATTGCTATGATACAATAAGCCTATAGTCTGAACTAAAGCTCACTGAAGTTATGAGAAAGAGTCTCGTTTACCTTGACAAACTTGGAATAGGATTGTGTTTTATATTGAAAACTCGAAGTGATTATTTCCTCCATGTACTTTTCTATTTCCAGTTTCATTATTCTATCCTCTGTGCGGTGGGGATTATAGCTCTTATAGAAAATTTCTTGAATATTCCATTCTTAAAAAGTGAGTGCTATTTGAAAGTGAAAGTTTCTGAAAAAAAAAATCCTAGAAAAATGTAATGTTTCCAAAACTTGTTGCATCATAATCTTTCTGAAAAGAAAATGAAAAGGCCAGTTTTGGGGTTGGGTGTAATAACCTCTACTTATCTGAGCTGCTAAGGTGCCTCATGGGAAGTTACAGCTCGGATGTACTAGCCACTGGCTTTTTCTACAGCTGAGTGGTTTAGTTTTGCCTCCTAGTATATCCCTGGGGCGTGAATAAATTTTCACTCTTGATTTTATTTCAGGATGAAAGACAAAATAACTGAGATTTCCATGGGATGTGAATCCTGCTTTTTGATGGATGAGTCCATATATACAGTGACTGTGGAATCAGAGGCATTCTGGCTTTGATCCCTGATCCTGCAAAGCATTGAAATTGTACTGTTCTTTCAAAATATAAGTCACAAAGCGTACAACACCCCAGTGTTATAGGGACTGACTTTGTATTTTTCAGGCAAGTTAAAACTAAAAGGAGGGGATAAAAAAAGAGCAACAAAATGCCACACAAATATCCCTGCGGAATAATCAGATGAGTAGTTTATATGTAAAGTATAATGCATATTATAAATAAATACATACATACAAACAATCCTAAACATATGGATTGCATTCTCCTGTAGTCTTTATAAAAACTGCGTCCTTTTCTATCCACGATATAACGAATGCTTAGCATAGTTGGAGAAATAAAAAGTTTTATGTTTGTATATAATAATTTTGTAAATGTATATATATTACCTAAATGCCAACAGTTAAGGAAAAGCAAAAGAAAAAAAGACCATGCTCCATTTTGTTGCCTTATATATCCTGCAGTGCATCTTTATTTAAGGTGGCCTCTATCTGGGTACACAATTGCCGAGGTAGCAAATGACAGTTCAGCTTCACTTCTTATTCCAGACTGGGAATGCCAGCCAGGTAGGCTTGCTTACATTTTTATTTATCACTGCACAGAAGAAATACTTGCATCAATTTCTAACCTAAGACCACAAGCCTTTCGATTTCATGCAAGCTATCAAGACAATCTCTCATATCAAATTGTCCCTTCTAATATATTGTGATGATATTTTGTATCTGTCATAGTTTGAAAGAGTAGTCTGTAAAAATAACTGACAATCATTTTCTCCTAATATTTTCCTCCTGAAAGAGAAGGCATCCTGCTAATAGTTGTAACCATATACCATTCTTGTTCCCTAAGGAGATGTACTGCAGCCTCCTATTTTTTTTTTTTTTTTCCCTTTTCTGGCCATGCCTACATTGGACGGAAAAATGGAAAAATAGCTCCTCTCCCCTCCCCTCCCCTCATATATATGAAATGTATTAGAAATTAATTCAAACCACTATGCAACTGAAAAAGATAAACTTTCTGTCTTAAACTTGGAACCATTTGGGATTTCTATCGTCTGCTCTATTCAGCAATACTGCCAGCTGCGCCTTCTGATCTCCCTTTTTCTCTGCAGTGCTGAGTACAAGTAGGATTCAGTTCTCATCTTGACTTCCTGGGATGATGATGACAACCACAAAAAAATAATAATAAAGATTAGTGTTTTCAATATCCCTGGAATAATTTTCCCTGGCCACTGAAACTAGCCAGTCCTTTAATTAATATACAAAAGCTAGTTTTCTTTTTCTTGCTTAAGGTGCTGAACTGATGTTTCTGACTGACTTTTCTATTAAAACACAAATGGGAGACAGAAACTAACTAGCTAAATAAATAGGAGGCAAACTGTCTGAAATATCAGCATAGCTGCTGTTCTTAAAATGATTTTGCTGGTACAGTAATAATATAGAATAAAAAACCAAAACCAAAGTAGATATTATTTGAAGTGATTTATGACATACAAACAAGTATAGAGCAAAACTGCACATGCTGCTAAAGGAAAGAAAGAGGCATTCCTAGGGTTTGATTTTTCACATTGCTATGCTGATGATACCAAAGTGGGAGGAGTGGCTGACACACCTGAGGGCTATGCTGCCATTCAGAGAGACCTGGACAGGCTGGAGAGCTGGCCAGAGAGGAACCTCGTGAGGTTCAGCAAGGGCAAGTGCAGGGCACTGCACCTAGGGAAAAATACCCCCAGCCACCAGGACAAGCTGGGGACTGACCTTCTGGAGAGCAGCTCTGCAGAGAAGGACCTGGGAGTGCTGGTGGATGACAAGTTGACCATGATCCAGCAATGTGCCCTTGTGGCCAAGGAGGCCAATGGTTTCCTGGGGTGCATTGGGAAGAGTGTTGCCAGCAGGTGGAGGGAGGTGATCCTGCCCCGCTACTCAGCACCAATGAGGCCTCATCTTGAGTATTGCATCCAATTCTGGGCTCCCCAGAACAAGAGAGACATGGAGCTACTGGAGAGAGTCCAGCATAGGGCTACAAATATAATCAGAGGGCTGGAGCACCTGCCCTCTGAGACCGGCTGCGAGAGCTGGACCTCTTTGGCCTAGGGAAGAGAAGACTGAGGGGGGATCTTATCAATATGTATAAGTACCTGAAGGGAGGTTGTCAAGGGGACGGGGACAAACTCTTTTCAGTGGTGCCATGTGACAGGACAAGAGGCAATGGTCAGAAACTGAAGCACAGGAAGTTCCACCTGACCGTGAGGGGGAATTTCTTCCCTGTGAGAGCGACGGGAGCACTGGCACAGGTTGACCAGAGAGGTTGTGGAGTCTCCTTCTCTGGAGATCTTCAAGGCCTGCCTGGATGCAACCCTGTCTACCACGCTGTAGGTGACCCTGCTTGAGCAGTAAGGTTGGAGTAGATGATCTCCAGAGGTCTCTTCCAACCTTACTGATTCTATGATTCTATGATTCTATGAAATGTTTAAATTAAGTCAAATGAATTGTGCATCATCACCAAGAGGACAGCACCTAAATGAATAACTCACATGTAGATATCTTTTTGGTGTACTGAATTTGCCCATATATCTCATGTGGCCTGACAGATCAGGAGGGGTACACAATGTAATATATTGGGTGTCATATCGTGCCATGTCTTGAATGAATATAATGATGTACTATTAGCACATGATGAAAAAACTGAGCAACCAAGCATGAAATAATACATTTTTGAAGGTAAATAAATGAAAAAAAGTTCAAAGTCCACTTTATATGCAATTGTAAAAATAATAATTTTCATTTCACTTTCAGTGAAAAAATATTTTGAAATGATGAAATGTCTTGAAAAATGATATCATCACAGAATAAGGGGCCTCCGTTCAACAATGCCCTCTGTAAGCTGCTATTGTAAGGACAGGCTTAACTTTCCCATGATTAATTTTTTTTCTTGGTTCAGGACTTAAATTAATTACATTTTTGGAGTAGTATCTCATGTGCACAAATATTAATATAAAAGATAATACTCAAGTGATCCAGAAGTCTTTATACATTGATTTGGGATCACGTGCAATGTAACCAAAATGAATTAGGTCAGTAGAAAAATATATGTTTAAGCCATAAAGCAAATATACAAAGAAAAGCAAATGAGATTATCGACATCATTAAATACATTAATGTAGTTAAAGAAAGTATTTTGTAAACTAAAACAAGATCGCCAGCCTGAACTAAATTTTCTGAAACCAGCCTCTGGTGGCTATATTAGACATATGTTAGAAAAACTTCATAGTGAAGAGGAAGCTTATCTTATCTCATTCTCTCCTTAAACTTTGTGAAGTGATTTTGTGTGTAATAGAATGGGAAAGGGAAGAAACTTGACTTTGAAGTTTTCTTATTTTGTGCTTAAGAAAAGAAATGGCTTGTGCATAAATATCTCCCCCTCTTTATGTTGTGCATTTTTGCTCTCAATAGCCACAGAATTTGCACTTCTGGGCTTGATGGTCCTTAATCAATTTTCATCAGGTGACAGATTCTTGTTCTCCAGTTGTATGAAAGTGTCTGGCATAAATGCTTGTTGCTCCCATAGTCATATGCTTTTTAAAAAGTGTCCGTCACAAGAGAACTGCAGGCATCAGAACTGCTTTTTTCCCCCCTTTTCACTGCTATTCTGTACCACTGCACTGATGTCTCATTATACCTGAACAAGAAAAGCTATTATCCTTCACACGTTTAGCTGCTGATCTAAATGAAAGTACATTATCTAAATAGTTGAATCAAGGAGCATACAACTAAAGCTCATTTCAGTCTGATCTGTATTTCTTGGTGCTTTAGCAGGTTAACAGCTTCCTGTGAAATTACTTTATTCAAGGGTTTTCACCATAATTTGGTCATAATGTGGTCTAGACCAAATGGTAATAAGAACTTGCAGAAAATCTGCAGTTCATTTTCATTTTGTGTCTCAAGGGGAAAACTGGTCTTTTCCAAATAATTCAGAAATTGCTTTCAGAAACAATATGCATATTATCAAGGATAGGTCTAATAGGAAATTTATCTAACAGCACAGAATGAGTATTTCAAATACTTATTATAGCACATGGATATTGTGATATTGAATATCGTCCATTAATAGTAAATGGTTAGTAGTGAAGTCCTTGCACATTTATAGCAGTAATTCTGGAAATTACATATGAACGTGGTTCTTTTTTGAGTGTTGCGTGTTAATTTCATGTTCTCAGAGGATCTCTGTGGCACCATAATAGTATTCTGTCCATGCCAGCATATGTTATTATCATTGTGGAAGTTTATACTGGAGATCATTTTGTCATTAATCTAGGCTTCTGGAAAACTTCAGAACAGGAAGAGCGTGTCATTGTAGAAATCAAACAAATATATCACCTAAAACCAAAAAAAGTGGACTCTATGTACTCATGCTGTATTTGCATTCCACATGCTGTTTGCTGGTTGTGATACTAACATTTGTATGTAATATAGGATAAAAAAATGACTTTTGAAGGAAATTAATTTTATTGTACATACTTTTGGGGTATTTTATTCTCTTGCGGTTAAAAGCTTTATGTATATAGCTGGAATCTGCAATAGCTTCAATGTTACAAGTAGATTAAAAATGAAAAAGTCTGTTACAATGTTTTTTTCACATATATGAAGTGCATCCTCCTTTTCACCATAAAAATTCAGGTAATTTATCCAAGTCTTATATATTCTGATATATTCTTAAAAATGGGCCAGATGCTATACACGTTTAGAAATTAATAACGGGACTTATTCTTCTGTTGTTCCTCTCTGATTACTTACTTTATTTCCAGTCTCCTACTCTTCCTTCTTATTTAACTCTGTGTTACATTAAACAAAGACAAATTAGTGCTAACAGCCTCCTGAAAGAACAGACACCTCTGACCTCCATGTGGCAAAGAAAGGTTTCAGATACAGTTCCTTGCCATCACATAAAGAGCCTGAAACACTAGATTGCAGAATAATGTGAAGTAAAAGGATGAAGAGGCATAAGCATTTAAGCAACCCAACCAGCAGATCTGAAATGAGAGCAGCTTCTGGCAGGGCTATATTTCACAAGCTCCTGAGCCATAGCTTTCTTTGCTAGAGAAACAGCAACCAGAGGAGAATGTGTGCCTACAGCTTAAACTAAGAGTGAGTCTGTACCTGGGTAGTTATAAAATCTGTTTAGTGCATTGTCTAGTATCCACATACTAGCCTTAGGAAGGACCTAAGGAGACTGGATGGAGACTTTGGAATAAATATTTTTTCAATTGCCTCTTAAACAAGTTCTCAGTGGAAGGCAGCCACAGTGTGTGCCAGCTTCAACACCAAATTTTTCTTGAATTACTCATGGTAAAATACGGTCTTTCCTCCTCTAAATATATGATTGTACCTACTAAGTGAATATGTAGATGCTAAGAAGAGAATAGCAGAGTTAGACATTATAGTTTCTTCATAGATACAGGCTAGGAATCTAAAAATGGAGATTGAACTCTTACTCTCTGAAGCACGTCTTTTGTCAGAGGAACCTGAACTTGCTCTGAGTGAACCAGCGCAGCTCCCCAGCATAGCTCAGGCGTTAGCTCAGGTCTGGGAAGCAGTGAAGCTGTGTTATCTCAGCACGCCGCCCTGGGGAGAGCATGTCTGGCTTTGCCGCCTCCAGTTTTGGAACAGGCTTGGTTACTGCTAGCTTGGGAATCTCTGTACCACAGATGTTCGCATACCCTGAAAGGCAAATCCAACCTATTCTACCCCATACATCAAATCTGACATGCAGTTGCTGCCCTTATTGCTATCCTAGTCAAAAACGATAAAAAACGGAGATTTACTTACTTACTTCGTATCTTCAGTTTTTGTTACTTACCAGGATTGCTGGTCTCCCCTTTGACCGGTAGCATAGCCCGAATGCCTGGGCTGCAGAGCTCTATTCAGTGTTTTGAACTTTCTCCACACAGCATATCTGCCCTTCAGTCTTAAGCTGGGTGCTTGTTCAAGTTACTATGCAGGCCAGTCGTAAGCTTTTCTTTCCTGCTTTTTCCCACCACCCATGTTAGCAATCTTGTAGGCTGAAAGAGTTCCCTCATTTGGTGTGGCAAAGTTCTTTCCTTTCTCACTTGTTTTTTTGCCTCCTTACTTCTCTGTCCAGAATTGTCTCCTTCTCACTGTTCCTTTTCCTTCCACTTTCATCTGTCTTCTTTCTACTGGTCTGTTCCTAATTTTGTTTTATTTTCTACAGAGCTTCCATTAAAAAAAAAAACCTCACCTCTGACTCATTCCCCTCAAAATGTATTCAAAGAAATATCTTCATTCCTCATATTTCTTCAAGACCCCAACAAGCGGGTTTTGTTTCTGAGGTTTTGGATAGATATTTCACTTCTATGACAGATATTTCAGGGTTCATATCACTGCATCAGAAATATAGCTAGTCCAGACTCATAAATCAGTATTACTAAGGTGTATTTGAAGAACTGAAACACTTTTATTGCAAACATCAGTGATAATATGGGCCTCAGAATTGCCCTGGAATATGGATGAGTACAAACCATTTAGGAACAAATATTCTGGCTGATAACTGACAGCCAGCCAAAAGCAGCCCCTGATAAAGATAAATAACCTGTACTCAGGGAAATTTTTTGCATCATTAAACATGGTGAGCATATTAGCTAGCAGGGGGTGGAGCTGAGTCCCTAAAGAGATAAATCTAAATTATATGCACTGCAGTGATCATAACAGTAATGCACCATCTTGGCTAACTAGCTGACATCAACGGGGAAGGGAATTTCAGGTTTAAATGAACTAAACTAAAGAGCATTGTGGTGTGCATACAGATTAATTGGAGCATATTCATGAACTTTTTAGCCTTGCTGTGGTCTGTTTTCATTGGTGCCAAAGCACAAGGAGTTTTCTTGTCAGTCTCCACATCATTTTTTTATTTTCACTTTCTTATGTTGTTTGATTAATTACTCCTCTATTTGCCTTCCATTAATCACCTTGCACCACGGTTGTATCAAGCTCTTGCCAAAACCTTATAGATGGATAGTAGTTTAGTGACACTTTCTCCACAAACAGGAAAGTTCACTCAGTGATTACACACTTAATATTTCAGAAAGGGGAAAGAATGCTGAAATCAAAGCAAAGAAAACATTTAGTTACCCAGGCTCATGTTTGAATGATCAAATGAAGTTCTGTTAAGAGAACATAAATTGGATGAAATGTTTTCCTTGAAGTGAATCAAGTGTATTTTTAAAAGCATTCTTAAGAGGAAGAATGCCCGAGTAAAAGAGAATTTCCTGCTTTTAAATATTTGTCCTTTTTGTTTTCAAAACCAGGAGAGAAGTTTGGGTTCAATCTGTTAAAAAAGGTGTGGAGCTAAAGGATAAATATTAATTGGCTGATTCAGTGTAACTTGAAGTTCTGTATTATTAATTGATTCCATTGATTTGCTGGGTGACATATGATAAAAAAGGAAATAAACTTCATGCAACAAACTCTTTTTTCAATCAACATCAAATATGCATTTTTATGAATAACTGTTTTTCAGGTGTGTAATTGTCATTCTAGCAAACAAACCTGTTCAAGTGGCTCAGACAAAAATCAGTTGTCTTCTTTCCTGTAAGCAGAGATTCACTTGCAAATGTGCAAGAGCGTGGATACCGCGGCCCCCCAAAAGCAGCAGTGTAAGCAAATGCAGACTGCGCAAAGGAAAAGAAGGCAGGACCTGACCCTGCTGTGCCATGAGTTTCCCTGCAGGCACTGCAAGGGGTGTTGACACCCTGTGGATATTGGGAATTGCTCACCCTGCTCCTGTGTGGCCAGCCCAGCTGGGAATGCTGCATCCAGCTGCAACAGCTCTGTGGCCAAGATATGTGGTTTACTCAGGCAGCTGCAAAACAAGGAGCTTCAAAAGCTTTAACAGTGGCCTAAAGGTCTTGTCCCTTAGAGGAGCAAATAAAAAATGGAAGCTAGGATTTTACTGCGCTGTTGTACCCTGTGGAGATACAACTTCTCAGCGTGGTTGCATTGTAGTTCATGGCATTTGACAAAACAAGAGATTTATCAAGAGAGGTGATAGAGTACATGTGCTGGACAAGTCCCCATAAGATAATAGGCAGAAAAAATAGTGCCTGAGTGTGATTATAAAATATGTGCTGAGACTGCTTAGCAGATTTCAAGTACCGAGCTTTCAACAGAGTGGATGGAGGACAGAACATGTCTTGACAGCACCAAAATAATCCAGTTTCAAGCCCTGATTCTGTGCAGCACCCCAGCATGCACCTAAGACTTCTCAGTACCGTTTAAAGCTAAACAGGGACTTGAAATGTTTTGCTGTCCTGGGGCCATGCCAAGGAAGTAGGCACTAGGAGCTTTCTGAGGAGAAAACCAGTGTATTTATATACAGGAGAATAGCAAGGGAATGATAAATATCTTTTACTTTGATCATACTTGGTTATGAATGAAATGCAAGCCTTGGAACGACCAGATTGCTCTAGATCTCCCTGTTACTCCTGCTGGATACAACACCAAAGCTCTGGGTGCAAAATTTGGTTATGGTGGTGCAGCTGTGGAGCAAAGATTTGTGTCCAGTATCTCTGATAGGAAACATTTTGACTGATTCGGTCAAAACAGTTCGGTAATTCAGCTTGTTTTGATGCTGAATGGCACAATACAAAATGCAAGCTTTTATTTATTCAGTATTGACAGAAAATTAAAGAAGTCAACAAAAGTGATTTTTTCATAGAACTCTCAGTTTTGTCACATTTTGGTGGAAAATTTGTGACCACTTCTGTATTATTTATAGAAATAAAATGTGGGTGACCCAGCCTCATCTCTAAATATAGCGTCTGTTGCCACCACTCTTGAGAAAATTCTGATTTGTACACATATGAAAGATAAATATAATATCAGCTAAAATGAGCGCAGAACAAGAAATGTCAGCCAGCTTCTCTAAACACTGCTTTGCTATAAGCAGGCACTAATCTATTTTAAAAAGCCACCACTTTTTCATTTGACATTTCTGTCTCCAAAAAGGGTGCTGCAATTACACCATTAAGGCTAATGATCTGTAGAAATGTTTCCCCAAACCAGTTCCCTTGCTCTCAGAGGAACTGATTCAGCAAGGTGCATCAGCTGGGGTGTAACTTGTTTAAACATTTGAACTTGCCTATTGCTTTATTCATATATTAAAGCTTCAGACTTGCTTGTACAGTGTGTTAAATTAAAGACATGTTGTCTTCCTCCTATGTTCATTTGCTCTTTTTAATCTTTATTTTCCCCTTTTTCTATTTTTCCTTCTTCATATCTTCATGTGCTGTTATTTACAGTAATAAGTGAGTAAAGTAGGATAGTAAAATAAAAACAACTTTAGACGTGAAGGCTGAGCAGTTTCTCTCAGGTCTTGATTGCATATAATGTTTCATGAGAGCCAGAACACTTTTTATTTAACACAGAAAACCAAAATTCTTTGAAGCCAACTAAAATTTTTCAACCAATTTGATCCTATATATGGAATTCTCTGATATTCCTACTCTGTTTGGGAAAGGTTCTAGTAATTCTAACAATGCTTTTTAACCGTCTAATAAAAAATTTAGTAAAGTGAAAAATATTGTGTTCTTTGTGTTTTTCTAAGCTCATAATTTTGTAATAGTCATGATCATGTAGGATCCAGGGAAGAGAGATTAGTCCATGTAGTGAAGGCAAATAACGCTTTGATATGTTATCTCTCAAGCTGTGAGTTATAAAGCTTCATGATAATGAGTAGAGAAAAAAGCCCTTGTGATAAAATTCTGAGTAAGCAGTTCCATGCAGACTGTCATTTTCTTTCCTAATTGCGAATGCCTTCTAACACCTTTCCATCACTTTATTCAGCAGTTTTAATAACCAACAGTAGATGTGAGTAAATCGCGTTGACCCGTAAGGTCCATATATAGATCAAAATAAACACACACAGATTAAACATGTTGTTGCTTTTACTGCAATGATATGCAAACAATTATATACCAGGTCAGTCTGGGGCACCACTGATATTGCTTGCCAACCAATTTATTTGTGAAACCTCTGACCCCTTTTAATGCGCTCTTCAAAGACGGAGACCTAGGAAGCTCTTCAATATGACCAATGGAAAATTGGCATGTCTTCTTTTTTCTTTTTTGGATTAGTAAAAGGCTTTGAATATTCTTCATTATAATTTATTTTTAACTTAAGTGAAAGAGAAACTGATAGTGATGCTTTTGTGGGATATATAAATACACACAGATTGGGATTCAGAAGAAATACTGAAATAACACATACTACGAAATGTAGCAGATTTTTCATAGTTTTTATTCACTTTTCCTGTGACTACAGAAGAACATATCTGTTTGTTTTTCCAAGGTATGTTTTAGGATATTGTCACTCTTGAAAACATTGTAGCTTCTGCTAAAAGAGTGTTCAGACATGAGATAAAGCTTTAAAAATAAGACATTAATATCTGGTGATTTGCTTATATGGGACTGATTATTTTAACAGTTAGAATTTTATATTTGAATCATCAGTACATGATTCACAGGGGTAAAAAACAACTTTAGAACTGAATACAAAACAGACAGCATAAATCATGACAAAACATTAACCTACCAGGGTTTAAAGCCAATTATATTTTAATGCACTCTATCCTCTGTGGGTCCTCAAGAGAAATATGCACAATAATAGATTTAAAAAATGCATTCACTGGGATTCAAAAAATGAATCTAAATCTTTCAGTGTCAAATATTTCTAATAATTTCTAAATTTAATTAGTGAGCACCATGTTTGCTGAACATATTTTTGAACATGATTGTTTTCAAAAAGAGCAATAAAGAGCAATAAAAACTAAGGTCAGCTAAGGTTTACATTGGCATGTCATCAGAGAGCAGTCATTGCACATACTGTTCAACTTCTCAGAGGAGGTAAAGTACAAAAATATGTTTGTTTATCTTTTGATAAAATATGTTACAAAAGCTATCATGAACTCAGATCTTTTCTTCATATGCAACTGTTTTCAGTTCTACCTCTTGGCCCCAGTGCATTGTTCATATGAAAATAGAAACATAAGCAACATCAGATTTTAGATGTATCTGTTCTCCTCTAATAGTTCATTTTGTTACTGACTGGGATTTTCTAATGTCTTGACCAAGAAGCTTTATCTGAGACAAACATATACATTGTCTTGATTCTTTTTTTAATTTGTGCTTTCCCTGAGGATTTAATTCATAGTGGCAGATGATGATGTAACTGTAGCTGACATGTGCTGATCCATTTTCAATGTCAGTAATAAGAGCCAAATCTTTGAATTGGCCATGGAAACAGCCTGGAGCATGTTGGATGATAAAGGGGAAAGAAAAGTGCTTGAAGTCAGAAAAAGAAAGCCATGATCCTGCATTGCCAGTCACTGACTAGTGATTGTTAGTAAATTCATGGGCTTGGAAAGCTTCACAGAAGCATGATGACAAGAGGTAAAAGAGATGATTGCATTTTTTCTAGCTAGGAGATGAGTTCAAATGTCCAGCAAGCTCTTTGTAGTCTACCTGAATAGCTCTAGCACCCTAGTTTTGCATAACTTGAACCTGAACTGCTGTGTTTCGTTAAGATGCTGCTCTCCTCCAGGCAGTCTAAGCATTGATGGTTGCACTGACTGTAAAAAAAACCAAGAGAGGCAGTAGGATGCTATAAAACAATTGCTAACTATGGAGCTCATGGTAGTGCATTACTTGCCCAAGCAGTTAGCAGCTGGTGCCACTGTCAGATGGAGCAGAGCAGAGTTGAGCTGTTCAGCTGGCAGGCTGTGGGCTGGGGCAAGCCCGAGGGATCTGGAGGTTTTTCGGCACGTGACTGCTAGCAGGCATTGATGTGTGCATGCACTTTTAGCCCTGTGGGTTGCCCCAGAACTGCAATAGCATACGCATAATGCCAGGCAATGACGTGAGTGGCCTGTGAAGGGGAGAGTGATTCAGCAGCTATAGTTTAGACTCTTTAGTGTCTTTTCAGAGCACCTGGAACAGTGACAAGATGACAAATGTTGCATGATGTTTGATTTAGGTTGTCCACTGTTTTTTAATTATTGCCTTAGATATGGAATGCTGATGGCAAGGTATTAACTTGAGACATTTTCAGCAACAGAGGCAGGAACCATCTCATTTTACTTATCCTAGAAGCCCAGCATCTAGTCAGAATTAATTGTCTGAAATCACCTTGATAGTCCAGGTTGAGAGAGAAGCACCTATAAAAAGCAGTTCATCCCACTTCGTTTAGAACATCAGTTTCTTGGTGTGAAATAATCATACTTTGGTCCCCTCTCTCTTTCCACTGACTGTAAAAGCAGCATAAATGGCTTCCTTAAAATAGATGTCTGCCTTTTAGATGGCTGAAAGTGTGTGAGATGAATTCTACCCCATGGAATAATTTGATTGTTGCACCTTCCCTTGATGTTAGCAGATTAATTTCTCTGAAGTAGACACTACTTGTAAAAATCAGTCTTTTTAATGTCATGTATCTACCAAATCGATCATAGATGTATTTCCCAGATCTTTTTCATAAGTTCATACCATAAATATTCCTCATGGCTCTTGGCTTCTGCCCACATGTCAGATTAAATTGAGGTGAAGAGGCAATTAGTGCCATGAGATCTGAGTTCAGAATTTTATGCCATAGTGAGCTCAACTGTGGATTCAATTGTGGAAAACAGGCTAAGTGTTTTGAGTTGTGTTATTATCTAATTACATTTACCTAATTACTCTTTAATTAGGATGAGTAGCCAAGGGTTCAGTATTCCCACTAAGAAGAGACTTCTGTCCGAAGAAGTTGACAGCTCTTTGGAAGCTCTTATATAGTGAAATTATTGGTTTCATTCTACTTTGTTTTTTATAGCTCTTTCTTGTCATTTTGTGTATAGACTAAAGAATTACTCAGTTTTAAATGTACAGTAAGTTCTGTAAGAAGTATGGATTGCATTTTTGCTTCATTCCTTTTTTTCAAAAAGTGATTATTGTCTTGGGAATGGGTTCATAGCTTGACCATTCATTGAATTTTTAAAATTATTAACACAAAAATGAGGAAACATGAATGTCACTACCTCTGCATATATTCATGGGAAGATTGTAGCAGACTATATGACTTTGACCTGTTCAATGTTTTCAATTTGGTATGTTAGCCATTTCTAATCTTCTGTATTTGTAGTCTTGGTAGTTTGTGAGGAGGATGTAAAATAGCCTATCAATATATGTAACAATGAGAAGGTCAGAAATGCTGATGCCAGTGAACAGGAAAACTATCCTTGTTGGAAACCTGGTCACCTCCAACTGTACTTCTACTCTGAAAAGCACTGCTGTGAATGTTTACATTTTATGTCTTTCAGTTCCTTTCTAATCAGATCCATTCAGTTTATTTTGTTGAGAGATTGTCTCTCTCTCTCTCTCTCTTTTTTTTTTTTTTTTTTTTTCTAATTGCAGTATAAAGTTCTCTTATGGTCCATCTTAAACTGTTATGTTCAGTCCTAACATTATTAAGAAAAAAAGTTCTGCATTCAGAAATTCTGGCAATTTAGATCACTAACACCTTTTATGAAATCTGAGATGTTGCCCTAGTCCCTGCTTAAGGTGTAATTATGCAATGTTGCGCTGAAATTGCTTACATGCTTAGGATGAAATATATGTATGTTCTACATAGTTCAGAATTATCCCTGAGTTAACAATTATTTCAATCATATGCCAGTCAGGACGAACTTATTTGTAACTTTGTGTACATACCCAGATTGCACAGTTTCGTGGGAATAAAGTATAATAAATCATATTCTTCAGATAAGCAGATATAATGATTCAAAAGAGACAGAGTTTACACATCTGTTGGATAAAGCACTTCTATGTTTATATAACAACTTTCCAAAGAGGAAATGTGCTTTAATCATTCATGTTTTTTTTATTTCATTGCCTGACGTTCCCATAAGCAAGTTCTTCTGGGCATCACATTAAAGCTTTGAGAAATCCTAGTCAATGATTCTACAGTATCATTCCAAGCAGTACTTTGCCTTCTTCTACCCAGATAGTGAACAAATCAAACTGTGATGTCTAAATTCTCATGAGAAAGAGTATAGTGAGATCCAAATGTGATTCCAATGAGAGACCAAATAGAAGCTACAAATATAAACAGAATCTTGTTACGGGCCTACAACTCTGACTTTACAGACTTTCCTGGATACTCTGTTTTAGATAGTTCTGTCATTGTAGTTATGTACTTAATCCAGGATCCCAATATTAAATAAATAAAAAAAAAGTTACACAGGATCCTATTAGAAAGTTTCTGGGAAATTATGATGATTGGACACAGTATGAAGTATGATTTGGAATTATAAACAATTGTTTGCATAGATCTAAATATTAAAAATTTCAGATGGAATTGAAAGTTTTCTTCTTGTTAAAGAAGAACAGCAAATAAACAGATTGCTCTGCAGGAAACTGTGCTGAAGGATCTTTAACATATTTAATATCAAAGGATTATGATGATAAAAGCACTCTGCATATTTGCTCACTTTAGTTTGTTTCAACCTGTTTGGCTGCTCTCTCAATCTTATATCTTAAAGACATATTTTGAAAGGATCTGTACCAGAACATGTTTGTGATAATGCAAGGGCCATAACCTTTTCAGTACCTCTTCATAGAAAGTTTGCCTTTAATTATTTCCATCTTCAGCTTCTGAACCTTCAGTTTTCAGTTTTAAGGTGAGTGATTTCATTAATGACATTCTAATATTTTCCTTTGTGTCTTGTCCTATCCCCTTAACAGATGTTGCACTCTTAACAGAGTGTTGGCATCTCTGTTTCTGGCAATCGTTATTTATAGCAGTACCTCAGGAAAGCTGTGATAGGCACATTTTAATTTTGGTCTTTTACACACTAATGGATCTCATGCAAGTTCTTGCAAAAATTTTGCTTGCCAGATAAACACAATATTTTATTATATAATTTCTTTGGCTTAGCATTCATTTTGTGCCTGTTACACAATTTTTGTACAACTTTTTAATTTTGTATGTACTTTCTTATTTGGATAGCTACTGTTTATACTTCTTTACATTAGCTCCCCAAAAGCTGGATTTTTCGCTTTATTTGGCTCATATATTCACAAACTCTTGTAACTGTTAAGAGGTATATAAGAAACCTTCTTGCTGTGCATACAGATTTTTCTTCTGTAGACTGCAAGCCCTGCAGCTGCCTCATTTCTTAAAACTTCTCCTTCCCAGATATTATTTCGACTTACTTGATGCTCGATATGTCTCCTCTCATAAACATGTTGGATTTAATTATAGCACAACTGCTTTAACTTTCGTGACTGGTCAATCACAGATCAAACCACATGTGCTACTTGGAGCCTGGCTCCAAATTGCAGTAGTTCTCTATTCTGTTAAAAATCAGTATTGGGCAAGGGCTGAGTGTAGAAAGTGGGGGGTCTCAGCTCGATGCAGTGCCCTCCGCACTCTGTCTGTGGTGTGGGTCAGGAAGCAGGAGCAGCAGAAGGGCAGCTGCTTGAATAGCGAGAGGAGTGAAGCAAAGAGGCCCTTTCACTCGCTGGTCACTCTTTGCTTTCCCCCTTTTCTTTAAAATGCTTTTTCAGTCTGGCTTTGGCTTGGGAAAAAAAAAAAAAAGGAAAAAGAGCTTTCTTCTCCAGCTCTCAAAAATGGAAGGGAACCAGCAAGAAAGAAAACTCATTCATAGAAAAATCGACCTGTAAGTATCTCTCTGAAAATACCAAGTGTTAGCCCTTGATGTTAAAAGTTAATCTGTTGTGGTGGCCCCAGTGGTTTGTGACATTAATTATGAGAGAGAGTTGCATAAAATGTTCTGAATAACCAACAGATTTTCATGTAGCATTGTATTACTCTAGATCTTCCATTTTTATGATAGGCCTCATGCTTGTAGAAGTAAGCTCACTTTGAAAAGAAAGGAAATTTAAAGGACAGATTGAAAAAGTCCAGTCCTCTGCATGCAGACTGTATTTCTGGTACTTTCTGCAAAAAAAAAGTATTAAAAGTGTTGAGTATTGAAAACCACAGGATTCATCACAAGCTAGTATCTTTTCCTGGAAAAAATCCATGAATTCTGATCTTGGTCTATTTTATTGTGCAAATATTTCAATAAGGTGAAAATAATTCTTCTGCAATTTAAAAATAATTTGATTATTGCTAGTTACCCAGTGCTCTGAGAATTCAACCTATCAATTAAAAATGACATTATAAAAATAAGCAGGGAACTATTCAGAAATGTGCCAAGTTCTGCTTGCGACTTATGCAAAAGCCTTGGGAAAGATAGGAGAAAGGTGACAAATGGACGTTGCCCAGCAGGGTTAACAGACCACTGCCATGATAGGCAAGCTCAAGTAAAGCCATCGCACAGGTTTTCTAGTTTGCACAAGAACTGATGATGTTAGGTTCACTGCATTAGAAGGAATGTAATGTTCATTCTGTTTCCACACATGCACGTGGCTAACTAGACCATGGTCACATCTGGTCATGCTCTTCTCTCAGCCTTCAGTATTATGGGGTGTGGGTCTGGTACAGAGGTGTTACAAAACCATCCAAAAATTTTCTTCTGCAGAGAAGGAGTATTTCTAGGACAATAGCTCTATTCTGTTACTTTCTTGCTGATTCATTCTTGCTTGGCTACTGCAAACCACACAGGCAAAAGGGAAAGTCAGGACCACCCTGTGAAATAAAGGTCAGTTGTCTCCTCCTTGGGAGTCCATATGTCTGGACTTGTGCTGTCCTGGTTGCCTCTTCTTTTCCAACTGCCATCTGGCCTGGGGCATTATCAGTAGTCAGGCTAAACTGATGAACATGATAAATACCATGATATTTCATACGAAGAAATCATGAAGAGAGTTCTAGAGTGATTTCCATTAGTGACCAAAGACAAGATTTACATGCATATAATTCAAAGAACAGCCTACAAAGAACTCAACAGGAGGATGTACTCCTCAGATAATAGCTTTGTAAAAGGTTCATCTAGGATTTTAAGAAATGAACGGTTGAGTGATTACAGATCTCTGTTATCTTAGGAAGTTTTAAGAAGCAGGAGGTTTGTAATTCAATTTTTAGATGGAAAATATTTAAGAGAAAAGGGCTAAAATAAATGAAAAAAAGAAAGTATAATATAAAAGAGAGAAAGGTAAGACATTGGCAAAAGCTTTGAGAAATATGCTAAGATGAATGGAGAATGTGAAAAGAATGGGTCTATGTCACAAGTCTTTTAGTAGAATGAGCAATATTATGGGAAGAAAAGAAAAAGCTAGTTTGAAATCTATACTTTAACTTCAAGTGATATTCACAAACAGTCCATCTCAGGTTGTTTAAGGCCATGTGAGCTAGACCAACAGAACTGTTCTCAGTAGACGGATTTTTTGAAGATAAGGAGGAAAATATTCACATTATTTACTATCTAGATGAAAAAAAAAAAAGAACTCCAAACTGAGTTTTCTAATCACGATCTCTTTCTCAAGAGCTCACAGAGAAAAAAGTTAGCCTGAAGATTCACATGGAGATATCCTAGTGTACTAATTGTAAATGTTTTTCTGTTTGGGCAGCTCAGACATCTGCTCTTAAAAATGTCAGGCAGTTTCTATGAGAAGCCTGCCTTTGTCTGAATTGTGTGAAGTGAGATATACTCTCTTCATTCAGTGCAGTTTTGTAAAATTTAGATACTAGAGCTAATGGGCAAATTTGAGCTATTTATATCTTTTACCTGTGCAACTGTTGTACTATTAAGTTCACTTAACATCATCAGACACAAAGAACTTGCGAAATGTATAGCCCTCTCCAGAAATTACAATGCAGTGGGAATTTTTATTGTTGTTGTGTTAGGATACATGCATCTAAAGGCACTTTTGACCTACTTCAGAACTATATATAGAAACCTCTGCAGAAGCCCAACATTTAAGACTGCATCAGTAAAAGGTATCTCTTCAGATATTGCTGAAAAAACATGTCTTCAAGTAGCGCAACTCACATTTGAAATTTAAAACTTTAAGTTTTCTTTATTTCTTTTTTTTTAACATAGATGTCTCTGTATTATAAAGGCCCAAGAATTACAACAATGGAAGATTTAAATGCATGAAAATCAGGGGCACTAATCACAGTAGTAGAAAAGATCAAGATTCTCTTTCAATACAGAAATAATGTATTGCTCTCATGACTGTATATTCTTTCATTATCATTTTGATTATCATAGGACTGACTTCTCTCATAATGTAACTCTGTGATGCTTACAATTCCTGCTGAAATAAATATTGCATTCATCCTCTCTGAACTGAACTTAACCCAAAATCGACACAGTTATGCTTCTGTATTTACAGAGTTGAGGGTCAGCTGATATTTCCATCATAACTTTAATTTTTAAAGGTCTTAACTTGGATTTTACTTTTCATTGTGTTTATTTTAGGTTTTCCATACTTAAAATATTAGCTACATGAAAACTGCATATGTATGTAAAATAAAATATGCATGCCAAAGAAAAATCTTCATCCAACTTTAAAATATATGGTTTTGCAGTTCCTGGAAGAAAAAACTCCTCCCATGAGGGATAACCCAGAATAGACTTGGTGCAAAGATAACAGTTTGTGGTGGCAGAGCTGACTTCTGGGAACCAGGTAATTTTGTCGGAACTTCAGGAAAGTAATAACGACTGTGGGGTTGTAAAAACAAAATACACACATCTGTGCTTGTATGCATGTGCACAACACACACACACACACACACACACAGAAACAAAGATATGCACACGATACTAGTCAGAGTTACAAGCATATCAGAGTCAGAGCATCCAAAGTCAATATTTTTAACACACAAAGCTTTGGAGGTTTCTAAATAATAATCTCCACTATGTACAGCTAATTCCTTCCACAGCAGCTCATTCCTTGACTCATGCCCTGTTGTATCAGCCCAGAGATAGATATTGCAGTCGAAGTTGGTGCATAACAAGCAATCCAAATATTATAAGGCAGTATATCATATTTCCAAAATTTGAAATAGAGTGTACTTGATGTCATTTGAATATAAACATTGACTTGCCACAGTCAGTGAAGAGCCAGTACAAAATTACTAAATATCAGGAATGCCTGAGGAGACTTAAACAAACCAAAATACCCCTGTCTTGTTGGGTCCATCCTCGTGAGGAATGTCCAAACTAGTATTGGTATACTTTTAGATAAAGCTAAGTATGACCAAAAACCTTGAGCAGTCTTTTCTGAGCTAAAAGGTCAGATAATGGCCTTTGAATGTATACTTTATTTTCTTGGCTTCAACTAAATCAATCGCTATCTTCAAAGAACAAATTTCCATACCGTTTTAGAAGATTTGGATGATACGCATAATCAGGCTGAATTGGAGAAATATCACCTATGAGACAATAATTTGAAAAGAAGTGTTAACTCTGTTATGTCACTGCTCAATAGCCAGATCTTCTCAATTCATGTCCACCTCGTGTCTGGAGAAGTTTTGCAGATCTTCTTGGGAACTGTCATCCATATGATTCCCACTGAAATTCACTGAGTGGCATAAAGGTTGCTCCTTCAGTTCTTATGAGATTATACTAGACAATGCACTTTTCAGAGGATAATTTTACCCTTCTTAACATATCTTTAAATTGTCCTTGAAAAACTTTAATTAATTAACGTTAATTTAATTTATTCATATTGGTTAGCAGTACTTGCCACATTTCCTTCTTCTGCAAGTATTGCACCATGTTGATAATATTCAGCAATGCTCTCTTCAACAGTGCTAGCTAAAAAGAGCAACAATAATAATCATCACTGCTCTCTGGACAGGGACTTGCTCAGTCCTACATGTTGGGTAGAAGCCTAAACTGCCCATGGAGCAGGATGACAAAGGCCCTACGAGCTGGGTTGAGAATTACATACAGAGCTATGTACTGTGATTATGTACAGATTATTACATACAGAGTTATGGTTTATGTGAATTCCCCCAAAGGCTAAGAGCTGTCTGGCTAGAGTACCAGCCCATGCTGATCCTTGTTATGCAAGAATGACCCATCACAGAGATTTTACTACTAAAAAGGATGAAAGGCTCATTTGTCAGGAATTTTTCCTGTTGGTGGGACAGGAAGGTGTTGTCCCTTCTAGCTACAACAGAGTTGCAGAGATTGGATAGTGTCATTCCTGAGAGAGACCCAAGCATGCCATTGCTCCCCAGACTTCAGAGAAGCTGTGACAACTCTTGGTGGCTGAGGTGTGACACAAGGGGCTTTGGAGAAGCAAGCAATTGCAGGGTGGATGGAGGCTTGTCTGCTGACATGCCAGCAGCTAGAGTCTGCAGCCTGAGCGAGAGCGTATTAGCTAATCTTGGCATTTGCTGCAGCAATCTGACTTTGTTATTGACAGTGCTGGGCTGGAGATCTGTAATGATGATGAAGATGCTTACTGAATCACTGTCATTTTGATTGTCATGCTATTGGTGGTTGTATTTGCAGGGGTATACCACAGTATTTTAAGTCTAAAATCTGAATTATTTCCTTGGTCAGAACAATATAAATACTTTCTAATCCCTTAATTTGGTGCCAGAAGGAAACTGGGGTTCATATTGCCCCCTGTGGCTCTTCACAGAATTAGAGGAAGGAAATGAAGCAAAACCAGTTCTAGGGAAGCTCTGAGCTTTTGAAGGAAAAGCGCCAGTGGTCCAGCAAGCTAAATAGGAGTGTATCAGCTACCTCCCCATGCAAAATAAAAGAATAATGGTTAGAAGAGTGCAGAGACAGGAAATTACTTGTGAAAAATGTATAACACGGAGTGATTTATTCTTTAAATGTATGATGCCAATTTAGTGTTTGAAGTTGCTCAATGGCTGTGATAGAAACTTCTTATGAAATATATTAGGTGTTTAGAGTCACTTAGTGGTTAGTATAAAAAACCCCTCCTAATGAAACAATGTATTAATTGCTCAGGGCCACTCAAAGCAAACACATATAAAATATTTAAATGTCTGGAGATGCTCATCAGCTTGATAACCAACTTTTAATAAAGTCTATTCAGTGTTTGGAGTTGATCAGCAGCTAGGAAAACAACCCATACTCTGCAGTAGCAATTCAAAGATAATAAAATACAAAGCTACTCAGTGACTGTAGCAAGGTCTTTAAAGCTACACTAAAATTAGAGAGACTAAATTAAGCAATAACAGTAGAGGCGCAGGGTAGTACTGCAGGATTAATGGTTGACTAGGATGAGTTGATGGCCCATGGCTACATTTCAGGTCATTAACCCCAGCTAGTCATTAGTCCCTAGGAAGTGCCCAGTGCTGAGGTCATTATTACTGTTGTAAGCAGGAAAAAAAAAAAAAGTGTGGGGGGTAACAAACCCAACAATCCCTCAGCAATCTTATATGTATTGTGTATGGAGATATACACATACATATATATAGTGTGCCAAAATACATATGCATATATTTTAGGGAGAGACTCTCATATTTATTTTTACATTTATTTTGCATAGAATGATTGCAATGCCTTATAGTCAGTAAGATTATAGGGAAACCTACCTCCATTTCTACTCAGTACATGAACGAGAATCAAATACTTGATAAACTGCACTTCCCAGCTGATGCTGCTCACCATCTTTAATGACAAGAGGGACAACTTCACTTGGGATATTCGGTGTGGGCTCACTGGGTTCAATGGAAACTGCAGTGAGGAACGTTCCCAGTGTCCAGCATACCTCACATACTGACCCACTTTCCTTTTCCTTTCTATGAATAGCAGAGTAGCTGCAATGCATACTGTTATACTTAGTATTTTTATAGAAAGGTGTACCCAGAAGGGTACTAAAGTACTTTTGAGACACTCTGCAGAGATTGTTGGGCTTGCTGCTGAAATGCAGTTTTCCTTGGGATAATGGCAGTCTTTTCTGCACCAGAAATACTGCACAGTAGTGTTTTAACAGGAGGAAGTAAGGGTAAAATTTAATTGGAACAACAGGAGAAATTTAGGCAGATAGGACATAAATACCTGTTGGAATTTGACCAGGATTAACTTCCTCAGGTAATTCCACAATTCATTCTGACTCAGGGTTCTGCTGTGAACATATCTACAATGTCATGAATTTTGCATTTTCCTTAATTTTCTGAGGTTAATTATTTAGGAAGTAGTAGGTAGCTGCCACGCTACATATTCCAGAACTGAAAACCATACTTGCAGCCTGCTTCTAATATACAGAGAAAGATTTTAAGTTTCAGGGCTGGGATATAGCTTTGCAAATCACCGAGAGAGACCTTTATGATAGCTTAAATATTTTGAATTATGCTCTGGATTATACAGTGGGGACATTTACCCCTTTTCATTAACTTAAGTTAAGCACCTAAAGCGGAAATGATATGAGCACTGCCATAAAATAGCTTACAACAAAAGTAAAGAAAGAAAGAAAAAAGAAAACACAGATGAGAAGGAATAAATCCTGGATTGTGTTTTTGCTGTGATTGGGGGTGTCTGCTCTTGACTGCCAAGATGGCCTGAAGATGGGGCAATAGAAGGCCTTCTTCCAGCTCTCACCAGCTGAATCCAAAATGTATCTGATTATGACTATGAGAAATTCCTTCTTATATCTGAAGTCGATCAGCAGGTTAATCTCTCTTCTTTTTCTCTCAGGATGGTCATAAGGGGTCTGGTCCTCCCAGGTTCACAGTCTAGTTAGATGCTCATAATGTCCCTTAACTCACCGAGTTAAGACAGAGTAAGAAGAGAATCTAGGTATCTAAATACAGATTAACATGCTGAGCTTCTAGGGTCCAAGTCTGTTTGTTGATTTGTCATTGCTTCTAATAGAGGTCTGAGAGTATTAGCACAGTTCTGCTGATCCTGCCTTTGTGAGGACAGGAAAAAGGACTCTATGTTATGAATCTCAGAAAAACATTCTGAGAGCTTACAAAATCTCCCTATATCCTACAGAATCCTACAGAGTTATTGCTTTCTTTGAAATGCTGTGCTTCAAACCTTGCTCACAAATTCAATCTGCATAGGAATTGTGTTTTTCTTTTTTCTTTTCTTTTTTCCTTGAAGAGGCCTTATCAAAAGGAAATAAATTAACTAATATATTAAAAGGAGATCGTGAACAGCAGGACAGCTGAGATGGAGTGATAAATATTTAATTCTATATTATATAACTACCTGAGAGTACTTGTTGGTACTATATATATAAAATCTGTGGCTGTACCATCCAAAGAGAAGTGAAAGTAAAGCAAATTAGATATGGCCACCGGGTCATTAGAAGAATCGCTGTTAACTTATACTTTGTGAAAATAAATTTCCAGGTAGGTCAAGAAAAGTTCAGACAAACCAAGCCTGACAGACCTCAGTCCTGAGGCCTTGCAAACTCAGTAAAAAGCCTGTTGCTCATTACTAGCAATGGTAATGGCAAATGCTGTATTACTAGCCTAAAGGACAACAGCAGGAGGAGTACTTACCTCCCCAGGAAAGCATGCTGTACTTTCTTCCGTGCTTCTTTCCCTCTTCCCCTAGGTGTGTGGAGGATGAGAGGAAAACCACGCTGAGTCCATCTTTCCCTCTCTTTTTGACCTGCAGAAGAACTACATACAGTTACTACCCTATGCCAAAACTTCATAAACCCTTGAGCTGCTGACATTCTGAATCTTGGAGCTGCAAAGCTGAGTAATTTTGTCCTAAATTGCACACACGATCGCAATGACATAAAACATTAAAGTTAACTGCTGATGAACCTATTCCATTACTTTTAATAACATTATATCTGTGTTTGTCTGCTCAATGCAATGATAACTTGGTGGAGGAGAATTAATTCCACGTATTATCCACACAGGCAATAATGAGGGAAATCAGTTTCCTCTAGACATGCAGAGAGAAGTTTAATTAAATTTGGGTGTGGGCCAATTGATTTCAGGTCGGTCACTTGCTTTCTGGCTGGCGGTAGAACCTCAAGTCTCAAAGACAAGTGCAAAGCCATGTAAATCCATGAGCAAAAATGCCCATGGCTGAAGCAAGTATTTGAGACTTAAGAATAAGGAATAAAAAGCAATATTTTGAAATTAGCTGCACAGAAGATTTTTCTGTAAAGCTGCTGTTATCATCCTTGTACTCTGGGATGGCTTTGAATAACTATGAAGATGTATTTATCTAGCAAGCTGTGGGGTAATAATATTGGTCAACTGCGAAAAAAACTGCATAATACTGTCTATAATTGCCAAGATATTGTGGTGTTATGAGTGACTAGGAAAACAATATACGGACTGGGACTTGGTAAAGATAACCTCATATTCTTGAGTTCAAGTTTTGTGTTTTACTGTGTACTTACATTAAAATGATAAGTGCTTTTGAATACTTACTGAAAATGAAGTGACTTTTATCACATCCACTGCCTTCAGTGGGACAAATTCAGTGGGAAATGATTGATTAGAATTAAGCATATTATAATCATATGTGTATTATTGCTTCTTGTGGAATTAATTCTATCTAGGTATCCAAGAATTTCCGTATGCCAGTATCTTAGGAAATCAACCTATATAACTTGTTCATTTAGTAAATGTTATTTAAAACTGACTTTAGAAACAGTGAATTTTGAAAAATTAAATGAAGTGACAAATCTATTAATAGGAAATTTTATTGGATTCGTAAGAATGTAAAACATTTGGGGAAAAGATTGTCCACTTTAAAATGCATAAAAATCAAATTTCAAGTGAAGCAACACTACCGATCTACAGTAAAATAAATTACTGATGGAATAATCTCAGAAATTCCCCAAATCACTGTCTCTACCCATGAGAGGAACTTTGGAAAAAGCTTTGGGGAATATCTCTATAAAATGAAACAAAAATCACAGGACACTATATCTACAGCTATATAATAAAGCTGTGGGCTCAGTCATGCTCCAGTCTAAACGTGCAGGGCCTAGGCTTAAGTCAGCTGACAAGTGGGGGCAAGATCAAGCTGTGAATCATCTCTACATGCTTAATTTTCTCATGACCCACCTCCCAGTTCAGAGTAAACCCAAAATCTGGCTGAGAGTATTTTTACTTCTCTAAAAAGAAGGACAACTTACAGCCTAAAAGCTGAACATGGCCAAGGGGCTCCTGGAGCCTGGCAAAGGCAGGAGTGGAGGAGTGAATTTCTGGAGGAATGAACAGATTTGTTAGAGCTGTACTAAGCTGTTACTGTTTATTAAATTCAATTTGTCAAAGGTGTAATATAAATTACTCTATCAGTTGTTTGCAAATGGCATCATTCTGTACGGGAAAGGGTAAAGAAAGGGTAAAGCAATGTATTTAACTTGCAATGAGCATCTAAGATCTGTCATCCTAGAAAGCTGGAACTGACACGTTCACCAATATAGAAATGCAAGAAGCACCATGTGCTCTGTGACCTTGCCCCTCTTCTCCCCTCGCCCTCCCCCCCCACCTTTCTGTGGAAAATATGAAGTGTAGCAGGAAAACTGTATAGCCAGACATGCCTATGAATCCTAGACAATATATGTTGCAAGAAAGCTGAAATTGCTATACCGAGTCATCATATCAAACTACTGGGAGTAACATTGTCAATAGCAAATTACTATGTTGCAAGACAGCAGGTAGCAGAGGAAGCTTCTTGCGGGGACAGATGGATCAGAGATACAGTAGCTTACACACCACTGGAGAGGATTACCAATGAAGCCCCAAAGGAAGATGAACAATTTGATAAAATTTGGACAGAGACTTTAGTAGCACGGGAAAGAAGCTCTTTCAGTGAAATCCTCTCCTTCTATGCTAGGCACGTCAGGCGAGAGGCTATGTTGTGCCTCTAGGAGATGCAGCGCAGAACTCCAAGCCAGGAGTCGAAAGGGAAAATAATGACTTTACGTTGCCTCTGTATCCTCAAAATTCTGGGCAGCCCCTGCAGAGATGGCCTGAATTTCTGCAGTTGTGTGCTGCAGCCATACATCCGGCACATCCGTGCTGTTCCAGTGTGGCTCTGTTCCCTCCTTGCCCCAAATAAAGCAGGAGTTTGGAAGACAGGTTATACAAATGTGCTATCTGCAAGCCACTCATCTTGACAGAGATATGTGCCATGAAAAATCTTAGTTTAAATGGTTAGGAGTTGGGCAAAGCAATAAGCAACTGGAAAGAGTATTAAAATAAGAAGAATAAGAAAAGCCTTGGTGATATCCTAGAGGTTTGTTTTCTGGAGACGACTGTGTTTTAAAGTCCTTATTTAATTGATTATCTATGCAAAAACTAACAAAACTTCCAGATTTTTGATACTTGATATACTACATTCACTGTAAGAGTTACCCCATGTCAGCAATGGTCCACTCCAAAACTTTAGGTCTGTAAATTTTATTTAGGAAGGTTTCAAACCAATATTACATTGTATTGTCTTGTGTTTCTGATAAATGTAATGCTTTTACCTGTGAAAAAACGTAAAGAAATGATTCTTTTGTGTGTATAGATTTTTTTAAAACTTAAAAATTTTAAGGAAACACTTTTCAGCCAGACAACTTTATTCAAAAATTAACATTTCGAGTGTTGCCATCATCTTTCAGGATTTCCAAGTGGCTCGACTCCCATCCCTGACATGTTTTTCTGTGAGCAGCCTGCCGTCCTGTTTAATCAACAGAGCTGCAAAGCCAGCTATCTCTCATGCTGTGGTTATCTCGCATTGTACAGTACATAATGGCGCTAGTTCTGCTGATAACAAAGAGCACGCAGAGGGAATGTGGCACGGCGTGCTTGTTATCTGCCGCTCAGCTAAACACACCTCTTTCTCTCTTGGCTCTTATCCATGCAAAAATGCTCCAAACAAGTTACTCCTAGCGTTAACGCTGCACGGGCCATGCGGTTAAGACCGAGGCCCTTTGCCTATTTTAGGACGGCGTTTGCCGACGCTAGAAAAACCTGCCGGCTTGATATATCGGTTGTCAACCTTTTGGAAGGCAGTGCAAAGTGGCGCCGCAGGCAGCCGGCCTTATACAGCTCACTAGAATCCTTCGGATACTCTGAGAGCGTAAGGCGGGGAGATTGACCCTAAAGCTGTTCCTGGTTGACCTCAGACCTGCAAAAAGGAAAGCAATCCAGGTCTATTCCTTTTCATTTCCTACAAAATATGAAAGCTGATAAGCTTTGGTCTCTCTCCTGGCAATAAGAAAACAGTTAAATTGAACCTTCACTTCAGTTAGGAAACAATCTAGTGGCTTCCGTTCTCACAGGTCTGCGACTCACCAAAGGTGAAAGCTTCTTTCTCAGAAAAAGAGCGTCTTTTATATCTTCCCTGACACAAAACGCCCTGATGGATGCTGCTCCAGTCACTCTGATCTCGAGAATTTTAATCATGATATATTTTACTGATGGTTCTGACATAGATGGGAAATTTTGATGTATCACAGTTAAACAGAGCCATGTCTGTGAATTCAGACAAAATTTGTGAGAGACTATTGCATTTTTCCTGTTGCTCTCAGTTGTTACGTCCTGATTGATCCTAAAAAAAAGTTTGAATTGGTGATGATTATCAATTTCCACAATATTTTTTTCTTAGCTTTAATAGAAAAAATTAGAATGGCCCATAGAAAAGTAGAAAGCCAAAGCTCATTAAAAATAAAGCTTATGGTTGCCTCTTTCTTGAGAACATACATCTATTAGTTTATGTGTGTGCAGTTGTGTACTGTCATGCATGAGTGTGTGACAAACAACCTATGCAAGCATATATCTACATAGCATATCCATCTTTAGAAATACATATATATAATATATTATATATTTGCAGCATGACTTTTATCAGGAGTATGAAACCTTTGTAAATATGTGAGAAAGAAACACACAAGAACAATTCTGATGTAATATTGATTTTGACAATGCTCAAATAATCTACAAAGCACAATTCTGCTTGTGTTGGAAACATTTCAGAATTTATAATTTGTAATAGTTAGTATGCCGTTCTGAACTTTTAGATAAAAGATGATCCTACAGTTGTGGTTAATGTTTTACTTGATAACATGACCTCTGACAATGTGTCTCAGCAATGGAATTCAAAGCTTTGTGTAGTATTTATGATGTGTTCATAACCCTATTACTTACTTTTAGCATTGAGCAAACACTGCATATCTTCATTCAGAATTTTAAATAAATTTACTTCAAGTGTGTTGATATAATAGTTGAGTTTGCTTTCTGCAAATATTCACCAAATGAGTAGGACTAGTGTGAAAAACTTGAGATAAGCACATTTGCTGTCAAATACACAAATATCTATTGGAAGCTGATGCTGGACTGTACATTTTGAAGTTCCTTTATGTGCTGTGCTGATTAGCTAAAAAAAATCATACAATCAAAAAACAACAATGTATTGCTTGTTACATTTAACCAGCAAACACTAATACCATCTGAACACCCATAATGAACTGAGAATCTGTGAAGTAAAAAATATTTCTTGGGAATAGTTTTTTCATAAGAATACACCTACTAAAATGTCCATTAGATAGTTTTCACTTGATTATTAATTAATTTAATGTTAATTATTTTTCATTGTAATTTAACTCTGTTTGTCAGAAATAATGTAAGTCTCCTAAATGTATATGCTATAATATAGGCAGATCAAATGTTAATAACGTATAACTGAAATTTCTCTGTGCTTTGAGTTGCAAATATCAGCTTTCAGTTGCTTATAACAGTACTACAATTAAGCCATTAAGTTTGAGATTTTCTATATTGGATGTTTATGTCTGGATGATATAAAAGAATTGTGTGCATCTGTGCATGTCTGCCTGAGACTAATAAAGCAAATGTGACAACATTTGTAAATGATCATGAATTTAAGGTTCATTAACAAATTATTTTAATAGCGTATGAAAACTGTTAATATGAAATTTTGCTAAAAAGTACGGAAATGAAAACAGTTGGCAGTCCATTCATCAAAGTTTCATTTGGATATATGCAGCTAAATAGACGTATAGAGTCTGACTGTTTTTATATCCATTTGCCGCATCTATCTCAGTTACATATATATAAATATTTTTATAAGATAAAAGAATGATTGGCCTGTATAAATATTTTGGAGAGATATTCTTAGATGACATAAATAGGTGCAGTTTCCTAATCTCTAAATGAAAGCAAGATGGTTCAGCTGTGTAAATCTAGACTTGAGAATGGCATGTACAAGTTGTGATGAATCCCAGAGTTTATTACACAGATCATCCCAAATGAGTACCAGTAAAACCTTTATATCACATATGTAGTTAAGCTATGTCACAAATTTAACATAAAAAGTGTTTCAGAAATGGTTCAGGAGGTTTTATGATTTTTTTATTGATACTGTTATTGCACTTCCTTCTACATTAAAACCAAATTAACTTGCTATTATGAGAATACTACATAGTCCTCAAAATGATTACTGATACAGTTCTGAACAAATGATCTTAAGCAACTTGTCTGTAAATCACTATGTTCTACTGTTGAGGTTTAGCATATGTCAATATACCCAAGCTAGAAACATTTGCCAGTTCTACTGAAAAGTGCCGCTGACCAGCTCTTTTCCCCTCAGTCAAAATATGTGCCTTCATTCCTGAGAATAAGGAGAAACTTAAATATCTCCTTGTTTCAGAAATGGGTGTAATTGAGGAGGAAATCCCACATTTTGTGGTGAACAAAGAAACTTTTTTTTTCTTTTGTGTAAGAATGTTAAAAAATAGCAGATGCTAGAGTGCTGCTCAGAGGTTAAGAATGCCAGAATGAATCCTGACAGAGACAAATTAGTAGGCAGAATGCAGGTGAGGCAGTCAAAGGTGTGTGATAAATGTAATTTATCACATGGATCTGCAATTTACCACATGAATATCAACATCACCTTTGTATGAGTCTGTAGTCTAATGTGGTAAACTTGTCCCCTATATTTCCATAACAAATTAACTGGTTAATACTAGGTCTCATGAACAGATAATCGAGGTATTTTCCTCCTAGTTAGTAATCAGAAGGGAATAAAGCCAATTTAAGTGGTCTTAAATAGGGGAGAGATGGTTCTTGGTCTTCGTAAGTGGAAGAGAGAGTTGATTTGGAGCCTAAGCTTTCCATGTGAGTGCTCCAAACAGTAACAGTGTATTTATGAAGGGACTATCAATGTATTAAGATGTGTGGCACTACAATACCCATAAGTTATGAGGCTACTTAAGGGAATGGGATCCATGAAGTTCCAGACAGTGCTGAGAAAACTCGTGTGGGTGTGTGTGCACATTAGTTGAGGGAAGTATTTTTGTGAGTCCTTTGGTGAAAATCTAGGATGCAAGAATGCACATAGTGCTTCTGTGGTTGATCTGGCAAAATTTAGGCACCTGAAAAATGCCAAATACTTTTTGGGAAGCTAGTACTGCAAGAGTTTTGGCATCACCATGTCAAGCTAGTTTTAAAAATCAGAGTATTTTTGAAAGAAGCATAGTAAAAGGTTTAGCTCAGTTGGTTAGAGAGTGGTGCTGCTAATGCCAAGGTGGTGGGTTCAATCCCCATATGGGCTATGCTGCGGATTGGACTAGATGATCTCCAGAGATCCCTTCCAACCTTACCGTTCTATGATTCCTGGGGAAAAATACCTAACTTTAGGAGAAGCTGCTGGGTAATAAATGTGAGGTGGATGAAGGTACCTCACTGCAGACTAGAGGGAATAGAGGAAATAAATGTTAACCTTTTAGTAATAACCTCAGCAAATCCTGCAGGCCATGGTAAGTAGTGGCACATGCAGCTTGCTGAGCAGATGGGCTAGCTCAGCCAGCTGGAGGTGCCCCACTTGCCCGATGCACTCCCCGAACAAGAGCCTACACTCCGTTCTGGCAACCACAATCTGCAAATTAGGCACTATAAATCTGACTTGCATAGTCCTGAAAAAAAACCAAAGGGGGAAGCACCACCAGAGGAGTGAATGAAGGCACATAGATCTCAATTGTCATACTCAGGCCATGGCTGAATCAACAAGTCCAACACACATCTCCAGCACCTTAATCTCCAAATCAGACCTAATTTCTGTTATGTGGCAGTCCAAAGTTGGTGCTAACTTTGAGACAATATTCTTAATTTTCTTCTACTCTGCCATTTGAGGACATATCAGAGAGCCAAGCCTCCTATGTTGGAAAATGACACTAATGAAGGACAAGAAGATGAAATGCATGGAGACAGGGGACTCTTACAGAGAAAGAAAGAGAAAAGCAAAGACTATGATGACAAAGCACAGGAGACATAAGGGTTTGTGGAGATAAATGGGAAGGAAGAAGAATACTCAAGTAGGGAATTCTTTAAAAAATACACACAAAAAAAGCACATTAGAATAATAATACCACTGTAGTTTGGCTTTGGGGTTAACATTAGTAAAAATCACTCTTGGGAGAAAATGTGTTTTCAAAGGTAACAGATTTTTTTTTCACAATCTTAAAAGCCATTTATATTTTCCCTACTGGCAATAAATACCTGTGTTTTGTGACAATGCAGCAAGTGCTTTTGTTTATATTTATATGCAAATAGTTTTATTTATAATAGTGCTTAGTACCAATATTGTCATCTCAGTTCAAGCTTATTGTCTGATTTTCTCTAGCTCCACTTTTTTACATTAAAAGTATGTTAATAGACTTAACCCTGAATTGTAGCATATTAAATAATGTCATGCTCCCAGAACAACACCTATCTATGGATTTCTAGAGACTTTACAAACTGTGAAGCAGATGCATTTCCCAATCTCTCAGAAATCATAAAAAGTGGAATAAAAACCGTCCCTTTCAAGGATTTGTCTGTATCAAGAAACACATTAGTAAAATAATAAGGAAGACTTGCACTCAGCGTTGCCCCTTCTTGGCTGATTTGGTGTCTTTCAGTGTAAATCTTATGGTGGAAATATTCTCTTTGTCTGTTGAAGCCATGCCACAGAATCGAAATAACAATCCAAACACTTGGCCTTCCCACCATGCTTTTGCTATTTCAGGGAGCTAGGCAGAGAAACAAAAGTATATAGAATGAATGGAAAATGCCCACCCAAGGAGAGTTGACTTCATTCATAAATGGTCAGCAATCATAAACAGACTTTTGCCTATGTGGAGTACCGTAGCTGCCAAAGGACATCCTTGAAATAATGAAATAACTATAGTGCCAGAGATGATGATTGAAAATCAGGCTTCAATAAATATTGATGTGCTTTATAAAAGTTGAACAGCTTGAATAGAGCGAAATTCTTTTCCAAAATATCTTGTTGCCCGGTACCTGGGTCACTGTAGTGCAAATATTATATACAAATTCAAACCTTTTCAGTTTGAGAAGGGAAAATGAAGTGAAATCTCCCACCTCCTCTAAAAGATGTCCTGTTGGGCTTTAGGATGAAAAAGAATAACCTTCTCCAATGGAGATTTGTATGAAACATTTTGTTTGGTCCCTAATTCTGAGAGAGGATCCGTGTGGGAAAGGCCCAAGAAAAGAGGCACAGCTGCTCAGTTTCTGACAGAAGGATCTTAGGTAGTTTTAGAGTAAGGCGCTTGTCTGAAGAAGCTGTCATCTGATAAACATGTAAGCAGTGTTTGGAGCAGCGGCTGGGGCAGACGTCCTGACCAAGTGATGGTTTTACTTGTGGGAGCCTGAGTGGTAGGAACCTGCTGTTTCCAGTGGTGTTGTGAGAGCACTTCCCTGCTCTCCCTTTACAAGAACTCTCACAAGGCAAATGCCTTTATTCTGCATTTTGCAGGGACTTAATCATTGGGCTTCAGACAACCACTAGTATTAAAATCAGGCACACTTGGTGAAATGCACAACCCACAAAAACACAACTACTCCTGGGACCTGGTGTACATTTAAGTAAAAAAATGGAGCCAGTAACAGATTTTAGGCCTATCCAGATTTGGTCGGCAGCTGAGTGAGGGTTTTGGGGATGTCTGGAGTATAAAGATCTAAATCTTTTCTTTGTCTTATAAATCTGGCTCCTGACTGTTTGCCACCCCTCCCCTCAGCTGCATGAAATCACCCAGCTTCAGGGCCATGGCCTCTCATAGCAAAATAGCAATAACTGTTTAATGCACAAGTTCTTTTGTGCATCTAGCCCTAGCTCATGTAGTGATTTTTGACAATTTTGGCTCAAGTTCTTAAGGATACACTGGCCATTTCTGACACACAGGTGCTTTAAGTCCAAATTCCCAGAATATTAGCATTGAAACTTCATTCTATATTATTCTTCTTCGATGGTTAACCATTTATCCTAGACATCTCACTGTTTAGTCTTATTGATATAGAGGACTGATGTGGAGAATGAAGCTAAAGAGAAGGATTTTCTTTGGGCTGGCTAATAAGATATTTACCTATGAGTAAGGTTAACAATTAAAAAGGTTTGAAAGACAGTTCTACTTGAAGGCTCTTAGGCTCTGACTTTGATATGTTTTCGATTTTACATATCTGAATTCGTACAACTGGCCTTGTACATGTTATTGCTTTCCTGGTATTTCTCATTAAACTGGTTGCCAGAAGTTTCTGAGTCAGAGACTGCTGGAGGCTGGAAGAGTAAACCAGGCAAGCATCCCTCTGTGCTTGCCCTCAGCCTACACTTTTTACTAAGCACTTAGGGAATTGGGTGCTCTTGGAGACAGAACGCTAAGTTAGCCTGACCTTGTCCCTGACCATGTACAGCTGTTCTTACATTCCTTAAAAATGCTGACATTTAGCATTTGAAAGTCATTTGTGTAAGGCAGCATTACACTATTTCCTTATATAAAATGTTAGATCAATATTAAAGTCATTCCACGTATGATGTAATGGAAACACCCACTATGCTGCAGAATGTTGCATACCAAAGCCTGCAGCATGTGGTACTGGCAGATTAGGGGAAACCACCTACGTTTCCACATGGACAGTTTGTGAGCCCACAACCATTAGAAGATCTGTTCCTTGAGAATAAGTGTTCAGATAATTTGATCTATGACACTAGAAAATCAGCAGCAGTCAGTGTGAGGAGGAAGCAGGAGAGCCAGAGGAAGGAGAACAGTATTAGGGGACTGAAGACAGGGACCCTGGGTGAGAGCAAACAGCTCTGGAGAAAAACATCCCCTTTCACTTTCCACATGCTGCTAGCTTTTTATTTGCATGAAGATCACTGGCAGTAGGATGAACACATAGTAAATACTGATGCTTTAACGTTACAACTGAGTCATAAGGACAAAGTATTGGAGTCTTAATTTTTTAGAACATTGTTTTTATGGATGGCAGTGGCCTTTGAAGTCAGTAGTACACACAGACAACACTTGGTGAATCACATCTTTAGGAAATAGCTCTATTTCTCTCAATGTGGAGTGTCAAGTATCAACAGGACTTATATTTTAGGAATTGATGGAAATACCTATTTTTGACTTCACCTACTCAAACAAAATTTCAGTATGTAATGCACCATTAAAAAGGCCACCTAATTATAGCAGTTTTTCATTAACTCAACGAATTCCTGCCTGTACACGTATAAGCCATTCATTGAGTGGTATTGCCTATTAACAGACCTCAGCTTTAACATTTGTATGCACATGTTCAGGAATAATGTTCTGGATCTACCTTTATATTTATTGCAAATGTATTTTATTAGGAGATTCAAATCCAATATGCAGAATAAAGCCACCCACAGACTATTCCTTAGGTCTTCCAGACATTTATGCAGGTGTTGAACTTTATATATGTGAAAGAGATGTTGACATTTTTCCACTTATTCTTTTAATGAGAAATGGCCTTTAAAAAATAAATAAAATGAGCACAGAAAGTCTGCAAATACAGTGATTGAAAAAGAACATTATAATACATATTTTTGTCTGTTTCTTTGTGCCTTTTTCTCATCTCCCATTTTACTATTCTGGCTTGGGCCACAGCTGTGGTTCAGTCTTTTTCACTTTTCATCGACCATTGGTTTTACAGGAGAGCTACTGATAACCTATAGTAAGACAGTGGCATATTTCAACCTGCCATCGTTGACACGGGGTGCCAAACTTCAGGATGAGATGGGACATTGTGCTCTGAGCCAACAGTAACAGCATTGCTATTTCAGAGTCTCCAATCCCATCCCCAAGAAGTGGCCACCTTCTTCGAGCACCTGTGATAGCTTGGGAAATTTTCTGAGGCATCACTGTCTTCCCTGATGTCTTCGGAGGATTTGCATGATGTGACTCCCAGAAACATAGGAAATTTGGATAGGATCCATGCCCCAACGTCCTGCCTATTCCAAAAGCCTTAGGATTACATCAGCAGGTTAGCACATGCTATGCTCATGATGATGCTTGTGTGCACTATTACTAGTCACATCAGGATACGACTGGAGCTGAAGGTCAAGGGCATCACTGACCTTAGGAGACTCCTGGCTGATGTCACCTGCATGCTGATGGCTGAGGGAGGCATTCCTACTGGGGTCACTGAGATAAGTTAAAATAGGTGCTAAAGCCCTGCATGGATGTTTGACTACTAATGGCAGACCCTCAGAAACAGGTTGGGCATACAAAGTGTTGTGGCCTGCTTTCCAGCCTTTCTGAAGCTTTAGAAAAACCTCTGCTGTCACAGTCTGGATCTGAAAGGACATGTGTCTCCAAGCTATCTTTGCTCCGTTTGTCAGAACCAAGAGGTTCTGGAATTGAAAATCCATTTGGGAGGCCAGACAAACATGCCACATACTACAGACAAACATTGTTCCCTTCCTTGACAGTAGCAAGCATGTCTCTTTCCCATGAGCCAAACTCATTTTCTCCTCTCAAGATAGACTCATTCCTTTTCTTGTGGCTGACCCTTTTTTCTCACCGCCTTCTGCAATCTGTGAGCTAGTACAGAAGGAAAGATTGATTTTCCAAGTCCTAGGCAAGCTACACCACAGATGACTTGCTAGTTCCCAAGCAAAGTTTCCCTTCCATGAACACAGTCCTGGTTTGATGATGGTTGCTTTCTCTCCCTCTCTCTTCCTCTTTCTAGACCTCCTTCCCCCTTTAGAGATGCACCTTTCATAGGCAATGCTGTTTTCCCACTGTTGATCGCGGACCCAGGCTATGCCTCTGCCTTGGCAGGAACTAGCTGTACTGGGGCACAATAGTGGAGCAAAGGAGAAACTGAAGTTTTAAAGGCCACAAAAATCCTTGGCCTGGGAAAAGGGAGCACACAACTTTAACAGAACAACGGTTTTTATTTAAGTATGGAGGAGATGAAAAATGAGCTACCTAAGCCAGCAGCAAAGAAGTTTCACAGAAGCAAGTAGCAATAACAAGCAGAGCATGCAAATAGTGAAGTAACAAGCAAATACAGTGGCATGAACTTATGGGAATGCCACTAACACAGCAACGTAGAAAGCATAACCCAAATGGAGAAATCTTGCAAAAGCAAGATGAGAAGATCAGAAACATCTTGTAGTGCCTCTGTGATGTTCCCTTTCTAGTAAGTGCTGTCCTATACAGTGTCATTGCTGGTGGCCCATGCAACTCTGCACGCCAGTCCTAGGGATGCAAGGCCCTGTGCCACTCTGCACCCAGAGGGAGAGCGTCTCTTAGCAGCTCTAGCCTTACCTCCAGGCCCAAATATTTTCCAGAGGTGCCTGCCCTTTCAGATTGCTTTTACTGGACTCATATATAAACCTCATTCAACTGATATCTGAGGGCATTTATACCTGCTTCTACTTGTGTGAAGTGGAGTAGGGCCCAAGTGCACTTCTACAGCTAAGCGGTGCTGACAACACCAAGAAGTCAATAGAGATACTATTAACAGACTCAGCTGAATGGTTAAATGTTTATGTCAGATATGTCCTTTTATTTTTGCAGGATGTGAATATGAAACCCACCATTTGCTTTATTTTTACCACATAAATTAAACTTGTAAAACAGAGTCCATCTTACTAGTCTACGAAAAATAGATTTGCAGTGTTCAGATTTGGATATTTGGATACCAGTTTTGGGGTATGTAGGACTTCCTTCAGGTATTAGCTGTGCATGCCTGAAATCTTGGGTGTTTCTCCTATCTATTTCAGTCTAAGAAAAAATGTTACATCTCAAGTTTTTGACTCTCTTCTCTCCTTAGATCATGACTAGAAAAAATTACTTTCTTCTAAGGAGGAAATGAAAGACTTCAGAATGCCTTAAAAAAGAAAAATGTATTCAGGAAGGCCTATTTTTTAACAAGCTAGACACAGATTTTTCCACTGATATAATTAATCTGTAAATTTGCACCCAAAATAAATGTCCATTTTCTTTTTTTTTTTTTAAAAAAAACCCCACACCCACTGAAAATGGGAAGCTTGTAACAGATGGAAAAAAGTCACAAGACTAAATGATTGGTACTCATATTAAATATCTTTTTCATAATACAGCAAACAGCGTATCTACTTCATGGCAGTCGTTACTACATCAAAGTAATATAAGCTGAATACAATTATGTTGAAAAAGAAATATGCTTTTTTTCTTATGAAAAGAAAGTTGTCAAAAGGGGGGAAAAAAAGAATCTCCCATGAAGACAGATCCTGATGAGATGTATGATCTTTTTTGTGCTAGAAAGGGGAGGGGAGGTAGAATAGAAAAGAGGAAACAGAAAAAGCAGCCCCAGGATAACAAGCTTTGTGTGAAGCAGAAAATCGTACCCTTTGAGGGTCATTTTCTTTGAGTTGCTGCCTCAGGGAGATAGGAGGCAGAGATTATACTTTGGAGGGAAAATGCACATTTGCTTGCGAGGCATTGCTCTGCCCTGAACCGCTCTGGAAGCAGCCTTTCTGAAGAAGAGCCATCCCCGCCTTCCTGGGGAGGTGCGGAGCCCTGCGAACGGTTTGCCTCAAATTGAGTCCTCTTCCTTAAACCCACAGACCTGAAGCTGCAAGGAAATGGTGTGATATTCTTGTAAGCTGTGGGATTCAGGAAAAGCAGAGAGCGCTGAGTGCACAGGATGTGTGATCGTGTCTGCCTATGAGGAATACAGCAGGCGCACTTCTAAAAACAGATCTGTGCTTCTAGCTGTCCCTATTCAGTGTATTTGTGAGGTCTAAGCAGCTAGTGGGAAAAGAGCCCTTGCCCTAGGAACAACTTTTCCACAGGAATGGGAATATATCTCCACTAGATGGAGCCTGAATTCTTCGGTCTTGCACTTTCACTCATTTCCTCAATATTGATTAGAGAAGGTTTTTCATTTTATGTTAGTCCAAGCAGAAGTCAGCTAGACAGAAATCTGAAGGCATTTGAAGTACATGGTCTAGGAAGGTCATGAGATGTTTATTTTGATTTTTTATTTTATCTTACAATGATCCTTACTTATTATGCATTAAACTAGACAACGAGACCATCACATCCATCACTATAATCCGTAATGCAGCTGATATCAGTATATTGGTTTTTTAATCAGGTTAACCTTAAATTCATGCTGGTTTGTAAAAAAAATAATGTAGAGGCAATGACAGCAGATGAATCATTGCACATAAGAGACACTGTTTCAAAGTGTGTGTATAGCAAATTGTAGAAAAATGTTGCAGACCCCTCTGCTTTAAATGCCCCTATGTTGTGCAAGTGGTGTATATTGCTAATGTGGGATTGCAAAAAAAAAAAAAAAAAAAAAAAAGGAAAAAGGAAAAAAAGGCGGTAACAAAATGGACCTGAAAAAGTGAATTTATAAATCAGACTGCAGCTTGTGCGTATACTGAAGTTGGTAGATCAGACCAAGCACTTTGGCTGATTCTCAATGGATTAGCTGACGGGGCTTAAAACCCTGCCCAATAGTTTCATTTCCGTGGCCTTTCTTGAAGAGACATTTTCTTTGCTTAGCACAAGAGTTCCTCTTCCTGGTGTGTTCTGAGCCAGGGCTGGCAGGACTGGCTGGACAATGACGACCGTGTAGCATAGTAGCCTTTCAGATTTCAACCTTTTTTTCTTCATAGGGTCAAAGATAAACTTCTTAGATGCTTTGAAATGCCTGACCCCCGTCTCTGGAAATAACTGAAGTGTCCAGCCTGGATCAAAGAAACCTTTCCTTCAAAAACGTTGTCAAAACTGAGATTATTTTAAAAAAGCTTTTGGCTCTGATGAAAGCCAAATGATGAAATCGGTGGTATATTTGATGGGAAGTGTTCCAGTCAGCTGTAATAAGGAGCACTACTCACTATTTTAATGACAACCTTCAATAGCAAAACTCTATTTTGGGTCCTTTATGTTCCTACCAGTGTACTACCTGGGCAATCTCCCAGTCTTTAATGTATTTTTTCCTCACAGTACACCTAGAAAATGGCATTGTCCCCACTTTACAGATGAGAAACTGAAATGCAGGAAGGTGAGGCAACTTACTGAAGGCCTTACAATCAAGCTTGCAATGGAGAAAAAAGCTTATTCCACATGTCCAAAATCATGAGCTAGTGTTGCAAGTCAGGGTACCTAGTGCTATTCCTTTATACGACCCTGATTTGTTCTGTCCAAAGCTTGGTAAGAGGCATAACCTGACAGTCCCTTTGTCCCATATATAAGAAAAGCAAGAGAGAAAGTTTCTAGGTGAGTTTTGTGGGATGCTCTTTTGGTTGTTGGGTTACCCAGAAAGAGTTGATGCTTATTTACAGAAAAATGTCAACAAAAAAAACTGTTTAATCCTTATGCTTTTGTCTTCCTGCTCCTTACTTCCACTTTGTGTTTCTGGAATTGCATGCTGCAGATGCTGTCTGTAAACTCCCACTGTAATTTTCTGTAAGGCTTTTAGCAGGTGGGAAGGTCTGTTTAAAAAAGGATGAAAATGAAAGAGGAGAAAGAGACAGCCAGACGTTATTTGGGTGACTAGAGAAAAATATTACAGTCTCTTTCAGGAAGCACAGGAAGCAGGAGAAAGTAAAACTATACATAACTAGATACGGATATCATATTTACTTACGTTGTTTGAAATTCATGAATGCCTGATTTGGTGCCCTTCCCTGAGATGGCAGACCAACAGCCTTTTATAAGTCGGAGTGCTGATATTTTCTGCTTGTTCTCAGTTTGAGAATAGAGACAGAATTTCAAAGGGAGAAAGGCAAATACAATTTCATGATGAGAAACATAGACCATAATTCTGAAGACATCGAGGCTGCAGGAAAGAGTGGCTGCAGGCCAGGTATGAATGTTCAGATATGGTTCTATTCTGGAAAATATCTGTGAAAATGATGATGTGATGTCATGTATATTCCCATGCCTTTTGTTTATATGTATTTCTCTGTAGCCTAGTAAGCATAAATAACAACACCTACCACTTTCTTGTTTATTTTTCACCTTGCAGGTGATACAGAATGGTCAGTGTACAGTTCTGACATTTGCTTTTGCTTTCTCTGTCCTGTCTTGTGCTTGAGTTTCCAAGACTGGATCTTTGTATGAAGAATTTACTGAGGGGAAATGTCTTGTTTTTGTATCATAAGGGAATGATGTTTATAATCTAGGTGCAGACCTACTGACACCTAACCGTGCCACGTCCTTGTATTGCTGCAGTGCAAAACAGCCTTTATACAAAATCCTGGGCTCTGAGGTGAAGGGTGGGTCTCAGTAGCTGTTATCTGTCTTCCGTGTTAAACAAAGAGAATGAGTAGAGCATCAGAGCAATATACCCATGGTAATCTACACTTTGAAGCAGTCTCAGTGTTGCCTTTGGTACTCATGGAAATCTCTAGATGTATCAGATCGTGTCTAGTCTATTCCAGAGGCGACATAGTCACGAAATGCCAGAGTTGGATCTATGCCTGTTAGGATAGAGTATAATCTACCAGCCCTAAGAATAGATCATTTTTATGACCAGAGGTGCAGAAGGGTCTGAAAGGAGGCCAAATTAATAGCTTATGGCTAACAGAGATAAATGTACCCTGCTTTGAGAGAAGGTTGAATTAGAGACCTTCTGAGGTCACTTCAGACCTAAGTTTTCCTATGATCCTGTGATGATCCTGTGATGATAATGCTATAAAGGAATAAAATCCCTGAAGGACTTCCATTCCCTTATCTAGTTCTCTAGGGTCCAAGAGGCTGCTGGTTTTGTGCAGGCATTAGGAGTGCTGGGAGACTGCATTTTTTGTTACTGCTGTAAAGATGTACATTGGAGTTGCCCTTGTATTGCTGGAAACCTAGTTCATCTCTTCGCAACTCTTCTGGTAACTATGGATGAAATTTTAGTAATTTGGAGGAAAGGACTCTGCTGAGGGACTGTGAAAATGGAGCTGTAACTTCTAGGTTAGGTCTGCAAAGAGAGTCTTGAGACATAAGAAAAGCACTTCTGTACAGTTATGGGACATGCTAACACTATGTTGCTGTGAGGCTAAGGGCTTTTATAAGTGTATGACAATTTGGGTATATGAAGTCATACAACAAGGAAGTGTTAAATGCAGATGTAATTCCTATATCTGGTTTAATTACAGGAAATCTTTACCTCTTCCTTTTTCTAAAGCTTGGGAGCATTTTATTTTAATTTAAGTATGTGATAATATCGAAGAAACTGAAACTAATTCATGACCCAAGAACATCCTTCATCACTTCTTGCTTCTTGTCAGAAAAACAATTCTCCTCCACTGGAAGCATAAGCCAGGAATTTCCCTGCAGGCCTAACTTTCCATTGCATTGGAACATCAAAATGCTGAACTTGCAGTCTGCAGAGAAAAGTTTCTTCCCAGAAAATATGAAAGTCATCTTGAGTTTTTTTTTTTTTTTTTTTAAATCTGTATGTGTAATATAATATGCACCTTTTACTCCCTTCCTCTTTCTGCTGCAATTGCCTCTAAAAAGGTTTTGATGCACTTCCTTGTGTGTGCACTGCAGCTGTAATGTGTTTATGGCTCAGCTGGATAACTATAGCCTAACCATGTTTGTAAATATTCCTGTCAATAAAGCTTACTGCTTGTTGGCATCTTATTCATATGTCTGCAAAACGTTGGTGAGTGTGATTTTATTCATGAGAATATTTGAAAGCAAAAGTATCGGGGAAAGCAAGTAACTTTTGAGAAAACATTTGTACTAAAATATTCTCCCAGGACAATCTTTTAAAAGCTCTATGTTGTTGGTATAATGTTCACTGAACATGTGCTGAACGTTTGCAAATCACTTGAGAGTAGGAAAAAGAGATTTTTCCTGTTCATGGAGTGCAGGTCACCCACTTCTGGAACAGATATTATCCTGTGTGATTGACATGCCCAGTCATAAATAAAGAGTGCTCATTCACCAGTTTATGAATAAACTCTAGGCTAAAATGTAGCCATACACTCGTTAAATCATACAAAAAATATTACAGCTTATCTACAGACAATTTATTGCTAAACATTTCAGATAAATAATTTGGGAAAATTAATTTGATTAGCTTTGATCTGTATGCTAAATACTCATCATTAAAAATTACTGTTTTATTTCATCATGGTTATTTTTGAATATAGCCATTTCCATTATCTATAATCCATTGATTAACCACATCAGTAATCTGTTATCAATAATCTATTGTCTAACCAGATACCTTTAATTCTATGCACCATACATTATTTAGCTATGAGTTTCTCTAGAAAAAAGTCTGGATAACCAAATGCTAAGTGTTCTTTTAATGATAAATGTCTCCTTCTGATGAAAACAGAATATTTTAATGAAATATAAAATGCATAAACTGTAATATTAAAGATGTAAATCAAAATGACTTTTAATTAAAAATGTGGTCTCTAAATTCCTCAAAAAAAAGTGAGAAAACTAGAAAAAAATCTTTTCCTCCCATTCTTATTTATGTTTTCTCTGGGAAAGAAAAAGAAATCTTTTGTATTAGGCTTCATGAATGAGTATAGATTTTTCTCAATTCCTTACTTTGCAGATTATCATGCCACTTTTGTAATGCTCCCTCTAATTTTTTACACTTTTGAGAAGCATTGTATTCCTCCAAAAGGCTTTTGAAAATTTTCCGGAAAAGATCTACTACTCAAAACAATGCAGTTTAGGATCCCAGTTGTGAAACAGTAAAATATTATGCAGCAGGATCAGGAAACTCTTGTTTCTAGCGTCAAAAAGAAATTCACACTTCCCTAACTAAACATTTTGTTAGGATAATGCTGTGCCCCTAATGATACATTTCAGAGTTTACCTAAAGTCTAAGAAAGCATGTAAATGTATGACTGGGTAAGAGTCTCTTCCTGTCTTCTAAAATCCACCATCCTTTTATAATTCCATAATTCAGGTTTAATGTTGCAGTTATGTCAGGGCACACTGTGAAAACTGCAAATGACTCACTAAATGTGGTGCTTGCTGCTCTATAGAGAAGGTGGAGAAGGACTCTTAACTCAACCCCCACCCCCCATATTTCTTGCCTTGTTTTCTGACAGTCAGCAGGAGAACATCTTTGATGAAGAGCAACTAAATGGTTCCTGGGATCCAAGTCTCACTGTGCCATGTGTAGTGTTTATGTGTGAATTTGCAGAGGGGATGAAGAAAAAGGAGGGTTTCCACCATGAGAATATCAGCAAGGAGCAGGCCCTGCCCTCTCTCAAGCTACTGTCAGAGACTTAATCAAACATGACATTTCATGTGGAAGGGCCAGGTAGGCCTGTTAGTCAGAGGGACCTCAGGAACCAAGACTTCCCATGTTTTCAAGTCCTTTGGGTGTTTATTTGCTGCTGCAGCTCCACATTTCCTTCCCTCTCAGCCGAAATAAAAAATGGAGAGTGTCTCTTGTCCTCTTGAGAAAGGCGAAGGGGCAGGAGGAGCCTTGATAGCTCCCTGCCAAGTTGGATAGACTGCCAGGACCATCCACTCCGGTTCCCAGACAGGAGGGATGTGAACCACATTCTCACACAAGTTGCTGTTGAAGAGACTGTGAAAGAAAAAGGATTGCTGAGAGGCTGATTCTATCTCACAAGCCAAGAGGGTCATGAACCCAATATGACTCTCATAGAAAAAGGATTATTAAAACCAGTCTGGGGAAAAGGCACCGTAGCATTTGGCCCACAGAATAGAATGTAGCATTATTGCTGGAGCAGGAGCAAGTATGAAATTCAGGAATGCACTCATAAGCATAACACATTTTTATTAAAAGTTTATTTCTCATAAAGCTTCCTTGACCTAAGTCTCCAACGCAATGCACTAGTTTAATGCTAGTGTAAAAGCTATTGAAACAACGGTGTCATTTGAATAGGACAGGTAGGACAGGTAAATTGCCACTAACATTTTCTAACAAACTGCCTTTGATACAACGTGCAATAAGTTTCTCAGATATGTTGGATATCCTACTCAAAAGCAGAGGCTGTTATGCTGCACATCATCATAGAATCACAGAATCAGTAAGGTTGGAAGGGACCTCTGGAGATCATCTAGTCCAAACCCCTCTGCTCAGCAAGGTCACCTAGAGCATGGTAGACAGGGTTGCATCCAGGCGGGCCTTGAAGATTTCCATAGAAGGAGACTCCACAACCTCTCTGGGCAACCTGTGCCAGTGCTCCGTCACTCTCACAGGGAAGAAATTCCCCATCACGGTCAGGCGGAACTTCCTGTGCTTCAATTTCTGCCCTTTGCCTCTTGTCCTGTCACATGGGACAACTGAAAAGAGTTTGCCCTTGTCCCCTTGACACCCTCCCTTCAGGTACTTATACACATTGATAAGATCCCCCCTCAGTCTTCTCTTCCCCAGGCTAAAGAGGCCCAGCTCTCGCAGCCATTCCTCATAGGCAGATGTTCTGCTCCCCTAATCATCTTTGTAGCCCTGTGCTGGACTCTCTCCAGTAGCTCCATGTCTCTCTTGTTCTGGGGAGCCCAGAACTGGATGCGGTACTACAGATGTGGCCTCACCAGGACTGAGTAGAGGGGCAGGATCACCTCCTTCGACCTGCTGGAAACACTTTTCCTAATGCACCGCAGGACACAATTGGCTTTCTTGGCCACAAGGGCACATTGCTGGCTCATGGTCAATCTGTCATCCACCAGCACTCCCAGGTCCTTCTCTGCACAGCTGCTCTCCAGAAGGTCAGCCCCCAGCTTGTACTGGTGCCGAGGACTCTGCACTTGCCCTTGTTGAACCTCAGGAGGTTCCTCTCCACCCAGCTCTCCAGCGTGGCCAGGTCTCTGAATGGCAGCACAGCCCTCAGGTGTGTCAGCCACTCCTCCCAGCTGAGTATCATCAGCCAACTTGCTATGGAGGCACTCTGTCCCCTCATCCAGGTCGTTGATGAAAAAGTTGAACAGGATGGGACCCAGTACTGAGTCCTGGGGTCACTAGCCACAGGTGTCCAAGTGCCTACAAAATTTCAATTTCATCTCCCAACTGCCATCATGAGCTTTTCATCAGCATCACTCAAAGTATTTCAGAAAGCAGTTCAAAGTCATGATTCCCATTTCATAGGGAAGTTGAGACACAGACTGGTGAAGGAATGTGACCTAGATAAGTTGGAAAGCCAGTAACAGCAACCTGAGTAATACCACAAGCCCCTTAGTTTTGTTCTCCTCCTCATAGTTAACAGAGCTTAAGAGAGAACCCGTCAACTAGAGAAGTGGTATGAATTTCTGCTACAGAGTTTTCTTAAGATAAAAAAATGTGATTGACCAAATTAAGAAGGATTATGTATAAACTCAGCTGGAAGACTCATTGTATGAGAATGGAAATCTTACATAGACATCTTTATTTATTATGCTAGTTCACATTTCTTTCATGTCACCTGTCCTGCGGGCACACCATTCTCCCCTTCTACTTACTGAATTTCAATGAAAAGGTGAATTGTGAACATGACAGAGGCAGGACTCAAGTCTGTATGCCAGGCTTACTCAATCTGAGCCTGAAATGTTTTCACTTAATAAAGAGAAGTTTTTTGGTTTGGGATATATCACTTCTAAAGTAAAGTGAAGAGAGAAAGTGGAGAGGTAGGAAAGCTTTTCAGCTCTAATTTGAATTCAGTCATGTATGTAGTGATCTAGATTCAGTAGGTGAGATAAAGCATTGGTGATAATAGTGTCCAGTTCAGAACCTCTCCCTCTCCCTGAAATGAATGATACCCCTGTTGGCAATTTTGGCAGAAGGGAAGAAAAATGAAAACAGCTCCTGCCATGATGTCTCAGACTGTGTGGGAGCTTACACTGTAGCTTATTCCACTAAGATGAATATGGTGGAATAAATAGTATGGAATGAGTAGTTTCTAGGTACGATGATCTAGGTCTGTCTGTCTTTCATTTAGGTTCAAAATGTCTATTGAGCAGATATGCCAAGAAGCAGAGCCTACGAGCATGAGCACTGCATAGGGTGAAGACTCTGTTTTCAGCTCCAGCTAGGATCTCTGCATGTCTAGGCTGCGCTGTCTGAATGGCTTGAGCACAGCATCCGGGTCTTTGTGTCATGCTATTGCATGATGAATGTGAGGTCAATGACTGTTGGTGAAATTTCTTAAAGCACATCATTTCCTGGAAAGACATTGATGAAACTCCTGTTGACTTCAAGAGAAACAAAATCAGACCATAGGTCAGGGTCACAAAAAGGCCTGTGACAGAGTTGGAACAGAAACTCTCAGATTTCTGTTATTACCTTAATAAAAAAATCCATCTTTCTTTCCTTTATGAACTGAAGCTCTCCATCATCCAATATATTTTTTTCCTGAAGTATTTGGGTCAGTTTATTTATGACCACAATTTACCTTAGTAGTTTGAATACTTGCCCATTTCCCAGGAAAATTTTCTACCTTCAAATGATCCATTTTATAAACTACAGCAATAACAAGGACCTTTTAAGGGACAGGGGGGAGGTAGGAGGGGATGAGGTTGTTCATTTCTGTAGAACAACTGAGTGAAATCCTAGATTTTTATTACATTTCATTTTCAATCCTTACCTTTCTATGGCCTCTGCCTCCTTACTTCTATAAACCAGACTGTTATTACCCCTAATCCTTAAACTGTCCCTTTAACCAAATTTTCTTTACTATCCAGCCTATGCAGTGTTCTCATCAAATCTAGTTTGTAAACATTCTTGGGGCACTCAGAGGACAAATGACTAGATGTTTGGAAATACATTATAAAATATTCTATTTCCTGTAGCTTAATGGAAACTTAGGACTGTGTCCTAAGAAGAATTTATTTGATGTTTTGAGAAATCTTTTTACTATACAGTGTAATGTGCTGAGCATCAACCTAGAGTGCACTTTGGCTTACATGGGACTTTGTTTACTAAGCGTCACAGAATATAAGGGCAAGTTGGAGTGGATGTGAAAGTAATGCATTCTTCATGTGTATGTAATGGACATGTCCACTGATGTGAGACTGGTTTGATGTGACCATGCTTATGCTGGATAGCTCTGAGAGTGAGTTAAGCAACGGCTAAACCATTCCCTGATGTCAGCTAGGGCTGTAGTTGTTTAGCTCTGGAAAGCAATGATGTTCCCATTTCAGAAGAGTGATTCTGGATTGTACAGAAGATCTTACTGTAGGGGAACTAAATCATGAGGCCATAAAGACAATAACCTCTTGTTTTCTGTAGTGAGCCACCATCATTCATGTGTGCTACAAATTCTTTTACAGGAAGCAATAAACTTATATTCTGGCATACTTCTTAAACCATCCAAACTGCATCGTGGGTTGTTTAGGCATTGTATTTGAACCCAGTCAGGAATTTTCTTATTAAATGACTTGTCACTAGAAAAATGCTGATTTCTTGATACAAAAAATATTTTATGGAAGAATATCAATTTCCATGAGCCTCAGCCAAGGCACAGAAGAACTTTAATAGAAATTCACCTGCCAGGCAGATTTCTTGTTACTTCATCTGCTGCACTGCTAAGAGAAGAAGACTCATAAATAAAACTGTTATCCTGGATGCTTATTCTTACTTCTTTGAGATGCTCTTACTAGAAGATAGCGTTAGCCTGGAGGATAAATATATAGATGTCTGAAAATGGATAACAGCTTAATATTCATGAGCACAAACATTTTTCAGTGACATAAAATATACTAGAGAAAAATGGTATCTGTAAAGTATTAGCTAAAAATACTGGTAAATTAAACTCTGCTGTTTACCTGCATGCATCTAACGGTACTGTGTCAATGAAGAGCTTTGTCCAGCTGCCTGCCTCTGAGTGATTTCTGAACACTTTATATTCCTAGTTTATCCAAGTTTATTTCTATTCTACCTTTCTCCTCGTGAAGATTTCCTTGTTTGATCATACTCCTGGGATGTCTGACAGTGTGAGAGTTGTCTCTAGTAGTGACATCCAGTTTTCACATGCTTCTGGGTGAGAACTTGAGCTAGTTTATTTATTCTTCAAAAACTCTAAATATCCTAAACCTCTACTTTTTGGCTTTTTTCACAGCTTAAATTGCTTTATTTTCACACACACACAGGGACTCTAAGGTGTTTGCACCTAGTGAACTTTGTTAGTAAACTGTTTTTAAGCTTGGAATCATATTGTAACTAATATGGCATTTCTCAAAAAAAACCCTTTTATTCTGGTGTTTTCAAGACTGTATGTGTCTTTTTTTGTGTTACTTCAACCACACACTGTCCTTTGCCAAGAATATGTGCTTGAGCTGTCACATAAAGTCAAACTTACAGGGCCCTGGCTGATCTCGAAAAACACGAGTAATTCACCTAGGGACAGAGCATCCTCTGAAACATGAGATCTTACAGGTCTCTTGTTATCAGCTTATCAAGCTCAGAGGAATCTGTTGTCCTAACTAATTTAGCCAGGTTTGTATTGCAGTAGGTGTGCTTTCAGTGACAAAGTTAACCCCTTCTGATGGCTTCCTTGCTCATTTCTAATGCATCTGCCTAGAAAGAAGCATTAAAATTTATATTTTCCATGCTTTTCTTCAACCAAAAAATGTACAAGGGACACTTACCAGTGGTCATAACAACTTATGATGAAATGATTCCTTTTACTGTTGTATTTTACCAGTGAAAACATTTACATTGTGTTGGGGCTTTAATATACTTGAAAAAATGCAATAGCCACAGAAAAGTTCTACAGTCTCTAAATAGGCTGATCCATAGCAATCCAAGCAAATCTAAGTAGGGGCTTCTGTGACACTCTCCATTTTGCCTCTTCTTTCCTCAGTCTGTTCTTATTCCCTCTTCATTGCAGCTTCACTGGTGAACATCTGCCAACGCAACAATTTGATTCAGAGGTGAACGTGCAGAAAATCAGAGTCTTGGGAGGCAAGTTTTCCAACAGTTTGGTTCCTTGTTTTTGCTCATGGTGTGGTTAAGTGAAAGTCAATGTAGTCACAACAGAAAGAGTGGGAATATATGGCAAAGAGAAGGAGGAGGCAGGACTGTGTTACCATAGATCTTCTGCAGACCTTTGGGACCATTGCCTGGCCTGTGGTCTGTTCTTGTTGACTTCTTTGCTGGGGTCTACTTGGGACCGTACTGTCCAACCACAACCAATCCTGCCCCAGCTACTAGAATTCCCAGGACACTCCACCATCCCTCTGCCAGCTTCTGAGGTTTGCTGCTGTACACTATTTAGCCAACTAACTCAGGTAATTCCCTTCTCAGACCAGGAAAAGATGACAACAGTGCTCAAAATCAGTTTAACAAATATATATCAATCCCCACATTATGCTCACTCTTGAACTGTCCCTGTGAAAGGTGGCTATCAAGAAAAGCCTTCTTTCAGTACGTAGTTTTCTTTCAGCTCCCCCAACCATGTCAATGCTAGCAAACGAAACAGGACCGTGGTGCAGGCTCAAACTATACCACAGCATTTCCACAGTTAAATTTCTTGTGCATCCCTAGTGTAGTTTTGTCCTGGGCCAACTAGCTCTTACTCTGAGAACGCGTGAGTGTAGTTCAAGGTTAACATAGGCTACAAACCAGCTATATGCTAGCATTCCCAGTATGTATTTAGGATGAAGTGAACATGTTTTTGAGGGTGATGAATTTTGAGGCTACACAAAGTCAATGGTTCTCATGAGTACAGCAGGGCCTGTGACCTCTTAATTACAGGTATAGCTCTCTTTCCAGGGCACTGACAAGTGACGTGTCTGAACATATCCTGGGTGGTACAGATAAAATGAGTTCTCTGTTTCTGGGAAGTACCAGATCTACTGCAACTGTGTAGCTACACACAATTTCAGTTCATGTTCATTATTCCTAGTTCTGTGGTAGGAAAGGGGTTACAGCATGCCTCCTCTGCCACCAGACTGAGTGATATGGCATGCTAATAGCACTTACTCTTTCCAATATTTTAAATAGATTTCCTTTTTTTCTTTTCCCTTTAATATATTTAAAGAGAAAAGTTAAAAGATTTTTCATGGTGGTGATTGGCACATGACTAAGCAGTTTAGATCTCTGTAATAGTAATCCTCAACCTTCTTCAATTGCTTAATACTATGACAGGATCGTGTGAACCCTTTTCTGTCTTTAAGCCTATTTATTTCCTTAAGATTAATGTGACAGGTCTTGGGAGGCTACTTGGATATCAGTACTGAGAATAATGACTATTTTATAGGTAAATTTTATTCTTTGAAAAATATTACCTTATAGTAATTTTGCATGACCTTCTAATTTTTGTATATCTGCTAGATAAAGTTGAATGAAAAACAGAAAAATTAGTTTTAGACATTTTTTGCAAAGAAATTTCCTTTGGGGGATTTTTGGTCAAAAACTAATGTGCTTTAATTTTTTCCTAGCTCTAAGATATACTTGCTGTTACACTTTTGACTTGCAATTCTATATACATTACTCCAAGTTATTCTCTATTGTTTTGCTACAAAATTCCTTTAGAGGAAAAAGCATTATTTTAATTGGCTAATTTATTCCTCCTTCTTAGGCTGTATTGATTCATGAACTTTATTTTAAAAATGTAAGTAGCAGAATCCCTGCTTCCTGCCTCTTTTTCCATTCTGTTGCTTTTAAGTCAGCACCAGTGTAAGGAAAGTTAATGAAGTACCTTGTAGTCTCAGGTCTCAATATTACAGAAATGTTCATTCTTCCCATACTTTTGATGATGCAGTTTCAAGTGAGGAGAAATACACTGCACATATATATAAAAAGAACTGTTAAAAATCTGTAAAATGTATGGCAGAAAGGGAAGACACGAGCAGTGCTTGTTCTGTAGAAACACAATCCAGATTCTGTCCCTTACTCAGGCTGAATAAGCAAATGCATTTTGTTATCTAAGAATTCCTTTTTCCCTTTTATTGGTACTGCTTATGGAAGTGATTTAATGTAAAATGTTAAAATCACCAGAATGATCTGCAAGATGATTAAGACCGAGTCCCGCACTGCACTGTGCAGTCAATTATTCATGACTTCTATAAAAATTCAGTCATCAGATCCTCTAACTACGGTAATAGGCATGGGCCTTAAGAGTCTCTTGTTGCGTTGACAAGGAAAATAGCCATTCGTTTTCTGATAGATTTAATTGAAAATTGCCTACATTAGAATCTTAGGGCTCTTGATGCTCTTCAGTACCTGGGTAGGTAATATGTATACATGATTCATGGGCATATATTGACTGCAAATGTCTGCTTGTTCTTGAGCAAGAGGGACATTTAGCTTTTACAATTCTATATTGTAGGGCACACTCAGCTCTCTGTTCTTATATATATAAAAAAATCTGTGCCACATGTGCAAGCCTTGTGCAATCAGGTACACTGTAGATGTCACAACAGCCACACAACATATTTGCTTGGGTTGATATACTTTGTGTCTAATCTTAGGCAATCCGATTGCCCAATTTTCTCTATGCTAGAGCCCACATTTTGAACATCTTGCCTCACCTCTCGCTTGGATGTCCCGTTCTGGGAAAGCACTTTATGGGGTCATGAAGGCTTTTGGAGACACTAATAGTAGATAATCAGGACCAGATCTGAAAAAACCTCAGGTGGAATGTGTATGCCTATGTGCTAAGTGTCTGTCCAGGCTTTGTCTAGCCTTAGATTGATCTATCCTGAAGCAGGGTCAGAGAGATGCCTCTGAAGATATCCAGGAGCATCCTTGTGTTGATAGAGCTAAATAATTTAATGTTCAGTTTAGCGCCCACATCCAGTGAGATATGCTTCAGCAGTTTTAGAGCATGCTGACTGGACAGGATGCTTCAAAAAAAAAAGCAGCTAAAACAACTGATTTCTTTTAGAAGTATAAAGAAGTCATTGTTTCTCTTTCTGTAATAAACAAGTAGCTAAAGCACTCTTTCTGGAAATACAGATTGAGGTTAATTCCCTCCTGTTCCTTAAATGTACAAAATCATGCCTCAAATTCCTGTTTATAGAATAAGCCTGAAGAAAGTAGGTGTGTAAGCACTCACCATCTCTCCTCTTGAAATAGTGCAGAAAACAGCTGAAGGCTCAATTTAGAGGAAGGATATGGGTTAGGACACTCACAAAAAATGGGTAAGACCTAGGAACTGCTCCCTCTATTAAGCACCGTCTGTAACAATGTTTGGATAAATTACATACACAGTGCTAGATGTGGCAGCTGGACTCCTCTGAAGCAGAGAAAAGACCTGACAGTTCCAGGACAGGTTCAAGCTGTCATACAAAATAGGGCCAGCTCCTGCTACCACCTCCTTTAAATATTCTTTCAAAAAATGTGTAATTATAAGGGACACAGGAACCTGCCTGTTGGAAAGAATTCAGATTATGGATCTCAAAGATTTCTTTACGAAAGTCTGAGGGCTGGAGGGAAAATGTGTGCCCATGTCCCTGCCTGCTGTCTTTTGTTTGAGGTTGCTCATAATAGGAGTGGGGCTGAGCAAGCTGATCGTTTTGGATCCCTTTCTGATTCTCCCATGTGTAATGCGGTTTCTTGACTTTCTGCCAATAGCCAATAAAGCAGGGTTAAGTTTTGACATATGCTGTTATGGGCCCATGGGTTATGCAGGCACTTCTTTTTTCTCTGCTTTAGAGAGGCCGATGTGGGTCTAGACCATGTGCAGTTATCTCAGTATAATTCTCAATGAAAGGTTGATATGAGAGACTTTTGGAAAGTACATTGATGTATAAGCATTTGTTTATTCTTATACACAAGCACTTCTGCCTGTGAAAAGCACTGGGGGTGGTGGTTCCTGCTTATGACAGGTACTAGGCAAAGGAATTGCATGTAGCCTTTGAGGTCCAGGCTCATTTCAGCATGTTAAAGCTTCAGGACGCCATTTTAACTTGATCACACAGGGTGAAGTAGAAACATTTTTTTTTTTTTTTTTTACTTGGCAGATGACTAGAACAGATTGACTCATAAAGCCATAGATTCTGTCTTAGAAAAAGTTACTTGGTATTTTCCAGGCTAAGCTGGAGTAAAAGGGGTGCATGCTTTGGGATAATCTAAGATTGTTCTGGAAGTTATAACATCCTCACATGCTATAACAAATTTTCTTTGTGACCTTGGAGGCAAATGCATGAAATATGACATCAAGGGATCCTCTTCTTTCCCCTGTAACAAAGTAATGTGTCTACAAGAACCTGATCTCATCAAGGGGCTTTTGTACAGTTAACTTTATTTCTTCAAATATTTGGGAATAAAACTCCTGGTCCTAGCTACATTCCTTTGACAAGTACATGAAAAAGAATGGACTATTGGATATACAGGCAATCTGGTGCTCCCTCTGCCCCAACTTGGGGACCCACCAAATAAGAATCTTTTCTCTGATCTTTCACTTCCCACTTTCATAGCCGCTCAGAGGAACATGGGTATCTATTCTAGAAGGCACTAGCAAATCCTTTTACCATTTTTATTACCCTGAATTTTTCCCAGTGGTGTTAGGGGCTTTCTTTTTTTTTTTCTCTTTTTTTTTTTTTGAAAAATGCCTCTAATAAACTTGGATATTATGTCCTGTTTGGTATTTGCCAGCTCTTCCAAAATAGTATCAGCTGTTAATTGTATTCAGTTGTTGTCTTAATGATCATCAACAGAGCTGTTAAATAAGATTGGATTTAACATGAGACTATGAAAACTGTGGATGTAGAAAAAAATGTGTTCATTGTACAATTTTTCTTTTTTATAACTAGAGATTGTTGAATAAAGTACAGCATCAGAAAAGAATACTGCAGCTAATATAAGGCAAGAGAATATTGAGTAACTGTGCATTTCTCCTCTTTCTGCTATTTAATGAACAGAACATACAATTTTCCTCTTTGGATTTGTATGATGCCAGAAACAACACAGAAGTAGATCAGCAATCATGTGTAATAAGCCTGCTTTTCTATCACAGAGTTCTGGGAGTTCTGGGAGAGTTTGAGATGTTGCAGAAGCCTGGAGATGGTTAAGACCACATGGTTATATGTGCATCTGATTTTACTTATTACAATATGTAGATGTAAATATGAAAAGTCCCTCTCTCGGCTGATAAAGATTTCTGGTAGAGGTAGTACTTTGATTTTCAAGAAATACTTCTTCATAATATATAGGGAGTGGATAAATCTCTCCTCTGTGTAAGATAAAGATCATCATGTTTCCAGTATAATTTATTTAAAATAATGTCGTGTCAATGGAATAAGAGACCTATTTGTCTACTTCCTTCTCCACTTACTTACCTGTAAGCTAGGTGCTTAGATTATTCCCATCAAATACTATGAAAAATGTTTTCAGCAATTTCCCATGGTTAAAGCACCATGCAAAGTTGTAAATCAATGTAGTTTAGGTGCCCTCAATAGAGCTATATTGGTTTATAGCAGCTGAAGATTTAACCAGTCTTGCTGAAACCAGTAAGATTTTTTCCTGATGACATCAAAAAAAATCAGTTATGTGAATGCTTACTGCTTCAGATATTCTTTATTCTGATCTTTTCTGTTAGTGATGCAGATGTGTTAATTAAATTTATGGATACTTCTACATCTCCTGAGCCCTTACAAAAAGAATGAAGGATTCAGAAAACACAGTTTTACCTATGAACTAATTTGTATGCAATCAAGCCTAATAGCTAAAAAGTAAGGGAAGCCAGATGACAGTGACCAGATTTTCATAGATTTACAAGACAGTTCCTCTGAGTCTTCATGCAGATGATTTGTAGTGCTGTGAGACCATTTTTCCTTCCATGGATGCCCAGTGAACGTTTTCTGACTAGTTATTTTGGGTTGGGGAGCACTTGCATGTAGGCAGGAAATCACAGAGGCTGAACACGAAATGTCTAATTAGGCCACCCAGTCTATGTCCCTCCAGATGCAAGACCCTTCTCTTTGGCTTTTTCTGCCCAGCTGGACCAAAGAGCAGGATGAGACCCCTGTGTACCTCCTTCCTCAGTTTCTATGAGAAAGGAGCCAGCTGACAGGCTAAAAGAGCCGCAGTGATTGCCAGCGTATTCCCTATCCGGACGACATAGACATGTAAACTACAGATCATATGAATGAAAAGCAATTTTTAGGACATTGCTGAGTTATTTTTAGTTAAACAAGCTGAAATTCCTACTGTTTTCAATATGAATAGGAGTTGTCCTGCCAGAAACTTTATTCTATATTTCTTTTCCTCTATTATTTCATCTGCTAGCCTTAATTTGCATGTGATTGCATGTGACAGCACTGGAGATGAGAAAGGAAAAAAGAGTATATAAGCACGAGAATGAAGATTCTGATGCAATCTTCCTTGTTAAGGAAAAAAAAAAAAAAAAAGAGCTTGCAGAAATTCTGCAGTTTCTTCCACTTATGATGAGAAGCCTGTAACCTTTTCTCATCATGAGGACAATTCTTGGGAAACATAGTCCAAGTAAAATGTGATTTTTCTGAAAAGTATAGCTTTTAGAAAGGACTTTCTCTCTAAAATAGCTTCTTCAGGATCTTCCTAGGTAGTATCATCTGCTGGGGGACTATCCACACTTTCTTTGTGCCTCCCACGGCTTTCACTGAACTCAGGTAAGTCAGTTTTACCCCATCCTTTTGGTAGCCTTACTCATTTTGAAAATGAACATTATTTTTGTATTGACTATCCCTTTTGAAGTCCCTAGTAATTCTTTCATTTGAAAAGGTGATGATTTGGCAATACATAGGGGGAAAAAAACCAACAAAAAAAGCTATCTTAATTGACTCCTCTCCCAGCAGCCCACGTGTAGACAGATTATAACATTTACTTACGGATGGAATTTCTTTTAGTTTTAAACAAGTTAATTCCTTTATCTTATTAATACTTTTTAGCAGTAGAATAAAGTGACTATTTGTCCTATTTTCATCTTCATTATTGTCATCTTCTTCCCCCCCCCCCCCTTTTTTAAGGGCAGTTTAAATTTAGCTGAATTTGCTTTTTTCCATTTGTTACTGATAGACTGCTTTCTATGTGCTGACTGTAAATTTTTTTCTGGAAAGCTGCCTGGTTTCTCTCTAGAGCCTGATGTAAAGTCTTCAAAGATAGATTAAGAGTTGTTTCTTTATTTATTTATTCATAAAAAGTGTCTTCAAGAAAGAGAAGTTTCTTACATAGATCCTGAATTTCTAGCTCAAGTCTTCTAAAGATGAAGCCTTATTGCATTTTTATTTCAATAGAAACTGAATTCTCTCATTATTTTTAGAGGCATCATTTGTTAGACTGTGCAAGAATCAGCAAAACTGCAGTCAGTTAATTTTTTCATTGCCATTCTTATTAATTGATCATTGATTTTGTGTTTCATGAAGAAATGCAGAGTAGTCTGGAAAAGTGAAGGTGCTCTACGAATTGTCTGTCATCACAACAGTCGAAAGCGCTGTATGTAAGAACTTATTTCTGAGGAAATGCTTCCTGATTAACTGTTGCTGTCTGTCATTCAATCACATTCAAACTCAGCAAATATATCTAGAAAATCTCCAAATGTTTGATCTCAACCTCATTAAAATTAAGGAAAAACTTTTCCTGATAGCTACAGAAAAGGACTGAAGTTTGCAGTTGTGCTAATATTGTCTGAGGTAGAATGAAATTGCATTTTTCTTTGGTTCTCCAAAATGCAGTTGAGGAGGGCTTGCAAGGCCATCCATAGTTACCAGCTGTCCAGCTTTTCCATTTAAAATCTTAGAATTTTGTGTCAACATGAATGAATGATACTCTGATGTCTCTGAAGCAGGGAAAAAATATTTTCACATCGGCAGTTCCTTAGAGATGCTGCTCATGTTTGAGGCCATGGTTAGGCAGGATTGAATTTGAGATACTAGTATTTCAGCATCTACTTTTAGGCATCTGCATGGGTAGCAGAGAAATAAAATGAACACTTGCAAATAAAATGATCTCCTTGCTCTTCCTTATGTGTTAGTTAGAACACAAAGACTCTAGGTTTGTGTGATGTGGATTACCTTTCTTTCTCATAGAATCTGAAGTACATACTTTCACTAATACAGCCTTATTTAAAAGATTAAAAAATAATAACATAAGCTTTAAGTTATTGGTATTTTCTTCATCTTTATCTCCAATATAATGAAAGAACCTTATGGTATAACCTTAGCTGATTACAATGAAGTGGTTCACATATTTTAAACTAGCCCCTGAAATTTTTTCAGAATTTCTAGACAAAATGAGATATACAGCTAATATATGGTCCTAATCCAGTGGTCGCAGAAATCAGTGGGCATGCTGGCAGTGTGCTTTTCACCAGAGAGCAAGTTCTGCCTAAGGAAACTATAAAAAACAAATAAGCAAAAAGTTTGGAAATGCTCCTGGGAATTGCAAGCAAGGAACGTAAAATGTAGTATATTAAAAGTGAAGCTAGAAGCAGTGTAAACTCATTGTTTTTATTTGTAAAAGTATGGTGGAAACTACTGAGAATGGATAGTTCAGTTCTGAACTTTAAATAAGGCCTGGCAGTGAACTATTTTATGAAATATTTTTAGAGGAAAATTGTGATTTGTTGAAAGCATATTTTTAAAGAAGAAAACTGTTAAATCCAAGCATTATTTGAATGCAAAAGCATTTAAAAGAATCCAAATATCACAACATTTCATTTAGACAGTTTTGCAAGGCATCTGGCTTCCTAATTTTTTCTTCCAATCAAAATGTGAACAAATTGGAACAAATGTAAGCAGTCAAAATCAAATGGAAACATTTTGAAATAGTTGAAGCTAACAGTTCTTTTTGGCTCCAAAAACTCATTTTGACTCAGTAGTTCTGAGTTTTCAAACTGAATGTAACTAAAAAATTTGCAGTACCTTGAAAAGTCTAAGAAGTGGAAAAAAATGTGTTTTCAATTCTGCTCAGAACAACACTATGCAGGCTCTGTGTGTGCTAATACATGCTACCTTAACCCTATCTGACATAATTAAATTCCATTTGTTTTATTTAGATGATGATATTTATCAAATAAGGCGATAAAAGCAAAGATATAAAACCTGAATAGAAGTACATGTTTTATGCTGCTTTAAGTGCTGTTGAGTCTGAAGGAAATAATGATATCTTTATTTATTGCAATGTCTGGGAAAGAATGAAAGATTTTACAATTATTTTGACCATCACACTTAATTGAAATGAGAATGTGTAAATTTTCTGTTAGAGTAAAACAGATGGAAGTACTATAATATAGTTGCAATTTTCTCTATGTTAATTCCTCTTTATAAGCTGGAATCTCCACCTCATTACCTAACATTAATGAATTCATGCCACACAAGGTTCAGTTAAGGGAAACAATAAAGAAGTAAATGCACAAACTAAAGCAGCAATGGAATTATCATCTGAAGAAAAAACTTACATGATTCACCATGTCAGTAAAGGTACAGGAATAATTGGTTATATGGATCACTGCTCCTGCTGTGATGTATCAGAAATCACTGGATCAATCTCATATACACACATCCCTGGAGTGAGCGTGACTAGGAGAACAATTGCCTTCTTGCAAAAGAAAAAAAAAAAAAAAATAAATAATTGAGAACATTTGTCTCCATCCACTGGCAGTTTCATAAATAATGTCATGTCTTAAAAACAAGCGGATTAAAATCTTTCATTTTAGACTGTACCCAGCTATCTCAGGTATAGTATCAAACACGTCCAATTCTGTTAACTTCAGCAGTGTAGACCCTAGGTAAGGTATACACTTGCTTAGTGCAAACACTGTAAATATTAACAGAAGCTGAGACATTGTGAGTGGGTGGGACTGACCTTGGAGATGGCCATCTTTTCTATTAATTTCATTGATTCAGGTAACCTCCAGCTAGCATGAATTAGTCTTTTACACTAAACAAAACAGAGTACACGTGAAGGCTACCAGCATATTCTGTATTTAGCACCAGGCTAAATACAGAAGTTAGATGGTTAAATCCTGACTTGACCTTCTAACTTAGACAAAAGAAGTGGATGTTTTAAGTATGAACCAATGTCCCAAGCCCTGTTTGGACAGTGAGAATGTGCCAGATGCTGCAGGCTGGAATACGCTGCTTGAGCTCCTAAGGAAAACGAGCTGTGAGTGAGTGTCATTACTTTAAGTGTTATTCCTCAGCAGTGCACAATATAGACAAATATCCCTACGTTCATCAGAACCATTGCCTTCTACCATTCAGGGCATGTGCAAAGCCCTGATGAAGGCTGATGAAGGCCTCTTCAGTCTTCTGAAGTTACAAAATTTGCACTGTTTAACTGCAATGTGCTCTTACAAGTCCCAGGTCTGTCAGAAACTGGGGTTGAAAAGAAGGTTGCATGTGCCATCAATGAGAAAAAGAAATAGTTCAGAACAAGCAGGAGTCAGTTTTCACTAGAAGTCATGGTACAGAGCTCACTCTTTTTCACAACTCTCCCACGAACTGGAAGAAACAGTTTTTGTTTGTAAGTAATGTGAGAAAGTAGGCTAAATGCCTTTCACAAGTCATTTAGTCAAAGCAGCAGAAAGTAGTCATATCACTCACATTCATGAATCTTTTGAAAGACCAGTGAGTGACTCATTAGAAAGTTATGTAGCACTTGTGTGAGTCTATGTTAAACCTTACTTACCACAAGTGTAGAACAGCATTACATATATTAGCTAAGGCTGTGCTTTCCACTTTCATTACATCCCTTTCCACCTGTGTCCCAATGGGAACTCCATTCTAGTGAGTGTATAATGTAAAAAGATCAATCAGCCAAACACAATTTAATTTTAACACTGTTCCTTCCAGCCTCCATAAATATCTGCAGATTCAAAAGGTCATGGAGGGGTTGTTTAAGATGTAAATTACTCGTCTACTGGTTATTTTAGCATAATTTTTAAAATAGCTGTACTGTGCTTTTGAGGAGAGGCAGAGAGAAGCCAAAAGAATATGCTGGTAGCCTTCATGTGTACTCTGTTTTATTTAGTGTAAAAGACTAATTCATGCAAGTATTGCATATCATCTAAGAGATAGTAAAGACTGGCAGTAAAAGCCATTACAGTTTTTAAAAAATAGAAATAAATAGAAATAAAGAAAATTGAAATTTTTTTCAAAAAGTGTTTTTTGTTTTGCTTTTAATAAGTGCATGAGAAACCAGAGAGCAATGAAATAGGTTCATGGAATAGAAAGTACAGGCTAAAACGAAGGACCAGTCAAGTCTATCAAAAGTTAACACACTATGTTTCTCTTGTGCTGTTGCTATTTATATTCCAACTCAGAAAGACAGAACGTCTCGATACATATGTATCAGATTAGAGCAGAAAATACAAATTATAATATTGCACCATATCTAAAAGATACATTGAAAACATGTAAGTTGATTTTACGATATTTTTGTGTCTTCAATTTAAAAATACAATTGATCTTTATATTTCTAATAGTAAAAAGATCTTTTTTGCCATATTAACCATTTTCTCTGAGATCTGCACTTCATACAGAGATCAGTAGTTGTCTTTAAACTCATTGCTACTGTGCACAGGTATCTGGGATACTACAGTAGTCCCGCAAACTTACGAGGTTGGCCAGCTAGCGTGCTATATACCAGGGTGGTTTTAGAGAGGAGTGGCTGCCTTTCGGTTCCACAATCTATCTTTTTCTGATTTACATTCAGCTCTTGTACACACTTTCTGCACAAGCACTACATAATTTCATGTAGGGAAGAAAATACCAGACTAGCTTTACATATGGTAAAATTCTGGTTGGTGTATGTTATTTTCTCTCCATCTAGAAGGGGGTTGAGAGTCAGAGGGAGTGAGATAAGAACATGATTATGTCTTGCCATTCATTCGATTTCTTTCTCGTCATGAATGTGTTCTTTTCCTTATGACCCCTGTAAACTGGCATTAGCATTAGATGGTAAGTGAACAGACCTTTTTAAAAATATAACACTTTAACAAATTGTTTAGCAATGACTGCATGCAGACATCAGGCAAAAACACTGACTAGGATGGCAGAATTTCAATACAGAATATGAAAGTATTAAAATAATCTGTGGACTGACTGGAAAAGAAAAGCCTGATTAAATTTTGTTGATAGCTTCTGAGGCAGTAAAGGAACGAGACGTCTCCATGTCTATATTTATTACTGGAAGCCTCTGTTCATTATTCCTAGCCCCTATAGAGGGGGAATATTGTCTCCTCTTGGGAACTGAAAGGCTCAGCCTGGAACATATTGTCACTACTCTGCTATTGAGTCTGAGTTTCTGTTTTTAAGGCAGAATGGGAAAAGTGTTCTTTACCTTCGGCCAAAACTAAAAATAACCTACTATTTCCCCTTCTTTGCGAGTATAAGAAGCACTGAAATACTATAAAAAAGGGCAGGTTTGAATACTTTTGAAGTTCAGATCAAAGAGTATTGAGGGAAACCAAGAAGTGGCTAAACCTGACTCCTAGAACAGAGAGAAGTGGATGCATTCAGAAAAGCATCTACCTGTTGCCTTTTTGTTTTAATTAGGGAAGTTTTTTAAGGTTCACCAATCGCTAATTCCCATAAAACATGGTTTAACAGCTGTCCAAAACTTGGTCTGCTAATATCTGACATTAATTCTTTCATTTTTATGGTTTCACCTCTAAAACTTAGTAAATTTGATGCTGGCCCAAACTGGATAAATAAATGATGTGTGAAAAATAGTATTTTATATTTCAGCCTTAAAAAGTTTTTGTTGAAGGTGATGGTAAGGGAAATGGGAAAACCAGTAAATTATCTAGATACCAGCTAGACTATCTGCTATATGGAGACAAAAATTTTCTGAAGACAGTCACGTTTTACTATTGAATAGGACTTAAATTGAAACCTTCAATTTGATTCAGCCATAGGGTAGGACACCATTATGTTAACCTGAAACCTGTAGAATGTGAATGGCTGTATTTGAAGATGACACTCTTCATCTGGTGCATATTAAACATCTACTTTACTAGTTCTTCCATGAAGAACTTGTAAACTTGTTCTTCATGGAGCCAGTAGTGACTAGCTGAGACATAGACCAGTCCCTTGCAAACACCTGTATTTGACCAGATGAATCTTTCTAGTTGCCATGTACCTGTTACGTTTGTCTTCTGGTGCAGGCAATTTCAAATTTCTCAAGACTCTGAGAGCAGCTAAAAAAGGAACCATTTTCTTTTCAATATACTAGAGACTAAAGCCGCATCCGTGTTAGCATTTTTGTCACTCTGACTGTGACAGTTAAAGGATACGGTTTTTAGTGACATTTTCATACTGATAAAAACGACTGTATAAGCAATTATATTCACTGCTTCAAGCTTTACCTGGGCAGTTGGCATAAAATCTATTGGCAAAATATCATTTTTGCTGGCATAAGGTCCATCTCTGCTAGGAGGAATTTCCAATTTATTGAAAGTTCCTTTTAATGGAGACAAGACCTAAGAGCAGGAGATGATTTCATGTTCTCTAAGTGGTAGTTTGCCACAATTGTTTTGTCTGAAAATAAATCACCTTAAAATATTCTGACGAAGAGTATCTCATTCCTATCTGGTATGGGAAAACGGGAAGCAATGTGAGTGAAACACTAACACAGGGAAAAATTCCTTATGGAAAAGTTTTGCAGAAAATTATTTCATTTATTAACTGCTTCTTAAAAAGAAATCACATATGAGTCTAGAAAAAGGTGAAATAGCCCTACGCTTCCAGAAAAAAAAAATCAGAAAACTTTCTAATTTCCTTTCTTAGCACTGCATTAACTTTGTGTTTTCAAATATTGCTGTAATTCAGTTATGGTAGGACTGAATATCTGAGGTGAGAGAATTTCAAATTTCTAAAATGTATAATTCCATCAAGTCCTTCATAAAGGAACTAGTGTCAGCTCTGATCTTTCTCAGTACGTATTGACTATTTCTACAACACTATACTGAATGTGCTGGGACTGTTCTCTGACACTGAGGCAATGTAGCATGGAGCTGTCCTATGTCCACACCTTTAAACTCTCACGCTCCAAAACAAAGTGTCTCTTGGAAAGTGTCTCTTGGAAGTGGTCTCCAGCTCTGGATTTGTGCCTTTCATTGTTTATGTGGTGCTTGTTGACTTGGGCCAAAATCATGTTAGGGAACGTGTTAATGATTAAACACAGTAGACATCTGAGTATCAATGTCTAGCATGGAGTTTGTTACTTTTCACGTGTAATTTGTCAAAAATATCACACTATCACAGTAAGGGTTTCACATGAGGCAAATTTTCTGGACTCAGAAATCATGCAAACAGCTATAACATGAATATTTTCATACCTACTGTAATAATTATGGACAAACTATGTGCCTAAATGGACAACATACCTATTTTCTTCCTCATAGTTCCAAGTTCACTGTACTTCATTTTTCCTTACCACTGCAACATTGTGAGTGAAAGAAGCTAGAGATAATTGGATGCAAATCCTAACATGTGCTATGAAATCACACAATGGTTTGACACAGGAAGAAAGATCTAATTTAGCTAAATGAAAGAGTAAAAGAACCTGCAGGTGAAAGGAATGTGATTTCCCTTTCACGGCATTTTGTCAATATGGTAAGGCAATATCACTCCTTTGTATACTATTCCATGGAATGCTTTGCATTTAAAATGATCAGAATTTTCAATTTCATGTTTCACAAACAAGCAAAACCAAATAAATTTCAGACATATGAAATAGTTATATATTTCTATTGACACAGAATGAGGACTGCAACATAAAGACTTATTTTTTCTCCTACAAAACCCTGTGTTTTCCATGGAAATCTGAATGATTCTATAATTCCTAAATTCTGGTTAATGTTATTATAGGATTTCTTTTGTAGATGTAAAGGCTTTTGTAATGTCTTCTGGTGAATAGAATCCAAGTATTTATGAAATAGTTTATGTTCAAGTTTCTTCTGCTTTAAGGATGGTATTGGGTCACTGATTGTAAGATTTATCAAGCAGAAACATCTTGTGACAGTGGGTTAAATACAGTTTTAGGAAAACCAGAGATTGTCCTGGATATCTGCCTGGATGGCTGGCATTTGAGCCAAAAATCTAGGGGCAGAAAAAAAATTAAGGGGCAGAAGAATAGGAAGTAGATTTTGGCATATAAACTCTAGAGACTCATGAAGACTCATGGAAAAATCTTTGAATGGCAGAAAAGTGACGAACAGGCTTTCATAATAGAAAATGAGTAAGAAGAGGAGAACGTAACCATCCAAGGTCAAAACAGAAGATCTGAGATGGAGAAAACTGCTGTTCGGAAGACAAGTTATAATTTAGAAGAGAAGGATCATGAACAACCTTGGAGAATATCCAAGAGTGCTGGGAAATGAGAAGGGTGAGAAATCAATGTCAAGGGTTCATACAGATCTGTTCACTTCTTATGCTGCTAAATAGAGATTGACAGGGCTTGAGAATTCGCTGTGTGCATTACACATATCAAATGTCCATGCAAATGCTAAGCTACAGACAGGACAATTAGTTCCTTCTGTGGGATCTGAGGGAATATGTGAGAACTTTTGGTAGATACGGGAATGGAAACAAATGTCACTGTATTCAACACCTACTGGCCCCAAAGCCCAGGCTAACACCTAAAATCTTCCCTTCCCCAAGAAATTAAGCACAGGTGTGATTTTGCATTTGGCTCCCTTCACAGCAGTATCTATCAGGGAGAGGTCAATGACATGTGTAACTACCTGCTGGCCATTTATTCTTCCGTTCAACGAGGCTCTGCTGTTCCTATAAACTCACAGCTCGGAGGGGTACAGTTGATTGGATTTCCTTCTGTTCATCTTTGATTTACGGCAGTCTCCCATACCCCTTTTGTAGGTCCTTTCCTAACTTCACTGATAAGGGATTTCTGTGTCCAATTAGTAAAGCTAGTGTAGCAGGCTGGAACTAGATAATTAAAAAAATGAAAAGAGACAGAGTGACCTTGGTTCACAAACCTCCATGGGCAATTTATAAAACTTTCAAGATTTCAAGAAAAGGTATTAATATTATTATTTTATCTTTTTTTTCATCAGGAATGGGGTGATTGTTCTTACATAATTTCCAGGCCTCTCTAAAATCAAGAAAAAGGTAAAATTCTTCTTTTTTTTTTTTTTTTTTAAACTGTCCTTTAGATAATTGTACATTATGCAGTTTTCAAGTTTCAGAATGAGTGGTTGACTTTACTGTATTTTATCTAAAGGTTTATTATTCATTTTGAAGGAACAGCAGGTATTATGTCTTGTCTTTTAGCCAAAATACTATGACCGGCACCATTCTTATGGCAAACCCAGAGCAAAGGGAACTACAAAAAGCAGGAAATCCTATGCTTCATTTTATCTTACGTAAATTCACAGATTTCCTTTAGAAGGAGCAAGAGAGATATGTGCTACCTGGAGTAAAAGAAATGTAATTTGGCTCCCCGACTTGTGCGATTTAAATAATGTTGTATTTATGCCTTTAGCAAAGAACATGGGTCTAATTATACAAAGTGCTGAAAAGTAGTGAGGGAGATACAACATTTAGGTTGGAAATTCTTCTTACCTCTTTTTAACCATCTGAAAGAGAAATATGTTGTTCAGCTATTCTGGCTTCTGTGATAGTCAATGGAGAGAGATAGGCAGAGCTATTAAGAGATATCGTATCCTAGGGCAAATAGCAAAAAGAGGTGTGGGGGAACACAAGTCTAGAAGTGCCGTTCTCTCTGCTCAGCTATTTGTCTCTCTGTTAATTATAAATGTAGCCTAGATGGCCAGCTTAGACTAGATGTTTAAGTTTTAGTTGCCTAAAATTAAGGAGGATAAAATCCACCCCAATGCTAAGCCGATATATGACTCTTTGCATGCAAGTTTAAGGTGATATTTCGATTAATAAAATGCTAGCAACTTGTCTTTACACACCAGGGTTTAAATTTTTGTAACTAATTTAAAAAATAAGTACATATCTAATAAGAGTAATCTCTTGTTATCAGATATATAGGCCTGCAGATGACAAAGAAGGAAGGATAATATTTATTAATGAAGAATTCTTGGCTTTTAGATACCTTCAGTTTCCAGTAGTATTGGATTATTTAGTCTCTGCTGTGTGTCCATTTGATTCCAGGTGTCATGTTGTGTTCTATTTACCAGGATAATTTATTTTTCTCTCCTCTGTGTGTGTGTGTTTTTCATGTGTGTGCGTTCACTGAATGAAGTCTGCTCAAAAAGCTAAATATAGCTATGTGGACTGAAAACAGATAAGTGTAAACTTAAATATTTCTCTTCTCAAAAGTCTTTTACAACCAAAGGAGCAGTCTCTGGGTCTTTAGTCAAGAAACTGTATGTTATATGAAGGTGTACTCATTTCAGCTGCAAAGGAATAGAATTTGTTTACTTCCAAAAAAAGAATGTAACTCGCAAAATTAAATAATTTTATCCTCTTAATTCCTTAAAAATGTTCCCCTCCCCAAAGTACTTAGTGTGTTACAGTGTGTTTCCAAAAATCAACTTTAAATTGTTCCTGGCTCTACACAAATTTTGCCATGCGTATACAGTAGAGGCTGAAGCCAAAACATTTTCCAAAAAGCCTTTCTCTAAATATTTCGATGAATAACCCTGTCACCATTAAAATGGTGAACTTCACTGCCCAGAAATAAAAAGCACTTTCACTCATGTATCTCAGCTCTGGGATTTGTTTTGTCCGTGTCCGACACGCTTTTTCTCGTGTTTGCTTACTTCAAAGAGATATTGCAAAGCCTGGACAGCAGGGTTTTGTTATGGGTGTGCAGGCAGAGGGTGCATCCCAGATTTTTAGCGTTAAGCATTACTCTACTACTAGACAACAGCAGATTTCTTGCAAACAGTGAAGTATCAGCATTTTACTGGTAGGCACTGCTTAAGGTTCCACTTAAAACATAATGGCACACATAAAAATGTGCCCTTAAAGCCACTGCTGCTCCTAAATCTTCCCTACAGCTTTCAAATTTTCTTCCCTGTAGGTTAGCTGTTTTTCTTTTACTATGTTATATTCTCTGAGCGGTTTTTGCTGTTTTTGAAATAAACCTTCCAATTTACAATCTATCTATTATTGGTACTTAATTATTAAACTGCTTTACAATTACACTGTTCCAGTGTCTTGAGGATTTATTAGCTAGGATTTAACTCTTTGCTCACATATTTACTACCTATGCCTCAGTCCCCAGAGATTTTCCTCATAGATCTTGTTATTCCATAATGCTAATTGGTGCCAGTGGAAGATGCTTAAATGCCAAGCTATTTTCAGCTGATCTGCAGCTATTTCACTAATGAATGTGTACCATAAGCAGAATATAGTTAAAGCGCCAGTAGAAATGTATGTATTTGGATTTCTCACAAATGCTCCTGTTGAATTGGCAAAAGGGTCCACTTACTCATAAAATGCATGAAAAATTTTAGCTGGCCGATCAACATCTGTTATAGAGATAGATGTGAGCCAAAATTTCTTGTTGTAACATTCAATATTTGGCCCAGAAAACATGATTATTTAAACTCTTTATGGCTGGGTCCCAAATACAGTCTCATAGCCAGATAACCTGTCTACCAGAAAGGTAGGCCAGATTCCATATCTTGATTGAAGAAGAGGAATACTTGTTAAATAGCTAAAAGGAAACCTAGCCTTTCTTTCATTTCTTTTTCATTTTTTAAAGTTGAATTCTTATTTACTGCTTTATTTTCAAGAGCTAATAAATGGAATTGCTGCTGTTATAAATTCTATTTAACTGAATATGTAAGTAGTCAGATCCTTTGCTGACATTTGGGTATAGTTCTTTGTAGAAGCTATGCATACGCAAAATTTGATAATAAAAATTCTGTCAAAAAGTAGGATTTCAGTGAATAAAAAATTTCAGAGGAGATATGATTTTCAACATTCATGTCCAAAATATTAGCATTTCAGAAGAAAAGTTCAAAGTTGATAAAAATGCTTTTTTTTTTTTTTTTTTTTTTTTTTTTTTTTTTTTTAACTGCTTTTCCTTTTGTGGCAATTTTCAAACCTTCCAATTTCATGACAAAGGCATATATCAAAATCCTGGCTTTTTCCGAGGATACAGATTCAATGTTCTGAGCTGCTCCCCTATAAACTTTTTCATTTCCTGAGATTCTCATATTGGAACAATATCTTAGATGCTGAACAAACCTAGAAAGGAAAACATCTCCTCTGGGAAATGCTGCACTGACTGTAGAACTCTGTCTTGCAGACTACATTAAATTATCTTTGAAGGTTATCAGTAACATCCCGCTGAATATCAAGAGGTGTCACTGTTGAGCAGTAAAAGCCTTCCCCTTCCCTGAGCGAGCTGCCCTTGTGAAGTTTTAATTTTAGCTTTTCCTCACAGCTATAGAAAATGGTCTCCCACCTAACTGCCTATTAATGTTGAAACAACTTTGCTTACTCCTGAAAGCATCTATAGAATACGATAAGAAAATTATCCTTGTTACAGTAGTTGTGGTTTTTTTTAAAAAAAAAACAAAAAGAGTTCTTGCTTTATTCCAACTTCAATGATAATGCCATATTAAGGGGGTCAGTATGCAGGCTGTACACAGAAGTATGGGTGGAAATACTGTTACTCAGCAAAGAAACTGTACTGTTCTGACCTTCTGTCTGCTTTAGGGAAAGAAAGATTTGAAGAAGGACTTAAAGGAAATGGAAGACTGTAATCCAATCTCATCAGTGTTAGAAGCCCTGGCCAAGCTGCAGGTTAGGTCCTGAGCATAGTGCCTTGAGCACTGAATTTCGCCACCACTGGCCCTTGAAGATAGATCTTTCTGTTCCTGGGTTGCCAGCTAACACTACTCAGGCATCATATACTTTGTGGTATCCGTAGTCCTTTTTAAGGTTAAGGAAACTTGTCCCAAATCTGTTATTGTGGCAATACTTAGGTCATGCAAGATCTCTCTCTCTCTCTCTCTCTCTTTTTTTTTTTTTTTTTTTTTTTTCACCCCCACATTCCATTAGAAGATTAGAAGATTCTCTGCATGGAAACAGATGATGGAAGAAAGAGGAAGTTGACTTATCAAGTGTATTCTTTCTCCCCGTCCCTGCTTTGAAAAAAATGAAATCCCTGTCCTTAGGTTTCCCACAGCAGATATTCACCAGGACAGAGACTCGGGACCTCTTGGCCATACTTGTTTCTAAATGAGGGTGAAATGGTCAAAGTTACAGTATTAAACCAGTCTAAACAGAATTTTTTTTCTTTGATTACTGTGATCTTGTTGCAAATTCCAGTCTAGTAGCTGAACATTTGGCCTGTAATGATCTTTGTTTATTCTAGGCGAAATGTTTTTAAAGCTTCCATGTTACAGATAGCATCTTTTATCTGTCATGGTGTAAATACAAAGTTTCTCATTGTTAAATTTAAATCCATTTCCCTTTTTGAAGGGTTTCCTAGAAGACTCTCTTAGCCTGTGGTTACTCTGTACCGAGTAGCACATGTAGAAGCTTAAACAGGATAGAATCAATATTATTAATTTATTAAAATCAGCTCCTGACTGCTACATCCTTACTCCCTTTAGACTGGCATGGAAACAAAATGAAGTATGTTTATGTAAAAGCACATTGAGCCATTGATGTAAGAAAATTTTATCTTGATGGAGTATCTTCAAAGGGAAAGAAATCTTCCTCATGGCGGAAAAAAAGTAAAAGCTTTTTGACTTTTAATATATTTATGAGGAAGGACAGAGGTCAAAAGTTTTTCCTTATGTGTATACAGCTATGGAGCCACAAGTCTCTCACCAAAATCGAAGCTTAGGGCAGAAAGCCTGTGACGAAAGTATAGAGTTTACTTTAAAATATTTGTCATCTTTTTGACATGGTACTTTGTGTCCAACTGAAGAACTAAGTAAGTATCGAAATACTCAGAAAAGTCACTCCTGTGAACGGATAAAGGCATGAATATCCTCCTATGAGGAGAAAACAGTCGTACTGATTTTGTAAAAGCTGGCCAAGCTATAAAGTAAATATCCTTAGAGCTAGGAGAAGAAGGGTAACTATATGTGAGGGAGGATTTTGACCCGTGGAGCTTTGTGGCCCCCTGTTCTGGCAGGGGTGCTCACAGCACTGACTATCAAACCTGGAGAAACCTGGCAGAGGAGCTGGAGGGCAATCAGCTGAAGTTTCCTGGTTCTGCTGACTGTTTTTCTGAAGAAGGAGGATAAAGTAAGGCTGTTTCCATGAAATGCTTCTGTTTTAGCTCTGACAATGAAGAGGTTCTGCTGCTAGACTTGCTCATGTAACAGTGAATGGTAGGGGATGTTCAGCACAGTTTGCCTCCTGTGCTCCAGGTAATTGTTAAAAACGTCTCTCTCATCTGACTGGGGAGAGATGCCTCATGAACGTCCCTCTGAGAGTGTCAGGGGGTTCCCCAGACAACTCTACCACCATTTTTGTGCTAGAACAGTGAATTACTTGTGTAACATAGTACTTATAGTACCTTTCTTGTGTATTGGTTCCTCAGTCCTCTTTTTGAAAAGAAGACATGCAGCTACAGCTTCCAATGCACTGCTTTCCTTTTTGAGCCTGTCCGTACTTCTCGGTACAGGCAGCCTCAGCTCTCCATCACGCAAGCTCAGGGAGGCTGAAGGTTTCAGCTGGCTTCTCTGAGCTGGCTCTTTGGGCTGGGGCCAACAGTGAAGAAAGAGGACTTGCTCATAGTTCATTGAGTTCATTGAGATTTCCTTGAAAAACAGAGACTTTCTCACACCGCAAAGCTTGTAAAATTCAGAAGAGACACTTGGGCCATTGTTTGTTAAAAAACACTAATTAGATCCCAGGACTACTTTCTATGTCTTTACATATTTCTCTGTATACCCCTGAGTCTTCACCTGATCCAGGATCCTGAGTAGCTTTAAAGGACCTCTCATTAAGTGAGATTGTTTGCCCTGGTACATTTTGGTCACTAGAATAAGCTTAATGAGCCAAAACCTGCCTTTGCTCATTGGAATCTATCTCATTGTGTAAAAAGTCAAGTAACATTAATATATGTTCAGGGATATTTAGGAGCATTTAAATTTCATTTTACATGAAGAGATAGATCTTCTGAAATCACTACTGTAAAGTAGACAGTCACACCATGCAGAAGTCTGTCAGTCAAGGAAGCAACTCTGGAAAAGAAGCAATCATATAAGTCAAGTTCATAAGTACACAATAAATATAGAAGTACGGAACACAAATCATGCAGAAATGATCTCAGTTGAAAGCAGACTGGACTAGTGGGTATGGATTTAAGTACCTAATCTAAGGAAAACATTTTTGAAAAAACTTTTCTTGGGGTCTTTGTAATATTATATCAAAAAGGACTTAGGAGATCTTGTATGTGAAAACAAGAAAGTAGTAAGTAGAATTAAAGCAACTGGCTTTAATACTTTATATGGATTAATGTTAGTGTCTTGCATGGTCCCCAAATATTCTAGATGAACCTGGAAACTGAAGAGTGTGTAGGGAAAAGCCACAAAAATGGTTGTGGGAAAAAAATGATCTGCAAAGAAAGGCTTGAAGACTTTAATCAGTTTGATTAGTTAAAAAGATATTCAAGATACAACTTGCTTACAAGTCATATGATGACTTTCAGAGATGTACTGGTGGGAAAAAATACCAAAAGATCTAAATTCTAAAGCGAATATTGCAGGAAAAGTCATAATCTGAGGGCTGAAAACAAATATATGAAGATAATAGATCACTAAAAATATTCCTAATAGGGATATTGATTAGCCATTGGAACATGCTGCGACATGAAATTGTAGATTCTCTCTGGTTTCATCTCAATGCCTGATGAAAAAAGCCAGAAAGTGTGTTCCAGTCAAACATAACTCAATAAAAGGCAGAAGACAAAGGTAACTAGGTGAAATTTAATGATCTATGGTCTATAACATATGCAGTTGTTTCTTTGGCTCAGATTTCAAAGATTCATGGATTTCAAAGATTGAAAGAGACTCAAAGCACAGATTTCAAGGATTCTCCATTGTTTTCTATTGGCCTTCATAAGTGAAGGTTAGTCAGGCAAACTTAATACTCCAAAACCAGGCCCTTTCTTTATGATCATCTATGGTGCTGTAGAAAATGGCTAGGATTTTTTTAAAGTATTTGAGAAAGACAGAATCCTACAGTTCTTTAAAATCTGGTGTGAAGTAGGGTTTGAATTTACAAAGATGTTAAGGAAGGTTGCTTCTACTGGAGTTAAATGAGTGTAATCTTCTGAAAGCTTTGTGAATGTAGACCTGGGTATGGGAACACCAGCACTTTTGGGAAAATCTTAGGTATAAAATTATACATCAATTCTCTGTTAGAGTTCATGCTTTAAAGGACTGTATATCAGTGCTTTTATTGTGTAGTCCCTTTTCTGACTTCATGAGCCATAAGCCAAGAGCTTCACACCACTGAAAGCAAAATACATACTTGGCCTTGCAGGTTATATAGTGTAATTCAGCAGCTCCACACACAGCTTGCAATCATGAGATGCCAGAGGCTCCTGAGTGAGGGTCTCATTGCTCTGTTACAGGCAAGGCAGACTGGCTAAGGTGTACAGCCAGGTCCAATGTGACCCAGTGATGCTAAAGTTAGTGGACTGTGCTGGCATCCATCCTCCCACTGTCTGATGAATGAAAGCTACACTTCCTACTTGCATATAACAGGAAGGTCAGGAATCATCGTTTGGCTGTAATTGATCCAAAATTCACTCAGCAAAACAAAGGAACAAAGAGCATACGGAATTATTTCTGAAAGTATAAAGGTGCTTTTTAGTGGTGAAAGTTAATTTGAGATGCCATACAGAGCTGTGTATTGCTGAAAGTATCAAGGTTGTACAAACTAAGCTATTCTGTTCACAATTGGTTGTAACATGTTGGAGACACCTTACATATCCTCAGGAATGATTCTCTTCCATCAAAACAGTATACAAACATCAGCCAAGCAGAGAAGTAAAAAATTCTTGCTTCATCTGAGACCAAAAAAAGAAATGATTCCTTGAACATGTAGTTTATGCCTTAGCATTGACATTGGCTTGAATACTGCTCCTAGATATAGGAAAAAAAAAAATGTTCTCCCTTGAGTAATGAAAAATTGGACTTTTCTTATCTCTGAGAATATCTATTTTGGTACCTCCTTTCATTCTGATTTCTTTAAAAAATTCAATAGAAAGTTTGAATATACTCTCTGCTTTTTAGCTTTTCCAGTCTAGTAATTTTTTTCATTTGTTTTTCTTCTAATTAGGAAAGAGATTCTTCTTCTCTCTTCCACTATGCCTTTGAAAGAACTAAGAAAAGGCCTGTTTATTTCTGTTGTGCTAATCCCTTTTTCATACGGTTGTGCACAATATCTAAAATGACGAGAGCATCTGCATGTGGTCTCTGAATGTATTTATTTTGATAAGCTCTCAAGAGACAAAACATGGAAATTACCATATTCTCCTTTCTTATCTGTGATGAGTTTCCACTTCCAACTTTCTTCTGCACCCAGCATCAGCTCTTCATTTCCAAATGGTAAAACTTCAATCAATCAGCTCTATTTTCTTATTTTGCAAAGAGTTCATTAGGGCTCATGTTTGTGAGAGGCTTGTGTCAATCACTTGAGTCCTGGGCATGTTGTGCAAAGAGCTGAGAACCTGGCCATGTTCCTTTAGACACCACACTGTGATTAAAATATAATTTTGGCTGAAAAAGGTTTCCCCTGTACTTATTTTCTTGGGAAAAAAAGAGGAGAAAATGGGTTATTTCAGAGGCATTAAAGGATGTTTTGGGATAAAAGACAAAATACAAAAGAAGTGGAAGATCCTAGGCTACACCTTCAGTGGGTTTCATCTCTTTGTACCTTGGACAGAGGTTAAGAGTTGGCCTTGCAATCAAGTTACTGTGTCTTACACGGAGGTTTAAAGTAAACCAAATTACTTGCATTTCCAACAGACTGAGAGTACATACACTTACCAATATTCAGCTGCTTTGATATAATTTACTAAGCTGCAGGTGATGTATAAATCTCTCATTCTTCACGGTCCTCAAATACCAGGAGAGTAAGCTCATTAAAGTACTCTGTCCTTCCAAATGGCTTGGAAGAACTGAGTGTAGGAATTTAGCTAGAGTAACCTTTAATATTATCTCTCCCTCTCCCCTTAAAGTCCAGTTAAAAATAATTTCGAAACTTTATGTATTCTAAAAACTTCATTGAAAAACCTTTTCAGGAGAAAAATAATAAGGTTAAATAACATTTATGTTTCAATACTTTTCTTGAATATTACCTGGAAAGGACAGAACTGTGATTCAAATGTGGAATGAACAGCCACACAACTATGCCACAGCATGCACATAATTATGCATGCTCTCAATTGGCAAGTGCTGAAGTGAAGTGAGGTGAACTGTGGATTTGCCCCACTTGTGTGTGATAACTAACAATAAAGGACTTAGATTTACAGTAAAAGGTGGAGCTGAGAGTCATCTATTTTGAGCTAAACTTCCTGATAACTAGTTTTCCTTATTCTTTAGAACAATTTTCTTAGAAAATTTCTCAACATGATTAAACCATCATGATTAATAGGTTCTCCAGCATCCTACATTGTACTCCGTTCCTGTTCTACAAGTCAACACCATTTGTTCAGTATGAGTGGGTGAATATAGGGCAATGTCACTATATCTTTTCTTCTCTTCCTTTCTTAGATATTATATGTCTGAGTTTCTGCATAGATGACAGAAGGTTTCGGTAACCTGAAACCGTTAAAATATGGCCATCCCATAATTGCAAACCCATAATAATTGTCAGTCTATCCACTTTTTCCCTCTGCCAGAGGTCCCATCCACACTGCAGAAGCAGTAAAGAACAGGTAGTATGTCCAAGTTTCAGCCACTTCAAACTGTGGTCACTAAGATACGTTCTTTGCTCTCTACAACCTTGCCATAACAGAAATGGCTTGTAGCAGAGGTAGCAGCAAGAGAGTTGAAAAAGTCTTGGAACAGCCAGTTGTTGTGACATGAGATAGTATTCCTTTAGCTATCTAACTCTCTCTTCTGCTGGGTCCCATGCCACCACCTAAGCTCACTGGAGAGCATATATACGAACACGAGCCAGTAATGGTGATCGAGCTGTAAAAAAAAAAAAAAATGAAGCTTTTTTTTTTTTTTTTTTTTTTTTTTTTGAAAAAAAAGAAACTGAAGCAGCTGTTACATAGGTGCAATTTTACTTACCCGTGAAGGCTATGTATTGTGCTGCCTATTTGCTAGAAATGTCCTTGAACTTATGCCATACATTCACTCCCTCCACAGATGAATTAGAAATGTGCCTGATTTTTACACAGGATATTATATGAGCAAGATGGAGGAATGCAACCTCATGTATGCAGCCTGTGTCGGTATGATCAGATCTGCAAAGGTATCTAAGTTCCTGTTCTTGTGAGATGTCACCAGATCTAAATACATTTACTAATCCAGCCTGCTCTTATCTATTGAGAGTTCAAGTTCTGTCATAAAATTTTGCTTTTCATAAGTATAATCATGGTGTAATTCTGGTGAAATAAATGGATGCATACTATTTTTACTGGGATCAGACTCTGAATTCTCAAAAAAACCCTCTTATCATGTGATATCTAGTGACGCTGATTGATTACATGATCTAGGTGATTCCTCTTTCTCCTGATATCCTTTCTAGAGATCCGTTGCATCCCTATGGATGAAGCACTGGACAAGAAACAGGAAATTATTTGTAAAAAGTAACACTGAAGCAGCACATTTGCAGTCAAATGTATTGAATCTTAATACTTCCTTATCTTGTGCAAAAGAGTAATCACTTTAAAAATATACCCAGTAGAGGAGAAATAGTAACATTTGATATTAGGACAGAATATTCCCTTAGAGCTCTCAGAATGCTTTATCAGGAATGAGAATAGAGTCCTCCTGTAACAGAGAATAACCCCAAAAGTTGAGTGAGCAAATGATCTGCCCCAGAGCACATGTATGGCAGAGGGTAAGACAGAAATGCAGTTAAAAACTGTCTCCTGGGATATGGCGACACACCCTACACACACTTCTCATTCTGAAATATCAACGAACTTTGTGGATGCTTTGGTACAAAAATGGGGAAATGGTAGAATATATCTTCACATGAGATAACAGTGTAAAAAATATATGCTTATGTTTTTTGAAAGCCTAAATTTGGCAGTGACACAAGAATAAACTGTCTCAGCAAATACATCCTTCACCATCCTGGGAGTCAGGACTCCTCTGTGATCTGTTCTTCCTCTGTTGGTGAATTAAATGGGACAAGCCAGATATGAGAAAGGTCATGAATATACAGAAAGAGAATCAAAAGTGGGGAAAACTGAGATTCAACAGAATTGTGTAGAACCAGGAGAAAAATCAGTGAGACATAAAACAGTATTTATAGAGTGAAGAGCTGTAAAGAATAACAAATGTACTCCCAATTCCAGGCTTATCTGAACTGGGACCATAAATTGGTTGAGAGAATTTCAGTTATAATTGTAATCACTTACAGTCTTTGGATAGTTTTTTCATTGTAGGAGTGTTTCCTCCTGGAAATATTGTCTTGTAATTTAGGAGTTTCAGGGGGGAGAAAAAAACAAAAACCCCCCAAATTATTTCCACTGCAGAAGCTGCTAGGTGATGAACAGTCAGTGTACCATTTGTCTTGGGTTCTGCTTGAAAAATGTTATTTCAGGATTACTGCCTTACTGTCACCTATTCCTGTGCTACATGCAGTCTGTGCTCCAGAGATCCCTATGGCCCTTCAGTGTAATCAAATGTGCAGAAGAACAGTTACTGTTCACAAAGAATGACTGAATTTCAAGGTGTACCATCAGCTCCACAGCCATTGCATTTTTTTTTCTTTTTGCAAATGGTGCATAAAATGCAAAGTTCATTTTTGTTAGGGAGTGGTTTCATTCTTGGAAAATACACAATCATTTTGAGTTATGAAATAGAAAATAAACACAGAAGAAAAATATCATATCTAAAGAAACTTTTTTTTTTTCTCATCTAGGTTCTTTGGGAGAAAAAAAAATCCTTTCAGCTGAAATCTTGTAGGCTACCATCTCAAATTGAGGTCAACTGGTTCAGATACTCAAAAGGCAGAGAAGCCCCAAAATGGGTTTTATAATGGAAAAGTTAACTTCAACAGTGCACATAAACAGTTCTAAAGAAAGGAGGAAAGAAGTTTTTCAAAGATTTTTGAGGAGGTTGGTTTTGTTCCTTTGAAAGTGAAGCAATAGTTGAACTTTCTTCTCTTTCCAGCTTCCCCTGCTGGCTCACATCTAACTAGCTAATTAATTAATTCCACCTGGTTGCTAATAAAACATTCAGAGAAATGGCTTTGAAAGAGAAGTTAGTTCAAAAAGATAGGGGGAAGATGTAATAGGTGAGTTGTAAAGTATTGGCGAAAGACTGGGTAGGGAAGAATCAGTTCTCTGTTATATTTGTCCTTAGTGAGGGTAGGTGTTATGTGACCTACAAGCACGATCTTATTCATTAATGTGATTATGAAATGGATAAGTTCTAAATTATTAGCCAGCAGACAGAAAAATTAATTTTTTTTTTAGACTGATTTCCTTTTGTGGAAACATGGATGTTATTTTTAAGATCAGGACATCAAGGGAAAGCCAGTTCCAAGCATATGGTCACCAGTAAATTCTTTGCCAAACAAGCCTGTTTTTTTTCCCACTTAATCTTGACCTGTGATTTTCTCAAATATTTTTTATTTGCTAGCCACTGTTCTTTGATACTTTCTGTGGCTTCCTGAGCACTACAGAGCAATTCAGAAGATCTCCCTTTTGGTAGGTAATGTCCATACTGTGGTGGACAACAGTGTTTCGCTAGGTAAGCTTTGTAGCATCATTTCTGCTCACTCAGTGCTGTCATCTCTGAGTCCAATGAACAACAGTGCAGAATAGAGGAACACATACTAAATTATTTGTTTTCCTTAGCAGGCATTGATTTAATTCTTGAATTCCCTCTATTTGCCAGAAATTTTAGAAGTTGTATGAGTAACAGGTTTCTTACAAAGCACGGTTTTGGGATGCGGGGTGGTTGCCTTACGGCATAGGTGTGCAATCAATCTTGATGATTTTGGTTTGGATAAATAAGGCTCTTGGCAGCTTGATCTAAGTTTACAGATAGTCCTTTTTTGAGTTTAGGTTTGGACTAAATAACTCCCAGAGGCCCTAATCAACATAAATTTTTCTGTGATTCTACTTCATTTGTATACATGAATTTTTTTTTGTAGGTGTCCATGCCAGTTATTTTTTTTTCAGACTTTTCTATGGGGTTATCAAGCCATTTCTCCAGTCCTTTTTGTTTTAAGCTTATAGTAAAGTAACGCCTTCCTCCTACCAGCAACTTACAGCATTCTAATTTTTACAATCTGTTGTATTAAACAGAACTTAGGAGGACATAATATATTTTTTACTTGCTTTCATCAGCTTTGACTATCTTTCTTTTAGATGGCTTAAACTGAAGATTATGTACTTCTCTAGATTCATATCAAATATCTGAAAGAGTTGCGAAACAGATATCATGCATTTTGAGTAAGCTTAGCTCTGAAACATATGTGAAAGTGTCTTCATGCATGAATTACAATATTATTAAGAGGAGTCTGGTTACAGACACATAATATAGTGTGCTGATTTGGCTAGTAGTCAGGAATTCCTGGAGATGCAGTTACAGTTTTCTTCTAGTGCTCCTAGTTATCAGCAAAACCCACTCGGGGAATTATTTTCCTGGGTTATTTTTTCAGAGCTGAAAAAGGTTATATATAATATTCAACTAGAAAAAATATCAGCTAATTTTAAATGAACCAGACAGGCAGTGCCTTTCATTGCTCCTTTAAGACTGTTGTGTTGCTCTGCTGATTCTAAAATGAAATGCCTCAGCACCCTGCTTCCAGGATGGCTGGCACACGTTGCTGTGCTCATAGTTAGCACTGTGCGCAGATACCTAGTCTGAGATTGTTAAAGATGTTTATTTAAGTGCTTTATTTAAGATGTTTATTCGGTGCGTGTTGCAACACCTGATTGGCTCTCACTAGCATAAATATCCTCTGTTAGAATATGGAAGAGGTCTGGTACCACACAGCTGATGATGCACTAGAAAGAAGATACATTGTCCATAAAATTATACTGTTCAGTAATAATAAACGCTGTTCCTGCATAGTGGCTTTTTCCCTGTATGAATGCTTTATCTATTTTGATACAAAGTCCTTCTCCTCCCATTTGGTTAGACCCTCACTGACAGCACATCAATATGTAAAATACTGATACACTTTTGCCTGTAAAATTCTTCTCATGTAGATAGAAGTTACTACTTATTCTAGCATCAATGATTTCTAATGAGGCTTGGGTTTGTAAGGTCCAGATTCTTAAAGGTAAATGAATAGGGGTTAAATGCCTAAGTCTGAGAGATCTGTGGTTCAGATTTGATATGGTGTATGTTTGCACTTGGCCCAAATGTTGAAGACAGGAGCACAAGACAGAGAAAATGCTCCAAGATAACTACTAAGTCTGCTTGTGCTCCTGTAAATCTGTGGGCAGAGAGGCAACTAAAGTTTTCCCAGAAAGTTAGCTTAAGTCACAAAAGTCCTATTATTGTGCTTATGCAGATGTGCTACTGTTTACCTAAGCAGTGCATTTTGTTGCACTTCTCTAGACACATTCTAGGTTGTGCTTGCAACCTAGAATTTAAAAATGAGTGTTCAGAGGCTCCCTTTTGCAGGGATGCTCTGGGCAGGCTGAAGGCACACCAGCAGCATTCAACTATGCCCCAAACTTACAGACTGGTGGTGGTGCTGTTGCCTGGCTTTTACATAGTAGCTATGAGTGTAACATTTACCCAGAAGGCAGGAGACCCAGGTTTACGGTCAGCTTCAGCTTGAGAGAATGCTCTTAAAAAAGAGCCTTGGCTCCCAGGTCATTCAGTTGTCATAGAGAGAGCTGAACACAGCCATGACTAAATTTCATTAAAATATGTGAGCCCTAGTTCATGAAGGTTAGAAGTAAAAACAGATGATCTTGGTGAAGGGGGAAAATACTAGGTCTGATTGATCTGAAAAATGAAAAGGTAGTACAGTTTTTATATATTCTCAGACATTAGCTACTTGGAATTATACTTTCATCTGCAGTCTTGATGGAACTTTTTAACTTCTCTCTCACCATCCTGTTGCCTTTGCAAACTTCCAGCTTGCTACATCCCCACAATTTATTGAAAAGAAGGAACCTTCCTATGCTACTGCTCACTAGCAGCTCTTCTTCCCAAACAGCAGCCATGGCAGCTGGTGGAGGTAATGTGCATTTACCCTCATGTGCCTCGGAGAAACACTACAGAGGGAATAGCTTCTGCCCCATGCTTTCAATAGTTCTGCTCCTACAAGTATTTTTCATTCCATAGAATTTACTTGCTACTCTTGCATGAAGTCATTTAACTTCTGTATATAAACGCCAAAGTTATGTTTTCAATCAGTCAACCAAGTCAGACTTTGACAAGAGCAATAGGAAACTTAAACTTTTACTATATCTAATAAGCAATAAAAGGAGCATAAGAATTGCCATACTGAATTAGACTCAGGCAATACCTCGCTGGGACAAACACAAGTGTTTCAAAGAAAAGTGACAGCAGTATTGTTGCAGACAACTATAAAATAACCCATCAACACCAAAACACTCTTCATAAGATCAGGACATACGGTACCCTTCATCTAAAACATCATCTTCTTTTATTTAACTCATGTTCCAAGTGGACATCAATGAAAAGTTACCTCCACCGAGTAATTTACTTTTTCCCAGCTGCTTTTGGATATTTTGTGAATTGAGCCAAGATCATCATTCAGTGATGACAAGAACTGGGTACCTCTCAGCCTTTAAGATGAGGAGCCAATGAATATACCCAGAATTCACCTCAATATGACATTGAACTGTGGAAAACACACTTGGGGGGCATAAATAAAAATAACTGTACATTTCACATGGCAAAATAGCCAATTAGAATTATACCATAGGATAAAAATAATTCTTTATGTTGTATAAATCATGGAACTATTTTAGCCTTGAGCAATGTGGTATGGCTTTTGTCCTGGAAGCAAATAGCTGCATAATAGTTGATATTTTTTTTACATTTTTTTTGTTTAAAGGCAAAAAGCCAAAGTATAAAAATGAGTAAAATGAACTATTAGACAGATTTGAGGGCAAAAGCAAATTGCTCAAAATCAGAATAAGGTATGTTTTTACTGAAAGGTGAAATAAGAATCTTCTATATCTTTAGATAATTTTTAGAAGAATATTAGAAGGTGAACTGACAGCACAAGACTTCTGAGACTCTATTTTTCCATAGTATAAACAAGTATATTTAGCAGCAGTGCAGATCTTCTGATATTGCTTCTCCATTTTGTGACTGGTATAAGCAGAAGTTCAGCAAATGTTTTCTCATTTTAACCACTGAACAAAAAAATGGTCACTACTTATAATAAAAAACAGTTCACATGGATTCAAATCAAGGGAGTAATAGCGAAAAGGTGTAGATTTACCATCAATAATCGATCCACTCTCACAAATAATTAATTTACAATATAAAGGGAAGCTTTTCATGATATTTTCTGGTTTTTTAATTTCAACTTTTCTAAATGCTTGTTTCTTTAAAATGAAACAGATATCTGTCACCTCCTCTGCCAAAGAAACAGAGAGCAACTTCAAAAATGCCAGCCACACTCTAATATCTCATTGATGATTCAGACTTTCTTTGAAATCCCCATTAAGATAGCATATGCCTTTGTAAATTGATCTACATGATAATGCAGAAAGAAATCTGGAAAGAGAAGCTGCTTTTCTAGCTGGTGAATCTGAAACACCTTCAAAATTCTGAATGATGCTGGAAAAGGCATAATTCTCCTTGAAATCCTTTCTCACGATCAAACTTCCCAGGCTGATAGTAGTTAAAGAAGCAAAGAGCTGTGATTGCTACAGCTGGTCCGCTGTTGTATCTGTTTGTTTCCTATCTCTTTCCCCTCTTTGTTCATCTTGTTCTGTTGTAATATAATGGCTTTTTATGCTGTGTGTTTTTTGGGAGGGGTCTGGGATCATCTTTTATTAACAGAGCTGTGCGTGTTCTGAAAAAGGGAGCCTGATACCATTTATCTAAACTGCATGGGAATTCCTTGGAGGTCTCTTATCTAAGTAATGGTTTGGCTGGTTTCTGCTTACCTATTGAATTCTTTGCAGATTATGGCCCAACACATCTATCTCTGTGTTTCCTTACTAGTTTAGGAGGGGGGGGCGTAAGAAGCCATCAAGCTTACTAAAAGGACTGTAGAGGATCATGGGCACCACGCTGCACTATCAAGGATCAGAGCAGGGACCGTGCTCCTTCACAGGAGGGCCTGAATCTGTCTCCTTCCCGCTTCAGTACCCTGAAGGCACTGGAGGGAGGAGGGAACTTCTTGTACCTTCAGTGTGCACATTTGACTGGAATCTGCCCCCTCTTTGTTATAAACCACATTTGGAGACACTTGCCCTTTTTTTGGGGGGGAGAGGCCACACTGTGGTCTCAGTGTATTCATCTTTATTCTCGGTCTCATTCAGTGTAGGTATTACTAGAGCCTATTTGTTCTCGCAAATTATTTCCCTCTTTCTTTAAAGGCTTTGTAATAAGGTAGGTAGAATATTAGAATGTAGTTAAAGAACATTAAATCTTTTTTTTTCTCAGTATAAGCTTTTCCATTGACTCTAATTATTAGTTCAAATACTAACATAGGGGAGTGGGGAGGAAGGGGAAAATGATGAAAAGTAAAGCTATTCACAGATTTCACTTTGATACTCTATAGATTTCCACAGATTTTACTGCTCCTCTCTATAGATTTTTCTTTTCTTTTCTTGTCTTTTTTTTTTTCACCTTGAAAACCTTCAGAGGCTTCGCTTCAAATATATTTATGGTGGCCCCTCTGCTGACCCCAAGCAGGTTAATCTGGTGATGCATATTATATAATGTGATTACAGAAGGTAAAACCAGGCTAATAAGGTACAGTGCATGGAGTTCTTTAGTGGCTTTGATGTGTATCTTTCAATTTTCAGTCTTGCCTTTAAATAGCAATAAAAACTCTCAGTGCCAGTGGCGCTTGCACTGCTCATTCCACATTGCCATGTTAGTCTAGGCTCATGTGCACTGTACCTGTCTTGTTTCTCACAGGCATACCCTTTTTGGTCTTTTCAAAGTTACGAATACTTGAGACACTCCTACAAATTACTGTGCTGATTAAAAATCCTTGATCATATCATCTTTTAGCTTTTAAATGTGCTGTCAAACAATAGAATCAGAAATATGGGGCTGCTGCAGTTATTTCATACTAATGCTTCAAGTTCAAACAAAGTGTCAAGATGACTAAGTACAAGGGATTTTCAGAATGCTTTAATGTTGCCTCATTTCAAATCACTTCATAAGCAGCTTGGTAATGAGCTCAATAAATTCTGCTGGAAAAAAAATACGCTTGCTACCAGAAAAAAAGTAGGTTGCTCTTTTATAATTAGCCCTCTGGGCTTGTGGGAAGGAGTCTTATTTCCTGTTTGAAATCCACTTTGTTAGCGCTGTGATGTGGAGATGGCTAAATGAGTATGAAATATTGTAATTAAGTACATCACAAGCTGTTTATCTTATCAACAATGTTTTTCTTTAAAGGCTGGCTTGTTGACCACTAGTGTATTATCACGATTTTTCTCTGCCTTGCCAGCTTAATAGACAGAGGTTTACCAAACACTGCAGGGCAGAAAGATGGAAGAAAGACAGCAAACAAATGTAACTGAAACCTAGCAGCTTTCTGTCTGATGGGGCAAATGATGCCGTTCCGTTTGCTGTGAGCTGTTTATTCACCAGACAGGGAGTTTGCGAAATCGTCTGCAAGACTTAATGAAAGACTGTGGTCCATGGAGATCTTGTGGTGGCTGGCTGCGTGGTGGGTCTTTGCCTGTCCTGCTGAGCGACCTGTCTTTGTTCATGACAGAGGCAGAAAACCAGTATGACTGTTGGAAAAATGAACCGTTGTATTATTGATTGGGAGCTGAATGACTGGGCTTCCCCTTGTTCTCGGCTGTTAGTCTAAAGGCTTCATATTATGATAATCTCCTGACCTCCTCGATTTCTTATATTAGTGCAGTCAGGTAGGATGGATGTAGCCCATAACATACTCATCTATAATGTTAGTGTGTTTCATGCAAGGATCTTGAAAAGTTTGGCTAGAGGCCACATCCTGCCACTTTGATATAGTGAAGTGGTGAAGATTGCTCGTGTGGTTTACACGGACTTTACATAGCTCTGCGCTTGCAATTATGAGCATCAGTTTGTCTGTGCATAGGTCCCTGGACAAGAGGTATTCCTAGTATTTTGTTGTATTTCCTCACAGCTGTCTCTGTTTCTCAGGTGTCTTGTCTACAGTGGGCAAGACAATATGGTGCAGAGTATCTCAAGCTTTTGCTAAATTAGTCTCTCTCCAGATTATGAGGCTCTATAGATGCGTCTGCATGGCTCTGCGTACAGGCTAATTAGTACTTCTGAGAGCCAACTTAATATCTCTGCACTCTGCTGCACTGAGCCATTTACTCAGATTTACCTGATTTAGGACTGAATATATTTGGCCACACCGTTCTGAGCTACTGGGAAATCCTTTCCTATGTGGTTGTTGACACCTTCAGATAACTCTGATAGGTTTGTGAGGTGTAGCTTCCTGCTGCAGGAGCTGTATTCCCACTTTCCCTTTATATCGCATTTGTCCATTTGTCTACTCATTTTATTCTGCATAATAATTTCAAAAGATTTGATAACTAAAGAATCCTGACTGGTTGGCAGAGTGTCACGTTTGCTCTTACACTGCCGTTTATTCTTTTTGCAGCAAGTCAGTTTTAATTTTAAATGGCAAGTACAGTTTATAATTCACCAATACAGTATTCTTTTAGAATTTAGGTTAATACTACTGGGTCAGGGAGATTTGTTACCATCCATTTTCCTACTCTGCTTTAAACTTTGTCTTCTGACATTTCAGTTTGAAATAGTGCCCCCCCCCCAAAAAAAAAAAAAAAAAAAAAAAAAAAAAGCATGTTCCAGCATGGAATATCTCTAACTCCCCCAATACGAAAACCACTGCTAAGAATTTTAGTATTTCTGCTACAGTTTTATCTTCCTTAGGGGCTCTTATTGCATCATGCTTACATCTGTCATCTTACTGGCTATTTTTAAAATGTTATATTTATTATTAAGAATATATTTATTATTAATTTTATGTCTCTATCAAGAGCTTTCCTCGATCTTTTCTCAACTCTTGTGTGGTGGCTTCACATTTAACTTGCAAATTTAATGTTCTCCACACTTTTTAAATCTTTTCCTCATTTGGACATGACACCTGTCTTTTTATAAGGGTATATTAAGGATAATATTAATTCTACTAGTCTCCTTTGCTGTCCTGTTATTTATGATAACTTTTGTTTATCATTATTTGAAAATGTGGTTTTATAAGCAGTATATGTTTGCTCTAAGTGTTGAACTCTATGTCTTTAACTGATCCACATTCACATGAAGTATTTAACATTTTTACCTCTTGTTAACTTTTATTTATATTTTTACTCATTTTGATAAATTTACCTTGCCTGAAGATAAATTACTAAAACGCATAGGTTTCTTTGCCTTTCACTCTCACAAAGATACTGAATAAGAGTATATTATATTTACTACTGAAGCATGTGCCTTGATATCTACGTCTTGAACTATGTCCTGTACAGTGTTCAGATTAAATCAAGAAATTCTTCTTGTCTCCAACTCTAACAATTTCCAAGAAATGTGACTACTTTTCCCCCCAAAATTTATCTCAAAAAGAAATGAAATAGCCATTCTTTCCACACATCTAAGCAAAAGAATAGGCTGTTCATTATCAGCCAGCTGTTTCTTCACAGCTGGCTGTATTTAGGGGGAAAGTAAGGCAACTCAACCTTTACTATATGAAGGACAACTGAACTCAAGCTCCTTTGATGTGGCTGAGACTTTAGGACTACTGATTTAATAAGTTAATTAAAGTGATTATGTTTGCTGTTAAGGTTTTTTGATCATGAGCATAATTTCTATTTGCTTTATCTCATATGACATAATTGATGAACAAATAATTCTTTAGTTGATTTTTTTTAATGGCACTTTTACACTGCAACATTCATTAGACTATTTTAGAATGGATCATTGTTCCTTCCAAACCAGGCTCATGCCTCTGGTAATTGTCCATTAAGTGATGCATAAGGGGAAAGTAAAATTTACCACTGTACTCAGCTGACCTAACAGTGATATACATTATGGGAAAAAGTGCATCCTAATGGCACATGATCCACTTTTGTGCCTTGAAGCATGAGATCCAGATACAGTCTTGTCTTAGCTTTTTATATCTGCAAAAGCTGTAAATGCTCATAAAATTATCCAATTCATTTAAAACTCCAACCATAGTATTTTGGTGATGACTTTCTGTGACAGTAAATTTCAGCAGTTGATTCTAAGCTATATGAAGTACTCTTTCTTTTATATTTCTTTTACTGTTTCTGCATTTATTGGCCATTAGTTTAACTGATTGACAACCTTTTCCTGTTATACTGTAGTGTGAAAAGTCAGCATGAGGAGGGGAATGAACTTTGTGCTCAGAATCCTCCTGTATGTCTTGAATAGTTTTCTCTGTTATGGTACTTAATAAACTAAGGTACCTAGATTTTCTCAGGGCCCTGAGTGTACCAGCAAGCTCTAATAGCCCTCACCAGCCTGTAATCATTTTTGTCTCTAATATTCCTTTTTTCTCCTACTACTCCCTTTGGTAATCACAAAAATACCTTCTAGTCCATCCTGAAGGTCTCTGTGGATATTTATAAGGATCTGTACACCAACAAGTATCACATACGTTGCTGGAGCCATCCTTGCTTCCCTATTCACCTTCCAGCAGATCTGAATCAGTAAGCAAGAGTAAGGCAGATCCTTAATCCTACCAGAGTAGGATTATGGAGAGAAAGGGTTACAGGTTGCTCATGACAATTAGAACCTGCTGGTGTACAAAGGGACATGAAAGATTTTTGCTCTCTCTATTCGTACATCTATTTATGCAGCTACATCTCCATCCATAAATCCATAAGGCAGGATTCGGTTGCCAAGCATAGGTGTCTAGTGCTGCTTATGATACCTTATGGAATCTGAGGCAACCACATGGATCTTCAAAATCCATGTAAATATGTACTCCTTTGCTGGGCCTTTAATTACTATGATATTATAGACTAGTAACCTTTTTGAGGATGTATTTTTTTTTTCCTGGAACACTTACAGAGAGTCCCTCTGAATATGAGAAATTTTATGCTCAGTATGAATTAACATAAGCCTATGTAATTTTTGATTCATCCCACCTTCACTTCACTTGCTCAGTTTGATTGCTGAGTTGATGTCAGTTTATTTGCTTAGATATTAATAGGCTAGCAGCTTGATCTCTTCCCATTCCAGGTACAGTGACACAGAAAATAAGTTCTTGTGCTTGCCCCATGTTTGGCCTATGAAACAGTAAATGCAGGACAGTTTAAACATCTAAGTTTCTAATTTTTCTACTTTCAATTTCTTTGCAGTCTGCAAGGAATTTTAGAACTGGTTCAAGAAGTTTAGGAAACTGAATTGTAGTCCAATCTCACTCTTAAGTACAGTATGAGGTACACGGAGGCTAAAATTTTAGCTAGAGAGATTTAGGAAAGGTAGAAGCAGTAAGGGTAGTTGATTGTTAAAAAACATCACTTTGGGCTGGCCATGGAATTTCTATCATATGTGGCTTTAAGAAGAGGTTAGACAAATATTTGTGTGTTCAGTGGGTTAGCTATAGTTTACTCTCTTTTGGGGAGACAAACCAGATGAATCTGCAGTACCTTTTCCAGTCTCCCCCTACCCCCTCCTTTTTTTTGAGTCTATAAGAAAGAAACTGCCTAATTACATTCCCTAAGAGAGGATTGCCCATTATTTTAGAAATAAGAAACAAAATATAGAGATTTTAGGCTGAGAAGGTGAATAATAAGTGGAACTGAACATAACATAATCTCATGAGTGTAATTACATGTGTGACATAAACCATGACCTTAGGTTTTGGGATGATGGTTTTGAAAACTTAGCACTGAATGCAGGAGAGTAGAATATTCTGTAATCAATAGCAAAATTCTCTATAAGAAGAGCACATTATGAAGTCTCTGAACACCAGTATTCAATGACTTTGCATGGATGGACAATTATAACTCTTTTCAAAATCCATAATACTTTATAAGCAAGATTTTGCTGTCCTTATTGTCATAGTAAAATACCCTGATGCCATAAATACAGCTACAAGCCAAAAGACTTCTTGTTAATCCTGTTGAAATTTACACTGGTTGTTTTTAAGAAACAAATAACTCTTATTAAATCAATCATTTACCAATAGCTACATTTGTATTTGTGCACCTGAAAGTTAACAACAACTGGCCTTTGCAAGACAGAATCTGTGAATCAGTGTCACCCCCTTATACACAGCTGAAGCAGAGTTATACCACCTAAGCATCTGCCCTCTGGTAATCCCTGCTATCAAAGCAAACCAGAAAGTTCAAGTCCCATTCTACACAGTAATGAGTCGAATGGGAAAGCAAAACTCCAAAGGAATAAGTTTTCTTTGAGAAGGCTTTAGCTTTAACATTGAAAGTTTTATTCCAGATGTCAAGAGTGAGAATATAGCAATGGGAAAAGAAGGATTCAACAGTGTTTGATGTCATTTAAGTTTAGCATTCAAGTTCTAAACTGATAATTAAAAATATATACATTGATATTTTTCAGCTGTAGTGGTCAACACACTCCAAGGTTAGATTATTCAGTTCTGCAGCTTCTGAGTTATTGTTGCCAAGTATGAACGCAGAAAAATGTATGAATCTGCTATCACACTGAGTCATATTAGCAATATATACAACTTTAAAAGAACAAGTTCTACTATTCCTTCATTTATTCTTTTAAAATATTTCCTTGGGCAACTAGTATTGCTTTGGTTCTATTTAAATTGAGCTTCAGCTAATTCACACCATCCATGCAATTTTCTCACATCTATCAAGGAGTATAAAGCATATAAATGTATGTATATATGAGTTTAATGAAAACCAGAGGTAAACTTCAGTAATATTTGTATATTTTTAATATTTCCAGAAGAATAGCTCATTTTTGCCTGTTTTGATATAGGTATCTATCTATTTATCCACCTGCCTTTTACAAGTCTATTCCCTAGGAAGGTGCTTGTAAGGACTCCATCTCCATAGTGTGCGAGCACACGAGGCATAGACTAAACAGGACAGGTGACAGACTGGAAATAAAACTATACATAGAGGTATATTCAGGGCTGGGGAATGACTGCACATTCAGACCAACGAGCGGACCAGACAACTCAGACCAGAGAGCAGAGCAACAGCAGAGTTTCTTAATCACTTCTGTCCATGGTCAATCAACTAACTACACAGTTGATGGCATCAGTGGTCGTCGATAGATACAAAAACATTAGCTAAGACTCTCTAACTCCTTTCCTCACAAGAATGATGCTCTGAACTATGGGTAATTATTTGCCTTTCATGGGTAAGGTACCTTACTGAGCTGTGTACAAGGAACAGAAATTCTCATCCGAGGTGGAAGAAGTATTCTCTCTTAACTTGCCTGTTTTGTGACTTTCTCCTTAAACACACACCGGTTCCAACACGTGCACACAAAAGAACAAATATTTTTTCATTGTTTACAGAAGCTTATTTTATTTATTTAGAAGTATTGGTGACTATTCAGCACTAAATCTCTATAGGGGTTCAGCTAAGTGAAAAGATGTTTTAGTTTCTCTCCCTTGAATGAACTAATGCTTTCTGGTATCTTTACAAATGCATTTTCTTCTTTGAACTGAACTGACAATAAAATTTGTTTAGCTTGCAAGTGTGTTTGTGTTCTAAGGAGAAAGGCTTCTCCCACACACCATCCCTGACTCAGTGGTGACCCAAAGGAAATATTTGCAGAGGAAAGTTAATAGCAGAGGAATGGTGGATTTGAATATCTCATCCTGAGAAATTTTGTTTTCTCTTAGCTCGTCACAACAAGTTTCCCTGTGGTGAAAATCTAGCAAACTAGATGTCTGAACAAACCTAGGGGGCGGTCTCCTAATTCTTTCTGAGACAACTCTCAATCTCCTGTCAGCCTAATCTTCCGAGAAGAATGCTTTCCCCTAGAATAATTATAATCAGTAATCCTGTGCAAGTGATGTAACTTCTGCACCATTGTTTACCTGTCTACCTTTGGGACTGGAATCATATTGTGCTTAGACTGCTGAAATTTTGTAAAATGTCATTATTTGACAGTTTAGCCATCTGCCCTCATCCAGATGCTACCATTCTCCTAGACTGATCTGTCACTGAGCAAATGCAAAAAGCACGGCAGTCTCTGGAACCCATTTACTGTGCAGCAAAGTGTGTTCTTTGCTAGCTCAGCCTTTTCCTCCGGAATGGTGTGCATGTTCATTCCTCTTCCGAATAGTTTGTCTAAAATGCTACTGGGAGCAATCTCTCTTTCTTTTTATTTTTATTTCCTTCATCATGTGAAAATTAGCAGTTTTTGAGACATTAATTCCAGTTTTTCTATAGAAATGTTGCTGTCCCATCTTCTACTCAGGTGAATGTCACTCCTAAACTATGAGCAAATAGTGGCAGTTATTTAGATCCTATTAAAGGGTCTAAAGAAGATTAGGACTTCCTGTAACATTTTTGTTTTGCTTCTTTCTTAAACATCCTCTGTTTTTGCTTTGTCTGGAAAAATTCAGCAATTCCTTTGGGATGTTTTTGCAATTAAGTAGAGGCTAGGCCACCTCTCAGAAACCTTTTTGGTTTGTACCTTTATTTTGTCCATATTCTTTGTGGTCCCAGGTCATTTATTTGCTAGAAAAAAATGTATGTGCTTAAGTATTTTACTTAAAAATAAAGCAGAATCTAAAAAACCCTGCTACCTCAATCTGCGATCAGCTTTCTTACAGAAGAAACAACCCCATGGAGGTGAGTGAGACATGCAGTCTCGAAACACATCAGAGACATTTCAATGGAGAGAAACAGAGCTATGTAGGGGTTTGATAGAGGAACTTACTTACATTCTCTGTTCAGAATCAGAGTTTCTTAACTTACAGCAGCATTCTGACAGCTATGTGAGGAGTTTTAGGTGCTATGAATGGAAGGTATAGGATATGGACATATATGTCAATATGTAATTACTTTAGAAAAGTAGCTTCCAGGCAGAAAGATGCAACTAATGGTCTTTGGAAAAAAAAAAAAATGTATTCAACTACTTTAATCATGAGCACAGAAGAAGGAATAAATCTCATTTTCATGTACTGTCTGTAACTGATGTTATTATTTGCCAGGGTGGGAGAGGCTTGAATTATTGAAGAGGCTAATGGGATTATCTGTATGCCGAGGTATTTAAGTAGTTCTCAGCCATACAGCTGAGACTCCTGAGCTTAAGTGACTCCCAAGTGTTCAGAAATAAAAATAGTAACTCATGTTTTTCCTGCCATCCAAGGCTGTAAAAGAGAAAACTTGAGTATTATAAGAGAAGGAGTCCTATTTGTTTGAGTGGGTGTCATTAATGTGTATAAAATCCACTGTATCAGAGATCAATGAATTCTTGTTTATTCCCTGTGAAAGAGGAATTATTGAAGAATCACCAATAGATGTGGAAAAAACTGCAGAACTGCTGGCTGAGGAAAGAGAAAGATTCAAATACATTTTATCAGCAGCAAAATTAATAGGGATATACAGAGGGTGAGAGTTCAGATGGTCAGGTTTAGTCAGTGGCATGCCGGTACTTATCCTAGCAATGGTAGAAGATAATAAAACTAAAGTATCTGTATTAGACAGGGGAAGTTATCGCTAGAGTGAGAGGTACTTCGGTTATTTCCTTCAACAAATAAATCAAAAATAGATTTATTTTCTGCCTCTCTGGTGAATCATTACATTAACATTATGGTGCACTAAAAAAGGTAAGTTTTAGTCATGGATAAGTTCACTGGCAAGCTGCCCACCAGGAAATAAGTGATGGACTTAACCCTGTTTTATTTCTGGAGCTGTTTCTCAGAGAGCTAAAATATAGCTCAGTTTTGTAATCTTTTACCCTGATATTGTTTATTAATATGTAACAGTATTAATCACTTTCCAGTCCATTGGTATATATTTCCCTTGAGAAAAATCTCAAAAGCAGAAAATCAAAGATTTCTGGTATTTGGAGTGAGCACAAACTCAAACTGAGCGCACCTTTGTCCTTTTCTTATCTCTTCATGTCTCTTCAAACCTCTTTCTGACTCCTAGTACCTTTAATAATTGCAAAAACATCACAGCCACTGTTTTGCATGTTGCATAATGTTCATTCCCAGGTTAAAGGCTATCTCAGCACTGTGAGTCAGAAGAGAACAGAAGAACAAAAGTAAACTTAAAGCAGCAGATTGTCATTCTCAAACTTGTATCCATTAACACATATTTGATCCTAACTCTAAAACTGTTGCACGTGCTCTTTTATTGAGTTCATTCATGGTATTCATATACATAAAATTATGTGTGCAGACTTACTAGTGGGTTTGTGGGAACTTGAAAAAAATAGAAACTATAACTTGTTAGGGAAAAAAGGAAAAAACCCAACAACTACCATGGACACACACAAAACTTTCTTAACATGCACTATGTGCTATAGCCCCACAGTGTTATTGTCACTAAATTTGAACAAACCTGAAAACTTAAATCAGCAAGAGTGAGGCAATTCCGTGGGCCCCTTCTCTTTGAATTGCAGACCAAATAGGTGGATTTTACTTAAGGTTTCTGTAAGGTCTCTGCTGTCCCTGCCCCTCTCAGTACGTGGACAGCAGCTATACCTCACTGTTTTCCTTCACCAACAATGACACATTAGATTCCTGTTGCATAGTCTTCATTGTGGAGAGCTGAAAGTCCAAATGCCCTTGACTTAAGCTACTTGTTCTGCACAGAGTACTTTAGCTATAAGGGCCCTCAGGGGAAAATATTTCCTTTCCATGTAGGATTCTAGCACATTTTTACCCCTGTAGGTGAAGCGCTTGATTTAAACAAATAACTGCATGACCTACATGGAAGATGGTAGAGATGCCACAGAAGGAAAGAACTGAGCAGGCAGAAGCTGGAGATGCTCCTGAGTTGCATTGTATGTGACAGCACTGATGTCTTCACTTGTGTTACAGAGTAAATATCAGGCTCCATAAATCTTACTGCATAAGTAGGTTGTGAGAAGGACATGAGAAAAAATGGAGTTGGGAGGCAGCCTACAGGAGGAGGAAAAAGAAGCATAACTGTCTAGCTGGGCAAAAAATAGCTATGGAGTATGTATAAGGCTCAATGTTTAATATACCCCTGCAGCACATTTCCATGATGCTTAGTGACCTAACAAACAAGAACAGCTTGTTAATTATGAGTACCCATGCTAGATAGTATAAACAGAGATTACACTTCCTATTCCCCCTTTCTGAGTGAAACTCCTGCTTTGAGTTAAAGCATCCTCTTTCTAGCCTTATTATTTTCCTCATACTTTAGGTCAGAAAAGCTCCCTTTTGTATTCCCATGTTTTTTCTCCCTGCCCTTCATCACCCATGATCTTGTCCTTCACTGCTGCCTGCTCACAGTGTCAGCAGTTCCATCATCAGGCTTCCTACAGCCAACTGTGTTTTTATTCTTCTTATTTTCCCTTCTTTGTTCCCTGCACTGTGTATCCTTGTTACTGATGGGCTTTTTTCTATATTGTGATCTCTTTGCCTCAGCTGCCTCAGTTTTTGGTGAAGAGCTGTGCCAGAGGCAGCTGAGGCAATACAGGAAGGCAAAAAAAAAAAAAAAAAAAAAAAAAAAAAAAAAAAAAGAAAAAAAAAAAAAAAAAAGTTGAGTTACCTGACACAATCAACTTCTCTAGTGGTTATCTAATGGTGAGTTGCTTATTCTAACTCAAGAAAATCTCTTTGGTGCATACCTTTTAACGAACTGATTGCAGTTTTCAGTTAGGACTCTTTCGTCTGTGCTCAGGTGACCTTAAGTTTCCCACTATTGACATAAGATTTACCATTGATTCTCTAGGCTGTCCCTTGATGCAGGAGATTTTTGAGGTCACAGCTTTGCAATTTCTTCTCTGAAGTGTCCCCATCTCTAAGGCTTCAATCTATTTCTATTGAACAAAACATTAGATTGGGGATCTGGGGTGAAGTGAACAGGTATTGGATTAATATCACAAACCATCAGTTTTTAATACTTCAGGGAACTCATAGTTATAGTAGCCCAAAATTGCTTTTAAATCTGGTTGCTAATAAAGTAGTGACTTCATTTAATGAAGAATTGAGCATGTAATGAGGCCTCAGTTCTACAGATAACACTAAAGAGATATCTAGCTGCATAGAGTAACTTGGCTATATCTTTCCTTGTGTACAGAAGGGAATACGTGCCCTCTTATAGTAAACTGGTTTTACTGAAGAACGAGGGAAAGTTGTATTAACTTTTTCTTTAATTTATAAACTGTCTTTCTTGAGGAAAAATAATTCTTCTGGGTTATGGAGTTTCAGATAATGAGTAGAAATACATTGATAAAATTGGCTACAAGCATTTAAAATATGTTGCTTTAAAGTACAGGGTGAGTTTCCATTTTAAACACCTGCTCTTGCTATCGAAAATGATAATATTTACAAAAAACCCCAAAGATTTGTTAAAGTCTTCTCTGCACTTTCCACATTTTCAGCTCTCACAAGGACTAGCCCATCAGCCACCACTTTTTTTCTTTTAAGTCAGTTGCACCAGCCATGTCGGTGGTCCATTACACAGCTAAGAATAGCTAGAGTTGCAGAGGCTTCTGGGCAAACTTCTATCACCTCCTGGCAAGTTCTTCTTCCCCACACCGTGAAGGGTAATGTGACAGTGATCTAGCAAATTTGTGTTTTTTCGGACAAAGGTGTTTCTCTTAGGTCATTTCTGCTCTATTTCCCTTTTTTGGTATCTGAATGTTGGAAAAAAAAGTCAGGCAAACTGAAAAATTGCAGGAGTTGCTGCACTGGCTACCAGCATGGTAGGTATCTCCCATAGCCCCTAAGCTGCACAAGCCTGGGAGTTTTCAAACCAGTTCCTAGATAGTTTCAGGCTATGTCATTCACAACAACACTAATCTTGAAAATGCTGTTTTTTTTCATCCGAAGAAGAATGTTTGAAAGACGATATTTTGGTCTCCGGTCTTTGCAGTGCTTCCTTAAACAGCATTACTCTTGAGTTACAGGGAAGGTCATACTGCATGACAATTAAAGTCCTATCTGTGGTCTGCTGTGCCTTGGTAAATGCAATTGACCTTCCTCCAGAGGTGAAAATTGCCTTCTGTCTCAGCTAGAGTTGAGCTAAACCGTTCAAGCTCACAACAAAGCAATCTCTTTCCTCCTTGCCATTTTTAAGATGTAATTTTTTACCCTTAGTCCCTCCTTTTGAATAAACGTATTGTAGGGAAAGCCAGTAAGGAAAATAGCACATTAATATGGTTTTGTCTCTTTTTCTGCTAGTCACTGTGTCCCATCTAAAGACATTTGCCTGTACTTAGCTGGGAAGGAGTAGGGGGACCTCAGCATATCCTTGTATTTTGCAATCTGCCTACCATTTGTACGTTTCAATTGCTACTTCTTTTTCCTCTCTGAATAAACTCTGATTAAGCAAGTCTTGCCTGAACACACTATGACACTGTAGCTGGTATTGGGTGCCAATTTTAAGCCCCAAGGACTACTCTAAGGAGACTGATATGTGAAAAGGTGTTCCAAGTCACTCCAGAAATGTAGTAGCAAGTTAAGGATTTGTCAAACATGCCTAGTTGAATGGTACTTGGTAGAAAACATTTTATTCTGTGTTTTCAGTCAGAACTCTTCTGTTTTCAAGAGATGATGAGTGAGAGGGAGGAAAAAAAATATTTTGCTTTTCTTGAACCACTTAGAAAAAAGAACATATATATATATATATATACACATATACATATATATGTACACACAAACACACACGCATATGCATATGCACACGCACACAGGCTTTGTCTTTTAACACTTGCAGGGTAAAATCGTTGCACCTGCCTGAACCTCACAGAGCTGGCAGCTGCAATTGATTTGGCGGCTGCTGCTGCTGCTTGTGTTGGACTGTTCACTTCCCTTCTTCTTCAATTGCTTTTGCTGTTCGTTGCATGACATTAGTGAACACCGTGTTCCTACATTTCTGAATTACAGCTCTGTCTTCTTTCACCTATGAGAGGAACTTTCATTTACTTATGTAACTTTTAATGTGTGCTAGGTGATCAGGTAGGTATCAAGAAATAGTGGAAAGGGATGCCATAGCATTTTTGGCAATCTTTTCTTGGTAAACCTCTGAGTTTTGCTGCATAAGCTTTTTCACTCTGTTTCATTTGTTTTCTTTCTTTCTTTCTTTTTTCTTTTTCTTTCTCTCTCTCCTTTTTCTTTCTCTCTCTCTCTCTTTTTTTTTTTTTTTTTTTTTTTTGCTTTCTCATTATGTTATGTTTTAGTTTCTGACTATATCACAAAGTAAGGAATACAGTGGTCCCTGTAAAAGGCAAGAATTTCTTGGAATATTTTCTATTTTTTTTCATTTCCAGAAAGACCCTTTGGATACCTAGGCATGGTATTTACAAGCATGAAAGTAGAATCAAATTTTGCAGTTAATATATGAGGTCTTCTCTGAAAACATGCACTCTTTTTTTCTCTTTCATTACTAGAGAAAGAAAAAACTTCTTTCCCAAGACACATGTTGAAAAAAAACATCAAAATGTTTATTAGTCAGATTCATATTTTCATTACTGGGTGTATTACTTTAACATGAATCCTGTCTCCTCTAAATACCAAGCTAGACACTTTTAGAAATGTAGGATTTTATTAAGTGATTGTTTGGACTGTAATTGGTGGAAATAGAAGCCTAGATTACTGTAAAAATAACTGATATTACTATTAAAGTAAACTGACTAAATCTGAGCATAAATAATACATGAATATGCACACAGCTTTGTGCACATGACTCAAACTAGCCACAGCCATGCACATATTTGATATTCAGAGGTACAGTGGATATTTACATAGACACTTTAAGAATTATTAAATATCACTGCACAATGACAGGGTCCAAATTTAGGGAAATGCTATTTAGTATTTCAGGAGAATGAACAATGATATCCTCAGACAATAACACCGTGACCTTCACTGCCTGAAGAGGTAGTTGCTTCATGTAGAGATTACTCTGCAACTGCCTTTATTTTTAGACATATTCCAAATATTCTTAAACAGTTAAAATGCATTATGAATTAGTTGCTATTGAATTTCAATTTTTTTGTTGTTGATTTTTTTCCCCTAAAGGCACTGTGCTATGCACAGTACTGTTACGATTCTAATATTTTTTCCACAAAATAATGTTTCTTAAGAGTTTTAAAAGGCAACTAAACATTGTGAATAGTTTATTCAAAGCTGTCTGTTTGTGTGCCAATATACTGTCTATATTTACAATGGAAAACGTTCACAGATTTTAACATTTAGGGAGTTACTAAGCACCACTAGCAGCAAATTAAATCAAATCTGTGCCTATAGCTTAAGAGGAGTTTTAGATAGAACAACATTTTAACAGCAGCACCTCTGACCTCTGCCAAATGGAAGTGAGACAAAACACAGAAACACTCGCATACACTAAAAAAAATGCATGATTGCTGGGTGGACTCTGTTAGTATCTCAGAACTAAGATTCCTGTGTCCCAGGACCAGTGGGTTACTATGCAGGGCAGGAGGGAATTAATAGCTCTTATTCAAATCCCCACTTGAAATGAAAGCCCAGGGAATGATTCAAAAAGGTGCTAAACACTTAGCTCCTAATTCATCAGAGAGTAATATGTTTGATTTTGAAGGATAGTATCAAGATCTGATTTTTCTATGGCCCTGCACCTCCTCGCCTGCAGTGTAGGCACAAGCACAGTACACAAACCCACTGTTTCCTTGAGCAAGGCCAGTATCTTGGGGAGATGAGCCCTTTCACTCTCTTTCAGAGTAGTTCTATAAACATTAGAAACACTGGAATATTGCACTAGATTATACTAGAAAATGGCAGAAAAATCTAGACGCTCTTTAATATCCATTTTCCTCTTGTAATACAGGGTTATTCCTTACTGATATGCTTCGTCGGTTCATACGAAACAGAATACAGCTCATGATACTTCTGTACGGGAGTACAGAAGATATTGAATTCCTCCCAGTATCTAGTCTACAGTAGACATAGTTCCTTCTTGTATTAAGTACAGCCCTTAAAAATACTTGGATTTCTAAAAGATCATTATTATTCATCAGCTAATATCCGTGTTCAAAAGTGGTTTAAGTGCTTGAAGCTAAATACATAACAGAAAATTCAGGAATTGAAGACCTTAATCTGCTGGTTTGGGGGTTCCTTGTTTACTGTATAAGATGTATAGGGGTTTATTGTATAAGATATATTGTATAAGACATGGAAGAACTAAATGCCTAAACTTGGCTTGCATTCACAACTTTCTCTGCGTTCCAAAGGCAGCTATCTGGCGAGAAGCAGCGTGGCTAGTGGAATCTGCTGAGGATAAGGAGGAGATTCCAGGTAGTGTTAAACCATCAGCTCTCTGCCCTTCCTTCATCAGCACAGGCTGAACAGTAAGACTTACCCTAGACATTGCCTTCTGTTCAGGTATCTTTCATTCTTGTCCTGAAAACGCTCATACGTGAGATGAGCACAGCTATGGCCATTTCCGTTAATAGAAGCATATATGCCAAAGGAATTTGTGCATGCACACTTAAGGCCCTTGGTGCACTTGGTATTGATCAGTTTAGGCAGCAGTTTTGTGAAATCTGCTTGTGTCTATGTGGCAGACATATATGCCTTAAATCCTTCTTAGGTACCTATACCTACAGGCTGGAATTCATTTCACCCAACTGGAATATTTAAATGTGTAAGTCTAAACTGTTAACCTTAGGATATATTTTTTTTCCTAGTCAATAAACAGGCATATCCGAGAGGCAATCCATATCACTCGAGGAGATAGGTAGGAGAAACTGCTCCCTGGAGATGCCTATTTCTCTTTATTGACTGTGAAGTGACTGGCTGAGATTCAGACGACTAACTTCACACACACCAAAAGCTAAGAACCTTCCTTAGGAGCTTAAGTCTTTTTGAAAGTCAATGGGATTTTGATTCTGATAGTGAAATCTCAATCCAGATCAAAATTGAAGTCAGAAGGAAAAAAGTCTATTGACATTGCTGAGGCCAGGATTTCATTCTACAAACCCAGTGATATGTCTGCAGCACAGACAAAGGTGCAGCTGTAGCTCATGTCAGCATAACTTATTCACGTTGCCAGCAGCAGTGTACTGGTAACAGTTTGGAACTTACTGCGGGCTGCAAAAATCTCCTGAAAAGCTGAGGTAAATGTTAGATGTTAGCCTGCCCTGAACTCTGCACTGCTTTAGCAACGTCAGCTAACTGAAGGAAATAAATAGAAAGCAATCCCCTTGTAGACATCCCTTGTCACGCACTTCTAAGAGCAACAAACCTCCTAATCCTGGGAAGACGGAAGATAAAGTGTCCCTATTTCATATGTTCTTTCGTATGTACTCAATTTATCAGTTTATGTAGAAATCTATGAAATGTTGACATACATATGGGAAGGGAAGCTCTGATTTTTCCAAAGGTAAGTTTTATAGGGGATGCAAATCTGTATTTATCCGTTCACAATCAGGATCTCAAAGACCTCAAGACTGTAGCATCCATTCTGATAGAAGGTCACAAAGAAGAGATCTTTAATGCAATTTTAGCAATGACTGAAGTCCAGAAACGTCTTTGATTTTCCAGGATTCTGAGTTTGATGTAAGGACTGCACTGGTTGCCCCGACCTTCTGCAAAAAGATAACATATCCATGCCAATGTTTCTATAACACTCACTGACATTGACATTAAAATTAAAGACCCTTAATCTTAGCTCAGTTCTTTTTTCTCTTGAGGACACTGAATTATTCCTCTAATAACTCTCTTCTGGGAGATACCTATGATTTTTGCTCCATTCCTCTCTCTAGCAGCAGCACTGTCTGCAGTCTGTGACTGTTTCATGCCTTTTTCCCTCCCTTATACTGGGCCTTTTTAACAGTTACATATTTACCTGGGACTGACTTTATGCCTCTTAGCTATCAAATAAATTACTTCTTTGAATTTTGGGATCCCAGCAGCGTCCTGAAACCCACAATTCTCTAAAGACTCTGAACCATGTTTCCTTTATAGGCAGCCTGAACTCAGATGTTTTTATCCCTAATTCAGGACTTGCAGAAGCTATTCTAAGAGTTATGTTGGGCAGTCCTGTCTGCTCAGCACTTGGCAGGTGACGTTGCCAAAATGATAGATGAAAGTTGCTGTGCCTACTGTCCCTGTGGCATGCCTGTGTTTCCCAAAATGCTAGGTGCACTGGGGGTATCTCTCACAGGAGTCCCAGCCAAAACTTGAGGATCCCATCAGGTGCGTAGGGTAAGCAAGTGATAATTTTTTTCTCATGCCTATAGAGCAGTCAGTGTAATCAAGGTTAAAAGAAAGGAAGAAAATGTGGAATCTCATCAAATAAAATCTTTTAAAGAAATTCAGATGTGAAATTTTCCTAATGAAAATCACACCTGAAATTTCTTTTTTTAACTGTAAATTCATTTTCAGGTATTGTTCCTATGGGAAAATCAAAATATTTGTTTTCTTTTAAATTTGAATAACACTTTTGGTTTTATTTTGTTCAGTTTTTGAAATATTAAAAGAAGTCATTTTTTTTTAAACTGAAAAAATGAAGGTTCATTTATTTGTAGCTCTAAGCCTGAGAAATTTGAAGCAAAACTTTGCAAAAATCAAATGATAAAGAAATTGTCACTTGCAGATCTATCTCTTCTATTGCTTTCATCTGAAATTTGGACAGTTGTTGAATGTCATCATGATCAGAAAGAACACTTTCGTCGCTTACTTTTGACCAAGAGGTTACATCATTTTGTTTCAGATATAGAATGAACCACTTATGACTTTGTCAAAGTACAAGTAGATTACTGTAAAGTGCTCTGTGCTATGGCAAGTTATTATAACAATTTACTGCAGCAATTTGCTATAATGCTATCATAGCATAACAGGCATAGTAGAGAGGTGTGTAACTCTCTCCGTGTAGAAATGTTTGTCCATCAGGCAACAAGAAGTTTTGATACAGTTGTTACCAAAGGGTTATTTCCAAGACACCTGCTCAGGGAATTGTGACTAAGGATGTATAGACACAGAAATGCTTGATACCTGTCACAGTTGCTAAAAATATTCTAGCTATTGTCAGGTTACACAATGGCCTAATTCCCCATGAAAACCTGGGTGACATATTTGCTACCCAAGTGAATAAAGTGACAAATACTACCAGGAAAATTAATAGATGAATATGCCTTTTGGACAGTAATCTTTCATGCTAGCTTATACGCCAGTGCTTAAGGCAAACTATTCAAAACACTTTTCACCTAGTATGAATCTGGCAACACACAAGTAAAAGAAAAGGTGCACAGGCATTTCTTTCAACTTATGTCTCTATTTAATTCATCTAAAAACAGTTTACCAGCCATATGATCAGGAATAATAGCAGTTTTATGTAATGGGTCAGTTTTACAAATAATCCATTCAAACAAAGATAAAATATTTACCATACATGTATTATTTCAGGAGATATATACCTATGCTATTTTCAGATATTGTTTTCAAAAGAGATGTATGTGTGCATGTATTTGTGTCTATCATATAAATATACATGGATATATTGGATATATTAATCTAACATAAATGGACTTTGCATATATACTTTAATAACTCCTGAAACAGAGTTATTTTAACCTTAAACAATACCTTGAACTTTACTAACGATTCAAAGAAAGGCTTGATTATACTAATACCATTATGGGGTTTTAAACATGTAGAAATCATCTGTTTGGGGTCCTGAGGTAGCAGAAATCAGTGCCTCTCCACTGAGTCCCCAACCAGCTTATGTCAGCTAAAGTTCTGGTGTAAGGGATTTAGCGTTAAGACAGTTTTTAGGTCTTGAAAAATGGAATATCATAACGGAACCGGAGTGCTTTATCGTCAAGTCATTGTGTCAACCATTGATAAATGGAACGGGTCACTGTCTGGGGGCTGTGCAGGGACTTGTTGTCTGAGATGTGTACTGGTGGTCTCACTTGAGTTCAGAAAGAATTGCCTGAGCAACAGTTTCAGCAAAAGAAGAAAAAATTAGGCAGTGCACAGTTGGCAAAGAGGAAGTGGTGGTTGTTTTCTGGAATGTTTAAAAGTACTTAAAGACCTAATGAGGAACTTGATGAGATTTTCAAAGCCTAAGCAAATTTGAAAATCCCATTAGGGTATAAAATTAATGTATCCAATATACTGATCTGTGTGGGTAGAGTCAGCTGAATTACATAAAACATTTTCCTCAATCTGGGCTTTTATTTAATCATAGTTTCTTAACTCTGGCTTATCCCCGGTGAAGGAAGGGATAACACAGTGAGGGAAGGAAGAAATACTGTAAGTAGGACACTTGAAGAATAGTGTGGGATGTTTGCATTTTAAATAAACTTCTGTTTGGGAAATAATTCAAAATGTAACACAATCACATTTTAATCACTAAATAGTTTGTGTCTCTTGACATTAAAGAAGGGAAAAAAAACCCCCCACTCATCATCTTAGAATTATTTCCTGGAATTCATTTCTTCAACAATCTTCATGCTCTTCATTTCTGATCTGATACTGCTTTATTTCCATTCTCTCTTATATCTTTTCTCTTTTGCCTGTCTTCATTTTATTTAAACCTCTTCTCCACCTCTCATTTATCTGCAACTAGATCTTTCTTCTGCCAGCTGTCAAACTCTTGTTTCCTCACTAGCATGTTCTACATAAGAAGCTCTCATTCTACTCCTCATCATTCCTTAAATAAACTCCGTTACTCTCTACTAAAGGACCACAACTGCTCATGAGAGAGGGAGAAATTCATCTATGCAATATATGCTCACCATGTTATTATATGAACAGCTGATAATACAAAAGTATAAGGATTCATCCATTCCCAAAAGAGAGAGAGGAGAGAGGATCAAGAAAGAAATTTCATTTACCTAACAAGCAATCATTAAAAAATCATTTTAAGACTCTGACAATAATTTCCCAGTGGCTGGTTGTGTGGAAAAAAACAGAGGCAGGAAATTGTGTTTCATACAGAATACCAAGTAATTCCATATGAATGTGATTTGAGCACTCAGGGTGCTAGGAGAGTACAAATTAAAGCTCACTCAGCCATTATGCTGTCTGTCTTGATCAAAAAGGTCTAAGCATTTTTAAAGAAAATTACTAAGTATTTTTTTTTCAGTGTTTGTGGAAGCACAGCACAGTTGAAATGTAGTCTTGATGTTTCATCAAAAGTGAGTATACAAACTGAGGCTGTATAATCACTTCCATTTAATATTTTACAAACTCGGGAGCAAATGACATCAAGAATCTATGGGGCATGAATATGCCTGTCTAGCTGTCAGACAGTGCCTAACTTTAGGCACCCTCCGACTCTGCACCATTTAGAGAATGTAGGTTCCTAATTTTCTGTGCTTCTAATTGCATTTAAACACATGCCTAAAATTGATAATGTGAATATTCCTCTTCACCTGATTTTGCTACAATCATGATAAAAAATGAATTAATTAGAAGAACAGTATTTGGATCATTGCACATGGCATTTCACATGCAAAATAAATTGCTTCATGAACTGTAACATATACCATGAAGCCTTTAGTGTAGTTCACTTTAGGTGTACACTGAAGAGGAGGGGATTGTAAACCATTTTCTGTAATTTTGTATAAAAAAATGTACAGAATTGTCTTTTTAAAAGATTTTCCCTGTAAGAAGGTATATAAAAACTGTAGCAACCAGAAAATAAAAAATTTTGCTCTTATCAATATATTATTGTATCCGTCTTGTATATTTCATAAACATTAAAGATACTGATAGATCATTCTGTTGCTTTATATTGTTTTATTTTGAAAGAATGAAGCCAATAAGGTGACAGGCTTAAGGTACTGTCTAGAGGACATGGTCCAGTACTTTGAAACAAGATATATCTTGAGTTAGACTATTGCCTATCAGTAGAGTACCAAATAACATACTGAATCAGTGAAAAAAAGTACAGTATACACTCTCAGATTTGGCTTTGTAGGACATGATAGAAATGATTATGAAGTAGATTTTCTCAAGTCCTAGTAGAATCTTAAAAGCTCTTATTATAAGGGATTCCAACTTCTTAGGGGTTCCAACTCTGATGTATCATGTTTTTGAGTTCCCATGATCGTACTGTGGCACTGTTAAATATAAAATAGTAAAACAGTATACAATCATATTTATAATGGATAACACTGGCAAAGCATTCATGAGCATCTGCTGTTTTATAAATTTTCTTTTTGATGTATTTATAATTTTGTTTTCTATTTTTCCCTGTTGAACTCTGTAACTAGCAGAATGGAAAATAACTCTCTGCAAGCTTAGATTCAGAAAAAGGGTCTGTAAGGCTTCTGTAAGGAATAAAAAATTGCAAATATCATTATTTTTTTTTTTAAATCTAGATTCTTGGAAGATGATGAAATTCCTAGATTTTTTTCTAGATATTAAACTTATTGAGAGAATATCTTTTTCATGTCAATGCTCATCCTGTTCTTTAAGTATGTACTATACTAAAATTATTCAAATTTATCACTGCTGCTGACTTAGAATAGAATCTATTTCTTCAGTCAAGTCAGTCTGTTTGCAGCAGCAATCTTCCTTCGTGCAGTTCCTGCATGAAAAATAGTTTGTTGTGATTTGTTGTTCTTAAATTTCCATTTATATCTGTCACTCTGTAATCTATGTAAGAAAACTCTGTGTTAGAATTCTTTGTGGTATTTAAAGATTTTCTACTTGTCAGTTTTAATTGCTGATATCTTTTCTCTTTCATGGAATGAGGAGGTAGGTTATATTTTTTTCTTCTCACTTCTTTTCTTCCAATCAAAGGATTTGTAAACTTGCAGTCTCACAGTGTTCATACTGAAACATTTTAAAATGATAAATGTTACAGCAAATTTCACTCACAAATGCCTATCTTTGCCACGAATTGCTTTGAAACAGAACCTTGGTTGGGCCTGAAGATGGATAAGTTTTCTTCTACAGCAAAGAAGAGTAAGTATTTCTGAAAGTTTTTAAGAAAATATGCCAAACTGTTCTGAAGTTAGTTCATTGAATCTTGCTTTCCTAGGAATAGAGTATGTGTATGTACATGCATAGAAAGAGAACTTTGTCTTTGGACACTTCTAAAAATACCTTTCTGTTTATATTGTACGAATTGCACCTCAGTTAATTTTACCATCAAATGCAAACAGCAATATTACGTAGTTGTCTAGACGGAAATTTCTAGGAACTAATTTATCCCAAACATCTTATCACATTTAAATAAATCACCTTCTGGAAGTACCTGTTGTTTCTGCAGACTAGTGAGGAAGACAAAAAGGTTAATCTAATTGTGTTGTTTTTTCAGAAGTATAAATTAAATGCTAATGACTCCTAACCTTTGAATGACTGTATTTAAGAAAGTAATTACACTCATAAAAGCAAAAAAAAAATCCTATTTTATTATTAAAATTAGTTCTTTTCTGATTTTGCTGCTGGCTCCAGCAGCAGTGGAAGCCTGATCAGGAGCTGTGACTGTGTTGGCTGGCAGGTAGTGTGATAGAAATGGAGCCCATATTGAGCTCTTAAATAGCAAGGCTGTTATTGTAGAGTATGGAATAAAGGTCTCTTCTTGTTGTTATATCTTGTTTTCCTGAAGCTGTGATACCAGAAGGTAAACTCTACGAGTGCTCTTCAGTTTTTAAGAAATCACTGTCTCTTTTGCCCTGTATTAAAATCTTTTCTCTTCCCCTGTTGCTAATCTTAATAATACTACCTTAACCTTAAACTAAACACATAACAAAAACATGCTTTTCAAAAGGTAACTATTTTTTGCCACTTTGGTTACATCTACATTACTAACTGTTACAGTACAAAGAGAAAAGGACCAGAGATGCTTGTTGTGGTTTGTTATAGTTCTTGGGACTATACACCCAAGTTGTGATATTACTAGCAGTGAAGATCCTGATCCTGGGTGCATACCACCCATGCGTAAAGAGTTACTACTGGAGGATCTTGTGTCCGTTTTGCAAGTGATGATATCCAGACGTCATCTGGTATATGACTCCAACTTTCATTCTGTCAGGAGGGAAATCACTTTGAATAGATCAGCAATGTGTGAGTTTTTACAGCAGAGTGGTAAAGGTAGATGGAAGCAGGCTTGCACACTCTTGTGCACTAAGAGGCTAATGGAGCCATATCCATTTTCACCTTGTCCTTCCTTTTTTTTTTTTTTTTTTTTTTTTTTTTTTTTTTTTTTTTTTTTTTTTTTTTTTTAAGTGTTTGAGGGGTTTGTTTTAGCACTAATGACATACTACATCTGCCATTCCACTGTAAGAACCAGTATAGCTTATAGCTTCAGGGAACTGTATAATCTTTCTTACAGCTCTGAGGAGTGGGCTTCAGTATTCAACTAACCAAACTCTTTTATCTCTTTGCTTCAGTGATGCTAGATATATGGAAGATTTCATTCTGAATCCATCCTATACATTGTATACTTCCTCTCTTGAAAGACTAACAACCTTCCTGTTTGCAACTTAGCAGAAACAGTTTACTGTTTCCCATTACATTGAGGAAACAAGGTAAGTTACCATGTTTTTCCCCTCTTTTTTAAAAGGTAGTTAGGCATTTATGAAAAAGAAAAAATGCAGCTTTTCCTTTTGTGTCTCTGTCAGATCACTTTTCTACTTCCATATAGAAAATCAAATAGCTAGGGGAGGCCAATTGTCATCAAGACCCCCAAAATTGGCTTGTGAAATTCTTTTTTCATTCATAATAGCAAAAAAATTGCGCCTCCTTTACGGTGAGAATAATAATAAGAAAGAATCATCCTGAAGAATTTGGCTTCTTTAAAAATTCCATTGAAAATGTCATTGTGCCTTAGATCCATGGTTATCATTGGCTTTTTCCAAGTGCAACACATGAACTAGGAAAGGCTATTCAGCAGGAATCATGTAGTCACCCAGAGAACACTGTATACTAATAAAAAGGAACATTATTGTATGTGTACAAATGTTTTTTATTTATCCAACATGCTGATAATGAAAAAAAAAAAGATTTGCAGGTGAGTAAAAATGTTATTTATTCCCACACTAAACCTCCCTCATACTTTTCCAGCAGTGTAGAGAATCTCAGTGCAAATGAGAAGTAGGCTCCAAAGGCTCCCATTTTCATCTAATGATTGTGAAGTGATTCATACTACACCTGTGAAATGGGGACTATTATTGCTGTAACGAGAAGTCAGAAAGAACTGTGGGAGCTCAAAACCTCTGAAAATCGGGGTATAGGCACTGAGCATGGGCACCTGAAAATTGATGTGAGGGCAAAGATGACACCCCCAAGCAGCACAGAATGTCAGTGATGGCATGGGATTAACTGCCCTCATTTCTACCTGCCAGCACTCCTGATCACCTCTGTACCACACTGCCCAGCTAGTGGAAAAGGACATTGGAAAAAAATGATTTCTAATAAATCAGGAACAGACTGAAAGAGTAGTAGATTCTCCACATTTTTTCTTTTTAAAAAATCGAAATCCTGGCAAAGTTATATTTTATTGATGGGATTGGAAGGACCATCCTCCAGTATTTCCTGACATGATCATTTGCCCATAGCTTGTGTTTGGTCTGGAGCTTTCCGTACTTGCTACTGGACTCAGGATGCATATTTTTAAAAAACTATTGGTCTCAAATAACTTTTAGCCTTTGTTATAGTATAGGTAAAATGCATCATTTTTCTCACAATAAGGTATTACTGAAGGTAAAGAAGAGATAAGAGGAAGGATCTTCAGGAGATTAATGAAAGGAATGTGTTTCAGTAGTGAGCCTGAAGAGGAAAGCTTGGTGTTTGATGTGTAAAAGGAGCAAGGAAGGATAAAATGTGAAGACTAAGTAAATGAAAAGAATGCAACAGAAGTAAAGAGGCAAAGACAGGGTAAAGCTTGGGGCAAGAAATTGTCTTGGGTGCACAGAATAGACAGAAAGGGTTTCAAAAGAGTTGTAAAACTAGGAAGTCTCTGCCAAGGTACTCCCTGCGTGACACCCTCCAGCGGGTGGTGAACTGGTCAGGCAACTTATTTTCCATATCTCTCTTAAAATGGTATGAATTGCTGTCCAAATATACTTCTTTTCTTTGTATCAGGAGGCCAATTGATTAGTTCAGATTAGCTGTCTAACTTCTGAATTTTCATAGTTAGGTGAGGTCAGTCATACTATTACAAGCAAAAGCTGCTGAGCATTCAAATGTAGCTGGGAGAAGGATCTACATATTCTGAAATATCTTATCTAAAGTCAGAATTTATATTAAATTTAATTATTAAATTATTCAAACTTAGACTGAAAAGAAACTTTTGAGGTCTTTCAATAGTCCCTTGTATTTCAGAAATTGTGCCATATAATCTCATTCATAAATTTTTCATAATTTATCCTACAGCTTAGCAGATTTTCTGTCTCCCTTTTCCTGCTGGAATGTATTTACAGAATATTACTGCTCTGATGGTTAGAAATCTCTTGAGATTTCATCCTGTATTAATTCATGATGTGTTTATATCTATTTACTATTCTGCAAGGATTGTCTTTTATCTTAAATAGTTTTTCTTCCTCTCTACCTCTTATTCCCCTCATATATTGTAGCACAGTGTCAGCTCTGCCGTGTTATTGCTAAAAACTATCTCTTGTTTAAATGACAATTCTTCTAACAATTTTAAAATCCACAATTTTTGTCTGATTACTTTGAAATCTGAGGGTGCTGGTAGATCTAATATTCCAAATTTGGTGGTTATTTCAGTGCAGAATTTCTGACCTCCCCTCAAGTGTCTTAGTCATTTGTCATAAGCATTATTTTACATTTTTCACTTTTATGCAAACTTGGGAACCAAACTGTAACTCATTCTCCAGATGGTCTGAACTGCTCAGTGCAGTACATGAGTCTAGTACATGAGTGAAATCTAATCTAGTGAAACCTAATCTAATGAAATCTAATCTAATTCAGTCTAATGCACGAAATACCTCCAAGCATGTAGTCATAAATTGCTTGTCCAAGATTACAAAGAAAGTTTGTAGTAGAGTGGAAAACCCATTGAACCAGCATGTTCCAGGTTCAAAGTCCTAATTCATAGCCTAACCTTCTTTTCTTCTTATAGCAATAGAAAAGTAGCTTTATTAGTATAAAATTCCTGCTAAAATATTCAAGATTCATTAAATGTTATTTTCAAACAGAAAAACATATGCACTTATGTCAAGGAAAAAAATACATTTTAGTAATTTTGTCTTGCAAGAAAGTTCTGTGTCTATTGCAGTTCTTTCTGTTCCCAATTTCTGATCTGATCTGTATTTACTAATGCAAATGGAAAAGCTTTGATTTGAGGTTAGTAGTTCAAGATATAAAACCTTAAAATCATATTCTTCCCTGAGTGTTAGGGTGAGGAAGAACAGATTTCATTGCTTCTTTCTTCACCAAAGAAATCCTCTTTAGCAGAGCAAGATTCCTCTTCACTGACTGCAATGGCACTCTTTTCTCAGCAAAGCAGCTGGCAAGAGCTGCTATAAGCAGAAAAAAAGTGAAGAATTACCTCTTTCTCCCACCTCTCAGCACTGATGGCTCAAATGTTAATCAAATGCTTGACCCAGTCAGGTAGGGTGTAGCTTGAACCTCTTGCTAATGGGTAGTGCTCTAGTGGAAATATGTATGGCATGATTACTCTCTAGTGTACTGGGGTTTGTTCTGTTGTGTATTTGAATTAAAGTAGCTGAACTGCACTTCTAAATGCTTTGCTAGGAGCATCTCAGAGACATATATACTATTTGCATATAAGAAATATATAGAAAGGGTTCTTTTCCGTATTTTGGCCAAAAGGGGGAGAGGGGGGAGAAAGCGCAGCAGAAAGCGGGAGTTAGCCCTAAGGTTCTGCGGAGTTCTCCTCAGAAACAGACTTGAACTAAACCTATGCAGAGATATAGTAATGTAGGCAGGCTTTGTGGCATTGTTTTTGAAAATTCAGCTGACAGATTACGTATGAACTAAACATAATGCATAATGAATAAATAACTGGTATGTAAAATACAAGTTTAAGTCAGTGATTAACAGCTCAAACATTTCAGTTCTTTAAATCCGTTAACAGATGCTGAATTGCATGGCAAAATATGGCCCACATTAATGTGACTTCTACAAATACACTGAACATAATCAATGCTATTCCAAGAGCTAACAGATTAAGTCCACTAGGCTTTAAAAAGAAGGAGCTGTGATTAGTATTTCCAGTAAAAGTGAAACACATTTTTTTTTTTTAATGATTCCTACTCCAATTAGATGAGGTTTGCTTTGTTCAAATTGCAGTGGGATTCTTTTGGAATTACACATGACATCCATATTAATACTGGAAGAGGTCATCACGATTAATGTCATTGCAACAAATGCTAAAGGGATTAATACGGATTTGCTACTTGTTGCAAAGTGTAGAAGCCCTAGGGGCCCTGCCATCGAAGAACTCTGAGGTGGCCTCATCTTGTCAGATCTTTTGGATTAGAGGTATTAAATAAAAACATCTGTAAACTGCTACAAGATTTACATTCCCCCTTTCTGTTATAAATGACATTGCTAACTCTACTACACTTCTGGGGCCCATTTAATTTAGCAGTTGCTTCAGAAAGCACTTCATAAAAAACATTTATTGAATTAATTGTGATATTTCTAATACAGTGTGCATTTATAAGATCATCACCACTGGTAAACTCTTCTCCCAGTTGCCTTGTAGAGGAAAACTAGAACATTTTATGTTCATCATTCAGGTGAAAATTCCAGTAGTCCTAATGTTCCAGTCTTGTCATGTAACACTCTGTGGACACGTCAAGAGTGAAGTTTGCTGCTATTTGATTTGTGCCTTCCTTCCAGTTGCCTCCTATAAATGGGGACCAAGTATCTGAGAGCCAAATCTCTTGCACTTAATACTTACATACATACATACATACATAATAGAGAAATCCCATATATAATAGGGAAATCTGCAGCTCTTTTTTTTTGGAAGAGAATAGTATGCTCATCGAGTGTGTACAAGAGAAACAGAGGACATTAAGCTACACCTTTAATCTATTCCTATACGATTTGAGAAGACTGTTTTTTGGAAAAGCACAGTCTTTTTCTCCAGTAGTTTCCTCCATTCAGCTGTGAATGCAATGTGGCTGCAATGGATACTTCTACCAGAACAATCCAGGCAAAGACACTCACTCTTTCTTCCCAGTGTACAGCCATGCAGAAATGAATATGAGGTGTCCTAATCTCTGACTGAGTTTCATCCTAGCTGTCTTTAGACTGCCATCTAGTCTACTCTGCTGTAGAAAATCCTTCTGATACATGAACCAATAAGCACTTCCAGAGGACAGCAAGTGTTATAGGAGTCTAAGAGCAATTGGATGAATTACGCTTTGGATAATTTTATCTTCTGTCACACATGAAAAAGGGAATCTAGAAGACTGAGGCTACAAACTGAAGCAGGATTTAGCTGCCTAAATGCAGGTGACTGCTGACATTTCAGATGCCCTAGAATATATGAAACATGCACAGCTGGGGGTCAGGAAGGATATGATAGGAAATTTAGCTGTCTATTCTTTTGCAGCGGAATTCCACCCTTAACTTTTAGATGCCTACATTGAGGTGACATAAATCCTACTCTATCATAATACAAATTATATGTGAAAAAATATGATTACTCTTAGAGCTGCTTTAAACATTTCTGTCATTTCAAGTCTTTGTTTGTGTCCTACTTCAGGCACTGGTGGAATGACAGGACAAATTCTTCTCAAGAATATTTCCCAAGCCTTTCTTTTTATTCATGAGCTACATGAATGTTAAGAGCTTTGAAATAGAACTATTCTATTAAAAAGATTGCTATTTAGTATGATTATAAAGATCTTAGGGGAGAAAGTTCTGATGTACTGATGAGAAAACATGAACACCTAACCATATGAAAATTATCTGGGCTGAAAATAGTGTGGTCAAAATATGATCTTGGGAACCACTCTGCACTACTGGGAAAATAGGCTTGATTAATACGGTTTTCCTGTGCTTCTTTTCTATGTTTCCATTGATCTTGGTCTGCCCTGTCCAAGATCTGCTTCAGTTTGTTCATTGCTGAGTATAAAGCCACAGTAAAAGACATTGGCATCACTTTTGCCATAGAGCTGTACCAACCTGTTGTAGTACCCTATAGCTCCCAATGTCATATTTCACTTAGTGTAGTACCTCTGTACAGGACAGATGTGGTGAATGGTGTGTCTAGTGGACTGAACTATTCGTTCTATGAAACTACACTTGAGATGACACAATAAATCCCTTCACAGCCCTGGAAGCCAAGAAATGAGAGTTATGACATACAAAGAACAAATATGGCCTTTACAGCATTGTAAACGCACCATAAATTATATGGCTTTTAGTATAAGGTTGTATAAGGCTATAAACAGTATTTTACCCTACGGGTGTGAATGAAGCCTGACATTTTGTTAACTCACTTATTTGTGTGTAAGTAAAATAACTTGAGAGTAAAATCAGATTTTTAAGCCCTGTTGCCTGATTCTAAGTAGCAAAGAAGCTTTTGCACAAGGTTCAGCATTAAAAACACAGGAATAAAAATCCAAACAAACCCATCTTATTCATGCGCCAATCAATACAGGGACTGATCTAGTATATGAGTTACAATATGAGCTGAAGGGCTGCATCAAGTTACTTATTCAAGAGAGAGGAGCAGCAAAGTTCCTGGAAGGAAGGGAGAGAAACTTCTAGCTTTAAAACATAGTAGAAAAGTTACTTTGGGCACTGGAGGAAAGAGTTCAGAAATAACCCACAAAAAAGCTGGGTCCTAGGTTAGCTCAGTTTTCATAATGGGAGGTATAAGTTGATTTAATAACTCCTATGGTGGGTTTATGACCTGAAATGTTGGTAGCCAGATCACCTATCAGGAGGATGGATTCTTTGGACTTGAATCACTGGGACTACCTCAGCCTTGGGATACTGTGGAAGAAGGGAATAGCATAAACAGGCAAAAGTGCAGCCAGTCGTACAACTGGTTGTAAAGTAAGTGAAGCTGAGAGACCAGAAAAATTTATTCAAGCCCTGCTTGTGTGAATTTGTGACAAATGTCACAGTTTGGTTTAAGGCTTAGAGTCAGCATGCTAACACATTGCAATATTTAATTCCTGTTACATGAACAATCTACCGCTACTAACAAGCAGAAATGCTACACTAAGTATTTGTGTGGAGCTTGGTTTTCCAGAACTGTAAAGGTGTTATTGCAGCCACTATGCACTTAACTGATTTCCCAGCCATCCACGTGCTAAGCTCATACATAGAACAGTGCTAAGATTCTGCACAATTAATTTCTGTTTGATAAATTCTTGGATATTCAGTAGATAAAGACAATATTTTCATTCAGAATTACTTTCTCACATTGCAACAGCAGCTTTATCTCTCTCTCTCTCTCTTTTTTTTTTTTTTTTTTTTTTCCCAATACTCTGAATTAGCTTCAGTGTTCAAATGTATGAAATCTGCTTGTTGGAGAAAAGAAAACTTTTCCTGGGACAGTGGAGGGACATTCAGGAGGAACACACATTCATGAACTGAAGATATGGGAGAGGTAGCTTGCAAGGTGTGTATGAATGAAATGCAGCCCTTCCGTGACTGCTAAAGAAAATCACATCTTAGTGATATGAAGAGGCAGAGAAAGAAACTTTATGGACTGAAAATATGTGTTTCTAAATAAATGAATCATTTCACTTTAGTGGATAAGCATCCTACCAGCTCAAATACAATCTCTGGGAGGTAACTTACTGCTGTTTTGACATTTTTTTACTCTCCTGAAAGGCATGCTAGGTATTCTTCTAAAGCTTAATTTGGAAAATGAGTCCCAAAACAAAGCAATACCAGAGCATAGCACAAATATTAATCTTCTTCAGTATTCATTGGTTCTGAGCAGTGAATATACTCGCATCAGTGGTGCAAATTTTGTTTATGGAGATAGGTCATAAAACACTTATTGAGCTATTAGCACTTGCTCCAAGTTCAGATTGGTTCAGGAAGATGCATACTGCACTTGGGGATTTTAGTCTCATAAAACACCATTGAAAGCACAAGGACCAGCAAAGGAGGAGGAAGAACAGCAGAAGAGAAGATGGTGAATGGCCATAATGCTTAGGTTGGAGAGAGGAACAGGAAAGCAACTGAAGCAGAAAATTAAATGATCTGATACTGACTTTGAATAATAGCTCTGGGTCACCCTGAATCTTACTGCACTGGAAGTGAACACATATTAACACTCCTCAGCGGTGATCAATTTTGTTAAGGTGCAAGGCATTCTCTCTCTCTCTCACACACACACCCCTTCCCTGCATGAATACACATCACTGGGTTAGTAGAGAAGATCTGACCACTTAAAGTACTATTCTATAATAAAATTACCTTGTAAATCTTTTGGAAAATTTGAGTATTTCCTTCTCCTTTCATTAACTCCTCCAGAAAAGTTGGCCCTCCTGTGGGCCCTTCACTCATCAGAATCTAATTACTATTGCCATCCATTCTGGTTTGGCTGCTTGGGTCTAGCTATCAGAGGTGGTCTCATGGGAAATCAGACTTGCTGAGGTATTTGTTAGCACTGCCAGATACCTCTCTAGTGGGAGGCACTTTTTTCTGCTTTCATTAACTCTTTTTATGTTTTCCTGCTGACCGCTCTTTTAGATCCACAATCATTCCATTCCCATAGTGAGCTGAGGTAGCAAAACACCCAAGCCATGGATTTTGAATTGTAAAAATTTTGTCTGGAAGAGATCAATTAGATTGTCTTACCAGCATAGCAGGATTATATCCCACACTGTGCTTTTCTATTATTTTATCCAGTCTAATTTTAAAAACCTCAAGGGATGGGGCTTCTGCACTTCCCCTAGAAGACTTCAACAGCTTAATGTAGTTTACCATCAATAAAATGATTTATAGTTTTCTTTTTAGTTTATATATTCCTTTGCATAATGCATTTCTATGTCTCTTAAATTACATTCTTTTGAAAATAAATATTCTTCCTTGATGGTTTCTCGTCTGTACATAGGGTTTGTTGTTCAGCATTAATAATAAATGTGTACGATGGAACACATAAACACAAAAAGCATTTAGCTTTTTTTCTATTCTCTCACACATATACTTGTTGATAAAAACTAAAAAAAAAAAAACTTCAAGGGATCTGTCTTTCTATTAAACAACTCTGCAAAAAGTGTAAGGATTCCTGAATCCAGATAATCGCATCTAAGAAAATGAGTAGACTGTTTCTTACTAAACTGACCTCACTGAGAGAAAAGTGGCTCAATTACAGTCTGCAGCAGTTGATTTCTTCATCTCTTTCTTTGCTGCTTATTGTCTGCACCAGACCTGCAGCTTCCCTGACCTGACAAAGTCACCATTTATGTTTCCTTGGTCAACCTGAAATATTTCTTTTTCACCCTCTTTCTTTGCCAACTATCTCATCAATAGTTATTTCCAGTCTAAAGGAAATAGCAGTTCCAGGCATTTTGATATCTGTTTTTTTTTCTCTTTTTTTGTTACAGCTCTGCTGCTGCTAGGTGGTCCACTTTCTCCCTTCCTTCCTATTTTATTACTCGTCCTTAACACTCTTTCTGGTCTATGCCTAGGAAAATCACATAGGTCCAATTCTGCCGAAGAATGCCTTCACGACACTCCACCTACCCCATATCTAGTTACCTGCATTCATCCTTGCTTTTCAGAACTCACTTATGAATTTTCCATTCTTGTCTCTTCATATTCATGCCCCCTTTCTTTTTTAATTCCTGTTCCCTACTGCTATTGGTAAATGCTACTGTATTTTTCTCACATAATATCCTTGAATGATTCTGTTTTCTTTCTCACTAGCAAAGATCCATGTTCCATCTGATTCTTATCAATTACTACAGTTACTGTTCTCCAGGGTCCTAGGCTCAATATTTATACTGCTATTCATTTTTTCAAGGCTTCTGCAGTATCCATACACCCTGTCTTAGAGAACATTTCCATTCTTTTTGGCATTCTCATTGACATGTATTAATTTTAAACTCTTCATTGAACTGTTCCCAGGCGTTATCTCTGAGGTCCTGCTTAAAACCCATCACATGCTTCCAAAATTTACATGCATTCCCTCCCTGTCATCTTCCCTCCTACTCTCACTTTCTTTATCTAATATTGTGAACTTTGGCAAATAGTAAACAATTTACACACATTTAGTTCCTCTTTGTTTAAATAGAGGCTTAATGAATCTTTCCTAAACAATTTTTTCCTGCTGTGTTTCATACTTATGCCTGGATGTTGTTCACTTATACAGGCATACAAGTGTCCAGGTATGCATTAGCAGGGCATCAAACCAACAGAAAGAGCTAGAAGAACCTGAAGAGGATTTCTTAAGGGAAACAACTAGGCAGATATGATGTATTCAGAAAACAATATTTTGAATTTAGGAAAACATTTAGATGAAGTGAAATGGGAAATGTTTCATTATCTGAAAGATGCTTTCAAAATTAAAAGTAAAATTACAGCTGCAAAAATATCATTGCTAATATTTTGCATGTCTACAATAAAACATAACAGGGTTTTGATAACAGGTTCTAAGTTAAAGCCATAAAAAGGCTGATTTTCTACTGCTTTGCATCTTGTGTGGGTATATTAAAAGCAAAAGTAGGACTCAGCTTGGTAAATCAATCAAACGACTCAGAACTTTCATACGTTCTGATGCATAGAGGTTGATTTAAATATACAGAAGTGCTTCACTAGATCAATGTACCACTTTATTTTTCATATGAAATGCTATAATTTTTATATATCTCTCAAAATGATAAAACAATCAAACCAAGCCAACAATAAAAGGTGAACATTGTCAATGTTTTCCTATTTTCCAGGCAACTTTGTTTGCCTTCATAATAGTTTTCTTCAGAAGAAAAGAACAGTTTTTAAACAAAAATATCACAGCCATGTCTGAACCAGATACTTGCATATCCAGAGGAATCAGCAAGTGCTTTTGTACTGCATTTAATGCCATGCTAACACTGTTACAGCCTATGCCACTTTAATGTTATTCTCAGAAATGTTATCTTTTAATTTTAATTTTTTATTCCAGTGGGACAGATAAGGAACTGGAAAGAATGCAGATGAGGATGGCTTCAGAGACAGGCAAACTTTGTCATTTGTCACTGCCAAAGCTCATCAGTAATATGGTATCATGAGAGGGAACTGCTGAAAGACTAAAAGTTTTACTGGAATATTTAAGCATGATATTGAAGTGAGATTTGGAACGATGCCCTTAAAGAAAACCAATGCTTACTGTGTTAGTTGCTGTGAAGCAAGGAAGGGTAGACAAGGAGGCAACATTCATCTTCTTTTTGTCTCTGGGGGCTCCCTCCATGAGCACTCTTGACCTGTAAAATTTCAGACTTGCTTGATAAAATTACAGATTTGTGAGCATTTTACTGGGCCAAAGAGTAGGACTGTAGGAGATCCTTCTCACTTTCCTCTCTGTCTTGCTACAGAAACAAAGCTTGCTTCTTTGTAATTCCTTCCTGCTCCTCCTGAAAGCAAGGGCAGGATTGTCACAGGCCGGAGGAATCTAGCAAACGGACCTATGGAGAGAAAAGAACAGGAAAAGGAAAAAAGGGCAGAGAGAGAGTTAAGTAGCATTTTTTTTCAAAGATGTAAATGATAGTTAGCTGTCCAACCGCCCTTCTTTTCTTTCTCAACAGCTCAGTCATGAAGGCAGAACCTAATAGAGTCTTTGAACTCATTCAGTTTCTGCAATTTAACATGGCTCATTGACTTGTGCCTATGGGATTTCCAAGTGGTCTCTCATCTAAGTGCTGTGCAGACCCTAGAGTACCTAACTTCCAGACAAGATAAGGCATATTCAGATAGTATGACTGAATCTACGAGAGTCCCAGGTCTTTTTCCATTAAAACGAGTCCTGAGAGGGATAAGAAATCATAGTATCATTAGGATAGAGGTGTTTCCTATGCAGGATAAAGAGAGCACTTCCAAAAACTGTGAAACATATTTTGCTTTATAGCTGACTGGTTAAACATTAACATATCCTGGAGACAGAGTTGATTAAATGCTATTTTCCTCAAATCATGAACGTGTTAACATGAGGAAGCAAAATGAAATGAAATATCCAAGGCCACATGGAGAATCTCCGTCAGTGTCAGTGTCAGAGTTCAAGATATTCTCACTTTTGCCACCAAGGCTGTGGCTCAGGTCATGCTAGATTAATTAATGTTTTTTTAGTTGGAATACAGTAGAACTACTTGAGTTCATTTTTGTCTTGTTAGAGGGCACGAGGAATATTTTAATGAGATATATGACATACAAGATAGGAGATCATAGTAGAGAGTTTGAAGACCCTAGACGTGTTGAATACCTTCAATCACTGCAGAAGTCATATGAGGTACAGGATACTATTATTATACACCGTTATATCCTTTCTGGGTTCTTCTGGACTTCCTACTAGAACATAGTATTTATAGTGAAATAAAATGATTTGACTTGTATTTTTTGCTTAGTATATTTTTGACACTTTAAAATTTTAAAGGTGCAAATAGCAGACAAGCTCGCAATCTACCTCTCCTTAATAATTTTGTTCCAGTGTGTCATCAGTAGCAAAAACAATAATTAGGTTCCAAAACAAGCAGAAGGGCCAACTGCTCCCTGCCTTCTATGCTAAGCTAATGCATTTTAGTGCAGCTGGGTGGAGACATTTTAGAGACACACTCTTAAGTTACCGTCTTTTACTAGCACAGTAAAAACGTTATGCAAATTAACAACTGACTTCAGTGTTGCTTGACAACTTGCATTACAAAATTCATGATCAAACTAGAGTACATTTTTCCAATAGCAGGGGAGGATCAGTCAAGGTCAAAATGTTTTAAAAGAGAAGAGAAAATAAAATATAGAAAAGGTAACCGTGTCTGTTGTTATCAATAGTGAGGATACTTGGTAGCTGGCCAAATGATTCAGTTTCAATGTCAGTGTTTTCGGCTGGCATAAAGCAATTTGTAGAAGGAATTAAGCTTCTTTATACAGTTATAATGGGCAATTCATCGACTGCTGGCCTTTGTGAAAAGTTGGTGTGGACTAATTTAGAGTATAATCCTTGCATTCCACAAAAGGCTGAGCTGGTGTGATCAGAACAGGACGTTTGCATTATATTGACTCTTTTCACAGTTGAGTGAGAAAACAGTCCTGTTGTGGTTCAGATTTATAAGATCGTTGCTGCATGGCCTAGTCACAGACCCAAGGGGATGTAATTCCTAATGGGCAAATATTTTACTTTTGGAATCTCAATGCTTTAAATGAACGATGGACCCCTAACTGGGAAATCCTTTTGAAGGTCCCTCTCTTCTCCAAGGACAATTCAATTGCCTTCCAGTTCAGTTCCAAGGGATTTTTATTTTGGAGTGCAGTAGCTCTTTAGCCCATTCTCTACAGGTCTGACCCAAAGCCTGTGGCAGTCAGTGGAAGTTTTTCTACTGATGTAAATTAACATTGGACTGGATTTCATTTTCTTTTGTTATTGCATCAGTGCTTTTTCAATATAAAATAAATTTTGAAAGTTTGATTTTCTTTCTTTTTTTCACTGTGGACAGACCATACATATTATATTCCACTTAATAACTCAGACAGGCTCTTCCTGTTTTTCAGCCAAATCTCTCAAGAAAACTATTCTCAAAAGGGCTAAACATATTTCAACACTGGTAGGATGAAATGATCTCAGTAACTTCCATGTCAATATCTATTTACTCTTCCAGAGCTATCGTTTGATTCTCGTGGTGGAACTTTTTATGTTGAATACACAGGCTTTTTAACATCTAAATTAAATGTTTATCATGGCCTTTGATAAAATTGATGTCTTCTTTTACTTTTGTTCATGATTTTTTTAGTATGTTCATTAATCAACATTCATTATTTATACTCACTGGGTGAAACTGTTGTTTGTAATTGTTTGTAATTTCCTTTCAACAGAAGAGAAATTTGAGTCTTGTTATTTTTGAGTCTTTATTTATCAGGTTTTAGATAGCACAGTCACAGAAATTCTTATTCACTTTCCCTTTTCGTATAAGTTCATTTCATATTGTATATTTAAATTATTTTCTACAATTCAACATTATTACGTTAAGGTGCCATGTCTTTTAATCCTGTCAACACTGTCTCTTTAAAAGGAAAACATTTTTTTTACTTGAAGAAAACTTGTACATGACTCAAACAGCTGCAAGCATCACTAAATAAAGATACTCCACAAAAGACTGGAAGGATTAGTATTTTTGGAGGGTATTTTTATTTTTTGGAGGAGACCTAAGTAAGCTATCATTGATATGAAACATTGCTATGTATGTATTATTAAACTCCATATTTAACAGATGTTGCCAAAACCTGAAAAAGGAGCGTGCCAAGAGAATACAGCTCTGGACAGTTCTTTCTGGAGGAGCTTTAAATGCGAGACAGCTGTTCAAGATGTAAGGTAGATAGCCCTGGCTAGGAGGGATGGTAGATACTGAGGATTTTCTGTATCATATTGCAAAATCAATATCCTCTTACACCAGCTTCAAGCACCAAGCAGTGCTTGATTTCTTACCGTCATTTAAATATCACTGATTTTAAGTGCCATGGGAGGCAAATGATAGATGTAGACTACACTGAACAGAGTCAGGACTTACTTATGTTTGGTTACTGTGGTGACAGCAAAACAGCTATCCTTCTGCAAGTAAGGAGAGTTGGGAAAAGATAAAAAAGAAGTGGGAAAGCTGATGTAAGAAGTGGCGAGGTAGGGCTACTCAAGGCCGTCTCTGCGTAGATAAAAGACACATTGCTTAGAGCAGTGGATAGCTGGACGTAGCAAAGCAGCCATTGCTGCCTTCTTTGTCTTTGTCAGATTCATATGGCAGCTCCTGGAGGTGATGTGAGGTGCTTAAGACTGGGAGGAAGAATTACCTCTCCTTCAGCTCTGCACCCTCCCCAACCTTCAACATCCAAGCAGCAGTATTAATAATCCTGTTTTCCCAGACCTTTTCCCGGCTTTCAGTCTCAGTTCTGCCACTGTCATGGCAAGAGTAGCCCAATCAGCCCAATTTATCAAATATGATAAATTTGAGTTTTTCTCAATTACTTTGAGAAGTCTTTAGTAACTACTGAGGCTGTTTCTTTCCTTTAAAACTGCAAGTATAGAACGAAAAACTGAATTTGAATAGAAAGTCAGGAGGGAAACTTGGATGAACTCTGTAAGAGAACTCTGGGATGAAAAATAAGTAGGCAAAGGAAGAAGATAAACAGAGAACTGAAACAGATTTTTCAAGAAGTCTATAATGCTAATCATGGCACATAAGCCAAATTTTTTATGAAGACTCACTAATTATTTTTTCTAAGTATCTAGCAAACTCCTGGCATCTAATTTACAGGAATCATGAGCACTCTGGGTAAGAATTATGCTAAAGAGGGGGGAGGGGGCTATGTGTGGAGCTTCTAAAGTGCTAAGCAATGTTAAGTGCTTGAAAAAATAATTTTCTCAGTTACTCAAATTGACCACTTCAGATCTATGGATACTGTGGACTTTAATCTCGCCAAGCTTTAGCATCTCAGCTGTAAATGGAGGAAATGTTTCAAAAGAGTGCTGTGAAAATGAATGCATGATCGAGATGAATTACACAGAAAAGCCCATGAGTAAATTAATAATTCTATCTTCAGAACTGTGTTATAATTGTGTGCAATAAATAAGGTCTGGAGCTAAGCAGTGAAGAATAAGGAGAAAACAAAATACTGAACTGCTGCTCATTAAATGAGCACTGTCTATTCTGCACACTGAATGAGATAGCAGTTCTCTGGGAAAAAAAGTGTGACTGTGTAATTAAAAAATTTATCGTTATGTGTAATAATATGGGGGAGCCAGATTAGGGTCACACAGGGAACTCAAATTATGACATTTTCTGAATTTGAATACTTGAATATGCAGACTGGTTTGTGGGCCTTGGAAACCCCAGAGAAACAAAAATCATTGTTCCTGTTTTAGGCTGGCTAATGTGACCATGTATTTTGCAGAGGAACATTTGAGCTCTTTCACCAGTTTCAATCAAACCTGACAAAATTTCAAAGACATTGGATGGACAAGGGAGGGATTCAGCTTAAGACTAAATTCATAAATTTAGGTCTCTTCAGACAGTAGGTACCTGCAGGGAGTAGGTAGCTACACTCTTGTTACAGTCTGTGGAGACCTAGGCTCAATTCAGTTGCCTGCACATGTGTCTAGTGACCTTTTCATAGAAACATCTTGCCTGGCATCCTGCTGCCACTGCAGAAGAGTAGAAGTCTCCATAGGTCCCAAGTCCAATCTGCTTAATTTGCATGATGACCTAGTACATCTCCAACAGTAGTGGACACCTGATAACAGTCATGCTCCTGGGCTATTTAGTCAGCAAAGCCTAGGGAGTAGTTCAATTTCCCCTAATGTGAGTTAATCAGCTGAATCATTCTCTAGGCTCAGCTGACTGAACTGACAAGAACCCCAATGACTAAAATGGGAGCTGAGACATATAATGCTCACTTAGATTTTACTTGTGGATAGCTAAATTTGGATATCTTCATATGAAACTGAATCCTGTGTTGAGTACCTGAAAAAAGCTATGTTCTTTCAATACCTCTTGCTATCGGAAAGACAGAGTGAAATCAACCCTTATCCACAGTATCTCAGCAAATTCTTTGCCAGCCAGTGTGCATATATTAGCTGATCACTCAGCACACACTTAGCTCTTGTTTAGCTCTGGTGTATGTTATCTTTTGCTTAATCAGAAGGCAAAAACATAGATAGTGCACGTGGGAGGGACCAGGAAAAGGAGTTTTGGGGGACGTAGGAGACAACAGATGATATTGATTGGCAATATGAGAAGGATTTGGAAATAATGCAATACAAGTGTTACACAGAATGTAGTATTTCAATGAGGAATAGACGATACACGAAATGTGTGAGAAAGATCAGTTGGAAATAAGGTTTCATTAGTTCCTCAGTTCAAGGACAATATGTTCTATAAGACATTCATATTGGGATAGTTGCTAAGTTATTTTTGTTCTCTAGAGAGGACAAATTGCTCTGCCAGTTGTTCTCCCTGTAAGTCAGATGACAGGTAGATAGGAATATTATAATAGACGTATTCAGTAACTTATGTTTCTGTTCACTTGTTGTCATCAGGACTGTATAGCTTGGTTTGAATCATGAAGGATCTGGTAGGCGTAGTCTTGTAAAGGCTTCATATAAGATTAGTCTCCTAAAATTAATAACATGTAAGGGTTATGATGGACTGAAAACTTTTGAATTTTGATTGAAGCAATTCAAATAGTTTGCAGGACTTTCTCAAATTTATTTAATGTCTCTGTGTTTGTCCATTGTCCATAAGCCAGCTTCAGTTTCTCGGATAAAGTTATTAGGTGGTTGAAGTTATTATATTGTGGAATTCTTAAAACTTAAGCAAAAATAAAATCTACACTTATAGAATGGTCTGAATCCTGTTCATGAGGCACCTATGAGAAAGACATTTATGCTAAAGGCCTAACAAACATTGAAGGTGCACGATTCTCTAAGGGTTTTGCCTGAAAATAAAGGAGTTCCTTCCCTGTTCAAGGGAGGAGGAAATTCTTTTTAATGTACTATTTCTCCCACTCTGTGCATTACTTCCCCAGGGAATTTTGTGATCTAATTTTAGTGTCTCTTCACTCCTGTCTTCTTCCTTTACTTTTATTTTCCACTGTGAGAAAGGCAGAGAGAACTCAGTCAAGTTTGTCTGTTCACCGTAAGTGTGTTTGTACCACCCATTTCCCATCATCTCCTTTCCAAATTTGATGTCATTCAGTTTTTCATTATTTCCTACCCCACTTCTCCCAAACACTTTAAAAAGGTTTGTTTTAATGGGTTTTCTTGTTTGCCCCTTGCAATGTTTCATACTTTTCCTCCCATCCCCACTGCCCGGGGCCTCCGTGTCGGTCTGGTTTATTCTTTGTCCAGCACAAAATGCTGTTGTGCAAATGGGGTTGTGTTTCAGGTGATGGAGTATGGCTAACGTAGACCTCCCATGTAAAGAATGACCAAGTGCCTCCCTTTAGTTAACTCTCATCTATCCTGCTGTGATTATAACCCACTGTTTCAGCTCATAAGGCTGCCTGCTCTTATAACTATGCTACCATAGGTAATTCCCTTTGAGAGGAAATTTAGACACTTGATTCTACTTTTCTGTACGTTGGTCCCTTTCTCGCTTACGTTACACCCTCGCTTAGATTATCAATGAATTTCTAGAAGCAGCAGTCGTAGTCATTTTACATAACACATCCTACTGTGGGCTGTGTATGAAATTTATGCCTTTAATTTTTGTGCATAAAGCCTCACTATTGTGACTCTAGGCATTTTATAAACCTCAGAATGAATATCGAAGATATTCACTGCCCAACCCCCACACTCCCTTATAGATATGCCACGATCAGCTGGGATTCATGGCATTTATCAACTGCTGAAGGATAATGCAGTTTATCACTTTTTAATGAATTATTTTCCGTACTGCTCATTTCCAGAACAGATAAATACAGTCAAGGACATTCTGTATCAGGAGGGAGTTATGCTGAAATTTCCTCTAAGTTTAATGATGTTTAACCGGATCTTTCCCCAACGGTTATAGTCTGTTTATGTTGTATCAGAGATACAGAGGTTGGCACAGGAATCCTTGGCAAGAAGTGCAGATCAGACATTCTTACTCCTACTCCCAGCATGGAAGATGTGATCAAAAAAAAGTAATGGGTATAGGGCTTCAGCTCCTTGGAGGCGCTGAAGAGAGATGTAGAGTAGTCTAGCTTTCCTTAGGTGGTCCTCAGTCAAAGAGGAGCATATCTAGTCTGAGCTGTCAGTTCAAATAGGTCCATACTTGCATTTTTAGAAACATTGTTGATTTTGTAATACTTAAACTATTTTTATTTTAAAATTCAGCTAGGGCTTGCTAGAAAGTGTACTCAAGTTCATCTTTGGAATTTCAAAGAACTCTGGATCTGGACTTTTATTATCAGCAGAAGAATTTAATTGTAATCTGAAAGAGATTGCTGTGAAAATGGGATGACACTCCCATTCTGCTGCAATTTTCTTGATTTTGAAGGAAATGTTAAGACAGCCCTGAACAGGGAGGAAAAAACCTATACTAAATAAAACAGCAAAACCTTCAAACAACCCTTTTAGTGAAATTGTTCTTGAGAAGGATATGTCTCTGAACAGTGTTTTGGCTTTGGTAAAATGGGTTATTATGACAACATTTCATCTAGTTGGACTTGTTCCAATAAACTCTCGTAAGTACATTATTAACATGTGAAATCTAGAACCTTTTCAGATGTATCAGCATTGGCATTTTTGCAGAAGATGTGATGAATCACTACTCCAAATTAATATCTAGGTGTTATTTAATATATCACAACTGGTTTGTTTTATATAGCTGTTGGCAATACATCAGAATTTTATAGATGGAATTTAGGAATGATTTTTAAAACCTCTTTCTGTATCGCCGTTCTGTCTGACTTTAGTAGTCTGCTTGTTATTTTTTTGCATTGTAAGGGTTTTTATAACGATTTCACTTTTGGCTTATAGACATTGTCCATGTTTGGACTTTGACATTTTGGTGTCCTGTGTACTCTATTGTATATTTTGTTATCAGTATTCATATTCTTACTGACTTTTTGTCATTAGGTACGTCTTTTTCTTCTGGTTAACTTAAGGCATTCTGATTTGGGCCTTGATTCAATAATATTGTTGCTCTATTATCATTGAAGCTACTGGAATTTCCACAAGTTTACTAACAAGATTTCATGATCATCAATAAACATAAAATCTTTTAAAATGTAGTTGTTTCTTTGTGTTTTTGATAAAATATAAAAAGTAAAAAAATAAACTTTTTTTTTTCCCATCAGTTATAGAATAGAAGTTGAAGGCAACACCAATTTAATATACACCAAACTACTAAATAGAGGAAAAATGGAAAGTTAATCCTGGAAAATGATGTTAAATGATGTCTTAAAATATTTAAGAAAAGATCTTACAAATAGGTACACATTTCTGTAACTGTGTGGGTTTTTTTTCATGCGGCCTTGTACAGTCAGCCCTTATTGAAATTATATATTTTAAGGCAAATAGGATAATATTTAGATTTAGTTTACACTTAGGCGAAGATGAGTGAAAAGAGTTCATGATTTGTGAATAAAATATTCAGTGTGAATCTACATAGTCTATTGAATTAATTATAGCTAAGTTTTATAGAGGAATTTGAGAGAATTAAATGTTAGTGAACTTATAATTCCCTTATATATACCTGAATACTTGTGTAAAGTCAAATTATGTATTTTTTATTTTACAAAGACAAAAATATTTGTAAACAATTAATAAGAAATTCACTTTCAATCTACTTTAGCTTAAGTATACACTGTTGGTTTTAAATACAAGTATTTTTTCTTTCTAAAGGAAAATGATAAACTACACTTGATGTAGATCTTATGAAACATGTTTCAGCCCAAAGCAAATTTTTACTATCCAGCTATCTACCATTCTACCAAAGGGTGTATGATGGAGTCTTAAAACACAACTATAGTGATAGCTGTATGGCTAGCAACACTATAATAGGATCCCATGGATGCAAATTGTATATTTTTAAGAGTACTTCAGGATTTGAAAAATATTTAAGTAATCACAATTTCAGAGTTATCATCTGTTAATGCCTGGGAATTGGTGACCCAAGGGATTAATTCCAAACATTACTTGAAAATGACATTGCTCATGTCAGTGTGGAAGTGTCTTAGTGAATACAAACTGTAATATAAAAGCATTTGCAAGCAATTTGGCCATCTGCTGTTTCCTGTCGATATAAGCTCATAGCTTCACCAAAACAAGCCAATGCACCAGCACCTGAGGTAAAAGTCTTTGAGATCCCAAGAGGATACAGCCATTTTTTTTCCCCTCTCCTTTCTTGTCTGCATATTGTCTCAGGACGGTAACAGAGAATGATTGGTATTTAAATCTTCCTGTGGAAATCCCCCACATATGGAAGCTGCTCTTCTCTCCTCCTAACCTTCCCTGAACAGTGAATTAGAAAGTTGTCCCTCTTGTCACCTTCCACTAACTCAGCCAGATTGCCAGCTGGAAGAGGTACCCCAGAAGCTGTCCACAGAGAAGAAAGAGATGTCCCTGAAAGATAATTAGAAGTAGCTCTCATATGTAACCAACATACAACGGTCTCTTGCCATTACTCATATCATAGCTATGTCTGCTTTGCATCAATCTGTTTGCACTTGGTGTTGCAGGGCTGACACATCCAACTGCATGAGTCCCTCTGGAAAGGGAAAATCTTAGGCTGCAGGAACACCAGCATGAAGATGTTGCCACATTTGGCCGAAAGAAAGAGGAAGCCTTCACTGCGTCCCTCTGTTTCTGTAATCTCTCACCACTAAGAAGTTTTTCAGGGTGGGAACAGCTGAAAACAAATTAGGGCATTCTTTTTCTCCATTGCTCCAGACAGACACTTCACTGGGTAAAAATCTGGTAAGATTTTTTTTTTTTGCTGAAAAAGTCTGTAATCACTTCCCTCCTCCATTTTTTTTTTTTTTGCATTGGTTCCTAATGTTGCAAGAACAAGTCATGAAATTGAGAAAATATCATCTGCAGAAAGTTCTACAAACTTTACTAGCACAACAGCAGCTAGCTTTACCAGCACAATAATTCATGCTCTTACATCTGACTCTCATTCTTAAATTTTAGGCTGACTTTGATTTCTGTCTCTGAATATTAACAAGTCTGAATTCTTACCTCAGTCTATTTTTCTTTTAATTTTGAATCTATTCCTAACTCATTAGTTAGCATTGCTGCATCTTCATTTTTTTTTGTCTAAAGGTAAGTGTATTTGAGTACAGCTTGTCAAAACATAGTATTGCTGAGTGCCTTATGTAAGATATCTTAAACACGTGAAAATAACTGAACACGGTTATTTTATTTCTTTTTCCATGCCATATTTGGAAGCTCATTCATGGCCCATTGGGAAAGGTTAGGGCTATAATTGGACCTTTTTCTCTAGACATTTCAGCAATAGGATGCATGAAGGTTAGTAACAGTTTCCCTTTAATTGCTCCCTGGTGGTTTTACTGTAAAGCTGTTAACTTGTGCACTGGGGACCCACAACCCACAGGCTCCTTGTGCTGACATTTGCAGCAATGATTAGAATGTCATTGCTTCCCAATACTTCATTGCCATTCAGGGAAAGCTCGAAATGTCTTTTACTTCATATTGCAATGAAACACATATTTGCAGGCACACACACTGGCTTTACCATTTGAGCAGCGTAGGCCTTTGAAACTGGATTTGTTTTGGGTATCTATTTCAGTGTTGCCTTGCTTTTCTGTATAGTGTCACTCTCCTGTCTCTCATACTAATGGAAGCAAAGCTGAACTGCTCATTCTGCTCATTCATAGTGGACTCCAAGGGCAAAATGCCTATCAGTTTGAAAAAATAGCTAAGTGAAAACAAAGAAATTGTAACTATTTGTGTGAGCATCAGTGCTGATGTTCTTCCATATCAATTCTGTCGGGTCTTTGAACATGAAATAGTCTACTCTCAACTCCCATCATATCAACCGTTAGACATCAGTACTCAAAATTTTAACAGATTCTGAAATCAGTGCAGTTAATGTGCTGGGCGGTTTTATGGCGAAAGCAGAAAAAAAAAAATATATGTATAAGATGTGATTCTAGTTGAAAAACTGTGCCACTGTGTTCTCTGCCACTGAACTGTGTGGCTATTACCTAACATTCCTCCTATCAGCCCCCATTTCCTTTTTTTCCCATCTAGATTCAGATTAAATCACAAACATATATGTATCCAATTTGAACTGTATTATTTGAGGGAGTAGACTCACTAATTTTAATATAATTAATTTTTAGATATCTGATATCATTAAAATGTTTTCATTCAACAGGAGTGGCAGAAATCAAACCTTAGTCATTTTTTGCTGTTCCCTTTTCACTCAAAAGTTAGTTGAAGATGAACAAAAGCAGTATTTCTATTGATTTAAATTGAAACCTAGGACCCGAGTAGAAAGTACTTTCTGGATTATGAAACAATCTCCAAGATAAATTTTCCCCTCCACCTCCCCACCCCCTGAGAAATAAAACCCAAATCAAAAAACTCAAGAGCTTTCTTGGAAGCTTTTCTTCTTTCAGGAAGGAAAAAACATACCCTCCACCTGAAACCTCTCATTTAGAAGATGGTAATTCCACAAAGCCACCTCCAAAGGCTTGAAAGATTTTTCTCTAACATTTCTGAGTACATTACTGTGATTAACAAATTCATTTTATCAAGCTGCTTTAAGACTTTAATTCTCATCTACTACCAACTACAAATTCTGTAAATCTGTCACAGAAAAGTCTGAATAGATATGCATAGTTCAAGGTTAACTTTGTTTATTTGCTTTTACTTTAGTGAAACAGGGATGAGGGGGGACATAATTAATGTTCAATGTGTCTATGAAGGGCCAAAAGCGAAACACACAGAACAATCATAATAAATAGGAAAGGCAAATGAGACTTCCTGCAGTGCCAGTTGACTGACACCTGCAATACTGAGTGACAGTGCGAGGGCAAAACCTGTGTTTCTACGCCAATACTAGAAGCCTGTAAACAAGATGGGAGAACTAGTGTGTTTGGCATAAAATGACAACTTGAAGTTGTACTTGAAGGATTGAAAATATCATGGGAAAATAAAATAATATTTGTGGATGGAAATTCCATACTCCAAAGATAAGAAAACAGTAAAACAATTTTGCTGTGGGGTGATGACAACGATCAAGAAATGTCAAATGAGATTAGAGAAGCTGCATCTTTAGGGCAGGTGGTGATAGACAGAGTTTTAAACTACCTGTGCATTGACTGGATCAATGCCTCATCAGGACAATTAAATTACTAAATGCAATAAGTTACTGCTTCCTAAAATATCCTGCTTCAGAGCCCACAAGAAAAGGTGCTGTCGTGGTTTTGGTCCTGAGACACAGAACATAATTTGAGAGGATTCAATGGGAGACATGCTTCATAATAGTCATCACAATACAATGTGGTTTCATATTATTGTGGGAAAGAGTATTCACAAATATTTAAGACAAGAAACTACATAAAAATAAAACAATTAGTGAAAACAAAATAAAACAACATAAGAAGTGAAAGCAGCAGGCCAAAAAGGAAGTTACCTACTAACAGTCTTCAGGCTGTTCAAAAATGGAAATAAAAACTAGTAAAATGGTTGTGGGTAGTGGACAATAAGAAGGATTTAGACTACAAAAAGTGGCCAACAGTGCCTATGCCTCTTCAGATAATATTGCTGCTGCTAGTGATAGACTTGGTATATCGGGCTCAGGGGCCACAGCCCGATGCGCAAGGAGCTGAAACATCCATACAGTAGCAAATAGGACATCTCCAGTGCTACTGCACCAGATAATTGTGCTCTAGACGCTTATTTTCATGTAATTGAATATTGCTCTAGATGTTTCTGCTGCTGTAGTCTAATGAGCACAGACGGACAGAATATCCAACTGAATATCCATAGTATTCAAGCTATGGCTTGGGCTGGGGCCAAGTATCTCTCCTCTGCACAATGCCCAGACACAGAAGCTAACCCTGGGCAAGAGCAGGCTGTATGTGGCCAACATCTCCTGGAAAGTTGGAAACATTTATGTCTGTGAAACATGCCAGGTGGGCTGAGGGCCAGGGGACAGGCTCTGGCCTGGCTTAAGTAAGAGCATAGTCAGAGTCACAGGGGCTATATCTCAAAGACAACCAGCCAGGTCAAGAGAGAGAGGATTCCTGTAGCTCTGCACTGTATGTATCAGAGTCTGCATACATCAGTATATACAGATCAGCATATACAGATCAGTATATCAGAGTGTACGCAATGTCAGGTCATCCTACTTAAAGAAAAATTATGTAATAGTAGCAATGTTCAAACTACTTTAAAAAATTGAGTAGTGGATAAATGATTGCTATTTTATGATGAACTATGAGAAATCGCTGGATATTTCATTAATATCCTGGTTCTAATAACTTCATTTTTTGCAGTTATTCACTGAATAAGGGAGTGAAGGGGGAAATATATTGCTAATTAAAAACCAGAACTGTTCTCTGTGCATAACAAGGCAAGTAATCCATTTGCAGTCAGTTTAGAACAGAAAGAATATAAATAAAGTTTCTTCTTACCATCCATTGCTGAACATGTCTTGTTCTAGAGATCTGACTAGATTTCACCAAAAGTTAGGTCATCTCTGGTACGGTTTCTTGAACAAGCTATTTGGTCCTATGATACTTCTGCACTTAAAAGGAAAAAAATAATCAATAGAAAAAAAAAGAAAATATAATCCTGAGAATTTCTTTTTCTTTATTTAACTATGTTTTAAATAGTTCAGACAACACAACACATCTCTACATCCCTTCTCAGTAAAGAATTAGACCCACACAATTTCTTAAAAGTCTACTTTGCACTTGAAGTAGAGAAGTACTTCACATTGTTGAAGGCATGGACAGGATCTGGGGCTACTGAAGTCATAATCAGATATGCATTTAGGAATATTTCCTAGCTACACATCAGAGGCTACCTACTTTTTTGCAGAAATTGATCCTTTATTCCAGTGAATGCAATTATTTTGAAAAAAAAAATATAAGGGTCTGATCTTGAAACTGTAATTGTGTCAGTTTGGTGAGAATTAATGGTTATTGTCTGCACTCTTCTGCAGTTAAAAAAAAAAAAGTCAGCAAGCCTTGTGTAATGCAGAACAGAGGTGCCTACAATGTATTTTCGGTACTGGTGTCCTAGAAAGCTAGGTTCTATAAAATTTGGGGAGGAGAATTAAGTATTTTAGAATGGTGGTTCAAAACTTCACAGGGGAGCTAGGCCCTGAGAAACATTGAGCATGGAGATATTTCTTCTGTAACCCCTGATTCTGTGATCACGATGGCTTGGGATGTCCCTCAGGGAGCTGGAATCCTTCCAAGAGCACAGGCGCTTACAGCTGCTCTTCCAAAGCATTGCAATGAGCTCAATCTTTTTTTATACATGGTATCCTGAGGAGGTGGGAAAGGACATGGTCATTCATGTAAGAGAGTGGAATGAATGCAAGGGAAGAAAGTGCACTAAATTCACATTCCTTCTCAGCCTGAGGACATTAAAATCTGCATTTAGGAAAATGAGTCAAGCCCTTGATTAAAGTAGGAAAGTTATAATGAGTTGGTCTTAGAATCGGTTGCACATATATAGACATCTAGTGCCATCTGAGCTATCTTTGGATACCCAGGATATCTTCACAGGGTTGTCAGATGCAATAGAAGACCTATGGCATATCCTTCTCAAGGAACAATTAAGGGACCAGAGCAAACAGGACACCTCTAGTGCTACTGCACTAGATAATTGTGCTCTAGATGCTTATTTTCATCTAACTGAATATTGCCCTAGATGTCTCTGCTCCTGTAATCTAATGGGGACAGACAGGCACCTCCAGAAAGCAATTCAACCCATATTAAGAATCTTCCCATCTTAAGGTGAATTTCTCTCTGACAACATCTATTTCTTTTCTGACAATACGGTTTTACAGCACAAACGTGTTCCTGCATTTCTTTCCAAACTACAGATGAAATCACGGCCACAGAGATAATGCTTATTTTCAAATGACAGTAGGAAGAAAAAATTCAGTGTATACCAAGCACTGAGATCTTATTTAGTCACAATGATTAAGTTTGAATTTCTGAAGTAAGCAAAGGTGCAAGCCTAATAATTTCATCAAATACTCGCTATTTTATCTAGTCCAGTACATATGCAAATGATATAAAAGTTCAACTCAATTTGGATATTCAGAACTGAATGTTTTTGGTAGTTAGTGTCAGAATAAATGAACTTCTTTTCTTTTCAATTCCTTTCTTGTTCTGTTAGAGTTATTTAAAAAAGAATACCAGACAAAAATCTCTCAGAGAAATGTAGCAACTGAAGTTATATGCCATGCACAGTTAGGTACACATTTGTTAGAGATAGGGCAGTGAAGTGCAATGAATCATGTAATTTAAGATTATAGCTTCTTTTTTTTTGCTCACATTACATCCCTGTGAAGTATCCATAAATATATTTATTCTCTGATTTTTTCAAGTCTTTTCTTATCTTCCTTTTAACTCTCCGGGTTGATCCCCTTTTACCTCTTAGAAGATTATTTTATAATTAAGCCCTATACATCCTTCTTTGCGAGGGTAGGTGTGAGAGCATGCCACCGTGGAAATTTGTGAAGAACTAAACTTTAGTTTCCACTGAAAATACGCTTTTGAAATATATTTCATGTGAGCAGGTCTATTGAATAAACATTCAGAAAAAGCTGAAACACATCACATGAACTGTGAGCAAGTCCTTCTGGGACTTTTTTTTTTTTTTTTTTTTTTTTTTTAAGAAAACTCAGTTCATATTGGCATTTTGAAAGGTTCTGCGATGCATATCTCTTAACCAGCAGCTCACATAAACGCCTTCAGAGTTGTAAATATATGCACACACTTAAACATCAGTTTAAACACTCCATGTAAACACTTCATATAAACACCCATTTGAACCTTTAGTCTGTACACATCATGTATGCCGGGCATAACAGAAATATAGAGAGGTTTACACTAATTTTTACTGTATTGATTAGGTGTCATAGCTAATTTTGGGGGGGGATTCTAAGTGTATGTCTGTACTATAAGGATAGACCAGAAGGTCAGAAGGTTTCTCGTTGTATTCTTGCTCTTGTATCAACAAGAACAGGTTGGCTACGTTAACGCCAATAAAATCTTTCAGGATATAAAATCAGGTATACGTATCCAAACCACCATGGACTCTAGACCATGCCAACTCCTGAATTGTGCCTGTTTGAGAGAAAGCTCCTTGACTGCAGCTGAAAATATGCCAGGCCATGTTATGGGAATTTAATGGCATAGATAAAATTAAGTTACAGTGTCTGAGACTGTGTCCTGACACTTCTTAATTTTCTGCTCTAGACAATACGTGAATTTGAATATGTGAAAATTTTGTTTCCATTATTCAGATTGTTGATTGCTCCTCCCTTTTTTCCTTTTGTCCTTCCTGATATGAGTGCTGAAAAATGATCAGAAAGGAAAATGTGGAAATTTTAGTCTTTCTCACTACTTAATGTTGTGGTCAGCCCAGAAAGTTGTAGTAGCGGTTCCTAAGGGCCTCCCGCTGCACTCCCAACTGGTGCCCATTCCCAGGTGACTGCAGACTGTCATCTGGTGCTTAGCATTTCCACTGGGGCTGGTAGGAAGCTGGCAGTGGATGCTCTCTTTCCTGATACATATGGGGATACCTGCACAACTGGAACTGCTCTGGGAAACCATGCTCCCCCTTGAACAGTAAACATGCTTCAGCACCTTTCCATTACTATCATCTTGGGCTCATTTAAAATCATGGTGTGAATGTCAGAAGTACTATAGCTCAACAATCCCATAGCTGCTCTTGCTTTCATGTTGAGGCCTCCATGGGTGTTTCCTAGCATGAGCAATTCTGATGTGATAAGCTGTAGCCAATGTGTGAGCCTTTAAAGCCATGATAACGTATCACACCAACAGGGCTGCCATGCTTAGGTGCTGCATTATTAAATTTTAGATGAAAATTATTTTTTTGCACAGCAGGTGCTTTTCTAAATGAAATAATTCTGTTGATTTAATTATTTCCCTGATATCCCTAAAGGCAAAAGTGCATATTATTGACTAATGATGTGAAACATTTCATTAACCCCTCCTCTTAGATCTCCAACCCCACATTCACATACACAGAAAGAGTCTGTTGTTTCTTAGTCATAGGAACACAAGCAGCAGCTGGACTTTACTTTTATTTATTCCTTCTGTGTAAATTAGAACTAAGCAAGCTATATTGAGCTCTTCAATTTCTAAGGGTTTTTTTGGCAGCTAGATGAAAGTATATTTGGAGCTCTTTGGACAGGTTAAAAAAAAATCTGGAATTATACAGGTCTAAAGAGAAATTTTGAAATAACATTCAGGATAAGATACAGGGCTGTTCAGGTAATGCAAAACGCCATTAACTCTACTGCTAATTCAAATGCTCAAATTAATTTAATGCAATTTTAGATGTATCCATATCAAAGCTCAGAAAAAAAGGATATGTAAAACCACTATTTAGTTCTTTTGTTCCAATCTGATTCCACTGAGTAGCATATACAAGCGCATGCATGTACATATGCATATAATCTGTTTAGCTGTACTGAATTTCCTGACAGGACAAGTTAGCTACTCTCCCTCAGACATGCAACAGATAACCGGATGAAATTTAAGGGTTTACCAGAAGAGCTGACTAAACAGCTTCTTCTGCATTTAAACTGTATGGATTCCAGGTAGGTTAAGGCTAAATTTACATTTAGATATGAATTTCAGCTGCAAACAGGTATGAACTGTTTTAGTCTGTACTAACAGAAATATTCAGGGGTGCAACTCAGAGAAACTAAAATGTTACTCTTGAATGAGTAAGCCATGCCAAGAGGCAGCTGTACTGCTTCAGATACAAACAGATAAGTCCACATAGATAGACCCCAGAATATCAGGCCCTGATCTCTGCTATTGAGAGATCTCAGCACTTTATTGTGGACTGCGGTGTACTGAACCACATAAGAATTGGGCTGATTCTCCCCTCTGGATAAGATGTAGTTAAGAGTGAAGTTAAAAAGGTTAGGGAGCATGTGAATTTTCCTGTAACGAAACACCTGAAAGAACAGCTGAATGGTCCTAAATGCAGGTATCTAAGGGAAAGGATAGAGAGAATACACAAATGAGAGAACCTGGCAGATATGGAGAAACAATTTTGAGATTGTTGTTCTTATGATACATACACACACACACACACACACACACACACATATATACATATATATATGTATATATACCCATTATGTTCAGCTAGGATCTGGGATCAGAGGGTTGTGGACCTTACAAAAACCCCAAACCCTGAATTCAGGCTTCCATGCCCAGGCATGAACAAATCAGTTCATATTCTCCATGGCATCAGCAAGCTTTTGTTCATTTGTATTCCTGCCATAGACTCATCCTCAGTTTGGAAGCATAATTCCTTGATTAGAAAAGTTTGCTCCTTGACTTCTGAAGCGCTGAACAGCACTAATGCTTGTTGTATTAAATTTCACATATAAAAGAAGGCCCCTGAGTTGTGAGGAATGAGTAAGTATACAGCTAGTCAGAACAATTATGTAGTGCTGGAGGCAATATTTGCTGTTTGTTTGTATATATCTAGCTGGAGAGCCCTTATCAAAAACTACTTTACTGAATCTGAAAAGGTTAGGGGATTTTGAGGGGGTTATCTCACACAGTTTCTTCATATCGCCTTAGGTTGTTTAATTCATGCCCATAAAGGACAAGGAAGCAATGGAAGGAAAAGATTACAGTGCCCCTGCTAGTTCTAAACAGTGTGTATTTGATTTATTCAGCCCCCTTGCTTTTATTTGAGGTGGAAATCTCATCCAAAGGCTGCTGACTCTCTCTGTATTCCAGATGTTGCCATATCAGCCTAAGTTGCATTTCTCATATCTCCCTTTTGCTATCTGTCAAATTTATGAAAAATTAGAGCCCTTCTACAATCAAAATGTCATCCTCCCCTCCTTCCTAGGCAAGCGTGGCTTTTGATTATAAGCATGCAGTCATGTGTAAACCTCATATTGGACCTCATCAGTGGGATTGCTTAAGGACTGCAGAATCTGCTGCATTATATTATATCAAGTTTTTATGGAAAAGCTTTATGTGCTGCAAAAACACTGAATCTTTTTTCTTTTAAATGAGATTGTGAACATACCGTAGGAGGCTTGAATACCTAGATAAATGGCAATATTATAGTAGAGAGATTTTGGACTGTGGTTTACGGGCCCAAATCCACCCTGGATCAATTCTGATTGAAAGATTTTAATACCTGATGACTTTTGGTAGCATTTTTGGATTCCTAGTAATCAAAGGGATCGTTATGTATTTGGATTTCGGTGGAAGAATATTTAGCTGTGTTATCTGACTTTAAAACTTCATTCTTGTTGCTCGGCTCACAGAGGGTAATGCTGACAGAATGAAGGTAGCTCTTTAAATGTCTTTTATTTTTCCCTAAACACCAGGACAGTGAATTTATAGTTGTTGACAGGACATGTACACTACACAGCACCCTCCGGCTACAACTGTGAAACACTTCCCAAGACCTTATAGCAAGTGAAGACCAAAAGTCACAGCAGAAATGTACACAATAAAAGTACAAGAGAGTAATAATATAGGTATTTTTTTTAAAGAACTCAAGAATAACCTGAGGAAGTGAACTTAGGGCCAGCTACAGAAAAACAAGAGAGATGATAAAATACAATGTAAAATTTCATAATATGCAGCTAACGGAATTCCCTGGCGCAAGGTAGCAGGGAAGCCAAGATTTTAGCAGCAACCAGACAAAACTTTGACATGCAAAATCAGATTTCCAATTCTTCAGGTGTGTTTGTTCTTGGTAAGTGATGCAAAAGAGATGGAAAGCAGCTGGACTGGATTAGCTGGGAGTTCTCTTAACAGCGGAGAATCTTGCATAATTACAGATTTTAGTTCTAATGAATTGAGGCTTGGCTGGACATTTTTATTGTTTTCTTGTTTTTAGGTCTAGATTAGTAACCGTGTACCTATATGTTGAAATCTAAAATGTAGAGATTCTCTACATTTTCACTTTTTATAAATCATGAAGATACATATTTTGGGAGAGGGAGAGATAATGAAAAACTATTTCAGTACCAAATGTCATGAAAAATCCTGACAGCAACTAGATAATTACATTTATATCATTGGAAACTTACATTAGCCCGATGTCCTGTGAGTTGAATTTATCATGTTCTTAGGATGAGAGCTCAAACTCTAAAGAATCAATCTTTATTTAACAAGAAAAAAAATCCTATGTCACTTAATACAGCATAACACTATACACTAAGGAAATTGAAAACACTGACTGCATGTGGTTTTTCCATCAACACTCATGTGATAAGAACAGGTTTGGGTCTTTTCTGGCTCACTCTTCCTTTTCATCCATCTCCTCCTACATTCCAGGTCAATCCATCTCTTTTATCATGTCAGAAACTCTTCTGCTTTTAGTTTTTCTATAGTATCCATTACTATAACGTCTAAGTGTTGACCTTCCAGATTGGTCGCTTTTAAGGAAGTCTTTGGAAAAAAAGCCAGTTCTTTAACCTCTTCTTGTCTTGGATTAAGTCTTAATAGATATGCAGCAGTCTTTCAAAGGCAATAATTCAAATTCTTATGGCTTCATTTCCAATACACCACATTTTGATTTGGATGGACTCTACCAAGTGTTGTATGAAATAATGGCAGTCTTTTTTTTTTTTTTTTTTTTTTTTTTGGCTTTAGGTGATATCAGATTTACCTCTTTTGATACGTTTCTATGTCTGAGTAAATATATCACAGTTTCAGTGTCTTTTACACAATGAGTTCAAAGCACTGGCTGACTCTTAAGAATTGCTTTTTCACAGCAATAGTGCGTATTTTGCCACAGTCTCCACCACTAGAACAGCTCTCTTTCTGTGTTCTGAATATAACTGGAAGTGAGATGAGCTCTTTCAGTTTAGATGTGGGCTAAAATAAAACATTTCTATACTACTTTGATTAAGGAGATATTAATAGTGTAATTTGGACAGAGATTCTTCTTGTCCCTCACAAACATTTTACTTTAACAGTTTTTTATCCATCCGTTTACTAACAAAGGATCATTGTAGTTATAACCTTGAATCTGGACCTATAACATGACCTATTGTACCAGAAGGGGAAGCAAAAGTGTCACATGATAAGAAAGCCAAAACTTAAGTTACACATGTATTTCAAGTCCATCTTAAAACAAAACAAAACAAAACATCCCCGCCCTGTACTCAGTCCTATATACACAGTCTTTTAGCATCTTGAGCTTATTTTATGTTCTATACTTGTCATGAACGAAACAGACTATAAAGAACACAAATATCTGGAGCCTACAGAAGTATGCCATGAGGCAGAAAGTAGACAGATTGATCATGACCTAGACTTGAGTTAAAATGTTATTTATATACCTTTATTTAGCGTAGTAACATGTCTGACTAGATTGTGACTGTGACAGTGATTAGTGATATCTCATCAGCAAGTCCAGATTCTCTTTCCTTCATGAAAAATAGGCTCAGCATTTTCCAGAATGAGTAGAGGTAGATGATTGTTGATTTTTAACGTAGTTATTATTTAAAACTCATGAATAAATATTTTTATGGACCAGAAATCAACAATAATTGCCATAAGCCTTGTAAATTTGTTAATGTACAAAAGACTGATTCTTCACATTGGACTATCATGCTGGTAATATAAATTGAAAAAAAAGGCTCTCAAGGTGATTGCTAAAGGAGCCAGAAATGTTTCAAGCCTTCTTCACCTTGTGAAAATTTAATTTTATTTCTGTGATAGAATGGTAGAATTTTCTGCTAGACTAAGGGAAAAGAGGGACTCAGCTGGCTTGGGGAGAGAGCGAGAGGTGTTAATAACAACTGAAGTGAGTCACCAAAATCTGAAGTAGGAAACTGCAGGACTTTCACTGTCCCATAATCTCTTTCTTTTTCGTACGCGCTCTTCCCCTGAGGTGTGGTTTCTGTAGTTTTGAGTCCAGCCTTCTCTGCACGTTCACCTCTTCCCCAGGCAGTCATCTATCTCTATATCCACGTTAGTAGAAATAGTTGGTACCTTTTCCTGTTCCTTCGCCCTGGAAGCTCAGGTTTCCTCCCTGTGATTCTTTGCCTGCTGTAGAAGGGAAAATGAGATAAACCCTGGAGAAGGTGAGCAGAAGAGGGAGATTAAGGCAGGGAGAAGAGCTGTCTCTGATGCTAATGTTAGAGTGAAGAATTGGATGGCAATTGCTGATCAGTTGCTGAGATGCTAGGATGAAATCTCCCTTACAAACATGATGGAAAGGGAGGTGTTATTTTTCTTTGTGTCAAACGATGCTTCAAATTGTAGAAATGTATAGAGGTCTGATTGTTCTTCATTACTGTACCATTGAAATAATAATATATTCTCATCTTGATCCTTTCTAAGATACAATGAAACTGAACTGGAAAAGTGTGAAAAAAATTCCTATACCATCAAGTAATTTGAATTTTGACAGGTATCTCCTTATTTGCTCATGGTTACTTTAGGTGGCACTTGTTTGTCTCAAAGTAGTAAAAAAATTTACAGCTAATATATAAGTAGTTCATGTACTGCATAAAACCATAAAGTATATTTTAGATATATCAACATTTGATTTTGTGTGGTGTATAACAGATTTTGTTTATTACTTTTCCTCATCTTCTAGAAGAATTTCAGAATTATAAAACAGTTTTTATAGCCCTGGATGGAAAAATAGATGGAAAAATTGAGACATATCCCCACAATATACCTTTCTCTACTGAAGCTGAAGGTTCTTTTAATGTTCTCTGGCTATTAGAAAACAAGTTTTTAGATTTTGTAATTGCAAACATTCCCCAGCATTTTTTAATTTCTTAAATACTTTTTTCTTAAAATGGAAAGATGTAGAGACACTTTCATTGATTAAGTGCTACTTAAATCAGAGTGTAAGAAATATGATACACTTAAAATTAGAGTAACTTGATATTGTGTGAACAGAAATTCAGGACATAATCCATTAATTGAAATATAAGTGACAACAAAGGATTTATAATAGATTATTTTGCCAGATATGTGACTCTTACCAAAAAGTATATCATGATAAAGGAGAAAAAAAAATTGAAAGGGATTTCATTCAGCACTGTATTTTAATTCTGAGTTATCTGGCTTGACATTCTGATCTCAGTAATCAAAATGCTTCAAATTCAGTTACTTTACCAGGAAAAAAAATAATGACTTGTCTGGTGTTGAAAAAAATTGAATTTTTATAAAGCCTGCATATGAAGTGCTTGCTTGCAAAATATTAGCTTGTAATAGATATACTACAATTTGTTTGTTTTGTTTAGGAATTTCCTACTAGGAAATGGTATCAAGCTTTACCTTCAAAATTGAATTCCCCTTATATTTTAAAGCCTATGGGCTTTAAATATAAAATGATAGTTGTTGTAAATGAAGATAGTTTGTAAAAACACTGAAAAAATAAATTATTTTTGTTAAAGTTACTTTTCTAATTAAAGCTAATTTCAAGTATACAACTATGGATTATTTTTAAGAAATCAGAAATATTTCAACTGAAGCTTATGACACAAATCACACATTTTATAGCAATAGAAAAGGGCGCTTAAAAGAAAAACATATATTTTGAATATTCTTTTTAATGTTCCTAAATAAGATACTTACTTTTCATGTAGTTTTAATTTATTTCAACAGAATGAAAATGAATTCTCAAAGACAAATGTGGGTGCTGTTGACGTTAGTACGGGTGTCAGTAAAGGTCTTGCCCCGGATATGTGCTGATCCGTGTGGCTGGCCGTGTTTGTGTTGTGTGTATGTGTATTTGTATCTTTGGCCTGTGTACTCTGTCCTGCGGAACAGCAGCAAACTTGCCCTGGAAGGAGAAATGCTCGGGGTCTTTAAGTCCAACACAACTAGTTTTTTTCAAACTTAATGCTTAACCGAGGGGTATAGTGTGTTCTCTTTTTAGTCTCTCTTTAATATCTCTGCTGAAGTAAACACGGCTGCTCCTTGCTGATTAAGTGGGTGAATGGGTCAGGGAAAGATGGTATCTATCAGTCCAGTCAAGCATTCGTCTTCTCTAGAAACCACTTATAGCTAGCTGATTGAATGCGTGAATGAATCCCTTAATGAATTTGGTGAATCCTCTTTTTTGTTTCCACTTCCCTGTAATCACCTCCCTCACCCACCATAAATCCTGTGAAATAGAAAGTGTCTTGAGAGCACTAGCTTTCAGGTTTCAAGTCAAAAGACAGCCACTAGTAAGTTCTTCCTAATTAAGATTTTCTACCACAGCCCACTACAATGCTTAAATGACTTTCTTCTGACACAGCTCTCACTGACCACTGTCATGAAGACAATAGTAATCCAGTTAGGTGCACAGTTTGATCAGATCATCTTCTGAACAGGAGGAACTCATATTGCTCTCTGTAGCAGGAGTCTCTCAGCTTTTCTCTGCTCCCCCCCCAAAAAAAAACCGTGGTGCTGCCCACCTGAGACCTTTTTGCGTTTCTCCATGCCTGCCCAGAATACCTTCTCTCATTCCTGGGCTCTGCTTTCTCTCTGCGGGTCTCAGCAGCTTGTTCCCTCTTTGCCTTCCAAGACATATTCTGTTGGAGTAACCCTCATACTTCCCTCCCCTAAAGGGAGAGGTTGCCTTGAGAATCTTTCCTCAGTTACCCCAAACTGAGGAAAGGTGTAGGGAGTTTAAAGTATCCTTAGGGGAGGGAGCATGGGGAGAGGTTCAATTTGGTACAGGGAAATAAATAAATTAAATGATTGGGGCCATGTTGTTCTAATTCTGAATATCCTAGACTTTGTGTTATTCAGTTTGGAAACAGTCTGTGCTCATCTGTAGTTTATAATGATTGTTTGTGTATACTACTAAACTACCACCCCATTACATCTGCAATGTTTAAGCTAGCAAATTACAGTGGTGTAACAGATTGTGTGACACGGTAACTCTTGACCTTTAAGTGGCAACTACTTTAAGAGTTCATTGTCTGAAAATGAATTAGTGTGTATTCTGAAATTTAGAAGTAAAGAGATTAAGCAATTTAGTAGAAAGCTGATCATTTTTTTTGACTGAGCCTATTTTATTGTCAGTATTTGTTAATATCCAGACTATTGAAGCTTCTTTTTCCTATCTTAAGGAATACTACTTACTGAAAATGAGTAAATAGACTTGTGGTTTCTATGAAATCCTTTAATCTGTACTGTGGGAGTATATTCCATTATAAATGCATGCACATAACTTTCAATGACATTAAAAAAAAAGTTACCGGTACTCACTGAGTGGAGAATAGATGATACAGTTGCTGAAAAAGTTGCTCATGATGTCTTTCATATGCATGAAATTTCATTAAAAGGTTATTTAATGAGAAGAATAAAGAACACAAAAGAGGAGCCAGTATTTTCACTGAAAGGAAGTTTGGCATTCTTCTAGTGCAGACTCCTCATCTGGCCATACTGAATATATTTCCACGGATGATATTTCAAAACAACTTGAAGTCACAAGCTACTCATTTATATATTCTGTGTAGACCTGTGGATGTTGCAGCACTTATGAGTTTTATGTATAACGTAGGTTTTATGTCTTAATGTGTAGGAAATTAATAGTCACAGAGAGCTGAAGAGTGATGACTTCCCTGATAATAATGACAAATGGATTGAGGAGTTGATGGATGTACTTAACCTAGCGGAGGTTAATGATGGTACTTCTGAAAGATTTTATTTGGTAGTGATAAATTGAAGATGACCTGCAGAGGTAAAGTACAGATCCCATTAACTTTACCAGAGTCATCCCGCCGTAGAGCAGCTAGATCAAAGGTAGCATTGGGCACATCCTTACTCCCCAAATGACAGGGTTTTGTTGCTATCCTGTGGAATCCTCCTCTAACGCAGTTGGTTAGTTTCCCCTCAGAGTAGGTTGCAAATAAGGACAAATAACTTGCCATCTACTATATGGTGGTGAAGTCTTTACCAGTAAAGCTTTTTAACAGCATGGCTCGACAGAGGATCCTCTGAATATATACACTGACACGAGTTTAAGGAAGGTTGATGTGTACTGCTAAATCCACTACTGCAGTGATGCTCCTGTTCTAAAAATGACACTATAATCTTTACAGAAGGGATTGTACTAAAAGAGAGGTGTGAGTCCCAGCTGCATGATACCATACAGAAACCGCAGGCCACATAACTGGCTTAAAGAAGAGAGACAGAGACAAGACTGCGTTTATTCTGGGAGCCTTCTGTAAGAAGATAGAGAAAAGCAAAATGTTCCTGTCATATTGCTCATGTTCTAAAATGCTTCTTATATCCAAAATACCATTTTAATCACAGCTCTTGGTGGCAGTTAAGATTAGTCACTATGTTGGGAAGAAGATATGAAATAAAATGATGAATTTAAACATTTTTTTTAGTCCAGAATGTCCACACTGCAAAAAACAATAGCGCTTCTAGTACACACTAGCAATGTTCAGAAGAAATCAAAGATCTTATAGACCCTTAAGACTGAATGGCCCCTTTAACCTCATTCTCCCACTGTATATTGAACAAATAAGTGGATAGGGAAGTGTGAGGAAGCTTCCATTATCTGTGTGCCTATTGGGATTGGTTTTGAGTTGCTGCAGCTGTCAGTATGACCTTTTTTGTTGAATTAAATTAGCTTAAAAACTCTGTTTTTCAAAGTCTAGCTTTTTTATGCAGTATTTGTACTAGCTCAGAGATGATATTTGCATATTGCATTTTAACAGTTAATTTTTAATACAATTAATTTTAACAAAAGGTAGGGAGAGAGGTCAGAACACAGAAAGGACAGGTTAAGGAATATTAAATAACTTAGATGTAGCCAAGTTGTCAGGATCTGATGAAATTAACTAAGCCAAAGCTGTCTTTGAACCACTAGTAATTATGTTCAAGAACTCTAGGAGGACAAATGGAGTCATACAAGAATGGAGAAGGGCAAATACAAAACTGTTTTGGAAAAAGAAAAAAAAAGAAAGAAAGGAAAAACTTGAAGTATAGACAAGGCAGCCTAAATTTGATACCTACAAGGGTATAGTAATACACTATTAAACAATCATTTTATGAAAATCTAGAGAAAATAAACACTAAATTTGCTAAGAACAAATGTGTTTAAGTCTGACCACATTAATTTCTTAAGAGGGCAACTGTGAAATACAGGATGGACCAAAATGTAATATACTAGCAAGCTATAGCTACATTAATGGTTCACTGCTGAACTGGGAGAAAATCTTATTTGTATGAGTCTGAATGTGAGGCTATTCAGTATTTTCATTTATCGGCCAAGTCAACAGAATAGGGAACATCTTCGTGTATCACAAATAATCACATCACGTTTTCTGTAGAGAGTGTAAGAATTGTTTCAAATTTATTGAAAATGATCATAAAATCAGCAGAGATCTGTTTGTGTACGTAAGGAATCCCTGGGGCACTGGGAACTATGTAGAAGGGTATAATCCTTCCCACAGGTGGTTTTTAAGAACAGGGTAGATGCAGTCTTGATCCTAGCTCAGACTAAGTTGATGGTGGCTACATGGTTTCCTGAGTTTGTCAGTCCTATTGTGTTTTCTCTGACTGCATTTTATTCATGTGTGTGCTGCTGTTAACTGATACAACATGTTCTTATAATATCCTATTCTTACACTATTTTTTCTTTCAATTCGGTTCCCGTTAAAATTTACATTCATCACATTATACTACATGGATTTTGGATTCCTCACAAATACTTTTCTAATTATCTCAAAGTGCTGTGTATCAGCAATATCTTCTATGAGATTTGTTGTCTATGCTATATAATTAATTTGGAATAAATAGTTTTTCATTTAGAAAGCTTACCTCTCTGCCACTGGAATTGACTGGGTAAGTATTATCTATTGGTCCTTAATTAGGAAAGGCATAACAGCCAGAATTCTTCCTATTACTCATTTCTCTCTTTATATCCACTTTGACATTTTCTTAATTCTTTCAACAAATGATAATTAGTACAATGTATGAGTCAGATCTCATTTTGTTAGTCTTCAAAACACCTGTTGCAGAAAAGTTGATATATGATCTGACTACATTAATTTTAGAAATTTTGACTGTTTTCTTTTTTCTATTTGCTGTGTAGATTTAGGAGGAGAATAACAAAGACTGCCATGGATTCCGAGAAGACAAATGTGGTTGTAGCAAACCTCATGGAACTGAGAATCTCTGGAAATGAGTGTCATTACAGATTCTGAGAGACTGCTATATTTGGACAAGTAAAGTCTCTAGTGATATTATAATGAGTTATTGCAGTTAGCATAACTCTTTTAACTCATTTTTTGCTAGCTCCTTTCTGTAAACAAGAAGTACAGTCATCATCATTCTTCTTAAGAACCTTGGAGACAGGAGTAATGAAAAAAATTGTGTTGTTATGGATTAATTCTGGAAATGTATACTTTAATTTTTATGGTGTATCTTCCTTCCAACACATAAAGAAAAGAAAATTTGCTTTTGCTTTTCATGGGCACTGAGATAACCCAGTTGTCAGTGATGCAAATGTTACCAAAGGCCACTGAATGCAATAATCCGGTAGAATGAACCAAGTATAAGTTATATCCATTTTTGTCTGAACTTTGTTTTCCATTTAAATGAGGCTAAAATGTACTTTTCGTAGATATAAATACAACCAGTTCTTGAAGGATGCAAACGTTGTTTATAATAAAGGATGAGAAAGGTCAAATGGTTGTGCAAGTAAATCATTCCACTCAGAAAACTAAGTACCCTAAAATTTGGATTACTAGTCTTAATGTAATAAATAATCCCATAATGAGTAATCCATAGCTTGACCATATTAGAAAAAATGTCTCTTTGAAAAAAATATTAAAGCTACAATGTCTTGTATTTATAGTTACATTGAAAATGGAAAAATAACTAAGTGAACCCACTAAACCATTAGCAAGAAATATTTTTAGGATGCGAGAAGAAATAACATTGATTTTCAAGAATCTTGAATGCCTATTTCAATTGTATCACTGTACAGTGAAGCAAATGATTCATGTATATGTATATACAAATTTACACAGATGTAAACAAGAACAAATTTGAAGATTATATTGTTTACGAAACTTCACTGAAGTGTATGAAGAGGAAGAAGATACAGTCTTCTGTCTACTCCTCTTACAGTTGTGATTTGGATGGAGTGAGGAAGCATTAATAATGCACCAGATTTTTTGGGGAAGTAAAAAACTTTTCCCATTTGTATGGCCAGCACATTTTTTTGAGGGCACTGAAATTCCCTAGGGGTTATTTCACACATAGTGATAGAGGAAATTTATCTCTATTGGAGAAAATACTTTCTGCAATCTGACACATCTGCATTGTTAGATAACAGCATAGTATTGTGCCTTTACAATACAATTGATTCCTAAATAACTATCGGTTGCAGTCTCTGTATAGTACACATCATTTTTATGCCTATTTGCCTTCATTAAAGGAAAAGGAATACAGGCTATTTTCAAGAAGCCAGGTGGAAATGCCTTTTGTAGGCTATAACTCTTAAAAACAAATCTATCAACAATGCTTATTCTGCGCATCTGCAGAAATTTAGGCTTTTTTAAATACAAATACTCCATAGTCTCCTTTTTGATATCTTTTTAGGCTAAACCCATCAAATTCCTCCACAGAAGGTAATTCAAAGTCACAGTCCTCTAAGGACATTTTTATCAAATCAATCCTTCATAAAGCTAGAAATGCATAAAAGCATTATTGAAAAAATAAGAAGCAGCATCTGCTTTAACAATTACTTGGCTCTCTAATGAAATTTTGCAAACTTGTCTCCTTTAACTCTACTCTAACAAATTCATGCCTGCTAGAAGAGGAATTTTCTTTTATTTAATTCTGCTAATTTCTCTTGAACAAACAGGAGAAGGAGATGTGGTAGAAGAACAATGTAATATGCAAAGCCCAAAAGGCAGAGGGTAAAACAAAATGAAAAGATTGTCACCAAACAGATAAATAAGTTTTGCATTAGTAGATTAAACGAAAAACAAACCCACTGACACCACAACTCCAAGTCCAAAGTGAGCAGCTCGTAAAAGCATTGACACAGTGGCATACGTGTTATATAAAAAGTTCAACAGACATCGATACCAGATGTGTTTGTTTAATAGCTCAAGCAATTAGGATGTGAAAGAGATAGTCTTTTAGCCTCCGTAATTTTGCTTCCATCCTCATGTTGCTTTGCCTTAAGTTGGTTCCCTGGAGTAAATGGCTCCAGTGAAGCTGACAGCTGGATATACTCTTTCCTCATGATCCAAGCAGCTATTGGAGCAGATTCTTGGTGCTCTGGTCTATCCATAATTAATCATAAAAAAATGAAGTATTCATCAATATTGAGTTTTCAATAAGTCTAGAGTTAACATTTTATAGATTCAAGAGGGCTTATTCTGAGTCAGGGAAAACAATTTTAAGACAATTTAAATAGCTAGGTGTCTTTTATTTAACTATGACCTATTTTTCTATTGACATTGTTACTGGAATTATAATACACTATTATTCTGCTCAGTGACATATTTTTTTGGAAGTGCTTTTGACGTCCTTTAATTTGTATGTGCTGCTTTCAATATTTTTCCTTCTGGTCTGATTTTGATATCTCAATACTTTTCCCCCTAGGACTGTGCAAAACAATGTCTTATAGCCCAAGAAAATGTACAGAATAATTCTGAATGTTAAATTGTATATAATTAATACACAGATTCAGTGTAGTTAAGATGTAGTGATTACACTGCTCTTTTATGTATGTACATACAGAGTAAGCATCAGGGTAAGCTATGTTACTCAAGGCCTATGGAGATGTAAAAGAAGAGAATGATCATGCCTCTGAGATGAAAATGAGGCCAGATGTGTGCAAGGAGTGATTTAATCTCTGCTACCCTAATTAGGCTATACCCAAGAGCAAGTTACCATGGGTGACACAAGCTATTCTTTTTCCAATCAAGTCGTGAAGCACCGAGGAGCCCTCTGTGAAGCCTTTTGTTGTATATAGGCAGGTTGGTTCTGGGAACTTTTAATCCCTCAGTCTTCATCTTTGTCTAAGCAGCTCCAGAATTTAGCCCTCAGCAAGAATATATTGGCAGATGCTAAAGACTCTGATGTTCCTTTGCTTTCTGAAAGATGGGTTAGTCGTCCAGGGACATAATGTGATTTTAGTTGAACAAAGAGGCATGCCTTGATTAGAGCTGAGTTCAGAACAAATCTTCATATTTCTCATTTTGTCTAATTGCTATACAGTAGTCTGTTTTTGTGCTTCTTTATGCCTGAGAGGCCTAGGACTTTCCTCCAGAGTCATATTTCTAGGCCCACCCTTCCCTGTTATGTGTTTCTCTGTCTTCTGATACTCTGTTTTCATAGACTGTGTATGCATTTGAAAGTCTTGTCCTAATAATGTCTGTATCTTGCAGTGAAAACTGCTTATTTTTGGAAATAAGTTTCTTTTTGGCATATCTGGCAAACAGATTGCATGATTTTATTAAATAACTCTCTGTAATTCCACTGCATACTTGAGAAATTTCATAGACTGATAGAATCAGTAAGGCTGGAAGGGACCTCTGGAGATCATTTAGTCCAACCTCCCCGCTCAGCAGGGTCACCTAGAGCACATTAGACAGGGTTGCGTCCAGGCGGGCCTTGAAGATCTCCAGAGAAGGAGACTCCACAACCTCTCTGGGCAACCTGTGCCAGTGCTCCGTCACTCTCACAGGGAAGAAATTCCCCCTCACGGTCAGGCGGAACTTCCTGTGCTTCAGTTTCTGCCCATTGCCTCTTGCCCTGTCACATGGGACAACTGAAAAGAGTTTGTCCCTGTCCCCTTGACACCCTCCCTTCAGGTACTTGTACACACTGATAAGATCCCCCCTCAGTCTTCTCTTCCCCAGGCTGAAGACGCCCAGCTCTCGCAGCCGTTCCTCACAGGGCAGGTGCTCCAGCCCTCTGATCATCTTTGTAGCCCTTTGCTGGGCTCTCTCCAGTAGCTCCATGTCTTTCTTGTAGTGGGGAGCCCAGAACTGGACACAGGATTCAAGACGAGGCCTCCCCAGGGCTGAGTAGAGGGTCAGGATCACCTCCCTTTACCTCTGGCAACCCTCTTCCCAATGCACCCCAGGAGACTATTGGCCTTCTTGGCCACAAGGGCACATTGCTGGCTCACGGTCAATCTGTCATCCACCAGCACTCCCAGGTCCTTCTCTGCAGAGCTGCTCTCCAGAAGGTCAGCCCCTAGCCTGTACTGGTGCCTAGGGTTATTTTTCCCTAGCTGCAGGACTCTGCACTTGCCCTTGTTGAAACTCATGAGGTTCCTCTCCACCCAGCTCTGCAGCCTGTCCAGGTCTCCCTGAATGGCAGCACAGCCCTCAGGTGTATCAGCCACTACTCCCAGCTTTGGATCATCAGTAAATTTGCTGCAGAGGCACTCTGTCCCCTCATCCAGATCATTGATGAAAAAGTTGAACAGGATGGGACCCAGTCCTGAGCCCTGGGAGACTCCACTAGCCACAGGCCTCCACCTAGACTCCACACCACTGATGACGACCCTCTGAGCTCTGCCTTTCAGCCAGTTCTCAATCCACCTCACTGTCCACTCACCATGAATTCAGCCTAAACAAACTCCCTTGAGTGTTTCCTTTTATTTTGTGAGATTACAAAAAAAGACCAGTCTCAACATCTTGTTAATCTGTAGGCCCCTCAGACACCTAAGAGTTCCAAGAGCTGCTGACAGAGAAGTTATCTAATGTGATTATCAAGATGGTAATATTTATTATCTTGGAAGACTTCAACAACAACATAGCTAATGTCTTCATCTGCCTGCTGAAATTTTTATCAAGCTTTCCATCAAAGTAGTCTTGACTCACACATTCATATGTAATATTATTTACCTGAAAACCTGAACAGGATGTAGAACCACAGTTCCTTCCAGTTCCCTTTCACTGTAACAGTGAAACTTTGGCTAGCAGGAAGGACTCTTGAATGATGGAGGAAAAACTTTTCACTTAATTTTCACTCAGTTCTTGAATGCTAACATTAAAGGAGCTAAGGTAGGTAACACACAGTGTATATGGCTGAGCAAATGATAACCTTTCCTTGTAGAAGGTGGGTCATTTGAGAGTATGAACTCCTTATGATTCAGGAAAAAAGACAGGGTCACCTGGGTCATCTGAGTATCTCAAATAGCCTTATTATCAGGCACTTGACTATTATTTCAGATCAATATCTCATTCAGCAACATAAAGCAGGACAATAAAGAACATAGAATGCCATTAAATTTCAGATATTTTTAATTTTATGTACATTTTAAAAATTAAAGAATATTGTAATGTTTAACCAAAACATTATTAATTTTTTTATTTTTTAATCTAGACTGAAATTTATCATAAATATTTGCCAGTGTAGACAACCATGCTTTTCAATTACTTCTCTAGGAGAGGAAAAAAAAAAAAAAAAGCAGAAAGAGAAATGGTTAACAATTTTTCCTCTTTAGTTCCTGCTTATATGCTAAGCGGCCATGCATTATAAAACCTGGAAAACAAATGAAAACCTTGATGTAAAGGTATGTAACTGCATTTCATTCAGTGGAGCTACTGCTATACTCTCTATACCACCTTGAGACACAGATCACTTTTTAGAAAACGCTCAAAATGCACTGCACATTCCTCATGCTCAGGAATTTCTTACCAGTTTGACAATAATACAATATTAATAGGAAGTGATGACACTTGCACAATGCAGTGTTATTATGCCTTCAAAATAATATTTACACAAAAATTAAACTTTATTTAATTTTATAGGAAGGAATGTTTTATAGATGTGTGTGTATGCATGTCTAGGCAGAGCACAATATGGGACTTTAGTTTGTTTATTTTCCCACAAATTAAAACCAAAGCAAGCAAACTTGTATTACTGGAATAAGTTTAGAGTCTGCTCAGGCTACAGAAAATTTCAGCTGAGAATATTGCACCTGTCAACCGCTTTTCATTTCAAAGAATTAATCAAGCTGACTGTTCAGAGAGTTTTTGAGAATGTTCATTATTTCAGCTATTAATTTTTAAAAGCAGCAAATGTTGCAAGTCAACAGCATCCATAAAAATTGATTTATGGTGTAATTTACTTCATGCCACTGGAAGGAAAGAGAAGGTATTGTATATCCAGTACTCCCCTGTCAATTTTATCATTGTATGTGATTCTTTATTTTTTTTTAAGGAAAATTATTTAGCTGAAAGCTAAATAATCTCTTTTTACATTGTTATTACCGCTATATGAATGGGTGAGACCTGGCCACTTTGAAGAACTGAAAAATCTAACATTAAAGAGAATGAGAAAAAAATGTAATCACACAGAGAAACAATCACAGAAGTGCAACCTAAAAGCAGCGTGCTTTTGCCTTAAGACTCTGCTTGGCTTTAATACAGTTCTTTTGGCTTCAGTGTCAGTGAAGTTTATTAAGTGTTATTCTTTTCTAATATACATTCGATGTATTTTACCATGTCTTTCACAGAGAGAAGTTTTAAGTTTTTTGGTCAAACTTGTCCAGAGGGCAACTTCTAATTAGCGTGTTACTTAACGAAGCTTCTTGCTGTGGACTGTGTGTGTCCTGTCTGTTTTGGGGAAGAAGAGTAATGATATCTCAAATTAAGACATTAGGTCTTATCAGATGTACTAATGCACAGCATCTGAAGGACTTGAGGTCTCTGTTGCTTGCACATCAATACTAAGAGTGACAGACGATGTGGAACCTTGCTATTTTGTACAAATTAGATGCACTGCAGGGATTCCCTCCCTGAATGTTGGATGTAACATACAGACTCCACGCTCCTGTAACATTGATCTGACTGGAGAGCATTGGATTTGAACTGCTTATACAAGGGTCCAAAAGAGAAAAAAAAAAAAAAGAAAAAAAGAACTGTTCTAAGAGATAAATGGATTTTCTAAGAAGTTTAGAAGGAAACACAGACTTGCACTGGAGCATAGATATCCAAAAGATTTTTAAGAATACAAAATAGGAACATAAATCTAGTTACCTTTTTGGCCTAAAAATCCTGCCCATTGAGGTAGAGGACTTTACACACAGCTCATGAAATTGCCCAACATTGTTAAAGAAATGGAAGATCTTCTCAGTCCTTTATGTTCCTAAAACTGTGGACCTGAGGATCAAAGATCTACACTAACATGATGAAAAGGAAAGACCATATAACATTTTTATAGTGTTTGTCTACTTGATAGCTTTGCTCAGGAAAATATTAACTCACTTTGGCCTTTCATACTTGAAATATAGTCCAGATTATGAAATGAATAACATTGCATTTGCTCTAATCGGAGAAATCCATAGTACAGGGAGGCACTATTTGTTTTACAAATCCTTTTCATATTACATATCTAAATATTCCATAGATAAAAAAGAGATGAGAGACTGCTCACATATACTTTTTAAAAGGAAAAGGCAGTGTCGAATGACATTTCCTGAGCAGTTTTATGGGAGAAAGCCACAGAGTAATGTAAGGGTTTTATGCACACATTTCCCATGCAATATTTTTACTTCCTATTAATTTCTTATTAATAGCATAAAGACACTAAAAAACAGAGAGCTTAGGCTGTGCTATAAGATCTTTATAGAACTATTTATGTGTCTTAGCTTCAAGCTTTCATATAACCCTTGGGTGGGCATTCAATGACACCAAAACACACCTGTAGGGGGCTTGTGGATTAAGCACTAAGTGGTGAGTCCCCTGTTGGGACATTACTCTTATCATTATCATCCTGATTCTCAAAAATATTCAAGCTGGTAATGATTTTATGTTACCTACTGTGTAAGATTTCAGCTTCAATGTAACGTTTAATAAAATATTATCTGTGGAGTTCAGTGGTGCTGTATTGATAAAAGTTGCCTTTAGAGGAGTTTTTGAGGCTGAACTGTAGTGGCTGTGGAACATAAACAAGGGAAATAATGAAATAAAAACAAGCTACCTGATATACAGAGATAAAATTTCATTGAAACTAATGAATAAAAATAATAGCAAAAGGAAAAATATGCAGAAGAAGAATGCAAATAAAGCAATAGCAAAGAAGAAAGACAAATAACGAGCAAATGAAGAAATGAATAACAAATAATAAAATAATAACAAATAATGAACAATAACAAATGAGACTTCAAAAGTAATCAAAGCGAAGAAGAAAGGGAAAGAGTGCTTTATACAAAAAGCAAATTAGCACTCCGGACTCTTGAGATCCAACAACTCATTCTTCTCATCGGTAAAAGTGGTTTAGGGAATATTTTACCAAAGTTTTGCACATCACAGTAAACACTTCAGTTTGCTGCATTATGCAGTCTTTGAGAGAGGCCTCAGAGCTGCTAACTTCTTGATTAACATGCAGGTTCATGGATGGAGTTTTATAGGGGAAGTAGGTTCATGGATGCATCTCTATGTGGGGAATCACATAAGTTGCTTTGTGCTTGCTTCATCATTTACTCAAAAATTGAAGGCATGGTAAGTGTTCTGGGAAATCTGTCCATTAACTTCAGTCATCTTTGGATCAGTCAAGAGAGTAAATGTCTACATGAATGAACAAATAGAAACCATATATTTTCTTTTTATGTGTGTCTATTTACTCCTCCTTCCCTATAAAAGAGACATCTGTTTAGCATTGGTTAGGAGAAAAAAAAAAAAAAAGATTTAAGAACTTTCCATTTGCAAATATATTTTCTCTGAAATTGAAATGTTTTGTAGGAACATGTACATGTAATTTTAGCAAAAAGAAGACCACTTTTTGACATTCTTAGCATAAGATGGTTTAATTTCTCCTTCAAAGTGACTAAATTTCTTCTCTATAATTATATATATTATTGTCACATTGTATTTTGGGATAAGTCAAAATCACATTGAAATGCTAATTTAATCAAAATAAAATGTTTTGATTGATCAATTTTCATTTATTCATTTTAGAATTTTCTTTCATTGAGCAATTTCCCCTCTATATTGAAATAAGGATAGATTTAAAAATGTAATATGTTACATAAAGTACTTATTCTCTGTGCATCTCTGCTCCTATTCTTGTGCTGTCTTTAACAATGGCACCTTCAGTGAATAAACATTTTAGGAAAAATATCTGTAAAAGGCATTATGTTACTACCACTCTCTCTTCAACTTTGGGGATATGACGAAAATAAACACACAAATCAAGTAGGCAAATAAAGTGGGAATCTCAGGGGAGATACGAGCTAGTGAGCGAGATGGTGTAGCTCGCGATATGCAAAGAAGCGGTGTGCTCTGCTACTGAAGCAACACAGGAGAGAGGGAGATGACGGTATTTGGTCCAGTAGTTAGAGCACTTTTGAATGAACGGTCTCTTCCACACTTCAGAGTTTAGATCACTTCCTCATGTCTTCCTGTCCCACCAGCAGAGCCAGAAACAACTCTCCCCCAAAAGGAAAGGCGTCACGCATGATGATGCCACACGCCACTGAAACGGGCGCTGGGTTTGTATGCCGCAGCAGGCGGTCTGAAGGGGTGCGTCCGGGATACCCTTTGTGCTCCACGGATTTCAACAAACGATCAGCTTCAGATAGGATAAGTCACACTGAAAAATTCTTGACCTCTACAAATGACCTCCATAGCTGTCCCAAACACCTTGCATGTGGCAGCAGTGTGCCCACCTCACAGCCCATATTAGTACCCTTGCTTAGAAGAGATAATCTTACAGAACAAAACCTCCAGCCCTGATTTTGGTACACTTTCTGTCTTCCATGTTTAGAATGCTGTCTTGGCTTTATACAACTTACTCTTATTTTAAGACATTGGATTTTAATGACATAGAAAAGTACTGAGTGAGCTGTCACTGTATTACAAATGTGAGTTTGAGAGCGAAAGCAATGAGAATTAGAGTCCACCAGGACCAGAGTTATTGCAGGAAAGGTCTAAGGTCCTCCTTCTGTACTGTTGACTGTGCAGGCAGTATTTGATTGCAGACAGGCATTTTTAAAGTAGTAAAGAAGGCTATAATACCAAATTTTTTAAGAAAAATATCTTTACATTATCTTAACTAGCCCCAAAAGTGAACACCCTTCCTTCTTATTCCCCACACTCACCGCCTCTGCCAGGCTTATTTTCTGACTTCAGATTTGGTTTACAGCCCTGATAGGGCAAACTAGCCAGATAAGTAAGGATGTACGAACAGCCACATGGAGCACTGGGTCCACTTGTGTTAGCTGCAGAATAAAACACGTGCCTGCAACAGTTCACTTGGTTTCTGCCTGACCTACATAGCAGAGTCCAGAATCCTGATGGAACCTCATGCTGGTCAATGTCCTGATATTGCTGCCTGAGACCCAAACTTTAGTTTGTAGATGTCTGCACTACACTAGATAGTTTTTGTTCCATGCTTGAGAGCTCTGAAGGTCAGGAATTAGAACCACAAAAGTTTTTCATTGTAGTTATAACTGAACCTCTAACTTCTCAGCCACTGAACTTCTAATTTTGAGAAACACAAAAGGATTTAGGTGGCTTTGCTAATCTAACATTAACTGTTCTCTACTTTCTTTTGTTTTTCAGAAATAGATGAAAAGGTCTCGAGGTGAAGTGCTGGTTATGCTAACAATTTTTCTGCTAAACTAGGATACTGGAAATCCAGGTATCTCTTACAATTTCCTTGCCTTAAGTCAAAGCTGAATTCATCAAGGATCTCAGTTTATGTTAACTAGTATCATTATAACCTAAACTGAAGTTAGAATAAGTGATGTTATATGGCATTAAAAGTAAGTTTGTGCTCACTGGGGACTTAGGAGATTCATGTGGGAACAGGCACATTTTGTGAATAATTAAAACATTATCAGAATCTTTTATCCAACTTTCTTCATTATTCAGCTGTATAATCTATTTTACTACAGCTTAGATTTTGCACTCATGTTCACAGTGGTGATCATAGATGTTAAGACTTTATTTTAAAAGACTTCTCTGTATAGTATATCATATTTCTGTATAAACTGATCCTTGACTGTTAAATTAGCCCAAGAGAATCCTATGTTATTGACATGGGTATCACATAAACATCCTCAACTCACTGAGGGAAAGATAATCGAAATATGTTTAATAGCCTGATCAGCAAATCAAATCCAGTCTAGTTTATTCTGTACTCAATAATGACCATTGAATGCCACAGTAAGTAGTGTTTATATCAGTACAGTTCTAATGGGGATAAGGTGCTCTATTTAAATTTAGGTATAAGTAGGAAGTAACTTCACTGACTTTAATGGCATTTCCCTGGATTTGCAGCTACGAATGTGAGAGAAGGTTTGATTCTAGTGGTGTTTCTAATTGCAGGAGAGGGGAATAGAAAGCTAAAATGGCTTTTGTCTGTTTATCTTTACAGGGAATTTCTGTAGGGCTAGCTAGGACGAATAACATGCATCCCAATTTATCCTGTTCATGAAGACATATATAGACATACCATTAGCTGATCCATTTATATGGCCACTCTTCAGTGTGTAAAACTTCATTCTCCATTGGAAGTTTACTTTGAGTCTGAGAGAATAGGAGAGGAATATGCTAGAGAGCTGGAAGGAGATGATGTGTTCAATGAGAGTCCTAAATTCATGTGGATTTTAAGGTCAGAACTGGGTCTCAAATTTCACTCATATCCCAATTTATGGTAAATTTTTTCTAATTATATTTTGATTGTCATTTGCTTGATATTTTGAAAATATTTAACCTTTAGTTTTTCCTAAATTGAATTGGATCCAAATTACACCAGGGACTTGAGAAACATTAAAAATGGGGGAAAGTAGAATTTGAAATTAATGTACTGCTTTAAATTATTTTCCTCTGTTTTGTGGCTCTGCCTGCATTAGAATGAACTCTGTGCCTTTTTCAATTAATGTCCTCATGACAGCCCTCAGAAGTGAAAAGAGTTAAAAACTCACAGGGGAACTGTAATGGTAATGTGTCCTGAGAGATATTCATTTGGCCCCAGCTGTCCATTTTATTCTAAGTGCTAAATGCTTTAATATACATAGACTATCATTTACATAGCGAGTGGCTATGTGAGATGAATTATTTATTTTGTGACAAATACCTAATACCCAATGTACTGTCAAATAAAAAGAAGTTCCCTATTTGACCCCCACGTGTAAATTTGCATTAGAGAATTCATTATCTTTGCGCATGAGTCACATTGAAGTTATGTGCAGATACCTGTCAGTGGAACTGCAGATTATCTTGGCTTTGATTTAATTGGACTATTTGCTGTTATGCCATACCTATACAGCAAGGAACCTGCTTTTTAAGCTTTGTGTGATAGAATCTGCTTGTGTATGTGACAGCTGCACTTCTAATGCAAAAAAAGGTAGGGGAAATAGAAAGACAAACTCAAATTATGATGAAAGCGTTATGAAAGTCTGTAATTTATATGTGAGACAAATTGAACCAGGATTTTTTTACCTCTGGTTGAAAAGAGATCAGGAAATAAACCTCCCGAGATCAACAAGACTATTGTTCAGTGTGCCTTCCCTCGGCAATAGGTGACCTGATCTTATGCAGCCAGCTTCATGTTTACATTCCAAAAAAGTTAAAGTCAGCTTGAATAAGAAATTGAATCATACCAGATTTATTATTTCTTGTATTGCATATAGTTCTGTTCATTCTCACAAAGGCTCACATTAATCTTTTATACTTTCTCTCTTCCTCCTTAGGATCTAAATCTCATTTTAACCATTCTTTAACCTTGTAGATACTTGTATCCTCTGCAGATTTTAGAATATCAGAAAATGCTTACACCTTTCTCAGGGCAAACAGTTGTTTGATAAATTTGAGGCTTGTCAGCGTGTCTATAAATGAGAGTGGATAGGATAGGATAGGATAGGATAGAACAGGACAGAACAGGATAGGATAGGATAGACCTCAGCGTTTCGTGCATCTAGGATGAAGAAAATACTGATTTCAGAAATATTGCATTTTCTCTCTGAAGATGGGTACCCTTCAAGAGGCTTTGGATTTAAATTGTGTGTACAACACACTAAATTCAGATGTTTATATAATTTGAGGCCATAAACAACATTAAAGAGCTCACATCGTAAACAGACCTTCTTATATTTTTTGGTATGCTTACCCTTTGATTTGACATTTGGTATACCACGTGGCAAGAAAGATAAATAAAACATTTCTGAAATTTGACAGACACTTTACCTGCAATAGAGTCTTAATGGGAAGTTCAGGTCAATTTTTTTGAATCAATCTAGTCTAGTTTACCATCCTTTACTAAGATACAATTTCTGAAGCTGCTGCCTTCTAGGCTGGGTACTTTTAGCAGCTCTACACATGAAAAAGAGTTGATGGTACCCAAGATTTTCATTCTATTGGTTAGTTGGTACGACAGACTTAACTCAGCCAGAAGGAGCTTATGCCTGTTAAGTGAGCTGAAAATTAATGTTGACCCCTGAAAGAAGCTCCTCTGTAGTAGGAGAATTTGTTTATCTGCACTTTGGCACATCTTGGATAATGAAAGCCTTTAAAGCACAGTAGTCCAATTACAGACCTGGTGTGAATGGGCAGGATGCCATTGAACCAGCTGAGTTGCACCCACTGACACCAGGTATGAATTTGGCACATTGCCTTTGTCAGTGGCAAAACAATGTTTTCAACAAATTTTTCTGGCAGTAGCAATGCTGCATGGAAAATGCATTCATTTAATATGTTTATTTGCATAACAGATCTGAGCTTCAGCATAGTTTATTATTCATTATGCAAGCTCATTCCCTTCCCAGCCAGCAATGAGATGCACATCAGAAAGGGCAGTCAGAAATTTTCGGAAGTGAAGAGAACTTTTTCTGTTTGTTTTTGTTAGAGGATAATACTGATCCTGTAATGCTTCTACTTGTTCCCTTACAAACACACAACTTGAATAGTGCACCAAACCCTTCAAAAATAGATAAATATAAGGTCCTATTCAGGTACCCGCCTGATTTTCTGTAGTGCTATATGCACTCTAGCTTTCCTGCTGACACATTCTTTGATGCTTAAACAATCGCAACGTGACTCACAGAACCCCAGCTTTTAATTGGGTGGATACGGTCGTACAAACACAGATGGCACAGGTGGCTTAACCCTGACCCCCTCCCTGGCAGTTCAGAATGAAGGTCGGTTATTGGGAAATACATACATATATATACAAATACAATATGGACCACCCCACATTTAGTTGTCCGCAAATACTCAGGCCTATCCACTAGCTGCCCCTGGATCCCTGGTAATCACATAATCTAACAATTTCAACACATAGTTGTCTACATGAGACAGTTGTCCAAATCCCCCTTATGGCCACCATTAATATGCTCAGTGAAACCTAGACAAGTATTCAGTTCATTTTGAAATAAAAACCAGTGGTCAGCTGAAACACTTAAGAGGCTCAAATAAAGTTGCATAGATTAAATGGAGGGCTCTCCATTGACCATAACAGCACTTAGTCACTTACTGCACCTATCCACACCTACATAGAAACACCTACACTTAAGTAAGTGTTATCAGTGGATAAAAAGGAAGTTTTCTCAGATTTTTATTTTTTTATTGAGAGGTCCTGCCTTTTCATGGTAGTGCATGATATAAGAAGATGGCTCCCAGTGACTGAAACACATTATCAAAGCCAGGTTATAGCAGCGTAGTGGAGAAAAGATGTTTCTTTTTTCTTTCTTTGTGGTCAGAACAGAACTCTATAGAGAGCAACAGAAGTAGGGTATAACAGGTAGGTCCTGAAAGAAAGTGGAGGAGAAAGCTGAGAACTGAAACTGAAGCTAGTTTGATTTCCAGTAGTTAGAAAAAGGAGAGAGCTCTCCGTTATCTAATATCTTGGAAATGGACAGCATCAGGCAGCCTCCTGCTTGCTTGCTTGCCTTTTTTTTTTTTTTTTTTTTTTTAAGTATACTTCAGTGTGAAAAATGCAGCATGATACAGAGATAGTAAGGTTCAAAGATCAAGTGAGCTAGCGTAGAGAAAATAGAAAGGATGGATGAGGCAGAAGGGTTACAAAGGGAGACGAGTCTATCCCCAAGGTCAGGAAATCTGAAGGTGATCTTCAACATTCCTTCCCATCAAAGATCTACAGCAGAAACATTTGCTGTGCTAGAGACTGTGCAGCATATAGTGAGCTTCATGTCCTCCAAAATATATGCAAACAGTTAAAATTGTGTAAAAAAAAATGTACACTGCTTATTCTATTTGTATAACTAGGGGAACAAACATTCTTCTTTATATTTTCAGAAGATGGCTAGTTTGGAGTGCAAAATATTTTTGTAATCCCTGTTCCAGGGCAGCTATTTAGGCCATGAATTCCCAAAGCTGCATGTGTATGTAGTTAAACTCATGTTGTTTCATATCCACCGTATTCACCAAAGGTTTGGAACAGCACATGTAAGCTTCATTTTTACATGTTTTAGCAGGTGACCACTTTAGCACAAAATGCCAAATAACAACTGTCATCCTGGTACTCAAGAGGAAAAGTTTTTAAAATATTTCTTAATATTTCTGTAGGAATGGACAATAATTGTGTGAAATCATAGAACAGTAGTATATTTGTAAACACTGGGAGAGTTTCTTTGGGAGCTTTTCTATCTATAGAATAGTTTATAATTATTTTAACTCTCCTGATGTGTTGGTGTTAATCGGTTGTTCTATAGTGAGTCAACCTGTAACCTGTGTATGATACTTGTAAAGTTGGCAAAATGCATATTTATGACTGAGGTTTTCTTTCCTTCTTAAGGATCCTTGGTCATTAAAACATCCTTGGTCATTAGAAAACTGCATGTGTGATCAATGGACAAAGGATTTAAGGAAATCCTTTCCTAAATGAAAGCCTTGTATATAGACCTAAAGTTTAGAAATAGGTTTTCCATTGCCCTGGGTGGATTTTAGTTTGAACTTTGAATAGTCTGTCTTGTTTGAACTGAGGCCAACTGGATTTTTTATTAAATGTGAGTGAGTGAAGGATCATTTATGAGAACTAAGTAACATTATTCAGATTTGATGTGGGATGTTACCTAGGGACTCCAAATACTCCAAATTCAATCAAGAATGAAAGAAGTCCTTCTTTGATAAGTATGAGACAATAAAAAAATGGCAGTGTGCTGGTTCCACACAATGTTTCATCAATATATTGCCAATTTAATTCAATATCTTCTTCTACCTTCCTTGTTCTGTATCATCCTATCTATAATAGATTAGATAAAAAATATAATACTCAGTAGTTTTATATCAGCTCTTCCACAGTCTAGGATAGTAACCAAAAGATAGTCCCTCTGACATGCTACTATTTCCCTGCTCTGCAAATCCCATTAGCAGTAAAAGAGCTGGACTTGGAGCCACTGCTTTTTGTGATTTCAGCCTTCCTAATTCAATGAAGTCTTGGAACTCCATTTGGAGGTATGAATTCCTGATATGTTTAGCTTTACTGTGACTCCTTCTTGGATCACTTCCTGGGATTTGATGCTCATAACTTGATCTGGAATGGTGAATCACCCCTAAAGGACATTACCCATTTCTATTGTACTGGAGTCATTACTTACATTTAGCCATAAGCTTCAGTTCTACTGAGCCTCTTCCTTTCAAAAGCCCTTATTTTCTTCAGCTTATACGGTTTACATGGAATCTATTATATCAGCACAAGCTTCGGCAGCCTATTTTCTCTTGATGATCTGAAATTATTCATTGAATAGCCTAGGATCAAGTTATTTGCTCAGGTCTTTGAGAAATGTAGGAACTTTACGGGCTAATGTTGTTTTGACACTCACATTAGATTCATCCCATTGTACACTGGCACTTTTTGTTGAACAGGAGCTGTAATATATGACCCAAGTGTGTGTGTGTGTGTGAAAAAGCAACACTTGAATGCACTTTTTTCTTACTGTGGAAGAGGGATCAGATGAATGTAAAGCCTCTTTCATTAGAATGTTTTTTCCCTCCACCAGTCTCCAGTAATTCTTTACTGGGCTTACGGCAAAATCAGTCTGTTGGGAGTTGGAATGTTGTCTGGAGGAAAACAGAGTGTGGAGCAGAACTATAATCCACCGGCAGGGCCTACCAGTTTCTGATTTCTCTGAGATGTGATCACCGCTGGAGAAATGGTGCTGTTGCTACTTGAATTGATTACATAACCTTCCTTTACTGTGCTTTTAAGTTTAGGTCAATGGTATTCAAAGATGAAGACAGACACTCTTTGATACGAAGTGTTTAAATCAAAAGAGAAAATGAATAAATAATCAAACTATCTACCTAATCATGATCTGAAAATTAAACTAGGCATCTCCTGCTGAGGAATATGTGGAGTATGAACCAAATATAGTTTATGATAAAGAAATAAAATATTATAATAAGGCAAACAATTGTTTGACTTCTATACTGTTTTGCATATTTTCTTATCATTTGAATTATTATGAAGCATTTATCATGCTATGACAAGATTGTGATATGTATTCAAGTGAACAGCAGATCAATAGATACATTTATAGGAATACACATGGGGTAGTGTTTACACATCCATTCTTTCTATGTCATATTATCTACACCAACTAAAAAACTGGAAATACACCAAACGAAAATTAGGCTTGTAAAAGCACTTAAATACAAACATCATGCTGTTCACAATGCCAATTGTACCAACACAATTATCCCACCTGTAATCCAATAAACTGAAACTAACCAGTGTTAAAATTTTGAGCAAAGAAGTGTTGTGTGACACAGGAAGAGGAGGAGGGGGAGAGAGATGTAGAGAGATTTCTGGACCTAAGAACCTACAGAAAACATGGGGATTTTGTACTTATATGATAGAAATCCTTTTTTCTTTTCTTCTTTCAAATGTGATTTGCAAAATATCTATTTTCAGCAGGGTACTACTTCTTATATTTTAGCACTGGTCTTCTGGGAGGAATGCTGGATGCTGCAAAATAGTATGCATTTGGCTGCTTAGCTTTCAATTAAACAGTGAACTGCAGTTATACAGGCAGGAGGATGGTCTAGATGAACCAATGCTATTTTGATCAAAAATATTTGCTGCTCTGAACATAGCATATAAGCCAGATGCTGTGAATAAATGCTCTCTTTTTATGACTAGTTAAATCAGCACTTGTACTTTGCTGAAAAATTAATGTAAAGGAAATTGCAGATATGGGACACTTACTCCAGACGTTATTTTGTGCAAATGTAACACAGATAGATAAAGGTAGATTTAGTTTAACATTTTGACAAAAGATAAAAAAAAACAATAATGTATTTTATAAACAATTCAGAAGGAAGACTACCAGGAATTTTGAAAAAGGCTTGGGAAAGAGGAATTATCTACAGTAATCAATCTATCAGATTTAAATTATGACTCTCTATGGACTCATTAGTCATATCAAGACTTCCATAACAGCCTCAAATAAAAGTGTCAGTCATAAATTCCCAGAATGTTGATCATACACTGGAAATGTTCCATTTGCATGAAATGACACTCTTTTTTTCTCCTACTTAATTTGAAGAGTATAATACACTGGATGAATCTATCTATCAGTGGAGTTCTGAACAAATAAACAAACATGAAATTGAGTACAGTAGTGCCAAAATGTAATGTTTACAGACTTAATTTTAACTTGTCCTTAAAATCTGCCATAATTCACTGCTGAGTGACTGTAGATGAAAGTTTAAAACATTTCACAGAGTTGTCCAATTCAGTTTTGAGTGCAGAAAGGTACTTTTTTTGTCTTATACACCAAATTTTAATTTTAGAGTGTGCAGTTATGATCTTCTCTATGGTCTCTATGATCATATGAAGATCATGGAGGTAGACCAGAACAACAACAGTCCTAACAACAAAGAGCTGCATTTAGATGTGGTCCTGAGGGGGTTATAAAAGCAGCCCCCATTATTTTGTGTCTCTCACCCTCTGTTGGGGTGTACATATTTCATACATTTGTAGCACAGTAACTTCAGTCAACCATGTCAGTTTTAGGGAGAGAATGATGCATTTGGAAGTTTCTGCTGGGTGCTGACCTTCTGGAGAGCAGCTCTGCAGAGAAGGACCTGGGAGTGCTGGTGGATGACAAGCTGACCATGAGCCAGCAATGTGCCCTTACAGTCAAGAAGGCCAATGGTCTCCTGGGGTGCGTTAGGAAGAGTGTTTCCAGCAGGTGGAGGGAGGTGATCCTGCCCCTCTACTCAGCGCTGAGGAGGCCTCATCTCGAGTACTGCATCCAGTTCCGGGCTCCCCACTACAAGAAAGACATGGAGCTACTGGAGAGAGCCCAGCAAAGGGCTACAAAGATGATCAGAGGGCTGGAGCACCTGCCCTGTGAGGAACGGCTCTGAGAGCTGGGCCTCTTCAGCCTGGGGAAGAGAAGACTGAGGGGGGATCTTATCAATGTGCACAAGTACCTGAAGGGAGGGTGTCAAGGGGACGGGGACAAACTCTTTGTGATGGAGCACTGGCACAGGTTGCCCAGAGAAGTTCTGGTGTCTCCTTCTCTGGAGATCTTCAAGGCCTGCCTGGATGCAACCCTGTCTAACCTGCTGTAGGTGACCCTGCTTGAGCAGGGGGTTGGACTAGATGATCTCCAGAGGTCCTTTCCAACCTTACTAATTCTATGATTCTATGATCCCCTCTGTAAATAGTGACCTGTGCACCATGCAACTTGAGGTGAAAAAAGGTACCCTTCTGTGTGGTCTGACATGGACAAGGGAGGTCTTCACCCTACTCTACTCATCTCTGAGACAATGTTAACCCTTTCTATTGTAAGTAACTTAGCTGAGAGGTTCTCTGGACCAAAGTCTTTGCTTGGTCCTGCATTGCTCTGTGTTAACCCAGAGCTGGATTCACAGTTTTAGCTTTGTCCATTGGAGGATTGCAGGTGCTAATTAGTGTAGAGGATGGACAGAATTTACATGTATTATAAAGCTATTTGACTTCATCTTGCCAAAAGTTTAGCAATGTTGTCCAAACTGTTGAGAGCCTTGACACATACAAGTACATTCCAGACCAAGTTGCTTGGGGGGTATTTGAATAACAACAGCTTTGATATGTAGGTCATGTCTCTGAAAGATCCTGAAATGGACCCCAGTTCAGAGTAATATAAATATGTATAATAAATTGGAATTTTCAGATTTTAATTTCTCAAAAAGAGAAGCAAAATTTGTCTGTTTTAGGCTATTTTTTTACTAGATACTCATATTTAATTTTAAAAGGACAGTAATAGAGAATTGATAATAAAACCTGAATTCCCTTACAATACATAATGGTTATGGATAATGGTTGTGCTGGATCAAATTACACTCCACTAGTAGAATTATCAGCCATATGCCCTTGTATAATTATTGTCAAACCTTGACTCAGTGCAACTAAAACCCCCATATGAAGATCCTCTCCATTCCCACATGAAATGGAGAATAGTAAAAAGAAAAGAATAAGGACCTTATAATATGTGTAAAACATTCTCTCTCCATAAGACTTAGCACTGAAGACTTGAGATTTTCTGTAGCTTCTTCTTTTTGTAAATCCAGAAGAGAAAAGGTGAAAGCTTACTTTCAGCTATCACAGCAAAAGGACTAGGAAAAGGTTATACAAAATAGCTCTTTCTCCCTTTGGCTGGGGAATTAAAATATATCTTTTTTTGCATTTCTGTGCTTTATTCCATCCGATTTGCTTTCTTATCATAACAGTAAAGTTTCATCATTTTCCTACTGTTGAGAAACACCTTTAAGTACATGAGACTTCAACATGCCAGCTTGTAACAGATCTTCTCTCAAGGGTGTCCCATTATGTTTTACAAAGGTGCTGTCTTAGGCCTGCATGCTGGTCTCAGCTCTGGGAATTGTCACCTCCTCTCGTGACAGCTGCAGATGAAATGTTCTGTCTGGCCAAGTGGAACCCAGACTTGGATGGTTCTTGTTTGCATTGCTCATACTGGATTTCATCCAGGCCCTAGCTCTATTTATGAAATGCCACAGGCTTACAAGAAGCTGCAGCTGTTGCAGAAGTAGGTGTCTGTGCCAACAATGTCAATAGATGTTTTAATGTGCTTATGAGGAGAATTCTGGATCTTGACTGTTCTATGTTTTAGTCCTCTCTAGGTAGGAGAAGTTTATTCCTTTTGCTTTCCCTTCATCTTGCATGCACTAGTTTTTTAAAAGATATTTCAATCACAGATTGACACAGAAACCCATTTGCTACTTAGCTCCCTCATATTATAAAGATATCAGTTCCTAAATGGCCCACACATTAACTTTACTGGCTTATATGGAATACTATAAAAAAATCTCTGATTAGCATAAAATATTCCTGGGTTCTCTTTCTCCTAGACAAAATTGTTTCTTAGTCTCTGTGATTACTTATTTTCTATGTACCACACCTCTGGCCAAGAAATCTATACTTGAACTGTGAGAAGCTTTTACCTTACTGGACTTCCTGCCACCAGAACTTCAAAGACCACAGTAAAATCTTTCTAAATCTTATTTTGCAGAAAATGAAGATACTGCACATGCTAAGGCAGGTCCAGCACCTCAACACACCAGAGCAGTAACTACAAACCAGAAAAAGAAGTATACTGCATCTTCACAATAGCCCTCAGTTGGGATTTTGCTGGCTATGCCCAAACTCGCAGAAATGGTAAGGTTTTGGGGATTATAGGAGAAAACTATAAACTCCTTTTGAAGATAATGATCTTTTCCTTTTTTTTTTTTTTTTTTTTTTGCTTTCTAATGTATAAAAATGAAATATTTTCATGTTGTTGGTTTTTGTTTTCTGAGATACTGTTCTCTGTATTATACTGTTCTCTTAAACATCTACTGCCTTTTAGATATCCCCGTATACACTTACACACACACACCAATCAACACCCCCCCTCAATTTACTTCAGAAATTTCTATTGAAATCCTCACTGTTTAGAACATTGCTTAAGACAGAGTATTTTTCCTTTCCTGACTTTGGTATTATCACAAAACAAAGTACATTAAACTTTACTTTATGATATATTAGATACATTATTTTGAATTTAAATTCATCTCCTTGATGTGGTCTGCTTGTAAAGATTTAAAACTACTAGATCTCAGGTTACTTTGTGTATTGGAGAGTTATTGCCTATGTCTATCCTATCCAATTAAGCAGTGCCATTTAATACTTCTGGGCATTAGAAATTTACTGCCTATACTTCAAATTGTTACTTAGTATAGTAGAGACATTTGGCTACTTATGAAATCTTTTAATTTCTACAACTCACTGACACAAAAATTAAAATAATTTATATCAGCTCTCAGTTGTCCATTTATCTGGGTCATGAAACACAAGTAATCTTGACATTTTGATACTGTGTTGAACCAAAATTTGGAGACTTCAGGCACTATTCCAGATCATCCATTCTTACATCTTTGGTGATGCGTTCTATTGTTTTAAGAAAAGTTTGATCCCAGAAATCTGAAAAACAGCATCAGTTTTCTAAAATTCTGATGTTTATAAACAGATTTTAATGTTCTTCCCATAATCTAGGGATATTGTCAATTGGAAGAGTTTCTTTCACAAGTTCAAAGTTTCTAGTTCATTTTGGATAATGACTATTGGATTCACATTTTTATTTAGACCTTTTTTTAGGTAGATCCTATAGAGTTATATTAAATAATATTATAATAATATATTATTATAATATGAATAAATTATACAATATTTTAAAAAAGTCAGTGATGAGCTGTGTTCTGAAAATCGCACAGGAATTGGAAGTATTTCAGCAGAGTACAGTGAAATATCATCTAGGGTATGGGCCCTGTCTTGCAGCTTCATTGCATTTTGGCCTTGATTTACTTATCTAAAATAACATTTTCTTTTTATTTGTACAGGAAAGCTAAAGTAAATTAGGCCTTTTGCAACACAACAGTTTCCACTGGAAAATCCAGACTTGAAAGCCTTAACTGGCCAGTGGAACTTAATTGTCAATACTTTCATCTGTTGGTAGAACATGAAGCACAGTTCTGGCCCAGGCCAAATAGTAGTCCCAAACAAGTCTGTGGCACAGTTCAGGGATTAAATTGAACCAAGTTGAGTCCCAACAGACAGCTTGCAGGCACTGTGTTTTACTGAACATGGACCATTTTCTGCTAGTGAATCTTAGTGCCAAAAGCAGTCTGGAAAAGTTTGATTTACTGATATACACGTAGCCATTGAGTCTACCACTTTCCAGTAAGACATATTCAGATATTGAAGCATTTTTGGAACTGAAGTCGGTGGGAAAGATACCAGCTTATTAGACAAAGCCTATTTCAATAAGGCAGAGATTCTTTTACAGAGTAAGAACTTGAATCTAGACTTCTCATATCTGAGGCAGAATGTAATCACTGAGCTTTTTCAAAATATTTCTCCATATCTTTCTCTCTCCAACATTTTAAAGAAAAAATAAGAATAAAAATAATACTGAGATGGAAGGTAAATAAATTAGACTAATTCAGTTGTTTGCAAACAGAACTCTTACTTTCCAGAGAGCACATAATTATAGCCTTTAGTCTCCTGGCCAAAAACAAAAGATTCTTCTTGCTTAATGTTAGATATTCACAATGTAGATAGCTACATCTGAGCCTTTTAGGCATGTACAGGCCATAATTCATCTGACTTATTTTGGGCATCTACCTTAAACAAAATGAATCACCTTTTGGAAAGATGTTCCTATTTTTCTCTACAGTTATAAAGGTTGCTTAGAGGCTTAGTTCATATGTAGAAATCTACATTCTAGATGTCTAAAAATGACTGAGAAGAAACCACCAGCACAGCTCTATGCAGTTTTTACTATGCAATTTAAAAATAATCAGGTTATTAAGACAGTTACTCCAGTAAACTTCATTTTCACAGATATATGGAATTGTACAAGTTGTTCTTTCATTGAGAATTCATTGTTTCACAAATGTGATGTGTTGACTGCTATAAGGATGGAATTCCTGCTTTCTCCTCACGGAATAGGTTTAGTGAACGTACCTTCAATGTGATGTTTTCCTGGCCTCATTCATTCTGCTCCTAGGAATGAGAAAATAGACATTAAAGTGTGTAGATCTTCTACAAAGTTTTACATTACTCAGTCAACAGGAATGCAATTCATTTCCAGTTATGCTAATGATTTTTCTGATAAATATGAATGTCACATGAGACATAGACCATGACCGACTCATTTTTCACCATAGCCATAAGGCCTGCAGAAGGTAACACCTTCAAATTACTAGCAATGGGATTGGATTGACACTGGCAATCTTCATTGGAAAGGCTTTATAGACCGTTATTGATCCCAGTAGTCTAGAAAAGTAGTTTGAAAGCATGATCTACAGACAAATACGATCATTGCAGCTCTTTCAGGCAGAATGTAATCAGTGAAAGGATGTCAGAGGAACTTGTGTATGAAAAGATGTTATTTTAATAGGTTGCTCAACACAGAAGAGCTATTGAATTGCTGGTCTACTATACTATGAATTAGAGAGTTATACTACAATGTCTCTACCAACCTCAGAAAGCTTAATGCAAAAACCTGGGCAATTTCTCCATAGATTACAGACTATAAAGAAGTATTTTTTAAATGTATGTTGCCAGCATTGAAGTTTTTACAAATTGCAGTATGTTCAGCTCAAATTATTCCAATCAATGAAGCATTTCTCTTATGCACTGTCAAGCTTCTACTGTAATTACAGTCCACATCACATTTCTAGTGCTTTTTGCATGCCTATAAAATCAGACTGTTCCAATATTATCTATTAGCAATTTCATAAACATTCATCATACTGTTCTTTGCTGTTGGTTCTCTCCAAGGACTTTTAGACTTCTGCTGCTCAATGCGCCTCCTCAGACAGCTCAGTGGCACTGAAGTTTATTGACATTCCTTTTGGCTCTTATGCAGACATGCTCTGTAACATTTACTCTGTCAATTACATTCATCTTGGTATTCATAGTCAATTCTATCACTGTGCAACTTTAATTGTATTTCACTAAATTAAAGAGGCATTATAAAGTTGTTACCCTTTGATTTTGTAACTCTAATTTCATTTTTCTTTAATCTTTGGAGCAGAGTAGAGTATCAATTAGTGTAATAAAACGGTCACTGTGGAATTTAGTAACAATACTGTATATTCTTTGAAGTGAATCAGCTCATTTTATCTTGGTTGTATGACAATTGTATGTGCTAATCAATAAAATATCTAAAATTCTACTGCCACACTTCCTCAATATCTCTATACATGAATTAAAGAATTTTGATATCTTTTGAATTGTTTCAAATGACATTGGTCTTATTTTGAAGCATTTTGTGCATGCTGCAGTAAGAAATTTGTGAAATCTTAATTCTTCAAATATTTACTTCATTTTAGGATTTATAGGCAGTACTAATGGTATGCAGAATAGAACTAATTGATATTTTGGCATTTTCTTAGAGAGAGCATTTCAAAACAAGACTTCTATTCCCATTTTGGGTCTTAGTGCTTGGTTTATTCCAGTGGACAAGAATCTTTAGCCTATTTTTTGTGATACTTATCCTGGAGAGAGGAATAATCTTTAGGCTTTTCCTGTAGCAGTGTTGGGCTTTTGTGTTTATTCCTCTAAATTATTTGAATCTTGTAGGGAGACCAGTTCAGCTCAGGTGTGTTAGGCATTCCCTGAGCATGTAAAGGAAAAATAAGTAGAAAACTACCTATTTATTCTATCTCAGTCAGTCTGCCTAGATGGTCGTGATTCCAGCGCAGATAAGAGGTAAGAATCTAGGCATTTATATTATATTTTCTTAACCAAACATGAATGTACATAGTGGCTTCAAAGCATATGGAAGCAAAAAGGAGGAAGAAAGTTATAGATTTTAATACTCCATTTTTTATTGTATTTCGTACGCTTTACTTGAAATGCAGATGATTATCAGGCCACATGAAGTATATTTTTCAAAATACCTTCTAGGAGTAGCACACAACTGGAAGAGATGTCAATAGTTACTCATGAGCTCCTTTAAGTAACGAAAAGGTCACTGGTTTGATACAAGAATTGCAACAGACAAGTGATTGCAATTATCTGAGGATTTCTGAAGCAACTGAAGGAGATGTGGGAGGGAAGGATATAAAGAAGAGGAGATATGAGAAAGGAAGACCAAGAAGAAAGAGTGATCAGTCTACATATTCACTAAACCAGAGGTGGTCAGGCTGTTCTCCCTATAAAGAATAAAAGCTCGTTGTTATAAGGGTATAAGCTTTTTTTGAGGCACTGTAAAAGATTTCTTATGGAATTGTACTGCCAAACTTTCTAAGAAACTTTTGAAATAGCATACAATAAAAGATCAATCTTTTCCCACCCCCGTCCAGACTATTCTTTATAATTTGGGTGAATTCAAGAGTACTCAGCTCTCTAATTCTCTCTTTTCTTCTGCTCATTGTCACCTTCTGACTACTACAGGATTTGCTTGGTAGAGAAAAGCCTTGCTGAGCTGCGGTCGCCTGGTGCTTGCCTCCACCTTTAGTCCTGCCAGTCAATTTCAGTGGTCATTCGGTGGGAATCACTGCGGAGCATCCGCTAAATTGGCCAGTGACACTGACTGCAGAGCCGGCGGGGCTATGCTTCCTTCTGTCAGGCTCACCCTAGAAAATACAGAGCTGCCAACCAAAGCAGAGTCTATTTTACGTGTGTGAAGGTGGGGAGGAAGAAGATATGAACAAGAGCTCTTCTTCTGAAATATTGCAGTTAAAAACATGTCAGTTGTTTCCCCTCTTCTGTTAACACCAAAGCTGATCTTAAACATGTTGCATTCCAGCCATCATGTGCTTTCTATTTGTATTCACTGCAGATGTGCGCTAAAACTACTGCAAATAATTTAGGTAATTGGCAAACCACAGGGGCACTTACCCTGTTCACTGGCCTATTTTAGGCTGTCTCATCATCACCATTCTAATTGATGACAGGTCTCTAGTTTTTCACTTGCCAGACCGTAACACAACGAATACTAATAAAGTATTCTGGCAGTGGGAATGTTGTAACTGTTCCCAGCCTTTTGCAAGCAATGAATTTCCCCTGCCCGTGCTGCTAATGCACAAGTGATGTGATAGGGAACTTTCTCAATAAAAGATCAGAGTATGGAGAAAAATTCTTTTCTCCATCCACTCAGCCACTGCAATTGCACAATTCTAATATGACTATAGCTTTTATAGTTTAATACTGTACCCTGCTGTACCCTGTACCAGACATGTTGTTACTGAAAAGCAATGTCATCAAATTAGCTAACATCCTTATTGAAACAAATCTTTTCTCCCTTAAATAATGAACATTTTAGAAAGTGAAATGTTTTGTTTACTGTTTTGTTCCTGTTCCATAAATACTCAGCATTTATATTTTTTAATAGGAGAACACACATATATATGCTCTGCTGCACTTTTTTCTGCACAGACTCACAATAGGAGTCAATTCCCGGTCCTCCAAAGCTTGCTATCAACGTAGAGCAGAGATAACAGTGTTTCCGTTGTACAATGTGCTGAGACACAGAAGACAGAGGGCTACAACAAACAAAGGACTGCTGGACCTATAAATTAATTGTTCGTGTACCTACATTTAGATTTCTGCCATCCTACAGTGAAAATGTAGTAAAGTTTTTCAACGCTGCACATAAGGCATAGTAAGTGTTAAAAGCCTCAGGGTAGAGATCTTAAAACAAACAAATGAACAAAGGAACAAGAAACAACCTAAAACCCCCAATGCACATGAGTAGAGCTAGTGCTAGCCAATACAAACCATTAAGCACAAGTGTATGTAACTGGAAAGGTTGTATGTCACCTCTTGTGCATTGGCTTATGGCTTTAGTTGGGCTTTTGAGAATCTGAGCTCAAAATCCTCCTCTGAGAGAAGGAGTGGAAGTGACTTGTGTCAAATGTTTGTGTAACATCCTAGAACTGAAATGACCTGACTTAACGGCTCTGTTTCCTAGCGCTACCCCTCCTTACTCTAATAAGGATCACATCGTCACATCATCTTCTGTGCTAGTGAATGCCTTGTCACCACCCGACAGAAGGGTTAAGGGAAGTGAGATACTTTAAGTGTGGAAGTCCTTTATAAAACCTGACATAATAACTAAATCGAGATCGAAATGATAGCTTGTAGCATACAGAATAAATGCATAGTTCTCCTTAGTTCTAGCTGGTCTTTTATCCACCCTCTATTCAAGGTAAAATCTCACCACACACCTGAGGCCGTTAATTTTATATATGATTTAAAGTAAACTGCAGTGCCGCTGAAACTGGTAGCATTGCCTTCTGTTTGTTCTTCCCCCTTTCCTTTTACCTGTGCAAGCATTTGAGAGGCCGCATGGTGCATCAGATTAGAGAACTGACCAAGGCTCACGTGGACAGAAAAAAACAGGACTATGATATGACTGTAATGTGGGGAACTCACCCCAAACAAGACATAAGAATGCAAAGGGAGGTAAAATCTCATTCTAGAGGAGGGTGCGAGCAAAGCCTCAGAAGTATATATTATCTCATCTATATGATGTATCTTTTGCCACCATGGCAGGCAAAATCTGCTTTTGTGCTTCGAGGAAGGGTATTGTGCTGCCCATTGCTTTTAGACTTTAGAAGAATTCTTGAAACTCTGCCTTATTTGTGCTGAGGTTTTGCATACGGAGTCACAAGATATGAGAGACTCAGGCTTGACCCCTGCTTGATTCTCTCTGAATCTGCCAGAATTAGAATTCTTTAACGGGCAGTCAAAATTTCTTCACAAGTTAGCAAAATATTAAATAAAAGGTGCAGAAACAGTTGGCTGACTTTTTAATTTAAGATCATTAAAATCATTCCTAGCACTTTAGTCCTTCTCCTAAGCCTTCCTCACACCAGTAGTCTCTAATACATGGATTAAATTAGTATTACTTAACATCAGATGTCTTCCATGTAGAAGTATACTTCTGAAACTAAAGGTAGTTGTTGAAACTACCTTCATAGTCATTGGAGAAAATTAATTCATCCCACCCTAAAAAAGAAGATCCTCTGCAGTTGACATCTGATGATCCACAGTTTATGACTGGGATGAAGGTAAAATCTTGTGCTGTGTAATATTTCTTTTATCCTACCACGTTAGAGGTTAGACTGGAGTTAAGCAACTGATACAGGTTAAGATCAGATGATAAGACAGATGCTGCATTTTATAAGGAAATAATTTGGTTTCTAGACAGAAATTTATTTCTAGGCCTGATTTAGAAAAATATGAAAAATATTTCTGTTCTCCCTTTACAATTGCTTCTGTGCCTGATGTTCTGCTGTGCTGATTTTAGTACTAAGTTTGAGTGCTGCAACCCAAAGACCACCCATGTGATGAAGAAATCCTCTGAACCATTCGGCCCTGAACCTGTCAGCAATAATTGGTGCAGGAAAAGGAAAGGAGTAAGTGTTCGGTGTACTTAACACTTTTCTAAATCAGTCCTGAAAGGAGAAAAGCACTAGTGAAAGGAGAGAGCATAGAAGGCAATGTTATTTTATTCATTAAAAATAAATGTCTGGAGTTTAAACATGTCGACAGGCTTAAGCTCTGTTCTAGTGAAGCATTGAGTGCCTTGACTTCCTTTGAAGTTAATGGTAGGTGAGGTAACTCAGCACTCCACAGGAGTTAGCCCTGAGGATCCTCTATAACGAAAGTCACAAAGTGGTATGAAGCCCATGGTTTTCAGACTGAATGCTAGTTCCATCCTACTCTTTCTGTCTCCTAAATCTAGGTCTATCTAGCTATGCATGGCTCATTCATTTGAATGTATTAAATACATAATGAAGATTTACTGTGCATTTACTTTGAATGAATGAAGGGAAATGTCTTTGAGGTGTGCTCTTGTGAGTCCCTTGAGCAGCAAAGGAGTCAATTCTTACATCTGAGTGCACAATCCAACCAGTTCACTGTGTCCTCCAGTCTTGCCACCTAATCCTGAATTTGCCAATAACTCCTGGAAATAAAAGGAAGCTAAAATTAAATCCCGGAAGGATTTAACCACCAAACTGCTTTTGAAAATGTGAGGCATCTGTATGGACACTTCAAATTATACTTTGCAGTAATCCGTATGTGCTGCAGTGAGGAACCTCAGAACTGCAGTATGAATTGCCTCAGCTTCATACAATTATGTTGTTTCACATCAATAAGTTACACAGACTTCTCTGGCCAGCCTGCTCCACTGTTTGACTACCATCATTGTAATTTGATCTCTTTATATTGAACTGGAATTTCCCATGTTCATTGCATCTCATCCTTTCACTGTGCACAGCTGAGAAGAGTTTCACTCTATCTTCCCTACATCCTCCCTTTAGTTAATGGTAAAGTAAGATGATCTACATGACAGTAAGAGATAATTTTTTTTTTCACAGAAGCTATACAACCACATTAATATACTAATATTTTGTTTGTAGTTTAAATCAAGTTGTGTGATGTGAAAACTGTGAAGTGCATCGATACTTCTGGAGGGAGGGTGAAAAAGCTTCCAGGAGCATGATCAGTGTGTCATCACCAGATCTCCTGCCAGAAGGTGAGACCTCACATCTGCTCTGCTGAGCTGTGCAGCCCAAACGCAGATGTTTGCAGGGTTTTCGTACTTACAATAGATGTTGCAATTGTGCATGGTCCTTTCATGCAAGATTATGACCAAGTGTTTGCTACCTTCAACCAAGAAACCAGAACTACTGGCCAAGATTTGGGCAGTAAATCCCTAATTAAGAATCCATAATGAAGCCTAAACATTTGTGGATAGCACTGCTACATAGACAAATTATGTATCTACATACATAAACTCATATGTGTACATATTATACACATGCTGTATTTTTGTAGTTTAATGTAAAGTACGTACAGTAATAAGGTCATTGGTTGTTATCTCATCTACTTAGTGAATGTTTAATATTTGATTTGTTTTTTAAACAGTGGAACTGGTGACTGAGTGCCTTTGATTTCAGGATTGAGGAATACAGTGGAAAAATTGTTTTTCATATGTGAACTCATCACAACATGTGTTTAGAAGATTGGATAAAAGTACTTGAAGGATTCCCATGTCACACATGGAAATGATTGTCTAGTGATAATCTGAGGCTTGCGTACATTTTAAATTTAACCCATTATCAACATGGCAGAAATCCCATAGTTCCTTTAGTATTGAAGCACAGTGCAATAAATTACTAAGGCTTCTTTTTGATGGTGCTGATTTCTCCAATTCCCATTGAAATCAAAGGAAATAGAGAGCAGTCAGCACTCATGTTATGGGGAGCCCTTTGATGATGATACTGGGGAGAATAGCATAATGATTTTCAGAGAGATTTCAAAGGTTAAATATGTGCATTTCCACAGCTTACTATTGTATTTATTCTAAAAGTGACTGCTCTAGCTAGATTGATTTCCCTTCTGAATAATACAATGCAGAGTTAAAAAAAAAAAAAGCTCTTTAAAGTCATAAAGTCGAAACCAATATGCACTGAAATCAGCAGCAAAACTTCTACTGACTAAAATAAAAACAGGTCAAAATGCTGTGCAATCAGAATTCTTCACTGTAAAACAGGCAGCCCCTCCTTCCCCCACTCTCTGTCTTTCTCTTAGCTGTGTGATCAAGTGATGGAGAGGAGAAAAGGTTGACCCTGATGCTAATCGAAGAATACTTGGCAGGAGCCAGCTGGTTTGCAACATTTGTGAAAACAGTTTGAAAGTGGAATTTTTAACAAGTCATCAAGATTGCATACTAAAAGCAAATCTAGTTGATCATGTAAATCCAACGCAGAGATAAAAAAGGAAGAAAGAAAACAAAAAACTGGAGCCTAACAAAGTTATTTTAAAAAAGATTTGCATCTGAAATTATATGGAAAAGTGTGCTCTTATTTAAAATTTTTAGTAGAACAAAGGCATTTTTGAGTGACATAGCTGTCGTTTTCACTTAAAAAGAGAAATTCATCTGCAAACTTCATCTGCAAAATACTAAGGGTAAAACATCAGACAACTAATTCCCGAATCACATGTTTTTTTTCTAAATGTAATTTTCAACTCAGACTCCTTAATCAAGGCATATCATGTGGGTATTGCACTGAGGGGCCCTTGTCCTGCTGTGTTAATGCGTAGCAATAAGAAATGAGAAGAAAAACCTGAAATGGAAAATGTGGTGAAGAAGGGAAAGGTATGGCTGTTTTGGGGAGAAATGAAGCTCATTTATCTCTGCTGATAAAGGGCAGAGGAAATGGAAGCAGGGAAATAGATGTGTATATGTGTTTATAGGTGAACACAGCTATATTAGTATTCTTCTTGTGACCATTTAATCTAAAATATTCTTACAAACTTAAAGCCATAATATATGAATACCTTAATAAACAGCTTCCAAAGAAACAAAGAGAAGAGGGAAGGAACAAATTATTATTGACAGGTTGATTCTCTGTTTTACTCTAGATAAGTATTTTTAATGCCAAACCTGCCCATAGTCTTCCCATTGGTACCATGGTCTGCAGCTTTTTGTTCAGTCATGGGTTACTGCTCTTGAGACCAATAAATGGATAATATAAGTTTTATTTAAGATTTTTTTTCCATTCTTTTGTTTGTCAGAGAATTTTGCAACAGAGACTGATCTTACCAGGGCTTGACTGTTAGAGATTCAGTTCTTTTCTGGTTCCTACATAGCTGTCTATCACAGAGCAGGTGAGCTCCAAAACGTGATAGCCAGGAGTTCAGACCTGCAACCTGGGCTGGTAAAGGTATCCCACCTTGACCTCAAGTCAAGTTTTGATCACAGCTGCACCTGAGATGGCGAAAGACTCCTGTGAGTCAAAGGTGATGCCACAAAATGGATACACTGGGCATTTGGATTTTAAAATGATGGCATAAGCTTGGGGGAGTTTTAGCATGGCAGAGACTTTACAATGCTGTAAAATAGGATCATGTAAAGAAGAATGTGTTTTAAGGGAGATGAATCAACAAACTCATTTCCTTTCACATCGCAGAGATTTGATTGTATCTGAATGTAATATTTGCCATGAATAGCCCCGTTCTGTTCTCAATATAGCACCTGCTATATCTGCATCTGTACTTTCATCTACAATAAATACTATATTTGCTACAGCCATACTGTGTAATATATAGATAGAATTTATTTGTTGCTTTAGGTAAAGATAGGCCTAGTAATAAGAACTATAATAAAAAGACCAAGTATTATCTCATGGAAGGCATCAGATTTCTTAACTTAATGCATATGGATTTAGTTAAGAAACTCTTCCGTACTAACAGAGGTACATGGCCAAATACTGTACATGTAGTCTGTACATCTAATGGAGAATGAACTCCTATTAGCTTCCTCCATCAATCAAAGGTTATAGTTATGTTTAGTAATGTTTCCTTTTGGGAAATATTCATATTTTGAAATTGTCCAAAGGAATGTGACACATTTACACTGGCTCCTTTTGTATCTTATTTTTATTTTTTACGCTGTCATTGCATTCAGGTTATATTATTCATCTGATTCTCTTTCTCCATCCAGTCTAGAAGAATCACTTTTTGTCTGTGACTGTTTTTTAGTAGAGTACATACTTTACTATGGAAAGTTCTTCAATATCAAAATTAGTCTTAGGGAATTGCAATGTCATTATTTCTAAATTGGTACAAAAGATAGTTTCCCCATGTTAATTAGATATTTCCAGCCCAAAGAGTGATTATAATTAGCCTGGAAGCAAATGGATAAAGGAAAGAGTGAAGCACACTTTGGAGGCTTTTTCTCATTCTGAAGAAGTTTGGTTGGCTCAATTGGTCTGCTCAAGTAAGTTCTTTGAATTATGTTCTATATGAAGCTGGCATAAGAAAAACTGTTGTAGGCATAATCTCATATCTCATAACACAAGACATGGTGAGATATCAAGACTAAAAGAATAGACCTAAAGAAAAGCAAACTAGCAGGAGATTCCTTTCTCCCTGTCCAGCTCCTGGAGATTTTTATTAGGCAGTCCTTTCTGCCAGAAATGACAGACTGATGATTGCGAATGTGAACCCAACACAAAATGGATATGTGTTTTGCTCTTAAATTGTCACAGTTTGGATAACAATAAATAAAAATTTGGTAGAGCCTTCCTATTGCAAACTGTTACCTCACCTGGCTAGACTGTGGCTAAAGGAGACTCATGGTGCTTAGGAATAGTATGTGAGTACTTAGGAGCACCCAGCTTCAGTATAGAGCTCCATTAGCTCCATTATGCACTTACGGAAACTCTCCTCTCCGCTCCTGCTACTGAACAAAATGACCCAGGAGTTCCTGAACACAGTAATTCATATCCTCTCCAAATTAAATAGAGTGGAAACTCGAGCAGTTAGAATCTGGGAGGAAGACATCTACAACTAATGTGCTTCATCATCTATAGTCTCTTATCTGGACTATATCTCTGTCTGATCTCTATAATGTGACATTTCAAATGTGACAGAAACATGGGTGCCATGTGCTTCCTCTTGCATAAATGCAGAAGGATATCATCATACCTCTCAGAGAGCATCCTGCTTACTTCCCCAGAGGTTAAGCAAAAACCTCATGTCCCTTTTACTGGGAGATGACAGAAAATCTTGCCTTTGTTTTCTTGAATGAATAACTGTTTAAATGAAATCTTGAAAGCTGTGAGACATAAAAACATAAACAGGAGATTATCTTGTCTAATGCTACCAATAGATTTTAAAAATCAACTCATTTTTGTGACTCCAGTGTGCTCTGGGTGTGTTCACATTAGTGTTTAGGTCCAGAACTGAAGCACACTTTTGCAGAGAATCCGCTGACTGTCTCCGCTTACCATGCTGTGGTTTGCAATGCAGAATAGACATCGTTATGGTCCCAAAGCATATATGTTTAGATGCCTTTCAGGTGAAACGATGTTTGTTTTTAGTCAGTAATCCTTACTGTAAGTCTCTTTAAATTGTACTTAGATAATCTTTCAGCTTCTGGGGGACTCCTTTTGTCAGAGAAATTCCAGGGGATAATACCCCTATTTGATTAAACTGAGGATTGCTAAATTAACAAAGGACTTGCTTAATAAAGATATGATTCTTGGTTCATAGTAGAAATCCTGTATTACTAGCAACGACTTTTAAGGAACCCTATAAAACAAATATATATTTTTTAATTCCTTATATTCCTGTACTTTATTTCTTTGAACTAAGACGTCAGATTTATGAATACTGTGATATATGCGTGTGTATCACTGGGAATTTGAATCTTAGGCTGCATGCTTGCTACCTGCAACGTTAGAGATCCCAAACATATAGGCATCATTTGAACGAATTTCCTGAAATTAATTTCATTTCTTGAAACTCTCTCTGAGTGTGCACATGACTCCTGCTCACATGCAAAAGCACTACAAGTAACAAGTCATTGGCTCCTGCTTTGTGCATTTGTTTTTCATGGAATCATTCCTTTGCCAAAAGAATCGATAAAGAAAATTATAAAGTTAAGAGAGTAGACCACCATGGGAAAAATTTGATAACAAGTTAACATAATAAAACAAATGAGATATTGTTGCCTTGAAGGGCGTTAAACTTGTCCATTATCCTTCCCCTAAGAGGCTCCTACAAAGGTAGCTTGAAGAGTATTAGTTCTCCACAGCAGAATCCATGAGAGAAAGAGAAGAAAAATGATTCTGATTCTTATCCAATATCAATTTTTCCACTGCTAGAGGAAGCTCATTTTACTTCAGTAATTGCTGTGCCAATAATGAGGGATGGGCATTAACAAGTAGCTGGGCTCAATATGCTCTTGGCTGTCAGAGCGAACGGAGAATAATATGGGACAGGTGAAATGAGACAGTGAAATGAAGGGAAGATGGCCTTCTACTAGAGAAGAAGAATGATAAATAATTTCCCAAGATGTGCTCCCTCATAACCATTGGATACTGATGTTCTGACAGAAGCCGTAACTTGGAAAGTACTTAGGTTCTTCACAGGCTGCAGGAACTTCAGTGCTGCAACTTGGAACTGAAGCTAAGTACCAGGAGAAAATAAAATATTCTTTTACTATATAAGACATTTTACATGCAATTAAATATTACTGAATGAAGAAGATTATAAGCAAAAAAAACTAAGGGAATTTATATATATATATATGTACACACACACACACAAAGCAGATTCTGCAAGAACATGATGGAACTATAGATGGTAAAATCCAGTAGGATCCAGATCCAAACAAACTAAATGTGTACTAAACTAAACATGTACTCAACATGCCCAAATATACTGAAATTGGCACAAGAGAATCCTCCCTTTTAACCCCACAGAAATTCTAACAACTTCATTATGAAGTGACAAGCAATATACCAAAACAAGTTTCTGCTGTATATTTTAACAAGAGATGTGTGAATAAGAAATTATTATATAATTGATTGTTCATGAAGAACAGTAAATTACTCTAACTGCATTTTCTGCAGTATGAACATTCTAAAGAGTGGTGCTACAGGCAAAGGCATGGCCATGAAAAGTGTAATCATTCATCCCCACCTTTTTTTTTAATAAGGTGTATTGAAATTTGAGGAAAAAAATAATAATTACAGTGAAGAAAGGATTAAAGGCTATCTTTAGAAAGTGACCATTTTCTCTAAGAAGCCATCAGAAGCCTTTTCAGAGTAAAATCATACTGCCAACATTAAGTCTTTGGAATAGCCTTAGACGTTGTTTTTAACCTGTTTTTATAAAACCTGTTTTTATAAAGTTGTTTAAAATGTTTTGAATTTCAGTCTCTATTAATATACACTTGTGGGCTCTCCACTTCACACAGTTAGGGAGCTACTTTTATTTTGAGTAAATGAATATAGCAGGCGCTAATAAACTACAATGTATATGACTTTTTTTTTCTGTTTAACAAATAGAAAGATAGGTTAAGGACTTGGAGAAATTAAGCTAGGTGAAGCTTGACTTCTGTATGTTAGCAAGGTCTTTTAAATTTGGGTTAATATTTTTGTTATATATTGTTATATATTGTTATATATGTTAATATTTTGTTATTGTCTTTTCTTTCAATGGACAGATATTTTAGAAAACACAAGTCTTACAGACTCTATGAACTGTTATTTTTCCTTCTAGCCTGCAGAAAAGAAGATCCTGTTCTGAACTTCATTACCTCCAGAAAAGAGAGACAATTACCAGAAAGCTCCCTGTAGGAGCATCCTTTTATTCCTATTTTCTATATCTCTCTATGTTGCTGTGCTATCATTAGGGTTGACAGTACGAGATGTCAAGTGTGAACGGAATCTCTAGCAGCTCGCGAAGCAAAGTATCCTATTTCCAAGCAAGGAAAGATTGAAGGTGAGATTTACCAGCATCTTCAGTAATAAGCACCCTTGTCTGATTATGCATCCTGTTATAGATATTTTCTTTTTTATATTCACATTTTAATTTTATATCCCTCTTACTAAGTCCTCACAAAGCTCTTAGCTCCGACTCCAATAATTCCTTATAGAACAGCTTCTACATGCTATTTTACTACAAGAATAACAACACTACAGTCTGTGAGAAAGAAGAGAAATATTTAGCGTGCACTAAGCTCCATACTGTCTCGATTAAGCTGTCTTAATACCAGACCAGCTATTTTTAAAATAGCTGAGCTGTGTAAGATTGTGACTGAAGTATAGACTCAGCTGTAAAGTGGTTAGTTAACATGGGTTTCATCAAAATCAAAACATGCCAAGCTCCAGCAACAAAGTGTATCAAGACAGCATCCTCTAAGTAAGATTGTCACAAAAGCAGAGGGGGAGTGATTTATTTCAACAACATAAAAATTAGGTGCTTCAAGAGGGTGATTAAACACATCCTGAAGAGAGTGCCTAAAACAGGAAAGATTTCCCTTTGTAAATGGCCGACATTCTCCAGCAGCTGAGAAGGAAGCCTACATGATTACGTTGAACTAGAAGGCTCGTCTATATGTGTTCAAGCATAGGTGAGATGAATCCCTCTCAAAAGTCCTTTGAAACAGGAATTTCAACAAACTCTCTTGTTTGTCAAGCAAGTGGAATGTTTTGGGAAAACTGGCAGGAAAATGGCACAATAGAATGAAAAGTATAGCTACTGTGAGGCATTATTTTCTTAAAAGAAGAATCTGGACTCCACGTTAGTTAAGTAGCCACTACCTTTACTTATTATTATTTATTTACTGCAGACATATTTTTATTATAGTTATTGCTGAAAATCATATATACATACAGACAAGAATAAAGCTTCACATTCAAACCATGGTTTATTCAATCCATAGGGAAATGTATAGACCCCTTTATGGTGTGACATGCTACAGCCTACTGTATTTAGGGGAGAGAAGGCTCTCTGTATCTAGCTTCCTTCACACTACTGACCCCCGCCCTGGCCAGCCAGGAGTGAGCGATACCCTGCGTCTCTTTTTCTCATTGCTGGGAGATTGGGAGATAGGCTGTGACCCACTAAGTCACAGTTTCCATCTCGGGTTGATTCTGGGGCAAGGCAACTGCTCTGTACACCGTGCTAGGCTGAAAACAGTGATAATGAATGCCCTTCAATATTTGGTTTGTCAGTTCCCCCCAGCTTTCCTTTCGTATTAAGAAGGCGATTCATTTCCCATTTCGGTGAAAGGAAAGACCCCTGCTGCCCATATGGAAGCTGGATCACGCTGCAGCACAGTTAACGTTACAGGACAGCACAGTATTGCCAGCAGAACTAATCCCAGCAGTAGCATATCAACTCACCCCATTTCCATTTAGCGTTCATCGGTATCATAGACAGGCAGATACGGATTTGGTCTGAGGAATGCCATTTGCCTTTGAAGTCTTTTCTACTTTTTTTATTCCCTTACATCGCGTATTCAGCACTAATAGCAGATTTCTTTTCAGGAATGAATTCCATTCAGTTGCTGAGCAGGTATCAGCTGCACTGCTGATCAGCAGGACGATAGAGAAATTGGGGATTTTTTCTTCGGCATAAACCTAAGTCTCTTTTTTCTCACTGCCTTGCGTGGCTGTTCATTTTTGACATGTAGCATCCTAGTTGCTGTAATTGTTTCAGATTGCTTTGATATGTGCTCTATTGTTGTGCTAATAGAACTACTAGTCTCTCTTACTTTGACCTTGCATTATTTTGTCAAGGCTTTCAGGCTACACGTTCTTTCATATAGACAGTCCTAATTTTTGTAAAGCTTTAATTACAGATTAGCTCTTCCTACTGCACTGAAAATGAATGTGTTTAGGCTGTTTTATGAAATTTGCTAGAGAGAGTCTAACATTATTCTTTTTTCTGGTCAAGTAATTGGTCATTACTGGATTTACTTTGCCCTTGTATTTCAATCAGGCATCTTTGAACAAGGTCAGATATTTATTTTTTTTTCTTCATATTTGGTCCTGCTGCTTATGTCTTGATTTTGTGGTTAGGCACTACTGGCTGTGGCCCAGTCAGAACTTGTAGCTTATCTCTTGGTTTCCACTGTACAGTAATCTGTTTTGACATACAGTTCATTTTTCTTTCATTGAAGTGTTTTCCACCAGCAATATAATTTCAGATGCTTCTGGATATACCGGGTGCAGGGGGGAAGGAGAGGGAAAATCTAGATCAGTTTATGCTCACTATGACATTGAAATTCTGCATTTACCTCTATATGAAAACCTAAAGCCTAGAAAAGGAAACATTCAAACGGTATTGTAAGGTTGGGAATGATGTTTTGAAGGAGAACAAGAACAGGCTTGAGAATTTGAACATTTTTGCAGTATGACTTTTAGGACTTCTTTTACATCAAAGCCACTTTTATCAAAAATCACATGATTGCCTCAGTCACCTAGCACTTCTCAGTGCTCACTTTTCTTAATCACAGTCTCTGAGTTTTCTGGTGTGTTACAGGGATATATTATAGCTGAATCTTATATAGCAGGATTTTTTCTCTTTCTTGAAGGATTTCTCTTCAAACGTCTTTTTACCCTTGCTAGTACTTTTTTGGATGGAGTAGGTTGGGGAAGTTTCCTTGCAGAAGGATGATTTTGTCCCATTTTAAGGTTTAAAATCCAAGAGATACTGAATTATACTTATGATAAAGGCAGTTTAATCTCTCTTCTCAAATTTCTGTTAAGTATTAGGAACATGGATGCTTATCATTTATATAAAATTACGATTCTTTCTGAATTTTGCTAAATTATTGTAGTAAATCTTAAATCTATAAATCTTGAGCAAATTGTTTCAAACTCTAATTGTGTCATACAAAAAGATAATTGTTTATCAGATTAGAATTTACTACCTTTGCATTTAATGATCCTCTTTAAATCTCACTCTTGGAAGTCTCTGTGAAATAGAATTCTAGAAAAGCAGCATTTTCATATGAAGGTATGTATGCCATACGTAGATATATCTCAGTCAGATTTGTTGTGTGTCTTGCTTCCTGCATGAATAAATGAATCTGAACTAATCCTCTCTGGGATTTTAAATTCTCCCTCAGGACAAATCATGTACTATATTTATAATTTATTTTCTGACTAGCTTTTATTAATAAAAACATCTGTTTTAAAGCGAGATTGACAATAAAACATATAATAGACACTTTCCCTTTTCTTATCTTTATTTCTAATCTAAATATTTTTGTCTGATTATAAAAATAGCAATATTTTAACATTCAGCAAAAAATAAAAACAAAAATAACACTCACAAGGAAACTTCTGAAAAGGAAAGAAAAATACCATTGTAAGCAGTTTTCACTTTGTAAAGGTCCTACTCAAATACAATATGAAAAATATTGAGTTCTTTTTAATAGAAGCATCTATCACGGTTACCTTTCATATGACCGAAAAAATACCTTAAGGCTGATGGAATTAAGCCACCAAAAATAAAAGAAAAAAATAACTTTTTGTCCATAGAACTTATTTCATTTACAGAACCAGGATAGATTAAATAGCACAGACATCCATAAGAGAACTAGGTTTCCAAGGTGAGCTATGTTTTTAGCATAGAGGTTTGTTGCTGTAATTCTGCTATATAACTATAATTACAATTTCTTTTGATTGCACACAGAACCTCAGAAAAAAAATAAATTTGTTTTGTCTTCCTCATATTCAGAAGTCAAATTTCATTGCTTATATCCATAAATCAGTGGGCTATCTCTCAACTCAGCTATCATCTAGTGCCATACTTCAATCTGTTTCAGGTCTTGGCCTTAATGAGTACTTGATGTCTGAAAAATTAAGAGCCAAGAAAAGGAAGAGCCTTCACCTCAGAAGAGCCAAATAATATTAGTTCACCACAGGCTAAAATCCTTAGAAATATTTCCCTTTTTTTAATTCTGACTGAGTACATCCTATAAAGTCCCTGTTGAATCCTAATAATTTTCTTCACATTTTACCCTACAACAATATCATTTAGGAAAAAATCATATTCGCGTATAAGTCTTAGCTCTGATCTTTCTATACTTCCTAGTAACATAGGACTACTATTTTTTTGTTATCTCTTTTAAAGTCATATAAAAGGTTACTTTGAGAACTTTTTTTTTTCTCTTGAAACAGTGGTTAATATAATGGACTCTCATTACAATCATATGTATTACAGAATCTCATTTGCAAAACATATATGATTAATACAGAAAAAAAACAACTGTAAGGACTGTGCATCATAACGAAATGGATGATAAAGCTTTGAACTGAAAACAAATACAACATTTTAATACAATTCTATGATCCATGTTATGTAGAAAAAATCCGAGTGCTGTTAGGATTGCCTTTGAAATGTACAGCTAGGAAGGGCTTTTTGTATATTCTGCTTTTCTCAAGCCTTGGGGGTTCTAGCATGCAGAGGAGTATTGTATACATCTTCTAGAGAATTGTATTATTTTTTTGGCACTTGCACCTCCTGGGAATGAAGTGATGAGTTTAAACCATATTACTGGTAGACTCTGCATAAAAACTGTGTATTTAGAACATAATTTCTTTATGAATTAAACAGGCTATAAATGTTTGAACACTCTCTGAGGATATATTTGTAAGATTTGTAAGCAATTAGTAGCATATACAGAAATAATGAAGTGTCGTGAATAAGGCAAGTGGCATTCCTCCATAGATCATTTGGGCGCAATGAAATGAATATTGTCCGCCATGGAATAGTTCTATTAAAGACTTTGAATGGTTTAAATTTGAATGCATTAAGACTGGTTTATCGCATCATTGGGCACTACCGACAATGTGTGTGTGGAGTACACTTTGCTCAAGTATTCTGTACGATTACAAAATTCACACTTCTGGTTTTGTTCGGCTTTATTGCTTCCTGGTTCAACAGCATAGCATCAAAGATAAAATTGTGGGGAATTAACAAAAGAACTCTGGGATTTTCTCCCAGTTAGTTCTGAAAGAGCAGATGCAATGCTTAGCTACTGTAAATGTTTAAGATATTTCATGAATAATTTTTTATTCACTGAAAGTCTGCTTTCCATATGGATTTCACAATGTGCTCCAGGTGATACTGTTGTATGAAGCAAAAACTGGACTGTAACTAAGAGAGTCTAAATGCATTCACACATTTTCCACCAGTTGGTCAGGAATACTGACAAACATAGTGGAAAAACATATTTGAAAACTCACTACGGTATCTGTAATGAAAACACATAAAAAATTCAATTTTATTCTATACTAGCGTATATTTTATGCCTGGCCACTTTTCCCACAAGACCAGTTTATTCTATTCCAGTTACACAGAAAGTCAGACCCTGAATTCACCCATGTCACCTGCACATCACCCATCTTTCAGTTTCTAAACATTTATTCAACTTAGACAAATCAGGCTTTTACTGATTATGGTACCGGTTGAAGAAAAATACAAAAAGGGCAAGTTTCCAACATGGCCTCTCCAGTTACTTACATTACAATTAACAGGAGTCCTATGACCTTTCTCTCAAACGCTTACTGTAGTTGGTAAGAGCCTTGTCACTTTTAAAACTGATTTAATACCTTTACCCTTAGTTCATAAAAGAGAAATAATATCAGTGGTGTTGGAATACATTCATTCAGTCTAAACTTCTCAGCTTTGTCTCCTGACCAGTTTCAACATCCATCTATTGTTTTCATAATCTATTATGATGAAATTTCAGAGCTAAATTTTAAAGGAAATCAAAATTAGAAAATTTCCCAGCTATATATTGTCTGCTCATGTTCATATTTTAGCACACAAATTAACATATTTTTTAACTGGAAACACTCAAACATAACTTAACAGGTTACTGGAAAATATACTCATTATTTTGGTCTGTTTTTAATTCAGTATTATGAATTAATTTTTTTGATCTGGTCAAAATCAGTGGATGTGCTCTTAGGTAGGTAACGAAAGGTACAATATCTCTTCAGTTAATGACACCTACTGTCCAAAGCACTCGGTCAGATCTGACTTGTGTCTTAAGGTTTGTGTCTTAAGAAATTTCACGAGCAAAAACATGAGTTAATGGATTACTGAGAAAGCTCTGGGTTCAATAAGAATCAAATAACAAGAGAAGTTATAAGGGACAGGAGAGAGCGAAGACAGACCTACCTGGACACAGCATTGGCTGGACCAACAGATGTGGATTCCTGGGAGAAGCAACTGCCTGTGACTACCGCTACCTCCTTGTATGTATCTAGGCTGATGTCTGGGAAATATTCAAACAGTCTTATAAGGGACCATCCCCTTCAGCAGCATTAACATTACATTTGTTAAGCTTTTATAATATAATGGTCATCGTCCACACTGCAAACAGGTGCGATTCTGATATAACTCAGGAGCAACTGCATACCTGCAGGTATCATTTGTGACACAAACTGTGACCACAACACACAGGGTGGTAAAACTTGCTGGCTTGTCTTTCGCCTTTTGCCTTTCTTATTGCATCTATGCTGGGTTTAAAGCACAGCCTGAAGGGCCTAGCTGGCATAACACAGCCATGTCCCAAAGGAGAGCAGCTTATTATGGCTACTGTCCACATGGTTGTGCTAGACCTTATATCTGTCTAGAAATATCTGTTAAACGCACATCCATATGCAGAAGAAACAGATCATTTGTCATTTCAGCTTACTATTTAAAAAATGGAGATGAGGTAAAACTGTGGCTGACTTGGATGCCAGAGACATTGATCTGTGTTTAAATGTATCTATTTAAATTGAATAGTTATGCCTTCATGACACGGATCAGCCCAGAGGTTCTTATCAGGCCCTAAGACTAGCAAAACTGAGCAAAATCTGCCAAGCCAGCAAAATCAAAGCTTGCACTGGAAAAACATTCAAAACATTTTTCAAGTTTTTTTGTGCTTTGTAGAGTTCTCTGGCTCTCTCCTCTGTCAGAGGAGAATTTAGAGAAAAAAGATCTCTTTTCAATGTCCTCAATGGGCTGTCAAAGCTTTTCAAATGTGAAAAAAAAATGTTGTGGGGAGGAAAACCCAGCAAAGCTTGGTGAGCTTAGCTGAAGCTTTAAAGAGATTATACCCAAAGTTCACAGGCAGACTTAGCAATAGTTGAACTTGACTATTATCTTGAAAAGCTTTTGAAGGCAGGGATCATCAGCACCACCACAGCTCTCATCTCTGGCAAACAATTTCAAACAGCTTTAGGTATCAGATTATATAGCCTGGGGACTCGAGAAAGAATTTTCAGGGCTGATGTTTCCGATAAGTTTCTGATTTGGAAGTAAAGTTTACAGTCACTACATCAGGAGAAAGAAAAACTGTAGATACTAGAGATCTGTAAGATGGGCATTCTCTCTGTGTTGTCCCTATTATTTTCAGTGGCAGCAAGAGTAAGTCTGAAATGATTAGAATGTTTTTATGTCTAACTAAAGTAATGAATGCTCCATGTGGTTAGAAATAGTAGTACAGGAAACTTTCATTCCTCTGCTTAGGAGGCAGATGTTATTAGCAACACACAATGGTTTGGTGATTACATGGAAGAAATTTCTGGCTTCGTTCCAGTTTGTAAAAAAAGGTGAGAACACCACCAACATAACACCTTTCTTGACAATATTAGTATAAATGGCAAGGAACAATTGAATTTGGTGTTTGAAGTGGACTGCTGTCATCCATCGCAAACTTTTAAGTAGACCTATAGAAGATTTAATTCTTCCAGGCTACCAATCTGTTACTGTATATTGAATATGGGTTTAAAAATGAATTAGTTAGTCAGAGGTCAGCAGTAAAGAATGATATGATAGTTTTGTCTTTTACCATGTTCCACACAACAAAACCAGGGCTCCAAGTGAGACTTCCCAAATTGTGAAAGTCAGTTGGAAGCTCATTATCTTCAGTTTGATTGAGCTTACTTATAACTGGCAACCTCTGCTCAAGCAGCTTGTAGAGTAGTAACACAGAATCACAGAATCAGTAAGGTTGGAAGGGATCTCTGGAGATCATCTAGTCCAACCTCCCCGCTCAGCAGCGTCAGGTATATTCACTGTAAGAAAATGGAGAAGGCTAAACAAAAAAGATTCCTGCAAGTACTTCCTCCGCCTTCTGTTGTATGATGTTTTTCAGCTGACTTGTATGGAGCTGATCTCCACAGAAGAACAAGAATTTGCATTCTTAACCTGTCCTAGTCATTATGTTTTAACCTCCAGCAAGTAACTTCTGTTAGTTTTTGTTGTGATATGCATTTATCTATTGTAAAAAATAATACTGAAACAAGAAGTTTTCCATGTTAGCATTGTATAGTTTATTCATATTGCATCATTAAAATCTGTGAACAATCATGACTGGACATATGAGCAAGCTACCAGCCACACTGACAAATCCAAAGAGGCAAGACATTTACCTGAGTCTGAACATTCGGCTGAGAAATAACAGGCTAGGTGGCAATCTTTCCAGGTGATCTTTCTCAGTTGGTTTTTCAAGTGCGGATTTAAAGAAGGAGAATACCTTTGAACATCCTGTACAAGGACAAAATATTAAAATATATAACTAATGAAATGTCTTGTCTCAAAGTGCTGAGAAGTTAATAGGTATATGAGAACGCTGATGCTTGTATCTGTAGCTTTCTTGTAGGCATTAATACATTTGAATGTCCATACTAACATGTGATTCAGCTATGACTTTTGGAGAACTGAGAACAAAGGCATATGAACTGTAGGCTGTTCATGGCAGTAAGAAGTCTGAGATAATGCATCTTAGAATTATAGAAGAAAAACACTGATACCTTTCTTATTCTTCATGCAATGTCTGACCCACATCCCATGGAAGTTAATCATAGCTTGACTCTGTTGCTATTGAAGTCCTGGAAAGCTCTTAGGGTTTCACCTTCCAGTGAGAGATTTTGAATACACTATAAGCAAAATGCTTTCAGATAAGAACTGAATCAGACTCTGAATGACTGCAGTGCTACAGAAGCAAGCTTTCAGATTTTTCCCATTGATTTTTTTGAGGAAGGCACTTAGCACTTGCTTTGCACATTCTTAAAAGAGCAAGTGGCTGTATAAAGTTTACTTTGGGGAAATGCCCACTTGAATTGACTACATATAAATCTCAGGCACTGGAAATCAACTTTATTTTAATTCTTGATGGACATCAGCTTTCAGCATGGAAGAATTTTGGCACAACTGGACAGGCAGCAGAATTGGTTTAGCTCCAATAGCGGGTGCAATGCAAACTCTGGTGCTTTGCTGTTATAGAGCAAGCTACACACGATGTGAAGCATTTTGTTTTAGATCGTGGCAAATCCTACCTAACGCAGCTAACAAGTTCTCTTTACAGCTGTAGCATGTTTACTTTGAATGACTTATGCTTTCATTTCCCTAGAAGAGAGAAACCACAGGCCCTAAGAATGGCAAGGCAGTGAACCTTTCAAAACAGGGTAGCTATGATAACACAGCAACTCAGATTGAGACTGACAGGCAGACATTTGTTCCAAAAATATAGCAACAGACATCATTTTCTCAGGAATATGTATCTATGGCAGGACTCACAAGGTGACTCAGTTAATTTGGAACCTAAAAGCACATGACAAAAGGAGATAATCCCGTCTCTCTTGCTGATATCTGTGAAACTGAGTGACCAAATGATAAATATACCTCTAGATTTTTCTATGTGCTGGCTTTTTACTTTTAAATAAGAGATTAAATAGAGTTTACTGGACACCAAAGTACTTATTTAAAGCTGGTTTAACCAGTCATAAGAAATGCTGAAGTTGGAGATAGTAGTAGACCAATTTGTCACATATTCTTTACTCCTTCCATAGACTCTGCAGTTATTGAAATCACCTATTTACAGCTCCTACATCAACTATAAGCTTTTGAATTTGACCATTATATAAGTATATGTGCATTATAATTGTATGCACATAGAAGGGAAAGAGGATGAATTAATGTTTTTGAATTATGTTAAGAAATTTATAACTGTACCTGTTCTGTCGACTAAAGGGAACATCTGGAAGAGATGGAAACTAATGACATTTATACATAAAGATTACCTAATGAGTCAGTGCTTCAAAGCACACTATTTTCGCATGAGTATTGAATGTCCTCTTCTCCAATTTAGTAAGATTTTCAAAACCATGGTAAAATCAATGTAGAAGCGCTCGCCACAGTTCGCTAGAGGGAGAAGAAGAATCTTAGTGCTTGTGACTTACAGAAGATACTCAGCATGATTATGATATGAACTGCTCCCAAATACACTAAGTGTGGAAAACCATAGAGACGTTGTCCTTCAGAAACAGTCACTTCCCTTCCTATCCGAATATCTGAATTTTCTCTCTCCCTCATGTATATTGCAGCTCAAGGTAGAAATAGTAAATAGGGCTGCTTAGCTTTCACAAGATTCTGGAAGTCTGTTGGAGTCAGCAGTGTCATTATACTATGTAAATATGTTTATATTTGCTGGTTTTATTACTAATTTATTTTTCCAATAATATATTTTTGTTGTTATTTATGTACACAGACAAACTGGGAAGCAATGTAAAAGAAAAATCCAAATGTACTTAAAAATGCATGTTCATTAGAAGATCTGTGTGAACCACCGAAGGAGCACAACCTTGGGGTTATGATGGCATGTAAAAATAAACTGATCATAGTAGCTGATATTCTTTTGGGGAGTGGTTCTGGGCTTCACTGCTTTGGGAAGAGTAAAGAGACTATTATGCCTCAGCACTGACAGTCTTCCCCCAAAGATTTTTGTTGAACACAGAAAATGCACTGCCAGAATGAGATTGCATGGATTTCACCAAATCTCAGACATTTCAAAGTTAAAGTGTTTGAGACACAGGACTGAATCACTCTCTGGAAGTTTCCTTATCTCTTCATTACAGAGGGAGCCCAGTTGATGGCTGTGATTAGGTAAGTGTTTTTGAGATGCATAAAACTGGCAAAAATGAATTCTACCTCTTCTGGTGTAGTATGACTGAGATCTTTCTTAGACTGACTTCATTTTTTTGCTCCCCACATGGCACATCCTGTAGGAAGTCCTTACTCTTGAATACAGACATGCTGAGGGGGCAGGAGCTCTTTATGTGCTCTTCTATGCTCACTGAAAGAAAATTTTTAACATGACTCTTATCCTGAGTTTGCAAGCTATATGCAGCAAAAAGCTGCCAGCTTCTTTTTCCTACACTTTTCTTCACAAACAACTAAACCTGCTCAAAATGAAGATTTTTAAAGAAGTCTTGGTAAGACTAGACAAAGCTCATCAAAGGACATATTATGTCAGCAATTAAAGATGTAAGATATGGCAGAGTTGAACACCCTAGGGTGCACTGCTCCGAGATGTAGATGATTAAGGTTCTATGCATTGCTGTGCTGGCCTACAATGATCAAATAAGGGTTTGAAACTGATCTTCACTTGACTCAGTTAGGTTCCCCAGCCAACCAGCTGTGTGTAGATGCAGCCTTGCTTTTCTGAATCCAGAAGCTCAGGCCTCTCACTCTGAAAACAGATGGCTGACACATCTATTTTTCCCTCAAAGCATTCAAATGGGTGCCTTACAAAACAAAAGTTGATCACTACAACTGAACCATCATCTAAGAGATAGTCCTTTAGAAAAGTCACATCAGAGCCTACTTGTGCTTTCACACTAGAGATTAAGAGTATAAAAGGGCCATTTTTTCCTCATCCTGTGGATAACTGATGACACTGGGAAATTTCACAATTCAGCTTCCTCTCGTAAATCAGATAATAATGTTTTAAAAAATTCTAGAATTTCTTGTGGAACGGCAATTATGTAGATGAGCAGGCTCCTAGAAATGCTGTGTTAAGAGCATTTTGCAAGATGATGTAGCAAAGTACAGCATCTGCTCCAGCGTATGAGAAAGGGAGGATGTTCTCATTGAACAGACTTGAATCTTGCAATAATTGCAGTACAAAATACGTGTTTGTGAAAGAACGAAGTGGGATGTATTGCATTATCCTCTTAGGAAGTAATATGTAGTTTTGGGGTAAGGATAAGCATCAGCTGTTCCGTTTGACAACTGCTGTGATAGATTCAAACAAAAAGAAAACCTTAAACCTAGGACTGTTCTGTAATTTTTTTAGTCATAAATGAAACATCCACTTCCTTATTCTGCCAGTAATTTTCCCCATTTGTAACCCTTATTTAACATCTTCTCAGACAACAGGATTTAGAAGAGAATAATTTAAAGTTCTCCTGAGATCTCCAAATTCCTATTTTTGCAGAACTTAGTGGCTTCTTTTCCCTGTGCAGTACACCTGAAACAGACTGGATTTATTCTCTTTCTTCCTGTACCAAACAACCTCTTCTTAGATCTTTAATCCTATATAAGCACACTTCTTCCAGGGCAGTTTTCTCTTCTGATATCTCTCAGAAGCATTTCTGAGGCCTATAGATGTATCATCATCTGGCATATATACCTAAACTGTTTTATCAATGTCAGAATTGGTTTATGAAGCCCTTGACACAAGGACAAAATTTTCTTATTGGTCCGTTCATCACACTGCCCCAGCATGCAGCTGAGGCATACAAAATGCAATCAGTCTTTAAAAATAGACTAATAACTTTTTAAGCATTGAAATTAACTCATTGTTAATAGACATGAGATTCAGATATTGAGCATCACCATTAAAATGTAGCAGTGTGAAAACCACTGCTACTGTTAATGTTGATGATGACGATGGTCTGTTGCAGTTCTGACCATTGCTGAGTGTGTGCTGCTCTGAGACATGAGGGACTGTTGTTAGAAGAGACAAACCTCCAAGGATTTGGTCATTCTGGAAGACACAGAACCCAAGGTCAGATCTCAGCAGACCTTAGATTTTAGATAACTTCTTTTATCCCCACTGCCAATCCAAATATCATTTCAACAGATTACTAGGTTTAGATTTCTTGTCTAAAAATAGGATTGATATCTATGTTCCCAGGCTGCTTACCTCTATGTGATTTATTTTATCTTGCAACGGTTTTGTTCTACTGAAAAGTCCAAAGAGTTAAAAGGGGAAAAACTTTCACTTCTTATGCCTAGAATGGGCTCTTCTGAGTACTAGTTTAAGAATCTGAGAGGAACAAGTGAAAGGAAAAGAACATATTTTTGCAGCATGTATCAATCTTCTGGTAGTCTTTGATCTCTTTAAGGGTATTCATGGTATAAATAACTACTACACTTTTATAGAAATAACTGAAACCTGGATTTGAAATAATTGACACAAAAGGGAAAACATATTAACGGTAGTAATCTCTATCCACCACTTAATTTTTTCCCAGTGCTGACATTAAAGGTAAACTAATCCTTATTTTTTTCTTGAAAAGCAGTGATTTAGTCGAAGTGAAGACATTACATTATGAAAGCAGACATGTACACACTGCTATTCACAAGGAAGATACCTAAAAAAGATCTAAGAATGATTTTTGTCAATAAAAATGTTGCCTTAAGCATTTTTTCTTACTGTTTAGTTGGAAGATTTTTCTTGGTTCAAAGTCATAAGTGAAAATGAAAAAAATAAAACAAAAATTTGTAATGCACACTGCATTTAAGTATAGATTCAGAAAGTCTGCAAAGAACATGTATTAGCTTCTTATAAACTTATTTTTTGAAGAGTTAGCTGAGACATTGAGATGATGTAATTTCTCTACTGACTTGGGATGAACTTTTGATTAATATAGTCAGTGGAAAAAAATATGGAGAATCAGCTTCTACTGTTTATATTAATAGATTTTATCACGGAACAGAGTACACTGGGATTTACTTTTGCAAGCTTAGACAAATTTCATGGCGCAGATCATGCTCTCCTGTGCAAAAAAAAAAAGAAGCAATGTGATGCCCAAAGTTAATCAGAGTAGTACGACACCGCTGTTTTCCAGGATACCCTTTGCTAAAGATATAGATACTGAATGAAGAAGACTTCCATGGAGTCCCTAGCCAAGAACACTTTCTGAACAAGCAGAGCTGACTGTGGGACTAAATGTAAAGCACCTGAGAGCATCTGTGGATAGCTGGCGCTGAAAAGGGCATCCACACTGGGGCTCAGTGTTTCCTGGATACTCCATCAACTCCACCAGTGGAACTTATCCTTCATGGACCTATCCTTTCCATAATAAGACCATAAAAAACACTGGCTAGAAAGGAATGACAGAAAAAAGCATTGAGACATATCGAATGTATGTCAGAATTCCTAAAAAAACAAATACTGACATAATCAGTATTCAGTTCCAAGGGGATTTCTTTATAGGTATGTCAGAGGGTGCTATAGTGGTGGAAAAAATATTTTTAGCTTTTTCCTTTTTCTGTTCATCCATACTTACTTGAAATCGTGTTCATTTAGGTGGCAGGGAGCTTCCATGTAAGAACAGATATTTAAAGCCTTATCCCTAAAACTAATGATAGAGAATTGAAAATGGGATAGAATATAATTAAATCATATCCAATTTGGAAGGTAATATGCATGCCCTTATTCACAGCTACAGCCTAAATTTTGATCCTCTGAAAGAAAAGCAGTAAGCTCTAATATTAGCATTTGACTTAGTAGTTGTGATGTTTGCAGTTCTTCTGGGACCTCGCTTCTATATCTTCATCCTCATTATGCCTTGGCCACCTCAGCAGAGAGGAAGAATAGCCTATTAAAGATGCCACAAAAGGGGCTGTTGACCCACTTCTCTTGGGACGGCGTTCTGACTTATGCCAGTTGCATCTGACCAGCCACTGTATTTTTCTGTAATTCATGTACATACATCTTATTCACTGATTTTAAAAGAGTTAGTTAGTATATATTACGAAACATATGTCATCTCATCAGAGATGAGAATGCAAGTTGAAGTAACAGATTTCGTAATGGGCGAATTAGACACTAGAAAATATTTCCTTCTGATTGCCATCCCTATATCACACAACATTTGATATTCAGAAATGTCCACAGATTCACAGAGTAGGCCTTTTTATTAGTAATGTAAATAATGGTTAAAACTCTTTTAGTAGCCACTATTGTGATTTTGAGCTCGTTGTCATTCTCCTGAGATGTTTAATAGCAAAGAAGAAAAAGGAAAAAAGTTCAGTGCAAGTTTTGAGAGATTTCTAAAGGAAAAAGTGATTATAACTTTTCCTTTTCAAGGGGTCAGTTGTTCGTTGAGGCAGTCTCTGAGGGTGACATTACATTATTATACCAATTTGTCACTTAAATTAAAGCCATTTAGCCTGTTATTTAGTGTGCAGCTGCAGAACTGATGTGTTTTATTTTATTTTTAATGTGTTTTTTTACAAATGAAAAGAAGGAGTCTCTACGTGGAGGTAAAAATCACATCAGACCTCTCTAAAGATGTTGTTCATGATAGAAACTATCTCCGGCAAGAGGAACAATAATCTGAACAGATCAAAGTGCACTCCTTTGTTACATATTTTGTACTTGTTGGTTAAAAACACAGCAGTACAGAGATATCATCACTTTACACAGTTATTCTATTTGCTTTACATCAGTTCTGTCTTCCTGGTAATCTATGCTCAGTAAAATAGGTACAAGTACATTCGTGGATCTACAGGGGTTTCTTTGTCTGTTTTGGCTGTAGCTAGTGCTTTTTTAATTAAATAAATTTATTTCTATTTTATATATTAGTGCTGCTATTTTACTCTGTTTCTTTTTTCAAATTTTGCTTCTTGTGTTTGAAATATTATATCAGGAATAATATTATATCAGGAATAATATGGGCATTATATCAGGAATAAAAAACAATATCATTAAGATAAATCAGCATGTGAGAAATAATGACTGGAGAAAGGGAAGAGTCTCCTAGAACTTTATAAGATGAAATCTGAGCAGCTCTACTTCCCATCTGAATCTAACTAGAGGCATGTTCAGAATTTCTCGAAGTTCTATTCCCTTGTTACTTTATAATCCAAAGTGATTATTATCATATTGTGTAAATCAGAGGCAGCATTTGTATCAGGATGGTATAATGGTATCCTATCTGATCAACTTTTCAAATTTATCAATAATTTTGCTACATTCTGTGTACCACACAAATTTATTTGCTGTCCACTCTTAAATTTTCTTCCTATTTCTACACCTAGCTTTTATTTTAGGAGTTGACTTTTCAATACTACACTATATTCATATTCTTTTATTCCTGTTTCAGTTCTGTCTTGTATTAAAGTGCCATTCCTTCTCCTTGTGGTTTTTTCTTCAGTCTCTTTGCTTTCAGTTGCTTTTCTAAATTTCCAAATTACACTTAAGCTTCTGACTGTCTTATTAAAACACTACTATAATTTTTCTTTCCAAAGAAATGCATTTATAAATCAGAGAATAACAGTGCTGCATTATTCTTATAACAATGCTCATGTCTCCTTTTATTCAACCCAAAGCAATTGTCATGTGGGAATATGATTTTATATCAGAAAACTCTGAACAAGTAATTCTTTGCTTCCAGGTGACTCTGATATCTTACTTTCAAGCCCTTTAGCTCCATTTGGCATCTTTAACTTCGAACAAGAGTAAATGCACCGTACTGTTTAACCATAGTGAATAGTTTTATCAACATACACACTCACCAATATGCAGTGGAGTCCTTTTCTCTCTCTGGCAGTTGCTGTAGGATTATGCTAAAAGGTGCCATGCTGTGGGGTGCAGCTACAAGAAACAGTGTTAGACTGTGTTTTTAGTGATGGGAACATATGCAGAGAGTTTGTGGCTGGCAATTGCAGGAGTGAGCTTAGACTAGCTGTGGAGGCTCATAGCTCTGCCCTCCAGCTGGATTATTTGGTGGCAGGGAAATCTTTAACTCTTACACTCTGATTCCAACTTAAAATAATCCCCTCTTTCTGCTACTGAATCTGACACAGAGGAATTTGGGGAGACCTCGCCATAACTGCTCCTTACTTGCGTCTATTCAAAGGCCGTTTTGGAGACATTTTCTGAAATCATTCATGATCTGTCAGTATTTCAGTGAGCTACTGTCCCCAGTCTGCTCAAGAAGTCTGTCTAGGCAGGCGGTAGGAAGCAACGTCGAGACTGACAGAAACAGAACTCAGCAGGGAATGTTTTAGCACCCTGTCAGGCATCTCTGGGTATTTTTATCACACTGTAAGGGGAAAAAACTTCGTATCAACAGCTCCCTGGTTTTGCACAGTTACAGAGAGAAGAGCAGCAAAAATACTACTTGCAGCACCCAGTTTTCATCCTCCTTGGAGTTATTCTTCTGTATGCAGTCTTCGTTTGTTTTTGCTAATACGGTCACATTTTTAGGCAACCACCTTTAAGCAGGAACCTGTGCTGTTTGAGAAACGGCTTAACTGTGCCTCACACCCCTGAATTTTCTCTGTAGCTAGTAGGTAGCAGAATTTTTGTAATTTTCTCACATTTTCTCATCAGCTCCTCTCTTATGATATGACTGTCAGAAATATATTTTCCTGAGAAGTTTCTATTTGACTTGAACCAGTCTAGCAAATCACAGTATAAACTGCAGAATTATATTACTCTAATTTGTTCATCTAGGCGCTTAATGTAATTTTATTTTGACAGATCTGAACAAACTAAAGATTCTAAATTGTACATAAAAGAATGAAATAGATGGATTCAAAGGTGAATATCTGTAATCTTAGTCTTTCTCCTGAAAGCCACATTTAAATAGTTAATATTTCCTTCCATTGATATGAAGAAAACAAACCTAAATTTAAGTAACATTTAACTATTTCTTAAATATTTAAAACATCTAGTAAAATGTTTATTCAGTATTATTTAAATATTTAAATTATTAACAACAAATACATCTGAAACTACATTTAAATAATGTTACGGTTGTGACCCAAACTAACCAAAGGCAAATAACTATAACTTCAAGTTAAAAATGCATTGTTATGTCTACTTAGTCTAAACCAAAATGAACCAAATCAAAATGATAGAGATGGTAAGATCAATGACAGACTCAGAGATATTACCTGAATTTTTTCGAGTATAATATCGTTCTTATGTTTTGAAAATCTTGTTTCATTTTAATTACTAAAAGTTGCCATGATAACCTACATCTGAAAGAAATAGCTTGTGGAACTCTGAAAACTTTAAGAAATTTAATATAAATACTTATTAATGTGTTAAATATTTCTTTGATCAGATCTGGAAAATGTTAACATATTGAAAGCTATACACAAAAGTAAAGTCATCTATCACATATTTGCCAAAATTTGCCATTTTACTGAAGTCAAAAAATATTGTGAGACAGTGGTTTCCATGGCATTCTCAGGTGAAGGCAAAAGGCAAGGCTGGCTAAGGTATCAGAGACCATGTTCAAATCCTTATTGTATCTTATTCAAAAGGATTTAGGAGAGAAAGCGTTATTTTAAAACAGAAGAGACAGTACCTCTTCTTGCCATTATCTATGTCAGCTTCACAAATGGACTAAGAACTCCAGAGGATACATTTCTTCAAAATAAAAAGAAATTTTTATTTCCAAGCAATGGGAAAAGAAAATTTTGAAACCTAATTCGTGTCATGTCCACAAGCTGAATGTGCGTGTATATCCTGAGACGTCTCAACTGCAGCTAGACCCCTATGTTTAAGCAACTTAATCACCCCACAAAAGGCTTAATTTTACAGCTGAGCACAAATACCACAGCCAGTGTTTTCAGTCCATTTGCTTAAAGGGAAATATCCAAGTGTGCAGGTCTTCATAGACACAAAATGGGGCTTAAGATTCTGCACCCCTGAGGCAGAGCCCTAGAACTGCTCAGAATGTGAATGGAAAAATCATTTATGACTGGTTCACTGACATGGACTACCAGAGAAGGTGTTTTAGATAGGTTAGGTATGATATGATCTGCTAGCCATGGCGTTGTTTAGAGAACATACTTTTTGAACGAAACAACTGATAACTATTCAGTGAAAACTGATACAATTTTTGGATGCCAAAGGATTCTTGAGACTGTACTATACAGTCTTGAGACAAACATACATAGTAGTTCTTGATTCTTCCCTCAGATACACTACTGAGAAAAGAGCCTTACTGGATACCTGTTTCCTTCCAAAAATAGCCTTTGTGTATAGAATACCATCTTTTTCTTCTGCTTATTTACTTTCCTTGTTTTTTCTCTGTTTTCTGTGAGTTTGAAGACAGGAAAGCAGCCTATGTTGCAATACAGTTAGACCTTACGTGAATACTCTTGAAGCTGAGGAGGCAAGCTTTGACTGAGGGATGTTTCCTAAATATGCAGCCTTCTGATTATGATTCATCTCCCTTGTTACTGTCATTAGAAGCTTCTCTGGGAAGAGAGATGAAAGCAAGTGGGAACCATATATTATTTCATCCAAAGTCCCTGGAGCATGCTGAAGAAAGCAGGAAAGTCAAATCAAATAACTTGACTGATATTAAGTCAATAACTTTCTCCATTTTACCCTTCTTTCTTTTACTCCATTCCCTCAGCTGGGATACACTGACCTAGTATGTACATGGATACCAACTCTCAGATTCATGGAACATCTAATTTGATTATGCTTTATTATGGAAGCTAGATGAGAACATAAGACCAGAATACTAATCAATCAAATGGAGACTCTTTTCAGCTGAGGCAGCAAAAAAAGTATTTATGAACCAATACTCAGAAAGATATTTTGTTCTAAAATACAATTTTTATATGTGAAATATTTGAGGAATAAGAAACCGTACTGGAATAGATATGCTTATGCCGGTAAAGAAAAGCTTATGGTAAAAGAATACTACTAAGTTTGCAAAGACAAATTCTCCAGCATCAGGGAATGCTGTTTGCCTCTGCAGCTTTAATTAAGATCTGTTAATTTCCTGTCACTATAATTAAAGTGATCACATGCTATTTTCTTCTGTGGGACTCCTTCCTTATCTGATGCTCAGACTACTATGCATTAGTCACTGGCCTTTATTCAGAAACCTCTGTGGAGATAGAATTGTTCATCTTCTTTTGGGTTTATTCTTAAGGTGTTCTCACCATTATATCTTAGAACCTCACAGATAGCTACAAATCTACTTTCACAAGTCCTTGTGGGACTAGGGAATAGTATTCTCTGTGTTTTAGATGGAAATTGTTCATGCACAGAATAATAAAAAAATCACTAATCATATATGAGATGATGCAGTAAGTGATACTAGTAGTAGATTATTCTCTAATTGGACAGATCTGGTGAAATTCGTAGTCTGTCATGAAACAAATATCTGCCATGGCAAATTTTCACATGTCTTTAGACTTGGCAAGGCTGTAAAAATTGAAACCCAGGTCTATGATGAAAAAATGGGCAATATTGTCCAACTATGTTTCACTAATTGCTAGTATGTCAAAGAAAACTGACATAAATCATCAGAGCTTTGATGCCAGATTCTGTAATGTGCAAATATGTCTCACTAATTTTTGAATCAGATCTTTGAAATGAATCATACAAAGTATGGTAATACCTTGTAGATGACAATAGGTCTAGCCAGATGAAATATATTAGCAATATTTGAGGGATTTGTTGTATGTTGTGAAATAGTTTTTGAAAGCTCATAGAAGTTATAATGTTCTAAAATTAACCAAAGTTTTGGCTTTTAGTTCAGATTGCTGAACAAAAGCGGGGGAAAAAATGGAATGTAATCAAAATTTTCAAATTAAATTATTCTGATTTCCAAGAGTGTAAGAAATGAAACTATGGTACTTAATGTCATTTTTCTTCCTTCTCCTCCAGAATAGCTAAAAGAGCAGCACAGTGTAAGGCTGTGACACTGAACTGGGAGCCATGAAAATGAGTTCTGTTTGCAGCTTTGCAAGGGATTTGCTTTCTGACCTCCTCATCCTCTTTCTGTTCTTTTAGAATGTGAGTGTTGGAGTGTGTGTATGAGGGGGGAGAATTATACTTTGATAAATCTTTACCCTCTGCTATCCAAAAATGGGAAACTATAGAGAAACATGCAAAATAATAAGAAAATAAATGTTAGATTTAAACTTCATCTTTTTTTAATAAGGCCTATGATAAGAACAGGTAAGATCTGGTTTCATACACTCAACCTTCTATTTCTAACTTCTGGAATCTATTGGCTCTTAAACTGTGACTGATATTGACAGAAACTTATCTACAGGACTTATAATAATATTTTATTCTTGACAGCTTTAGATGGTTTAGTATAAAAGTCGCACAGTATTAAAAATGAGGCAGTCTCGGCCAAATCCTAACCTTAGCTGGCCTTAATTAATTGTTGTCCAGGAACTCTTCCTAGCCTCAGAGCAGAGAGTGCTGCCATAGCTGACTAACACTGGCTCAGCAGGTCTTATTTGACCTAGACTTTTAGCCCTTTTGGTCCCTACCTCAATTTAGGACGAAAAAAAATCATCCGAAACCTCTGAAATGGCTCAAAACCTTGGCTGGTATCATGTGGAGTTCTCTTGACATGGATGTTACTCTGATCAAGGACCCTACCAAAATGTTATATTTTGAAGCATAAGAACCTTTTTGTGACTTTGAAGAACACATTACTTCTTTTCTTATGTCATTGTACTTTCAAACATTAGAACAACTCAGCCTTAGCTGGCTGCTTAACCTGATCATTCAGACATTTAAGGAGCGTGACTTCCCCCTCTTGGAGACAATTTCTTTGTAATTGAACTCTATTTTGCAGGATTTGCCTTCCTTCTTTGTATATTTTTTTACCTCAAGGATTTTTCTTTGTCACATACATCATAAATGAGGCTCAGGAGAAAGCCAACAACTCCATGTACAGAAATCTCCAGCAAGATACATATCTGAAATTATCTCCTTAAGAACTTGAATTTATGACAGCTGTCTCCTGCTGCATAGTTGGCTCTGCTATGTTTTTTAGTGATTGTATTGTGCAATACTATTCTCACTGAAATTGAAATGTGGCTACATGTATACACACACACACATATATATATATATATGTTCAAATGTGTATATGCATGCACACACACATACACACTTTTTATACAAACTGTCATGTTCTGACTGGATTAAAATAGCTAACATGTGGCAAGCGCTCCCTCAGCAGCTGTACTAAATGGAAATCTCATTCGAGACCGTAAACAGCATAGCTTTGTGGCATGAGAGATTTTCTGAGACTTGTAAAATGTTTAGATGCTATTGATGGGGGAGGACATTGAAGAGTACTGTTCTGCATGGAGTTGCTTTGTGGAAAATCAAGGCACTCTGTAGTACTAAGCGTTGACTCTGATGCAGCATGTGGAAATGCACATGGGGATTTGAACTAAATTAATCTGTTGCTGCATTATTCACAACACATCATTGTCGATGATTGTTCTGATGAAAGTTGTCACAGGATTATTGTGAATCATCTGCTTTTATAACAGCACAGTTTATGACTCCTGTACAGTGGGAAGACAAATATAAAGATGTGGTGTAAGGTTGATATTTGCCCTTTGCTTTCAGTAAAGGGTTAATAATATGGACTTCATAAAGAAAATCTCTATTCTTTTTGGAAATTGGGACCATTTTATTATTTACATTTAGTTTGTTGTGTTCATAATATTGCAAGTGCTACATTGGTTCTTATTTTATCTTCTACCAGACAAACAATATTTGATGTCTAGTTCACTATTCTCTAAGTGCTGGAGGTTCTGTAAGTGGCAGAGGAGAAGCATACCTGGAGTTTTATCTTATTCTCTTTCTTTACATTCCCTAAAGTCCTCTAGCATTATGCTTGCAGCTTACAATTGCAGTTTTCTTTTTGGTATAGTCAATCACTTACCTGCTTTGTGAAGAATACTGAAGGTTAGCTATCCTTGGAACACTCTGTTCAGCTGTTATCAAAGAATTTTTCTTTGTTTTGATGACAGTATATTTTCCAATAAACAATCTACTGAGTTAACTTGAACAAAATGTATTGGAAAAAAACTTGGTTCCTATATATTTAATAATTGTGATGTGAATCCTCTGGACTAGTCTTATGGGAGTATTCAGAGTGGAAAATATATGTAAATTATTGATGAATGAGGGCTTGAAATTTTAAAAAATATGCTGAGATATTTACAGGTTTATTATTTTTTATGTGTAAACCTTGGAGGAATAAATATGGCCATTTCTCATATCTCTGAAGAGTACCTTCTTGATCATTATGTAGGAGTCTAAGTGTTCTTAAATGTAATTTTACCAATAATAGTTGTGCTTTCACATTGGGTTTGAACACATATGTAAACCACCAAACGAGTAAATAAGGGAAGGTAGAAGATTCCATAGATACTGAAGCAATATTAATATCACACGCTTAAATAAAACAGGGTGAGAAAGAGAGTTCATCAGTGAAGTACTAAACACTTGGAATATGGCTTTGTCATAATAGATCCAGAAAGAGCAGAAGAAAGAGCTGCCTTTTTGTGAAGAAGTTTTCAAAGCAGCTACCTGAGATTTTAGAACAAATTTGAAATTAAAAAGGGAGTAAACTGACAATAGAAATTTGCTATGCACTGTCTGATCAGAAGGAGCAGCATGATAGGAAGATAACAGAAATCAAAAGGGAAACTGTCTGGCCTCCATTCCCAGACACAGCTATTTAGAGCGAGTGGTAAATACACACCACTTGGAATGATGGATGATTCTGTTTTCATGTTTCTAATAACGCTCTTGAATGGTCTAACTGTTGCTCTGAGAACATGCTAAATAGCATGTGCTTCCTCATTTTTAGGGAAAGAATATAGCCCACATATGTTTTTGATGCTATCAACCATTATTATGATGGTCAGCAAGACTGTTTGACTCTGGGTGGGAGTGAAAGACTCTTTGTAGTTCTTAGAATATATGTGCATGGAGGGACATGAAGGACAGTCCTTGTTGTACACTGCTTACAGTCTAAAAAGTATGACTTCCTTCTGATTTCCCTGTAAGGTTCAGGAAATCCTGAAACACTGATCAGACCTAAAGGTAGTGAAAAAGGAGGATGGAATTCAAGGAAATAGCCAATAACCAGCCTAAGCAAAGACCAGAAATGTTTTGAAAAGAGAGGAACTAAATTATGCAATCTTCCTAGTCGATATTTAGATGCAATGGGATATTTTGTGAAAGTACTTAGGAAAATTAGGTACAGTTTTATTTTTGTTCACCTACATCACTGAAATTTGACATCTAGTTTTAGCTAATCATTTTGTCTACTCATCTAAGGTCAATGAAGAGAGACTGTCACATCCAGAAGTCGACCTATCCTACCTTTCTGGGACGATGAGATGTTTAGGGTTTGCTCTCCTTTGGGAGTCCCTATTTCTAACCATAACTTTAACTTGGACAACTTACATATGCTAGATAATTTTTCATTTACAAAGCCGAAGTTATTTTAGATGAAAATCAATAAAAATAGCCTGGCATCTCCAGAAAGCAAGTCATGTCACCCTAAAACTTACATAAAACAGATGATTGAATGATCTTGGGTAGAGCCAGTGTTTTATACCACACTAGAAAGCTGTGGTGGGATCTACATGACCTCCCTGTGAAAGCAGAGGTGTGTACCTGAGTGAAACTCCTTATACTTCTCTTCTGCTCAATGAAAAGAAAAATATGCTTCAGAGATGCAGTTCATTTCAACCTAATGTATTTGTTCTAAAAAACTTCAGACACATTCCAGATATTTTTCTAGATATCCTAGAACAACTATTCCCTTGATTATATAAGGAGCCTAGAGACACTAATTCACATGTAGGAGTCTATTCTGTGGATCTTTGAAATGATATAAGCCAGCTTCAGAAAATTCAATCTTTATGGCCTTTTTGTAAAATACAGAGATTGCACATATATAGTGTTACCAAAAGTATATAATTATCTATTTATACCAACTTTATTCTCATTTGTTCTCTAGATAGGCCAGTAATTTCCAGTTGTACAGTAAGAAACTATTCATCAGGAATAAAAACAAGAGAACTGGAAGCTAATGTTGCATAGCACTGCAACCAGGTTAGATTTGCTGGGATGGAAGATGGGAGAAATACTAAACGTGGCAGCTTTCATCCTGGTATTAATGCTGCATAGCAAGCAGACGATAGCAAAGTCCAAAACTTTATTAATGTTGCATGGCAAACCATGCAACAGCAAAATACAATCCTTTCTGAAGCTTCCAATGCTGTATAAAGACAAATAATTAAATGTAGTTTGCAGATGTGGAAGCTATTTCTCTGTCTCGCTTGTCAAGGTTTCCCAGAACTGTCATTCTAAGTAGTATATGGTTAATAATAGAAAGCTAATCAAAAGAGTAGCTTCTAATGGTAGAAAAATGCCAAACTTCACTAGTATTTGAGAATAGTAAATTGAGAAAGAATTTCTTTCTAAAGAAAGACATATAGGTAAAAGCAAGGGAGAACTAAATAAAAAAGTACAAGTAAATAAGGATATTTTCTTTTTCCTTAGGAGAATTTGTTAATGATTCTTCTCCCCCTCCAAAAGCTCCTGTTTCCTTTTCTTTTTAATTTGCCTGACTGATTGCACAGTGTTTGTTAGCAGAACATATGGTGACTAGCTGACCTTGTATATTCAATCAGGCAGAATATAGGCAGAGAACCAGTCTTCACTGCACATAGAAATGTTTCTGAAAATGATCATTTGATGTGACCATTTTTCTTCTGAGTCTCTGATGTTGCTGTCAACAACGAACTTAGCAAAATGTCCAAGAGTATATTTGTCTCCAGGAATATATGTATGCCCTTTTGCTAAATATCTGCTGTACAATGTGTCCTAGGGCATGAAAGGGTGTCAAGCCTGTCAATGACTACAGTGTGCACACATGGTCAAAATACTACAACTTCCTTAACCCTTCCACAGCCTACTTGAGTGTAGCCCATCAAAGTAATTAGTGTCTTCAGAGGAATATTAGGTTATTATTATAAATGGTAACTAGGCATAAGGATATATAGAAGGAATACTTTAATTATGTTTAAAAGAAGAATCAGTGTACTTTTTTAATTCAGAACTTGGGTTTCATTTAATTTCCATTTCAAAGAATACAATGTTATATTCAAAATATTTTTTCTTATTAGTAAAAGTAAAGTAACAGATATACTTTGTTGACCTACATAGAGCAAACTTTGAGGTTTTACAGTGCCATAATCCTTCCCACACCCTTTATTTATTTTGTTATTATGGCATCTTTATCTCTACTAAAGACAAGATCTTAGTCCTGACATAAAAAAAGAAAGCACAGTAAAAAACTTAAGTTACATTCCTTGTTTATGTTCTTTCATAGCCTACTTTAGGTCAGGAAATTTGTTTCTTATTCCCTGATGAGGAGTACTTTGGATTTCAGTGGGGTTAGGCCTTGGTCACTGATTTTAAGGCAAGGGTATTTTCCGAGAGGAACTGTGTTGGCATCTTGGCTTGGTGCTCACAGTAAGATTTGGAAGATCATGTTTCCTTTTTCATTCCAGTCTTCCGTATCCAAGACGGGAAGAAAAATCTTAGATGACATATGAACTACTCTGAATCTTTTCTTGTGATTCTATTTTGATAGGAAAAATCTTTTCTTAGACATTTGCAGAAAAAAAAGCAAATTAGTGTGTTTCTGTTCTGGTTCAACATTCAACTGTCTAACACCGTTCAAACGTCCTGTAGTTTACAAAGACAGATAAAGGGTTATGTATCTTGGAGCTATTCATACCAATTCCTTTGCATCATGTCTTTAATCTGATCTAAGCGGGAGTTCTTTCTTCCTTCTCCAAGAAAAGCTACTAGCCTGTAGAGGTGACAGCGCAGTGGCGATCACTGTTGGCATTAGTTTTGTTGGCTTGAAAGACTAACTTTGCTTATAAGCAAAGTCAAAGAGAGACCTGTCAGTGGCTTCAAGTTTAGAGGCTTGATCCGTTGTCCATGGACAGCACAGGATTGGCCCCCACTGATTCCTCTGAGATTTTTTTCCTGTTTTATACCGCAATTTGCTAGCAAACACTTAGAAGTAGTAGAGATTTTTTTTATTTGTAGCATTGATGATACTAAAATAGTTTTCAACAGATGTTTTACACCCTATTCAATGATTTCCCACAAAGCCCATGACCCATTTTTAACTAGAGATGTTAAAAATGATCCAGATAAGCGATGTAAAATGGTTTGTTTATGAACAATCCTTTGACAGTTAGAATATCTCTTTGCTTGCTTACTTGTTTGCTTCCTTCTTTCCTTCCTTCCCACCTTCTCTGTTATATTTTGCCCTCCTTCAAACCACTATAATGTAATTTTTAAAAATTAGATCATCTACAAGTCACCTACTTAAGTTGACTGCAGCAATTTCTTGTTATGGAAATTCACATGACTTTCTTCTGCTTGTGCATTCTAGTTTCTTTTTTTTGCTGTTCTTGCTTTTGTTGTTTTTGTTTTTCCTTTGCTTTGCATAGTCTTAATTATATTACTTTTTTTAAACAAAAGCATGCAAGAAAAAATGACATTCTTTTGGAATGCCTTTTCTCAATTAAGTCAAAGGGATCAGATAAGATTAAGGAAAATGCTTGCAAAGTGCTGGTCAAAGAGAATGAACCGCTTCATGTTAAATAAGTTTCAAATAAAAAAAAAAATCCTAAATCATATCGGTTGTGTTATTTGTTTAATGCAATCATAGATTATATTTGAACAAGCAAATAACAAGAAGACCCTGAATTCTCTAAAAATAAACAGAAGGAGATGATATATGTGTGCACCTGTAAATAATATAAGCCTTAAAGTTTATATATAGTAAATAAATTAGTAGTTTAGGCCAGAGATTCATTCTGCTCTCCCATCATTTTTACTGCTGCACTGACTTCAGTGAAATGGAACTGAGATTCACAGGCTGATGAAGAAGAATTAAGCTTGTTGGTCTGATGCAAGGAATCTCAACTGCAGGCATTTGACAGAGCAAATTTCATTAGTAATTAAAAAGTGTACAGAAATCAGAAGTATGGAGCATAAGGGATGATAATTGAAAATTTTGAAATGGATTAGCAGAAGCAAATGCTGTTTCACAAATTTTAGAGGTAGTCTGTTCCCTTCTCCTTCTTGTTATTTGTGACTTCTTCCAGGAAATCTCCACTTTGAAAATGGCTGAGGAAGAGGAGACGGTGCAGGAACAGAAATATGAAGCAGCAATAATTGTATCAGGCTAAACTCTATGAAATTATGGAGCAACTCTGACTTAATGAGACTGAACTCTTCATAAGCATCCCCTCCTCTCAGTCCTATCAGCAAGCGTCCGCTTGCACTCCTCCACAGTCAGAGCCTAATGTAGCTTCCCTGTGTGTCTTGCACTGAACACAGAGAAACCAAAAGATCTTCACTCTCAAAAGCAAACCTGGGGCTTTGGCTGGTCTTGAGAAGAGACAAAGCCCCACATCAGCCTATTTAAAGCATTCACAACCTCTCTTTGCCTTTGAGTAATATTGTCAATATTATTCTGTCTGCCTACAGTGCAGGTGTAGCCCAGAGCCAGTTGTGCTTTTGCATTTCATTCTGTGGTGGGGATGCCCCTCTTCCCATACACCACAGCACCACAGCACACCAGCTGGCTCTTCTGGGGTGATTTTGGAAGTGGAGGCAGTCAGGCACCCTCACTGATTTCTCTGATTAGAGAGTAAGCGAACAAGCAAACTGAAAAGTCGTAGGTAATACCATGCAAAATATACTTTTCTGGTGTTTTTTGACAACTATAGTTTCAATGTAGTTATTCATATGCATACTTCACGGGAATACTGCTGCTGTAAATGTGCTCTTGCATACTTTATAAAAGTAATGACATTTAAGACTAAAACCTGGAAACAATATTCAGTCTGACTGTCAGGGCAGCATGTTGAGCTGCTCTTCCAAAGGAAAGCAAAAGCAGAACTGTCTTCAATTGTTGCTTCAGAGTGGCAGTAACTTGTCCTGCCCAAATCCCTGTGCGGATCAAGGACTTTAGTATGTCGCAAAACTTCTTCACACTAGGTGAAGTGCATAACTATGGAGCTACTGTCATTGCTTAACTATCCTATAGATCAGAAAAAATGTTACATATGGAGATATTGTTAGCGACCTGTAGAGAATGCATGCAGCTGGTCCCATTTTGTACGGTGGAACTACCATCTCTGTTTTAGCTTAGGGCTATTTGTGGTCACTGTGTCAGGGCAGGCTGTGACCTTAAGCAAAGAGACTGCATTATGATTTTACTCTCCTGCTAAGGATGCATCTGTGCTATGTTATTCCAGACAGATGTTTGTCTAACCTATTCTTAAAGACCTCCAGTGGTGGAGAATCCACAAAATCCCCAGACAATCTATTTCATTGCTTCATTATTGTTGCTGCTGGAAAGTTTCCTAAACTGCATTTTTACCATAATTGCTTATAGTTAAGTGTAACTGATTTCTAAAATGTCAAATGTATAAATAAAAAGAACTATTCAGTTCTAAGTCTTACATCATCACTTTTTGCCAATTTTAAATAAAATATTGTTTTGTAGAAAAGGGTCATTCTAGAGAATTGCAAATTAATGCTGTAGTTAACTCTACTTAATTCTTTGCACCAGCTAGGACAAATCATATCACTGTTTCTAGCCCTTTCATGCCCCATAGCACTCAAATAGTATAAAATAGCAAGAAAATGGCTTTGAATACCAGCACAGAATTTTAGAAGGAAAAAAAAAATCTGATGGTAAATATGTGAAAATTGCAGAATTGCAGAATCATAGAATCACAGAATAGTTGAGGTTGGAAGTAACCTCTGAAGATGATCTGGTCCAGCCTCCCTGCTCAAGCAGGGCTGACTAGAGCCAGCTGCCCAGAACCTTGTCCAGTTGGGTTTTGAATACCTTCAAAAATGGACACATCATTCCTAAAAATGTGAATATTTGTAGACCCTCAGTTTATCCTCTACTTTGATGTGATGTGTTGTAGAATTTCATTTTGCTATGACAAGCTGAGAACATTGCTCAATTTACAGTTGCTATAAAGCTACACTTAAGAAAATCACACTCCTCATCCTACACTTTTGCTGTATCATGAGAAAAAAAGAAAGAATCTGAGTCCTCATTACTTTGTACAACTAAATAAATGCACAAGTCCAAACTTGATATAGAATGCTGTGGCTCTGTTTTAGTAGTGTTTGCACTTTGCATAAATATAGTCACCTGTAGGAGTAAGGCAGTAGGAAATCAAGCTTACCAGAGAGCTGTCTCTCTATATGAAGTTTCATTTGATGAAGTACAACTGTGAAACCTTGTAAATTGCAACATCTCTTGAAAAAAAAATTTTGGATGAGTAAGCACTGTAGATATCCTCTAATTATAAAGACTAATAGAACCAACATTGAATGTGGGCTGGTTAATTAAGTTAATGCTTAATTTACAGGTTATCAAACTGGTGGGAAGTGTTCATGCACTAGAAAGGCACAGTGTGGTAAAAAGAGTAAAATAGCTAATATAAACTTCAAATGAGGAAGGTTCCTAAAACAAATGTATCCAGGCCTCTTATATCATATTGGCACAGTATTTGCATAATGCAAAAGATCATATGGTACCTACAATCTATAAATGAAAGGTGATTCTAGTATTATTGGGACTGCTCTGAACATCATGAGGTACTAATAGATTCAGACATTAATGAGTAGATTCTAGTATCCTAATTTCTGACCTGGCTAGCTATTATTATTAGTCCTCTACTCAGCCATCGAGGCCTCATCTCGAGTACTGCATCCAGTTCTGGGTTCCCCACTACAACAGAGACATGGAGCTACTGGAGAGAGTCCAGCATAGGGCTACAAAGATGATCAGAGGGCTGGAGCACCTGCCCTATGAGGAACGGCTGCGAGAGCTGGGCCCCTTTAGCCTGGGGAAGAGAAGACTGAGGGGGGATCTTATCAGTGTGTACAAGTACCTGAAGGGAGGGTGTCAAGGGGACGGGGACAAACTCTTTTCAGTTGTCCCGTGTGACAGGACAAGAGGCAAAGGGCAGAAATTGAAGCCTGAGCGTGAGGGGGAATTTCTTCCCTGTGAGAGTGACAGAGCACTGGCACAGGTTGCCCAGAGAGGTTGTGGAGTCTCCTTCTCTGGAGATCTTCAAGGCCCGCCTGGATGCAACCCTGTCTGACATGCTGTAGGTGACCCTGCTTGAGCGGGGAGGTTGGACTAGATGATCTCCAGAGGTCCCTTCCAACATTACCGACTCTGTGATTCCATGACTCTGTGATTCCGTGATTATTAAAGTAGCGTGTTCTTTAAGCTCAAATATAAAATTAAAAAGAAATCAGCAAAGGTGAATAAAATCTCAAACACTTGCAGAACTTTTCTCCTAGCAGTAAATTTGGAGGAGTAGAACAGTTTAAGAGTCAAGCCATCCAATCAAATAAACTTAATAATATTGCTGTAGAAATACAATCTCATGGATGGATTTAATATAATAAATATTGCAAAGTGCTACCAAGAAAATAAAAAAAATTATGTGGAGTCATATGCTGGACAGAACGGCTGAATGGTCAGCTTGAGGAACAACAATCGATCATTATCAGTTCAACTGATTTTTTTTCCTGTTTCAGAGTGACATTTTTTCAAAACAATATAGCAAGAGGATGAAAAAGGACTGCAAAAGAGAACAAGTAAATAGAAATGAAATAGAAACACAATAAAAACTGAAATATGTTAAATCATATCATGATTCATACCTTACCTTTTCAGCACTACTTGAAATAACATAAAATTTCTGACAATTGCAAGTCAATAATTAATCTTTTCTGCTCTGTAACAGAGCAAGTAGTGTACCCAGAGCAAACAGATAAGACTTGTGTCACGTAACATTTTCAAGGGTGTTCAATGACATCTTATAATGCAAGCTATAGAATCCATGAAGGAAAATCAGTGAGATGAAAAGGGATGAGTGGAATGAAACAGACCTTGTCTGCAATCCTTGCACCATTTTGCTTCCCTTGGAAAGCTGAAAAGTGGACAAAAACTTTCGTGTTATCTACTGGGAACTTTCCTTCTTAGTGAATCTCTGGCTAGTGTGTGACCAATTCAGGTAGCCCAAAAGCACCCCTGCCTAATTCAGTCACCTTTGCTTATCCTTATTTACATATGCTGAAGGATGTTCCTGCATCATGAATATTTTGGGCGAAATTTAGCATTTGCTTTTAGTTCACCACTTTTGATTTAGCAATAATCTCTTTTATCATATATAATCCTGGAAGTCTGATTTTATGCTCAGATCCTTCCATCAGGCACTTCTGACAGGTGCAAAAGCATTATGTTTCATAACTGTAGGAAAAAGAGGAGTCCTATTCCATGTATAAAAACAGTTGAAGAGATGCACAGAGAGATTACGGCTAGCCATATCAAGAATATTTACTTGTTATGGGTGTTTCCAGCTCAGCACAAATAACTGTTTGTTTAAGTAAAAATATCAGTAAGTATTTCTGATAAGTTTGGTCTTAATAACTTAATAAAGGCTAGACAATGATTCAGTGAGAGAACTCAGAATGGACTCAAGAAGCCTGGACTCTCAATTCTGTGGTCTAACCACACAGAAAATAGCTGTTGTATCCGTACTACGTGATACTGGATGGGAATGGTCCGTGTTGTAACTTTTTGGATCCATACTGCCTGATACTTGGTGAGAATGGTCCCTGTAATAACCTTTTGGTGCCTGGAACAATACTGCTGTGTTAAGCAGGATACAAATAAGTAACTAACAAGGTCTCGGAAATTTGTGAGAAAGAACAGTGGTTGGTCACATATAGATTCTGTGGCTGGAAGCCACAGAATCACCATGAGAAGCAGTCAACATGAAGGTCAGAAGTTGAAGAGTAATGAAATAGCGAAAGTCAAATGTGGCCCCCAAAATAAGTCTGCATGAGTGTGCAGTATCACAGCTGGTTATGTAACCAGGATGAAGTTGGTCTAGACTCCCTGCACTTGCTGGCCCCAGGTGCCGGGACTCCCGCCTACCATGAATAACTGTAAATGCCGGAGTTTTCCGAAGGAGGGGGAGGCTGCTGCACAACAGAGGACCATGTTGCCTCCTTGGGGACGCCCGGAAAGATTGTGCCTGCCGACTCTCTCTCTCATGATGCAGACGATCGGGACAAGCATTGGAGTGGTCCTTCTCGAGATTACCATCGGGTCGGTCTGTTTGTAAGTATCTACTAATAAACTGCTTGCTACTGCAGAGTGTTTGTGTGTGTGTGTTTGTGCTGGCTTGCCAAACCGGATGTTTGGCCCCCGGGAATCTAACTAGAACAGCTGTATCACATGGTACCAAGTCATGCACCAAATCAATATGACAGATCTGTTCAAAGGAACTTTTATATTTGATCTGTATTTAAGCTTATCTGTAAACGTGAAAGCACAAAGGAACAGGAGATTGACAAAATTCGGAGGTAGAAGTAATAGCTTCTGATGCTCTTGATCACCTTCTGCATCAGAAACTCTTAATAAATGTTTGGTTGCACTACTGCAGTGTGCTGCCAAGGTGACCATCTGTCAGTTAGATTCTAGGGAAGCTACAGAAGATCTCTTCCTGTGATCTGAATCAAGATTTGTATTCTTTTTTTAATTGGGGGAAAGGCTTTTTTTATAAACATCTTTAACTTACCTGATGACTTTACAGGCTAAATTGTTAATAGGATAAGAACTGTTAGCATTAAGTAAATAACATGAATTCTCATCAGATATAAGACTCATGCAGGGTTTGAATGATGAGGGTAAAAGCTGTCATGGAAACTTGAATCAAATTTATTAGCAGATGTTCACTGGTGCAGAAGAATTATACATGAATAATAAAGTGCAATGCTAGCTGAGAGCTCTCAATTTCCCTCTTTTCCCAGGAAGTACCTTTTAATGGAGGTCTTTTCCCAGAAGCTTAACACTGCATTGAATTATAATTAAGCCATATTGAGAAAACATTCAAGTGACAATGATTTACAAATGATCAAATTATTTTGGGCTTAGCTTAGGGCTTTTCTGACTAGAATGATTTTTCTGTTATGACTATATGTCTGTTAAGAAGCTTGATTCAAATGCAAAAACTATTATGGGAATTTTTTAAGCAATTAAGGAAAAAAATGTGCGTTTCCTGCAGTTTTTTCTTTCAAATAAATAAATATATTCATTGTTTAATTAACTAAAACATTGTGTAATTATTAAATAACAAGAAGGAAAAAGTTCAGCAGCAAATGCAAATGTATAAGCCTGTAAGAATTTAACCTTGCCTGCCTGTTGTAGTCAAGGACACTTTGTTTTATGATCTGCTTAACCAGCCCGGCTGTAATAACCAGTGGCAAGGATTGGAAGAGCTGAAAATCGCACACTTTCAATTTCCTTAAAGATTTTTTCCATTGTCGTGATCTCCCTTCATGAAACTGAGCTGTGATTTCTTTGCGTCTCTGAGAGAAACTGTACGTCATCAAGATGTACACATCTTTATTTTAAACAGCAACATGAGACTATACCTTTATTCACAGAGCTTAATTCATCACCCTACAAAGAGGGGTCCTAAGAAGTGCAGAGGATGGATGATGATATCCCAAAGGTTAAGAGATTAAGAGTGACAGATGTGAATGAATAATAATGCTTGGAAATGTAAAGATGTTTTTTCTTTCTGCCTTAGTTTTTATGCTTGTTACCACAGTATCCATGGCCCAGATCCAAGCTGATTCAAATATCTGAAGTGGAAGGAAGAATTTCAAACTATGGCTAACTAATTTAGTTACCTAAGATAGACATAGCAAGACTAAAGGGGGAGCTTTTGGCCTATTAAGTGCCCCCATCTCTTTGAAAGGGATTGAACTTGATACTTCAGGCGAAGGGAGTACTTTGGCAAACCAGAGCAACTACCTCTAGACACGAGTCTGCTCCCTGATCCTCCAGTTGTGCCCACTCCACTGCCTGGTGGCCTAATGACTGGACCAGTTACGTTTGTATGGTTTGTCTGTAATGATTTTTAAATATTAGGGTAGCATTATTTAGTCTTGATTAGGGTATATTCCTGAAGGTATTTCATGGTTCTATGGATGAGGAAAGACTGCAGGATTTAGTATACCTTAATTTAATAGGAAAAATGTGATTTCATTAGCATGGGCACTTTTGAGTCTACTTATTGCTACTACTATTATTTAGCACCACACTAACATTTCAATATTTTTCTTTCTTTGTCTTTGTAGTTTTTATTATGTTGCATATCTTTGGCAGACTTTTTTATTTCTACATTGCTAACTATAAATATGTTAGGTACTGTAATTTTATTGATCAGGCTCTTAAAGGATACCTGGAACAAATATTCCTTGGTTTCAAAGAAACACATGACACATCTTATTATTTGAATTTGCAGTGGGTAGGCAATAAAATTTACAGCTCAAAATTGATAAGCAAAAAATCCAGCGGCAGGTAGATGGATTCATCAGTTCCCTATTAAAAAGGAAACTAAAGCACCTGGATAAAGGTCAGAAAATATATAGACAGCTCAGGAAAGTAGCTATAGCAATTACACAAAAAGACGGCAGTTTCATATTCAATATCACATTTCAGACTTTTAGAATAATTTCTAGCTGTTTCTAGTTATCTCTTAATTTTCAGCTGAGGTAAAGTAGCAGATCTGATGTAACAGAAACTCTTGTAATGCAACAATCTTTCTTAGAAAATAAAATAAATTGATTTTTGCTTTAGATAATTAAACAATGTCACCACAAAAGAAATGCTACTCTTTATACTTAGCATACATCTGAAAATGCTACAAACACTGTTATGTTAGCCAAAACCAGAAAGTCAATGTGTCTAACTAACCCAAATTTCCGAGCAGCTGTTTGCAGTGCTTGAGGTATTAGCTATGGACAGAACATTATATTTTGTGCTGAGTTTTAGCACAGTCTTGTCTGCTTCCTGCATGAACTGGAAACACTGAAGGACAATTCAGGGTCCAAAACCAATGTGGGAAGCTTAAACAGTAAAACAACTTTGAACTTATTTCTTTGAAATAAATTTTCTTTAAACATTATTCTTGAAACACAGCACAGTGTTTCTTTACACCGTTTGCTTTGTTGATTCTGCAGTAGCCGGGCAAAGCTGGCTGACCAATAAGCATAGTGCTGGGAACCCTATTTAGACCTTTAGAGTGGGATTCAGCTCTCACAACTTTGGTGTCTAGAATTGAAAAAAGGGACTCAGTTGCCCAGTCGTGGGCATCTAGTGTCAGGTGGAGCATCCTGCCCAGCCTCGTGCTGTCCAGAAGGATGCAGTCTCTCGTACATCCTGTGGTATATCTTCCTGCTTTGTGTGCATATATGCAATACTGTAAGAAACACAAATTACACTACATACATTTGCTTAAGCCACTGAATCCCATTCCTGCATGTCTAGCGTAAGCCAAGCTGTTTACTCTCCTGTAGAGTCAAGAGGAAGAAACAAGGCACCTACAGAATCATTAAGCAGATGAATCACTCTTGGGAGATGCCAACCCCTCTGATTGACTACACAGAGTTAAGATGACTGCTCTAGACTGACACTTAATTTTTACAAGGCTAAAGTTAAACAAGATGAATTGCTGCCTCCGAGACAAAGGCATTAATGAAATAACATTCACAAATGGAGGTACATGAGGCAATCTCTGTTCTCTGCAGAACACGTTGGTCCCTGCGTTATTCTATACATTAAGCATTTTATGCCTTTTTGTAATTTAAGATTCTGCATGATGAAACTTGAGTATTTCACACTAAATAAACTAAAATAGAACTTTCCAGGCCAGTCTCTTTGTCTGTGAGGCGTATTTTCAGTTTTTCGTGACAAAGAGCTGTGGATCTGAACTGCTTAAGCTGAGGAGGGAATTTAATCCATGTCTTCAGCTCCCTGAACAAATACTTTAAATACTAAATACTATGTAATACTAAATATTATATTAAATATAGTCACTGAAAGTTCATCTTCTCTCTGATTTTCTTAGAAGCTATTCCTTCATTTGCAAGAGGTCCAATCTGATAATATGTGATTTTATACATATCAGTATACCATGCTAAAGTGTTACTTTTTCTAGTTTTTAATACAGATGCTTAGGCCTGCTAATGTTGGGTCAAAATGCAGCAAAAACAATAATAGAAACCTTCAAATTTAATAGGAAGATGCTCAGTGAGGTTGGTAGCCACTAACTGGCAGGTCTCCAACTGCAGTTTTGGACTTAGATGCTTAAAAGTACATCTTTGAAAAGATGAAGATTTGAATTCATTTCTCATAAATATTGAGGCTGTTCCATGGGTAAGATGCAGCTCTAGGCTAAGTTAACTAAATGCAGGTACATTCAGGTACCTACGGTTGTTCTAGGTATCCAAGCACTTAGTGGTTAAAAAGAGCTATTCAGCTCAGTTTGAAGAAGATATTTGCATTTGGTGAGCTGAATTTCTCCATATGCTCCATCAACTGTATTGACTGAGTACTCAAGTCTCCTGTAGGTGTTTTATCATATCTACCATACTGTATTTGGCATCCCAAAAGGCATTAGATGCCTCTTTTTGGTCAACTTAATATCTTATTAATCTCTTGTAATTCTCCTTTTCACTTTTCCCTGGAATAATATACTGTGTGTGCCTATGTCCCGGGCAAATGGACTCTTTTAGGCAGCAGCATTGAGGCTGTCTCTATCTGCTCATCCTCACATACTATCTCTTTGTGTGGCTAAACAGTGAATTTGTTCAGGGAGCTCAATCAGCTTAAGCCACACTTCTGCCAAATGTATAGCTGCAGTATTTTGGTTCTATCTTCCTTGCATGACCTAAGCACATTAGCATTAAGTGCGATTAAGCTTGACCCTAATATCTAGCTTCATCTCTCCAATAGTAACCTAGGAATCCCCCTGTGAATTGCAAAGAAGTTAGATGACAGTCTGCTTTTATTTTCTAGAATCACTTGTTTTCAGACTATTTTCTTGTGAAAGAATCAGAAAGAATCAGTAAACAATTCCTTTCTCCAGCCTAAGGCTTAACTTTCCCTTTTCTCCTTCTTTCTATATACAACGATATAGTAGAAGAGAGAACAATCCAACCTTATGAAAGTTTAATCGGTAATTAGCTTATACCTCTCTCCAGGGAAAGTATCTGATTATTTCTCTGAGAAAGTAGAAAAACAAAAACCAGGGCCACACAAAAAATAATTACCTAGAGAGAACGAGAAGAACCTGGGAGCTTGTCTGCTCTTTGAAAAGATGTTTAATTTAAGTTCAGCCAGACTGAGGTGTATTTTCTCTCTCACTTTAATTCTGGAGAAAGTGTCAAAGGCCATCAGGGAAGGAGCGGTAGGTGGCATTGCCGTAAGAGCAGCTGCCAAGGACTCAGAGTGCATGTCTGTCCTCCCTGGGAGCTGGGTGCAGCAGCCTGAGCCCTCCCTGACCCTCAGCCACAGCTCTGCATGTCCCAGAGACAGAAATCTCTTTTGCTTCCACACGTACTTCTGCATTAGACCTTGCTATCCCATTTTGGCTGAAGAAGCACAGAGATGCCCAGAAAACATCACTCCTAAAAGCTCCTCTCCTCCCAGAGCCCCCTCCACAGAAGCTGTCTTCTGGGGAAGGAGAAATAAATAAATAAATAAATAAAAAGCATGAGGTTAGATTCGTTGCTACCTCTCCCATGGATGTATTTCATAACCTTAACCTTCCTTTACTTCTTGTCAGAGCAACATTGTTTTTAAGAGACATTTGGATTACTCTGTCCTCTGCAATCTGAGCAGTTTTATGGAATAATTCTTCAAATCATCTGCTAGGAAAATAATAATTCATGCAGACTTCAAATGTATGGATTACATAATTTATTTTTTTCCCATACATGTCAAAAGAGTTTAATATAGCCAAATCTATCGATAGGGTGCTTCTATGGGTCACAACCATGATACTCCAATCATTTTGTTTTAGATGGTGGGTTTTAGACACTGGAAACATTTCTCTCACCAGTCTGGAATGTCGTATTTAAATTGTCAGTTCATATGTGGTAGGTTTTAACCTTTCAAAAACCAGAACTATGATGAACATCTAGTTATGTAGCAGCACAAGTACAATTTGCAGTTTACACATTGACAGATACCTTCCTCCCATCTACCATAAGCTCAAGACAAAAAGGGAATTGTAAGAAAATAAGTATTTCATAAGCACAAATTTCTTAGTCAATTGCCTTCCAATGTTATTTAGGGAAAATTTCCCTAAAAACATGAAAGAAGCAGGAATTTTTCAGTTAGAGGGATAAACAGCAGTTTATGAGTTTTTTCAAAACCTCTTTCTTCACTTGACTGAAGATTACATAGTGATCTTGTAGTAAGACAGCAAAGGAAATCAAGATACAAAGTGCTACACTTCAGTTGAGGCAGGAAGCACACGATCAGAAATGCCTCCTTTCTAGGATCTCTGCAAAGGAACTGATTTTGTCGAATAAGAATGAATAGTAATGAATGGCACTTTTTTCAAGTTAGATCAACAGAATTTCTTTGTAATGGCGACACACTTAGATGTGATAAATGGCCAAATGATAATGTTTAAACTTATGCTGATTTTAGGAGATAGTCTGTGACATAGGTCACAGGATAAACTTTGAAGGTTATGCAATGTTGTCGTTATAATCTGAAAGTCCTTTGAATATCTTCAGCGAAGCCAGTCAGCAGATTGCACTGTGAAACATCTGAACTAAGGAGTCAGTTTGTAGATGTGTATATGGAGGTGGGAGCTTGATGAGGTTATCTACATGCAGGCATCCAGAGCCCATTCAGACACTTGAGGCTTTCTACCTGGTCTGAAAAGAGCAGATCTGCCACAGGTCTTTGTCTAATTTTATGCAGTACATCTGTACAGGCTGGCAGACGTGACAAAAGGGCCAGTAGGAGATTCACACTTTTCTCAAGTGGCAGCTGGAAGCTGGTGTCTATCTTCACTGGGGAATTCATAGCATCTAAAATGCTACTAGAAATCAAAGTTTAGGCAACCGAGTCCCATTATAAGGGAAGCATTTCAGTTTCCTTTAGGGTGAGCTGAACTGCTCTCTTAGCTCTGCTTCTGCAGTGGCTAGACCCCCCCTGACTGTAGTGGGACTGTAGTTGTCTTAAGGAACCTTAGGTAGATTCCTTAATCTGGCTCAGTATCCCACTTCCAGACTTGGCTTAAACCTTGGGAAGTGCTGAAGGAATGAATACCAGCCTGTGTACAGTTTGCCACACTTTGCTTTCTGCATTAAAAAGTTTAATCAGATGTGAGTCATAGCTACCCAAAAGACGAAAAGAACATACTAGTAGTTTGGCTCATCTCTCTTGAACTAAGTGAAGTATACTCCTCTCCTCAGCAATGTAGCAGATGCAAAGATAAAAAAAAGACAGAACCATTCTTGTTACCTTCCATTCCAGCTAGTCTCTTTTGAGGCATCTCACACATTCAAGATTTCTTCAAGAAAGAAGGGATCAGCTCTGGCTCACAGCAGCACTGAAGTCTGCAGGAGGGAGCTATTTGTGTCCCTGTGCACCTACAAACAAGCCTAGGAGTTGGCAGAAACCTATTTCATAATGTTTCCTTTCCCAGATAACCTTTGATAATCATCCTCCCAATTGCTTTTTCAAAATTAAATGCTGCAATTCCCTACTTGGCTTGAACACCCAAACTGTACAGTCATGCAAACAAGGGATGTGAGAAAGTGCTGGCTTTAGTGGAAATAGGAGAGAATGCCACAAAGGAAATAAAAAGGACTTGTTCTAACAGAGTTGAGCATCTGCACTTGGAATGATGCAGCGCTGTGTGTTTAGTAGCTAGCATAGGGTCTGCAGGAGTCCACTAACACATACTTTTATACTGCAGCCCCTTATTGGACCAGACAATTCTCCTAAAGTTAGGTAATACTGGGAAATATGGAAGTGTGCAAAGGGAGTTAGTTTTTCCTTGTTTTAGTACTTACATACTTTTATTTTCAGGATATATTGAAATACAATTTCATATTACAGCATTTTTATTTTCTAATCTCTCACTCATTCCATTAAAATACTGCTCAGACATTTATATACATTCATTCAGATAAAAATATACATGCACATAATAAAGAGTTGTGCTTTGACGTTCAGATTCAGGTGTTTTGTCTCTTGTAATTCCTCTAATTTAAGCTGCACATTCCGTTCTGTCAGTCTCCCAGTGGCTATATTTTAACTCACTGTATGGAATGAAGAAAAAGGAGTCTGAATCTCTTTACATCTCTATGCCAACTAGTGAGATCCAGCTATGCAAGGTCAGATGCCTGAGTCCTTTCATTCTCCTCTTTTTACACCAGCTTGGACTGCAGAGCAGGAGGACAGGCACAAACAGCGGAGAAATGAGAAGTATTCAGACTTCTGGCTGCATCTTACATTTGAGCAAAACGGAGATGGTGTAACAGCACATCAAATTTTGTATAGTTCAAAAACCAAGTATCGCTATCGCTGAATGCGGAGAGAAAGGAAGTGATGAACAGGCATTCTAAGGGTTACTACTGTATCTTATGCTCTTATTAGCATTTGGACTTTTTCTAATATTGAAATCTGAAGAATCTGAGATGAGATAGTGCTTAAACTCTTCTTTAATTTTAAGAGTTATTTAAAAAGGCAAATGTGAAACTCTTTGAATACCTCCAATTTACATGTGCAAAGAAAACAGTCCTGCCCTTTTCTTAGCCTGTGTTCTTCAAGAGATCGGTCACAGAGTTAATGGGAGCTGCAGGTACTCAACACTGTACAAAAGCTGTTCAAAATCTTACCAGACAGTGTTGTAGGTGAACATGACATAAATTTATATCGTCAGTGTGGAAAAGCATGAAAAAACCCAACATGCCAGTCTGAAGAGTGCTGGAGTTACTTGTCCTCTTCCATCATTAATAAAAAGGGCAGGGAAATTCCTTTTTTTTCTCCAAAATTCCAAGTGAAAATTGTCAATGCAGGCATTACTGTACTTCATCTACAAAAGAATTATGATGATGATTACCTCTTCTTCCCAGTTTGTAAAACTTAAGAGGAGGGAGAGATGAAGATACCTTGAATTTAAGTAACGAACCATTGAATTCTGCTGATCTGGTTTCACTTATAGACTTCAGATGTTAAATGCAACTATTTGATGAAGCCTATGAAGTACTGGGTTCAGAAAGTACGGGGAACTTCACTGAAGTCGTGTTACACACTTGTTAAGAAGTTACTGTGCACAGGCACTTTTCGCTAACTTCTAAGTGTTTCTTGTTGTATTCCCTGTGGTCTCACCCACCAGACTGAACACCCACGTAGAGGGGTTTGCTGCTGAGCTGTACACCCAGGTTTTCTTCTGGTGGGCTCTGAACTGCAGAGTCTGACACCACCCCAGGGTGCAGCTGAGATGCAGATATGCGCTGAGACTGAAGAACTTTGAATCATTTTTCAGTTTCTTAATCTAAGTATGACCTGTGAAGTCTAATACTTAACCCAACTTTTACCAGTAAATCAGAAACTCAATCTGTCTAATGAAACCCAAATGATCAGAAGGTGAAATATAGTTAATAAGAAAAAACCTTAAATCATTATAAACTATAATTAATACTTGAAACAATTGTGTTTTCTGGAAAATTTCTCAGAATATGCGTTCCTAATGAATAAAATTCTCTTTCAGAATTCCAAAATATTATCAGATTGAAACCATCACAGAAAGCAACAGTTGTCAAATTACTACTCGCTTACTTTCTTTTCTCACTCTAAAGCGAGAGCAAATAGCTTTAGGTGTTGTTACCATACATTTTAAAGAAATATGGTCAATTGTTAGGCTACAGGTCTTCTCCCAAACATCTTATTTGACATCCTCATTGCAGTAAGATTGCAAAATGTCAGCTTCAGAATATGTACCACACTTGGGGCTTCCCTGTTCATAGATCTATCAGAAGAATCTGGATCATGAAGATATTTGTAAGAAATTCCTACCTTTGGGGAATTTTAATCTGATTGCTTGTTAGAACTAGTGATGCCAAAGACCATCTTTTCTTCCTGTATTGATTTCATATATTACTTTGTTTTAGCTGTTGCTGATGGAAACATGAAAACTTTATTCCTTTCGTTCTGTTCTCTTCTACTTATTTGCTCCAGAGCCCTGATGCCAATATTATTTCCTTGCCACTTCTGTTCAAACAATTGTTCATATAATTCAATTTTAGCTCAATTTTACCCATCATCATTCCTTGTGACACTTGTTTATTCCTTTTTGTCATATTTATGTGCACATTTTATATATACTAAAGTAGATTAAGGTAATACACAAGGTAGGCTCAATAATGACCTAGAACTAGCTGTTTTTTTCTTTATCTACCAAAATCTAAGTATTAATGATCTGGATCAGTCCTGTGTGGCCATCTACCTCTGTTTTAACTGGTATTGTATATCCATTGGGTGGGTTAGACTATGCTTGTCATACGTAGATAAAAGTCAGTGTAAGCAGGCAATAAAAGGTCAGTTCCTTGAACCACAAGTTAAAGTAGTCTAGAAAAAAGGTATTTCATAAAATAAGATGGAAAGTTAGGTTTATATTGAAGCATTACCATATATCAGATCATCAGGTTTTGGAAACTCAGTTCAATCAAAACTTTTTCTAGGCCTACGTCAAATATCCTACAGCACATCCTGGCCTAGGAGTCTACTTTTGCTAAATGGTATTCAGGCACAGATGGCTCTAAAAGAGTACTAGGACTCCTAGCATCCAGAATAGCAAAAAGGTAACGTTCTCTCATTTAATCAAATATAAGGAAATGCTGGATGAATATCCTCAGCGATGTTTAGATTATATATAAAGCTGTATATTTCATGCTAGAAATGAGGTAGGAAAGAGATGTTTGAAAAAGGACATGACCAATGATTCATTAAGAAGAGACTTCTAAATTAATTAAGTTATAGTTAGATAACTTTTGGATAGTTTACTAAAAAAATAACCATATGTATAATACTAAACTATACTGTCTTTTTTGTCTGTATATACTATGCTAAACTTCTTCTCTTCTCTCATTTAAGAAAATCCACAGAAGAAAGAAGTATACCTCTGTGTGTATTCACATGCATTCGTACAAAGCATTAAATTCTTGAGTTTAAAAGAATTATAACAACAGATAAGCATGGTTACTTTTAACCCATTCAATATTTATTCCTCTGCTATTCGTGTATGGCAGCATAAATTTAAATTCTTGTGTGTTAAATTGATTCAATAAGTAATTTAGTTTAATTATTAAATTTGATTCAATATTTAATTTGGTTTAATAAGAGTGGGCTTCCATAAATGTGTGCACTTAACTGATGTATATTGGGCTGTATAATTTTGAATAGATTAAATATTTAATAAAGAGTATTTCTTTGAATTATTCAATATGCAGACTAGATAACCAATCTAGTCTTTCAAAATAGTGAAGTATAAATGGCATGTTGTAGTAATAACATATATCCACCCAAGAATATGTATAAAACACATTGTTGGTTCATTTTGAGTCAAGAAAACCAATCTTTGCTTAATGGAACTGGCCACTGAGAATTCATCAAGAAAGCTCCCAGAGCTATCATAAATCTAGCGTAGCCAACAAAAACCTAGACTATTAAACTATGCAGAATATTATGGTGCCAAAATGAATTTAAAAATGACTATAGCAATATAATTTTCTTCTGTCTTTTGTGAACAGCTAAATGTTCAAAAGATTTGTAGTTAATGGTAGTTTAGTATTCTGGAGGAGATTTAAAGAGTGAAATACTTAGAGTCACAGTTAAATTCTCTAATCAAAAGATATATTTCAAACTGATGTTGAATCACAAAGAAATTTCAGAAGATGTGATATAGTTTAAGTGAACTTCAATACTTATTTAACTTCAGGTGTATATGTCATGTCAACTGTAATAAATGGTATTTAATACTTAGCACACACTTAAATTTTTTGCTAAGAACAGAATAGTTTATCTGCATATGACTATGCTGAAGGATTTTACTGAATCAATGAATGTCCTTTAAAAATTATTTATCATACAAGGATTTCTTACTTCTCCTCTCTTTTATTGACAGACAAGATCTAAATTTCTGTTAGAAAATATCTTTTTTTGACTGTTATTGAAGACTGCTAATTATGGCTTATGATTTTGTTTACTTTACGGCTGCATAAATGCTTACACTGGAAAAACTATGGAGAAATATGATGATGCCTGGAGACAAAAATGAGCTGGTAGCATTGTCAAACATAGAGCCAGGATCTTTGACAATGAAAATCCAGCTTAAGTTCAAAAGTCACGTTTTTCACTTGAAAATAAGAGAAGTTAACTGAGATACTAAAGGTGGTACAGAATATCCCAATTGCAGAATGCAAGCTTAAAAATGTATTTGATTATCTAATCTACTGTAAATTGGCTTCCTCTTGCAAATCAATGCTTTTATTTGAACACCCTTTTATTATTGTCTGGTAATAAAACAAAGCATTCCCTATCCACAATGAATTTATCTTTTACAGACAGTTTAACAGGTACAGGCTCTCAGTATGCTACTGTGCAATGTCCGATAAAGTCTGCCACCCTGCAGCTTGGGTGGTTGGGTTTACACATTGGCATTACAGAAGGAAGACCTGACCAGCAAACAGTAGGAAAAACCTGGGTATTTGGTACATATGGAAACCTTAGATCCTCAAGTAGCTTTCAAACACGTAAAGAGAAAAGGAGCATGAGTACAACAAAATTATTTGTTCCTTTGATTAAAAGTTGTGGAAATTGAGTATGTGCAGCAAAAGATAGTTTCTAAAGCAGAGTCAGTCTACTTCTACAATCAATAAAAATAGTAATAAAGGTTCTTCATTACACACAAAACCAATTAAATCTTTCAAATTTCACATGATACATAGGTGGCCATGATGAATATCTTTGCAAGAATGTATCCTTAGCAACCAAATCAAGAAAGTAAGTATGTGTATAAATAATAGCTATGATAAATCAATGTGCACCTTATTTTGTTGAGATTGGAACACATTTCTCCCTGCATTTTTGTAATGACAAAATGAGTTTAGGTAAGACTTTTGATGCCATTAAAAGATTATTTTTGACTGTATAGTATTTGAGTTAGTAAATATTCTGATAGGAAGTTATAAATGGAATACTAGAAGGAGGCATTTTACTCTTGCTATAAAATAGCAGGAAGTTTGCTACAGAACAAATACCTTGTTTAGGTTTTAAACATATTTTTAAAATGGATTGCTAAAAGGATGTGAAAAAATGATTTATTGTTTTTATTTTATTTGTTATGCAAAGGGAAAAGAAATGCTACTCCTGTCAGATCAAACAGCCTTACAAAAATGACATAAGGACAGAAACATTTTTGGAAATCAGAATTCAATCAAACCCTGAAAACAAAATGCTTTGTTCATCTAAGACTCATTTTTCAGGCAACTACTGTCAAGAAAATAGTATTTATAATAATAATGACCAAAATCAAATACCTTACTATTATAGATATCTATATTAATGTTGATAGAAATCATCTTGCAAGCGCTGAGAAAGTGACAAAATGGATTTTCAAAAGGCTAGTCACAAATATTTCAGTTCCTTACAAGAAATAAAAATGAAAGTGTAAAAATAATCTGTTTCTCATATGAAACATAAGCAATAGATGTTTTTGAAAAAAAATACAGAACCAATATAAAATGCAAGCTGCAAGCATTCATTCTTAAAGTTTGGTTCTATTTTCTTCTGTCATCAGCGATAATGAGGAAAAAAAAGTTATCCATAATCTGAACAGTTTTATCAAGGTTTGTTTTCTTCCTGAATTTAGGCATATTGAAAGATATTGAGGAAATTTGATTAGTTAAAGGAAGAATTAATTTGAAATTGCTGAAAATTTGTCTGCAAATCAACAGCTAGAAAGAGCTTTGAATAACTTCAAAGATCATGGACTTCACCACACTGAGACGACAAGAGAAATGATTTTTACCGTGGCCTTTGCCACGATGTGACACGACTCAATTTTGTCCTGAACAATAATCTCTACTATAAACATGGAGTTTCTTCACTGTTGGCATTCAGCTGGAGGCACAGTAGAATAAAGATACATTTACAATCTCATGTCCCTTTTCAACATGCCTAATCAAAGTTTTGGATGTCTGTAAATCCTGATCTCCAGAAGAGCCTCCGAGAGTAACAAGCATTTGCTTCATAATTTGACAAGATTTGTAGTGCTGTCCTACCCCAGTATTTCAAATGCTTCTCAAGAACCCGAAAGGAAGAGAGAAGAGTTTGGAAGCAGGCAGAGTGCGCAGTATAACGTGCAGGCTATGCTAATTTCATTTTGTGAGTCATTTGCAATTTCATGCTTTCACTGAATTTTAAATTGCATGAAATCACAAACCTGCAGCCAAAGCCCTGCACTTAGGGGTTTTAGTCCAGATAATCTAAACCAGCTGAAAAATAGTATAGGCTCAGATAGTGTGTACGAAAGTGCATAAGGTGGATTTATACACTTCCATTGATTAGAAGCTTCAGTCAGTGCCTCTTAGTGCTCACTATCCATCGAAGTGAGGTTAGTTACTGAGTTTAGAAGGCATGTCATATGAAGATTGAGGGGGAGCTAGCATTTCTTATCTGCTAACATGATCTATTATATCTGGACCATCACTGAATAATATTAGGGAAAATGAAAAAAGAAATAAAACAACTCAAAAAGCAAAATCCCATGAGAACAGGGCTCTCTTTTTTCCTTCTGTTAATTATTTTTAAGCAGCTGTGTCAGATTTCATATAATCCACATTTCTGATTGTTGTGTGCGTGCATACACATGTACATCCACACACAAATTAAAAACATAAAGTAAGAACAAAGGTTAAAAATTTCAGGGAGAAAAATATATCCCTAATTTGGAATGAAATGCATATCAATGTAAGAGACTGTGCTGGTAACATACTGAAGCTGTCATTAATGAGAAGATGATTTAACTATTAAATTAGCTTCACGAACCCTTTACACAATGTTTGAAATAGAATAGTGTATCATCAATGTTAATATTGCATTAGTTTAATTCTTTGCTAATGGATTAATTCAACGTATGACAAAAGAAGCATTTAACTGTCCAGTTTTGTTTGCCTTAAGTCTATATAAACTTGAAATACAGTCTCCTTGACAAATGAGGTTACTAGAAACTAAATGGAAAATCTTATTTGCCACCACAGTGGTGACATGAAGAATTGCAGCCTTTAGCTCAGGGCTACTAAGCTCTTAATAATGAGAGAAAGGTACTCCATCTTCACCTATAGCCACAATTACAATGAACAAAAATAGCTGCCAAGGCTTCTACAAAAAATATTCATGACAATGTGAAAAATATTGATTTTAAAAGCCAAGAAATGAAATATCTTCTAAAGTGTTCCATTCAATCTAGCTATTATTCTCCAAAAGAAACTGAGGAGACTGTAAAGCTTTTTACAGAAATCCTACATTAAAAATAAATCCTCCCAGAAAGAGTATAAAGAGGCAGTCCTAAACTGTCCATAAATTAGTGTGGTTCTTGAGTGATCAGGCCACGTGCAAGATGTGCACTCTGATTTGGATTATGCTCGAACATTGCACAATGACCCATTTTTCTTTGCTTCTCCCCTCTTTTTCCTTTTTTTTCCTTGTCCTAAATATAAATTGAGAGAAATGACTATAAACCCCCTAATATGTGATAGTACAGCATATTGCAGTGCTCAGTGTGTCACGCAATGGCATCGTATGCTGATTCTGAGCCATTATGGTCATTGCATGTTGGATTTGCAACGTGCTTCTGAGCCACTATATCTGTCAGATGAAAAGGCAAAGTGCAACACTCTGAGTCTTCATGAATTTCTCCTGAAGAGAATATTTCTTTCCATCATTCCTGCATTAGCACAGTATGTCTGTGTTTGATGTACAAACACAGAAAAGAACAGCTTAATTCTAAATAGAATACTGCTTTTATTGTAAAGTGAGAAAAGTAATAATCAGGGAAAACGTACTATCTGATCTCAGATGTTCTAAATCCTTTTTTGTTACCTGACCATATCTTTTCAAGTTTATCTTTGATAGTAGCTAGAATTTTGAAAGGTATTTAGGTACCTCATTTCTCCTGAAATTGCTGGAAAATAATAAATACCTTTAACAAACTAACCCGATGTAGTTTCAGTACCTAAGCCTTCATTTTGAAAGGGGCTTATCAGCCAACTGTTAAAAGCATTTCAGTTGGGAGTGTAAAGATGTGGACAGGTACCCTAACGAGATTTTGAAAGTGACTAACTCCCACTGAAATCAATCTCACCTAAGTCCCTTTGGCTTTCAGTAGGATTAATGATCCTATGCAAGTAAAATTCTTTTGGACTTCCGTAGTTTCCAGAATCTTACTCAGTGCTCCCCAGGTTACAGAGCTGTTATTTTAGTGTACAGATTTTAGCTTGCTGGATGGATGTCATTCTTTTTGATATCTTATTGCCCACATTAGCCAAAACTATAGTTTCAGTCATCTCCAAGTTGTTCATGTGCTTGAGTCTAATTGAGTCAGGGCTCAGCTCTCAAGAAAACAGTTGCTGCATACGGCTTCGTGTCCTAGCCAAGAGCTCACAGGTTAGAAAACAAAGACTCAGATTCAAGTTTTAAACCTCATTTAATACATGCTATTAGAAGCATACACATTATTTTTCCCTTGAATATCATCTTCATGTATTTGATTCAAAAATTGGAAGTGACAAAAAATACATGAGGCATATTAATGTTAAAGCAGTGTTTGTTATTGTCTTCCTTCAAATAACTCTAGAAGAAGGCTTTAGGTCTGCTCTTTTTCTCAGCCAAATACACAACAGGAGCTAAACTTTGACCAAAAAAATGTTTCTTACACAAGACTTGTATAGAAGAAAGACCTGGAGTATAAGGAAGATATAAGTGGCACACATACTATGTAGAGCAGTTTTGCCAAGGGATGGATTTCATTCTTATTGAATATTACTAAAAAACCTCTAAAATATATCTATTGCAGTCAAATGATTTTTATATTAATTCCATTAATGTATGAATATGTTTCAGGGCAAAGCTATGGGCAGGTGCTTTAGAGATCCTAAGAAGTTAATGGGCCTTAACTTTGATTGTAATCAAATACTGTAGCTCCACTGGATGCAGTATCGTTATAATGCTTTGTACCACTGCAGATCTGGCTCTAGGCTCCTGCCTTAAATGCATGATACAATGTCAGGAATTGAACTACTGGAAGCAGAAGCCTACACCTTGCATTTTTTATTCAGGATGTAAGATGTACAGCCTTCACCCTATGTCATCTTTTGAACTCTCCAGGGTATGTGGCATGAACATTCATAAGGGTTATAGAAGTTTGTTTTCAGATAATTGATCTTTCTTTGAGATTGAGCCCAAATCCTATTCCCGTTGAACTTAATGAACATTTATAGCGTTACATTTTCAGCATTTTACATACAATCTTACAAATCTTGGAATTTTATTGGATTCTTTGAAGCTCTCAATCCTCTGATTACTTGTCAGTCTCAACTTATATTTATAAAGAGCATATTTTAATTTTTTATTTTATCCCTAAAGACCTGAATCTCTAAAAACAAATCTAAATAATTCATTAAAAAAAAAAATACAACCCCCTAACCCTTATGATTTTAAACTGAACTCAGGATTTCAGAAGCTTAATTCATGGTTTTGCAATTATTTGGGATTGGTATTCTCATTCAGATAGATCCACTGATATGACAAATAGCATATTGAATATAAATACATCAGGAAAACCCAGAAAGTATTGCCTCCTGACTGCACAGTCATAATTCACAGGGTCTCCTGATGTGTGTGAGTGTGTATGCGGGAGATTTTTCTTTTTAAGAAAGTTGGAAGGGTCTTTCACACTTCTCACCTAGCAGTTGTCTCTGCTGTCTCAGTAATGTGTAGGAAAATAAGAATACCAGTTTGATGAATATTCACACTTGATGAATAGCTTTAACATTTCCACAGCTGGACTCTGACTGAGCAATCACAGCAGCAGTCAGGAAGTAATATATGTGAAATTAAGCTATTTTCAAGCTATATTTTTTAAACCAAATTGCTAGCCAAATGCTGATAACTAAGGATCAAATTTTGTAGCCTTCAGTAAGTAGAATACTGCATGAGCACACATATGTAGATACCAGATTATTTTGCATACAGTGGTTCTGCTTATATAAACAAGGATATTGTCAAAAGCATTATGTGACACTTGTAAACAGCATCATTAGACACTTGTAAATAAGAGGTTTTCCATGTCAATGGCACATCAATGTCTACATGCAGGAAAATGGATATGTTTTCAACAGGTTACATTTTTCAAAATACATGAGTTACATGAACTGAATTGATTGTTTTCCACTTGGCGTGTTGCATTAGACAAAAAAGTTGGTTTTATTCTTTTCTTTCTATCTGAAAAGAACAACTGCTTCTTATACAATAAACAAACAAATAAGTAAGTAAGTAAGTAAACAAATGGGACTGATCTCTTGAAAGTCATGTTAAAAAAGAATGTATTAACCAGTCAACAGATCAAGGTCTATCTGAAATTATTTATACTAATAGAAAAAATTCCAGGCATTGTAAGAGATAAAAATATCAAATTAAAAAGACAGAAGAGAGAGGGACAAAAATAAAGGATAATTTGTTCTGGAATAATCTTTATTTCAGCGGCATTTTCATTCATAATTAAAGCAAAGTCATTTCCTTACTCTGTGCCTCCTGTACTACTTCATCTGGGAAAGGGCATACTGGCACAACAGCAAGGGCAGAGTTCACTGAGTGTCATTAATTAAAGATCAAGGCTTAAGTCCCTTAAATTGTCTGAAATTGACAGTAAAATGTTTAGGAAAGAACTTACTTTTTATGGTACCGGTCTTGCTTTTTTTCTAAGTACCAAAATTTGCTTAGTAAAGAAAATTCTTGTAATTTTTTCAAGAGATTCAAATTTAGACAATATTCCATTATTAGAGGGCATGTTGCTTTTCTTATTGTGGGATTTATGCATCTTTAAATTATTCTATTTTTCAATAGCTTATTACTTTAACAAACTTTAAGAGCTGGGGCGGTCATTTTCCTGGTGAGCTGTATCTCAGAGTGAATATTCTTCAGAATATTTCAACAATAGAAAAAAATGTATCAGATTATTTCTTAGGATGGGAGAGAGGGAGGGGAAAGAGATATTAGTTTACCTATGTGAAAAAAAAAAAATCTGGAGACTTTCTGTTGAAAAAGTTCAGGGATTTGAAATTAAGCAAGGAAATGGTCTTCACAACAACCTATCAATATTTTGCCATGCTGCAAGCCTTTGAGGAACTTCTTTTCATACATACACAAAATAACTTTCATAGAACTTATTTCTCTATTTTTGTTTCCAGTTTTAATAATGCCCAGTTCATGCTTTAAAAGTAGGTATGAAAACTTCTATAGAGAATATAGCAAGAAAATAGTGACTGGGTAGAAATTCCATTCAAAATGGAGTTCATAAGACTATAGTGTCCTTGGGGTTAAAGAAGTAAAATCTTTGGTTAGCACTTTAAAATCACATACTTTATTGAGTATTATAGTAAGTGTACAAGTAGATAATGTTAGGTGTGAACAGACAACTCCTGTGCCTACACGAGTGATTTGAAAACAAACAAGAAAATAATATTCATTTTTTTCCTATTTCAAATACAGTCTCAATTAGCTATTTTAATTGGAGAAAATAATGACATTACTTCATCCATAGCAATGCATCCTGGGTGTTTTAATAGGATACACAATTAAGATGTTTTAAATTAATTACATTTTAATTAAGAAATTATAACTTCAGAAGGGAAAGTTAGATTTTTTTACACTGAAAAAAAGGAAAGAAACAGAACAAAAATCATTATATCAACCAGTTGCAGAAGGAATGAAAGGCTATTGTTCCTGACTTAAGTTAAAAAAAAAAAACAATAAAAACAGTAAAAAGCTAATATTCAATTTCAAGTCAATACAGCTTTTATGAGTAAGGCCGAAAGTGCAAAAGTGAAAAACTCAGTGGGCAGAGATGCAGAAGAATGATACAGGACTGAATGATTCTCGAATATCCCAATAGCCTTACCCAATTAACTCAAACGATAGACAGTTTTAAGCTCTTACGGTGAAATAGTGAAAGAGAAAAAGCTTTCATCATGCTGTGTCCATGCCTGTCAAACATGTTCTACTGTAAGGCAGGCGTGCAGTTTGTCTCTGCTGTGTACCTTGTTCGAGATGGGAGTATTCACATGAATTCCCTCCTGTGTAATTTTCAGATTGATGCTTTCTTTAGAAGAAAAAAAAAATTAAAAATATCCCAACTGAATGTTATCCCAGCAGACTGTGAGGGAAATTAGACATGAGAAAGTCTCTATTATCTGAAATGGAGGCACAATCCTATCTTGCTTTCCATGCAGATTCTTATGCCCCCTTTTTATTATTGTCTTTCTCCTAATGCAACTTTTACTTCAGTCCGACCACTTTGCTATTCATTTCAGAAACTGCATTTGATGTCACTTAGAAAACATAGGACAGCAGCAAAATACAGACACCAAGAGCTTATATCCAGCACTTTGTGATCTTATTATTTAGGTCACATTGTTTCCAATGCGCCTGCAATTGCCCAATGAACTGATCTGGCGAGTTGGTACATGCTGAAGACTTTAGAGAGTAAATCAAACAAAACAAATTTTATTTCTGAAGAAAAAAGCTGACATTCTAAATATAACTCTGAGACCTTTCCTATGGGTAGCCTTACAAATAATTCTCTTTCAGTTTTCTTTTTGTTGATATTGTTACCATTTTAGCCAGGAGGATTTAATTGAAGAATAAGCTATCAAGTTGTAGGGAGATGAAGAATGAAGGTCACAGCCTTTCTATTTTATCTCTATGTCACTCTTAGCCTCAAACTAGCTCCTGGGATAATACTTATTTCTCCAAAAATTTCTTTCAGCTGATCTTCCATACGCTGCCTGTATAATGAGAAGTGTTCAAGAGCATGTAAGCATCTAATATACATGCACAGGAACTTCTTCAAGTGAGAAGAAGCTATCTGCTGCTGCCTTTAGGCTCACTGCAGACACAAGGAGCCCTGAAGTATAGATTCTCAAAGAGATAATTTACCACATTTTTATTGAAGCCTTAAGAGATTATTAAATGCCTAGTATATAGCTTTGGTAAATAGCACAGTGGCCAGGTTGGAGTAGGAAGGATGTAGGTTGCCACACAAGAAAAATATACCTGTACTTCTCAGGGACTGCACTGAACATCATAGAAAATGAAAGATGCTGGGAAGGTTGAAGGTCCTTAAGATGCCAAAAAGTCTCAGGTCATGTGAACTCTAAAGCATCAAAAGAACAGATGGGAATATAGGAGTATAGGAATTTCTTTAATTTGAAGTCTAGAAAAATGTCTCACATATTTTAGCTCTAAAAGCTGCAGTGCCTTCCACATGTTATCCTAGAATGTGTAACTACACTGCAGAATAATTTGTGATTTGCACATAACAAACTTACACTGTGGGCACAAAGCTTAACAAATGTAAAGTTATAAACAGATTCTGGCAGCCTGTTAGCAAGTTTTGCATGTAGACAAACAAAAGAGATGGCTAGAGACCTAAAATGCCTGCACGTCACTTTTTTTAGCAAATAAAAAGCACTGCTTAGATCTTTCTGAAACTGCTAGTTAAGTACCAGTAAACAAGCAAGGATCTGTAACCTCTATTTTGCACATTCTTTTTGTGACTGTTTCTCAGGCTCTCCATTTCACTTATCTTAATATAAAAAAATAGGTATTGCAACTGTCTCGTGGTGACCGGGCTCCATAATGGTCTAAGATTTTGAAATTTAGCATGTAGTCATACATTGCTGAAAATTGCTTGTTGCTGTACCTACCTTTAGTGTGAAAATTATCAACGACAGTCTGATTTCAGAGATTCTCTGTAATTTGTTTCCACACTAGTACTACATTAACTCAACAGTCACTCCTATACTTCAATTCAATTCTGTCTTTGCTAGGGCTAACCAAACATGGTAACATATATAGGCATTCTGACTCATTTTCTTTGCCTGTACAGTTCTTGCATTTCTAGTTTATTTTTTACCAGCATAGAAGTCTCCTGTCCATTTTCTGCCTATGGGAAGGCTACCAGAAAATCCCATAAAATATATATATAATCTTTTTTTTTCCAGTGTTCTCAACCCATTTTTATGTGATTGCTTCTACCTATATTCTGCAGATTCTTCATGGAATGGCCTCAGTATAATAGGTGACTCTTAGCTATTCCTTTTTTTTTTTTTGAATTAAGAGTAAAATAAGTAATTCAAACATAGAATTACCTTGCCAAAGTATTAAAATCCTTCTGAGACACAGACAGATTCATAACTGCATTTAGATTCTTAAAATCACAGAATTTCCCCTGGCATGCTTTTCTTCAGACCCGACAATATATTTCACACGTAGAACATATAAAATGCCCTTTTCTCATGGAAATCAAGATTAAAACTGTTAGTGGGTTAGTAAAATAACTTTCCTGATCTGGATGGACACAGAACAGCACTTACAGGTATTTCACTGAATTCGGGTCCCTAATAACCAAGATTTCTAATTTTTTCTGGTCTCTGTTTAAAAGTGTTATGAAAATGTGCAACTAGATTCATGAACATTGTGTCACTTGAGATGCTGTCTCTAAGACATTTCTGAAGTTTACACAGCCTCGGGAAATTATTTTATTACAATGAAACTTGACTATAAGGATCTCTAAAATCCATCCAAACAGCACTTATTGAATGATGACAGTTCTTGTGTTTTGAAGAAGAAAAAAAAAAATAATAATACAGATTTTGCACGGCTGCTAGTCTCATTTTTATGTACGACTGCTTGTTTATGCCTTCAGAGTTTGATTCAGGGCAATCTTCTACTTGGGAGTATTTGCAAGATTGTAAGGTGTAGTAAAATGACTGACCTTATTCCTAATTTCATAGAGTTTTAGACCAGAGAGGCCATCCATTCTGATCTCCTGAAAATCAGAGGCCATTACATCTTTTTTCTGGATATTCTTATAGTAAACCCAAACATTCAGCATGGAGTGTGTTGCTCCTCAGACAATACTTTTGCAGGGATTTGGGCAAGTGAGAAATGCTTAAATGAGCCTAGCCACCAATAATCTATTATTTTCATAAAATCTGATGGAGTTTTTGAGTAGTCACATTTAACTGGGACAGTTCCCTTGGACACAGAGACTATTTTTGTTTGTTTGTTTGTTTTGTATTTTTGTTTCCTGTGCGTATTGGGTAGATGTGGTTGGAACAATTCATCCTAATCCTGAGTGATGTGAAGCATCTGGTAAAAGATGCCATTTAACATCCAGTCTTTACATTTACCCACTTAGACGTGTTAGGTTTAGCGACATTCGTGGAACTACTTGTAGAAACTGTAAAATTTGGAGGCCACTAGTTTAAGAGGTTAGTCTTATTTATTTCTGATGGAACCGTACTGAACAACATATCAGGACTTCAGAGAAATATTCCCATAATGAATTAAGTGTGCGGTAGCCAAATCTGGGTCTAAGACTTCAGGCAAGGGATTAACATATCGTGTGGAATTGATGTGATTACAGAAAAGGGTGGCTGCTGAAGTGTTTCATGCTCTCTCCCCATTTATATCAACAATCATATATGCTAAACACACACACATGCTTTTCTCAAAACATGCATGTGATTATTATTAATTATTTGTATTACAGTAGTGCCTACAGGCATTAACCAAAATTAAAGCTCCGTTGTGTGATTTGCAGGATGGAGCAGTTGGAGACGGTCTCTGGCCTGCAAACTCCCAGGCTAAATAGGCAAGGCAAAAGAGAAGCAATTTGATGTCCCCAAGCTAGGAAGGGCAGAACTGTCAGTGGAAAAAGACCTTTCTAAGCAGCCCTAATATCCATCCAGCCTTTACCCACTTTTACATATAGTAAGCCCAAAAACAAAACAAAATAAAAAAAAAAATTTAGGGCAGAACAAAACAAATACAAGAACATACCATTTGTCATGCTTTGTTTTTCAGTGTCACACTGGCAAATGTGCTGTATCCATTAACCTTTCTGCAAAGAGCAGAAGGTAAGCTAGTTAACATTTGACAGCTTTATGGAGTCTATTGACTTCTAATGAAAAATTCACCAATACAAGACATTTTCCGTATATCTGCTTACTTCATACAGTTTATCACTGAAGCAGCCATTAAAATCTTCATGTTTTACCTTCTCAGCTTCCCATATTCCTTAACAAACAAAAGCAGACATTGTCCTGATGATTTATTTACTACATGAGCTTTAATTTGTTCACTCCATGCTAGAGATGACTTTCAAGTAGTTAGCTAACAGCATATGCTGTACAAAGCACAGGTATTTTGTTGTTTGGTCCTATTTGGTAGTTGACTGGGCTTCTCTCAGATGGCTGAATGCAACAAATGTTTTTTTGCATAAAAAGGTTAATGGGTACAACGTGTCCTTCTCGCACCTTGGAGAACATCCAGCATCTTCCCAAAATTACAGGAAGATTAAAAGCAGTGATGATATCACTGAATGTGTGAGAATGCAGGTGCTGTAATGATAACTTAGTGGCAGAATCCTGAAGGGGAGAGAGTTGAGAGCAATTCCCATTCCACGGTATAATCAATCATTGGACAGTCTCACTAGCATATAATTAATACACTGGGTATCACATGGCAATTTTCATTTTCAGAAAGTTTAGCTGTAGTTTCAAGGTATAGCAGTAGTCCTAGCGTCTACCTGATATACCTACAATAAAGAAAAAAAAAAAGAAAAAAAATAACAGTATTAATAACCAAAGAAATAAAAGAATATACAATTTAGGTACAGTACTTTTGTTTTACTCTTAGTTTCAAGTGTGTACATGGGTTTTCTTGCTTTATACTGCACAGTTAATTATTTTAAGTCCAAAGAAAGGGATAAAAGTGATAAGCAGTAGATATTATTTTGCACTATGATAGCTCACAGAGTTCTGCACAAGAAACCTTAAGCAGTTGAGAAGTATCCAAGATGAGTACAAGAAGTTGTGCATAGGAGAAAAGCAAGGTGAAGGACAGAGAAAGAACAGATTCCACATATTCTCAGAAGTTGCAGAAGAAGAAATTTATGGTGTGGCTAATCTACCTGGAAACATCTGTGTTTCAATTTGTGTCCATTGCCTCTTGTCTTATCACTTAGCACCACTAAAAAGAGTCCAGCCCCATCCTCTTGACATCCTCCCTTCAGATATTTGTAGACATTGATAAGATCACCTCTCAGTCTTCTCTTCTCAAGGCTGGACAGATCCAGCTCTTGCAGACGTTCCTCATAGGGCAGATGCTCCTGCCCTCTGATCACCTTCGTAGCCCTATGCTGGACTCTCTCCAGTAGCTCCATGTCTCTCTTGGCCATGAATTGGACACAGGACTCGAGATGAGGCCTCCCGAGGGCTGAGTAGAGGGGCAGGATCACCTCCCTCCACCTGCTGGCAACACTCTTCCTAATGCACCCCAGGAGACCATTGGCCTTCTTGGCTACAAGAATACTTTGCCAGTTCATGGTTAACTTGTTGTCCACCAGGACTCCCAGGTCCTTCTCCACAATACTCATATATAGTAAACTGCAATACATATTATTCTAGTTCTAACGATTATTAATGTATATTATTTTCTGTATTTTCCAATACTAAATCCCTGCTTAGGAGAGTTAAATCTCAACACCAGATCTGCAGCAGTATTTGCTAAAGACAATTGCTCACTTCTCTGGCGAGATGGATGATGAAATGCTTATTATTCTTCCCTTGGCTTCCTCTGAACTGGGCACCCACTGGTAAAGAGTGCTGCAGCATGTCTTTGCAGCAATATAAGGGACAACAAGACAGGTGTATTTTCTCTTATTCAGCTCTCTAACCCAAATTGCAGCCCAAGATTTAAAATATCTTTATGTCCAACAACAGCACAGAAAGAAAGGTTATGATGTAGAAATTTACCTTACTGGTGCAGTAGTGAGGGCAAAGGGCACAGCTCTTGGTAAACAAAACTATCCTGTATGCTGCTCTTGTACAGAGGAGCAAGCTCCCCAGAAAAGCAAGGGACCATCACACACCTCATCATTTGTTCTGCATGTAAGGAGTTTCTTTGTCCATTTTGTTTCTGATAATATATCCAAGACACATGTCTATATCAATTAGAAAAAAAAACACCAAAAAACAAACAAAAATATGCACCCTCCAGCACATCTAAAACTCCACTAAAGAGAAACTCTACAATAGAGGAAGAAACAAAAAACACGAAAAATATTGTTTAATGAGCTCGTTAAGTCATTCTTGTAATATTTATGATTATAATGTATACATATATGTATATAAATATAATCAAACAGTGTAGGGCAGAACATAGTTCTGGACCTCATTCCACAAGACATGTGGACCCTAGAGAAAAAAAAAATCTAATAAAATGTAAAAGGATTTTCCACTTTACTCTTTTTGAGGGCTTACATAATTTAATCATATTGAGCAAGCCAATATTTGGTATTTGAAATACACAAATAAAACCCCATTATTTACATAATTACTCTGAAGTATCCAATATATCAAATATAGATGCATCTTGATTTTTGTGTGCTTGTTCGACACAAAATACTTCTGTGTGGGTTAGTAGATATTTAAGAATTGCATAGAGAACACTTTAATTTTAAAGCTACCTTTGTTTCTTCATTCTCTTACATCAGATATTTTCCTCCATACATTACATAACTTCTATATAAATCTATTGCTTTGTTACAGTCACTAACAACTTTAAAATATTTTCACCCCACTTAAATGAGCTCAATAAATATGTAAAAATGCTGACAAGAGTAAATAGAAACCAGTTAATGAAAGATTAAAAAAACCTTGTGAAGCTGCTGTCAAACAATATTCCCTCATGCCTTCTCTCGTTGCAAAGCACTATCATTGCAAATGGAAGTGCTAATATAAAGACGCTTAGTATGATAGGTTTCCCAGTGTCCTGAATCTCTCTCTCCGTTCCTCAGTGAAGCTACAGCACTCAAAGCTGCTCATTCTCTATATGTGGTACACAGGCCTGCAAGATACCCATGTACTGAATACAGTATACATGCTACAAGACGTGTAAGATGAACCTACAATCGGTATTTTTTTCTGTTTTAGTGTAGATGTGTAATATACATCTTTCTCAGACATATCTTTAAGTCATTTGGCTTTAAAACTGAAATTCTTAATCATTTGTCAGCGAACAAAATGACTACCCTTGCAGAATATTACTATGTAGATCAAAATACATCAGATATCTCTGTTTTGCAAAGGGAAATAGAACAACTCTCCATTACTAGTGTTTATCATAAATTAATTAAATACTAGCTCATAATGGGTGTCTGGGACAGTCTGGACAGAGAATAGGCATAACGATCTGATGCCTTACAGGGCTGAGGAGAACACCCTTGACAAAACTTTTACAGACTGTTGGAAGCATGTTGCTTTGTCAAACATGAATATATTTTGCGGTAACAACTTGACAAGGCTTTCAAGGAAAGGTTTCAGAAACAGAAAGGTGGTCTGTTTCTCTCTCTGCTATAAACGGTTCACTCACTTTCACAGGTTCACTTATTTTCTCTCCTTTTGACACATAAGACTCTAAACTTAAATTGAAAATAATCTAATTTTGCATACAAAATAGTTGAAAAAAATTTCTTTCTTGTTTCTATGTGTAACAAGAAGAACTGTTGAGCTAACACAAGGAGATACAATAGAAAAGTGTCCTTCACCAGCACGAGTTACCTTGTGCCTGTTTGCCTTTCACGATTCCAGCGGAATAGAAGAAAAAGGAGAATGAAGGTCTGCTCTTTCTCTTCGGATGTGCAAGACTTTAACCTAAAATACGATGAAAAAATGGGAAAGCAAACACAATCTCTTTGGACTATAGAAGCAAAAAAAAAAAAAAAAAAAAAAAAAAACCCTACTTGCTTTAAAAAGAAGTAAGCTGAATTCTACTCTAATTATGTTCTCTAATTCTATTTTTATTTTTATTGTCAGTATATTTTTATTTTCTTGTCTGTTCAACTTGGGCAATTGAAGATCACTTATTAAGCAATATTACTTACTACTAAAATTCAAATTCAGGACATTTACTTACTCATGCTGTCTCCTAAGATTTAAGAAAACACCCTGATACAGGTTTGAAAAGTGACTTTGACCTAGCTTCCCTCTGTTCCTTGTATACTTTTAACTGCACAATTTCGAACATTTGAATCAGCAAAATGACAGTCGTAGGCATTATCATTGTGTTCTTTACAGAATTACACGTGCAGGAGTTTTTAGAGTTGTTGTGGTGGGTTCAACCCTTTTTTGGGTGAGGAAAATATTTATACCAGCTGAGGAGAACTCTGCTTCAGGTCACAAATAATAGCACAAGACTTCTATCAAATAACACAAAGGACAAGCTGAATAGTAGGACAGGCTTTCAACTCTAACTTGGAATTGAGTTAGTCAGGTTACAAATGGTGCCGCCTTCTTGGGCCTTTTCTTTCTGTAGCAGATATTCTCATGGAGCACTCAGCTTAAATTCACCAAAAGGATGCAAGGATTGCCCTGCTGAACACAGTGCGTTTTTTGTGTTCACCTACGAGGGTTCAGGAGGACCCCAGGTCCTTGTGTAGTGGGTGAGGAGAGGAGAGTGTCCAAGCCTAGAAGTCAGAGTCCATTTACACAGTGAGTGTTTAAGTCCATCAAAGGAAAATACCAACTGTACGTCTCCCTCTGTCCGCTTACCTCCCCTGCTCTTAGACGCCTATCATGCTTCACAGTTAACCGTCACTTTAAAAGGAAAAATAAAAAGGATTCATAACCTCAAATATTTCATTAGATGAGAAGTATTTGGGGCTTCCCCCTGGGCATTCACAATGGTTTTTCTCTTTGTTCTTTTTAGTCTAATGTGAAAGATTTTGTGTTGACAGCTGATTTCTGTATGACTGATAACTGAATCATTTCCTAAGGACATGGCCAAGCTAAGTTTAAAGGCTGTCAGGATTCAGGTCCTGGATCAGGCACTGAAGTGTGCCCTACCTGCAAGACTAAAAAGAAGGAGATGGAAATCTTCTCCACTGGCATCAGAAGATGAATCGTTATGTGAAAAGGACTGCAGAAATCATGGTGCCAAAGAGAGAGTAGGCAATAGTTGTTTGAGAAAGGGAACTCTAAGATACAGATGTGTATATGTGTTCCAAGAGTCTTTCAGGAATAAAAGACCTTGAAATTTTGCGTTGAGAACATGATGCCAGGATCTTCAGAAGTTCGGGATGGTAACACCCCAACTGGCTCATTGTCAGCTGTCATCCCCCCTACTTGCATTGTTTGCTTTTGATACTTTTTATAAACAAGACTTGAAAGAATGCCTGTCATGAGCTGAACCCTAGAGAAGTTTCAACTGTCTATTAATATGCAACTGTTCAACAGAACTAATGTGTTATCTGTTTTCATCCTGAATTTTCACAAGTCTTGGCTGTTTAACCTTGCATGAATATTTTAAAATGCATGTTGAACTTCTCCTTAGAAATTCTACCGTCCATGGCATGAGCTTCAGTATTACAACTGCTCTGTTGTAATTAGGAAATAGACATCAAAATTCTAGAACAAGAACACCTGAGGTAGCATATTAAATATTTATTCAGAGTAACATATTTAGCACAATAATTTAGACAGTGAGTTATTCTAATTAGATGTCCATAATAACCAGTTTTTCAAATCAAACATTAAACACTTTGTATGGTACAAAGAATGTATTTATGAGGAAAATAGAGGGGCTTTTTCCAAGGAACAATTGATAAAATTAATTGCCCCTGCTTCAGCTGGTAAACAATCCAGCTGAGCTGAGATCAAGGTACAGTGGCTCAGAAATTCAGGATGGTAAAGTCTGCTCATGCTCCATGAAACATTTTTTCTTATTTTCAGTTCAACTACTGTGTAATTGATACGTATCAGCCGTCAGAGTTTCTATTACCTTCTTCTATCAAGTTACTTTGCTTTCTAGATACATAAGCGTTAGTTCTGCCTCATATAATGTTACTCATGAGAGCAAATACTTTCTGTAAATTTTTTTCTTATTCAATTACTTAAGGTGCTTATTACCTACCATAGACTTACAAGGTCTCTCTGTGCTTTCAGAAGATAAAAAGGAAGTGATAAGTAGAACTCAAATCCAGCGATGAAAGGTCTGTCAGTTCATTCTCGGGGCATCTCCATGTACTTGCTGCACTGTGTAACTAGCTCCTCAAGTCGTTAGCTGTCTTTTTGGATTGTAAGTTACTCTTGTCAAAGGAAAATTGGCTCTTCTCTCAGGCTTGATTTTTAGGGAGGTTCCTTGTAGAGTTTGGATACTACCTCAATCTAAATGAGTTTGATCTAAATGATGAATTAACCTTTGTCAGTACTCATGCTAATTTTACTGCACTTTTCTAGTAAATATCCACAGAGAGAAACTAATTTGCCCCATGTTCCTTAGTAAAATTTCCAAAAAGACAAAATCTTTTGAAGTACTCACCACAAGTTATATGCGCTAGAGTGAGAACAAAGACCATTGCCCCTCACCTCCCTGAGTGTGCGTGCCAATTACAGCCTCAACGGTGGATTGTGTCCTGACAAGCAATTATATTTCAAAATGGGTTTGTTGAAGACACAAGCAGACACTCGGAAAGTCAGAATAGGTGTACATTCCCTATGTGCACTTGACTAAAGACCAAAATGGTCAGCCCTTCAAGCTGCTACTTCAGCTGTCAAGGAGCTGAGAACAGTCTGATCAATTCAGTCAGTTTAATGTGAGGTCATTAGAGGTGAAAAATGTGTTGTTGCACCTCAGGTATATATCTGGAGAGTTTTGCTTTTACTTGTTGAAAGTTCTGTCTTTCTTTTAAACCTATAATTCACACGCACATTCATAAAGCATTTGCACATAATTCTATTTCTTATTTCTTTCAAAAATTTTAAACTTAAAAATTTACAAATTATTTTCACCATGCCTGCACACAGTCGTATTTTCTTTATGATCATATACTAAAGTCTGTATTTTTTAATGTATCATCATAGTTTGTTTGGACATGTATATTTGATGAAATAAAAAAATAAATAAAATTATATCATTTTTAAATATGTAAAGGAAATAGTATGCAAGATTAAAGTATTTTTATTGCATATTAATAACAAAAGGAATTTTAAAAAATTCATTTTAAAATCCCCATCCTCCCTTTCCCAGAAACACGAATCCTTGTGCCAGTATGGAAAGGAAGAAAAGCGATAGCCAACTGGGACAGAGACATTCTGTCATTCAACACTATAAATCTGCATTAATCTGGTTTTAATTTGCTTATTGTTCATTCTGAGCACTAGGGACTAAGAGTTTCAGTTTTTCTTTTAAGGAATTCCAAATATGGTCAAAAGTTAAATAGAAAAAGTAACAAGAAATGTAGGTCATGGAAATTCTTAACTGGAAAATTCCTGTCTGTGAAAGCTAAATATGTTGTAGGGCCACTGTATAAATACATTGATTATCTTGGTCTTCATTTGCTTCCTCTGTCCTCCTTTATCCTTAAATTAAAAGCTAGATGCTAAAAAATTTATTGGAAACTTAAGGAGCAGACTTTGCTTTGTGAGGAAGTTTCTGAATAAGACATCAAGTTTCTAGCCATCAGAGGATAATTTATTGATACTTGTCAAAAGGAAGTATCAGTCTAACAGAAATCAAGACAAAAGGAATGCCTGATGAATTTCCTTTGAAGTGCCTTTTATAAAAGTCCTTGGTAATACATATTGATGAACTCCAAATTGTCTTGCCTGAAGGGAAAAGAAAGTAGACTGCTTTACACTGTCTTATAAATATTCATCAAAAGAACAAGACTTATGTTTCCAGGCGTGAGGTGAATGATTACGGTTGTATGATTGCCTTGGAATCTGGATAATTAGTAAAACAGCCTTTGACAGTGGGAGAATTTTAAACTTGGTATCTTGCCATCAGTCCTTTTGGATTTAAAGACAGAGCCTGCTATTCTGAAAGGAAGCAAATTTAGGGCTTGATGGATTGATATAATTAAGCTCTCCATTAGTTTCATCTACTGTTTGTTTGCCTGTTTGTTTAGCCAAAAATTAAAGGCAGAGTTGTGTAGCATGTCTCTATTCTGACTATAATGAAACCACAGCATCTGCACTCTGGATGTCTTGCTGAAACAAGCTAGTGGAAAGGGCTCTTTAATTAAGACAGGGATAATTCAAAAAAGGCTGGTGTCGCTGATGTCTCAGGAGGTCTTTTGCAGAAATCTCCAGGCTAGTCTCTTTCTTGCTTAGCTCAGCTCGATCTTGATTGTTTCAGAACATAACAAAAAGCCAACAATTTACCTTTCATGCTTTCTTAGTATATATGATAAGGATATGATTCTCACGGGAAAGATCCGCAGTGAACGGTTTGGGGGAAAAAATATGCTTGTGCCCAGTGATCTGTGAATTTTCATCCTTTACTCAAACTATCTGTAGATTCCTATTGCCCCTTGTAACAGGCAGCTAGCTTTCTGCCAGCAAAGACCAGGCCTTTCTCAGGAAACATTATCCTGTACAGTGTTCAGCACTTAAATGCAATTAGGCAAATATAATATCCTCTTTGAAGGGAAATAGTTGCTCAGTTTAAGTAACTGAAACTAATTATCTTTGTTGAATGAAGGACACATTCTAGGAGTACTTGAGTGGTATGCTGTTTTTTTTAGAAACTGAACGGGGCAAAAGGATTGTCTTTCTGGGTAGAGAACAGTAGGAAAATCTTATTGGAGATTTATACCAATTCATAGCCATATTTACATGCAGAGTTTTATGAAGCAAGCCAAAACATGGTGGCAATCATCCCAGAGCATAGAAATTCAGCTTGTAAATAGAATTTTCCAAGAAAAAAAATACTATAGAATAAATTGTGTAAGTGCTTAAAGTACTACATTTGAAATAGATTTTATTGTCATTAAAATTAACTTATACAGAAACATTTAGAAAGCTTTAAAGTAATCAGGCAATGCTAAGTTGAGTTGAATATATGAAAGCTGATGTTGACCTTATGTTTGGACATAGAATAGTATAGTTTTGCAGGTACATTTCCTTTGTGGGATAGACTGTGAAATCTCCTCCTTTACCTTGTTCTGTTCTATTTGATGTGTTGTACGATTCATCTCACTCATGAAAAACAATTTGATAACTAATAGTTTGATGACTCCTCACAAAATAGCTGAGGATACCTAAATCTGCCATATAGAAACTCCAGCATTCAGCTGGCAACAAAACAAACCATAGCAGCCTCACAAAAGTGGAGAAATATTGAAGAAATGTATTCTTTACCCTATTTTTCCATAAGGCGTCTCTGGAGCTTTCCATAAATGTTAAGGTGGCATCATCTTTGTAACAATTTTCCACTTCTCTGTGTGGGAACAGCTCCCTGTTTAAATATTAAAGACTGGCTGCAATAAGATGTACAGAGCATGAAAAAAAAGAATTGCTAGTAAAATATCTCTAAAACCTTGTACTACCTACATTGTTAACCCGAATGTCTGTAATGTCAAACACTGAATTATTGCACTCTAAGAAAGAGGAAAAAAAGATACGCAGAGACATTACAGATGGTATGAATGACATTCAACATCTACTTATTTATACATGAAAAGTCTGATGTCAGAGCATACAAAATACAGCCATCAGTGGCAAGGAGAGACACATATATCTGTAATTAATCAAATGACTATATACCTTTAAAGTAATATGAAAAAGCATGGTGCTGAGCTGAAATATTCTGTCAAAAATCATTCGCTGAAACAGTGAAGTATCCACTTCACATGGTCTTTGTGAGATTTCTTGCTAAGAAGACAAGTAGTCAAATTATCTTTCCTCATTAACAATACCAGGCAACCAATTATTAAGACTACATGTCACCAGCCAGGCTTCTCTGCTCTCTCTTCTACAGCTGATTTTTTTCCAGACAAGAGTTTCTCTTAAATAGTCAACAGTTACTACACAGTGATTCCCTCAGGGACCTTGGCTTCCACTGCATGAAGGGTATTGATTTGAGGAGAAAACCACATGAATTTGAGTGGCTTTGTCTGTTTGGGATACTATGCTGCTTGTTTAAAAAAGAAAAAAAAAAATCAAATCTTTGTTGCACTGCAACTGTGCAACGTTCCAGCTATTACCTGTGACCTTACTAAGGCATTTCCATTACATTTTGTGCCCTGTGTATGAGTTTCAGTGACAGCAATGCCCAGGAGCAGAATGTGAGCAGAAGAGCGATGGTCAATAGCTGTGGAGGGCCTCATTCTGAGGGAGGCACAGCTCACAAACTTACCTACCTTATATTCAGGTGGACTTCTTAGCCTCTCAATTCATTTTTCCTGTTTCGCTGTGGGGGAAAAAAAAAAAAAAAAAAAAAAAAACATTTCTCTGTCTTAGTAATTAAGGCCTTCTCCTTTAAGACGCAATAGTCTGTTAAACAGCTGTATTTTTAACAGCACTCCCAGGGTTGCCACTGCTTAGTTACATTAATATATCTTTCTCCACAATTGATTCATAAGGTTTCTGTTGCCTTTTCTGAGTCCAGCCTTGAAAGGCACTCTCATCCAAGAGGCCCTCTCTGCAACATACTGCTTTTATAGAGTTATTATAGGGTTTTTTTGGACTTACTCTTCTTCATAACGTCGGCTCCTGGTTTCAAGATGTCGCTATAGCATACATAGCTTTCCCTGATACGTTTTAGTAACCGTCTTTGGTTTTAATGTCTGTCAAATTAGACTTTAGCAATACTTTCCTTATTTAAGATAGATCTAGCTGAACTAGTTACCAGAGTCTATATTCCTTACTGCTTTCACAACTTATTGCAGTAGTTTCAGGTTGAGAACTGGTTTAGCTGGTCTCCGAATCTCCTCAGACACTGCTAGGTCACATATTTCTTTTGGACAAAATTATATCTCTTCCAGTTGTTTTCCCCATAAGCTTTGTACACTGTCCATCTTCTTTTGATGAGATCATACCTTTCCCACCACCTTATCTAAAGGTGGAAAGGTCTGTAAGACTGCTGTTTTCTGTCGCACTGAGTTACTTAAGGTAGGGGTTCAATTCTTTCCTGAGTTTTCTCCTTTCATCTTCAACCACAGAAACCTTTTCCATTTCTCAGATCTTCTCATGATCTGAGATTTGACCTTCAAAAAAATTGGAGATGGTGAAACATACGAAAAAAATTGCTTACTCTTTTTCAGGAAAACATTTTAGTGCGCAAAAATTTGCCAAATCCAGAATGGAATTCATCATAAAAAAAAAAAAAAAAAAAGAAAAAAGATAAAATTTTCTGTTGAAATAGTCCAGTGATTAAATCCATATTGGCTTTTCCCTCAAACTACAGCTGAATCACTAAGATCTGGGAATATTTTTTTCCTATGTCTTTTTTTTATTTATCCTACTGGGGCTATGTGCAAATATTCGCTGGAATAAGATTTAAGACTAATCACCAGTATAGTAGAAACACCAAATGAAATCTCAAGGGAAAAAGAATGCATGGGACAGGAAAAATGTCTTCTGCTAACTTTTATCCAGTCCAAATTTCCCTTTCTTAGGGAAAAGAATTTCTAACTATCCACTGCAACAAAGCTAGTTAAAATTTAAACCAGTCAAAATTAAAAATATGGCAGTGAACATATCAGTGGATAAAGAAATGTCAGAATATGTACAGAATTACCTATTTTTGGTTTTATACATTAAAGGGGCAAAGAGCTATTTAATCAAAGACTATTTTTTCAGGGAGAATTCAAAAGAGACAGAGATAATGATAACAAAAAAAAAAAAAAAAAAGAAGAGTTATATCTGGTTAGAATTCATTGCCAAGCATATCAGAATGACCACATATTCCCCAATCTGTTGCTCATCTGCAACAGATGTAACTTGTGACTTGGGTGTCCTTTCCCCCACCTCCTAAACCTGCCTTGCTCATTTAGATCAACTGCAAACACTATATTTTACTGCATGTTTATGTCTGTATAGTTCCTAATACAGTATTATAAATGCTTCTGCAGTAACACTGACAGCCAGAACCTAAATCATCCGCAGATTCAGATGTCTTTCACACATATATATATTTTCATAACAACAAAGCAAGGGCTTGGTGAACCTTTAAGTGACAGGTTTTAAATGTTCACTAGATACCAAAGAGATTTCTGAGGACTGAGAAGTAAGAAATAGAACTCCATTATTGGAAGAAAAAGCCCTAAAAGATAAACTAGGGAAGTGTAGGCCTAGTGTAGCCCAACATGAGCTGTAGAGAAAAAATCTTGATGGAGGCCAGTGGGAGAACACTTGCTAAAGTGTGGTTCATTAAAGATGACCAGCATAGTTTCAGTCAAGGGAGGTCATACTTAAGTAACCTGTTAGAATTCTTTGAAGAGGGCACTGACATGACAGATAAATAAAATTCAGTGGATATAATACACTTTTGGATTTTCAAGAAGCATTTGACAAGGGTCCACATCAGAAATCACTAACTAGGTAAAGAGTGTGCTAGATAGAAAACTGGGTAAAGAGCAAGAAACAAAATGTAGCCATGCATGGAAACATATTTAATTGGAAAGGAATAATGAGCAGAAGGCACAGGGGTCAGTTTTAAGACTACAGTTAATTATGCAGTACATATCATTGGAAAGAGGATGTTTTAAAATAAGATCTCTAAGGATCTGATCCAAAAACAATTGAAGTCAATAGTTTTGGGTTAGAAATAAAGTCTCAAGATCTGTCTAGTATTCTGCAGCTATGTTAATGTTTTAGAATAAAAAGGTCAGATTCAAAAATCTGTAGTTATTTAAATATTTGGACCAACTCATGGTAAATGTTTAATGAAAAAATGAGGAAAAAAGTTAAGTTTGCATAAGCATTCTTAATTCCCAGTGAAAAATAAGTGTTCATTAGGCCTGATTTCCCTTCAACTGTATCTTTACAATAGAGTAGCTGTGCTAAATATAAAAACTATCCAAAATATTTATCATAGAAAATATTTGGGATTTATCATGGAGAAAAATGTCTCTGAAACCATTATCCTATGATGCCCACCCCCAAACTAAATACCACTATATTAAATATAATGTAAAGCAAAACTGGTAGGGCAGCTAGAGTCTTAACCATTTGTTGAATTGTAAGTGACCAATTTATAAGGACTTAGTCCAAAGTTTTGGAAGAAAAGGTGTCTTTAACTGACCAATGGATTTGTGTTAGAATACTGCTGCAGCAGTGGGCACATGATTACACTACTTTTTACAAGCTTTTCTGGTTATGAGCACATGTGTTGCCATTAGCAGTATTTACATAACAAAATCTGTGCTGTCTTCTGTGGTTCAAGTCACCTACAAGGTCAGAACATTTTTCTGTTTACTTTTTTTATCTGTATTGGAAGGATTATGACATTGTTAGATCAGGACTATGCCAGTCTTGAACTTCAGGATGCAGAAAGAGGAGATTCAGAAATGGGTCAGGGTGGAAGTTTGATACAGAAGAAATAAATTCAGGGTAAGAATGGAGGAACTATAAGAAACTTCATTCTTTAAGCTCAGGCAACAGCCATCAGGAACACATTTGTCACAATAAAAGAAGGTTTGTGTGGGCTAATGGTAGTACTATTGCAATTAAAATGGTTTCCCTAGGAAAGGAATGTTGCCTGAATGCAGAAAACTATGAGAATTCCTTTCAGAAATTTCAGTAAAATAGAGAAAAGGAATCCCAGACAGCCTGCATCAAAAGGTGACTCACTGATCTCTCAACAAAATGTATTCTAGACTCACCAACACTGATTGCCATGGTCAAAAACTGCTGGAGTTCCTGGCTGCAAAGCTGACTGATAATGCAAGGTACCTCCAAGAACTGTTAAATCAATATCACTGAAGTTTTATTTCATAAAACAAATAGTAAAAACAGCTTCAAAACAGTTTTTCTTCTCCATGGAAGCCTTCTGCCACAGTTCTGAAGCAGTAGGCTAGCGAAACCCACTAGGCCGAGTGTTTTCTCTAACAATCATATCTAAGTATCAAGAATAATGGAGTTTGACTATCAATAATGATGTTTGGGGAATTTCACCTCAGCATTCTCAAAACCCTGAGGATCATGAGAATAAATGGAAGTGCATACTTCAGGCTTACTGTACAAGCATGAGGAAATACTCCTGAATATGTGGCGAGAACACATATCAATCAAATAATTCTGGAAGTGTCATGGAAATGCAGACTCATTACTCCACTTATGAAAAAATTTAGCTTAGAGTCTTTAATGGGAAGGTGTAGAAAAGGAGTTCATTGGAAATTCTTATAAGAAAAAAGCTCACATTTTCTAAGCATATCTTACTCCTTTAGCAGTATTAAGTCTGAGCTGGGAAGGGTACCAGAGAGCAGCCCTGATGTTCATTGAAGAACCTATGTTTTGGTGTACTTATCCATCATCCACAGAGGTGCATGGATCACTGCTAATAAGGATAAATGAAAAGAAGGAAAGCACTTTGGAGGTACCAAGGTGAGTCACTGTATGACACCAAAGATTTGTAGAGGGCTGTAACACATTCCTCCTCTGATTCTCAACCTGTTTTTTATCAGGATCTTCTTTTTGGAGAGAGAGAGAGAGTAATCAGGTGAAGACTGTTGTAGTCCTTTGAAGAGTCTGAAAAAGTGAATTTCTCTTCAGTACAGTGAACAAAACAGAGTATGAAAATCTATGACAGGTGTCAAGATGTTGCAAGAAGGGTGGGATTTGCTTAATGCTTCTCCTGTATCTGGATGTGCAGATAATGGAATTGCATTGCTGGGTGGCTCTTCCCCTCTCATATTACTGGAAGCGCATACCATATTCCACAGTGCTAGTGGAGAGTATGTGCATATTTTCCCATTTCTGCGTATTGCCCCATCTATCCTAAATAAACCCACCCTTATCTGTCATCTTGACTGTGGCTGGTTCAAGTGTGTGTTCCACAGCTAATTTAATTGATACTAAGAGTTCCTGAGGGTTAGGTTAAGAATGATGGATTAATTGCTGTTGTTTATGCTAACCATCTCATAGATAATTGAACAGGTTTCTTCAAGTGCATAGCAATAAATGCAAAGCTCTGCAAGACCAGGATATTAAGTGTTGAAGATGAGCTCAGTTCAGAAGTGGTATGAGACTGAAGACAGACTTAAACTTATGAAGTGAATATTGATAAAATTTCACTTTGACCATAGAAGTCTTAAGTATTGCTTGTACAGATCTTGCTATGGTGGAAGGCTTTTTCTCCCTAAGCATGCAGAGCAGCACAGACAAGCCTTGATACAACATATTCCTTGTAATCTTTTTTCTTACATTTAGGAGAGAACTTAATTTAAATGCACAGTTTGTGGGTCACCAAAGCACTAGATAATAATTTGGCCAACTGGTAGTCTTTCCAGCCACAGACCTTATCTGACAGGTCCACACTACCATTTTAAGGAGTTGCAGCTTGTCTCTAGCTTTCTTTTCTAGATCTTTTCAGTGAAGCTGTATGTTGAATAGCTTTCAGAGATATGTGACTGCTGTAGGTTGGGAGAGTTTCCTCCACATTTAATATGGCAGAACAGATCTCAGTAGATTACATTTTTTTTAAATCAATTTCAGGTCTTTAAAAACATAAAAAGAAATATCTTGTATGGGGGAATCAATCAGCACTAGGAATTAATTAAATTAGGGGAATAATTGGTTTTGAATGAATAGAATAAATAAAAAGAAAGAAGAAGAAATGATTAACTGAATAATAAGTAATAAACTACTGTTCAGAAGAAGGTGAGATAGGTACTAGAGACCCTGACTCACAGCCATGAGCAATAAAGAGAACTTGATGATGCGTGGGCCATCTGCCTCTGGAAAGGTTGCAGGGATTCCTGCAGAAGTACCTCTCTAAGAGGACTTTATTTCTTTCATGAGAAATGCAAGGAGAAGAACAGAAGTTCAGTGGGACACCAATCACTGAAGAGTAACTTAGGATACTTCTGGTTTCATTTTAGGTATGAGTGCTGTTGTAAGAAAAGACACTTGACTAAAAGTAATAGTTTAATAAAGTCAATAAAATATATTTTTTGTATGAGTAAAAGTTTTATAAAATCCTTCTTATTTTACAAGTTAATAGCTTTTTGGAATCAATTGAATCAAACTATGATTTAGTAAATCAAAACATCAAAAAATATTGCTTTGCATATTATGAGATGGTAGATACTCAAGTGTTGGTTTGGATTAGTACAATCAATTTTAGAATTTTGTCATTGGACATAGCTTATAGAAATAAAAAAATGATTTGCATATCATATATTTGTCTCAGGAAATAGTCTTAAGATTGTGTCTGGTATAACATTTTTCTTGTATATTGTTGAAAGTGATCGTAGGTTTTAACGTTTCCTCTATATTTTTGAAAGTGAGCATAGGTTTCCTCAGGCAAACAAACAAACAAAATCTACAAGGGCTAGATAGGTTTTTTCATTTAAAATAGAAATAAATAATCCATTACAACTGTACACACACAAAAATCTACAATAAAAAATGTGCACTGAATAAAAAAAGGAAATTTGCAAAGTTAACCATTTCTTTTAAACTTTCCGAAGGATGCATGAACAGTGAATACGAAATGATTGCAAATGTTATGCAGAAATGTCATAACACCCCATTGTCATGCACAAGGTACATGTTCAAAAATCAAAATCTAGTTTCGCCTACATGTACTGACTGTGCCATACTAGTTGAACTCCACCATTCTTAACCCTTGCCTCCTGTGGGAAATACGTATATTCCTATGTCATGAATGGAAATATATTACTGCATCGCCAGCCCTCCCTCTTTTCCAAGAGAGGAGTGGCTGGGGCCCTCGATGGGAAACACTGCCTTAAGGTTTTAACAGATAATAAAACAAATGGATGCTTATATACTGACTGATTTAAATATTTCAGTGCACATCATTGGCTGCTTTTCCGTAGTTGTCACTGGCCTACCAAGCTTTGCTTGGTTTACGCTTCAATAGCTCATTACATTCATATAGAAGCAGTGATAATTCTGGTCTTAATCCACAAGGCAATCCATACCAGTACACCCCCCTCACCACACACCTACACGTAAAGGAGAATTCATTAGAAATCCACTATAACATAACAAAATGCAAGGAAGGAATCCATGGCTCCCAGTATGTGGATTTTTAATTTTTTTTTAATTAAGAAGCAATTATCATATAATTTAATTTAATTTGACTAAGACAGATTGCCATTAAAGACTCTAGGTCAGAAAATGCTTGTTTGAATGGCTGTATCATAATGAACACCAACTACTCCAAGACAAAAAGCAAGTACAAAAAAGGCATGTACAGATATGTGCAAAATGCCTCTATTTCCACACAGTTAAAAAGCAGTCGTCTAAATAGTTTGGCCTGAGTTTAAGTTGTTGATAAAATTAGAAGACTCTTTGAAGGACATTAAAGTTGTATAAGTCTGAATATGTATTTTTCTGAGAGAAAAAGGACTGTTCTGAGGTAGCGGATAGGCCTAATGAAATAAAGAGGTGAGAAGTAGTGTGGGGATCCCACTTGTGACAATTTGACTACAAGTTTAACCTGAATAAACTCATAAACCTTATTTGAGAATTAGATATCAAGAATTAAATAAGAAAGCTTACTCTCAACTGTATGATTTTATAGTAGTAAAATAGCCAAGTATTTCTTTTTTTCTTTCTGGACATTAATAATTGGAAAGCTTCACTAATCCTACAAATGCTACAGTTTTGTTTTTTATGGGCTGGTAAAATGAGCTTTGGATTTATCTATGGTAGTATGAACAAAGTGATTTTATTCCTACACACAACATTTAGGAGTCTTTGGGAGGGAAATTCAAAGGCTACTCATCATAAGCAGCACATTTATTGGCAAAACAGATTATCTTTTTTCCTGTTTTAAAGAGCCAGTTAGAACGAAGAGAAAATGATCTTCCCTCACAGCCTTTCCTTTACTATGTCACAAATCAAATTTCATTAAATATGCAAAAAAAAAAAAAAAAAAAAAAAAAACCACTAAACTAGCATGTATATCAAAAGAGTTTACTCTCTTAATAGCTGTGAATAACTACTTCTTACAAAAATGCAGAACATCCAAGAATAAGACTTTATTTCTAATTCCTTGTATTTTGAAAGGAGAAAGAGAATCATAACTAAGAATTTTCTTCTGAGTTTAAAGTGAATCCAGAAATGTTTCTCTCTCATTCTTTCAGAAGCTTTGATGAACTCACTGTTATAAAAACTCCTTATTAACATACCACAATTTTTTTGTCCCTTATTACTAAACAATTCAGCAAGTGGGCTTATTTAGAGAATAATTTTATTTTTATTGCTTATATTTACTACACAAAAACATTTCCAAGCAAACGTTTGCAGTGTTTTATACACAGTGTAGCTGGAGCGCAAATGATTGGCACTAAACATTTCAGATCTGCTGTTATGTTCTTGCCACCACATTTACATGACTATTTCAAGGTGGTCTCTTTGGACCACTGGAAAGCTGCTCTTGAAACAATAATAAAATGTCAGAAGGGGGAATGATGCAAGTTATTGAGAACTACTAGGAAGAAACAGAAATTAGTCCACACAGTGTAATAAAGAACTTTATTAATAAACTGTGCAATTAACAGTATTATTTCTATCCTGTTTTTCTCACTTACCTAGCATTTTCATTTCTTCCCTTCTATGTCTAAACCCACACTGGTCTGGCCTAATGATATGAGCTGATGCAAATAAGTATGTCTTTCATGCTCTGCTCTGTTTTTTTATTTAAGGTTATTGGACATTATCAGTGTTAACTGATTCTCAGTACATTAGTGTGCTCTGATTTATACACACTAGCTAGGAATAAATAAAGGCAATGCAAAATTAAGCATAAGTTTTGACAATTGATTGTGTTTATCCCCAGAGAAGGCAGGCAAGCTCGTCAGCAAATTATTCATATAGAGCAACAGTTTCACATTTTAAGAGTAGAATTTACACAGAATTAGAGGTCATTGATTAAATCTTTCTATGTAAATGAATCCCTAAAATATAAATGAAATATTGAAAATGAGAGATCTATAATATTATTCCACTATTCCTGTTCCTTTTGTTGCTGCCAGCACCTGTGTTGGCTTACTATAAACTTCCATAACCTAGAAGCCAGACTCTAAGCTGTTTTTTGGCCCACATTCCCCCTTCAGATATGAAACAAAAGCCAGAGAATAAGCAAAAGTGACTGATATTCCTGCCTTTCAACTTTCCTTCATGACATATTCTGCAGCACAGTTGAATTTGACCTCTTCTTCTTCAGTACCACCTAAATGGTACTAACAAGAGATTGAGCATAATTTTTCTTATGATACCTTGTAATGTACAGGAAAAAATAGTGAGCTAGGAGACTATAAATTCTAAACCAGTCTATCCCACCTCTTGTCTACTTCAAAACTGTTACTCTATTTGCCAGCAGCATTGATGTTATAGAAGAGAAGCAAGCAAAGTTTCTTGCTTTTTTTTTACCGAATACATTAACTGAGGTCACACAAGGTTACATCTGGGAACACTACCTAGTTTAATGCAAAAGCTCCAAGTAACACTCAGACACTCTGCCTGTCAGAATTAATGTTCCAAACCAATGTTCATAGCTGTCTCATCTATTATAATCAGGAGATGCTATTCCACTCTCATGAATCTTGTTCCATGCCGTTCGGGCAAAAAGTTTCTTAAACCTCTGGCAAAACACATGCACAGCTGCTAGATAATAACAATCTGTTAATCTCCATAATGAACTTTTAATATTTCAAGAATTGGAACCTTTTATATGCCCAAGGAATTTTCTTTCACCGTATTATTTGTATACCTTCTTTTGCCTCTCTCTGCTTCCCCAAGAACATCTTTAAGCAGCTGAGTTACTTGTGTCACACAAAATACTCCTCATCTTTCAGATAAACTCCAAGGTTAAAACTAAATTATGTCATCTGTTTCATTATATGACACAGAATACTGGCACAGATCTTTTCGTCATTTCAGCTGGTACTGCCATACTCAAGTATTAAAAATTAAAGCTGTCTAAGAAGCAAATCAGGTGCCTAATGTGGGAGAGTGGGAGAATTTGGGAGCTGAAGGCCAGGGCAATACTGCAGCCAAAGAAACACCCACTGCTTGAGACACTTTATGCTTTTGTCTTGACTAAGTTAATTAGTTCTGTCCCGTAGCATGTCTCACCTTCATTTGGATTTAGAAACTAAAATTCCTCACTAAAATTCCCTACCAGGATTTATACATGAGGCTCACTTGCTCCACCCATCACAAGAGATGGCAAGTATTGTACACTGAACCTCAGATACTCTTAATGCCATGTTGAAGACCGTACAAGAAGTGCAAAGCAGAATGGCAGCTTGAACCTCAACTTCCCACAGCCAAAATTATTTCCCCATAAAATGCAGTGCAGATTCCAGCTTGAAGAGAAGACACATTTGTATAAGAGAATAAGAGGAAATGATGCTCACTTGTCAGGTTCTCAGAAGGTGAGGGAGCTATAGAAAAAAACAATTCCATTTAAGCTCTAAAATAAGCAAAAACAGGCATATAAATCAGAAATGTGTTCACACAAGGGATAGAAAATCTGGTGCTTTCTGAATGTAAGTCATGATCGAATCCATTCAAAAACTCCTTGGTGAGGTGGGAATGGCTGCACTGGTTTCTCTGCCACAGAATATATTACAGAACTGGTGCTGCATGCATAGCTGGCTGAAAATGTGTTGCTTAATTCAGCAACGAACTGTGGCTAAAATTTTCATGATAAATGCTATGGCAACCCAGCCGTGTTGTGTGGATTATCTTTGTAGATTAAAAGACTTTGATTCATGGGTTTCAGCTCATACAAAAGAGTGCTAACAAACATACATATAATCAATAGTTTATATATATGAGTCACATTCCTTGTAAACACCCACCATCAGCAATATTTATATTCATTGCCATACACACACATAACACATGCATAAACATGCACACATAGAAGACACCGGCCAGCATATATAAGAATATTCAGAGGAGGAGTATTGTGGATTTTGTGTTTTCTCTCTTCATTTAAAGATGAATTCCTATTATTTTGATCTATACAAATCTGAAGATTAAGACTATAGAAGAATGTATTGGAAGATAAAATTAAATCTGAGTATTCATGTAAAACATTCCACGTTAAATAGTGTGTCTGCTTATTCAACCAAGGAGACAGAGACTTGTTCTCTTTAACTGCCATAGTGCAGACAACTCTAATCTAATTATATGTATATATTTAATAGCTTTTGTAAATAGTGCAAAATTATTGTTATGGCTAGAGGTCTGAAATATCTGACTTTTTAACAAAAAAATGAATTTTTTTATGACAAAAAAGATTTGTTTGAAACAGGAATGTGTTAAATAAAATCTCAGATTAGTGATGTTCCAGAGTTTTCATTTTTTGAAACCTACATACACCGCAAAGACAGAACAGAGAGCATATGCCTTCCCCTTCCAGAAACACTTCCCTCCTGCTTGTGGAGGTGACTGATAGACATTTCTTTGTAAACCTGCACATCTTTCTTTAGTTGCTGTCTCTCCTTAAAAAGTGAAACTACAGTCCAAACAGTTGAAGAGCTGGGAGGAAAGCGGGGCATGTTCATACGATGCTGCGGGAGTGCTCAGAGGAACTGCTTTGGGGCCTAGAAGGCTGTTCTGCAGGAGTTCACTAGCTAGAGGAAATCAAGATGTGGATCTTCATCTAAACTATGTAAAACTACAAATAGTGATGACTTGATACTCAGATTCAGGGAGCAACGTAAGCTTTCCAAATGCTGGATCTAACAGCACACATTAGCAACGACTCATGAAGAAAGGCATAGGTGCTCAATGGCTCTGTTTCAGAAAAGGTGCCATGGTGCCATGGTTTTGCAATGCTCAGAGCTGCAGCACTTGAAAGCTAGGTGCTTTGCTCTGCACTTGGAATTTGCATCACTGATTTTGGACTCTAAAATTTCCTTTATATTAAACAGAAGAAAACCAGGCTCCCAGGCCAGGATTCACAGTAAACAGCATATTGAACGATAGAATACTTAAAACAGCCAAGAGGGAATGCCAGTGAAAAGCACTTTTCTGAGACCATTGTTTCAGAGTCACTTTGCTGTAACATATATCTGTGTAGTTACAGACAGAAGCAACCCCTGTCTTCTTCCTCTCCTGCTAACGATGCTCATTCCGTCTCTTTCTTTCTAGAAGCACAAATGAGTGAGTGGTTAGACAAGGGAACTGATCCAGGTGAAAATAAACTCATTTTTGATGTGGTTGGCTGTATGAACTCAAGTCAAAGAACAGCATGAGAAGTTGAGCAGCTGGGGACAATAGTGGTGAATACAAGATTGTCCCCATCTGTGCAGTGGAATGAACGCAATACTAAAGTGACAGTATATCCAAGACTTGAAAGTCTAGCATATATTCATCATAGCTGACTAGTCTTTCTAGGCTTTTTCTAGGCTAGTCTTTCTAGGTCTTTCTACAGTCACAGAGTCCTTCAAAAAGGAGTTCAAATACTCAGGTTTGACTTTGTTCTGAATTGTTCTATAAGATTATGCTTCTTTCCACTGGCAGTAGAGGGAATCTAGAGAAATTAAGCAATTTAGTTACATATACAGGCAGATTACTATATATGTACTCCACTACCTATCCAGATTTAAGCAATTCTGACAAGCTCTGATTTACAGCTTCTTCTAGGTACATAATTTCATTTTTTTTCCCTCAAAGCACAGAAAAAAAAAAAACGTTGTAACTGAGAGACCTAGTTTTTTGATTGATAAGAATTAAGCCACCATTCTCAGAGTTCCTCTTGCAGAAGAAATAACTATTTGTGTGATATTATGGTGAGAGGAATCTCTATCATTCTTGTTAAACTCTGTTAAACAGATTTTTTTTTCCATCAGGAATGCAAAGTACATCAGAAAGAGGGAAAAACAGGCTCATAAAAAAGGCGTGATTCAAGTCTAGTAGTTCTTACATGTTGATGCCTGTATATTCAGTTATATGTCCTGTTGGATGTGAGGAAATTAGAATTTTCCTAAACAGCTTTGTCATCCTCAGCTCAGAAAAGAAAAGGACTTCTAATCATTCAGGATAAAATTCACCTTACCTAATTTTATCCAACCCAAAGTAAGACATCTGGCTGGTCCAAGCTAATCATCTATGCTAATCGTCTTCTCCTTATAGTCACTGGAGTAAAAGAGATTACAGATAGTGTTCCACTCTTCGTCTTCTGTATTTCAAGATGGGATAAAATGGCAGTTTGAGGTATTTGCCTTTAGTTACTGCTTAAATCAGGTTAAAGCCATACTAAAAGTTTAAGTGTGACTATAGCATATATACTCAAAACCCACTTATCTTCAACCAAAGTACAAGTAGCAGTTAAAAAATGTAGATTAGTCATTTAAATAGCCTGTGGCTCAGGAGGACAAATATAGTTACTGTTGAAATACTGCAGCATTTCTCTTGGTCTCTGAGCCAGCCAGGAGAAAGCTACCACAGGTGGGCTTATATACAAAGCTGTCACACTTCCAGTGTGATATATAGATACATACATATATAGCAATATAAGCATATCCTAAGAATACAGCTGTACTCATTGCAAAGCAAGATCCAGACATATGAAATATCTCTAAATAGTCTAACAACTTCCATGAAGGAAAGTTAAGTTGGAGATATTCAACTTTTTACTGAAAAAAGTACGACACAGAAATCTCCAGATGCCAGGGACTTTGGCAGCCTAGCTTCAAGAAATCATGTCTATAATTACCAGCATTTGTGTAATGCTTTCAAATATACAAGATAACCTCCTAAGAAATGTGATCTGATCAAAGTAATTCTACCTGTACTGGCTGAGTAGGAAGATGCCAAAATGAGTTTGCAGAAAAATGAACAAGAGATATGAGGAAAACAACATATTTTTTTAATTTATTCTCTGCTTCTTTAGCAAAATGGTCATCCAGTTAAAATTGTTTAAATTGTGTAGATATTGGATATTTCATGCTATATGTATAATATTTCTTAAAATAGAAGAAAAAAATCAATTGTAAACATGTTTGGCTTTCACATTGTGGAAATCTTCCATGAGGTAACAAAAGCAGTGGAAAAAAATCAATTTGTTGTGGCTTCTGTAGCTTTATGCAAGCTTTCCTCTTTTTGCTTCATTAAAACTGTCTTCAAACTGAAATAAGGGAGTCAGTTCATTACAAGTGGTCAACAGCTTTTTTGCTTGTTTATGTTATTTGACACAGGAATACAATAAAGGTTCATGACCTTACCTAACATAAATCTAGCTTACTAAAATGTTACATATGTTTTCATCTGGGAAAGTTGCTGTTTGAGCTAAGAATAGGTTTCTTTGGCTGAAAAAAAAAGATGTGGACTGGAACAAATTGACTATCTGGGGAAAAAAAAAAACCCTCAACCTTCTCTTGTGTGTGGAAAGTTCACAAGCATTATAAAGAACAAGAGCATTAACACTGAGTATCTGAGGATGGCTTTTCTTTACTTTCAGATCAAGGAATGTCTGGTAATTTCCATGGCTTGACATAGACCTTGAAGACTCTTCAGACATTTTCTTCATGCCTATTTGGAATCCTTTGAATTCTCTTTAATTCTTTTTTTTTTTTTTTCCCCTGAGTCTGACGTCATTATCTTGGGGAGGGAGGGAACCCTCAGTGACACGATAGAGTTAAGTAGGAGAATGATACACTACGTGACCTTAGGTTAGGACAACGTTAGCTCTAAAAGAGATAGCTAATTTATAAGATTATTTAAGATATGTCAATATTTTTACAGTTGAATTTCTTTGACAACTGCATTTTTAGTGCAACATACTTTGATTTTCAATTTCCTTTATGTGGGGCATTAATAGCATGTTAAACTGTATAGATTATAATCAATGTATTGTAATCATTATATCTTCATGCATATTTACATGTGGTAATTAAACTCTGCTTTGTATTTGTTAGTTTATTTTTTATGGGAGCCACATTGCCTCATAAAATTTCATATTAACTTTCAATGACTTTTTAAAAGGAATTCTACAGACAACTTTAATGTGACTGTATTGAGGCTTGCCACATTTAAACATGTATTAACTTTAGTCTTCTTCTGAAGGTGTAAAATATCCCTTAGTACTGGAACTAGTGTATTCTACTATGGAAGAATATTTAGGGTTTCTGAGAGTAAATGATATTCTCTTGAATTTGTGTTCTCTGATGCACCAGTAAAGAAGCGGGGAGGGTGGCAATAGCTCCTGGCACTCATTGTTTGTGCTAAATTGAAACAGCTAGACTAAGCAGTCTAGACTGACTCTGAATTCTGAAAAAAACTCTGCCTTAATAGTTTAATCAAAGCATTTCATCATATCTTTGTCACTGGGAAGATATTAAGCACGTCCTTTTACAAAAATAAGCAGGAGTAGAATATGAATTGGACATTGGAAATAAAACAAGTGGGAAAACTCACTGCCAGAGGACATGATGGGAACCAACACTCACATGCACAGAAGTCATGTAATTTCTATTTACTTGTAGAATGAACCCAAAAGCCTGCAAGTAGCAAATATTTCCCAGTCATCTGAACAGAAAAAAAGGAGGGAGAAAGTGAGAGAAGAAAGCGAGAAAAAGCGAGAGAAATCAACCAAGCAAGTCAAATCTGCCCAACCTTATCACAGAAGCAACACAGATTTTCTCCCAACAGTACCTGTAACTCAGATTTTAGACTGGATGAAAACCTACTTTCTCACATCAAGCGACTTCTAATCTCTAGCGGTGTCTTAGTTTCTTCTATTCTTCCCACAGACCAGTTATTCCAAACTTCCTGAAGTGAGACTCCAAATTATGATTCCTAGAGCCATAACGAGAGCAGTACTAACCATGGACCCCCTTATAGAGAACGGCAGCTCAACCGAATCATGATCTGCAGCTGTGAACAGCTGTACGTGTCTTTTATAATTCATCTGACGTTATTGATCAAGGAGTATAGGCAGTTCTATTAGGATGGTTGCTTTTCAATGGCTCTCTCTCGTGTTGTTGGACATAATTAGGAAAACACACACCTTAAAGGAAGATATTCTGTGTACATTGTTTACGCTCATACCTATAATGCAATTGTTAAACCCAATTGCTTGAAAGAGTTTTCCGTTGTTTATATTTTAAAACAGTATGCTTTAACACTATTTTCCTTTTGCTATGAATTCCATTGAATTGCTAATCCCAGGAAAAACTGATAACTACTAGCTCACTATAATGCAATCCTTTCATCTTCAAATAGTGCAGAAGTGGTAATATGCCACTCTTGAAAATCTTTTTTTAATCCTTTCTTCTTTTAGAATACAGAGCCTTGAAGATTTATCACAGTTCCATAGATTTCAAAAGAAGACCAAGGCTTTGTGGTGTCAATCCATAGGACCATAAGGATGCTATTTTGCTGGAGCTATATTGTATTTCTGAAGTCGAATGAGGAAATTGAGTTACAGCAGTAAAATATATCATCTTATTACTCAATTATCATATAAAGCAAGCAAAGTCTTAATACTTAATACTCTTTTTTTTCTTATTTTGGATCTTTAGTCACTGAATTATTTTCAAGAATGTAAATTTGAGTAGTTCACAGCTTTACTTTCATGAAACTAAAGTATAAGATCTTTTTTCCTTTGATTTTTTCTTCGCAAAATATCTATGTGCTCAGTTCTAACTCTTCACTTCATATAACTCTTTCTTTTTCACTTCAAGAATAATACGATTTGCAAAACTAGTCACGGATGCTTTATCATGCTAATATTCATTTATCTGAGCTACACTTTTGGCACTGTTATTTCTGTAGATTACCATGACTGTCTATTTTGGAGCCAGATGTTTATGTTTATATGGATGTGCAGTAATGATGAAGGGTAGGTCCAAGCAGTCTCCTTGTACTCACCAGGTAACAGCACGCTTTCAAAGGACTTTTTGATCCCTGAATGACTAATTACGGTTCTGCAGTTTCAGTTACTTGCATCTAACAAGAAGAGACCCTGTAATAAAAAGAAAAAGAAAACTAAATAAAAATATTAAACATCAAGGACACTGCATGACAAACATACTACAAAAATAACTGAAAGAAAAGAAATTAAGTGTCTGCGACTGAGGAGAGACTGCCCACTTAAAAAAGCTTAGGTGAGCTGTAAACTTCTTTAAAAGTGAGATATTTGCCTGGGATGACTAAGCTCTTATAATGTCACGTAACATGAAGATTGCTGCTCTTTGGAATTCCCTATGTGACCCATGAAACAACAGATCACTGTAAGAACAGCGGCAGAATTATCTGGCTCTGCTGTTGATACAAATAAATTTATTGCTGTTGATATAAGGCTTACAGAAATTATTACTCCAATACTTTCAAGCCACAGATTTCTTAAAAAAAAAAAAAAATCAACCCACAGAAAACAAAACCTGATAGCGTCTCTTTCTCTTCTCAGCCTGGAAAGTGTCTCCCTCTCTCTTTCTCTGCAAGGCTGCTTTGCTCATACAGTTCCGATGCAGTGGAGCATGGCGTCATGAGATGCTTATTCCTGAATTTAAATGGAGTGCAACGATAGCGATCCTCTGCGAAAACGAGAACAAGGTCCCGATCTGGCTTGGGCCACCTTCAACATCATCAGAGGTGAATTAAGAGGATTTGGCAATTCCATGGTCGGCTTCAGCACAGATCTTCCTAGATGCAGCTGTTGCAACCAGCCGAGTACCGCGGCAGTGCTCCACACGAACACATACGCATGGACGTACATATACACACAGACACACGTACAACTTCCTTGTATGCTGAAGCAAACTCCTCCCACGCTCTATTCCCAGCACATATCTAAATGGCTGTTTTATACATATTAACCCTGTGAAATGCTGTAGGACTTTGCTATTCACCTCCCAGATAATAAACTATCCGTTAGCAAGCCTGTCACACAGTTCACAGATCAAAGAATCAAGGTGTCACCAGCCTTCTTTAGTATAGATATCACTGGTTCTTTACTGCCTAGTTATGCTTGTGTAGCCCTTAGACTTTTTTTTGTCTTGAGGTTACTTACTCAAGTGCTCTGTTTTCCTTTTCACTGCCTGTGTGCCACAGGCTTTCTGACTGAAAAATATCACACAAAAAAAATGCAACAGTGCCTTGCCCCTCTCATTATTTAACTCATTTTCCTCCCATTTTGCCTGTCTGCTTCTGAACACAGTCAGTTTCCTGTAAAAAAAATAATAAAATAAAGGCATAATTCTGAACTTCATATAAAAATGTAATTACTAGATCTTTGTCTATACAAAGATAATTTTAGAGAGACTTATTCTCTTTCACTATATATTCAATAGTTTTGATGACATAATTTGGATTCTCTCTCTCTCTCTCTCAAAAAAAAAAAAAAAAAAGAGTCTGGGTGGGAGTAATGTGTATCTTTCCTCGGTAGAACCAGAAAGCAGCTCATTTTTCTATCTGTGCTTTTAGACTTGGTTTCCATCACTTATTTAAAAGGGAAGCATGATCAACAAGTTCTTGTACAACTCTTTCTGCCAAGATAGTGCCTGTGCCAGTAATTTACAAGTGATAAGCTACAGCTGTGATCTCCAGCTCTTGAGCTGTTTTGGTATTTCAGTAATTACAATTTCATTAACATTTAAAGGGAATAGTCAGCTCAATATCCATAAAAGACTCTTTTGTAAACCGTGGATCCATTTTACATTTGCATTTGACATTTGATAAACTCTACACCTAAACTCTGAGTCACAGAAATGAGGTGTCACATACAGAAATAAATAACCCAGACATAGCTTCTTAGTAAATCTACTAAGCTGTAGAACTAATGTCCAGGACTGGTAATCATATGAAGAGCACCTCTTTTGCAGTCTTGTATTCGTTTGAAACTTGAAACATGTATTCTATGTCTTTATTTTGTACATATGACATCTACTGATATTTAGAAGAAATACAAGTGGGAGGCTGGATTAATAATGGAAAAACCATTGGGTCAGACATGTGACTGTATTGTCTATATGTATGTAAAAAAACAAATATATGTTTCTAACATCCCAATTTTTCATTTTTACAGCAGTCTTCCTTTTCACTATCATTCTCCTTAGCAACTGCATCTATACTTTGCATAACCTGCAGCAATTAACTAGCATCAACAAAGAAACATCATGGGCAATATGGTGGTAGGAGTAGATGATAGGTAGTAAACAGTAAATTAAATTCAGTGTAGATAATTATAAATTGATGAACATGGGAATAAACAATCTTAAATTCTGCATACACTATGAACTTCAGAACTAGACTGTTCTATAAAAATGCTAGCCTGATGCTCATTAGCAGTCAGGAAAGCAAATTAAATGTTAGGATCCAGTAAAAAAGCAATAAGGAGTAGAGCATAAAATATAACTGTCCTGTTATATAAATTCATGGTTCTTTCACATCTTGTATACTATGTACAGTTCTGATCCCCCATTTCTAAAGACTGTAGTAGAATTGGTGAAGGAGCAATAGACTGTGACCAAAGCCACCAAGGGTATAAAGTAGTTTCCATATAAGAAATGATTTCCCATACAGAAATGATTCAGGACTTTTCATCCTGGGTTACTAAGTTACTACTTAGCATCCTGCTAGTTACTAAAGAGGGTTATGACAGAGATCTTTAAAGCTCTCTGGATCTGGATGTGTGACATCCATAAATTGAACAGGAAATTCTTGTTCGCTGTCCCTTCCAATTAAAAAAAAAAAAAAAAAAAAAGGAGAGAGAGAGAGAGGTCGTGCAAACAAAGTAGGCATTAGATTATCAAATCTAAAAGATGATGCTTCTTCATAGTGTGTAGTCCAACACTGGAATTTCTTGCCATAGGTATGTGGATGCCAAAACATTATTTGTGTTCCAAAATAAGTTCCTCAGAGAACAAAACACATTCTGACAACGTGATGTCTCTAGTTGAGGAAATTTCTGATCAGTGAATTTTTGGAGGCTGCAGAGTATTCTGGAAAAAGTTCACTTAAGCCTTGCAATGATCTTACATTCTTCCCAAGGCACCTGCTCTTGTCAACTGTCAGAAGTAATATGGATGCTGTGAAGTTGTTTGGTGTGACCAAAAGCCCTGATCTTATATTCTTGTGAAATAGTCCTTTGAAACTCCTGAAGCAACCTGAAAACACACCATGTTGTTTACTGATCATGCAAATAGAGTTTTCTGTTTTTCAACAAGGTTCTTTTATACCAAGAACATCACCATACATAAACACTTCAGAAATTCTCAAAGGCGCAACTGGCTAACTTTTGTTATCTTCTAAGAAATCATCTTAAAAGTTTACATAGTACTCTGAAAGCCCTATGAACCTTGGTGAAAAAGTTAAGGCACTGGCACTAATCTAGTAACAGTTAGCAAGAATGATTTGAAACCATGCCATTTCACATAAGATATACTCTTTAATGTTTCAACATTATTGAGTAATTCAATACAAAAAGCCATCTGATTGCTCAGTTCTAGTAAAGACCTGAATCATATAATTTTATTTTCCTGAAAACTAAGGGGAACACTAAAAGGTAAAATATGCTTCTGTATTACACCCCCTAAGCTACAAAATTAAACATTACTAAGTCAGTGAGAGCTGAGATTTCTACATTTTTCATATTTATGACTTCGTTCTATGAGCTTTTGAGTAATTTACAAGGAAAACAGAGAAATAGAGATTTGTGTGCAGCTGCAGGTCTATGATCTTGTTGGGATCACAGAAACATGGTGGGATAGATTGCATGACCCAAGTGCTGCAATGGATGGATACAGGCTCGTTAGGAAGAACAGGCTAGGATGGTAAGGAGGAGGAGTTGCCCTTTTCATGAGATGGAGCTCTGCCTAGGGAAGGATGATGGGCTGTCTGAGAGCATCTGGATAAACATTAGGGAGGGACTAACATGGGTGACATTGTTGTGGATGTTTGCTATAGGTCACCTGATCGAGAAGTAGATGAGGCCTTCTACAGACAGCTAACGGTAGCCTCAGGTTTGCAGACCCTAGTCCTTGTGGGGGACTTCGGCCACCTGATATCTGCTGGAAGGACAACAGAGCAGGGCACAAGCAATCTAGAAGGTTCGTAGAGAGGGACCTTAACAGACTGGAGAGATGGGTAGAGAGGAACCTCCTGTTGCCTCAACAAAGGCTAATGCAGGGTCCTGCACCTGGGGAGGAATAACCCCATGTACCAGTACAGGCTGAGGGCTGACATGCTGGAAATAAACCCTGCGGAGAAAGACTTAGGCATCCTGCTGGACAACTAGCTGACCATGAGCCCGCAGTGTGTCCATGTGGCTAAGAAGGTGAATGGTATCCTGGGCTGCATTATGAACAGCATTGCCAGCAGGATGAGGGAGTTAATCCTTCCCCTCTGCTCAGTCCTGGGAGGCCACATCTGGACTGCTGGTTCAAATTCTGGAGAGCCTTAGAGAGAGAGTTATAGAGTTACTGGAAGGAGCCCAGCAAATTGATACTAAGATGCTTAAGGGACTAGAGCGTCTCTCACAGGTGTAGAAACCTGTTCCGCCTCGAGAAGAGAAGGCTTAAGGATGATCTCATTAATACCTGAAGGAATGGGGTAAAGCGAATGGGGCCAGACTCTTTTCAGTGGTGCCCAGTGACAGGATGAGAGGCGATGAGTACAAACTGAAACACAAGAAGTTCCATCTGAACATAAGGAAAAAAAAATTTTTCCTGTGAAGGTGACTGAGAACTGCAACAAGTTGCCCAGAGAGTTTTCCATCCCTGGAGCTATTCAAAAGCTATCTGGGCATGGTCCTGGGCAACATGCTTTAGGTGACCCTGCTTGAGCATGGGGTTTGGACTAGATGATCTCCAGAGGTCCCTTCCAACCTCAACCATTCTGTGATTCTGTGAATTTGCACATTCTTGAAATGACAGGTATTTATATATGCACAACATGTTGCTACAACACTACTCACTGCCTAAACGTTGGAAGTTAATAAATGTTTGCTTTTTAACAATACCTTTCTGACTTTTTAATCTTGTAAAGAAAGATTTAAAAGAAGGTAAAGATAAAAAAATGATGTGATGTAAGTGTCTAGATTTTTTCCTGTTATGCATAAGCAATGACTGAGGATGAATGAATGATCAAAATAAATTATTTATTTACTATGTTTTGATTTTTAAATATTTGGGTCTGTGAATAGATCTCAATTTCTCTGAATTAGTTTATTATTCAAAAATATTCACTGAATAATTTTTGATAAAGTATACAGTATATTATGCCTGTGAACAGTTCCTTCATTAACAATTCAAGGTATTCTGAATGTTATATTCATATGGAAATTCATATACATTTCAAAAAAATGTGTATTTCCTGCAGGAGTCATAGCTAGTGAGATCTAGTGAGATTCTTGTAGGCAATGGAGCTCTGAAAATTCAGATCAATTGAAGATCTGGCCTCATTTTTTGGTTAAAATAATTCTAATTTCTAAATTAATAAATCATTATTTGTAATTGTTCTCTGATATTTACTGACCATTTGCTGTTTTCGCCATCAGTCAAATAAATGAATAGAGTCTTCTCTGTGACTGTAGGAAAAAAAAAAAGATTTCTTTAAATCCAACTTAAGAAGCATTTAAGTCCTTTTTCACAACAAATTCTGCAATATATTTTTAGTTCGGGCAACAATCCAATATGAACATGCTATTTAAAAAATAAATTTATATGAAAAGAAGCAAAATGAAAACAGTAGTTTTATTTTTTTGGGAAATGGAGATGTTTAAAAACTATAAGCATCAGATCAAATTTTGGACAGGAAAAGAATTAATATCTAATTACCAATCAACTATGTTTTCTATCTCTTGGTATACATATCGCTTTACCTATGTACTAGCATATGTCATTACCTAAAAACTGTGTATTGTAATTTTCAAAAGAACAACAGGAATTCTGAGGGTAGGAAGAAGTCATTCTGTCAATGCATTTAATTCTTTTTTCATTACTTTATAAAAATAAAAGTCTTGTTTCAGCATTATAAAGTCCTAGCTACAATCCCTTTTGGTTTTTTAAAATGTGTAATATGTTCTATTTCTCTTTTGTCTCGTTGCTTTCATGCAGTTGATTTGCCATTCACATAGAGTCTTTATTAGAGAGCTGTGATGATTAGTCCTGTGTTTTTCTTATGACAAAGGGCAATTGAGCTCCAATCTCATCCAAGTAATTTGATCTGAGATCTAAAATACTTGGATGAATATGTGTTGCATGGACATTGAAGTGCAGCATCAGCCTAGGAACAAAGTATTCACTCTTTCCATGCATTTTAAGCAGGCTGAAAATTCTAGCCTTAATTCACATTGATTGAAAAATGGAGTTGCACAGACTGCATACCTCAATGTGGTTTCATAGAGATGGTTTCAATATATCCCCCAGGAGAGCAGGATTCTTGGCTTCAGGGCAGTAAAATAGATAGATCTGTGTAACACTTTACCATTGCAGAACACAGAGTATTTGTTAGTAATGTTATAGATTAATTTTCTGATTGGAGTAGAAAATAGTAACAGATATTTTCTTATCAGAATCTGCTTATTTACAAAACATACATAAGGTTCTACTGCTACAGTAGCAAACAGAAGACATGCAACTGTCTGCAGCAGCAATCTCTCTTTTGTATCCTCCTCCTGAAACATACAAAGACTTCTCAGCACAAACTAAAAATTTACAACAAGTCTAGATCCTAGCATCTAACTTAGGCAAATAATTGAGATGTGTTAGTCAGGACCCTCACCACCATGAGCTCACTGGAGAAAGACAGTTGCCATCTTACTAGACAAGACTTGGTGTGAGGCTTCTTCCATGACTGGTGCCCATCTGAAATAAAGCAGGTTGTTCTCAGATCAGAGATGCTATAAACTGGGTTGCTAGCCATTAACCTGGAAGGAAAGCATTCACAGAGTTGGCAGCAAGCATTTCTGGGAGGCAGTGAAAAGCATCGCACAGTTATACCACAGCAAAAACTGTAGCCTGGTGTGAATGTCTCTGCCCTCTCTGTGCTTTACTGACAGGATATCAAACCCAAATACCACCAGGAGCATGATACAGAAAATAAACACTCACATACCAAGCTAGCAGTCTCAGCCAGGAAGCGGCAGTCACAGTCCTAAGGATGTGTGTGTGTGTCACAATTTCCAACGCTTGCCACCTCCCAGTGGGCTGGCACCTGGTCTGGGGGACATTCCCCTCAGTTCCACTGTGGGAAACCCAGAGACTGACATAAGTCTGTTAAGGCATAGGGGAGAGCTCACACAGATAAATAAGAGTCTAAACTGGTCACATCAACCCACTAGTCTACCCACAGTGTACCAAGCCCCAAACTCCAGCTCATCCCGGTAGTGTGATCATGCTTGGAGGCAGTGGAGACTTCTGACATCTCAGCCAAGGAGGTTGGGAGCATCATCAGGGGATGTGAGTTGCGAGAACAGTCACTTAGCTAGAGGAGGCTCGATCTGAAACTAGCATGCAATGTAGACATACGTCTGGTTTCTCATCATAATCAGAAAATTATTTAAGAGATGTCTAGATGCAGTGCTTAAATTGATGGCAATTGATAATATATTCATCAAATACTAGCTGCAGTCCAAAGAAGGCCACTATGCAACTCACTTTGTTTCATTAAGTTCAGATGAGACCCATCACTATTTCCATGCTACTGAAAAAAATAATCTCTAAAACTCCATCGGAAATTAGTAGGTAACTCTGTTAAAGAGATTATGAGAGATTATTTTTAGAGTCCGCAAATATTAGGCTTTCATTCTGGTGTACCAATATTAACACTTCTTTCTTGTTCTTTTGGAACTGAAAAAATATTTAATAACTTCTCATCAGTTACAAAATTATTTTACTTGAGGATTTTTAAATACTCTTCTGAAGACAGTTTAATAATTTTTAAAATTGATTTATTTTTTCAAATTAAAATATAATTAATTTACTTTATCTTTTTATTGTATTAAAGAAAAAATGTAACCTGAAAACTCAAAATTTTCCCTTCTAACTTAACCAACTATATTTTACTTTACTATTTTTAACTATATTTTAGCTTACTATGAACATTTTTCTTCTGGCTTTTCAGAAAATGTGGTCTAACCCAAAAGGATTTGCCTCCTTTACTATTTGATGTGACAAACAATGAAAGCATAGTAATTCATGAAGATCTTTGCTAGAGATGAGAATTTTATTTGTGCTCTGTCATAGACTTCAGATATAATTCTGAAAGGCCTGCATAGTGTCTTTGTCACTTTTAAGAATAGTAAAGATGGCCTTTTGTCATCAAAACAGATAAAAATGTAGGAAAAGCAATGGTAAATATTTTCAGATTTTTTTTCCTTGATCATTTTTTTGTGAAAATTACACCAAAACACATGGAAAAAAAAAAAAAAAAAAAAAACAGAAAATTTTAATCTGGTCTCTTTTATGCCTTCGGAGAAGTTTTTATCCCTTCAAAGCTTTTTTTAATCCATATTTAGAGAATTAGGAAATATAATCCTTCATGTGGTACACGGTTTGCAAAATAGGAAAGTTAAGAGTAATGGTCCAAATGTCCATCAGTAAGATTTCTTCACAACAGGTTCAGAGGAGAATGGATGCTACAGAAATTGAAAATTTATGTACCATATCCTTCCTTGCCCTTTATATCTTGCCTTCTGTCTTATGACCTTTGAAGCTCATTAAGGCTTTCCAGGTATCCTGACACAGGGACAATGACAGAATTCTCTCACTCATTTTATTTTTAAGGCAAGGGGCCTTAAGGGTGCTTTTTCACAGCATCTTCTTGAAGATTTTCAGTACTAAAGTGTTAAAAAATAAAAGATTTTAATAATAGAAGATAATTTATTAAGACCACACTTCATTAGTAGATTAAGTTATTCCTATCATTCACACTTAATTTCAAGTTAGTAAAACATTAGAAATTGCTTGTACGTGATACAGTGCACTATTTAGAACATATTAATATGACTAATAAGCAAAAACAGTAACAGAGAGCTTAAAATAAAGCAGAACTGCCAAAGTATTTGAGATTATCTTGAAGTTTCTCTTTCCTCATTTACCTAGTGTTAGGATAAATTCCATAATATATTTTAATATGAAGTAACCCTTGCCCTATTCTTTTAGGGGAAGATATTTAAAAACAAACAAACAAGTGAAAGAACAAAAACAGCACTATTTGTCACTGGCAATCTCTGGAAATAGATCTCAGAGACAGAAGAAAAATCCTAATGATATAGTGTCATTAATATTGCAACATCGTTAATAAGGGATCATCTTCCAGAGAAACGTTGAACTGTTCTCTAGTACAAGTTCTCAAGTTCTTTTGTTCAAATCTTGAGCTTAATTGAAATCAAAATTAAATTCTGACTGTAGTATGTTTTCTCCATTGAAGTAATGCTGTAGCTGGCCAGCTTTGAACAAGGCCTGCTACTGAAATTCTCAAGAATGTGAATAGCAAACCAGTGCAAAGCATTTGTCTAGTTCTATGTTTTAGATTGTGCAATTCAAGCTTCAGTGATAATCATGGTGGAAATTTCCCAAAATAAGTTTCTTAGGTAAATGAAAATTTAAAGTTGCCATTTTCAAAGAAAATAAGACTTTCTATACCAGATTTTACCAAGCATCTATTGGCTTGGGCAGCAGATTCGTGGTTCAGGAGAAAAAAAATATATATGCATATTCCTTAAAGTACAGCTGTGAAATAGTAAAAAATAGAAAAAAAGTAGAACAGGTACTACAAAATTTTTACCTTCCTTACCTTATTTTACCTACACTTGAGAGTTGATGCTTGAGTGTTATATCAACTTAGCTCACAAAGCCAGACATTTTACATCATTAAAATCATTTAAAAATTTTCAAAAAATCTCATCTGTTAAACTTTCATCTGTAGTATATATAGTGTCTGTGATTTGCTTAAATATTAATTCCGTGGTTTAAATATGTGCATTTAAAAATAGGATTTTATCCCAATTTAAAGTATACAGCTCTTTAATTGTATAGCCGCTTGTTTCTATCTTTGGCATGATTTTTGTCCCACTAGAGAACTGGACCTTAATTTCATATAAAGTATATATACTACATTCATTCTATTAAAAGTCATGCCCATCCTGATGCATGCAGCAGAGTGCTGAGAAAAAGTCCCAGGGGATAACTCATCATCTTCATATCCAGGTGAAGAAATTGAAAGGGAATGTTCTTTCACACAGAAATGAATAAGAATACCTGTTAAGAGAAATAATCTTCTCATTTTTCACGTGAAAAGCAAAATAAAAGAGAAAAGTGCAGGTAAAGTCCTAACATATAAAAGTCAAAACATTCCAGCTTTCCTCCTTTTGGTACTAAAATTAGGTTGCTATAAATAAATAAAGAAGTAGATTCATTTTTTTGTTCCTCACTATGAAGTTGTTTATATCCAAGATCAAATTTTCTATCTTCTGAAATGGATAAAGAGAAGGTTCATTACCACATCAGCTCTAACAAAATAAACTTTTCTACAAACTAATGCAACTACAATTTAAAACTCTTCTCACTAATGTAACACACTGCCAGAATTTGATTAGCAACAGCAAGGGCTGGGTTCAATTTCAAGGGGTCACATCAAATTGAGTCCCCATCTAAAAACCTGAGAAAATTAAATTAAACTGTCTGGGTGCTCACTGAGCTGTACTTCTCCACTCTCAAATGATGAATCAACTGGCTTAATGAAAGAGTAAGATGTTGAAAGGAGTAGAGAAAGGAAAATAGATAGCTAGCTATCTCTTTGCCAAACTATCAACAGCATCTAAAGTCCTCCTCTCCACTATGTTGACAAGAGAACTTTTGTGGTAGTTTGCAGCCTTCTCCAATATCACCCCCAAATTTATAGTGGCTGCAAAATTTGACGGCTGTATCACCCATTCTGGTAGGCAGCAAGAGTTCCTCTAGGATCCAGCTGTCTGTACCGCACTAGCCACTGAGGTAGCCTTGGTAGGTGCTTTTGTTCTGCAGTGATTTCTGCCCTTTATCAGGAGGACACACAGCACACAGTCACACAGAGCTTTCTGGTTTCCTAACACTTCTAAGAATAATGGTCTGGCTACTAGGATACTTTTCAGGATTTGAAAATTTTTAGACAGGGGAAGAAATCAGATAGATATAGGTCTCTCTATGTTCAGAATGTTTCTTGGTACTGTTTTTCTAATGAATTGTATAAAAGAGGTAGCCGTGGCCTGATAACACAGTTTTAACAGTGGAGGTGGGAAAGTAACTCCACTGGGGAAGGTTTGGGACTGTGTGCAACAAAGTCAGCAGAGGAACATTCTCCTTTACCCTGCGTAAAACACCTAGGCACCACTTTTCATCCTTTTGCACTAGCCAGCTTTCAGCTGCTCATATTGAGCTACTCAGCATGTTGGTTCTTATTGTGCTCATTGTAAGGCACCAAGCTTTCCTCAGGCATCACCCAAGTAATCAAAACATCTAGTGCAGTGCCTGGATGCCACCCTGAGTGCCAGAAACCCAGAGGCTGACATTGCAAAGTTCAGCATGAAGCCTCTTTGTAGAACTAACCTTAGGTTCATATCATTTAGGGATCCCTACTAATCTAAAATCCTTAAAAGAACTCCTAATCTGCTCAGTCAATAATGTATTGGATGCTTTCATCTGAAGGCAAAGAACTCTGCAGGCAATTACTGACCCAGGGAGCCAGTCATCTCCCATATCAACGAAGATATGAAATGTTAATGAACAATGCATGTACTCTGCCACCTAGGAGCCAATTATCCATTGAAATCAGTAGGTCACCATGAAAAAAAAAAAAGAGTTCTCAACCTACACCTTAAAGAAAAGAAAAGGAATGTACCCTGAGTGGTTATGGTAACGAGGCAAATATATCCCACGTGCTATAGCAAGACCTATAGTAAGATCCATGTTTAATAAGGCCACACATTGAAAGGCAAGCTTTATCCTAGGTGATAGCAGTATTTATCAAAGCCAGTGTCTGCAGAGTCAGAAAATACTTTTATTCTGTGAAAGCAATTATTCAGTTATTCATTTGGGTCCTGGCTATATTTTAGCACTAATACATTCATATTCATACCATATGATAGTTAGACCTAAAACATTCTGAAATGCTGGCTAACAATGAACCCTCTTTAATGCATTGACTTACCTTACCCTACCCTCCAAATTTTAATAATAAATATGATGGCATTATTAGAAATGCAACAAACAAACTCAAACCTGTGGCACACTCAGAAAAGAAAGGAATGATCTCACTGGTAAACTCATTTGATATTTGTTCACTTTCTCTATGCAGATATCTACAGATGTCTAGAATATAGGTTTGCATATCTGAGCTAACCTCCCATGACTTTGTCTATGGTTAGGTTGTGCAGTCTCCATCCCTGGACATTTTCAAGACCAGGCTAGATAAAATTATGAGCAACCTGGCTTTGATCTAAGAGCTACCCCTGTTTTGAGAAAGAGTTTGGATTAGAGACCTCCTGAGGTCCCTTCCAACTTGAATTATTCTATCATCCTAACAATAGTCAAACTTTTGGGAAACATGTTGTGAAGAAGGACTTAAGAATGGTTGCCCTAGCCTAAAGAAGATAGAACTAATAGTCTGAAAATATAGCAATAGAGAAAGGAAGAAAAATATACGTTCTCTATGTCTGTGGTCAAGAGGGCTGGAATGGTGCAGCCAAGTGCAGCAAAGAAGAATCAGCTAAGACATTAGGAAATGTCTTTTTTAAAGAGACAGATAGTGAAATATGAAGATTAATTGCCACAAGAGTTAGTGGAGATACCATTAATGGAGATTTTAAGACAAATTTATGTCAAAGAACTTACTGGTATAGATGACTCCGTTCAGGCAGGAGGTTTGAACTGATTGTTTTTCTTAGCTCTAATACCACTATTTCCACAAGCTTCCTGCAGCCTTAGGATTATCCTGCATCTAATTCAGGCTTAATTTTTTTAAAAGTTTCTATCTTTGTTCTCACCTCTGCATCCTATTATTCCTTCTGTGGCTGCAAGTTTTAAACTTTTCCCCCTTTTGCTCCAAAATTTCCTTTCTCTTGCTGCATCTGAGTATCAATCGTCTGAGCCCTGTCATATTATGTTTCTCTGCCTCACTGCCAGTGTCCTCTCTACTACCAGTCTCATCATATTCCTCATGTCATTTTATTTCCTCTGCTTTGGTCATAAACATGACCATTTTTTAATGATTGTGAGCATATCCTCCAAGCCTTGTAACCAGCGAAGGGGTATTGAGCATATAGCAAAGCACATTTTCAGATGTTCTGTTTCAATACCAGCCCCAAATCAAATTTGCAAGAAAATTGCAATCCTGAATTCTCTTTGAAGTCCTGGGATAAGAAGAGTTTTCCCAACATATCTTTAGTATTAATGAACTCTCAAGTCAGACCAGCATTTGTAGGAGCTGTAATAGAACATGAATAGTCACTTAAGGGCATTCATAGTCTGTTCCTTAAAGTGTTGCATATGTTCCAGTGAAGAGGAAATCTTTGAAAAAGATCAAAGAAAAAAAATCAAAGAAATCTCTACTTAGCACACGAGAACTCTGAGATTTCACTTTGTAAATGGGCTAACACATTTGCAGATAGATGGTAAAAGGCATAGTCATGACCCTGACAATACACCTGCCTAAATTTCAAGTTTGAGCACGCTAGCATCTGAAGAAGTTGCCAGAATGGTTTTACATGGCCAAATAAGGTATGCTTCCTCAAGACTGAGTTAGGAATTATTAGGACTCATTTGGGTAAAATAAATATTTTTTAAAGCTTAAAGGTATGTGCAAAATTCAGTTTAAATAGCAAACCTATGAGCTGTTGAAATAAAGATCACATCATGTCAAGTATGAGAAAGATTTTGTAGTCTTGATAAAGGTGTCACCAGTGCCATTAATAAAACAAAATTGCATAGATTAAAGCTATTATGGATTTCTTTCTTTTTATTTCCGTAGCATTAAGATTTTTCTTTCTCTGTAGACATTTCAAAGAATTCATTCTAACTCTGCACTTACTTACTGCTCATGGAGCTGTGATCAACTCTCTGTTGTAGTGATGAGTGGTTGTTTCAAGTGCTAAAGCCCAGAGCTTGATTTGTAGGGATTAAATTAAACTGTAGTCAGCAAAGAGAGAGAGAAAGAAAGAGAGAGAGAGAGAGAGAGAGAGAAAAGGCAAGGTGAAAGTTCCGCATATTTGTAAGAAACACTGAAAACAAGTGATGATAGCGACAGCAGGGGAAACAGTAACATATTTTCAAATTGTCTTATCTCAGTGAAATTCACCCTGGGATACATGGAGAGCTGGATGAAACAATCTCATAACCGTCAGTGACTCTTTGAGAGATCACAGACAATGGATGAGGTTCTAGAAGAAAGAAAAAGGAAAACCGATACCTGTTTTAAAAATGGAGAAAGGGAAGAGCCAAGGTATTATGGACCTAGGCAGCTTAATTTTAACTCTTCATAAAATAGTAGAACAAATAATAATAAAAAAAAGTTATAAGACCTCAGATGAAAACAAGCTGAGTAGCAGCCAGCATTGATTTGTCAAGAATAAATCATGTTAAGACAATCTATTTTCCTTCTAGGAGAGGATAACAGATCTTGCAGATAGAGGAGAAGCAGCAGATATCATCTATTTTGATTTCAGTATGGCTTTTGACACTGTTTCACAAGACGTCTCACAAGCAAACTAGGAAAGATTACATGATTACTTACAGGAAAGATTACTATGAAAGATTAGATAACAGAAACAGAAAACTGGGTAAAAATCTGTACTGAGAGAGTGATTATCAATGACTTACTCCTAAAATAGACAGATGTAGCAAATACATCTGTTTAAGTCCAGTAGGTCCTGAATAATACAGTATTTCCACTAATGATATGGAAAATGGAATCAAGAGCTTGCTAATGACATCTGCAGAGAACACGGGCTCTAAGCAAACTAGGGAACAGATTTCAAATTCAAAGTGACTGTGACACACAGGATTCAGTTCAGCGAAGGCAGGTGAAAGTCTTCCAAGTAGGCAAGAATAATGAACTAAATGATACTATATGGAAAAGAATTGGAAGAAGGGGGAGTCAGACATGAAGCAAAGGTGAAAAAGGTAAACATGAATTCTGATTTATAAAGAGAAGAATAATTGTGAGATACATGAGGTGGCTTGTCCTGGATCAGTTAGAACTGCTGAAACCTCACCACTTCACAACAGACTCATTAGAAAAAGATACAGGGACAATTAGCAGTCTTAGAAGGATGACTTACAAGGAAAGATTGAGAGACCAGGAATTGTTTAATTTTTCAATTTTAGGGAAAATCTCTGAGATTCAAGTGTACTTTTTCTCTTTTACATGAGCTTTTTTAGTAGTTATGATCAAGGTCTTTCTAATAGTATAAACTGCTGAAATTATTGCTGAAATATATATGCTGAAACATGAATAAATGTTTCTCCTTTTCATCTAACAATTTTTTTTAGGTGTTGTAAAATATGCGAATATTCTGTCACTAAGGATGAAATTGAAGATGGTAAGCAAAAAAAAAGCTGGAGCTGTATTTGAAAATTTCATAATTTTTAAGTATGATTTACAATTTTTGGAAGCTGAGATTAACAATGCTGGGAAAGATGTTTATGCAACTTTTTAGAATACATGGGTCAAGTTCTGTAGTTACTACAAATTCTTGTAGCTTCAGTGCCATAATCTAACAGAAATAAAACAAAACAAATTATTTTTTCATTCTTTATAGGCCCTTGTTTGTCAGTGGAATGAATAATACTGTTTAGATATGACAGCATGAGAAAAAGCTTCATATAATTAAGATTCTTGTACCTTTTTGTATACAGGACAAGAGTGAAGCACAAATAATTAAATTACAGCTCAAAAGTAAGGATACTTTGATAAACACACAGAATAAAACACTGAAATATATTTAGAATCTGTTAGCTTAGAAGAATGAGATGCTACATATTCCTGAGTGAGGAATTTGCAGCTGTCTGTCAAGTAACTGGGATAAATAACTTCTGTTCCTCTAGGACTTGCAGAAGCAAGCAGGAACATTAGAGAAAGAGTAAGTGTCTACTAGGGACAGGTCTTATTTACCTTGTACAGAACCCCTGAGGATCTTGGCTCTTTCTTTAAAACTTTGGCAGATTTTGTCATGCCAATAAAATGTTATTGCTTGAGTTGAACTAAACCATGGACTTTGCCTGTGGGAAAGATTAAATGAGTGTAGAGTGTTTACAAAACCATCCAGTGTGCCACTGGAGCCCAGCTGTACTGGAGACTTCCTAAATATTATGGAACACAGCATTTGGGAGCAGACTTGAGGCAGAAGCAGTAGGTCTTTTGTTATTGGGATCTGGTTGCAGTTCCTTTGCTGTGGATGAATTCCTCTTTCCATGATGTCTGGGCTATGGAAATAAAATGTAGCTGAACAAACAGATTCTGTATATATTCCCAGAACTACAAGAACTTCCAAACCCGGGCCAATGCACCCAGATTTGTGCTAAGGATGGGAAAAGACATACATTTACCCTTCCTTTTCAATTTCTCATGTCCAGGGATCCACAGTGGGGGACCCAGATTGGACAAATATGTCGTTCAGGACAGGACCCTGATCTGGGTCTCAGGATGTGCAGTGACATAATCCATTAGATTAGTATAGCCACAGAGATGGAACCCAGTTTAAGTTTTCCTCTTCAAGATGAAAAAAAAAAAATCAGCTTTAACAAATGTTTCATTAGGATTTTGGTGGAAAACTACAGTTGCAACTATAAAACCTGAGAAAAAAAGCTTACAACTTATTAAAGAGTTATTTATATATCTCCCTTTTTATATTATAAGATTTTTCAGAAGTAGAAAACAAGTGCAATTGTCATAAGCTATCAGAAATACTCAGAATCTGAAATGATAAATCTTGAGTGAAAATACAAAATTTTGTAACAGAGTGGAATATATAATAAAGTCAATAGTCCCTTTCTTTAAAAATAAGCTACCTGACATGACGCTTTATACTGTCCAAATGCTTTTTCAAAATTATGATTGTGTCTTTCTTTGCTCTGATAAATTAATCCTCCCGGTCTAATAGTTATTCTAATTCTGTGAGAAGACAACTGGCTTAGTAAAGTCAGTCCTTCAATGTTTCCTTGTTATTCATGCAATGAAACTGACTAATTTTAGGGACCAAATAACAAGAAAAAAAAAAGGAAATCCAACTGGATATGGCTGAAAGTTCCTCTGAAAGTCACTTAATGTCTGTTAAATTTTTCCCTGATTCTTGTAATTAGCACTGGATCAGGAAAGGCAGATTACTGTGATTTCTGTTTTTCTGTTATATTCCATTTGTATAATCTGTCACTTATGCAGACTGTGACGGCTCTCAGAATGGCACCTCGGACAAGTTGTTCATGATTCACAGCACCAGTGCATAAAAGATCAATACTTGTTAGTGGAAATATTAATTAACAGATTATATGTAACCTGTTTCAGTGAGGACTTTGTGGACAGTTCCACAGCCCCCTTCCCCTTCCTTTCTTTTTCTCGCACCATCCATTTACATTTAAACCTAACATTGTTCTTTGACCTTTGTATTCTTCTGATCCTTCCTATAAAACTAATGTTTTTTTTGCATTTCCACCTGACTACCCATGTCTTTCCCCGTTGTTTGTCCAAGTTCTTCACCTACCACTCTTCCATATCTACATTTCTGCAACTCTTTCTCAAATCCTTTATCCATTTCATCAGCACAAGCATTCACCTCAAGTCCAGTTTCATTTTTTCCCTGTGATCAAGCTCTCCTTATTGTACATATGTATGTCTCCCCATCTCAAAAGTGGGAAAACATGCTCTTCCTCACATATGCATACCATATCCAGAGCTTCACCCTCATAATTCCTCCCTCCCTTACACATTACTCTCCGTGACTTTGTCTCTTCTTTCTACAGTCTTCTCACACACTGATTGCTCAGATCTTTGTCTTCTGTCTTGTGTCACCTAATTTTCTTTTTTGGCAAAATATTACCTCCTTGTCATCAGAGACTTAATACGCAGTCAGATTCTTCAAGAGTTCATCAGCTTTCTGTGTCTTCAACAACTGATCATCCTCCAAAATGTCAGGATGTTTCATCTTTTTTTTCCCCTTTTTTTTTTTTTTTTTTTTTTTTTCCTCCCTCCCTCTGTTTGCTCTCAGGTATCAGTTTGCAAGAAAGTAGTTAGCACCTCCATTCCCCTCACCTTTGTTTTTTTTGGCCTTTTATCCCCATTTCTCACCTTATAGCTTCCAAATTAACACTGGGAATTCTCCATCACACTGATATATATTCCTGTCTCACCTTTATAGAGTCATCTGCAGTTCTTCCACTATCATCTCTTCTATGCCTTTCTTTGCCCTCCTTTTGCTATCACAGATTGCATTTCCCTAACTCCCAGCTCTCATTCTCATAAGCTATACATTTAATTCTGGGTATTAAATCCTAATTCCTTTCCTCAGTATATTTAGATATTTTCTTTTCTATATCTTTATTAGATTAAAAATCTGCTAATAAGAAGATTTTGGCATCTGTTTAATCTTTTAAAATACTGTTAAATATGCAACACTTTTTATATTTACTTACTTGAGTTTTAGTCCTGAGAACTCTCTAGCTTTCTGAGTAATCATTAATATATTCACATTACATCTTTAAGAATAAATTATGCAAAATATTAGTGAATACTGCTGATTATAAATATCAGTCATGCCCAATGTCTGTCTGCAACCACATATTTACTGATTACTCAGACTATAGCTTCTTCATTTGGGCTGTGACAAAATACATAAATGGAGTTGTCTGACATTTACATTGACATCTCTATGGCATCAGTAAAGTGGTGTCACCTTCATCATAGTGAGAAGCACGTGTATGTTCTGCAAAGATGGCTAAGTTTGCTGGCAAGTCTTCTGATTTACCATCAGTGAAGAGAAGCAGACCCCTCTAAAGAGGATGCAGGGCACCTGAGTTAGTCGTTACTTTGAATCATCCACTGAATTGAGTTCCTAAAATTAGCTTGGGTAAACACTATCAGCTTTTGTAAAACTTTCCAACATTTTCTAAACACTTTCTAAAAGAGCATTGCACTCAGAGAACATTTAGAGAAGAAAATTTAAAAGTCCACAAGGGGAATCACAACTAGAAACTAACTGGGTTTGATGGACTATGAGAACATTAGCTGAAAAAAGAGATTCTAGTAAAGAAAATAGTCACTTTTCTTCATATATCCTAGCCTTGGTGATGAATGTCAGCAAATTAAAATAAAAACACAGTCTTCATACTTGTCTTCTCTTACATCTCATCAATGAAAATATCAGATTATATATTTAACGCTTTCAAAATTTATGATTTTAAGAAATCTTAAGTAACATCTGCAGAAAACTTTCCAACAGAAAAATGTCAACACTTTTATTTCTCTCTCCTCAACTGATGTCACTCTTATGCAGAAAATGTCAGAATCTGTAAATATAAATGTGTAACTATTGACAGTTTTCAGGTTTCTTTTTCATCTTACACCTAATGAAGGTGAGTGACAGTGAGTTCATGAGTTCTGGCAAGCCTAGAGGGGCTTGCTCACCTCTGATGTGTAACTCAGTGAAGCTCTAATATTTACAAAATATGTCAGATGGATAATGATGTTCTCTAATGAACCTAAGTATATGAAAGACTGGCAATTCCTCCAAATTTTAAGACATGCTGATGATACTTGTAATACAAGTGCTGAAGAATACTAAATACATATCCGTTGCTATTATTAGTAAACAGTTTTGAAAAATAAAATACTGCATGTATGTCTAATTACCACTTCAAAAAGTGATGAATGTTTATAGTTTTGAAATAAAATTGATGTTATTTTTCTCTATAGGGTTATGAATATTTCTCTTTCACTTATTTTGCTAAATAATTGGTATTCATATTCGACTCCTTAACAAAAAACATGTCTAACGAGAGAAACTGGAAACAATTGCTTGACGTTTATTACATATAGTGAGAAAGCAGAAACTATTTATGATTCAAGAATAAGTTGGCAAACCTCACAGTAAAATTGACATCACTTTTTTTTTGCATTTTACATAACACTTTTCTTCTGCAGCAACTGTTCAAGTAAGAAACCTAAATAAATAAATAAATAAATGAATAAACAAAATAAAAAAAAGACGTTTCTGATCTCGAGGTTGCAGAGCAAGCACAGCCTGACACCACAAGGCATGGATGTACCTTAAGTTTCAAAATTAGAAATCCAAGGAAAAGGACCTTACATTTATCCGGTCATTACCATTCTAAGCTTATCCTATCTGACTTGTGTTCACGCAGCATACTTATGTCCCCTAAAGCATAACCACTGACAGTGACATTGTATCTAATCGCATGGCGTCAACATTGAATCTGGACACAGAGAGTAAGACTTGACCTGGAATAAATGCCTACTTGAGAATTTGAGAGAACTAAGATTCCCAGTTAACCACTGCTGTGGTATGGAGTATGGAGACAAGAAAGTACATAGGAATATGCCGTGTGTTGAACAGATGAGTGAGATGGGCAGTGAATGGTACGAAACTTACTCTATGTACTTGCTGCCCAACAGAGCCGACCAGGAGGCAAAGTGCTGGGGACTTGCTTGTGGGTTTTAATAGCTCTACCGTCTTTAAGAGGGATTCACCCTTTAAAAAATCTTTTCTTCTTTCCTGGAGCAGTTGACCTTCCTGGTATGGTGCAGTCAGTCACAAGGGGCGTGGAATGGAGAGGCTGATATATATTCTTTTTACTATGGAAATTTGCACAGTCTGTGCTTTGTTTTTAAGTATTGTCATGTTTTATTTAGTGTCTTTCAGACACTTTACCTCAGAGATATATTAAGTAAAAGAAAAAGGTTGAAATTCAGTCCAGGTGTAAAGTATTTTGGAAAACTATACTGACATACATAGTATTCAGGTTTAGAATAGATTCTAATTTAAATCGATTGCCTAGATACTATATCAGTAAAATGTAACACTGAGACTGAACTATGATACTTTGTCAAGCTTCAGAAAACAATACAATCAAACTGTTTACCTAGACTAACAATCGAATACGGGGAAATTAATTAGCTGTGCGACTGTTTTTGTGCATTTTTCTAAACTGTTGTCTTAACATTTCCTAAATGAATCACACTGAGGGATATTGAAAAAGCTTGTAGATAATTTATTTTGGGGAAGCCATTCTGCAAAATAATACTGAAGTCTTCTGAATTAAGTATCACGCTATTATAAATGGCCACAGTCTGATTGTTTTTGAAATTATGAGAATGGTATAGGAGTATATTGTCTTTCAGTCTTTCTCTTAAACTCTCAATTTATGTATCTGTATCTATATATGTATGCATGTATGCATGTATACAAACACACACACACATACATATGCACGCATATATGTGTGTGTGTGTGTATGTATACATATACATATATATAATCATCATCTAAAGGGAAGATGCTTAATAAAAAATCCAAACGAGGATGGAAAATATAAAGCAAATATGTCATATAATGAAAGAAGTCATGCAGTAGATGACAGTGCAGCTTAGAGTACCAGCTTATAGATGATGTGTTGTCTCTGAATCCTTCCATTTAATATTTGTAAGCTCACAGCAGGTACATCATCTGGTCTATTGCAGAAAGTTTTATTGATTCATAGAAGAATAGCAAATTCTACCTGAGGCAGCAGTTCTTCCAAAATATTGTTAGTATCATAAGGAAATAAAGAAAATCTTATTGTTAGATATGATTTGTGATACAATTCCTCTCATCTGCTGACTATTAAGGTATTTGAAAGGAAGAGATCCTTGTTGACCATATAGAAAATATAAGGAACACTTCTTCTTGTAACAAAATCAGTCTGGAAAATTTGAGGTTTTACAGCCCATTAACCTGCTATTAAAGACCAACGATAGGATTTCTTTCAGAAATGAACTTGCACTAAACAAGAGGTTAGCTGTGATACCAGAAGAGAGAAAAGAGGAAGAAAAAAAAAAAACAAAATAAAACAAAAAACAAAATAAAGCCCACAACATGATTCTTATCAAAGTCCATTCTATTAAAGAAATGAAACTGCAGCTATACAAAGCTGAATATACCGATTAAGTGTAATGGTGCAGAACCAGGTTACATCAGCACAGAGTTTCAGGCAGTTCACGTTCTATTTTACCTGCATTTGCAGAAAGTTGAGCCAGTGTCAACTTCCACTTAGGATGCAGTTGATCACAGTGTTACAGAAAGTCAAGCTGACAGTTAAGAGGAAGCAAAAGGTTCTGGGTCATGTCTCTGCTGGGTTTTAATTCATTCTCATTAGGAACAATAATATAACAAAAAATATATTAAATTCTGAAACTGAAAGCATGCATAGGTATGGAATATGGTTAAATTATTTGCTTCAGTACAGGAAAGGCAAGTAAAAGTGTTTTGGGGTTATTTTCAGTAAGAAGTGTGCACTTCTCTTTTCAAACTGAGTTATTTTATTATTAGGTAACATATTGTCGGTGTTAGATGAACATGGCTTGATGAGAATACCATCAGGTGTGTTGTCTCTTTTAATTGTGTTCATTTCAGAGGGAGCAATAAACATTAGGATGCTTTAATTCTGTTCATTTCAATGGGAGCAATAAACGTTAGAGGCCATTTAGTATCCCTTTCTGAAATGCCCCACTTGACTAATTTTGGCCGAATTTAAATAGGCAAGACTTGATACAAGACTCTTTTAACCCTTTCTCTGGCCAGTCAATGATTTTGAAGTTGTTGCTCTGAAAGAAAGTATAATTACAGTAAAGAAGAAGAATATTAATTGCCATTCCAGATACAGAATGGCAAGGTTGGAAGGGACCTTCTTTAGATCATCTAGCCCAACCCTCAGCATAGCCCATGCAGAGATTGAATCCACCACCTTGGCATTAGCAGCAGCACACTCTAACCAGCTGAGCTAAACCTGCCCAAAAGTGCCTGCTAATGTAGGCTAAAAAGCTCTCTGAAAGAATACAGCACACAAGAGATATTCACTCAGATATTAAAATGACAAATTTCATATGTCAAACAATTCTACATATGCTCAGATGACCACAGCAGCATATTCTACACATTCCTAGAACAGAAACAGTTACATGCATATAAAAATTAGTACCTTCATATGGGTTGTACAAACAAGTCACGATAAAACAGATATTGCACAATGTTTGATACTGAGGTGCTCTATTTTGAAAAAAAAAATAGGTGACTTTTCTTCTTATTTTGTCCTTAGATACTTGGAACAAACTCAATCAAAAGATATTTTTAGGTACAGAAATCTTAGATTATAATAGCAAATTTTATAAGAAGGAGAGAGAGTGGGAGGGAAAGACAGAAGAAGGAAAGAAGGAGGAAAAGAGGGAAGGACAGGAAGAAGACTTCTGAGTACTCTAATTAATGAAGTCAACTGTTTTAAATAATGAAATGTTCATTATACTAGAAAAATAAATTATACTGAATCATGTCATCGTATGTGATGCTTTTTTCCTGATAACATAATCAACACTTTGAAAGGGTTTTTTTGTTTTAGTTGGTAAAGTAAAATTTTGATAGTTTTAGATATTCATTTTACTTTATTTTTAAACCTTCTCCAAGTGACAGAGATTTATTGTGGACTTATTTTAGCTCCTGTTGAAGTTAATGGTTAATTTTTGGTGAATACAGCAGTACAATGACCAAGTACGCTATAATTTGAGAGTGTTCTAGTATTATTTCTATTGTAAAAATGCCAAGGAGCTATTCTGTCTTTTTACATATCAGCTATGGTATTTAGCATTTAAATTTAACATAACATATTCAATAGGTGTCTGGTAGTGTTAATCTCCTTAAAGTTAATGGGAATCTTCTCATCAGCTTCCCTGGGATCAGGTTTTAATTCCCCATCCTTTTACTCCTTATTTTCAGTTCATAGTGTAGTAATATTACTTGGTCAAATACATTCTATCTATTTATCTATCAGTTAATCCAGTTCATCTGGCCTGTATTAACATAGTACATCAGCACATCATAGTATTACACGAATGTTATTTTTCAGATGTTGTGGCCAGAAGTCAGTTAAGAATCTTGCTTCTCTCTTTTCCTACTAGGTCATGGATTTTCAGTGCAGTTTTATAGGGAAGTTGGAAATGTATGTATCTGAGAAAAGAGTGTTTTCATTTATATTTGAGTCACTTTCAGTGACTATAGCAATACATCTTGACTATACTCCTTCAAGAATTTTCGTGTGCTCTCTCATGTGACTGCTGATCTTGAGCTTCTGATTTCTAGGAAAATATATGAAATCACATTGGTATATGGTAGTACATATAACATCTCTAGACAAACATTTTAACTCAAGTAGACGGTGTATCCTTAGGCAGAAGAATAAATATCTGAGTATGCTGTGATAAACTGTTTAATAAAATAAAATAATAATGAAACCCTTCTTTTCAGTGCAGGCTGCTATGTTGCCATACATTTTATTGGTCTGAAAGGTAGAATTCTTGGCAGCGAAATCATCCCATGGGCCACATAAAGGGCACATGGTATAATTCAGTGTAGTGTAAGTATAAATGACCAGAATAGAGTCCGAAAGGTCTGCTAAATTCATATCTGATTTATGTTTTGTGTCGGGGTAAGGAGATTTTGGAATTAATCCAGGCAGAATGCTAGCTTCATGCTACGGTTGGAATTGTCCAGGTGAGAGAGGGTATGAGTAACATGAGAATTTCCCACTAATTCACCCAAGATTATTCTTTTCATGGAAAGACACTTACTATAGAAATTCTTCATCTAGTTATATACACTAGAAATGTGTGTGTGTATATATATATATAATATATGCTATTTATTGTGTTTTAATTAGAATTGTATTTTAATTTGGTTATGTTTATCTGTGGAATATCTTTATAAAAGCTAGAGAGGGTCAAATACCAGTTTATTTTGTCATTCTGACTAAAGTTGAAAAGTATTAGAAATTACTATTGCTGTTACATGTTTATTTGTAATTTATCTCCTTTGGAATGTCGTGCTTTGAGTCTACGGAATATGAATGCAGAATGCCAGCAAAAATAACAAAGGTACAAAGAAGATATATAAATACCTTTCCCTTGTAATCTCAAGACAAGCAGTGCTTATTAGCCGTACAGTGGAGAAGTGCAATAAACTAAGCAAATAGGCTAGAATAGAGGGGAATTTTGTCTTTCTCACACAACAGCAGGAGCTATTGTGTAAATGATCTGACTGCTGGACTGGGTTAGCAGAATCTCACCTCATTCTTCAACTCTTCCCTGGCTTCAGAGTATGTTCTGTACACAGGCTTTCAGAATATATATTGACATATGCAGAATAGGCACTTCACAATACATACAATAGGCACCTTAAATATTATTAATTTATAACTACTACTGATCAGAAAAAAGAAAGTTTTCATGTTCCTTGAAAACCAAAAGTTATTGTTGCCTCTAATTACTGTTAATGGACACACAGAGAGAGAAAGAGAGGAAAATACAGGGGATTAAAGCACCAGCATCTTTCCATGAACATTTTCATGTGTCCTGAGAATATGACTGCACTTGAAAAAAATAAAATTGTTTTATAAAGATAACATCTACCTCTTCCTACTTATGACTGATTTTACAGCTAGGTGAGTCAAACATATAACTATCAAGGACAACAAAGATTTTTCTAGAATTTGGCTTCATCTTGATTTAGACTGCTCTGGAGAACTAGGAGAATATCTAATCTTATCAGTAGCACTTCTTATTTCTTAGTACTTCTTACTGAAAAGTAAGAATCCTTTTTAACTTTAAAAATATATTTTTGTTCTTTTTCTAGACATAAAAACGTAAGTTTGGCAGCAGAAGCTGGTTATTACAATTATTTAGAATGATTTATTTTCTATAATCCACATGTCTGTTTGAAACATGCATAAACTTTTTTTCTGGTCAATATTAATTACTAGTATAAAAATAAATATTAAATATTCAATGCTTAAATTTCCAGCAGATCAGCATATCTTGACAGCAGAGTAAGGTGTGTAGAATAACATATTTATAAGTACTTAAATTAAAGAATAATTGGATTATTTTAAATATAGAAATGCAGTAAATGATAAATAATGAGCTATTTGAAAAGTAGGAAAAACTCTTCATCACTTTTTCTGGAAAGATCAGTTTTGATGGAAATTTTCCAGAAGGCTGTTCTAAGCAATGATATTTTATTGGCAGCCACTCTAAAATGATTACACACTGCTGATTGTTTTACTTCTTACATGGTGTTTATTCACATGTTTTAACAACTCATATTATTCTTTGCATCTTTCCCTGTATTGAACATGTAAGCTGTCATGAATTGTAAAGCTTATCTGAAGGAGACTGAAGACATAAAGCTTGGAATATTTCTGAGATGCATATCAAGTTTAAGGCAAGTAGAGAGGATACACTGCTGCTTTTTTCCTAGCAGAGTCATAATTTTTGTGAGTCTGGGTTATTTTATTTCATAAAAAAAAAGTTTCTGATCCTCAGATAGACCAAGATTTCTCTGACTTCCTATACATCTTTGAGCAGTTCTTGTGTCTGCTGTCATCCTGAGATGCGAAGTGTTTTGTCAAAGATCTGTGTCAAATGTTTATCATGAACACCTTTTTCCTACAAAACTTTTACAACTCTTGTTCTTTATTAAGGCTAATATTTTCTATATGATTGTGAATTTTGCCTGATAAATCTCAATTTTTCTTTAGACGTGACAGTTATCCTAAAAATTCCTGTGATTTCTTGATGCATTCTGGATCTGCAGACATTAACACAATGGTCCATTCTGCACTGTACACTTATTTCTCTTAATTCCTTTTTTGTGGCTTTTTCATTGGGGACTCACTAGTGTAGAATGCCAATGGTCAATGGACCATGCTGGAGTTGAACCTTCACCTTTGGAGACAGACAACCAGAGTGTTGATTAACTTTGCCACATGGTACATTTCCCATTTTTTTAAAGCAGTGAAAAAGAACTAAGAACACTATTTAAATTTTGGCAATAAACTTACCTAATGGAGTTTTAAATGGCATTTAAATTATGTCTAAGTAGATCTCTAAACTAATTTAGCAAACAAATGACTACTAATGCTTTAGATAGAAAGACTGCTGTACTGGGTAATGATCTTTGAAGTTAAAGTAATACAGGTCAATAGAAAATTCCCTATCATATTAGTTAACAATTTATGGTTTATTTTATCTTACACATTTTGAGTGTGGACTGCATAGTGTGTATTTTCTTTGTTCAGAAATGGAAGCTGTAGAAAGCATTACCATGTAGACTTCACTGTAAGAAACTTTGCTTTGCTGATTATGTTTCTAGCAATTAAAAATGTGCAGGTCTTTTTGAATCTTTTTGTGAATCTTGTTTCATTAAATTCTGCGTGAAAAATAAAAAATAATAATTTTGTGGATGGACTCATACAGCTGGGGACAACATTAACGCCTACTCTGTGTAAATGTTTCTGGAAGTAACACAAGTCACATTATATTGGTTTTTAGGTGATTGCAATATTTTGCTTGCAAGTCTTCCAGAAGAGCAGCAGAAATAAGAGCTCAGATAATTGATCACAGCTAACTGATCAAGATAGGGAAATATGAATATATCCATCTATCTGTCTGGATAATACACTACAGGAAATTTATCTCATGTAGCTTTATCCAACTGGAAAATAGTTATCCAAAATCTCATCTAATGTTACCTATTTACAATAGAGATAACATCAGAGTTATGTGATACCTAATCAACACACTCACTTAAGTTAGTACACAACTCATCTCACTTTAAGATATAAAACAATATTTGATCAAAAACAGTACACTAATAACATTTTAGTGTACAGATTCTTTTTATCATCTATAGTTTTATTTATTTATTTATTTATTTATTTATTTATTTTTAAGTAGATACAGATTTCTCTCCAGTGCTCACTGAAGGGAGTAAAAGAAACTTTGACAATTGCCTTAAATTTGATGTCTGATTTCTGGGTGAAGATAAATATCACCAAAACCTTTACCTGTAGCAGGGAGAGTCTTTAGAACAGAGAAGCATTTCAATGGTTCCTTTATAAATGCTAATAAAGGCAGAAAACAAATTAGCCGGTATACTAAAGAAGATAATGACTAATTAGCATATGGTCCAAATATACTTGAGTGACAGTTTCAGTAGTATACAAGCCTTTTTGCTAGAATTGCAAAATACTTACCACATCATCGCCATTATAAATGTTTCAGGGAAGATTTTAAAGATTCACCTTTTCTAAATGTTTCTTTTTCAGCTTTGTATCACATAGTCAGGTTGCTGTTTAAAAGGATTTGGAGAGACTACTCGCACCACAGTCCTCAGAAAAATTAATGTATTTAGATGGCCTTTTTTTCCTTCTATATAGTCTCCATAATGCACCTGCAAACATGGTAACTATGGTTGCAAACAGCAGGTTAAACATTCCAGGCATGACCTTTACTTGTTATCTCCTGCTAAATTTATTACAAGTTCTTCATGATCTGGAAATTTCTGCTTATGTTTTTGCTGTCTCTACCTTTCCTCCTCCTCAGGCCCCTGCGACCTGTCTGCCAGAAAGGCAGAACAATAACCTGCCTTCATGCCTTCACACAACGGTGTGCACGGTCATTTGCACAAACATTGCCACGCATAGACTGGGCAGCTACGTATCTCCGTCTCCTTTCAGCTCTCTTCTTTGTGTGCTAATACTTAAATAGGTTCTTGTTCACCTCAATTAATTATCCTAATAAGAAAATCACAATAAAAAAGATCATCTTTCTCTTTATTATGACAAAATGAAGCAGGCTGATGATAATATTCTCTGGATGATATTTTCCCTTGTTATTTGTCATTCAGAAAACAGATGGGAATAATATATGTATGTGTGTGAGAGGTAGTTATCATGAAATAGCAAGTAGAACACACAAGCAGCAGAATGTGTTTATAAAGCAGCGAGTCCTAGTGCAACAAGATTTTAAAGGAATTCCAAAGAGATTTGCTATGAGTCAGTGAAGTGTCTCAGCGGAGTCTGCCTACCTCCAGGGGAGCACCAAGGTTACTCTGTAGACAGTGGAGAGGTGGGAGTATTAGCTGTCTACAGTAGTCCTCAGGCAGGTAGGTGCAAGCTGTATTGCATCAAGGTGTGGTGAAGCGTACCATTGGCATCAAGACTTCAGTATAAAGTGTTACACAAGTGACAAACCTTGGCAACAAATTCTGAGCAAAATGGAGAAGATAAGGAAAGGACATATGCTCTTAATATGAGCAGTGAGCACAAGACTGAAGCAACTAAATGAGATTGGATCATGATGGCAACTGGTTTATGATGCATTGCACTAAGTAGTGCAGAGGCCTGATACTAGACTTAGAGATGAAAGTGTGGAGTGCAGGAAAGAAGAAATTGAACATTTGCTGATGATTCTTATCAGGGAAGACGTGTTACCAGTGCCATGGTAGAGTAGCAGAGTAGCGGCCATTTTTGCAAAAGAGACCAGACCTGAAGTCTACATGGACACAGGGCCAAATATGAATTTCTAAGAGGTAACATAATTCACACTAAGAAACCCAAAGGAAGAACAATATTTGATTACACTTCAAAACTGCTAACAGTGATCTTTGTTGAAAATGCTGCATACAACAGCAAGATGCTGCAACAAGAAAAGTTGCACAGCCCTGAATCTCCTCTTTGCTGGTGTGAGAAACATGCTGAAAATCAAGCAGTGAGCTGAGCTGCTAAAGCTATCTTTGGCTGAAAAGTCCAGATGTTTAACTTACACATATATTAAAAAGTTAAGTCAAAGTGCAAAGTGCAGCAGTATGGTTCAGCCATATGTGAGTGGGCATGAACTGGAAATGTGGATGCTCTTTGTGCTATTGTACGTGGCAGTGTTACTCGGCTGCTTTTGCTCTCTGCTTTACCAGCTCATGTACTGTTGCTGCAGGGCTTTGCTTTTGTTCTCTAGTTTTAGACACAGTAGGTAAAATCCTACCCTGATCAAGGCAACAGGAGTTTAGGTATTGATTTCAATAGCTTTCTCTAAACTGTTTGACCACGGAATGCTTCTGTGTGTCTAGTCCAGCTGTGCTGTGCTGGCTGTATGCTCACCTTCTCCCTCACTGAAAGCAGATCACGACTTGCCCCAGCCTTACTTTTTTCAGGAATAATTTCTGGATATGGAGGCCAGAAGGGAGCCATTGCACTCACTGCACAAGTTTCTGATTCTTTTCTGATTCTAGACATAGTCAATGGTTTTAAATTTTGCAACAGGATTAAATTCTTTAAGCAGAGTCTTCTGTCTGTCTTCAATATGCATGTGCATGCATACTTGCGTTGTCTGAATATGTGAACATTTGCTATACAATTTTCTAATTTCTGTAATCCACACATGGAAAACAACACAGGCAGCTATAAAAAGATGCCTTCAAATAAACCTATTTTCATGATAACATGCAAAATGTGAAACTACTTTTCTAACAGTTTCATGCTTTTTCAATGTATTTTTCTGTAAGTTATAGAAAAAGTATGTGAAAAACTGTAACGAGATGTTTTGACATATCCTCCATTTACTGGCACAACAACATTGCCTCTAAGATGCTGCATTGCCACTGCTTTTAAATCTGGGTCAGACTTTCTTTGGTCAGACACCTGACAACGCACAGCATATTCCTTCAGTGGGAAGACCCGTAGTGTACCTAAAAGCAACAGTAAGCCAGAGAAGAAAGAATGATGGATAGGTTAAAGCAGATTTTCAGACTTACAAGCCTGAAGGGGAAATGAGAAAAGTCAAAACAGTGCTTGTGAAGTGATGTAAAAACAGTGAGGTAAACACATTTTTCACATCTTTTACAAGGTGCAGGACTGAAAATATACAGGACTATATTGTAGCTATAATACTTTGGTCCTGCACAGTCCAGTATAGGATTTTGGTTTTCCAAGGTAAGAGTCTAGAAAAACTCAGCTTTGGAGTCAAGAAAAAGAAAAGTCATGAATTATCAGAAAGCTGAGGAAGCATGAATACTTAGATTCACTTGGAAAACACTTGAAAATGGTGTCCTTAGGATATGCAGATATGCAGCCAGCGCATTTTCAAATAGGACAGAGGGAATTAAACAATGTTTTGTTAAGGCAGGAGTTGTAAAAATTCGTAAAAAAAATCTCTTAATTTGAATAAACCATTTTGGTACATTATGTTCCATGATGATCAGTATTTACTTTTATTGTTTCTACTCAGAAAAACTAAATGTATTGCAACAGATTCCTCCTACTGTGTTTGCCTCCTTTGAATTGTTGGACAGGTCTGAAAAGAAACTGGAAGCTGGCTGCTTCTGGTCATTCAAGATTTCCCCTGAGGTGGGAAGAAAAGAATATCTTGGAAAATTGAATGGGGTTGCTTTTTCTGCTCTTACCTTTCAATGTCACCTTAGACTATGTAAGGAGTTGCAAAAGATTTGCCGTGCTCTAATTTATGCCATGACTAGGGTAGGCAGAACTTGCGAAGTGAGGAGTTGTAACTATCATCCTAACAGATTTCCTTACTCAGTCAGCAACCCACAAGGAGCAATGTTTTTACATATGAAAGGGCAGGACTAAAAGGTTAAATTAGGAGTGTACAAAATGATAAGCAAACTATATGCTAATTATTTCAACCCTGATCATTTCCAAGCTTCCTTGATTTTACTTTAGTAAATTTAGAATACTTGGGAAATTATACAGTGCACATATATTTAAAGTATGAAGGCATATATCAATATGATGTGTATTGCATGATAACTAAGACAAAAACAAAACAAAAGTTATCTCCGACCATTTCCAGAGTTGTGGCAGTCACTGTAAATGTCTCTTTAAAAATGTCTTTGTAGATTTAAAAACAATGATATCAGACTATGGATAGAAATGTCATTAAATATGGATGAACAACAAAAAATGAAGCCTGTATCAACTCCCCAGATATTTCATGTACCTTTTACATGCACATCTGTTTTCTTTCAGATAAGAGAAAAAAATCCTTACTATATCACGTTACAGCCCTTCAATACTAATTATTTTAAAGGAGATGTTCATTTGAATGTATTTGTTATGTCAGCCTACCAATCAGTCTTTTAAAAGTTGGACACAAATACTTTTCTTCAGAGAGATGTGATGAGATTTGAACTTACTGTTAGGCTGCTTCATGAAGAAATAGCTAGTACAGTAGTGGCTCCAATATGAGATACGATACTTAAAATACAGGAGAAAAGACTTGCTATAATATTCCTTTTGTATTCAGTGACCAAACATCCATTTATATGTGTAAGAGTTGATCTGGTCCTAAGCATATATTTGATTCCCACTCCTCTGGATATAGCAATGATGTGTGATAATTGACTGGGAGTTGTGTCTGTAGGTCAATACATCTTGTTTTAGATTGTCTTAATATTTAGAGTTTTGAAGAACTTTTCAATTTTATTTTTACCTTTCAGTTAGTAAATAGATGTAAAAATGGCTCCAGCTATCATATAAATCATTTCTAAATAGAAGAAAAACATAATAGAAGTAAAGGACTGTCTTTTATGATAGACAATAAAAGAAAACTTTAAAGCCATCAAATTGTCATTGTGTTTGGGAGAACGATAGCAAGAATGTATATATATTGAGAAGCTGATAGACAAAGAGATCAGTAGCATTTCCTTCTCGACATTCCTAACATGCCTTTTGCACGAGTGCCTGGCTATTATTAGTGGGCCTAGGGGTTAGCTCTCCTCCGTGTCATGGGAAGAAGAATTTTGCAAATGTTTAGATCTAATTTTTAATAAAACTTTTGGTGGGAATGGCAAGTCATCTCCCTCTGGAGGAAATATAAATGTTCTTGTTTGACTCGGACTTCCAATGCTCTGATTTTCTTTCACACGCTACTAATTAAGCTTTCACAGCTCCAGAAGGATAGAGTTTCCTTTCAGTGTGACCTCAGAGGAATACTTTAGTAAGTCATTGTCTAGGAAGGCAAGTTTATTACTGTTATGTTACATCAAGTCATGATATCATGGTCTGATTTTAACTTCAAACTCAGCTAAAAAAAGGACTAAAAAATTCCCATCCTTAACTCATTCTCGTTCACAGGTTCAACAGCAGTGCTCCATTCAAATTATTATTTTGAATCAAAAGAAGGAGAATGCCCAGGGAAACAACTACATTCTTTTTTGCCACTGTTTATCAGGCAGATGAAAAATTTGAATGCTTAGTGGCATGCCAGCTCTGCTCTTGTGTGCGCTTCAGTTACTGAACGAACAAGAGAAGGACCACACAGGCCTTTCAAAGCTTGAGCTGCATGATTACCAATAACTTACAAAGCTTAATATTATATGTCTCCTTTGATAATCTGAACTCAGTTAAAAATATGTGCCCGTCTGGTGAGAAATGAATAAAGCTGACACAAAACCTATTTCAAGTGGGTATACCCAATACTAAATGTCACATTTTACTGGTTGACACACATTTATCACTTCATTTCACAGTACAGTAAACAACTCATAAGTCACTGGCTAATTTGATTGACAGTAGCCTTGGGCATTCTCTAGTAATCATGTAGTACACTGCGCTAAGTCAGACTTTTAGAGTAATTGGCTCCAACAATATGAAAAAAACCCTATAGTCTGCTTAAAGAGAAGGGAAAGGGGGAAATCAAAAATGCGAGAACAATAAATTATAGAAATTTCTCATTTGAGTAAGTAACAGCTTTAATAGCTTTCTCTAAGTACTGAGTGCACTCAGTTGAACATCTGCTTTCCAGCTGTGTATATTGATATATTACCAGGGGTTTATTCTCTTCTATTTTAAATGTATCCATAAGTTTTTCAGAGCTCCACTACCTGACTTTCTGACAATGCCTTGATTGTGAAAGATATAAAAATGTCAAAAATTCTGTAGGCCATTTTATGCTCAGGATATTATTTTTCAATTGAATCCAAAGACAGATGTCTATGAACAATTAAACCATTCTCCAATCACACCTTGTTCCAGCTGGGATCATAGAATTAAAAGGAAATAAGCCATCATGATTCACTTATTGCCGGAGTACCTAGTGTTTCCTGTACTGCTGATAGACTCTTATTAAACAATTCTGTCGATGGAAAATGAATATTGTCCGCTGCTTGAACTTCTAAATTTAGTTCTTTGATATTAAATTTGATTTTCTTCTCTTATAATAATTCATACACTTAGTGACTGGCTTCAAAAATTCCCATTAGATGGAGATTATGTTATCTAAAGCTTACTAAATCCCATGTCAAGTCTCTGGGAGTTTAGTTGTAAAGTAGAACACTGAAAAAATATGTACTGAAAAAGAGGAACTTGCTAATCAAAAAAACGTAGCTCAGCGCCTCATATAATAAAGGAGATATGGAAAATGTTTATTCCTTTCCCTCGACTTTAATGTGAGATGACCTTTTCCTACTTCCTTTGTTTTCTGACTGACAGCCACACAGCTCAGAGTCACACCTTTAACAAGGGCCTGTATAATTAATGCTTATGAACAACAACATGAACCAACATATTTACATTTTAGTGATTCACAACAGCGGCACTCATATTCATGTGAGGAACATTTTATTTCCAGACTGTGCCCAAAAACGTTGTTAATAACATATTTATGCACTTTACAAATAGTCAGTTTATGATCTTTGGTTATATAGTCTGAAAGAAATATACACTCCTGCAAAATATACATTTTTACCGGACACAGTAGAGAACAAGTAGCCCTTGTTTTAAAAAGTTAATATAAAATTGAAGGAGAAATCTACTGATTGATTTGTTTAATTTTATTAAATGACACTGAAGAAACATGATTGTGTCCCTCAGAAACATTAGCAATTAAGAGGATACATTAAAGTGTGTAAGTTAAATCTATCTTAGACTTGATAAGTCTTTGGAAAAGATTGACAGATTAAATCTCTGACTATGAAAATTGCAATCCAGTGAAAAGTCATTTCCTTTAAAACTTTAGGATTCTTAAAGCATCAGAGAAGATGATATACTCAAAATACAGAAAGCTGACACAACTGACTCACGTGATTTCTCACATTTGCCTGTGCCATTGCAAGCGTGTATTAGGTGCGCTAGTGTACGTTACATACTTCTTGCATATGTCTGTGCACACTTAAACTGAAAAACATAGAGGATCAAATTTTACTTTCAGGCCCCAGCCAAGCAAATCCTTTAAGCATGTGCTTAAATTCAGCAGAGGAATAATATCTTCAATATCAATGAAACTCCCCACATGTTAAAGTGATTTAAATGTTCACAGGTTCAGGGTAGTTTTATTAGGATTTATTCTGTTGTAGAAGAGAGAACTAACATGGCTCTTTCCTTGCTTTCCCCGTCTTCCCACTGTTTACATTAGAGAACAGATCTGTAGGGGCAGGTAATAATAATCTTTTATTAGAACAACCAATATGTGGAACAAAGGAAAGTTGGGCTCACCATCCTTTTTTTCAGTCTGGAAAGAACAACTATGAGCTTTGATTTGGTAAAGGTTCATGTAATAACAACAATACCCTCTGTCCTCCACCTTGCCCTTTTTATTTTATTTTATTTTATTTTATTTTATTTTAGCTAATCTTTAGACACATGGGCTAATATATGCTTAGAAATAAAAAATAACATAAATATATGAATTAAATTTATGAGGAAAAGATGGTCAACATCTATCTGGAGAGAGATACTGAAGTAGCACTTCATAGAAAATTAGATCTTACAACCAGTTATTGCAATTGCTACCTTTTCTATAAATATTATTAGAAGAGTTAACATACATACATATAGATACATACATATATTGAAATATTAATGTCTCCATAATGTGTCTAATATGGACCTTCTGACTCCAGACTTATACAACATTGCACTGTGTGTGTTTTACACAGCACAGTTTGAGGCACTTAGATAGAATATGTAGGTTTATATCATAATTTGCTCTAAGCTGCAGTGGGGCATTTCAGTGGAGCAAGATAAATTCCTCGATGGGTTCACAGACAGTTTAGATGTACTGACTTGCCCTCTGGAAGTACTTAAACTCCTCCTTTCGCTGAAATGCAATATTAAGGTGATGAACTTAGAGTCATCAATAAAGTGCCAACAGACCGCAGAAGCTTTGGTGTCTTATTTTACATAGTCTATATTTTCTGTGTATTTATTGAATCTTAAACAACTAATAACAAGTACAGTCATTTGTCCTCTGTAGGGATTAAAATGCTCAGAAACATCTAAATCAGCTTCACAGAATTATGTTCTGGTTCAGAATGCACAAGATCTGTCAAGAAAATGTGCTTGCTATTGACTCATTTTACAGATAAACTGAAATTATTTGGAAAAAAATAGACTTTTTAAAATGTGATGAAAAGGAGAGGGTCTGACATTTTTTTTTTCTAGTTTAACGTCTGAAACCAGAATAGTGACAGCCTAATTAGCATTCAAAGGGATACTGAGGTAGAAAAGTGTTACTGAGTGAAAGTTAACAGTATGAAAGATTAACACTTACATCTGGGAAAGGCACAGTACGTTGGATGAACTCCAGCAGGTAAAAAAACTATTGTATAGGGAAGGTAAGTAATTGTATGTCACAGGATCAAAGGAGTGCTTGAAATGTTAGAGGAAATTACTACACAAGTTTAGAAGAAAGGTTTACTCCCTCGTGCAAGGTGTACGCTGGCTATTGTATGAGGCCAGCAAGAGAGACCAATTCATGTCCTAAGATAGTACATGGGTAAAAATGTCATGAAACTAGTGCCAAAGAGATTAGGAGAGCAGGTTATGGCAAACAGATCACACTGAACTCACCTTTGATGTATAACAAAGGCTTACAGCACAAGGTTTTAAGCCAGTGACCACAGAAAATTCCCCAAAAAGGACGGGGGGTGCAAAGAAAACTGAGTATTTCTTTTGTGTAGCAGTTGGATGAGTTGTATTTTGGTAAGTAATTCCAGGTTTGGACCAAAGTATCTACAAGCATCTTTTTATAAAGCATGTAGAAGGATGAAATTTAATTTCCTCTTGATTTTTTTTCAAATAAATTTGGATTTAAGATACCTCTGCTTCATGATTCTTTTCTTCAGCAGCCTTACCTTAACAAAACTTTTAAAAATATGAAATAAATGTATTGAATGAAAGTATTTCTTTTCTATCCTGAATACTCTGAATGCCAATTAAACTGTCTTCATCATGCTTTCAGATTTTACTTCAGTAAAAGTCAAATGACAAAGTCTTCTTACATCCAAAGGAAGTAGCTTGCCAAGATATTTATCAAGGTAGCAAAAGTCAAGTGAGTAGGAACTGGAATAACAATAGAAAACTGACTCTCAGATTTGAATTTTTGAAAGAGAAAAATTCTCTATTTTCCTTGAAATTATCAACAGCAACTGAATTGATTTCAACGAGAATGTAGTTAGGTTAACCAAGAACAAATCTGCAAATTCCACTTTATGAACACTTGGTTCAGTCCCCACAGAATCTCCTCCTGACACACTAAGTTCCAAAAGCATTCGTAGTGTTCTTTTTTCAGTTCTCTTTCCCATAGCACCTTATCCTAACGCAACAAACAAGCATATCACAAGAATATGCTGAAGAAAGGAAATATACTCTCATTTGATGTTCTGAACATTAATCACATACTTTTAATTTGCCTCTTACCTAACATATGTAAATACATATACAGTACATAGCCACATATATGTGTGTAAAAGTGAATATACATATATCCACTAGAATAGAGGATGCTTACTGTCCACTTTAATGAACTCCTGTTGTTTTTAGGGGGAATTACAGATAACAATACAAAAGAAAAGATTTTGTACACAACATGTAGGATGTTCAAATGAAAAACCCGGAACTAAGAAGCATCAAGGTCATGCAACAGTGTGTTGAACTCTGTGGATCCAAGCCATGTTGTGGCCCCTGCCCTCAGAGCCAAAGGATAGGCCTGACCTGTAATATCTACTGATAGATTTACTTCCATAGCTCTTACATCCCTTAAAAATTGTCAGTGACTGCAGGACTTCTCCCTGTTCAAAATATTTTTATGTAAATTGGGTCTATAGTTTCCCTACTAAAGTCTGTTATGATCTGTGATGAGAAGAGTGAAGAAGATACCTCCTAAATTTAGCTCCTGCTGTCTTTTGAAATACTACATCCTTTTCCTCTGAAGTTGTACAATACATGTTGCCCTTATTTAAAGGACTTGTTGCCCCCCTGATTATGAGGACTGTGACACCATACAGAACTGCACATGCAAGAGTAGAATTAACTTTTTCTGCAGCCACATTTTTTTCTGTTAACCCAAATAAGGTTTCTAAAATAAAGAATAATGCTGTCAGTTTTGGTAACAGCATCATGCTTTCAGTTAGCACTTTATCAGCCTTGTAATATCAATCCCTAGGCCTTTCTTAAACTTGTTTTCAATTTTCTATCTCTAACTTTTATTTGCTTTTTGTTTTTATAATAAGTTTCAAAACTAGAAACAGTTTAATGGAAGAAAAACTCTTTGGAACCTTATGGAGTAATATAAACACAAAATATGAAGCTTTCATGTCCTGGAAGGGGAAAAAAGTCTACTTTCTTCAGAAAATCAAACTAACCTGATATTCAACATTTTTTAGATACACTTATTCTTCAAGTTCTCTGGTCAATCAAAGTAGGTGCATTCTTGTTACATTAAGATGGAAAAGTATTTTGCTGATACATACAAATTTGTGACATTGTGAGACGTTCATTACCTGTAGGTATTTCTTTCGTTCTCGTCTCTTTCACTGGAATTGAGAAGTGAATCCCTTGTCTTTCTTTCTTACTTGTATTTCATTATATGTGGCATTTTAACCTGGTTTTGGCTTTATAAGATTTTTGTCTGAGTGATTATATCTAGTCCCATTGAAAAAAAGCAAAGCTTTTAAACTCAGTAAGAATGATCAGAAGCAGGGTCCATGTTAAGTTCCTTTTTCTTTAGTAATTAACATAGGAATAAGGACTAAGGGAAGGGACTGTTCAAGGAAAAAAAAGGACTTGAACATGAGCAGTTAAATTCATCTCTGTTATTCATACAACTAAGGAAATGGGACAAAAGAGATTCAAAATGGGAAACAAAAGAAATGAAATGCTAAGCAGCATTTTTTGTTTGCTCCCATTTATTTATTGAGAGTAGAAGTCTATCTCCAAAACAGTTTATCTTTGGTTTTCTATGAAAGGAAGAGGCAAAAGACAAGCATTCAGAATGACAGCAAAAGCACAGTCTGTACTTGCTGTCAGAAAATTCTAGTGCTTGCAACATATCAGATCATGGCAAATATGCCATGTAATTACCTCAGAGCAGTCAGCAAAGAATTTGAGGGAAGAGAGAGGAAGTGGGGCAGGGGAAACCAGAAAAAAAAAAACTTTGAATTTTCCTCATTTTATTCCCTGATTTTTTTTTTTAAAGGAGTTGCTGATTTTTGCCTTCTGATTTTTCAAAGCAACTACTACTCAATGTACTAGAAATAACAGTAAAAACATTCTCTCAAAGTTTCCAGCAGTCCTTATATAGTCAGCAGGTTTGGATGATCGATACAAAAAATTCTTTTCCATTTCAGTAGTTTTAATGTCTAAATAGCTCATCCACTAAGCATTAGTTTTACTTGTAAAGGTCTCCTTTTCCTTGGCAAACCTTCTCAATGCAGTGACAGCATAGATAAACAAGGCATGAATCACAAAATGATTGAGGTTGCAAGGGACCTTTGGAGATCATCTAGTCCAACCCTCCTGGTCAAGCACAGTCATCAAGAGCACATTGCCCAGGAATGTGTCAAGACACCTCTTGAATATCTCCATGAATGGAGATTCCACAACCTCTCTGGGCAACTTCTTCCAGTGCTCAATCACCCTCACAGTGAAGAAGTTTTTCCTTGTGTTCAGATGGAACCACCTATGTTTCAGTTTCTGCTTGTTGCCTCTTGTCCTGTCACTGGGCACCATTGAAAAGAGGCCCCATCCTCTTGACACCTTCCCTTAAGATATTTGTATGCATTGATAAGATCCCCTCTCAGTCTTCTCTTCTCCAGGCTAAACAGGCCCACCTCCTGCAGGCTTTCCTCATTGGAGAAATACTTCAGTTCCTTAATTATCTTCATAGCCCTTCATTGGATTTGCTTCAGTCAGTCTTGTACTGGGGAGCCCAGAACTGAACATAGTACTCGAGATGAGGCCTCACCAGGACTGAGTAGAGGGGCAGGATCATCTCCCTCCACCTGCTGGCAACACTCTTCCTAATGAACCCCAGGATACCATTGGCCTTCCTGGCAACAAGGGCACATTGCTGGCTCATAGTCAGCTTGTCATCCACCAGTACTCACAGGTCCTTCTCTGCAGAGCTGCTCTCCAGAAGGTCAGCCTCCAGTCTGGACTGGTGTCTGGGGCTATTATTCCTATTATTCCAGATGACAACCCTCTGAGCTCTGCCTTTCAGCCATTTCTGAATCCACCTCACTGTCCACTCATCTAGCCCACGTTTTCTGAGCTTGCCTATGAGGATGAAGGAGACAAGAGCCAAAGTAGACAACATCTGCTACTCTCCTTATCTGCTTTATCTACTCAGCCATTCCATCATATAAGGGTATCATACCGGTTAAGCACGAGTTCCCCTTGGTGAAATTTCCCCATGCTAATTTCCCAGAAGAGATGGGAAATAGTCTTGTATTGTAAGTACTTCCTCAGCTGCATGCAACTGCCGGAGCTAATCCCACTTACACCTCATTTTGCAACTACATGGTCTTTATAACTCTCCTCTTCCCCCTTCTTTCCTAGTTTATAGCACTTACCAAGTTTGCCAGTCTGTTGACAGACACTTGTGCCTTGTTAAGTGATGTGGATTCCACCTCTCCCAATTAGTTCTTGATCTTCAAACAGGGTACCATGGTCTAGAACCCAAAACCTTGTTGCTGACACAAGTAATGCAGCCAGTTGTTTACTTGGAGAATCTGTCTACTCCTCCTTCCATCCTTCTCCTTCACTGATGGTGGCGAGGAGAAAACAATCTTGGCTGTCAGACTGTTCCCAGAGCTCTGAAATCCCATTTGATACTTCTGAAGTTGCCCTTGGCAGTACCATTGGTGCCAATGTGGAAGAGCAACAGGGGGAAGTAGTCAGATGGGTGAACAAGCCTCGTCAGCCTTTCTTTGACATCTCGGATTTGAGCTCTTGATAGGCAACAAACCTCTCTAGACAAGAAGTCAAGTCAGATGGGTGCCTCTGCTCCCTGCAGCAGGATCAACTGCAAGATTTAAGGAGGAGCACGAGCCTTTCTCTTCATAAAAGAAGTGACCATCTACAGAGTTATGACTTACTGTTCCACACGGCACAGAGCCCTCCTGCACCTCCACTACTATGGGGGGCTGAGATTCTTGAAAGAGTAGGGTCTCTGAGAATATCCTATCTAACTCTCACTCATCTTCTCAGATGCTGTACAGCATGCTTACTTCTCCCCATAACTCCTTTACCTGGCAACACAACTCATCATCAACAACACACCTTCTGCCATCAGCCCCAGCCTCATAGGGAGATCCCAGGCACTCTCTGCAGCCCAAGACCTGCAGAGCTGCATCCACTGTCAGAAGTTCTGTCTGAGTAGAAGCCTCTGACATGGCAGATGCAGCAACTCCAATTGCTGGACAATATGCTCTGCGGCGAGTCATATCCACACTGAGGACAGGTATCCTACCATGTCTGAAGATGAGGGTTCTTCTTTGTACCCTTCTGCACAAAGTGCTGCATCTGGGACCTGTGTTCTAGGCCTGGCTCTTATATAGCCTCTCCCTAGCACTGACTAACAGGGTTGATTAGGATGCTTGACCCACCCTAATCACGGGTCTGCTGGAACAAAGGCCCCAACTCCCTCTGACCGGGGTGGCCAACAGGGCTTGTTAGCAGCAGCTGCGTCTAGCTACACCTTGCTAGAGCTTCCTAGGACAGGTTAAGGCCTTTTGTAGCCATGTTCGTCTAGCTCTGCTTACCTGTTTGCAGCAAGCAATGAATAAGGAAAGGATAATTCATAGTAAATCTAGGTATTTTTGGTTTTTAGATTTAGGGTGCAAAATCCAAAATTAGTTTACCCTTGTCTTAACAGAGCTCTAGAAAAGCCAGGACTAAATTTCTCATGCTTGCAAATGATTTTTCTTTTCTTTTTTTCTCTCTCTCCCCTGCCACAGAGTGTTGGTTTACATATAGCAGCCATAGGAGATATCCTTTATATTTCTAACTCTGTGTTAATTTTCTGCCCATACATCCCAGGCTAACCAAAAAATTCCATTAAACCGAAGTAATTGCCTGATGCCAATGTGGTTATATAATAATATCAACCATTTATTCAGCAACTCTTATCAGCCCTTGAATGCTCTATGTAAAATTTTTCACAGCCAATGAGACATCCAAGGTTACTATTTTAAATCTTATTACACTTTAAAATTAGAGCAAAAATGTCTAAACTTTTCCCCTTTGCCCTAGTTCTCAACTAAAGGCATAGAGTAAATTAAATATTATTTTCTTATCTTTTTCCCTACAAAGTGCCAAAAAATGTTTAAAACATTTTGAACTCTTGTGAACACTTGCATGGCCTTCACCCAATTCACTTCAAATATGGTCAAAAACCATGCAACAGTATTAGATGTGAACTGCCAACTTTGAGGTCAACATTCCTTTATTTGCAATCACCACTCAAAAAAAAAAAAAAAGGCAATTAAGTAGTGTTATATTGCTCTGCAAAGTATTCTGATCTGCCCCTGTGTGCAATGTGTTATACCTGTGCTTTATGTATATTTTAAAAGACAGCTGTGACAACATGAAATGTATCTGATATTTTTAGATCTACCTACCTATGAAAACATCCTACCACCCCTTCTGAGATCATGTTTTTCATATTTAACATTCACGATATCACCTACTGCTTTGGATAATTACATGGTAGTGTTCCTGAAAACCTTGTCCCCCTTATTAAAGCCCACAGTGTCTTCCAGCTATCGTTTCGCTAAGTGTTCTCTACCTGTGGAGCCTTGATGACATAATTCAGTTCTGCATGCAAGACCGTTACCTTAGGCCAATTACAACCTAATTGCATGACACGATGTTTTTTTGGGAAAGTAAAAGAAAGGTACGTCATGTTATGTATTTTAATAGTTTAGGGTAGGGGTGGGTGACATGCAGAACATATAAGCATTACACGCTAAAATTGTGTGGACATTTTCTTTAAATAAAATGTGACAGTGCAAAATCAACATGTTTTATGCATAATGGATAGGAATTTATGAACAGTTGTTAACATAGCAGCTCTTGTTAAGGTTTTATTAAACTGTTTTATACCTTTTTGCCAGGACTTAGGCTTGGGAAACTGTTACTATAATTAAAAATGTGATTAATGTGTGTAAGTACCTGAAGGGAGGGTGTCAAGGGGACAGGGACAAACTCTTTTCAGTTGTCCCGTGTGACAGGACAAGAGGCAATGGGCAGAAACTGAAGCACAGGAAGTTCCGCCTGACCGTGAGGGGGAATTTCTTCCCTGTGAGAGTGACGGAGCACTGGCACAGGTTGCCCAGAGAGGTTGTGGAGTCTCCTGCTCCGGAGATCTTCAACGCCCGCCTGGATGCCACCCTTTCTAACATGCTCTAGGTGACCCTGCTGAGCAGGGAGGTTGGACTAGATGATCTCCAGAGGTCCCTTTCAACCTTACTGATTCTATGATTCTATGATTAACATTTGTTGTATTATTTCCACATTTTAGGCCATTGATTTCATAAAAGGCATGTTTTGAAAGTGACTTTGTGGTCAGCAAGCAAATACAGAAAGCAAAATTTCTAACAGTAGGTGAGTAAAATGCAAATACAAAGAAGTCCTAATCCTGGAAGAGGAAACAGAATTGAGTTAGACTGGAAACAAGGTGACAATTGTTAATAATACAGGTTATAAACACAATAAATCTTTGGAATAACTTACTTAGAAATATGGTAGAGTTCAAATACTAACAAACAACCTTTACCTTCACTGTAAAATGACTATATATACAAATGTAACAATATGTAAAAACAACAGAAGACCTGCAGGGAAAAAAACCCAAGCTCCTTAAAAGAAACCGTAGCGTTTGTACAGCTACTTTGATGATGATAACTTTTACATTCGAAAACATGATTTTTTGTGTTTCTCAGCACATAAAATGAGGCTCTTTATTTTTTATAATTTTGTAAATGTTGGATAGAAATGCAGTTGCTTGGTTGCTGTATTTAAAGAGATTTAAAGTAACTTTAAAAATAACATTTTTCTCTGTTGCATATCTACTTTCCCAGATGCTGAAATTCATCAATAAAAAAAATGTATTAAAAATTGTTAAAGAAAAGCTTTCTATCGCCTTTAGAAGTAGCTTACTTGAGTAGTATCCCTAGACTATGAAAGGGAAAAAAACTTCTCTCTTCATTATTGTGAAGGTGAAGTCAATGTCTTCATTCATTTGAAGAAACTTCATTTCAAAATACTTGACTTCTAAAGTTTCTTTAATTAATACTATAAGGATAGTTGGGAATACCAATATCTAGTCTGTTCAGTTAAAATATAAATAATACTCATAAGAAAATGCCTGTAATAAATATCCTAGAAGTTAATTTCTATCATTCCTTACTGTTGTTCATTTACCTTAGAGATGTCTGAAAATGGACAAGTTTTTTTTTTTTTCTTTTAAGTGTGAGATATATGAGAAGCCCTCTTCAGTGAGTTCTCTAGGCAACCCTACAGCATCTTGTAGAAACACTAAGATAAGTATAAAGATGGTATGTTGAATATAAATTTAAATTCTGTACATATTAAATAGTGATGTGCATGTATAAATGTAGATACATACGTACATATGTCACGTTTCAAATTTCACACAAGATGACAGAAATATTTTTATGCTAATTCCTGCTCTTTGGAAAAAGTCAAAAAACTTCATTCATAACAGAAGCAAAATCAAAGGAAAAAAATCCTCAATTACATAGCTTCAGTGGAAGAAGAAAGAAACTTTTCTTACATTTTTAAAAGCTGCAGAAAGTCATCTGGATATGTAGACCTGTTAAAAATCTCTTTATTAATATTCTTCTTCCTCCTTTATTTGAAGGGAATATCCCAAGTACATTCCTCATTCCTCCTCAGTTTCAGTGTGGATTTATGTCTAGGGTAAAAGTGGCCCAAAAGCTTCCCACTTCTGAGCAGAGGTCCTGGAGTAACTGAAGGGCTAATCGAACTGAAAATGAGCGACTCTAGGTGAAAACCTTCCCTTTTAAAGTGTTTTGTCTTTGATCACAGAAGAATCAGGATTTTACTTTTTATTTTTAGTTTTCACTAGGATCAAAAAATGAGGAATATTTTGAACATTTTAGAATAAAAGGCTTTGAGTGCTGTAAATATTATTAATAAAACTGAATTCCAACACTATAGATCTTAAATGTTCTGTAAACCTTTAAATCTCATCAAATCTTCTGGAAAACTTATACACCATGCAATAAACTTTTAAATGTTTTTTATTTTTATTTCCTTCACTTATCTCCTACAAAAGTAAGGTAGCTCTATATTTGAGATCAAAGACAAGCAAATAACAGAGGAAAGCCTGCTTTAAAAGGAGTAACTGTGAAAAAATTAATCTTAGCAACTGCCTTCCTGAAACAAAATTGAACTTTATCATTGAAATGATTAAAAAAGATAGATTGAGGTAAAAGAATTTTGCTATTTCAGACTTGTTTTTGCTCTGCTGTTAAGAATGGTCTGAGTTTTTAAAAATAATTTATGAATTTTGTTTTTAATTTCATTACTGGTCATGAAAGCACATCTCTTTTCAAAATCAAGCTTTGAAATCTCATTTCAAAATTAGAAATCCTACAACATTTGATACTGTTTTGAAAAGGAAAGGTAAAAATATATTTTTAAAGATATGAATGCAGCGATCACTGACTTGCAGATTATAAAACAGCCCTGGTTAATAGCATATTTGTGCCATAGATGAATTTTTTGCAGAAATCTATGAAACCTTATTTTACAGGCTTCCAGGCCTGGATTTTTTTTTTTTTTTTTTTTTTTTTTTTCTTCTAGGAACATTTAAGTATATCATATAGAAAAAATACAGCTGCTTGTATATAATGATTAGCACTGCTTTCTTCTCATCAGTCATGTGAATAGAACCTATGTCCTTTTATGAATCTACCCCTCAAACGAAATACTTCATTTTGCCATTTTGAAAATTTCCCTTCTTTTTAAATTTGGCTAATGCTATTCAGTAAAATCATTATGAACTGCAGGTGAGTACTTGTACTTACTGTTCATGCATTAAATTGTTATACTCTACGTGCAACATTGCGATGATAACATTTCTGACCATAAGTATTAAGAAGCTAAAGAAATCTTCCAAAGAAATTGAAGACTGTGATATCACGTTAACGTAGATACCACATAGGTATCTAACCTTTTACTGTGAGAAAATTAATGATATTTATAAATTTTCATAAAATATTAAGAACAAATCAAAATGCAATTCTGATGTTCTAATTATTTATGGGAGATATTTTGTCCCTGCCATTAGTTATCTAAAAATTAGATGTCTAGTTTAAGTTCATCATATAGACTCCCCTCTACCCATAGTCAATGAAGAAGGACAGTTACCTTTAGAGAATAATACATCCTTCCTGGTATCTTAGAGAGCAATCTTAACTGAGACCAAGTGAGTAATATAGATCAAATAAATCTGTTGGATACACAGGCAACCAGATATTCATAAATTTGTATGTATTTTTATGAGGGTTATTGCTTATTATTTTGAGTCTGAATCTTGTTTCAGTAATAAAAGTTTATTAGGCCAAACATCACATCTATTTCTATATTTCTGCAGCTACTTACCCAAATGGAACTTAGTGAAGACATTTAACTGGATTACAGTTAAAATTAAGAACTCTCCTTATATTAACTTTTCCCTTTTTTTATCACTGAGTACTCTATTATTTATCATCATATATTTAGGTTAAGAACAACATATTTTTTCTTCTTGGACAAAAATACTGATTTTATTGAAATAAGTAGCATTTTTATTCAGAATTCTAATTACTTTATCAATCACTCCTTTTTCTGACACACCTTATTCTTAATGAATGCTTGAAAGTGAGTGGCTGAGGATTCTTCATTGTTTTTATTCTTACATATCCTTATGTTGAAAAGAGACCTCAATACAGAATTCAGTACAGTACTTATCATACCAGTTGCTTAAAAGGTGCCAAATTAAAGATATTACTTGTTCAGACAAGATTACTGCATTATTTGAGACAACAAATAATACAGAGAAAAGAAGGGGAATTGAAAGGAGAAAATGAAAGCTGTTATTAAAATAAGATCCCAGCACCACATGGCTAATGACTTGATGATTACTGAACTTATCTTTACAATGAGTACTAAGAAGTCACTATCTTGCAAGTAAAAAAAAGACACAAATCCCCAAAAATCTGTTCATGGAATAAAACACAAGGATGACTGTGGAGAAAGGAATAAGGTTAAGATCATAGGAAAATCGTCAGTAACATGATAAGAGTCAGGAGGAAGGAAAGAAGAAGAAACATAACTGAAAATTAGAAGAAGCCACTTCCAGTTCATATGATGAATGCATGTGAAATATCAGAGGAATCTAGGGAATGGATAATTATTTCAGAACGGTACATGAAAAACATAAATCTGAAGTTTGAATTGGAAGAGGAAAATGTGTATGTGCTAGGAAAACCCAGTCAAAACAGCAGTGACTATAAATAATAGCAAGGGCCTGAATTAGATGTTTTACAGGGTGGGTCCATGATTGGATTGGAGATCATTCCAACACAAATTTGCTTCATGATGCTACACATGCAGCAGGTCAGAAAATGAATGCTATCCAAATCTTGCCAAACACTCCCAATAACATGTTAATGATTTATGAAGGCATTTTAGCATAGTGAAATACAACGAAGCTATTAGAAAGATCTAGTTCCGTAATGACACAGTATGGAGAAAAGCCAATGTTTAAGATTCTCAGATTCACATTGCTATCTGTGTGATCATCTAGAAGGATCATGCCTTCTGGCTAGCTGCAGACTTGTTAAAGGGTTTCTTTACAGCTCTGTCTTATTAATTATACTGTGTTTCTCTCTAAGTACATATTTAAAGAAAGAAGAGGGAGGTTGGGTTTACAAAGTAGCTTTGAATTTAGGATCTCATCTAGTGTACTTTCTGCATGCCATCAGGACAGCTGTAGACACCACAAAAGCAAAGGAAATCAGCATAACTGTGGAGGATGTGATGACAATTTATACATAATTACCCCTGAAGTTCACACACGCATCTATTAAAAAAAAGGATGTGTCATCTGCAATTTTATGGGGCTTTAAAAATACTATGCATTGTGTTCCAACTTGTTTATATTATATATATGTTTAAATAAAACAAAACAAGTCACCAAATACTAGAAAGTGCCAGAACTTGTTCATTATAACTTTCTTACGAGTAAAATATTTGTGCATTAGAACTTATTGCTGGATTTTAATATTTCATTATTTTTTCGTTAGTTTTTCAGAGAACCTTAATGTAGAAATGCAATTACCCAAATACTGGTACCTATAGCTATTTTAGATACTGCAGAGTATCCAAGACGTAAGCATGGAGCGCTTATGCTTTTATTTACAAATAAAACTACATCATTTGCAAAGTATTTTTTAATCTGAGATAAATATACATTATTATATACAAAATGTGTTTGTTGATGAGCAGGTTTTCCTATTGATTTGTCTAACAAGTGAAAATAGTAGATCTAATTTTAGATAAAAACAGTTTAGTGAGACACGGAATTTACAATTTAGAAAGGAAATTCTGAGTAGAAAAATAAGAATGTGCTCAGATGTTAAGGTCTCCATGGATGTTATAGCTGCTGATTGGATAATCAGAAGAGATTACAGTAAGCATCATTAAAAATTCAATATCCAATATTCCATGGGTTTCTAGAATCTGATATTGTCCACTGATTCAAAAAGGAGGTGCTACAACACCATTTTGAAGTAGCATTTATTGAGATTTTAATAGAACTCACTGTACCTGAACACTCAAATTCAGTTTTTGCGTAACTTAAAATTCATGGTTATTCATTCAGTAGTTTTTAGTACCAATCTTTCATGCGTTCCTGAAATCCATATTCTAAAAGAGATTGATTTTATTTTTAACTGACATTTAGAAGTGGCAAAGCTTCTTCTACAAATTACTTGTCACTTAAAATAGATTGTTGATACTCTGTCATCACGAGATAATGCAGGATATAATTAGTCCTTTTCAAAATTTTCTGCTTTTAAATACAAAAATTATACACATTAGGCATGCCTCTCAAAAAAAAAAATGATGTATCAATGCATGCAAATCACTGTGTCTTTATAAATATTTTGTTAGCAAGCAGAACATCCTATTAATACCGAACCAATCAGAAAGCACTCATCAACTTTCACGGGGTCAATTTTTTAGTCATCTTGAGTTTTCAAATAAAACTAGGAAAGCTGAAATGTCAGATAAAGTCAGAATGTTGAAACAAGCAAAAACTTTTTTTTTGTGATACTGCTAACAATTATTTGAATTGTCTAAAATGAAAATTAATTTATTATACATTTATGAAAAAAATAAAAAACAATAGGCTCATTTTCTGAAAAGTACAGAAAAGACAAGCTATATATAATTTAGCATTAAGATTTTTAAAATGTATCTCAGTTTGAATTCAGAGTCTTGATATATGAGAATATGTTCCTTATGATGGTAATGGGCAGACACAATTTAAAGAGGAGAAAAAGGTTTTGTAAAATACTTAATGTTCCTGTTTAATATACTTTTACATGTGGAATGCATAATAGGCTTGAGTAAGATACTACACATAAATTTAATCATGAGTGAACAAGACCCATAATTCAGCCAGTGTTTGTTTATCACGTGTTTCTTGCCTCCTACCCTAGTGGAAATTATTTCATTCAAATCATGCATTGAAGATTATCAACTTACTATATAAAACTATTTTTTTTACAACGTAGGTGAAACATTAAATATGTTTACTATTTTATAGCTCATATCTATATAGCCGATTCATATATAAACATACCTACTGCCCTTCCCCCCCACAAACACACAAAAGTATGTATGTCTCCAATATCTTTCAAAGTGCAAGCACTGGTATTTATCTAAGACCACCTTTTGCAGTTGACACCTTCTCATAAAAAGAGAAATGCACTGTAAAGTGAGCTGGTCCTAAAAAGACAGCTCAAAAGAACGACAAATAGGGCCTTCAGCTTGCACATTTTAAGATTCTGACAGAATGACCTCTACTTCTGTCACTTCATAACTTTCATGCAATAGTTGTCACAAAAATAGCAGAAAGATATCGTCATGATAATCTCTGGGTCCTAGTCCTGTAATCAAATCTTTATCCTTATTCCCTTGCAAAATCCTAGCAGTGTTTTTTTTAGGGCTACGCACATTTTATTTATTTTAAGCAATCTAAAGCCCAGTCAGCTAGTCCAAGCCATAGGTTCTGCATACTGTCAATAGAAAGGGAGATGCTCCACTAAACTTTAATTCATTCATCAATTTTAAAACATGGTGAAACCCAATGTAAAGGCTAGCTTACCTATGAAGAACTGATGTTCGTCTTGAATATGCAACTTTCCAAAATTAAGGAGCATGAATCCTATTGTAAGAGATTGCCTGAGGCAAATTGTATATTGGAAGTTCATGACTGAACTCGTAACTAAATTTAAAAGTATTCTTTATTCAGCTGACTGGACAATTCTTTCAATTGCAAGCTGAGAGCTTTGAACTATCAGAAGAATTGATATTTTTCAAATGATCTATTACTACTACAGAAACAAGAATGAAAATACTGGAAAGCTTTTAATATTTAGAAACTTTTAGTGCTAAAGCAACCTGAACTGTATCTAAATATTCTGTAATTTGATGAATCATTTGTTTTTCTCCCTCATAGGTTATCAATGTCATAGACAGAGCAGAAAACATGTTGAAAATCACAATCCAAAAAGTATCTCAAAGTAACAACTTCATGACTAAAGATGCTTTTAAATGATGACTTAAAATATATATCCAATCCCATGCTTTTGGAAGTATAAAGATTGTAACCAGAATAAAGAAAAACTGAACATTAAGATTTTAACCAGATTTCTGATTTGTGGATATAATATACACTGTGACCTCACTATTTTCCATACTTACGTATACATTTTTGGGACACATCCCTTTTCTCTTTGTGCTAAGGCACAGTAGCATTCCTTCTTTTTCACTGTATTGATTGCAGGAGGAGTTCAGCAAGTTGTCCCAGGAAGAGTCCTGTGGGAAGCTGGAGGCTTATCAATGTAGCAGTGAATTTGCCTCCTGTCTCAGCTGCAAGATATATCCAGCCAAGAGTATGCTAAGGACTTACCTAAGAGACGTGTACTGTGGGCTGTAAGGAGTGCTGCACAGTGCAAGCTGAGAAGCCTGTAATTACATTATTTAATTATTTATATTGGCAGCTGTCAAAAGAGTATATTCAATATGTTAAATTATGCTTACAGTAATGGTAACTTCACTCCTGCTTATGCAGTGAGATATCTCTTGTACTTGCCAGCATATGATTACAGAAGACTTTATAAGGCGTATCCCTGAGGACTTTCTGCATCCGATCTTATGTCACTCAAGAATCTTACTCTTTTCCATGGAAAAACAGAAAGAAATAACTGTGGGGGGAAAAAAATAAAAAGTCTCCAGTTCAAAAAAAAAAAAAAAAAAGAGAGAGAAAGCTGAATGAAGCATCTTGCTTTTAGCTAGAACACCTGTACAGTACATCTACCTCAGCTGGTATCACAACATGAACTGATTCTCTCCAGGCAGTGACAATGCACTTTGTTTTCTGGGAACTCAAGATGTAGCCTTTTATGAACCTAGAAGTTTTGGGGGTGATTATAAACTACTAGTCTTGTCTGAAAATACTATTTGGTATGTCTGCAGTATACTGTTTTTGTAAATATTTTTGAATCTTTACATTTCTTTCAAACTGGGATCTGATCCTATTGAATTCAGCATATCTGGTTTTACTGACATAAGTGGGGCAAGTTCAGCAGAGCGGTTTGAAAAGCAATTATGTACTCAGCGTCACTGAAGTCACCAGTGCTCATGTGCATGAGAAAATGCCACTGATATGGCTCAACACGTCATTTTCAAGCGCTGATCTCTCAACAGAGATACAGGTTAAGGGAGCTCTTCTCTCACTAGTATTTCCCTTCTCCTTGGGGACCACTTCAATGTTTAAGTTTGATTCAGTTCTAAATGTCATACCTGGAGGTTAAAGAACAGACTGAAAGGATTAAAATGGACATAAATCGTAATGATATACGTGGCCTTGTAGAGAGCTCAACTGGAAAAAGCAAACTGCGTATCCATTTGTGCACAGTATGTCTCTCCCAGATGAGCAAAGTTGAGAAAACAGGCTTCATAGACAGAACAAGTGTTGTCCATTGATGTACATAATAAATCATCAGCCTAGAGAATCTGTCAATAACATGCTGCCCTAAACTTCCATATGTCTGCAGTATCAGGCTCATGTTATTGCAACTAAATGAGATCTCAACCAACACCGAATGAAAAAAAAAAAGAAGCTGAAGTGGCAGCCGGTAAGTTTGCTAAACCCAGAGACATTTTAGCTCCAGTTCCTTTTCAGAAGTTTGACAAGCCCATAATCATTTATAAGAATAAAAAGCACTAGTTTATATTCTGTATGTCTCTTAAAAAATCCAGGCAGGCATCGGGATTTTTTTTTAACCAATTCAGTTCACATACAGTGTTCCCAAATACATGATCAGCTCTGGCCATACCTGTGATGCAGCTCACCCAGGTGGATGGTGGGACTGAATGCTAAGTGCAATGATTTAGGAGGTCAGCTTAACTGGAATCTGGTTTCAGGTCTACCTCGGTATTGCAGAGTGGTTGTGCAAGTTACAACCGCTCTGCAAGTCACTTCTCTGTTGATATTTGATATTTTCCATTTAGGCTATGTTCACCTGTGTTCACTATGTGTTACCACGTGCTTCTTCACTGCTTAAGCTGTCTCTGGTAGTGCTACAAGTTACATAATCTAGATGCAAGGGGACTTCAGTGACACTTATTACCCAGGAGAAAGCTGGTATTTATTCAGGAGTAAATAACTTTAACAACTTTACTGCTTGAGATAATCTATAAATGTCACTAAGCTCTAAGTTATTATAAATGGTCCTAAATTCAAATTATTTACTGCCTGATACTTTCTGTCATGATACATCCTGGAATATATAAGTAACTAAAGAGAAAATAGACAGCACACTCAAATTATCTCTTACAAATCTAGAAGATATAAAACTTAGAGGCATTTAATATAGAACTCTACACAGCTCAAACAAACACTTATCTCGCCAAGTCTGTTGTAAGGGATTTATCGGTAGAAAGGAAGGTTCTTTTGTGACTTTTTTTGACTCAGATACTTATCCTACATCATTTTTTCAGGAGTCAGCTGAAAAGAAAAAAAAATAACTTTTGGAGTTCCAAACTGGACAACATGTTTTTTTCTAAGAGGATGTAAAGGAGCAAAAAGGGAGTGCATTATAATTTATCCCAGAAAGAATCAAGAAAAAAAAAAGGACATTTGGTTACCACTGGAAGAATCTCAAGAAATCTTATTCTAAATACTGCATGGAAATAGAGCATGAAGAGGAAATATCAAGCCTTTCAATACAACCCTGGTAGAACTGGCCTCTGAACACCAAATAGCCTTTATGATATTAAGCTGGGCAATTTGTATTGGCCTGCCATTGCTAGATCTCACTAAGCTGGTTTTGTGCAATATAATGTGGAGGTGATAAGAGAATGGTCAAGACCTCTGACTTTCAGAGCTGGCAGAGAGATTTGTGTGCATCTAAGCCTTTTGTCAATAGGAAGTGCAGTTACCCAGTATTGTTCATATGTGCGATAACTGCTTAACAAAACTAGGAAACACATACTGGTGAACAGCCCTCACTTCTATAAGCCACTATACTCTGGCTTAAAAAAGAATATTTGCACTATCGACAGTAGGTGCTTTGGAAATGCTTGAGTACAGAGGCTATTTTTTTCTGCTATTATATACAAATATACGTATGTGTACAGAGAGAGAGAGAGAGACAGAGAAGACGATTCTTGCAAAGAGTAATTCAGAACATCTATTCTGTGAGTTCCTAAAATTACGTAACTATCCCCTAGAATATCAGACAACTGATAGAAAATCACTAGACTGGAGAAGCCCAGTCTTTTTATTGTTCATGGATAATTTACTACCTAGGTTTGTTGTGATTTTTCTCTTATTATCCACTATTCATGATTTCCATGCCACTTGTTATTTTATGCAATTACATACAATTTAATTTTAAACATGAAACATTAGAGAGAGGAAAATTAATTGCAATCAAAGAAACCAAATTCAAATAAGCAAGGGAAATGTCAAAAACTACAAGGCACTTCTGCCACATTCTTTTCCATGCCAGAGAACAAGAAAGCTTAAAATAAAAATAAAGGCAGAAAACTTAAAACTAATCAAAGATTTCTCTCTTTTTCATGCAATAATGCAAAATTCATGCAAATTTTTCATGCAAAAATTTACCTATGGATTATTTATCTATTGATACAAGACTATGTTATATAATACTATGGAATATAAACCAGTTTAGACCTTTAAATGGAAAACAAATAAGATAACCAGAATTTCAAAATATATTTTGAAGGAAATTAAATCATCAGTCTGCAGGGAATAAGCCTACCTATCACAGACGAAAACTAGGGAGAAATTCACCATATGAAAAACCATTCTATAATAGAGTATTTTTACACTTACAAAAAGGAGATAAAAAGGTATGTGAAACGATTTTCTAATCATAAAAAGAATGATGGGATAACAGGACAACAGAACTGAAAAATAGACTATAAACTGTATATTTTCCTTCTGTTTTTAAGCTGCTACTTTTTATCCTTCTATAAGACAGCTACACTTATTTGTTCTGGACAAGTTTTTTGACAAGGACATTGTGAGCTAAAAGCATCATACTATGTTTTTCATTTTTAAGGTACATGTACTCCATCCCCATCACTTTGAGGTAGTTTTGCTTTCTAGCAGAATGCTGCAGGTTTTAATCACAAGTCTACTTTTATACTCAGTATGAAACCAAAATAAATACACCACCAGCGTGAACACTTTTATGAGAGGACAGGAGGATTCCTGCTTGTCATAACTAATGATGGTGATCAAAGCCAACCAGGTGCTCGCACTGATCCTGTGCTTTGATCATTTGCTACGCTTTTCAATATCTGAGCCTGGGAGTGAGTTGCCCTAATGGCCTCTGATTACATTAGTGGCATATGGCAGGAAAAAGGAGTAGAAGATAAGAAGAAGTGAGAAGGAGAGGGGAATGTCTAGCTATGCAGCATGTGTAAGCCTAAAAACCCCTGGGCAACTGAAGTAAGCTCATATTCAAAGCTTTTCACACACTGTACATGTTAATGCAATTGAAATACTCAGTAGGCCTCTCATGAAAGCTGGTCCCAAAGGGCAATGACATGATCTTTTGCTTACCTTTTTGAGCAATTACTCATATGAGTAGATGCAAGAGCTTCAAAGGATTTGTGTGTGTGTGTGTGTGTGTAAGTGCTCTTCTGAAGCCTATGAAGTTCCTGATTGCTCAAAAGTGCATATTAATGCTACATTTTTGTACACTGTAAACATTTTTATTGATTTGAGATCCTTTTACCTACTGTTGGAAAAATATGGTACTCCTAGAGTACTCATACACTCTGCCGAAACTGTTATATCCCTCAATGCAAGCTATGATGCTGCTGCTTATCTTGTTAACACCAGTTTCTCATTACTTCTAAGCATAGATTACATGATAGTGTTGATAGCTGAAGACATTTTGGGAAGACTTGCTTCCATCAAGTTTGATTCACACATATGTGAACTTCTCTGAAAACAGTTTTCATTTGTCTGTGCCAGCACTTAATTTAGAGTACACGGCAGCCAGCTTAAAGATAGAGACAACATTTCTTAGCATAGCAAGGCTCTATGGCTGCTGTGCATATTTTAGACGTTCTCTAAACCCTTTGAAGCCAGAGGGAATAGACATAGTAGGTGACATTATTATACGGGTATGAAGCTGAGATAATTGTTTAATTCACATCCTTGGAAAAAGTAATGATAATAAAAAAGATCTGCTAACATCTTTGTGAGAATCTTCTTTACAGACTTCACAGAGAACCAAGAACATCAGTACCCCAATTTTATTTCTAGAAAGGGCACTGTTTCCTCAGTGGTGCCACAAGGCAAGCATTCAAAGCCATACTTTTTATAAAAGAAAGAAATCTCAGCCTTCAAGATAAGTGCCCTTCTCTGAATGGGAAGATTCTGTTTTTCTGTGTTATGTCATCACTGCTGTTAGTAAGAACAGGATAGAGTAATCAAAGTGACTTGCTTTTACCGAAAACTAGAATTGATTAATCAAAGTGCTTGCCCACACATTTTCATCAGTAGTCATGTTAAAATAGTCCCTCTAACTAAAATAGCATCAGAGAACAGCTAAATCAAGCAATCACGAACAGGGGACTCTAGATATGTACCCTACTGATGCAATTTCACAAGATCACTATTTTTATACAAAATTCAGCTGTCACTGTTCACTCAGCAGAAGTATGAGCGTTAACATCTTGCAAATAGGACACCTAAAGTCTCCTCCACTAACTCAGAGATTTGGTATCTACATTTTCCTACATCATCTTTGGACTGCTTATCAATGCCCTAGATAGACGTTTCTCCATAGTAATTGTTCTTAGAAAAGAAAAATAAAGTTCCTGTAGTTTCTTTCCCTCTCAGCATTTGTCTGCACACTTACAAACTTTTGACAGTAGCTGCCACTGTACATCACTTATGCTACACTTATAGCACTTATGCTATATATGGATGTTGTTCAATATCACAAATAACAATATAGTGACAGAATGGTCTTCCCTTGAAGTGCCTTTACTGTGTAAATGATCTGCTTTAGGCTCAATTCAAAATTTTCCTGTGACCTCAGAAGCCGCAATGTTGTATCAGAAGTAAGCATTTCCATTGTGTCAGATAATACCTCATTTAATGCAGTGTCATAGTAAATTATGGGTGTCTGGGTCCTGCAGCATTTGCAGCTTAAAAAAGTCAGATTATGCAATCTTGTTGTGTACTGGATGGTCCCATGGAGATCTGACATTAATATGTAATTTAAGCATCATTCGATGCATTAACATTAACTGATGGAAGTATTTAGCAGTGTCATAGGCAACGGAGAAGATATAATTTATCTTTTTTTTTCCAAGACAGAATTCTGCTACCAAGTGAAAAGTAAAGCAGTAACATGTTGGAGAGTATATGGAGACTCAGTTGGCATGTCTTTCACAAACTTCTACTGTGATCTTATTTATATCCTTCCATTAGTACAAATGTAATTATTGGAGGTTATAAATAGAATATCCAAAATATTCAGTAGAGGCTGAATAAATTCTACAATTATTCCACTGTAAGTGCCTCAATCTAAGTCACATTAAAGGTAGTAACTTTATAGTACTTTGTAAAAACAAATAGTTTATATCTAGGAAAGTTAAGGTGAGCTGCAAATCAGAGAGTGACTATTGATGAGACTGAGACTAGAAATTCTCTAAAATGGCAATATTTCAAGACAATATTTCAATAGACAATGTTTCATTGTTTTAGTCCAAGCTCTGCCTAAAACATTAAAATATATATTTTCCCTCAACTAGCTCACTTTAGAAATGCTATCATCCATGACATTAATTTTCATTGTCTTGTAGATATGAAAAAAGAAGCATTTGTATATTTTAATATCCTTTCTACAAAGAATCACCATCTCAACAGTATGTCTTAAGGATAAAGGAAAGACTGCTAAGGTTACTGAGCTAGATATCATATTTTCTGTGAACATCCAGAAAGCTTTTTACAAGGGGAATGTATTTCTTTGTTTCAATGACATCAAAGGAGAAGAAGGAGATTTTGACCATGAGTAAATTCATGCTTCTTGGAACAGAAAAATTCCAGATCTGACACAGAAGTAATTATATTTTACTAAAAACTGAGCTTAAAAAAGAAAAGTGTTAATATCTCTGGTTTGGAGGTTAGCTACCAGAGGAATTTAGCTTTTATGAAATGTATGCTCCAGTTATATGACTGTCAAACTTCACTCAGCATCAAAATGAAGACATTCGAAAATCCTGTACACTCAAAACATTAATGTAGACCTCAAGTTCCTAATTCTGCTTTCCACAAGATAGCATTTGCATCAAATAAACTCTAGAGAAGTTACTAATTCTCTGGCATAAGAAGAAGGTGGCCCCAAGCCTGAATTCTGAAAGAAGGGGATTCAAAAAATATTACTAATTCTCTGTTATAGTTGCCTGACCGAATCTTAAGTCAAAAGGAATTGGAAAACATGAGATAGCACTAAAAATCTCCTTCTCCACATAGAATCCTATCCTTCTACCAATAGCAGGTAAACTTTTCAAAAGTCATTATGCGATTTAGCACCCTAAATCATATTTCAAAAGTGACTTTAGCATTTAATAACTCAGCCTTGACTTTGAAAGCAACCTGGAAGTTACATGTCATCTGCTTCTGCCCTTTTGAAAATCACATCTTGCACTTAATGCAATCTTAGGCACTGTTGAAAACCTAGTTCTAAATCCTTCTTGAAAATGTCACACTTGTAAGGGTAGGCACAAGTGGGAGCTAGAAGCTTTTCAGTATGCCTGCTGTACCTGCCCCAGTTGTTTCCGTCTGTGTAAGGGCAGTATCGGAGTGAATACTTTTCCTTTGTACTTTCATTGAAAGATAATTGCATATCTGGAGTAGAAAAATGAATTTAGACTTTTTTTTTAAACCTATATACAGTATAATGCGTATGTGGAAATACAAAGGGATAAGGTAAAAAAGAGGAATAGTTATTAAGTACATTAAAGCCTTTGATTGGCTTCCTAAACCAAAATGAGCCTGTAAAATGTAGAGGATGAATACAGTTGCCTGCATGATTGATTTGCCAGGCTTATCTCTAATGATCTAGCTACAGTTGCAGCTATGCCATTTTATTCGCTTTTTGTATGACCTCTCTCTAATATTCACCTCAACTGAAATCACTTACATTGGAATATGTGGGAGACTATTACAGTTAATAAATAGCCAGTGCTTCATGGGATGCATGGCAGCTGCAAGGAAGAATGTAAAACTTTGCAAACAAATGGCATGACTTCAGTTCTATGAATACCTTACCCATACCCTTCATGTTTTGAATTCTAAGTACCCCTATTGGCCATGGTAAGACTATTTACTGTGTGGCTGAAAATGCACATGAAGCTTTCTATGATAAGGGCCTTTAGGCTTGATAAAAGGACAGGATGCAAGTGGTCTACCTCTGTGCACGGTTCTACAAAGGCCAGTAGGATTTTGCACAGCACAAGGATGCACCAGTGCATAATGCAGTTGTGGGTTTGGTCCCACTTACCCTGTGCTAAAATTGTGGTGTGGCTCCAGTTATTACTTATGAGTAATAGGAGTTAGAATGAAGTAGCTGAAAAAGTACAAGTAATGACTACATTTGGAAACACAGTAGGATAGAGTATATTAACATTGCAACGCTATGAATGCAGCGCTAATGCTAGTAGACTGCTGTCAAGCTTCTAGTCAAGTAAAGAGATATTTCTTGGTATTCCAGGGTCACACCTTACTGTCAAATTTTAAGTAGCACTCTGCATTGATCCCAGTGGGTAGCTGTGTTTAAAAATTGATGGCACGACCTGGCCCTTAATATGGAGTGACATCTGAAAGGAACATACAGATGTTGCTACTCTCTGCACAGTAAGAAACAAGAGAGGCGAAAGGAGGGGGAAACACCAGGCTTCATGCTTTCTTGAAGTATGGAGAGGGCATAAAAGACTTCACTGCATTAACAGCTTGCCTCAGACTGCCTGGTAATCAATATTAACTTAGCTTATTTTCAGTGATTTCAGTGGTGTTGCTTTGGATTTACACCTAAATGTAATGAGAACTAAGTTAATTATATATCTGTACCACGTGATACAGACTAAGAATCATGTCTATGAAAAATGAATTTGGTTTTGTACAAAGGGTTTATTCCTCAACATACATTTTATTTTATGTAATATCTTAGACACACATTGAAAGGAGCCTGCAAATAATTGTTTTTCCTGTTTGAGAAAAACATATTTATAACTTACCTACTTTGCAGAAAAAATACTAGAGCCTCAAAATGGGTGAACTTGGGATTGAGACAAACTTGTTTGTCATGTACAGTAGACAACAGTGGGAAATAAATTTAAGGTAACAGAAATTGTATTGGTAGTATTGGTATATTTGTTCTGACTTGGAATATGCTTTAAATAGTGTTGGAGTTACATATAGAAATATTTGAAGTATCTCACAAATATTTTATTAATGAAAGCATTTCAGACTCGGAAGCAGAGCTTGAACATTTACATTAGAATTTCCAACTATTCTTTCCAGGTTGGAAACTTACTGAAACTGAGTCTCCCTCAGGCTGCAAGTCTGGTATATTCTTCTAGTCTGGATCTTACTGACTATTTTACTAGTAATTTTAAAACTTCCAAAAAAGCTTCAAGTATATGATCAGAGAATCTAAGTTTTGTCTATCCTAGTTTAAAGTCAGCTTTTCCACATATTATTGGGCTTTCTCAATCATATGTTCATATGGTTAGTATAAGCGTCCTTATTTCTCCAATGACCAATGATCTTTCATTTTATTAAAAAGTGACTTTAATTCAGCCTCTTAGCCATGCGGTAATCATTTTGATATTGCTGTTTTGCCTCCTCCTCATACCAACATCCATATCTGAACTTGTAGCAAGGCTATACATTCAGTGTGAGTAAAATCATCTCATCTTTTTTTTCCCTCCCATTTAATTCTTACTAAGGTTGTGATCTGTTTCAAATTATAATATGAATATAGGCAGAGGGATATATGCAATGAAGATTAAAAAAAAAAAAAAAGTCACTTAGTTCACTATAACTTCTTCAATGTCAAAAAAATGTACCACTGCAAATCCTCTGGGACTGTCTGAACAACACTTGCATATTCCAGGCCTTATGTCATCTTAATACCCATCTGTCCATTAGATAGGCACCGTTTCTCCTGTCCTGTCTGGTATCACTCCCTCTCCTCTGTTCAAATTCTGTGAAATGAGTTGTGGGAGCCTGGGAGAGGAGGGGCTCTGAACAGCGCAATTCCCCCTCTCTTTGTTCAAAGGTGACACGTCCTGGATGTGGTGTCTCCCCGCAGTGTACTCTAACCCCATCTGTGTGCTGCTGCAGCATGTCCTTGGGCTAATTCTAAATTAAACAAATCAGAATATCGCATTTTAACTAACCTTGAATATCGCTATTATATTTAAATAATTTAGATTGGGGGCAGGTACACCAACTTGCAAATAAATTATTTTGATAAATCTCAACGTAATGACTAAGATTTTGCAGCATACATACCACAAAATTTTCAGCTCAGTAAGAAGATAGCAGGAAGAAGCAGTTTCTGATTCTGCATTGCTCTAGAGCTGAAGAGATACCTGACATAATTTTGCAACCTCTACAGGAGTTCCCTGCAAACCACAGCCACTCTGCTGATTTTCTGAACTGTGACATGCTGTGGCCTTATCTTGACATGTCCTTCACTTGGCTCAATGTCTGGAACTAGGCTTTTGGGGTTTTTTTTGCAGGGGAGGGATGATCAATGAACTATCCCCTCACTTGCAGACTGAGGGGTTAAGGTTACAGGCAAGTCAGTGTGGGCAGCTCCTGCAGATGAATGTTTTGTGATTGTTCTACAGGCAAAGGTGTGTATATCTGGCATTTTTCACAGCCATGAAAATTGTTGCTTACTTCTGTAAACAGCAAAACTAATACTTATTTTTGGCTTTTTATCTCACAGGAAAGTGGCAAAACTCTTGCTTCCTTCTTATTATCATATAATATATAACTGACATGACAAACCCTAAGCTCCCAGGTCTACCAAAAGCACTCTCATTACAATGATTCTTTACCTTTTTTTTTTCTTTTTTTTTTTTTTTTTGTCTTTAACTTAAACTAGTGATCCTACCAGCTGAGCGGTCACTCATGAGATGTTTTGTCTGGAAATACAGTTTGACTGGCTGATAAGCCTGTGTGAGCTGACTATTGCCTGGCTGCAACTTCTTACCTGCTGTGAGAGACAAGTAAAACATGTAGCATCTTGGTGTCTGGAGGACCAAACAAGGGGTACACTTCCTAAGCAACACGTTTTGCTGGCTCCCTATAGGATGTCACCATCTTTGCATCCCCTATTCCTCTTGAATCAATAAGCTCAAAAATTATCTGGGAGAACTGATAGGCATGCAATGCCTTGCACAGAATAGGATTACACAGACCTGCTTTTCTTAGGAAAACAGGATAGACAATGAACAGACACTAACGTGATTGTTTAAATAAGTCACACTACATCTTGTTCACTTAGAAGGCAGGAACTGAGAGAAGCTATTCCAGAAAATGAACCTGTTGGCCTCCTGTAGCTTCTGTAGCTTTTGTCCGTTCTGATTTTTTCCAGTGGCTGCACTAGTCACCTGATTTCAGTCAGGCATCAGAGTAGGTGCAAAATATTACCAGTCTCCTTTGAAGTTTTCAAATATATCCAACATTATCCAACATCATCCTATTCTCCTTTGGGGAAGACTGATGATTCACAGCTACTCAGGCTGAACTGTAGAGTTCACCAGAGAAAATGTCCACTACAGTCTGGCAACCATTTGCATAAGGCATACAACAGTCTTCCAGTCACTAAACCTCCATGTGATGTCTCGAAGTCTTATTTACCTAAGAGCTTGCTGACCTCTACATATGGTCTTCCCTGACAACTCTAGGCTAGTAGTCACTTGCACAACAAACACACAGCCTTTTGAAAGATTACCTATGCATAATAATGCTTGTGCATTTTATCTCCTTGAAGAAAAAACAACAGACCCCAGAGTCTTTTCTCTAAATGTCTGATCCACTAGGCTTATCAGTTTGTTCTCTAACTGGCGTCCTGCCTCTTGGCTTCCTGAATTCAAAATGACTTAGTTTAGTAGGAAAGAAGGTAGCTATACTTTCAATGTAAACATAATTATGACCTATCTTCCCTGGTTTTTGTTTAAGTCTTACCAATGTATGTGATCTTGTTCAGATTATATTATTTGCATAACAAAGACAACCCTGTATCACCTAATATTCTTATCACCTTTTAGGGGAGTACAGAAATTGTAAACTCAATCAGAAACAGCTGGGGAATTTAGGTTTCTCACTTTGTGGGCAACCTATAACTAACTATGAGTCTCTTAAAAGGAGTTTTACTGGTAGCATAGTTCTATTTTAAAAAGAATGATGTCTGCTCAGTTAAGCCCCTCATTCAGAAAACAAATAAACAAGCAAATAAATAAATAAACAAAAAAATCAGGAATTTGAGTCCTCAATGAGCAGTGATGCCTTAATATACAGTACAGAACCATACACCAACTTTCAGATGGAAGAACACAGTCATACTTGTTCCTGTACTTGGAGTTTCTCCCTGTCTCTTTTCAGGCAGCCCCTCACTCCTTGCATACACTTGCTTGATTGCCCTCAAAGGAACCAAACTGCAATAAGGAACTCAAGCCCTCAATACACTCACAGACTGCATTGTCCAGCTGGGACTGGGTACTTGACCAGCAGGTACTGTGGCACCAAAATAATGTGGGCAATTCAGCACTTGATTTGTGAGGTCAATGAACACTAATTTCTTGATGCTCTTTAATATCCTTTCTTTAAATATCTGGCATTATAATCTTTTTTGATCCTCTCTGATAAGTTAGGCTATTTTTTCCAAAATACATTGGAAACACTTTTTTACAATATGATCAGGAAACAATCAACCTTATCTATATATATATATTTTCCTTTTCAATAGTGATTATTGCTCCTAAACAGAATAATCTACTTTTCTCAGCAAGAAACATTTTACTCATCCTACAAACTAAGGAGGGATTTCTGGGTTTAATGCTGAAATACCATCTCACATGCAAGTTCTGTCATTTCAAAGATAGCAAGAAATCACATGCAGGAACTCAGGAACAACCCTCTCTGGAGTGAAGATTGAATATGCTATGCATCCAATGAATGACTGCCTGGTTCATGTTGCTGAATCAGGAATACTTGCTATACAGTATTCTGCTGATCTTCAAGCTATTGCACAGCTAAAACGTTCATATGGTGTGTCATTATCCCCTTAGACGATTTTTTCCTGATCTATCTCTGCTTTTATTTGCCTGCATTATAATGTACATTCTGTGTACATTTTTCTGTACTGCATATCTGAAAAAAATGTGTCTCAATTTAGCATTTTAAATGTAGTTCTGAACCAAGATTTTTAAAATTAAACCTAAAGGAACAGAGTTAACAGAAATAGAATTCTTTATTTGCACTGACTGAAAGCTGCTGTTGTATAATCACCATTTTACTCTGCTAAGGTGTCATAATTTACATTTCTATTTGACTCCCCCCCCCTTTTTTTTTCTTTTCCTAGTGCTTTCTTTTCAGAAGGAGGAAGCAACATTCCTCTTCCTTATGGGTGTTCTGGGATCATCTAATGACAAACCATTGTACATTTCAACAGAAAATTAATCATATCTCACACTAAAAATATCATTTCGCACATGTAGCCTTATGGAAACTAATATGAAAATAGTATCTCAAAACGTCTATCAGATCTCATATGTTATCAGAACCATGTATCATAGAAAATGCTCCATTATTTATTAATATCAGTGTCTCTTATGCACTAATTCATGCCATTATATGATAGAATTATTGCCTAAAAATTCTTCAGAATCTTGTCAAAGTAGTGTTTAATTGCTATGTACTCCACTTGCTGAGCTCCTAATGTATTCATAATGAATTAATTCAGAGTAATGTTTTAACATATCAATAAACTTACATTCATAAGTATGCATTCTAAGTAGTTCCTAACACAGATCTGCTTTTTAAGGTGCTTTTTTCTTAGTACTGCTTGATGTACACATGAGATTCTGTTCCAGCACTTGAGAATTTAAAATATCATGAAAAAAAAGAAGTCGATGATGATTCTGGGTAGTTACAACTACTAGGAGAGTCTTTGACAAACAAAATGTCACTAATATTGAAAGAAATCAAGGGAAATCAAAGTCGGACTTATAACTCTGATAAAGACCTGTATATCTTTTCACAAAAGACACCTAAAAAGGTAATGGAAGTAATGGAAGTAATTTGACTCTTTAGCATGAATGACCTAGCAGACTATCAGGGCACCCTGGTCTAAAAAACTTGCAATCTTCCTGCTCTAGGTCTGTGAAGAGTTGCTGTTGCTTTCAATCCCATATATTTCAGAGTCATCATTGCTCTTTAAAAACAAAATCAATTAGATTATGAGTCTGCGTTTAGTAATGATCTGTCAAATATGCGCAATAGTGTCACTAGAAAAAGTGGTATATGAATATATATATATATATACATACATAAGTGCTATAAGTATCTCACATTTGAGTCATTACCTACCTACTAGCTAACAAAGTCTAAAAGAAAATGTTTACCTATTTGTGGTCTTTGTAGCCAACCTGTGTCCCTCTTCAAGGAACTGCTCCTTAGCCATCACAGGATGTTCTGGCTTTTCCCCTTCCCAAGTTCTAAGTCCACACTACTACACCTGCCTTTATATGAGGTTCCAGCCTTGTGCCATCCGTGAAACACAGGAGTCCACAGCTACGGCCTAAAAGAAAGTTTTTGTCTTTGTGGACTTTTGAACTGGTGCAGAGGTGATTTAAGAAGAAATAAGGACTTACCATAGTAAATTGGAGAAAAAAGTGTGCAGAATCAGCGAATGCACAGTTGTCTGTATAAGGCATTCTGTATACTACACAAATGTGTCTCTTGAAGATGTATGGCTAATTCTGCTCTAAAAAATTTAACTCACATCCTTCATTAACTCCAAATTCATTTACTTTCCTTGTTTTGGGACATAGAATTTGTCTGTTATGATCTTCAATATTTTGGAATATATGTTTCAGTTCATCTCAATATAGATTCAGTACAGATTACAGCAGCATTAGCTGGGTTCATGATACAGAGTTAGAACACCAGAAAAATCTCTGCAGTAGACCTCTGAAAGTGTAAGATTTACTCTTTTTAATATATATAAAATTTTAAAAGCAACATAATATATTTATTTTACTGGAACAAATCATACAGATTTTAAATTCAGCACTTTGCTTTTAAAGTGCACCATGACATTCTTCTTTCTGTTGATCCAGTATACTAAAAATCTGAATGTTTGAGGAAAGAGTTGCATTAAGAAACAAATCTTGTGAACAGGATTTGATGCAACGTACACTTTCAGTGAATTCACAACTAAGTAAAGCAGAAATAATTGATATTCTACTCTAAGCAAGAAATTGCATGCAAAGTCACCTTTATTTTGCTTGTTAACGTCAGAATTTTCATGAAAATTCAGCATCTGAAAAAGTTGTTCACAAAAAAAAACCCTTCTAAATGATATTACTTGAGCTGAAACAAAGTGCTGACATTAACAATGTTTCTCCAAGTACACATTTCATATGCTGCTTTTTCGCACCGTATTGAAATGAAGCTGACATAGGTCCTTCTAAATCAAGGAAGGATTTTCTGAAGATATATATGTAACAAGACATTTTAGAGTTCAGATTTTAGAAACCTTCTTTTATGTTAAGATGCACCCATACAGAGAAAAATAAATGAAGTATATTTAAAATTACTATCACACATTGTTTGTGCACTTAAGTGCAAAATTATGTCTTTTTGTTTGTTTCTGAATTTTTTTAATCACTATGATTTAGCATATTGATATACAAGGGATTTACACAATACAAAAATGTATTATTTACCTTTCTTTGATAAAGATACTATGTTATCTATAATTTGCTTTTATTAGGATTTGAACTGGAAGTTTTCATTTATTTATAACAAATGTCACGAAAATACCTAATCTAGCAGAAGGGAAGATGACCACTTTATTGGTAGTTTTCTGAAATGCTGGTATTTTGCAAGGCACATTTTGGTAAGACTTATTTCTCTTTATCAGGAATGGCATACATTTCAATTTCTACTTGTGTTTCTAATATCCTGCCTACAAATACTTGATTTCTGGGTTTAATTATACTGTAAAAGAAAATCTCATATTTCAACACTGTGCAATTTACTTTTAATTTAACATATATAATATCCTTAACAGAATCATGTAAATCTGTAGCATATGAATCTTTTTTTATGTCTGTACCATTTGCTACACTTAAAAGAGAGGAAACTGCTAATTTTTGAAGATAAAAAGAAAACAGCTCAATTTCATGTTTTAAATTAATTGATTTTTTTAGATGACTGAAGTGAAACAAATTCAGAGTGAAGTGCTCATTGCAAGTAGAGCTGCTGCCCTATTTACTCTGTGGACAGATCAGAAAGAGGGCTAATGTCAGAATGTTTTCTTTTTGTGAAGGAGATAATGAAATAGCACATTTCTGGCACGTGAAGTTACCACACAGAAAGATTATATTTATACCGCTACACGAACGGCAGGGGAGATGCAAGTCTGGCACGTCTGTGAGTACAGAACCTAGTGGTATGAAAGCTTCAGCCATTCTGCGAACTTCTTTTAATTACTGACCACATGGTCAGAGAGTAAGTGGGGTTGCAGTGCTACACTGCATTAGAAACATTAAATATACTCCTAATCATAAACTCCAAGAGGGTATGCAGCAGGAGATGACTGTGTAAGTTTCTGCTGATGTTTAAGCTCAGGGGCCAAATTCATACCTCATGACCAACCTCACGGGAGGTCTCCATACCTCCCAAAATACTGAACACAAATCATCATTTCAGGAGGGCAGATTTGATGTTCAGAATTCATAATCACAGTGTGCCTCATCTAACACCTGCTACAACTTCCAAAATCTTTTTAACAAATTCAAAGAGGTCTTGAATCAAGTTCTTGATGTCTCATCCTTGGACAAAAAATCCTGCTGACATCAATTAAAGTTTTGGTTTTATAACAACTCTACAGCTATTTTCTTTTTTAATTCTTCACTTGATCCATGTTTCTGGTGTCCTCTGACTGCAGAATGCATGTAATAGTCTTTTCTTTCTTTTTCCCCTAAAAGAAGTCAGTATTCCAGATTTAAGAATTTTAAGGAGCTCATTCATATAATTAAATGCAAAATAGTACGGTGTAGCTTTCACAAGGCACTTTCAAACCCCCTCATGTAGAGGCCTAATCTGGTTTTTATTGATGTTATTGGGAGTTCTACCATCAGTAAGGACAGAATGAATCCATTCTTAGAAGTTTGTGGGTTTTTTTTTCTATATGAGATGAAAAATATAGTAATTAGAATCTTATTTACATTAAAGTCTCTTTCTATCAGGCCAGCAATGTAAAAGACCTTTAAACCAGTACAATTATAATTTAAAAGTTTTTTAAATCTTTTTCTTCACATTTTCCCCTTTAGATCGTACAGTAAAAACAGAGTTTAGAATAAATGAAACTCATATCCAGAGGATCTCCATATTCTTAGGTCAATGCAATGTGAAATACTCTCAGAAAAGTCTGAAAGTATATGTTTCAAGATATGCTCATCTCCATGAGGGTCACAGAAGCAGGACAGTTCAGGCATTTCATTATGAAGTAAGAACAAGGAGCATGCATCTTGCTCTGAACTTCTGTCTGCAGCTATTCCCAGGTGAGCAGATAAATCCCTATAACACAGTTTGACCTAGCAGTCAAAGCAGATGAATGCTGGCTAGTCAAGTCCTTGCTTTATATGATATCAGCCATAGAAAATAGCACGCTTCAACTATGCTAAACCATCTTAGCTTGGGTAAAGAGTTTACCCATACCAGTGCCATGTAGTACTAAGAATTTTTAAAGAACTTGTCTTTACCCTGGTTCTTTGTTGATCTAAGTCCCCTGAGAAGTCAGCTGGGTCCCAGAGCGATTATCAAGCAAGAAAAGGCACTGGCGTTTTCTCAACTGAAAAGTCTTCTGGCTAGCTAGCTAGCTTAACACCATATTGCCAATGGAAGTAGCTACAGTCTACAAATGAAGCTGTATTCATCACGACAAAGCTTCAGTGAAGGATCAGCCAGGCTCCTTGTGTGGCCCTTTTCAGCCAGACCAAAGAGCAGCTGCAGATCCTGGGTCTCTAGATGTACTGAATCTTGTTATTTATCTTTATGAATGCTCAGTGCATCAGGAACACAACGGGGATCCGATTATTTTCCCTGAGAACAATCAAGGGATTAGTGGAATATAGGCAGAGATTGAATCTGCATGGAAAATTGTCCATGCTGGGTTCTATTAGAAGGTGCTGCTGTGCAAGATTTGTTACTAATAATGTGGCAAAATTACAAGCGACTGCAGAAAGAACAAACTAGTAAACAGAATAATAAAAGTCATTTTAATTATTAAACTTCAATGTTATAAATTATCTACCATTCATCACTGCCACAAAGAAGTTTAAAAAAAGTAAAAAATCCATATGCTCCACGCACTTTAATTTTGCATAATAAATTAGTGTAATGTAAAATGTTTAAAAATATGAATAATCATCAAGTTACTATCCATTTTCAACAGGCAGTATCTAAATTTTAATATAGACAGCTATTACAGTTAACCTATGCATTATGTTGACTGAAACACAATAAAAACTCAAAGGGGTATTATAGACACAATCCCAGTTATCAGCCACTAATGATGCTAAATGATGAATTGCTCCATTTTTAATAGAACAATCCGAATCCGGTGCTTTCATTATCTTTCTCAGAATATTTTGTATGCCCACTATTGTTCTTCCAATTAGTCAATAACAATGAGGCTCTATTTGAAAAGATATAGGAAATGGTGAGTCAGATGTGACAGGTAATTCTGCCTCTATTGCTTGGAAAGAAATGTTTTCTTGATGCTGGTTATGGTTGTTTTCCATCATTATTCCAAGGTAATGAAATGACAGTGTCACTTTAGCAAAGATATCTTTTCACTAAATAAATGCAGTCTACAGAAGTGCAAAGAAAAATTTTCTTGTAAAGCTTCTGCAGCCATATTGATCTAGATACATATCTTAATCTCTCTATTGCTCTTAGAAAATCCCCTCCTGAGTTAAATTCATTATTTATTTCCTCCAAAGTGGTAAAACTCATTTCAATAAACGTCCATTTAACTATTTTCTTAAATGTCTTAGTCTTCATAAAGAAAAAACACAGGATATACAAAGTTTATCATAAACTAAGTTATTTTATAACTAGCATCATCCTGTTCACACCTGAGCAGTGTTACAAAGATCTTTCACAGACTAAAAGTACAAAAATAAAACAGTTCTGCACTGCTATAATGATAAATGATACTGAATAATCCAGAGACCTATTCCAGTATTGCTCTTTCTGAGATTCTATTTATGGAATTTCTATTTATTTTCTATTTATTTCTATGTCTATTTCTATTTATGGAATATACTATATACTAGAATACGATACTATTCTGAGTATTTTACCTCAGAATAGTTCCAAAGAAACCAGTGGGTGAATTTCAGCAATATTCAGAACACGTATAAGCCTGAGCAAATTATTACCACAGTGCTTTTTTTGCCTTTTTTCAGTATAGTAGATATTTTTTTTCTATGCTAGATACAGCCAGAACCTTCCTGCGTCATTGCAACCAAAGGATAGAGGTTCTTGATGCTCTTCAGTTGCAGATCTTAAAATACAGACAGTGAGTTTGAGTCTGTTGCAGTACTTTCTTTAAGCTCTTGTCCAACAGGTCATTCCCAGGATATAGAGAACCAGTCAAATATTCTGCTAACTGAAGAATTCAGTTCCTTAGAACAAAGGAAAATTCAAATGAAAGAGTGAGTCTGTTCCAAAGACTGACTTTTAAAATAGTCTCTAAGGCTTATGATCGCAGCAGCTTCCCTGTGTGTTGGTTCTCGGCTTCTCTGCTGTCTTCAGCGTCCATAGAGAACCAGAGAACTCTTAAACGGGGAGTTTAAAAGCTCCCAGGAAGCTTCTCTTATTTCACCCAAATTAGCTCTTGTTCAAACTTTCCTTTTTGGTAGGTCCCATTGTTCAGCCTTCTTACTTCCCTGTGGCACTTATTTCTTTTGCTATATAAGATGATATCTTTGCCTAATCAGCTTTAATTACTCATTCCTACTACATGAAATGCATGCATTAAACCTCCCATTATAATAATATGTACTTTTTAAAACCACAGTCACAATCATTTTGCTCTGTGCTTGACTTCCTTGTTGTACAGCTTCAGATGATCATCCTATACAGATACACATCCTATACCTAGGTAAGTTCTTTTCATTTATACAGTTATCTCTGCTGGTGACCTGGTGACCCTGTATGTGATGCAGAGAGTGTAGGCAAATCTAGAACCAGGATTTGTGTCCAAAGAGTGGAAATTAGCAAATATGACACTAATCTTTAAAAAAAAAAAAAAAAAAAAAAGACAACTTTTTCAAATAAATCCTAGAAAATATAGGCCTGTAAGCAGGGCTCAGCAAATTAGTGGAAGACGCATGGAAAGAAAGAACCATCAACTCTTGGCTAAATATAGTTTTCTGGAAAGAATCCGCACATCATATGTAAAAGAAAATTCATTACTGATGAATTTTCTTGAAGTTCTTTGAAGGGATTCATAAATGTGTGCATAAGAGTGATCCAACTGAAATATGGATTTTGAATTAGCCATAGTATAAAGAGCTATGACTATGGTCCATGCATGGATAAATCGCTGGGCAAAAAATAGAGAGTAGGAGTATGTGGCTGCCTCTTACAATGTAGAGAGGTCACCAGTAGAGACCTATGGAGCTATATCCTGGGACCCACGTTGCCCAGTATTTTCATAAATGACCTTGCAGATGGGATAAGCATGAGGTAATAAAATTTTCTGATTATACAAAGTTATTCAGGATAGTCAGATTGAGAGACAACTGTGAAAAATTTCAAAAGAAGCTTGCAAACTGAATGACTTAGCAATAAATGGAATTTGGTGTAAATAGATACAAAGACATAGATATGGTGAAAAACATTCTGATTTTCATATATAAAAATAATGATCTCTGTGCTGACAAATAAGAGCTTGGAGCCATGATAGATGACTTCACGACATCAGCTCAGAGCTTGACAGCACTCAAAAAATAAAATCAATTGTTACTAACTATGAAGAAAGGTATGGAGAACAAAACAGGAGACATAATTACATAAATTCATTATCAGAAAAGATGATTAAAGTCCATTCCAATAAGTTCTACATGGAGAATGATTGAACAGGTTAGGGCCTTACAGTTTCATAAAGGGATCACTAGGAAATCTATAAAATCACGAGTAGCATGAAGGAAGTGATTGCTTTTTGTTTCTTCTACTAAAAATCAAATCAAATTAAACCAACAAAAGTCAAATTCAAAACCAAGAGATGGAGGTGATCGTCACAGGAAGACCTGTGATCTACTTGTAGATGCAAGAAATCAGAATAGGTTCAGGAGGGCTAGATGAATACTAGGAAGATCTATTTATTCTCTCCATATTAGATACAGTACAGTAAGCACAGGAATCCCTCTGAAATGAAAATGATCAGAAGCTGGGAGAGTATTACACTAGTAATAGCATCTCTGGATGGAAGAGTAGCTTGTGGTTGCTGCTGAAGACAAAGCATTAGGTTAGATGGCTTCATAGTATGTACCAGGAGGACTCTTTTTGTGGAACATTCAGTTTCTAAGATATGTTCTTTTAGAGCTATTTAAAAATCTGCTCTGGTTTTCAGAAGTATCAAAGTAAATATCTGGGCCTTGTGGCTTCAAACAGCTTGAAGATAGGGATATGACATTGGCACCGGTCTTCAACAGAAGTTGTGCGAGCAAAGAAAAATGGATTGGTGATCTCATGGTGACTATGGCTCTGTCCTATATGACATTTCTAACTGCCCACTTCTTTATCCTCTTAGTATTTTTCTTTCTTTCTCCCTCCCCCCCCCCTTTTTTTTTTTTAATTGAAGGAGTCTAAGACAAAGCTTTGATTTTCCTGAATCCTTCTTTATCCTCCTATGAGTTTTCCCTATAGGAGTCAAGCATATAGCACTTACCTTGTTATTTCATTTGAAATAACCTGAGCTGGATTTATGTACACCTTGAAATGTACTCTACTTGCTCCCTCAACACTGCTGGGTAGATATAATATAGCAATGAGCTGCAGGGAAGCAAATGACTTAGGCTGTGAATAAAACAAATTATATTAACCCAGGGGCACAGCAAAGAGCGTTGTTTTAATTACTACAGAAGAGAGTGTACAGGAATGATTTGCAGAAGGCTAGAGTCTTACAAATTGCATGGCTGAGAACACAAGGTGGTGCTATTTACGCTTAACATAATGGATTTACCAGTCTCAGTATTGTCGGCTGATATTCACCATTTCCCCCGTCAGCTTTATATGGTTTTGGACTAAAGTGGGAAGTGCAATTGAACCTTATACTTCCCTGAAAGTGCAGGTTCTAGAGATGAAGGGACATTTCCTTGGCAACAGCTATGTGAGTTCAGCTTGACTGGAAGGACATGTTAATTTGTCCTTGTCATCTCTTGAAGGCATGAGAGCAGCACTGGATGTTTTGCTGTATCAGGTACCATAGGGAAATTCAGTATTATAAGAAATGACACACTTCGCTGTTTCTGGATAGGATGAGGTTAGGAGCCAAAGCAGCAAACACTTATTCTCTAGTATTCCCCAGATTAAAGAACTGCCTTAGAAGGATTTAGAATACCAGGTGGCATGGTAGACAGCTGATACTTTGCTTTTTCACTAGCTTGCTCCGTGAAGTCAGGTTGTGCTTTCAATTGTAATTAAGCAAGGTCATTATCAAGCATAAAATAATAGCTTCTATTCAGCTGGGTGAATCACTGTGAATTTCTCCATGGATGGTAGATCTCCCACTGCAAAAACTTTTTCAAAAAAAACCTGAGGAAACAGTTGTCCAAAGAAAAAGTAGAGTGTTATTTTGAATGTTGCTTGGAGGAGAAGGAGATGTTAATAAAAGATAATTACTTCATAGAAATTTAGTATGATCAAATCATTGCCTTTGTGAACTGTCTGTCCATCCAGAGTGTCATATTAAGCCATTATCAGAGTAAACTTTTACTGCTATTATTGATTCCCCTCTCCCCCCAAAAAGCCTAGAAAAACCACCTCATTTATTCCAGGAAAAATTCAAGAAAAAAAAATGTTTTGTTCGAGGAAGAGTATTTCTCCCTATATCAAATTAAATAATAATGTTTTTTGATTTAATTAGTGTGACTTCAGTTAGAGCTGAGAAGAAAAACAATGAAAAAAGCAAATAGCAACAAAATAGTAAATAAAATTAGAGGGACTATCTCTCCCTTATGAACTTTCTTTCATATCCAAATAATTTAACTTATTTTTCACCTTACCTAATCTCAGATGACCAGTTTGGTGGCCTAAAAGATTCTAAAAAACAACGGCATACCCAATGTTACAAATTATAGATCTTTTTCATTTACTGAATACTTCACTGTTAGTATAAATAAGTCAATTTCTATCTCAATAATTAATTGATCAAAAAAGATACACAGAAATATTTTAGAAATATTTAGAAATTCTAAAAGGAACCTGAATTTTTCATATATTTGTCTTTGTATTTTTCGGGCAAGTTTCACTCAATTACATTTTCTTATTTAAATGCACAGGTAAATTTTCACATTGAGAATTTTCCGATTTATGCTTTCAATGAAAAGAATCAGAAACAACTATAGAGAGAAAAGCTAAGACTTTTACTATTTGTATTCCAAAACAGAAGTTTGAAGATAGTAACTCTGAAATTCAAGAAAATATTTTAATTCAACAAAATATACAAAAAGGAGCTGCCAAACTAAAAAAAAAAAAAAAAAAAAAAATGGAGTCTGAAATGTTTACATGAAATTATACTAGTTTTAATTACTAGTGAAACTAAAAATTAGGTGAATTGGGAATTCTGTTAGTTTCTGATGCAAATGTTTTCCTTTTTGTGTGTGCATTATAGATAAAGAATACATAGCAGTGCATGATTGTGCCAAGGGTAAATGTATCAGGATACTAAGCTTTATCTGAAAAACAAAAATATGTTGAAGGAAAGATAAAATAAAGATGATAAGTTAGTCTGTAAATTTTTTGGCACTTCCAGAGATGGAAAGGACAACAAATAAGCTTCCACAGTCATTTCAGCTTCTAGTAGTGTCTTTGAAAGCTCTATTTTTTCAGACTTCACCTATCTGGTCTTTCGCTAGTAAGCCCTTAAATTTAGCCGCAGTCTGTGCTTTCTGCTTCTCTTCATTAGCTGCAGTTTATGCAGTCAGCTTTTCTTCCACCGTTTTGCTGAAATAGTTGTTTTTTTCTAAATTGTTTTGTCAAGCACTCTGTGCTCTCAGCTACTTGTTTCTAGGCCTCAGCTTCATAGGAAAATTCTGTTTCAGCTACGAAGTTTTCTTTCTTTTTTTTTTTTTTTTTCCTCCTCCTTTTCCTTTCTTTTTTAAAGACGAGCAAAGTGATATTCTTCTGAAAAGTGCTGGAAGTCTAGGGTTTCTTTTTTTCAGTGGGCATCAGCTACTTCAAGTAATCCCAAGAGGAAAATTTCATGATTTTTGATTCTTGATAGTGTAGGAATCTGAAATGAATTCAAGAATTTCCTGCAAACAGCCACACTTTGTTTAGCATTAATACAGAAAATTCACAAAAGAAAGAAAGGAAGGAAGAAAGGGAAAGGAAGGAAGAATAAAATGCAAACAGGGGGGAGCACACTGGTAAAGGGCTAAACTTTTATTTGCCCCTGCCAGGCCCCGAGGGCTCCCCCTCGTCCCCGACCCTCCCCGGGCCGCCCCCAGCCCCGGCCCTGGCCCCACCGCAGCCCAGCCCGGCGCCGTCAGCCGCTGCCCCCCGACGCCGCAGCGGTGCCGCCCCCAGGCTCCCCACGGCCCTGCCCCTGCGCCGCCCCGGGACACCGACCCTCACCGCGGCCCCGCGGCGGCGCCCGACGCCCCCGCGGGGTCTGGGCCGCCGGGGCCGGCACTGCCCCGCCGGCACCCCCGAAGCACCGGCCCGGGAGCCGCCAGCCCCACAGCACCCTGGCAGTCACGGGGATTGGGAAATTTTACACTCTGGTGGCTAAATAACAAAATATCAGGAGATGTTTTGTACACTGAAAGTTTTTCAAACCGCTTATTTAAGAGGGGTGTCCTGGCTAAATTGCTGGAAGTGTTTCCTACTTCCCTCTTACTTTCAAGAAGGTAACAGATTAAATTTACTGATTATGGGAACCATAATCTACCTGCATGCTGCTCCACTTTCTGGAGTTAAACAAACCATGTGAATTCAGGTTTGTAACTCATCTCTGAAAAATGAACGTTTCTGATTGGAGTATAAGGGAATAATCAGTAACCAAAGTATTTTCACAGACAAGAAGCTCATCTTTTTATTGTAACATTTTTTATTTCAATAGTCCAGTATTTTAATTAGTCATTTATTGTTAAGAAATTTCTGTATATGAAAGTCTTATCTATTTAAGGATCATAGTAGTTACCTTTTTTCTGACTTATCTCAAGTGGTAATTTACAAACAACCTACATCTTTAATCAAGGTTCTCCTCTCTTCAAGTGTGTGATTAAGTTGGTTTGCAAATGCTAATTACTGGAGGAATATAGAATGGATTTAATTATATGTAAATAAGTTGTGCCCAGTCTTCAGGTATTAGGAAATGAAGGGAATCATTCATCTCAATGCAGATATAGCTTACACTGCTGGAAAACTAAAGCAATGCAGCAACAACAACAATAGAATTTAATTCAAAACTGTTCAGAATATCCCATCTTTCACTTTGAAGATACATGATCTTATCTGACACTTAAAAAAATTTTACATTTGTTTTTCCTTTGTCCCTTTGTTTCAGACACAGGTAACTTAGGGCAAAAGTGCAGCTGGCTCTCTGTACCTAACTAACCTAATGCCTAATGCCAGTGTCAGTAATATCCTTTAGTTAACAAATTTCTTGCAGCTATTGCTACTGTGCAAGCGTGGTGATACTTATAAGAAATAAATGGAAAGATTTATTTCCCCTAGAGGATAATTGCATCATCCATTGCAAAACAATTCATAAATAAAATCAAACTATTGTGTAACACTTTCCAGATGTTATATTTCTTACATAATGGGAATTCTGGCATTTGAAGGATGAAACAAATCATCCTCTGTGGTGTTGCTGGGATCAAGGGCAATTATTTCTGTCACTTGCTTGTGTACAGACAGTGTGGTTTGATAATTGCAGGATGCTTAACTGATTTTCGGGAAGTATCTTGAAAAATGAAAATGTCTTTCTACTCTGGGCAGTGATTGCATCCTGTAGAAACTGTATTAATGTTTGCTATCAGAGACAAATGATGTTGCTATGTAAAATATGAATTCTTTTCCTTCCAACTTTCTTTTTTTTCCCCTTCATAAGTCTAGTCCTGCTGCAAGTTAACGTAAAGGACAGATTTCAGCTATGTGTATTGTAGTGTTTTCTTCCTTTAATAAAAATGTAGGGCAAGTCCTTAAGTGATTTTACTAATGGCAAAGAACAATGCAAACTTCAATCCTATGAGCAAGACCTATCTCTCCTTCAAATTCTTCCCTTCACCACCTTGAATCTCTTCTCTTCTAATGTCTACATGTTAAGATTTCTTTCCCTGACGCAGTCAGAGGATTCAGGAGACACGAGGTGCAGAGAGGAAGCAAACTCTGTTCGCAGTGAGCATCCTAATTACGGCTGGGATGTAGAAATGTCCAAGTGATTTAGCCTTGAATGTAACATTTTAATGACCCATAATTAAATTTTGGCTTTGAATATTAGCTCTATCATTCTAATATGTATCCTTCACTGAAGCAAGAGGTTATACTTAGTTTGTGTAGGGTGGGTAAAAAAAAACCCCTTGCTTTACTATGCAGGTGGTTCCTAGAAGAAGACAAAACATCTTTCAAATCATCCAACCACACTGTCTGTACACCAGGAAATAGTCGGAAGGATTGCCCTTGATCTGGAGCCATACCACATTGTAGGGATTATGAGCTTGCAGGGTTTTTAGGATATATTATTCCTTCCCAAGCAAAATACTCTTTTATGCTATTGCTCTGTTTTTATTTATGATAACTTACGGATCAAAGCAAGAAATGCCTTCAGAGAAACAAATAGTCTTGCAAGGAGGTAAATCAACTGCGTATCTTTCACTTACAGCACACAGGCCTTTCTTTGATTCTGTGATGGGGAGAGGGCATACATATTCAAAACACTGCTTCTGGGCCTGCTATCATCATCACTACTACCACCACAGCCGCTAAGCAGAGACTCTGGCAGCAAAAGCAAACTCAGATCCAAGTAGCATATTTCCCTCAAATTCACACAGCTGAGAATATTTAAAACTAGCTAAAACAGCGAGGGATACTGAGTTTATTCACATCTGCTGTTTTATATGTTACTATTAATTGGTCATGTGGTTTTCTGATGGTGACTGGCAGGCATCAGATATTTGTGCAGATTAACATCTAATTTGATCAAAAAACCCATAAAGAACATGGGCACACAGAAACAACAACAACAAAACACCTTTATGACACAGGAAAACATACTCACTGAAATGCATTATCTAACAAAACAAATGAAAGACTTTCTGGTGAATCATCAGATATTGGATGTCTTAGTATTCACCATTAGACTAGAGAAGGACTTGTCTTCTCTGGATCCTCTGTGGAATAAATTGCCTCATCACTTTCATGTGCTGGTAAATAATGTTTCAGTATGCTGCCCAGTGAGGTGCCTCACAGCTGCATGAACCAAACTAACCACTTTAGAATGGTTGGAAAAAAAGAACTTAAACATGAAAGAAGCCACAGTACTGAACATGCAGAAAGCCTGTATTGAAGTTAGGTCTCCATCTGGCATCTAAATATGCCATCCCAAATCCACTTTATAAATAATATCTGAATATCAAATTCTAATTTTCTGGGAGTGTAAAAGAGAAAAAGGTTGCTGCCTTTCAAATCTGTTTGTGACCAAAAAGACAAGGCTTGGGAATTTACCAAAATTCTTATCTGGATATACACTTTGAAATCACCATTTTTATTTTAGTTTAACATAATTTTCTGAATTTTCTTAACTATCTCAAAATCAGCTGGCAACATTAAGCTCATTCAGAAATAAGGCATTTATCCTCAGATTTTAAAAATAGGATTCTTTTAATTTAAAATTATCATAGGTGTCTAGTCTAACTGTCTAGCTTTTCTAGCTATCTAGCTTTTCTTCACAGTTTTCAGTCAACAGAGAAAGATGGACACTTCCAAAGGGTGATTAATCCTATCTATTTTATACATGTAACAGAGTAAATTACTCTCTGGAGATCTCCAGCTTTATTATTTAACTACTAATTGGACTTGGACAAATATTTCTGCTACACATGTAGCATTTTGAAAGTTAGATAAAAGAAATCCCACCCTAAATATCTAGATTAGGTGCTAGTCATTTTAGGCAGTTGCAGGCTTTCCTTTTTCTTCTCTTTCTCTTTCTCTTCTTTTTTCTTTTCTTTCTCTTTTTTCTTTTCTCGTCTTTCTTCCTTTTCTTTTCTATCTTCTTTTTTCTTTTTCTTTTTTCTTTTCTTTCTCTTTCTCTTCTTTTTCTTTTTCTTTTTTCTTTCTCTTCTTTTTTCTTTTCTTTCTTTCTCTTCTTTTTCCTTTCTTTTCCTTCTTTTTCTTCTTCTCCTTTTTTCTTTTCTTTCTCTTTTTCCTTTTCTTTCTTCTTCCTTTCTTATCTCTTCTTCCTCTTTTTTCTTTACTTTCTCTTTTTCTATTTTCCTTTTCTTCTTCTTTCTTTTCTCTTTTCTTTCTCTTTCCTTTCTTCTTCTTTCTTTTTTCTTTTCCTTTCTCTTCTTTTTCTTCTTTCTTTCTCTTCTTCTTTTTGCTTTTCTTTCTTTCTCTTCTTTTTTCTTTTCTTTCTTTCTCTTCTTTTTCTTTCTTCTTTTTTCTTTTCCTTTCTCTTTTTCTTTTTTCTTTTCTTTCTTTCTCTTCCCTTTTCTTTCTCTTCTTTCTTCTTTTTCTTTTCTTCTTTTTTGGTTTCTTTCTCTTCTTTCTCTTCTTCTGTTTTCTTTTTTCTCTTCTTTCTTCTTTTCTCTTTTCTTTCTCTATCTTCTTTTTCTTCTGTTTTCTTTTCTTTCTCTTCTTTTTTCTTCTCTTCTTTTTGTTTTCTTTCTTTTTTCTTCTTTTTTCTTCTTTTTCTTTCTCTTCTTCTTCTTTTTCTTTCTGTTCTTTTTTTTTAATTATTTTCCTAGAGTATCTGATATTAGATTCATAAACATAGGCAAGCTTTGAGCTTCTAGCAAAAGCCTTATATATAAATATTAACATGCTCTTAGGCTAGAATGTGCTAAGTAATATATGTGCCATTACACTGATGAACTTGATTTGCTGTGACAATCTCAGACTGCAATTCGAGGAAGAACATGGTCTAGCTGGACACATATGACTTTTACATGTAAATAGCTCTCCCTGATATAAATGAGCAGCCTATAGTTGCATATATGTGGGTCTTCACATATGGAACTACTGCTTTGAGCTAAAGAAATTCCTGCCTTGGGATAGATTTTGTGGCTTACCTGCATAAGCAAGGTCTCTGACAAACATATACTTATCATTTTTAAACACAGATGTGCCCTGATGTTCATTCAGTACTATAAATACCCATTTTACTTTAAAAGCAAACAAGATTTCATTTTTTTAACCTATTAATAGGTTTAAACCTGGCATATTTCAGAGGAAAAGTAATTCTGGCTCGCAAATCATCACCCGAGTTGCTAAGTCCTACTTTCTTAGAAAGTGTCTTAAAGATCATTTCAAAGGTGCTTTGAAACTGTGATATGAAGATACCAGAGGGCAGAAGGTGGCCAGTATAAAATGTGTTATTCACAGTGATGCTGAAAAAAGGGAGAACTCAGCTTGCTTCCAGATTCCAAGATGAATTTGCAATACTGGAACTTAGAAAAAAAGAATTAAATATATTTCCACTTAGGAGCTGAGCACATCAAGGTAGGCTCCAAAACACAAATAAGAAACCATATATTGCCATTTTTCCAGGCAGTTTTCTAGACATTTAACAGCAGAACAAACTTCAAGCTATCGCTTAGGTAAACAGTTTAAAATCTGCCAAGTACTGATAACAATAATATAAACTTAGCAGAGGCTGTATACATTTAAATCTCCTCAATATGCAAGATCAGTAAGAGTTTAATAACAGTTTAGTAACAGTAAGAGTTTAAAGTCAACAAAGAAAGTTTGTGAAAATTGTTAAGAACTTAAATAAAGTTTAGGCTGTGATCCAGTCTCTCTCTTGCTGACAGATCTCCCCGAATAAGATTATTGAATCAACTATGTGGCCACTAGCAGCCTTCAGCTGATCAGTATTTTATTAATCAATAGATTATGATTTTGACTATAACACTGTTATTCTCATGATTTCACAGCAGATGAAATTTGGTGTATCACATTGTTTGAAAGTATCTGGAAAAAGTACTCCATTTATCTAACCAGAACCAAACAAGAAGTGTCCAGCGTAGTTGATCTAAAATGCACATGAGCAACTCTGACCCCCAGCAGGATACCTGCCCAATGGTCAAAATTAAAGCCTGGTTTGTACAAACTTGCACTGGCTCAGACTCCAACAAAAGCCAGGATGTTAAGTGGTCTTCCTGTTGTAAGAAGAGGTGAGAATGATGTGCTGAAAGCATAAAGACAGCCTATAAACCCAAGAAGGAAAAGGCTGCATCAAGGCATGGGAGGAATAATCCGAGTCAGAGAATTCCCCATCATCTGGGCTTCCGTGGAGCCCTAGCTCTGAAGGAAAGCCTACCCCAATTTACTCTCTTCTGCAGAAATGCAATAAATATCGTGACAATGGAGCTATTGTCTTATGCTGAAGCGAATTCCATCCAAAACAGATCTTCCCACGACTACACGTGTAAAAATCTGGCCCTACCCTTAAAAAAGAAAAAAAAAAAAAAAAAAAAAGCCAAACAAACAAAAAAATCCAACTAGATAGAGACACAGAGATTGATGGATAAAATTAAAATTTTATGTGGTTCCAAATTACATCACAGATTAAAACAAGTTTAAGTCAGCATGTTTCAGGATTGTTTCAGACTGAGGAGGAGGAAAAGGGCAAATTTTGATTATGTGCTGTTTGTTTTATTTGGTGCAAAAAGAAAACCTTCTAAAAACAAGTATTTTGATTCAGTTAATATTGTCTTGTGATCCCGCGTAGATTCATAAAAAATTGTAGCTACAAAATAAGATTCTCTTTTCATTACCCTTAGCAAAGTTCTAGTCTGAATAATTTGTACTGCGTCAGCACTGTCAGCAAATATTAGCTTATGCACTTGTGTATGTATACATACACATATATGGCTTACACACATATGTATATATACATATATATATTTATATATTTATATATATTCATATAGTCTGACTCATTTCATCTGAATGCCTATTTTTCAGTGGCTATATGACAATACTGCTATTTAAAGTTTTTAGCCAAAGGCCAAAGACTTAGCTCTCATAGGCTTTAGCCGTATGTACAGCCTGATAATTGAAGAGCTTCAGAGGACCTGTGCAGTATAAAAGTAGGTCAGATAGAAAGGAAAAAAAATAGATAAGGGGATAAACAAATATATTCTAAAGAGGACACACAAAAAAAAAGATGTTGTTTTAATGTGAATCTTGTCAGATTCTGCAAGTTTGTAATTGGCCTTATCACAGTGTTTGTTTAAGAGCCTATTTAAAATCTGAATACATTAAGAAAGTTGGCAGCAATGGTCGAAGTACAAAATATTTCCCCAGTATTAATGACTAGCCTGAATCTCTATACCTTGGACAATGAACTTCTAGCAGATCATTAATCCCCTCAAAATACTCTGTCCTGAGGTCTTTAAAAACTGAAAACTGGAAAAATAAAGTAAAATATGTGTTTGGATTGTTCTTCTTGAATTATAGCATTTAATTGGTATGTACAGAACAGTTCTAAAATATTATTGTGGTAGTATTAGACAATCAGATTGACAGAATTATCTCTGAAACTTCTATTCTTTTTACACTAAATGTAACTATGGCTTGAATAATAATAAATATATCAAGTCTTTCAGTTATAAACCACATACTGAAGCTAAGCAGACATGGTAGAATTACCATCAAAATTGAAAATCCATCATGTAAATATCTTTCTAAGCTTTTGATAAGTGAAACATAGCATCCACTAATCAAGCAAAATACAAGCAGAGAGGACATATTAGCAAGAGACTGTTCTGCAGTATATTCACCAGTCTGTTAGTCTTGCACTTGCTTTATATATTTATTTTATTAGGATTGCAATGCAAATGATTGGATTTTGAAGCTCGTGTTGGTTGGCATAAGACAAGGCAGTTTATTTCTCATATTGAAGTATGCCTGAAGCTGTCTACTTCTCTGTGAGCTGTAAGAAGGACCTAGGAAGTGCAGACCTATACCGCACACCACCTAAATTAGGCAAGATGATATCCACCTTTAACTTAAATGGCTCAGGTTGAAACCAACATTCTCAAAACTGTTTCTCCAAAGTAATAGATTGACTGATTCTGTTACTCATTCATAAGGCATGGTTCATTGACTATAACGGGAGACTAGGGTGATTAGTTCTTAAAAAAGTGTGATGTTCTGAATGGCTGGCAGGAAAGTAGAAGAAAGGAGGCCTGGAAAGTACTTCCTTAGATCTGAGCCCTTCAGATCAGAGTGTAAATTCTTGTTCTTGTTTGCAGATGGATGGGAAAAGCTTTCATGAAAATGTCTTTCACCTAAATCAGGAAACCAACATTTGTGTTCATACCATTGTTTTTTTGTTTTTTTTTCCAGAATAGAAAAAAAGAAATAATTGGATATTATCTTTTAAAATCATATTTTGCTTTCTTTAAAATTACTTTCAGTATTTTTTATTTTTATTATAACACAACAGAAAATAAAAACACATCCAGAATAAAATATTTTTGAAATTTTTATTGTTTATGTTATTATTTGATAAAATGTGACCACCACACATTTACTTTATTATCTTGAAACGGATTAACTGTAGTTATTGACAATGGTGTGAGTTTGTTGCTTTGTGTGTGTCTGAATGGATGCACAAGAGCTAAATGACTTGTCTTCTTGGCCTTTTTAGAAATATTTTGCTTGAAGTGACAGAAGATCAGAATATATAAAAACATTGTGAAAGAGATTTTTTCATGATTTTTGTATACATTTAACAAAACTGAAAACTTATTTTAAATGATTTTAGCTGATAGAGTAAATACTTTGTTCTAAATGTGTTAAAAGTATTTGATATTTTTCTATATATAGACATGACTATTAAAATAATCATAATGATTAGCCAATATCTCTAAAAATCACTCAGATTATTTTTTCTTTTTGTACATTCAATCATATTTTTTTTTTTTTAAAAAAAAAAAGGTTAGTTTGCTGTGCTATTATAAACATGTTGCACAGAAGTTTCTCATACTAGCTTGGATTTTTACCTCTTGGGCAAAATTCCCCCTTTATCATTCCTCCCTTCCCATTCTCACCCAAAGCTTTGAACAAGGCAAAAGTTCTGTAGTTAAAGATATAATAGATGATATGCATTAGGATGGAAAATAAATATGATATGCATCTCACTGCTTGGATATTTTATCAAGAGGAGAATTCATCTCTAAAAGGAGTTTTTAATGTCTTTTTTTTTTTCTCTCCCCTTCATAGGTTCCTCTTATGATATTTCCCCCCTCAGTGGATTTTCGCCTTATCATAATGCAAAAGGTTTTCAAATCTAATGGACCTGAAGAGATAGTTAAGACTGTAAGAGCTTATTTTCAGAAGGGAAAATGAACAATTACAGGAGAACAAATGTGGAAAAAGATGAACTTCCACTGGGGAAATTGTTTACTAATTTGTTTGGTAGCTAGAGAAGGCAACAAGGCCTAGGACACTGTTGTGGGAAGAAATAAGAAAACCCCAAATCTCTTAACCATAAATCAGCAGTCTGAACAACATAGGAGATGGGAGAACGTGAGCTCATTATTTTAGTTTAGTTTTAAAGTCTTCTGCTGGAACTCCAGAATCATGGAATCACAGAAAGCTTGAGAGTGGAAAAGCCCTCTGGAGGCCATCTAGTCCAGCCTCCTGCTCAGAGCTGGTCTAGTCAGATTGAATTGCTCAAGGCAATAAGTCTTGAACATCTACAGAGACAGAGATCCCACAACCGCGCCAGTCAGCCTGGGCCACTATTTGATCACCCACACGATTTAAAAAAAATAAATACAAAAATAAACAAACAGCCCCCCCTACACACACATTGATGCCTAATTAAGTTTCCCATGTTCCAGGAAATTTTAGTTTTCATGCCACTTGGCTTGTGTTACTTTTATTCTACATTATTTTGTGAGGTTTTGCAGTTGTAATGATTTACAGTTAGAAAATTAGGCACTGTTGCTGTGATATTTTTGTCTCCATTGAACTGAACTATGTCTTTCTCATATCAGCAGAGATATCATAAATATAGCATTGCAAATGGGAAATGGATCGATTCCCTCATTATTAGACACTTATCTAGCAACATGTTATGACCCTAGTGACAGCATTTGAGTATTCTAAATGTTAAAGTGTTTTTCTTTTTCCAACCTTAAAGGTTGTCTCACCCCTTTTCTATTTAGTTTTTTTTGGATTATTTGCATTAGATAACTAACTATAATTTCATTTTCAATTACATAATCATTATTTTAACCAATTAAATGATTTTTTTCTTAAGAAAAGCAATTATTTAATTACACCTGCTATAATGATTAAAGAAATATCAATACACACATTAAGGTCACTACAAGCCCTTTCTCCAGTTTCTGCAAGTTTATTGTTCTCTTTGGGAAAGATATTGCCTTTAGAACAGCCTCAAGAACCCACATAAGTCATGGGAACACAGGACTCTGTACTGCATCCTTCCATCACTGTAGGAAAAGTTATTCTCAGCCTGTAATACTGTGCCTGCAAGCATCAGAACTTTTAGACCTTTTCTCTGCCTTTTTATTCTCGTCCGTACTTGTCTACTTCAGGTTCTGCGTAGCCACATTGAGCTCAAGGTGCACATAGCTTGCATACAAGAATGAAGGGGGATCTTATTCTCCTTGGTTCCATTTACAAACGTATAAAGATTAAATACGCTCACAGCCTGGTTCATTAATATTACTTGGAAGTACATAGCACAGATTAATAAAGGGGAAAGGTAGAGGTGTCCTACATTTTTCCTACAGATAATGGTTGCAATGCTTTAGAGAAAAACTTTGAAATGTAAAAGGATGCTAATGTTGCTTAAGGATATTATGATGCAGAACATTTCCATTCAATTTGTCTTCATAGTAGAAAACAAAACAGAAACCAGATCCTTCTGTGTCTTCCCTTCCAAATCTATGTAGCTTAATAGATGAAGAGTAAGAAACTAGAGTTTTATGTACACACACATCTATATGCATCTAAACATAAGTATGTATACACATGTATACTTGGGCATGTATATGTGTTATGGGAGGTATATAAATATTTCTTTATGACTTAAGTCCTGAATGTGTACATGCATACAGAGTGAGACTCTAAGTGTGGGTGTACACATCACCTAGCAATTCTATCCATATTTAATTTTTAGTTTTCTGGTTTCTGAATTAGGAAAAATGTGTGTGCTATAATCCCAATTATGAATTGCTGTAATGGAAACAAATGTTTTAATTAAAAGTAAATCATAAAACAATTGTATTGAATAGAACATATCTGAAAAATAAATAAAAAGATAACAAGGAACAATGATCCTCCCACGTGTTTTGGAATATTCTTTTTTAAACATTTCTTTGTAAACAGCACTCTAATCAAAGCCAGTCCTAAAGAAACAAATTATCCTTTGTTGCGGCCTTGAACTTTGACTCAATCAACCCAATGCTGTAGTCATCTGGTGAACATATGAGTAATGTTCATCCCCTAGATAAATGCAGTCCAAATCCACAGATACTTTTTTTGTGATGTTTTTAGGACTGCCAGGCAGACAATACTACGACATGATTCCTCTCCCTGGACTTAGTCAGGTGGCGGGGGATATATTACCACCGAGATTGTCACTTGGATTTATGCAATGGATTTTTTTGGTCTCAAGGCTAGGTGTTGGATAAACGTAGGAAGACAGCAATGCTGTGCAGAAGACTTTAACCTTAAGCCCTCACCAATTCCAGAACCCAACTTTAGTTGAGACAATCAGAAAAATTGTACTGCTGCTCTTTCTGCTAAAACTATATTAAAGATTCTTCTGCAAAGACTTACAAAACTGCAGCATCATGACCCATTACAATAGCCAGCAAATGCTGTATTACTATTTTTTTATTTTAGATTCTTAATGAGGCAAATTTAAGTCTGATCAAAGCTAGCTGTGCTTTTGAGCTTCCATTCTTGTTTTATTAGTATAATGAATGATTTCCTTCATTTGCTGCTCTGCATAACCTACTCTGAATTCAAAGGGATAGAAACAATCTTGTCCTGGAAAAGTAGATGAAATAACCTCATCTCAGATCTCATAGGCAGAAACCATACACCACAAACAGAGAAAGCACCATCTGAATCCTTCTCTCAAACGGAAACGTGTGGAACAAAACATGGAAGCATATCAGATTCACATCAGTAAGTCCGATGAAGCCTGAGTGGGTGTAGACAGGCTAACAGAAGATAGGATCATGTTGTAGAAGGAAGGACAATAAGGAAAGGACACACATGCCCATCCATGCTGCAGCTATTATATGAAGACAGTTGTTCTTACTCAGTACAGGGAAAAAAAAAAAAAAAGCCACTGTGAGAAAAGTACATTTGTCCACACAACAGGCCTCCCACTTCAGGGAGAGGCAGGATTTCAGAAACATCTCTCTATGGGGTCTGTCAGATCATCACTCAAAGGTGTCCCAGTGTCCCCGTACATTGTACATAGATTTCATAGGCAATTTGTGGACTTAGTCCTGCCTGCTATCCAGTTCAGAAGCCAGAGATGGAAGCAATCTTGTGCTGGCATAGAGTTGGCAAACACTCAAGTCACTCTCCTTCACACCTGTGCAGAGTTCACATAAAGTAGGCATGTTGAGATGCCCAAACAGCGAATGCTGAAATCCTTCGTAGGACCTGTTTTTTGGGGAGACACACAAGAGCAGAAAACTGTTTAATTACCATACTGCACAATTAGACATAAGCAAAGTTCATCGGTCACTTAGAGCTTTTGATTCCCTCCTCGTCTTGCACAGTTTTCTTCCAACCTACACCACAATAACATTACTAAGCAGGAAGTGAACATAGCAGGTGTAAGAAAATCCAATTTATAGTGAGGTGGAATGCAAGACTTTTCCTCAGTCATTAATTTATGTAAAATACATGGTTAGAAAGTTGCTTAGATCAGTTGTTTTTTAAACTCACAAACCCCAAAACCTGAAAAACAAAGAAGAAAAACAAACCCCTACCACTGCAAACATTGTACAAAACCTTATCGGTAATATGCTAAATTAAATACATGACTGAAGCTATTAATTCCAGTGTCTTAACTCATTAGCTTAGATGACGGAGGCCATCGGCATTTTTCTATCTTTGCTTTGAGTGAGGCTTTCCCGGAAATGCTGTAACTGATCAGTGGCTGTTTTAGACATGAGTGGACAAAACCCCTTTCACCTTGAGGGAAAGCCTGCATTTTCAAATACATACAGGAAAGGAGGATTGGAGACTTTCATCTAGCACTTTGAGTTCTCCCAAAATTATGCAAAAACTGAATAATAAGTGACAACACCCTATTAAGGCCTTAAAGAATAACAATACTCAATTCCCCAAAAGTTTAGTAGGTTCCTACCCTAAATAAATTACTTAGCACTGACCCAATCACAAGTCTTTCTATGTGAAGAGATGCATGGAGTGTAGACAGCCTTGGAATGAGGGAGGGGAGGAGGGGAGAAGAAAAAAAAAAAAAAAAAAACAAAAAAAAAAAACAGACTGTTCAGACATCCTGATGAGGAATGGTGGGCAATACATGACTGAAATCAAGGCCACTTCCGGAAAAGGTATACTTCAACTCTAAGTAAGTGTATATATGATCATGTTGATAGTCTGCTACATCCATTTCCACTTTTACACCACCCATTCTTGGAAGCAAAATTACTGTTGTTTCATAAGAAATATAAGCTCTACAAGTAGCTATCCAATCAGAAGTCTCATTGAGATTATAAGAATCTCAGCTGGTGGGTATATTATAAAAAGAAAGAAGTCATTGAATCATCTGAAGCCTAGCCCTCTGGCCTTTCTTGTAATAGCACTAAACATACTGAAAATTGTTTGTTTTAAAAAAGTCAGTAGATAAAAGACTAAATTTTTGAATAGATAACATTACCTGGAATTACAACACTACTTTAGATCTGTCCAGGAAAAAGCAGAAGTGAGTGCTTGTACATAAGTTTGGAAAGACTTTTGTCTACATGAGGATGAAACTAACACTATTCCAAGCCCGCTCTCAGGAAAGTCTAAGATGTTTTGTACTAGAATAACCAGAAATTTGTTTGGCACGGGACAGGATGGGAAGAAAGGGCACAACTCCTTACCCACTCGCCTACCAAGACCTGAACTTGTGCTTCATATGCCAGATGAATGCCCAAAGGAATATTAATACCCTGTGCCAAGTGCACCATTTTTGTTCTGAGCAGAAATGCAATTCTGCAACTAACATGTTATGTCAAAGCCAATTTCTTTATGTGAAAAATTATTTGGAAAACCTTCATTTAACAATGCAAGAAGCATTTTGGAGTGTTCTCCAACCAGCACTAGTACTCAATACCTCTTAAAAACAGCCACTAGAATTAAGTGATCTAAATCTGCTTAACTGAAACTCAATGGTTCATTTTTTTTAAAAAAAAAATCATTAAATTCTTTAGTAGGACAGTTCTATAAATCTGTCTCCTAAAAAAATGAAGATATCATGAAATAGACTATCTGCTGAAGTTTGTGTGGAATTCAGTCCTCAGTCATTTTAACTAAAATGATCTCTTTCACATTTTGACATTTCAGCATATTTTATTCTCCTTTTGACCCTTCTGATAAGAAGGATATTTTCAGACATTCTCCAAAGGAAAGAAAAGCATAAAATCAACGGAAAATGACAGAATACAGCAAAAGCAATATTGCAGGATCAAAATCTAAACGAGCAGCAGCATTTTTGGATGCTTATCAATATCAAGCCAACTATTTTTAAGTGTTAACTATCATTCCTGCGTATGCTAGAAGTGATAGTGATTCAAAAAAAGAAAAGAAAAACAGTAAAATACTGTACCATAGAAGATCACTGCAGTAGAGCTCACACCTGTAACCATTTAGATTTTTTTTAAATGATCAAGTACTATAATAGTATGCATGTGTAAGAACTTCTTTGGTTCAATTCATAAGAGCTCAAGCTGACTTCAGTACTATTGCACAGATTTACACCAGCTTGTACTTTATCCAGAAGTGTGTAAACTTCTTTGATTCGGAAAGACCTGGCAATAACCACCTTCAAGCGCAGTGACTGTAAAAGCAGGAAGTCATCTAGTTTTTGCATATACTGTTTTATTCCTAAGTAAAAGCATCAGACAAACAAATAAGGAATTCATCATTCAAAGAAACATCACTACTCTCTAACAAAAACAATTTTTCATTATCCTCCTCAAACCAATATCAGTCTCTCACATTTTCCTTTAATCTCAGCTTCATAACATTCACTTATTTCCCCTATGCCCTTCCTTATAGAAATGGATAATCAACAAAACAGTTTTTCATGGGAAAAAGCCAAGTTAATACTGTTTACAAGACAGCAAATTGTTTAGTTAAAATGTTGTAAAGATAATTTCGTTAGGTTCTGACCTGTTCAAAGGAGAAAAAAAAAAAAAAAAAAAAAAACCAACACTTAAATCCCAAGTAGTCCAAGTTTAAGGTACTTTCTTTATATATATTTATATATACACATAACATATATAAGTATATGTGTATAAGTGTTATATATACACACAGACATTATATATATATATATAGTTAGTTATGCCAAGGCTTTTACTGATACTTTTCCACCCCATAAGAATACACCCATAGCATTCAATTCCCCAGATAACTGAGTATCTTCAGTTATTTAGACAAGGTGGAATAAGTCTCAGCAAGAAGGACTAGAAAAGATAACTTCAAGGTAGACAATAGCCTGATTTTTGAGCACAGCTCTAAGAGTAAGGGAGATAATGGGTTCAAACCCCTTGCAACCAAACTAGGCAGATAGAGTACAGGTTCTTGCATTCCAGTCTGCAGTCAAAACCTTCCAGGCATTGAATCATTAAATATTTTGGCCTATATTTTAATATTAACCTAAATTAGTCTGATGTTTCATCCAAACATAGACAGAAAAATAGCCATACAATTTATAGAAGCACCTACAAGAAAAATAGTAATTCTTCTCTTAACTGTGTGCAACTACAGGCAGACACCAACTTGACCAACCCTCATCCCCAGCTCAGGCATAGAGCTTTCAGTTCTCTCCCAGCTCAGAGGAAACCACCCACAGCCTGCTACCTTCTGACACTGCAGTGTAACTGCCTCTTCTTAAAGATGACTCTAAGCATCCATGATGCAGAGTTGGTGATGTTATGGCTTAGCCATCAAGCAGCTGCCCCACTGATTAAAGCTGGAAAGAGCTGTAGTTTCTTATTCAGATGAAAATGATCAGCCCAGACTATAATTGACAAGGAAGGAAATATTCTGCTGGAAACTCATCCCAGGTTTCCTAAATGACTCATAAATCCCAGATTCAAATCTCAGCTGATTGTGGAATTCATAAGGGAAGTTTCGCATAGCTCTGCTCTGCACTTGCTTCACGAGCAATTTACTCGAATTGATCAGAGAATTGATATAAGCTGCCCTTGGATAAGACAGCTAAATCTCCATTTCAAACTCCGACAACAATTTGAAGAGCCTCAGGAACAATGGTGGCTTGAGCATCTGACACTGCTATTAAGAGAGGGAAAAAAACAAAACAAAAAACCACACATTTCTATTTCTCAGAGGTCTTTCCTTGCCTCCTCCAATCTCTTTTGCTCTGGGACAGTTATCAGCTCTTACTACAAATGCTAGTCAACTACATGAAGTGAAAAACAAAAGTGTAACTAAAAACTGGAATATATTCTCTTCTTTGCACAGAGTAGCCAAATATTTTGTGGGTGGATTCCCACACTATTGTTTAGCTGATTTGTGGTTGCAGTTATGACCTGAAACTATAAGTTACTTCCAAAACAGGATATAGCTGTCCAAAGCAGACATTAGATGGTCTGAGTCCTAAACTGAAATTTACATTCTAACTGAAAATACATCAGTTCAAAGTCTCCTTAATTGTACTGATACCAAAATCTCACCCTCCTCTTTTAACTGCATGAGTGTAGGGATAAGCATATAGCATTCATTGACAAGGAGAAGAGGCAGAGTGAAAATGAGAAATATAAGAAATTCTGGGACTCAGTCTTTACTTCTACAGACTCTTTCTAAATTTAATTTTAATAACTGTTGGAGAACAGGTGGTCCAAGCAGGAACAAGTATCAGAATAAAGCAAACCCTGCTCTCTCCAAGTTCTACTGAAGACACTCAGCAGTTTGATGCAGATCCATGTTTCTTCCTGTTTTCTGTTCTTAAGAGCATCTTCCATTTTTTTTAGTATACCTTCATAATTTAAATATGGATATCAGTAGCATTCAATAGTATTAAAGAAAAATAATAAAGGCATGGATATATTTGCACAAATATATTTTCTAATAGCCTTTTTCTTATTTGGAAAATGATTTATGCCGATAACAATAAAGGTGATGCAGCTTTAAAGGAAAAAGAAAATTGACCAGCTCTGCATACTGTCAGCACAAATCAGACAGTTCTCAGGAGACAGGAACTGTTATATCCTTTCCCCTGTGATAACCAAGGCACTGCAAGGCAAAGTAATTTTTTGAAAATCACAAATGGCTCATCATGAGCGAGGCACCAGATTCATCCCTGGTGGTCTGAGTTAGACCCCTGAAATAATCTATGCCTCTTATATTGGCATCCTTGTTGAAGTATGTGAAAGAGTTATCTATTTTAAGGAGGTATTTTGTCATCAACTGGTATTGCTTAAAAATTTATTAGCTATGTTAAATTGAACTGAATATAATACTGAAAAACTTTAATATAGGCCATTATGAGATGTAAAGAGATAAACTACACACAAGGAGAAAACTCTGTCTCTGGCCATCTGCTTGTCCTGGTAACATGCAGAAAATTTGCAATGTGCAACAATTCCCTAACTTGCTGAACAGCAGGTGCCCATCTTTTCCTTCAGCTGTCCAAAAATGGTTCCCTCACAACTCTCCCCCTTCTCCCTGAAGGATTCTTTCATATCTTTGTAATGTAAATTTAGAATAAGGAAGAACAGGTTTTGTTTGAACTAGAATTATCTCAATTTACCTGGTAACCAATGAATCTAAAATCTGATTATATCCTGTGAGCTTTCTACTTAAATGAACAAACAATCTTTTTTTTTTTCCTAGTGTCACATCTTTTACAAACAAAAATGACAGTAGCATTTTACAAACAATGCAAAGCAGAGGACATGAGGATTATGAACAAGAAATCCCATTTCCACTGTGCTGTTTTGCTCAATAAATGCCAAACCATAAGTAAAGCAATAAACAACACCAGAACAAGTTATTGTCTCATATCCTTGGCAATCAGTTTTATCTTCAGCTGAAAGGGATTACTGTTAGGTAAGGACCAAGGAATATCATGGAGAAATGCTACAGAAGGCATCAAGAAGAATATTCTGTTAAAAATACAACACTAGTCAAGGAAACAAAAGTCAGGACATTACAATATTAAGTCCAACAGGACTATGTCTTTTATTCATAAATTCTGAATGTCTATGTATTTGATTACATGTCCACAATTAAAATATAATGCAATAGATTAAGCTCTACCACAGACTTTGGGATTAGTAAAATAAATAATTAAAACTCTGGATTCACAACCCTCATCAGAAAGAAAATGTAACTGCCAGATGTAGATATCAGGCATGTAGTCCAAAGCTGTGATCTCAGCAGGTACCGCACAACCACCTACTGATCTTTAGCTGTCTCCTCATCCAAACTGGATGTTTTCTAGGCGGGGGTATGTACTTCTGCACTTCCTGTGCATTTCTGCTAATTCTGTTGATATTCAGGAACTCGGTGTCACCATGCCTCCCGTCCTGAGAAGTCTGATCGAGTTAGCATGTTCTAGCTGTGGGTGACAACCATCAAAACCTTCACAAATTGCAATTGTGGCTGTCCTGATTGTGGTGCTCTCACAGTGCATCTTTTGCAGCATGATCAAAGTTACAACAATCCCTAAAAAATGGGAGACTTGAATTCTACGCTCCCTTTAAATCTGCATCTCCGTAACTGGATTGGTTGCCTAAGTCTGCAGGAGCAATGGCTATTTACTCCTTCTGTTAAAGCAGGGCCACTGTTCAATGAAACAAGCTCAGTCTGATGGATAAGTGTTATGGATGAGGGTTAGTCTTGCTGCCTAGGGCACATGTCTGGGAAGTGGGACAATGGGTTTGAGAAGGGAATTAATGCACTTCTTCTACATCCTAGGTAAATGCTTCAGCACCTCCTGAGAAAGTGGAAATGGAATCAGCACTTTCTTTTTTGCTTTTCAAGAAAGCAGAGACTGTCTTTACACTGGGTGAGTGCTCAGAGTGCTGATAGTCTCTACTGAAGAAAACCTTGCAGCAGGCTAAGGCAGGGTTCCTGGCATCCCAGCTGAACTGTTGTGGGAAGCCCAAACTGGAACAGATCTGTGCTTGAGTAGATCAGAGCTGTAAGTATCAAAAGTACTTTCAGGTGAGAAAACAGGGAGTCTATGAAAGCTAGGAATCTCCAGGACTAGGCACACTGAGGAGTCATTTTGGTCACAGTTTTGGATTTAAACATCCCAATTCCATCTAAATTCTATTTTAGGTGCCTATGCAGTTTATTGGATCTCACTCCTATTTTTTCAGTGCTTCAGCTCCTCCATGTAAAACATGGGAGGATAATTCCTCCCAGCAGTGTGCAGCTATTATGAGGATGAATTTATTTGATACACAGAGTTAATGTGATGATGGTAGCAGCATCTAAAAAGATAGATGAAAATAATATGGCATAATACCTCTTAAAATGTTACATAGTATTAGAGATACACATTTTGTGCCTTGTAATTTTTTTTCATTCTTAGCAGGTTACACTAATCTTCAGTTCAAATGACTGTTTAATATGGATTGTAATTTTAAAACCAGCATCTCCTTTCAAGTTCTCTAGTTTCCAAGCATCCAGGATTAGAGGCTACCTGTATAGTTAGGCATTACACCAGTGTGATGGATACATATCTGTTCCATTTTCAATAATTGTAGGTCATTTCATTTCATTTCATTTCATTTCATTTTTTAGATCTGGCTCATGTTTAAGAATGTTGACAGGCAGCAGAGAAAGGCTTGTTTTGCAGTGTTCAGACAGATGAAGTCTGAGTCAGGAGAAATCCTCCAGCAGAAGGAAAGATGATGCTTTGCCTAACTGAGATTGACCTTGCTCAGCTTCTACAAGAAGCTCTCAGGAGAAGCTTCTGCAGTACGGGACATGAGATGCAGGGTTTGAAGAACACAGAGCATGCTGAGGGCAAGAATCATACCCCTAGAATTTCTTTTGTTTGTTTTTTTTTATTCCTCTGCTTGCTCTGTGTTCTTCAACCCTGCATCTTAATTGTCAATTTCTTATTTATTTTTATTTTTTTGTGATTGTGCTGAAATAGAACTTAGCTTTTGCGTTTAAAAGTCCCAGTGATGTGTTGGTGTGTTCTCTTAAAAGGTTTGGATAGTTCCACCACAAATCTCTAGCTCAATGGCAGTCTTAGCACGGTCAGACATGTTTCTTATACAAACTCATTTTCATTCCTAAACAGATAAATACCACCTATTCAGCCACTCATTATGACTTCAAAAGATTTGTAGCCATTCACTTATGGGAAGGATTTTGACGTATTGTGTCATGATAGTTCAGCAAAGGCTATAAGAGAAAGTCTCATCAGACTTACTTAAACAACTTGAATTGGATACTAAGGAAAAGAAACTCTCCCCCAGAATAATAATAAAACTATCTGGTTAACCAATGCAATAGCCTTTACTGATGACAGTGGAAGTAAAGAAGTCACCAGTGCCCCTTCACATAGGACTTTAGCTGCATAAGATGGAATAGAAAGAAAATTCATGTTGAGGATTATCATTAGAAGTGTGAGTAAAATTTTATCCTCTTGCTTCAGCACAAGGCAGCCTGAAAGACAATATCCCGTGGAAAGTTGGCTTGAGAAAGCAGTTGTCACAAAAGATAAGGCCAAGGAAGTTACCATCAGTTCAGCTTCTCAAAACTGCAACAACTTTGTGACTAAATCAGTTTTGACCTGCTAGGAAGGAAGCCTGTAGGCTGCTGCTGGTACATGACAGGACTATCATCAAAGGCAGCCACATGGGTAACTATTGCAGTCTCATCTAAACCGTGGCGGAACAACAAATGACATATAGTCTTGTAACCAAACTGTGATAATATTTCACCAGAAGAAAGGGTGCTGTGTTCCTATGAACAACATTGTAGGTCTAGGGGGCAGATATAAATAATGAGTCTTCTCATTACCTATCTGCACAGGAAACCAAGAATCTACTGAGCTGGGCCACCTTCTGGCAGGAGGCCTGACATGGCTGGCAGGCAGTTGAAACAAATCCAATGAATATGAACCAAATCTGAGCTGTTTATAAGGTTCCATTTCTCCACACTTTGCCCTCTCCTACCCTACAGAAAGACTACACACAGTGATAATGTTGATGGCAGTCCTTCTATATGATTACAATGCAGGTGAGGGCTCAGTTTCTCTCCCTCGTACTTAGTGAGAATGGGAAAATACTAAAACCGTACACCTTACTCATGTCCTATCTTTTTAAGTGTTGTTACCAGTGCAAGATGCTGTTTCCAGCAGAAGGCCTAATAATGTCAAAAGAGTGCAGGAGATCTTACAAGTAGAATACAATGGCAGTTTCATGCAACATGTAAAACTATAATGCATCTTATGAGTAAATTGAATCACTTTTTCTTTATAATTTCTGAATTCCATAGGGGCCATGAAACATGTATTTAAAAGGTGTGCAGAAGGACCTCATTCATTAAACAGCAGAGAAAAGTAGTTGAAACTTTATTAAAAATTGACTAATAGGCATTCCAGATAATTGAACTGACAGCCTGTTTTGACAGCTGCAAGCAAAAATGTGCTTGCTCCAAACAGTCAGTGTAAATCTTTTAGATTTCTAGAAAGAGAAATGATGTACAGGTTTAACTTTAATCAGTTTATAAAGCTAAGAAAAAAAAATCTATCTGTTCACCTGACTAGCTGAAGTTATGCTAATTGGAGGTACTGCCAAACATTCCTATGGTAAAGGTTTGAATTGAATGAATTGCCAAGTTCTTATGCAATGAGAAAGGTGGAAGGTGAGTACTTAAAATAAGTTGTGGCTAGCAGAAAAGGTAAATTAACATGAAAACAGCATTCTGGACTTGATTTCCAGAAAGGCACTGAAATATTCAATTTAACTGAAGTTAATGGATGTTGCAGATGCCTATTAGCTTTGAAAATCAGTCCCCAATTAACTAACAAATGTGACAAACAATCTACACCCTGACTGGACTAACATAAAGTAATAACCAATTAAGTCAAAGTTAAAAAAAAAAAAAAAAAGCAGAAGCTACTTATCAAATATGCCAACTATGAGAATTTAAAGTAGCAGAAAGAAAGAAAAAATGATGAAAGTCAGATAAGAAAGACAAGATAAAATTAAAGTTGGATTTTGTAAAAATTAGTTCATTAAGGGGGATAAATTGATCAAAAGGGTAACATTTAGAAAGAAGAAAAAATATTAAAAAAACAAGCAAAATATTAAAAAGAGAAGTTAAATGAAGACCTAAAAGAGTTATTGGATGATTAAATGTTTTTAAAAATATCGTACAGGTACAGACATACTGCATAATTAGAATTGACATGAGTACAGAGTTTGCTAATAAGGCATACTACACTGAGAATAGGAAGATGTTAGTCTATATTTGACCTTTAGATGTTCTTTGAACCTATGTATACAAGTATATATTTTATGTTATCTTCAGTTCTAACAGATCTATCTTTACAAAACTCACAAAAAAAGTAGAACAAATGGGATGAACTCATGACAGCTGTGTTATTTCAGTTATAGGCATATATATAATAAGAGTAACACAGCAACTGCCAAGAAGTAAAAAAATCTTAGAAAACTGAACAGCTGACACACTGAAAATAATCTATCCGATATTCAGTTATAAGATCTCTAATATAGAGGGGCACAGCTATTTTATTTTCTGAGCTTTTTTCTAAAAGAAAAAGAAATAAAAAAGTAAATAAACCAAAGTTTTCTTTTCCAGATACAGCTATGCTGAACTTCTACAATATTTGATTAACGTATTGAGTGTACATATAGTAACTGAGCAAGAAATCTACATGTTATTTTGAAGGATTTATTTGATTTGATTGTGGAACCGTTTTAGTCATTCCATATGAGAACGAGTGCTGTTGGAAATGTGTTTTTCACAGTTATCAGTTTTAAACCACCCTTTATTCCAAGAGGGAAGAACAATTGAACCACATTCTATTAGTAAAACTGGTTTGCAAATGGAATTTGATCGGATATTTTTAGATTTCTCAGGACTATATGTGGCAGAGTTTTGTATAAAATACATTTGTTTAAAATGTAACAGAGCTCAAAATTGCCAGGAACAATTTAAACCTCATAAATGTTTCCTCTAAATTGAATCAGAGAAGGCTGAGAAGCCTCTAAACACTGTACAGGGATTCAATGTTTAGATTTTAAATGAAACAATTTTAAAAATTGGATCCTTGCCATCATTTATAACACTGGCAGAGTCAGTACTCCAGTACAATAAGGTGATTTTCCTGTTCTATTCCTAGCTCATCTTTACTGGAGGCTTTCACTGCTAAACACAGTATTTTAGGAGGGCTGGAGGAGAGAACAAAAAGCTAAATGAAACCTTATTTTAGAGAAATATTTTCAGATATTGCATTTTATGTTTAATAGGGATTTTTTTTATTTGCTTGCACTCAAGCTTAAAGGCCATTTTTATGGAACATAAGAAAACATCTTCTCAGATATTTTCTTGTTTCATTGTATGCAAAGATATTAATTTCTTGGTTTCAGTGAAGATTTATGTTACTTATGTTATAAAAGTTAAGTGTAAATAAGAGCTATAAATTGCTAAGCAGTTAATGTTGCTTGTGAATGGATCTATTGTTCTCAAAACAGCCTGATTTTTAAAGAATTCAGCTAACTTAACGCCTATGAGGTGCTATAGAGGAAAAATGCTGTAAAAATCTAATAAAAATAAATATGCATTGGTATTAAGTTATATTAGGGTGAAAGTGCATATATTTAGAACTTACTAATATATATACAGTTAAAAGAGATTTAAATTAAAAATGGTGTAGGCACATGTGTGTCCAGCTTACAACATATGTACTTACCAGCCCTTCACAGATCACAGAATGGTTGAGGTTGGAAGGGTCCTCTGGAGATCATGTAGTCCAACCCCCTTCCTCAAGCAGGATCACCTAGAGCATGTTAGACAGGATTGCATCTAGATGGGCTGTGAATATCACCAGAGAAGGAGACTCCACAACCTCTCTGGGCAACCTGTGCCAGTGCTCCGTCACTCTCACAGGGAAGAAATTCCCTCCTCTTACGGTCAGGCGGAGCTTCCTTTGGTTCAATTTCTGCCCATTGCCTCTTGTCCTGTCACACGGGACAACTGAAAAGAGTTTGTCCCCGTCCCCTTGACACTCACCCATTTGTATACAATCATAAGATCCCCCCTCAGGCTTCTCTTCCCCAGGCTAAACAGGCCCAGCTCTCACAGCTGTTCCTCATAGAGCCTGTGCTCCAGCCCTCTGATCATCTTCGTAGTCCTACGCTGGACTCTCTCCAGTAGCTCCATGTCTCTCTTGTAGTAGGGAGCCCAGAACTGGACACAGTACTTGAGATGAGGCCTCTCCAGGGCTGAAGAGAGGGGCAGGATCACCTCCCTCGACCTGCTGGCAACACTCTTCCTAATGCACCCCAGGATACCATTGGCCTTCCTGGCCACAAGGGCACATTGCTGGCTCATAGCTTATGCTTTCCAATAGGTCAGCTCCGAGCCTGGACTGGTGCATGGAGTTATTTCTCCCTAAGTGCAGGACTCTGCACTTGCCCTTGTTGAACTTCATGAGGTTCCTCTCTGCATGGCTCTCCAGCCTGGCTAGATCTCTCTGAATGGCAGCACAGCCCTCAGGTGTGCCAGCCACTCCTCCCAGCTTGGGATCATCAGCGAACTTGTTGAGGAGATACCTTCTCCCTTTATCCAGGTCATTGATGAATAAGTTGAACAAGACTGGACTCAGTACTGATCCCTGGGGAACACCACTAGCTGCAGGCCTCCAATTAGACTCCGCGCCACTGATGACAACCCTCTGAGCTCTGCCTTTCAGACAGTTCTCAATCCACCCCACTGTCTACTTGTCTAACCCACACTTCCTGAGATAGTGTCAAAAGCCTTGCTGAAGTCAAGGTACACAACGTCCACTGCTCTTCCCTCATCTTTCCAGCCAGTCATTCCATCACAGAAAGCTATCAGATTTGTTAAGCATGATATCCCCCTTGGTGAATCCATGCTGACTACCCCATTCACCTTCTTTTCCTCCATATTCATGAAGATGACATCCCAAATGAGCAGTTCCATCACCTTTCCAGGGATGGAGGTGAGGCTGAGCAGTCCATAGTTGCCTGGGTCTTCCTTCTTGCCCTTTTTGAAGACTGGAGTGACACTGGCTTTCTTCCAGTCCTCAGATGCCTCTCCAGTTCTCCAGGACCTTTCAAAGATGACGGAAAGCAGCCTGGCAACAACATCCGCCAGCTCCCTCAGTACCCGTGGGTGCATCCCATCAGGGACCATGGATTTGTGGATGTTAGGTTTGCCTAAATGATCTCTAAATTGATCCTCCTCAACCAAAGGAAAGTCTTCCTTTCTCCAAGCTTTCTTTCTTGTTTCCAGGCTCTGGGATTCCTGGGGGCTGCCCTTAGCAGTGAAGTCTGAAGTAAAGAAGGCATTCAGTAATTCTGCCTTATCTGTATCCTTTGTTACTAGGGCCCCTGCCCCATTCAGTAGCGGGCCCACATTTTCCCTCATCTTCCTTTTGCTACCAATGTCTTGAAGAAGCCCTTCCTATTGTCCTTGACATCCCTTGCCAGAGTTAATTCCAAATGGGCCTTAGCCTTCCTCTTCATATCTCTGCATACTGTGACAACATCCTTATAATCCTCCCATTAAAGGGTTTGTCCCGTCTCCCACATTCTATGTTCTTCTTTCTTCTGTTTGAGTTTTGCCAGGAGCTCCTTGTTCATCCATGGAGGCCTCCTGCCCCCTTTGATGGACTTCTTTCTCTTTGCGATGTACTCCTCTTGAGCTTGGAGGAAGTGATGCTTGATTATTAGCCACCTCTCCTGGACCCCCCTTCCTTCTAGGGACTTAACCCATGGGATTCTTCCAAGAAGGTCCCTGAAGAGGCCAAAGTTTACTCTCCTGAAGTCCAGAGTTGCGATCCTACTTGTTGCCCTGCTTCCTCCATACAAAATCCTGTACTCAACCATCTCATGGTCACTGCAGCCAAGGCTGCCCCCAACCTTCACATCTCCAACCAGTCCTTCTTTGTTGGTTAGGACAAGGTCCAGAAGAACATCCCTTCTTGTTGGATACTCCACCACCTCTGTCAAGAAGTCATTATTGATGCTCTGCAGGAGCTTCCTGGACTTTTGTACCTAACTGTGTTGTCTTTCCAGCAGATATCAAGGTGGTTGAAGTCTCCCATGAGAACCCTGGCCTGTGATCATGAGGGTATTTCCAGTGTCTATAGAAGGCCTCATCGACTTCCTCTTCTTAATATCTGACGGGATGGTGTCAACGAGACGGGGACAAACTCTTTCAGTAGTACCATACGAAAGGACAAGAGGCTACGGGCACAAACTGAACCACAGGAAGTTCCACCTGAATATGAGGAGGAATTTCTTTCCTGTGAGAGTGACAGAGCACTGGAACAGGTTGCCCAGAGAGGTTGTGGAGTCTCTTTCTCTGGCGATATTCAAGGCCCACCTAGATGTAACCCTGTTTAACACCTAGAATGATGTAGGTGATCCTGCTTGAGGAGGGGAGTTGGACTAGATGATCTCTAGAGGTCCCTTCCAACCTTACTGATTCTGTGATTCCTGATCAGGTGGCCTGTAGTAGACACCCACAACAATGTTTGCCATGTTACTCTGTCCTTCAGTCTTTACCCATAAGCTCTCGACTGGCTCTTCCTCCACCCCTAGGCAGAGCTCAATACATTCCAGTTACTCTCTCACGTAAAGATCAATCCACCACTTTGCCTTCCTGGCCCATCTTTCAACACATGGCCATCCATGACAGCATTCCAGTCATGTGAGCGATTCCACCATGTCTCTGTGACTGCAATAAGATCATGGCCCTGTGACTGCAGACAGATCTCCAGTTCCTCCTGTTTATTCCCAATGCTGTGTGCATTGTTGTACAGCCATTTCAGAGAGCTAATTGTGCCTGCAAGTTTCCCAGGAGCGGTGCAAGAGGATCTCCCATAGCCATGTCTCATATGCACTTCCCAGCTGAAAGGACCCACTGGAGGCCTTCCGACTTCAGCTGTCTTTTGCTGACTACGCCATCTTTATAATTCTCCCCTTCCCCTATCCAGCCTAGTTTAAAGTCCTCTTTGCCAGACTGGGCAACCTGTTGGCAAAGACATGTGTGCATTGCTTAGTGAGATGGATCCTATCTCTCCCCATCAGTTGTTGTTCTTCAAGCAGGGTCCTAAGATCATAGAAACCAAAACACTTCATTTGATTTGATGCTTGGATATTAATTCTTGGAAATACATGCTGACTGACAATGTCTGTCACAGCGAACTGTATAGAGTTGCTCCAGTTGCCATATTGCAAACTTCCAATACAATCTGTAATGAAACTCTCTTGAGTGGAAGATATTTTTGTTTAGCAACAGGTAAGCCTTTTTCTCTAGTTTTCAGAAAACTGATGTTTTAAGACAAGGCCTAAATCTAACTCACCATTAAGTCTGTGAGAACATACCAAATCTTAGCGGAAATCAAATCTAGAGCTGCACATTCCAAAAGACTAATATCATGCCCCAAAATCAAAGCCTTGATTTTAATACTTTTGCACTCTTACAGAATTCCAGTGTAGTTCTCATTTTTTGGATTAGCAGCTCCTTAAGCTTCCATTGGCTCTATCATAGTCAGCCCACAAAAAGATAGAGCTAATTGCCACATTACATTAAGAAACAACAAAGGTTAACAGGCATGAACAAGCCTTAACTATTACTACAGAGAACAGGAATATCTGTAATTATAGCAGATAAGAAATATGATAAAGGAATATCAATCTTCACCAGGTGAACTAGGAGCTGCCTGTGAGTATCATAACAATGTCAGGTGGGTAACAAAATTGACTATTAACCGCCTGTCTGATGCTGTATGAAAAGACTGCATTCCATGCCCAAGCCAGTTCATTCTGAGCCAGTTCTTATATTGCTGTGTCCTTGTTGCATACAAGGTATACATATTCTGTGACCATTTTACTGCTTCTTCTAAACTCTTGAACACATGGAATTGGATTCTTGATCACTGTTCCTATCTGATACAGAACTGTCTTCATATATTTGGATGCCATTAGATACATGCTAGTTGCCATGAGGCAACTATAGCATAAACTAAGTATATTTTAAGTATAAGGCCATGCCTCAGATTAAAACCAACCCTGTATTCTTACAGTTAAGTATGCAGTTATTACTTTTTTTGCTAATGGCCTGTTTTGGGGCAATTCATGGATAACAACAAAACTTTAAAAAACAACCCTCATGTGCAGTGATCCCTCAAATCATAATATAACTTACTATTTTCATAGCAACCACAACAACAAACACTCATTTCAAAAGAAAAGTAATTGCTTTTGGTTTCAGTATCTTTGCTTTTTGCAAAAATGTCAATTGCAATTAATATGTATTGCTTCAAAGAAATGCATCAGTTAAAGTTGATATGTAGTGGCTCTGAATGATAATTTGTTAGTTACTTTAAGTATGCATTGATATGCATTGAGCTTACACAAGTGTAGCTCTTTGCGAAAATATTGTTTTGACCAGGAAATGTATTACAGGAATTAAAATGAAGTAAATTTGTGAGGAGAAAAGGTAGTATATGTATATAGTTGAAAATAAAACTATAGTATAGTATACTTATAGTATGCAATATGTAAGTACTAAATAATCAACATACTAATCTTTTTCTTGATCCACAAGTCCTCATAAACTGCACATGATGCAGCTGTGAACTGCCCAAGCCATGCTTTTCAGAATCATCAGTGTTAGATTGTAAACATTTCATGTTTTAAGTGCACAGGTTAAATGGATAATTTTTGTCGAAGGCCTATCCTTGCTTTGTGCAAGGAAAATGAACTTGGCTAGGCTGGCCTCCGGGAAGACATTTCGTATCAAGATAATTTTTTATACCTTGAGCTAGTCAAAGAGACAATTCTAGGCACTGGAAAAAAAAAAAAAAGAAAAAAAAAAAAGAGAGAGAGAGAGAAGGAGGCGTTTGAAATATAGCAAATACAACAATAGCAGTTTTATATGTATTTCTTATTTCCAGAGATTTATTTTTATTATACATTCTATTAATTTGGGCTTCCAGAATAAAATTGAAGCCTTTAAGTGCTTCTTTCTTTGTCCCCTAGAAAGTTTTACTTTTTGCCTAAACACTCTCTTTCTAGGCAGTCTCAGAAGACAGCAGTTGATGAGACAATTTCCCCAACGCCTACAGTTCTGGAATTGTACTCCTTGGAGTTTCCACTAAATGAAAATCCATTATTACCCTATGGTTTGACTATATGTATCATTCTCCATAGTTCCAGCTCCAACTTAAAACTGGCTCTGAAACAGTGCATACTCATATCTTCAGAATTTATATGCGTAATCTGAGTAGCTTTTGTATTTGTTTCGTGCTTACTGAAAATGCTATGAAGCAGTAACATTGTAACATATCATCTGTTTTTAAAGACCTGTGCATGCTTATATGTATTTGTCCACTTCTACAAAACCTTTATGCATACAGAAATATCATTTGTTATCCACACAGTTTCTGCTTAGAACTAATCAGAGTTGGTGTCTGGATGCTAGAAGTGTAGAATAAAATAATGCAGTAAAGCATGTCAGATTTTGATTCACTGTGAGTTTTGCTGCCTGCTTCTAGGGACAGACATAGTGATAAAGCTGTTCCATAAAACAAAAGCACAAGTGCACTTAAGTCCGGAGACTATAACGGCCAAGCTGGAAATGGCAAGAAAGAAAACAGTATTGAAACTTGGCTGGAGTAGCTGTCTTGATATTACTCCTTCAACAAGACTCACTGCATCTGTGCTACTCTGTTAATAGGACTCTAGCACTCTAAAGCGTGGTTTGCAAAAATCACAAAAAATGTGACATGAATTTTCTGGGCTATTAAATGCCTCAGGAGAATTCCCAAAAGTCAGCAGTATTTGGCTAAAGAAAATGTTTGATCTAAGGATGTAGATGGGACTTCATAACACATGAACTTTACCTTATGAACATTCAGGTTAACGGACAGAATATAAGCAAAGGTAATTTCAGTTCTGGTCTCCATTCCTCTCTCAGTAACTAATTTTTTCTTTCTCATGCCTTAGTTTTCTCACCTATAGAGAGAGAAACTTCACTATCTGTGCTAGATGAAACATGGTAGATGAAAGGGCTATATAACAGTCAGGAATTGTTTTTGTTATACAAATTGCCCAGAGAATTAGTCAGTGCTTTGAGTGTATATTCAGAATGCGTATTTGTGGAAAATTACCTTTCAAAACTGCAAAGCAATTTTATAAGTAGCCTTATAACTAGGCAGACTCAAATTTTGATACACTAATAGGGAATTCTGGGCGGTTTGGTTTGTTTGTTTGTTTTCTGCCTACAGAAGTTCCAGTGGACTTTGAAGAATTTGTGGATGAACACAGAGTCATGTTGTTGTCTTTTCATCTTTTTTGGGTGGAGTCTTTTTATCCTTCCAGACTTTCACATTTCAGGACAGAGGTACTAAGGAGAATACTTCAGTGAAATACTCCCTTAGATCTCAGGGAAAGGAAATGAAGGATTCATCCCAAGAGAGAAATATTAAATGGGTCATATTTCAGTAGGTATTGTAACCCATTGAAAGGATAGGCACACCAGAGAAATTTTGTCCAGTAAATAGATATAACCTCCAGGAAAGTGACTCCCTTTTGGAACCTGAGTCTTTTGAGAGGTACAAAAATGTATGCATTTTGTAAGCATTTATGGCTTTCGCTGTTTTAGGAATCTTGACTTTGGAAAGTGGAAGGATATGGATTATCTAATGAAGGGATTTCTGTGGGTCTTCCCATGGAGCTATAAAGGAATTCTAATGTCCAGGATCTTGATTTGCTCCAAACCTTTCAAGAATCTGAATCCTAAATTTAGTGAAAGAATCCCTTTCTGTGAACTTGGCTGACTGTGTCACAATCTGTGAGGTTTGTGTTGTGTCAGATTATAGGGGCTAGTATGCCCCTTATTCTCATGAAATCACATGGAAAGAATTGCTTCTGAGTCATTCAAGAGAAGAAGTTTGTATCCTAAAGCCAAAATAAATAAGAACACGATTGGAAATGAATGCAGTTATTTAAGCCTTAAACAGTCTTTTTTCCCCCCAGTCCCATTTTTTCTAATGCCCCTAAATGACACTGTGAGGAAAATAATCTCTCTGACATCTAGGTTTCAATTACTTATTAAATTAGCAGCAAAGTTAAAAATGTACTGTCTTTCTGTAACCCTAATAACAGTATACATCATTTCTCCTCTTTGTATATATATATATATATGTGTGAATCAGTAGATTGGGAAGTCATGGGAGTGAGTGTTGATTAAGATAGTAATTGCTCACAGAGTATAGAAACTGCATTAGGAACTGGAGACATTCCTGACTTTATCTGCTCTTTCAGTCAGTGAACAAAGGAGCTTTATTATCTCAGACACTCTGCAGAGAAATATGCATTACCTTTCAAGTAAGATGCTGGGTGGCCAATTGGCATAGAATTTTTGGATAATGTTTGTAAATGCTGTAAACCTGCAAGCATTTTTATGATTGCTCAAAGATTACAGGCAAGCTTAAAGTAAGGCTGATGTTTAGAGCTGCAGAGGGCTTCAAGCCAATGTCTTTCCAAGATGTGATGAGAGAGAAGTTAGGGATGTCAGAGAGAAGAGAGGGACTCAAAGGGGATGTTTCTGCTCATGGCCAATTGCCTTTCTGTGTCCTTTTTTTTTTTTAGGTGAACTTTGCCATTTTGCACCTCCTGTCTATTCACATTTCTTGGGTGAAATCAAGCCATTTTCTCACTCCTAGACCATGGCTCCAGGTAGTGCCATACCAGCTCTTCTTATCTGAAGGTCCAGAAGGGTTTCTTTCTGGGAGCTTTTGACTATCGAATTTCAGTGCCCTCCATAGTCATCTAATAATATATATTTGCTTCTTTAGAGTTTTCTATCAGTATGAAAATCTGTTATGTTCTGAAGAGATTCATATGGATTTATCTTTCTTTATACCCTTTGATAAGAACCCCTTTTACCCAGCCATCTATTAAAAGAAAAAGTAATGAATGTTGTTCATGTTGTAGAGCTACTGCATGTATTTAATATATACATTCATTCAAGCAGCAGAATAAAAAAGTGAAGAATATAAGATCTGCAGCTAGATCTAGCTTTTCTCAGCTAGTGTAATTTGGCATTGTTCAATTGACTTCACTGGAATTATAATCTGTGCCAATGGGCAAAATATCAAGTTCACAGTAAACTTCAGTGCACTCATTCACTTGGATAGACATGTATTTCTGCAGATGATGTTTAAAAAGACATCTTTTTTTTTTTAATATTTCTAGAATATTTCTTTCAACATGATAATTAGGATAATGGATTATGCCCCAGCTACAATCTATGAATCAGTGAGACAACAGTGCTTGTCTGTAGTAACACATATCACAACCCTGCGGCGAAGCACATGAAAGCTGGGGAAAGTATTCTCAGGGAGAGCTGTCTAACAAAACGTATTTCTACCTAAGGCAACTAATATCCTCTGAAACCTATGAGACTATTTTAGCAACTCTGATTCAGTGGGAATTCCAATTAGAGCGTCTTTAGTAAAGATGGCTCTGTTATATATAACTTTGGAGATCACCTACTTCTCCAGATAGCAGCTTTGAAAGTGCATAAAATTCTTTTTTATGGATTGATATGTACCTATTCTTAGGAGGTTCTTTTAATCCCTCCATATTTCTATCACTTTCCTCTGTTTCTCCCAATTACATTTCTTCTTGTGTCAGTCTGTGGTGATGATGACCACTGAGCTAATTTTCAGAGGATCATATTAACACTAACCTTTGGCTCACCCATCTGCTCCTCTTTATTGCTTCAAATGTCTCCTTTCTGTCTCATTGTTAAATCGGAAAAGAGGCAAAATTCCTTCACCTCCAGCATGGCTTTACTAGGCCATTTCTGACTGCAAAAGGCTGCTAAACATGGTAATCTGAATCATTTACTCTTATCATTGAGGTTTTCTTAACCCAGAACATCTTGCTTGATGTAGTTGGCAAATAAAACATCTGTGGATGACAGTAGGCTTTCCTCTCAAAATAACAAAGGAACACATCTCAGCTCCCAGCTTCTGAGCAGGCTTTTGTAGCTCCCCTCAGCCTGTTCTCTCTAATATCTGTGTAACTCCTATCTTTATTTACAAACTAGGAATAAGTACAAGAAATTAAGGATAAGAGAAGTATTTCTGAAACCTTCTGGTTTTATGAAATGACACTATAGATAGTTCAGCATAGCCACAGGTACATTTCTATTGCAAGAGCACACCAACATAACAAATATCAGAGTATTTTCAATGCAGCCATTCATAATTCTGTGTATACTTATTGATAAAGCCTTATTGGTAAGTACCAATATAAATACTTATAAATACTTATTGGTACTTACTGGTAGTGTCTGAGCTGTATAAACAGAGAAAGCTATAAAACTAGTGCATATTAGGAATTTAATGCTCCCTATATTAGCACTTCTCTGCTTTTTTGGCTGGTAAAAAAATTGAGTGTTTTATTTTTAGTTCTGATTTACTCCTGAATTTGTCTGATGCATTATGTTAACAGAAAGTGTTCCTTTATTATCTTCTCCTAGAAAAGTAAACCAAAACAAACCTCAGAAAACAGGAACATAACAACAGCATCATGCCAAGTTTACTGCTGCTGAGAAATTTTGTCCACCAGATTGTCTTTCTTTCAGTGCACTCTCATAAAATATATTTTTATATAATTTAAAACATATGTTTTCAAGTGTGTTCTGCAGCAACTGAAGAACAGTATGAACAACTGACCCATTAAAACTGCTGTATGTTTTGCAAACCTTAAATGTGGATCCTAAGAATTATTTTGCATTGCAATAATCTTATTCTTGTAAATTGAGTTCTGATGTCAGGCTAAAATACTGGGTCTGGATGACAGCTAAATGAAGGATCTATACTCCTCAGTGCAGCAAGCCACAGTGAGAAACAAGGAAGGGGGAAGGGAGGCAACAAAATTGTCAAGTAGATGAATACAGCCTCTTAATATCAGCAGTAATAGAGAAACTGTTTGCTATCATGCAAATCTGTGCTTAGTGAGCAAAAAACATTCTCTGAGGTTTTCCATCAATGTCAGTTGCATACCTACATGGATTTAAAACAAGTAGCATAGTGCAATGTAAAAGTATCATATACTTATTTCATGGATTTTTTTTATTTAGCAGAACATATTAGTGAGTAAATTATATGTATATCTTTGTGTGTGTGTGTTCTTACTATAATGCATTGTGTTTAAGGCAAAGGCATATACAAACAAATAATTTGGAATATATTTTGGTATGCCACAATCAATGCAATGGAGAAAAAAAGAGTAAACTTATATTTTACTGTAAGGAACAGATGTACTTTAGCTGACTATTTGCAAGTATAATAGGTGTCTGTGAGGCTGGGGATTGAAAAATGGTTATGTTACTTACAGGAAACATATCAAAACTGAAAGACAGATGGAAATTGCAGTAGATGAGATGCTGGAAAAATCCAGGAATCTCCTGCCAAAATCAGATACAGCAGTGTTAGATCCAAATGGATTTACTTGCCTTTCGTTTACATAGCTACCTGCATATGCACATATTATATATCTCTTTGAACTAAACCTATATTACTGGTACATTTGAAAGACATTATTTTTTTCTGGTGTAAGGGTATTAAATAATCCAAAATCTTGTCCCCTTCTGAGATGATATACATATTCTGAAATACCTGAACACATCACAAGTCATTTATGTTTTAGGGATAGCATTGCAAAAATCCTTTTAAACTAGTGTGGTTCTACTTGTTATGCATCGTGATATATTTCCAGAAAGACTGTGTGATTCATGTCAGTTCAATATGTGGATGGGTCTCAACATTATCTCACTCCTTTTTCTACATAACCTTTTCTGAAAGTTGTTGTAATTCTTCCTAGTCTTTGAAAATGAATATTTAACTCACTCTCTCTTTTTCCACCTGTTTTTTCCCAAATCCCCTAATAACACGAATCAAAATCAAAACATTCACCTGAAATGTCTATACCATACTAATACTATAACTTTTGCAATTCAAATAAAAAAAGAATTGAGACTCTTTAGGATTAAAGCTACAGAAGTAAAATATATCCTTGTAGCTGTCCCACTAAAATGAAGAAGCAGAATCTTGGCTTTACTGAAGACATCCCAATGGGTATTTTCAATGTATTTTTGAAGGATACCTGTTTTATACCCCTTCATATACTTTGTACCTCTGGAACCGAGAACAAAACTGGGTCTTCTAAATTCTCTCGTCTGTTTTTGTCCTTATTCATCAGATCTGCTTTGTGCATTGCCTGTTGTTCTTTTACTATGTCTCTTGATAATATATCACTTCTAGAACTGCAAATTGATTCTAGAAGTGAAATGAATCAACATTTTATTAAATAAAATTCTATAATTAGAGAGCTCTGAGATACATGAGTGTGTGTTATCTATCTTTTAAAGTGAAAAATTATTTTTCAATGTAAGAATCAGCTGAGACTGTATACAGGACAGAACTTTGGCTTATTTGCTTTCTGGAAGACAGATCTGTGATGCTATTAATATTTACTGCAATTCAGAGTCTCCACTGAGACAACAAATATTTCCCACAAAGAAATCAAGCAGAGTAACAAAGCTCCAAAGAAGGTTTGGATGATATTAGAACAAATTGTCACATTATAATCACAGTGTTCTAGTCAAGAGCGTGAAAAGAGGGATAATTTTTGTACACCAAACTTCTTAGCAAATAGGTTTCTGTCTTCCACTTCACCCAGATTTCCTTGACAACTATCCCTTCTCTGACTCCATCGTATCCCAAATATGAGGTCTCTGAAATCATTTCAGCTCTACTGCCTCAAGCCTTCAGGCTGTGTATGTATCACTCATTTGTCCTGCCATTATTATATCTTTTCTTTTTCTCCAAGAATTGGATCATTTAGAAGCCCCATTTTAAACTTAGAAATGACATCGCTGTACTATACAGCCTTAATGACTACCATCAGCTGGTGCAGTGATTTTCAGTAAACTGCAAAGATAATTTAAACTATGAAGCCTGATTCTAGAATTTTCTTTGTTCTTCATTTCAGTCTTCCAGTTTTCTAATTTCTATCAAAGCTACTGAAGTTTTGCTTATGAGGGTCTGGAATATTTTTTTGAAATTCAGGATCTGATAGAATACAGCATTGAAGACATCCACATTTATACACACAAGCCCTTTCCCCTGCCCTCTCCTTCCAAAAAAAACCCCACCAAAAAACAAACAAACAAACAAACCAAAAAAAAAAAAAAAAAAAAAAAAAAAAACCAGAGAAAGGCTATTAATGTGAAGGAACAATGCTGCTTTACCTGCCCAGGGGTTTAGTAATAATTAGCAGCTGAATTGCCCCCCACCCCACCACTATATAGAGTTTTGAAACCAAGAACTCAGGCCTAACCTAAGTGTCCTATAAACACCCATGAAGCCTTGGAACATGCCATGAGCTGGGTAATTATGATTAGACTAATTTTACAAGTGAGTAAGCTGAATCACAGAAATGGAATTACTTCTTTGTCAAAGAGGAATTCAGTGGCAGAGCTTAGAAGTCTATTCCACCTTTTGCTAGATAATGCTCCATCCCTTAGGATGAGCATTTTTTAAAGAGTTTGGCTTTTTTAAAACCCTCATCCAATGTACACATTGTTCCTTGTAAAGAAATGAAAGGATTAATATTTATGTCAGAGCAGACACAGTCCTTGACCTGAAAGGAGGGAGTACACAGCAAGGTGGTTGTAGGCAGCTGAAGTGACACGAGAATGAAACAAGCAGGTGCTAATAGGAGGGGCTGGAGGAGAAGAAAGAAAAATTAACCCATGGATTCCCTCTGGTAATTCTCCTCTCCCTTGTATAGTGGAAGACATGGTGGAATGAGGCAGAGGTCTGATCTTACCTCAGGAAAAAAAAATAAATAAAAAAGTTCAGCAGATCTGTCCAGATAATTTCTCGTTACTAACTTCTTCTAAAATAGTGGAGAAATTATTAACAAATAACCTCCTGGGAAAATATGAGATTTGGATCCTCATACTTGTTATTTTCCTTGATAATAATACTGAAATAACAGTATAGGAAGTAACAGTAACAGTACAAGCAGTGTAGATATGATATAGGAATATATAGTACAGGAAGAACGCAGGCAGTTGCAGCAGACAGTTTTCTCATCAACCACACAGAGGTCAAATCTTAACAACTGTCCCTCTGGGATGAAAAAACACACAGTCTCACTGAGCTACTGATCTTTTAGTTCTTTTAATACGTTAGACATCTTTTTGGACAACATACAGGGGACTGGCAGGGAACAGTGGTAAAAAGCAGGTGATATATTTACAAATTTAGTGAGAGTATATGGGAAGTGAAGATACAAGAACTGTATAAAATATTATTCTCTCTCATAATAGTACATCTTCAACACTGATTTACTTATTTCCTAAAATTAAAAGGAGACAGAGCCAAGCATCTGAGGTCCATGGTAATTCAGGTTCAAATCCATTTGTTTTATGTGAAGACCACAGCCCTCGCCGACAGGTTGGGGAACAAACCAGGGAATCTCGCATGCTAAATACCTAAGATTCTACAATTTGACCCCCATCTTTTCAGCTGAGACCATGACAAGCTGGTATCCCTTAGGGGTTCAGTTCGCAGGGGAATTTGTGAGGCACACTAACAACACTAACACCTGCATCATGCAGCTTTTTATAATGTTTTTTTACCTAGATACTGTTTATTTTCTGTGATCTATCAAGACAGCTTTTATCCTCTGGAACAAAGCAGCTGACAAAAAATAAGGCTGAAGGAAGAAAGATACAGAAAAAAAGGTTAGAGATTATAGAGGTTTGTCCATGATGGGCAGACACAGAAACTTGCTGTCTAACCTGGTGACTGTATATATCACCAGGTATAATACAGTTTTTTCTCCGTAAGCTTTTCCATATATCCTACGATGTTTTGTAGTGAGATACCCAGCGATATTCCAAGCAATGACTATAAAGAGGAAGACTATAAACAGACAAAGACTTGGAAATTTGGAAGGGAAGATTCTTTGATGAATTACACATGGAAGAGAGAGAATCCAGTTAAACTCTGTTATATCAGATGCAGTGATAAAGGACCTTGTGAAGGTTGATTCCAGCTTTCGTGTGCATCACTTCAGTGTGGTAGCAGTGAGCACTACAAAAAGAATCAATACAGATATGTGGATATGCTGAGGGAAACTGCTCTCTTGACTGTTTTTTTCACTGCAGAACTGGAGAATTCATGAGAGGATTTGTTTCTCAATAGTTGACTCCAGCTTGTCATTACTCCTGCTTAAAAAACCCCCACAGATAATTGCAGGTAAAGAGTGTGACCATTTATAACCAGCAAACCTGAAACTTTGGAATAAGGAAAAAATGAAATATTTCGGGTTTATGAGATGCAGTACTCTGCTCTTTTAGCAAACAGATTTCATATAACCTTGACTTTAAATGCAGAAGCACATAATGCATGATTATGTATTTAAATCCCTATTTGACCTCCTAAGTGAACATCACTTTGAGAAAACACATTATTAATGGGATTGAAAACTTGCAGTGAAATAGTTTTCCTTGCAGTCTTATTTGCACTGGAAAGTGTGGTCAAATAAGGCAATTTCACACTAAGTTAGGATGTGAAAAATTTAGAACAAATCATTCCATTTTGTAGGGATATAGTCAAGCATATACTTTTTATTATTTGGAAATATTTCATATCCATAAGTACATATGTTTTCATAGTAAATATATTTTTAAGTTCATTCTTTCATTTACCTATTGCTTCTTGTGTCTATTCTGATTTTTGTACTTTAGTGGTGTTCATTGTTTTCGTATATAATTTTAACATATTTAAGGTGAAAATAGTTATAATTTAAAATATTAGTATTTTCAATAGCAATGTATTTTAACTAATCAAATATAAGTATCCAATGTGAGAAAAATGATAGTTTTTACTACGCTCAAAACACCATTTTTCATAATTTTAATTTTATGGAAAACTTTTAAATACTGCCTTGGTGCTCATGCTTAGATTTTTCCACAGAGCACAAATTCTACTTTTTTTTTCACTAGCTCTTCTACTAAAACAACTTCAAAATATGCCATGTCAAGCCAATTGACAGAATTCCCGCAAAAGCTTGAGATTTTTAGAATCTTTTTACTGTATATTATTGAAGTTATCCTGACACGTTTCCTTTGCAGTAACTATTCCAAAACGGGATCAGTGGCTAGAAGTGCGTAGGGCACTTATTAATGTAGTACTCATGGGCTGTCATTGGGACACCCCAATATTAAAATACTGTTAGGCACATAACTCCATTCCAGTGTGAACAGCTACCTTGAAGAGCTGGTCTAAAGCACCTTTACATTTCAGAAAATGTTACTATCCACCACTGCTTTTCTTCTCTCTCTGCTCTCCCACGTTACTTTAAATTTTAGCTTCATTGCTAAGACTGTGCTTGAAGCGGTTCAACTGGTAGAGACTGTTTCCAGCAGGCTCTGCTCCCTCCTGTGGTTGGTCTGCCTCCAAGTAGCTTTGCTCCTGGCGAAGCCTGGCAGCTTTGCAAGTACCTTTCTGTTTGGCCTGCTCCTGCCTGCACCCGTAGGACTGTTTGTCTGGCCCTGCTGTTACATTCTCCAGTCCTGTCCCTACCACTGATTATTAGTGTATTTGCAGCTTATCCCTGCTTATTTTGTTACACATTTGTTCCCCTTTTTCCCCCCCGGGTAAATTCCTTCCATGGTCTTCTCCCCCCCCCCCAGGTTAGTGAATTATTAATCTCCTTATTACTCTCATGGCATGACACTCACTCAGCACGGTTCTGAAGCGACTCCCTCTTTCGCCCTTTTAGGAACAGCTTCCATTTTTACTGACTGACAGAGCTTGCCTTCCAAAAGGACCACTTCAGTGCTGTCAGTACCTGCCTTCCGAAACTGTTGACAAGAAATGCATAAAAGAACTCACTCACTCGATATGCTTGTTGTCACGTCAAATAAATTTTGTTGGATAAGTCAGCAAAGATGTGAGGAGTTTCATGCACTACTCTCATGCAAAAATTGATTCTTTTATGCTTCTCTGTGATACTGAGTGAAGTCTCCTGCCGCAGTTCGTTCATTGCAACCACTCTCAAGACACTTCTTACTTTCACTCCTGACATGCTAGCTTCTGCATATATCCAGATTTACAAGAAATTCCAACACATATCACATTGCAGCATTGCTCCTTACTGCAGTTGTATCCTGAAATTAGTTACTCAGCAAAGTCTTGGGATCTTTAAAAATAATAGCATTGTGGAAGATTTGTAGCTAAGTTCAGCTTTTCTATGGCAGTCATCTTTGATAGGTATGCAGGGCAAACTGATTTTTTTTTTTAACCTGAATATTTTTCAGGGAAAATTGGAATGACATCTTTTCCTAGTTTTAGCTTTCACAGAAAAATTCTAATTAAAGTAAGTATTTTTGAATTGGTGTTTCAGGAAAATTTCCTTTTTAATTTATTTATTTTTTTTTTATTTTCCCAACTTGAAGGAAACTAAAAATTTTGATCTGTTATCTGTTTATCATATTGAAAGAAATATTGGGATAAAAATGGGATAAAATCTCATTTTTCATACTTTGAGGATGAAATAACTATACTAGATTTTATGACTTGACCTCTGTATAAGGAAAAGTGGGTTTCCAAAATTTACTTAGGGAAATTAGATGCATAACTCCTTTAAAAGTCCATGGATGCTTTGAAAGTCTTTGGATAATTAGTTCCCTTAAATAAATAGAACCCTATCTAAAATTATGATCCAAGTCCCCTTGACTTTCAGCAAAAGAATACCCATTGACTTCAGCACACGTTTTCATTGCCCTGAAAAGTGTACTCTGAAAGCATGACTATATGAAGAATTAAGTAAGGAATCAAAAACTCTGTCTCTTTTGGCACATACTGGGTTATTCTTTAGGAGGATACTGCACTAATGTACTTGCTGTTGTAAAATATTAAACAAAAATATATAATACTATGTGACATGTGAGAGTGAAAATTTAAGTGAAAGCAGAGCTCACATACTGTTTTTACCTAGTAGCTGCCAGTCAAGCCGAGACTTTATGAAGAACTGCAAAGCAATTTTCAATCATGTATGGTATATCATGTAGGTCAAATTCTTTTATGTAAATCTCTTTCACTTGGGTGTTTAAATTTCAATAAAAAGGTAATGATAAAAAGTGTGGCTTTTATTTCTCCTTCTCTCTCTAATTCATTCTGAGTTTTAGAGAACAAGTGTTTTATTGAGCATGACACCTAAAAGGGGCATTGTTTTAAAAAGGTGTTAAAACAAGAGTCACATATGTTTCGGATAACAGAAGTATTACAGGAGGCTTCCCCACACAACCTTTCTTTCCTGTAAGCTGGGACTCATGGAGCTATTTCTGATGGCTTGAGTTCATCTGCATTCCTCAGATCACCAGGTGAAGGTGGCATACCTGGTGGCTGACGACAGCATGAGCCATTTCAGGGTTTCCTACATTGCTGGCTGATTTTCGCTGCTGTTTTCCTGCGGGAGATTCCCAGTGCTAAGTGATGAACTTTAAGTATTTGATTGTCTTAGGGCTCAAATTGTGCCTAAAGCTTAACAGTAACCCCTTTTTTCCTCCCTGTCCCCTGCCAAAATAAGTAAATAAACAAATAAATCACATTTTCCAATCCTTGCGTTATAAGAGGCGTTTTCCACAGTTTTCATGCCAGGATTTCACTTTGTAGAAACATCCTAAAAAAGTGGATGCTAAGCTGCTACTCCCTTCGATATATAGATGAATGAGTGGCCTCTGAAACACTCACCCTATTTGCCCACCTCATTATTTGCTTTTGAAGCGAAGAAGAAAGAAGACATGTACCTCTGAGAGCTATGGTATTTCGTAGCAGGGAGATTTACTTTCATGTGTGATGTGGGTTACATCCCAAACACTGGATAATATGACACATACTGTGCTATTGTATAAGTCGTGAATAATAAACATTAGAGAAATTCCCAGAGGGAATACCGCATACACTAGGTCAAATTCTAATTTCACAAACGTAGGTACAGCTCAAAGGAGAACTTAACCAGCAATCCTATGAAATGTATTTGGTTGTATCTTCATTCAAAGCACTATAATTCTTCAGAAATGTGAGAAGATATGCTGGTTTGCACCAACTGAGAGCAAAGTTTGATTTTTTGTTTGTTTGTTTTGTTTGAAATGTGATTTTTCTGGGAATGTTTTCACAATAACAAGTTTCTGCCCATATCTACACCACAAAGCTAAGGAAAGTATAGACTGGAGTCATGAGAGCTGGGCACAAATAAATCTCACTGCTCTGTTGAATTCTGTGGAATTACTGAGGACTTGAGATTCTTTCCTGTTCTTAACCAAAAGTAAAAATGGAAAAGAGGTGCCAAAATATGAAAACAAACTGTATCCAAGCAAAAAGTTTTTGTGAGATTGAGTCAACTTTTTAAAATATCTTCTGATTGCAACATTAAAAGACTTTGGTCTTATAATGAAATGAAAGGAAAAAAAAATCTAACTAGCCATAATATTTCATTCTATCAATTTCCAAATATTTTGAGTTAGCACAGACATCCGCTCTTCCCTCTACCCTCCCCCCAAAAAGGTTTATCTTTGACAAATCAGCCTTTTCAATTAAAATGTATAGATTTTGTTCAGATTCCCAACCACTGCCAGTGGCTAGTAGTAGTAGGAGTAGCTAGTGGTTGTATGTAGGGAAAGGAATGAGTAATTTTCAGCTTATTTAGTGTTTCAAAAACTGTGGAGTTTGATCACATTTCAGTTCACACTGAAATAAGAATGAGCTATAGCTTTTGCTTTCCCAACCCTTTCCCCTCTTACAGACAAATGTAATGCAGCTTGTTTTTCAAGTCACTCTTTCACATGTGATGCTGTTTATATTTATTTCCTGGTACAAGATGTTGTCATATACTAATACTGTCAGTGGTATCACTATTGGATAACACTGAGGAGATTCAACTGTTTGTTCCTCTTTCTAGAAGTTTACTTTGCTACATCTCTTACTTTGCTTAGAGCTCTTTGCTTTAGTCAAGAAAAAGAAAAAAAGAAAATTAACAACAGAGTTCAATACAGAGTTCAATGATTGTTTTGAATTTTAAAGTTTAAGGAAATTTATTCCCTTGTGTTACTTAGTAGTTTGTCAGGGAATATAAAAGGACATTTGCCCATACCTTACATAGTTTTATATTTTTTCTTTTGCTAACATTTTCTCTCCTGACAAATTCCTCTAGCATGCTATTTGATAGGGATCAATTCCCTCCACTTTCTCCTGCAGCCTTGAAACCCCAGTTGGAACAAATTGATTAGTTCTGTCCTTACCTTAATAGTCCTACCAATAACTCAGTCTCACCCACAGTTATTTCTGCTTTTATCAACCCTAAAAAACATTCTACTTGCTCCCTAAAGCATTAAGTGTAAAATGGGAAACCCCAAGCGTAGGCTTCAGACAAAATCTCCCAGGTAGTTGTGGAGCTGGAAGTTGGCAGGGAACATAGACCGTGGGCTTGAGAGTACTTTTGCTAATCAGAAATAGAGACTAAGGTAAGAGGGTCTTCTTAATATACACACTCAGCTTTGATTCATCTCTGCAGTATCTCTGTGTTTTAGTAGAATAACAAGAATACTATAAAACCAGAATTGGCCAATGTTACATTGAGCACAGTCTCTGATGCTTACTCTGTGGGCCTGAACAGAGAGGATGTCACCTTGCCACGTCATCCAAAAATGGCTTGTTTTCTAAGATCCCAGTTTTGCAAATACTCACCCATCTGTTTGTCTTTATATACTGAGAACAAGTTCAGTGGCTTCACTGGAGTTGCCTGCTGAGTCTCAGGGTTAACATGTGTGCGAGTTATGTGGGACTGCAGCCTAACAACGCAGCAATGCTCCCATCAGTGCCGGACTACATTATCTCCTGCAAATGAGCTCAGGGCTTGGCATGGGGCATGTGCTGGGAATAACCTAAAGCACAGCCACATTCACTGCACAAAACATAGAGAAAGCATGTGTAGGTCATTATTTTAGCCCTGCAAAGTTAGTCTCTCTGTAAGGAATCTCGAAAACACTGCCAAGTCCCTACATGTTTAAAATACATCATTTCACTTGATATTAACGTGGAAAGGTGACAAGATATGTGTATCCCTCTACACACTTGGCCTACATTTGTGAAACAAGTATTGTTTTAGTAATATGACATTGTGGGAACCTGCAGTGAAGAGAACCATATGGTTTGTAATTCTGCAAAATCCTCAGCTTTTATTAAAGTTAACATACATGTAAAACCCAGCCTTGACGAGCTGTGTATATGTGTGTTCTGAAGATAGACCACTGTGACTTAGGGATGTTCAGGAGCTGCTCACCTCTCTCTAAAGTGCAGTGTATTATTATTATTAGCCAAAATATAAAAGGAATTTAATTCCTTACTCCCCTGCCTGATTTCTTCCCCATTGTGACCCTCCACTTCCCAATTTACAATGTCAATATCTATAATGCCCAGCAACTACAGTAAAAAACATTAAGTAATGGAATAGATCTCTTTAATGCTGGCTAGACTGTATTTAGATAATGCTTTGGGGTTTATTCTTCCCTTGTAACTGCAATTGCTGTTAATGAGAGTGATGCAGAGATATTAAGAGGAAAACTCTGCTCTGGTGATGGAGAGCTTTTTCAAGGCTCCTATGTACATATCAATGACAAGCACTAATAGAACACCAAAGACAGCTACTTATAGACAGAAGAAACACATTGCTAATATTGATAAATGACAGAAATGATGGATATGAATTAGTTCCCTTTTGTGCATATTAAAGATAGATTATTTTTTTTAATTTGCTTTTAAAATTTGTATTGATGTTGGTTGCTCATAATGAAGTGTAGAATTGGAACAGTGTTTTTTTTTTTTTTTTTTTTTTTTTTCATTGCTTCAAAGCAATATTGATTTCCATTAAATCTTAGTGATAATTAATGAATGATAGTAAATAACCCTATGGTTTACAATCTCAACATAGTTTGCATGCCAAACATTTTCAAGTGTATTTCTCCATGGTAAATAATAGCTGCTTTCAGTCAGCATCTTTGTGAATATAGATAAAAGATTTTCTGTATTGTCTCTGATGCCAATGGACAGGACAGAGTGTTACCACCTGAGTAAGACATGGTATTTGGAAACAAATGAGAAAATAAGATTAGATGAAGCACTAGTACTACTTGGCTTCCAGTGGTTCCCATCTCTAAATACTCTTCAGTTTGGGAAAATAATAATCTTCTACATCTCCCTTTTGTTTTTCATTCTGCCACATTATCTTTACTTTTCTGGTCCTTGCACCAACCAAACCTTGCACCGAGTGCAGTCAGATCGCTTCTGTTTCTCCAGATGCTGACAGTGCAATACACAGCCCTTACGGTGTCATGTCAAAGCTGAATGGATAGCTTATACGCATTTGCTGATGGACTAGCCAGCAGGCCAAACAGAGCAAATAACTGCTGACCTTAAACTACAGACTTTTCCTTGGGGAGAGCACTTAATCTGGCTTCCTTTACTCAGATACTGATCTCATAATAGTACGTATACAGAATACATATGAAATAGAAGAGTTCCCTCTTCCCTCTCCTAAATTTGGCTGAAATAAACCAGATAACTGAGGAGAAAAAAATACAGACAGGATTACAATCCAAAAGGTATTATTTTTCTGAAATTATATAATTTTCTGCAGACAGAGTAAAGTTAGCCAAGATACATATATATAGATATATATATATATTTACGTTTGAATAATTGCAGTCCCAGTGTCAAATCTGGGGAGTCACTGCTTAGAGCTATATTACATTTAGCTACACTGGTCTCTACCTGCTGCTTGCTCTGCTTTAGAAACTTCATGAAAAAGAGGAATTGGGGCCATTTCCTCAGGAGATTGGATTCCATGTGATTTAGCAAGTAAGAATCACCTTTTTTTTCAAAATATCGAGCACCACTTGGACAAAATCCATTTTGCATTTTACAAGTACATTTATTAATTCAAAAAAGCAGCAGAAAAGCTTAAGACTGTAAGGTCAGCTGAAACATGTATAGATTAAAAAAACGAACAACCCAGATGTACAAAGGTCACTAATTTTTCACTAACTGATTTGCATTTAGCAAACACATTTCATATTATACACTTAAGAAAATAAACTTCTATATTCAGTTAAAGATGTTAACGGAGGATTAAATACATTCAAAATATTCAGTATAGATGTGTCACAAATTACAGAATGAAATAAAATGGTCTAGCCTTCCTTCTGAAATATTTGTGTGTTTGATCCCCTTTTTACTTAATCCAGTACAATATCCACACCTATGGCTTGGACGTCACTATTAGATATAGCCTTGTGTAAAGGAATAAATACTTGATTAGCCTTGAGAAATATTTGTGACAACAAATCACAAATATGCTTCTCTCCTTCCCCTCTGGCTCTAGAGAAGAACTGGTTTGTAACAGTTTCAGATCAGCTTCCAGTTTTTCTCAATTACATGGCTTTCATAGCTTATCCTTGCTTTAGGCCTCTCTAAATGCCAGTTTTTAGCAGCTCCCTGAAAACTGTGGATTACTATGAAGACCTGCTAAAGAGTATGTGACAATGACCAGTTCTTATGCGGTTGCAGTTGTAAACTTCTCTCTAATGTGGTACATATTTTATATAAAAGATTATTTTTTCTTGATTCTGTCTGACACAGTAAGACAGCATTCTCTCATGAGATGAATGATTTTTTTCCAAGAACTTCCCAGTTTAATTGGTCTTTAATTCTTGGATAATTATTCTGTAATTAATCTGCTTAGCATTCTTATATTTAATAGCCAGCAGTATCGCATAAGTTTAGGTACAATTTTTGTGCATGAATTTTAAAGAATGATATTGAAGAAATTCAGTTAGAGTAATGATGAGCTCAGCATCATTTGGAAAGGTATTTTATAAAGATGTAAGATTTTTTTAAAGACATTCTTTAATCTGAATCTCTTGAAGACATTAAATAGCAGTAACTTAAACATTTATCTCTTGATGGGAGGAATATTTGAGCCCGTGTTCACCCCCTGCCTTTATGCCAGCCTTAACAGAAATGGAATTGGTAATAGACTTGGCACCTTCTGTGATCTGCCTGAAAAAAATAAGCTAGTTGCCTGACAATTAAAATGCATTAAGTTAGATGACTTAGATTAGACTTAGAGGTAAATAAAAGGATACTTTGGCAAAGTTTCCATTTGTGGTATGTAGGAGAGACATTACCTTGCACTTTGTGAGACATTTCAAACAAAGGATAATGGTTTCCTTCTTTCCTCCTCTCCTTCCTGCTCTCCAAAATTTCGGACTGACGTGAAGAAATCTTTAGGAATAGCAGCTAAATTACTATTTAAGTAATTTAGCTATACTAATACTAATATCTCCAGAGATATTTCCATCTCATTCAGAGCAGAGGAGTAAATTCAGAGACTTTAGCTGGTTGGGCTTCTCTGTCGATTTTTCCTTTCTGAAAAATCCCTCGAAAATATGCCACAGAAAATCTTCTAAACAATCAATAGTAACTAAAAAACTTGAGAGGAAAAAAAAAGTAATAATCTTTCCATGCAGTAAATTTAATAAGAGCTCAAGCATCAGCTACAATCTTCCTTCTAGTCTACTTATGAAAGTACAAAAGAGCTTAATGGCTCAACAAAGAAGAAGAGGCAACATTTCTAAATAAGACCTGGTGTCAGAAATACTTATATCCTAGTGGTCAGGAAGGAAAAGCAGAAATAGATACCCACTACAAAACTGACTCCAATAATAAAATTATGTACATTTCACAGGACATAGGAATAGTTCTGGCCATGCATAGGCACTCAAACAAGATGTGAGCCAAAGTCCATTAGAATAAATAGACTCCTTCCAAGAGGCACTATCAGTTTTATCCTTATTCTCTTGGTCATTGTTCTGATGGATAATATATAAGAAAAGAGGAAGACTTTGCTATTTGTGGTTATGCAGAGGCATCTTACTTTTTTTCCCCCTAAATCACTGAATACATAGGATGCAGAGAAGAAAATTAGTCATCTTTTTAATATATTTGAGCAGAGGGAAAGACAGATAATTCTCATACAGACAAAAGCCAGGAAAAAATTCCAAGTCTGTATTGGTCTTCCCAGCTATGCAGGCATCTTACTGAAAACCAAACCAAAACAGAACACCCAGAACAAACAAACTTACTAGTAAACAAGTGACTTTCAAATAATGAAGAGCCTGCAGCCTCGTCATGGGAGCAGATGCAATGTCTTGCTCCATAAATGGCTTTGTTGGTCTAAAGTAGGAGAGAAACTAATGTGTAAGAATAGCACACACACACGCACACCTGGCCCTTAGAAATATATCTCTCTCCAAATGTAAATTCTTTGGAAATTGGAAATTGAAGTCAATGAGGTTACAGTGGTTACAGTTGAGAGAAGGAATTAAATATTAAATTAGGATTACTATTTTTTAGAAGAATTATGAAATAGTTCTATGGCAGTAGAGAGATTTGCTCATTACTTAATAGCATTTAAAAAATCCGTGCCTATGTTTTCATTGGCAAAGCTGAACATATGGAAATAATGTCTCTGTTTGTTATGAATGTTGATTTAATATAGTGCATTTGCTTTAATACTACATTTTCAATAAATTTCACTTCAATGATGAGAATACTGAATGGATTGAAGGAATTAGCATATATGTTTGAAATAATATTACAGAGAAGGAAAAACCCAGGATATTTGATTTTCAGTAAAACTTCTGGTAAAATTATAATTTGTGTAAATTGATTGCTGGCGTTTTGAAAATAAGAGAAACCAATTTAGAAGTATGAAATTGGAGTATAAACCAGGGAGGAGTGAATTAGCAAGAAAATATTGGTCATTATAATACACATTATCCACAGACTCCCATGAACAGAATCACAGTAACTAAAATTAAAAATAACATATGTAAAGTGATTAAAAAGAATCATTGATTTACATTGAAGTGATTGATATACCCAAGTCAGAGACATATATTTCTGATCATTTATTCTGCTTGCTGATTTTATATTTTATTTGCTTGTCCTAACGTAATTGCTACCTGTGGCCTAATGTTTGCATATGAGATTTAGTATTCCCTCTCTATTAGGCTGCCACTGGGAAGCAAAGAATTTTTGTATATATCTGGCTAGAAGAGAAAAGAATAAAATGAACTATTACAGATTAGAAAGTCATATTGCAGAATATTCATAGCAGGAGTTCTGTATCTTTATAAAACAGACCCTGCCTATGGATTTGGCAATCCATAATAACTTCAGAGGCAGCTGCTTTTTTAAACAAACTCACAAAATAAAGTAAGGATAAGTATAACATTCTATTACTTTTCTACATGACAAAATATGCTATTTTACATACCTCTTGGATTTTACTTTGAATCTTTCCAGGCATGGGAGAAAATATGAGATTACAAAATTAGCATACATACTGCACAATAAGTATACAGCATAGAAATTAGAGTGTAAACTGAAGTAACTAGCTATCTTTCATTCAAGTTTTACTTCTTTTAGTGGTAGAAATTAAAAAAAAAAAAACAGAAAGCAAAAACAGGACTATGCAAAGAGAGACTTCTTCAGTTCAGCACTGCAATGTACAATGTGCAATGAGACAGAGAACCAAGAAGCTTCAAAATAATTTGGGGAGGGGGGCGGGGAGAAGGCAGGAAGGGAGACTGCAAGAGAGTATGAGAAGTTTTTTATTAACTTGTTTAAATTAAGAAAAGTAGATGCCACAAGGAGAGGAATCTAGTAAAAAGCTACATATCATTAAAAAAAATAAATCAATAAATTCTGTTCAGTCATCATTAATTCATCTATTCAACATATTTACTGGAAATAAGAGTCAGTTTAGGTGAAGTTTTCTCTCTAGGTATCTTGCTCTTCTGAACTTGTAAAGATTCAGAATTGCACATTTCAGTTCAAAACATGAATTCAATTTATAAATTATATTTACTCACTAAAAAGATTTTAAAATAAACCAAGAAACAAGTGAGGTTAATACTTTTTTATTTTATTTTATTTTAATTCTGATATTTCTGTTATTGCTAATGGGCCTAGGTTCTGCAATCATTTGAGCGCACCCAAAATTTGCCTTCATGACGGAAAAATTCACTTGAACATCTGTAATCAGGAAGATTTAAGAGGCAAGAGACAAAATAAAATAATCCACAAATGTGTGGGGTTTTTTGCCTTTTTTAAGCTCATCTAAGATAGATTCACCTGCTCTAATTTAGGATTTTAGAAGTTAGTTGTCAAAGTTTAAGCTAGTTAAATTATTCTGTCTTTGTTGCCAGTGGAAAGAGTGTTTAATCTCATCTGAAAATAGGGAGATGAATTCTCTATAGACACCTTTTTTCCCTATATATGAGGCACAGAGTAATTAGCTTGAGCTTGGAATTTGAAATATTAGATACTTGTAGTTAGCTGACATGAATCCCTCTTGATTTTGGATGAGTTAATTCCACGTTTTGAATTTATGAAGTTTATATTAATAGTTGGATTACAAAAGACCAGGAGCTGATCACCTCCTATACAACATGAAATATAAGTCTTTCTTGAATTAGTGCTTCTTTGACAGAGAAATATTTAATATTTCTACGCAGTGGCTTAAAGATATCTAAGCTAAAATGTAGACAAGATATTATAGGGCATGTATGGGCAAAAAGTATCCTGATATTAAGGACTCAGCTCTGACCCTGCTCCAGAGAGACTATGATGCCATAAAATGTCCTTTATGGTAGTCTGCCTGGCTATGTTTGCATAGCATATATTGCATATATGGCTCTATTGCATAGCAGTACCAGAACAATGAAAAACAGACCGCAAGAAGATAATGTAGAGGCAGAGTTTTTTGGCTTTATTCACTGTCTTCCTGTTGGACAGCGGATGAATGACTGTTAGGACAGCAAAAAGAACTGCTCCTTGCGAAGGACAACAATCAGACCTGCTCTTGTTGGAGTGACACAAGAAAATATCTCCTGTGCATCTATTTGAGGCTGATTTAAAACACTGCAAAATTTTGTATATATATATGTATATATATACACACAAAAATTCGTATGTATATATGTGAATATATGTATATACACTCTCTCACACACACATATATATGTATGTGTGTGTGTATATGTATGTATAATTTATTCCTTTTGCAGATTCTTAAGTGCTGTCTTGGTTCAGGACCTGGATATTTAGCATCCAGGTTGAGCCCATCAGGGTCAATAACTGGCTTTCATTCAGATTAAATACAGCATGATCTTGACATAAATAATGCTTCCCAGCTATGGAAATCTCTTGTTTTGTATGGTGCAGCACAAACTGGGGAGTTGATTGTTGCTGTTCCAGAACTATAATCCTGATTTGGTTATTGGCCCAAACGCTGGTTTGACCTGGGATATTTCCCAGCTCTGTTCCTCAGTTTTCCTGTGTGTAAGATCTGGAGAACAATAACATACCCTGAGACCTAATTAGCTGTTTGTATAGCACTAAGAAAATGTGAAGTGCTACAATGCTATTAGAATGACTGTCTAAGAACTGCTTTAAAAAGCAGCTTAGTGAAAATCAGAAATGCTTTTGTAGTATGTATTTTTGTGTACTTGTTCCTCTACAAGACCCAAAAGGGATTAGCAACTATGCCTGGGTTAATTGGCCTCCATGGTATCTTTCCTCCTGAGTCTTGAAGCGATATTATTCCCGCAAATCCAAATCCCCAGATTCATTTTAGAAAGTAATATGGTGAGTGGATCAGCTCAGGTTTTTATTAGTTATTCAGGCAATTTGATGGTATTTAGTCATCTAGAGAGGCCCAAATCAAGTGACAACTGCTTTAACATATTTTTGCTGCAGGTGTCATTTTAATAAGTAACATCAATGCTATTTTTTCTTCCTACAAGCTGGTGCTGGAATTCTTTGGCTCCACATCTGTAAGCATTTCAGATACCTTCTGAGCTCAAGAACCTGTGTGGAAAACTAAAAATAAAACATAAAAAGGTCCTGAAAATCAAAGTGCCATTCTTTAAACTTTTAGGAGGGTGGCAACATGTCCCTAGTTTTGTGTCCTGGGCAGAGAATAGCAGTTGTCATCGCTTACTTTAGCTTCAGTCCAGTTTGCAGCATTATCTGAAGCAACCCCATAGGCATAGATCCTTGTTATTTGATGATAACATTTTTATAAATGCTTTCAATAGCATCAACAACATTATAATAGGGAAAGATTTTAGTTTCAAAGGGGGTTAGACTCCTAACTGCCATTAAATATCTTAGCCCTGGTCTCATTTTCTAGCTATTCAGTCTAAATTGTCATTTCAGTATGCCAAATTATTAAGAGTTGCAAAACATCAGATGGACTGTGTTTGTGCACTGGGGCATGAAATCACATTGTTTCTAAACCTATGAGGCTGCTATTCAAAAAGAGATCTGTAAATCCTGTGAAGAAGAAAATGTGAGGCATAGTTTGGCTACGAACACGTCTTAAAAAGGCTGAAGTCTTGCAGAATGTAGCACCATACACACAGATTACTAAACCAAGATTTAGTACTTGCTCACAGGATACTGCAATGTGAATCGTATGACCTATTTTTTAATTACAAAATGCATTTTAAATAAATTATTTATGAATGAGAACAGCTGTAAGCTTGATGATACTAAAGTGTTCTGGACTGCCAAAAGATAGTGTATGACTAGCTAGTCACAGTTAAACTTACACTCTCTGTGTTGTACACTGAATTTATCGAATGATCTTTGTAGAGATGGAGACAAGTGTTTTTACTAGTACATCTTAGATTAGACATCTTAGAAAGAACACTAAATGTTCTTTCAAGTATTCTAACTCCTATTTTAGTTTTTGCTTTGTATTTAGCCCTTTATTTGTGTTCTTGTTAACACTGGGAACACTGTTTTACACAATTAAGGACCGAGGGAGTAGAGACTTCTGAAAAAGTCTGTGGGCTTGTGTGTTCTTTTCAAAGATTAAATAGCTAAAAATTATGCACCAGTGAGATATTCTGAGTATTGCTTTATCAACTTTAACTTGTGAATATAACAATATTAACATATAAGCTATCTGTGCAGAAAGCAAGCATTCAGTGATATTCTAGTACTAGTGATGCTAAGAGCAAAATGGACACTGTCAGTGTTATGATTGTTCCTGGGGAAGGAGGTGGTGTAGATCTTAACACATCTTTTACAGTAGTTAAACAGATTCCTTTTTCCTAAGATTAGCTATAGCAAGTTTCAGGACAGACCAATATGGAAAATAAGAGAAGTACATGGGTTAGACATAAAGATGCAGTGAGAATAGGGAGGACAGAATACAATAATGGCAAGGAGCAGAGAGAACATTTCAGAAGAAAAGACAGAATTTTATATATATTTGTATATATAAATAAAAATATAAATACATGCACACGCGTAAAAGCATCAGATATCTATCTGATACCTTCCAAGGTATAATAACAAGGAATAGTTCTCTTTCCTCCATACAAAATATTGGCTATAGGAAAACACCTATTTTGTTTTTAAAAATGCTTTTAAGAAGGCATAAAGGAAAGGGATATGAGCAGAGTCATATTGCTTTTCTGAATTAATACATACTTTGTAATTCTTCAGTAGAGGTTCATATTACTTCTTTACACTTCCAACTTTGCAATACAACCAAAGACTTTGAGAATAAATGGCCCTTATCTTTCTCTGTATCTGTATATATCTGCTCACCTTTCATTAAGTGGTATATATGCTGAGCTACTAGTTGACTAAATTAGTTGGATAACACTTCTCATATTACTCTCACAGGTACAGACTTACATTTGGGAATTTTTATTCTTTTGTTTTGAGAAAGAAAAAGAGAGGGAATACTGTCCAAATAACATCAGTAGCAGCATCACTTTGAAAGCCTGAGAGCAATGTGGTGAAGTCATAGTATGAACCATTAAATGCAGAGACTCCTCCAGCTGAAATTTCCAGTCTGGTTTATCATAAATTCTATTATCATGTTTCTTGGCATGTAACTCATCATAACATCACAACACAACATTCTGGAAATAGTTCACTGCAGTATAATATATCAAACATGGAACAGCACAGGAGGAAACTGATACATCTCACCCTAATAAAATATAGATTTTGTCTATCCATTTTGTTAATTAGCCAAGTACCCTAGATCTAATTATGAATCTATATTTAATATGCTTGCTTCACCCTGCACATCATGGGCATACCATTATAATTATGCTGCATACAACTAAATAGAAGTTATGTCCTCTGGTGTTGCACTGCAGAATCTTTAACTCTGTGGTTGGGATATTTTAATTTCCTGATGATTTTTTTAAATATCTACTTAAATTAAATCTTTCCTCTCATCCATTAAGGAAACATGGTGGGAGAACAGTTCTAGTTCTTCAGTGTTTTAGAAGCTATAGACTGGAGGTCAGTTCTGGGGGGGCTTTGAGGTCCCGTGGTACTTGTCTGTAAGGTAGCATGAAGTGCACAGCATTGACTGGGGTCATCCCTTGGGCAGCTGTGAGCTTCTTCATGGACCAGATTCTACTGACCACTGAAAGGGTAGAATAAGATGCCAGATTTTTCTCTCTTTTCTGGCATTAACAACATGCACCTTGGTAGCTGCATGTAGGGATAAGACTGGTGGTAAATGTCAGCACTGTGTGTGCCCCCCTTTTTTTTTCTGGAAGGGCACTTGGGAATGTAAGCAGGGAGGGAGCCAGTGTGCCTTGGGATAAACAGACGTGATACCAAAGTGAGGATCCTTTTTGGTGCATAGTCTATATAATTTTCAGTGTTGCCTGTGTCAGCTCCCAAGTTTTTCCTAGCATCTGGGATCGAGTAGGGCATTCCAAAGAAAGGCAGGGAGGTTTTGAAGTTGGAGGGAGAAACCTTCTTTTGTTACTGTCCAGTGTGTGACACTTACAAAGAGGTAAGATAATATAATAGTACTATTACATCTAAGAGCTTGCAAGCAGGGGCAACAGCAGAATTCAAATCTCACGTTCAGAGCAGTAGTGGCATGTAGCACTTACATAGTCTCACACTGAATGGTAAGGTAACCTTTTTTATGTTTAGTAAAAGAAGCAAAATCTGTTTATAAAAATGTCCTTCGACTCTTTAATCTTTCCTGTCTTTTTATGCTTCAGTTATAAACAAAGACAAGATGTGTCCTAATTTTAAAACAATTTTTACTTTGCTGCCAGAACAGTAAGATGATCAATTATTAAATGGAGAACAAAGAAATAACAATGTTTTACAAATAATATGATTTTATTCAGTACTTGAGAATATGCCTAGCATTTCTCACAGTGGTCCTTATTTAGAAATTTTGGCATAATTGTTCCACTACTACATGTAGATTGTGTGTTGTCTAGAAAATTGTATTCTATGTATTCATACGGTTATGATAATAGTTATTAGACCAAATTAATAAGAATTCAGCTGCAAATACCCACAGGATTTGTCTGTTATTTTCAAGGAAGAAGCTGCAAATTCAGTTTCCTGCACTGGTCCCTGATCAATTAATCCTGTTTCAGTTCAAGCGAATTTATTTTCACATGTAAGTGGCTAATTCGCATTTTAAGAGTTGTCTTTCAAAGCCAATTAATGCAAGAATAGAAGAAACAGAGTTAGGAGAAAGACAGGCATGCATATGCCTCCAGATACTATACTTTCACTGAAAATAATCACTGATTTGGAATTTTCCCTATATTCTTGTAATTTTTGGTGCGAAAAAGGAGAGGTCACCTGTAACAGAAGTTTTGTATGATCCAGTAGAGATTATTGTAGTTCATTCCCTGACTTAACTAGATGCTTTATCCTTTGATTTCTGACTTGACTTTTCATAGAGTAGAGAATTAAATTCAAATTCTTTGTCCTTGCATATGGAAGAAAAGCACTGGCACTGATCTGTGCCAGTGCTACCAAAAGGTCGAACTAATGATTGAGATGTTTTCTGCAGCCAAATTCTTCTTTGAGAACTGAACTCTGCAAGGGAGGGTAGATCTAGCTTGGACTGGATGGTACCGGTGAAGTGTTAGAAGCCAAGACAGGAGCCACTGCAGGATCTGGGCCTGAACAGGAGAGTGGCAAGGGATTTCCTGGGTCTGGAAGTGTAATCCTTAATCTCGCTAAACAAGCACATCACACAGTCCATCTTTATATAATTGTAAATTCTGCTTTATAAGTAAGGTGTTTTGCTTTGCCATCGATCTCCTTTCCAAACCTCCTCTCCCACTGGATGATGGTACCATTGTTTAGTATTTAGAAACTCTTTCCTAATTTGTGGACAGTTTGTGCTGTAGCCAAAGCAAAAGCTTATTGCACCCGTAAAAGTAGAAGTATGCTAAGCATACTTAAGATTTAATAAATATTATCTTGTTTTAAATATAGCATAACTGTAATGTAAAAGCATTTTTTTTTCCACCCCGTGGCTCTGTAAAACTTTTAATGCCATTGCTGGGAAGAGGCCACAGGCCTTATGCTACTTGTGCCTTATGCTCACTGTGTAAGACCCCAGTCCTGGCCTGCTAGGATTCTTAAAAACTTGTTATAAGAATTGGCAGCACAAGCTGGAGTTTGGTTGCAGGTTTCTCTTGTTATGATGAGCAATTTGGAAGGCATGGAGTAATTTAGCCTTTAAAATGTGAACACAGATTGAAAGCAGAGCCCCTGGAACTATAAGCAATCCACTGACAGTCTACTTATTTAAAAAGCACAAAGTTTAAGAAAAGGTGAAGCAATTAAGCAAGAAAAAAAGAAACACATTATAGGACAAAGCACCATCTTGGCAGTCAAGGTAACCTCCCAAGCATCACACAACACTCAGTCCAGTGCTGGAGCCATGGGCTGACAGCTGTTGAGAAACTCAATCATTTATAGAAGGGTGAGATCTTCCAAACTGGTGGAAGGGAAGAAAGAAATCACCCACCTCAGCTCCAGTGTCCCTCACTGGTGAAACCTTGAGCTATTCACTGTGACCTTGGTGATGAGGACCATCCCCAGCTGCAGGCATCAGCACCAGCTCCATGGCATCAATATTGCTGTACTGCATACAGTACAGATGCCACATATGGCTAAGGACTAACTACTTTGAAGCTGTAGTGACAAAAAGGAGTAAGGACTAACCATTAGTAAGGTCTAAGTGTCTAACTGTTATATATTTATACATATATTCAGTTGTGACAATATTGATTTGTTTATTAAAATAATTCTTTTCAGTGTTTTTAACCCTACATGCTATACTTATAAAGCAGAAGTCTGTAAGATTTAACTTCATATCTTGCCTCAGTCTTCATATTGCAAAGATAAACAAGTCAAGCGTCATTTCCTTTTTGTTAGGGCTGCAGGCAGATAACTAAGCTGCAGAATAAGTCGTGGCCTGGAGTTAAGTGAACTGAACAGGACATGAGAATCTATGACATGAGAAATTACCAGACATGACAGATAAAAAATGTGAGGACCTGACAAAAGCTACAGATAGCATCATGAGGGATGCATGGATTTTATAGGTGATTAAGGGGGAACAAAGTGAGAAAGAACTGAAAATCACAGACAACTGGACAGGAGCACTGGGGACCTGTGGCAGAATACAGCCTTGCAAGTCCCACAACACGTATGTAGTAGCCACATCCGTAAGAGCATCTAAGGACAAGTTTTCCTAGCTAATAGTATAAAAAATATCAAATTTGGATATGGGTGTAGCAAAACCGAAACCAAAAGTAAAAAAATAGTAGATTGTTTATTTGGGACAGAGCTGCCATGGAGAAAGGGTACTGAAAAGAAGGGTCAAGAAATGGAAAAAGGATAATAAGTTATGCAAGGCTGTACAGTAGCATCCCCTGTGCTCCACCACAGCTATACCAGGGTAATAAACCAAAATTGTTCCAGTCATAACGTACATGTAAAACCTCCTTCCTCAATCAGGAGGACTGGAGGAAGTGGGGTGGGGTGCCTTCCCTCACAAGCAAGAAAAAACCTGTGACAGGTGGATTACATATCCTGGTATCATAGTGTCAATGCTTGTTCCAGGCTTGAAAACACCGTCATGATGCTAACCAGTTTCTGAATCTTTTAGTCTTCTCTGTTATGACAGATGCTTAATATCAAAATTTTACTAGTTATTCTTCACTGGAATTCATGTTTCCTGAATATGGTAAAGTGACTTACACGTGGCATTCTAGGCATGTTTTACATTGATCACGTATAGTTTCCTTTTCCCACTGGATCTACTTGATCCAGCAAAATTTCCTGTGTCACAAATAAAGCTACTTAATCCATCTAAGTTTCTTTCACAGCCACAGTAAATAAAAGCAAAATGCAGAGAAATGAGGAAATGGCTAAATTCTCCTCCACCTATGTTTCAATTAAAGGTAACAAAGAAGTTTTAAAAGAATAAAACTCCTCCAAAGGACAATGAATGTGAGGGAACATTTCCCTTGAGAAGCTTTTATTTATGATGTGGTCAGGTATATTGATCTTTCAATAAAAACAGTTGACTTAATTTGTCCCAGAGCAGTAATTATACTTGAAGAGGAAAAAAGTGAACATGTATTTACAACTAATTAACTGTCTAATAGGCTTATTATTCCAATTTCCAGAATGTTTTGTAGAAAAGTTCACAATGAGCTCTAACTAGCTGTTTCTGTATAGTGTGTCATAAGCAAAAAGAGTAGATGTTACCTTCTTGGAATGGTCAGCTACATAACAATGTTACTTTATTTATCATGAAAATAGCAGTTGATTAATTTGGGACTCTGATTCAAAGTACGACATTTGTTTAATTTCAAACCTGAACATTTTTTCCTTTTTGCTTGTTTGTATGAACATTGTTTAAAAGTCCACAGCCCCCACATTTACTAAATAGGTCATATTCTTTCTGGATATTCTGACATACTTCAATAAAACACACTGGAGTTTTTCAGTGTTAGTGTCCAAAACTGTTTCCTCCAGAATCAGTGTTATAACTAAGTAGAAATCTTTGGCAAACAACTTTCTATTGCACATTTCCTGTCAAATATTGCATCTTTGAAATCTTCTAGGGTTAAGAGAGCTTAACTTGAAGAGTACAAAATGCTTGCAAAAGTCAAATAAGATCAAGGTATGGAACCAGTAAAAGAACATTTTTATAGCTTGATTGATAGTAAATATTATTTTTGCCTTGGTACTTAAGAGAGATTTTTATTTTCTATATTATTCTTTGGCCCTTCTGAAATGCAAGGATCAAATGGTGAACTGGAGTCTTTGTGTAAGGCCTTAGGTATATGTGCTTCCTCTTCCCAATCTCCTTCCCTTACAATTTTCCCACTAGCTTTACCAAAACAAACAAGATAGCTTTGTCTGTTCAGAATCTTTATTTTAGACAAAAATATATCAGTCATCCCATACTGTAAGCTGTAAACCCGCCTGTTTGTTCAACAACTCACCTTGTACATACAGATTGAACTTATGTTGCCTTTCAAAATCAATAAAGCAGAAGATTCCCCGCCTCCCATTGTATTTCTTTTTCAATTCAGAAACCAAGCCAAGGCCTCAGGGTAAATAGAGTAAATCAAGGACAAAACACCTTGTAAAACCTATTTTATAGGACATATCCCTATAGATTCCATAAGCCCTTGGAAGAATGGCTGTAATTGTAATTTTTTTCTGAAGGATCTGACATCTCTGATGGCTCTTTCATTGAGGAAGAAGTAGGATGGACTGGGATTTCTTTTTGTTACAGTCCTCCTTTCCCAGGGCGCAGGCTGATGCTGGTTTTCTATTATAGAAGTAGGAACAGAGTTTAGGACAGTGAGGATTGTTCTGAATTCTAGATGGCTTTATCTTATCCATTAGAAGACATAATAAAACAGTCTGAAAATTTTTATTTTATGGTAGCTGTAACATTTCTTAAATTAATACACATTTTGAGGTGGTGATTGTTTGTTAGTATAAGTGGCTTTGGCCTCATTAGAATATAATGGGTTTTCAAGGTTAGTACTGTATCATGTAGGTAGTAATAATAAATAATTTCCTTGTCAGCAGGGAGTCAATGAATATTTTGGGACTCCATCTGCAGACTATTTGGCTAGCAGGAATACACTCTACATATAGTCTGCTATTGATGTGCCTGTACAACTCCTGTTAATTATAATGGGGATTATAAATGGACATCAAAGCCCAGTTTGTGAGCTCTCTGAAGCCCTGATTCTGCAAAGGCTTATGAATGTGCTTAATTTTGCACACTGTTAGTAGTACTCTTGAAATTGATGTGACTTACCATTAGCTACATGCTGAGTGTTTGTAGGGTTGGGGCTTGGTGGTGATTTTATATAGCATTTACTTCACTGACTCCAGCAACTTTACTTGTTATGATTTGCATTAAAATGACAAACAGAAGAGTATTGTCCTGAAGGGGAAATACAATCCGAATTCTAAAAAAAGAGTTGAGATAATTACAGAACTTTAAATTGAAAAAACACTGCACCTGCACAATAAAACATATATATATATATGCCTATATATATGCTTATATATATATATAAAGGAATAGTTCGGCCATATATACCACAAATTGTTAAGTTATGAAAAAATAAAATTATATTTAGAGATGAATATAGCTCTATGTAGAAGTAATAAAAACATTAACTGAAACACATTTTCAACACTACATTGCAAAATTTTGTCTTTTTTATTTTCATAAGTACCCTTCAAAATTCTCTTTTTTAAATAGAAAATATAGTCTTTCCAAAACTTAGTAGAGCTTATTCTGCAAAATTCATTCTGCCTTCTGTTTTTCTACAGAGCACAATTTCAGCCTAACTAACTTGATCAGGAGAGTCAGTAACAAGACCAGAACCACCTACACAATGACTATGACAACTGCATTGTTGTAGTAGTCTAACCAGAGGCTACACAATTATATCTTTATCAGAGAGCAATGGGTATATTGGTTGGAGAGCTACAGTATTTAAAAGCCCCACCCAACAACACATATGAAAAATGACAGTGTTCCAGGTACCAAAAGTAAGAAAAGGAGAAAAAATTAAGGAAAGAAGACAAGCGTGGGATTGAGCAGAATTATTCCTCTGCTGGTCACATCTTAAGTCAGGGACTTCAAAGAATTAAATCTCTTCTCACATCATAAAATGCATGCAGGAGAAATCTAAGCAGGCTTCAATTTCTCTCACGGTGGAGGCGAGCCGTCCCTTTGTCCTTGCTCCGTTCGTGCCGCCCTGTGCGATTTGTCTCTGTCAGACCCATGCGTTTGAGTACCAGCACTCCAGAGTCCCAGTTTGGGCCATGCTCCTGTGCTAAATGGATGCGCTGTAGGATATTGACTACTGCGAGCTTGACGAGGCTGCCGTTTTGACAAGGTGAAAGAGGTCATTATATTCACCGCTGGGACACTGCCAATATAAATCTCATTCTTAAGGAGACACAATGTATTTAAAAGCCAAGACACAGGTCTGATAGTATCCCGGGTATTGCCTAAACAATACAGTTTTTGAAGATTGCTGTATAGTAGGCAGGGTCACCCAAAAATGCTAGTAAACAGTAGGCTTCTCATTGCCCTCTACAGTGTAATATCTGTATGTGAGATCAATTCGGGAGACCTATATTGAAGCTTTCTGTGTCAAACAAAGCTCCTCAACAACATTTTCTGTCTGAGGGGAAATTAATGAATGCCAGCCCCTTCCACGGGGGAGATGAAAACTTATGCAAATGAGCAAACCTCCACAAACCACTGCTTTTCTTAATCGTCCTCATCTGTCCCACCTCTTTTTACGGTTAAGTGAGTTATAGCAGCCCTAAAGCTGTAGAAATCCTAGCACTGTTGCCACTAGAGACTAGGGCTGAATCCCAATGAGTGGAAAACACTGATTAAATGACAGAACAGTCTTTTCCATTCCAGTAACTCCAGTGGTCAGGCATTGTGATAGCAAGGACTGTTTGAATGTCAGCGAGCTAAAAAAGCTTTCACATTCATTATCATTCTTTACGTATTCGGCCACAAGGTGGGTCCTGGGCTTGACGGCCTCCTTAATGCTCTCTTCAGACTGAACAAAGTTAGGAGAATCTTGCTAAACAATCTCATATGGCAGCAGGGAAACTTGCACACTTTTGCAGAACCCTAACAACTGAAATTCTGCCACAAGGAAGCTATTTTAATGCCCAAAGGACAAAGCAGACTAAAATGTAGCAAACCATATATTACCAAAGAAGTTTTTATTGCAAAAAGTGTAGAGAGAAAGAAGACTGCTGAGTTCTTATACAGCCATGTGACCTCTGAAAAATTTACAAAACAAATATTAAATTGTAACATGCTTCTTTGCCTACAATTCATTTATTATTTAGTATTTCTCTGCGTAAGAAAATAAAGCAATACATACTTCCAGAGCAAGCACATAAACTGCCATCTAGATCACTTCTTTCTGATATATCCTTTGAGACAGGCTGCTGGTCTATGGTTTAGACGCCCGTAATTGTTAATACAGATTTGTTATTAGAGGTAACTCTTTTTTTTTGCCTTTCTAGTTATTTTGGCAAATTATGGCACAGAAGATATCTGTGGTATCCCTATGCTGAAGTCTGAATAACTGATATATAAAAATCTAAATTATATTTTTGAAATAAATATCAGTGTTCTAGTAGGGTATTGTCCCTAGTACTGATTCATAAGAGGCATAGCAGCCTCTAATGAAGAAAAGTCTGAGTTTGGCCCTGCTAAAAGCAGGGCTTGAACCAAATGACATCCAGAGAACCCTTCTAACCTAAATTATTCTTTGATACTCCTTTGTGAAGAAATCTACTCCAAAGATTTTCTACTAGCAGTTTATAATATATTTCTCCCTTTTTGGGGGGCACAGCTGATGTGGAAGCCTTCTGCTGGCACTCTGCACAGCAATGAAATCGTGGCTATGTAGCGCAGGATGCTGACAAAGCATATATTTGTCAGAGACTGCAGTACCTGCTTTCCTTTGGACCAATTCCTAATAATTTTGTTTTCCAGAACCCCCTTTTTGGTCTTATCTCACATTTCACATGAACATTCATCTTAGTTTAAATCCCTAACCTTTCAGTATGCAAGGGCACAGATAGTTGTTTGTAAGAATCACATATATCTAATATGCCCTCTATCTTTCTGCCTCTCTTGCAATTGCCTTTCCTGATGTTTCCATGCAGTCTGCTGTCAGGGCATCTTTCCTCTCATTGTTTAGTATTCAATTCACTGCTTATAGGCTTAATCCTCTTCACTCTCTTCTATTAAAAAGGGGATTAAGCATTTCTAAAAATAAAAATAAGTGTTTAAAAGTTTGAAAAGGTGATGCAAGTAACTGTGAGTAGTTTACTGCAGTTTAAAGAGTTCAAACAATCTCTAATTAAACACCAGTGTCAAAGAATGCTAAATGATCTAGGAATGATCCTGGACAGCGATATAGCTAGTCAAATTGTACACTGACACTGGCAGAATAGTTATATCCCTACATTCTGCTAGGAAGAAAGTTAGAAAGTTAGGAGCAGCCAATTTTTAAAAGGTGACTTAATGCAAGACTGACAGCATGTCAAGCTGAAAATTCAAGCGCATTCTATTTCCTGTAACTTGGCAATACCATCTTGGCTTGATATAAGCTCTGCAGTATATTACTCCAAACTTATTTGTTGCTGATCCCAAAGAAACAGAGCTGTTCAGAAGAAAATTCTGCAAAACCTTACACCTTATCTGCCCATTACAAATTAACTACTTTCAAACAATAATCCTTATTTCTGCCTCTGACTTTTTTTGAAGCATATTTACTAATAATCCTTGGAGTAAGCAGAAGCTTAGGGTATTTGCTCAGGGTTTAAGAGAGACTTCTGGAAATGTTCACAGTCATTTCTCCTTCCTAGCAGGTATGGGAGAGCAATGAACTTTACACAGTCCAAAGTGGTCTTACATGGCACTCACAAATTCTCTTGTAACACGTGCTCTTGTAACACAGAAAATGTTGTCACAGAGGCAGTACACTGAGGCAGATTTTGGCTGATTAGAGCAGGTGATCACCAAAGGATTTCCTCTTTTTCTTTTTTTTTTTCTTTTTCTTTACTTTTTCTTTCTTTTTTTTTTTTTTTTTTTTTTTTTTTTTTTTTTGTGTGTGTGCTTTTCTCTGCAACTTACTACTCCTTCACTGGTTTGGAAATGAAACAAGGTTTTCATAGCTGTTAGGAAATGCTATATGATTTTACTTGATGTATGTTAATACATACATAGAAAAACAAATAACAAATACAGGAAGTTAAAGTGATAACATGGAAAAAAATACTTCTCAAAGATAATGCATTTCTTCTTGTTCTTTCTACTGAAGAATATAAAATTAAAGATGCACATTTTTCAGAGCTAGGAAATACTTTGTAATGCATAAATATAATATAGAGCAGTGATTACTAAAGATCACGAGAAAGTATACAATGGAAAAATGATGGCTTATATTTTTATGCTAGTGAGGTGTAAGAGCCACTGGAAGATCTATCAGGAATTCATTTCAAGATCCTTGGTTGAAATTTAAAGAATGCAGTAAGGCAACCATAGGAGGCAATTTTAAACTAAATTTGTGAGGAGAAATGAGTAAAAGCTGAGTGACTTTAGAAAGGCATCAGCTATAGAGAAAGCTATAAAAGTCTAATCAATAACAATGATGTTCTAAAAAAGTATTTGGAAAAGAAAAAGAATGTAGATAAAGCTAGTAGAAATGTTACATGAGATCATCCTAATGACTGGGAGGTCGCTGCAAAAGCCATCATCTGTTCTGTGGAGTTTCTACAGTAGGTTCATAGAGAAATTGGCAAGAAAAGGACAAGACTTTTTTTTTTTTTTTTTTTTTTTTTTTTTTTGTAGTTAACTGGCTGGCTTGAGTTGGCCAAACTAAATTTTACTGTCCTGGACAAAATACTTGTGGTTAGATTTTTTTCTGGGTATATGATACACCACTGACATTTATGCTGTCTAGAACATTTGTAGTCACCTCTGTTTTGTCATTTAAATCAACAAAATAAAGTGGTATGTTCAAATTATTGCAAAAATCAGGAAAGATTCAGAGGCAGGAGATGAGAATCATGAAGGAGATGCAAAATTTCTTTTAAGAGGAAAGTCTGAAAAGATTTTGATTGCTGCACTCACCGACTTGATGAAAAGATTTGTCCAAAATTTTAATGCTTTGATGAACTCCTTACGCATTTTTTTCATGCTTTCAGCATATGAAATTCCTAAGTTCCTTAAAGTATATAAAAATGGAATTGGGGAAAACATAATGATCCTTTTCCAAATCATCTGTAGATTTGTACCTCCATGTGCAGGTACATGCAATTCTTCTGTAAATGTTAGAATATATTTAGATCTGAATTAGTGTTTGACTTGAATGCATAAGCACTGTTCTGTGTTTCTAAAAGTGTTTTAGCTTAAGTCAGAGTAAAGCACTATGTCCTATATGTTGATAAAACATTTTGTATATATTGATAAAATTCTACTGAGTATAGCATAGTAGTCCCAATGAAAAAATGGGGGGCGGAGGGGGGCAGGAAGGGAAGGAGAAGAGAAGAAAAAGGAAGGGGAAGGACTGAACAACCTCAAGCTTTTCATTAGGAAAATGCTGACTTAAAAGAGTCAAGAAAGATCATACTGCCAGGTGCACTACTGAAATTATTATACGGCTCACACAAATGTTACATTAAAAGTAGCTTTAAAAATAATCAGGCAACCAACTCTTTTGAGAAAAAATGATGTTGTCATAGAATCAAAATATAAAATAAGATTATATATTATATATATATATAAATATATATATATATAAATATAAATATATAATATTTTATATTTTATATAAAATATAAAATATAAAATAAATGTAATTAAGAACCAAATTTATGTGAAGGAGAAGGGAAAGTAACAAAACCGTAAGGATTAAGTTGAGTACATCAAGGAGTATAAGACTCATAATAAAGTTCAGAAAGCAGGAAAAATAAATAAACATGAACTATGCTATCCTTAATGGAAGCAGTAGCTGCTAAAAACTTCAAGGTTTTATTTTGATGGGGTGACAGCAAATGTTATTTCTCAAGAACAATGAGGGAATATAAAATTCAGGTAGAAATAGCATCCAAAAAGGGCAAAGAAGCTAATACTAGTAACTCCATGAGATTAATTTTAAACAAGCACAACTAACTTTGCTATTTTCCTTGAATTCATGAACTGAAATGGCTGAAGTTATTGACTAAATTCACAGAGGAATTAGATAAAAAATAACAAAAAATAAGAGTTAAGAATTTTTCCCTTCAAATGTTTATTTTAATATTTCCCATTGGAAAATGTAAATTTGTCAATATCAAAATCGTTTATTTTGTGGGCTTGTACTAGTTCAGAAATTGGATAAGTTTCATGAATCTTAGGTAAAGAGTTTTGATCAAAGCAAGAGTGTCTGATTCTATATCTGAGACCCCTGCGGTGAGGCTGGGTATCCCACTATCCTCTATATTCCAATAGCTTGATTGTTAAGGTAGTAGGATAGAACTTACAATAACAAAAATATTATACTGCATTTGAGAAATTGATGTCAAATAGATATATTTAGCTTTCTACAAATCCTAATAATAATTAATGAAAACTTCTTTTTTTTTTTTTAGGGAAGAAAATCTATATATGTAAGCTTATCTCTCACTCTAGCAAAACAATATTCATATGTTAAATTTGATCTTTTTCTGTGATATTTTTAAAAAGGAGAAAAGGAAAAAAAAACCTCATCCAAAGTCCTAATTGATACTTGTAGATGTTTTTTTAAGCTAAATCATGAGAACGTAAATCAGAAACTGAAGGAACAGTCACTCAGCTGACAGATCAGGTAGGAGGGAACATTTAGTCATGGTGATTAATAGGTCTTTTCAGGAAATACTTAGATATCATGGTGATGGGTGTTATAGAGAATCCTCAGATAATCCTTGATGACTTCATATGGTCTAATTCTTTTTTGACAGTAAAGAGAGGGTAAAAATTAGACTTCTAAATTGCCTGTTTGGCATTCACATGGAAATAGAAAGACTGAGCAAACTACCATGACTACAGAGGTCTAGGCTGAGACCATCATTTTCAAGGACCATTGAAAAGACAGCTGCTAATTTCCTGAGATGATTTTGAAATACTAGCTTGAGATCTTGTCTTGTGAGCTGTAATGCACACAGTGCACAGGTGTTATCCTTCTAAACTTTTGGGCAGATTATCATTTAAGTGCTATATTTTTATAGATTAGGATTTAAAATATTAAGAATCATACTGCCCTGATTAAATACCTTGGGCCAAGATTCCAGAGGAAAATGTTTTCTTTGGCTCTAAATATGCCTATGCTTACAGGGAGTCCTATGTTTTGGGTGTCAGTCTGACAAAATCACCAAGATCCCAGCTACCTATTTTTGCCTATGCCTGAACTTCAGCAAATCTATCTCATTAACCTTATTAATGGAATAATCAAAGGCTGTGGGAAAGTGGTTGCTACCCTGAAGGAACAGTTATAGCCTCAATTGCTCCTGTCTCCCGGTACCAGGAGATATTGCTCATTATCGACATTGCTCAATATGTTCCGGGCTCCAGAGCTCTCCTCCCACTTCTTCCCACTTTCTCATGGAAAGAACAAACAATTCTGGCCCTTGCTTTCTCAGGCAGAATAATTAACTTTCCTGTACACCACTTCTTAAAAGTTTTAAGCTTTTCTGAATCATCTCACTAATTTAAACAATAGCTACCATTTCATCATTTAAATTGTCCTATTGTAGCATTTCTAACATGATTTTGCCTAGAAAGAAGGCCTGTTGAGAAGACAGCTAAGTTTTTTTGATAGGGTTGCTTAAAAATCCTCTTATATTTAATCCCATTAATACTTATTAATAATTAATAAGCAATAATTAAAAATAAAATTCATATTTCTAAGCAATTTCGAAAAATAAAAGCCTATTGTCACTTTCACTTCCAAAATTAAAATTAGATGCAAAGTTTGGACCCAAGACATTTTTGATCTGATACTGAAGTAAATTGGTAGAGTTCCAATGAAATCAGTATAGTTGTACTGATTATCAGGAGCAGAGGATCTAGCTTTTAAATCTTAGCTTCCATCTAATAATTACTCTGGAAAGTCTGGTATGGAAACCCATCACCACCTACCAATTTTACCTTTTTACTATTTTTTTCTTTTCACAAAGAAAAAGGAGTTTGGAGACTTTTCTTATATTTACAAAAGCATTGTGTGAACTGGAGCGCAAATTGCAAATTGTAACTAAATTATAGTGTACTACATAATCTTCTTGCCTTCTGACAGTCCTGTTTCCAAAATTATTTAAAGACTGGCATATAGATGATTCCAAAGTTCATTCCAAAGCATCAGCATCCATAGTAGACATAAAGAAGTCTGCTGAGAAGTTCCAGAGTTTATGAACACCACAGGCATTACTGACAGACCATATTCTTTGCAGTGTAGCTTGCCTCTATTTCTAGCTGGAAATAAGCAGCTATGACACAAATAGGGCATGCCTACACTCGTAGGCTTAGTGGGATAATATCTTTTTGGTATACAGATTGACTTCTTTATTACCTTCCCTTCAATCGTCTACTTTTCAGTGCATTCACTTTTTCATTGTGCTTTCATTGTGCAGGAACACCTTTCCAAAACAGAGAATTGCTTGAGCCTAGGATAACTAGAGTACTGTCTTACTCTTATGACTCCTCACCTCAAGAGCAGTGAAGCTGTCTACCACCATTGGAAAGCGTGGACGTATTACAGTAAGACTCTTCATGAAGACTGAACCTTTCTGTTTCTATGATTATTTATTTCTCCAGTTTGAAAAACTTCACGTACCAGTCTTACTATGGTTCTGGACTTTGGCTAGAAGAGATCTGCAGAGGTCATGTATTCCATCTCTCCAGCCCCGGGCTGAAATAGCTCTTATGTTTAGCATTCCTAGCAAGGGTCTGCCTAGCCTTGTCTAAAAGTCTACAAGTGATGCAGGTTCTACCTCTTTTATTATCAGTCTGTTTCAGTGATTTGCAGTTCTTGAAGTTAGAAAGCTTTCCTAATGCCATATAGGCTCTTGTGCTGCAATTTCAGCTCATGGCTTCTTGACCTATCCTCCAGACAGATAGAAAGCAGATTGTTCCCTTTCACTTTGCAGGAGCCTTTTACATATTTCAAAAGTGTTGTCGTGTTTCTTTATTGTCTCCCTGTCTAGACTAAACAAACTCTTTCAAGCTCTCTCCACAGGTCACATAAGTAGAGACCTACATTACTCTTGCTAATTATGTTGGGAGTCACTCTACCCACATCTTTCTTGCAATCTGATGCCCGTAAGTGACTCAGCTGAAGCTTTATTAGTGCAGGATAGATGGGAAGTATCACTGCCCGTCTTTCAGGTCCTGCCTACATATTTCACTGTGTTATCCATATTCTTAAGACTACACAATACTGTTGATGCATGCTCAGTTAGCATTCACCAGTTGCATTTGTACTGTGTAGTTACTTGGACAAATAATTATTCTAATAAAAAGGCAGAATCTGTGTGTATCTAATTGTTATTTTTCCTAATATTTCTTATTTATGTTTTCATCTTTCAAGTTGACATACTATGTCAATTTAATAAACCTGATCTCTATTTCTATTGTCTGAGTTATTACATATTAAATAGTATCGGATCTCTGAAGAACCACATCCTTCCATTTTAAATGTTAACTCTCAGTGTTTTCTGGGTACAGTTATCCATCAACATCCAGAGCAGGACTACTGAAGTACCAACATCTGATCTGAATTCAGCTATAGGTAGACTTTCTTCAGATATCTCTTGGGTCTTAGATGTGTAGAATCATACAGTTACAGAATCATACTCAGGTTAGAATGGATCTTGGGAGGTAATGTAGTTCAACCTCTTAGTCAAAGCAGGGTCAATGTTGGATTCAAACCCAGTTGTTTACTTTCCACTGTCCATATGAGTCTTGAAAACTTCCAGGGACAATGATCCTGTTGCCTTCCTGGGCATCCTGTCTCAATAATCATTATCCTCACTATGCAGATTCTATTCTTTATATCCACTTGGAACTTGCCCTGTTTCAATTTATTACCAGTCCTCCACAGTGCACATTACTCAAGAGCCTGGCCCTATCTTATTATTAGCCTCTACTTAGATATTGTCAAACTTCTACTTCCTCTTCTCCAGGCTGCACAAGCTCTGTTCTTTCAGCCTCTCCTCACAAGTTAAGTGCCCAAGACACCAACCATCTTGATGGTCTTCTGGACTCTGCTATACTCACTCAGCTTTATGAATGCTTCTTATACTAGGGGTCTGAAAACTGAACGCAGTTTTCCTAGTGTGATGTGCTGAGCAAAGGGCAATAATCTCTTTGCTCGATCTATGCCTAGCCTGGTGTGCTGTGAGCTTTTCTGCCACGGCACACAGCTGACTGGCCGACTGCTCACCATGTTCTTTTCAGCACAGCTGCCTTCTAACCAGGCACCAGTCTATACAGCAGCAGGGTATCAGGCATGGGACTTTGTAGATATCATTGTGGATTTCATGAGAATCTTGTTAGTCCATCCCTCCAGCCTGTCTAGAAAATCTGAATAGCAGCCCTGCCAGGACCCCCCAGCACAGAGTCACCCACAAATTTGCTGAGCGTGCCCTTCAAATAATCCTACAGGTCATTAATAAAAATACTAAGCAGGACATGTCCCAGGATTAAACACTGAGGAACTCTTGTAACAGGTAGAATACAAACTGCTAGCCACTAATTTTTGAGTGTGAAGACCCAACCAATTTTTTCAGCTACCTAGTGTCCACCCATCTAGCCCATACTGTCCCAACAAGGATGCCATGGGAGACGGAATTCAAAGTCTTGCTAAAGTCAAAACAAACTGCATCAACCATAGTCACAGATCTGGTAACTTCATCAAGTCAATCAAGTTGGTCAAGCATGATTTACCCTTGGTAAATACATGTTGGCAAACCCATTCACAACTGGCTTCTAAGAACACTTGCTCTATGATTTTCCCAAGAATCAAAGTGAGGCTGATTGACCTTTATTTCCCTTGGTTGTTCTTCTTGCCTTTCTGAGGATGACACTATTTGCCTTTCTCCAGTTCTAATATATTATTTCTGAAAGCAGAAAACCAAAGCAATATTCAATAAATCAACACACTATTCAAGATCTGGGAGGAAGCTGGCACAACAATTTTATGTTTTGCTCACTCTTCCTTTCCTAACACTCTATTTACTTTTTTGACTATCACTGAGATAAAGTATTCATAGAACTATCTATGTAATCCCAAGGCCTCATTCCACTGCATTAACAGGCTGCTCAGCATCCATCTATGAAAAGTTAAGACTGTTTTTTTCTAGTGTACTTCACTTTATATTTACCTTCACTGACTTTTATTTGTCATTGATGCCTCAGGTACCCTACTCTTCACAGTTAGTTCTCATCTTTACTTTCCCAAATAACTTTGTTTCATCACAGACTTTGTTACCTCACTGTTAATCTTTCTTTCTGGATCTTCTGTTAACCATGGCTCAAACATAGATTTCACTGAGACTCCATTGGTGAATGCCCCACACTTCAAAATCTGACCTTTACTATCTTTCGTCTTTGTTTCCTACCTTTCCCTTCTAATCAGCTATTCTGTGAGGTGGACGTTCTTTGTGAGGATCTCTTATAAAATAGAATAGATTAAGAAGATTAAAAGAGTAATTTCAAAGAGAGAGAATATTTTACATATAAAAAGCACCCAGATAATTTACTTAGACAATACAATTATCCTACTTGAAACTGTTTGGCATTCTAGGATTTAAACAAGCCCTTCTATTAGAGGAAGCACCTTTGCATTTTCATATGTATAAGTGGTCATATTTTTGGATTGAAATTTTATTTAGACTGATGGCAAATTTTGTTCCTGGAAGCTTATCTGGTAGTAACTCTTCCCACAGATCTTCCTGCAATCTCTTGGTCTAAAGACATAATAATAGCCAAGGCAATACTACTATTGCTGAAAATACTAAAATCAGAGTCCCAGATATGACATTGGATGAGTTCTGATATAGAGGAAAAAGCATTACCTACAGAATCAATCCTTTTAATACCAGTACACAGTGAAGTAAATAGAAGCTTTGTTATTGACTTCAATTGGATTTCACCTCTAGATAGTTCTGAGAAACTTCTTATCCACAATAAAAAGCCTACTGCTGGCTTTATTTAGCATGTTACATCTGATAAGGTTTCAGTTCAAGGTGATATAGCTTCAAATTTAAATTCAGTAACTTCAGGTAGAAAATAAATATGTTGCATTGTCAAATTATGAGTAGGCAAAAATGAGTGAACAAAATTGTAATACAAGGCATTTTGATGTTTTTGCATCCTTTCCTTCCATTGTTACAAATATACCAGCCTTAATCTTAAGATAGTTATTATTTAGTAATAAATCCCAGAGAATGTAAGACAATAATACATTTTCTAATAGTTTCTTAATACTGGTATCTTTTAACTATGGACCTCGCTATAATCTCATTCCCTGTGCCAACTCAAAGGATTTCAATGGAAGTATCTTCTCCAATTTATAGCTAGACAAGAAAATGCACTGACCTGTTATTGTAATAAAGATTTTGAGACCGTGAGTGAGGATGAATCACTTTAAACAGGTCTTAATTCATTTGTCATCAGTTTGAATCGTAGAGAATGGAGTTGGGACTGACGACAATTGTTATTGAACTGCTGCTTTGAGCACCTCTGGGCTGCTTGTGAACATGACATCTGTTAAGCTCTTTATGAAAGATACATGGTGTGCATCAAGATCTGAAGACTCTTTCTGTATGTCTGATAATGTTTTGTAAAGATTTGTAACCGATCTTCTGTCATCTGATTCTAAAACAGAAAACTGATGCTTGAAGATGTGGTTAGAAGGCTTGTTTTCTGTAAATTTGGCTACTTAGCACAGGTCCATGTTAAAGTACTTTCCATGGACTTATAAAAGCCTAATTTTGGACCATTTAGTATAAAGGCTTTCTTAAGATTTGTTTGCATGTTCATTTTAAATTGATATTAGTAATTTATCAGTTAAATTAAGATATTTATTACACTTTTTCTATTATTTACTCCAACACTTTGCAAGTCTTTTATCAATTCTGAGCATAATTTAAAAGGTACGTCAATTAACTTTTTATCTTCATTCAAATGGGTTTCTGATTATTACTTTACTTTTTCTTTACATTTTTATGCAATTTGTCTGGAGTTTTTAAATTTCTTTTAAGATTTACAGAATGAAGAGAAATTAAAATAGAACTAATAGATTGTATGATGCACCTAGTGGTGAGGAAGGCCTTGCCTCTTTTAGTTTCTATTTCCTTTTGTTTATAGTAATAGATTTAAGACTTTTTAAGTCCATTTTAGGTAGATAAGAGCAAGCTAAAGTAGTACCTTATTTGTTATCAGAGCATGTATATAATGGACTTTTGGAAATCTCGACTTTCATGCTATTTAAATATTGGAATAATGCTGAGTAATTTTTTTCTTAAATCAGTAATAATTTGATTTAGTTTGACTTACTTTTTCAGTATGTTGGAAAAAAAAAATGAGTAGCCTACCACAGGGGATTTCAGTGTCCTGCAACAAAGTAATAAATACAGCCTTTTCATGGATAACTTCTAAATAATATTTTATTTTCTATTCTCTTTTTATGAATATGCATGCTTTGATTAAAAACTGATACTTCTTCATTGAAGAACTCATGGTTTATCTCCTAGTTAGGTCCCATAGTCATTTGTGTGTAGTTCAGGAAGACTATGTCATCAATGTTTATTTTCTTTCTGTTAATTGCTAGAGCCTTTACAATAAAACAAGCCCTCCTTTACATATTGTAATTTACCACAGAAGATATATAGTTCTAGAATGCCAAATAACTCCCCTTTTCTTTAAAGTCTTTAAAGGCCCTGGAAAGATTCTTGGTTTATCTGTAATGCATCACTGCGCAGTATGAGGGGCTAGAGGATTATAAACCCTTGGAGCTGTCATTAACTAGCATTCCCACAAAAGGTGCTTACCACTCATTCCTGCCCTCACTCCACCACTGTGCAGTGAACCACACTGGAGAACTGATGGAGCTGAAAAATAACCATTTCTTTCTGCTGTGTGAGTTTTGAGCAGGATCATTTTCTTAATCTTTTTCACCACTACAAAAATTGTGCTGGCGTAGGGCAGGCTGTGGCATGGGGACAGGAGTGAGTGAGGGAGGGAGGACATTACCAGCAGCAGTAGCATCTTAAAAAACTACATCAAACTACAGTTGAAACCTCTTCTTTTTACTGAATAATGGCAATTTTTGCATGCATTCCTGGTTTATTTTGCAAGATTAGTCAGTTCTGTGGTACAATAAAGTTCCCACAGTTTTCCACTGTAGACTACCCTGAAAGTTGTACATTTGCTGTAAATGAACTGTGTTTGGAGGAAAAGTTACAGGGTAAGGTACTTTGGTGAAATACAAACAAAATCAAGGACAAGTTTCCACCCCTGATGTAAATGGAGGTGAAAGCAGAGGAAAAGATCTGTGGTGGGAGGAAGAGGCAGTGCAGCTGTGCAACTATATGCAGCTGCACTGCAGGATGAGGGAGACAGTATTGCTGTTGAGTATGAGTGGTAAACCTGGGTGCCCTTAGCACACCTGCACTTCAGTATAATTAGTAGTGAACTCTTACTTTTAGAGACAAATTACACTTATTTTTAACTGTCTAAAGAGCAGGGGGGTACTAGGGTAGCAGGCTAGCTCCCTCCATACTCATTGGAGAGGGAGAGAGAGAGACAGGTGATATAAATCACACTACTTCCTCTGAGTTTAGACCAGGCAGCTAACTTTTTTGTGATCATGTCACACAGACATTCATGGTTGAGTGCGTTTGCTAAAAGCTAATTCACTGAGATCTTAGCACAGGTTTTTGCTTGTGTGGGGAACCAAATTTCTCAAATGGGACCACTGGTTGCTGTGCAGGTAGTGATAGTATTTCACCTTGATTCAGTAGAAGACTCTCCTGCAAGGGTCCTTGCAGTGGAGACTCCCCAAATCTCTGTTCTGCCCATTTTTTGTAATCCAGCTGGCCATGGTCCTGTATGATCGCTCCACTATATGCATGTGCCACTGTTTCTGATTATTTTAAACTACAGACAAAACATCTGGTATGTATGTACAAAAGACTGCTCTACATGGCTTACAATCAAATCAAATGTACAGTTTGATCAGTCAGTAGAAACTGCCTGAGACTCTCTGGGACAGAGCCTGTTTCTCCACCCAAGATGCTAATGAATATATTTAAGCATACAAATTGGTCTAGGCACTGCGTGGTTTCCTGGGGGAAATCTTCAGGACAGTCCAAATTTTCCACATAGAGAGCTCCTGCATCAATTAGTCAAATATTTAATTGAAGAGGTGGCTGGGAGTTCAGTCAATCACCTTCTCTCAAGTTAGTCTATTGTCTAAATTGGTCCATCAGCTCATATATCTGCATGTCCACATAGGGACCTCCTGGACCACCCAAGTAGTTAATGACTTAAGTGCACTAGGTGTACACACAGGCCCAAGCCTGATACTCAGCTACACCACAGTTATAACTATAGTATAAACCTGAATTTCATACTTATTGTTATACTTAAGTTCTATACCTCTTGCCACAATTAACAGCTAAGCAGGATGAATCACAGTGCCTTAATAACAGTAGCACAGCCTATGAAAGACAACTTTCATTTCTAGTACGTTTTTCACTGACATGATTTCAAACTGTTTTTTTAATGTGTTTATTTTTATTTTTTATCCTAAAGATGCATTTAGTGGATCAAAGTTGTTGTTGTAGCAAATTTAAAGTGAATAGAAAAATTAAATCTAATAAGCTTTTAAAAAAGTTTAAAACATGGCCTATTTTCCTTGTGTAGGTAGATCCTCACTGTGCAACTGAAATAAGACTCACACCTATTTTCTGTTTCTACTGTTTAAGAACACTAAATATTGTGCTTACCATGTATCAACCTGACATATAACAAAGCTCACTTGAATGAGTTTTTCATAGCAGATACTCATCCTTAACTAATACTGTTGCTGCTGGCTTACAATAATGTCTTAATGAAGCGTTCACTCAAGTAGACCAAACTCACAAACTCCTAAAATGCAAACCTAATGAACTAGCCATGGTCTGTCCTTTATTTGTGTTCACTTTTTAATGGTTCTTGGTAAACAAAAGCCAAGAATTTCCTTAAATTGTAACAAACTCTGTTTAAATTTATTTGGAATGAAAAATAATATTGATATCCTTTTTTTCCCCAGATTTTTTTAGAAGAATTTCTATTTTTTTTTTTTCGTACTTGAGAATGTTACTTAAAATCTGGAAGCCTGGAAATAACAATAACATTAAAAAGCTAGGAGCTTAATGTAGTCTTAACTCATGCATTCAGCAAAGTGATTAATTTCTAGCATTTTTGCCCCTTGTACAAACCGACCATGTTTTGACCATAAGCTGAAGCAGGGTTAAGTGATAGCACACAATTTTCACTAAGAGTCTGCCCTGTGGTTTCAGGAAACTTCAACACCATTTATGCTTCTCATTCACCTGCTAGAACATCTGAGCTCGTCCAGGGTCACAGCTCTAGTATACAACTGAAATGGACCATCAGCTGACTAAAGTTCTGTGGATCAAAGAGTAGAGAGGGGAGGAATAGAGCCAGGCAGATTGATCTTGTGAATATAATGTCCCTTTGACATTTTTCTGGGACATTACATCTAGTGATCTCAGTCAATGGTATCCTGCTAGGCACAATCTATCATTGAATATTATGAATTTATGACTAGTTTAGTTACATCTTTTGTCTTTTAATTTATAAAGCATCAGCATCAATGTTAAGAAAAAGAGACAGGAAAAAAAATGAAAACAAGAAAAATCTCCTCATTGTCAAATCACTTTAAAACTGCCTCCCAGCTGTTAAAGAGCTTTACCTACATCCTAGAACAGTTACTACAAATGTGTAAACTGGCATCTCAGTGCTTCTAAATCGCTTCAGCAGCTGCTTTCAATGGGCACTTCTGAAAGAAAAGCATCTTAACTGAGGTGTTGTTAATGCAAGATTCTTAGTCTCAAAGCCTTATTCTTCCCTGCAGAATATCAGTAACTTCCACTGACTTTAATAGAGGCAGTTGGTGTCCTGCAGGGAAGAATAAGACTCTGGGAGCTTTAACTTAAGGCAGCTTGAACACAGAAAGCTGTGACTGAGGTCATCCTAATTCAGCTGTTTTACTGACCTTGAACAAACTAATTTCAGACCTCTGACCTTAATGAGGGGATTCCTCAACTGACATATTGCTAACTGATGTAAAGTCTACCTGACATAGCCTTAGGAGCTCTAGGTAAATGTATGTCCCTCTTATGGGAAATTCAAAATTCTTTTGGCTTTAGTGGAATTAGAGTTTTATGTAAGATTTTTTTGAGCAAGCAATTTTAACTGAGCAGGGCTTCAACTTTTTGTTTTGGTTTAGTCAGATCTGTGTGGAAGGAAGAAAGGAGTAAAGAATTTTAAATGCCAAATTATTAACTCTTTCTCTGATGCAAATGATGTAAATGGACTCAAAGTAGTTTATCCCACTGAAAGAGAGGGAAATCAGATATTGACCCTTGGCTCTAATGTCAAAAATACTTCAGCTAGTTTGTGTTCAAATAATTTAGAGCTAGCACTGTGTGTATGAGGCTCAAGCTTGGAAAGTAGTATTTGGAAGATCCAAATCAAAGCCAGAGACTCAGTTAATAATTAAGAAGCATGGATGATCAAAGCCAATGATCAAGGCTCGGTATTCCCTTGTTATTACCTCTTATTATCTGCTGAAGGAAATGCTTGTTTCCAAGTATCAATGATGAGGGGAAAAAAAAAAAAAAAAAAAGGGTCTGTCAAAATAAAATCAAATTTAAAGAAGGGATATTTTTAAGAGTAGTCTATATACCTATCTTAATTACCTAAAGGAATAAAAGAATAAACAGGGAGCAAATAGCCCTTTTTCAACATCTTGCTTCTCATACTTCTGCTTCCCCTATCTGAATCGTGAGTCTAGATCTGATCTGCTTCCTGGTCCCTAGGTAGTTTCTGTGACAGAGGGAGTAGTGGCCTGGGGAAGTCTTGTGCCTCTGGGGACTAATATGAAAGCTGCCTTGAGCTGCACTTACTTAGCTAGCATCCAAACCATTAAAAAAAGTTGCAGAAAGAGCCTGAGCTCAAACCTTGAGTGTTGTCCCAAACATTACACCTCTGACTGGTAGTGAGGTTAGAATGTTTTTTTTTTTTTTTTTTTTTTATGTCTATGATGGCTTCTCAGCCTGAGCCTACCAGTCCAGTGCCTCACTTCTATGTGACATGGTCAATATAGGACAGACAGGCTGCTTTGAACCCTTTTCCAGGTAGACCCTGTTATGTGATAGAAGGTAACTTGTGCTGGAGAAGTTCCAGGGCTGAGGTAAGTACAGGGGGTGAAGGAATTCTCCTTCCTAGGAGAATTTGGTTTCTCCTGTCACTGATGGCTGAGGCTAAGAACTTAACCTAGTCACAGTAATTCACAATTACATTTTTAAAAGAAGTATAAAAGAGAAATAACAGAAAGCACAGAAAATAAAGCTTATATAACAAATGTTTTAAAGCACTTGAGTAAAACACTTTCTCCCAGTAGGTGAGTGTGAAATGCCAAGCAGACCCACGCAGCTCAGGAATCTGCTCACGCATAATTCTGACTTCTATCTGCACATCAGGCATTTGGCATTTAAATGTGTGGACAGTTAAAAACATTTGGACCTTATTGCATTGTTACAGACACTAAAACAATTTAATACTTGGCAATATCTACTCAGAACATCTGTCTATATTACTCCTACAAACAGGACCCATGTAATCTAAAGTTATACACAAGTTTCAGGCAGAAACAAAATAGAATACGTGTACTGTCCCAACTTCACTTTCTACCAAAAAAAACCCTAGAGTTTGTTTTTCCATTCGATCAAGATTCTTAAAACTATGTGTTAGCTTTCACACTGGAGTTTATATTTTCATTCTCATGACCGTGATTTGTGGTTTTAATGCAGAACATTGATTTTGGACTGCTGAGTACAACTGCCTATAACAGATAGGGAGGTTGGATGTGTGCCTTCAAAGTGCCCTTTACTTAGAAAATTCACTTTGCAGAAATGACACCTCTAGTGTTACAAATGTTAAAGCTGTGCTGTGATGGTTACATTATGTTCTCTGAGAAGGATAAGCTTATTTTCCTCTGATTAGTTTTCTTCCTTTGTGTTATAATAATTTATTTCTCTTTTTAGTTAAAAATAATTCTCACTGTATGAAAATATGCTTCGTGTCAGAGTTTCAGCTCTATCTCCACCAAGCACAAAAACTAATATATTATAATAATAGTTCATTGTTCTTAAGAAAAACGCTGAATCGTACATGTGGATATTACAGGGAACTTTATCTGAATTAAGTAAATGACTGTTTAACCTGCATTTCTCATTTTGTCTCTCAGGCCAGATTATTTTCCGCCTTTGAGCCTTAACAAGTTGAGAGTAACGACCAACATTGTATAGGGCTGTTCATGCATCTATTAATTTATCTTTAGATGTTTGCCCATTTGGGAGTATAATGGAAACTGGTATTCCCTTGCTTGATGGTATATTTACACTGCAGACTTCTGCCAGAGTAACTATGTTAGCTGGGGTAGATAAGGTAAAATCTAAGACTGATTTAACTCTACCAGCAAAAACATATAATGTAGACTATAGTGGCAAAACTGTATTTTCGTCAGTTCTCTGTGTAAAAAGGTATGCTTTGCCAGACATAATAAAGATATGTAACCACAGTGAGAGATCTTTGCTGACATGATATAACAGTGTTACTGCACTGAGAAAGTACAGTTGGAGTAAACATAACCGTAGCAGTAAAAGAGCTGAATTTTTTGAATGCCCACTTCCAGGCAACCTTTTAATGACACAAACAAACAAGGCAAACTTTTTGTTTTTTCTGAAGCTGGGCACTTCCCTGTGATATCAAAAAAAAAAAAAAAAAAAAAAAAAAAAAAAAAAAAAAAGAAAAAAAAGAAAAAGCATTTTAGAAACCCCCAAAGATTTAGTACATTTTTCCTTCTAGACTCTTTGTCTATTGCAACTAGTTACTTTACTAAGTAATTTGTCAGGAGTTTATTTCCTATAAGAAAAAGAACCAAACGACGGTTGGCTCACAAAGTAAGTAAGTACTTTAGCATAGGAAAACTATGAAGGCAAAAAGCTCTGGTTTATTGTCTGTAAGTCTTCTTTTTGAAATTTACTCTAATTGGTATGACATGCAGCTCTACTACACGGTGCTTTTTCAGTCCAGCAGTGATTTTTTCACTAGTGTTTAGGGTCTCACAGTGATATTAAACAATTTCTTGAATCAAGATCTGCATTTGGGAATCGTATACCGAATAGTTGGGTATTCGCTTTACTTCAGAAATTTAGATAACATATTTTAGGTGTTGAGGCTCTCTTTTTAGCAGGGTTTTGTCAAACTCTTGTTCTGCAATTGTGACAGCTGAAAATGTCAATGGAGGGAAACCTCAGGGTAAATACCTCCAATTAACCATTAGCTCTCTTGCCAGGATACTGCTCTGGAGAAGACGCTCCTCCACAAAAAAAAGCATTAAAGGGTTCTTATCCATGGAGGACAAGACTTTACTGATGGGTAAAATGTACTCCTTGGGGAGAAAGATACTGAGTTTAGGAGTAAGTAGATAAAGAAGAAAACTTGTTTAACTGATGAGAGAATGGACCTAGAGCAACTTCTGTCTTTTGTGTAATAAATGAACTAAATAGTCACTGTACTTTTGGAGACAGATGAAATAAATTAAAACAAATATTCTGCTGGTCATGTGAAAGAGCTTTCCTTTTCCTTTTCCTTTTCCTTTTCCTTTTCCTTTTCCTTTTCCTTTTCCTTTTCCTTTTCTTTTCCTTTTTTTTTCCTTTTCCTTTCTCTTTCTTTTTTCTTTTTTTTTTGCATTTTGATTTTCAAAAGAAAAAATAATCATTTTTGAGATGAAATATTTTTTTACTGTCAGATATTTAGCAGGTCTTGTATTAGGTGCCTTCACACTTTTAGTTATATATTCTTTCACTAGGAGTCACGATAACGTATTGCTGATAAGATGTAATGGTTCAGATTCCCATGTCCATTCTCCTTCGTGATGCTGTTACTTCTCACCCCACACCCCATTTTGAATAACTTATTTATGAACAAGTTGTGTTGTTGTGCCGTATTCTTCTGATTCTCTTATTATGATTCTAGGTATTGTGGCTTTTTTGTTTTCTTTTTATTTAAATGGTAACTCTATGAATGCTTTTGTACTCCATTTTTACTTTGAGGTTTTGAAAAAGCAGAAGTGATATCAGGTAACAATCTTTTGGAAGATATCTGCTCTAGTATTAGTAAGTGTCTAAGCACTTCATAACCACCATTTTCAGCTAGCTGTTTTAAGCTGCACTGGAATTAGTATTTCTTCGGTCTACTGCAGCCTACTCCAGTCCAATTAGGCAGATTACCCTTTACATTTCTGTTTATCACCAGGGACTTACTTTTCACTCTCCTTTTTTTTAATCCTTCAAAAGAAAAAATAATAGTGGCAATTATGGATTTATTACCTATGTGTTTTCAAAGCTTATATTTTGCCTTGCAAAATTACAGAAAATAGAGATGTGCAAGGCAAAGCTCAATCTTTCTTCATGATGACTGCTGAAGAGGACAATTTCTGTTTTTTTTGGACTGTGTGTTATATTACTGAGATAGCTTTAAGGTAACTTCTTAATCTCAGCTAATATATGCTTCCTGCACAGGGCATTAAAAGTTTAAAATGATAGTTAATTCTTAGCAAGAAATAATTTGTCCAGGAGAGCTGAATGGCAACTGGATTCCTCATAAGCAGAGAGAAAGAATTCTTAATGTTTTTTCTTTTTTTCTCTATACATGAGAAAATAGCTGTGTACTGAAAAGTAATATGTTTCGCAATGGATTAACTGGATATATCACAAGATTGCTTAGTCCTGTAGCATGCTACAACCTGATAATTGTAGCACACACAATAGTGCCAAACAGGATTTCTTACAGACTTCTGCTTAGATACTTATTTTCAGACACTCAGACCCTCCTAAAGCATTTTCCTTGTGGAAGAAAACTTTTCAGTTTTTAAGCTTTAAAGTGATTATCTTGTTAGAAGGAAAAGTGGTATAAGCACTTGCAATAGATTGCAGGGAAAAAAATCATTGTCTCTCTTGTTTAACAAGAAGGTATGCAAAATAGTGACCTGCAAGTTTGCTACAGTACAGTTTTACTTTAGCAAAATTTATTTGAGGCTACATTTTCTTAGGAACAAATGTACTGTATTAAAATTAGGCCTTTTTTTGATTGATCTTATCACTGATATTTTACTAGTGAACTTTTTAACATGTAATAACATGAAATATGGAATATATTCAAGTGTGTGTGTTTGTGTAAGCAAGCTCTTTCAAGATACCAAAACACTTGAATAAATCTGTTTATTTTAGAGTTATATTTTTATATTGTCTCCACAATTGTTAGAACTATGGGTATAAAAGTCAAGCACTGCTGGAAATAATCTCTTTGTGGAAAGAATCCTGGATCATTAACACCGAAAAATCCTCTAAGAGTTCAGATACCCTGCTATTTTTACTGTCAAGAAGAGCTGGAAGGAAAGAAAATTTCAGGAAATTCTTTCTGTGGAAGATCTTCTTTTCTTTGAAGCATTCACTACCTTATACAAGTCTTATTGCAATATCACTGATCATCTGAAGTGTTCTTCTACAAAACAGTATGTGTTGAAGTCTATTCTTTAGCCAAATTTTTTCCTTATATGCATACAGTGAAGTTAGTATGCCTTAACAGTGTGTATAAATGCTTGAAATAAAGCCAAACTCACCTAAACCATAGAGATGTAAAATTCATGACAAGATACTGTGCCCAGGCAGGAGTTTTCTCTTTGTTCAGTTCTATGGCAGCGACTGCTGGAAGGTAGGTCCAGCAATAATGTTTTGATGATTGCACTTCAGATTTTGAAACTGGACATTTTTGAGATTTTAATTGCTATTCTTTCTGTTACTCGGGAAAGTTACTGAAGCTAATGTTATGAAGAATGTTTTCCTTGCATGACAATCAGGGAGATGAAGTGGACAACATGTTTTTCCTTGCATAAATCATTGATCATAGAGAGTACTCCAAAAGGGAAGGCCTTCCGAGGAGACTCACTGGACTGTGCCAAGAGGCTCACATGGCTCTTCTGACAACTTGAAAAGGAGCGATTTTGACTATTTTTCTTCTGTCTGGACTTCAACAACATTGACAGGAGTAGGAATTTTACAAATTGTACCTCAAAAACAAAAACTGCCCCAGGGGCTGGGACAAAACTAGATCCAACAGAAGGAAAACAAGACCCAAAGGATCTGTGGTCTTTCCTTCTTTACCAATTCTAACATATTCCAATTCCACGTATTGTTTAAATATTGGAGATCATATTGACTCCTTTCACTGTATAGGTGAGTCTTCTCTGCCTCTGCTAATGTAGCATTGTAGAGCTTAAAATCTGTCTGTGCTAGTGCTTAAAATTACATTGAGCAAATAATGTTTAGAATCACAATTTCTTCTTCAGTAAAAGTGAACGCTCTAAAAGATTTCCATTTGATAATGGTGCACTGCACCTTGATACCTACTAAAGATTTCCAATTATAGCCTTTAAATACTAATCATAGAAATAATTACCAGTGTAAATATATATTGCCATATAACAAAGTTTGCCACATGTCAGAATTTAGGAAATACCAGACTTCTACTTTGCTTCCCAAATGCGTATGTATAATTATAGTCTTTCTTTATATTACCACGCAGTACTATCTTGATTAGCTTTGCCCTCAGTCTGTTTATAGGTTGCCACTGAGAAGAATGGACAATTATACAATACTGTGCATCTTCATCATTCAGTACATTAGCCAATGCCATTTTTAATGCACAATATCAAAATATTGCTAGGAATATATATTTGTAGGTATATTTGAAGGGTATGAACACACACACACATGTGTATAATATATGTGTAGAGTTTTTTATGGAGTATTATGATTTACTTAGCTAGTTCATTAACTTACAATGAATAAGTACAAAGTTGGATTCCCCTTTGCCCTCAGCTTTTGTCCAAATTTGAACAGACTTTGATGAGAAAGTGAGGTAAGCCTGGCTAAACTTCAATTCCCTATTGTCAAGTAAGGAAGTGTTAAAATACCATAATAAAAAGTTCATTTTTCCCACCTAAAAAAATATTTCAGTGTGATATATGTGTTTATATTGGTCTTCCTCTTCCTTCTCTCCCTCCCTCCCTCCCCTCTCTAAGCTCCTTTTCAGCAATCACTGAATCATTTAAACTGAATATCCATATATCTGCCCGCAGTCTTGACTTATGTGGTATGGACAAGCAGATGAAAAAATCTACATATTTTTTTTTTTATCATCTTGTGTGATTTGGTTTGTCCAAAGAGAAAATAAATGTCCTTTCCAAGATATGGGGCATCTCTGCAGCCACGAGCAGATCCGCAGGTGATGTGGACAGGCTGGGCAAGGGCAATCTAAAATATGGGCTGAGAAGGTCAGGAATGGGACCTGGGCCAGGTACATGCAATTAGCCTCCAGTCTGACTTTTTTTCTTCACAAGGCACTGACATTACACAGTTCATCTGGCACTGAAGGTGTCAGGCCAGCTCTATGCATTCAAGGCAGTTGCTCTGTTTGTGTGCAGTAAGTCTGAAACACTGATGCTTATGAACAAACCCATTTATACACTGCCTGGGATCTTTTGCCTTTTAGAAAGATCTGGACACTAGAGCCTGAAGATAGAGCTGTCCTAAGCTTTTCTGTATTGAATCAAGGTAAAAAAATCTGTATTAACAGGAGCCAAAACTTTACATTGTGTCAGAAGAATGTCACTGAAATCTATTCTTTGCAGGAAAATTCCCCTGTTTTCTAACATAGTTATAATACTGATTCAGTATAGTATGCTGGAAGTGAAGCAGAGTCTTACACTTTAGCCTTCTAATTTAAATGGAATAAAAGAATTTAAATAAAATTTAAGAGTTTGTTGAATCAGGTCTAACAGCTTAATCCCATAAAATTGTGTTCTTTTCATGCTCATAAATCCAAGTATTCTGCCTATTTTCATTTTAAGGTTCCCTATATAGCAACACAATTTCCAAGCATTGTGAAAGCATCTTTAAACAATACAAAGGATATTTGAAACATGTAGTTAAAATACCTGTGATCACACATTAAAATAACGTATCATTGTTTTTGCATATGCCATACCACTGGTGATCAAATTTTTGCAAAACTTGACCATTAGCCAACAATGTGCCCTTGTGGCCAAGGAGGCCAATGGTCTACTGCAGTGCATTAGGAAGAGTGTTGCCAGCAGGTGGAGGGAGGTGATCCTGCCCCTCTACTCAGCCCTGGTGAAGCCTCATCTCGAGTACTGTGTCCAGTTCTGGGCTCCCCAGGACAAGAGGGACATGGAGCTACTGGAGAGAGTCCAGTGTAGGGCTACGAAGATGATCAGAGGGCTGGAGCACCTGCCCTGTGAGGAACAGCTGTGAGAGCTGGGCCTCTTCAGCCTGGGGAAGAGAAGCCTGAGGGGGATCTTATCAATGTGTACAAGTACCTAAAGGGAGGATGTCAGGGGAACAGGGACAAACTCTTTTCAGTTGTCCCATGTGACGGGACAAGAGGCAACGGGCAGAAACTGCAGCACGGGAAGTTCCGCCTGACCGTGAGGGGGAATTTCTTCCCTGTGAGAGTGACGGAGCACTGGCACAGGTTGCTCAGAGAGGTTGTGGAGTCTCCTTCTCTGGAGATCTTCAAGGCCCGCCTGGATGCCACCCTGTCTACCATACTCTAGGTGACCCTGATGAGCAGGGAGGTTGGACTACATGATCTCCGGAGGTCCCTTCCAACCTCACTGATTCTATGATTCTATGAAAGAGACATAGTGTAAAGTTAGCAAGTTGTTTTGTTTTGCTACTGGAAGAGAAAATAAATTAATATGTTATCATGCTGGTTACTTTCACCAACAAGCAATAGTTTGAAATCCATCATCATTAATAAAACACTTTCCTAGTGGTCCTCAGTCAGGCATTCTGAGTAGCAAACATCATAGTCTAGCCCAATGGATTGCTGATGAGAGAACTATTTGAAACCCTGATTTCTCCAGAACTGAAGGAAGACATGTATGTTGGATGGCACTGATATCCTCCAAAGTGAGGTGTGATGTTAGAACAGCCCCTGCCCACCTTTTATGAACTGTGTAACCCTTCATCACCTGTATGCTAACAATATTACTTCAGAAGGAGGACTCTTTAGTTCAAACTCTTTTTATTCCAGAGGAAACAGGAAAAAACAAAAAACAAATAAACAAAAAACCTGAGATCTGTCAATGAACCACGTGCTTTGGAAACTATTTCATGTTTTTATAGCACACATTAAAACAACAATTTCTTCTTGCAATCTACTGCTGAGTCTCCTTGAGTGCTTGATAGTGCAGTCTGACACAGAGCAGCACTTATTTCTGCAGTCCAGTTTCAGGTCACTTTCAGATCAGAATGACAAAGGAAATAAGCATGTGTGCTTATTAATTGTGCCACACTACACTTCAAGTTTTCTTAATATTATCCAACAGATCACACCATGAACTAACTGACCAGAACTGTAATCTTTCCTGAGAGTCTTATCACATATGGAGTGTGATGTGGACATACCATTCCTCAATGTGCATGTTAAAATACACTCTCTTTTTGCTATTGCTGGCCATTCTGATGTTTTCAGCAGAGTTTTGGAATGGTCTCCACGACTATTTTTAATAGTATTCAGTAAAGCTTTGTTCAGTTTCTCAAGCTTGTTAGAAAGCCATTTAAGGCACAGACAAATCAGTAAATGAATGGCTTGCAGGACTTGTAAAAAGCTTAAAAAGCAGATCTATAAAAAGCAGATTATCTTCAGGGTTATACATGGGAAGTCATGGTCCATCATTAAAAAAAGCAAACTAAAATACGTGACTTGTTTCATTATTTGTATAGCTCTGTTAATGTGTAACACTCATCATGGAACAAATGCATTGCCCTGTATTAACATTTCCTACAGACAGATGCAAGCAAATAACCCTATTCATTGTAAGCCATCCTTTCAAATTGAGTAACAGGGAAAAATATTGCCCACAAGTCAGATCTGTTATTCTCCAGAGGTGCCTATTTCTCTCTAATGGCTACTGAGGAAACTGAGGGATCATTGGATGTGAAAGTACCTAATCTATGGAAGATGAATCCCACCTTTAAGGGAAAACTAAAAGTGTTGCAAAAGTCCACCCAGACAGAGTAAGGGCCTTGGAAAAAGCCAGGACTGCAGCAAGAAATAGCGGCAGAATTTGAAGAAAGTAAGATTAACTCGATGGTCACCAGGGACTAACAAAATGTGGCATAAGTTGGATATTTTTTTGTAGAGTAATAAAATTACTCTGACTATGTAAGAGGATGATAAATATACAAGTTGAAAGGGATTCATTTTGAAAAGGAGAAAATGTAGGATAGAGTCAGAGAGTGTAGAATTAGTTCCTCCAGAACCACTAATAACTCTTATTGTATGTTTGTCCTTCTACCAAGATAGGTCAAACAAGAAGCTTCTACTCTACAAGTACAAGGAAGAAAGCTCCTTGTAGAAACTAGGAAGTTTTCTGTTTCATTTTAGTAAGCATTAAACTAATCCATTTTTTCCATACTGGTAAGCAATTTTTGCATAAAGAAGAGCTCTAAGATAGTCCCCAGTGAATTTTGTACAAGCTAATTATAGATTGGTGAAATATAAGAAAACAGAAGTCACAATAAAATGTCCTAGTTGGATAACTTAAATCCAGCAAGGTCCATCTCTCTCTTGTAGAGGATAGCAGTTCTTTCACAAGATGGACATAAAAGCATTTATGTGAACATGCTAGTCATGTTCTAAGAACATGAAGTCATGAACTAAGAAAAATTTATTCCTCTAATCTTGGAGGTAGTGGTGAAAATTTTCATTTTTGTTTCTTATGTGTAAAGATAAGATCCAGGAGAGCTGCAGCTATAAGAGCAACACATGTTTAACATCCCACTGAACATTTATTTTCCTGCCACTTAGTAAATGCATGTGGCCTTAAGATTAACAGTAATCTATGAAAAGTTAAATATTTATGAAAAAAGTTTCACTTTTAAAATATCATCTGCACTTTTATCATGCATGTTTATGCTAGATAAGAGGAAATGTGTTTTTAGTCAAATGGAAAAGCATCAATGCTCTATTTCGGTAAAGACAGTAAATTCTTTCCCTTTAAATACAGTATGCAGGAAGTTCTCGAGGGCTCCAAGATCACTTAAACAATCACTGTTCTGACATAGCTGCCAACTGTCCCTTGGCTTTAAAAGAAACAGCTCCACTGTTTTCTGGAGTGTCTAATCTGTGCTAGATTGATACCGTGGAGACACATGCCAGTAGTATATTCTCTACCACATTGTATTTCTTTAAAAAATGGATGAAAGAATTCCAGATCATCACTGTCATTTTAGAATGCTTTTCATTTCAAATTAATTAAACAAAATAACTGTAACTTCAGGTGAATCTAGGTCTTTAAATATACATATAACACTTGCAGAAATATTCTGCTTCAGTAAAGGAAATTGTTGGTTTTAGGATTCACTATGCAGTATATACAGTACTGATCCCAATATTACAAAAACTTGCAAGCCTAAAGATGAAGAATTAATTAATCGAATGTTGGTAGGTATAATTTCAATGAAAGCAATTATAAAGTTAATCATATGTATACATAGCAGGATCAGAAATTCTATTAAAATTCCTTTTCATGAAAATCTTTATTATGTCTTTATAAAGGCGTCACTTCTTGCTGTTTCTTTTATATCCTATATGTAAAGGTTGAAAGGGAATTTCAAACTATTGTAGTTCTTATTTCATGAAAGCTCAGAGCAAGGGGAGCCAAGAAAATGTGAAACAGATTGCCCTTTATGAAAAGAAATTGTAATAGAAAATCAAAGTGGAATGACAAATGGAGTCTGTTTGCACTACAACAGTTTTATACAGGGCCTTAGATTAGTTTCTAATTATAAAAAAGAGTCACTTCTAAATAATAGCTATGTCTCACTTTACATAAACACCTGTAAAAACTCATTTGAAACAGACCTTTGACATTTGTTCTTTTACACTGTGGCATATTTTCTTCCGTTTAGTTAAATCTAAACAAAGGCACAAAATGGAAATGCTTCCCAAATGTACATTAAAAAAAAATAATTTGAACATACACTGAAAGCACAAAAGCAAAATTAATTTATACTCTGCCTCAGTTAGTACTCAGGAAAGTGTGTCTTAGAATAAATCATACTGTCAGCCTCACTATTCATATGATCTACATACAGCTAATATTTTTAGCAGAGGAATATTGAAATGTGAAACCTGGACAAGAAATTACTGCTGACTCATCCAGATAACAATAATAATTATTAGTTCTCAACAGGATAGACAGTCTTAGATAATAGCCATGACCGGACTTCCTCTAGGTAAAAGTAGTACATTTGGGTACAGAAGAGGACCCAGAGGGGAAATATAAATGTACAAAAAGCTGTTTGATTTATATAGGTCTGTGACTTAAAATACCAGCCTGGGGTTCTCATTACAATTGTACAGTTAAAATGGTAACAAATGTTCTTCTACATCAACTGATCAGTTCTAACTTGTTCATCACAGACAAGAGCTCCTTTGACTTCCAGTACCAGCTTAACAGTTACCATGCAAATGCAGGACATTATGATTTTTGATATATTACATATATTGCTGATAAAATATTTTACATGGTTTTGTAATCCTTCCCACAGGAGTATTTCTAACTGTATTCATTCTGATTTTCTATATTTTGTGGGTCTGTTTGTTTTTTTCTTTTTCTTCTTCTTTTTCTTTTTTTTTTTTTTTTTTTTTTTGGTTTCTTGCCAAGGACAGCAGTGATATGTCTTACTGACACTGTGTGAAGTTGTGATCACCTGCTCACATACAGAGTCAGACTTTGTTATAGTCCTTGTAGTAATAAAAGCTTTTACATAAAATCCTCTAATGAGCCATTTAGGAAAGGATATGAGTAATATTTGAACTTCAATGCATATAACCTTGACAAACAGCCAATATTGAGCACTAGAGAGGAAGATACAATGAAACCAATGTGGGGAAAAAAAAACTTTTAAACATATCCTCTTGTTAGAGGTTTTCTCTTCATCATTCATTCCTAATGAATGCAGATTTAGCTCAGTTGGTTAGAGCTTGGTGCTGCTAATGCCGAGGTTGTGGGTTCAATCCCTGTATGGGCTACGCTGAGGGTTGGACTAGATGATCTCCAGAGGTTCCTTCCAACCTTACCATTCTACAATGGAAGCAGGTTGAGATAAAACGAAAGTTTCCATATACACACATATATGCGTACATATACAAGTGTACTCATGTATTCATGCAACTCCCTATTTTCTTTGGTATGGCATTTTAAGAGAATCGAGATGGGCCCATTGGAAAGACTTAGGTATATATTCACCTACGAGTTCAAGAAGTTAAAATAAAATGAAGATCTGAAAAGGATATATATGTTTAATTATCCTCTTGAGTGGTGTGAGGCTGTGTTTTTTCCCTGCTAAATAGCCCATAACGGGGCACTGGGACACTCCTATCAGCAACTTATAATGGGCAGGGATCTCTTGTCTGACTCTCCACAACTGTTTCACATGGATCCAAAATTACATAACACTTTTTCTTGAGGACAAGGAATGGATTCCACTGTAGCTGAATAAAAAGTGCTAAGGGGAACTGAGGAGGAATGCTGGAGGAAATTTGATTTCAGCTACCACCCACCCTTTAATTGCTTTGGTGACTGAAGTCTCTGACCATTTAATCTTTAAGGCGCTAGTAATGTGCCCAAATGATGGGTTACAAATTTTTAAAAATCGCCTTATGTACTTGCATTAGGAGCTCTTGGTAGACTGCAGCAGGAAGGAGTTGCTATAGAAACACCACCTTAACGCGCTCCATTCACTGATGGCTGTAAAGAGATACAATGGTCCCTGAATAACTACTATTAATCCACATGACATTAGAAAATTATTAGGTTTTTGCTCTCAAAATTCTTACTTAAAATACCAGCATAACTCCCCCTTCTTCCCCCCACTACAATCTGCCTTCTTACCAATCCTGAGTTTCAGTTCGAATCTTCTCAGGCAGAACTTTGATTGAATACCTACTTGCATATATTATTTTGTTCTGTTTTGTGCAAGCAGTTAAATTCAGCAGCGATCAGCAAGATGAAAGACTCGACCAAATTAAACAGAACCAGTTGCCTCATCCCCCCCCCCCCCAAAAAAAAAAAAAAGTTTCACAAACTGGCAAAATAACTTGTGAGTACCAGTTGTTTAGAGTAATAGTTGTAAAAAAAAGAACCTTTGGTTTCATATTCCTAGAGTTTTTCCTATGTGATTTAGATTGTCTAAAACCTATCTGAGTCCCAGTTCACCTGCTTTCCAGAATTTTCCTCCTTAACCCATTAGGTGATGAAATGTACTCTTTCAGCCATTCCCTATTCAGCATAGCACTATTCAGCATAACACTGTTCAGGTTGTAAAGATCCTCAAGGGTTTAATCAGCTGTGAGTAGTCAGAAGTGCATGTGCAGTACAATTTATCCCCAATCCTGAGTATTATTGTGATTCAATTTGGGATGAAAATCCTGAAGAAAAAAATAAAAGTTAAAGCTACGTGGGACTAAAATTAAGTCTAAATAATCTCATGTCTGACAACTAACCTCAGTCTAACATTAAAGCATTCATTCAGCAAGAAGATAACTTGCCTTGTACACTATCATCAGCCTGAGGAGAAGCTTAAATCCACCTCACATTTTACCTTGGTAAGATCATTTTACCTTGGTAAGACTGTTTTTTGCTTATGCCATTCAAGTTATCTACTCTGCAATAAAAAAAGGCAAAAGGGCACCTGACTGAAGCCTAATGATTAGGGCATTTATCTGGGATAAATTAGCACAGCTCAATTATCCTCTAAAGGCAGTGAAGAAAGGGAGTGACTTAAGCTGGATATTTCTCTACAGATGTCAGGTAGCTGCTTTTCTCTGTTGCCTGAGAATGCAGATATTTTAGATGATTTGGGTTGGTGGCCTTCTCCCTTCTAGATCTGATAACCTAAAATCTTATTTAGGTAACACTTAAGCTTAGGCATCTGAAGGAAGAGAACTACTTTCCAAATTCCAGATTCATTTTCTTTGTTGTTAAATTTCCAATCTTGAAATTAAAAGAGGTGCATTGATTTTTTGATTCTATAAAAGCTTCAAAAATTCTCTCCCTTGTCAGAATTTTACATTTAATTTGAACAGACAAAAGCTTGCCAGAAACAGAAAAAGAAGATAAAACTATCCATGCCTAATACAGGAACCTGCATATTCAAATACACTACTTTAATATTGTCATATTTTCTCCCCTATCTCATAGAGGTATACTGTGCTTAGAAACGGTCAAAAAAAATCTTGTCAAAATCTCTCTCTCTCTCTCTCTCTCTCTCTCTCTCACACACACACACACACACACACACACATGCACACAGTGGAAGGATACAATACAATTTGGAGGAAAAAACCTCCAGACATGGAATGTTATGCTTTTCTTTTCTTAAATATATTTCAACATTTAGGGAGTTAAATTCCTAAAACTCATCTTGCTTTGTATTCTTTAGCTATGAAAATAGATTACAGAAGGCCAAAATGTTCCATGACGATAGTTTCATGTATTTATGAATAATGGTCACCTCACCTGAGTGATTAAATTGAAAAAAGGTAAGTTGAATGTCAGGTTCTTTACCATCATGTCATCTCACTTTGTTCAGACTAGACACTAAAAGCAAAGTTAAAAAATGCCAGTAGTTATTATATGAACCCCATATAAGCTGACATGTACACTGTTATAAGCACTTGGGGGAATTTTATTACTCCAGAATTTAAACAGGAATAAGAACCATCTCCCCATCATATACTCTACTCAGGAAGCAGTCTCTGGTCTGATGTAACAAAAATCACCTTCTGCTGTATTATTTCTTCTCCACTTTTTCCCATTTCAGTGATACTGTGATGGTACAAGGACTCACCCTGTGGTATGACTGACTAGTCCCTCTTCCTCTTTCCTGCTGGACTATAGCTTTATTATTCATTCTGAGAAGTGGTAGAATGCCATTTTTGAAAACAAGCATGATTTTAGAAGTTCCTGCTTCTAATGTGCTGGTTTTGGCTTTCTAATCTGCTTGAGGGAACCAGTGTTTCATTAGCCATTCCTATGGCAAACATTAATTTCCGATCTTTTCTTGTCTTTCCTTCTTATATTTCTGAAAAGATAAAGAGATATACTGAAAATATGACACATCCTACTCCACACAATTAAAACAAACAAACCAACCAGCCCTCTAAGGAAACTATTTTTTCACAATCTGGTTTTGTCACTGCTTAGACCTGAAATACAGAACACCTTTATGAATTTATTGTTTATTGGTGTATCATTTCACAGAATGGGAATCCTGAAGTTAAAACAAGTCATTTGTTCACCTCAAGCATGCCATAGGCACAGCAACTTGAAGTAGTTGTCTTGATTATAGCAATAGTAACTGAATGTATATGATCTTTAAATTAGTAACACAGATAAATAACCCTGACAGGTTGTGAGAATAATCAGAAATAGAAAGGAAGATTTTTTTTAACTATAGCATTTGATTTTAGACCATTACAATTATGCAGTGTTATATATTAAATGAAAAAAATGTCAGCTATTATGTCTGTAATTATTAAATGATTTTGAAGGTTAATTGGTAATAAAATTTGAAATGTCCAAGCTGTTCCAATCATAACTATTATATCATTTTTAGAATAAAGATCACATAACTATTGAACTATAACAGACCTCCCAGTTTTTATGAAATATGTCTCAGGAGGTCTGTTAATCTCTTCTGGGCCATCTGTCCTATCTGATTCAGAGGAGATAAAGACTGTTGGGAGCAGGAGAAATGAATTCTGGGACACATATAACTTCAGTAGGAATATCCAGGAGGGGTTGTATAATAAGGATCATTGAATAGGGCACATGAATGAGCCAGAAGACTTCTAAAATTGGAATTTTACTAAAACTTGCTGAAATTAGTAAGAGGACAATGAGTGAACTCTTCAAATTGTCCAGACTTCATAAGAAATGGCTTCCCTCATATTTGTGCTATTTATCTCATGTTTATTGTTGTCCTTGGCTTTAAATAAATAAATAAATAAGCCTTTATACAGTTATTCTTTTTATGTAAGAACATACAGAAAACAATAATATAACTTAACATGGCTCTTGGTCTCAGTTATGGTGCTTCTGCCAGAGAAGGTACTGTGACAGAGCTATATATCCACTCTTTTTGCTACAGGTTGTACCCATGATATAAAATATTTAAACAACCACTAAAGAAAGCAGCAATATTTAAAAGACCACAAAATCACGATGAAGAAATTTACTCAACTCTAGTAAGCATCAGAGTACCAGGGGCAGCTCAGCTTGGTCTGGTGAAGTTAGCTGTTAAAACTGTAGCCTGGAGCCAAAGAAGCTGCAGGGAACTGCGCTGCCCGCTGGTGTTACTCCTTGGTGCCGTGCTGTCCATGCTCTCATCAGGGGAAATCGTGACTTTCCTTGGCTCTGTCGCCATGACTCTGTCACACTATGGTGATGGTATGTTTGTTGTTGGTTTATTAGCTCACCCCTTGAAAGGAGAACTCAGAGAACTCTCTTTAATTGGAACTATGCGTTTTGGAGCAGCTCGGGAAGTTTTAATGGCCTCCTAGATGTCAGTGGGGAACCATACTTCTTATCAGGTTCAGCTATTCAAAAAAGCACAACCTTTTCAGAGTCTGTCAGTGACAGTGAGTTTAAACTGCTGTATGTGCATTTGCCTCTCTTTGAATGCTCCATTGCTCTGCAAGCAATATTGTCCAACGAGGAAAAGGCACTTTTATTATTTCAAATGTAAACATCAAAAGTTTGCTCTCATCTTTTTCCTCTTCAACTTAGTATAAATAACTAACTAGTCAAAGAGCAAGAACTGCCTTAAACCCAATATAAAAGAATATGAATAGCCAAAGAAATGAAAAATCTGAGCCTCAGATGTTGTAGCTCCCTGATAATACTGTTGTTATGTTAAGCCACTGGGTTGAGTAGACTGAAAGTACATGATACACCTTACTTTCAAGCATATCATCTTAGAGGCTGAAGTTCAGACTTCTACTTTCCTAATCTGTGGAATATCTGTGTGCAACAGAGTTAAAACACCATTCCAGATCCACCTGTTAATACCTATTCCATTTTTAGCATGTACATGGAATATTGTGCAAAGCCATAAACAAAATTTAAATATATTTGGTTCAAAATCATTCATACCGGCATCTATTCTATTCAATAAAAGGACAAAAAAGAAAGCATTTGATACATCATAAAAATTGTTCTACAGTACCAGAGATACTTATGGCACATCTCAATATAATTTGCTGAAAACAATAAGCTTACACCATCTGAATATTATAAATATATAAGTAGACAGAAAGAAGGACATTTTAAGTGTGTAAAGAAACTGTTCATGTAAATAGGAGTATATTTGTCTCTTGCTCTTGAAATGCAGAGCTTTATCTAACCAGGTAGTAAACATAATAGGAGGATTCCTACTGATTAGAAGACATTTTTATTAGAAGTAAAGAATTCCAAACACTAAAAAGCCCCTGACATTTTATTAAATTATTGTGGCCTGTTGAGGAGTCATGCATGAGCTAAGTCAGTGTAACAGACCCATTGTGTACTCTCATCTCATGGAAAATGCAAAGTGAAACATATCAAAATAAACCTCTTTCATACTACTTTCATTATGTGCTTTACTTCTCATTTGTAATGGGTTATGTATCCACATGTAATCAATTATAGCAACTGTCTAACATGTGGTAAGTCAATTATGTGCTTGAGTCTATACATCCTGCCCCTGGACCTGTGCTGATATGCATGTAAGAATTATTCACTTTCTCCTCTTCTAAATGGCTTTACAGAGGTACACTTGCCATTCTTTAGTTTATTCTTATAGCATTTGTTCCATTTTGCATTATTTTTTAATCATGACCATGACCTTGGTTTTCCTATGACCTCACCATCTGGAAGGCTGATACAATTACCACCAGATCAAAAACCAGCCATGCTTCTGGCCCCCAAAATATCACAAAATGGAGAAGGGAAAATAGAAGGGAGAAACTTTATTTAATTTAATATTTCAAAATCAGCTGGGAGCTGCAAGCTCCTCATGCTGGAGACATTCCACCAACGTGACAATTCTCTTCTTACTAGCCAGGGCCTGCCACCTATCTTAGCTCCATACCAAGATTGTCTACCTGTAGTCTACAGTTCACAGAAGTCCTAAGCTATCTCCTGAGATATCTCAAGCAGCCAATGCTTGGTGATTCTTTTCATGTATCCCCAAGCACTAAGAAATTAAATATATTATCTTAACGATGAAAGGAGGATATATTATATTCTAACATCAAAAAAATGAATGATAGTATTGGGCTTTCAGATCTCATCCAACAATAGTCAGTGTGCCTTACCAAAGCACACTAAAGCATACTTAAGATGTGGCAGAAGTTGAGAACTAAAATGAATTTTATGTGGGTGTCATGCTGCATTTAGTACATCCACATTCCTCAGGGTGCTATTGGCACTGTTACCAGCTGATGTTTGTTCACATAGCACTGGTCCTCATATCATTAGGCAGGAAAGAAAGTGTTGACCCTATTTAAGGTGAAGATGACTGCGCTTCTAAATACAAGTGCCACTGGATAACATTTTTGTGCATTAAAATCTCGTGATCCTGGCTTACTCTTGGCATCTCCTGGGAAGATAACGGGTAAGTGTGTTCTGTCAATGATTATTGCGCAGAACACTGTTGTATTTGAAGTCTATAATAACCACATTGAACTTACCCACACTGATGTAGTAGGTAATGGATTAAGTCTTATGTAGGCAGCTTTCAGGTGATGTCAGCTCATACTGAGATTAGATTTCCTAAGGACGATATACTCCTACAGTCTGCTTACTATAGAGAACATGAGCACAATCTTGCCCAGAGGAAAGCTGGCTAACTTTTGCTGGTCATGCCATACCTTGAAGACTCCAGGATTTTGGGTATATGTGGATTGTGTCCAGAAGAAGAGGGAGACAGGCTCATATGTAGCAAGTGCTGCTCCCCCAAAATGCTGTTATGTTCTTGTATAGTGATGAGTAATCTACGTAGTGTGCTGGATAATGCAAGTTGTAGTGCCAAAGCTTTAGAGATGAGGTTGAACAGTACTCGTGTCTGAGTGCAACTTATTCAGGTGCCTCCAACAATTACAAAGAGTGTATATGTTGGGTTCAGCAAGGCTCCTTACCCCTTTGTGACCTGACTTTCCTCCAGTCACCTGTAGTCATAGAGCTGGTTTTGATGCAGGTAAGTCTGCTGCAGTGTGCGGAGAGGGGCTGGCCATGCCTGACTGCAAGGGACTTTGGGAATATTATGTGGTATGTGAGAAACCTTGGATATAACACCTGTGTGTAATCCATCCTGAAAGTCTAAAAACACTCTTATAAGTACTTTTAAATAGCAGAGTAGTTGCAGCTAAGGGGCATTTAGGTACATATTTTAAGGGCATTTAGGTACATATTTTTGCCTTAGAATACAGAATTAGGTACCCAGATAGTTTTGAAAACATTGTTCAGTTCAATTCTTTCATGCTTTATTCTTTACAGCTGATGATTATACTAAATCATATTTTGCAGATTATGCAGAACAGAATATGTTCCACATTAGAGAAGAACTTATGTTTCTTCTCTCCCTTATTTTGAAAAGCTATCCTAGCCTGAAAGATACTTTGTTTTCATTCTTATGGAAAACAACCACAGAACAGGAGGGAGAAAAAAAATCCTCATTACCCAAGCTTGCAGGAAAAGAATATACAGGTACAATGTATATTGTACATAGAGTACAATATATTTGCATTTGTGTGCATGGTAGCAAAGAAAGCAAGACATCTGGGTTTTCTACTGCGCAGAAAAATCCAGAGAGCATCACAAAGCTCTGAGCTTCCACAGAATTTCCACTCAGCTCCTTCCTACCCTCACCGTAGCTCTGCCAATTATAAAATGATTTCAGTGGATCTCTGGCTGTCTCTAGCACTTGCGATACCTCTTCAGTTCTCTTAACTTCCTGAATGATTAAAAGCACCCTAGGGGAGTTAAAGCTGCAGCGAAAAAAGTGGAGCTATGTGTGATTACTATGTAGTTCAAAGCATTTTAAGCTGGATGCATAAAATAACTAGCCTATAGCTGTATCAAAATTGTTCTAAATCAGGCAAATGCAAATTTCAGTTGTACTGCAAAAGGGAAGCTAACCTGCGTACTATACTAATTCTTACAAAGTCTATTTGCCATGCATCAAAAATCAGGCAAGGGTGTCTGAGTACTTTGGGGAATTTTTTTATTCTCTTTTCCTTTAGCTTATCTTGCTCCCTTAATGCAGTTCCTGGATGCCTTACTTTAAGATAATAAAAAGTGTAAGGTGTTTGTGTTTCCTTTTACATACAATCTTGTTAAACAATGAAAGATCTAGTTTCACCATTGCTGCTGTCTATGGTGAATTTTTTTCACACAGCTCTAGATGGCAGTGCTGATAAACAACTAGTACATTCAACAGGGACAGATTTTACTTGGGGAACTGCTACAGTTGATTTGGAGTCCTAACCTTTCCTCCACTTACTCTGTTTCCCACTCTACCACCTGCAGCCCTATAAACAGTAAAGACTTGCATGATGGAAGCCATCTGTACAGTAACTCATCAGAGTGCTGAAGAGCTGTTCTGCTCAAGTGTTATCAATGTCTTCCAACTCACTGTGTATTTTTCTTATTGCTAAAAACAATCCCAAGCATTCTCTTTGGCAGATTAGTAAGGAATTCAAGTAGCAGATGTTCAAATCACTTTTTATTTTTTGCATATTGAATCTCTGTAAGGATACCAAAATGAAGATCTGTTTCTAGGTCTTTGTGTTAAGTGTAGCAGTTCAATCATCTCTGTTCTAGAGATTATGATAACTATGATAGAAGGAAATGATTGTGAATATAGTATCTGAAAAACTATCTACAATATTTTTATTATGCTTAGTCCTCCAGGGAAATGCCAGAAACAACTTATGATGATTCTTATTCCTATGTTTTCCCCCCAAAGAGTGAACATCATGTTGTGGGCAATACCTGAACAATTGTCTGCAGATTACGGCTGAACGAACTTTCCTCAATTAAAAATCTACCTAAGGTACTACAAATAGAAGCCTCCACATCTGCATTCCTCAGCATAAATTCAGCATAGAGAAGTCTCCCTTGAAGATACGACTAAAGTTGTCTGCTGAGATAAAATCTACTGGGTTAGGAGAACTACAAATCTTTTTGATAGCATACTTGTCCTTTTCCGTGCATATATTGAGGCATACACACAAGCACCTCATTATAATCTTTTCCAGAGTAAATCATTTTAGGTACATCTGTATTAGTATGGTTCTATTAATAAATTAAATAGTGCCTGAGAGTGTTCACAGGCATTTGAATGTGATCATCTATACTACTAAATCTTAGAATCCACTCAAGCACAATTTTGGCACATGCTGACTAGCATTTCCCCAGTAATTCCCAGTCATAGTTTAGAAGTTATAACCTTCCAGAAATCATTACCAATATGTAATTTGCATGTAGACAACTTGGTTTTGAGGCAATGAGAGTTTACAGGCATACTCACTTTTTTTTTTTAATGTACCAGCTAGCTACTGTGCTTAAATATATACTTGAGTAAGTTTAATTTGCTGATATAGAAATTGCTTAAATATCTAATTATTTCTTTCTACAAAGAAATAGATCATTTTCAGACCACAAGTTTTGGAATAGATATAGGTACTGCAGTTATAGAATCCATAATAAAATATGGCAGAGAAAAAAGTTATGAAGAAAGGCGGTGAAATGCACCCAAATATATTATCTCATTCTAAGGAAGTTTCACTGAAAATTTTATTGTGAAAAATTTATATTTGTCACACCTATCATTATGTTGAGTTCTTTCTTTGCAGGAAAATTTGATACTTGGTCAGCAAAAATTTTGTAAGTTGAAAATTCTACATCTCTTCAATATGGTGGTAGACGAAGTACGTAATGCTTGTGAATCTCAACTTATCAACACTAAAATGGCCATAAAATTAATATTTCACAGATTTCTAGAAAACATGCTTATTCCTATTCTTTGTAATCCTTTAGATTAAAGGAATTTTCCAGCATAACTGAAAATCTTTCATATATTTCATTTCAGTTGCTCTATACAGTTAACCTTTGGTCCTTGTACAAAACCATGGCAATGAGGAATATAGTTTGGCAAGCACATTTTAAGTCCTGCAAGATACATATGATTCAGAAGTGGCTCAGGTGAATACTATTTATGCAATTACATTGCTGATCAGGTTTCTCAAAGGAAATTAGTCTACAACACGTCACCAGTCAATTGCAAACTTATCCGATAACCATGTGTAATGATGATTATAAATGGCAGAAATGCAAGTACTATTTCAACTTAATTTACACAAGCAAAAAGCTTAGCTACTCATCCAAAAATAGAAGAATATGCCTTATAAAAACATGAAAACTTTAAAATTATCTGATAAATAATGCAGCAGAACTTCCAAATAATACAAGATTGCAATGCATAACTATCCTGTATTATTCAGGCCCACTGGAAGCATTATCAGTAAATAAGAACTACCTTTCCTTCTATCATGTATTTTAACTCCTAACAGTGATCTGACACTATTTTAGCTTTTATTTCTATTGACTAATAAGCTAAAACATTTTTTAGGCATCTATCAAATTATTCCTAATCAAAGAATAAATATTTTACTAGCTGAAAAATGAAGGCTATTCCCTTCTCTCTTTCAGGATGTAACTGTAATCAGAGCCTGTATAAATATTTTATTAATTAACTTGTGTTTTTTTGTTAAATCTGAATCACTGCAGATAAAGTATCAATTCTGATAATGTTTCTGACAGGAAGTTTTCTGAGAGTAAATGGGAACTTTATAATGCAAAAGAGAGAACTAAAAGAAAGTTATTTTCAGTTTTGGAAATATTATGTCCTAAAATGTTATTTGATAATAAAAGACATATTATAGAAACTGTATACTTTGCAATGATCAGCGAGGAGCCCTTGTATGAAAATCTGTGTTATGCCACTTAGCAATCTTTTAAAAATATTTTCCTTTTTGTTGATACATAAAGATAAATTTTTTACTGAGGTTACCATCAAATGCCCCTTCTTATTGTTCTGTAAGACTGATCATCTGCTTAAGTGATTTTTTTTACTTTCTGTGATAGCCTTACTAGCTGAGGAAAAAAAAAAATGTAAAGGAAAGATGTAAGAGATATCTGGAAAAGCATCACTCTCTTCCATGTAAATTTGGACTCCTTGTACACAGAATAATTAAAAAACAAACAAATAAACTAAAAACCCAGCAGGTCATTTGCAAATGTCCATACATACACAAACAGAAGTCTTGATAGTATTTTAAAATTTTACTTCAATCTCTGCATAAATTATTTTTCTTCTTTAGCTCTGGTCCCAGGGAACTGAAAAAAGTATCAGTTCTTATCAATCACAATAAGATCAGTCTCAAACTAGCTTTCATTAATAAGGCACATGACTCCTCAAGGAAACATGTAGATCTAGCTAAAAAGTGGGTGATTTGTTTTATACCATCCATATGCCTATCTGAAATAGGCATACAAGGAGGCTGCATTAAATATCTTAAACAATGACAATTTTACCTTTTATAATTTTTATTCCTGTGGCAGCTTTTATCAGTTCTTAATTTACCATCTAAAGATTTTTTTTTTTTTTAATCAAGCTAAAATTTCCTAGTTTGAGATAATGCTCATTCCTTATTATTCTGCCCTTGTTGGCTGATGAGAATGATTGGTCCCTATCCTCTTATAACATTCCTTTATGTATTTGCAGACAGTTATCATGACTCCCCAGTGGTCATTATGTTTGGGTACTGAACATCTGTTCAAGAGTTTATTGATGCTGCAGATAGTAGCAATATCTAGAGGGAGTAATAGCACACTGCACTATGTAGCCATTCTGGGAACCCTACCTGCTGGAAGGTCACTCGATAGTAAATCAGAGACCTACAAAATGCAAACTTCTTGGCCCAAACACCAAAGAAGACACACACACACACACACACACACACACTCATTTTTGGGTATCTTAAGCTTTTACAAACCATGGGGAATTATTTGTTAAAACCATATAAACTTGTAAAACTTATCAAGAAAAGAAATTATGCATTTTCCATATCTATATTTGACTGTTACGTTTTCATAGTGTCTCAAAGAATAAAGCCTTCTGTTTATTGCCAGGCATTTTATTCTGAATTCCCACGAGGCTTTGACATTTCTATAATACCTTCCATGCCTGAGAAGAAAACATTACAAGTCTGACAGGTGTTGACAAGCAAAACATTCGTTAGTGAAGCATGGTATTAATTATAAAGTTTGTGTCCTTTGTTTTGATCCCTGTTTTGTCTAAAAGTAATTTTCAGGTAAGAAGCACTTCCTTTTAAAGCATTTTTATTTTTTTTAAAAAAAGAGTTCTGGACAAGATTATAAAAAAGAAAAAAAAGATGATTGCAAGCTAAGAGTACATCCTGATCTACAGATCATCTTCTCTTTTATTTAATAATTAATGTTAGCTACATCAGCATGTTTAAATCCTCCACTGATAAGAAATAATTACGTTAACACTGTTCAAAATGATATGTAATATCTCAGTCAGTGAGAATTTTTAAGTGGGAACACAGGGAATGAAATCAAAAGGAAATAGGCCTTTGGGTTTCCTGAAGTTTAAGTGAAAGACACATTCACACAGATGCAAACACTATTACACTTTAAGAGTTTTGTATCATCTGTTAAAATAATCACTGTATCTGCCAGCAAAGTAATGACTTTTCAGTGGCACTCAAACTCTGCACTTATGTTTCTCTTCCTCTTTCTCAGTCCCTAAAAATGCATTCTGTGAATAATATAATTATTAAACAATTCCCATCAGGAGGCTACATTCAAAAACAAACAAAAAATCATAAAAAATAGCATTTGAATATCTAAATGAGGATCTGTGATGGACTGTTCTTGCGATCACCTCCTCCAGACTCAAAAATGGTCCATTGCCATGTACTCATGAGAAGTCCAGCAAAGGGGGCAAGAGACCTACATGGATGAACAGGGAGCTCCTGGCAAAACTCGAACATAAGAAGGAAGTACACAGAGGTGGAAGAAGGGAGAGAGAACCTGGAATATAGGGATGTTGTCTGAGTATGCAGGGATGGGACTAGGAAAATTAAGGCCCGTTTGGAATTTAATCTGGCGTGTGATGTCAAGGATGACAAGAAGGGCTCTAAATATATCAGTAACAAAAGGAATACTAGGGAAAATGTGAGCTCACTGATGAATGGCGTGGGGGCTGGGGTGACAAAGGACACAAAATAGGCCGAGGTACTGAATGCCTTTTTTGCCTCAGTCTTTACTGGACTGACTGGCACTCAAGAATCCTGGGACCTGGAGATCAGGGAAAAAGTTTGGAGGAAGGAAGATTTCCCTCAGTGGAGAAGAATCAAGTTAGGGAACAGTTAAGTAAGCTGGACATACAAAAGTTAATATATTCAGGAGCTGAAGTGGCTGGCTGATGTCATTGCAAGGCCACTCTCCATCATCTTTGAAAGGTCATGGTGACCAGGAGAGGCGTCTGAGGACTGGAAGAAAGCCAGTGTCACTCCAGTCTTCAAAAAGGGGCAAGAAGGAGGACCCAGGGAGCTACAGCCCAATCAGCCTCACCTTAATCCCTGAAAAGTTGATGGAACAACTAATTCTTGATGCCATTTCCAGGTATATGGAAGACAAGAAGGTGAATGGGAGTAGTTGGCATAGATTTACAAAGGGGAAATCATGCTTAACAGGCCTGGTAGCCTTCTATGATGGAAGTTCCATCTGAACATAAGGAACAAATACTTTTACTGTGACTGAACTTCAGAACAGGTTGTCCAGAGAAGTTATGGTAGTGTTGAATATCTCCTTCCTAGGACATATTCGAAAACTGTCTGGAAAATCATGATTCTACTCGAGGTGACCCTGCTGGAGCAGAGGGACTGGATTAGTTGATCTCCAGGGGTCTCTTCAAACCTTGACTGCTCTGTGATTTGCTATTGTTAGCCAGAGAGATATTTGTAAATGAAAGCATTCTCTCTTTTACCTTCTTATGCAGCCCCCAAATTCATTGCCATGTGCTGTGATAAAGATGTGACTCTGAATGCTGAATGTTGCTGTATTATGTTTATGTACTGATAGAGCAGTGTGGTAGTTTCTTGCCCTATAAAAAAGCTTCTGGCAGATTAGCAGCCACAATGCTTAGAGCCTTCCAGTTCGAAACCATGGGGCGGGCCAACTGGCACGGTAGTTATGAAAGGGGCATTCAAGCCATGTGTATTGCTAAGCTGCATGCTGTGAATGAGAGAAAGAGAGACAAGCAAAGTGTTATTGAAGTAAAGCCTAGAAAAAGAGCATCAAAGAGACGGGAACAATGAAGGGCTGCTGTCAGAATGGGATCAGGAAGCCTAAAGCCCTGTAGCCAGCCTGGCAGGTGGACACATGCTGCTGCAGATCGCAGCAGCAGGACAAGCCATCAGGATACTATACATAGTTGGCAAGGTTGTTAGAATCCATTTGGGGTAGATTAGGAGCCCTACAGAGAAAGGATTAGCAGCTGCGAGCATAGTTTAGACAGCAAGAAGGTGAACTGAAAATATGCAGCCCACTAGCATCTACCTTTGTGTTTCTTTCCTCACTGTCATCAGTGAAAAAGGCTATCATGAAATGAAATATTTTAAAGCTTCATTTGAAAACATCAGACTGGATGAAACTTCCCACTCTCTTCTCTCTCTGCTTTTGGGAACAGAAAGCGTTGCCCCTGTAGTGATGGAAAGGTCCCAGTGTCCTTATAATCACCTACTGTAATGTCTGCTCTGCATTGATGATAAAGCATGGAGACCATCTCACGTTTCTGTGGAAACAGTGTACCCAGGAAACACAAGGCTCTTCTCCATTTGAGTGTGTTCTACATTCGATTTTTCTAATTTCTCATAGATATACCAAAAATCCAGCCTGTAAAGTCTAGAGATCTGGGATGGTATGATTGTTCACAATGAATCACGTCAAAGTCCCATGCCCATGTTTTGGCATGGACTGTAATAGCTGAGGCATGGCTCTGCTTGACGATACGAGCTATTCAGTTTTCTGCTGTGTATGAAACATCATTCTGTTGACATTTCAGATCCGAGAGCAGACAGGTCCTTTGCACTACTCACTCACCGATGAATCTGGTCTCCTTTGCACTGGAGCTACAGTCACGATAGGAACTCTAGTTAGCATAATCCTATGCCTTTTCTGTTTTGATTCTTGTTTTCCATATCTGTAAATGATAGAAAAAAAAACTGGGAAAAAAAGCATTTAATGAGAAAGCTGCCCTTTGATATGGAGGGAGAAAAAGGGAGAACGTAAGAAAGTAGGATCTCTTACCTTGTACACAATGATCCTTTTTAAATTCTCAGGTAAAGCACTCACTTCAGTGTGTGCATCAAATGAAAATCGAGTTTGTAGAAATCAAAATTATTTATTTATTTATTTTACTAACAGACTTCACCAACATAAACTATCACAATTAGCTAACTGATTTGTAGGATCAAGACACTAATAATAATGTTTATTTTATGATGCATTTGGACTGTATTCTCTAGCTTTCGCTGATGACTTACCTGTTACATAAGAGATCAACTCAGAAGTTAATAAATAAAAACTGATGTGTGATCAGAGCAGCATTCATTTTACCGCCTGCCCTTCCAATCTTGACATTTTCTCTGAATTCTGGTAAAAGATTTACATCAATATGTAAAATCTGTTGGTGTGGACTTTTAGCTTGGATCTTTTCATTACAGTTGTTCTATACTAGTAAACTCTTATATCTGGCAAACTTGTAATTACCTGGCTCTATTTTTCCACATATTGCTCTTTGCAAATAAATGTTAAGTTATGCTAAAGAACTTGGGTGAACTCCTGCAAATATCACTATATATTCTGATATGTTTATGATTTTTCTTATGGCTGCATTTCACCCTTCCATAAAATTACTGAATATATATGCTGGTGTGACTGGGAATGATGCTGAAATATCAGAGGGAATGCCAAATGTTTTGCAGCATTCATCTTTTTCCTCCACTCCCATTATTCTTTTCTAATCCTCTTTTATATATATCCTGTGTGTATATATATATATATATATATATATATATATATATATATATTCATATATATACACACTTTTAGATGTAAGTCTCTTCTTGTCAGGATTGTTCTTTTGGTGGCACAGTGCAGCCGCATTACAAATTTTTTTTTCCAGTCTTCCTTCCTGCATTACTATTGACAAGATCATCAGTTTCTTTGGAAGCTAAAACACAGCTTCAATATGGATACCTTGAGACCCATGTGTTTAGGGGATATTTTCTAGATGCTTTTGTATATGCAAGGACATAGTCTTTCGCACTTTTCTCTACAACTAATATTCCTGAAGCTCACTGGTGTCAGTTTGGATGATATTCACTCCCTCTTTTCTGGCAATGCAATTTCATTATTTGCATGTATTTAGTATGAGGCTGCAAACATTTTTTTTCTCTACTTATGCTTCCTTCACAGTTCCCTCTACTAAGCCCTTTCTTTCTGCAGCATACACTATAACAATCTAGACATCTTTGTTTTTAAGAATGACCAGGCTCTATCTTTCCTCTTTTATTCCTCTTTTATTTCCTCTTTTTATTAATGGGAAATTGAAATTTACCTCAAATACATAATACTATGACCCATGTCAGCTGTTACATTTTTGAAGCAAACCAGCCTCCCTGTTGTTTCTCCAGTTTGGGAAGGGATCCCCAGGAAACTTCTGCAAAGCTATGCCACTACCTTTTTTTTTTTTTTTATCTTCCTAAGAGCTCTTGCTTGATCTGATATCATGAGAGACTTAATAGAGTTAATCCACTGATAGAAGTTGTGTTCTAATCTGTTTTCTTTTGCCCTATGCTTAAATCATAAGTTATTTTGGGATCCCCGTTTTATTCTATTCACGTACAGCACCTGACAAAATAGGGTGTGGAAAATGACTAGGAGTCCGAAGTGCTAAGTCCTACAGGCATGACATTTTTGCATTAATATGACACTATCCCTTTTCATTTATCAAACTGGGCATTCCATGAGGTTATCCACAGATTAAGTTGCTTTATCATATTTTGCTTTTTTACATCAAAGAAAAATGAGCTATAAATGGGGAGCTATATGATGAATTCAGTTTAGATTTAAATAGAAATGGAAGTTGAAAGCCAAGAGACAGCCAGGAGTAAGCTGCTAGTGAAAGTTGACGCTGCTATAAACCTGATAAGGAAGAAAGTGTGGGTTTTTAAATTTGAGATTTGTGGTAGGGTAGTTGTGGGTTTCTGTAGTGACAAACTGTAAGTACAGATTCCACAAGCTCCTGATGAAAAGCTTTTCTCATTCCTTAATGCTTTATGGGAACACTCCAACCTCTTGGAATATTTTTCAAGCAGAAAGTCATCATCATGACAACACTGGAAAAAGGAGGGCAAAAAAAAAAAATCTTTCTGGTAGGGAAATAAAGACATCTTAAGCTTGACTTCAAAAGCTCTCTACAGCAAACAGTAGCTGTGGAGATACCGTTTCATCTTTGCCTCTGGGATATTATTAAGCCTTTCTAGTAGCTCTAACTGCAAGAGAAGGGATTACAGAAGTTGCTGCTGTGTAGCTGCCTGACATACAAATATCTGGAAAAGCACAGATCACGTTTTTGTACAAGGGCCACTTATTAGACAGCACAGAAAGCTTAACCTAGAATGAATAGCACAGCACACTGTGCTAGCTGCACACAAACAAAAAGCATGCAGGACCCTCACAATTCCTGCTGGCCTTTTAAGTGCTTTGGGAGAGTATTCAGGCTTGCGGCTTCCCTTTTGTCCTGACTGTGTATACAGAGATTGGTGCCAGCTGGGGCTGTGCTTCTTCGGAGCAAGAACCTTGCCATGCCATTCACCCGGCCTCAGCTAAGGTTGTGTCAGCATTTCCATGACAAATCCTTACTTTCAAGGGTTTACAGCTTAATGGTAACAAAATATGCAATTGGCTGAAATGACACACACTGTTCCAGTGTGAAGAGCTTTGTGAGTGAGCACCAGAAGCACAGAGAAATAGATGATTTCAGGTGTTTCTATTTACTTCGAGCTGCTGCTCTGGCCTGGTAACTGCTTTGTATTTTAAAATGGATAGTATAGAGTCAAGGTCCTTAATGTGAGTTAATTGTGTAATTTGAAAGGGTAAAAGAAAACAAATATATTTTTTTCAATGCTTTTCAACAGGTCACTAAGGATTTTGCGAGATTAACTTGGCAAAACAGAGACTGGAAAATGAATTGCAAAGTAGTGGAAGCTGATTCAGAAATAGTGGCTCTCAAAGCAAGCCCAAAGTTTCACATTGTTAACCCTATTAGGTTGTATTAGAGCTGAACATAAACCAAACTGTGCTTACTGGGCCTTCATACACCACTACAGTTAATAAGTCTTAGGGAGTGGATTGCACACAAAGCCCTTAGCATTTGCTACCTCCTGTTAAATCTCTAGTGCTTACATGTAAAGACATATTTTGTTTTAAAAAGTACTAGCATGAAAAAGGAAAGTCACCTCTTGTAAATACAGATAAGGCTTGGTGTGAGATTATAAAGCTGAAGAGGCTGTCGTGATCAGAACATGGACACTGCCATGATCAGTCGTTAGAGCAGCAGTTGCAATTGGTTCCAGGTCAAAAGTGCTAAAGAACTTAGTGCTTCAATGCGACCACTGGCCTGAGTAAAACCAAGTAGGTAAATAAGGGTTTGTAGATTTGGATATAAGATTGTTACTTTTCCATAGCCGTTATCATAACTATAACACAATGTTATAGTGCTGATACTGTCTTTTTGATTTTTAAGGAGCTGCTCTATAACCCTGAAATGTTCATAGATAAACACATTACTGCGTATTTTAGAAGAAGCCTCCAAACTTTTCTTTCCTCCCAGATGCTGTCCTTATGTGAAGGGATTATATGCAAGATTTGTATGGTCATGTAGCTTCAGCTGTTTGATTCTATGATTAAAGTAGGGGGTTTATTCTGCTTGAATTTAAATCTTCCATTAATTTTAATCTTACAGGATTCATAAAATGTACACACCTTTCTCACTTTGCATTTGAAAAAATTCTATGAGCTTAGATACACTCAGAGTTTGTGATATAGCAGACTATAGCAGAATATAGCAGATTTAACTACCTCATGTAAATAAAGACTTTCAGAGAAAGATTTTAAATTCTAATTCCTTTATTTTTCCTACTTTAAATAACAATGCGTAACAATGAATACCGAATACTGTAATCCATCTCTGCTAAATGACTATACTGATACTTTCTTTGTTGATTAAATGTGAATAATACCTTATTATTGATTTTAGAAAATCCAATAGATAGAAATATGATTAATATGTAGAGCTTTGAAAAGAAAATCAGATTAATATTCTCACCTATTTAATCGAATAAGACATATAAAACTTAGAAACCAAATTCCTGAATGAACTAGTGGAGACAGCTATAAATAGCTATTTGCAAAACATATCCAAATTTCCACTTTGAAGAATTTATTTTTAGCCTTATTACACTTCTTCAAATAGAGCTTTAAGTAACAGAGCACTTTGATGAATAATATATACAAACTATAAATTAACAAGCAATCTTACATGAATTGAAGAAGCAGAAAAATATTCTGTGATTCTGTTTTTCTGCTCATTAGGGTGGATCTTTCACTTCTGTGACTGTGAAATGAATGTGAAATCAAAAATAAATAAATAAATAAATAAATAAATAAAGTAAGGCCGAGAGTATTGCTCTTGTGAAAGAAGCACCCACGTGCTATGCTTTCAATTGTCTTCATCTGCTTATGTTATGTAAAAGTTAAATATCTGACCTGATGTTATGGAACCAAGCAAAATCTGAGCCCAGGATATCTCTTATGATAGGATTTATCATCTCCTGGAGATACTTACAGAATCACAGAATAATGCATGTGGGAAAGAAGGGACCTCAGAAGGTCATTGAGTCCAGCCTCCTGCTTCTAGCTTACTAATCATTTTAGTAAGCCCCTAAACAGGTGTTCCATGTGATTTGTTTAGCTTTTACATTTTTAAAGCTAGTCTTATGAACCCTACACTCTGGTGCAGTCTTAGCTCACCCTACTGGTGGTGATACAGCACATTGTATCTAATAATATTTTAATTATTATCATTTAAAAACATATATACAGTGCGGTAAATTTATTTAAGCTACTAAAAACATCCTATTGATTTAAATATAAACATCTGATAACGTCATATTCATATAATACTGTCTTTATTAGAAATAAAACATATGATCTATGCTTGTTGCCATGTTATGATACTGCTGGTTTTTCACATATCTATCATTGAGTTCTTCGTTTCTTTTTGGCAATGTATATTCCTAGGATTTAATACTATCAGAATACTGCAACCTTAAAAGCTTTTTGGTAGTTGTAAAAGTCAGAAAATTGCCAATAAGTTGTGTTTATTACTTTAAAATGTTTCAGAGGAAAGTAGAACACTGTTATGAAGCAGAGGAGGAATGGCCCAGGTGGTAGCACGGCTCTGTGGCACAGCGCTGTTTTTCCATCAGCTCCTGCAAGACGATACTATCTCACTCTGCTACGACGTGTGCGTAAGAGTTGCGGTACTGGGAAGCTGCAATTAACATCATAATCTACTAGTTTCAGGAATCGAGTCTAACAGGGCTTTTTGAGGCCAGGACCTACTTGTTGAATGTGCCATATTTTGGAGAAGCTTCAGGAGTTATATTCATTTTTTCTACTCCAGAGAGTTGTTAAACTGAAAGCTGGAACTGGCCTTGTGAAATTTGCTCTCAACATCCCATTTTTTTTTTCTTCTGCCTTTCCTCCTTCCTCCCTCTGCATGTTCATTTATATACATAATATTATAACCATTAGATCAAGGAGATGATCAAAAGCTTCTACTTGTGCTTTCCAGGTAGGAAAATAGATGTGCTTTAGTTGCTAGTTTCATATCAGTGGTAACTGAGTAAATCTAAACATAACTATTGCACAGAGTGTTAGTCTAGAAGTCTGATGGTCCCCTCTGACCTTAAAATCCATGAATCTGTATATAATTGCAATAGTTACTTGAAGATCTTGTAATGCTTCTAAGAAAAATGGGTTGCTCTAAACATAAAATACTTGTAAAGACAAAGAAAAGTCCTCTTAGGCACATTGCCAAGCTAACACATTGTAGAAAATTAATTTTCATGCTTGTGCTTTCGACAAGAAATATGTCACTGTATAGAAATTGCATGAAAAGAATAGCCATTTCCTTTACAATATGTGCTGAAAAAGGAAACTTGTATAAACACTTTAGGCACAAATATAGTCTTTATTTCTCCTCTTTAAAAAAGAGAAATACATTTTAAATTACCTGGTGTAAATGATATATCATGCTATGATGAAAAAGGCTATATTTTAAAATCAATATGGTATAAGTTCTAGTCACAGGGATAAAATACTGCTTAAATGAATTTAAGTTGCTGAAATACATTTAATAAACTTCAGTTTCAATACTGGGAGAAAAATATAGAATTTCTATCAAATTAATATCTTACTCTGAGCATAAAAAATAACATTTGAAATTTGGTTGTTATATGAGTAGAATATTTTCCACTTTTCTTTCTTAAGCTTGAAATAAAATATAAAATAATAATAATAGGCAAGCATTAACATTTTGAAATTGTAGAGACATCTATTATTTTACAAAATCACATATATATTAGATTTTATTTTGCTTAAGATTAACCAATCACTAGAAGTAAACAAAATCTGTAATCAAACTGATGGTAGTATGTTATATTTCAGTAGATTCTAAATATCTAAATTTCTTAATAATTTGCAATAGTGTTTATTGAGTATATTAACATTTCTTTCTTTAAAACCTTTACATGTGAAAGGCTTTTCTGTTTTCCCCCCTTTTTTTACCTTTCTTAAAAGCAGAGATTCACTTTGCTAATGGAGACTTTTAACTACTTCAGCATTTCACATCACTTTAGATAAATGAACATCTTATGCCACAGAAACATGGTTGTGGTTGTAATTCCTGTGATTTTTTTCTCATCTAATTTGTCATTTCTTGAAAACAACTGTTTTATCTTCTCATTTGGAAATATAATCTTTACAAGTTCTACTTCAAGCCGTTCTGTAAAATTAACAATACATTTATTTGTTTAAATGTGTAGTTTTTACTATCAGCTATTTTAATGGTCTTTGATGAGGAAAGTGTATATATATGCATCATATATTCCTTTTTAACTTTTAAAGATTAAAAAGATTAAAATATTCAAATAAATAAAGGGAATTCATATACAGTAATGAAACAAAATAATACTTATGTTGTTGACATATTCAGTATAAAAGTATATTTTATTTATAAATTGTAACAACTAAAAATTCAAATATGGAACAGGCATATTCTTTGTACTTGATATATCGTTGAAATACATGAAAGTAATGCCTCTTTAGTATTCTGTATTTCAACCTTATAAAACTGGCCTGCCTATATACTTTTAAAGAATAATTACTTAGTGCTTAACACCCTTTCTAAGAGGAAAAATTGGAACAACAAAGCACTTTGAAAAGAGCTGCAGAGAGCTAGTTGACTGTGGAGTGGAAAAAAAAAAAAAAGGTGGGAATAATATCAGAAAAGCTCCTAGGACACTGATGAATTGTTCAAAATCAATTTTAATTTTAAGAACAAATAGTGTTAAAAGAAGTGAAGATCGAATGAAAAGATAGATCATTCAATGGAACGATCTATGCAGTTAAGAAAGTAAAGAGAAACAAATTTTTAAAAACTCACTCTCATAAATTGTAATACATAACCTTGCAGTTTATTCATGTACTGTAACAGAAAGACTTTTTATATCATATATTTAAAGTTATGGCTCTCTGAGTCAGTGGTGCTAGTAGCTTTTTATACCAAAAGCACTGGAAATATACGCCGAGACAGACGAGAGCAGACACAATATCTTTTAGGTACTGGTGGAAACGTGACCACCAGCAACATTTTCTGCGGGTCTTTTAAAAAGTTGCAGCATACAGTTCTTGCAGCACAGAAACTCTCTACACTTGCTCTACAAGAAACAACCTTTTAGGGCAGGCAAGTAGTACGCATTATGACAGTCAGAGCCCTTAAACAGGAGTTAGAAATAGTGAGGAGAAGAGGAGAAGAGTGAACAAAACCTTAGCCTTCCCACAGGTCTAACACTGTGCCCATAGATAACTTTGGGTTTATGTCGGAAGCTAAGAACTTGCTAAACATTGCCAACCTTGTTGTATATATCAGTAGTGAGAAGATTAGTAAAACTGTAGCAATAAAAACACTATAAATGCATGATTAAGTCATTCAAACTGGGATGAAAGTTGGAAGGTAGTAGAAGTGTAAAATATTAAGGTAAATGAATGAGTGCTAGACAAAAAGTCTGTGTCTTAAAGACAAGGGGAAAATCCCACCATCTACTAATGCATTGGAAAAGCAGTATAAACCTAATAGGGGATAGCATGAGAGAAGGAGGAAGTTACCACCTGGAGTGAAGAAAGTGCCTACAGTACACTTACCATGCAAGCTCAGACATCATGTCTCTAAGCTGACATCTAAGATGACTTCTTGAGAGATCATACAAAGCAAAAAACTTGAGGCCGAATAGTCCCAGAGCAGAACAGTCCCATGAGCATGGCTGGATTGCCAGCGCTAGAAACTAGCTTAAAGTCCTGTCCTGAGGAAATTAGCTAGAAGGTACTAAAAGTGCCTCTAAAAGGTGGTTTCTAAGAGGGATGCTGAAGAACTTGGGAAATAATTTGTTCTGGATATAATCTAGAGCTATGAATTATGTTTTGCTTTTCGTAATTGTTCCCCACCTTCTCTCTAGTCCACTGCTCCAGGTGAGTCTGAGTGAATCTGACAAAGTTACTGGTTATCCCTCTGGAAATAGTGGATCCAAGTAACTATTTTCCCAGGTGGTCATGTATTTCATTGAATAGCACTGGTGAGCATAGTCCTATTTTTTCAGAAATAGGGCTGTGACAGTGACTCCTGAGTACCTTAGGTGTCTGGTTCTGTGACAGTGCTCTTGCATGAGAGCAACTTTTGTCCCACAGAAACCCTGTGAAGACTTCTCCACAGTGTAGACTTAACTGATCTTGTGTAGGAATATCATATAGGGAAGCTCCAGGAGTCGTGAGATTGAATACTGACTGCTCATATTGGACGACCACTATTTTTAAACTCCAGTAACTCAGCGGTGCAGGAGACAAAGAAGAATTACTAAAGGAGTCCTAGCTGCACAGTATTAGTACAGTAGTTAAGCAAAGCTGTCTGTGCTTGTGCAGTACCACACATACCAAATGTTACTCATAAAATGTCACTCATAGCAGTGCACCAAGCTTTTTAATTACTATATTTTCATATATACAATACACAAAAATATGTTGCATTTGGTAATAAAACAAAAATATTCTTCTCCCTGAATTAGCAGTGATTCATAGGGTGCTCACTCTGACTTCGTTAGAAAAGGAAAAGAATTCTGATACATTTCTGATGAAGGAAGGAAAATCTTGAGGATATAAACTCATCCTGACACAACATATGCACAACTTTGTGTGTGTTGAAATGAGAAAATGTTCTTTAAAATTAGCTTAACTATTCACTTCAGTTAAAAAGTAATGCAGAGATGGTGTGCTTATGTGGTACTTTGGGGAAAAGGAATTTTTCTTTATATAAGTTCTTGTGGAAAGGTTTTGTTGCAGTAACTGGCTATCTTCTCTGGTCATTGATATCTCTGAATTGCTTTTTTACAAGGAGGGAAATTTATTGAATATTCTTAGAAAATTGTAATGAACTGTAATTAGATTTTCACAGACTGCTATGAAAAGTGTTCTAAAATTCAGTTAAAAATGACAAGATTTTTCCCCTCATTAGAACTCTCAGTAACATTTCCCCAACATCATTAGAAAAAGTATCATAGAAGTTAGCCTGTAAATAGAGATATCATTTGGAACAGAGACATTTCTGAATATACGTGTGTACTATTAGTAGTTACATTTCAAAATGTTTATTTCTACCTAAGAAATAAGAACTGTGTTTATATATTTTTCATTTGTCTTTTTTTTGCTCAGAAATTTACTTCTGTCCATTAAAACCAAAGTCTCAGATCATTCATTTCTTCTCCTTTTTATGTTTCTTCCCTTTTTCTTCATTGCTGATGCACATACAGTTTTTCAATCCTTGTGAGTCATTTTGAAACTTGTGAGAGACTGCTGCAAGCAATATCTTCCCTGATCATAACAATTTGATGTAGACTCATTCTCTGTGCAGATCTAAAGAGGAAAGTAAATTGGATTTTTTTTTTTTTTCCTAGTGGTGAGACAGCAGCAATGCTGTTACACTGAAGACTTTATTTCAAAGATGATCTTAGGATTTAGGAACCATGACAGTAGTCTGATTTAGGAGACTACTGGCAGGTGGTTACCAGATGTATTTGCATCCCTTTCTAGATGGTAGAAAAGCAGTAGGGTATAAGTAAAGGCTAAAGCTGCAGATGTAGCTTTGAAATGGTAAAAATGGTGCTATATATGTTTGAAGAAGGAAGTATTTCCTCTGTTCAGAGATGTTTTAAGGTAACACAAAGATTTCAATGCATTTTTTTTAGCTATTTTGATTGTAGGTTGTATACTCTGCATTAATTTGTGTATTCTTCTCTTTTTAATACCATATTATAAAATTTAACGCTTTTTAAGTGGTGTCATAAAGATGATCTTTTATTTTTTTAAATAAATAGATCACTTGAATATATTACTTTTTTTCTTGCCATTGTTTGCATTTTGATAGTACCCACTGGACCAGCTCCCGAAATATTGTGTCCCTTCTTGCTAGGCAATGTATTGAGTAGATTCAGATATAATAAACAGATAATTCTTGCCCTACAGGGCACACTGTGAAAAATAACAACGAAAATATACAAAAAACAAAATACTAAACGCAACAAAACTGAAATAGCTGTACATTTATTGGAAGCCATTCAGAATGTCAACTGCTATATGATATTTGGCATATTTTTAACATCCTCTTATCCATAAAAAATACAGTTAAAAATGTGATAAGAGTTTTCTGGTACAGATAGAAAGATATCGCTTAAGTCCAAATGTCAGCACTTAGGAAACATGTCCATTCTTGATTTATTCACTTAGAAAATTGGAACACTGTGATAAAAGATATCAGATAGAGGTCAAACTCAAACATGAATCATATTTGTCAAACTATTGCAAAAAAAAATCCGTATCTAACCTACAAGCTCTGTGAAGAGATAGCAGTAGCATCTGGAAGGCAAACGGGATAATTTTGTTTTTCTGTTTAACTACTGGGAAGTTCCACCTGGGATTTAAATTTGACAAGGCGCTTCAGCAATGATATGTGTCCATCTGAGACCAGAGAAGAGAAATGGCAATGGTCAGAGGAAAGAAAACATAACCTAAGAGGAGAGGAGAAAAAAAAAACTAAAAAGGGAAGACATGGGACAGCTTAATTGAGAGAAGAAAAGGTGGGGGAAGCTTGGTAATAGTCTTCCAACACATCCGATGAAGCAGCAGAAAAGGAATACGCTGATTACCATGTCTGTTATGGTGAAGATAAGAAAAAGTTTTGAGCTAAATTAAGGCAAATATAGCTTCAATATTAAAGGAAAAGTGATAAATGGGAAGGCAAAGCCAGGAAGGAAGGATAATGGGAAGGCATTCAAATACATTGCCAAAGAAAGGTAAGAACTGAAAGCTTTTAGGAAGAGGGTTAGGTAACCAGTCTTCAGGAACAATTTGTTTACAGTTTATTCTGATTTGGACAGTTTCAGATGATTTCTTGAGGCTGTTGGCAGCTATAAGTTGTATGTTTTCCTACTGGCTGGTCAGGGAGCTTGTGGGGGACACCTATAAATTCTGTGTAATATTAGAGTAGCTTGTCCAGTTAAAAAATCTGGAGTTTACCTCCAAATTTACACAAAAGTCATTGATTTATTTTCTGACTATCTTCATTTTCTTTTTTTTATTTATCAAGGGAAGAATTGAGATATTTAATTTTTACCTAAGATTAAAAGGTGTCTTTGAGAAATCCTGCATATATTATGAGACATTATGTTTACAAGATTTTTTTTTGTTTCATGAATTTGAACCATTTGTTGTTGTGCTAAAGTATAGCATGTACATAATTTTGATGCTGATATATTTTATATAGTAGGTATCGTTATTAATTTTATTTCAAGATCTACAGTGATTTTGTTTTTATTCCTTGTCTCCAGTGTATTTTTATATATATTTCTTTAAATTTTATTAAGAAGTAATATTTTCTCAGTACTAAGGCGTATAAAAGCTGACAACCGACTATAACTTTTTGCCAAGTGGAGGTATGCAGGTAAAGGATAACTTTTGATGATCTGCAAACACTCCAAAAACCTGAATGCTGTAATTTGCTGCCTACACATCTGTAAAGTACTGAAGTGTTGGAAAACTCCTATAGCATGAGGTGTGCCCTGTTTTCTAATGTGCTTTTGCAGAATCCTTTTAGGATTAGATTTAAAGAACCCTTTAATTCATGGTACCAGGAGACATAAAATTAATCCCCCAAATGATTTACTATTCTGTATAAATGAAAAATGTAACTATCTCAATAAATCAAATATTAACCACTTTTCTTGTGAATAAACTTCCTTCATAGAAGGCCCAATAAATGTTATTCCACATGCACAGCTTCATTACAAACACAGCTTGTTCATTTCCTTCTGTTGTGTCTTTTATGTCTTCAAATCTCAAGCACCAATATGGATTCTATGACTTATGGATTTTTAAGTGCACTGAGAGCAAAAAATAAAATAAAATAAAATAAAAGGAATACAGGGGAAAAAAAAGGATTACAATTTTACATCAGCATTTTTAGACATCTGAAATGTCAAAGGATTTTGTAATAATGTGAATCTCAGTTACGGTGCACAGTTTATTCACTCTCTTTCCTTTTATATTATGCTTGCGAGTCACATGCAAACAGGTTGCAATTTTCACAAATATGTTTATGATTTGACGTTGCTGAACAAATGCCTCATGAGGACCAACTCAAGCCAAAAAATTGATCATCAGCTGCTATGGATAGTGCTTCAAGTAATCAATATGTGTAATTTTGAATTGCAGCTATTTAATAAGCTACATAAGGCATATAACAGTTGTCCATCCCCTGTCTGGATGATCCTTCTTTTACTTTACCGTTCCCAGTTTTCACAATTATCACTTTCAATCTGGTGCAGTGACTGAAAAATCTGCTGCTTTTGGCAGCCACTTCAGTCAGCAGGTTTGTTCACTACAGTATTCTTAGGAAACAAATCCGAAGGGTTGTGAACACAGATCAAATTAATATATTTCAAACGGGCAATAAATGTGAATACATGTTTGTGGTAATGCTGAGCTGTGAGAGCAAATCTAGGAAGTGTCAGCTGAGCTGAGGCATTAAATTGGAATCCCTGAGACCCTTCTCCACTCATGTCATTGATGAATGACCTCAAGCAAGTCACTTGCCATCTCTGCTTCCATCTCTCTCAGTGAGCCTGACCTCCTTTGTAAAGTGCTTTTTAAATCTATAGTAAATTGAGACTAGGTGTTATTATTAGTACAATGACTATGTAAGCAAAAGTGACTGACCTTGCCATTCATCAGCACCTTAACACAGCTATGGTCTGGGCTACTAGAATCTGGTTTACCCACAGACATGCAGACAGTCTTGTTCCTTATTTTGTATTAACATCTTAAATGCTTTGTATTTTTAATGACTGACTAGATAACCAGAATAAGTGGGAGAAAAAAAAAATCTCAGACTAGTAACTTTCCAAAGGCTATAAATATAAAATTGCAGATCTTTCTAACCTAATGCCATATAGTTAAATGAGGAAACAAATAATTATGGTTCCTACAACACTTGGAGAACCACTGCCTTCTTAAAAGTTATAGGAACAAAGACATAGACAGATGATTTGGGGTTAAAACTGATCGCATATTAAAAAAATCCAAATTAAACATCTAACATCAATCTACTCCTCCTGCCTCGCCCCTTCTTTAAAAGGAAAGCATATCTTTAGACCAGCATTCAGTTTATTTCCCTCCTTCAGAACATGTAGGCATTGACACTGGGATGAAAATAATTACAGACCTTTTGTACTACTCCATTACTATATCTGATGCCTTTGAAGATTGTAGGAAAACCTTAAAACACAGAGAAAGTGAAAGAAAAGCAGAATGATGCTATCAACATACCTACAAAGAAAGCACAGCAGATAGTGTTTATTAAAGCAAAGTTAATTGATAGACATTATAGCACTTGTGACATTAAGATACATGAAGATTTATACTTTTTCCAATTGCTTTCAAATAGTAGTGACTGAGTGTCCAAGAACGATTCATGGTATTTTTGACTATTTATACTAATCGTAAGAGTCGCAGACCAGGCTGACTAGATTTGACTACTTGCTGGTTCTGAGGATGAGAGGACAATTCCACTAGCTCTGTTATAGGAACAGTGATGACCATTTTTTGATATTCTAATATTCTCCATGGGCACATGGCATACTCACATTGGTCCTGTTTGTGGCAAAACTGCAAAATCTTATCAGGCTGTGCTTTGAAAATCTGCAACACATCTTTTTCCTGTTCTCTGTGTGGCACCCCTTATTACAATACAAGACATACTGTGCGTCTTTGTGACCTGCTCTAACCAATCTAAATCCTGCTGAAGTTAGTGGCAAGACCTACATTTGTTTCGAGTGCTAGTCCCTTATGAGCCTATTTACTGACATGAATTTTAGACTGAGTGAGCTGTTCTAAACTAATACCTCTTATTTGCAATACATTTCACTGCCATGAATTAGACCTGGTCAAAACATTATATATTACCTTACAGAATATTAAGGAGTAAGTTTCATTTGAAACCTGAACTTTGTAACGTTTGGTCACCTGTAGTTATTCAGTTTCTGATGTATTTTAAAGTAATAGCTTTCAAAACAACTGAGAGGTGTTTTCCCCTCTTCTTGAATGTTAGCCTGGCAAAGAATAAACTCAAATGTTTCTAATTTTTCCTGTACAAGTATTTTGGCTCTGTATGGCCCAACTCTTGACTACATTTAGTGAACATTGGGTAACACGCAAACCATTTGTGCCCTGTTTATCTACTGACTGACTGGTATCATTGCTTCTTTCTGTTTGTTATTTTTAGTAGGTTAAATCCTACAGGATATGTATATAGAGACTGGCTATTTCTTTGCAATAGTCTCTTCTGATTTTACTAATGGTGACATATAATGCTTTTTATGAAAGGAAGGCAATTTCTCTTGAATTAATTTTAAGCTTTTAATTTTTATCCCAGCTTTTCATTTTTATTTTATTGCCTAGTGTCCAAATGGGGACTACTTTTCAAAATGTAAAAGCTTGGAGATTATTCCTGTTCTCTGGAAATTTAGATCTTTTTTCTATTTATTTGCTTTTATATATTAGAACTCTCTCTATACAGGCTAGTAGAATTTTAGGACACCAGGAGTCTATACTTTTTTTTTTTAATCTCCTACAAATACACACTAACAAGTCTATTAATATGTATTTCTAAAAAAATAAATACGTTGTTTCCAGAGGCTGCTTCTTTTTAATGAATACTACTAACAAAAGAGATTTCAATTAAAGATAAAGAGAAAAGAAAAATTCAATAACTACTATGCGCTTTTCCTTACAAAGTGTGGTATGCAGTGGTACTCATCAGAGAGATTCCAAATTTAACAAAGTTTAGGTCTCATACTAACAATTCAGCACATACATACTTTAATTCTTACAGTTCCAGCCTCAACACAAGGTGACAACATGAAGTTTTTTCTTTTTCCAATACCATTCTCTGCTACGCATGTCTATGGGCTTATGTGGTCTAGTCCAATTTAAAATGATTTTTTCCTATAGCCTCTCTCTTTACAGCATGATAGATTTACAGTCAGAAAGTTATGAAGCAGTAAAATAAGATATGAATAATGAACCATTCTCCATTTAGCTGCAACTTGTCATACTTGTCCACATCTACTTTATACTTGGGTTTGAAGATATAGACATCAGCAGAATCAAACCGTGGAGCACACTTCAAGTGTAAGTATTACACATTTTAGTAGTTCCCTTTTTTTCTTCCCATTGATTATTTTGGAGCTTTTTGAACTAACTGTGAAGCTGTGCCACAGATGTCTGCTGCAGTATTTTGCTAAGCATCAGTCAGTGTCTCAGGAAGAATATTACCTGACACCGACACATTAAGTCAGAGAGAATCATTTAAATTCTGTGCTTCAGCTCTGCAAGCAGAATGTAGGAGAGAAATATTTTCAGGTTCATTAAAACTAAATAAATCTATTGGAAAAAATATGACTTTTCTGAAAATAATGATCATTTTCTAAAGAACGGAAATAGTAGCACCAAATTTCCTTCTTTGAGGATCTTAAAATTTTCAGCACTATGCTAAAAATCAGTGGTAAATCTTTTAAAATATCCACAAAACTAACCTATATAGCTCTCAATGCTTTTTTCCATAGTGCCTTGAAAAAGGCTGAAAAATTTGGCAGCCTTAATGCATTTTATTTGTAGGTGTTAGTAATTAAGTAGGCTGTAATCAGAGCAGTATGCTGTTTCATAAAGTAATAACTTCTTTTCAGCTGTGGACATTCTGTGGCAAGAGAAGCAGGACTGGAATGAGTAAAAGAATGTGGCTTTGCATGGATTTTGGATGTCTTTTGATTTTTAAAATAGTTGAAAACATAGGTAAATGGTTCTTGTAAAAGAAGGTGCAGCAGAACAGGACAAGGAACAGAGGTGAGGAAAGATTAGGCTGTTTAATGCATGTAAAGTAAAAAAAAAAAAAAAAAAAAAAAAAAAGGGCAAAAAGAGACTGAAAAGGGGGCATGATAACTGATTCTGAACTCACTCTGAAAAGAAAGCTTTTCACGCTGAGGATACCCTTTCAAATTTTATCTAGGTCTGTGTGCACCAGGGACCAAATGTGAACTCTAGTATAATTCTAGGAAAGACAATGAAGTCAGCCCACAGACAAATTTTGTCTTAACTGTTGCTAACAGCTACTGACTAGCTCACAAATCTGTGCAGACTGAATGAGGCATTTAAAACTCCCAAAGCGTAAAAACATATCCACAGTATAAAGCTGTGTCTCACACCAATGACATCCTTGTGAGAAGATAGCCAAAAATGGAATATTTATTATTGTTACCAGTAATAGTAATTGTTTCCGCTAGAGTCTGTGGTCTGTGGTTCCTCTTAATACTAATATGGAGACTGCTCATTTGCTCACTTCTGCTTTTCCTCCATTCAGTCTGCACTTTATGTTCAACTCCCTTTCTCAGAAAAAAGGCTGTTCACTCTTCTGATCGCTCCTCTACAACCCTCACTCCTCCACTGACCTCTGCCCTTCCTCCTCCTGCTCTTTCTTCTTTTTTCTACCATCCTTCCCACTGACCTTTCCTTTCCTCTGGCTTTTTACTCTTCATACTCTGAAGTCTTCCTTAAAATGAAAACAACCCCACCAAATAATGAGACATCTGTCTTGGTTCTGTCTGATTTTCTGATTTTTCTGATTCAAATTCTGATTCTGATTTCCTGTTCAAAACTGCTGAGCTCTTTTGTCATGCTTCAGCTCTTACAAATAATATGTTATTTTCTTAATCAGAAAACTACTTTAGAACACTATGAGTAATTCGTTAAGCATCTGAGGACTGCTGAATTCACCTTTTTTCAGCGATACTTATGTAAAGATGCCTTATATCCAGTGAAAACCCATTCTAAAGATATTGAATGTAAATCATTTCACTTATTTGCCTGAAGAATCTTATATGGATGGTAAAAGGAAAACTGGATAATTTTTGAACTCTAAAGGTCTCTTTAAAAGCATCATAATTCTGTTTGTTAGAGTCATGCTAAGTGAGAGTGAGCTACAAACTAACTTAAATAATCCAATAAATAAGACTTTACATCAAAGAGCTGATATATAAAACAAACAAAACAAAAACAAAATGCTATTCAATAGAAACTTTTGTACAGCATAAGGCTGTCCAGTACATATTCAGGCATTGGTCAAATCTTGAAGTGCTTAAATATCTTTTCCCTTCCTTCCTGTTGAGATGATACCTACAGTGAAGTCATTAAGTGACACAAAAGAGTTTTGCTGAAACAGAGAGTCCTATCAAATCTTTGATGCACTTGCTTAATTTCACAGACAGTGAGTGGTTTCAAATATAACAAAAAGGGGGCAAATGAGATTGCATTGATAGAACTTTCTTTTTAATTTAATTAACTTCAGCAACAATGATGTTTTGTATGGCAAACGTTCTTCTCTGCTTACTTCCTTCTGTCTGCTGTCAACTTCTCACTTGATTGTAACCATCACCAAAAAGTGTTCTCGGGAGTGGCAGTGGCCTCATTTTAGAGAAATATGAAACAGGTTGGAAAAACATTAATAAAACTTGGGAGGAAAATAGTCTATGATGTCAACACAACCTTCAAATCCATGCACTGCATTTATTAAACAAATAAATATGCACTTATGTCACACTCTTGTCATTAATGTTTAATGTGCAAAGAGTGGGTGCACATTCTATATTTAATTAAAACACAGACTTATGACTTCCATCTGCACATGCAGGCCTGAAAAGAGGCTTAAGGTGCACACAAATTTACATCTGGTATTCAAATATTGGCGGGAGGGATATTTTGACCATATCAGGTATCACATCATTCCTCTAGTGTAGAATAAATACAGTACTTTATTAGTGTTTGAAGACATTTTCAATATTTGAGGTTTCTCAGGCACTTGTACAGAGTTTAAATTATGTGGGGGAGCCCAGCTTCCTGGGGTTAGGAGTTTTCTTTCTTCAGTTATTTCCTATTTTATTTTTATTTTTTGGTCTCCTTTGGAAACACATGCAGAATATTCTTATTTAAATACTGTTTTTTTTTTTTCTAATTCTTTTGCTCTACATTTGGTGCCAAGGAGCATAGACCATGTTAAATCAATACACCAGTCTGCAAGCTCCTTAACCATATGCTATTTCTACAGCAGGTCACCTGTGGAAATGCTTTTTGTCAACCATATCCTCCTCTTCTAGGCTTGTCACTCTGCTTGTTCACACTGGGACTAATCCTGGTGCTGTCACTCTGCAGCCACCGAAGCCACCATCTGCTCTTTGCCCTACTCAGTCCTTTGATCAAACAGTAAGCAAATCCTTTAGGATAGAGGAGGATTTCCTGGGCACCAGCCATACAGCAACATATTTGGTCATTGCGTGGAGCCCTGTGTAACACTGCGATCACTAGGAGGTAATGCGCCTTCCCAACATCTTGCCTTTGAGATAGGAGATGTCTCAGTTTAAAAATCAGTCACTCTCACCCGTGTCTGGAAGTGCAAAATAATTTGCGTATGATTTTGAAATAAGGTTATCAAGTGGACGTTGAGTGTCGCTCAGCACAAAGAAGAACGTCCTGGAAGACGGAAAGAAGGACAGTTTTGTATTACGTTGACTTTCCCATAGTCCTATCTGCAAAATGTTTGCTGACAAGGAGTTCAGAGGCTCCTAAAAGATGTTGATCCAGAATTGTTTTCTTGACAACTTGTGAATGGTATTGATTCTCCAGTGATAAAGTTGGGAAGCTGTAAGAGGAAATTCAAAATGCCAAAGGTGATCTCGATTTTGCGACAGAAGAAGGGAGCAGTAACTACTAAACTAACCCAGGCCAAAAGGCATCAGACTAGCTTGATTCTACTGGGAAGGGGACTATCAGACAGACACTAATAATTCTAATAGGGCTGGAGTGGGGCCCATTTAATTGTAAAATTCTTGCTAAGCCCTGCAAAACTGCATCTCACATTGCTTAGGGTAAGACGGGGCTAATGCAGTTGCTGAGTAGGCATAACTGCTAGGCCTTAAGGTTTTGATGGACTGTAACAGGATTGCTGAACTAACAAGCTGCTGAGACAGTGTAACGAATAGAACATGTGAAAAATAATGCAATAACTGTGTGGTTAAGACAGCTGTAAATGAAACAAAAGGGATCAGCTTTCTCTAAGCCAGTTTCAAAGAACTGGCTCTCCAATCCCTCATGTTCAGACTGGCACTTATTCAGCAAAACAGTGGGAGACAGCCTGGACAACTGAGAGTGGAAGTGACCAGTGCACCACGGTATTTTAAGAAAGTAAAAGACAACTCAAAATTATCACCGAGGTAGGATCAGCAGTAGAGGATCAGCACTGCAGGCACTGGTGGTGGAAGACTTGTCTGTTGGCAAAAGCAAGCACTTTCTCCAAACCACTCCGGGCAGGCTGCCCTGGGGCCCCTGGTGCTGCGAGCGGGGCTAAGGTAAGCAAGGTTGGCTAAGGGCTGATGAAGGGGTCTTGTTGACATTAGTACACTGGGTCCCCAGTAAGCTTGGGAATTTCAGTGGAAGTGTGTCTGTCATAACCACAACACTATGCTGCTAACTGTGTGCTACTGAGTTTATCGTAATTATCCACTGCTGTTTACATAATCTCCTTCATTATCTTATAGGATTACCACAATCCACTGCCATGTTTAGCTTATAATTATCTTGTTATGATTGCCCTGGATCATTAATCGGTTTTGGTTGTTCCATAGTTAAATATTACTGACATGTAGGTATATTTGTTGTTGCTGTGCTTGCATTTAGACAGTGGAATTTGTAAGCTACCAGTAAACACAAACTATTAAAATCATTGTATACATACCTCCTGGATGGCTAATCTCCTTCTTTGCTAGATAATACCATTGCACATCCCCTTGGTCATACTCCTGACTGCTAACAGTAGTTGATTTGTATAAGCTATATATTTTTAGAGTTGCATCTAAACAAATAAAGTACATGGTGATTGTTCATATTCCTAAACTGTTAGCCTGGTTCTTGGCACATTTGCCCCAGGAGAACTAGCAAAATTAATAAATCAGCATGCTAACTATCCAAAATGCCTAGGCATATTTTGGAGGATAGAACAGAAACCGTCCCGATTGGCAGTTGGATGTGGTCACCGTATTTTGGCTAGAAGGCAGTTTAACTGTATGGACACAAACTGCACCATTTCTGTTGGCTTCAGGAGTAGAGAACAAAACTTGTGTTATTCTACTGTAGCCTTATGAATTTTTGCTACTTATGTCAATGAAACTTTTAAGGACAGTTCTACATTTTGTATTAGGGCTTCTTATATTCCATTAGAACAGCTGTTGTTTTGTGAAATGAAACTTTTGGAAAAGTTCCATTGAACAAAGCAGGGTTGAAATCGATTGAATTTTATATAAATATGTAGTAGGATCCTACAGAACTTAATAGAGAATAATAGTTTCTCCCTAGGCTAAGGATCGCATTGTAGAATAAATTAATTCTATATCACAGTCAGCATGTTAAAAGAAGCATAAAAAGAATATTTTGTCTTTTTTGCTTTATTATTAAATTATATGTTATATTTTCAACTGTGAGATTTAAGATTGTCCATTGCAGAGAAAGTGTACTCTATTTTTTCAAGTCCTTTCTCTATAAGAGATTTTTTCATTTTTTTCTAACTTTATTTTTTAATAAAAAGCAGAAAAAGTATGCAAAGCACATCCAGCTCTTTCAAGCATCAGCAGAATGTTTACCCTTAAATTAAAGAAAAAAGCCTTATATGTCAGCATATTTAATTTTGAGTTTGTATGAATTTGAGTCATTAAGCTTAAGTCTAGACTCACAATAATTTTTTTCCCTGTCATCTGCTTTTAATTGGATCGGTTTTTTTTCTGTCTTCAGAGAATGGCTGCCCCATGTTAGTAGATTGTTAACTAAAACATATACAGAAAAATATATAATTTTCCCGTATCACTTCCTATTTCCCTTTCTCAAAGACTTTAAGAACTGTGTAGCACTTTACAAACTATTCCTCTTCCCTTCTCCTGTTTCTCAGATGACTTTGCAATGGTGGAGCAGGAGGAGGGTCCCCATCTCTCTCTTAAGAAGTTAGCTGTTCCCTTGTGGGGTAAGTTGCTGAAATGGGAAATGCACAAAGAAAGTCTGCAAAGTAAAACTCCCAAGGCTCCAGTGCATGCCCACTTCAGTCGGAAAAGCTTTGAAAATGCACTTGGGATGACATAATCACGCAAAATCGGTGCCTGAGTCAAAATATACCAGGCTGAAAATACAGAAAGCCTTTCCCTTGCCCCCCTCCCAAGAACCAGCTTTTAGCAGTCACGTTGACAGCAGCTGTTCCTGCTGTGTCCGAGTCCTCTTTACTCCCCTTAAGGAGCACAGACTTGATGTCTGTGCTGAGTCTCTGCTTGGATATCTGCATTCACGTAAGCAGCTATTCCTTCCTTCCTCATTTCCGTTGCAACAATACTCAACATGTAACCAAGGCACTCTAATTTTACTGTGCCCATTGTAGTGGAATATGCTAAACAGGGAAAAGCGCAGTAGTGCAACTGAAAGCATTAATAATTCCTGGCAGATAAATAGACATATATAATAATATAAATAGATATCAGTAAAATGCACGTAATAAATAACAAATAAATTATAAGTAGTGAAAATAATGAAAGAAGAATGAGTTAAGATTTATTTTTATTTGCTTTTTTGTCTAAAAACAAGAGGTAAAGTCAGGCCATATTTTTAACATGCAAAAAAAATTAACATTCCAAGTAAGAATGACAAAAACAAAGTTAACTCCAAGAGCTGAAGTTTTAAGAAAAAATTATATTGTGCCATTTATAACAAAAACATAAAAAATAGCACCGTGGAATGTGTACTGTTGAAATGCTGCTCCTTGTTTAGCCAAGATTAGGGTGGACATTTTGCTTTGATCTCTTCTGCAGCACATATAAAAGCATGCTGTGTTATAAAACAGTAAATTTTATAATTCCTTATCTTTTTCTCAAAAGTGAATTGCCTAAATAAGACAGGAAACAAGTGCTGTTAAAATGTGGCTGCAGCATTTACTCTTTACTCTATCTTTTCTCTCATTCCTTTCCATTCCTTTAATGATTATTCTGAAGCTACCTCTGTTTTCCATCCCCTCTCTAAAGGCTCAGTGAAAATCTGTGTCACTGCCAACTTCTACTGCACCTGATGTTTTATTTCCTCAGCACTCTCCAAACTGCTCCTTTCCAGCTTTATGCAAAATAGCCAGTGCTGTGATTTATTCCCCATGGAATTCAGTCCTTAACCACTGCACATGGTTGAATTTACAATGATGTTAACAGTGTATATTAACTAATAGGCCTAACTGAATTCCTTTCTGATGTATTCAAAGTCACCATAGGTGTTATTTATGCCACTTCTGTTCTTACTATCTTTGCCAAAAAATAAAAGTCAGTCCAACACAGTTGTCATCTAAAAATAAACACCAATGAGATGTTCTTCCTGCGTGCTGTAAGGTCTTTCTGTTACTCAGCATGGTTCATTGATCTCTTCTACCCCCTATGCTGTTCCAGATTTATTGGAAATCTGTTCAAAGTGGAATATATCTTACTGCACACTTCTCTAGAAAATGTTGTTCAATGCTGAGTAAAAGATTCTCTTCTATCTGTTTATTCCATTTCCTTAGAGACAAAACCAAGGAAAAGCATCCAAAGTCTCTCAGTCGACAGTTGAAAATAGATGAGCTGGGAATACAGGTTAAATACCTTCTGCTGCTCTTCCTTTGGACAAGTTCACTAGTTCAGGAAACACCTTGGGAGCAATTCATGTCAGTGAATGTCTGTATTGCTTCTTTCATTAACGTGAAGAGCCTCAAAGTAATTTAAGTCAATGATCTGATTATTAATAAAGACCAGCACCGGACACAGGTCAGACATGCCTGCTTTGTATTTATCTTGCTTTTAATATATCACAAGATAAAATAAGACTGTGAAGAGAGAAATCACATTGTAACTAACAAAAAAGATATCTATCTATCTATCTACTTCCTGTCAACTCAATCATATCATGGAATAGGGCAGTTTAAGCACTCAAATAAACATATGTAACTGATTAAAAAGAAAAAAAAAAAAGGAGTTTCATCACATTCACTAAGGCTACGTGCCCTCTTGCAGCATATTCTGATATACACAGAAAAACACAAACACATGTGCAGGGAGTTTTACTAGAAGCTCAGCAGCTTAAATATAATTACTAAATTTTGTTTCACTTTTTGTTTCTTCCTTTTTTTCTTTCTTTAAACTCAAGGCTTCTTGCAAGACAAATGTGTGTGCACTCAAGCCAATATTATGTGTTGGATTAATCCAACAGCACAGAGGTGGTAGGATTCTGGGATCTATGTAGCGACATTAAAACAAAGGCTGCCCCAGAAAGCAATGTGCAGAAAGGGAGAGAAGCTCAGCAAGAGAAAGCACTTCACTTCCTCTGACCCTTACTACAGAGGCTCAGCTGACAAACGAATTTGCACCATGCATTTTGCAAAATATTATCTTCTGTCTTCCCCTCCTGCTGGCCCAGGTAGATAAGCACCTCTTATCCATCTGGACCTCGTTCCTCCCTGCCCTCCCTTCTCCTCTTCTGTTAGGCTTGAACATTTGCCTGCTACCAGATGTGTAATGGTGGACTAGAAGGGCTATGCTCCCAAGTCCAAAAAATGGAAGACACCTTCTCACCCAGTAAATCTGATAAGATTTCTCCTTCAAATCATTATTTGATGGACAGTGTATGATACTAACAGTTTTTTGCTCTGCATCATCTTTCTCCTTCATCCTATAAGGAGATGAAGTGCTGAGGAGGCAGGAGATTTCAAAAAGTGAGTACCTTTCTGTGACTCAAACATTTCTGTATCTGTCAGTCCTTCTCAGCCTCTCAGAAAACATCCCTGCCTTCACAGCTCCTCCAGCTGCCACCATATTGTTTCATTTGATCTCTCCTCTCAAACAAACATGATGTGCTTAATGTGAAACTTAACTAAATAAATACAATGGCCATTGTAAAAAATGGTGTGAAAAGGCGTGAGAAGCTCCGTGGGAAGAAGGTGTTTTCCAGCCCAGTGGAACGGTGTGCAAGAACAATCACTGTCATGGTCAGACACTGCTACAAGGCAGAATGTTTTCTAAGTTTCTCTAAAAATGTTTCGAGGTCTTTTGCCTGCTAACACCACTGCTATACTACATTTTCTAGTCAGTGTGTAATTTTTTTGGAGTAATTAGTGAATCAGGTGAGTGGATGGTGAGTTACTCAGGTGCAAGCTCTCTTCTCACATGCAAATGGATTGCAAGCCCATGTTGAGTCAGGAATGACCTAAACTTTGATAGGTACACGCAGATAATTGTCCTACTTCTGCATACACACCATCAGCAGAATGGCAGCCTTGCTTGCTTGATGTGTCATCCCTGCACAAGCAGCATATGGTAAGTGATTTGTACAATTCCTTTCTTTCTGGTAAACATCATCCTGTGCTTAGCCCCAAATCTTCTCAATTCAGACAAGTATGTGGGCTCCCGTGTAGGCTCAGTCCATCAAATAAGCACAGCTACTCCCGTGAAGTTCAATTAGACTAACTAGACTAGGTTTACACAAGGTCTGTGAACCTCTGTGTCTTCCAAAACTGTAGTTTATATTCCAAGGTGTCCGTTTTTGCTAAAAAAGTGATACTTTTTGGTTTCCTAGCATTCTTAGGATATTTATGATATCTCCACATATTTCGCAGGCTAATGTTTGTCATTATCTGGAAAGGTTTTTTGTCTGTTTTTTTTTCTTTTTAATCTGTCCACTCCAGTATCTTTTGTTGAAAGCTCATGTGAGCACTGATGATCTGTAGCAGTAGGTTCAACAGACACCCTGACTGATTGAATTTAAATCTTACGACACTCTCAGATTTGTTGGATAGTTACATAAAAGAAAGTGCAAGAACTTCCCTACCAGAAGCTATCTCTTACTTTAGATTTACAGTCAAATCTGTGTTAATTACTGATCTCATAAATAGTGAGGTAAAAAATAAGGTAAAAAGAACTTCTTGGTTTGACTCGTTCATTTTTTTTCATGATCAGAAAAAATATATATTTCAGCTCTTAGCTATATTCAGATCTTATTCAGAGTACAAGTAGAATGGAGTTTACTGTCTTTGTACTAGTATATAATACATGTTATTTGTTTTATAAAATCATCACATAAATTAGTTGAGATAGACAGAGAAACTGAAATATAAAAAATGCTCCTGGCTAATATAAGGTGCCATTTTTTAATAAAACTGTGAATGTATAAAAGCTGAATGTTTGCTGACACTATGCCTAGAGAAATATAGTGAGACTGATTCTTCATGATTACAGGTATTGAAATCAGGCTTGTAGGGGAAAATAAAATTGTTAGAGCGTCAGGATGCTACAACACTGATTACCATAACTTTTACACACTGCTGTAGCTAGCAGTTGGTGATAGGTAAGACCCTTACAAGATGATCAGTAATAGCCATCATGCTGAGCTAGCAGTCATAATGTTAATATGTGATAATAATGTAATATTCTGTAATGGTAGTATTACATTACATTGCATTACATACAGGCACTAAGGTAATAAGGCAGTAATAATGCATAATAAAAACAAAGAAGGAAAAACCCTCTGAAGTTATGTTTAAATCTTGCAGATAAACAAAGCTGTTTCAATTATTTTCTCCAATCTCTGCCAATGTGTAGGGCTTAGATCAAGAACTGGAACTCAGAACTTCCCACTTGGCAATGAAACAAGCACTCTAGCCATAAAGCAGGTGAAACATCTCTCCCCCTCTCTCTCTCTTTTCTTTTTTTCTGTAGTATGTCTATTTCTATTTTATTTTCAAAGTGGAATTGCTTTAACATGAGAGTCTTTAAAAGAGAATTTAAAATAGAATTTACAGCAGACTTTGATAGTTCCAGCCTCCACATAATCAAGTATTTGCTAGTTAGGGCAAATTGTAGGAGATGTGTCTTTGAGTTCTTTCAAGCAGAAAGGGGGGCTGAAGTCCATGTTCTCTGAGTCTGAAAGTAGTGCTTTAACCACCGACCCTATGTATAAAAGGAGATCATTGAAATATCGTATGTTAAAAAAAACGGGCAAATGTGACAGAATTTTGTGTAAGCACAGTCAACAAATGCCTGCTGGATTGAGCTCTTCTGTGGCCACTGGTAGAGTCACTTCTAATCTACAGATCTCAACCAGACCAAAACAGTGCAAAGCTGTCCAGCCTTGCCAAAATTATCTAAACATTGCAAGACTTTAGATACCTGAGGAACTCTTGCTATGAAAATTGACTCACTTTCAGTGTTTAAGTGCTGTGAGGGTAAAAACGTAACTGAGTTGAGGTGTTAAGGATAGCAAGGCTGACTTTCAGTGAACAAATTCCACTTGACTTCTGCTTGAAGAAATTCTTTCTGGAGTTACACATGAATTCACAACTGTAAGAAAAAAAAATGTATTTTCACATAAATGCATTGCTTTAATGCTTCTCAAACGTGTAAATATAATGTAGGCCCAGATTTCTGTTTCCCTCAGCTTCAAAACCAAATGTGAAAGAAAAAGACCACCTGCAAAACAGGCTGCAGATCTGTAGCAATTTTGCAGTTAATGTTTTTATCCAGACATGACTGAACTTCATGCCCTCCTCAAGCTCTTCCCATCTGCTCAGCCAAACACAGGGTAAGAAAACATGTCACTGCTGTAAATTGATCTTGAACTTGCCTGTCACACATCCAACCCATACAAAAACACTTAAAGCCTTAACTACAGCTGTAATATACTTAAGACACAATACTGAGTTAGGGAAAACCTGGTCTTCTTTTTGCTAGTGAGAATCTAAAGTAATTTCACTGAAGTTAAAGGTGTAATTCCTGATTTACATTAGTAGAAATGAAAGAAGAATTTGGCCAAAGGCATTTTTAAATTTATAGCCTTAGTAGATTGGCCAGGACTCTCTCTGGTCTCGAGTCACAAAATAACATATAATATCTTTCCAGCCAGTGCAACTGGGGCACCTTTAAGCAGTACACTTCACTTGTGAGTGCAGAAAATACAGGTTTATTGTGCATGGGGGATCTTTTATTTTATCAAGACTGTTGAAAATATAAAGGGAACTAAATATACCCACACTAAAATTATCTCCAGAAACACATTCAAGAATGACTTACACAATATAGTTAGAAGGAAAGAGCAAATACAGAGAATGGCTGTTCTGATTTACTGTAAATTTCTCCCTGGGTGATTTTGATGACTCAAGATCTAGGAAGCTTAGAAAATTATATATGACAGAGTCAGCTGCTGTTAACTCTATAAATACAACCAATAAATATTGCATCCACCTTTATGAATGAAAATTATAGTGCCCTGAATGCTAAAAGAGTAACACAACTACCATAAGAAAATTATGTCATAAGCACTTGTTATTAATGATCAAAAGGAGAAAAAACCCTAAATCCTTTTTTTAATCATCCTTGTATTCATGAACAACAAAGTCAGTAGACATGCCTCACTGCAAATACTACTGTAAATATTTTTTATTTGTCTGGAAAGTGACTGAAACAGTTTAACATATCAAAAATTTCAGCAGTACAATTTATTAGTCTAAACAAGTAGTAATTCTTCAGCTGTTGTAATCAACTCAGTGTTATTGCATAGAGTTACACATATTTGTAAAAAATGTGGGAATAAGACTATTCTGTATTCTTTCCACACCTCATATTTAAACTCATCCAGATCTATGGCTACTTAGAGTCCATTTACGTGATAAACATAAATGTTGAACACACCATCAACACTTTCCAGTCATTAGACCTGTAGTAGTCTAGGGTTGATCCAAATCCTGTTGAAAACATTTTTCAGTAAATTATTCTAATGGCTTTTTATTCTCTTTTCAGTCTATTTGGGCTTTTTCTTCATTCTTTTTTGAGCTTCTTCTATTTATTCTGGTAAGTTGGGGCCTTCAATACTATGAAACAGTGTTTTTTCATGAACCAATTAAACATTTTTTCAATACCATAATCACAGAAATTAGTTGAAGAAAATAGAGTTAAAAATATGTTGCAGTGTTCTTCACCTAATATTTGATAGTGAACACTTAAACATTTTAAGAAAAAAAATGGTCATGTTCTCACGTATAGTACATTAGCCAGGCATTCAGATGATGTTATCTCTGCAGCCTTTCATCGCTTTAGTACTGGCTGGTGAGCATGTTGGGCAAATCACTTTGACTACATGTCTAATAGTAAACCAAATCTTCCCAGGACCATTTTCTGACAAGGAAACAAACTAGAATAGCCCATATCTATAGTATTTGACTCTTTTGGCTGTCAAAACATGGCAGTGACATGCAAACTCTCCAGAGCAATGGTCCAAAGCCTGTGCTAATTCCTGTACTGTGGCTGACAAAAGTTTATGAGAATTTGTCTGACCGTCATTATCTATCTAATAATTTAATGGTGCAGATGATGGAGTTTTAGTATCTGCCTATGGCCCCATTTAGTTTATCTGTATAGACGTACCTTTTACATTATGCTTCTGCAGTTTCCCCATCTGCAAATGGGGGAATATGCTACTTGCTTCCCATGGACTACACTTTGCAATCTATAAAGTAAAGCATTATAAATAACTTACCTATTTTCCTTAATAAAGAACATGAAAATGAACAGTTAAAAGATAAAACACGTTCTTCCTCCCTGTATGATCACCATAACTTTTCGTATCTGACATCCACGGCAACCTCTTTGTGTCATTACTGATTCTATAACGACAGTATGTGTATGGAGCAGTATTACTGAATTTCTATTAATGTTTTCTAAATGTGTAGAAAGAACTTTGTTAAGACTATAGTCTGAAGAAATATGAAGTCAAAGTGCTGTAATTCTTTTCATAATCCCAATGTAAGCTTTTTTTTTTTTGTGAATAGAATTGGAATGACTACATATTTAATACTACCTAATACGCTGATTGTAGAAGCTGTAATCCAATGTATTTTGCCCCTTGCTTGTATGTTTTCTTATTAAAGTTAAGGAAGCTTAACTGTGAGTGCAGGAAGCAGCCATTTCATAGTTATGGTATTGCACGATGCTGTACTGGGTTTAAAGACTGGATGTGTAATCTCTGTTATCCATATAGGAGATTAGGGTTTTTGTTTGTTTTTAATGACATGATATGATAATGACAATGAGCGATATTTCAGTGTACACTTCTGTTCCAGGTAATAGGAAAATAGATTTTTCATAGGAAAATAGGAAATGATTCTGCACAAAATAAAGTCTAATCTGAGGAATTTTTGGCAAATTTTAGGAGTTGAAGTTGAGAACTAATGAGTAGTTTGAATCAAATGTGGGAAGAGGAAATAATAAAAAGATTATATGGCAGTGAAGAATTGTCTGTGTTAACTACTTTGTTAATTTCCTCATGTTTCTAATAACTTCATTTGATAAAGTGCATGTTTTTTATATATATATATAGTAGTATTTTTTCCACCAAGATCTTTGTTATGAAATCAAATTTATTTTATTTTATTTATTATGTATTTATTTTTACTTTAAATAAATGACATTAGAGTGTAAGGAGGTGTAGAGGTTGGATCCTGAGATGTACATGGTACAAAAAGACAGGCAATGCCCTCACCACTGTGGTCCTTCATTTAGGCCATCAGTTTAATTACGCTCTTGTGCCAACATTTTTCAGTCCTAAAAAGCAAAGGACTCAAGGAAGATTATATCCCACTCTGGCTTGCCAGGTTGAACTTCAAATCATTTTTTATCTAACTTCAGGCAATTCAGGCAGTTGACAGGGAAAGCAACACAGACCACCTGTTAATGAAAAACTCCAGGACTTCTCTCTGGGTACGCAGACTCATCCATAGTACGCATTCTTGTCCAATATATGTTTTCTTAGTTGAGCTCCTACCCGTTTGGCCTGTGGAGGCGCTAGTTTATCCAAGCCCATCTCTGAAAGTCCTTTCAGAGTGTCAGTTCTGAGTACATCAAGCAATCGCCTCACAACACATCTTTGTGATTCCGAGCAGAACGTGCCAGATCCTTCTTAGGGCCATGAATACTTCTCAAATCTGTATCAACTTCAGCTCGAAGATGCATACTAACTAAACACCAAAAGGAATTTGCTTCTTCTTGTCTTCCATGGTAACCTAGCCTGCAGGAGAGGGGGAACAGTTTAAGGTGGAAGGTGGCTTGAGGCAGGGTAGGCTGGACACGAAGTCCCTAACAGTGGCTCTGTGAGATGTCTCATCTGCCTCTTTAAGAAGCACAGGAAAGCAGAGAGCACAGAGAGTAGTGTGGGAACAAGGAGAGAGTGAGAACAAATTGGCTGCCTGTAAAGGCAAGAGACACCCATTGGGCTTTTTGCTTGTCTTTCGATTCCCTAGGAACTGAATGCATGTGGTGATATGCTAATCTTGAGCATCTCCGGGCCTTTCTTACCATGTAAGCAGATGGGAGGCAGACATCTGCACTATGAACTTACTGCGTGAGATGATTCTCTCACCTCCCTCCCCCCCTTTCTCGATCAGCTTCATCTCTGATGAAGCCATGTGTGAATATTCGGGAATGCCTGCTGAGTTCGCCCATCCCCCTGAAAAGCCAGGGCTATTCTGGGGAGCCTCGTTCATGTGCAGCTGCACAGATATTCCCACAGAAGCATATGAACATATGACTAATAATTAATGACCTGGTAAATATTGTTTTGACAAGGTTGTCCATGAGAAAATTGGTAGAAGTTAAGTTACCCTAACCTGTGCCACGAAGCAATGATTGAGAGTGAAAAGGAGATATTTTCAGATGAAGACACTGTCAGGTTCATTCCCACACCAACCTGAGTCTTCAGTCAGCCTCTTCAAAGACACCTGATTCACATGTGGCTTCCAAGGAGCCTGCCAAAGAGGAAAAGACTGGAGTCAAGCTTACTTATCTTTTTTGGAAATTGAGCGTCTATCTTGCTTGGACTGAAAACATGCATGAATACCAGGTGTAGTGTGGGCAAAGCTAACAATGGTGTAAGGAGCAGCATCCTGGGACAAGCTGGACCACTTTGAAAGGTCCCAGGTCCTATGTTCACAGACATGGTGTTTCTGGCCCAGAGTGGCAAGTGTATTTTGACTGTCTGCATAGTGCCATGCCTTCAGGTCTATATGACATGCCAGAATTGTGACTCATGGGTGGGAAAAGGGGAAGAAAATGAGCCTTCCTAGGGTCAGTTTCACACCCAGAAGGGTGACATGAAGTAAGTGGGAGCAGCGGGCTACAAACAGCTTCAGGAATGTCTTGTTGTGTCACGTAGAAAAAAATTCTATTTGGTTGCTCTCTTTCTGGGTGACTGTATGTCCTTATGCACTGATTGTGAGCAACGTTCTTGGGCCCTGAGAAATATATAGCTGTTCAGTGCAGCCTCTGAGGTCAGTAAGGCATCTGCAGTCTTGTGTCGTATCTATAAAGGGACAAATCAGGACTGTATATGAGTAAGCGTGGCTGCCCAGATGACTGATTTGTTCCTGTATCTAATCTACATCTTTCCATATATGTTTTACTAGTTCACAGGATTTTTGCATACAGTTTATGTTTTCCCCAGTCTCATGCAAACACATTTAAATTACCACAAGTCCCTAAAACATCTTCTCCTTTATTGTTTTTTACATCTTTTCTTTCAATACTCTTCCTTACTCCATGTCCTTCTTTTCCTTTCCTTGTTTACACTTCATGCTGGTATTCTCCTTCATGCCTTTCATTGGCCTCCATGCTTGATGAAGCTGCTGCCACCCCTAAATCTATTACTCTTATTGCTTCTTGCAGATCCCCTCTGCCTGTAAGGCGAAGGAGAATGGCTTTATATTGCTGCCACATTTGACTCCTATTTTACTGGAATAATTTGCATCTTGGCCTTTCTCAGACCCCTGAACACCTACATCCATTTTTTACTATAATCTAGTTCATTCCACTTGTCTGTACTCCTCCACTGTCACTGCACGCTGCTCAGCCTCACACCTGCTAGGCTGCTGAAAGCCTGGAGTCAGCAGCAAGTCAGTTTACACCATTATTTTTTCCTCTTACTCCTTCTGACGGGTGCTGTGGAAGCAAACAGTGTAGCTTCCCTCTTCTTTCTTGGCAGGTAGCTGCAGCTCTTCCTCTCAGATTTGAGAGGATGAATCTATCAGATATTTTTATCAGTCCTCGGCTACCTAATCTTCTTCTTATGCAGGCTCCGGTGAGCACAGTGGCTCAGCGAGGTTAGTCCCTACAGCACTATCACTCTGTAGGGCTAGTCTCAAGAGATAGTGCTTGTGCCTCACACTAACACATTCGAACACTGCTTAAGCCCTGCAGCATTTACCTGAAAGAGGACAGTTGAGCTTTAGTGGATTTTGTTTTCTTTTGTGATGTGTTAATCCCCAGTTTACTGGTTCAACAGAAATTATTTTCCACCATCTGGGAAAGAATATAATCTTATATATATATGTATATAAAAAAGTTGGTTTCACGTAAATATCACAGCATTTTAGACCTTTTTTTTTTTTGTACATCTCTGCTGCAGCTGATTAGCAGTAGTCTAACAGCACAGAATACAATTGGAAGGCAAACAGCTTACAGTGCATGTATACTACATGCCACAAAGCATAGCTTTGCCAGTGGATAGCAGGGGTAGGTCCAAAGAGGTGGCGGTGAGACAGGTAATTACATATAACTTATTTCCACTCTGGGCCAGCAGATTTTTAAGTCAGATGTAGCAATGTCGTTTTGTTTTTAAAGTGCTAACTAATGTTAGAAACACTTCTAATTCAGAAGATGAAGACATAATCAAATGTATATTTAAAATGTGGTGAAGTACCATTATTTATAGGATGCTAATTATTGCTGTAAATAGAAAGGTGGGAAGTGATTTTTTCACTTACCTTTTTTTATCCTTAATACTTTATTCTTTCCTCTTAAGGAAACTCTTTGTCACTCCAAATGCTAAATCAATGTCACTGGTGCATTGCTTCTTGTTTTCCCTGTAAGAGCGCATACTGCATTACAAGTAGAAGCTGTATTTTAGTAATAGATATTTTGCACTGAATTTCAATATAATAAAATGGACATTCTGTAGTGTACGTTCAACTGAAATAAAATAGATTCATTATGGTTTGAAAAGGATTGTGAGTTTGAAAATATGTTTTCTTCAAAATATTTAATAGAAAAGAACATATCATTCCTACATACAAATTGATAGAAATAGAATGCAATCGCAGTGAGTATGTGCACCCATTAATATGAACAGAAAAGGAAGGATCATGATGAATATGTCTGCAATTTTCACATGTCATAGATAAATTCTATCAGCCAGAAATGAAAACCATTTCCAACCCCCCCCCCAAAAAAAAAAAAAAAAAAAAAAAAAACAGGAACTGTGTGGTAGGTCCTTACATTCAAGGGCTACTCTGCCTAGCAATACCTAATACAGTAATCAGTGTAATAAATACTCTGCTTGTTTAGATCTAATAAAAATGAACACTAGACAATAAAATGTGAAAAAAGTGATATTGAATAGAGAGATTGCTATTTTGTAGCAAAAACATGGACTGAGCTTTAGAAAGGCTGAGTTGTATTCCTGATTTGTCCAGACAGGGTCTGTGCATTCTCAGTCAAACCATGTGGAGGCACCATTAGGAGAAAGACGTATGCTTACCTAGATGGCTCTGTGGTTACGATATGAAAAGTGATGTGGGATCATATATTTCAAGTCAGTCAGACAATTGCATGCTTCCAAATGCAGCCTTCAGTGTGATTACAGAGGAAGGAATAAAGCCCACGCTTAGAGGATCGCTTACAAAATGCTCAATCAACTGCTACCAATTAGTTCTTGAGTTATTATCATTTTGCACAATCTTCTGCTCTCCAAAGGAAGGTTGATAAGACTGACTACATCCTGTCCAATCAATGATGCAAAGTTAAAACCATTGAATTCATTGACAACAAATTTTGTGTATGACAAATATTTGCACAGATTAAGACAGCACCTAAACACATTCATAGAAAAAAAAAAAAGAATCCATCAAGAGCTATCACAAAGAAAGTTTATATCCTTGGCTTAGAATCCCAGCACATTTCTAAAAACTGAATTTGTTTAAAGAAGTACTGTTACATGCATCTATCCTTTCTCTGTTAGGCATTGTTATGAGAAAGGTAGAGAGACTGCAGATTCAGCCTCGTGTGACTATTTTGATGTTCTTAAGTACTGAATGACTAATTCATGAATTCACAGCTTCATCACGACAAAATGAAGCAATTAACTAACATGTATTTTTGAATCGAGAAGAGAAAGGAATCAGACTGAGAACAGAGTGACCAAGGCAGTGAAGTTCTCAAATACTCTTTTTTTTTTTTTTTTTTTTTTCTTTAAGCTAGGAACAGGTTAAGAGAAAAGACTGTGAACTGTTAATTTGAACTGCTCCACCTTTCAGTGTAACTATGATAATCCAATGGTCATACCAGACTCATCATATAGCACACAATGAATAAAATAAACAAAATCTCTGACAAAAAATGCAGCTATTGTAAACTGCTGATTCCTTCATTATTCTAGAAGAAGATATGCAAATGATTGTTCTGATTGCTTACTATTTTCTTGAAAGAATTGTAGTAACAACTTCAGTAGCATATTATGTTAAATCCTAATTATAGTGGGTGTGGTACAAAAACTATGTTCTCTCAGAGAAATAAAGGCTTCCAATTTAAGAAAGACCTTAGGATGCAGCTTGTTGTGATTTCAAATGGCAGAGAGATGTCTCTTTTAACTTTATAAAAATCCATTCTTTGCACAATTTTTCTTTTCTTGTTTCCCCCTTTAGAATTCAAAACTGAAACTTCTATGACTCAGTTAATACTTACACAAATATCCTCACTTACAACCAACACAGAAAAGATTAAAGAAGTGGCTGTCCACAGATTTATCTAATACTAAAAGTCTGTTTAAATGAAAATAGAGTACAAAATTAATTACTGCACTTTAAGACTAGGTTTTGCAGAGATTGCAGCTTTTTAAACAAAAGAATTATACAACACAGAGGAACCTATAGCTGAATTGAGAAAAAATTCTCGTACAAGAAATATTCTCTTCTGAACCAAAAGATCTAAAATTGGCCCTTACTTTCTCTCTGCTCTTCATAACATTCAGTTTAACAATCCTATGTATAGAAAACTCACTGCAATACATTGGAAGCTGCTGGCTCTGGTAGCCTGACAGAGGTGAGTCTGCCACAGACAGCTCCATGTGCCTGCATCCAGTCAGCAGCAAGGCTGAGCAGGTATCTGTGATAGGCACATACGCACATATATACCGTGCACATACATACAGCAGGCCGTAAAAATTAATACATACAGAAATACTCATGCAGACACAGATTATACAGGCAGCCTAATCCTGTCCCTCTCTGGCAGTTCAGGAGGAAGGCCTATTAGCAGACAATTTATGCGTATATACAGTATGGATTCCACTAGTAGCTGACCGTAGGCATTCAGTATATCCTGTAACTGGCCCTGGACCTTATCTTACAGGTGCCTCTCATGCCCACACACACAATAACATGCAAACAGATGCACTATGGGTTTTCCCAGTAACTGGTTTCATACACCCAGTCTACCCAGTAGCTGGCCATAGATCCCCTGGTATCCCAGTTGTCTCTCACACAAGGACATATTTGTAAACAGATCTTCCAGACCTTGTGGTGTCCCCTGTTGCTGGCTTGGATCTCACAGTCCCTCTAGTAGCCAACTCTCAGATCCTCTGGTCTGTCTACTATGTAGCCTAGAATTACAACTGCCCCAAAGCCTGGCTCCAACCCTTTATAGAACTGATAAGGTTGGAAGGGACCTCTGTTAATCCCCATATAGTCCAGCCCCAAAGGAGTGGCCCATATGGGGATCAAACCTATGACCTTGGCATTATTAGCACCACATTAGCCTTATTATTAGCACCACCTATTAGTCTTGTTATCCTCCTCATCTGTTAATCCACTTTAATGTTTGCTAGCAATCGCACACTAACACATGTACCCACACAATAGGCACACAATTGAGTCTCCAGTTGCTGCCACCATGGACACATTACCCCTATGGCCAGTGGTCCCCAGCTCCAGTTGCTGGCCCTTAGACTTCCATACACTCACATGCACACAGGAAAGATAGACCTTTGTCCAGGAAAATAGTTACAAAAGGATGTAATGAGAAGACAGGAGAGAACAAGGCAATCAGGCACAAGGCATGGCCAGCCAAGCACACTTACAGCAGTCTGTTTATATGCTGTCAGCCCCTTTTATCCATGTATCCCTCCTTTTCCCACACCTATTGCTCCTCACATCACCTTGATCCCTCCCTTTGCTCACCTTTCATTCCTCCCCTAAACATCCTATAATAACTCTTATGCAATCTCAGGATGTTCATCCCTGCATCCCATAATGTGTCCCATACTGCTAAGCAATAACTTCCCTTTATTTGTAGGGTGCTCCAGTTGACTTCTGATATGACAGGAGCCCATGGTGCTATCGGGTCCCCTGTGACAGCTTGCAGTGCAGGTGGAATTCCTGGGGCTCTGCTTTTCTGATGGGATTAGTGGATTTCCCCCGCCTACTGCTGTGTGTCTACGCTCCTTCTTGTTTCTGGTGATGAACCTTTAATGCAACCTAGCACAATATAACAATATAAAGCCACCTGAAGTCTGTGTTTTTTTTTTGTTTTTTTTTTTTTTTTTTAACGAGCAGAGCAAGAGGATACTGTGACTATTGCAAGTTTGGCTACTCAGGGACAAAGGTACATTTGTAAACTCTGTGGACTGACCTCAGTTTCAGCTGTCACTTTTTGGTAACCTCTATTCAGATAGGAACTGCAAGTAAAATCTGTCAGTTTACTTAACTAAGACACTTCACTTGCACCTAAACTTTGTAATTTGTGTTCCCAAAGTAAGTGGCAACCTTCACTATGTGGAAAGAAGTAGAAGACTTTGAAAGTCTTAAGAGAAATATCATCTCTGTCCCAGTAAGTTGCATAATCTTTTCTGCAGGCCTAACTTCTGGATGAAAACGAAGGATGGAGGATCCAGTCACCCTAGGACTCTTCTTCACTGAGACTCTCATTCTTCTCACCTAGGCATATTCTCTACACCTAGATGTAGAGAAATAAAAACAATTTCATAGAATCATAGAATCAGTAAGATTGGAAGGAACCTCTGGAGATCATCTAGTCTGACCTCCCTGCTCAGCAGCGTCACCTACAGCATGTCAGACAGGGTTGCATCCAGGCGGGCCTTGAATATCTCCAGAGAAGGAGACTCCACAACCTCTCTGGGCAACCTGTTTCAAAATTTATAACATCTTAAAGTAGATGATACCTAAATTGGGCCAGATGAATCAGGGCCTGAAATAGCCAGTATCTCACCACTGTTAAAGTCAGTCGAGGATGATAAGCTCAGATGTAAATGTCAACACTGTAGGCATCAACATTTAATCTGATGAATATCACCTTAAAGGCATTAGCTTGATATCTAATACAAGAGGACTGAATGTTCCTACAAAAGCCTTTGAAGTCACCTGCTTCTTTCCAGGGATAATGTATATTATTTTCCATAAGAACTGATGGCATTAGTAAAGCACCTAAGTAAGGTGAACTGCATCTCATTCAATATTTTCTATATGAAATTAACGTTCCAGTAAACTCAGCAAGTGTCTTATCTTTAATGTCTTTGCTTTAGTTTTAAAACAGCATAAGCCTGAACAAGAACATTCTGATCCAGAATTTTTAAGAGAGGAAAGTGTGAGGTTTTGGAAAATTTAGAATTTCATAGGGTTTTTTTTAGACATTTTTAGATGGAAATTATTATTGGGGGAGCCACAGTTTCTGTATTCCTTTATAAACAACCTAAAGGATATCTGTAATCTATTTTTCTTTACCCCTTTTCTTTAAAATCCATTTCAAAAAGAACTATTTACAAAATTTGGATTATGAATTTAGTGCTCATTGGAGGCCATTTCTTTAAATAAACATTCATAAAAGGATGTTTGGAACAAATAAGAATAAAGGTGTGTTTATAGGAAATTATTTTAACTAAATTCAGTGAAAAATCATATGGAACAGAGAGGGAATATTTATTTTAAATAAATGGCTTTCTGTCACTTGCACTGACTTTCTCAATAGATTTTATTCCCCTATACTCTCCCAGCCCATTCAACCATCAATATCTGTATGTCCAAGTGTTCTTCTATGCAACATAAGGGATAAAGAACGCTAGATATTGAGTCATCATCATTTTTTCTTGAGCTATTCTTGATTGACAGCAATGAACTAATCAATGAACTTTTGCACCTTTTAGGAGTCAAGCAGCTATGGGCACTATCCTTTTTTCTTGTAATCTTGCTTACTTTCTCCTCCACGAATCTTAGGCTGAAAAATTTTCTGTTTTTCTTAATTTGGGGCATCATTATCACTACATTCTCCTTTTGAAACACGATATATCCTGTTGGGATAGCAGGAGGACAAACATCATGTAGAACGTGATATAACCTTGTTGCCATCCTCCTTCCATCAGAGAGCAGGTCTGGAGGTGATGAATTATCTGTGCTGTGGTTTTATCAGACTGCTGGGCCTTTGGTCTTGATGTAAACAGTACAGTCCTCAGTGCTGTCACTCATATTTATTTCTATTCATGCTTCATTCAGACTAGTCTTAAGACTTGTTACAGTTCTCTATATGCATATGTTTTGTCTAACAGTATGCTTAATTTCATAGTGATTTATTAATACCCTTTAAGATAAGACCAAACCACAGCAAAACAAAACAAAATAGCATCAGGTTATAGCAAAAGAAGCAAGAAATTTATTTTCTAGGGATAATATTCCTAAATATTAGGCTACCAATTCATGTCCTATTTCTTTCATTAGATGAACCATGCTTGCCCCACTAGGTGCTAAAATTGATGTGGGACCTAAGCTAAGACAGAAAATTGGATTTGTCCTCATAAATTCCTGTTCAGTGTAACTTCAGGCACACTCTTTACTTAATATTGTCATTTAGCTGTAGCTTACTTAAAGGCAACTTTTGTCAGGTTAGCAGTGGATATCATAGACAAACATACACACACACGTGTATATATATTTCCTGAAAAACAAAGGAGCAACTTTTTTTTTTGTTTCTATCCTTGGTATGCCTTACAAATTTTACTCAACATTACAGTTCTTGTCATAGTTCCTGTAAGACTGATTTGGCAGCTGTCAAGATGCAGTCAGAGGTGAGAACCATGATAGGAAAGTACTTAAGCTCAGGTGACAGACTGCATGGCAGCAGCAACATAACATTTTATCTGGAGACACAGACAATGTGGGCAGTAGCACATTGCATCTGAAAAATATGGGGGGATAGTTGTGGTAAGTGCAGCAATACACAAGAGTTTGAAAGGAGGATGACAGACAAAATCTGACTAAGAAATGGAAACAAAAATAGTATTCAATGGAAAAAAAAATCCAGGTTCTGTACTTTGAGATTATTTTCATTCCACATTGAATAAACTGTACATGTACTGTGCACATTTAACATTAAAAATATTTAAAATAGAAATTGCACCTGTCAGCTGAGTGATTTAGTTTCACGTGATGCCAGCCTTGAAAAGGTCTGATTCTTCTTGTCTGATGTGCATTAAATATAACTTTGTTCCGTGAGCAGTTCCACTCATTCCACTGACATGAATAAAAGTGGCAGTACGAAGTTCTATTTGATAGAATCATAACTAGGTATCAATCAGTCATTTTGGTCTAAGTTGCCCTTAAAATTTATTTATTTTCTATGTTACTCATAATTATGAGTAGCAAAAAGTAAATACAATGCTGAGGAACTCTGAAGATCTTCTGCAAAGTTAGAAGTTATATATTGAAGGCAGGGTATTAGTATCTCATTTATATAGTGCATGGTATTTTGTTTCAAAAGACTCAAAAAGGAAAAGAATGAAGGATACAATGACTCATCACTGGCTAACTATCTTTTAACTCATGTCAAGACTTCTCATAGATCGACTCTGATCTTGTATTTGTGTTATTACAAACCACAGGAGATTCATCAGAAGTATGTTGGCATTCTGCAGCATCATTTCCCTCCACAGCTGGTAGGACTTCGGACAAAAACACCTTGGCCATTCTGGAATGCACATAGAGAGAGCAAAGAGATGTATCTGCTAACAAGCTTTTATTTTTCTTTACAGTATCCTGAATTCCTGACATTTATTCAAAGTAAGTATGGTTGTTATATCTGTTTTAGCTATAGAGTAAAAGATAAATAGAAAAACTTTTCTCTCAGGAATGTTTTCTTCCTGTATCTGTGTTCTATAAATTCTTACATTTGATTTGCTACTAAGCAGATAGTTAGCAAATGTATATCAATACAGTTTAAATTGAATTAAATAGAATGACAATGTTTAAATATCTTCTATAACTTTTAAATTTTGTACAATGTGATATAGCCAGAAACATTCCTTTTTATGTCCAGAAAATGAAGAGGAAGCTGACTTCAAGCTGTGGGTGCTACATTTATCTGCATGACTATCTTTTACAGCATGATTCTCATTTAGAGCTTGCATATGTTTCATTCTTTGATATTAGTAGCTTTGGTATTAGTAGGCAGTGAGCTCTGATCCTCCGTTTTCCTGACCAGTCACTTTCGCCTTCAACAGAAAGATCTCTGGAGTCACGCCGTCCTACCAGGGAGGCTGTGAAGTTACAGTCCCTCCTGCTGGGCCACGTTTTACCGGCACGGAGAAGTGGATTATAGCTAGTTCTGTGGGAGACATATGAAAAGATACAGATACCTCATGGAAGGAACAAGCTGTATACATCAAATGACCACACCAGCAGAAGACAACTAGCAAATCCGTGTGGCTCCTAGGAGACTACAGTCTGCAAGTTCCCACTACTGGGAATGATAGATACACCATCAGGCTCCACATAAAATAAAAGGAGATAATGAGACAGCAGCTTCCTGCAGAACACAAACTTAGATAATGATTTTTAACCATATCCTCTGGCTCTCAAAAGAGGTTCCATTGCAGTAAAATTTAGTAGGAGTTTTTAGTTAACTACCCTGACAGACAGAGTTAATTATAGTAAATATGCCTAAGGCACAGGACGTTAAAGAGGCTGAAGTTTCTTTAACTATTCCAGAAGTTTTAGCCTTCTCAGGAAGTTTGGACTATTGGTAAGACCAAATTACTGGTTGGCAGGAGAACGGTGCTTGTTTTTTATTGCCTCAGGGTTGCTTTTTTCTGCAATTTATTGGCAGAGCAGTTTGAAAAGAAAAAAAAATGTTTGCTTTCAGAATCAATGGAAGGAGAATAGAATGAGTGAAAATGGAAGGTGAGAAAGTGAGAAAGACAGAGTTTAAACTATAGTAGAAAGAAAAATTAAATAACTGAAATCAGTATAACTGAGGTAGTGATATCAGCTAAAAATTATAATTAAGGAACATTACAATTAAGGGACAAATGGTAAAAAGAGGAAAGTTAAAAGCTGTAGGTAAAGTGACAGCTAAAACTTGTAGCACTCTGAAGAGAGACACAAAGGGAAAAAAGCAAAACCTGTGGCTGCTTGAATTAGAGGAAAGCTACGTATAAATATGTCAAGAAAGAGACAAATCTTATTATACTTCTTCTGCAGTGAAAATATCAGACTTTTCAACAATAAAGTCAACAAAAGAGAACTGTTTAATAAATATTGCTTTCAATCTTTTAAATATAATAATACATGAAATACTTTCCATTCCAACAATAACTCAGGAAATGTTTGATAGCAACTACTAAAGTTAGATATTTCAAAGAAATAGCCTTAATAACTCGAATCTAAAAGTTTTAGAAGAGCTGATCAAGGAGTTTTATGAGCCAATAATGCTGATTTTCAGTAAGTCTTGGATATAAGAGGAGTTCTAGAGAACTGGAAAAAAAGCTAGTGTTTTATCAGTATTTAAAATTTGTAAACAGAATGACTGTATGTTATGGGCTTGAAATATGTATACTAGGCAAAACCATATGAAAATGAAAATTCAGAAATTGATTGATTATATTAGCCACCTTTCAATTGTTTTTAATGTCAATCAGCATGGGATTATGGAAAATACGTTGCATTGGGTATCTTTTTTTTTTTTTTTTTTTTTTTTTCCTAACATTACAACTGTGGATACTAATAATAGTTAATTCCCTGCATAATATGATTTCAGAAGGCTTCTGATTATTTTTAGGAAACAAGAATAAAAATCAAAGCAAAAGCAAAACAAAATACAACGTAACATATATTACTTTGATTAGATACTGGCTAATTCAATATTTAAGTGAATGTGTTTCTAATAGAGACCTAAAGGTAATCAGTTCTTAGCCTACATCCATTTTAATATTTTTTTTATCAGTGATTAACACTGAATAGAAACTTGAAAAAGGAAAAAGAAATGATAAGAATTGACATATCAAAACCAAGCAGAAATAATCAAGTTGTCTTTATTTATAACCATAAATTATCATCAGATGATATATGTTATTCATATTTCTTTGTTTTGACTTCAATTTCTTGAAAATGAATCAGATGAATACATTTTTGATCTCAGTAGAATTATGAATCCCAAAACCTCAAATAAATTATTTTAAGAATAAAGTTAATTATTACCCGTAAAGCTTTCCAAGTCTGGCTTAAACTGATCTACATCTCTGTTGAAACAAATCCAGTCTGGCTGGGTTTTCTCTTTATAATGATGTGAATGAATTTTTATTCAGTTAATGTGCTTAAATTTTATTGCAATCATATAATTTAGCAGAAAACATACAGTGAAATAAGGATGACCTAAAGCAATCTTCCTAATATCAAAATAATTTCATAGCTAGATTGAATGCAGTTGAAGAGATCCTCATTCCCATCTCAAAACAAAATTCTTCTGAGTATGAAGACTGCCATTACTATAATATGATGGTACAAAGACCACATAAGACCTTACACCTTCATTTCGGAGAGGCTGCCTTTTGTCCAGCTTTATCTGACTTACTATTCATATGACTGAGCCATATCTTAGGGTGCTTTAAATTACAGAATTCCTAGTTTAGGGAAGACATGGGGAAGGTGCTTATGAGTGGAAGGTAAGTCAAGAGGAATAAAAAGGAATAACAACCTATGACCTGTTCTAGCAAGCACTCATTCATATAGCTATATAATAAATCTCATGTTTATAAGGCAGTTGGCTCCTCTATAGCAGGTACCATGTTTATACCAATTAGTACATTACAACTCTCAATATTGAACATATATTGTAAATATCACATTCAGCCAGAAATTAGGAAAAAAGCCTTTTCAGACTAACATCGTAATTTGGCAAAGGAAGCAGGAACTTATTTAACTTAAAGCACAAAGAGTTTTACCATTGACTAATACCTAATAATTTTCTGTTTATGATGAAAAATAGAAACTACGATAAATCTGGTTCTGAGAGGCTGTATGAAGACCAAGTAAAGGCCTAGACAGTTCATAGTTTTGTTTTTTTTTTAATGATGACTTTTTCCTATTATTATTATTATTATTTATATTCTAGGAGTACTTATAAGTCATATCTAGGAATGGAGCTCCCTTACTTCAGGAACCCAAAGAGAGGTCAAGCCAGTCAAAGTCACTATCTTGGAACCTAGCAAAAAACAAGTAAACAATTAAAAAAACTTGTGATTCATCTTACCTAATTTCAATGACCCCAAAGTTGCATAGTTAGTCTAAGCTATTTGGCTAGTCTCTTCCTTTAATGAATGGAGACCAGCACTTTCAGGTGGCAAAGCATCTCTCTCTGAAAAGGGTTTGATGATTTGTCTGTAAATCTACCAAGAAATGTATCTTTAACTTCAGCTCTTAGAGCCAAGTTGTCCAACCTACAAATACGTATTAAGAGGGTTAAAGGGGAAAAGAGGAGGATGGTGGCATACACGGAAAGCCAGCGGCCCAGCAGCAGATTAAAATATATGACTTTGACTGATAAGCTTCTTAACTTTTTATATTGCTCTAGAAAAGATAACCTGAAGTACATCAGTATGGCACAGATTACAGCGTCATATTTGCCATCTCTGTTGTACTGTGTGATACCTGCAACCCTCACCACTTCAGTAATTGTTCTGTATCCAAAATATTACCTATAGTAAGCAGAAAGTAGGTTTCGCACTAGATGCCATGAATATCATAGTGAATATCATGGCTTATTAAGCAAAAATGCAGTGTTTCTTAAGATACCAGTGCACAATTTCATATTTATGTTGAATTTAGGATCATAGGAAAGATGTAATTGCAGATCTATTTTAATTTATTCCTTTATCATTGTAGGATATATCCTAGGACCTTAACTCTATTGTGCTAAAGAGAGTAAAAACACAAAATAAAATTTCCTAATTTCTGTAGCTGTTCAGGCCAACATATTCAGGGAAAATCATTGCCTTTAAAAGCTAGCCCTCCAGAAATAAGGAAACACAGTGCAACTACATCACTTTATATTCACATTGAAAGCTCCTGGAATGGTCTGCCCCATCAAATATATTTTAAATACTCTTTTAGAGACTGGAATTTGATTGTTTTGCTCTAAAAATTTCACTAATTGAAAATAAACATTTTTGTGAGTACAGACAGTTTTGGCCTAAGAAAGTTCTTAGCTCAGACATTTAGTTTAAATGAAATACCATGAGATTACCTGCCACCCAAAAAGCTATCACTTAAAATACTGGAGTCCTGATCACAACACAGACAGATAAGCATTTATACTTTAGACATGCTAGCAGATTGCTTGACCATGAAAATAGTGGAATTAACAAATTCTCAAACAATCAGTTCCACTTTATTTAAATAATTTTTCTCATTGTACTTGAGTGTATGAGATCTATATTCTGTATTTCAGTGGTCAGGGAACATAGATTGCAAGCAAAAAAGGGATACAGTAGGGATTTATGAGCAGCACAGTAAAAGAAAACTTGATCATCAGAGAAATGTCCTAAGCATCATAATAAAAAGTTTTTGCCCATGCATTTTTATGCCAACATTATCTAATAGCTTAATCTTTTATAGTTTAATCTATATCTTTTTTCCTTCTTTATGTTACACATCTGATGTATTTTTAAAGACCATGTTCATAGTCTCTCTCAGCTTTTGATTTCTTAGGCTAAGAGTTGCACACAATATTCAGATGAAGTCTCACCAGTGCTTTCGATAATAAAATCAATGTCATACTTGGAAATACTTCTTCCAGTCATCACATCAATATTGTTTTAAGTTTATGGCACTTCATGATCAAGGAGAACATATAGATTTTAACCGTGTTGAATTCCCAGCAGTTTGTTATAGTCCTTATTAGGTATTATTCATCTAATTCCTACTGCTCTAGACCTCAGTGTCCATGGTATCTTTATTTTCCCTACATATTAATGAAGTTTTCTGACTTTCTGCATCAGTAGCTTTCATTAGCACTGTCTTACTTTATGTAACAGGGCCATTAATGTGAATGTTACATGCTTTTCTAAGACCAGTATATGAAAGACTAAGAATAATCTTTCATCCTTATAGTTTGACTTCAAGCATAATCCCATTTTTATTTCTTTAGTAGTTGCTTTTCCCTTGCAGTTCCTATTATGTGCTTCAGATTTTGTTCTGACTTGCATATCATTTTAATCCTCACTTCAACATGTAACAATATACTTACCAAATAACTCTTCTTTAAACATAGTGTACCACTATAAATTTAATGGACTGATGTAAAAGAGCAAAAGATTTACATTAGGTTTGTAATCTTGATGAGGATTTTTTTGAAACTTTTGTTTGAAAAGTGGAATTTTGGGGTATGTGATGGTAGTTCAGCCTTTGTCATAGCAAATTTCATTTTTATTTCATTTTTATTTCTAGATCTTTTTTACTTTCATTTTTATTCAATATAATAGGAGAAACTCTTATTGAAAAATATGTAGCTACATATAGAACTTAAAAAAAAAAATCTCAATTCATCATTCTAGAATGACTTCATTTCTCCTTTCCTCCTCTTCCAGGTTCCCCACTCCCATCCAAGTGCCCTATCACTCAAATTTTAATTCTATTGTAGGAAAAAAGGAATAAGTCTCTATTTCAACTTGGCAGGGAGTAAAAATATTTCTGAAGACTATTAGAATAGGCTAAGTTGCCTAGAAACTCATGATTTCAGTTTTACTTGATATAAGAGGCAATCTAATTCACGCTTCTGCTCTTGATTTTTTTCTTTACTCATTTCACTGTGCAGTGTTTTAGATAGGGAGAGCTATGTGACAGAGCCACATGAAATTAAAAAAAAAAAAAAAAAAAGAAAGAAAAGAAAAAGACTTTGTTCCTTTGCTTCTGTTACTTGTAGAGAAGTAATGATCTGACTAAAAGATAAAATTAACTAATACTTATAGAAGTCTTATTTTTGTGATAATATCTCCTTATTTTATTGTCTACTTTAAAAGTAACATAAAATTTTGTAATAGGCAGTGCTTCAGCCAGTTAACTTGAGTCTTCTCTTGGTGTATTGAAAGCTAACAACAGACCAAAGCAAACAAATCATTGCTTTTACTCAACTGGCTCTGAGTAAGTAAAGAAAAAGGTGAATACTAGAGATGTTTCAAGTATAGGTATGGATAATGTTCATTATATTTGTTAGTGCTGTGCTGTCCATCCACAGAGGACAGTTTTTATAATTATGTCTTCAAGATACTAAAGACAGGAGTGACGTTTCCCTAAAATTGTGGCTTTCTTCAGCTTAGGTGGGCTCTGAAGATTTCTTCTCATATGTTTTACATAGTATTTCATTCATATGAAAAGGGAGCATACATTAAAATGCCTTGAAATGAAAACTGTAGCTTTTCACACCTAGTTTGCCTCAGTGAAACTGACTGTACAAGGAGGAAACAATGCAGATTAAAGGCCAGTCTGTGTTATGGCACCTTCAGGCATTTCTGTAGTAGCATAGGACATTATGGTTGGGTTTTATTACATTTTATTTTTTGTGTATGTTCACTGAGAAATGTACTTTACATTCAATTGCCTTTATACAAAAAGTTGGATTAATCCCTTCGTGGTTCGCTGTTTCTGTTCCATTGATGGACTCCCTTTTTTGGTTCATTTATCACCTATAGGTTCTAATAGATATTAATCAAAGACTGTATAACCTAGCAGAGAAAGTTCCTTGCTGGAGTAACTTCAAACCTTTAGGGCAATAAAAATCCTACATTTATTAAATTTCTTATATGTACTATGATATACCTATTGATATATTGTTGGTCTAGGTCTATACTGGTAATTGAAAATAGTTATGAAAATTAACACTTCTAATACAGATTTCTCTTAACTTGACTAAAATAGTTGACAATATCGATATCTATTATATGAATAAATATCAATTGCAATGACCACCTTACTACCTACCTGTTAAAAATACATTAATATATATATAGAGAGAGATTTAAAAATCCATAAATAATAAATCAAAGGATTTCATTTGGAATGCCTCCTGTTTGCCAACTACTTTACATAACATACATTCTTTTCCAGGATACATATTTACTCAATACATCAGAGGGATTGAATTGTACCTAAACAATGTACCATGTGTTTTGAAAATTAAGTTACCTAAGGTAGTGGAATAATTTTCCAAACCCTATAGCTCTAAAATAAACATGCTCATTATCAAATCTGACAGTAGTGAATTTAAAGGAAAATATGCAACATATATGTATAAATATACACTTACATGTATAATTCAAGGTGCTGAATAAAATTTATAGTTGAATATCAGCAAGTCTGTTCACTTGTGAAAAAAAAATAAATATAGCATTAGAAAAAGTTAAACATTTTTAAACATAATAAAAAACCCTGCCTGGAATTCCAAAGTTAAAACTTTCTGGTTCTGATATTGATGTCTATCATGTTGATTTGGGGTGTTAGCCCCTCTGAATCAATAGCGAGCTATTCTCTATTAACGCTGATGTCAGTAGGCTTACTCTCAGGCCCTTTGCCTTTAACTAGTGGCAGTATTCTCTTCTGAAGTAGTAAGGGAACTGACTGACAGTCTCAGAATCAGATTTGAGAAGACACATTTTGTCTTTGCATATGAAATCCTCATTTACTTTACTGTGTATATAGATCTATTTTACAATACAGAGAGATTAAAATAGATTAATCTAATTTAAATCGATTTAAATTAGATTAATATGATCTGTTTCCTAGGGCATTGCATTTATTTATTATATTTATTTAGACATGAGTAGATTTAAAACAGCAAAGGCATTTCTGAACCACAATAACTGAATGAAAAGCTGCAAATCTTGATTGTCTATACAAACACTAATCTCCCATTCCTTTTTCATATTTGAACTGAGTAATGGAAGTTTGCTTTTGGATTGAAATGCTATTGATATCAGCATGCACATATCAGCTCAAGGTAGAGAAGTTGTCTCTGTTCCCATGCTCTTACAATTTGCAAAGGAGTTGTTGTTGCAAGTGTTATTTTTTCTAGTAAAGAGACAGCTCATTAGGCCTCATTACTAGTCAGCAGCTGTCACACGGTATAGATTTCAAACTTACAGCAATACATCTCTTTACAAAAGCTTTCACAAAAAATCAAGAAACAATTTATTTCGTCGTTAACCTCAAATGACATTATACATGGCTGCACTTACACCTTTTACTCTGAAAGAGCTCTGAAGAGCATTTCAAAATTCAGTAGTGTGAACTTGTTTTATGCCATATTTTCCCTTTAAAGTGCTGAGTTCTGCTATCGGTAAACCATAAACCAATAAATGAAGTGAAACTCACAATATTTCATCCCCAAATTCCATTATAAAAGTATGAGAGAAATGTTTTATTTGATTCACCTCAGAGTCTGTTTATGGGAAAGAGGGATTCCAGAGAATTCGTTATTTTAATCAAATCAAGCAATGAACTTGAGCTAGAGAAGGTAAGCCAGGCAACTCCCATTAGTGTCATCACAAACTGCAGGGTTAGCGTGTGATATTGAGGAAAAAAATATGTTCATGGAATTCCTGAACCGTAGCTTTAGGGTTCCTAATGTTAGTTTAACATCTCTAAATGAGTATATTCCAAAGATTTTGCTTCTGAAAAGGATTTACAGACCGACACAGTGAAATTAAGAGAATAGGGGTATTGTTTGCAGAAGGAGAAATAATCTTCAAGAATCTTATTACTTCAACATTTCTTTCATTTTTGAGTGAAATAAAGTGCATAGGGGACAAATATTAAAAACAACAGAGATTTGCAACCAAACACTGTCATCTCAAGCATTTTGCATTGTTAAGTAGAAACATGAGTTAGAAAGCAGTAACCAGCATTCTTCAAAAGACAGTGTCCCTTATTAAAATTTGAAGTCTTAGGGTACTTACAGAAGGCAATAGTTTAAATGAGGGGAAAAAAAATGGTAGCTTCTCAGGAGACATTTTCTGAAAAAGTTGAGATAGAAAAGATCTAATTTACAACACAGTTTATGACTCTAATGACACTTCTGCATTTCTCTTTGATCCTTTGCATCATATCCTTGCTTTTTTTTTTTTATATAAAGCATTTACACTGCTGTTTCTTGTTGCTTCCCCTTGATATAAAGAACATATCTGCGCCAAATTAGTGTCTTCCACAGGAGAAAGGTGATTTGCTCTTTTGTTGACTGTTTTGACTTTTAAACAAATGTTTTTTAGTTTTACCATCTGCCACTTTTGGAGTATTTACAGCTTGAAACTAAAGAATTCTATTAAATATTTTATACAAAGCCCAAATCGCAATAACTGTTATGTGCAACTGCCAAAATATAACATAAAAGAGAATAGTATGGAACATTAAAACAAGGTAGGTTATAAAAACTTCTTTTTAGAGTCTGAATAAGCACATTTGGATGTTTTATGGACATAATGGTATTACCTGTCTTGACACTTGAGACTTGTCCTTGGATTGCAAAAAAGAAGAAAAGAAGATTCTTCAAATGTCTTTAATTCACTCAAAGAGCTAATTTGGTAAATTAAATGACTAAACAGCTAAATGTACTATGTGCAAAAGCAACTATAATTCTTTCTTAAAACTCAGTGAAAACACATGCGTGTTACACTAAGCTAACAGTACATAAGCCAGGTTAATACATCCTTAAGTAAACAGTTGTGCCGTAATATTGAATGCTCCATCTCCGCGCCTCTGTAACACCGTATTCAGAGCACACGAGAGTCAGCTCCTGCACCGTCCATGCACATTTGGGGCTTTTGGTCTCGGGTCTGCATAACGGTTTTTGCAATAGGCTGCCAATTTGTTCTAGCTTTACAGCTAGGCGCCTGAGGAGGCAGGTACACAGGCCTTCCATTCGGCATCGGCACAGAGAAAGAGAGTGAGTGAGTGAGTGAGCGAGCGCGAATGTGCACAAATATACCCTGATGTGTTCCTCAGGGCATCGCTCAAGCAGAATACTTCACATCTAGCTTTATGCCTCTAGAAGATAGTTTTGTAAGTCCAAGAGAATCACTGTAGTCTCTATAGTCGAAGGAATGAGCTAGATATTTCCAAAAGGTGATTCATCTCCCATAGGTGACTAATAGTACACCACTAAAGCTAGACAAGGTGGTTCTGCCTCAGTACACAAGCATGTTGAGGTAGATTGAAAACTGGCTGAAAGGCTGAGCCACCAGATCGGTGGCATGGAGTCTAGTTGGAGGCCTGTGGCTAGTGGCATCTCCCAGGGCTCAGTACTGGGTCCCATCCTGTTCAACTTCTTCATCAATGACCTGGATGAGGGGACAGAGTGCCTCCTCAGCAAGTTTGCTGATGATACAAAGCTGGGAAGAGTGGCTGATACACCTGAGGGCTGTGCTGCCAGTCAGAGAGACCTGGACAGGCTGGAGAGCTGGGTGGAGAGGAACCTCATGAGGTTCAACAAGGTCAAGTTCAGGGTCCTGCACCCAGGGAAAACTAACCCTAGGCAGCAGTACAAGCTGGGGGTTGAGCTTCTGGAGAGCAGCTCTGCAGAGAAGGACCTGGGAGTGCTGGTGGATGACAGATTGACCATGAGTCAGCAATGTGCCCTTGTGGCCAAGAAGACCAATGGTCTCCTGGGGTGCATTAGGAGGAATGTTGCCAGCAGGTGGAGGGAGGTGATCCTGCCCCTCCACTCAGCCCCAATGAGGCCTCATCTCGAGTCCTGTGTCCAGTTCTGGGCTCCCCACTACAAGAGAGGCATGGAGCAACTGCAGAGAGTCCAGTGTAGGGCTACAAGGATGATCAGAGGGCTGGAGCATCTGCCGTCTGAGGAACGGCTGTGAGAGCTGGGCCTGTTTAGCCTGGGGAAGAGAAGACTGAGGGGGGATCTTATCAGTGTGTACAAGTACCTGAAAGGGGAGTGTCAAGGGGTCGGGGAGGGGGGACAAACTCTTTTCAGCAGTATCATGCAACAGGACGAGAGGCAACAGGCACAAACTGAACCACTCCAGTGAGAGTGACGGAGCACTGGCAGAGGTTGCCCAGAGAGGTTGTGGAATCTGCTTCTCTGGAGATCTTCAAAATCCGCCTGAATGCAACCCTATCTAGGTGACCCTATTTGAGCAGGGAGGTTGGACTAGATGATCTCCAGAGGTCCCTTCCAACCTTACTGATTCTATGATTCTATGTTAAGAGTGCAGCTGTAGGAGTGTAGGATATACCATGACTGTCTTACTTTCTGGATTTTCTAAAGAAACTGATGACTCTTAATAGCTTATATAAAGATTCGAGTCCTATAGTAGGTGTTAGGAATGCTTTGAAGACATTGACCAGCTAGAGGATTTAGGGAGCAGGACATCTAGCGTCTGAACCCTTGCTAAGCTAAATATAACTATTCATTGTCATAAATATATCAAGCTTAAGTAATAAACTGAACTGCACAAAATCTATTGACTTCTGCCAATAGGTAGTTTTGGCACTTTTAGGAACTCTATAGGTAAAGATAACAGCATCTGTGGAGTATAAGTGATTCTACAGTGAAGTGGCCTCAAGATCACAACTTCGAACTCGGACTTTTCCTAGTATTAGACTTATGTGATATGCCATAGATCAGAAAATCAGTCCTTGGCAGAGAAGGGTTTTGACCCAAGGCCTCAAATCCTGAGCTAATATGTGAATTGCACTATAAATCAGTCTTTTGTTTTGACAGTTCACTATGCGAGAATGTAATTTGTTTCTAAGCAAAACATGTTCCAGATGGTTTGCATTTGTAACCATGCTTGAGGAAGAATTATGAATGTACTTGTTTGGCTTCCATGTTAGAGTTACATGATGAAACACTTCTCATTTATGAGTGTCTGGACCTAATATTTACATACAATTTTCACCTTCTGGAGTCAAATTCATACCTATTTTTCACTGAAGTTTCCCTTGATAGAAATTGCGTTGTGTAGGCTGAGACAGAAACAACCTTTAGCTGGTAACAAAAATGTTTACAACTGAGTTTCTTCACATCCCAAGTTTTTGTGACTACAAAAATGCTAAAAGTGAGCTGCTGCTAAATCTTTCAAAATGTTATTATTAGAGGGATATAAGTTCAAAGCATTGAACTAAAAATAAAGCAAAGATAAGTGAAGGGAAAAAGAACCCATTTTTTAAACTATCTGCAAAATATATAGTGTATCCCTAACTAAACAGTTCAACTAACTTTATTAAGGGAGAGAACAGTCTGTGAAAAGAACTCTATGGGCTCTGAAGCAGACTATGTTTTCAAACTCCTCCAAGAACATCCCATGATTCAGAACACCAGACCGAGCTAAAACATCCTGAAACCCATGGCTCTTCATCTTCTCCTATGATTATCTGCCCTCTTTTGCTTGAATGAGGATGTTTTTCAGGTCATATCCATGGTTCACAAAGCCCGATTAGGACTTCAGCTAGGAAATAGTTTGTAGCACATTCTTCTGATAAGCTTTCTCCTTTGAAATTCAAGCAAAAACTCCATTTTACAGAACAATAATTAGTATTCAATTAAGTTAGTGTTTAATTAAGTTAATGTGATTAGGTGTTTTATTTTTAATATTACTATCGTTTTAGAAGTCTGAGGTCCTGAAAAATAATTGCTGGCTTTGTTTGCTTGTTCACCTTTTTTATTGCTATACAATTGTTTTACAAGGTAAAAACAAATGGTCTCTTTCTCTGCTTTATCACAATTTCTTTGTATTGTTTCTGAATCCCTGTTAAGAAGGCCAAATACCTCTGGATGAAACCATAAGCTTTTACTTTGAACATAATACAAATGAGGAGGGACATAAAAGCTTGAGAGAAAAGGGGAATAAAAATGCCATTTTATGCAATAACTAATTGCATGTAGCTATACTGAAAGCCAGTAAATTTCAGACTGATGAATGAAAATAATAAATTTCTACACAAAATTTACTGGGAATTCATCGCAATGAGATGTCATTGACTCTGAATCTTTAAAAAAATAATACTTCTGAAAGTGAAAGGCATCAGTGAAATACAAAGTATAGCCTCAGAAAAAGAAAAACAAGCAGAAATCAAAACCAAATTCCTGAATTTTTGTTAAAGAAAAAAGTCATCTTTCATAAAGGAGGTTCAGAAGTTAAAATTCACAAAACAGTGATTTTATAAGTACCTATCACTTTCTCAACTTCTATCTTCCTCTAAAGCCACTTCCTCTCAAACATCATTTTTGCTCCTACATCTGTTCAGGCAGTGGGCAAATTGCTTCACAAAGAATGCCCTGCTTATTCCTTTTGTTGTTTAATTATACTGTAGCCCTCTTAGGACAAAGTGACTCTTATTATAGTGATCATATAATCCTGACTTTGATTGAAATTTCTGGATGTTTTGTAGCTGTAGTAACATCTCTATCCTACCAGTGATGACAGAAACTGTTAAAAAAGAGCTTACCTGAGGCAACATTCTTTCCCTCATTCTCTGTGTAGAAGTAAATTTTAGTCTTTAAATACAGAATAGTTAAAATCAATATAACTATACAAAACTCTGTATATGGCAGTTGATGCACCAAATTAGCAAAGTACAAGAACTAGAAATAATCCAGACTTACAGAATAGCAGATGAGGTCCTTAAAGTAAATTGCTTTCCATGCTATTACTAAAAATGCACAAATGTATCTTATGTATATTACAAATATAGTAAATAATGCTATTTACTATTGGCTAATTTTTCAGGTCATTTCAAAAGAAGACACTACATACCAATTTGGCACAGTGTTACCGACATTAAATTTTCCTTTGGACAGATTTTTGATGTACTGTGACAGGTACCTATTATTTTGTGTAATGCATTTAGCAAGAATAATAGTAAACTACTCTTGTGTATTCTGTTAATTGCTTAGGCTTTGGATAACTACTAACTTGACTTTGGAATTCACCTTATTTGATTGTAGAAAATAGCATTACATTTGCAGTTTACGCACTGCTGTTCATGTCTTTTTATTTACAGCTCCAGCTATCTCAAAGAAGGGTTGTATTTCATTGGAAAGGGACAACCATTAAATACAGTTCTGGTTGTTACATGTGCTCTGTGACATTAGGTTCTTCTTACGCTGAGTCTTATTCTCTTCCCAGAATCCTCATACAAGTTCTTCATGAGCAAGTCCTGGGTTTGCTTTCTGCCAAATAGTCCAGAAACCACTGGCCAGTTTGGTTGACAAGGAAACTGAATGTCACATCCTCCAAGCAGTTAAGGTGACATTTTTAATTGCCTTCTGATTTTAGTGTTTTTTCTCTGAAATTAGTAAGGGTAGAATTTTGCTCATTTCTTTATCTCTTTTAGATTATTTTTTTCATAATCACAGAAGCTGGCACACAGAGGAAAAAAAATAATAAGATAATCTATGCCAGTAGCTGAAAAGGTAGACATTGTGATTTTTTTAAAGCAAAAATCAAACCAGCCCCTGGCTCCGTAACTCCCCTTCACCTAAAAAAAAAAAAAAAAAAAAAAAAAAAAAAAAAAAAAAAGAGAGAGAGAGAGAGAGAGAGAGAAGCCAGAGTGAGGTTAGAGTAAGATTTTTGAAGGATACTATTTGGGGGAGAAGCTATTTTCTATGATGTTTTTTATTAGCAGATATCAAACTTCTTTGGAAATCTCTGTTTTATAAAAGAGGAACTGAGGCACCGTAATATGACATTATTTGTCTAAGGTCAAAACTGCAGCTGAGCAGGAAATAGAAGCTTAAATCCTTCTCTAAGGCAGCTCATTGACTAAGGCCTGCAAAATCCAGGATTAACCTGTGCAATCTGTTTGTGGAGTGGAAGAAGGTCTTAAGGGCTACATTCGAGTCAGTATCAGTTTTAGCTTCCCTAACACTGTTCAGTAAGAAAGGGAAAAGTTCATAACAATGTATTTTTAAGAGTCCAGCTGGTTAACTGGATTTTGCACTGCAAAATGACTCCTTCCACCAACTTTTGTAGTTAGTCACAAAATACCTCTTCTGCAGGGCTTTCCCATAGGAAGAAAAAGTTATCAGTAAAGTGAAGATAATTTTGTATGCAACTAGTGTGTGATATTCAAGTCTCAAGACTTAGTTAGAATACTTAAAAACAAGCCTCTAGTCTTCCAGAAAATTATTTCTGGCGAAAAATATTCTGCAGCTTGTCACATTTACCTCTTTCTGAAGTTGAGTTCTTCTGTGTGAGTGAGAAGTTGGCTTCTAATTGCAACTCCACATCGGATAAGCAGCTACTTGAATATGCATCTTCCACCTCCTAGACAAGTTTTCTAAGCAATATGCTACCACACTTTATCTTGGCTACCTTTTTGTCAGAGTATGCCCACCAGTTTAGGGCCCCCTGTATGCATAAAGGACAATTTACAGAGGGAAAAAAAAAATCCAAAAGGGAAGCCAGAATGAAGATAGAGTAAGATTTTTGTCATCCCCACAAGGAGATTTATCCTAAGGGTTTTTTTTTTTTTTTTTTTTTTCAGAGCAAACTGGATTCTTATTCTATTAAAAAAAATAAAGAAGAAGAAGAAGAAGAAGAAGAAGAAGAAGTAGACAGTAGAAGATAGGACTTAATTGTGACCTGAGACAACAGAGTGCTGCGTATCTTTGGTTGATCGAGTCTCTAGCACAGAGCTGTTTAAATTTTCTGGTCAGTAAAGGGAGAGATTAAGCCTTTTTCTTATTAAAAATTTTAGCTTGTATCCTGAAGATTTAGATCCATTCTCAAAGCTGTCATTTCGCTATCTTCTACTTATGCAAATTATTAGGGGAAGCCAAGTTTTAGCCAACAGAGAATAATCAATAATTTGTTAGGATTAATAAAAATGAGTAATATCATATCGTTGCATAATGAAACTGGTGTCTTGAATAAGCATTGTGCAAAAACATTGTATAGATTAAGTTTGTTAATTCAAAGAGTAGATTTGTACGTTATAGCTTGAACATAAAGAAGTTCAAATAAAAATAGAGGAATCTTGACTGCCAGACAGATTGCAAGAACCTGCGAAGCCAGCTGTTACTGACAAAATGTTTTGCTCTTCATTTCACAATCAAAATAGTAGAATCAAGATTTAGACTGAAATCAGCCTAGCACTGTTGCTTTTGGTAGAATTATACCAATCTGCATCAGTGGAGGTCTTCATATGGCTGGAAACTCTGTTCTCATTCTCTGCACTTGCTCCTCTTTCAGTTAGTACAGCTTTAACCTATAAAGTCCTCTGCTACAAGATAAATATGTGATATTAATCAATGGTATTTGCATCAGAGAGATGTATTCCATGATTTGTTTATGTAAATAACGCAAGAAGTGAACACTCCAAGGGCAAACAGTAAGTGATATTTGATTGAAGCTATTAAGACCGATGTGAAATGCTGCTTAATAAAATAATGTCATGTGACTTCTAGTACTAGATTAATCAAAAAGGATAACATGTCATTTAAATAGAAAGAAGGAACAAATGGAATTTCTATTTACTATTTATGAATAAGGATGGCGTTTCTGTTGTTACACTTAAAAAACAAATTGCAAATAATTGTCCATTATCATTTGAGAGTGGCCTGGTATCTAATGAAGAAATGTGTTTAGAGAATCATTCCATTATATTAAATTATTTGTTATTAAAGGATAGAGAAAATAAATGTATTTAATTTGAAGAAAGAATTACATCTATGATTTCTTATAGAAATGTGGAAGCCAACAAAGTGAAAATTCATTACTCCACTGGTTTTGACTCAGATAGTCTTGAAGAAAAACCTAAATTCTCCTGAAATAATCCAAAAATGTTTTCTTCAGTTTTTTTCAACAGGGGTAGCTGAGACATTTACTCCTCAGTATCCTCCTCTTTTCCTCTGAAGTCTTCTGCTGGGCCTCTGAACAGATATTTGTTAAACCTTACATTCATCATTTTGTTTAGTGAGATAAAGTTTAGAAAACCATAAATATAACTGAAATCCCATTTAAGCATTATCACAAGGAAATATGTAATGCATTAGGCTTTTGCTTGTAGTTTTGATGCAAGAACAAATTTCATTCTTGTTTTATGAATCTATTGTCCAATCAGGGAATAGAAACACTATTTGGCATTTTAGATGACCAGGCACACACCGGAGTAATTATAAGTAAAAATAATTTGGCATTTGTAAGAAGGAAAGAGATCCGTAGCGATATGTTGTTCCAGGAAGTGAGAAGATTGCTTCGTTCTGGTTCCTCACTGATTCCACAGCTTCTACATCCATTCTTCTAGCAAGGCTCGCTCACCCTTCTGCTCCAGCTCAGCTACGATGATAAATATGATTAGTGAATGTGTACTGTAGGATAATTATATCTATTTTGGTTCATTTTTGCAGGCTTGAAAATGGTGGCTGTATAGGCCAATGTACAGTCACTAAAGACTCCTTCTCTCTATGGGAGTTCTGATTCCCAAGAAAAATCCATGGAGTTTTCATAGGATGATTTGTTGTCTACTCCGCCACCCCTCCTTTTGCCATTCAGTTCTTCCCAGTCACTAACATGCTGCTAATTGCCATTTGTACACCTATTGCCTTTCTACTATAGAGCAGCAGGGACAGAGACAATGACAGTAAGTGCCACTTTGCTTTTATAAATTATTTGACCAAGATAAACCATATCAAGAAATACAGATGTTGAGAGATTATTAGTATTGCAATTGTTCTTTCCTCGTTTTCACTTATTCACCCTAATTGCTTTACACTGCTTGGTGATGTGAATAAGTTGTAGAGGTAGTTTAAATTAAATTCCAGATGGAGTCATAGGTATTTTGCCTCAAAGGAGCACTGTACAACACACGAAGTGCTCTGAGATACCCAGTTTATTGTTTGTAATGAGGAAACGTAGCTGTTTAGGAAGATCAGCATCGCCGTCTTAGATTAGATCCAAATTTCATCTAATTACACGTCCTATGGCCAACATCAGGCTGATGGAACATCCACCATGTCCCTGACACTTGTACTGTGGGGGGGGACAAATGCTCTTGGATGGTTAAAGTGGATAAGTTTTCTACTTGAGGTTATCTAAGATATTTCTACCACCAGGTGCTATGCGTGTCATTCTGGAAATAAATGCTTTCATGCTCAACTGGCAAAAAGTACTCTGTGTTTGCATTACAACAGCCTTAAAAAGCTGTTCAATGTATTCCAGTTTTACCCCACCATATTCATAGCACACTCCACCAATAAGGATAATTAACCATGTACTGAGCTGAAAATTAAAACATGGTCATGCTTTGCTACTCCTTGCTGCCTACTTCCTATAATATAAACTATAATATAAGTTTATAATATAAACTTCCTATAGACATGTATCGGTAATATTTAACTAATATTACTAATATTTAACTAATACTAACTACCTAACTAGTGTAGTACCTAGATAAATGAAATTCCCTTTTGTTGTCTTCATTGGCCTCATCAGTCTTTAATAACTGACCTACTGGCAGCTCAAATTCTCAAACCTATTATTATAATTTATATTTTATATAAATTATTTTATATGATTATTATATATAATTCCAAAGTATCCCCAAATATATACAGATATATGATTTATTCTAGTAATCAGATTTTTTTTTTCCGCTTGTACAGGGTTCTGTGGCAGTAAGTTCCACACTTTAATTATATATTATCATAAAAACCCCCTTTTATTTTATCTAGCAGCCTGTATTTCTTGTTCTGATAGGATGTTTCAGAGATGACAGCAACTTTGAATCTAAATTCTCCAGAACATTTATTAGTTTATATATTTTTATTATTAAATATGAAAATTAGACAATTGCAGTTCTTTCCATCTTCCCTTTCCATCCTTAGTGTACTTCAGCATTCTCCTTGTTCTAAGCATCTCTTAATTTATTCCTCTGAAATGAGACACCAGTATCGTAATATATTACATCTTTGTAATTTCTATACATGACACTAAGATTTGCTGCATTATTCTCCGGTGTAGTTGCTTACACAACATTTTATCTTTGCATTTTAGAACTGCTGTGCATTGAATGTGTTTCCTTTGAGCTCTCTGAAGAGACACTAAATTAAAACAAAAACAACAAAAAATCCCCTCTAAGATTCATATAGTATCTTAATCTGATTCTATTCAATAAAAACTTGAAGCTGCTATTGCAAATGGTTTAATTTGCATTTCATGGCATCTTATTAGAAACCAAACCATTTCAGATATAGTAATGATCTCATTTTTTAAAGAATTTTTATCTTCATACAGGTTTTATGGAACCTTCCACCATATGCATTATTATTTTCATCTATCTTTTTGCACTTTTTAAATTATATTCGTTATTTCTGTCATTCTTCAGAATCTTACATATGAAACTCTTGATGTGAATGGCCATTTCTTTTCACCTACTGTGTTATTGGCATACATTCAAGATGCAGCATAAATAAAAAAAGTTTGGAAGCTTAGGTTTGGTCTCATGCTAATTTATATCATAATGGATTCACTTAAGTTGATCATTATTTGGCACTGTTACAAATCTCTAGTTAATAGCAAGCTGAATGATTTGCCTATGGAATTTGATGAACATGTCAGCAAAGGTTTAAAAATCAGTTCAACTTTTGTGCCATCAAATAGCCATATGAGAAATTACTTTATATGCAGAGAAAGATGATCGTTCTGATAAGAATCTGTCCTACAGGTTCAAATTAGGAATAAACATACTTCTGAAAATGAAAGGATAAAAATATTACGATGATTTATGTGGACAGATTATTGCCTCTATAGTGGAATGTTCCCAAAACGTGACTCTAGTAAAATTGTAATGGCAAAGATTCCCAAATCTGATGGGTCCTTGTGATCCGCAGAACATGTCTTATTTCTGTCATAGAGCAGATTTCCCTTACATATAGCAACTTGCAGTTACTACTACCCTAACTAAAGTTAGTAGACTTTCATCTGACTAGTAGACTTTCAGAGTTTTGTCAACTTTTTCTTTCTTTCTTTCATTCTCTTTTTCTTTCTTTCTCTCTCTCTCTCTCTCTCTCTCTCTCTCTCTCTCTTTCTTTCTTTTTTAAGAGAACTAGAGAGGCAAGAACAGCCTTACATGCAGGGAAAGGAGCTTTCCAGCTTGGTGAGAATTTGAGCCTTCTTGTCTCAGCAAAATGAACACTTACAGTTAGTACTTGTATTTCTTTAGCTGGTTGTCAAATAGACCAAAACATTAGAGAGACAAAAATTGCTAAAGAAAATTGTTTCCTCAGAGAAAAGTTTCTTTTTTTTTCACCTGCAGCTCATATGTGAGATACTTTTCTATCAGAACTGGGCATAGTTATTTTTGTCAGCCGGTACACTTGCTTCTATTCATATATCTTTAACTGAAACAAACAAAAATTTTGGAAATATTGCTATTATCTATTTTAATATACCCTTAACAATTAATATGGTGCAGAAGGTCATAGTTTCCTTAAATAGAGATGGTGAGTAATTTTCGATTTTTTCTTGCTAAATAAAAAACTCCACTCGTTAATGTTAAACTTCCAGGATTCTTATATGCAGCAGGAGTATGAGTCCCTAGCTTTTCTCTAAAACCATTTTTAATAGAAGAAACTTATATATACCTTTTATTTGGCCAAGGATTTTTCTGCATTCAGAGAGACACTGAAAAATATCAGATGTGAATTGTAGTTTGAACCAAGAGCATCTTAAATTTATTAGCAGAAATTTGTCTACCTACAATTGTCTACCTATAAATCTTGATCAATCTGGGTTTACCTATCGAACTAATATACCTTTAGTATATTTACCAAAACTATGGCAGTAACCATAAACAATATTTGTTAATGAGATATGCAGTGAACAAGAAGTATTCTTACTTCTTTTCTGGAGTGAAGAACTATTTTTTTTCATAAGGACTTTAAATAAGTAAGTCTGTTAATATAGGGATTAAAACACCTTGAAAAATTAGCAATCAGCCTATGTTTATTTATTTATTTATTTATTTGTCTTCAAAGCAATATCCACTGTCACCAATTTGTTGGGATTACTGAGGAAACATGTATATTTTATCTCTAATTAAGTAAAGGTAGAGCCTTACAGCTGAATATAGCATTCTTCTGAAAGATTTATCTAAGGTATGCAGTTCTTTACAAATTGTTTCAAAAGATCTGATACTTCTTCTAAGGCAATTATTTATTATCCTAACTAATGGGATTGTCTTATTGTACTTTTTTCTTAGTTTTTTTGACCAAGTTCTTCAAATTTGTGTATTTTAATACTATAGCTTTTCTTATTTAAATTCAGATTTATTTTAGATTTAAAATTTATTGTACTTTATGAATGTTTAGGAAATTAATTATAACATTTTCCTATAATGTTTTTAGCAATGTTTTTGGTAATGTTTAGTGCAGATACTCTTCTTCTTCTTCCATTTTTTGTATAGAAGCATTAATAATATAATTTATCTTGTTTTTCTATTAAGACTGTTACTTTTCAAGATAGTTGCCACTATCTAACACTGACATATCCAGGGCTAGATTTAAAGCCCTCTTGGAAATCCTGTAGAATTACTCCTTTCCTAAAATAATTAAAATTTCAATAAAACAAAAGAAAATCATAAAAGTAGTACTCAGATGAGACTTTAAAGGATCTCATTGTTGTTAGTTTCAATTTATATTGATAGAATATATCTGCCTTCTTCAATTACTGTCATGACTTTAATCTCCCTCCCTCCCTCTAAACTTGTATATTTGTGCATATACACAGAAAGGATCTATTTAGCTAATAAACTTGATACCCTTTCCCTATTCCCTGACCAATTTATTATCATTGTTGTTGTTATTATTTTTCTTCCTGTTGTTAATTTTTTTTCAGTTGAGTGATTGAACTAAAAAAATCAATTATTCATAGAATTTGAGTCCAGATAGATTAGCTGTACTTCATTTCCCTTGTCTAAAAAATCACATATCAAAAAAGATATCAGATTAATCAGGCATGAACTACCTTTGTTAAATGTGTGCTATATTCCATCCCATTTTCCACATTTCTTTGATTATATTTTCCCTCCTGGTCCAGAGCCTTCAATGTTGTTAATTCATATGACAATGAGTCTATACATACTCAGATTGCTATTTTTTCTCACTTAAATATCAACATTATATTTTCTCCTCTCTGTTATATGATACCATCTTCCATGGTTTCGTAAAACTCCACTGATGAATTGGTAATTTCACATACAGCATATTCCAGCATACTTTGATTCAGAACACTAGTTCTTTTGACTAAGACCTTTTGAGCTTATTTTCTTGCCAAACTTGTTTTTGGTACCCAAACTATCTTCAGAGGTTCAGTTATCTTCCTCCCCATTAGCTATCCAACCTTTGCCCTCATCCTTAGCATTTTCACTTGGGGGAAAACCAACTGAAATATTCATTTAGTTTTGAGGCAGTTCAAGTGTAATCTTCAATGTCCGACTTTTCTTGCTACATTGCAGAGGTCACTAATCAGATTTCACAGATCTGAGAGGAAGAGCTTATAATCTTTTAATTCATTTTAATTAATAATTCTGGCTCAAAAAATAAGAGTAAAATAAAAGAGTTAATAAAATAATTATAGGAAATCAAATGTATTTAATTGTTAAGAAAGAATGAAATACCATACCATGAGAATGGAAATGAGAGATACACAGTGGATTGTACATGAAAATGTGCAGTGCCAGCCACTTAAGAAAGTAATTACTAAAGACAGTAATTTCTGCAACTGCAAGCTTATCGAGTAGAAACAACTGAGGACAAGGATTTGGGTTTAAAACAGAATAAAGGATGAGGTGGAGGAAAAAATGCACTAAAGCTAGGAAAAGGCAAATGTGACTCAAGGATATTTAACAGAGGTGAGAAAATTTAATATTGTATGAGAAGATGATAGAAATCACTCTGGATAGTGTGTATGATTTTTACCATGAAAGCTAAACTCAAGTTAGAACAGACACAGAGTGGAAATAAATGAAGTCAACATATTTATTCTAGGGGAAAAAAAATAGCGATGGATGTGATTTTTGGCTGTGAATGAAACATGGTCATTTGCTAGAAGACAGGAGCAGAGCTAGGTAACCTAGAACATATGATGGCAGAATGACAGAGTAGACACCAATCTTCTTCACAAATACGTTTTGTCTGAAAATTGTAAGAAAGTCACTAATTTTTAGAGTGACATTCTGACCCAATTTACAAAAAGAAATGTGAAAGCAGATATCTGATCATACTACAGCTAAGTATCTTACCAAATGTGGACTTATACCAACATCTAAATAAAACCAAAACACCCCACACTATTTCTGCTAGAGGAGACTGACATTTTGAAAGAAGATCTAACTCATCCTAAAGCAGATCAAAGTAGGTAGGTGAGATTGCATTTTAAAACTATTTATTTCTCTCCACTGATTTTAACAGGAGCCTTAAGTGACTAGCAGCTCCCTATCTTATGTGAAATTAACTTCACTCCAGATGACTGTATCTGCTTGAGGATCAAAATGCCACGCTAATTCTCATTCACTTCCATAAGCCAGTATTTTAGGTCAGTTAATGTCTGCATTATATAGATTATAAGATGTCTTGGACTACAGTTTCATTTTCTTTTAAATATTAAGAAAACTAGAACAAACAGAATTATTTGACAGACAACTGTACTAAATAGGAAAGACAGAAATGGTTAAAAATTGTGACCATACCGTGCCAAGGCCTAAGTGTGCAGCTCTACCCATGGGACTCCTCGCATGCTCTTATTGCCACAGAGCAGCCACAGAAAACTGGCAAGAGGGCCAGGAGACAACATAGACTTCTTGCACAAGTCCCCAGCAGAGTGACTGGCGCGAGGTGAGTCGTATGCATGCCACAAAGCATGGTCTCCTTTCGTTCTAGGAGCATCCACAAAGACCTCAAATACACAGTGAAAACATTTTCGTTGGAGTGGGACCCAGTCATGCACATTAATGTTAGAAGATCTGCAATTCAGATCTTCTGCAACACAGATCTGCAACATGGCAGCAGTCTTCAGTCTTTAATGGTAGAAGTATAGACCTAAGTGGATCATCAAGCATGAGAAAGAAAGGAAGACAGATGAAAATGAAAAAAGAATGTGTGGACACCACAAACTGCGAGGAAAATATTTTGGTACACATACTTTAGAACGCATAGTTGTTGTAAAGCAAAAATACAAAAAAAGAGTTATAGTAATTCTCAAAAAAGGATTAAATATATTTAATTTAAAGATATAAAACAATGTATGGGGAATTAATACAGTGAAGTCCCAATAAAAATATTTCACAAAATATGATATTTCTTTTTGTGATTGTTTTCTGGGGAGCATATTCCAGTCAAACTTCATTTCTATCTACTTTTTATCAATTCTTTGCGGTAACATACGTGACCAGAATACTGAAAGATTTAGGTAAAGCATATCAGTAGTCACATTTTTCCATAATCTATTTTTTCAGGATCCTTGAGTAAGTTATCCTATTTCCTTTCTATTTTATATTTCACCAGGTGGAATCAGACACCTTTATTTGTTATTTACAAAAAGTGGAAAAATTAATATGACCTGCTAGCCAAAAAAGGAGAGAGAGGTATCGTTCAACTGTATGAAAAGAAACCAAATGAGTTCAGCTAGATGCAATAAAAAGCTTAAGAACTGGCTCCATTTTCAAGTTAGATATATCCTGAACAAGACATTTACTGACACTAGAAATATGATCCCTTTGCTTACTTTTCTAAGTTGCTTACTATAGTGAGGGAAAATTCTGTTTCAGTCTAATGTATTTTAATAGTAAATATATAGCTCTACAATGAAAGTGAGAAGGAAAAAAAGGGGAAATAAGTCACTTTCATGGATTTTTTGATATATTAACCTCCCTTGTTATTACAGTTTTGCAACAGTTGTCACTACTGCACCATATGAACTGTACACTTTATCCTCTGAAGCTTCCGTGAGCCATTTTTCCACCAGAAAAGAAGAAAAATTAATTTAAACTGTGGTAAACAGTGGAAGAGATCAAAAATAACTGTTAGAAGGCCAACCAAGAGGCTAAATGTCTCTGTGAAGAGGTCAATGTTTGATATCCTTTTCACTGCTAGGCAAACCATTGTACTTCATAAAAATATTTTAATTTGATGTGTCTTGGCTTATTTAATCTTATTCTTTCGCTCTCAACAAATATTAAGTCATATAATTAAGCAAGAGCTTCCTTGCTTCAGTCTAGGGTAAAGGAAGAACTTGTTTGGCAACAGAAGATCCAATTAGTTAAAGACAGAAATTGCAGGGAACTGCAGGATCTGGAATTCTGAGTTGCTGAAAGCTACCAAAATTATTAACTTGATAGCATTTCATGAGCTTTTTTACCTCTTTTTTTTTTTGTTTTGTTTGTTTGTTTGTTTGTTTTGTTATTGCCATGGAAAAAAAGAAGGGTACTATTGTTTCATAGGAGCCTGTTGGTAGAAAAGATTCGGGTTGTTAACAAATGGATTTCTAGGGATCTAATTCTCTTTAAACTACCTTTACTCCATTAGCTGGTGTTTTGGCTAAAAGTCTCAATCTCCTTGCTTATTATAAGTAAATTTACTGATATAAAAATAGGTTTTATCCTTTCCTCCTTAAAGTCATTGTGAAAATGCCAGTGAGGTTTGTGAGAGATTTTGTTTGGTGTATATTAAAAAAGAATGATTTAATCATTTCCCCATTTATTTTATAGGTCTCGTACAGTCTGCATGGAAAACGGAACTTTGACTCAGGTACCTGTTTGTTTTTATTCTTCTGTAAAGAGAAAACAAATTCAGCTATTTAAACTATTACCTATCACTACTCTTTCCCAGTGGGAAGCATAATACAACATAAAATCTCTCAATCACGTCTCCTACATTTTATCTTTTGGGAATACATCGTTTCAGAAGTCTCTTGATTGATGATTATTATTTTTTCCAGCTTCATTTATTTTACTTTTTAAATATATTAAAGATCTGTGCATTTACCTGAATTCATTGTACCCTTTTCTTACCTGATCACTACTTTACATAGATACTCAGTTGCAATCCTTGTTCACTAACATTGAAAAAGCCCAGATGCTACAAACACATTTTCATGGGCTTAACTATAACCTCTCATTTTTAGTCATCTCATATTGTAATTACCCATTTACGTTAAACATGAAAAATGTTTGCAGGTCTGAATCTCATCTAAATCCTTTAGAAATTACCAAAAAACATTCTCTTGTCTTCAGCAAACTCAGGATAAAATCTTTTGGTCTATGAAGATCTTACATCTTAGAATTTCTAAGCAGATGTATACTGAGCAGATCAGCCAGAAAACCAGTGTGTACATGAAGGATATGATATAGGAATATTACAGACTTCAGACATTCATGTTCCACAGGTGCTAAAGAAGATCTCAGTTCAAGAAATGATTTAATAGTATGAAGTGTTAAACAGGACTAGACCTTCCTAACACATCATTATAAAGTGGCAGGTTGTTAAGCACTATGGATATGCATCCAAAGTTGTTCAGGCTAGATTCACAACATAAATCTAGCCTGAACATAAAAGCAACATTAAAGTCTCTACTAAAATTGCCTTCAAGATGCTGATGGAATTCATTGAGCCTCTAAACCCCCAAAGTCTCCGCTGGCAGGCTTTGCCACATGCCTAAATACTTGCTAATGGGCACATGCACAGCTGCCCCTGACATGCGGAGCAGCCGAGGCAGCTCTAACAGCCTTGCCTCTTTATAGCATGGTTATATTACAATCCCCCCTTTTAAAATTCTCTGAAGAATGAGTCAGGCTTAAGAAAGTTATTGTCCAATAAATGACCCCCACACTCTTGGTACTGCAAGATAATAAACATTAGTATAGTTATAGTTATACTGTATAGCTGTGTGAAAGAAAGAATCATATGATGTTACATTAAGACCGTTAAGGACAAGAAGCCAAACACCTGAGGGATGAATTCAGAGAACATAAAGAGAAGGGAGATGCAACTAGACCTGTAACCATGACCTCTCATTATATGCACATCATCACTGCCATTTCATTTTATAATTGTTACTACAAAACCGTGTAGAAAGCAAAACCTCTTCATTGCCAACACACATTGTAAAATCTGTTATGTTAATTGTAGACTAAAATGACTTTCTTGTCATGATTTTTATTTGATTGAACTGCAGGCAGTTGATTTTTATATAGATACTAAGCAAAATTCTGCAGTGATTTATAGTCTACATAGATTTATTGACTTTACATGGATTATATTAGATGTGAGTCATTAAAAAAATATACTACTATGCGGAAAAATCTAGGAACTTCATAGTCATTTATTAAGGTAAAATTGTGGTATAATTTTAAAACAAACATTGGAGAAACTTATACTAAGTTTCGGAAAATGTTAAAATCGAGATTAAAAATAACATTTGCTCTTTTGGATGAATCCAAACAATATAAAGAACAATAATAGATATTATATCATATCTCAAGGTTATTAAAATGTCATCTGACATTTTCAGCCCTTTCAATGATCTCAGAGCTACCATTTTTGATGCAGCAACGTATGAATCATTTCCAGGACTGTATACATGTATAAAGTGGACTCAAGGCTTGGCTCTCTACCATTTTGTATTGAAGTCTTCAAATGTAGATATTTTTTCAGTTCAGCGGATGTTTCTCAAGACCTACCCAAATGTAGTACTAAAACACGTTCTGACAGAAAGCATAGAATATTGAAATACTTATCCATTATTTTAATACATTCCATTCAAATAACCTAGTTGCCTTAAGTATACATGACTAAATGAAGATTTTGCTAAGGATCTGAAATTTTTTTCTTTAAGGTTTTAAAATTCAATATTTAGGACTTGATTCATTTGCATAAGTGTGGGTCTTTGGGTTATCCTACACAATTTTCCTCTACCAGTCCAGAAAAGTAGGTCCTGTGGTGAGTCCTGTGGGATACCAACTGACACTTTGTAGTCTTCTCAGATGCTCCCAACATCTCAAACAATACTAGAGTCTTATTTTTAAGCAACCTGATTGAGCTCTTGGTTTACTGAGCCCTTGATTTATACTTCTTAATATTGTCTTTCTGTGTCTAAGCTAATCATTTATTTCGTTTTATAGTCAATGCAAAAAGATATGACCTTCTGCCTATATTCAGATGTTAAACAAATGGGACAAATTCTATCCTTGACACATCTATCTCTCACTGTGGACTATTCAAGGAGATAAAACGTTTATCTAAGAACGTGCATGAAATCAACTTGATCAAACAGGCGTGTGTATCTGAGCAAGTCAAACTACATTCTCTTTACTTCTAGTGGAAAGACATAGGCTGTTTAAGGATGTAGCTGATCACATTCTGATTTGGACAGTGAAAGCTGATCAAAGGTCTCATTGCCTATATCACTGCATTAAACATGAAGACAACCAGTAACAGCTATTTTAGATGTCAATCTGTGTTGCAGAAAACTAACTTTAGTTGAGATGAATCCTAGATTAAGTGCCTAAATTTTAGATGACTTAAGTCAGGTGTAGTAGTTCCCACTTTAGAGAGACTAATTTGAATTTTGGTAGTAGCTAGCTCATTAAACCATTTAGAGAGAGTGCTGATAATGAGATTATTAAATTCTGCAGTGATCTGCATATACAGACATTCTTCTCCCAACTTGATCAAGATCAAGTATAACGATCCTTCAATATGCATTTCAATATGTGGAAAATCAAGGTTTTTAATCATAATCATTATCATAATAATTAGATAATGTTTCTTCCTGAACAGGTCCTTCAAAAGAAGCAGAGAGAAATCAACTTGTTCAAAAGAGAAACAAATTACAAAGTCTAGAAGCTTTCTGACAGATGTGTATAAAAAAAAACTATACCGCTTTCTTTAGTAACATTACAACTGATAAAAAAGAAGAAATTATATTAAAAAATGAAAATATCAAAGAAACTACTGCTTGCAGTTGTGAGCTTTGTAAGGCATCATAAAAATCTTTATTATTCACAAATATATGATTCTATAAAGATTTAATTTCAAATCCCTCTCTTTCATACGTTGTCTATTAATTTTAAGGGAAGTAGAGAGAGATTATCTCAGAGTACCAATGTTACAGGAAGAAGAAAGAGAGGGACAAAGAAGAATTGATCCCAGACTTTGCTTACGTTTCAGTCTTTTGCTTGGAATACAGATATGTACTTACATGGTTCTTCCTTATTTCAAATCCCTTAGCCTATTTTTACTTACTATTCTTACAGTTTATGACAGATGAGTGCATATGTACCAACTAAATCATGGTGATTTTAAAATCCTGCTAAGTATAGGCAGCTAGGATGTTTAATAATTGTCCAGGTCCAACCTCGTAAAGTTTGGCCAAGATCATACTCTGTATTGAGTGATATGACTCTAGTATAGGTAGAAAACAAAAATATTTAAGATAACAAAAAATACCGATAATTCTCACAACCAATTTTATCATTTTAGGGGAGGAAAATGATATAATAATTCAAAATATATCTCATTTTGATTTTGAATGCAGTTTTCATAGTGAAGCATCATATGATATTATGATGTGAATCTGAATTTTTCTCATGTCAGAGTAAATGGTATATTATAACAGATATTTTGAAAGTGAAATTTGCTTACACTGTAGTATAGTATTATCTGCTTGCTTTATGAAAAAAAAAATACTGGAGTTTCCTTGGGCTATCTGTAGTGTCTCAACTAGGGAAGAAAATGTTTTATTTCATTACAGTTTTATGTTTTATGATCTAGGCATTTAATCTGAGCCAATATTGATAAACTATTATTATGATTTTCATCACAACTAGATCGATAAATAATCAGACTGCCAGGCCTCATTGCTGAATTAACTCCTGTCAGGGACTTTTCAATAACAAAATTATCTTTCCTCATACTTCAATAGAAGTTGACATTGGGAGAACAGGAGCAACTACCTACATGGTTCAAATAAGTATTTTCCATTTTTTTTTAATTCTAGATTTTTCATGGGAAATATACTATTCTATTAAAGCTAATGATCTTTATGACACTGACTTCTTTAAAAATGGGACAGGGCTCAAAAATTTGCAATGGGAAACAATTTCAATATTTTTATTTTAAAATTATTAGCGTTTCAGAAAGAGGAATACCCACAGGAAATGGAGCTTAGAAGAATGAAAAAGAAGAATACAACAGACTTCATCTGTGGTCATAACAGAGGATTAATTCTAACTGACAATGGAGAACTAAAGAAAGAAGCTAAACTAAATAGTTGCTAGAATCACACTAAATGGTGTACTGGGTAACTTGGAAGAAGGAGAAAAGAAGATGATCAGGTAGGATAAAGAAGGTAGTCAGCATGGATTCACCAAGAGGAAATCCTGCTGAATCAATCTGATAACCTTCTGTGATGGAATGACTGGCTAGGTAGATGAGGGGAGAGCAGTGGACGTTGTGTACCTTGACTTCAGCCAGGCTTTGGACACTGTCTCCCATAACATCCTCCTAGAGAAGCTCAGGAAGTGTGGGTTAGACAAGTGGACAGTGAGGTGGATTGAGAACTGGCTGAAAGGCAGAGCTCAGAGGGTCGTCATGAGTGGTATGGAGTCTAGGTGGAGGCCTGTGGCTAGTGGCATCCCCCAGGGCTGAGTACTGGGTCCCATCCTGTTCAACTTCTTCATCAGTGACTTGGATGAGGGGATGGAGTGCCTCCTCAGCAAGTTTGCTGATGATCCCAAGCTGGAAGGAGTGGCTGATCCACCTGAGGGCTGTGCTGCCAGTCAGAGAGACCTGGACAGGCTGGAGAGCTGGGCGGAGAGGAACCTCCTGAGGTTCAACAAGGGCAAGTGCAGAGTCCTGCACCTAAGGAGAAATAACCCCATGCAGCAGTACAGTCTGGGGGCTGAGCTTCTGGAGAGCAGCTCTGCAGAGAAGGACCTGGGAGTGCTGATGGATGACAGATTGACCATGAGTCAGCAATGTGCCCTTGTGGCCAAGAAGGCCAGTGGTCTCCTGGGGTGCATTAGGAGGAATGTTGCCAGCAGGTGGAGGGACGTGATCCTGCCCCTCTCCTCAGCCCTGGGGAGGCCTCATCTGGAGTCCTGTGTCCAGGTCTGGGCTCCTCAGTACAACAGAGACATGGAGCTACTGAAGAGATGCGAGCATAGGGCTGCAAAGATGATCAGAGGGCTGGAGCATCTGCCGTCTGAGGAACGGCTGTGAGAGCTGGGCCTGTTTAGCCTGGGGAAGAGGCTAAAAAAAGCAAAAAAGAAGAAAAGAAGATTCCTCAAATGTCTTTAATTCACTCAAAGAGCTAATTTGGTAAATTAAATGACTAAACAGCTAAATGTACTATGTGCAAAAGCAACTATAATTCTTTCTTAAAACTCAGTGAAAACACATGCGTGTTACACTAAGCTAACAGTACATAAGCCAGGTTAATACATCCTTAAGTAAACAGTTGTGCCGTAATATTGAATGCTCCATCTCCGCGCCTCTGTAACACCGTATTCAGAGCACACGAGAGTCAGCTCCTGCACCGTCCATGCACATTTGGGGCTTTTGGTCTCGGGTCTGCATAACGGTTTTTGCAATAGGCTGCCAATTTGTTCTAGCTTTACAGCTAGGCGCCTGAGGAGGCAGGTACACAGGCCTTCCATTCGGCATCGGCACAGAGAAAGAGAGTGAGTGAGTGAGTGAGCGAGCGCGAATGTGCACAAATATACCCTGATGTGTTCCTCAGGGCATCGCTCAAGCAGAATACTTCACATCTAGCTTTATGCCTCTAGAAGATAGTTTTGTAAGTCCAAGAGAATCACTGTAGTCTCTATAGTCGAAGGAATGAGCTAGATATTTCCAAAAGGTGATTCATCTCCCATAGGTGACTAATAGTACACCACTAAAGCTAGACAAGGTGGTTCTGCCTCAGTACACAAGCATGTTGAGGTAGATTGAAAACTGGCTGAAAGGCTGAGCCACCAGATCGGTGGCATGGAGTCTAGTTGGAGGCCTGTGGCTAGTGGCATCTCCCAGGGCTCAGTACTGGGTCCCATCCTGTTCAACTTCTTCATCAATGACCTGGATGAGGGGACAGAGTGCCTCCTCAGCAAGTTTGCTGATGATACAAAGCTGGGAAGAGTGGCTGATACACCTGAGGGCTGTGCTGCCAGTCAGAGAGACCTGGACAGGCTGGAGAGCTGGGTGGAGAGGAACCTCATGAGGTTCAACAAGGTCAAGTTCAGGGTCCTGCACCCAGGGAAAACTAACCCTAGGCAGCAGTACAAGCTGGGGGTTGAGCTTCTGGAGAGCAGCTCTGCAGAGAAGGACCTGGGAGTGCTGGTGGATGACAGATTGACCATGAGTCAGCAATGTGCCCTTGTGGCCAGGAAGACCAATGGTCTCCTGGGGTGCATTAGGAGGAATGTTGCCAGCAGGTGGAGGGAGGTGATCCTGCCCCTCCACTCAGCCCCAATGAGGCCTCATCTCGAGTCCTGTGTCCAGTTCTGGGCTCCCCACTACAAGAGAGGCATGGAGCAACTGCAGAGAGTCCAGCGTAGGGCTACAAGGATGATCAGAGGGCTGGAGCATCTGCCGTCTGAGGAACGGCTGTGAGAGCTGGGCCTGTTTAGCCTGGGGAAGAGAAGACTGAGGGGGGATCTTATCAATGTGTACAAGTACCTGAAGGGAGGGTGTCAAGGGGACGGGGACAAACTCTTTTCAGTTGTCCCATGTGACAGGACAAGAGGCAATGGGCAGAAACTGAACCACAGGAAGTTCCGCCTGAACGTGAGTGGGAATTTCTTCCCTGTGAGAGTGACGGAGCACTGGCACAGGTTGCCCAGAGAGGTGGTGGAGTCTCCTTCTCTGGAGATCTTCAAGGCCCGCCTGGATGCAACCCTGTCTAACACGCTCTAGGTGACCCTGCTTGAGCAGGGAGCTTGGACTAGATGATCTCCAGAGGTCCCTTCCAACCTTACTGATTCTGTGATTCTGAGATTCTAAGATTCTGTGTTAAATTAAATGCGAAAGATGCTTTCTTGTGTTATATTTACTGATATTATTACTATTATTAGCTTGTAATGGTTGATGTTTGTAGAAATTCACATTTCGTTTCAAATTCTTAGAAAGCCAACAGGGCATCAACACTCTGATGGTCCTGGCTGTATGTTTCTGATAGCAGAGGTGCATGTGTCATAAAATGCAAAATTGTGTTATCAGACTCTGGGCAATGGAGTCAGCTTTCTTGGAGCTGAGTATTTGAAATAAACAAACAAACAAAACAACTTCTTCAGAAGAAAAAAAACCAAACAAACAAATACACAAAATAACCTCCCTTAAAACCCCAAAAGATGAATATTCTTTTTTTTTTTCTGATCACTAATTGTCAATGAAAAAATTCTATCTCATGCCAACTGCAAACATTCTTCACCTGGAGATGGTGGCAAGTTGTGAAGTTCTTCCTGGAGTATTACTTAAATAAGCCATTGTTTGTTACAGACTCCGGGCAAACGTGTTGATGAAAGAAATGAATAGGCTATCCACAGATTAAAGAGCAAATAGAGATTTCAATTTACATAGTCACAGATCTCTGGCACAGGCAGCCAAGCACCAGCAAACATGAGTTTTTTATGTCCTCAACATGAGATTATCTAAAGCTCATAAGTAGTTTCATAGCAGCTAGTACAGCGTTTCATTCTACTACTGTTATATGTCGTGCTTTCCATTTGCCTTTACTCTCTCTTTTCATTTTAACCTGTTTGGGCCAGATTCTGTCACCTTTATGCAGAAGGAGCAGCAGTTTGCATTGCAAATTTTCCTAGTTAAATCAATAGCACCATTCAGCGACCAAAGCATTATGTACATAGAACATGATGCACAGACTAAATGGCTTTCACGTACTTGATATTATCACACATTTGATATATCATTCATTTATAGTATTTTTTTTCCTGTGAAACATATGAGAGGACCAGTTTGCAGTTTTGGACCAGCTTTGTACTTTTTCTATATTTGTGTAATACACTGAGGCTTGAAGTAACAGCAAAGCCCTTGAGCTCCCCACAACTCCATAGACAGTCGAGACCTTTGTTCTGCTCTAAAGACAGTCAACCTCGGGACGTGAGGAGCTGCTTGCAGAGTAAGCTAAGGCACCACGCTCCAGGCTGCTGCCACATCACAAATATATCCAAAGGGAAAGTAACATTTTTGAAGACCCTTACAGTTTATGGTTATGGATGCCCAAGTGGTAAGTGTTTCAAGATCCTGTTACTGTTTAACTGTCTGTGATCCTGTTGGCAGGACTATTCAGGTTTTCTTTTTACTATGTTGTGAGTGTGAGAAAGAAAAGCTGCTGAGGACCTTGGGGCTGACCTTTGCTTGAGATTGATTTTAAAAATAAGTTAGGCAATTAGAATTGCATATTATTTTATTCTGAAATCATACTTTGATATTCAATATTGTTATTATTTTATGTAAATATACTGCAATAGCAGGAAACCTTTGCAAGTTTTGACATGATTAGCTCCAAGGTTGATTTTATAATGAGAGAAGAGTGTAAAGTCAAGGGCCAGAATCTTGGTTATAAGACTTATTTTTCAAATGCAGTTTCTTCATTAACAGAATTTCTGCTTTTCCAAATATCCCTTGACAGAGCCGTTGTCTTTCCCCTAGGACTCCAAGGGACTGGGTCACTATAAGAACAGAGAAGTGTGTCTTCTGTGATAATCAGCACATTTGAACCTATTGTTCATCCATATGATTAGCCAGCCACAAAGTCCCCTTCCTACTCTGATGAACCTTACAAAAGGGAAAGAAAAGGAGAATGAAAGAAAGAGAGAAAGACAGATTGAAAATGGATAACTCTTTTAGGAGATGTAGTTTCTGCACTTCCAGAGGTACAATCCTCCCTGTTAATAAAGTCTGAATTACCCAGCTGGTTATTTTAAATTGTTCTTCTGCACTGGAGACAGCTGTGGGTTCAGAATTTTTATTCAATTCTTTATCAACGCAAAGGCAGAAAACTAGCTGTGTGGACAATTTTGTGTGCACAAAGTACATTACAGTATTAGAAGTGTAAGGCTGCAGCTCTGAAGTCAATAGTTGTTCATTCCTAGGCACTCAGAGGCAGGTGTATACAACAAACAGTGGCACCTCAAGCTTTTTGCCAGGTATTTATTTCCTGATTTAGGAGATAAATCTCCTCAGTCATACAGATAAAGCATGTTTTCAAGAAGTAATCTCACTTACATCTGATGTATATGACAAACAACTAAATAAACTAAGTCTACCTAGACTGGAAAAGAGAAAACTGAGAGTTCAGATGGCTGTGGTATTTAAAATCAGAAGAGCCACTGACAGTAGAAATGGAAAACAGTTGTTTGTTGTTATATCTAGCATGAGAGCGGGAGTAATCAATGGGATTATAAGGCACCGGGTTTAAAAGAAACAAAAAAGAACAATAAAAGTATTGGCATAGGACGTAAATACTCAAACTGTGCATGGGTTCAAAATTCGATTAGACAAATGGGCAGAAGAAAAAAAACATCGTTGTTATTAAAGAAAGGTCCTAAGTTGCAGAGTGCTAGGATGTTACAGGTCATGTGCCTGACCTGTTCTTGTCTTTCCCAAGGCGTTTAGTACTGGCTGTTGCTAGGCACAGGCGGCTGAGCTAAAGGGATCTCGGCCAAATTAAGGACAGTTATTCTTACAAAAACACTGCTTAAGAGGTTACAGCGAGAATGGAGGCAGCGAATGAAAGTCCTTATATGATATACAAAATAGACAGGAAACAGTGGGATAAGATTTGCTAGTGACATTACAGTGTTTCTTGCTACTCTATAGCTGTTTATTGGAACGTGCAGTCTGTTTTACTGGACTGGAACTCAGAGGAGATGTTAAAAATAGTGCCAGAAAAAATAAGTAATACTAGCATAAAGCTTATAAAGTGGTGCAACTTCTGAATTTGTCCGTGATCTGAATATATATGGGATGCACAAAAAAAAAAAAAAAAAAAAAAAAAAAAAAAATCCTGAGAAGCCAGTTGAAGATCAGAAACTTCATCTTCATCAAGCCTCCTACAGTCTCCAGGGCTGTGTTGCATCGTTCAGATGTGCTCAGATTCATTCTTGCTAACTGTCCTAGCACTATCACTCATATTTTATTAAAAGGTAGCCCCACACTTATGGCATTATCCCTGTCATTATTTTATTGGACAGAGAAAGGGAGAAATATTTTAAGAATATTTCCTTCTAAATTTATTATAAAATTATAAAATTTGATCATAATGCAACTGACTACATTTTTGATTTTCCTTAAATAGTTACTTGAAATGCTTATGAGTATGATCATATAATATTTTCAAATAATTTTATACAGTACTCAGAGTAGAGACAAGCAGCTGAACATAACATTACAATTATTTTAGTTTTTTTTAAGTTGATCTTTGATAACAATTTATAAGCAAAATGAAACAAAAGTCCTCCCAAAAGCAAACATCTTTTTGAGATGGAGTAAGTGTAAAAACTAGAATAGAGTAGGTGAAAATCAATGGGTTTAGCTAATATTTGAAAGATATTTGAATGTGTGGAAAAATGCAGAAAATATTTCCTAAATACTGTCAATGTGCTGTACTATTTGTTGGATGAATTGATTTTTTCTTTTTTTTTCTTTTTTACCCTATGCAAAAACTGCTCTATAGATTTTCTTTTCCTTGAGAAAACTCAGAAATTTGAAAGGCATTCCAGACCCGAAGGACAGAAAAAACTTAACAAAATCTCTAACAGTATTAAGTAAAAATAGTTATTAGCAAAGAAGAATGTGAAAAAATAAAATTTGAAATAAAGACTCTTCCACTAATGAAACAATAACATTTTTGTGAAATGCTTACTGTATCTTCATACTTCAGCTACTAAAAAGAAAAAAAAAAACTTTTAGAATAAATACTGTTATCAAGAAGGATACAAAATAATTGCAATTGAGTGGCCAGAAATTTTAAAGTAACCAGTATAAGCACCTTATCTGAACTATTTTACATTACCTTAAAGAAAAGATGAGTTAGATGTCCAAGTCGAGCTATTATGTCAGATTGACAAGTGTGGTAGGTCATACGCAGTATATATCCTCAAACTAGTTTAAGTCATGCTTTTTTATCCAAGATAATTGGATGCATCATTATCATTCATGCTTGTAGTAAGATACATATAAATTAGAAATAATGGAACAAATCATCTGCTGATGTATATCAATATCGCTCCATTGACTGAAATGGAGATGTACTGAATTCAGTCAATTGTACATTCTGGTTTATACCAGCTAAGGAGCTGAGACAGTATTTATTTGTGTTTTCACTGATATATCTTAACTATTATTACTGCACTAATACTCTTATCTCTGAGTTCACCAGCTTTGTTTAAGTGATAGACAGTATTGTACATTTAAATATTGTATATATTACAGGAAAGAGACATTTTGCTACAAAGTTTCATAGGTTGTTATTCATTCAATAATTCCCAGAACTTTTTTTTTTTTTCCTAGTAGCACATTTCACCTCTATTGAAATTCTCAAGAAATACAATATACAGGCAGAAAAATCACATATGTAGGTTTAAATGTGAAGGAAAAATAGCACTTCACCTGATAATGTCAATGAGATCCTGCACGTGAATCCTTAATTTGTAGGGTCAAATACCAACTCCAACCTCAGTCAGTAGCTGAGGAATCAGCCAGAAGGTAAGAGTTCTGCAATTTCATTTTCATTAGATTTATTTTGCTTCTTCTGCTATCAACAAAATTTCATTAAAAGTTTTTATTTTGATGAAAATAGTGCAATTTGAATCCTGCTAAACATTTCTACTTAGCATTTTTCAATAGATACTCAATATAAAGATGTAAACTATGCTGGCAAGCTAAATAGCCAAGACCATTTTTTCCATACTGAAGTAAATGGTACAAAACAGTACTACCCATGTGATTATATTCTCTTACCCCACAGAAGAGAGCAATTGCATGCAACCATTGGAAATCATCTGTGGGATGTAGTAGACCTTCAGCTGTGCCCAGGAAATAGCAGAACGTTAGCTGGTGAAGGTGAAAACTGCCAGGAACTACTCTAACCTTTTGGAAATACGAAAAAGAAAGTTCCAGTGATTTTTGCATCATATTTTGCATCACTGTGTAATTTGCTAATGAAATGAAAAATTATCTGAAGTTTTGTATGTATACATGGCAGCCTCATAAAAGGAAAATATTATCAACAGTATCAGTATTAATATATGTATTACTATTGGGTTTAGAAATAATGTGATCGATAGTTTTAAAGAGAAGAGAAATAAAGGTAAAAGAGTCATTATGCAAAATAGTTTAATTTGAAATTTAAATTAAGTATATTTTTGATTCATTTCACAAAGCATTTTACCTTTTTTAACAATCACTTCTAGAGATGAGAGTGTGACCTGGTTATACTTGTGTGTCTTACTTTCAGGCTAGTCAGTATATTATAATATCAAAATGATTAGTCTTTCCTGAAAGCCTAGTCTCTACTGGATGTATCAAGTTGGACACATAAACCACTAGTCATTTTTTAAAGTGTTTTGTAGAGATTTTTGGTTTGGAAAATTAATAAAGAAATAAGGCTCGAACTTTTTACTGATACATCTGGGATACTTTCATTTAACTCTAACTAGTGAAATGCTATTTCATCACGTAACATCCATGTTATTGATGCTGATGAAGGGCTTTCAAGAAATACAAGCTGGTGAAATTTTATAATCCTTTAATTGTGTAATAATATAATATAGTTGATTATAAGAGTTCTAGAAGAAAATTTGCTTAATTTGAAATCAGGAAAAATCAAAAACAATTAGTATTTTATAATAAAGAAAACAGCTAGAGATCTCACCTGGAGTATTCTCTAAAGAAGTGAAAATGGAAAGGATATTTTTTTCCACAAAAATGAAAAGTGGTATTGAAAAACAAAACAAAATTACCTTTCTCTTTTCCCTATGAGTAAAAATCAAAATGATCATCATTTTTGTGTTGTAGTTTAAAGCAAGAGACAATAGTTCTGAAGTTTTCCCTCCTTTAATGTGTTTGCAGCACCATTTCAGAAAGAATAGGTCCAGTAAATGTCACAGTGCCCTTGGTACATGATTTGGATTCATATTTGGGGGAAGATATTGTGCGTTAGTTGCATTTACAAGTAGCTTGGTTGAAAAGGATACGATCTATGCAAATAACAGTAAATATTTCTGGTGGTTCAGTGAATATTTTTTGTGTGGGGGAGGCAGGATAAAGCCACTTCTTAATGATTATATTAGGAACAATAGATATGTTCAGTCCAGTAAACATGATTATAATTAGAAAATAGAGCCTGAAACTGAAATGGATTCCTTTCACTTTGACTCATCCACCTGTGATAATATCACCAGCAAAGGAAGGGAAACTCCATTCCCACTGCCTGCTAGCTTTATTCAACTTCTATTTTTTCTCTTGGAGCTCTTTCAGCATTTTAAAATGATTGGGAAAACGGGAAATGTGTTCCTTGGCTGTTGCTTCTGCAATTATTTTTTATCCTGATTGTAAACCTCTAGATTGCAGATGCAAGACAATTTTATTGCTTCATAAAAATTTCAAAATTTAAAATTAGAATGAAAGTCAAAATCTCTTTCATTAGTTGAAAAAATAATAAAAAACGACCTCCATTGAGTGAATACATTTCCTTTTAGTAGATTCACAACACTTTACACATATTTTGACCATTTTAAATGATGTATACTTAGCTTAACCTTCAAAATGAAAAGTCATATTGCAGAAAAAAACATTTTTGTATATGTGTGGGCATTACAGATCTACATAATATATCAGTTTTTATTAAATTCTTTTGTAAGTCATAAAATCCTCCAAATTACCCTTTTAAGAAAAGAAAAAGTATGAACTAGACTTTAAATAATATTCTTATCCTTTCTAATGCTTGAAAAAAGATTTGTCACTTTAGTTTTTCTATAGCTTTCATTTTTTCTATTAAGTTCTTATCATGATGGACTGAATTTTGTACTCCTGCACTTTCTGGCATATTCTTCTCTCCTATTCTTTGATTATAATTTCTGAAAGAAGTCAGAAAGTCAAGGAGAGAGAAATAATAGGAGAAACTACACAAACTAATCTTACAACAGCAGAGATTAGGGAGATTAAGGATCCAAAGGGCAGAACTTTTTTGCTCCTCATGTCCCTCCCTGCAGTCTTCAGCAATCACAGATGTTTTTGAGGAGGTCCAATTAGGTGATCAGAGAACTACAGCTAAACAAACTGAAACAGAGGTCACTTCAAAAGTTTCATTAGAAACAATTACAGCAGCTCATTAGTCTCACTAATCTACATTTGATCTACATATATCAAAGTTGCATTTGATTTCGTCAGGACTGGTAGAAATGGAACAAAGAAAATTAACTCATGAAAAAAAGAAAGAACAGAAGTGAGACTTTTGAAGAACTACCTTTACTGTCAAGATAGCTTTTGGTCATCTGAAGCATTCTAAAGATATTTAGAATTACTTACATCTATTCTATAATTCTGTGATCTCCCATCTTTTGTGTAATTTCCATCTCATACTGAAAAATTATATACTCATTTCCAGCAATATAGTGTGTGGGGAAGTGAAATGGAAGCGTGAGATTTTAGAGACTGAAAGACAGGCACAGGAAACAAGTACAGGAAGCTGAACATAGTGTTGTAAAGCAATTTCGCTAACTTCAGAGTGATGCCGCCAAAAATACTTGAAATTAAGAAATAGCTAACAAAGTATAATATATAGGTACATATGGACATAAACATGTACACATATATAATATACACACACACATGCACACACATATATATAGAATCACAGAATCAGTGAGGTTGGAAGGGACCTCTGGAGATCATCTAGTCCAACCCCCCTGCTCAGCAGAGTCACCTAGAGCACGTTAGACAGGGTTGTATCCAGGCAGGCCTTGAATATCTCCAGAGAAGGAAACATATCTCCTAACGGATCACCATTTTTTGTAGAGCGATCTGTTAATGGCCCCAGAACAGGGTTGTATATGTTGTATATGACTGCATTGTACTAAAAAAGCATTAGCCAGGCAGCTTGAAAGCTGTTGAAGACAAATAGGGAATTATAAGAGGCACCCCCAAAAGAACAGGACAAGATGATATCACAAGCCTTGAAAGTGCAGGCACAGGGTTATACCAGACATCCCAGAGCTATAAACACTACCCAGAAATGGTCAATTACTGTTCACTAAAGGAATGTAGCCTTGGGAACTGATTTGAACTAGTTTTAGAAATAACAAAGAGAACAAAGAAAAGTGCCCTGCATGTGTAAACTTAAATATAACATTGAATCTGTGGGAAGAAGAAAGAAAGATTTCTTTTTTTTTTCTTTTTCTTTTTTTTTTTTTTTTTTTTTTTTTTTGCGAAAAAAAGAACAAGTAGGCTGATTGTTAACAAATGTACAGTATGATCCCAACAGTAAGGAAAATCTATCCTCCAGTATCAGCATCATACTTCTGGAATGAAGTTGAGATGCTGATGATGCCACAAAAAATACTGAAAATGTAAGCATAACGTCAGAAAAGAGGGGAGATACTAGAAATCTTGTGTGTGTCAGTTGTAACTCTAACTTTGTTGGGAATGCGCTGTAGTTGGATACTCTGAGCTATATGTGCTAATACAGTTGTAAACAGACTAATATTAACAGTTTGATTAGACTATTAAGACCTTAATCAGACTATCAGTAAATTCCTGTGCCCACATATATGCGGGTGGTTTTTGAACTAGTACTTCACTGTTGAGACTTGACTGTTATTTGAATGCAAGAACAACGTAGGGAAAAATCCCCACAATATTATTCTGTTAAGATTCTAAATTTGTTTTTAATCTTAGCACCACCTAAAAAGTATTAAATAAAAGCCTACTTTTTATATCTGACTTCCAGTATCTGTTTCATGTTTCAAAAATTGGAATATATTTAAAGTTTTAATATAAAGACTTTTTTTTTAATTTTCACTGAAGTGATTTTTATGCTTTTCAACTGTACATCTTTTCCTGTGATAGTCGATTTTGGCTTACTGTCCATGTTTCTAACATGAGTAGTTTGTCATACTTTATGTTAAAATCCTGCAAAAAATAACTGAAAACATGGGATCCCCTGAAAATAGTGGGATGAAATTTCATAAGATATTTATAAAGATACTGTACTAATATCTGCAGGTATCTACCTTTAAGAAATTAGTTTATTTTATATACCAAGTGAAAGTGGTTTGTCTAATCTGTCTATGTTTCAGTTAAAAAAAAAAATACATTGTCTTTAATTAAACTTTTGAAATTGGTGACTGGTACCAAAAATTAAGCCAGGTGGGGAACTATCTAAGAAAGAGATTACAGCATAAGAATTAGTTTCAGTACATTTAGACGAAAGAGCAACTGTGTCTGCTGTACGTATGTGTGTAAGAGAGCTAGACTGGTACCTAGATCTAGTATTTGACTCAGTTGTCTTAATACAGGAGTCTAATGTCATCCGACACTCTCTAGGGTGTTTGAAAATACCCATCCATGCCAGGATGGAAGGTGAAATGACCCACAGGAGACCCACAACCTTTGGAACTGACAGATAATGACCAGAGTGACCAGACTATACAACAGGGCACCTCAAATACCACTACTGGTGTAAACATTTCATGTGGACAACTGAATCTAGCAGCAATTCTCCAGTGCCTGCAGGAATTTAGACTGATCAAACTTTGTACATGTACATGCCTACATGTATACATAGATAGCTACGTGTGGACAGCTTCCTACCTCTAAGTGTTTTAAAAGGGATATACAACCTCAGTAAAGGTCAGAACTGGTCTTCAGCTATCAATTATAGCACCAATAATTGTTCAGAACCCTAGGACAAAAAGTTAGAGTTTCAAATAAAATTTCTCGGTAACTACATGTCAGAGAAGCATTGTCAGTAGTGAGGGAGCCTCTGCCTTTGTGCATGACCTTTAGGAACTAAGTAATGGAAAAAGATGCAAATTCAACAGTGAAACATAAAAATTTATCCTGTAGTATTGAGAGTCCTGAGAAGTCAGAGACAGCTTTTTAAAATATTTTTAGTGAGCCAAACTCAGTAGCCTAATAAGATGCCTCGATGTGCAGGCCTACAATATACAGCTCCTAAGAATGAGGTGTCTGACTATGGTGACTCAGTTGATGGCTAAATATGTGAAACTCATTGCCACAAGGTAAGGCTGATGTTTACAGCTGGCTAACAAAGAGATTACTAATAGTGAAACTATCAAAGCGTATTTCTAGTCTTGACAGCAAAATGTTAATGTCGCAATAAGATCTGTTTTGAAATATTGTACCTAATTCTGATCATGTAACCTCAAACTGGAAAAGTCCCTGGGAATGTCTGTCCAGATCACCAGCATAATGTACATTTATAATGTGCATAAATCCTAAAAGAACTTATGAAAACTCCGTTTTCTTTGAAAATTAAAATTATACCAGACAATTATGTCATGACAAGTGATTGAATTTATCTTGAATTGATCATGATTTAAGTTTTAGACTTTTAAAATTTTTCTTTCAAGAAGTAAAAGTTCTTTTACACTTCAGATGACTATGATCTTTGTGAGAAAATTAAGTTTCTTAATAATGTTGAATAGAAAAAAGTCTTTTATTGCTTTTCTCTACTGCTGTTGAACAAATATTATTTAAAATAATAGAAACTTTGAAAAGGAAAGGAGGAAGATCCAGATATTTCAGACAATACTGATTAAAAATTCTTAAGCGTTCAGCAATAAGTTTTTTAACTTTTTTTAAAGACTTTTATTGCTTTCTCATTCTGAAGAGTGAAGCATACTTTAGAAGTAGCTTCCATATAATCACTTATTTGGTGATAAATCCTTTCTAAACAGCAACATTGTGTACCTTTGTTTGATCTTGAAAAAATACCAAGCCTTCTTGAAGGAACACAGTGTGAAATAAAAGTAACCAATGGAATCTTCCAAACGCTATTTCAGTGATTAAAATGTATATTCCAGAATTAAACAAAGACTTGATGCTTTCTTAGATTTACAGCTTTTGATTTATGCTACCATCAGTTTTAGCTGCTTTTGGAAAACTTAACTGCTGGTCTTCAGAGTAGAAGGTAACTATTAGGATGTTCGAAGATTCAGGGGCTTCATGCTTTTGCTCACACACTGTGCTTTAAGAAGTTTATACTATGTAACTTCCTTACATTTTTATTCTGTTATCCAAAGCAGTTAGGGATGCAGTTGCATGGCCTGGTTAAATGGCATCACACTGTATTTGGTTACCACGATATCTGGAAACATTCATGTATTTGAAAATAAATTAAGCTTGTGCTGTGCAAGCTTTCTGAGAAATTGAGAGCTTAATACAGATATGCACATTGTGATGCTCATGCAGCACATTGAAAAGTAAGGATGATAAAATCACCATATTCACTGTCGATTAAATCCTTCATCTTAATCAACACTGAACATTGAGAGATGATAGACAACACAGTGCACAAGGAAGAATTTAAAATTCCTCTCTAATCTTTTACAATATCTGTCACCAAATATTTCATGCCATTGAAGGCACAATTACAATGAACAGTGGGATAGGTCTCTACCTCTGTTAATCTTCATGTATAATAAATAAACTTTCAATATATAATTAATGAAGATGATGAAACTGAAAACAAAGCACCTTCTCTTGATCAAAAGATTTTGAACTCCTAGAATCAGGTAAGACCTTCAATTTTATATCTGAAGATTGTCTATGACTTTTCAGTTTCCTGTGTTGTAAACACAGTCTTCCACAGCAATCTCCATCTATTGCTCAGCACATCCTCAGTCTTTTTTAGATTTTAACACAACAGTTGCTTATTTGGGGTTTGACTGTCTGCCAGCAGAGCACTAAATATAACATTTTTTTGTTGTTTTGGTTATTAAGTGATGAGCAAGATTGTTTACTATGTTAATTAGTGTATTCTTACCCCTGCCTTGAAGGATATTTATACTGAAGCTGAATATTTCAGTTAATTAAAAGAAGAAGTCAGACTGGATCCATAATTTTTGTGCATAAGCACTGTTGTACTTCCTCTTGCTATAACCATATATCAATGGTTTAACTATTCCTTCTGAATTCATTTAGTCTATATAAAGAGTCTCTAGAGCTACAGAGGCACTACTGAACCTCTCTTAGAAGATACACACCAACCATCATTAGCTGCATGAAAATGATAAAGTGATCTCAATCATTCAGTGCTTACTATCCTTTGCCACCTCTAGGATGCAGCAGTAGAGTGCAGTACCCAAAGCTATTTTGAGCACAAAAAAAGGAAGGAAGGAAGGAAGAAAGGAAGGAAGGAAGGAGGAAGGAAATGTAGGAAGTCTCAGAACTGTGAATGTAGTAGGAAAAATCAATAGTAAGGTACTAACAAGGTTGATTAAAAGGAAAAAAAAAAAAAGGACCGAGTCATGACAGCTGTTTGCTTTTTTCATGGTCTATGAAATCATATGATGTAAATACTAACACTGACAGATTCTAGTTTCATAATTCTGTCTTTTTTTGAGACAGATTGAGGAAGTGAAACATCCATAGCCACTGGCCAACTCAAGTAATGAAATAGCTTTCTGGAAACACTTGAAAAAAAGAATTGGCAACTGCATGTTTAAAATGTGACATTAATGATTCAACACATGTAACAAGAGATTACAAATGAATATTGATGCTTCTAAGCACCCACCCACAGGTGCAGGAATAGACTGACCTACATGGAGTTGTCTGAATTAGCTCTAAACACAAGTTGGCACAAACTCGTGACAAAAGGTAATATGAGGAAATGAGGCTCTTCAAAAGATATAAACACATGGAAATATAGAGAAAGCACACACTATGGGGAAAAAAATAAATAAAAATCCTGGCTCATAGACTCCTGAAAGTGAGCCTATAATATTATGAACCTAGCAAGAGCTACATATAAAAACCTGAAAATAAAACAAAGGATATGAAGTAAAAACAAAACAAAACAAAACAAAATAGTAACTTAGTTCCCATTGAGTTGTGACACCTGAACACAAGAAGGATGGAGAGTGAGAAACTAAGTACTAGATGAAAAATTCTAACTTCTGTTCTTATCATAGACAGATTTGGGAAACATATCTCTGGAGATATTCAAGGCCCACCTGGATGCAATTCTGTCCAACATGCTCTAGGTGACCCTGCTTGAGCAGTGAGGTTCGACTAGATGATCTCCAGAGAGATGATCTCCCTTCCAACCTTACTGATTCTATGATTGTCATCAAGATTTCTTTGACTATGAAACATTTCTTAATGAAATACATAAAATATATTTTTAAAAATATTAATTTTTATTAAAATTTATTTTAAAAGCATATTAAAAATCTTTATTTTTTTCTAAACTAGGTATGTGGCTAGTAATGGGAACATAGACTCTTTATCTCCATAAAACATCTTTATTTAAAAGAAAATCTTACTATACCCTGGAAACATAGTTACTGCTCATAAATATCACCTACTTTTAAATGTGTAAGTATTGAGAAATACTCAGTGCAAACACAAATAATGGAGGAATAATATTAACTCAATAAAATGGCAAGAGCTGAAAAGGCAAACAGAGATTTACAAAACAGCTTATGTACTAGAAAAAAGCATTTAAATTGAATTGTGTTGTCAAAGTCCTAGAAGTCATGCAGACAACATGCAGGAAGATATAAGAGCTACGTAATGATTCTGTTTGCTTATGCCTAGTGAAAGCAGCCTATAGGAAAGTGGGCAGCAAAGCAATAATGCTACTTGCTCTCAGACGGTGTTTCAAGCCTGTAGCCTGTAGCCTGTATACTGCTCCTCTCCACATCTTCCTTTCTGAAGTACATTTTGCATTTCTCTGCTCTGCACAGGCATGATACTCTTAGTCCCAGAGTTTACCTTCTGCCTCTCTTTCCCTCCTCTAGTTTTTCCTTTTGCCTCCCTTGTTTGTTTCTCGGCCATGATTTTAGTCCTCTTGGTCTCTCTGATTGACTTTCTGAGCCTTTTCATACTGTTGTACATTGTTAGCGCTTTTTTTTTTTTTTTTTTTTTTTTTTTTTTTTTTTAATAATGGTGCAGAGTTTTCCACATGGCTTTGATTAATGTGCTCTTTCTTTGCTTTTATGTAAGTAGGACTAAGCTGAAGAATTCCACAAGCTATTTTCAGAAGTTACTTAAAAAGAAACATGTTTTATCTTCTAGAGGATTCTCTCATTTCTGTTGGATTTGGTTTAAACGTGCTGGTCCAGATTCTCTGTGGAAGAAGACAGAATGAGCCCTCTTACACTCAAAGGAGTCTGTGACCTGCTGAGGTCATTTACCGAGAGGAAACAGATTTTGGTGGATTACTGTTCTCATTCTACTGAATTTTCTTTCACAGTCCCCTACGGTCTAGACACTAGCAGGTTTCTGCCATATGAAGAATACTGTCAACCTGTCATGAGTACCTTTTTTTTAATATATAGAGAATCATAGAATCAGTAAGGTTGGAAGGGACCTCTGGAGATCATCTAGTCCAACCCTCCTGCCCAAGCCTGGTCACCCAGAGCATGTTAGACAGGGTTGCATCCAGGTGGGCCTTGGAGATCTCCAGAGAAGGAGACTCTACTGCCTCTCTGGGCAACCTGGTCCAGTGCTCCGTCACTCTCACAGGGAAGAAGTTCCCCCTCATGGTCAGGCGGATCTTCCTGTGGTTCAGTTTCTGCCCATTGCCTCTTGTCCTGTCACACGGGACAACTGAAAAGAGTTTGTCCCCGTCCCCTTGACACCCTCCCTTCAGGTGTTCCAGCCCTCTGATCATCTTTCTAGCCCTTAATTTAATTTTAGGGGATATCTGAGCCACAACAAAAAGCAGCATGCGTGTCTAAGATGTTTCTGCAACTTTCTCCGCCTCCAGCACTTTTTTTGCCTTTTGGGCTCTATCTTCTAATGTAAATTAGGTATAATCAGCATTAACCATAAGAAAAAATTAGTACTTATCTTTTTCGTGGGGGAAAGAGGCAAGAGAGATGGAAGAAAATCTGTTGACTGCTCTTATTTGTGAAATCAGCCGTTCCATTATCTATTTGTAATGACTTTGTTTATTTTTCAGGATAACAGTCATTTAGAAAAAAGTGATAAGAACCATCCCAGCATGAACACAGTGTTGCTTCTGAACAGAACTTTCAGAACTACATGACAAGAGGCACGAAAGGGTCTGCAAGAGTCAAAGAAAAGAATGTATCCTCGTGGGAGGAAAGATCAGAGGCAGTAACTCACAAATTCACCCCATATAATTTGAGGCACCTCATTGAAATGCTTCATTCAGGAGAATAGTCAACTCTGCAAAGTCAAAAGAAAGGGATACTTGAAGGAGAGAGCTAGATACCTTTAGAAGAAGGTTTGGGTTTCAGACTGTATTTCTGAAGGTTGCTATTTCTCTCCCTGACTAGGAATCTCCCTGAGCCTTCTGAAACCTGCTTAAAGTCCGCTCTAGACATCTTCCTTATTTTAAGGTTAGGTGGAATTAATATGTTTTGAAAATTATATCCTAAAATAATCTGGGACATGTGAGGTTGGGAGTAGATGCCTAATATGAGGACTCAGCTGGGTCCTTAACTACTCAGATGTTACCTTTCAGGATTGCTTTCAGGCCTCAAGGGCTCCTCTCATCCCTGTCCCTACCCCCTCAGATCTCCTCCTAGCCCCAGCCCTGCCCCTGTCACAGCCCAGCCTTGGTCTGTCAGTCACTGTCTCATGACACCACGGTGGTGCCAGCTCCAGCCCCACCACAGCCGGTCTCTTGCACAGCTATGGGACACTGATCCCCACGTTGAACCCACGGCAGTGCCAAACCCCTTCTCAGGGCTGGGTATGCCCTGACTGCCCTGAGGTCCTGTATCCTCAGGACGAGGGGACCAGTTGGGGCCACCAGGACTGGTGCTGCCCCAATGGCACTCCCCAAGCCCCGGCTCAGGAGCCACCAGGCCCTGCGGTACCCTAACAGATGTTCTTTTTTCATATGCTTTTTACCACTTCTCTATTTCATTACCCCTCTAGCTGCTTCTCTGCTTTTAGAAGGTATTTTTGTCTTACATCTCTTAAAGCAGGATTCTCAGGGGTGTTTAAGTGCCTAATGAAGCAAATTTGGACTAATAGAATTTCTTATACTCCCAAGGCACTTCACTTCTATTGAAAACTAAACACAAGACCATCCTTTCTTCCTTGCTTTCATCCACACTGTCATTTATTTCCTTAGTCTTTCAACATCTGGGGGATGGTAGTGGTGTAAACTCTAGGGAAAATGCCAGACACCACTGGAGGTATGGCAAAAAAGGTGAAAATGGATCAGAACAGAGGACAATCAAGTGGAAAGATGACAACAAATCAAGGCAGTATGTAATGGTCCATGACACTGCTCTGCAGAATTTCCATTCCTTAGAGGTGCCGAGCTCCATCATGCCTATGGTACGATTAAAGAAGGCAGGTTTGATTCAATGCTGGATGAAAAAGAAAATGAGTAAATAGCTTTCACATAACATGAATGTGACCTCTGCCCTCCTTTTCTAGGACTGATTTACAGCTCTTTCCCATATTGCTCTTTTCATTACTTTTTTTCCATATTTTGCTTGTCTCTTTGTTAAACAATTCCATCTGGATTGCATGTAGGCTACTCACCTCATTTACTTTAATCCATTCCTTTTTATTTTCAAATAGTGCATATACTACTGTCCTGAGCGGTTTATGGCCATAAGTTTCGGTTTTTTTCTATTTTTCTTTTTTTTTTTTCTTCATTTCCTGACTATAATAGTCATTGTTTTCCCAGTAAGAGCCCCTTGACACCACCATCATATTCACTTATAAGGGATATGTTTGCTAGGATGTCTTTTTATCATAACATAACAATCCTAAAGTTTTAAGGGCTGAATCCACAAAGGTACCAAGGCTCAGGGTTTAAAACCCTTTTTTAATGAACTCCATCACGCTGTAAAATCTACATTCCAATTTATACCTCTACCATAAAAATACTACCCTATCTTATATATAAAAAAAGACTCGGCTCTGTTATTTCCATATAAATTAGTTAACTCTACAGTTTTAGCAATATGTTTAACTAAAATATTTTTGCCACTGATATTTAAACAGTTTTTGCAACATGGGAAAACATTAGAGAAGAACTTGAGAATCTCCTTTCTTCCCCTCATTTTCATCCCCCCTTGCCATTGCCCTACAAACCACAATGTTAGGGTGCTTTCTGGAGAAGGTGCCAGACACTATGATAAATTCAAATTTCCATTCCTAAATTTTCAGTATCTCAGTGACTCTTGAAGTTGTTGGTTATTTTGGGGGAGATTTATACAAGGTCTAATTTGGTGAACATGCTTCAAAAAAGTTGCTACTCTCAGTATTAGTGGAGAAAGGCTTAAGCTATCCCTTGAGCAGTTAAGCACCTTCAAGAGCTGCTAAACAACACTCAACAAGATTAGACATACAATTAGGGAAGAAAATCTCTCAGAGGGTCTAGCCCTAAATTGTCCAGCTATTTGGGCATTTTAGTGTCTACAAAATTCTAAAATCTTCTAAACCACATAGATAGGGCCGATAGTCTTTAAAATCTTTTCTTTATATTAATGCTTATTCATTACCATTTATTACCATCTATTAATTTATTACCATTTAAAAATGTTTGCAATGTTTTTATTGTTAATTTGCACATCACAAATTCAGTTTTCTCAATGATTCTACTCTGTGCAGTGCTGTTACATAAAGAATGTATTTTTAAGCATTTATAATAGTGGCTGTGCATCAAGAAAATGGACTCTAGCCACTTCTCTAATAATAACTTCTTGGCTGTCTTGAACAAAGCTACTGTGTGCCCTAGTTTCTCCTTTTGTTAATTAGTATTCATTGCTCATTTCTTAAAAGATTTAATTTCCTAATGTATTTTAGAAAATAATTTTCAAAAACTTGTATAATAGTCTAAGTAGTTCAGATTAGTATTAACAAATCTTAATAACCTAATAATTTATGTTGTACCAAGAAATTTCTCTTCACATTCATTCTTTTATCAAATTAGGGAGCTTCAAGCTAAGTTATTAAGAAATACCTCTGCCAAATCTTATTCTCTGCATTATATGTTCACCATGTTATGTACCTTTATATCAAACTTGGAAACATAAAAGGCTTTCTTTTAAACAAAAAAATCCAACTGTAAAGATAAATTTATAAACCTAAAGTCTAAACATGGGTTTCAAGGATAATTCTGGTTTCTACTTATATAAACCTGATATGTCACAAATTTTCTACGTATGTCACTCTGCCATCCTGCTTATTCTTTTTTTTTTTTCTTTTCTTACACAGACTTAACTGATAATCATAATGAACAATTTAAGGACCTTATTTTTCATATGAGCCTAATGGTTTTAAGTCCCTCTGATGATTTTATCCTTGCAACCTATAAATTCCTATAGTGCTAATATTTCTAACACTTTCTGCCATCAAACCATATGTATAGCCTTTCATTCCAGTTTCTTTAGTTAACTTTTAAGCTACTGCTTTAGGCTGCCTGCAAGGTTTGTAATATCACACCTGAATATAGTAAACACTGTGATGTGAACACCATTCGTTTTAATTATTCACATCAAATAATTCTGTCTTGGTCTTTCAGAAGTGAACATGTTAAGAAGCTTTTACCCTTTCTTCTACATTACCCTGTTGAAGGTTGTCAGAGGTATAGCTGATTCATATTTTAGATATGTCCTTGGGATTATAATATGTGAGACAGCAGAATTAAATAGTGTTCTAATTCCCTTGTTCTATTATCATTAAATAGGGATTTTCTGCAATCTCTTCACGTTAACAGCTCAGATGTCTGAGCTATAAAAAAGACACTAAAACCTTTGTGTTAGGAAGGAGCCTTGACTAGCCATGTTTGTATGAAAGATGTTAGATCCCTGTTTAAATACACCTTGTCAGCTGCTAGGCTTGACTTAAGTTCATTATTTCCCATTCTGCAAGAAGAACATATCTTTTGAATGATTATTGAAGCTCTAATATTTATGATGTTTTTAGACAGAATGACTTATTTCCTTGTTTCAAATAACTAAGTATTGAATTAAGAAATTGATGCAGGCACCTGAAGTGCAACTATATCAAAAAGTTTCCTTAGTCATAAATCCAAAGCCCTTCCATGTTGATAAGACTAAATTATTTGATATCTATTTCTAACCCAAACTGGAAGACAGGAATAAGGCATTCTCTTTTCTAAATCAGTTGATGACCTTGATCTAGGAAACATCATTAAACATTTGGGATCAGCCTCCTCATAAGACACTGTATTGATCAGAAGATAAGCGCTACAGCTATTTTTTTCCTCCTCTATCAGCAGAAGCAGCTTTGGCTTAAGAAGATTGAGTCACAATTTCTTAGGGTTCTGCTAAAGAATTCCGCAGTCTGTATCCCAAGAGAAGCCTAATTTACAGATTAATTTTTGCTCTAAAGAGGAACAGGAGGTCAACCTCACCCCTCTATGTGTCGTTTTTTATTGACCAGAATTTGATAGCTTTCTGTGCTTTTCTGAATTATCCTTCAGATGTACTGACTTCTTTCCACACACTGGGTAGAGAGCCGGTGTTCCTAATTTAGTTTCAGTGACTAAAAGGCATGTATGTGTGAGGGTATATTTGAATTGGTGATAAATGGCAACCACATTAATCTAACCAAAATGACTTTAAGCAAAGAAAATGTCCTCATCCTCTTCCTGAACGCCTTCAAAAACAATACCCCACCCCAAAAAAAAAAAAAAAAAAAAAAAAACGAAAAACAAAAAACTCCAGAGTGACAGAAGAACTCAGAAGGAGCATTCATCCAGTGGCTGGAGAACAGCATCTTTCTCTTTGGCTGTACGGACTACCTGTCAAACTACACTTACATGAGTTTGTGACACGTTTGCTTGCTTAGAGGTTTTTTACTCAACTGTTTTTGTCCTTGCTCCATCATAAAGAGCCTGTGTTTATATTTGAATCTTTTATTTTTTTTTCTTTCTTGCAATCCTCTCAGAATTACTGCCCTCACAACAGCACCCAGAGTACTATGTCCCTCTTCCCTAATCTTACCTCAGCAAGGTGCCAATTACCTTATCTGTTCTCAGCATAGCGATCACCTCCAGACAACCATATAAAGAGGCTGACAATCACATCGCTATCTGTAAAACACCTCAAAAGTCTGGGCAGCAGCCAGGATTCAAAAGACCTTGGGCAAATTCTTGAATTGTGTCCCATGCCAGTCCTTAAGATGATCTGGGAAGTTTCAGTCTGCAGCATGCTTATTTTTCAGAATACAGCCACCGAATGTCTGTTTCACCATTCTTCAATACAAATATTTTGAATTATCCTTCAATACTGGGAACAAACAACAAACATTAAATCATTTCTAATGCTCACTTCCTGTACCTGTAAACTCTAGATCCCCATCTCACGTTTATTTAGGTGCCTCTTTCCTAAAATAAAAGGGTAAAATAAAAGAACACACAGACTGATGGGACCAAAATGATAAGACAAAGCTTGATATGTATTTACTCTGTGTAATTATAAGTCGCTCTCAAAGTTATTTTTAGCTTTTTTTTTTTTTTAATGTGTAGGTGTGTCATATTGCTATTTGAGATTCTCAAGGACTGAGGCTTGTGTTTTGAGGTTTCTGTAGAGAATGAAAAACAATATGTCTTATTGAAACATTAGTTAGCAAATCCTTCAAGAAAGAGCATCTGCCTTGCCATATCAACAAGGAGTTGGACAGTAGAAAAAGAAAAGTTTACATTTTTTTATTGTTTTTGGTACAAAGATATGATAAGAAAAATAAAGACTTCTTTAATTCTCTATCCTCTAAAATAAGGGAGAAAAAAAAAAAAAAAAAACTCTAAGTAAAAGCTGTGAACCAGGAGGAATGTAGGGAGCAAGAATATCAAGCTCAAGTTTGTAAAAATCCTCTGCAACTTGGGAAGAAAAGGGAAATTCCAATATGCAGATGTCTCTGATTACATTGTCATTTGTTTTATGCCAACCAGGCTGTATTTTCTCCCTTTGGGAAGATCCTTTTGAATCAGCCCTTTTTATTGACCATTACTGATGCTTTTAAAGCCACCTGCTCCTTTTGCTTCAGATCTCTGGAGATTTGCTCTCCTTATGGTAACCTAGGTCTTTTTAGAGTTAAGAGAGGGTATCAGCCTATACTTTGCAGGATTTATTCTATTTATTAGATTTATTGCAGTGCTTTTGTCATTTGGAAACTGAAAATGGGGTTATTCTTCCATAGAATTAACATCTATTTCTTAAAAATTCAAAATCATTAGTAAAGGTGCAAACATAAACACATCCTTTATCTTTTCAAAGGCCACATTTTGTTCTAAAGTAAGCAGAGCCTGATTTCAGGGACAATACATTATATACAAATTATACATTCCTTCATCAACGACTCTCTCACTTTACTTGCAGGCCTTTGCACATGCAAAGTATAAATCTAGCAGAGTTACTCCTTTTGCCAGCTCCTCAATTAGCCGGTCTGGAAGATGTCCTCAATGCAATCCAGATTACTTGTGCCCTGCTGTGTTGTAAATCTAGCAAATATTGGAGTGATTAAGGACTCCCATGAGGACCAGAGCCCACAAACATGGGTCTGCTTCTGGTTGCCTGAAGGAAGCCTTATCTTTTTTATCTGATCAGATGATCTATATATTCACGACAACACTGCCTATGCTAATCTGCCCTATAATTCTTGCTCACAAGCTTTCAGCTGACTCATCATGAGCCAAGCTCCATGCATCCCTGTTGCAACCCCCCCCCTTCTCAGTTCTGACCTATCCTTCCTGAAGAGCCTGTATCCACCTATTCATACAATCGTAGAATCAGTAAGGTTGGAAGGGACCTCTGGAGATCATCTAGTCCAACCTCCCTGCTCAAGAAGAGTCACCTACAGAATGTTAGACAGGGTTGTGTCCAGGTGGGCCTTGAAGATCTCCAGAGGTCCCTTCCAACCAGAAGGAGAAGGATACTCCACAACCTCTCTGGGCAACCTGTGCCAGTGCTCCGTCACTCTCACAGGGAAGAAATTTCCACTCACGGTCAGGCAGAACTTCCTGTGGTTCAGTTTCTGCCCATTGCCTCTTGTCCTGTCACATGGAACAACTGAAAAGAGTTTGTCCCCGTCCCCTTGACACCCTCCCTTCAGGTACTTGTACACACTGATAAGATCCCCCCTCAGTCTTCTCTTCCCCAGGCTAAACAGGCCCAGCTCTCGCAGCCGTTCCTCATCGGGCAGGTGCTCCAGCCCTCTCATCATCCTCATAGCCCTACGCTGGACTCTCTCCAGTAGCTCCATGCCTCTGTTGCAGTGGGGAGCCCAGACCTGGACACAGGACTCCAGATGAGGCCTCCCCAGGGCTGAGGAGAGGGGCAGGATCACCTCCCTCCACCTGCTGGCAACACTCTTCCCAACGCACCCCAGGAGACCACTGGCCTTCTTGGCCACAAGGGCACGTTGCTGGCTCATGGCCACCTTGTCATCCACCAGCACTCCCAGGTCCTTCTCTGCAGAGCTGCTCTCCAGAAGCTCAGCCCCCAGCTTGTACTGCTGCATGGGGTTATTTCTCCTTAGGTGCAGGACTCTGCACTTGCCCTTGTTGAACCTCAGGAGGTTCCTCTCCACCCATCTCTCCAGCCTGGCCAGGTCTCTCTGACTGGCAGCACAGCCCTCAGGTGGATCAGCCACTCCTTCCAGCTTGGGATCATCAGCCAACGTGCTGAGAAGGCACTCTGTCCCCTCATCCAGGTCACTGATGAAGAAGTTGAACAGGATGGGACCCAGTGGAGAGCTGAACAGGATGGGACCCAGTCCTGAGCCCTGGGGGACACCACTAGCCACAGGCCTCCAACTAGACTCCGTGCCACTGATGTTGACACTCTGAGCTCTGCCTTTCAGACAGTTCTCAATCCACCTCACTGTCCACCTGTCTAACGCACACTTCTTGAGCTTCTTTAGGAGATGTTATGGGAGACAGTGTCAGAAGCCTGGCTGAAGTCAAGGTACACAATGTCCACTGCTCTCCCCTCATCTACCCAGGCAGTCATTCCATCATAGAAGGCTATGAGGTTGGTTCAGCAGGATTTCCCTTTGGTGAATCCATGCTGGCGACGCTTGGTCACCTTCTTCTCCTCCATATGTCTGGAGATGACATCCAGAATGAGCTGTTTCATCCCCTTTCCAGGGATGGAGGTGAGGCTGACTGGCCTATAGGTGTCTAGGTCCTTCTTCTTGCCCTTTTTGATGACTGGAGTGACACTGGCTTTCTTCCAGTCCTCAGGCACCTCTCCAGTTCTCCAGGACCTTTCAAAGATGATGGAGAGCAGCCTGGCAACAACATTCACCAGCTCCCTCAGTATCCATGGGTGCATCCCACCCAAGCCCATGGATTTGTGGACGTCTAACCTGCCCAGAAGGTCTCTAATCCTTTCCTCCTCAACCACAGGAAAGTCTTCCCTTCTCCAGACTTTCTGCCTCACATCCAGGCTGCAGGATTCCTGGGGGCTGCCCTTAGCAGTGAAGACTGAAGCAAGGAAGGCATTCAGTAATTCTGCCTTATCTGTATCCCTTGTCACCAGAGCCCCCGCCCCATTCAGCAGTGGGCCCACATTTTCCCTAGTCCTCCTCTTGCTGCTGATGTATTGGAAGAAGCCCTTCCTGTTGTCCTTGACATCCCTTGCCAGACTCAATTCCAGCTGGGCCTTAGCCTTCCTCACTGCATCTCTACATACTCTGACACCATTGCTTTTCCATTGCATCTCTCCAGCTATTCCAGAATGTCTCTGTGATTCCAGTGGCATCCACACTTTGCAACAGTATGCAGACCTCTACTTTATCCTATTTGCTCCCCTTGCTGCACACACTAACATACAAGAGAGGCACACGCTTGTGCTCTTCTCCTAGAAAAGGAATGAAAGCTTTCCCCATAGAGCTGTTCTGTCAGTCCTCATTTGGAGCTGTCCTCACCAGGCTGGTCTGCCTGTTGACAAAAACTAATGGCTTTGATTTGGCCTATAACTCATGGCTGTCCTTCAGACAAACAAAACTGTGATTCATATGTAAAAATGTTATATGGACATCTCTTTATGGTATACAATGTCAATCCTGTTGAAATATTATCCTCTACATTCAATAGTAAGCTGAAATAGAGAGTAAAACATGCATGTGGTTTGTTAGAAGCAACCTGTGATGCTTAAGAACATTACCTACTGCATCTTCTACCAAGAACAGCATTTTCAGGATGTCTTTTTGTTTGTAATCTAGAGGTCATTAGTGTTAGGATTACCATGACATGCAGGATCTATCTGTGAGAAGATTAGGTATCATTCTGCTAGTCACAGAGAAAAGTAGATTTTTTACCACAATGGCTGTTTGCCACCCAGTAACTCTAGTACAGAGGTTAACGATCTATTTTAAAATCACTGGATAAGAGTTTCCTCAGTAAGTAGATATTACAAAAGAAATAATTTTTCATACACTTTCATATTTCAGCCAACAACCCTGGAGCCTTGCCTGTGTTTGACTTTCCTTACATGAAAAACTCAAAGATTATAAATAGACTACCCCTGCTTCATTAACTTTTTGCTATAGAATTATTAAAAACAGAATCTATTTGCTATCCAAGTCATGATGTCTCAGTCTGCGCCAGATTTAGAGTTGCTCCAGGTCTGGATTTTGTTTTATGCCAAGCATTAGCAGAAACAGAACAATGCTCCCATTTTAACTGTACCTTAGTTTCAACATCATCAGCATGCGGAATGTAGTGAAGGCACCACGAAAATCAAAACACTACATTTCTATTACCTCAAGTAAAATAGATTTTCTGCAAAAGCTTGATCACTGTACAAGATAAGTAGGGAGTAGATATCTCTAATTCTGGACAAAAGATTATTGAATTCCCTGTCAAAGAAAGTGTATTGGAATTCAGATTCCAGCAATGAGGTTTCCCCATCTGAGAAAAATCATGTGAGGCTTAACTTTTTAAGTCAAAAAGAAATAAGAAGTCAAGGGGAATAGGGCATGATACCTCTTGACAGAGGAAACAATTAGTTTATATCCCCTGTAATGAGAAATGAGCTTCAGATACTGGAGTTAGAGAATAAGGGTAGGCTCAAGAGAATGCTCCTTTCAACAACATTCGGGATATACAGGAAAAGACAAGATTTCATCTAACAAGCCCAGGAAGCTATCTTACTAATAGATAGCAGAGAGAGTTTGGAAACACTAGAGGAGTTATGTAGCTTATATCAAAGCTGAAGCTGAAGCAAGTTAGTATATAGATTTCTTTTTCTAGTATGCGGAAGGTCAGTTACTACAAAAACTGGACCTAGACTTCAGGGAGAGAACAATTTAGGGAGCCGAGTATCAATATGAAGAGCTGGGATACTGGGATACTGATACTTTGTGATACCAAGAAAGCTAGCTAAAGCATTTTTCCAACATGAGGTATCAGTGATGAGCCCTTTATTTTGTCACATGCTTGATCTGAGTCCTCTAGTGTCCAGTTTGAGAAAGTATTGAGCATTTGTAGCCACAATGGAAGTTAATAAGAATTGTGCATTCTCAAAGAAGTCAAAATGTAATTCCTCAATTAGAAAGCAAAATTGGAAGATATTTTACTATTTATCACCATATTTCAGTTGCCTTCTGTAAAAAATGAATGTTTCTATCACGTGGCTTCATGAGACTTACAAAGATCAATATGTTTGTGTTTCTATTCTGTAGAGTAAGTTGCCAGAGAAAAATCTACAGGGAAATGGATGCATGTCTTTTCACAGGAATACTTAAAGAGGATGCAGAAAATAAGGTGAGCGATTTAACACTGAGCACAGTGACTAAACCAAGTATTGCCTACTGACTCCGTAAGCACCCTTCATACTGAGCACAGAATGAGACGAAAGCATCATGGGAAAGATAATATGTAACTGTGCAATTAAAACTGGTGCCATAATGCATACACATGGAGAGAATGAATTAAATTTACATGCCAAACTTGAGCACTGATGTTTGAGTGCTTGATTTGGCAACCTTAACTTTATTTTAATGTTGTTTTGTGTGCCTAGTACAAATATGAATTATACACGAGAATCCTCCTAGTATGAGTTATAGTAGAGAGGAATCTATTGTAGCCAAACAGATGGGCCAAATCCAAACATAATGAAACCTTTGAAAAAGCAAGGACTACCTTACAGGACTGGTTGTCTGCCGAGAGATGCTATTATGTTTAAATTAACAGACAAAAATAAAAGCAGAAATTTTGTAATTGACCAAAAAAAGACTTTTTAACTGCTTTTGGTAGAGGCCAAAAATTAAATTACAGGTAGAACAACGCAGCTTTGAATTCAGATAAATTCTTTCATTTCAGTATTTTCTATTTCTATTATTTTAAAACTAAATTTAGTTAATTTTTATGAGGGTGAGAGGAAAGGGAGAAACTGTCAAATGCTTAATTTTGAAAATTTTGAATCTTCTAATCTTTCCTATGACCAATATTACTTATTCTCTTTCACCTAACACTTGGTTTCAATTATCCCAGAATGCATTTTTAAAAGGAATTAACTATTTTCAAGGAAAAAGAATTATTGTTTTAAACTTCTATTTAAAGCACCAATCTGATTTGGTTATGATCAGCATGACAGTCCCTAATTCACAATAACCATTTAAACCTAAACGTAACTCAAGTTTACAGTTTTTGTGCCAGTAAGAAGTCTGTAACTAGGGAGCTAAATGAATCACTAGATGCTTTATTAAGAAGAAACAAACTTTTACACAGTCTTAAAGTGTTATCTTTAATGGAACTTCTCTGAAATTCTTGGCATGACAAAATTGGCATCATTGTTTATACACCTACTACTCCATAATTTTTGACTCTATTTTATAAATTATTAATTTTTATTAGACTTCTAACTTTGAGCTTTTTCAATTAAAGGATAAAGCTTACTTTTCAGGCAAATTTCTTACTCTTTTTCATAGATCCAATAACAGCTTTTGACAGAAAAGATTTTTGGCATTTTAACCACTGAGTATCCTGTAAAATTTGGATTTACTTTAATTCTTAAATATTTTAACTACAGTAAACTGTGGGGGGTTGCTTTTTTTTTTAATTTGGTTTTTGTTTGTTTTTCAGTAAATTTGTATTTAATATGCCTATGCATTTAACATGCCTAATATTTATCTGCTAGGATAAATATTAGAAAATTCAGCTCAAAATGCTTTCCTATCTGACTTAACATTTGTCTTTAGAGGGAATAGTTACTGCAATGCTTATTGGCTGATAATTAAAAGTAAAATAGGACATAGCAAAAAAATAAAAAAGTCACAAGTCTGGCAACATATATACAACAAATGAAAGATTTTTGATGAGAGAGTTTTTAATATGACAATTATATTGAGGTAGTCAAAGACTTCAAATTATTTATGTAAGGAGTTATTACTTATGTAAATTACTTTTTGCTTAGAAATTTTGGTAACTCTAGGAATTTCTTTGTGCACCATCAAAATATGGTTATCCATAGAGTAATTACTCTTAGACTGCTTGACTGATCTGGATATGCTTTGTAGGCTTCCTTCCTTCTTTCACTGTGCTAAAAGTGAAACAAAGTATTTTCTTATCAGCTGGAGCAAATATTATAATTTTGTCTAAGACACATTCTGATTCTGGAGAGTTCAAGAATGATCTGCTTGGAAATGATATAGAAAAGAGTCTGTGTGATCTTGAAAGGAAAGAAGGAAAAGATGAACATTAATGTGGAAAGGTGGAAGTGAGAAAAGGGAAAGTAACAAAAAGAGTAGTGGTAGTTTATATTTCTGTGAGAAATTCTTTACATCACTCCCTGGTTCAAAAGTACTGGTACTCTCATGCAAATCTGACTACAACATGGACATGTACCAACCTTCTGGAAAACAAAAATCCACTTTGAATTAGAACTTATCTTTGTTTAGAATTATTTCATTACTCTCTGGTTTCTGTATTTGACCATATTTGATTATACATAATTACTATTTTATCATGTTAAAAATGTAGAAAAAAAATACAAAAAGATCACTTATTTATGACCTATTTACATAAATGAAATTATTCTACTTCTACTTCCTAATACAGGACCACTCATAGTTAGTTATCAATGAATAAAAAGCATTCTTATTTCATAATATACCTATTAACTACTGGATAGATATTTAGCATATTGAATATTGTAGCAATTATAGTATTGTAGTTTTACATAGAAACATAGATAATCAGATTAATTATTGAATCAAAAGTAGAGAGTAATATTTAAAAAAAAAACGAGAATAACTTTTAATTGACAGACTAAATCTGTTTCTACATTAGAGATAACATTTTCTGTTTATTACTCTGAAACTTGAGAGTTGTAAATATTGTTCTCTAGTATGGTATATGATTAATGAATTCTTTCCTCAATTGTATTAAACAATGGAACAAAAGCTTAATGACCAAAGAATACATGTATATCTTCAATTATAAGATATAAACAAGGAGATAAAAGATGTCCAAGTTGTTCACAATTCCCTTGATGCTGATATTTTTAGAAAAATAAGCAGACACACACATACACAATCAATAGCTTTACATCTTGTGTGACATTCAACCAGCTCTCACTCTAATGGCTCATATAGTTAAGTAAAGGTTGGAATATAGACAGTTTCTGTTTCACTGTGTTAAAATAATTCAGTAAGATAAGGAAAAAAAATATAATATAATATGAAATCCCAAAGAAGAAGCTTAAAAAAAAGAACAAATGACATGAGCATTTGACTAAGGATAAGTCTGTAGTTGAAATTGGAAGAGAAAGATCATATTGCTAACTTGAGACATTCATTTTATAAGTAAGCCTTTCTAGACTCCTTTATTGCAATTGAATATTTATGTATATATGTACGTATACATAAACTAGGCAATTATAGGTTGCTGTGATGGGAGTGTTTAGAAAACTGACACATCAAGCCAGCCTTAAACTTTAAAATAAAACTTTCTTAAATTCATTCATTAACAGCACATTTTATGCTGATGGTTAACTCTTATATATTATTAATCATCATCACATAGACAAAACTGCTAGTCTTTGCATTTTTGTCCCAAATTAGCTGTGAGTATACACTACCACGGAACAGATGCCACGTAGTCAGTGCTGATGGAGAGAGTCCTTACTGGTTGGTAGGTGCTGAGTGGAGAGGATCAGGTTCGAGAGCTCTTCAGTCAGAATCAAAGTCAGAATCATTTAAATGTGTGGACAGCAGGATGGAGAGAAGCAAATAGGTAGATGGGGAAGCAGAGAAAGTAAAGGAAACTTACAGCAGACAGCCAGGGAAGATAATATCAAAAGAGAAATGAGCAGTGAAATTTCTCCTGTTCAGCAGATGTACACTGTTGATTTTGTTCAATCATAATGTGTGCCTCAGCCTCCTCCATAAGGCTTCTCTTCTGAATCACTAGTCCCTTTCCATTGCCTTCTTTCCCTGTTGTTGTTAGTGATGTAATGGACGGACACCTAAAAAACTGCCCCATCCAAAATTCTGATTTGAGATGTAATAGCGGGTAGTCAGTCATTAAAACAGTAAGACATTGCAAGTAATGCTGTAAAATCTGTAGCCACTGGAAAGTTCCTTGGTGTCCCTGATCCTCTTTCTCTACTCAATGCCCTGATCTCCCCTACCCCACCTCAACTATTTTTTTGTGACTCACATCAAGGCAGGGTTGTTTAGGGAACTATGGGTCAGACCTTTATATGTGTTATATACTCAAAGAGAGAAATATGTCCTATCTATGGGTAAATGATGCTCATTTATGACGTTTATGGTCCATGGAATTGAATGCTGAGTGAATGAAGTGAAAGAAAAGGAACGTAGCTGCTGCCTACAATAAGTGAAACTGTGAGTGAACAAGGACGTTCTTCATAACTATCTCCTGGGTGGGTTGAGTTTCTAGTCTGCTTGTTGTTTCTCCACTTCTCCTCTCTCAAAGCTCTTTGCTCAGTGACACAGAGTGGTTACCCTGGTGCCATGGATGGAAAAGATCCCAGATGTATCTCAGTGCTCATGGCAGCCTTCCCAGTCTTTCTGGACCTACAACCTCTTACAACTATTTAGCTCTTTCATACACTCTTCTTTTTTATGGAAAAGTAGGATAGATCAAGAAATACTAATGTTATTAAATCCAAGGATCTTCAGAATTTGTCATTTTAATCATAAGCGTAGTTTGCAGTTGTTTTGTGTAAACCCCTCTCCCCTCAAAAAAAATAGAAACTATGTTTTGCAAACCTCCTTAAAGATGACAAATATTTTTTGCAGAGAGAAAATCCAATACACAGAGGTTAACTAAATAGCCCAAAGTCAGAGCTGGAATGTGAAATAAGAACTCCTGGACACAGGTCACTGAGCAATAGTGGTGGAACCTGCCTCTATTTTTGGAAGGTAATCAAGATGATATGATTCCCCATAAGACTTCCATTTTAATTTGTCCTGCATGGGTAAAAAGCAATTTAAATTTAGAAATAACAAATGTCTTATTTTGTATAAATAAAAAATGAAATAGAAAGAAGGTCAGAAAAATTACTTGAGCAAAAAAATAAAATTTTCACTAAGGCAGGGGTGAGCTTTCAATCCAGGAACTGTTGCTATTGTCATATTATTGATTCAATAAGAAAAAAAAAATTGTCGGAATTATGAAAGGAGAAAACTATTGGTTTAAGTTTCCAGCTAAGTAAAAGAAAACATCAGTAATCTAGTCTTAAAATAGATGCATCATTTAATAGGCAGTTATCTTGTCATTTAAATAGCAACCTCCTGAGTATATTTTAACTACAAATTGCTCTCCTAAAATATGCCAGACATTAAATATAGTTTCATATAGTCTAAAGAACAATTAGGTGCCTGGAAGCATACTTAAATCGAGTGTGCAAAGATCCAATCTGCAGTTTTATTATGCAGAGAAACAATGTAAAAAGAAAAAACTCACAAGAGAAAAGAAAATATAAGAAATGGAAAAGGTGGAGGATATACAAGAATCAATACCACTGAATATTGAGCACTAAATTAAGCATGCAATGCAGAGCAGTGAAGAGGTCATATTGCAGGTGATGGGGGCTGGGATAGTTAGTGGAGTCAGAGATGAGGAATATAAAATAGTTGGATGTGAATGAGAAGTTTATGGGTACACTGGAATGGTAAGTTTTTACACTTTCACAAACATACTAAAATATATGCATGACAGACTATTTAGAATATTACAGACGTACAGAAAATTAAATGTTCTCAGCCTTACTTAGGCTCTGTAAAACTAAATAAAATAGCAGAAGTCCCACTCACAACAAAGGAATATTGAATCTGGGATCTGTAGATATTCAGTAATTTAGGAAACCAGGATTCCAAAATATATATAGTATAAATAAAAATATAAATAAAATATATATAATGTGAGTGATCGGTTTTGGACACAAAGACTAAGTATTTATTCAAGTTCTTGATCATTTAAGAACATTTTTAATAATATTTCTAAAAAGTTGATCATAAATTAAGCAAGAAAGCTAGCACGCAAGAAAACAAGCTAGCAAGTAATCTATTAGGGTCTGACTTGTGCCTTAGAAAAACACATATCAAGATGGGAATCATGAACTAATTTTATTCGTGGAAAGGAAAAAATGGTAGTGGGTGCTAAAATTACTCAAATAGAGCAAAATCTGCTTTTAACATGGTTCATTATATAGACCAGAAGGTTTCAGTCTTTCAGATGAGCTGATACTATCCTTTTTGCCTTGCAGAATCGGGGTTCTAAGGATTCTAGTGCACTTGGCATTTAGCAGAACATTGCTGAGGACATTAGGGGACAAGAAAGAATATTTTTATGACAGGCTCTTACATCCTGCTTTGTACATATGACTGGATTAGAATATTTAAGTTTCTGGAATGATATAAAAATTCTTCCTCCTTTAGCTCTAGCAATAATGTATTCGTTATGATAGCAGTGTATTAAAATGACTTATGCTGTGTTTATTTTACAGCACTAAATTGAGTATACTTGTTTACCTGGTAAATGAAGTGTATTGATTTCATGAAGCAGAAGTAAAGGTGACATTTTGACTCTACTGTGGATAATGGAGGAGCAAAATAGTTATGTGAGACTTCTCACAAACCTTGATCTTTGTAGAGAAGGTGGAATAGAACATGTTTGAAATCCTCCCATGATTGCTTTCTGTTAGAGAAAGCTGTTTCTCAGTATGTTTAAGTTTATCCAAGGTAGTCTTCAGATTACCTCTGTGCAGGGTCAAAGAGTTCACAGAAAAAATAGACAATCTTCTCCATCTATTTTATCATATAGGGTTGTATCAATAAATAATGGTGACATGTAGCAGGAAAAGTCCATGGTAGTATTACAGTGATCAAATGGAAGGAAAAAAAATCTGACAAATATCTTGTGTGATTTATCTTTCTTTATGCTTAGCATAATTCAAATTATGCAGTTGTTTGAAAGTGTTCCTAATAATAGATAGAAATTACTGAGAAAAAATGATTGTCATTCAAACCACTTCTATCTTTTCAATCAAACTTAATGTATTTTTTTTACAGAATGAAAATATATACAAATTCTCATACATGTAAGATATTAAATAAAAGGAACCTATTTAACTAATGTTCAGTATAACAGGAGTCACATAAGTAGCTAAGTAATAAAAGTAATACTATTATTGAAATACATTCTATTGTAAGATTTATAAAAGTGACAGCACAAAAAATTTGTGAAGATGTTATCTAGATGGATGGGTGGTGCTTCACTTGCACTTATTAAATGAGGAGTGCTTTCACTAATAAATAGAGCAAAATTAGAATCAGAACCAGTAATACTTTTTAGAAATGACTGACTTATTTACTTAAAGTATTGCATATTGGAATACTTCCACTCTCTCTCTTCATAGAATCACAGAATCAGTAAGGTTGGAAGGGACCTCTGGAGATCATCTAGTCCAACCTCCCTGCTCAAGCAGGGTCACCTAAAGCATGGTGTACAGGGTTGCATCCAGGCGGGCCTTGAAGATCTCCAGAGAAGGGGACTCCACAACCTCTCTGGGCAACCTGTGCCAGTGCTCCGTCACTCTCACAGGGAAGAAATTCCCCCTCACGGTCAGGCGGAACTTCCTGTGCTTCAATTTCTGCCCATTGCCTCTTGTCCTGTCACATGGAACAACTGAAAAGAGTTTGTCCCCGTCCCCTTGACACCCTCCCTTCAGGTACTTGTACACACTGATAAGATCCCCCCTCAGGCTTCTCTTCCCCTAGGCTGAACAGGCCCAGCTCTCGCAGCCATTCCTCATAGGGCAGGTGCTCCAGCCCTCTCATCATCCTCACAGCCTTACGCTGGACTCTCTCCAGTAGCTCCATGTCTCTCTTTTAGTGGGGAGCCCAGACCTGGATGCAGTACTCGAGATGAGGCCTCCCCAGGGCTGAGGAGAGGGGCAGGATCACCTCCCTCCACCTGCTGGCAACACTCTTCCTAATGCACCCCAGGAGACCATTGGCCTTTTTGGCCCCAAGGGCACATTGCTGGCCCATAGCCACCTTGTCACCCACCAGCACTCCCAGGTCCTTCTCTGCAGAGCTGCTCTCCAGAAGCTCAGCCCCAAGCTTGAGGTTCCTCTCCGCCCAACTCTCCAGCCTGGCCAGGTCTCTCTGAATGGCAGCACAGCCCTCACGTGTGTCAGCCACTCCTTCCAGCTTGGGATCATCGACAAACTTGCTGAGGAGGCACTCTGTCCCCTCATCCAGGTCACTGATGAAGAAGTTGAACAGGATGGGACCCAGTGGAGAGTTGAACAGGATAGGACCTAGTCCTGAGCCCTGGGGGACACCACTAGCCACAGGCCTCCAACTAGACTCCGTGCCACTGATGTTGACACTCTGAGCTCTGCCTTTCAGACAGTTCTCAATCCACCTCACTGTCCCCTCATCTAACCCATACTTCCTGAGCTTCTCTAGGAGGATGTTATGGGAGACAGTGTCAGAAGCCTGGCTGAAGTCAAGGTACACAATGTCCACTGCTCTCCCCTCATCTACCTAACCAGTCACTCCATCATAGAAGGCTATCAGGTTGGTTCAGCAGGATTTCCCTTTGGTGAATCCATGCTGGCGACACTTGGTCACCTTCTTCTCCTCCATATGTCTGGAGATGACATCCAGAATGAGCTGTTTCATCCCCTTTCCAGGGATGGAGGTGAGGCTGACTGGCCTATAGGTGTCTAGGTCCTTCTTCTTGCCCTTTTTGATGACTGGAGTGACACTGGCTTTCTTCCAGTCCTCAGGCACCTCTCCAGTTCTCCAGGACCTTTCAAAGATGATGGAGAGCAGCCTGGCAACAACATTCACCAGCTCCCTCAGTATCCATGGGTGCATCCCACCCAAGCCCATGGATTTGTGGATGTCTAACCTGCCCAGAAGGTCTCTAATCCTTTCCTCCTCAACTAAAAGAAAGTCTTCCCTTCTCCAGACTTTCTGCCTCACATCCAGGCTGCAGGATTCCTGGGGGCTGCCCTTATCGGTGAAGACTGAAGCAAAGAAGGCATTCAGTAATTCTGCCTTCTCTGTATCCCTTGTCACCAGAGCCCCCGCCCTATTCAGCTATGGGCCCACTTTTTCCCTAGTCCTCCTCTTGCTGCTGATGTATTTGAAGAAGCCCTTCCTGTTGTCCTTGACATCCCTTGCCAGACTCAATTCCAGCTGGGCTTTAGCCTTCCTCACAGCATCTCTGCATACTCTGACTGCATTCCTATAATTCTCCCAAATAGCCTGTCCCCTCTTCCACATTCTGAGTACTTTCTTCTTCTGTCTGAATTTGGCCAGGAGGTCCTTGCTCACCCATGCAGGTCTCCTGCCCCTCTTGCTGCACTTCTTACTCATAGGGATGCACTGCTCTCGAGCTTGGGGGAAGTGATGTTTGAATACTAGCTCTTACTTTGCCAAGAAACTTTGTTTTTCTTATGTACAGCTGACAGTCTTATGCATCCACCATCTTTCCACTCATCCCTCATTGCCTTCAGGAGCAGCTAGACTTTAAAATAACTAGCACAGTCCTACACATCCAAGATAATGGTCCACTTCTATCTACTCTGCATTCCACATATTCCAGTAGTTATCTGGCATCAGAATCATCTGTGGTTCATTAGATTAAAGAAATCTTTTATGTTTCAGTTAGGACAAGTTGCAGTGACAGTAACACCTGCAAGATCTTTCTTCCAGCTACTTTAGAAGGAGAATATTCATCTTCTAAATGATCTGAGGAATTTGAAATGACAGCCAAACTTATTGCAGTGTAGCTCTTAAAGTTAGGAGTCAGTAGGCTTAGCCCAGCTAAACAGCTCTGAAGACAGGAAAGTTATAGTGACAGACAAAATTACTATTTTATACCATTGCACTGACAGTCCTTCTTTCCTGCCATTACTTGTGGGTGTTTTTGTATTTCCTTACTATTCACTCAGGGTAGTGCTACTATCAAGATATCATGCTGAAGTCCTTAAAAGCTGTAGCTGTACACTAAATTCTGCTAACTCAAGAAGGAAATATATTCATATATGTATATGTTTGGTTTATAGAAATGCATGTGTACATATAAATGTAGAAAACTAGCTACATGCTATTGGCAGAGAATCATAAGATCTGAGTTCCACAAGCATATTCCTCCTACCTAAGGAGGTTAAGATCATGAAAAAGAGAGGAGACATTACAGCTTCACACTGTCTTCCCAGACGAGAGGAAAGGAGAGTGAGTAAAATAATAGAGAAAACAATTTATCAACTACTTGTTTAAAATCCTTTGTTTTGTCAGTCATCCCCATGACACTGTTAGTTTACCTGTGTTTCATCAATGTTCACGCAGGCTAAACATTACAAGGCAACATATTGTGCTAGATTAAATTAATATTAAGCATTATGGCCATATGGAGAAATGATTTGTAGAAGAAAATGAAAAAGGCACAACTTCAAAGAAACCTGTGATTCCTGCTTTTCAAATGACGAGGACGCGTCAGTATGAACAATATTAGTTTGTACCAAACAATGCATGACAGAATAATCCAGCAGCAACGATTTATCACCAAGAACAGTGAGGGGAAAAGGGTGATTTGTCACTAAAATTTGGTCTCCAAAATTCATCAGCAGCATCCAAATAGAGATAGATTTGTTTCTATTACAGAATAATACTGAAACTTGGGGATGTCACCTAAAATTGAGAAAGGTGAGCTTTAGCCAAGATGTACAAAATGTTTTGCACTTGGAGATTGATGTGAGTTATAGACTAGACTACACAAATACGTCCTGTAGACTGAGAGAGAAGTGCTACTGAAAATGTTTCAGAACCTGACATGGGAGAACTCTGAACATCTCTTGGAAATGTATCCTAAAAAGAACAAATAACTTAGAAAAACTGATTTATTTCTGAATATTAACCATTTCTAAACAGAATATGCATGCCCTTTGCAAATCTACTGCACTATTTAACTAAGTATTCTATTCACTATTTATTGTAGTTATTGTGCATTATTATTTAATATATTAAAATATAGTATATAGAAAATCAAAAAAAAAAGTGTAACATAGCTATGCATGTTAAAAGAATCATTAAATGCTTCATGTTTCAAATTATGTCCCAGCAGATTAATTACATGAAAGCTGTTATTTCACTTCCTTTTTGGAACTAAGCAAATAGCTGCATCTTAGGGCAAAATCTGATCTCAGTCAGTCTTTATTATCTGCTTTGTGATTATCTTTTCTGTGGATCTGGCACAGAGAAAATCTGTAGCATATGCTCACTCCTGGGGTGCATGTTTCTTTGTCATAAAGGCCTCAGATAAGGACTGCATTCCCCCTCACTCTCCCACCCCAAAACACATCTGTCATGTGACAGCTGACATTTTGGTGAGCATCCTGGAGACTGACAGGAGAACATACCTTGCTAGCATCATGGTCCTTCAAATCACAAGCTAAAGAGCTGGACATAGGAATTGAGAGTGGTAATGTCTTCTTTGGATTGACACTGTTTAACGCGCATGGGACTGGCTTCAAAAGCTTCATATAAAAGCTTCACATGTTCTAGGTATAACAGAACGCTTCAATGAGATAGCAAATCATAAAATCCAAAGGGAATCTAAAATTTAAAGACAGTAAATACAGTAAAGTCAGAGAGATGAGTAATCTCTATCCCAGAATTCTGAAAGAACTGGGCCATGAAATTGTAAAGGACTGTTTTTTAATAAATTATCAAGTGAACAGTGCTACTAAATGACTGGAAAGTAGTGAATGTTGTTTGTTAAAAAAAAAGAAGAAAATGTGATATGAGCAACTATTTTCTATGAGTCTGGTACAAGCAAAGGAGAAAGGGAAGGGAAAAAGGAGGAAGGGGAAGGGGAAGGGCAAAAGAAGCAAGAGAAGGCAAAGAAAGTGGGAAGGGGTGCAAGGGGAAAGGGGAAAGAGGATGCAAAACAAAGAAGCAAGGAAATAAAGTTGACGTCATAAGAAGGATATAATACATCATAAATTTCACAGTTATGCCAAATTACTTTCATTCTTATCTTTATATTTAAAATCCCTATTTTTTCTTTGATAAGATAATTATTTTTCTGACAAGAGGAATGCAGTCTAATATATCTATAGAGAAACTGTCACTACAACCCAAGCTTAGTACTAGAATTGTCCAGTTAGTAGGTCTTATCTTAAAAGTATGTTACTGAAGGAAGTATGACAAAGTTCTTGAAATTTTGTCAGTCTTTCCAAGAATTTGCATTAAATATCTAGACCTATATGTTTAGAAGTCTGCTAATGACATTAATTAATGACAAGATGTCAAAAAATCATAACATAAAAAGAGCTGGGTAATATTTCAGATTTTAGCAATACTTTTACCAAAGGCTTAATGTAGGATTTGACTCAGTCTAGGAGGAGGAAGGTATGTGAATCACCTCTCAGAGCAGAAGATAAGGAGATTGCAACATCTCAGAAAAATTAATTTCAATTCAATTTATTTATTCTAGTACTCAAAATGGGTTTTATCCATTTATTTCTAGTTTTTCTCCAAAAACTGGAGTAGATAGGGAAACTACATAACTCTATAAGCTATGTTCTCTCACTTGTTCCATTATCAATGTACAAAAGGAAAAGTTTTGGAAATAAAATTTCAGGTGAAAATCAATGTTGATAAAGGGATTCATATGAGTTAAAGAAACATGCACATACAATCACACACCATGCACACACATGTACATGAGAAATCAAAACTTGAAAAAAAAAAATGATTTGCTCTGAACTGACTGTTCCCATTCAGAAGCAGATCTTGAGTTATAACAAACAGTTCTGTAAAAATGTCAGCTCAGCAGCAGGCAAGAAAGAAAACCAGATGTTGAGATTATTTAATACGGAATACAGATCAAAACAGAGAAAAATCATTGTTTCAATAAATAATTCTACTGGTAAATTCTACTGGTTCTTGAATATTGTTTTCAGTTTTGGATTTCTCATCTCCAGAAAGCTGTATAGAATTGAAAACATTTCAGAAAGGGCAGCAAGGAAGATTGAAGATATGGAAAGACATCCATATGAAGAAGACTATAGATAACATAGAACTCTTCAGTGCAGACAAGTGGCAACTGAAAGAAGATACAGTAGAGCCCTACACATTTATTAGCAGCATCAAGAGTGTGTATGGAGACTGACTGCTCATTTGATCTTATGTCAAAAGTACTAGAGAGCTTTAAATGAAGCTAGTCAGATCCAGATTCACAAGATGAGCTGGTCCTTCATGCAGAGAAAGTAGACCAGTAGAAATCTTTGCCAAGGCCACAGGAGTTTATTTCAGCTCAAGAGGAGAAAGTTCATGCAAACAAGAAGAGGAAAAAAAAACCACGAAGGTTACTAAATATGTAGATACTACCCTTGGCTCTGGAATTTCCTGCTATGAAAGTGGTTGGAGAGAGCATTAGAAAAATCATATATAGTTACTTAGTTCTTACTGTTATATACGAAATCCACTTAGGACCATTGTCTTACAAGATAGTGGATCAGATGATCCTTTAGTGTGACACAGTGTGTTCTAACTCTTCCATGATAAAAAACAGTTTGCCTGGATAATAATAATAATAATAATAAATCATAGTTTTTGTAGCATCAGTAACAGTGGATTTTGATAAGGCCGCAGATCAAAGGGCTAATCCTTTAGAACTATATTCTCAGAGCAGCACCCACATAGATCTTGAGTAATGAAAAAATGAGAAAATCCTGAAAGACTTAAAGCTTTCAGAAACTCAGAAAATGGACACCTTTGAAGCTGTGTTTCTAGTTTCTTTACACCCAGCCACCACACAATGAGGACAGGAATTTCAGTATCCTATGACTAGAGATCTCCATACCAAAGATATGTAATTTTATCTCACTTCCGTGTTTGATTTCATTGCACCTGTATAAAGAGGCAGTAGAAATGGCACTCTAATTCACTCTTTCAGAGTAGGAAAGAAAGCCAGTAGTTTTATTAATTGTTTCTGGGATACCATAGCTGTGGTATAGATGCTTAAAAAGACATGCTTTTCAAGGATATATCTCTTGAAATATTTTCAGTGGAGATAAGTCACATTCAGGCATGGGTTCAAAGTGCAGCTAAGGTCTCATATGTAGAGCATTTCTGATGGTTATGTTTAAGAAATATAAATTCAACTAGAAACAGGTGCATCAAGGGAGCACTAGGATGGGAAAAGAACTTTCTGCTCCTGAGCAGATACCAGAAGAACTTTGTTTATTTAGCTTCATAAAATAAAGGCTGAAGTGGATAATTATAATGACTTGTTGCTCACTGTAGAACAAAAGAGGCTATCTTAGCTAGATGAAAAATTTGACATGAGAATAGTTGTCGCCAAAACACCTACTTCTGAAAATCAGAAGAAGGTCTCTGGTATCAGAGAGTAAGAATTTGCAAAGGACTTCCAATACGACTAGCTGAGGTGAAAAACTGAACTGTTATGAAAACAAGACTATTCTGACCCTGTGAGTAGGAGATCACTGATGCATCAAGTCAATAAAAGGTCCACATTTAGCCTTTTAAATGAAGTGCTAGAGTGACTGGAATGACACTATGCCTGTTTCTCTAGGTTGACCAGGAATAGAGTATTAAAGGACTTCAAATTCCATACATTATCTATACTATCTTGTTTGTAATTGGTAAAAGGCTGGCAACTAATTTATATTCCCATCTTGTGCTCCTTCCCCTCAGAATTGATCTAAGCACATTAGCAAACTGTACAGGCATTTGAAGAGATATTGTAGTATATGAATTTTAGTCACTGGACATTCAACCTGGAATTTGAAACTAAAAGTAACAGCTATATTTCCTTTAAAAAGTTGTATGATCCATAACGTCTTTGTATTTTATGCCAACTGTTTAATTAATGTGTTTTTTTATTTGTTAAATTCTTTTTTTTAATTTCAAACATTTATCGCTTCAGATGAATCTTTACAATAAGAAGCATATTTTTAATATAATTTCAGTATTGATTGCTTAAATTCTGTATGCCTCAGTGAGATGAAAAATCATTAAGTATTTTTATTAAGCACCTGAAAGAAAGAATAAACAATGCATTAATTGCATTTGCAGATGATATTAAATTAAGAGGTGTTGCAAACACCAACAAGAAAAGAGAAATATGAGGAGACCTAAAAAAGGGGAGAGGTAAAGTGAGAGCAGGAAATAACAAAATGAGCTTCAGCCTGCAAAACTGCATACCAGTACCTCTGGGGATTAATAATCCAAAAACCAGATATTCTGTAGGTGTGAAGTATTTGGAATATAATAACACTGGGTGGGACTTTGTTTTGTAAATGGACAATATGTTAGAAACAATGTGGCTTTGAGCTCCTTATACAAGAATGTGACTGAGGAAAAGACTAAAACAGACCATTTCATCTTCTGCAGTGTACAAAACAATAAAATCAGAGACCAAAGGGATGAAATTCTCTTTCCATATGGCTGTGTGTGACTACATATCTAGAATACCAGAATCACAAGTGATCATTTGTGACGTGTTACTAGCAAGAGAGAAAAAGTAAAAGGCAGTGTTCTAAAACGGCCATTTTGGGGGAAACATAGTCTTTCAAGGCATTATCACTAGCAAAGAAGCCTTATTCTGCACATGATCTAAGCAGATACTGAATTACAAGAAGCATGATCCAAGCATGTGAAAGACATAGTAACATAGTCACAGTCCCATCGTAAAGATCATACCGCGCAATAGCTGGTGGTGCCCAGGTAGGTGTGACGGACATGCCTCTGCAGACTTTAATAGTCATCTTTTCCTAGTCATCTGTATAGAGTATTTTGACACTTATGTCAGACATTTAATATTCAGGCTGGAATTAGTTCTCTGCATTAGGCAGACTAAATATATTTGGCTCCTTATTTTTTGATATCAAGTTTAGTTCTAGTCTTCTGGTCACATACATCTTCCTAAGTGGTTACTTTTCTTCCTATTCCTGTCTTCTATTTGCCATTGTCTCTTGATAGGATAACAGAGTGTATATACACACACACACATATATATATATTAGTTTCTTTCTTGTATTTAATTTTGTTTAGTGACATGACAACCAAAATGTTGCCTTTATTTTAATGAAGTTTTCCAGACTCTATTCTAAATATAATGTACTTAAAAAAAAAAAAAAAGTATTGATTCAAATTCATATGTTTTCCATTTTTCCAAGCTGTTTTGTTTAAACAGAGGTTTAATTCTACCTAACACACTCTTTTCTTCTTAATATTAATCGGAAGTTGTAATCTTGTTTATTCCCACATCATATTCAGTTCAGTATGAAATGATGAAATGATGGCATAGGGTCTCTTTCAAACGGACATACACATTGGCAGAGTAACAACTTCTGAGCAAGATCAAGAAGATGGAGAATTGTGATATGAGGGAATAATAAAAATAAGCTCTACTCAAATCCAAATATCTGAAATAATAGCAAAGGGATTACTGAAAAAGACAGGCCAGTAAATTACTTTTTTGCTTTTTTAATTTGCTTTAGCCTGAAAGTCCCTTTTTAGATCTAAATGTAAGACTTATTGGTTTTCAGTGGAGCTATGTTATCATCTGTGTAACTCTACAGAGATGATAAAAGTTGCGCACATGGTGAATTTGGTCCATTGGATTTTATCTCATTTTATCTGAACAGTAAATCTGCAAAATGGATTAGTCTTCAGTTTTAATGTAATACTGTAAAGTACCATGAGATGGCTTGGCATGATAAGGTACTATAAAAGTTTAAGTGGCTATTCTCTGGATAACTGTGGTAAGTGACCACCAGCTATGTGCCAGTATCTAATTTGTTGTACAGTTTTTCTTCTAACAAGTGGTTTATAGCTTAAGCAAGTATAAACATGGGTGAATAGAATGAGAGAAGCTTTATACTTTTCAGATGTTTTAGATATCTACTGCTTTCAGAATACATTTTTTCTCATTTTTTCTCATAGATAACTGTGAATGCTCACTTTTTTCATTAGCAGTCGATGTTAACATAGACTGAAATAAAGCTGAGCACCTTTTTGTTTTGAAATACAAAGATACATTACAAAATATGAAACGTCACAAACTTCTCCGAAACCATGGTGTTGTTTGATGCATGACCAAACAAACTGGAAGTGGAATAGCATGGCAATTCCATGTCATTTCATTTGACCTAACTTATTTTCTGGACTGGCTTTGGTAGATAGAATAAATAGCAAGATACTTAAATGGTGGGTTATAGCGAGGGCTAAACATAACACAGCTTTTATTCATATAGATTTTATCCATATTCATATCTTCCTTCTTTTGGCATACTCAGATTATGCCTGTGCAAGCAGGCATAATCTGGCTTTGAGTCTTTATAGAATATTCCTTGCACTTCCAGTAGGTGACAAAGAAAAAGAAAATCCTCTCTGGTAACCATTTACACTCTGACTTCTTCTGGTTAAAATACTCAGAATCAGTGTGCATTTATTAATAATAATTTATATTGCCCTCTAATTTTATGCCTTTATTTGTATTAGTTACAGGTCATAACATACCTAACTGCTAACATGTGCATGTAATAAACATCATTTGGTCCTACAAAGTTAATTCTTTTTATACATATATATGGTTAACAAATATCTAAATGAAAGACTTAATGCTCTAATTAAAGAAAGCCTTAATTAAATTAATTTTATGTTACCGAGCTTACTTTTCATCATCAAAAATTTTCCTTCCAACCTTATGCTTTCTGTATAGTTCCAGCAAGAATGATGCTAAAATTTTGATATTACCCACAAGCTTAAGAAGACAGTGTTATGAAAGACAGGGATTGTGGAAATTAGTTTAGCAAGGAGTTTGGGTTCCTTGAATGTCATCTCTACATAACCTTGAACATGACAAATGAGGATTTGAAGAGCATTAATAATGTATGGGAAATGCAATCTATTTTCCGGCTCCACAGTCATAATTAGGTTCTGATAGAGCCGTCTGTACCAATTTACTAAGAAACTTTTATTTTCAGAAAAACACATCTCAGAGTATTTATCAGTGATAGTGAAAAGACATCAAGGCCAAGTTTAGAAGTAAAATGATTATGAAGTTGGTATAAGTTAGGTGCCTTTTTATTTGGTTATAGTAAATGTTAGACAATTGGGCCTAATCTACTTCTAAGTAAAGCAAGTTATGTCATAAATTATGTAGAAAGGAACTGAATCTACAATATATACGAGGCCCCCATGTTCTTGAGGTGATATAACCTAAATATTAGAAAGGGCTAAACAGATAGCAATAACTTCCATGCTAGTATTTCAAATTTAATTAATAAGCTGAAATCCACTAGTTCTGAAGGTTTTTTCTGTGAGGACTGCATTATATGCTCCAAGACTTTCCACTTTCATTTGATAATAAAACCACTTAAATAAAATTTAAGCACTCATAAAAAACATCTTTTAGAAATAATAATTATGTGATGATATTTATTTTCCTATGTTTCTGGTGTAATTTTTAACAATTAAGAAAAGGACTGTGTTGCTAAACTTTTTTCAGTTGTCCCGTGTGACAGGACTAGAGGCAATGGGCAGAAACTGAAGCACAGAAGTTCTGCCTGACCGTGAGGGGGAATTTCTTCCCTGTGAGAGTGATGGAGCACTGGCACAGGTTGCCCAGAGAGGTTGTGGAGTCTCCTGCTCCGGAGATCTTCAACGCCCGCCTGGATGCCACCCTTTCTAACATGCTCTAGGTGACCCTGCTGAGCAGGGAGGTTGGACTAGATGATCTCCAGAGGTCCCTTCCAACATTACTGATTCCATGATCCTACAGCACTGAAATGTGAGTGGGATGACATTTGCAAATGAAATAGGACAAAACCTGGAAGTTTAAATGCAACATCTGCATTTGTGATTAATTATTATAATCCTTAAAAGTATCTTTTAACAATTTCTTTAATAAAAGATTCTTACAGATAATTCTATATCTGTTTACTATAATTGTAGGTGGAAGACAAAAGCAACTAATAAAATAATAAATCTTATTTTCCTGATTTGGTGATAAATAGCTCTCAAAGGACAGAAAAGGACACTAAGCAATAACATACACTATGCTTTGCTTCTTCAGTGGATACACAGAAGAAAATATGAAGCATTTTTTGCATTTGATAGTTCTTTTTGATTTGAACATGAACAGATACTAATCATAATTTTTAATAGAAATCTTCCACTACAACATTGAAATCCGATGATAGTGCCCATTTATGCTGGTGCTGATCAGCATGGGATGCAGAACAGAATAGGTTAAAACTCTTTAAATTAACATTTGAACTAAAAAAAATATTTTTAACCTATCTTTTAAGTAAATTGCTTAGTTTTATCCTAGGTAAATAGTGTTGACGCTGTGTTTTCACCAAAAGCAATGTCCTAGAGAGATCATACAATGTGTTTCACTTAATAGATATTTTTTTCTATATTTGTATACTCATTCACAAAATTTCTGACATTACAGAAAATTATCAGTTATTAAAAAATAACAACACTAGTTATTTTAGTGTTAACCTATAAATATTGCCTCCGCACACAGTCATATATATGTATTTCTCTAAAAAATGGTTTACTCACTGTCTCATCCCATCATAGTGTAAGTATTTTCTTCCAGTATTATTACTTTATTTCACATTAATGATTTGGGGAAATAAAATTTGGTCTGTTATTGATAGTCAGTTGTATCACAGGTTTGTTACAATTAGGCCATGGATTTGCTGCTGTCATTTCCTCTGTAGTGATTACTGGTATTATTAATTCTATAGTATAAAAATCATGAGTTATCTACTTTTACTTCCCTCACTTAATCATATCATTAGATTACAATAATGGTAACGTTAAAAATAACGTTTTTTCAAGCTTCTGTTTTTCCTTTATGTGCTGGCATCTGAAACATTGGGTGAACATTTTAAAGCTTTTCTCTTTGATGAGAAGCAGCCTTTTAATTACTGAAGTAAAAGCTGAGGTCTGAGAGAGCCCCTAATGGTGTTTGCCAAAGCTTTAAGTATTTCATGACCAAAAACCAAATTCACTGCGTATGTATTTGCAACCACCTTTATTCTGCCACTTTGAATATCCAAACCTATGTCTGTATATGTACTCAGAGGTACGAATATGTAAGCAGACACATACATACCCGCAGGCATTAGATGTTTGTGTGTACACAGATTAAATCGTGCCTCAGCAGGCACAATGTATAGTCCCTTCACAGATGAAAATCTTCTTTGCAGGAGTTAATGAATTGTAATGGAAGCATCTATGCTGTCTAAAAACTTACCTTACTCCCCTCTGTGCAGGACAAACTTCTCAGTTTTACTTATCTCCCCTGGATATAAATTCAAATCATTTCACAGGAAACATAAATTGATGGCATAGGCGGGGATCTGAAAATGACATACTGGATACTTTGATGTAAGGCCATATTAGGACTTAGAAAAAGGCAGCTATTGAAAGGGTAGAAACAAAAGGAGGAGAAAAAGAACATGGTGGGAGATAAATCAGGAGGGTTTACACAAAGATTTCAAGCATATGAGGAGAAAAACAAAAGAAAGACTGAAACAGAAAAAGATGAAATATTTTTCCCATTAAAAAATAGAAACATTGACCTGACACCAACAGTGGAAACTGGAGGAATATACATTTAAAGATCATTTTTAATTCAAAGGGGGAAAAAAAGAGGAAAACAGCAACAGAATTTAGGTATAGCTCCTGGAACTGGAATTCAGAAATTCCCATTCTCAGCATATTGTCTGTGGAGAGTTAAGAGCCTCCAACTGTGTTTCACTGCGCCCAGCAGGCTGAGCAGGAAACTCCGAATTTGAAAAAGGCATCTCTGTTGCATCTCCCGTGCAACAAGCAACTCTGGGATCAGAGTATCTCTGAAAACAAGATTCACAAACAAGACTCATGTCCTGGCTTACAGGCCTGTGCCACCCTGGCTCACTGCTCAGGTGAGGCCTGACATGAACCTAAGGTCTTGTATGAATTTCCACATAGCAGAAGGAGAGGAATAGAGAGATCAAGGAAGACCTGGAGACAGGGAGAAGGGGGAAGAGGAAGCTGTTGCAGGAATAACTCCAGGAAGATTCTTTGGCTTTTCTTCTTCAGAAGTTTCTTCTGACTTTTGGGTCTTTTTAATTATGAAAATATCGATCTCTACCAGCTGAAGATGAATTCAAATCAGGGACCATAAGCATGATTGTGTTAGTTACCTCCTTTATTAAAGTGACTGTTTAACTCCTATTGAAATGAATGAAAAGAATCCAGTGATCTTAAAGGAAATAAGATTATGATATAATATTTTAATGTTAAAAAAATGCCAACAGCAATGCTTGATACAAAGTGATCCCTTTACTTTATAAACTCTTGCGGGTCTTTAAGTAGAAACCAAGGGAAAGCTTGAGGAAGACAGTTGCTATTACACGGGCTAGTCAATCTATCCTATAACTGCTGTTCTGCATTTTGCTGCTTGTAATCATAAAGAGCTATTCCTGTGTGAAACTTTCATTAATCTCCAGCTAGGCTGTCAAAAGTATGATGGATATGAAAAAGATTGTATCTTTTTATTACTAGGTACCCAGGCAACAAAGCCATGCAGCCCCCATCTTATACTAATCAGTAATTTTATAATTATTGACAAATCAGCTAAAATACAACCTTCATTCAGAGCCATATTTGAAAACAGAGCATATTCTCCAATTACTATTTTATAATAAATCTATTTTTCTGTCTAAGAGATTGAAACTGGAGTTCTTTATTGCACTAAGAAATGATGGCTGTGATAAGGATGTACCCAGCAGCACGAGCTTAAACAATCCAATTTAGTTGCTGTAAAGAGTTAGTCCTTAGTGACTTACTTATACATTATACACATAAAATCTTCTTGATTTTTCTTGTTTAGTGTGTTATATGTCACTATCAAACTTTGACTTGATTGACAGCTTGCACTGGAGCAAGGAGATTATTTTTCTTTTTGTGTCTCCTTGATTTTTCATATGCAATAAACGTGAACTGAACATCTTGAGGTTCATTTTCAAAGCACTGTGTGGGTAGTGTGAACACAAAAATTAATTAAGGCCAGCAGAATTTATATCTATAGCTCCCATGGGATCTTTTGAACACTTTTTCCTACTTTTTTCTTACTGTACGGGAGCCAATACTTAAATCTTAGAAATAAAAGTATATCTACTGGATGTACTTATATGGCTTTCATTTCACCATCTCAAATTTACAAATATAGCCTAAGTGAATGCCTGCAAAGTAAGAAATTACTAAAATAATCACCTAATAGAAGACTGAGGTGCCTGACCCCATCCAGCCATGGTGCTGGGCATGTTGCAGTTGCTTGTCTCAAGCACAGGTAGATTTAGGGGGTTAAAGCCACTGAAGTCACAAGAGCCAGCAAAAATGGATAGACATTTACATGCTTAAATCAACCAGCAGGCAACATGAGATAAAAGCGAGCTTCAGCTCCTGCTTGTTTCCGTGGTGAAAAGTACACCCACAAAGGTGATTTGGGAGTGCAGCTACTACATGATTCAAATGCGTCTACCTCTCCAGTTACAGATACATTAGTTAATAGGATAGTGCAGTGTTAGTACATTGGAGTCATATAACACGCAAATGCATTTCTCATATGACAGAAGTTCCCTCATTTTGGTTATGTTGTAGGCAGACCTTGCATTTTGATAGCCTGATAAATGCACTAATAGTTGTGTGTTCAGGACTTCTGAGTTGTTTCTGTTTGTGCCTTTTCCTCCAGCTGCGTTTTAGCCTGAAGTAGTACAGGCATCAGCACACAGACTGGGTTAACCTTGCTATTGAGAAAGCTTAATGTACCTACGGAGCGACTGTGGTGTTCAGGAAGCTGGAGTTAGCGTGCTGGGGTTAGCCACTATCTCCTTCGCTGGAACAAGGCCTGAGTAGCACAGGAAGGTAATGAAAAGAAATAAGGAATATAAGTTGTGGCAATTGAAGCCTAAGCCTATTGTCTAACTTCTGGACCATTCTTCCTTTATGATAATGATGCTATTGTAAGAGCATATTCTTGGTTCATATGCAGAGAAAAGTGAGGATCCAGTCTAAAGCACACTGGAATCAACAGAAAGACTCTCATGGGGCTCATTGAGTTTGAGTTCCATTTTAATGCGCATTTCAAAAGGATGCCACCATTTAGAGTTGTGTCTCAGGCAGCACAAATCATACTATAGTGTTAGAAACTGTTTCAGCTCATGATGAGGCAGTTAATAAGCCTTGAAGGATATAAGACACACTCAGAGGCAATGATACTTAGCTGAGTCATCAGAGAAGACTTCTTCCCTTATCTATCCTAGCATCTGTTAAAATGAAGATATTTCAGACTATTCCATTAATGACTGATTAATGATCTATAGAGTTTCTCTACATGCTGAAAATATGCCCTCTGAGTCTTGCATCTCTTCAATGACTGCTTATTCTATTTATTATGATGTCCGAAAATACATTGTTTTTATCGCACATAGAAAATATCTACCTCAAAAAAATTTAAAAATCTTTAGCAGTTTTATAAGGTTGTCATCTGTGTCAATTTCTCTCATCTTTGTCACATACTGAATATTTTATTTCTGTTTTCATATTCCATTTCTCTTTATTTCTGTTTTCCATAGATTTTTGTACTTTAATTTCTGATAACTTTTATAAACTAATTGCTACCCAATAGTCTTTCTCAGCAGATAGTTTTTATAATATAATATATTATATTGAAAATAACTTATCTATTTCCATAATATTTATTGAAAACCTCACAGCATCACAGAGTTAAATGCAGAATAAGATAGTCTCCTTTTTCTCTTATTTCAGGCAAATGATTTCTCTGTCCACAACAACATATCCAGTATTTTGTTTGTATCCTGATTTTGTTTTTAAAAATGTTGATTGACTGGAATTAAAAGTGGGAAGGAACACCTAGGAATTTTGATACATAGACCATTTCTATTTTTGTTTGTTCATTTTTCTCACTGTGTAAAACAACAACCCTGAACCTGTTCTAAAATGTAAAATCCAGTTCTCAAACTAGTTTTAACATAAATTCTACTCCAGATCAGGTCAGAGTTTAGAAGAATAGGGCCTGTTGAGGGTTCAGGAGCAATTGAAATAAAATATAACAATTCATTTAATTAAAATAACAATAAAACTGTCAAACATATAACACATTTGTGAATTCAACATTTTTTCTGACTGCAGAGTTGAGCACAAAATCACATTCCCTTATGTTGGCACTGGCATTAGTCCAAAGTTTATTATAGACATTTACTGCTTGTTTACACATATTTGAGGAGAGAGAGAGATATAATATTCAAGGGTTTTTTGGTTCACTGGTTAGTTACTGTGTTTTTTTTTTTTTTTTTTTTTTTTCTTCCACTGGAAAAAAATAGATAATAGAAGTCCACATAATGGAATTGCTTGTGGATCATTTCTGCATAATTTTAAATAATGTTAAAAAAAAAAAAAAAAAAAGATTTTCAAGTGAATGCAGATCATTTGTTATAATTAGAGATTTAGAATATATCAGTCCATTAACAAAACAGTTAAAATCTGGAGGTTGCAAAACATGTGGATTAATCTTCAATGAAGTATTTTCATAAATACCTGTCTCATGCAGTCATTGAGTTTCAGGCAGGTCTGTAAGAATAGAACAACAAGAAAATCTTTTGGCACACATATCTATCTTGTAAATATAGTAGAACTGCATGGAGCTTCCTTCAACTTCTCCTGAAAACAGAACATTCTGTAAATCACAGCAATAAAATTTTCCATTATAGCTCATTCTAGGTGATCTTCTTTTGTCTTTTCATTAGATATGCACAAATCTTTGCCTGTTGCTGTTGTGAGGTAAATATAGAATGAGTAACACTCTTGTATGTAGAATTGTTTTCTCAAGACACCTTAGGAAGGAAAAATATAAAAGTAAAGGAGAAATTAGTTATAAATATGCAAATATTATCATATAAGTGGAAATTAAAGCACACTTCTTTAATAAAATATAATGGCATATAATAATATAATGAAGCAAAAGCTGGGGGTTTCTAACCAAACTGATACCAGGCAACGGGGAGGATGCAGATTTGAGGAGCACGAGCTGCCTGTGTGGTCAGATGGCAGTTGATTTCAAGAGCTTCATTATCCTAAAAGGAATACAAGGTATCCACAGAGAGAGGGAGGAACCTGTAAACATTAAATGCCAGTAGTGTGAAATGTTAAATGCGAGTAGAGTGCTACAGGCAGAGGATCCTTAGGGAAACAAGAACAAACAAAGCAATTTTAAACATTGATATGGACAGCATTGTATCATGGAAAGACCGAGACCAATAGTCAGCATAGCCTGGGGTGTATCTTAGACACTATATGCATTGAAGCCTTACTTCTATGGTCAGAAGGGACTGTCTTGGTGATCTAATCTATTCTCCTTGCCATAAAATGAAGCTCAATATTTGCTGTGGTATACCTATTCCCTCTGATTGAACTACACTGTAATTTTAATTAGAGTTGTTAACTTTGAAAGTATAAATTGATAGTCAATTTGAGAAAAAAAGAAGAAAAATATGATAAAAAAACAATTATTGATTCTAGGCTCCACATCCCTCCCCCCAGAGGTAATCCAATTTTAATATCACAATGACTTATTCGGCATTCTGCACAAATGAGGAACGAAAATCTTTACTGGGAAGGATATGGAAGAAAGGAGAAAAAAAGGAACCTCCAGAAGTGGATCTACCTTGTGGAGAAAGTTCCTATTTTCTACTTTGGGAGTAACTTTCTTTTACTTTGACGTTCGTTATGATTCAATCAATTAAATTGAATGCCAGATCAGATATTTCTGTGGCAACACTGAACTGAGAGTTCAGTGAACGCAGGGGAGGAAAAGAAGAGAGGATTTCTTCAAGCGATAATAAAACTGAATATGTCTAGACCAATTACAATAACTGGTAAGCCATCTTTTATTTTTCAAAGAGAGACGTCTCATCTTGAATTTATTGTCTCATTAAACTTGATAAGCTTCAGTGGTCAATCCCTTTCTGTTGAAAACAAACATCTTGCAATATGAACTTTCCTACTGTCAGCTACCTGCCCTTACCTGGTGTATAAAAGAGTTCTCTAGAGCTCAGTTGTGTCTCTTTCTTTCTTTCTTTTTATCTTCTTTCTTTCTTTTTCTTTTGTTTTTTTTTAAGAAAGAGAGCTTTTATATGATAGCGAGAATGAAAATAACAAACCTGTATCTATTCTATAAATTAATAAATTGTTGTTCGAATACTATTGATAGAGTTCAAGGAAATAAAAGCTTGACAGGAAGAATTAAGTACTGTCCAGAGAGCAAATATTTCTGGGAAAGGATGAAGGAATTTTGACTGAGGTGCACTTGCAGTAGGCAAAAGACTTGCATTTTATTTACAAAATTTTTACTGTATTCTAAATAATCTGGTCATTCTTGCCCTTTGTTATATGCAAAAACCTCACATTTCTGCATTATAAAAAATAAGGCTCTCAAAACCCCAAAATACACAACAATAAATAATGTCAAAACCCAATATGATTTAAAGAAATTAACTCAGTCATTTGATAACTCTAGATGGCTATCATAAAATTGTAAATATAAGTTTGAAGCAATTTAAGCGACTTCAAGATTGTTTGTCCGTTATAAAGGGGGGAATAATGACAAAAATAAAACAAATGCAAAAGTTCTAAAGCAAAACAATCCTTAAATTTTTGCAACTAAATCACAAAGGGTGAAATACAGAATGATAGGATTCCAAAAGCAAGATTTATATACATACACTGAATAGAAAAGAATTTTTATTTTAACGGCATTCATTGTACCTTCCTTATACAGCGTATGCAAGAAAGCAGACAAATGTATATGCAGTTTTTGTGATTGTTTCAAATTTTATTTGTTTAACTGGTATTTCTGTCATAATCACCAGGTAACTATGGTTTTTATATCATGAAAGTGACCCCACCGCCCAACTGAAGTAAATGGAAAGCTTTCCAGATTTGTAAACTTATTTTTCTCATGTGCTCTATGCAAACTTACCTATTCATTACTGTGTGTGCACATACATTTTTACATGGTGCATTCTATATATATAAGATCATGCTCTTTTATAGCTCCTCTTGTGGGGGAAGGGGAATATTCACTGTAGTTTGTGACTTGAACTGCAATGAGTAGGATTTTTCTTCTCTGTTCATTTTGACATTTCTGACTGCGTAAAAAAATTGTGCATTTCAAGACTACCTTGCCGTATGATGGTAATATCAGCTGGGTAACAGCATTAGAGCTTGAGGGAATGAAGGCCAGGCATCACTCTAGTATCTAATGACAGCTGTAAATATGTAAAATTTAATATTGTTTCTTTTTTTGCTTAAAGTGTAAGAGGGTTCATTATAGCCAGCCACCTTTCTAATGCTTACCCTCTTTTTATCTATCACCATCTTCTGATCACCATCAGAGCGTGTGTCCTGAAAAAAAAGAAAAGAAAGAAAGAAAGAAAAAGAAGGAAGGGAGAGAGAGAAAAAGAGAGAGAAAAATTGTCTTCCTGTATTATAGCTTTTCCCAAAGCATTTTTTCTGCTCTCCTATGGAACATTTCTTACCATTTTCCTGATTTTGCCAAAATTAAATCTCATAATTTCTTTGTAATTTAAAGTAGGCCTGATTAAGGAGCATAATGGAAAATTATAAAAATCTTTGATAAAAATTGAGGCAGTTGCTCTTTGATTTTTATTGGGTCTATTTTAGTGTTAAAACTGCCAAAGGCTGAAGTTTAATAGGAAGTGTAAAGGTTTTCCTGTTCTCCATTTGTACATTTCTTTGTTGATTTTGCATCATCTCAAGAGGATATCTGTAGCTTAGAGGAGATACCCAAGGTGTCATGCAAAATGCATGGAGAGAGGTAAGCAGCACAAAAAGGCTTATAACTGAATCTGCATGACTGCTGCTTAGAGCTAATAAATAGGAAATGCTAAATACAGAGATGTAACTACATAAATAGGATTTTCCCCATTCTTCTTAGCTCCTGGCAGCTGCTTCCATCCACTCAACATCCAACATCTTGAATGCTCTCTTTAAAGAAACAAGACTTATTCTTCTATTTTAAATATGACCTGAAAAAAAAAGTAATCTCCCCAAACCAATGAACAATCAAGAAAAAATCCAAACTCCCAAGGTGGTAATCTTATAAAACAACCTAAGGTTTATGGCACTTGTCCTGAAAGCGAGGGCATCAGATTCATAGCAGTGGCTGCTGCATCCTAGGAGAAAGCTCTAAACACTGCTTACAAACCTTACTTCTGTACAAGTTGCTCCAGTGTGTGCATGATGATGAATTATTTGTGGACCAATAGGTAAATAACACAAAAAAAAAAAAAAAAAAAAAAAAAAAAAAAAAAAAAGAAAAAAAAAACAGGGATAGTTCCATTTTCCAGTGAACTGTTATAATTATTTCTGATGCATTTTTCCTTAGAAAAAAACTTTTTTAAAAGTGAAAGTAGATATTTTCAAATAATCCAATGACTCCAGAAGCCAGAATTTTAAGAAAAAAACATCCATCATCAATAGCCATCAAGAAAAAAAATAGAAGCAAGTTGGCAGTACTCACCAGTAATGTTTTTCATCCAAGGACTTAAAAGGATTTGACAAAACTGAATTAAGACTCTCAATACGTATGGGGATCAGATAGTCTATTCTTACCAAATGGAGAACTGAGATTCAGGAAGGTTAAATGTTTCTGCACAGTTACAAAACAAATCAGGTTCAAAGCTGAGAAAAGAAGTCACTAGTTCTCATAGCAGTCTATTTCTCCATGCACAGTGTACGTTCCCGCACTTCTGGTATTTATGTATAACATAAACACAAATAACCTTCGTATGATTTAAACTTCTGAATGTGCTTCTATCTTTATGGCACATTCTCCCACTGGTCTCCTTTTATCTTAGAAATTCAGCACATTCAAATAGTTTCCTGTAAATAAGATTTGTAATTGCATATATCAACCTTCCTTTCTTGTCACAAAGTATATATATATGCAGATCTGGTAAAATATTTCTGTCTAATATTTATTTACTGTTTTCAAAACTAGTCAATAGCAAGAATTGTGTTTATTGGACTTCTCTAAGATACTTTCTTGCACTTAAGCTCTTTTTTTTCAGCTTCAAGATGGTGTTTGCTCCTGAAGAAATCCCTGACAGTCACATGCATTGTGCTGGGCAGTTTGCCTCTGAAGGTGGAATGAATCACCATAATACATCCTACCCTTCTGTATTGAGGTTTGTATCTCTATATATCTTTATATGTTATAACCATCTGTTATAACATATATAACATATATACATATAACAGGAACTGTTATAACCATCAGCAGTCCTTATATTTGTGCTTAGCTTCTCAGTGAGCTATCAAAAATCTTGGGAAATTACTTGAGTTATTTCTCGTCTTATGCTTTTTGTTCTTTCATACCTAAAACATGTTTGGAAATAACTCATTTGTACCCAGGCTTTTGTCAGCAGCTCAGTTAATCCTCCTTTCTAGCCATACTGCAGCCATAAAGATACTATATAAGTCTCTCTTCCTCTCCTGGGATCTTTTCTAGACCTGATCTTCTTGTGAGAGAGAATAACTTTACATTCACAGTAATGTCAAATATCACTAATTTACAACATTTTTATTGACTCTGAGTCTATAACTGTGTTTTGTTCCTGATATTCAAGAAGACATTTCATGGTGTCAGAGAGATGTTTTTAGTTAGTTTATCTTCCTTTAAAAGATTTTAGAACTCTTTTTAGAAGAAGAGGAAGTCAGTAAACAGGAATGAATTTATGCTCTCCAATCCCTGAATTCTTTATGCTACATATTTTCTCAAGAAATGAAAACTTGTCTTCGATTTCTGATTTTAACAAAAGATTTGCAACTAAATTACACACCAATCATTTGAGATAGGCCAGCTAGGAGGTCCAAATAAATATCATCAAACATATGCTATAACATCTATATGTCGTTGTCACCAAGAGAAACACACAGATGGAGAAATTTTGTTCTGGTGCAGCTGGGTAAATTTGCAGCTGTTTGTACTAAGGTTTACCTTGCTAGAGTCTCTTTTACATGGGATTTTAAAATATATATTCAAACTGTTGTAAAGAATATTGCTTGGCATAATAAAATCTAATAGTCTGTGCAGGTTAGATCCCATTCCCAAGGATCATGCAGCCAACCCTTCAGTCTGAGGTGAGATTTATTTTAGCTAACTTAAGATGCCCTAGAGCAGAGACCTAACTGAATCTTGTCACAGATGTTTGCAAATGACAGTCTATCATAAAGGTAAAGAAATAAATAGGAGGAATCATGAACTGTAAGTGTCATCACTCACTCTTTTAGGTTTTGAAAGCTTCCCCCCCCCCTTTTTTCCAATTCAAATTAAATTGATTATTTTCATTTACTTTAACTTTCATTCTTTGGCTGAAGTCTTTCTCCATTTTTCTCAATAGTATTTCCTGTTTTCCTATTATCTGAATTCTTTCTTGAAGAGGAATTCATTTTCCAACTTTTCAATGGTATAAAATAAGTATTATTCACAGTGAGATTATCCTTTTGATGATTTTTACAGTAATGATACTGTTCACAGTATCTATACTTGGTCCTTTGTTCCTCTTGCTGATTTCAATGATAAATACTAAATAATCTAAAGAGCCTTTAAAACCAGATTTTTCTATTATTTCTTTTTTTTGTTTGTTGGTTTAAATCTTTTTCCTTTTATAGTATAATGTATTTCTAAGATTATGTGACAGGTAGTTTTAGTTTTAGGTGCTCAAAAAGGAAATAAGTGCATGATAACATCTTCTAGTTAAGAGTTCTGTTTTCAAAGGATGTTCCACAACTATGACCAAACCAAGAAGTTCATTTGTGAAACTTGGATCCAGCAAAGCATCAAAATTCCTCCCATCCCTCATGTGGCATACAAAGTACATGCCAAGTTTGGGTTCTCCTATTTGTCTCTCCTTTTAGAAGGGAGAAGAGAGTATTGGAAAATCATGAATTTGAAAAGTAGAGATTCAAGGGAGAAGTGATAAACTAGCAACTGGAGGGAGTAACACAGGGGCCTGATGGCCAACAGAGTCATATGGTTGGGAGCCTGGAAAGGAAGGAACCATAATGTGAGAATGATATGTCCAACACAGAAGTCAGAGATGTGGTGCTGAAACAACTGAAGAGCTGCATGAATATCTAGCGGGGCAGGAATTGGTGGTGCCCATGCTCCTGAGGGCAGGAGAAATCTCTGGAAACCAGTGGAAAAGTGCTGGATGAGGCTCTCCTTCATAGCAGCTTACTCCTCCTCCTTCACTTAGTCCTATTGCATAAGGACTTCTGCTTTTTTAAGTAACAAGCACACTAGGCAATGTGAGAAGAGCAAGGGCATTCGCATAACCACTTCCTTAAAATCACAAGAAGGAAATGACCTCTGGCAAGTTTCCATTAAGTTCCCTTCTGTCTCACGGGTATTAATGAGTGAGAGAAGCTGCACAACCCGTACAAAATCTATGTGCTGAGGGAAATGCACTGAAAGCCTGACAGAAGTATCAAGCAGGAAATATCGAGAAAGGGGGCAGAAGTGCACCAGAAAAAGGTAAGAGACCTAATAGTCTGACACACATTAACCTAAGCACATTATTCCAGAAGCATGAGGCAGTTCATGGCAACTACTCAGAGATGTCTAACTCTCCTCTACTAATCACTTAGAATTTCTTAGTACTACTTTTCAAAAGTCCACATAGGAAGAAGGTGAATTAACTGCTAGAGGGGCAAAGAGCAAGTATCACAGAATCACCGAACTGGCAAGGTTGGAAGGGACCTCTGGAGATCATCTAGTCAAAACTCCCTGATCAGCAGGGTCACCTAAAGCATGTTAGACAGGGTTGCATCCAGGCAAGCCTTGAAGATCTCCACAGAAGGAGACTCCACAACCTCTCTAGGCAACCCGTTCCAGTGCTCCGTCACTCTCACAGTGAAGAAATTCCTCCTCATTTTCAGGTGGAACTTCCTCTGGTTCAGTTTTTGCCCATTTCCTCTTGTCCTTTTGCATGGGACAGCTGAAAAGACTTTGTCCCCTTGACACCCTCCCTTCAGGTACTTATAGACATTGATAAGATCCCTCCTCAGTGTTTTCTTCTCAAAGGTGCCTACAGCAGATTCTGAGGCCCGAGTTGCTGGGACAAAGAGGGAGTGTGCTTTATTGCTTCCTGTTTGCAGCACAAGGCATCCTGCTTCTTTCTGCAACAATTTAGATGACTTTTCAGATTTTCCATATCCCTTTCTTAGATACTCAGAATGGTCATGCTCATTAAAGGGAGCTTAAGCTGTACCAAGTTTCTTCAAAGCTAGAAATTACATTAGGAAGTAGGATTTCTAAGTGCATTGTGTTGCTATTTTCATTGTAGAAAACTAAATCCCTTTAAATCTCTGTACGTCTTAGCCTAAAACAGACATGATGATAACATGTGTTTTTGCTGATAGAAGCAAGGTGCAAAATGCATTGGAAATTGAAATTTGCTAGAATCCTTTTTTAGTTATGCAGACAGCTTGGTGCTGTCCAGGTGAATTGAACAATTGATTCTTTGTGGGTGTAGCCAAGAAATTAGCTATATTTTATCATGTACTTGTGGTTTCCATTCTAAAGGTTTCATACAAACTCTCCTTATTTATTGGGACTTTAGTTAGTGAACAATCAAATTTAGGTATATTTGAACACTGTTATGTAGATTTTGAGAAGAGTGTTGCTATATATTCTTTCATATCAAATCATAGTTATAATGCATATACTTTATAAGCATGAAGCTTAAAAATGTAATAAGTAAGTAAGTAAATAATAAAATGAAAGTGTTAGCTGTGCAATGCTGAGATTTAGTTTAGATAATTGGTATTTTTTCTTTTACAAGAATTGCCTAGTCAAGGCATTTGGAGCAGACTATAACCTTCTTCTCTCTATTCTAAGGCTTAAAGGACCCCAGAGCAGACAAAATGCTATTTTAATTAGTGTAGGTGATAGGATCAAAACACCAGTGGGGAACACTAGTGATACCCCATACTTACTACTCCATAAACGCTGCCTGTGCACTGTACCGTCTCTTAAAACAGCTAACGTATCCATGACACAAAGCAGCTTCATTGCCTCTCCCATCCTGAAGAAGTATTCAGATGCTTAGTCAGAATAACTTAACAGTTCCTCTGAGGAACCTGAGTTATTCAAAGAAATGCTATCAGGGGTGAGGATCTCATCTAATATTTTTCCGTCTCTTCATAGATTTTTTTTCCTTCAAGCCAGGCTCATATTCTACCTGATGTGTTGAAGTTCCTTGCTGCAAATCCAATTTCCCTTCAAATATTTGGCATTGCTTCAAGGAAAATGATCAAATGATCAAGTTCACCTTGATCCCTTAATTTTGAAATTGCTTGGCTTGCTCTTTTTCCCATAGTGTTGGGTTGAGATTTTCCTCCCAGGGTGAGTTTCAGTTCTTATTCTCTATTTTCATCAGCTGAGTTGCAGATTTGTAGTATGTCTGTCAATTTGGAATTTCTTTCATATTTCAGGCTGCTTGTCCTTGAATGTTCACTAGTATTAAGAAAAAAGGAAAATATCTAACCTAAAGGCAGCACTAAAGGAAGAAGAGAATTCTACGTGTGTCATAAAAAGATGAATTCAAGAGTAAATGTCCTTTTTTACAGTTTATGGGCTCAACCTTAATCCATAAACTACTTGAATCCACAGCTGTGAAAAATGGCACCTTCAGGAGAAGCCCTTCTGTCACTGACATCTTACCTAGCAGGAATCCAAGGAAAACAGAATGACCTGATGGTTTTCTTTTCCTTGCTCTCATTGTGTGAAATAGCATATGGGGCTTGTAGTGCTAATTAGGAATATAGAAATGTATATAGAAACTGTATCCTCAGCACCATTCTCCACTGTGTACTTTATCCTGAAGTACTGAATGGAAAACTGCACATTTGAGTCTCCTCAATTTGAACCAAAGGGCCAGGATCTGTCAGTAGACAACTTACAATTTATGCTGATCAAGCCTGAAAGAAGATTAAAATTTGGCCAATGGCTATATGTTTATATTAGTAGAGCTAGTGAACTTTACAAGGATAGTCATTTCTCTGTAATACATGTTTTCTCTTTTTTTTTCTTTGTTTTCTGCTGCCATGATGCATTGTGCAAAATCGGTCAGTATTATTTATTCGTAGGAAGACCATCCCTCAGTCACCAATCTCTCCTCTCTTATCATTCCTGATTAACAATCATGCTGTAAACCATCAGCTCAGTAGGACAATATTTCTCCGTAAAATTATTTTCTTTCAGTTAGAGGTGGTCTTTTTCACTAGCTTACAGTAGCTCTAAATTGCTTTCTGGAGGATGTTTGCTTTGTCCATTGAATATAGAGAAATAAATTAAAAAGGAGTCTAGAGAGAATAACTTTGTATTACAGCAGCCTGAATTTAGACAATATGAATATCGTCCAATAATGTTTCTTATATTGTAACAATAATAATTTATTTTTCTTCACTCTTGATCACTACCACACAGAAAATTTTAACAGAGCCTTTTCTTGTCATAGGGAGAGAAAGCAGATCAAATCCACTTGCAGAGGGATTTGCAATAAATGGAACAAGGAACCACCTGATTCCCACTGGAGAGTGTGGACAAGATTGGAGAAGAACAGTGGGCAATTTTGCCCAGCTTGTCTTAGATTCCTCAGGAAGGATGAAGCACTGAGTTGAAAGAATTCAGTTTTAAGATAAGGAAGTTTCATCCAAGATATAACTTCAGCCATCTCTATTTCATGGTAAGACTGAGACCTCTCTAAATGTATTCAGTGTCATGATTCTGCATTTGTTAGCTGACACATCAGAATATAAGCTTGTCTTCATATATAAGCTGATGTGGATCGATAGGATTTGTTTTGTGTTATTTTGTTTTGGTTCTGTTTTGGACTTACTAGAATGGATATTTCCTGCACATAATTTTTGCAATAAATGTGCACTGCTACAGTATGGCTTACAGGAGAGTTCATTTAATCTACTGTGAAAACAATATCAACCATATAAGTGATTTCATCTTTTAAAATATTGAGTACTCATTTTTTATTAGACATTACCTTTTCAAGAAAATAGTGATTTGAAAAATTTGGGATCAAAGCACACGCTAAACTAGAATTAAAATTCATCCCATGCAGTTGCTCTCATAATACTTAAAAAATAATATTATGTTGTGCCTTATTTTTCCTTATTGGCAACTCAGAATTTTTTGCTGATGGTCGGTGCTGCCAGATGAGATACTTCCAAAAGCACTTTGCTGACAGATAATTGACCATTTGACCACTGATCCACGTAGCTGTGAGCTGTAAGTATGACTTTTAGCTTGCTTTTTTTACTATTATTATTCTGCTTACAATTTCTTAGTATTCTGGAATGTCCTTTCCCAGCAGAATGCTTGAGAAAGAACACAGTAATAGGGGTCATCTGTGAACGTAATGAAAAGTCTCATAGGAATCACTCTGGCATACAATGTCAGTAGAGGTGTGAGCTTTGCTATGATTTTATTCCAAGCTTGTACAGCTCTAATGCATAGTATATGACTCTTTTTTATATTCCCAGTTCAAGTCATGTCAATTGTTTTGCCTGAAACTCCCTTACTTCCTTACTCTCTTTGTACCTCCACAGATAACTACCACATTTTAATTCTAAATTGGGAGGGCAAAGCTACGAAGGTCAGTCTACAGTCTCTGGACATTATCGAGTAAAACATTTTTCAGTTAAAAGAGAATGCTGAGGATTTTTTTATATATATATTTGATATAATCTGGTACTTATTGACATAAAATGTTACTTTTTTTTCTCAGAATACTTTTTTACTTTTTAAGAACATTTAAATAGGTTTTGTAGATCAAAATGTCTCTTGATAATGCTGTAATAAAACATTTTGATACTTTCAACATGAACAAAAGACAACTATCCGATATACTAGAGAGGGAATCGGATATTTCCAATATATTAGAGAAATGATATAAAAGTAGCACATTTTGCTAGCCTTATTTGTTTAGATTACAGTCTCTTTGGAGTAGGGACTATTTACCAAAACCCCCAACCATAGCGTAGCTAAACATTCATGGCTGTTATGTCTTTGAAGCATGAAATTACAGTAATAATATTTGCGTCTTTTTTTTTTCATTCATTCAATAGATTTGTCTCAGACCAAATTTCAATTATTCAGAAAGTAACTGTCCTTTTCTTCTGTAGAATGCCTTCATTGAGATACTCTGACATGTTGTATAATGCGTTTTGCTGTCATTATGTAGGAAATTATTTTGTTATGACAAAAATAATAATTTGAGAAAGGAATATTCAATAATTTATTTCTGAGTTTTTCTGATTATTATTAGTGTTGTGAGTTTTTCTGAATTGTAGCTATCAGGAAGCCTTTTCATTTAAACAAGAAATCACATTAAAAGATCCTATGAACACTAACTTCTTTGGACTCCAGTTGTCACATTTATGGTATATTTTCCTCATGGGAGCTCCTTGCTATATTATATCAATTTGCCACTGAGTCATTTTTTTTCAAGTCATTTGAACTTACGATTTTTACTTGGGGATGTATCCACTATCCAGTTAAGATCATTTTATTTTAAATATCTTGGTAAATTTTGTAATGAATAATGATGAGACTGGAGCAACCAAGCAAGTTTGCTGAACTAAGGTTATTCCAAATAGCCACTTGCAAATCTAGGCACAAACAGTGCAATCCACAGACACAGGCTCATATCCTAGACTCTGAATAATCCAGCCTTCCTGAAAGATAAACCTTGTCAATGCAAAGCTATGTTTTGCTTATGCACAGGTTTGATGAGGGCTTAAGCTGGTGAAATACTATGTCTTGCAGCATTCATAGTATTCAAGAAAAATAATGTAATTTTTCCTTTTTGCTTTAGTACCTTACTCTCAGTTTACCAAGTGGGCACATATTCATATTTATATATCAAACAGGTTGATACAATTGCAATTTCTGCTGCAATCAATGTATCAGCACTGATGATCAAAAGTGAAAAGCTTGGGGGAGGAAAATTCTTTTGTATTTCTAAACTCAATTTAAATATTAATTGATATCTATTTCTCTTCTTAAAATATTTTAAATCCCCCACACACACTGTTAACTTTGGCTACATCTTTCTGTTCATGTCTAATATATTATTATTTGAGCTGTCCTGTTAAAATCTATAAGATGTCTCTCTGAGATTTAAACAGACATTAAATATTTATTTATAGGGCTTTTACTTATTTCAGGTATTCATCTCAGTGCACCCGTACAAGAGCGTAGGGACTCCAGGTTCCAAAATTTTTATGTTATTATACTACTTATGTTTTTATTAAGATGTAGATAACTACATCTGTTGTTACAGCACACAATGTAGATTTTATATTGCAAGTTTATGGGAAAACAGATCCTGATAATACAAATGAAAGCTCACAGAAGAAAAGACTTTCCAGATTGATTCTGAAAATTCACGCTGATGAACAGAAGTATGTCTTGTTTCTTCCAGATGTTTGGATTACTTAGGAATTTAACTACATGCTCAATTACTTGTGGCAGAGATTGTGGTATTGCTGCTCCATTGCTTTTCAGCTTCTCCAGTCAGCCTCTATAGAAAGTAAAGGTCAAAGCATCCTTATGAATAAGACTAATGTAAGTCTATTTAATCAAAGCAATTTTGCTTTATATATATTTTTTTGTACGTACATGATTAACAGCAGAAGGCATTAAACTTTGGTGAATTAGATCCTATATCTCTAGCAGTTGTAAAAGCCCATGTGCTCCATGACAAATGTTAATGAAACATGTAACTGTAGCTGTCAATCTTCCAACCCAACCTGCGGCACATTTTCAGAATCCAATCATGGGGTAAGAACGATGTGGAAGTACCCTAAAGCAGGCTTGCAAAGGCAGAAAGGGCAGTTAGGCATGGCGTTAGTGAGATGGAGCAATGCTCCTGGTAGTCCAGAACGGCTGCGTTAATGTCGCCGTGCAGTTCCGAGCGTGTCCAGCAAGACTTGCCTGTTTCAGCGGCCTGCTCAAAGTTGAGCCATTATGCAGTTAATGAAAAGGTCTCATAACTGCTTGACTCTCAGGTTCCTTAAACATAGTATTTCAAATCCACTGCTTCTGTAAATGAGCAGTGCTACACAGAGTCCTCAAAACTTCAGTCTGTTTCTCCAGGCAAATATCTCTGTTCCTCCAGGCATTTTCAGCTTACGGATGATTTTGACCTTAGGTGAAATATTTGCAGGTTTTGTAGTCTAGCTAATAAGTGTTGGGGGGATTTTTTTTTTTTTTTTTTTTTTTTACTTTCTCAAGAGCTGAATGCCATAGCTATGAAATGCATATTGCCATTAACAATGACAGAAGGTCTATTGGACCAAATCTATATACCGACCATAAAAGTTGTCTACTCTGACTTGCTACCCTATATGAGTAGAAAAATTATGGTGCCTTTTTGGTAATAATTGGATCAAAATACAGAGCCTTTTCTTAATGAATGAAGCGTAATTAAATGAGCATGCTGTAGCATGTTCACATGCTGTAGCATGCTCACTTCATTTCAATAAGGTCACTGTTTTTCTTTAGTACTCTCCAGTTTAGCACTCTAAGGACTATGAGTTATCTAAAAAGAAATTTATTCTCAATGAGTTTCATAGCCCCATGTTTTATTATAAGAAGGATGAAATAGAAAATGCTTGTCTGTGGAAGTGATAAAGATCCCCTGACACTGTACTGAGTGAGAACTCCTACCTATTTTGATCTTTCTGATGATTTTCTTCACAAGTTTTCATTTGCTAACTCACCAGTGTCCTTACTTCTCAAGGTCCCCTTCACACAGCATATTTTTCTGCCTTTTCAGTGAGCAACAGCAATCACTATTATTGGAATTTAGTGTTACATGCTGAGTTTTAGAGTAGGAAGTCAGATAGGTTCTGAAACTTTCTCTGTTGGCCCAATTGACAAAAGTTTTATTGCTGAAGCTGACACTAAAGTCAATAATTAGATTTCTACACTACAGCAGTGCAGTTATAAGCTTTGTTCCATTTCATTTTCTTTTTTTCTTTTTTCTTTCAATGTATAAAAATTAATCTCACCCTCGACATGTCTAGTTGGCATAAGAGATCTTGACAACCTTTTTTTCCCTTTTTTTTAATTGCCTAAGTTTAGATAGTCTTATAAACAAACAAACAAACAATAGCAACTGTAACAACGTTTTATAGGCTAACACATTTCTAGCAATTCAGTTTGACATTGCAAAAAACTCCTTCAAAAATAAAATAGCAAGATAGCAAGATAGAGTCATTTTAGAAAATTTTTAGGGGAAAAAGTAATAATGTCTTTTCTTAAGGCTTTTTAACATAGGATTATCACACATAAAGAATACAGTATTTATATTAAAAATATGTACACTGAGGTATCATCTGATCCAAAAGTTCCTCATGGATGCAGTTTATAAAAAGGTCCTTTAATAAATACTCATATTCCAGCTACATTTTTTTACAGTTGTATTCAAGTCAGTTCCCACCCTAGTGCTATGTTTAATTCAATTATATGGGATTTTATTTGCTTGACAGACGTAATAGTCAATTAATGCTAACACATGCTAAACTCTCTAGCATCTCTCTACTCTGATATTCAACCAAAAATACCTTCGATAATGTCAGCAGTTCACATTCTAAATTTAGACAAAATAATTATCTGAAGAATGATAGGTTTTTTATGCATATCAGCACCCATTCATAGAGCAGGATCTGCTATGGTCCATTGTGTTTGTAATCCACGGATTACATCCTAAGTAGGCATTGACATGAACCACAGTAACAGCTCCATTTCGACCTACCGTACCAACTAACCATGAATTTCAAAAACATTTCCCGTGTTATTGTGAGCTTCTAGTGCACGTTCCTTTTTTTTTCAGAAATTTGTAAATGAAAATACAAGTGGAATACAGAAAAAAAGACATTAAAAGGTGCTAAATAAAAGTTTTATAACTAATAAAAGCATTTTAACAAGTAATAAAAGTTTTACAGATGTTTTTAGAGCACAAAATGAAGATGTGAATCCCTGTTCTTAATATACTGTTTAATGTTCCAGTGCTGAAACATCTGCCACTTCATCCTAGTTTGAGGCCAATCAAATGATTTAAAAAAAATAAAATAAATCGATGCTTCAGGAGGCTGAGTACTCGTTTTAGCAAAAAAAAGATAGCAAAAAGTGAATCTTTTTATTAAGGATTCAAATTTTTTATGTATAGGAGTCAGATCATTTTTGTTACTGTAATATACAAAAGCTAGGTTCAGTTACTTAAAACTACGAAGATCTATCTAATCTTACTAGTAGTAAGTTGTAGTTTTCTGTGGTGCAGAACATCTGTTTATTGAAACACCCCCTGATGCTAATGACTGAAAAGATGATTATTAGTCACTAATTATCCTATTGATAGATCTTGTAGTACAGTTATTAATAATAGTGACTTCTTCTTTTCTTTTTCCCCCTTAGGACAAGATGATACCTGATAACTACCAGCAAACAGCTTGAGCAATGACTTTGCCAGGGGCATTGGATTCTGCAATAAGAAATGATGGCAAACCTCACTTTTTTTTAGCTTCTGATCTGATCTATCAATGCAAAACAAGCACAGGATGCCAACAAGTAATAAAACCTGATACCATCTCCAAATCATCTGACCACCGTATTAACCACAAGAAGGACCTGAGAAAAGAGAATTCTCTTTCTGAAAAAAATTAATGTAATATTTTGTTTAGGTACATTTTCCTGACATTCAAGTACATTTTTAGTCAAAAAAATGATTCAGAAAACCACTGACACTCCACATTGTTTATTATGTAAAGACAGTTGATAAAGGGGGTGTGCAAAGATATTCCACCATCGTCTCCTTTTTCTAATGTTCTGGGATTTTACTGCTCTCAATTAAATATCTGTGTTGTGCCTAATCATCAAAATCGTATAGTACTATTGCTGCTTGCTCTTTAGATGATCGCCAAATTTAAGCTGTCAAAATGATTACCTAAATGCTTTCGCATAGTTGAATTTGCATGAATATTGATAATACTTTTTTTTCTTTCAGAAATAAATGTTTTCTGTAATGAATGTATAAAATTGTAATGAACTTAACTGTATATATGTTCAAAGACAGTGTCATCTTTGTTAAAAGAAATAGAACCTTTATTTACCCTTCTGACAGCCTTTTACAATAATCAAAGCAGCTGTGTACTCAGTGCTTATTATTTCATACATTCCATTATTGATGGCTCTGTTTCCATTTATTTTGAATAGATTTGAGATACATACTTTTTTAAAATCAGTCTTACTTTTTTCTAAAATGGAAAAGATTACTATAGAGACCATACCTATGTAGCAATCAAGGTTCATTTTAAATAATCCAAATATTAGAGATTAGTTATAGTCACAGTTCATTTAAGTTGGGGAGGAAAGCATTAGACTATTTGAAATATTAGCCTGGAAGAACTGTTTAGCTGTGTGCTTTTCTCTAGTTATATAGCTTAATTGTATTTGTAATCACTACATTTGGGATGTGTTTCTGGATATGCTAAATTATCTTCCACATTGGAACAAATAGGTGAGCTCCGAAATTCTGAAGCTTTCTCTCTAAAATTCAGAGATTACAGATTTCAAAGCATTCATGTTGTATGCAGTTAGTTTGGAATTGAAAAGCTTTAGTGTTTCATTATATTATTTCTCCTCCTAAAGCTTTTCAGATATAACAGATTCCCCCTATGAATCAGCCTGTGTTTAAAGCTTTTGTCTTTAAATCCTTCAGCAATACCTGTGAACAGCGAGGTACCATTAGCATCCCTTCTGAGTTTTCCTTAATAGCATGCTGTCTTGGAGAATTAGCCTAGAAAACCTGTTCCAGTGCTGATCTTAACTCAGTAATTTACTATGACTTACCCAGCTACGGAATCTAGTAGCACCGAATGTACCAAAGATACTGCCACATAATAATTGATTGCCACATTGAAGACCTTGAGAAAAACTTCCAAATATTTCATGTTATTTGTTCTAAAGTAAAAGTAAGCCTGTAAATCATTCAGAAACTGAAGAGGCATACTCAGAGAGGAGAGAGACATATATTTCTACTACCAGGTTTCAAACAACATTTGCCTTTACCAGTTGCGAATTAACTTTTACCTCTAAATTTTATGCTACATTAGCACTTTAGGGTAGAAATGCTTTTACTACAGTTGCATTCCCTTGTTTGAAAATTTTGTGGAAAATTTTCATCTTTCCATTTAGATGGTCACTGAAAAATATAATTTTTATTTGTAATAAAGATATCCCTTTAACAGGTTTTAGCTGTAACTGCTACGGGGAATTCTTATGGATAGAATAAACTTGTATTCCTTACTAAGGTACCCAATGTGCAATAGAAACCAGCCTCTAGTGTTTCTAAGTGAAATAAAATAAAATTTATCTCTTCACAAAATATAGAAGGGTGAGCAGTAATATAGAGTGTATAACATACACAAGAATAAAATTTTTTATCAAACTACATTCATCATTATACATACATTATTTTAAAATAAATTATTATATTCTGTCAATATTTATTAAAACTATAATCAAATTATATCTTAATTCTGTTTATTGATCTGGAAACTTGAACAGCTGTCTCAAAGTATTTATGTTAGATAAAATGCCTTGACTGATGTATCTGTATCTCTGTCTGCGAAAGACAAACAACATTTACTGCTTTTCTCAGAACTGTAAATTTAAGAATACAGCTTTCAGGGGTAAAGTGTGGGGCTATGCATGTGGCTCTAGACTCTTTCTCGTTTTAGGATTTCAGTTTTGCATTACCAGTTAAAACCTGGAAAGATTAAGATTATCTCTGGTTATGTACAAAGTTTATCTGTGTATTTTTCCAGCATTCATGAACTGTCTTGTGTATGAATATAAATAAAATATTATAGATATACATTATTATATATATTTAAAAACTCCACTCAGTACATATAAATATATGTTTTAGGAACCAAAGAACCAAGGTCAGTCTGAAAGGCAGCAGCCTGTGATTTTGGCTCTTTTCATGCTCTGCTCCTGGAGATAACAATTGTATCTCTTGCAAGCAAATCATGAGGGAAATGTTAGAAAAATATGAGTCCCTGACAAACATGACAAACATGATAAAAGTTTTAAAATCAAATGAAGTAAAGAATAAATAAATACCCCAATGCTGCGTTTGCATAGTTGATAACAAAACAGATTAAAAACACCTCTCAAGACAAGTTCGTTTTAATTAATTCACCTTATATCTCCAAGAAATTGGGCAGATTTTGTTAAGTTAATTTTAAAATGAAACCAATATATCAGTATCCATATAAATACATACAAACTGATGCAGGAACTTTTCAGCTGTTGAAAAAGTTTACTCTTTTTACTCTGCAGAACTGAGAGTCTACATTAGCTTAAAATAACAAATTTGAAATGATTTGCTTGTATGACAATGCAAAAAAAGTCTATGCCTGGCATGTAATTGTGGAATTATCTGTGGTTATGATTGTTAGTGCACTGCAACAGAGAGTAGATTTGAGAGAACAAAACAATTGATACTGGAGACCAAAAGTCAAATTTCATATATGTCAGAGGTTTTCTTTTGTCCTTGTCGTAGCTTGATTTCATGGACTCAATTCCTGTTAACAGTTGCAGAATGTTAGGCACACTCTCCTGGAGTGCATCATCACTCAGTTTCACTTTTTCTGAAATAAATTTATTTCATGTTCTCCAAAAACATTCCATGATGCAAATCAATGAGCATCAAGTGGAAATGATAAGGTGATTTGCTTCAAAAGCACGTTCCTTGTTAGAAATGAAACACTAATGTTGACTCAGGCTGTAGAGAGCTGTTGGCTGGGTAGCATCTTATGACTTTGTTTGGATGCTGAACTCAGCATCTGGTATGAACCAGATACCGACATGGGACCATTTTTTTGTCAGAATCAAATGGAGGCTCTGACCCTGCTGTTCATTCAATTGAGGAACTGTGGATAAACCGTATAATAAATATGAGATTCAATATAGGTACTGTTGGTGTGTGTATGCAGGAGATCATGAATTAGCAAGCCTGAGTAGTTTAGATTTTGCTTCAGCAGGACTTTTTATAAATCTTTCAGGTAATTTGCTCACTTATCATGACATTATCTTTGATATTTAATAATTCAGACTATTCTAGGTCATACCCACCCCATATAACTGTGGAGAATTGACTGAAGAGGTTAAGGGGACAGAAGCTTCCCATACCTACTTTCTATCACCAGAATTTTGGGCAAGATTGCACAATACAGTGCAATCACCGAGGACTCTGAAGGCTGACTACTCAGCTCAGTGTGTGGAGACTAGGTAAAAATATTGGTAGCATAACACATTGGCTCTAAGGACCTTACTGTCTCAGGTCCCTTTCCTGCAAGCAGCTCCACATACAGTGGCCACATCTGGAAGCAGCTGCCCTTGTAGCATCCCTCAACAGTTTTCAGCAAAAAAGCTGGATACTTCTTCTGTTTGTTACTAAGGAGTATCATGAGCAACAGCAATCTAGTGATCATTTTAGCCTGTGTATCAGTTAGTGCAAGGCCTATTGTCCTTTGCCTTTTGAAATATTTCTTTGATTTCCTTCTCTCATTTCCTGTTAAAAGAAGGTAATATGATTCTTCCCTAGTTCTCCAAGAAACATTCAAAATTGTTAGTAATATAGTAATTGTTACTTGATCTTCCTGTATATGTTCCCATAATAAATAAAAGGCATTGATTATAACTGGGCAAATAGACTGCCTTCAGTTTGAAATATTGTGGAATTTCATTTTCTACCTCTGTACCACACAGCTTTTCAAGAATAAAACAGTACAAAATAGGAAACAGGAATACATTTATTGAAGTAGGCAGTCTTTGAATGTACACTGGAAACATGAAACAGAAGACTATCGTTTTTCCAGTTACTTTTCGAAAGAGAATATTTAGACATATTAAGAACAAAATATTTTTTGTAATAGAACACGTATAAACAATACAATTTGTTGCATGAACTAATTAAATGAACTTTAATGATACTGAAATCATTAATAAACAAACAAATAAATAAATATGCTATTTACAAAGTAGAAAATGCAGATATGGCCAAGAATCTGTCTTGTGCTTGAAAAAAAAAAGCACAATGTTATGATCATTCTCACATGAAGATTATCAAATACTTTCAGGAACCCTAAAAATTAAGGAGGATATTAGAAAAAGGAGTAAAATTAGCAAAAATACATACCTATACTTCAGCTAAAAATGTTTTTATGTTAGTCAGATCAGTGAGTTTGTGTCTATTAAATCTGAAGTGATCTGTTCCTTTTTGTGTCAGGTGTGATAGATTGACACAGATAAAACTTTCCCCTGTTATTTCTTCAGTGACTACAAGAGCTGATTTAGGAAGGAATCATTGTGTTTGTATTGGAAAGTAATTCATTTTCTATGCTGCAATCCCAGTATGGGTTCTGAACTGCTTGAATGATGTACGATGGCTCTGTAATATGGACTACTGAGGGGAAAACACAAATCAGAAACTATCAAACACTTTTCCAAAAGCTATGCATCAGTCTTCAGCTAAGAAGCTCATGTAGAGCTTAGTCTAGCACATCAAACTAGTGGAGACATAGGATGTTGGAAACAGAAGACTTTGGCAGAAATCAGTGCCAAATATAAGCTTTTGTTTTGATGTTTAAATTTAAGATGTGCTAAACATCTTGAAAACAATTATTGGTGATTAGTTCAATCTGCTGGTTCCTGAAAGATGCAGATGGTACAGCGTTAATGACAGTAATTACAGTTCAGATACTTAAAATCCACTTGCAATGTACGCACTTTAAAAACTTTTATGAATAAGCAAGATTAAAAGTGTCTGTACAAAAATAAAACCCCTCTGCCCTACATCCTGCTTAACAGAGAACTTAGATGAATATCTTTAGAAATTAGACACATTAAATAAGAAGTAATCTGTTAGAGAGTCATGTTTAGATGTGCACCTATAAAGAGAATGGGCTCTTCAATACAGTTTTATTTTTACATGTTTGTAATGACTATAAATACCACATTTGTGCAAGGGACCAAACACTTCTTATTGTGATTTATATCAACATAAAAATGCCTTCATCTGCTATTCTGGGTGCTGTTCTTGGAAGTAACAATTAAAACAACATGAGCAGCATGAATGTGAGGTGAGTAAGCCTTCTGCAAACCCATCACATTAAAGAGGAATGAATTCTATCCCTCCTTTGGGAAGCTTTCATTCTTAAATAGTCCTCATTCGAACATGAAAAAAAGGAAACACCTGATAATGCCTGAATATCTAGGTTAAAACATTTTAGTGGTAAATTCAAATTTCTGTCCATTGAGACATAGACATATCTTGCTGCAAATACTAACAGAACCCATAACAACCAAGTCAGAAAGAGAAAATACTTACTAAGAACCCTCCCGGAAGAAATATATGCCTATGACTTTGTGCTCATTTACAGGAATGCGTTATAGCATATTTTACATGTTATCATGTGTTTAATATATTATCAGGAATAAAATAGTAATTACACTTAAACAATCCAAATATGATTTAATGTCACTTAATATTTCAAAGGTATTTTCATAAAGCTATGCGTATTTTATGCTTAATGTCCTAATTAAATCAATCTCAAAATGCTCCCTCAAAGTAAGCCATTAAGCCATTTATAAATTATTCTTTAAATGGCAAACTACTGTTCTGTGCTCTATAAGAATTTCTCATGAAGTGCTGTCCCTTATAAATTCTACTGGAAGGTTTTGGATGCCTACAAAAATATAAATAGCAGTTCAGTATGAGCGGAAGAAGCTGTTTCACCTTGAACCTTCTGTTAGTCTCTTCCCAGCTGGGTGCCTCATGGCTGGTTTACCTTAGTAGTAATTTACCCTCAACAGAGATGGCCTATTTTTGCCTGCTACACTTCAAGCTACACCTTATCTCTGACCTCAGACTGACTGGGTAGTTACATTTTTTTCCCCACAACAGGTGGCTTCTAAATTGCTGATCATATACAACCTTAGCCTTCACATACATTTTGTGATAAAGCATAAATGCTTCCGACACTCACAAATATAACATGCTATGTTCACAGCTGTGAAAATACATGCGTAATTTCAAACACAGACAGTGATTCACATTCAGTATTTGTCCATGTGTGCAAGTTATCAAGATTTCTTTGTCCAAATACGTGGTGTACTTTTCACTGATGGAATGAGTTTTCTATCCAATTTACAGATAGATTCACTGAGGTAGGGAGAACATCAGTAATTTGCCTGACGTAATGTAATGATACAAAATTCATTGCTGAAAGTACATCTGCAGGTTGCCATTAATTTTCTAATTAATGATCACTTTTAATAGTCAGAATCTGTCCAAGTTTTTTTCAGAATTTTTAACTATGTACACAATGGTGCGTATGTATATATGTGAATGTTTCTGTGTTTTAAATTTGTATCTTTTTTTCCTATATACAGTTCAGGAATGTTTCGCATTCCAGTTAAATAAAAACTATAGAAATAATGTGATTTGACTTTTAAGAGTTAGGATCATTCTTTCTGTAAGTCAAAAAATAAGCAAACAAAAAAAGCCAATTTCTGCTAAAAGAAACTACTACCACAATAATTCGATTAAGAATGGTAAATAAGGTCTATCTCAAAGTATTTTGTACAGAAAATACTTTAGCATCCCATGTAACCTCATATAAAGTTGGCATTGATAGTTTTTTTTTGTTTTGTTTTCTCTACATAACAGACAGTAACAATATCATATGTGCAAAGTACACAGTTCAAAGAACATAGAACAGAGGCTTTCTGACAAACTATGTGAGCTGGGCTGAAATGGTGGATCAGTGACTCAGTGACAAGGCTACTCTAGTGCTGCATTGACTGGCAAGGGTATCAAAGGAACTGCTTTTTATGTGAACATTGCCAGAATCTAATATACTTTATTAGTCATCTATAGCTACCAAACCTTTTGGCCATAAAATTTAGGTACTTCTTCTGCGTCTAGAGAACAAGGAACAGGCAGCATTGAAATAACAGCTGAAAGAGGACAAAACATAAAAAAGGAATCTAATCCAGATTAAATTCCTAATTCAAATCTGAGATTAATTATGAAAACTGGATAATGTGGGCATACAAATATACATATATGCATATCTATATATGAAGCATACTTTTATATTTCAGAAATAAAATCGATTTTTTTTTTCATTTTATGTAAACTGAAAACTATTTTAATCAGCCAGGATTGGCTTAAGTATTCTTTAGAACTGAAAAAAACTAAAAATTTTAGAAATAAGCTCTTACTGCATTTAACTTTCATTTAAGTCTTGAGATATACGCAACCCAGCAAAAAAATATGCACAATATCTTAAGCTTATCCAAATCACTTGCTGACATGAGAAAGAAGTAGGACATTCACACATTTTTGTTTCACTTTAGAGCACACAGGTGGTAAGCAAGAAGTACAAATACCATATCTGCCATATGACTCCAGTATTCCTATGCATTAGAAATGTGTGAGCACAAGGGAGAAATGAAAAGAAGGGTAGTAAATGAGTTTTTCAGTGTAGACTCATGTTTTCAAAGTCCTTGTTTTCAGAAGAATAAAGGAGATTTAGCAGTAGTGGGCAATAACATTGCTGTTTTCTATACAGAAGTGGAAAAGTAGATTCAGAATCTCTCCTAATACGCTAAATTTAAAAAATAAAATTTGAATACTTCATTTCAATTTTCTCTTGAATATAAATCAAGTATCTCTGTGGGAAAATTGAAGTAAAAGTTCTGTCTACAAGCATATGACTTTTAAAATGGCAAATCTTGTTTTACAAGTATTTACAAAATACTTTGAAGAATAAGAACGTCAAAAAGTTCAGAAAGGTTAGCGATATCAAAATAAACAAGCAACCAAACACATGATCATCAGACTGTTACCGAACCTTTACTGAACTAAATTAAAAGTCAACATGGCAAGTAAGGCTATTTGTATAATAAATAATTTAATTATGATATTTTAGCTTTTATTAAACATAGAGAAAAAGGAAGCCATGTAAATCTTTATTGTTTAATACTTTTCTTCTCCCTTTCCTTATTGTTTTTCCTTTCTCTTCTTCTGCCTATTTACCCATAGTTTCATTTAAGCTTTAAAATATTAACTTTTAAGAAGTCTATTGGGTTTAAAATAGCCTTGAAACTATAAGGTATTCTCTATCTTTTGCATTGCAATTGACTCACATATTTGGACACAGAGCTAGATAGCAGCTTTTTAACATTAAGTTAGAACGTTCTTTTTTTTTTTTTCCCCTCCCTCCCAAACAGTACATTGCCTTGTATACATCTCATTTTGCAGCCTTTCTTATTATTCCATAATATTCTTCCCATTTTCTTTCTCCTGTTCCATCAGCACAATAAAGCCCAACCTCTGGCCTGCTTTGCAGACACCAGAACCACATAAAAAGCACATGTAGAATGAGCTCTTAACACAATACTTTGAATGCTGCCAGTCAGTTCAGAGGCTCGATCGGTTTGAACATCCAAGTGCAGAATAAATTTCCCTCTGGCTTGGTGCAATTGTCAGAAAGCTTTAGGTTCAGGCCTCGCTGTGGGCAGAAGGGAATGCATTCAGGTTTGCAGCAAAGAATCTCATAACGGTATCTAAAACATAAAAGTTATCAGTGTTTCTAACAATGGTGAAAAGGTTCACTGCAGCTCTAATTAAAAAAGCCTTAGGAGGATTTGTTTTGTTTTGTAAGACTGGTGTGACCTTTGTTAGGTATCTGCTCCCTGGTGTAATGTTTTATTTGGCTTTATTTTAGTGTTTCTGCTCCATCTTTCATTATAAATATACAGTTCATGTCTCTAAGGAGAAGAGCTTTATAGAGGATGCTAAAAATAGGCATGAGGTAATTGAGTGGCTTTTTGTCACCCCCCAAATCATGCATTTTTGGTCAGCTCATTCATCATAATTTTGAATACCTTTTCCTCCAATATTCCATTTGCATGAAATTTTAAGTTAGTGAAAAGTAATCAGTGATGACTAAAAAATGCAATCACTTTCACTTCAATTGCTTTTCTCGAGGAACTTGAGAAATATCCAAAAGATGATATGTCTCACTGCCAAGAAGATTTTCATGGTACTAAGCTTAAATTTTCCTTTCAAAACTTCATCTTGCTGTGTCACTTATGGCACTGTTGCATCGCATTATAGTACATACGCAAACTTAAAGCAATAAATACTACTATCTTTCAAATATTTGTATGTAGTTACGCATCCAGTTTAGGTATTTATTCTGAAAACATTTGTGCATGTATGTAACTTTGCCTTTAGTAGTAAAGAACAAGAACCAGACAAAAAAAAATTAGACAGCCTGGGACTGCCCATATGAGTTGTATGTATGGTACAAAACCAGGAATCTCTATCTGCTGCTGACTCGTTATGTGAACTTAAGCAACTTTTTCAACTCTCTGCACCTCCAATTAATTTTTAGCTCAGTAATTCTTTTGTTTAATCCATTTCTAGTGATCTGATTGTCACTTTGTGCATGTGTGTTGAATTTCCAAGACAAATTCTGGCATTATCAGAGGCTTCTATAACTTAGATAACTTCTATAACAACCAATAACTTGAGATTAAGGTATGACAATATAGTTTTTTTTATTCTTTTAACTAGTCTTACTTATGCAAGAGGAATTGTTTAGGCTGCTTAAAAAGCAAATGCCATGAATATGCAGTAAAAAGTGGTAATAACAGGGAGAACAAGGTTCTGCTATTTCTTGAGAAATATTGACATATTATAATATGCTTATATAATTATAAATATTATATATTAATATTAAAATTAATATAATAGTGTATAATTATATTGATATATATTCTAGTTAAAATGCTTTTAAATCATCTACAGCATTTGCCCCTTTCAGTATTTTCTTTTTTTTCAAAAGAGCACTCATTTTGACTTAGTAATTTTATTCATTTTGACTAGCCTTCATGTCCCTTTCTCTTCTTCTTTTTAAATGAGAACATACAAGCACTGCTTCTTTTCCTACTTTTAATAAGAATTAATTTAATTGCTGTTAATTACTTTGATATTTTTAGATGGAATTTACACCGTATAACTACTATTTTAATGCTTCCAGACATCTATTATGACTATTGCCCTCTTGTTTTTCTTTTGTGCCTGGATAAAAGTGCTATAAGTCTGTCCTAAAATGCATTTAAGGCTTCACTGAAAAGACAGAGAGAAAAAGTGTGTATATACTTATTTTGGTTAATCTTTTCTTATTAACATTGCCCCATATCTCAGGTATTAGGGAGCAGAATCCTTACCAGTTTGATGCTATGGGAAGAAGCTTACCAAATAGAGATGCTAGGTTCTCTATAACGTATATACTTTCCTAATAGAAATTATACACTTCACTGTGTATTTCCCCAGTACTTGTAAAGCAGGACTGCTTTGAAGCAGATCGTATGCAACAAATACAACTTTATTCCACTGAATTCAACAGTAAAATTAAATTGTGCCAGGTTTTTCCTCATAAAGTAGTATGCTGTGTCTATATTTCTCCTGTGCACTAGGAGTTCAAGAGGACTTTCTCTATGACTGGATAGATGTGCTGCATTTCCTAGAGCTCTGCAATTCTATACTATGCCTTGGGACGAGCTGTAGGAAACAGGAGCTCTTCTAGTCTACTGCTGGTCTCTGGATTACCTCTGCTTTTTTGACACCTTTCAATGGCTCATGTATTGAGGAATGAATTCTGGAAATTCCTACTAGTTAGAATAGCTTCAGTCAAGCATCATGGGGAAAGAGCTCTTTGGTCTTTGTATCAAGACACCTTTTGTCATTACATAGCTATTATTTTAATATATGCTAAATAATGCAGGAATCTTGGATAAATCTCTGCACGTCCAGCTCAGCTGCATGGATTAACTCTAAGCAACTTTGAATACAATATCTAAATGCCAACAGGAAAAACAAGCCAATGCTATGTAATTTACAGATAGATTTTAAGGTTTAAAGTTTATGGCTGAGCTTCTAACTTTTTTTTAATATCAAAACTACATATCCCATTTCTAATGTGCCTCTGCACCTGTTCTTTTTCCTTGATTTGCATTTTTACTCAGTCAGAATCTTTTATATGAGGTACTCCAATAAGTGTTAATTCCTTTAAATCCTCCATTTAACCCACCCACACACTTAGGGCCCAATTTGCTCTGGTTTCATGCATCAGTTATTCTTAAAATCTGTGGAAGTTATAGAAAAAATGCTTCATGCAGCAAAATCTGTAAAGTATAGAGGAGCCTTACTCATTATAGTACATTCACTCTATACAATAGCTTTATTTTTAATTAAGCACTATCAAATAGGCAAGCTTTCTTTATCCTCCAAAGAAAAGAGATATTTTTATAGCTTAATTAAATAAATAAATATGTCCTAATTAGAAAGCAATCTAATATTTTGGAATAGGAAGATTCCTCTCAGAATTAAAGAAAATATATTCCCCTGAAAATATTTTGAAAAATTTTCACAATTAATCTTTTTAGATGTCTCTGAGTGAAACCCCAGCCCTAGTCCAGCTGACTTAGAGAGCACATATTAAATGCATAGTATCTGATACAGTGTCTCTGAAGGTTGCAAAAATAATAATAATAAAAAAGATTTAGAACTTTAACCAAACAGTAACAGAATTTTCACCAGTGAAACTGATAATACTGAAAGACCTAAGGACTGAAACTCATTAGGGGACCCAGAATTTTTCCTCACTATCATATGTAGCTGTATGAAAAAAGGAAATAAAATTTCTCATTGTAATACATCAGTCTGAATATTGAATTTGGCCATGAGACTTTAACATAGCTCCAGTGGTAGGCCACATTAATTAATATGAATATTTATAAATTAAAGTATAAGGTTTACTTAATATTTAGGTAAATATATTTACTTTTTCAGAAAGAAATTACAGTAGCCGAAAATAGGTGATTTAAACAGCTATTTCAATTTAAGAACCTTCAAGTGTTCTTAAATGTCCATCATTTTGTAGAGAAAAGTGGATCACAGACTGATGAGAGATATGATGAAATACTTACATCTTCCTTTTTCCACCTTTGTACAATTATATTCTGTGGCACTTCCTCACTCTCCTACTCACTCTTCCTCATATTTCAGCCAGGTGCATGCCTTCAGAAAGAACAGAAAAATTTGAATGATTGCATCTCTGAATTTCCTATTACAAAGGCAAAAATTTAATTAAAATTAAAAAAAGGGCTTTCCATCACTAACACCTAATTGAAATGATTCTATGGAGATTTCTTTTAAAGACAATATAGGTCAAGCCTGCATTTGCCAATGTAGTTCATATTTTCTGCTTTATACCATACCAATGCTGAAATTCATATTCTGTGCTCCAACTTCCCATTATTTGAATAAACTGGCCCTTTTTATTTGTACAGTTTAATTTAATGATAGTATGTCCATTACTTATTATCATAGGCTATCTGTCATATTTTAGCAGGACATAATAACAGACTTTTAAGTGGAGGTTATGATAGGCATTCAGACAGTTTCATAGATAGTATAATGATTTTATTTTTCCTTTATGGATATGCTTAGTTTTATGACCTGAAAATGCATTTTAATTCTGTTTTATTTTCTAGGATAGGATAGTAAAGCTGGAGGTGGAGCTGTAGGCAAAGTTATATATATATGTATGTATAAAGTTAAACAGAAGCTTTGGCTTTATACTAGTTTTAATGAGAGAATAGAGAAAAATAATTTCATTTGATGCACTTTGGGGAGTTCTGCCTTAAGTTAAAAGCATTTTTCAGCAGTTAGAATTGATTTTTTTAGGTGCGGAAAGCAAAATGTGTACATTACAGTGGAAGAGGAACTGAAGGTGAAGGGGTAAACCGTTCGATGCAGAACATCTCAAGCTGAAAGTCATCTCTACTATCTGTGGCACAGAAGAGGGAATGGAGAGCAAAGGCAGAGACTGGATTTAGAAGGACACTTCGTGATACTGGCTGCCTAAAACATCATCTAACATTTTTCTTTTATCTGGTACTATTCTCTATGACTGGAAAACACTTAAACTTTAGTTTCTTCATTTAAATGTTCTCTCCCATGCTAGGACACTCAGTGTACACAAATTTTCTTGCTTTTGGATATAAAGGACATAAATCTGACTGGGCTGACAGATCTGCTGCAGAAGGTGTGCTGTTGTTGATGAGTTGTGAGTTGAGGGTGTTCCCAGAGACTATACAGCTCCAGGAGTCCCAACCCCCACAGTTGCTGGAGTTGCTGGAGGGCTCTGTGCCATGTGAAACCTAAACCATAACACTGTAGAAGACTAGAAACCGGTCACTTCTCATAGGAGGAGAAAGGTGCTTACTCCTCCTGAAGACTTGCAATTGAGGAATGGGCTTAGAGTCCTCCAGGCTGAGGAGGAGCTGGACATGGCTTCAAGGGAAGCAATTGTGCTGACAGACCCTGTACCTCACAGGAACATCCCGAAAAAGCAGCAAGAGATTGTTGTGGGTGACTCCCTGCTGCAGGGGACAGTTACCTATCTGCCAACCTGATCTCTTGTTTGGAGAGGTTTCCTGTCTGCCAGGGGCTCGAATTTGAGATGTCATTGAAAGACTGCCAAGGCTTATTCATGCGTTGGATTATTACTCTCTCTTTGCTGCTCTTCCGTGTGGGCACTAATGACATCAAGGACAAATTGGAAACTGTCAAACAGATTTTCTGAGCTCTGGGAAGAGTGGTCAAGGATCTGGTAGCCCAGGTTATTTTCTCCTCAATCCTGCAAGTGAGGGGGAATGCTGGGAGGAGAAGTAGACAGATTTTACAATTAACAACTGGCTGCACCGATGGTGTTGGCAACAGAGTTTTGGTTCCTACAACCATGAGACCATGTCTGAAGACTGACACCTGACAGGGAGAGATGGAATCGATCTCACTGAGTGGGGCACACATGTCTTTGCCAATACTTTGGCCAGCCTGCTAAGGAGGGCTTCAAACTAAGAAAGATGAGGGAAGGGGAGAGTTATAGAGACAGGATAGTCAACAAAATGTGGCTCAAGTCAAGATGTCTCCAGCAGGTGCAGCTGGGAAAGTGCATGTGAGTCATAGTTATGGAGGATCCTCTTGTATCCCTCCTGGGAAACCTGCATGCTCAGTTACCTCTCCAAAATGCCTGTGAATGCACACAGCATGGGGGATAAACAGGAGGAATTAAAGATCTGTGTGCAGTCGCAGGGCCATGATCTCATTGCAACTACAGAGACATGGTGGGATGGCTCACATGACTGGAACGCTGTCATGGATATCTACTTGCTTTTTAGGAAAGACAGGCCAGGAAGGTGAGGTGGGGAAGTTGATCTTTACATGAGAGAGTAACTGGAACATACAGAGCTCTGCCTAGGGGTGGATGAGGAGCAAATCAAGAGCTCACGAGTAAGGACTGAAGGGCAGGCTAACATGGGTGACACTGTGGTGGGTATTTACTACAGGCCACCTGATCAGGAAGAGGAAGTTGATGAGGCCTTCTACAGACAGCTGGGAATAACCTCATGATCACAGGCCCGAATTCTCATGGGAGACTTCAATCACCCTGAAATCTGCTGGAAAGAAGACTGAGTTAGGCAGAAACAGTCCAGGAGGTTCCTGAAGAGCACTGATGATAACTTTTTGACACAAAGTGGTGGAGGAGTCAATGAGGAGAGGTATGCTGCTGGACCTTGTACTAACAAACAAGGATGGGCTGGTTAGAGATGTGAACGTTAGGGGCAGTCTTGGCTGCAGTGATCATGAGATGGTGGAGTTCAGGATCCTGTGTGGAGGAAGAAGGGCAATAAGAACCACAACCCTACACTTCAGGAAAGCAAACTTTGACCTCTTCAGAGACCTACTCAGAGGGATCCCTTGAGTTAGGGCCTTAGAAGAAAGAGGAGGTAAAGAGGAGGTCCAAGAGAGCTGGTTAATATTCAAGGATCACTTCCTCCAAGCTCAAGACTGGTGTATCTCTATGAGTAAGAAGTCCAGGAAAGGGGGCAGGAAACCTGCATGGATGAGCAAGGAGCTCTTGGTAAAACTCAAGCAGAAGAAAGAAGTATACAGAATGTGGAAGATGGGACAGGCCATTTGAGAGGAATATAGTGGTGTTGTTTGAGTATGCAGGGATGTGACAAGGAAGGCTAAGGCCCATTTGGAATTAAAACTGGCAAGGGATGTCAAGGACAACAGGAAGGGCTTCTTCAAATATATCAGTAGGAAAAGGAAGACTGGGGAAAATGTGGGCCCACTGCTGAATGGGGTGAGTGCCCTGGTGATGAAGGATACAGAGAAGGCAGTTACTAAATGCTGTCTTTGCTTCAGTCTTTACTGCTAAGGGCAGCCCTCAGAAATGCCACAGCCTGGAGACAAGAGAGAAAGGCTGGAGGAAGGAAGACTTTTGACTTTGGTCGAGGAGGTTCAGGTTAGATATCACTTAAGCAAGCCTGAAATCCACAAGTCCATGTGCCCTGATGGGATGTAGCCATAGGTACTGAGGGAGCTGGTGGATGTTGTTTCTAGGCCACTTCCCATCATCTTTGAAAGGTTTTGGAGAACTGGAGAGGTGCCTAAGGACTGGAAGAAAGCTGGTGTCACTTCTGTCTTCAAAAAGGGCAAGAAGGAGGACCCAGGAAACTACAGACTAGTGAGCCTCAGTTCCATCCCTGGAAAGGTGATGGAACATCTCATTTTGGACATCATCTCCAGACATATGGAGGAAAAGAAGGTGAATGGGGTAGTCAGCATGGATTCACCAATGGGAAATCATACTTAACCAATCTGATAGCATTCTCTGATGGAATGACTGATTGGGTAGATGAGGTGAGAGCAAACAGATGTTGTCTACCCTGACTTCAGTTAGGCTTTCAACACTGTCTCCCATAATATCCTCAAGTATCTCTCATAGTATCCTGAGGTAAGCTCGGGAAGTGAGGTGGATTGAGAACTAGCTGAAAGGCAGAGCTCAGAGGGATGTGCTTGGTGGTGTGATCACTCTGTTCAGTGATACCCAGCAACAGGATAACAGGCAATGGGCACAAACTGAAACACAGGAAGTTCCACTTGAATATGAGGGGGAATTTCTTCACTGTGAGAGTGACAGAGCACTGGAACAGGTTGCCCAAAGAGGCTGTGGAGTCTCCTTCTCTGGAGCTATTCAAAACCCACCTGGACACGATCCTGTGCAACATGCTCTAGGTGAATCTGCTTGAGCAGAGGTATTGAACTAGATGATCTCCAGAGGTCCCTTCCAACCTCAACCGTTCTGTGACTCTATAATGCTTTCTCAATGGCAAGTGAGAAGCCCTTACAGACATAGTGGATTGCACACAGTAAGTCTTCAAAAGTACGCTTTCTTTGCATAGCAGAGGGACAATAAGAATTATTGTCTGTACTACTGCTTCATCTTGAAGAAATACACTAACATACCTGTGACAAAGGCAGACTGAGTTTTCTGCTTCTAAAACAAGCATACAACAGCAATATTTTTAACAATTTTATTTAAACCATTGTTATATTTTTTCTATTTTGGAGAAAAAAAATTGGAGTATTTACAGGTGAAATATATGAATATCATAGTTGAATGCCACTTAGATGAATGATAATTTCTTTTTGCAGAAGAGAAAAATCATCCAAAGTATTTGTTCTATCTTCCTAAAATTATCTTTAGTATTAGCTTCAAAACTGAATTTACGGAAGGGATCAGGAGCACACAGAGCTTCTTTAAAGATTTTAGTAGGCCAGACACTCATTATAAGCATGATCAAGTACAACTTCATGTTTAACACAGGTCATAGATTTTATCTAGAAATTTCTGAGTCATTTTTTGACTTTTGATATCATACTGAATATAAAACTTTCAAGATAATGAGGTCCAATTTAACCTCCCAAATATACCCATATAAGCTTCAGGTTAAGCTGTAACCTGTGGAAGGAGTATCTCCTCCTCACTACTTGTTGTGATATACGTCTTTGAATGAAATAAATTACTCTGTTGAGAAGGCTATTTATCCCTCATTCGTTAAAGAGCCTACACTGCTTACTTGGACTAGATGTATAATTAGATGCCCAAGTGACATAGAATTCATCATATTTTCAGATCGATTATTCCACTGTTTCTACTGCTATATGTTCATTACATTCTCATTAAAAATGGTTTTCTTCTGACTTTCGAAGTGCGTTTTCAAGCTCCTTGTTACTACTGTGCCTTTGTTGTGAGATTTAAAAACTGTCAAATACACATATAAAAAAAATTATGAAACCATGCTTCATCCCCATAACATCTGTCTAAACAAACAAAATATACTGAACTTCATTAATCTCTCATTATAATGCAATTTTTTTCATTTTCCAAATCATTCTCAGAGGTCTTTGTCTACCCTTTTCGGTTTGTTGCAAACATTTTAAAATATGACTACAAGAAAAAAGCATACCATTCCATTAACAGCCTTCCTCTGTCAACCTGGAAAATTGATATGGACCAACAAAGACAAGTAACATTTCACTTTCCCCTCTGTATTCTCCTCCTGCCTCTCCACCATGTTGCTTGCCCTTTGGACAGCCTTAGAAGGTTGCTTCTTAGCAACCTGACACTGACGACTTGGCAGCAGACCAGTCCTCTTGGTTATTATTGCATGTGCTCCTGAAAACATACCTTGGGCATACTAGAATACTAGAATCAGCACCTACTACAAGATTGTCCTTAGAAGGCAGTGTAGACATGCACACTTATGTTATACTCAGCTGTGCTCCTGAAAATGGTTTTCTGCTATATAGAGACTTTTTTTTTTTTCTTCCTCTCTGTTATGGTCATTCTGATTTCCCCACCCATCTTTAAAATTTCTCTTTGATAAAGAGCATAATAGTGCCCCAAAACCGTGGATATAGCTTGTCTTTAATAGGCTGAAATTATTTTAAGTCTGGGTATTAGTGATTCATTTCCTGCAACCAGCTGTACTATTGATTACCCAAGATTGATATCAATACACCAAAAATCAATGCATCCTGAGCCACTACCAAATAAGTCCCCTCTGAGGCATGAGCTTGAGATACACATCTCATTTTTATATTAGTCCTACAAACAACATGATTGCAATATTATTCCTGTATATATCTGTATAAATTGAATGAGCAATAGAGAAAATAGCAGACAAGACTGTCAGACAATCATATTTTCAATCTACTCTGTATCAGCAACCTTAAGCAACTGTACATTCCTTGTAAGACACATGAGATTTCTTTATGTTACTTTTTTCTTTTCTCTAATGCAGTGAAAACTCTTACAGAATCACAGAACAGTTGAGGCTGGAAGAGACCTCTAGAGATCATCTAGTCCAATCCTCCTACTCAGACTAGGGTCATCTAGAATAGGTTGCCCAGGGCTGCAGGGTCCAGGTGGGTTTGGAATATCTCCAAGGATGGAGATTTTACTTCTCTGGTGTAGCAGTTAGCCTAGCTGACAATAATGTTAGCATATGGGACATCTGTCTCTACACTGTCTTTGGGCCCCAAACCACAACATCTGGGCAACTTGTCTAGTGTCTGACCATCCTCACAGTAAAAAAGTTTTTTTCTTATGTTAAAGTAGAATTTTCTGGGTTTCAGTTTGTTCCCACTGCCTCTCGTTCTGTCACTGACCGCTGCTGAGAGGAGTTTAACTCTGTTCCTTGCTCAATCCCATCAGGTAAGTTTTACATGTATGATAAGAACTATCATTATTTTTCAAAATTGTTTCATTATCTAAATATTAATTTTGCTGTAAAATATGAAATATAAAACAACAGAGAGGCTTCTAAACCCCATGAAAATCCCACTGAAAACAATCCGACCCATTTACGGTTTCAAAGAACGAAATATGAAATATGGATAACAGAGAAGTATGAACTACTGTCATATCCTTCTATAGCTCACCATAGCTTCTAGTATGAACTTGTGACAAAGAGTTTTATGAAAGGCTTTTTAAAAGTAAAATAAATTAAGTGATTTAATTGAGCAATCAGTCCCTCTTTCTGCCACATATATACACATCCTGGTTAAATTATAACAATTTAACATTTGCTCCATTCAGCATCCTGACCTTGACTCTACTTTTCTTCATTACTCAAATAAGAAAGAAACATCATATAGACTTAACTTTTTTCCATCTAGATTAACTCTTTGCACTGAAAGGGCCTTGTGTTTCACAGTAACCTCCAGTATCATGTTGCAACTGCAGATCAACTCCTGCCCCCGGAACTGCCACCGTTACTAGTCCTGCTGCTGACACATACATCACTCCCCAGATGCTGCAGGCCTTCAAGTCCCGACAAACTGCAGCTGCACCTGATACCATTTTGTGCTGCATAACTCATCCATCATGTGAAAAAATGTCTTCTACTGTCCCCGCACTTTTCATTGCTTGAAGCACCTTCCTTAAGGAAGGCCTGTGGGGAGTGGAGAAGGTAATCTTTACAGTCCCCCTTCAAGAGGAATCGATCTCCCTTGCAGTTTTGGAAATCTTGGAAGTACAGTTATTGCTAACCTCAATCTTGTCCTTCCACACTAGTGCTGTCCTCTTCCTCCTCCATTTCTCCATCTTTAAGAGGCAGACACCTATCAGTCTTCTCACACTGGTATGTAAGGACTGCTTCTTGCCATGCGCAATCACTGTTAGCAATTCATTGTCCACATTTTAGCTAGATGATGTGCTTTGGTGGGACTGGAAGGGTTCTTTATTTCCAGCACCAGTCTCTTTATTGATTGCAGTATTACGCTGCAAAGACATGTTACTTTCTCCACCAAACTCAGAGGTATATCTGGAGGGATTACTAGTTGGCCTGTCAGGGACAGTTTCTGCCTCAGTTCAAGAAATGAAGGAGGCCACATTGTAACTGACAAGATGTTACAACCAAATATCTCTTCTTCCATTGATGTGTCACTAACAAGCCCACTCACATATCAGGATAAGTTTCTCTGCTGCACCTAGCTGAGAGGCAGATCTACCAGAGCAACTCCAGAGTGGAAACTGGAGCAGATTTCAGATAACGAAGATCACTTACAACAAAATACTACTTCTGCTTATCTTTCCCTGTCTTTTTTCTCCATAAGCTCATTCTTGCTGGAGGCAGCTCTAAAGAAGGTCAAACCCTAACACTGGGAGACAAACACAGGAAATATACAGACCTAGAACCTCCCTATCTCCCTTACGGGGGGGTAAGACTTTCTCCAATGATTCTGAAGATGCTCCTGAGGATCCTGTTGCTGCATTTTCGAAGAATCCAACTGTCCAGCTTGGCCAGAGTGCAAGCTCTAGAGAGGGCTGTTTCTGCTATTGCTCCCAAGACTGAGCTTGCCACAGTTCCTGAGATTTTTCCCCCCCCCCCCCCTTTTTTCTCAGCTTAGGGACAAGAATCTCTACCTCATCCTTAATTCTCCAGCCCTGATCCTGTAACAGCTATTCTGCACTACAGTGGAACAGCCACTGAGGTCCTCGCTCTCAAGCCAAAGTGCTCACTACCACTATGGTAATCACTCTCCATTTCCCAAGGAGTCACCCTGAGAAGAAGGTGTTTGCATCCCCACCTTATTAATTACCCCTAAAGTATTATACCATTCCCTCTTTCACTTAGTCCTTGCCATGACATGAACCATGTATCTTTTCCTGAACCACTGATATTTCCTTACTTGGAGAGATGCAGAAGTGCCCTAGGTTGAAGACTGTGAAGGTACACAGAGGAAAGTAGAAGATGACATTTTTATTGACCTGCTTAAGTCCACAGACTTTTCAACACTGATGGTGCCCAGGAATAAATAGTGTTGTTCACGGGAGAAAATTCATCACCCTAGAAGGCTGCAGCAGGCCATGCAGATATCATGACTTCTTCCTCTGGTTCACTGAAGCCTTTTTCCAAGAATCTTAAGGTCTGGAACAAATCTTTGTATCAGAAAGACTAGATCTTCTTGTATCTTTCTCATCAGCTTGAAAATGTATGATTTTGCTTTTCAGTATTGCTGGAATGAGTGACAGCACTGCCCCAACAGCATCCACTATGATCCCAAGCATCCCAGTGGAACATCTGATAGTAGCATTGTTGTTTACCAGGAACTTTGGGATGAATCTCTGAGACAACCAGCTCCCCTGGGCAGTAGGAGAACACTTCCCCATGCTCCTGAAAGGAACTTGCACAGACCTGGTGGAACAGTAGTCCTGGTCTACCTGAAAAAATAATGCTTCACTGCTTATCTACAGATCTCATCAGGCCAATACCATCCCCAGTCAAATTCTGCACACCACCTCAGCTAGCTTTACAATATCTTGCTGGTCCATCTCCATTTCTGAAATATGTCTGGAAATACACCCATGTTAAATTTGTTTTTGCTGGAATGCACAACAGTGGGACCTGCTGCAGTCAGAAGAAGACAAGGAAGACCCATAGGCCAGCTCATACTCGGAGCTATCAACCAGCTAAAGACAAACTGGACATTTATTCATGATCTGATGGGAATGGATTTGTTCACACAACATTCATGAACTAAAATGAGAAACTTTTGTGGGGAAGAAGGTTTCTATTTCCAACCCATCTGCTATGAGGAAAAGGCCAAGTGTAGGTGCCTACAGAGCAGTATGACAGCAAGACAAGCTTGCTTTGTACACCTTCCACCCTCCAGTGATCTGTGATTCAAAAACTCCCTAGCCTTTGTGATGAATAGTCCCTAATGGAATTGACAGTGGAAGCTGCAGCTGTGTATTTACTGCATTTTCCCTTAGATTCTACTCCTTTACCAGAATATAGTTCTTACAGTGTACATTTTCAAACTGACTTCTGGTAATCCGCCTGACATGTCACACATATGGTCCAGTATGATGGAGAGAGCATTATCAAAATGTGTAAGGGTATATCAAAATGTCACATTAAAGTATAGCAAGGAAAATGAGAGTTGTTTTGGAGGTGCTTTGCCCTCCTTCAATGATGTTTTGTTCACTATGACAATTTCTATCTTTTGCTTTTTGTGCTTTCTATATTCTATATTTCTATATTCTGCTCTGAAGAGATTTTGTTGCTAAACATAAACTGTAAATGAGTATCTGAAAAAAAGATCCTCAGCATAATTAAAAATTATGTTAAATACTTTTCCTCCCATTCCTATACAATTTAGCTAATTGTTAAATCTGTTCATGAAAGATTTCAAAGAGACAGGATAAAATTAATATTGTTATAATAAAATGATCATTCTCAAGTATATATTAAAAAAATTGAAAATAATAGAGACAAAATAATGTTTGTTCATACCTATCCTGATTATAAATGAACTATGAAATAAGCTTCTATAAAGTGCTTTTTATTTTCCCTCAGTGGTAGTTTTAAATGTTTTAGCATTATAGGTAAGTGACATGTCAAATAATGGAGACAAAATAATGTTTAATCATACCTATGCTGATTTTAATTGAATTGTGAAATAAGCTTCTGTAAAGATATCTTTTTTTCTTGCTAGTTTTAAATATGATTTAGCATTATAGGTAAGTGACAAGTCAATGGGGTTTCCATGGTATCCGAGCATACAGACTACCACCTCAGCTCTTTCTGAACTTTAAATGCATTTTAACCTGTATTCATCCATCCTCTTTAGTATGTTGACAATCTTATTTATATCTCCTCTCTTTTTTTAAGTTCATGTTGTAGCCAGTAACATAAACTATTAGGAAAAAAAATAAAGTATGCCGTATTCTATATTATTTTGTCACACAAAGAATTCAGAATTGTTTGTTTGAATGCTGTTTCTTTCCTACCACTGGCAGAAGGAACATGACTGACAGACAAAAAGTTTGGGAAGCAGAGCCATGATATCTAGGGATTGTGGTTACTGGAGTATCTAGAATAACTGAACTAGCTTTTAATGACTAATTACTGGAATTTGTGCTATAGAATGTAAATCATCTTAAAAAGTGGAAAAAGTAGTGAGGAAAGTAGTGATAAAGTTTGTTGATGTCGATAAGCTTTTCAAGGTAGTATCTTGTGAAGACTTGTGAAGAAAGTCTTAAAAACTGAGTGCGTGGGAAGTAAAAAGCCAGATTAAATTCAGTTCTGATAAATGTAAAGTGATGCACTTTCACATAAGGGGAAAGAAAAAGAATCATAATTTCACATGCAAAATGGTGGGCAGATTATTAATATTTGCCCCAAAGCTTTGAGGAAAGTTCTTTGAAGACATTAGCTTAACACTCACTAGTGGTCAAACATTAAGAACTACTATGAGTTCTAACTAAAGAGAGGACAAGAGCAATCACAGGATTATTCCACTGCATAAATCTGTGGTTCATCTATATCATGGCAACTGTATGCAGTTCTGATTCCCTCATGTCAAAATAAACCCCTCTGGATAGAATTCAGAGAAGGGCATTAGAAATATCAAAAGTATGGAACAACTTCTGTTAGAGGAACAATTAATTAAGCTAGAACTCTTCAGTATACAGAAGAGACAATGAAGAAATGATGTAACAGAAATCCACAAATAAGTGAACGATGGAAAGGTTCAGCAATTTATTGTTCACTGTCTTTTATATCACAAGATCTAGAGAAAATCTAATAGAAATGCAGGACCCAGATTCAAAACAACCACAGGAAGAATGCTCCTCATGCAGTGGTAGCAGAGCCACAGAACTCCTTGCCAAAAGATGTGAGTTTCACTGAATTCAAGAGTTTATGCTCATGCAAGAGAAATCGACAAAAGGCTGCTGAAAACATGAAATTACACTCAGTTTAGGAAATCCCAGTACTCAAAACAGCAGGCTGGTATAATATATCATATATGCTTGCCTTGGTGTTAGATTTCACCTGGCTTTTCTTTAGGGTCACCATTAACCCTATTCATATGGGTTCCTATATGAACCCTGCTCATATATTCCCATATTATCTCTGAAGATATCCATGACTGAAACAAGCCTTTAAATATCAGGAGCAGATGCTGTTGCAAATAGGACTCAAAACTTCATCGAGAAGCAATGCAAGCATGATGTTAAGTGGCCTGGAAGGCTAATATAAAGTCACACTTGAAAGGACTTTTGCTGAGAACTAAACTCTTAATAATATCTCTATGAATGTTCTTTCATCAGGCACTGTTAGGGCCCTGTTGGCCTAAATTAAGATTTGGCCCAACTTCTGATTGCTGTTGAAAGGTAACTTATTTCTATTCCTAAGGAAATGGCATCTTATTGAAGAGCTACTGTAGGATCTGGTCTGATCAAGAGGACTAATTCAATCTAAAACTATTTTTGAATTCATTTTAAGAAATTACGACAATATTCTATTCTTCTAACCTCCTTTTACAGATTTTATATGTTTGCATTTTCCTACAACAAAAACTCTGATCAAAACCAGGAGAACAGTAAATCTTCTTTAATAATCCAGTATCTACTTTTAAAGAAATGAAGAGTGCTATGATTTCTGGTAAATTGAATTAAATATTCTTTACCTGTTGCAGAAGGCTGGTGCATCTTTCCCCGCAATCAAATTATCCATAGCTATATAGCCAGTAGAAGAAAAAAATAATACATCTGAGGTCTTGTAGAAGTTTCTAACTACTCTATGCTACCCAAGATGTAGATAATAAGGTTCACTAAATTATGAGTAATGAGGTAGCACTGGAAAGAGAGATGTTCTTTGTTTATCTCAGTAATCACCTTTTCCTTTGTTTCCTTTTTTTCTCATTAGAAAAAAACATCCATCCAGCACTTGACATTCATTTGGGTAACTGATGGATAAATTTTGTCTAATGTCTAGTACTTGGGCCATATCTTCAGCATTTCACTCTTGCCTCTGTATAAGTCCATCACAGCAAAACTTCAAAGGACTTTCTAGTTAACTCAGAGGAACAACTGGCAGTTCTCAAAAACATTACTTAGTCATACTTTGCCATTTGCAAGAGGTGAATGTACGAGACTTCTACCAAATCATAATGTATAAGGTAAAACTGACCTTGATAGAGTTAACTATGCTCTTCAGCCTCCTTATAAGTGTACCTAGTAGGCAGAAAGATGTATGACTACAGGAAGTTTTATATTTTTCAGCTAAATTAGAGTTCTGAATATAACACTGAGTGTAGAAATGTTGGGGTTTAATGTGACAAGCTTTAGAAAAGACTACTCCATTAGTATAGGTTTTTCACTTAAAATGATATGTAAGTGACACTATTGTTTAACAGATACTCATTTATATGCCATCACACATTTATGCCGGAAAACAGAAAGTTAAAGAACTTCAGCTGGCTCTGGGAGAGAAGACTGGGGTGTTTATGGCAGTATTTAGTTCCCATGAGAACAGATTGTGGCCACAATCTGAGATGAGTGTTTGGGAAAAGTCTGTCTTCTGCAAAATGAAGTTTAAGTGTATTAAACATTAGGTTACATCTCCAGAGAGTACATATGAGCAGAAAATGGTATTTGTTGCCTGAAACTACTGAATAAATTCATCAAGAAAACCTTTTGAAGGAAAATACTTTTTTAATGCAAACCAAAATATTCATCATAAAAAATATGACAAAAAATACTTTTATCATTAATTTGAATTGTATTAGTAATATCACAGTAACTATTCTTCTTCTTATTTTCTTGTTAATCATATCAGATATTTGAAAGCTGATTTCTTTCTGATTAAAACTTGGAAGATTTTTAAGTCAAGACAAATAATTAAAGTATTTATCTACCATTACACAGATTTAAAAAAATACTTTCTTCATTCTGGATTGTTTATTCTTATTTTCTTTAAGAGATTATGTTAGCGTTACTTTCTAGGAAGAAAAAATCTGTCAGGGGCAGGAAATGGAAACAACTCATTTAGAGTCTGTGCAACAGCTATGACATTTCTTGATTATTGGCATTTGGCCTTGGTGCCCACAAGGAGTTTTACTGAGGGATGTTAAATGGAGAATTTATGAAGCTGGAGAGCATTGTGTGTTTTCTTGCTGCTGACTGCTACCTCCTCCTCCCGTGCTGCTGCACACTGATCCTTCCATCCCCAGCTTGGCCTTGAAACTTCAGCCTGACCCCGCATCCTGTCCTCTTTCTTGTGTGGGAGAGCTGCATACGTGCTGAAATGGGATCCTTTCACGCTATGAATATGGAGGGAGATTTGCTTCTTAATTCTGATCATAGTTACTAAAATAGTCCATAAGGCCATGCTCTCTGTTACTCTTGCAAAGACATTCATAGGACACCTGTTCTGGATTAGACTGTCAGACTGAGACACAGTAGTTGCAAAAATGCTTACAGACCATATATAGGCATTTGCAAAGGTTAAATACAGACCATGTCTGGCAAAAATATCGATCCAAAACCTCTGTCCACAGCAAGATCTAAACACAGAGCCCTGTGGGTGAAACAAAGTCTTTTTTTCCCTAGCCATAGGCTGGGCTCAAAGGAGCAGTTCATCTGCTGATACCACGCAAAAAGGCTCAGAAAGGCAGCTTTGGTTTATCAACATATAGTCATATCCCAGTTGCTTTGCCCGTGGTAAAGAGGAGCTTTGCTGGAACATTTTCTTCCTTTCTGACTAGCTGTTGCTCCCTCTTCCTCCCTCTGTGTTTGCAGTGAACCTGGAGTAACTTCTAGATGAAATGTAAATCATAGCAGCAGGGCTAAACATGCCTTTGTGTTGGGACTGTTTTGTGTGGTGACACGCAGCAGCTAGTGATTCCCTGTTTGCCTTTGGCCATTTCCAGTTTCAGGGGCTCACATGAGCACTATGTTTTGTGAAATCTCTTTCATAGCCATGACTGATCAAAAGTTTAAGGAAATTGTAAAGCTGTAAATTCACCTGCATGCTGTGAATAAGGCAGGCAGTTCTAGGAAGGAGAAAACACTTTCATTGAGATATGATCTAGCTTTTCAATTTATACTAAGTAAAACAATATAAAAACATTTCATTTTAATTTGCTCCATGTGCCACTCATGAACAAAATATAGTAGGTTTTCCTACATGAGTTTATAAAAACATCCAGAGGCTCAGATGCTTCATAATATCCAGCTTTTTGAAAATTTATTATAGGTTAGTGGGATTAATTCAAACACTTATCACAGAAACTGACAATAATCTGAATTAACACTGGAGGTAACAAAAACATTCATTTTATAAATCATAAACAATCTACCTAATATTCTCTCTGTCATAAATTCAGGCTAAAATATTTTGGTTTATACCATATGTTACAAAATAATCCAAATCATAGAGGTTTTATATAATACAGTCTCTTACCATTTGTATCACTTTATCACAATCCTAAATCTCCCATTTACCTGTGTTGCTCTTTTTGCGGATTTTTAAAAGTAGGACTTTAACTGTGAAAATGCAAGTTGTAGCAAACAACAGAATATTTTATGTTACTGAACGAGCTGCATTGAAGAAATGATCTGTAGAGCAGCTGGTCTATAATAACACAAACATTAATAATTTTAATGGATAGGTAGACTATTTTATTGTGTGCTGTTTTATTTTAAATCAAGGACAATAAAGCATGTAAGAGGTCAGAGAATTACCCAGCTACTAATCTAAATCTGGAAATGGTTAATAGTTACACAAATTTGATCTCTTTTACTGTAGGATTCTATACTTGTGCCAATCTGTATTATCTTTGAGCATTTTCCATGCAAAACTTGGAGTAGGTGCAGAAAACTAACATGAACACAGAGAGTTTCTGGCACTTTCCCTTCATTGCAATGAAATTGCTTTTTATATATACATATGAATACACTTGTTTAAATGTTACTATTATATCCTTTGATTTTAAGTATTTTACTCTTACTTGACAGAGCAGGTAGAAAGAAGCATTTATAGGGAACAAAGACATTTTTAAAGGGAAAGGAGATTTTTATAAAGATATTCAGACTTTTAATTTATCTGATTTACTTATTACAAAGCCTAAGTGACTGGAAACACAAATATTTGGACACAAAAGAATTCAACAGATGAAGCAGTTGAGTAATGCAAATGTTTATCTTTAAAAATGTCATTGTAGACTCCTACTGTTGTCTCTATTACTCCAGATAAAATGCAGTGGATTACAGCTCCAAGTGACAGTATGCTTATCTAAATTTCTTTAAGTCTGGTGCATTCTCACCAAGAAAGACAAATTTCTGTAGATCAGGTTGTAGCTTTTGTGGTATCTAGGTAATTTCAGTGAGTTATGTTAATGCAGGACAGGATGTGGCAATGTAATTAGAAATTAACAGCTTTTTTGACAACAATGTACAAACAAGATGATGTTCCCTTTTCATACTTGTCTTGATCTTGTGAGGCACAAATGAGAGAGAGAGAAAAAAAAATCCATGCAAATTAATAGAGATCAATTGAAGCAAACAGCTCTATATAACCAGACCTGTCAAATCCAAGTAGAAATGTTGTTCCTAATCAATTATCAGAGTAGGTTTATTTCTAGAGATATGTTTCAACTTGAACTATACATATGCCCATGGAAAAAAACACAGAGCTGCAACATCAGCATCAGCAGCACAGCTTTATCTGGGCTTCTTGAGTACCCTGTATACGCCTACATGAATTAGCAGAAGAGGGGAGGGTGCAAGTGGGTAGGAAGAGTGAACAGAGTGGAAATTTCCAATCCTACTGCTCATTGGCCAGATTCAAGAAAGGTTGTCATCTTTTTTTTGACATATACCAGTAGCTGAGTATTTCCTCTGAGAATGCAAAAGAATCAGAGGAATGTTAACTTAGAGATGTGCCTTTGAGTCAAAGGGTGCATAAACACTGTTTTGGATAATGATATTCAGGTCATAAAATGCAGATTATAATATTTCTAGCACAGTGTCATTAGTATAAGATTTCTTATCTCACAGCTTTTTCATATCCCTCACACATTGCTAGATATTCGCCTGTTTTAGATTGGAAAATATCATCAAGTAAGTAGAGAAATCATAGCATAGGCTTAATAGATGCTAAAGAATATGACTACTTTTTCCCAACACTTATGTCAGATAAATTTGCAAATAAAAAGTAAGAATAACATTAGCAAAAAAATCTATTAAATAAACATTCTGTTACACTTAAAGATTATTGAATATAAAATATTTTTAAATATCATTTGCATTTTTGTCTTTTGTTTTATTAGTGGAATGTATGTTTCTATACACTTTACCCATCTTGGAAAAAGATCTCATCTATATTCCTTTTTATTTAACGATGAAATTAAGACTCCACATTGTGTATTTGGACACAGAATTCTATCATTATTTAGGTTCACAATCAGAGATTTATCCTGGAAATAGAATGAAAAAAAAAAACACATGCAGATACACTCAGGATTACTATTACTGTTGTTGTTGTTGTTTCTGCTTTCAAAAATGTGATTAATATTTTGCCATAAAATGTAATGACTCAGAGTGGTTACAAGGCCTGCGATGATGTCCCTGAGAAAATGAGATTTTAGCACTTTTGAGTGTTTGGGTGCTTCTCTGGTATTTAGAAATTCACATTTGGATCGAAAGATAAGATGCTTTTTTCAGATTTATTTGTTGTTTTTTGCTGTTTTTTTTTTTTTTTTTTTTTTTTTTTTTTTTTCCAGGATTCACATTCTTTCATTATGAGCATCTTTAGATGCAAGTGGACCTTATTAGGCTCAGAAGTAAAAAATTCCAAGTTCAGGCTGGATTTTCCTTGTGACTGCAGCTGGAGATGATGAAGAAAAGACAGCCCTTGAAGTATGAAGCGCCAGACAAGTAACAGCAGCAGCGGTACCTGCTACAACAGTGTTTTCCATGAATGCACTTTGCTCATCTATCATACTGCTTTGACTGCAGAAGATTCATTATTATACTAAATGAAACTAGTGATTTTCTACAGAAAGATGAGTATTTCTCCATTAACGTATCCTTTGATGCATTATATTTTATCCCCCATTATCCACCTTTATTATATATATCACCTCAAAAATCATAAGTTTTCATAAGAAGAAATTGATAATTCACATTAAGTGTTTACAAATATTTCTACTTGACTAAATCATTTCTTTGTAAATGCAGCTGTTAATAGCTAATTAGATTTTCTAATAGCACTAGTTACCATCATGGGGATTATGTATGAGAACTGTTCCATCAGCAAAATTAAAGGATAAATCACTTAATGCGTTTTTTTCAATGTTTTGTGCTTTACTGATTAATTTTTTCTCTTACCTTTAAGAATACAGACACAGTGACTATCTGCCACTGTCTTTAAAGGTGGTATATTGACCCTTTTCACACTGCAAATAAAGCAGGGCAAGTGTCAGCCTGGATGCTTTTACCCATAGTTGAACAAATTTGAATTTGCTGAAAGATCTGAAAGCTGCCTTGTAAGCCTGTGAAAGAATCATATTAATGAAAGGCTTCAGCATAATTGTTAAAATACACTATCACTGATGATGAAGTCTATACGATGGTTCATCATCTTCAGGGAAATGTGATCTCCTTGGTTTGCATGGTGTCATTTTCTACATACTTTAAAAACTCTTTCCCGCTTGGTACTTCAGTTTTTGCGATTGTTAAATACTATTAAACAGGAAGGAGAAAAAGGGAGCAGTAACTTCTCTTCTGACTCACAGTGAAACATGAATCTGGCTTGTACCAAGAATCCATTTATATGAACTGTGTGACATGTATGTGAGGGAGATGTATTTGTCAATAAAAAGTTCCCTTTCCCTTAGTACTTTGAAGTTCCTTCTTCAGGTGCTTTGTTCGTGGAGCAAAATGGGAGACTTCTGCTTATCATACAGAAAAGAGATGTTAAAAATATTCTTTAAAGCAAATGTTAAGATATTGATCTTTAAGTTCGATGGCTATCGTTCTTATCTTATTGGTGGCTATACTTCTAACTAAAAAAAAAAAAAAGCAAGCAAACAAAAAAAGAGACCCAGATAAATTGTTGTGTTCCCAAACTGAATCTAAGAGCTTAAGATTGAGATTTCTTGAAATTTTTATATTGTGCTTTTTTTTTTCCCCATTATTTACTTTAGACTCTTTTCTGGAGTTTGTTTTTGCTAGTTTGTTAAAGTATTTTTAATGTCAAGCATAATTATGCATCAAAAGGTCATTATTCTACATTGCATGGCAGGGGCAGCTTTTATACATTTTATATTTTACTTGATCCTTCTGCTTGTCAGTTCTATGAGCATTTTTGTCAGTATACCTATTTGCTAAAATAACTATTAAGCATAAACACAAATGTCCTGCTCATGAATGAATTTCTGGTTCTATCAGTTACTACAGATGCATTATAAGTATTATAAAGCCATTTGATGTTCACTAAGTTTCCAAAAATACCAGCTCTTAGAATCATCTATTTTAAAATCTCATAGTTATTTTTTTAGGGATACATGTTTCTAAAGCTTAAGAGTGAAAAGAATTACCTAAAAATATAAACTGAGATCATCCTTCAAGTTTAAAAGAACAAGAGATTAAGAAATCATAAGAAGAGAGGGTTTTTTAAGTTTTTTATTTTTTTTTTTTTATGAAAAAATCATGATTTTAGGGGTCTGGCTCATAATTGAATTTGATCCTTTGTAATGTGAAGAACAGATGCTAGGGAAACTTTTTTCGTCTTCACTTCCTCCTCCAATAATTTTTCCTTCTTACCACAATTATCTCACATATTTATTTCCTGTATGAGGCAGATCTACAACACAGTGCAACTCACCACCCACAGTTAAGGATAAGTATATTGCCACATGAAAATAAAGAAATGTATCCTGTATCAACTGCTTTCCTTTGAATTAAAGAAGAAATATGTTTCAAATATTCCAGCTTGACAAGTTATGTATAAACCACAGAGCACATCCCTATTTATTTATTTTTTTCTTTGTCAGCCACTAGGATGATTATGTTTGTATATACAAATTATATAATGAAAAGCAGGAAAAATGGAGAGAAAGGATGGATGTAATTACTTCAATACTCTTTGTAATTGTCTCCAGATAGAATATCATCATCTCATGCCACTTAGACAAAATATAGTGCTTTAGATGTGGAGATATGCTTATTATTTGCCTTTTCTATGATGCACCATGAAACTATGTGTAAACTTTAAGATATATTCTGAGTTCTTTTTGATGATATTTTGCCCCACATTTGCATGAACAATAGGAAAATCAGTCTTCATTTCCTAATTTGTTTTGAATCTCTGAGGTAATAAATTAGCTGAATATAACGGTGGCCATACTGGGTCAGTCCAAAGGTTAGTCTTGTCATATATTTTGCCAGCAGATATGACCAGGAGTGTGCAATAAAGAAAAAAACATAATAAACAAGGGTGTGTAGAACTATTCTCTAACTTTTCTTTGCCCAGAACTCTTTCTTAGTTTCTGGTAATTAGTAACCATGGGACTTTATCGGTCAGTATTTTCAGCTAGTATGTAATAAAGCTTTTCTACAGACTACTTAGGCTTTTCAGTGCACCTGAAAGTCAAAATAAGCCACAGTTAGTTTATGTGTCCCAGTTTCCTTTGCGCAGAAATCAGAGAAAGAAGGTGCAGTGTTAGACTGCATGTAAACATGGAGCCAGGGTGATCCACATCAAAATCCAGACTGGGAAATGTTTCCAGCCCCTACAATATAAACATACTTTATAATGCTTTATTTGTTGTTGAGAGCTTATTTGTTGTGTATTTCTCAATATCTGTACATCTGGCAGATGGAGGGGAGAAAAATGTTAACTGAGATGAGCAAAATAAGCACATCTAAGGGCTAATTCATCTCACATATTGTAGGTACCTGTCTTACGACGAAGTGAATCGCCCACCACAGGGGTGTATTTCTTTCTATGGTCTCTAAAAGGATGTTTGAGTGACTGGCTTAGATGCAACTTTAGATATAACTAGCCAACTTGTAGATACCTATGATATGTTGGGTGAATTCCACTTATTTATGCATTCAGAAAGAATGTCATATAGTCTTATTATAATCTTACTTTTCTTCAGAAGATATAACAATGAAAGAAAAAATAGTAACATATTTTAAGTTGCAATAATAACATATTTAGAAATGCTGAATCTTATTTGGATAACCTTTACTATGAATGTACCTGGTGTTTTAATATAGACATTATACAATAAGTGTACAGGTTATACTGACACACAAACAAAAACAGAGGTGATCCCTTTTGGAAAGTCTACCCAGAAGAACAGTGAGCTGATGTCGTGGTACCAGAAATAGTAGAAACTCAAACTGGTATAGTCTCATACAGCTGGGCCAAACAACATTGTCAGATTTGGTAAAATAATATATCTGCATATCTGTGGATCTAAGCCTTAGCCTGTAATTCAGGGGGATTATTGAGCTGGGCACTGGGCAAACTGTCCTGTTTCTCTGTTTGGATGCCTGCTGCTGAGTAACACCTACTTGCCCCTGCAGCCCCTCCACTGGCCTCGGAGAAGTCTTTCTGGCTTCTCTGAACTTGCAGGGTAAATATGATTATAGGATATGTTATTGATGGCTTACTGAAATCATCATGTGGAATTTTTTAAACTCTTCTATCACTTCCTGAAATGTTTTATTTTATTTTGCAAAGGAATATATCTCCCTGCTTATTTTCATAACTGAATTTAAATAGCTTTTTAAATGAAAGTAACTTGTAAATGAAATCACATTTTGTTTGAAAATACAAAAAAACCCCAAAGCTTTAGCATCTGTCTTTCCTGTTGATGGAAAAAAAACAGATCTGGCAAACATTCCCATAATTTTGATCAGTCTGAAACTATTTTCCAAAATAAACTGTCTGAAAAAATATCATTTGGTCCAGCTAACACCAAATATATTTTATATATTTTCTTGTACTATAATTTTTAGAATCTTTCCTGAGAACACAAGGTTGAAGAGATTCTTGCCCTAATATTGTAACCCTTTCCATTTACTTTATTTGTTCTTTCATTTGATAAAAATATTGTTCATTCTAGAAAATTTATACTTGAAGACCAGACTGTAAATATTTATTTGTGCTCAGTAATGACTTCATCTTTAGACACTATCAATGCAGTCAGTAGGAATACGCAGAGAATAAAAGCAGCAGAACATGAGTTTGAAGTTATTACTACCAAAAAATGTCCTACATTAAATGCTTTTACATTTTTCTGGTTTCTGGAAAACAGTACGAATGATGCCTTTTTGCCATAGCTCTTCAAATTGATTTTTGCCAGCAGTTTACAATTCTCCAGTTTAGAGTTTCCTGATATCATCTAAATCTCCTGTTACGAATGTTTTCTGTCACTTGAACTTGTCAGTGCGAAGTTTATATACATTCTTCTCTGAAAAGATATTTTTATTCAATGTAAAGAGGGAAAGTCTTTAGATAGTTGCACTCTTCTCCCTTAAATTTGCTGTTTTCTTCGTGCCAGGGTCATCTTATGTTCCATAATAGTTCCTAAATAGGTCTATTTTGCAGATCACAGAATCACATAATCAGAGAATAATTCAGACTGCACGGGACCTCTAGAGATCATATAGTCCAACCCGCTTCTCAAAGTAGATCTAATCAGACCAGGTTGTTCAAGGCTGTGTCCACTTGAGTCTTGAACCTCTCCAAGAATGGAAATCCCACAACATCTCTGAGCAGACTATTCCTGTGTTTGATGACCTCCCATGATAAAAAAAAAAAAAAAAAAAGTTTTTTTTCCTTGTATTTAATCAGATTTCCTACATTCCAGCTCGACCTGCTGCCTCTGGTCCTGTTGCTGCACACCTTCAGGGAGAGCCTTCAGGGAGAGCCTGGCTCTATCTGGCAGTTGTGAAGAGTAACTGCATTTCCCCTCAGCCTTCTCTTCTTAAGGCTGAATAAATTCAGCCTTCTCAGTCCCTTCTCTTACACCTTTTTGCACCAGTTCCCTGACTAACCTGATGGCCTATCACTGGACTTGTCCCGGCATGTTGATATCTTTCTTTTTGCTGGTAGCCTAGAACTGAATACAGTAGTCCAGATGAAATTTCCCAAGTACCAAGTAGGATCACTTCCCTAAACGAGTGAATTAGTAGCTAAAACAGTTACTAAGATAGCATGAAATACTGTTGGCCTTCATCAATCTCTCAGGAACCAGGAGGGTGTAAAAGAGTTCAACAGAGTGGTATATTTGGTAGTAAGAAGTTTAGAATCAAATTCTGTCATAACTGTTCTCTGAGCAATCCTAACTGACTTCTGTAATACCATCTACAGATAAAGTCGTTAGTGAGCATAAATAAAAGTGCCTGAAAATACCTGAGAATGTCATATACTACAAAAATAACTTAGAATGAAGTTAACACAACAGTTTGAGAACACAAATAGTGCTACATAATGCAAAGAGTGATCAAAATTCCTGCATCTCATTCTGCACTGCTCCTGATTAAATGCTCTTAATGGTACCCCCTAAAATACAACTGTAAAGCTTAATCATGTATGAGGTGAAAATAAGCTTGGGAGAAGACAAACAGAACATTCAGGAGTGCTGCTGAAAAATGGTAATTTGTACCCCACTCATTATTCATTAATGTCAGAACTGGCAAACTTACAAAAGATGTAACCCTCTAGTGACTCATTTCAACACTACCATAGTGTCCCAAATTCTGCAAAAGATGAACAAATGAGAGAAGTTCAAACCAGGAGCAAAGGAAAAGAGAAAAGTGAGAAAATATCTCTAGCAAATGATTGAGCTTTGATTCTTTATACTTGAAAGTGTGTGCTATCAAAATGGCACAAAACCTTTGAATTGTAGCCTCATTACATCTAAAACAGATATCATTCTGTGAGTGAGTTATATCTACTGCCTCTATTACAGAAAAAGAAGCTGTGATCGTATTTTCAAGGACAACCAAAGAGACAGGGTGGCCATATGTCCTGCTTTCTTTGGACATGCCTGTAATTTCCTTCAGGCTTCGAAAGAGGGGTTCAGTCTTTCCCCCCAACCCAAATTTCCAGATGAATGACTTCTGTGCACGCAGGGTTTACCTGCACATGTGCTACACAGCTCCCTTGGACGTGTTGAGCAGAAGTAATGTGTTCCAGATGCATTAGTTTCACGCTGCATGTACTGCATGGTGTATGCTCCCGTATTTCATTTGGAAATTGTGGGCATGGAAATGCAGGAGCTCTAGGCCTTGTACAAAATTCTGTGCAAAATTATGATGCCTTTATACTTTATGATATTCCTAGAGTTTTTCTCACAGTGCCTCCCTGTATGAATCACAGTTTCTTCAGATGACAGATCGATCATTTTGATCGTTCATCTATCCTAGTTAATATTACCAAGATATCTTGCCACTTAAGTTTGCCTTTCAGATGCAGGCAGGTGACATGGCAGCAGAATGATTCAGAATAAAATGTATATCTCCTTATCTTTATCCTGTTATTAAAGATAATTATTTTCTAAAAAAGCTAAATAACAATACTTAAAATTCCTGTGGGACTTTTATTTAACAAAACATTATGAAAACAGTCTCTGATCTTCTTAAAACATCCAAGAACTAGGTTAAAATAGGGTTATTTCTACAGTTCTATTTGACTGATCTGTTTTGTAAAGTTATAATTTTGTTTTACATAAGCATGAAAAAACTTCTAATTCATCTCATTGAGAGCTCAGGCCTACTGCCTTTTACATGTGAGGTGAAGTACCAAACACCATCTTTGTTAAACCCCACAGCCTCAGCCTCCGAGAGATTTGAGAGCTAATCTCTTAGTAGATTTCCTTTCAGAGCACACCTATTTTGAACAGCAACCAAACAGCATAACATAATCAATAAGTGCTTTACTATGTTCCACCTTAATGGAACTGGGTCTTGGTAGGTCTCTGTCCTCACTCATTTTCAGATATCATGTCTTTTTGCTTCCAGTGGCGTTGTATCATGCTCTTAATTTTATTTTAGTTTTCTTTCTTTTTCTTTTCTTTTTTTTTATTTACTGTATGCATACATGTTTTCCAGGAATAAAATGGAAAGTACATGCAAGTTTTCTGGACAACTGGAGAAATCTCAAAAAGAAAATTGTGAGTGACCCAAAGGACTTCTCTGCAGCAGATGACTCCTAATTCACAAAAGATTATTCTAAGGGAAACCCAGCACACACTGTTTTGGAAATACGGATAACAAGGAGCAGACCCATCTTGCGTTGCCATGGGAATATTTTTGTAATATGTCTGGACAGTGTAAAAGTATTCATGAGTCATTTCTAACCACATTATGAAAAACAGGAAAGAATAGGACTAATATGCATGCTTTCTGAAGAAAATTATTCAACTTCAATACATAGATAATTTTAGAACACCTGACAGAAATTACTCTTGGTTTACCACAAAATAGACAAACACTAAGAAAGTTTTGAATAATTGATGTTTCAAAGCAGGACAGTACCACAAAAGAAAAATTGCCTCCCACGTACTCTACCAAGGTCATTTCTGTAGCGGAGGGTGAAACTCACAACACTGCTACTTCATCAGCTTTCCATTACTGTTGATGTCTGATAGGCCCTGATTTACCTCATTCTATACTCATTTCAATGGGTCACAGGGCTGGCTTGTGTGAAGATGGAAACACTTAAAAGGTATTAACAAAAGCGCTGTCAATAGTAAAGGAGAAAGGGTCTAACCACTCTGCAGGGACACTATAGAAAAAAACACTGAAAAGAATCCTTACTTTAGCACCCAGTGGGAGCTACTAGTCTTCCCTCCAAACATTTAATTTAGTGCTCTATTTTCTTTCATTATTACTCAATATAGAATTGCATATTGCTGTAGTTACTGTTCATTATTAATACCATTTCTTTCTTTCTGCTTTTGTTTGGTTTTAGATTTTTTAGACATTTAAAGTTTTGAGTTCTGCAGTAAGCTTAGATAGCAGACTGTCTCAGCAGCCCCTCCCGTTTTATTTTTTTCTGAAGCTGCTATAAGCACATTCTCTTAAAGAATTTAACACTCATAGTATTTTTGATTTTTTAAATTTGAAATTCTAAATTATCACTAATGCTTAGTTCTAATTTGTATCTTCATTCTATAGTGGCATGTATCATTTTCTTTGTTTTGAGGTTTTTCTATTTTTTTGTGTTTGTAGTACAAAAAGCTTATTGGGTCTTCTATCTACTTCTTATATCTATTAGCTCACCAGAAAGTGCAACATTTGGTGTTTTTCATTCCAGTGGAGCAATATTCTTACTTTCACAGTGCAAGTGCTGCCTCATTTCTGATTTTAGCTCTCAGAATTTGCTTTAAACATGAATGACACATTATTTTTAAAAAGCTTGGGAAGAATAGATTTTTTACCCAACTACAAAGTTTCCATGATTTTCTTGCCAAATAATTCAGCTCAAGCACACTTTTCATTTTCATAAACGTAAGTTCCTAATCATTATCAAACCTCTCAATGAGTCTAGGCAGAATCTTAATTTATGTAATTCATATCTGCTATAAGTCTTGGAATTCCAGATCCCCATAAATCATTGTAATTTTTACAGCTCATTTAAATGTCAATAGATTTTCATTTTTGCTTCATAATACCTGCAAAATTCTTCTAACTGCTATTGGAATTTTTCAGGAAATATATTTCAAAGGTATATACCCATACAAAAAAAGCCCCGTGATTTATCCTGATTTAATGAAGCACTGTCCTCTGACTGCACTGGATTTGACTTTAATGATGCTATACAAAGGCCAAATTTAATTTTCAAGGAAAGAAGAGATCAGTCCTAAAACTTCTGTGTTTCTCCTGAAATGTGAAGACCGTGTCTTCCCCTTCGGTGCTCAGCACAGTTCTTAATAGGATGATGTTTTACCTTAATTATGTAAGACTAGGAATAAATTTGCATTCTTATGTTTACATCTACTTTCAAGTCATCACCAATGTATCTAAGTCAATCTGCTACAAAAATATAGAAGACAAAGTATGTAGACTATCAACAGTATCATTTTTTAAGATGACTGTAGCATACACAAGAATATTGGAGAGACAGAAGGACACAGAAAAGAGCAAGTATTTTCAACTTTAAAGATTGCACATGACATTCATCAATTATCAATATAAATGCTGAGACTGTATAAGCTGATGACAGAAAAATAAACAGCAAAAATTATCGATTGATGATACAACAGCTACTGTATTCATGAAAACAAGTCTGGGGTAGTACTATTTGACCATCCATAGATTCATCCGAGTAATGCAAACTTTTTTCATGTATGAATGTTTGATGAAAGATTCAAAATTACTATTATTCAATATCATTATTCTCAGAACTGATTCAAGCAGTTCTAAATGGAACATAAAGACTGAGATCAATCTTTCAGATCCCAGACAATTTGAGGGAAATATAAACTGATAGCAAGAATATAAGACTTAAAATATTCTCTTTAAGACCTCCATTCTGAACTATTTTGGCATTTGTCCCTCTTCCTAACCTGCTCAACCTTCAAGGTCAAACAAGATCATGACTTAAACATTATTAGGATGGTGAGAAAGAAATGTTGTGGGACTTTGATGGAAGGATTATAGGAGACCAAATTAAGACAAGAAAAATGAAAATATAATTTAGTCCATATTCCTTGTTTATGTATTTGGCACATTTTAACATTCTCTGAGAAATTATAACAGATATGGTATGAGTTGAAAAGGTAAGCCAAGAATTGTCTTAATTATATTAAAGGAAGAGGAAAAATGTGGTCATAGAGAAAAAGTAAAAGTAAATCAAGACAACATCATTCAAAATGAAAAAAAAGTGGATATAGCCTATTTTATGAGAATCTATAACTGTAGTTAGAGCTGCAGATCCAAATAGCATGGCAAAAAGTTACAAGTAGCTGTGACAATATACACAATGCACATCGCTTTGACAGAGAAATCAGCCTTAAAAGAGTGTCTGAGAGAGAGAAGCCTTGAAGTACCTTCTATCTGAACTGTTCTGCCAGATGGTTAATTACTGCTTTTCCTTCCTTACACTTGAAATATTTGGTAATATCCTTTGTTACAACTTGAAATCTTGAGGAACCCTTGACGTTTTTTATTGAGCCTGATTCTTTCCTGCTCACATCCTGATAGTTCCCACTTCCATGGTGTTTATGGTTCTTTCTGAGGTAAACTTAGGGTGAATTTATGCACTTGGGGAAGGGAAGGGTGAAGAGGTACTACAGTTTCAGGTGGCATCCTCCATCTTTCTGATCCTCCCTAGAGGAGCACCATGTACCCCCTCATGTTAACTTTTCCTTTAAACATGGTACCTCAGCCTAAGGGTAGATCTCTGTCTTAAAGCATACTTAACCTCTCTCCTAGAGAAAAGAAGCGCTACCTTGCCTGTTTCATGACTGTCACACTAGATGAAACGTATTTGGAAATAGGAATGGCATCCTGACTTCATTACAGAGTCTTCTGGAACTGTACTTGGTAGTATCACAACTACTGTGGTATCCCTGGGACTGGGAAGATGCCATGGGCTTTCCCTAGTTGCTTGTATCTCTAAGGCTCACATAGTTCATCCAAATGAGTATTTAATTTGGAATAAGATTACAGGACACAAGATGGACTGCTCAAGTCCAGAAAAGCTGCTAATTGATTTTCCTCTCTTTGCAGACTGCCTCTAAAAATCCTGAGAGATTTTTCACTCAGAATAAAATCACTGTAGAATTATATCATTCCCTATGTATAAATTCAACGTAGTTAAGAAACAGCAAAACAAACTTGCCAGAACCTTGTAGCTGGGTGATGCGGGTAGTAATGTCACATGAGTCTAACCCTGCACACCAGTTAAAGGCAGCAGCCTGTCTCCCCACAGTATCGATGGTATCAGGGAGCAAACTCATCAATAAGACAGAATTACATTCCCATAAAACTGATGCTAGAAAGGGGAAAATTAGAGACACTGAGTTGCTTCTGACCACAGTCAATTGCTTGACTTCCTTGATTTATCCCAGAAGGTTAGTTGTAAGTCAATTTACAGCCAAACCACAGTATCTTACATCAGTAGAGTAGCAGTTCTAAATGTTAGTCAAATACAGATAATTTCTGTCTCCTTGACAGACTCTCCAGTTGCTTAGGTGTTCTTGGTAAATTAGTGACTGAAGCAAATAAATGCCTGCAAGGCTTGGCATTTTTGATTCACGTTCACATTACTATCTTTATGGTTATTAATAATAATATTGTCAGAAAGAGTGGAAACAGAGAAAAGTCATCAAGGATAGGAGCCTTATTAGTTAATTAATTTTGATGTCTGTGGCAGAGAAGATTGTTTACCTTCTAACAGCATTGTTTAACAGATAAACAGCATTTTGCTTCCACAGATCACAATGAAATGGCTGTATTCAAGGTCAAAAGATCAAAAAATACATGCTATAATGAGTGGCATTTTCAAAATGAGCAAACAAGATTTACATATGATCCTCAAATGTAACAATTATATTTCAGTGATGCTTACATCCATCTAAGAGTGAGAAAAAAGAAATTACTGTAAGGATGGCTGATATAAATAATCAAAAAGTCATATATAGAACCAAAAGAAAACAAATTATGCTTTGTAAGTAATTCAGTATGATGAATTCTTTTGGCATTCTGGAAGGTTTTTGCTAGTTTTCTTTATTCATTTTTTCATACTGTCAGGAAAAATATCAAAGAATGTTATATCCCAAATATTAAAAAAATCAACCTTTAAAAAATCATAAAGTTGACTTAGAAATAATGAGAGTAAAAAAAAAAAACTTATTATACACATTCTTTTTTCATCCTTTAATTTCTTTACAGGAGATTCCCACTGAATGTCAAATTTTATGCTGTGATCATAGAAATAAGAACTTTATTTTATTTTGTCAGAAAGCCATAAGGCACATAATCACTTCACTCAAGGAGCAGCGGATACAAGAAAAAACATTTAATCTTGTGAGCAAGACCTGTGTGCAAAAATAGGAATGGACACTGTTACACATGTCTTCCTTTATATCTAAATTCAAACTTTAGCCCTATAGGTTTAGACCTAAATATTTGAGGGTCTTATGGTGTCTTGATACTTCCTCTGAAGTGGCCATCATTATGTGAAACTGCTAAAAACATCTCTTAATTATTCTGTTCCTTAGATGAGGTTCTTAATCTACAAGAGGAGAGCCAGATGGCACTGGAAGAATTCTTAAAATATGGTGCATAAAACAAATTTCTGCTCTCGGTTTCTAATTGTTGGTATGCTTAGCTTATGCTTTGCTATAACTTATAGTCTATTAACAACAGCAAAGAAAGCTTTACTAGAGGAGAACATAATGCTTGGCTTTATAAATCACTGGCAGCAACAGTAACATTGAAGGCCTTCAGTTCTGATTAAAGAGTGGAATTATAATTCCCACCAGGACCAGAAATGGGCTCTGTAAGGATAGCGGAAACCACAGAGTTGCAGACAGACTCCTAACAGAAGTCCCCTGTAGTCTTCTAATAATGCTTCAAAAGGAAAAGATGATTTCTTTTTTTTTTAAATATTGACTTTGTGAGATGTTGTGCAAGCTCAGATGATGACAAAAAATGTAATGACAAAAAAGGAGGACTGAAGGAAAAAAAAAAAAAAAAAAAAAAGCCTTGCTCAAATACAGGGATGTAACAGGGTGGAACCTATGTAAAGGAATTTATGTCTTATGAGGTTTATATTTCCATAGAAAAAAATAAAATATAAATGCAAATGAATTTCAGTTTGTCAGTAAAGTATTTTTCAGAGATAATTATTACTCATACTTGATGAATTCATATATTGACCTATTTCAAAACATATTCTGTTTAAAATTATATTTTAACTCACTTGAGATAATTATTAATTAACAGATTCATATAGTAATATTTATTTTACTTTCTTAGTTGCTCCTGATTTGCAAGGCTGAAAGTCAAACCTTATGGAAGGCAGCTTTGGGGATAGGGAGAGCTTTACACATCATTTTCTGCTTGCAGTAGTTCACAGAAAAAGTCTGCCTCACAGAATAAAATACGATGCACTAAACAATAGTATATTCTGAGGCAGATCTCAAGGGTTATTATCATCTGACATATTACTCTTTTTTCAGGACAATCGTTGACTATTTGTTATCATTGTTAAGCTAAGGGTACTGTTCATAATGCCAATATGAATCTCAAGTAACTTTCATTTTAGTTTAAATTAAACAATACACTGGTTTCATGAAAATTTATTCCTCTTACAAGAAAAAGAAAAAAGATATTTGTGAAGTTTCTTCTCTGTTTTAGTTTTAGAAATTTTTGGTTTAGCTTCCAGTCTCTTAGACCAAGTATTACCAAATATTTGTTTATTAAAAAAATCATAGAATTTAACAAGACTATCACAAGCATCAGAGTAAAAGTATCTTAACAAAATTTGGATAAATTTCTTGCAAAAACCCTGTAATTGCAATATTACGATAGTACATAAGCTAAGAAATTTGCCAATGTAGTATTTTATAAATGTTAAAAAATCAGTTGTCATTTTTCAAATTTCAGAGGCCAAATGTCAGAAAATGCTGAACAATCACTCTCTGTAAACTTAGCTTTGCTGTAAATTCTCAAATTAAGCTAATCATTTGTTGAAAACTTAGCTTAAGAATTCTAATTGCATTTTCTGTTGACCTGTGTCTGTGTTAGTCATCTAATTTCTTGTATTTCATTTGGTAGTGGTGCTCCAGTACATCTTCAGCATTATTTGTTTTACCATAAATTCTGAAGAAGTTTTGAAATAACAGAAAAAGTTATTGAAGGGTGATCTTTCAAATGACTGTCTGTATAAACAGGCAGTTTGTATAAAAGCTGTAGGGTGAAAGATAGTCTTCAGGAATAAATTTAGTATCTTAATGCAGGATGTATGATCAATGATTCTCTATCCCTTTTTTCTAGACTAGGAATCTCTTCATTCTCGTAAGGCCTAAGTTTAAGTCATGATCTCTTTATTATTGTAATATATGGAGAAATTCCTGCAAATTTGAATGCATAGTCTAGGCAATTTTAGAAGATTTAAGTCTGAAAATTAGCCACATAACGCATTTTTGGAATAAATGTGTGAGAACTGATCAAGTGATTGTAAATAACAAGTTCTCTTTCATATTTTTCCAACTATTTTACTTCAATACAGAATCTTATGATTTGTAGTTTGAACTTTTTTGTAAAGAATTTATTAGTCATGACTAAGCAAACTATAGAAAATATGTAGCACTCATTACTTATGAGATTTCTAAAGTGTTTCTCATGTTTTGTTCTTTTTATTTTTGTTTTTTTAATATTTTTTGAAATTAGAGTCTCACAAATTATAACTAAAATAAAAGGTTGAAACATTCTGAGCTACAAATGCTAAATAAACACTGGAGAAGCTAGACTTTTTCCACCACTTTAGCTGCTAATTGTGCAGGTCAATAAGCCTGACTTATCATTAGCCATATTTTGAAGAACATGAAGCCTGTTTCCCATGGGATCATTTATCAGTATTAGAGCACTTCAGCTCAGTGCAAAGCCCATACACTGTTCTGACTTGTGCAAGGGAGGATATTCTTTTATCAAACAACGATTAGTATTAAGATCTGAAACCACAGCAGCTGCCTACTATAACCTTAAATTCCCTAAGGAACAGAATGGCATGGTCTGTTCCTAATACTAGCACTGCTATACCCATCTGCAGGCTTTGCTTTATAGCAAATATGCAAGTATATTTTGGCCTTCACTGTAGCAATGCCATTACATGTACATTGGTTTATTATTCTTCTAGTGGGTAGCGTAGGATATTATCCAATCTCGGTTAAAAACAACAAAAACAAAGCAAAACAAAAAAAAAGTCCCTAAAAATTTGAGTCTGGCAGATGATCTTTCTTTCTTGTCCTATTCTGTCCTAGAAAAACATGTAGGATAGAGAATGGGAGCAAGTATTAAAGTCACCTCCTCAAAAAACACAGGGAAGAAAAGGGGGTATATCACTATATTTCTTTTTAATTAGTGGATTATAATAGACATATGGGAGTGGAAAACCGAGCATGAATTAGAAGGCTAGGTCAGGATATGGCCAATGTGCTGTCATTTGGAGTCTGTTGAAAAAGTAGACACAGAAGTCTGGAAGCAAGGGAAAAGGAGGAAACATCTTCCGAGATATTTTTACTCTTTCAACATGAAATAAATAAATATCCTTTCCTTCTAATCTTTCCAAAATTATATATGCATCAACTACAACTAATGCAACACTTCTGTATGCTGACCTGAAAGACCAAACCTTAGGAAGGCAGGTTCACATCTAGTTTTGCAGTTAAGCTATATGAATGTTTATCCTGATCTTGGTCAACTGAAGACATGTGTGCTAGTATTCAAACCTTAGTTCTTCTCTGAAGTTAAATGTAAGTTTACTTTCCTGGCCTTGCCTTACAACTTTTTGTAATTTTATCTCTAATCTTATGACATGCATTATTTCATATTTCACTTTTTATATAGTTTATACAGTACTGTACCTCCTGGAGGCAAATAGTTATATTAAGCATATCTCTTATTCTAGGACGAGTTAGTCTCTATCACTCCTGGATATGGAGAAGGAATAAAAGTATATATAACTTATACCTATTTTGAAGATGTATCAAAAGCCAAATAGTAAAATACCACTACTTGTTTTAATTTTTTTTTCAAGACAATCTCTGTACTTTAGAGAGCTCTAACTAATGACTTACTTTTAAAGATAACACTGATAGTCCTACATTTTGTTACCATAAGAGTTTGTAGTGCACTTATTTTATTCTTTTCACATCCAGATCCTTTTCCAGTTCCTTCCTTCAATAAATTATAATCACCTACTTTAATCCGCTTCTGGGATTAGTAAAGAACCTGTGCCACAGTGACTTTCTCAGTTCTCCTTCCTCAGAGCTGTAAATATATGTATATGTATACATATTTATATTTATATTTAGATTTGTATTTTAACTCATAGTACTAAGCAAAGCAAAGCAAAGAGGTCTGTTGCCGCTTTTCATGGGGTGAGTCTATACAGGCCCTGCAGTGAGGTATCACACATAAGAGTGGTTCCAACAAAATTAAACCATGATTAATGCCAAATAGCTGTTTTCCTAGGCAAAATTTATTCAGACCACAAAGCTAATACACCTATATACTGTAGGCAGGTTTTACTTCCGAGTAGCATCATATGCAACATATTTATGTGCAAGTGTGTGTGTGTGTGTGTGTGTGTGTGTGTGTGTGTGTGTGTAGGCATCAGAAGTATTTATAGTATAAAAATTCTCTAAGTAAAACAACATAATGAGAACATTTGTTTAATAATTTGGCACTCTGAGCACTGAGGCAGACCATACTGGGTTAAAGTAATAAACATGATAAACTTAAATAATGTAGTTGACTCCATATTCTAGATAAATTTATACATTCTCATGCTCCATAAATCAGTTCTATCCATTCTTTTTCAACTTCTAAATCTATTCCTAATTTTAAGTGGCATTTTCTACATTTCCTATTTCATAACCTTTTCCCATAATTTCTTCTTTTTTGTGTGTGTCCATCTCCTGTATTACTTCCCTTTACAATTTTCTTAAATTGGTTTTCTGGTTGAATTGCTATTCACCAAATAATCTCACAAACGTCTTATTTTTACAACATTTAGGAAGAAGTCATCGAGAATAATCAATATCTGAAATTTGAATCTTATCTCTGATTGAATACATGAGGCATGTAGTATATTTTGTTCCAGAACTAAATCTGGACCAATTTATATTTTGGTCCAAATAATTGTGTTTACAAAAGTCTATGAATATACTTCCTTTAAATGAACTCTCTGAGTGAACAATATGCTAGTAGGCCATTTTATGTAACTATTCAGAGACAGAAATACAGAAAGTTATAACTGAAGAGGAATACTTTATTTATAATTTTGAGCAAGGATTCATTACTGTTTCTTTTATCATTTGCTCTACTCAAGTTTCAGCTATCAGAAAGAGAGATGCTTGTGCTATGGAAGTTTTGCTGAAATCGTAGAAACTGCCAAGTATGACAGTTCATTAGGAATATAGCAATTTTTCTGTTGTCACTTGTCAAATCATCTTTCAGGTATCATAATAATAAATATTATTTCCAAATAGTAAATGAAATAATCACCAATATAAAGCTGTATTCCAACCTATTCAAACAGACTCTAAAACCTAAAATATGTAACTATCACATCCTGAGGCAATTCTATATTTAGCATAATAAATGTTAAAAGAATCCAAGGTTATTAGAACGAGTCATTTAAATAACATTAATCCTCAGCTTAAAAGTCATCTCAGATATTTTGAATCTAACTTATTCTCAGCTAGCTTTCAAGTTCTAGTATATTATATTCTGACCTGAGTTGCAGGAAAGAAATGCAGATAGCAGCATAAGTACAGCAATAAGAATATCTGAAAATGCCAGTGAAGCAGAACAAGTCTTCTGCTCTCTGTTGGCACAGAGAAGCTGCTGGAAAGTTTACAGATGTATAAATCTGAAGAACCATGATCTGCAGGAAATTAAGTTAGACAACTTGCATTGACCAAGTGCCTGATCCTAGCAAGTGCAGTACCGGGTCGCTGGGGTAAATGAGAATTATTCACAGTGATCTATTGCTCATTAAATAAAGTTCTTAATGAATAACTTTCTCTTGCCATCATCTGTCACTGAAATGAACACGAAGCTTTGATATAAGTGGCGCTTTAGTGGCCTTGGTCATTTTCAGAATCATGCAGTCAGGGTGTATGAGCACAGCTGATGTGTTTTTTTAAAGGATATGTAACATCACTCTTAATGATTTCTGACTTTGCAGCTACTATGTCATGAGAATCCTTGTCAGAGAAAGAACAAAACAAAACAAAACAAAACAAAACAAAAAAAAAGCCAGTCTCATTTCTTTCTTTCTAAAACCAGTTCAACTGTTCTGTATCGAAAAAGCAGTTGAAGGCAGTTGAAAGCCCAGCTATAAGCATGTAGGCAATACCTTCGCCTGGAGAAGTCACTGATTGTTCAAGGCATCACTTTTCAAGAAAGCTATGGCCAAACTGCAGGAAGTATAGAGTAAGGAACAAGTGAGATCCAAAGTTTCACTTGAGACATCACAGCTATGAGGATGGACTGAGAGAAGTATGGTTGTTTACTCTGAAGAAGAGTATACGGACAGAGTATATGACAACAGTCTTCAAATGTGCAAAATAGTGCTGCAAAGACAAAAAAAGAATGGAAAAATCATTTCTAGATCTCAGTTCATAATAAGGCTAGAAATAAATGAAATAAATTGTAGCTGAAGTTATTTAGTTTAAACATTGTAAAAATGTTTCTAAAATAAGCCCTATAACGGATTGCCTGGGAAAATTATGGAATATCTATTACTAAAAAGTTTCTAAGAAGTTTGGCAAACATCAATCAGGAATAATGAGTGTAGCTGATTCTGCTCTGGGAGTGGACAACTTGCTCTAGTGGGGAATCTGTCCCAGTAACAGAGTTATTTTGGGTCATCTACTGAAGACGGTCTCTCTACTCTTTCTCTCTCTCTCTCTCTCTCCCCACCCTCTGTATCAATTACTCACTTTGCTTTAGATATACAGTGGTTTTAACAAAGTGGTGATGTAAACTTACGCCTGCCTGAACAAATTGAGACCAAAGGGATGTAACTGTTCATTATCATTTAAAAGCAAGTGGTGCTTATTAGAACTTGCACATGCACATTTTTGTGTAGGACTAAAATGGATAGAACCAAACAGAGCATGTAACTGAGGCTGGAACCATCATTTTCCTCAATCTCATTATAATAATCATAGAATCATAGAATCAGTAAGGTTGGAAGGGACCTCTGGAGATCATCTAGTCCAACCTCCCTGCTCAGCAGGGTCACTAGAGCATGTTAGACACGGTTGCATCCAGGCGGGCCTTGAAGATCTCCAGAGAAGGAGACTCCACAACCTCTCTGGGCAACCTGTGCCAGGGCTCCGTCACTCTCACAGGGAAGAAATTCCCCCTCACGGTCAGGCAGAACTTCCTGTGCGTCCATGTCTGCCCATTGCCTCTTGTCCTGTCACATGGGACAACTGAAAAGAGTTTGTCCCCGTCCCCTTGACACCCTCCCTTCAGATACTTGTACACATTGATAAGATCCCCCCTCAGGCTTCTCTTCCCCAGGCTGAAGAGGCCCAGCTCTCGCAGCTGTTCCTCGTAGGGCAGATGCTCCAGCCCTCTGATCATCTTTGCAGCCCTACGCTGGACTCTCTCCAGTAGCTCCATGTCTCTCTTGTCCTGGGGAGCCCAGAACTGGACACGAGATGAGGCTTCCCCAGGGCTGAGTAGAGGGGCAGGATCACCTCCCTTGACCTACTGGCAACACTCTTCCTAATGCACCCCAGGACCCCATTGGCCTCCTTGGCCACAAGGGCACATTGCTGGCTCATGGTCAGCTGGCTCATGCTGTCATCCACCAGCACTCCCAGGTCTTTCTCTGCAGAGCTGCTCTCCAGCAGGCCAGCCCCCAGCCTGTACTGGTGCATGGGGTTATTTTTCCCTAGGTGCAGGACTCTGCACTTGGTATCATCAGCAAACTTGCTGAGGAGGCACTCTGTTCCCTCATCCAGGTCATTGATGAAGAAGTTGAACAGGATGGGACCCAGTACTGAGCCCTGGGAGATGCCACTAGCCACAGGCCTCCAGCTAGACTCCACACCACCGATGACAACCCTCTGAGCTCTGCCTTTCAGCCAGTTCTCAATCCACCTCACTGTTCACTCATCCAACCCGCACTTTCTGAGCTTCTCTAGGAGGATGTTAATGGAGACAGTGTCAAAAGCCTTGCTGAAGTCAATAATAATTTGACTGGTAATTCCTGTCGCCAGTGGTCCAGGACTATATGGACCCCATTTTCTTCAGTTTGGTGCTTGTAAGATGCTGTGGTCTACCTCACAGTTACACTATGGGGCTGAGAACTGAAGAAGAAGTGAGGGTCACTTTCCCATCATCAGTCCTTCCATACCACTTTTCAGGTGAGTTTCTCCATAACTGATATCTATATATTATATGAATAAGCCTGACTAATAATAATTTATAGTTTGTGTTGTGCTGGCAGTTTACTCACTCATGAATCAGGGATTCTATGAGGCCAGACACTGTACAAACTGCAAAGATGGTTCATAAACTGAATCACTTTTTTTCTTCTTTTTAACTATATTCACTGCACAGCACAACTGCGACGAGGCAAATAAAAAGGTGTAGTCAAAAGCTATCATTTTCTATACCTCTTCATTGAGTGGGGTTGCATATAGAGATAGAATTACGCTCTGTATTCTGTCAGAAATAATTTCCAGCATTTCAATGGAAACCTGTGCAATGATGCAGGCATTTCAGGGACTTAAACTTTTATGTCTACTCATAGGCAGTAAAGACTGCCTGGGTAGTTTTTAGACCTCATGTAATTTTAGTGTATGTTGTGTAACCCCACAGTAATCAATTTAAGTTCCTTTCAAATCCATTGGACAGAAATAGTCACTTACAGAAGGTGATCCATCCTGTCCTAAGGAAACTGTCTAAAGTGTCTCAAATAGGTTAAGTCACTGGGCCTTCGGAGGTGAATGCCTCTTTCTTTGACTTCTGGGAATTCCAGGATATCTCTCTTGAATTCAAACAAAAAACTCTTAAGATGGTCTAAGCTGGCTGCTGTCCTCCTCTGCCCCTCTTAACTCTCTCCTCATCTACTCCTCACCCATAAGACTTTCTAGAATCAAGAACATTCCTTACATGGTGAAATGAAAAAAATGTCACAGTTCTTAAAGAAAAAAATGACAGCTAGATTTTTAATCCTTTTTTTTTTTTTTTTTTTTTGGGGGGGGGGAGGGGGTTTTTGCAACAAAGTAATATTTTGGCATTCACAGCATAAATGTCATTGTGGAGGTGTTTGCATGATCCAAATGCCTGGACAACCCCAGATGTTAAGATCACCATGCTCAGTGGGTGCTTTGGGCTTCTGTGAGGTAGTTACGGAGGGGCACTGGGAAATGTCTAGCTGTTTATTGACACTCTGTACGTGTCTAGTAGTATGATTTATTTGTTATATTACCAATATTGATCCTGAATATATAGTTCACTGTGGGTTAATTAAATGTCATTAATAAATTAATAAACTGCTTTGATCCTGATTTTGGTTTAAATTATATGAACTGACTAGTTTTTCCCTATGACTGCCTTTCCCAGGTATGTATGCTTAGCAATCAGTTACAATTAGTGGTGAATTCTCTGTACAGAGCACAAATAATAAACATAAGCATTGTTGATACTTGACATAAATGGTGAGAACTTTTAAATGTTTTAACGTTTATGCTGAAAATGCAATAACTAGAACATTCACAAAGTAGTGTGAAAGGCTTGAGATGCAGAGGATTTTACCTCCACGTTTCTCTCATCTATATTCACAAGACTATTAGACATAATAATTTTTAATTAATATACACCATTAATCCTGACACTAGCATGAAGACATAATATTCACAGAAATAGTATAACTGTAGCTCTGTGTTATTCACTGTATTCTGGTGAAGTTTCTTTTTTATTTCTAGTATTTTTTTCCTTTCCATGTTTTAAGATAATTTATCTGAACAGCTGAATTTTATTTGGTCCTGTATTCATATTATTCATCCAGAGTTAGGACTCTTAAAAAAATATATATATTTTTTGCTTTCTAGAATGAAAACCAGACCTATTCAAAGATTTGACTAGTAGTTTAAGAAGAAACATGCTTTACCACACTCCAGAAAGAGGAATACAATGCTTAATTTGTTGCAAAAATAATTACTTTCATTCAAACAAAAAAAGGAAAAAAAGCAGAACAATTGATGTTTTGCCAAACACTGCCTTCCACAGAATTTTTAAATGATTAAGGAAAGAATTAAGTCTCCCAGTTTATTCAATTTTAGCTGTGATAATATCAGCCACAGGCACATAGGCATAGTGTATGTATATGCATATACTTGCATATACATGCCCATGCATATATACATGCCCTGGAGATGAGGGGAGGAAAGTAGCTAAATTTATAGAAAGGAGGTTTTGTGAAATAAAATATTTTTCCTTAATATTTGCAGAAACAAAAACAGAAAACTATTGTATGTGCAACACTCCCTCTTGTCTCATATTTTTCCAGGACCAGCAAGAGGTGTTAGTTAAGTGGGTGCTGTAGATCATGAAAAGTGAACCTTTAGGAAAACCATAATGAAGTCATATTCTAGACACCTGCTGTACACTAATGCATTCTTTATTCAGTTGGGCATTGTAATGTATCTAGATAATTAGACTATACAGCAGTGCAGTGAAAAAGATTAAAGCAAAACAAACAAGTATAAAACAAAAAAAAATTGAACATGATCTCTAGTATTGCCAGCAATATGCATTCCACACTTGAATCAGGACCCTGAATTATGAGAGGGGCTTAAAGATGATGCATTTTAATAATATAATAAGATGAGTTTTTATTGACCTCTTACCTTCTGAAGCTATAACATTAATACTTATTTATTTAATAGTGTTGTTCAATTATTTAATTGATTATTGATTATTTGATTATTATATCACAAATTTACATTAGCCTTGCTAGAGTAATGCCAGAATGTATTTTCAGGCTTTTGCGTCCGATAATGCAATAAAAAAAAAAAAAAAACAAAAAATAAAAAAAAAAACATGAAAGCTAGAAGCCCATTTTGATCTTGGAACTACACTAAAAGAGGGGACCTGATTTTTGTGGTAAGTAAATAAGTTATACTTTTTATTCTTCAGAAATACACAGACACTCTTCAGAAGAAAACGACAAATCCACAAACCATCTTACTGTGTTTTTGTATGGTCCTAAGCCTAGCAAGATATAGCCCTCCTATGACCATCCAGTTCTTGATCAATACGAATTCAACGATCTTATCAGAGTTCACAGCATATAAGATATACTTGTGAATATCTTCACGTGAATATGTCTGTATTGATTAGATACCACAGAGAAGATGATAACTGTGTCAAATATACACATATATCAGGCATTTACATATGTGTATCTATAAGGAACAGACAACACTTGCATACATGCTGCCATATGACATGATATAAATCACAGCTTCTTAACGGGTAGAGATTTCAAAAGACTGCACTATTATAGTTTTTTTTAGTGTTGTTATTATTGCAAACTTAATAGAAGTTTTCTGAAAGAGGCTTTCTTACACTGTCCTGCTGTTATTCTCAAAAAGCATGTGCTCAGCCTGTGAAAGAGGGAAAGATCCAAATATATATCCAATATAGGTTGTATCTAAGTCCACAAACTACGGCCAGATCCAGAATCTTTTACAAAATCTGGAAAATTAGTCCATAAAACTTCTGAATAGATATTGATATATCCTCTTAGTCTTTGAATCAGGCCTTATTAAAATAGTTCATTTCTCTTAAATTTGTCTTCATCAAAATATCTTGGCTATTAAGAAATTCAAAAATATGTAAAAGGAGTATAATAATAGTCTTACTGGGTCAGAAAATATATAGATTTAATAATATCATGTAAATAAAGCTTGTGTCCCTACAACATTCTTTGACAGTGAATTATGTGGATAATAACATACCATTTAAATTAATACTCCCTTTTCTTTGTTCTGGATCCATCAAATGATATCTTTCATGAAGATCCAGCTACAACCTGAGACAGACTATTTAAACAGATTTAGAACAAGGTTATTACTTCCACCATAATAAACATCATCCAATAAATGCAATTAATTTAATATCATGGGCCTGAAGAAATAATTTATAATAGTTATAAAATAGCTGCTGTTTCTCCCATTATTATTAATGTTTTGTTGCTTACAATAACTGTTTTTCTTTCTAAATATAGATTTTTTTTAATAAATAGAATATTTATTTTTCCCTCCTAGATATGGTGTCCTTCAATGCTTCTTTCTCTGAATGCCTCAATTCATCAGCAGGCTTCCTTATTCTGTAAAATATCTTAGATAACTCAGAGCAGACTTTACATTAAAGGTGACTTTATCAACATATTCCAGCTTTCACTTATTTAGTTATAATCAAAAGCTGTTCTGACACATGAAAGATGTTCTTATTATGCAAAAAATATCTGGACTGGCATAATAATTTGAAAGACATCCAACAACTTTACCTCCCAGCCAACACTGAAATGCTTTCTCTTACTACCTTACTGCCTGCTTCTGTATAACCTGAGATTCAATGCAAATACCCACAATGGATTTTTTTCCTTCTCTGCTTTTGTTACACAGCTGCTATTCATAATTCACCTTATTGATATACATCCTCCTATTGATAAATCTGTAGCAGAGAAGACAACAGATAGTGTGGTGTATTCCCTTTTCTTCTAAAAAGAAAAGGCACATAGTCACACACAAAGGTAAAGAAGTAAAAAGTTATTGTTTTTGAGAATATTAATTTAGACATTTAATTTAACCTATGGGCCCACAACCACTTTCTGAGTAGGCCAAATGAGATTTTTTAAGTGAGATTTTAATACATTATTTTCACCTGTCTAAATAAATATTCTTTTCCAGAGGTCATGTGGTTAAACTCTTGTGAGAGATATAGTTTTCTTTTCATTCCCCCAAACTGACACAGATAACTATTGGTTAAATACTCAAAGGCATTTAGACACCAAATTCCTACAGAATACCCAAGCCAAAATACATATTTTGAGTAGTTTGGTGGCGTTACACTGTTTTCAACAAGACAAAGACCGTATTGGTTATGATTACAGGTCAGGATTTTTTAAGTGTTAGAGTTGTCCCCTTCTGTCTAGGGCTGGCATCAAACATTGCAAACTTTCACCTAGAAATTATTTCTTATTTCACATTATCTCCATAATAATAATAGGTATTTTACTAGATAATATAAAGGAAAAAAAAATCCCATCGAGGACATGGTGACAGTAAATAGTGGCAAGAATTTTTACACTTGGAAGTGCTGCCCTGGAACCTTTCAGTGACTTTAGGAGACTACTCAGCAAGACCAGGATGTAGGAAAGATCAGAAATAGTATCCCTCTCCGTGAGGTTTGTTTGATGTTGTAGAACATAAAGAGATTGTTAGAGTAAGATTTACAGCATTAGCTGAAATAGTTATGTCTCTTTCATCCTTATGTTTCAGCCCTCTTGACTGAGAATTTTCTATGACAGTTTCCTAATTCAGTGAGCTGGGAAGATTAAACCTCACGGAGATATGTCTCCTGAAATTTCATAATATCTGGGGGTCTTATAATCTGTGGAGTGATACTAAAATTAATAGGCTTTCTTGTATGCCAGTATAATTAATTCAAGAATAGTCTAAGTTTGTGCTACCGGGAAAGCAACAAAAAATAAAATTAATTAACCAAAAAAAAGTCAGAATTGACACTGTCTTGTTTTGCATCACTCATTCGAAATTTTTGCAACTTACGCCACTGTGTTGGATATACAATTTTTCAACAGTATACGAGGAATGTAGGATATATGTTACTTCATATACTCAGTTTAAAGAAGCCCAACTTTTTCCATGTTTTCCTTTGAAACGTCTGTTTCTATTGTTATGTTTTTGATTTCCCTATTCTATTCCTCACATATAAACAAACTAATCTGGAGTTCTGGAGTTTTTAACAGGTTAGAATCAATTCTTTGATTTCCAGTGAAGGCATACAAAAAGTCATAAAATGAAAGCTATCAATTTACTATAAACTCCATTACAGCTGATCTCACATTCCTTAGCGCTTTATGTAAAACCTTTTCAGTGATAGGAAGAAACTTCAGGTATATTGCAGATGGATTTCACAATGGTCTTGTAAGCTGTTCTCCTTTTGTACATATGGATTTGCATATTCTCTATAAACATAACATTGATGAAACAAGAAAAGAAAAAAGTCAAGCTTTCACACCAACGAGCTGATATCTTTTGTAGTAAATTATATTTGTCAACCCGAAGTAAGAATTTAGAAGAAATAGGAGTCTCCATAGTATCTGTTTTCACCTATTTGTATAACAGATTACCAGGTTATTCTTTTGCAGTTTGTTGTTGTTGTTGTTTGCTATTAATAAAGTGATTTAAGTATGGCTTTATGTGCACATACATACAACTGCAATTTATAGCCAGAAGGTGTAAAGACTCTTCAACTTGGCGATGATGTTGAAAGTGTAGTTTATCCAGCACTAAAAATTATTCTGGAGTGACACAGAACAGTTTTGTTTATAAGACACATGGTTCCCTACAACAAGTCCCTTAGGAAGTCATTTACCAGAAGATCAGAGCAGGACAATGGAATAAATTAAAAAAAAATAAAAATAAAGAAAAAAAATTAAAAAAAGAAAAAAAATATTTTCTGGAGACTTAAATTGGGCCTTATAGGAATTAAATATATGGGCTGTTGCTTATATCACAACAGCTAGAATCAAAGGGATTAGAATAATTTTGAGCTCAGACCTCTTTACTGGGACATTTGTTATGACAGATCAGCTCCAGTTCCACAAAAAGGGTTTACAGACCATGGAATGCATAACAGAATATTCAATAGAACTGAAGAAATTAAACTTTCTCTGCAGTTTTGTAAATGATGGTGTTATTCAGAACTTTAATTTGATGTGGGGCCTAAAAATGTGAAGCTATATAGAAGCTGTTTGATTATGAGTCTTGGTCATGTATGTACCTTAGTCTCAGACTTAACTGTGTTAATGAAAGCAACTGATAGGCTGTCCAGAAAACAGTATTTAAATTCTGTAAAAAAAAAAATGCATTTTGATATTTTATTTCACTGTACTATGGAATGATTTTTCATTAAAAAGGGCATACAAAACAAGAACTATGAAGGCTCCAGGATATCAAATAAATCAGTAGTCAGAGCACTCACTTGACATAGGACCGATCCATTAGTTTCATTTGAAATTTTCAGTGTAGAGTGTTAGATGTTTCCTATCAGAATTGAAATATTTCCACAAACCACTTCAGTTTCAGTAAAATGGATTTCTTGAGAAGGGGAAAACAGGTTTTGTCTTTTAATTAGCAGCTGCAATTGTACCAAAATACTTAAAAGTAATGGCCGTAGGCAGAATTTCTGTGCACAGTATTATTTTCAGATTCACTCTGTGTTGAAATGAGTAACCTAATTTAAACTTTTCCTTTAAATATACTTACTACTCTGTCACGTTTGTCATTTCAAGGGGGAAGTTGTGCATGAAGTGCTACAAAATAGGCAAGAGTCCTTTCCTAGCACTAACTCTATTTGAATTTTACTGAACTTCCCAGAGCCAAATATACTTTTACAATTGATGCTTTATTTGAATAGTCAGAATTATTTTGTAAGCAAGCCATAATACCTTAACATATCTTTGATGTATTGTTATCAATAATTACTATCCTAGAGCACATTGTCAGCTATAGCAACTTATAGCTTATTTTTAAGGAATTTCAGGAATTTGTGGTGTAGGGTAGAATCACAGATCTATCCACAAGACCTATATATCTATCATTCTGTGGCTTGGCTGAATGGTTTGCTCAAAAACTAAGAAAAGGTTTATGGTCTATGCAGACATAAGGGGGCACTCAGGAAAAAAAGGCCAGCTTCTTTTTGACATGTAGAAACATTAAGCATGTAAGCACTGTCAGCCTCCATTTGTTTTGGGTTTTGGGGGGATGAAATCACTGTTCTTAATGTGTATAAAAGAAGAAAGTAAAAATACTGTCAAAAGACAGCGTAAACTATATAGTTTCAACCAGAAATCTTCTCAGAAATTATTTATTTTGGCAGAAACACTGATGAATCAAAAAAAATAAAAGATTTTTTATTATGATAAAAATGTCTTTGGTAAGAGTTTTTCAGCTCTGAGTTACATGGCACAATCTCATTTTCCTCTTCCGTCTGGTTCAGGTCAGGCAGTTGAACATGGGTCCTTGCCTTCCCCCTGAAAGCTAACCACTAGGCTATGCTGTTGCTCTTCAAATATGTAGTTAGATATTCATTAAATATAAAAGAGTGAGAATGACACTAACATAGTAACGAAGGCTCTCAGCGATGATTCAAATGATCCAGACTCGATGTGCAGTTCCAATGAGCTTATAATATGTTATTGTACAAAGTAGAGCAATTCCAATAGAATAAGCTAGTGCTAAGAGAAAAAGTATCCAATAGCCTGATCAACAGAGCAGATAGCCATTGACATATAGACCAACATGCTCATTTGATGGACATCCACTGAGATTAAAACACACAGTCTAAAACAGATCTTGATACTGTTCAGCTGGAGTCAAGTCCTGTCTGAGATGTGGCAAAGAAATAATTCATTTTGTGTTCATAGCCTGAAAGTAGTTTAAAGATGGACATGATTCATTCCCTGATCTTAAAAAGTGCTGAAAATTCTGGGCTAGCTCAATAAAGCATGTTAAATGAATGTATAATTTTAAAGTAGATCTCCCATATATTTTCCAGGAAAAAAAAAAAAAAAAAAAAAAAAAAAAGAAGATTTTTTTCTAGTTTTCATTTATTGTAAAATAAATTGGATGAAAGTGACATATTGGAAGTAATACACCATTGGCCTTGTATTCTTGAAAAGAAAAATAAAAAAGAATTTTTATTTAGCATACCTAGCTGTCAAGTTCCTGGAAAATTAAATTGCTTCTATCTCAGCATTTGACTGACTAGAGAAAAGCAGATTTCTGAGAAAAAGCTAGAGTTTTCATCTTAAATTTAACTTACTTTATATTTTTGGCACATTTTGGAATGACTTTTTGTGGAAGTCTTTCATGTATAGTAAAATCAATTCTTCTAGTTGACTGCACTTTGAATATGTGACTGTTCTCCAGATTTTTATTAGAAAACACTAGTACTTTTCTGTTTTCCTGGTTTGGGCCAAATATCTCAGCTCTTTGGAGTCTGGATCCCAGATACCCTAATATAAGCGTAGTAAGACTACAAATGATAGGAAAGGATTCAAGCATAAGATAAGAATTTTTTCAACACTCCAGTGTAATTTACTTAAATACTAAGTTGAGTAGGCATTGTATGGCTCGAGACCAGTATATATATTTTTGTCTTGGAGTATATGTATCAGATGAAAGGCATTAGTGAATACCCTCAGAATGCTTCTTTTGTAGGGAGTCACAGAATTGGTAAGACCAATAGTCTTTTGAATTGTCTTTCAGTAAAATGGAAAAAGAAAACAAATGGCTCTTTAAAGAACAAGATAACTGAAGAAAATACCAGATGTAATCCAGGTGTTTTGTGAGGTTTCTCTAGATTTGTTTGTAAATGCAAGGAATTCTTTTGCATGCTATATAGTTATATCTGTAGGGAAAATTTTGGCATGCTATTCATGCCTTAAAGAAAAAAAAAAGGAAAAAGAAAAAAGAAACAGACAGGTGATAAAGCCAGCAGACAGTTAAAAAAAAACAGTTTTGACCTAGTCAGGAGTGGAAGGACAGAGCTTAGTGCAGAACAGAACCATGGGAATATCAAGTTTGACAACTGTAAGCAAGGAAAATGCCTGCTTTTGTTTCTTCATGCTATGTTAAAGTGAAAAAGTTTTTTATAACAAAGAAGCGCCTATCTCATATAATGAATAGACACCAACAACCTAATGAACACCAAGCTCACAAACTAGTTAATGGTTTGAACTAAAGGGCAGGAACATATTCTAACATGCACTCACATTACTGAAGAGACTGATAACACCATCTTTTACTACTTATCCAGCACTTCATAGTATAATATGTGTAATATCTTGTTTTCAATAACCTGCAGCTTCATTGCAGTGTAATTGTTCACAATGAACAAGGACTAGATCTGTAATCTAGAGAGGCAGGAAGGGTAGAAATTAGCTCCTAAATTTAACAGTAAAACTTGGCAGTCTCAATGTCATGCAGAATTGCCTTAGACACCCTTGGTGAATGCCCAGATGAGGTTGTCAGACCAGCCATAAGTTCTATATGAAAAACTAGTAGCTTTCTAGATTGGCAGAAAATCCTAGGAGTCATTACCCCCAAATCTCAAGATGTCTACAAAGACCATCCACCTTTCAGATTGGTGTCTGAACTTCTGCTCTAGTCAATGGAGAAATAGTCAGTAAGGTCAATGGAGAACCAAGAGAAATCCTGTTCATCCCTAGCTTCATCCTGGGGCTCGGTTCAGTTGGCTGCACAGAGATACTTAGATCTTGTCAGTTAGAATCTCTAATAATAATAATGTGTTATATCTGTGGGTCTTCATTGCAGTAAGGTGTCTCAAATAGGACTCTGACTGTGTATAATGAGACAGTTGAAGACCTCCTGGCTGATGAATCCCACCCTACCTGACTAGGCAGAAAGCCTGAGACTGGAAACAGTGGAAAGAAATCAGGGATGAACAGACAGGTTGTGCAAAGAAATAGGGATACTTGTAGTAAGTCTGGCTTACCACCAAGCAGGTGCTTTCACATTGGTAATGGATAAAGGATAAACGGAAAATGAGTTAAGAGCTGAAATGGATGAACAGTTTGACTGTGAGTGAAGAATGGCAACTCGCTAAGGGGGAAAAAAAGTAGGAACAAGGCTTAAAATGAGAAAGGCTGAATAAGAGAGCTGAGGGTGGCACTATAGGTAGGAAATGTAAGTTGCGGCAAGAAGAGCAAAAGTAAAACATAAACAACAATAAACTCCAAAAGTTGTTGCCTGGAAATTTGTAGAAGAGATGAATACTACTTAATCTGGAGCTAGTATGAAGAAGAAATGGAACTGGGACATTGGCAGACTGGTAAAGTGGGAATAGAAAGTGTTAATCTTCCAAAGACATGGCAAGATAATACATTCTCACAGAAGTGCATGCTCATCAAGAGTCTGGAATAATGCCCTCAGCTGAAAATCTTAGCATTGCCCTGTTTTGAGCAAACATCTATGAAATCCATTTGGCAAAGTGTCCCAGACTCCTGCAGTGCTGGCATCCGCATAGGGGACTATTCCCACCTGCTGCTATCACTTACTCCATTTGATGGAGTGTCAGAGGTCCACGCAGTTCCCCCAATGACTGCAGCCAAGTTGTCAGATAATGTTGTGCGACAGGCTTTCTACTTTTCCAGTTTGTCTTTCTGGTGAACGGAAATTGTACAAATAAGTCCTCCTCTTCTCCCAGCCCTTTAAAACACTGTGAAGCTCCCAAACCAACCCAGAGTATATGCACTCTGACTTTGCTACATTATTTTCTCATAGATATAAGCAATTTGTTTAAGCTAAACTTTTCACAGATGGTTACCATTTATCTGGTCCTTATCTCATGCGGATGATTTTTATAAGCACATGTGAACTGCATTTTGAACACTGAAGAACTGTATAATGCCTTGAAATACTCATAATATTCTGGAAAAGGGAAAAGCCATAGGTATCTCATCTGATTTACTAAATTATTGGACACACTATTCCTCTTCTTCTCTTTGCCTCAATTCATGAAGCCTAAAAATAGAGATAATAAAATTACTTTCTCTAGAAGAATATTATAAATATGTATGCATATATTTCTTTGTGATACACGAAGCAGTTCCAAAGTTTGTCACAGGGCAGGAGATGCTTCTGGCACCCAGGAGCATGAGATAGGTACTCCTCGTGTCAGATCATTGGCAGTGGTATTTGGTGAGTATATTATCTACCAGGTTTCTCTAAACTAAGCACAAGACTCTAGAAAGACCCTACCCAACCAACACGCCATGCAGTGACATGACACCTCTGTTACTCTGTCATCCTCCAGGGCTGACTGGCAAAACAGAAATCAGGAATTTGAGGAGAGGAAGGGGGAGAAAAACCAGAATATTGCTTTATGAATACTGGGGGGATGTCAGTGTAAGCTGCAGGGGTTGAAAGATAAGAACAACTGGATGAGTCTGACAGTGTAGGGGACTGGATAGGGCTGCATTCCTTAATGCTTATGGATATTGCAGTGAGGACTGCCATAGGCTGAGAAATGAGTAATTCTCTCTTCAAAACAGGTTTTATAGTAAATATGCAGTGAATCAAATTTGGGTCTGAATATTCAGCATCAAGGAACAAAACAAAATATTGAATGCTTTTTATTAAGTGAGCAATATACACGTACCCATCTGTGCCTTGAATAATGAAGGTTCCTATGTAGAAATAATGTGTGTTCATGTAATTAAAAACTGAACTGAAAATGCATAATAATAGACATGAAGTAAAGTAATTTTACATACACATACACACAACGAACTTTCATTCTCACACATCTATACACACATACATACACACACGAAGTTACATTTTATGTTATGCTCTCCACATGTGTGTTGTGTCTGTTACACTCTTTCCTCTGTTCATAAAATTAATTCAAGATTAGACTCCGGGTGAGACTTATCTGACCAACCATATAATCTATCATGTAGAAATCTAAATGTGAGCTAGCTTCTTAGACACCTCACAATTAATGGAGGGAGAGTTTATGTTATCCACCATTTGACCTAGACATGTATTTTAGGAAGAGCACCCTAAAACTACTTAATTTCATAACATTGATTACAAAACAGTCTGAATGACTACTTCAAATGTAAGCAATGTAGACTTCTAAGATTAGATAACATGAATCCCATGCTAAATGTTACTAATTCTTACCAATAAAACCATACATTGTAAAATAGATCACAAGTAATATTATAGCTAGAAAGAAGTCCACACTGTAACAATTCCTCCTAGGTTAAGTAATGGAAACATTGCTTACTCTACCACAAAATACTCAGAGTACAGTAAATACAATTCAAATACAATTATTACATTTTAAAATGTGTACTATACTTCAGAAAACCGAAGAAACACTCTGGTAAAGTTAGCAAACAGTTGAAATAAATAGCCTCTAGTTACTAAGATGCTGAAAATCACACACAGAAAAGTATGTTTCCAACATGCAATTATCTAGGTAGTTAGAACAATTCATTTTTTTTTTCCAAAATCAATATTACAAATATTCAATATTTTCTTCTGTAGTCTGAAATAGGACATCAGTCAGATTTAAATAGGGAACATAAATGATTTGTAGCTCTAAAAATTATGCTTACTCAAAATCTGACTGTAAAATTGATTGCAAGTGCAGAATTTGACATTTTAGCAATTATATCACATTACTGCATGTACCAGCAGAAGACTTTCTGCCATGCGGTGTTACATAGACAAACTATATATGCAGTGACAACACATGTAAGTTATGTCTGATTTCTTCAAATGTAATTATAATTTACAATCCTAGCCATGGTGATAGAAGGAAAAATTCAAGGATTTTCCATTTTAATTTAAATTGTCCATGAAGGCGTAATAACATGGCTGGGCTACTTTTAATATCCTTAGTCATTATTCAGAAATGTGCGTAGCAAGTATAAAATTGCACAGTAGGATTTACTGAATACATTATTGAATTCATAAATAGTAGGACAAGGTTTGGGGAAATGGAGGGACATTCTGGCCCAATTCAGTCTAAAAAATTCTCCCTTATCCTTTCTCTCTCTCTCTCTTTTTTTTTTAAGAAGAAACATTAATAAAACAAAAATATATTCATAGCACTTGGCAGTGACAATTGTGATTGAAGAGAAAGGCTGCAACTCTACTGGAAAATTAATGAACATAATATGTTCTGTATGAACACATTGAAATTTGACATGGAAAACAGAGCAATTACTTTGTTATGTTTGCCTTACCTGTATAGTAAAGTAGCTGAAGTGCTACCATGACAGACCAACACAGCTCCTATTTTTAACATAAAATGCATCATGCCACATTTAAGCTTAAGCAGACATGTGTATATTGATTATAAAACATTTAAACTTGATATGGATGGTTAAGATGGTTATATGCTCTGAAAATTCTCTAAAAAAAGAAAGAAAGGATAAATTATTCTTTTGGTGGTTATGTATGCACCCCCAGTGAAATTTTAGGGGATTTATACATGTGATAGAAAAAGGTGAACCTTATACTTTCTATTTATATATTTTAAATTAGTAGTTATATACCTTAGTTCCAGAAATCAGACCTATCTTAAAGTTTAGAACATTTCCTTATAAAGCTACTAGTGTCTGTTAACCTGTTATTTTCATGGCATTTTTTGCAGCAGTCAATATCAAATTATTGTCCTATATATTTAATGATCAAATATATACTTGTTTTGGATATATACTATGCTTTGGTATGTATAACTATGCTTATAACATACAACATTATGTCCTTCTGAGAGAACACAGGTGCAGGGGGATTTGGTCACAGAGACAGAGGATGATGTTTAAGCATCAGATTCATCCCACAGCGGAAAACTGTCACAGATGTCAACATTTTGTACCAGGCACATTGGTCTTCATTATAAAACTGACTTTATAGGGACATAACACCGCTGATGTCTCTCATATAATTGACATAGCACCATCATGGTTACCTTTCACAGGCACCTTTATACTAACAATATTAGTGTGAGTGTATAACTATTTGTTATCTTTTTGTTTCTTGTTTTTGTTTCTATTTTCTAAATATAAGGCCAATCTTACCCATACCTAAGGAACTCACAGTGTAGCAGTGGAGTCATTTCAGATGTGTATGGATTAAGAACTGCCTTCAAACTGCATTATACTACATCTTCATGTACTATCACATAATATGCAGAATTTGTGAAGTGTGAAATTTTTAGTGTGTAAACTGTAGAGATTCTTCTCCACTTCTTTGGCGGGTCCCTTTCATCCATTCCCTTTTCCATCATTTCACACAAATAAGTCAACGCACAAAATAAATAAAAAATCAGTTAAAAAAAGAGCCAAAAGCCACAACTGCCGGATTATTTTAAGTGCAGTGGTTCAAGTTTATGATGAGTTAATGTGCTCTGCGCATGAGTCAAAAAGGATAGAAAAAGAGAGATATGAAGGTAATTACTCTTTTAATTTTCTTACCACCTTATAAATGCTTGTTCTTTAAAAAAAATAAATATAACAAATTGGCCCCATCATTGCTCCAAGAATACCTATCTTTCTAATTTCATTCACTGGTTTCTTGGAGGAAAGGTAAGTAAAATCATTAGAATCTGAACCACACTTGATGACAAAAGACCTATGGCTATTCTGAGGCATGTTGGGAATGGATCTCACATTCATGTTTCCTGCTGTCTGAGCTGCACTTTTGGTGCGCTATCCCAGCTGGACGTGGTGTTACAAGTTGGCACTGCTGCTCAGGGAATTGATTTCTCAAGTACATTTATGGTGAAACCCATAAAATTTTTAATGGCCCTTCCCACAGGTCCTCTAGACTATTTTTTTTTATATATAATTACAGAAGGCAAAACTTAACTATAAACTCTGTGGAAATAAACCAAGTATTAGAATAATTTGCAACTACCATTAGCCATGTAAAACTGTATACAGAGGTAAGACCATATGCCAGCTGCGTATTATGCAACTTCTCTATCTGTTTTTAATACCTATCTTTCTTTGCAAATATAATCTAGAATTATAACAAAATCTGTTGGAATAAGACAAGTACAAAACCCCAATTCTATTTCTGAGAAAAACTACATTCACCAGAAGTAGTGAGGAGAAAGTGTTTAGGATCGACTAAACAAAGAAGTAATATCAAAAAATCAAGAACACTGATTACTAATTCTGTAACAGTCAATTCAGAATTTCTCTTAATAATTAGGCTGAAAAAAGAGATTTTACCTAATATTTTAACTGGGTAAAGTAAACTGATTTTTCCTACCTAAAAATGTATATTAAATGTTCCTAGTTTTCATCATTATTTTCCTAGTGACATATGTGAGTACAAAATAATACATTTTAACCTGATTAGAAACAAACAAACAAATAAACAGATAAATGTCACCTTCAAGCACTAGTTGAATAATTTACTAAATGTACTCAATAAACTGTATTTTAAAAACTATCTATATGGTTAACGAATGCAGTAACAAATTATAAACTTATTACGGAAAGGAGAATAATGAAGATACATATAGCACATGTTTGCCAGTGTGTATGTGTATTGGGGAAGTATCTGATTTATTTTTATTCTACTGCTAATCAATACTGAAATGAAAAGAATAAACTATAGTCCAGACTCCTGTCTTTTTATTTTGTTTTGTTAAGAGATTTGTTCATTAGTCTCCTTTTTTTCCTCTTATATATATATATATATATATATTTGAGCAGATACAGCTCTACAATCAGACAAGGCAAGACTCATGCACAGAAAGAAAACAAACAAACCAAAAAAAAAAAAAAAAAAAAAAAAAAAAAAAAAGGAGAGAGAGAGAGGCCTTGCTGGAGACCCTACAACCAGATATTTCCAAGGGAAGACTGTTCTCTGGTAGAGATATTAACTAGAAATAGCATGTTCCTTATTCCCTCTGCCCTGCAGCCTGGGAGAATAACTACCGACAGGGGGCATGGCGGGGAAGAGGAATTCAGTAGAACAAGACAAAAAAATGAGATGCTGAGATATTCAGAATACTTTCCATAGTTTTTATGGGCTTTTCTACTTCAGATATTTCTATTACTTGATCTTTCTTTATTTCAACAGCCATGTTATTCACAAACACTAACACTAGCCCATTTTATATTCTTTTTCCCCTCACTGGTCCTGTCTACATCTCTTTCCACAGCTCTTTAGCTAATCCCTCCTCCACTAAAAATAATCAAGAACTACAGAGCTGCATAGTCTTTGTTATCATCATCTGCTAACATGTCATATACCTTTCACTATGTTTTTGTCTTGTTTATTTAAGTTCTTCAGGAAGAGAACGGGCTATCCATTTTTTTGGTTTGTACAGAAGCACAATATCAGTATTTTTATTAGTATTACTGCTGCAGAATATAATTCAGAGTTCACTGAATGCAGTGGAAAAATTTTTATCCATCCCTCAATATTCAAATTCTTATGTCGTATGATTTGTACCTTTTATATGAGACACCGTTCAATGTTTCTTCACATCTATCCCACACAGCCATACATAAACATACACAAAACCAGTACAAAGTTTAGCAAATAGTTTAATGAAAACCAAGCACAGTTATTCAAGAGAGATTTATTGAATCGAACTTTAAACACTATTGACATCTACATCTGAGCTAATCGGTCTGGGCTACCTTAACCGTCAGGGAAGAGAAATTGAAATACCTTCTGGGGTGTAATTCGTCTCAACCAAAAGTAGACATCTAACATAGGTCATACCAATTGCACCCTGAATGTGCCTATATCTCCACTTTGACTACAAAGGGAGCCTAATGTGACTAACAACCACACTGCACGTGACTGAAGGCAGATGAACTGCTTCTCACTGTTCATTAGGAATTTCCACTTTGACTACAATAGTCACAAATGTTTTCTGAATATTAGTCAATAATCCTATTTCTGTTTTGCCACATTATTTCGTGCATTTCAAGTATGCCATAATTTATTTGAGAGAATTTATGAATACATTCCAAAGGTCTGCACTTCTACAAGTATTTAGGAGAAGGATTTTGTTGCTGCTTGTTTATTCTCTCCCCACTCCCCCCACCCCCCCACTTCCCACCTTTGATATTAGTTTCTAAACTCTAGGATCAAGAAATTGGCCTCTGGGTTAATTTTGGTCCTTCCCTAGTATATCAGTACATACATGGGTTCCCAGGTATTAGCTATTTAAAAACATTCACCCATAGAAACATGAACTCAAGTATTAAACATTTGATCAATATGAGAGTTTCAGAGGAGAAAGTAGTGTTAAAAGTTTATTCATTCTGTGCACTCTTTAGAGATGATTAACTGTCTTTATTATATTAAAGCAAACCCAAAGCCATCTGCCAAAGGCGATTGTGTCCAAGCACTGAAACCATTTCATGTGAAAACTCATTTTCAGGCTCCTAATTATTTTTCATTATAGTGGCAGTGTGGAATAGATTGGAATTGGACAGTAATTGCCAGGTCTGAGCAGTGCGGACCATTGCAATGTATCAGTTTAGATGAAGTGTGACAAGGATACATCTAGCTACTATATAACTTCCATTAAGCAACTTCCCTGTCCCTGATCATGTAACACTTCATAGAATGTGGTCAGCACAAGGTCATAATAATGGCTTTCTGTCTGACTTCAAGTATTTCGTACACGCACAAGCTGTTAACCCCCTCTGTTAGCGTTGCTCTAACAATGTCCAGTTATTACAGTTGTCAAGGATATTTACAGTATTTCTCCAGAGGGGATAGGAGAACTTTCAAAGGTTATAGAGCTTATATATGTACATTTTAATGCTTCGTGATGCTAAAACACCCTGAAATTAAGAAACAAATTAATCAGATGGTAATAAATGCTTTTCTTCAGTACTTCATGTTTTAGGTACTGAAGCATAAATTGAAAAAGAAACGATCTTAGGTTCAAGCTCTTAATCTATAGACATATCTTGCAGCAAAACTCTTTTATCTCATATTTCAGTCTTTGATTCACTTCTCCGTCTTTACTCCCTCCTTCTCTTTCCCTTCCCAGAACAAAGGCTTAGAGCTTGATCTAACCATCTATAAAGTAAATGATAATAATCACACTGACTTTACTAGTCTTTTAGATCAGGTCCTTAATGTCCTCTTCTTTGACATACTTCCCCCAGATAAACTTTTCACTCTAATAGTTTCTTTGCTAATTTTGGCTTATGTGACATGATTTTTTTTTTTTTTCCTGCAGCTCATATTTAGAAAAGCATATATAGAAAAGCATAGTCTGTTTCCAAACACTCTCCTTATTGTCTAAGGAAGAACATCTAACACTCAAGAAGCAGAGGTTAATGATTAGTTTTGAAAATATCTCCCCCACACTTTTTTTTTATTTATTCCTACCATTTGCAATTTAATAGAAGTATCCTTTGGCAGCAGCAGCACTAAGGAGAATGTTGGCTGTCCCTTCCACCTAGGATGCCAAACACTATAATTTTGATTCTGTGGCAGATATTCAATCACATAAAGCTTTTTTTCAAAAGGTGAGCCCAAAGTTCATCTTATCTCTTCTTATGTACCTAATCTGTACTTTCTACTCAATGAAAGCATGTGTATTAATATTTTTCTAACGTGAAGAAATTGTACGATATTCAGAAACATGTCATAACTCTAGCTTAGCTGTTTCTCAGAGGCATAACATACTGTACAAAGATACTCGCCATTAGAATGAATGTGTTCTCATATCCTAAGACTTTACTGTCCAGCATTTGAAAAGCTGTGTGAAATGCCAGTTCAAGTACAGTATGATTAAAAAGCATATTGATCTTATCTTCTGTAAACAGTGATAATCTTCCAAAATTCCAAGGGTAACGATATATCACTTTGTTTTTCAATGCCATCCACAGTAGAGACATTTTTAAAAAATAAAAAGGAGAAGAAAAAGTATCATTAATGAAGTCATCTGTCACCAGTGAACCTGCAAATTGAAAATACTTTAAAATGTTCTGGAAGGATAAGGAATTTATAATAAAACATTCTAAAATTAGTTGTTTGATTTTTTTCCCATCTATCAAAAATACGTTAGCCAGTTAATTTAACTATAGTAGTTTTTTCTGCCTTTCTCTTTGATAAAGGCTAAACTTTGAGGAAAGAAAAAAAATAAATAAACAGAGAGAGTGAGAGAGAGGGGAAAAAAAAGAAAAAAGAAAAAAAGAAGAAAAAGGGAAAAGGAAAATCCTTACCACTACCATGCTAAAAATCAATGATATTTTATGCACAACTCAAAATAATAAGATTTATTTTGAAGAGACAGTCTGTGTCACAACTCACTGGAAGTGAAAGAATTACTACCTAAATAAGTAAAATGAATAATTGGAATGATTTCTTATCTAATATATATATATATAAAGTAGTAGACCATTATTAGCAGAAACTAACTCTATAGTATGTGTTGGAATATTCTCTTTGAAGAACAATGCCATTTCCTATTTCAGGACATGCTAGTTTAAAGGAACTAGCAATTATTTTAAATGTGTAGTATCTCCATTACACACATAAGTCATGTTAACTTTATACCAAGATTGAATTCAAGCCCTGACTTCTCAGATAGCTTCATTTTCAACAAGTCTACATGTAATCATGCACAGCTTTGGGAAATGTTCACTGGCTCTCCAGATGTGAAAGCTCTGGTTTAGGAAACTGGGGGTTTACTCCACTTCTACAGGCAGGATCAAAGTGATCTACAGTCTTGCAAAGATATTTCATTAGATATTGTATCTTCACCCATGCACCTCAGCCTGAACCATGCTGCACTGAGCCCACTGTCTCATTAGATAAATCCACTGTCAGTGAGAGGCCTTCTGAGGTATCTCTTCATGCGATATAACTAGATTCCAGAAGAAACCGGTATAAAGAGCTAAAGAAACTCTCATGAATACTTAGAGAATATACTGCAGTGCAGGGCTTTGGATATGGCAAAATTTCTAAAGAGCAACATGAAGCCATAGTCTCATGTTGCTGCATGAGACATGACTCATGCATCACAACAAAGCAATTATATTAATAAATGAATGATTAATAAAGGAGTTTTAATAAATGAAAGTCTACAGCAATGAAGACTTAAGATCTAATTTTGCTTTCCTGGACATCACATCATACTCGCCCATTCTACAGTGAGTGACATGAGATCCATGGGAGGGAAGTGGCAACTAATTCCCTGATAAATTCTGACCTTTCCTGAACTAGACAAAGCTTTACTGTAGAAGGAGTTAGAAGTTCAGGTATTTGTTTCTGAGGCACATACAAGGCACAGATGAGACAATTCTGAGTTCGAGGCCATTACCAAGTCAGTAAATTAAGACTACAGCTGACCCCTGGGAGCTATTCTGCCAGGTTGCATATCCCCCCACTTCTCCTCCAGTATGATTTTATTTACTCTTACACATCTGTGCTAGTTCACCTAGACCGTAAATAAGTGCATACGTATATTTGGGCTATATGAGAAGGAGCACACATGAGCTAGGGAACACATCCATAGTCTGGTCAAGCAATAGATGAGGGAAGGCCCCCTGTGTTTAGAAAGAAAAGACCAGAAATGTACAGTTCTCCTGAGTAATTTTCTCCTCCCTCATGTGGCCTTATACACTAGGCTTCCTAACACACTCTGTCCATATAGATCTCTAGATGTAGTTCATTCAATCCATATTTGCAAAAGATATTTAGTATTTAATAGTGTATGTTTTCTTTAATAATTTGTACGTTGCAAAAGAAAGTGTAGCTTTTTAATTTTCAAACATCATGATGAGAGAGACAGTAGGCAGGCTGGAGGATGAAATTAGAATTAAAAATTGATAGAATTAAGAGAAAAATAGGATGAAATTCATTAGGGACCATGTCAAGGGGGAGGCAGAGAGGAAAAAAAAAAAAAAAAAAAAAAAAAGTGAAGTTACAGCAAGAAAGGTCCAGACCGATAAGCAAGTCTTCACAAAGGTAAAGATTGTGGTGCAGAAAAAATGAATTATATCAGCTGGTGACGTGGTCACCATCATGGTTTATTTAGGAAGATTTATAAAAAATGACAGAGATGTAATTGATCTGATGACTGAGGACCCTGAAAACCTTTCTGTTCAGTGATATACTTTGTATTGAGGTGGTACAGCTAACCTATTGTTCTAAGAAAGAAATTGGCTGTGCCAGGGCCCTCGCTGCCTGGTCATCACTCGGTTCTGTGCTCATGGCTGAAATCCAGTCGAGGTACATGCATAGTCATTTCTTAGGCATATTGCACTCCTAAAACATCATCCACATAAGATGCATCCCTGCCACTGGCCTCTACAAATTCATTGTTTATCTTTGGACCGCAATGGAGCAGCTCTGGCTTTGTAAAAGCAATATAAACCATTTTGCAAGAGTGGAAACAGGTCTTCCATATACCTCACTCTCCCATTACAGGTTTGGAAACATGTCTTAGGGACATTGAAATTGAAGCAGTAAGCTGAGACTATCTTCTTCCAGTACTGTCATTCTATACGGCACAGAGAGATCAGGGTCAGATGGTCTGTATGAATCAACAGACAACACTCCTGCTAGGATGTGCATGCCAGCCCATGTTAGCACAGGGTAAAAACAGACTCAGGCTGTTGTGGACTCTCCACATCTCCATGGACTGAGTCTCAGTCTGAAAAGAATGGATGGCCTGAGATGGACTTCCCTCACTTTATTTCAGCTCTCATCCATGTTGTCCACAAGTGCCTTAGGTAATGCAGTTCGGTGTGTTCCCTAAGGCATATATCACAGCAGTCTGTCACTTATAAGCAATGTAGCAGTCCATACAGCTTGCCAGGATGTGAATAAGGATGGTATAAACACTTGAGAGTCAAAGGAGATGGAGATCTGATAAAGTGCATGAAATGGCCATAGGATGTAGGAAATACAAACAAATTAGAGGCAGCAGTGTTAGAGAAGTCTCTTGTAGTGGGACTTGGGGACATATGCTGTGCATCTTGGCATGGACTAGTCTCAAAGTGTGAAAAATAATTTGAATACAACTAACATTTTGCTCAGAGAAGTTGTGAAGTCTCCTTCTCTAAAGATATTCAAAACCTGCCTGGATGCAATCCTGTCTAACATGCTGTAGGTGAGCCTGCTTGAGCAGTGGGGGTTGGACTGGATCCCCAGAGGTCCCTTCCAACCCTAATCATTCCGTGATGCTGTGATTCTGTGACATGGTCTATCTATGGTCTGTTGTGTGGAGATTTCTAGTCCAAATAAGATGTTTAGACTAGATGATCTCCAGAGGTCTCTTTCAACCTCGACCTCAACCATTCCATGATTTTGTCTTGACCTCTTAAATACGAATTCAGCCTGACTTCCAAAAGTAGAAAAGATATAAGCAAATATGTCCAGCAAAGTTTAATTATTTTAGTATACGGGATGTCACTGTTAATTATTTTTTGAACTTTTTCCTACATCTAAAACAGTTATAATTCTTAATGGTATTTTAAATGTACATAAATGATTTATATGATATTCTTGCTTTTCTTGAAAATTAAATTAAAATAACAACATTTAACAATTTTTTTTTTAATATGGAATTCCAGAGACAATACAAATTAGGAATTATATTATTCTTTGCTCTGAAAATTGGATTACATTAACATGAGTTAATTCAATTCACAAGTGTACTAACATATTATAATAGTCATAAACCTAATTATTTTATACAGAAATACATTACAGGAACAGTATATTGACTTCACTAGTTGGCTTCAATATGATTAGAATTTTTCCCCTCAAAATGTGTTAAGTATTTGACTTCTCAGTCCAACATGGAAGCTAGTGTTCAACAGAATCCAAATACATATTATTTACAGGATAGTATAATGTAAAATCTACCCTAATCATCTAGCCATTCAGGCCTACAACATACAGATGATTATTCAGTCATAATGTTAACTAGTTAAGTAATGTTCCTTCGAACCATGAAAATTGATGGACCTTGAAACTTTCTTCTCAGTTATATAACAAGGAAGGGTATCCTGCTGGACCTTGTCCTTACCAACAGGGAGGGACTGGTTAGAGATGTGAAGGTTGCGGGGGCAGCCTTGGCTGCAGTGACCATGAGATGGTGGAGTTCAGGATCCAGCAGGAAAGAAGTAAGGCAACAAGCAGGATTGCAACCCTGGACTTCAGGAGAGCGGACTTTGGGCTCTTCAGGGATCTAATTGGTGGAGTCTCATGGGTTAAGACCCTAGAAGGAAGGGGGGTCCAGGAGAGCTGGCTAGTATTCAAACATCACTTCCTCCAAGCTCAAGAGCGGTGCATCCCTATGAGTAAGAAGTGCAGCAAAAGGGGTAGAAGACCTGCATGGGTGAGCAAAGACATCCTGGCCAAATTCAGACAGAAGAAGAAAGTACTCAGAATGTGGAAGAGGGGACAGGCTACTTGGGAGAACTATAGGAATGCAGTCAGAGTATGTAGAGATGCTGCGAGGAAGGCTAAGGCCCTGTTGGACTTGACTCTTGCGAGGGATGTCAAGGACAACAGGAAGGGCTTCTTCAAATAAATCAGCAGCAAGAGGAGGGCTAGGGAAAATGTGGGCCCACTACTGAATGGGTCAGGGGCCCTTGTGACAAGGGGTACAGAGAAGGCAGAATTACTGAACGCCTTCTTTGCTTCAGTCCTCACTGCTAAGGGCAGCCGCCAGGAATCCTGTAGCCTGGACGTGAGGCAGAAAGTCTGGAGAAGGGAAGACTTTCCTGTGGTTGAGGAGGATAGGATTAGAGACCTTCTGGGCAGGCTAGACATCCACAAATCCACGGGTCTGGATGGGATGAACCCACGGGTACTGAGGGAGCTGGTGAATGTTGTTGCCAGGCTGCTCTCCGTCATCTTTGAAGAGAACTGGAGAGGTGCCTGAGGACCGGAAGAAAGCCAGTGTTACTCCAGTCTTCAAAAAGGGCAAGAAAGAAGACCCAGACAACTATAGGCTGGTCAGCCTCACCTCCATCCCTGGAAAGGGGATGGAACAGCTCATTCTGGATGTCATTTCTCAGTAGATGAAGGAAAAGAGGGTGATCAAGAATAGCCAGCCTGTATTCACTAAGGGGAAATCCTGCTGAACCCATCTGATAGCCTTCTCTGATGGAATGACTGGCTGGGTAGATGAGGGCAGAGCAGTGGACATTGTGTACCTTGACTTCAGCAAGGCTTTGAACACTGTCTCCTATAACATCCTCTTAGGTAAGCTCAGGAAGTATTGGTTAGACGAGTGGACATAGAAATGGATTGAGAATTGGCTGAAAGGCAGAGCTCAGAGGGTTGTCATCAGTGGTGTAGAGTCTAGTTGGAGGCCTGTGGCTTGTGGCATCTCCCAGGGCTCAGTACTGGGTCTCATCCTGTTCAACTTTTTTATCAGTGACCTGGATGAGGGGACAGAGTGCCTCCTCAGCAAGTTTGCTGATGATCCCAAGCTGGGAGGAGTGGCTGACACACCTGAGGGCTGTGCTGCCATTCAGAGAGACCTGGCCAGGCTGGAGAGCTGGGCAGAGAGGAACCTCCTGAGGTTCAACAAGGGCAAGTGCAGAGTCCTGCACCTAGGGAAAAATAACCCTAGGCACCAGTACAAGCTTGGGGTTGACCTGCTGGAGAGCAGCTCTGCAGAGCAGGACCTGGGAGTGCTGGTGGATGACAAATTGACCATGAGCCAGCAATGTGTCCTTACAGCCAGGAAGGCCAATGGTATCCTGGGGTGCATTAGGAAGAGTGTTGCCAGCAGGTCAAGGGAAGTGATCCTGCCCCTCTGCTCAGCCCTGGGGAGGCCTCATCTCGAGTCCTGTGTCCAGTTCTGGGCTCCCCAGGACAAGAGAGACATGGAGCTTCTGGAGAGAGTCCAGTATAGGGCTACAAAGATGATCAGAGGGCTGGAGCACCTGCCCTATGAGGAACAGCTGCGAGAGCTGGGCCTCTTCAGCCTGCGGAAAAGAAGACTGAGGGGGGATCTTATCAATGTGTACAAGTACCTGAAGGGAGGGTGTCAAGGGGACGGGGACAAACTCTTTTCAGTTGTCCCATGTGACAGAACAAGAAGCAATGGGCAGAAATTGAAGCACAGGAAGTTCTGCCTGACCGTGAGGGGGAATTTCTTCCCTGTGAGAGTGACGGAGCCCTGGCACAGGTTGCCCAGAGAGGCTGTGAAGTCTCCTTCTCTGGAGATCTTCAAGGCCCTCCTGGATGCAACCCTGTCTAACATGCTCTAAGTGACCCTATTGAACAGGGAGTTTTGAGTAGATGATCTCCAGAGGTCCCTTCCAACCTTATTGATTCTATGATTAACTGTGCTCTTACTGCTAGAATCTCAACCTTCTGGAACTGTGTAAAGCCATAGCATAATTGGAGGATAAACATAAAAAAAAAAAAAGCTATTGGTAGAGTTGAAGTACAACAATGATTATTTTCAATGATTTAAATGACCCTGAGAAATACTTTTTTATTGTAAAGAATTTTTTTAAAAAAGTAACATAGATTTTGTTTGTTTGTTTGTTGTTTTGTTTTTATTCAATGATAGAAGGAAAAAGTCCAAAAGAGTGTTTTCTAAAACAGTTTTTCTGTTCTTAGTTTTTATTGTGCAATTTTTATTATTACGAAATGTTTTCTTAAGTTAAATGCCACGTTCACATATTTATATACTAAAGATACAAAAAAGGCTCCAAACTCCCCCCCACTACACATACACACACACTTTTTTTCACAGAAGGTCCATTAAACTCATGGACAGTTCAGTCTATTAAAGGCATGTAGTATCAGGCCGTTGCTCACTATGGTGCTCAATACCTTTATCTTACCAATTATTCAAAAATTTGAACATAATAAATGCTCACTTGAGCTCATATTGCTTACTACAAAAGAAAGTAGATGTTTTTCAACTTATTTTTCTTGAGTCATATTTCATATTAAATTAAAACAGGTAATAGCTGAAGGACTGAGCTTTTTAGTAAGTCTTTTTCTCACTAATCAAAAATAAATTTTCCACAAGTTCATGAATCTTTCTATTTTCTTTTGTGCATCTCAAATGTAGAAAATGCATTTGCCATGAACATACTAGGATTGTACATTTAATGTAGTCTACTATTTTCTTGGTGTTTCTATACACTTTTTGTTGCCTTGAAATGAATGGAGTGATCAACCCTCTGAAGTTTAAAGAAGAGCACAGAAAAAAAATGAGAGAAGCAACAATGAAGATCAGGTTCACTAGCCTTGTATTATACAATGGCTGTCAAAATGAAACAGAAGTTATCAGAGTGATCATATTAAGTGAGATAGATAGTCCATATAGAAGTCGTATATATCTGTGTCAGTGTCAATGCAATGAAAGTACAAAAGTTAAGCAATGAGTATTTTCTAAGAACGTACTGATCCTTGCAGTGTAGTAGTGTAATCCATATAATTTATATGAACTGTCATCCCAGTATTCTCTGGACCTTAAAACAACTGGATTATTTAGCTATCTTTATTCAAACTCAATCACTACTAGAATCAAACTACTAGGGGGAGTGAAAGAAGAATATATTTTTAATCAAATTTGCAGATGTAACATGACAGTTGAATTTCATAACAGATGGAATTGTGTGCTTTTTTATTTGTTTATCTACAGATCTACAGTATTTGCTGACTTCCTATTGCCAGTCCTGAAAGTCTCAAAATCCTTAATGGAATCTTTTGTGATCTGATCACATAACTACGATAAGATTTCATTTCACAGGTGAGACTTCATGACCAGATTAAAAATACACCAAAAGGAGGTCTTAATATCTGATGCCACAGTTCTAATTGTTATTGTACCCTCAATAATGTACTCCAGATGCCATGTGACTTCTTCCTATTAGTTCAATACCAGTTTATGCCTATACAGTCAAATAACTATTCACTTGACATTTCTTGAATGATTTCTGTAACTGGACTAGAGGAGGAGTATTCAAAATTTCTTTACTAAAAGAGAAGACTTCTGATTTCAACAGAAAAAGTTCTTCATGCATGTATATTGAGCTTCTGTGAGTGCCTATAAATGCCTAACTCTTCAAAGGTCTGAGAAATGTGGGATCCCACCCATCTGGCAATCTACCATTTGAGGGGGCAGGTGTGGAGAAGGCACTGGTTCACTAACCACTTTTCAAGCATGCCTGCTCATTTCGTTTAAGGCTATTTTCTAATTTCCCTTTAAAGTCAGTTGCAGCAGCTACTGGCAGTCCCTTGCTGATTTGAGAGCTGGTGGTTGGGGCACTCACGTGACGACAAGGCTCCGCCGCCTTGTGAAGAACAGCTTTATTCATTATTACTATCTAAAACAGTCTGGAGGTGCCACCATCACTATGCACGTTTTGTACAAGTGCCTAGTACTTACTAGGGCATGGAGATCATGATTATTTCTCTCCTCACCCCAGTGTATTACAAATATTTTTCTCCATGTCTAGCAATTAATGTCCTAATTTTCAGGCTATGGGCTGGAGATCAGGCTGGAGATTATTTAGTGAGGTGGATCTACAAGTTCTCTGTTTTGCAAACAGTCAGTGTACATTGGGTTAGAGCAAGTAAGAATAGAAAGAAGCATCATAGGTTAGCCGCATGGTAGTGGGAAAACAAGAAGGGAAAGAGTGCAGACAAGGAGAGCAGATTTTATTTTGCTAATAGGCATTTTTAAGGCATGATTCTTCTGGTCTCTTTTAGACATATACATTACAGTGCAATAAATTACACACCAGAAGTGCCTATTTCTCTCCCTTGACTATAAAGCTATTTAGGGTGACTAGCTTAAATATAGATATCTGTGCTCTGGTCATCTAAACTTATATAAATATACATATTATATATGTGTGTGTGTGTATTTATTTATTTATACAAGAACCTATCTTCACTTTATCTAGGAGTTAAAGCACTCAGGAAGAAGTCCAGAGACCATTATCCCCCCAAACACCTTATATTAAATAGATGTTGTTATAAACTGAGTCAGCCAGTGAGCATGAATCAAAACAAGATTTGAATTTTTTTCACAGAGCATATCTGTGGAAAGGTAGGGGGGGATCTGAGAATACCTTTTTATGTAAATAAGGAAGAAATAACAAAACAAAACTGCTTGGAGAGCTAAGAGATAACAGGAACCAAGATTAACCTTATTCATGGGCTCAGAGTAGTTGTTAGCTGATGAAGAAATATTTTAAGTTAAATTTTAACATTAATTTTGAGGAAGCTATGAAATGTCCCAGGGAGACACCAGAGATATCAATAGTGATGTGAGCTTGGACAAAAAAGCAAAGACAGATATCTACAGCTTGACATTTTCAATATTTGGCTGCAGGATAGTAATGGATACTTGGGGAAGAGGAAATGAAGGGACAAAAGCTGAAGGACATGCGTTCAGAATTGCCAACAAAGAGCATGCAACAACAGCAGTGTTGTTCTGGTTATTCATGAATAGGCAAAGTGCTATAAGGACCACAAGGTACAAGAGAAAATTATTCCAGGCAATGAATAGAATGAAATTATTATACCGAACTGGTCAAAATATCTTGAATCCTCAAATTATGAATAATTGCAGCATAAAAGACACATTATTTTTCAGCTGCTTCTGAAGACAATGCTAACGGATGAAGCAAGGAAAGGTTCCCGGTTAGTACGGGCATGGTAGGAGTGGATAGGACAGATGTGGGAACTGAGGAAAGAGAAGAAAGGTTTGTTTCAGAGAGCGCTGGTGGAACAGAGATTTTTCTCAATGTTTAATATATCATGCAATGTTTTATGAGCTTTTTGTTCTTTTTTTTTTCTCTCTTTTGAAGCTCTTGCTGCAGACAAGAACTTAATTAAATATCTCAATCTCTATGTTTTTAAAATGATCACCTTTAATCTGTCCTTTCATATCTAACCAGTGGATAGTTTAGATACTGGTCTCATTTTATTTTTGCATTTTTTGTAAGTCTACCAATACATTCTGAATACAGAATAAAGAAATGATAAAATGCTTATTTTGAACACTTCCAGAGACTGGTATAATGCTGTCAGAAATTCAACTGCTGTTCGTTTTATTAAATATAGCCACATTACACCATCATTATTTTAAACACAAGAAGTAGATAGGAACAAAATTGTTTTGATTCCTATATAAATTATGATTTTATGAGAAAAATTTGGTTGTTGTTAGTTCAATATCAATTTGACCCTATGCTGTCAAATAACCTTGCATTACACATTACTTAGAATGATTTTTTATCTGTGCTGGAAGAGCAGGGTTTCAGAGTCCTTTATTAAACAATACCAACTGGGAGTCTGATGTACTCCTGCACATGTGTTATAAACAGATTGTATTTTCATTTTCAAATATGACATTATTACAAGAGTTATACTAACAAGCTGAATAACTAACATCCATACTTCATGTTTATTACTGCCTGCATAAATTTTAATTAGGAGGCTGCGTTAAATGTTCAAGTAACTACAGTATAAGTAGAGTAACAATTAAATACCTGTTAATGTAATTATAACCCAATTATCTTGTTTAATTAAATGAGTTTGTCATTATTAGAAAAACAAGAATCTCTCTGAAACTACAGGAAAGCTCCTCCCAAAATTTCTTGTAAGGAAGTCCTATTCCTCAGTATCCAAAGGTAAATCAAGGCTATTGCCTTCTCACTTAGTCAAACCACTCAGTGAGAGGTAGAAGGCATGTTTCAGAACTGCAGGAGGTGAACTGCCCATAAAGGTTCTAGTCTTCGTTAGCAAGGCTGTTTGATCAGAAGGTAATTAATTGCTAGTACCTAACAAAAACCAGGGAAAAAACACACTATAAAATGAGGAGATACATAATCCATTGCAGGAGGGCTCTTCACAAGCAGAAGCAGAGACGTAAATGAGTTATTTACAGATGCCAAGAGAAAATTGGGATAGCACATTTGAAATATAAGTCAGAATTAAAAAGGAAAAAAGGGGTTCAACTGAAATAGTGGCAAAATTAATAGTGTCAGAATTACTGCCTCGCAAGATTAGATAGATTGTAACTGCAGTGGTAATGCACTAGTATCACCTTCTATCTTTAGAATATTAGAAAAGTGAATTTCAGAGACAGTTATGTTTTACATTTAAATTTTGATCTGTATTTTATTATACTTTATTTCCTATTCTATTAGGTGAATATAACATTTCTGAAGATATTGCTCAATTTATTTCAAATTTGCAAGGTATCTTTATCAACAGTTTACTTGCTTCTCTGTTACTCTTCATTAACATTTCCTTTTATATAACTGGAAAAAAATATTAATTTTACAGCATTACAATATGTGCCTTAACAATGTTATTTATGTTTTACCTCATGTATTTCTAACATTCTTAAAGACAGTAGACTGGCATGATTAGGGCAGAACATGAGACTATTTTCTATTTTCATTTCTACTGTTGGTTTGTTTTCTGGTATCTGGAAATTCACTTCCTCTGCCTTGGGCCCACTTTGTCAGACTCCATCTTTTGCAGTGTGTGCATAAAGCTAAGTTTCTGCTTAAGCATATCACTGAATAATCAAATCATAGAATCATAGACTTGGTAAGGTTGAAAGGGACCTCTGGAGATCATCTACTGCTCAAGCAGGGTCACCTAGAGCATGTTAGACAGGGTGGCATCCAGGCGGGCCTTGAAGATCTCCAGAGAAGGAGACTCCACAGCCTCTCTGGGCAACCTGTGCCAGGGCTCCGTCACTCTCACAGGGAAGAAATCCCCCCTCACGGTCAGGCGGAACTGCCTGTGCTTCAGTTTCTGCCCATTGCTTCTTGTCCTGTCACATGGGACAACTGAAAAGAGTTTGTCCCTATCCCCTTGACACCCTCCCTTCAGGTATTTGTAGACATTGATAAGATGTTTTGACTTGTTCTAATGATAGGAAAGACTTGCATAGGTTTCCTTTTTCAAAATAGAATCTTAGAGGACCTTTCCCAGGCAGAGAGAAACTGTGTCCTCAATGAATATGCACATTTTTTTTTCTTGTTCGGTAGTCCATTGAAGCTTAAAATATTCATCTCATAAATCATGATCAAAACTGTGTACATTTGATTAGAGGAGTCTGAAATTTTTCCGAGTTTAGCACCGGGGTGAATCGTATTTCCTACTGACTTAAGTCTGGTGACATTGAAGTCTAGCCTTATGAAGAAGAATGTTTCATAAAGGCAATGTTCAGAAATACCTCTTCAAATTGGACAGGTCTTATCAAAGCTCATAATATTTTCATAGCTGGTTATTTATACTTTTGTGTAAATGAAAAATAAATATTTGATCGAATTCTACAGGTTTATGAAAAACAGACAAATAGATAAAGAGAAAATGCACTGCAAATTAGATATATGAATCTCCTATTCTTCTTATTGCTTTCCAACCTAAAACCCTTTCTCTAAATAGATTTATTTTATTTCTTTTTTCTCAGAGAGTCACTGTGATGAGGTTAAAACTTTTGGATAATTATTACATACTGATTATGCTACAACAGAAGAAAAATTCATGGAAATTTGTAAGCTTCTGTAAGACATATTTTCAGGTATTTTAGGCCTTTTTAGTATAAGAAATTTGGACTATTTTAGGAACTACTTTGTATTTCCACCTAGGTGCCTCCAGACATAGGTGCCCTTTCAAAAGAGCCTCTTGTGCTCTGGAGGGTTACACAAATCAATTTTCTGCCTCTATGGTGTGAGCACCACACATTGTAATTGTGCTATTTGGCCTCAGAGTAATTGGTGTGATTAAAAAATGCTGATGGATCATCAAACTATTTGCTTTGTAAAGTTCAGGGTTTTAGAGATTAGACTCAAACTCTTGTGTTCTTATTGTTGTAATCAGTCCAATGCAGAAAAGGTAGAGGACATGAAATTTGGCAACACTTCAAAATAAATTATGACACCTTAATAATCCTTTGGGATAATGCAGAATTGCTGAATTACTTTACTAGCCTCATTTTATATTAACAAGGATATAACATTAACTCATAGGAATTTCATTTTGATGTTATCTAAAAGTGGGATTAGACCCACAAGAGAGCAGTGCAGAAGCCTAATTTTCAGTGTCTAAGTTGGCTGGTAGGCCATACAATTTACCTTCTCAAACAAAGCAGAAATATTCTTAATTTTTTCAAGTGATCAGGAAATTTAGAAGATGAAGAATCCTACAAGAACAAGGACGAATTTTAATGTTAAAAATTTCAGTGGTCTCCCTAAAAAGATAAAGTTAAGCTTCACTAATGTTTTGTTTTGGTCTTCTTCACTGTTCAAATAGTAACACTCTTTGAAGAAAGGATTGTTAAATATGGCAAATTATTGAATAATAAAGTACTGGTACCCTTATTGACATTTAAAATTTTTGTTAAGTGTCTTCAGAATGCTTATATTACTTATTTTTTTTTCTCCTTTTCCTAAGCATATAGTAAAAAAGGCTATGCAATTGGCAAAGTTTCCTAGGTCTTTTTGAGGGGAGGGGTCAAAAGAAGAAAATTGTAGTCATGTGTTAATAGTAATTGTAGTCATATGTTAATAGTAATGAGTTTGGATTCATGTTGCATTTTTATCCCTATGCGACAGTGCTGTTTACAGGAAGCGTGTTCAAGCGATCTCCTCATGTCTCAGGAAAGTTCCAACAACTGCTGGTGTGAGATGAGTTTAAGCTACAGCTGTCTGTTGACTCCCAAAGGTTCTGATTTTTACCTCTTTCTAACTGGAAGTACCTTTTACTCTTAAACTCCTTTTGTAGCAGTCATAGACAGAAACTTCACAAAATGTATTCTGAAATTTAATTTTCTCCTACATATATCTATTACCTAAATTGAGGCTTTTTTGCACTGCCCTGAATTGTAGCTTATATCGACTTGTTAGGCTTATCCTAAGTGCATTTATGTTGTTTATGGCCACCTTACATGCAAACAACCATCCTTACATACATATACATACTTTTTTGAAAGGAATTTCAGTCCCCTGATACAACAAATTTTCAAATATCTAGTTTTCAAAGCAGAAAGAGCCAAATTTTATACTTGAAGTAATTGGTGCAGTAATTTAATAACAAATAGAAATATAATCCTGAGATGTTTTGTTAACTATATGCAACTTGTTAACTGCTGATTGTTGTACTTCAGATCTTCAGTACAAAGGCATTGACAGTACTTTAGGCATAAATATTAAATGATGACCGAAAAAGAGACAAAGATGCTTTAGAGGGTTTGGACGCTCTTGTCCAGCCATGCTTCTTAAATGGTTAAAGACATCATTAGTATACATTTCAACACTTATTTCAATATTTACACTTTTATTTTTTGAACAGTCAACCTTCTTTTATACACTTAGCATATCAGTGACTGAGTCTTTAGCAGGGACATTAAAAATAAGGAATTTATACAAAGCGTCTTTCAGGGCAAAATTAGTTCAGACTAGCATTCTTTCTGTCTTTGTATCCTGCATCATAGGTGAAATGAAAACGTATGGTTCCAGCTGAAGGGATATAAATTATACAGAAAGATCTGACCCTGACATTTCTCAAATAAATAACATATATTTTCATTCAGAAATAGAATTCTTATTAATAAACATATTCAGTAAATCAGATTCCAAATTGTGTGACTGAGGCAATGTTAAATGACAATTAATATTAAAACACAGAATAATAAAAGGGTAATAAAACAATAAATTAATGTTTACTACAACAATCCACTGTAACTTCTTTGAAGAATTGGTTCTTATAAAATAGAAATGTAGCAAGAAAATTAGGCTTATTTAGACTTTTTGGCCATTATAAACATACATCATTAGACTTAGTCAATCAGAAAAACAAAATGTATATAATTTGGGTTCAATCATATGAGCACTTTCAATATGAATCTGGTATTGAAATTTGACATATACGAGAAAAAAATACTGCTATTATTTGTGCACAAATAAACTCCTTCAAGTCTGAAATATTATAGTTATTTGAGTATTTATTTATTTATTTAACTGTGACTGAAACTGTTCTCCAATTTTGACTCAATTCCAGGAAACTCTTTCTTCAAAATAAATTTTCCAGCACATAGGTGAGCTTTCTTCTCAGACTGTTATTGTTTAGGACAATCACTTTCACTCTTAAAACTAATGTGTATGCTTTCTCCAGAGTACCTGCTATTCCTCTAATATTCCATAGCTATTTTTGAAATAGAAGCAAAGTCTCTTTAAGCTGTCTCTTTCACCTGTATTCCTTTGAAACTCTCCATTTTTATTGCTTGTTCAGCCTTTAAAGCAAGTTAGTGATACTCAGATTATGAACCTGGGTCTTTTAACATAATGTAAATTCTCCCAGGAGACCTTTTCCTTGCTGCTCTCTGGGGAAAACAACCTTTGTCTTACTGTCAACCTGTGTCTTACTGCAGTGTCTCTGCCAGTGGTTCAGCAGATCAATGGTATGCTTAACAGACAAACTGCTCTCTGTAATGAGATAATCCTGATTCTGATTAAGTCCATTGTATTCCCGTTTTTCTCAAGGTAGTGATGTCTGGTGTTCTGCCTACACCACAAAATCAAGGTGTGCAGTCAGCAGTAGCATGTTTTGCATGACAAGTTCCTTCACTTTCTAGCAATATCCATTTTTTGGTGCAACAACTGATTCAGCCTTGTTTTGTTTCGTTTCCTTTTCCCGTGAAATGCAGTCAAGTTTACCTGTAGTTGCAGACTTTCGGGTAGGCTGATCAGTTACAGTTTCCATCAGTAATTAGATCTGATGGTGATTCTTTTCATATGTTCCTAGATGGGACAGATCAGAATGATCTTTCTCTACATAGTGTTTATCAGGGGAGCACTTGTACCCAGCTTCAAGCAGTTCATCTTAGCTGGCATTGCCCAAGTGTTTTTTGGATTTTTCTTTTGTTTGTTTGTTTGTTTTTTCTCCAGTCAAACTAGCTATTGCATACTGAATAGAAAGTGGGACCTTGCAGAGGTTCCCAGGTGGCCTCTGAAGTAGTCTTGCTTGATTGTGAAAGATGAAGTCTATTGACGGAGAAAAAGAAAGGTTAAAGCAATGGTTTTGCACAGGCAGCACACCTTAAACAAAATTCTGATGCCTAATGCAGCAAAATAGTAAATTACAACATAAAACCACTGAATTCTTATAGAAACTTGGGTGGAGGGAAAAAAGCCAAATTAAGCAGCTGCACAGTTATACCATCCACACAGCCCTCAGGCAGGTGGTAGGAGAAGTACATATCTCTTAGAGATATTATTTCAGGCTCTTTGCAGACTCAGACCAGCATAAGGTTACATTAAAAACTTCACATTCAAAAGTGTGAAGTTATCATTTCTGCTAGGAAAGGAAATAACTTATTATTCTTATAAAACAGTGGAATGACTTAAAATAAAAGCTGAGATTGTAGAATACAGTTTAGAAACAAATTAATTCTCTGGCAATGTTTATGACTGCCTAATTAGACAGTCCATGAGAAAAATACTGATACATCTCCTGTTTCTTCCTCTCTTCTTTCTTTTTTTTTCTTCATATATATACATATATAAATAAATACATGTGTAAGTGCTTGGAAGTGAGAATATTAGTTCTGCGTTGCTGGCTAGAAAGACCTGAAAGATGTAAGAGAAAGAGGTAAAGAATAAATGAATAAAAATAAATTAATAAATAACTCCTCCTATTTCCAGAAAGAGATGCTCCTGGGTTGGTTTCAGGATGAGACAGAGCATTTTTGCAGAAATTAAAGAATTTATACATTCTTACTTTTTCTCTTAATAAATCCTTTTTCCTTTCTTCTCCTTTTCTCTTCTATATTCTCTGTTGGTAATAATGTGTTGCTGTATTTTGTCATAGCACTAATCCCTCCCACTCAAAGTCCTTCATCTTCCCTTTTTTGAATGTAGAAAAGTACACAACAACTTTTTATATTGATATATTACTTTATTTTCTTATTTTTTCCTCTTTGCCAAACAGTTCCATTAGGAGTAGACTTGTTTCAGACTTTAGTCATGTAGCATCAAGGTGAGCACTCAAAAGATGCTGAATAAAATCTTGGCCCCAGTGTCCATGGAACCACTGATGTCACACTCACTATTCTTATAAATATTTTATATGCAGAAGTTCCTCTAGCCCTTGGTGACTGGAATTGCTGCATAAACTGTGGAAAGCATGAACCTGTGTGCTAGAAACTATATCCAGATTGTGCTGAGCTATTTTTCAATTCTAATTCCTCCGCACTTAGAGATTATTATAAATGCAGTGAAGCAGGAATTATTTCATTCCTTAGTTTGGGGATTCTCTAATGAAGCCATATTAAGTGGCTTTAAGTTGCTCTGGGGATAATTTCAGATTCCTTCTCAAAAGGACCTGTTACAGTGCAGTGACTTCTCTCTCTCATGGTAGATGGCCTGAAGAGCAAATGTCAGGAGCAGCTCTTGACATCCCAACCCCAGTTTTCCTTGGTAGTCTGTAGAGGAGCTGCCTTATTGTGCAATCCCTTAGAGCAAGTCTTCCCTTTGACCTGTCCTGATCCCGCCTGAGCTAATCCACATAGTCAAATACGTATGATATTTGCTTTAGTGGGTTTTCCTGTACAAAGTTCATTTACTGTTTTCCTGTATATTGACAATAAGAGCATTTTCATGCAAACTTTGCTGGGTATCTCTGCTTACTGTTTACAGCAGTTCAAGTTGAGTCTGTGCCCTGACTGCCTCTGCATGACAGCTTTAGTCCAAGCTTAAATTAATTAAAAATAATGATACTATTTCACATGAATTACAATAAATTTTACTATACAATCTGTTACTCTGCATAGAGAGAATTAATAGTCATTGCTAATTCAGCAGAATTTCAGATAATAACTTTTGAGGGCTGTAAAATCAGGTATTGATGGGCTAAAATCTAACTGCAGTAGCTTCAGGTTGCTAATACCATTCTTCAGATCAAACTCAACAGAGCCCATTATCCTTGATTTTGCTCTATTCCTGTAGTTGTATTATGGGCTCTACGAGCAGATGATTGAAGGTGAAAAATATCACCATTAAAAAAAGAAAAAAGAAAGAAAAGATTTTGGACCTGAGCACCTGTACATTAATGCCATAAAGTGCTGACAACCAGAACAAACAGTAAGAAATGCAATGTCAAGGCATCACATGAAATAAAATCTCATAACTTCACTATGGTTGATAGATAGGTAACAACGATAAGTGAAAGGATATACCATAGAGACATTACCTGAGACTTTTTCTTAACACGGTGCATTCCTTTTATGACACTTACAGCATGTCACTATGGAGTGTTTGAATAAATATAGAAATGCTTAATCAGATGAATATTCTGTTACTCTTTAAAATGCCTATGAATCTTACTCTTTCTGTGCTGAAGAGCTTTGGCTGGAATTCATTTAGGCAGTGAAAAGGCAGGAGAGAATTCCACAGAATCAAAGGCTCTGAAATCTGACATTAACAACGTTGTAAATCTGACATGAACAATTTATCAATTTAGCAATGACTTCAGAGGAAAACTTTGCTAAAATGCATTCCTCTGGGTGTTATCTCTAACTAGGAAATAATCCTTCAGGTCTCTGCAAAATGTAACCCACCTTACCTTAGATTACATAGCAGATACGAACATCATCTTTAAACCAGTCAGTTGAGAAGGAATTGTGTGACACTAAATTATTTCTTATCCTTTAAAACAGATTGCAGAAACATGAGGGAAAGAACTGATGTTTAGATTTCTAGAAGTGACCAGGAGGGATTCTTTTCATGACCTTTTCCTGCCTTTTTTTTTTTTTTTTAATTTCTTTTCCTTTTTTTTTTAAAGGAAATAAATGCCAGCTTCAGCCTTCACCTTAGGGAACTCAGATCACAGTTTAGTAAAGCTTTTGTAAGAGGCTTAAAGAAGCATTTCCAAGATAGTGTTCAGGAATTAGAAGACCAGTTGCTCTCATGTATACTTTGGTTCCTGCGCAGCATTCTGGAGATGAAGAAAGCTGTGCACAAATAGCTGGGATTTTGTTCACACAAACACATGCATACTGAAAGACCTAACAAGAATATAGTACAGAAATGTTGAGATTAGGTGTGATAATATGCTCTTAAAGCCAGATAAAAATGATACTCATTCATTGCACTCAGGCTTTGTATCAGGCTGCAGATACCTGTTAAAGTCATTCAGCATGTTAAATTAGAGACTCCAATATGCAGCAAGATTTGGTTTTAGTGATACTCCCCCTTCAAAAAGAAAGTAGAGCTAGATCCCCCCCCAGAAGTCCCTTTCAACGAATATTTCTATGATTTTATGCTTGTATGATGAGATTATTCCATCTCTGACTTCCAAATAGCTTCCCAGAACCGTGCAATTTATTTATTATGAGCTATAAAGCATTGACATGGAAATAATATTAGCAAATCACAACACCTTAAAAACTACCTGCTGCACCCCACTCACTCCACAAAAAAATGCAACATGCTAGCTTAAATCTGTTTCATTAAATTTTAAGATAACTCATTTCATCTGGGTCAGGCTAACAATACACGGATGACCAGTGATTTGGCAGTCAGCTGACGGACTGCCACTCTTAGGCTACCATTCTTGCTTCATGACAAATTGTAGAGAGAGCTTAAAGCAGCTCTGGCTTCAAAAAACCAGTGTGCTTGATTTTGAGAGATTGCTAAGACATTGCCATCAGAGCAAAAATGTTATAGTTTGAAAGGAAGTATGATCTTGCATGTTTTTTGTAAATAACCTTCAGATGAAGCTCAGGTTTTTGCTGAAGGTAATTTGTTCATTTTCTAGGATTTGATTGAAAAACAAGTTGGAGGAAGGGAAAGAAAAAGCCTCATATTTGTAAATTATGGGCATATTTGCATATTATTTCCACTTGTAATGTATAAATAAAGCCCTTAAATTTAGTAGAATGCTTAAACATGTAGTCTCTTGCACTCTTGCTAATGATTAATGCGTTTGTTTTGTGTGCAATGTGTGCATGCATATTAGGATCCGGGTCACACCAAACCAAGAATACGACTACTTAGATTTAGGGATGTATAATAGGAATGATTTTATGAGAAAGTTTAGGTCTCAATTCCTGTCCTTTTGAAACACTTGACAAAAAGTCTGTCCATTTAAACTGAAAGCAGAATCAGGCCCTTAAATATATTGTCATAACTCTTCTTAAGACTTCTAATGCTTATGTTAGGATCCCAAATGTTGTCTGTCTACCTCAGGAATGAGAAGTGTATATTTTCATAGTGGTTAAATATATATTTCACTGATTTAAAATGCTGTCCTTGTCACTATGAGACTGACATATTTATACACCCTTTCCCCTTCCAAATTTTGTTTAGATAGCTGCAAGAAAAAAACATGTCTGCACTAACACAGCATATTGTGTATCTAGACACAATTTTACTACTGTCACAACCATAAGAATGTTTTCTCAGAGAGTTATGAAATAATTATTTAACTCAAACATGACATTAAATTATGAAATGATAAAAGAACACCAAATAAAACTGGAAAATCCATTTAAAAAGCACCACCAACAACAAGAATGAAACCAACCTAAAAATGTCTGAAATCTTATTTCAAGTCCATTTTTTATACAGAAGAACCAGTATCCATTTTCTTTTATTTTAAGTCTTATTTAAAAATTAGCATCCTTAACAAGGCCTACTGAACCTAGTAGCTCTCTTATGGTTCAGAATAAACAAATTAAAAAGTATGGTTCATCCAGTATCACAAAATAAATATTATGCCAGATTTTCTGTTAGTTAAAATCACTTTTCTCAGTTATATAATCTCTTACTCTGTCTCAGAGTCTATACCTATTGAAACACTTCTGAATAGGAAAGATACTTTTATTCAACATATTAACAGCCTTGATTCTTCACAACAATCCACATTAGAAAAACAAAAGAGCAATTACTCAACTTCCATATTTTTTTCTTGCAAATATGGCATAACAGAAGTAATATATTAGCTATCCGATTATGCTAAAATATATGTGACACTTTATAATGTTTACTAGTAAACCTGAAGCACTTTTCCACTTTTCCCCTGGAAGCTGAGAAAATATCACACTTCTCTTGGGAATTTGATGCAGACACTAACAACACTTCCAGCAGTTACTCTTGTACCAAGTACCATGTCTCTTCCAGTATGATTCCTTTTATGGACCTATAAATCTCAGCACAAGGAGACCCTGTGTCTATGTTTTGCTTTCCTCACGAATTAATTTGAACTAGTAAGAACCTGTGAAAAGATCATATTGCATCACCAAAGAGATAAGTTTCTTTCGGGAAGAACAACATGTATTACGGAAAATGAGTGTCACCTAGGAAAAAAGGAAGCTGATAGCACGTTTTAACAATGGCCCTCTCCTTTATATATGTCTCCAGACAAAACACCTACTACAGCAGAAATAAACATAGTAACCTGTTAGCTACATCCCAATCTCCTACCATTCATACTATGGACTTTTTCCATCACTGATCTGTGCTGTCTCACCTATTTTCAATTATTCTCCAGTTCCTCTTTGTAGTATTGATAACAACGGAAAAGTTCCTTTTTTGAAAGGTAAGGTAGAATCAGCAATTATAAAAATATCCCTGTCTCCACAATTAAGCTAAAGAGCAGAGGACTGTGGCCCCTGAACTTTTGTCCACAGGTCAGAGTTTTGAGCTACTCATTCCTGTGAGTTTGAGATTGTGCAAAAATACTTCAGTACTACAGTAGTTTCTAAATCAGTGACTGAAAGTTTTCAGAAGTTTTAGAATGACTTTGGTGGAGGGAGGAACACACACAAAAATGAGAATACATTTTACCTACCTTTCTTAGAGATTTTCTCATTAGAAAGGATTGCTAAAGTGATAGAATATCAGACCTCACCTTCTGATTCTGCCTCCTCTGAAGTTTACAAAACCAAACTGGAAACTTAAATTTAATAAACTGAATTTTCTTTCTGCTCTCCATTTCTCGCTCTTATTTTTTTTAAATAATAAACAAAGGTGAAATCTACCCAATGAATCCTGAATATAATAACATAAAAGCATAGATCTTAATCCTTAAGCTTTCTTTTGCCATATGAGGTCAAGTCAGATGTGAGCATTATGACAGTGAGATGAAGCCCATATCTTGCTTCTGAAGTGTTTTTTCAACATGTCTAAAATGGTTTTGCAGTTACTTGTTCAACTGTCAATACATTTTATTCTCCAACTAAACTGAAAAGAAAAGGGAAAAGTCGGATTTAAAAGAAGTAAAATAATTAAAGAATTTCCAGGAATAAAATTATTTCACATTTCTTACATCATTTCAAATTCTGATAGGCACTGTCGGATTTTAAGAAAAGCTGTCCAAAAAGTAGTGCCTAGGAACTACCGTGACTGCTATTCAATATAAATATTTAGAAAAAGCTTACAGCCAGTAACTTTCTCTGCTGCTGAGAAATATGAAATACTTTCTTGTAACTCTTAGAACTGTCAAACAAATAAACCATCTGAGAACACCCCTTGTTGGTCTTCCAAGTCCCCAGTATTACCCCCAGTGGTCTTGGAGGCAATCACAATTTTGAAACATGAGTTTAATTCTAATTTCTCTGTTATTATATTGACAGAAGAGCAATAAAAACAACTCGACTTGGAACCTGCGGTAAACTCATCTGGTAGATTGAAAACACTGTGGCTCAAAGGTGCCCCCATAGAGAAATAAAATATAAACGAGGAAATGTTAGAAGTAACATGCTCATATTTCTTCACATGTACAACAGTTAGGCTGTTTCTCTGGAAACAAGTAGGTATTTATGCACTGGACTATTTGTTAGGCCTAATTCACAGATAAATACAACTATCCACTATGTGCATTGTCATGTAAAACAGCCTACCCTGAAATAAGACCTAGCTAATTCAGCAGGCCAAAGAAAGCTGCTGCTTTTATTTTTGTGCCTGATCCATGTTCTATAAATCTTCTGATATTGTTCAACAACTTTTTTTTTTTTTTTTTTTTTTTTGTAGGTCTTCTTGATTCCAAGTGATTTCTTCAGCAGAGTTAGACATATAATATTCAATGTAAGTGATAGAATCTGGCAATACATCAACAGTATCTTTTAAATATGAGTAAGGTGAATGCACTTCAGAAAATCACAATTCACAAGATTATTCTTCCTAAACTGCCTGGCCAATTATCTCTCTTCTAGGAATTAAATGTCTACCAAATACTTGAGATACCAAGCACATAATACCTACAATTGTAATCAAGCGCTCTCAATTAAATTTCTAATTGTGCTTTGATTTTTGTTAATTTCTGGCTCTGGATAGCTCTCAAATGTATCAACTGTTTAATATTATACCAGAGCACACTGTTTATCCTGGTACAAACCTGACAGAAGATTTACTAAACAGGAACACTTAATATTTTAAAAGAAAAGTTAATTGTACATTTTTAGAAATTCAAAAATTCCATACATTTAATTTTTTTTGGGGGGGAGGGAGGAGGAGAGGCTTGAGTTATTTTTTGACAGTTACCTAAGTAGATAGTGGTTAAGGTTTTTTTATATTTAACACCTAGTTTTCTACTGTGATTGAAATGAGTTCACCAATCCTTTTGTAATGCATCCATTTAACAACTAATCTAAAAATGTCTAGATTTTCAACTGGATCTAAACTGACCTCTCCCTTATTCCTTTCCTGCCCAAAGCCCATCTTGAAATAAAACAAATACATTTCCTCCTGATACTTTTGTGTATCTTGCAGAAGTGCTGGATAACCTTGACTCCATATTCAAGATTCTGAATTTCTATTTCAAAGTACCTGAAGTCAATATTTCCCTGACATGTCAACCTTATTATTTAGATCATGGAAGTTCGAACAAGTTTATAAGCTTTCTGGACACTGACGTGACTTCATTCAAATCTGTTGGTGTGATTTACCTATAGTCTCATAGGCAATACAAGGTGAGGTTCAGATCTAGGAGCCATGCACCAGTTAGAGTGTAGTGACTGTATATTGATAAAAGCACCCAAAGGAAATCAAATCTGCAGAGCCAACGGTATTTGCAGAGTTGAAGCATACAGACACAGATTTCTAGTACTATTTTTAACAGTTCTTGGCTACTTGTCTGTCCTCTTCCTCTTTAGAAATGCATGGGAATCTTGTCAAATCTGCCATCGTCACATGGATGTGTTGGATGCTCTAGAATGTTTCATGTGACACTGAACACGTAAAACTGTGGTTTAGGTAACTGAGTTGCACTCCTAACAGCTGCTGAATCATTCTAGGTTCTCTAAGCTCCTTTACATATAATACCAAATCTTACCAAAAGTGGAAAAAAAAAAAAAAAAAAAAAAAAAAAAGGAATTCCTGATAATGAGCATTTACATGATAGAAGATGATAGTCTCTTTATTGAAGTTCCACCCTTTAGTATGACTTTAGATGACATTATGACTAAGCTCAAAATTCATACAAGATGTCAGGGTATGAACCTCACTCACATCCTTGAATAAGCCTCATATCAAAATGTGCAGAAGATAGCAAATCATAACTTAATCTTAGGAACTCCAGTCAACCAGGTGTTTGGATTTACGTTCATTTTGTTATTTAACAATTTTTGTTTACTACACCGTTTAAATATTGTTTTAATCTTCTTTAATATTATTTAAATATAGATAATACTGACAAATTCGCCCTCAGAGAAGAGACTTCTGAACTACAATAAAAACTTTGTCAAGCCTTTTGTTATGCAAGACAAAAACTAAACAGACAGACAGACAGACACACATACACACACAGAGATTTATCTCTTTATGGTAGGATCTGTAATGAAAGGCTGACGACTTGGCATATTAAATTTATGCCTGCCTGGAGCAGTATTTATGCAGTATTTTCCCTCTAGTAGGTCGTATAGTCTTTCCAATACACTTAATATGATAGTTGATTTTACCCTGATATATTACAGTTTTTGGAACATACAATTTGGAATATATTTCCAACACATTCATTTTTTTCTTTACAGAGGTTATTTTGGGCTCAGCACAATCTTGTTATTCACCTTTAATAGCAAAGGTACTTTTAGCTTACATAAAACATTCTGAGGCAATTTTAGCATTAGATACTTATGATTTTAGTGCATATGCCATTGAAACATATGGCCCCATGTTTATCTTGTCTGTCTTATGCAACATCAGTTTTATATAATGTGTATTTTCCTGAGGCTGTTAATCTTGTGAGACAATGCTTATTTTGTAATTTTCTTGCTCCAGCTTTTGGGGAGTGGGAAACTATTTTAACATCAATCTACATAATGACTGAAGACCTTTACTGCTTTGCTGCTTAGCAAGCCATTAGTATCCTAGCAAGCTTAGAGCATCCAAGATCAACCCAAGGTAGGAGGCTCTCCTTAAGGGTTGTCGTTCACCCTGCGGTGTTCCTTGAAAACACAGCCCATGTTCACTGCCAGGCTCAAACCTGCATAGACTGTGTAATGGGACTGATGGGATTCTTACCTCCCCTGCATCGGTGAATGAGACAAAGTCACAACCTAGCCATTAATGAAGTTATTTTGCAGCTTGAATAATTTTCTGTAATTATAGAACAAATATAATAAAGAATTGGTCATGTATTTATAGACCTGCAGTAGAAACGCATTTCTTATGGCATTTCATTTTGCATTTGAGGTAGAAAGGTTTATAAAAAAAAAATCCTTCATTTTCTAGCCATTGATAATAAGTATTGCTATGAGAAAGCAACTCTTGAAAATATATGAAAAAAATGATGATAGCATCCCAACTTCATATTCAAACTAACAATGGACTGTCATGAACGTGTTTTTGTGGCAACTGTGGGCTTTTTAACTGCTTCAATTCTCTGTATAAAGAGGTCTAATTTTGGAGACTCTTTAATAGGTAAAGTACATAAACATGAGAAAAAATTAAGCTATCAATTAATATGACATTTTTGCCATATTATTATTAAACTGTATGAACAAGTCTAAACCGATAAAGAAATTTTTAATATTAAGTACATTCAAGTAGATATTTAAATAGGAAAATCATGCTATTTTTCAAAAAGCTGAAAAGCATAACCATATCTAGTCTTGGTAATATATACCTTCAGAGTGTGACTATCACTTTTCTAGCAACCTATATTTAGTATGGCACAAAGCAACTGGTTTTTTGTTGATTTAATTGTATTTTTAAAGCTGCTATTATCTACAGATTTTTTTGCCTTTCTGTTTTTTTTTTTTTGTTTCCATGCCTCCCACCCCAGAATTTCATATACTAATTAATATTTGAAGTAGTTCTTTCTGTTGTCCTCATATTTGAATAGTGTACAAATGCCATAGACAGCTTTGCTATTTAAATGTTGATGTTTGTTACTTAATACATTTACAGGCGGTAATAGTTAATCACAATACTGAGTATTTTTCAGGATTCTCAAGGAATCTGAAAACCTTAATTAATAATATTGTCATCTTCTCTATGTATGGGAATTTAAGGCAGAAGGGAAAAGAATGTGTCCAAAGTTCACAGTAAATCAATGACAGACTGAACTAGAACTTCAAGTTCTTAAGTAGAACACAAGTTTCCTCATTCACTCTCTGCTTTAACTAAAAGATGATCCCAATCATGGGAGTATGGAATAGAAACATATACACTTCAAATACATATATATTCTGTAAGAAGAATGCTTTATTTAAAATGAAATTACTGAAAGTTACAAGTACAAGTTACAAATAAAATATTTTGTTTTAATTAATAACTTAACCGAAAAAAAATGGAAGTGGGTGGGAAGGTAGAATAAGAGATATGTTCATTTGAGAGATTTTCCTCTAAGTAATGACAGTTCTAGAAGTGTAAAACAAAAGAGGTCTCCTGTTTTTAACCTCTGACTAATTGCTATGTTAGAATAAATGAGAAGTGAAGTCAAGCGGCTGACTACATATATTGTAAGGTGAATTTATTTGAAGCCAAAGTAATAAATCTGGAAGCATATATTCATAAAGATAATTGTATTATTTTCAAAATATTATATCCACTTACTGTCTCAGACTCCAAACAACAATGAAGGTTTTGCCCCTGTCACAGGAAACCCCCTCATAAGATACATGGCAGCAGACACATCTCTCAATTTTTCTTCAGAATTGGTCTGTCTGATGACAGCAGCCAAGTCCATGAAAGTATATCTTCAGTTTACTTCCAGAATTTCTCATGTCGTTTTTGTCTGGAGACCAGACTCTGACCCAACTTGTAAACTCCATAATTCTTCTGTGATTAACTTTCATTTCTCTTAAAAACATTTTATTCCTCAAATAATTTTATAGTTTTTTGGATCCAGATAAAAATGAAAAATATTCTAAGGAATATAAATTTAGTTGAAAAACTATGAAACAATACTGTAAGGTATCTTTCTGGAATTAATTGATTGTAAAAGTGGGCTATGTTGCAGAGGGAATGTTTCTGTTGATTTTAGTAGTTTTTGAAAAACACATGACTAAGCTATATTAATACATAACATTTTTAGTATTACTCTCATTGTCTTGCCTTGTTCCCTTTTAGTGCTGTGTATTCACATGTTGCAGCTTTTTTGGCCATTTATTTCACAGGAGTAAGTGTAATCTTTTCCTTCTTTTTATCTGATGAAATTAGTCTCTCTTCTTCTTTGGCCTTCCAATATATAACTATTTAAATATAAATATATAACTATTTAAGAAAAATAAAAATTTGTAATTGTGTCTCACTATAAAACTTTAGAAGTGGAAATATACTTATTTGCATTGTCATTTTCAATTAATAAATGTTCTGTCAATGTTGGGGTTGAGTGTTGCTGCAACTAATCTTGTTTTTACACACTTCATATCTCAGTGCTATTGTTTACCTTGTGCCTGGGTTTTTGCAATATAGGAAAACATACCAAGTTATTTCAGATAATCAGAATAGGAAAATGAGAGAAGGAAGGGATCTCTCTCATACATGTAGAGCAGCACTGAACTCTGTGACACCACGTCAAACCTAGCTCATGGCTATGCTTGAACCATAATTAATAGTAAATGAAATCGCTGACATGAGAAAATGTAATTGCAATATCTTCTAATTTATGTAGAAGACATTTTAGCTTCTGGGCTAAATTTAAAAAATGTTGCTAAATAAAATAAGACGTTATAGGTATAACTGGATGTGTTGTTCCAGCTGGAGCTGGTTTAGGTTAAGAGGTGACCACAGCCTACTACCAGCTCCTCATTATCCTCCTATACACACGCCACCTGCTGAAGGTTGCTACCATCCGAAAGCTTAACTAGAGAGGTAGCTGCTTCTCACATCCAGCTTAGCTTTAATAAATTTAGAATTTATTTTCTTTGCATGTTGCTCAGTAAACTATTTTGACAGAACCAAGGGTGACGAAGAACATAGAATGTGTCTCAAGGCTTTGTCCATATTAGGACATTTAGCTGGTTTATTTAAAGGCTTGATTTTTTAAATAAACTTTAATTAAATTAGTGCATAAGACTATATGGATGTGTTTATTTTAGCATTCTGCAATCAGTAATATCAGTTTAAAGCTTTTCTGAAGCTATATCTGGACCATATAAAATGAGCAGGTAAAAAACATCCACTGTCTAGAAGAGAGATCCCAGTACAGAAGTATACTTTCCAGAGAAGCTGAATAATATTGGTACAACTGAAATGATCTGAGCCCTATATGCTTTATTTTGCCCAGAAGTATTGATGTATTTATCCTAATGCAAGTTGTGTGTCTTGCCAGCTTTGCCCCCAGACTTCTCTGTCTGGGCCACCAGCTGGAAAACACTGTTTAGATGGGAAGGCTACAAGATTGTTTCTTCCTGGTACCTAATGGTTTTGCTGATAGAGAGTCAAACATGCCCAATGCACCGACATGTCGATAAGCAGGTCCTGATTACTCAGATAATATGTTGTTAGATGATTGTGTGAAAGCATGAGATAGACAGATGCAATGAAAACACTGTGCTCTGATCAAGCTACATCTACAAGAGATTTTATGTTTCGTGTAAACACAGGATAAAACTATAGCCTTTGCCAGTAGTGTGATATCCTGTTTCTGAGGCAAAAGATCAAAATGGAAAGTATGTGACAATCCAGAATTTCCTCATAATGAAATGTGGTATAATCTCAGAATACACTAATGACCTTTGAAACATTAGATTTATTTGCACTAATTTGGCCAGGATACTTTTATCTATATACTGTACAGCTTTATTTCATTCCACCACTCGTGACTAATGGCACTGGCATACAACTGTGTAAATAAATTGTAGACGTTTAAGGGAAGCCATACTACATTCTCTATACACTATTTCTTTACAGTATACAAACCATAATGATTATCATTCTGCATAGCTGAGCTCAGTACCTGGAGGGGCATTTTAAAATGACCCTCTTGCCTGTTCTCTTGGGTTGACGGCACCTCTTCTGCTGGCCTGGGGCAGTTACTGCTGCTTCATTTTAGTTTTGCTCTCCCCCTGGGTAATGTCTTAGTGAAAGTGTTTGAAAAGCAAGATTCTAGTTTTCGATGTTATGCAAATGACATTGAATTTGAACCTCAGATAACCTCGACTTAAGTGCCAGGTTTCACCTTCTCTGAGTGATTCATGAGTGGGGGTCACCGTAAGGCCCTGAGCTCTTCTCCTCCCCCAAGGGACCACCCAACTTTGTGCATTTGGAAAAGGTCTTTGTGAAACAAGATTTGGATTATACATAGAGCTGTACGGACTTGACGTTGTCCTCTAGCATGCTTGAAAAGAAGAGTTGATATCAAGTAAATATAATTTCTGACTAATTAGGAAGATGAATTTTTATTACGAAGTGTGTCTCAGGCAGCCCTCTTCTTGTTAAGATGTCTGAAATCGTGTCAGTTTTAAAACCTTTTCTCCGGTGACAAGTTTGCAGTGTTTTGTCAAGACACTCAATTTATCCAGATGGAATGACATTTCCCTCACAAAATCCATTACAAGTGCAAATATGAGACTAAATGGGACTGGGGTTGCTAAGCTTGAGCTCATCCAGGAGCTGAAATATTTTGAAGAGAATTGCGTGCTATAATTGGAACATAATGGATGACATTCATTTTGGTGTAACTCCTTCAATATCAGTGGAGTTACACCTGTAATAACATTATGTGCAGAAAGCAGTTTTGTCTTTCCTTTAGACTAGTTGTATATGTTTCCCAAATTGTACCTGAATTGAAATCAGTGAGGCTTCAATGGAGTAAACAAGCAGAGAATTTCATCCAATGTCATCTTGTACAATACTGGCTGAGAAAATTGTGAGCTCTTTATAACTTGTTAAATTCACTGAGAAACAACGTTAAACAATTTCATTTTTGCCTGTGTATTCTTGTACAGAGCAAAGCTTTACTGCATGTATAATTTTTTAGGGATTCATTTGTAGATCCTTCCATTACTCACCGACTTTTTTCCTCATTGCTGAAAGACTTCAAAAATACACAAAATCAGAAATAAGTTACAGCTGAAATATCCTCTAGGGTCATGTTTCATTACAAAAAATCCTGGTAGCAAAGAGTAATCCTTTATTTTGCAGGAACAAGTAATCTTTTCAGTCTCAACAAGAAGCTCAGTTGCTTGCTGAGAAGAATGGTAGCCATGCCACAGTTATTTAAAGCCTTGTCTTCACTCTGCTGCCCAGTAAATCAAGCAGTGGTAAGCAATCTAAAAGGGAAAACAAACAGTTTGTCCCTGCACACTGAAAGTGCGGTGTAAGCACCAAGCTGGTAAATTCTAGCATCATTAATCTTTTTCTACAGGGCTCCCTGTCACCCTCTCTATGCTGGTGACACATACTCAAGTCTGCATTGAGAATGAAGAACCACTTTGCATTGTTTTGAAATCTGTCTAGCTTCACGGTCCTAAGTGTCCTCTTTTTTTTCACCCTGGTAGATCAAAACAACTGGATGATAACAGATCACACTTTTAGTTAGTAGAATGTGTCTTACCCCTCCATCTCCCAGTGTATTGTAGATCACTTTATATCTACCCAAAGTGTATGCACTATTACTTAACAAAAACTTATATTAAACTTTGGCAAATCCTCAGGTAAAGGGCTTCATGGAAACAAGGATACATATGTTTCATTTTCACTTACTATATTCATATCCTAAATTCTTATTGCTGGTTAATATTATCTTAAAATAATAAAAATAGATTCATTGGACCTAGCTTGCAACTCTCCCTTTATTAGCTAAAAGAAATTTAAATAATATGATCAAACAGTTATTATGATATGTAGACTTTTCCACAGACGTGAAACAAGCGGCTCCATTTTCTCTACAGATGGGCCCATTTTATTCACTTCAACAGAGACTATTTTGAAGCATCAGGGTATAAAGTAAATATCACAGAAAAAGAACTAGCATAAAAAATTCTAGAATGATACCAAAGGCTGGATGGATTATCTATGCAGGGTGCTAATTTTCTTGCTTTACAACTGAGCTCACTGCATTCAGAAAAAAAAATAATTGAAGACCATTAGCAAATGAACTATAGGATAAAATTTATAATAATTCTATTGTCAACTTGGGCACCATGGAGACACAAAGAAAAGACCATTATTATTCTTATATACTAAAAAAAACATACCTTAATAGATTTGAAATAAAAGAAGTCAGGTCCTAGAAAACTGAAAATGAATCACACTTTGGCAAACAACCTAAATCCATTCAGTAATTCAAAAAGTTCGAGGGAATCTTTCTTTTCTTACGAGAGAAGCCTTTTTCTTTCTTTTCTTTCACCTGTCACTGTGAAAGATGTCTAATTGTATGAAGATTCAAGAGTATCTTGTAAACAAAAAATACATTGCCCTAAATGCAGAAGTATGCGTTGGTGGTAGGCAAGTAAAAAAAAAAAAAAAAAAAAAAAAAAGAAATTATGGGATCACATGGAGGTAGTATATCTTTTTCCTATCTACCACTAGAGTCATCATTTTAACAGTATAATGAATGAAATTAAGTTAATGAAAGAAATTCTGTGCATGGAGCTGGAGAATATTAGAAGCTGTATTAGATCCTACATCTTCAGAAAAAAAGGAGAGGAAAAAAAAAGTACATGCTTAACAACATGTTTGACAACATTGCCAAAGTAGTGACCTGTGACACAAATTAATCAATGTTAATGCAGATAATTTATGGAAAGACAACATAATCTTAATTCACTAACAAAGTCACAGTGAGTGCAATGATCTAAAACTCCACAGAAGATTCAAAGTTCATCCAAAAAAAACTGGTTTCCAGTTTTCTGGAAAAAATAGTCTTCCTTGTAATTTGAATTTATACCATGAAATTTTTACATATAACTATCTATGAGTTATGAAATCTGGTTTATTTGTGACTAAAATCCTCAGATCTTATTCTTTAAAACTATCATTGATAATCTTGATGGAAGTTAAGTTTTCATCTTTATCTTTAATTGCAATACGTTAAATTAGTATAAATAGAAGAAAGAGAATATAGTTGGAATAATATGCATAGCACTGAATGAAATTAAAAAAAAAGCATTCAAGAAATATCAAATTACACTCAGATTACCTAAATACCCCAAACTATCTAAATATTTCCAATCAAAATAAATATATCAAAACATCTTTTTAAAATTTTTATTTTGCTTAAAAATTACAGAATAGGAGCACTGTTACAGTGAAAATAAACCTATGTAGAAAGAAATAATCCAAAATATCTCCCTGTAATTCAGTTAAGACATATGCCAAATTCCTACATTTTTTTGGCATTCAATACCAGTGTAACTATTAGTAACAAAAAAAAAAAAAAATACTGTTGACACATACAGATTCTAGAAAAAGTTATCTTCAATTTATATAGAAGAACCTTATGAACCTTAAGAGCAACAGGTAACAGAACGTAGATATTTGCTAAAAATACTGACAGAAGATAAATGGTAATAATGAGTGCTGCCCTAATCAACTAACATGGAAAGAAACTAATGGAAATATAGTCCATGGGATCAGGCTAGATCTAGTCTGAAGTAAAACCCCAGACATGGGGAATATGTTATGCAGTCCAGAGCACTGAATGTCAAAGATGTTATCACAGAAACCAAGAATGAGTTTTCATCCTGCTTAAGAACATCCACCAAAGTTCACATGGTTATTCAAAATACGTATGTATTCATTTTATTGAAATATATTGAACAAGGGATTGTTATGCACTATAATCTTCATTGCCTTCATGTGAAAAAAAGAAAGAGAATAAAATTCACTGGGTAGAGTTCATACCATCAAATATATTGTTAGGGAACTAGGACATATATCTATGGTGAGATGCAAAATACTACTTCAAAATGTCATTCTTTAACAATGAAATGTTGAAACAGCTGCAACTAGAAAAAATGCTTCAATGAAGGTAAGTTATAATTGTTCATTGTGCTTTCTGACATCTCTTTGTAAAATGTAATTCCGAAGAAGTTTTTTTTTTTGTTTGTTTGTTTGTTTGTTTGTTTGCTTTATTATTGTGTTCCCTTTTTCCTCAAAATTAGGTCTTATGGTGTAGAAGAACTTGAAATTAATGGATGAATCACCCTGTTGGTGGAACTTGATACCAGAGCCAAAGCAGATGCCTAGAAATAGTGCACCTACACTTCTATTTAGGTGAGTTTTGACTTCATGCTTGACTCATGTCAGTCTACCCACATGTTCATGTGTACTTCAGTTAACTCTAGTCCATGCCATAGTCCATGCTAACAGGTTTATTTGGTGTCTAAGTGAGGAGGGCAGGCTGACTCACCTCTGAGACCCTCTCTGATTGCAATATGTCCACAACCAGAAAGGGACCATCCTGTCATTGATTCAGTATAGCCAGAAACTCTGCAGCCATTCTCAATTATCTGTTTTAGGAGCAGGAGTATTTCTGATGTACAGGAGAATTTCCACTTTAATACTCCACTTAAAGTTCTTGCAATGTCACCATAGAGCTCTAGATGACTTCTATTAGTAACACAGAATCTCAGAATGCTTGAAGTTGGAAGGGACCTCTGGGGATCATCTAGTCCAACCTCCCTGCTCAAGCAGGGTTACCTAGAACATGTTAGACACGGTTGCATCCAGGTGGGTTCTGAATATCTCCAGAGAAAGAGACTCCACCACCTCTCTGGGCAACCTGTGCCAGTGCTCCATCACTATCACAGGGAAGAAATTCCCTCTTCTTGTGGTTCAGTTTGTGCCCGTTGCCTCTTGTTCTGTTGCATGGTACTACTGAAAAGAGTTTGTCCCCATCCCCGTGACACCCTCCCTTCAGGTACTTGTACACATTGATAAGATCCCCCCTCAGGCTTCTCTTCCCCAGGCTGAAGAGGCCCAGCTCTCGCAACCGTTCCTCATAGGGCAGATGCTCCAGCCCTCTGATCATCTTTGTAGCCCTACGCTAGACTCTCTCCAGTAGCTCCATGTCTCTCTTGTACCGTGGAGTTCCGAAAACAGAAACCTAAGTGGTGAAAATCATCACAGAGATGAACTCTGTGGGAACAGAAACCTTACTCAGAAATTTATTTCCCCTCGACACCTGAAAAAAATGTGTCCTGATGAAGCAAGTGTGCTGACACCTTTATCTATAATATATACATATCTGTAAAATATTTTTATTTTATTCTATTTATATTCTACATAATACTGCTGAACTGCTACATTCTATGACTAGTTCAAGCACATGGCTAGAGCTCCTAGTTATACTAGTGATCAAGGCTTTATCTAAATTAGCAAGAAATATGGCCTACTATCCAAAGAGCAAACAGTTGTTGCTGAAGACCTGGTGTGCCCACTATACATATTTTAAGAAGGCTTACTTCAGACCACGTCTAGTCTAGTCCGTAGACTTGACTGGGCCCTATGGTTTTGTTTCCTCCAAAAGAAATCAAGCCTATGCGCTCCATAATGTGGATAGTCGGATTTGCTTCAAAAGTGCAATTCTGATCTGGAATACATTGTGAATTGCTAATATTTCAACACTATTGTATCTTACATTGGGATAATAAATGGGAAATGTCAAAATATTTAATTTAAATTCAACTAAAGTGGTCTGATCAAAACTAACATTTGAATGCAGTCTTGTATTGAAGCATTTCATAAGTAATACAGTTGTGGTTCCAAATTAATCTGTCTTTCTATATGGACCATATTCTCTGAGTAGTCTGTAGTTTTCATGATATAGAAAATAACCTCTTGGGATAAAATCAGTTCATCCAACATGGCAGCTTTCAAAATTCTTAAAGAAATTTATAGTGAAATAAGCTGAACAATGTGTCCTGCTGATACATCAAAACAGAATTTTAAACTCTGGCCAATCCAAAATAAAGTACTACTTTTTGGCTTTTTCTGTGTTCTGATAAAGTCAGTCTTTTTAAATGGGAAATATAAGGTTTGATAAAATACGCTTAAAAGAAAGCACATAGGAAATAGTTATGTTTACATTTTTAATCAGGCTTGATTTATTTCTTACTGATAGTCAACAAGCTTTTGTCATTTGAGGTGATAAACAGCAGTGAAAACTGTTGGCATCTTATTCCTAGAATAGATAATAAATTCAATCAATAAAAGCTGAGTTCTTTATATTAATAAAAGTAAAAAGAGGTTGAGTAAGTAGATTTCCTTGGACATACTAAGGAAACATTGGCGTTATCTTCACCTATGATTGTAAAACAGTCTTCCTGTTAGTTCTTCTGTGCTATGCCTGCCTGAGTCAAATAAATAATAAATAAGTGATAAATGTGTTGCATGCTGTGAGCTAATAAGTGCTGCAGGTTTTATCTATCTTTGTGCAAGCTGAATCTCACACTGAATCCCATCCACAGGGTGGGCAAATCAGTCTTGATCCCCTGGGATGATATGGCCATTCCCTTGGACTTCTCTGAGTCTTCTTGTGAGTAAATATTGTGTGATATTTGTTAAATTATGTGATTAAGAGCTAATGTCCATAAACACAAAGGAATAGAAAGGAATGTGATGATGGTGGGCAACCCCAATAACCTTCTCAAAGAAATGGAGCCCTCTGACCCAGCCCTTCCTGGGGCACCACAGCTGGGTAAAAAACTCCATGGTCCTGGAGTGACATCCATCAGGACAAGCTAACGGGAGAAGATCTCCAGAACACCATATAGACTGTGTGTGCCTATGGGGAATATATATTCAGCCTAAGCACTGTCTGGACCTGCAGTTGTGGAGCTATGGCAACCTCATCTCTGCGGGGCTACCCGGTTCAGCAACTCCTAACAATATTTTGATTAAAATTCTTACAATTAATGCATAAGCTGCATATTGCATTGTAAAAAATTGTCACTCTAAATAGCTCAAAGTAGACTTTGATGATGGGTCATTATAGCACAGCATTGCACTAATGGGATGTTTGCAAATTTCAATTCTGAGCCTGAGGACTATACAGAATTTTATCAATGACAGGTAAAAAGGTATACATTTATTCCTAATTAAAAATTGTCCATATAATAGTAATAAAGTAACATAAATATTGCTAGTTATGATCAACCTATATATACTTTAAAGCAATCAAGTGTCAAGGTATGTGTTTAGGAGCAAAGGACGTAGATCACTAATTGTATGAACAATACCATTGTTTGAAAAGAGGTGGGTTTATCATGGAGTTAGGGATTTTAGAAGAGGAAACAATGAAGTTAAATCTCTGTATAATGCAGAAGTGAAAATAGTAAATGCAGTTCTTAGGCTGCATTGCATGAAAGAGCTAACTGTAAATCAGCAAGAAAGCAGATTAGCAAATGAGTCTCTTACATCTCAAATGAGTTTTCTAACCATGTTATTTTAAAATAAGTCCCCTTGAATCTTTGTTATTGAAATTAAATTATTTCTGAGACAGAGTACAAATGATTGAGGACAGTTTCTAGGCTGTTAGACACTGAATTGAGAGATAGGTTATCTGCATTTCCACACTACTGCAGTGAATGTTTAAATATTAATAAATTGTGGAACTGTTTCAATAGAAAAAATTTTAGGACATCTCTTACACACCCAAGCTGTGTATCTCATAGCTTCTGATAAGTTGAAGTTATAGTTGCATATTCTCTCAGGCAGAAGTCTTGCAGAGACTAGCTAAGGATTTTTATTCCTAATACATAGCTAAAACCATGATGATACATCCTGATGCATTACGAATCTAACACCTGATAAGGATGATTATTATTTTACTAACAATGTTTGATTTCTTCAAATAGAGTAGATGAATTGTTCTGAAACAACAAAACCCATATTTTTCCAGCAAATTCAAAATATTGTTGATTGCCTCTGCTTGGAGGGTGGTATCATCATTTAGTGTGAGACCATTACAGCAAAACTATCTTTCTGTCTGGTGATATTACATGAGAGTTGCAAGAGTTATCATTGTCCTTGGAAGACTGATCTTGTCACAGAAACTAAAAGAAGCTCCACCTACTTATGTAAACAAAGAGAAGATTGTGAGATGACCCAAATAGATTAGTGATTTTTCATAACATGTAGACAGTGAGGAGACCAAGTTCTCTAATCCAGAAAAGGAATAAGAATTTTCAATAGCTGAAAGAGAATTTAAATATATTAAAATGTAAAAGAAGATCATATTTTTGCCATTTAGGGTTGTAGCAGCTTTGAAATGAATTTGACAAATTCTCTGTCACTGAGGACTTTGGTTCAAGATTGTTCTATTTCAATGACAAGTTATTGAACTTGATACGGTCATAGCTTGGTGAAACTTCATGGCAGGTACTATGCAGTAAGTCAGTTTTGATAAATGTAGGTCGCTTGTCCTTAAAAGATGAAATCTAAACTCATTTGAAATTAGCAAGATAGTAATGATCCTGCAAATCCAGATGATTTAATTCAAGTTAGTTGAAAGATCTTCAGCCTTTATGGCTCAGGATAGTATGTTGCCATGCCTTGCTATATATGTTTTCATTTGGAATGATCATAATGCTAATGGTACCTGTGATCAATACCAGAAATGGGTCTTTGTTATGTTAGATGAGATGTAAACATAATAACAGGCTCATTCTCTACCTTGGAAACCTGAGTCTATGTGAGGTTCAGGCTTTCAAATGAGTTGCAATTCATTCAATTTACAGTTAACTCAGTAAATTAAATTTAAGGAAATGCCAATTCACCTGCAAAACAAAAGTATATTTGCATGACTTTAATCCTCAGTCCCTCAGAGACACTTGCTTATTATGTGTTTTGCAATAATTTAAATAACTATAATCAAAAGGCGTTTTATATATCATTCATGTGTTTCATACTGATAAATGTTCTTAGTGGAAATTGAAGATGATAAATCATCTGCTCAGTAGTGAAGAATGAATTGTTTACTGAGCAAAAAAGAAGAAAAAGTCTTTAGTTAAGCATCAGGATAGGCTATATCCCCTTTATTTTACCCACTGGGTAGGCCTGTGCGATACACGCAGCATGTTTTGTGTAAATAGAAAATTGTTTCACCCTCAAAGTAACTGCAGCAAAAAAAATCAAGTCAATGAGTGAAAGAAGTCATTGTCATGTTGATTCTGCATTAACAGTGACATCCTAGATTTTCCAGTGTAATCCTGAGGAATGAGTAAGTGAGACACTATTTTCCTTTTTTAAATCATAGGAACATGAGGCATTTTTGTTTATTTTTAGTAGAAACTGCCTATGTTCAAGAAGCCTTAAATTTCTTTTTCTTCTACTTTCTCTCTCTACTGATATACCTATCCTATGGGACCAAATTAAGTTGCTGCTCTTTTTTCCATTAAAGTCGTGAATATTTTCTGATAACAGCAAATGTTGACTCACAGTTGATGAAATCTCCAGCTCAGCTAACTTGTATCCCATGCTATTTATTTATTAATCTTTCTCTTTAAATTATTAATGTTCTTACAATTGCACTAAGCATAACTATTAAAAAAAGTGATGGAAGCTATGCAACCAAGTGTATGACAAACAGTTGGACCAGCAAAAGGAAATCTCTTAGAGATTATCAGTAGGACAGTGAGATGGCTGATGAGCATCACTTAACATCAAATCAAGCTGTGGCTCTGTCAATGGCTGCCACTGACAAACTAGGGAAGAAGAGAGGAAGCAAATATTGTAGAACTCAGAAGACTATTTTACCCACTGTGAACATACCTAATGAATTTTTAGAATATCTTTTTTTTTAATCTTAACCTCGTTTTGACCTTGTGAGAGCAATCAACACAATTAATTAATTTAAAACATTTAATTAATCTTACTGTTTCAGTTGTATGCTAAATGTATGCAAACTGAACATCTGAAAGATATTCTTTATTGCACAATATACAGTATATCTAAAGTGAGTCAAATGTCCTACAGGATTGAATATGGATAAAATGTAGGGGTTTCTGCATAGATAAATGACTCTTAAAATCTACAAAATTTAATACAATACTTTTGTTGTATAAACGAGAATTTTTATACTTCCTTATGGATGTGAATAAAAGAATAAAACCCTTCCACAGAATTCTTCATTATTATTATCGTTGCTGTTATTATTATTGTTATAAACAGAATATACCTGTCAATGCAACTATATAAGACTTTTTCACAAGGTTATTATATGCCATAGTCCATAGATGTTAAATAAATATTAATTAACTATTAATAACTTAGCATTATCTCTGAATATGAGATGATAATCTCAGTTATTTCTGTATACAAGCCAGAATACAGGAAATACTTTAGTTTAAGCCTTTTTCAAGCCTTAAAAGTTAAAAGCATCAGAGTATTCACTTATTCTCAGGTTAATTGTGCTTTTCTAAATTTGCTTTTTCAAAATATTTGCCCATGCAATGAACAAGAATATAAGGCATTAAACTTTTGGACCTCTGTGGACTGGTTGTGACAGGGTTAATATAATTCAACTACACAAAGAAAGTCAAGAAGAGGGAAATAAATTTCAGTCTAGTCACATAACAGCTTCCAAAAACAGTCTTTTCAAGGCTCTGGGTTCACTCTGGTTGAAAAAATAAATGCTTCAACTAAAAAGAAAAAATAAGCGTAGATCATAGCTGATGTGTGTTAATAGTATGCATGAATGATAGAAGATGATTGGGAGTAGTCTGCATGGATTCAGCAACAATCACTGGCCAAATAGATAAAAAATATTTAGAGAAGATACAACATACCCTCCCCTTGACCCAAGTTCCCTTCTTAAGAAGATCACAATTATTTTAAAACAAACTTGAGCTACTTCAAAAGATAAGCTGAATGTACCTCTCTAATCCTTTCCCAGAACACGAAACACACTCCAGAGGGCTGAAAGTGTATGTTTGCGAAGGAAGTCAAACTCTTAAGTCCTTCGTATCTTTGAAGAGTTCTAAACATGAGGAGTTTTAATATAGCTAAGCAGGTCTTTTTGTCACGTTTTAAAGGCAACTGCTAGTTTCCAAATCGTTATGATAAAAACATATTTTAATAAAGAAGTTCATGGAATATTCTCAAGACTGAGTCTTCTGCAAGCAAGTCAGTGAGATGTTTACATTTTGGGCAGAGTTTAAATGTTAGCTAGTCATAGAACTTTTCAGGCTTATCAGTTGCAGAAAATTAGACACACAGAAATCATTGAATGCAGCAAATCTATGAACATAACAAATTAACGCCCCCTCCCCCGATTTCTAGGGGGCAGATTGATTTCTTAACCTAATCACACTTCAGTGTGAACTTGTGAACTCATTTCATATCTTCTACAATCTCTTCTCAGTGCAATTCCTCTATCTCCTTCCATCTCTTCTATTCATTTTCACAATTTTCCTGTCTCCCATATACATAACTATCTATCTTTGCAATAAAAAAAAAATAACATCATGGTTGACTGATAGAAAGCTATTCACTTGTTGTTTGACTTTACTGGACACTGTACCTTAATTCTGATGAGCTCAATGGACCCATGTTGTCTTTCAGCTGCTGATGAGCTGAGAAATCTGCTTTTGAGACTATACAAGTCTTGATATACTAGGCTGCATTTGTGTATACTGTGCAGGGCTGCCATAGACCTCAACCCTTTAGCCATTGGATTAAAAGATTCAAGAGGCAAGTTGATAGACAAACAGAAGTAGACAGCAGGATTATATAAACTTCATTTCCTTAGGGGAGGAGGGGGAAATCATTTGAGATATTTGTAGAGTTTCGGTTCCTCCAAAGATACATATCAGCTGTCAGGCACATTTTGAGAACTGTAGTCTTACAAAGTCATACTTACTTTAGTCATACAAAGATGTCTAAATTGCATGCAAGTTCCCACAAGGTCTTTGTTTTGGGTCAGAGCCTCAGCTGTTTCTAAGAGTGTGCTCAAAGGCTTTTATGAATGTTATGAAATTCCTCACTGTTGTTAGCGCTGCTTCACCTTCAATCATGTCAGTAACTATGGGAGTGCTAGAGTGGAAAAAACACCAGCCCTTACTAGCATTTGAGCTCCGTAAAGGCAAATTATCAGACTTGCTCCTTGCACTTTATTTCCAGAACTGTCTGTCTTGTTCTTAAAAAAATTGACGGCAATAGCTGCATATTGTTGGCTAGAAAGTCTACTATGGATATTAGTTAATTCTAGAGTGTTAAAGCTTTGTGAGAACGAAATTGATATTGCTGCAACGAGGCTGGGAGAGGTCTAAGACTTTATTTTGCAGTGAGTCATTAATAGGCTTTTTAAACCAACTATAGATGCCTATAAATTACATACATAGAAAAGAATTGTTTGCCATGCTGTTATTCAGATGGTTATGTAGGTGTGTTAGCTGAGTAATGATAATCACTCTTTTGTTACATTTAATTCAAAATAATCTATCAGACTTTTTTTTTTTTTTTCCGCAATCTAGGACAATGACAGGAAAATCATAGACAGAAGCTATTTCCTATATTAAATGGAAAGTGGTTATTTCTGCCTTTAAGAGACTGAGCATGAGTATGTCCACACTTTTTTCTTTTTTTCATCAATTTAAAAGAGTCCTCTAAAGGTTGTGTATTTCCTGATATTCACAAGTTTTATTCTGCAATGTGAGTTTTTTAAACTTTTTTTTAAAGTACCTAGTTAAGAGAAAAAAATAATTGAATGGGAAAAAATGGCAGAAGGAAATCAGCAGAGTGAACTGCTGGAACAGAAGTCTGAGAAACGTGATCATCCAGCCAGGTTTTCACAATTAGTAGAAACAGTTTCATAGTAGCTGTTGTAGCGATAAGGAAACAAACAATGTTCCTGGATACAACCTTAAAACCCATGACAGAATAAACTTACGTAGAAGTGCACAGAATTTAATTAGTATAATTTAACAGTCTTTCCTAAATTATGTTTGATGTTGTCAGAGATTTTGAGATTTTTTTTTTCCAGTTTCTGCTGATATGCCACTAATCAGTTGTAAGGTCATCTAGTTCGACAAAAGAGGCACTCTGCTACACTAGATCAGATTAGCCATATTCACGTTCACCTGAGCCTTGAACAACTCCAAGAATAGAGATTCTAATGTATCTGGACAACCTGTCCAGAACATACCCCGCAACAACAAATTTTTTTTAAATGAAACAACTTTAAAAACCAAAAAATACTTTATCAATGTTCAAACTGAACCTTCTAAGCCATAATTTGTGTCTGTTGCCCTTGTTATTTGCCACTGCTGAGAAGAGTTTTACTTCATTGTCTTTGTTTTTTTTTTTTTTTTTCATAAAGTCAGTTATTAAGGAGGTTCTTTATGTGATTTTGAAAGGTTTTATTTGCATATTTGATTTTTCACTGTAGCCAGTGAAAAACAATATGATCCTTAACCTTCAAACACAAATAAAATGATCAGTAAACAGGAGCTAAATCTGTACTATTATGTTAAATGAGGCTATCCCCTAGCCCTGAAGACAGTAGCATGGTCTGGCTGCTTAGGTAATCTTAAAATTTCTCAGTGCTTAAACCCGGATGGCTCTGTCACCTGTATGTTTCGAGAGATTCATGGCCTGTGATCTGTCTGGGCTATGCTTAAACTGAGCTTGGAGACTGTTTGGGGCACTACTTAGCCTGACTTTCCTAAACTCACTAAGGGTTGTTCTCGGGGGGAGGGGGGGGGGGAGAGAACAAACAAACAAACTCTACAGAAATCCAAAAGTAAAAGAAAACAAAGCACAGCAGAATGAAACAAAACAAACAAAAAAAAACCCCAGAAATTTGAATTTAAGAGCCTAATTTGGCACTAGTTAGTTTATTAAAATATATATAGTCACAGAGATTCTTTTATCTTTGTTGTTTCCGAAAATTGTTTACTTATGGCAGTCAGAAAGAGGGAATGGAGGGTGTTTTGTGTGTGAATTAATGTTATTGACAATGGCTGTCAAGGTCTACTCATAAAACGATACACTTCAGAGGAGGTGGCTAAGCTTCTCAGTTTAGGAATTAAATATTCTTTATTCATTTCTCTGCTTTGTTGTTGATTCTGAAGAAGCCACTTCATGACTCCGTACTTCAGTAAAATGAGGTAAAATACTTCTGTAAAATGAGGTTATTATTTCTGTTTCGTGCTTTTCAATTTCAGACCCTACGTAGGTCCTACTAAACTGAACGATAAAACTCTGACAGATTCCAGTAGGGCCACAGAAGCTGCTGTCCTTGTGAGGTGCCAGCAGCCATCCCCAGAAAGCATTCATTTCTCTAAGGGTTTTATTTTCACCATCACATAACTAAATTAAAACCATAATATTTTCTGCAAGGACTACAGGCAATTTTTCAAAAGCGGTTTTGAATATAATAGCTTCTCAGTTTCTAAGGAATGGAAAAATCTTCCTTTAGAAAAGATAAAATGTGTGCAGCAATGCAGGAACATCATCAGAAAAAAAATGATGTCCTATCAAGAGAGGAGAGCAACAGTAGAAAACTTGCCAGCTTGTACGAAAAGGAGGGAGATGATTCCTTCCAAACAAGTAGAAGAGAGAGATAGTAGGAGAAGATTATCACCTGATATTAGCACCAACAGCAGCTTACCAAAGAATTTTCAATAAGCTGTAGTCTGAAAACTCTCGTCGGACAGTATCCTTCCTCTGTTGGTTGCCACTGCGTAGCGTTAAAAAAAGAAAGAGAACCCTAGGTATTCCTTGCCACTCGTATGAAATGTGCATGAGGGAACATTTCTGACATCGTTTGTTGTTTAAGTGACTTTCATAAAACACGTCTGTAGCTCTCAGGTCTCATGCTTACAACACAAAATATGTGTAGAATAGTGTTTTTCTAAGAAGCATCTATTGGATACTTTTTTTTTACCTTAGTTTCTCATGGTAAACTTCAACAACTGACATTAGCCCATAGTTTATATTTTGAAGAACGCGTCTGAGCTTGCATATTAACTTTTCACCAAATTGTGAAGCTTCCACTTTGTGTCTTGTTCATTTTACTGGTAACTTTTTTACTGGGTAATTTCTCCCACCCCCAAGTCTATAGTAAGTGAAAGAAGTATTTGTGAGGGCTAAGAGCATCAATAGAAGTCCAGGATATCACAGGAACAGCACTGTAAGAAACTGGTCATTTTGGAAGATCAGAAGAGACATATAAAGAATGTTCTTTTAAAGGAAATTAAATCCAGGAAATTTAGAAGAAAAAAATGTGAGGATAAATGAACTAGAAATGTGAATATTCAATTACAAAGAAAATAATTTCCTAAATTAAAACGTACTGGGGCACAGAGTTCAAAAGCGACCCAAAGACAGGCAATAGTAGCGACATAAGATATGGATGAAAAGGATGCCAATGTACTAGAATTAGCTGGTAAATAATGTAAAAATCCCTTAGAATACAAGCTGATAGAAAATAAAAATGTATCTAAAAACTGATTTTAAAAGAAAGAAACATTTTATGTTTTGACATTGGTAAAACTATTTGTTACATTTACTGAGCACAAACCGATATGAAAGAAGATGGCAGAAAATAAGTAGAAAAAACTAGAAGAGTTTCATAAATGGTAACATTAAACTTAGAAGAATTATAGCAAGTGCTACCATGCCACTGGAGAAAATCAAAAGCTGTCATTCTATCCAGTGATAAGTATGGCTGGAAGACAAGTGAGTCTTGTGGTCACTAGTTATTAGAGGGACAATAGACAAACCCAATAAACACATGATTTTTCCTATAAAGCAAAAGATGAGTGGGAAAACAAACATATGGGAAAGCAAACATATCTTCTACATTGTCAATATGGACATTGAAATCACTTAAGATTAATAGTCTCGGGGATTCTAGAGCCAACTGAGAAAAAAAATCCATAAATTCATTAAGGAATCTGTGGTAGCTTGCAGAAGTCTATAAATTGAATCTATTGTAAAGGCTGCAAAAGTAAAATGTGAATAAAAAAAATGGAAGATGCAAAGTTAGTGATATATTCATTCTTCAGAAAGAATGTAAAGATCTGCAATACCACATCTTCTACTTCTCATAAGTTGAATGCATAACCCCAGCATAGCCAGACTATATTTTGGTTTATAAAGCAACTTTTAGATTCTATCAACAATTAAAGCATTAATAATATAAAGAACCTAGTTTTAATTTAGAAAAGCAGTTAAGATATGCTTTAAGGCTTATGATGGAATGTTGTGTAAATACCTGCTTAGGTATTGTTATTTAAACAATACCACTGTAGGATACAAGTGCATTTCTGAATCAGAATTTACCAGAACAGGCAAGTGAAAGAAAATGCTCAGTATTGTGAAAGTCTGTGTGAGAATTTTAGAATATTGTGGTTATAATACTCTGCTTTCAGGTTTGGCTAGTAGGAAGACTTTGCTGTATCAGGTTTGACATTTCCTAGGGGTCTAAGAGAATTGACAGAGGGTACAGATCAGAACATGCGATGCTCTTCTAGTCCTGGCATTGTCAATTAAGACATCCTGGTGAGTGCAACAGTCTCTCTTCTGAGGCTGGAAGTATTTATTTTTAATGATTCATTCTAGAACTGGATTGCTGGGTGCTACTCAAATAAGCACTAACACAATTAGTCAAAGATTTGTTATTTCTTGTCCACAAAATGGAAATCAGCTGCTGTTCTTGACCAATCATTGAACCATGTCCATATTTGCACAATTTCCAGGTATATTTGATGGAAGAGCCTGAGGATGCTATGCACCTAGTGTTGAAAATATATTGACTATTAGAAAATGGTACATAAACTGTTCGAAAGTGAAGATTTCACTTCTAGAGCATAAACATAGCATTACAGGCACATTAAATGTGATAAGAATTAGGTTGTACAATTCCTATTATGATACTTGCATCAGTAAAATAGGTGATTTCTTCCTGAGGTATGATGTTGTCTTCAAAATACACATTCTCTGTCTAAAGAAAAATATCCTGTTTGGGCCCTGACCCTTTACTCTTATACAAAATATTAGGAAATAATAAAGTGTGACAGCAGTTAATATGTAACATGCAAATCCAGGAACATTTTGTCACCTGACAACCACTCAAACGAATAGAAGCATCAAGGGAATAAATGTGAATAAAATCCAGATTGAGGCTGTAACTGATACTGGGACAGAGCATCATCTGTTGTTAAATGGTTATTACTATAAGCTGTTATATGGCAGAGCTTATTCCACAGTTATGTTGGGTGGGCAGGTAGATACTGAGTGGACAGACTTAATTAATCCCACATACTTATATATATCTGATATAGAAAGTACTGCAGAATCAACACAATTAATAAAAGAAGTAAAACTCTTCTCATGTAGTACAAAGTTACCAAAATGAGGGTGCATAGGATAAAACATGTCATACTCTGGATCATTCAACTTCAGTAATACCTCTACTTGACGATGATAAATCAATTAGTTTGAGTGGTCTCAGATTTCAGACTTTTTAAAGAGCTTTGCATTTCCATGCCTAGTAATTTAAAGACATTGCCAATGGCATTTTGAAAGGCAGTGCTTAGGCTATAACCACAATTTCAGTAAGGAAAACAAAACAAAACATAACACTGAGCAGATCAGCTGTAAAGAAAAAAGGGAGGAAAAAAAGGTTATGAAAGATGTAATCAGTTGGTAACTTTCCTATTACACAAAGTTATTGGGGAAATATAAACAATGAATATTCTTACAGTGTCTTTGCAGATTCTTCTGTAATAAATATATACATTCTTCCTCTGGGCTGGGGACAGGGGAATGACGACAGTAATTCAGTCAGCTTACTGGAAGTAAATATTTGACCACTCATTCTCTAGACTTTTGAAAAACTGGAATAATAAAAACGAGAGGAATTTTTCTGTTTGTTTTTTTTTTTTGTTTGTTTGGTTGGTTGGTTTTCTTTTTTATTTTTTTTTTAGCTCTACTAAGTGTCTTATAAAAAGGGAAATCTGAATCTCCTTTTGTTTTCCTTCTTCAATAACATTTTTTTAACAAAATGTTGGGGCTTTTGGGGTCCAGATTTTCCTTGCCCTAATGAAACATTTTCTTTTCATCTCTTATTATCAAAGTCTCTATGTTTCAGGATTAATTGGTGTTAGCCAAGATGACTCAGGGGTTCTGCCTGAATTCATTATATGTCTTGCCTATTGCAAGTTTTGATGAGATAGTATTGTCACAAGCCTATCCTGTGATTTGTGCAGAGGCTCTGGGCATTTATCGCTGTGATGAACAACCTGCTAGTACTGTGAGGGTGCCTTTGGCTGGCAGAGTTTGTAAGTGTTTACAATAATGGTGATTTTCCCTTTACTTCATAAGTTAGAGTGTGGACAGACCTAAAGTCCCAATCTGATCTTGAACTGGATTTGGGTATGGATTTTTTTACTGTTATCTAGGGTGAGAAAGAGCTCCAGAGAGTGAAGCAGAAATCTGAACCTGGCATTACTGAATCCGGTGGCCATGCAGTCAGACTTTTCCCAGCCCCAGTCAGTATTTAAATATTTATGCAGTAGTGGAATACCTCCAATGCAAAAGATCAGAAAAAAAAAAAAAAAAAAGTAGCTTGATAATTTCCTTCATGCATACCATGTTCCCATAAAAAGCTTTGTTTCTCACAGATCAGCGTCTGCTAATGAAAACCCACACTTTTGGAATTTTTTGGCCAGATCTAGTGTTGCTGTACCATGCTATAGCTACTGCTGTTGAGATTGTTGTGTTGCAAAACCCATAAGCACAGACGATATTAGACACAGACGTACCATCAAGGTTTTCATGAGAGTGATCTGGCGTGCTGAGGCAATGAGGCATAAGTGGAAACAGAAACTTCAATTGCCTATATCACATCTCTGGGGTGTTGTGAGGCAAAGCACAGCTAAGCCATGCCTCCGACACCTCAGATCTCAGGAGTGTGTTATCCGATTATCTCATGGCAACCACCCCCTTAGAGCTCTCTCTCTGCTATCAGGAAACACTTTGATGATGGGTGGAAAAAGATATTTTTGGAAGTGGAAGAAGATGTTGTTTAGAAGAGAAAATTACTGTAATCAGTGTGTTGTGTTGCTGAGTTGGAAAAGGATGACAAAACATTGTTCCAACTTTCTTGGCTTCAGTAATTGGTAAGAATAATGTTTTAGCCTAGCAATTTTTCCAACTTTTTCAGCAAAATTCAGATTAAAGTTCCTTATATAAGGCTAAAAATTCTTTAGGCATTGTAAGAAACTGAACAAGCTACTGAAAGGTAGTTCCCAGTGTAAGCTCTGAGGCTGATTTAGAGCTCAATAACTTTTCCTAAAATCTCACCCTTTTATAATTATAATTTAATCTACCTTTCTCAGAGAAAAGTAGGTTTTCTGTACTGTGCAACATTTACTCTCATGGAATGGCTTTATGCTTTACCAGAGTACTTGTGCTTGTTACCCACATGCTAACACCAACAGTTAGGAGTCTTGCTGTGACAGTGTGATAAAATTATGAAAGCCCACATGCACTTAGGGCAAAAGGCATGTACAGGCACACTGGGATGGGACAGGGCAGGGTCTAACTAAAAGAAAAAGACCTTGAAGCTCAGCCTCCTCTTAAATGTGAGGGCAGATGGTGGGAGTTGCTTACTACTGCTGCAAGGCTCCTGGGCTATGCCACTGGGAACTACTCAAGGGGCTGACTTCACCTAGGCATCCATACAGGTGCAGGCCCATTTAAGGCAATGTCCCAGACACTTTATGATGGGACTTTCAGCATAGGGCTAAGAAGATGATCAGAGGGCTGGAGCATCTGCCCTCCAAGGAACGGCTGCGAGAGCTGGGCCTCTTCAGCCTGGGGAAGGGAAGACTGAGGGGGATCTTACCAATGTGTACAAGTACCTGAAGGGAGGGTGTCAAGGGGATGCAAACTCTTTTCAGTTGTCCCGTGTGACAGGACAAGAGGCAATGGGCAGAAATTGAACCACAGGAAGTTCCGCCTGACCGTGATGAGGAATTTCTTCCCTGTGAGAGTGACGGAGCACTGGCACAGGTTGCCCAGAGAGGTGGCGGAGTCTCCTTCTCTGGAGCTCTTCAAGGCCTGCCTGGATGCAACTCTGTCTTACGTGCTCTAGGTGACCTTGCTTGAGCAGGGAGGTTGGACTAGATGATCTCCAGAGGTCCCTTCCAGCCTTACTGATTTTATGATTCTATGACTTTTGGGAAGCAGTTGTCCCTAACTATTTAATCTTACAACCTGAAAAAAGTTGTTCTCCTCCTCCCACCACCCACAGCAGAGTTGCTGGAAGAGAAAGCGTGCCCTGATAGGATGTTGACTTTGTACTGAAGAGAGCTAAGGTACAGATATTCTATTTTTTGGAACAGTTCTGCTTTAGGATGGCAGACAGATGGAAACGACAGTAACTTAAAGAACTTTTAAAGAAGATTCAGCCACATCTCTAAATTCCATAGCTGGGATAACAATGAAAGATTATGGGAATATTATAAATTTTCTTGTTATCCACCCTTTGTTTTCACCTATATTAATTGTAATATAATCTTCCCTAGGAAGTATAGATTTAAATCCAGATGTGGCTCTGTATTTTTACACTCCATCAATTCCCCTCTTCACTGAGATTCAGTAACAATGTGTATGTTCTTAATGAAATTTAGATTATTGTTTTGGGGAAAAACTCTCGAAATACTGTGCCTCTCAATTCAATATTGGCTGGATATCCTGTTGTTGGCATCTTTCTAAAGCAAGCAACATATCATAGATACTGAGCTTTAGAAAAGTTTTAGTCAGCAAAGATTCAGACAGTCCATTTTCACATCTGCTTGAGTATTCCTCCCTCCTTTTAAAAACAAATGAACCTTTGGGATCAAGTGACTATCTGTAAATTACATGCTGATGTAGCACCCTTAGTAACAGCCCAGAAGTGTTTCTGAATCTGAATAGAAATCTAAACTTTCCACACAGCTATCAAATATGCAGCTTCAAATTCCTGCTCAGATTCAACCCCCTGTTAGAGCTCAGGACAGCTACAAGGCAGAATACAGGAGGCCCTCCGTTATCATGGAGTTAGCTATGATACACACTACGTAGAAGCTCTTGACATTCCTTTTTTGTCATTTCCATGCTCAATAATAATACATGACAAGATTTAGACTGGCACAAGTATATTGTCTGTCAAAGGTGCTTCAAGATTTTATTTGGCTCTTAGTCAGCTCACATTACTCTGGGCTGTTTGATACACAGAGCACAAAGCAGCTTACCACTGTTGCTATTAACGTTCAAACCACACTGAAAACACTTCATTAAACAGCCTACTGCAGTGTAATTGTTTAATAATATTTTGATTAGGTTGTTTAGTAGACAATCCTTGCTATAAAACATTTTCTTGTGTCGAGTGACTCATTGGGAAAAGGCAATATCAAAATACTCAAGATAGTTTTATACAAAAAAATTGTTGTTTTTTTCCTCGGGATTTGTAAAACCTATTGAACTTTAGATGGCTTTAGGGAAGATCTACTCCAAGTCATTATGAAAGACATCTAAGGACTGACTTCTTCAAACATAGACAAAAAAATCATCCTATTGACCAATTCTTAATTCACATTTCATAGTCCTCTCAATAATGATGGGTACAGCTTTTGGCAGTCTCTCCATGCCTTGCAATGTCTCATTGGACCTATGGTCTTCTTCACCCTGTTAAAATGGAACAGACTCTTTCTATTTTTTCTCCCCCCTTGAAGAACAGATATTGACATAATAACATCAGAAAGAATGACAGGAGTTGCCATTGCTAGCAATCTCTCAGAAGCCATATAGAAGATAAATTCAACCTAGAACAAAAGGAGCTAGAGGATGAACATGAAAGCTTTATTTTACAAGTAGAAATTGAAAATCTTGATTTCTTCAGTCTAATAAAATGAAGGGTACAAGGGTATCCTGACTGTCTTGTAAATTGCATAAAAGATAACAAAGGATAAACAAGGTTGACATAAGTAAGAACAAAATGGAATATGCTGGGCAGTGATAGGCTGGGAATAAGAAGATTTCTAAATCTCCAGGAAGTGTATATTAGGGTCAGACATCTGATAAGGTCAGTAGGAATAAACAAACAAATCTACTTTGGGGGAGTTATAAACATAAGGAACAGATTATATGATAGGGTGGTTGTGATAGCAGGGAAATGGACATGATAATGTAAAATGCTCTTTTCAAATATGGATTTTAGCAAAAGTAAGACCAAAGAATGGTCGTGAGGTGCTAACTGTTAAATTGCCAAGAATTTGTAGATAAAATATTGGAACTAATTATCAGGAAAACTTAAGTCTCTTACATTTTTAGAAACATTTTATCTAGGTCACAGTTGCAGTATATTTATGGAGTAGAGCTAGGAAGCTCACATTACTGTTATGCTATACCTGTTAACAGGTTAAAGAGAAAACTTCTGACTGACATTTTTCTCCTTTCAAGGAACAATAACTTCACAAAAATTAAAATAAAAAATAAAAGCCTATTCTGTTTTGTAGCTATAAATTTGGATAAACTCTCCCTTTCTAAGCATTATTGTATAGCAAACACTAGCTTGCTTCCTGCAGTATCTGGAGGAGAAATTGAAATTAGTGGGCAGTGAAGTGCCAAGAGACTTCCAGCTGTCTTCTCTCTGGCTCTAGCTGGGCTTTAGCTGCAGACTAGCCAGCTCAAACACCAGGCTGTCAGTAGGTATTTAGTCAATGCTATCTGCTTTTATGTTTTAACTGTCCAGTTATCTAATGTTGTATCTCCTGGACCTGCGTGTTGACTCAGGGATGGTCCCTAACATGATACAACAGGATGGTGGGTAATGTTAAAGGTGACATACTTTTTCACAATTCAAACTACAGTGCATCAACAGCAAATACTATTTATATTTGAGAGATGGGACTTTTAAGATTAAGCTGCATGCTAAACTTATGGAAACAATAAGCACTGAATTTGACTTCTTGGGAAAAAAAAATCACTGCTATGTTTTATCAGCCGGCTCTGCACAGTCATGATAAGACCCAATTTTAATTGTTTCTCCCTGAAGATACTTGCAAAGAGAGTATATTCCTGTTTGTTGTTCCCACCTGTGCCAGTTTTGGCTAGTGGATAAGGAAATTAGTTAGGTTTCTTTTCATGCTGCACCTTTCTCTCTCTTGCGTGCATTCACAGTCAGAGAAGGACTGAGCAGGCCACGTATGTTCCTGCTCTGTAAAACTGACCGTATTGTATCGGTAGAAACTTAAAGTTATCTTAAGTGGCAGCTCTTTGTAAGTTCTCAGATGCCACAGAAATAATTAATGTAGTAAAAATATCTAGCCTAAAAGGCCGCAGTCTCTCAGTCCTGATACTGGGACATTTAATACAAGCAAATTGTCCTAAGGAAAACCCCAATATTGTAACCCTGTAGCTTTATCCACTCTCCATCCCTCTCTGTGTTCCACATTTTTTTACTTTTAACCACTATATTGCTTACAATCTTTATAAAAGTCTGCTTATCTGTGGGGCCTTCCTCAGAAATATTTATAAATATGATAATTATTTTAACCTAAAGGTGCCAACATTTGCTCCATCTATTATACGCACCATAAATGAATAAATTCCTTGAACTATTATAACACAAAAGGTTTCAATATAGTGCAGATTACAGTACTTAGATAAAATGTCCTGGAAAAGTTTAGATTTTCTTAGAGAAAAATTGAAAGACTAGGAAACATATTTAACTGAAATATGATTATATATCTATATACAGTTAAAAATAAACATGATTTCTTATTAATACGATTTAAGTCATTATTTACATATGGATTACAATATTGTAATTATTTACATATGGATATATGAATATAAAATATATAGTGAGTCTAAATGAATATAAATAAATATCAGTATAATGAAAAATAGTCCATTAAATCTATAGCTTTTATCTACTTGCAGAAAATTTGCATGAAAATAGTTAATCATTAAGCTGACCATAGAAGAAAGATATTCTACTTTTGGAGTTCCTTGCTATGGTATAAATTCTTACTTTGTGACTCCTGTCTTGAAAATTAATTTGGAAAGTCTTCTTCAGTCTTCTAAATTCATAAAACTAACTCACAGAGATGTATTTACTCAATGGGTATTTGTTATAGTAATTTGACTTTTTAAATGGTCATATTTCAAAAACATTTGATAAAAGAAATAAAAAATCCTTTTGATACAGAAATGTTTTAGTTTTTATTTATTGGAGAAGGGGATGAGAACCTTTCTCCTTCACTCTTTGTAGAAAGTATAAAATAAGTATCATGTATAAGAGAAGGAAGCACAATTTAAGTACTACTAAAGCATCACTAAAAGCCCAGGCTTAAGCACACTCCACCATATTTGTTCTGGTCCAAAAGGTCAGGAAAATGAGGGATTGAAAAGTGAACAAACTATATTTCTGTAATATGGAAAAGTAGCAGACAGAAATAAGAATCTATTATATTTTGCAAATATGAAAAGTAGTATTGAAAAATAGACTGAAATATCTGATTCTTCAATCTTACACTGGGTAGGAAGTGAGACTAGTATTGGGCTTATACAATGATAACAGCGAATTAGGGCAGATACTTGAAAAATTGCTCCTTATTATATATTGATTTAATCCTTGACAAAGCTTCCAAAGTAAAGCTGTAGAATTTCTGATCCTGGAAGTTTTTTAGGAATAGGTTACTCAAACATTTATTAGGATTTATTTTACAATGGATGGAAAAAAATGATCTCTTGGTATTCCTTCCTATTGAATATTCTATTATTTTCTTCCTCCTCTAACTCTTTCTCTCTTCTCACAACTGATTGATTTTCAACTTAAGTGTATTGTCCCTCAAAACTAGGAAATTTTTGAAGGATGAAAAAGAAACATTAAGCATGTATACCACTGAATGCATGCCATGCATGTACTCATGTACACCACACCGAATAAAATTTTAAATGAATTTTGGAGGAAATTAATATTTATATAGTATGATTCTTTAGCTTTATACTCCTTCATTATATTTTATTTTGTTTGAATGTTGTAAGCATAAAACATGATTTTTTTGACAGGCAATGCAATGAAACCTACTGCACTTAGTCCAATCTAACGTATGCAATAACTTTCTTACACCATATACATCAATTAAGATGTTCTTTGTGTAAGACAACAGTTAAATGGTATTAGCTGAGATATGGATATATAGTTCAAACTCTTAAATTTGTAGTGTTATCTTAAGATCTAAATGATTTTTAAAATAAATACTATAGTGTTTTGCTCACACAGATGTATATTTATAGGTTAACTTACACATGTAAGGCAGGACTTAAGAGGAAGGAAAACATAGTTCTACTTACAGATAAGTGTATTTAACATTTAATCAATTAAAATCCCTTTCTTACCTTCTCATTAGCCTGATTGATAGGTAGCCATTTTTTTGTACACAGTGTCTGTTTGTAGCTTTTCATAAGTGATATATTTTTGCCACTGAGCTTGCTTAGCATCACAGCAACCTCAGATTGTTCAGCTCAATTTTTGACCTGTTCTGAGAAAGATTAAAGAAGAGATTATTGACGAGTCCTCCGATGCAAGTTTCTGGCATGTAGGCTGGAAACAGCCTTGGTCATTCCTTACCTGCTCAGTGTTAAATCCCACTGGTTTGAATAACTCAGCTGGAGTATAGGCAAACTGGATTTCTCCGGGTGATTTACAGAAAGACTTTGACAGTAGATTTCCTTCCTCTCACTATGCTTTAAGGGATTCTGCATTTTCCCCCCTTTCAGACTGCCTTTTTTAAGATTTTCCATTTGTATAAAATACTAAAGTATTCACAGGAGTGGGACTGACAACTTAGCTACTTGCAATGAAAAGAGGAGATACAAAAATTCTGAGGGGAATTAGAATGCTTTTGTGCTTGCTTGTATGCCAATAGAATTAAAATGCTCTTCCAGCTAAGTCCATTTATCTAAGTCCATTTTATGCCATGTCCTTGGAGCAACTAGGGAGGTGTTCGGCTTGCATTTGGATGAACTGAGCTTGTCAGCCTGCTATGTGAACTTCAATCATGAAGATTTTTCAAATGCTGAGCTTTCATACAGACAGAACATTGTAAATTTTAGAAGTAAATTTTAGAGTAACAAGGATGTAGCTGGCACTGTGTTAACAAACAGTGATATGTAGACTATATAGTTTGCATTTCCACAGAAAGTGTTTCTGACTGCAATGTCACTACATAAATAAGGATGTACATTTGTACGACTAGTCGTCCACCTCCTGGGACAAAGTAGATGTTGTATTTCATTAAACTGTCCATTATGAATGATCCTGAAAAATAAGTGAGAAAAACAAAAGATTAGTAGCCACCAATGAATTATTAAACTAGGGAATGTGATCTAATCCTCCTCAGTCACACATTCATAAACATATACACCCATGCTTACCTTCAGATAGGCCCCTCTATCAAAAATAGTCCTGCTGTCTCTGAAATGAGTGGCAAAACTATCACTGAATTTTAGAAAGCTGTGATTTTACTATGCTGCTTACAACTTATGGAGCTCCTCTTAAAAGAGAAATGAAAGGACAATGATGGCAATAATTGTGTCTCTTGTGCAAGCTAATCTTTAAACCAAAACTTTCAGAAATCCACAGATAACAAAAGACTAGGTTTTGAATTTACTTACAAGTTATTAATTTTTGCAATTCTCAAAAATTAATAATGCAGTCTGGGCATGAACATCCCATGGGATTCCTTCCCTTGGCAGCATATATGAAGGCCAGGATTTTAGTATCCCTCACTCTTTTGGGAAGTGGGATGTTCTTAAAGACATAAAGAAGTAAAAGTGTGTCTGGAGGCTACTTGAATGCAGTAAATAGTGGCAGGACAAAAGAAGCAGTGAAGAATGAGTAGAATACATTGAATCATCTCCTGGCTTCAAGGGAAGCAACTGGGCTATCAGACCCTGTGCCTTGCGTGATGAGTTGTTCTTGTGGGTGACTCCACGCTGTAGGGGATGGAGGCACCTATCTGCGATCTGACCTCTTGTCTAGAGAAGTTTGCTGCCTGCCGGGGGTGCAGATATGAAATGTCACTGAAAGGTTGTCAAGGCTTGTGCGCTCATCAGACTACCACCCTCTGCTGCTCTTTCACATGGGTGCTAATGATACAGAGAGCAAACCAGAAGCAATCAAACAAGACTTCAGGGCTTTGGGTATGGTGGTCAAAGGTCTGGGATCTCAGGTGGTCTTCTCCTCAGTCCAGCCAATGAGGGGGATGGATAGGAGGAGGAGTAGACGAATTATCCAAATTAATAACTGGCCGTGCTGCTGGTGCTGGCAACAGGGTTTTCATTTCATGGGACATTGAAAATCAGCAGCTGGTGGAGAGAGATGGGATTCATATCACCAAGTGGGGCACCAAAGTCTTTGCCAACAGGTTGGCCAGCCTGGTAAAGAGGGCTTCAAACTAGGTAGGAAGCAGGAAGGGGAGAGTTATAGAATCATAGAATCAGTAAGGTTGGAAGGGCCCTCTGAAGATCATCTAGTCCAACCTACCTGCTCAGCAGGGTCACCTAGATAGAGATATGTTGGACGATAAAACACAGCTCAGGTTGGGAGGCCTCCAAAGGGTGCATGCAACTGGGGATGTGCGTTCGGGACATGGCTATGGGGGACCAACCTAAACCCTTCCTGTGAAACCTGCACTCCTGACCATGAAATTGCCTCTGGCCGTTGACTCTGAAATGCCTATACACCAATGCACACAGCATGAGGAGCAAACAGGAGGAGCTGGAGATCTGTGTGCAGTCGCAGGGCCATGATCTCATTGCAATCATGGAGACATGGTGGGTTAGCTCACATGACTGGAATGCTGCCATGGATGGCTATGTGCTTTTTAGGAGAGACAGGCCAGGGAGGCGAGGTGGTGGAGTTGCTCTTTATGTGTGTGAGCAACTGGAATGCATCAAGCTCTGCTGGGGTGGAGAAGGACAAGGCAGTCAAGAGCTTATGGGGGAAGATCACAGGACACGCCACCTGACCAGGAAGTTGATGAGGCCTTCTACAGACAACTGGAAGTAGTCTCACGATCACAGGCCCTGGTTCTCATGGGAGACTTCAACCACCCTGACATATGCTGGAGGGACTACACAGCAAGGCACAAGTACTCCAGGAGGCTCCTGCAACACATTGATGATAACTTCTTGTCACAAATGGTGGAGGAGCCTACGAGGAATGGTGTCTTCATCAAGGGCAAGAAGGAAGACCCAGGCAACTATAGGCCGGTCGGTCTCACCTCAATGCCTGGAAATGTGATGGAACAGCTCATCGTGGATGTCATCTCCACACATATGGAGGAAAAGAAGGTGGTCAGGAGTAGCCAGCATGGATTCACCAAGGGGAAATCCTGCTGAACCAATCTGATAGCCTTCTATGATGGAATGACTGGCTGGGTAGATGAGGACAGAGAAGTGGATGTTGTGTACCTTGACTTCACCAAGGCTTTGGTCACTGTCTCCCATAACTTCCTCCTAGAGAAGTTCAGAAAGTGTGGGTTAGATGAGTGGATAGTGAGGTGAATTGAGAAGTGGCTGAAAGGCAGAGCTCAGAGAGTCATCATCAGTGGCGTGGAATCTAGTTGGAGGCCTGTGGCTAGTGGCGTCCCCCAGGGCTCAGTACTGGGTCCCATTCTGTTCAACTTCTTCATCAGTGACCTGGATGAGGGGACAGAGTGCCTCCTCAGCAAGTTCTGATGATCCCAAGCTGGGAGGAGTGGCTGACACACCTGAGGGCTGTGCTGCCATTCAGAGAGACCTGGCCAGGCTGGAGAGTTGGGCAGAGAGGAACCTCCTGAGATTCAACAAGGGCAAGTGCAGGGTCCTGCACCTAGGGAGAAATAACCCCATGCACCAGGACAAGCTGGGGGCTGACCTTCTGGAGAGCAGCTCTGCAGAGCAGGACCTGGGAGTGCTGGTGGATGACAAGGTGACTATGATCCAGCAATGTGCCCTTGTGGCCAAGGAGGCCAATGGTCTCCTGGGGTGCATTATGAAGAGTGTTGCCAGCAGGTCAAGGGAGGTAATCCTGTCCCTCTGCTCAGCCCTGGGGAGGCCTCATCTCGAGTACTGTGTCCAGTTCTGGGCTCCCCACTACAAGAGAGACATGGAGCTCCTGGAGAGAGTCCAGCGTAGGGCTACGAAGATGATCAGAGGGCTGGAGCACCTGCCCTATGAGGAACGGCTGTGAGAGCTGGGCCTGTTTAGCCTGGGGAAGAGAAGACTGAGGGGGGATCTGATCAATGTGTACAAGTACCTGAAGGGAGGGTGTCAAGGGGATGGAGCCAGACTCTTTTCAGTTGTCTCATGTGACAGGACAAGAGGCAATGGGCAGAAATTGAAGCACAGGAAGTTCCGCCTGAGCGTGAGGGGGAATTTCTTCCCTGCGAGAGTGACGGAGCACTGGCACAGGTTGCCCAGAGAGGTTGTGGAGTCTCCTTCTCTGGAGATCTTCAAGGCCCGCCTGGATGCAACCCTGTCTACCATGCTGTAGGTGACCCTGCTGAGCAGGTTTGAACTAGATGATCTCCAGAGGTCCCTTCCAACCTTACTGATTCTGTGTGATTCTGTGATCTCTTTCTAAGAGATTATACAAGTAGATACTTGACAGAGTAAATAAAGAGATTGTGGTAGAATTGGTATTTTATAGATATGCTGTTTCTTTTTCATTTTAGTTTCCTTCTGTATCTTATTACTCCAGTCCATTCTACTTCCTTTTTTGATATGTTTTATGGCCTGTTCTTTTTGTCTGTTTTGAGTTAGTTTATATGAATGTTACACTTCCTACAGTGTGATAAGATTACATAGCTGCACTTAGTTTTTCAGGATCTAGCTCTTCCAACCCTGTCAACACTAAATCTTCCCTCTTTTTTTGACCAAATAATTATTGATATTGTGTTTTATGTGAATGGAAGAGTATTCATCTCAACATAGCAAAAGAGTTCTGAAAAGAGACTGGCAGCACACACAGTTATTTTACATTAAAAATATGGATATCAACCTATGAGCTTTTGATGTACAGCATAAGTAACTGAGTTATTAAAATGGATGTTACCATCTCATAAGAACTGGCTATTTCCAGAAATTGGAATGGATCATTGATGTGTCCAGCTGTATTTTTGACTTTTTACTTACTAAGAAAAAGTGTGAGGATGTGTACTGATCTTATCTTCTCCAATGATATTTTTGACATTAATTTCACTATATTTTTTCTCAACTTTCTAATACTCTGTCACGATATTTGTCCTTATCCAGTTCTGCCACGATAGATAAACAAAACCTTCATCCCTGTATTTTACTGATATTTTCCCTTTTCTCATATTTTTATTTATCAAGAACATTTTTTCCCTCATTTTAAAGGACATTCATTATATTGTATATGCAAAAGAAAATCTCTCTATTTCGTGCCCAAAGACCTTATTTTTCTCTTTTCAAGACTGGATATCCCAGAATCTAGTTTCATATGTATTTTCAAAGAAAGAAATGTTTGGAAGCTTTCAGCCATGTTAACAGTGATAGTGAACTGGGATAAGCAGTACATTATGTAAAAATCTACTTAAACTTTGTTTCCTTGTTCCGGATCACGATAACAAAAAAGAATAGGTTCTGGCATCCAGCTTCTGCTGGCTTCCATATCTTTATGCTTTCAGAGCTTTCCTATATTACTGCAACAGGACCCAGCTAAGAAGTGGTCTGCTTTGGCAGTGAGTGCAGAGCTGTGCTTTCAGGATTGGGCTATATCTATCTGGATCATCTCATAACATATAGTCGTTGTTCTCTTGTCTTCCAATATTTGCAAAAGTATATATTTTTTGTTTGATTGATTGTTTTCTTTTTTTTGGGGGGGGGATGTTTAGTTGTGCGTTCCTTTTGGTCAGTAAACATGAGAATGAACACAGAGAGAAGTTATCTCAGCACGACAGAAGGTTCCTGAAAGGACAAGTGAGAGTACCATAAAAGAAATGACGTATTTAACACATCACCTATGGAAGCACATTAGCAGTGCAACCCTTTGATCTTCTGCAGAACAACATAAATATCCTGGTCTGACTTAAGATACTGTCTGATTGACTTTTCCTCACAGAATATTCTGGTATGTTTACTTGTTTATTTTACCTCTTATTGTCAGGTATGATTAGAATCATTATTTAAAGAAAGCTATTCCAAAAGGAGAGTAATTTTTTTTCTCCTTACATAGGCTTTAAGAAAGGGCACTGGATTGCACTGGGAATGTAATATTAGTTCTTGGACTTAGTTGTCTTGATTCTGTGACATTTGAGATAGACTGCTGATGCCCTGCATGACATTGAGCTATCTTTAAAACCCAATGTCTGACAGGCACCATTTTCATGTAACATGTATTTTGTCAAACCCTGAGTTCCCCCAAGCACCAGCTACTGCAGAAAGCATCTTGCTGGCATTTACAAATAGCTCTGAATTACACATTATCCTCTTACTCATCACACTGGCAATCATTTTCATTAGTAAATATCAACAGGAGTCATTAAACACCTGATACTAAAGGGACATTGTAGCCACCCAGTCAGTGACACTGTCAGAACAGCATGCATGATTGTGTAAGATTGTTACACGATGATTTTGTTAAATTTGCTAAACAAGGAAGTGTGGGAGTATAAAGTTTTCGGAAAGTTTCTAGGAGTAAACAGAAGATAGGAGTAAATTTTCTCCAGTCTGTAATCTGGAGAGCATTAAGGGTACTATAACTTTTAAAAAATAATGCTGTACAGGATGGCAGACTTTATAGAGAAATATTTTTCTGCAAAGTATTTGAGCATGTTGGGCATTCTCTCATTCTTTAGGGTGGCATGCCTGCAGGGAAAAAGAGGCCTTAACAGAGACTGTTTACTTTTTAGATGCATTTTATCTTATAGATACTTCTTTTTCTAAGTCATATTATATTTTAAGAAGCTCAGTTCATGGATATGAAGCCACTGTTCCTATAGGGAATCAAAACATACAGGTGCTCAGTAGAGAATAAACCTTGCGTGATCTTAGATAAAAGCAGAAGAAACAAAAAAGAATTCTGCCTTAAGAGAGACAAGTTAGCTTAAAACCTGAGACTTGAAAGAGTGATCCTGAAAAGAATGTATGGAAAAATAAACAGAAAATATGACAAAGCAGGATTTGTGATTCCCTTAAGCTATCTTTAAAGATCAAAAGTACTGAGAAAATGCCTCATTCTTTCACCAAGGCAGAGGAACAAATACTGAGAGATGGAACACACCCACCTGCAACCAGGCCAAATCACATCTTGTTCAGAGGTGGTAACAACAGCAAATACAGTCAGCCCTTCTCCAGGCCACAGGTTTTGGGTTCAGACATTTCTGTGTCATTTGCCATCTTTTGTGACTGAACTTTACACAGCATTGCTCAGAGAAAATTTTGCACCTAGGATTTTCCTCAGCATCTTCACTCCTGAGGATTACAGATGTTGTACAGGTCCAGTGTAGATATTTTCAGACAGATTTTTACTTAAAATTTGAATGTTGTTAAGTCTATTAAGTCCTCTTTTTATGGGTCTCATATCTGAGTTTTATTTCTCTTTTTGGAAAGTGGAAGGGTCCAAATAGAGACATTTGTTGGGAATTCCTACATCATGATTGATCCCAGATTCTCAGGTACTTGGAGAAAATATAGATTTACAATTTGAATATTGAAAAATATGTTTTTGTTCATGTGAGGAAAATGCTTAATGTTCCTTTCTCTTTATTTTCCTTTTGATTCTGATATAATAGTCTCGGTGATGAGAGAACATTGCTAGATGTTGAGATTTCTGTCTTATTGGTTTAGAAAACTATTTTTGATGATATTAGCTTAATGATGATGATAGTTTGGCTCAAATGGAGGTTTCTCTGAATAAGAAGTACAAGGTTCAATCTGAATAAAAGAGGTAGGCAGGGAATACCAAGTGAAATATTTTTAAAAGAACCCTAAGACAGATTACTTCAGTTGTATTTTAGTTTTGGATTTGGGGACCTAATCCAAGACATGTCCCTGATTAGACCTGTTGCAAAAGAATCTATTATATTGGTTTACTTACAGTATAATTTAGACAATAATGAAGCAATCTTGAATCTTGAGTGCAGAAACTCTTCACTTGGATTTGCTAACCATATGCGGAATTTCAAATTTTCCTAGCTGCGGGAGCTAAGCAGGTATTTCCCTTAACCCGGCAGTGTGGGATAAATTCAAATCCTACTGAAATCTGTAGAAAGAATCACAAATACTTTTGGTATGTGTTACAATAGTCAAACAGTATTAAAGTGAAGATATGTATTATGACAGCAGAACCTCAATTACATAACAAAAATAATAATAATTTAAAAAAATTGTGTTATCTTTTTTTTATCTTATCCTTCAGTTACCTGTGGAACTTCCTGGAAGGCTCTGGACATTGATATATGCTCCTAGGGACTTTTTCTTCATGTTTCCTTGGAGCTGGGCTTCAGCAGGTATGATATTCTACAAACTTCTTAATAAGAAAAGCTTTGATAACTTGCCCATTATGAGTTACGGTACATGCATTTTACATCAGTCTATGTATCCTCTATGTATCCATCTATCATCTATGTATCCTAGAAAATAAGACATTTGTGGAATTACATTTGTTCTGTTTGATACATTTTTTTCTGAATATGTGATCATAATTCTTTCTTATTATTATTTACTATTTTTATTTCCCATGAATTTTCTTCTCCAAGTATAGGAAGAATCTCTCTTGTTCCCTATCCTTCTTCTTAGGAACCCAATAGTTTTAGGGATGTAGACTGAAGAAGAAACCATCTTGGCGTACCTTAATGAAGCAAAAGAATATAGGAAGGTCAAAACTTTTATATGGGGTTTCTTTGGCTTTCTTTCACACATACCCGTACAACTCACATGACAGTACAGCATGATTCTTTTAGCTCCTCACTCCAGATCTGCAGAGCTCCAACTGCATGGACACTTTTTAAATGTCATAGATATATATTACTTACTTCAGTATAGCATGCAAAACAAAAGAAATATTCTGATAATCTAAGAGTCACTTTTAGATGTTGTTTAAAATAAGTATGAAAGCTAGTGTCAATATTTCCTTTGAAAATAATAAAACTTACTTCTGTAAAGGATATCAAGCAATACATTTAGTAATAACAGCCAGACTGTAGCATAGAGTTCCCAAGCTGCGACTGATTCTGGTAGAGCAGAATTGTCATGCTAGTCACTGCTGAGCATTTCCTGACCTTAAAAATACAATCACAAATTTTGTTGCATCAATCAGTATGACAAGTCTATTACACTCTGATGAATAACTGATTATGCCAGTCACTGCATTCACCACACAGGACTGAACATTCATTGGTCAATGGTTCTGAATCATTACAGCATCTACGCTAGGTTATATTTCACAGAAGGTTATATTTCAGAAAGAAGTGAAAGGAAAACTGGGAAGCTAAAAGGCAGAATTATAAAAAAATAAAGTGATAAATTTTGATTAATAATTATGACCTGCATGTGTGACACAAATGCGTGAGATTTCACAATTACGATAGACAGTGACAGCGGAAATATCCAGCAGTTGTGAATCAGCCAACAGAATGGAGATGGAAAGCTTGCTCGGAGTAAGGGGTGAGAAGTACACCGTTCTTCAGGTCCTGAATCAGTGATTAGAACATATTTACTCATTAAAGGAAACCAACCACATCCTCTATAAGAATATATATTTTCTTAAGAGGAGAAATTCAGATTCAATAGAAAAAAATATGAGTAAATAGAAAATTAGAAGTGAATATTTTGCAAAGATTTCAAAATTACAAACAGCTAATTAACAGCCTCTTTTTTTTCTGTTAGTCATTTAGCAATCACTTATGATTGCAGCAGATTTTTTAATTACTTCACACATTTTTCCAACATAGCCTGGATAAACCCATGGAATAAGGAAAAATTGTTCATATCTTCTGTCTGTTATTCATTCTGCAAGCTATCAAAAGAACATATAGGGTTGGCTGGTTATTTTCCCCTCTTCATTAATTATCCTATACATAGTTCTGTTCCTAGATTGACCTATTCACAGGTTTTTCATTAAAGAAAATAATTTGTAAAAGCTTTGATTGAAAACAAACAAGCAGCATATAAAGCTGAGTTAAAATATAAATTTACAAGTCCAATAATAGCTCCCAATGAACCATACTAGAAAGAGAAGTTTGGCTCAATACACAGAATATATCATATGATGAATTACTACTTCCCAAAACAAAACTGAAAAAAATCTTTGTAAGTTTCAGAAAAATATTTGATTACTCCTTAATTCTGAAGGGAGCCAAAACAGTCAAAGTACTGGTATCTGACTGCAGTGATACTGCTTACATAGTCAAGTGTAAGTGATATTCTTATATACCTTATTAAAGTAATCCAATCTCTGGGTATTCATAAAAAAAGTTAAAAATATAGTCACTCAATAAGAATAAAAAAATAGAAGGAATAAAAATAGAGTTGAACTAAACAATTAAATATAAATTAAATGAACAAACAGCACTTTTCTAATAGAGACTGGTATCATAAAGTTTCAAATCACAAATATTTTTTCTGCTTTGTTACAAATCCTGGAACTTCTGAAGTTTTTTATGTAAATTGATACAAGAGAAAAGATGTTAAATGCATTTTAAAAGGGAGTGATTAGCTTGGACATAAGAATAGGAATAAGATTCCACCATGCTTTCTGGTAAACTGGGGACTTCAATTTCTGTCTTGCATAATATAATTATTACAGAATCACAGAATGGTTGAGGTTAGAAGAGACCTCTGGAGATCATCTAGTCCAACCCCTCTGCTCAGCAGGGTCACCTAGGGCATGGTAGACAGGGTTGCATCCAGGCAGGACTTGAAGATCTCCAGAGAAGGAGACTCCACAACCTCTCTGGGCAACCTGTGCCAGTGCTCCGTCACTCTCACAGGGAAGAAATTCCCCCTCACGCTCAGGCTCAACTTCCTGTGCTTCAATTTCTGCCCATTGCCTCTTATCCTGTCACACAGGACAACTGAAAAGAGTTTGTCCCCGTCCCCTTGACACCCTCCCTTCAGGTACTTGTACACATTGATAAAATCCCCTCTCAGTCTTCTCTTCCCCAGGCTGAAGAGGCCCAGCTCTCGCAACCGTTCCTTGAAGGGCAGATGCTCCAGCCCTCTGATCATCCTTGTAGCCCTACGCTGGACTCTCTCCAGTAGCTCCATGTCTCTCTTGTAGTGGGGAGACCAGAACTGGACACAGCACTCGAGGTGAGGCCTCACCAGGGCTGCGTAGAGGGGCAGGATCACCTCCTTCCACCTGCAGGCAACAGTCATGCATCCCAGGAGACCATTGGCCTTTCTGGCCACAAGGGTACATTGCTGGATCATGGTCAACCTGTTGTCCACCAACACTCCCAGGTTCTTCTTGCAGAGCTGCTCTCCAGGAGGTCAGCCCCCAGCTTGTCCTGGTGCCTAGGGTTATTTCTCCCTAGGTGCAGTGTCCTGCACTTGCCCTTGTTGAACCTCAAGAGGTTCCTCTCTGCCCAACTCTCCAGCCTGGCCAGGTCTCTCTGAATGGCAGCACAGCCCTCAGGTGGATCAGCCACTCCTCCCAGCTTGGGATCATCAGCAAACTTGCTGAGGAGGCACTCTGTCCCCTCATCCAGGTCATTGATGAAGAAGTTGAACAGGATGGGACCCAGTACTGAGCCATGGGGGACACCACTAGCCACAGGCCTCCACCTAGACTCCACGTCACTGATGACAACCCCGTGAGCTCTGCCTTTCAGCCAGTTCTCAGTCCACCTCACTGTCCACTCATCTGACCAGCACTTGCAGGTTAGATGAATGAATGGTGAAGTGCATTGAGAAATGGCTGAAAGCCACTGTCCATTCATCTAACCTGAGCTTGCCTAGGAGGATGTTATGGGAGACTGTGTAAAATCCTGTTAGATTTGACTATGTTAACTCTAATTATTGGGGTTCTAGCTTTTCTGAGACAACTTCAGCAATTTTTTCTTTTTTTTTCCCTTAAGAAATATTCTGTTAATCTAATAACAAGCACATATATATCAAATTAAAATTTTGAAGAGCTAGTATTTTGTTGGAGAACACCTAGTAACTCTAGAAAACCTTTACAGATAACATTTCTGTAATTTCTCATCACTATTATTTCTTTATCTTTTAAGTTACTATTTTAAGATGGCTAACTTTATACATCTTGGTTAGGTATACTAAATTGCTGGCAGAACTCTAAACCTGACTCAGAATGTCTTGGAGTAAATCTAGCCATGTGATCACCAGAAACATCATTTTTAAGGATATGACAGCAGTATGCAATAGAAAGCTGCAACAAGGTTTGTGAGCTAGATCAGAATAAGAAAATCCTAGAGCTAGGATCATCCACAGATGTCAAAGAGCTATTTCACCCGGATGGAATCGCAGACAGACCAGCTTGCTGATGCATCACTGTCACCTCCAGAGCTTGGTCAAATGTTGCTCCACAGCATAGTACCACTGTTGTGGTCATATCTATACTACAAACAAGACAGAACAAAATGCAAAGATCAAGACTTGGGCCACAGCAAGTCCATATTGCTTAACTGTCAGGATGCTCTCTGGCATGGATGGGCCTCAGGAGCTAATACGTCTGAGTCACAGTTTCTTTCTGGATGGTAGGGATAAAACTACACTCTGAATCCTACATAGTCCTCTATGTTAGTGCAGGAGATTTTGAAGACTTAAATCTTTCCATGTTTTTATATCACACTGAAATATGCAAAATACACCTTTTATTTTGTTTTTCTTCAGTGCTGCAGAGAGGTTGGGCCTAACTGTCAATAATGTGAATGTGGATTCAGGTCCAGAAAATAGTTTTATTTTATTCATAGGGATAGCTATAGCCTGTGTTGTTGTCAGATAGAATGCAGTGACAAAATTAAGCTTGATTATAGCTTAAATATTTACTATAAGAGCAGGTGAGCTAATAAATTGTAGAGCAAAACTGCTTAGGAGGAGAAAGAGTTACTATCAGCTACTATCTTTTATCTCTCTATAAAAATGCAACCAATTAAATGAAAATTATCCAGGAGATATTCTAGTTTAACCCAAGTTTTAAAGATACAAGTAGCTTTATTTGTCCTCCAACCAAAAAGTAAATATAAAATACAAATAAAAAAAGTAAATAATGTTCTCGATCAATTGTCTGATTTGTCGTGTTGATCTCCAAGCTATTACATGAATTTTGGTTTCTGAAATATTGGACACTTTGGAAGTGGAAAAAGCAGATACCCTGATGTAAACCTATCCAACTGGTTTGGTAGTAGCTCAAGTATTTCCTCTGCATTAATAAATGAGATATAAAGAACTGAAATTAATGTTTTAGTATAACTCTTGCCTTGTCCTTAAAAACTCTTCTCAGGAAATCTGTTCAATCTATATAGGACTTTAGTCAAAAACGGACTTTAAGTATTATTTACTGGTTAAATTTAGTGTGTGTGACTTTGAAATGAAGCAAGAAATGTTAGGCAAAGGGAAAGAAGGCCCTACTATTGCCAATTTTTAAAGTTTAGGACTCAGCGCTCTGAATGCTGAATCCCCTTCTATGCTTTTGTCGATTTCTACTTATTACCTCGTTGCCTGGAAAAATCTGATAGCTCTCAGTGGTGGGCTGTCATCTACTGATCGTGTTTTCTTTTGTTACTGCTGTTTGTAGGACAATGCAGAGAAAGAGTTTGATGACAAACACCGCTAGCTCCCTTGAACTGAAACGAATATGCATTGTGTTCAAGGCTCTCATGGCAATGAAGATCCTGAAAGAAGCACAAAGTTAAAATAATATTTTAGTATAGCCTTGTAAGTCAAATATATAGTAAGCTTTATGGTAGAGTATCAAATCTGTTTGTTCATTGAGTCTAAACATCATTTACTCTGAGTAACTAGATGGTTTCTGGAATCACAACTGAAATTCTAGCTGTGGTCAAGTTTTGCCAGGGCCCCACTAACCCTAATTCCTCTGTGAAGCAATTCTATGCACATACTAGCCTGAAGCTAAGTAAAGGACAAGCTAGGAGTCAAGAAAAAGGGTATGAGACAAGGCCTTCATTTTAGTCTGAATTCTAATTTCAAAAATGACAAAGTAAACAGAAAATTACTTATTTATTTAAATAAGTAATAAATAAAACTTATTTATTACTTAATTAATTAAATAGAAGCAGAGGTGGAAACAGAATGAAGAAATAACCACAAGAGGAGGGCAATATGAAAAAGAGTTAACGGTTCATATTACCAGAAGTTAATCTGTTTTCTGCATACTTATTTCAATATCACGTTATATTTTTATTTAAACAGAAGTTGATTTCAAGAGTCTTTCTAAAATGTGACGTGTAGCATGAGCGAAAGTAGTTGTCCTGAAAATCTTACCACCTCTGTGTTGTGTCAGATCATGCTAAATGACCAGAATGATACCTTCTGACATTAACATCTGCATTTAGTATCCCTATGGTGTTGATATTAGACATGTTGGAAGACTGAACAGTTGGTTTGAAACATTGTACTTTACAGTATTACACAAACAAGGAAAATCAGGCAAAAAAGTAATTCAAGATGGCTGACCACCTACAGAGAGCCTTAAGGGGAGAGAAGTATTAGGTCTCTAGCTATTTTGTCGTCTGCCACAGGCCCTGATGCTACTTATTCACAGCAGGTGATGTCATGAATACCATTGTCATACATTAAAATGCCAAACTTTTAAAATTATTGGGCACTACATGTCAAACAAGATGCTGTTTAGTTCAGGGTTTGAAAACTCTGCCATAGTGCCATAGTAAAAGTCTTCAGCTGAGATGCAAGACGTGATCTAGAGGAATAAATGAAAAGAAAGAAAGAGAAGGGAGGGGAGAAAATAAAGGGGATGTGAACTATTTCAGTAATCTTCACAGGATGTCCAAACTGAAATGGAACAGTTCAGATTTCAGCACTTTGACTATTTCTGTGATAATCATTTTAGGAGAAATATTTGACTATCATTATTTGGTATGATAATAACACTGAAAGGCAATAGATGAAAATACAAATACTTTTGAAATACTTCAGCACTAGTGAGTTCGAAATGAAATGAACATTTAAAGAAGACCAGTCTATCTAGTTAAGGGAGACAAAATGAAATTTCCGTATGCAGTCTACTAAGAAATTGCCATAAAAATACATGCTTATAGTCTATATTATTTGGTCTACAAAAACATCACATAAAGGTAGATGCATGAGCACAATGAAAGCATTCATTTTTAGGAATGGTGAGATCTAAATACTGAAAATCTTCTAAAGAATGAGACCTATTAACTACTTTAATTATTAAAAAAAAAAAATCGATTTTCCCTTTATTACACAACACAAGTAACCTACTTAGCTGTTACAAAGATAATCATACTCTCCTCAGGTTGTCTTCACTGATAGAACTGGGTGAAGAGGTATATAGAATCATGGGAAAATAATGATACCAGTGCAATTTACTTTTCAAATTTCTATTTTTAATTAGTTGGAAAATGAGAGGAGAATAACACAGCAAAAGATGAAAACCCTTTCATGTTTGATTAGAACAAATAAATGTTGTGGAAATAGGTACTGCTGGCATTTGGACCACTTTCCACACTATGCTTACTAAAATTTTCTCCTGACACCAGCATTTTAATGGGAGTTATAGAGTGCACTAGAAGCACAGGATTAAGATCACTGGGCAATTAAAAGTATCACAATTCCTCTGAAAAATAAATGAGGACAACTGATATCTTCAGCAATCTGGTATAACTAATTCACTTCAGGAAGACTAATAGCACTGCAGCATTTTAAATGTGTTTATATATGTGACATATGGATCCAGTAGGGAACTCTTGATTGTATGAGAAAGCTTGGGATTTCTTCCACTTTGTTCTGCTTGCATCCCAGTGTGCTGGCAGCTGGGTTGTGGATAAGATTTAAAGTGTTAGTTCTACATTAAAAGAATAATATAATGAGAACAATAGTAGATAGTGACTGATTTACCACTGTAGGACAAATCTTGCTAGTTTTTTGTGCCTGGTTCTGGTGACTACTGAAAAACAAAATAAATAGAAAATCAGCTGACTATAGCACAAAGCCTGCCCCCTAGTTTTACCATTATCATTTTTTAACTCCCTAGAAACTGCATTTCTTCAGGTGCAAACACAAACAAGTTTTCACTATGTGTGATGTGAAATACAAAATTATCTGAGTATTTTGATTAAATTGAAATCCAGAAACATGTTGAGTTCTGCTTTATTTTACAAACATACATCTGCTTGAGAAGCACAAGGGATTGAGTAAATAGCTGCACATATGACAGTGCACTCTATGTATCTTTGTAGACAGTTGTTTGACATGTTGCCTCACAGAGATATAAATGAGACAGATAACCTAATTAGATTTTTCCCCTAAATAATAATAAAAGTTGTGATTTTTTCCCTTTATACGAATTTTTGAGTTGTTAGAGCCATATTTTCAAGCTTTTCCTTATAACCTTGATGATTAGAACCTTGATTTTTGCAGAAAAGCTTAGATTAACACCTAGTCTATTGAATCCTCTACCTTAGAAAAAAGAAAGGAAAAAAAAAAGAAAAAAAAAAAAAGGTGGATGGAGGGAAGAGCAGAAACAAAAAGAACACAATGCACAAGACCTGTGAAAGAAATTACACACAAGTGCAACCTTATTACTCCGCTGGAAGGCGTGAGAGACTTCACATCTGGAAATCTGCCAGGAACAGAGAGCCAATGAGGATGGGTAGTGCAGCCTCATCAAGATTTCCATCGTTTGCTGTTAGCAAATTCATATAAATATTTTAATAGTGGTATGCTTTAAATCATGTTACCTATGAAGAAAGTGTCCAAATTATGCTACCCAGTACAATGCAAGATGACATGCAGAAATACAAGCTCTCCCTGGGCTAATTAGCTCTTCAGAGGCAAGCCTGGATGATTTAGACAATTGGCATTGTAATGCAGAGTTCAGTGGTTCTCAAGGTTTGTACATGGAAGACCACTTAATTCATGGGTGCTTAATGGGGCAGCTGAACAGCATTAATCTAAATGTCTTTGTGGTGTCTATGAGGTCTGCATAAGTGCTTTAGCCTGAACTAAGACTGTTCTTTTGAAGTGAATCTTCTGATTGTCCCCACTTACTACCCTTTCGTTCAAATTACTCTTAAAAATGGAAACTATTGTAGATGTTTTTTGTTTGTTTGCTTTCTTTCTACTTATTTTACATCATTCTCTTTGTCCTCTTGTATTTTCCACTATAGCTCTGCTGATTTTGCCACTCCAGAGCATACAAATGTTTCACAGTCACTAATAAGAAGTTAACTCAGACTTTTAGTTTGCTGTTGTCAGTAGCCCAACATAAGTAAAACTTTACCTCTGAGTGCAGCAGTGCTATTCACCATAGTTAATTTATCTCTGTGATGCTGTAAGTCCATGGAAAGCTTCTGCCAATCTTTTGGTGGGTCACCACTCCTTATACTGTGCAGACACTGAGAAATTTTGGTCTCAGATGCACCCTGAGGATTCCAGATCAGAAAAATTTTATTTTGATGAATCATTCCTTAGCTACAAAATTGTAATTAAAATATACCAAATTTGGAAATGAAAAATGCTTTGAAAATATTAAATTAAATTATTCTGCATTTTCAGAACATTTTATAAACCAGTTGCATGGTAAAAGTGAAGACTAGATTCAGAGAAAGGAGGAATATCTCTTTCCCTCTGTTGTTACTCAAGAGACCACTGATCAGTGTTTTCATCCAAACCGCATTCCTTGTACATCTGAGCTTAGCTCCCTTTTTTCTCCTGAGGTACTCGAATCCACTTCTACAGGACACATTTACCACCCATATATTGATCTAAACTAGATTGCTTTCAAAGCCTATTTCTAGTGCTTCTTCATAAGTCAGACAATAATATTTTGAATTGAACTGTGTGTTTTATTGAATGTTAAATGGGGAGGTTTTCACTTATTTTACTTGTTAAAAAGAGGAAGAAGCGAGTAAAGGATATTTTGTTTTTGATCAACCTTGTTTGTTGCTATTAATATTCTATTATTGATCTGCTAAACTAAAACAAATTTAAAAAATAAACATTTTTATAATTTATTCTTAACCTCTGCTCTCGTCTTTCTTATCTGAGCTCTACTGCCCTTTGCTTGAGTCTTATCATTCCCCAGCACTCTACTGGGGGACTATAGCACAAATTGCCTCTAACATTTACACTATTGTTCTTTGACATGTCAACATTTATAATATCCATAATGGAATATTTTGTAAGCCATGGTATACTATGAGTCTGGGAGTTATTTTGTCCTGGCAGTTATTGTTTATTTCTTAACATCATGAAATACAGGAGAGTCTCAGAAACTATTGCTCTTCTAAACTATGTCAGTGTTAAAGCATTTACAATAAACTGAACAGCAAAATACTATACCAGCTCCAAGTATGCTCACCAGGGTTCCTTGAGCAATCAAACTTGCAGAAATTAAAGGTCAAAAGATCAGGACTGTAACTTTAAGTAACCCTGGGGAAGGCAACAATCTTCCACCTTTGTTATATTATGCAAGCTGCCCATGATCACAAAACCTGAAAAACAGCTATCAGATCACAGGATCTTTTCAGAGCCCGAAAGCACCTGCAGTTATGAACAAAAGAATTCACAATACACTTCTTTCATAAGGGAGGCTAGCTGGTAGTTTAGTGTGCTGCTCTTTGGTAAATGTGTGCACAATAATCTCCAGGAGAAGAGAATATCATGGACACTAAAAATCTGTGGGTTTTTTTCTGTTTGTTGGGTTTTCTTCTGAATTCAGGCTGTCAGAGTGGGAGGTAAATAATTAATTTCTTGAGAAGAAAATAATCCAAATCATAGAAATATTTTCCATTTTAAAATCAACATTTTTTAAGGCACAGTCAGTAGGCTAAAAGGAAAGAGGTTAAAATAAACGGCAAAAATCTATGGATTGTATTAACTACTAAGGCACTACACTCTCATTTTAGAGTTGGGGATTAAGGGAAAATGTGTCTGAAATGTGTAGTGTGATTTTCCTAATCCTTTCTGATTATAGTGTGGTTACATTGGCTCATACATGGGGAGCAGTGAGAACTGGCTGTGCATGGCCTCCTTAACAATATTGAGAGTAAGATAAAGTTGTTTTCCCACTGTTAAAACATGAGGGATAAATCTGTGTGGTATGTAAGGTAGCTGATTTTAAAAGTAGTATGTATTCTTGCTCAGTGTAGTGGTGTTGGCTGTGTCTATATTAGCATTTTAGTTTGAATCAGAACTGTGATTTTGAAGCAGATCTCATGACAATCCCAATTACTGCTTTTTATTTCCCATCTGATGTAGTATGGGCTCAGAGCTAACAGCCTGGGTCCCTTTCCGATGAAATTAAACCAGATGTGCTCCAGAAATATACTGAAATGTTCCCTATCTGCTAAAGGGCATCAATCTTTGGAACCAGCCTAGAGCAAAGTGGAGCTAAATTCACACAAATATACATATCAGATCTTCATCACCAACTGCTTAGTTAAACATATCTGCTCCTTTTGCACTGCTCTGTGGGCTAATATAGACACAGCCATTGCATTCACTCTTCCTCCATGCTGTCTGCAGTATTTCTGCTAAGACCAAACTACTTACAGATCTCATCACGTGTCACATGTGGTGACAGCAGGGATCATTTATTTATCTACCTGATATCAGGCATATCATAGCACTGCATTGTAAAAGATGTAGGTAGTGGTGCCCCAGGCTGAATATCACAAACACAAGTTCAAGAACTTTCCTCAAAAGCTTCACAGAACCAAGCTTTCTCACCTGCTGAACTCCCAAGCTTAATGAACCTTTTCCTTAATTCTGGGCTTCTCTATACTGTCTGAAGCTACGTATGACCATGAGTCATGTCTGTTCATGAAATGCAATGCAGATAACCTCCAGTTTCTGGCAAAATTTTAAATTACATACATTTATGTTATTACATGTACGTGGTACACATGGCCTCCAGATTACATCTGATTGTTATTTTATTTTGAAAAGAATATTGCAACAAAATGGAACATCCAAAACCACCAGGATAAAAAGATTATTTCTGATATTCAGAAACTGGAGGAGAAGATTCTATCATCAAATATGTAGGAGTAATTGATACAATCATGGAATCATAGAATCGTTAAGGTTGGAAGGGACCTCTGGAGATCGTCTAGTCCAAGCCCCCTCCTCAAGCAGGGTCACCTAGAGCGTGCTAGACAGGATCTCACCCAGACAGATTTTGAATCTCTCCTGAGAAGGAGACTCCACAACCTCTCTGGGCAACCTGTGCCAGTGCTCTGTCACTCTCACAAGGAAGAAATTCCTCCTCACATTCAGGCGGAACTTCCTGTGGTTCAGTTTTTGCCCATTTCTTCTTGCCCTGTCACATGGGACAACTGAAAAGAGCTTGTCCCCATCCCCTAGACACCTTTCCTTCAGTATTCAATATTATGATGTGATATAATTAGAGTAAAACATGCAGGGTAAGTGTACCACTAAGCTGGCTTACTGGAGCACAAAGGGTTTTTTTTTTTTTGTTTGTTTGTTTGTTTTTTGTTTTTTGTTTTTTTTTTCCTGTAATTAGATGGTTATTTAGAGTTATATGTGGCACATCCTAATTGAAGTATTATGTAATATACTAGTAAGGTCAGAGACGTGAACTGCAGGTTGATTTCACGTGGCTGACTTTCCCAGCACAGAAACAATGCAAGCCCTGTTGTGTGTCCTCAAAACATATATCAAGGCAGTGTTTGCTCAATGACACCTGAGCTGTTCTAGTATGAAGTGAAACTTCACACAGAGGTGCTCATTGGCAAATTATTCCCATGTGTCTACTGGCCTAGGAGATCTGGTTTTTAACCTTTCTGATATTCCTCCCACTGTCTGCTTTTTGAAGGCCATAGACTAAGTCAGTATGTTGCCATGGTACAATGAAGTTAAATGGACTTACTAATTTAAAAAATAAAGGGTTTTCCTGCTCTCTGTGACTGGACTGCAACAAAACCAGGTATTTCTACTTTTTTTTTTCCTTAATTTGCCACTACCAGACTACTATATACTAATTAACTTAATACTCTCATTGCTTCATCTGACTCCGCTCTTCCAGAAAAGGCAAAGATATTATTCCACACTGTATGCCGGTCACCACTTATACTTTTCATTTTTTAAAGTTCTTTACAAACTGTAATGTAATTATTGTTATTGCTATTACTATTACTATATTATTTTATGACAGTTAAAAAGTTTTTCCAGGATGTTACCTGAGATACTAAAGTTATGGGCTTGTGTTGTTGGGATGGATGCTGCCACTAGGAAAACATGTAACAGAAAAAAATTAGCTTCTCCCTCTCCCCTAACTGCCAGTTTCATTTGGGTAGGAGTCAGAGACCATAACATCACTGAGGAATAGATCTTAGTCCTTTCCTTAGTTTTGTTTCTCATTCCCATTCTGTAACAGCAGCTATGTTTATATTCCCATCTCACTGAGGCTTCTGTCCAGGAGTGGAGAAAAACACACGATAAAATGTTAAGAACAAGGATGGCACCATTATCAGAAGCTAAAACAGGAAAACAATAAAAACAGAAGCCAATGCAGGAAAAAATCCAGTTTAGACCTAGTAACAGGTCTACGCCTCACCTCTACCACACAGAAAGTACTCTACAACACAAAACCGATGGGTCAAATATAGCTAGTCCTCTGCTTCCCAAAATGATTGTTTTAGCACTGTAGTACTTATATTAATTTTTGATGTTATATCACTTCTTTTGTGAAAGTCTGTAGCTGCAGCAGACACACTAGAGAGAAAGTGCAGTGAATTTTTACAGAGAAAGGAAGAATCATTACTGAAGCAAACCTCTTGGTTTTTACCACTTACCAGGTTTTCATTGTCATGTACAGTCTTAGAGCATAAGAACTGAATTTTATTTGGATGAAATTAAACCAGAAGATGCTCTCGAGAAGCATATCTAACATATTCCAACATTAATGGGTCTGCAGTCCATACAACCAGACCAAAAATAGCCTGAAGTATAACTTGGTGAAATATGTCAGGTGTGGATTTCAGCGTATCTTTGCAAATATGCTCCCATGGTACCTCCTTGTTTGCTAATGAAGACAACAATACAACTTTCATCCTTTATCTAAGAAAAAAAAAGTGGTTTAACTGACTGCCAGCTTTAACAGCATCAAAAATGTTGGAAACAACCTTTGGAGTTCATTTACTCTTTGGTCTTTTCAAGGAAGAAAAATCTGCCAGTAAATATCAAAAATTGTAAAGCCAGGTTAATAAGAGGCCATTTTGCTAGCAAATGGCCATTTGAATACAAGGATTTATAATGGAAAGTATTTTTCCATCTAGCTTGCTGTTGGTACCACCCTAGTAGATATGAATGGCATGTAGCATTTGCAAAGGGTTAACTCTTTCAGGGAAGATGAGGAAATTCATAAAATATTTAGAAAGGTAGTATAGTTAGTTGCAAATGCACGTATATGAACACAGAGATTTAGGTTATTTGCTGATATGCGGAAAGACTATATTGTGGAAAGAACTAAGCCTGAGAAAGACTTGGGATATACACATACCGTGTAATAGATCCATGCTCGAGAGCATTAAAACCAATTGCAAAACTTCATGTATCTCCACAGAGGCCAGTTTTCATCCTCTCAGTCTGAGCCTGTGAAAATAGTTGTCTAAATAGATTACAAATAAGAAGTTATAACTAAGTTATTTTTTGCAAGCTCAGCAAATATGAAGGCCAATTCGTAACAAATGTCTTCATTTCTAATTCACTGATTCTCTAATTCAGTTTTATTACCCCCTAGTCTATAAAATGTTGTAAGCGTAGTACCTAGACTCATACATGTATTTATATGAGGCATTCATACATCCTATAAAGTTAATGTAATTATCGACCTTGTATTTTCTTCCTGGAGAAAAATAGGATAAATACGAAACCCAAAAGAAAAGATAGTTCTGATTACATGAACAGAAAAAATAACATCCTGGCTGTCACTAAGACTTCAGAATCTGGAATATTTGAACAGAAAGGACTTGAGCTGACTGCACTGCTTGATCCATATCTTAAGGTCATAATTAACACACTACTACATTTTCACCCCACACAGTTAATCATGGCCAATGAAATGGTCTCATAAAACAGTCAGTGTCTGTGTTAATATTCAGGTTGGAGAGATAAAACAGACTCTATTTGCTAGTGTCAAAAAAAAAAAAAAAAAAAGAAAGAAAGAAAGTTTAAAGTGAAACTTTACATCTAAATTTACAAAACCATAATATTTGCCCAGTATACACATATATTTTACTTTGGTTCTTCTTGATGATACAGGGAATGACCCTTTATGTGTCAATAATGATGATCCTTATAGAGTCCTAAAAGTAGCTGGGAAGTATTTGAAAGGACAACAAAAGACCAGAGACAAAATTATAGGTGGTATTTCCAAGACCAACAGAATATAACAACTCACTATATGGCAAACGCATATTTATAATTTCTGCATGTAGAAAATTTTACTTTGTATACATGTCAATAGAACATCACAGAAAAGCAGTTAAAAATGGAGAAAGGGATTTTTGGATAATAAACAGGACTGTGAATCAAGAAAGCTGCTTTCCATATTTATCTTTCACATACACTTCTGCTATAACCTTGGGCAAAACAAATTCCAGCTACGCTTGTCTCAGCTTTTCTAGGCATAAAATAGAAATGATACTTCCTCATCTTATTGGAACAAGGTCATGGACATTTTGGTAGCATTTGTTGCACATATTTCAGAAGACAGGCAACTATATAACCCTATTTTTGTTTCATAAAGGGAACATTATACAATTACTGTGTGTACATCTCACTGCTAGGATGAGAAAAATCACTATTTTGAAAAAAATACCTTTTCTGGGGATTTTTTTTTGTTCCATCTCCATTTGATCTAAGCTTCTGTTATTATTCCAGACAATCATATTTAAAACACAAAGTTTAGGATATATTCAAATAATATCCTTCATATGTTTGGGAAAAAAGTATACATCTTCAATTATTTGTTTTTATATGAAAACTTTCTATTATATTTTCTTTAATATTTTTAACCATCAATTGCCATCATAATTATATAAAGAAAAAAAAAAGTTGAAACTTGACCTAAGAAAAGTGATTCAAACATTCAGACCCTGCAGAATTAACCTGTCTGCTGTGTCTGTGTGCAGTATGATTGGCTGTCTCATAGAAATCATGATTTTAGTAGTTCGTTTTAATCATAAGTGTCAGATAAGAGGAGAAATGGTGTGAGTCTACCCATCATGCATTTTCCATGAACTTATGCTAGGATAGGTAATCTCCTACAAAATTCCACCCACAAATTATTTTTAAATTTCTAGGAAATCTTCAATTCTTTTTGCATTTTTCAACAGTGTAAGCAAAGGGCAGAATTCTGATACTCAGTTTGCTATGTTCATTTTTAGCTCTCCTCTCAAGTTTACATCAGCTTCAGTCAAAGGCTTCAGTACTTCAGTATTTAGACAGAGCTCTGTGTTATTTTTTGAAGATTAATATTGGTATCTAAAAGTATTTTTCAGCCCTATCTATTCACAAAATTATTCTACTTATGAAGTGGGCATGGCTAGGGGAAGAAAACTGTGATGGTTTCCAAAAGCTCCTTGGCTTTCATAGTTTTTCTTTCTTTCTTAAGAGTAAATTTCCTTCTGTATTCTGTGGGGAATCTGGACTCCACTTTGGACAACATGAGCGATTTAGGTAGCTGAAGTAGGGGGGTATTGGCTAGTGTAATGTTCAACATTACAATATACAAATATCTCTGTGGATCTTATAAACTGCTGAGACCACATTCTTTCCTATTCTGAAACAATTTAAAATGAATGCAAAAATTTAAAAGACATCTGAATAAATGAAATCATTTTAAATCTATTTTAAATAGATGTTTGAAATGTGTTCTAAAATGTTTGTAATATTACTAGTCTTTTACGAAGGATTTCATGCTGTTAAGGTAAGCTTATTTGAGCCACTGTGCAAACTGATGGAAATGGGCATAACACAAGTTGACGTGACATCTGGCAAAGGTAGGAAGCCCAAAGAGAATCTTCTCAAACTGTGTAGTCCTATTGTCCTGATGTTTAAAACAGGGATCAGGCAAAATGCCTAATCTTTGTACACAGAAGCCTTATCCAGCAAACTAAGAATGTTATTTAAAATTTTATTTCTAGATACTATGTATTCATCTAGAAGAGAGAATAGAGACAACTAGAAAACACCAAGTTTAGCCTCAGAGCAATAAAAAATGGATCTGTCTGTAGTTAGTTGAAATTCTTGTGATGAAGGTGAGCTTTTGTAGCCACTGACTTCACCAGCCACAACAGGCACACAACAGGTCATCCTTCTGTTTTGATCTCATGGTGATGTTCATCTCCCATGCAGTTTGTCATACAAATTCCCCTCTCCTCCAGAATCCCCAGTGAGGAGCTCGTTTTAGAAGTGGTCTGAGGTTGGTACCTCTTGGGCACGTTATGTCAGTGTTGTAAAGCAATGTCAGCAGCAACAAAACCACACACAATAATTTGTCTTGTTTATATGTCTGCATCCTGCATCCTCATGTGCGAGAGCAGCAATAGAACTGGTAGAACTGCATATTTCAAATGGAGTCCTTTTCCTTAAATATCAACACTCACCCGAGTTACAGAGCTGTATTATTTGTTTCCTGTTTTAGAGCAAAAGGCCAGCAGACTTGGCTTTTGAACATAATTAATTTGTTAGCATTTTTGTCAGAAATGACTGGCCAGCAAACAAAGTAAGAGTACAGCAGTGTAACTGTCCTAGGCAAAAGAATAGAGTGTACTATAAGCAAACCAGGAGTTAAAAAAAGAAAAAAAATCATAACGGTCTGTTATATATTGGACCAAGTTTTTATGGGTACTGGGGACTGTTACTCCAATGATAATGGTCATTGAATTGTAATTCTTTTTGTACTCTGGCGCACACAATTACTCTGGGATCACATCAAACATCATTGGAATGGATATTGTAATTGGATGAAGTTCACCTATACATGCAGCAATTAAATAGACTTTGTACTACGAACAGAAGTGAAGACGAAAACCTTTGACCAGCAATTTCAGTTGAAAAGTAGATGTTTTGCCTCAGGAATTCTATGGAAGACATGCATCCATGATATAAAGAATTGATACATTTTCCACCTAATTTTAGCTCCCAATAAAGACATCTAGGAGTCCTCTGGCATAGCAGTTGGGCCCTTGTGTCAATCATATATGTGCAATTAAAAAGAAAGCAAAGTATTGTGGTGCAGGAAGGAATTCTGAGCAGATGGATAATTATGGAATAATGAAAACATATTTAGAAACAGCAGCCACCTGAAAAAGGGGAAATCTGTACAGCAATTATCACCCTGTTATCTTGGGTCAATGGGATAGGTATAATCTTCTCAAAAACCATCCAGCTTGAATATTCGTTTTTGTGCAGGTGGAGTAGTTTTCTTTGGATCAAAGACTGAGCTCAAACCAGTCAAATAAAACTTGAGTGAAGAATGATCAAGACTTTTTTTAAAGATATTGATACAAGAGCTAAGCATGTGAAAGTCTATGCATTAATAAGGCAGGCTTCTAGACTGATTTTTATTTTTGATAGTCAAGTATTTTCTTTGATTTGTTATTATTTTTAAAAATCTGAGAACCTGACAGCTAACATTATAAATAGAGAATAGTTTCATGAGAATGCTTTGCAGAAGTGTCTATGTTGAGAGTGCTAGATAAGGTGGCAGAAGATGGTGATCAAGAATGGTGATGATGGTGAAGATGGTGATCAAGAATGAATACGAGACATTCTTCAAGATATGTTACTTTCCTTTAAAAAAGCTGTAACTTTACATTGCAAATTATTTCTAGTATACACCTTTTGGTCTTATCAAACAAAGCTAATTTTTTTCAGAGAGATTTCAGAAGATGTATATTAATATATTTTTATTTGAGGGAAGAGTAAAGTGGAGACAATGACAAACACAATCCTTGATCACAGATGCAATAAATAACTCAGAAAAATACCTTCCTGACTATTGCTTTACTTATCTCACTTCCCAGATCTGGGGTATAAAATAGCAATTAAATAAATGACAGAAAAGAAAGATGAAGAAAATAAAGTATAGCTTTCTTTTGTTTCAAACTCTCCTTTCAATTTTTGTTCCATTTTTTTCCCTTCAGATATGGCACGTAACAGATCTGTATGATCTTTGCTCAGCTAATGGTGGAAAAGGGCCTGCAACAAAAGAGGTGAGGTTTGAATTGTTTATGTGCCATTTCACACAGCTGTAGCGAATATTATACACCTGAATTATGCTCTGCCCTTTTACATAAAAGAGGTTTTTTTATAGTATTTGGAGCTGTTCTGCTTTGTTATTCATAAACAAATTACTTTAATCTTTCTGGCTTTGTTCATTTGTTGTTTTTTGGTTTTGCTTCTTGTCAACAGATCCTTGAAGACTTTGATTTTTCAGCTAAAACATAGTCTCTGAGATTCATAGGGCTTTATCTAGATGTAGAAAGAAATGTATTTTATAAGGATAATGTAAAACATGAATACTGAATTGCCTCTATGTCTTCATGTTCTGATTGCCAGATATTGTCCTTAAGAATTCAAATTGCATTCTGTAGAAAAGTGAACAATAATATATGAGGTCAATTTGTTCTTATTTTTACTTGCATTTGGAGGTAAATACCCTTATTCAGAATAGATCATATGACAATTTATATAATGACATTTTGTATAATATTATATGATTTCATATAGTATTTTACAATGTGAGATGATCAGATGAAAATGACCGCAGTGCCTTGTTGTGGCTAAAGCAGCTTCTGTGACCTTTAGATAGACACTCTTAAGGTAGATAAGGTAGACTACGTGGGAATAAGAAGCTTGTATTATCCTAGTTTTGCCAATGAAGGACTCACTCTATGAGTATGTGGTCAATTTTGAGATTAAAGTTTGAAAGAAAATATTGAGACTGAAATTTGATAATATAGGGTTCTAAAGTTTAGTAAACAAGACTATATAACTGGAAGATGAATCTGGAATAAATTAACTTTAAAAGTATAGCAAGAAAAATAATCTATTAGAATAATTTATTAAAGAATTTTACTGGTATTTTCCCAATCAGAAATATTTAGATCAAATTTGTTTTGTTCTGTTTTTTTCCAGTAACTAAAAATTATTTTTATAGGAATTAGTTCATCCAAATCATTTCCAAATGTCTATTAATCCAGCTAGAAAATTTTAACTGTCCCTTCTGATACTATAATGCAGGAACCATAAATTGATTTCTTTTTTTATGGGCAGATATGCTTTCCTGGGTAGCAATTTGGACTCACATTGATTCCACCCAGCTTTAATGTTATCATTGAAGAAATTACCTGTAGTCAAAAACTGGTAGTTTGTAAACATGCATTTGGAATACATGTGATGGCTCCTGGTCATTTCTGACCATCAGATATGCATAACATCTCTTTATCATATAGACAAGTCCAGAATTTCTTGATTCTGTCTAAAATTCAGTAAAACACTTGGTAAAGTACTTGGTTCAGAAAACTGTTCTCCATGTGTGCAATTTCAATGTTCATTAAATACATGTGCAAATGTATCTAATACTTCAGGACATGCCAGACTCGTACTTGTGCCCATTTACCTCAAATTCTTGAACACTAATTAATATCCTAGGTGGTGTAGGCTTCCTAAGTAATGATCAGATGTATAACAACCAGAATTCAGCAATCCAGTTTACCTGAATGCTAGATTTCCATCATGATTGCTTCATTAAAGACACAAAAATGATGTTGAAGGTATTTGAGTCTTACTCCATGAAAATATGTTGGTTTAAATAGGGAATATGTAATATTTAATATTTTTAGAAAGTTTGACCAGAGTTCGGGAAATCTGGATGGTCTTAGTCCATCCAATGCACTAAATTTAATACACGTAACATATATTAAGGATGCAGTAGTACAAGCTATTGTTCTGTATGTCAGCCTTAAAATGGTCATAACAACTCACTAGTTTGAATGAGTATTTAGAGTATTTATTTGCTTATTTATTTCTCTTTCTTACTGCTTTTTTTTCTTTCTTTCTCTTTTCCTTTTCTTTCTCTTTCCCATCTCCTTCTCTTTATCTTTTTTCTCTCTCATTTTCTCTTCCTTGCTCTTTTCCTTCCTTTCTTCTATTATTTTCATTTTTTCTTCTGTTCTTTTCTCTCCTTATTTGTCTCTGTTTTTCCATGTCACTGTGTTTTTCTCTCTTTCCTTTGCTCTTTTGTTCCCATTTTTTCTCTTTTTTTTTATTTACTTATTATTGGCATTAGATACTAGTAAAATGAGAATGTGATTACAGCCCTTGAAAAGCTTTAAAGCTTTACTTTAAACAAAGAAGAAAAAATAAAAAAGTTACTGTGATTGCAAATGACGGATATATGGGAGCATGCACATATAGAAATAAAAATAGTTGTAGATGTGCATATATATTTTTATGTATATATTTTTTTTATCTCATTCCATGCTGAAACTGAAAATTCAAAGTTAGCAAGAGAAAACATCACTGAGCTTTGAACTACCTGCTTTGGGTCAATCTTGCATCTAAGTTTTGGTTTCACCACAAATCAAGCTTGGTTTCACCAACATTTTCAACAACAAAGACAAACGGATGATGAAATATATTAACAAAATAATCTTAAGCCAGTTTGAGATCTTGCCATCTTTAAGAATAGACCAGAGGGATGCAGGCTCCTCTGCTTCTTTTCTCTCGCTATCAATCTGGCAAGCAGCATGGCAACAGTCATTTACCCACCAGGAAGAAATAAAGTATCCTAACAGCTGCTAGTTCTATCTGTTATTTATCCCTAGTAATGCCAGTCCAAAGTGATTTTATCTTTCAGAGCAACCTCTGCCTGGCAGAGGAATGGTTAGTAGATGATGATATAGATGACAAAGTCAACAAACACTAAGACATCAACTGGAAAGAGGCTATATCTGAGCTAATTACATTGTTAATGCAAACATTAAGTCACGTGAATAAGAACATGAAGAATATATGGGACACACTTCGTCCTGCTGTCGCATAAGAAATAAATTGTAAGTAGAATTGGAATTAGTCAGCCTTTTGAGTTCTGCTCTATAAATATAATATGCCTTACTTTTTTTGTTTTTGTTTTTTTTTTCTTTTTATATATATATACTTTTGATGTGGTTCTTTCTCTTTTACGTGGTATTTATTTCAGTTATAAAGCATGATATAAAACTGGACTGTGCTTTCCACTTAGTTTTGGCAGTGTTACAGTTGTGTGTTTAGTTTATACCATATGCAACATAAAGCTCTCCAAAGGAAAATTATTCACATATGTAGGCTATGGACTTTATTAATATTAGGGTTATTATTGTGGCTATTTATAGACATTTTCTCCTATTCTGACATCAGGCGGATACAAAAAAAATCACACAATTCTTTCTTATAAGACTTTTGAAGACTGTATTTAGAATAATTTTTGCTTAGTATTTGTTCATTTTCCCAATTTTTAAGATTTTAGAATATATAACAGAACAGTCTTTCTCTTTCTAGAGCCGCAGTAACATCTTTTTATTTTTTACATACCAGTAGGCAATAACAAATCGTATATTTAAGCTATAGGAAATAGGATTATATACTGGCTGAAAAAATAACTTTCAGAAAAGTTAGTTAGATTCCAACTTTGTTGCCATGTCTATTCTTGCATCTCTGCAGCATGGCAAATCTCAGAGCATATGCACCCACCCAGAAGACTCATTATTTCATCTCTAACATTTCAAGAATCACCTTTAAATAATCTGTGGAGTGTCAGGCGACATACATGGAGAGTTTTAGTTTTAACATAATGATCAGCGGTAGAACATGAAACACTGGTAATGTTTTTACAAACTATCCATCATTCCTCAACAGATATTTTCAATCAAATCCCTCAAGGCCACTTAATTCCAGAAGCATCAGCCCAAGTAAGTATCTCAGTAACCAAAAGCTTTTTGCAACCAACAATTCCTATTATCATAGGTAAGAACAGACATTTCTTGCAAAGAATACACTGTGTCTGCACTCTTTTAACCATTGCCAAAGATACTATACAAGACAACCTGCAACTACAATAAGAGAAAAAATATAAAGAAGAGCACTGGTTCTTTGAAAGCAAGCTATTGAAGTAGGTTCTTCATCTGTAGCCAACTTTTAGACTTCCTCTGCACTTAGCCTGCTTCATGCTAAGAATTTTTTATCAGAATTTTTTTTCAGCAATTATGTTATAGCTACTAGAAGATTTAAGGCTTGACTTCAATATGCTTTGTATCAGACATTTAGTTCGATTCAAAGTACTAATCACAAAGAAAAAGCAAACTCTTGGCAATGCCATTATATGGCACATTTTTTAAAAAAGCACATATCATTAAGAATTGAACATAAAATTTCATTTCAAAGTGATTGCTGTTGTTGTAAAGAGGACAGTACTCTCTGAAGTGAAAAATACAGACTTAAGAAGAGGTCTCAAGGCTAGCCAGAATGGACAAGAAGCACAGATTAAGAACATAGATTAAAACGAAAATCCATCAGCTCAAAATTATTTTTTTCTAAGACTGTCTTAACATGAAACAATGACAAACAAGGAACCTTGCCAGCTAGTTTATGAAGAGGCATAGGACTATTAATGGTAGCAAAAAAAAAGGTCTATTTCAGAGCACAAAAAAATACTACTTGCGCTCTTAGTGAGCTGTGTAGAAACAATATCTACAGATATATGACTTTATAGAATCCTTAAAATGCACATAAAATGGAATTACACATATGTAAGACCTATCAGACTAATGAGCACTGAATTGACAGGAGTTTGTAAAAACATTATCACACTTTGCAGAGTAGTTCCTTGGAAATTGGCAATTGTCCATCTGTTTATACAGTCTCAGGATCTGATCCCTTCTCCCCCACCCAGCCTCATTCTCTCTCTCTCTTTTTTTTTCCTAGTAAGCTAGATTTATCTGCTGGAGATAAATATTATTTTGATTTATTGAGTGTTCTGAAAATATTTTCTAGCTTTCCTTCTGAATTTCTTTTCAGATAGTTCCTACTTTGCATTGCATTTTTGACTAGTCCTGGTCATTCAACTATTCATTTTAAAGAACTATCCAGGTAAAATATGTGAATTTAAAATCTTTCCTGAGAAAATTATTATGTGTTATCTAACATATACTCATACAGTCATTGCTAAATATGTATATAGCATTAGTGTTATTTTATTTCTTATATGTGTTAGTTAGCATTTATTTGCATTGAATTTTATCTACATTTTAATTCCCATCCGTTAAAGTTAATGCTCTTTCCGATTTTATTCATTTGGAGAAGACTTTTGGTTTATGAATAAAATGTTTTTATCATTAACAGCTTACATTACCTTTCTTTTTTTTAGCCATGCTTGGGGGATAATCATGGTTAAGTCTCTAATGTTATTTTTATTTTTATGCTTTAGCCTTAATAAAGTTTCTTTTTTAGATAATCCTCGTGCCTCCTGAAATCGTTTCATCCTTTTAGCTGATATTTAGGTAAACTTTTAACTATTTTCCTCACTTCTTTGACATTATTCCTTTAAAGGAAAAATAAAATGCTATTCTAGTGGATTATGACTTATTTTTCAAACTTCCTAAGAGCCAAAAATCACTGTGGTCACCATTACAATAATTCTTGTATCAGGTATTGGGCCTATGCTGCAATCTCTCTAGTAGCTCCATGTCTCTCTTGTAGTGGGGAGCCCAGAACTGGACACAGGACTCGAGATGAGGCCTCACCAGGGCTGAGGAGAGGGGCAGGATCACCTCCCTCGACCTGCTGGCAACACTCTTCCTAATGCACCCCAGGAGACCATTGGCCTCCTTGGCCACAAGGGCACATTGCTGGCCCAGAGCCACCTTGTCATCCACCAGCACTCCCAGGTCCTTCTTGCAGAGCTGCTCTCCAGAAGGTCAGCCCCCAGCTTGTACTGGTGCATGGGGTTATTCCTCCCTAGGTGCAGGACCCTGCACTTGCCCTTGTTGAACCTCAGGAGGTTCCTCTCCACTCACCTCTCCAGCCTGTGCAGGTCTCTCTGAATGGCAGCACAGCCCTCAGGTGTGTCAGCCACTCCTCCCACCTTGGGATCATCAGCAAACTTGCTGAGGAGGCACTCTGTCCCCTCATCCAGGTCATTGATGAAGAAGTTGAACAGGATGGGACCCAGTACTGAGCCCTGGGGGACACCACTAGCCACAGGCCTCCACCTAGACTCCATGCCACTGATGATGACCCTGTGAGCTCTACTTTTCAGCCACTTCTCAATTCACCTCACGGTCCACTCATCTAACCCATACTTCCTGAGCTTCTCTAGGAGGATGTTATGGGAGACAGTGTCCAAAGCCTTGGTGAAGTCAAGGTACACAACATCCACTGCTCTGCCCTCATCTACCCTGCCAGTCATTCCATCATAGAAGGCTATCAGGTTGGTGCAGCAGGATTTCCTCTTGGTGAATCCGTGCTGGCTACTCCTGACCACCTTCTTTTCCTCCATATGTCTGAAGATGACATCCAGAATGAGCTGTTCCATCACCTTTCCAGGGATGGAGGTGAGGCTGATGGGCCTATAGTTGCCTGGGTCCTCCTTCTTGCCGTTTTTGAAGACTGGAGTGACATTGGCTTTCTTCCAGTCCTTAGGCACCTCTCCAGTTCTCCAGGACCTTTCAAAGATGATGGAGAGTGGCCTGGCAACAGTACCCACCAGCTCCCTCAGTACCCATGGGTGCATCCCATCAGGGCCCGTGGATTTGTGGATGTCTAACCTGCCCAGAAGGTCTCTAATCCTTTCCTCCTCAACCACAGGAAAGTCTTCCCTTCTCCAGACTTTCTGCCTCACATCCAGGCTACAGCATTCCTGGGGGCTGCCTTTAGCAGTGAAGACTGAAGCAAAGAAGTCATTCAGTACTTCTGTCTTCTCTGTATCCCTTGTCACCAGAGCCCCCGCCCCATTCAGTAGTGGGCCCACATTTTCCATAGTCCTCCTCTTGCTGCTGATGTATTTGAAGAAGCCCTTCCTGTTGTCCTTGACATCCCTCGCAAGAGTCAAGTCCAACAGGGCTTTAGCCTTCCTTGCCACATCTCTGCATACTCTCACTGCATTCCTGTAATTCTCCCAAGTAGCCTGTCCCCTCTTCCACAGTCTGTGTATTTTCTTCTTCTGTCTGAATTTGGCCAGGAGGTCCTTGCTCACCCATGCAGGTCTCCTGCCCCTCTTGCTGCACTTCTTACTCATAGGGATGCACCGCTCTTGAGCTTGGAGGAAGTGATGTTTGAATACTAGCCAGCTCCCCTGGACCCCTCTTCCTTCTAGGGCCTTAACCCATGAGACTCCACCAATTAGGTCTCTGAAGAGCCCAAAGTCCGCTCTCCTGAAGTCCAGGGTTGCAATCCTGCTTGTTGCCTTACTTCTTTCCTCCAGGATCCTGAACTCCACCATCTCATCGTCACTGCAGCCAAGGCTGCCCTCAACCTTCACATCTCTAACCAGTCCCTCTCTGATGGTAAGGACAAGGTCCAGCAGGAAACCCTTTCTTGTAGGCTACTCCAAAAATCTTCCTCTTTAGGTACAGTATTTCAAACTACTGAGTTTCTGTGTTATGTTTTCATATAGCTAAATTTTATTTACATTTGATTTTAGTTCAGTTCCTCATTCTACTCACCATAGACATTGTTTGTTTTCTTATTCCACCCTTTATTATTATTTATTGGCATAATTCTAATCCAAAAAGTTTTGCTGTTTCTTATTAATAATTCTAACTTTATCTTTCTTACATGAATTGCTCAAACATCTGGGGAGATACTGTCTCTTTTTAGCATTACATGTAGTACATACCAGACAACACTACAATGAAATCCCCATCTCTGGCTAGAGTTTATAGCCTACTGTTTCTTCTAGAACTACTCCATATGTCAGTACCAGCTACATGTTCTACAAATAACCACTCTGTCCCAAGAATTTATGAAGTTATCTCAGGATAAGAACAACTTTTGCAGCCAGAGAGAAAATTATAACATCATAGAATCATTCAGGTCAGTAGGAGCCTGGGAGTTCATCTGCCTCAAGTTCCTGCTCATAGCTTGGACAACATTGAATTCAGACCAGGTTGCTCTGGGCTTTGTCCAGTTGGGTCTTGAATACCTTCAAGAACAGAGGTTCAATAGCCTTTCTGAGTAACTTGTTCCAATGTATAATTATTCTCATAGTGAAAACTTTGATTTTATATATTGTCAAAACTTTCCTTTCCCCATTTGTGACCATAAATTGAATTACCACATAGTCCTCACTGACATTATGATCTAATTTAAATAATTAAATGTTCAGAACAAGTGAATTTAATTCAACCCAAATTTAAAATAAAAAATTAAACGACCAATGAAGTACTTAAACTGTGTAAATATTACAAAATTAAGTAGTTCCAGCTTCTGTAAGCTGACTCTAGAATCAGGTACTTTGAACTGAGATCTAGAATCCAAATTTGCAGTGTTACTCTCAAGTTTTTATTTAAACTGAATAATTTAAAAGTCGAAGACAGTGAAACCAACCTCTTGGGCCATGAAAGTCCCTTAGCTCATTTCAAATGCAGGATTGCTCCATCAGATGGAGACCCCCTCCTCAGATATGTGTAATGTGTCTACTATTTTCATATGTAGGACTGAAGGCTGAGTAGGCTGCCTCGGGAATATTAAGCTTGAGGTAGGGTTCATTTAATCTAATATTAACCATTTCAAAAATAATCATCTGGCTTTGTCATCAAGACACCACCTATTCTCAGCAGAGAGAGACAGACACATGCAATTAATCTAAACTGGGATGAATCACACTCTAGAGGTGTCTATCTCTATCTTTTGACTATCTAGGGGAAACAGATAAATAGATTTAACTTGATATCTAACTTTTAAACAGCTGAAGTTTTTGTGCGATGTGTCTCTGCTTACTTATAGACACAATGTCACAGTGCCTATTGCCTAATGTAATTCATGTATTTTGAACATGTGCCAAAAGGGCCGTCAAACCACCCTGCCTCCCAGGCAGCCTGCAACCAAAGTGTAACTGGTCAGGTTTTCACGGTCTAAAACGTGTTTGACAGTGCTACAAACCTTGAAATAAAGATGCTTCTCATGGCCTTTGTTATCATATTCCTTATAATTTTGGAAAGCTGGTATTGCTTTAGGAAAAAAAAAAACATTCCTTTAATATATATTTTTACTTTATACAAATAATTTTCCAACCCTTGAAATGAATTGAGGACATGCTTCATTCCAGATGAAGCTTGTGAATTGTCTTGAATATCTGACCATGATTTCACTGTCTAGAAATGATGTCCTGCCTAATGAGGATTGAGTATAGTTGAGGGCTTTATTTTGCACCTTTGAAATCAGTGCTAAAACTCCTACTGATTTCGGTGACAAATAGTGTAGTATTAAAATGTTTCAGGCTACAAGAAACAAGAAAGCAATAAGTTTAGAGTGTATATTTTTGTCTAAGGAATCTGCTAAGGAGACCCTAAAGGTGCAGATAGTAAAGAGCTTCAGGAAAATAAACTTTTACCACGAAATCAGAAATAGTAGTGGGGGGAAAAAATGGCATGTATCTTTAAGATAAAGCCTGAATTGTAAAAGAGATTATAGGATATTACAGCATGTATTACAGGTGATTTGATGACTCAGGAAGTATGTTTTAGATATGTCCTCCTAACTGATATGATGACCAAGATCTTAATCTCTTAAAAAGGCAACTTCAGATAAACTATGCTGTTTCCTGGAAGTATTTTACCAGATATACTTGCCTTAGCTTCCAAAGTTAGTTTTAAATTTTTTGGAAGATTAGAATGACTAGAAATATACAAGTATATTGTTTATTTTTAATCCATTAATTATAAATCTTGATTATAGGAGATAATTATGACACTATCAGCCACATTGTTTTGCAGGTAAAAACAGGTAAGCCAATTACATCTCCATATGTGCTTGAGGAATCACAGCTCAATCACTAAGTAAGCAGTGGTAGTGGTTGTTTTTGGAAAATTATGAAAAAGAAGAACCCCTATGAGAAGCCAGTCTGATATTGATCTTGTGAAAAAAGAAAGATGGATAAGTAGTTAGGATCTGTTAAATCCAATTTCTATTTCATTAAGTAATGGAACATGTATAAAGAAATTATAACTAGCTGGAGGATAGTAGAATTGCAAGCAGAATAGATGTATAAAGAATATGAGTCAAACCTGAGGGATTTTTTTTTTCTTCTTGGACAAAACAACTCAATAAAATGATAAAATTGGTGCATTTGAATCTATTAAGCTTGGAAACAGTCCCAAGGAGAATTTCAGAACAGGTGACAACTTTTTATGATATTTCAAACTAAACTAGCCAGTACATTTACCATAGGGAAATAACCTTAAATTAGTGCGAGAATAGATTAAATGATCCAATTGAAGATGCACTTCTATGAAAGAAAATGTTGTGTTTTAAGGGCTTAGCTGAACTCCCTTTGCAATCAATGGAAAGACTCCAGACAGAGCAGATTCAGATAATCACTTCTCAGTCTTCTAAAAAAATATTCCTTAAGTAATGCCTACTCTAGTTTAAAATAGTTTTGAAAGTTTGAGAATTTTGTTTTATTTCTTAGTGGAGATGTTTAATATCCGCATTGGCGTGTTCTGTATACTTAGAACTCGTTCGAACATGCAGACAAATGTCTGTGCATAATTTCCCAGGTTTTCAGAGCCACCGTATTCTGAGGTTTATTTTGTTGTAGGACAATCTTGAGGACATCTTATATTTCCAACAAGAAGCAAAAAGAAAAGGAAAGCTGTCAAGAAAAACATAAAGAACTACAGTTAGCATAAAAGAAAGATGTTAGTTCATGTTTTATGTGCTGTGCAATGGATGGTCGCATTAAATAAATAAATAATAATAATTTTTAAAAAGGCAGAAAGCATGCTTATAAGAAATACCCTAAAGAGTACTTGAGTTATTTGCTTGATTTTAAAATTCTAGCAGAAACTTAGATTTTTGAACTTCTTCAGAACAAACTCATCCAACATATTTGATAGTTTCCTTGGTTACAGAATTTAATATGCTGCCAGAACAGTCTGATATGAGGAACTGTTTTCCTATTAAACTAATATCTAAGGGAAAAAGGTTGAAGGCGGCCAAAACTGCCAGCTGTGTTTGTGACTTGGTGAAAAGAATACAGACTACTTTCAAGTAGCACTTGTACTTAAAAAGTCAAACTCAGAGTCAGTTGTGACCCTAATTTAACTTTTTATTTGCCAAAACTTAACTTGAAAGCATCCCTGCTGACTTTAAAGTTCTATAACATACAACATCCAGATGGGACAGAAATAGAACTGTCTACTTTTGAAATTCAGCTCCCCACAATCATCCGTGCTTCATCTACAACTTGTTTCAAAGACAAATGCAGTGTGTTCTTCCTCCATTTCATTCACTACAGGCAACAAATCCTTCAGAATTTTGCTTTCAAATTTTACTTTCACTTCAGAAAGTAAATTAGAAGTATTAAAACTTCAGAAGGCAAGCCACCTCTGAAGTACAGTTGAACATTGCTACTAAGCAGGAAGGAGGTGGAAGAATTTATGTATTCAATGCTGACGTTTCAGCTAACGCCTGTAGTATGTCTTGAACAATTTATTAAGGTAACTTGTGCTGGGAAATAGACTTCTTTCTTTCTTTCTTTTTTATTCCAATTTGATATCAGTTTCAGTGAATTAAGACTAAATCCTTTAGTCTTTTTTCATGAAAATCCCAGTGAAGTAGAATCATAGAATCACAGCAGAATCAGTAAGGCTGGAAGGGACCTCTGGAGATCATCCCCTCCCAAAGCAGGGTCACCTACAGCATGGTAGACAGGGTTGCATCCAGGCAGACCTTGAAGATCTCCACAGAAGGAGACTCCACAACCTCTCTGGGCAACCTGTGCCAGTGCTCCGTCACTCTCACAGGGAAGAAATGCCCCCTCACGCTCAGGCGGAACTGCCTGTGCTTCAATTTCTGCCCATTGCCTCTTTTCCTGTCACACCGGGACAACTGAAAAGAGTTTGTCCCCATCCCCTTGACACCCTCCCTTCAGGTACTTGTACACATTGATCAGATCCCCCCTCAGTCTTCTCTTCCCCAGGCTAAACAGGCCCAGCTCTCGCAGCCTTTCCTCATAGGGCAGATGCTCCAGCCCTCTGATCATCTTCGTAGCCCTACGCTGGACTCTCTCCAGTAGCTCCATGTCTCTGTTTTAGTGGGAAACCCAGACCTGGACACAGGACTTGAGATGAGGCCTCACCAGGGCTGAGGAGAGGGGCAGGATCACCTCCCTCGACCTGCTGGCAACACTCTTCCTGATGCACCCCAGGAGACCATTGGCCACAAGAGCACATTGCTGGCTCATGTCCACCTTGTCATCCACCAGCACTCCCAGGTCCTGCTCTGCAGAGCTTCTCTCCAGCAGGTCAGCCCCCAGCTTGTTCTGGTGCATGGGGTTATTTCACCCTAGGTGCAGGACTCTGCACTTGCCCTTGTTGAACCTCAGGAGGTTCCTCTCCACTCAGCTCTCCAGCCTGTCCAGGTCTACTGATGGTAAACTGCTCATTGATTTCTGTAGTGTCGAATCAGGTTCATTGGGGTTTTCAATTGGTGGAAAAATAGGATAGTCATAATAATTAATTAGAATAATAATTTCTCTAGAAATATTTGGGCATTTTTATTTGAATTATTTTCATACAAAACCATTTCAAATCCTGATAACATGCATAAATGTGTGAGCTACATTCTCATAGCTCAAATTTTGCAGTTTGATGGCACATAGACACATTAACAACATACAAAATGTGAATTATCGCAGCATAACTCATATCCTGTCAGGTATTACGGCTTCATTATCCCTTTCCCAGTCATACCTATCATGACTACTATGCAAGGATGCACTATATCAGGCTTAACGCATATGGAAACAAAACTTGAAAGTGCATGAAGAAACAGCAGAAAAGGCTACAAATGCTGTCAGAACTATCTCACATTTCCTATGCACTCCATATTAAAAAAAAAAAAAAAAAAAAAAGTATAACCATCTAGGTTTTGAGGGCACAGTGCAACTACTCATTAGGAAAACATACCATTACGAGACTGTCTGAGCTCATTAAAAGGTTTGAATAGTAATGGCTCTTGCCCTTAGGAGAGTCTTTTAAGTGGAGTATGTACTGAGAGTAACATGTAGCTAAAGTAACATTTTTCACTGTTTAGTCACTATTAAAAAAAATCCAATACAAATACAGATGATCAATTTGAACACTTGTATTTGAACGCTGTATATATATATTCATACACAAACACACACACACATACATATTTTTTTTAATATATATATATTTATGACATATACAACATGTAGCAATAAAACAAATTAGATGAAAACCTGAGTGGCATTAAATGAAACAATGAACAAATCTTTAAAATTACACTATCTAGAATCTGTGACTGAAAAAAAAGTGAAAATGTTTAATCAGATTCATTTTCAGTTAAACATAAAACAAAGCAAAAAACAGGAAATGGAAATAACTTGAATCTGAAGCTTCTGAGTTTAGCATGCTTAAGCAGTGGTCTAGTTTTGTTGATCTGAATGATATAATTCCAAAAAGCTTAATTAACTGCAGAGATTTTTTCAAAAAAATACTACCTCTAGTGTCTGGAAATGTTTATTTCCAGAATAAGTAACTGTCATTTTGCCTTTCTAAGGCTGGATCTTATAAACTCTTAAGAATATAACAACTAGCTCTGTTGTTCTTTGGGAAAGCATTACTCTCAATTACTGCCTGGCTTTGGCTCAAAATTATTTGAATCACTGTAAAAGACTGCATATCATAGTAGCACATTTGAGTAAAGTAACTACTAGTTTTTTCCATCATCTATAGGTGGCATGGACATATATCCCAACTAACATAAAACTTTTTCAGTAAGAGCAAAGTTGATCTTTTCTTTTTAGTCCACAGTTTACAGAATTCTCTAGACCACACTATCTACTTGTCCTTTTTAGTTTGTAAATGTTTAGTCTCTGAATGTATTTCTATGTGATGTTATTGGGAACCTCTAATCATATAGCCAAACATTTGTTTTGATCTACATATCTATTTTAAATATCATGAATGATAGTCCTTGGAATAGGAGTGAATATAGCAGAAAATATAGATCTTTTACATTACACTTGAAGTTTCTGTGCTGATCGAGTGGGAATGGCTTTTGTTGATTACTTCATTGGCTGATAGCTTTCTATGTGTATACACAGTTTGGACTAGGATAATTTGACTGTGATAATATCACTTTTACTTGGTGAAAGAGAACACATATGGGGAAAAGTGTTTGGAAGCTTTGAATAAAGGCTGTATGTTTAGAAAGACTAGTTTATTTTTTGTTGGTAAACAAATAGGAAGTTGATTATCAAATTACTGTTACATTGTACAAGCAATGAAAGATTTATGTGTGATAAAAGTATATTTAGCTATTCATATTATGTGGACTGCTTTCTACTGGTAAAAAAAGATCAATGAGATGTTAAGGAAACACTTCATGTTTTGCAGGTAATAATTGACCTCCTGTAGGCTAAGCTATTTGATCGTGTCCAAACACTTGAAATGAGATTTCAAGGACAGCATTACGAGGAGCATCCAAAAATTACCTTAAAGTAATGTGCACGTGTGCAAATAAGAGCCTGTTAAAGAGGATGAAATGTTTTTTCTCCAGTTCATAGCCCCAGTTATTCTTCTGCTCAGTCAGTTAATCCAACCTTCATCAGAACAATGGAAATCAATATTCTTCCGGAGCTGAAGAGTGAAGCAGGCTGCATGAATGAGGGCATAATCATGCTCGACATAATTCACACCCCCCAGTGGGAAAAAAAAAAGTTTTACGATAATTTCAGGGAATTCTATGTGAAATCTTAAAACTTTGCCTTCACTAAAAGCAGTAATGGAGCGCTATTTTTAGATCCATATAGCCACAATTTAATCTCAAGCTTAAATTTTAATTTCATATGTTTAAGAGATAAGTTAATAGGTGTCTTGCTGTAGGACAGATGTTCAAATTTGAGATATCCTTGTTAAAAATTTCAGATTTATCTGTAACCTTCTGTCCATTTTCTGTTTAATTTCTTAGTTAAGGTTAAAATGAGGTGTTGAATATTGGAGATATTCAAACTGAAAATTGTCAGTTTTAAACCCTTATAACGTATTACAGTATTAACATAACTGCTACACTGATAAACTCACACTCAGGATTCCAGCAAAATGTACTCTATGTCCGCATCTTATCTTGAGAAATTAGCAGACTTGCTCTTGTCAAAGAGATCAGGTTTTGTAAAGTAATTATGTGTAAAGCTCATAGAGCCAGGAATCCTCTCTTCTTATCTGTCTATAGTATACATGCCCAACTGGGGACTGACTCTGAATGGATATCTAGATCTCTAGCACATCATAAATAGTAAATAGGCAACAGTAATGGATTCGTTGTGTTACACTGTAAGAGTTCAGTCTCTCTGTTGCTGCCATTTATAGTCAAGCAGTTGCTTTGTGTGAAACTAACTGCTCGGAACATCTATTTCGTCTTTACTGCAGCATAGTGTTTAAGATGAGTTGTCACATAAATAAATACGTCTATCTTCAATATATTTGCTGAACTGCTCCTCCATGAAACCACCCTGAGAACTGAAAATCTCACTAGGAAAGGGATATTATAGCATAAGCCAATCAAAAATTTTCAACATTAGCATGTTACACCCAAAACACTTCCTTCATAAAAAGACAAAAGAGTAAAGAGTAATCCAGTGCTGACAATCAGATTTTTTCAGTAGTATCTGTCTCATCTATATAAGTGTAACTACATATAAATATATAAACATATATACATATAAACATATATACATATAGCTACACACATATACATATAGCCACCTATAACAGCTCCTTTGCAGTTTTTCATTACCAGGGTTGCTATTTCCTCACACGGTGGAAAGAAATCACTCCATTCTAAGGAAGAAATCAATTCCTCTAAGGATTTTAGAGAAAAGAGTACATATTTCTGCTATTAGAATACTGTAAGAAGTCAACACCTGAAGAAATAAACTATGCATACCCTGTAAAATGTAAGATTCAAAGCATTCTCGTCGGTATCTCATCTGCTGTACAGTAGCAAACAGAGGAGAAACAGACCTGTAATCTTTAATGATTTTTTCTTCTCTTTCCCTTTCCCTTTCCTTTTCCCTTTCCCTTCTTCCTCTTCTTCTTCTTCTTCCTCTTCCTCTTCCTCTTCTTCTTCTTCTTCTTCTTCTTCTTCTTCTTCTTCTTCTTCTTCTTCTTCTTCTTTTTTGTGGTCTTTAACTTCTTTTTCAACTCCTTTTTCTATAGAAAAGGTGAACAATATTACTTCCCTTTCTGTTTTGAAATATATCTCTCAAAGATAAATGAATATGGCAATGGAATATAGGGATTTCTTATTATACAATTTGTCTTCAGTGCCACTAAACATAACTTCTTGTTTCTATCTTGTCCACCTCCTTTTCTGTTACATTAAAAGTGTTAAGTTTTCAAAGATATGTTTTTCTCTGAAATAACTTTAAGATAATTAAAATGAGTTACAGTAAGAATGTAAGATATGATGAAATTTCATTCATTTAAGTTTTCCAACATGTTTAATATTCAGTTCTAAATATACCAAGATCAGGCTGAAAGAATGAAACTGATATAACTTAGAAAATCTGCAGTATGGTAGATCCACGCTACACAGAATTACCAAAATACGATATGAAAAACATAAATCAGAATGACAAAGCAGAAGCATTAAAAGCTGTGAAACAGTCACCTACTATTAGTGTCTGATAAAAATTTTACCTAGGTAACTGTAACCAAGAAAAATCTGTATCACAAGCTAACAGTCCTTTAAATCACAGTAACTCTTGGAACCAATTGCTAAAAGGAAGAGCATCCAACACTGACAAGTACATTTTTCAGCTGCTAGGTAAATATGCATAATGAGTAAAACCATATGTGATTTGATATAATTTTATTATTTATTTTGAAATTTTTTAACTACTTAATAATTATCTATTTAGTATATGTATTTGACACTGTATTCCTGTTTATCTGATATTAAATTCTGTTTTTGTGAATTGTAACTCAACAAGTTGATAATGTACTGTAGAGGAAGATTTCACACATAACATAGAGAGACAGAGGATCTCGTGAAATTCTGGAGATCTTCTGGTATAGCAATATTGAATGCTAGTTTTATCTTCAAAGTGTTTGTACTCTGGCCATGGCATCATATTCATACAGTTTTTAAAGTATCTTTCCTCTCTGATTTCTTGTCACAGGGGAATCTAGGTGGTGCAGCCGCAAGGGCCAAACCCCACAACTCGCATAGCTTAAAATTTATTTAATTAGCAGGACAGGCACAGTGGGTGGGCAGCAATCTCTACTCCAACAGTTCCCGTCTACAACACATAGGCACAAATCACTAGCGCTGCAGAAGACCCTCTACCTCTCCCATTCACTTTAGACCAACCCTATGGACCCAAGGGAACTGGACACTCACTGCAACCCTTCGAGGCATCGTCCTGGAGGCAGTCTGGCTTCCTTGCATTGCAATGCCACCTCAGCCTTGGCCTTCTGCACAGTGCTGGATGTCTGTGGATTTGCTACTCACCACCCCAGAGAAGCAAGTATCTCATCTATTTATTACTTTCTGTAGGAGATTGTCATCATAAGATGCCAATGGACTTGTTAATCATGTAGCCAGGGCCAATCTCTTTGATTTTCTCCATATTTAAGGCCAAATAATGGTTGTCACTGGGCTTTCTATCTGTCTCCCAGCTGCAGTTACCAACAGTTGTATAACAAGTTACTCTATCACTTCTCTGTGTTTCAGCTCATAACAAATCTAGTCTGCCAGAGCTAGGAAGACAGATATAGTCAAGGTCTCTTTTCGCTGAGTGAGGCTTTCAGATAGGTTTTACCTGTAACACTTCTATACACAAGTGACTAAGGAATATTGAGCCTAACAGGCTGAGAATTAATAATAAGAATACAGCCAGTTTTCTAAGTTCTGAGGATGAAAGATGAGATGAAAAGGTGGATTGAAAAGCAGGTTTATGCACACATCCCCTTTCCTATCGGATCTTCAAAAATATTACACTGTTAACTTTATTGAGCATAGAGCTCGTTGGTGTGGACAGTATAATAATTCTCTATCAGCTTACCACGAAATATCAATCATTGTCAGTTTGAGAAAGTCAGTAATGATGTTAGCAGTTAATACTGTCACGGATTGTTGCCAATAAACAATATACAAATTAAAATAGTGTCATTATTCAGCATACTGCACAATATTAATTTTACCGTATAGTTCATTCAGTAACAGTGGCAGTGGTTAGGCCTTATAAATGCAAGAAAAATGCAGCTATTTGGAAACGACTCCTGATACAGCATATGCTTACACCCTCCAGGAGACCCCCTATGAACAAGACTTGAGAAGCCTGACAATTCACTGCAAGATCAAATGAATTCTAAGAGACTTTCCCTTTCATGTTAAGTCTTAAGGCTTTGATCCTGAAAACAGGTAGGTTTATGAAAAAGCTTTTCTATGTGTACCAAATCTCAGTTTTAACATAATTGTTAATTCATGTGCATAATCATTTAGATTTTCAGAACTCAGTTTTGCTGAACTGAAGCCTGAAATTTCAGGGATCACTGTCGAATTCCTTGTATTGTTAGTGAAAAAAAAAATCAATCCACAAACTGACAACTGTGACAAGGTATAACACATACTCAAAAGCTCAAGAATATTGACATCTAAATATACATCAAGATATTTTATTCTTGAGATCCAGAGATCAGAACAGACTAGAAATTAGAGCTCTTGGAGTTTATTCACTGTTCTGCCACTAACTGGTTTCATAGTCTTGAGCCAATTAATCTTTCCGTGTCCCTATTTGCTGTGTTTAGAGTGTGAAGAATAATGTGTATTGGCCTCAAAGCAGTAATGTAAGAATTGATACTGAAGACCTTGCACTATCTCAGATGGAAATTATTGTTTCTTCATTCTCCCTTACCTTGGTATCACAGTAATATAACACTGTCAACTTTCTGGAAAGAAAATCAAGCTTCTGTGCCTGTTATTTCTTTAAATGGTCTCTATGACTTCATCAGAAATAATAGGATTTCTTTTTATTCTCACTGGGCCCCAAATTTCTCGGTTAGATTACTGCTGAGGAGTAATTTAGTAATTTGTGAGCAAAGTAAACAAGCACATTTCTAACTGGATTTTTAATTGTAGGTTTTTTCTATATATGTGTATCTATACTCATCCACAACACAATGAAGAGAGTATTTATAGGTGGGTGTGCATGAATGATACGTTGTGTGGCCTGTCTGGATATTTTCTCATAATGTCATTACCATCACAGAAAGTAAATTATTTTTAGAAATCAAGATACAAAGTTAGGAATTGGGTGTACAATCTTTGGTTACTTCAGAGAGTCCATTTGTTGTCCAATTTTAGTTCATGTAAGGGCATTCAGCAAATTTATAGCCACTTGAGGGAAAAGAAATACATAGGGTGACCTTTAACATATGTAAATAAAATATTCATTTCTCAGTTGTGGATGCACCTGGCAAAGCAAAAAAATTGAGACTGATAGGTATAATGTGATAGTGTAATTCCGACACTGGTTATTTTCCAGTAAGATGGTTTCCTGGGATAGGCTGTGGCAATCTCAGTGTGATTCTAACAACATGTCTTTAGACCATGTGCCCTATAAAGTGCCCTAGGGCACTTGTATATACATATGGTATAGTTGGCCTTGCAATAAAGACTCACATAATGTCAAAAGAAACTACTTATCATTGACTTAAATATGTTCTGACTTGTTCAAACTATACTAGTGAGGCTAGTTTAGAATTTGACCCCGCATTTATCCCCTCTGCAAAAACAGGATTCAGCTGAGCAAAGGCAATTACAGATGTATCCACTCACTGCTGAAGTGGAGCTGCATTTTTCTGTCATCAGAATTCAAATTTATTCTGTGTTTTACACAGTAGTTTGTACAAGCCATTACCTGACATGAGCATGAACACATTTTACTTGAAGCCCAGGCACTTATTAATTTCAAAGGAATTCCTGTAATTCAGGTTAAATCAGTCAAAATCCTACGAATGGTCCATGACTTCTCTTTGAACCTGTACACATATACAGCCAAGTAAGCACTTACCATACAATAAGACAAAATTGTATTTATGTATATATGTACACACAAATATACATGTGGTCTTAATATAGCTAGAGTGTTAAATCCAGAATGATTGTCCTTTAAAGTGACATCTGGTTCTGAAGACCTCATCTCCCCTTTTTCATTAGTCATCTCTGCATGCAGTTAAACTACAGGTGAGTTATGAGAAGCAATGCAAAGAAGCACAGTAGAAGTATGAAGTGTCATGCACTTCCTAATTAGCACAAATATTTTAACAACTGTTTGCAATAAATCAGTCACTCAGTCTATTGGAGTAGCAACTCTCCAATCTACTTAATCCAAACGCCACACTCCTCTGGAGGCTGTAAAACAGGTGCATACACACACATGCATACATGGTGACAGCTGATAGGGTTTTGTGTTACACAGTAAGTTCACACTAAGTTTCACTGTGACTCAAAAATGTCCACCGGAAGACACTGAGAAAAGCACTAAACAAAATGGAGGTGCATTGATGGTATGCTTTGAATTCCTATCACATAACTAGAAATTGTACTTTAACCTTGGGATAGGTATTGATTGACATTTACCACAAGGGACTTCATTAAATTACAATAGTACATCTGAATATAAGATGGTAACGTACTAGATAGGGAGGGAGACTATGTTCTGCAGAACTACACTCGCACATTTACCTACCATGGCACATCTTAGTGACCTGGTTGCCCAGAGTAGGTAGCTTTATGGCATGTACCGGCTTCTATTGGGAATATTCAGCTTGATTCTCTTTTCATTGGAATTAGGATGTAGGGAGAAAAGGAGGAGCAGTGGAGGTCCCTCTAAGTGTCATCCTTCCACATAACTGGTATAATGTGTGGACTGAGAATACAAAATTGCTTTTTAGCAATGGTCTGGGTTTGGCGCTGGAAAGCACTCCCCTCTTTGCACTCTGCTGCTTAAGGTCAAGGGAGATACTCAGTCCATTCAACATAATCTCTAGTTAATGAACAAGCTTAAGGAACTTTAGTATTTGAATCAATCTTCCATTTAAGAAGGACATTGGTTTCGTGATGAAGGTATTTGTTGACCTTCTGAATAGGTTTTTCCCACAAGACGGAGGAGGGAATTGTGGGAAGAAGGCTTTTCGCTTCGAAGTATTACACAAAGTTCACAAAGGGGCAAAGGGTTATTCTGCTTTGTTTTGCTTGTATTTATTTGTAAATATGTGAAATCTCTGTGTCCTGAATTATCTTATTTTGAAATACAAGAATACACTTGCTACTGAAATAAACAGAAGGGCAACTGATAGCTTATCTGAGGATTTCTTATATGGACGCACTATGCTTAGGAACTAATTTTTAGTATATTTTAAAGACTCTTTTTTAATCAGAACTGTAGGCCAGTCACTTGTATATGACTCCCATTATGCATGAAAACAACTGAAATCAAGTCTTTGAAATTGTTTATATGAATAAAATTGACCAGGGCAAAAATACTTGTAGGATAAAGCCCATAGAGCCTAACTAGTAAATTTGTCAATGAAACAAATGAAGTGAAATTCCACAACAGTCTAATTCAAACTTTTTTCAGCACAGGGTTTACTCAAAACAACCAAGACAAATTTAACATGGCCCTAAGATCTACAGATCCTTCCTGTGGCAAGCCAGGGATACACAGTGTTTCCACAGATAAAGGCTGCTGCACAGAAACTGCTTTCTGTTAATCCTTCCCATATAAACTCAGCCTGAAATTCCACCTCAGCCTCCTCCATTTATGGCTACCGTGTCGGTGCTGCAGAGCGGGAAGTCTAGTTCTTACATCACTGACTTCCAAATACTGAAAAGATTTAAACCAGTACCTAAGTAAAGGTTAAGCATATAGATTACATAGTACAAATACAATGTGCTTTTATGGTGAAATATTGCTAATAACAATTGTCTGCATACAACACTAAATTTTCTCTCAAATTGTCTAATGCTGCAGTCTCATATGGAGGCTATTATAATTCGGTCTTAAGAGAAAGAATTTTTGACTGTAGAGGGGTCAAATAAAATTAAAATTTTGTCATATTAAAGAAAAAAAAAAAAGAAAACACACATATACTCCTCTCCCCTCCCAACTGTAGTTGCTTCACACATTAAGAAACCAGCAGGGATTTAACAGATCAAGTCTATGTAATAAATAGCAGGTGTATTCCTTCTGGTAGGAGCCAAATAATAGTCTCTTCCAGTGTTTTCAACTGCTTTCCCTCTCTGCTGAGAATTGCCAGGTAGGTCATGAAAACTCTCTACAATAGTTTCCTATGTCCAAGTGAGCTTTCCTGATATCTTGGAAGTAACTGATTGCACTTTGGTAAGTACTAAGACAATTTTTTACTCCCAAAATACTTTTTAGATGTAGTAGTATCATTTCAGCAGACCAATATCATTCTCAGTACTCATATAACTCCTGAAGAGAATTTCTCAGTAACTGAATGTGGAAGGACTGGCCAGGATATGAGTAGAGAGACTTGCATTAGTTAAAAAGCAGAAACACGTTCATATAATATATATCCATGTTGTGTAGTAAGTTTGCATTCCTTAACTGCAGAGTCAAGGTAAAATTCACAGGAGGAACTGCATATACACCCATGTTTACCGAATTCATACCTTCTAACAGGACATTCTGAACAACAGGAGGGTCTATCTGTGAAGGTGGCAGGATCTTTGCAATGAAATCTGCAGGGAAATTTTTTTGCATGAGTACCACAGCTATTATTATTATATAGAACAAATATATAACACTAATAAGATATATATATCCCTTTATATTTATATATATATGCATGTGTGTGTGTGTGCATATATATATATATATATTCCTTTTGTTCCAAGAAATTAACTTCTGAGCAAAATCCCCTGAAGCTTCTCTCTCTCTCTCTCTCTCTCATATATGTGTATATATATATGTGTTTGCATGTGTGCATGTGTTGGTGCATATGTATGTGTTTGTGTGTGTCTATTTGATGTTATCTGTGGGATTGTCATCAGGAAAAGAATAAAAGGTGGATATAAAAAATGTAAATACATTGATCAGAATCATGACTGTCCAGGTCTGTATTATTCAGGGGTACAGGGTTGAGGTTTTTTCCTATGCTTTTAACTGAATTCACAAATTACTGAAGTATATTCATTTTTTAGAAAATTTATTTGATTTATTACAGCCAATATAGAAATCAACCAGAATACATACTTTAAGTCTCTAATTCTTATCTAAACAGACACTTAAGGGGAAACACTTAAATATTACTTGAATATGCAACACTTATGTATAAAATTGTAGCCAATTAGAAAACTATTTCTTTGTCAGTTAAAAATCATAATTCATTGGATGTGATATGATAACTGCTGATTTATAGTCTCAAACATTGCACATCACTGCATTGAGGAAATGATTCTGAATTGTTTTCCAATTATAAATAAACTTAATTGCTTGAATACCACACTACCTCTTACACTCTCATACAAGATGGTATTAGGAGCTAAGATGGCACTACTTAAAGTTCTGCAGCTCATAATTTAGCAGTTTAAATGCACAGTTTAAACTTTATAGATATACATGAAGGCCAATGATGCTATTCATAGCTTACAGATGCTTCATTTGAAGCCTAAAGCAGGGCTATGGTAATGATCAGACAGAGATAGTGATTTGCCTTGGGCCACAGTCTCCAACTCACTGATAAACACAGTGTTTCTTCTTCTAGAAACTTCAGCAGACTAAGGAGACAGCGAGAAGCACTTTATCCATTCTTCTTTTCCCTGCTCATGCTCTGGAGACTTATTAGCCATCAGAAGAGTACTTGACCGTTCTCCCCACACACACACACTTCTTCCTGGATGGCTTAAGAAATGCTTCTTAAAGGAATCAGAGTCATATAGAACAGGCTGGAAAAAAAAAAAAAAAAAAAAAAAAAAAAAGAAAAAGATTCATATTCTTGCCCTTTTCACTCTGCAAATTCTATGTAAGCTTGACAGGGCTGCTTCACAGGCTACATGGCCAATTTGCCATAGCCTAACCTTTGTATAACGAATATGATAGTAAAGTTGCCTGTCATAAGGACAACAACCCTGCCAATACCGAAATGTACCCTACATAGCGATCCTCCTCTTTTGTCCTGTTTCTTTCTTTCTACGAAGAGTGAGAAGCAACTTGTTCCAGCTGACTGAAAGGCCATCAAAACATAGTTTCCATTTCCTGTTTCAAGTGCAATGTGACTAAAACCCAGAGCTATCAAAAAACCACATGGAAAATCAACCACTTCTGAAATTCGGTAAGCTGAGCTGTTTGTGAACATGATCACAGAAAAATGCCAAAGCCATTTACTTGGGAGGTTCTTATAGAATCCCTGGAGGATTTTTAGTTCCACAGAGATGCAGCCGAAACAAGACTGATGCACAAAGTGACAACCTGGCAAATGGTTACCTAAGTTGTTCTTCAAACTCTCCAGAATCAGGGACTTCTTGGTATTTAATTCCTTAACTATTCATGAGACTATAACCTGTCTAAAATAATGCATGTATGAAGCATACCTGTAAGGGAAAATCTATAAAAGTTTGTTTGATAATTTTTGTACGCTTTCTAAATTTCCAGAAAGATCCACTTTTTAAAAAAAAAAAAAATAAAAGTTTTAAACTGCAACACATACAGTGCAAAATCCTTTATTGGGCTTGTTGGTCAGCTCAATAAACTGAAACATTCAATGAAGGGAAGCACTTGAAGTTTATAGAAACTAAATATGATTCTAGTCATTCAATTTGGTGTCACACTCAAAACATTAAAGCAGGGTAGACAATGGAAAGCACAGCAGATATCCAAATATTCTTTTCAATATCAGTTCAATGCCATATCACTTTTGAGTATGCCTCAGGAAATAAAATGAATGGCAACTGCAATACCACACATAAAATACATTTTGAAATATACATGGATAAACTCAGTACCATTGACCTATAAAGAATTTCTGTATGTGTAGGACATTTCTTGTTTGGAAAAGCTACTGTGTAGAATAAATTATACATTCACTAAATATTGAAAAAAAACATTGTTTTCAACAGTATGCCTTACATAATGGGAGGATTAGATAAAGTGGAGTCTGGATTTGTACTTGCCTACTGTATCATTTGGAGTAACATTAACTTTCTACTTGTTCTCTGTAAGTTATGCATTTACATCCAATATTAGTAATAATCTTTTATCTGTATTTCCTTCCCAATTACTTTTTCTTTCTCTTTATTCTTCTTGTGGTCCGTGATCTGGGAATATAGTCTCTCAGGTAACACTGAGATAGTTAAATCGATGTATCTGGAATTTGCTTTGTCTATTTTCCCTTCTTCAGTGGGTTCAATGAAATTTTCAAGCTATTGTTTTGATGGGTTTGAGACTGAAATTGTTCAGAATTTCTGGATTGTGTCTTGCTTTCATAGTTGTCTTTGCTTTATTTCTGTTAGTTGTTCTCTCATATATGGTCAGAGCCAAGTTTAACTCTGATTTAGTTCTCTTGTAGTGTGTGTGTGTGTGTGTGTGTATACATATATACATATATATTTCTTTTCAAATGGGCTTGTACAGAGTGCAAGTTGTGTTCATTGATTTGTTCTTCTGGGGGGGGGGGATAAGGGATTTTTATCAACTAAAAATGCTAGAAAATCCTTAATATGGGCTACGTTCAATTCTATGTAAGGAGAGAGCACAAAAGTATTGAACAGTTTACATCTCCCTTAACATTGTCAAAAAGCGCTGATCTAGGGTTTTAGAGACAAATTGACCTTCTGTTGTCCTCTGCATCAGAGTGAAGTTCACCCCATAGTAATTATGGCAATAGTAACAACAGCAATTGCAAGCAATGCTGTTGGACTGCAACCAACCAGGACAATTTCAGGACAGCTACTATGTGCTCAAATCACTGAGTGAGCAGATGCGTAGAGGTTGTTATTATTTCTTTCAATTATTGACACCGAAAATCTCCCTCCTGGGTTCCACCAGGGCACCCTATCGCTGCAGTAAAGCAGCTTAAAACAGAGGCTATTGTGAGACCATTACTTTTTATATATATATAAAAGGTGCATCTCATATAAGCAAGTATTACATAGTTCTTGAGGGTATACACTGGCAGCAGCAAGATCAAAATACAGTTGAGATACCATCTCAGAAAAGAGCTTCAATTTTGCCTTGCTGGGGGTTTATAAGAAGCTTAAATGCTTCAGAATGTGGCTGACCTGTATTAGGGTGATCCTGAGAGTTGAGGGTTTTTTTGTTCATTTCTGTTTTGCAATTTAAATATTTAAAAACATATAGGGAAAGGGTAAAATGGTAGATAAATGCATTGATACATAGATATTTGCAATGCAAATAAATAGGAAAACAAATATTCTGAAGCAAAAATCTAAGAACTTGCTCTTGCAAGTATATGCATATATATACAGACAACCATGTCTTTCAGGATGAGTCCTTTTGTATGAGTAATTCTTGTGCCTGCCTCTACATTTTTTAATAAATCATCCTCTATATACTTGGATTTAAGACATTTCTGGAAAAGTGAATACATATTCTATGAAAATTTGACCAAAGACCTTTATCCTTAGCTGATGATGTCCTAGGCCAAACAGGTGCTTGACAGCTCCTGCTAACATTAGTCTTTGACAGATTTTTTTTTTTTTTTAAAGAAAACATGCCACTTGTATATCTTACTAATTCAGTATTTCTATGTGCATTTAGTTGAGGTAAAGATTTTCTGCCTATAACTTCTGTAACATTTGGCCATGAACATGAAGTTGCAAGTACCATAAAAAGAGTTAAGTACTAAAATATCAGATATATCTATGTAGAACAGTTTATTCCAGAGCATTCCAAAACTGCAGCAAAGTTCCACATGGTTCTGCGGCTTTAACAGTCCTCCTACTAAATCTTCACGCATATAAGGCTCATTGTTATATAAATTATTTCTCATAGAAGAATGTGAATAAATAAATAAATAAACATATATACATATATATATTAAAATAAATAAATAAAAACCTGCTTGTCGCTTTCACATGGGAAGGAGAGCAGAGCAGAGGAAAAAAAAGAGAAACATCCCTGACAAATAGTTGGAGTGTGTTCTAATATTTCCCCTAGAGAGTATTCCCAATAAGTTCCCCAGAATTTATGATTATATGAGAATAGGAACATATACAGAACAAAATAGGATAAACTCAAATACTGACCGAGAGACCAGCCACTAATCAACTAAGCAGGAAAATATAGACACTGATGTCCATACACTTGGACATACACTTTTTCTGGTGGAGTTAGGTCAGATAGAAATTTTCAAGAGCTCTTTGCTTAAGAGAGACTCCTGCCTAGTAACATGAGGAATCTAGTATTTATATTGATTGGGGGGGGGGGTATCTTATTGCAGTAAATTCCTATTCATCAAGTACTATTTTTGTCTGCATGCTATTTATAAACCACTTCTGAGAAAATTATATATACATATATATATATATAATTACTGTGTTTGCAGGCAGTGATAGGTATTCATAATACTTTAAAGGGAATATCTACAAATAAAAAGTCTATCATTGATGAGTTTTTATCAAAAAAGAAAAAAATATATATTGCATAGAAAATATGTGAAACTGCAGTATCTAGTTAATGATTACAGTCACACTGATGTTGATCACTCTGTGAAAATTACGTTGAAAATTATCAAAATTACTGCTAATTGTTAAAATTGTTCACTTTTCATAAATGCTAAGGCTAAGTTATTTTTAAGTGCATTTATTTTCACACAGTGAATCTCAAATGTAAAAAAAAAAAAACCCTCAAAAAAAATCATTATACAATGAATTTTTTCTTTTTGTATTTCTATTAATTGAAAGCAAATGTGAAATAAAATTGTTAACAGCATGTTGCCAACACTTCCAAATGGAAATTCAGCAGCAGCTGACAGAGGAGTTTTTCTATATGCATAACTGACATGTTCTCACATGATATATGTTGAGCTCTGTCAGGAGAGTTGAGTCTACAGTATGAGTTATTCTGCCATCAATGTTAGCTGGGAATTCTTTTTTTTTCCTCCCCTTCCTAGATGACATAGTTATGTTCACAGAACATTACAGCATAAACCTAGCTTTATTCATGATACATAAAGCTAAAAGCATACATAAGTCTTTGCAAGATTGACACCCTTGATTTTAAGACCTTTAAGACCATGTCTATTTTTAGGAGTTTTGTGTATAGACACTTCATTGGTTCCAGAGTGAGTATCCAAAAAATTGTAGAAATCAAAATTATAATTAAAAATAATTGAAATTTTCAAAATGTGTGAAGCAACTCACAGGAATTTATGGAGCTGAGAAAAGAGTCTTACAAAAAATATGAGGAAGAGAAGATTTTATGATCTACAAAAGCCAACAGATATAGCCATATTGCATGCCTACACAATTTGTACCAGTGTAAATGAAACAGTTTTATCCTTTAATAAATATTTTGGTGAATATGTTGCAAAGAGGTTCTTGTTTTGTTTAATTTGAAAATAGCCTCCCCCTCAATTACTGTATTCAGGCAGTCACATACTGCATATAACGGTTGTAGCCGATGAAGTCATGGAATGCTTTAAATCAGAGCAGACAAGAAAGATTTAAAAGGAGAATATTATATTTATTGAGGTTTTCTTTATATCACTCTTCAAGAAAAAAAGGTAGATGAGAAAAATGAAGGAAGTCTGGAAATTTACCTTATTTAATAAAAGCAATACAAATATTTCGCTCAGAAAACACATTTATTGCAAGAAATGTGTTTATTTAGTAACTTAAATTGCAAGAAATATTCAAAACATGTTTTCAGTTTCAGGACCTCTTCTCTAACAACGGATTAAATCAGAAAAATTGGCAACCATCAAAGTCATTTAAAAAATCTATCAGAAAATTATGGCATCTTTCCACTGGGATCTGGTTGCTTTCACTTATTATGAAATATTGTATATGCTTTGTTTCATGCTGCTTCTTACATTTCAAGAAGGGTACTGCTAAGCAGTGTTCCTTGGAATATGTTCAAGTCTGTATCTGCACTTTTTTGGCATTGAAAGGCTGATGAGTAATGCAGTTTTAAAAAGAAAAAAAAAAAGAAAAAGAAAAAAGGCTACAGGATACCAGTAACACCAGAACCCCTATAGTATGCAAGAATATGGGATATCTTTCAAGTCCAATGTTAGCAATAACTTCACATGTTTGCTGCTTCTGGCACAATATATTGAAGGTAGTAGAAACTTTAGCCAAGAAATGGAACAGAAATAATAAACATACATAAAAAAAGGAAATACGAAAAGCAAGTCTTATGAATTTATGGCATTATGCAGGAGGTATGATGCAAATGAGGCAGCAATTTCACTGCCTGTCCCTCTTTTAAACTCCACAAAAAAGATGGTAGGCTGTGGTTCATATACTATATGCTAATCAAACTTTGCAAGAGTTTGATGGCATTTACACCATGACTTTCTCATCAGGTTTGACATGGGTCAAAGGCTCTATTTGTTTTAGAAAAGCTGCTCCTGGTTTAGCTTGCTGCAAAATTGAAATGAGATCTGCATCTAGCTTCTATTGAGATTGACAAAGCAACATAGTGCTAGCTGCAGTTTTTCACAGGAAAGCATACCAGTTTCTTCCAAAGATATTGCTGAAAGCTTTGTGATTCAGAGAGAGAGAAAAAAATAATAAAAAGGTGTATATATCCACATTATTTCCACCAAAAAGTAGATATAAGCAATTGGAAATCTTATAAACTAAGTACTTCTATTGGTGTGATTTCCTTAGTATTTCAGCCTTCCTTTTCCACTGAGATGTGCTGTGCTGCTGGTACAATGGGACAGATACCTTAAGGACCACTTGTTCTTGTGAGCGAACTACAACATCCATCAGTACACTCCTACTCCAGAGCAGGCAAAGAGTGGTCATTAATTTCTGCAGAAAACCCATCAAGAAATCATCAAGAGCAACTACATTAAATGTGCCTAGACTGCTAAGACTTGGTTAGCCCACACCAGCAGAGGGACAAGAATCTGCATAGCCTTGTTGCTACGTAAAGGCCATAGTACTACTGCAGTGACAACAGTTATCCCTCTAAGGTATGAGCATATAGGAAAGACACCAATATTTTTAAAGTTGTGACCTCAGGTGTAATTACTGAGTCCACCTTCTGATAAGCTTTGAACCCAAATGCTGACACAAGGAGCTGTGTTTTGTTTAGGTTAATTGATAACTGTCAATGTGGGTCATGATCTGGTTTGGAGACTACTAGTAGAAGTGACCCAAAAAAATAATTCTCACCAGAATATTTTTAAAGTTGGTGAGAGTTCATTACAGAGGTCAGGATGCTTCAACAGGAACTGGAAAAAACAAAGAGATCGTTCTCAGCCTGAGCACTTTAGAATCATAGAATCACAGAATCAGTGAGGTTGGAAGGGACCTCTGGAGATCATCTAGTCCAACCCCCCTGCTCAGCAGGGTCACCTACAGCATGGTAGACAGGGTTGCATCCAGGCGGGCCTTGAAGATCTCCAAAGAAGGAGACTCCACAACATCTCTGGGCAACTATAATCTACACAGGTGATAATTTTTAAATAAAGTATAAAGCCCTCTCTGATTAGCAATGCTTCTGCTTAGCCTTTCTGGCATTGAAAGTGGTGTATTAATTATGGCAACATAAACAAATCTTTGGGTTTGTCTCTGGATTCTCACACTCCATCATCCTAAACTGTGTTTAATAGAATGACTGTCTGCACCCATTACTCAAACATATCTTTACTTCGGATGTTTTACTTTTAGGTTCTCATGGATTTGTAGCATTGACAGAATATCACCAGTATAAAATTTATGATACATCATTAAAATATGGAAATAATGCTCATCTTAACATGATATAACACAAAATTTAATAAATGATTAATACCTCTGGTTTGAAATTGAGGATTACTTTGATCCTTCCTCACCCTTGGAAAGTCAAGAAATTAAGAAATTCCATATAGTAAGAGCCCTATGTACTCCATATTAATAAAGTGAATTTTTTTAGCATTCCCAGGAGCTTTGTGGTGCAATATTATATCTAGTCAGAGTGCTAGCAAAGTAACACTATAAGAGGTATGTATTTTTTTAAGAACAGTTTATGAGTATTTCTTATAGTACTTGTTACAAATAATTCCATGGATCATGACAAACTTTCAAACTACCTCAGTCTTACATCCATCTTTGAAGTTTGGGATTTTTTATTAAATACAACCTCTGTAGTTTAGTTGCCAAGCTGGAAGGGAGGTTGATATGTCACTAGTGATTTGCTAATTCATCCATTTTGAAACTGAGTGAAATGACTGTTTGTCCTAGTGTATATTCCTGCTGCAGCGGGAAGTGTCCTGTTGCAAGCTGAGACTCCAATGCTCAGGAACAAAAATACTGTAGCAACTGGTGGGACAAAAAATGATGACAATGACAAAAAAATGCAAAAAAAAAAAAAAAAAAAAAGTAGTAATGGTAGTAATAATAGGCTTAACCATAAAACTAGTGTTCGCTTATGAGCTAATAAAAGGGGGGAGGGATCCTTGAGGGTTTTTTTTTTCTCCTGTATTTAAGTATTATTTTGTTTTAATTACTCCTTCTGAATTTGCAGTTTTTTATAGCTTTTCTTTTTGCAGAACTGAGGGTACAAATCCCTGCATAAAGCAGTGATATAAATCACAGCAACAATTTATAAGTAATAGGGGCAACAATATAATATAACAATATAATAGAGATTAAGTTATGATTAATCTTAGTGGAAAACACTGAAAAACATGAACTACATTCATCATAATCACTGCTATACCAATTAAATATCTACAGAGTGATTAGACATTTCGTAATTATAAGACTCTTCTAACTGAATAATATTCTATAAATCTGAATGACTGATGTTGTCATGATGAAGAAATAGAAGTGATAGGAGACTTAGTGCCTGCTACAAAGTTCTTTTTAAGACCTGGGTGATGCCACCATGTATAGTTTGCTCCTCCTGTGAAATGAAATCTTATGGCAGTGTTGGCAAAGAAGCGTTGGTGACTTCAGAGTACACTTTCTGAGAGCCATGCAGCTCCTCATAAAGTAGATCAGAAAATTCAGGCTACCATAGAAGGCTCAAGTTCATTTCCAGATGTTTTTGGTGTGTTTTAGCACAGGTTTATGAGACAATAAATGGATAATGCAGATAATCTATTGATTATCTACTGTGAAACTACAACTGCTGAGGTACTTTCTGTTCTCCTGCTCACCTAGTTGGAAATTTTTCTAAATTTAGAAAAGTGTAATCTTTCTCATAGAAATATAAGTGAAATGAGTTACAGTCCTAGATCTATTTTTACTTACCAACTTATAATTAAACCATGTTTAGGCAATACTCTTGATGTTTTCACTTACATCTATCCCTAATTTTTAAAAGAAAAAGCCAACCCAAAAGACTGCTAGAAAATTGAGTCCGATGCCAGCAACTAAAAAACTAGAAGAGCTCATCTAATTTCAAGTAAGGCTGTAGTTAAGACATTCAGCCAGGGAGGTGAAAAATGGAACAATTCTTCCTAGTATTTTGGTGCTTTTAGGCTCTCGCCACCAAAGAAATGCAACAAGTACTGGAGCTGACATTCTGTGCTCACACAGAACACATGCTTTTGTATTCCATAAACCTGGAAATTTGGCTTTCATTGTTGTGACATGTGCAAACTCATACTGCAGATGAATATGGGCTAGAAACTCAGTTCTTTTAATACTGAGAGATTTTTAGGAAAAAGTTTAGGAAAAGAATTGGATGATATTTTATCTGAACTGGCCTAGTGCCAGATGCATTTTGATGGAGTCTTCTGTACTTAAACAGAGACATCCAGACATGAAACCAGTCTAAATTTTTAGCTATATCAAGTACTACAGAAATGCAGTTAGTTAGCTAGAGGCCTTGGATAAAAGAGTGGATCATGGAGAAAGGAATGGGACAGCAACCTGTAAAATTTCTAGTCAGTGTTTATTTTCTCTACTTTGGATGTCAAAAGATTCTTTGTAAATGATAACTTTAACCTTTTTGGCACTTTGGATAATTTCAGACTTAATTTTCTTTGTTGAGGCAAGGTTCATAAGTGGAATATATATATATATATATATTTACATATATATTTATATATATACACACACACACACATATACAGTACTTTATTATTAGACTATCCAATATAATTGGGAAAAGAGTACTTTCTATCTGAAACAGAGGTAGTGAACTTCAATTTAAACACAAGTTTGCAACTTTTGTTTCAAGTTTAACTTAATTATGTAAGTTTGGCCTTTCTTAGTCCTTGATTAGGCTTTTGATAACTTGTGGTATGTGAGTATTGCTGAGACTGAGAACAAGGTGTTATTTTATAAATATACTTGGCAAAGAAAAGAGAAATTCATAGCAAAATTAACTCTAAAGACTCAAAGACAGCATATGATGTAAACTGGCTTTTGGCAAGCCCATTCAAGCAAATTTACCTAGCACGTAAGCCTGAGGGAGGACTGCATTTTTCATTCACCTATCATTCAGTCACCCACTCCAATTCAGCTTCCAAACCCTATTCTTCCCCCAGGGAAAGCACGACTTTCAGTGATTTAGCTGTGAAAAAGTGGAATCAGATCCTACATAAAGCCAAAAATTCAATATCAGGCAATCACTCCTTGGGCCTATCCAGTTCCTGGATACAGCTGTGCATCTCTATTAAAACAGAAAAAGGAATGGTGGGTAGATAAGGGAAATAAGTAAATTTTTGACTTCAGCTCTACCGTACAGAATTAATACAAATTGAAGCAGAAGTTCTTGAATGGATCAAGTGTGGCTGCAAGGCTTTGGGCCAAGTTCTTCAGTCAGCATCCCCCAAGGTCGCACAATCAAACAACAAGGGCCAATAAGTTGTAGAAAGGGATATTCCAATTAAATATAGGAAAAAAAAGTGATAATAATGCGGAGGGTTGGTAAGAACTTTGCAGGTTTCAAAGAGATATTGAGGATCTCCACCTGTGAAGATATTCATAACTTGACTGGACACAGAGCTGAGCAACCTGCTCTAACCTCAGGAGCAGCCTCACTCCGAGCAGGGGCATCAAAGGGCAGCATGGCCCTGTACCCAAAGGGAAAGGGACCCGGGATCCAAGATATACAGATGTCTCCCCCTTTAAGTAAAGATGAATTAGGAATCATACTCTGGTCCCTCGAGACACCACAACTGTACTTGTTCCGTCCATTTTCAGCATAAAGATACTCTCCTTGCTAACCCAAGCTCCTTCCTTGAGAAGAAGCTTCTGCCTAGGTGTTACTTCTTTTCAGCCTTATGATAAACTTGGAGTCCAAAGAGCAATACAAAACAGAGGGAATAGTTCGTGAAAATCCTGCCATAGACTGTTCTGAGGACTTCCATTTTCACTGCTTTTGTTCACTGGTTTGTTTTAATATAAGTCTAAGGAAGTTTTGAGCAAAACTAAATACCTTATTTCAGCCTCCATTTTTTTTAACTAAGTTTTACACTGTTCTTTTTTTTCTTTTCTTTTTTTTGTCCTGATGCCAATTTTGAATTACTAAGTGCTTGAATTGCTTAGAGTCTGTAATGCAAGAAAAACTTTTGTGACCTTTCCTCCGCTGAGATTTTTAAAACCTTTTCTTTTTGGCAAAATTTTTTTACAGGGAAGAATTTCTTTTAACAATCATTATTTTGACAGTTTTTACTGCAGTTTCATGAACTGCTAAGATGGAAGCAACTATTAGAAAATTGTAAAATCTACAATAATAGAAGTAAAAGAGGTAATTACAAACTTACTTTGACATTTTTAAATGCATTCCTTCTCTATTTTCTCCTGGAAATAAATCTTGAGGTAAAACTTCATGAAAAGTGTTGAACAGTTTGATACTGTGGTGAGTTTTATAAGAACTATTGGAAAAGTTTTAAAATTCTATCTATTTTAGCAGCTCATTTATTAAGTACTGCTGAGAATATGTGCATATGCATACATCACACTTCTGATGGTACATTCAGATAAAGGAAGATATGTATATTTTGACTATATTGTAATTTTTTTCATGACAAATAGACATACTGAAAAATAAGGTATGAAGCATCCTAGAAATATAGAAGTAAAGAGGGCCTTTACATCACAGCTGGGGTAACTCTTTACTCTCAGAAAAGATCAAGATACCTAATATATCTCTAACAAGTTTAAAATTTTTCCTAACATTTAAACAAAACTATCCATTCTGAAAACAAAACTAATCATTTCTCATTTCACTAATTAGAACAAAGAACATGGAGAAAAAACATTACACTTCTTTCAAGAAACTTTGTCAACTTGGAAGACTGTTATAAAGTTTCTGGCACCCATTTCTCCTTTTCTTTCACTTTTTAAATAAAACACAATCTTCCAAGTTTTGCGACTCTTTGCACTGGTCCGGTGTGCCCTATGAAGCATTACTCTTCTCTACTTGATTTTCTCTCAGTTTTCTTACAATATCTGAAAAGGAAACTTCTCTAGTTGTATTTGGAGAGGAATAATTATCCCTCATTTCATTTTCTGCTTGCAATATATGTCAGCAAATGCTATTTGTCTTTTTCAACAACATTAATTGCTTATTTGGAGTCACCGTAACATTTTTTTTTTTTTTGCTTAGTCTGGGTTCTATTGCCATTGTATATTTTGGGTTTTAAATTTTGTTGTTGTTGTTGTTTTTTGCTTGTTTTCCCTTTTCCATGCAGTTTTTATTCTTTTCTATTATCATTCATTTTAATGACTTCTGACCATTTTATCAATTTACCAAGATCATTTAAAATTCAAAATTTCTTCTCTGAAGAGCTTGTAGCACTTACTGTTGGGTGCCAAGGTTGATAAGTCATCTAAGCTGATAATGGAACCATTAAATTATACTGGACACATGATAGATCTATGCAGGGCCACCCACATTTGGCATCCTCCTAGTTTCTTGAAAGCAATTTGTTGATAATTGCTATTTAAGCTTGATGATTTCTACCTGATGTGATTCTGCCTATTGGTATTTTAACTGATATCATATTTCCCTAGTTTTCAGTGTCATGTAGACCTCCATTAAAAGATAATGGTAAAACTGTCTCCTTTAAGTTCATTTCTGTTGTCCATGATATTCTGGATGAAAAGCGGGGGAGAAGAGGGGGGGGATACCTCTTTGTATTCTGCTCAGATATTACACATGATTGCATAGCAATATACTTACTCTTTGCATTCCATATAGTCAGCTATCATGCTTTCATTCATATCACTCATATCAGCTTCAAAAAGTGTTAACATCTATCAGCCACTACCTTTGCTTTCCACACCTAAGGCAAGTACATGTTAGACTCTTGAGCCATTATTAATTCAGTTTGTAGGGAGTATAGATCATCCAAATATGATATGAGAATACACTCGAGAGTGTTCTACCTGTTTTTGTGCTTTCTGTCATTCTGAGCCATAGAAATGCAGGACTCTGAAGAAGAAAGATATTTTGCTCTTCTATATCAAATCTTCAGCCTGGGGAAGAGAAGACTGAGGGGGGATCTTATCAATGTGTACAAGTACCTGAAGGGAGGGTGTCAAGGGGACAGGGACAAACTCTTTTCAGTTGTCCCATGTGACAGGACAAGAGGCAATGGGCAGAAACTGAAGCACAGGCAGTTCCGCCTGACCGTGAGGGGGAATTTCTTCCCTGTGAGAGTGACAGAGCCCTGGCACAGGTTGCCCAGAGAGGTTGTGGAGTCTCCTTCTCTGGAGATCTTCAAGGCCCGCCTGGATGCAACCCTGTCTACCATGCTCTAGGTGACCCTGCTGAGCAGGGAGGTTGGACTAGATGATCTCCAGAGGTCCCTTCCAACCTTACTGATTCTATCATTCTATGAAATAAAAAAGAATTTATTTTTTTTTCAGTAAATATATTTTTTATTTCCAGTGAGCTTTTGTCCATTTGTTCTGATTTATTGTGAAAGATCACCCCAAATATCTGGACATGCTCCAGAAAAATATTTATCTCCTACCTACATCAGCGTACTACTGTTGTTGTTGTTATTGTTGTTTTTAAAGTAAGAAAACAAGATCCATTATTCCAGAAGGCTAAACATGCCAACAAACCTAAACATTATAGATTTACTTTTAGCCTAGTTTGGACCTGCCTATGGAGTGTCTTAAAGATGATGTCAGAGACCTTGAACTTATTTTGATATTCTGACTAGAGTTATATATTGGGTAGGGAAGAGATGTAACAGGTAACCATTGTTCCTTAGGCGGCTTGCTGCAGTGTCCTCTGGCACTAAGGTCTCCATACATTGTGTTGCACAGCCCAGAGGTGATGGAACTGTGAATAACTGAAGTGCACTCATAATCCAGTAGAAATTATTGCTTTTAAAGCTCATTAGAAAAGGGAGCAACCACGCTGATACTGTTTCATTGACTGTGTTTGTTTGAAATTTCTTGATTCTTACTGCTGCTGAGAATCAACTTCAGCCCCATGGGAAGTTTATCATCTTAGAAAATCTGAAAACACAAAGAAATATATGTTTCTATGAACAATCAAGGGATGGGATAGTTTTCCCCCCCCAAAAAAATTGGAAAAATGAAATAGTGCACTTATATTGTTTTGACTGAAAGATGATAAGCGACAGATGAGGAAAAATTTTAATTCATAATGTTGAGGTTTTAGGCTAAAGATTTTTTTTTTTCCCCTGGGGAAAATAAAGTGTTTTCTTAAAAAAAAAGAAAAGAAAAAAAATTTACTAAAAAACAATATTGTGTAAAAAGGTCATCTACCAATGAAAAATGTCATAGCAAGCCTTATTTTAGCTTTCAGATCATGCAGAAAAAATATCAATGATCACTTTTAATATATTCCTGTCACTAATATGATAATTCTGTCATCTTAATGACAGCTCCACTAGTCACATCATAATATGTTTCTGAAAAAGAAAAGGCATATTTCAATATACTCTGTTAAATTGCCAAATTTTATTTCATATTATTAAAAATAAAAATTGATAATAAAATTTGACAACCTTGTTGAAGAAGTAATTTTCTGTTTCATTTTTGCAAATTAATTTCATGATATATTAAGAGTTTGTTTATCATACACTTTTAGTCCAGCTCATTAATCTGATAAGATGTTCAGCAACTTTAAAGGAATGTGCTATTTCACTATATTAATCTGATACCTTATTAGGAATTTCACAATTTCTTAGTAATGCCTGTGACCTGATAGTATCTGATTGTTTTGTTGCTGTTTGTTCATTGGTTTTCACAAGTCAAATGATAAATTTTTGTCTTGTTTTATACAAAAGTAAAGATTTCTGACTTTTGTATGGGAGCAAAAGTGTTATAAAAATTAAAATATGCGATATTTTAAAAGCAGAATGATGCAAGAAAATCAAGATATTGGATGTTATCTGTTTGCTTAGAAAATGCCTGAAAGTGTTTTTGTTTTTTTTTTTTTTTTTAATGTAAAAGCTGAGAAAGGATATACAGGAAAGTGTTGACAAATTGAGTAGTATATTCTGATTTTTTTTTTACAGTGCTAAGATCATTCTGGTTACATTCAAGATACACAATGAGATGATCATCACTTCAAATGCTTACAATCCAATTGCTTGTGTCTTCAAGCTGAAACTTCTACTATACCTGCCTGGGGCCATATTGATTTGAAATAGTCTATCAGGATGCATGAGGTTGTCTCCACAGAGTGAATTTGTACTCATTAGTACTTAACTGAAAAGAATATATAAACTAAGGGTCTAGAGCTAAAGACTGAATTTTACGTGGCTTCCAAATATCCATCCATAAACCTGAAACTGCCAAAACACGTTTCAATGGAGAGAGAAAAAAAAATAAATAAAAAAGACTGAAAAGAGAGTGGCTCGCTGGAAACTTCTGAGTATAGAAGAAAGACAAAATGTATAAGATAGGACAAATAACAAAAAAATTTCCCCTAAAGTCCAATTTGTAAAAGCCAGTATTTCAAAATAAAGATTTTTAAATATATATATTTGATAATTAGTACCAAAATTCTGCAATTCTTGAGACTGCATTCATTATTACTTTTTATAAACCCTAATAAAAAAAATGTAGCGCAACTGCTATGATGGAACAGAAACTATCTGGTGCAACCATTCAGATAGCGTCACTGAAAACAGCCATTAAGAACTGCTTCTTTTTGCCACACACTTCTTAGGAGAAAGGTGGAGCTCAATATTTAAAACTACAAAACTCTGTTTACATTTTAATATTAAATATAGTTTGAAGGTACAGAGTTCGATATTATAAAGGTAATTATATTCACAGAATGCATCAATATAGGAAATATTTCCTAAAGGCACTGCTGGGGTCTTTAATGTTTCCTAGCTCCTGAAAAGAGATAATGTTGTGTAATATTTTTACGGATAGCATTTGTTATACTCCTCATCTTTTAGTGTGTGTATTTTGATTTCTGTAGATAACTTCTAAATTAACAATACCTGATCGTTTTCTTATCTATGGAAGGACATCACACAGGTTTCAAGAGGTTTCACTGGCACATTAAATTAAAAGCAGAGTGTTATCAAACTCAAACCGTGGAGTGATCAAAAACACACAAAAAAGTATTCATTTAAAATTTATTCCTACTATTCAGTAGACATACATTTTATAATACAGGACATGTAAAAAGGATTCCCTACTGTGATTCTGGACTACATTTTATTCAAACTAACATATTATGTGGAACCAATGTGATATAAAATTATTTTTAAGTCATGCTTCAGCTTGCATTTTTTTGACAGGAAGATGTTTAGGTTATATATATTAAATGGGATGCTGTGAATTCTGCAATATTTCTGAGTTGTATGTTCTTGTAACTTATTTATGTCTTGCATAGTGTAAAAATTTTAATTTGTAGCACATTTACTAGGTGTGCTAGCAAAAGATTAGTGTCTGCAAAGTACTGACAAATCTTTCTCTCTGGAATTGTCTTGCTTATTCTTTTATGAGAAAGCTGTGCATGATCTAAACAAATAATACAGGTTTTGTCTATGGGAATATGAAGACAGAAGTACCTCCTAAGAGAAATTTATTCTGTCTCAAAATACTTATCCAAGAGAAATGGGATAGGTCACTCTCTGAAGGTATCTACCTCTCTTCATTGCTTACAGCCGGAGCAAAGATCACTATCTTATACTGAGCATTTAAAAAGATAAGGTTAGATGAGATTAATCCCTCCCAACTTCAAGCGTACTCAGGGCATTATGAGATATACTAGCAACCCCTGAGTTAATTAGAAATTATTCTCCTCCACAGACATGGATGTTGTAGGCATCAGTAGCTACATAATGGGTTTTATGAAATGCTGCCTCTGCAGTTTATGAGCAGCAGATTATAAATGGTGGTAATAATGAGTGTTTTTCATTGCACATATTTTTTTAAAAAATTAGTGTCAACACTTCTAAAAGAAAAGAAAACATTGCTCAACTCACACATGTAGTATTCGGGTTATGTGTGATTGCTTCATACTGTAACACCTGTAGGGCAATTCTTTTTTCAAATAAAAGTGAAGTGCACAGAAAAGATCATAGATAATCACTGCCTGGTTAAAACAGTGATGATACAATGTATCAGCCCTTTTTATTCACTCATTTGATTCTTTCTAGACTTATTCCAAGTAAGTCTTCTGGTAGAATAGAAAATATCAAATATCCTGCATTAATACCTGTGAAAATGTAAAGGCCCACCATTTCCACAGTGCTTTCTTAAAGCTCAGTACTGTAAATACACTATCAAGGTTTCTGCTCTAGCAGGGACTTTTTCTAACTCACTGATATCAGAGTTGAAGTCCTAAGAAACATGTTATCATCAGCAGCCAACACACCTTATCATGCTCATCAATCAGAGGGGACTATCCCTTGTGGTGTGAATACAGCACAGTCCTCCTCTGGGTAATCACAGCTTCTTTTTAGATACTTGTGCCACAAATCGCTCAGGAACGGCAGCTCTTCTGTGAGCAGAGCAAGGCTCCCCTGCTCCCCATGGGCAGCCACGGCGGAATGGCAGGACTGACTGGCGACAAACGTCTTCACTCAGCAAAACACATCTAAGTTATAAAGACTGAAAGAAACAGAGCCTGCATGAGCTTCCACATGCCAAAATCTGGCCTTTTTGTCTATAATGTGAAAGGTAAATACAAATAACATGTTTAAGGCATCAAGAAACAACATAAGAAAAAGCAAAGAATAATGTTATTTTTTCTTCTATACAAATACCACCTTTTACATTTCTGTTATTTTTGAAGGACTCCCTAATACTCTATTTAATATACAAAACCTAAAGATTGATGAAATGAACCTCTAAATGATATTTTGTTATCACTGGCTATACTCACTAGGCAGGTTAAAATTCCTACCTCATAAACAGGCTGTTTATTCTGAAAGCTTTGGCTTAGTTTTGCCACAGATAAAAATTGCTATGTTTCTTTTGAAGATTATATAGCTGTTACAGAATGCTATTAAAAAATAGAAATCATGTACAGTAAGCTTTGGAAGATATTTGAGAAGACATTTAATCAAACATCTACCTCTTTCCTACCCAGAAACTGATATACCCAAAATGTAATTGTCTTCTTATATTATAAGACATTGTTCCTTTATCTGAGACCACCAAAAGAAGTCCTTGAACTGAACTAATCACATATTAAAAATGTGCCTGCCGCCTCAAGGGGAGGGAGGTGGAAAAATTCCTGTGAACACCTGTGCGCTGTGGAGTTTAATTGAACCTGGTGAATCATCTGAGTCTGGTGATTCTGTACGAACCAAGAGAAGTAGCATCGGCTGACTGATTGCCTGCAAATTGCATTTCATTATCTTTTTCTCTTTCTGTTATAGCTATGAAGAAATGTGAGTTAACAGGATTATAGACCTCAAACGAAAAGAAAACGTATAACTTGTGCTGTATGTATGATATCATACCTGCTGGACAAAAACCATCAAGCAAAATGCATTTCCTGTGTTAGAGAGCATTTTTGAGATTTCTGGAGGAAAAGTCATGAAAATGACACTGTGTTTTTGATCTTTATATATTTTTTTATTTTTGTTCAAATTCTGCATGCTTGTAGTAGAAGGGGATCCATAAATCTATATTTCTTTATTTTGTAACTCAATTCAAATTTAAAATTAAAAATAGAATCTTTATAATTTAATATCATATTTATCAGTGTTATTAAGAGCATAGAGAATGCTCTTAACAGAGTCTTTAGGTGTCTTTATTCTGTATTCTTTTATAATTTTTTTAATTAAAAATCTTAGGAAATTCTCAAGCAGAAAACTATGTTAAATCGATATTAAGAAAATAAATAATACTGGAATAAGGGGGCAAAAATAACGACTAGCTCTGTTATAAATACCAGCAATATAACAACTGAAAGACCAGTAAAAATTATACTGTTCAGAAAGACTTTTCTTTTTGATGTAAACTTTACAAAAATGGCAAAGAATTCATCACAAGATGGTATGTACTGTTTTCATGGTTATTGACCTTATAGTTAAACATGCACATAATCTCAGTTAATCTAACTTCCTCTTTGTAATCAGAATTTATCCAGTTTGAAATTCCAGTTATTGGATTATATTTGTGTGCTAGACTGAAGAGCCTTCTATTACTTACCTATCACATAAGTATTCATACTGTGATACTGTCATTCTTCTTTCTGGTAAATAAGACTGAATTCTTGAGTCTCTCAATAAATGCATTTTCACGTTAACTTAATTTGCTAATCATTCTTTTTGTTCTTTTCTGAGTGCTTTCCAGTCTGCTATAATCCTCCAGTCAGGGGCAATTCAGGACAGTAAATGGTTTCTACCAGTGTGCTGCTGACAAAGGTAATATCATTCCTGCTACCTCTTGGTGCTCCCTTGTTCACAGACCTATAGATATAGCTGCAACATTGCACTGTAGTGGATAATGTTTGTAGTGGATAATCCACTCTGAACATCATACTTTTTCCAACCCTCTTCTAAGGGCTTTGAATAGACTGGTCCATGCTGGCCATATTTCCTACATTTTTTGCTCCTGCAAATGTTGTTGTAGTTGACTGTACTTGTGTACAGGTTGCCCCACTTCACCAAGTGGTCCCAACTACACTGGTTGTACTACTACTACTACTATATTGGTTGATTCTTCATTTTGTTTGCCTTTCCTCTGAAAACTCCATCACATTTCTTCTCCCTGATCATTGATAAATCTGTCAAGCAGTCTCAGGCCAGAAATCAGTTCCAGGAGGATTCCACGGGAACGTGCTTTCTCGTGATTATTTCATATTTTGAATTATGTTCGGAGGACTGTCAATTTTCCAAATGTCCAGATGCCATTTCATTTGTCATGTGAATTTCTATGGGTCTTGTCATGTTACTTATTCATGTGGAAATTCTCTGTGTGTGTTTATACATGTATATATATGTGTGTGTATACATACACACATTTTGTAACTCCACAGAACTTAAATAAAATATGAATTCTATGTTTTCTGAATTTTCATAGCTTTCTTTTGGAATTTTTGTGAAATACTCTGTTTCTTTTTTTAACCTTCTTGAAACATGGGGACATCGATAGAACCATAACTCTGCCTCATGAAGGGTTGGTGCTTTCTAGCATATACATTGTTAACTATATCATTTTGTATCCTAAAAGTTAGGGACAAAGAGGAAAGAGAATGTTGTACAGTGCATTATCAAAACAGGATTTTACTGAGAATGTTTAATTATCACTAATGCACTTTAAAGAAGCTTTTAGTGATGACATTCCTCTCTTCTCTCTTCCAAGCTTCATGATCAGGAAGGCATAACATAAGGATGGAAGTATTATCTTTGTTTTGTCTCTTCTAGATTTTCCCAGGGCTCAAACCATGACAACCAGAAAGGATGTTTAACCTTGATTGCTATAAATATTCAGGATACAGAAGTGCTGGGATGCTTCTTTGGCTCAAGCCAAAATTCAGTTAGTTTTTTAATCTTAAATAAATAATTACTCGCTCTGGTTGTTCTGGGACACCACTACTCAGATAGAAGATATCTGACTGTGTGCAGTCTTGCTGCAGAAAGTCTCAGAAGAGGCTTGTTTGCATTGCAACAACAGCATGCAGCAGGACAACCTGAGTTTTGCCCCCATTAGTTTCATTTCCATATTTCTCATCTTTTCATGTATCATATCCTGCCAGTTAGTTTTCATCTTTGGAGAGGTCCTGCTATATGAGCACGAGACTATCATTATGTAGGTAAGCACGTATACTGCTGTTCGACTCATCACATAAATATGTAGTGAAGTCTCACTGTCATCGCAGGGAGTCAAGCACACTCTTATGTTAAGTAAGTGTTTAAACACTTTGCAGAGTTCAGGTTTTAGTCAGGAACATTCCGTTCTCCTCCTGCCAGCTCTTGTTACTCTCCCAAACTGCTTAGTTATTTGACAAATTATTATAATATGGGATTGAAAATCATAAGATAAAAACAAACTCAGTGCCGTTGAAGTATTTCATGAAATATATTTTCACCTCAGTTTTGTACTATATCTCGAAAGGTTTGGAGAGTCATAAAAACTTCAGATAGCCATCTGAGCACTTAGCTGTTTATATTGACTGAACTGAATCTTTGAGCTTTCAAAAGTTTATTTTTTTCTGGTATTATTATTACCAGAGAGGAATAAAATAGAGAAAGAAAAGATCGATTTAGTGAGCCAAATCTTTTAAAAGATTATTAATAGGAAATAGAATCTTTTAGCTCTAGGTCATTGGTTTACATCTAATCCAATTTTTAAAGATTCATAGATTTCCAGGCCAGAATAACCATTACATTTTTAACCACACTTGCTGCGTGACACAAAGCATGGATTTTCACCCAATATTTTCTACATCAAGCTCTTAAGAGCTGTTAGAATTAAAGTACATATTGGAGAAAGACAGTCAGTTTTGATTTATTGCTGTGTTAGGCAACTTATTGAGTTGTCTATAAGAAATCATTTGTTTTTACAGTAATAGTGAGTAAACCAGGATTTGTGCACAGATCCCCCTCTCCTCTCCACCTTTTCCCTCCATCGTTAAGCCGGATAGATAGCCACAGTGCCAAGGACACATGAAAAATAAACTGCTGTTACAACATTACAGGTAATTCTTTCTGATCTAAATAGGATTACAATGGCATCAGTTGCCTACGCTGAAATTCATTACCTACGTTGTCTTTGCCTTATCCTTTGCACAAATCAATAGAAGCCTGTCAGCCTTCAAAATTAAATTGTTCAGAATCTTTCTGTGAGAATGTCTTTTGTTCAGGAAATGCAAGCACCTTTAAAATGAAAACATTTAGGGAAAGAATTAGACAAATCTTTCAGGTCAATTTACTAAGCCAGTGCTCTGAGGATCTCAGACAGATCCACAAGCTCGAGGGAGAGATTCCTCTTTATTTATACAGAACAATGCTTGCTTGATTTTCCAAAATGAAATTGCAGAATTTCACTCTTGTGGCAGGAAGAAAAAAAAAAGAATAAGAAGAATAAGAAGATGAAGTTTCAGCTTTTTGGTATTTTCACAGAAATTAAAATCAGTTCTGCAGTCAACTTTAAAATGAACTAAGATGAAAAGAGATTATTCTGGATATCTTATTTCTTATGTACAAAAAACCAACTTAATTTTATTTTATGGTATGGATTTTTTGTAGGAGGGTGTAAATTAAGCTTTATGCCAACTCAAAGGAAAAAAAAAACAACCATAAAAGAAATTGTTACTTACTCTTTGTTCCCATCAAGTTAGTAGAAGAGAATATTGTTTCAAATATGGGTGGAACTAAATATTTCCTCTTTGGTAGTTACGATCTATTATCTCATTTGTTTTCTGATATCTCCAATGTAGGCTATAAATTTACTATTGTTTGTATATTAATTTTAATTTAAAAGTCAGTATCGCAAACAATTTAGCACAAAGATATAAGATTGAATTATTTTCTGTACTTATGTCTGCATGTCCGCATGTTGTCTGATATTTATTATCAGAGAGTAGTATGAGGAGGTTTTCTTCTTCTTCTTTCAGTCTTTAATTTAAGACTGGCACAAAAATCTCCCTGCTTTCTCTGTAACCACTGAAAAGGGGATGGAACTCACACTGCTGTTCATTGGTGCCACTAATTTGAAGAGCAAACTAATTTAAAAGTGCCCCAGGAGTAGCCTGGTTGCTGCAGGCAGATGGAAAGATGAACAGGGACTGATGCTTGTGCTCACATGGAATTTTTGGTGAGCCTGTGGATAAACTATGCAATAGATAAGTCATGTGCAACACCTTCTTCAGATCAAGAGCGTTTCAATACTGCCAATCTAGGTTTAAATGTGAGTGTATATCTTTTGTAAACTACACATTCACTTAAAAAATTCTCTTTGACCTTACATGCAGACAAGCCTCTTTTTTCCTTGTTTCAGAAGCTAGAGGTGACCTGCAGTCCCTAGCAAGGACTCAGGTTTTCTTTCCTGAAACTATTTACTCAGTCCCAACGCAGGAGCTGTAGGAGGAGTAACCCACTGGAGTCTATTCTTCTTGTTATTTCTGAAGGGTGAAAGGAAGAATAAATTTCAGAAAGCTTATTCTAACTAATGAGTTTGCCTAGCTATGTCAAAAAAACAACAAAACAAAAAATAAAAAGAGGGCATCTGATATTTAAGTATTATACAAGCCTTACTTGGATAGTTAAATAGAAGGTCTGTTCCTTGACTGTTTTGAAAACTTTGTACTTTTTCCCTTTTCTATCTAAATTCTTAATTAACTTCAGGGTTTTTTTCACATGTTAGGAACTCAGAACACTGATTCCTCAGTAGAAATAGTTTTCATGATATAAATGGGAATAAATGTAAAAGATTGTGTCACACAAAAAGGGTGTTGCACAGATGGTTTAATGAGACTTAGGTTTACTTCAATGAGAGCTCTAAGTTCCCAACCTGGTTAAAAATCAGATTGCTTTAATTCAGGAGCCTCAGGGGACATTTTTTTAAATCTCAGATGACACCTAGCTGTCTAAGTGCTAGTGAGATTTAGAGAGTTAGTTACCTTCTTCAATTTATGCCTCAGAAATGTCCCTATTTATGTGGATTTAAGGGGTTCACAGCACCTCAGCCTTGAGGACTTGAACACTTTAGCAACACTCAGCTATATATAATGTATTGGTTTATCGTGCTGAAAAATATGCAAATATACAAAAAAACCACATTATTTTAGTTGTATGTGAGAAAAAATGCTACACATTCACAGACTTGTCCACTTTAATAAAAGCAAAACATTGTCATTGTAAGTTTTTCATACCTTGTATAAAGCAAGAAAATCATCAACATGGTTTTCCTTTCTCTGTCAGATCTATGACATCCTGCTTCTTGTTTTCTGTACTGTTAATTCGACAATTATTTGGACAAGTATATTGCAATATAACGTTGTAAATGTTTATAACGTAATAGAGAAAAAATCCTATAAATTTGATCCCTACAGGATATCAGGTCTGCAAACTGACTTAATAGATTTTAAGGTAATATTATCCAAACAGGAGTTCAGTTATCAAGTTATTCTTGATTATACTAGTTTCAGAAAGGGCAATAAACCACTGGAGACTCTTTGAAACATATGGGAAGTGATAGGTTTTCCTGCTTTGCTATAGTTTTTCCAATGTGATCTGTGGTTCTTTTAATAATCAGGAAGCAAAGTTTATATAGATCAGTTATTTTTAATGCCAGTGTATTTTCTGCTTTTTGGAAAATCAGTAAAGCTGCCTGAACGAATTGAAAATCTCTTTCATTAAAAAATTCAAAATGTCAACATTTTTCATTTTGTGAATTATACACTTGAATGAATTTTATTTTTTTCCTGACATCTTCAGGATTTACTTTACCACAATTGACTTTGAACTTCTCCATTTCCAAAGGTGGCTCTAATATTTATCAATATTTTTTTTTGTGTTTCTGTTAGCTTTTTCTTGAGGAAAAAATATACTGGAAAAAATTTATGAAGTATCTCATTTGTGATGAAAAGCCATTTATTGACAACTAGAAGTTTTAAGAGAAATTTTCCAATTGTCTACATTGTACTCACTGCTGATTAGGAGATATTTTTATTTTAGTAGAGCAATGGGAGAATGCATTCGTAGAGTAAGAGCAAGTTAAGTTAACTTAAAAACTGAAAAAAATTACTAAGAGTAGGACTTGCCAATTCTTAGAAAGACTTACCTACTAAGAGTAAAACTTAATATGATTTAGCTTTTCAAAGACTTCAGCTTGCTCTTCATTTTTACCTGCAATACTCAAATTTGTCCACACTTTTTCTACATTAGCTGTCTTCATGTTAGGTGGTGATATCAGATATAGCTTCTAATATAATATAAATAAATTGCATCAACACAGAATAGCAAGACTCAGTTATCACTTCAGTATATTGCTTTTCTTGTGTTAGGAAGGAATCAAGGTTCAATTTATTCAGTGCCTTGCATAGATCGCCTGCTCCAGGGGGTTTGTAATGAGGATACCAACTCTGCCTAATTGTTTGAGCACAGGTGTACAGTCGTATTTCTCTGTGTAAGCATGCAGTTGCAATCGATCTCAAAACTTTTCACAAATTTGCAACATTTGCAATATATAATTTTAGCACACAGTGATATATAGATACTTGTCATTCTAGTTACTCTGGAGAGACAGCTGCAAGAAAATAGGACCAGTGTCCTAAACCAGGATTTCAAAGAATTTTAGGAACATTTTTATAAGATGAAAAGTGTTGATGCAATACTGAAAAAAAACACATGGTATTGCAAGTTATCTATTCACTTCCCTTCAAATATTATTTTTAAAAGAAGGAGAGCTGAAATTTAAACTTGTACCCTAAAAGAGCAAATATTTCCTCCATACAGATGACCAATTGCTGTTCACATCAACCTTTCCCTGTCATATAAATGCAAAAAATGTCTCTGTATGCCTGCTTTCCTCTTCCACGGCAGAAAAAGTGAGTAAATTCAGAGACATATTTCATATTAACATATGAAATTCTGCTGAAGTCAGAGAAGTTGCATGTGTGAAACCAAGAGCTAAATTTGATCTCATGCCTATTATGGGTGCAGAGGGACATACGTGAGTAAACTTTATGCTTCACTTCTCCTCTTAAAAGAAAATTTAAAAGGTAACAATAAATTTAAGCCTGCAGGGAATTTTCCTCATTGTGCTATATGGATGTTTCATTGCACACGACTCGGGAAAATTGAACTTGATAAGAGCTATAATAACGACAAAGGTAAGGGAGAGTGTGATTTCACTTTGAGTATTCTTCCCCTTTGTCCTTTATCTGCACTTTTAGTCACCTTCAATAGCTAAGGAGATGTTTCATGCCAAAGGTTTTCACATATGGTAGAAACTAATTAATTAGTTAATAATATATGAATATTGCCCTACATTATGAGCGCAATCACCTAGACGAGAAACCAGAAATATTGATGACACTAAAGGTTTATTGGAGACTTTCATTCTGGCAATGTTCAGTAACTCTGATATTTTTGTATATTTAATCAGACACATACCACAGTTTATAAAACATCCTGATGCTCTAGAATTCAGCGGCTTTCTACTCATCTTTGTATAAATAAGTTGTTTTGTTTAGTGAGAGTCACTAAGAAAATAATTATAATCAGTCAAAGTTTTCTTTCCACTCCAACATAACTATTTTTTCAGTCTTAGCTCAATCTATTTTAGTGGCTACCACCAAAGCTAGTAGGAATTAATCTGGCCCATATACTCTTGGGTTGCATTTTGAAAAATGTTATGTTTTGGGGGTGCACAAAGCTTCTTCTTAGTTTGGGTAGTCTAAGTAGACTTTTTCAATAAGGAGAATATAGTGATTTTAAATATATACTGTGATCATAAGCTATAGTACTGAGTAAAATGGTCACAGACAACTTAATTTGGACCGTTAGTCTCTGTTAGAACTTCATAATCTTGTGTAATTAAGCTGGAGGATCTACTGGACATCATGTTGTGTGAGACCATTGTTGGTTCCAAATGTGCTTTCAGGAACCTCAGAGGAAATAGGTAGGATTTGCATACAGGATTAAAAATTGCTTAGGGCTACAGATTTTTTTTTTTTTTTTTTTTTTTTTTTTTTTAAGTGAATACATTTCTATCCAATTTCAGGTAACAGTATGATGATAATATACTAGATACTCTCTAGTCAAAGCAGCACTGTTCCAGCCAATATATTCTGCTCATATTTGAGGTAAAGTAACATTTACAAAGCTCCATGTATCCTTATCTTGACTACTCCTGCAACCAGTGTTTAAACATAATTCATTTTTACTCTACAGTCAGCAGCATCAGTGTAACCAGCACATAGCAGTCAGTAGTAAAGGTATAACTTGTATACCAGTCTTGATCACTGTAAATATTGTAAATATTTTCACTGGATTTCAGTGCATTTAAAACAGGGGGGAAAAGAATCGATATTAAGAAATACTACTCATTTTACTCTGAATAATATCTTACTTTAATTTTGTTTAATAGTATTTATATTACAATAACAGCAACAAACTGTATGTATCTGAATCCTATTGTGCTAGGTAAAGATTAAAAAAAACCAAAAAACTTTCCAGCATTGACAATGTCTCAGTAAAATTTAGGCATTTATTGCTAAAGAGTATCTAACCTACTCAGCTCCATCCTCTTAAGTTTTTCATGCTGGTAGCAGAAAGAGGAGATACTCTGTAAACACTTAGGAAACAATGCTGTTCTGCCTAACATAGGTACATCTTCTCTACATAAGAAATGGGAATTCAAGCAGCATCAGAGAGTGAGTTAGGTGACCCTAGAGAACTGAGGGAAGAAACAGAAATCAGTGGACACCTCCATCCAGTAGCTGAAAATATGGTCACTTAATAGAAGAGGTGACAGTGATGCCTACCTTTTCTGTTTAATGGCTAGATCAGTCATACAGGGAGCAGGAAGGCTCCTTAGCCCGATGAAGAGTGAGAATGCATCCAAAAAGAGGATGTCCCATAATCAGTAGTAATGTGCATTTCAGCAGATGTCTGAAGTTTAAGTACTTACAAAACTTCCAGGCTAAAATAGGAGTGCAAACAAGCACCAGAGGAGTATAAGGAATGGATTTCTGTCTGGGACTTAGTCTCCAATTAGATGTGATTTATTCTGAGTGGATTCCTTTAGGTGCACCAAACCTTTTAAGTTAAATGTTTTCCAGTATGTAAAATAGTACAGTCTGGTATATGGTAGAAAATATAAATTAAGGAAGGGTTCAACTGTGCTGATATGCAGCTGGGATTCGTGCCTTGTAGCACAAATAGTCCAGGTCAAGACCTTTAGCACGGCACAGAAGCTCTCCCTTGTGTTATGAATTCATCCATTCTCCAATCAATCGGTAGTATTTGCTATATGGAAATGCAGAGAGAATACCTGCAGAAGATCTGGTGAGGAGTCGGTGACTGGGCAGAGTACGCGGTAGCAAACTCAGTATGCGTGACTCATGCAAACTCAGTGTGACTACACGCTTACCAAATTCCCATGATGGCCAGGCATGCATATTCCGTTTTGTCAATAATGTCTAGCCGCTTCCCGGGCAGTAGCTACTCAGAGTGATTGCAGCTGAGATGAGGGAATAGAGCTAGAAGATTTAAGGGGCCCTTAGGATATAACAAGTCAAGTTATGCCTGGGTGTCCTACCCGTGCATCAGACCCGTGACTCCAGCAGCCTTCTCCTGGCAACACCTCCACACAGCTCCTGGGGCTTCCTGTGCATCTTGAAGTGTAAGTCCTTTGTCAAATCTATCCAGTTTAACCCCTTGTGAACTCTGAATGTCTCTCCTCCAAGGTATCCGACCTTCTCTTGCTCATGGCCACAAAAGATATAAATATGAGAGAGGTTTTCAAATTGCAGTGAACAAATGTGAAAAATATAGCCTAACTGTGATAGTGTGTGAAATAAGAACATGAAATGTCTGCGTATTAAGAGGATGAAACGAACAAGTGCATTAGAATAAAATAGAGGGAGATAAGACAGCAAAAACTGCATAAATCTTAGCTGCTAAGGTGCAATAATCACACGGAAGTGAAAGAGACGCTGGGGACAGAAGAAGAGTTTACACGGATATCAGTCCCTTCAGGTAGGTCTCTTGTTTCAAAAGTTTGGTGAGTAAAGAAAAAAAAATTGTACTGAAATATTTTGTCTGGTCCCAATATCCTGCAGTTAGTTGGTGTATTCATAGTCTTGGTAAGGTTCCTTGTCTGAATCAAATCCAATCTGCTTATCTGCCAATCTAAATTTGTAACTTCTATCATCAAAAAGTTTGAATGCTTTAGTTAAATTTCTACATGAAAGTCTCAGAAAGATTAATTTTAGAATGTTTACACAGCTGATCAAATAGGATCTAAATATCAGAAATTATCATACTCAATAGGGTACTCCTAACACTTCCCCTCTTTTAGGTTAAAGTGATCTACTCAGCAAATGTTGCATACTTCCCTATGCCAATATCAGCTTCTGCTCCTCTTTTTTGTCATTATTCTGAAATGGACAGGAAGTTTTCATCTTTCAATAAAACAATAAGAACACACGACTGCTTAAAATTAACATAGGTTCAGACCCACAGAGGTTTTTGTGGTGCCTTCTGCATGTGATCTGTGCATTTCTATGCCATTTGTGAAGAACTGAGAGGGGTATGACTTGACACGAAATGGCTGGTTCTATTCTTTGTTCTCTTTCCTTCCCCCATACTGAAGAACAAACAATGTGCCATTAATGTGATTTCCTAGAACTTGAAAAGATAACCCAATTTTCCAGAGAAAGAATATTCCTTAGGGAAATTGTAAATTGTTACAGCAAAAGCAACAGCAGAAGTAATTTCTGTTTACTCAGCATCTGGCATTAGTGACATTTTCATGGAAGAAGTAAGTTTTGCTTGACAGCAGTTTTTTTCTTCAAAAAAATGTGTCTGTAACCACAGCCACAGCTTCAAAGTCTACTTCCATCTTTGAAAAGCCCAAGGCTGGGGATGGATTAGTTCAGGTTTTTTGGTTCAGCTCAGTAAATTAAGCAATTTTGTTTCAGATTTTACCTACTCTCAAAATTCTAGGTTCATTTCTTCTTTTCTATAACTTCTACAGAAATTAGAGCAAGATTGTGGAACTTAGTGCCTTGGGCTGTTGGGAAGGTGAAATATGTCCATGGGTGGGCAGGTTCATGAAGGACAAATTCTCCAGTAGCTTTTGGACATCATGATCCAGATGTATTTCTTATCAGAGATTTTCCTTAAACTACAGATTATTGGAAGCCTGGAGACCTCCTAGGGAAATGACCATTCTGTATATGATTTTTTTCCCCCTAATAATCTAGTATGAGCCATTTTCAATAAAAAGGATAAGGCTAGTTAAGTCTTTTGTCACACACACATACACAGTTTTATGTATGTATATATGCACTGAATACATCAAATTAATTTTTGAAGTGTAATTATTTTCATTTTTATTATTTTACTGTTTTTCATTAAAATTATGCTGGAGAGAATAGTCCTTTGACATCCAAATCTGAAAAGAATATTATTTTTGAGAAGTCACAGTTTAAAAACCTGACAAACTCTACTTATATCATCTCTCAGAATTAAATAATGCTGCAGGAAGAATAATGCCCCCTCACATATTGAAAACAAAGATCAACCACTGGATTATTTGATTTCCGTGAAACTGATAGTGAAAAACACAGAGGTGAAATGCTAAATAAAATGAAAAAAAAATAAAATAAAGAAAAAAAGATGTTGTGGAAAAGCCAGACAAATTTTTTTAAAGCAGAGGCAATATCCTTACGAGTAGTGATTGCTGAGGAAGAACGATAGTACTGCCGGTACTCAGGAGGGGCGTGGGTTCTAATCACAGATGCAAGACCGAATTTCTCTATAGAATAAAGTGCAGGGGCAGGACTAGAGCTAATAACTCCATCGCTACCCACAGGACTTTCTCCTGAAAAGCAGAATATGAGTCAAGAACTTTTAAGGAGAAAAGCATTGTCTTTTTCAGGACTAATTTACATTAAAAAAAAAGAATGAAGAAAATAGCTAGATGTGAAGATGTTTCATACAAAAAGATGGGGAACTATAAAAAATCCATCTGCTCTTTTTTCATCTGTCATCCAAGTTAACACCATCACGATCCAGTAGACACACAGATGACGAACTACTCTACAGTGACTTTGAATTAGAGATGTACAATACATGGAAATTCTAACTATGAATTTTTCCTGAGCCTGGTGCATTGGCATTTCAGCAAACGGACTCATGAGCCAATGAATGAAAAATCCAACAGCAATAAAAAGACTTATTCACCAGTTAAAACATGTAGTCTGTAGGCAGATGTTCGCTTAAGGATAGCAGCTGCAGTCTAAGATGGTACTACACCTGACAGTTCCTTATTAGTACCTCTGCTGGAGGTTATTACTCTCACAAGTTCACTCGTGGAAGGAAGACTTCGTGGTCCATGTCAAGCAAAACTAAGCAGGACAGCTTAAACCATCAACTAATGTGTTTTAAGTAACCCAGATGATTTGCTGTGACTGTTTTAAGTTGTAATTACCTGAGAAGTGTGGTGGTGGGGCTGTCAGGGTGGTAACTTCCCACAGATGGTTAGTGATAAGGAATTGATGTTGAAGTCTTAAAAACCCAATTAGATTCAGAAAAAGACCTTTTTCGTAGTGTTATGCAATAAACAAAACTTTATTGAATGGCTTAGGCTTCTTTGTATAATGACTCAGAAAAAGCATTAGAGAACAGTGTTTTAATATTATGTTATCTTCATTTTAGAATTTATTAGATTTAAAGTAAACAGAGCTTTTAAGACAAATGTTTCTCAAAATCTTTAGATGTAGATTATAAAAACTGCTGGAAAAACTAGCAGCCTCAGAGGTGTGATATTCAAAATCCACACTGTATACAAAGAAGATGAAGAAACCATAAGTTTTGTGAGCCCAGTCTGCAGCCCTTAATCACTTGAAACATACTCTGAAATCAGTAAAATAAGGCAAGATCTATTGCACTGAAGTTACTTGTCATTAATGTCAGGTGACAATGATAAAGAACCTTGTATTAACTGGATATGAGCCCATGCAAAAATCTGATTTTCTCATAAAGTCTGAGTATTTTCACACATAATTAAGCATACACAGATGCTTGCTAAGAACCAAATTGAAAATCAGAGATTAAACCATAATTTCATTGATGTCAGCTGCAAAATTCCTATAGCTTTAGCTGCCCTGGGATTCCACCCATGGGTTTGCAAATTCCTTGAAACAGTCTGTTTTTATTTATAAAAATAAACTTTCTTCGAAACTCCAAGTATAAAATCTAGTTGTTTCTCTTGCCAAATTACAAATGTGAATCCTACCCACCAAAGCAATCTTTTACCAAGTTAAAGAGCCTTTTAAAGAAAATATGGCACATAAAGGCTGTTCCCAAAGATGGAGAAAGGGACCCAATCAATTCCAGGAAACTAGAAGAGCATTAAGTAATTAGATATAAAAATCAGGCCAACCCTCAACTGCTTAATTCTTAATTTATATACTGTTGCTCTTCTCAATCCAGCTTTAGTCTATTTCTAATACACAGTACTGCAAGATCTTCAAGGCTCTAACATCCTAAATTTCTGTTCAATGACAAATTGTAGTTTAAGTACTTAACAGAAACAGTTACAATAACAAAAGGAACTAAGGTTTTCTGTAGTTATCATTAAAGTTATTTTTACCTTCTTCAGTGATACTTTTATTCAGATTATATTTTCTCTTTCTTTCTTTTCTGTTCTTTTCAAACGGAAACACTATGTCTGTTTAATAATTTGTAAAGAAGAAGTGGATAAATGTGCAGATATTAATTTTCAGGTGTGGCACAATATTATCAGAAAGCACTGGAAACAAATATTGGAGAGGAGGAGGTGATAATAAAGTTAGTGAATAGTAAAGTCATTGAAAGGATCCGTTTTGTTTTTCTGAAATTGTCTGCAAACATAGGTCAAATTTGTCCAATAATGTTAGCTGAAGCTACTGGATGACATGAAGTGAATGTTCTCTTTTTGTCTAATAACTGTAAGTTGAGAACACCCTGCATAGGCTGTCAAAGTTCAAAAACATTCAACTCATTTCAAGACAGAGATTTTAATCTCCCATTTAGTTGAAAAGTCAGCCCACCCACCGCGCCGAATCAGAGCTTCTGTAGAACTTTTGGTTAGGATGTTCTACTTTGCCTTTAAATATTGATATAGTCACTTTAGTGACTGTAGAGAGCATACTTTAGTGTACAGAGAGCATACAAAGGAATAACTTCCTGGTTTGGTGGCTAGGGATTTTATTTTAGAGGGAGAAAGGGAATGACTGAGTGCCAGTCTTACTGTATATATGTCTTGCTTTGAATCAAAAAACAAATAGTGTCGATCAAAGAGAGAGAAGGCACATGTCTCGGGTACTTTTTAACTCAGTGGTCAAGGATTCCATGTGGAAGGATTGAGTTTAAATTCCTTATGTATAAAAAATATTGAATTTTTATCTTATGCATGCAGTGCTCCAGTTTCCAGCATGCTGTGCTCCATTTTCCAGATAACAGTGGTTAGGGGGAGGCATACTTGTCCACTAGTTTTAAAAGTTTTTTTTTGTTGTTGTTTTCTTTAGAATACAGTTCTGATGGTGCTTGTTTTGTTTAGTTTTGTCTTCCTTTTACATTCTTAAAAAAAAAGTAATTTCATTTGATCCAAAAATTATATAAATTATTTGGTTCCATAGTGAGCCAAAAAAATCATTTATTTACACAATCCTACTCATGAGTTTTCCAAGTGTTTCAGTTTCTGAACAAAAATGCAGCTTAATGCTTTTATCATAGTTTTTCTGTTTTCGGAAATGGATGGTAGATGACAAGAAGATACTAAAGCATCATAACACAAAGTCATGAGATTTATTGATCCAGCTCAGAGCTGCTGGAGTTTCCATACATCAGAGCTTTCAAGAAGGAGTACAGTCACCCTATATCACATCCATTAAGGATTTTTTTATTATTAAAAATCCAATGAAATATTTATAACTCTGTTACAAACCCCTGATGGTTAGACGAATGCAATTCTAAGTGTAATGATTATCTAACACAAAGTTTTATCTTTCTTGAATCTTACTTTCTTGGTTTTTTGTTTTTTTTTTTTTTTTTTTTTTGTCAATCCACTGAGTTTTAATTTCAAATCTGTCAAAATTTTCAGGCTATTGACTGTAAGAGGCTTCCTGACAACTGTCTCAAATGTCTGTCTCTTTCCAGCAAAGTCTGAAAATTAAATCTCCCTAAGGGCTAATTGAATACTCCTTCATGAATTTGGAAATAATTAGATGATCTCTTATAATGAAGCAATTTATATAAATAAAAGATAAGTCACAACCTACGTAATGAAGACTGGAAGTAGACTCTCTGCTCCCTTGTTACCACATTTAATTCAGCATCTTTGTGCCTCTATAAAAGCAATTGAAAAGTATTCTCAGGAGATGGCTGTACTAGCAAGAACATGAGAAACTATGTGTACAGTACAAATACATGCCACTTGAAAAGAATTATCTTTCTTAATGTACAGTCAGCAGTCTTCTTCCAATCAGATACAGTTTGCTAGTTCAAGCATAGTTTTAAAGCTATTTAAATACTGCACCTCCCCACAAAAGTCTGCAAGAGACTTACTCTTTTATATGAAAAGATTAGCTACTGATAAAAGTCAGAGTAAAATATTTTCCACTATTTCATCTTATAATCAAATTAAATCTTGAACTATTAAGGTATTTACTGATACCAGTATAGATGCTTTTTACATGTGGTTTTTCAGTGTAGAGGATCAATTAAAAAGGAACAGTCTGGATATTTCTTCAAGATATTGCATGAAATAAAAATGTGAGTTTAAGCTATATTGTATATATACTACTGATTACTGTCATAGATTAGTAATTACTAATAATGATAGGTTGGACAGATAGGTTATACAGGATAAGTTTATATAGAAACAGATTATTCTAAGAAACAGCTGTATAGAAATTAGCATCGGTGCAGCAAAGAAAATCTCTTTAGACAATAACTATGTATCTTTTTCTCAGAACATCTGTGCACACAGATTTTGCACCTGTTTAACTACATCAGTTTCTAAACCAGTTTACCTAAACTGACATAAACACAGACTGTGGATGCTTTTCAATATATAAGCTTGGTTACAATCCAAGTTTGACCTAATTATGTTAGGGCTGCAGGCAAATGACGAGGCTGTTGGCCTGGCCTGAGGGTAAGAGATCTGAAAGGGATGTGGAAAACCACTGGGCACAACAACAGCTGCATGTGACAGAAAACAAGGTAAGAATCTGACAAAACTTACAGATGATGCTGTGAAGCGCGGCCAGATCTCGCAGATACTTAAGAGGGGCAGATAAGATGAAAGCAGGAGTGGGCTGGTAAACCAATCTGTTGCTCTGATCAGATCATTAAAGTTGGGCCAGTGTCCATGGTAAGGAGGACTGGGAGGAGCAGGGCAGGTGCTCTCCCTTGTCGGCAAGGGAGTGCCTGGATGGCACCAGCACCATCAGCACCATCAAGCATCCTGGGTATCATCATGTCAATGTCTGCTCCAGGCTGGAAAGCATTGGCAGCTACCCACCACTACACAGCGAATTATATAACTGGTCCTGTAACAAGAATGATTTTTAAAGTGATGATGATTTTCCATGAGCCTGAGCTGTGGAGCCTTGGTAGATAGATCTGCGAGCTCTGCAGGTAACAGGAGAAGATTAAGAGGTGAGATGTTATTAGAGTGTTGATTTTTCCCTTCTTCTCTGTAATTTTTCATGTTATAACATAATAGATATGGAGTTTTGGGGGTGTTTTTTTAATATTTTGGGGTTTAATTAATAGGAAGAAATTAGTAGCTAGGAAAAACCCTATTTTTGTCAGGTGGTTGAGGGCCAGCCTATGCAAGGTGCTACGTAGTCCACTCCAAGCTTAACGGACTTGTTTCAATTTGGACCTAAACTTAGGTTAGTTTAGCAGACTTGGTACTGAGAGACCTCTCAGCTTTGTATGCAGTCCTAAGTTGCATTTTTAATGCAGTCCAGAGCTTAATTTAGCTTGGAAATGTGGAATAGATATGACTGTAGTTTAGGGCTTTAGTATAATTCATAAGCTTGTCATGGCCCAGGAGCACAAACCAAAGTGCCTTGTACCAGCTAAAGTTTACTTCAGTCTTGGCACAGTTCATTTAGAAGCCTTCCTATCCTTAAGTAAAGTAAAGGTAAGTAAACAGGAAGACATGTTTCCCTTTGAGGTCAAAGTGCAATTTCATAAATCAAATTTCAAAGATTTGCAGATGATCTAAAATTAAAAATCTTCTTTTTTTTCCTAGATTTAGAACAAATCCTGACTTCCATTTTCTCTCCCTGAGCTGCATTTCTGAGTTTGACCTACAGTTCACACACTACAAGCAGAACAGGGCAGATATCACAATGCTAATCCTATGCCAATAAGAGAACATAGGTGTCACAAGAAGTGTGGACTTCCACTCTGTGGAAATACATTTTATGTATTTGACAACTTAAAATGTTTTAAAAAAATCTTTGATCTACAGAAACAATATTTACTTTTATGATGTAAAATATAATATCAATTTAATATCACAGGAGAAAGAAAATCTGATTTGAAATATATAATGACAGTCACTGTGGTGTATCAACAGAGTGATGTATCAAAAAAGAAATTCATCAGCATTAGGGAGAGAAAAGTGCAAGCTGTAGAAAGGGCAGTCTCTCATTCAGCAGCTGAGAATAATCCCTTGTTGTAATCTGTGTTTAAGTTGAACCCATAAAAGAAGGCCTGCCTTAAACTGTGCTACAATGGACACTAACACAAATGATGGCATATATCTGATGGAAAAATCTTAGGAATAAAAGATTATGATTTTTTTAAGTGAGTACAATTTCTTTTATTTGAATAAACTTTGCATCTGCTAGATAGACACAGGAGGATTTTCTAAACATTAAAGAGTAAGAGGAAACATCTATTCCATACAAATAACTGAGGAAAAATCAAAAGTGAATGAGAACATTCAGATAAAAACATTCTGACTTAGGCGTTTCCCAGAAACACCTCATAGGAATTATTGTTCATGGGTCTTTCATTCCCATTCTCTTTCACTGGCAACAATGCAGAAGCATGTATCAGATCCCTATGATTCATGGGCTGTCCTCCTTTATGGGAGAAACTAGGATGCCTCATAGAAAACACTATGCTGCCAGTAAACAAAACATGCGGAAAATATTGAGAGCATAAGAACTATGAGACCCCCAGACTTGCTCCCATAGTTACCATAAACATCATGTTTACATTTCTGAATCAAAATAATTGAATTTTTACCAACAAATGGAAATTTCACGAGGAAAAAAATATATATGTCGTTTTTGAACAGCTCCATTGGAGATCTTGGATAATGTCATTCTCATTCCTGATAAATTTTTAAATATAACTTACTCCAATATCTTTGTGAGGTCAGCAAAGGCATCTTTCCTCAGCAGGAAACAAGCCATTAGACCCTCTGAGTCTGAGCCTCAAAGATCAATACTGGGACATGGATGCCTAAATATGAATGAAATCTCTAACTACCCTTGTTGACTGAGAGACTTGCCCGAGCTTGTCAGAGGATCTTTGAAGGTGAGGTTATTGAACCTGTATTGCTTAAGGTCCAGGACTGCAGCTTGTCTCTGCTAGATTAAGCTCTTGTGTATGGCAGAATAGAGGCAGAATTGCAAGATCTGTCCTCCAGCCTTGCATCCATTGCTGAATGACTGTGCATTAGCCATTTCTGTACACATCTTTTTCCCCCTCATTTCTAAACTGAGATAATAGTGCTTCCCTTCTTTGTAAAACACAATTGACACACTTTTGCTCTTACTATCTTTGGCCCCCTGCACTGGCAAAATGTTCTGCTAACCATTATTTGGGATATTACTGAATGATCCGGTTAATAATAATTTAGAACATTATATTCTTCCTATTTTTCTCCCCAAATGTTACTCTATTCACATACTGGAATAACCAAAAATTAAATTACAACTTCTTGCACTTCTCAGGGTTTGCTTTACTTTCACTCTGTTGAGTTCATAGTTTTGTTAGTTGCACATATAGTTTATACAGTGCGTGGACTTATTATTGAACTATTTCTGTTTCTTTCTTTAACCTTAGAAAGTCTATCCTTGTAATTCTGTATACTTAACATCATATCATGCCTATCTTAGTCCTAGTTCTTTTAGGAGTTTCTGACTGAATAACTTTACAGGAGTTTGAATTTTCTTTTGAAGTCTCTGAAAGGAAGTCTTCCAAAAATAACACTTCACATTCTTGAAATGGCAATTCATTTGTGTTCAGATGTTCTCTGCAAGTATGGTAGTACTCCTGTATGTGACATCTCAGTGTGGAGAATCACATAGTTTATATAGAGAATTCATACAAAAATAAGAAGGATTATCTGGAGTGTAGAGAAAGATAATGGGACATGAATCCTTTCACCTGCAGAGGACTGGAGAGGCTAGTGACACTACTGAGTATGACATGACTATTTGTTGCTCTTTGGAGGTGTAATTATCTCGAGATGTGCCCCTGCAGCTGCTTGTGATTATTTTAGAGAGGTTTCAGAAGTGACTATACTCTCAGCTAAGAAATAGCAGCTGAGCTATGGCATACATACATGCATACATCTAAGCCATTGCAATGTTGAATAAAGCAGATTAATTTAAGACAAACTGAAGGACAGCATGCAACTATCTCTTTACAAAGACACAAAACGTATCATTTTATTATCCTGTTTAAAAGTCAAGCCCCTCTGAAGGCATCTTTTTTTCTTTATATGCATTAATTCATTCAAAGTACATAGTTAAAAAAATTCAAGGCATAACAAAAAACTATAAGTTTTGGAATTTATTACTATAGTGTCATGGTATAGTCATAAGAGTAGCAATCTATACTAAAAACTACTGAAGAAAAAACAAATTATTTCATTACATAAAGATATGTTCACAGTATAGATCATAAAACTTAAACCAAATATTTAAATTGTTCCAGAGAGAGTTACGTATTGATCCTTAAAGAATAATGCAGCATAAAGACTTAATCTATAGTGCTGACAAGAAGTGAAAAAATCAATAGTGGCCAAGAAACTAGATGCAAAAACCTGCTAAAACAATGATACTGTTAAACTAACCAACAGCTAATTCTCACGGTTACAGCTGAAGCAATGAGTAAATACAGTCTTATTATGTTGATATATCTATTTCACAATTCCTTTGCTATCACTGCCAATACTATTCAAATAGGTCAAAAGGAATATGGAATATGTAAGTAACAGTATAAATATTTGATTTAAAGGATATATACTCCTCTATTCCCTCCCATATTCACCAGTTACAGTTCAAACCAATGCAACACAGGATTGTATAGACCCAGAGAAAGAGCATAGCTTATGAACAATATTAACATTTCAAGAAAACTTAGTGCAAATATAGGTTTGAATAACAACTTTAAGGAGATGGATTTCTCCTGGAAGACACTGGGAAACCACCATTAGCATCTCCTTAGGAAATGATCTGGAGGATAAGCAGACTGAAAGGGATAGATCTTATGTTTAAGATCTTGTGTTATGTTAGATCTTATGTATCTTATGTTTTGACTCTAACAGCTGAAATAAAGCATTACACCTAATCCAAAGGAGTGGGAAGTAAAGTCTATGAATCTAAAGAATGTAGACAATTATTTATTCCTACAAGTGCGTGGTTTTGAAGAGATAAAAATGTATATCGAGTATTTCTACACCGCTGCAGGAAAATGCCCGCGCTTGAAGAGTGCAGAGACAAACATTGATTGAACAATGGGCACAAATCTAGGAGAATTAGGTCAAATTTCAGAGCTCTTTCAGGTGTACTTTCCCTAGACATTTATACATGTGATATATGCTAGTGTGAATATTCACAGATATTAGTATATTTTGTATGCCTCTGTTTCCAATGGAGAGATTGTGCTGCCTGTATTCAGCTGTGATATTGTTCACTGCAACCTGCACTTCGCGTGTATAAATGACATAACTGGTATAATAGCAACTGACTGTTACAGTCCAAATGTAGTTTGAAAATCAAAGTACACTTGTTACTTCCATAATCAAATTGTAAATATATAATATAATATATATAATATAATATAATACAATACAATATAATACAATATAGTGCAGAATATAAGGTAATATAATATAAATTATACATATTATGTATATATAATATAACATAATATAATAATAAATGACCACCAAAACAAAATTTCAAATTATGCCAATTAACCATATATTTTCTCAGTTGACACCCTTTCTGCTAACAATATTCTTTAATGAAAAAAGCTTTTACAGTTTATCTGAAACATCCACAACAATTTAGAGAATAAAATGACAAAGGCAGGAAAATATCATGTTTAAATCAAAAGCTTTCTCAGTCAATAGTTCTTCAGGTCATGTATTCTAAAAAATGAAGAATATAGTCTTGCCATTTTGTGGTAATAAAGCTAAAAAACCTTTTGTTTTGACATAAGACAAAGCAATATTGACTACTACCCCATCTCATCCCTGAAGACTCTTCTAGGTGCAGGATGCTTCAGCTTTCCAAGATTAAGACTTGGCAGGAAGTAAGACATTAAAACAATCCTGGTTCTTCCCCTCTTCCCCCCCCCCCCCCCAAAAAAAAAAAAAAGTCATTAAAATTGTATCATTTTTCATCAAAATATATATTGTAGTATAAATGGATGACAAGTGAGAGAAAATGTTTGTTGATCACATTAGAATTTCAAATGTTTAAAAAGTGTCATTAACCTTGCGAATTGCAATATTTTAAACTCTTTTGGCTTGCTCTGGCCTTTCACAAGTAAAAGTCAGACATAAACCAATCTTCATCGTGAAGAATGAGACAAAGAATAATTTAATACTCTCACCAAAAGATTGTCCTTTTTCACTTTTTTAGTCTGGAGTGAGAGAAAAATTGCACAAGATTGGTGTCTTTGTAGGTAAAAGAATTTTGCAGCAAAAGAGCCAACACCATGAAACACTGAACAAAAGCAGTTTGTGACTTACGAATCATAGAAAGAAAAAGAGAACCATGCATGTCAAAACTTCCAGAATGCTCTCTCTCAAGAAAAGGTCTAAAGCCAAGCAATGTCACTACAACTCAAGAAACTGATTTTCTATGATCTGGAAATGATTCTTACTATTTGGAAGCAAGACGTGAATAATAAAAATGATCCATAGTACAGGATAGGAACAATTACAAAGCAGTACAAACTGAGATACATAAGTGTTCAGAGGCAGGGTTTTAAGTGAATACACATCATATTTTCAGGGACGCTGTCCTTTTTTGTTCTACCGTCTGATTAGAAGCTGTATATTTAAAAGTTTTCTGCTCCTGAAATATATATTTGCATTTTAATTTCATAACTTCTAGAAGGTGAATATTGCTTTAGAGTAAACAGGAACAATGTAGTAATCATCTTTTTATTATTCTTATCTTCTAGTCTTGGTAGACACAGCTTTTCTGACTTTTGGGGGAGAGGGTGAATGGTGGGGAGATGTACGGGATAAACTTTGGGCTGGGTGCCAGTTAAAATAGGAATGCTTAAAATGTAGAAACCCTATTGATTTTTGTAAATAATTCCCATATAGCTAACTTAAAGAAAACATTTTGCTGACCATATGCAAGCACTGGACAGCCAGTCAGCCTCAGCTGTTGTTTTTTCAGCAACGGTAAAATATACACTCAATATTAGTGTTTATATCTCCTTGTCCCAATCTGTGAAAGTGTGTGCGCCACTCTCTTGACAAGTCAGGGAGTCCATACATGCAGCAGTGCGGCTCAACCATCCTCTTCCACTCATTTTGTGGTCTATTTCAATGGAATGATCTGAAGTCAAAAAGTACAGAGCTCTCACTGTTTTCTAACCTTTCCTAAGAGATGACCTTTCCATTAGATATGGTATAGCGACCTACACTGCTGGAAGCCTTTTAAAGACGGTTGGTTTGCCATTTCCCAGATGGATTTGTTTGTCTGGAAACAAAATCATTAGCTGTCTACAAGTCAGTTTTTTGCTGTTCCTATCAAAAGCTTTCGAGGCTCTTTAAACGTTGGAAGTTAGCCAGCAAGATTTTATGTTGTGTACAAATTCTGTTTCAGAGCTCAGACCTGAATTCTTTATAGCAAGATTACTGATATCTTGACTGCTCAGTCTCTGTGGGAGTGAGACTCTGGTCCATTCCAGGAAAGGAAAGGAGGGGTGATCCTAACTGAGATTAACCATCTCCATTTAGGAGAAACTTGAGTCTTGTCGTATTACCATAGTCACCTAAAGGTTGCTGTTTTAACTACTTGAGCTTAAACTCTTTATTTGTTCTTTCTTTCAAAGTGTATGATTTTATAGGAGTCCAGAAATATATAATTATTTTTAAATAAAATACTCTGATTTGCTGTTTATCTTGTTTTGCATGCTATTTTGATAACTTCCTGCTTATTCTCTCAACTACTCTCTTTTAGAGAAAAAAATATTTTAAAATTTTTCACTTCTATTATATTTTTAGTTATAGAAAATTTAAATATCATTGTTCATGTATAGGAAGCTGGGGAAACAAAGTCCTAAAATTGACAGTTTTGTTCAAAGGTACTAAATGAGCACACTTGGGCCTCCTACAAGTGTAACTAACCATAAGAGCTCCCTGAGAAATGGTGGTAATGGACCCTGGGTGCCTGGTTTTCCTAGGAAAAAAAAACAGAAGAGATAACTGAGCCAGGTTGTGGTTTATTTCAGCACAGAAGCACAGAACAGTTGAGGTTGGAAGGGACCTCTGGAGATATCTAGTCCAACCCCCCTGCTCAAGCACGGTCACCTAGACAGGATTGCATCCAGGTAGGTTTTGAATATCTCTAGAGAAGGAGACTCCATAATCCCTCTGGGCAACCTGCTCCAGTGCTCTGTTATTCTCACAGTGAAGAGGTTTTTCCTTGTATTCCAGTGGAAAATGGTCTCTAAACACAGAACGTGCCTCCTGCCCTCTATAGGAGTGATTAAAGAGGGTGGCACAGAGACTGGCTAGGTCAAAGCCAGTAAAGAGCTTACCTCCCTAAAATGTATTCTCTGATGACCTTTGCATCTTATACTTCCCGGAAACTATAAAATGGCTGGAAGAGATCAGAGATGGAATCTATTCTCCATAGAAGATTTCTATCTACATTTCTAAAAGGAAACCACAGCTAGTAGATGTATATATCTTAATTTAAGTCATTGCGCACACACTCATTTTCTCAGCATTCTTAAAAAAAAAAAAAAAAAAAAAAAAAAAAAAAAGAATGCACAAAAATTTTAGTGGAAAATTTTAGTGGTTTGGAAGTGTGATGTGGGTTCTCTTGCTCATTGTTCCTTACAAGTTAAGAACTAACATTAAATAAAGGTGACAAGTTCAGAAGAAAGCAACACAAAGCAAATATTTTTGACATTGTGTAGTTAGTTCCACAGTTCTAGCTGTAGAACTCGCTGGCCCAAGATGTGTAAGTGCTAAAAAGCTCCAGGAAATCAAGGGGCAACTGGAAAAAAAGACATGAAAAACAGGAAAGGCTGTTTAATTCAAAGATATTGCCAGTATTTGAGAAAGTAACTGAGATGTCAGTTGTTGAATGCTGAGAGAATAGTCTGAAGAACTGTTACTATTTACTTGCCCTGTTTTTATACAAGCTGAAATTTGTTCCTGGAATCTGATTTTTACCATACTCAGATAAATGAGCCTTTGGTCTGATCCATTATAGACAGTGATACATTTTCATACTTTTGTTTATCCTTAACAAAAAATAGTATAATCATTAACAAAAACTGGCTTCTTGTATGCACATTCTGTCGGTGACATTTAACACATTGCCTCATGATAAGTGTGTGTGGCCAATAATGCTTCTCCATGGTGTAAATCAATTTATTAGGTCTGTGTTTTTCATGTTCTAAAGTATTTTCATTTTTAGGGAAGAAAAAAAGAAACAGGATTATCTGGGCCCATTTATTGTCCATGTGACAGTGCTCATAGCTTCAAATATTTTTTTTTCAATGGAAATACAATAATTTCTTCATTTTGAGTTGGAACCATTCCCAGCTTTGTATATCCTTAAATAACAAAACTGTGAAAATAGAATTGTTCAAAAGGAAAATCTAGAGTGCAAAGAACTTTTAGTTACATTTTTACTAGTTTAATTTCAATATTAAAGAAAATGAGCTAGCAGAAATTTTGATGTCTTGTTCTAAGAAAATCATGCACCTAAGCTACTTGGAAAAGTTTTGAAATTGAAGAAGGTGCCAATAAAAATAATTTCTTATTATCATTCTTTCCTTGAAACTGCAAGAATGACAATTTTCTGAGGTACTTCTGTGTGGTGATTCTTGAATAAATTCCGTCTATCTTGTGCAATCTCTTTTACAGTCATATTGGAGTATGAATATTAGTGTGATTTCAAGAATAAGTGACACAGATGTATGTGCAGTAAAGGGTAGACCACAATTTTGTTGCAGCAACATTTTGTTTTTGTCGATTTGAGTTCAAATCTCACTTTCCAAACTGAAATGATTATGCCAATCAAACATGCATTTTAGTATAATCCTCCTGATCAGCAATATCTACTCTAGAGAGAGCCAGAGCTACAATATCTGCAAAGGTCCTAAGCCATCAACACTGCTATAAATCCTTTAGTGAGCTCCTTGACTCCTTGGTTTATACTTCAGGGCATCTCATCAAAGTGTCATCACAGTGTTAAATAAAAGCTGAATTTGGGATACATACTTATTGATACGACTTGTTAATTCATTTCTAATATGAGCAAATTCAATCAGTAAGAACTTCAAACCACGTGACGGCGCACAAGCTTCATTGAATCCGTAGCTCTGTGTGATGCCTTACAACAGCCTTGATGGTTTACAGTGCATGTGAGTTTCTCTAGTCTCAAGAACAGGTCCAAAACTGATTGTTTAACTGTTGATATACATAAGGAAATATTTGTATATGACAATGTATGTAATTGTATACATTAAATACTTTAAAAATCAACTGGATATTTTAACCATGGAATCTTTTGATACCACAAGTTTTGAGTTGAGGTTTAGGAAATTTGTTTGGGTCTTTTTTAGGAGGAAATTCTCCAAAAAGCTTTGGAGATAGAGCCTGAATCTTCACATTAAAATCTTGAACCTTCTTGTACTAAAAGGCATTACCTGCCATTCCATTAAACGTAGAATGTTTAAAATATGACCTGCCTTCTTGGAAACATGAACGTCCAAAAAAAGAAAAAGAAAAAAAGGGACTCCAAGAATGTCATCTATAGGGCTAATATATGTCAGTAAATTACCTGCAGGTGTATGTCTGGTTCTGCCATTACTCTGCCAGATGTACTATGCATCAAAGCCGATGTAAAGATTAACACTAATGGATAGATTAACACTAATGGATAGAGATGTAGGCTGCAAGAAAAAGAAAGCATTCAATGTTTTGTTGCCTGAGGACTAGCTTCTCACTACATACCCTCACTATCTAGAGTTTATTCCTCCCCTTTTAGGTCTTACTTTATCCAACTTAAAGGCTTCATTTTTAGCTTATCTGTCTGAAGTAGCTATCTTAACTTTCTCAAAATTAAGGTGCATCAAATTAACCCACTGACGGCTCTTTGCCATAACTATATTGTGTGGGGGTGTTATGAATGGGCAATTTGAATCCTTTTTCCAGAACAATTCGTTACGGCTCTCACATAGGTAAGCATAAACACTCTATAGATTCAGTATGCTGATTTTATGAGTTCACTTTGAGATTATGGAAAATGTGATTATCATCTGAGTTGTCTATTCATTGAAAGCTCAGTCTATTGGGGAATGTTAGTACTATTTGCCACAACAGAAGCACTTGCACTGGTTACTTCTGTAGCCAACTACATTTAATGATATTTATTGGTCTCAAAAGAACAGAGACCTAAATAATAAAAGTATTTATATAAAATTAAGTCTAAAAAGTGGGTTTGACCATAAATTATAAAGGTTTTATTGCAGCTTTTCTTCTGTTTCTCCTAAAACTCATAGGCTGTGATATACATGAAACATGCTAGAGAGAATGAACATTACCAATGAAATCAAATAAAACTTTTTAAAAAAAAAAAAAAAAAAAAGAAAGAAAAGGAGCTAGGAAAGAGTAGATGGGACACCAGCAGATAGTGGAACACTAACCTAGGTGTTAGGATATCTGCTTGCAATTTCCAGCTCTTCTGTACTTTTGGTCTCCACCCTGGGCAATATACCAACTTCTCTGAGATTCAATACTTTACCTGTAAAGCAAAAATAATAATCCCCTACTTTGAAGAGTAGCTGTGAGAACAAATACATTTAAAATTGTGAGGGTCTCTGTGATAGCTATATTACACTTTCAGACAAAAAACATTTCACAGAACTGCAGAAGTAAGACATACAAGACAACATCATGTTGAGTTTGTCAAAGGGTCTTATCTTAGCCTCCAATATGCAGAACCATATTAGTGTTAAATTTCTAGTAAAATTAGAAATTTCTAGTAAAAATACTAATTGGTATACATTGAACTAATTAGATATTTAAACACAGGTATATTTGCTTTGAAAATTTGTCATTGTTTCATTACAATCAATCTTTAAATATGTCGATCCCCATATATCAAAATCTTCTAGAGGATAAGGATTCAGTTTTCTTCTGGTACGTGATTGTTCACCTTCCTAGAGTTTATTTTTAGGAAGTTTTCATTAATATTCCATTCATTTTTTTCTTTCCTTGGTTTCAGTTCAGTTTTTTTTCATAATAACCTCTAAATCCTATTCTAAATAGTTATTCATCAGACTTGGTTTCTACGTGTTTCAAATATTCATAGACCTTTTACTTTTCTTTTTTTGTTCCCTACTCGGACTGTTATACAGATTATACTCTTCAATTTTTTCTTTATAGAGGTCTTCTAGTTTTCTTATTTTAATTACTTTCAATTTATCAATATATAATTCTAACTCTGAAAACAGATACTAAAATTGGTTAAATTCCAATAATTTGATAATTTCTATGTAATTATATGTGATTACAATAATAAAGATAAAAATGATAAAATAATTATTTTTTAAAGAATAAATTATTTCCTGTATCTAACCTATCTACTAATCATCATAGAATATATCTTATTGCAACTCTTTCACTCAAATGGCTTTGGGAATGTGATTTATTTCTTACTCAGAAGTCTGCCATTTCTTTGAAACATTGTCTGTATTTTCCTTTAAAAGTCAGTAGCTTGCCTTTTTATCACATTTTGGGTGCATCATAACAGAAATAATAAATAACCATAATTGACAGTAGCATATTCTGAAGGCTAATTCAGTCCCCTTCTTGGGGACTAACCTCAATTATTATCATTTTTTAAATGATGAAGATATTTGTGAAAGCAGAGGCAGACTGAAACCACAAAATTGTTCCCATGGGTCACAGAACACCTAACAGATAACAAAACCTTCTGCTTACTCTCAAGTCAGCCCCTAATTGAGAGGATGTTTTAAAACTGTACAGCATTAGAGAAGCTAGGATCTTTCAAATTAAAATGTTCCTGACAATGAAATCCCTTTTCAAATTCAAAGACTTTTTTGGTGTCTCTGCTATTTTTCTTATTATCTTTCATTCTGGCACCACAAAATTCTTTAGTCTAGAAAGCATTAGGGAACAAAAAGGTATGAGAAGAAGCTTCAGCATAAATAACCCAATGTCGATGATTATGATGACAGTTGAAAAATGAGTACTGTATTGACTTTGATGACCTACAAGGAAAATTCAATGTCTGTGGCAATCAGTTTTGTAAACAGCTGAAGATTAAAAACTGTATTTAAAAAAAAATAACTTGACTCTTATCTCTCTTCCTGAGACACCTGTCTCTGTATCATATCTGAAATCCAAAGTTGCATTTCCCATTCCAGACACAGCTATGTATAAATATATGATCTCAAATTCAGCTACTTGATTAGATTAAAAAAGGGGGGAGGGGGCATTTCCACAAGAGGTCTTTATCCTCTAAAAAATAGCAAACTATGCGAAGAAAACTATAGTAAACTTTATGATATATGGCAATCAGACTTGTTTGAACTGCAGTCTTCAGATCTGCTGTTAATATAATTACGGTGCTTGTCAAACAATACGTTTCATGACTCAGGTCTTATGAATCAGGTTAATTGTGGTGTTCGTAGCAAGCAGGACAGAATTTTACACACGCCTTCTAAATTGTCACTTCATCAAATCTGGTGTTTCACAAAAGAAAAACTATATATAGGGTCACAGCTAAAATACTGGAGACAAGACCAAGTGTTTCTAGTCTAGTCCTGTACATTTTATATAAATCTATTCACTTAACTTTTTTCAGTTTAAATCCAAATCTGGCCATGTTAGTCAATCATGGCAACTATGAATAGCTAAAAATCCCAAACATATTAGGTGTAGTTGACATCAAATTGTTTCTTTTGGAGTAGAAAAAAACATCATAGTTGTAGTCTTTATGTCAGTTATCCATACAGACTGAACTTTTTTCAGTAGGGAGGAAAATCTTCCTGAGGCGAAATGATGGAATATTAGATGTAATGAACATTGGTCCTATTCTATCCAAGCTTTCTGGGCAGGAAACAATTTAATTCTCATATTTATATGATGGATAGCCTGATGAGGGCTTGATTCATAAAAGTACTAGAAGAACCCTCACAGGCTCCAGAAGAAATATAAATTAGTGCCATAGAGTTTAGTTATATTCATAAACATGATATCAAAAATATGTATCTGGCATCCTTTCATAAATTTAAGATAGTTTATGGTAAGGTAAACAGTAATTTCTTTAGGAACTCCTATATCACAAGAATTTATAAAAGCAAACCCTAAATCAAAGAATTAATGCACTTCTATTAAAATTATAGCACAATTTAAGCTGGGATGGATGTCTAGAGGTCATCTAGTCAATTTTCCTGCCCGAAACAGTGCAAATTTCAAAGCCAGATTGGGTTACTGAGGGCCATGCCCAGTCAGATTTTGAATATCTCCAAGAACAGAAATGCTACAGATCTCTTGGCAATCTGCTACAGTATTTAAGTACATTATTTGTGATCCTTTTTTCTTCATAGACAATTGGAATTTCTTTTAGTGAAGCTTTTAATCATTGCCATGTGTCTTTTTGTTGTCTCTCGTCAAGAGGCTTTCATCTACCCTCTCCTGTAGGTAGTAGATAACTACAGTGATGTCTCCCTTGATCCTTGTCTTTTCCAGGTTGAACAAATATGGTTCCCTCAGCCTCTCTCCGCGTCTTGTGCATCAGCCCCTTAATCTTCCTAGTGGCCCTCACCTGCACTCTCTTCTGTTTGTTGATGTCTCTCTTGCACCAGGAGGCTAAAAGAGGGACACAATACTCCAAATGTGGCCTCCAAAACGCTGAATACAGGCATATAATTACTTTCCTTGTCTGGTGGTATAGGCTTTTGCAAACTTAGCTCAGGAGAAGGTTAGCTGCAGTCATCACTTTTCATCAACACTTACATCATTCCTGACACAAAGGTGAATATTCATAGAATATTTCTCTTTTTTCTTTTTTTTTTCTTTTTTTTTTTAATAAAAAGAAGAATTTATAAGAATATCATGAAGTGTGATCTAACAGGAGTCTGTAATTACAAAGTAAACCTGGGACCTGAGTGCGCTGAGACAAAGTACACTGGTCGAGGAAGGCAGCCCCAGTGCAGCTCAGATCCTTTGATGCTCACTCACCCTCTGGAGCTCCGCTGGTGTGTGTGTGTCGGGGGGGTGAGGGGAGGGCACTTTGCTGGGACAGAGGCTGCTGCCAGACCCCGAGCCACCCCCCCAACCACCCGCCTCCCCCAGCCCCAGCCCCGGCCCCACCGCAGCCCAGCCCGGCGCCGTCAGTCGCTGCCCCCCCCCCCCCCCCCCCCGACGCCGCAGCGGTGCCGCCTCCAGCTCCATCACGGCTCGTCCCGGCTCTGCCACGGGACCCTCCGGCCTTGGCCCAGATCCCGCGGGGGTGCCCGACGCCCCTCCGGGGCAGGGGCTGTCCCGGCTCCCCCGGGGCCCTGCGCCATCGGGGCGAGGGGGCCGGCTGGGGCCGCCAGGACCGGCGCTGCCCCGCTGGCACCCCCGAAGTGCTGCTGGCCCTGAGGCACTCTGAAAAACTTGTGTTTTGTGTATTATGATCCATTAATATATATTTGCTACAATTTGATATCCAACATCTTTATTTTCACTTATGCTTAATAACACACAATTAAACATTTTAATGGTTAGTAGCGTATACACTCATGAAACTGATTTGGAATTGCGTATGCAGATTTATTTTTAAATTGAAGAAATTGCTTGCTGTGTAAGCCCATCTTTTATTAAAGACATTTATTGTAGAAGAGCAGCCATAACTGAAAATAACAGCTTTTAGCAGAGCAGTTGTATCTCAGAATGAGCAAGAGTGACCATGAAACATGTTAATGGGGCAGTTGCACCATAGTGAGGTTGTGCTATGTTGAAAGAGTTAAAAGAAATGGCTAACACCGGACAAACACAAAATATGAAGAGAACGTAAAAAAGGAGGTAGAAATCAACCAGGCCACATGATTTCTTGTCAATAAATCAGGATTTTTAATAGTTGTGGCTACATTTTGGGAAAAGACTGTTGAATATTATCCTGTTTATTTTTCTGTTGTCAGTTGTCTTTTTATCCCCTAGGTATTTCTTTGTTAAGCCAGTTAATGTATGGCTTAGAGGTAGATAAGATTATTTTATCGAATAACACACTTTCCCCCCCCCCCCCCAAATTTTGTCAGATTTCTAGATAAGAACTTAAGACAATAGCAGTGTAAAGATTCCTAAATTTTGAACCCAGACATTCTGGCAATGTCCCTGGAGAAATACTGCACAGAGGAACAGATGATCCTGCTTTGGCACAAGATGATGTGCTAAATGACTACATCAGTTTCTTACAGACTGTTTCTTTCTATTATTATTATTCTTTATTATTATTATTATTATTATTATCTTATTTCTGTGGATAATGTGGGTCACTCCAGAGAAAGATTTGTAATTTACCAGGTATGTATTCATATGTTTCCTCAAGTACAAATAGAGAGTGTAACCATCTGAAACCAGAAAACATTGTCAGGGGCTGGGGTTGGGAGGGAGTCTGTCACATTTGTGTTATAATTGACCCAAGACAGTGATTCTGTTTTCTTAACCTCTTGTACTAAAAAGTCTATGGAACAGCAAAAAACAATATATACCAGAAAGATGCACATACTGACTTCACCCAGGGGCTCATATGCTAGTTTAATACATGCAAAATAAATTCTATTAACACAGTTCTCCTACTTAGTTGTTAATATGTTCTAATAAGTTAATTGCATCCCCTTCTCACCTTTCCTAGACTCATTCAACACCATCTAACTAGCTGGAAAGAATAATAGCCAGTTTGACCTGACTCAGTGCTGCAGTGATCAGAGGAACTTACTGTGATACAAACAGACGACTGGTATAGAAATAGTGCTAGTTTTAGGAATAACTGACCTGGCATTCATCAGCCTGGGTCAGAGTTTAGACAGTTTACAAAAATGAATCAGTTATTCAAATAAAAGTAACTCTTCCAATGAGTTATGTTTAATAATATCCAAACATATTAGACAGATGATTACAGATGTTATACACAAGCTATAAACATGTAGGCTTTATGGGTGAAACACATTCCATGAGTGGCATGTCTCGTATTATCAGATGCATAAAATGATTTACAGGAGAAACACTTTATCTTTAATTAACTCTAATTTCTTTAATCACATTGCCAATTAGTATTTAAAAAAAAAAAAAAAAAGAAAGAAAGAAAAAAAAGAGCATAGATTAACACCAAGGTATTTATTCATTTATTTAAAGTCATTTTCCCTCTTCAGTAATTTCCTAGGAAATAATTTTTATGCTAACTGCTCTTTTTTTGCACTACATAAACACTACAAATAAAGCTAATTGTCTGACTGCAGATGATCATTGCTGTGCCCTTGGAGGTGTATTGCAGAGAGAGGCAGTTGTGGCCTCTTTCGTGATCTAAATTTGGCTACTCTAAATCCAAAGCTGAGTTGTGCAGCAGGCACCCACTGGGTATAATTTATCACCCACAAAATGAGTCCTTGTCCTCAATGTCTTAACTGACTGTCTACCTAAACCTGTCTGAGACCTCTTTAAGCCACTGAGGTATTAGCATTGTCAATTGATACCTGTTGACTTGTTAACTAAGCAACCACATTTTAGATACCCAGCAAAGCTTTATTTGAACCCAGTTGCTGAAGTGAAGGTGTATGTTACTTTTAATCCTGGTGCAATAAGCAACAAAGAAGTGTAAAAAATCTGTGCAACCTCTTTCATAATATTTTCCAGTGATCGAGTGATCTCCAGATCTTCCACCAACCATTATAGAAAACTGGCATCATTTTGTAACAGATTGGCATTTTGCTAAAATTTCATTAAAATCATCTCTGCATCAACTGCACCATATCTTGCTTGTCGTATTTCTGCTGCTGTAAATTAAAATTCCTGCAAAGAATAATTTAATTTTGTAGCAGGTACTCTGTTATAACCTCTTTTAAACTTTTTAAAACTATGTTAATACTACATGTTTCCTGGAAAGCCACAAAATGTATGATATGTGCCAATTTTAATTTTCAAGCCCACTTGTCTTTGTAGTCATTAATTTCTTCAACCCCAAAGTAAATTATTAAGGTTCTTAAACATTCAAAAATATAATTAATATGATTACTCAGAATAATTTTATATGAAACACTGTTTAACACTGTTGGCCTTACAAAGATAATAGAATTCAAAGTATGATCTGACTAGCTTTCTCTAATGATAATGTTATCCTTAGGTGTTTTTTTTCATTATTATTATTATTATTCTGTCAGGATTAGATCTGTAGATATAAACTGTCCCAGAAATCCTTCTCAGCTTTGTCATTATTTATAAGTGATGGATTCCATAATTTCCATTCCCAGGTGAAGCTTTTCATTTCCCATGTATTTGAAGAGCAATACAAAAACAAAAACTATATTTCCTACAACAATGTTCCTGTTGGAACATTCTAGACAACTCCTGCCCAAATAAGATCAAAATGTTGGAAAGGAGAAGGTAAAGATCTGAGTTTTGGCATTTAGTTCTAGAGAGTGTAGAGGTCATTTTAACTTTTTCTTTAAAAGAGTTCCAGGTACATAGAGAGAATTCTGAATTCTGTTTCTACCCTCCTGAGATTCATCTTTGCACTTTAAAATTCCATATTTCCTAAATCACTGCCTGGAAAAGTCGCATCACTGTGGTAGGCAATCACTGAAGTAGCCTGAGGCTATACTAACAGAGCTTTGAAGATTAAAAGTGTAACATTGAACTTGATGTGAATGTAAGAGGGGAGACAGTATAGCATATGGAGTACTGTCACTGAACCTTTGAAAAAAAATGTCGTAGCTATGGTAGAAGTGTGGCAAATGCATTGAGAAAACTGCATATTGCTCTTCCAGAAGCACAGCAAGAGTTACCCAAAGTGATCTTCCAGACACCTGCATCTGCATCAGCTCAGAAAAATTCCTCTCTCTCCTTCTTCCTGTGCGAAGCATACTTACATGTTAGGGGTGCAGAATACTGTACCATGTTCTAGGATTTTATACAATAGCCATTGCTATATAAAAGTCACCTCATGCTGTGATTCAGAAGTGTTTCTGTTCAAAATAAAGTTCTAAAATTTAGTAGAGATAATTAAAAAAAATAGTTATCATGGGTAGTTGATGAGCTGGTTTTGGACTTTTTTCCAATCTTGGTCAAAATGGCTTAGACACCATTCACAAGATCACTTAGGCTGGCCACACTAAGCAATGATTTCCTGCAGCAAATTTCTGCATGCTATATAGATAGGGAGAAGGCAATATTAACTGAGGATCCAGACACCTGCAGACATATTTTGCCAACAATAACATGTACAGCTCCAAATTTCAGCTGGCTATTCAGATTTCTGCAGTACCTTAAAAATTCGTTTTCTGTGAATAGCTCATAATCTGTAAAGGAACCTTTTGTACCAACAGCCAAATGAACAGTCTGAAAAGTGATTTGAGAATTCCTTGCGGACAGCATTACTGGGACTGGAAGAAATTTCTGTTCATAGTCTGGAGAGGTTCTGCAGCACCTGAGGTGGAATCCAGAATGGGAAGGCTGGCTGTATGTGAGTAATCCCATGTGAGGCCTGATGCTAAATTATTTTTGTGGGCAAAACTCCCTGTGAAGTTGAACACATTCTTCATAAGGAATTCAAGTTTCTGACACAAGAAAGCAAATTTGCCATTTAAAATTTATAATACTACTCTTGCCAACATCACAACCCTCTGATCAAGCCAAAATAAAATCAGCAGATATTGTAGTGAAAAGTATTGAAATATTTTTTCTTATGAGTCACACCCTTTCTTCTCTTCACTTCTCTCTATATCTTCAAAGTGTAGTTTATGTATGAAGTATCAGTTTTCCATTATCTTCCATTTTGAGTTTTTGGGCAACTTATACTTTGATGTGTTTGCCTTTAGCATTTATTTTCTCTCTCTCTCTCTTTCTCTTTTTTTACTGGTTAACAGTGCTGCCATACTTCCTTAGAAGAGAATTCTGTTGCTTTCTTTCCAAGTTGAAGTAGAAGAGATCAAAACGTAGCTGGCTTTCACGTAAGGTACGTTGGCAGCAATAGAGGGTTATATTAACTCAAACACAGGCTACACACCTCATTTCAGTGCAAATAGGTGCAGTGAATAATGGTGTAAAGGTTATTAATGTTGTCATCATTTCAAATTTCAAATTTCAAGAACACTTTTCCCAAGTTTCCTTTATAAAGCAAAATCATAGCTATCGGATAATATGTCTTTATTTTACTGAAATGCTACAATTTTAGGGGCAAAGAACTTGATTCTGACAGATGCTGAATGTCATTTTTTTTTTCAGGTCATTAGTTGTTGTGGATGCTGAGTGTCTTTGCAAGGGATGCCTAATACATTATAAGATCAGCCATAGTAGTGTTGTTGCAGTAAGCTCTTGGAGTTTCTGTCATATATAGACAATAGAAAAATGCAATAAAAGTTTATCTAAAATTGGATGAAATATAGCAACCTAGTCAGCTTTAATAGTGGCAGTGGTGAGTCAATTTTAAGTCATAGTTGGAAGGATTCTAGCACTAAAATTGAAAAAGTTTTGGATCAATATAGGTAAATAAGAACACAGTAGACTTTTCAGAAGAATAGACCTCTCAGTTTTAACTCTATGAAAAATAAAGGAACTGGATTGTCAAGATTACTCTGTTTAGTGGGCCCTGCAAAGTCTTCCAGTGTTCTAAAAACTATTTATTCTCTTTAGGGGAGAAGTGCAAAGCAGCGATGGCTAGCTTTTTTATTTTCATTATACTTGTTTTCTGTATGCTTGATTGCTCTATACAATGCCATTCCCTTTAATACTCAACAATCTGGCTTGCAATTTTAAAAGCATCATTCACAGTAAATAAATGTATCTGTCAGATCTCAGAAAGAAATACAAATGTGCTGTGCTTTCTATGAGAGAAATATACAATTGAAAAACTCCCCAAAGTGATTTTCTCCCAGGTCCATCATATACACATATTTAATGGGCTTTTTGGCCCAGACAACTATAGTTAGTTCTTGGGTTTTTGTATTACCAATTCTGTATAGTATAAATGGGAAGTAAATCTACTAGAATAATGACATGAACTTCAAACCATAAAATAAATATAAAAATAAAAAAAATGCTATTTCTTTCCTTTCTAAAATAAATTTTAAGTCTCCTTGATCCAAATGTGTGCAGAATGCACAGAAGAGCAGCTGGCTTCCGGGTCCATAATGCATATATGCTTGGGATGTATATGAATTGTAGTGCATCTGAGCCATTCTCGCAGCTGGTAATCAATTTAAGGAACGAAAAGAAAAGAAAACAAAAATCCTAACTAGTTTTGGATCCATGCTACATTAAATTGAGAATAAAATTGAACTCAAGATGATGGTGATACTGCCCTCCTCTGAATATGAATTCATAGAAAACACTGAACTAATAGCTCTTGGCCCTCTGGAATGAAAAAAAAAAATAAAAAAAAAATAAAAGGTCTATGAATACTACGATGTTCTCAATACTTTTGATTTTAGATTCAGTTTTTCACCATTTTCATTAAAGTTGTGTTCTGTGTTTCTAAAGACAGTCTTCTGTATATCTGCATTCAGGGAATTTCCACTGCACTGTTGCCTTGAGCAAGGAGAATTGGTGCCTATGAAACAGGAAATGGATTTGGTGTCCTGAATCCTTCAGTCATACTAGGAACCACAAGGCTCTTGGGAATACATAACCATGACCTTAATCCCTGTCAAGAATCTGACCAAACCCAACAAAAGCAGCCACCGTTTCTTCACGACCTCTACAGTGCTCGGTCACCGCAGTAACTGAGCAAATGTTAGTGGCCTTACTCTCAAAGACACGATGGGAAGTAGTTACCTCTCTTTTGCAGATGAGGGTCTGAACCACAGGGGCAGGTGAAAACCATGAAGTAGTGTGGCGCACGCTAACCTTTACACACCTAAGAAGCCTTATTTAGCTAATGAAAGCAAAGCACACATTTGAGGATTTGACTTCCCAGAAGTCATACAGCTGTAGCAAAGTTGAGTACTAAAGCCCTGTGGCTCCTGAGAGCTGGTGAAACGCATTAACCACGGGTTCCTCTTCCCCTTTTGCATGTATGCAGGCAAATCTTTACAGGACCAAATCTTTTCAAAAAATTCTTTAAATCCACTGAATTGCTTGTCTGTCAGTTATTTTATAACCTTAGGAACAGAGTTTGATTCGTGCTAGAAACCACATACAAAATTAACAGGCAAAGAAAAACAGGGAAAATCTTAATACGTAAAGTAACACTGTCATGTTAGTCATTTTTATGTTATACTTTGCTCTCACTTTGCAGTGATAGGAAAAGCATATATGTCTTGCTATGTATGTCAGAAGTAACGACTTTCTCAAGATCATTTTCTCTCTCTTTTTATTATAGAATTAAATGATATGGATGAATAAAAAAATATTACTCTTTTTTTTAAATAAACATCACGTAAAGGTAAAATCTACGAAGTTTCAGATATTCCTGAAAAGCTACTTTTACCCATATTTGATCTAAGCCAGCGAAAAGGTTTGGGCAAATTAATGATTAGTAGGTTTTATATCGGGTGAGATAGGTATGTCTGTCCCTCCTACCCACATTACAACATTACATGCCAAATATATATATATATATGTATATATATATATATATTTTACAAATAATTATCTTAGTTCAAAACTGTTTAACTTAAAATCAATTTGCTTCTGGCAATTAGTGTCTCAAACCCTTCAAGATGTACTGAATAATTACACTGATGAATTTTCATAGCTATCAGGAGCTTACAGGTCACTTGGCACTCAAAGATTAGATCAGAAAAACAGTATCTGAGTATATTCATAGCAAAAATTGTTTTACTTATATTTGCCCATCAGGCCTGGAACACAGCAGGTCGTATGTAGAATATATGAATTCTTTCCATCAGGAGTCTCAGCCCCACCAAAAATCCTCACTTTCTGAGATCAGCTTTGCTTTAACAACTGATTGATTAGAAGGAGTAAGAAAGAGAACAGAGTATCTGGATTTTCAGCAGAAAGAAACGGTAGAGATTCAGATATAGCAGATTCAAGATTAAAAATGTGTAAGCACTAAGAAAAAATAATTGACTAAACTATATGTAGCAATGACATCTTGTAACTCCTAAGAAACATATATCTGACCTTTTCCATGTTCTTCCCTATTGTTTTCTTTTTCCTGCTTCTTATGTTACTTTGTCCTTTGTGTGTTTTCAGAGGATCACATCATCTCAGATTCCCAGGTATACTACTGGATTGTTTGAAGATGGTCTGTAGTACTATGACCTGTTCTCCTGGTGTGCTTTTTCTTGCTTTTGACCTGTTAAGTCAGTGTGGAAAACATGGGTTAGGACTTGTAGTAAAAGGATTTTGTTTTTTGCTGTTTAAATTTAACTAAATATTTCAAACTAATATTAATTGGAAAGCATAATATTTACTTATCTCCTGATATATAAAAGTGCAAATGAATTCCCATATGTAGCTGCTAGAAAGGATACAGGGATTTATTTTATTTTTTTTACTTTATAGCACTTTTATTAAGAGAAATTACGTAACAGAAAAAATATTTTAAAAATTCGTAGTAATCTGATCTATAAAGAGTTTGCTTTTGTTGGGTAATGTTACAAGTCAAATTATAGACTATAATAAGCTGTGTTTAAAGAGGGACAATTTTAGGCCAAAAATGTGGCCTGCAGAAATTTTTCTCTGTATTTTTAAGTACCAGAAATTCTATAACATTTCCTCTCTTCTTCCTTCTAAATACTCATCACCTACAAGTCTCCTAAAAACAAAAAAATCTAGTCTTCTCCTGTGATGCAGTAATCTGAAAGCACTACAGACTTTAAAGTATTAGCAGTACAGTCTGAGTTTCCAAAGAAGATCTTGTTGGAAACCTCTGTTATCCTAGAAATAATGTTTTTCTGTTGCCAGCAATTTCAAGCAGCTGTGGCCATCAGTGAGATAATTCTTTTACGGTTCTCAATATGAAAACTGCCACAAAAGTGATGTTCTCAGAATTAATCCAGCACAGCCCTGGTAGCAATAAGACTAAAGCTTTACCAGTAGATTAAACCAGTCAGGAACCATTCCCTGGCCCAAGATCATTGCTAGTCACCCCCAGTGATGGCTTCCTCTCTGCATCTGTGTGTAAATTATATTCATTCAGTTGTAGTTTGGTTAGTGGACTCTGGAGGCTTACAGAGATACAGAGTATTCAGACCTAGTATTTCTCCAGCAGACCCTGATGCTGCTTCCTCCTTTGTTCTCTGCCGTTCCTCTCCACGGGGTGAAGCAGATGCTTATGATATTTGTGTTGAAATAGGAGCTACAGAAACTTATAACTGCTGTAGAAACTTATAACTGCTCAACTTCATGTCAATGCTTCAGTCTCTGTAGGCATCACTATACTTCCAAATGAATACATGATGCTTTGGAATTTTACAGCATGAAATAGTTAAGTACAAAATTCTTGAAACTGCAAAGACCTAATTGTGGATATTGGTGGGTTAAAACAGTTGATTGACAGATACATCTTTTCCAGAGCTATCTTCCCGCTGTAAGCACTAAGAGGTTTCTACTGTATAATAAAAATAGGGAGCAGAGAGGGAGTTTTAGTTTGCTACAGTAAATGGGAAACATAAAATCAAAAATAAAAACATTGTAGTCTGAAGCTTTTTAGAAGGTGCTATAAACAATAATGAGCAGTACAAATATATATATATATATATATATATATATATATACACACACACTGATATATAAATAACGATTGACAGAGCAATCTTAAGAAGTTATTTGGACTTCAAACTGACCTGCAGTAAAATGGTTCAATTTAAGAAATGTTGAAGAAGTTCAGATGTAAATAATTAAAAGCATAAAATTCAGTAACAAAATGGTTAGCAAATAAAAATGAACTAAGCATTCTTGCATAATTGCATTTTGGTGGAGCAGATAATCATGCTATTTTTTTCCAGCTAAAACCAAATTTTACTCTAACTTCTTAATATTTCTAGGGCATATCCCACACTATATTCATTCTATGCAGCCATCCCAGATGATTTTCATTTATAGTAAGCCCTATTGTCAGTGTAAAGAGGTGTTACTTTGTAGTAAATGCAAGAGTAAGCTTATTTTAAACTTCCTAAGTAGAATGCAGGATGAACAAGCACAAACATTTTGAAATTGCTTCATTTATTTGTGGGGAAAAAACCTCTTTATCAAGAAAAGAAATATAAATGCTAGAGCTAATAATCTTCTGTCATCATAAATTGTATGAAACATCTTAGAGTACTGAGAATTAGAGAAAGAGAGATACTACTTTTTTGTACAATATTGCAGAGATAGAGTAAATGCATTGAGCAACTAATAACAAAATTGTAGCCATATTTTTACTCAAGGAACAAATGCCCTTATTTTGTCAGTGTTCTTGTGATTGGATCAAGGATATCAAGACAGAAAGCACAGCTGCCTTTAAGCATCTTTGGAGCCTTATAGGGCTTTCCGTAAGCCAGTTGCCTACGCATATGTCAGCAGCTCATAGCTCCTCTATGCTGCTTCCCCTAACTTTGTAAGGAAAATAATAACCGTCTAGAGTCTTAGCAGTGTCCTTGACATATTCTGATCTCTTACCTGCACTAAAATTCAATCCTAGGCATTTTGAGATAGCTGACAACCACTAGGGATGCTCTACATGACCTGGATGGCTAAGAAGAACCTCATTATAACTAAATATTTAAAATGCAATATAAAAATACATTTCATGCATCAGACTTTTGCTTGGAAAACTTAAGTTTACTTTATTTTCTGTGTATAACTACGTTCATACATCAAGAGCATCTACGGACTACTAATGTGCCTCTCTCTAAAATTTCTGTTTGTTAATGAATTTGCTCTTCATGCTTTTCCTCTGTGAACAGCTGTAAATTTGGCAAAGACATATATTTACACCCCTGAAGAGTTTATTTGGCAACTGGCTTTTATTTTTTATAACTTGCTCTCTCTTAGACAGTAAATATTCCTCTATCTTCTTTTCCTCTGTGATTATTCATGAGACACAGACATCTATTTTGTAAATTCAGGTTAATATTATATCCTATTTGTATATATATAGTCCACTGTAATCACTCTTGCTGAAATTACTGAGTATTAACAGTATTATCTCTTTCTTAAATAAACTGACCATGCTTTGCTGTAAATGTTAAGACTAGAAACGTTGGACTATCTGATTCAGAGGAGTCTGGCAGCCTGTGACCGGAAAGCCAGTTTGCAGACAAATTCCTTTCCGTACGCTTTCTTCTCTATTGCCTCCCGGTCAAAAGTAGTAGCGAAGTGCCAGCGGTTGTTCCTGACAGCACGGGAAGCCCAGATGCAATAGGCCTCGCAGTGCACCTTGGTGGGACAGCGTAGGTGGCCTCGTGATTGTGATCGGGGGCTGTGCCCACCCACGGCGGGGATTGCTATCACGTAACCTCGGGGAACAGCACAACTGTTATCGCTGAACTGCATTTCCAACGATGGCCCAAAGCAATTCAGCAAAACTGTCATTCCAACCCACAGCCTTATATCAGCATCAGACAAACCTGATTAAAGAATATTTGTTTTCTAATCTATGTTTCTCAGAGATACCTGACCATATGATAGATGTCATCATCTTGCTAGTTCTTTGGCTATATCTTTTCTCATCTCTCCCGAAGACTACACAAGGAGACAATATGAATGAAATAACATATTTTTGACTCAGTAGTGATGATTATGTAGTACAAAACCAACATGTAGATAGTATTAAATGACATTGTGAATACAATTTTAAAATGAACATTTGACCTTGAAGTAGCACACTGGAAACCACGTTCCATATTATAAAACTTTTCTCTCTCTCTCTCTCTCTTTTTTTTTATCATTAGAAACTCATTATTATGACATATTTTGGACAGTGCACTTTCTCAGATTAGTCTCAAGATCCTCTTTACTTACAAAATCGATGTCATTTGCATCTTGGGCATGAGAATTACTATGTATTGAAGAGGTATAAAGAGTAAATTTTTTTTATTCTCACTAATTTCAGAAAGGTAGAGTTTGCTCCATTTTATCTTGAGGCAAAAAAGTATGTCTCTTGAACTTTTTTTCTTTTTAATTTCACTTAAACTTATTGAAATTATAAACATTACTGCTTTGAAACATGAATTTTCATGTCATAATTCCATATTACCCATATTGTAAAATAGAGAAGTATTTGGATTCATGGAGTGAACAGATTTATTTATTCATATTTGGACCTGGGAGTTTGAAGAAAAAAAAATGATTTTATCATGAAACATCTAGTCTTTATGAGTCTTTTGGGACAATTTCAGTGTCAGAACTTTATTTTCTACAAGATTTTATCAAATCAGCCAAAGAAGAGGCCAAGTGGCTCATATCACTAACATGTCTATAGCATACCAGGTAGGAAAATGCTTGCTCTCTGGAATACGAGTCATTTGTGATTATAGAAATATCCTAAGGGAGAGTAAGGCACCTGACATGTTTACGTAATTAGAATTCACATCAATGCATTTTAGGTTCTGTCTGCAGTTCGCGTCACTTAGGTTCTAAAAGAAATCAACTTTACCTGTTTATAAGTGTTTATGAAGAATATTGTATCCAATGCCAGCTTAAATCCACTGTAAAATGAGATTGAGACATATTCTCTAGTACAACAGTACTAAAACAGTAATTTCCTGGTGGAGCTTAATATTTATTATTTTCATTGCTTTATATACAGTGGTGATGACTGAATTTTACTCTTTATTCAGTTAACTCTAGGTTATCCCATGTAGCTGATGTAGAATCTGTTGGAATCTGCTGAAATGTAATCATAATAAATCAAACTATAAATCCTTATAATAATGTAATTATTATTATTAATAATTGTTAATAATAATCACAGTCTCACAGGAATAAGTACAAGGAAAGTTACAGTCTATATGCTGCAAATTAACTACCTTTCTGGATCATTTTCTCACAACAAATGTGAAGTTCAGTAATTTATTCTCCTTGGACTGGTTGATTTTGGACTTTACTTTTGCCATGGAGTGAAAAGGATGCATATGGGATAGTACTGCAGAATAGATAGCATGCACTGAATCCACATTTACCATACTATAGTCTATGTGGACAGATAGACCTTGAAGTTAATAGACACTTCCGTACGTTACTAGGTATCATTTTAGTACAAAGGCTTATGATGTTATTTAGCCAGTTAGATCATGATTGCAACTTTGGTCAACCCGAGCCACAGCATATAATTTCAGCACAGTAGAACTGATCTTATGTTATTCATAAAATATTATTACCTGCCTCTTCCTGCCTGCCTACCTCCTTACCATATGAAATTCTCAAATACAGTCATTGATATGGGCATGGAAGTACAGAAAGGATCACGTCTGCTCCAGAGATCGACTCCCAGCGATTCCCACGGAGAGAGCTGCAAGAAGTCAAACCAGTGGCACATCACTGTGCTTTTGGGTATCATATCTTTGAATCTATGTTCCAGGTTTATCAGTTATATAGTACATTTTTTCGTATCTAAAAATTGTACTAAATTATTTGGAAATATATTCAGATTTCTGGCACAAATTAGTTAAATACAACAGAGGGAAAATCTCTCCATATATAACTGAATATTTCAGTGGAAAATATAACTAAGACTCTAAAATTTCCTTTCAATCGGGCTTGAGGGAAGTAATCCTGATCTTAATGAAGTCAGTAACCAAACAACTCTTGACTTCAGTGAAGCCTGGATTTCACACATGGTGTCTGCTTTAAACCTAGTGTGTGAATCAAAATTTAAAACAACTTTCCTTTTCTGTTTCTTTGGTACTTTTTCCTCCCGATTTTCTGTTTTTGTCTGTCATTAGGAAGTGATTTAAGTGATTTTCGGAACCTTTTCTGTATAAAATATGTTTGAGATGAGCCTTTAAGGTTTAATGAATATATATCATAGTAATAACAGTTAATATATCATTCTTTTCCAGCCCTAGAAAGAAGCAGGGAATTGGCACTGCACTGGAATTTAATCAAACCTTGTCTAGGTAACATGTCTTCCAGTTCCACCTACTCCCCTATCTCCTGGTAGGGATGACAAAAGTGCTGAGATCCAAATACACCAAAAAATATCAGCAGAACGGGAGGGATTGCAGAGGGAAAAGGAATCATAACACGTTTAATCTAAGATTAATATCTTGTTATATTTGACGAGAGTTCAGAAAATATAGGAATGAAAATAGAAAAACAGAGTAGGACTTCACATGTATTGTAAAAAAATATTTTAAAAGATTCAGAAATAGACCTGAGTTTGAATATATTCTTTTTTTCCCTTATATAGTCATCTTTTGACTCCAGTGTGATATGAAACTAAACTGCAATGTGACACCCTCCTGAATATGAGCCTGGCATAATCAGGAAAAATAATTTGCTGCTGTGACAGCAAATGGCTGTCAATTTGAACTATATATTTCTTTCTCTTAAGATATTTCTAAATTGCATTCTTCGTAAAAAGTGCACCTTGACAAGAGATTTCTGTGGGTTTGATTGTTGGCAGTTTGGGTTTGCTTCATTTTTTTTTTTTTTTTTCTTTTCCTTTTTTCTTAGATTATTAGTGTAGAGATTTGCTTGGAGCGTTGTCAGTTCTGAGCTATTTACACTTAATTCCAGCTTCACAGAAATATTTAATCCATAGCTGGAGAAAAAATGGCCAAAATTAATACCTCCTAGAAAGGTAACATACTTCAAAAGTGTCTGAATAAGCTATTATTATGAATTTAAAATTATATTTAGTAACTTCCAGGAAAATGGAATAGATTATACAAAAAGAAAATAATGACAGATAATTTATTTGTTTTCCAATTGAGTTCCTTAGCGTTATTATGTAGTGAGGAGGTTCCATTGTAATTACTAACACAGCATCCTATGTATCATTACACATTGCCTATGTCTGGGCAAGTTCACGCAAAACCTTCTGAATATTGTGAGAGCTATCTTGTTCTTGTGACTCATACGAATATGGCAGTCTAAATTCCTGTAAAGTTGTTCACTGATCCATGCTTAGAGCTTAACCCATACAAATCACAAGAAGTCACAACAACACTGATGCTGTTGCAGCTTTATGCCAGAATGCTCTATTAAGCCTTAATTTGTTTACCACTAAATTGCCTTCAAAGAGCAGACTTGAGTATATAAACAATGAAGATCTTAATATATAATTAATATGTTTTCTAATTAAATAATAAACAAGTATGTTGTAACAATTCAATTATGAGTATATAAAATAATTAATTATCATCTTAAATAGTTAATGTGAGCACACCAATTAACAAAATGCAAATTCTATAATTTAAAAATGGTGCTTGGTTCAACTTCAGACTCACTATACATTTTTAGTGATAAAAATCCACTTCTTTCAAGAGATGCCTTTTGTATTTGCTTTCTTTCTTTTTTTTTTTTTTTGAATCCAGATATATGAAAATATATTTTAGAATATTTGACTATATCACTAATAGTAAATTAAGTGGCCTAAGACCAAGTCTTTGTCCCTCAAAATTATTGAGAAGGCATGATTCAGTCCATATAGCTAAATGTTATTCCTCCAAAACTAGTGAAACCTTATTCATACTGCCTACCACGAACATATGTTGGGGCCATGTTATTACAGAAACAGTTCCTGAGTACTATTTGGAAGAGTGCTGCTGGCATAAGACAAATTCAGGCCAGGGAACATGCCAACAGTTGAATAAATGGTTGCTCATGCTTGATTCTACGCACTAGTCCTGTTTGATTTGTTAATATAGACACAGTCTTTTGAGCCTAACTCATTTCAGACACATATAAACCTCTATCACAATTCTATCTGGAAAAACAACAATAACAAAAAAAACAAAACAAAAAACCCTTACTTGTGTTACCATAAAACATATTTGGAAGTGAATAATATAAAATTCCCTTGTTATTTCAAAGACACTTAATATTTTGATAAGCTTGAGATATATGATCAGTGCATTTCATTCTTCCGGCTACCAAGAGGTAAAATTGTGTTTAAATCCTTGGAACTGAACTATCAATTCAAACTGAATTTTAGTCTTTGAAAGATCTGTGGGAGTGTGAACTACAGGCATTGTATGGTACTACAGACATCTCAGAGCTACAAAGCTTTGGCAGGAGCTGTGAGAAAGACACATTACAACATCTGGATATCTTCAAGAGGTGCTGCTTAAACGTCATTGCTGCCTTCCTTAGTGTTAGCAGTGAGGCATTCCAATACCTAAGAACGAGTAACAACAGCAGTTGTGGTCAGAGCAGTTCAGGTCTGAATAAAGACCTACATGGATAGGTGGGATGTCAAACTGTCTTTGCAGTTTCTGTGTGGTCTAGTCTATGAAAACAAGCCTGGCAATTTCTACCTGAAGTCCACACCCACTCATTGCATTCAAGGGTAATCATTTCCTGCAATGCAATGTAAGCTTGGTAGAGTTTAGAAACAGATTCTTTGGGTGGTTGTAGTGATAGTGTTGATTCAAAAAAAATAGAGGCTAGATGCACATTCCAGAGATCACCACAGCATTGCTGAAAAAGGAGAAAAAATTAAATTTGGTATCTAAAATAAGAACACTATGCTGTTAGGCACTTAGTTAGGCACATAAATAGAAATCATCTTGACTGTTACAAGTGTCACATACCCTTATATCTAGAGGAAGTCAGTGAAAGTCCATATTTTGTATGGTATGCAGTGTCTTAAGATTGTGAATTTTAAACTTCTATGCAAGATTCCTCTGGGAGAGTCTAGCATATCGTTTATAATCCTGAATGGAAGGAACACAAAAGAAAGGAAGAGAAAAAAATATTGTTGGGTGCCCGCCTTGAGAACTTTTGCAAATAGCAAGTAAGAGTAATTGAACAGTCAGTACTTCTTAAATGAATATCTGAAATCTAATGCAAAACACTTCTTGCAAGCAAAGCGTAGATTAGCCCTCCATTTATCCTATAAAACAGTTTACAGCTTGCTTACTTCTCCTATAAGTACATTATAGAGAGATTGTTTATCTGAACAATGGCAAGCATTATTTCAAGGCATAACATCTAACAGTATTAATTATAAATGCCACCTTAAATTAATAATATGCCTAACAATAATGGTAAACGAATCAAGTATTTAATATACTTCTGTATTTCAGTGGAACATAATGTGTCAACACATAGGTTACAGACTTTCTTAGTTATTTAACATTGACCAAGGTTATGTATATTATAACTGTTAAGAAACTAATGTAATTATATCATAGTTTTAGTGCAACTGCTGTACCTATGTTTAGACAATAATTTAAATGTCAGGAATTTTTGCACATTATAAATAGTCCAACCCTTCTTTTATGCCATTCTAATTTACTATAGAAAAGCATTCATGTGTAAGAAGTATTCAAACGCATATAGGATTTCTCTTCATATCATATACACCTTATTTTCCAGTGCTTAATACTGAATAGTGTAGCACAAAACATTACCCATTACGCTTGATTTCCTGTACAAGGTTCCCTTTAACTTTTCACTGCATGACTGGTTGGAATGTGCAAATTATAACTTGCAGCAGATTATTCTGAGGGAATAATATTTGCCTTAGGAGCAGTGTGGTCACATTATATTTCCAAGGCAGAATGCAACACTGAACTACCTGCCCCGACAGAGTTCATTCATCACCAGGAGCTATGCTGTGGTAGAGGTCAGAGCAATAGAAGTTCTCCATTTTATAAAGCAGAGGCACAGTTCTTCAACGACACTTAAACAAAACACTGAAATTCTATTCTCAGGGTTTATGCTCTTTATCTTCAGAGGAAATTAATATGTTTAAAATCTAAAGATAGGCATCCATATTCATCTAGTTACTGGAAGACATATACCAAGGTCTGATTAATCAACTTGAAAAGTTCCGTACAGAAAAATTGTTCCTTAGCTGCTCACTGCTTGATTCTTGCATCTTCCTCTCAAGTATCTCTTTTAAGCTCCTGTCAAAGACCAGATATAGAATCAAGTAGACGGATCATGGCCCTTCACATTGTAATGTTTGCAATATTTTAAGGGTAGGACTCCTTTCATATAATGTTAATCATTAGAGCTAGGTGTCAAGCCTAAGCTGATAGTCTAGGGTCACTTTGTAGTCTCTGAAGCTAGGTCTCTCTAAAGGCAAATTACAAATTCCCAAAAGGCAATTTATCACAACTATCATTTATATCTATTCTGAGATAGACAGAAACACCCTCTGGAAGAACCTGTCTTTCCATTGTCTACACAAAAAGCTTAGACAAGACATTTCATTTTTGATGGCCACATTTACATAAAAGCAATCTCAGACTTAATCAATTACTAAATATAAATCTATCACTTGAAGAATATGTTGTTTCATAGTAATGAATTCAAAAAGATTTCGTAAAGACATTGGGTACAAACAAAATCCAACAGGTCTGAGATCCTTCCCACTTTTCACATATATAAAGCTCTTGTTCCATACAAGTCAGTATCTTGTAATCCTGTCCAGATTTATAAATTACATTAGATATCTGCAATGCAGACAGGTAGCCTGAGAGATTTTAAAAAATATAGATTCAGCTGTATTTTAAAACCAGTGATGACACCTACTTGTGTCTTTAGTCTCTTAGATATCCCTACAGAGTTCCTTAGATTAACAAAAATATCAGTGGAAAAAAAATTAAAAAAATAAAAAATAAAAAAGACCCTACCATCTACACTACTTATAAAGTAGCTTGATTTAGAAAGGTCTGAATTAATAATAATCTTTCTTCATATGTATCCATGAAACTTTGGATTTCCTATAATAATGGAAACAATGAACTTGTGGAAATCATTTACTAGGAAAATTTGAGGACTTTACTGCTACCAATTCAATCAGCATTGACTCTAAAACTACTAATAAATCTCTTCAGTGTTCTTATGGATCTCACTTAACATTCAATTGTTCTCATGGATCTAGTTTGCAGTGCAGTTATTGTGCATTTGTTTAAATCACGGTGGTTTGTGCTTAGATTTATCTCTAGAAAAAAAATCTGCCACTTTTTGTATTTGGGGGGTTTTGTTGGGTTTTTTTGGTGAAGTTTTGGTGTTTTTTTTTAAATTAAGCAGTTCTGGCAGAGACTCTAATCTTTATGTTAAAAATATTGTTAATAACCATTTACCATAATCTTTTAAAAGATGCCATGTAGAATCCTCTCTTCTTAGTCACTTCTTTTCATAAAATTGGAAAAAAAAAACTGAAGACAGCATGTTAATTTACACTTCAAGAAAAGCAATAGGTCTTTATTATTTTCTTTTTTCCCCTCACATCACTGCCAGAAATAATTGTGTATTTCATTCTTAGGCATCAAGCCCTTTGAACTGTTAGTCTACCTGCAAGGTTTAAGTTTACAGGAGAGGACTAAGTAAAGGCAATGAATAACATTTTTAAAAGTTCCTAAAACTTGATATTTACTCCACATTTTTATGCCATTGTCAGGAAGGTCCTCTAAAATATTTAAATTCAGAATTTTCTTTTATGAGAGATGGCACACTGTAAAAGAAGAAGAAAACAACTACATTTTGTTTTACTTCCTGTGTACTAAGAACTTAGGAGATTTAAGGACCTGCTTCAAAACTTTTATAGTTCATCTTTTTTAGCTGTGTACTGCATTTCATGTATATAGTTCATAATCTGTAAATTCTCTTTATATGTGTAATCTGCTTCTCTGATCTTAGCACCTTTATTGGAAGTTATATAATATGAATACAGTTGTGCTATATTCCCATACGGAGAGGGTTAGGGATGGTGTAGGCAGAAAGTACAGGTGAGATTCCTTTGTCTCCTTTAGCCTCTAAACCCAGCTTGTGGTCTCTGGTCTCTCTACATGAATATAAAGTTCTCGGATTAAGTTATTTTTTGCCTCGTTTTGCCACATTAATTGAGATCCAGTTGGCACACTAACCACTAACCATCTAATCTCGTTAGTCACTTCCCTTTGTGCCTACAAAAGAGTAACTGAAGATACCCTTGCCCCAACCACGTGCCCATACCTTCTGCATTAGCATAGGCCACTCACTTGGCCGTTCCTGTGGATGGTCCAGATACTCTCACAGTTCCATCAAAAATGATTTTTAATATACAGTGATTTAAAAGTATAATCCTATTTTTAATTTCAGGTTACTTAAGAATAACACTTTATCCACTATATGAAGGAACCTGGGTGTCATAAATCAAAAGGCTTGGCATTCTGAAGAATATTAACTACCTCATTATTCAGCAATGTATGCTCTACCTTCAGGAAACACACCCAGTATTATCAGTTCCCATATGTTCCTAATCTGCAGCAGACTGTCACTGAAATCCTAAGGTAGTTTAGCAGTGGTGAGAAAGCCTCTAAAAGCAAGTTTATGAGAAAAATAATCATGAAATACTTCAGGAAGGGAATTTTTTACCCTTCCTTAGCATTAGTCATTCTACTTAGTGGCGTGATGTTTGTGGTGTGATTATTTATTGCAATATACACTAAAAGCATGTATATATTATATGTGAACATATAGTAACAAATATAATAATAGTGGTTCATTTGTCTTTACAAATGCTGTTCCAAATACCTGCCTAACTGTTGTCTGAGGTAACAAAGAAAAAAACAGATAAGATAAAATTATGCAAAGTTTGCAAGCCATGCCACTGGCTTATTGCCACAAGAGGGAGTGAATCCCAAAGACAATGATCCTACTTCGATAGCCTGACTTTCAAGAAATCAGCTGAAGGGAGAGATAACCAAATTATTCAAGCCAATGATAATAGCATATTTTAGATGAGATAAATGACACCTAAGGTAGTCTGGTCAGTGCCTCTTGGAGCTTTTATATGGTCATCAACACCTAGAATTGCATTAGAAATGAAATTAGACCATAGATCCTTTTCTCTGTTATCAGCTTACTCTGTTTAAAGGGCTCTGAGAAGTTATTACAACAAGGTCTGAAAATGATTCTCTACATTTTCAGCCCAGTGAATTATTCAACCACTAAATCCAAAAAATAAGTGGACTGTCAGATTTGTAAAAGACCCTCTACAGAGAAGAGCAGGCTGCAGCTATCCAATTATCTGCTCCCTTGGTTACCTAACTGATCTATGAAATCAAATTAAATACCAATCTGCAGATTTAATATTAATATTTCAGCACTAAAGGATCTGGACCAAATCTACTGAAACAATGAGGAGTACCTAAGTCCTCTTGTGATTTGTAGATGGAAGGTAGGTAATCCTGAGTGGTTAAAATCCAGAATATTTTAGTATTTATATTTTCTATAGTTGAGTGTTATTAACCTTACTTTCTGTATTTAAAATCACACCCCTATTCCATCTCTGTTTCATCTTTAGCAATAAACATGCAAGTGAGTATGTTTATACAGTCCCTTTTATTCTCATGAACCTTGTTTTGGAGATTTTTGTTTGTTTGTTTTTCTTACCTTCTATTAGTCACCTATCTGCAGAGACAGATACTGTAGTGATGAGGAAACTGAAGACTGTGACTGTGCTCTGATCACTTTATTTCTCCTTTTCTCTCTCTTCCCTCTTTCTATTTATTCTTTCTTACTTGTTTGTCACTTCTAAGTGTTTTCAGGAGCAACAGGAGTCAAAGTGAAATACTTCCAAATTATTTGTTATTCCAACTTTCCAGGAACATCAAAAAAATCCCGAGGAGTTTATTATTATTATTATTATTGTAAATTGGAAAGAAAGAAAAAGGAAAGGGGGGAAAAAAGGAAAAGTAGAATAAAAAAGGGAAAGAGAAACACAAAAGGAAACAAATGGAAATGGAAAGGGAAAGAGAGAAATGGAAAAGGTAAAAATGGAAGAAAAGGAGAAGGGAAGAAGGAGAAAAGGAAAATAGAAAATGGAAAGGGGAAAAAAAGGAAAAGGGAAAGGGGGAAAGGGAGAGGAAAAGGGAGAATGAAAGGGAGAGAGAGAGAGGAAGATGATTGGTTTAAGAGAACATGTAGTTAAGTATCTCTATGTTTATACCTATTCGTGCATTTCCACTATGTCCTTTTCCTCCATTTCCCTGCTAGCCTGAGACATAAAAAATGTGCTTTTCATCCATTTCTTTTCCCTTCTCCTTGTCAGTGTATGCCACTCACAGACGGAGGTTACCAGATCAAAAGGCCTTACGATTTTTGAGGTTTCAACCATCTGGGATTTCTAAGACCGCTTCTTTAGGGAGAGCTGCCTGGTCCAGTCTTGTTTATGTTATAGCTATGCAGCCTCCCACTTAAGCCGAGTCTGGACCTAAGCTGTCAGCTTTTCAGCCAACTACAGTCTTTCAGTCCTATGAGTGTCCATGAACATATGCTATAGAAAGGATGATGGATTCTAGATTTATCTAGACAGAAGGGTTTGCTTAACTGCTTTGCTGCCAGACTTTCACATACCTCTAAGGAGTCTAGTAGTGATCAAGATGATAGTAGACCACTAACCCAAAACTATCCTGCACCTAGTTAAGCTAGATGGAGCAGGAGAAATGACATAGCATTCAGGATTGAATTCAGCTTCAACTTTAGGTGTCTAAACTTAAGTGATTGTAGGTATGCTGTGGACACAGTTCACTTGCCCACATGTTGGGGTCTCATGCCACAGGGTTGTCACAGGGTTTGGGAGATATCTGCAAAAGACTGGAAAAGATGACACAACCTGTGAGAGTCCTGTGCCCTTCTGCAGCAGGCCAGATGTTCTTTTAAGTTCCATTGATTATATTGAACAAGATGAGATCCCAGAATACAGTTTTCATGTAGACATCTATATCTATATCTCAAACTGAACTCCATCCTGGCATTTGACAGAGAAGTGTAGTCCTGTTAAACATGAAGTATGCTTCAGCTACTACAGGAGAGGCATACTTAGCTTTTCATGGGATGTATTCTACGCTGAACATCCGACAAATGTTCTGAAACACAAACTATATAGGTCAAACTGTGATATGTGGCAAACCTGTGTGTGCACTTCCTGTCTCTGTGTTTACATTTAAGACCTTTCCTGGTATACTCCTTTTCCATGCAGTGTCCTACTACTCTGCCATCTGTGATGACAAAACTGGGTTTAGGATTTAAAAGTTTTTTAACTGAATACAGAAAATTTAGCTGTTACTGAGTGCAGCCAGCACAATTCTAGCTCTGGATCTTTGGACTCCTTTGTCTTAAAACAGAAGTAATACATATCAGACAATTGCTTAAAGTTGCTGTTTGGCATTAGGAATCCTTACTATTGGCATGTGGTCCTACTCATAATAAGGACTTACAACCTCTTCTAACCCCCTTTCCATCTTGCTTCTGTTTAAGCTCTGTTACCAAATGCACACAGCTGAAACTTAACTGTGTGAACTCTTCATTTAGAAAATAGTAAATTCAGTTCTACAGCTTGTTGGTCACACAGACTAATGAAAATATTTGTCATGATCATTTATCACTGAAATTTAATTTTTTACCAAAATAATCAAAACATTTAAACAAGGCCTAGTATTTTCTGGCAGACAATGCATATCTATTGAAAGAAAAATTGTGTATGAGATAGGTTAGTTATGACAAATTTATTACTATGGATTTTTTTAATTGTTAAAATATCTCAGTAATTTCAAAGCAAAAATAATATTTATTTTCAGTATATTTTTTTTCTTTCCAAACTCCAAGCTCTAAGCTAATTAAACATTTTTTTTAATAAAATATTTTCAACATTTTGATAGACCAAATGGTGTTATTTTGGGTGGACAATTGTTTAATATTTATTTTCTTAAAGGTTTGCATATTTTGTCTGATTTGGGGTTAGAAAAAATTTCAATTTTGAATATTTTGCCCAAATCTATTAATAACTTTTATGATAAGATTTTCTAGGAAGCATAATAATGACTTAATGCCTGTCTTTTCTAAGAAAGAGATGAAGAGGTGGTAGAAGTGAATGACAGCTCCCCAGGATTTCCACTGTTCTGCTACCCCCGTGACTTCGGTATCTTAAATATGTGGTTCAGTTCACTGAGTTTATCAAAGCAAGCAAATACAAGCCAGTTTTATTCACAGAAATAACCTTTCACATGCTCATTCTTGTGGGTATATTAGTGTTCTAATCCCAAAAGTGCTGCTAGGAAGAAGGTGTTTTCAATTGATATTAAAATACAATTAGTCTGATTTTAAACTATGAGTTTATAACATATAAAATAATCATAAGTACAAATGAACACTATATACACCTAGCTTTTGTTTTGATTTGTTTTGTTTTTCTTTTCTGGCAATATTATTTTGCTGTGGTATGTATTTATAAATTTAATGTATTAAAGCCTACATGAGTGATATAGCCAATGGCACAAAGACATAGTCGTCACTCAGTTCAATTATCACTTTGACTGTGCATGGCCATATAATATGAAAAGTATACATATCTAATCATATTTCAATTCCCCTGTTTCTTATATGCTAGCTTATCTATTCTGATCTTTTGTCCCTAGCAGCCAGAAGGTTTTTCTGCAAGTAAAGGGTAAGGCCATAGACTGTAAATCCTTGGAATGGGGATATATATTTATCCCTGACTTCCACAGACTTAGTGGAAATGTAATAGGAGTGTTGAAAACCCCAAGTAATAATTTTAGCATAGATAAATAGATTACAAAAAAAACTAAAGATATAGTTTTTCCCTATGATCTAAATTCTAAAAATTCCCATTCTTTCTCTCTGGCTACTATTGTAATATTCTTCAGAATTTTTAACCTCTGATGTCAAGATGGTTGGATATTAAAACTATTCAGACAGAATTTCCAAAGTAACAACCTACATCTTTCCTTCCTTTTCCAATCTTCTTGGTTAACTTAACTGCAAACTTATGCTACTCCACATCACCTCCTGAATTTGAGATGATTTAGTTCTAACAGTGAGATTATGCTGGAAAGGTCTCCCTTGAGTTTCATTATGTGCCTTCTCACACCTTTTCCAATAAATTGTTAACAGGCATATACCTTTGAATATACATTTACCCTCAATATACTGAATATACTATTTACAGCTATCTCTCAGGAGCTACATATGTACAGAGTTAAAGAAAAGTGCAGTATGTATGGCACTAAAGTACTATCAATGCTCTGATTTGTATTTTTTTCTTTCTGTAACACACCTGCACACACATAGACAGCTTAAAATTTTTTGCAGCACGTTTACTCCTGTGTCATTATATAAAGAGCTCAAAAATAAATAAATGTTTCTTAAATATCTAAGGCACTATTCTGCTCTGTTCAGGTTCTTACACTGCAATTACATTTAAGCTAATAAATTAAACAGTGTTGCATATTCCTTGACACTGGAACACTGTCAACTGTCCTATTAAATTAGACTAGACCCTAGCCTGCTTTGGCCTTGCCCAAGTTAGCTCTCCACTAAAACATCCCCAAGCAGTTTCAGCAATCTGTATGGATCAAGAAGCACTCCCACTAGGCAGCTGCCATGAAGCCATCATTTTTTAAAGTCTAAGACAATTAGACTCTTAAAATTTGTTAGAAATCTTCAGAATTATTCTTAATATTTTATTAGTTCCATGTAAGTAAGTTACCTTCATGGACAGAGAATAGTTCATATATTTATGTTATTTATTGCTTTAGACATAGTCTATGTCTAACAGCATAGAAAAAGTTAAATGCATATATTTGCACTTTACTGTATATGTTTGCACATATATTGGAGTATTTAATGATGATTTCTATAGCTCCAAAATTCTAATGATTTGAAATTTCTTTCTTTTTTTTCTTTCTTTTTTTTTAATGAAAGTTACATAGATGGACCAAAATTGTAGTCAACCACAAATATCTGAAAATAATCTAATATATTTTATGACTATCTTCATAATACTTTATATCTAATCACAAAAATAAAATTATCCAATACTACAAATTGGAATATGAAAGCAACAAAAAAGACCTTTCTATACATTTGATTTAATTATATATAGATTTAACAACCTTGACCACTTCACAATTGCTCTGAATTAAGGCTAATACCTTAAAAAGATTTTGCCTAAGTGCTTTTGTGTTAAGTGGACTACCAAGGTGTCTCTTCCCCTTAATCAGATATTAAATAATCACTGAAAATGTCTCAGACAAAGGTTGCACCACAGAGCTGAGAGTTTTTTGTGTGAAACACTGCTATTTTGCTTGTAGAGAATAAAGCAAGACAATATTTTCTGACAGGAAACTAAAAGGTTCACTTGATAAAAAGCAAGTGAATCCTGTGAATTTCTATAATCTTATAATCTGTAAAACAAAAATAAGCTTTTTTCTTTAATAGCCTGACTGTAGAACATTCATATACATTTGGAAAATTCACTTTTAGTGTTAATGATTTATGACAGAAGAACATTTTCTCATACTATTAGTGGACTTTGATGAGCATATATAAAATTTAAAATTAAATTAAAATTATATGTAGTGTCTGCTGAAGTTAATGGAAATGCTTCCCATTGATTTCAGAGTGGCTTGGACTGAGTTTTTGATGACCACTTGGATTGCACACCGCTCTTGTTTGAATAATCATGTTAAGATCTATGAGAGAGATTTTCAGAACTGAGCTTTGACATAATAACAATGTATCCTACTGATATGTTTGCATACATTGGTGCATGATAGAGCATCTCTCTTTTACACACACAGAGAGTAAAATTCATATGTTTAATGAGATGATGTGGTAAAATTATATTATGATCATACATTTGGTAGGCCCAAATTACTGGTGAATCCATAGCACCTACAGATTCATAAATATAAACATTTTGAGGATAGAAAGGATTTATTTTCACTTGGTGTGACTTTCCGCTTAACTCAAGTCCTAGATTTCACGTGTCAAATATGAGAATTATTTACTCTTTAAGTAAGTTAGGAATGGAGAATTCCTTACATCCCTGAATAAGGTCTTCAAATGGTTATTTAATTACATAATAGATGTGTCCTAGAAGTGTCCAAAAAAAGAAAAAAAAAAAAAAAAAAAAAGAAAACAATTAAACAAAACCCCCAATTCTATCACCAATTTCCTACCACAGGATTTTACTTTTCTTCTGTAATAAAACTAGTAGTCATACAGAATAAGTGTGAAAGCGAATCTGCTCTCCACACAGACATGTATTGAACATGCTGAATTACCTCATGGACTTATCTGTGATGGGCAAAGCAGGTAGTTTCCCTCACTGTAATATGAGTTTTTCATATTTTGAATTGTCCTTATAAAAGATTCTGGTGAGCTCTTTCCAACTTGTTGGGAACATATTTAAAATACAGCTTATCTGAAGCATGTATCTATAAAACCTTCCTGACATTTGCAGAAGCAATTTCTTTTTTATGTTGATGTTATATTTTTATATCCTATAACAGTCTACTGCAGTTTACTGAGTACCATTTGCCAGCTTTTGAAAGGAGATGGAAAATTCTAAATAATATAAAAATATTTCTTCCTTTTAATAACAATATTTAATGTCAAAGGCGAGAACCTTTCAGAATATGTATATAGTAGGAAATGCCTTATCCCACTGTTGTAAAGATTCCCAGCTTTCAAGTTTTAATTAAGCTTCTCTTATTTTAGCCAGTCACAACTGTTTGTGCCATTTACTTAAAACCCAGTGTTCGGGCCGTAGGTTTTAGGCAGTTCCACATTTCTTTGTTTGTTGAGATTTCTGACATTCCACTCCACTGAGCAGCTGCAATCATCCATCACAAAAATAATAAAACAAGGACAAGGTAGGGTGCTAAAACATATGAGGCGATCAAAGGTGCATAATATATGAGATTTACCACAGGAGACTTAAGTGTGCACTGTGCATGTCAACACCATATATATATGTTCAGCAAACTTTATGTAGTGGAATGCACCTATTATCTTTGTCATAGTGGTTGTACTCAGATGCAGGCTACCTCTGAAATTTAGTCTCCTTTCTAAACACAGTTTTATGTTGGTCATCTGCTTGTCCTATTCACACACAACCCAGCATTTATAACCAAAATATGATTATTTTTCTCCGGCTTTAAACAAACAAAGAAACAAATAGAAAAATCTATGGGAGAAAAAAGTGTTTGATACAGAGAGAAACTGGCATGCCCAATATGACGCATCTGATGTGTACTGCCATTCAGACTTTGCTGTTGGGGAACTTGAGCAGACTGCATTTGGAGAACTGATAAGAAATGGGAAATTCTGAATGATTTTGATTTATTTGTCATTTTCAGAATGCAACATTCCAGCACTGCCTTGTAAAAGTGCACATACGGTTTCATTTCACAAAGAACTCCCCAAGTACACTTTCCAGCTCAGCACTAATGATTCCTGTGAATTGCATGTCCTAAGTAAATTAATGTTCGCAATTCATATTTGTTGAATTCTGATGTCCCATTACAGATCATTCCTCCAAAAAAAAAAAAAGTGCTAACATGTAACTCAGAAATGGGAGTGCTTTAATCAGTTCCATTTCCTTCTCTCTTTTAAACTCTGGACAATTTTATTTTAAAATAAATTACCATTTATGGACAGAAATATATGATTTTTTAAGAAATTCCATTTCATTCTAATTCTTCTAAATGAAGTGCAAGGCTGTATGGAAAAGAAGAGATAAAATAAGAAGATTAATATTAAATTCAGACAAAACATCGAACACAAGATTGTATCCCACACTGATGAAGTAAACATTGCTGACATATGTCTGATTTTTCCACAATTTTTACGTTAGATTTCAATTTAAAAATGGAAATGATTTTAAAATATGATTTTAAAACATATTGCAGAAATTGCAGGAAGTTAGTAGTTCATATGTTAACTAACTCACTGGCTTCCAAAGAGTATTGTTAGCGAAAAGATACTGGCAGGAGTCACTAAGATAATAATCATGCCCACCAGTCATAGACTCAGCAATAAAGCTGGCGAAGACATAACAACATTGGATTGCTAGAAATAGAAATTAGACAAAAATTAAAGGTGAAATAAGATTTAACTAGTTCATTTAAATACAAAAATAAAGCAACAGATCCACCATGACTTGAGGTCCTTAAAGTGGGATTTTATATATTTTTAAAAATTACGTTGTAATCCAGATATCAGACTGGCCACTACAGTGGCTTCAGAATCTATGTTACATGTGCGCGTAGCACTCAGTGAACAACACCCTTGTTCACAGGAGAAGCTTGAGAGCTGTGTGAAAAATCACCTCCTGTAAATTGAAACCAGTGACATTTATTTTTTGACTTCCAAAGAATGGAGGGAATAAAAATGAAAAGAAATTCCCTTGTGTCTTTCCATGACTTACTTGTGATCAAAAGCAGTTTTTGACAGTAAACACTGCCTTTCATTAGCTGTCTGGGTAGGGGGCAAAAGTGGAAGAAGATAGTCAATGTTCAAGCTGTTTGCCACGTACCCTGTCTCAGTATTTCCCGCATGATCCTTAACCCGTTATCTGACATTAACTTTAACCTGTTATCTGAATGATTAGCATTGCTCCTTCAAAACGGACTGACCTTTAAAAAGTGGGAAGGTATTTTAAGGTTAGAGAAAGCTCATAACCAAGCAGCTTCCCTGTCATTTTGCGTGTCTCACCCTATCCATCCACACACACCTTTTTCTTTCCTGCACAGATCAGTTGCTGAGACTCCACGTGTCTCTCCTCTGAATATTTAATCTCTGATTACTTTCACCAGGCACAAGCATGACAAGCACCAGCTTATGGAAACAGATGAAGAATACGTTGACTGGAGGTGACGATAACCTTCAGGCCAGATTCTCAGTCAAGGCAGACTTACACAAATTAACTTATTGCTTAAAAATCTGGCTCTCAATGTCTCCTTATATTAAATCATTTAACACAGCAAAAAATGATATTTGGAGAAGAAAACCCTTCCAACGCACCAATGGAGAAGATGCTTACTGCTAATTCTTAGGTATCATTTATTTTAAATAATACCTGTTCGGCGATCTGAGTTGCCTGTAACTCAACTCAGAATTTGTGGTGATGAGTACTTTTCGTTCCTGTACTTCTTTGTACCGTAGTACTGAGTTATAATCTTGTATTACTTCAAAATGTAAGCTCACAGTACTTTCCCTTTCAAATTCAGCAGATGACTCAAAATAAAACACACAGTAAAGAAAAAAAGAATATATCAGAAGAGTTAACAGACTGGAGATCTGAAGAATCAGTAAGGGAGGGCACCATATTTAGCATCTGTAGCTTTTTCACCAGGAATATTATTCTGTCAGGTTCCTCCATCGATCCCAGAGAGCTGCAGCTGTTGACACAGGGTGAATGGAGACCAGGTAACTCACTTTCAATTAATTAGGGCTATAGGAGGTCATTACATTGACTTCCACTGAGAAATGCACCAGACCAAGGCTAAAAAAAACTGCTGTTCTGACCCCTGCATTTCATTTTTTAAACTAGAATAGAAAATCTTCTGGGTAACTAATTTTTACATAGTGAGTAGATTAGATTGCACATGTTCTCTTTCAGTTTTACAAGCAATAGGACTTGATGCAATTAAAAATATAAGAGGAGGGAACATGTGTAAAAAAAAATGTGGAAAATAACCCTGAAAATGGTCTAAAAGGAATCAAAGGATTCAAAGTCCTATTGAGACTGAAATGTTTAAATAGAGGGAAAAAATGGAGGCAGACTCTGATCTAAGAGTGAGCTCAAGTTAACGTCGTTCACCTTGGGCTGATTCCCATTTGCACAGGGGAGTGCAAAGGAGACAGGAATCTGGAGTCAGGGATCATTGCAGCAGTTCCTTTGCGATGCAGTCACAGACTGACTTCTCTAATTACTAGGGACACAACCTTGTCACCATGTGGAATCCATCATCTGCTCCTTAGGAACCTCATCTGAGTTCTTTGGCCACTTTGCAAGGAGTGGTTTCTACAGGAGCAAAGCCAAAAATGGAGGGAGACAGCAAAACCACCTAATTAAAGAATACATATATCCCACAGGGTTTGGCAGCGCTCATTGATGCCCATTTCAAGCACTTCCTTTGATTAACTTTCTGAGGGCACAGTTCAAGCTTGTTACAAATTGAGCTGTTTCTTTGGTTTATTATTTTATTTATTGAGATCACAGAAATGCAACAAAATACATAGCACATTTGTACTATATATTCTTTTAATTGCACGGTGACTTATTTACTGGTACTATATGTTGTTTATCTAAACAAGAAAAAAATCCAAATCTTGCAAGATAAGAAATTAATAATAAAAAACCAAAAATTATTTTCAGTTTCTCATAAACTTCCAGCTGACTCTGCAGAATTTGAGCTGTCAGTTACGCATTTAGTTGATCTACTTATGCATAGCTAGGTGAAGGCTCCTGTTCTATTTATTCTAGTGTTAGGATTCCTCTTTAATCTTCAGCTTTAAGAATGGTATGGAGTAGACCCAGATATTTCATCAGCATTTTGTCTTAATGAAGTTGTGTTCTCACCACCTACACATATATTCACACACTATTTCTGAAAGAGGAAAGTCTGCTTGAATACTCAGGTCGTATTTCATCTCAGCGAAGAAGTGAGTGGGACTGAGAATAGTTATTTCACAAGAGGAAGAAAATATCTTGAATAGCATTTTGTAGAAATTATTATCCTTGTATTTCTTGAAAGTTTAGGCTAAAAAATTAGACAAACAATTTTAACTTTCAGGACATTGAGAATCTGGAGTAGCTTTCCTATGTAAATAATAGACAGAAAACCAGCTAAGGTTTAGCTGAGTTGCCTACATACAGACACCTATTGTAATCTGAGGTACCTGTATGCGGACACCTAAATTTAGGTGGTTTAATCTTGAACTGAATTTTATCCATGTAGATGTATACAGATATGATAGGCATTTGCTGTAGACATCTAGGCCATGGTTCGGATGGCCATGTTGACCACTCATAGATATCTAGCACCATTTGACATGTCCCAGGATATCTGAGACAAATCTGCACAGAAGTGACATAAATATGATATGGATATGACATAAAATCTGTGAGAGACTAAAGACCTCCTGGAAATATAGTTGTAGGCATCCCAAATGGCACTAGATCCCCATGTGTAGGCAACTGGACAACCTCCAGCTCAGCTGGTCTGAATATCTTTCAAAGGCATTGTAGTGACCAAACCATTACTGAGAGCTTAGACATATATGACACATATATAAAACTCCATGGTACATATAAATTTAGCTTTATATTGAACCCTGATGAAAGATCAGCTTGATCAACTGTGAAAAAGATTATTTATATAATTCCTCTTTCAACAGTGGATTCGGCCTGATAACACAGGAGTTGTTTCTTTGCAGTGCTCTCCTATTTTTGTCATCCAGAAGCCTTAACCTGGCCTGAGGGTCCAGTGATGGCTCCATGATTGTGTAAGGTGCTGGATAAACACGTGAAACAGATAGTCCAAAGCATTTATAAACTTACAGATCAACTCTTCAGTACTTAATTAGTTCAACAAATTTCAGCTTCTCCTAGTTTTACGACATACAGGAAGAAAAAACTCCACATAAGCAGACAAGCTTTTTACTATAGGTGTAAAAGTAATGCTTAGCCTGATGATAGGCTGTAATGTCAGTTTACTGGTTATGTGGTTATTCTTACGTGTTCACAACATTACGACGGTTAGTTTTAAAAATGTGCCCCAGCTCCTGGTATGATTAGATACTCCTACTACTGTAAGTTTTGATGTCAAAATCAGCTACTTTAGGCACTGATGTGTTGAACAGCAGCAATGGGATATAAGATCACTCTGAGCATCCACTTTTGCCATACCAAAGGCAATATTTTGTCTGAATATGCACAAAAAAGAATGCTATATTCAAACCAAATTTTCTCACCTATACAGAAATATTTTACAGAAATATCTGGAATATGCTTTTGATGGAAAAGCTTATGACTGAGGATCAGCTTTACCTCAGGATGTAAAGCATTTAATAGCCGTTAGTCACTTAATCTGGCTTAGCCAAATCAATACTACTCACAAGCCTTTGAATTGCACTAGGCCTGTGAATAGTGTTACTAATTATTAAAATTATTAAGATCTAGGTCTTGATCCATTCATGGCATCTGCGTGTGTCTAGATCCAAGGTTTTGCTTTGCTCAGAGAGAGAGAGTTGACTCAAATGCAAATCCCAGATCTGACCTGAGACTTCTCAAACTCTGAGGATGGGTGAACTTGAGCCTTGGATTCACGTTTACCGTCAGCTTGATGCCTTTTGTTCTGAAAATAAGTGTAGGTGGGTGGATGTTTGCACAGAAATGCATGAACTAAAGGAGAATAGCACAGCAAACACAAGGCATGTCTGCACGGAGCAACGTCCTGATGACACAGCACCCGCTGGCAAGCTCCGAGCTGCTCTCGCTGGGCGGATGTAGCAGCTTGCTCTGAGGCAGCACAAAGGTTCTTGCACAACGCTCCACCATGTGAGGTAGACATGCCTCTTGGGGGCAAATTTAGAGCAGATATAAATAGCTTTTGAGTCCTGCTGATGAAGTTTGTATCTAAGGGATTCTGTGCTCTGCTTTGTAATGTTTTAAGACAAGAGAAAGGGAGGATGCACATTCCTTCTCCTATGCCTTTTGTTCTTTTTGTCTATGCTGTGAGCTGAAGAAGAAGGGATACAAACACAGAAAACTTTAGAAGAGTTATAAGCTGAAAGGCACGCATTAATCGAAAAGTCTTTCTCTTCAATTCAGCTTTAGATTCGAAAATCTGGGAGGCTGTTGCAACATTACCATATATACTGTAATTACTTTCCTCTATTATTTTGAATATTATCTACAGAGTGCATTATTTAAAGAAAAATCTTTCAGAGTTTAGTAAATGCATTAAAACTTTTATCTCTATGTAACTATATAAAAAATTCCCTAAATAGGAATGTCAGATTTTTCATGCTTGAAAACTGAATATTAGGCATCTAAATTAAAAAAAAAAATCCTGTTTCAAAGGCATTGACTGCCATAAGCATGTTATGTAGCAGGTAGAAATTTAATTTCTACTTGAAATATTTAGCTTGAAATGTTATTCACATTTTAACAGCTTCAATTATTATGCCGACTTATATGGCAGATCTATGGAAACATATTCATTTAAAAGCAGTATTTACCCTCAGAATGTGATTTCATATGTTAAAAACAGGACAAACCATATCAGTTCTTAGGCCTTAGGCCTTTGTTGAAAATGTTTTGCACAAATACTAATATTGATGATGGAAATTATTTATTCATTACCCCAAAGATTTTCATAACTACATTAGTTTATTATGGTACAGGTTCTTCCAGTATTGGTACATACATATAGTTTAAGAGAGTCACTGTCCATTGAAATATGTAAGTGGAATTATTTCAGTTGACTTCTAGCTACTCCATTAATTTGGATGACATTTCTCAGGGGAAAAAATAGTGTATGTGTGATAATAGAAATCAATTTCCATTGTGTGTAAAGAAGCAGGATTTTCACCATATGCATGGCAATAGTTGTTTTAGATTACGAAGGTCAGCAAAGCAACTCTTGCAGCAAAATAATTTCTAGTCACTTCTTGTGGGGGTCAGGGAAAAGAGGAAAGGTCTCGGGAAGTAAGACTTAAGGGAAAAATAATATTCCTCTCTATCAGTGAAACATTTTGGTAAATGAAAGTATTCAGATAAATTCCACATGGATGAAATATATCATCATTTGATTGGTCTTTTTTTCTTTTCTTTTCTGTTAAGATATGTAGTCCCCTTAATGTAGGATGTCAATGTTTTAAGATTTTTAAAATAAAAATATTTACCCCTCACTTAATCACATTTCAAACCATCAGCACAGGAGCAGCATGCACATAAATGAAGTTCAAAAATGAACAATGAAAGTATTAGCAGCCTGAACAGTGCTGTGTTTGTCTAACACATGCCAAGAGAATTTAGTAAAATAAGAATTGTTATGAAGTATTAGTAAATCGGGACAATCTAAAAGTATGAGTTTAAAGAAGCAGAGAATTATTTCATGACATTTCTTTCTTTTTGCCAGGCTTTGCTTTTGCACTCAGCTGTTCTTTTGAAGTATTTCCTACAAGTACAGTTCTGACCCTCACTCTTAGTATCCAAAACAAAGTATTATAGAACATATTTAGTTTTGATAATGTGCTTAAGTTCCTGTCCTTAAAATCTTTACTTGTTAAGCACAAAGAATGAACCCAACAATATGATAAATTTGAGCTATGGCCTTACGCTTTACTGAACCTGGGTTTACCTAGAATATTGTACCTTATGTTACTTCTTTGCCCAGATATTTATCTGTTAGAGGTGCAGGCTACATTCAGTAGGATTCTCACATCATTTCATTTTGCAGAAACTTGCCTAATTTATTCACAAACTTACCTTTTCTTATTTATCTTCCAGTGATAAATCTACTTTTTTATCCACGAGACTAGAAAGCAGTAATTTACCTTGAAACAAAATATGACTTTCACTATTTTGTCTGTAACCATGAAATAAGTTTTTGATATTTAGTGCTTTTCAGTCATATTCCCACTTTAATGACCTAAGACTGAGGCCAAAGGGATTAAATTATTTGCTCATCAGTCACCAAGTTTTACAAAAAAGCTGTAAAAAGTGTATTGGCACCCACTCTTAAGAAACCAAACATCTGTTGTCTCACTGACATAAAAACAGATATTATTCAAAAGTAGCTGGAACCTCTTGACTTCACTAATTGATTTCTTAAAATATAGAGCCTCTTTTTTATAAAGCATCTAAATTGGCTATGATCAAATCATATCAGATATCTTATAGATGAGCCAGAGAACAATCATTTTATTATTATTATTTTCAATAGTGCACTGAGGGAAAATAAAAGCATAAAGAAAGAAACTGAGGCGATGGCCTGCTGAATAGGCTATACATTGTGTAATCTCCCATTTAGTAGAGGATTTATACTGATTACACCGGCAGAGATGGTGAATGGATATCATACGTAGCAGAAGAGGAAAAGAGGAGGCCAGAAAAACACAGCAGGAAGCTGTAGAAAAAGACATATACTCTAATTTTGCATTTATCAGTTCCTCGGTGGCTGCATTCTGGCTAAATCTTGTTAGTAAATTAAATTATACCAGGAAACATTCCCAGGCACTTGAATCATGCTAATATCTGTCATCTACTTTGTTTCACTTCTGGAGTGATCCCTAGCATACTTTTGTCCCTGGAAAACCAGCTCTCTGAAACTGTTTCTAGGCATGTTTCAAAAATTAGGATCGAGGACAATTCCCAACAGGCAGTTTTGCATGCATACACTCTCTTTTCAAGCCTAATAATGTAAATATGGTCAGGTTGTGCTGGTGGATTTTAGAGCTACAACAATGGATTTTGGCACTATTTTGTTTACTAATAAAACTATCAGCACTGTGGATCTATAATGCCAAGCTAAATTTATTATGAAATTAAATCTATTCAAGATAGTTATAGACATTCCTTTTTTTACAGTATTTCTAAATCTAAGACTTTTTTTTTTGTTGAGAATTTCAGTGTTTCTCACTTCTTTTTCCCTACACATACCATTTTTATTGCACAGTGCAACATCTTTTTGTTATTCTTACCTCTTTTACAATGTTTGTCATCTTAACGACTACTTCCAGGTTTCTTACTATTAGACAGTGCTTCAGACATAGCATTTTTTCATCTTCAATATTATCCCTCAGTCACTTATCCTTCTGGCCACCACAACTAAATGGTGACAGAAATACTTTTTTTAAACTAAATTTTAAGTATGAATTCAGGAAAATGCAGCAAGGGTTTTGATTAAGAAATAAATATAACCAAGTTGCTGAATATTAGTGTGAAAATTCAGTATTTTTCATTTTATTTCAGGTAAATAATTCTACTAACATCATTAGGAATTTCAAGGGACTATAGGTGAATAACTGTGACATAGAATCATAGAATCACAGAATCAGTAAGGTTGGAAGGGACCTCTGGAGATCATCTAGTCCAACCTCCCTGCTCAAGCAGGGTCACTTACAGCATGTTAGACTGGGTTGCGTCCAGGTGGGATTTGAATCTCTCCAGAGAAGGAGACTCCACAACCTCTCTGGACAACCTGTGCCAGTGCTCCGTCACTCTCACAGGGAAGAAATTCCCCCTCACGCTCAGGCAGAACTTCCTGTGCTTCAGTTTCTGCCCATTGCCTCTTGTCCTGTCACATGGGACAACTGAAAAGAGTTTGTCCCCATCCCCCTGACATCCTCCCTTCATATTCAGATACTGAGAGAAATCAGGACAAATATTAGAGATGGATTTTTTTTGTTTTGTTATTTACAATATGATATAAAAATTTTCCTGAAGTTTTCAATGATATGTTCCAGAAAGAAAGATGGATTGTTTCCCTACCATCTTTCCCAGAACTTTGGGGGGTTTTGTTGATTTTTTCCTTCACTGACTGTGAATTTGCTGTAATAAGACAGTTTATAAGACATTTTTCTTAGTTTTACCCCTTTCCAGATGAAAGGAAATAGCAGTTTAATCATGAGGAGGTAAAATGAGTGATTACTGTGAGCTCTTGGTCAATTATTTTCAATGTGGACATTATTACATTACAACATAAATTTATTTTTATATTATATATATGTGTGTATACACACACATACACACACATATATAAAATCATTATGAATCTATGAGCACTTTTAGGTAAAGAATGAAATCCAAGTTTGTCTATCTAGCACAGTTAATACAGTGTCTGTATGTACTTAGCTATTGAGCAGTTTGGAGTACTGCTTAAAAAGAAAGAGAAGGGGAAAACATCTGACCTGAAAATCTTAGTAGATCAAACAGCATCTTTTTGAGTCTAAAAACAAACAGACCCCTTGGCTTCACTCATACTGTCCTGGGACCGCAGTTCTCAGTTGTTCTCTGGGTTAAACCAAGGATTTTCCCAGTGAGTCAGGACTCTATTCATTCCTTGGCCTCTACTAATGGCAATGAATAAATTGAATTGCCTATTCCATGGAATCTCATGATTTCAATTCACTGTCCTTGTGGAAGTGGAAAAGATAGGAATCCAGTAGCTCTACATAAATGGCCCAAGACACTAGTTTAAAGACTTAATTCCTTTATTTGGACTGTGGGACTCCTTTATACTCACGTAAAATAATACAAGTCTGTGGCTGCTATCAAATTCTATTTGTCCCACTTTTCTGTATATTTAAGCTTCATCATCTAAAAAGAAAAAAACCTTTGCTGGTTACTTTTACATTTTCAAGCTTCTTAGTTCTTAATCTCATCTGGAAACAGGACATTAATCCAGTTTAGTAGTGACCAGGACTCTGAGGATATAACTGAAAGATTATAAGGAAGGGAAAGAAAAAAAAAGAAAGAAAGGAAAAACCTCAATCATAGAAGCATTTTTGCAGTAAATACGAAATACGAAATGCTAGGGGATTGGTACAACCCAGATCTTTATGCATCATAAGCACAAGGGTTATAGTCTACACATTCTAAAAGTGTCAGCGCCAAAAGAATTCCGCTTTGATTTAGAGTAAAAATATTAGTTGCCCTATAGTAGGGTGACTGACCTAAATCAAATCTAATTGTATGCACATAGAGCAGCTTGAATCTAAATTATCTACACTGCACTGCACCATAAGGCATTTTAAAATGGGTCAGAAGCATTTAGTTTTATTCTCTAACATTTTTAATCTGCAATTTGCATGTAAACCATTGCTATGAAAAATATCAGACAAATGCAGAATTAAGAAAGAGCAGGATGGAAAAGAATACTTCGGTTCTTATGATCTCACATGGGTATTTTTAATTTAGGCTGAAACATTGCCACAGATAGCCTTCTGCAATGACTAGTCGGTGATTTCCTGTATTCCTTTTTGTTGTTGTTTTTGCTATTATATTGAGTAATAGCTCACAAGTGTGATAGGCAATTGGCTGAACTTGTTATCAACACAGAACAGAGGTTTTAAATTCTAAAATGTTGTCACTGATGAGATAATTTCCTTTCTATTTCACTTTTGAAGTCAGTGGGTCCGTGTGCATGAATAATATTACTGTATATTAATATTTGAAGAATCAAGGCACTAAGTTTATTAAAAAATTATTAAGAAACTTTGTTGAGAAATTAGTCTATGAAAAAGGCTATTTGCACGACACATTTTTAATGACTTTTCAAAGTCAGACCCCCTGAACTTAGAAAAGTGGGGCTATAGCTGTATTTTCCAGTATTCTTCCTACCTAGCATTCCTTTCACTTTTTACTTTTTTTTTTTCCTTTTTTTCCTCTCACAAACATATATTTCTTCCTGTTATCTTCTTCTTTAATGTATGACTAGGTACTTTTCCTTTTAAGCAGGCATATAGAAACAGAGCTTTCAGATGTATACATGCATACATGAGTGCATATGCATCTATGATTTTCTATAATAATACTTACATTCATATGTACAGAAATCAAGACAAGAAGGAGAGAAACTGAAGTCTTGCTCCTCAAGTTCCTACCTTAACTGGGAAGTTTAAAGAACATATTCACCTCTTCAGAATCAAGGGCTTGAATATTCTTGCATTAGAGATGTTCATTTTGATTTAAAGAAAGCCAGAAAAGTTACCACATTCACAAAATAATAAAAAAGTTATAATGGATCAGATAGTAAAAAAAATGGAAAGTACAATCGATCTTATTTTGAAAAGCTAGTAATGTTTCAATAATGAAATGAGTTGCATTTATCGAATTACCAGATTAAATACTAATGTCCCTTCAGTGGTTAAAAATTAAAGTTTAATCTGCTAAGAAAAAAAGCATCCCATTTACTTCTGAAGTTGAGAAAAATGAAGAGTTTTGTTTATTGTTTTAAAGAGAAGTGCTTCTGCCTAGAGAAGGTAGTAGAATCAGTATTCATAATTATACCAATTGTATAACACATGTGTTATTTAATTAAGGATATTTGATACACTATATTAAAAACACATAAAAAATCCTGTCAAAAAAAGTATTTTGGAACACAATTATAGCTTTACCGACATTTAGAATTCTTTAAATGTGAAATTCAAGTTGATGCAGAACACCCACACGCATCTTTTAATACATGTTTTAAGTGTTAAAAAGGGGATTGTATAATGCTTTGTTCCCGTGTTAGTTTCATCTTAATTTATTTACAAAGTTCTTGTTCTAGGTCCCTTTCCAAGCCCTGTTTATATACAGGGGGGAAATTCACTCTGTAAGTGAAAAATGTATGCAGAATATTGTCACAATGACCTGGCATCATTAACAGGCACTTTGTGCAGCTTATGTGACCCTACAGTCTAAAAAAGAGTCAGATTTTGTTGTTACAGCCTAGTCAAAACCAAAGGGAGGCATGGAGGATTGGTCCACAAGGCAACTAGCCTGGCTGGGTCACAAGCACTGATGTGATGTGGAAGCTGATGCCTGTGCGCCCAGGCAAGGTCTAATGGAGAAACGCCGCGGGAGGCGAGAGGCAGCAAAGCTCCCATAGCTTCTCCTGCTCAGCCCACTACCTGCGCAAGGAAATTTTCTCTTTTTCTTTTCAAGCTCTGGTTTCTACAGCATTGAAGGTCATTACTGCAACTAAGGCCATGCAAATGCTGATTCGGATCTTCTCATTTTTCTCTAAGAATAGTTTGTTTTCATGTAGTTTGAGGAACCCACACAACAACCTGCAAAACTCTTACACTAAAACCATGTAAACATCTACCCTTGCTGAAAGTTTGTGCGTAAATATCACCTTGTATCTTGCTGAAAGTAGTTAAGATAAATTACTGGATCCAAAAATGGTAATCAATTGTCTGCTCATGATTACTTTCTCATAGAAGTAATAGATCACAAGTGTCTACCGCTGTTTGCGTGAGGCATTCAAATTATGTAGTGAGACAGAGGCCACACTGAATACCATGATTACCATGATATCATTAATAATCATTCATGCTCTGGCCAGGACTGACAGGATTGCCGAGAAAAGTAGTTAAGTAAATAGCATTATTTGTTGGCCTGTAAAGTAATCGGATAACTTCTCAGGATTAAGTAATCCATTAATGTAAGCCATTACTTAACAGTCATTTGACTCCATGTAACCATTACTTAATTTCAGTACAACACTTAAAGGATGGGGAGTGCTATGCTGCCTCGGTGCCAGATGTCAGTCACTGTTGTGTATTTTAATCAGTACCTTTTACACCGATCATAATAAACAGTCACATATCTGCACAGCTATCTTTTAGAATCACAAAACACAATGCCACCTTTGCAGAGCATTCACATGTAATACAGTATGCCCCTATATGCACACATGTATATACACTTATTAGTGTTTATTTACATATATTTTTGCAATATTTCTATTTCCATTTCTCTGCTCTGTGGAGAAGGTATCTAACATATATTAAGAAAGCTTCCAGTTGGGATTAAGAAAAAGGAAAGGAGAAAAAGAAGTTAAAGTGTGGGTACAATGAGAGAAGGAAAGGTTAAAAAGGTACGTCAGGCTCACTATGGCTTGCTAGGTTCTCACCAATCCTAAAGCCAGCCTTGTACTTAAATCAGACTGAATAACTTAAGCAATCACTTCAGATTGATAGCTTTTATTCAGACCAAGCCTATTCAGAATCTTAGACTCAGTAAAATATCTGCCTTGCATCTACAATATTGTTAATAAGCAGCATTTTGTTGGGAAGCAGCAATGCTTTACAAAAGGCTTTACTTTTTCTTTAGAGTTTTCTTAAGATCCTTCACATTCTTTCTTTCAACAGGTTTCAATATGGAGAGCTAGTAAAGAAGGATTACCGTAGTTTAACAAAGTGAAAAACTAATTGAGTCATTAACTGACCATTCAGATTTAAATATCTTCCTCCCATTGGCACCCTTGTTTATACCTCTGCTTTACTCCTGCACATCTCTCTTTAGTTTACCTTGTTTGTAAAACTCCTTAGGCTTTAGCTCTACCTGAAAAAGGTTGTGTGAAAATGCACAACAAAATGCCAGTGAAAGTCAAAGCTTTCCATGTTATTAGCCCTAATTCTTCTTTTTTTCCACCAAGACTTTTTCTCTTAGTGATTGAAAATATACACAAGAAAAATTCAGTTGAGATTTTACAACTCTATTGATTTATCCAAATTTTGGTTTCATACAGTTTTCCACTTTCCATGAATAATGTACACTGTTTAGCAAAATGTATGATTAAACACAATATTCATAAGTATCAAACAGATAATGATTATGAATTTGCAAATTAAAATGTTCCCTTTCATTGTAAATTAGATTCTTGTTTATCAGCTACCTTGGTCGTTGTAGTGATAAATTGCAACAGTTTTCTCTCTTCATTCCCAATCATCCTTTAGTAACAGTGATAAAAGTAAAAATAAATTATATATACAGTTATGGGATCTTACTAATAGAACTTTAACATATTTCTGTAAGGACTTGCCTGTATTTAAGAGTCTATCAACAATTTTTATTTACAGCTTCAGCTCTTCTGTTTGGATACCTGTTAAATCTCACACAACCCGTGCTCATGTTTTCAGTATCTTGAACCATGTCAACTTAGCAGTATTAGCCAACACATACATTAAAAGCTAGGTTCTATGATGCTCAAACTTGAGATGCAAACTTAGCTTTTGTATACACTTTTCTCATTGTGGTCAAGTGATATTTTGGATTTGAAAGTAAACATAAACTTTGGTTCTTTAGAATCATGGAATCACAGAATCAGTAAGGTTGGAAGGGACCTCTGGAGATCGTCTAGTCCAACCTCCCTGCTCAGCAGGGTCACCTAGAGCATGGTAGACAGGGTTGCATCCAGGCGGGCCTTGAAGATCTCCACAGAAGGAGACTCCACAACCTCTCTGGGCAACCTGTGCCAGTGCTCCGTCACTCTCACGGGGAAGAAATTCCCCCTCACAGTCAGGCAGAACTTCCTGTGCTTCAGTTTCTGCCCATTGCCTCTTGTCCTGTCACATGGGACAAATGAAAAGAGTTTGTCCCTGTCCCCTTGACACCCTCCCTTCAGGTACTTGTACACACTGATAAGATCCCCCCTCAGTCCTCTCTTCCCCAGGCTGAAGAGGCCCAGCTCTTGCAGCCATTCCCCACAGGGCAGGTGCTCCAGCCCTCTGATCATCTTCGGAGCCCTACGCTGGACTCTCTCCAGTAGCTCCATGTCTCTCTTGTAGTGGGGAGACCAGAACTGGACACAGGACTCGAGATGAGGCCTCCCCAGGGCTGAGTAGAGGGGCAGGATCACCTCCCTCTACCTGCTGGCAACACTCTTCCTAAAGCACCCCAGGAGACCATTGGCTTTCTTGGCCATAAAGGCACATTGCTGGCTCATGATCAACTTGTTGTCCACCAGCATTCTCAGGTCGTTCTCTGCAGAGCTGCTCTCCAGCAGGTCAGCCCCCAGCCTGGACTGGTGCATGGGGTTATTTTTCGCTAGGTGCAGGACTCTGCACGTGCCCTTGTTGAACCTCAGGAGGTTCCTCTCCTCCCAGCTCTGCAGCCTGTCCAGGTCTCTCTGAATGGTAGCACAGCCCTCTGGTGTTTCAGCCACTCCTCCCAGCTTGGTATCATTAGCCAAGTTGCTGAGGATGCACTCTGTCCCCTCATCCATGTCATTGATGAAGAAGTTGAGCAGGGTGGGACCCAGTCCTCAGCCCTGGGGGATGGCACTAGCCACAGGCCTCCAACTAGACTCCACACCACTGATGACGACTCTCTGAGCTCTGCCTTTCAGCCACTTCTCAATTCACCTCACTGTCCACTCATCTAACCCATACTTCCTGAGCTTATCTAGGAGGATGGTATAGGAGACAGTGACCAAAGCCTTGCTGAAGTCAAGGTACACAACATCCACTGCTCTGCCCTCATCTACCCAGCCAGTCACTCCATCATAGAAGGCTATCAGATTGGTTCAGCACAATTTCCTCTTGGTGAATCCATGCGATCACCTTCTTTTCCTCCTTATGTCTGGAGATGACATCCAGAATGAGCTGTTTCATCCCCTTTCCAGGGATGGAGGTGAGGCTGACTGGCCTATAGTTGCCTGGGTCCTCCTTCTTGCCCTTTTTGAAGACTGGAGTGACATTGGCTTTCTTCCAGTCCTCAGGCACCTCTCCAGTTCTCCAGCACCTTTCAAAGATGATGGAGAGTGGCCTGGCAACAGTACCCACCAGCTCCCTCAGTACCTGTGGGTGCATCCCATCAGGGCCCATGGACTTGTGGATCTCAAGCTTGCCCAGAAGGTCTCTAATCCTTTCCTCCTCAACCAAAGGAAAGCCTTCCTTTCTCTCTCTCATCTCCAGGCTGCAGGATTCCTGAGGGCTGCCCTTAGCAGTGAAGACTGAAGCAAAGAAGGCATTCAGTAATTCTGCCTTCTCTGTATCCCTTGTCACCAGGGCCCCTGCCCCATTCAGTAGTGGGTCCACATTTTTCCTAGCCCTCCTCTTGCTGCTGCTGTATTTGAAGAAGCCCTTCCTGTTGTCCTTGACATCCCTTGCCAGACTCAAGTCCAACAGGGCCTTAGCCGTCCTCGCCGCATCTCTACATACTCTGACTGCATTCCTATAATTCTCACAAGTAGCCTGTCCCCTCTTCCTCAGTCTGTGTACTTTCTTCTTCTGTCTGAATTTGGCCAAGAGCTCCTTGCTCACCCATGTAGGTCTCCTGCCCCTCTTGCTGCACTTCTTACTCATAGGGATGCACCGCTCTTGAGCTTGGAGGAAGTGATGTTTGAATAGTAGCCAGCTCTCCTGGACCCCCCTTCCTTCTAGGGCCTTAACCCATGAGACTCCACAATTAGGTCCCTGAAGAGCCCAAAGTCCGCTCTCCTGAAGTCCAGGGTTGCAATCCTGCTTGTTGCCTTACTTCTTTCCTCCAGGATCCTGAACTCCACCATCTCATGGTCACCGCAGCCAAGGCTGCCCTCAACCTTCACATCTCTAACCAGTCCCTCTCTGGTGGTAAGGACAAGATCCAGCTGTACTTTCTTCCTCGTAGGCTCCTCCACCATTTGTGACAAGACGTTATCATCAATGCATTGCAGTACCAATGTAACTGTGGCTTGATAAGTCAAGTGGTCAAATTTCAAGACCACCATTAACTCTAGGTTTATGAAATCTAATGATGTACCTCTGGTCATAGGACCTGTCCCATTTTAGGATTAGCAGCAAATATCAGTGTGAAGTGTCTGTAAACATGCAGACAATTGCAGAAACTATGGGTACATTTCCTCTCAGGAGAGCAGTGAGACCTTTCAGGAGTCAGCAGTGCTACCAGGAGAACCAAATATTGATTGGATCTATGTATTTCCCTAGGTACAGTGTGCAGTTATATATCTTTTTGCTTTTTTTTTTCCCATCTTCTCTGTCATTCCTACATAAAAGGGACAGAAACTATAAAGGAGATTGATGTCAAGACAGTGTATGTCTTCACACATACATGCACATATTTTAATTATACATCTTATTAACTAATGAATATTTAATTACTTTTCTAGCTTCTCTGATAGGTCAAAGGCAGGATATAAGTACAAGGGTTAAAATATACGATATACTCAAGCTTCATTTATATTAAAAAAAATAAGAATACTCTTGTAAGTTTTCTTTTTTTAGCATTAAAAAATTATAAAAAAATCAGACAAGAAATTAATTAGAGAGTTGAGAAGAGAGAAAAGCCCCATCCATAGCATCCACCTGAGGCTACCTGCAGCACCCTGAAAATTCACTCTTTCATATTACTCTAATTCTGTTACACTCTCATGTATGATGGGTTTTCATTAACTTAAAGCAGGCTAATATTTAGCATAAGGAGTGCTACTAATACAAATAAGCACAGCTTAACTGATCCTTCAGTGCACGTCCCTGTACTTTGGGGCACACAGCTCTCTGGTTTGGGAACTGCAGATCAACATCAGGAATGTTAGCAACACTGAGGCTATGGAGTTTTATTCAGAGAGTAAAATCATAAATTGTTCTTGAGCTGTCAGTTAAAAATTATGCCCATCGGTGCCTTCCAGGAACTGTCCATGTGCAACTCGCACTCACACACGCACTCTCCATTCGGGCTCCAGAAGTTCCCAACCATGGGTTGGACCATGTTGTTGTTGTTGGCTTAGCACTACAGGCCAGATCAGCACAACAGCTATGTGGGAAGGCAATATCAAAGTCCATTCTCTGGTAATAATTTGCTCATCAGTATTGGTACTATATCAAAGGAGCATATGTCATACTGTACACATTTCACAATTACTCACATTATATTTTGTGAGATAGTAACATTTAACATAGTGGGATTTTTCAGCAATCCATATATTACAGACAGGTTCAAATCGATGTAATAGGAAAAAAGTCAGGAAATTCCATATCTATCTACTTATTTCTCTATGTATCTATCTATCCGCCCTTTTGAAACAAATTTCAGCTTCTGAAAAACAAGGAATAAGTCTATAATTTTTTCTTACAATGTTGGTTTATGCTATTTTCCTTTTCATGTTTTTTTTTAAGTTGGATCTTTTAAATAAATGTCATTCCAGTTTTCAAAAAGGGCAAGAAGGGGGATCCCAGGGAACCACAGGCCAGGCAGCCTCCCCTCCATCCCTGGAAGGATGATAGAACAGCTCATCCTGGATGTCATCTTTAGGTATATGGAAGAAAAGAAGGTGATCAGGAGTAGTCAGCATGGATTCATCAAGGAGAAATCCTACTTAACCAACTTGACAGCCTTCTATGACAGAATGGCTGGCTGGGTAGAGGAGGGGAGAGCAGCAGAGGTTGTCCACCCTGATTCAGTAAGGTTTTCAACACTGTTTCCCATAGCATCCTCACAGGCAAGCTCAGGAAGTGTGGGCAAAATAAGGGGACAGTGAGGTAGACTGAGAACTGGCTGAATGGCAGCGCTTAGACGGTTATGATCAGTGGTGTGATCACTCTTTTCAGTAGTACTCAGTGATCAGGTGAAAGGCAGTGGGCACAAACAGAAATACAGGCAGTTCCATCTGAATATGAGGAAAAACTTCTGTGAGAGTGACAGAGCACTGGCACAGGTTGCCCAGAGAGGTTGTGGAGTCTCCTTCTCCAGAGCTCTTCAAGGCCCGCCTGGATGCAACCCTGTCTACCATGCTCTAGGTGACCCTGCTTGAGCAAGGGGGTTGAACTAGATGATCTCCAGAGGTTCCTTCCAACCTCAACCATTCTGTGAGTCTGTGAAATAAATAATAATAGATAAGAAGTAAAAATCCACTTTTTACTTCATGGCTAATGAATGTGATGTGAATGTCAGTTAATAAGTTCTCATTAAGTAATTATTCAGGATTTTCAAGTTCCTTATAAAATTCATTAGTATCAGCAGTAGACAGCTACTTTAATGTGAGAAGAATGGCCTTTTCCCAGTGGATAATTACCCTTAAAATAAAATGAAAAGTTTGTTAAGTTTGTAACTGGATGATCATAATGATATTTAAAAGTTACCTTCCCTTCGTTGTTAGCTGATAATGTACAAGGTTTAAATTTGCTGGGTGCTCTAGTAAGTAATTAAGACACAGTCTTGCTGGCATTTACATACTGTTGCTGTTTAATCCCCATATAGCACTTGAAGCAGGGCAAGAAACGTTAAAGGGGAAATAACTTCTGTGTCAGTTTGGGGCTGACAGTTGAGCAAGTTAAGAAGTGCATCCAGGCCAGTGCAAGCAGCTGCAGGGAATTTGTAATTTACCTGTCTTCTCCATGTTTTAAGGATGTGTTCAGAGGAATATGTGTTTCTGTCTGAGCTTGATTCTCACTTACTGTGTTCTGTGCTTGAAGCAGGGGAAGAGCAGAGAATTTGGGAGTGCTAGAGAGTAATAGTACAACTCATCTGAGTTTCTCTTCCCTGCAGCAACTTTCACATTTCCAGTTAAAAATGAAAAAAAAAAAAAGAAGAAAGTGAACATTTAAATGAAGAAATAAAAATTTCCAGTGAACTCAGATACTTTTTTACCTCAAGATGCCCTGAAGTCAAAACCTACTTTTCCATCATAGACCTGCTTAAATGAACAAAATAAAATAAAATAGAACCCCAAATGGGGAAATTGGGTTGAACCAGCATAACAAATGTTGTTCCTTCTCCTCTCCTCTTTCCATCACTGTAGAAAAATAGCAAATATTCTTTTTGTAGCATCTGAGTGGACATTTTTTGCATAAAATTGAAGTCAAAGAATATTCAGAAGTTCTACATATTTGAATGCCAAATTTTACTGTTTTCTAGAAAGTACATGACATAAACTTGAGACGATGACAAAATTATTTTTAGAGTACAACTTTTTAAAAACAAGCTTTCCTAAAAACAATTCACTACTAGTCATGTTAATACCTTTAGAAGTTAGTCACAGTCTATGGACTTTTCCTACAAACTATTTTGAGAATATATGTATATATATATATATGTTATTGAGATCATTGCCATTACCATCTAAAGTGCAGTAACACCTTGAATAGCATCAAGCCAGTCTTCCTAACTGCCTGCAAACAAGTAACAAGGAAAATCTCCCGATTGTAAAGAACTTGCAATCTCATTATAAGACGATAGACAACAGATGGATGCAACAAACAGATGGAGGAAGAATAAGGTAGCAATGAGATGATTATAATCAGCATGATAAGCAGTGATGCATACCAGCAAACCAGCTGCCTAGCTATTATCTATGTGTGTGTGCACGCATGTAGAATTAACATACATATCATTTTCCTGAAATTAACTAATTCTGAATGTCTTATATTATCAATTTAGAACGATCAGGAACCATGAGTCAGGCAGTGACCTTGATGACCTCCTGGTAACATTTGGAAATGTTACCAAATGGTACCAAAGTATCAGAAATGACTGATGGTATCAGCAGATGAAAGGTTGGAAAGGAGTTTCTGTTGGTAGCTGGTTTGCTGAGATTTTGCAAAGTGATCATTTCCGCAAGTTACTGGAAAACATAAGGTGAGCGAAGGTGCTCCTATCCGGAGGACTCATGTCTCCAGGTTTTGTGCTTCTGCACTTTCTGAAGCCTAGTGAATTGAAAGAATAACAGAGAGAGATAAACATGTCTTAGATATGAGATACTCTATATGGAAAGGCACAGGCTGAAGACTCTGTTTCTAAACAGCTGAGGCCATTTTGTTCTCAGTTAAAGCTGAATTTTAAATGAGTTATTCTAATCCTAACAACAGAATTATGATGGAAGACTCTGGAATAGCACTGGGAAGCATTTGATTCATGTTCTCTAAAATAAAATAAAATAAAATAAGTCTCTCTTAGCCTTTAAGATTAAATGTTTGTTAAGAAAAACATTTAGAAGGCAAATACTAGTGGAAGAAATACAGGTGCACCGCATTCTCTTTGTTGTTACAAAGGCAGATATCTAAAGTTTAAAATACAAATAAATAAATGCATAACAGTTAATTCTACAAACTCATCTGAGTTCTGTGTGTTACAAAAAAATTCCAGGAACAGTGAGTTGTGGCCCCCTCTGGCCTCATGACAGCTTTACTATCACAGGATGGCTGAGCTTCAAGAAAAGTTATGATAATGGCAAAGTTCTGCAAACTGCAGCACATATTTTTGTAATTAATTAAACAATGGAAAACTACATCTAAAATGTACTACTGAAATTATTAGCAAAAGATCTCCAGTGCTGGAGTAGACTATATTCTTCTCAGAGCACCACTCAAAAATGGCTTGCAGGGTATTCCTTTTACCTTTTTGCCAGCTCTCACACAAATATTAAAGACAGTCAATAATTTGGTTCTGAAACAGATCTCTCAGTGATGAAAATATTGCATTTGCATTTCTAAGAGTGGGAGAGAATAGGAAAAAAAGGAATACTTTTAATTTTTCATACAATTTTAATTCTGACTGCTTAAACAAGTATATATTTCTTATGGGTACTTAAGGACTCTGACTGTTAATGTTGTAATAATTCTTTCCTTTTCTTAAATTAAGCCAAAGTTTTCATTCAAAAAAGACTAAGAGGAAATGGATTTCTAATTCAATGCAAACAAAAGTTCAAAGTAAACTTTTCAAATGGATTGTTATTAATGTTCTGTTATTAAAGGAACACTTTGCAAGCAATATTGCGTTTTTCTTCAAGATTTTTAATTCAAAAAATATCCTTTATTCTACACCGCATTTCATTTGACCTGTAGATATAGACACAACCACATTTTTAACAGCCATAACTACAAAGAAATAATCACTTTCAAACAACGGGATTTTTTAAAGACATATCATTTTAATTAAGTCTTCACAGATTAACATGATGGGACATGTGAACACTTATTAAAAACATAAAGGCATTAGGAAATCTTAATGTAAAAAAGTCAGTAGTTTCTTCCTTTACACATGCAAATTAATGTAACTCAGTTATCCTGCCGTTGTCACTTGACTTCACTGAATTAAATAGATAATTAGACATACCACAGCAGCCATTGATCTGAAGGAGGGCAAGCTGGGAATTGCAAAGGGTGGCTTAGACCTACTGGAACACTGAATCATTCTTTGCCTAGGACAAAACTGTATCTACTGGAGTCTTCCAAAAATGCCAGTAGGATTTCTGTAGACATGTAGGTTAATTAAACGGTTAATCTTTTAACAAAGCTTTCAGTTTCTTTTATGATATGTTTGCTTGATGATTATGCTTGATGGCTTTGAGATCCATTGCTCAGGTGAAATGAAATGGTCTTTAAAATGTACTAAAATAGTCTTTAAAAGTACTAAAAGTCAAGCAGATGTTAACATGTCTTTTTTTTGTAATTTTCATGTAATTTAATGAAAAAAGAAAATTTTCTTATTTTTAGATGTGATGTCCAATGAGATGGGTTATTTTACTAAATAGAAGATTGTCTTTTCTTTGGAGAATTAAAACACTTCTATTACTTGTTTCACTGCTTTGAAATCTTTCTCTTTTTCAACTCTTATACCTTTTAATAAGAGTAAGTAAGAATATTCAGCAGCAGAATTTTAGAAAACCAAGGGGACTTCTGTAAATGTCTGCTATGCCCTAAACCCAGAGAAAATGTTCTAAGAATTAATAAAAAAAAAAAAAAAAAAAAGAAAGAAAGAAAAAGAAAACATAAGACTGGACTTATTTTGACTATTGTATAGCCGAAGCTATAGCACTGAAGTAACATAAACAGGGAAAAAAAAGTAGATAAATGAGTAATACTAAAGATGAAAAATTGTGTGAGAAGTAAGATTCCTGAATATTCCATTTTATAGAAAAACTGTATCAGAGACTACTATAGTATGTGACTCTGTTTCCAGCTCCTGCTAGGTTTTGAAGGCGCATTGCTTAACCAGACGATTGCCTGCCCTGTTCAAAGGGTTGCAATACTATAAAGCATTCTGCCATTTCCAGAATATGCTGAATGTGGAAGAGCATATTTAGTCAAAGCAATAGGCCTTTCCGCTATTTAGGAATACATTAAGTAGTAGTAGGTTTTTCATATTTAGTACCTATCTAGCTCATGACACCCAGAGGAAATAAATCCCAGACCAAAGAGCTGAAATGGAAAGGATCTATGCCTTTTCTTCCAATGTCTCTGGCATATACTTGTGGATGAAGATCTTTGAATCATTTCCTTATGACTTTACTGAGACAGAGAAGTACAATGAACATCCTCTAGGAAGCAAAGCACATACTGTCTGAAGTTATCTGTAATCATTGCTCCTTCATGAATATTCTTGTTTGATGTTTCATATACTGAATTTCATAATTTAAAGAAAATATTCCATTAAATATTTCCATTATTCACTCAAGTCTAGTACCAACTGCAGTTAATCCAAACTTGGCTTTCTGTTTCAAATCTCTTGAGGAATTCTCATCTTTTTTCTATCTGAAGAAAAAACAGAGATTGAATAGCATGCAATTTTTTTCAAGATTTTCCTATGTGTTTTCTCTTTCACATTTCAAAATTTATTTTACAGATTACTGACACTTAAAAAATCGACCATCTCTACCCAACATGAATTAACTCACTTGGAAATAATTGGTATCTTAAAGTTCTGCTGACTACATTGTTCATGTGTCAGATTTTTTACTGGTTGATATAAATTTAGTTTTAGGAACTACAGTCTGAATACATATGGTTACAGATTTGTAGGGGTTTTTTTCAGTATTCACTTGAAAAGTTTATTAATTACTAGATTTAATATATTTTTAAGATGAAAAATGCAAAGTGATGGGGAAATATTCAAGCATCTATGAAAATATCTTGCAATATTTCTCAAAAATATATATGGTGTTTTGTTTTCATTTTCTAAAGACAGCACTAAAACTACTGTAAGATATTCTTCTAATAAACATTTGGTTTAGTGACATAAGCCAGTGCTATTGTACCGTTGGTAGATTAAGCTGATAAACCATTTCATGGACTTAGAATGGAAATCAGAATAACGGTTTTGAGTCCTGTATTGTTTTCTCTCTCTTTCTCTCTCTCCCTTTTTCCCTCCTTATTGACATGTCTATTTGTACTCTGTGTGTTATCAAAGACATTCTTTTTCTTTTTCTCTGTTAAATTTCAGGGGATTTTGTTGATTCCAGACTAACTGGGAATATAAATATAATTTTGCCTATTCTAAATACATAGCATTATTCCCTTTCTGTTGTAATTGTCTGCTAAAATTAAGTAGGATTTTAATAAAACATGGAAGAGGAGGTATACAAGCAGCAAAATATATCCCATCTGTTGGTAGATCTGAATACCTACGACCAGATTAAATAGAGATTTAGATAGTGCTGAGAGTCACAACATCTAACAGATACCTTATTCTTGGGCTAGCATTCATAGCAACAAGTTAAACACCCAAGTTACCTATACTTTGTGTGATTATTATCTGACATCTGAGAATTAAATTTACAGCTGATGGTGCATCAAGGAGAGAAATGCCTGGGTGAGACAATAAGGATACATCTAAACTTCTCTCGTGTAGCCTTTGGTAAGACACCTGTGTGAAATGATAAATCCCTTCTGAAACTGCAAACCTCAGTTTAGACACCACATCTTGGCACTGGACAGTGTTGAGCAACACTTTTTTTTTTTTTTTTTTTTTAATCAGAAAAATAAGAGAGGAAAAGAAGGGGGAAGATGGTTAGGTGACAACTAGTGTGTCATAGACTATTATAGAAAAAAATGGTTCTGAGAGCAGGAAGGTGAAATGTTACAGTGTGTGGCCAGATGTGATGTGATCGCAGTTCCCACATCGGAGAAGAAAGAGTATTTGCAACCAAGATGAATGTATCTTGTTTGCCTCCTACTGCAGCCAGGTTGCCAAAGAAAAAAGAGACATGGAACCAGTGAGAAAGAAGCCAGCTGAGTATCCTGGTAATCAGAACACCTGCTTCAGAGAGGGGACACCTCTCCAGTTTGTCAGAAGTACTCCTTACCAGAGAAACCTGATATTAAAAAGCAGTGTGCATGCATGGTCATGAGTCACTGCTCTGCAACGCTGCAGCGGTGCTGGCTGTGGCTGTGCTCCTGCCTATCCATGGGCCCCCCACACCCAGCCCCAGGCCCTGCTCTCTCAGAGCAGGGCAATGGACCTAGGTGGCCAGGACCAGCCCTGCCCCCCACACTCCAGCTGCACCCTCCACCCTCACCCCAGCACTGGCCCCAGGGAGACCCCAGCCCATCGCGCCCTGAGAGTGAACACATCTGGGTTAGGTACTTTAAGTGAAATAGCCAACAAACACCACATAAAATGGACCATCTGGACCTGAAATGCCTCTAAATTTATTCTGGTCTCTATTCCTAATGACGTGATATGAGACTGCAACCCAGTTTTCTAAAGCCAGCTGAATGTGTTCACCACCAGGCTACAGATCCCTTTTGCTTGTTCTTTCTTGGTTTTGGCTGTAAAGTGGTCCAGCTTATATGGCAAAGGCTAATAGTGCTCTCAGCTGGGCTCTTGAACAGCCCATGGATTAGTTTATGTTTCTAGGAAGTAGAAGTTGAGAATGTGTAATCTCATATGCCAGAAAGGGCGCATAACCTTGTCCTCTTTCCAAGACAAGTATGCCAGCTACTGAATTATTACACATAGCTCATATACTGATGTTAAACTTCCTCTGTGGTCTTCTCTTCTTAATGAGTTTGACCGTGACTGCAGCACTTGCTGTTGCCGGAGTGTGTTAGTCACGCCTGAGTTTCACCCATCAGCTGGCTGAGGGAGCGTGTTGGGCGCAGGGCTGAGTAGCTCGCAGATCTCAGGTCTGCTTAGGCAGATGATGAGCACCTGGACACTCAAAGCGGGTAAGAGGCAGATGCTTCAGGGCCTGATTTGTAGCAGAATCTTAAGTGCCTGAGCAATTTGTGAGGCAAAAATATGTTCCCTGAATAGGCTAAGTAATGGTTTTACAGACTTAGAGGTCTAAATCATGTTTTGCATCTTATACTCAATTCATATCTTTAAGATACCTAAATGGTCTGTATCCTGAGCAGCTGTTCCTCAAGAGTCAGGTCACTGCTAACAACCCTAATCCTCTCATCCAGACAAAAATCTCCAAGGAGAAAATTCTTGTCTCCTAGGGAGACACAACTTTAACAAAGCAGATCATTTTAATTTCTGTAATTATTCTTCAGAAGGTGTTTACTAGTCTAACCTCCCACAGGACTGAAAACCCACTTCTTCAACCTCATCTACCCTAACCTAAATACTTAACATAGAATAGTTATAATATAGCTAATAAATGGGGAAAATATTCCCACACAGTTTCTTTCTTGAGAGACACATAGTGAAACAATAACTTAATACACTAGTGGAAGGTGCTCAGACGACTGCATAAGTCTGTGAAAAATCCTGAGCAGAGCAGAGCAGCTCTAATATATTAATTATCCAAACTGAACAGTAAGAATGTGATCTATTTCTCAACATGACCTATCTGGTGTCTGCATACAACCAGATGTAAGGACATGCAGAGATAACTCCTTAGATGAGACTGACAAACTGTTGGAGCTAGGATCAGAGAAGAGGTAGGGTAACCTTTTAATCGTTTAATCATTTGCATAACTACTCAATCTTATAGATGCCTTGGAAAGTTGGTAGGATCCTAGAACCTACCATTTCAGGTGTGAATAAGAGGATGGAGCTCTGTCAGATCCTAGTGGCAGGGAAATAGAATCCTGTCAAAACAGTGATAGAAGGAACAGAAAAGTAGAGAATGGACTAGAGAAAGTAAGTAAACCACTGCAGGGATTACTCCTTGGATTATGATCCAAGCTATTAAACGAAATGAAACTTCCAAGTCTTTCAATTCTTATTTATTGAGATTGCTGATGACAGGATAAAGACTGGAAGAAGCTGCAGAATCACTAAAGGATAACATTACTATCTATTTGTTTAACGTGAAGTTGTGAAAATATAGCTAAAAAAAGATTTCTCGCTTATATACTCTATCAGTAGTTTACATCTTTGCTACAGAGGAAATCTTTTCTTTACCTAAGCTTGCCTTAGCCATAACTATGACTTCTCTATCAACCTTTTAAAGAATTCCTTGGCAAAGGAAAAGTTTATTTATTTCTGAACCTCCTAATATATCCTTCATCCTCATTAAAAAAAAAAAAAAAAAAAAGAAAAGAAAGAAAAAGAAAAAAGAAAAAACACATAGAAACTGAATTTCTTAACACAAAAGGATTTTTATAGTAATAACTTCATGCATAAATGCCGGCTAGTGTGCAAAAAGCCCATTAAGAAGCTGAGTGCTAAGATTTGTGATCAACTCCATTTACCCCTGAAGGATAGATGATTCTCCACAGAATACGTTGACCCTTTCCAGGCTCCAGAGGCTCATTCAGTAGTCTTAAACATGTCTGTTTGGAAGTTCCTTCCCACCAGTATAGCTTAGGAGCTGAGGGGGAAAAGGTATGGCATCTTTGTCTAAGGCTTCGGTGCACTTAGACTTACCACAATTATTTTCCTATTTAGTTTGTTCAGTTGTTGGATAGCTCAGTAGGTAAAGCCATGGATTAAAAAGCGAGAAAGAAAATAAGAGGTGGCCTGAGATAGGCTGAGCTGTAGTCTAAACAAGGGGAGAGTGACTGTGCATTATCTTCATGTGAATGGAGATTCCTGGGATAATGCTTATGGCTCTTAACTGCAAAAAAAAGACTTTACCAATAGCTATCCATTGTCCTGCTTTTGTCAAGACTGAAATAAGAGAAGATGGGCTTTTCAGGTCTGGTCTGCAAGGATGGCAGGGTGGAATGCAGCTGGATTCCAGCTGAGTGTTTGATGTCTTCATTTTTGAGGCCTCTTCTGAAAAAGAACTGGCAGGAAAGTGTGGCCTTACATAGAAAAAGGGCAAGTCCTGGAGCAAGTCGCTTCCCTAGTAATGAGTAGACATCCAATGCTATTATAATAATGTGCTTTTCATTGCCACAGTGGAGCTAATAGAGTTGTGGTGACTTCACACCTGCTGCAGCTTGGGGAAAAAAAAAAAGAAAAAAAAAAAAAAAAGAAAACACACCATGAAATCTCCCAGAAGGGTACTGTTGTCCACAGGCAAGAGTGCAAGTGACAGATAAAGTGTCTGACAATGACATATTGCTTTAGGACTGCAGTGAATGAGTAGAATGCTAAACTATAATCTCCAGCTTCTCTGCCTCTAAATACAAGAAAAAGGCAAAGAAGTGATACATGCAATTAAACATTGCCATTTCTTTTCTTGGTTATCTAGGGAAATGTTAGTATTCCATCTGAGAAGGCTAAATGAGATTTTTTTCTCCTCATGACCACGTATGCCTACTCAGTTCAATAATGGTTTTTGTTATTAGCAGAAAAAAAAAGAATAGTCTTGTAGTTTACACTCATTTTCGAATGAAAACTTGTTTTAAAAAATGTCAAGATAAATAAAAATATTTCCAACGGCACAAGACTGCTCTATTGCTTTTCTTCTGATTCCACTGATAAACACAAGCTGGTTTTCTTAAACAGCAAGATGCCATCTTTTTGACAGATACAATATGTAGTTATGTCACTGCATTATGATAAACCTTATAGGGAAGACACAGCAGGATCAGAGAGATTCTACATTCCCAGCACAGTTTCCATGAAAGGAATGTTTACATGACCCATAGCGCAAAGTTTAAACATATGCAGCAGTTTTGCTGTTAACTCCCTGAACTTGCTTGCTGAGCAGTCTGCGACCAGCAAAATTGTGCTCGACTTGTTGTTACAGTGTTACTGTTAACATTTTCCTGTCTTGTCAGCTGTTTTGGACATCTGCTGTGCTCTATAAAATGTCTGCACAGGGGTGGTTGGGGGGGTTTGTTTGGTCTGTTTGAGAGGGCTGAGGAACATAAATATTAGTCTGTTCTTTTGTTTGTGTTGGTTGAGGGCAGATGAGAGAAGAGAAGGAAATCTTGGATATTAAGCCAATGAAAATTAGTAAGATTCTTGCCTGACAAGTGCTGTATTTGCCTTTTGTGACTCATTTCTCAAATCCTTAACATATATGCAAACAAAAAGTAGGGTACATATGACCTAATGTTTTGTTAACATGTGGTTTAACAAGACTGATTCAGAACTCATTTTACTAATACAGGTTTTTCATAATCACAGTTAATATCTTTTGGCTTAAATATGATCACTTTATGTATGAGAAACCTGGCATACACTAGAGAAATTGAATTGGTTAAAATCTTTTTAGCATTTGCAGAACACTTTACATTATTCTCAACAAGGCCTAATTAAAGCAGGAAGGCATAATAGATGAAGTAGTAACTAGTCACTGGTTGAAATTTGTGGAGAGAACATAGGCCAGAACCATTTTTGTTGGTTTCTCATGATAGAAAATTGTATTTTCCCATGGATGACTTTGAGAATATTCCATCATATTTTCTATCTGTAATCTTTAAAGGGTATATAAGGATATTATTATTCGCGGTCTACAGATGGGAAAACTGAGGCACAAAGAAAAGCAATTATTTCTCCAGTCCAAATGATAGAAATAAGAAAACTTTCAAGAATATGTCTGAAATATTGGCCATGGTAGGATCAAATCCACGTTCACTAACTAGTTTAAAGCTGGTTAAAGCATTAGAAGTTACATCAACCGAAAGATAAGTGAGGACTTCAAAATTGCCAATAAATCATGACTGTAAGCTCATAATAGGGTCTTTATTGCTGTGGTTAATCTTATAGAGGTGCCTGCACTACTTTGTTTAAAGCTAACTTGAGTATGCTTGTAACATATTACCCCCACTTTTCTGACTGCTATTCCAATTTCTGTCCACAGAAGAATGCTCCTTCTATAAGAGCTCTAATTAGACTGCAAGTTTTGAAGGACTTTCTGAATAAAACTAAAAACTCTGGGGAGCTGCTCACCACAGCCCTAATTTTATGCCATTGTTCAAAATTTGTAAAAAGTTTTTTAAAAGAAAGACTGATTAAGATTGCAAATCACTAACAGAGCATACTTGAAGATTTAAACGTTCTGGCCTTGATTTATTAGAAGTTCCTCAACTGAAGCATTTGACCTTGTAGGGGGGCTTTTTTTTTTTTTTTTAATTTGTCAGCCTGTGGTTAAATTCAAGCATGTTTCAAGTACTTGAGCAGAGTCTGATATGATTGTGGTTGTATATACAGTGAGATGTCTAGTATCTTCTATGTGTCCATTAAAGCTGAGCTACTTTTCAAAATGTGGTCTCTGTTACCTCTTTAAAACATTTTATTTTCAAATGTAAAGTCAATTTTTGCCATTTATTTTTCCATCACATCAGCCTATATGGCAATTATCTAAAACAAGACTGGCTTCATTTATTTCCTCCCCCCCTTTCACATTGGTTGTATTTAAAATGTCATCAGTAGTTGCAGAGAACCTGCAACTCAGCTCTACAAACATAGTGTGTTTATTCTTCTCTCCAAACACAAATTCAACCAGGATTACTTCTTTAGTTATTGCATTGGGATCTGTCTCTATATGCATGTTACATCTTAATTGCAGGCATTCAGCCTTCAAGATTAATAATAATAATTTTTAAAAAGCTCTGTGACTCACCTTTTTAAACATTCCGCACTAAATCAGCCATATCTGAAGATCTGAAAATTAAACAAACACTTGTCCATCTGAATGCAAATTCTAAAAGAATATCAATATATACTTTTTTTCCTCACGGAAGAAATTGTAAGGTAGCAACTCAGTCATGCAGTGAAGCTGAGATACTGACAAGATAGGCTGAAAGCTCAGCAGTCAGATACGAGGGAAATGAGGCAGAGGATAAATCTCAGCCTTATCCGTGCTGCATGAATTAGCTTAGCAACAGAAGGGTGGAACTGAGTATTCTTTATGACAAAAATGTCAGAGATGGTCAAAGGAATGCTGCCAAGGAGCATTCCTATGGACGCCGCAACACAACAGCAGCGACACTGAGAGGACTGGATTTCCGCTCACTAAAGATAGATAGAAAGCACTGCAGAAGAACAAACATCTTTCACAATCGTATTTGAAAGCAGGATATAAATGTTATTCTAGCGCTGCAGTATTTCCTGCTATAAGCCTGTCTCAAATCTGCCAAATTACCTGGATTCACCCTGTGCTCACTTAGATTTGCTCATTTAGATTTCTGGGTACTTCAGGGATGGTTAATCCTAGAAACTCACAAGGAATCTTGGGTTTTGATCTCTCCACCCTTTCAGCATGTCCCACAGATGGATATGACAGCTGTTTGCATCTGACAGATTAAATCTGGTAACTGAACTTGCTGCGTGTGCACTCAGCCAGTCCTTGAACCAGAACCCTGGGGGTGTATAGAAAGCAGGTTTACCAAGTGAGTCAAAAGGGAGCCTCCACTAATAGCTGTGCTAAGCGTCTCTCAGTTTGAAGTCAGTTATTTGCAAGTCTTACAGTGGTTCTTTGACAAGAGAGATTTTTTTTCCCCTGAAATGAAACAAGAAACAGAGCTGATGCTAACAAGAAGAGAGATGCTACATTTTGCCACACTGAAGTCATGTCTGTTTTATTGCATTAGGCTCACTGCTGTTAAGAATGTCACTAGTGCCTCGGTATAGAAATGTGACTTGTATTAGGACTTGAGAGGGGTTGAGTGGTTGGTATTTTTTCATTTATTTAAGTGGACTAGGTCATTACAGGCTTTTAAAACAGGACAAAGAGCTTCTGTCTTTGTTATCTGATAAAATCCAGTGAAGGCTAGGAGAAGCCCGAAGTATTCACTAGAGGAGCACTATACCTATCAACCTTATTTGCAGCAGTACTGTGGCCAACAGGGAATGAATGATAATAAAAGTAAGAATCTACTGCTAATTACCTAAAACTGTCCTTTCAGTTGGGTTTCAGGGCCCCTGTCAAATCTGCAAAGGAATGTGGTGCCGCTGCCATGGGAAAAGATGACAATTTTTTTGATCTGACACCTTCAGTGACATAAAGTGGTTGGATTCTCCACCCTATTCTCACATTTTTCATCCACTGAAAAGCACTTAAGATATGAATGTGTTGCTGCTTTTTTCAAAGAAAATATGTAATCAACTCCAATCTAAGCCATACTCCCTTTCTTAATCTTTGGCATTGTCCTCCTGACGAGGAATATACATATTAGAAAAAAATGCAGGAAGCTTAACTTGAGTGATTTGATTTCTCTGTTGCTCTGACTAGATTACTATGTATTCTCCAAATAGCTGATGTAAACTTAGGAAAGGCATTTCTGAACAATACAGTTGTGACAGCGGAATAGTCATGAGTCTAGCTTCTCCATAAAGGACTTGTTCTGCTTAATGAGCTATGATTTCCTCATAAAATCTGCAGAAATTAGCCTATGGTTATAATCAGATTTCTGGTAGCTATTAACAAGGACTTTTATGACTATTTTGATGTTTTCTACCTGTCCATTTAGGAATGTTCCTTACTGCCACTGCTGTGGGTGTTTGCTACAGGCCCCTGATCAAAAAGAAGATGTAGATGAGGCCTTCTACAGACAGCTAGAAGTAACTTCATGATCACAGGCCCTAGTTCTCATGGGGTACTTCAATCACCCTGGAGTCTGCTGGAGGAATGACACAGCAAGGCACAAGCAATCCATGAGGTTCCTGCAGTGTACTGATGATAATTTCGTGACATAGATGATAAGGGAGCCAAGGAGGATAGGTATGCTGCTGAACCTTGCACTAACAAACAAGGAAGAGTTGGTTGGGGATGTGAAGGCTGGAGGCAGCCTTGGCTGCAGTGACCATAAGATGATGGAGTTCAGGATTGTGTTAGGAGGAAGGCAATAAGTAGGATCACAACCTTGAACTTCAGGAGAGCAAACTTTGATCTCTTCAAGGATTTTCTTGGAAGAATCCGATGTGATAGGGCCCAGAAGGAAGAAGGATCCAAAGCAGATGGTTAATATTCAAGGGTCATCTCCTCCAAGTTCAAGAATGTTGCATCCCAATTAGCAGGAAGTCGAGAAAAGGAAGCAGGAGACCTGCATGGATGAGCAAGGAGCTGCTGGCAAAACTCCAACAGAAGAAGGACATGTACAGAAAGTGGAAGAAGGGGCAGGCGTTTAGGAAGAATATAGGGATGTCATCCAAGAATGTAGGAATGAGATTAGGAAGGCCAAAGCCTATTTGGGATTTAATTTGACAAAGGATGTCAAGGATAGCAAGAAGGGTATTTTTTAAATACCTCAGTAACAAAGGGAAGACTAGGGAGAATGTGGGTTCATTGCAGAATGGGACAAGGACCCACATGACGAATGATACAGAGAATGCAGAGATATTGAGCATTTTCTTTACTACTAAGACCAGCCCTCAGGAACTGGGACCCTAGAGATCATGGAGAAATTCTGGAGAAAGGAAGACTTTCCCTTGGTCAAGGAGGATCAGATTAGAGATCATTTAGACAAACTTGACACCCACATATCTATGGGCCCTGTTAGGATGTAGCTGCAAGTGCTAAGGAAGCTGGTGGATGTGGTTGCTAGGCCACTCTCAATCATCTTTGAAAGGCTGTGGAGATCAAGAGAGGTGCCTGAAGACTGGAAGAAAGTAAATGTCACTCCAGTCTTCAAAAAGAACAAGAAGAACCCAGGAAACTACAGATCAGTTAACCTCACCTCCATCCCTGGAAAGGTGATGGAATGGCTCATCATGGATGTCACCTCTAAGCATGTGAAGGATAAGAAGGTGATCAGGAGTAGTCAGCATGGATTCACCAAGGGAAAATCATACTTAGGCAATCTGACAGCCTTCTATGATGGGATAACCAGCTGGGTAGGTGAGGTGAAAGCAGTGGATGTTGTCTACCCTGACTTCAGTAAGGCTTTCAGCACTGTCTCCCATACCAGCCTCATAGGCAAGGGGCACTAAGAGGGCTAGTAGAATGATTAAGGGACTCAAGCATCTCATATGAGGAAAGGCTGAGAGAGGTGGGACTCTTCAGCCTGGAAAAGAGAAGGCTAAGGGGAGATTTATCAATGTGTATAAATATTGAAGGGAGAATGTAAAGAGGATGAGGCCAGACTATTTTCAGTGGTGCTCAGTGGTAGGGTGAGAGGTAACAGGTACAAACTGAAGCATTGGAAATTCTGTCTGAACACGAAGAAAAACATTTTTACTGTGAGGGTGACTGAGCGCTGGAACAAGTTGCCCAGAAAGGTTGTATAGTCTCCATCTTTGGAGGTATTCAAAAGCCATTGGAGACAGTCCTGGACAATATGCCTTAGGTGACCCTTCTTGAGCAGAAAGGTTGGACTAGATGATCTCCAGAGGTCCCCTCAAATGTTGACCATTCTCTGATTCTGTGATTCTGTTAAATAATGGCTAAATATTGATCTGGTGAATGGAAAAATACTTTATTTTTTTTTTTTATTTACTGAAATTAGAAAAGGAGAAATAGAAAATACAGATCTCTAAGAGTTTTATATCCTCAAACAGGACTGGTAAGGCTGATAGAAAATTGTATATGCAATTCCAAAATTCATGATTTTAAACATATGTTAAGAATTGGAGATGAGGTAGTTAAATCTATAGAAATGATTTACAGTCTAGAGAAAATGTCTTACAGTGGGAAATGCAACAGGTCTATTCTGTTCAATTTAAAGTAAAAAGATGTATTTTTAACACATAAATATCATCATAGGTGGAAAATATAGGGTACTGATGACTTTATAATCTAGTAAAGAAAGGCATAACAAGATTTATGTCTGAAAGTAAAAGCCAGAAAAATGCAAATTAGGAATGAAGCATTTTTTTAAAACAAATGAAGATGATTAATGAATGGTGCAATCCACCAAAGGGATGTCTCTGTCTCTCAATGTCTTCAAATCAAGAGAAGGTTCCTTTTTGGAAGCTATACTTTTACTAAATATAAGGTATGTTTTAGTCAGAAACAGATTGTTGGCTTCAGCATAGGGGTAAAGGGTGAAATTTAATGTTCTATAATAAATGAGTGAGACTAGATGATCCAATGTTACCTCTGGCCTACTTTTTTTGATCTATTTTCTCTCAGATATGTGTCTAAGGGAAAAAAAAAGATATTCTTCTATTTTATTAACAGCATCTTCTTAAACTGGATAAGCATTTCCTCCCCTTTTTTAATATGTATGAGCTGTATTTGAGTAGAGGTAATAGAAGAAAACTGAGTTTTAATTTCCCAAAACCAGAAACCAGTTCAGAAAATTCTTCATCTCTTTGCTCACCTGTAATATCTTTTTATGTATAATCTACCAATAATTATTATCTGTAACAATTGTCATAATACAAGCAAAATTTTTTATTTTGTGAAACACTCTCCTCATTATTGCATAAAGTCTTCCAGTTTAGCTGTACATTCAATCAGATCACAGTCTGAACTGCAGCTGACTTGTCACATCGTTAGGTTTACTAAACCTCCGCTGTGTTTGTAAGCATAGCCACTGTGTGGAGGATTCAAAATGATGAAGATAGAGCATGATGGCTGGGATTTTCTAAAGTACTTTACACCATTGTCCTAACCCTGATTCCTTTGAAATCAGTTAAAGCTGTGCTATTGATACAATTGACAGCACCTTCAGGTCAATGCCAAATGCTTTTAATAATCATAAGTGATAACTCTGCAACATCCTTCTTCCTGAAACATAGTATTAAATGCCAGTAATGTGTTAGAGGGAAGCTATGACTAACTGTAACTGGGAGCATTTATTGAATTAAAAGGAACTAGAGAAGTGCGATATGATGGCAAGCCCAAATGTAAATCAATAATACCACACTGCCTCTCTGAGATGGAAACCAGTGTTATTGTAAGCAATAGAAAAATATTCCTTTTCCCCCCGAATTTTAAGTGGAAAAACGTGCAGAAAGTTATCATCACTAATTTGAAAACACCTTGCTCTTTTCCGATCATCTGTAAGGTCATATATATACAATCAGCAGGAGAGATAATAAGACAGAAGCTTGTCACCATAAGAAGAAACCCAATTTGTTTTAAAGACAGTTGATAAATCTAATGATACAAGTAAAGAGATAACCACTGTCCCCTCCTTTTTTTTTGCTGCTCCCATCTTCTTGCCTGCTGACTATATCTCTTTAAAATCAATTCTGGTTCCAAGTCATCCCAGGGGAAAGTATGATATGAAACAGAGAAATTTAGGATCTGAGCTTTCTAACATAAAATGAATGCAGACTCCTTATCAACAACAGAAATCCAACGCAACAAAAATTGGAGCTACTTCTATCTTTTTTCAAGGTTTAGTGAAAGGTGACATTTTTATACATTATAGTTCACTTACACAGGTAAAGATGTTCTGATCAGCTGTGATTCGATAGGGCATAAAGGTATAAAGAGAAATTACTCTGCAGAGAGATAAATAATGTGCAATCTAGTTAGAAAGAGTAATCAGTTGGGTAAGACCCTGATCATTGATTATAATTCATCTAAAATCTAATTTAAATATTCCATTTGAGGGGCAAAATTATTCTCTCAAGATTTTTCTGTGAAATTAATTTTTTTGGAAGTGCCCAAGTCATCTGAAAACCTAAATCTCTTGGCTTATGTTCCTAAACAACCTAAGTACATCTGAAAATATTATCCAGAGATATCAGTGAGTGCCTTTTCCATATTTGTTGCATATTTCAGTTCATTTTTTTTTCCTGAAATATGCCCATACTGTGAGCCAAGTACTGAATACTATAAACCTTTTGTTATTGCCAGGGCAAATATAAGAAGTATTTAATACTACTTGGGAACCAATTTATATATATGTGGCAGCATAAAAGAATATATCTTTACAGCAAAGACAGCATGGTTTAAGTAAAATACAAGTAATAAAAATGTATGATAATAAAATGTCTGGAGGGAATGATGCTTCTTTTTGACCATTTTTAAATCAAGCTATCATCTGAATCACAAACAAAAATGTCTGAATTGCTATTCTATGGTCTGCTTTCACTAGCCTCATGGTCAGATTTAAATACTCCAACATCTTGTCAGCACTTCGGCTGAACACTTTTATTGCATCTACAAATAGCAGTAGTGATAATCATTTGCTTACATTTTCTATCAAGAGAAAAAAAATGTCAGACATTTCCCTGCATCTAGGGTAGGGGACACAGGGGAGCAATGCATACTGCTTTCTGCTGATGGTGTTGGGCTGGGATTAATGATAAATGATTAACGAACAGATTAGTCAAGCATCCATGGGGAAAGGGGCAAATATATTTGGAACAGAAAGATAGTGCAGGTGACTCCTCAAGGTTCTTTCTGAATCTATCTTTTATTGTTCTATGATAATATTTAAGTCCTTCCTCTCTTCTTATTAGGCTTTTCTCTAAGGGCACATCTCTATTCAAGGTCATTCCTCTAGCATGATGTACCCCGTGATTATTCTCCTAAAATAGTACAGAGCTGGTTAAAAGTGGAAGTATATAGGCCAAAATTTCAGCTATAAACTAGGGTGCTTCTTCTGGCTTCCCTTGAGCTCCTATAGTTCGTAGCACCTGAGGATAAGGTCCCCATACTTCAGCTTTCATCTCCAAAATGTAGTGAGCTCATTCTCAATATTTCAAGTGCCAGTGGATGAATTCCAACCCTGGAAACACTTTTGAACTGGCAAACAGTAAATGGCTGCCATCAGGCATACGCACTTGTTATATCAAGGCTTTGGCACATTATTTATGGAAGACTTATTCTAATGAATTCCATCCACACCTACCAGATGTGCAGTCCAGGATTATGCCAGCTGTTTACCAGAATACGTGATGTCCAACACTATCATGAGTATAACATGACATTCAATTTTAATGTTGCTGAATAAGGAAACTTTGTCTTAACATCCTGCAGAAAATGAAAACAAAAATAAAAACAGAAGCACAATGTTCTCACATATCCAGATTTGAAATGTTCATGAGATGTAAGCTGGTCCAGCCCTTGTGAAAACACATACCCTTCTGTGCACATAGCCAATGCCAATTGCATCTGCACAAGACTGTTACTCATAACAACTAAACCCTCATACCTAAAATCCTTGGCACCCTAAAACACCAAAAATGATAAAGGAATAGGATAAGCTAAATAGTGTTCACCATTATCTGTTTATTTAAAGGTATTTTGAGGAACAGAGGCACAATATCTAACAATGGCAAATAATTTCAATTCACATTGAGAAGAATTCCTCCCCACTAAGTATCTTGTTAAAATCAGTGGTATCTCTGACAAATTCAGAATTATGGGAAGACAGCAAAATCTTATTCTGAGTTTTTTATTATGTTATACTTAGTGAAATAAGACTTTTTTTTTTTTTTTTTTTTTGATGTAACTGCCCTAATTGAATTGAGGGTTCATCTTACAACATTGAAATAATTTAGTGTTGTACATTAAGTTTCTTGGGCAGGAGTATTTCACTTTCAGCTTAATCACTGCTAATACTTTGGCTTCGTGGGCATTGTATTTGTAAATACTGATGAGAAGGATGATTCATCCTGTACGGATTCATTTAAAACTGGGAGTGAAGTGAAGACTTTCTAAAGGTATTATGCTTTTTGTGTTGATAAATATTTGTGATAACTCGTTAGGCTTTGTGACTACAAAGGATATTGACATACCGGATTAAGAAGAAATACATTGTGCTGATTGTTAAGTATTTTAAAATTTAAATAATTTAAAATTTAAATTTAAAATTTAAATAAGTTAAGTATTTTAAAACTTCACATTTTTTTTTTCAAAATGTAGTCTCTCCATAAGTACTTATATAGATAGTGAAAAATACTACAAATTCACTACTACTTAAAGAAGATGCTTAGGTAAAAATCAAAACATAGTATCAGTTCATTGTACTGTTTTGTAAAATATGTGTCTTTTTTGAAATTAGCTACAAGGAAGCCCTTTTAAAAATTCCATTTCCTTCAAACTGCTCATCAGATTAGGACTCACTAAGTCTTGATCTCAGAAAATGAGCATTGACACACAATTGATCTTTTTATGGTTAAAACATTGCTAAATATACTAACATTCCTTGCCCAGAGCTGTGATTTGCTGTATTACTATCTACTTCTCTGAACATATAGTGTTAATGGAAAGAATAATTCTGCTGCTGATACTACTACACAGAAATTCTAGTTTCTGGTCTTCCAGCTTGATAGTCCTAGAAGCATAACATCACGTATACATAGCATGCACACATAATAACAACATAGCCATATGCTGAGTACATGTATATTGTGGTTATTCAGAGATTTATAAAATATTTATGGTTTATTCTACTCATAGAACAGTGATAATGCTGGTGATCTATTCTTAAAATCTTCTTCATTCCCTTGTGGGCCTGATTTTATACCAAACCTGTAAGGTGGTATCTTGCAAAACAGCTTCAGATTAACATTTCTGTGTTAAAATGTACTATTCCTAGACTTTCTTCTGTAAAAGCATTGTTAGAATTCCTGGATTTCAATGTTGTTTGATAGATGGGCAATACCTGGCCATGTATATCAACGTCTTTTATTCTGCTTCTGGATGCAAATATGTATGTGGAAAAAAGTGAGACATCTTGGCAAGAAAAATGCCTTCCATTGTCAAAACAGAATTTCCTCACCCCTTTCTGGATGAGGTTTATTCATCAGTTTTTTTTCCCACTGCACTACAGCTCTGGTCTAAAACCTGTGGAAGTCAATAGGCTTTGAACTGGTTCCTAATATTTGAAGGTCATGAACATCTTTTCTATCTTTGTATCTCATTAGGAGAACAATATTGTATATTAAAAACACTTTAAACTAAAAAAAAAAAAAAAAAGTGACTGGAGGTAAATTTAAATTCATCCATTCAAAATTTACTTAAACCATAAATTTTGCCAGTGAAATTATTTTTCATTCTCCAGCATTGATGACTCAGAATTTAATTCTACCACAGATATACCTCCTTTTCAGTCACGATTAAATATTTCTATAAGTGTAATTAATGCTTAATTACTTTGGGTTAAAATATGACATTCATGATTTCAGGTGCTTTGGAAAAGATTATGACCTTTCCTACTTTGTTTGAGCAAAAACCACTGTGTATTTCCGCAGGAATCATCCAAAAAATGTGCATGCTAGTAAAATGATGGAAGAATAATAGTCAATGAATTTTTATTGTTTTAGTTAGGATATTTGGCTTTTTAAGGGCAGGATGAAGCCCATATTAATAAACCCTAGGGAAAAACAAACAAAAAGCCAGAACAGTGTGACTAACATCCTTGCTGGTAGTATTTCAGAGTAGAAGTCTGAGGGAAAGAAGATTTCAGAGAAAAGGGGCAAGAGAGGGAATATGGTTTGAAAGGTACTAACACTAGTATTAGTGCAGTCAGGTAATGAACTCCTGATCATCTCCATCCATTTCAGCAGGTTGCCTGAAGACAATTTAACCTATCCTAAAGACCGACACAGGATCTGTATCCAAACACAGAAACCTTAAGCTCACTTCAAACTCTCCAGGAATATTGGCAGACAATCCTTATTTGCTAATCATGCCATATGCAGGTAAAAAAGTTGCCAAGAGTCAAGACCAGACCAGAAGTATCTCCCAGCCAATTATGTGTTTGCATACCGTTCATTTTCAGAAGCCAAATTGAATAAACAAATTCTTCTGCTATTTGTCCCCGCTGACTTTGTTCAATCTTAAAAATGCAAAAGCCATTCCTTTCTTAAAACTTTTATCTTCGGGCACATCCCCAGGCCTCTGACAAGTAATAGCAACTCATCATTCATTCTCATTTCATTGGCAAGTACATCTGCTGACACTGGCCAGGGAAAACTAGAGCTTCCTGTCCTCATAAACTTTCCAAGTGTCTGCTAGAGAGATAGCATACTTTCCAGTACTGAGATATCACCAGTCATCTCCAAGAATATAATATAAAAAGAGAGCATGAGTGTAACAACAAATAGAAGGGAACATTGTATTTTATGTGACTTTGGTTAAAAAGTTCTTCTGACTTAAAGTGATTATGGAAGGTGATGCAGTTTAGTAGGCTTGGCTATTTTTTTACTTCTTCATGGTAGAGACAAAGTTGACTTGCTGGATTTATTGTATCATTGTGCATTTTAACTAGACACAAAATTGTTGTGATCAGTAGAAAAGCACTTAGCCTTTGGGCAGTAAGATATGTAGTGTGGGCATAAATTTAGTACACTTGAAACCGGAAAGCAAGCTCACAGCTTTAAGGCATGTCTGTGTAGATAAAACCAGTGTTTCTAGGAATTGTCACCAGGGCACTGTTTATATATGCTTTTATCTAGCTTTTATCTAGCTATTTAAAACATCTTTATCTTTGTGTATACATATATATATGTAGTATGTATATATAGAGAAAGAGAGAGGGAGAGGGAGAGAGAGAACATGCTCTGAGATTGAACAGGCACAGTAGAATCTCATAATCTTTTATTAATTTAATCACTTGCACCTTTTTCAAATACAGTTGTATACCCCCCCCAAAAAAAAAAGAAGAAGAAAAAGAAAAGACACAGCAACTATTTTTATAAAAACTTAAAGGAACCCCTGGCTTCCATAAAGATGAAATAATAATTTGATAGAAAATGCATTCCTGTTGACACTTCAAAGGAAGTATTTATTGTATAGTCTTTCTGTAACAGAGACAAAACTATCTTTTGCATGCAACCTAGTCGTATAAATATCATGGTTCTACAGTATTGCCAATGAAATATAAGTATAAATTGTATCAATGCCAACAAAGACGATTAATCTTGTTTAGAAGCAGGAATGTATTAAGCCAGCTGTAAACCAGCTTTAACAGAAAAAGCAAAAAGTAATGTACCTGAAAGTAACCTGGTAAGTATGGGGGTGGATCGGGACTCAGTTGATATAGTCTATAGATTTAACCAACACCCACTCATGGATGGGATATGTACATTTATCCACAAGTCAACACAGATTTTTCTTCACTATTCTTCCCTTTTTCCCTTATGCAGGGGAAAAGAGGTTTAGAGATTTGCAGATCTTTACAGACTTGTTAATGAGGAGGATTACACATTTTCTCACTGTCATCTCGCCTCTCAGTACCAATCTTGCTTCTTTCATTAAATGTGCAGCTGATTAGAGATGTGCATAATGGATTTAGGAACAGAACAGTAATGGACTATTTTCTTATTTATATATTTATTTTTAGCTGCTGTCTGATAAAAAATAAAAATATGTTTTAAGTTGATTCAAAATGAAAAAATAGATCTCTGATGTGGTGAAAATTAAAGCTTACAGAATGCCCTGTGTTATTCAGGTCAAGATTCACATTGCCTAATTCCATTAATTTGATACTAAACAGAGTTTTAGGCATTTATGTCTATGATAATCTAGTCTACCTAAGCTAGTGACATGGCAATCTGGACACCTTCAGTTTGGACAATAAAATTCCTTATGTTTAAACGTAAACTCTCACATATGTTTAAAAGTACCTGGTTCCTACCTAACCCACTTTATTCAGAGATGGACTGTCAAGCAACTAAATTCTTTTGAAATTTCCAATATGTTAGATTTGATCTTAGCGAGGCAATACATTCAGACAGTCTAACATTTCAATTAAACGCTACAGTCAGAGGAAAAATCTTACTTCAATTAACTCTGGTCGTTCAAGTGAGCGCTTACCCAGAAAGATACAGATGTGAATTCTAACACTTCTGGCTTGAGAGGGCTCCTGCCACCAGGAGAGAGATTTGAGCACCAAACAGCAGGTGAGGAAGGAACAGGCTTTGCCTGCATCGCTCCTGTTGAACATGAGCTACTCTGGAGAAAAGCCTATAAGAATAGTGGTCCACCGAGCGAGACAAGGAGTACAGTCTGTAATCTAATCCTTAAAGTATTTACTTCAGATTAGGAACACTCCAGCCCATTTCCAAAGAATAGTCACATGTTTTTAAAACATGATTTTTTAATATAAGAAAAGAATGATTTCTTAAATAGATGCTAAAATTTAACTCACTACTTTCTGTCCCTCTCCCAGCATAATGAACTCTCTACCATTTTCCCAGAGTCATGTTAGGATTTATGCTCTAGGCTACTGTGCAGAAGAAGGATTTTGTAATAGGATTATCTCCTTGTTTTTAACTCCCACAGCTGAGTTAAAATAAATTGGCTGCCACAACTTAATTCACCAAAGTGCAAAATTCTGTTGATCTGTCTTGAATGTGCTCTGTCAATGGTTTCCTGCTATAGTTGTAGAGAGGACTCAGGCAGATTGCTTTCCATCTGTTTTCTAGGTTTTGACTGGATTTAAGATGTAAGGCTATACAGACACATAAAAGTAGACCACAGACTGGGAATGCAGAGTAGGCGATCATTTAGGTACCTGAAAAATGTTAATTTCTCTAGCTTGTCTGTATGCTTCAGTTTGACAGGCAGACATCAGCTGAATGTGGATTTTTAGGATCACAAATCTGGACCTAGACAAACCATGCCTAATTTATAACCTTTTGAAAATATTGGCCATAGCAGTAAGGAAAAAAATTATCATTCTCTGACATTTATATCAGTATACTATTAGAAATATTGATTAAAGTGATTGTCTAGCTTGAATATTGAAACTTTTAATTAATTAAACATTTTTAACCTTTTTATTTCAAATTATATCATATAATAGATTATCTATTATAGATTATATAGTGCATGTATATACTACATCTATCATATATAATCATAACTAATAATGTTAGCTTATACATTTACTTACAAGATGTTGCCAATCAACAATCTTGGCTGGAAGTTGAACATTATTATGAAGATGAATCTGAAAAGAGTTGAATAACTTCAAACAAACAGTTCAATTCAGTGTTTAATATACTAATGTGTAAATGCCTTTGATGAAAAGTATTTCGCATTCTCTGAAAGAAAAATGAATCATCCCAAATTTGCAATAGCTGAAAACTGCAATTGCATTTAACACACTTTCATTACTGAAAAGCTAGAGAGAGATTCATTTAGAAAGGTTCTATTCTAAGTTAAAAGACTTATTTCTAATTTAGAAAATATGAACTTTCCTTCAGAAGGACAGGAAGAGCTCAGAAAAAAAGTGTCAACATATAATGCACAATTGTCTTAATACCATCAAAATAACATAAGAATCCACTTGAGGATTCTCTGCTGAGTTGCAAAGGCTTGTTCACCAGTCACTAGACATTCAAATGGAAGAAAACCATCCCTTGTAAGATCAGCTAAAAGGCTGTGAATCATTTCTGTTTTCATCCAAAAGACTTGTCTTGGACAGAGAATGCAGAAAGAGACTTGAAAAATAACAAAAAGCTGCACCTTTATGTTTGAGAATATACAAAATTGTGAAGTCAGGTCAGATATCACACTGAACTACCCCTCTAATCACATCACCTTAGCCACTGCACTAGATTTTTCTGAACCCCAATATTATAGTGTGTTCTTCTGCAGAATTTGTTTGTGCAACAAAAGGGAAAGCAAGGACAGATTTATCAAATACATGAATTAAAAACTTACTAAGCCACTGTACTGTGTGCTTGCCCAGAACAAAACACAGCCTGGGATGATGCTGAAGCCAATATTTCAAGCAAGCTAGTGAGATACATCAAGTATAGGCCTTGATTCCCAGCTTCCTAGTCATTCTGCCATTTCCTGAGATATTGTTTTAAATGTCCTCATTAATGAGAAAACAGTGGAGAAATTCTCATCTTTTTGTTTATGCCAACTGTGGGATTTGGAAACTATTTACATGATTGGCCCAAATACCTACACTAATGGGACTATACTTTGCCATCACCTATTATTCAGGGAAATACTCAAAACCACTTAAAAGCAGGTGGTTTTAAGCAAATTTGTTTGTCTCCATAACCTAGTAAGTCAGATCATCCAGACTACCTACACAGTCAATAAAAGAAGTCAGATGCTTCCACATAACAAGTCAGAGCACCCCGACAGCAAGCTAAAGAGAGTCTAGGGGAGGTACTCTGAATGACTCCCACTGAATCACTCTGAATTTCCATAGTTCACATGGGCAGCAAGATAGCCTAGGTTTATAAGCATATTTTTCCTAGGGAAAAATAACCCTAGGGATCAGTACAAGCTGGGGGCTGACCTTCTGGACAGCAGCTCTGCAGAGAAGGACTTGGGAATGCTAGTGGATGACAAGTTGACCATGAGCCAGCAATATGCCTTTACGGCCAAGAAAGCCAATGGTCTCCTGGGGTGCATTAGGAAGAGTGTTGCCAGCAGGTGGAGGGAGGTGATCCTGCCCCCCTGCTCAGCCCTGCTGAGGCCTCATCTCGAGTACTGCATCCAGTTCTGGCATCCCCACTACAACAGAGGCATGGAGCTACTGGAGAGAGTCCAGCGTAGGGCTCTGAAGATGATCAGAGGGCTGGAGCACCTGCCCTATGAGGAACGGCTGCGAGAGCTGGGCCTCTTCAGCCTGGGGAAGAGAAGACTGGGGGGGGATCTTATCAATGTGTACAAGTACCTGAAGGGAGGGTGTCAAGGGGCACAGGGACAAACTCTTTTCAGTTGTCCCATGTGACAGGACAAGAGGCAATGGGCAGAAATTGAAGCACAGGAAGTTCCACCTGACCATGAGGGGGAATTTCTTCCCTGTGAGAGTGACGGAGCACTGGCACAGGTTGCCCAGAGAGGTTGTGGAGTCTCCTGCTCCGGAGATCTTCAAGGCCCGCCTGGATGCAACCCCATCTAACGTGCTCTAAGTGACCCTGCTTGGGGAGGGTGGGCTGGACTAGATGATCTCCAGAGGTCCCTTCCAACTTTACTGATTCTATGATTCTGTGCTAATGAGGCCTTTAAAATAGGTAATGTAAATACCTCAGAAAGTGTTTGTTTCAGAGGCTGATTCTTTTACATAACTATCGGTGCTTAGCGCAATGGGAGATGTCCTGGGGTACCTGGCTGGCTTCCGGTTGCTGCTCCAGTGAGGCAAGTCTTCCACAACCATATAGCATATCTGTCAGTCCTCTGCTGATGTCTGCTATATCCTTTTTCTCAAATGGCTCTAGAAACCTATGTTTAGATGGCTGAGACCTTAATGTTCATTTTGTCTGTTTATGGCTTGGCTGCAGAACAACATTACTCTAGGTTTTGCAGTTAGTTTTTATTCACTTCTCAGTGGTGACTCATCTTTGCTGGCCAACTCACCAGAGGACTCAAAGCCAACATGTCACTATTCTGACCTTGGTTTTGTTTGCTTGTTTTCCTACAGGTTGTGGATAGGGGAGGTTCTAGATGTACAGCTTCTGCTTTCTGCCCTGGAAGCCGCCACATGTGGGAAAGCCTGTGGGAAAAAGGGATTATGGTTTTCTTATTTCACTGTACACCGTTATACAGCTCTGCAGTTTGGACTTTAAATGATTAGAATAAGTGTGTCACACATGTCTGCAGGCATGCCTTCATAACTCACTTGAGAAGTTAAAAGCTGCTTGACGTCTATATGAGATACACTCTTTTACATTCTTTGTACTGTTGGCCTTAATCCAGTTCCCTGCTGTTAACTTTCTCTCCCTTTCTTGAATGCTGGAAATGTTTTAAGATAATGTCTTCTAGTGGCTTGCTATCCCTTGTATTTCAGTTTAATCCTGAGTTTAAGGAATCTCTGATGACACAAGAAGTTAAGAAGGTCAAAGAGCAGGAGCAGAACATGGGACTGCTCATTCCTGCCGTGTTACCTGCTCATTTTGGTATTGTGAGGTAATTGTCAGTTATGGGACCTTTTAATTAAACCTAACTTAAGTCTAGAAGTCTACGTTGTTCTTTTTCTTTTGGGATCATATTTTTACAAGAATAAAGCTTTAGGAGCTCTGATGGAGAAAGCCTTCTTTATAGAAGAAGGAAGGGAATAAATTGAATGAATTACCTTTGCAAATAGATTTCTGATTATAGTTGATACTTTGAGACTATAAACTCATGTTAAGACAGATAAACAATTTGCTATTACTAAGCTGAGTTCTAAATCTCTAACTGCTAATTTTACATAGAAAAAAATGTTTTCATCTTAATATACTTTTCTTTTGCTTATGTGCTTTTGATATCCTTTGCTGAGCGAAAGAGTAAAAATCTGCTCCATTCATGCCTGAAAAGATAATTTTACTGTATTTTTAATCTTTCAGTCAGTATTTATGACCTTATTTTCACTTTAATTATCTTTTTTATTGGAATAAGAGAATAAACAAAATAAATTCTAGTATTAACACTAGAGTTATCTTATATGATACTAAGCGAAAATGCTTGCTTTAACTAGAGATAGCATCTTATTTTTCAGATGGCTATATTTGTATTACAGGGAAAAATACTAAAAATAACACAATAACAATGGGTCTTAAAATTTGAGTTCTTCAAATGAGATCTAAGTTATTTTTCATATATGCTGAGCCTCCTTTAAATCAGTAAGAAGAGAATCTTTGAAAACCATAAGCAAATAAATAAATAAATAAATTTTGGCTAAAGTATGTACTCTCAGTAATGTAGAAATCAATCTTATATATTTGCTTTTAAAAACTTCTCTTTCTTCACCTATAAATCAGGAAAAATTAAATAAAACTAATAAGAATTAAGTATTTAATTGCAGTAATTAGGTTTTGCCTATGTTTGGAATAAGAAATTCTCATGTACATAAGATCATAGAATCAGTAAGGTTGGAAGGGACCTCTGGAGATCATCTAGTCCAACCTCCCTGCTCAGCAGGGTCACTTAGAGCACGTTAGATGGGGTTGCATCCAGGCGGGCCTTGAAGATCTCCGGAGCAGGAGACTCCACAACCTCTCTGGGCAACCTGTGCCAGTGCTCCATCACTCTCACAGGGAAGAAATTCCCCCTCATGGTCAGGTGGAACTTCCTGTGCTTCAGTTTCTGCCCATTGCCTCTTGTCCTGTCACACGGGACAACTGAAAAGAGTTTGTCCCCGTCCCCTTGACACGCTCCCTTCAGGTACTTGTACACACTGATAAGATCCCCCCTCAGTCTTCCCCAGGCTGAAGAGGCCCAGCTCTCACAGCCGTTCCTCATAGGGCAGGTGCTCCAGCCCTCCGATCATCCTCATAGCCCTACGCTGGACTCTCTCCAGTAGCTCCATGCCTCTCTTGTAGTGGGGAGACCAGAACTGGACACAGTACTCGAGATGAGGCCTCAGCAGGGCTGAGCAGGGGGGCAGGATCCCCTCCCTCCACCTGCTGGCAACACTCTTCCTAATGCACCCCAGGAGACCATTGGCTTTCTTGGCCATAAAGGCACATTGCTGGTTCATGGTCAACTTGTCCACCAACATTCTCAGGTCCTTCTCTGCAGAGCTGCTGTCCAGAAGGTCAGCCCCCAGCCTGGACTGGTGCATGGGGTTATTTTTCACTAGGTGCAGGACTCTGCACTTGCCCTTGTTGAACCTCAGGAGGTTCCTCTCCTCCCAGCTCTGCAGCCTGTCCAGGTCTTTCTGAATGGCAGCACAGCCCTCAGGTGTATCAGCCACTCCTCCCAGCTTGGTATCGTCAGCCAACTTGGTGAGGATGCACTCTGTCCGCTCATCCAGGCCACTGATGGAAAAGTTGAACAGGATGGGACCCAGTACTGAGCCCTGGGGGACAAAGATATCTCCTTTTTAATTTTATCTCACAGAGATGTCCTGAAGATTAATTTACTGATATTTGTAAAGCTCTATACAAGTGCTAAATGTTATCTAATTATTCCTAGATGCACAGACGCTGACAAATTTCTGGTTTAAATAAAAATGGAGAAAAAAAAAACATACGTTGGCAAGCTATCTAGTCTAAGATAGCATCTCGAAGGCTAGCAGGAAGAGGTATAGAAAAGCGATTTCCAGACACATTCTTAATGGAGTAGAAAGGACCACATACCTCAAAAAGAGAGTACATTGCTTGGGACAGCATTGCGATTCAAGCAAAGAAGGATGTAATCATGGAGCTTTTTCTCAAATCAGTGAAGAGCATTGCTACCTCTGCCCTGAGCTCCTCCTGTCTCTGGTGGCAATGCCACTGTGTGCCTGACATCGACTGCAAAAAATGGTGAATGAAATCACAGCTAGCTGAAAGAGCCCAAGGTACTTGCCCACACACAAATGTCTAGTGCCGTTTTAGAAGCTGCACTCTTCCACCTACCTGGCCTCTAGCTGCTGCTGCAGAAGGGTACATATCTCCCATGGAATCTGTGTCATACCTGCCATCCCATGTAAATGTTTCAGATAAAACAGGACAATAAAGCATCCTACATATCCAAGACATTTGCACAAGCTGCCTGATACAAGACCTGTGAAATACCTGCTTCCTAGCCCAGCAGAGAGCAGATATCCCAATGCCCCTAAAGTGCCTTTAGACATCTGTGTTTTAGCAGTATCTGGGTATCTATCTAAGGTTAGTTGAATCATTCAGCTCCATTAAGTGTATTAACGAGATTTCTGCTGAGTGTAATAGGATCTTATTTCTACAGGTGATGTGTAGATCTTAATGTTGTACAAACACCTACATTTAGGTGTCTTAGTCTCAAACTGAATCTCACACAAAGAGTTTCTTCACTGACTCCGTGATGGCAATGATATCCAGAACACAGAATATTTAACACTCTCTTTGTTGCTATATCATGATAAAAGAGATAAGTGTTATTAATAGTGCTCCCCATGCGACTTTTTTCCTGCTGGCTGCTGGCAGAACTGTCCTGCATAGCAATTTCTGTTTAGCTGACCACCTGAAGTTTCTGTGTCATCTCCAAATCTGTTAGGTCATATAGCTTTTGGCTGCCCTGAGTGAATCTCTTCCTGGTTGAACCCCAGGACATGTATGAGGTCAAAGGATCTCACAATGGGTTCTTGGGTGCTAGCCATATTAGTATTTTTTTATTATTTCTTTGTGCAAAATTATCAGCTCTAGCACCTTTGGTAAGATTAAAATTGTTTTCAAAAATGCTGTCATATTCTTATAGGTATTGAAAACATTTCTAGAGGTTCCATTCTTTTTTTGGCCACTGTTATTTCATCAGCTCTTCTGAGCTTTGAGTTGACTCTCAGTGCTACTTTCAAAATGCTTTTATGTTTTACTTATTCAGACAATATTTTATAGAGATCTCTCTTCTAATGATTCTTTCTCAGACATGCCTGAATATGATGGCAATCTTTGGCTAATTATAAGACTATACATCTAAAACTATTTGGGACGATATAGCTGCCAGAATGGATAAGTCTTACATTATGCAGTTGTGTCCTATATTATAAAGCATTCTCCTGGCTGTCCTCCAACATTAAAGTGATGTCACCTGAACATAAAAATTGCTGAGCAATGGAAGCAAATTGTAAGATAAATTGACTACCAAAGATGTGAACTGCAAAAAGAGGAAGAGACTGGAGAACTGACAAAAGTTAAGTAGTTGTGAGTATGTCCGCGCCTGCCACAGAACAACCAACATTATTCTGAAGTAAGCATGCTCCTGCTTCAGGATATAAATCCATTATAAAAAAAAAATAATGTAAATTTATCTCCAATCATATTGTTAATCTTTATCCACATATAAAGTCTCCTTACCTTTGTTATTACATGTAGATGTGAATCTGAAAGGAAATCTCATTTTATTTTTGAAAACTAGATAGTGAGCAATCATCTTTGTGTTTGCTGTAGAAGAGGTAGAAAATGTAAAGCTGAGGAAGAGAAATCTTTCAGAAACAGAGGTACAACTAATGACTAGTGTGTAAAAAGAGTAACATAGAAATGCTGAGAAAGTTAAAGAATAGAGGAAAACATTTTTTTCTTCTCTTTTGCTAACTGAAAAAATTCCAGTTAATCAGAAGGAGTTACAAAACCTAATAGCCAAAAACTCCCAAGTTCCAAACCTGCATCTGAAAGTGACTGTGCTGTAGCAGAGAACAATTCACTTTACCTCTCTAAGTTTCCCCTTCTGCAATTTGGAGATAAGTGTTTATTTGCCTCATAAGAGTGGCATGAGAAAAATTAGTAAATATATGTCTGAAGCTTCTATCTTGAAAAGTATTTTGATTTTTAAACAGGACTTGTTTATTTTGTCTTATGCATCTTCAATGTTTTTCCTGTGGTTGGTGTAAACACAGTTGTGGTGTCAGACATTCTGATCCAAAACTCTCCCACAGGAAATTTTAAATGAGATTTAAATTAACCAAATGAAATCAAATATTGTTCTCTGAATGTAATAATCTCTGCCTTTTAGAATTATGGAAAAGTAATTAAAAGTTGAATATAACAACTCCACATCATGTTTCCTAGTTCATTCTTGCATGTAACATTTCATGCAAATCAGATTATGTTGTTTAACTTAAAAATTACTGGACCAGATTTTCAGTTGAACTGAAATCAATGGAGTGGAGTTGATTTACACAAGCTGTGGATCTGATCCATGACATTTATTTAACTTATTCAGAAGTCTAAAAAAAAGAGAGAGCAAACTTTCAGTATAATCCTTTCCCCTCAAAATAAGATTATAGCTTTTTTTTTTTCTTCCTAAGCAATTTTAAACTGATGAGATCTATGCAAAAGTACGAAGGGCTAGAGTTCGACGTAGGCACAGCTCCGAGAAAGCGTGTGCCCGCTCCCACTACAGCCACGGGAGGCATTGTAATTCATAGTCCCGTTTCCTTTCCTGCTTCCCTTTACATTCTAGAGGTTAATAATTTATAACCGGAGGGGCCCAGTGCTGAGTACCTGCGCTCCCACTGCAAGCTAGTTTAGTTATTCTGGCTAGGGAAAAGGGGAGGTAAAGTAAAGCTCTGTTCACTCTTGGAGCAGTTGTGGCCACTCCTCCGTTTCACCCAAAGGAACCTCTTCCAAGGCTTGTAGTAGGATCCAGCAGGAGAGAACAATATAGACAGCAAAACAGTCTATATGCTTTGGAACTGCAGCAGCAGATGCAAAAGACATCTGAATGGTGGTAATTTCCTTGGCTTCATTCATCCTATATTACCGATTGAGAACCAGGCCCAGAAATGATGGGTAAAAACCGATTGAAAAAAGTTAATTTGGTGCTGGCCATTCTCCAGCTTGTCTTGTTATCTCCAGATTCTACTGATTTGAAGGAAACGCTATCACAGAGATTGTGGAGGGAAACAGAAAGTTAGCGTCAAGTTCCATATGTCTACCTAGAACTACAATACCATTTCCAAATTTGGTTTAATAATTACTGTCATTTTACTTACCATAAATTATTGGAAGAGACGGGGAGATCTGTGTTAGTCAGGTGGATAACAGAGAGAGCAAAAAATCATATTTTGGTTTCTAGCAAATGAATAAGTTCTTCACTGGTCACATGTATTTTAACTTCACTACCTAGTGCATTATCTTAAGTATGAAGAATTAACATGTTCATTAACATGTTCATCATCCAAACATTTCCTGTATAGATATTTTTTTTTTCCTAGGGAGATCTCTTTTATCCACTACTGCTTATTATTGTCACTAATGGCTAGAGACAAGTACAACAGTTGGTGTAAGTATTATTTTGTGGAACATCATGCAAGTATTGTTCTTCTTGCACTTCTGTGTAAAAGTTCTGTGACAACAACTTTCTGATTAAATTGCAGTGGAATTAAATTAAAGTGGGGAACATGAATGTTTGTATGTCAGATGACAGTGAAAAGCAGGAGGGACCCCAAATCCATTAATTGAAGAATTGACGATAAAGAGTTTGTGTTCAGAAGCTCCTCAGTGGTTTTTGGAGTCATTTAAAAGGAATACCTACCAAAACAGATATTGCTAGCTCAGGAGAGAGAGTAGTCTAATGAAACAAACATGAGATGCAGAGACAGGGTTTCCTAAACTCTAATCTATGTTATCTTGAGATAAATTGAAGAAAATTAGATAGATATCTGGCCAGATCTCATTTGGCCTCTTGAATATTTCACTTGCTCATTCATATTTGGATTAATACAACTAGAATATCTGTTTCTCCAAATTAATAAGTATGTCCATATGATTGCTCTCCATAATCTTAGGATTTATTCATTTTATAAATGTAGGAAATCTCTGTTGGAAAATATTTCTTGTTAGTCTTACCCTTTAAATAGGAAATTGCAGTGGGCATGGAAATCAGTGATATAAGTATGAATCTTCACACATATTTGTTGAAATAGAGAACAATTTGCATGGCTTTTTCACATTGAGGGCCATGGAGTTTACACAACCAAATGAAATTCTTCTGGAATATATTTGTAAACAAAGAGAATTTTCTACTGACTTGCATGTCAAGGAGTAATTTGAATGTAATTATACTGAATGCTGCCTCTGACATTTCATTTCCCTAAAAAAAAGCATTTATTCTACTAGACTGTGAATTACAGATGCAAAGGGGATGATTTCTGGGTTATGTTTAAACAGGGAATCCCAGAAGTGCTTCTGAGTGCAGGATGCACACTCTATTAATTCTCTATGCCTCCTACCTCTCTCTGTACCCTTAATGCCACAAGAAAGAAAGCTGGGCGTACAGGCCTTGGTTCCGACCATGTCCTCATACAGTTGGCCAGCCTGATCCATCTAAAAAGCTGTCATGATTGTTCCTGTAATCTGGAAGTAAATGAAAATCTCAAATATACAGAGAGTAAAATTACTTATTTATTCACAGGACACGGACATAGAATATTTAGCTGTTTCTTCAGATTGCTGTAAGACATCAATAAAGTAATTTAAACTTCTTGGTGTCTCAATGTTCAATCCATAAATAGGAATCATAATGGTTTTCTCTTAGCTTTGTCTTTTCTCTGTATTTAAAATATTACCATAAGCGTTTGTGTCTAGAAGAATGTGTGCTTGCACATGTGCATGTATAAAACTAATACGATAAGGCTGCAATACACATTTTCAGAAATAGAAATAGATAGAAATGTTTATTAGCATTAGAAATAAATTATTTTTGTCCTACTATAACAAGTTCTCTTATAATAACTGAGGCAGCTCTGGCCTCATTAGCTAGGTCCATGTTAGCAAATTAAACATAGCACTGGACTCGTGCAATGATGCTCAGTCATGCATACATGACTCTAAGACTCTAAGGCTCTTAAGATTGTAAACAATCACCCCTACATGTTTGTGGAAACAAATTCTCCTCTAATGGCACTGCATTTACTTTAGATAAAAATAATGGAAAAAATATTGTGTCTCTTAAAGATTGTTTATTATTTTCCTTGCTGCTGAAAGCAGTTTTCTCTATAGCCATTATAGACACAAAAATAGTCAATGACTATATTCATACCATCTACAAGAGCTGTCAAATGTAATCATTGCAGTCACTTCTGTACTCAAAGTCAATATAGGAATGGGAATTTTGAATTATCTTGGCTAAGATTTGCATATCTGGTCAGCTCTACTGTCAATGAAGAGAAAAATTCCTGTAACTATAAACAGCTTCCTATTCCTATAAACAGCTTCTTTGGGAGCCTAACTTAAATATCACTATTGTTCTCTCTGTTGACTCTAGAGACAATAGATAAGCTAAGCTGAAAGATTTATTCTGTTGAGATTTGTATGGTGTATCATCATACATTTGGGTATGTATGGTGTGACTCATTTGAACTAGCACATTGACAAGTGCCCAGTTCCTGAGGTTTAGTATGACCAGACAATACACTAATATGCACTGGAAATAATAGTACATTTATTTTGTTATTTGTTATAAAGCAATAATTTTCTTCAATACAAAATTATTTGTATTTAAAAATATTTAAATGTAACTACCATTTCTCTTCTTAATTTTACTCTTAAGATCTTGACTTTTGGAGAACTTCACAGCTCCTTTGTGCATATTTTTGCAGAGTGCACAATATTATTTGCTGCTAAAAAAGTAAAGTTGAGTGGTTGACCTAGCTGCTAAATCATGTCTACAGTGTATCATAAACTGGCCAAAGATATAAAGCAAGAATCTAATTGATCAGTGCTTGGATAGTGTGTGACATTATTTAGATGTTCTAACTGGCTTTGTAACATAACAGAAATCTATAACTTCATACTTCATGAGTCAGAATCAATAAATCTGCCATTACAAATCAATCTTACCTTACATGTTCCCCACTCCTGTACGTTTTCCTATTTTTCCTTCTACTTTCCAGTAAAATAAAATAAGCAGTTTTGAGAATTTGGTCTTTTGTGCTAACTAAAATCTGAATTAGAAACAGAGATTCTGTAGGAAATCTCAATTACCGCCCGTTAAAATGAACATATTCAGTGTTGGCACCTGCACCCAAATTGGTATTCCAATAAAGCTGTAGTCCTTTATTCCTCTCATGTATTGTCAGGTCATTGTAGCTTAAGTTTGGCATTATCAGCTTTAGGAAAATGAATGTTTCAAGTAAATTGAGAAGCCAAGCCCTAAATTATTCCATAATAGTTGAAATTCCTCTCTTCTTCCATCTCTTAACTGCCCGTCACCAATACTGTGACCACGGTTTTTGCCATCCTTCTGCACTTTTTACCACTCCAGTTCAGGATTCCAACACTGTAGGCATTGGCCCTCACCTACTGATCTCCTAAACCACGCATCTAGACTTCTTAAAGACTTCACCTTGCAAATGTCATTGATCTCCCCTGGAAATTTCATAAGCTCAGTCACTGGAAAAGAAATGTAGGACACTGCTGTCACTCTAAAAATGTTCTTATGGCATTTATGTCATGAAAATGACTTGTGTGGTAACTCTTTGACCTCATAGCACATTCTAGGTGGTTTGAAATCGTTACTCCTTCAGGAGGGGGAGTAAGCTGCTTTCAGTGTCCTATAGAGAAAGAGCGTATTCATGTTTGTCTTAGCTATAAAAACAAGAGAAAGAAAAAAATGTGAATATTACCAATATTCGAATAACCAAAATTATGGTAGAAACTGTCCCTATGCCACTGTCATAGGGAATCCTGCTGGTCTCTCAATTTAAATCTAATTATTTTGTTGACAATGGCTTGGCTTAATGTCAAAGTGTCTGAAAGGATCATCAAGGAAGTATGTGATATAAAGAAACAGTTTTAGCAGGTAAAAGTGTAGTAAAAAAAATTACTTGTTTGAATAGGCCAGATACTAAATAGCAGATGGCAAAAGGGATGAGAGTGATGATCTTTGATTTGGTCTTATTTACAAAATGTATCACTTCAGTGTTCTTCACCAAGACAATTCTGCTAATAGAGCAAAAACTTTAGCTTGCAAAATGAATACATAAACAGTACATTTTGTACACTGTATAGTTCCTGGTACTTACTGAACCCCAACAATCTGAATACAAATCTCTTCTGAGCACAGATTTCCTGTATTTTCCTCATTATTTATTTATATTTCCAAATAGCTTAGACACCACTTAGGATGTGGTTTAATAACCCTGGCTCATGCAGTTGAGCTATTAGTGCTCTTGTAGAGAGTGTTTTTGGCATGTATTTTGCTGTGTCAACCCACTGGAACACTTAACAGAGGTTGGTAAATGAGAAGTTTGAGAAGGGAAGGAGAACAGTTAGCAGGTGTCATGAATTTTCAGAGCTGCACTTGCTACCTTTATACCTAAACCTGTAATCTGAGAAAGATATTGGCTTAGAATGGCAGATAACAATAAAATGATGATGATGTATGACACAATTATTTTTTCTTGGCATGTTTTCACAGATTCTGGCATCATTTTTGCCCATTTATGGGGAGAGCAGAGCAGTTCCTCTACACAAGATGCCATGTCATCCTTAATTGGCTTCTCTGATCTCTCGAAAAAGGGGATATGGATTCCCTCCAAGATTAATAACTTTGCATCTGTTAGTATAATAGTGAGGCAGATTTGTGATCAATAGACCTACACATGTATCTGAAGAGATCTGTGGCATTGTATGAATTGAACCATGTAATTATAAAAAATAGGTCATTCCGAGTCATCTGTATTTTGATAGTATTTGATTCTGTTGTGATATTTTACAAGCTGAAAGTGCCACTGTTACCTTGCCTTGCCTTGCCTTGCCTTGTTTTGCCTTCCCTGAATAGGAACTTCTGCAATAGCAATTTATTAACTAGAAAGAAAGTCTGTTGAAAGATCAGTCATAAATCATGGTTTCATATAGCTGAATAGACTATGATGACTGGAAAAAAATAGCTGAGCATTTCACCAGTTTTTGAAAACATCTCTTCTGTTTGGTAGAAAAATTACTTTGAGCATGTCCCTGCCTCTTATCATCTCTATCATCATAGGCTGTCTTCCCTTCCTCTGACTGTCCACCAGTAGTTCTGGGGTTGCTACAGAAGTGAAAATAATATCGAAAAATATTCCAAAAAGTTTTAGGCTTTCTTTATTGTGACAACATTTGAAAATAAGAGAAAGTATGATCTTTGCTAGTCAAATTTAAAGAATTATCTCCAAGACAACTTGGAAGTGACCTTGGATAGTCTAGTCCTTAGTTGACCACCATCAGGTTTTGTTTTAACAAGTTTTGACGGCTCTTCAGATTATAGAGCATTTTTAGTTTGGTTATTGTTTGTTCTATTTTTAACTGTGCTACCACAAGCTGTAAATGCAAGCACAGAAAAGGAGGGAGCAATATAAAAGTGTACATTTTAACAGTAATGTGTGAAAAAGATTAACGTAGAAAACTGACTTGCTCTTCTTGCAAGAAGGCTTGCTCTTTAAAATAATGATAGTATTGTTTCTATGCAGATAAAATTTCCACTGAAGTATGCTTTGCCTGAGAAAGAATTGAGGAGAGCTTCACAGGTAACTCATTCATGCTGCCGCGTGATATGAACCCTTCCTTTCTTGCACATGAAGAAGGGAGTGTTTTCAGGAAGACCGATTTTGTTCTAATTCTTTAGGGACAGATTACTTATATACATTGGATTAAAAGTCTACGTGCAGAAAGAATGAAACAAGCTTGTAGATCTTGGCATTTCTCCTCCCTACCAAAGCAAAAACTGCCATTAATTGCTGCCACCAACCTTCGGTAACTTAGATATTTTTCCCAACAGTCCATTAGGAAAATGAAAAACAACCTCTGCAAGCACGCTTCCAGCATTACATACATGTAAAGACAATATGGACAAGAAGTAGCCATTTGTTTCCTTCAGGAGACCCATAGATTTGGGGAAAAACGGCCAGCATCTCTATTCTTTGCACAGAAGAAAGAGGTTATTACATTTTTTAGTCCAAGGATGCAAGAGAAACTTGATATGTATGTGAACTCTGATATTTGTTATGAATTATTTTGGCCCTGGAAAAAGGTAATTTTTAATCTCATACAAACATGTTATGCCATTAACAATGACTCATCTGCGTGTACAAAGCAATAACAGTTCAGGAGAAGGGGTGAAGAACTGAGCTGAGCATTCTGCCGCTGTTATTAAATAATAGTATTAAGCTAGAGATATTTGTCAAATTAGAAAATGGTAAACCTGATGACATAACAACAATAAGGAAATGGTTGATGAGGTAACCATCACTAAATAATAAGGGTTTTTTTTTTCCCTCCCTAGTGATACACAAAGAGGCTTCTCAGTAAAGGCTAATCTTTACCATCTTGTACCACAGTATTGGGAATCTTTCATTTTTATGCCAGCTGTATTGATACTTGGTACCAAGGTTTGATAAAGCCTTAACTGCTTTCAAGAATAGCAAACATTTGGTCTTTGCACTTTGTTTTTTTGACCCTTTGTGGGGGCTTTTAACTGAAAACCACAGTTCTTCAGAGCTGTGTATCAGTTTTTGTGCGTTTGAGGAAGAATCTCGATGAGAGCAAATTTTCATCACTTCTGCCAGGGGATCTTTTTTTTTTTTTTTTTTTTTTTTTTCCCAAAATGTAGGTTATAATGCTTCACACATTGTCCCTGGCAGGACTTTTTCCAAGCAAAATGTCAAGATTTGCAATATGAAAATAGTTTCCTACCTATTGAAATTGCAGTGGTGAAGATATGAAAAATATTTCACTTACCACAGAAATCATCAAAAAAGCAAAGATTCTTGTTGTCTGTGATAGGTTCAGATTTGTAAGCATGTGAGTAACTACTTGACCCTGGCTAACCTGCTCAGGAGCTTAAAGGTCAGCATGGACTACGTGAAGGAGCTGACACCTACAAAGACTATACTGACTAATTTTTTTACTGAACAGCTATAATTTGGTCTCTCCTCCTTTACCTTTCTAGAACAGTATCCCTGAATGCCTTTGTGAAAAGAGAAGCAGTTTTTCTTCTGGATTCTCATATGGGAGGAGTTAATGTTTCCACTCTTGCCCCTGCAACAGTTTGTCAAATGAGCCATTTAAAATGACATGCAAGAGCTTGAAGTTAGAAGCTCTCTAAATTATGTATCTCCGATGGAACTGCTCTGCACAGCTGTGTGGGAGACATGAGCTTGATTTCACATCCCAATTTCATATTCCTGCTCATTTAAACAGAAAGACCATGAATAGTAACTTGTAATTAATAATCCTCTCCAACTTGTCATCTCTGTCTCCCTAAGATAGATATTGCTTACCCCAGCAACACAATATGTGTTGTAAAAATAGAAAATAATAATCAAAAAATACAAAGAATAATTAAAGAAAACTGTTGTGAATTATATTATCTTTTCTGTGGTGTCCCTTAATAGCAATTTATTGCTTTAAGTCTAAGAAAAATCTGTAGCCATAAAATGAGCTCCTATGCCTCCCCACTGTAAGGAAGTTGGGTCTTATATTACAGAAAACAACTCTATATGTTTTTTCACCAAGGAATATATTTCTTATTATTTTTAGGAGTGAGAGACTGAATTTTGGTCTGCCTTAGAATGTCCATTCTTAAATTCCAGAGTTAGATATTAGTCCTCAGCACCAATGGCTGCAGTATCTTGCAACTATGCAACAAGTTCCTGGTAGGAGAAACTATATTCCGGAATATATATTCCAGCACCACCTGTCTCTCCAGAATGAGAATATCAAAAGTGCCAATATGTTACTGTCTACCCTGCTTTACTGGAAGCCACAAAACCCAAAGAAAACTTTGAATTTATATTTTTAATTCACTTTCAATTGCTTATGACATTGAATGGTATTTCTTAATAAGCTGATTCAAATACATTTGAACAATGCAAAGTGATCGTTATTTTTTAAAGAAAAAATGCTGTTAAAAATATATTTGACTAAATATATAGTGCATGTATATGTACATATGTGTATTCATGTCTACAAACATCATAATGATGTTTATATTATCATCAGACTCATTCTTACTACATTGCCTGCTCCACAACTGAATTTCTCAATGAAAATTTCTTTGCTGAACTTTTTAAACCATATATCAGTGAGATTCTCTATGTGTAAAACAGTTTGCCCAAGTACAGCGAATTGCAAATTTGGGAATTTAGTAACAGCATCATGAAATTTCAGGAAATATTTCACAAAAAAAATTCAGTTTTTAAAAAGCATTGCATGCCCACAATGTAGTCCTTTTTTTTTTTTTTTTTTTTTTTGAAAATGGTGATTTGAGAAGAAAATATATCGCTATAACATTTTGTACAATTTTGATTGTAAAAAGAATATCAGTTGACCAGATAATCCTAAATTTAACAATAACATATAGATCTTGGGGGGCAAAAATTGGCATAAAGGAAAAGAGTGGACATTTAAGAATATTTAGCATTTCTGTCTTACTTTTCATTACAAGGTCTCAAAATGCTTTATAAACATTAATTAAGTCATAGGCGTCTCCTCATCTAATTCAGATGAACAATCTGAAGTTCAGAGAGATTAAAGGGATTCTCTATAATAAAATAGTAAATCAGTGTTAGAGCTGAAAACAATATTCAAGACTTTCATAGAATCATAGACTCACAGAACTGGTAATGTTGGAAGGGACCTCTGGAGATCATCTAGTCCAACCTCCCTGCTCAAGCAGGGTCACTTAGAGCATGGTAGACAGGGTTGCATCCAGGCGGGCCTTGAAGATCGCCACAGAAGGAGACTCCACAACCTCTCTGGGCAACCTGTGCCAGTGCTCCGTCACTCTCACAGGGAAGAAATTCCCCCTCACGGTCAGGCGGAACTTCCTGTGCTTCAATTTCTGCCCATTGCCTCTAGTCCTGTCATATGGGACAAATGAAAAGAGTTTGTCCCTCCCTGTCCCCTTGACACGCTCCCTTCAGGTACTTGTACACATTGATAAGATCCCCCTCAGTCTTCTCTTCCCCAGGCTGAAGAGGCCCAGCTCTTGCAGCCATTCCCCACAGGGCAGATGCTCCAGCCCTCTGATCATCTTCATAGCCCTACGCTGGACTCTCTCCAGTAGCTCCATGTCTCTGTTGTAGTGGGGAGCCCAGAACTGGACACAGGACTCGAGGTGAGGCCTCCCCTGAGCTGAGCAGAGGAGCAGGATCACCTCCCTCCACCTGCTGGCAACACTCTTCCTAAGACACCCCAGGATTCAGGTTTACCTCAGTTGGTAAGAGCACCTGGCATGGTGCTGTTAATGCCAGGGTTGTGGGTTCAATCCCCATGCGGGCTACACTAAGGGTTGGACTAGATGATCTCCAGAGGTCCCTTCCAACCTTATGATTCTATGATACTGTTGGCTTTCTTGGATATATTTAAGGGATAAAATAATTTCATTTTGGATGAGAAGATTGTATTATGCAAAAATTTCATGGTGGAATAAAAAAATGTCTTAAATAGAAAGGTAATTGGTTGCTACAGATTCATAGTTGGATCCACACTGGTGAAAACAACCTTTACATATCAGTGAGAATAAAAATATTTTTATGATGGAAGTATTTAAATCGCATTTGAGACTGTTTTGCAATAATAATATGCCTCTTTCTGGGTGAAAACAGATCCTTGAAAATTGCTTGTACCTTAAACGTGAGAATTGATGTTTCTATATATCCACATCTGTGAATGTGTGTGTAAAAATATATTTATACTTATATATGCACATATATAAATAATAAAATCATGTTATTGAGACTAAAACTATAGTAAGAACAATAGAACATAAATTTTACAAAATAATGACATTTTTAATGCCAAACTACACAAAATCAAAATAACAAGTTTAACCCAGCTGTAGTTCTGACCATGAACCCAGAGATAGACACCAATGTGCTGCTTTATTTCAACTGATGACTTATTTCAATTTTCAGATAATTGAACAGTTGTTTTGTAATAGTTATGATTTCTTTTCAGAAAGAGTATTCGTTCTGCAAGCAAAGGATAAAACTAAAACAATGAGATAAGGTTTTAGATATTTATTGTTTTCTATACTGACAACAGCAAATCCCAGTGAAACCCTTGGTGAACTCAAAACAAATGCAGGACAGCATTTCACGAGCTTTATGATGTTTTTGTTTCTGGAGACTTATTTGACTATATTATATCTGGCACTAGTTGGTGAACAGCTAACAACATAGCACAGTGGTGACTGCACGGTGCTGTCTCTGTTCTCACTGTGAGCTGGGCAAAGATTTCTGTTTTATGTATCCTTAACAATTTGTTCCAGTGGTGGAAAAAAATAAACTAAGCTTGTCACACACTGACAACAGGGAAAATAGTATTCATCAAAAAATGTTTCCGTCTTGTTAGTTTTGGAAAGTTATCTGAGAGGTTAGATGCGTAAAGCAGACGTCTTGGTGATTGTGCAGGGTTATCTCATCGAGGCCTCCCAGCATCAGCTCAGCACCCAAGTGCCGATAGCTTTAGTCAGAGATACTGGGTAAGGATTTCACTATGCTGTATTGCGAGCTCCCTTGCACCTTGTCATTTCAATCTTTCACACATTTTGCTGTTTCATATCTCAGTAAAATTTCATCTTCCCTGGCAACGACCAGCTGCTGCTGGAATATAGCTGACACCTTGACTTCGATCCCACGGAAGTAAGCAAAATGATTTCCACTGATTTCATCCAGACCTGGATCAAGCCTTTGCACGGAACAAAGCTCGTTTCACGCTGCCTTCTCTAATACTCCTAGCAAAGTCCTCTGCTGTACTGGCTGGCTAGCAAACTGACAGTCAAATCCCTGCTTGCCTGACACAAGCAGCTGAACGCAAGTCACTCCTGACCCGCTTGTAGAGCTCAGTGAAAGCCGTGATATCACTTTACTAGGGTAGGAGAATGAACAGATTTCCTTTTCTTTGCTCATGCCTGTGGGCTTCTTTGCCTGTCTAATCATCTAGTCATTATGGTAGGATATTTGCTAATACCCAGAAATAAAGTTTGGTACTAGTTTCAAGGATCCCGGGTGAGCCTTGTTCTATAGCAGTTGGGAAATATATTTTTGGATATTTCTTATGTGATGGCCCTTCCAGTTGCAAATAGCAGTAATGTAACCTTCTTCGTAAGCAAATATTGCTGGTTCGGGAATTTATATGTTTCTTTCAGTCATGTGGGTGGAAATCATCTCATCTAACCTTCATTCATCCAAAAGCTTAGTCACATCACCGGGGATTTCTCCGCAGTCATGAGAGAGAAATGCCTGCATACGGTACTAAAACAGGCAACTCAGATAAGTGGAATGAATTGCCCTCTAATAAACCTTGTCTTTCTGCATCAATTATAGTGCCTAGATGATTAATTTAGACTAGACACAGATTCTCTGTCTCACTACTTTTTTCGTCAAAAGCAAAATAAGACCTATTCTAAACACAAATTCCAATAAATCCGTGAATATGTAGTCGTATTCATGACTAAATGCATGCTTAGACATAAAATATATAATATATACACATACATAGAAATGTACATTTAAATATTTGCATACATATGCATATATATACACACATGTTATACCCACGCATATGTCCGAATATGTCTATGGTAAAGTTTTTCAGGTGACTTTCTATAACCAGTTATTATATTTCTCCAAAAATTTCCCATTAATTAACCTATGCACTTCTCCTTGTTGCCTTCTAGATATGTCAGTGCTAAGAGAATGATATGAACCATTCAGAAAGTAATATGATAAGCTGAACTTGTTTTCTTTTTAGTTAGTCTGCCTTTAAAAAAGACAGGTTTAACTCACCTTTCATCTAGCTGTTGATTTTCTTCCTTGCTGTACTGTATTGTATTTTAAAATATCAGCTATATTTGATTTTAAAAATATTTAAAATCTCAGGAAGTTTCCTTTCAAATTTCAAATTCTAACAGACAAAACTTGCTCATATTTTCAGTGATGTCAACAGAAAACTGTCACTGGATTCATATTGGTGATGCCTCTGTTCTTAAACAGCCATAATAAGGTCTTAAAGTTCTCCCCTTGTTAAGGAAATTTTCATGGCAGTGGAAGAAACAGCTCATTAGTAGGATGATAGAGAGGGACAGTAAATGCACTGTAAAATAGCCATCATCTTTACTTCCAAATTGCTATTAATTTTGTACCAGGGAAAGTGATTCTATTGAAAGTGATTTTATGTAGTAGTTTTTCATTTTCAGTTTTGTATTCGAGTTAGATTTGAAGCTGACATGCCAAAGACATGACACGCTGAGACACTGCAGCTTAAAATTTTCTGTAAATGTATTTAAATTCAAAAAGTGTTGCATCTTTTTTTTGGCTTGCATTTTTCCTCCAGATAAATGCTAACCTTATATGAGATTGTAATCATTACCAGTAATTGTTAACAATAATATTGTTAATACTAATTAGCAGAAATGCTCCTATGCCCAGAGAAAAAGTAGGCATAGCTAAAAATACAGGCGAGGTGCTTGTTAGGAACCTGATCAAACAAGCTTAATTATGACCCCCAGATAAAGGGACTGCCATTAAGCCATTAAATTATCACAGATAAGACAGACTCTCAGTCACTGTCTGATGATAAATCACAGCTAACAACAGCAAGGAAATCAGAGCTTGAACTGCTAATCCTTTTGAGGTTTGTGATGAGCACCAGTTCCCCTACTGTTTTGCATCTATTTATATTGCGCTCAGAACCCCCAAATGGCCTCTGCTTATCTGCAGCTCTAGATAATTTATGCCTATTGGTGTATCATCTCGCAGTGGAGGCTGTTATCAGGAAAGAGGAGTTTTAGGAAATCTGATCCCTTGAAATGCTAATCCTTTGGAGATTACTGCACGTAAACAAGTTTTTTGCCATGATTTATTTTGTTTATTGGTAGCAGAGATTAGCACTTTACGACTGCCATTTCAGACAGCTGTTTAGTTTGGGAATAAAGTGATCATTCAATGTGCAGGATTTTCATGTCTGAAGCTATCCTGAGTCTAGCGGTCAGATGGCCAGATAGTCATTTTTATTTGTTTGTCATCTCTTAAAAATATTTGTATATATTTTTTTAATATCATGAAAGGCTGATCTTAAATGTCTCATCCTTAAATCCACATTTCTGATCTACATTTCTGCGTAATTGTAAACATGTGAGTGATCACACTAACTTTGATAGGACATTCATGTTCTTATATTATCAGGGTGCTTATGTACTTTGCTGTTAAAGGCCCCAGCAATGCATGGTTTGATTCAACTGTGGTGGATATTTTCTATGCTGAAATACTTACTGCTGAGAAAGGAATTTTATTAAGAAACCTTTTCTTTTATCTTATTACTGTTGAACTGCTATGAAATCTTATCTTTCAGAATTTGTTGGGGCTATGTGGCTGGTAGTTAAATGTCTTACCTCTTAGTCCTACAGAGTATTTTTAAATGAATAATTTCCAAACTCTTCAAGCCCATACATCCCTACTACTGTTATATAATGAAAACTAGAATTGCAGGCATATAAAGTTGCTGAAAATAGGTGGAGGTAAACACATTGTTTCTATTTCTAGTTTTCTGTTTCCTTTTTTTGTTGTTGCACTTAGGTTCAGTAGTCAGACCAGAGGAGGTCACACCAAGTGACATGACTGATTGCTAATTAGCCAAGAGTTCTGATGGTAGCTGTTGGTGGCAGCTATTGAGATACAGTACTGTGTGTCAGAGAGATAAGGAGAGGTAAGAATTTAAGTTGACCTTGAGATTTCATTATATTTGTTGTCACCTAATAGCATCAGATATATTTAATCCTGGTTATACTCTCCTTCCCAAATCCATTCCCATTGGCAATCACGATAAAAGAAAAATGTGAGTTCAGAACTTCCACACTCTTTTTTTTTCTTTCCTTTGGGAATATTTCAGTATAAAAATGCATAGGAAGGCTGCCCAAAGGGGAGACAGTGGGGAATGTAGTGCTCTATGTTTTCAAGGGTGAAGGAAGAACAATTTCATGACATGAAGGTGCATATTAATATATAATCTTCAATTTTTGCTCCAAGTCTGAAATTTGTGTCTCTTGGGGTCTTGATCTTGCAATTAGTCAGTGATTCTGTTTATCTTCTCCAAAAGTGTGAGGTGTGTGTGAACATTTGTGTATGTACGTGTGTGTGTGCGTGCATGTGTGAATTAAAGATATTCAGAAAATAAGAGCAAAGATGGACACAGAGACAGTCAAGCAAGAATTCAAGTTACATGTCTGAGTGCTCCTTTTTGCTGAATTTGGAAAGTTACATCTTCATCCATACCAATGCTTCTATATACTTTCAGTTCTGATGTTATGCAAAGGCAAAATTTGCTCAAAGAGTTATTTAATCTTGAAAATTTCTCCAGTTACTGGGGATGAGATGTTTTGACTGGCCTGTGGGTACATTTGCACATGAATGCCTGTATCCATTATGTGTATGTGGATAAAATTTCTGGTAAACTTTTAGCAACATCTTTTTATTTTTCTTCAAGAGTTTGATCCAGACCTACAAAAAGACTTATGCACTGCTCTGGTGATAATTAGGATAAGATGTCATGAGTTTCTCATTTTTTCCTTCCTTTTTTTCTATTCAGCCATTTAAATAGATGTACAGTTATTGAGCAGCATACACATAGAATATTATATTGAATGAATTAGTATGACAATTCCCTCATTTTTATTTTGTGAAGAGGGATGATGTTAGTATGTTGTACTAGCAGTAGACCTTGTCTCATCAACAACAGTCCACTCTTCTCTTTTGCTGTGAGACTCACCTACCATTTTTGTAACTTATGCTTGAATTGTAAGTTTTCAACAGATGTTAGAAAACACTATAGTATGAAGATTTCAGGAAAAAAAATGTACTCAATATAAAGATTACACAGCAAATTCTTGACAGTATCAAATTTTATAATAAGAAAATTACAGGCCCTAAATTTTCTAAAGAAATTTTTGCTAGCTCTAGTTATTGAGATACAGATTTTAAAATAATGTTATTCTCCTGGGAATAGTGATTTCAACAGTGGATTACAACACAGTTTGAAATATTTTTATGCCAATTAGTATTACGTTGGACAATACTGCATCTTCTTTTAAAGTTTTACACAGCTCAGATTTAATTAATCATAGAATCATGTAACTAACAGTTAGTATTTACTAGAACACGTCTCCAAACTAATTATCCCAATTTACTTTCCTTAATACTCGAGCTTTGATAAAAAAGTTTGGAGAGACTGCTCCTTCTCCTTAAGAAGGTGGAGAGTTACATCACAAGCATATCTATGTATTCATTCATAAGAGAGCAGTTGAGTGTACGTTAAAAAAAATTAAAGAAAAATCACTGACTCAGGCTATTACTTTATTCTAAATAGTTGTTTTTTCTATTTCCTCAGTTTGTGATAAACTGATAATTCATGCATTTCAGAGCTTTAGAAATGAATACTTTAAAAAAGTCAGATTCTTGTGAACTGTTTTAAGATGAATGCCTAAAGTTCTGGAAATCTTGGTGCAAAAGTATATTATGGGAAAATTTTTGCTTGTGAGGAATGAGAGAAGAATTTTTATTTATTTATTTAAAGAATCCATCATTCTTCACCTCCTAAATTTGGCGATTTTGGATTAGAACCCTAAATTTGGAAATTTTGGATTAGAACCCAAAATTTAACTGAGTCCATCTTTCAATAGTGCAATTATAGTTTATGTCCAAATTGTAAGTAAAAAGATACAAAATTTTAAATAAAACCTGAGGCCAAGACACAATGAAGAGATGCAAGAACAAGTCTATGCAAAGCTAAAAGAAGGGTTAGAGAATGTACTGAAAAAGAGCGCAGACACCAAGTCTTTGAGTCTACATACCAAGAAAAGAGCTGGAAACAGCTGGTGATTTGGCTTGTGAACTAGCAGTGAGTGTTCCTGAAAGATTGGTGCCATCACAGTAGCAGAAATGGCAAAAAATATGCCAGCTTTAAGTTATCGCTTTGGAGTGTCTCGTTGAGTTTAAAACAGCAGCCCTCTCTTTTGTGTCACTGAGTCATGACTTCCTGATTTTGGTATATTAGATTTCCTAGACACAGACTCACTGTAACTTGATATCAGTGCATAAAAATCCACTTTCTTGGCCATTTTGGCATTGTATGTAATAATGGCTTTGCTTGCCCAATACTTACCAGGAAAGTAAGTTTAATAAGGAAAGTAAGTTTAATAAAGCCTGACCTTTATTAAGAATTTCCCTTTAATTTCAGATTGTTGCTCACTCCCTTTTATTTTATGGCTACCTGCCTTTGTTACTCCATTAATATCCATTATTTCAGAAAAGTAGAAGCCACTAAGGTTAATGTCAGCTATACAAGAAAAAGAAAATGCTGAAGCAGAGGAGAGTCCAGGCCAACATACATGTCTAATAAATTAATAAGGTAAGAAATTAATTATGAAAGTAGTAACTAGTCCACACTTAATATAGATACTCAGCAGAGTTTAGTCATTTCTAAAGTGGTGTATAGCAGTTTAATGATGGGCTGATCTGTGGATTCTCTTAATTTTGGGCTTATTAGTTTCCAAAGCTCTACTGAATTATACAGAATAAGGTTTACATACATCTACATTGTAATGAAACAGACAGAAATTCATAACATTTTCTCTAGCAACATCAAAAATCTCATCTGACAGCTATTTCTCTTTTGTCACTGGCCAGTTAAGTATAGCTATAACTTTTGAAATAATTATTTTAGCAACTACAAAAACATACTCAGTGCTATATGTTTCTGTATTTTTTTAACATAGGCTAGTAAAGAGGTTTATAAAAACAAATAAATAAAATAAACAAGATCCTCATTCCTCCTCTTAAATATCCAGGATGCAACTCAGCTTGGGAAATTATAAATGTCAATCATCACTCACTTATTTCCCCCACTGTGTAAGATTTCTCATATGTTATGAATACTAATAACTCACAGGGTCTACTCACCTGCCTAGAATTACATACTGTCAGTATTCATGTACAATAGCATGGGTCCTGGCATAATCCTCGTGTAGACAGAGAATTGGTTTTGGAGATTTACTGTGATGGCTTTTCAGTGAAGTTAAGATATGGGCTAAACAGAAATGATTCCATTTTACACAAGCAAATTTAACAGATTTGCAAAGCCAAGGTTCAAATTATTCTCACTGCCTTCACTGGTATTGTAATAAAGACCCTAGCTTAGACCTGCAATGGAAACAGGTGGTCAGCTACAACTTTGGGTGCTCACACTGGCAATGTGCTTCCTCAAAGTCCACCCGGTTGTCTCCTAATCCTGGAAGTTCAGTATTTCCTAGACTAGAGAGAAAGAAAGGGATTGACACCTCAGCGTGGCAGTTTGAACACACACATTAGATGCTAGAGATCACTGCAAAGAATAGTGGCATAACCAAGAGGCACAGCTACCACAGGAGAGGTGGTCTCACCTCACAACTCCCTATGGTCCTATGAGTAAGGCAATGTTGAGAAATACACCTATATCACTACTCCATTCACTTGTTTTGTTTTCCCTGTCTGGCTTTTTCTCTAGCTCATTTAGATCATTCCCGGTTCAGTATCTCAGCATTATTAGATGCTACTGTTAAACACCCAGTTGTCCTCTTCTAATGTACAGAGAGGTGCCTAGTCTGGGATTATGGCTTCTACGAGGAGTCAGGACATCTTGGAGGCTAAAGGCTATTCCTAAATATACTTTCTGGATCTAGCCCTTGGCACATTTTCACTCTGGGGATTGTATAACTGGCCTGTCAGAACTGATGGACAATAAGAAGGTCTGAATAAAGATTTCAGTTATTAAACATAAGTGACATTAGCTTGAAGGCCTCCCTTCCCCATCCTGAAAACTGCAAAAGTGAATTATACCAATTAGGCACTTAGATATGTGCAATACTTCCTGGATTCTGAGGCATGAATTAAAACAAGGGACTTAAACAAAGGTAATTTTATTAATAGTAAAGGTAAATATGACAGCTAAGTACTGTCAGATGAGAAAACCTGATACAAAATGATTCTAAAAAATTAAATCAGAAGCTGATTGTGAAGCAATGCAAAATGATTTCACAATTTTGAATGCCTTTGGCAATAAAGTGGTGATGAAATCTGATAAGCACAAAGAAATGTACAAGGGAAAAAATAAGCTAACTACATACACACAGACAGGGGCTTTGAATTTACTATTGCTTGAGAATAAAGAATTCTGGAATTAATTTTAGACAGCTCTTTGAAAACATCAAGTTAAGTACTAAGCATCAAGTAAAAATGTCAAATAGTATATTTGGATGATTAAGAAAGAAACTGTAAACAAAAATATAAAACATATATTATATATATATATATTATTACTGTATAAATACACTGTATCGCTATATCACTGTATAAATACATCATACACTCTTATGTTGAATAATTCATGCATCCCTGGTCATTCCATTTCAGAAAATAGAAAGGTAAGAGAGAGAAAGAAAGAGAGACAGAAGGAGAAAGTAAATTCACAGGATCTAGGACAACTTCAGACTATTAAACGCTCTATGCCCCTTGATTTAGGAAGGCATACGGGACATAGGGCCCTGACAGTTTCTGGATATCAACAGTTGAAGCTGTCCCTAATCAGCAGGGAACAGGGGGCCTAATCAGACCTATTGTTATTCGACAGGGCAATGTCCCTGCGAGGCCAGGACACCTGCCAGATACGCTGGGTAGATGGACTTTTGGTTTGAGTCCGTGTAGTCTTCCTTTACACATTGCCAACTATCGTCTTTAAAAGGCTGATAGCCAACAATAGGCAAGGAAAGGCTATTAAAGTATAAGCAAAGTGAAAAAAAGAAAAAAAAAAAAAAAGCAAACTAAGCATGCTCTCCTTTACTTTTATTTTACTTTATTTTACTTTGTGTTACTCTTTTGTTTTCAGCCATTTTCTTGTAACACTGTGTCACTACTGAGGTTGGGGGTACTAAATGCCTGCCTAACTCATGCTTCCAGTTCACTGTTCAAACTCAGCTGGTCGATCAAACTGCAGTTTTCAGAGATTCTGACACCTTTCTCAATTGAATTGCTCAGCTTTTGGGTAGCAGAGGGAGAGTAGATGCCACATAGTGGTATCCACTCTCAGTGCCGACAAATGCACCCATTTTCCACATCTGCTATCATGCCAGAAGCAGAGAGAAAATTTAAGCAGAAACCCTGGGCTACTGAAGTCAGCAGGAGGTTGGCTAAATATGATACAGAGAAGTGATCGTTATGTTTTGATACTACTTTATATTGAGTCTATTATTGCAAAACAAGGTTTAGGTAAGTAATCATTAGTGGGGTTCTATCCAATGTGTAAAAATGATATGTAAAAAATTCTATATGATAGGGAGACACTATGACAGCTTTTCACTTTTCTTTTTCTTAATGACACTGGGACTGTTATAAACTTTTGAACTTCAATTAAATGTAAGAGACAGGAATCTAAGCAGAGTAGATTTTGTAAACTGACACAATGGTTGTATGGTTTAACTCTAATATTCTCCTTCAGTAACAGTGCAACAAAATTACTGAAGTTGACCTCATCCTTTGAGCACTGGGCCTTCAAGAACTGGGCACTGTGTTACCTCCTTGTGTACCTGGCACTTTCTACAGTGGCTGAAACCTCCACATTGAAAGAGTAAGTCCTCTAAACCTCATTGCTAAAATGGTACCCTGAGATGACAAGAACTTAACTAGCTTAAGCCAAGTTCAAACTGCAGACAATAAAAAGTGTATTTGGCAGCTTCTGCTATCTGAAAATCTAATAAGCCACCATTTATCAAAATCTTCAGTGACAGACAAACCCAACCAGTTAAGGATCATCAGTACTATTTCAGCTATGACTTTCAATTGTTTCCTCCTTGCCTAGATGAATTATTTGAATCCTATCCAGATTCACCAAGACAGTCTTAAATGAGGACCTTGTCTTCACTAGACAATGCTTAAATCATTCCGCTTCCAGAAGACACTAAAAATGGGCATCATATTCATAAGGTGTCACAACAACCAACTTGATATCGCTCTGGTGTACATTCAGGATGAATGATTCATGCAAAGCTCTGTTACGCTGAAGGAGAACAATTTATCCAGTGGTTCCCTCTAGAACTTATACGAAAAAATAGAACCACTGAGTACTTATAGTACCCTAAGCATCAACACTTTGCACTCAGAAACACTATGCATAAAGTACCTATCTATATATGCCAAAGTAATAAAATACCCTCTCACCAGAATTAGACTCTCAACTGTCATACCAACATATTTTCCACACTATAATTATGTCTAAAAGCAGTTTCACTGGAGACAGAGAGATCTGAGAGTTTCCAGGATGCTTTCTCATAAATTTTCCCTGGAAAAAATGGAAGAGCTGTGATGAGGATTTAAATGGAGATATTGTCTGTTGCAAAAAAGTGACTTCCTGTAAGCATATCTAGTTAATAATTCTTAAAGAAGTTGGCAATATGCCTTTTCTCAGGGAGACATTGAAATTAGTTTTTGCTCTTTGCAGCCCAATCAGTAGAGATGTCTGATCACAGAAGCAGAGGAGAAGGAAGTGAGGAAGAGATGAGACTGGCCATTTTGTAGCTTTCGTACTCCTGAAGAATTCTTATTTTAGAATAAGATAGTTTAAAGTGCCTGACAGTCTGAAAATATGAATTTTCTAGTGAAAAAATCCAATTTCCATTTTCCTTCTAGAAAAAAGGACAATTTTCTAGAAAATGTTAGTTCAGAACAATTAAAATGATTCCCAATTTTATCTTAACTTTTGATGGAAAGTTATAAAATGTATTTTTTCAGTATTTTTTCAGTGATCAAAAAAGCCCTTGTCTTCTTTTGCAATATAGAAATGATTATTTTCACCTTTAAAAGAAACTGCCTCAATATTTTACTTTCATATTTTCATTTCACTGTAAATGATTTCTACTTCATTCTGATTTAGGATGAAATAAACTTTTTAAAAGTTCCGAATTATTTGGAATATTAAAATTCTATTTCTCAGCAAGGCCTATATGTAAGTAGCAGCAAAGACCTTCATTGATTTGTCTGCATGAGAAAGGTTAGCAGGATGCTCTCTGCTCCGTTGCTACCAGTAGCAGCAACAGTAGGAGTAAGTCTATATTATCCCAGCTTAAACTTCTTCCCCATCAAGCCTTTTGGAAATATTTAGCTGCTTCTCCTTCTCCTTTGCATATTCTCCTCTCTCCTTTACATATTTTGTGTATAAAAGGGGAGCTAGAAAGAAGATGGGGAAGCAGGGTTAGGTTAGAGTGAGGAGCTTCCAGGGCAGGCTTCCAGGGCAGCTTTGCTGGTTCTTCTCTCCCTAGCAGCATCACCGCGTCCTGCTTTGCCATCCTCCTGAAATCATCTTGCTTTTCCGATGTGGTCTTTCATTCTTGGCATTAGTCAGAGTCCTGTTTGTCAGCTGTGTGTTCTGGCCTCTCCCATACACCTGTGTTTACTCTTCCTCCTGTTGTCAGTCTGTTCCTCCCTTCTTCTCCATTCCTTTCCATGCTGCTTTTCTACATTTCCATCCTCTAATCCCAACTACAGTCCTTATGTGCTTTAAAAAAATGCCTCATAGCGGTCATTGTGCCTCCAAACCAATCTCATGATCTTATGGTTATAACTCTTGTTCTGCTTCCCCTTTCTGCTTCCTTTGTCTCCTGCCATTATGCCATTCCTATTCAGGCTGCCATCTCTTCTGGAAAGGGATTTTTCTTGTTCTCTTTTTTGCAAAGCACTTGGCTTGTTTTTGGTTCTGTCAAACAAATAATAACAACAGATATGAAATTGGCAGTGCAGCAGAATCCTGATATCAGGAAGTAATAGAGGCAAATTACACTATCATTGTCATTGCCATGTATACACCACTACTTGATAAAATTTCTCATTGACTCGCTAGGTAAACATCAATAAAACCAAAGATCCCCAAGCAAACATTTCTAACGTGAAGGAAATATAGTTGTGTTTCACACTGGATCTTAATGAAACACAGGGTTATCCTCGACAATTTCAATATTTGGAATAAAGGAAATAAATAAATGAGATGCAGCAGTTTTTCAGAAGGGTGTTTAGGTATTAAATTAAGGATTGGGAGAAGATGCAGATAACTCTCTAAAACACAGAAGCAGAAAATGGTGGAATGGGTGTGTTAGTTCAAATTAAATTCTACTTAATTAGAAAAAAGACATCCACATCATAGATTCTAGCACAGTAACTAATAAGGTAGAATCTCCGTTAGCCTAACTGATATTATCAGAAGCTCTCAGTATCACTAAAGAATTTTATAAAATAGTTGAACTGGCTTGTCTTAAACATTACATGACATTAGGGCACTCAACACTATGTTTATGTTACTTATGTTACCAGGAAAAAAAAAAAAAAAAAAAAAAAAAAAGAAAGAAAAACACACAAAAGCTGAAAAAAAAGAGAAAGGAAAAGAGAAACTGTGGATTTTACTGTACAGTCAGTGACAGGCTAGCCACATGAATTCTCTAAAAATATGTAGCTTTAGGAGTAATGGATTTAGGCCAAGATTTAATAAAAAATATTATACATATGGTTAGTAATTGCTTAACTAAATTATTTGAAAATTCCTGAGAGAAAAGCAATTTATTACAGACTTTGAGACAGGCCAATGTAACACTAATACTAAAGAAAAATAAACCAGCAAAGGAATGTCTCCCTTCCACAACAACCAATCTTCTTACAGTTGATCCCAAAGTACAGACTGTCACTCTGGCACATAGATTAGATTACTTAAAGTATGAATCAAAAGGAAGATTCTCATTCAAGAAAAGAGTATTATTAATACATTGTAACATGCCATACATCTCCATCACCAAACTGGACAAAATGGGAGCAGATGTTTTATGATAAGCCAAAAAGAGAATCTGACAATAGTAATAGCCATAATGTCTGAGGTTTATCAAAAACAGCTACAGGAAGCAATCTGATGAGGGGATAGAATGTTTTTTTCTGACTCTATGTAGTATATTAGGGACTAATTCTACATGAAGGGAAGGTATTAACTAAGCTAAATCTCACTTTTTTTTTTTTTTTTTTTTTGCACCTGCCCTTTGAAACCCTAGCAATGAAAAGAATGCATGAGAAAAGAAGAATGCAGCAAAAAGAACTCTGAGAAGAAATTCTTTCCAAAAGGAAGACATATTTTGACTCTGATGGTTGAGTCTATTTTTATTTTATTTTTTTACTATCTTGAAGGCAAGCAAGTCTTTGAATTAGTAAAAAATGATTGACAAGTGAATTTATTCCAAGGCAAATGATAGTCACAAATAGCACTTGGATTCATACCTACTCACAAAGATAAGTAAAATATATTATATTGGCTATGCCTATACTTTTTCATCATAACAAAGGTCTACAACTCAAGAGACATTCATGAAACAGCATTGGTATACCCTCGACGGCAGCATGGCTCTAATCTAGGCTGCACCTGGTTCTCACTGCCGAGGACTGGTTTCTCATGAGCAGAGACCGGGTGTGAACTAACAAGTATGAAACAGCAACAGCTGGGATATTGGAATTCCTGAGTGACAAATAGTAAATCAATTTTATAATTTTCTCACATCTATATGACTTAGCCATAGTCACTATCATAGTGTTTCATTTCTAGCTGCTTTGCTGCCCAAAGTCATTCACAATCCTGAATTTGGTACCCTGTCTTTCTTGGAAGAATTAGAAACCTAAACCAGAAACTCTAGAAACTGAAGGCCAGTCAGAGAGAGTGGCTGACAAGCAGTGCTAGGGTGAAAATAGTTCTCCAGTTCTTAGCTAAGATGGTTCTACAGCTGGATTTAGTACTCACTTATCCAGACTTTGATGAATGTCAAAGCTATATCTTAATCAATAATGGGGTAAAACCAGCACATATGCAAGTTACCACCCACACCCTACTTCCACAGAAAGCAAACCCAGTGAGAAAGTGTATTCAACACAATTAAGAAGCATAGGGTCCTGGGTATGCTATTTTGCACGCCAGCAAAAATATAGATGTGTCTTAGGGAAATGTTTTCAGGAATTCACAGCCTCAAGACTTCTCTGAAAGTAGATGCCTAAATCCTTCCTTTCAACAGGAAGCACACACAAGAAAGAGTTAAAAAGATCATACACATTTTATCTAATAGTTCAGCAACTACAAAATGATATGGGAAACCCAAACTCAGTGAAGTTCCTGCAGACCAAAATATCTGCTCTTCTGGGATGCAACAGAACACTTAATATCTTCCATGGAAACACTCCATTTTACTTAGAACATAAGGCTCCTTGTTCCCAGATGAGTGACTTAAATATCAATTTTAGAGTTGGAACAGGCAATATTTGGCAAGGGAATAGTGCCTCAGGAAGGGAAAAGATTGCATTGGTGTAAAGCGCAGGAAGGAGTTTTGGATGTAAAATCCAGTGGGAGCATACTGCCCAGCCTAATCAACCTTTCCCAGGCAGTGGCTCCTGCTCAAAGGATTTGTTAATACATATGTAATTTCAGATTCTCTCCCTTTCCCACATAGAGATTAGAAGTGGCATGTTGACCATCCTGTACTACTTTCCTATAGCCCCAAAATGATGGGTCAGACCTATTTTTACCACACCTTCCTCATTCAGGAAATGTATCCATTTTCCATCTCTATCTCCAGAAAAGGAGTAGATCATTCATCAAATCACAAAATATGAGTCTTCCTGGAAGCAGGATGGTGGATAGGTGTTGCATTTATGTTAGCTGTATCTCTTGAATTGTGTGTAGCTATAATTCAGGTGTCAGTAATTATGAGGGGAGCCAGACTTTCTGATATTTTATTCTGGCATTTACACTAGATGAGGAGGGAGAGGGAGCTTAATAACAGCTGGACGTCACCTCTGTGAGATGTCTCCATAGTTTCAGGAAATGGCTTCTGCTCTGTTTCATGGTATTCATCTGCATGTGAGTGCTCACTGACTTAACTGAATTCTTTAGAAAGGACTTCCATTACAAAATAAAGCCTTAAATATGAAAATAGAAACAATAAAATAGAACTTAGAGTCTAGGTGCTACCAAATACAACATTCTGTTTAGCAAAAGTATGCTGAGACAGCCCAATGTCAGACATACCGATGCAAAACTGTATGCTAAGATTTGTGATATTTTTTTCTTGTTATCTAAAGAGAAGTATTGTGAATTTAGATCTGGAAATTCAACCTTAAATATCTTGTAACTAATTGTAAAAGGGATATGAAACATATAGTATCCATTCTTCTAGGATTTTTAATTTAAATAACTTGACAACATCTGATGTAAAAAAAAAAGATAAATTCAGCTTCACACAAACCTATTATCTATTTTACAAGTATAAAAATGGTATTAACTACTTTGAAGACTTACTTTATAAAGATTTTTTTACTACTTTTGCATAATTATTAAGATACTTCCCTATACCGAAAGTAGGCAGTAATTCTAGGGAATATCTTCAAGCTAAAAATCTAATTTTAGTATAAACTAAAGCTTTTTATTTTATTTTTTCAGCAAATAATTCAGAAGCAGACAACACTGCATTAGTTTCCATGTGATTTTCATTAATTCAGCTATATTCATCTCACAAAATCTATAAGCCATAGATTTATAATAAAAGAATGAGAAAAGACTTTTGCCCATTCAATATGGGGAGTATAAAATCATAGAAGATAACTCTTTCTTTTCCCATCTTGGAAAAACCCCATCACCAGATATTTTGCTTTATGTTATTCAACTTCCACTACACTTAGATTTTTCTGCCAATTAGTAACTTTGATTATTATTTTAAACATACTCTATTAGTTCATATCATCTGTGCTGCTGGTCAGTTCATTTGTAAGCCTGAGTGGTTCAGCTATTTCATCGAAAGGGGAGCTGGAAGAAGCTTAGCAGCAATACTCAGCAAGCAGCAACAAATAATAAGAGAAAGACAAGGCAGGGTAAAGAGCACTTACACACGCGCAGAAATCCCAGTGAATTGCCTAGTGGGATTTCATGTCACTGTAGCACTAATTGTTTCTACCTCACTGTCCTCTTCTACTTATCCTCCGGTAAAGCATAGGTGCTGCTAGGTGTTAATGACTCATGTCTACTGGGGAGAAAGGAAGTAGAAAATACTACAAAATTTGTTTCGCTTCTTATGCTGAGGGAAATATCCTTCAAAAGCCAGAGGCATCTCTGCACAAGGAAACAAACACGGAGAGCTGGAGCGGGACTTTAGTGTTGTGCTACTCAAGTAACTACCACAAAAAGTCAGGAATTAGCACCTCCATGTTAGGCAAGAAGTTTGATGGGAAAAGAAACAGTTTAAGTCTGAACATTGTAATAGGCAGCACACAGGATATCTGGGATACTTTTGGCATCAATTAAGAAGAATCAAAGAGGATTTGGCTTTTCACAAGTTTATCTATTTTTAGGCCTTGAGACAAATATTTCTCTTAGAAAGAGCATTACAAAGAAGTGCCTGGAAACTCAACTCGTCTTCTTTTTCTCTCCTCTCCCTCTTCCTTTCCTCTCCTCTCCTCTCCTCTCCTCTCCTCTCTTCTCCTCTCCTCTTCTCTCCTCTCCTTCTTCTTCTTCTTCTTCTTCTTCTTTCTTTTCTCTTTTCTTTTCTTTTCTTTTCTTTTTTTTCTTTTCTTTTCCTTTTCCGCTCTTGGGGGTAGATTAGTTGGAGTGTAAAAGGAAGTTATTTAGTAAGGTGAAGCCTTTCTTTCCACAGGAGCAATCCACAGGCACTCTTATCCACTGTACTGAAGACCAGAAATACTATCTATAATAAATTTTCATTAGGCTGGCCCAATTTCCTCCTGTAGGCATGCAGTCTATATTTTTTTGGCCCTTTGTATTGCTTCCTTTCCAGCAGCCCATGGGAATGCAAACACTGGCTACTAGTGAAGAAGACAATAGTTATATTTAGTGTGGTATAATGTAAGGGAGAACTTAAGAAGGTAGTTGAACAAAAGAGTCAGGAGGATTTGTGAGACCTGGGATGAAGTGAGCTGAAGGTGAGGGTCTTTCACCTCAAATGTCCTGAAAAGGAGAAATACAAAGATTGCCACCAAACCACCTATTGCTCCCTCAGGTTCTCTCTCTTCTCAGCCTCTTTTTCCCCGATCAGTGAGCCGTCTCTTCCCAAACAACCTCATTCTCCTCTTTCATCTTCTGGAACCCATCTTAGTCTTCCACTGATCCCACATGGAAACATCACTACTATCACCACCAAAAATGCATGAATCCGGAGAAGTCTTGGTCTAACCTTCTACAAAATTAATTTTCCATTTCTTCACCTTATCGACTCATACATTTTGCATTCATAGTCTATTTTCAATGAGAGTTACTGAGGATATCTTCTACCCAGAATGCACAATAGTTTGATAGAGTATTTTCTGGGGATGTGAAAGCTGTAGACCCAAACCTCTGAGGATGATGAAGATGGTAAATCCATCTCTTTCACTTTCTTGACAAAATCCTAACCATCATTTTAAATTTGTCATTTCTGGGTGGCCTTCAAGAAGTAGCTGAATGATTTTGCTAAGATCATTCTAAGCAAATCAGACTTCTCATGCAATTTGCTATGTGCAACTTTGGTGGGAGAAGCTATTTAATTTACAACTATGACTTAAAAGAACACTCTAGAGAGAAGTAATCTGAGAGTGCTGGACTTTCTTATTTGTAAAATCAAAAAAAAAAAAAAAGAAAAAAGAAAAGATCTTGCATTCTTGGCGTAGACTGGATGGTCCCTGAGAAAAGGAAATTGAAATATGTTTTCCAGCAACTCTCTTAAGGATGGACACGTAGCCCTTCACCTTCACTGAAAGTTGATAGTAAAGTACATTCAATAATAATCAAGAAGATGCCTGAGTAACATCTCTACAGACAGGAAATGTGAAGAATCAATATATCTACATTTTTTTATTTCTTCCTCAATTTGGCCTCTTTCATGCAAAATGTCAATGCCTTAGTAAAGCAAAAGGATGAACAGGCTTTGACTACAGTAGTCTCTTGATTTGCCTTCTTAGTGGGGCTGCATCTCTGGAGTAGGAGGTTAATTCCTTAATGTATGAGATAAGGCCATATATTTCATGGCAATTCTATGGAAACAACTAGAAAATTTCTATTGATCTTGAGCAACCTTTTCATTCCTTCCCTTTTTTGGCAGAAAAGAAGGTGGCTTTAGTTACGCACTTGCGGTTATATTTTCTCCAGTTTATAACAGACCTGAAATAAATAGCTCAATTTTGTAATGGTTAACATCACTAGCATAGATTAATCAATCTTTGGGTATAACTATGGATTAACCATTTCATGTATTTCCCAGTGTTAACCATATCATGATTCATTAGATGAACTCTAAGCTGTAATTTTTCATTATTAGCATTAATTATTACTAGCAACACTGTTCCACAATTGGTTATTTGGTTGAATTAAATACAGCAACTTTGGCCCACAGATTAACAGATTTTCTGTTCCTGATTTAGCTCCTCTGGCACTAGGAATTATGTCTTGTTTTGTCCAAGATTCATTCGGCTGGCTATATGAATTTCATATGGTTGCATCTCATCTTTTTCAGTCTATCAAAACATCGACTATTTTTTGGCTTGTGATTCTTTCTTGGTCATTTTAATTAGTCATTAATTTCACCCAATAAGTATAATATCAGTGCTAAAATCCGTTATCTTTACCCTAGATTTAAAGAAAACTATTCAAGGATCCTCTGAGAGTAAATATAATCATAGTTCTTGTTTTATTTTCAAGCTTTTAATGCAAAATTTTCCTTTCTTGTCTCTTTCAAGTCTGCTTGAACAAGCTGTGAATTACCAGTTGCTTTCCCATCTGTCTCAATTTAGTCTCTTTGACAAATTCCAATCTGGCCTGAGGAAAAATCTGAGCACTGAAACCACTCCACATTACATTATTAGGTATATTTTATTAACAATATCTCTTTACTTAAAAAAATCTCAATATTCCTTAAATTCAGTGCCAGCTTTTGGAATGCCTTGTGGAGCCCTACAACTTAATCTCACCAATTCTAGGTGCCTTCAGCTCTCTCTTTTTCCAATCCCTGACATTTTCTGACTTTTCATCAGGTACGAAAGTTTTCCTTTTCAATGTTTAACCTTTCATAATCTCACTGCAAATAATCTAAAAAGTCTCTACAGCATCCAAACTCCAGATGACTCTTTTCACTTTCAAATTGCACAGTCTTTACCTGCCCTAAAGGTGCACTCACAATTTCATGGGTGTTACACACTCGCTAGTTTGTCCCTCAGCCTTTACACAAACTTTACACAAAAAGTGCTTGTTTATTATCCTGACTTAAAAATCTTGCAAAATCAAATCCGGATAAGGTAGGGGGGGGAACCTCCCAGCAAACGCAGCTTGCATTCTGCCTCTACTCACTTGTAAGAATATTGCAGATTTTATGCCTATGGTTAATCTGTTATGCTGTATGCTTCAGTAAGCATATATTTTTCAAAGCACTATATAGAATGTATTACTAAATAGGTGAACTCAGTCATATTTTGGGTTTCACAATTCATTTATTGGCTTGTTTTTTTCTTTCTTTGGTATGTGTGTGTGTATGTGTTTTTTTCCTCTCCAAACGTTTTGTATCTTCCCTCTCCTCCACCAACCTTGTTTCTGCAGGAAATACAATTAGCAGACTTATTCCTAAGTAAATGAAAGGCTGCACGATGAAAATAATAAAGATCCTTTTTTAAAAGTAATTGCTGGCTGTGTTTGACTGCTCTTAAGGGAACAGTGCAAAAAATATCATCCGCTGCCCAGATTTTCTGTTTTACTAGAAATTAGTTTGAAGATAAGCCTTTTGAGTGGTCTTTCGAATCTAAAAGCTATCATCTATCTGCAAGTGCACTCCAAGTAAATGGAGAAAAAAAATCTACTACTTCTATGTATCAGTTAATTCCTTAGAAGTATGATTCTAAGAGGTCCTACACATACTTAAACTCTATTGCAGTAGTTGCTCAGCAAACCACAGCTTCAACTGCCTGAAAATCCTTGAACAACCTGCTTCCAAAAAATTACTTTTAGGCAAGTATTTACATCGTCTTTTCTTAAGCTGGGCTTAACATTTTGTCTGGGAACTGTTCTGTTCTCTTCCATAGCACCTCAAATGACATTTGCTCAAAATCAAAGAAAAAAACACTGAAGATGTCACGAGCCTATGAGTTTCTAACCGCATATCAGGTTTTGGGGAAGTAAGCCCTGGGTGCAAAGTGTCACATATGTTATTTATAAAAGGTGAAACAACCCTTTTTTGGCTTAGCTGTCCTTCACTCCTCACACACAGCCAGTGGGCTGCCTTATTTGATTACTTGGTAAAAGAATGCCAGACGAACCTGCCATTGTGGCAGTGTGTCTCTGCATCACTTACAGTTATGGCTGGAGTGACAAAGACATCTTCTTTCAGTTAGCAACTGAAAGTTGTAGAAATTAATTCATTCTCAGAATTGCTATATATGAATTATTTAGAAAGTTAAGGACAAATTATTATTATTACTTTTATTTCCACTACTAACCAATATAGGTAAAAAAAAAATGCCAGCAACAAAATCAAATCAAACCCCTTCATCCCCCACATAAAAGCAACAGTTCTTGTAACATTCAAAACAGTGGAAACTATTTACCATGTATTACTATTAGTGGAGAAAAGCAAATTTAATTTAAAATATTTTTTCAGACTTCCTTGGTGGATGCCAGATGACTCTAAAGAATTATGAAAACCTCATTTTTAAATGGAGAATAATACAGACACAGCTCTATGATGGAAAAATTAAGGGCAATATTCAGTTTTTAGATACATTTAAGCATCTTTGCCTCTTGGAGATTCTTACATGACAAAACTTTAAAAACATGGTTTTGCGAACAGCAGCTATCATATCTGACCACATAACCTCTGGATTGAAGCAGTTTGTCAACAAATATTTCAGATTATTTAAAATATTAAATAACTGTAATTTACTAGGCAGGTCTTCCTTAGAACAACCACAAAAATTATTAAGAATTAATACCCATATACAAAGAGCATTTAGGTGATCTATTACAAATCTCTGAAGAAAAGAAAAATCCCTGTGATAAAACCCAGTTCAAATACATTCCAGGATATACCGGTAGTGGAAGAGCTGTCTTTCTATGAAACAGCTTGAGGGGGAAACTCTGTAGCAGCCAAGGACATATAGGGTAGCAATCATCTCACCTAACTTTAACTAGCTAAACATTAGATGCCTAATTTAAGCTAATCATCCAGGATCCCTCTGCAGGCAATGAAGATAAACTTTCCCAGAGGAGGATTCATCCTGCTTGTCTTAGACATCTCATTTTTAGATGCTTGTGGATGGATAAACTCTTAAGATCAACCTCATTCATAGCCTGAAATTCTGCACACTTCCCAGGTTCAACAGAACTACGTCAGAACTGAGCCCACTTCCTTGTTTCATCATTCAGCCTACAATTCTCTCTCCATCTCCACTTTTTCTTCAGCTCCTCCCATGAACATCAACTTTCCCTGGAGCTTTCATTTTTCTCAGGCTCATCTATCTTCTCCTGGAACTTAGGGAACTGCAACTGACATCAATACGTTACTGCTCCACCAATTACAAACCCTTTTACATGCATGTGCTAGATAGATATGACAGGAATATTGATATTGATTGTGCTTTCCCAATCTACTCTACCACCTTCAAATGTGTACACATCTGTGGCAACATTAAGGCAATCAAGGTATATAGATGAATGGTAAAATACATTTACTATTCAAAGAAGATGGCTTAAATCAAATAAGGAAAAATAAGGAAGAAATAACATTAGGGACCTCACTTGTACGTGTGAGAGCCTAAAGACAAGACACCACACATGCTTTGAGGCCTCTGTGCTTCAGAATATTGAATAAATCCTAAAGGTGAAGCATGGCCTCATGTATTTAGGGTTTGTGGGTTCTCAGCAATACCAGCATTGCTGCATTGCACCTTTAATCACCAAGCCCTTAGAAATAACAGCCAAGATTTGTAAGAGAGCAGGGGTCTGAAGTTAGACATCTATTCATGCCGAAATAGATGCCGAAAAAAGCAGCAAAATTGACAAGCACCCTGCACCGATGTTGGTCATGGTGACCCCAGTAGCGAGGCACTTAACGTGTTATAACACAAAACAGATGCTTAGTAGTTAATGGTGGTCCAACAGCTACTTTCAGTGCCTTGGCTGAGTGCTTGTGTGCACTAATTTCAAAACTGGGCATGCAGAATAATCTGCATTTTGCTTCTATGGCATTTTTAGAAAATTAATTTTAATAGTTAAAAAAAGTCATCTTGAGCTGCATACATGAAAATAACTCCATTTCTATGGAATGACAGTCTAATATGAAATAAGAATATTCACCTTTTCTCTTACTCTGCCCAAATCGAGGCAATAAATTAGGCTTCTCAGCATGACTGTAAAGTGCTGTGAATTGTATAAACAATCATATATGGACACTGAAAAATAACCCTTATGCACATTGCATTATAGTTCCAAAAATATATTTACAGTCTATTACAAAGATTACAAATGGAAGTGTCTATGTAACGGGATTACGCTAATTAAAAGCTTTTTACAGATTTTCTTCAACAAAGGCAGGGGGACAAAAATTAGTATAACCAAACTGATTTTTCTAATGAAACAAATAAATAAAATGTCAGATATAACACTGTACAATGATCTAAAAGGGGAGAAAAAAGAAGGGAAAAATGATGCCTTTAAGTTTTTGATAACTATCTTTGGTCCTAAATGTGGGAAAACACATTATGTAGCACTGAATATACATGTTTGTTTGTGATGCTCTGCAAGTAAAATAGAAAAATATAGTGCATTTTCAATGTATTCAGAGCTCACTACACATAAATGTGTGTACAAAACAAGACAGTATAAATAAAATTTACAAGTTTTACAAAGGAACATTTACAGGGTTTTCTTTTGTTTTTTTTTTTTTTTTTTTTTTTTTTTTTTTTTTTTTTTGTGTGGATGCCCACATTATCAAACAAGACCAATTTATGACTGATCCCTGGGATCTTTCTCTATCAAAATCAATAGAAGCAGCCCAATTCTCTTTGGAAGTACAGCATTTCATTGCTGGGGTAGTTCACAATTTTCAGAATTTTTTAAAGCATTTCTCTCTGGTTCATATACATTCCTGCAATATCTGTAAAGACACACTTTGTTATTGCTTATAGTAATTAAATATTTAAGTCAAACAAAATACATATATAAATAAAAACGGTTAAAAAGGTACTTCATTGAGCACACTTGCATCTATGCTCCTGATGACTCTGTGTGTGTGTGTGTGTGTGTGTGTGTGTGCCTGTGTTTGTGTGAGCGTGCACACGCATTTTCATTCAGAGCAGCAAAAGCTAGTAAAAAAGATGAAAATTTTGAACTGCCCCTCACCTAATGCTCTACAGTTCTATTATAAAATCTACATCCTTAGTCTCACAGCTGGACTGCATTCAACTTAAACTCATATAAAATATATGCCAGCTATTTCTCTCAGATTTGCTAATGCAGAGTATTGAAAACAATATGATGTGCTCAGATTAAATGGTTCGATAACACTGGAGAACTGCACCCATGCTCTGAGACACTCCTACAATCACTTGTCCATTCAATGCAGTGCCTCAGCAGGTTTACAGTTTCTTAGAATATATCTCACTTTAACTCTAGTCCATTAAAATTATCTCGCAAACAATTTGCTAAAAGTGCCTAGAACTACTTAGGGGTCATTATTGCTTTTCCTTTTTTTTAATTTTTTTTTTTTGTCTTTTATTTTCTTTTAAAAGATAGTATATGTGTAACCTTAAAAAATTCTTTATAAAATATCAGAGCTCTTGGCAACTTGCATTTTCCTGACTCCCTGCCAATTAGCTAGCCATGTCAATACGGTACTGATTTAACAAAAGAAAATGGCACAAAAGGATACCAATGTTTGGACAGATATACATTGCTTGGTCATGCTTTTTAAATTTCTAGGAACTCAAATAATCCTTCAGAGGTACCCAGTGTAGTAATGTGTCATAGAATTAGCACTAAAAAGGTCCAAAGATATAAACATCATACTAAAAGAAAGTCTTTATGAAGAATAAACACAAATGATTAAAAAAAGGTTCAGAAATCACAGATTTAAGGAAAATATTTTGTTGAATTCAACAATAATATCATGATTTTATCTGACAAATATATTCTTTTTTTAAATTTTTATGTACATTTAAAAAGTCTATTAGATAAAAAGGAGGTTAGAGAGCTCAAGGTGTTTGTATGTTTATTCAGGTAGTACTTTGTTTATTGTCACTGCTGTTTTCTTTGCCACCACTGGTGGATCCTAATTCCCTTTTCATAAATTCTGGTGGCACTTAGGAGTTCAAGTCTGTAGGTGCTTCTTGTAGCTCTTCTATTCACTGCAGGAAGGACCCAGGAAATCAAGTGTCTTCTAGCAGCACTTCATATATACTGAAGGCCAGTGCTGTTCTCTCAGTCTGTCACCTCCCTCATAAGGGAGAAATGTCTATCACACTTGGATGCCAGTGCCGTGTAAATGTAGCATTTGTGCTCTCATAGTCTGAATGCTGCTCATGATTTTCTTTTGATGACCAACCAACGTGATCCCTAAACTCATCACATCCCTGGGGAAGATAAATGCGTACATTGTTAATTTTTCAACTTAGATTGCTTTTGTATGGTATTCAACTGTGACTTAAAGCTACATAGTGGTCTGGGCTACAGGTTTCTAACATTGATACTGGAACCTCAGCTCAGCACTGTGAAGTTCATATAAGCCCTGTTGAACATTTCAGTGAAGAGCGTAAATGCAAGGCATGTCATTACACTGCATATGTCTCCACATTTAAGAATGAGGCCAGTATGTTTTGCACTATGATAATCTTTCACTGAAGTTTTTAAGGATACCCAAAGAAAGAGAAATCTCTCTTGTAAAATACTTGGGAGGCTTTCAGGATAAAATTATGTATAAATATAAGGGGGATCATAGCCTGCTTCCTAAAGAGACGCTTAGAGAAACTCTTTGCATATTGACCCATACCCATCATGCAATTGAAAGAGGGCTGGCTGCCTCAATTCCACCACTAGTGCTACCGACCTACCAGAAGTTGTGGGTATGGTGATGGTTCCCCAACTATAGGCAGAAAGCCCCAGTGATATCACGTGGATAAGAGTGGGGTTGCAAACCTGAGTGCCTTGTTTCAGATTTGTTCAGAAAAACACTGCTCTGTAGGAGGAATTACAAGTGTTTGGCAGCTATCAGGATAAGAATACAGTGCCAAGAAGACCCGTTTAAGATGGCAGTACTGATACAGGCCATGCTTGCCTTCTGGAAATTGTTTGCCCCTATAGACTTTTATCCTGATGTAACGTCATTCCTTGCATGACATAGCCCCCAAGCAGTTAGAAGAAAGTTCCACATCTTCCTAGTACATTTCTGGAAAGGCATCAGCTAGGTAGTGGAGGTAAAGTAGTTATTTTCCTATACATACATACTTTAAATGGGCCACATTTTCCCTCAAATTCTAGCCCCTTGATATCATTTCAATTGACTAAAAGCAAAGAAAAAAGTAACACCACACATAGGCGGCAGAGTATTTGTCCTTTTACGGGGTGCTCTAATACAATATTGTCAGCTTCTAAACCAGCTGATTTAACCCTAAGTACCATCCTTTGTACTCAGGGTAAAGTTTTAGAGTTGAACATTGTGTATTTTTTTTTATCTAGAAGTTCCCTATATGCAAGTTAAACATGCCCAGTACTAACTTACTCAATAGTCATCCTGGCAACTGATTCAAGAGAGTTGTAGCCTGCTGCTGTGAAATTATCCTTATATCTTTCCATCTTAATAGCTTGTAACCATTCGCCTACGGAGCAGAAAGTGGTAAAATCGGGAGTGTTCTGGTCCAGAAGAGGGCTAATTGGTCTACGGAGAAGGAAAAAGGAAAGTAAGTTGTTTCCAAAGAGAGCAAAACATCAGGGAGTATTTAGCAAGGTCAGAGTCAAATAAGTTTGGGGTATTAAAATACTTCAGGAGAAGAAAGTAATAGGCCTTTACACACAGTTTAATGTATTCTATGAATAGCTCTGACTATTCTGTAGCTCACAATGTGTATTTCCTAAGCTTATTCATGTAAAAGATGAAAGGTCACAGTGAGCAATATCGGCCTACTAGACTATGGTTACTAACAGAAAATCAGTTTTATTACCTATCATGACAGCAGCTGCAATTGAAGTTACTGAATAAAATAAAGATACTATCCTTTTAAGTATCTTAGAAAATATGATTGCAGCTATTTCTGTTATTCAACTGGATTAGACGAAACAAGGACAAAGGAAGAGCAGAGACACAAAGTAAGTTGTTTAAGGTCACATAGCAAATCAGTAGTCAAGAGCAGAACTGGGAGCAGAACACAGGCCACTTGATTCCCTAGTGCAGTGATCTAGCTAGTGGATCAAAAGATTACCATGATTAAATAATTCACCTAAATTACATAAAGAAGCCATTAATTGCTACACCATGAAATACGAGATGCAATCACTGGAAGAAATTAAAGCCAAAATACTAAAGGTAAAATCTAGAGTTTACAGTGTAGCAGTGTTAGAGTTGGCCAGGCATGAGTAAAATTGACTATTAAACTATTAACTATTGTTTCTATTCAGCAATTCCTAGCGCAAGGAATGCATCATACAAAACTAAAATAGATGATGATCCATGCCCTCAAGCCTTTACAATTTTAAGAAGCAAGAAAACAAAGACTGCTGCTGGTGAGAGTACAGAGTGACGAGTGGGCAGCGGTTTACCAAGAAGCGTGCTAGTCCACAATATTTACTTCCTCTATTTTGGTTACTTTTAACTAAGTCATTTTTGATTTTGTTCAGTGAGATACAAAGAAAGGGTGAATGAGGGAAAGGAAGAACAGGAACTAGGAGGAAGAACTGAGAGACACATGGAAAAGTATGAACTGGAATCAGCAACCAACCAAAACATTCAGAACCAAGCCACGCTCACCATCATATAAACACGTGCTAAAGCTTTTCTTACCTGCTACAGGTTCCCAGTGGGGTTTTCAAGCTGTTTGGGTTCCTAATCATTTTGTCGAGAATACCAACTATCTGCTCAAACTTTGGCCTTTCAGCACGTTCCTTCTGCCAGCAATCTAGCATCAGCTGGTGTAGTCCTGCTGGGCAATCCATGGGTGCTGGCAAACGATAGCCTTCTTCGATTGCTTTTATAACCTAGTAGCCAACATAATTAATCATTTTTCATCAAGGGAGCAATATTTAAGGAATGTATATTGCTAAGCAGTTCAAAAAATGCAATACATTGGAATTTGCCATCAAAGTGTTGCAAAAATATGAGTCTGTTTTTTTGACACCAGCCTTCATGTTTTCAAATAGCACCCCCGATTTTATCTTTGGGCTTATTAAGCATATTGTGCTATATATGCACAACGTAGCTATATTACCTACTCAGATGAACATCAGGGAGCAACAATTAAATTCACTAAGGGTGCAACAGATAGATTGATAAATGGAGTTATTTCAGAAAGCGTTATTACTCGCCTCAAGGCTTTTATGAGAGAGTGTGTGGTAGAAGCCATTGATTTGTAAATGGATAAGGATCCATGCATGCACATATAAAATCCAAAAAGCCTGAAGATATTATAAAAGGATCCCAGAAAAATGTTTAGCAGACATAAATTGTTAGGAAAAAAAAATGTATTATACGTCTAGCCATGTTACATTAGCGACAACATAGTACGAACTTGTCATGTGAGTGAGGAAGGTCTGGCCGAATGGTATTTTAATATATCATCTAAACAGAAGGTTAGATTTAATAAGAGATGCTGCCAGGTGATATGATCGAAGGAGAGCATAAATGTCTGAACCAAGAATTACACTCACTTGTGGACTTTCTTAGCCATATCCATTTGGATTTAAGTGAAAAATAGAAATGGCTAAAGTAAAATCACAGGAAACTGCTGTAAACCTTGAGGGCAGGATAAGAAAGCACATCGTGAGCCAATGCAGATAAGAAAAGCTTGTGAAAAAGGACTAAAACACTGTTCATGAGGGATTTCAAATATATTGACATTGACTGACATAACAGTATTAGAATTGCTAAGGAAAGGTGGTTACTCCTGAAGGCGCGTAGGATTGTTTTCTCTCTCGGTTTGTACAGAAAGCAAGATCAGAAGCTGTTCTGGGTTTATCCTAGGTATGATAAATAAAGTTGGTGAATATCCAGGGTTTAGTGAAAAAAATAACTTCAGATATAAAATATTCCACAGGCTGTGTGACAAAAGTGCAAAAGCAGTGAACTGCAAAGTGAAGAGAACTGCAAAGAATACAAAATGACCTTCAAAAATCTGGATGAAGAAATCCATGATTGTATGAAAACCTTTTGCAAAAATAAAGTTTTGTGAAAAAAGGAAGTGAGTAAGCCTAGCCCAGTGGCAGGGCACTTATTCCAAGTTTGTGTCACAGAATGTCAGTCCAACCTCAGAAAGTTTCCTCATCCTTCTAGAACTCAGTTTTCTTCTGTATACTTAGAAATAAGAGTACTTTTCTACAACATAAAAATGATAGAGAAATACTCAATTTATGCATTAATATTAACACCTTGAAGAGTGAGTGTGATGACCTTTCAGAGACAGTAAAGTTGTCTGTCAGATAGAGTGGGGAGAGATGGCTACAGGAGAACAGGGAACGTGGAATCCCCATATAGATGAGAGAAAACATTAAAAGTAAAATGTAAGCTCTTTTAGTGTAGTGTTAAGAGGGGAAAAAGAAAACAAAATCACATTTAAAAGTAGCAGTAGATAAAAGTAAAAAGTATGCTACAGTTTATATAGAAAATTTGATGTACTTTGGTAAATAGATGAAGAAATTTCTGATGGATGTTATTCTAAAAAAAAAAAAAAAAAAAAAAAACACAGTATTCAACCCATCATTGTATACTACATATGACCCATTAAAAATGAAGAAGTTGTTTAACAGGTCAGTATCCCAAAGACCACCAATGAAGAACAGAAAATTATTTCAGGCACCACCAACAGGAACACATCACCAAATTATTCAAGGGACTTGAGTAAACCAGCTAGACAAGGTGATATCCAGGACTGTAAGAGACAGTGAAAACAGAAATAAGATGATCATGAACAGGACTTTTCTGTGTTCTCTATGCTCCGGAGAGAAACTTGAAGAAGGGTAGGAATTAACGTAATGATATTATTTTTAAGGGCTCTGGGGATGCTATAGAATTAGCTTCTGTAAGGTATATTCTGAGCAAAATGAATATGAAGGATGAAATTGGGAAATATAAAAGAAGGAGTTAGCTACACAGTAAATGGCTGGCAATATCCAAAACATTGAAAAAATATTTACTAAATATTAATAAGCAAAGTTGCTACAAAACTTGGGCATTAATGTATACTACCAGTGTCTACTATGCTAAGGAAGGGGAAGAAATGGTGTTCAAGATAACGTATGAAAATTTTTTTGAGAGGGATGCATGAATATTTTTAACATGCAAAGTTACAAATAGAACACAGTTGAAGTTCTTACTAATGGAATGTATTTATATTATTTACATATGTCATAATCCTTCAAATTGCCAAAATGCCCAAATTCTTCAAATTATACTTTTGCCACAGAAAGATAAAAAGGAAACGCTGTTTACTTGATAGTCATGTAAGCTTCTTCCATAATTAAGCTATCTGAGGATGTAAAGGAGGTTAGAAGAGGGCCAGATCTCCTCACTGTATGTATTGATTGCCAGCAAAGAACAAAGAAGTAATAAAGAAGAGTAAGTGTGCAAGCAATTTGTTTGCTGAATCACATTGCTTCTGAATATGTAATAATAATAACTAATAATAATAACAATAAAAATAAATCTAGGAGTCCAGCAAAGAAAAACCATATGAGCCTAAGCTCTCATCCTTTTTTGAAAACTAATCCACCTTACCACTAGGGTCAGTAATCAACTGAGAGCTAGAATTACCAAATATAAAAATTTTAAAAGAGCAATAGGGTTAAGTGCAGCAGCTTGAATGTTTCTGTTATCAGCAAGGATGAAGCAATGCACAGTGCTCAGAGAAGTTAGGGGGATTTTGAATCAGTCCACTTCTGCAGGAGAGCTTGCAGGATGAGTGTTCTTTTGGCACGTTCCAGCCCATGCATCTGCTAGAAGGACTTTAGCTTAAAGAGAGATGATTATGTTGCAAAGTGATTTTGTATCCTTTATCTATAGCATTATAAAGGAATAACAGCAATATAAAAGAAGAGGGGAGGGATTAAAGAAATGACGTCCTAAACCGCAAACAGCAAAAGATGTATTTTTTAGAAGACCTGATCCAGTCCATGACTATACCCACATCCACATTTAGCAAAACGATGCACTTAAGATATACAAATGGCCTCAGTGTATATGCAAAATTAGAAGAGACATATTTAGCATTTTTGCTTCCAGTTAATTACTCCCATTGATAATTGCAGAGGAGAATAAATAACTAATCATAAGCTGACTGTAAATTTCTGCCTAATATATTTGTCCACAGGGTTGGTTTCAGGACATGTGTACAATTTGGAGGGTATATTTCAGGACACGCTTGAATATCACAGCATATAAGAATATTTTAAAGTATTTTACCATGCAGTTGATGCATCATTCATCTGTACAATATTTAAGAATATAATGTAAAGTGCTAAAAATAGATGAAACAGCAAGTTGTGATTAGTTATTTTACAAAAAAGGTTAATTCATGTGCTTGACTTGCTGTTTTCAACAGAGAGGAAATGCTTTTCAAAATCTAAAAAGAATCATGAAGACATTGAAATTTCCCCCCCATCTTAAATTTTTTTTTTTTTTCTCTCTCTTATTGTTCCTGGAAGATAGGTAAGGTTTGCCTCTGAGGCCTCTTATATTCCTGTCAGACTTCTTTTATGTTTGAATTTAGTACAGAAGGAAGGTGTCAAAAGAAATGAAATTCTACTGGGTGTCTGGGGAATGTAAATATTTCTCTTTCTCTGCCCCAAGGACTTGTTTGCCCATATTTTGACAGTCCATGAAATCTTTGACACTGAGACCTGTCAAATATTAACAACTTTGCACTGTGCCAAACTGACTCATCATTTACACTTTTATCTTTTTTTTAACTTTGATGTCGATCATTCAATCAAAAAAAAATAAATTTCATAAAAAAAACAACTCAAGCCCCCGACCTGAGGAACTTTAAATGACAATCTTTCTGACATCTTTCTCACCTGCATAGCTTTTCCCTGTACGCATTCTATATTAATGGATACTCTTGTCAGAAATCAAGATTAACACCCATCTGTTCTATTACTGATGACCTGTTGCTCTAGGTCATATTTTATGCAAACAAGGATATTGTTAAATCAGCATAATTAACTTGAAAAAGCCAAAGTAGGTCATTAACTGCCACTCAGACTTTTAACAACTTTTTTCAACTGATTAATCATTGTTCTGAGGTCAGGAACCTCAGAAATATATATATATTTTTAATTGCAAAACTCAATTCCTTGTATGTTTAAGTGTAATAAAATAAAAAGCACATATTACTATTTTTGAAAATCCAGTTTTACTTTATACTCATGACAGAAACCTGCAACAGCCACGTGGCAGAATAATGATTTAGAGATTTAGGTGAAAAGTAAAATCTCTGTAATTTTTCACTTTGTGAGAACCATATATTATTTTGATAGATCTTATTCTTAAAAAAATATTTTGTACATGCATAATGAAACATAAGTGTATGCATTTTTACAGATGTGTAGTTCTTGAGTTTTTTTTAATATACAAACAGACAAAGTATAACCTACATCTTGATTTGACATGTCCCAGTAAGGCCGTTCTCCGTAAGACATTACTTCCCACATAACTATTCCATAACTCCACACGTCACTGGCTGATGTAAATTTGCGATACTGGATAGCTTCTGGAGCTGTCCATCTCACCGGAATTTTTCCACCCTGTTAAAAAAAGAAGAAAAAGAAAGTATTCTTTTTCCCCACAAAATTTCCATGGCATTTTACTTAGAGTATATTTATAATCATTTTCATCAACCTCAAAATCAGCACTTGCATCCTTTACTATAGTTGACTAACTGTAGAGTTTCAAAGGATTCTAAGGAAGTCTACGATTAAGTCATCATACAGCTCCTCCATAATCTCACTTTGACATCTTAAAACTAGGACCCCAGTTGGAGCCCACTGGCAGGAGTGACAGCTGTGAATTTCCTGAATCCCTGCGCCTGTCCGGACAGATTCCCGGGCCCCTCCTCCCCTCAGCATGAGAAAATAGGTATAGCAGGGCCCCAGGGGCGGGAAAGCAGAGCGGCTCAACAAAAGAATAGAGAGCACAGTGTGCCCAATGAATGGTTATTTTAGAAAAGGATCCCACCCACATCAAAGGGAAACACAGCAACTGAGCTTTGTCACAGCCTAGCCTCCAGCTAGTCAACTTTTTGGTCAGATAAAATCTAGTGGAAAAAATAGTACAATAGCCTACAAATATTTCAACTGACCCTTATTAGATGAGATGATTAACATTTTTATGGATAAGACTTCCATATTTGTTCAAATAGAAGACCACAAATAAAAGAGTAATGAAAATATTGCAGATAATGATTGAAATAATGATAAGATAATGCAAATAAGAGGATGCTATACTGTGCAAACTTTTTTAGAACTTTGTCAAATAAAAATATATGCTCTTATAAAAATATCAAACTGTATTGAGCCAGTTTTCTGCGGATACTCTTTTCCTTTTAACTGACTAGCATTTCTCAAGCAATTAATGTCTTTCTCTTATCTGTGTTCTCCAGAAGATATGCTTCTTCTTAATAGTGACATCTCCAAACCCAAAATATCAATTTCTCTTACGGTAGTAGTGTAGACGGCCTCTGGATCATCTTCTATAACTCTGGAAAGACCAAAGTCTGACACTTTACAAACAAGGTTGCTGTTGACAAGAATATTGCGTGCTGCAAGATCCCTGTGTACATATCCCATATCGGCCAAATATCTCATTCCAGCAGCAATTCCTCTCAACATTCCCACCAGCTGAATGACTGTAAATTGCCCATCATGTTTCTAGAGGGAAGAAAGGAGAAGCAATTCTTGTTAGTATAGCTAAGAAAAGAAATAAAAATTAGTTTCACAACTTCAGCTTTCTAGTTACTTACTACCTATGTGGCAATTCATCCTGGGGCAGTGAAACTCACTTCAAACATGGTTTTATTTGTTTCAGACATAAAACAGTGCATCCAGTTAAGAAATGTATCAGTAGCTAACCTACTGGAAAAGAACTTGCTAGCCACTATATAATTCTGGTTAATTTACGGTAAGTCCTTTTCTAAGAGGGTTTATCTATGTACCACTCTTCATCTCTGAAAATAATCATATGCATCTAGAAAATGTGGACTATCTTCTTTTTGAATATAGCTACTGATAATTTTATTAATATCTTGCCTTTATCAAATATAATCTTTCTGCTCTCTATGTAGGCTTTATAAGTCATTTTACATTTTTGTTCTTGTATGTACGGTGAGGAGATTGTTGGGCAGTTCTGAACATGCACTCAACAAATGCTAAGTTGCTGTGAGCCTGTGTTTCTTTTTCTCCTGTTCTTCTCTGCAACATTCTTCTGTTTTCCTCTGAAAAATCACTTAGGGATTTTTGAGTAGAGATTTCCGCCATGCTTAAAAAAATGGAAAAACAAAAAACCTACTCCAAAAAGGCAGAAAGTACAACTTCAGCTATCACTAGTGAAAACCCACCATTTCTACACCACATTAAATCACTTAAATCCCCAGACTATTTTAGTGTGATCTTGTCAGGACTTATGATTTCTGATCTAAATTTGCTGGAATAATTTAGAGATTTCCTAGTATTTATCAAGTTCCATCTCAGCCTGAGAAGCACTTCTATTACATTAATAGCATATGTGTGTGTATATACATGCGTATACCCATAAAAATTAATTTTAAGTTATATATTTTATTTATTTATATGTACACCCCCCCCCCACACACACACACTTTAAAAAGAATATGTTTATATATTCATTTGTTTTGGTACTCACCCTAAGAAATGCATCAAGGGCCCCATTCTCCATGTATTCTATTACAATCATGACTGGTTTCCCTAAAAGAAAAGAAGGTGTATTTCACTTGAGAAACTATAACGTAAATGCAGTGCCTTTTTTGATAAAACATATATTATTCCTTTGAAGGGCTGAATCATTGAGACACGAGCATTTTTGAAGCCTCCAGCACTGTTACTGAGCTTTAATAAGTTCGGAAATGTCTGCATGGAACATGGTCATGATTCAGAAAATTAAACCATACAAATCAAAATGTCAGTGTGTTCTCCTGACTACTGCTGTGTGAACAGGACTCTGGAATAATGACACTTCAGATAATATGAAAGGACATAAGAAACCTTATCTCCCTGCACGGTCTTTGAGGCTAAATGAAACTAGAAAAATAATATATTTCAAAGTACTTCTTCTTTTAATCATGCATAGATCTCAATTCTTTCCGCAGGTTGTAGCATAAAGTAAGTATTGTTTTAGTTAGTTACGCATCAGGAGAAAATCCATTAGGAGTGTGCAACCTGTTTATAATTTGACTCTTTGACCATGGATAAACTAAAGTAATTTCTGCCATTAGGTTGTTATTTGACTGACGGATCAAACCCCTGCTTACCTCTGGTAACAACCCCTTCCAAGTGAACAACGTTGGGGTGGTCAAACTGTCCCATGATGCTTGCTTCACACAGGAAATCTCTCCTTTGCTTTTCAGTGTAGCCAACTTTCAGAGTTTTTATGGCTACTGCAACATCTCTCTTGCCGGGAAGCTTTAAACGCCCACTGCACACTTCACCGAACTCTCCTAAAACGAGGTAGAACAACACTGAATTACACTGACTATGATATCACTACCCCTTAGGGCCTTGACTCAACTAGCTGCTTATGTATGTGTTTAAATTTCACAGAGGAATCTTTGTATTTCAAATGGATTACTTAAGAACACAAAGACAGACACCTGCTTTAAGTGATTTGCTGACTGTGTGCCTTATGGAGCAAACACTTCATGTTAAACCAATCTATAGGACTATTATCGGAATCTTTGCAGAAGATTTTTTAAGTTATATTTGGGTTTTTTTTCAAAAGTAGAAAATAAAAATCAAGTGGCTTTCATAAGAAAATACTATTACAGAAAAACTAATACTATTTCTCAGTGAAAATGTCATTCTGTTCTACATGGTTTCCTTGTTATCCTTAGCTTCGTGTTTTCATTTTTTTTTCTTACAAAAAGCACCTCTTTTAAAGCTGCTTTTAATTTAACACTCTTATGGTGTTAAATGAAGCACTACATTACTACCTTCAAGCAGGATAATTTATTTTGCAGATTATAAAATAAAAGATGTGACTTATAATAATTTTGTTAAATTAAACAAATGCAAGCAAATGCTGGGATTTTGTCAGAGGCTTCCAAATTAATGGACAGTTGGAACTTGAAGAAGAACATGAAGAAAAATGGCCAAATAGCCAACAAGAATACCTCAAGAGCCTCAACAATGCTAGTTTGGGAGAGAAGTAAATGGACTCTATCAGAATATGAGATGTGGATCTGAATGGTTATTTCTCACTATTATCAAGTTTAAGATGATCAAAGATTTAAGGATTGGCCCTTGACTCACAGTAGTGTCAGAAGAGAGAAAGAAAGACCCCTATTCTCTAGCTAGGAAGAAAAATCTCTTGAGATACACAGAAAAAATGAGGTAGTAACGTATTTTACATTGACTAAAGGGGACTATACATTCAAAAAGAAAAAAAAAATATCACAGAATATTTAATAGTCCAGTACTTGGCAAATTCATCGGAGGTATACAAAACATAGTATCACATCTCCTCAAAATAAAATCAAGTGGGAGTTTAAAATTTATCTCATGTCCTACATACCTGCAGAGTGTCTTAACACTAAGCTAATTGAGTATACACAGGTGTGCAGACATGCCTACACCCAAGACTTGTTTTAGGATGACTACTGAAAAAAAATATATTAAGTTAGAAAAGATTGACATTTGATTAGAGAATCCCCTTGGGATATAGCCTGCAGTCCTGAGAAATCTGGTGGAATCAGGACTTAAGCGAATATAGGCACTGGGAAGGGAGTCTAACTGGCAATAAAGAGAGAATGATTCCTAGAAAAGGCTTAAGGGTCCGAACAGGCAGGTAGATGTTGAAATGTTCTAATGAATAAGTTCAGATAAATCTTGTTTGATATACTGTCACCACTATAAGACTACTCTTTCGCTGTTACACCTGACAGTAGAGTTCAGAGACGGAAGAAAGCATTGCCTGCCCTCAGCTTCTTAGATCATACTTCCTCCAGCCCACTACAAAAATTAAATAACTTTCAAGGGTAGAATTTTGGCCAGATCTTAGTATTTCCTACTGACTTGTTTGGGCAATACCTCACTCAGCCTGGCAGGTTTTATGAATCTCGTAGGAGATTCAGTCAAATTCCTCCCCCTCATTCTAAGCCAGTTGAGTAAAAGTCAGCTCCAGCTGCCTCCATATACTTGGTAGCTTAACCTCCCTCCTGCACTTCACTAGCAATATGGACAGCTATTAATGAATTCACCACTCACATCACTCACAGCTGCCAGCCACCAGAACTGACTAAAGGATAACGATTTTTTTTTCTGCAGAACTTTCAAAATTGTTTTTATTCCACAGTGAAAACAAGACATGTGCATGTGTGTGAGAGAGAGTGTGATACTTCACAGCCAGGTAATTAGGGTTCTTGGCACGGAAGACACTAAGGCTTAACTCCCTTCCAGCGTTCTACAATTTGATTTTGATTTATATCCAAAAGCAGCTCACTCACACTCAGGCAAAGCAGAAACTTGAATGTATATGTTATACGTTTCAGGCCAGGATGCTAGTCACTGAGCTATAGAATACGTGTCTTTTACTCTCCTTAAAACAGTATATTTAGCTGAGATGGAGCCCAAAGAGGATACAGAAAATATGAGAACAAGTGTGGGAGCACCGCACAGCCACAGAGCCACTTTCTCAGCATGTCGACAAGGAAGAGGCTAAAAACAAGGGTCTGCACTGTGAGCAAGGGCTCAACATAGTGGACACCAAATTCTGTATCTGACAGGTGGCATTAGCAGGATGGCAAGGAAAATGTTGGTAAGGAAAGCACACATCTATCACGCAAATCGAAAACAAGCATACTGGCACCCCGCTCTTCTGAGAGAGACATAGCACTACTCAAAAGTTGATGTAGCCAGAGTTGTTGAGACATATTGAGACTCTGCTAAGTGGGTTTTCTGGTGCTGTCACTAGTAAAAATTCTTTATTCTTCATCGATGTGTGTGGTTCAGCTACTTCTTTCAGTCTTCTACATTTTGTTGTACTCGGACTACCTTTCATTTCATTCTTCTTGGCTATCTACATCAACAGGCTAAAGCCATAGCTAAACCCAATACACAGAATGCTTTCACCATATTAGTGATGTAGTTTTAATTAACTTTCTTCAGTATTTCTGTTAACACACTTTAGTTTTCTGCTACTTTTATATTCATGAAAATACAGAATAAATTCAGCTGCAGTCAACAAAATTAATATGCTGGATTTACTCTGTCATAACAGAGAGAACAGTTGTGTCTTAAGCTGTATCCTCTTTGCAACTGAAGTGTTTTCAGCATTTTGCTCAATGCATAGGCAAAGCCCAACTGGATATATCTTTGTGCTCTGAACTGTTGCTATGCTGTTAATTTTTCAAATGAAAGTAAAGACAAAGTTCACTAATTTTTCTGTGATAAAATGGAATTTAAATCTTGCAAAACTGTGTATTTATTAGAAGAGATGTTGCCATTTTTTACATCCCAAACATGACTAGTTTCAAAGAGCTGGATTCTTACACTCTTACTCATCTCAAGTAATAATATACTTGAACAATGTTAATTTCAGTGGTACTGCCTCTCGATTAAGACGTGATTCAACATGAATGAGGTTACTTTAAAGGGGCATTGTGAATTCTAAGTGTAAAGACTTTTTTACAGCTTAAACTATAATATTTTAGAGCCATTCCTTCTCTTTTTAAATAATACTGCAGTATATAATTTACAGTGCATGCTAAACTACAGGGTGATTTTAAAAGTATTCTATTAATACTTTTATAAAACAACAGGAAAGCAAAAGAACATTTCCTCCAGGAATCCAAAGTATTTGATATTTTTCTTACCCACAGAAACTTAATTTCACTACATCAAGTAGTGCAATAAAAATGTCACATATCTTATTAATGCAAACAAATGAAACTGCCTTTTTAGAGCATGAACACCATGGTTTAAGTAGGTGGTAGACAGTTCAGGAGGAAGAAAAGCAATGTAATGCCAGTGCAATTACAATCAGTCATGAGAAGTAAAACAATAACTTTTTGTATTCATAAAATATCAAAAAGAAAAATGATGGAAGAAAAAAATAGCCTCAGGGAAGATTTTGTTATACAGAAACAAGACCTTCTTAGTCTCTATGTAAGATTTTGTACTGTAGCCAGTTTTCCTTACTCATATGAGGAAAAATTCAGAGGCCAAAGAACTATCTTAAAATAAGAAAGAGAGCAGAAGTTGCACTGACACCTAACACCTTTACTCCAACAGCAAATAGCAGTCAGAAAAACTACTTCCCCCCCCCCAAAAAAAAAATGTTTTATATTTTTAAAACCAGATACAGAATTAGAAACCCACAAGCCTTCAATGCCAAGCAAGCCTCCTCATTTATTTGTTTTTTTCTGTTTGTCTACTTGCCTTTTGCATTTTTAGAAGTGAGCGCAGCTTCATTGCTCTTAACCACTCCGGTAAATGCAAAAAATTCTTCTGTACTTGAGGTATAATTATTTGCCTGTCATTATGATGTATGAGTTTCGATCCCGGCTAAATGGAACGGATGAATAAGGAAGCCCCAGCAGCCTTACCTGCACCAATCACACGCTCAATTTTAATACAAGAGGCATCTAGCTCCTTGGCGAACTGATGGACGGCTCTATTTGGGTCCTCATAGGTTTCAGGGTCAATGTAGGTTTTGGTGCCTGGAAATTTAACTGTAATGATGTAAGAAAGCATGACTGTGATGAAGCAAAGGCACTTATTGTGCAGTCAGCCTGGGATTTCCATTATGCAGAGCGCTCCGCGGAAGAGCGAGCCTGCTTCCACACCGCCCCGGTCACAACAGCTTTTGGAGGCAACTTTAGTTTTAGGCATCGTCTGCAGGCACGCCCACACAAATGCACAGTCTCACCTCTCAACGGGGCTAACATTAGCATCTGCAACTCCACCTTGAAGTGGAAAATGTAATAAATATTAAACAGGGTTCGATGGATAAAATGCTGTGGTTGAGCAGGAGTGAAAACAAGGCAGAGGGGACTCTAAGAGCAGTAGGGGAGGTGCAGATTTCTTTCTTGTGTAAGAACATATCTTCTTTTCCCTGCTTGAGCAAACAGCCTTTGTTTACATTATCCTTGTCTTTGAGAGGGATTTAAAGAGCTCCTCCACCAATTTCATTTTGCTTAAACTACTGAATGCAATATTATTTACAGACTGTAGCAAGAGTAAAGCTAAACTATTCATAACTTTTAGAATTTATGCTGCTAGGTGCATCTCCTACACTAGAATATGAACATGGGAGACACTTGTAGTCAATTTGTAAAGGCACAGGAAGGTCAGATGGACTTTATGGGACAATTATTCCCTTGCTCAAGCATCTAAGTGAATAATAAACACAATCTTGATTTCTGCTCTCTTTTTTCCATATAATGCTTGGTATAACGGAGGCAGCAGCATAGACTTCTGGATAGTGTATAGTTTTCCCCTTAGTTTGCTGCTGGTTCAACAAAATTATTAACCCTTCTTGTTCAGAACTTCTGGTGAAAGTAGAACAACGCTAAAACTCTATTAAGACCAAATATTTTTTTATGAAGTAAATCTGGCTCACAAGCATTACAGTCTTAGCTTTTAATTAAATCTTTGAATTAAATCTCAATATGAAAAAAAGCAAAAATGTTCCTATGCTAATTGATGTACTGAAATACAAGAATTGGAGCAAGGCAATGCAAAACATAAATAATTTATGGTTGCTTTGTAATCTATTGAACATAAAGCATTTAAATTTGAAAATATATTGAAAAATGGCTTAGTAATCATGTATTTATTTTTCAGATGGTATTACTGACAAAAAAACATTGTAAGAAGTAAAAAGTTAGAAAACTTATTTGAGGAACCAAATGAAATTACATCCACAAAAAATTATTCATGATTTTGCCCAGATGTTATTGTCTGTTGTATTACGTATCTACAAAATTGTACTGAAAATGCTTTAAATATTTAAAATGATAAGTATTTATTTATTTAAATCAAAAAGAACCAGAGGAGAATAGAAGAAAACAACAGGTTAAGCTGCTATAACAGTGCTTTCAGGCAGGGAGACAGAGAATGAGCCATCCTCCTGTGTTTGTGATAAGAGCCCTGGATTGGAGGTAACTGTGTGAATCTCCAATGGGCCTCTGATGGTTCTTTATTCAAGCTGACATAAAACATTTTGACAGGCCAAAGCTATCTTGGCATACCAACGTGAAATAGTGCTGGCATGGAATTGAAGACATTGTTAGAAGAAAACGGTAGGAGGAAACAAAATGTAAATCGGAATTGCTTGACTAAACGCCTTCATTGTATTTATATCTTTAAATGTAGCTCTTGGGGCCATGGAGAGTTGAGGGCACTGAAATAAAAGATTTGGTATTCTATTAAATGCTTTAAAATCTAGTTAAATGGTTAGTTGTAAGTTTTTATGAAAATCTAATCTGATGTCTCAGCATATAAAAGAATTATCTAGATGTTATGGAGTGAAAGGACATCAAATCGGTGTCTATAGCACTGTGATCAGGCTGGTGACCACAGCACTCTACTTCATCTCATTCTGTGTATGGTTATCAAATAAAATTAAATACTATACTTTCAATCAACAGATGATGAAGAAATGGCTGGGTAAAAAGTGACTTTTTTGATATTTGGTGCCATGGTTTTAAAAGGGCTATGTGTATTAACTGTTCTGATTGATTTTCTGCATAACCAGATTTCTTGAAAGAAAGCAAAATAGGAGAAATAAACACTTATAAAGACTCAGTATTTCTGAATCAACTGCTAAACATTAAGTCTTAGCTTTCATATTAATACATTTATGCTTTCACTGAAACAAAAATGTCCACAAATAATGCATCGGGAAAAGAATTATCCAGCAAGTTTTTCCTTTTTGTTTATATACTGCAATACAAGAATACACGACCGATCTTTTCCTTCAAGGACATAATGGGAATTTAAAAAGTGAAAGCAATAGCTCTTCTGAAGATGTGAAAAGCTTATAATGCATCTATGAGAGGCAAATTTCAAATCCACTGCTCCCAGAATAGCAACGTTTAAGTAACATCAGATTTTTGATGAATTCTTTAAAATCAGCTGCACTGTAAATGATATGACAAATAATTCTTATCCCATTGCTATTTTCCACCTTTTTTGCACAGCTTATATATTGATTGACTGAAGCTGCAATGATGTCACTACTTAGTTTAATATTCTCTGCATTTAAAAAAAATGATTTAAGTAGCAACACACCCAGATTCAGGGAGCATGAGCAGATTCAGGTTGAACTGGTTTTGCCAGGGCAGAAAGGTGAAACAGAAAACTTGATCTGATTTTGACTGGAGCATTGGTAGAATTACTAGTTTAGAGAGCTGTGTATTAAGAAGATGCTTAAAGTTCATGTTTAGTGGCTACTTCATTCTCTATGTGATATTACATTCTGATGATAGCTTATGATTTTAACAAATGTAAAATAAGATAAACCATATTACTTTCATAAACAATTCAGATAGATTTAAACTATAACTGTAATGATTGGTAGACAAAGGCTGCAAACAGCATAGCATGACTAAGTGGCAAATAGTACTGATATTAGATTTATTATGTATGGGAGAATACTGGAAATCTGTGGGTTTTTTTTTTTTTTTTTTTTTTTTTTTTTGGTCAAAGCTCTATTCAATTTAATTCTATTATTTGATTTTGAAATTTGCAATGTCTAAAAACTTTTTGCAACTAGTTCTATCATATTTCCTGACTAGATAACTGATTCTAAAACAATTTAGAATATTTTTAATTTTCCATCTCAAAATGATATTACAACTGAAATGAAGAAGGGTTAAAAAAAGAAAGCATCTGAAACAAAATTTTGCTGTAAACTTCTAACAATTTGTTCTTTCTTAGTGCAAAAGACCTCCTCTCCCCTTAAATTTTAAATTCTGATTTACCCAAGATAGATCTATTTTACTGAAGTTTCCCAGGGTTCTGGTATAAGCTGAGATAGTAACTATTGTTTAGAAAGGAGAGACTATGGGTATTATTCCTCAGTACTGGGCAACTGATTCTAGAACTGAGGATAGTAATTAAATAGCTGAGCTTTCTTTTCATATTAAGTATTTTTTTTAAGAATAGCATATTCTGTAAATATCAATGCTACAGTATTCATAGTTGCAGAAAACAGTTTTTGAGTAGAACACTTTCATTACTGGAGTGACAGAATGACCCTCATTTTCTTAATCCAAAGTTTGCTGGAGGTAAAGACCTTACTTAGCCAAGGACCTCTCAATTACTGCACCTCAGAGGGATCATTAGGGAGGTGTGAAACATGTATCCAGAAGCAATTAAAGGGAAAAAAAATGCAAAATGAGAATAACAGTGAGAGAATAACAGAGAATACAGATATATAGAAATAAACTTCCAGTGTAAGTAGTGTTGATTCTAATTTGCGCTATTTTTGTGTAGGTCATATTTTTACAATTTTAAACTTCTCACTTGCTAAATCACAGCGTTTTGAATTTCTTATGACTTTTTCTTTCGTGGAATGATGTTTTAGTATGTCTGTGCTACTGCCAATACCAGTCTCTTACAATAGAGTTGGGAATTCCTGAAAGGGGGAAAAAAAGGCAAAACACTTACAATGAAAGTAAAGTTCTTCATCTCCTTCTTGATCAGCTTTGCTATAGCCACAATGCCTGAAAAGAAAAGAGGCCAGTTTTACCGGTAAATAATGATTTACTTCCTCACATCTGAAGTTCACCGAGCACCTAACTTCTATTGGCCCTTTAAGAGTTTAAACTATAATTCTCTCAACAGCAGAGTTTTAAATAAACCATGAACAGTTGTAATCAAAAGGCTTCTGTATCAAATACCAGTTGGGACAGGTCCTGAAAGAAAACTAATTCTTCTGAAATACTTCAACGGATAAAACACAGGATTAACGAACTTGAAAGCGGAATGCTGTTTTACATGAAGGTATTCTTAAACTTACTGCTGTGCCTCTTTTTCTTGAATGCAATGTCATTTAAAGGCTGATCAGATAAAGTGTCAGTCTTCTCCATGTGGGAGAAACTGAACAGAAACTGGAGCTTTGAGGAGCCCAGGTAGAGAATCTGCTAAGGGTTCTTTCTACTGTACGTTTATATAGGACAAACAGAATATCTTAATTTAAGTATGCCTTGCCACAGTAAGCAGACTAACTGAATATACTTGATAAGCTCTAAATGGATATTATCATGATTAAATGTCATTTCCATTTTAGTTTTGGAAATTGCCATCCCAGACTAGGCTATGTCTGAAGTGTCCACACCAATGGGGTCAGATAGGCTTATACCTACACGAGGTGCAGTACCTTCTCCCAATGATGAATCCAAAGACCATGAAGACCAGAATGATGGTTCCTGCCACAGCAACCACAGCTATGATAATAACAGGATTCTGTTCACTGGAAACAGCTGTGGCTACAAAAACGGCAAGGAACAAAGATTAGCTGAAAAATATTTCCATATAAAGGAGCAGTCAAAGGTAAATTAATCTTCGTGAATTGCAGATTGTTGGTTTACCTTTTCTGTTGCCTGAAACTATTAAACAGATGTTAATGAAGCTAAAGAAAGACATATCTGAGAAATTCCCCCAAAAGATGGATGAGTTAATGATCATCTGTAGGGAATAAAAAGCAGTTATGATGGTCAAGGTGGTAGAGCCAGCATGTGAAAGCCAGCACGAGTAAACTTCACTTCCTCCTACTGTTTCACCAATATATTCCTATAAAAGGGGGATAGAAAGATATCCACAAGGGCCTCATCCCTAAAACCAGTTGATTTGACTTTGATTGTATCCCTATAAAACAGTATCTTAGCTACAAGAAGTATAAGATGAAACATTAACTATTTTTAGCATATTAGAGGATCCCTGTGTGCACAGATTTCATAGTTAACGTATTTCTATCTCTTGCTTTTAATCATTGTAAATTGCTATTATTACTTATCATTTGTTTCCATTAGCAATGAAAAGATGCTTGCACATTTACAAGAAATTTTCCATGTTTCAAGGGATTTACATACTAAAAATTCACACATTATAACTTTTCTTATTCAATTACGTCAATGTTATTAATATATGAAAATGTATGCATGTCAGATTAATATAAATTGTGCATGTAAATACTTAGCCTGAGAAACCTCAAAATTTGTTAAACATATTGTTTGCCCATCATCTAATACGGGCAGCCATATACTAAGTTACATTAAATGAGAACAGCTCTGCTGAACTCTGTGGAGCTATACTGATCTATAACAGTGAGGATCTAGCCTAAGAGACTGAGAATCAAGGAGCAGACAGCAGTGATGCTGAAAAAAAACGGTACTGCAGAAGTGAGTCATTAGGAAGCAGCAGAGAGATAAAAGCAAAGTGAAAAAAACTAAGTTAATTAACTAAATTTTAGATGGTATGTTAATCAGGTTAATTCCTGGTAATGTTAACTAAATAGGAATGTCTACATGAGAATTTTATGAATTCCACAGAATCAGGTTCCTGTTGCAGATTTCAAAGGTTCCCATAGAAACAAACAAAACAGTACTTTCTTTGCCCTGTCTGGGGAGAAGTGAGCCAATCAACCTGATTTATTTTGTCACTGACTCTGACCTGTACCAGCTGGTTCCCTGAAAAATGTAACAAACCCCTTGATATGCTACAAAGACACAGAATATTCTCCCTTGAGGGGAAATTCCCTCTTAAACTTCTCCCTTCTCCCCCTTCCCAATTTTATTTCCTAAGGAAACTTTATAGTTTTTCTATATTCTGCCAAATGCTGCTGAGGAGGATCTCATTACTCATACTGGTCTTTAATCTTGAGTACATGAAAAAGAAAGCTTACCTTTGAGTTATCTATAAGTTTTTGAGATACTTGGGTCACCTGGATCCTACTACAGGCCTACATATACCCTCTTTATGGAACTTGTAGAAAATTAGTGATCAGAATCTTGTGCAAGAGTGTAAGGGTATGAGAGATACCACTCAGTCCCTGAATCATTCTCAGCCCATCAAACTGGAGACCCCTAAATATGGGAATATCAGATTTACATATAAAACAGCATTTTCTAAAAACTGTTTCATTCCTTCTTTGAATCTCAGTGCAAACCTCATTCAGAAGTCGAGAAGAGGCATGATGAGTGTGTGAAGATGCATCCACCTAACAGTCCAGAATAACAGACCCACTCCAGCTTGCCACCTTATCTAGCAGCCAAGTTGAGTGCATAGAGGTTGACATATGTGAGTGGGTTGTTCTGCATAGCTACCTCACAGATTTTGGATACTGGCACATTCTGGAAGCAGGCTGAGGATGTCATCTGGGCTCTGGAAAATGTTGTGAGCATGGTACAGCAGCCAGCTGGTAAGATAGGTGGGATGTGATGTGTTAGGTATTTTTACATCTTTGTGAGAGAAAGGTCAGATTGTGGGTCTGTTTTGATAAAGACCTAGGACAATTCAGTGATAGCAGTCTAAGACACCTACTTTTGTTCATGTACTAGCTCTGGGCTGCTTCTCCCTTCTGTGGGACAAACTCAAGCTGTTAGTTGGTTTAAGTGGGATTCAGAACCCAACTTTTGACATGATTGCTATGGTTTGGCAGAAATAAAGATGCTAGAGTAGCCTTAGAGGAAAGATTTTCAGGTCTTTCAGAAAGATTTTTCAGTGGCTCCATGGCATAGTTACCTGTCACTAGTGTTGATACAGTGGTGGTGGTAGGGGACAGCAACAGGATAGGAAAGTCTGCTCTTATATTGGCTTAAGCTACACCACAACTTAGAGGGCAAGAGATGAGGAATTGCTACTTAGGTAGTCAACTAAAGCTGACACCCAACGTAACATAGTGACATCTGTATAGGCAAAGTAATGAGGCAATGCTTTACTCGGAGGAGTCAAGACCACCTTCTCTGTATACCATTGGAGGGATTGCGAATGTATATCTAAACACATCTGGAGCATTCAAAAATGGAGATTAGCTATAAAAGCTGTGCTGCTTGTCCAGCAACATTCTTTCATGCAAGCAATCTAAAATGTATAATTTACAGAAGATAAATCTTGACAAAGTACACCATGAAAATGTCAATAAAATATAGATTTACATAAACAAAACATTAGTTTCTTTTATTCTGTCTTCTATAAAGATTTGTAGTAGTATCGTTTACTTTAGATATTAGAAATAATTTTTGCATTTGCATATTACTTCAACCTTGCTTATTTAAAGTGACACATGGCACTTGACTAAAATCAAAGTCTTCTTCACTCCAGATTGTGCTGAATCCTTTTCATTTAATAGTGAGGAATTTAACAAGTGCTTAACTCCCTATCAAATTTTTTAGACTATTCAAAGATTATGTTACACTATTCTGAGATCAAGTACCACATGTCTTGCCATGACTGAAGACATCTAGGAGAGCTTTCTGTCATTCGGCAAAATTGCTGAGAGCACTCCTGAAATCTGTCTGTCCCAAGAGAGCTTGTCATAGAAATGTTTTAGCTCTATGCTTTGTATATATACAGTCTTGTCTGAAAACTAACAATTTCACAATTGTTTTTACATTGAAATTCTCATTTAAATAAGTCATCAGCATTTTTAAGTTGGATGCATTCAATTATTCTTGATGTTTACTTTGTTTGGTATCTAAAACACAATATATATCTTCATACTTTTTTGGAAAAATAAAAATAATAAAGATATTCTTTAGATTTACATGTTTTCCCTGAGGAACTTCTGTCTTTACTAACCAACAAATGAATTACAGTGATTCATGTACTTTGGTCTGTGAAAAACACAACAGACAATATAAATATCTTGCATCAATTATTTTTTAACTGTACTAATTTTGAAATATTTACATAAATGCATACGTGACATCCAACAATTCTCATGTGTGTATATATATATATTTTTAATATATATTAAAAATTGCAAAGTAGCCATACAATTTCAATCACAATGCAAAAGCTTTAGCATAATATATAAACTCTATTCAATCAACACCACTAACCAAAAGACACTAAATAGTTAAAGTGCTTGGAGAAATACAGATAGGCAACATGTCTACCTGACAGTGATGGGGCACTCTCGCTATATACTTTTAAAATACTTCGACATCTTTAAAAGCTACAATCAGAAATCACCGGAATAATGAGGAGCCTCACTGCTGTAATATAACATTGATCTACTGTTCACCTTTACAGTACTTCACAGGGAGAATATTGCTTAAAAATGATGCACAGACTTCCTTTCAAATGTTAACAAAAGCCTAATGCAATGAGCTTGCAAGATATGATAAAACCACAAATAAAATATACTCACTTGCAAGAAAAAAAAAATCTAAAATAATTTAATTGAATTTACTTTTTTTTTATGAATATTTTAATTGTTTCTGAAAAATATATACAGAAAATATTTTGCTTATCTTTTATGGGAATTATATGATAGAGTGTCCTCTCAAGAAAGTGGAAAACATGCCAATTTTTAGTTTTCTTTCATCAGCAGAGAACATGTTACAGAGTATGTCAAAACACAAAGCTAACCTGTGATAAGAGAAAAAATCTGTTGTACATGCTGGCCTAGTATATCTCTATTTTATATTATGTAATTTTCGTTACCTGAGTCACAGAAAGGGTACATAAACATGGCCAGTGATGTATTTATTCCAGTTTCCTAATCTTCCATATACTGATCAAACTCCAGTTGAAACTGTTTACCCCAGACATTATCTTTACTAATATTAGTGGCTACCGGTATGCTTATATTCTGCGTATAAAGGATACTCTAGTAATTAAGGAAATGTGTGGGAAACATTTTGGTCAGCTAAACGTAAATCACTGTGGACAATAAATTGGCTAATTGTGAGAAGTATGACAGATTATGCCAGACATTTCATTTGTTTGCCAGAAAATCTAATCAAAATAAGAAAATTCTTCAGTCTGTATCAGTTTCCCGTCTTAGAAAATGGGCTTCCCCTGTAGAAAATGGGGATATTGCTACTGACTTCCTTTGTAAAGTGGAAATATATGGCTGAAAAGCATACTATCAGACACAGAGTGAATAATATTATTATTTTATTGCTGCTATTATCATAATTACTATTTCAATTATCACTATTTGATGTGTTATTATTCATTATTAATAGCTTTTTATAGTCTGTGTGGAAGGAAGGTTAAGACCTACCATGTCTTAAGAATATCCACCAACTGTTCATGCAGCACCTGACCGTAATTAATAAGACATTACAGCCTGTATCTGTGCCTTAGATATTCCACATAAAGCACAGAGACCAGACTTGGCAGTCTATGGTCTTTGATCCTGCAGGCTGTGTATTCCCAGCTCCAAACTGGCTGACCTGCTCCTAGCAAGGTCAATCTGAAGCAAGTGACCCAAAACAGAGTAACCAAATTTTAGGTCTGCGACAGAGCCGTGAAGCTGCCAGGGACACGGGCCGTTCGGGCGAGTGAGCTCACGGCTGTCAAGTCTCGGTGACCCAGGAGTTTCTTAAGGCCCAAAATGTGGAAATTTCTCTGTAACTATGCAAGCATGTAACTGCGTGGTCAGTGGGGGGGCAGGGGAAGATACCAAGATGATTTTTAGACAAATAAGGATACGTTTTAGCATCAAAGAACAAGCTCTCAGGAAATGTTATCCCACTGCTGAGATAACAATGTCACAGCCATGTGAGCTTTCTCTAATGTATCATACTGACCAAATTTATACATCATTTTTTCCATTATGAAGGATTTAATAGGGTGTTTTTCTATAGGTTGCAACATAAGCCTTAAAGAGACTTTGTATCTTTGAAACCTCTGTTTCTTTCCCAAACAGAAATGAAACTGGCCAATGAGCTCAAAAAAAAACAAGACTGGATGTACAGAAAAGACATACATCATAAACAAATTTTTTTTTTTTTTTTTTTTTTTTTTTTTTAGAAAATCAGACAGGGAAAAAAATGACCTAGAGATGCCTTTGTGGGCTGAAATCTCCTCTTCCAGCCTCTCCTCAGCTGCTGAAGAATCTAGTGGAGTCACTTATCTCATCATTAGCCACTTCTCAGGTGGGGAGGAAGAGGTGTGTATTCAAGCGAAAAAATTATTTGCTTTGTGTTAGGAAGACATTAGAGAGGAAGAACCTGATATGTCACAAATCTTTTCTGTCTAATTACAAGAGTATAATTAGTAGTTCTATAGCAAAACAATTAATTGAACCTCATTCTTCAAAATACAGCAACAAAAATCCATTTTCACACAGAACTTGGATGGACAGTTCAACCAAATCAAAATATTTATTTAGCGTATTTGCAATTCTTTCTAGTTTTAATAATATTTCTTACGACTCCTCCCTTTTTTATTTACCGCTTCTAGTGAAAATATTAATTGCCTGTAAATCTAAATGTTTACCTGTGGCTTCTTCTAGTGTAGCAACGTCCAGTCTGGGACTATAATTTCCATAACCAGCAGCAGTAAAAGCACGAATCTGGAAAACATATACTGTTCCTGGTTTTAGGTTATTAATAGAAGCTGAAGTGGACTTTGTTTTCACCGTTGAATAGGTCCTCTCTCTTTGATCCTGGAAACAATAAGGCAAAAGATTAAATGACATTTACAGGTCAGATTTTATCATGATTGCCGATTAGCAACAGACAACTGGTCTGGGTAGTTATTTCAGTTTGCTGAATGCTTTTTTCCCCAACCTAAAAAAATAGCACACTCTGAGGAGTATTAAAGAACACCGTCACTGCAACGAGGGGTCCGTAAAGCAACATAAAATTTAAACAGGATGCTCATGTTGTCAGTTATAAAACATCCAGGCATAAAATGTGTGTTTTGGGGGCTTTGATTACATTCTGTCAAATTTTGATGAAAAAATAGCTTGACCATAGCTTTCCCAGGACAGCTGCAGGATCTAAACAGTTCAGTGGCAGGGAAGTCTGTTCTGTCATGGTCAGCATACTTGCCCTTACTTTCCCTTCTAACATCTTGCAAAAGTTATCACGGTGCCAGTGTAAAACGGACTGGATACTGCCTGAATTCTGCTCTTTAACTTTGCAAAAACACTTAGTCTTTTCTCTGGCTCCTAGTCTTTTCTCAAGTTTTGACTCTATGGCATCAAGTAAAACTCAGGGAAAGAAGTTGACGACGTAATCCCCCAAATTTTGAAGCTGTACGACTACAAATCCTCTGGGTAATAACTCACTTTCAAATGTTACAAAAGCTGTATCACAGACCACTACGATATTGAAACAGCTCTACTTGTTCATCAAATTTACTGGTTCAAATTATCCTTCAGTGTAGATATGTGCAGCCCTGTTGATTTTCAGTGGCATATGCAACCCTGATTCGAAGGGCAGAAGAGATGAATGAACCAACCGTCTGAATGCATCACATGATCCCAACGCAAGCGTGAGCCGTTCGAGGCACTGCTAATGAGACGGATAGAGAGGGAAGGAATAAATCTGTAACTGATTTCAATAGCACTTTGCCAGCTTAAAATGATGGAAAACCTTCCCCTTTGCATTCAGTGTAGCAGCAAAGCCTTTTGCTGAAGTACAGTGCTCCATACAACATATCAAATTTCTTCTCTAAGCTGCAGTAATGGCTTCTCCTGAGCTTTGCCTGTTCTGTCATTTGAGCAAGCCTGTCAGCCTGGGTAGCAATATTTTTTCATATCTTCTCTACGAAGATTTAAATCATCTGTAAGCGAAGATCATGGTGGAATGTATGTTGGTATGTGGGATAGAACAGGAACACTTGAGAGATGGGAAACAAGTGTAAGCAAACAGTAAATAGTACTATAGGTTCAGGATTGCAAGCCCCAGTGGAATTTCAGTGTTTGAGTTTTGATGCATAAATGAGACTTGTCCGAATTGCCAACAATTCTTCAATTCAAAATAAATAAATAACAAAGAAAGAAAAATAACCTAAGCTAGAAATCTCATACGACAGGCTTTCTTTGGAGATTTCTGGCAGTTTCAGTTCCAGTCCTAGCCAGAAAAGAGAAGTAAAGAAACACTTATCAGAATATTTCGGAACCACAAAGATGTTTGATTTGATTTTGGCATTTTGGCTCTAAAAGAGTGTTCAGGTCTTTTTTTTTTTTTTTTTTTTTTTTTTTTTTTTAGGGAATTCTGAGCAAGAAGCTTGAAAAGTAGTTTTCAATACTACATTATTTTGCAAGGAAGGCAGACATATAAGTATTTATGTAAAAGTTATTTCTCTGAATTAAAAGTATAAAATTCTGTTTATAAAGTTCTGTAAGTACTTGTAGAATGAGTACAATGAGTCCTCTTCTATTAATTAGACTCTAGTACATACAATATTGTTAGATTTGCTTCCCTTACAAGGGAAGTCTAATACCAGTTCTTGTGCTTTGCAAACAAAGGAAATGGGCAATGAAATTCTGTCATTTATTTAAAGTAACAAAAATATACAGACAAAAATAATATAATTATTATGTAATAATAATAAAATCTACATTCTAAAAATTAACATATATAAAAAGTTTCTTTCGTCATTTTTAAGTTATTTTCTACCAGCTATTTAAATACTTCATTTTCTTTAGCAGACAAAAAAGTACTATGCTTATAGAAATGAAAAAGTTGGATTTTTTTTTTTTTTTTTTTTTTTTTTCCTGAGAGAATAGTTTGGCCTTTGGTAAATATGTAAACTTTCTTTTCATATTTGGATTTAGCTGTGTGTATGTGTATACACACACTCAAGGGAGATAAATTTCCTGCAAAAATAGAATAATTCCTTTAAAAAGATTTGTAGCTATCTTTACATATCTTGTAAGTTTTGTCACAGTAGTCATTAAACTTGCTAATTTAAAACTGGGGCACAGCATCAACAAATAAACATTTTATTCTCTTTCCAAATCACATAAAGATCTTTTGATAAATATATTTTTTGTAATTCAGCCCTGAAAATTAGATGTGACACTTGATATTAGATCCAGTCTGGTCCGAATTTAGCTAATTATATGTTACCTAGTAGGTGACATACTCTTTTCTCTTTTTTGACTCTTTTCTGATATGGAAATATTATTACTTTGTTTTCAGAGATAAAATATCTTCACAAGAGATCACAAAAGAGTGCTTATGTTCATTTCTTTATATTTTATATATATATATATATTTTGCCTTCTTCTTCTCCCAGACTGTTTCATAAAAAAGATAGGAGTACTTTGCATGCTGCAGACATTTCTCAGGGAATCTGGAGGAGCAACACTTATTCCAGGTCCCAAGACAAACATGTAGCTGCAAAACCTGCCTTTATCCCATTTTGAATCAGCTTATGGTAGCATATGGCCTTACTTATATGCCTGTCAGATTTTTTTTTTATTTATTTATTCTAGAACACTTCAAAGTTATCAAGAATGAAGCCCCAGACATACTGAAGTGAATGGCAAAACTCCAACTGACATCAATAAGATTGCAATTTCACTCTACCAAAAATAGAGATCACTTCATCAACTATTGAGAAGCAGCCTTCAATGCATTATTGTGTTGAGAGAACAAGTGAAAAATAAATCTCACATTGCTCGGAGTTTTTCAGAGGGCAAACAAGGAATATTTATCAGCTGAAACTGTAGGAAGTGTTTTGGAAGTTTTCAGACATAAGTCTGAGCTGCCCAACTCATAAGGAAATACCAAATGCAGTCAAGAACTCTATTTGATGTCTCATCTCAGGACTGGGGTTATACTGACACAAAAGGAAATGGAAAAAGCTTTAAAAACAATGCAGAAGAGACAGGAAAATGATGCCTCATGTTAAAATTTCCACTGTCAAATTTAATAACAGAAAAATCAAGAGAGGAAAGAAAAAAGTAATTTAAAGTGGATATGTCATTTTTTTGGATACTAAAATACAATATATGGAACATATAATAACTATAATGATTGCAAGAAATAGTTAATAGATGATTATTACAAATAAGCAAAATCACTGTGGCTTTGAAGAGATCACAGCAGGCAAGATAGATGACAGGACCGTTATGGCTGTAACACTGCTCCACAATTTAGTGAGCAAAGAGCACATTGTTGTACATTACAGATAATCTTAGCACTTACTTTCTCATAATACTTGATTTCATATTCAGTAATGACTCCATTGGGATGTTCTGGTTCCTGCCAGGAAAGCTCCACACTCCTCTGAAGCACTCTCTCTTTCATTACCCCACTAACTTGCGAGGGAGCTGTTTGGACAAGATGTGTCAATAAATAATAAGCAAATTTGTTGAATCCCTAAAATCAAATGTCATTACTGATCCACCCCATGCTGAGCTACTTTCATTAAGGTAAAAGAAAGCACCTTTTCAAAGCTCACAATTCAACAGCTAATGAATATTCAAGCAGGACCTTATTACTGTTCATAAACTATAATAGAAATCAAATTACAGTGCAAACAGCAAAAAGTGGCATTGTTCAAGTTAGTGAAAAACTAGGATTTATGGGATAGGAACGGCAATTAAGCAAATGAATTCTAATTAAGCTAGGAAGGTAGAGTTTAGATTAATTTTGTGTTAAATTACAAATCTAAATATTTATTGCATATACTTCTGAATCATTTGTAAAAACAAATAAGGTATATGAAACAAAATCACATATTAGGTTGAGTTCATATAGCTGTTTGCAATTCTGCTTAAAAATAATCTACTGATTTATTTTATTATGGCATGACTTGGCAGTGAAAACAACATTGTTAGGGACTAAAAACCTTTTCATTCATTCAAACCTTTCTAGAACCCTCTTTTAGAGCTGAAATTTCCATATTTGGCCTTGTTATTTTTTGAAAGTCTGAGAAAACCTAAGCAGTTCTTATGAAAGAAAGGAGTGACTGTCCTACTCCACTCAGTCTACACAGATACACATACATGCGTGCATGCAAACGTACACACTGAGTTTCCCAGTATACGTCACTCACAGATAGGGGCTTATTGAAATAATAACAATAATCAAAAGCGTACACACATTATAGAGCCACTCACTCTCATTTAAATAAGGTTAATAAATAACGTGATTAAACATGAGTGTTTGAAAAGGTAGCTTTTTTGATGAAGTTATCTCACAGTTAATGAAAAGATGACAGGTTTTCGACTGACAGGTTCTTCCAAAGGAGTCCCAACATCACATGTTTCTTCAAACATACGCACTGCATACATATATGCTGTAAAAGTTTAGCTGATCAAAAAAGAGCTATGGGATTGGAACCAAGCAGGACTTAATCTTTTTCTCCTTCAATTCAGTGGAAATAATTCAGTTAATTTCAAGGGTGCTCATGCAAAAGATACAAAGAGAGGATCTGATCCTCATTCTCCTCCAGTTAAAGTAAAATTCACATTTATCTGTTTAGAAACTTGATCTTATTCAGAGAGCAGGTTCAGAGACATGAATCACAGAGATCCATAGACAGGAAAGAAAACAAAAATTAGATATAAATGTACTTATATCTCTTTCCAGTCAAGAATTCACAAATTTGAACAAACATTCTGAAAAATGTAAATCATTTTCCAGGGGAAAAAAAAGAATAGCCTTATTTCAGAACTACATATACAACTTTCACTGTGTAAAATGATGTAAAATCTTCAGATGAAAAAGAATTCTTATCCCACTGATTTCATTAGAACTACAAATCCACCAACACAGATTCCTTTGCTGAACAACACTTTGCTGCAACAAGTAGGTGAACTTGACTTTCTCTTTTACCATTCACTTCAAAGTCTAATTAGAGTAATTACTATTCTAATATTCTTATGTACACCCACTTTCCTCTATTTAATTTAAAGAATAAAGAAATAAAACATCTAGACTGAACATTATGTAGAATTAAGGATATAAACACAATGAAAAAGCAAAAATTTGTACAACACAACCAGCATAATAATCCTCCAAGACATTTAAAATTTGATTGTTAACTTATTTTAATTGTGAAGTTCCTATCCTGGCCTTTTTTTTCTTTTTAATTGTATATTTGTGTAGTTTTTAAAGCTGAATGTATTTACATTTCGTTAGAAGCTCCAAGAATCTGTGGAAATTAAAAATACAAACCATGTCTGATAACATTCATTACAAACTATTATGTCATATAATATGTCTATATAATCAAAGTTGAACACACCTTAACACAGGCTGCCTAAATGAGAAAATCAAAACACTGCATCATACAACCCTCATGAGTAGATATAGCGCTCTAAATCCAGGATCTCTCTCTCTCTCTTGCATTCTCTTTCTAAAAGCTTTTAGCATTTCTACTCTTTAATTAGTGGAATATATTCTTTTTTGTAGCTAAGAGTCTGGAATGCAGCAGCAAACCAATTTACTCCATCTAATGTCCTTTGCTATGATTAACTAGTTGTCTTTGTCTAAATGTGCAGCACAGCATCCTGGCTGAATTTCAGACAGGTCATTATGTTTCATGCATCATGTTCTATATTATCCAGATAAATGTTTTCAAACTGTTAATTTTAGTTTTTTATATGTCCAAAATTGTTAATGTTTATACTTACTTGAAAAAATTTTATACTACTTAGGTCACTGGAAATTGTTCTCAACATTCACTGTCTTTTGTTTTAGCGCACCAAATTTATTTCATTCTATTGGTCATAACACTTATTTTTCTTTTAAGCAGTGAAGCAAAATAAACTCACTTCCTTTGGAATTAGTTAACTTGTCTTATGTGTGGAAAAAACAGGGATGCAAACAAAGAGGAACAGAGAAGAGGGAAGATGTTAGCAGAGGAAGTGACATATTCCATACCATTCCCACTGAACATCTGTACTAAATATACCACAAAAAGGAAAATTCCACTTCTTCAGAAAATTCAAAGAAAAATAAAATCTCAGTGATTTATTGACATTGCAAGGTAGTGTGTAAAGCTACCTTGAATAAGTGAATCATGTTTCCTGCTAATTACTATTTTTGTTTTCTTTCAAGAATGATCGGATTAAAAGAAAAGGGTTTTGTTGTTGTTCTTTTTTTTTCCTCAGTTAAAAAGGCTTTCAGAGGAAGAAGAACCCACACGAGGCAGAAGAGAGCCCAACCACGCAGACTGATATATTGATCATTCTGACCTTGAGTCTGGATCTTCCTTTAGGGCTCTGAGGAGAATAATGTTGCATATAAGCCCCATATTGGATGATATTCCTAAAACGCAGCAAGTTATCGAGCCTTATTTTGTCTCACACTTTGAGCCCTGACATATGTCAGGGGAAGAAGAGAATCATCAAATGGGCTGAAGCCAGAGTGTCCTCCTCTGGCAAGGTACATCAGCCTATTGCTGCTTTAAAGAAATCATCATAAATGAGAGCAATCATATTGATGTTAGAGGCTAAATATAAAAAACTACTGTTATCTTGCCTTTTTGGTCGTATTTCTTGATCTATGATTAGGGAGAGTGTACATGTCAGGAACATTTTGTTCCTTATTCTAGTATAATCATTTTCTCCATATACTCTCGGCATCTTTTATTACAGCCTATTTTGTATTCACATGTTTACTTGCTTTGGCTTTCTGACTCCTCTTTTTAAGGCTATAGACCACTTCTCATTGCCTTCCTATGTTAATTAACTAACAACTGATTTATGTTTTTGTAACAGCTACGTTTGAGTGAGCTTGAAAATGAGTTAAAGCATACAATCCATCCTAAGTACAAAAGTAAAATATGGTACTAAATCAAAGTAAAAGATACATCGGTAAAAATAGATCCAAACAAAAAATGCCACTTTTTATGCCATTGCCAGATAAATAATAATAATAATAATAATAATAATAATAATAAAAAAATCTTCTTTTTTCCCCCTCTTCGGTAATCTAGTTCTTACCACAGGTTCCGTAACAAAGATGTTTGCAATGAAGACACTTCTTAGAGCATTTCTAGACAACTAAGTACCCAGTCCAGAATGACTCGAGCATGTATAATCCCTACAGTATCACTTCAAGTTACAAAGAGGCATCACTTGTCAGAATCATTATTTCCATAATATATTACACTGGGGGATACGGGATGTTCAAAACACCATTTGCTATCAACTTTCTTTCCGATATACCTCATCTCTTCTTTTTCTCCTTCCTGCTGACACAACATCCAATGCATCAAACACACACAGCCTCTCAGGGCTAACTGGCAGATGTACCTACACATGCTGCATAAGAAAGTACTTCGAGAATGACAGACCCTCAGCACACTCATTCACCTTTTTTAAATGCTTCAAATATACCATTCAGCAAAAGGAAAAATTGATTTTTCACTAGGTTTCAACATCATAGCCACAGAGAAATATAACTCTGCTGGGCTTTACCGATAAAGCCTTCAAGTTATATAGATTTCAAGCTGGTCATCATTTTCAGATCAAGTTATAGAAAAAGTTAAAACTGAAGTGTCAAAAAAGAGCAGGATATTCCAAGGAAATATTCTGCTCCAGAGAGAATATTGCATCTGGTAGGCTGGTGTGTTATAGTCATAATGCTAAGCTAACCATATGGTATATTATTAATATGTGCAAATATCTCTGTATAGAAAACCGCAGTGATTGTTTTGGAAGGCATTGCTTTTAGTCCAAAGTTCTACGAAAATGTTATTGCACAATATTGTTCATGCCTTTTATCTCGGTCCTTAGCTATTCCATGGTTCCCATGCTTCACATTTCCCTTGATGCAAAGTGCATTTTCCATAATACAAAGACATGTAAAATGAATTTTTCCCTATTTATATTAAACTAAAAAAAAGTATAAAATAATAAAACAATGTAAACTAAAAAATCAAAACCTGAGAAGCTAGATATTCACATGTGTACAGAAATAGGCATCATGCACCAATTTCTAGCACAAAATCAACTGTAATATCATTTTCATTAAAAAAAAAAAGAAGAAGAAAAGTGCTTTGCAAAAGAAACCTAGTCAGCCATTTCTCTGAGATTTCCTAAAATCCTGGATCATGAAACTGCCTCAATTCCATCAAGCAACATCAGTCATGGAGACTTCTTATCTGATACATTTTTTGAAAACTCTTTAGAAATAACATTTCCAGGCTCTAAGTCATTCATGTGTACAAAACTGTTAAAATTTCTAAGAATAAGGGATTCATTTCTGCCTCCTGGTTTGTGCAAAGTTTCCCAGACTAAGGTGAGTAAATTCTTCCAGTGCAGGTCCAAAACCCATATTCATAAATGTTACCAAGTCTGTCTGCATCTCTAGTTTCATGATTTGTTATAGAAAGACTAATGAATGAATGGGCTGACAGCCTTCCTTAACTATTTTTTATATTGCTTTATTTTATAATGGCAATAATGTGCTTAGGACAGTTTGAGCTTTGTCTCGCACTTGCTGAAATCAACAGTAATACTCTCACTTACTTTCATAGCACAGAAACCTTACAGCACTTACCAAAGGACAAAATCTCTTGGCTTTTTGCCTCTTTTCTTTTCATACCATGAGGATATGCAGCAATTATTCAAAAACACTGTTTTTTTCATAAAGCAGAGAGAGATCAATTTTTATACCCCTGTAAAACTGTATCTCAGGGCCCAATGTAAGTTTTAAATTACATGAAGTATTATCAACATTTTTTCTACAACAGCTTTTTACAGCATTTGGGAGGTGCTGCCAGTTTTCAGTGTTAAAAGGGTACATTGCTAACAAATGCAAATAATGGAAAAATGGAGATAACAGAGTCCCAATAGCTATAACATACTCCATTATTTCTATTTAAAATGTCATAGCTGTCTCCTTTTTGGGAAGGATTTTTTAGACAACGGAGTTTTTCTTTGACTGTACATCTATTTTAACTGAGACTGGAATCTAGCTTCTTACAGACAATGAACACAAAATGAACCCATGCATATATATGAAAAGAGTAGTTGAGAATTATACTGTTGATAGCTCCTAAGTGGTTGTTCAGGAAGAGAATACAAAACTCCCTACACTCTATTATCAACCCTAAATCAAGATTACCCAAATGGCACCCTTCGGCACTGGTTTTCTTACTAATTTGCTCCCAGGAGAAACAGTATAAATGAAGTCATAACCTGTTTTTCCACCACACTGGTTAGTTTTTAAGGAAAACTTAGGCACTAAGATTGCCTTGCTAGATCAGAGCTGCGGGCAAACAGATTATGCCCCTTGAAGAACTGCAGCCACAGCAACAAGGAGCCTGGGGTCAGGATATGGCACCACACTGGTTTTTGTGCTGGTCTGAAGTAACACATCTCAGGATATCTGCCCACACTGACTTACAAGGACTTCATCTGATGTACAGGGATGTTACCTGAAATAAAATCTTGACAAAGGTTTGCAGGTACTGCACAAATTTTAAAACTACACAATGTAGATGTTTCCCTTTTGTGTTTACTGGGTTTTTCATAAATATACAAGGCATTTGTGTGAAGGGAGAAATAATGCATTTCAGAGTACCATAACATGGTAGCGCTCCTCAAGCCCTGACAGCAATCTCCTTTAGCTTGTCCTTAGAATGCTTGGGAAAATTTGCCTACATTTATCTTCATGTTTGCACTACTATGCAAGATAACTCTCCTACTACTTTGTATGATAATCCATGCAAAAAATATCAAGAAAGAATATGACAGCTCTTAAACCAAACTTTTAAAAATGGACAGATGGAAATTTATAGCACTTCTTTTTTGGTTAAAATGTATTTCTCTGCCCTCAGTTAAGTCTCCACATGACAAAGCAGCCCATGATAAAAGGTTATTGAGTACCACTGTATTATGCCATTAGTACCCATTGCTTTGGATCAATGACAGACAGATTCCCCACTGTGTTTACAAGCTGTAGTATTCAAAAAGTGACCCAAATAAATCAGATATTTTACACTAACAATATCCTACTGAGAAGCGATTTTAACTTCCTCTCTGACACACTTTACTTTCCGGCTCATAAATATAACACAGTGTGCTTACAATGCTCTTCAAGCCGTGAACGAAGGCGCACACAGCTCTCGGGCCACTTGGGGATGTGAGGAGTAGAGGGAAACAGGCAATGTAGTCAAGTAATACTTGACTGAATTACTCCATTACATTTTTTTTGCCCTTGCTTTTGTGGTTGAGAAACTCTTAAATTACCTGCTGCTACGGAGAGTAACAGAAACACAAGTTATCTGAATACAACTGCAAATCAATTAAGAAATACAAGAACTCAAAAAATGAGGAGAAAAAGATATACAGTGATCTCCCCTGATATTATTATGACGTTCTAAGAGAGCGTACACTTAAATAGCATTCTTATCAAATTCATAGTGATTACCTAATTTTCTGCATCTTTTATATTTCTGATGCATTTCAAATAATTAATGGTTTAATAATTCCTTTATCAAGTCTGTACTCACTGACTGTGTCACCTTTCTCTGCTGCCTAGTGTGGCAAAGTTTTGGAAAGGGAAACCAATAAAAAGAAAGAAAAAGAACTTATCAGAAACAAATGAAACAGTTTAGAAACATCAGGGCTGACAGTTTGTCTATCATGTCTTTTTTCTGGTCAAAGTCTATGTCTAGACCCGTCCTATGAACTCCCCAGTTTCTCCTGCCTGACATTCGGTACGGATATTATTGTCACGTCTGTATCCCATTTCTTCCGAAACTGGCAACTTGGGCATCAATCAGTGCTGGACGGATGCTGAGTTGCGTAACAAGTGACAACGCTGACTCCCAAGGCAGCCACAACTCTTGCTTTGTGAATAAGTTTTGACATCTCAGGCACAAACCTGATTCCTACAAATGTGTTAGAGTAACAAACCAGCCTTACAAATAACAGAGAGGGGTTTCTGCTCTCAAGTAGCATGTATTTTCTCTCAGAGAAGAAATATTTCTACGGTAATTAGATTTTTCCTGTGTCCTGCCTTTTTTGTGATCCAGTTTTCATAACTTTTTTTTTTTTTTTTTTTTTTAACTGAAATATCTACCTTGCACTAGATCCTTGGCATACAACTATTACTCTTCATTAAGAAAAACAAAATCCCACAGAACTCCCCAAGGTGCTCTTTTCTCTGGTGAGCTACTTGGATACTTTATGTTCTACTTCTGCCTCTATTCATCTCTACTGACAACTGTCAATTACAAACCAAAGTTTTAGGGAATCAAAGGATAAAGCACAATTTACAAATACCTTCCTGTGGAGGTAGACAGGTGTAATGACTGAGACCACTTGCTGTAACTGAATTTCATACTGTCATCTACTCAGTCACAAAAAATTGTCAGCTTCAAGGATGTTCCTCATGAAAAAAAACCTTAATACAGTCTCATTGCTACTGTCTAGCTAATACTGCTATGCCAGTTTAACTTGTCTAAAAGTTAAAGCTATGCTTGCTGCAATAAAACACGATGCCAGGTGATTAGAATTGTGGCTTTGGAGGCCTACAGACTACTATGATTATGTTTATTAGTCTAGGATGTCCAAGAGACAGTGGAATAAATTCCAGCCCCATAATAACAAAGTGTTTTGTTTCAGACACAGCCAACAAAAATCTGGAAAGAAAGAGTCATGCCAAAAACTAAAAACACTTAATCAAATATTAACAGAACAACATATAAATATTCTATAAAGATGTCAGCAGAAAACAATAATTATCACTGTGCCAGAGGTTTGATCAAATGGCCATTTTCAAACACGTAATTGTTCAGTGGGGAAAAAAAATACTATTTTACTAACATTCCTAAAATGTGTACAACTTCTGTTTCAGCCTTCCAAATTCATGTGAAACACATTATAATGGCACTGCAAAGGCCAGGCAGTTTCTGAAAGCAGCATGGGTGGTATTCCCAGAGAACGCAGCGAGAGTGCCTGGCAAAAAGGGCTTGCAGTTACTCATGCCATGAGCCTGTACTTCTTTTCCCAGAGAGTGATAAATTTCCATTATTTAAGGAGATGGACAAATATCTGTCATGGAATCTCTGTTACAGTGCTAAATATCAGGAGGGACTAGCCTGAGATCAGTGAGTATTTATATAGACAGGAGTGCAACTCGTGCCCACGAGAGGAAGCTCAGGCACAGCAGTCAGCTCTCGCTCAAGGCTTACTGAAGAAGCAGTTTCACTGACCACAGGGAGGTCACTCCTGTGGATAGTACACACATAGCATGTATATAGCGTGCACAAAACTTGTATGAAAATATCTTAAGGTTTTTTTTTTAATTTATATTTTCTCTTTTTTGTAATAAGTAACAATAAAAAAATGTTACAGGTATAATACATTACCAGGACTTATGAAACCATATTAGTATTATAAATTAGCATTTTTTTAAACAAAATAAATCTCTACCATCTATTGCAGAGAATATATTCTAAATTTAATTTCCAAAAGACCTTAAACATTCTTGACTTTGAATAGACATTGGTTTCTAAATCTCCTTATTTCTTTAAAAAATTTTGTTTGTTTGTTATTTGGAGACATGCTTTCATTCAGTGCTTCTCCAGCTTCTCCTCGCAGGAAGGCCTCACACAGAAACTTGTCTTATGTAAAAAAAAAAAAAAAAAAAAAAAAAAAAAGAAAAGATATCAAATCATTTAATAAAACAAATATTACATTTTCAAAAGCTGTACAGAATCATCATCTTTTTATGGACTTTCTAGTGGCTTCACCTCCCTGACTGCTATGAGGCTCCTAGGGGGATCTGGGTTCTATATCTGAAGGTTAACTCCTTAGTGAGTTAGATTATGAAAATGTCAATTGTACAAATTATAAATCCATTTAGCTTTCTGATTAGTTCTACTATTTTAGCATAGCATTTAGGGTTCGATTATGACCTCTCATCAATTATATTTTACTTTAGCTACATTGATTTTTGCTAAGTTATCCTTGCTATATACCAGTGGAAATAAGTTCAGAATCAGGTCCTAAGGGTAAAGTAATTAAAAATGTAATTTTCACAACTGTTCACATAGCATTGCTATATCATTAATTGATTACCCTTTTTTTTTTAACAAAATTATTAGAATTTATTTTCCAGTTACTCCAAGAAAGATTTTTTTTTATTTCATAAATAATTCTGGATGGGATCCAAGCAATCTAACCTGGGCACCTCAGTGCACCTACTCTCTAAATTATGACAGTTCTCCTAAATTAAGTTCTTAAGTTCCCTGAACAACTCCTTGTAATAGAGAGGTAAGTGCATTTGAGGGATCCAGAAGGAGAACCTGTCTGTTTAAACTGAGGCACAGCTGAGATCTCTTCATCTTATGTCCATTGAAAAACTTCTCTGCTGGCTACATAGTGAATATACGCATTGATTTTAGGAGAAATACGTTACCTGGAATAGCAAATAAACATTTTTACATACTTAACATTTACATGCTTTTTAGGTGAGCTGGACCCTTCTTTTTCATTTCTCATCAGCTAGAATTTCCTGCTATTTCTAAAGTTTCCTAGCGGATTTAAAGAGGAGATCTTTTGAGCATCTTAAGGCAATTAGTCCCGTTTCTGCTCTGACTTACTTCTTGCACAAATATAGTTGGATCCAGGTTTCTAGGTACAATAGCATAAGTCTAATTCTTGATGAGCTTAAAGGTATTTAGCAAGCTGCTAGATAAATGTGTAAGTACTTACACTTACACAACTGCTGCTTCCCAACTGTAGGGAATCAATTTAATGATGAAAAAAAAAAAATATCCTAAGTAGACTCGAAGTGTGAAGCAACATATTCAGAGGAAGAAGAAAAGCTCTGGAGCTGCTTCTCTTTCAATTTTCAATGGTGTAAATAAGTAATGATTGCACTGAGTCCCTGGAACTTAATCACTAAGAAATCTAGGATGAAGGAGAGGGGAATAGGGATCTTAGCAGTGAAAGAAATCCACACACACTTTTAAAAAGAAAGGTTAAACTTATTTAAAAAATAAAATGTTGCTTCTGTTTTATTATAGAATTACTCAGTATTTTAGTAAAATAAGCAAATTGCATCAAAAACATCGTGAACAGCTTGTTATGGATCTATTTAGCTCCAATATCAAGCTTTAGATCCAATTCTTCATTTCCTCACTCATACTGAGCTTTTAAAATGTATTGGGAGAGTATGGAGTTCGTCTCTCATTCAGACTGCACACATCATGTGTTGTCCTGTCAAATAAAGTATGAAAAAAATTGTATTTACACATCTTATGAGTCTTCTCAGGTTTTAAAGATATAGCAAAAATAAAGTAAAACTGGAATGTCACAAGAGAAATGAAGCTTAAGTCATAATCACAGCACTACACTGTGTTTTAAAGAAAATGATCATTTTTTCACACAGACTGCATAGATCATTTTCACTTACTATTTTTTTATGCAAGAGGCTACATGTCTACAGTAGAAATTATTGCTACATATGTGTAACTATTGCATAAAAGTTGTATTCACCACTGACATCAAACAAATAAAATGTAGTGATTCTAAGGCACACCAGCAACAGAGCAACGCATTTTACATCAGTGGGTATAGTTTACAACAAGATTCATATTTAGACTAGTCAAATAGTATGTGACCATTTAGACCAAGAAAATGTGAAACATCTGAATGCGCAAGAGAGTACCTCAAGGTTACACAGTATGTCACAGATTCAGAAATAGGACTATATTTTCTGAATATTAGTCCATTGCCTTATTCATGTGGACATGCTTCAGTGGAATTATTTATACTCATGAGTGTATTATAATGCATGCATTAAAAGGAATATACTTCAGGATCATGGGCATCTATAGCTTGTTTTCTTAACATAAATGCTCACAGTATTGCTTACTGTATGAAATGAAATATATCTATATATATACACATGTATATTTATATATATATAAATATATATATCTGTACTAGAATTTTACATGATAATAACTATAATGAATGAGCATTATTTTCCTGTAGATATGTATGCAAAAACACTACCTCAGAAAGTAGCTGTGCTAAAACACTTAAAACTGAATTAAAAAAAAGTAAAAAAAAAATTAAAAGATCTAAATCCCCTAAAAGATCTCTTTCTCTCTCCACTGACTAAAAGAAATTTAAGAAATCTCAACTTTTAATATAAGTACCTCAGATGCAAAAATCAGATGGGCTCAATCCAGGTAGGTATTGCACACTCAGAGAACAAGGGATTTTTTTTTATTATTTTTACCTTTTTTATTATGCCTAAGATTGTGTGCAGTACAGCTTTGATTAGTTAAATAAACACTCCACTATTACACCTTTTTCAGTGGGCTCTAGCTCTTGCTAGAGAACCTTGCACGATGGGGTAATGAGTGGAATGAGCATTTATATCATTGAACAACCAAGAGAGGAGTTTCTAAGAGGTTAATCTAATATTTGCTGTCCACAGTATAAATACCCACATTTTTATTTCCGGTATTTGCGTCTGTTTGCCAAAGCTAGAAACTAACCTTCCTAACCTAAACCTTTGTGCCTGCACAGTCGGTGCCTAACGAAAAACTCTCCTAAGCTGCCCAGCTAATCAGCAAAAGGCACTGCCTTTACAGACCTCCTGGGAGACATCCTATCTGGTAGAGTTCAAGCACCTAGCTAAGGAGACAGGACTTCCCTTGGAGGGACTTCAAAAGCATCTGCCACTCTTCAAGAGGTAAATGAAGCATGTCCTTCCAGAGCACTGGTTTAAACAAGCTAAAAACTTGTGATCATATGTGATACACAGTGAAACTAGGCAGAGGGACTTTACTTCCAACCTGCCTTTCTGCTCTGATCATAGACTTTTCTCCAGGATCTCATTCTCCAGGTGCAAACAAACCTCTGATTCTCTTCAGATCATTTCCACAAGAAGGCATTCTACGAAACACGCTATCCATATAAGATCCATACAAATATACGTCAGATTATAACTACGACTAACGTGGCTTTGTGAGGTGTAATATGCAAACAGCTAGTCTTCTTTATCCAGCACAATAACCAAGTATCTGTGGCTGCGGTTTTTACTGGCTGAAATTGAGCTGAAGATAGAGGATTACCCAAAATTTTTTTAACCTTACATTTTATTATACAGTCAGCCTATTCAGCCAACATACAATATTCTAGTGCTAAGTGTGTATTCATCCTCCCCTTCTCAACTCTGTGATAAGCTGCTGATAGATCATCCTAAAGAGTTTTCAAAAATAAAACAGATCATCAGTACGGTATTTTCAAGGATTTAGAATACCTGCAAGTGTTTTATTTGTTTAAATAACAAGCTCATTAAAAAAAAAAAAAAAAAAAAAAGAAAAAAGCATATCTGCATCATTTTTAGAGAATATGGATTCAGTTAGTGTGAAATCATCCAGTTGCTCCTTCAGCTTGGTTTTCGTATTTCCCCGAAGTTCAGGGAGTACGGCACAAGGAGGTAGAAGAAATGAGAGGTGAGGGAGGAAAAAATGTGGGATTTTTTCGCAAAGAGTGCTCCTGAGAAATCAGACATCTGCCTCTGCCTCATTCACTTTAACATGAAGAAAGCATAACTTAGAAAAACTCCTGCTTAGTCCTGACGGTATAATAGCACGTAAAGTGCCACAACTGGTCTCGTGTACTGGCTCAGTACTCCCAGCAGGTCAGGAATCCGAGCAATTGGCTGGAGTTTAAAGTGAGCTGGGAGATTAACTGGTGGAAACAAGACATTTTAATGACTTACCACAGTCTCTAAGCAAGTTAAGCTGTCTGCATAGCTACAACCAATGACAATAAAAGTAAGTCAGACTAAAGAAATTCTCCTTACCTATAGAATATCAATGTTTATCAGAGGAACTTTATCTTGTTCTTAGCAAGTTGAATCATGCACAAACAAGATCAATAAGGGAGGATGTCTTTAAACCTCCACGGCTGCATAATGGAAACTACAGTTAGCAAACTGTCCTTACAGGCGCTCGTGACATTAGGCAGCTTAAAATTACAGCATTTCACTTGAAGCATATCTGACTCATTCTATTGGCATAAACCTCACATGTTTAGCATTAACCACTTTTACAACCTGGTTTATAAATATATTTTGGTTCCCTTTCCAACGGCTGTCTTCTCCTTTCTTTTGTTGCAAATATTTTACTTGCTACTTTTGCCTATGACAGTTTGACGGTTATTACCTTAAGACATTGCAGGTGTTCTTTAGTTCTTTTCAACAAACCATCTAGATACCTAAAGCATTCAACATATTAACAGGTAACTATTTTTTAATGGTAAGCCCTAAAAGAATAAAGACCAAAGAGAAACAATATAAATAAAAATAAACTGGCTGCAGAGGCATTTAGTTTTTTTTTTTTTTTAATCCAATAATATTATTTTTAAGCTGAAATGAAGAATAATCTAATCACTGGCACTTTGTAACAGGGCACTGCAACACTCAGGTATAACAAATGGAACGCCCTACGTTCTTAATTAAGTTATTCATCAGAGTGAAAGGTGGATCGACTGTGCTACCATTTGCTCCAAATACAGACTGCCGAATTGTCACTGGTTATCCAGATAATGGCAGATCTGCAGGAATGTAACCAGCACCCTTTGGTCTATTCATTCCAGTGCAGGCAGTTAATCTCCCTTTTTCCATTCTTTCTCTCCACAGCAAAGTCCCCAGGAATCATGACTTTGGAAGAGAATCATTTCCCATGAGAACAAAATTCTTAAATTTGAGGCTCAGAAATATCCAGAGGCTTGCACTAGCTTTTCTTGGACAGTCACAGTCTTTTCTGAAAGGAATATGGATATGGACGGTCTTCTCTTTCTCTCTCCAGAATGAAGTAGACAAAATAGGAAGAAAAGTCAGCCCTCCTCCTATATATCTATTATCCTTTTCTCTCCTTTCTTGTAAATGCCTAAGATTGACCTGAATTACTTTTCTCTGCAGATCTCTTGTCTTCACTCCACCTTCTATTATTTTATCTTGATTGAAAAGTAAAATCTAGCACTGATTCAATTATCATTTATGTTATATTTCGTGTATCTAAACAAATAATGTGCTCTAAGATTTAAAATAAAGTTATGGCATTTGAATAAGAAGTAGAGCTTAATGAAACCTAAATTCCTCATACAGAGTCTCTACTGTAGAAAAACTAAAGAAAAGGGAAAAGACAAACCTCTTACATAATGCAAAACTAGAGGGTATAGGCCTTTTTTCTTATATTACACCCCTTCAAGGATGGGTACAAAAGGTTACAAGTTACATATAGTTTAGAGCAACCTCAGGAAATTATACTTCTAGGTTTCTTCTAATCTTAATGCAGAGAAAAAGAATTTGCCAGCCTTAACAGTGGATTACTTAATGCATTCTGTAAAATATTTGTATCTTAGATGTATTTTTTTCATTTAGTGATCTGATGTTTCTATCTTTCTTTTTACTTTCTTTTCATTCTTTCATAGCCCCGAGGTAAACAACAGCTTCACCTATGTATCAGGACATGGCTTTTTAACTCAAAATCCCTGCACAGTGAAGACAACGTGAATAGATTTTCATTCAAGACGTATGGCCTGACACTTTTTGTTTGGTCGGCTTATTAATTTTCTGCTCTGATTTATTGGAATATCAATCATGAATAGAAGCTAGTACACCCATTTTGTTTTAAACTGCTCACAATTTCAAATAATCAGTAGTTCAAATGACTTGTGCATTAATGTTGTTAAAGAAACAAAAAAGTGTTAAACGGATCACCCCCTAATTAGCTCATCTCTTTTGAGGCCATGGCAGCATATTTATAAATGCTGTTGGACTTTTGTATTGCTAGGACATCGATTTTTGGCAATTAACAGATTTTTGTTCCCTGAGAAAACGCTATTCTTTCCTGAACTAGAATGATACAGATCTCTGATTACAAAGTATAGATGTTCTTAGGAAAACACTGTAATATTTTATTTCAATGTATTATTATTTGGGAAAAAATATTGAACTAAATCTGCTGGAACAATTATTGTTCCCCAAACCACCAACAAAATAAAAAGGTCAAAATAAACAAACAAAAGCACCCATTGAGGTGGTACTGATAATAAAGTAAATGACTATATTATGTTTGCCTGACAAAGAAAATGAAAATGTCCCCATGTGAAGGGGAGCCTAAGGTTTGCAATGCAGCTATTACAATAACCGGACTTTACCATACAGTGTTAATATATTATAAAACGATTGTCTCTTCTAAGATTTAAATCTTCTTGGTAAAAAAATGCCACTTAAAATATACATGTTCTGTGGAATGTTATTTTTGAAGTGTGTTGCTTACAATAACACAGAAAACAAGAAATTTCAGTACTAACAGAAATAGAGACTTCTTAGATGTTAAAGAATTCCATTGAGAAACCACATTTACAAAAGCTCCTGGTTTTATTTTATGTTTTATCCCTAGAATTAAAGCTGATGTAACAGCATGTGTACGGGTGACTGGAAGGTGTCTGAGTGCCTCATTCTCCAAAGCTCATACCAGACCAAAAACCCTGGGTTCATCACCATGCAGTATTAGGTACTAAGTGAAACACCAACAGAGTGTTGAAAAAAATTAAAAACAGGCCTGCAACTTTATCTAGAAAATGTGCATGACTGAGCTTCAACTTGAACTTTGTCCACAGGGAGTTCAGAAAAACATAGTGTTTTGATCAAAATACGATCTACTATGCAATTTCAAACTCAGTTGTACAGGAGTGGGTCAAATTTTGTCACAAAGATCAGCAAACTTAGTGTACATGATAAAATAAAGTAAAATAAAATCCTGAATGGCAATCTAACAGAAAAGAATATTCAGATTAGAATTTATGGTATTTACTTGTTTAAATTTTGATTTCCTTACTCTTTCATACCTTGTTCTGGAAATGGTGGGAGGCCCTTTTAAAACAAGGAGAGAGGAAAATTCAGATGTTCAACTCACAGCACAGTTCCTGCTAAAAGCAGGACCTGTTTAAGTAGAAACATCAGTCTAGTGATACATTCTGAAGAAATGCAGGGAAAGCAAGACTCCGAGCTTGCTGCATTTCTCTTCCAAACAGCTTTCTCTTCTGCCCATCTAGGGTTTCTCCTTGAGCTATAGCACAAGGAGAAAATCATCCTGCCACTCAAAGGATACTGTCTCTTGTCTTTACCATATAGTACTTACATGCTTTTAGCGTTCAAATGCTGAATACAGAATATCTAGTTTTTACTTATTAATCGTGCACATCTTTTCTTGATACTTCCTGTTAAAGGTTAAAGCCAATTTATAGTAAAATCACTACAAGTTCTGCCACAGTGGAGAAAACTTACGACATGTTTTAGTAATTACCGGTACTGTCTGTGAAGATTACTCTGCAATGGAAAGGATGAGTGGATGTGCCACACCAAATGTCTCAGGTGATCAGTAAGTGTCCCACTGAGACGCTCTGATACCTCTGCATCCCAGCTGTGTAGGAAACACCTTCTGTTAAGTACAGTTGTTGCAATTCTCTATTCATCAAAAAAAGGTTCTCTGTCTTGATATTCTGCCCCATTTTTTACATGGAAGGACTTTACAAGGTAGAATAAATAGTGGCTGCCACCATTTTATTTTAAGGCTGCTATAGCACCAATATAACTTCAACCTTTTCAGAAGTAAATCAGTATCTTTGCTTAATAAGATGCATATCTGTCACCTATGTATACTTCGAAACACTAGGGTATTCTTTGAAAAGAAAATTCTGTACAAATAAAAGTCCAATGACTCCCCATACTAAGATTAACAAATCAACACTTTACAAAATAATCATATAGCAAATAATATATATTCTAATGTATATTATATAATATGTAGTATACATATATAGGTATATATAGTATACCTACCTGTAAAATACAGGAATAAATAATGATATGAATGAATCAACAAAAATCTCTAGTAATCACTTATTTGCTAAATGTTTTGGTGTTAGCCCCTAAAAAGGCAAAAGTAAGAACACCAGTCAAGTCTTTACAATATATTTGTTTGCAGTAAAGTTATCATTGTTATGAGAATATTTTCCTGGCAATTATTTCTATTAATTACACTAGAAATGCTGCTTCTTTAAAAAAAATGGCAGTCAAAAATGACAAACTCTAACATTAATGACTTGTGGGTTTTCTTTTTTTTTTTTTCTTACAGGCTTTAACTTGAAGCCTGGATGAAACGTGCACATCATCAGTCCTCCAGAGAAATGATATTTTAGTTACTGTAGATCCCAAAATTTTACTTGATTAAAATTTTTCAAGACCCCAAAATTTCACATAACACATATATCAACTCTACCTCCAATAAAATCAGCACATATCCAAACAGATTTTGACTGCTTTTCCTATTCTAAGGTTCAAGAGTTGTACCATGCCTAAAGAAAGAAGAAATAAAAGTCTATGGCAGAAATTTAGGAAAGAAAATATGGGAAATGTATGTTGAACCACCAGATGAAAATTTTCATCTAAAACAGTGGAAAGAAATCTGAAGAATCTGTATTGTTACCCAGATAGAGCTACAGTAAATTGCTGTAATAAATAAGCATGTCCTAATTATTCAGGAAGCTCCAGAATTTATAATCATAAATCTGTCCTTCAGACTAAGGACATTCATCTACTTTACCATGCAATACTTTGGAATGAGCAGTAAACAGGGCGTTAGAATTTCACCTTGTTTTTGGCAAGGCATGCCATTGCTACTTAGAGTAAAAGCTTTCGGGTTAGAGAACATTGTTTTATATGTGTATCCAATGGCTCATATAGTCAGACTGAAGCCTGATGGAAACCTTTCAGCGCTATTCTGGAAAGGGAAGGAAAGGGAAGGGAAAAGGGAAAAGGGAAAAAGGAAAAGGGAAAGGAAATGGGAAAAGGGAAAAGGGAAAGGGAAAGGGAAAGGGAAAGGGAAAGGGAAAAAAAGAACTTATAGTATTTAAAAATAATAATAATGATATTGTCTTCTGCTAGTTTAGTGGCAAAGTCTCATACAGCCCTACAGATGACTGATAATTTTAAGTATACTTCCAATAATAAGGTGAAAAATTCTCCATGCATAACATAATTCCATGGATTTAATAAGGCACATTCATAGCAGAAAAATAATAGAATTATATCTACTTTTCTCTGCTTCACACATCATTTCTTAATATTCTCTTTCTTTATCAGAAATAGCTGTGTGAAACAGGACCAGCTACCTCTATTTCCATCTTTGTTAGCCGGACTCAAGCCTGCAGAAAAATCATAAAGTTGATTTGTGACCTCACAAATACTTTTCAATATAATAGGTCTTATCATAAATTTTGGATTAAAGATTCCTTGTACAATAAGCCTGGAACAGATGGGTCACAAGCAGAAGAATAATGAAAATATCTGTGTAAATATGTAAATGGAACAGGAAATGGGATAAAGAAGATAAGTCATTTTCAGTCTCAATAAAAGCATACTTTCCTAAAACACGCATGACAAATACATCATTGTTTACAGGCACTAGAATCTGTATTTAACTTCTCTGAATATTTACAATGGACTAGTAGAATTCTCTTTCTTACTCTACAGTTAATGATCAGTAACGTCAGTGGTATATCCAGACAGTGATACTACCAGTAGTATATAGTAATGCCAATATTAATGGAATAAATACTTTAATATTACAATAATGATTGTTTTCAGTAGCTTCTACAAGCTCCCACACATAATATGAACAATATAAAGGACACGGTAACATATGTGCAATATTTAACATTTTCCACTACTGTCTGTTTGCCAAACAGAGCTCATGAACATCTACACAGCACTGAACAAGGCACAGCTCTACAAAGGGTGCATGGGTGATCTGACAGTCCAAAGATTTTCCAGACCAAATATGAATTTCATCAGAATACTTCAAAAAAAAAATCAATAACCACTACTTCCTTGCCAAAATATCAATTCCCTATTCTGGGTCATTTTGCTGGTAGTGTGGTTTAAGTGAACACACTTAGACATCTAAGTCAGTCATAAAAATGCATTATACTCATTCATTTTTCAAATATACATGATTAATATTTTACTTCAAATGTCCAGTTTTCTTCTTTCCCAAACTAGTAAGCAAAAAATCAGAAATCCCATCAGTCTGAAAAAATTTTGCCAGAGGTTAAGAGCTGTAATAGAAATGCTTAAGCAACTGTAAGTACAACTATTGACCTTGCTTTTGTCTGTACCCACATCCACTGCAGGACTGTCATGAAACTAAGTATGTTTAAGGCAGATTTAGCTTTATAAAGCCAGTTTTACTTGGAGATTCTTGGCATCAATGCCGTGGAAATATTCATAATAATAAAAAATTATTCTTAATGTATTCTTAATGTAAATAATAATTATTCTTAATAATAAATCCAGCAATTTAGTGTTGTAAAAAACCCTTTCTTCTTAATACAAAAAGTACAGAAAGAACAAATCTGCCATGAACTAAAAGAAAAAAAAGGTCAAGAAACAAAAAAAACCCCCAAATTTTTAATAACTGGATCCAGTTATACCTCACAATGAGTCAATTGTAAAACGAAATAAAATGATGTAAATCAAAAGTAATAACGATGGAATTTGTTAGCTAATAAGCTTTACTTGCTAATCCTGCAGGGCTGCTGAAAGGAGGGGTGCTTTAGAACAAACAAAAGTTCACCATATGGTGCAAGGAAAGACACGTTATAATTAACCCTTACCAAGGGAAGCACTACTTGCTATCAATTTATGAATTCTCTCAACATTAGCTAGACTTCAAATACTGGTGTAGCTTCTAAACAAAGAGAAAACTGGAAATGCCCTAGAAGTAACCCTAAGCAACGCTACATCTCAGACACCTCCCTGTGTGTCAGCACTCCTCTCTCTCTCCTACCAAGCTTTGAGGCTGGGGTGAAAAATTTTGATTTTTACATCAGCCAAAACTTCTCTGCAGCTACTTTGTTTTGACTGAGTAGCATAGATGGGAAGGAAAGAGGCGCACGCAGAGGAATGGAGTTGCTTAATCAGGCTTTTGAGGCTGTGCAGCTGCGGGATGTGGTTGCGTGTGTGCAGAGAGAGGGATGGGAATGGGAGCCCTGGTCCCAGGCTGCAAAGCGTGGGAAGGCAGGGGCAGCACGGCCGCGCGGCTGGGCACAGGTCTCCTTCATGGTCCTTGGGTTTGGGCCCTCATCCATCACGCTCTGTTAGTGCTTCGCTTATGCAATACCTTTTAGTATGTCTGGCCTTATAAAAGCTATCTTGTTTAAGAGTTTAAAGCAAACTTAGTTAAGGAACTATTTCTAGGCTTGACCCTGCAGCCCTTATTCCAAACTAATTGTAACCGCCATGCTCTTATTTCCTGCCTTCCTCTGACAATATACTTATTGAAAGTATGCTCCTAGACCAGCATGCAGTAGTTTTCATGAGAACATAGAGGGGATTAAATTATTCCTCCTAGTCAGGATGATATCTAGGTTACAACATAACACTGAGAAAACAAAAACAGAGAATTTCTTATAATACAAATGCAAATACAAATACATTCTTGTGTCCTGACTTTATTTAGACACTCCAGCTACAATAAATTTTCATGATTACTCTGAGCTTCCAATATTACAAGTAAGACTCTAAGGGAAAGAAATCTGTATGTGTCAAGCAATCACAATTAAAGTATCTACAGTGACAATAAATGTGTAAATTATATTAAGTTCTTCACGGCATGTTTCAACTTCCAGGTTAACACTGCAAATGAAATTACATGCTAGTCAATTTAAGAAAATAGTGTACAACTACTGCTAGAAAGATACATATCATTTCTTATGAGTCTTTTGATGTCTACTGTCAATGGTATCATACATTCTGGAAATCAAGTTTATGTACTTTGAGAGATGTGAAGGAGAATACATTTCTAAATGAGGATGAAGACTCTTTGTATTCATGTGAAAATGTTGAAAACCTTTCCATAGCTCTTAAATTTCATCATTTTTCGTTATGAATATTGACAAGGAATTTTCTTCTTTTGATTAGGATTTCATATCAGACAGTATAAAAGAATAAAGTGAGAGAGGCCTTCTAATGGTATTGTCTTAAAAGAGAAATAAGAAAACAAGACTGGAGACACAAAGCTGAAGGAGGGGGAGTATACAACATATTCTTTATCTTTCATGAAATGGTCGCTTTTTCAAAGCCTTTGAAGCTTAATCACTAATGACTGATGTGCCATATGATAACATAAAGCTCCGTCTCAGGATCTACCCACACCAAACCTTTATTGCGCCTGAAAACTACCACCTATTTCTCAATGGCTCACTGAACTGAGCTCAAATACATTCTTCATCACTTGCTCTGGCAAGTGCAAGAGGTTTCAATAAACCCAAAGAAAGGCCTGTCCAAGCACTGCCCTTTATTAGCAATGAGCTTTAGAAAGAAAAATGTGACTTTCAATCCCCTTCCAAAGTAAATCAAAACTAATCCTTTTCTTTTTTTCTTTCTTTCTTTCTTTTTTTTTTTTTTTTTTCTTTTCTCTTTTTTTTTTTTTTTTTAAGGAAAGGGAAAGGCAAAGGAAGAGAGAACAGGGAAGAGAGCAGCAACACTCACAGCTGGGGGAATGCTGCCCTACAAATTAATCTAGTCTAATAATCTGCAAAAAAAATCAGGATATGATTTGCTTCAACCTCATCAATGAAATCAGTTTGAATTTTACTTTATAAATCATTCATTCATTCTTTAACAAGATGAATGTCTGGCAAGATTCTTTCCCTCCCTTCCTCCTGGAAAAGATCACATTTTGAAAAGCTTTAATTTCTGAAAGCTTTCAATATGCTAAAATATGGGCTGCTTTGAAAAGCAGCTTTAGCACTATATTTCAACAAATAAAGTGAGAGTGAATACACAAAAAGAATGAAGATTTACACTCACTGTCTTTCCAGATTACTGTGGGCAAAAGATAAACAAATAAACTCTAAACCACCCATTTTATACATAAACATGATCTTATTACTTTGCTGAAATGCTAATTCTAATGTGAAATATCACAGAGATTGTATGTTAAATCAGAGCTTTGCTACTGACATTTCCAGGAATGATACTTTATAGCTAAATTCACCCTGATGCAACTCTGGGTTATGCTAGATTTGATTTTGGGCCACTGTGAATCAATCATTTACCTGAAATGAGTCACAAAGCCAGAGAAAGGGTTTTCTGTTTTCAATTTTTATTGTTTTTCTATTGTTGTCATTTTCTTCCTGAAGGATAGAACTGGTAGAAAATAAATCATATTTAGTGGTTATCCCATTCTAAATAAATAGTTTCATTTTGAATTCTGACATGGTTTAATCTGATGCTAGAAATAGGTAGGACAGGTAAACATACCTTTAACCAGCCCATCTGTCTGCGAACATTTTGACAAGCCTCAACTCTGTAAATTCTGAAAGCCGTGCTTAACTTTAAACATACAGCCAATTAAAGTCAAAGAGATTTAAGAATATGCTGACTTTTGCTTACCTAGTTTGTTAAATGGGGTATTTCATGGCATCTAGTCCAAAATAAATAATCCACCCATGGCCAACTGCCTACTTTAAATCTATTCTACTACCATCCTACACTCTCACTTCATTTAACAAACAAACAAACAAAAAAAGGAACACAAAATACATCTTACAGACAAAGGTTTAAAACTAGGATACATACAGGTGTGAATTCAGATGATATATACAGATTTCCCCTATTTTTATTTTAGCTATGTGTAATAGATGTTAGGCAAATTGTGCTCTGGCCAATTCTCAGTGAAGTTAGTCTGTGTTTGTAGATAGATCCTAGAGTACTTGGAAATACTGTTTTGGGCATTGCTTTAGGGCTTTGCCACACTCTTCCTTTTGGTAACTTGGAGCCAGACGTTCTTGGAGGGACTCCTTGTAGCTTCATACGCACTGTAGAGGAATAGTAGAGAGGGAAGCCACCTACACATTAAGTCGCATTAACTTCAAGATGAATTTTCATGAGCTTGGTCCTTCCTTACTTTTCTCTTTCAAGCCTCCAGATTTGGAAGAAGAAGAATGGAGTCTTGAAGGCATCTTACATACAAATTCTTGGAAAGAAATATTTAGGCCAAAACAAGAATCCTATGGAGCTAACTATTAACCTTTCATTAAATAGTTTCATATTTATGAATCCTATCTAAGCAATAAGGTCATGTAGAATTTCCTATATAATCTAGGCATAGCACTTTTATTTTGGCAAGATGTAATTTGTAGACAAAGACAATCTATTCTGTAGGAATCCTATTTAGGATTATTCAGGTACACCATACATATATATATCTATTCAAATAAGATCTTAATATTTGTGTGTATGAAGTGCTAGATGCTTCAAATTAGATATATCTAGTTAATGGACTAGTGGACTAGTTCCTGCATTCACAGTCAGAAACTGGTCTGATTTTGAAAACTTCAGTTGAGTATTTATCAGTGTTCTCAATGTGGCTCAATACACAATAAAAAATAATAATAAACAAACCAACAAACCTAAAAAGGTGTTCTTAAATCACCTAGATTTATAAAGAATTGTCTTGGTTTAAATCAGACTTATTTTGATTCAGTTCAGTTGAAGTTACACTAAGAAATTTTCTTTTACAATAGTGTCAGTGACTACAAAGGGATGTATACAGATATATAAATAGTCACAAACAAGAGTATTAGCTATGTAAACAGAGCTAATACATAGCATATAAAATACTTGCTGTGAAAATTGTACAGTTTAGTCCTGTATCACAAGAATACCTCTGGGATTCCTGGATTTACATTCTACAAATGTGTGGTTAGATTAATTCTCTTCTCCATTTCCTTTCTCATGCAGATTTTTTTTATATGTGAATGACATTAAACACAATACTTTAAATACGGTTTGAAAATATGCTTTAATAATACATGGAATGTATTGTCTAAGGTCTCATGACAAACTCGTAGAGGATATGACTGAAAATTTTAGGCGTTTAGCTTCAAAAATTTTCTTCCTTCATGGGGAGGGAGGAATCAGTTTCTGCAATTGTTATTTTAGAAACATAATTATCTACTGTGAAATCTGTTTGTTGGATTTTAAGCATAATTCAGATTCTGTCCTGAATACTATACTTAGAAATAGTTTCTGTGTATATTTATTTGTCTTTTAACTGCTATATACTGAAAAAAAATCAACCCTAAATATAATTTTTTATTAAAAGCTTTTTCAAAGTCTGGTCCCAGCTCTAATCAAACCCACAGGAGCTGACCTCTATGTCATGGTGTAGCCAATTGATTGTGATAGCATAACATGCTCTGTCCCTGGCAAGATATGCAATAAAGTCCTAATATCATAATAAGGGCCCAAGATTGCTATTGTCAGTAACATTTCCAGTTCAATTCAGTAGTTAAAATATTGTACCTGGCTCATAGTAAATCAACACTGAAAAGATTTTATAATCTGATGTTACACTTCAATAGGTATGGCCTTACAGGCTTTTCTCTTGGGTAACCTAAAGAAACCAAAAGTCATAACTGACATTGAGAGCCAGGGGGGAATAAGGACAGATGCAGGAACATTTCTAAAGTAGCAGGCTATAGCTCTAGTCATTCAGTATGCAGGACATGCAAGAAGATCCAGTACAGAGAAAAACAAGCCTACCACCTCCTTGACAGTGTCTGTCCTAAAGATTCAAATTTTAAAATTGTTTCATCCTTTTACTTAGAGGGTAAACAGAGGTACTCAAGAAGGAATTCAATTGTCAAAATCCTTTGGTCTATGCTTCTCTCACAAGAAAAAAAGAGAAGTTCAGCTGCTGAAATACCAGAACTCTTCTTGCAAGATGAGCCTTCAGTAGACACAGCAAACATGAGTCACAAGCTGAACTAACTAAACATTTATACAGATCTGGTTATTTGCTTCTAACTAACAAGTCTTTGCTCCTCCTGCTAAATGTCCCCAGAAGGAGAAGGAGAAGGAGGAGGAGGAGGAGGAGGAGAGGAGAGGAAAAGGAAGTGTTCTCTTCATTGGGAAGTGTTCTTTTTAAATCTCAGGAAAAGGGGATTGGTCATGGACGCAACAAAGTTTCTACATTACAAGTAATGGGAATAAGACAAAAAGTCATGGAATTTCACAGAATGCTTGAAGTTGGAAGGGACCTCTGGAGATCATCTAGTCCAACCTCCCTGCTCAAGCAGGGGCACCTAGAGCATGATAGACAGGGTTGCATCCAGGCGGGCCTTGAAGATCTCCAGAGAAGGAGACTCCACAACCTCTCTGGGCAACCTGTGCCAGTGCTCCATCACTCTCACAGGGAAGAAATTCCCCCTCACGGTCAGGCAGAACTTCCTGTGCTTCAATTTCTGCCCATTGCCTCTTGTCCTGTCACATGACATTACTGAAAATAGTTCGGTAGACCCACTAAACTTCCAAAAGGCTGATCTTGTCTCAATATGGATTTTGGCTGTGAATAGTATTTCTCAGTTTTTTTCATGTTATTTGTTTTACTCCAGGTGCAGATCTCTCCAGATTCCTTTCAAAACAGGGCTTCTCTGAAGGAAAGGTCTAAAATGATTTTTTTTTTCCTTCTGGCAGAAATCCTACAAATATAATTGGTCTTAACTAGGAGAGCTAGTGTAGAAGTTGTCAGGATGGAGATATCTAAGAACCACAGTCCAGGATCCTGAAGTGAAAAAGGCACAGCCATCTCTCTCCTCTCTGTGGTCAGCCCATGAAATGCAGAAATCCTTTGCAGCAGGCAAGCTTTTCCTTGTAATGCCAAATGCACACTCCATGCTCTCCTCTGAAAAGCTTTTCCTCAGATGAAGACCAATCAGCCTCCTATCTCTTAATGTAGGTTCAGCTACTACAGCAAAACCAAAATTATTAAAGATTCCTGCACTGTTCAAAAAGTTTTGCATAACGTAAACATTTAAAGAAGTAATCATGTTGCTCTATCTCCTAAATTGCTATATTTGTACAAGAAAAATAAGTAATTGCATATCAAAGCACACTTCCTTATTATAGCTGGAGCCATCTATTATTTCAGAAATATATTGTCAGAATACTGTTGAGAATAAAATTATTTTGCTGAGATGCCCAATAAAAAATACTTATGGAGTAAATTGACTTTAAGTGAAGAAAATAAGTAAAAAGCACAGAGAAAAAAACCTAGCCCTAAAATCTGTAAATACATTACTCTGACGCTGAGGGAAAAAAACAACAACAATGACGACAATGACAAAACTCCTTTTAAGGCTATTGGTTACTTGATTTATTTTATTTTAGTATAGAGGAAATTGAATTCTTTAACAGATATCAAAACCTTAAATTTAAATTTTCTATTATTCATTTTCAACAAATGAAAATTATCTGCTACTTTTGAAGGAGAGGCTATTTTAGCTACAGAACCAAAACTGAAGAGCAGCTGAGACATCTCACAGAGTCCCAAAGTAGTGGCAACACTTGGGACTGTAGAGCTGGCTGAATATTAGCATGGACAAAGGGAGACAGCTGCAACTGGAATGACTTAGGGGCCAAAACAGTGCATCGAGAAAGCAGATGGAAAACTGGGCAGACAAGTTGAATTTCTTTTAGAGGCCGGAACTCTGAGAAGCTACAAATTCCTGCTCACAAAAACCAGACACTTATTGCTTCAGGAGATCCACTACTACATTCTCTTGCCTGGTGCTGATACAAGATGCTAACATTATAAGATTCCGAGCCGCTCTAATATCTCTTCCATTTCTTTAGAAGCCCTCCTTTAGATCAGGACTTGTTCAAACAGAAGCTTCAAAAACTTCTATCATAGCTATGTATTTTCTATGGATTCAGGATTCATGTTCTTTTTGACTGATGGCATGAAGTTGCCTTTCTTGCTATCATATTTACATAGCCTGACCAACATCTTGCTTAGCAGCCTTGGGTTAGTTCTTCATCAAAAACTATTCTATTTAAAATGCTCCCCTAGTCCAATTAGATCGTATTTTGAACAGCTGAATTAAAAATAGACTCATTTTACCCTACTTGCTTTTTTTTATATATATTTTAAAATCAAGGCAATACTGACTTTTCTGTTCACAATGTATACATATAAATTTTTTTAAAAACACCATTTCCACTGAGAGTTGCAGCTCGATTTACAGATTCAGCTTTGGAAAGTTCTCCATTGTTAGAATCATAGAATCAGTAAGATTGGAAGGGACCTCTGGAGATCATCTAGTCCAACCTCCCTGCTCAGCAGGGTCACCTAGAGCATGGTAGACAGGGTTGCATCCAGGCGGGCCTTGAATCTCTCCAGAGAAGGAGACTCCACAAGCTCTCTGGGCAACCTGTGCCAGGGCTCCGTCACTCTCACAGGGAAGAAATTCCCCCTCACGGTCAGGCGGAACTTCCTGTGCTTCAGTTTCTGCCCATTGCCTCTTGTCCTGTCACACGGGACAACTGAAAAGAGTCTGGCTCCACCCCCTTGACACCCTCCCTTCAGGTACTTGTACACATTGATAAGATCCCCCCTCAGTCTTCTCTTCCCCAGGCTGAAGAGGCCCAGCTCTCACAGCCGTTCCTCATAGGGCAGGTGCTCCAGCCCTCTGATCATCTTCATAGCCCTACGCTGCACTCTCTCCAGTAGCTCCATGTCTCTCTTGTCCTGGGGAGCCCACAACTGGACACAGGACTTGAGATGAGGCCTCCCCAGGGCTGAGTAGAGGGGCAGGATCACCTCCCTCTACCTCCTGGCAACACTCTTCCTAATGCACCCCAGGATACCATTGGCCTTTTGGCCACAAGGGCACATTGCTGGTTCATGGTCAGCTTGTCATCCACCAGCACTCCCAGGTCCTTCTCTCCATAAGGTCAGCCCCAAGCTTGTACTGGTGCCTGGGGTTATTTTTCCCTAGGTGCACTTGCCCTTGTTGAACCTCAGGAAGTTCCTCCCTGCCCAGCTCTCTAGCCTGGCCGGATCTCTCTGAATGGCAGCACAGCCCTCAGGTGTATCAGCCACTCCTCCCAGATTGGGATCATCAGCCAACTTGAGGAGGCACTCTGTCCCCTCATCCAGATCACTGATGGAAAAGTTGAACAGGATGGGACCCAGTAGTGAGCCCTGGGGGACACCACTAGCCACAGGCCTCCAACTAGACTCTACGCCACTGATAACGACCCTCTGAGCTCTGCCTTTCAGCTAGTTCTCAATCCACCTCACTGTCCACTCATCTAACCCACACTTCCTGAGCTTATCTTGGAAGATGTTATGGGAGACAGTGTCCAAAGCCTTGCTGAAGTCAAGGTACACAACAGCTACTGCTCTCCCCTCATCTACCCAGCCAGTCATTCCATCGTAGAAGGCTATCAGATTAGTTAAGCACAATTTCCCCTCAGTGAATCCATGCTGGCTACTTCTGATCACCTTATTTTCCTCCATATGTCTGGAGATGACACCTAGAATGAGCTGTTCCATCACCTTACCAGGGATGGAGGTGAGGCTGACTGGTCTATAGTTGCCTGAATGGAAAAAATATGGAACTATTCTTAATGGAATAGATAAAAATAATCAATTGATGTGTCTCTTTTCCTGATCTATTTCCAATATCTTTTCTGTTCTTTCTATGTTTGGTAATATTTTGCTTTTTTGGATTTCTAGGAGTCAGTAAATAAATCTTATCTGACAAATCATCAGCACTTTTATAACTGGAAAGAGATCTCATACCTCTTTAATGCTCTGCTAATCATGTCACAGTTAGCATTATGTGATCAGCATATGAAGATGCAAAAATCAAGGGGTTTGCCCCTTTTGATTGGAGGATTTTTTACAAACAAATGCATCAATTTTTATGACCAAGGATGATAGAAATCTGCCTTTCTCTTGCTAAACAAGTTTTTTTACATTTGCTCTTACTTAGGTAAAGCATAGTAAATACATCCAACATCCCTAAAATGTTCAGAGAGCAGTCACTAAACTGTCTTTTAGGAAGGAGAAAAATCTGAGTGGTAGATAACTGTTGCCTATGAAGCCTGGCAATACAATTGCTGTGGTGAAGGGTTAGGAGGGAGAAGTGACAATGGGAGGGGAAAGTAGTAAAGAAAGCAGTATAATAAGAGATCTGAACTCTTTTCTTTTTCTTTTTCTTTTTTTTTCTTTTCTTTTTTTTTTTTTTTTTTCCCAGCCCCAAACTCCTGTAGTAGGACATATAGCGCTAAGAAGAATATTTTTATCAAGTTGCTTTCTAGAGCAAAAGCTTTCTGGAGCACTGATAGACAGATTTCTGCTGAAGGCAGGTTTGAAACAGCACATCCTGAAGAAGTGAATCCAGCCTCACTTGTTTTCCCTCCTTACTGTGTCGGGTTATTGCAACACAGGTTTTTCCAATGGTGCAGAGAGGTGGAATATATCCAGCAAATTACAGTTGCCTTTTTCTGCACAGCGTGCCAGCTGCAGAGCTGAAGGGGCCAGGATGCTCCTGAAGTCTGTTCAAGTTCTGAGAGTTTCCCTTGGAGAAACTGCCCTGTGAGTAGAACAAACATCTGCCAACATCAGTGCAGTGATAAAGGGGCTAATGCTGCTTTGGCTGTGCATACAACTTTTTCCTTCCTGATCTTGGCCTGGTCTTGGCTGCCAGGTGGCTCTTGATCCAGTACTTGGAGGACAAAATAGATGGAGAATGCAGAACAGGTGAGATAAAAGACAGAGAAAAAAAATCAACACAGGAAAGTAGGAATAGAAATGAAGGGATTTTTTGTTTTTAAAAAAGATATTTCCAGGTGTCTACTCAAAATATAAACCATATATCAGACAGACAGTCTTCCTTCCTCTAACAGTTTAGGGGAATGTAATGTGCACGTATATGTTAAACAGACAATCTCACAAGAAAAAGTAATTACATTATAAATTAGCCTCATTAAGATCACATTAAATAAGCAGTATGATCCAGCAATTAAGGAACAAAACTTGCAGTTGAGATGGTTGCATTCTAGCCTACATTATTCTACAGATTTTCTTTAAGACTTTGGGTAACACTTGAAACGTCCTCATTACAAATGCTTACTTTAACATGGGAAAATAATTCTTACCCTTGTGTATGATTTATGTTAAGATTAGATAATAATTGCTACATCATATTTTTCCCAGTGATTTTCTTATATTTATCACATGAACCCTATGAGGCATATCTTTATGAAAACATGATGTAATTATTGCACAAAACAAAAAGGTCATTAATTGACCCAACTCTGTCTATTTAATAAGAACTTTTTTTGAAAAGATAAGACTATTATTGTTATTTGTATTTATCAACAATGTGCTAGGCTGTGAGATTATCCTTGCATCTCTACACCCACCAGCAATTTTTCTTCTCTCAGAGATGACAACCATGAAAAAAAGATTTCCTTTGTAATACAAGACATCCGTATGATTTATTTACTATTATTATTTTGTTTCTGAAAAAACTGTATTACCAGACTATATGTTCTACCACAACTAGTTAGTAACAAATCCATAATTCTGAAAACATAAGACTGTTAAATTCATTATATTTTAACTGACTGATTTTCTAAAAGCAGCAAGAGGAGCAGATAGGAGCAGCTGGTTCCAGAACCTGCAGATGAATGAATCCATCATGCCACGATTGGTAGGTTGTGAAAAGGCTGTTTACAATTCTAAAAATCTTTGTTTATTGAAGCAAAGTACACTATGCTAGCCAGGGTGCAGAAGTGGCTTCCTTCAATTCCGTCCCAATTTACTCAAACATCTATTAACCTTTCATTTTATGTCAAATATGTTTTACATTATAATTAACATTACAGCAATAACACAACAATAGATATACTATATTTGAAATTCAGTCCAAGAAAACGGTGAAAATGTTGAAACAGTGAAATGGTGAAAAATCACCATTCACCAGCCCAAAGTGAATGACCAGGAATGAAGAAACTAGATGCAGGAACACCAGTTTCAAATATCTTTAAAACAACTTATTCTTTTTGTACAACAATATGGATATACAATAAAGACTTTCTATTTTATGCTTATCAATGTCTATTTCTTTTATTCTTCACAACGTATAAATTGAGATAAGCAAGTTGCTTCAATTGGCAAACGGAGAGAAACAATAAAGAATGAACAAAACCTACAATAAACAAAGTGACCACATGAAAGATGAAATTTTCAAAGGCTAGCTATGATTTTGGCTTCCCAAAACACAAATCAGCCACTGGCTTACCTTTATAAGCCAGTGAACATGTGAGATAGTGATACACATTAATTCCAACCTGCACCTGTCTATATCTTCTGCATTTAAGAGAAGTACACTTTGATAGCTTTGAAGAAAGTAGGTGATATGAAGACAGTAGAGTATCAAGGTACCAGCAACAGGAGAAAAATGTGCAGGTTTTGTTTCACTAGCAGCAAGTTGAGATATTGATTAGGATTTTAATTAGCAGATTGGTTTATCTTATCACTTGCTTTCATTGTTTTATTCCAGGTAGACTCGGTTGCACACTGTTGTATCATTAATGTCTCCATAGCAATGGTAAGTCAAGTATATCGGTACAGATTTGTAAAAGTAAAATAAATTGTCATGATTTCACTAGATCTACAGCATCCCTTGAAATAATATTTTTATGCAAAGCACTTTCTTCCTCAGAACACATTCATATTCATCTCTTTATGCATTGCTATATTAAATTTTAATCTTCAACTCCTAATCATAACAAACAGATCATGCAACAGCTTTTATTGTTTCTCTCTTTATAACAGCTAAACCTTCCAACACTCCAGCTCATTTTTCTCACTAGCAGTCATATATTTCCACCTATTTATAGAAGCCAAGTGAAATATGACCATTTTCCTAATTTAGATAATTCTTATTGCCTCTGTTCTGCATTATTTTGGAATACATTTTTGATTCTGATATCTTCCTGAAAAGGCTAAATCCTGCTGGCATGCAAAAACTCACATTAAAAAAGATATAGTCCTAAATCTCAGACATACATTTCCTTATATATTTAGACTTCAATATTCACCAGCATTTGTTAGTGAAAACTGCATCTGGATTTATCTCAAAGTCCATCTGCTAAATTTCAATTTGATGTATGCCATGATCCGTCATGAAAATAAACAAAAGAGATGCAGCTGAGGCCAGAAAATTCTTTTTTTTTTTTTCTCACACCTGCCCTTAACAAGTACTGGTTTATTAAATGTTGAATTTCATTAGAAAAGAGGAGCAAGTGTGTTTTTAATATGGCAAAGTTTTAGTGAAAGTGCATATTGATTTTATTGAAAATATATGTTATAATGTCCCCCTTGAAAATAAAGTTCCAAAAGATGAGTTTTATATTTCTAAACTATGCCCTGGGGATAAAGACCAATTATATTAGCTGATTTTAAAGGAGTTCTTCTGTTAGTGTACAGAGCATTTTAGTCCTAGTTCATTACACAAGGCAAGAACACATCCCTTACATTTTCATTATATTTAGATGTCATATAATATAATTTTCATAATTTAGTGCTATGATGAAAAAATATATATAATATATACATATTTAAAATCAACATAAAGGTCGAGTTGAAAAATAAAAAAGTGATAGTATTTCCAGTTGTCAGATTTATCTTAATATACTAAACTGCATAAATGTTAGTCTAAAAATACTTTTTGATCAAAGCTTGCATACTTGTGGAAATGCTCAGTGCTCTGAAGCCAATATGGTCCAACATAATTAGTAAAGCCCTGAGACAGCATTAAAAAGCTAAAAGGCAAGATAATAATAATCTTACTGACTCATATGTCCCCAAAAGAATCTGGATTTCAGCTAGGATATAATCCCATTTCTAAGGGGTTCCACATGTTTCTGCATATAAGAAACTATTTCCCATCCTGTGGAATTAACAAGAGTCAAATATGTGTAACAAACACATCGCCTTGTAAAACTTGATGGCTGTTTATCTCATAAACTATTATTATCTCATCATTATTAAATTTGCATAATTATAATTTCATTTTATGCTATTGTTCTGTTGTCAGATGGGTGTACTGGATGTATGGACTTTAAAAGGGACATCACCAGTCTGAACGTCTGAGTAACTATTTTTTTAAAAATACTGTCTACATTTGAAATGTCTTTAAATGCTATTATTTAATTTTCAGCAAAGGAGAAGCACAGCCCTTTGATTCTGCACATGCTTGCATTTTTAAGAAGCACAGTTCCATGAAATGTAGGATTAGGATGCCTTTCTGGCACATTTTCATTTTTCCCAGGCTGGACAATGACAGAAATTGGAAAGAGCCCCAGGAGATGACAGCTGAAGGGCTCTTTCTGTATTACAGTAGGCTCCAAGGATGCCTTAAGGTAAACGGAATTGCTCAGAGTTTGCACAGTGCTGTGTACTGTTATTTTGTTATTGAAGGAAATGTTACATTTTAGTACTCTGTGCATTCATGACCCACCGGCAAAGAGGTGACAGGCATCACTGGTCATCTCATAAAGTGATTTGGTTCCCTTCAGATTGTCATTTATAATACAGCCATTTCATATGCCCAGAGAAATACTTTTCTCTGCTACTTGTGCATTGATAACAAATGAAGTAGCCTACTTTGGAACATCACACGCCAAAAATGAGGCAAAACTGCTTTGCTGTCCACGGGATAGAAATATAAGTGAATAAATCTCACTTCCTGTACGTTACGCCATCTGTACTGGAACAGATCTCGGCTGTGTCAGCATTGTGGAATACTGTATACTGTGGAGATGAGAGAAATATACTCTGTTTTTTTTTTTTTTTCCCTTCTTTTTTTTGGAGTCTAAGATGCAGCTATAATATCTGGGAACAAGTTGCGCAGGAAGAATAATCATATTGGGAAGAAGATATTCATTACTAAACTATTTGTCCTTTTAAAAATGTAATTCCAGCAATACTGTTGAAATCAGAGGTCCAAATTCACGCCTGACAGAAATGTGTGAAATAATCTGAACCTAAACAGAGTCACATCCGACATCTGCACAAGACTATTGTATGGCCTGGAGCACAGAAATAGTGATCTTCTGTCGCTTGCATATATTAAGGCTGTTCTGAGGAGATTTAAGTTGAAATCCATGTTTGAAATGAAGTTTTCAATGTCTGAGGCTGTTTTATTCCTTTAGACTTCCTGGCATAGGGACTCTCCCCTACTGTTTGTACACGAGCCTAGCACAATGGGACGTCAAGCCGCATTGTGCGCATTAGACACAACTGTAAAATCATTATAGTCTACACATTAATGTTCTCTTTCTTTGGCTCCTTACTATTCTTGCACCTTCTCCTCTACAAAACTTCTAGCTGAATGTTCTCCACGAAACAAGAGACTGTGTCGGTAAATATGAACTATGCAGACTCTGAAATCTGCCAGCAAAGCATACATGATAATTAAACATTAGCAGATGTGTGATATTTGCTAACTAGGCCTTAAACATCAGTATATCCTGGGTTATGCTCTGCACTCCTCAGGCTATTTATTAAAACATAGTGATAGTAAATGTTTACCTATTTTGACTTTTTTTTTTTATTTAATTTTAGTTTTAAATGTTTAACCTCTCTCTGGATTAAAATGATTCCTATGATGCCAAAGTATGGAAAATAAAAGAAATTTGCTCCTTACTGTTCAAAATGAAATATCATCTCAGCTTCCAGTAGAAGTCATGGCTGCTTTTTAGCATCTTTGAGCCTGACATCAGTTTTGGATGCAACTAAATGCCAACTATCCCGATAAACATGTACACTACCAGCTGTGGCTCCATCTGCTCAACTAAACATTTTCACACCAAATCCGTCGGGGAAAAAAATATATTGTTTTTGGAGTTGGTTTGTAACAACTGAAATATTAAAATCTTAACTCCAGGTGGCCCTTCACTTTCCTATTCCTCTGATGAATATATTTAGGAGAAAACAAAGCCTATTTATAGTTTGCCTCAAACTCAAAAAAATCCAAAGGAAAAAATTTGGTTTGTGTGTGTGTATGTGTGTGTGGGGGGAAATAGATAAAGGAAACAGAAATCCAAAGCTGATGAAACTTCAGCCCATTCTCTTCTAAAGCCCCTGCCAAAGCCTACGTGAGTGCAAGAACCGACGGCTTCACAGCAGCAGATACAAGCAGCCCCCTCGACCCATCCCACCCTGACGATGAGCGGTGCCACCCCTCAGGCAGGCAAGGGCAGCGTCTTTGTCAGGCTGTTCCCAAAGTGCTTCGGTTTTCAAGTCAAAGTTGAAACCAGTATGAGAGCTGCAGTGGTTTAGAGCCTTTTTGTGAAAGCAAAAGATGCCCCTCTCATGGGAGTGGGGATACCTATAGAAGTAGTAAAGCCTGACTTTAGTAGGAGAAGCCAGTTATCTTTATTAACATGAATAATGTGAATTGACTTCCTAATATACAACACACTGATGCAATAGCTATGTACATACTTTTGTACAACTCAGAGGCCAAACTCACTACTGTTATTATCTCCTTTTTGCCTTTGAATATTCAGATAAGGTAAGGCAACATCATGAACCTGGCTCTAGTCTGAGCTGCTAAAATCACATAAAAAAAGTCCAGTGCATTAACAAGAGGCCATCAGGAACAGTAACTGACACTGTGTTAAGACAATAATCTTAATATACCAAGTCTGAGCAAGGATCAAGTTTTAAATTATATTAAGCCAGTGTCTTTCACTTTTCACTGCCTTGCTGCTAATCCAAGAGGAGATACAGAGCAGCCCAAAATCTATCAAGGTAAGACTCTGAGCAGGTACTGTGAAAGAGATTGCACAATGGAAAAGACTAATCCCAGCCACAAGAAGCTCAAATACATGTATATATATTCCTTTTCCTGCTATACCTGCCACTGCCTGTACCCTGCTCCTTCTGAGACTCCTTGAAGGCACATGCCAGAGTTCTGAGATAACTGTGCACCTTCATGAACAACAGATTGAAAATAATGGATACCAAATCCAAATGACTTGAGTGATCAGATGATTCAGAATGGCATTTGTTTTGTAGAGTGTCATCTTAAAAGTAAAAACAGAACAACTCCTCATCCCCAGCCGGGAATTTCAAACACTTGGAATAATATAAGAAGTAGAAAATCAGCAAGATAATGGGTGAATAGAGTGTGGTTTGGGTTAAAATTCAAAGACATCCTATCAGAAACTTAAGAGGGATGACAAGGTCTGATGCTTCTGTAACTTATGTTAATGAAAACCACGAGTAATGTTTTTGAAGTTAATGGAGTTATGCCAAAATTTTCATAGTAAAGAGAGATTAGACCCATTTTGATATGAAACACTCCTTGACAACTGAAAACATTTCTGTTTAAAAAAGATTAATTGTATTTTGGATATTATACCTTATTCTGTTCTATTAAATACATTTATTTCAAAAATGAATGACAAAATATTTTTCTACAGCTAATAATTTCTTCTAATTAAAAAATGCACAGAAGTATGTTCTAAGTAGATGCAGCAAGATATTAACAATTTAGACTCTTAATTAAGAGACTTCTGAACTTTCTTGATACAGTATTCTTGTGATATCAGATTTCTTTCTAAGTTTACTCTTACTACAAAGCTATAGTAGATAGAAAATCCAGAAAGTTTTTCTAAATGCTGAAATTAAATAACACAAATGAAAATAGTCATGAGAAAGGGATCCAAATTCTGGGTAAAACTCAGGTCCACATATTTTATCACTTCTGTTTCACTTAACACTGCCTTGCCAATCTGCACTAAAATAAATACAAAAAATGGAATAGAAATAGGAATAGAGTTTTAGCTGGAAAATTGTATTATATTGAATAATTTTATCATCTAACAGTTCTTATTGGTTAATATGATTAAAGTCTGAAAAATACATGTCTATCTTTCTTTCCCTTCAAGTTCTTTATTCAGGAAACAATTACACAGAATCTCAATAATTTGTGAGAGATTGAAGCTGCATGAATAAGCTAAATATTATGTAGTTGTATGCGGAGGTACAACACATATATAATCCACTTCATCAACTTCTGCATTTTGAGATTCTCCAAGAGAAGTACTATTATCATCACACAGAGAATACTGAACAGTGGAACACGAAACTGTACTTTACAAAAACAAAATACATCTCCCTCAGTTATGAATAATAAAAGTGAGATCAGTATTCAGAATTGTGTATAAAGAGATGGTGTTTTCTGTTGTTCAGTAGCCAGCATCTCTGTAACAGTGATGAATAATATTCAGAAAAAATAGGCTGTAACTTTTATTTTATTATTTTATTATTATCTGAAGCTATATATTAGCTTCAGTGTAGATATTGCACTGTTGTCTATGTCTGTGATTTATGACAAAACAAAAAGTAGTCTAGCATCTTCTTCAGAAGAAAAGCTTATGAACTATATAATCCAACAAGTTCTTACAATAATGATTTCCAGTCTCTATATTCACATGCTATAATCTGACATAGTTTCACTGGAGTCCTTTGAGCTGAACTCATTTATAAAGCTGAGGATATTTACAATGATATCAAATGTACAAATATGAATATTAAAAGTTCACATATTTTTTTTTCTGTCAAACATCCATAATCTAGATTGTTCTCTCAAGATATGAGCACCAAATTGTATAGTAGCATGCATTCCTACCACTAGTACAAAAACTAACATTACTACACCATCAGTTACAGTTTTCTCATTCTTTCTCAAGGAGTTGAAAAAATAGTAACAGAACATCTAAGCTAGGAAGTATCTTTTTGTTTTAACTATGTATCTTTCTGTGTAACTGTATAAAGATAGAGGCAAGCCCAAGAAATCTTTATCACACAGGGAAATATGGTACTATTTTGAAAGCCATCAGATCCTTTGGGAATTAATTTCAGAGGCTTTGGTGCAACCTGTAATGCTGTTCTCTCTTTCCTACAGATAAGCCTTATATTTACTGTGAGGAAATCTACTGGAGGACTTCCAGCAGTGAAGCTATCACACACGGGAGCTTGAGATAGCCTTTGAGATATCTGGGCCCAGGCCAGAGAGTCTTGAAGATAACGGTGGAGGCTGAAGTTAAGCCTAATTCTCTGAAAAGCCAGTGTAAGGCAGTCTGATGTGCTCATGGTACTCTGAGTTGCTGCAACCTTTTGTACTAGATAAGGTTCCCTAACCAGCGAGGGCTTTATGCTCAGGTATACTGTGTTGCTCTGATCCAAGGGAGAGGCAATAAATGGATGAATAACTGCAGCTGGTTCAACATCCTTCAGGATGAGATAGAGTTTCTTATCCAAACAGGAAAAGCAGCTTTATTTACAGGTGTTGCAATGTGGGACCTTTACTGTCAACACGCAATACAAAACTGCTCCTAAATTATGGACCGTGGCAATCAAAAGAGGCTGTAATATCTTTAACTATAAGCTATTGTACTGGGCCTGGAATGACATTCACTGACATTTCTTCTTCTTCTGACCAGAACCACCTCTCTCTCATTTGGGTATTTGGTTTCAACCAACTGTTGTTCACTTCTGAGCCTTGTTTTTGCAATCACTTTCCATCACAGTGGATCTGGAAGAGTTATAGGTCATGAACTATAAATGGAAATGCGTATGACCTGCGTATAAACATACCATCTGACTCATATACATAGTAGGTAGATATAGATGCAAAAGAGGACTAGCAATAAAACTGATTCTTGAAGGACATCAGAATGGAGAGCAGAAAGGCAGCTCGTTGGATGTGTTTATCTGGGAAGAATGCCAACCATCTGAGTGTATTAATTTGGACCCTGTTACCTCTCTTAAGAAAGTAAGAAAGTACTATCTCATCATCAACAGTGTTAAATGACTCAGACATGTCCAAAGGGATCAGAATAGATGCCTGTCCTCACTCCACTGACAGGAGTAGATTACCTATTATACATGCCACTAAAGCCATTTCATGCCCTGTTTTAAATCTGGATTGTGCTGGATCTAGAATTTTATCTTAATTTAGTTAATGCAGTTGGCCTTTGGCTAGCTTCTCTATGAGCTTGCAAAGAGTTTTGCAATTATTGTGTGTCTGTATATGGGGACAAAGAAAGATGATTACAGTTACCTCTAGGGTGAAATGTGGAAACTGTTACAGAACACATGGAAACGTTACACAAAGGTTTGGGACAGGAAATGAATACCTTATCCAACTGAAGCTACAGGGGAATGACAGGGATGTGAGATATAATTACTCAAACAACAGTTTGGGACACTTAGGTTAACACCTCTCCTCTTGCAAATTATGCCAAGGCTACAGCTGACAAGACTTCAGTTTTATGTCTCATTTAAAAAGCATAAAATCCAATGACATTTTTTTTTTCTTTCCACAGAGAATGATGGGTTCAACATAATATGGTAAAAGAGAAATATCTTCTGAATCCTTCTTACCATTTCTCTCAACAACTGGATTCTCACCGCAGGTATTCATTCAAGTAGTCACCCAATATAACCCTCCTCAGTTAGAGATGTGAAGAGACAACAGCCTAAGGTGCTATAGCTACAGACCAGGTGTGAGTCAAACATTTGCATAACTTTTAATCAGAGAAGACTTAGTCTTGCCAAATAATGAATTACTTAATAACATACAGTGAAGTAAACATTAGAGAATTCATACTGGAAAAGTTCTAGTTGTTACTTTAAGTTTAAACAAGGGTGCTAAGTAGAAGAATGTAGGTTATTAAAACTCATATGTATATGCACACACACACACACACACACACACGCACACACACAAGAATCAATTTTATAGTGTTCAAAAGCTGTACAAAAACTAATATGCTTAGTGGGATTTTACTGATCTTTCAAGTGTGATAGATCAATCAGTTAAAGAGAGGACAAAAGAATTAAAAAGACAGCAATGTTTTAAACTACTTCATTTCAGAACTCTCTTTTTTGAAAAAATAACTATGATTAGCAGATAGAACTCTATTTCCTTTTCTAATTAAGTTTCAGAAATGATATACAATAAAAATAAAGATACAGTCATACACAAGCAATTCATATCAATATGTGAATTTTCAGAAGCAGCTTCTGCTTTTCAGTTCCTTGTTTTTGCACCTAAAAACATGATTTTCAGGTATGCTAAAGGCCTACAAGTCCAGTGGCACTTTTAAATTATGCACTCAGACGCAAGGATCCTGGCAGGTGCCTGCTTTTTCTATGCCTGAGACCTGCATGATTTCTCAGCGCAAGGGTAACTTGTTCTGTAGCCACAGCTTCTTGCCAGAGTCTTTGAAAGGAACAGTTCCCCACAGTAATCACTGCTGAAAATCAGGCCACAGGTATTAGTCAGTGGACATCCAGCATTTAAAGCATTCAGAGAAAATGGATTTTGAAACTTTGGTCATATTTCTACATCATTGGGCAATTATGTCATGACTTAATTAATAATCACTGTAACTTTACAGACCCTCCTCTAGGAGTTCCATGCCATAGAGCAAGTTAATGACCCGTTGCAAAGTACCTCCCTATAATAGCATTCAAAATTGCATTTTAGCACCTCCATTATGAATGATAGGCTTCCTCTTTCATTGCCAGCAAGATGCGGAATCATTAGCAGTGCAACATATGAAAGCAGAAGCTTTTCAGGCATTAGACATGTAACATTAACAGAGCTAGGATAAACACAATTTTCCAAAGAGGCTCTTAAACTTGGACACTACAAAAGACTATACTATTATTAATCTCTCTAGCAGAAAACTCTAATATTGTCGAGTTCCTGCATAGTGAATAAGGGAAAACTTGTTTAAAATAAATCAGAAGTTACCGTTAAAAATCTTACATTTTGTTTTCAATGAGGTATAATATAACTATTTTTTTCATATTTTAAGTTATCTAACTGTAGCACAGATACATAATCAAATGAAATGTCCTCCCACACATTATTAAAAAAAAATGTTTTGAGGAAAAATGGTGAAGTCAGAATACAGTCAAATATACTTTTAGAATCAGCAAGGCAGAATTTACAGATAATAAAAGGTTAACAGATGTAACCTTCATTTAAAAATAAACAAACCAATGATAAGTTTTTGCTCTCCTTCTAAATTTACATTGTCCAATAAAACAGCACATACTCTATGTTGTATCAGTCTCGACATCAATATTAAAACAGCTATATAAACTGCCATAATTGTTTATATATCCTTTCCAGCAGTTTCAATGGGAACAGTGTCCTGCTTGTTTCTCCCTACATGCAGCTATTCCATCATCTCCAGTTCGCATATAATTTACTAAACTTTTCTGGTCTCAGCAACTGTTGTCTCTGGACAGGATTTCAGGCTCTCAATCTCACATATAGTGCAGCACTCAAGTAAAGGCTGAAGGAAAGGAGCTATATTTTTGGCTAACTAGCTCCCATAGCTTTTCACGCAGCATGCTTCTTCTGAACCCTTCTGTGGCACCTGACTTTCCACATGCCACATACAGAGGGAGTTGAGGCAAAATTTCATATTAATCTTGATCTCTTTCATTAATTATGGGCTGCTGATGAAACACTCCTGTTCTTCCCTGTGCTCATAACCACATTTCCCTGCCATATCCTTTACATCAGATCTAGGAACGAAGGAACCACAATCAAGCGTAACAGGAAACTGCTCCTTTACCTACTTAACACTGAAGACTGGATTATGAACAAGGGCCCCACCATTTAGGTCCTTCCAGGAACTTTGTATCTCTTCTTTTTCACCTATATAATGGAGTCAATTTGAACTTCCGTAAGCAGAATTAAACTCTCTGCTTAGGTTTTCTCTAAGCTCTCCTGGGATCCTGATGCAAAAGTAATACAATGGAGTTTGGTTTCGGTGGAGTCCATGCTTTACCCATACTGAAGACTGTAAGACAGTTGGTATTTTTTTGTTTTGTTTTTGTTTTCTAAGTGTCCAACTTTGTGCTTTTTTAGAAGCAAATCATTTAGTGAAACTCGATATAAGACATAAGACATTTATTAAGTAATTGACATATTATTAAGCTTCTAGTTTCAAAATTCTCTTCATTTTTTCCTTGTCATTCTCTTCATTCTCCAGCTGAAGAAAACAAAGCAATGACAATAATACAGCAGCTTATCCCATAAAAGTGAAAAAAAATATATTTTGAACTCTTATAGGAGTCTGAGTCTCTTGTATTTTATTCTCACAGTTAATCTCTACAGATATTACATATATTAAATTTACACTAGAGTCATATCTATTTTGAGCTGCTCTGTTATACATATGTTCATGACAATAGAAAAAAACCAAAAACAACACAAGAAATGTTTCATGTGCTGAGGACGTTAGAGTGGTTCTAGTTTAATTTGCAACCTTTCATCCAAATCCAACTGCTTTGATATTTTGCAGCAAGAGAGTCTGATAATGCTTCAAATTGTAACTTCTAACACTACGTATTTTTAGCCACTGTAACACTTTTAATCATCCTATATTAATTATTTTTTTTTCTAAATGGATTCAATAATATAATTAGTGTCTATAGTCACCTAACATAATCATTTAGTGAGAGGTTAAAATACATTTTTAAATGGTAATTTTAGATGTTTTTATTGTGAAATTACATTTGGGATGATTCAGCCCAATAATCTATCAATCTTTATAAAATATTTCTGGCCATATTTTCCAACACAGTTTGTAATAAAGTGCAATCAGTGGGAAGCAGTGACTGTGAGCAGTTTCATGTCTACAATTTCTAGAGTACAATTAGTATTCTAACTGGAAGTGGATATGTGAAAAATTATGACTCAAAAATGAAAACTCTCAGAGAATCCCCTTGAAAAAAAAGGTTTAAAAAGGTGAGGCAAAACCTGTTCTTGGATTTTTAGTATTTTGCATATGTGCAAATAATAATTACTGATGTCTATAAAGTCATTAATGATATTGTTAAAACAGAAAATAATACTACTTACAATTGAAGAAATTAAAAAAAAAAAAGAAAGAAAGAAAGAAAAAAGTTTTCCCTACATACTTCAAGGTTAAAAGAGTAATGTATTCATACGGGTCCCTGATGATCGAGGTAGGATTAACATATTTTCACCTTCACTAATAGAACTGCTTTAGTAAAAAATACTTTGTTCTTCACTGTCATGATGCATGGCTCGTATTTAGAAATCTGACAGTTTAGGAGTGCATTGTGGCATTACATTAAATTGAGTACATTTTTATACTGCATTGGAAAAGGTAGAGATCACAAATTCTTTTTTTTTTTTTTTTCCTCTTCTTCTTCTTTTTTTTTTTTTTTTAATAATATGGTGGTAAAAATTTTGGAAAAAGTGGTATTTACCAGACTGGTAAGTTCCATTCACTCTATTCCCCCTCCCCCGAAAAAAAAAAAAAAAAAAAAAAAGGAAGAAATAAGTCTTTATTTCGAATATAAATCTTAACTGCTTTACAAGAATATAGACTATAATAATTGCTAGAGGAATAGGTTAAAACCTACAAAACCTATACAACTAGAATAAGAGTAATTTTGAAAAGCCTTGGAATTTCACCTATAATTGGACTACGATGTGTCAACATTTGAATGATAACAGTAAAGCTAAGTAATTGTAAATGCTTTACCAAACACCATCAGTGAGATGAGGAAGGAAGGAAACAGAATAGGCAAGGAGAGGGCCTTGAGAAGGGAAAAGAGAGAGGACGAGAAATATATGATGGAAGCTTCATGTTAGGACACACATTTGCAAATGCTCCTGACTCCCATGGTGACAGAATAGCACAAAGTTTGATTGAAGCCCTTGAAATATGGAAGGGGTATTTATTTAAAAGTTGTATCTATTTTTAATAAATGATTGAGATTGTTCTAAAATAAAGCCAGCTACACCGTACGTGTTGCTAGTATACTGTCCAAATCCCCAAAATGTCTTTCCCCTCAACAAAAAGTCAAAGGATATTTCTTAAATACTTTATCAATTGACATTTTTCCCTTTAACAGTGCACTAAAGTTTCTCAAAACTGGGAAGAATAAAGAAAACACCCTCTCAAGCTCCCACTTCCCCAGTAAGATGCATTTACATTGCACAACAGAGAAGAAAAGCAAAATGGTAGTGTTTGGGCAGAACACAGGAACCTACATGGGAGCCTGGGAGTCCCTTTAGCACAGAAGCCACAGGTTGCACACCATAAGCTTCAGCTCAGCATTTCAGCTTCTCTCTTCCTGTATAGTCAGCTCAGCAAAAAGTACCAGTAACATAGGGCAGCACAGTAGAAAAGAACCCACAGCATCATGCTGGAAATATCTCAGGCAGGATGCTGGCTATGAGAGAGTTTGGAAAAGGAATCAGATTAATAAGGTTTGATAGTGCTCCCTTTATTCAATACCATCTGCAGCTGCGGGAAACTGTCCTTACTGTTTGTCTGTCAGACTTATTCTGTGGCTACCTCTTTATTAAGGGTCTAAATTCGCTGAAGGTCTGTGGTTTTATTTCTGGATTACAAGTGACTTTTTAACCGCATTCCAAATCAAAATAAAAATAATAAAATTGGTCCCAAAAGTTTAGTATCTTCTGCTGTTCTTTACACTGACTGTTCTGATCTTATACGACTCTCAGATATAAAATTGCCCGTCCTTGGATCACTGCAACAGAAGCTAAGAAAACTTATGCTTGTATGTGTTGCACTTTAATGATTGTTGTAATGTGGCAGAAAGGTGACACCTAAGTTTTAGAACACTTACAATATAAAACAACCCTAAGATCTTTCCACACGAAAGATAAAGAGTAATGGTGCTGGTCTCCATAAAATTATTCCTCTCATTTGGAGTATTGAGGTGAGAAAAAACATGAGCCATGACAGAGCACTTTAATGTGACCAATCTTGTTATTTTAGAGTACTGGGCGAACAGCTTATTAACTGCAATAAGAACCAGATCTTCCCAGGTGCAATTAGGGAATGCATCATTGCCACGGTTTAAAAAAATGCTATATTAAAGACCTGCTTTAGTCCCATGGGAGACTTACCTAGAACAGTACAGAAAGATTCACAAGGGTTAGGTTGCCAAAAAAATGTCAGTGATTAGTGATCAAAAGCAAAGTTCCGGCAAGAAAAGCTAGTTCAAGAAGGTCACAATCTTAGGATTTTTTAGTAAGCAAAATACATTATTAAAAGTCCTAAAGGGCTAATCCTGCTAGCTGAATGTTCTTTGAGTATGTGGAGATGCCTGGAGAGACTTTTATTCTTCCCCACATGTGAGACTAGTAGCAACTCCAGCAGAACTGCTGGAGATCGAAGCTTCCTTTGATAGCTGATCTCATGTTGGACAGTCCTGTTTACAACCTCTCTTGCATTATAGGTCCCACTGAAAATCTGAAGGGACAGAAGTCTGTCAAGGGACTTCTACAGGAATTCCAGTCAAGAAGAGTTGGCCATTATTGAGTAGGGAAGATCAACAGCTGTAGATTAACATGAAAACAAGTCCCTAATTATTCATTTTAACAGGAAAAGAAGAAAAAATGCAGAAAGATAGATAATTTTAAGATATCTTAGTACTTTCATAGCCACTATCAAAACAGCATTTGAACAGCCACTACAGCCACTAATGGATTTTTTCTTCACAATGCTCCTTTGATGCAAGGAAGTCCTATTGTCCTCATTCTTCACATGAAGAACAGCAGCCCAGAGAGATTAAGTCATTTATCCAAAGTAACACAAGATGCTTATAGGACTGACTACGTAATTTATCATGGATTTCCTGAGTCCCAGTTCAGTGCCTTAACCAGCAGACCGTTCTTGTCTTCTCAACAGATAGAGCCATTGTAGAGTACCTTAAATGCTCTCTCAAAATGGCTTTCTTATATACTTTTTGCTTGGTCATCATTTTAAAAGAGTTGTTAAAGCAACAGAATATGTGAAAGCACTTTGCATGTTGTCTCAGGATAAGCTGTGAAACTTGGGAACATAAATATTTTTTAGATCAAACATTATCTTTCTCTGTAAAGTTAGCAGTAAAGCTAAAGCTTGGCAGCTTGGTAGTTGGTGGAGACCCTTCAAGTTCTGAAAGTGATCATGCTTCAATAAAGTCCTTTCTGGGGTTTTTTTTGAAGGCTTTTTATATTTCTGTGACATAAAAGAGTTACCATACCAGCAGCATAGAAATCTGAATATATGATAGGAGCCATTCTTTAAATACCAAAATATGTTCTTTCCTGGTTAAATGCAGGAAAAACTGAAGAGATTAGGTTATCATTTGGTAACAGATAAATAACTAAAAGCTATTCTTGGGTGATTTTTCTGTCTTACATTCAATGAATGCATTCAATCTGAATGGTTCACTAAGAAGTAATTAAAATGCATATTAATTATGTTTTATTTTAATTTGCTGGACATCAGCACATTTCAATGCTTTTTTCAGTCATGTAATTCAGGCTGCAGGAGCATCCATGGGACTGATAGTCATTGTTCTAGCACACTAGGACAGTGTCTATCTCTAAAGATTTAAGTTAATTAAGATATTATATTTAAAGAATAATCTGATGAAGGTTATTGCACTGTAGAACTACTGAAGTTCTGTCTTTATCCAGAGAATGCATACAGCACACATCAAGAACTTAAAACTTTCCAGATACTACCTGAAAGGATCACGACCAAGAAGGAGTGAAAAGTGTACCAGGTCAGGCTCCTTTAATCTTACTTTCTCTTTTGGGTGACTGCCAAAAGCAGTGCTTATGATGATGTTTATGAAAAGGAAAATGAACTGAGATCATCATTTAAATTCCACACAGTTCACAAACAACTTTCATATGGTATCAATTTTTGATCCCTGCTTCAGTTGACTGAATTTGAATTGGTGACCTAAAGGTGAAAGATTTGGTGTTCCAGTATCAATCTCCATACTATTCAGTGTTTCCTTTTTCTGAAGTTCAAAGTGGTAGAAGCAAAAGTTGTATTGCCAAACACTGTTAGCTCTACTTCTCACCCAGTTAAATATTTATTTTCAGATTGTTTTCTCTTAAAACATTTCTAGACATAAGCCACAATTATACTAATATTTCTCACATAGAGAGAATTTATGTACCTCTTTTACATAAAAAAGAACATTTTAGCCAGATAATCTTCCTTTTTTATGTGAAAGAAGTCTTGCAAACTGTAAAGAAAAAGTGGTGTTCACTTGCACCTTTGTAAAACTGCCTATTTCAATGGTTTGATGTTAAAGGTATCAAAGACCCTGGTTCAGCTAACTTAAAATGATGATAACCAGAAAAAAAATGGTATTAAGATTTGAGTATTTCATTCACAATTTTTCATACTTTTTAAATACAACTGAATTTTTTTCTAAGCCTACAATTCTGTTCTATATTCAGAACATGACACTTAACTCAGACACTTGTTCTTACCAGTTTCAGCAATAAATCAAGTAAATATATTTTTTTCATAGTGTAGAAAACAGACCTGTAAAAATTTCAGGAGCTTTCAAACAGAATTTGGTTTCTTCCAAACTCAGAACTATTGGGGTTCAAATTCCCCTAACTTGTAAAAATACCCTTTCTTGGGTGGGGGGGGGGGAAGAGAAGGAATTGAGAGGAATCACAAAAGAAAAGCACTTTCAAGAGATTACAAGAAATTTCCAAAATAGATACAACGTGTAGACAACTAAATGAAAGAATCTTACTACGCTATTATTTGCTTTTGTGCATTAAGATGCTATTTTTTGCTTAGCTTTCCAAATTCCTTAACTCTTCTCCATTTTTAGGAAGACATAAATGAGAAAAAAGAATAACCTCTCCCACAAATGTATTAACATGTCAGTTCAACAGGACATTTTTAAAGGTCTATTTTTCACCCACAGAGGAATGAAACTCAAACTTGAATATAATTGCAAATCCCTAATCTCAGATTGGGAGGAAGAATACTAATTTGCCCTCTTTAATGCATCAGTTCTACAGAGTAATCCTTTGGCAGACAGAATTCACAACTATGAAAGATATATATTATTCAAGGTCTAAAAAATATTATTTTATTTTCTATACCTAGTTTCACAACCTCATAACTATTTCTTCAAATACTAAGTAACGTTTGGGATCTGTGCTCTTTTTTTTTTTTTTTTTGTATCAGCCATTTGCTATGACTGCCCTTTTCTGCTTTATGTTGCACAAGCCTCAACAATGTCAACCAAAGCAATCAGACCACAACACTCTACGTTCTTACACACTACCAAAAAAAAAAAAAAAAAAAAAAAGAGAGAGAGAGAGAGATTAAGAAAGAACCTGAGGGACCCAAAATTTGTTTCATGGCCTATTTGGTTTAACAACAGACCCAATGCCCATTCAAGCACATATAATTCAGAAGGCCTGCCTGCCAGCAATAAAGACTGAAATTGGATACTTTGTGAGATTAATTACCTAGATAGGACATGATAATGCTAGTCAAATGGGAAGGTAATTAAAGTGCACCTCCCATGAAAATTATTCATTGCTGATGGATCAGGTGACAGATAAATCAAAAGGCACTTAAAAAAAGCTACAGGTTAACTTGTGGAAGGCCTTTCCTCCCTGGAAGTCACAGCAACTGCAGCTCTCGAATGCGATTCCATGGAGCTGTTCCCATCAAGAGACAAAAGGCAGGACTGTAACGCAACCGCTGAGAACGAGGAACCAGTAGAAAAATTATCAGCATTGTGCCTGCAGACAAAGGGGCAGCTAGAGTGGAACCAGTTGGCTGGCAGCTCTCAGATTAAGTCTATCGCTCTGCTTTTATGCCATCAAGGGGTATCGCAGCCGTAAAAGGCAGCAAGTGATGAATTAATAAGTTGACTAGTCCCCCGGGTGCAATCCTTATAGATGGAGGACATGCTGTGGTAATCAAACAGGGTTGTAAATTGTGTACATTGAGTGGCACAAAATGCGTCTCACTTCATCACTGTTAAGTCAAGACTTCCGGAATTTGTCATTAACTCTTTGGCTTCAATATATTTACTTAAACAGAAAAAGTAAGAGAAAGAGCTTAAAATAACAAAGGGCAACTGATATTACCCAGTGGGATATACATTCGAATGAAGATCACTGACTCTTACTTTCTACAGCTACAGGGGTCAGACTGCACTCCTCCTGCACCAAAGCTCCCCCTGAGATGTACTGAAGAAGTTGAAAATCTTCAGCTAAATGCATTTCTAAACACAGAAAAAAACAGGATCAAGTCATATTTTATAGATAGCTTGTGCAAATTCCTAACTATTTATTCCCTCCTTGAAAAAACAAGGCTATTTACATATGTAAAGATTTCCCAGATCCTAGATTTTTATAGAAAAAAAAATACTTGTACTTTGGATTTAAAAACTGTTTATTAAAAGATTGTGAAAATGGATAATTGAATAACTATCTTTTTTCCTCGGGAGTTTTTTTTTTTTTTTTTTTTTTTTTTTTGGCAGGGGTGGGGTCTTTATATTCCAATTTATGAGATTAAGATAGTTTTATCTTTAATGATCAATAACAGCCACAACAGAACCATTTTCAGGAATTTGGAAATCCACTGGGGTTAACGAAAAACTTACTACTGTCTTTGAATTAGATCAGGCAAGAATGCAAAAGTCTTGAAATGGTCTATTTAGTTTCTTCTCCCCAAAAATATTAGAAGCTGCCCCACATCTTGAACAATAGGTTTTCTTTCTGCATGTTTCATAAATAAACATATTCTAAACTATTTTTCTGAGTCCTCTGAATGTGTTTCCCTTCCCTATGCTTCATAGTGGATAGTGAAAATGAAAGTTTAAATGAGCACTGAAACCGATGTTCAAAAATATGAATTCCAATTTGCAACTCTTTTCACAAGCTCTTTCATACAAGTCCTTTGACATTTTAGAGAATCTCTTCTGATGAAGATCATTAGCAGGGGAGAAATAACTGATTTCACTGTAATTGAAAATCTGCTATTTTGTCTTCTCCTTATTTATTTGTAAGTTATTACCTTTGATGCACTCATATCTTGGAAAATATGTAAATTACCTCTGGACAATTCTGAAGAGATAGACAGAAGTCAAAACACTGATAAAAATAAAAATACAGACTTAAGAAACATTAATAGTATTAATATAAAAAAAGACTTTAAAATATACCGTATTTTGATCTTCATTTGAATTATCTGAAAAAAAATACATTAAATTTGATGATTTGTATCCTTATGGTAAACATATGCTGCAATGTGTCATTTTAAACAGTATTCTTCCATATTAAGAAATATGGTGAAAAGATGAGCCTATTGCACTGTTAGGATTTTGTTTCATTACAGACTAGAAAGGTGAATTGTACTCTATTTTTTCCAGTATAAATATTCCAGCTACCTTCCTATATGTAAGAGTTGTATGACAATGTTCCCTTTCTCTTTTTGATGTTTAAACTGCAGATTTAAAAATGCTTATATCTGTATGTCTGTACTTTTGTTCATGTACATAGATTATTATTAACAGAGTCAGCTGGATTCAGTACTGCTTTCCAGGAGGTGTTACTGACTCATTCGCAAAACTCTGGAAAGGGATGAAGATGTCATTTAAGCAAGTTCAGTCCTTCCTCTCAAAAAGATGTTATCAGTTAGTAGTCATGTGCACTTGTTGCTATTGCTAAAGATCTGTCAGTAATAAAGAGTTCCTGCCTACGTCTCCCAGTTCTCCGTCCCATGCTCAAAGCTCATACGGGACCAATAAGACTCAGCAAGGCTGTGGTGTTTGCAACATGCAGATGACATATCTTGCAAAACTCTGGAAATGTAGTTCAGGACCTCAACCATTTCCTAGCTGAGGGTGGATTATAGACAAAAGAACAAATTCAGCTGGACAAGATGGTGTCTCAAGGAGCAAGCAATGGATAGAAAGAGTAACCCTATTTCAAAAACAGAATTTCTGACACTGGCCATTACTGTTCCCAGTTTGGTAAAATATTCTCTATCCACATGAGTTTATACAATCATGTCACACAAAGAGACCGGTTAGCTGTTTACCATCTGGACCAGAGTTGACAGCTGTGGTATCTTCCTCAGTAAAGGAATTTTGCCTATTTTATCCACAGTTTTGTTACTTTGAGATTAGCCTATTACAATGTTTTCAGGAAGTCACATTTTATACTCCTCTTAGGTTAAATATACATATATATGTTCCAGCAAACTAAATACACTGTTAATTCATTAGCATGGTTAGCTAGTTGGACACAGCTCTGTCCCAGCTAGAGGTATTCCAGGTTAGAACAGGCCAAGAAATGTCCCCGGCAAGCAACCTCAACGCTTTGTCACATGAATGATTGTAGCTTTGTGAGTGTGAGCTGTGCTATGCCAGCGACAGAGAGCGGGCCCGGTCCCTTTCACGTAGCTTTTGTAAACTGGGAACACAGCATCAGCTTCTTCAGGGTCTCACTGCCTTTTACGCTAGTATCCAAGAATTTCAGGTATTGTTTTTTAGCTATCTGTTGTTAAACGGGATGAGACTTGTCTGTGTGAGAGATCACCCCCATCTCCATACCACTGCAGTATTCAGCAGAGGCGTGACAGGTATTTTTCTCGTTGGCGTCTAGAAATCACTCTCCAAGGCACCATGAATGTAGTAATATTCTGGGAACCTGGGGTACCTGCTAGGGCAAAGGTGGAGAAACTGCTCCCTGGAGGATGGTGAGAGAGTTCACTTACACTGATTTATCACTCATGGAAGGTTATCTGTTTGTAATTATCCTGTGCCACTGGATGGCTGAGTTAATTTACTACTTTCAGACAAAAGTATATAACACCGATGGGTGGTCATTGATGTTTTGTTGTAGTTAAGATAAACTGTAAGGCATCTACAGTCATCTTAATGGGAGCTATTGACTGATATTAAAATAAAAAGAAAGTATGGAACAAATATTTTGTTTGTAAGGTACTCATACATTAATACTAAAAGACTACAATCAAATGAAATATCCTTATTTTAAAACACACCTATCTATATATGGATAGGGGGTAGGTTTAACTCAGTTGGTTAGAGCGTGGTACTGTTAATGTCAGGGTCAGGGGTTAGATCCCCATATGGGCTACGCTGAGGGCTGGACTAGATGATCTCCAGAGGTCCCTTCCAACCTTACCATTCTATGATTCTATGATATGCCCACAAAACACCTCAGTTAATACAGTCAATAGTAAAAGGCCTCATAGTCTTAATAACATGAACTACTAATAAGGCTAGAAAATTCTTCTAAGGAGTTTTAAAATACTAAGGACAAGAAATTATGATTTCTAGTTTTGCTCATTTGTTAAAAAGAAATTTCTAAATATTTATTATTAACATTGTGGCAGAAATCAACGTGTGCATATGTATGTTTGGGAAGAGGGCATTCACGACATCTGGCTTTTGGATATTAATTTAGGTGTCTAAACAGGGAGGGTAATCTAAAGCTTCCTCTATAATTAAGGACGAGACAATACACAACTCCTACATTTGGCTCCCGCTCTGAATCGCTCCCTAAAGAAAACTATCAATCTCTGCTGACTACAACAATGTAAATATCCACCAATATTTAAATGCTGAAGTTTAATGCCAACATCACAGAGTAGACTGTCGAGCCCTAAAATGTTTCATGTGATTAACTTCACACAATGAGAAGAGTAATGACACATCTCCCTCTTCCTTACTAGTAAAGCTGCAACACAAAAACAAAAAGAAAAAAACAAAAAAAAACTCAGGGTGAAATTTTGATCTCAGCTACACAAGGGAATATTTTTTAATAATTCCACAGAAGGTCCATAGAGACAGATCATTCGAGTATTGGCTCTGAAATATTAACGTCCAATTCCTCATTTCACAGGCATGATTAGAGGCTCTATGAACTTAAATAGGCTCTTTAGTGAAGTAAATGGCATTTCTCCATAAACACCAGGGTTTGCTAGCTCTGAATCCAGCCTGCTGACTCAGCTGCTGCTATCTGCAAAGAGCTTGGATACTGCAGAGAAAAATGAGCCTTCCATGATGTGTCAGGAAATAGAGTACTTTAAAAAGAGAAATACTTAGAGCCAGAAGAGGTCAAAAGGAGAGATGGTAGATACACTCATCAGCAGATATGAGAGAGAAGATACAGGAACTGAAGGGTCAGCTTCTGTAAATGCATGCATGCGAGTAGTAAGCCTGGATTCAATGGACAACTGTGCGCAACAAGCTCTTGAAACGTAGGTAGAAGTTTTGGACAATCGTTCCCAAAAAGGAAAGCTAAGAATTATAGTGACAGCACCTGATTGCTAAAGTCTTACAGCTCGTTTCAGAGAAAGCGATATCTAGCTTTCAAATTCTGAAAAATGTTCTAAAAGCATCTGCCCCTCTTTTTTTCCTCTCTCTTTGTACTAGTATACAGCAGAAAAAAAGATGAAGAAAGCTACTGCACTTCCAATATTAGACAATTACTAGAAGTTCTGTGAATATTTTTATGGTTTTCTGTGTTTACTCTCATGCAGAATTCCTCTAATGCCTAATACATGATTCAGCTCATTCAGTAAGGCATAGGTCTTCACTAGACTCTTAACTTCATGTACAAGCCTAAGACTTCAACCTTTCTGTGAAACAGTTAAAATTGGTCAAAGAATGTTGACCAAATTGTCCAACGAGATACACTTATAGCACACACACATAACCTAGTATGTTTAGAAAACCAAATTAAAGTAACCCTTTCTTAATTTGCATGTATTTAATACAAAAATGGTCTGAGTTGTATGACTTATGCTGCTTGCTATGTGTATTAGCTTGAAAACTAAAGTGAGCATATGAAAAATCCGCAAGTTATGGAGTTTAAACTACAGTTATTAAAGGCTGCTTTATTTTGTGGGTTGCAATCACAGGCTTAAATAGAAACAGAAACATAAAAAAGCAGTTTATAAGCTAGAATTTAGGACATTTGTGTTGGTCATACAATAAGAAGATTTCTGTGTCATTATCATAAGCACGACTTAGTTGACTTATGTTCACATGCAGATGCAGTTATGTAACACTTAGCTCAGACAAATGGCCCTGCTCTTGATCTTGGCTATTCTTCTGTAGTTAATGACCAAATATTGTTAAAAATTGGGACACTAATTATCTGATGTCGACACGTTATGGATAATTGAGAATTGCTCACTCTGACGCCATGCTAATTGTTTTTCACAGGTCTCCTTCTCTTGTCCTTGTGTCCTCAACCAGGCAAGCAGCTACAGGTTTATGCGTACATCTCTGTCACGTACTTTGTCACCGAACATACATCATCCTTTCTGGCTCATCCCCGATTAATTTCGCTGGCTAGCAGCAATTATCCCTCCCTTTGTGACTGACCTCCTGGTAAATGGAGTGCATGATGGCTAGGTAATTTTTTTTTTCCTGTGTATTTTAGCACTTAATTGATCCTTGTTGGCTGCCTACCATAGCATATACTAAACTTAAGCCATAAAATGGTGGAAATTGAAAGAAAGGGATAACCATATTTTAGAAACTGTAGTTGGCAGCTGTAAAAATCAAATCTTGATAATGTTCTCTCATTTACCCTATTACTTGGATCAGTTGGTTAAAGCTGCTAATGATCCTCTTGGATCAATGTCTTTTGCTTGTAGCTATAATTTACTGCATTGGTGGATTAGTACAGATGTTTTCATAGATAGCTCTGCATCATTCCACCAGATTGCTGTCTGCATCAAATTTGCTTCCATTCATCACTAACGAAGCAAAGAAAAAGATAATCAGCATCTACTATCTTAACATTAAGTATTGAACTCAGGATAACACTTTTATTGTTGTCAATTTGCATCTTTCAACCATGGCTTCCTCAGTAAATTGCCCTGAGAATTTCCCCTGGAAATAGATCCAATGACATATTTCGCCTGTATCAGGGAAAGACTACAGAAATGACAAACTGCACAAAATAGTTTACACACTAAACAGCAATAGATATCACTGTTAAATTAGGAAGGCATCCTATGCAATCAAGGCTGTTTCTATCACAAGCAAAGAAGAAACTGCATAGAGCAGCAAACTCTAAGAGATGGCAAAATCTGCCCACCCATATTAATTTCCTGTGCTGTTCTAGAGCCTGTAAAATCAGCTGCCACCTATGGAGATGTTATAGTGGAGACAATTATTGCTGTTAGGGAAGATGTCCCCCCTTCTTACTATCGCAGAAGCATCAGAAAGATCAAGCCCAGCTCTTTACTAGGTAAAAATGTGTTTTACCCTGATTTTTTTTTAACCCAGTTCAGATATCTTTCCCACTCTTGCCAGGTAGAAGTGAATCACTCATTCTTGCGCCATCAATACTTCTTATATTGCCAAAGGACCAGAGGCCAAAGGGAAGGATTCGTACTATTTAGTCAAAACTCTAATTTTCCTCCAAAAAAACCAAGATTGTTGGCTCATGCAACAAATAAAAAATAAACAAATGAATAAAAAATGATCTGTCCCTAAAAAGGAGTACCAGAATCTCTGACTCCATTTCAGGAGTCAGAACAGGAATAAAGCAGGCTGGAATTACATTGCCTTAAAATGCTGCACAAATCTACTTGGCGCCTCCTTCTAGACAGTTAATTACGATACTGAACTTCAACACCAAGTGGTGGAGTGGACCTTGCTTTAAGAAAGCTCTGGATCAAGGCATTCTTTGTCTCTTCTTGCAGTGTGTTTTTGGCATACAAACTACACTAGCTGTGAGATTCACCAGCCATTTATTAAACAGGCACTAGTGTGAGCAGTCTCTCCCATCTAGAAGTCTCAGATCTAGCTGTTCTATCATTAACGGAGAAACTTCTTTAGCACTCCTTGTATGAGCCATCTTTTCTCTTTTAAAGATTTCCATGGGAGTCATTACAGTGGGCTGGCTCTGTGCCATGCTAATCAAATCAAACGCTTCACCATGTAAAGTGTTACAGTTAAAGAATTTTATAATTTACCACATACAAGCTCAATTAGGATTTCAGAGATGAAAGTATTTATGCATTTGCAATAGTGTCTTTCAATAATGATGTTCATTTCCCATCTAAAAGCAACTGTGCACGCAGAAGGTTCTGTTTCTTTTCTTTTCTTTCCTTTTTTTCCCTCCTCCTAAGTAACAATGGGACACATTCTTCAAAAGATGTGAAACAAATAATCAAATATTATGAAATTTCAAGGTCAGAACTTTTAACATCTTATTTAGCAATTAGTATGATCCTACTCTTTTTCTCTGAATTTGTTCTTTCTAGGAAGAAAAAAAAAAGTCCACACAAAAGCAAAAGAAACATCTTAATAAATTACACTGTACTGAAGTAAGATATTATAACTCACAAGCAGTGTTTTTTGGTTAGATTAATTCAGACAAAGTATATATTATTCTGTCATACTAATATGAATATTTCACGGTTTTGTTACTTGAAGGAGTTCAAATCTATTTTGCAAATACTGAAAAACAAATCCTCACCATCCTTTTATGAGGCAAGCTAGGCACTGCTATTATGAAGCTTAAGCAAACAAACTAAAGAAGTCTTCAAGCAAATCTATGACAGAACAAAAACAGGCCTTTCTTTTTTTGTCAGCTTTTTGCCATTGTACTTCTTTACTTTCAGATCTAAATATAGCCATCACAGTATTTTGCCTAACACGATTTCCTACGGAAATTCTAAAGTTTCAGAATAAGCATTTATCTGCATTTGAACATAAAATCTTTTTGGTCAGAACATTATACATTTGGCCAACATAACAAACACAATCAATACATTGATTTCATGAGATCCTGCTGATGGTGTTCAGCTCTTATTTAGATCCTGCGCCCAGGCACCATATCACAGCTCAAAGGAAGCTAGAAAAGAAGATGCAGAGTCACAGTTCTGATGCCAAAATCAAAGGTCTACAGAATTGCTCCTTCCTTGCACATGAGATAATTAGCTACACTAAATGGTGTACCAGTGTGTATAAATGTATCAAGTGATTTCTTGTCTGCACTGCAGGCATCTTTAAAGTCTTTGAGGTAGAGAAGCTCTTCTCAGAACTAAATATAAGATTATCTCCAAAGAGTATAATAAATCTCAAAGAGTAGTATTTAGTTTCCACTCAGTTCAGACAGGTTTATGGGCACGAGAAACAATCTAACTCTGGGTAAAGGGAAAGAAGTAGCCCAGTATATTTATAAGGAGCTAAAATAATCCACCCAGTAGGAGTCACAGATAGGGCTCTTTTATTTTACAATCCTTTCTGGAACTGGACATAGAAAATGTGATGTTACCACACTCTTTTCTTTTCTTTTCTTTTCTTTTTTCTTTTCAGGATCAGGATTAATTTTTCATGATCACTTTCAATGTGACAATTTGTGTAAGTCATGGACATCTGAGGAGATGTTTTCCTTGTATTTGTAACATTAAAACTGAAAGTTACCTCCAAGTCCCCTCCGTCACATTGGTAAAACACTCTCTCCATTCTTTAGATAAGTTTTACTTTATGTCACTCAGTTTCTTCCTTGAATACACACTTATTTGTCATGTAACTGGTGAAAGTCTGATTTAGTGGAGCACATTTGTCTGTGGTGACATAACTTACCATTTCAATAGCTCAGCGCATGGGGAAGTAACTGCCTGGGAAGTGGGCTGTCATGCTCCTCCCAGCAGTTTATTACCAAACATCTAACAAATATAGCATCTTGAGCTGTCTGTTTCTAATTCAGACCTTTGGTTGTGTTAAGATGGAGGTTTATACTGTCTTTATAGCTGGAGGTTCTAGTTTCCTGTTATTTCCCTATTAGTTTTATTTTTAAATATTGTGGAATTCTCATAGGCACCAGAAAAGCTTTGTTTCTTGATAAAAAAAGATGAAAAAAAACTGCTAGGGTAAAGCTAGACAGGGAAGAGTTTTGAAACCTAGTTGAAAAACAAAATAAATTATACTTCTAATATACTTCTAAAATAAACAAACACACACACAAACAAAAAAGGTAATGCAAAATGATATTCAGCCAGGAACTGATGTACAAAAAAACTTTGACCTGTGACAGTCACTACCAAAATGTGTTATAAAGTTTCGCGTCAGGATGTGTCAAAGTGCCCATTGCTTTGGGTCCTGTGCATTCTGACAGGGCATAAGGTTCAAATCCTGCTCCTACTGACGTCCGCGACAAAACTTCCATTGGCCTCAGCGGTGCAGGATCAGACCCAAAGCAACACAGCTAGCATCTGCTTCTCTGCTTTCTCTCCTACCTTTCAGATAGAAATATCTGCTTAAACATTAGAACAAATTAATTACTATCAATGAGATAATCTGCAGAAAGTTTTCAAAAACATGTTGTCATTTCAGAATTCTATATACATACATGTATATATGTTTGTGTATATATGCATATATACGCACATACATTGTATGAATAAATGTACATATAATATTATCATAAATGTCTAAATATCATATGCTATACCAAACTTTTTCCTGTATAGTTAATTCCTTTGTTGTGAAAATCCCCCAAATTTATAACATTTAGCATGAATCTTACAATGATGACCTAGCTAGCAATTCTATAATATCTTCTGCATTTTAACCTTATGCATTTTGCTACATTAAAATATGACCTGATACAATCAGTGAATGAACAAACTGCTTTCCCTAAATCTGATGGCATTTGCTTTACAGAGAGGGGAATTCTTCTCAAGTTTTTATCCATCAGCTTAATTTGGGCATAAATGCAGTTACCACCTCCTGCCAAAATATCTATAACATTAGTTTGGGGTAATGTGTCTTGAGATCAATAGACAGTTTTAGTTCCACAGAAATAACCTAATCCATTTTTTAAATGCACTGAAAAGATATATAAAAAACTAGGGAAATAATAACTACCATATGTAATTCATTTCCACTCTAGTTTTATCCTTTTTCAGTTGGTGGCCATGGAGTGAATAACTACTTACAAAAGAACTACTCTGTCTATTGGTCTAGAAAAAAAGTAAAAACAAATTAGAATATATCTCAAAGATTATTAGTAAGCACTAGCAGTAACATCTTTGTAGCTCCCATTAAATAAGCCAAACAAAATCGTAACCTAAAGTGCAATCATCATAACATGCATTTCTGAGATACAAAGCTTAATGCAAGTGGTTCAAGAATATTGGTTTTGAAATGTGACTTTTATATAAAATAATTCTACTAGCTCAGCAGGTGGAATGCATTTGGTCCAAAAGAGAAGAAAATTATGATTTTTGTAATTAAATTTCTTTTTAAATTAATATTTTTAAAATATATATGCAGATGGTGTAACCATGTAGGAAAGCTGATCTATAATTGAAGGTTAGAAGATGAAGTATAACTGAAAAAGCACAGTCACTAGCAGGAAATCAAATGAAACATGAAGTTTGGGGAAACGAGACAAGCAAGAACAGATCTAGACCTGTGAAGGGCTGGTTGAAGCACCGAGAAAAGCCACCCTTGTACATCATCTTGATTGCTGTCTTCGCCATGGATAGGTTATTGCTAAAGGAAAGTCAGCTTCAAGTGAGGCTGATGGGAAACAGGGCACAAACAGATGGTCAATAGCACAGAGGCTATGAAAGAAGAGACTTTCAAGAATGAGCCGAGATAATTGAGAGCAGGGGAAGTTGTGAACGGGAGCAACAGAGAAATAAACGATCGACAACAACAAGCAAAGGAGGACATAGAGTTGGGGAGATTACACAGCTTCTTGCTGCTTCAGATAGACTTCAGAAATTTCTAAGGAAAGCAGAACCAGAGCCAGCTTTACAGAATAGATAGCTGTGCTTCTTTTATGCATTTATTCATTTCATCTTGCTATATAAACCAATGGTAGTGCTTTTTGGGGGGGGAGGGGAGAGGAGATTTGAAAGTGCCAAGATCTGGTTTCTGCAGGAAAAGGTCTGAAAATTAGGAACTCTAGGAGGACAAAAAAAAAGGGAACCAACTAAATAAATGAAAAACAAACTACTATTAAAAAATCAGGATTTTTAACAGTGAGTCTTGATTTTGGAACAGAACCAGGGTTTTTAACCACTTCAAGTTGTCAGCATTGAGTGGATCTGAATGGGTAGCAACGAACTTGCTCCCCTGCTGTGAAGGGAGACATATTCAGACGTGCTCCCTGCATAAGAACAGAGAGTATGTCTGGGAGTAGGCGTTAGCATTATATTCTTACATTCATTTGTCATTTTTGGTTTGCTTTGCAAGATGTGATGAATGTCATGTCCACTTGGATATTCCTTTTTCTTCTTCAATGACTATAAAGACAACTTAAACTAGCTCGGGATAGACACTAAAATTTTCTCAAATGCTGATAAAGAGTAGGATTCATCTAACCTGTCTTAAGTTTTCCCAAAGTTAAGTTAGGTTGGATGAATATCACCCTTTTTTCAGAGAGCAGTATTTTTAGATAGGCTGCAGAGGAAAGGATGTAGAAAAATAGTTTTTAAGATATACAATATTGCACTACCAATAACAGATTTTTACAAAGTGTCAAGAAAAAATTATAAGATTAATATCAAACACATGCATTTTTTAACGATTTGAAAGTGCACAAATACCAAAATCTGACGAATATTCAGCTACTGTGACACATAGCCAACTCCATTAGCCCTTTGAGGGTTGTAAGGAAAAAACGGAAATTGTGGAAAGGAATATGATGGATCAAAACGAAAGGTGAATATTCTATTAGGGAAGTCATGAATTTTATCCTTAGTAAACAACCATTCAATAAACTTGCAAAGGTTTTTGTCGGCTGTTTGCCGGCTGCATATCTTCAGTACGGTCATCTATTGTAACAAGGACTGAGTCAAATTTAAATTTGAATTCTGCAGGGATGTAAGGGCTCACACAGATCAACTTGCAACATGGGGGTGTTATCTTGTAAATTTTATATGATTCTGGATAGAGAAGATATGAAACAAAATGGTTTACTCCTTGCTGGACTTATTGCACTTAATTTTTTTACCTCTGATTCTGTCTGTCTTTTCATGCTTTTCTCAAAAAAACAAAAGAAAGCAAAACAACCAAAAAAAATCATGATTCTGCTCTGTAGCATACAAGTATGCCCAATAATAATAGATAGGCTAGTCACAAAGACTTTTGAACACAAGGAATGAATAGTGGTGTGTCATATGTATATATGACAGCAATGTGAGCAATGTGAAATGCTGCCTACCTACTTGTAGTCATTTTGCTGGGTTATTTTCACAAATATAAATAGCTTTACGTCAACCACCTGGTTCCTCTCTGTGACATGCTCTCTTTGTCACATCAGAAGCTTGTTATATGTGGGTGAAGAAACACTGAGTATGTTCCAAACTCCCATTCTTCTATCAATAATTTCCTGTTATCATTACACAGTGATTTAAATTTTGTGAATATGACCACAAAGGATCAATTCAATTAAGTAAAAACTACAAAAAGAAATTCTCACTGCAAGCTTCTGTGTAACTGGTGAACCTAGTAATTATATATAGCCACCTATTGTGCTAGCATAATAACACGAGAAGAAGGTTTAGTTAGACACATTTACACACAAAAAAAGCAATATGGGCATAGAAAAAGCCATTTTTGCCAAAAGTATAGAACAGTTATATAGTAACAAATGAAAGCTGCATGAATCCTAGTTTACTTGTCTATAAATAAATCCAACATTTTTCTTCTCTCCATGGTAAAATAAAATAGGAGCACAGAAGCATAACAGTCTCCTTTGAGTAACTAGTCTCTTTCTGTTCAATTATAGTCATCAATCTGTTCCACCTAAAATATTTTCCTCCTTGTGAAATCAAAGAAATCAGTAATAGGATCCAAAACATACTGTTTCAAAATAATGGAAAAGAGGCCTTTCCTTTCTGTGAATGCATTTGTTCTTAACCACTGTGGTTTCTTTAACATGAATTTTGTAATTCGAGGGAAAAAACGCTGCATGCTTATAGAATTTTTAATCAGAAAATCTTGAAATGATCAGTAAAGAAAGGTAATAATTCCTTCCATTTTACAGATAGCAAAAACTGCAGCAAAGAGAGCCAAATTTGCCAAAACCTGTGTCCTATGTATAACCCTTTTAGATGCCCAATGGAAGCATTTAAGTCCTCATACTCAGAAGTGCTAAACAGGCAAAATCATAAGTGTATGAGGACCCTTTCTTTCAAAAGTGACCATGTTTACACTCTGTAGACAGTGGGAAACATTTGTCTGTGCATAATACCACAGCAAACTGGAGAGCATGGAATGACGGAGTCAGGTATCCTACTTCCCAGCTGCATATATAAGACATATCTAGGCAGAAGAAGATTATTCCATGGCTTTAAATAATTAAGTCAAGTCTAGGTGTCTTTTTTGTAATATGTATGAAAGCTATATCTCCACTAATATCTTTGAGCTTAATGCAAGAATCATTTCATAAAACCACTTAGCTCATGCTATTCAGAAGGTAACACAGGTAACCATATTATGTCATCTGGCCTGAAAGAAACTTTATATATCTATGACTATGGAAACACAATAGAAATAACTATAAAGAATTATCTTGGAGGCAAACTGCTAGATTTATTAGTATATCTTTTTCGTCTTCCTGAGGTGTGATACTAGCCACTCAAACACGCTGTCTCTTCATTTACCTGGTGTGCCACTAAACCGTCAAAGTACATAACGTAAATCCTACTCGATTAGCTAGAAGAAAAAAGCCCAAATTCTCTTCTCCATGTGCTACTTTCATACCACTATGTATAGAGAGCAGAACACTGTCTACCTGTGGACATTTGAAGAGCTATAGAGAAGTATTTTAAAGATGAAAAAGTAAGATGCCAAAATGGTACAATCTGTGGAGCAAAAATAGTTTCAGAACATGTTCTCTGTGCTCATAATCTCGGCAGAAACTCCAAGAACAGAACGAGAATGGAGATCAAACGATTCCTTTCAGTCATGAGGATGGTTCCAAAATAATAGGTATTTAGGATCCAGGAAAGCATTACAGGGAAGTTAAATAACCCTGCCAGAGCCCTATTTCAACAACTATATGAGTTTTTTTTTTTAAATAGTTATTATCTTTTTTCAGATGACAGTGCAAAATAACTAGTTTTCCCTACTTGTTCCATGCCTATCTACAGTGAATTTGATCTCGGTTCAGAGCATTAATGTAAAGGATTTTCATATAAAATTATGTCTGAATTTAAAAAGAATAGCTTGATCACAATCAATAAAATGTTCTCCCAGACGTAAGTATGAGATATCCTTTAAAACATTGCCAGCTATTCTTACAGCAAGCATCAGTCATTCACTTCACATTTTCCTTTAAGACATTTCTTCGGAAATGAGATCTTGTAATTAATGTACAGGTTAAGACTTTTTGTTCAATCTATAAACGGTTAGTTCCTACTATCCTCTCTTAAGCTAACAGCCCAGAGTGAACTATTGTAGATTCAGAGGTATGTGATTTTTATCAACAAGCACCTTATTATTTCAGAATACCAAATCAGAGAATTCATACCGCACACAGACAACTAAAACCCTTTTCCCTCCTGAGGTGATATGCTAGGCTGATTTTATTTTCCCTGACATTTCACCTGTCAGATTATGATAAGTATAAGAAACAAAAAATAATTGTCTTATTCTCACTGAATCTCATAATCAAATACCTGAAAATATACAATAAATTAGAAATATAATCCCGAGGGAAGACATGAACACTGAAAAGAGTCAGATATCCAAATCATCTTCCAGTGACCTAGGACTCTCATGGAGTTTCAAAATATTGAGAAAGGGACCACTTTCACAAGATTGTCATGGTATCTATTTTTCTTCAAGTACTAGGGAATGACCCTACAATGACGTAAGAAAAATAATTGTTTGCAGAGACTTAAGAAAATCTATTTAATAATAAAGCTATATGTTTTTCATGAATGCTTTCTCAAAGCAATCTTGAGGTCAAGAAATAGAGTAAGTTATCACGAAATAGTATAAATTCAAATTAAGTAGTTGGCAAAGTGAAAAGATTAATGAGCTAGACACACCAAACATGTTCCTGCTATACTGCATCTGAAGTTTGCATGTTCTCAATTTCTCTTGGTGTCACAGTGTTGAGATTCATAAGTGATGAAAACTTACCTGCTTGACCCGTGGTAATACTGACAGCTGCAAAGAGCCTCTGGGAGCGACTCAAGTCAGAAACCCCATTTACTGCTTCAACTTCAAACGTGTAGTTAGCATGAGCCAGCAGGTCCATGACTGTGACATAGTTATCGACTAATCCGGTTTGCTGGGGCATATATCCAATGTTACTCCCACAGGGAACACATTCGCCCTGCTCCCAGCTGCACCTCTTGCACAAAATACGATAGGTCACGTCATTTCTTCCCCCGTTGTCAGCGGGAGGACTCCACTCCAAACTCACGGTAGTCTGGTTGATATTGAAAATGAGGTTCTGCGGTGCAGAGGGAGGTCCTTTGTAAGACACGGAAAAGCTCAGTGTAAATACACAGAATCAGTGTGGGACATTTAGCTAGCATTTTAATTACTGAAACAGAAAATAGCTGAAGCATTTTTCTTCGCATAAACATTCCATTATTTTTACAACAGGCTACATAAAAGCCTCCTTGAACTCACTTGGCAAGAGCTTTATTTATTTTCCATTAAGGTATCAGGATAACAACTGGCTGTATATTTACTGCAACTGCCTTCAGTTGTTTTTCCTCCATACAATTAAAAGGATCAGTTAATGTACCTTAAAGGTAGCCTTTTATAATTTTCCGAGTTTGGAATGTGTTCCTCTCTGTTAAAAATAGAGCACCAAATTCATCTAGTCCTTCTTTATCAGCTACTGATATGATTTACGTAAGTATTTGGTACGGCTTTGGATCTTGGAGACTTCCATTATTTAAACCATCAATCTGTGTAGGTTAGCCTATTTGCAATTGGAATATTAAGCCAGATCCAATTACAGTTCAAAGTTCGTATCCTCATAGGTTACTTTTCATTTTTCTATTACTAATTTTGGTATTATATTGCATCAAGCACTTTGCCTAGACAATTATAAAGCCACAGTAAAACTATACCTATATTCTAGCTGTTACAACTAGTCTCCCATTTACCCAATATATAACGTTTTCCAAGGTTATATCAAGCAAATATGGAAATTATATTTATGTTGATCCTATATTCACTGACAACTTTCCTCCCACTGCCTTTCAATTTCACTTACTATTGTAAATACACCTTTCAACTATAGGAAAGGTCAATGCAAACTACTGGTGAGAACTAGCTACAAATGGCTGCACCTGGTTGGTTAAGCAGTGTCCTTTATTATTAAATTCACGACTGACTCACTTGTGCATGCGACATACGGCGGATCAGAAGGTGCTCTGTAATAGCTATCTTCACAGTCGCATCTTGAAGATCCTTCCTTGTCAGAAAAGCTGTGAGTAGGGCAGCGGGAGCACTGCAGATCTTGTGAAGAGGATTTGTAGAACCCACGGCCACAAGCTAAGGGAGAACAAAACAAATTTAGGTTTTGATTTGCATGGACTACTATTCTGTTTTTTCTTCTATCCCTATCATATGAGGTATACATTCCTGTGAACATCCAAACTGCCCATTCTATTATATTGGCAAAAGCAAGTTGTTATGCTCACAATTTCTTTTTTTTTTTTTTTTCAGATGGTGCTACTAATGATTTTGTGACATTTTTAGAAATACAAGCATACAAATTCCTTAGCAGCTGGCAGCAGAGTATTTTAACGTGGATGGCCACAGAAACATAGCAGGCATCTGCTTTTTTCACCAAAGGAGAGTACAATACTGTGCAACTGCTAGTTACCAGCAGTAGTTCTAAACAAGGGGAAAACACGTTGGAGAAGCTCTGCTCTAAGACCACTGCTTCTGGTATCCAAACCAGCTGATTTGGCACTAATGGTGCATAGGCTGCTTACACTTCCCCGATCTGAGGAATCAAAGAAGATGTAACCTACCAATGAACTCTTGTCTCAGGAAAGGAGGAGTCATTAACAACTGTTGGACATAAGATGCTGTCAGGAACAAGCAGAAAGAGGCAGAGGACAGACAGCATAAGCTGCACAAATTGTTTCTCCAGTCTCACAAGGCAGGGCATCTGGGATGAAACGACTTACTAAAACTTTCAAGGAACAGTTAAGAGGTAGATAATATGAATATGAATACAATCATTTCATACTTTGTGTGCTGTGAACTTGTGAAAGTAAACATAACGTTTTCTTCCAAAATGTTTAGAAATACTTTTATCAGCTATTGTCACAGTTCCCAAAGCAGAAAGACCCATAAAACACACTTATAATAATATTTACAAGCAGAGGACTGCAATGTAGAAAGTTAGCTTAAGAACAGCTGAACTACAAGAAGTTTAGGGGAGGAGAAAGAAGGAAATGGGGATCACATATCACTAAAGTTGTAAAAAAATGAAGCCTCAATTTCAGCATTAAAGTTATGGGAAAATTTAGAAACACTGTCATTATTAAAAGCAGAACATAGAAGTCCTTTAGAAACTTCTAATAGAGTAGAGTTGTTGGTTTATTTTTTCCTTTTTTTCACTGGCACTACTTTTCAAATTCCTTTTTTTTTTTTTTTTTTTTTTGACCATCACAGACAATATAACCTTCTTAATCCATCACTTGTATGTACAGAAAAGGGACTGTGGGTGAAATTTAATACTGAGTATCAAAATATTAAAGACTGTTAAACAGTCATACTGAATTCAGAGTAAGAGGATTTACATTGGTTACATTCACATTTGCTTGTATGTTTTCTCAGAACAGAAGTGCAAAGTATCCAAAGACACTGATATTTGGAAGAGTTATTTCAGCTGTCTGGTACTACTGTGATGAAAAGAGCATGAAAACAATGAGCTTTATCCAAATCTCACTGAAGTCAACGAAGAATGTGCCTTTGACTTTAATAGCCTTTGAACTGGACCCATGGCATAGCTACAGCCACGACTCTTGTTAATCTGATGAAATTTATGCAACTAAGAAAAAAAATCAGCAGCAATACTTCAGATAATAATAGATAAAAGCTGTTGAACTGGGTAAATCAACACTGGATCATACCAATTATATGATAGAAAATTCTGGCTCTGTATAACTCTGTATCAATACATTAATTTTATAAAGAAAAATATTCTCAAAGGTTAGAAATCACCGTAACATTTAGAGGTTACCACACTGAAAAAGGATTGGATAGAAGCTAAATTAAATGGCAGAGACAATTAGCATACAAAACATGTATCCCTTGACTTTGACAAAGGGACATGAGTTTGCATTAGGAGAAAATCTAGCTCTGCTTGTGAAACATGCTATAGTTTGATTCTACCACAGTAGTTTTTATACACATTATTAAGAAAGAAAGACAGAAAGAATTTTAGAAAAGCACTTTGGACAAACATGACCCATTGAATTCACAGTTGTTGCAAATTTAACACACAATTAGCCTTTTGTACCTTCATTCAAAATTGTTTAAGAATTCCCTGATCAAAGACAAAAAGCACAAAAGCTGATTTGTTTGCAAGTACCTTAAGACACGTATTTAAACTTCTGTCTGCTCTTTTAATGCTTCCAATTGAAATGGAGCTAAAATTACCAAATAATAGTTTCCTGCCTTTTTTTAAATAGTCATTTTCCCCTCATGCTGAGCAAAACACTGGACAAACACACTGGATCTTCCAGCATGTAGCCCTCTCCAAAGCAAAGAACAACTTAAAAGGCAAAGATCCCTACTGTGTTTCCAGTCTGTCCTTCTCAGCAGGGAACACTACAAAGCAAAGAAGCAGAGAGTAAAATAGAGATTTCAGACAGAAATAACAAAACGTAAACAGAAAACCTTTTTTTTCCTTTTCTTTCTTTCTTTTTTTTTTTTTTTTTTTTTTTTTTTTTTTTTTTTTTTCCCTGACGACTTAATCAAGACATTTATATGCTTGGTCACTTATTTAAAGTAAGTGTGCATTTCTTATTAGAGTTCAAAGGATCTGAATGTCTGCTGCTAGTTTACATGACTGAAAGCCATTTATTCTGCTGCACAGCATACCACAGGCAGCAGGTTCAGGCACTCATTGCACCATGTTACAATTTCATTATCTTTTTTTTTTTTTTTCCCCAATAAGAGGCTTATATGAGGACATTTAATAGCTATCCCTTCAACTTACATACCTCATAAATATAAGGGGCAAGAGTATTCCAGTAACGAGGTTTTTAATGATATAAAAAGATGCTTTTAAAAAGGACTTAAACAACCTTATAGATCTTTAGGAAGGAAACAGTAACGGTATGCATCATAATTAAAAGTACGCATTTGAGGAACATAACTAAGCTTTTACCCCATTTTTTCATAAATTTAAATTCATCACAAAAATTTGGCCTTTCAGCCTTGCTTTCAGCCTAACAGAAGAACACTTCTATTGCTCAAAAATTGGGGAGAAATTTTTAAAATTCATCATTAGCTTTGCCAACTGAAAACTTTATCAAATAAATGCAATGCATGGACCACATATCAAAGTGTAATGACTTGCCAGTGGTCAACTACAGACCATACATTGGAAAGATTTTTTCTAAAATATTTTTGATTCATTTTTTTCCTTTTGTTCTATCTCATCAAATTGCTGTCGTCATTTTTTTGAGATTATAAGTAATTATACCTTAGTATTTTGCTCTAATGTATTTTAAATCCACATACTTTGATCCAATGTAATTCTTAAGTACAAGTACTGCTTTGCAAAAGTATCTCATAGTAAAGTTTGAAGTTATCAGATTGCATTTGATCACATCCATTTTAATATTGCAATTCACTGGGGCAGGAGAGCACTTAGCAGCAGCACTTTTTCCCTATACAGGAAGCCTGTTCTGTAAATCACGGTATAGAACGTGAGCAACAGAAACAAGGAGTGGAGGGGGAACAGCAGTACAGTAACTGAAGAGGCAGCACTCTGATGTTGCTGCCACAATCCTCACTATTGCTGATCTGAATAAAATGTGAGCCTATTTGATCTTACTTAAGCAAGTTAAGATTTAGGAGTAGTTTTGTTACTAAACACCTTCTGAGGAAAAGGTGGGGGGAGGGGGGAAATCACAAAATAAATTTAGTTTTATCCAGTTTAATGTGTCATTCACAAATGCTAGTTCAGTAGAACAGCTCTTCCCAGATGAAACTTTTATTTTGTTCAATCAGCTGCTCCAAATTTTGGATTGTCTTATATATTCCACGGAGAGGTTTTAAACACTGAAGTCACATTCTACTAATAGCATAAACAAGTAGATTGAAACCTACTGGCCTAACCTAAAGCAGCCTACAAACAATGCATAAGTTAGTTGCTAATTCTTTCCTTTATATATTACAAAATCAAAAGTAAATGTTGAAAAAGTTACAGTACAGCCAAGTCACAATTATTTGCTTAATATCTTAGCCTCACAGCTACTATGGACTGACCACCAGTGACCTCCCAGGGCTGCTGGGCACCTTGGATTTGTTTACTTATGTGTGGTAGTCATGGTTATTTCTAGGAGCAAACCTTCTCACCTCCTCTATAAAGTAAAGAGGTTCAGGCTGCTCAGAAGCTGGCAGCTTTCCATCACACAACGCAGCGATGCGAACAGCCCTCAGATGAGACACCACTGAAGTCTGAAGCTGCATGGGGTATTGCTACTTTGTATTTAAACTTCCTTGCCGGAAATCCTTAGATAAAGAAGTGTACTATTCTGTCTGTATACGATGAAACACCTCGGTGAAGATGACACTGGCAATCTTTCTCGGCTTGGACTAATTTGCTTTCTTCTTCTCCAGCCCACCGCACTCAGCCTTAACAACGATGTGTCGGGAGGACCTGGTACGTAGTGGGGCAGACTTACCTTGTCAGTGCGTGAGGCTCGCTCAAGCACGCATTTAACCCATGCCGGTGAAGTCGGTTCAGTCACAAGCACTTTGAGCCAATGTATTTGGTCATACAAATACTGTAAAGAATGGAAATATTTATACCCCAGAAGCACCAGTACCAAGAGGTTAACACGTTACTATGCTGTTGCATCTGTGCCATAACAAGTCATAAGCCATTGCAGCTAGAGGTGCCAACGAGCCTGTGTAGAAAAATAGCAGCTCAGAATATGCCTTTGCAGCCTGGTAGAGATCAAATCATGTATTTATTGTATATTCGTATTTCTAAAAGGAGTTTTCCAAGAAACTCTGGAAGACAGAATGAAGGCAGATGTCGAGAGCAGCAAACAGCATTCTGGAGTCCCACTTGTGGGACAGTAAAAAGGGAAAAAAGAAAGTGTTAAGTACTGCTCATTTTTATGTAGCCTTTGCAGTATAAACACTATGGAGATTCATTTTGCTTCTACTAGAGCCAGGGGACTTAAACTGGGAGGGATGACGGGAGTATTGTAAGGACCATGAGTGACATGTGTAACAACTGATGTTTATATAACCAAAGGAGAAAGGGCAAACTGTTGTACGGTAGCGACATATTAATCATGAAAATTATTTGCTACCACAGTAATATTAGAAAATTAGAGAAAAAAACAGAGTTGGTAAAAGAAGCGCAGGGCTTCCAAGTAGCACAGCAGCTTGCGCCTCAAAGGGCAGGCAATTGTTTCACGGTGTTAGACATTTGACTGAACATAGCTTTTGATTATAATTTTTCAGTTTTTATGAAAACAATGAAACGTAAGCACTAGGTGCCCTAATTACTGTTTGATACCACTATGAAAGGTAGATTGATGGAAAGGGAGAAAAAAGAAGGATGACGTATTGTCCTACACAAACAAGAGAGTTTGTCTGTTTATTCTGTTTATTCATCACTGGCTGCGTTTGCTATCAAGTGTAAATTCTAGTGGTATACATGCCATAGTTTTATGCACACTGCAGATGAAACTAAAGTTTAAAAAGTGATGCTTTTTCAAGGTCAGCATCAAAGAATGGTAAAGAAGTAATCACAGAGTTTTAACAGCAGCATATCACTTAAGACCTTGGGATAACAGCCTGGGCCCACTGAGAGCTGTGGCAGACTGACTGCCCCCCGTGGTAGAGCTCAGGTTTTCCCCTGGGTTCCTTCTTCTTGCACATTTGAATAAAGTTGCCCATACATTAAAGAGATCCTATACATTGTATTTTTTTCCTATAGCCAGCAGCTAGAATTTGTTTTATATTTTTGTGGACATAAACCTCCATTCTTGTGATCTACTTTGCATTACTCTAATCAACTCTCCATTTTTCTACTTTGCCCAAGCCTTGAACATTAAGGACAATTCAGCTAAACTCTTTTTCAAAGAAATTATGTATACACAAGGAGTTTGTGCAGATGTTTCCTGTATGAAGTTATGCAGCTGCAAAGACTTTATTAATTATAAAATGCAAAACGGATTGTTCTGTAATTGAAACTCTCTGGGGCACTGATACATTTGAAAATTAACATACATACATGTATACTCAGGACATAGATAGATTCTGTTAGATTATTTATTACAGATGGATATTTTAGCTAATGCAGAAAAAGGCTGATTTTCTCCACTGGAGCTTTCAAATATTTGCATCATATTAATGTCTATAGTTCCATAATTCAAAACTGAAAGCACAGCTTGCAGAAACAGTACTCCCACTGCTAGTGTTGCTGACCTCATCTGCGATGGACAGGTCCAGAATCTTTATTTTAATCCTATTGACAGTGTCTCAGTGGGAGTAATTATAACAGTCAGCCACAAATCCAGACCTCCTGTCACTGATATATTAGGGTTTTTCACAACAAAAATGAGCAGCAGACAAGGAAGATGAAAACAACATGGGGCAGAGATTATAGGAAGATTTGTCAACCCCCTTCTGTATTAACCTGCTACAAACATATGACAATTTGGCATGGGAGACACCAGAAATATTAATGTTTAATCCTGCACGGTATCAAAAATAAAAATTTGAAAAAAAGTTTGGGGGTGTTATTCTCTTATGACACACTTGGCTATTAGATCACGACTTTAGCCACAGGCACATTTTAGCCAACAGATCTGAAAAGTTTAGATAAACTGAAAGCAGGCCATTAAACAATAATTCCCAAATGTGGATTTCAGTGTGAAAGAGCAGACATAAGAAATCCAGTAACAAAAGGAGACTTTATAACCTCTGATCCCCCTTTCCAATAATTTGCATATGTCTAAGTCATGACTATGTTCAAAACTGTAAATTACTTTTATAGTGAGAGATGGCATCTGTTATGCCTTCTCTGGCACCTCATATATATTGTTTTATAAGGATCTCAGACTGTGGTATTTTATTTGTCTAACTACCATGCAATGATAAATGTCTAGCTGAAAAAGATGTTTATTTTAGCTTGATTTTTAAACTGCAACAGCATCTAAAGATTTCATGTTTCAACCAAGGAATTATGTTGTATGGTTTAGCCAGAGTAAACTCAAGACTCTTAACGGTGCCTCAGCTATAGTGTGAATGACATATCTAAATAAGGCTGTCCCATGGCTGCATACCATCATCTGAATGAATGTTTGCTGTTGCCCGTTAGGAGTCTCAGACCTCATATTCACTTCCTAAGCTTAATATGTCCTTGTTTTCTAAAGTCCTGCTAAGGTCTTTTGAGTGACGTTCACACACTGCTGTCCATATAAATAAGTATCCAAAAACAGAAAGTTCGTTAAACAATAGTATCTTACTCGTTTTTTTTTCCACTGAATGAAATGAAACCTTTAACTTTCTACAGTTTTACTTAAAAACAAGAAAGACAAAAAACCACTGAGTATGTCAAGATGCTTGACTATTTAACTTAGCTGATTGCAAAGAAATTTCATAGGCACAAAGCAATATTTTGCAGTGTTTTGCTGGCTAATTTATATACAAGGACAAAGTAATCAGGCAGAAGAACACAGCCCACAAATCAAAGAATATCCAACTTCACTTATACTGCAACAGTAAAATTACTTGTAACCTAAAGATTATGAATGAGAAGATAAAAAACTACATTTAAATAGGAATTAAAGATATTCTAGTGCAGTCTTGAGCAGAATTAAATATCTAGATAAACTAAGGTTGTACATTAAGGCTATGATGTAATCTTTCTCTACATATTAAGAGTTTGTAAAGATTTCGACATGTTCCTCTCATGGGACACATGAAGAACATGGGCTTCCTGAGAACTACAAATCTAAAGTCACTATGAAACATGGCAAAATTAACATGTGAGATATACAAACACTCAAAAAATGCAGACAGATTGGAATTCTCTTACTAAACACAGAATGCAGAAGTGAAAGGTGGGTTAGGGAAACAAAAGGAGAAAAGAAACTTTGGCTTTCTCATTCATTCTTTTTTCTCTCTCTTCCGCTGTCCCTTCACCCCAAGACTAACTCTGCAAGATGCTAGAGAACCTTTACTCTTCTGCCCAAAGTTAAGTGACTGCTCAACTGATTAGCTAGATTGGAAGCATTTTGGGTGTGATGTAGGTTCCTCTCATCACAAAATAGATTCATGCTTGAAATTTTGGCAGCACTAGAAACTTAATCCGTCTTGCTCAGAAGGTTCTACAAACACTTGGAGAATTAATGCAAAATATAAATGTGGAAAAATACATTAGATTTACTCATAACTTCTGCAATTTTTTTCTTGTTTTTTCCACTTTGACTGACTTGATATTTAGTTATTAACTTTTTATTTTTATTTTATAAAAATACTGGGATCAACACTATGATAACCAAAAATTCATCAAACTTAAGACTATCAGCTATCATTTGAACTTATGTAATGGAAGTTACTATGTTCTAATAATAAAACTATATATTTATGTAACTTAGGGGAATGATATATCACTTTCATGCAGTACCAGGTAACAGAAATTGCTACAAGAAAAGAAATTGGCTATGCAAACTTCACTACAGGTGCCGATTTTTTTCTCTAAATAGATGCATGAAAAATAATATGCTAAAAATGTCATATACTCGTCTTGATCTTTTCCTGCTTTTTGAACTTGAATTTTGCAAAAATTCAGCTCTAACAGCAATAAGAAAGGGAAAAAAAATTACTGGTGAGGAAGTCAGTACAAGAAATTGTTTTCATCAGCTTTTTCTTTACATTAGCTGTTTTGCCTCTCTATCCTCTGGGCGTAGCTCAAACAATAAAGCACCAAAAATTCCTTATAATCTACAAACCAGCTTGTATTATACAATGTTCTTTCCCTGTGCTACAATGTTAGCTCCCAACTCTTTGGAAATCAGACAGGCTCTGTACACCATACCTTCTCTGTCCATACACAGAAAAACCCAGGTGTTTAATGCACATTCAGGCTTTTTGATTGCAAACATCTTTGGGGAACGTTCTCTCTTGTTTTCTGCACAGAACAAAACACACCACCAAAGCTCCAAGCAGTAATGAAAATAATACAGTTCCAGGAGTTTGTTTTGTTTTTACTTTTTTTTTTTTTTTTTTTTTTTTCACACAAAGTACACTAAAATCTGGTATTTCATAAACTCATTTGGAAAAATCAAAAATAATTCATAAAAATGTCTTTGAATGCAAAGACAATGGGACTCTTCTGGTTATCTTGTCTGAACTTCTGTTATAACAAAGGCCTTTGTTTTTCATGAAAAAAGTATTTAAAACATTAAAGGTGGAAATACACTGCAGAACTGAAAGTTCTGGTTACTATGTAGAATCTGCTATTTTTCCTTTTTTTTTTTTAACAACCTGTTGTTTCAGAAATTTTTAACCTCATTATCTCAATTCAAACAATATAAAAGGCCATGCCACTCTAAATAGCTACATCATTGCGGAGCACTGCTGTGGTAAAGCTCTGGGCCTATGACCTTTTCCAAGGAGCGGACTTGTCCCCCTGACACGACAGCCTAACACAAGCATTAAGCCCCCAAAGGCTCTCATCTGCCTTACTAAATGAACAGTAACAGTCATGCTGGTTTGGTTGTCAAGAGTCTTCTGACCAGGAATTCACACCGATCAATCTGGGCGTGCAGAGATCCTGTTTCCAACTTGTCCTCTGACTGCCAATGACTGCAGCCTGGGGGAAACAGGGAGCTGCTGCTGTCCTCAGGGATAACGGATGCCTCCAACAAAGTACTTCTCAGAGTTGGCACTTTTGGGACTTTCTAGAAAAGCCTGATCTCAGCCATGTGGCAAGTGCAGGTGGGACACAGGCAGTCTAGGACCAGGCATAGCAAAAGCAGGTACACTATCAGTGGAGGTTATTGGTCCAAGTTTTCCTTCCCAGGATGACAGGAAGGTCGCCTAGCATTTGTTACTAAAAGCGTGGATGATCGGAAAGTTTGGATTTGCACAAAGGCTCAGGACTGATGATGTCCAAAATACAATGTACAATATTCCTACATTGGTGCAGGGATTCCCCAGGATGAATCAACTTCTGCAGGACATAAAGAATAATTTATTACACAAGTATGATCATTCATATGTCAGTAGAGCCTTATTTGCAAAATCTTCAGACATACCACTGTAAAACTATGTTTTTGCTCTTTGCTGCTCTTAACTTTACCGGTTCCTCAGTTTACAACCAATAAAATGTTTATGAAGGCATAGCACAGGAGCAGGAGGCTGAGAATGATGGAACCACTTTTTGCAGCAGCAATGCTTAAACAACGTATTAGTAAAATACAAACATAGTAAAAATACAAACTCTGTAGCTTCTTACATTACTATGGAGAAAACAGTACTAGGCTTCCTCATTCAACCTTTAGGCCATAGATTCCCTCTTCACACAGATGATCCACCCTGGATGCCCCAAAATCCTGTCTTGCAATTGTCCAGTAACAAATATAATGGGAGAGTTTCCTATGAAGGCCTCAGAATAATCTGAAATCTTTTTGTCACAGCCTAAATTACTGAGCTCTTTTCAGGGAGTCTTAGAGCATATGGTTCACAGATAAAGTTCTCAAGGAAGTGGTGTGAGCAGACCTCTTGCTGTGCATTTTTTGATGTTTTGACAGAATCCACTTGATGTAGATGTATAACTTCATTTAATTGTAGTGGTGCTTAATGATTGGCTGGCAAGAAAGAAATCCAAAGGGCTTATTCGTAAAGAAGCAGACATCCCTATAAGCTTTCCAATTGAAATGAATTTAAAATAACTTAATAACACATTTCTATTTCCTTTGGATAGTGACCTACCATTACCATTCCAGGCCTCAATCCAGCAGAACCTTTTCATGGGATTCTTTAACACATTCCTCAGGGCCATCATTATACAGCAGGCAAATCCATCCAAACAAAAGTCTAGCTTTTAAGAACTCACAAGGGCAAAAAGCTCCACTTCTGCACACCTGTGCTACAGAATCGAAAAGTAACTTTAGGTCCAGATCCTAGAGTCAGATAGTCCCACATTTAACGTTGATTGTCCTACTTACTGAGAAAAAAAAATGCTCATGCCTATCAATCTGCTATTGTGCCTATGGAGAAATATTTATGAGAAAATGGAACTATTCTCCACAAATTATATTTGGAGCAGGGAGAAATAGAGATATTTCAGAAAAAGAAACAAAAGTATATTTAAATTCCTTTATAGAAGGATTCATTTCCAGTTTCACTGAAACCGACAAAACTTTAATCAATGCATGTAGACTGGAAATTTAAACTGTCTCTATAAGTTGTAACTATGAACTTACAAAATAAAAACTGAATGTAACATATTTATCTAAAGATTGGAGTATCAATTTATTAGAGATTACAAACACACACCTTCCCTTTAACAAAGAATAAAAATAAAAAAGGAAAAGCATTACTATGGTAATTCACTGATACGAAATTGAATTGGAAGAAAATGTGAAGAAACTTTTTCTTTCTTCACTTTGGTAAGTCTGTAGTAAGAAAAACATTGTTAACTCTGACAGATTTATCTGTTGCAAGTTTTTATGAGAAAACTTCCCAGACTCTCACAATGCTTTAATTCCAAATAGTGCGGCATGAGTTGTGATACTGTGAAATGAAGTTGTCTTTACTAATTGCACACCCTAAGCAGAACTGTATCTGAATGCAGAGAGTGTATCAAATCTGCTTGGCTGATCCTTACGATTTGGAAATGTCACTTTCTGCTAAACACAGAGAAAATAGGGAGGGGCAATAAAGCAGCTCAAAGATATCAGCCATCCAAAAAGATAAAGAACATGCTGAGGAAAAGCAGACAACAGATTGCAGAGACAGAACAGTCACAGATGGAGGCCAGGTGGGTGGGTCAAACTTTTTTTTTTTAAAAAAAAAAGGTTTATTTTCATATTTAAACAGTACCCCGTTGTGTAAATGTTCAGCAAAGAACTGATAAGAAAATGGATTTGTAAGTGCATCTGAACAAACAACATGTCTTACAGACAATAGGGGCTTAGTTGTACATAATTAAGGGATAATGTGCATGGTGGAAGAGTGTGTGATACAACAAGCATTTTCTGCAAGTGATTAACCACCACTGCAAAAGAAAGGAGTTAGACACCTGAGGAAGCTTTATAGAGCCAGCATGGCACAATCCGACACCACGAACTTTCTTTCTCTTACAGAAAACAAGAGGATATTCATCTAACCATACAAAAGATTTTTTTTTTTTTCACTGCAGGCACTGGGAACTTCTGTGCTGCTCTTGCAGCAATAATCAAGATCTTTAACTAAGATTATCACACTTTCTATTTCAGTGTACAGTACTATTACATTTAATCCTTAAGCCCCTCTTAGAGAACAGCTCTGTACACATACAATGCCCTGCAGAACTGGAACTACAATCATAGTTTTCTGCATGTTTCCAGGAACTTAGTGGCATTACTCATTTGAGTAAATTTAGTCCCAAGAGCTTGATCTAAATCCACTGAAGAAATGGATGTCTTGGACAGTGGACATCTTGAATCATGAAATAAAGACAAAGCTAATGAGCAAGATAAAAGGTTCACCTATATCAGCACTTTATTTTGATCATGATCAAGGTCTGATGCCTACAAAAAGGCACAAAGGAATAGCACAAAGGCAGAAGGGATCAGCATCCAAAAGCCTAAGTGATCAGTCATTTCCGTTTCTTTGCTTAACGCCCCTTGACAAATTTTTCTTTCACAAATTTGTCCAAACACATTCTAAAACTACCAGAGTTGATTCAGGTGACATTCTGAATGTTAAAGCTGTTTTACTTGTTGTAAGAAAGCACACATAGGACATTTCTTCACTCAGTTCTTTTGATAGCTGTAGCTTGCATGGACATAGCTATGCCAACACTGAAGCTGGGTATTGCTGACAGTAATGTTACCGTGGTAAAGAGTTCAGTATGCTTTTCAAAAGCTTGAGATGCTGAGTAAACATTAGAGCTTCAAAAACTTGTCTTTACAATGGCTATGCACTGGCATCACTGGCTACATGGCTATAGGTGTATCACAACAGAGGCTGCAGTGCAGACACATATACTATCTTCAAGAATACTGATAATGCAAGGCGTGTACAAATCTTCATGGGTTTGGAAATCTAAAGTTCTTATTTGTGTTTTGGGATTATATATATATTTGATTTTTGGCTTTCAACTGTTAAAAACTGATCAGGAATAAGAAGAATACTAAAATAACATAGGTGCTTCCACATTAACACTTTTATCTGAAATGAATTTTTGAAATGATTTCCTGGCCATCCCCACCTACCACCCTTTGGTTGACATCATAGAGTAATTTCAAAGCACATGAACTGGATTCCCTTTAGAGTAAATCAACAGGATGTGCTTCAAGAGAGAACCTAAGGCACACTAGCTACCATTGTACCAGACTAGAGCTACCTCAGATAAAACTCTCAAAAATTCATTTTGTGTGGACATCAAGTCCTCAGCATTAACTATTCTGCTCTACAGATTCTTTCCTATTGTGCCACGTTCCTTGCTAGTGAGATCATTATGAGAGAAAAATCTGAATTCTTAATTTGGAGAAGCTTTAATTGTTGATAAGTCAGTGCATACTTTATCTAAAAAAAGCACATAGACCTGACTCAGGGTCTGAAGAGTGAACAATCTCATAAAGCTCATAAGATCTTTCTCTGTGTGCACAATTCTTCAAACAGCTCTGCGCATCTTGTTAGAATGAAGAATTCACCAAAGTTGGTTTCTTGGTGCTCCAGAGTTTGCACAGTTCTTTGAAAAAGTGAAAGATACCAAGAGAGAAACAGTGATGGAAACAGGTTGTTCTAAAAAAGTCAGGAAAAAATAAATAAAAAAGGAACAGTTGCTTCACAGGAAGGGGGGAAAAGGAGATTTGAGAAAAAGCAAATGTAAACTAAGTTCAGTAACCGAGGCCCAGTTTGTCTCTCATAACATGTATGCATCTTACAGAAGAAATATTCTAATGCTAAGGAAGTGCCCTCACAGTCCATGGCAGAATTCAGTTTTCCACTTAGAATGGAAGTTGAGGCTTTCAATTATGCAGCTGTATTCAAAAACCATTCATTCATTCTTTCTCAAATGAAAGGATTGCCAAGGAAGAAATAAAACATATCTCAAGAAGGTATGAAAGTCATGATGAAGGCCGACGAGACGGGAGGTGTAGCCACAGATAGAAAGTATTCCCTGATCTCTCCCTGGGCTCTACCATTTCTCTCTTTAGTTCTGCTACAGCACGCAAAAGCAGACTGGTCCTGTAGTACCACTGTCTGTATTCTTTCAATCTTCTGGGTTAAACATTTTTTTTTAAGATAAGGACATGAATACAATTACACTTTAATAAAAAATAATTTTATAAGAAAAATAAAGACGGAAAAAATTCACAAAGTAGAGAGAGATCTACTAGGAGTCAAGGAATGGGGCTGAGTAACAGGAAACAAGACAGGTATACAGTTCTGAGTCGGGGCTCAGCTCCTGTCTTTCTTTTCACAACTTTTCTAATTTCTCTAATTATGTGAATTTCTACTACACACTGTCACTTTCCACTTCTCAACTCAGCTCCTTGTCACACTAATCCAACAGACCTATCGATCTCAGATGGGTCTCCTCTCAGTGTGATAGGAAAACTATATAAAAGAAAAAGACTGGGAAGAAAGGACGCTGGGTGGGAAACTTCAACAGGAGTTGCATCAATGTGATACAGAGAACAACTGTTTTTAGAGCATGGGATACCCAAATTAATACCTTGATCTCCACAGCCTAGCTGACTATCAGCCATGGACTAAATATTCAGCATGGGATTTCTTCTAAGATTACAACACTTACATTTTGGGTCTATATGTGAGTGTCTACAGGTATAACAAGTGCCTAAATGCTCCTCGGAGTCTGTGGAAACTCAGGGGTCAATTCTGAGCTGCCTAAAAACTGCCTAGCCCAATCTGAGAAAGAAAATTCTGATGGATTCCTAGCAAATGGTCCACAAGAGCTTATAACTCCCATGTTACATCTGCCAGACCCATGTAGATGTCTTGGATACTACATGCCACCTCAAAAAAGCAACAACCAACCACATTTAGGAAATTAATCCCAGCCCCTTGCAGACCATTAGTGGAATAGTTCTCCAGTTAAAAGCTTCAAAATAAATCCTGCTCTCAGTTACTTGTTCTAGCATATAAACATATGCCAACGTATGTTTAGCACTCAATCAGAAGAATCACCAGTAATCCTCAAATGGCACCCAAATGCAGATCCTCATGAAATATCTCATGTTTTCTTATGCAAGCAACTGCTTATCTAGCATATTATAATACTTGGGTAGGGATGAGAAATGGGAACAGCAGATTATCCACAGCTCTACCAAGTCTGCCTCTATTAAGTACCAAATAGATGCATGCATACAGGGTTGACCCTTTTATAGCACGAAGCCTCCATAACTGAACTGAAACCAGTAGCGTATACCTACAGGGAATGTAATTCCAAGTTGAGGTTGGTACGTTTGAGCCTAAGAGTGGAGATCTGGTTTACTGTAACTAGTTATCTAAATTCAAAGTGAAATAGTGGTGAAGTTAAGCTGTTTATGACTGTATTAGGTTATTATGACATTTATGTGGAAATTTATACATTTAAATGAAAATTAATTTGGAATCCAAATGTTAGCTGGTAATTTTCTGTACTGCATTGAAACAGTAGAATAGATAAAACAGACATTTGAGGAATCTTAATTCTAAAGAAAAATGTGAGTGTGTCTATCTGTGCGCATGTGTACACATGTACATCTCAATCATATTAATATTTAAATTTTGTTATATAATACACTGTTATGTCTCCAAAAATGAATGCTAGGACTAACAAACAGATTGGGTGAAGCCAAGAACAAGTAAACATTCTTTGTTGTAAGTGAACCCAGAAAGTTCAGTTATTAAAGACTTTATCGAGTACAGATGATTTTTAAAAGAATGGATGGGGGAAAAAAAAGAAACCTCTATTTGCCTTTCCATATATCATCTTTCTTCAAACTTTGGAACAAACTAACATATGACATTACTGAAATATCAGGTGCAACAGCCATATATTGGATCCTTTGCAGTTACATTTAGGAAGCCACAATAAGCATTAACTACGGACACTTCTTTGGGATCTAGGAACCCCTAATTAACATTCCACTTGCTTCACTGAAAAGGGTGCTAGCCCCTTTTTCCAGCCATTAGTTCCCCTGTTGAATTCATAAAGTACTTTTGTGCCCTTTTGCTGTCCTTGTCTGCAAGGTCCATAGGTGGCCCAAACTCTACATTTGACCTGCAGCTTTTAACATATTTGATAACCATTGATAATTTTGAGAAAACAAAATGTTGGCCAGAGCACAATAGTTTAAAAAACAGTACAAGTAATGCAAAATTCCCTGGAATCTTCCAGAAACATGGAGGGAGGACTTGACTACACAGACCTACACATCTGATATCACTGTCACATGGACTGACTTCATCACATCCATTTGCAAGACTGAGCCCAAGTATATATCATTACTGCATGCATACTCTTTTTCGTCCTCCCACTAAGGAACTCTGGCTGCAGCTAAATTAATATATCCCCTTTTTCCTCTGTGCATACATTTTGCCACTAGTGCATGAGGTTCCCAATAGCTCTTATTTAGTATTAGATTTCCACTGTATTGTGAATTAACAATCAAGAAAAAAAAGCTTCATCAAGGACTGAAAATAAGAGCAAGAGAAAAAAGAAAAAAAATTGAATTTAATGTGAAAACAAGTAATGCTGCAGATGCTGTAGTGATTTTTTTTTTTTTTTTAATACTAAATACACTTACAGTCACTGCTTTTTATCTACAGAGACACTGTGGTAAATTTTTCCTTCAGCCATAGCTAGTTTACAGAATTAAGGACTACTGCTGTACTATTTAGAAATACAGTTTCTTGACCTTTCCCAAGATGATGTTTCTACAACATCTTTTGGCAGCAAAGTCCACACTCTTTCTTACAGTCTTGATCTTATAGCAAATGTCCTAAAACTTAGTATAAATTGTCCCTGGCAGCACTTAAGCTCATAGCATTTGTATTTATGCTCACTGACATATGAAAATAAACTATTCCTTTTCTCTTTGTAACACTATGCAACAGGTTGGCAGACCTAAAGGTTTTGCAAAGAATTATAAAGTTCTTGTGTTCTGCCCTGATTAAAATAAACACACTCAAACAGACAAAAACCCTCATAAGATCGAACCAATGAATTCCAAGTCATGCTGGCAGATGGGTAGCTGCTACCAACATAAAAAAGTAAAGTATCACGTTCAGATGAGAAAATGAAAAGAAAAGAGAATAGAAGACAGAGAAAAATCTGAGATTCTGAATGGAAGAAGATCTGGTTATTTTGCTGATAAATCAAATCCAATAACACAAAACTCAAGGAAGGGATTAACTTTTAGTGTTATCTCAATCTATATTGTTCAGCTAAGGATTTGACCAGTACGTTGTCCATTTGCATGCAGCTCCTTGCTCATGTAGAAAAATTTATGTCTCCTGCTCAAGTTTTATATCAGTTCTGTTAAACTTAGAAGATTGATTGCACTGATGTTCTCTTGAAGGTCAAACAGGCCATACAAATTTACACTGCTTGTAGTTCTCAAATTTCCAGCCAGTTATCTTAATTCTGTGGGGTTTTAGATTTACTTTGTTAAGGATGTACCCATACTCAAATACTTCAGTGGGATGGAAAAAAACATTTTTCTATATAAAAGAATAACACATCATTAGGCATCTCATACATCTACATTATCTACTTAACTCTCTCTTTATACCAAAACCAGATTTAATCTGCAGTCGTTTTCTTTATTCTCCAGTTATCTACAGAAAAATATTTGACATTTTTAAAGAACTACAATCTGAGTAGAATCTGCACTGAAGTATCTATTTCTTGAAAGATGATGATCACAATAACTGATTATCATCACGATAATTCATCCTATCTTCTCATTTTTATATCAGAGAATCTGTATACTGTTCTTCCCAGAATGAGAGATCGGATCCTACAAGCTTTCTAGCATCTTACTGCCTTGTCTTCTTCACACTGACTTCCTGGCACTTAGTCCAGTGAACTTGTCTGACAATTTTAAATGACTATTCTTTCATTAGGGAAGGCAACATATTTCTTCACTGGGTTTGTCTTCACAACAGGCCCTTACTCTGAGGCAGATGAGTAACCATCGATACACATACAACGCACTTAGGTCATATATATCATGAAAGTATCTAGAAAGAGAAGACTGGTCCTCTTTTTCACACTTTGTTGCAGCTAGTTGTGACAAAAGGCTCATGCATTTAAATGTGAACAAAAGTCAAAAAAATGATCTTTCTTTCAAAGTAAATTCTTCAAGTGTCCATAAGCCTAAAGCCCATTTTTTTACCTCTTTCTTTTCAAAGATAATCATGAAGCTGGAAATAGATTTCAAAAAGAGCTGTGGAAAGGTAGACACTATTTTATTTTGTTTTGACTTACTTTAGCCATGATGAGGTACAATCTCAACCTGAATAAATTGTTTTTATGATCTATGGTCTTTCCTATGTAGAGGTAAAAAGGGAAATGGACCAAACCCACAGCTGATTTACTATACTCTATTTTGAGATTTCATTCTGCTGCTTTGCTAACTACACTAGGTATTTGACCAGTTTTGTAGGCAAAGCAGTTTGCTTAGTAGAATAAAATTATTAGAAGTAGCATTGCTTACTAGATATGGTACTGGGTTAAAATTTGTATTTGGAATTCCTTCCCTGCATGGGTGCTTAACAGCTTTGTAGCCATAGACAGCTCACTTCATTCTCTTGCTTTCTCAGTCTTTTCTGTCTAAATAATGAACAGGAGCAAATAGGGATACATTCCTTTTCAGTGTATATACAGTCGCACGTCAGAAGCAGCTGACTCCTCTCCTTGGATCTGGTTGAATTCTGTAGGCATTAATGCAATAAACAGCAACAACAGCCTCCAGTGGGGGGGGGGGAGGAGAAGAAGAAAAAAGTGCAGCTTTAGAAGAATTCATAATATTCAAAGGAAAATATCACTAGGATAAAGAATACTTTCTAACCATCTGAAAGAATGAAACAGCTGACTCTCTTCTCTACAGCTCCACTGAGGCAAACCTGAAATGATAGAGTAGTGAAGACCCTCCCTGTCAACCACAGTGTATAGGCAACAGACAGGAACATTAAAAATAAACACTTTATTCCTGCATCCTTCTCTTTTAGTGGATTTCAGGAGAGGGGGGTAAAAAGGTTGAAAGACAAGAGGATCTTATTGGTTTGTTGTACTATACTTGTTCTTTTATAGTTGTCAAGAGCTGTGGAAATTTCCCATAGCATTCTGTTTCCATGTTTTTCTCCTGTTTCTGGCAGCAGCATTGCCACTCCTGCCTTTATTCACATCTTGGAGAAGAAGCTCCTCCTAGAATCACCATTACAATAGCAGCACCCTAACTCACGTAAATGAAGATAGCAAAAGATGTGTAAACATTTTGTAATATTTTGAATTCTCCTTGTTTCTACTAATCAACACCACAGTCATTTAAAGAGCTGAAAACCTTCCACCTGTAGCACCGACAGTCAGGACTTTCCAAAACGATATGATGGCAAGAGAGACCCCATAGGATTAGGTTTTAAAAGACTGCTTTGTTTTCTTCTTTTTTCTTCCTTCCAACATGAGCAAGAGTCATTGCAACTTTCCTTTAAGAATTTGCAGTGGTGTCAACAACAATGTCAGTAGAGACAGCAGCTTCCCCAGCATCTGTCATGTCAGTGCTCGGGCCATCAGCATAAACAGATTGTGCTAGAGAGAGTTGTCCCATGTGAATCAATAAGACTCAGCCAATTCTGTCCATTCTGCACTGATCACTGATGAAAAGGATTTTATTTGAATTGATGGGTAAATGCTAGACGTTCCTTATACCTACTAAAAAAAAATAATGTTTTATGTCTCACTTTCCCTTAATCTCTCCTGATAAATGCACACTCCTATCTGAGAAATTTTCCCTGAGGAGCACTACGCATTCTGCCTGTCCAGCCACACAGAAAAAAAATCAACCTACGAATGACTAAATATTGATGAATACGGTCTGAATTCTGAGGCAGGTTCTCCCCTCCTCTCTCTTGCACTTTCTAATTTACAGAGTCTGCAGTATTTAGAGTCACAATGTCAACCAAAGTCAGAAGAAATAGAATTCTAGAAAGCACTACAACCATCATTAGCACTCTCTATCCCAACTACTTATCAGACGCATATAAATCTTGATGCCTATGTGACTCACTATGATGAAATTAAATGAGAGCAAACAGATAAAATGCATGTCTACTGCTTTTATCTCTAACCTAGTCAGACAGTTATCAATATATTTTAGCTACAGCAATATATTCTGCAACATTTCAGAATATTGTTATTTTATTAAATCAAGTAGCTTTAGTATTTACTGATTGTATACATCAATAGTTTCCTAACATATAACCCCCTCCAGTATGGACTGAATGCGTCAGCATTTCATACAACTGCCTTACATTCTCACTTTTATAAAAACAATATAATGTCTTCTCAAATATATATTTAATTTATTCTCAATGTGGTGCAAGGAGAACTAAAATTGGCATGGGCAAAAGCAGGCAGGCGACGCAGTTTCATCTTAGAGTAAGTAAGAACATTAAAGCATGTGGTATTCGTATTCGTAATTGCATGCATTGTAAAAGCACAGAAGCTATATGTTCACACCAAATCAATCCTCCATTTACTCTCAGACATTTTAATCTGTTTCCTTAAAAGGACAGGTGCTGATAAAGATTTAAAACAGAGACCGAATTAAGAAAATGACAGGAAAAAAGAATCCCTGCTGTTACAAAACAGCACTCTCACTGGGGTTGCATTTCTTGAATATTCTCCTTCAAGGACAAGAGCATATCATTTTTTACATTTAGCCAGGGAAGGTGATAGACTGAAATCAGAGCTGCTAAAACCAGGCAGGTACTGTGAAATTTAAGGAAGCGCAACGCTGAGAACTTAAAAACAGGAAAGGGGTTAAAATTCTTTTTCATCTTTAGAAAATCAGCACATTATTCCAACTGATTAACAGGCTCAACCGTACTGCAGGATTACAAGGAAGCCAAAGACAAAGGTTTCATTCACAAATCCACCCTTAACAAGAGATAACCTCCTGCACAGATGTGAAGTCAAGTCACGTCTGATTAAGTTCACTTCTCCAGTGACAGTGTACAACATTTTTGGAAGGGAGAAGGAAAAAGAAATTTTGACTCTATTTTGGTCAGCATCTTGTACATTGTCCGTATCAAAATTTAGTACAGCAAAGAGGCTGTGTAATTATGCTAAAAATCATGCAATCAAGATTGATAAAGCTAAATTCATTTTGGCTGCTATCCAATAAAAATACAGATTCCGTTTTATTGCAAGTTATGAAAAACCTATCCGTTACTATCCACGACTCCTTTTTTTTTACTTTCCTTTTTTTTACAGGAAAAGTTAAAAACGATTCGTCATCTAAGTTGCTTAGAAATTCATCTCCTCTTGCTGTTGTACCTGAAATAATTGTGCTTTCTGACGTCGCAGTCAGCTGTCACGGAAATGAATATGAGAGAATCAGCAGAATACTTTGGGTCAACTTCTAGTCCGATTAGACTAACTAAGATTCATACCACTCACTGCAGCAAGGCCAAAATTTCACCTTTTAACTTCAGCCAGCAAAAAGAAACCCAGCAGGAATAGCTGAACAGAACGTGACATCCAGTATTTATGCAACATTTGATAAATACATTCAGTAGGAGATTTGGCACTAGTTTTCATGAAAACATAGATGAACCTATTCCATGTAAATAAACTGGGGGGGGGGGGAGGAGGAGGAGGGAGAGAGCACAGAAACATACACACATTGGAATATTTCGTAGAAAGTTATGTTTTCCATTCAAAGTTTACGATTTTAGGAAGTTATTACTTTTCTCAACAATCAAATTAGCAGGGATCATTCTACATGCAGGCAGAAAATAATTTGTTTGCCCTTGAATTGCAAATAATTTTGTTTTGTTCTGAACTTCTGGCAAGGTGCTGAGAGATTATACTAACTCTGTGTGCTTACTGAAGCAGCAAGCAGGAGCCTGTGACTTTTTATAATGTTAGAGGACTATCTTTTAGTATATCGGTTCATTTTGTAAACTTGTCAAATCATGGTAAAATCATTATCAGAAACTGAAAATAGTAATACAAAAGCATGAGGCCCATGATACACTAATTAGTACCTACCTCAGAACTTTAACAACAGAGGAAGAAAAGAAGCTGAAATGTAAGAAAGCAAGCTGACACTATAAATACGTTTAATCTGTTTCTGCCCTGATATGTTAATATTGCTCACTTATCACAGAACAGTAGCATGCGTGCTGACCTAGCACTGCAACCTATTGCAAATGCACAACAGCCAGATACTAATGGCCTTTAATGTTATTAGTGCATTGTGGTGACAATAAATATATCAATAAGTTTTTAATGACTTTAAAAGGGATGCCTCTGTGCAGTAGCAATGACATGCACAAAGATAATAATGTTTGTTCTTTTATTAACAAAACACAACTTTTTTCCTCCATCCAAATGATCCCCTTCAGGACTGAAATGTGCTATAGGTGATAACTTTACAACTAGAAAGACTGATTCTGTCTTAAACAATACTTTGTATAACACATAACTGTCCTCTTCCAGGGCTGGCAGATTCTTTTGATATTCACACAGCCCCAAACGAATAATCCACATCTGAAAAACACATCTCAACAAAAAACCTTAAATTTAAAACTCTCTGCCTAATGGTTGCACAAAAATAGAAGTTGAACTATTCTTACTTGCACTGGAGATCTTAAAATATGACAACTTTCCTTTTCCTTTTTTGATTGTCTTTTACCACTTACTACCTTCTTCTAGTGCTCTTAACTACATAGTATTTGTCAAACATCAGAAGAGTTTGACAGCTTATGAAAAAAAAGTAAAAAAAATGTTTCTTACACATCAAGAAAAGAAAAATGAAATATATTTCTACAGGAGTTGGTATTGTACAGAAGCAAATAGATATAAAGTTTGTGATAAGACTGCAGGACTAGGGAAGGGATGATTTGCAGAATGAGTCAAATTCAGACTTCTTTTATTATCTAGCATAACTTTCCTGAGGAAGTCTTACACTTCATTTTTAGCATAAAATTAAAAGTTACCCAGTAGATCCTCTCTATTTCTCCCCAGTGTGTCATAGGAATTCAGTGAATGATGGAATATCGCCAGTATAGAGCATTTTTGTTAATACAGCAGGGCACGAGTTGATAATTCCAAGAAGGTTAGATGTCATAACATAAAACAGCAGAAGCAGCAGCAGCAGCAAGACTGTAAACTTCTAGGGCTGTATACTGAGAGCACAGTGTGTGATGCAAGTGGAAGTAAAAAATGGCATACAAGGTGGAAAATGCAGTGGAACGCAGTTCTGAAATAATGAGATTGCTATTGCATATCCAGCAATTTATTCCTATTTAGCAGCAGTAAAAAGCCCAGACATGGCAACTCGTAGCTAAACATCTGATTTGCAAGCTGAGGATCACTGCGATCTCCACATGCAGTTGTTCCTGATTAAATCCATGAAAACCGAATAAGACTTGTTCCTGTTTAGTTTCAATCACTTTTAAACCTAGATTCCCCTTGACATGCTTGTTCTCCACCAACAATTCCTGTTTTATCTTGCACTCTTGAGCATGAAGAAACAGGTGTGCCCTGAGTAGAAACCTTCTGCTGCTCAGTGTAGAAGGATATTTCCTTGCTCTTAACCTAAACGTTGTCCACAGGGAGACTCCAATTACACAGATGCTGGAATGTGAGTCTCGTGCTCCCTGATGTGCTCTGTACAAGGAGCTGTAAAAGAGCCAGATCTCATGTGCTGAATGTCCTCTTTCGCCCAACCATTGAGGGTATTTTACGTATACAGACTGTAGCACGATTTCACTGCAAAAGGGCCTCTAGAAATAGTCATACGAGAAAGCAGTCCATGCTTATGGTCCCCTTGGTAATTTCTGCAGCAAATACTCTCAGTTTGCAAGAAATGGGATATTTTGGCTAATCATCAGTCACACAAACTTAACCTGCACCTCTGGGGGGGGCTTTTCCTCTTCTCATCCTCATCAGTGGTAACAACATTTCTGCAGTTTAAGTTATGTACCACATTAAACCCACACAATACTTTTCTCAGCACCACCTTCACCGATACTTTGTGGTACTTTTGCCTTTGATGGTTTTATATAGGTACAAGTTATTAGAAATTATTATTATTAGAATTACTATTATGGCTTGGTAAGCAATTTTGTCACTAGCGTGCAAGCCTGCCTAAAAGTTAGGAAGTTAAAAAAAAAATAAATGCAAATTCCCAGACTTGGAACATTTATTTTCTTACAATAAACTGATCTTTTAATTTCCACTTTTGCAGGTGCTCACGGATGGGGAAAGAGAGAAAAGAGGCATTTCAGCCTGCTTAATGGGAAGTACATAGCTCAATCACAAATATAGTTCAGATCATAAATGTATTCATTTTTTTTCCTAAACTGACATTATACAGTTCCTGCTTCTCTTACTGTATGGAGAAAACCACGGCCAAGCCTTTTTATGGGTTGTATAGGACTCAACCTTCTCCATTTGAGTGGAAAGGGAAGCAGCACAGCTCTGATGGTTGTGTCCTACACTGATGTCCCTTCATAGGATCATAGAATCACAGAATCAGTAAGGTTGGAAGGGACCTCTGGAGATCGTCTAGTCCAACCCACCCTCCCCAAGCAGGGTCACTTAGAGCACGTTAGACAGGGTTGCATCCAGGTGGGATTTGAATCTCTTCAGAGAAGGAGACTCCACCACCTCTCTGGGCAACCTGTGCCAGGGCTCCGTCACTCTCACAGGGAAGAAATTCCCCCTCACGGTCAGGCAGAACTTCCTGTGCTTCAGTTTGTGCCCATTGCCTCTTGTCCTGTCACACGGGACAACTGAAAAGAGTTTGTCCCCGTCCCCTTGACACCCTCCCTTCAGGTACTTGTACACATTGATAAGATCCCCCCTCAGTCTTCTCTTCCCCAGGCTGAAGAGGCCCAGCTCTCGCAGCCATTCCTCGTAGGACAGGTGCTCCAGCCCTGAGACTGTCTTCTCATGCAACAGTGAAGAGGAGGAAAGGGCCTTATTTTCCTCTTTTCCTCTTTTCTAAATAAGCATATGGTCACACTTAAATGTGAGCCTTTTTATTTTAATAATGAAATGTATTTACACATATACCATTGAAATTTAATTTAACCAGTTAAAAATATAAATGATTAAATCTATATGTGAAAGTACTTTGAAATTTGGTATGAATACACACACACACACACACACACACACACACACACACACACACACATATATATATAAAACAGGCAAGAGACCTTAGATAGACCTTAGCTATTATGAAAGATAAAAAAAACCTTGCAGTCACTTCAAGGGGACAAGGTCAGGCCTTTCACTCTTATGCATTTGCATTATTGACCATGTGAAACAAAGGCAAATCCCTCTCTAAAGAACAACTTGTGCAAACCAAAGATACCTGCATGCTCATGTGCCACTCGTGATGGCAGCAGCTTCCCAACACACATTATACACTGGGGGAGACACTGGCTATTTGAACAGTATTCACATACTACTTCACTATATTAAGCAAACCATTAATGATATGTCTATCACAGTGATGAAAACTCTTGTTCTAAACTAATATTCATCTGTATACATATCTGCTGTAGATTTGTAATTTTGAAACATTGATTATTTCTGCAGCAAGAGCTTTTATGCTAGAAAATCAAAGTCAGACTCATAACTTGCTGTTTCCAAGCTAATGTTCGGCAAGGTGTTCCCCAGACCCCACAGGCAGCTGGCGATGCTCTGGGCCCACCTCAGGCCCCACCAGTAGAAAGAGGGAGAAGATCCAAATGAAGGAAGTCAGGGAGCCGCAAGGAATGAAAGGGAGAAGCAGCAGGGGAAGGGAGAGAGGACAGAGATGTGTTCAGAAATCTCCATCCCCACCTCCATCCCCAAGCTTAGTCCCTGCCAAAAATGCTGCCTGTAGGCTGAATCTCTCTGTTTATCCAAGGTACCTCCTCATCAACATACACTGTTCTCCTCTCTTCAGGGTTATAACTCTAGACTTCAGTTTAAGAGCAGGTGCTTTAAGCAGTTCAAGGCTTTGTGTAGTGAATTATATTATTGAGAAAAAGGAAAAGGGAAAGGGAAAGGGAAAGGGAAAGGGAAAGGGAAAGGGAAAGGGAAAGGGAAAGGGAAAAGGAAAGGGAAAAGGAAAAGGAAAAGGGAAGAGGGAAGAGGGAGAGAGAGATGGAGAAAGAGAGAGAGAGGGGGAGAGAGAGGGTGAGGGAAAGTGGAAAAAAAAAAAGAAAAAGACCACATGGAGAACCTCATCAGTATCTAAAAGAGAAAAGTAGTACATTTAATTGAGACATTTTTCCCCATATGGTAAATTTTGTGTGTTGTAATATCACATACTTCATTACTGGTAGGTTATTTACAGTATGCTGATCTGACCAGCAAAATGGTACTAGGTTTAACTGTTCCCTTTAATGTGATTATTTATTAGTCACATAATTCACTTTTTCTACTGATTAGGAAGATGAGTCAGTATTAAATATTGTCTCTTCATTCAATTGATTTTTTTGTGCTTTTTCCCTCCAATATTATTTTTTCAAACACAAATCCACTGGCTATTCTTTATTAGTATAAATCATCTGCAGATGTGCTAAAGATTTCACAGTACAGCTTCAAAAATCTTTTCTGGAAACTCCAGAGAACAAAGCAATTTTTCATACCTAATTCCATTCTTCTCTCCCCCACTGATGTAACTGCACAAGAAAATCACAGCTATGCTGACAATGCAATACAGAATGAACTCCGATCCATACAGACTATTTCTGCAGAGACCCAGAGTCCAGAGGTGAAAATTATCTATTATTCTAAACAACAGAAGTGGCCAAAATCTGCTACTGAAGTCCTTACCCCTTACAAATTAGATTAATTGGGAGTGAAATCAAAATAGCTCCAAAAAAGGGGAAAAAAAAAAAAAAAAAAAAAAAAAAAAAAGAACCATGCTATTGCCAGTCTTTGCCAGGATTCCTCTACAAGAGCAGCTGGACACAGCAACAATGTCACCAACAAACCAGCTGTTGGTACTGCCGGGCTTATTCCTCCCCTCTGACAACAACAAAGACAAAACCAGCCGTCTCCCACACACCCACGGTTCACGGTGAGCTGTGTCACTATTGGCCTAATGAATCTTCCACTGACATTTAGTACAAAGAATCGTGTTTCTTTCTTTCTTTCCTTTTTTCAAGAAAAAAAGGAAAACACAAACAGGAAAGTATATTAAACCAAACACTTTCAATTTACATTATTTTTGGATCACCTCTTCAGCTGAACGCCCGTGGAAAGCTAGTATTTTGCAAACTTTCAACTAAAACAGAAGCAATATTCAATACCGACAGGATGAAATGAATCAATCTGCTCATGGTTTAATTCACAGAGGCAAATTTCCCTTTCACAACAGTCTTGCTCCAGAAATATGAAATAAACTTCTATATTTCTGTATCCATTTCTGTTGAAAGGGAGGATAGAAATGGGTCAGTTTGTTTGTTTGTCTGTTTTCACATTCTACCTCTTTCAGAGAATAAAGTCTGACAAAAGGATAGGCTATCAAAACTAAGTCAGAAATCAATGGATTTGCAGCAGTGTAGTAAAATCAAAATGTGACCCGGAATCTCATTATTACCCATTATAGTTTATAGAAGAAATGGGTCATTGTAAAGCCTTAAACATATTAACTTGCTTGCTTAGCAGTTTTAAGACTTGTTAAAAGCCCGGTAAAGTGCTCCATTGCTTTCTGCGCTCTATGGCTCATTGCTCTTTTTGCACTATTCAGTCACTGGCTATATTTCAGAAATTTTCTTACAACTTCACATAATTTGAGAATGATTGTAGAATTGGCTGACTATAGGATTTGTGAAAAAAAAAAATCTGAGTTAATCTGTCTGGACAAATTGGTCCTATCAGACACCCATTACAGTTGGTTCACAAAATAAAGTAGCCTTTTAATCACTTGAGCTACGTGGCTGAGCTTTCATATGTCCAAGCCAGCATACAAATAACCAGAAGTTAATGAAATACAGGCCTGTACTTCAAACAAAATTAATCACTGATTCTTAAAATTTGATCCAGAAACATCTTTTCAAATCCCATCTGATGTGAGTTAATATCAAGCAAAACGCACACAGAGAAATCTCTAGCTGATGAGCTGTTGTCTAAGTAAATCTGTTACTACAGGAAACATGTTCACATCTTTAACTGGTACAAATAAACACAACTGATGGGGAGAACACAATCAATAAAATAGTTTCCAAAAATCCTAGCACTGTTTATCTTAAGATCAGATCTGAGTGATTTCAATTAAATGCAGATCTGTTCTGGTATTTCTCATCTTTTCCAGCTTGTCAGATAATTGCCTTCCGAGCAACACTGGTGACGAGGCATTCTTAGTCCAACCACTTAACGCATTCTCTGACATACGTAGACACACACACACACACACACACACACACAGAGAGCACTTTGAGCTCCTCTTCAAAAGGACTAGTATGGATTACACAGCTTGAAAGGTGCTAACTATACTATAATCAACGTTCAAATTAATTTTTAAAACCCACACTGGGGCATAATGCAAAGGTTTCTGTTATCTTCTGCTGCTTTCTATTCACAGTGGGAAAAATGCGGCTGTGCAAAGTTTTTCAGGTGTTGTTAGCAACAAATTTGATTAATAATGACGACTTGTCCTGAATCTGTACTTTACTACAATAAGCCATTATGCCCATCTCTCATGAGGTAAGCCCACTTGCAGCAGAAATATAGCTAATTTACAAGAAAACAACAGTCAAGGTACTTTTCATCTTTCACGCACAGTACAAGCTTATGTGCTGCTGCAAAAGAGAACCACTGGCTGCTCAGAAACATCATTGCACTGTAAAGAGAGCCATAGTGTGTCACCCCCGAGTTGCAAAATATGTTTGACATTGGCTTTTACACAGGGGGAGTGCAGACGCATTCTGTTTGCCAAAGTCTATGAAAGGTTTGGGAATCCATTTGGCTGAAAAGCACAATCTAAATATGCAGTTATCATCAGTACACTTCTGTCTTAGATAAACTTCTGGCAAAGTAGAATCTATAGAAATTGTTTAACTTTCTGTAATTAAACCAATATTAGAATAATAAAGTTTGACCATGACAACATACTATTGGAGACAAAAGAAAACTTTAACCATTGTTTCCAATAGGCCTTTCAAAATAAAAACCATACCCCTGAAAGTGAGAATTTTTATACGATACATTTTTTTTCATGAAGACATGTTGTAAAATAAATGCTGTTTTTCATTGTGTTCTAAAAATATACATGCTTTTGAACTATTTAAAGTATTTTAATTACTCACTCTTTTATCAGCATAAATAAAATTTGCTCACTGACCCATATACTTCTTACCCAAGTGAACTGAGCTACTTCTCCCAGATCATTTAGTGCAGGTTAGCCAGGCTTTGTGAGCTGTGTATAATGATATGCAAACTAAAACCATAACTATGTCAATTTAAGGTCAAAGAGGCCTATTTGTGGTTATTATGGAAATCAGTTTAAATGCGAGGTGGCTAAACAATGCGTCTTTGCATCCTGGCTCAGCAAAAAAACCACAAACAACCTGCCAACATCTGCTTTTTGAAGTGTCAGATAACATTATTTCCAGGATGACATCAAGGGCCTTCATTGGCTATGCATAAGGTCAGTGAATATTAACTTCATTTACACTTGGCTGAGAATTGGCTGGTGCCAACAATAGAGGTTTAGCTCCTCTGCTGAGCGAGGTTAAAAACTGACAGAAAGCTGCCATTGAGGAAGATGGATGATGGTACTAGCTGACCCTATTCCTCCCTAAGTGTCACAGCTTCGGCCTCTTTTCTATCTCGGCAACAAAAGACCCTCTCCGAGCTTCCCAGTGGCCTTCAGCTTTATTGGTGCTAACAGGTCCAGACATTTTCATCGATTGGATTCTATACCTCTTAAACACAAGAGCTTGCCCTCCCTGGCTAGCCAAGCCTTGGCACAGATGTCTTTTTTTGTAATTGCTCCTCTGCTGTCTGTTGGGAAGGATGCAATCGGACAGGCGAACATCATGTCAACACAGAAAATGCTTCTCCATTTATCTCAGTTTCCCAATGGCATTTTAAGGAGAGTGATATGCTGTTTGCCTGGAGGGTTTAACCCTTTGATTCCTCAAAGCGTTTATAAATGCAGAGAGAGAAGCTGCGGTAACGTTGCTATAATAAAATCCCAGTCTGTTTGTCCTAGGCATAGTTCACAAATCACACACATATTAAAAAAAAAACTCTAAACACACATAAATTAGTGTTGCTACTCCGTATACTTCTATGTCAGATCTTCAAGAGGATTTTCAGTCAAGTTCAAAGTACTCATTTTATAAATACTAAAATTTTAATTGTAAATAAAGGGAAAGTCTGTGCAATATCTAGCTTATTTAAATTTGAGTCCACAAACTTCATAAAAATCACAAAGATATATAATGAGCTTAATAGGATGAGAGTATGTCTACTACACACAAAGAAAAAAATCAGAGACATTTTTACTGGAAAAAATGGAAAAGCAGAATATAGAAAAAAAAATAGAACTGTATAGAATGCTGAAGAAAAAGAAGAAGTGGAGTTTTCATGTCCTTTTATTTTAAAAACATCTGCTACTGACCATTACTGGCAAAAGAGCAATAGACTTGACGAGCCACTTGTTTGATCCAATACAGCAAATCCTGTCTTTCTGCATACACCATGGAAACACTCAGCCTCCTATCATAATTTATATATTTTCCCAGATTCTGGGCTGCATTACATGCGCTCTGTGCCAGAACGATCATGCAAAGACACCCTTAAAGGCAGTATAGCCAGCCAGAGGACTGCTCTCCCGCTGGGGTGCAATCAACAGAATTATAACAGCTTTTGCTATGCCCAGCATAGATTCAAAGCCAGAAGCAAAGGAGCAGGGATTAAACACTCTTATTAATACCCATGCCTCGTGTTTTCTAGTAGGGACTGGCAAGGCTCTGAGAACTGAGGATGATACGTAAACAACAAAAGTTCATCAAGCTGACAAAAAGGAAAAATAGGCACTGAAACTGATTTTTAACAGTACAACGGGTTTTGTAGTGAATATCAGGAAATAATCCCCCCAACTATATTTTCACGCAGAAAATGACGGATCCAGAGGAAGTGACAAAAATGGGAAAAAAAGAACCCAACCTGGTAGTCCAATCTACAAAAGTGACTGGCAGCATTAGCCACCAAAACTACCTTTCTGTCAAGACATAGCATGGAAGTATAAATTAAATTATTTCAATTTTCTAACGATAGCTATGGCCACAGTTTTATTTTGCATGTATGTGTGTATACATGGGTAAAAAGGCAAATATTTTCTGCTACAGGAGAGGGGGAAAAAGGAACCATTTTCAAACTACCTGTGATCAAAACGGATGTTTACCTCAGTCATAAAAGCAATAGAAAAGGAAACCCAATCACCATTCAGCCATAAAATAAAAGATATACTATAAAAAAGTATGTGCGAAGGTAGCTGAAATGATTTTTGAAAATACTGCAATGGATATATTTCTTGAAATGAGCTGTTTATTGCATAAAGCACAGCACAACCTAAAACTGCGATTGTACAGGACTCATGATGATGTCTTTCTTTCATCTCTCTTTCCCCCTTCCTGCATCCTTTTTTTTTACTACCAGTAGGGAATATTGTCACAGAAATGAAGGGGGGGGGGAAGTTTTTATTTCTGGTAACTCCTTTTAAACAAACTGATTTAATAAGGGCTGCAAGATTGGGCCCTTGCTCTTTGTGTTAATAACAGATGGTTATGATATGGGGCCAATTCCTGTTTTTCTTACTTGTACAAGTAGACCCAAGGGACTAATTATTATTGTTGTTATTATTTTTAATGAACAAAGTAAGCAAGATTTTACCCAAGATAAAATAAACAGTTTTGCAACAAAAATGTTTGTAGTCCCCTTTTCTACTGAGTAAAAGTAGGGAGCCTCTCCAGTAGGTCTTATCAGTCCTGAAGGAAGCTTTAAAGGACTCCAGTTGCATGCACTTGGAAGGAACAGGGACAGAGAAAACTGCCAGGCAAATGCAAAATTATAACAGTTTTGCCAGATTTCCCCAATATGTTTCAGAAACCACTGTCAGAGATCGAGATCAGCAAGGCAGCCCCTGCAGCACAGCACTTCCATCTAGACCGGGTGGAGCTACCACAACGCCCAATATAGACAGCTATGGGGATTTTAAAGAGCACAAGGCAGCTCCATATGTTAACGTACAGAGAACTGCAATACTGTACAGCACAGGATTTTTTCTCCCCAGTGAAAATCATAGGAAAAGGGTTCAGATGCAAGGATATTCCTCTTTTCTATCACCTCTATGTCTTTTGATTTTAGTTAACAAATCTATCCTGGTTGACTTAATTTGTTGACTTTAGTTAACAAATTAAGTCAACCAGGATATATTTGCAAGTATATTTTTCAACAGTACAATGGATTCTGTAGTGAATATTGAGAAAAAAAATCCTCTCAAATATATTTTCATGTAACCAGTTAATCAGTTTCATTGCTCCTGCCTATATTTTATCAGCTTTATCAACTTTATATGCTTCCCTATTTACAGGTTTACATATATTTACATATATTTTCATGTAGAAATACCAAATCCAGAGGAAGTGATAATAATGAGGAAAAAAATGTAATCCAATCTGGTAGTCCAGTCCACAATGGTAACTGGAATTATCAGCTGTGGTTATGATTTTTATTTTGCATGTGTGTATGCCTGTGTTAAAATGAAGAGAAATAATGAGAAATAAATGCTCATGAGCACATCTTTTGCTGAAGGTGACACAGCTCTCCAACTATACAGTAAAGTATCTCTCCTCTGTAAAGGCCATATGACCATCCATCATGCCACAAGGCTTCGTTAGGTAACTCCCATCACTTGCATGCAGGTGCCCAGTACAAAAAGGGCATATTCCATGCTCCTCAAAAAGAAGAATCATGAAGGAAAAACTAAAAGCCTAAGAAACTGGTCCTGGGGCAGCAACATAAAATGACCTGTACCAAAAGCATGTCAGGGGTAGGAACAGAATGAGGAGACGGCTACACCGCATCATTAGCACCAGCTTGGTCCACGCACTCATAGGCTCCAGATAGGAACTGGTCTTTCATGGGCTCTTTCTCACCTCGCTCTGCACAGGCAGACAGAGCAGATGCCCTGCCTGCTGAGAAGGATGCTGCAAGATGGGTCTCCATTTCTAGAGCTATCTAAAACTCATTTCTGAATTATTTGCAAGATTGAAAGGCGTCTCCCATCTCTGTGTTTCAGTATTATATAAGCTAGGGTTCAGGGGCCTTCTTCCTCCTAAAGGAAAAGTTAAATGAAGTATATACACATATTAAGTATGTAAAGCACATTTATAAAGCAACATGCAAAAATGAAACATTGTTTTAATCTGAAGGATTAAGCACATCAACCATTTGTGGCTAGAAGGAACATGAATACACATTACCCATATTAACCAGAACAAACTAGACACTTTTCTTAATAGATGACAAAGAGGTTATAAAATTAAGGTTTACCTCATATATGCAGTGAATCTAACGTACATGGAAGGATACCTTCCCTTTAGAAGGAAGGATAGCTCAAGCAGAGGATCTCTTGTGTATCTAGGGCTGATCTGTAGTGTTTCAAAGTGCTTAGATGACCTGAGTAGCCTGTCTGTGCACAGTTTCAGAACATGTCCATCAATCTGTGTCAACATTCTCCCAAACTCCACTTTGACTGGCAAGTGACAGGCAGTTCTCTTCTGAATGTTAATGAATACCCTTGTCATCTCTTAAATACATAAAATCTCTTTAAATGTAGGATTTATAAAAAGTAGGATTGTGTTTTCATTTATTCTTGCATTAGCAAGGAAAAAAAAAACTCCACTTAAAGATTGCACATCATTGGAACTATCATCATGTGTTTTATTTTCTAAGAAGCACTTGTCTCTGCTTGTGTCATGCAATTTTGAAACCCATACTCTTGAATATGCAATTTTTACATCTGTAATACACAATACCATCACTGTGTAGCTCTACATATGACAGAAAATCTTTAAGCTAAACATTAGAAGTAGGTATGTCATTGTTTCCTCCTCTGTCATACTCATTTGGGAGATGGGGAAGAAGTATTTTAAAAAGACAATATTTTTCTCTCTCATTTTGGGTCATTATTCCCTAACAGTTCCACTGACAAGAGCTTTTTAATAATAAGCCAAATAGAGATTTGTTTCAATTGATAAACTGAAGCATACACTTTATAAAGCCAAAGGATTGTACCTTTTAATCAGAAATTTCAAGTGATATGTCACTAATAAGCCAAAGTAAGTGGAAGAGAGAAACAGCCACAGATCCAGATGGAATATTCTATTCATATCTGAGCACTTTGGGACACGATTTGCAACCCTGCTTATGATTTTAAGCACATGATACTTTCACACTTCCCAGCAGCAGGCTGGAGATTAAATCTGGTGGAGAATTCCATAGGCAAGATAATTAGGTGACAATGTTTAGCCTTGGGATTTACTAACAGTTAAAATAATGCCCATTTACTTCAGCTACGGGGGGTGCAAAGTGGGGAGGATGCCTTTCTGTATTTCTTTTTCTTGCTAGTGTCAATAAAATTGCTGACATTTTAAAAGTTTTCCATTTGTCTGAATAAATATATTATTCTTACATAGTAAGCACGCAATTTAATGCCACTACTAGAATACATTCAAGAAAGAGAATAACCAATATTAACTTTTACAGAAGAGGTACTGGTATAGAATAGAAATTTTTGACCAATGCACAAAAATGAAAAAGGCAAGTTATCCAATTTATTTATTGTGCAAATAAATTGATTAAGAAAAAATGTTGACATTTGGAAACTTGAGAGATCAAATATCTGAGGTCAAACATTTGATTTCAACTAAGAGACTGTATCATGGGCCTGATCCATCATAAGCATACAAAAGGCCAGGGGGAGGGGGGGAAGAAATCAAATAAGAATATCCTGCCTTCAATATAATTTCAGTCAGGTTCTAAAATTATATCTAGTCAACAACACACATATATAAATATATTTAAAATATATATATCCATATGTACATATATATGTATACACACACACTCCAAAGACAAAAGAACTGTATAAAACAGATTTTCTTAGCTCATTTCTTACTATTTGTTTCATATTTTGAGACCTAAAACTAAACTACATGGCCTAATAGGAAAATAAATAAATAAATAAATAAAAGCTTCATTTGCTGTGATGGCCACCTTTATAAGTGCATGAATAGAGTGTTCGGCTATTTACCTACAAAAAGGATATAAGAAAGCTCATCATTGAGGAGACTGGAACTCATGTCTCCATATGAATGGTGCTAAGCACTACACTATGCATCAAGTTCACTGCTGTATGCTAGACAATTGTATTTAGTTTTCCCGTGGAAAGAATAATAGTTTCAGCAGGGGTTGCTAATGCCTTGTAATTCTGACTTTCTGGTGGTGGTTAATGTATGCCCTTTTTGGAAGCAAAAAATCCAAGTTCAAATTCTCTTAAGAAAAAAAAAAATTGACCTCAATTAAAAAAAAAAAAAAAAAAAAAAAAAAGCAAACCTGAGCAGAATGAAATCATTTAACTATGATCAGTAATCACAGTCACAAGTAGCCTACTCAGGTGCTGCTCCACAGACAAGCTGGAGAATGTCTAGTTTTTGAACGTGTATCCTGCTCAAGCACCAACGGGGCTAAACTGTTTGGTACACAAACTGCCACACTTTCATGAATGCAGCAAACTTGACTTGTAGAATCTCAGTTGCCAACATTCTTGAAGTACATTCACGGCAGCAAAGCAAGGATATCTGCACCAACCACATCCTTCTACAGACACAGATGGATTGATTCAGTAGGCATCTCAGGCAGCTATGAGGTGATGCATAATTTGTTCTCAAGATCTTCCCATACAATAGTTTTGGGTAGAAAAAGATGGTACATTCCGGGAGTTCAAAGAATGCTGTTTGCTACTCATAAATGGAGACAGGCTAATAAACTGAGAAGTGAAGGGGTTGCAAGACACAAGTAATACTAATTTTTCAAATGGAGTGGATCGGGTAATTAATCAAGCTTCCAAATAGCTGAGTTTTTCCTTGATGATTCATCAGAAGTAGATAGAAAGAATGGCAGAGTTCCCTATGCAGCGGTTAGACCACTTCCTCTAGGAAGGTCATAAGGCTGGAAGGAGAATATACACATGGTCATTTGAGAAAAATGCACTTAATGTAGGAACATATCTGGAGGATGTGCTGAGTAAGGTGACGGGAACACACAGCTGGTCATATACATGATGTGACAACATACTAGCCACTAGCCACCCGCTACGAAAAAGTCTTGGCCCTTGAAAGTAATTACTCCAACGCAGGCTTGTGTGTTCCAATCTATGGGAAAATCAGCACTAGACATCTACACTGGGAGATATTTCATACTCACATATAACATATTATAGCCATTAATTATGCTAGAGATTGTTTATCTCATGTATCACCAGTGGAATTGAGTATTGTATATATTTGATTCTCCATACACATTCATAGTAACATGACACCTACAAGTTAGAAAAGCACACATAATCAAAAATGCATTTAAATATATGTTTCACCAGCTTGAAAGCTTTAGGTTTATACACATGCTTACAGTTACTGAAAACTTCATCACTTCCCTCAGCAGGAAAATATTAACCCACAATGTTATTCTCACTGAAGTCGCAGGATACTTGCTCTTCAGTCCTAGGGATGAAATCTCAGCCTACAGTACTACAGATAGTTTCCATGTTAGGCATTACTTAAAATAGTCACAAACTTGTTTTCAGAAAAAGGAGGAGGCCTGTTTTAGGGGTAGTCTTGCTACAGTATGTTTACAGTAAGGCACAATATTAGAAATATATTTGTTCAAGACTAGTAGCCTAGACAGCAACCCAGTGCTTATTTCATAATTACATCAGGAAGGAACCTCTGCTCTAGTCTACATTTATGTAAACTGATATTATTTCATAGAGTACTAATCATTACTTTCTTAATCGAGCACTTGCTTTTCATCAATCCAATGCATTTGAGGTATGTCAGGTATGAGAAAACACTAATAATTATACCCAATTACACTTTAATTAGAAAAATGTTTGATATTGTTATTGCAGGAGACCTGTATCTTGCTCAAAAAGCACATGAAACTAATGTAAAACATAAAAATTAACTTAAAGTATCAATTTACTTAAGATAAAAGAAAAAAAGCAGATGTTTCTTAAAGTCATGAGCAACTACCTCCTTAGAATAGGCAGCAGTAATACACAGCTAAGTGAAGCTATGCAGGTGCATGAATTGACAGGATCAGGACTTTAGGAAGCATACTAACTGAGCCAACTTCCTACCTCCAACAAGCTTTTACTTGTTTGTCTTTGCTACTCCCAATTATAATCATAAATTAGATTAAAATTAAGCCAAATTACCTAAAATTTATATAAGTTTAAAATAAATAGTTTCTACTCTGAACTACAAACTAGGTACTATTCACTTTCACACACAACAGTGACACATTTTTCATTAGTATTAAGGACAAAAGAACTCTTGGTGACAGACACCAACAAATGAAAAGATACAAACTGTACGGGAATAAAAGCCTCAGACAATTCATATAAATGCCTTAACCATATTTGCTATTACTGCCATTTTCTCAATCACCCAAAGTTACAGAAGAAATTGGATATTGCATCATCTTGTAACTAGAGGTTAATTTTCATGAAATTAAAGACAGGGAAAACTGAATTAAACAGTAAACCAGCTCTTTTTTTTTTTTTTTTTTTTTTTTTTTTTTTTTTTTAACTCTTTGACACCACAACATTCTGCAAAGTCTTAAAGTAGAAAACATCTACATATTTTTGCTGTCACATAAATCATGTTTGGCTTTTAATAAGTACTCGCTTTTCTTTTAAGGAAACTCATTGCAAATTGTTTTATGCTTACTTCAGTTACAGCCTTAATTTTTTATTAGAAAATTAGTAATTATAGTATCTCTAGAAGAGGAATACGACGAAGAGATAAACAAGTATGTGCAATTTATGAACACTCAGTAATTAAGTCTACTTAGAAACTTTCATTTTGTCTTTTGCAGATATAATTTCAAAAATGTTTTTACCTGCTTTCAAATTTTTTAGAAAAACAAGCTGTGGACAACTTACTGTTTTTTTAATAACTAAATTGCAGACAGAGCTTATATAGTACAGGGAAAATTCTGAAATTTATTGCAGACAAGCCAGGAAGTAATAATTGTTTTATACTGTAGTTTAAGTGGTAATAAGCATGATACTAGCTGAAAACCCACAAAAACAGAAAATAAAGTACAATCTTCACAGTTTCCTAAGTAAGAAGTGAGTGATGTTTTTAAAGCTTTAGTACTCTTTAATATAAATAGCCTGATATTTTAGGAAAAATAAGCATTTTTGTGAGAGCAGAGAAAGTTTCAGGTCCAATAAAATTCAAAAGCTAATCTAATTAAGCAAGTATTTTATTGACATGATTTTCATTTCTTTCAACTTCAGTAGCAAACATGGATTTCTCTGCATGTTTGTCCCACTTTTCCAGTAAGATCCTCCACTTCTTTTTCGCTTAAGGCTCTTTGTTATCAGAGAATAATTTCTACTTTGAACTACACAAATAGTGTGCTTGAATAGCATCGTAAGCATTTTACTGTCCATATAAAAGATGTCTTACTGATACATTAAGCAGATTAGTTAGGCGTGTTTACATGCACCCACTTTTCTCCGATCAGTTCTAAATGATATTTGCTTCAGCTTCTCTGGATCCTACTTAGACTCTTTTCTTTCAGGGACCTTTTTTTCTTTTCTTTTTTTTTTTTTTTTTTTTTTTTTTTTTAGATTAGTTTAGAAATTAACACTCATATTTAACTATCATATTTAACTAAAACAAATGTACACTTGAGATTCCCCTAACAAGGATTACATGTGTCACTTAGACTCAGAAATGAAAGAACATTTAACTTACTTTTAATAGCTTAATTATCAAAAAGTAAAAGAAACCCTGAACAAAAACAGGGACTTTCCAAGCAAGCAAGTGGCTTTTGCATGTAAGAAAATCATTTCTACTTGGAACACAGTAATAAAAATATTACATGCCTATTACATCTTTCACAAAAGATTACTTGGCACAAAAATGTGTTCCAAAAGCTAGAGATACTGTTTTGGGTGACAGACTTGAGAGAAAGAGATTCTGCTTCTAAATACAAACTAAAGCTCATTTAGAACAAACAGAAAATCTAGACTTTATGGTTGAGGAGTTAACAACCCAGCTGTTGAGCAACCGTTGCTAATTCAGCAGTGGCATCCTAGATCTGTAAAAAAGACAGTTTTAGTGCTTCCACTGTAACTAAGGGAGGAATTATTAAGATTCTGGTTGCTTTCATTGTGGTTTATTTTAGAAATCCATGGAGATAAAAAAAAAAAAAAAAAAAAAAAGTTCAACAAACTTAGTTTAAGAACTCATACACAGCAAAGCTCAAAGCTCTAACAAGATACAAAAATAGAATTAATTCCTGGACACAGCAGAATCTGGAAAGAGGAACAGAGAAGGGGAAAGAAGAAAGGATGGAGAAAAGATAAAAATTCTGAGTGCATCTACATTATCCAACAGTTTAGTTTCTAGGATCCAGGCGTCTGACTGCCCACCTGCATCTGCTGCTTCTCACTAGCCAACATTTCTAAAGCAAGCCAACTCGTTCATTGGAAACTAAATCAGTCCATAGCTCTAAAGTTGGTTCAATTCAGAGATCCTCAGATTGGCACTATGAATGAGAACTATCCAGTTTTAACAACCTCCAAGGTGGTTCTTCAATGCTTCAGCTCAACGCAATCTAACATCTCACGTATCTTCATGTCACACTTGAGAGAATGTAGATCATTTTGTCTAACTTACTTGGGGATCAGTCTTTAAAGAGGATGAGAGAAGGGGAGAGGAGCTGTCTGCCACATCCAAAAGCCTGAAGGACTTGAGAAAAGTAGGCTTAAGAAACCTAACTGACCCATGGAAGCTCACAGATTTGTGGAAATCATGCTTTTTACAGATGCTAGACTGTTTTGAAAGAAAGACTTTTAAAAAAAAAACACACCTTCTACTGCAGCTCCCTGACAAGAAAACAGAAGATTTCAAGATGAAAGAATGCCAAGGCACTTAACTTTCTCACAACTACAAAGAGGCTGGAAGTAAGCACCAGAATGGACTTGGATCAATTCAATAAACCACATCCTCAAGCAATAATACTCATTGAAACTAATTCCTTTCCCAGGAAAGGATAGAAGATGATCATAACTCTGCATTTCATAGCACAAACACCTTCAGCACTCTTCACCCTCTCATTGCAAGGTCTTACTTTCACCTAATAATTATCCGGTACATATTTCTGAATCCTGCTGGGGCCCTTTGCAAAGACACTTACTTTATGCTTCTTCAATTCGGTATTTTATATGCAGCTGGATTTGGGACCAGATCATATTGACATTTGTTTAGAAAGGGACAGAAAAATTACTTAGTAGCTTAGGGGAAAAATAAGGAATGCGCTTGTGTTGAACTTCCACTAGGGTCAGAGGAAACGACAAGACTGTCAGGAATACCGCTCTCCTATGCTCTGGTTCACTTTGTGGAGAATAATTACTCTCTCCTTCCAGGAGCAGCTTAGGAGGCAAATGGCAGAGAGGTAACTTTTCTGCAGAAAAGAAGCTTTTTTTGAGCCTTGATTGTGCAAATGCTGTTGAGGAATTTTTCTTCCATTTTGCCCCTTGTCTGTAGAGCAAAATATTTTCAAAATGAGAAAGCAAGAGTGGCAACATGGGTCACTCAAGCTGCATGTTACCCACAGCTTTTGGAACATATTACCTGGACCAAGCTCTAGATCAACTCACAATTCATGCAATCTGAACTTTTTAGCAGCACAGTAACCCCTTTTTTTTTTTTTTTTTTTCCCCAGAGAAATCTAAAAAGTGAAAAGTTAGGAGCTTATTCACATTTCCTTCTCAGTTCATTGCCATCTAACAGTAAACTTGTGGCAGGTATAATGCAGTTTCTGTTTCTGGATCTGATATCAAGCAATATTTTGCCAAGCCAAGAGACAAAACTTTGTGCACCCCGCAGCCCCCCCCCCCCCCAAAAAAAAAAAAAAAAAAAAAAAAAAAAAAAGTAGGAACAGATGCAGCTTGCAGTTTGGCACAGCATACAGCACATGACAGTTTGGAAAGAAAAGCCTGTAGCTTCCCTTTTTCCTCACCAAGACAAAATTTACAAATAGCTACAATCCCCTCCCCATTTTGGGGGCCAATAAAAGAACTGCTAATGCATATGGTATCATAAAACATTTAACAGTAAAATGTACCCATTTGGCTTTCCCTAGAATTCTGAATTTTTGGACTTAGTGCCAAATCATCTATGTAATTTCTCAGTTCAGTCATATTGAGAGATGCTTTCTACCTTCTGAAATATCACTCTACTGCTTGGATTGAGTACAGTTCTCTCCCTTTCCATTCCTCCCTCTCCCTCCAACTAACATGAAACAGATGGAAAATACTTTACACTAGAAGTTCACAGAGAATCATTTTCTCCTTCAAATCCCAATCATTGATCCCAATGTGGTTCTTACGAAGGCAATATATTGACCAGACTCCACTATGAAAAGTCATCTAGATTAGGAATCATCCAAGGTAGGATGCTATCAAAAGTTCACTACTCAAGTAACTTTTTTTTTTTTTTTTTGGTGGGAGTTGGAGGAGAGCTGTTTTCAAGTAACATATGCAGTACATGATGGTAGAAGGGTGAGTATTTGCTAAGTACCTTTCAGGATAATCCTTTAAAATGTAAAACTTGAAGCCCTGAGTTAAACTTGATTTTGTGCATTTCACACTGCCAGACATATGATCGACATAGAGGAAACAATGTCCTGGCACATAAGCAACAGAGTCCACAGTACAAAGTTCAGACAAGTATCTAGTTTTCTCATGCTTCTTTCACCTAGCTTTAAAATACTGCCTTAAATGAAGATTGTGAACTCTTTTGATTTAGGCCATACTGTTTGTGTGTTATCATAGTAGATCACTGGAGTGACACAGTTTTCTTGGCACAACTACAGTGAGAAGTAATCAGTGGACATTTAAGGGAAAAAAAAATAATTCAAACTGAAAGATTAGCACTGAAAAAGGAACACTGGAAAGCTCAGTTTCCAGATTATGCCTCCCTACTCATGATTGTTTTCTTCCTTACTCTCCACTGGCATTACCAGTTCCTTATATTCATATGATAAAAAAAAAAAAAAATCTTCTAGCAACATACCCAGTATGGAATTGTATATAAATCAAATTTCAATTGTTTTAGTGTCTGAACTTGATAAATTTCACATACAGGAGAGAAGCTGTATGCAAAAGGAATACATTCTTCAATCACAGCAAGCCAATCAAGCTAGCTTAATACAAATGAAAATCCCCACTGAGTTACAGGTTGAAAAGCTATTTTGAATTACAATGTGGCCATCTACTTGGTCTTCTACCTTTGCTACCACACAGCCAGATAAGGTATTATTCTGTATCTTTAAAAGACTTTCCTATTGTGTTAAGTTAATTCAGCTGAGCTTTAGCAAGTGTGAGAGAGGAATCACAGACTTTTGCCTGTCCTGACAGATCACAACGCTTTCTACCAGGAGCAGTCCCAAAGAAGTCACACAGCATGCCAGGTACAAAGTATTTGCAGAAGTGAGCCCTTCGACAGCACTATAAAAGCTCTGGGTTAAGGAAGCACATACCAGCTTGCTTCTGCTTGATCTGTTACACAGCTTGACAGTAACAGATAGCCAGTTGCATTAGTGTCAATGTTCAGATAAGTTTCTCTCAGTATCTGTCACAAAAAACAGACGCTGTATCAGTGTGCCGGCTGTATTATCGGTCACTATGTAGTTGATCATACTTAATAACATCCCCAAGCGCAGACAGGGCTAACAAGCATCACAGACTCCAACCACCATTGTGAACCACCGAGTCACCCAGATCACTCTGGGTCCAAGCTGCCAGCAGCAGGCACTTGGTGAGTGGCTGCCTCCCACCTTTTCTCTCTCAAGTACATTAACTTGCCTCAATATGGGGCCAGAGTTTGTTTTCAAACTCTTAACAGAATCACTGAAAGAAAAGAGGAAAAATGCCATAAATGATCCTCTGGACTGTTTCCAGAGTGGCGTATTCGCTTAGCAATTGCTTTGGAAGCAAGCCAAAAATAGGAAGTGTTCTTGCAAATGAACACACTACTATTCTCAAGTACAAGTTATCATTTAATTCTTTTGTCAACATCAGTGTGGTTAGAAATTAAGAAGCCTGTTTAATAAACAATTTACTTGAATTCCAGTTACCAAACACTGATTTCTTATGTTTTATCCCACCCCTACCACCCACCTTCTACCCTCCAACACGTTCCAAAGTACACAGCTTCCTTTTTCAGAGTTGCTTTCTTCTATTGAAAGTCAAATAAAATTAGTGTGATATAATTATATAAATCATGTCTAGGTTTCTAAACAAGAGCAAGTTAACTAAGAAAAGGGAAAAAAAAAGTCAATTACTCAAGAAAACAGTTGAAAATGTCAAAACAAGCTTCAGTGGGACACAATACTTAATATTTTTAACAGAGCCTTAATGCAGTCTACTGAACTGCTTATTGTGGGCAGTTTTTTGCATTAGGATTATTCCTGATGACATCACCCTCCACAGTGTAGAAGCCTTCATCCCTTCCCAACATAACAATGAGAGATTTGCGCAGGGCTACAAAGTGTTCAAATCAGCTCCACTCACTTCGCCTTACACCAAATTTCCTCGTACAAACCCGTCAGGAATATGATCGAGGATTTCAGGGTTTTGTTCCCCCCACGTCCCTAAGAATATCTTATTTATAATAGGACACGATTTCTTTCTTTCTTTCTGAGTGACCCCAATCCTGCACAGATTTTGAAGTCCTCACACAGCCATCTCAGACTCAGTGACTGCTGTCAGGTTTAGTTTAGAGATTTTGTAGGTTTTACCTCTTCACAGATTTGTGGAGCTTTTTTCCAAGTTTTCTGACTTTCACACAACATTTCTCACCAAAGATAAATGTTTCTATCTTATGTCAAAAATATAATGATACATAACTTGTGTTAAATGAATGTGTAAACATAAGTCTCTAAGCAAACTGCCTATTCTCTGGATTTTACTGTAAGCAAAGACAATGAAATATCTTTTCTCTTGCTAAGCAATACATTCTTCAACACGTAGCCCTAGTGACAGCAGCACTAAGGGTAACTAAATCGGTCTCAACTCAAAAGTACAGCTCAATAGTCTCCAATTTGCTCATATTTAAAGCAAAGCAATGTGATCCCCTGGCAAGCCAAAGGTTTAGAGTTAGTTTTCTATATAAAGATACTGTAGAAAGAGAAGCATACCTTGTTTTGGTAACTTGATATTCTGTTTGAAAGATTTAAAATGAAACTCTTCTGTCTGAATCTGTATATACTTATGACACCAAATTTTAACTCACTTTTTATTGTATGTATATTCTTACCACTATAAAGAAACCATACCTCATTCTAAGTTTATCTCCTATTTTAATTTTCTTATAATTCTGTCACAGACCATATGAAAGAACAAATTATTTAAATATTCATATCAGAGAATGTTAATACTGTGTTCCATAACAGGTATGATTTGCTCAGCATTACCCCAAGAAGTATGAAGAACATCACCTTAACCTCTTTACAACGTTAGTTCTGGGTAAGTTATGCTTCACACAACTTTTGCTCCATTTTTTTCTTCTTTAAATTTCAAAATACAATAAGCAACTGATGATTTCCATATCCAGAAAAGGTGACTGCTTTATATTAGCCAATGTGAAGTTTACAGAGTAAGGGTCTGAAAGCAGACTAATGGCATATATGGCTAGGGGAGGAAAGCAGGAGGAGAGGGTAGAACATAACCTACAGTGTAGATACTACAGCAGCTTGTATGTTTACTTACGTTCACACGTGTCTCCTTTCTGCTGGTATCCCGCTTTGCAGATACACTTTCCAATAGGCACCAACCATTCTCCCTCTGCACTGCAGTGCATCTTCGGAGAGTTCTCAGCCTCCTCCTCTGCACTGCTGACACAAGTTCCTCGTACTTCAACTAAAGAGGAAAACTCTGAGCCAGTCACTGTATCAGGAAAAATAGCTAAGTTCTCAATGATGGACCAGCACTTCTTGTAGTAGACTTTGACAGAGACCAAAGCAATGCAGGCCCCTACATCCTGAAATGCAAGATAGAATCCTTTTTTGGACAAAGGTCCAATTTCTCTCACCTCTGTGTTAAGTTTCATTTTTCTCTCCCCAAGATCACCCTGGGTAAAACTTTCATCTGCTGCAATAGTGTCTATTTTTACATATTGGTTTTCTCGGATATTCCTGCCAGTGTCGTAGTCTGTTTCATAATAATACAAGTTAAAAGTTTCTTTACAAGTCCCCAGAACTCCAGGAAGACTGTTACAATCCCTCAGAGTGAATTTCAGTTCTACAAAAATCCTTTGTGCATTGCTTTTTGCAATCCAGTTAGTCCGAAGCCAGTTGTTTTGGTTAGGTTCCATGACCTGGCATACCTGGTATGTTCGTATAGGAGTGTAGTTTTCATCCAGTCCACTAATTTCTTCCCACTAAAAAAATAACAAAAAATCAGTAATACAAAACAAGGATGCCACAAAATGTAACTACTGCATATTTGAAAAGACTCCATACAATTCCTTTTTAAACAGTAAGATTTTGTAAAAAGGGGACTATTACTAAAATGTTCTTATACACCAAAATGAAGAGAATACATTTTAACGCAGCTGCAAGTTCTTTCTCCCACTATGTCTTTTCCATATATACATAAACCTTTAAAAAACATTTTCATGTCATCTGCACAACTCTAAAGCTTGAGTTTCAGAAAAGGCTGTTTAAAATACCAAGTTCTGCTTATATACTGGGCTCAACCACATTTCATTAAGGTTGTGGGTAAGCAAAGACCAAAAGGAAGTCAACTTTATTTCCAGAGAAATCTAAAACCAGTGAAGTTTTAGAAACTGAAACTGTCTAGCTTGATACATGTATCTGTGTACATAAAACATCCAGTTGAACTTCAGTTCTTCTTCTTCTACTACTATTACTACTAATAAAGTCTTAAAATGTATAAATCATGATTTTTACTACAAATGATGAAAGTGGCATACAGAATTAAAAATCTGAAGGTGAGAAAATACTTTGATTGCCTCCTTTTTGTTCACTCCAAGTCATATTCTGTTCTGCTTACAACCAACGAACTTGACTGGAAGCTCTTTACCCCACATTTGGTTCAGTGGCTGCATCCATGTTAAAAGGATCAAACTTCATTTCCCTGGCCGTTCAAATGAAGACCATGAGATTACATACTTAATTACGAACAACCCATATGATTGAAAGTTTACTGTTTTAAAGCCTGTTTTTTGTTGTTATTGTTCCTCCCTTAGGATAACAACTATATAAAACTGGTGTGTAATAATCCTGTCATCTTTAAACATAATTTGGCGACATAGGAATTTGCACCTCTGGCAACAGCAAACCTTCCACTGAAATCAACAGGGCAAATCTGCACAGGTGTAACTAAAACAGTATCTGTCTCTCATCTTTTTTCATATTTCTTGTAACATTTAATTCATAGCAGAAACTGCAGCTGTAATAAATTAGGGGTCTTTTTGAGCTATCCTTACCCGATGATATAGGCAACCATACTTCTCCTTATGGCACTTAGCCCTCTGGCCCCGAGTCAATAATGCACTTAAGCTCGCGCTTAAGATCAATGGCAGTATTTATGAGCTTAATGGTAAGCATGTGCTTAAGTGTTTTGGGGCACTAGCATACTCGGAGTTGCTGCAGGATTGAGCGCCTACTGACATTCCTTAGGCTGGTAACCCAACACGGAAGGCGCGGGTTTCCCAGACCAGGAGCCCCACAGCGTACAGTACATTGCAAGCCTATTTGACAGCAAATGAGATCATTTTAATGTTGGTCTACTGCTCCAGGACAAAGCAGATGTGGATAAACTGATGCTGGAAGTTATCACCACAAAATATATCATGGCTGCAAATGCTGAAATGCACAGAAGTTGTAAATATCAAAGTGCATTTCAAAGAGTTAAAGTTAATATAGATGTGGTATATTCTGTTATACATACATATGGTATTCAATTATTGAAATATACGGTGAAATGCTCATGAAGTTAACTGAACTTATCACATATGGAACTGTATTCATCTCGGAGCAGAAGAAAAATCTTTGAAATACATTTATTAAAGATAAACAAGCTATAGTTTCCTCTCACATATAGTATTAATAAGAGAAGGAGAAAAAGGGCCGCAGACTGGGGCTTGTCACAGTGGAGAGAAGAAAAAAATATATAGCGTATATATATAAGGCACAAAATCTAAAATTTTACTGATTTTTACATCTTGGTTTCATATCAGGTAGCATACATTTGTTTTTGTCCAAGCAATCTTCCCCCATAAAACCAAGACATATTCTGCAAGGAGATACTCCAATTTGAGGAAGCATGGTACCATTAAAGTTAAAGCACTCGAACACATTGGTCAACAAAATCTGAATCCTAGTGCTCTGATGTGGACTGAACTGTGTTCTCCCCATCAAAACTTATCCTAATCCCTATCTCCATCCACCCCCAAAAACCCAAAGCAAAATATAATAAAAAAAAAAAAAAAAAACTAAACCATTTATCCTAGCACAAAATAAGTGAGCTTTCATGGGGCTAAGAGCCTGCTATAGAAAGCTAACTTGTATTAGAGAAATTCTGATGTTTCAGTCAAGGAAAACATTACAAAATGATAAACTGCGATAATGCAAGCGAAAGAAAAGTAGCTCTACTTTATCTTATTTCTGGTACTAACACCTAAAGTCTAGCTTCCATATTTTCCCACAGTCATCAAAGGAGGGTTTCCTAAAAATATATGGAATTATGACTTACAAGCTAATTAAGTAATCACAGAGCTATTACTCCAAGGAGCCCATCAAAAGTATATCCGCTTCTCTACATAAAAAAAACTTATTAGTATTTCAGGGTATGTATTTGCCTACTCCATCTGAGGTCACGTCTCATTGAGTCTTTTTATAATGACTAAATTTAATGATACGTTTACAGCAAGAAAACTTAACTTTTCTTTATCCTGCTCCTATGTATCATGATAGATGTGCAATTGACTTTTAATATATCCCGTTCTATTGGTTTGTAACATGTGATATGTTAATCTCTCCGTTACTTTGACAATGTTTGATATCACTGTTAGGTGTAACATTGGCAGTTGAGCGAGACATTTAACAAGTGTGTGCCTGATGTATTCCGTGATGATGCAGTATTTTCTCTCAAGAATCTTCCCTGTGTTTCTTCTCATGAAATCTTTATTGAATAGCAAGAAAAAAATGGATAAGAGAAAAGTGTTTTTTCCCCATATTATATTATTAAAATGGTATTTTTTTAGTTAACTTACAAACGACTACTTCTGGACATCCTTACATATATGAATCCATCCATTAGTTTTGGTTCGCTTTTAATTTCTATTTGGAACTGGTTTCTACCTTTGAAAGCCACCTTTTACTGTTTGTTGAATTTGACTCTACTTTCATCTTTAAGTACGTTGACATGCGTAACATGCTTTGACATGTCCTTCATTATCTACAGGTGAGCCTAATACAAGTGCCACCAAGCTAATCTTTCAAATACCTCTAATAAAGGCTTCAATCAATGCAAAACGCTAATGCCGAAGTTATTAGCCATCATAAGTGTTGAGCTCACATTACTTTCTTTCTAAAGACCTCAGATTCGTTTCCAGTTTATGCTTGTATTGATTTTACGATCTTGCTTTTAAAGAAAGAGACTTTCAGATTTTCATTCTTCTTATTTAAAGGATTTGTTACACTCTTATATCCCCACTCACGGTTCACGCTCTTCTGGCTCCAGATTTCTTACTGCGCTGAAGATTAAGGGCCTGATCCCCCCAATTTTTGTTCATGCAGGGAGTTGCAATGGATTCTGTAAGACTGTTTTCATGAATAAGAACTATTCATGTAATTTATGATGTTTCAGACTGAACTAAGGTAGGACAATATATGCACTGTATATCTCCAAAAATGTTCTTCCTCAAGAGCTGAGGAAGGTGTGCTTTTCTATCAGTTTTAATTTGAGATGAAAGCAGTAAGTCTCAGTTCTGATTGCATACAGACAATAATGCAGATTTTACTAAACTTTTCTTTTTTTGATAATGATACACCACAATGGTACATTTCATGAAGAGCCCTGAGTTTAATTGGTAAGTAAGCCGGAGGTGGCCTGAAACACATAATTGGAGCCTAGTTTCAGATATCAAGCTCCTCAAAATGTGGGGATTTTTCAAGTCTGGAATGCCATTTCAAACACATCCACAGTATAAATGTTTATATTTTAGAGCGATTCAGTCTGTGCTACTCAATTACAAAGAAAACATCATAAACAAATTTATGATCACTCATTATATAGAAAATGAAAAACATTTTTACGAAGTTTCCACACAGAAATAAATCTATTATTTCTAAAGAAAGAAGGAAAAAGTGCTTTAAAACACTGTTATAAATAGAGAGAGCTTTCTGGTACACCACAAAGGACTACACTACAAAAGAGAAAGCTATTGAGAACATTTTGGTGAGTTTCTAAAGAGACTCTTCCCTTTAATTAGTTCACATTTGTACACTGTAACCTGATGTACACTTCTTTTTGTTCTAGAAAAGAAAGAGCCATAAACACTTCCCACAATTACTAAGAAAAATATGAGGAAGAACTAGTTTAAAGCAAGCGTTTCAATTGCTTTTGTGAAAATACCTAGTCATCTTTATGAATTTAATTTTTGCACAGAGTACTTACCCCATTGGAAGGAAAGGAAATCCATTCCAACTCTGTCTGTTGTGCTTTAGAGTCCAGCAATATTACTAAAAAAGAAAAATAATATTATATTTAACAGAGGAAATTATTATTAAATGGGGATATAAAAAACAAAATAAATAGTCTACCTTAGGAAAAAATCTTGGCTATGAAACATAATAGAATTTTTGTATTTTTTGTTCATATTAATTAGTGAAAAGGTATTATCTGAAATCATAAACACTAATTTCCTGAAAATAGCTGATTAAATGATTATGTATCATCCATATATATACAGAAACACTTTAATCTTAAAAATTTTTATTGCTTAGATATAAGTGTTTTGTTTATCTCAGGATCCTGAAGTTTTAAAATTCAGTCATTAAGATCCATAATCCCTTCATCTCCTTTGTCCTAGGAAGGACATTTTCGATGTGCTGGTTATTATAAAGTGCTATTAAAAAAAATCAACACAATCCAAATTGATTTAGATAATGGTTAGCCCTACATCTTACCTGAGGTTCCACTTTGAAAGCAGTGGTCTTTTTGAGTGAGAAAGAGGGAGGAAAAAAAAAAGTCCTTTAGGTGTTAAACTAGTAGCTCCACAAATATATGACAAACAGGACTCCAGAAGATAGGAGATTCGACAGTTAGCTCACATACTGCATACTCAAAGTATAATATTTAGGAAAAAGCAGATTAATTCACTTTATAGGAATTGTTTACCAAAATCTTCATGTCAATATATCTCAGCAAGACTTCTATAAAGTCATAAATTCTAGTAAAAGTTAAGTTGTTTTCAGCAATACATAACTCTGCTTCAAAAAAGTAGCTAATCATAGCCTAATAAACCAGCTGTTAAATATTTTGACATTACATATGGAAAGAAACATTGCTGATGTTCCATTACCTCCAAACATATATTTTTTAAGTGTTTTGTATTTTGATTATAGTTATATTCTTTTTTCTTAGCATATTACTGTGAGGTTTTGTAAGACTTTCAAATGGTACATAGATTATTAAGCCTGAGATGCCCCAAAAGTTATGTGAAATAAATTGTTGTAATACATTCTTTCAAAGAGCCAAAGCTGGACAGTGAGAAGACATATAACTAAGTTTGGTACACTTGGAAGATACCTTCTTCAAAATCACATATTTAGCTCTACACTTCTTTTTGGTTGCATGAAAAGGCACATTTCATATTTAAGCATATTGAATACATTTTATGTATAAAGCTATACATAACTTTATACACAGAATTTAATTATAGTAATTTCAATGTGAGTTTTAATGCTTCAACTCAAGGTAACTTTATTAGATCATTTGAAATGGCTATAGGTCCGGTTTAGGCTCTTTGTCCCAGTGGAATCGAATACACAATTTCAAAGAACTACTAGAAATGCCATATGACTCAAAACAAATATATTTCACAGTTCATGCAGTAATAGCTAAAATATTAGTTGAACACAAAAGCAGTAGCTTCCAGGCCTATACTTCAGTAAAAAAAAGTGGGGCTAGTCATTAAGGAAGTTTGATAGTTTCTCTTAAAAAAAAAAAAAAAAAAAAAAAAAATCTGCTTATTTCATTAAGCTTGGATCCAAGAGGCTTTACTTCGTAGTACTTTCTACCGAAAGCAGGTGGGATACATGGCTTGTTAAACAGGAACATTTCTACTGATCGTGGAGAAAAGGGCGCCGCACAGCTTTAACCGCTTCAGTACCAGCACGCTGCTCCGCGGCTGCAATCCATTACCGCTTTTATTTGGCAGCGGTTCGCCATCCCTTAGCAACGCGCGGGCACACACTCCCGACGGAAAGAAAAACAAACACGAAGCCCACTGCTCTGCTAGGGCCCCTTGCATGCAAAACCGGAGCGTTTCCCGGCCACGGGGAAAGTTAGGGAGCAGCTTCCCGTCCGGGCAGCGGGCACGGTGCTTCCCGCGGGGAAAACGCCGCGCCAGAGCGGGTTTTGCAGCGCCCTTTTACTGCTGAGAAACGGGGGAAGAGCGAGCCCCGCTGCCCAGAGGGGTGAACCCCCACCCCCCACCACCACCCCCGGCGGGCGCCGTCCCTCCGCGGCCGCGCTGCTTGCGCCGCGGAGACGCTGCTCGGGCCCCCCTCCCCGCGGCCGAAACGCGGCGCGGCGGGACCGCGAGCGTGGAAAGGACGCGTGAAAACGGCGCCCGAAGCGCAGCGCAGCGCGGGGCCCCGCGCAGGCGGAGAGCAGCGGCCGCTCGCCTGCGCGCAGCGCTGCCCTCGTGCCGGGCCGACCCCCCTCGCCGCCGGGCTCAGTTTTGGGGAGGCAAAGACGGGGGACCCGTCCCGACCCGTCCCGTCCCAGTGGCTCGTAATCACGTGCCGGGGCGAGAAGCTCCCTCCGCGGGTGCGAGGCGGCTCGCAGAGCCCCACAGGTAGCTGGGCCACCTCCGCACTCGGGGAGGCGAGCTAACCTGCCCCCTCCTCATCCTCAGCATCTTCCCACCGGGCCTTCTGTGCAGTCACGGAAAGAAAGTCAGGAAACTTTTCCGCCCTCCTTTTCTCCCCGTCTCTCTTCCGTACCCCGAGGGGGAGCGGTGGGAAGCTGCGCGGGGCCGCTGGCCGCCACTTCGGAGGGGCCGGAGGGTGGGGGCGAAGCAAAGTTACTTCCTCCCTCACGACACGCGCTTCTTCATCACGAGTTTTCCGAGCTTGCAGCAGGTAGCCGCTATCAATCACTGCCTGCCCCCTCCCAACACTCCTTTTGGTGGGCTGGTTTCCCAAGCGATAGGTACACGCATAGAGATAATTTATAAAATATTTATAAACGTTATATATACTATGTATACTACATACTGTGCATAGTATATATATACACTATGCACATACCTACACAGACACATGCTATATACATACGCACATAAACACACATACATACACGCAGGGCAAGCTACCGCCCCCGAGCGCAGCCCCACATCCCGGGGCTCTGCGCAGGGCAGGCAGTGTGCACTTTTCCCTCCATCCATCCCTCCTTCCTCCTCGGCTGTACTCCGCTCCCCATCACCGCCCGGCCGGCCCCATTCACGCTTTCACGCGTTACTACTCCCTGCGTGTGTGTATGCCTACGTGTTTTCCAGCCCCGTTAAATAAACTTTCGAAACGTTACTGAGAAAAGACTCTCTCCGCTTTCCCCCCCTCCACTCGCATCATCGCCTTCTTCTGTTAAGAGCAGAGGACATTTTAACTGAGGAATTTTTTAAGCTCCAGCTACAGGCTCGAAGTGGTATTTTACTGTATGCCAATGGTTTGATGAAAAATATTGACGTATCTGGCTGGGGGGGTACCCACATGCATACATACGCAGATGCTCCGAAAATGCCCCCCTTTTCCCTCTTCTCGCCCCCGCTGCAGAAGACGGGGATGGACCTTGGTCTTTGGCTGTCAAACGTGAGCAGGGAGCCCCGTTAAATCACTTCGGATTTTCTCAGCATGAGAAAAAGAGATTCCCGAATTGACTTTGAGAATTTATTTATTTATTTTTCACAGTCACATCAGACAGAAAACCGCCCGCTCCCTCTCTGTTCGCGGGGGAAACAAATGTTCCGCGCTCGCCTTACGGAGATACCAGGGCGGGATTGATGGGGTTTGGGCAGCCCCGTCGCGACACGCAGATGGTGCAAAACCTCCCTCGCTGCCTCCGGCGGGGCCGAGCGCTGTGTAGCGCCCACGGTGCGGACCCGCACCGCCGCCGAGCACCCGCTAATGCCTGCGCAGCCTGCGCGCCCGGCAGGCCCGCAGCTGCACCCCCCTTCCCCCCCCCGCACCCTCCCAAGGTTTTCGGGCAGCGGCGGCCCGGCCGGAGCGCTGCAGGCCCGCGGAGCCCTGCGCGGCAGCCCAAGCTCCGACAGCGGCGGCCCCGAGCCCCCCACTCTGCGGCGGCCCCGGAGCGCGCCCCCGGCCCCCGGGGAAGAGGGAAACCCGCCTCTCCCGCACCTCCTCGCGGGGGCGAGGGCTGCCCAGGTTTGGGGGGTGGGGTGGGGGGAGTGAGGAGCCGCTGCACCAGCCTCCGACCTGGGGGCTCCCCCGCGCCCCATCCCATGCCTTTACATCACGTGCAAACGCCTCGCAAACCCCATTCCTCAGAGGAAAGGCGGCTGTCCCGGTCCCTCACACACCCGCACGCACACCCCCGGTGCATGCCTTCCCCCTTCCTCCCTCCCTCAACTGAAAAAAAAAATGTTTTTTTTTTCGGGGGGAGGGGAGCGGGGGTGTCAAGCAGCTCGGAATCGTACGCAGGTTCTCCGCTAAGCCGCCGCACGGACTGTGCGTGCAAAAGACAATAAATAAGCCCAAACTTTTGTTTTCCGCATCACCTTACCTTCTTTTGCAGCCTGTGCCTCCCCCGTGCGTGCAAAGCGGAACAGCCAGACGGAGCACAAAATAATCCAAGAAGAGAGCCTACTTTGAAAAACCATGGTGCAGGAACGGGGTTATTTTATATTTCTAGCTATGTATTTCTAGACACTGCCGCTGCCGCCGCTTGGTGGGTGCTAGAGGACGGTGGAGAATTTGCTCTGCTAGGCTCTGGCTCGGCGCTCCCTCCCTCCCGGCTGCCTTTCTCCTCCTCCTGCTGCTGCTGCCCTGCGTCTCCTCCTCCTCGCCGCTGCCCGGCTCCCGCTCCGGGCCGGCTGCCTGCGAGCCCCGACTGCAGCCCGGCCGCCCGCGCCGCGCTCCGATAATATCAATTAGGGGGAAGGGGCGGGACCCCGGCCGGCAGGGCGGCCCGTCCCTCAACATGATCGACAGCCGCCGCCAGCCAAACAGCAGCGGCTCTCGGCGCCCGGCGGGCCGAGCCGGCGCCTGAGTGGCCGCGGCTGAAGGGGCGGGGCTGGCGGCGCCGACCAATGAGCGGGCGGCGGTGTCGGGTTGCCGCCGGTGTTGGGGAGCTCGCGGGCTGTGCGCGGGGCGGTGGCGACGGTTGAGCGGGGCCGGGCCGGGCCGGGCCGGGCCGGGCCGGGCCGGGCCGGGCCGGTACCGGGCAGCTCCGCGTCTCCTCCTGGGCGGCTCTGCGGCCTCCGCGGTCCTCGGGGGGCAGCGGGTCCGCTGAGCCGCCCCGGGCCCCGTGCGCTCGCCGCGGGCCGCCGCCACCCGCGGGCGGCTGGAAGCGGCGGGAGCAGCCGGTGGCGGCGAGGGGGCCCCGGCGGCAGCCGAGCTGCAGCGCGGCGCGGTGCCGGCGCTGCCCCGGGCCGGTGCCCGCGGCAGAGCGCGCCCGCGGGCCGTGCCGAAACGGGGCCTCGGCGTGCTCGGCTCCTGGGGCGGCTCTCCGTCGAAAAGTCAAGTTCCCCAAGACTGACATCACCGACAGCCCCCCCCCCCCTCCCCCCCCGCTTTTTTAATATATTCCCAAAATGCTAACTAGTGACAAAAAAATAAAAAAAAACTTGTTCCCGGGCGGTTGGGTTTTTTTCCTTTTTCTTTTTTGGGGGGAGGGGAGGAGATTTCTTTTAACCCCGCCGGGTGTACCCGAAACGGGGGTAATCCGCTAACAATGGGACAATTAAGAAAGAAAGAAAAAAAAAATAATAATAAAAAAGAGAATTTTCCCACTGTCTTTGTCAGCGCTCGCGCCTGCGGGCCGGCGGAGCGCTTTGCCCGCGGCCTCGCCCCCACCTCCCCGTTTTCATAATAATAATAATAATAATAATAATAACACCTTTCTCCTTTAACTAGTGAAACAACAAAGCGACGCGAAAACTTACTGTTCCCCGGGCGAGGCAGGGGAAGGGAGGAGCGCGGCCGGTGGCGGCGCGGCCCCGGGCGCTGCCGCCGGGCAGAGCCGCGTCCTCGGCGGGCGCGGAGCCGCCGCGCCCCTCCGCGCCCCTCCGCGCCGCGGGGCGCGGGCGAGCCTCCCTCTCTCCTCTCTCCGCCTGCCTTGCCGCTGTTTTTAACTCGCAGACCCGGCGTGCTCCCCAGATTTGATGCCGGACTGCCCCGAATCCGCCCCGCCTGGCTCTGTTGAAAGTACATCGCCGGGTCGCTTTGCCGGGTGGAAGTGCGGTGGAAACCGAGTAACTGGTCACGCCTGGGAGCAGGCAGAGATGGAGAAACGCACGGGATGTCATTGCGACTCGGGCAAGATGTTGCGAGAATCTGAAACGATCCTTATATAGATGGAGACGCAGATATGGTGAATGAGATGTCATAAATGGAAATTTAAATGAGGGGCATCTTTAGGCAGATAAAGTAAAATTGGAGTTTTTGAAAATAATATACTCACCGTTGATATCAACCACTTTATTCTGGGCTTTCAGCACTTCCCTGTGGTCTCATCGTTACTTCTGAGAATGACGTGGAGATAGTATTAAAAAGCATGCTGTGTTTGCCTCACTTGCTGAAAAAGCAGTACTCATTGGTTAGAATATGACAGTTTTTTCCATTAAATTCAGAATATTCTTTAGATACTCTGTAGAGCATAATGACTGCAGGCAGTGTATGCTGTCTTCATTCTCCCGTCCTCTCTTGTCTCTCGTTCTCACTCTAACACACATATACCCCGAAAGGGGAACTGTATAGAATGGTGACTTTACTTGTTTTTGAAAGGCTATTTTGTTTTAAATACTTACAGACAGGTAGTGTGTAACTTCCTTGCAAGTTTTCATGGGTAAAGCTAGTTTCCCCGTGGCATAAGTTTTAACAGTGACTTAGGCAGATGTAGCCTAGTCAGTACTCTACAATTTCCTAGAATAAAGTGGTAACATTTTAATACAATACCACTAAGCCAAAATGACAGTTTTCAATGAGTATTAAATAATAATAATAATAATAATAATAATTGAGATTTGGAATGACTATGTCCATAAAAACACAAAAAGTTACTAAATGAACAAAATGATAGGAAAAGGACACAAGTGGTAATGAGATGTATCCATGTCCCGCATATAGTTAAACAAACCATTTATTTCCCTTGTCATCAGCATTTACACAAAAATGTTACCCTATTGTACAATCTCATATGTGTATTTTTATAAGGATATTTACATAAAGATATGAAAATTACAATATATATTAACTATAGAAATAATATATATTATTTGGCTGTGTGAGTGTAGAAATTAAATAACAGATTTCTGAAAAAATGCGTTTTTCTCTTCTTGATCAATTCATTTAAAATGCCCTGTCTTCTTTGTAATTGTAAATTGAGCTAAAGAGAACAGTTTTGCAATATCACAGTTACACCAAAACATTGTAGAGATTATGAAGACATACAGTTTTTTCTTTTCTTTTTCTTTTTCTTTTTCTTTTTTGTTTTGCTTCCTACACCAGAAATCTTTATGAAATAGACTCAGAAGTTGAAATCTTTTTTAGTGAATTTGATTTTTCTTTTTCCCATGCTTCATTGTAATGTTTTCTGATACTTTATTGTATTTTGTAGGATGATATCATCCTGCTGAGTGTTGCTATTTATGTTCTGTGAAGAAAAACAGAGAGGGGGAATATTACAACTAAATCAAAATACTCAAGGTAAATGGACTATAATCATCCACTTTGGCATAAAAATCTCTGAGAAAAAAAAATGGGAACTTCATTCAACTCCATGTGTTACAATTCATGTTACACCATCAAATTAAACAGTTAACTTCAACAATAGAATCCAAGATACTAGTGTTGTTTTGTTGGGGTTTTTTGCTTTATTTTGTTTTGTTTTTGAAGATAATTGTTTTTGCTTACTGAAAATCTGTAGGCCAGATTCAGTCTGTATTTAAATTAATGTGAATTTAGAAGTATTATCCTGATACTAGCTTCCCTTTCTATCTTCACTACATAATTCAATATGAATTTCCAAGAAGTATGTGCAAATTTTAAGGCAGTACTCCCATACATAAGGAACTGCATGTGGTTTGAAAGTAGTTTAAAATTCTTTTTTCACAAAGCTTCCTTTTTGCAGGACTGGAATATACTTTCTTAACTATTGTGTATAGGACTAAAGCAAATTTAGAATAGTTTCATATAGGTTTTGAAGGTTAGCCTCAGACATATTTTGTGAAAATGATATTGAATCTTTTGCCTGTCCACACAGGAATGACCTTTAAAATCAGTTTTGAGCAAAACTCATAACTGGATTTTACAATGATGAAAGTATGCTCAAATAACAGAAAAAAGATTTTTCAAACCCTCATTTTGGTTAATTGAGGTCTTAATCCAACTGTTCATGATACTCCACTTTTGACTAATGTGTATAATGTAATCATTATATGAATTTTTAAATTTAATGTTCCAGATGTAATGGCATTTACATTACAAATCTGGACCAGATGTAAATTTTCCTTAGAGTATCAATTTCTGATCTTTTCTCAGATTTGCAAGTAAAAAGAGCTTTATTATAATAAAGAAGAAAATGCATTCAGTAAATATTACTAGTTCGTAAATAAAATGTAATGAATTGGAAATAGGTGGCTTGAAAATCATGCTCACATAAAAATAATCCTTTATTTGAAATTTGTGTAAATTTATTTTTAATTATTTTAGCATAAATCAAAAATTGTGCTACAAAGCTTAACATTTCAAAGTCTTCACATACGTCACAATAGTAGTAATAATCAAATCTTTGTCACTTTGTCAAGTTTTGGCTTTGTGACTTTAAAGTTACAAAGTATGCTAAATAGATATTTGGATTATTTCTTAAATATATATATATATATATTTCAATACATTGTCTAAAGCTGTCCAGAAAAAGTAGTACGAAGTTGTGTTATTCTGATATTCAATGGAAATGAAATGCATTCTACAGTACGATACAAAGTATATTCATGTTAAATACATGTGTGAACATGACACACATTATACTTTTCCTGAGAAGCAGTAGCAAAGAGTTGTACAGAATCCAAAAAGTATCCTACATCTGGGTCCAAAAAGACTATTTCCTGTGATAAATCTGAATTTGAAAACCATTTTACTGAGGAACAAGAGCTTTTAGAGCTTATACTCTCCCAGTGTTGATCACTCTTTAGTATCTGTTAGTATACCTCAGTGTGCTAGGAAGCCCTAGCAAGGATGCCATCATCCCAGGATAGCACCTGAAGATATTCTGAAAGGAGATAATTTCCATTGCTCATCCATGAATTAAAGGAATGCCTTTGTGCCTAGATGGTACAAGAATTATCCATGCACATAAGCATATTGTTACCTTCAATATTTTATAAGCTTTGAACTTTCAAGTTTCTAGAATGTCTGTCATATCAAAAATTGCATACAGAAGAGCCTCATCTTCCTGTTCCTCATCACCACAAGTGACATCTGATCACTTCCGTCTGTGGTGCTTGTTTCACCAGCAAGTAATGCTTTATTCAAAACACATTTACTTTTGCCTTGAATTTGCTAACTGTGGTTTCCAGATGTGGGGGGTTTTTTTGTATTTACTATAATAGGATGAATATTAATAGAAGTACCTAACAAACTGCCTTTATAGAGTCAACTCTGTTTTATTTAGAGTAATAATCTTATGACACAAATGAAAGGATGATGCAAATCCTCTGTAAAATTAAGCTATGTTACTGTATAATAAAGATAAAAGGTTTTGCTATATTTGACCCTAAAGGGCAAGCCAACACCTGCTTAAATCAGTAAACAGAGACTGGAAAAAATAAACCATAAATATTGCAACACTGCCTCTAGACCCTTCCTGTCTGTCAGACAACCAGAGCAGATATCTCTGTCACTATGATAATGTATAACACCAAGATAATAATTTCATCCCAAATAGTCACCACTGAATATTCTTTTTCTTATTTCACATACATTTCTAAAGTCATCTCTAACCTATCTCCCATCTAAAGCTCCCAATCAAGTAATACTTTCCTCTTATAAGTGGTTCCATTGATCTAAGTGAGAGTTAGGTGCTACTCAACCTGAGTAAGAGTGACACTCTTAGGTAAACAACTTTAAAGCCCCTTCAGATGGAATTCATTTCATTTTACTAAATCTAAATCTAAAACTAAATCACTAAATTTGTCCTTTTATACATCTTTTTCTGAGGAGGTAAGAACTGAAATCAATAATTTCAACGGTAAACAATAAATAGGGTTAAATGAGGGAACGTGGGGGGATTTGTTTATCAGATATTTTTTCAAGCTAGTAACTTTGTATTTTTTCACGTTTTTTGTTGATTTTTTTTCAGTGATGGCACAATAAGCAGTTGTCACTGAGCTGTTGTTTTTCTTGCGATGTCTAGATCTTTCTCTTAAGTGGTTGCAATAAATTTAAAGTCCATCAATCTAACTGAATAGTTCTTCTTTTTCTTTCTAGTGAATAACATGGCAGCTGTCTACAGTAATTCATCTGTCTGTGTTGCCCAGTTGCTTAGAGATAGGCCTTCTGATCTATTGCATAACCTTTCCTAATCTTGACGAACCTGAATGATCTTTTGCTATATCACTGTCCACCACTTCTGCAGTAGGTAATAAATATACTGAACCATGCTAATCACAGTACATATCTTGAAGCATCTTATAATTTGCTTACTTTTATGATGAAATCAACCATTTTCAACAAATGTTAATATACTTTGTTTTCCATCTCATAGTCAGATGATAATTCTTGGCATTTGTCTACCTCATTCCCTGTAATTACTTAAGTCTTAACAGTTATCTTTGGAAAGGTTCAATAGATTTTTCTATATCATTTTATTTTTGCTCTTTTAAACAATATAACCCCAAATATTAAAATAAAAAGAACTGATAATAAATGAATTAACAGTATTTCTTATTTCCCTTTGATTTTAATTTTGTTCTATAGCCTTTTAAAATATAATCAAATATTCAAATAACATTAAATGACAGTAAATGAATTAATATAACTGACAGACGGAAATCTTTTAAAAAGAAAAAAAAGATTTATTCTGTCCATGAGGTAATCTGGCTTTGTCATTTCTTAATATATTTTATTTGTGGTCCCACTACCAGGCACATTTCTAAAACGAGTATGTTATAACAATAAATCCCACAATAAGACATTAACTTGCCTAACTGAACTTCCAATATCAAAGAAAGAAAGACAGAAAGAAGAGAGGAGAGGAGAGGAGAGGAGAGGAGAGGAGAGGAGAGGAGAGGAGAGGAGAGGAGAGGAGAGGAGAGGAGAGGAGAGGAGAGGACAAAGTAGTTCCGCAGACCAGCACATCTTCCAAGTACATTTCAGCAGAAATCATCTTCCCAGATTCCAGGAGGAAAACTCTTACACTACATCTTCCCTTCTTTGGTGTTAACATATATCTTCCTGATCACCCCATATGGATAGTGGGAGTTTGTTTTTCCCCAAATGGGCACAGAGTTCTCAATGAAAGTTGCTGCACAAAAAAGCAGGAGTGAGCATCTAGCAATTTACAGTCAAGGGGCACGGGAGGCTAAGATAGCATAAAGTCACCTTTGTATCCTTCTGAGTCTGAGAGCTGAAAATGTCCATAGTGTATCTGAAAGTACTCTAGGGGCCTGGATAAATTATGGCAGCTCCTCGGGCTGCCCAGTGGGCTGCGGCACCAGTTTCAAACTCTGCCTTCTGTAGTCCAGTCCTAACACACTCTTCCTTCTCAACACTTTGCCCTTAGCTTTGCTTCTTGCTCAGTTTTACAGGAGTGTGCTTTGAAGGTTGTTTTGTAGCATGCCTGTGCAAAGGATTTCGTCTCTCAGACAGAAACAGTGATTTTAGGGCCTTCAGTCCCTTTGTCCTACCATGTGTCTTGCCTATAACCAGCTGTAGCATAATTAAGCTAGATTTTAGGTGCTTAATCAGGCTCAGTAATATAACAGTTTGTCACATTCCTTCCAGCTGAAATCAGTACATAGCTTTAAGTCTGCACTGCCTCTACTGTATCTGTGAGTAACTGCTGTCAGCTGGCAAGAGCTTCATCTGAATTCAGATTCACTAGTAGATTAATTTAAGATCCTTTTCTTTCAAAACAAGTACTGCACTGTATCTGTTCAGACTGAGATTTTTCAGTACTTTTATGTGTAAAATATGCATATGTATATGTCTATGTACATAATTTCCTCGGAAATTCAATAGTCTTAGGAAAATGGAATGTGGAGATAATACAGTTTCATGCACGCAATATTGTGTACAGAGGGCCAATTCCTTATCTCCTGCGAACTGACATAATTGCAACAACATTATGCTTTGTTGGGGCTTTTTGGCAAGAATTCATGGCAGTTATATAATTAATTTCAGTGTATTCTAACCTACTGAAATCTATGCATGTTTTTAGGCATAGCTTGTGCAGTCCCAGTGATTTTTGCTTGCAAATTCCCTTTAGATATGCCCTCAGCTTTCCTCTGGATGTGCTTCTGTCACCGTGTCACTTTGAGAGTCACTCTTGCAATTCTTCTATGTATGTAATTCTCATAGAAGTCAGCGTGAAATTTAGATGCATATGTGCAATAGGTCTGGATGCTGGTTAAAGCGCTGTGGATTCTGAGCGGCAGATTCTGATGCTGCTGATGACTAAGCACTGTGGGCCAGAGCCTTACCCAGTGCGGACCTCTGGAGTTTATATGTCTTTATGCACCTGTTAAGATATCTACTTAATTATGAGTTGTGCTATTTAAATCTTTCAAATTAGCATTGTAAGACATCAAGTCTTATATAACATCTATAACATCAAATATCTAAATAATATTTGATTTTTCTGAACAAGAGTTCAGCAGATTTTTGTGGCAACAGAGATCTTTTTTTCTTTTTTTCCCTTCTCATTATTTTCTCACTTTCCAGCCAATCTGAATTTGCTAGGAGGCTGGGACTTGTTCCCAAGAAAATCTGCCATGCAGTTGAGACAGTCACCTAGAGTGAAACCGGAGATGCTAGAACTGCCTTCTTTTGCCCAGGCTCACTGAGATATGGTCCTCCTGTGCCCACACAGCCCCCTCTTACCCTAAGGATGTGCAGATCTTCATGACTTCTCATACTCACCCTCCTGGCTCTTTTGTAACACTGCACTGGAGAAACCATAGCTTGCCTCCACAGCTGCCTTTCCTCCCCACTGAAGGAGCCCATGCGAGGCAGGAAGGAGCCAGAGTGTTAGGGGTAAAGCCACAGAAGGGGCAGGCTGCGGTGCTGTGCTAGAGTGGACTGTGCACAGAGGCATACAACGTTATCGTTGCGGATGCTGTAATAGTCACCTAATAGTTTTGGAACTGTTTGATATGATTTATACTGGTGCTTTTGGTACTGTACAGTGTCCAGGCCTTACTGATCTTCTTTTTTACCTTCAGTTTTGCTATTCATAGAGAATTATCCAGTGCTGTCGATTATTCTCAAAAATGTGGTTTTTTTAACATTATTTTTCACATGTGCTTTGATTTCAAAAGGTATCTGTCTGTATCCAAATGATGGAAAGCCAGAGGAGTTCATAAGGAGGCTAAAATAACAAGTGTATTTAAAAATGACATTTGCTTATGGTTTTAACTGTTATGTCTCTCTAGCATGCAGATCCACTTGATAACCCCACTTAACTGACAGGTAGGTCACATTATTCAGGCTGCTACTATAACTGCTTCTTTCTACTGGCAACTGCATTTTGTTTTCAAGCAGAATCCCACATGGTTATGGCCAGTTTAGAGACAGAGCTAATTTGGTAGTACTTTTCTCAGTTGCGTTAAAATGTTTTGATACATGGAAAGAATTTAATTACTTCACATCAAAGTTACACCACCTTCACTAATAGGTAAAATTATGAATATGAGTCGTATGAGAAGAATCAGTGTGAACCGACATAAACTTAGCTTTCAATGGACTGCTTAATGTAGCTCAGAAAGGCAAATCCCAGCACAGTATAGCACACAAAGTGAAATAAATGAATGAAAACTGCATGATTAAATGCTTTCATCTGGAAATTTTGTTGCAATATTCAGAAACTCTGCAAATTCTTCTAATTCATCATACTCTTTGTTTATTGCTAATAAATTAATGTGCTAATGGAAGGAATTCATTACCCTTTCTACACACTTGACTAGTTGCAGGTCATTTATTAATCTGTGTTATCTGGTAAGACTAAAACCAGCTGTAATTACATTGTTAAACATTGATTAATAAGCAGTCCACATAGCTAATATATGCAACAAGCAAGATACAAACTCCTTTTAAAGATTTAGTGTAAAATTTCAATGTTCCTTTGGGAATAAGGAAATCTGGATCTTCATCAATATTCATTTTTGTAAGATCCCATATGCTTGTAGAGCTGTATCTCTAAACACCTTTTGGAAATAGATTAACAAGCAAATTCAATTACACTAGAGTAAACTCACAAAGTGGTATTAATGTACTAAGTATAACATTTAGAATGAAACTTTTTTCCTTTTTCAGTCTATAGCTAACCAATCTTTTTTGTTTTGTATTTCTGCTTTAGTCATGTAATTAGGCATGCATCTATTTTAAGTCTGGTTGTATTTTACAGATTTAAAAACAATATAGCAATTGGAAACACATTATTAAAAACACTATGGGTTTCTATACCCTGCTTTTGTAGATTTTCAGTAAAATCAGTTTGATTGAAGCGAAACACAGAAAATTATTACTTGTCAGAAGCTTGGATTATCATTAAGGGCAAATAAGCAGAATGCCTCTGACACTTGACAAAATTGGGAAACTCATTTTTATAGTATAACACTACGAAAAAAATAAAGCAGATGGCAAGAAGATGCTTTTATAAAAGATGTTTTAAGACTATCTTCAATTAATCATAAATGACATATATCTTTTTATTATAATAGCACAATTGCTAAGAGTGTGTCAGTATTTCCATTACAAGCCTATATTTCAAAGATTTATAAATGGGCTATAAAAATTAAGCCTAGGCTGAAATTTTGCATTCACACTGTTCAGCCTGGGATCTTTTTCTTTCTTTCTTCTTCTTTTTTTTTTTTTTTTTTTTTTCCTCGCAAAACTTTAAGAAAATCCATTTTGCCTTTTTGAGCTGGAAGGAAGACTGCAAAGGAACCAGAAATGAGAATTTTAGGCTGACTTTTTTGTTTTTATAATTTTAAAAAGGGATATAATTTAAGAGATTAGGAGAATCATGATTCAAGGACATGTGCAACTGGGAGTTAGACTTGAGCTGGTCAGAAGATAATGAGGGGTCTAACTCACATGCTCTCTTTTCTTTCTGTCCCTGAAGGATCACAGGTTTTAGTGTAATTTCATTTTGTATGAGGGCTGATGAAATTCTGTGCTCAGCCTTCCAAAACCTGTGGGTTTCTTCCAATTTCTTTACTGATCGGGGATTGGCAGCTGTTTTCCAATTCACCCAAATATATTGTAGTTTAGAACATATCCTGTAACTTTGAAGTACAGCGTATGAACTTTGTCCTTTGCAAACTTTGAAGTAGAGCCTCTGTTATTTCTATAGAATCGATGATCTGAGCTGAAGTCAGCAGTTCTTGGTAGTTTGATTAAACTGACTTTCTCATCTGTGGTCACTGTCCGTTTTGAAAGTTGAAGCTATCACATATGGTGCAAAATAAGTATCACTAGAACGCCCAACAAGCATAAAGCTCAGAAGTGCTGTGATTCTTCAGTTTGATATAAGAAGGTAGATGTCCTGTTAGGTTTTTGAAGTCGCTGGCAGAGATGGTGAGAAGTTCTTGAATACATTTTCAGCAACATTAGAACCGTATTTTAAGACTCTTGACTCAAGGATGTTAGTGATAGTCCAGTAGCTCTTTGCCACTGAGCTGAAACAGGAAGTTCACAAACTGTGAGTCAGAAGGTATACCTATAACACATGGGAGAACAAATTAAGGAGATTCCACCTCCACTAGTTTTCTTACCTGCTTTACCCAAGTCTGTCTCAATAAATAGTGTCTGCAACTGTCTTCTGGAACTAGTCATCTGATACAGAAGAGTTTATATCCCATTACTCAGCGTGCTTAACCATCAAAACAAATAGCCAGATTTGCTATGGGGAATTGTACCTGCCCAGGCAAACTCCATGCCCAGAATTTGTTTGCAAAAGTCTTAGCTGATTCTGGCCAGATTCTCTTTTAATGATTTCACAGTACAAAAAATCAATGTTTCAGAATGTTCTTCAAGAGTGTTTTGTTTATTAATACAGACATAGACTTTGAGGCCGTACAAACTGACAAGATGGCTACAGGTTTGTTTGGACTGGACTGAAACGTGCACTGGAGGTGAAGTTTGCCAGTACTGAGTGGGGAAATTCAGTATTAGAAAGCCAGACCTTCATGCTGATAAAGGTCATGTTACCTGTGGAGCTGATAGCCTTGAACAGATAGTGCATAGATGTATGCTGATATCTGCACATCATACATCTGCTGTAACAAATTGGTTATTTTAGCAAGCAAAGACACTGTTTTAGAAGAGCTACACTACTCCCTAGCTCTCCTGAGTGTGCTACCATAAGGGATTAAAGATTGCAGAAGATCTCCTTTCAGTCACTACTGCTAAAATGTGTTCTTTTTGTAGTACGCTTACAACAGACACATGCTAAAGATCACTGCCTACCAGCTAGTAAACGAAATGAACCTGCAAATTAATCAGCCAAATATTGCAAGTGAACCAGACAGTCCCTTCAGTGACTAAATGAGAGACTGGCCGTTTTATCTTCTCAGTTTGATTTATGTGCACAACAATATGGCACGTGTGTCCACTAAATATACCCTTTACTTCCTGTTATTTGGCAAGCTCAACTGGCTGCTGCTAAATATGATCTCAAAACTCAACCAAGAAAATAGATTTAAACAGGCAGAAAAAAAGAAAAGATTGGTTATAGAAGGAAAATATTAAAAATATAATTTATTTTTAAGAGAGAGATGACAAACAAAAAGATAAAATAGAGATTCAGCTCCAGAATCTGAAGTGTCTAAAATACAGTCCCATTTCTGCTTACTCAGAGGCTTGACATTTTATTAGGCATATGAATGTGCCCTCTAAAGAAACAACTTTTATGGTGAACAACACTAAGTTTTAAAAATTTAAGATGAGATGCTTTCAATTACATTATTATTGATGGCATTGTTATTCTGCAGAAAGTTTTAAACTTTCTGTTGTTTTTGTAGAAGATAGAAGTGAATGGCAAAATGTATGATCTCAGGTTCCTACTCTGATTACTCAGAATTCGTGAAACCTAGGCTAATAAAAAAAAATGGGCTAGTAACTTGATTGATTTGAACAATGGATGTTTAAGGTGTTGTGGAGAAAAAGATATGAAAAGTTTTTATTTTGTTCAGTAATAAGTTATTTAACATTTCTTTCAATTTCTCTATAGCTGAAGAGTAATTACACTGTTTTTTTTTTCGTATTTGCTACTTAATTATCTTTATACATCAGTTATGATGAGGACAGTAGATATGTTATCAGTAGAAAATACAAAAACTAAAATAGAAACATAATGAAAGCAAATGTAAATGGAATGAGAGGAAGTGTGTCCAGTGAACAGAGCAATGAGTATTTAACATACTTTTATCTAGCAAATATCTTCTTCTCCACAAGACATTTCATCAGTGATATTTCAATAAGGAAATAAACTTACTGGATAGCAGATCATCTGAAAAAAAATAAAGTTGGAATTTAGGCCTGACTGCAGTATCCAGTGGATTCATCCTATATTTTGGAGAGTAATCAGAAGTAGAATGATCAAACAGTAAATTTCCTTTATTATCACAAATATTTGCTGGTAAATGTCTTCTAACTTATGAATGCTCATGATTTATGAAACTGTGAGACACATTATGTGAAAATGTTCACAAAGTAAAGGTTATTTGTGGAGACCCTTATTAATTTCAAAGGTTCTATACATTTTAACACATATAAATATTCCTTAAAATAGGATTATTTCAGCTTTTCCTGTTGTTTCAGATGTTTCAGTCATAGAGTAGAATCAATACTGTGGGACTTTGGTGACCAACCGCCAACCATATTGACTAATAGAAGTAACTTCGTAAGTTGGATGGGGCTCACACACATAACTTATGGCCTGAAAATTGTTGATCCATCCAAACTTTAACAAAAGTAGTTAGTGATTCATTAATAAAAACATATCTGTATCTCTGTGAAGTGTTAACCAATAGTTTTAATCAGCGGAAATAAAGAGGAATTACTGAACAATGTTCCAGCTAAGCATTATAGCTGCTTAATGACTCACCTGCAAATGTTATAGGAAAGGTCATTTAGCTCGTGTTTTCACTACCTATGTTGCATTTGAATTACTCCTTTTGATAAGCCTAGCTTGACTGAAGCTTTACATTACATAGTAGTGTGCGAGTTGCCGGAGTTCACCCAGTATTGAGTACAGGGATAGTTAGGTCTTTGGGAATTGAAATGTACTCAAAGTATTGACAAAGAACGTCTCTCTCTTTTGGGGAAATACAGAGAAAATTAGAAGAAGGCACTGGAGATTTAGAAGCACTTGACAATATTTGATTGTGTTGTCCCCACCTTAGTTGTAGAAGTAGCTCATGAATTGTGTTCATTTGAATCTTAGCCTGTATCAATGTTTTGGCTTGCTACCTCAAACTAAAAGCATCAACAAACCTATGTCAAAGGATTTCCTGCAAGGATTCAAGTTAGGATCATAACTGGAATGAAAATAGCCTTATAGAATACCTTTGGATGATAGGAGTATGATAACAAATTGTGAGGATGTCTGATTTCATCTAGTTTTGATGCATAACTAGCAGACTGTTTCTGATTTGTCACTCCTCTGCTGTGTGCACATTTGTATGTATCTGTGGATATAATGCTGCATGATGCAGGCTGAAGGCATTAAATAACAAGAGAGAGAGAAAAAAAAGAGAGAGAAGAGAGAGAGAGAGAGAGAGGCTCTGAAGAAAGTACAAAAAGATTCTGTGATTGTGATTTTCTGCTATTATTATAGGCTGTCCTCTGTAATAGACCATAGGATGTGAATACAAACATAGGTTTTGTATCTTATGGCAGTATATTTGTAGGGAACCTGGTAATCCTCAGGATATTTTTTCTTCCATAGTACCTGGCTGATGGTGGTACATGTAAATGAATATTTAGTTTGTGTTGGTCAGCAAATTAATTTTACTTTCAAGAAACATTTCAAAGAAAAGCTCACTTTTCCAGCTTTCTCAATAATTTTTTTAGGAAAAATTAAAAGAAAAAAAGAATATACTTTGATATTTGGAGTGGTTTTTATGATGATGATACTTCATTTTCTTTCAAAGACGAATGAAAAAATAAAATCAGAACTTTTGTCTGGAAAGCATCTTAGATAAAATCTGTTTAGCTACTTATTTACTAATACAGAAGTTTTATTTCAGAAAAAAATGCTTACCAGCTCAAATTATATATGTGAGTATTATATGAGTGTAAGTATTATTATGGGGAAAATACTATAAAAAGGATGGATAGGTAGGTCTAAAAGTGACTTAAAATGTAAGGCAAAATCACTAAATATATGCTTACCTTTTAGATACCACTGAAAATAACCTATAGCTACATCTATACTCACAAATAAAATCGGTCATGGTATGTTCTTTGCTCCTAGAAGCGAGTGGCACGACACAGTTTGTGTTTCCATGGCTGAAGTCTCCTAGAAATGATCCTGGCTGTTATATCACCTAGACCAGGCATAGTCTGAAATAGTGCTTGTTGGCACTGGGCAGCACTCAGAGCATGTGACAGCGATTATGGATGCTATGGAGTACATATAGATGATTGCAGGTCAGTGCTTAAAGCTATACCCTGGCCCCGTTCAATTTCTTAGTATAGGTGTAGCAACAAGTCTAGCTTTGTGTTAAAGTTTTTGGTATATGCTTAATTTACTTCCTGATCTTGATCCTCAGTGATCGGAGAGCTTGTTCTTGTCTTCAGCAGCCTCATTTTTGATGAATAGAGTGCAGGAAGGAGCTTCTGGCTTGAAAAAGGAGTGATCTATTTTGAATGATCGTTTTTAACAGAGTGTGAACCACCATCATGTCATCAAGAATACAGCAAAAACTTACAAGACTTTTCTGTCAATAGAATTCTATTTCCATGGATTATTTTGTATCATTACAAATTGCATTTGCTGTAATAAGTTATAAACATAATCTATTATGAATTAATGTTAGGTCTGAGATAAGTCATTAAAAATGTATAACATACACATTTTTTTTTCCATGATAAATGTAAAGTTTGCTGGGCTCAGCTCCCCTCATTAGTATGTGACAGTACCAGGAGACACTTTGATCCAAAAGGCTAGATTGAAATGCTGTATGCCATAAATGCATTTCAATTTTAATAACAATCTAAGAGGTTCAGCATATTGCTTAATAAAAGATCAATGCAGTAATATGATTAACAACCCTAAATTGCTTGCTTTCTGTTTGTGAGAAGATAGTTCAGGAGCTGCATGGCAGTGAATAGCAAAATGACCAATTGACAGGAAAAATGAAGATTTTCCTAAGGCTTCCCCCCCCACCTCCCACCCCCAGAGCTTTCTTTGTTAATAGAATTCTGTTAACTCTTTTGTTTAGGGTCTCTTACCTTTAAGTAAGGCTTGTGTAAGAGCTTTTCATGTTTTTAGCAGTAGATTTACTTGCTGAGTAAATACAGCTGATGAAAGAAAAGCTGGTGATCCATAAAAGACCAGGCTGCAGGGATCCTCATTAATCTTCCAATAGTTTTTGCTGTCATTCCTCTTTAAAGTTTCTTGCCTTGTAAAGTATTTGTGGAAAAAGTAGGAACATTTTTGCCTTCCACTAAGCAATGATTTCCAGCCAGATCCCAACAAAAGCTCACACTCCCTTTCAACTAGTTTTAACTTCAACTGTGTCATTGGGCAGAGTTCTCAGCTATGAAAGGGAAAATGCACTTTAACTGAGTTTTACAAAAGCAGGAGAAAGAAGAAGCCAGAGGAAAATACAGTTTTCATGTTAACTGCTGATAGTAATGTAACTATGTCATTAAACAGCTAAGCTAAGTGAGATACAATGATAAAATAAAAAAGATTGAGTGCATTCACCTTTAAATAAGAGACTTTTGGAAATCGACTTCTCTTACAGAAATAGTGAAGCATATGGCATGAAATTGAGAAAGTTAATATAATTAGCTGTGATGGATTATGGAAGGATTATGAGAATGCTAGGACTGAGGCCTACAGTTTAGAAGGTAGTCCAGAATTGGGACTGTGGTTGGTCTGTGGTCACTGAGCGGGGTTCAGGCCATGACCCATCTCTCCTGAGGCTGGTTAAGCTGAGCAGCGTTCACATTACGCTTTCTATCAGCACTGTCCAACATGCCAGTCTGTCTGTCAGAGATGCCACCATTGCCACCATTGTCAGAGATGCACCATCCTTCTTGCCCAAGGAAGAAGCCATAGGGAACAATTCAACCTGTTTCATAGCCGATAGTTCAACTGGTAGGAAAGAGTACAAGATCTAAATGCCTCCAGTCTGAATAGGAGTAAAGGGAAATCATTTTAGCTGAAGGCAAGGGAGGAAGAATACAGTCTTAGATATTACCCCCAGTTTTTCACCTGGACAGTGGAATGTCTCAAAGAAAGAACACATTTTTGGTCATCTTTAAGCTATATTTGGCACACTTATTTTCAGAGCTAGATGAAAGTATTTTAGAGGATCATTTTTTCTAATGAAAAAGTAAAAACTCAGGACATTCAAAAGCATTTGAACTTGGATTAAGTTTAACAAATTGGTTTTGCTGAAGCAAAAAATTCAAAAAAAAGTAAAAAAAAAAAAAAGGGGGGGAGGGGATACTGAAATACCCCATTTCATCATTTTTGAAACAAAAATCATTTGGTGTGAACACTATTCAGGAAACTGAGAGAGTTCCCCTATGGCAGAAATGGCAATAGAAATTGGCTATCCATTATTCTTTTTCCATTATCCCATGTCACATTTTTTTTGTTTTGTTTTGTTTATGGCACTGAAATGATCATCAAGGCACAAACTGGAATTTACGAGTGAGATTTGTGTTATCTATTTTTAGACAGCTAAACAGTATTTTGTTTGAACCATCCTCTAGGATCCTTCTGTAATCAATGGCAAAACATTGACTATATGTGAATGGCTAAAGACCTATCTCAGGCTGAAATTGAGCAATATATGTTTCTCTGCTGATGATAAAGGAATTTTTGATGATTATCTTTAGGTGACTATTCTAGTCGTTATGCAAGTAGACAAAAGTTAGGTGATGAAACTAATCCCAGCTGGGGTGTCTCCTTCTCTAGAAGGTCCTAGTCTTATTTTCATCTTCTCTCTCTGGCCCAATGAACAGATAATTATTGTTGCAATGTAGAACTATTCCAAAAGAGACATAGGAAAATACAGCTCTGAATGACTGGAGAACTTGCATTTTTCTAGAACAATGAAGAAAGTAAGATGAAAAGACTACCAAGTACTCTAAAAGAAATACTTGTGCTCCTAGAACAAACTAATTTTTAATTTGTCTCTGAAATTTGATTGTAGTACTATGCAATTAATTATGCAAACTACCCATCCTTAACACTATAAAGTAAGTACAAACATAGTAACATAATCACATGCTCAAGAGAGACTTCAGAGATTACTCACCTTTGTCAATGTATAAAACAACGATGGTCTTTCTGTTATTCAGTCTCAAACTGCTCTGGAAACTAAAGTTTAACTTTTCCTGTGAAAAAGGAGTAATGATGAGTCAAATGCAGCAACATATTTTGGGTCATATAAGCCCTCAAAGGCTACAGGCATGGGTTCTGTGGAAGACTAACTTATTCAGCGTATAGGTCACCCTTAGACAGATGGCTAGTCCCCGAGAAAGCCTTCAACAGTGAGTTACGGGGCTGCCTGGGGGCAAAGTCTCTTCATGGAAATGAGCTCACCTCTTCCTCCATTCCCAAATTCCTAATTTTTGGAAACACCTGTTCCCTAACCTGGGGCTGCTTAGCTCAAGAGACCTATTTCAGCTCTTTCCTTTGTAGCTTTGTCTTTGAATGTGTATCTGTGTCTGTTGGGAAGAGATGGAGGAACCTTTCTGTCAGGGAAGAAGGCACTATGCTCTCTGTGGTGAGGTTTGTGGCTGTTTGTAAAGAAAAACACACACAGTCTCTGATTCTAATTGGAAGTTATTCATGAATCCTGTAGCAGAATAAACAAGGCCAAATACTAACATTAGCTGCTATTTTTTTTACAGTTGTAGTCGTGGAGAAGGACCTCCATGGCTAGGCACTGCACAATCAGAAGTGAAATCTGTCTCAAAAACCTTATAGTCTAGAACGAAGGAACAGCAAATAATACTCACTGGAGTCGTTGACTTCATTTTAAAGGAATGAATGGGCTCAGCAAATCAAGTATGTTAACATAATCCAATCATTAACAAACAATGTTTAGGAACGACTTAACATGATCTTGGCTTTATGCTATTAAAAATCAATATTAAAAGCTTCTTACATTATTTAAAGCTCTTTGAACTGAAAAGAAAAAAAAATAAAAAATGCATATGATGGCGTTTTTCACTGTTTGTTCTGAAGAAGACCAAATAGGATCCACAGGAAATTCAAGCTAAGTGTTATGCTATGCTGTGTGCACAAGACTAGTCTGCTCTAAAGGAAGCTAGCTTTGAGTTGTGTGGATGTGCACCATTCTGCGTTACTTGGCCTTGAGGCCATGGATTGCTCTCTAGGATGAATATCTTCAGCAAGTTAGATTTAGCCCCGTTCTCTCACAATGGAAAATGTATTGTTACCTCTACTACTGATTTTTTAATTAATCAGTGTGATAATTCCTATTTTCCTATTTTTAAAATAGCACAAATGAGAATAGAGATGGGACAGTAAAAGGTGGGTGTAATAGGTCTCTAAATGGTCTTCATAACATGTCAGTAGGGTCAGTCAGTTATGGATAGGAAGTAAGCTGAATGTAAGAGATATGGGAATGGATAGAAAAGGTCTAGAGATGTTTCAAAATATTTAGAAATAGCCTGGACACAAGGATCTAAGAAAAAATCTGAAATGCTTCGGAAGTGTCTGTCTTTTTCAGCTCTTGGGGAAGTCTAAATGATTGTTCATCTTTAGTTGTTGATACCAGTTAATATGATGGCTAGATGATAGGACTAATTGATAGGACTTCCGTCACTTTTGTAAGCAGAAAGAAAATAATGGAGAAAGTTTCTAGAGGGATAAGATCCAATTTTAGACATATAGAATCTGAGCTGATCAGTAGGTATCTTCAGGAATGATTCTATGATTCCAGGAAGGTATCAAAGAGACAAAACGATATGTTAATTTCCGCAGGAGAAAACAGGTCTAAGTAAAGTAGAATTGTGAATTGTCATAGCAGACATGGAATAGAATCCATATTGTGTATGGGTGCTGGTTCAAAATTATATATATATATATCTTTTTTATTTTCTTCAACCACAGATTACTTTAAAATTACTTTATTATCTGGGCCTGTAACAATTTCCTTGTAAGATATCTTGAAGGATTTTGGATAAATTGTATTAACAGAATGAAATAAGTAAACATACTAACCTATACTGTCCTCTCATTTATATATAACATACAGCCAGCTAATTACAAAACATTTCTATTCTCTGCAATTTTGCTAAAACATTTCTCAGAGTGCTCCGGATGTATTGAGAATCTATGCTTCTGGCACAGAATTAGCTTGAAATATTGGAATATATAACATTTCTTGAAGTCATCTCTATAATTTTCACCCATAACTGTACTGATAATTAGATTTACATATTAGGAAGTAGTGGAGTACAGAAATGGTTTAAGGGATCCTGCATAAACCAGACTTTCCCCAGGAGAAGCAATCTGAACATCTACATATTTGGGCCGCATTCTTGATCACATTTGGAATAAAGGAAGTATAGTAAAGTGCTCCTTAGGACTGGGAATTAATCCCACCTCACCATCTGTTACTAATTTTGGAGCTGAAGACCCCATGCATTATTAAATCACTAAGTTAAAAAGTTGTGTTAAGCTAGTGTTAACACTAAAGTCAGGAATGTTAAAAGTTCAGACTAGATTTGGGACAGAATGTCAGTGGTGAATATTCTATAAATATTTGTCTCACATTGTTGTGGCTAATTGTGGAAGTGGTCTGGAACAGTAGTATATTATATGCAGTATTTGCCATAATACCTTAGTACAATGGAGCAGCTCAAGGTTGAATTACCAGTTAAGAGTCTGTCCTTATCTATGTCTGATATACACTGTTATCCAAGCCCTACCCTTGTGATGTGTTGGCTTTCTAGGTCATCCATTGGTTTATACAGGTCATCCTGTTTTCCCTGCACTGCACGCCACATCTTCTCATAGGCATCTCAATAACACTGCAAAAGTGATACTGCAGGAGATGACAATTTTAACTTTACTCAGTGAAGAGGTCCATAGTACAACAATAGTCCAGATCAGTGCTTGGGACTGAGTGCCTCTTTCTGAAGTTTTTTCCTAACTTAATATAAATTGAGGTATGCTCTCAGCCTGGGTAATTTATAGGTTTACTTTCTTTCTCTGAAGGATTTCCCAGATGACATACATCTATGTGCTTCCAGGAAGCATTGGGCTTGCTGCACCTGAGCTATACAGATGGTCTGCATGCGCACAGTAAATTAGATACATTGACCAGCCCATGTGTAGCCGACATGTCTGTACTGTTCCTCCAACTGAGCTGCCAGGCATCTGGAATTCTCAGAGATTTTCCAAAATACTCAGACTCCACCTGGACACCATTTCTGAGAGGAAAAAAGAGGACATGTCAGGCAAAACCTGGAAATGAAAATGGTCCATTAAAATAAAATGTGTATTTTGTATTATGTGTCATGTGTAGCATACCTATTAATGCAATTTTAGAGTAACTGTTTATTATATCATCTGTTTATCATGGAGTATCAAAAGAGACATAGGGAAATTCTCTTAAAATATATTGGGTTCCAAGCTTGTTCAGTTTCAACATTTTCTATAACACTGGGCTGTATTTTTCATGCTGTTCCCAGAGGTCATTATCACATGTAGTATGGATGCATATGCACAATAATTTAAAATAGCTATAGGGGATCTGCAGCTCCTACTGCAGTTACTGAGCAAGCTCAGTAAACACTTCTCCACATTCAGTATCTTTTATGTGTTTTATATATGGAAAGCAATCACTACTTTTGTTACTTTGAAGCATTAAGGTAATGGTCCCTTTGAACATGGACATGCTGTGTTGTAATAATAATACAGATTGCATATTATGAATCTACAATACCCAATGCATAGTAAATACCCCAATGGAAAGTAGCTTCTGAGAATGCGCAGTAGTTGCTTTAAAACCACAACATCATGTCTAATTTAAATTACTTGAACTGATTATTCTACATTACAGGCTAATTGCCTGCAAAATTTCATTATAAAAATCACAGCTGTTTTCCAGTGCATGTGTGCATATGATTTTGTTGTTTGTTTGTTTATTTGTTTTTTCTGTGTTTGAAGAAAGAATATATGTCTGAAACACAAAAATTTCAGTTTTTTAATTCAGTTTTCAGAGACACATTTATTAGAAAATTTTAATCAATTTAGGCTTATTAAGACAACACCTTCCACACCATATTTCTATATAGACCCTTGCCATTGTACCACTATGGAATATGTGCCTATATATCAGTGTCTGAAGATACACGTGGCTTCAAAGCATACAAAATCAATTGAGACATAATTTATATAAAAAAGGACAATGCCTATTCTTATTTGCATATAAAGGGCCACAGACTTCTTTGTATATAAATCAGAAAATTCATCTGATATCAGTAGAAGTACATGTACTGAAACTAGCATGTGGTTCACAGTTTGTGGAAAACAAGTCTTCTGCTCACATTTTACTGATGATATCAAGCTGTAAGAAATGGATAATACATCAGAAGGCTGTGTTGCCATTCAGAGAGACCTGGAAAGGCTGGAGAGTCGGGCAGAGAGGAACCTCATGAAGTTCAACAAGAGCAGGTGCAGGGTCCTGCACCTAGGGAGGAATAACCCTATGCATCAGTACAGGCTGGGGGCTGACCTTCTGGAGAGCAGGTCTGCAGAGAAGGACCTGGGAGTGCTGGTGGACAAGAAGTTGAGCATGAGCCAGCAATGTTGCCAGAAAGGCCAATGGTCTCCTGGGGTGCATTTGGAAGAGTGTTGCCAGTAGGTGGAGGGAGGTGATCCTGCCCCTCTGCTCAGCCCTGGGGAGGCCTCATCTTGAGTACTGTGTCCAGTTCTGGGCTCCCCAGGAAAAGGGAGACATGGAGCTACTGGAGAGAGTCCAGTGTAGGGCTACGAAGATGATCAGAGGACTGGAGCATCTCCCATAAGAGGAAGGACTGTGAGAGCTGGATCTATTTAGCCTGGAGAAGAGAAGGCTGAGAGGAGAGCTTATCATTATCTACAAATACCTGAAGGGAGGGTGTAAAGGATATGGAGCTGAATTCTTTTTAGTGGTGCCCAGCGACAGGACAAGAGGCAACAGGCACAAATTGAAACACAAGATGTGTTATCTGAATATAAGGAATAACTTTCCTGTGAGAGTGACAGTGCCAGGTTGCCTAGAGAGGTTCTGGAGTCTCCTTCTCTGGAGAGATTCAAAACCCACCTGGATGCAACCCTGTCTAACATGCTCTAGGTGACCCTGCTTGAGCAGGGACAGGGTTGGACTAGATGATCTCCAGAGGTCCCTTCCAACCTCAACTGTTCTGTGATTCTGTGATTTTTCTCATAAGGGACATGCATACAAGGACATATACATTTAATTCACAGATGTCTTCATTTATATTTCTTTATTTTAATCTGGATCTCTACTATGCTCTGGAAAGACTTACGCTTTTACTGAACATTCAGAGATAAGATTAATAACTAACAATTCACACAGAATAAATTACTGACAACTAAATTTTCTAGAGCAAAGAACTATTTGACTGGTGCCTTAAAAACACCAGTCAAATTCCATTTCCTGTAAAGGCATAGCTAAAAGTTACTGCTTACATGAATGCCACTGCTTGCAATGGTAATAATAGTGATCATGGTATGCAAATAAGGTAAGTGGGAATCATGCTTTATATAGTAATTGCATTCAATCAATGAATCACCTATTTCTGTGACATCTCTCCAACAGTAGGCAGTGCCAGATCTCTCCAAGAAAAGCTAAAAGTATTCAAACTGTAACTACAGTTACTACTAACCCTCTGGTTGGAGGAGGTGTTCTGATAGACACTATTTAGTGACTTTTCAAAAACACCCATGTGACTCAGAAGTTTGAAAGTGGCTTAGACACTTAGGAAAGTCAATAGAAACTATGCACCTCAGGGCCAGATTTTTAAAGGCTACTATCTTCCATTGATTACAGGAATTAGGAACCTAAATACCTTTACAAATCAGGCACAAGAGGCTAAATCACATTTGAAAGTCAATAGGAATTAGACTTCTAAGTGCCTAAATCAAATGAAAAAAGATGTGTTTTAGGAGTGAGAATCTTTATAATTGTATTCCCACTATTGTAACCTCAAATTATGGGTTCAATTATTCCTCTTAGGTACAGCTCAGAAAAAGAAAGTAGTATGAAGTTGCAGTGCCTCAGAGGAAGGCAACCATTCCTAAACTCTTTCAGGTGATGCAGCATATTGATTCGTATGTTTTTGATGTGAGAGACAAAGAAGTCATGTTTTTAATTTGTTCTGTTTACACCATCAGGATAAGGACTAATGACTGTCTTGGTCTATATTTAAATAATTGTTCAATGTATTTTAAAAATGTATGCATTATTATTTCTTTCTGTGTTGAAAATTTACTTAAATACTTAAGAAAAAGAGAATAAGATTTTTTTGAGTCCAAAAAAACTTAAAATCTAAAGATAATATCATGTCATTGTGTGAATAGTTATGTGTGTTCCAATGAAGTAAATTAATAAGACTGAGAATTAACATTCTATTTTACATGAGAACTCACTATAAACAAATGTGGCAAAATATGGCCGTAAGTAAATTGAGGCAAATAAGATAATACGTGAAATGAATCTGAAGAAGGAAAAGGAAGAAGAAAAAATACCAACAAGGCAGAAAGAAAGGATTTTTGATAAGAAGGTTGAAAGGCAAATTAGAATAAATCACAGGCCCAGAATTGTCCTATTTATAGTGTGTCTTATTACCACATTTAAATAGGAGAGTTAGCCCACCCCTAGCAATAGGACTATGATTATACACAAAAGCCATATTTCTTCATATTATTCAAGGAGTTACTAGTGATTGAGATGATTTAGGAAAAGGCTTTAAAAAGAATAGAAAGAGAATTCTTATTTTTATTTTTTTCTATAAAGAGGAAGAGAATAAATTAAGAAATGTTAAGTATTGTAAAAATTGAATGATCAGACTTGAAAATGAATGCCACATTTATTTCTAGATTTATCTCATCTGAAGAGAAAAAAAAATAGCACAGGAAAGGAAAGCAAGAGTAATCCGAGCTATCACTCCCATTTTCAATAAATTAAATGCATTTTAATGATTCATTTGGGAAACAAATTATGGAAAGTGAGGAAGGTATGTAAAGAAGGATCTATGAAATAAAAGAAGTCTATAAAATCATAGCATAAAGAAAGTAAATAACGAACTGTTACTCATCAGGTCCCACAATGCAGCAGTTAGGGAGGGTCTGATGAAATTACCAGGTAGCAAGTATAAAGCAGAGAACAGTAACATTTTTTTTGTTTTTTACACTACACATTGTTACATTGCATTATTTTTTGCTATATGTAATTACAGAGCTATAAGTCTAGAATGAGGTTAAAATAAATTAACGGAGAAAGCACTGACAGAGAGTTTTAAACCTGTTAGCCTATATGTAAGATTGGGCTCTGAAAATCTGTAATTCAATGACTGCCAGACTCTGGGTAGCAGGTAGAAGAGGAATATAGGAAGCTGAGAGGAAAAAAAAAAAAAAAAAAAAAATGGAGGAAAGATTATGTATACCTTATTCCTACGGTCTTCTCCTAACATAAATTAGGGCAGGGAAACAGCAGAAGACACCAACTAGAGCCCCAAGAGGACTCATCACTCCTGGAAGGTACCCAAGGAGCTGACAGGCACCATCTGATCTCCCCATCCATTCAGCTTCCTTTCCTTGGTGCCATGACTGGCCAGGGCCAGCACGAAGGTGAGGAGAATGTCCCAGGTGTGGTAGTCCCCCAGCTGTAACATCAATAAGGGGTTCTTGTGGAGTTTGAAGAAGGACTGTAGTAGATGTGCGTGGCGTGCATTTGCATCAGGGTATCCCTCTTGCCGCAGGAAAGGCCAGGAACAGGAACAGCAGGAACCACTCTATGAGCATGTCCGGGAGTGGCTGATTTTCTAGTTGGTGTTCACAGTGAACTTTGGAGCATGCTTGGCCCCCAAGAGTATTTTGCCATTACCCAATGGTTAGAAATTCCATGACTTGGTGTCTAGATGGGACACAAAAGTGAGGAAATGAAGTAAAAGAAGTATGTATGTGAGGAGATGTTTTCACAGTGCAGTTTGGAGACAGAACAGATAGATAACATGAGGTCTACTCGATGGTGTGTGATGTGCTAAAGCTGTCTGGAAAGGCTTAGAAGGGCAAAACCCCAGTAAGAAGCCTCATGCAGAAAAGGGTCACAGTCTTGCAAGGCTTGCTTAAAGTAGGAGTGGATCGAGGGATCTGAGGTCATCTTCTAGAGCAAAGGATGAGTCAGACTGGAGGCAGTATAGATCCACCCAAACCCATTTGCTTTAGTCCGGGAGATTTCCAGTCTTCCTGACACCATTCTTCCATGTGCCAAGAAGCTATCTACCATCTATGCCTGCAGACAAGAGCAGAAGTTTGCCAGGACTCCCCTCTTCACTGGCAATAAGGAGGAAGCACTTGAAAGTGCTTCTAGGTCCTATTAGCATAAGCTATTGAAGACCATAGTCTCACTTAGATGAAGCTTTGGTCTAAGATGGGCAGTCCTTACATTTTTGCTTCAAGTCTTCTCATCTTTTACCTTCAAAAATAAATCTAGGCTCCCTCTATAGCCAGGATAGGGATAGGCATTTCAAAGAGTAATTTATTTCATTCAGGGACATACACTTAATGGAGTGAGTGTAAATTGCTCTCTGGAAATGTCTTCTTTGTCTCTGACACAAAGATGGATGAATCTAGACCTCTAAGAGAAGATTGTGTAAGAGGGAGCAATTCTTTTCATATAGAACTTTGTGTTTTAGAAAGAAACATTAAAGAAATAAAATTCTTATTGCCTGACTTGGTTCTAATCTGCTATAAGGGTAGCTTTCATAATGGAGGATCTAGTTGTCAGACCATAGTCATAAAAATAAGCTTTCTCCTAGTTTTAGTATGAAGAAACATTTAGTATCCTTTCAGGCTCCTCTTTTGCAGTTTATGGAACAACAGACAATTTAAACTCTATTTGTATTGCTCTATTAATTCAGTAAAGCCACTCTCTGAGATTTTCCAGTATTGCAACACTTCCACAAGTGAGTACCACATTTCCCATATAAAATAAATCAGAAGTCATGTAATGCTGCAGTGGAGCTCTGTTAATACTGGTTAAGAATATGAGAGGATTTATGAAGTGCCAGCCTTCTTATTCCACAACACAAATATTCCTGAGTTTTGATTTAGAAGCAGTGACCCTTGAAGTTTTCTGCTTGAATATTATAAAAAACTTGCTGCTAATTGTTAGAGCTATTACTGCCATGGGTTAGAATCATAGGTTAGAAACCTGAATTTAAGATTGTCTTCTTGTCTTACTCATATATAAAAAATTTATAGTTGCAGTTCACATCCTGCCAAATCCTTTCATTTGTAAAATGACAGGTTTGATTTAACCATGTCACTTAACTGGTAAACTCAGTGAAATTCCAAGACTGAATTCCTTCATATTTCTTTTAATGAGAGAAAGACATTTTCAAATAAATTTCTTTTTTTTCCCCAGTATAATGAGCTATCCACATTAATTGCAAAAGTATTGCATGTGGGCTCCACTGTTGTAAGTGGAAAAGTAATTAGTGTTTGAAAATCATATGGCTTCAGTCCTTGTAGTTTTAAATACTTAATTGAGTGTTGATCTTGCAAACATTTATGTATATGAGTGCTGTGATTAAAGTTAGCAATGCATCTACAGCTTGGTAGACTGGATTTTTCTATGACATATCCAAGCATTTCTTTTTGTAGTTTATGTGATACATACAAAAAGGTTCATTTATAAAATCAAATGCTTTCAGAAGCTTCTAGTTAAGAGATCTCTAGGTACAATTTAGTCAAGAAAGAACTTCTCTTCTTACAGAAGCTTGTAAAGGGAAATTCATAAGTTTTATTTCTAATCATGTAAGTATTTTTCCCTTATTCAAATTGAAAGTTCAATTAAAAATCTGAATTTACCAGTTAGGAAGCCTAGTTGTGTTTTAGTTTCTAACTTCAGTTTCTAACTTTTGTCTTCAATTTCCGTAGAAGACATGAGAATTATTTCTCCTTTGGGAATGTTAATATTTTCCTACAAATAAATGATCGCATAACATTAAAAGACTAAATGAATCTCTATTGTTCATCACTTATGGTGCTTAGAACTGTATTTTTCTTTATATTGTTATTATATGTGTAGCGTAAACAAGTTATCAAATTATATTATATAGCTAATCAATTCATTCTTTTAGTCTATGGCACAGAAGATTCCCATTATATTGTGATCAATCAATGTTTCTATCAACTTACTTTTGTCTCCTTCCCCTATATTATGGCCTCTAAATGGCATAAGAAATAGATTATATTTCTAATTTCAAAAAACAAGACTCAATCATAAAATTATGAGAGGCGCAAGGATTTTTCTAATAAATGTTTATTCACTTAATAAATTAGACTTTTCCATCTATTTTGTAATGAATATAAAGAATTTATTAAATATTTGATAAGAAATGCAAAGATAGATATAACTGGCTCTTGAGTGAACCTAAGTCTCTTACTCCCTCATAGATTCATTGCTTTATTACAATTTATTGGATTAGGGACTGTAACTGAGAGGTAAAAATTGTTAACATTAAAGGAAAGCATGCCTTTCTTTTACCCTTGAAACAGTTTTAATAGAGGTGAAGTTTAGTAACCTTCCAGCTTTGCATTAAACACTTCCAAAAGTATATGGTATTTACACATGTAATTCCCCTTAGTACTAATTAAAACATATAATTATGTGCGCAGGACTTTCCCATGTGACACATAGTGAATTGTCTATGACAGCAAGTTTCCAGTCTAGGGAGAATGTCATATGCAAAGGACAGCATGGGGAAGAGGCGGGAGGGGGAAAAGAGTCACGACATTAGAAAAATAAGAATGAATGGGTTCTTCTGGCTTAATAAGGAAAGAGCATGGTGGGATATGTTGTGACAACTCAACACCTCTGACAAGAGAAAGGCTCGCACATATCCATTTTTCTTCCCCTCTCACTCAACAACTGCACCCAGCTGCAGTGTTCATCATATCTCGCTTGAGCCAATTCAACTTACAAAGTTAGCAGAAAACTAAACCAAATATGATAGTGAAAAAGGAAGGAAGGAAAAAGAAAGAGAGAAAGGCAGGAAGGAAGGATAAGAAGGAGAAAATAAATAGAAGGTCTTCTGAGATTTTTTTTTTCTTTGCTGTCTGGAGAGGGATCCAAACAACTAACTTAAAATAGACAGCTAATTGGTAGATGACTAACGAGTTATGAGATAAATCTCAACCTTAGTGGAACAGTGTTCAAAACAGATGCAAGACAGAAATGAGCTTACATCCATTACTCTACATTGCAACAGACTCCATAATCATTTGTGCTGGAGCTCTTTGTTCTGTATAGCAAAATAAGAAGGATAATTTTATTTGCAATAGGCCATACAACTGTATGGAAAGATAATATATAGATACACTAATTGAAATCTTCCCTGCATCACAACTAGAAGTACCTGTGTCAAATGACATTGTTCTCATCTTCCTCATGCATAAATCTCTTTTTTCCTTCACATAGGCACTTCCCCCTCCTGTGCCATGACACTGTCCCATTCTACACAGCCCAGGCTTGCTAAGCTCACCTCCGCGTGACTTCTCCTATGACTTTCTGTACTCAGCCACCTCTCTTTGACTGCCTCTTCTCCCTGTGCAGCATCTGCCCTTTCCTCTGATCTTGCATGAAGCGCTTATCTTATTTCCTCCTAGATTAATTTTTCTGAAGTTGTATTACTTTTAATTTTCAATCCTCTGGACTACTCTACCGCTACCATAGAGTTCTACCTTCCTGACTGGTGATACAGAGCTTTTCTCCATAGGTTTTGGCTGGAAATATCTTACCCAATACCAGTTAATGATGTGCTTCATCCAGAGACATTTCTAATAGTGGTGAGATTTTTAGACTTTCTGCTGGGAATAATTGTGGCTTCCTCCCAAAATGTTGATATCTGGCTCTTTGTTGCAGGATTCCAAAACTTTATAATAAAAGAAAGTGTTCCCCCCCCCCCCACACACACACTCTTTCCCTATTGACCCCATGCAATGGGTCTATTTTCTCAAATGGATTGTTTTTTTTCACTGACTCCACTGCCAGTCATTTTCATTGCCAACCTGAAGTCAAGCTTTACAAAACATGATCAATTTTCTGTCTTAATCCTTAATTTAATCCTATAATCTTATATTTAGTTATGGTTAATATTCAAAGGTACCTGAGGCATGTACCATTTACAGAATCAATTTATGTAACTTAACATTTATTAAATCTGCATATTTTAACGTTTTCAAACTCACCAGCTTGAGACTTTCTTCCAAACTTGATTAAATTGCTGCTCAGTAAAACTGCTCCAATCTTTCTCTTTTTTTTTTCTGCACTTTTTTGAGGAGCAACTGGAATTGAAAATAATACTCCAAACTGCACTGATGTACTGCTAAGCTATGCAGCATAATTGCCTAGCTTGTTTAACATGACACTGCTAATAATATAACCCAGATAGCATTTACGGTATTTGAAATATGTCATGTTGTTGACTCATTTAATTCATCATCCGCTAAAATACCTAGATCCTTCTCTCTAACTGTGAAGTTACTGATTTTTTATATTTTATATGTGTGTTTCTGGCTGATTCTTCTTATTACAAACACTTACATAATCTTATTGGAGTCTATATTCTTTTTCTGGTATTATATCCAATTTATAATCATTATGGATATTTTTCATTATTGATAAGATGGTCATACCAAGAGTTCCTAGTCATGTCTATCACTCTTCTGCCATGTCCTATACAAATGAGGCAGGAGGCAGAAACAGACTCTGCCATTTACATCTGTCTTGTACCACCAACGTATTTTGATTACTTTCAGCACTGTATTTTTCTACAAATGCAATTAACATATTCCCAACTTTAGCCTCCAAGTCATTAATGAAAATATTGAATGATATGAAAGCCAGAATAGAGCCCTGAGAGACCCAGCTTAATACCTTGTGCCAAGCTGATGTCGAGTCATTAATAAGCAGAGTAGAAGAATATTTTATACTGACTAATTTACTGGATGAGCCTTATTTTTTTTCATGTTTACCAACTACTAGTGATGAGATCTTTTTAAATGAAATATTCAAGTTTTCATTAAAAAGCTACTGTGAGAAATCCTTGATTACCATTTTTGTCTTCAAATATGAGAAATTACATGGGAGTTTAATATGCTTAAAATTATGTACACCGATATGACACTTTTAGGACCTGCATACACAGAAAAGTCACAGAACAGAAAACAAGAATGGGCATAATATCTACTCTTCAGTAATTCCCAAATATGGATACGCACAATGATTCCTCTGTCTGGGACAGACTATTCACTATTCAAGATGGTGCAGCTACTACACACAGCATTATTCTCAGCACATATCAGTGCTGTGTCTCTAGTAAATTAAACGTGCATGAGAACATTTTTGGGTGCTGAGGCCAGCTGGCATGATGCTGCCCACATCTATGCTAGTAAACTCTCCTAGCTCCAAAACAGGGTGGTTGCATGTAAACTGTTTATTGGAAATAAATTAGCCTGTACAAGCTCATGAACTGTCTTTAGGAATGGTTTGAGGCTGTGCTGGTAGGCATGAGCCAAAACTGTGCCAAGGAACATTTAACGGTTTACTCATATAGACAGTTGCGTTCCAGCATCTGGAAACACTCTCAGGCATGATTGAATTTAATACTATAGATGTAGTTTAAAAGCCCACACTGAATGTTTGTGTGACTAGCTGGTGTGTTTTAAATTCACATCCCACTATGCTGTTAATTATTTCTTTTAACTTCACTAACTGTCTATGTGTAGGTATGGTCTTAGTTCCATTCTCCCTCACAGCTTCCAGTAGTAGTTTTACCTTAGAGCATAGTCCTGAGGAAAATTAAGTCAGCTGGTGGCCCATAACTCACTTTCCACTTTTCAGCCAATTTCACCGACTTTTCTATTGGGACCTTTTTTTAGGACTAGAGATGGAAGACATCAGCCTTTGAGGGAAACACATAAAACCCAGTAAATATCCAGTATTTTCTGATGAATCTAGAAAGCAATTAGATATCTGTGCAACTGAAGAGGAGAGGATTGCTATTATCACGCCAAAGACTGACTCATGGAAGTATCCCAAAATTAGATGTGTTTCAAAACACTAAAAAGGCTGATCCATTCTTAATCTCCATGAGAAAAAATATTCCATGTTTTAACTTGATTAACTTGGCATTTTCATCAAACAAATCATGATAAATTCAACTATCTTAAAATCTTTTTTTTCAGTATGTCCATGAATTACATCCTGAACCTCATTCTGGCTTGCATCTTTAGTGCTATTTCATGCACTATTTTGTATGTTAAAATCTTTCTAGAACTCCTAGTAATGTGTAAAAACAAACAAACAAACAAATAAAAATTACCTAGAGTGGTGCATCTTATTTGACACTTGTTATTTACTAGGATAAATACATACTCTTCTTTACCAAAAATGCAAGAGATGATGATGAGGAGCAAAAGAAAAAGTCTAAGGTTTGGAAGAATAAGTTGTTCAACAGAGAGTGAAATCAAGCCTTCATTCCTGATAATTCTATTCTGTGTATCTCTGTGTGTTGTTTCTTCTTGCCGCGAACAATATTTCTGTCTTTCAGCTGCATCCCCTGCTTCCTCAGTTATGCTGTTTTTATTACCTGCTATAGATAGTTTGGTGTTACGTTTGTGATGATTGTTAGGTCGATACACAGATACTGAATGGCAGGTGTCTGATGCCTCTCAGAGGAAGTCAAGGAATATTATACATGCTTTTTCCTCAGGAGAGACAATTTGAGGCATTTTCCTCTATCCAGGTTCTAGTTATCAATGAACTTCAAAAAATATTTTTTTTTATAAAAAGTGATTGGAATTGGTGAGTGACTTCAAAAGTTACTGTGAGAAAAGATTACATGGTAGTGTAATCCTTGCGGCTCCAATAAACCAGACTGAAATGATACATCTGGAATAGATATAGAAACCTCTGCTTATATATTCATAATATATTTTTTATAGATTTCAACAACCTTCTATTCATACAGTAAAATAATTTCCAACTAATCAACCTTAAATTTCTCAGTTTTATATAATCTGACATAAAAAATCTTGTTATACAATTCTTTTAATGTTATTCAGGATGTTTTACATTATTACATCTTGACCAAGAAATATTTATATAAAATGGCTCTAAGCCTATAATACGCCTTTTGTTTAATAAAAATGCCCTGTGAACAGTTTAAGAGGTGTCTGTGTTTAATGGTGAGTAAAACATTGACTGTTCCTTTCTACAGCCAAGTTACTGTCTAGCTTGAGGTGCTAAATAACAGAGGAAATTTTGTGGTCTCGCTAAGCTTGAAACTGGAAACACCAGAAAAATTCCATGTGGAAGGTGTTTCAGAGCAGAGCAGAGCAAGTGGTTCAGTGTATAAATGAAATAATTAGAGCAATGAGTCTGAAGGATATGTAGACTAATGGAGGGTTTTGACTTACGAATATAGGACTATTAAACTTAGGTGGCTGAAACGGCTTGAAGCAGTCTGCCTTGCCCTTTCCCCTGCGGGTGGCTAGGACAGTTGGCTCCACATGAAGCTGCTCCTGAATTGCCATTCCTTCCTCCATGCCTTCTACAGCCAGCTTTTGCCTTACTGTGTTAGTGGTCGAGCGACAGCGTTAGAGCTGATCCAGCTTTCCCAGCTGTAGGCACCTCTGTGAAAGGCAAGAGGAACAACAGGGGGAAATAGCTGCTTCAGCTAGTCAAGTTTAATCTCTTTGTGCTCATATGTCAACCCCAAGATGGAGTGAGGTGAGATTAAAGATAAAAATTAAGGTGAGCTGATGAGCAGCCCTGACTCTAGCTTTAACCTTGCTTGAATCTGGGAATGCAAAGCACTTACCAGTCACTCAGAAAAGTCATTTCTGAATCTTCCCTGCCTACCTTTTTCCAGTTAAAAACCAACAAAGCACTAACTAGCCTTAGGGATCAGCCCGTTCACACCTCAGGGCTCAGCTATTATTAGAAGCCATCTTTGAGGGCAGTGGGACTTCCCAGGCAAATAATGATTACTCACTTGCACAGTCCCTTTTGAGATATGACATTTATGTTTCATTTTTTATTTTTTTATTTTTTATTTTTTTGCCTAGCAGCACTACTACTATCCAAGAAGTATTTTTCTGTAACATCCTGAAATGAGCTAAGTAAATAAGCATCACTTCTGCTCTTGTAGCCTGATCTAAATAACACAAAAAATTGTTGACATGCTCTGAAAATGATTATGGCAAGCCTTGAATCAGATTCTTACCAAAGAGCTTCATAAGTTATGGTGTGTCTAGTGTCTTCTTCCCACAGCCCCAGCCAAAAAAAAAAAAAAAAAAAAAAAAAAAAAAAAAAAAAAACAAAAACACAAAAAAAGAACAAACAAACAAACAAACAAAAAAAACCCTCACCTATAGATTTTGGGTTAGTTTGAGCTACATTTTTAAAATTGTATGAAAGATTCAAAACAGAATGAGAAGAAAATTTATACTTGATTTATTCATATTTACTATTCATAGATTTCTATATTGTGCAGGTATTTTTCTCATCATTTGACTTTTAAGGTAAGACTTTAAGTTTTTTTTTTCCCAACTAATGTGAGAAACATTAGTATAGGGCTACTTTTCTGGCTGATTTTTTTTTTTTTTTTTTTTCCATAATTCACTAAAAAGTCATTTTATTAGATGGTATTTTTATCTTCTTGTGGCCTGACTGACTCCATGCGACTGTCATTTTTCCGTTTGCATATGTATGATGTAGTATATTTTGAATGCAGCATCCAATTAGATCTTCAGTTTAAGGTTACAAAAACCAGAACTCCACCAGTTTTGGTAAGATACAGAAAAAAACATCACTTCAACAACTGACCTCTGTTTTGTCAGCTGGGAGCTGTCTAAGCAGTGTCTAAGGGCTGCTCACCCAGCAGGAGAAGGCAGGAAGTAGGAAGAATGAAACACACTTCATTCCTTAGAGTTTTCAAGCATTCTTCCTTCCCAAAGCTTGCTTCAGCTGTAGATGGTTACAGAGGGCTCAGAAAACCATGTCCCCGACCTTCCACGAGAACAGAAGGAAAATAAATTTATTTTGGAGTAGAACAAAAAAAAAAAAAAAAAAAAAAAAAAAGAGATGTGCAGCATCTCACACAGGTGGGGGACCATTTTATAAGTAGTTAATATATATTTGGTCAGATTTCTATGAATGGAGAAGGCTGGCGTGACAGAAATAAGAAACGAAGAACATCTTTGCCTACCTGTCTTGCTTTTCTCTATCAGGACATGTTTGCACCAGCATCCAAATTTCCTTGGAGTTTTCCTACCTTGCTGGATTTCTTTGTAGCTAAGATGTCTTGATGAGAGCCTCTTGTTTCTATGAGGCTGATGGCTCAACCAATTCTCCCTCATTTTATTCTAGCGGAGAACTCATGTCTTCAAAGTCTTCCAGACCTGTTTCCAAAGCTGTCTTTGCAGTGCCCGAGGAGGAGCCAGCATGAGTTTCAGAGCCCCTGGATATCTTTTTTAATTATATATAAACCTGAAAAGTCATTTTCCATCAAAAGCTGGGAAAAACTAGATCCTAATATCTACACTCCCACCAAATGTGTGCAACCCTCTAGTGTTATCCTTCTGAGCAGTTATTTGTCTCAGCAACAGTAGGGAGCTCTAGCTCTATGCAAAATTTTATAGCACTTGAAAGGACACTTAATCAGTGACTCATTTGTAATTTAATTTCATTATACTTTAGGATATTATAAATACAAATTTAGGGACTGAGCCTGCAAGTTTTTATTCATGCAAATAGCCCCATTGCACTCAGAAAGACTGTTTCTGTGATTATAGAATGAGTTCTTAGTTTATTGGGAAGCTACACAGCTGTTAATCAGACAATATCATTTTCATAATAGTTATTCAGAAAAGAGATCTATAACTATGTCAAGAAGAAAGAAAAAAGATTCACACAGTAGCTGTATATGAGATAAATTAAAATCATATAATAAAAACACTTATTTTGTTGTATTATGTAAATAATGATAAACTGGATGTACCTTAATCACACTTTGCATACAAATCTATCTTAGAATTCATTCTAAGAATTCATTCTTACTCTCTAAGTCCCTATGCAATACAAACAGCCTACTTTTGTTTTATCATCTATAAGAGGAATTTCTTTACTTTTCTCCTGGATATAGACCTTAATTTTCGTTCTGGTCTATCACTAAAGCTAGGTCTACATTAAAGAGAGATTCCAGCCCAAGTTTTCCATCTTGAAAAGACATAGCTATTTAGTGATTTTTTCAGTATTCTTTTTTACATGTCATTTACCATAACTTACTTATTTACTACACTACGACTACTAAGACAGAATACAGAAAACTTTAAGAGAGTTATTTGATCCACTCTTAGCTCTCTAAAAGTTAACTATTTACATGTACTTATTTACATGTACATTTATATGGATAAGTTAAATATGATGAGGATGTGGACCTTACCATTAGCACGCAATCATACTTTTAAGTTGCCAGTGCACTTCCTGACAGTTTTGTCCTAGGCCAACTATTGCTTTCCCAGGCAATATCCAAGCACTCTTTGAGGACAGCTTAAGCAAGGTACCATTCCAATAGCAGTTTAGGCGCAGTCACTCTGTTTTGGTAGGCAAGAGATGATAGACTGTCATAGAATAGAGGACTCGGACTGTGCCGTACCATTTGGACTCAGTTCATAAAACAGTCTGTGTCCTATATTTTTTTGCTAGTATACATATAACCTTAACCTTCCCATCCAATCTCTTTCTCATGTCAACGCAGAGAGACAGGCATTGCCAGCAGGTGATTCAAGCTGACATTAATATGAATCTTAATTAGAAAGATTACATCACTCATTGACCTTAGAAGTAGCCTTGTTGACTAAGTTGGAGTAGATGCTTACTTTAGTCGAAGTTCAGTGAATTTAGGCAGAGTCAGGCAGGCTGGGAGCTGCAGAGCAAAGGTGAGGAAAATCCAGAGGTGGCATTCATGTTGAAATTCATTATAGAGGGACTGGAAGGTGTTGTGGGAAGCTGTGAGGGAAGCTGAGAGATTTGAAAGCTGAGAAGCAATTAATGGGCTTAGGTGGAAGCAAAATAAGCAGCTATATATGTGTAGATAATTGTATATTATCAAGGCTCCCATTTATACAATAAGTGAGCCTATTTAAAATACTATTTGGACATATTTTGATGAGGTTTTAACTGAAACTCACTTGTGCTGTCTTTAGACATAAATGAGATTATGTGCTGGGTGAGGTATGGCTTTTGAAAATGTAAAATGTAGCATGTCATTTCAGTCTCTTATCATTTTGCAGTGCCATAAGTGGATTACTGTATGGCTATGAAAGGCAAAAATTCTCATCCTCCCAATGGGATCTTGAACTTGCCTCTTACCTTTAAAGCCCAAAATATCTGACTTCATAGGCACTAAATTTGACACATTACATTTCACCTGCACTACATTATCTTGGTCGTAATCATGCATGGATCCACATCATGAACCCTAGTAAACAGAGTATGTGACAGTCATGTTATTTGTACACTCCCTCTAGGATTATTCCCTTCTGTATTCATGTTTCACATGTCAGGCTTAAGGACAGACTTCTCAAATCACCTGACAACAGTGAATGACTGGTAAGTAAGCATACAGCTTGTAATTCATGCAAAAGTGTTTTTATGGTGACAGCAAATCTTTACATGTCCTTTCTGAATGAGTATTGTTGACATGGAACCATCAAGATTTGTGGATGACTCTGTACAATGATTGACAAAGTGCTTGTGCTGCTGTGGGTAAATGTAGTTCCTCAATGGATGCATAGGTATTATCAGAAATACATTAATGTTATGACATACTGCTGTCCACTCTTAAAGCTATGATGTGTCTGACAATTGCAGGATAGCAGCTGAGTTGTTTCCTCTATAAGTAATGCGGTTAAGAGTTATTTCTCATAAAAGTCACTCAAGTGCAGGCTAGGAGCACTAATATGACATCTTGTACAATATGAAAAGTGGTCGTAGTGCCTTGAATTCACTTTGGGCTTAGTGCACATTGGATAGAAGAACAAAGATATGTAATACTTTCTGTGGATGTATTTAACTTAGCAATAGAGTCTCCAGTCCACTGTGAACAGTGCAGGCTATGAATCCTATGGAAAACTCTTCTGTAACAGAGCTTTCCAAAGCAGCTTGCAGCATTTATGTAGTTGGAAAGAACACAGAGTCTGCTAAAATGCTTTATAGTAAGATACGTTAGTGAAATAAATTTAAGAGTTCTTCACAAACTAGCTATGTTTGCTAGCATTTCGCTCAGCAAAAATGAAGATGTGATATATTCAGTGTGGACACCTGGATTAACTCCTTCGAGATATAAGAACATGTTCACCCGTAACTGATTTGTAGCTGATCAAATGTAGTTGATTGCTACATTTAACATAATTAGAAAACAGTAGGAAATTTTGCTTATGACAGGAAGTTAAAACTACATGCATTTACACTAGAAACAAGACAAAATATTCTTAACAGTGATGGAGTAACTAACAATTAGAGTAACTAATCAATATCTAACTAATGAGCAGAGTTGCATTTTCAACTTTATGATGGATTCTGCATCACTTTGCAAGCATGTAGAGTGATGCAAGCCTCCTTTTAAAAACTTCAGAAGTTACGGAGTTTTTCTAGTCAAGCATCAGGTTTCCAAATTCATTGTCCTATCACAGTATGTTCTTATTATATATACTTTTATTTAATCAATAACACCATATATGACATGAGAATCATCTTTAAATAGCCTAATTTTGCCTTGCTGACCGTTACTTGTTCTCTGACTACTGTTACTAGCTGCTATCTGAGTCCAAAAATTAATTAATTCATGGAAGAGCCCTAACTTATGGTCGGACTGGATAACCATGTGGATTCTTCAAGATATTATAATCTGGGAATATCAGTGTTAGAGACAGGAAGGTCAAGATAAACTTCAAGAGAGTAATTAGGAGGAGTAGTCAAATGGCCTTCTTTCCAAGCAAACTCTGTCCTAAACAATGATTCCTCTGTAAAAATGTTAAGAAAATTTCCTATCTCTGTGCTAATGGAGTCAATCCACTTGAAAAATAGATGAACAGCTAGCAGAAGGATGGCTGAACATACACAGCATGTAAGCTTTTCTAAAGACTTTGAAAATGGATCAGTTGGACAGCAAATGAATTTGGACAAGAGAGTAAAGAATCCTGATAGTTACCACGCTCTGAAGAGTGGATGAACAATCTTTAGGGTGGAGCAGCTACTTCTATTCTCGAGAGGTCCCCAAGTAGAATCAATGCAAAAGTAAGGTAGATAACATGCTGTAAAAAACGAGTAAAAATTATCAGCTTTCCTTCAGTCTGTAACTCAAAAAAAAAAAAAAAAAAAAAAAAAAAAAAAAAAAGAAAAAAAACCTTTTTGCAGTTTACTTTTTCAGGAATACTTTAAATATAATCTCTTTTTCTTTTTCTCAGTAGGTTTAGGTTTTTTTTAAGATTACTATTGCACAAATGATTTCATGTAAACATTCCTAAAAAATTGGCCAATAAATCATAAGAAGTAATGAAAAAAAAGCCGTTAGTTTCGTATTATTCTTGGCTTTAAGTCAAGGGCATAAGCAAAGGTGTGAATTATATTGTTGACAGGTGAGAAGTTAAAGACAAATGTGGGTGGCTAGAAGACCAGGCTCATACTGGTAAAAATAGTTTCATGACTAGTATCTTGAATGCCTGCACAATAGTGGGTGGACAGACATATACCATTTAAGATCTACCATTGCAGCATGTAGATCAGTTAACTGTGTCTTCCGTTTGTTTGGGTTTTGTATCTAAGTAATTTTTTCTGAACTATAAAGCCTCCTTCTAAAAATCTGTACATATGTTCATCAGCTTCAAGCTGCAGGGTCTAAATTCTGACATCAGATAGCATTCTGAACTCCCACTACAGTTTATATATTTAAAAGTTTATTTGATCTAGTTTTTTAGATTTTGTACATGGACTGTAAGACAATATTAATGTACATAACATTCAATAGAATTTACTGACAAAATAATACTTCAGTGAAATTCTATGAATCTTTGATTAAAACTTAGTACTTCAAAGCACTTTGAAAATACCAATTGATCCTCAAAAAAAAAAAAAAAAAAAAAAAACATAAAACATAGAAACAAAAGTTTTATCATCTCATTTTACAGAGGTGGAAATGGAAAGTTTTGACTCATTAATTCTAATGCATTTAGCTGCAATAGTTTAGGATATTCACCAATGGTTTGTGTTTATACAGAAATGAATATACACAGAGAATTCCCATGGCTTTGTATGTGTCTGCTTCTGCCACCTGCCTGGGTGAAATGGGAAAAATGGTACATGGGCAAGGGGGATAGATACAGTAAGATTCAATACGTCTCTCTTGTACGAGTAATTGAAAGAACTAGAGCTGTACACCATGGAAAACGCCCATTCCACAAACCTGTGCCCACAACTGCCAGCATACAATTCCTATCCCTCTCTCCTAACTGAGGAGCGAGGGAGTTCGTGCGATTGTATAAAGACCATTTTCTTTTTCCTTGGTGTCAACATCTTCCTGAAGACAAAAATGAATTTCAGTGAATTTGCTCTGGATTTGGACTGAACTGAATCTCCATTCACAGGGCCTCAAGACTCTCTCTGTCTCTCTCTCTCTTTTTTCTCTCTCTCTTTTTAAGACATCTCTCTTTTCTTCTTTCTTTTATTTTCTTTTTCTTTCTTTTTCTTTCTTTTTTCTTTTTATTTATTTATTTATTTTTTTTAAGACATCTGTGGCCAGAATTGTACTCTGAATAATATCAGATGCTTACCCTACCTTTCCTCTAGCTCTCCTGGGATTCAGGTCACCAGGAAAGAAGGGATTTGAATGTACCTGGAACAGAATATCTAGAAACCTCTGCTGTTGAAATATTTTAAATACGTCTTATTAGTTATAGAATATATATGATATATATGTATTTATATTGTAAATACCAATTCCTAAACACAAACCCTTCAAAAAATCATTAATCAGCAGAACCAGAAAAAAGCAGCATATTTTAATACTTAGCTTAGACAAGATATATGAACAACAGTTGGGTTATCATATCAAGAGTCTCATGATAATTCTCAGTAGCAAACATAATGTCTTATGGTTGGGAGAGACTGATTTTGAAGTATGTATCACTTCATAGTTTACCTGTTTAGGGAATTATGTGGCAAAGAGAGTGCAGCAAGTGGAGCATTACTGGTGACCATACAGAATCAGAGAGAATAAATATATAATATTTTTCTTCTCTGTTTCTTTTGTTCCTGAAAAACAAAATATAGTGTCTGAAGTGTGAGGCTTCCATAGAGGTCATGCAGGCAAGGCAAAAATTTATATTGGTGGCATAGTGTGTACATCTTCTCATATCTGCACAAACCTAGAAGCCAATTTCACAAGAAATAGTTGACTGTGAACTTCTTCATTAGCGACATGGAATGAATAACTATGAAAATACAGCTTTAGAACAAAAATGACTTTTAAAAAAGACATTAAGTGCTGTACAGTGCTAGAACTACTTAGCTGAAGAAGTAACAGAACAGGAAAATTCCAGAAGTAATTTTGCATTAGAAATCACAAATTATATTTTTCAAAGTAGAATATCTAAGGCTTGAATCATAATCACATTCTATTTCAGGCCTTCCTCATTTTAATCCAGGTAACTTTCTGACTATCTCTCATAATTACTGTCTAAGCAATTCTGTCTAAGTTTGGGGTAAGTACAAAGTATTTCTTGTCCTGAAGTGCTGAGTAGCATCGTTTTGTGATAGAGAACAGATAGGTTCTTCAGTGTTTATCTCATTGTTTCACATAGATATTGTTAACTAAGCTAACTAATATGTGTAAGGCAGTTAAAAATAATTTCCATGAAAGTTACACAGCTAGCACAAAACTAAAACACTGGATCTGGCTGGATCCTTCACATTTGCTGAAGTTCAGAACCACGTCTGGGGTTTGATGAGCCCGGACTGTTACCAGAAACTGAGATGAGCACCTCCAAAGGACAGTTTATCCTCTCTATCTCAGATGCCAAATTTAGGATGGGATGGGTCATAAGGTTATCTTCTCATATTAATCTATTTCTCATCATTAGGTGTAGTAAAAACATATGGAACTATCACAGAATGGCTTTGTTTTCCTAGTAGCTAACATTAGGTGAGATGAATCCTATGTTCTGATATAAATTTGCATTCCTTCATTGATTTTAATGGAGCAAACAGAACTGTGAAATATGATCCAGAGGAGGAAGTACTCAAATGAAAAATATAAATGTGTCTGGAAATTGCAAGAGTATTAAAAGAGGATGAAAAAGGTTTGAGTCATTAGCAATAAGGGGAAGATTATGAAAGAATTGGTCAATTATTCAGCCAGTGGCAAAGCTAACAAGAAAACCTTTTAGAACACAAAAGTGCTATTGTCTTTGGTACTTTTTATCTCTCTTGCAGAGTTTAACTGTGGCATATGACTAACATAATTGGTACCAATTATCTAATGGTGGCAATTCAAGTTATAGTATTAAAAATACATATACAGGTTAAAGACTTAGATAAACTAGAAGTATTCAGACCAATTTTGGCCTTTAGGAAGTTGGTTTAAATAATCTTATACCAGTTAGTAATACTTTTGGGGAAATGAAGAAGGACAATTGAAACATCAAAAGACTGGAAAAGGATATAGAGCCTAACTTCAGGTGGTAAGATGGAATGTAGATACTGTATATCAGGTCTTGGAATTAAAAATCAGCCAATCTGTTTGTAAGCATTTAGAAGATGAAAGGTCTGTAAGTAACAGCCAAAATGGATTTGTTAAGAACAATCATATTAAGTCAATACAATTTCTAACTACTCCTTGTGGAAGACAGAAGTGAAATATGTTGTTTTTCTTGGTTGTACTAAAACTTCTAATACTGTTTCAGCTGACATCATAATCATAGCACAGAAATACAAATGTTGATAAAACTATTGTAAAGTGGGTGGACAAAGCATCAGAAAAGAAGGAATAGTTACATACTGTTCACTATCAAGGGCCTTATAAAACTAGGTTATGCAGGTCTGCTCTCGGTCTGACACCACTTCTTTTTTTAACAATAATTGAGAGTACATTTATTTAATGATAGCAAGCTGGAAAAAGTTACAAGTGCTTTGGAGGGCAGTAATAAAATTCAAAATGCTCATGACAAGCTGGAGAAATGCTTGAAAATTAGGAAACAGTTTAGTAAAGATAAGGGCAAATTGCTACAGTTACTAAGAATAATCTACAAGATGCAGAATGATTGTCTAGATATTTCTGCAGAATGTCACCTAGGGACTATTTTAGTTCTCAAACCGATTATCAGTCAACAATGTCATATGACTGTGAAAAATTCCCATTTTTCTGTGTTATATGAAATAGGAATTTTATATAAGAAACAAATTAATCCTTCCACTATCCACAAGTGGGCTCAGCTGGGAACAATCTAGAAGACAGCAACAAGAATGATCAGATGCTTAGGAAAAAATCACAAAAATAAAACAGAGCAATATCAAGATATAGGAAGTAAGACTGTAAGGATTGAATCATTAAGTTTTGATGTAAGGGCAGAAATGACAGCAGATAAATATGTAATTAAATTGCACTGATTAGGGAAACAATAGCTTGTTCTCTGAATCCACAGGGGTTAAATGGTGAATACCTCGACTTAGATAGCAGCAAGGGAGATTTAAGTTACACCTGAGCAAAATCTGTTAATCTGTAAGGGTAGCTAGTTTCTGGAATAGAGTATCTAGGAGAGCTGGAGTGTATCACAGTAAAAAAAAAAAGAAAAAAATGTTTTCTTATGTTCAGATGTAATTTCCTGTATTTCAGTTTGTGCCCATTGCCTCTTGTCCCTTCATCAGACCTTTAAGTCTGTATTTTATTCTATAAATTACAACTTGTTTGGAGCAAATGCAAAATATCACACTTCTGGGACATCCCAAGAAAGCAACCAAGGACAGAAGACAGACAAAAAAATTTATAACTTAATATTAGCGATATAATATCTATCAGAAATCCCATTGCATAAAGTAAAAAAGTATTATGTGATATTTCAGTCCCATCTTTCCATTTAAAGTCAGTGAGAATCCAATACTTAATACAATTTTCAGTGTCTGGCAAATTTAAACTTTAATGTTCCTTTGATTTGTGAGTGTGAAAACTTCATAATACCTCAAACTTAAAGTTTAATAAAATAGGGTATTCTTTTGTACATGATGAAATAACCTTTATCATATTGTCATGCAAGATATGAAACTATAAAGACTCTTGAAATGTGCATTATTTTCCCCCTGATAATAAAGATCTTATTTTTTTTTAAACAGCGCTCAATCACGAAGTCCTTTTTTTCAGAAAAAGCTGAAAAAACTGAGCATATACCAAAATGAAGCTTATTATTCTTATTTATATTATCATTCTTCTGTAAAATGAAGCAAAACTTAAAAGCTATAAAACCGAAAATGTACAATATTTTTATCTGAACCCCACTTCCCCCCCACCCCGACTATTGGAATTGTTTGTAATGTACTAATCTTTTTTAGAATTAGATTTTTGAGTATTTATATTATTTTAACATTTTTGAATACTGAAATGTTTATAACGTACTATTTTCTGTGAGGGAAATAGTGTAAAAAAATATTCCATTTGTATGTTTTTGTTGACACAGAGCATCTGATCTGAACCAAACTAAAGCAGGAATATTAAATATTCGAAATCTTAAGATGTTTCCAAGCTAAATGAGACAAATTAGTGCGACTAAAATGTTAGGCCAAGACTACTTGAGTTCTTATCTTTGTTGTATATTGAAAAAAATTCAAAGGTCCTTTTCACATCCCTTTTATGAGCTGTTCCTCCACATGCACCATTTAAGATGATCTCTTTTCAATTAAGTTCTAAGTTTGTCTTTTCTCTTTAGATAGATTGTTTCATAAATAAAAGTGTTTGATTCTTAGGGGGAGTACAGCTTGTTAGACAACTTAGTTTCCTTGGCTGACTCCCTGAAAAAACTGTAAACATAATTTTAACAGGGCTTGATAACTCAGAACACAAATCGCTTCCATTTCCACGCTCTTTCTCCTTGCTCTATATCTCTGCCTCCTTCAGAAAAAAATCATTTCATTTTTTTCATGTATATTTGTCTTCCTTTCACAATAATTAGGCTAAATGATGGCTTATCTCCTGGTCACAGCTGCATATAATACTTTGACTGTTTGGAGTCAGTTTACTTCAGCTGATGAAGAGAGAGCAATTAGGTGGCATTTGGTGCCTCAGCCATTTGCTGGATCTAGTCTCATATTGATACTAATTAATAAATAATATACTTTCTTGCATAGAGAAGGCCTCCATAAACACTTACGCAAAGATTTAGACAAGTTTTAAAATATTTTATTCTCTGCTTTTTATGGGAGTCCTTTGCCTCATCTGGATAAATACCCATGTATTTTAATTGTGATGGTTAAGGTGTTAGTCATGGATTTACTCTTAACTTTCACGCACAGAGTCATTAGACTGTGAATTTCTCAGAAAAGGGAAAAGAGTAAAATTTATAGAACACTTGTACCTGGAATTAGATCTGTTCATCTAATGCATTTTTGAATAATTTATTTTGCAAAAAATGGTCAAATTCATCAGATAATCCGATCTGCAATGAATAACTCAGTTGTCTCGACATGACACAGTATTGCCTGCAGTTCCTGTTGCTATAGTAGGGCTAAAGAGAAAAAAATTGTACAGAACCACCCACCTGCCAGTTCTGCAGGAAGGGAATGAATTTTGAAGTTTGCCTTCAGGAAAGGTGGTTATATGTCTGGAATAATTGCTCTGTGAATCAGAATAAAAAGTTTTCAGATGACTTCATCGCATTTGACTTTTGCATAGTACTGTGGTAAGGAAAATTCTGATGAGAAACCTGACACCTTTTAGCACTAGTGGGCGTCAATCTAAGCACTGTTGCGTGTACAGTCGAAACAGATGGAAGCAGGGAAATTGCAGCATCTGTCACATAGGCGGCTATGAAATGCATAAACACTTTTATGAAGATGAAAATTTGCAGATTAGTCTTCTGGTTGTAATATAGGATCATGAGGTCTAGGCTATAAAACCAGCTCCTATATGAATCATTCTCACAGATAAGTGTCACCAGTTTCTCCACTTATGTATATGTTCATCCTGTTCTAGATCAAGTACCTGATAGTCAGTTAGTAGTGGCTATAATCGATGGCTGTTGGGGAGGTGGGTGGATAACACTGATAAGTCTAAAGAATAGCTGTGTGAGGTGGTCTCGTGCACTGGAGGATAGAGGCTGTCCATAAGGTGCTTTAGACTGTGTTGCTTTTAGACTTTGCCAATACAGAAGTCTTCTGACTGTGCTACTGTTAATTTAGTCTTTAGGCTTTTCCAGGCAAGAGCTGCTGGATAGGGAACAGCAAATGTGAACATCACTGTGGCCACACAGCTAGGAAAAATGATACTTACATCTACCTTGGAGTGCATGAAAGTTCTGCCAAACATGTGAGTGTCCAAGAAGACATGGGAGCTTGTATGCAGTGTAATTTGTCTATAAAATTCTGCTGCTGTTGTCTACTATTTTGAGAGTTGACTCAATGGATGATTTTTCAGTGCTATGATAGATTTTTTTTTTTTTAATGGACATGAACAGATAGCAATGGAAAAACAATTCAATTCTTTGAATGTAACTGTGCAAAGTAAGTGAGATAGATTGAAAAAAAAAAAAAAAAGGTCAAAAAACCCCCCAACCCTCCCAAACCTCTGAGGCAGAGGGAAAAAAATACAAGAAAGTGAAATAGATTAGAGGTAAGTCTGAAATCAGAACAACTTGTGAGCCTTGTCTGTAAATAAGCTGAGCTATATAGAGAAAGAAGTCATTCAGTTTAGGTGAGGTGAATGAATTAACTGCCAGAAGTCAATGTAGGTAAGCCAGATGTATAATGTAGGGACTGACTCCCTAGTCATTTCAGCTAATAATAAGTCGTCTTACTTGGTAAAGGGTAACCTATTTGCCTTAGAAGTCAAATAAAGCTGGAAACTAGATGATTAACAAAATGTTAATCGTCAAATATGATATGTAATTAAAAATGTGAAAGTCACTTTATAATTTCAGACATTAGCACATCATTCACTACCACTGAAAACTAATGTCCTTCTCATAAGAAGCTATCTGACTGAAATCAATATGTTTTTTCTACGCTGACAGAGCACACAATATCCACTTCAACACCAACTATCATGTTATGAGGTGATCAGTGTGGTACCATAAAAAAACATAGTTAGTTAATTGTCCTTCATCACTCCAATTCCACAATCCAGAAATAGCTTTCAGCTGCATGTGTAGTACCATAACGCTAAGGCTCAGTCAATCTTCTAGCTATTTGGTGCACTGTAATGAAATGTGAAAACAAGACGGTTTAAAATGAAAATATCATGAAGAGCTTGGTGAGTTTCCTGTTCTCTCCTTCAGCCTTTGGAATGATCAGGATGGCAATGCTTTACTGAAATATAATATAATAAAGAAACTAGATATCTGGCAGACAACTACCACCAAATACATCAATTGTTCTTTGTAAAATTATTTGAGGCATTAGCTCTGTGTAACAAAGGAATTTTTAAGTACTGAAACTGATTTACAAAAGGTCAGATTTATGGGAGGATTGAGATTACACCTTATGGCTTGTTGACATCCCATTTTACACTCTATCAACTGCTATCCTGTCTCTTACCTTAGTTGATACTTCTTATAATGTTATTTCTGTAAATTGAGATGGATGGTAGGAATACACCAGTGAAGTAACCCAAAATAGGGAATCTCAAGACAAAAGTCCTGAGATAAATGCCTCAGGGCAACAGTGTGCAAATAAAGAGCAGTTCTAGGAAGCGATTACCTTGCCTCAGGATTAAATTTCCTTGGACTGGAAATGAGGTAAAGTTCTTTGGTTTAAGGCAGATCTACTTCAGTTCAGCAGTCTGCATTATGTAGCCTTAACTGCTTCTTCGAATTAAGCGGAATTTCTCCATAGTATGCTATTCGTATGCCTTACCCTTACCTTGCAAATGATATTGCTTGCTTTCCAAATATATCTTGTTATTTAATTAATAATTTTGTATCCATTTCTATAATGTCAGTCCGAAGTTATATAAAAGCTAATTCTTTATACTTAGCATTTGTTTCTTAAAAAAAATGTATTATCAATATTCATTGTGATCATTATTTCTGCATTAATGGCAGTGTAAATACTGTGCCTTTTTGCTTTTAGCAAAATAGCTTCTCATTCAAAATACTTATTTTCTGCTAGCTCATTTGTCAGTCTCAAATATAATGAGCTATAAAAGTGAAATCTACAGTAGAGGAAATCACAACTAGGTTTTGTTTGGATGATATTTCAAAAAATTAAATTCATTAAATTTAAGTAGTTTTTCATCCTTTACTGTACTTTGATAATTAACAGTTGGCTAGAAATTGGTGCAATATCTCAACCTTCTGAAAATACTGACTACTGAAAGAGATAGTACAGTTTTCTTGGAATAAGTATCCTCTTGTAAGAATGCCAGAACATGAAATAATTAAGTAGAACTTTGCCAGTGACTTCACTAAGATATGAGCTGTAATTGAATAAAGATCAATTAGTAAGTAAATGATGAAAATATTGATGCAGGTTTACATTTAAACTTGACAAATCTTTCCCTGATATCTGCCAATTGTGAAATGTGCATAAGATCCCTAATAAACCCATTATTATTAGGAACACTTCCTGAGCATTGTGGTAGTCTTTCAGTAACCCTTTCCCACCAGAATTTGCTTTTTTCTTGTGAGAATCAATTAGTGTACCTTGCAACATGTCAGGTTATTCCAAGAAAAGAGTAGTTTGGCATTTCCTGTTTCTGATACTGAACTATACAGCCTTTATACTGACCCAGTATGTCTTTTCTTATCTTCTGGTATGACACTGGAATGCTGGAATTCAAATAAAATCTATCATAATCTGACACTTTCACACTCAACTTTAGAATTTCTGTATTAGTTGGTAGATCCATTTCTCTTTTGTTAACAGTATGGCATATTCAAGAATATGGCAAAACACAGAAAAGAAGATCTCCAAGCTAGGGAAACAAAGGAGATGTAGCCTGATGTCCAAAATAGAATTTGTTTTTACCTGTTATTGGACAAATTGAATACAGCTTAAGTTTCTAAAAAATAAGCTCCAAAATTGTGACCCACATTCCCTTCCTCCTTTTCTGGAGCTAAAGGATTCTTTGTTCAAGCTATTCAATTAGTTGCTTGAATTCATGACACCTCCTGGTTTGAGCTGAAATTTCTAAAGTATCTGTTTCTTTGAGAAGAGTGAGTGCTTCCTTCGTGAACGCAATAGATGTGTACGTATCATCGCCTATGCCTTACTCAAATCCAGAGCCTAAAAAAGATGGTGAAGATGTCCAGCAAGAGCATATCTGAAAGGACTAGACTCTCTGGAATATTTTTTTTAATGGAAATAATTGACATATTCTATATAACAGCCTGGACACATTATTAGGACATTTAAGATATATACGCTTTTGCTCACTCCCACATGATACTAACCTGCAGTAGTTAAAATTTTAAATAACCAGAAACAAATTTAAAATATTGACAATGATCTAATTTTTTAACCTTTTTGTTAAAATTTTTAAATTATGTTATTAATATCACTTCTTACTTCCCTGATCTGTCCCAATTTGAGACTTTCTCCAAGTTGAAAGCCATACCTGGGCTGCATCCATTTTCCTAGTTAGCGACAGGAAGCAGAGCACAGTGAATAACAGCTCTCTTCCATTTCATTGTCAATTTGTATGTTTGCGTCAGAATGACTTGAAAACGTAACAGAATTTCAAAATAAGCACAAAGACCAAGATTTCCATCTCTATTGTGGGAGAAAATATAGAACTACTCTAATTTGTTAATTCTATGTACAGAAAACATAGAACATTAAAAAAAAAGATTTTTTTTTATTCTTGTTTTCCTTTTTAATTAAGATATCTATTTTTTAATTAAAAAAGAAAACAAAAAAGATGAAAATTTGGGCTAGATGGAAGCTAAAATAGTACACTAGGAAAGTGCCACTCAGCCTTAAACTCTTTCTCAGAACCTCCCAGGTTTTTGAGTTATATAATCCTTGATTCTGACTATCTTAGCAGTTCTTACCTTCCTATTCATTATATCTGCGGAGTATCTCACTTTGCACATATTCAGAATGCAATAAAACCTTCAGACTGTTGAAAGAAATTATAGTTTTTGCAAATGTATTTTAAGTTGATATTAAGCGTATTTTAAGCTGGTGGTACTTCGCACATAAGGCTCTTGCTAACAGGCCGGAACAGAGAGAGGAGAAGTCAGCTTGCAGACCTCATCCTTATGTAAGTGAGCCATTACTCACATGAATGATCACACTGAGTTTTCACTCTTGTTACATCTAAGAATTGCTTGTGGAAAATCTTTATTCTATAATCAGAAAATTGGGACACAGGGTAAATTTGTTATAAAAAGCATATCTTCAGTGTGAGTTTTGTCATATGGAATCCACCTCAAGTCAATATTTGGAAATACTCTAGTCATATAGTCTAATAGTTCAGATTAATTTTCATACGGTATTTAGCTCCAATGGACATAGTTTGTTTGACACACTTGAAGAATCATATTCTAATTCCAGCTGAGTATTTCTGTGAATTTCTAAACATATGGCTTTGTCATTGTGCTGGAAACTTTCAAGATATGTGGAGGTGTGTGTTGAAGTTGGAAGCTGACCCACAGTACTGCATAGTACAGTACACAGTGTTTTATTTTTTTTCTCTCTCCGTAATGGTGCATGCAGATGAACAGTGTTTTATCTATTTGTGCTGGTTAACAGAACACAAAATGTATTTCGGAACAATGATCTCAGCTAGATGGATCTACTAAACCCTTCTTACTTTAGATTTTCACTTAATATTTTTCATAAGGATGTTTGCAGAGTACAACATAATACACAGTTTTCCATGGAGAAAAAAAAAAAAAAAAAAAGCAAACAAGCATTACAAGAAATACATATTTTTCTCTTCTAAATACTCCTCAGGCAGTGTGATTTTTCAATTGTTCTGAAAGAAGTGCTTTGCAGTGGGGTGGAGGTCAGGAGAAGAATGGAGTTGAGCAGGGAGAAGTAGAGAGGAAGAGGATATTTAGGACTAAGTCTGCAAAGCATAAAGGATCCAGGGGAAATCAAGTTCTGATCATAAAGTACCTGTGCAAGGATTAGTTCCCATCCTTCCTCTACCCCTAGCAGTGCAAACTCAGGAGCTTTTTTGCTAATGGCTTCTCCAGCTTTTCACTTAAGTGACTGTCCCTGGGCTCAGTCCTTTCAGCTGACAGCCTTTCAACCTGCTTAGTCCCAGCCATGCTGTGTTCGTGAGGATACATACACTCTTGGGGCCTTGTAACCTGCTGTGTAAGCTCTGTTCCTATTCCTACTGTTCTCGGGACCTCAGTACTCCCCTCTGCGTTTCTACATTTCCCTCCAAGCAATGCAGCAGAAAGAGCTTTTGACTAATTCCATTAAAGCTATTGAAATAGCATGCAGAAATGCAAATAAATGTAAAAAAAATTCACAGAAAAGGTGGTTTTTTTCCCTTAAACACAGTATGCTTTTTATTTTTTTGTAGACTTACCATGCTCTTTCCAGAGGGAACAGTGGGGCAGGAAGAATGATTCTGATCAAACAGAAATAATTTACCTGTAAGTACAGAAAAGAAATCCCAAGTATTTAATAATAAGCACCCAATAGGTGCTTACTATATCAGCTGCACAGTCCAGTCCCAGAGGAGATCCTCTTACAGTCACACGACAGGTGAGCTACTATGTTTGCTTTGCCCTGAGAACAGTACAGTACCCCTCCTGACTTATTATTATTATTATTAATTATTATTATTATTATTATTATTATTATGCCAGCTCTTGTTTTCTCCCTATATACAAAATAGGGATTTTTTTTTTTTACTTCAAGAATCATTCACATTACAAAGTAATAATCCATGTAAGTCAATTCATACTCATCTACATTTCCACTAATGCAAAAAGGTATATTTATTTTTCCCTGAGATGTCTTCAGTTCTGATCTTGCTGAGTTCAGTCTGTCTACCTCCAGCACTTCCTGATCACTTGGATCTTCTTGCTGTTTCTTGTCCTTTAATATTCAAACAGTTTTCCCCTAAGCTTTCCCCTTGTAGGTTTATTCCTGCACCTCAGGAATGCCCTGCCTTTCAGTTCTAAGGTCGCTTAGCATACTGATTATAGCAGTTGTTAAAAATTTCTTTTCACCAAGTTAATTTGGACTGCTTCCACATCAGCTCAAGTCTTCTCCACACACTGAAAGTGTCACCTGAAATGCCTCTAACACTGTCTTCCAAACTATGATCCTTCTTCTTTCTGCTTGTCCTCCCTGCCAGTTTTCAACATTCTTGCTCAGTCTCTCCTTAAATTAGATTTATTTATTTATTTTTAACATTTTGACTCATTTGACTTTTGGCTGTTCACTATCTCTGAACATTTCATTATTAATTGTTTCTATGGATTACTTTCTTCTTTCACACTACATTCTGTAAGCATCCTACACATTGCAATCTTAATTTCTTATCTCCCTTTTTTGGGAGGTATTTAAACTATTAAAGAACTCCCAATATTTAAACTATTAAAGAAAGACCTGTTTTCATGACAATATATAGTTCAGATTTTGGTCTTCTTATCTCTCATCTATAGTTCAAGGCTGCATGGATTCAATCCTATGGATTTAATTTTAACTCTATGTGTTCTTCTGCTTTAGTAGTTTCTTGTCCTTATAGACACCAACGCTATCAATCTGCAGCTGCCTACAACCAAAGGACCATTTGAACTCTCGTTTTCAGTCATGATTCATGCTCAAATTTTGCAAGCTGAGCTATCTTAATTGAAAAATGTAAAAAAGAAAAATCCCTGCACACCTCACAAAATTGTACAGTCTCAGCCTTTATAAAAAATAAAAAAATACTAACAAAAAGTCATTTTACTAGAGTAATATTTTTTTTCAGGAAGTGACTATTTGTTTTTCTTTTTTCTTTCTTTTCTTTTCTTTTCTTTTCTTTTTCTTTCATTCTTTTTTTTTCTTTTTTCTTTTTTTTAAGAGAATGTTCCATTGTGTCCTACCCTGAATTGGCTGCCAAAGCAGTTCTACTGTTAAATGCTTACTAGCAAATTCAACACTATCGTTCTAAAGCTAGCTTTTTGCTATCTAGCCCCAAAGTTCTTATTCAAGTTATCATCTCCCATGTAGCTCTCTCCTATTGGCCCCTGAAAAATTATAACTTTCAGTGGTGACTTTTTTTTCTCCCAATATTTTTTGTTGAATATTGCCTCTGTTGAACAAAATCCTAGACTGTCAAAGAAGGTATTTTTTTTCATGATTCTATGTCTCTGAGAACTGTGATTTCTAGCATACTCAATTTAACCCCAACTGGTAACCCAGTAACATTTCTGCCCTTTCATCCCCTCCAAGCTTTGTGTGTCCTCTGTGTCTCTCCAGTCTTGTTTTCCTTGCCCAAAGCTATGTAAAAAAATTTACTCTGAGATAAAATACAAGCTCTGCATCAAACCAAGACAAATTGAAAGCATAAAAACACAGAAAAATCACAAGCAGAAAATTAATGGGACAAACAGCACAGAGGGGATTACACTAGCTGTATAGGTTCATTGACCAACTCAAGTTTAAATAGCAGCACTCCTGTGACCAAGGTCACTGGGGTATTGGTCATCAAAGAAACACAGAGAATAAGACCAGCATAATATAAATGTTAGTGGGCAGTTTGAGGAAAAATAGTCACTCTGTTCATTAAGTATCACATTCTTCTTTCAATGAGAAATCTACTCAAAGTGTTCGAGTGTGAAAAGATTCTAGAACATATGCTTCACTATCTGATCTTTGATCTTTTTTTTGCATATTTTCTTCTACTTTTGAAATAACACTAAAATGAAATAAAAATCAAGCTTGATAGTTGTTATTGTGTACCAGATCTACTACATGCTCAGAATCAAAACTCACAGACATGTGGTCTGAGTTTTCATTTGTTAGTTAACTTCTTTCACAAGGAGCAATATCAACAACACATTCCCTCTGAAGGAAAAAAAAAGTGTTTGTGTTTTTATTTGTGAGAACAGAACGTGTGTCACAGAAAAACTTTCAGTGAAAAATTTACTGTGAAAATACAATTTCCACCTACTACATTATGCATTTGCAATATAAAAACCAGGTTTAGACCACTGCTCTAAAGCTGAGGAAACACCTAACTCCAGATAATACTTATTGTACTTCTAAATTCTAGGTACAGACCAGGGGTTGAAGGGGCTGCTCTGCAAGAACTCTGTGAACTGTGTATTTGTATTACTTTATAGGATTACTTTTGAGGTAAGGTAACACAACGCACAATGTCTTGCACTGGGACCCAAGGACTATGAGCATATTAACAAATTAATAGACTCAGGCACAGAGTTTAGCACTCTCCTGTGATCATCCACTCTGTTTTGTGCAAAGTCACCTGGGAGGCTAAACTGGAATATCAAAGTAAGAACTTTTGGTTAGCACTATATTGGTAACGCTATGCTTCCCAGCTCAGTTTCCTCTACAAGCCAACAAGCAGTCCTGGCAATGCTTGAGCATGGTCCAGGGAATACTGTGGTCTTTGGATTTTTTCCCAAGAGGTCATATAGACTAGTTGATAGGACAGGTTTGTTCCATGCCACTTGCTCCTGGATAATGGATCTTGGACATTTTATTAACCAATATAGTGGTAACCAAAAGTTCTTACTTTGATATTCCAGTTTAGCCTCTCAGGTGACTTTGCACAAAACAATTCACTTATCTGAGCCTCTATTTTCCTACCTGCAAAACAGGGACAAGTGGTATCAAAGTGTAATACTGTCACACATTGAAAACTGATTATTTTAATCACAAGAGAGGTAAGATTCATTTTAACTCATAACTTAATGGAGTAGGAAAATTTAACTTCATAGCACCAAAGGAAAAATTCTCTTTTCTGCTAACTTTAACCTTAAAATTGTATTACAGAGCTTCTTCTCTGATTTATATTTTATGTATTTCAATGAGAGAGAGATGGCAATTCTAGGTTTTGGGCTGAAAAGGAGGAAAGGTTTATTTGATAAATGATGGTGAAGGGAAGAATCTTCTGGTCTGCATTATCCATTTTTGTACTTTTAGAGATTTCATTTTAGTATTTCCATGACTAAAGCAAGGGAAACATTTCATAATTTTGAAAAAAAAAATATGTAAAAAAGCTTCCACTGTGATTAACATGTTAAAAGTTTTACAGCTTCATCTGCTGGTGGCATTTGTAAGAAGAACCTCTCACAGATAAATGGTAAAACACTCTGCTTTTGGAATGAGATCATCTCCTTAGGAACTGCACAGCTGCTGAGAATTTAAAGGAGTCACAGATGTAGCATTAAGTTGAGGTAAAAATTCCTTAATTGGAGAAACAAAGTTAGGTGCACGCATGTAGCGGCCTTCCCTTTGCTGCTTTTCAGAGAAAGCGTGCAAAAGAAAATGCCTAACTTCTACTAACCCGTGTGAATCCATCCATGGAAAAAATGCAAACCCATGCTAAGCCTCATCAGATGACTGAGACACCAAACTACAGAGAGAAGACTAATACCTTCTTGATCAGTGTAAAGAACTACATGAAAAACAATGAGGTATGTACAAATATCCTTCCCTGAAAAGGTTCATTAAATTTGATATACACAAGAGCTGATGTATTCTATGCTCATCTTTTAAATAAATACAAGTAATTACAATCTAATTTTATTCTGTCTGAATTTCATGCTGTTTAAGTATTTATGTCACTACAATAATGTAGGTGGGATATGGGAATTTGTTTAAACTGAAAATTTGAACATTCTGGAATGTTTTTAATCATCTTTACCAATAAAATGAGGCTTTGGGAACATGCTCAGCTGTGTATCCATTTGCATCTCTCTCCAGCAACACTTTACAAAAAAATCTAACTGTCAATTGATTATTATAACATCAATTGTAATATCATCTGAATTTGACAGAGGAGTAGAGATTGCAAACAATGTTTTTGAGGTCAAAAGGAAGAAAAAAAGTGGAGAAGAGCTATGTTTTCAATCTCAAAAGGAGCAAATGTGTGAAAGTTAAGAGAGAAGTTATTTAGGTGGATCATGGAACAACTAAGGGAAGAATTCAGATTTTCCAGGGGGGAAAAAAAAATCGCAGTGATTTTAGTTGGAATACTGGAGTGGCAGGCTAAAGCAGAATTACGCAACTTTGTAACTTTTGTTATCTAACTTCTAACCTACATAATAATAGTTGTAGAATTATAAAATCCTCCTACCTTATTTTCAATCTCTCTTACAGAGTGCATAGAATTTGTTAATAAATTGTTAATTTATTAAAAATCAACGTTTGTAGGGATGTGTATTTTCTATGTCAAAGCTTAGCAGTTCATAAATTTATAGATTGTAAAAATTTCCTTTTCTTTTCCCAGAAGTCTTCAGTTGTTTCTGAACTTCATAAACTTTTCTACTCTAAACTTTGTGATATTCTTTAATGGAAGAGCATAAAAATACTCTAACTGTGTACATACACACCACACACACACTGTCAGAAAAACCCTCAACTTTCATACCTGCAAATGTTTAATTTGTAAGTAATTAGGATGCTGAAACACAAAAGTCTGCTAGGAACAACCATATATATGGTAGCAACAGAGAAATAGAGGGCACATCTATCTCCAGTCCTAAGCAGTTTTACAAAACAGATTTGAGTGGGACCCTCAAGAACCTCTCTTTCACTTCCTTTCTCAAGACTTGAAGCCACTGTAAATTCTGGCTGAAGTTTGTCCTACCTGTTTTTAAGGATGGCTAGTGATGTAGATTCTGTAATCTAACCACGCCCTCTATTATAAATATCTTATTATTTATGACTTTAGGAAATTTTTCCTAATATATAACTTGATTTTTTTTTCTGCTATATTACTTTTGGTCCTTTTGATTTGTCTTTTGGCTGTCCTTTCTGGAAGCATAAAGCTGATTATCCCTGTTCTCTTTGCAGCAGCTCATGTGTACACATAGGCGTGTATACACGTATGCTCATACAGAAATGTATATAAATACACACATATATGCTTCCCTCCTCCACTCTTCCTCCACTTCCCAAGCTTTCCTCTTGGCTTAAATCAGGCCACTCACTCAATATGTCTTTTCTAAGTCATAATTTTTAGATTTATGACTGGTTTGTTAGTCTTCTCTGGCGCACATTTTGTTTGAAATGAACACTCAATACTGCACTCAGTATTCCAATTGGAGTCTTTCCAATTCTGAACAAGGAGGAAGGACTGTTTCATACTTCATATGTCAATATGATGAGACAATAGATATCTATTTTTTTTTCAATAGCCTGATATTATTGGCATGTGTTCATGCTATGATCCCCCATAGCCACTAATCTTTTTTCTGATTAATTGTTACCCAATGTTACCTCCTTTTCCCCCTCCCTCTCCCTTCTCCCTCCTCTTTTTCTCCTGGACTTGTCTGCCTGATTACTACTTTGTTATTTGGTGCTTATTGCAAATATGCCTACATTTTCAATGGTAGTTGCAACTCCTAACTGTTTCTCAGTTTGTCAGAAACATCTTGATTTATAATCTTGTCCTCCAAAATACTGTTAGGTTTGTGTTGCCTGAAAATATCATAATCTAATTATTAATGAAATCATTGCTCAGAATTCCAGGACAAGCCCTTGCATAATCTCACTCAACATACTCTTCCATTTGAAAGTGAGTGGATAACTGTTCTTTGAGTATGGTAACCCACAAATTTTCATACTCAAAATGCAAATATAACTTTGGTATTCAAAATGCAGATATCATATGTCAACATGATGAGAAAATAAAAGTATGAAATGGTCCTTACTCCCATACAACACGTGTACCTCTAGTTTGCTTATGCGAACCCTACTATGGAGAGTGTAAAATCAAAATATCTGCTTCTTCTATCATGGAGAAAAAGCAGGCTTCTTTGACAGTTTTTGCTTTTAACAGATCTGTATTTACCTCTCATCTTACCATTGAAGATGGTAAGATAAGTGCCTACAATTTGTAAATTTAATCACAATATATGGTGCTTACGTATAATAATAGTTAACTTCGGTTAACCCATTTTTAGGGAAATACTTGTACTGTTGGCCTTTTAGGAGCTCACTTGACTCCACAGGCTCTTCAATTTCTTCCAGCTTCCTGTGATGACAGTGGCCCCACATGTTTGCAGGTGTCTTGCTTGTCTCAACTGCCTCTAACAGTCTCCTTCCTCTGTCCGGGGACATCAGCCTACATCACAGCTGCAAGTATTAACTCTCCAAGCTCATTTTTTTTTTTCTTTCTTTCTTTTTCTTTCTTTCTTTTTTTTTTCCTCTCTCCTTAGGTACTTCAGCCTTTTGAGGATCACCTGTTGATGACTGCTAGTACCTGAGGGGCTTGGAGGAGTGGTAAGGCTGAAGTCATTTGATTCCTCCTTATTTACCTCAAAGAAAGATTGAAAAAAAACAGTATAGAAAAAGGTACGTTTCACAGACTAGATAACTAACATGTTTATGTGGCCTGAAGGGCTTAACCAAATTCTCTAGGATATGAGGATTCATTTAAAAACAAAAGCTAAATATACATCCTTTAACTTCAGTGATAAACAGCAGCATGTGCCTGGGTGTGCATGCATCTTGAAACGATCAGAGAAATGAACTCTCCTGTTTCTAATTAGCTGATTGGAATATCACCTTTGAAGTTCAGCAAAGGCAAGTTGCTATTGAAATTAACTATTTATTTGCAGTTTCTAGAGTGAGGGTAAAAGATAGGATTTAAATACTTTGGGTTGGAAACTAAGGATTGTGCAAAATTTGAGGAAATGATAAAAGGAATATAGAGAAATAAAATTTGCCCCTCCTGTGACTAAGTCTTTCTATTCTGTTTCTTTTTTAATTGATTAATAATAAATGTGACACCCCCCCCAAAACAAATTAGACAATTAAATAAATGCCTGTTTCTGATTTCTATGTCAGTTTTCTAATGACATCTGTGGATGTTGTGCTCCCTGCATTGCAGAGTGTGTAGCCCTGAATTTATCCAATCAAATACAAATATCTCTCTCTCTTTTTTTTTTTAATATTGCCTAAACCTAACAAAGATGTAAAACTCATGAGTCAGGCAGGTAACTGAACCTCCAGAAATGGCTTTTAATTTAAGATATTTAAAAATACATGGTCTTTACTTGCTGCTTTTTGAACCTGTGAGGTCAACCTGGATCATGTTCTTGTGCTGTTCTTTGCAGCCATGAGGACTAGAGTGTTTTCTGGCTGACACTGAAATTCTCACATATGCATGTGACTCCAGAAGGGAGAGTTTAAGCAGGCACAATCACAGCAAAACAAACTAATTTACAATGAAATGTTTAAACAATTGCTCTCTTTCAAATAAATTCAACGCCTTTGGTTACACAGAAACAGAATTTGATCTGGTCAGTACACAGGCCATGCTCTAAATCTTTCTTGTCACTAAGAACTCTCTCTGTTTGTTCTTTATTATTATTACTTTATTAAAAAAAATAAAAGCATCACAAGAACTTAAAGTCTTAAACTTGCATCTAGGCTTAGATATATTTGTCTTCAAGAAATATTTAAGTATGTTTGACCTAAAATTGTACCTTGCATTCTTCTAATAGCTCTCGCTGTGAGTGTCTTTGCAAATAAATAACAAACTGGCTTCTTTCCATTCAGGCTAGGTAAGGATAGAAATATATGGTTCCTTGTTTATTTGTAGCTTAAGTAATGAATAGGGACTACAAATTTAGATAACTCCTTGGTCATTTTAACAATCTGAGTTTCTTTAGAGGCTAGTATAAATGCACAGTTGTTGAGAACAGAGTAGCCTACAGGTGTATCTATGTGTGTTTATGCGCCCATATGCATCAAATATGGAGGAAAACAGAAAAAGAGCTCGGAGACAGAAGATACTAAACGTGCAGTTATAATTAAGCCTTTGGTGAAAGGCAGTAAAAGAGTTTTTTGACCAAAATGCCAACTAGGAATACAGGAATCAGAAAAAGATAGTGAATGAACTGTGCTAAGACCAAAACTCTTTTAGTTCCTAACTCTCTGCCTAGGGCATAGATTCTATAGTTTTCAGAGTAACAAGACTTTATAAGATCATTAAGGTGAATACATTATCTCACATCATCATTATTTTTCCCTAATACAAAAAAAAAAAAAAAAAAAAAAAAAAAAGTACAGATATAAATGCTCTGGGAAGAAAAGAGCAATACTTTCTTCTATTTCTAATTTTCTTATAAGAAAACAAATTGTTTCCCAACATGTCGCCCAAATAAACACTAAGCCATCCTCTATATTGACATATATATTTGTTAGGCTAAGTCACTAAAGTCGGTAGAAATCAAAGCATTCAACTTTAGCAGTTTAGAAATTGCACCACAGACTCCAAAATGCAAGTAGGGAGCTTTAAGAAAATAGAGTAAATACATACGGTGCTGCTTTACCATCTTCTCTGACATCATGGAGAGCCTGAAAAGCCAGCAATCTGTACTTGCAGAATTATTTCATGCAATGATAGCAATGCACTATATGCTGAATGTGTCCCGCTTAGTCTGGATGTTAGAATCTTTAAAATATTTACTACCTAAGTTGAGAGAATTTTGTGAGAATTTTGCAAATTCCGTCCTGGACACACTTAAAAGACAAAAAGTCCAGACTTGTGAATTTATCTCAAATCTTATTCTCCCTGAATGCCAGTTCATTATAGTTTAATAGACAGTGTTTTAGTTATCAAATACAGCTGATTATTTTCAAGGGTTGAATGGCAAGGCTTCCAGCTCATTTCTCTCAATTAAATAGAGGTGAAAAATATAAAAGTTGCCTACAAAGTACATTTAGAAGACCATCATAGTATCAGACACACTGACTTGGTTCAAGGATTTCAATCTTTTAAAACTGTAACGGACTATAATACCCCAGAAAGTATTCACTTATAAATTCAGGCAATGATGCAACTTGTGATATATGCAATAGTTTATAACTCTTTCAAGCACTTCCATTTTTTTATAGGTATTGAAAATTAGGAATAAGTCAGAGTGTAAGACATTCCAAAGTATTAATTTAAGTCAGAGTAGATCAATTTTAGATATATTATGAAAAGTTAGAAAATTATTATTTAAGTAAATTTATTATTTAAATAAAAATCAATTAAGGGACTTATAAAGTCTTTTTAAAAGCTACAAATGCCACAGTAAATTTATCTGGAACAGAAAATTGCAGTCAAAGGGAAAAATAAACTTTGTTCTATTTTTAGATCACTTTCTATCCTCATTATATTTACTCACAATGAGTCTAATGCAAAGCCCATTACTTTCAGTATTGTTTTTTCCCGTGGTTTTAAGGTGTATTAAAATACATTGGAAGTGGCATACATTAAGAGAGAGTGTATAACTCCATTTTTTTTTGCTGATATGATATGAAAATATCCATAGCTTTCTGCCTTAATTTCCAGACTCTTGATATTTTGCAAAATAAACTTAAGACTCTTGACAATAAAATTATATCCCTTAGTTATTTTTTATGGACCGCTCGGTTATATTCATTGTCCCTTAGGGCTCACAGATTACTCATCTTCTATTCACTTGCATATTAAAAGGCCATTAATATTATCTATCTACTCCAACTGAATCCAGTAGCTTATATCTAGCTACCAAAAAACCATCAAATTTTAATTCAAAGACATCAGAAGATAGAAGAGTTGTGATATCTCTTGTTAGTTTGCTCTCTTAGTACAACATATGCACGGTTAAAATGCACCTGACTTCTATGCATTATATTATAAATCTGTAAAGTCACTAAACAGGTCCTCTACAGCTTTTAGAAAAAATTCTTAATTTATAGAATAAGGGTCAAGAATTGCATGGAGTAATACAAAGATCAGCCTAAGAAGCACAGCCCAGGTATATCACAATTTTACACAATTTTACTGGAATTCTTCAAATTCAATGTAGTGTGTCCTTAGGTTTTATTTACTACCTCTCCCGATGCTTAAGGTAATGTACCTATACAAGAATGATTCCAATAATGAAATCACATATAATGTTCATAAATTATTACAGATTAGTGCTACTTTTAAAATGTGTGACAATTCTGAAAATCCAAAGTAAAGGTTTGGTTTGCCTATGCAGGTTCCTGGAAAAAAAAAGTGGAGCGGAGTAAAGGGGAAGCACTTGTGGTGTGGCTCATATTCCACCCTAGATGGAATACGATGGAATATCAACTCGTAGATACTAGTGCATTTTGTTTTCCTATACAGTAATGTTAGCGACGAAAATAATTGTTTGTTGGCAATAAGAAGAAAATCTCCATATTTTTAAAGTTTTTTTTAATCAATTAATTTGGAGAATCATTTATATAGATCCTGAAACAAATAAATATCCACTTTTAGTACCACTGTGTTTTTCACACACAGTGTAGAAAGAGTGTGTCCCTGAGGTAAGCCATTAATCGTTATTTTCAATCAGGAAAACAAAAGAAAGATAAACTTCCTTCCTCTTCCTTGTGGTAGTGCCTACACTACTAGCTATAAGACCCCCAGAGTTTATAGCAGTAAGACCCTGTTCAGTCCCTGAGCAACTTAAACTGTGAGGTTTACGTACTCCATCAGTATATATGAGGTTGGGGATCTTCTAAAATGATTCTGTGACTGACTTTGGCTTTGCTCATACTAGAGAGAAATGGGATTTTTAATGTAAATGCTTGTCCCATCTGTACTACAAGCAGTAAAAAGCTCAGGCCTGCACTAGAGGATAGCCTGAACTCAAATGCCATGTAGTCAAATGCCATGTAGTCTGAGCATACAGCCAAAAAGTGAGGGCATGAAGTCAATTTGAATCAAGGATTGACCCTCTCACTAAAATAGAGGTGGACGTAATGAAACAGTTAACTCTTTCTTTTTTTAATATATCATGAGTGTTTAGACATTAAAATGTTAAAAATTATTAAAATATCTGAAGAAATCTGTTGGATCCCTGCAGAGCATTTCACTATTGCAAGATCACTAATAAACTTCCTCTATATCTTGTATCTCAAAACCTTACATCAATTGCCTTAAATTGAACAAAAATCTCTCTGCTGTCTGAAATATGCTCAAGAAATCTTTGAAATGGAAATTATGTTTTTTGGAAGGACAGTTTAAATGAAAAGGTGAAAAATTGGGTGATAAGTAACAAGAAGCAGAAAGCTAGGAAATAGTGGAATGTCAAGGGTCTTGGACTTACATAAAGACAGCGCAGAGTGGACATGAAGGTCTACGACGTGAAAACGTCAGCATTATACAATCACTTGGCAGTCTCTCTGCATTGGTGCAAATAACTAATTTAGTACAGGACAACAGTGAGTTGAACTTATAACATATAACCCTATGGAAAATAAAATCTAGGCCTGAAAATTGGTTGGACTTGATTTACCTTATCTAAATTCTAATTGTTTGACGTTTGCCTTCATTGACTACTTATTGTGCTTATTCTGATTTCATAGGAAATGTGCCATCATAAGACTAAAGAAATAAAGTGATGATTAAGTTATTCTAAAAGCAGGCTAATAATACAACTGAGTCACATTTTTTGACAGCTTTTTTATTGTTGAAAAGATCTAAACAGGTAAAAGTGCTTTACAGAAGGAAATCAGCATTTGGAAGCATTTCAACAAAGACAATATACTATTTAATATTTCTGGAGCAGAACTTTTTTGATATTTGTTTGGAGATCTTTTTTTTTTTTCAAGCTTATATGGTATAAAAGACAAATATTGAAACTAAGGAATGAAACTGGTAATGAATCTGAAATTAATTTAAATAATATTATAAAAGCATGTTAAATAATATCTGGTAATGCAGATCTATAAGCAGATCATATATTTATTTATTTTACACTATAAAGGGAGGAAGAAAGGTAGGAAGGAGAGAAAAAAGGGAGGGGGAAGGAGGAGAAGCAAGAAAAAAGGAAAGCAAGCAGGAAGAAAGGAAAGAAGGAAGCAGAAAGAAGGAAAGAAAAAAGAGAAAGAAAGCAAGAGAGAGAACAGAAGAAAAAATAAAAAGAAAAGAAAGGCAAAGAAAGCAAAAGAAAGGGGGAGAGAGAGCAAGAGAACATCTTTCTTCTGGTGGATGATAGGAAATTCCCTTAAACTGCCCTTGCCTTGTTATTTCTGAATCTCCACTGATGACTAGAGGTGCAATAGTTATGTTATGTTACTCAATGCTACAAGAGCTGAGAGGATCATGTTGCTGTTTCCACAGCTGCAGGGTATTAAATGCTGACTGCACCCAGGTCTGTGATCATTGCACTGTGTCTAACCACATACCAAGTCAAGTGTTAGATCTGCTGCTGGCAAAGGTGCTCTCTTTCCTCTCGCCTGTTGGACTCTGAAGCGTGGGTGTCCTCTCGCTTTCCTATCTACCCATCAGCCAGGAGTGCTTCTTATTGACTAACCTCTTCTAGACTATTGTCTTTCTCGTGCACACCCAAACACATTCACACATACATAGCAGAGAACTGCCTGTTTGGAAGCCTTGATAAACTCCTCTTTTTTTGTTCTTTTCCTGCTGTTTTTTCCCCCAAAACCTTCCAAATTTGATCAGCGGTGAATATGAGCGAAAATGCTTAGGCAAAATAATGGAGTAGTGATATACACTTGTTCTTAACCATCTTGTCTGATTAGGAATTGCTTTAGAGTTTGCAGACTTTAAGGTGGCTTTTTTCCTTTATTATGAACTACTAGAAGAGCCAAAAGTCATCCTTTTAGTTACAAGTCACAATTCAGGTTGTTCATTTGATACCCAGTTAATCTGTCACCCAGCAAATCCTGTTCACTTTGGTTGGGTCAGTGTGAAAAGCTTACGAGGAATGTAAAGAAAAGTTGGGGTAGTTGTTATCCAGCTGTGTTTCAGACTTTATAATACCACATGGAAACACTAGTAGCTACTGGTGTCAGGGTTGAATATCCTTAGCTTTCTCTCTATGTTCCTGAAGATATTGATAATGGAGCATACAGTTAATTGTGTCCAGGTCACTTCTTGGTGTTAAATGTGTGCCTTACATGATTACACCAATTCCCTAGATCCCCCCTTTGAAGAATTTATGAGAAATAACACAGAAGATTCTGGGAAACTTTTATGGCTTGATGCTAGTATGTCACCATACTTGTGGAACTGCAGAATAATTCACCCATATCGAAATCGTCGAACAAAACTCACTTGATGCAGGATTTGATTTACTCTCTTAAAAAGTTTAATTCTTTCTTATATCACATTTGTTTTCCAGGTAAATTGCTGTTTCATTATCAGCCATACATTTTAATCTATAAAAACAGGCAGATGAGCTTTAGAACAGAAATTGAGCAAGAATTACCCACAAAAGGAATTTTATGTGTTTAATGTGTTTAAACATCTCTGTTTAAATGTTCTCCTTTTAGGATCCCCATGGAAGGGATTTGTCTAAATGAAGAAATACGTAGTAGAATCAGAAAGGACTTGGAATAAGGGACATCTGTATAATCTGACAACTTGGAGAATCTATCTACATAAAGTTCACAAATTCTTGTGAGGGAAAAATTTGTATTACAAAATTGTCACTGCTGTAACTATCAGTATTGTGACAGTTTTTCAGATCAAGGATGATTAGGAACAGTTAACCATAGCCCCATTCTCTGACTGCCTTAACAATATTTTACTATGAAGGGTGACTATTTTGAATAAATTTGTTAGCAGAGGAGAAAATGGGGAAAAGATTCTGATTTTACCGAGGAAAGATGGGCATAGGGGAACATAGATAACTGAAAATCACAGAGCATGATGGCAAGGTTTTTGGCAGAGGAGAAGGTGATAGGCCATGCTGTACTATCAGAAAGTACTGTTTGACTTTTTGACTGCCACATAAGCCAAGATAAAACACACCTATTAGGAAAAAGTGAGTAACAACTTAGCTTTAATGGCACATAACACTGTGAAGAGGAGAAAAGTCAACCTCTGGAAGAGAAGCAGAAGTAATATGTTGTGGCTACTGATGTCCTTAGACACCTATGAACTAGCATGAGTAGCCCGGATCTTTGATGAGAGTCGGGGAGATTCATATGGAATTAGTATTTTACATTTGCATTAAATTTCGTGTTAAATAAAAATATGTTGTTTTAGACTCTTGTGATATATGTAGATTAGGAATTTCAACTGTCATTTGCCCATGGGTATTCAAAAAGAATCCTCACTGAAGTGAATTCTAGGAAAGGCTTTTTTAAAGTAGTTGGGGGCCTGAGAAAAGCAGAATCAGCCATACTTGGCAGCAGTGTCTTTGGCAGTAAGATCACAGCTCCATTTCCACAGAAGACCCACAGACAAGCTGTTCAAAGCAAGAGTATCAGAGAGGACAGGAGAAGAGCGAGTACTGTCACCTACACAAACCAAGGGAAATGTAAGAGTACATAGGATGAGGTAAAGTCAGAGCTATCCATGCAATCTGGTGAACAGATTTTGCCCTGACCATGTGTGCCAGAATGCATATTACTACTAGCTCTCCAGAAAAAAACAAAAACAAAAAAATATAGAAATAAAATTGGGAGAAATAGACGAGGAAAAATTTTGGTGGTACTGGAGTGGGCTGGTGCGATAAAATATGTAGTCAGACATATATGTTTCAGAGGAAAAAAAGCTGGCTACACCTGCGCCTTGTCGTTGAAGCAGCCATTCATTAGTGCCGAGGAGCATTCCTCACGGCTGCGCTTCTGCTGCCTACGGAGCTAAATAACGCAAACGCCCCCCAGGACGCTTTTGGCTTGGGTCAGTTGTCACTCCTCCACGTAAACTCCGGGTGCAGGGTAGGAGTTTTGAGCGACCACTAACTATTCCCAAAGGGCAGCCTGGCAGCAGCTACCTTGTTTCAGCTGGTAGGAGATGATCACAACACGGACACAGGGCATTTCATGCCAACTGACATCGGTGCCCATGTTTAACTTAACGTGCATAAAACCAGCAACCAAGTACCTTTCTCTATTATAAAAAGACCACATAATAGGTAATGTCATCTGTAAATGAACTTCTGTAAAATTCCTCCATCTTTAAATCAACTGGTTGTTTGACTCTTCTACTTCTTGAAAGAGTATTCTAGGAGCCAACTGATTTCCAGTGAACTGAACTTTTCTCTTACTTGCAGCCTTCTGTGCATTATTGGTTACTTTATACCTCTTTTTTTCCCTCCAAAAAAAAAAAAAAAAATCTTTCATGTAATTAGTTCTTTCTCTTGCACTGTCTTCATCTCTTTTCACATCTGGCATATGTATAGACAGCAATAATAACTGCCCTGTGAAATTTGTCTCTCTGTAACTGCCGGTTCTGAATGATACAGAAAAAAAAAAATATTTTAATAGTTAGAGAAAGTAAACTTGTTTGTTCTCTTACAGAACTGAATCACCCTCATATCCCTACTCTGTGCTGTACATGATTTTTTTTCCAAGAAGAATTCTGATTTTTGTATTTTTTTTAAACTTCTCAGTTCATGATTGATGACCATCTGCTGTACGCAATGCATCGGAGAATAAAACTCCCTGAACATTATCATCAGTGTCCATTTTACTGGACAGAGAAAAAGAAATAGAGCATATGCAATAGCTCTACCTTTGTGAAAACAAATAAATGAAGGAATCCACCCTTCTAGCTCACTAATAAACTCTGAAAAAGCCTAGTTCTACAACATTTATTTTTTAATGATATTTTAAAAGATCAATGTCCTGGGATTCTAGAGACATTATTCTCTAAATCAAAAACAATTATTATGAATTAAGTCATTTATTTGGATCACTTTAAAATATATTGAATAGAATTTTCATACATGTACACAATGACTATATATAATATCATTATAATTTAATATAAAATATAACTTTGGTACAGAATTAAACAACTATAGTGCAGAAAGTTTCATAGCCTTTTTCAATTCCGTAGAAATATTTCATAGGGATTAATTGTATGAACAGTGCATACATATAAATGAATTTAAACTCTTTATGAACAGAAGCTGCAGCTAGAATATATTTCTATATTTGATAGCAGTGTAACTAAGAGTAGAATTTATCCCATTAATAACTAGAAATGGATAAAAGCATTACACCATTTCATCTGAAAATCTGAGTTCAGTGTACTTCTCCCATTTTGTAAATATCTCAGAAGATTAGAAATACTATGGTTTCTGCCAGAGCAGCATTTGCATATTGTATTATACATAATCTTTACCCTGTTACAAACCCACTCGAAATTCTCATGTTTTAAATAGTAAAAGCCCTCAACAAAACATCAACAGTCAACAAAACAAAGCCTGATTGACTGCTGCATGATTTTTCAAATTAGCATTGTCTGGCAACTTTTGCTTCAGCTGTCTTTTCACAGCTCTCCTGAGAAGGCAAGAAAATAAGACTGGCCTTTGCCACACTTGTGAAAGTGTTATTCTGTAAGGAGGGATGATCAGAACAGAGCTGATCAAACCAGCCCTTCTGGTTTCTTTCATGAGGTGACTGCAGTGATGCTGATGCTTATTTTAAAAATGTGCATCTCAGTCATTCCCTTTTTACAAGATTTAGGGTACTTTAGCCCTGTAACGAAATGCATTTTACATTGGATGCACCATCTAAACAATTACTGGAGTGGAAAGGGATCTCAGCACTTCCAGTCCTAATTAACCTGTGGGTTTCCTCTTGTGGTATGACTCTGGCCTATTAAATCTTGAATTTCTTTTTACAAAGTGGCATAAGTTCAGTGGGAGGCATGGAAAATGTCTTTCCTTTCCAGAATACTGTATCCCAGCAGCCAGGGAAAGTACTTGGGAGGTGGAAGCTGTAGATTTGAATTCCCTCCAGCCAAAGCAAGAACTCAATCCTGTTGATTTTCCAAGTCCTTGAAGTACAGCACAACTACCTCTGTCTAACTTTTAAAAGAATGGACCTTTTTAGGAAGCTCTAACATGCTAATGTCCATAGGTAACTTTCATAGAGGACTCTCTCTTTTCTGGATTTTAGTGGGATGGAGGCAGAAGAGAGGGGCAGTACTTTATGTAGCAAAGTAAGTTCCTGCAGCATGGAATTTTAGTTAGCAACTTTAATGTTCAACATTGAGGGCATGGGAGATATAGTGAATTTAAATCCTTCCAGAGTTAGAGGACGGTTTAGAAAGTGGGGAAAACCAGGAAAACATTTGTGATCTGAGCCTGAAGTTAGATAATATGAATTCCAGTTCCATTAAGTACCTATAAGCCTTTAATTTGTGCTAGTAAATTAAACTATGTCAGAGTGCAGGCACAGGCACAGACACTGAAAAAATGATCATCTGTATTGTTAAACTGCTAGCGCACTCTCTGGCACAATCTCAGCCTGTTCCATCTAGCATGCTGCAAAATAATTCTCAGGCATGCTTTAGAAATTAGCAGAGAGTGGGGACTATTCCCAGTAGACAGTTGAAGGTTGCTAGCCTGTTTTTGATGGCAAGAGAGCTTAATAGTGAGGATGTGCCAGTTGGCTTCAGTGTCAAAGAATGCCCCAGGCTCTTTTTAGTTTGCTGGTGTAGATGTAGTCCTGTTGGTTCTAACGTAACCTAAATATTACTGTATTTTGCAGAGAAAGTGGAAACAGTTTTGAGAGGCTGTCCCTTGTGATTTCGAACTGATTTTGCAAACTTTTATTCAGGTAAATTATAACTAAAACAGTAGCACTGATGATAACAGGCTGCCTACAAAGTGAAGACAAACACTTGTGAGTGAGGTTTTGCAGAGTAAACACATGTTGGGACAGGTGCAAAATGGTAACTCAGAATCTAATTCCTGTGCATCACACTTAAAATCCTAGCACCAAAGCAATCTGTCTTAGATTTTTTTCCCATGCATCAGTTAATCCTGTGGCCTTTTCTAAAATCAGTAGTCACATGAATTCACTTTATTCTCCTCCCCTTATAGAAGTAGATGATGAACAGTTATGTCCCTAAAATCACTGACTTTGTAAGAATAAGTGCATTATTCCTCACTGTTTAGTAGTTATATGACCTATACGATTTCTTCTTTTCGTCTTCAGCAACTTTCTTACACTGTTTTGTTTTTCCTCTCTATGACTTTCTAAATCTAATTTTATGTACTTCTTGCACTTGTTTAACTATTGAAAGCTAAGAAACAAAGTGAAATCAATGATTTAGAAAAGTAAATTACTGGCTATTGTTACTGTTACTATGATAAAGTCCAGTTATTGTTATTATGTTAATGCCTGGAAGCCCCAGTGAGGAAATAAAGGATCAGATCCCCCATGTGATTTGAGCTACGCAAATATAAAGCAAAAAGACACTGAACCTCAATTTGGAAAGAAACAATGATGAGCAAAGCTCAAGAAAGTTTAAAAAGCAACAAATCAAGTGATAAAATAAATTCCACTCTTTTTCTTATCCTACCTATAGCAAGTGATATCTGGCACAACTTCTCATTCATCTCACACTTTACACGTGCTCCACCACCTTTGCTCCTTTCATGCCAGTATGGTCTACTTCACATCTCTCTCCTTTTCACTGTCCCTTTTTTGTTACATCTTGAACAATTCTTCTAAAAAAGATTGTAATCATCTTCATATTTCATTTTCTTCAACCAGCTCCCACAGACTCCTGATAGTCCAGACTTCACCTTTCTGGTGAAGTTTTCCTCCTGTCCATTTTGAACATCCCTGATCACATTTGATGACCTTGCTATATTTTCTTCCATTATTGAAAAAAGTTTATCTCTGTCTTTTTTGTACCTGCCTTTAGATTGTCTCGTTTCCTTTTCACCAGACTGATGAAGCATAGATCCCTCAATATATCCTCATAGGTCATGTGTGAACAACTTAGCAGTGTTGGTTAGACTTCAACAGCCTTCATGGACTGGAAGGCTCAAAACTAACACACTTTTGATGTTTTGAACCCTTCTGTCTTCTCCCCTTGCTCTCTTTCTCCTCTTTTTCCATCTACACCACTTTTAGCTTTTGCTACTCCTTTTTACAGTTGAACTCAACAGATTTTCTCACTTCTTTGTCTCATTTCCACATAATTCCTTCCTTCACTATCTTCATTAATAATAACAGTGAATTTTCCTCAGTGAATTTAGTTTTCTTGTTGTTGATATTTTTAATTTTAAGCTTCTCCTCTCTCATCTTTACTCTGCTTGCAGAAAAGGCTATCAGTATGGTGTTCATTTAGTGCATCTATAATCTCTCTCAGAGCTCCTCTGTGCTCTGTAATTGCACTTTTTAGTGACTTTCAGTTCATCAGGAGTGATTTATTTTGTTTGTTCTGACTGTTGATGAATTCTTCTCCTTTTTTATCATATCTCTATCTTCAGCCCTTTTTTCTTCCTCTTCTAAACATAGGCAACCTTATTCATGCTAGTTCACCCACAATTCACAGATGTAGGCTTTCTTGTTAACTTGGCAGAGTTATTCCATTTATCACTTTCTTCCCTGGCAACTGTTTGCCATTCTTCCCACCCTTCACTGGAATAGCTGTTTCATTTGTTTGCTCGCAGTATGTATATATTGTTTTTTTTTTTTATTAAAAGCTTGTGACTAAGCAAAGGAGGAGGCCTGATGTTTTTCTTGCCCTAGCTGCTAGACTCTAGGTCAGGTAAAATTCTGAATCAGGTAAGAAGGGAAAGTTTTATTGCCCCAAGAACAGCCCGATGCTTAACTAAAAGAGGTTCTAGAGTGAAAGCGAAACGAAAGGGTACGAAAAACTTAGCAAACAGAGAGAAAGAAGAATGAGAAAGGGTTGCCTAACTTCTAAGATGACCGAAAGATCCCCCCCCAACTAACAGCACCAACAAAAACAAAAACAAAACAAAACAAAAAAGCCCCCAAACCCCAGAGCTGGTTGAAGCAGTTTTGCTAGTAATCCAGAATGTACAATACAGAGGTTCTATAATTCTGGAAACTACAGAATTGTTTTTCCTTTTAGTTTTCATTTTAAGAAGTGATCTATTTTATTTTTTATTCTAATAAAACATTCCTTTGGATACTCAAAGTCCTTTTGAGGTATATTCACTTGTGGGAAGTATGCATACCAAAGCTTTGGATGACCCAGCTGCCTAAATGCCTTACCAAACTTCTGACATTACAAAATTGTCAGTGTTTACTTCCTCCACTGATACTCCGAGAAGGAAATTTATTGGATGAAATTCATGGTTGAGGCTCACTCTCTTACAAATTTGCCTCACTCTTCAGTCAGTGGTAATATCTATATCTATATCTATTTGCTAAAATAAATCTAGTTCTCCAAATTAATTGATTTTCTTTTAACCATAGCTTTTATTTTCTTTGACTCATGCCTCACAATCTCCTTCTGCCCCTATTTTTCTCTTCTCAGAAGACCTTTGGGTCTGTTTTGTTTGTTTGTTTGTTTGTTTGTTTGTTTGGGGGGTAAGGGAAAGGTGACAAAATATGTGTCTTTTTGCCTTCTAACTCTCTCACACTTCTCTCAGCTTGAGGATGAGGAAGCTTTTCATTTCTGTTCTCCTCTAGCTTGACAACAACTTCTTTTACAAAATCTTATCCCATCTCCTTATCTCTTATTATCACATTTACGACCTCTTTTACCTCTGGCTTTTTCTCATGTTACAAGCATACTTTAGTGTTTTTCCAACCTTGGAAAACAAAACAGAAGCAAAAATACTCAAACATACCCTTGCACTTGCTTCACCATCTTCTTTTCCATTCCCCTTGTTCTTTATAGTACAAAGAAAATTTAATTCCTCAGTTCTCTCAAAAATCTGTTCAGATATGGCACCACACTGCATAAAAGCACTATTACCTTTGCCAGTTCCGATGGCAAATGCCAGAGCCAATGTCCTGGTATTCTCACTCTCTCCTTTGCACATTGTTGGCAGCCGTTCATCTTCAAAATTGTCATTCATTATTTTCTTGAAACAATATCCTCTTTTGCTGTGGTGAATCTGTCCTCTTTCAAGTGTCTGTTGCCCTTTCCTACAGTGACTCCTCTTCACCCGTTCTTTAGTTTTCTGTGGATGTTCCATGTATTTCTCTCCTCAGTCCTTTTTTCCTCCTCTTCTAAACAGTCAGTCTTATTCACACAGTTCACCCACAATTCACAGATCTACCACTTCACTATAAACAATCTCTTTCTGTTCAAAGTAAAATTTTGAAGTGTTTCTCCAACATTTCCTTGTGACTACCTAGAAACCTCATCAAGTATAACACTAGACAAATTCTTTAAGAAGAATCTTTAAGAAAATACCCTATGTTCTTCCTTCGTAATCCTCCCTGCATGGTGAAAACACCTATGTCTCTTTTTCAGTACCCTTGACTCAGAGCAGTACTCTAGGTCTTAAGATATAGGTTACATTTAGATATTTTACCTCCCTTTTGTTCAATAGCTTTATGACATAGCTTTTCTGTTTCAACCCCATTATATAATTCTCTTGGATGTTATTTGTCTGATTTCAATACTTGTATATAATATAGACATCTGCATCTGTGTTAGTCATTAGATTTCCTTCTTAATCAGTGTATATAAAAATAGTTACTCGCAGAGTGACATTCTTACTAAAATAGATATGGAAATCAGTCAAATAAATATTTCCTAGAAGTTCCTATATCTGTTGAATGACTACAAAGGGCACTTGAGGTGATTAGCTCATGAGTAGGAATTTATGCCGCAGATGTCTAAAATCACTTGAAATCAATATTATCTTCTTTTTACCTTCCCTATTTAGCACGGTAGTTTTTTTTCCTATCAAAGACATACTCTCCCTGCCTATAGTCCACTTTGAAATATTGGTGCAGGGCCATTTTCTTAGACTATAATTTTGACTATATGTCTTTCGTATTCATGCATCCCTTCACTAGTTGTACCTTTCCTCGGAAATCAAATATATGCTATTATCTTCCTTACAGCCTTTCATTGCTAATTGCTGTTCAGACACTAACATCTACATCCAGTCACCCACTGGTGCAAGTCCATATTTTTCACTAAAGGTGTTTTTGAACACGTACATTTATATTTTCTTCCAGGCTACCTTGCATATTTAACGGAATGTTCACATAAACATCTGCAGTGCTGTTGAAATTACCTTTCTGCAAAACTCCTTAAAATAGCTTTGTTTCTGTGTTGTTTAGAAGAAGCTTGTCAAGCATTTGGTTTCTAGTACAGTAAGACCCTTGCTCTGTATGTTCAACCATAATTCTATTTCCTTTTATTCCTCAGTTTTGTATCCCTCTATCATAAAAAATAATACTTATCAAGAACTGCTTTCCATCTGTATTTGCATAGCAAATGAGCAAAATCTGCCCTTTCGTATTTTGAAAATACACAAACAATATCTTTTATGTAATGCTTATAGTACATTACACAATTCTTGTAGGCTAAGAAGGAAAAGTCTGCATTTTAGACCAAATTTTGCACCTGTCTCTATTGGGAATGGCAAGCTATTTACAGTAATTCAGGAGCATTCGTACCAGATAACTCAGGACTGACAAGCCTGGATTATGTGTCATATTTTAGGTCACAAGGAGACAAAAGGAACCATGAAAAAGATTTTCCCCAGTCATCTTTAGTATTATTGCTTCATACACTTTGACTCTCATATATTTTCTTAGCTTATGTGTTATTTTAATTTATTTTTAAGTATTTTTAATTTATTTTTCTAAGTATTTATTTGAGTTTATTTCTTATTTTCATAGGCTGTGTATTGAATTAATTAAGTAAATTTAAAGCTGAATTTAAAAAAAAGTCATTTTGGTATTAATACATAAAATCAAATTAACTAAGGAAAATAAAACAGTTGTTGATATTTCTGGAGCCCATAATATTTTTAAGGACCTATTCTGTTTTATTCTTTAAGCTGTGTCATGGTGAATTATATTCCATATAGATACTATTGAATAAAAAAGTATATAAGTTGTGTTATTGCCTTTGTCATCAGTAGTCAGAAAGATATTTATCTTATCCTTTTTTTTTTCCTTTTTCCTTTTCCCTTTTCCCTTTTCCTTTTTCCTTCATTTATATAATCTGGAGACATACACACACAAAAAAGAAACTTTCCTGTTAAGTTTATATAACCAGAATGCAAAAAACTGTCACTTTATTTCATTAAGTTCAGATCCACCTTGTACAGCTGAGACATTAATTTGCAGTGACTGATTGCAGCAGAAAGAGCATCACACATCAGCCTAGAGAGCCAAGGTACTTTTTAAAAATGTATTTATTTCCATAAATGTAAAAGTGCTTAGAAACTTAGTTCATTAAAAATTATGGCATATTACATGTAGGATCTCTATTTGCATATTTTCTCAGAGGTTAAGTACTAATTTTTGAAGTGCCATTTTAGGCAAGTTTTGCAGAGTGACAGATACAGATTTTCATTAGAATCACAGCAAGCTGTTGCCTCAGATTTGAACTCTAGAGAACAAGCCCCTTTAGAATTACTTTAAAATATGTTAAATTACTATCAGGATTGTGAAGGTATGAACTCCACAAAAGAAAACATATATATATTTTCAAGGTTGTGACTCCACGAGGTTTCGTTCTTTGAGACAATAAGAAAAGGATAAAGCTTCCAAAAATTTCCAAAGTCAACAAATAATAAGGTTTAAAATAATAAGGTGGAAAAAAAATCATGGAACATTTTGCCTTAGCTTGCTCTGATTACACTTTTATAGGAAAAAAAATCAAAAAACAAAGAAAAGCCTTTTATTTTTTCTCTTAGTAGGAAGAAAGAGTAGAGAATCACATGAAATGCTAGAGAGATTATGCTATGCTCTACTTTCTAAACTTGTTAAACTTTGTATTTTTCTCACCAATATGACTTTTTATTCCTGGCCACATTCATACGTTCTCATTAGTCTCATGATCCAGGTTCACAGTCCCATCTCAAGGGAGACCTCCACTCATGTTTTGACTCTGCCCTCTGTTTTCAAATGGAGAAATGAGCATAATTGATAGCTGCACTTAGCTCCCTTTGAAGCTCTTGAGTAGGAGAGGAGACTGCAGAAGGACAAAGGAGGAAGGAAAGCCAATAGATAAAGGAAAAATGGAAGAAAATCATGAGGGAACTGTAGCCGAAAATAAAATGCAATATAGTATCAGATTTCAAAAAGAGACGGACAGAAGTATAAGGAGAGAATTCCAAAAGGCAGTTCCTCCAGAGATTTTGTGTCACAGATGCTGCTGAAGAAGAATAGGATTTAAAAATCCATCAGAAACCCACTGATTCCTGGTGGGAAAATAAATAGTTCATCAAATTGCTCATCTGTACCAAAGTTACCCTGTAAAGGCTTAGAAAGTTGGGAAAGATTGAGACCAGTGAAGACTTTTTCTCCATACTTTTGCCCACCTATTTCTCTGCTTCTCTCCTTCTTTCTCTCTCTCTTTTCATATACTTATAACTATATATAATATAGTTATATTTATATAACTATATATAATTATATATAATGAATATACAAGCATTATATAAATATATAATGTATGTATATTTGCATTAAGATCTCTGAAGTCAAGGAAAAAAAATTATTTAGAAGCTGCCTGAAGTGCAAAGGGAGCTGGCATTAAATGCCCACATGCCCACATTGTAAATTCATAGTTTTAATGTTTGAGTATAAAATTATAGATTAAAGGTTAAAATTAATTGAAGACATATCAGAACTGGAACTACATCCAGAAAGAAAAAAAAAAATATACTAACTTGGAAAAATTTGGAATTCAAATTGGATTTATATCTAGTGTAATTAAACAATATAGCTATTCAGCATCATTTTTTAAATAGGTTTGGATATGGAATCATTTTTTTCCCCTTTTATTTTTCTAAAGGAAAAATAAAAAGGATTAGATGGACTTTGGACAGAATTGCTTGTAAGCACTACAGATCTGATGTTCTTTCATCTTCATCCCAAGAAATCTCTGTCCTGGGCAGGACTAAGAAGTGTGAGGCTCTTCCGGCTTGCAAAATAGTCCTAGTAAATTAATCAGCTGAGTATAGCATGAAAAGACAGCAGTCAAAGCCCAGTTTTCACTTTAACTTTACTGCTGTTGATTCTGCTGAAATGAATCAAGATGATCATATATAAGGCCAATCCTTCATGTTTGTGTTGACTAGCACTTGAAAAAGCTGATTATAAACTGGGTACAGCTAATACAGAAAATGTTTTCTTTCTTATAGTGTTTAGTTGTGTAAAGTTGTGCATCTTCCTAACTTTGTTTCTGGATTTGCATAGCTGCTAAAACAGTGGACATCTCTCCCCCACTCCCCGCTTTTCTTTTCTTTTCTTTTTTTTCTCTTCTTTTCTTTTCTTTTCTTTTCTTTTCTTTTCTTTTCTTTTCTTTTCTTTTCTTTTCTTTTCTTTTCTTTTCTTTTCTTTTCTTTTCTTTTCTTTTCTCTTCTCTTCTCTTCTCTTCTCTTCTCTTCTCTTCTCTTTTTTCATAATACTGTGAAATTATTATATAGCTTATTAATTAGGACCTATACTTTTGAACTTTGATCTTTACCGGAGGATGTATTTATCGGAGTGGAGTTTTGGTAGGTTAATGGGAGCCTGTTGAGCTGTAAAAATCTCTATTAGTAAAGAGTAATAAAAAATACTGCTGTCTATAACTCTGTTCTTAAAAGGAGTTAAAGAATTGTTTGTGCTGGCCTGACAAAAGCTGATCATTGATAGAGCTGCTCTCATTGCTCTAGTCCCATTTTTTCAAGGTTCTGCAACTTAACACAGAAAGGCATGGAAGAAAGACTGCTTCCCTCTTCAGAATATTCTTCCAAGTTTCCTACAAAAATTATGAGGTGTATTTAGCCCAAACCCACAGTTTTCCCTAGATCCCTAAAATAACTTCCAGTAGGATCCTCATGAAATTCAACAAAGGGAAGCACAAAGTGGTGCCCATGGGGAGGAATAACTCCAGGGGTCTCTTCCTACCTCACTGATTTTGTGATTTTATGAAATATATGATTACATACCTGGGAAGCCCTACCAATACATCTCCCTGCCCTCTTCCTACGGCATGACAGTGGTGTTGTGATAGATGCTGATACTTTCTCTTGCTTTCCTTCTCTTCCCAACTGTGGACAGGGCACTGCAGAAAGCAGTATGGCTAGTGGTGGTTTCCAGAGGCTGATGAAAAGCATAGCAGCATAGGAAGAAGGTTTGTATCTTATCCTTTTATTTTTGCCTCAGTAGTATCAAAGGCCAGATGGCTGAAGGGGGAAGATAGCCACGCTCAGAATACAGTGACTCCTGCTAGGGGTAATCCTCCCCCCAGGCAGATGCTGTGAGCTGCGTCAGCTTTGGGACGATACACCACTCATATTTTTGTATCTGGGTAGGTGGATAGATCTATATGTCTATAGACTTCTTAAGTCACAGGTATAGATATACAGCTCTATCTCACTGTATACTTACAGAAATGAAGATTACATTGTCAGTAATTTATATACGTATAATTTTAAGCCCTTTTCTCCTATGATTAAAACACAGCAATTTTAACAGACAGCAGTTGGAGCTGAGGTGCCTTCTAACATTCCTTTAGTACAGTTTTGTGAAGATCCAGGACTTTGGAATGGGGATACCTAAAAGTGACTTTTCTCTTGTCCTTCTTGAGGTAGCTGGAAGGAGATTACTGTATATAGTGTAAATTTAATGTCACCCTGGTAGGAGGTGACAGGTTAGGAATCTCGTCAGTCACTGATTTACTGCTTAACCGTAGGAAAGGGCTTTAGAACAAACCCCGCAAGAGCATTATGAGCACTTCTTTACTGTCAAGATGTCAGAACACAACACTGGATAGCCACTAAGCTTAAAAGTGATTTATGAAAAAAAAAAAAAGACCACCTGGGGATTATCTTATTTTTATCATTTTAAAGGGACATAAAAATATCATTTTTGTCATATCTTTTTCCTGATAAGAACACAAATCCACAAAGGAGCGATTTATTCATAAAAAAAGCCATTGATGTTACAAAATTGTTCTAATTTCTAATGTTGCATATAATTTATTACTGCTACCAATAATGACCCATGCTACATTTTACTAAAGTATTCTCCCCCTCTCTCACCAAATTTTTAAATTTCCACATCCAAAAAGCTGAATTTTCCACAGGCTGCAAGAAGTGTTCAGAATTTGCTAAATAATGTTGAGAGAAATGGAGACCTGAGAGTGTTGTTAAAGGGTGTGCAGTTTGTACTAATTTTCCATCCGTGGATAAAGTTCTAGAGAACTGCAATTTAAGACATTCTAAAATCCTAATACCAATCATATGAAATAATAGCATTTTCTACATAGAACCAACAATAAAAATAACCTTCTAAAGAACAGTAGCTAGTAGTAGAAGTTATAAATTGAAAACTTCAGTGTGGCTGGATTAATTTAAAACAAAACAAAACAAAAAAACCCAACACTTTCTCAGAATCCCAACAAGCTAGGTTTAATGTCAAGGTCAGAACTCAAGCATAAAAACAACATAAAACAAAACAGAGTATTATTTTTTAGCAGTAATAGTATCATGTCCAAAGTTTGTACTAAGAATCAGTGTAAATTCATTCCAGACTGTTTTTATACTTTTTTTAACAATATTTTTATTATTATTGACTTGAAAGTACAGCTCAGTTTTACAGTTACGCTGTGCATCAGTTCTCTTTTTAGACAGAACTAGTTCAGACTGAATGAGAGCACTTTCTGTAAATCTATTCCAAGGATAGCCCCAAAGAAACCATTCTCAGAATTGAAAATATGCATTCTTAGTGGAAGGCTATTTAATTTTATAATTTCCATGGAAAAAAATCCTTGATTTGAATTTGGAATAAAATAAGGTTTGACTGAAGCCTCTCAGCAATATAGACAAAACAGAATTTTCTAAAGCAAGGAAGGGAGAGGTGGGAGAGAGGGGCCTGCTCACGTTCTGTTCATGGCTGGGGAGCTGAAGAGTCGAGATGGGAACTGGGAAGGAGTCCTGGGTGGGAAGGACTCTGGAGAACAAAGTTTGCTTTCATTCGGCTTTCCAGCAGCTAGAAGTGATGAAGATCCACCTGTTGCTTCTAAAAAGGATCAGCATTCCTCCTATTCCCCAGGTGATGAGTAGAGAAAAGAATTCTACTGTTTAAGGAAATATGCCCACTTCTAATTTAATTCAATTTCTTTTTTTTAAGTTGTATGCAGAATATTTACTATCCTAGCTTTTGCATTCCTAGAAGCAATGATTTTTTCTTCTGACATTAGATACAGGACCTGGACCCGTCCTTTCCAATTCATCAATTATTTGTGACTAACATCTTTCCAAAATACCAGAAATCAGAGGATAGTTTGTTATTGGGGCATTTTCTTTTCAGAAATGTAGACGCAGAAGACTCAGATATTACAGAGTCTTGACAGACTTCAATATTCATATCTGAGTTGAAGTCTAACTACAGAATTTTTTGTGTTTGTCTACTCCACAGCCAAATTACGCCTTAGCAAAGCTGCACTTCTCTGTGGAGACGTCATGGGGAGATCATGCAAGAAGGACTGCAGGGGCTGCTGCCTGCCCTGCTCCACTGCAGGCAGCTACAGTGAGAGACCAGCAGTGCAAAGAGAGGCAAGTTCCTACACTCCCCAGAGCAAAGCCACTGCAAATGGAGCTGGGTTTCTGCACGGCAACGAAAAGATGTGGAACTCCTCTTAGACCTTCTACAGAAGAATCTTTTAAGGGCCTGTTATGTCCCAGTCTTGGTTATCCCTTTTAATGTCAAGCTACTGTGACAAAAATTATTCTTTTTCAATGGGTTTTATTACTTTTTGTCACTCTGTCTTATATACATACATACCTACCTACATATATGTATATATACATATCTATATACACACATATATTTATCCCTCTCTCTTTTTATTTCGTGCCATAATTAACACACAGACTTTTAAAAGTTTATGAAAGCAAGAGATTGTGAGTATTTTCTAGCCCAAGAAGCAATAAGTAGAAATGATTTCACCTGATTTGCAGTTCTGTTGTTAAGGCAGGCTATGATACACTAGGCAGAGAGAATATCATTTTTCGTAGCAAGGATGTCTCATTTTCCTAATTTAGTCTCTAGATGCAAATGATCTTTTAGAAATCAAGTGGACTTATCCTCAGGAACAAGGTTGAGGCAGAATGGAGAAATATCATGTCCGTCTTTTGAAATTTGGTTTTCAAACTGAAACTACGTATTTGCTGAGAAACCTATTGTGTCTCAATTTCTCAGCTGAGTAGATAATAGGGCCTCTTTTCAGTCTATTCTTTCTTTTCAGAAAGGTCCCAATAGTTTTCTAATTTTATCAGAAGGGAAGCTTTTTTTTTTGAGCTGAAAAATATAGAATACTTTGTGCTCTATCCATCCTCATTCGATTCAAGTTCTTAAAGTCTTGTAACTATTCCATTATTTGCATGACTCAAATTTGTAAGGAATTTTGGGAGTTCAGCTAGGTGTAAAGGCAAAGCCTAAAAGAAAGAGAGCCACAAAACTTTAGGACTACTAAGAAGAGGTTGTCTATTGGTTAAGGTCTAAAGCGGTATATAGTATATTTTTCCTTATGTCGTTTGTACCCTCAATGACAGTGACTTACCATTTCTACTGCTATCCAGGACTGTGGCTAGAGGGTATAGCAGCATTCGTCTCTACAGAAGTGTACAGTACTCACTGCTGTCACTATCAAGTAAAATTACTTTAGCAGAGGTACACATCAAGAGGTTCCAAAAACTGAGCCAATGTGACTATTTAACATCTCAGTTCCAACCTTTGCCTATCTTGCTGTTCGTTTTAGTTCTTAGGTCAAATCCCTAGAGTTCTGAAAGGTCTGAACCTGGCAATGTAAAGTGAGGACATGTGCCCTATTTCAGAGAGGGTTATAAGCTGATTTTTCACGAGAACATTTTATGGTTTGTAATAACATATTCTTAGTCAGGGGAGCTTTTTAAATATTTTTTCCTAGTTATCATGTAAGAGTTTCTGATCTCCTTATTAGTTATATGATAACCAATATACAGATTTTGTTATTTTTAATCAGCCAGTAATAACTTTTAATTTGCTCATTGTTTTGTTTTGGTGAATTAAGTATTCTATGAAGAGGCACTTTATAAATAGATTCTCAAACAAATGTTCACAGTCTTAATCAAATTCTGGGGTAGTTTCACACTATGGAAAATATTAAAGACAAAAAGTGTAATGTTAAAACACTTCAGCAAATTGTAAATGAAGAAATAATGTGAAATTTTGAGTGCTTTCTGCTTGGAATTCCATGAGTGAGGATCAACTACATTCTTAAACCTTCTAAAATGCAATTCCTATTTACAAGCTTTGACATGTTATAAAAATGAACTTGAATACTTATAATTTTGTAGTACATTAGTTCACTCAGATTCACCTCTCCTTTGACTTTCTACATAAAACTTCATTTAGCTATCTGATGTTCTATCATGAGTTTGATAATACGAGTTTGTATAAAGATAGTTTTTCATTAAAGCATTCAGATTTGATCTACATACCTTTTTGGTAGCTAGTGTTTTTTCTGGATCCAACTGCTTAATCATTTTGATCAAATTATCTCCTCATCATTTTACTTATTTATTTTTGAGAGAAAGAGATTGAACTCTTTGAATTTCTCGTGGTAGACCATTTTACAGTCCTCAAATCATTTTTATTGATTTTATGTACGTTGTTGTTGTTGTATTTTTTTTCCAATAGGAAAGCTGTGTAGAACTAAGTCAAATGTCTTGTAAAAGGTATTTGCAATTATTCAATAAACCATGACTACTTCCTTAGAAGCACCAGTCATTATGTACCGTCTGACGAAACCTAGCACACAAGAAATGTTTGACTCTTATGCCATAATAACATTTTTTACCTTCTAGTGAAGATTTCTTATGTGAATATGAACATCTTTTTATTATTTCTATGTTCTTAGTTCAATCCAAGAAGTAAGAAAGTATTTAGGAAAGTATAATTAAGAAAGCACATTTAAAGAACTTATGTGTAAAGGAAGTGTTATACATAAGTTCTCTAAATATGCTCTCTTAATATTTTGAAATATAATATTTGGTAAAATATTGATATGTTACTTGTTTTGCTGAGTATAAATATATCTTCTTCAATGTAACATAACTCTTTCTTTTTGTAATGTACTTCTACTGTAAGAGCAATTTACTGGCTCTTAAGATATATATAAACACCCTAAGAAGTATGGGATTAAAGCAGTACTTCAGCAGTATCAGCTGTCTTACTTTTCTCTGAGAAAAGTCAGAAAGTCACCACCATAACTAAAAACTAATCTGCTCAACCACTCATATTTATTGTCAGGTTTATTACTCAAATAATAGACATGTTTATGAACACTACCTTCAAATTTCTAATAAAGGAAATGGATGAGGGTGTTAGGTTAAAGAAGTAGGAGAAAAAACAAATAGTGTAAAGCACCTAAAATAGTAAAAGGAAGAAATAGCTCTCTGTCACAACTTATATAGAGGTTCCAGTGTGGTCCTGGAGGTTGCAGAGGGCTTGCTCATGCTTATTGCATCTTCCGGGCTTATCTTGTCAGACAGCTATGTGGAAGCTAAAGCAACTCTGTTATATATACATTTCCCTATCCTACTCACATCAGAATCAGTTTTATTCCATAGCATTAAATGCAACATTCATTATATTTCTTTCAATTTTGGATTGGACTCAGTGTACATGAGGAGAAGATGAATCAATGCATATGAAATTAACCCTATGGAGAAAGAGGATGGAGTCAGACATGCCTCCATATCAGAGATTAGAAGAACTTCTAAATTCAAAACTACCCACCTCACCTTGTCCCTTTTCCATCCATTTTTTCAAATCAAGGTATCTTACGGTTGCCCCATGTCTCTTCTGCCTACTGGCAGCTGAGCTAGCGTAGCTTCAGTAATCTTAACCTCTCTAATATCATTAAAGCTTTTTTATAATGCTGAGTTTTCTTCCTCAATTTTCTTTTAACATGTCTTTTGTGTTCTTCAAAGTGCAATGAATTATTCATGTTCAAATATACAATAAGCACATGCCTGCATGAAACAAGCATAATACATACTTGCATATGGAATTAGTCAGATCTATTTGACTAGTAACACAGAAAACCCTAGATTTTTTTTTTTTTCCCCAGAGCCAGAAACTTTTATCCAGGAGACTGAATAATAAAGGGTCAGCAATAATTCAAATACTGCTCCTATTCCTTGAAGTATGCTTCAGGTTTTCGCATGAAGTATGCTTCAGATTTTCGCATTTGCTCTCTATGCTTGCTGGGAGTTTTCATGTTAAGGTGAAGAGCAGAGGGAAGGGACACTTGGCAGTTCTGGGGAAGGCAGAGTGGCTTTGGAACAGAGAAGGAAAGGACTGACAGAGTGAGAACAAAGCTGAACATTTTATTTGATCTATGATAACAAACAAGTGTTCCTTCTCTCAGCTTCAGGAGATAGACCAACCTGTGCAATCCCCATGTATGTGAGGACAGCAGGGAAATTCCAGACAGATTTCTCATAATTACTCATTAAGACTATGGCATCTACTAAGCATCTTGCAGATATTTAGAGAGAAAGGGGAAAAAAAGGACCAAGTAGCTTTCTTGGAGAGACATTTAATTGTACAGCTAACCACAGCCAGTCACAAACCTCCAAATGTATTTGCAATAGCAATTTATTTAAATAGAGATATTGTTACAGAATATATCCTACCAATCTAGATATTTTTCACTTTGTCAGCTAAATAATTCCAGATATGTCATGTGTTTTAGGCCAAATTACATAGGCCAAGGAGCCATAGGTAGGTTTCTTGTTGAACTGCAGTGCTGTTTAAAGATCCTAAGAAAGGACTAAAGCCTGTTGTGGTAGGTTCTGGGGTCGGGGGAGGAGGGGAACGTTGTTCTAGATTTATGATAAGAGACAAATGCCAGGAGAGGGGACAGCTGTGTTCTTTGGGAGCATGAGGATTAGAAGGAAATAGTAAAACAAGTAAGCGTTACATGGTAATCCGTAATCTCAGCTAAGTACTTTTTAAGCTATTCTGGGGGGTTGTAATCCTTTAGGCAATTACTATATTATGTATTTCAATTTGTACTACTGAATTTTAGGGAAAACATCTCACAAATTTTGCTTTACTAAACATATTTTCTTGAAGATATTTAGCTGGGAGAGAAAGATCATTTTAAAAAGAAAAAAAAATTGTTCTGGGATCATTAAATCTTTTAAACCAAGACAGAGAGAAAACAAAACCTCAGAGACTATTAATGCTTTGGGGGCTACTTAACAGCATGTTCTATAATGAAATGCTAAATCAGTATAATTTTGTTTAATCTGCTTTGCTTTATTTATTTATTTATCACTCTGAATTTTCCTTTTCCATGCCAATAAATTTTGATTCTTTTTAAAGAAAATTGGGACAGAGGAATAGACTGGTCAAGCATGGAGTTAGTAACTGACTGCTGAATAACTTAGTGACAAATGGATATGCTTTATCAAGTGCTGCAAATTCAGAAGACAGTAGCAGTTTAAATATTTGAGCTGGATTTTCAGTATGTAGGAAATATGAATACCCAATTGTACAGAAATGGATTGCTGGTGGCTACATATTTAGCAAGGAAATTTCTTATGTAGATCTGAAAATAACATTTTGACATTTCTCTGCCACACTGAAATCATATCTTTCATTTTTCTGATCTTTTGAAGCTATAAAGGGACATATAAGTTCTGAAAAAAATGAAACAATACAGTGATGATTACATGCAGCAGTCCCACAGTTCTTCAGAGCACCTAAAGGTACCTTTGGATGACACCCTTCTATTTTTACTTTGTTGTTTCTAATGAAGATTATCTGATTTTGAAATGATACTGTGATTGAGATGGTAGTGAGGGCCTATGCCAGCTGTTAAGGGAAGTCAAAGAGAGGTGTTTCAAAAATGTTAGCGATCTGTGATCTCCTAAGTCAGCAGTGGTCTTTCATAATAAAGTTGTTGACAAGTTCTGGAGCTTTTCTGATATAGGAAGCTAGTGTGGTCCAAATAGTCATTCTCTCTCTTTTCTGAATTGGCCTTTACTCTCTCTCACAGCAGTTCTTAGGAATATTCTCTTCTGTCCTGAGGAGCAATCTACTCTCCCCTTCACCTGATTCCCGATTTTGGTGGTGTTTGCAGTCATGCTTTCTATACTCAGGCTTTGCTGCTGAGAATGAACTTTGGGCTGCCGACAGCTCGGCCCGCTCCTTCCGTTGGTCCCCGTAGCCCACACATATCTGCTGAGGAGCTCTGGCAGACTCAGCAGACCCCCAGCTTTGGTGAGGGGCAGAGGCAAGCTGGTCTTGTTGAGTTCAGGATTCAGTGAAACATCTTTTATTGAAAGAAGTGGTTGCTGCCAGTTTCTGCTGAGCTCAGAGGAGTAGTGGGGTGGGGTGGTTGTGTCTTTGAGTTTAACAGGGAGGAAAACTGTTGCTTCCCTCAACAGAAATTTCTGGCAGCACTGGCTGATTTCAGAGCTCAGTGGGAGTGGTCAGACAGGACCGGCTGCCCTTCAGTGTGCTGAGGTACCTCTCAGGCCTCTATTAGAGGATGATGGAGCATCCTCACCTCCCTACACACACAAACACACTCACTGTACCCAAGTGGAGAAATGGATTTTTCTCATCTTTAGGTGGGGGAAAAAAAAGAAAAAAATAGGGATATTGCTAGCATACTATTATCTACCATTCAAATCTAAGTAGTGGCCAAATCCAGATATAAGTAGGGCATATAGGCAGCAACAATACTCCTCCTGAATAACTGCAAGAAAAGGTAAGAATGATATATGAATATGGATAACGGCAGGAGAGAAACCTACAGCACTCACACAACCATCCATACTACTAGATTAAAGGTGCAACAGCAGTAATAAGAATCACCACTTAAAAGCAGTGATTATAAGATGACCACCGAGATTAAATCAATGTATATGTTAAAGTTCATGTCTTAATTGTACTTTGTTTTATAGATAAGATGCATTTGAAATGAAAAAAAAAAATGCCAGTATCATGTGCAGGGGATGGGACGACTGGAGATAAAGTGTCCTATGGTCCTTCAGAAAAGATATGTTCCTATCTGCAAATAATGTAAGTAGGAGGATGATAAAACATCAATGTGTGTTGATCTTGCAAAAGAAATTAGAGGGGATGCCTCCAGAAAGCATAAATTGTGGAATGTCCGTAAGTTCTCCGTGAATTCTCTGACTGGGGCTCTGCAGTGAACAGAAGCCCATGGACATTGCTGTCAGCCTTGAGCCTACTCTCTGTAGGGAAATGAGTAGGAAATATGCAGTGCCCTAGTTAACAAGATAAACTTGAAGTAGCCGTACTTTCAGTGCATTGAATAGAATATCTCAGTGGAATTACAAAAAAGCTAAATGTCACAAATGCCAGGAGATTAAGTATATTAGTAACAAGTACAAATGGAAAGGATGTTCAATGAACTTGTAGATGAGAATTTACCTGGAAAAACTCCTTAAACTAGTTATGAAGTTTATCAAGCTCTTTGTGTAATCAGGGTTTCAGAGAGGAAATCTGAATATGAACAACCTATTAATAACATTCAATTAGCTGAAGGTGCTGGATAAACACTCCTATTTATTCTCAAAAGTGCATTTTTTCCTATTGTTGCAAGGTGAGGTGAGCCAAAGAGTTTGTGACAACACTCTACAAAGCAGCATTGGAAAAGACACAAGACCAATAACGTAATTAAGTTCTTATGTGTTACAAATCTTCATAGTGTGAAGAATACTATTTCTTGTCAGCATTTGCAATATCATATATATTAGATTGATATATGTCTCAATTATCCCATTAAGGGCATTACATGAGATAGAAATTGGCATTGTCACATTTGAATGGCTAAATGTCTTTTTTTCATCCTTAATTTTCATGAGTAGTTTTCATTACTCATAACTGTTTTCAAGCATTGTAACTAGTAATCTGTTTCGCTCATAACCACACCTCAAGAGGATAACAGAAAGGCTGAACCTCGCATTTCTCTAAGCCTTGTAGCACTGCTATACAACTAGTTATATATCTAGCATCTGATATTCAAGCGTGCCTGCACAATTTGCAGGAGGATAATTTTATTCCTTTAATAATGCCCAGCATCTCATACTGTAGGCAGTAACCAAAATATTTGGTATGCACAGTATGGGGCAGGAAAATAGAAACAGAGGTCAAGGCAAAGGAGGAATCTGTTACAGGGAGTGTTTTCACTGCTTACAACTAATAATTGAAGTTTTCCACTTGCTTACTGCTGAACTTTTTTCTGGAGTGAGACACTGGGCTACTGGCACTGACAAACCGGCACACAGGAAGAAGCAGGCTTGCCTGTGGCACGCAGAACAGCCGAGAGGAATAGCACGATTTTCATCCTGCAGTACTTCAGACTATCCATCTTCAACAGCTTCTTCTGGATCACCTATTCATAGGAGGGATTTCCCAGAAATGTTGGATTTCTTGGGTGTTAACTGCAGAAGTACAAACAAAACAAGCAGACGTGTGGACACTTAAATACTGGATAAATATACAAAAAAATTCCAGAATTTCTAGGTAGAAAATGTTGAGGTGTTCCAGATAGACAGTATCTTTCCTAGTCTCAGCTAATGCATACCATTTACCAGTCCTTGCTGGCACCGCTATCTGAAGGTGTGGTTTCATGAGACAGAGGCTTCGGCAGCTGTACTGCCCAAAGGTGTTCCTCCTCCCCACGGACTGCTCCAGCTCCTGCACTATGATACCATCACTATTTGTTCAGCTGTGCTGCGAACTGAGTTAGGGAAAGAATCCAGGTAAAACAATGTATTCATTTATTTCATAGCATTTTTTAAAATTAGAGCGATGCCCTGATCCGGTTCATAATGTCACTACATAAACAGTTATACTGGCACAAATGAGGGTGATGGCATGCTGCAGCAAAAAGAAGTATAACACATGGAAAAGATGGGAGGAGGCAGAAACTCAGTGTAGTATTGCTGTCAAAGACCTGTTCTCACAAAGTCACAGTCCTGCTGGCATCAAGGGACCACCTTGATGGGACCACCAGCGAGGCAGGAACAAAAGGAAATATTTTGGCCATTGGAAATATCTTCCACCAAAGAGACTGAAGTGCAGTGCTTGATCTTGTGAGATGCTGAGCACGTTCATCGTAGATGCTGGGTGCCCTCAAGGTAGTTTCAAGCAGAGCTCAGAAATGACAATGCTTTAGATTGCCCAGGTGATTTAGGTGTAGGATGAAGGGAATTTTCTCTCACATACTTATTTGCCTTCCTCATAGTAATAGCTGTAGCATTTATTTTTTTACAGATGGTTAATGATTATTTTCCAAGCAAAAATTTGTATTCTTATGTCTAATTCCTACCAGTCAAGTCTCTGTTGATTCTGATAATTCTTTGTTTCTGTCAGTGTGTTTGCACTCATTTTCTGGAAGTAGAGCGTTGAAAGCTTGGGAAAACCCACCTGACAAATATAATTTACTAAGCTTCTATGTCTAAAGATAGCTTAATTGGACAGAATACTACTTTTGAAAGAAGAGAAAATTAGGGCAGGAAAATGAGTGATAATTAAAAAGAATCTTGAAAACCCTTGCTTTGGCAATTTGAAACCAATTCTATTGATTAAAGAAAAAAAAAAGTGATGTCTCAGAGAAGAGAAAAACCAAACATTTCTTCTACATTAAAAAATTGCAATAAACTTGTCAAGGTTTTTTTTCTATCTCTGCTTGGTTTGGGATATAATTAATAAAATTAATAAACATTATTCCAAAGCAACTCTTTGTAGAATGAGACTGTACGATCTAAACCATTAAATAAGCTTTGTTTTTGTCAAAGTATTCTCAGATAATGCCGTTACAATATCTGGCTGTTTACAGATGTTCACACCATAGATAAAACAATTTACCATTATGAGTTGTTACTAGTTACTAAAATTGGAGTTCCCTTTACAAAGCACAAGGTATGAAATCTTTGCTTCTTCCCTGGTTACTTTATTCTATATAAATGGCACTTTTCTGCCTAAGAGCCCATTGTCTGGGTGAGGGAGAATTAGTCTAATGGAAGCGAGGTGGAGACCACTTCAGGGTTGCATTCCGTGGACTCTTTTGGTGAAGGGAGTGAGAGGAATTTATTAAAAAAAAAAAAAAAAAAGTAGGAGATGTAAGGATGGTTGTATATTTAAATGAGGCAGGCTGAAAGCCTGGAGGGACTAAACTGGAGGTCTCTCAAATCCTGGAGCAGTTTGGAAAATGAAGGTACCAAAATGGTTTCTTCAACTGCCCTCCAAGGAGGGTCATATGCTCTTTCAGGACTTTCGATTTTAGCAGTTAAGAGAATGGTATCTTTTTGATCTTAGGTAGTAACTTACTCATAGGTAGTAATAGTAATAATCTCTCTAATCTCTCTCTCTCTCTCTTTTTTTTTTTTTTTTTTTTTTTTTTTGGCAGGCTTGTGCATCTTGTGGTTCTGAATAAACTCATATTTCTAGATAGATGGATTACAAATTTATCATAGAAAATGTTATATTTGTACCTGTATTTGATGATGTTTATTGTAATAGAGAAGCATACATTCGTACATACATTCATATACAATATATACACACTAATATATGCAATATATGCATATATACAACAGTTTAATTACACAGACATATAAAAGACATTTGTCTTGTATGTGGACATTTTTCAGAACATCAGACATATATATCACTGCTTTTACAGCTTTTCTGCAGAAAGGAACCAATTTTATTCTTACATTTTAATACAACCACTAAAAACATAGAGTGACTGTTAATATAAATGCACTATATATGCCTAATACAAATACGGACATATTCAGCTTCTCACTTATAAGTGTCTGTGTGAGTATACATACATGAGTGTGTATGTGTGTATGTGTGCACAGACCCAGAGGCATACATATATATCTACAACAGAATAGACTAGTATAATGATGCATCAACTGATACCTAACAGTGTTGTCAGTGAGAGCATGTATGTGTGTGTGTGTGTGCGAGTGTGTGTGTGTGTGTTCTTTTTTACTTTGTCCATATGTGCATGCTTGGATAGATAGTTTAAAAATAAAGTTTCATTTTTAATTTAATTACTTCTGTGATTTTCACTCTCGTTTCCACTTTTTTTCAAACACGGGGAAGATTATTATATACTTTTTTTTTTCTTTTTGAAAAGATAAGAAAATAATTAAAGAAGGTGGGATTTTTTGCTTCATTTGCTTCCAAGCTTTTTCTAATATTGAATGGGCATGACTGTAAACCTTTGTATGGGGGAAAAATACACTTTAAAGTGTTTTTGTAAAGCTCAGTGTTCTCTCTTCATAGCTTTCTTCTTTTGTCAACCTATCTCATATTTAATTTGTATTGAAAATAGATCATAACACACAGACTACTCTCAAAATTACTTTGCCCTTTCAGCTATTCTGATTACAGTTGCATTTCAAAAACTGTAAAACATTTTTTGCAGGTCAGATGATGCAGCGGATTTTCTGTCCAATTTTACACTATAAACCCATTAAATATTTTATAGCGAAATATATGATTCTAGATTTTTTTTTCACCTGGATCTCTGCAAATGTGTGTGCTGAAATGCTCTCAGCTGTCTGTAGCTTGCCAAAGCAGAATGGGCTTTAGTTCTGCTTAGGGCAGTTTCTCAGAGCTTGTTTTTTTTTTTTCTTTGCAGCTTTTCATATTGTGTTCTCTCTGTATTCATTCACATGTTTCAGTGATTTTTGATGTAAATATAAGCCATATAAGTCTGTGGCTGTTTGTAGCTCTTCTGTGGGAAGCTAAGGTTGGAAGCATTTCTAGTTAATTTCTTTCTATCCATTGAATTTTAGCAAGAAAGTGAGTTTGTGACAGATTTTACAATAGCTCCTTATCTAAAATACTGTGTGCAATGTAAAGCAATAAAACTCTGTTGCAAAGCTTCTGGATAAAGATTTTTTCAGACTCAGAGGCATCAAATGAGAATTATGTTCTTCATTTATTTCTTCTTTGTAAGTAGAGGTTCCTATATTTACATTTACTTGTCTGCTTTTTGGTTTATCATATATTATTATTTTGGTAATACTCTGTTTTTAGTAGCTAGCAAAGGTCTTGGAGATCCTATAGCAACACCATCTGTTTATTTTAGATTATGTTCCTGTAGATATAATGATGTAAAAACTCAGTGCCAAATATTCAAAATGATGCCACCTGGACTATATCCCTGCTTATCCAAATCAACATCTAAGATACCTGATGAGCATAAGTTTATATGACAGCAAAATTTATGTTGCGTTATTCCTAGCTCTTCTATAACAAGATCTGCCTAACAGCTCAGATCACCATTCAGGTGCACCTTTGCCTGCCCCTTACATGTCTGTATAGATCACACGTGGAGATACCACCTCTAAGCTGAGCAAGCATAAGTATGTGCAAATCTAGATGCCACTTTTTTGAGACATCCTTTAGAAGGATTTGTTTTACTGTTATTCTTTTTCTGCTCCAGTATTTGCTCTTCTTAAAGAATTCATGATTGCAGATACATACACTATGCAATCTGTATTAAGACCGTGTGAATGTAGCCACACTGAAGCTGATGGGAATATTTTCATGAGTAAAGTTAATCATACGCATCAGTCTTAAAAAACTGCTCAGTAGGAAAGACTTGAACTAAGCTTTGCCTTTTGCTTTTGTCAAATACTATGTAAAAAAAAAAAAAGTGTGTCAAAACTGCTTTTGGTTATTAACATTTAAAAGTTTCAATGAGATGAAATAAAAGCTACTTCATGAAATACTATGTCTAAAAATAAAATATATATCAATAAAAAAAAAATCATGGGAATTTTAAAGCTTGCAAGATGTTGAATAGTGTATTGTGTTCCCTTCTTGGGTTAGACCACTGGGAGGTAGAGTTTGAAGACTATATATCTGGAAGTTTTTTTTTTTTGTTTTTTGACTTTTTAAAAAATCTTTCAACCATATCTTTTGATTTTGTTGCATTGTCTGTTGGGAATAGCCTGCAGTCAACAAGGAAGTAGTCTGTAGCTCTGAATTATCCAGCCTAATATTGTTTTATTTTTCCTGTAATATTCATAGATGTTTCTGAATTAATGAAGGCTGTTGCTTATTTCCATTTTTTTTGTATATTGTAAAATGGACTGTTGACAATGAACTTTCACAGGCCTCATGGGGAACTTTAACCACCTAGTGGTTACTCGAAGGGCAACACAGCAAAGGTAGCAGAAAATCTGCACAAATGAACAAGAAATTCCAGAGAAGACTTGAACATAGAAATGAAGCATAAAAAAGTGGAGAAGAGACAGATGACCCAGAAGGAACACAGAGCATAGAGAGACAGAGTTAGGAAAACTAAAGGCCATATAGAGTTGAATCTGGTGAGGGACATGTAGAGCAACAAGAAAGGATTCTGCAGGTACATAAGCAGTCCAAGAAAAGCTATGGGAAATGTGGTCTCATTGCTGAATGGAGAAGAGGAGTTGGTGACAGAGAATATACAAAATCCAAAGTCCAAAATATTCAGTGTTTTTTTTTTTTTTTTTTTTTTTTTTTTGGCCTCTTTCTTTGCTGACAAGACTTACCTTCAGGAATCTCAGAACCCTGAGACTTGTGGGAAAGTCTACAGCAATGAAGACTTAACTTTGGTGGAGGAGGATCAGGGAACACAAACTGGACATGTACAAGTCCATGGGCTCTAATGGAATGCCCCCATGAGTGCAGAGGGAGCTGGCCAATATCATTGTGAGGCCACTCTCAATCATCTTTGAAAAGTCATGGTGATTGGAAGACATGCCTGAGGGGGGCTGAAAGGAAGCCCTATTTTTCAGAAGGGTTGGAGAAGGATCTGGGTAACTTCTGGGTGATCAGGCTTACCTTGATTCCTGGGAAAGTGATGGAGCAACTAATCCTGGAATGCATTTCCAAACACAGGGAAAGAAAGAGATTGGGAATAGTGAACATGAAGTTATGAAGGGGAAATCATGCTTGACCATAGTCTTCTGTGATGAGATAATAAGCTTGGCAGATGAAAGGAAGGCAGTGGAAGTTGTTTATCTTGACGTTTAACTAAGAATTTTCACGTTGTCTTCCATAACATCCTCGTACAAAAATTGATGAAGTACAGGGTACACAAATGGACAGTGAGGTAGACTGAAAAATGACTGAACTGCTGGGCTCACAGGATTGCCAAGGACAGTGCCAAGTCCAGCTGGAGGCCAGTCACATTAGTGACCTGGATGATGAGACACTGTGAAGTTTCAGCAAGTTCATAGATGATACAACACTGGGAGGAATGATTGATAGACTAAATGGGTATGCTGCCATTCAGAGAGATCCTGACAGACTTGAGAAATGGGCAGAGAGGACCTCATGAAGTTTAGTAAAAGAAAGTGCAAAATACTGCTTCTGGGGAGGAATAACACCATACACCAGTGCAGGCTGGAGGCCAACTGGTTGGAAATTACTTTGAAGAGAGAGACCTGGTGGTCCTGGTGGGCAACAAGCTGAACAAAAGCCAAAAATGTAACCTCATTGGCAAAGATGGCCAAGAACTGCCTGGACTGCATTAAGAAGATTATTGCCAGAAGACTGAGAGAGGTAAACTTTCCCCTCCACTCAGCACTGGTGAGGCACATCTAGAGTGCTGTGTCCAGTTCCGGGCTCTGCAGTATGAGAAGCATCTAATATGTGAGAGGCTGAGAAAACAGGGTTGTTTAACCTGGAATAAAGAAGGCTCCAGAGGATTCTGATCCATATGTATTGATCAGATACCAACCCCTCATCAATAGCTGATGGAGGAGAATGAAGAAGGCGAAGCTAGACTCTTCTCAGTGATGCCCAGTGACAGGAGAGAGGCAATGGACACAAGTTGAAACTGGAAATTCCACCTGAAAGAAAAGAAAAAAGACTTTTTCCTGTCAGAGTGGTCAACACTGGGATGGGTGCTTATGGAGGCTGTGAAATCTCCATCCCTGGAGATATACAAAACTCAAGTGGACACAGTCTTGTGCAATTTGCTCAAATTGACCTTGTTTTGAGCAGGGGGTTAAATTAGACAATCTCCAGGGGTCATTTTCAACCTCAACCATTCTATGATTCCGTCATTCTGTAATGGCACACACAGCTCAGAGTACACAGTGAGGATCTCCAAATAAGATTACTTTCCTCATACATAGAGTATTGCTCATATCAAAACTAATGAAGATTCTGTGTCAGAAAAAGGGATTAATGTTCTAATAAAAGAGAGATTTGGAATGAATGTCCAGTTGAATATATTTTTGAAAATATTTTGAAAGTATTTTTCACCGACTTGATAAGGAGTTTTTCAGTAATTTTTCAAGTGAATTCTAGGGGTATATACAGAAATAAATTGTTTCCAAATTATCTTGCAATGGTTAGATTTCTTGTTTAGAATTTAAGCTAAATTGAATTATATTGAATATGAATGATAGAAACTATGGGTCTTCTATAAGATACATTTTTAGTTTGTCTTAGTATGATGATGAAGCAAAGAATAAATCATACATACAATTTTCAAAAGGTGTTATTTTATGCTACTGTTGTATCAGCAAAATCTGAAAAGCATGACTCAGATTTGGGGTAGGAGTTTATTTGGTTGTATAGAAAAGTGTATCCTTAACATTCTAGTACATAAAGATTTTTATATTATTTATTAAGGGAGGAAAGTACAAATCTGCAAATGATTTAGAGATTTTTTTTTTGAAAAAAAATCAATGTAAGTACTCAAGGAATTTATGAAGGGATAATTTGCTATGTGTCAAAGTTACAGAAAATCATTGGCATTTCTTGGATCACTGACCATGTAAAAATTCTGTGATAGTCCATTTTTCATGATTCTCTTCTCTTTTACTTGAAGACAACAGATTGCTACTAAGGATGGTCCCAAATATACTTTTTTTCCACCCAAGAAAAGAATCTATTAAATCTTGACCTTAGGGAAAAAAAAGGATTGTGAGAATAACAGTATGTAATGTGAGGATCTATGACACCTTGAAGGGCTAAAAATTATGAGTAATGGAGTAGAATGGGGGAATAAAGGTGTTCCACAGATGTTCCAGTCATGGCGCATGACCAAGAGCTACATGACTTCAGCTGACTTCAACTCTGATAGACTTTCTATATATTCCTATTTCCTATGACATTTGAGGAGTCCTCGTGGGTACAGGGTTTCTATCATACCTGTATCATAGCTTCAGAATGGCTAGGAGAATTGAGGGGTAAGAATGGGAGCTGGGCTCTCTTTCTGAACAGCAATAATGTAGAAGACAGAGGTGCCTTGCAGTCAAATCCTGTTTCCCCTTTGACAACTCTGCTTAAGGTGAGAATTATTCAACTATGCTCCTTCCTCAGCAATCTCATTGTTTTCCAGAACTCTGTTGTCACACATTACATACCAGATACATTAATAAATGTTTTCTGTGCAAAAGTAAGTCCATACTCTTGATGCATGCTTATAATGACACAGTCTTAAATGATTTAATTGAAAAACTTTCTTTCTAATAACTCCTTTTGATTCAATGGACAGAATGGACAACAGTTACTTATTGAGAAGCTTTTCAATATTCTGTTTTCTTTTCAGTGCTTAGTGTATGCTTCCTGCACATTATTCAAACACTGCTGTCAAAACAATTTTACTAACATATACATTGGCTTTTTCTATGCTATTCGTCATAAGTACTTGAATATGTTGTAAACAATAAGGAACATTTTACTTAGAATTCTTACTTTAAAGATATTTACCTGGTTTTAGAGACTAAAAAATGCTTTAGAAGATTAGGAAGATTAGAGGAATTAAGGATATTTTGTAAAAAGAATATACTAAGTTTGACATTTAGATACAATTCAGACTCAGTTTTTTCAAAGTACTTAGCTTTATGCAAAATGTATATTTCTTTTTTTTTTTTTTTTTAAAGAAAAGCTTCAAATGGCTTCTGCATTAGTAGCAGTTAGTAGTTCTGAAAATTAGACCTCACAATGTTAAATAAGACACCTAGACAATAAGGAAAATGGGATCAACAAGCAACACCTAAAAATATCATTTAAAGTGACTTACATGGAAATAGGTCACTGTGGGAAAATCAGGGATAGAATCAAATTCTCATGGGCAATTCAGTTCTACTACACATCAGTCCATTCTTTCTTTGCTGGTAGTTCCCTAAAGTCTTTTGTAAAATTCTTCGTGCAGTAAGTAAGGAAATACTCATACAGATAAATAGAGATTAAGTCAAAAATGGATCACGAAATTTTATAATTCATATATCATAGATCTCCAAAGTTCATCCTACTGCAAATAAACTGAATTCTAGAAGTTCTATCTGACTATGTCATAACTTGTAATTTTAAGCCATAACTTCCAGAAAGGCATTTTGTCTTGGGTCATTTTGCTTATTTTGTATTAATATTGGGCTCAGTTTCACTAACATACAAACGTTATTAGAATGCCATTGTTATTCATCTCAATAACTTGTTTCTTTAAGACTCTTGGATATCTTCCCCTAGATAATTTAAGCTAATTTAAAGAAGCTTGTTCCTAAAAGCCATTAATTATGGAGCTGTAGATTTTTAACTTTCTACTTAGACTTTTGTAAGAATTTCCTTCTTTCTGATCAAACTTTTCAGTACATTTTTGCGTTTGTTTTTGTATCTGTAACAACATCTGTACAATAACTCTCTTCAGCATTGGGAAATTATTCTATCTGAAGCATCATGTACATTGTTGGCTGGGACTTTCCTCTGTTTGCCTGCATATGGTATAATCTGTTAACAAAATACATGTTTCCAATACAATGATTCAATTTAACTTTATTAATCATAATGAAATCCAAATTACATTTGCTACATTTGGGTACAAAGTGTACAATACCTTTCATTTCAGAAAAATCTTCATTTATAATTTTTAGCTACTCTAATGATGTATTACTAACTGTTTCAGATTCCAGAATGTCTGTAAAATAGTAATTCACTCATAACACCATTTGGTTTTCCACATCCTAGACTGCTGTTTCAGATACAGCCTTTCTTAATCTCTGGTTTGATACCCTGCTTGCAACGACCTTTGACCAATGTACCTCATGAGTTTTGGGGTCCTTTTACCAGTTTCACCCTTCTGTCTTTCTTAATAATGTTATGGACAATTATTTCAATGTTCTAGCCATATGAAATGTCCCAACAGTTTTCAATAATGCCAGTTACAGCAATTTTCTTCTCGTTAATTAGGATTTCTATTCTTGCATCTTTGACTCTGAGTACAAATGAAAATTGCAGCTGAATTTAATTTTATAACTCACTCCCTATTTATGTCTCTTTTATTATTGCAGCTAACCTCCAGCTAAGAATATTGGTCCTTGCAACTGAGATTCAGGCAATTTCTTTTGTGTGGCGTCCTCCTTTTCTGGAAACTAGCCCAATTTTGCACAACACCAAAATCTTCAGCTTCCCATCAGTAACACATTATAGTGAAAGGACAGATAGACCCTTTAGACTGCAATTCATCTTATCCCAAATCTGATGTATGACACCTTTTATACTTTAAACTCTCCTCTCCTCTCCTCTCCTCTCCTCTCCTCTCCTCTCCTCTCCTCTCCTCTCCTCTCCTAAATAAATCATTGCCAAGAAACATGAAGCTTAAATTAGGTATTTTGCTTCTAAGTGGTTAAATTTAGATACTGTGAATCTCATTCCTGAAAATCAATTTTACTCCTTTCTTTCAGCAAGGGTATCAGAAACCATGAACTTCTGGGCTTCATAAGTCAGGATTTGTATCTTTAGCTCCTAACCTTTTTCAATTTGTATTTTCAAAGATGATTTTTGCTTGACTGAAACACAGATAAAAGCCCAGGAAAACTGATTTGCTTTCCTCAGTTTTAATGGATCAAAAAATTAGATGATCTGAGCTTTATCATATTTATTAATACTATTCTACAATAGCCAATATAGTTAATAATAAAGTAACATTTATGATGAAGTACTTCATTATTCTTGCTTCAGTCATATGTTGCAAATACAATTCTAATCAGCTACGAGAGAGAATACAGAAACCCATGGAAGTATGTTATTTAAAACTACTTAAGAACTTTTGAGGACCAGCAATTAAAAGTTCAGTTTACAGTTAAAAGGTATATCCTCTAGAAATTACATTCTAGTAGAAGCTTAACTGTCTATGCCTACAATTTTCATTTTTAGGGTGGAGTATGGATATGTTCATACAGTCAGAGCATCATGTTCTCATAAGAATTGATATGTTTAGTATTAGGCTTTACTACTTAATATTAGATGATTTAATCACATATATTTATGAAATTATATAATTTATAATATTATCTTTTTACCTTATAGACTACAGACAGTTTCAGTCAAGCTATTATGACTGGTATGGTTTGTATAATTGAAAATCTGTACTTTAACATAAAAATGTCTGTCTTTTGTGCCATTTTTGGATTTGAAAAGGTTAAAATTGTAAGGAAGAGAGTTATTAGGAAATTCTGCTGGGAATTTGACGCAAAGTGTTAACAAATCTAGCAGTAAGTGTCACCGCATCTTGCACTTAAGGGCCTAGGATATTATATTTCTATGCCATCCATATATTCTTTCAAGTATCAGCTAACTTAGCCTCACAATGGCCCTACTATATAAAGGACTCCATTTGATATGCATATTTTCAGTCATCAGTACTAGGTTAAGCCCCATCTCTGCTCCTGGCCAATTGTCCATGCCTTAGACCACTATTTATGCAATTTGTGCAGGTGTGCTATACACTAGGATGGGGAATTGATCCTGATGTAAAAGATTGTATTTCTTTTGCTAAGAACCTTTCTAACTGCATCAGTTACCTAGTCTGGTTCACAGTATCAACCTATAAATGCTGAATACTAGCACAGAGACACAAATGAGTCCTTGGGACAAGGTATGGGATAGGAAATGGCTCATGAATTGTTGAAAGTGGCTTAATCAGTGCTGTTGTGGAACGCTTAAAACAGCCAAAGTGGAATAACAGGCCAGTCCAAAAGCAAACAAGATGTTGTGATGACTGAATATGGAGCAAAAAGGATTGTGAGAGAAATAGTGAAAGGATGAATACAGGAAAAAAAAAGGAAGAGAAAAAAATTAAGGCATCTTATTGAATATTATATGAAATCTAAATAATAATAACAAGCATTCATCTTACTTCATAAGTGCCCCCCCGTTTTTTTTTAACTTTAAAGACCTGTCTTAGGGTAAAAGAGGCAGAGATGTAGACTTAGGGGAGAGCAGTGTCATGCCAGCTGCCCCTGGTGACAAGCAATGAGCCCCAGGTTCCAGAATGCCTTCCAAAAAGCATTTATGAATTGTGCTCCATGCTGTTCAACATTAAACACAAAATCCCCAGTCTAGAGCACACCTCAGTAATCTCCTTCACCCACTCTGCCTCTTCTCCCCTCAACTAGGCTCCCCAGACCTAGGCTGCAGAGGAGAGAGGTCATGCAGATGAGCTTTCTGACTTAGTGCTGGTTAGATGGTGTCCTGCACAGCCAAAATATTTCTACAGAAGATTCTCCCTTTTTTGCCTTCCCCATTAGCAGATTAGGAAATCAATAAAATGCATGTTTGCATGCCTGGTCCCCTACATTACTGCATGAAAAATTAATCTACTAGGTAGTGTATGGAAGAAGAGTGATGCCACTGTTCCCTCTTTTTCTAACCAGATTTTAAAATAAAATAAAAATAAATTACTTTCTCTCTTACATGATTACAAGGTTTGTGATATGTGAAATCAGAAAGAACTTCTACCAAAAAACATATAAAAGGAAAAAGAAAGCAAGAATCAAAATGATTTTTAAGGTAAACTAGGTAGCTTTTAAAGCCTGATGCATTGCCAGAATGTTTATTTTGAACAATACTGTATGTAATATGTATATATAAACATGCGTTAGGAGATGTAGGAGATGAATATTTGCCTGCATGTTGTCAGGTAACTAGATGTTGATAAGATTTGCGTGCTTTGTAACTCAGTGGTCAAAATGTCCAAGTTACATACGCGACATGCATTTCATTCTTATTCCTTGTATTTTAGTTCCAGAGGCTTCAATGAATGTAATAACAACAACAACAACAACAAAAACCTGCTGAACTGCCATGGGCTGTAATCATGTCAGTTTTCATAAGCAAAGAAGCTATTTAGCTGTTGGGGCTGTTTGGTGCTGGTTGGAAGAACTTCAAGGAGAAAAAGGGACTGCAGAGCATATTGATATATTTCACATAAAACTGCCAGTACTGTTTCATTGTGTAGATATTTCTGACATTTTCCACATTTGTAACTTTAGAACCACATTTCCTATAAAATTAAGGGTAAAAGATAGCCACATAAGATTAACATTGAGATTATTTTTTAATATGAAATCTAAGGCAAGAAAAACATTGCATTCTTTCTTTTATTTGAGTTACATAATACTTTCCTTCCTTTCACGACTGAGTAACATACAAAACACCATGAAAAGTATGTGTGCTGCAGATCAAACTTAATTTTTTAGTGTAAATTTCAGCTTTATAGTACTTTATGTTTGGCTGCAATTTTTAACCCTCCTATTGAATTTGTCAGATAACTGTTTCATGAAGGGAACTCAAGTTTGAGAGAAGTGGCTTAAAATTATCATTTTGCTAGTCAGTGGTAGTTAAGAATGGAAGATATGAGTGAAGTTCCCCCCCCCCCCCCCCCTTTTTTTTTCTGGATAAAAGGAAGTGGGGTTTTACAGCCCTGAACCCCTTCACATACATGTATGGCAGATACTCCCGCAGACAAGTTTCTGGGATATTCCTTGCAAAACAAATTATGTGTTTGCATACTCAGAAAAACTTGAATATGTCCTAGACCCTGCTCAAAAAATCCCAGGCAGTGCAAAAATCTGCAGAAGACCTACATAGTCTTCTAAACAATAACAGGATTATAGAATAACTCAGGACTGGGAAGCCATGAGAGAGGTTTAACACCCCTCCAGCTGGTTTCTGGCTCTCTCTGGTATCTCTTAGGAAGCTGAAAGAGCTCTCACCCCAAGTATGTGGGGACCGTTTTCTCTGCTTAGGTTCATGGACCTGCTGGGCAGCTCATGACCCCAGGCTTTCTGAGGCAAACGTGGTGGAACTCATTTGAACTGCTGTGTAGCACACAGTGCAGTATACATAGCACACGTTCTAAAGAAGTGGAGTTCTTTGGCATTATTTGACCTTGTTTTACTTGCCAAATAGGACTGCATGCGAGACAGCTTTGTGTGATGATGTAATGGCTCTTTAATTGTGAACTCATGCAAAACAGCAAGTTATGGCTTAGATCCAAATAGTTTAAATTTCATAATCCAAGTGCATGTTGCACTCCTACATTTTTAATTTGTATATTTGGTTGGTAGAGCAATGTGTTGTGACAGCATGACACCTTAACACTGCTATATTGGCATAGTTATCACTCAATCACATGTTAATTATTAATTCATCTTAAAGAACCTGAATTACTTCCTGCTGTTTTAACCCGTCTCCTACTGGTGCCTCCTGGAGTTACATGATTCACTGATTAATATAGAAGTTTTGAGTAAAACAGAACAATTTGGTGGGAGGGACAGAAATGGCTGAAGCAATAAACAAAATAGCAAAGGAACACCCCAGCTGGAATAATCTGAAAGTATGCCAAAACACTAAATAGGAAACTATAAACTTAATTTAAACCACCATTCACCCAAGTAATACAAACACTAATGTTTAATGCTAATGTAAATAAGTTACTGGGTGCATTTGAACCCTGTTGCAAAGCAGGCTATAAGTACCTAAATCCCAAATTGGAGCTCATCTTTGCTCAACAGTTGGTCAAATGGGGTAGGTGTCTATCTGAAAGTTCTCTAGATACCTACCAACACTTGCTGGTCAGCACTCTGGGCACACTCAGAAAAGCCTCAACTTAACTAGTCTAGTGTCCTTTCTCAGCCTGAAGATGCTCAAATGTATGTTCTAATGCCTTCAGAAGGCCTTTCCTGCCAGGATATGAATTAAGCCTTCTACTAAAAATGTCCAACAGATATTATATACATAATATACAAAGTACAACAGAGTTGAAACAGAGCAACAGGGAGTCTGAATCTGTAGCCTAAAGGATCAGTCATTCAACTGAAAAAGTCCTGGTTCCTTCCTAAATCGCACTCCAGCCTCCTAGTGGTTCAGGAGCTTCGGCATCTGGTATGGAGTTGCCATGCATCAGGTTTTGGATCTAGCCTTTATAGATAGCAAATTTCTTGAATTTTTTTTAACATAAAAGTCAAAATTGAATTCCTCAAGATTTAAAAATATATTTTGAAGATACAGTTTCACAGTATGTATAGGAAAACCTCTTGGTTTATTGTTTTTTCTTCAAAATTATGAAACTATTTCTATTTTGTTTGTTTGTTTTTGTTTGTCATGTCTTGGGCTACTTATCTGCTCAGAATAAACAGTCCAATATTTTATTGAAAAATAAAATCTACAAACAGTATGAGCTATATTCTATTGTCTTAATACTGTAATAAAAAAAAAATCAACCCCCCAAAAAAAATCCAATTAAACTTTCTCTAGTGATATTGACCAAAGACACAGTACTCAGCAACTGGTGTTACTACAGTATCGCTCAGATTACATAGACTATTCTCTATTTTTTTTTTTTTTTTAATGGAGTAAAATACTAAGTGGAGAGGATTTGTGACATGCAACCCAGTTAACATCAGAGATGTCTCTGCCTGCCACAAATTATCAATTTAATAGACGAAGAAGTTTCTTTACCCTTCAATATGGAACAAAAATCTTTGTTTCAACTTTCAGATGTTATAGATCTTTGTTTGAATATGTATTAAAAAAAAAATCACAGCCTGAAAGATAGCCCCAAGGAACAAGCAACAGGGAAGCCTTTTAATAGGAAGAGTCTTCATTGATTGTTAAATACAGTGTACTAAATTTCAGCTTTGATATAATTCAATTGACTTCAGTGGAGCTGAATATACCAGGGCTTGACTCTTCAATTATTGTGGTTATTTTTGAGTCTTCTTTCACTTTGTTTTTATTTCTTATAAAGAGGAAATCAAACTTTTATACTGGCATCAAAAAAGGAGCATGATTTGAACTGGAAATGCAGAATAGACATTAAATAATTAATTTTCACAATATCTTCATCAAGTGGGGAAATGAACATTATTATTATTCCTGTTTGGTATATGCAAAAATATTGGCAAAGATACTAACACAAGATCATACAACAGTTCAGTGCTCAGCAAAAGCTCAGAATCTAAACCCTAAACATGTTCTCATAAATTCCTGATCACATTTTTTTTAAAAAAAACTCCCACGTTCTAATGGTCTGAAGACTGAGTGAGTTGAATTTATGTAAAATAAAGTTTTGAATGCATAAGGTAAACCCTCACATTTATCAGCATATATTGGTGACCAAAACTTGGACTGATTTGTACTGCTCCTGCTTCCAGAATACTGTGATACCACTTAGGCATGTTTACCACTTAGGAAGCTGGACTTCGGTGAAATTAAAGCCCACATCTATGCTAATAAATCAAATAGTGCCCAGGAATTTTCCCAAGCACTAAGACAAGATTGTTTATATTAATAAACTGTTACTAATCCCTTGCACATGCCAGTTAACATTCTCTCAGAGAATTCCCAGGCACAGTTTCGGAGGTAAAATATTCTAGGGACTGCTCTTGCCATGCAGTTTGCAAGCAGCCATCCTGTTTTGGAGGTCTGGGGAAGGTACCGTCTTGACCTATCGTCTTACTGTCCCGGTTAATCAAAGAGCTTTGTAATAACTAAAATGTCTAAATACAAAATTGTGATCCAAAATATACATACTGTTTACACACTAGATGTTCCTTCCTTTTAGACAGGAAATTTCTTCCACCACTGAAGACATCTCAGGATTTCTGGTACGACTTCATTCATGGTAGGAAGATGACTCATACAGTTTTGAGAAGGGAAATTCTTTTCATTTATTTATTTTTTTTTTTTGAGATCTCAAGTAACTTCAAATGATGAGTTAATGAATTATGAGTTTATCTTCCCTTTTTTCCCCTAATAAGCTCAATTATTTTGTTTATTTTACTTTAAAATGAAATGAACGTTTTCAATGTTTCCAAAAAATGAGATTTAGAAATCTAATTATGAGTGCTTACTTACATAAGTAAGCATTTTGACCATGATAGGTCAAAGAAATTGTCCCTAAGTTAGTTAGTCAAGTACTTCATCTTAAATGTCTGCAAGGAGATGTAAGTATAGGATTAAATGGTTTCCTTAAAAGGATTAATTTTGTGAAAGGAATAATAGCAAAATTTCAGTGTTTTAAAGAGTGAGATTTAGTAGCTAATCTACCAGGTGAAATAAAAAATGAATTAATGTATGCTTTTCCTCGGTAAAGAAAGTATAATAGAAATTATCTTTTCTGTAACAGCTGTTAAAATCGTATGTCAGGGAAGGAGGAAGTGTTTGGCTTAAAGAGGAATTTTAATCAAAATGTCAGAAAAATTACTGGTTTTAGGTACTTCCTGATTGGCAAATAAAATTTGGTTCCTGCTAACCTTCTTGGCATTCACCACGAATAAATATGTTATGTGTCAGCTAAAACCCTCATGTACTTCTTTAATCGTTTAGCCTTCAGAAAAAAGTATAACAGACCGCAGAATTTTTGCATATTGAAATATACAGACAATTTAGGTGTAAGGAAAGTGAGAACCAACTTTAATTTCTGACACCAGGAAGTTCTCTGACAATGCAGAGGGATCAGATTTTTCAAGTAAAATGAGATGCCTTATTGCATAATAACTTCTCTGGTTACTTAGAGTCTATATTTAAATGGATTGATGCAACATTTAAAAGCATAGAGGCATTTTCCAGCAATCTTGTTTGAAGTTTGTAGGGTATTTGTTGATGGGTTTTTCTCTTAAAATCTCAGTACTTATATTGGCACGCAGGTTATGGAAATTATGGAGCATTCGTCACTGGAGATTTTTGCTGAGCTAAAGGAACATCTGTTAAGTATGTACTAAAGACATATGATGCTGCTTCCATGCAGGGAGAAGCACTACATGACTTCTTCAGGTCCCGTCCAATCTTACCTCTCCTTTAACTCCTTATTTCAGTGAGTTAAACATTATTAGTTTATCTTCGTATTGGGTTCAGTTTATCCAACTGACAGCTCTAAAAGCTAGGATATACTTGTGCATCAATAGCAATAAACAGTATCAAGAGACGATTGATACGGATGATCAAAAAGACAAATTGGGGGGGGGGGCAAGGGACTTAAGACTGATTCAGCATACAGAAACTAAATTTAAAAGTGACAGTTCTCCTCCTCCTCCTAACTGGTATGCACTAATCTGTCAGTTTTGCTCAGCTGAGTCCTGACACGACACCGTGCAAAAATTTCTCACTTTTTGTGGCACCAGCATGGAAGTAAACTTAACTGTTATTATTTTCCATGTACATTTTTTTACATAGCTCTCGGGAGAGCTATGTAGACATAACCAGATATAATTCATGACGCTGTAAGAAAATAAGAAATATTAGAAGAGTTAATAAACTAAACTGTCAAAAATGACCATCTTGCATTGCAGTCATTGCTAGTGACTACTCAGCCCTTTTTTATGATCTATTTGCTAGATATCCATCCTAAGCTTTCACTAGAGACAGGTAGACTAGTTAAGAAATCAAGAGTATATCATTTTGCTACTTGCAAGCACTGCTGTGTAAGGATTATACAAATACATGTATTTGTCTGAAGTAAAGGGATACTTATAGATTCTGCAATAAAGCTATATGCAGAAAGACAGGTTTTGTTTAGCTTAAACAAAACCTACAATATTTCTGTCTTGTATGTCTTCTATCCACTTTCCCTTCAAAAAAAAATTTTACCTTGACAAATGAAGGCACATGTTTTGCCATATTTTGGCCACAAATAAGGAACTAAAACCAGTATCTTTAATAGGCCAATGCCAACACTTGTTTTCTAGGTCTTACAAAGCTAATTAGGGCCCTGACTTGGGCCTGTTTTTCTCTGGCAATAAAATTACAGCTCCAATCAACTCAAGTAGCTGAAGCTTCATTTGCTAACACTACTGCTCTTCTTCATATGACTTTATCTTGCTTTGTCCTTGAGAATGCAGACTCAGACTTAAGCCTAACAACAGTCCTCAATTTCCTTTTCCCAAAAGAACAGCTAAATTCACAATATTAAATACCACCCAAAAGCTGTTAACATAAAAAGTAATGAAATGAAAAGGAAACAAGACCAAGAAATAATAAGAAAACTTCCCAATGTTTTCCATTTCAAGAGCTTTCTGATTTTTTTTAATTTCTTTCCTTGTTCCGTGCAGCTTTTCAGAGAAATAACAGGCTTTCTAATTATATATTTTTTGTCTTAGGCCGACATTTTAGCTCTAAAGGCAGGACCTCTTCCAATGTCTTGTGTAGTACAGTGACAAAACCATGTCAGCACCTCTGACTCTCTAACTCCATTAAAAATGGATACCCTTAATCAGATTTATTCACTTAAAGACTTTTAAAGATGTTTATGGAAAAATCTCTTTTCTAAATATTGGGAAAGTCATTTAACCTCTCTCTCCTTGTCTTTGCCCACACAAACATACCCCTATATGTATACACCTATATATCTGAATCTGTATGTAAACATATGGATGCTTAATACTTTCTACTAGCACTTGTAATTTAGGCAGGAGTTGCAGCTATACCATCCTGTAGAGCTTTTAAAGGAGACAAATAATCTCTAATATTACTTCATAATAGTTATATCCCCTTGGCTCAAATTGTTGAGGTTTCTGGATAACAGGATCACACCTTCTGTTCTCAATGGTATCAGTAGTGGTGTAGAGAAATAAATTTGTGTGTGTTAGAAATGACCATAAAGTGTTATAAAACTGTTGGAGGTGTATTTTGACTTCTACACAATCTCTAGTGACATTCTGCTCGTAATATACAGTGTTGTATTCTCAAGGACTGTATAGTAACTGCAGAAATAAGAGAGAAAATTTCCCGTCAGGAAAGCTCTAATGAAAATTGATTGGAGAGGCTGGAGGAGAGAGATATACTATATCCGTTCAGCAGGAAAGCTAGTTGCAGTCATTTTTTTTCTTTTTTCATCTAACTTATAGGCTAGAAACAAAGATAAACCCAGATTTCTGGATCCAGAGGAAAACTAATACTGTATTTAACGTGCCAAATTTTCTGCTGGTATATCTAGATACAGCTCAATTGACTTTAATGGAGCTTGGCCATTTTTCACCAGCCAGGAATTTGGTCTATTTTTGTAGGAAATGTTCCCACTGAACTTGCAGGATGCTTTCAGTTGTATTTTTCCTGTTATTATAATTGGCTTGTATTTTAAGGAATGTTTTGTAGTAAAGGGCTGAAATTTTTGTGATTAGTCTCATGAGAGAGAAGAATTTCCTTGAAAATAAAATTGTTTATCTATTTTGAAATCATGTTAAATTAAAAAAAAAAGTTGGCCTTTTTTTAAAAGTGTCCTAAATAATCTAGATGTTTCTTTCAATTGAAATCAATGTCAAAGTGTATTTACCTGTGTAAAATCTAAGTTTAGCAATATATTTAATATCTAGATACATTGATTGAGGTTGTGTAAATGTTATAGAATAAAGTTGGATATGTCTCTTCTGTAATAAAGTCACATAACTGTAAAGCCCAGATCACAGACAAGGCAAAGTTACAAAAAATTTTTAGAAGAATTACAGGAAAAGAATTACATTGAATCACAGAACACTCTATGCCATTTTAAAACTATAGAACCATCCTTTAAAAAAGCTTCTTTAATGTGTCTAATGCTCCTGTTTAAGTATATAAAAAGACTCCAAGTGGTTTGAATGTATTAAAATTATGATAAATTTATGTTATTTTGGATTATTATAGAAAATAGGCTACTCTCTTGACTTTCGTAACAATAATTTCAGTGAAGTTTTAAAGAGAAGGAGTAATTGAATATGTTTTTGGCAGAACATATTCCCAAGTGCATATTCCCAAGTAGGCAGACAATACACATATAAGAGAGACCTCTAGCTGTGGAATGCTGATAAGGAGCTAAATATACTCCTAGTAGGAGTGGTGAGCTGAATTAATAAATTCAAATAAAAGAAGTCAATGAGAGTAAGTTCATCTAGAGCTTTGATAATATCAAAAAAGCAATTTTATATTTCATTTTCAGATGGAGAAAAAATAAGTTTGATTATATGCCTATCCACTGAAAAAAATGTTTGTGGTGAGACTGTGTCTAGTATTTGTTTTAGATGACAGGGTATTAAGAGAGAAATATCTATTTTATATGTGTGAAACTGAGTTTTTACATGAAGCAGGCATGGAGTTGTTGATTTTGTGAGTAAGCCCGTTACAGACCATACAACAATTTTTTGACATAAACAAACAGTCAAATAAGCAAACAATCGACTCATTAATGTGCATGCAAGGTTTAGGCAATCCTCAGATAGTCAGCAGTTGAAACTGAGTTTCAGGTCCATTATTTTTGACACAAATGCTCTTCAATTATTATTTCTTTATTTTCACTGGATGAAGAGTCTTTTATGGCTTTTGGCCTCTTTAAAAACAGTTGGGAACTTTCATATACCTAGAGATAAAGGTCTTCTTGGAATGACTAGCTTTGGAAGTCAAGTTAAAAAGATGTTAAAAAAAAAATTTTTTTTAAAAAAATTTTAAAAATTTTTTTTAGATGTTAAAAAAAAAAAGAAAGAAAGAAAGAACTTTAATCTCATTTGTAGTTGGACATTTGAAAAGCTTAATCTTAAAATGTGAATACCTTTAAAATTAAAAACAAAAATCAAAGCATGAAAATAGTTCCAAAAGCCTGACACTTTAAGCAAAAGGACATAAAAGATATTGAAACTGGAGGAAACAGGAGTACAGATATTTTGTTATTCAGAAACTAGAAAGGGTGATTATACTGTGTTAATGTATAAGAAAGTTAAGTTTATTGTGGAGGACAATAAAGGAAGTAAAAAGGGATTTGAGGAAGCATCTGAAGCAAATGACAGAAGTGGTTATTTCACAGAATATAATTTATTGACAGTATTCATGAAATTCAGGGATACTTTGGGAAGGTACACAAATTTAAGCATGGTCTGCTGCAGCAGCTGATGACACCTAAACATCATGGTGACTAGCACGTTAGAAAAAATGGAGATAAAGGGATTGCCATAGAGATGAAGATAATATTAGTTAAACATAAAGAAACCGACAGGGAGCATCTACATTAGTGTTTCAGTTCAGAAAAGGAGTGCACTTTTGAAGAGATTTCTCTTGTATTCTCTTTCACGCAAGATCTAGTATCTAGTATTCCCCCTGCCTTCTCTTTAGTTTACATTGTAGAATGGTCTCAGAGCTCATGAACTGGATTTCTCTTAGATGGACTTAAATCAGAGGAAGCACTTGAGAGGTTGTGGAGTCTCCTTCTGTGGAGATCTTCAAGGCCCGCCTGGATGCAACCCTGTCTAACATGCTGTAGGTGACCCTGCTGAGCAGGGAGGTTGGACTAGATGATCTCCAGAGGTCCCTTCCAACCTTACTGATTCTATGATTCTATGACCGGGCCAAAATAACTTCCCTCATCATCAGCTGTTTCGCTCCACACATTCACTTCTATTTCACCGCATTATTTGTTGACATAGACCACATTCAATTACCAGCTCTGCAATGCAACATATGATCATCTTCCACCACTCATAAATGGATGCAACAACATTTAAATGAATCAGAAGGAGAAGAGGGCAGGAAATCAAGATTTGGTCATTTAATCACAAATGTTCCATGCTCATAAAAAGATTTAGTTCAGGTGAACATTTATAGTAATATCAAAAACAAAATTAGACATTTTTCAGTCTTGAATTTAAATACCCTTTCTTTGTGTGGCAAAAATAATTTTTTTTATATATTCCAGCAGACCTCTGTACGAATACATGCACGTAAGTTTGGATTAGCACAAGCATACACTGAAAGTTCCATAACATTGTACAAATGCCAAATTATAACAAAATTTAAAATTAATTAGACTGTTACTAAACTGCATGGAAGGATTTTTTTTTTCCTTTCAGTGTAGCAGAAATACCGGCTGCACAGTGCCGTGTATGATTTATTTATAGTCTGCTAATGAAGACATATCTAATCATCATAATTAATTGGTATTTTTGTGCTTTGGGGCCTAATCACAGAAACTTTCATATGTTGACTTAAACTGAACTTAGCCACGAGGCAAAAATTCACAGGAAAACTTGATTCTTTTTTTTGTTCAGGTTTGCTTCTCCATTGAGCTTGACTACTGTGTGCTAACTACAATTTAACTCTCAAAACACCAGCATACATTAAAGTGCTGTGAAAATTAGCTAGGGGACTGGGCAATTTGCAGGGATACCATTACATGACAACTGTTTTATATTTGGTGTGGGAATTTGCTTAAATCAAGCCTAATTTTAACCCTGCTTAATCAGTATCACATCATTAACATAATCCAGTCATTTTCATAATGATCCATACAATTTCGTAATGTTTCTTGCTGTTTCGTATGGTAAACTCATTTGTATGCACTATCTAAAATGTCCTGCAGCTTTGTAAATGTGCTGTTCACTTTAGGTTATACATTCATGCTATCTTTCTACATTTCCCATTACTCTTCTCTTTTGAGGAATAAGAGCTACATACCTATTCAGAACTTATTCCGTAGGTGACAAGGTAGAGTCTTGGCAATGATATTAGGAGAGACAATTTTCTATCATTTCAGTGTGCTGCATACCAGAGATAACTGCTTTGTCCTTCTGTTTTGAAAAAAATAATTTGCAAATAATATGAGTGTTTGATGCCATTGTTGACTATTTGGCAAGGAATGCTGGGACAGCTGATTCCTCCAAAAGTATTGGGATGTGGAGTCAATAGATATGTTTTATAAGTTGAAAGCGTGATTTGGTTTTACTTGCTGAAACTGGCTTTTATTGCAAATGACGGCAATTCCCTACAGTTCTTGAAGAATTAAACTTTGTTCCCTATTTTAAATAAACACATACATAGAAATATATAAAGTGCAACATAGAAATATATACATGTACATACATCACATATGGCTACACAGATATAAATTCATCTTATAATCTTCAGTCTTTTAAATATGACTGATGTATGTAATGTTTTATACCATTGAAATGGGTACTCCCATCTTCCTGAGTCATAAATGACTTGTGTATCTTGTGAAGACTTGTGGTCTTCATCACAGCAGCAGTAGCTCCTTCATTTTTACTTAAAATATCTATTCCAAAAACTAGCTGCAATAATCATCTTCTGTCTTGACAGATATTGGCTACAGGGCAAGGGAAACAATACTTTTACCAGTACGCATTATAACTGAGAAAGTAACAGATTGGTTTGTACTGTTTGCATTGAATCTAAAGTTATATAACTTTTATTAAAGATATCAACCTGTACAGGTTCTAAAAGTGAAAAATTTCAAAATAATTTTACTATGTTAGTTAAGTCTTATGTATACCAGCAGCCTTTGTCGACTTTTTTTCCACTTTCCAGAAATGACAATTTTATTTAATTTTCTTGACAATCTCTCAATATATATCTGACTTCTCTATTATGTTTCATTGATCTGAATTTGCAAGGATTTTGAGTGGTCTGGGGCACTGAATGATATTTTCCCAAGGATTTGTGATTGGCATGAGTTGTCTGCCTCCAAATACTTGGAAGCAATCTCGTTAGTTGTCAAAGACACTTTGTCCTTTTTTGAATGTTCATGAATATATTATCAGAAGCGGCATGCTGTGTAAGGAATCTGTCTCTCCTGGAAGTTGAACTGAAGACCCTTGTATCCCAAAGTGCCGACTTCACCAACTGAATGAAAGAAGAATATCCATTAGCTGTTAATTCTAGTAGCAGCAATTCTTGTGAACAGTTTCTAGGCTTCCAGACAAGGGAAAGGCCATTAAATACTTCCCTTACTTCCTGTAAAGTGCTTGAACTCAAGCGAACAAATACAAAGATATTCTAATACAATGCATAAATGACATGCATTCCATTCTGGCCTGTGCACTTTAAGGGTATCACATGAAGCTCAAGGAAGACTGTATCTTTATTTAGGTGCCAATATGAGGAAATTGTCTTTGCTGAGACTTAAACAACTGTGTTTTTCTGTGTTTTTTTTTTTTTTTTTTAATTAGGAAACAAATAACTTAATTTCTTCTATCCAAGGAAAAACACCTAACTATTTTTGAGAGTCCCATCGGAGTTCCAGAAAATAATTATTTGAAGCATTAAGTAACAGTGCTACTCCATTCTTCAAAAGGAGAAACGACAAAAGAATATGTGATTTAACTGAGCCTGCTAGGAAAACACACACACACACACAAACACACACACCCCCCAACAACAGGGACATAGTTAAAAGTAGCAACACTTATATCATCCTCTCAGTTTCCAGACATGAGCTGGTAAGGCCATTAATACTACAATTTATAACAGATGGCCGTTCTTACTTGGGCATACACATACATCATCAAATTTCCCTTTGAGTTTCACCCTCTCTAATTCCCACTGAAGTCAATAGGAGTTTCATCTGTATAAAGGAGAGCAGAAATGGACCTACAGGGATTTTTTTTCCCTTTGTCTTAAGTGACATATTGCTACATGTAGGGATTAACACAGAAAGAAAACTGTCACGGGAACCAACTCACAAAGAGTTTTGTTTTAATGCTTGTGAAATAGAAGTCCATTAATATTTAACTTTCCGAAGGTTAAAACCAAAAAGTCCTCTAATGAAACCAAGGGTGAATATGTTGTCCGCAGATGCTCTGTACCTACATTTCTGCCTCTGATGTCATACTCCTTGAGGATCCATAAGCAGCCAGGGTCAATTACCTATTTTGCTGTTCTTCAGCATACAAGGACAGTCAAATAGGGTGTATCTGTCTGGAAATCTGAGGAATTTATAATTTATGTGAGACTATTAGCAAATCCTCTGTTCTTCCTCTTTGTTTTTTATTGTCATACTTTAAAAAAAGAAAAAAGAAACAGACAAATGAACATGAAAAGCACAAAAGCCTTTTACAGCCTGAATAATGATCTATACTATAAGACGACATAACTTCAGCTTTAGATTGCCCTATAGAATGCTTTTGATTTTTAACTAGCACAGAGACACAGAAATAACTGCATTTTTTTATGCATAGATTACTTAGCCGCGTCATAAAGGCAGAAATATTCCCCTGTGCAATTTGATATATGATGATCTGGGCTGTAAACCTATTCTGACTAATCATGTTTATTCTGATTGACTGAGCTAATTGAAAACCAACACAGATATTCCCTGTAGGTGCATTTTTCTCTTATTATATTTGTATGATAATAAAAAAAGGATGTTTTCAATTCTCAAAAAAATAATTATCTTGGCTCTTCTTCACCTGCCAGAACAGATTGCTTGTCTGCTTGATATTAGCCAAACAGGTAAGCAATCTGTTTTTATTGCTTGACCATAGCAAATTTAACTATTAAAGGTCTAAGTATCTTTACGCAATGAGATGTTCAGTACACTAAGCCAATGTATGGATTCTGTTCCTGAACGACAATATATCTGCTTTAACACTGTTCTATGATCACAAAAATGGTTCTTATCCTTTTTCATCAGGACCACCAAGCATCTCATACAGTTAGCACTCTTACCTACATTTCCTTAGCTGTCAAGCATAAGCAGAAAGGCCTGGCAAAGCCATACGTCTCACTCATCTTTGTCTGTTATCCTGGTGTTTAATGGCAGCTATGCAACTATGCCAAAGAAGCGAGGAAAAAGCTTAAAATAATCTTTCATTAAAAATAATAAAAAAGCAGAAATGTTGACTGAAATATTATGCTTAACTCCCTAACTTGCACGATGACTGCTTCAGAAACCTCCTGACATTTCCCTCTTATTTATCAGAGACTACAGAACTGAGATTTCTTTACAGGAAAAATAAAAAATAAGGTGATCAGTTCTTCTTTGATCAGCTTACATGTATAATACAGAGGTGGATGAACTTCTGAATTTCAAAAACTGAGAGAAAATGAGCAGCAAAACTTTTGGACAGTTATCCAACACTTATCTGGATGCAATTTAAATTTATGTTGGAGATATTTCATGTGTAGTTTTCATGAAATCTATAGTACCTTTTCTTATTATTTTGATAAAATGTAGATATAGAAAGATGTTTAAAATTTTACAAGAGATTGCTGAAAATACAGTAGTAACTATGTAACTGTGGAAGGAGATATAACTCATGACATTTAAGCTAGCAAACTAATCAATGGATTAAAACTGTTTTCTCCAAGGAGAAATTAAGACAAGGAATATCTGCTGTGAAAGTCCCATATCATCCTCCAAAGAAAAGAGCCTACATCTATCCATTAATAACATTTCCATGACATGATATCCCCTTAAGTGCGTTAAAGTTGTGTCATGCCCAGTTGGCCAGACCATCTAGAGCCAAAAGAACAAATAAAAGCATAGGAAAGGTGTTGCTGAGATCAACAGTTATTTCATAGTCTCACAGCATTTTTGATACATCAAATCTTTCCTAGTTTCAGGTAAGCTGAACCCTTGAATTTCCATTCCATTACCTGTTGAGCTGGCTCCAATCTAGTACACTAAAAGTGAAACCCTAGATTATACTAGTGAATTTATGAGATTTAATTTAACTTCACATATGTTTAAAATATAGCCACTAAAATATGTTTATGAAGTCTAAGAACAAACATGGATACTTGTACTAACCAAGGAAGACAAATGTACACCTCTCAAATATTAATCTGAATTTTAATGAAAGATGAAAGAATTATTTTCCATACTATATCCTAGATTATAACCTCACATCTCAAATTTTGCAAGGTTTCTTTGTAAAAGATTCCCATAAATCTAAGTACCTGCAAGAACTCATGCAAGGAGTGTTCATGCACCTATCTTGAAAGCTTTTGAGGAGTTTTGGAATCATTCAGACATGGACCAGGAAAAATGTTCTGTAGCATAAAAGATCAGTAAAAAAGAAGAGAGCATTAACAGTAGCAAACAGTATAGTTTTTATTAATAGATCATAAATTATCCCATTTCACAAAAACAAAGAAATAGAACTCATAGAATTATCAGTATGAAAAGTCATCCCAGTCAAGCCTTCAGTGTGTACTGTTTAGCTTCAAAAAAATCATGATTGACAGCACCCGACTGTTTTCCAGTCCTTAGAAATGTTTTTCTTTACCTATATGTATCACAAAGAGATTTGAACCAAATAGTAGGATATTTTGAACACTAAAGAGAAAACAATTTCTATTGTTTGATGAAAAATGCAATTTTAAAGGATACCCAGTGACTCTTCCTATCAGCTCACTGCGTGCACATCTAAAACACGATTGATTCCGACACATCCTTTTTCAACCAGTTATTGGTGACAGAATCCTATGAATAAAAATCAGAAGCTATTTGTTGGTAGGCACATCACAATACATTATAAAGGAGGATGCGTTCAGTCCATGAAATAGTTTATTGGCTTCTTTCCTTGTGATTATGAGATAATGAGCAAATGTTCTCTTATCATAAACCATATTATTTTGTACTGGCTTGTTAAATAGACACTGCATTTGATCATGACCACCAGCAATACCACTAGCTGGCATGTTTTATTAGTTATAACGAGGAGCTGTATTCAAACAGACTATATAGCTCTTGAGAATTTTGTCCTGACTGGAAGGATACATTGTGCAACAAATGATTTTTTTTTCCCTTTATCTGTTGATGTGCTGTTGGTGATTTGGTCTATAATGTGTAGATTGCATTGTTTTTCTCATCTATAATGTAGTTATAAGGACAAAGCTAGTCACATTAGAGGATTCATCTGTCTTCTACCATTATTTATGTATTCTCTGCATCTTCTCTCTTGTACAGTCTTTCCAAAGATTAAAGAGCTGGCTAAACCAGTTCCGTCTATTTCCTCTATATTACCACAGTATTGCTGTTTCTTTTCTCACAAAAGAAATCATCTCTTGGGAAGGTATTTTATTCAACCAAACTATAGAAAATGTAAGGAAAATATGTGTCTGTGTAATGTGGATACCATCAACATCGGCTGAAAGATAATGCACAGAACTTTACAGACAGAAGTTAGTTGGTTGTTCAAACTTTTGGCTTAAGTTTTCGCTTCTGACACTTTCATATGTATAGTGTAGTTATCAGCTCAAATTCAACATGATTAAATTTTAAATGTCCATCCTTTCCTCCTCCTAAGAGATCTTCATTTCTTCATTTCTTGATCATGATGGACAAAGCCATCTTCATGCCCATGCAACCTCAGTTTAAATTCCATTTAGGTGTCATTAAAGGTCTTCTCATTCGGATTATGTTTCAGTGTTATAGGTCTTTTTCCTGTGTAAAATAAAAGTTGTTTCTCCTGGACCACAGGTTAAGTCTATCGTCCAGGACCTCCTCCTCCTCCAGGATTAAAAAGCAACCTTATTCAAGACTTACAAGGTGCTGCTGAAAGGAGTCCATCATTTTGACTTTGTTACTTATTGTTACTCATTTCCCTGCATCTGCCTACTGGCTCCATCTTTTCATTTTAATCAAGCAATGTTCTTCTGTCCACATTTCAGGACATCACTATCTATTTTACTAGTCTACCGAGAGCTGATTCTAAATTCTAATTTCTTTGATTCAAATATTTATCTGTGAATTTTAAATCTTTAATACATTATAAACAGTATGTTACATGACTTCTTCTGTGATATCCTCCATGGCTGAGGGACTCTTTATACAGACTGCTGTCAAATAACATCATTATACTCCTTCATCTGCCTCCTGAATGATCTCGCAATAGCTTGGCTATTTCTATCATATTTGCTCTTTCCTTAAAAATTCTTCATCTACTTGAATGAATCTATTTTTTCTTGTTCTATTGTCTGAATGGAAGTTGACTGGAATAAATTCTTCCCTAGAGTATAAAACTCCTTTTCGCTCTCTAAGTGTGCATGTTGTCTAGTACAATAGTTGCCTAGTACAACTGCTGGACAGACAAAGATTGACAAGATGATGACTGGATCATGAAAACTGCATCGCTTCCACTGTCCATACAGAAGATCATTGAGGCATTAGTGACCTAAACACTCTGAATTTTGAATCACTGAAATCAGGCAAAAGTACACTGTGGTTCTAAGGGAGGCTCACCAAACAGCTAACATTCACAGTACATCAACAGAAGCATTTTCCTTTTTGCCAAGGAGTGTGAACCTCTGGTAATATGGACCATCATTTTAACAGAAGAAGTATTTTTTACTTCTCCATAGGACTTCTTAAGAAATCCTTTTGCTTATTATAAAGCTAAAGATTCAGATATGCTTTCTATGACCTTCAAAGAAGACATCTAACTCTCTTCTTGCACACAATCCACTGAGATCAATTTTCAGAATCTTCTGAATGTCAAAAATGTATCAGGTTCTTTTTTTTTTTTTTTTTTTTTTTTTTTTTAGGCAAAGAGGCTGTGACAGAAGGTAAAAAGGAGCACCCTAGGAAGGTAATTCAGTTATGTGCAAAGAACCACTTTATCTTTCTGAAAAAGCAGATAAGGTTCCTAGCAGGAGAGGACCACATACTCAACGAGCCTTATGGGCACATGCAACATCTCATAGCACCAGAAAACGTCTTGATGAACTGGAATATGCTGTTCTGGTAATTATAACAAAATTTTAATTAAAATACACTCCTTCATATATAAACCATCTGATGTGAATCCCCTGGAATGGTTCTGTCATTTTTTCCAATCTATTTAGGCTCTAATATTTCAAACTTAAAGTATACCTAATTATAGACAGAATATAAATATACAGGAATGGTGAGTTGATTCTGATCACATCAGCTCTCACACAGAATCTTGTAAGATTTGCCTTCAAAACTTTCCAAAGCATAAAGCCTGATATATTCTCTTATCTTTATGTGAAAATCTCTAGAGTACAGAACTCTGTGTCTACTGTTGTACTTTGGTAAGTTTTTTGTCTGAACTTGTCAGCACACTACCTGTCGACCCATTAGTTACTCCCTGAGATACATTTCTTCCTCTTTCCTAATTTAGACTATGTCTTACCTTGTACACATAACTAAGATATCCAGGCTGTCAGAGGAAAACTTTCTTGAAAACAAATTCTTTTATGGAGACCTTCTAAAGACAAACATATATATTTCCATACCTTGGAAATCTAAGAAGTTTACAAAACTGGTTCAGTGTTGATTTTGAGTCATTTTTTCCTAAACATCTTAATGCTCTATGAAAAAGAAGTGGAAGCCATTTAAAAGGCTGTTACACACACACACATGGTATTGGTCAGACAACCTTTGTACAAACTGTGTGAACCAAAGTAGGTATATACCGTTTAAAATTATATATTCAAATTCTTTTTTGGGCAGAGAAGGAAATAGCATAGAAAATCCCTCTCTCCAGTGTCTTAATACCATTTCATATTTCATTGATATTGGTAGTGCATAATTAAGACCATGTGAATGAATGTATTCTGTATTCTCCCCTGTACCCCTTTGTCCCCCATTACATACAAGAAAAACAAAACAAAACTTGTTCCATGAATGCTTCCATGATTGCCAATTTCTTCCTTTCCTGTGGAGGTTGTCTCAAGTCAAGCAAACATCAGAACTGTTGGCTTTTCTTTAGGAAATCATTTTCTTTCTTTTTTTCTTTTCTTTTTTTTTTTTTATTCAGTCACCTGTTTTCACAAAGCTTCTGAGTCTCGCTGTCTTTGAGATATCCACCTATCAAAGTCAATTAAAATTTTCCAATAACTTCAAAAGCCACTGCTGAAAATAGACCCATGTATACCTCCACATGCACATGCACATGAATGCAGACTCACAATACAGTCACAGTAACCTTATTTATTTAACAGACAAACAGATAAATCCAGAAAATTCTGAAATATACAGTTAAATAATTCCATATTGTATAAGGTTTTTACACCAGTTATATTTGGTCACCAGGAAATTTGCCATGTAAGTAAGGTAGAGAGCACTGAAAAGTGAGCAAAGCATTTATCAATGAAAGGCTTAACAGAAAAGAAGGAAATAAAAATAGATTAAATTAAATGCCACATTGACAATAGAATGCTTACCTCATGTGCAAAAGCACAATTAAGTGTAGAAGCAAAGTCTAGTTCCATAAAGAGCTATCCATAATCATATACAATTGGCACATCTTTATTCCTATTACAAAAAGAACAAATGAGAACATAAAGCAATATTAGTCTTATAGAAGTGAGTTCCTAATTAATTCTTCATTCAAATACTAAGCTTCTCAATCTCTTCTTCCTCTGTCATTTCACAAGGATGGATCATTAAAACAATCTGACAACATCATATGCAAAACATTTGTCTCCTGCCTGTTCTCCACAATAATAGACTGGTTACAACACATCAGCTCCTAGTTAAGAAAGTCGTCTGAATAGTGTAAGGCATATAAAGAAAAATAATGCATTCTTTTGTTCTCAAAATAAAGAAATTGCACTTTTTTTCTACATGTCAGAAATAAATCAATCCTTATTTCTCATTGAACTGAAACATATGACCAGAGAGTGACAACATGAGTATCTACTAATATGATCTGGAATATTCTTGGTGGAAGAAATATAAAGAGAAATCAAAAGGTTTGCCTCTCTTGTTAAAGGATGACCCTTTTTTTTTTCCTAAGAATCCGGAGAAATTGGGAGATTTTCTCACTGATGCTTTTCACTTGTTTTTTTCAATTTTTTTACCTCTTCGAGGTAAGAAGGTACACTACATAGCTCACTACAATCCAAACATCATTTGAGCTTCTGTTTACATACCCAAATCTGCTTAAAATAGCTGTACTAGAGATGGGTAACAGTGTATAAAATGGGAATAAACAGACGTGGATGGCTGTAAAATCTTTTAGAGTTAATGCTAGCTTGAAAATCATCCCAAGGCTGAATGATATGGTGCTGCAGCATATCTCATCAGTGCACTAAGGTGCTTATAAAATCAAATACTGAGGACGTGATATCGCTGTAACGTCAATGGGTATTTCTGGTACCTGTATCTACTTTGAGTTACATAGTTTAGAAGCCTGGATTATGGGGACTTTTACATCTGTGTTTTGAAACTGAATCCATATCTGGTTGTTTTTTGGTCCACTGCGTCCATTTAACAATCTCTCTCTTTTCATTTCCTCACTTAACACAGACAGATTCTGTTACCAGGAATCTCAGGATAGACATTAAGGCTTATGTACATGTGTATTATTCTCCAAACTCTTCAGGTAAGGGTTAAAATAGGTGGACAGGGGTGGATTAGAGATACCAACCTGCCTGTTACGTGTTTGCATGTGCAGGAGACTTCCGTTTCCAGTACCAACAATCCCTGCTTCTCGTAAATTCTCAACCTTGACCAAAAACAAGTCTAAGGGTTGAGAAATATCTTTTCTATTCTTAAACACAAGAGGACTTTCGAGTTATGGCCTCTAAGAAATGAGAGTATATTATGGAGAAATACAGAAAAGGACCTGGGGGTGGAGATTAGAGAGCAGTGGCCAGTGAATGATGCATCCGTAACACCTACTTTAACCTGGGACGTTAGATGCAGCTACAAAGGGGATTGAACAGACAATTATGTATCGTAATGCTCTGTGACAGGCTGCCTTTTCCCTCACATTTCTGCTTTAGGAATTAGTGAATTTGGCTCATTGGAATTACATCCGTAATGGACTGAAGTAACTCAGTGGTAAATTAGGCCACCTATACACAATTATATGAGCACTAAGCCAAATCCATCACTGTGGTCCACCTGCTTTGCACAACATTAGTAATGCAAAGCAGGCTAGACTCTGGCCTCCCAGCCAGCTAAGCTAGTTTTACAGCATATTTCATCACTGGAGTGCTTCACAGCAAACAGAACATATCAGTGATTCCAGCATATTGCATACCAAGCCAACTGAGTAGAGTGTGGAAATAATTTCTAGAATGTAATTCAGGTAAATTAGAAAAGAAAACAAGATAACTTCTAATGTTAATTAATATGTATGTCTTAAACAGTTCAATACAATTTTTCATTACCATCTAAAAAAGGAATTTAATACCTACTCAGTCAATCAGACATTCTCCTCCAAAACTGTAATTTCCCTAGCTATCTATAGTATATATAACTTCTGCTTATAGCTTGCTTACAGGTGTATTCTTTGTATCTTCTAAATAAAATAAATGATTCATTCTGAGCATCTACTATTAATGTTTTATAAAAAGCAAATGAGGTTCAAACCTTTCATTTCATTTACTTCCTAAAATATTCCAAAATTAAATAATTTTTTTAAGTATTTTTTTTTCTAGAAATAGTTTATGGTAAACAAAACAGGAATGTATTTATTTTCACCTCTCCTCATGCCAAGAGACATGATGACGCATTGCTTTAGAGATGCATCTGTCATATTGAACTACATAAAGTGACATGATACAATGTGACATGCTGATGAACAGTGTGTACATATTTCAATATATCATTCAAGACTGGGAATAATAAGAAGGAAAGTCCCAGATTTAAAAGGAATAGAGACCTTTAGATTCAGTTTTATTACTTCTATCCAGAAACTAGAGATTGCCTGAGAAAATGTCCCTTAATTGCAGCACTCCATCTGCTAATGTCTTGTTAATCACATAGGAAATAATTGTTTTCTTAGTATGAGTTATTAGGTCAGCTACCAAAATATCCACCATACCTAGTAGGTAGAAAAGCTTTTTCAAAGGTTATTGAATTTTGTTCTGGCTCTGTGTGGTATCCAGTTGTGACTAAGGTAGGCAGAAAGAAAAGGTAAATTTATGTCTCAAGAGAAAATTATAAAGAATTTTTGCTGATGACTGTTGCTTACGAGAATGTATTTTAGTAAAGTAGTTATTGCATTGTGCTATTACTGGACTGTGTTATACTTATCATATATGTGGGAGTTTGGATGCAGAAGGAATACAATACTGGTTCTTTAGGAAAAAAATGTTTATTCACTTCTAAATTAGTGGAGCTCATTGGTTGTATACAAGGTAAAAGCATACTAGGAGTGAAAAGATCTGTTATACAATGCAACTTTGAGAAGCAAAGTTCCTTTCATGTTTATTTATTTATTAGGTTTTAGTAGTTAAACAGTACAGTTAGTTAGTTACAGGATAGAAAATATAAAACATCATGGGATATGGTTGCAAGATGCAAAATGTCTTTGAAAAATGGAAAAAGTTGAAAAAAATAAAGGAATTTTGTCTTAAATGTTGCAGGAGCTGTGAATGAAAAGTTTTTTGTCTCTATGTTGACGGGATTTTAAAAGGAAGAACAAAGAACAGAAGATAATCTCTAGGGTGTCTCCATATGCTTGTATGTTTGACTCTGCCTCTGAATCCATGGGTCATCCCATCTTTCACTTGTCAGTGAAAGCCAGCCTTTCTGGATAAGCTTGAAGCTTCTGTCCTATATAGAGCATGATAACAAGAACTGAAGAAAATCAGGCCACTCAAAGATGGTGTTGCTGCAGTCTGTTGACTTGAGCCTACTCCTTGTACCAAAGCCAAATACTATGTTGATATGTCCCAGAGAAACCTCATCATTTATCTTCACTGGTTTAAAACTGAATTGTCTTCTATAACTGCTTCAGATTAGTATAGCTCAGGCTTACTAAAAAGAAAAGAGACCACATAGAAAGTTTTAAGATTGTTATAATGAGAGCAAGCATTAAGCTTTCACGATACCCTACTGAAGATATGGAAGAGTTTTCCTTCGCTGTAAATCACTGATGCACAGTGATTAGGAACAACATATGGAAAGGAAATAACTTACAGCTTTATTTGCTTTCTCTCTTCTCCATCGTCTCTAAATATTAGTTCTGTAGCCTCTGGTGCTGGCAAGATGCTTTGAACTGCATTCTCAAAGCCAAAATATATATATAAAAAAATCAAGTACATGATTCTCCTCTTCAGTTCAAATTCCCTCCATGGGAGTGAAATCCCAGCCCTGTGGAAGTTATTGAAAAAACTTTTGCTGACCATGCTGAGGCCAAGATTTCTTTCTTGGTTTAAAAAATATGTCAAGATTTGCTTCGAACTACTGCACTGATTTCTTTTTATAGCGCTATATATTCACTCCATTCACTAAAGCCTGCCTCCCCTTAGTCCCTTATTATGTGAGATACCACTGAAAAGTAACAGTACACTATCGTATATATAACTTCTGTTTTCCAGTTCCTAAATTCATAGAGTTGATTTAAATGATGTTGCAGGTGACACAAAGCAGCACAAAATTTGACTCATTCTAAAAATGGACCTGAAATCAGTGAAAAGCATGTGGAATGGTGCTGGCTTTGAAGAATAGATTATTATCAATAATTATGGTGCCTGTGATGAGTACTTTGACTTTTACAGTTCCCTGTAATTTACATGATTTAGGTATATAAAAGGGCGAGAAAGCAAACAAGAGCTTCAGCCTATTTGTGGGGGAAAAGAAAGAAAAAAAAAAAAAAAAAAAAAAGGAGTGGAACCAAAGTTCCATTTCTCAAAAGAGCAACTAGATAGACTGCATTTTAGAGCCATCAACACTATCAGCATTTAAAAGACAACAAGAGGGTGAGAGTAAAAATAATGTGATAAAACAATTCACAACTAATATCAGGAAAAATGAAATTTCAACATCGCTGTCACTCTGCTGACTGAGTTGACGAGCTGAGCTGAGGTAGGGCTTTTTAAAGCTGTGATTGGCCTGCCAGCATGGATTTGTGTTGTCATGCTGAGGGCCTCTCTAATAGCCCAGAGGTAGCAGGTGGCTGCTGACTTACAGAGGCTTGCATCTATTTTATTATTTGTTGGCTCTTTTATCCCTGACAGATTCAAACACAAATAAATTCAATCAAGAACCTGTACCTTTCTATGATTCCATTTGGTACCTGAAGCTGGCTGCAGCAGATTTCTGAAATAGCATAACAACAGCCCCAGTGACTCGGCTAGAAGTAAACAAGATGTTTTAGGTCCATAGTGGTGGTGACCGGGCATCTGAAGCAAAGAAGAAATGAAATCCAAGTTTCTCATGGAGCTTGCTCTGCAGACAAACAGTGCACTTTAAGACAGAGGCCTCAACTAAATTTTCCTCAGAAGTCAAACTGTGAAAAGTACAACAAAGTATTGTTTTGAATAAGAAATGAATGAAGGTATTTTGAAAAGTGTACTCAAAAGCATGAAGTGCAGAGGGCAGAAGTATAATGACTTGGTACAAGGTGGTCATGCTTTAAGTGTGTTCCTGAGTTCCCATATTCCTCACAATACACTTGCTAAAAGTGGCTTTAAATCACTAGAAGATACTAAGAGATCATATCAGCCAAATCAGTGGTGAAAAGCAGATATCCACAAATATACTGTGCTTTCAATGATCCAAAGGAGACGAGCGTTATTATTTGCTAATTCTGAGTTTATCTTGAAAGTTGATGCCTCAGTTACCCAGGGCTTTCCCCTACCATTCAGGTCTCTCTGATCTTGCTCTTTGAGTGAGTGCTGCACTTCTCTGAGGCCCAGGTTACCCTGTTACAAAAACTGAAGCCTGATGAAAACTAAAGTTCTTTTAAAAGTTGGGTGTGGTGGCTGTTTGCTTTCCGGATATTTTAACTGACACCAGCAACTCATTGTAATGAAGCACCTCCAGAACAGGTTTATTGCAAAAGTGAGATTTGACCGTACATGATATAACACGTGTCCTGTGGAGGTAAATGTCCTTCAATATGAAGAAAATAGACTAGTAACTACAGCTACACGTCTGTAAGCTTTCTTCTACTTGTCCTCCTCACAAAGATTTTTGAGGAATATTTTTCTAACAATAGCTTATCAATGTAAAGTTCTCCCTCTATTCCCATTTATGTTTCGCTTGAATTATAGTGCAATGTATACTTAAAGCAGATGTGCATTTTTCAGGAAGTGTCTGCTTGATCTGTGTGAAGCCATTTGTCTGAGCTGAGAAGCTTTAAATGTTCTAGAAAGGGACATTTCAGATGAAATGACCTTGCTAGCTTTTATCCATGAAGCAGTATTCCAAATTCCTATTCAGTTATTTGATTTAATTGAAGAATCGCTCTTCTCTTCCCTCAAAGGAAAGGAGCAAACTTTGAGGTAGAACATGGGCATTTGGCCATGCTGCCCCTGGCCCTCCCTGGTCTTCCCTTTTCTCCCTTCTCCCTCAGCGAAGAGTAGGAATGATGTTAGAACATTCAGAGCGTTTCACTACCTTCTCCTGCTGCAGTAAATCTTTCCATTTCTCTCAAAGTCAAGCTCAGCAAATCAGGACAGATGGAAGCAGTGCAAACTAGCAGAAGCAAAAGTGTGAGTCAAAAGGTAAAAACATTCAGACGTGCTAGGTCAGACACAACACAAAAACTGGAAGTGAAAAATTTCCTGTTCAATGATCCAGCCCCCGGGATTCAATTGCAAAAGTCCCAAGAGCTGTTTATCTTTCTCATGAGTCTCCGAATACATAAAGTACCTTAAAATTTTGCTGCAACTTTTTTCTATTTCTTATTTCAGTACATCGACCATTGTTTATATGTCTGCTGTAATCAAAACATCTGTAAGTCTTAGTGCCTTGCATCTTTTGCCATATTATTTTTCTATATATATTTTCCCTAATTTGTGATGAAGGCTGCCAAGTTTTGTCTGCCTGCAGAGATTCAAACTGTGATGTCCCTGCATCAGGTCATGAGTCAGCACTTCTCCATGCCACCAAACCTTCCTGTATAAAAAATAAAGTTTCATATAATTCTGAATTAAACAGTAGAAACTCCTGGACAGATATTTTATGTCCTGAAAATTACATTTTTGAATTCATTTTTTTCTGTGGGTGTGCCTAGTGGTGTGTGTGTGGGGGGTGGTGGTGGATGGGATGGTGTGGATGCATTTACTGGTACTGGTACTTTTAATCTTAAGTAGAAGATGAATAAAATGAAAATGATAAAAGTATAGGTAAATGCATGCTGTGATAACTTCTTTTTAGCCTTTTATACAGTAAAATAAAAAGGACATTTAATGATATTGAATCATATCAAATTCAAAATTAAAATTCAAAGTTATTTAATGAAAATGTATTTCCAAATAGCATCAGCTAAAGACTCTTGAACGTATTAACACATTATAAGGTAAAGATCGTAAAGAGATCATAAAGGGATTTGAAAATAGTAAATGAAATTATATATAAAAAGACACATTTTAACTAGTGCATAAGGATAAATCTTTGTAGTCACATGATAACAATAAATTTAATATCAGTAATGAATATTTTGTGAAAGTGTGTGAACTCTGATAACCAAACCACAAACCAACCTTCATCCAACAGCTGGAGGGCAGGTTGGCACCTATGTGGTCCTCGTTCATTTTTTTTGTTTGTTTTTTGTGTTAGTCCTGCAAACTAGCAGGTACTACGCAGAGAAAGGCTCCAGGAGAAGACTCACCTGTGGTCTGAGTGGTAATTTGTATTCGTAAGTAAATGCAAGCATATGGTGGCACAAAACGTAAGTTCAGCCAATTTAAACTCCATTTAGGATCCAAGGACAGGTTATACAGTAGATGCTAAGCAGGTTTATGCTGTTCTTTTCAGAGAGATTTTCAGCACTGACAAAGGACTAGCAGCTGAGGACCATTGATTGTACTCTATATGTTTCTTCCTTCAGATCTAAATATGCCATAAGCAGTGAGGAACAGGAATGGATGGTGAAGGAGCAAATATCTGGATTTTGTGCCATTTTTTCTTGACTGGTATCCATTGGAGGCAATTCCTTTTCCTATCAGCTGTTTTGTGACTTATTTATCCAAAACAAACAAACAAAAAAACAAAAGTAATGTATAAAATTATCAATTCATTGATGCAGGCAGGCATATGTCATCAAAAATGACCAACTGGAAAATATAAGAGGAAATGGGATTTCATCGGTTAAAAGGAAGAATCAGAATTGACAGGATAAAGCCTTCAAGTTTATTAATGACTACTTTGAATATGCAAATAGCCTGGTTCACAATGGGGAAAACAAAAAGTAAAAACATTAAATTTCAGAAAGAAAGATCTACTTCAGGCAACAGTAGGAAATAAAAGAGATAATTGTTACAGAATACCTTGAGAAGCTTCTGAGATCTTTCAGAACAAATGAGAGAAAACACATCTGTCTGGGAAAGGACAAGCTAATTTGTAGTGGTCCTTGTAAATACAATCATACTATAATCTGGATGACTCTAGAGTCTTCAAATGTTTCCAGGTGCTTTGTGCCTAAACATTTAGTTATAGAATGCTGCCTAAGAGCAAAGGAGAGTGGAGGTTGATATTTCAGTAAATATATGATTGAAGTGACTGAGGTTCAGTCCCTAGACTTACGTAACTTTGGTTCATTGACTCAGCTTTGAACCTCAGATTCATATCTACGTAAAGGAGATGATGCATCCATATCTCACAAAAGCAGAGTGAACATAAAATTTGTCCAGCAATGTGTAAGTTAGCTAGATATTAACATAATGTACGTCTTGGAAGGCCTAGGAATCAAGTGCTTAGTCACTGAGTCACAGTGAGTCATATCCTTGAGTTCAGTAGCACTCCGTTTATCATAAGTAAAAATATAACCCAGTTAACTTGTTAATGTTTCTATACACATCTTGGTAAATTGTATTTGTTAACTACTATAAAATGAAGGCAGTATATACATCAATCACCTTCAGTAAGATAAATTCAGACAGATGTCTTACATATATACGCATAGAAGAGTGTACTTGATGTCCCTGTAATGAGACAGTTGCAGAACTCTCACCCTGTAACAAATTCAAATGTGGTGTCCATTTTATTTTTATTTTTTTGACAAATAACTACTTAGTTTTCCAACATCATAAATATTTAGGTTGAGATGAGCAGATGGGATCAAGTGTAAAGGCAGACTGTATGAGAAGCTTTCTAAAACATAATCATGTCTTTTAGAGGCACTTTTTTACAGTTCTTTTATAATGGCAAAAGCAATCACCTCAACATAATGTAGAAGCTTTCGCTGCTAAAGTAAATTCTATTTGAAGCAGTGGCATAAGCTTTATCACTGAAGGGAATTTATATCTTTCTGAAGAAAAGTTGCCTGGAAGATTTGCTTGTGACATCCTACATGTTTTCCAGGTAGACATTTCCCAAGAACCAAATTCAATGCTGCAGATCCATTTCTAATTTAAGAGACAGTAGCGTGTATAGGTCCTTCATACACATATGCTACTTTTTTTCTATACTGCTATATTCACAGAAGATCATTCATCCCTGTTTGTACCTGAAAAACCCGCATTTAGTTCTGCATTTAGCCTGTTTGCATATGAATACTAGTTCTTGCTTAATCAAACTCTGGGAGTCTGGTGGCTTATCAAACTTACCAAACAGGTTTGCCACATCTGATTTATTAAATTTGTACTATTAAAAAGAAAATTACACTTAAAAAATCATTACTTGAGTTGAAAATACAGGTTTCAAGTTGTTCAGTAGAAAAGCCAGACACTATGAGTCAGATGGTGTGTGCAATGCTTTAATTTCTCTAATAAGACAGCGTAATGGCCCATTATTGTTTTTACATGCCACCTTACTGTGCTCTTTGAACAAATTTTCTGTCAAATTTTCTTTTAGCCTCCATATATTTCATTTGTATTGACCCTAGGCCCTTTCAAAACATTATGTTAGAGAAATGTTGAAGTGTTTCACTAAAAGTGTTCAAAGCCATTTAGAGCCTTCCAGTAAACATGTACTTATTCTGCTGTCCATTAGAGATATTATATGAAAGAATACAAATATGAATATGAATATGAATGTATTATACGTGTGTGCATATATATATATATATACACACATCGACAAAGAAATGGTAGAATTCTAAATGCTTATTATTAAAATATATATATATACAAAAGCACTTCAAAAATTTCCAGTAAAGCACATAGATAGACTAGCTAGATCAAAAGTAGCTTCTGCAGCTGATAGTCCTTGTACCTTTTACAGTTTGCTTCGTGTTTAGAAGGTATTTCCGTTAATATTTGCAAATCAAAATAATAATCAAAAGTCTTATAAAAGTCCTCTCATTTACTCCATCTTAGAACCAGTCAGGTCTGTCCCTCAGACTAACACATCAAGATAGTCTCCAAGGACTTTTGTTCTTCTGAGTGTTAGGAAGCAGTTTCCTAATTTTCATTCAAAATTTATGCATGGACACTTTATGCTTGTTTATTCTTATGCACATGTTAGCTTTTAGCTCAAATAGCTCTTCACCTTTCTCTGGCTGCTTTTATCCTGATATGTTTATTGACTGAAGTCCTGCCCCTTCTCAGTCATTGTTTTGCTAAGCTAAGAAAACCATGAGCTTGCAGTCCCTTCTCAAGAAGGATTTTTCTCTTCTCTAGTCATACTTAATAGCTCTTTTCCAAATTTGAATTCGATTTGGAAGTCCAGAATATAACACCAGAATTATATGCAGTATTTGAAGTTAGAGCTTCAACATATTTTGTTCAATGGTATCTTTTATCTTCTAAAATATTTCTCTAGTATAAGGTTTCCTTATTGTTCTTCTCAAACACATATAAAGAATCGTTTTGTACTTTGTGTTCAAAATACAAAACTTCAGAGAGAAAATGAGCCTAAATGTTTTCAAGAGTCACGAATGATTTTGAAAAGAGGAAGAAGGAGAAACTATTGTGTTTCTCCTACTACAATGTATTAAATCATTTTTAAAGATTTTTGGGACATTTGAGGTATTGTGAATAAAGGTGCTACATGAATGCCTGTGATTATCATTAGTGGAAAACAAATGCTAATTGCAGATTGATCAATAAAGGTAGAGACTGATGACTGAGGGAAATGCATAATTAATTGCAGTGCATAGCGAAGAAGTTATAGGAAGGAGAAGAGAGCTATGACAAGATCATGCAGTTATATAAAATAAGTATTACATAACTTAGAACTTTTAAAGTCTTTCAAAGTATTAGGAATACAAATACATGCTTTCTGTTTAAAACTTTTTAGTCAAAAAGTGCTAAAGTGCTGCTAATGATATTTTGGAGGAAATTTTACTTTTCAATTTTCTATTTTGAAATAGAAATTGAGAGCTGGAGAGGGATAGGGAAATGGTTTTATTTTTAGTATTTCAGGTCCTGTTCATCACATTTTTCTTATTGTTAGCTTCATCTTTCTTCTCATATTTTAGCCGATACAAAGCAGAAAAAACAAAGAAAAAAAGCAAAAAGAAAATATTCTCACCAAAACTCCCAAATTTTTATATTTTTACTTTTTTTGCAGTGATTTTGATTATAAAATGACTATGTATTTTAATGAGAAATTTTAAGTTCAGTTGATCTGAAAAAAAAAAAAAAAAGAAAGAAAAGTGCTTCCTTGCTTCCTTTTACTATCTTTAACATCTACCAGCTTGGTTGTCCACACCTATATACCTCCTAATTCTCTGGAGTACAAAATTTCATACCACTTCCTGTTGCTCTAAAATACAAACCAAGCAAACAAACAAAAAGAAAACATAAAAAGTTGCTAGAATTGGAATGAGATTTTTGACTTTCATTTCAATTTAATCGCAGCTTTGATTTGTGTTAATACTGATAGGTCACTCACTGGGCCAGATCATATTTGTGCAGAGACATTAGGTACATACAGGCTGGGAGAGGTAAGGAAGGGAGATGTACTCAGAGCAAAGAAAAATCACAACCCTGGTCAGTGTAAAAGGAGAAGGGGGTGAGGGGGTTATTACTGAGAAGACTTTTTATAGGCAGCAAAAAGAAGGAGTATGACTTAAACCGCAGAAGCACAATTAGGTGATTTTGCAATGTTTTGGGGAAGTGCTAGCAGCAGAGACTATCATAGAACTATATGTTTTTACACACATGCTTTCCAGAAGTTGTGGTAAAAAGGACTAGTGGTATTTTGTAGTCTTCCAGGATTTAGAAAAGTAACTTTATTTTGGCACATACAATCAATAGGACTTACACTGCAGTCTATGTACAGTTTTGCTACCCATATTAAAAAAAAATGCTAGAATGAAATGGATACAATATACTCCTGTTGTATCCTCTCCAAAGAGACAACAGAGAATGACAAAATGATAAAATTAAAATATATTTGATCTGATTTTGAATTTATCTCTCCTTTGAGTTGTGGTTTGTATTAGCAGACCTCTAGAGTTGCTCCTAACATAAATTATTCTATGATTCTATGATAATGATATTTTTATAAAATAATAGGAGCCAGAGGGCAAAACAACAGCTATTTGACACATTCAAACAAGAAAGTAGACACGTTTTTCATGTGAAGAGAACTAGATATCAGAAAAAGAAAGAATAAAAATGCTGTGAAGAGAAGTGCTGGTTTCTCCTTCTTTTGATACCTTGATTCAAAGCTGCATGCACTCTTGCAAAGCACAAGGCCTTCTTTAGTCATATACAAGTGACTGGGCTCTATACAAGGATAACTAGATGAAATGCAATGTCCTGTGGTGCAGAGGGGGTCAAAGTAGTGAGTTAATAGTCTCCTCTGTGTTTTTACTCCATGCATATTTGAGTTGTATTAATCTCATTCTGCCTGATACTGATAAAGTCTATTTTTAAACATGTTCCTTCCTCAAAACTGTTTTGTTTCATCTGTCATGATCTAAAATAATTCTCTATTAAATGATAGATTGCACAAGGAGATAGCACCGTCTCATGATTTCATTTGATGGGACTATATGTATGAGAAGGTTCAGTTCCTGAGGGAAATACTCAATTGTGAGGATTAAGAGTTGAATGATACCTTAACCTGGCCTTTAATTTTGGGCCCAAAAGTAAGTGCAGAAGCAAGACTGACACAACTAATTGTGTGTGAATGAACTTCTTTCAGATCTCAGATACCTAATTATATATAATATAAAAATCTTTTCATATGTATTGGAGTCACACACTAACTTCTTATTTCTTTCTACATGCAATTTAACATGCAAAGAAAAGACTATAGAGAAGATTTTTTTTTCTGTTGTGTTTTCTTTTTCATTTACCTTAAGAATAAAGGGAAATTAAAAATAAAATACTGATTTCTCAGATAGTTAAAGCTGAATATGCTAGTTTAGGGCCTCAAAGCTGCCTAAAGGGATATCAACTCCTGTTTTCTATTAATTTTAAGGTAAACAACAGCTCAGTCTCCCTTTTTAAGGAATGCTGTATCTTAATCAGCACATCAAAACACCATCTCTTCTGGATAGCTTTGTTAAATATAACCACTTTCTTATCTTCCCTTCTTATTCTTTTTCATCATGTAATGGCCTGCTAATGTGCTAAATACCTTCATCATTGAGTTGAGTCTAGATAATAATTAACAGACTGATAAAACTTTCTGATCAGTGTTTAAATAATTTAAAAATGATTACACATAAGGGAATTTCTTTTTGTACAATATAACAGAAAATAACTCTAGGTGCTAGCAAGCTGCCCTTTAGGACCAGAAATATTCGTGAATTCTAAGTGTAAAACTATTAACTAGATGATCCTTGATCCCTGTCAGGAGCTGCCATGCACAGCCCAGCGGTTGCATGCTCTTCCCCCTGTGGGAACCACAGTCTTAAGAAGATTACACTACACAAATAACAATCAGCTCAGATAGAGGACGAACCAGGAGAGAGTCCATTAAACCTTTCACATCATTACAAGCCTCATTGTTTTGCAGATGAGCGACATAAAGCAGAACATATGCATGAGGCCTCTTACTGACTCTCTGGATACCAGGGATTTCAACTATCTGAACCGAGCTGATTGCTGGTAAATGAATAAATAACCTTGAGATAATCCTTCCTTTTTGCCAGAAAGGTGCCACATTTAAATAGCAGATAATGAAAAAAAAATGTTCTGTTTTGCTTGATTGTATTTTTTAGTTCTCTGTTTCCTATGTACTATTTATGTACTAATTGCTATGGTCACTGCTTTTTGCCATCTGTTCATATTAGGAGGTGAAATGGCATTTTAGAAGGAATCTTATTAAGCAGGAAAAAAAAAAAGACTTTGTAAGTAGTCTTCATGCAGTATCTGATTTAAGGCACAGACCATCTCTGGAAAACTTATTTTTCATAGGGACCTGGAGTCCTGAAGTTATCAATTTCCATGACTGTATGTCACAACAAGTGGATAAAAGGTGATTTATTCAAAATTTAACTGGCTGGTTTATCTTTGTAATGTGCCCCTACAAAAGCTATTTTTCATTTTCTGTCCAAGTGACTAAGTTGATCATATTTCATTTATGCATATTTAATATTCATTTTCATGTAATGATTTTTTTCATTATTATTTTCCCCAAATGTCAAAATACTGACTTGTTTATTTGATTTTTGAGTTATTGCTATAATACTAAGAAACTCTAATTATAGATCAGAACATCAGTATGCTAGTCATTTAGGTGTCTCATTTAATGACAAGGTGCATACATGCAATAGCTTACTTAGTACCAGAGTTCCTCCTTAAAGAAAAAATAAAGGGCAGAAAGCAGAAAAAATAGCAGAAAAAAATAATCCATAAGGCCCCACAGCTTTTTCAGGTATATGTTACTATACTTAACAAAAGGGTTATATAATATTTTTCCAATCTAGTATAAATGAAGTAACTAAAATAAGTAAGGAATCAAGAGATTCTTGGTGTGCTACAATGTGGAAGACATTGATGTCTATTACTTTTTGTTTATTCGATCACATAAACACTTGTTAATTTAATAGTCTTTTTCTAACACTGCATGTATTAGTCTATTACATCATTATTAATGATCCTAGTTAGTATTTATTATTGATACTTATATTTTGCATTTATATGCCCTTGTTCTCTGAAGGATGGCAAAATATTGGACAATGCAAGGCTTTTTTGTGTGTCTTCTCAGGTTTGAATGAAAGTACCCTTGATTTGAATTTTGATCCTAATGGTTTAGGTTCTCTTAATGAAGCTCTCTGACTTTAACTGAACTGCAAGTAGACTCAAAGAGCATTACTAGTGACTCCTAATTCAGGATCCGGGACTTCCAATGCAATAAATGAGATGTGAATGAGGCTCACTGTTTGTGTATGTTTAATGAAAAGGGAGAAAAAAAAGTCTCACACTGTGTATGTGCATGAAATTCTTCACAGGTTTTACATACTCACTGATTTTTATACTTTACTTATTCAGCTTAAATGTTAGGAGGTAATGATGGGTGAAACTGGAAAGGTTGATTGGTTTAGTTAAGACTTACAAAGAAGACTGTGAGGCTTAACCAAAGAAAACAGCTGAAATCCAGGATCCATGAAGCTGATTTTCATAAGAAAAATATATAAAAAAAGTGGTTCCATGTACATTCAGACTAAAAAAAAATTTAAAAGAACACGGGAAAAATTAACAGAAGCTCAAAACAGATTTGATGTGAACTCTATTGCCTTTCAAAATGAGTGGTAGGGTTGGTTGTTACTTCTATTCATTATAGGTCACATACCTATAACAGAGAGGGATTTGATTTTTCCCTGAACAATCAGAGCCCTGTAAAGCAATGAAATAATAGACATTTAAGGCATGAACTAATGTGTAGCTCAGATGTGTCTGGAACAAAACATAGCAGAAGCATAACCAAGGTAGGAGGTAGATAGATAGAAACCGGTTGGGTTCATTTATTTCTCCTTTGACGTTTCTCATAAATCCACTTAATTCCCTTCCTGTACTCTGCAAAGAAGATAACATCCTTCCACGGTTCTAATCACAAAACCTTCTCTTCTCATGGAACTTTTCAATTGCTTTCCATCAGTTCTTGTGGATCTATTCACCTTCTCTTCTACTTTCCTCTCGCACAATACAGTGTGTGGGCAAACTTTGCTTATAAAAAGCCTGGGATTAGAAATGAAGAGCTATTGCAACTTCTTGCTCAAAATAAAGAAGAATTAATCCCTGAGGAGCTGAAGGAGGCTTACTCAGAACATGCCTGTATTTTGCTTGGATCCTTTGGGTCCCATCAGTCCTTCGCTTACATTATCCTAAGCACCAATTCATTTCACTTACTCTCACCTTTTCCCATGGCCATATTACCCATAATTGCATGATGCAATTATTTTATTCTTTTTTTCCCTCTCTCTATGAAACTTTATTGACATAATAAATAAAACAATTTTCTGATGTATTTGCAACATAAATATGCTCTTACACTACAGATAACAACTTCATTCCTATCATATAAATATTTTATACAAAGACAGCTCCTAGAAATAGAATAAATAACCTGAACATATCAATAATAATGCCATAATAAATGCATCTCCCACTGTAAATCAATCATATATTGGTTTAGATAGGCATAATCATTTATACTACTGTTTTCCTATTCATATCTCATTAAGCAGTCCTAGTACTCTTTCTACATTAGATATATCAGTTATTATAATGAATGACTTCAAATTATGGTATGCTTTTCAATTGTTAATGTTTTTAAGGCAATAGTTAGGCTCAGGTAAATGAATTTTCATTTGCTATATATAGCTTCAAGGTTCTAAATATGTATGTTTAATACGTTAGCATCAGACATTGGCTAGGGTATATGAGAGCATATAAAGGCCTTTCATCAGGCCTATCACAAAGTTCTTTTACATTCCTTATTTTTCATCAATAAAACTTCTTTTAAAGTTTGGTTTGCTTTAGAGTCATCGTATTTATTATTTTAACGTCCATTGTTACTCAAGACACAGTTAAGAAATAATAATGCATGCACACATTAAAAATGTAAGTTAAATTAGAGCATTTTGACAATAGAGGGTATTAATGGCAATGGAAGGTTTGCTGGATGCTAATCAGTTAGTGAGAAATCTTTGACCTGCTCTATGCATTTATTACAGGCATTTATAAATGGACTTTTCCATTAATTTTCTTAGATTTTTTTTAGATTTCTAATATAATAAAAGCCACAATGTCCATTCCAGGCCAGGCTAAAGGAAGTGTTTGCTCTTATGCAAAGGAGGGTGTAGAAACTGGGATTCAGTTCCTCCACCATGGATACAGCAGATATCTTGCTCACCAGAAACTCTCTGAATTCCCTAGTATGATTCAAAACACACTTTTGCATAAATTAGGTCTTGTAGGTACAATCTGACCCTCTCAAAAGTGAGTGATTGTATGATGTTTGCATGATGAATAGTTTATCAAAGAAGAAAAGGAAATTAAAAATAAAATATCAAACTCTACATTTTTACTCTCTGAAACCTTGATACTAACAGTCTCCTTTTCGGCATGTCATTTAAGATCTTTGTGACTTTGTTTATAATTTGGAAATGGAGATATTTCTTTTACTGAACAGGAAAAGGTTCAAAACTTATTACCAAGCTTATACTGGCAAGTAACATACAAAGTCTTCACGCAAATCAAATCCATGCTGATTTTTGGACTGCAGAAAGGTGATGAAGGAAATGAGAAAGTATGTGAAAATGAGAGAAGAAATATAGGATTCGTCATTGGTTGGAGTACCTACTAAGTAGCCAAAAGCATCCTTTCTCCTTTTTTTGTAACAATATATTATTAAGACTTCTCCACATTTGAGAGACTGTTTCTCAAGTGGCCTAAAATAACATTTGGCCAGGCAACAAGCTAGAGTTAATAGAATATCACTGAAGTAGGATCCTACACGATCAAAATTAGCTTTCCCTGTGCTGAGACTGAAGAAGGAAACAAATGGCATATAAAATCAGTTGTGCAAATTTTCTGTCCCGCAACAGATTTTGTTTTCTGGTTTTTTTTTGTGTGTGTTTTTTTGTGTTTTGTGTTTTTTTCTTTGTTTTTTGTTTTTCTATTTTAATTTGGGATAGAAAGTCAAAATCTTGCTATATAAAGTAATTCATAATGTAAAGAAAATAGGTGAGGTAAATTTAAAATTGTGTTTTGTGACTTTGTGACCAACTTGATATGAACAAGTCCTGATTCATTTTTACAAAACCATCCGTAATTTTATTCTAAATCTGACCTTTTGATTTAACAACCATCTCATATTGTTTCCTTGTGAAAGTTTAGAGGACAAAATTTTTAATGCTTTCTTTAGGCTTATGTTTTCTTTGAGGGTCCAGTGAATGCACTCAGGTGAATACTAAAAGTTCACAACACTCACCCCATTAATGCCTATTTGTTGCTGTGGCTCTGTTATCCTTTAGTTTTTCCCATGTCTTTCTATGACATAGTGTAGCTTTAAAGATGTAATCTTATCTGATACAAAGAGCTTACCTGCATAAATCCAGTTAAACCTAATGGAAATTTCCATCACACAGAAGAAACACTGGACAAATCAGATTAGCAAAGTATTTTGATAAACCTCAGTGCTTAGAAGTTTTGTTCCTGTTAGCTCACAGTGACTGGCTGTCATTATTCTTTACTACATTCTGTTTCTAGATAACGGCAAAGTACTAGTAGGTACAAATCTGAACAGAGCTAGGCTCCCCTGAACTACTTACAGGTACGATTTTGAGTCATATACAAGACAAAATTGTTAAATCTAATTAGCTTCTGCATTTCTGAATGTTTGGATTTATATGAAGCTTTAAAATTGAATTTTATTGCATTAGTATATCCTGTGCTTGTGTGAGCACTGTGGAAATGCTAGAACAAGAAAGTATCCTACTCAAAGTCCACCTTCTCTTTCAAAGATGTGGAAGAATTCTTCATTTATTACAAGCTTCCCTTGAAGTGCCATGCTGCCTTGCCTCTGTAAAGAAAGAAAGAATCAAAACTGAGTCCACATCTCTCTAGTTCACATTCTTCCTTTAACCTGAGGTTTTAAAATATCCATTATGGTACCAGTATTATGATTTAGTACTTGCAGTATTATTGACTTTTCCAACGGCAAAAACAAAACACAGCAAATCATCCTAATGACATTCTGGAGAAACCAATTAGGAAATTAGGACAGAACGTTAATCTACTCTAACACTCAAACAGGACACACTTATCAATCCTTATCAGCTTGGGCTCTGTCTAATAACAAAAGCAAATATTTGTCTAGATCACACTGGGCAATAATTGCATCTAGGGCATCAGCAAATCTAACTCACTATTTTACCAGTTGATTTAAAGTAATCTGAGGTGTAAGCTAATTTTTTTTGACTAGTTTATTGTCCTGCTCTCTTTCTGATGACTATGAAGAAAGAGTATATTAGAACTGACTGTACTGTTGCTTATAAAAAAGAAAAACACTTAAAATCAATTAATAAAGCATTCTTTATATAAATATGTATTCTTTCACCTGTTTGCATTAGTTTAAAGGCTAATGCCACTCTACAAAATTTCCCTTGTGATTTACTTCATTCATGTGGCACAAAAAATGCTGAATATTTTTACTTTAAAAGTATGGAGAATAACTACAAAAGCAAAAAAAAAAAAAAAAAAAAAAGAACAGTTTACATTGTTATATCTATTTACTCTCAACAGAACTTTTTTAAAAAATTTGAATTTCCTACAATTTGTACACAAATTCTCCAGAAAGGTTAGACTGAGGGGGGAAGGGGGAAATATGTTAGGCTTACAACTGTATGAATGACTCCATACAGCTGTATGAATGACTTAAGAGAGATTTATCATGCTTAGCAGATGAGCACTTGCAAAGAATGAATGAAATCTGACTCAGCTATCTTCCTGTATGTTCCTCTGGTACAGGAGGGATGCAGACTCCCAATGCTGCAGGAAGGGAGCAAAGTATTGCTTTTCTAGCATCAAGAAATAATGACTCAAATTGCTTTGCATTGCTGTCATTCATCTCATCTATCTTTATCTATCTAAAATATATAATCTAAACTGGTCATCTAGGCTCCCTCAGTTGTTAAGGATGAGAGATAGACATGCCTTATTTAGATCAAAAGCCGTTAATGAATATCTGAGCTAGTTTAAACGTTAACAGAGGAGATACAAGTAGAACAATATAAGGGTGGTATCAGACTATGTGCTGCCAGTTACATTTGAAAAGTTGTTCTGAAAGCCCAGGTATATGTTTACACAGTCAGAAATCCTTGCTGCCATAGCCACATTGCCTGAAGTGTCTGATATTGCTAATTAAGAGTTAGAGGGTTTTTTATTTTTCTTTCTCTGTGAGAACCAGTAACTCCAGTATTAGCCTAAGAAGATATATTTATAATTTTTATGCCATCTACAGCTTTATCTAGAGCCACATGCCAGCTTTTAAAAAAACAGTGGCTGAAAACCAGAATTGCTATTTTTTTTCATAAGCTTCCCTCTGCTTCTTCTTTAGTGTGGAGGTTTGACAAAGAGGAAAAGTTTATTTTATTTTTTGTGGACAATAAGACATTATTATTAGAGCTGATTGACAATGAGTGATACAACATTTATTTTTTATTCACTAGGTTCCTTGTTGCATCTTTAGGTACCTAAATAGACTTTAAAGTAAGTGTAAGATTTTTTGGATGGTTAAAAGATTTTTAGGTATCTAGACCACCCCCCCCCCCCAAAAAAAAAATAAAAAAGCACACAAAATAAATTATAAATGAAGAAGTTCAACTCTGAAACAGTTGACCTAATGGATCCAGAGCTCTGAATTATATTTCTGTGCTAAATATGTAGAGAGATCCATGTATCCATACAGAATACATGGAAGTAAGTAATATGAATCAAGAATTGAGCTCATTACTAGGAAATGCTCATTACATAGGCATATTTTCATCTCCATCCATTGCAGGTTATATATATTAGTATGGTATATTAACCCACACCAAATTTGGCTATGACCATATTTCAATCCAGCGAAAGCTGCGTGGTTGAATCTGCACACTTCTGAATCCAGTCACATCAAGCTTACCATTACATAACTTCATGTTATGGGCTTCAGAGCTTCAGGTCAACTCTGAAAAACAGCTAAGGCATGTAACTATCTGTTCATTACACCATGTAAATACCCCCAAAGAGCACTAGATAACTATGATTGGTTGCAGGGAGGCATTTCCATCCATTTATAATTCACAGGCATGAGCTTTTACTGATATTAGATGCCTAAGTTATCATTTTCTTACAAAATAACAATGAAAAAAGAAAAAAAATATACTCTTTTACATAATTTTCATAACATGAGGCTGATCCAAATATTCTGTTAATATTCTGTGTAAAGAAATAAAATGCTTAGCATGTCATAAAAATATGATGGAGCAAGAACAGCCCCACATAACTGTAAGAAGTTAGCAAAGAGGGAGACAAGGTTACCACTTCTACCTTGCTTTAGCTCAGCTCAGAGCATCAGCATATGCATTCACTGTACCTTGAAGAGAAGACTCAGTTGCTTCACTTGTGAATTTAGAGAGTATTTCTATAATTTCACATAAAGTGGAACAACTGTAGTGGGAAAAGGGTTGAGAAATATTTACCAGAGAATATCTTGTGATATGCTCCTTAGAGAACATTCCTGGAAGGTGAAAGATCTTGGTCTGAGAAGCTCCAAAAAGGAGGATGGCCTTACCTACAACTCTGGTCCAATTTTGCGCTTTTAAGAGTCATCATCTCCCTTTGCAGTGTACCCACAAAAGCTGATCTGGCAATCATAGAATCATAGAATCAGTAAGGTTGGAAGGGACCTCTGGAGATCATTTAGTTCAACCTCCCTGCTCAGCAGGATCACCTACAGCATGGTAGACAGGGTTGCATCCAGGCGGGCCTTGAAGATCTCCAGAGAAGGAAACTCCACAACCGCTCTGGGCAACCTGTGCCAGTGCTCCGTCACTCTCACAGGGAAGAAATTCCCCCTCATGGTCAGGTGGAACTTCCTGTGCTTCAGTTTCTGCCCATTGCTTCTTGTCCTGTCACATGGGACAACTGAAAAGAGTTTGTCCCCATCCCCTTGACACCCTCCCTTCAGGTACTTCTACACATTGATAAGATCCCCCCTCAGGCTTCTCTTCTCCAGGCTGAAGAAGCCCAGCTCTCGCAGCCGTTCCTCATAGGGCAGATGCTCCAGCCCTCTGATCATCCTCGTAGCCCTGCACTGGACTCTCTCCACTAGCTCCATGTCTCCCTTGTGGTGAGGAGCCCAGAACTGGACACAGGACTCGAGGTGAGGCCTCCCCAGGGCTGAGGAGAGGGGCAGGATCACCTCCCTCCACCTGCTGGCAACACTCTTCCTAATGCACCCCAGGAGACCATTGGCCTTCCTGGCCACAAGGGCACATTGCTGGCCCAGAGCCACCTTGTCATCCACCAGCACTCCCAGGTCCTTCTTGCAGAGCTGCTCTCCAGCAGGTCAGCCCCAAGCTTGTCCTGGTGCCTAGGGTTATTTTTCCCTAGGTGCAGGACTCTGCACTTGCCCTTGTTGAACCTCAGGAGGTTCCTCTCCATCCAACTCTCCAGCGTGGCCAAGTCTCTCTGAATGGCAGCACAGCCCTCAGGTGTATCAGCCACTCCTCCCAGATTGGGATCATCAGCCAACTTGCTGAGGAGGCACTCTGTCCCTTCCTCCAGGTCATTGATGAAGAAGTTGAACAGGATGGGACCCAGTACTCAGCCCTGGAGGACGCCACTAGCCACAGGCCTTCAACTCGACTCCACGCCACTGATGACGACCCTCTGAGCTCTGCCTTTCAGTCAGTTCTCAATCCACCTCACTGTCCACTCGTCTAACCCACACTTCCTGAGCTTCTCTAGGAGGATGTTATGGGAGACAGTGTCCAAAGCCTTGCTGAAATCAAGGTACACAATGTCCACTGCTCTGCCCTCATCTGCCCAGGCAGACATTCCACCACAGAAGGCTCTCAGATTGGTTCAACAGGATTTCCCCTTGGTGAATCCATCCTGGCTGCTCCTGATCACCTTCTTTTCCTCCATATGTCTGGAGATGACATCCAGAATGAGCTGTTTCATCCCCTTTCCAGGGATGGAGGTGAGGCTGACTGGCCTATAGTTGCCTGGGTCCTCCTTCTTGCCCTTTTTGAAGACTGGAGTGACACTGGCTTTCCGCCAGTCCTCAGGCACCTCTCCAGTTCTCCAGCACCTTTCAAAGATGATGGAGAGTGGCCTGACAACAGTACCCACCAGCTCCCTCATTACCCGTGGGTGCATCCCATCCGGGCCCATGGACTTGTGGATATCTAGCCTGCCCAGAAGGTCTCTAATCCTTTCCTCCTCAACCAAAGGAAAGTCTTCCCTTCTCCAGACTTTCTCCCTCGTGTCCAGGCTACAGGATTCCTGGGGGCTGCCCTTAGCAGTGAAGACTGAAGCAAAGAAGGCATTCAGTAATTCTGCCTTCTCTGTATCCCTTGTCACCAGGGCCCCTGCCCCATTCAGTAGTGGGTCCACATTTTCCCTAGCCCTCCTCTTGCTGCTGCTGTATTTGAAGAAGCCCTTCCTGTTGTCCTTAACATCCCTTGCCAGACTCAATTCCAACTGGGCCTTAGCCTTCCTCGCCACATCTCTACATACTCTGACTGCGTTCCTATAATTCTCCCAAGTAGCCTGTCCCCTCTTCCTCAGTCTGTGTACTTTCTTCTTCTGTCTGAATTTGGCCAAGAGCTCCTTGCTCACCCATGCAGGTCTCCTGCCCCTTTTGCTGCACTTCTCACTCAGAGGGATGCACCACTCTTAAGCTTGGAGGAAGTGATGTTTGAATACTAGCCAGCTCTCCTGGACCCCTCTTCTTTCTAGGGCCTTAACCAATGAGACTCCAACAATTAGGTCCCTGAAGAGCCCAAAGTCCGCTCTCCTGAAGTCCAGGGTTGCAATCCTGCTTGTCACCGTCTTTCCTGCTGGATCCTGAACTCCACCATCTCGTGGTCACTGCAGCCAAGGCTGCCCCCAACCTTCACATCTCTAACCAGTCCCTCTCTGTTGGTAAGGACAAGGTCCAGCAGGACACCCTTTCTCATAGGCTTCTCCACCATTTGTGACAAGAAGTTATCACCAATGCCTTGCAGGAGCCTCCTGGACTTCTTGTGCTTGCTGTGTTGTCCCTCCAGCAGATGTCAGGGTGGTTGAAGTCCCCCATGAGAACCAGGGCCTGTGATAGTGAGGCTACGTCCAGCTGTCTATAGAAGGCCTCATCAACTTTCTCTTCCTGATCAGGTGGCCTGTAGCAGACACCCACAACAGTGTCCCTCATGCCGGCCGGCCCTTTGATCTTTATCCATAAGCTCTCGGCTGCCTCCTCCTCCGCCCCTAGGCAGAGCTCGATGCATTCCAGTTGCTCTCTCACATAAAGAGCAACTCCAACACCTCGCCTCCCTGGCCTATCTTTCCTAAAAAGCACATAGCCATCCATGACAGCATTCCAGTCATGTGAGCTAACCCACCATGTCTCCGTGACTGCAATGAGATCATGTCCTTGCAATCGCATGCAGAACTCCAGCTCTTCCTGTTTGTTCCCCATGCTGTGTGCATTGGTGTACAGGCGTTTCAGAGAGGTGGTCATGCCTGCAGGTTTCCCAGGAAGGGTGTACGGGGGTTACCCATAGCCATGTCCCAAATGCACATCCCCAGCTGCATGCACCTGTTGCAGGCCCCCCAACCCAACTTTTTGTTGCTCTGTTGTCTACCCTGTCTGTATGACATCCCCCCCTCCCCGCTTCTACCTAGTTTAAAGCCCTCTTTACTAGGCTGGCCAACCTGTTTGCAAAGGCAAATGTGCCCTGCTTGGTGAGGTGAATCCCATCTCTCCCCACCAGTTGTTGGTCTTCAAACCATGTTCCATGGTCATAGAATCCAAAACCTGTTGCCAGCACCAGCGGTGTAGCCAGTTGTTGATTTGGGAAATCTTCCTATTCCTCCTCCCATGCCTCCCCCTAATCGGCAGGACTGAGGAGAAGACCACCTGGGCTCCCAGACCCTTGACCACCGTGTCCAAGGCCTTGAAGTCTTCCCTGATTGTCTCTAGTTTGTTCTCTGCGTCGTTAGCGCCCATGTGAAAGAGCAGCAGAGGTTAGTAGTCTGATGAGTGTACAAGCCTTGGCAGCCTTTCAGACACATCTCGTATCCTCACCGGCAACAGGCAGCAGACCTCTCTAGAGGAGGGGTCAGGTCGGCAGATAGGCACCTCTGTCCCCATCAGCATGGAATCACCCACTACAACCACCCGTCACCTCTTCTGAGTGGTCATGCAAGGCACAGGCTCAGGCAGCCCGGTTGCTTCCCTTGAGACCATGTCCGGGTTCTCCTAATCCTGGAGTGCACTAAACCTGTTCTTCAACTGTAACTCCAGGTCTACAGGAGGATTAGGGGCCTTTCTTCTTTTTGTCCGAGAAGCAACTAGCTTCCAGCCTTCTTCAACAGTGCTATGCTGTACTTTACTCTTCACAGAGTCCTCCAGCAGCTCCCCTGCAGCAGGGGACTGGGACTCCGGGACCAGTACGGTCTCTGAGAATGCCCTGTCTATCTCCTGCTCACCTTCTCACGTTTCACAGTCTACTGACTTCATCACTCAACTCTTTGACTTGATGACACAAGTCGTCAACAGCAGCACATCTCTTGCAGGAGGGCGGACCATTAGTCCAGGCCTTCTGGAGAGGCTCCAAGCACTCCCTGCAGCCTGAGACCTGCAGGGCAGCATCTGCTACAAGAGTCTCTGTCTGGGTTGAAGCTTCCGACACAGCTGATGTAGCAATTCCCTCAGCTACTGGAAAATAAGCTTTACAGCAAGTTACAACCATGTTAGCAAGAGTGGGCGCTACTGGCACTGGAAGATGTCCTCTTGCACCTAACTGTGCTCCTCCTGCGCGAACTGCTGCACAAACTGCTGCATCTGTTCGCTGCCTCTGTTAGCTGCACTCTGTGTGCAACTAGCGAATCAGAATGTCTATAGGTTATTGCTCATCAGCAAGTTTATCAGAAGAAAGACTAGTTAGTGAATCTCAACAAACATCACATATGAGGTGGTCTCCAAACTGCTTCTCTTTATCTAGAACTATATATCCTTCCACCATCTGCAGTTATCTAAGGGATTATATTTTTAAAAGACTTAATGCTTACGTAGCAGTTGAGTAAGAGATATAAAATTTGGACCTGACCACCCAAATTCTCCAGTGAACCACAAAGCTCAGATCACAAAAGGTTCTGACATTTAGATTGAAATTCATCTCCTCTGACTTTAGATATTAACATATTTAGATTTGTTTATAACAGATTTAATTGTCTTCAGACTCCTTTATAGCCAATAGAGATAAATGGTCACTCTAGTGGTGTAATTCACCTGGCCTGTTTTAGGTGTCTATTTAGAAAGAGATAACTGTATCCTAAAAATATCAATTTCTCCCATTAAAGTCTAAAGGAAATTGTGGTAATAGGTAGATGTCTATCACTGGTTACATGAACATCCTTAAGATGACATATTTTATCTTACTTTATTTTATTTCCATATAGGATTAAAAGTACCAAAATTCATTGGCTTCCCCTTTTTGTTGTTATTTATTTCTTTGTTTATACAGAAATTCCCAATAGGCTTAAAATTGTGTCTTTATCCATGTCATTAAGTATTTCAGTCTTGACAAGCCCATATGGTCCTGAGCTTACTACAGACCTGATCCTCCATGAGGATTCAACTATGTGCCCTGTGAAGTTTTAGGGGCTGTATGTTGGTCCTCACAGAATATAACTTTTAAAGAAATGGTGGTGGAGTGAAAAATGTTTCCAGGAATGCAGTTTTGGTGCTGGGCTCTTAAATTTTGAATTAAACCTGCCTTAGGTACCGCAGACCTTATTTAAATTTTGCTCTTGGATGACCGAATGGATGAAAGCTAAAAAAGCTGGCTTAGATTGTTTATAAAATGTTTTAATCTATCTTCCTGTTGTTGCAAATAAAATCTTACTAAAATTTCTATGCATACTTTGCATTTATGGTTTGTCTCACCTATCAGTCTACTTCTCTAAAGCACTTACTATTAATATTACTTTAACTAAACAAATGAATGTGGTTTCATGTGATGCAATGACACAGTGAGTAGAGAGGGAAGCCTTTTTTTCTGATTTATGGAGTTGAATATATTTTTGGAAGAAAGCAAGTAATTAGTAGCATTTTGCACAAAAAACAGTGGATATAAGTTGTGTATCAGATTTATTTCAAGAACTCTGGCTTCTTGTAATCATAGTTAAGTTATTCCTGTGGAATCATACATAAGTGATTTTAGAGTTGCAGTTGGTGTACTGAGGCACAGAGTCTGAAGATCATGAGAAGAAATAATAAACAAATTATTTATGTAAGAATAAAAGTATTTAGAAATAGTTAACTTCATTTTTATATTGGAGATATCACTATTGTGCAAATACTCTAAATATAATGAGTTCTCTGTGCTCCTTGATTCAGTAACTTTTTGAACATAGTACTAAAACAATCGAGGAAAACTTGAATAAATGAAAAGAAGAGAAAAGAACAAACAAACAGAAGAATAGGAAGCAAACTGCCACAGAAGAAAAATAGAATTAGACCAAGACATTAGACATCACAGAAATTCCATCCATGAACCCATAAAAGCACATGTACACTCACACACACACACGTGCATGCACACACACACACGTATTAATAATCACAACCAGGATTCAATAAAGTTATTATCCTACATGTAGGCTTACTAGCCGTTCTCCTCACTCTCAAGATAGATGAAAAACAATTCTTCTTCAGCCTCTCTACAAGTTCCCTGTACTTGCTAGTTCCTGCTATCATTTTACACTAAAGAAGGATCATCCCTGATAAAGCAAAGTTTCCAAAGCCTGACTTTTGTTTAAGGAGTTTGAGAACAGTAAGTAAACAGTAACATAAATAAAACCATAAAATAATAACTGAGAGAAATAAAACAGATGCAAAATTTTTTATGACCTCAAAATCATTTGGTTTGAATTTAGAAGGAAGTCCTTACTTTATTTTGACTTGATTTGCCCTCCCTTCATGATTGCAAAGTGAAAATTAATTCAGTAAAACTTTAAATCTTCTGTGCTAAAGGGACTTTTGTCAAATTCAACATATCAAAACTTCAGCTTGTATCACAGTATATGTTTTCTGCTGGTAGTGCCTGAGCCAAAACATAATCAGACTGTTGATCTCTCTTCTCACAGATTTTTACCACAGTGTAGTCTACAGTTAAAGATAAGAAATGAGTAAATATGCATAACCCAAGATTGCTGTGCAGAGAGCCATTTCAGACATGAAGGTTTGCTAACACTCGCCTTCAGATGTGTCAGATTTCCCTATATCCGTAAGATGAGCTGACAAGCAGATGATTGTCCTCCTAGATCTCTGATGAAGATGCTGTGAGATAGACAAAATATGATACCAGTAACTTCATAAGAAATGTCAAATGCTTAGTGAAGAGAAATTAAAATATCAAACAGAGCTCCTAAATAGAGTTCTGAAATGCTTAAGATGATGAGTCATCAAAGATATAACATAATGCACTCTATAGATGAAATAATATATTAACAGAAATGACTCAAAAATTCATTGAGCCATAATGTTTTTTCCCATAGCAATTATAGCTTTGCTCTGGATATATTCTAACTATCTGAAGATGCAATGTGCTATATATGTTTTTTTTTTTTTTTTTTTTTTTTTTTTTTTTTAATTGTAGGCAGTTAATGTAGTATGCTTTACTATTAACTTCCAACAAGCCTCTTAATGGGGCAGCTGACATTTGTTACGGAGGCAGTAAATGTTCTGAAGCTGACGGGACTTTATCCAGTCGTCTCCATAACTGATGCTAAAGAAACTAGGACAAGGAGGCTGGTGGTAGCAGAAGGCAGGAAAGAAATGATGTGATGGTTATGAAAATCTTGGCTACAGAAATGAATGTTGAGTGGTTTTGAGGAGGACTATGATTACTGTGTTAAATTTTGGGGAATTCTGGTACAGCTCAGTTCAGAGGGCAGGGACCTGATACCGAGAATGTTCTGCCAATGAATTTCATATGGGCTCCTTCTTGAGATATTAGTATTCCTCATGGCAAAGAGAAACAGGAGAGAGAGTCACTGAAGTGACTTTCAACCATATCCTAACTAAAAAACATTTGAGATATTTTGGACAACCAGAAAACAAGAGTAAAATATAACTGTTGTCATGAGGACACCATGTTCAGGAAACAGGTAGAGACACTCCACTCTAACTTGTGCTGCTAGGTAACAGTTCTATGCAAGCCACTTTTTAGTAATTGCAAAGGAATACATTACATTAAGATTTTCATCCCAAATTAAATAGTACTTTTCTTCAGAAGCACTGGATTACAACAACTTTTTTCGTTAGTAGGCTGAGAGATTCCTCTAAAATAGCTTTACTATTCCTGTCTTGTTCACTCATTGAATAAAGCAACAAAACCATATTGTGTGGCCATGTTGGCTTATGTCTTCTTATAACGAAGAAAGTACTGGCAGACTCCTGTCACTCAGACATGCTTGTTACATATAGTTGAATTTGAATTCTTATGTCCAGAAATGAACTCATGTGCTGGGTCACTGCCCCACTGGCAGTTTCCATGGATGTAATTTGGATCTTCAAGTTGCAGTTATGTGTATGGTGCATTCCTGCCTCTTGGAGAAGGATTGTTGGAGGGCTGTTTAATTTCCAGAATACATTTAGGAGACGCATCTACCTCCCACCATTCCACTAATATTCTCATCTGCTTCAAAGAGGCTAAATAATTTGGAAAGGTGTTAGAAATTATATTTATAGCAACAGCTTATGTCTTCTTGGCATATTCCTGGTAGAGCAATTTTGGCAGACCCTGTGTTGCAGAATCTCCTGGTCTATCATGTATTAAAGCTGTTCTCTGGGTATCCAAGCACTTAAAATACTTAAAATACTTTTGAAGAGCATTAGGCTCAGGATTTTTTTTTTTTTTTTTTTTTTTTTTTTTTTTTAGTTTGGATTTAAATGCCAAGAGAAACTAAAATATCATGAAAGACAGTGTTCTGCAAGGCACTTATCCAGTCCGACAGCATAGCTTTATCAGGACTTTACATACACAGTACTTAAAATCATCTGCTGGACAAATTATATAGCTAGCTGATTCTGATTTCAGAAGGTGGCAAATGTCTCAAAGGAGTAGTTACATGACAATAAAACCTAAGATCTATCGACAGTTTTGATAACGATAAATACCATGGTATTCAAACAGATAGCTAGCTAAATCACTTCCCTAGTTTCTCTTCCATAAATAAGGTAGTTGATCTCATTTTTCTTTGTAAATCATTCTGCATTTGTCTTATGGCATATGTTGTCCAAGGGTTATTGATGTTGCTAATAAAATAATATTTAATTATTTTTAAATGAAAGATCATAGAATCACAGAATCAGTAAGGTTGGAAGGGACCTCTGGAGATCATCTAGTCCAACCTCCCTGCTCACCAGGGTCACCTACAGCATGGTAGACAGGGTTGCATCCAGGCAGGCCTTGAATATCTCCAGAGAAGGAGACTCCACCACCTCTCTGGGCAACCTGTGCCAGTGCTCCGTCACTCTCACAGGGAAGAAATTCCCCCTCACGGTCAGGTGGAACTTCCTGTGCTTCGATTTCTGCCCATTGCTTCTTGTCCTGTCACATGGGACAACTGAAAAGAGTTTGTCCCCATCCCCTTGACACCCTCCCTTCAGGTACTTCTACACATTGATAAGATCCCCCCTCAGGCTTCTCTTCTCCAGGCTGAAGAAGCCCAGCTCTCGCAGCCGTTCCTCATAGGGCAGATGCTCCAGCCCTCTGATCATCCTCGTAGCCCTGCACTGGACTCTCTCCACTAGCTCCATGTCTCCCTTGTGGTGAGGAGCCCAGAACTGGACACAGGACTCGAGATGAGGCCTCCCCAGGGCTGAGGAGAGGGGCAGGATCACCTCCCTCCACCTGCTGGCAACACTCTTCCTAATGCACCCCAGGATACCATTTGCTTTCTTGGATATATTAAAGAGATAAAATAATCCTTGTTGTGAGCCTATATATGCATTTGGAAGAAGGAAGCACACTTTACTTAAGCTATATAATCTACTTTTTATAATTTTTAATATGTTGTTATGGAATTAATGGAAAAAATATGGGAGCCCTCCAGTGGTGAAAATAATGTATCTGAATTTGATAACCTAGCTACTTTTGTGTGAATATTGCCTGTTTGCTTTGACAGTTTTCTGACATATATTGATCCCATTTTGATTAACAGAACTTAATGTTGGATTATCATCCAACACTTACTTGGACTTGCAGATGAATATATTCCCAGATGACATTTGTAAAACCCAAGAAAGCCAAATTTATCTCATGCGACTTCCTCTTCTAAGTAGACAAGGAAACCTTTAGAGACTTTTTGTTTGATTTTTTTTCCCTACTGCAGTTTTCATGGATTAATCATCCTTGCACCTTCCATAGACCTCTTCTCTATAAGTATCTGTGGATGAAGAGGATTTACAATTCTTCCTCATTGCAAGAGAAGAGGTCCTGCAGGATATTCATGCTGGCCTAATCTTCACATTCTGATTTCCTGGATTATTTTTCTAGTCCAGTCACCATTTGCCTTCAGAACTGCACTCTGCTATTAACACTGTGGGAAGTTCTTCTGGAAATGTTTTGCACATCTGTCTGATTCATTGCTACTGTGAAATTGCAGCATTAGAGCACATTGTACTGTTTTAGAAAATGAAGTTGTGTTTTGGACTCCTATGCTCGGTTTGACATGTAAATGTGGGTTACTATTTCTGTAGAAGAGCCTTGCTCTTGTTCTCCTGGAAGAAGGAGGAGGTCACAAGCTATCCTCAGAAGAAATATAACTTCAGGCTTACTCCATTTTTGCTGACACAGTCAACTAAGATTATATTCTTTCCCTAAACATATTACTCCAGTAGTAGCATAGATAAACCCTTAATATGGAGCTCTTGTGTCTTTAGTTCAAGTTTTTAATACTTGCAGATATTTTACAGTTAAAAATGTCCAGCACAAGTGTCTGATGTTTTTCCCTAGCTAAATTACACAGATGGAATTAGAATTGGTTTCCTTATAAGTGAGGCATATATTAAAACATAAATCTCTGAAAAATCAGCATACTTTTTACATAGCATTTCTGTAGCATTGGAAACAATAGGAGATTGTGAGAAAAAGCAAAGGATTAGAAATTTGCCTTTAATAAGAATAACTTTTGTTGAAAATACATGTTGATAAAGTGCATGGAGAAACTAACAACATTTCTTTAAAGTGTAAGGCATTCATAAGAAGCCTACAGCAAAAGCTCTACAAAAGAGCCTACTAGATTACTATTATCTTCAATATAATTGTCATAGGTGAATTTAGAAAAGGCATAGAAAAGCTACTCTTAGTGGTGTAGTGCTCTCTCTCTCTCTCTCACACACACACACACTTGTTTGCATAGCGTTTAGCCACACGAATATTCCTGAATATAGCCTTAGGAGGAAGGAGAAAGTTTTTTTCTGGTTTCTTCTGGTTTTGTTTGGTTTTGATTTTTGTTTTCTTTTCTGTTTTATTTCATTTCAAATGTATAGGCAGGCCATTGAAGTATATAGAACAGCAGAAATAAGACAATAAAAAGCTGAATCTACTTCGTGTCCTTTGCCTTCAGATTTCATGATATTTTCAAAGATTTTAACATATTTATAGCATATTTACTATATTTTAGCTATATTTACAGCTATATTTATAAAATATTGACTACAGTTTTACTATATTTATGTATCAGCTGCAGGATCCTGGCCTCCCATAGTCACAGAAAAATAAAGGCCTCATTTAACTGCTGGTGGAGCTACAGCATGCAGTGTGAGTTTGTTAGTCTAAGACATCTACTCTTTGTGTCAGCTACCAGCTCCAGATACCACCGAGCATCCCCTGTCCCCTGCCAGGCTGGGCGAGGAGGCAGCAGGTCGTAGCTGTAGACTGTCATCCGACAAAAAAGGAAAGGGGCAAAGAAAACATTTACGTACAGTGCGGACCAAGTGACAGGAAAAAAAGACATTTTGGGCTGTGGCTGCAAGGTTAAGTGATTAGCATGTGACTGCTGCTGGCCCTGGGTGGATCAGGACAATTAGCTGTCAGTGAGGCTCTGAACTGTGTAATCTGACAAAAGCAGTGCTGAGAGGATGCTGATTTTAGTTGCCAGGCCCATGTTACACACAGCCCTCTTATCGCCAGGAGATATTCAGACTATGCTGTGGATCAAGCAGTGGTGACCTCCCATGTGCAAGCAGCACCAACTGCAGCTACTTGGTGGCCGAGCATCTCCGCGGGTGGTGCGTCCTGTGCCCCCCCAGTCTCACCAACACCTCTCTCGGCTGCCAGCACCTTGCACTCAGCTTTCCCTCGCAGAGGCCAAGCTGCCAGGTCCTTTCCTCAGGAACACCATTGCCTCTCACTGTCCCACGGACGCCAAGAACATCCACCACCTCCAGCTGTGCACCAACAATGGGCAGAGATGTTGGTCTCTGCTCAGAGCTAGGAAAAGCCCTCCAGCGTGTGGGTGGCCCAAGCAGCACTGAACCAAAAGTCCGTAACCTGAAAGAGTACACTGTTTTGTACTAATTGTGCAAAAGATTTTTTTTTTTTTTTTTTCTGAGAGAGAGGGGAAGAAGGCAAGGATGGGCAGAAGAACTAAAAAATGGCAACATTTGTGCATGGTAAGTAGATTTAAGATGTAACCTTTGTTAATTTGCTTATAAGAGTTTAAAAAAAGTTGACTCAATTCTGTTCTTCCACTGGTAATGTAATTTGGTAATGTTGATATACAAAGAGAATTTGTTAAGTTACTGTTTGTCAAGAGTTACTAGTTGAACAAAACAGAGCTGAAATGGACGGATTTTGATGAATGTTTATTTAAAATGTACAGATAGTTTCTCACTTTTAATGAAAAACTAAACTTTGCTTTACTTTGGCTGGGCCTTGGGCATGTCACATTTAATTTTAACTATCTAGAAGTTAGGTCTCTAAGAGAGTTGTTTCATGCAAGTAAATGGAGAGATAGGTGGAATGGAACATCTTCAGATAGTCTGGCTTGAACATTTATCTTTGGATCAAATAAAGTACCATCACTAAAGTGTCTGTCCCCTTTCACTGGTTAAATTTAGAATCTAGATGACTATTTTAGACACTTTGTCTAATGTTTAGATACTAAATTTAGATAATTACTTTCAAGACTGAAAGTAATTCTGTCTGACTTTCAAGACGAATTCTATATTTTAACACAGATTTTATCTCCTTAGTGAATCTTGTGTAGAACTTCCAATGAGCATGCATTTCACCAAAATTTTGATGCCTATCTCTTATTATCATCTCTTACATTTGCTTCTCCAGTACTGACTTATTTTTGCCTGAAATCGTTCAGTCATTTTGTAACAGAATTGTGTAATACCTTTAGACATTTAGACACAATGAACACTCTGGAAGGACTGATTACTTTAGTTCTACAGCTGTAATTTTATTGCTTAATATCTGAGGACTAAGATTACTAGGATGTTATACTACAAGAAAAAAAATCTAACAGTATTTTTACTATTCTTCTGATTCTTAACTCTTTCCATGGATTAAGTGCACAGGCTAAATTTCGCCTTCACTTACTTCCTATTTCAATGACGTGTATTGATTTTCCTTCTCCTATACATGAGCACGCCTAAGTAGAGAATGTAGTTCAATAGATTTTACAGCTCTGTAAGAAAACATAGCAACAATAATGTTCTCAAATGTGAGAGTATACTCTGTAAATAACCTTATTTTCCAGTGGCTCAATCCCAACGGCAAGATAAAATATTCCTCAGTAGTACACACAAAAAGTGTATTTCCTTGAGATGCTGGGAATATTAGGATTAACACCATTATAATGCATTTTCACAAAATAACAGGAAGTAAAAAGCAGAGCAGAGCAGATGTATGGCATTGTCCATGGTTCTACAATCCTAAAAAAAGAAAAAGAAAGAAAAAAAAAGAAAGAAAGAAAGAAAGAGGAAAAGAGGAGAAGGAAAGTTTACACAGTATTTTATTTCAAACTTCAATTGTCTGCAATTGGCTTATAAAAGGGATCAAAATCCCAAGACAACAAGAATTTTTTGCTTTCATTTTCAGGAAAAACAGCAACAATTTTTGTCCATTCTTTCTTTCTTTCATATTCAAAAATGTTTGTTAAAGTCAGTGGGACTTTTGGCCTATTACAAAGTTCAGTTTTGTGTTTGATGTTTTAAAGGCTGTAAGAGCTTTTTCAAAAACAAACAAGTGACATCGAATTCAGATGCAGATTCAGAACTTCAGAAAGACTAATGATTACTTTGTGATTTCAGTGATGTCAGTCATGGATTCCGTGTAAATGGGACCAGAATCAGGTTTAATTCAGAGAATGGATATAACACTTCATTAGCCTTAATATATTTCATGGCAACAGGCTCACTTGCTTATATTTTCACTTAAAAGTAAAAGGCTACATGCATTCCAATATAATATATGGAGATGTTCAATATAATTGCATACTTTGCAAACAAGACATTTTTAAGAACTGTGATGAGAAATTTAAATGAAGGTAATCCAAGAGCTTTAAGTAACATGACTTCATTTTAGCTCTCTAGAATAAAGCTAATCCCTGCCCCATAATACCATGAAGTAGTTTTTGATCCTTGAAAATGAGCTGCTCTATTTCATTGAAATGTCTAAGTGGTAAAGTATTTCTGCTCATTTTTGGTTTAGTGTAAGAACAGAAAGTAAATAAAAAAGGTTCATAGCAAGTCACTATAAAGTGGTTTATTGTGCAACATAGCATAGCTGTAATTTAGCATGGGCGAGCAAGCTTATATGCATAATATAAATTTAGCCAGATTTTGTAATGTATTGGCTTTTTGAGTGCATTGACCCACAATCAGCTATAATACTATAGTTCAGGAAAAGTAGTGGCATACTACATTTCTTTGTAGCAGCTCAGTGGAATTGCAAATATAATAGCCAGGAGCATGTCTTTCTGAAAGCAACTGGAAACCCCATCACTAGTGCAAATGATCCTTTAAGGATATATATTTTTTGATGGTATTTTATTGCTGTCTTTATATTTTGTGTGTTTTTTTAATGTAATAAAATAAAAAGGACAAGTACTTAAACGTTGTTTGCGAGTGATGAGGGGATGATGACAAGGCTAATAAAGTTATATTCTATATATATACTCTATTAATATAGCTAATGGTTATATTAAAAGATATACTTCAGTTCTCCTTTTTATATATGAAAAAAATGTAAGTATGTTTGGACCTCTACAACTTGACAGAAAACAAGATAGAGTTACGGTAGCCTGTATGAAACAAAGCATTTAACTTTCTGACAACTATTCCTGACATTTATAGCACAGCTCCTGAGGGCCTTAATGACCATCATGTCAAGTTGAATCTACTATTAATATACTTCACTAGTAAAGAGTAAATATTACAGGCTTTATCCTGAGTGTAAAAGGCCCATAATTCATAAAAAACATGAGTCCAGCTGAGTTATTAAAGGGTTTCCCGTAAGGAAAGAAACAGTCATTCTTTCCTTGCAACAATTTCTGCTTGTGCTGTTGAAACTTTCTTTAAGAAAAGAGGAAAAAAAGTGATCTGCATTTAAATTAAAATATGAAATCAGATATGGCTGATATAAGCTAGTAAAGACTGAAACATATGCAATTACATGTTTTCTTAGTTTGAAGTATTCTGTTTTAGAAGAGTTTTTTTCTTTCTTTTTTATTTAATTTATGAAAGGAGCAAAAATTATCTACAAGATCGGTCCTAGAGGACTATTCTGAAATGTTAATGAATTTCCTCAAAAATCCAATCAGGTAGCTTAAGCCATAGAAGGCTATGGATTTCCTGGCAGCTCCTGGAAAACATTCTAACTAAGTGGCAATTTTTATCATTACTAATTTTCTCTTGACCCTTTTTTTTTTTTTTTTTTTTTTTTTTTTAGACAAAATTGTGTAGATGGCATAGATTAGTTCTACAGATGATCTTCATGTGGAAGTTCCAATATAGTTAGCAGGAATTCCATGTTTTCAAGACTATATTAGGCAGGTGATTTCTCCTTTAGACTCATTTCTAAGGAGCTCAGGATATATAATACCATTAAGACAACAAGTCAGTCTTCAGAAGTGACCGGTTGTGTTTGGACACTCAGTTTGGTGTACTCAGGCTTCAGATATTTCACAGAACTACGAAACAGCTTTGGCTGAAAGGGCTATCTGTGGGTCATCCATTCCAGCTTCTGCTGGAATATCACCTTGCTCAGCACCTTGCACCCTCAAATTTTGACAGTCTCATGTCAAAAAAAAAAAAAAAAAAAAAAAAAAACACTTCAGGCAGTGAGTACTTACCTCTCTGACACTCAGCATTGATTCAGATGTTCTGACCCACCATGCAGAAAGGACAAATCCAGGTTCCTTTCGAATATCTTATCCAGGATGGGTCTCTCCTTTGCAAACATATGGAAAGGATTAATATGACCTACAGTTGTGCAGACATCATTTGCAACATTTATAATCGGTGAAGAGAATTTGACACTCTTTGGGTATGATTCATCTGAGCGTATAGTATACATCTAATACAGGTCAGATGAACAGTGCCCTAGAGTGTCTTTTTCTGCTGATTCCACCGCCCATAAAGGGATCCTGGGGAGATTAGCTCAGATGTAGACATGCACACTGTCTCACTCATGAATTAGGTGAGATAAATCCTATCTATGGACTTTTATTGAAGTTGTAGCAAAAGAACTACCTGTCATATTTAGTCTTACTGCCTTGTCAAATTCAGGCTTATGTGTTCCAAGTGGATGGGTTGTATGTTATAGGTTATAAGTGGATTTGATTCCCTTTGCTTTTTTTTTTTTTAAAAAAAAGCACTGTTTTTTCTGGACTTGCACTATGCTGATAGTACAGTTTCCCTTTTTCCCTTTTTCATTTCCAAGCATGATTTTTGAAGAATTCAGTGTTTCTACTGGTTCATTTTTTTATAAAGAACAACTAAGAGACATATATCATGCGACTGGAATTATTTTCACAGTATTGAGTATGTAATATGGCAGCAGTTCATGGTTTGTTGATAGAATGAATTTAAACAGATGAATTTGCCTCTTGCATTTTTTTGTATTTTCATTACAACCTGCATAAATGAGAAATAAAATAAATATGTGATAAAATAAAGATATGATAGGAAATTCTCTGAAAGGAAATAAAGAGCCTGAGTGGACTATTCAGAAGAACAGCAGACTGGAATTTCTTGTGCATAGTCACAGTAGCACCACCTGATGTAGCATGTGCGGTATGTCTATGGCACTTCATGGAAAAAACTGTATGGCCTGCATGTTAATGGGGCTACTTCTGTTCCTGAGGAAATCTTCTCTAATTCCTTGAAAAAGAACTTTCCTCACTTTACAACAGTACTACTAAAACAGTGCTGACATGTATTCTAGGCCATATATCTGTGAAGATAATTGACAAGAGTTAATGTTTATCTGAAAAGTTGTATGATTCATATGAAGCTTCTAAAATCCTCTTTCTACACCTGTGTGATTGTCATAGAGAGGGCTAAAATGCCATTTGCCTATGAGAAATATATATATATATATATATATATATATATGTATATATACACATACATATACACTTTTTTTTACTGGTATTAATTGCCTTTTTTTTCCAAGTTTAACTGCTATAAAAGCTGAGGATCTTACTTTCCAATTAAGTGCATTAGAAGCTGTGGCTACTCTGCAAATCAGCCTTCCTGAATTTTAATTGATTGCTGCTCAAAAATTCCTTCTGATGATCTGGTAGACTACCAGCAGCATACCCAACTATGCTTTTAACTTTAATTAAGTTGGAGGATGTTGTTTTTTTGTTTTTTGTTTTTTGGGCTTTTTTTTTTTCTTTCTCTTAAGTACTTACCCCCTGGCAATTTTCTGATACATAGAGTAGCCCTTGTACCAGCCTCAGAAAGCAGAACCTAACCTTAAGTGGTTTCTGTTGTTGTTAGTATTTGGCAGTTCAGGTACTACAACATGTCAAAAACTGATCCATTCTGTTAACACAGGAAGAATTGAAGCAAATAGTGAATATCTCTGAATCGTCACTTCTCTATTTCCTTCATAGTTAAGGGCAGCAATCAGTGACAGTTTTGTCAGCTCATCACGTAATATCATTGGAGATTCCACATGACTGTTTGACAGTAAAATCTCCCTTCCATTTATTTTAAGGTACCAGTCAAACAGAAGCCTGAAGAGACAATTTTCGTAGGGGAATTTGTAGTGGAAAATGGAAGTAGCCTTTCATACTTTTTTCCCCACATTTTAATAGATTTTTAACTGTTGACTACCTAGCAATATTGAAATGAAATTTTTGAACTACAATCTGACCACAGAAATGCAAGACTCTGTGAACACAGAATTCCTATGTAGTGTTTTGAAAGCTTCACATTCAGCGCTGAAAATATTTCATTTTAACTTCCACATTGTCTCATGCTGTGATGTTTTCCTTGTTCCTTATGGGCAGGTCATTCTACATATTTCCCACAGAATTCCCACAGAGGACCTTTGACATGTTCATGAAGTTACAAAAACATTTGGATGAGCCAGTCTACAAAAATCGATAAACATTGTAAAACCTTACTGAGTAAGATAATATGAAAAAAACACCAAAGGAAAATTGATTACCTTTGAAAGAATGTAGTCTTTTCAATTTCCCCATTATATGTCTTTCGGCTGCCCTGATATGCACAAATGACAGCTCTGAATAGCTTTTTTAAAAGTAAATGTTGGTATGCTAATGTGTTACACATCAGAGCCAATGATAATATATGGATAATATATGCATGTTTCTCCAGAATGATTTTAGTGGCCTAGGAACAATTCCTTGCAAGGTCTAGGCACAACTTCTAGTCTCTGAATGATATGGACTGAAAGTTCTGTGCAAAATAACATTTTTATTGTCCGAAAGAGTATACGTGGTGTGAGAGTCATATATCATTCAGCTTCAATTTAGCTCAGGAAGTGTGGGTTAGACGAGTGGACAGTGAGGTGGATTGAGAACTGGCTGAAAGGCAGAGCTCAGAGGGTTGTCATCAGTGGCGTGGAGTCTAGCTGAAGGCCTGTGGCTAGTGGCGTCCTCCAGGGCTGAGTACTGGGTCCCATCCTGTTCAACTTCTTCATCAATGACCTGGAGGAAGGGACAGAGTGCCTCCTCAGCAAGTTGGCTGATGATCCCAATCTGGGAGGAGTGGCTGATACACCTGAGGGCTGTGCTGCCATTCAGAGAGACTTGGCCAAGCTGGAGAGTTGGATGGAGAGGAACCTCCTGAGGTTCAACAAGGGCAAGTGCAGAGTCCTGCACCTAGGGAAAAATAACCCTAGGCACCAGTACAAGCTGGGGGCTGACCTTCTGGAGAGCGCTCTGCAGAGAAGGACCTGGGAGTGCTGGTGGATGACAAGGTGGCTCTGGGCCAGCAATGTGCCCTTGTGGCCAGGAAGGCCAATGGTCTCCTGGGGTGCATTAGGAAGAGTGTTGCCAGCAGGTGGGGGTAGGTGGTCCTGCCCATCTACTCAGCCCTGGGGAGGCCTCATCTCGAGTCCTGTGTCCAGTTCTGGGCTCCCAGGACAAGAAAAACATGGAGCTACTGGAGAGAGTCCAGCGTAGGGCTACAAAGATGACCAGAGGGCTGGAGCACCTGCCCTATGAGGAACGGCTGCGAGAGCTGGGCCTGTTCAGCCTAGGAGAAGAGAAGCCTGAGGGGGGATCTTATCAATGTGTAGAAGTACCTGAAGGGAGGGTGTCAAGGGGATGGGGACAAACTCTTTTCAGTTGTCCCATGTGACAGGACAAGAGGCAATGGGCAGAAATTGAACCACAGGAAGTTCCGCCTGACCGTGATGAGGAATTTCTTCCCTGTGAGAGTGACGGAGCACTGGCACAGGTTGCCCAGAGAGGTTGTGGAGTCTTCTTCTGTGGAGATACCCAAGGCCTGCCTGGATGCAACCCTGTCTACCATGCTGTAGGTGACCCTGCTGAGCAGGCAGGTTGGACTAGATGATCTCCAGAGGTCCCTTCCAACCTTACTGATTCTGTGAGTGTATGATTCAAGAAATTCAGTTGTTCTGTTAAAGTGTACCTTCTGTGTATGGTCTAGAAGGTGACATGAAGGTAAAGGGAAGAGATTAAGATTTTCAACAGTGGCATCAGAAAATCTTCAAAAGTGAGATTTAAATCCATCTGAGTTAGTATCTTCATCAATATAATCATGCTAAGATATTAAAATGCATACTTTGCAGAGCTGCTAACCACATAACATTGTAAAAAAAGGATAAGATATGGGATATACATTTTTTTCAATCTATCTGCAAGGGGAATATTATTGCCCCAGTGTAAATTTGTGGAGAACTGTGTCCTCTTAATTGAAATACTGCTGCCTTAGACAGAACCAAATATGATCAGCTAACCTCAACCAAGATACAGAAATCTCATTTTCAACCCTTATTAAAAAAAAAAAACACTGAAAATTTGTTTCAATAAAAATCTTTGTTAGGATGTAGTATTATTTGGTCCAGTGGATGACCTCTCAAACTTGCTAACTGCTAGAAGATCATAATTTGTAAAAGTTTTATTTGCTTGATATTTCCCATATGTCTCCAAGAAAAGTTATGTTCTTCCACTGTTGCTGGCAGTTTTAGATTGAGCTACCTCAAATGTTTTGGTTCAAAATCTAGAAAACTTGAATGCTCACACTTTAGAAAGGAGGCAAGAAAGAGGCTCCTAAGATATGAAGTACATTTTAAATTCATGTTTTTCCTCAGTTCATAATCTCTCATTTCAACTTCTAAGAGCAAGAGGGAATGAGAGCATTGTTGATCTTTTCATTTCCCATTTATTTCATCCTGAAAGAAATAAACTTGAGCCAGAAAGCATTCTATCCTTAATGGGAAAAGTCCCATCCTGTCTTCCTGCTTTGTAAAAGAAGGATGTATAATTTTGCATATCTTTTGATACCTATTATTAAAGCCATTGTTTCTTGAAGGTGTGCACAATCAGGATGATATTTTGTTTTATTCCAATGGCTTTATCTTATTTTAGGCACAATCCTCCATTTCTTGTGGTATCTGATACTCTGACCAGTGCCTTGATGTGGAGGCCCTGTACCATGATTTAACTGAATTTTTGCCTGATTTGTGTAATAAAATAAATGCGATATAATGAGATTACAAGAAGATGTTACTGTCACAGTAGTTTGAACCATTATGATTTACCATAACAACATTGATTAGGTAATCAGACTCGTGAAAGAAAAAAAAATGTCACTAAGAAATAGCTGGAGATAAATTCCTGTCTGACTATTATTATTACTTTCTTGTGTTTGGCTTGATTAAGAAAAGTTTTGAGTTTCTGCAGCTATGACTAAGTTAGTCACGACATTTAGTAATATATTAGTTTGCTGAGGACAGTGACCTGTCCTCAGAATTAGCAGTATAAAGGAGTAAGTTTTTCATTTTTTTATATTACTCCATTAACATTTTTTTTTAAAAAACACCTACTGCTTTTTCTGTCTGACCAGGCACCTTTCTGTACACTGCTTTGTACTTATGTTTAATCAAAATGGGTTATGCAGCTTCATTTATAGTTCAGGAGATAGTGTCTAACACTGTCTAAGCATTTCAGAACTACAAATTAAGTGAGAACTACATCATCTTATGATAAAATTAAACCCGAATGTCATGGTTTTAGAAAAAGGTATTGTCTTAGGATTTAAGTATGGTGTAAAATACAATTTATTTGAGTACCCAACAAACAGACCTGCAGATTTAAGACTCTGCCTTGAGGAACTTGGTCAATATGGTTGCAATTCCCTCTGACAAAGACATTGTATAAGTAAACAAACTATGTAAGATGACAGCCAAATCTAAGATGAGGAAATTAGGCTTCATAGAAAAGCAATATTTTTTTTTAATGAGATAATAACAATAATAAATATTACAGTGGGCAACTATCTGCCTAAATCCCATTTATGCTAGAATTCAAAAGCCTAAAACCCCCATAAGTAGGAGCCAGTAGTCCAGCCTGCCTCCATTCTGCCTACTAGCATTATTCAGTCCTACAAGCATCTCAGTTAGATTGATGACTCCCTGTTACACGAAAATAGGCTTATCCATTCATGCTCAGACATCACTTTTTGAGAAGAAAGGTATCTATACCTTTCTTAGACATCTATTGTAATCTAGGTTTAGAAGGTCAGGGATCTGAACTCCACCCAACTTGGATGTGTTAGACATAGTCAAGGGCAGTCGTGGTATACAACTTCTGTATAATAGCACAGATTTTGAGGACTGACCCAAAACTGGAAGCTCAACATGCTATAGCACTGCTTGACTTGGAAAGATCAATGTTTCCCTGCCCTACCAAGAGTTTGACTATATTTGACCAACAGTAAGTGTTGCCAAGGACGTCATGGGCAAAAAAGAAACATAAAACACACTGTGCCAAAAAGACGGTAAGCAAAAAGAGCCCTGACATCGGTATAGGGCTGATAATTCCCTTTGAGGTGAAAAATGGAGGTTGATTATCTAATGTAAGCTGTATCCATGTTCAGGTACTAGCTATATGAGGTCTTCTCATAGAAAAGGTCTTAGCTTGAAGAAGAGGGACAGAGAATATTGCATGTAGAACATCTAGCTTTTGGGGAAATACTGTGCTATTTTGAGGCTAAAGTTCAACTGCTCAAGCTGAACAGCACCTAAAATTCAGATTTTTCAGCTGCTTGGCAGGGTATTTAACCAGTAGACTGTTATATAAGAAGCAGATAATACCATACTGCTTTAGAAAAAGACAGACTAGGTCCAGAGCTGAAAGAATGCTGTTTCTTTTGTTTAAGAGTGTCTATTTAGTTCCTAATTTCTGAGTGAAAGTGGTAAAAAACAGGGTCTTCATGAATAGCATGGATTACCTGCTAGAGACATTCCAGAATACCTCCAAAAGTAATCAGTTAAGATAAAGCTTATAAGTTAGGAGAATACATTTTTCCTCTGCAGGAAGCTTCTACACTTCTTTGTTAACAGAATAAGCACTTAGAGTGGGCTCTATTTTGTCTAAGTCTAGCTTGCAAATGTTCAGTGTCTACTTTAATTTCCTAAATTTCATTTAGTAAATAAGGCAAGCCCTTCCATAGGGTGATTTATCTCATCCTAAAATTGATGCCTACAGTAGATGGCATGAAAAATTTCCTGTGAAAGTGTTTGTCTGTCTTTATTGACTGTAGTGATCTTAAGTTAGATGGAGTGATTCTTATGCCCTTAGGTCAAGCTCCTAAAATTTCAGTCAGGTTCTGTGTAAATTAGGTACCCAGATAAGATGGTTTAGTGTCCACCCTTAATTTCTCTGGCATACTGACTGCTTAAACGCTTCATCAAAGCAACAGTTATTCTTGGATGTGAAAATAATGTGTATAAATAAATCATGACGAAGTGAGAACGTATATTTACACCTATACCACTTGCTCCCATTATTGTGTGCTGACATTATGTCTTTTGGTAAATCAGGCCAACCTCCTTTTTTTCTCAAAGGAAGATGAGATGCAATCTGTCTTTCAGGCTCCTCATCGGAATGGTCATTCCAAAAGTCTAAAGACATAGTTTCTGGGTCTCCTTCGGCCATTGCTTGGGGATTCAGACCCATATCTTCCAGTCCCATAAAAGTCTTATTTTTTCCTGTTTACAGGCAATGCTCTGGGGGAGCTAGATATCATCGCTTTTGTCAGTGTCTGAACAGTATGCAAGACTGGTGGGACAACAAGAATCCTTACTCTATTATCATATGAGGCAGACTGTTGAGGAATACTTGCCGTGCTATTCATCTTATTTTAAGCTGAATGAAATTAAAGTGAAACACCCTAGAAATTAAGGTAAAACACTCTACAAGTTTCTGAAATGTGAAAATTCACCTAGTTTGATAAAAAGTACTGCTAAAGAGTTATTTATTGTTATATTTTATGGCAGCTGGCCTCTGAGATGAAAGCATTTTTCAGCTTTTTTTACAAAACATATCTTACTCAAAATAAATAGCACCTTTTTAATGGAAAATAATTTTCATGAATTTTAACTTAACTCTGTAATTAATTCATTCTCATTGTTTAATATATGACTTCTTTGTACTACTCTTTTATTAAATTGCACCATTTAAGAGGGGAAAGGAGATGTGTGCTTTGTTAGATCATCCAAACACAGAAAAGTGCAGGCTTTCTTTTTTTTACCTTTGTTGAATGCTATGCAATTTTATGATTCATTGCATTGTGGACATCCAGAGGAAGTGCAATCTTCAAAATACTATGACAAATTCTTAAGCAAAGGGCTGCTAAAATTAAAGAAGCTAATGACACAGCATCTGAAGGAGTCACCACTTTCTTAACATTGTTTCAAGACTGGTTTGCATCATAAGTACAATTTTCTATTTTTGTTTTTTTTTTTTTTTTTTTTTTTTTTTTGCAAAATGTTGTGTTCTATTTTTTCCTTATTCATTTTTAATTTTCTCTAGAACATAAAGGAGCAATTATAAGCTAAAATAATCAGCTAACATTTTCCTAGCCACTGAACATATATGAATTCTGACTTATGGCGTTTAAGCATATAAACATTCATTTATCCATACAAATACTAGAGTTTAATTTAAAAAGTCCATAATTATTTTGGCAGGAATTAAAAATATAACTTTTAAATGTATTTGAAATTAAACATTTTGCTTGCCTTATATAATATTTGATATTAAGGACATTTGATGGATTTTAAAACTATTTCTATTTTTTTTCTTTTTTTGTGTAAAAAGTTTAGCTTTTTTATTACTATACCTTCAGCTCCAGTTTTCATCAATATACTAGAAGTCTTTGATCAGAGTAAATTGCTAAAAACCTGTGGAAAATATTTTTATAAAAATACAATTGACCAAAGACTTCCTAAGAAATATGTATTCACATTCTTCATTTACTAGAAGCATTACATGTATCTCCTTTTTCTATACTATGCATATTGATTAGGGAGTTATTGTGTTTTGCCCTGATTAGTATTTTACTAATCTGGTGAAGCAGGGAATGAGTAATAATCTAACAAAGTTATGGAAAGTCTGTTTATATGAATGCCTCATTAGTATTTCTCCAGAAGATTATGGATCTCTTAATGTTTACTTTGCTCATATTTGGCTGCTAAGTCTTTTAATAGTCTGGAGACTCCTTCATTAATTATTCCTTATCACCAATCATCTGGCATTCCAGATTTGCTCATAGTGAACCCAGAAAAGCTTTTTAGGTAGATTTTCTGTCAGTCTGTTCCTAAGAACAGCCATTTATATTTGCTTTTGTCTTTTTAATAATTGACAGAAAAGCTTTGCCATTTTCTATTTCATTGTCTTCAAGTGTCAGAGCTAGGTTTGAATGGTCTTCCTCTTTGGATTTATTAAAACAAGTATATCTGTCTACTAACCTTTCTCTATGTCTCTTTCAATGGGTTTATATCTCTATCTTCATTTTCTTTCTCATAGTTTGTATTTCTCCACAGTATACACCTTGATATTTTCGCATGAGTCTTTCCCTGTGATGACACCAAAAATGGCAAGCACTTTATGCCCTGGAAGGCCTCCAACACATCTCAAGTCAAACAGGAATACAATGAACCTCAATGAAATTTGAGAGGTTTTCAGCAATACGTAAATAATGGATACCCAAGAAAAGGATAGCGTATGTGTAAGAAAATAACCTGTTCATTAGTTTCACAGAAAATAATAGAAAACAAAGACTTCAAGGATATTTGTGGAATATCACTGGTATCCTGTAGTTTTGTAATAATGTAATTCTTCTGGAGACATGCATACTTAACATAGAATTTGTGTCTTTTATAATGGTGTTTTTCTCTTTAACCAAACAATAGTCAATTTTAAATTATTATGATGAATACTAGATACAAGACAGAATTCCAAAATTCTCCTAATAATTTGATATACATGTGTTTCAGGAGTCTTAAAGTTCAAAAATCTGTCATATTTGTTCGTCCATGTAAAATTTGGCATAATGTAGCATATTTTCCTACTTATTTTAAAAGTCATTGTTTTAAAGGATTTCCACCCAGTGATAGATATTATCTCATAACTTCTCATTGTCTTCTTATTTTTCTAATTGTTATATTTCTTTCTTCTTTTTTTTTATAGCTTTACCTTATTAACTGTATGAATTCCCATTTGCCTTTGAGATTTTCACCCTTCAGCTATGTATAGATTTTAACCACACTCCATTTCAGTGATTATTAAGAAAGGTTGTATAGTACCTGACTATGCCTATATGTCCTGTGTGTACACAGGCAAATGCTTCTGTTGCTTCATCAAATAATTACAAGTGCAAACTGTCTACTAATCTCCTTGACCTCCTAAAGTTAACATCATTTATGCCAGGTGTCTGAAAATATAGATAGAGAACCTAAAAACATAGAATAATTTCACACTGTTCAATCTTGTGCATGGGTCAAGTAATAAGTAACAGATGGTGTAAGGAAAATTGAACATTTGTTTTCCTAACTTCAGGCTTAGGATATATGAAGTGTGAATAAAGCATAGAATGTCGTGACTGGGTCTATTTTCAGTGAAGATCCAGAAAGTGCTGACTTCTAACCCGCATTACACTATTTACATTTCTGTTTGTTTGTTTGTTATTGTTACATTTGTTATGTCTCTCTCCCCCTCTTTCTCTCCACTCACAAATACTCTATTCAACTTTAGCCTATGCTGGTGTAAAACTAACATAAGAATAAAAGATAACTTTAATCATGAGTCGTTGCCTTAATCATGCCTCAGTTGCTTTACTGGGATGGAGTGGAGGGAGCTGAATTCAGTATTGCCGGGGCTGTAGATAAGCCTTAGACCAGACCTGTGAATGCTGGGGCAGTCACTGGAGTTACACCTGGCTCTAAACACCTGTCATTGAGCACAGTTTGCTACTAGGGCCTTTATGTAGGCAGGTTGTATAATACGTTAAGTCAAAATGTTCGTTGACATAATGACATTCAGAGCCTCACAATAAAGTGGACTGTCCCTTTCCGGCTTACTATATATGGTATCTTTAAAGGGTACATTCTGAAGCAGAAGTCTGAGAAATACCTTGGAAAACCACCCAAGCAGCTTTCTGGACATGTGGTAAATCCACAGAGGAATCCTTCTCTGTTAAGGGACTGCCCACCCCATCAAGTTTTTACCTTATTGAATGAGTCCCTTACTGAATTTCAGCCCAAAATATCTTATTTTCCAAAAGTGACACTTTTTGTTCATACCGTCTTTGCAGACAAGGGATGAAATTTCTGAAGTGGGAGTTCTACACTGTTCTCAGCCTGAGGGGTATTATACCTGTGTCGGGCACTCTGCTAACCATGAGGCACCCCGAGAGGGTGTGCTTTTCTGAAGCCGAGCATCTCTGTGAAGTCAGCAATAAGAGCTTTGAGTGCAAAAGCAAGCGCAGGAGAAAGCCTGCCTTTAAAAGGTAAAGGTAGAGACAGGGAGCTTACAACCGTGCACTTTTCTAGGACCTCGTCTATCTTTTCGCCCATAGCTGTTTGAGGTGAAACGTGTTTGAATTCCGTGGAAGGGGGCCGAAAGGTTGAGACGTTCCTTTCTCAGATGTGTCCCCAAGACTACAATCAGACGCTTGTTCATCCAGACTAATGATTTTTGCATTCCTGGCTACACAGCAGCTCAACCTCAGGAGGAGGAACAGTCGGGGTCTCATTCGGCTTAGTCACGACACGGTGGTTTAGGTCACCCTCTCGGGTTATAGGAGAGGTGGATTCAGTCTCCTATAAGGTGATCAGAGCCGGGAATGCAAACCTCTCGTTTCCTCAGTGAGCGCTCAAACCACTAGTCTATTATGCATAAGACACTGTCACCTTTATCAGATATCTTCCTCAGAAGAGGGCTAAACATTCTGGATCCTGAATGGATGGAAGGACCTAACATTTTCTATCAATTTTCTGTGCTCTCAGGGGAAAGACAGGCACTTAAAATAGAAATGGATTGCCCTCTGCATATTTTCAGAGGCACTCTATCTCTCTCCATTGATTTGGCAACTACGGTAGTTAGACTAATTCATTAACCCTCTTCTAGGGCCAAACACATTTTTGTGCATCAATGTCTAAATTAACCATCTATATTAAATGTATGGAATTACATCCAGGGAAATTAAATCTCTCCAGACATACCTATGGTGTGGAGAGAATGACAGTTGAACTTATTCTGCTAGAAAAAGCATAGGTAAGGCATGTGCTAAGACATATGAACATAGCTGTGTCACTATTGGCTCTGAGCAATATTGAGCTCCTCAAACTTATTTTACTTGGATCTTGCTAGCTCAGGGACCCATACTGCATTACACTGCGTTGTGCGAGAGGTCTGAAAATAACATTTGTCAATTCAGTACCAGGAACTGAGCATCTAAATCCATATTTATGTACACAAGAAGTAATGAGTTATTCAGAGGCAAAGGGCAGACAGAGCCTGTGTCAACTTAATGAATATTTGGGGTAAAAATGACCTCTGAAAACCAGGCCATTTATTTTGGCACCTAAAATAGATTCAGATATTTAATTTTACATATTCAGGTTGGGAAATTTTGGCTAGAGAGTAAATTAATTGCCTAAGGTCGCACAGCAAGTCAACGTATAATGAGAAAGTAATAATGAGTGAGGAAAAAAAGGTATTTTTAATCTCTGTGGATTTATTGAATCCCCAAACTCTTTTCACAGAACTAAAAGTCTTCTTGACTATAACTCTATCTTTTTTCCTTAGTTGTAGCTTAACATTCTTATTGAAAATATATTTTTATTATTAAAATAATATTTTTCTCCATGTTTAGCCCTGATTAGTGGTATCTTTTTGTTGCTGTGAAAACAAAAGGTTCAGTCAAATGTTCAGCAGCAGATATTTTGTTGCATAGGTAGTTAATGAAGGAGATATTTGATTACAAAGGGATAAGTAACCTCTCTGTAGCCTGCAATTAACATTTAACTTGATACGGCCAATAAGCCAAATGAAGGGAGAGTAAACCGAATAAAAAGGATCTTTCTCTCATTAGAGGTTCATCATACACATATGCTGGCAAAGCACCCCTGTTGTGATTGCTGATTTTGTTTGTAGATTCGTACAAAGCTAAGTTTTCCTTTAGTCGGGAAAAAAAAAAGAATAAAAGAAAATAAAAGAACTCTCTCGCCCTCTGGAGAAAAAGAATATTTATATCATTCGGATTTCAAGAGTGTGAGGACAGTTTATAACAGTCAAGTGCACTGCATAGGCAGTAATGGTACCTCATGAAGTTATTCACTCAGTTCCTGTTAAAATCCTGTGAGACTGTAGTGTCTGATTTCCTCACATACTTTCTATTTTTAACATAAAGACACAGAAGAGAATGGTATTCATCATATCATTTTCACACAAATATAAGACAAACTCTTAGCAACATACTTTAATTCAAAATATACAAAGAATCTATCTAAAGCAGTTATGCAACCAAAAGTTAGCTGCTTTATGCCTTTGTCCAAATACACAAAATTTCCAAAGCTGTATTTGACAAACATGGAACTAACAAAGTGAGAGTGGTCCTCGTGTTAAGGTTTGAAGCTTGGAAAATACAGGCTGAATTTCTTCCACTGATGCCAGCTTCCTGTGTTACCTTTCCCATGACATTTATTTCATGGTATTGAAGATCACACATTCCTCTGTTGAGAGCAAAATTTGAATTTTCAAGATAAATTTCTTGGTTTTAAAGTTGATTTTTCTTACAATTAACATAGCTTTAGAATAAAATTTTAAAAAAGAATTAAAATTGATACTTTCATGATTGTATATCTGATAATATTAGCCAATTGGCATAATTTTATTAACCAGAAATCCATAAATATATTCTTTTCTACTCCATCTCTATGACCCTTTACTTTTATCTACATTTCTTCACTAAGTAACTCTTTTCAGAAATTTCTTCCTCTTTGTTACAGTATGCCCCTGGATGGATCGTAGTGCAAGGAAGCCACTGGGAAGAGGCTGATGTCATCAGGTCTGCTACAGGCACTGACATGATGATATGAGGATGCTCGATCTGTCTTGTGTGTTCATGCACTTGTGAGGAAAGGCACTCCACTACTCTAGCTGTGGAAGCAAGTTCGACACATGTGGCATAGTCAGAAAAACATGCTTGATTTATAGTCCTGAATTATGCTGTGATGACCAAGTGCAGGGTTACAGATCAGACACCCTTGCACAGTGTCAGTCACATAGTTGGTATATTAATCACCCCTTTTTCCATTTGTTTGACCTTCCTTTTCTCTACCCTTGAATCTCCCTTTCTTTACTCTCATCTCCTTAGAAATAAGCAATTGACTCCTAATTACTTTTTTTTTTCCTCATTGGTCTCAATTGTGCCACATCCATATCCATATTTTGTGCTTGTGGAACCATTCCCTAAACAATATTGGCTTAAGATGATATTACTGGTATGGTTACCTCGGTACTGTTGGCCTTGCAAAGTTGTACTCCCTAAAAGGCCCCTTTTAATCAACTGTGAGGTTCATTTCTTTCCCACACAACTTGCCTGTAACCTCCTGTGAAATCCAGCCATCCCTCATGGTGGTATCTGTAACTTATGTCAGCTTTATGTCATTATTATTTGTTACATCCAGAAATGTCCAAGACTTTATTTCATCCTGTTCACTTAGCTCAGGCCAGGTCATTTACTCACACAACCCTACCAATTTTCTCTTCTTCTCAGTCAAAATGGTGAAAATGACCTCTATTAACTTAACAATGAATGAACTTATCCACTTGCTCTATCCTCTGTCAAGAACTTTTGCTCTTTGTCACAAAGACCTTTCTACTCATTATCCACGTTCAAAAAAATTATAAGTAGGTCTTTATGATAAGTCTAGCAAAACATTTCATCAAAACTAGTAGTGAGGTCACAGTTTATATGGTCAGCCAGTATACTCTGGTTTCTCTGAACAACATTTTACAACTTAATGTATCTATGCAGTGAGTGGATGTAAATGAAGTTTGGAAGCACATTGTATTAGACATCAGTTTCATATAATGGAGCTCCTATGCAAAAAGTATGCAAATAATTGATAACCAATCATTTCCTAAATATTTACACACTATGTATACTGAAAGAAAAATTACATGATTATAATTTCTGCTCTTTTTCTGGTTCAACATATTGGGCTTTTCAAAAAGCCCATAATTCTGTAAGAAGAATATAACACTTGGTTAAAACTCTCTGAATCAGTGAGTGATCTACTGGTCACTGGCACTACTTCATTCTGGAATGTGAATAGTAAATAGCCTTGGATGATTCTTTTTGCAAGAAAAGATCCCACCAATCCCGAGAAAAATTAGAGCTGCTGTGTTCATAAGCTGAATTTTCTCCTTATAACTGAATATTCAACACTAGTTTTACTCTGCTTTTTTTTTTCTGTGAAAGACATGTCTTGTCTCTGAGCTTGCGAAAACGAGTATGTGCCCAAATTAGGTATCACCTCTGTTGTTCTTTATCATGAGCCATAGTTATCCAATGAGCCACATGACTCCAAGACATAAGTGTTTATTTAAGACATATCAGCCTGTTTGCTTAAATGAAACCAACAGTGAGGTTTTCAGGGGATTTAATGAAATGGATTTTTGATATAGTTAATGGATGTAGTTTAAAATGAAAATCTATTGCCTTACAGCAGAGGAAAAGAATGACTGACTTTGTGAAATAATGCTCAGTTTATGGGGTTGCTGTGTGGTTTCTTTCGACCTGCTGAAGGTATCCTGTGGTTTCTCAACTAAGGAAATAATTGCCTACTAATGAATCACTTAGAGTGGGTATAGGGTACAAACCACTACAGTTATGATTATGATCATTATTGCTTATTCACAGCTTTAAATGTGAGTCATCATTTGTTGAAAGAAATATGGAACTATGCTTTTTTCTGTTTTCTTCCTCTGTTTCTTTTTATACTTAAGCATTAAAATAGGTTTAAGTGTCATCTTTTGAAAACCAACTTTAATTCTGTGTGCTTCTCAGAGGGAGATTAAACACAAGATTAGCCTAATCTACTCGAGAGAGCTGTATGTCCGGTCATGGAACTCATAGCTTGTACTGTCCTCAGTCCTTTGTGGTCTCCAGATAACAGATCTGGCAGATGATCTAAGGCAGGTTCCTTTGGCTGAGTCAAGAGCTGTGTTGAACTGGGCAGTGGCACTAGTTGCTGTGTCCATAGGGAGACACAGACATGAAAATGAATGTATTTAAAATAAAATATAAAGAGAAAAACAAATTCCACAGAGCGCCTTTTTCAATGTCTTCTAAAACAATGTAACAATCGTATAAGTAAGTTGATTCATAATTTATTTGCAGTAACGTTTAATGCCAAGAGAATGTGAAACATCATTGATATAAGAATATTTATTGCAGCATATTTTTGTATCTAAATGTTAATAAAATTTAAACAAGTATACAAGAGAAGCTATATCAGAGTGCAAATCATCGTTTATGTCATTGTCATTTTTGATTCTACCTTTATTTAATTTTGATTGTTTTGGTACAAAATTTGTGCTGTTTAACAAATAAAAGAGTTTGGATTTTTTCTTCTTTTTGTCACCCCTGCAAACTAAATTTGGAATATGGAAGTGAAACTAGAGGATTTTTTTTTCTTGTTCATACTTCATCACGGATAATAAATATTCTGAAGGGCAGACGCTGTCTTAAATTACAGTATTGGCTTCCTTCTGTTTCATGAATTCTGCTTTGGGTTTCAAGTGCAAGTCTACTGCCTTCGATAGGGCTACACAGATGTATGTATCCAGGAGCACAATTTGTACACTCAAGCTGAAGAGTGAACCTGCCACGGGAATTTAATACTGTGGATTGATGCATTAAAAAGAAAAAGTAAGAAAGAAAAAGAAAATAAAAAAGAAATCCCCTTCTCAGAGATTTACTTCTGTAGGACTGCCACTAGTAAAAAGTAAAAACTAGCTTATGTCCGTAAATGGATATTATCCTGAATACACACAGGAGGGGTCAGAGTGCTGAATAAAATAGGGACATTTTCAGTTGGAGACATTAGAGTTGCAGTTTAGACTTTCAACTCTACTTGGGTCAATAGCAGTAACTAGTTCTATTCCATTACATCTTATACTGGTTTCTTCACCATAATACCTGAGTGCTAATATAAGTACTGAGTGCTAGTAATATAAGTACTGCATGGTGAAATGTGATAAACATTATGATGTGTGTTTTATTTCCTTTTATTATTGCCTGCTCAGCACAATAGTGAACAGTTAAAATCCCATTGTTGCTATTTTGCTTTTAAACATATTATTAAAGGAACATATATGCACATTGAATTAATATGTGGTTTCCGTTAAACAAGCAAGCTGAAGGAACACACTTTGGACTTGGAGATGATACAGTGGAAGCTTATAATTGTCCTCAGTCCCTTGGTTTCTGCAGGAGTTCACAGTTTCAAGCTGCCCTCCAAAACGCTTTTCTTCCCTTTCAGATGAATTTCATCCTTCTAGAGTCTGTGCCTGAAAGACACAATTCTCAACTATTGTCTCCATACCAGAACTTAGTTAGTCTTCAAGCCTGAATGGTTCCAGGTCATTGAGAGCCTCCAAGAGAGATGGACTGTGACGCTGAACTTGATTGGAACCAGAGGTAGCTCTAGGCAGTGAGGCAATCAAGGGTAAATGCAAGCAAATGGAGTTTACCCACATTCATTGTCAGCAATATAGACTTTATCCACATCTTATTGCTTTGCTTACCTCCATCACTACAGGCTTTAGACTTATGCTACTGGGCCAGAGCAAGAAGCCTCAGTGGAAAACAGATGACAGCTTCACTGACAAAATTACAAATGATAAAATTACCATTCTCTCTACAGCCTGCAGCTCCTTTTTTCCTTTTTGTATCTCAGTTCCTTCCCAGTTCCCCTGTGATCTGCGGCAGCACCAAAGGCTAGCAACAAACTGCAGTTTTCAAAGATTACTGCAAGCAGGCTGCCTTTCTAGCAACGTAGAGTGTGCTGCAGGTGTTCCTGGTCAGCTGGTGTGCGCTCCAGCACTTACTGTGTTCACATCAGGGGGATGTCATGACTCTGCAAAGGTTGAGCAGGGAGAGAGAACTGGATAGAGCTAAAATATTTGACTTTATTTAAGACTTTTTAGTATATGATCCTGGATTTACATGGAAAATCTTGTCATGTCATGTAATTGAATGTAATTAAAAGTTTATTGCTTACCCAAGACCTTGATATTTCAAAAAGCTTAAGTGTTTGCTCTTCATTTAGGGCATTGTCAGTATTCCCATCACTACATGCTGTAGAGTGTCTCCCTTTCATTCATGAAAGGATTGCCCTTATGATTTTAGGCTCTAGAAGTTTTTACTTTATTGTTCCAGTATTAACTCCCAGGTCTACTATATTCACTATATACAGAAGTCATGATCATCACTGTAATTGCAGACTTTGCAAAAATAAAACATTTGGAATTTTTACAAAAGTATCCTACTCATAATTTTAAAAAATAAGATTCTGATGTATACATAACCTAAGACATCGTTTCTCTTTGTACTTTTGTACCCCAAATTTGCATAACAAAAATTACATATGCTTACAAAGTCTGACAGTATTGCATCTTTTTTTTTCCCTTTGTGTGACTGTCTATACCATTTTACTCTTGCTGAGATGTAAAAATTTGACCAGAAAGTTATTCATTTCTTATATAGCAGTGATGTAGTTAAAATCGTATATAACACAAAAACAGTTGTCACTATAAGAAACTCAAAGTTTGTGAAATAAGTTACAAAAAAGGTAACCATTTCTTTTAAAAATTAATTTTTTTTAATGGCATATTAAGGGCAATTATTTGACATGATTTATGGTTTGCCACCTGCACAAAAGAACTGAATTACTCATAAATATTTTAGAACACAGGAGGTAAGAGCATAAGTATTAGTGCATGAAAACAGAGAAAGAAGATATAAAGGAAGTTGTGGGAGAGGGAGTGTGGAGGTGTGTGACTGGGGTGAAATGGAACTCAGACTCTAATCTAAATTTGCCATCATACACTTCACGACTGCAAATTATGAAATGGAAGAAGTTAATCACTACTGGAGCTTACTGGAAGCAGAAGTATGCCATTCCATTGCTTTGTAATTTCATTACCTTATTACATATAAAACATATAGAAGTTTAAAGATGATATATACACTGGTTTACTGAAACATATAAATCTAAACTGAACACTGAGACGCTTCAGAAAATTAAATAGATTGGGGTACAGTTTTAATGGCTTACGTTTTATCTGAGTATGTATGTATGTATGTGTGTATATATTATATATATATATTCACTTATGAATCCCCGGTCTTGGTCTTTTGCATCCCATCGTTATAAAGCTGGGAGGAAGCAAGGAGGTAAAGTTGAAGGGCCCAGAGATTTAGCATCTACCATTCACATGCAGGTTTTCAGGCAATACAAACCATTCAGAGGTGTTCAGGACACTGCTGTCTCCTCCAGGACCTCTGCTGTCAAGACAGCTCAGGTACTGCTGTGTAAGGGGCTCGCTGAATGTTTTGTGAGGCTTTAAGGGTTTATGGCTCAAATATTTGTCTGGCTGGGTCTTGTGTGGGGGTTAAGTGACAAGAGATTGCCCATGCTTTCTAGCTCAACCAGCTTGGAAAACAAAGAAATAGCTGTTGGGACAGCTATCTCAGCATTTTCTCTCGATATATCAAGTCCTTGACTTCTTGCCCTCCTGGAGCTGATGAAAAACTTTTAGCTCTGTTTAAATAAAAGGGTTCTAAAGACTGAAAGCATTATGCATTTCTGAGGAGAGTAAAAATACAGACTCGTCTTTCTTAGCACTAGTGAGTCTATTCAGGTTTGCTACCATGCAGTAGCTAGGCATGTGACCCTAACAGAACGCTGAAAGGTATTTGACAGACTGTATATTGGTCAAGCACATCACTTTAAACATCTTTTATATTCAGTTTTAATATTGTATCTTTCTGTTATTAAAAGGCAAGAATCCTTTTGTATTGCCTTTTGTATCACATGAGCAAATAAATGAGTAAAACATGAGTAACTAAAGTAAAAATAATGAATCAGATACAGAATAACATATTCACATTAAGACATTAAATGATGTACCATTTGATATTATTTAATATTTATACTATCTGATAACAGCTATTTCCTCCACAGGAAATAGGCATAAGGAGAGCCACTGCTCTACAATAGAAAGCTTTCAGTACAGTTTATAAATCATATTACACTGTTTGGGGAGCCCTAAATGTACTGTATTGAAAGCCTGTAATGCATTAGAAGCCTTTCAGTTTTATGCATTTAATGTTTCTCCTTGGTCTGCTCTGATGTGGAAAATAAGAAGCACAAACTTCCACATTTTGAGTTCTCTAGACTGTGATTATATCGCTTAAGGTAAAATTTTATTGTTTTATTTGGAATACAGGACAAATATGTGGCAATGAAAGCCAGCAAAGCAATAACCACCCATTCAGCCATTGTGTGAATGTTTTGGTAGAAGCACACCTGGTGTTTGTAAATATATTTATGTCATACTGTTAGGGAAGTCACTGTTCTTGATTTTTGGATGTTTTACCTTAGCAAATAGAGCTGAAAATAAAAGGAAGAGACTAAAAAAATATATATATAAAAATAAAGGGACTCAATATAGGGAAAAACAATAGGGAAAACAGATCTAACAAATAAACTTTGCTTCATACTGAATTTCTGCCATTTTAAGTTTTGGTTTTTTTAACCCAAAGTATTGGTCTTTTCAAAGGAGTGAAATACTTTATCTTCTTGACAGAACAAATTGAGTGGAAAATTACATAAACCCCTTAGCAGATGTTCTTTCCCACATTGTTTGGGAATTTATCCCCATTATACAGTGCTTTTAAGGCCCATGCCAAGCTGAATTGGGACATTAGCAAACTTGAAGAAATGTTTAGGTGAGCAATATACAAATATTCTCCCACCTCCTCCTCCTTCTTCAGTGCCAGTTAACTTCACCAAGGTCCCCTAATATGTTGCTATCAAGAATATCGCTGTGCAGGTGCTAGCCATATTATATCTACATTGCAAATCCAATAAATGAGAACCTGTTTTTTTTCACTGAAGCAAAAGCCAAAGTCCAGATCTCTATAAATTCGGTTTACTATAATGAATGGGTCTTGGAGTCAAAGCTGTCAGGCAAGAAACAACAGGAAAAAAATAAACCAATTCCAGTTCCTACTGCCTGCAACGTATCTATAGCTGCATAGAATACTAATCTGTGCAAATCAGACGGCATCCTCAAAATTATAATGCACAACAGTGAGTTAAGCATCTGTAAAACAATAAGATTTGTCATCCATCATTCAGTGAACAGCATAAGGCAACTTACTGTCACTTAATGCCAAGTGACATCTATCTAGATTGTCTGCCTGTCTATATGATACTCTTAAGTTCTGCTAGTCTCTGATCCCTCCTTTCTTTTTCTTTCATTTCTTTCCTTCTTTCCTTCTTTCTTTCTTTTCTTTCTCTCTCTCTCTCTTTTCCTTCCTCCTTCCCTCCCTCCCTCCCTCCCTCTCTTCCTTCCTTCCTTCCTTCCTTTTTCTTTCCTATTTTTGTGTAATCAGCTGGTAAAGCTTCCATGCAGTTTATGAATGAAAACAATGGTAAGTGCTATAACTAATGTGTAATGAAAAACTGTTATAAAATACCCATTAGCCAAGTTTAACAGCAGATGTTTTGAATTTCACCAATCAAAGTCCCAGCAGAAGAGGAGGGGTGAGTCCGAGCCCAAGAAGGCCCATTTGCAGCTAGAAGAGCAGGAAGAGTTGCACAGAAATCTGAGGATAAATCTCAACGCATTCTGGCTCTGTGGAGTGTTCCCAAAGAAAATAGAGATTACTTGCTAAGAAAAATGCTTCAACTGTTCTCCCCATACTTCCTTGCCCCTAAAAGTACATCCTGAGTTGGAACAGTGGAAGAAAGAGCTGGAAGAATAGCAACAAGAGATCAACAGTACTGGAAGATTTCTCCACTGGGCTTAATTAGTCTTCCTTGGCCTAGGAAGACTGGCATAAAGCAGATTCATTGGATCTGGGAACTGCACAGTCTGACTTTTTTTAAATAGAAGCAGTAATTTACACAAGAGAGTAGTCAGGAGAAATGTGGATTCCTTCTACAACAGATAAATGCTGTTTGTGATGCTTCCAGTAACAGGCCTAAAGAAGGTAATTTTGGAAATGAAACATTACTGCACATGACTGGTGGCTAGTCTGAAATGATTCCTGGAATATTTTCTTACTGAGGTGAGATTACCAGCAACACTGGTGGGAAAACAGTAACACTGTTCCATAAAAAAAGATATTTTCAATGCTATCAGTATCAATCCAGAGCAAAAGAAATAATTATTGATTTAATTCATTGTAATTAAGAAGAGCGATCATGATCTTAATGTGGTATTTTTGGAGTGAAACACAAAAAAGATATATAATATGTTAAAATGGGTAGCAAGTCCATAAACGTTTATATTCTGAGATCTCAGACCTCACTGTGGTTACTGCTTTCAGTTTTGCCAGACTAACTGTATGTGTCGCTATTCTCTAGTACAGTCTAGTTTAAGTGAGCTGTGTTAATAAACTTCTGATATTTATGCTGTGATTGCACAGAGCTAATCCATAAGTGGTGTATGTGATACAAGAGGTTTCCATTCCCTCTTCCCGCCAGCCACTCAGCCCTGAAGACCGCTGGCCCTTTCGCTGCTCTGATTCAACTGTTTGTGTGGCCAGTTACCTCCTGGGGGAAAAACATCTGGAGGCTCACTACCTGCAAAGAGCTTAGCAGTCACAGACTCAGTTAAAGCAAGACGTGTGAACACAGTCCAAGCATTTTTAGCAGCCGTATACTCAAAGCAGTATCAAGCTCCTTGGCAAGCTGGAGGACCTAGATTCTTGTCAGAAGAGGTCTCTTACTTTAAGAGAGTGGAAAAGAATAAGGAGGAAATGGTGAGCTTTTGCTACAACACCCCCTCCCCTCACCTGAAAAGCTAATGAAGCCAAAAGAAAACATGTCTGTTTGAGAAACTTAATAAATAAAAGAAATGGTGGTATGGGTTTACTAATCCCTCACTTGGAAATTTATTAATGGAATAAAAACTGGTGACAGATAAATTCAGATACCATATCACACTTTTTATTAGCAGAAATCAATCACTAAATGTACTTCTTTTTACAGCCCTTGTATCAGAAAGAGTACTAGCAAAGGTAGAGACAAGCAGCAACATTTTCAAAAGTCTTGCTTTCAAAAGTGACCCAGACTCAGATATAGGAAAGCATTTACGATATATCTTCTCTTCATGTGGCAAAGTCTAGGTGTCTTAAAGGCTAAATGCTTTTTTATTTGTGCACTTAAAGTAGGTCCACAAAAGGACTTGTGCTCAACACTACTGCTCCTTTTGCTTTGATAGCTCAGCTGTCTGTCTTCCTCACTGTAAACTGAGCATCCAGTTGAGTTTAGTACTAGGGTAACCATAAAACACATGGAAAGGACCCTTAGGATCGCAGCTGATAATGAGCCAGCAGATGCCTATGGTAACTGATAGGAGATGCCACAGGGTGTCATACAGCTCAGCACTCCAAGATGTGCAGAAGGTAGTACCTTTCTTTAGTCAAGATTCATTGTCCTGAGCCATTTCTGGAAGTTTTCCGATGCCGTTGAATATCAGAAGACATGCCCACTGATGTCTCTCTGATTCCAGGAACTGTGAGCTAGACACGAGACTATATGGGTACACTTCAGCCTTTCTCTTACTCACTAAGAATATTTTTGAAAGAGATCATTGTATCTACAGTGATAATTTAGGGGTTACTGTTTAAGAATCTCAGGTATCAGTTTAGTAGCCCAAAGTGGGAATTAGCTTGGATTTCCACACTAAAATTGTTTTGTGAATATAACTGGAAGTATCTCACTGAATTGTTTCATATTCTTAGGATGCTGAAGGATAGTTTAAATTTTTCTACCCTATGTTCTTCTGTTTTTCATTTTGTTCATAGACAGAATAAGATAAAGTCCAAAAAGAAAAGAAGTATTTAACTTTGGCCTGAAGCCTTCCTCCATACTGCAACACAGATTTTCATTGCCGAAGCCAAAAGCAGAAATTTATGAGTCAAAACTGCACTAAGTACAAAGTGTACAGATTAATTTTGTTTAAGCATTATACAGTTCCTGAAAGAAAAGTCAATATTACCTATTTTAATGGGATAGATACTCAAATGGTAGAACTTAGTCTTACTGTCTTCCAAAAGGATGCCAATTTTCATTATCCAAATCTGAATGGCTGCTCTTTTTGGAATTCTGTTTTCCTTCCTTCCTTCCTTCCTTCCTTCCTTCCTTCCTTCTTTCGTTCTTTCTTTCTTTCTTTCTTTTTTATCAGATCTTTAGTCTATCAAAGGATAGAGAGAATGGTGACTGTAATGTGTGGAAATATTCATAGTGGATAATATTTTTCAAAACATGCACATCCTGTTTTAAAAGCATTTAAATCAGAGTTTAAATATGACAAATCAAAAATATTTTGAAAATATGTTACAGGTATTTTGAGAATTTATTTACTCTATTCGCATATCATATGTTATTATACCTATTCTATAATAAGCAGTCATTTTTTGCCTGCTTTAATATTCAGCATTCCTGAGGCTAGAAGATTATATGCAAACAATGTTAATAGCATAATTTTTCTCCATATTTCCAATGCAGCCTGTCAATAAATCAAGTTTAAATAAGTCCCACTCCTATAAGATAAGACAATGTTTTGTAATTTTTTTATTGAATTTTGGTTATTTATTATAAAATTTGTGTAGCATGAAGCATAAGAAATGAATTTTCATAGATTAGAAAAGAAATAAAAATTCTATACCCTATACCCTAGGACAAATTCATAGCTCAATAAACCTTAATATGTAGCTGATAAAGATAAGAATTCCAACTTAATAGTATACATTTTTTACATAATGTTCAAGTGATGCACACATCCCTATGTGGCTTCAGCTTTATCTAATGTGCATGCCATGTGAATGATCTACACATTATTTACAAGGTTTTCCCTTTCCTCTCTACCTTATCTGTTTCTGTACAGTAGCACCCTTAAAACATCCCACTCTAGACCTCTCTGTAATAAAACTTAATAGTATCCTGTGGGACATATGTTTTATCAGCAACCCTTTAGCTAACACACAGAGAATGAAATCCTCCACTGACTCTAAGCTGCAACTGTGAGTTTTTTCTATGCACTGATACAAGAGTAGAAATATTTCGAGTCAGTAGACTTTTTGTCATCTGGCATCCCTACAGATCCAGCAACCTGTATATTTTTGGTGCTCATGCTGAGGCAGTGTCAACCACCTATTTTAATCCGTGCCCTGGTAGCCACAACTTCAAGTACTCGCTACTGTAACCTTGGATTGCTTTTCTGAGTCCTTCAAAGCAGAACTTTGATTGTATAGTTTGTGTTCAGCTGTGGGAGCTGGTACCCCAAAGTCACAAACCTGTCCTCATCACTGCTTTAGTTTATGGCCTTAGGCAGAGTATTTAACTGTCTTGTGTTAGACAGACAGCTGTCTCTTTGTGAGATATTTTTTAGCAGCTGACCAGTCTGTTACAGAAAGAGGTGTGCTATATTATGTCATTGGGTCTGCTAGCTGAGCTGCTGGGAGGGTGACAGCAATCCATGTGTTGTGTCCTGCCCCATGACATCTTTGATCATTACTCCTAGACTGAAAAAACTCCATTGTATAGCTATTGTTATAGCTCTACTACTAGAGTAATCAATATACTAGACATTGGTGGTGAGCATCTAAGATATTCACCCTGGATAGTTGGTAGCACTGTTTATTAGCTCTTCTAAAGAACAGCTCCTGATATCTTGAAATAGATGCCTGAAACAGGAAAACTGCATCACAACTCCACTGACTCTGCAAGAAGCCCAGGCTGATTAGTTTAAATGTTGATGTCTCTATCGTAGCTTCTTAAAGACAGCAGAGATGAGTCCCACTGAAGAGAGTATTTGTACAGGGGTAGTTATGCCATCTGGAATGTAATCCAAGCATGTGAAATTACTTTCTGCTTATTTATTTTTATCTACATCATGGATATTTTTAGCATAGCCATTTTACTTGAGAATAGTGAATTTTTACACACTACTTGTTATAATTCTTCTAATAAACATGGTAGTGAATTCCTGACCTGCTTTCCTTAAGAGTTACAGTCAGAATGGATGTTTTGGAAAAAAAAAAAAGAGCGGCACTTTTAATGAAGTTTGAAAATTAGTATATTCTAGGGACTTGGGGAGACAAAAGGCTATGAGCCTGCCAAGAAAAGGACATGTAGGTATCTGAAATTATAAATTTCTTGATGGACTACATCTAAATGTAATGATAATTAAAAAAAAAAAAAAAAAAAAAGATAGAAGATGAAATCATCAAATAACTATCTACCAGTTGTGTCACTCCAGGATATAGTTAATTGATATACAGGCAATAATACCACCCATAAATAGTCACACTTCACATTTTGCCCAAAATTATCAAAAGTCTACTTTGGATATTACTAGCTCTTCCTACTTGCTCTAAGTTTCCTTATCTCCTATATGCAGGAGATAAAAAACAAGCTCCTTAGCATATAAAATGATGTTTATATTTGTATCTCATTCATGTAAAGACTGGGTAGATTTATTCCACACTTTGAGAACATACAGAATTATGAAAGATTCATACCGAATTCAGTTTTGCCTGTACTTGAATGTTTCAAAATCGTCACTGAGGCCTGACTTTCATAGGAGTTTGAAAAAAAACGAGTAAAATAATTTCCTAGGAATGTCAGTTTATATTTTGTATTAAAATCACAGGAACTGCTATATTGAATCAGATCAGTGTTTCCTATAATCCAGAAACTAGCTCTGTAAGCAACACCAGTTTATTCGAAGAAAGTTTCAAGAAACATTACAGTAAACCCCAATTGAATTAACTGCCTGATAAATGGCTTTTTTCACCTCTTTAAATCGCTGTTTATGCCTGAAGCACAAAGTATTTTTCTAGAAGAGTTGCTTTATTTTTGTTTTAATGCTTATCACTATAGCCCCATATGTTTTTGTTGTCCATACGCATCTAAATCCTTTTAAGGATTCACCAGTGACAGCAAGTTCCATAGATAAGGGTTCCTCCCACCCCCCAGGAAATACATTATTTTTTTTGACCCACTCTGACTTTTCTATCTTTCAGTCTCATTGATTACCATTTGCTCTTGCGTTCTGAGAAAAAGTGGATAGAGTTTTACAAAATAGCTTTTAGTATGCCAGAAAACAGCACAAAAGTGTCATTTGTACCAGAATTCTGCTTCCTGTTTACAGTTTACACTATTTACACTGACTATACCCTCTCTATTTTCATTAGATCAATAAGGGGAACATTCAGAAATTATCATCAATTTGGAAGCAGTTTGCACTAAGTTCATGGAAAATAAAAATAGTGAATTTGAAGGAAAATATGAGTCATCTTTTATCAAATTCTGAAGGTCTGAGGTAAGAAATGGGCAGAAATTTGAAGCAAAAAGGCTGACTTAAAACAGGATAAGTCATGCTAAAAGTGTAGCCACGTGGTGAGCTCTCTCCTTTCTGTTCAGAAGGTCAGATTCTGTCCTTCTCTTTTGAAAGAGGGGGGCCTGGAAGGAAGGGCATAGCAGAAGGGCATGAGGAATAGAGAAATAAATGGACAATACAGTTTGAATTTCTTAGGAACGCTGAAGTTTCAAGCCCTTCACAAACTTGGGTAGATATGACCTGCTAAATTTCACTAGAAAGCTGTTGTGTCTTGCTCAATAGGAATTGTTTCCCCTGGAGCAAATATCCTCATGGCCCTTTGCACAGAGACGTGCTCATGATGTTACACTCAGAATCAGCGGTTGTACTTTATTGAAGTGGACATAGTCTTCAAAGGAGTCCATTGCAAAGGAGAGGCAATTACTTGAACTGCACTTTCCATAAGCCTTTGCATTAATAGAGAATCATATATCTCACTAATTAGAAATTAAACATTTGGGATTAGTTAAAAATTGAATAGCAGACTACTGAATATAAAGCTAGGTAGTTAGAAATGAAATAACTTCATTTAGCTTTTCACAGGAGGAAATGTTTTTCTTTTGCTTAATCCTTTTAGATATGTTGATATTTCAGAACCAATAATTTTCATCAAAAATTCCTCTTCAGAGAAAATTTTTGCTTATGATTCTCTGGTTACATTTGATTCTACAGGACCTACATATTTTCATTTGCTTTAGGCTTCACTAAAATGTTTCAACTTTCATAAGAATTTTTTTTTTCTTGGAGTACTCTTCTGAGGAAAGGTATTTCATAAAAAAATGTTTTTCAAACTAAATAAGAGACTGGGACCATGAAAACAATGATGATCCTGGCAGTGAATGTATTTTTTTCAGTGATTCTAAGGCTATACGTCTATACTGCAGGACTCTGACAGCACAGCTGTGTACCGCAGTCAGGGCAAAACCAAGGACTGGAATAGTTATAAGAGCAGAAATCTCTACCATTCCTGAAATAGCTACACTTGGACCATCAGCACAACACATGGCACAGTTTTATTCTCTCTATATAAGGATAGATTTGGCTGATGCAGATGGATCTACCCAGAAGTACTTTGCCAGTGAAGTACTGAAATAAAGCATTGCTACTGTAGACTTAAACCTAGCTTGTATGAGCTACATTAAAATAAAAAAAAATATTGGGGCAAAAGAACTGTACTGCTAAATCATTATCAAGTGGTTGTAAAGTGTAGCCAGGGAGCCTGCAGGAGTCAGGCTAATCTGTAAAGGAAGGCATAAAAGACTAGGATCCAGAGAAGCAGGAAAAGGCATTGCCTCCTGAGTCAAGCACAGACTGTATGTCTTACAGAGATGGAGCAGCCATGATGAATAAAGTTTGATAGATTGTTCTTTGGCAGGTGGTTTAGGATATCACTGTGATTTTAGTAGCTGATTTTTACTACAATGGAGCCAACTACTTGCAACAATCCCACATGAAACCTAAGATTACTTTGGAAAGCCATGGCAGATTCAAAGGTTACCAGGTCATAGTGTTTTCCCACTATGTGATAGGTTATTCCAGTCCAGAAGTACCAACATACAAAGTCCTATGAAGCCCTTTGCCCCTGAATTATCTCTGCCCTGACAAAACCAGAGTGGAATGACCCCTGAGGCTAAGGCACAGACCACACTCTCAGGCACAGAGTTGCAAGGCAATCCGAGAAAACTTTATCATTCCTAATCACTACCCAGTGCTGTGAATATCTCTGGGACACCCTACAATACAAGCCTGATACAAGAAAGATTTATTTTCCTACTGCATTGCACTCACTGTCATGTATATCATGCACTTAGGTATGGGTAAAGCTACCTGATGACAATTAATTTTTTTTTGGAGAATTTTCTCAGACGCTCCTGTAACGGCACATACTCCTTTCCTCCCTATTGGAAGTGGTGCTGCATCTACCCCTGAGCTGGCTGACTGTGAATGCACAAGTGTCTTAAAACTGCCTCTGACACTCATATATACTCTTTCTGGACGTACGCTAAGAGCCACCCAACATCCTGAAATCCAAAGTGAAACCAAATGAAACATATTTCAAAATGGTTCTGGAAGCCACATATCTTTCACAAGGCTTGTTGAGACATAAAAACATAGGAATTGGTGCTACCATATACAGCTGTCATATCTGTGAAACAGCTGGATCTTCTGGCATGCTGATTCTTCTTTTTCTGAACAGGTAGATTGGGTGCAAGGAGGTAAAAGGAACCTTAGATGTAGAGAAGCATCAATAGCAGCTAAGCAAGCGCTAGGTCCTGTGTCCTTCATACAACTACATACTGCATAGAGCTGGCAAAGAGATGTCCAGATTTGAGGGGCTTCAGTGAACGCTGCTGTGATTACACGACTGCACGAAGAATATGTTTTTTCACACACAAGTGAAAAAAACATACCTCTGTTTCTATCTTTCCTGATTTCTGCTCATTTGCTGGTAGTAAGGAGCAAAACGACACATATCAGTGTCCTTATTTTATTTCATTGCAACTGGTTAGAAGAAGAACTACCAATTTGTTTTTTAATTGCCATTGTTTTACCAAGGAGCAATATAAACACCTATGTGGAATGTCATGAGTGAAGGAGAATTAAGCATATTAATCTGCTCTCCATTCCAACCATTAATATGCTATATATCCTGTCTTCACTTCACTTTCATATTCATTACTTCTTTAATGAAAAAAAAAAAAGATATTTTAATGATCAAAAAAATCTAAATGATTAATAGCACATCAGTTAATGACATTTTAAAAGTATTTCAGGCTGGAAATGTGACACTACAATCATTAAAAATCAGATTCAATTTCCAAAGGTCCTAATCTTAAACTTTATACTGCTGGCAGAAACATAAAATGATATCCCGTAAGCTCGGATGCTTCTATATGATGGAAAAGCTCAGGAGTTCTGTGAGCACTGCCAGAAAATAATGTGTTCTCGGAAATTCTGGAAGTTGAGCAGGGAGATAACTGATGAGGCTATGACAGGGCAAATGAACAAATTGTTCAGCATAGAGGAATTCTCAATCCAGAGAGATCTTTTTCTCTGAGACATGGCTTGGGGTCCAAGAGTAGCATAATGGCTCCAAATGGATAAAAACAACAGTAAATTCCATTCTCATGCATTATGCATGAACTCTCTCTATTGGAGTTTACATCACCATCTGGTGTTTAATTATTCCCGCTTTACACCACACGGTGGTGTGAATCTAATGAAATGAATATGTACATTATAGCAATTTGGGGTATAGATTCTGGTTTCCTAATTATTAGGTGCCAGGCATTCTTTCCTTTTTTTTTTTTTTTTTTTTTTTTTTTTTTTTTTTTTTTTAAGTTGAGAGTTGAAATGCATTCTATGAAATAACTATTTCTATAGACTCTCTCTGGCAAATACAATAACAGTTAATTGTTACATTCTCTAAAGATCCATTATTCCTGTATGACTGGTTGATTTTCTCTAACATCTGTACAACATAAATTAATTACACAGTAGTGTCAGAATTCCCATTCTAACACACTGTCAGTATTGTTAGGAAGAATCTCTTCTGTAATGTACATGGTTTTTTAAAACATATATATATATATATGTATACACACTTTGATATTGAAAGATTCTCCTACTTTTTCTCTCTTTTGCAGACACAGGGTCTGTCACAATATACACAAAGTTTTGCTATGTATCCAGCTTATTATTTCACATTATCACCTGTAGGTCATTAGATTCCAATCTGTCATCAGCATATCTGAAACCAATATCCTGTATTATTAAATTAGTTAGGATGATAGTTTCTAGCTGGCACTAAGCCCTGTTTGTGCGAGACTCTTCAGCAAGTGCACTGTTCCCAATGCTCACAGAAGGCACACTGAAAACAGATTGTCAGTCCCATTAACAAATTGTACCGTCCACATTTTTTTCTGTAAGTAAAAGTTTTTGATACAGGTTATGATACAATGTATAGACAGCCAGCAGGATTTTCCGTACTAACTACATAGAAAACTTGGAAGGTTTTAGCAGTATGTTCAATAGTGATGCTTTTCTACCAGGAGATGACGATTACCTGGTAAAATAATGTTGTTAAATGATACCCAGATGACCACTGCATCCAGCAGTGTAGTCGTTCCTTACAGCTTACAGATTTTAGCTCTTCAAGGTTTGCTTTGATATATTTGTGAGTTTGTGAGCAGATTCACAAGTTTGTTTATGATGTATGGAATGAAAGATGTCTAAAAGATGCAAATGTTTATATTTGAAGAGATATTTGAGAGAGCAGGACAAAACCGGATAGCAAGAGGCTCTGAGATCCTAGAACAAAGCATTTTGAAGTGTTCCCTCTCCCCAGCCCTTCGGAAATTTCCCCATTAGTTTTACCTGTGCTTAGTAATCTTAAAAATAAAAAAGAGACAGAGAAGTAGTATATACTTTTCAAGTCGTTTCAATGAAGACTAAAAATTCAGGGTTTTATTGTCTTGACAATTTAAAGCAGCCAACCTTTCTACCTTCATGTCCTCTTATGAGGGAAGAAAAAGGAAAATACTCAAAATATCTCTTTGTTTTGGTCACTACCCAGTGCAAAGCCAGTTCTATAGGATTCTTGGCAAATGATATAAAACAGCGTAATTCTCTCTCCTGCTTACATGAGGATCAGCCTATCAAAAAAATATCCTAATATCAGAGATAGTTTTTGAGCTAGAAGGGGAACATGAACAGTAATAAATGTGAATTATCTTCAAAATATGCCTGTAAAACGTCTACTTTAGTATTTATATACATGTTGAATAAACACATTACTTGGCAATCAATCAATACTTGCTATAACATGAAGAAAACATCTGCAGAATACTTTTCACTTTTCTGAAAGAAGCAAAAAAAAAGCCTTGTTAAACTTCACATTCATTGTTCTGTGCATTTTAGTCAGCAGCTTTTCAAATTAGTATGTAGGTTTGAGTGGCATGGAGGAGCTTATAGTTTATAGTAGACATCACAGAAAGATCAATATTGCTATATTGTAATAGCAAAAACAGCCTTTTGAAATAAATATACTTACCCACATCACGAGGCATTTTTTTTTTCTCTAAATTAATATAATACAACTGAAGTTAAGCTTCTAAATACAAAGTGACTATACTAGATCTGCTTAATAAAAAATATTCTTGTTTATAATATTTACAACTAAACAAGTATTCTATCATTTTTTCTTTGTTTGCTGATTTGAAAAGTACTATGCACCATTATATTTACATATTTTAAATATCCAACATTTGAATTTTAGAAAAGGCAAACATATTTGGACATAGGATAATTACCTACACCCATTGGTGTAATTGCCTACAGGCCCAATGGGTGATGTTAGTATAAGTAAATTCTGTCCCCTACTTGCATGTTTTAGCATGTGGATTCATGATAGAAAACATTTCTACAGAACAGTGATTGTCCTGAAAATAAGTCTCATCATTTTACAGCGAAACAAATAAAGAAATAACCAAAAGTCTAACAGCTTCCATCACTCGCTTTTTATGCAAAAGTAGGTTGTTTTCCAGCTTCTGCTCATCAAGGAGGAGAATTATTCCATATTTTCTTGTCCTGAAGTAAGTGGGAATGTCATGAGATTCTGACCACTTTCATGGGCTTACAGAAAACCCCAAAAAGCACAGATTGTGTTTCTAGTACTAGAAGATATTAGGAAAAGGACTGTGTGGGGTTAAACTTTGCATTATCTCATCAGCATTCAGCACCACTGCTATGCCATGAAGGAGACAAAATAACAGAGAAACATGAGAAGAGGAATAGATAAAAGGCAAGCACTGGGAGGAAAAAATGTTGTTTCTTAACTGAGATAGAAAAAAAGAGGAGGAGGAGGGGAAGACGTTGCTTGCAGCTCTCTTTTGATGAGAAACCTTTTGTGCCCATGACTATGTAGGTTAAAAATGCAGTGCTACCTCTAACAGACATTCACATTGCAATTCTTATGTGGTGAATCAGTGGTGAAAATTCAAGAAGAAATAAGAAAGAAGGGAGAAAGAAAAGATAATATACTTCAGCAGTACGAACATTTCTAAGATGCTCAGGGTCAACTCTTCATCAGAATTAAGTCATCATCATAACTCCTTTGAAGCCGCTGATGCTGTGTAAGTTTATATCAGCTAAGGTTTTCACTCCCTCCTTCTCGCTGCCAATCCTCTCCTCCTGTCTCTCCCACCACCAGGGACTTCCAAAGAGTCCCTGGCTGTATTTTTAGCTCTCTTATCACTGGTCTATATCATACTTATAATGACAGTTGGAGGGGTGGGGGAGAGGACGATACACTGCCTCATACCTGAACATTTTTCTGAACAGTCTAAATTTCATGTCTTATTGGTGCTCCTGGATTTAACTGACTTTTTGTTGTTGTTGTTTGTTTAGTTTAAGATGCCCGTATCCCTGCCCGTTACCTGTGTTGGACTAGAATTAGCCTCACAGAAGAGAATTCTGAAAAGAAATTTTCCATTTATTTCATTTTCAGATCTGGAATGAAAATGACAAGAACAGCCACTGTACTGGCATTTTGGCACTTCTGTTCATAGGTGGCAGGGGAAAGTACAGAAGCTAAAAGAAAAGAAAATATAAAGAAAATAACAACACAGAGCTGTACCAAATCTTCTTGAAATTAGGGGGAAATATGGCTGAGTTTGGGGTAGAAGCTTGACTCTGTTCTTATTTTAGCTAGACCTAATGCAGAGCTTTCTGACCGCACAACAAACATTCGCTCTCGGACGGAGCTGCCTGTCAGCCCCCTCTCCAGGAGCAGTCGCCACCTGGAGCGCTCTGCAGACGGCTGGGCAGTGGCACGTGCGCAGCTGCGCGGGGCGAGCACACAGGTGTTTCAGCCTGCCTGCTGCCAGGGCGGCAGGGAGGAATTTTCACCTAAGGTGAGGGAAAGCACTAAGAGGAGATTGACAGGAAAAAGCAATAACAGTAAGCAATATTGATGAATAATATATATATATATATATATATATATATATATGTATATATTTCTTAAATCGGTATTTTATATTTCAGCATGAGGCGCAAAGTCTGGTCTCATGTTACCAGGAGACTGCAAGCATGAGCTATGAACATAGCACGTACATGGCAGCTCAAAAGCACGTGCAAATACCGATGAAGATAGAGTTGCTTGGTCTTCCCCATGAAATAAATGAGCTTATTTGAGGCAGATATGTAGCACTAGTTTTTATTACCAGATTTGTTCTGCTCTTATTCCCGGAACTCCTGCTCCCTGGTTCAACGCGGCTCAGCTGTGCCTTTCAGAGTCATGGTCCCACACCACCGCATGCTGCTGAGACCACGGAGAACGCAAAGTCACCTCGCTGACGGCATCTGAGCTTCTTGCGTTGGTGAAACGGCTGTTGAAACTCTGGCTTACTTCTGTCACAGCTGAATCTGAAAAAGACGCATTTTGTGCTTTCGTCAGCTGAATCCTACGCACAGCTGCATCCAGATTCATAGACAAATGCATACACACAAATAATAGAGCTGTAATTTGGTGAACACAAAGGAAATGTATATTGAGAAAGCTTTTGTAAACTAGCAAACATAGTTTTTTATGTCATAAAGAAAAGAGGAAAAGATGTATTGCCAAATATTTGTATTGTTTACCGAGATTTAGAGATGCTTTAATGAGATGCTTTAAAATAATACAGGTATAGAATTAAGATTTTGTTTAAAATAAAGGAAATTTCATGCACATATTTTATACAAGGTCAAATTAGTGTCCATTATTAAAGGATTGATTCTCTTCCAAATTCCGGATTTTTGTTTAGTATTTCATTATAATTATAGAAGCTAAATTTTCCCATAAATATTTCTAGATCTTGATAATATATGTAGACTGTCACTTTGATTTGGAGTAAAAAATTTAAAAGTAGAAAATTATGGGGAAGAATGCAAATTAACATTTTGAAAAACATATTCACAACTTTTATCAACCATAAGACTATACATACTGATGCAAAACAATGTCAGTTTCTTGACACTCAGATATTCATTTGCAGTATACGCACTATTCAGTCCTATACTTTAACAAAAGCAATGTTGAATAATTACCATTATTCCAAATAAAATGTTTCAATTTCACTATCTTAACTATATAGAATGCAAGAATGAACACACAGGGAAGAAACAGGGTAAAGCATGTACACACTAAAAAAAAAAAAAAAAGAAAAAAAAAAGAAAGAAAAAGAAAAAGGAAAAAGAAAAAAGAACACAGTTGTTATCCTAAAGTAGGTAAACAAGGAGAATGATTTAGCGCAATGGCCAGTGTATTAGTGTAAGCTTCTGGGTTGGGCTGGAGTCTGGGCTAAAGATGAAGCAAAATGTGTAATATACCTTGGACTTTTGGCCATTATTCTTAAAAAAAATCACAAGTATTCATCCTGCTAATCTGGACAAGCACTGAGTGTCATGGAAAGTCGAACATAGGATGCATCACATCTTAATTGTATAAAATGTGTACATCTTCATTGTATAAAAGCCAGGCTTCTACTTGGATTTCTCCTACAATTCCACAGAGTGACAGAAATGAGAAAAAAAATGTCCCCTGGACATGCCTTTTTTCTCTTCACTGATTGGTAAAGACAGCTTACTCAGACTGAGTCTGAGTACAGAGCTGTACTGAGAGGCATGAATCCCATCTGTGGGATGAGACTTTCAAAAGTGCTTACAAGACTCAAAAATTCCCTTTTCATGGGTTTCCCAGAAAGCTGTGGTTCTAAATTGCTTCGTGGTTTATTTTATGCGTATCAAATGAATAAACAGGTACATTAGAAAAATCCAAGTAAGCTGATAAACTCCTTTGGTCTCACTATGTTTTTTTTAAGTGTATCTTACAATTTCTTTGTCTGCTTTTTGTTGGTACATACTCAGAAAAGCAATGCAAAGGATGGTGATGCTGAGTTCAGAAAAGCGTAAGTGTGGTAGAACCTTCAATAAAATTGGGTAGATTCAGAGGAAGAGAAAAAAAGCCCCTAATAAACTTGGGTTGCCACAAAAAAAAACATTTCCTGTCTGTAACTAGTAACCAGTGACTGTTTTATAGTTTGAGGTATGAACGTAGTTCTTGTATTTATACTAAGTAAAGGAAATTGTAAATTGTATTCAGAGTCATACCTGTCATCTCCATTTGGTTATAGATTATAATTCATCTAAAAATATGATTTAATAATGTGTTCCACTGATTATATTCCTAAGCAGAGGAAAAACTCTCCAGATGAAGTTGTGATGTGTAATAGAAAGATTTAAGTCTTCACTGACAAAGTACACATTTGTTCATGGCACCACTGGGTATCACACCCCTCCACCCCCCATGTAGCCATATAGGAGCAAGGTTAAAGCCCTTGGGCACCTAAATTCCCATTAGTAAAGTGTGACAGGCACTTAATGCTGGCATGTGCAACTGTCTAATTCTGCTAGCATTAAACAGTGAGGTGTCAAGATCCAGCCTAAATCCTGGCTTGATTAATAAAAGGGATATTTCCAGAACTATTTTACCTAAGAGGATTCATGGTGTAGCTAGTCTCTCAAGAAAGGCAAAACTGTCATATCTTTGAGCAATTTGATGGTGTGAGATGTGAGGGTGCTTAGTTTTGATTTTTCTCCTGACTGAATCCATACATTAATGGTAAGTGCCATCAGTAAGATGCTCAAAGGTGTGAGCACCAAGTCCTTCCTTGTAACTCCATTTAAACTTCTTCATAGCTTAAGTATAAACAGAAGCATTTGACTCTTTACATTGTAACGTAATAACATTATCTCTCTATCATATCTGGTTTTGCTTTCTTTATTTCCAGACTGAGACTCTGACCTTGCAAATATTTAATTTTGAGTATGTGAGTAGTTCCATGGAGTTCAAGAAGGGCAGCAGAAATGACCAGAGACATCTGACCCCAATTTAAACCTTAATCCTGTGAAGATTTTTGAATGTGAAATCAATATGTCTATTCACACAGTTAAAGATAGGAATGTGAACTCTTTATAGGGTTGGGACCTAACTAGAATAAGCCTTTCTAATTTCATCTGATGCAGAAATGTCATGTTTCTGACAATTTTGTTGCTCTTCTTATAACCTGTATATTATTGTTTTGACTTTGGGACGGATGATTATCACAGAGGTTTCAGCAGGACCAAGTATGTCTGCATGAGTCTTCTATTACCTACCTCTCAATATTTTGTAGAACAGAATTTCCACAGTTCTGAAAACTATAACTACATGATAGTAAAATAACACATTCACTTGCAGTGTTGAACCTTCATAGAATATAAGCTTCTAATGAAGAATAGTCCCCTGCTGGCTAGTGTTATGAAGTGTTATCTCCATATACATCATTTATTTTCTGTTCATAACATTAGGCTTCATTAATCCATCCCTAGTTGTCCTGTATTTAAAAATAGAAGTTAATAAAGTGGATTGCTCTGAAGTATGTAGTAAATATATAATATAGTTTATTTGACTCTTAAATTTACATCAGAAAAATGTGTTATCATTCACATGTACGTGTACAAAAGCATAGACGCACAATCTTACATGTATCTTTAAAATACTAAAAAGTGAATTTAAAGGAATTTCTGTTCTTTGTACAGTTAATAATGCTTACATACAGCTTCTTTACTAATACGCAAGAAGTGGACACCATGTCAACTTACTTCTTTTTAAATCTATTCTTGGGATGTATCTTTGAAGTTCTTTTAAAAATCCAAGTCTAAGTATTCAGGGTGACATACACTCTACCTAAACCCAGAGTCCCTCAAAGAAATCCTACATGTCTATACTTTAAAAAATTGTCTGACTTCTAAGGCATTTAAATTAGATGTTTTCATTCTTGACTTAAAGTGCCTAGGTGCTTAATTTTAATTGCCTAGACACGGGAATTGCATTCACACCTGGGTAGTGTGAACAGACACCTGAACTCTATCTACATCTTTAAAGGAGCTTGACAAATATGAACTATCAGACTATAATTGGCATCCTCTGATATGCTGGTCATTGCTTGTGATCTTTTTTTTTTTTTTTTTTTCCCTGTAGAGTGTTGTGATAAACACACCCAGAAAGCAGGAGTTCTATATTCGGGACTACTCAATAAGAGGGAGTTGAACACTTGTTGAATACAACTGGCAGAATGCCTTAACCATGAGGCCAGTGGAGTTTTCCAGCCAAAATTTCTCATCATTCTTTTCTTTCCAAGCTTATTTCCTTTACTATGATCTGTAACTCAAGCTGTTAAGAGTCATAGGATGAAAGGAATGGAAAATAAAGGTGATGATGATTTTTGTCTGCTAAGAAGGAACTGGGTAAGATAGAGAAATGAGAATGAAATTACTATCCCTATTTTGAGTCTGGAATCTTGATTTTGCTTCATTCCTCCAAACTACCCTAACTTTTGACTTCCTACACAAAAAAAAGCCACCAGTTTGACAAGAGCAGTGGTAAGTAGAATGGATCCCAAACGAAGAAGACACCTCATGATTATTCCTCATACCTCCATTCTTAGAAGAAGAGGTAAGAATAGGTGACTCCTAGCATCTTGATAACATAATGGGGGGACTTCTAGATACTGTCAGTATAAAAAGAGCCCTTGCTGATGAAGCAGCACCCTAGGTTAAGCGTTCAGTACATCCCTCTGTAAGCCTCCAAAGGCATCTTTTCTCATTGCTGAGAGCGCAGGGAATTTAGCTTTCTGTGTAGCCTCCCTTTCCCAGGATCAATTCCTTACATTTTTGAAAGATCATTAACTAAACAACTGTATTAGGGATCTAAAGTTTGCTAATGTTTGTACTGAAAGGTATTTGCTTTTTGTATACCTTTCCTTTACCTTTCCTTTACCTTTTTCATTTTGCCTTGCTTAATCTTATTCTTCATTAATAACATTAAGTAAATATCCTATTTACACATATAATATTTATATTTTTCATTTAAAAATTTACTTAATTTGCTTATGCAATCTAACTACCTGTAGATACTCTGATACCATGATGTTTTGCCAGATCAAATGTGCAAAATCTAAAACCAATTTTCTAATAATGAATGCATTCTTTTATCAGCTTTGTGAGTCATGACCCATGTCATGGGTTTAACCGTGTCCTAATTTTTGAGTGCGGTGATAAATTACATTAACACAATGTTTTAGTCTCTCCTGCATTGTGCCATTTCTTCATGAATTATTTCTGTCATCCTCAAGTTCCGAGTCATTTCAATCAGTAACTTCCAGAGAATTGTTTCCTTCTTTCTATGAAATTTTCTTTCCAAATATATTATGCTTTTAGATGTAAGGCAGCCTGTATGTTCAATATCTTGCAGCCCTGCAGGGATAGAAACAGAAGCTTTATCCCATTAGAAACAGATGGTTCCTGTCTTCCCAATGGGACATACACAGTTCTAACTAGCATCCCTGGAAAGTCCTGAAATAGTGTGTTGTGACAGACTCTTCACACCTGCAATCTTGCCGGTAACTAACCTACACTATAAACTTCATTTTTAAAAATTGGAAAGTGAATAAGAAATACAGTGGCAGAACAGTACCAATTCCAGACAAAAAGTCTAGAAAAATGAAGAAAAATAAAAGTTGTAAGTGTATTAAGATAACAAAACAAGAATTTCTAAATTCACTACCATATTGATGTGATAAATGTAGTTCAACTAAAAGTTGTATACAACATGTGCTGCTGTTGTTAATTAAGGAATTCCTCTAGCAGAATGACGTAGGGCTGAAGTCTATAATTTTGATTTTACATTAGCCAGCAATAAGTCAGTCTTGCTGGTAAGTCAGCAAATCTTCCAGAACATAGGCCTTGGAGGATATTCACTTTTTAGGTAATAATAATAATGCAAGTATCTACATCATGTAGTTCTTTTAATAAATTAAGCAAGTTCCACTTTAAGAATAGTTCAGATTCCTTTCTTTTTTTTCCCCTCTCCCTCTTCCTGTGGATACTTCATTCTTCTTATTGCCAAACTCTTACTCTCCTGTCTTGCTCACATTTATTCAAGACCTATCTTTTCTTTCTTTCTTTCTTTTCTTTCCTCCTTTTAAGTCTTTTGTCAACATTATTCCTTATCCTAAACCCTTTTAATTTCTTTTACTAGTGTTCATCCCTTGGATATAATTTCAGTCCTTCTTGGCCTTCATTTCCTTGTCTAAACTACCCAAGAACACTCTGATTCCTCTTGTAAGAAGGTTCTTTCCTGATCTTAAGTGACTTCTTATGGCCTATTCCAGTTTGAATGAATCTTTTCTTGATTGTAGGTGATCAGAATTATATACAGTATTTTAGACAGCATCTTGCCTTGGCGTTGTACAATGTCATTGATTCCTACCCTTCTTCTGAAAATATTTCAAATGATACTTTGTAGGATCACATTTGTCTTTTTCGTGGTCATATTACTTTGATGGCTCATAGTTATCTATGGTCAACTAGTAGAGACAGATTCTCTTCTTCAGACACTTCCAGAAGAAATGAATTCCTAATTTACACAAAATTGTTGTTATTAATTCCTGAGAACACGACCATATATTTTATACTACACGAATTTCATTCTATTCCTATTTCTCCAGTGCTCAGGGTCATCTGATTCTTTCTGTGTGATATCCTAATTTTCTTAAGAGATGACATATTTCATTTAACTTGCTATCATATCTTTTCAAGGTTATTAAAGAAAATATTAATGAAATCAGACCAGAGACCAATCGCTGAGGAACTCCAGTGACAATCTCCCTCTAGCTCAGTCCTCTATGATCTGTACTTCCTATTGTTGTCTCTCATTTAGTCACTTCATTACCAATCTTATAATTCCCATAATATCTTTTTTCTCCTCTTCTTAACTAACAATTCCTGGGTGGCATCAGATAGATTAGATCTGTTCTCTTTCTTTGTCTGGAAAATCAGTTATTTTTCCATAAATCTTATCAGGTTAGACTGGTAATATCTAATTCTTTCTTCAAAACGTCTTTCAAAAAGAACCTTATCAGGCTAATGAGTTGTCACTCTCTGCCCTCTTTTTCATACTTCATCTTTTATTCTCCACTAATACGAAATAATCCAGGGTATAAAGAGTTTATTATAAATTTTTACTATTTTTTTTTACACTTCTATATATCTTTTACTCCAATATCTGGGATAGAAATGATCTGGTTTCTCTGATTTGAACAATTTGTATTTTTATATAAATGTACATAGATACAATATATCTTTATATTTTCAGTAATTTCCATTTCTGATTCTCTGTTCACATCTTAGTCACCTCACCTTATCTTCAAGTTCACATGTTAATTGAAAACTTCAGAAAATATTAATTTATGTAAATATATTCGCATTCTCTTTGCATATGAATGCTAATTCTTCTTTCCTTGCGCTTCATTTTTTTATATGATTGAAGTTACTTTTTAGTGTTTGATTCACAAACAATATATAGAAAGTAGAGAGGTATAAGTCTTCTTAACTTCTCACAATTTTACTTTATTCCTATATAGCCTTCTTTTTGTTTCTTTCCATCTCTGTTCATTCTAATTCCGTATCTCTTTCTTTGAGTTGTTTGTTTATCTAGTTAGATCTGGATTACTAGAAGACAAATTCCCACACTGCTTAGTCATACGCAGTTCAGACAATTTTGGCCCTTTGGTTTCAGTAAAATCTGAATTCTCTTGCCATTCAAGTTCCTGAATGCTCTAAAGCTGTTGTTTTCACTGTTTTCTACCTGTAGTTAGCATTTGACCTTTTGAAAATGAGAACCTCAGTAGCACACAGTCTCTTCATTTATCTTAATTTTTAATTGAAGTGGAACAATGGATAGTCACTTACTCTATCTTTTTCTCCATGAGCAAATAGTCTATTGTAATTACTTACCAAAAAGTACTCTAAGATATCAATAATTTTTGTTGATTTACTGACTAGTTGATGAAGTCAACACTTGTTTTGAGAAAGAAGAGAGGAAAAGGAGTCATATAAATAGAACAATGAGAAAATATTTATAAGAAAAAGTAACTGGTACTTGGCACAGGCAACAGATTACATTGACGAAATCTTTACTAGGATTGTAATCTTGGTAAAACCTTAATCTTAAGTACTTCTATTGATTCAATTTTCCAAGGGTATTAACAGGAAAGAATGCCAATATAAAATAATCCGTAGTATTTTGTAGAGCATCATGACATTTTCCTGAGATTCTCTTCTCTAAATATTGAACAGATCCACCTCTGGTTAGCTTGTGAGGTTATCACCATCAAGGTGGTCTGGCTGCAGACATTGTATAGTTGCATTAGTCAAAGGCTGGAGCAGAAAGCTGAGAACCAGTACCTCTCTGGTTGAATATTGATTGTACAATATCTGTCTTTGTTCTTTCTGGAATTAGCTGATGGTCTATTGCCTATTAGCAAACAGTTACCTGAGCAGGAGCTAATGTTACCAATGCTATAAAAAGAGTAGCAGCAGAGCAAACAGATTTAAATCAGCTCAATTCCAACAAATACCCTTTCATCTTGAAGCAATTTAAACTTTGCCAAGGGTAAGTAAACAGAAAGAATATATTTTCTTTCACCTTCGACTGTCAGTAGTTGCTTTCACATTCCCTATCCTGGGATATGAGGAAAGTTTTCCTATCTTTACTGGTACAAGTGTCCCTCAAGGTGTTAACATGATTATTTTTCTTCAGTTTACATAGTTCTTACTGTATTTGCAGTATATTCAGTTATGAAACTTTTCTACATCAGAGTTCCTCCCACAGATACAGAGCTATCAATGCAGCTACAGCAGTAGAGTCAAGATCTTTTCCCATAATTTGTATTTTTGATCATACAAAAATACAAGAACAACTTCATCAACTGAGTCTAAATTTACTTTATATCTATATTATTAGTCTAATTATCTCTAATATAGACTCATATATACAAACAAAAGCATTTACATAAAAGCAGGGAATAAAAAAGATCCAAATAGTAGTTTCTTTTTTAAAAAGTGCGCAGATTCTGTATGTTTCTTACATTTCAAGTCTAGTATAATAACTTTTCTGAACTAAGGAAAGCCACAGGTACCCTGAAGAACTGTCTTGAAGGTTAAGGAGTTTTGAATCTGACTTTGCAGAATGTCAACATGGTTTGCAAAAACATTGATCAAAAGTGAAAAGTATTTTTTTTAATGAGCATTAGCAACTATAGCTTGGTATTAGATGCTACTGGAGCTTAGACTATGTGATTAGGCTGCATAAAAGGAAGATTAAGATTAAAGCTTGTTCTTCCACCCGGAAGTTGGGAAAGCTCTTCACCGCCTACTAGCTGGAGGTCCTACTCTCTCAGCCATGCCAACGATGAGAATTATGTGGGTACATCTTATTTAAACTCTTCAGACTAACCCGGATCATTTCTCATTGAAACACTCACAGGAACTAGTCCATCTGCTGAGCTGTAAGACTGTTCCCTCCAATAGGGGGAAAGTAACATCTGGATTTACAGTCCTCTGTAACGCCTGTCCTCAGCTGAAGAACAAAACAATGGAGAGAACTACCATAACTTAATTTGCAGTGATCTTTATATTGACTTAAAAGTGGTTTATTTTGATTCTCCTGGCTGATTCATCTGGCTCCAGTTGTTTAACAAGAGAGATCAGCAGTAGGGAGGACTTACAAATAAGTAAAATCTAGACTGAATCAGTTCAAGTTGCACTGATCCAAGGAAAGATATTTGGCTATCCAACTAGATTCTTGAAAAGAGCATTTAAACCTGTGTTCTCAGGGAAACATCTTCAAGACTGAGAAACAACATTTTCTGGATTTTTGTTTTGTTTTGTTTTGTTTTTGTTGTTGTTCTTGGCGTGCCCCCCTCCCATCACCCTTAAGGAAAAAACATAAAGTGCAGAGATCCTCTGTGACTGTGATTGCAGAGCACAGGGAGAAGAATATTCCTCTCTCCAAAATATGTTTGGTGATGATTTGAAAGCTCACATCTACTATTTTTGTTATGGCTCCCAAAGTGCTTAAAATTCTTCTTATTAGGCAGTTGTAGATTCCCTAGTTATGAAGAACACTCTGATTGGCATGCACCAAGTATATCCATTTCTGCTCCTTCCCCTAAGCCTTTCACATTTAACATGTTAGTTACTTGGCAATTATCAACAGATGGCACAAATTAAAATGTCATGATGTTACTCTAAGTTTTCTCCAGTAGGAGGTTATCTATCTAATAAATTCAGGGGCTCAGAAAAGAAGATAATATTTTCCTTCCTTTGACCTGTTCACCTTCTGTTTTTAAATAAGTCCAAAGACCGAAGACAGTAAATCTACATATTTTGCTAACTCCCTGATTTCATTGCCCAGTTAATGGTTCTTTAATTTATCCCTTAATCCAACTGTTTCTCCCTTAGTTTTATCCCTTAATCCAATTGTTGACAAGGATGAAATCTAATGCCTCTTATACTGCACAATGATTAGATATGATCAGACATGATTAGATATGAATCGGTCATGTAAAGAATCTGCAGAAGAATGAGAAATGATTAATATTTAATGGATAGTGAGCTAAGGACTGAAAAGAATTGTGCACATATACGTTGATGACTACGTACTGAAAATGTAAAGGACTACTTAAGAAGAGGAAATTTCTTAAAAATGGAGCCTTCAAATTATTTGCCAGTTTGTGATCAAAGGTTACCAATCACAAGGACTGCAAAACTGCCAGCCTATTTGAAGTGTATTGTAGAATTTAGGTGTAGATTCTTGTAAAATTCTGATTAATCAGAGAGAATATTTCCTATTGTTTAAGTTAGTTAGAGATAAATCTCATTAATTTGTTATTCCATTCTCTTACTTGCTAGTATGTTTTGGGGAACAAATAGACTTACTAGCAAAACCAATATAAGTAAAATTTAACAGCAGAAAAAAATAGTTTTTAAAAACAAGTTACTTTAATCACATAATTCATTAAAAAACCACTCTCTCAGAAAAGGAGGCCTGATTCCCTTTCTCACTTAAACTAGCAATTGTATTTACTAGAGTTAAAAATATTTTTTTCAGAGAATAATTTCATGCTAAGTGGTTTAATCAGACACATCTGTTTCAATAGTAATAGTTTGTAACAGATTTTTTTATTATAATTATTATTATTATTTACTTTCTGTTTAGGCTTATATTCTGTGCCAGTTATTATTGACATAGGACACCCAAATCCACTCCCCAATGGAATGGAACAAGGAATCCATAGACAATGACAAACCCCCCAAAGTTCATATAAATCATATTTGAAACTCAAAGATATCTTATTAGAAGATTAGTTGAATAATACAAATAAAAATAATTAAATATAAAGTTCAAAACCTTTTAATTTTGGCTCATTCTTTAGCCTGTATGAATTTTGTTTGCTTCATTATTTCTATAGCTAAGGACCTGACAGGGTCAGATTGTAGCTATTAGAGGTTTTAGGCTTCCATACTTCTGAGGAAAAAGTTAAAATAAAGTTATTTATTTGATTAAAATGGGTCTACAGAGATGACATCTTGTAAGCTTCGTTTCTTTGCTGTGTTTCGTTTGGTAACTAATTTATTGAACAATGACTTTCTAAATACCAATGATGTTCTGTCTGTTCTGGAAACAAATGTAATTACAGAGTTTCAATCTTCACACACTTTTTCCGGGCTTAAACTGGTATACTAACTTAATTATCTGTAATGGAATTACTCTTGATTTACACTGCACTATCCAAGCTACAGATCCAGCCTATGAAATATTGGACCTTTCTCCTACAAATATACGCACTAAAGCTAAGAACGTATATATAATTGAAGCTTTAATGTACAATTAAGCATTAAGAGCAAGTGCTATACAGGTGTACAATTATTTCCATTCTTATATTGTATTTTTTTCTTCTTGCTCTTCCATGAAGTTGTACACAGACCTGAGCTATAGAGTTGCTTAATACATCCTTGAGCTATGCAAACCAATATAAACTCATTTTCGCTGCCACTTATTTTAAAGGCAGAAGTCTTGTCAACTTCATTTTGAACAATCCTTTCTCTGGAAAACACCCTTTACTTAAACTGGTGGAGGGAAACAAAGAAGCCACTTTAAAATGAAGTCTATTCTGTTATCTTAATATTTGTTATTTTCTAGATTCCCTTTCAAACAAAGTGAAAGGAGTGTGGGCAGTTTTGTGGATGTGAAGACCCTTTGCCATCAAGGCTCAAGCACAATGTCTTTGAAATACCCTTCTTACAAATGCCAGCATTTGAAAAGGACAAACAGGGAAATAAATCTCAAAGGGGACGACAATAGGAGATGGAGAGGAAGTGGGTGGGATAATGCATCTGAGAAGCAAAGCTCTTTACAGAGGCATTGAAGAGGTTTAGGGTTCTGTTCAGTGACAAAAGGAGTTATGGAATGGAGCATAATTTTCCCACAGGATTTCTGTCTTTTGATGTATGTGAAGCACAAATTAAAAAAAAAATCAAAAAAGATTCTGGGCTAAAAATTGGATATTGTCGGATGTATCTATTTGTAGAGGGGAAAGATAGAGTGCCATCAATATGCTGATGCATGTAAAATCAAATGAATTCAACTCTTATTGGGAAAGCTACAGAAAAAGTTTGAAGAATTTATATTTGAAAGCGTATATCTATTAATTTTTCTTCTCCACTTAGTATCTGTGAACCCTGTCTGTACATTACAGAATCTGTGTCTTGATACAGGCCTGGGACTACATATGCCGTTAACATAGTTCTAGGGCTAAATCGATAGAGGGGGTATTTGGAAGACAGCAGTAGCAGTGCAAAGCACCTAAAATCCTAACCTTGACAAGGGATGCAAACTGAAGCCTTTAAGCATCAGAGTGAGTATTAACTGTAGAAGAGAAAGAGCCTTGAGCTTGATCCTTTCAGAGGATGTCTCCACAGTTAGAGCTCTTCTGGAACATTTCAATCTTTATTTTCCCTAGTATAAGCCCTATAAAACGAATTACTATAATGTTTGTAGGTTTTGTGGGAGGTAAAGTAAGGAGTGAAGGAAAAATTTTCCTTTCTTCTACATAGGAAATAAAGAATTCCTAGTCTTTATGTCATAAGTAGGTAGTAGGTGATGAAAAACTCTTCTCTTGGGACCATGTTCTTTACTGCAGCAATAATAAATAAATAATAATAATAAAAAAAAAACAGGTCTGTCCTCCTGGGAGGTGAATTTGCTCTAATATCTCAGGTACACTCACCCTGCTTGTAACAGTGAAGCCACTACTCACCAATCTCCTCCATAGTGCTTATATCATGGCATACTTTTCCATATGCATACATTCAATAGCCTAGAAATTCCTCTTAGTAGTTTGCTTCCAATATTCTAGAATTCTGTACTCTCTCCATCGTTTTATGTCAGTATAGTAGAGGGACACAGGATCTTGTCAGAAAGTCCAATGTTAGAACAGATTTGGAAAGCAGCTGATGTTCAGGATCTTTTTGTTCAACCATGCTAAGGATTCTGGAGAACTTTTTTTACAACAATCCTGAAGTTAGTTTTCCAGTAGGCTTAAACTTTGATTTTATGCCACATCTTTAAAAAATCATATTAGTTTGAAAAAAGTTTGGAACTGGCTACCTCAAAACATTATGAAAGTTACATTTATTATTGCTTAGTGCTGCTTCTTAGTGTTATCAGCATTCTGATCCTTTCAGATTAGATACTAATTCTCTTGTGCCAAGCTCTGCAGTTATGTTATCTTGTATTTTACTGACAAAGCCAGGAAATGAGTGAGAGATGGTAGGTTCTCTCCATGGCCCAGCTATTTGTACCCACATTGTTTTCTGTGGGATTGGGATGGTTTAGGCTGATGGGTTCACCAACATAAAAGGGCATCCAAAGTTCAGAGAGTTGAGTCCCATTTTCCCTTATATCAGGCCTACCCACAATATAATTACACACACAGAATTGCAGATCGAAGGCAGCTCACCACGAGAAAAGGTTCGCCACAGCCTTTTCTCAGATGTGGGTATAATTCTACTCAGAATTAATAGTCACAGTTTAGTTTCAAAAGAATGTCCAAGTCCATGTTTGTGATCCAATACAAAAGTGTCATCACAGCTTCAGCCCAGAAGCTTACCCACTAAATTGGTGCAGCAGGGGTAAGCAGAGAAGACAAAACATACAAAGAAAGGACTGAGGTCACTAGAAAAAGCCCATCATATTCCTTTCATGCTTTGTTGAGAATGGTTGTAAAACACTATTTAATTGTAAAGACATGGGAAAAGATAAGGAGAGGAGGAAAAAATAAATTAGAAGAGGAGGAAGAAAATGTTAAGAAGGGACAACAATGAAGAAGGTTAACAGGAAGAGTCTGAGAGGCACGTGCAGGATATATTTTGGAACAAACATTGATCACAGCAGAGCACAAATTATACAGGCCATTCTAGAGGAAATTTTATCAGGATCTGCCAATCATTGTTCAGACTTCTCTGTTAGTGTATCTCTTTGGGAGATCTGTTAATAAAACATTAAAAGAGGAAAACTCCAAATATCTTCCTGATTTTCATAGGTTATGCTAAAACTTCAGATTGTGTGAATTTATTCCTAAACTTTCTCTTTCTGGAAAAATAGTATTATACAATTTAGCATTTCTTGTCCTTCTAAAGCAGTAGCAGAAGATCTAGTCAGTCCTTATTACAGTTGAATTGGTACAAGGGGAATAGAAACTTCTTCTAAGTGTCAAGCAATTACATTGCTGTACCTCCAATAACTCGTATAGAGAGTATCCCACATCCTCTTGCATGTGTATGGTAGGAAAAAAAAAAGACACAGCAGGAAATCTGCCCTATGGACACTTATGCTTTCCATGTTGCCTGTCACTCCATCAAATTCTCCCAGTACTGCCAAAAGGCTAGTTAAGCCTCTCAAGAGTTTTTATGAAGTTCTGCAGATTGCGATCATGCTAGCCTTTTTTCCAGTGCTTCTGATTTTGCATCAGTACAATCACTTTAGGAGAAAAACACATGGGAGATTCAAATCCCATAAATGAAATAGAAAATCCCTTTGGATGATTAGTTCAGACCAATGCTAAAAAAAATATTTTGTGTGCATGTCAGATTCTTTGCCAGTCTCAAAGTAGTCATTTGGATTCACTTCATTATAGGCACTGAAGTACCTTAGGAGAGAAAGAGAAATAGAGCATGAGACAGAGTAATAATAACCCTTGAATGATGAAGTCTTTCTCCTAGCACAGCTTTAGATATCTCAGACAACTATCTTTTAATCAAATATACAAGCACTTGTGTAACAGAATTCAGTACGGTTAGCATCTGTGAGGAAGGAGAAAAAACACAGAAGAATGTAGAGGCAAAGGAAACATTAGATAAAACTAAGAGCGTGCTACATCATGAACACAGACTTAAATAGAAGCACAAATACCAACTCACAGCAGAATACACACATCCTGTAAAGGTGGTCTGTTCTTTTCCTTTTAAAGTCTGTAGGACTTACTGCACTGACTTCAGTAGGAGAGAAAACAGGCTCTTATTCTCCAGCCCTGTTTCTTTCTACCAGTCTGGTTCTTGTTCTGACTTTGACTTTCTAGCCCATTTTCTCCATTTTCGTCTTGGGGGTTTCTGCTAATTCATGTTCTCAGTTATATGTTTTCCATCTTCTAGTAATGTCTTTTCATTTGCTCTTTATCTGTCACTGATATTTTAAACACTCCAAATAATCATTTTATTCAAGGAGCAAATAAATAGGTAGGTAGGTCTCAGCAAAGATCAAATACTAGGGCTGATTTAGAAAAATTAGGATAAAAAAATAAAAGATGAATTTCATTTCCTAACAGACTGTGTGAATTCTTATTTGTCCTTCCTATGTCAAGTGGTTGAAATGCTTACTAATTTGCTTTGCGATTTGACTTATTTCTAGATATAAATTCCTACATGAGACTCCAAGTTTGGACCCTCTTTCAGTAGACCTTCTTAGCAAGTACTGAGTTTTATGAAAGTAAATAGAAGGGATCACTTAGGTTTCTCATATGAAAACTTCCTTCATTAGACCCCAGCCTTGATTCCAAATAAAAATATCCTATGAAAGAATGAATTTTTTTCAAATACATAGTTTGTTATGATTTTTTACTTTAAAACTTAATCAATATTTGTAGAAATCAAAGTAAAGGAAGTTTTTAAAATGGTTGTTGAAATTGGTTTTGTTTACAATTTGCAGACTTTAGCAAATATTTTAATAACATAGTTTATACAAACATTGATTAATATGTCATGAGTGCTTTCAAGAAAATGAAAATGGGCCCATTTGGACTTTATTAAATGAAAATAGTTTGAAACTTTCTTGTCAATATTATTTCCTTTTCCTTTCCAACATCTTTGATGGACAATGAACACTCTGGAGAAGCTTAAGTACCTTATTTAATGAAGGGCTTTTTTTTTTTTTTTTTTTTTTTTTTTAATCTCTTACCTGCATCTCAGCAGTAGGATTCATCTGCCATTAGTATCGCAGAGTTACATGTCTAGTCTACACTAGTAATCTAATCTTCTTCTGTAGTCAATAGAGAAAGATAGTTATCTCAATAAGGTAATTCCTTCCATCCAAAGATAAGATGTTGGTGACTGGGGAGATGAATCGTTCTCAAAAGGCACTGTATATTCCCTTTGACAATAAAAGAAAGCTAAATAACTGGTATGGCTAGAATCTTAAAGGCTAGACAGCAACAGCTAGGTGTGATGAAACCCACTGAAGCAACTTATCACAGCCTGCTTCTCTGCAACAGTTTCGGATTTTGTTGGCTACTCTTTCTCTAGTTAGGAAAGCAGCCATTCAACAGTAAGAAATCAAAAACTAGATACTGATCTATATTTAATAGCTTATTAGTTTTCATTCTTTTACTATTGATTTTCTTGTATTGCTAATTCCTAAGGAGTTTTATTCCTTCTCTCTCTTCTTATCTGCAACCGTGCTGGTTTTATATCAGTCTAATTCACCACAACTTATGCATGGACTTACTTTCGAACTCCTGTTTTGTTCCTTAAATATTTTGTTAAGCAGGAAAGAAATTTATATTCCTGCTAAGCACTGACTGAATCAGAACAGATGTTTGTTTTACAAATATTTTAAAAAATGTTTGCAAAAAATATTAACAAAATTAGAAAAAAAATCATACTGAACAGATGCATATCCTATTGTGATACTGACCATGACATATTTCTCACTTTTTATCCTATAGGTGGTTAGTCAATTTGCTTAAGTTAGAACTGTATTCTGTTTTCATGTTGTACCAATAGATGGCACTGGAAATTTCTGTATTTTGTATGAAAAGAACAGTGACATGAGATTTATTTTCTTATCAGTACAGAAAAGCACTAAAAGAAAACAAGAAAGATCTTGGGGCCTGGAGGGAAGCAAAATAACAATGCTGGTATGGCCTGCAGCTCTTTCTTACGACTAGTTGATCTTTCAGATATAAACGTAGCATTCATTAGAATTTGCAATACTTTTTTTTATACTGCATATGTTCACTTGCTGCAGAAGCTTACATAGCATGGAGTCTGGGGCCATATTTTCTACTGTCTTAAGCCTGTAAAATTTGCAAGAAATTGTGTCTGACTAGCAAATAAGCATTAAATCTGAGACTTAATAATACATTTTGTTGCATCATGTGGCATCTCTCGACTGCACAAATTCACAGTTATTTGGGCAACTTCTTTTTTTTTTAATAAAGATTTTTTAAATCAGTTTTACAAACTAAGCATCAAAATACTTATGGAATATTGATGAATGCCATTTTTCATGGAATAACATTATAGGAAATATCTGAACACCTCTTTTTGACATCCTGAATTCAAGCAGTGAAGAAAAGTGAAAATTGGAATGAATAGGTTAGAATCTTTAGACTAAGATAAGCTTCCTTAAAATGACCAGATTAGCCAAATATAGCCAATAGCCAAAATGTTGCTGTGTTCATTTCACAATGATCAACTTAGAGGCTCCATACGAATACAAACCATTTGAATTCAGTGAGTAATAAATACAGATGAGTTTTACAGAAGCTGAATTGACAGTCTGTTCTGGGCTTGGGCTATGAGATTTGTATCATAGTTTGAGTATTATGTCTAACATGAGTTTTAAGACTGCATATTGATATATAATTCACAGATGACATGTTTGCCTTTCCACTCACAATGGTCATCTTTTAGAAATTTAATAGTACTTAAGTATACTCTTTAAAGTAAGTATATAGCCATTTTCCCAAATAAGGATTTCTTCTTGTCTGTGTCTTATGTATGGTAATGGTTTGATACTATTCTTTTAAAAATATGCAGAATAAAATGTCCAGAAATATTTTCTCTGAAGTTCTGTTCACTGTCACAAAATTCCTCCAGCTGGATTTGTTGCGACTTTGGTAGAGCATTCAGTGATGAATGCTAACTGCTGTTCAAATCAGTAGCAAATCTCTTCTTGCAGATGAATTCCTAAGGCCCCTTCCAGTCTTTTTAGCTATTGAAACAAATATCCAAGTCTTTCTGATAAATTTAGACCTGAACGAGTTTAGCCATGGCTTTAAGGGAGGATAAGCAATATGTATCAGCAGTCGTATCATGCATATATATGGCATGAATCAACAAAAATCAGGAAAAGAGATTACTTAGGACAAAATTTTACCAATCTCTCTTTCTCATCTGTACTTACTCTTTTTTTTTTTTTTTTTTTTCCACCTACTCCTGCTCCCTTATCATGGAACTAAAACTATTTCAGTGACTAAAAGAAAGCAGACAAGAATATTTATCTCGTATGTTTAACTGTAGTTATTATTGTGCAAGATGTAGAGGTTCTAAACGTTGAATTACAAATAAGTGGTTAATTCTATGATGGCAACTCATAATTTTGCACTCAAAAACAGGCACTGAATGGAAGCTGATACCAAAGTACATGGAAAATTCTCTTAGGATAGATCAGATTGAAAGGCAAATTATTGTAGGCTTAATCCTGTGAGATAGTGAAAAGATTCAGCTTGCACTGAAATTTCGCAGGAAGGGTCCTGGGAGAGGGTGGAAGAAAGCAGAAGAGAGTTAACTCAACACCTTTCATGACTGAGCTCAAGATGAATTAGTGTAATACAGCCAGTGTCATGTCTTATTGCTTAATTGACTACCTCTAGGTATAATATAGTTGGCTTTATCACAGAAAAATCATTTTGATTTATTTGATGTATTGTATATCATAAGGAAGCATGCATGAGGCTATTAATGTCTTGCATAGCTGTGATATATTCCAAGGGCACAGATAATGCATTTCATCACACTCAGTATTAGGCTATTATGACTATTACCCTGAAACTTTCCATTTTTATCTGTTTTATAAATTTTATTTCTGAAAGTATTTTTCTCACATTGTCTGCTCAGCATGTGAGAGTTGAATAGTACTTTTGGCATAAAGGACTACATTGTAAATATTGCAGAACTTTAGCTGGAATGTAGCAGTTGGAAATATTGACTATAATGTAAAGGTAGATTATAACAATTCATTTTGTTGCTAATTTATTATAGGCTATTGGGTTGTTAATTGCTCTCTTTGGCTCATAAACCTCAAGGTCTATCTGTGATAGGTCAAGTGGCTGGGCCATGCTCTCTAAATAAATGTATCTCTGTCACACATTAAAAAAAAAAAAGTGTCTGGGGAATGTGATCTTTTTCCTTGTCTTTTCCTAAATCTTTTTGAGTTATTAGGAGAAGAAACAGATTGTTTAAAAGGACAAATTTTTAAATTTCATAGTGCAGTCTTGAGGCTAAAGAATGATGTCCCACTGTTCAAAGTCTGGCATGATGAGTGCAAGATATTCTCACAGGGAAGGATGTTACATGTTTGATTGTTTTCCAGCCAAGGGCTGGTAACTTTATTTTAATGGTGAGAATAATTTAAAGAAATAGACATTCAAATGTGAATTCCAAGACTTAATTTTTTCTTATGGGTTTGTGGTTTTATCTTTTTCTGAAAACCAACTCATGTTTTTAGTGAGACACAACCCTTTGGTTTGTCAGTTTGTCCTAGAAACAAGATATATTTTGTCACACTTCACCAGTACCAAACACTTCCTTAATGACTGTGCTCTATTGTCTTTACAGAATTATCCTCATTTGCCAAGAATACAGAGCCATATACCTCTCCAGTGGAGAAAAGGTTCCAACTGACAATTTGCTTATTGCCATTCTAGATCATAGTGTGTGTAATATATAACATCATAATACATACATCATGTGCAAGTGTACACAGCAACAGTTAGGATGAGCAAATCACATGTGGTCTGATGTGTGACTTCTCAGATAAAGAAGGATCTTAGACAAAGAAGAGTCCTAATGAGTGAGTGTTTATTAGGGCCTCTAACTCTTAGTGAAGACACACCATTATGCTTTTTGCTGTTTTTCTATTCCAGTGGAGTCACTTCTATTTCATGTCCACGTGAAAAAGAGGAGAACTGGGCTACTGATACGTTAGACATGCCAAGCTTCAAGTGTGAAAGCTTATTTCACGTTCTCCTTTTTTCTCCGCTTTGAAACCTGAATGTAGTACCTGTGAAGTATCAGTTACACTTTACAGTAGTACCACTGTCCACTACCTTTCTACTGCCTGAGCCTTTGCGTTTATTACAGGTGACTGGTTGAGGTACAGTTCTGCTCAGCCTACGGAATTGCCGACATTGAAGGGGTTCTTGGAGATATATTAAAGCCTGAGAAATATTTCTGTCTGAAGATATTTCCCTACTAGCCATCTAGTATTTGACAGGACATACTTCACATCACCCCACACAAAGGGCAGGCTGATTCAGTGGCCAGATATGTCCATGTCATCATGACACATCCATTATGTGTAGGTGCCCATCTCTCTCTCACAGTACAATACAGTTGTCTTCCACTTAAGTATTTTGGTAATTTATGAAGTCTGCTCAAGAGAAAAGCTGTCTGTGGCTGATTCAAATATATAGCAAGAGAGCAGTTTTGTACAAAATGTAGCAAGACAGCAGTTCTATAGAGCCTGAAGTTTTGCATTCTGTCAATAAATCAGAGAATATATACTCTTTGAATCAGAGTAAATAATGGTCCAAAACTACTGAAAATTTTTTCAAGATTAAGCTTACAGAATTCATCTGGAAATTTCTCTGCTTTTTTGTCTTTTTGAACTTGAATAGTTAAAACACTGAATTTTTTCCCAGTGCCCTTACCATTGTATGACTTCAGGAAGACTCTTGGAGGACAGTGAAAGAATCCTAAGTCACAACTAAGTTTGTTACAAAAACTTCAAAATGAAAACAAAAGTGTAAATATGGAGTACCAAAATGTGATACTTACAGAAAAAAAAAAAATAGCCAAACCCATTCCATAATTATAATTTAACTGATTTGCATGTACTTGAAGAACTTTTATTAGTTTAACATATAGTGGGACAAGAAATAACTGAGACCAAATGATGACAGTTTCTGATAGTGAAGAACAATTCTACTAAAGCCAAATACTGATAATGAGTTATATATGGTCCACAAATCATTTAAGTCTCACTAAAACCCTACTGAGATATCAAGTTCTGAAACCTGTATTTAAGATTATCCTTTGCCCTTCAGCTGGGTGTTCTGAACAAATAACTTTTCAGCTACCCACAAGCTCCGCCAAATCATTAACCATTGTTAGAAACAACTAATATACCAATTTTAGCTTCTGCTTGTCATTTCTTGCTTCCAAGAGAAAATGAGAGAAAAAAATAAATAAAATACGTAACAGAGATTTCTGTTAAAAAAAATGTTAGGAGGGTGATTGTCTTTGAGAAGACTTAAGAAATATTTTCTAGTTTACAGCTCTGTAATTCTTCAGCCATTTTCTCTGCAGATACATCTGCAAACTTTTAGAGTATCTCTGAATACCTCAAAAATCTAAGGATAACAGCCAGATAGATCTAAATCTATACAATTAAATCTCAGAAGAAAAAGGCAAGACAAGATTGATTGATTGGTCTGCCACACTGTAGTAGACTTAAGGATATTTTTACATTTCTAGGCAGATTGTAATGAAAGCTATCAAATAGTCTTGGTTAAAATGGTTCTTGTTTGATCTACCGTATTAAGAATGCATGCAGTGCTGGCAGCCCTTCTTCTGTATGCTGAACTGGTCATGAATATTTATAGGGATGTGTAGTCCTCTAAGAAAAAAAAACTCTGGTTTATCCAGACTTTTATTTATTTTATTTTATTTATTTTTTTTTATTTAATGTTAATTATAGTATATTATACTATATTATTTTCCCCGACTAATGCCAAAAAAGTGCTTAGTAAGAAAAAATGTCATAGACTAGGTTCAAATGTTTATTTTTAATCTATTCTGGTTCCAGAAAGAATATAGTTTATCTATATCACATAATTGCTGAAGTGTAAATCCGTGCTTTCTTGCTCCCAACCAAGACCTCTGCAACTAGACCTGTGTGAAAACATCTAGTTGCCAGCAGAACTACAGAAAATTGTGCTGTCAGAAGTTTCAAAACAGGAAGTTATTTTCAAAAATCCTAAAAAAAGCACATTTTTTAGTGTATTCCCCAAGGCAAATGTATATAATTCATCAGACTTAGTAGGTCCCAGTTTATATAATATTTTTTCCATATAGAATGTTCTACAGCCACCAGAAAGCTGGGATGATTCAGATAACTGTAGAAAGCTCACACTAGTGTCTTTGTACTTCAAAAACTCTCTGATGAATTCCTTTTGGGAACTATGGGAGGGGATAAGCCAATCCCAGACTAAATAATGCTAAAGATGAATTGGTGCTGTGTGCTATTAAGATACGGAACAGGCAACATAGATTACTGAATCTGTATTTTTGTTTGTGTTTTTATGTTTTATAGTTTGCTTGTAATTGACAGACAGATCAAAAGCATACATCCTTATAACTTTCCTACTTCTCCTGGCCATAAATTCTGTTATTTCCAGTCCAATGGAGTTCTCATCCCAAAAACAAACAAACAAACAAAAAAAACTAAAAAAAAAAAAAAGACTACTCAAACTTTGTGCAGTGAGGGACAGAGATGAGAGGGAGAAAAAAAAATCTTTTCACTCTCTGTTCAGCAGGAATATATGTAAATATATATATTCTGTTTCTAAATACTGCAGTGTTTGTTTAGTTATTGTCATAATATTCTGCCAGTCTCTACTTTAGTAAGGAAATACCTATGTCAATTGGAATTACTCCCTTAAGACATTCAGACAGCTGGCTACTTCTGAGACTAAATCCCTTGTCAAAACCAGAACAATATTTTTATGCCAAAATCAACAGAAGCAGGATATATGAAATATCCAAAACCTTAAGTTTTTATCTCACTTTTCTTTCTTTCTTTCTTTCTTATTTTATTAAAAAAAATAAATAGAAATAATAGAGGATGGTGAAAAACTGCAAGCATAAGACTATCATGTTTCATATATGGATACTCACAAAAAGAAAAATAGAGTTTCATACAATTTAATTGTAAGTAGAAAATTCAGATTCAGAGTTGAGGTCTGATAATTCTACATTAGTACAATATTTCATGGAAGAAATACACTTAGAAATTGTGAGCATAGCAAAAATCACACAGTGGAGCCCTCTGGAAAAAAACATATGCATCTTTAAGGGTTGAAGAATGAGGACATCTGTATGGTGCGCAGTAACATCAAAAATGATAAGCCTTAGGAAAAAAATGTATGTAAAATAATATAGGTAGCCATAATATCAGTCAGTGCTACCATCTATCTTGCTTGTCTAGCTACTATTTTTAGTTTTGGTCACCTCATCACAAGAAAAAAGAAAAAAAGAAAAAAATACCCAAACCTGCCTGAACAGAAAGGTTCATAAAAGGTGATCAGGAATGACCAGGTGAAAAGAGGGGAGGATATTCATTGGAAGTAGAGATGAAGGAGTTTGGGATTATTTAGTTGGGGAAGCAGGGAAGAAAAAAAAAAAAGAGATGTGATGAAGGCACTCCAGTATGCTACATTGCACTTATTTCCATAAAATAAGTGCTGGGAGTTAGTCTGACATTTAAAAAGAACACTTTTAAAATGGGAATTATTATTCTCGTAAGAGATAATTAACCCAAGGAACTCACTTCTGCGAAATATTTAGCAGAGATTCTAATGTAAGCCTAAAATCAGATTAACCTTTTGTATGACTCAACATTGCACAAAACTAAAATCAATTAATCTTCATGCAGCAGGACATCAGCTGGTCACCAGCTGGTGGCAGAGCAAAGCTATCATCCATCAAGGGCAAACAAAAAATATCTTCATTTAGCTAAATATTCTGTTACCATCTGAAAACTGAGTCTGAGAATAGCATAGTATTGTTCTTAACTGATGCTTAGATAAAAATTGTATTCTTTTGGTTTTCTACCTTGCAATCTCTATCAGCTCAGCTAAACTCTAAATGCAAAACTGCATTCTCTTCAGTAATGCATTTTGTCATCTTCAGTGGGAGTTTTTACAAATGGAATAGATCAAGAAGTGCAGCCAACTTGTGGTGTACAAGTACAACCCATGAACTTGCAAGCTGAGCCATAGACCATCAGACTAAGTGGCAAGACTGGAAAGTGTGCATCCATTACAGATATAAGGAGAAACAACATGAACTACTGCAGCAGATATTCCTTTATTGTCCTGATATTCAGCTGCATGCCTGGCATTATGCAATGAATATCCTTTATTGAGAAAAGACAATATCACTTTTATGTATGATTTATTCCCTGAGCTTCCTTTCTGTTCAGATTCCTGAAGGTGCAAGTTAAGTCTTGTGGTCATGTGGTCATTGGTAAATGGTTCATAGGGCAAAAAAGGTTTACAAACTCTGTCATTTATGATAGCAATGCTACAAATCACAATTAAAATTCAGCATATTCTCTCAAAGGTAGATTGATTTCAGCCTGTGTGTGTGTGTATGTGTGTGTATGCATATATATATACACACATACATACCTAAATATATGTATATAAAAAAGAGTTTCTTTATTCTTTCTGATTTGAAAGAAAGAGAGGATCACTATGGATTTCATTTCCCTCAGCATGAAAAGCTGGGAAGAGAGTTACATACTATTGTTCCCTAGTTCTACTAATTGGAGTTTAAGGAAGGAAAGGAAAAAAAAAAAAAAAAAAAAAAAAGTGTTATAGATATTTAAAAATGAATGTTCAAAGTATTCTTTTTTAAGGAATATTAAGGAGGAAGAGAATCTGTAGCCTGCTTGTAGAGGTAGATTTATATGCATTTTTTGATTGTTACCATCAATTTTTTATTTATGGTCATGCTTGCCACAATAAAATAAAAACTATTTGTCAAAATCAGTATTTAGTATTAACATGTCATGAAAAATATAGGTCTTTCTATTCAGTTCTGTTTAAATCAAAGGTATTTAGATCTAATTTCCTCCCTGTTCCACTTATTCAAATGAAAGACATAATCATAGAGTTGCGTTTTCAGATTTGGGGGATAGCATCAAAATGAAATATAGATCTGAGCACTCACCCTTCTGATAGGCACTGACAGACACAGTCTATTCCTAAGGGTCCCTAGGAAAGAGCCACAGTTTTGAGCTGCCAAGCTACACACCTTTCTACCCTCAGTGAGCTGATATACACTTCAGTCAGGCAGGGAAGTCAAGCACTGAATTAATATTTTATCTATTCTTGTGTTCTGGGAAAAGGAAAAGGTTTCTTCTGCCCTAGAGAAAACAGTAGAATTCAACCGTGAATGAAGAGCAAAGAAAGGGCTAGTTATTAGCATTAAGATTTCAGCATACTCAGTCAGACATCATACATAAGGTAGGTCACACGAGCTAGCTATACAAAAGCTGTTGCGTGGTTCAGACCCCAAGCAGCTGTTTCACACATTGCTGAAGCATGAAATTTTAGTAACATTTCTGATGTGCTGTGATTTAAATATACTGGAGCTTGCAGGTTAACAAAACAACACCTACCATACTGCTGGTGCTATACAAAGGTGCTTATTCAGTTACCTAAGTAAATAATAATCCACAAGAGAAATGTAAGAAAACTCTGACTGTCTAACACTTACATACTAGTTTAGGCTGTTATGAGTAACTTAAACAAAGAATATCGTTGACTTACTGCCATATCAGCTTCTGTCTGAAATCCTGAGCTGTTAAAAAACATATGATTTCTGCCATAGAAAACTTGTTTCATTAGTAAAACTGATAATAAGGCCTACAGATCCTGTTTGCTCTTCTCTGATTCATCTATATCATGTCAGCAACGAGCTAAACTTGTTGCAATCTAAAGAATGATTTGCGAATCTTAAGCCTGTCATTGCATAGTTCAGTACCATTTTCCTTTCCTTACCTCCAAGTTCCTAATCTTCGCAAGAGGCACACTAAACAGAGCTGAGCGGAGAATCACATTTTTGTTCAAAACACACTCCATAGTCCCTGACTTTATTTTTTTTATATTTTCTCCCACCTACCTGGAGAACTGCCTGTCAGCTTTTGGTGGCAAGAAATCCTGCCCCTAGAAGAGGAGTAGTAGGAAGAGGTTGAATAGCTTTCAGTATGGAGCCCTTTTGTTCAGGAACCCTCCCCTGATGACAAGGGATCTGTATTTGAGTGTCAAGCACATTTGGTTGTCCGTATCATTCAGGCTGTCCTTCAGAGCTGCACCTACACCTGCAAGAATCATACATGATGAAGCCAACTACTTCATGTTAGGGACATCATGGTTACCCAACTTTTCCACAGGTTATCATGTGTCCTATAACATCAATAATAGAAGATGAGTCAGAGAATAAAGAAAGGATACAGGACAGGTGCGGCAGAGACAGTACTTCAAATTTTCACATATTTGTGCTGGCATCTGGTTACTTATAACTACTGATGGAGTCTTACTTCTAAAGATGGTAGAGTTGTAAAAGCAAAGTAACAGCCCTTGGTCACCTGAGCCACAGATAACTTTTCCTTCTGTAGGGAAAGATAATCAAAGCTCCTTTCAAATCAAATTTCTTATATTTTCTAGACTGACAGTGCAGTGGTTTCAGGTGATGCCATTACCCATTTCTTGTTTCTGCAGCTTTCTTCCAGTTCCTCACACATTGTTAGGATTTGTTCACCAACAATTGTAGTTAACTAAGAGAAAGTACAGACTGATGATCTTAACTCACTGCTATAAAGACAGTTTCGAAAACTAATAGTAAGTTATGCTAGTAACAAAATGTGTTTTAAAAGTGGGAACAGTTTTCACGGAAATGCAGCCTCGATGTACCCAGTACCCATAACAAGTGATGTATAATGTACACATTGTAAATTTACCTTACATTTAAAGTGAAGTTTAATTTGTTTTCCAACCATACAACTGATTAATTACAGTATCATTGCAGAAAATTGGAAATGAAATAGCTTCATGTTTAATGTAGTTGCTCCATCACTCTATTAAGCCAAGTTAAGTAGTAAATTGAAAGTCTATTGGTTAGTAAGAAACTTTGATTTGTCCCACACCTATGCTTTTTTTCTTCTTTTTTTAAAATTTTGTCATATTTGACACCATTGGACTGGATTCAGCTCTCTCATATGCACAGACAACTTCTTTTATCACATACTGGAATTTACTTTTCAAAATTTCCATTTGATTACCTGTTCTTTAAGGGCTGGATTTAACCAAAGATTTTAAAGACTTTTTAGCACCACTCTTCAGACTTTTTTTTTTTTTTTTTTTTTTTTTTTTTTTTTTTTTTAATCAGTGAACGCTTTGGTATCTGACCTTACTAATGGGTCTGTGTGAGATGTCTAGGATCTCATAGGATTTTAAAATAGCTCTATGATATTTTTCATCAGATAGTTGCCAGTAGTTGTCTCATTAACTACAGAGTCTTAAATTTCTTTTCTCCTGAGTAGTTTATGTAAAAAAGTATTCTCAGCTACACTTGATCAATACCTATCAATGGCACCAACACCTTTTCAATCTCAATAGGCATCTATCTGTACATATCAGTTCCAATATCAGTTTCAATACTGGTAGGCACTGATTGCTAAAGATATTGATACCTTTCAATGTCAATAGGAACTTATCATATGCTTTAAAACCAGTTCATCCCCACCACCACCTCCAGCCTACCAAGTTGTTTTAAAACATCAGATGCTGAAATGAAGCTTTATATACATACATACATGCATACATATATATACAAAAGAAGCCAGACAATAAAGACAATAATTCAGAGAGTGGGAATCCATATCCCTTTTCCAGTTGAATAAGTTCAAACTCACATCTCTTTTCTTACCAGAGAGTAGCATAAAGAGACTAGTATGGAAGTTTTTTCAGGACATTCAAACTCTTCTTGATGTTCAGGTTTTGTATTAAAAAAAATCAAGATTATTTGGGCCAAAAACCAGAGAACTGTTGACTCTCTTACTTCCTGAGCAGATCCGTCCCTGACAGTGGGTCAAGAGACCACAGGTCCTTACTTTTGGGACTGTCTCCATATAGACAAAACTCAGAAATGGCCTTGAGAGAAGAAACAGAAACTTTGGTCTTTCCATCTGAAAAGTTTCATGTTTCCTCTCTTCATTCTCTTCATTCTCTCATCACTGAAATCACTTCTGCCTAATGATACAGCTTTAACATGATGAATTAAAAATGTCACCTCCAAAATATCCTCTTTATCAGTGTTTAGAACTATTAGAATATACATATAGTGTTTACATATATATATATTTGAGGAAGAAAAATATATTTTGGTCTTTCTAGTTAAAAAAAAATTGCCAAATTGTGTGCTGAGTCTTTGGGGATCATTCAAAGCATGCTGTGAACAACAACTACATTAAGCCTATTGGGTGACAAGGAGATTGGATGGCTGTCTTTGTAGATCTAGAGACACATGCTCAGTTGCTCGACTCTGTCATAACTGAGATACATAAATAAAGCATCCAGCCACTTAGGAAATTTAAGGTCCATTCTACATCAATTAGGAGAGCTTAGGCAACAGCTGAACAGCTGTTTTTAGAATTGTAGCTCAGGATTCAAGTATCTAAATTCTACCTGTTTGCTATTTTAGAGATGTATTACCTATTTAATTTGAAAGGGGAGAAGTGACTTTCGGCTTAAACACTCATCAGATATAATCTGATAGAAACTTGCTCTGTGTTTGCCAAGCATGACCCATTTTCTACCTACACAGTTATACTTTGTTCATATGTCCTCTGAATTCAGTCTTGATTTCTCGTCATACTTTCCCTATTATTGTTATTATCCTGATTTGGCTGGCTCCTGTGAGTGAGAAAGTGGTTTCTACTACTGAGAAAGTTCTTGACGCTTAATTTTAAGTCAAGGTTAGAAAAATAGCGTAACTTGTCTATGCTTCTTTTAATGTGTAACATGAAGTGATACTTTTTAGGAGAATATACAACAGACTTTAGTTACAGTTTCGCCATTGACTACATTCCACATGAAATATAAAAGAACTTGACTGAAGTAGGAAATTTTACTCCCCCTCTGTGCACCAGATGTGATATTTATTGTTGTGGCAGCTTTATTGTCCTCTGTATGGGGACAGGCTCCTTAAGACGCCTGTGCTGAATAGTAACACCTGTTGGTACTTTCTGATTCAGATTAGTAGTTTGTAGAAGGAGTTATCTTAGCAAGCTGACAGTAAAAACAAAGCCCTTTCACTCCCTTTAAAGCTCTAGCCTCCAATATTTTAACCTATCTTTATTATTATTATTATTATTGTTACTATTATTTATTAAAAGGTCATTTAAATTACAAGCTCCATTTCAGATTTCTCATTACTAGCCAGCCACCAAAGGACATAACAGGCTGTACCCTTTACAACATCAGAAAAGTAGTTTTCAGACTCTTCAAGGGAAGTGTTTTCTCAGGAGCCTGAGCTCTACGCCTCTGCCCTGTAAGCAACTGGAATGGAAGAGTTCTCAGAAAGATACCTGCTCTGAGGACGAACACAAGATTTAGTCTTGGATAGCTTGGATAGCTTGGATACTCATCCAGCACTTTCCCTTAACACTTAGGGATGTTTCCACAAAAATATTGAGGGCATACTCCCCCTCTGGCTGTGGGTCAGAGAAGCAATGGTATGAAACCTGGATTGCTCCTTGATCTCATATGAATTTGTCCTCATATTCTGCCTAATGGGTCATATAGGCACTGAGAAGTGTAGACTTTATTAAGTGGTTTAGGTTGCTTAAGCAACCCATGAGCCTTGGTGATGTATAATCCCTGTAGATGCTCAGTTTCTTTAATTTTTGTTTGTTTTGTTTCTCGCAGTAAAATCCCTTAAACCGCAAAATATCTGCTTTGGGGAATGCTTCTTGATAGGTATAAGTGGCTACATGTTCTCTCTCCCACATATTCCCCTGTTAGGCATTCCTATATCCATCTTTTCCAGCCAGAGCATGTATATGTAATGAAAAGTTCAATGATTAGAACATGTCCTAGGGAGACATAGGAGATGTGTTGAGATGCATTCTCTCCTCTGCCTAATGGGCATAAGAAGTTGCATTTCCTATTTTCCAGAAGAATGTTCCAAACGAAGGATATCTACAGTCTGGTAACCCCTTTATCATTTCCGTCTACACTGTCTCACTTTATCTGAATGTTCTTTAGGCAAAAGACAGCACATAGTTAGTAGTTAGGGCATTCACACAGAATGGGTGAGACCTGGCTTGCTATTAGAGTTTATTTCTCATTTTGTATTACTCTGCTATGCGTGGTTGAACAGTAGTTTAGCCATTCTCTTTTCATATAAGAAACAAAATGTACATTCCAACAGATTAAGTAAATAAAATTTCGGTTCATTCATCAAACTAATGTGGACAATGCAACAGAATTTTTTAGGTAGCCTGAAACATTTTATACTTTCTTGCTGTCTCCCTTATTGATTACAACCAGCTCTTTGTAGATAATTGTCTAAGCAAGTTAGAAATTATTATCAGTAAATATCCTTTTTTGGGGGGGGGAGGAGGAAATGCAGCATAGTTTCAAATTGCTAATGACAATAATTATATAATTAGATTTAATTGAGTGTGTTAGTATTCATATGTTCATTTATGTAGTAAATAAATATATCATTAAATAAAGAAAGTAACAACAAATATATATTGGATAAAATTTCTGTAAATATGACTACTTTACGTTAGCTGATAAAGCATAATGATTTACATCACATGATAAAGTGATGTTAGTTTTCTTTTAATTCCTTTTGCCAGTCTTCCATAACACTGATCTGAAGTTCCAGTAAAAGAATAAAAACAGCAGCTGATATGCACAGGCTATACTATAATAATCCAATTATTTCCCATAGTGCAGAAATGGCATGCAATTTCCACACCTGTGACTCCAGAGGGATATTATTTGCACAGTTTGGATCTGAATACCTAGACAAATTTTGCTACAGTGCCTTGGCTCAGATTTATGTTAAATTTCTCTCTTTTTAAACTCCATGGTCACATATTATCTTCTGGTGTGCTGCTTACATGCACTTCTCTCTTGCTTCACAGGAAATCTGTTTTGATGATCAACTTCCATACCCCTGTGTTTAGTAACTATGCCATAAAGGCAATGCCTGCAGTGAGAAGCTTTAGCTCCATAGTGGGGAGAATGAGAAAGGTGGGGACTATGCTTTTCTTTCTGCATTTCACCTGTCTTTCATGATGTAGCTCTCAGCAGCCTCAGGCAAGAGACCTTTGGTTCTAAAGTAGGAAGACTGGTAGTTGGCTTCTAGGGGGTGGGAATTCAGAATATCTTTGTCATCAGATGCTTGAAGACTTGAAACATAGAAAAAATAATTTTGACGTATACCAGGAAATATACTCCTAATAACCAGAATTATTTTGTAAATGAAAAAATGTCAGTCTTGTCTGATGCTTAGGGCCATACAAGCACCGACAAATTGTGTTATAAAGGAATTCTATGGCCTTGCAGAAGTCTGATTGATATTTTTTTCATTGAATCAAACATTAATTGATTGCATTTTACATGTTTTACATTTGCATTTACAGCCACCTTAAATTCGTGTCTGAATCTGAAATGCTATTGAATTCAGCTGTACAAAGCAGTGTTAGAATCATCCTTCCTGTTTCTGTATTTCCCTACACAGTATTCTCCTGAGTCTGTGTACAAAGCTGTGACTGTTTGTGAAAACAAAACAAAACAAAACAAAACAAAAACTGAAAAAAAAAAAAACACTCCAATTCTATTTGGTCCTCTGCTCTCTCCTTTTTCCTTTTTATTACATATTTAATTTAAACAAATAGTTCAGGATGTACTGAACTAATGGTTTACTGTCTGCCTTGGGCAAATGTGAAACTTCCAGCTGTCTGCAGTGAATAACACTATGAGACATCTCTTTTACAAAGTCATCCTCCTTAAGTTGGTGACAAAGTGCAACACCCACTGCAATTCTGGATCACTTTACACCACACATTGTTATATGACCAGCTGTAGCCAATACGTACACAGTCAGCATCACCAAACTAAAGCAGTTCTAGGAACCTTAGGAAATTCAAAGAAGTAAGTAACAAAGTAACTGAACATTTTGCTTCTCTGTAAAGATAGTTGAATTAAAAATAAACAAGCAAAGCTTCCAAAAGAAAACCAGAGAGCTTCCTAACATGTCTTAAATTCACCCCAGTTTGTAACTGTGTGATCCTTTTCTTTTTTTCTTTTTTTTCTCCCTTAAAACTAAATTGATTGGAAACACAATTCATGTGTTAGAAGGGAAAAAGAAAATTCCCACTACTATGTTCCACATTATCGGGGTGAATTGCTTCAAATAAAACTACAAATATTTATTGAAATTGTTTTAGACAATGAGTTATTTTCTAAATTTGAAAGTCATCAGCTGCAGTAAGCTGATTTGAAATATAGGAACATAAAGTGATCAGAAGAATATGTAATTGTCTTCTATATCCACAAGGCAACACCTACCTAATGTTCTGTGCCCAGCTCACTCTCATGTCCATTTTCCTCTTTGCTCGACTTACCTATAATCAGATCTGCAAATTTTTTTATTAGCACATTACAACTTGCACAGCTTTATGAAGAGAGGCTTTTCTTTCCTCGTTCACATAATTTCTATCTTTATCAATTCTTTTCTCCACAGTCCCACCTTAAATAATTTGGATGTATTTAATATTCACTCTACTCTACTGATTATTTTCTGCAAAAAGCCACCTGTTTTCACAAAGCTTCTGAGTCTCGCTGTCTTTGAGATATCCACCTATCAAAGTCAATTAAAATTTTCCAATAACTTCAAAAGCCACTGCTGAAAATAGACCCATGTATACCTCCACATGCACATGCACATGAATGCAGACTCACAATACAGTCACAGTAACCTTATTTATTTAACAGACAAACAGATAAATCCAGAAAATTCTGAAATATACAGTTAAATAATTCCATATTGTATAAGGTTTTTACACCAGTTATCTGGTGTAAAAAGCCAGAAGTGACAAGTCAGAACATTTGAACTCAACAGCCAAACAGACTTTTGAGCACATATCACATACTTTTTCAGCAAAAACATCACAGAATGACATTCACTGCAGAGATAATAGGGGGATATTAACATTAATTCTTTGGAAAACCATAATGCCTTTTTTTTTTTTTTTTTTAACTACACATCCTAGGCTGAAGATATAAGTATTATCAGTATTTTTTTTTCTTCTTTTCCTTTTTTATTTCTTTTTTTTTTCTTCTCTATCTACTCACTGTTCCTAAAAGTGTTCTCATGTCACCATTTGCTTTCTGGTAGTATGATCCTATATCAAGACATTGAAAGTTTGAAGATGTACCCTGAGGTATTTAATTTATTCATTATGTTTTATACAAATGCTTTAAAGTGTTGGCTAGGTGTTCTTAGTGCTCTTATCTATTAAAAAAAATGATGACAAGCGAGGCAGTAGAATTTAATACAATCCATCAACAGTGAGTCGTGCTATTTGAAAATTCACATGTCTCCTCCCTCTTGGTAACCTAATTTTAAATGCATTGGGGAAAATGGCATGTGCAATGTGTCCTCAATGTCTATACATCTGGCCTAATTCAGTACAGGTGGAGACTGATTCCAAAAGTCCCCATAGAAAACTGCTGACATCAGCCCCCTTTCACTTTTGCTAATTCTCATCTTAACTATGGCAGTACACCAAAGAATGCGAAGTGATTTTCAGTAGGTGAGATCGATCCTTTTGGACATTTTCTTTTCATTAGCTCTGTTAACCATCAGATTATATCATTTTCTTTCTTTTATTTACTTCCTAGGAATGCAATGCAAACTAGCAATGGAACAAATATTGGGGGTGCATGTGACTAATTTTAAGATACTGTAATTGACACAGACTTTGTTGTAATAAATGCTACAATTCCATGTTATGCTATACTTAAAATACTCACTGAATACTTCATGTTGTAAAATTGAAGATATTTTAGCTAGTAGGCCCTGTAAGTACTAAAACTAAATGCATATCTCTGAAACTTATGTCAGGTCTACACTGAAGATAACATGCTGCACAGAAGTGTCTCACTAAATAATGTTCAAGCTAGCACTCAAATAAGGGAAACATTTTATTCCATCTGCACATCACTACACCCAACACAGCAAAATGAATAGACACTTAAAATATTTTACAATTTAATCATAACACTAAGGTGATCGACCTGCTTTCAAATCCAAATCTTCAACTTGAGTTGCACTGGACTTTGGGGATATATCACTTTGGGTCAATTGGTTAGAGATCCTCATGGAGTTAGTGTTCAGTGACAAGGAATCGGGATGCTTCTGCATCAGGCTTCATTGTTCCTGAACAGTGTAAATAGACACTCCTACAGATGACATAACAATTTAATTAGGTGGCATAACAATTTGAAAATTGTAAGTAGAAAAGGAACACAGTTACCTGAGGAATCATTCTTGGTTTGTAGAGCAAGGACACTTAACGATCTATTAACTGCTCTGAAGGAATCTATCCAAAATGATTAAGAAAAGTGAATTCATATAAGTTGCACAACTCACAAGTACAAAACCTTGTAAAAAAAAAAAAGAGATTTGAGTTTACTTTGGAAATATTTTAGAGAATTCCAGATAGAAAAAAAATTGAAAAACAATGTCATGATAATTTAAGTAGCTGTGACAAATATTTCAGGCAAAACTTATAAAAATCTAGCCAATTTTGGTTACTGGAAGTTGTCCTACAGAAAGTTAGAACTCCACAGCCTTGTGTATTGTGTCAAGCCTAGTGATTTGCCTCTATCAGAGGCAATTAGATAATATCCCGCTGAAAAGAGACAGTCTACTCTGCAATTAATTTTCCAGAATTTGCTGCAGGGAAGCTCCATTTCATCTCTTACACTGCATGAAGTTCCTCAGCTTCTGCTCTGGACAGCTCCCCTGTTTATCTTCCTGCATGCTAAGTGGTTTGTCTCAGGTCTTCCTCTCCTGTTCAGTTCCTTGCCTGATATGCAGTTTTTTTGCTCATCTGAATTATATTCTTGTTCTTAGTCTCTCTTCTACTTTATAGAATGACACTATGACATGAAAAAAAGAATCTATTTTGTCTTAAAATCAGTTTAAGCTTAGCTGGAGCACAAATAACAACCTAAAACTTGAAATGTACTTCTACTGTATGATCACTACAGGTAGAGAGTTAAGTGTATTGATGATTTAATTATGCATTTATTAAAATATTATTGTGACTTTTAGCTTTAATCTGAACTCTGTTTTGTATTCATTTTTATTTTGTTTTAAGTATATTCCTTAAAGTAAGTTTGTTTGTTTGCTTTTTTCCTTCCCCTCACATTGTAGGTGCTCCCTTCTTAATAGAAGATTATTTTTCCTGAGTAATTAAATTATTGTATACATATATACAAATAAATACTGTAGAAACTTTTACTTAACAGAGGTCACATTATGCATCAAATGGTAAAAATTCATGAGTCACTTAAAGTCCCTCAGGTGATCCTTCAGTGTTAATTCTTTTCTCCATAGTAATTGGAAGCTTGTTTTGGATTACTGTTTAGTATTCGATAAACTTTCCACTCTGTGTGTGTGTGTGTAAATATATATATATATATGTTTATATATACCACAAATAGTTATTATAAACTATGTGTAATATGTTCTTAGCAGCAACTCCAGTAAGTTAAAGTGAATAGGGCCACCGGAATCTCCAAGGAGCCTCTAATATGCTGGTATAGAGAAAAGAATGTATTATTCATCAAAGAGGTATTTTTCTCTTCGAGTGTGAACTCACCACATGCCTCAGGATTATACTTGAGAACATCACTGCTAGAACCACTGCTTTTTATAGATGATGACGGTATGTTCAAAAACATTTGTGTGACTTAGAAACACAAGTATCTCTGAAAGTCATTCAGACATATCTTTTTAAAACTCTTAAGGCATGCCTCCATATCACAATCCAATGCTCTACAAAGATGCAAATTTTCAGGCAGCTGAAGCTGTAATACAGTTAGATGTATAATAGTACAGTTAGATGTTTCTAAAAATACTGCTGCATATAGAGAAGTGACATCTTGTACACTTGCTGTCACTTTATGTTCTGGCAATTTGCATAAGAATAATTAAAGATAATACTGATCTTGTGGTCAAAATGAAACTTGAAAATGAATTCTTCATAGTTAATTTCTCCTTAGGTTTCAGTTGCAAATGATAGTCTCATTTCCTTTCTAGTCCAAATAATTTCTGCTATATAAATAGGCAACTGCTATATGATGATGATGAACTCCAATGATGATCAAGCATGTATCAGATGAAGTGAGCCCTCTGCATGTGACACATCTTCTGTGAGGTGTTTAGATCTCACTCTTTCTCTCAGGGTATTGTGGACATCTTCAACCTTCTAGTAAACCATCCTCTCTTTATAGCCAGCAGAAAGTAGTAAAAATTTTAGAATGTGATTCATCTGACCTATTTTCGATGTCTACCCTAGGACAAGATGAGTTACACATTAGAAGTTCCCATGTCTTTCCACTGACTCAAAAACAGGGTTTAGATGTAGAAACTCTACACTGTACTATCTCAGATGCAAAGCATGCATTGTAAGCACCTAAAAGTTAGATGAGGTGAATTTCATTCACAATGCCTAATGCCAGCATAACCTACCGCGTCACATGGCAGAGAGATCAGTTTTTATGCAGCAATAAACAGGATGGTAAACTTCCAAACAGATCCATGAAAATAATTCTCTGTACCTACTTATACCTAGAGTGGAACTATAAAATGATACAAAGATGACTGACAATCATCACCTATCTTCAGCAAGGCCAAGTATCAGGATTGGGAGATCTTTAGCCTCACCACAGCCCCTAAGAAGATCATGGAGTGAATTTTTCTGGAAGTCATTTACAAGCACACGAAGCACAGGAAAATATCTTGGAACATCCAGAATGAATTTGTCCAGAGCAAATTGAGCCTGACTAACGTGATTGCCTTCTGTAGTGAGAGGACAGGCCCAGTGGGTAAAGGGAGAAGGGTGCACGTTTTATACCTTGTCCTCAGTATGGTCTCCCATAATATTCTTACAGCCAAATTGGTGAGATAAGGACTGCGTAAGAGGACTATACAGTGGACTACCAGGATCAAAATTTGTGATCAATAGCACAAAGCCAGCTGATTACTTGTGCCGTCCTTAAAAACAAACATCAAGGCCAATACTATTTGGTGCCTTTATTAACAACCTTGATGAGGTGGCAGAACATGCTCTCAATAGGTTTGCCCAGAGTACCAAGTTGGAGAGAGCAGACACTATACTGGGGGACAAGGCTGAAATTCAGAGGGGCCTTAACAGGCTGGAGTCCTGCATTTGGGATGGAATCTTAAGAAAGGAAGGCTGAAGACAGACCTGTTGTTGTTTCCACTACTTCATGGATGGATACAGATAAGATAGAGCCAGCCTTTTCTCAGAGGTGCACAGCAATACACAGTGACAGGGTAAGAGATGGAGAGAAATGGCAGCCGAGATAGTCTGATCAGGTATTAGGAAAAAAAAAATCACTATGAAGGTGGTTAGGATTTGAATCAGGCTTCCCAGAAATGTTGTGCAATCTTCGTCCTTGGAGATATTCAAAACTCTATTGGACACAGTCCTGAGCAGTACTGCTGTAGTAGACCCTACTTTGAACTGGGGACTGAACTAGATGACCTTAACACATCCTTTCCAAAGGAATCCTAAATTAGGCTGTGATTATATAACAATCCATCTGCATGCATTGAAAACAGGCATATACGAAGTTATTAAACCATTGAAGAGACTTTTTTTGGGGGAAAAATATACTAAATAGAGCACTATATGCTGTAATTGCAGTGATTCTTAGTCCTTGTATTCTGGGGCATAATCTTTTCATATAGCAGGTATACTACTGATTGCACTTTATAGAGGTAAACAGTTAACCCTTTAAAGCATTTCTGCAGTATATGCACAGAAATTTCTGTCAGTTGCTGGCATTTTGGAGGTTCCTCTATCTAGCAATACTTTGTAAAGTTCTTCTAGATCCTCTGAGACTGTTATAAATATTTGTTGATTTCAAAAGTGCTATTTTTAATTGTAGTGTGGATACAGTTTTCCAGTCATATCTTGTTGATATGAATAACATCTAGTGTCCAAGCTGGTAAGTAATTGAGGCTCTGAGAATTTGACTGTTCTTATGCTAATTAAAATCTAGTCATCATCATGAGAACAAACACCTCCTGAGACATTTTACTATAACTCCAAAAGGATCTTCTCAAAGTTTGCATGCACACACACTCCACATCAAGTATGAAGGCTAGTTAAAATGCTGAACACATTTCTGTTCTGTTTCTTCCAGGCTTATGCACAGGGATGATCCTACTCTCAGTTCTGTGATTAAACCTGGGCAACTTTTTGTCCAAAACTTCTCTCATGGACTGAGCACTCCAACACTATGGAGCTACAATTGGTAAAATGTATTAACGACCAGCTATATCTGCAATAATTTGATTCCCCTTTCCTCTTCTCTCCTCTCCCCTTCCCTCCCTCCAGTTATAATATCAACCTAGGATCTCTAAAAAAGATGAAAGAGCATAATTTAGAAAAGAAATATTGACATATTCATATATAGATAGCATAGCACAAGATAGATTTATGCATCTTAGTAAAGATACTACTCTTTGCTCAGAAATTGAAAATATGCTTCAAGAAAAATGATTTTGGATACACTGAGACTATATATATTGACCTCTGGAATTCTATTACCTGGAATATGCAGTGAATTCTGTTCTGTGGCAATAACGTGACTTTGGAATATTCAGCTCTCCCAGGTAATTGAAAAATAAATAAAAGCATTTAAAGAAAAATTTGAAGGAACATAGCAATACCAGTGCAGGCGAATCAAACTATTATTGCATGTTTTATTCCACCAGGAGATTTTTAAAATAAGCAGGCTGTGTCAAAAAATGTTGTGCATCACTTTTAGGGAAAGAAACATAATGAAAAATTAAACAGTGAATGTGTCTGACTTCTAGAATAATGGTGAAAATGATTGCAGGTCTTTGAACTATGAATTCTTAAAGACTAAGGACTACTCCTTAGCGTAACCCTCTTAAGTCCTTCGAGTTAGTCATGTTAAAATCCACCCATCTCATTGATTTTCAAGTTGCACTTGCTAGCCTTCTGTGATATATTACCCGCATACATCAACAGCTGATGAGTAGAAATAATTATAATCATGTTAATTATAAACAGCTAGTTCTCATTTGCCCTTCAGTCATAATTTTACAGTATCAGAAGTGCATGAAAACCCTCAAAAGTGAAAATGGTGGACAGATTCTGTACTTTTCCTCTGAAAATTCAGAGAGATTTGCATGAAGTGGATAGGAGGAGACACAGTTCCTCTGCGGAGAGGAAATGAAGAAGAAAAATTTGAATAGTTCTAGGACACTGCATACCAATTCAGGTGTTTTTAGTCCAGTAATTTTAAAATTAAATATTATAATTCCATTCCAGATTTCTTCTGAGTCACATTGGCAGATAAACCCACCTAGTTTTAACTGAAATATAAAAGCAGGTTAGAATAATGAAATTACTTGCTGTTAAACTGTTGAAACAAAAACAGAGAGTGTCTTAGATGGTTATTTTGGGGAGGATTATGTTGAGTTTTATATCACACTGTTGTTAGATTACTTGACAATAAGAAAATATGCAAACCACATCTTTGATTTTGCACTGCTTTGTTTAGGAAGGGTGCAGGATTCAGCCTACTCATCAGAAGCAGGAGGAGAACTAGTATGTAGCTTGAGGTCCATGGGAGAGCCTTCTACCAAGACAAAAAAGAAGTTTGGGAGAGAGTCTGAAGCCAGGCCAAGTTCTCCTTGCCTATCAACATGGGGGAGTTTCTCCTCTTCTATGTGTAAGGACAACATTTAGCTCTAAGAACTGATTATTGATGTTGCTGACTAGGAGACACAAACAATTTGGGCACAAATAGAATTAAACATGATATTTTGATGACTTCTGAAGATATCTGAAATGTAAGGATAAAGAGAAAGATGAGAGACAGGAAAGTAGAAAATTAAATCCTCAGATCCCCAAATTGGAAAAGCAGTAAAGGAAGGAGATAGACCAGAAAGACCAGTCACTTACTTTTGGGCCATTGTAGGAACCACTGAAGCATAACCTTGAAGAAGTTCGACCAGAACTTTGTTACTGATAAGAAGAAGGGAAACAAAGATTATCATAGGTGTTCTAAGAAAAATCAATTTATTATGGTATATTGCACAGGGAGTATAGAGATGTGCAAAACTTCTTAGTAGATGTTTAGGGAGAGGACCAAAGCTGGAGAAAGGGAGAGATTAAGGTGAATTATTCAGGAACAAGCATGGGAAAATGGAGAGAAGGGGAGACAAAATGGACTGGTCATGCACAAACAGTGTGTCGGTGTATTCCCTGGTCAAGCCCAGCAACTGATTGCTGCAAACTGCTGTCTCCTCTTATTAAACTCTAGTACTAGATTTCTGTTTAACACTCTGTGTGCGTTTGTGTGTGTGTGAGTGATTTGCTAGTGAATTTTTTTTTGCTGGACTAACTGGTAAGTAGGAAGAGAAGGAGGCCATAAACTGGAAAGACTGAAGTTCAGAGCTGGAAACTGAATAAAAATGGCCCAAGGTCTGGACATGGTCTGTGCATGGTCTTAAGGTCTGATCTAGGGTCCCAGCGACTGCAGACGTGAGTGCCTGTGAATCAAGATACTGAGAGTGTGTGCATGTTCCTACTAGGGAACTTCCAGCCTGATCAACCAAGAGTAACAGCATGGGGTTGTCTGTGTTGTCCACATTTACATGAGTGCTGTCGGTGTTAATGTGGGTGCCAGTAAAGGCCTTGCTCGCCTGTTTGTGCACATCTGTGTGGCCAGCTGTGTTTGTACTGTGTGCATGTGTGCCTGCAGCTTCAGAACATAAGCTCAGCCCTGCTGCTGACAGGACCTGGAAACGGGGAACCGCAGCAGCCGTATCGAGAAAACTGGGAGAAGTCCCCAGGGTTCATCTTCCCTTTATTCCCTTTACAGTTGAAATATTTAATATTACACTCATTCAGCTGTCCTCAGAACAGACCGGATCTTTTCTTCTTGCCACCTGAACCTCAATACCTAACACCACTCATACTGAAGCAGGCCTGTGAGCATTTCTGCTAGGTTTTGCTGCAATGCCTTTCAAATTTCCAGCTGTTTTAAGCTTTTCTTTTTTAATCTAGCTTCAAAGTACAAGGCACATCTCTGAAGCCCTGGAATCATTCAAATCTGAAGCACTCCAGGGTTTCTGAATCATACTCTGTAATTTGAAGCATGACTAACCTGGGAAGACCTGGGATGTATTTATTAATTATCTTCTTATAGCACCAAAGATATACATCGAGATGTACAGCCAAAATTAAAGGTATGATTTTTTCTTCCCCTAGGAAACTTTAAGTCTAGGTGATTGATTATATAAACTGTCAAAAACTCCCAGTGTACGTTGTAGGACAACGGGTTTCTCAAGCTCCCTGGACCAGGTTCTAATAACATGCAGAACATTTGCTTTGTGAGGGAATTCATATCTGCATTTTGGATGCTTAGGTGAACTGAGCCTCTGAATTTTTTAAAGTCAAGTACCACTATTGCTTAAGGATTATGGATTATTCACCCTGCTTTTCACAGAAAAAAAAAATAAAAAAAGAAAAAAAAAAAAAAGAAAAAAGAAAAAAAAGAAAAAAAGAATAAAATACAATACTCCTGTATCTGCCAGGGTACCCTAGGAAGACTTGTCTACTTCAAACAGGAGACAAGTTCTGTTTATAGATAGTTGTCACTCTGCCAGTATTCATATCTGAAACTGTAGGTCAACTTAATGCTAAAAAAGAAAGCTGTGTGATATGAGTTGTTTTTTCTTTTTTTTGACATAATATATTTTATTATTATACATATGCTGCTGTGCAACAAGAGGTGCTCACAAAATGGCATGAAGCACCTCTCCTTTTCAGGACACCTGCTTATCAAGAAATTTTTATTCCCTCAAAAATTAATTTTAGTTAAATTAAGAGAAAGTAATCTCATACTTTTTGGTGTTTATTACTCAAAGATTGCTGCCTTCACAAAGTTATATCCACAGTGCTCTTTCTTCGAGCAAGAATGTAAAAGCATTCTCTGTCACCCAGTGTTAACAGTATGTGTGAGTATGAGAGATAAACTTCCTTTCTTTCTTACTTTATTATTTGGACTTTAAAGTGGAAAGTAATTTACTGAAGCCATCTGTTTGTTAGAGAAGTGTCCAAAGCAAAAGTTCAGTTCATGCATGTGGAAGCTGCAGTCTGGCTTTACAAACTAAATCTACTTGTACCGTTTATTTCTATGTAAAATGAAGCTCCCACTCCAGCTCCTTCCTCCATTAGATTTTTGTTTCTGATCGCTGTTTCGTTATTGCCCACTGTCATTGCTAGCAGTGAAAGATTATGCCTTCCCATCATATATATTCATGCAGAAAAAATAATTCAAGAAATTGCAACTCCTCTCTGAACTCCCCTCAATTTTCCTGCTAATGGCTAGCTTTCTCCTTTCTCATCCACTTGGCTAGGCATGAATGGATGTCCTATTTTTGTATCATTTCTCTAATTTCAGGTTCAGCTTTTCAAATCTCCTATAGATACAGTCAAACAGAAAACAGATAGAATTTCTAGACTTGACAGAAGGCTTGCAATTTTTTCTGACTTTTTTTTTTTTTTTTTTTTTTCAATTTTCAGTTACTTCAAGGTACTTAAATGTACGGAATACATTTGGAATAGTAGACCTGAACTGAACCATAATAATTTTCCTTCTTTCCTCAAAATCTTTTTGCCTGTAGGACATCAGAAATCAATGGGAATATGATCTTCTAACACAAATGCAATCACAGATGAGATAGTATCACACCCTTCTTCTTCCCATTCAATCCACTGCATATATGCCAATACGGTGTCATAATAGACATTAAGAATAAGGCATTAAGACTAGGTAAGCTATCTTTAAATAGGTTTTCTACTGAAAATACAGAGGTCTATATTTTGATTAGTTCTCTAGACTCCATGAAAATACAAATAAATCGTTCCATAGCCACCTTAACACTACTAAAATTATTTTAGTCCTTCTGTATAAAAAAAGTATATATATAACTAGTTAGAGAACATTGACACTATATTTGTTCCATTAGATATCAGGGTGATTAAATAGCAAAGCTGCTCTTTTCAGTTGGTAAATCAGCAGCTCAAGGGATTATTCCCTTTACACCTAAAACATTCACAGTGCTACATATCATGTCACAGTGTCATGTGGATTCTCATGGGTCAAATATAAACCTTTTTAGGTTTATTTAGGGCTGAAAGATGGCTTACGTGAGAAGAAATGTCTGTTGTTATGACCAGTTGTATTTTAGTAGCACACTGAAAGCTGGATTTGAAGAGGGGTTATAACCCGGCCTCTGTTATTGTGCTGATTATTAATTGCAGGTGCACATAATCAAGATACAATTTATTGCCAGTGCCAAACTGTGCCATAAAGCAAGGGAAGCTGGCATTGAAAATTTGGCCTGAAGGATTTTGTTCCTGCTGCCATTAAGCTGATAGCAAAACTTTCACTGACCTGAATGGGAACAGGATTTGGTCCTAAACATTGGATATACTGCCTGTGAGTGAAATTGTTTTTCTTTTAACGTATATTGACATGCCTTAATGTGATGAATTCTTTTCATTATAGGTACTAGGATTACTTCATGACCTAAAACATTCATGGCTCTTAACTGTTCTTGGTATTTTTAAAAAATTAATAATTTAAAACCTATCATCTGTCTTATTAAATTTGGGGTTCTTAACTTCACAGGATTCTGTAAAATAAAGTTTTGCAACACAGAGCCTTAAAATGTGAACATTAGTATGGCACAAGGCAAAGGAGGTGTGCAGCAGCTAAATAACACACTGCAGCACATGCACTTTTTCACTGCTTCCTATTTGCAGTTGAAACATCAAAGGGTAAATTCAGGCCTCAGTTTAGGCCAATGCACTCCCATTGGTTTTATTGTAAAGATATAACAGAAGACAGAACTGGTTATGATGAGAAAGTAAATATTTGCTGCCGATATTTCTGTCTCTCTCTTGTTCTTTCTTTCTCTCTCTCTCTCTGTAGCTTAATTACAAATGTGTTTTCATCCATGAACAGCTTTAATTTCTGTAAGAAAAGGAGGCAGGATGCTGCCAGAGAGAATGTCCACCTTTTCTGTTCTTGGACCAGATACATATAGGAAGATTGCGTAGGTGATGCTTCCAATCTCTCAGTTACAAGGTATAACTTGCTACAGTTTCCAGGATATTCAGAAACTCACTCATGTCAGAGTACAGATAGTTTCTGTGCAACCGGACCTCTCAGCTGCACTGTATAAAGCTACCAATCCATTTGCAGCAAAATGGTAGCTCAGAACAAATAAATGGATGAAAACTCCTCAACTTTAGCTCTAATCAATGAAACTAGGAAAAAAAATGACATTTACTAGTAAAGAAAATGAAGGGAAATGAGGATATTCATTGGGGACAAGTTAAAGACAGCCATTCAAAAAAAAAAAAAAAAAAAATACATGTGTATGCAGTACCCATCTGTATGGCAGAATCACCATGTAGTCAACTCAATAAATAAAGGCCTTGTCTTCTATTAAAGGAAATGAACGTTTCAGAAGTTTTAAGCCGGTATGGAATGAAAAAGAAGGTTAGTCTTCTTTTCCTGGAACAAATAAATGTTGTTTCTGACATATAGAAAGACATTATGATTCTCTACAGTTGGATTGTTTAAAAGAAAAAAAAAAAAAAAGGTAATTATCAACTTTTGGAGTAATTCTATCAGCGGTAATTACAGAAATTTGCATCAAAATTGGATTATGCCATAACACTGACATTGTCTAGGTGGTATCACCTGAATAATTTTATTCTTTGTATTGTTGCAGCAGAAAAATCAATTAAGGATTCTTCACTCTTCCCCTCTCCCTGTTAGTCATATTTGAAGTTTTGACGTCTTGCATTCCGTTTATTTGCTGCTGGCCTAATAATCCCCTTCCTGCTGGGAAAACCCTTTGTTCTCTGACAGAAGTAATAAAGCTGTCTGCACGATTCCCTCTTGTGAGACACGGAGTGCTCCTATTTTATTTAATCTGGTGGTGCACAGCCTTTTCAAAGTAAACACTTCACAGGGACTGAATGTGGATTGACATGCCAGCGACGGGCGTGTGTGAACCAAAAGATTAAACTTGCCTGTAAAGAAAAAAAATGACTCTTAATTTTATATTCCTCTCACCCCCCTACCCCTCGATAAACCTGCATGAGAAAATGGGGTCAAATGGGTTTTAGCTCTCATTTCTGCCGGAGCATGTGTCTTCCTGTGGAAGTGTTTCAGTTTTCCCCTTCTCTTCATTCACTCATTCCCACTGAATAGTGAGTGTACAGAAAATGAAGAGATCTAAATGCCAGCAGGAAGCTGGCTGCTTTCTTCTAGGCATGTCCTGAGCCCAGTCACCCAGAACAACTTGTGATCCCTGGACAAAGACACTCACAGCAGGTGGCCATATCAAGAAATTTTCCTCCTGGAATTAGATATTATTCCAGGAATCACTACTGAGTCAAACATAATGCCCCATCCTGCTGGGTCAAGTAGGATTTCATTTCAATTTCTTTACACAACGATGCGTTTCATCTTGTCTGCGTACAATGACAGTGCTCAGGCATGAAATAAATTGAAGTGCTTGAAAGGCAGAATTATCCCTTGAACCTGCAGCATTCCCGACCCCAAAAACATACATTGTCAAGTGAGTTCCAGATAAGCAGGATCTTCACTGAGTGTTTGTGCTGCTTGGCTTCCTTTAATCATACTCCCTTTTGTAAAAGGGATTTTCGAGGGGAAAGATAAATCATTGCTGAGGAAAAAGGTCATTTTCAAAAGGCTTTAAGAGCTTCATTTTGTGTGGCTTTTCAAGGTGAAACAGGTAATTCAGTGCAGTGAAAACCTTTTGTATTCAACTTAATTCACAGTTCACACTACCAAGGAAAAAGTAATGAAATAAGCTTGAATAAAATTCATCATTAAAAGTGTTCTTATACGTGTGTGAGCCACATCTTGTTGATTGCTAATACATTGGCCTGAATATTGAAATATAACTTTATGACTAATGTTAATACTGTGTATCTTGGCTTTAAATCATCTGTGCCTCCAGTCTCGGGCCATTTTCTTGCTGTACTACAAAAGGCATCAAAATGATTTCTTCCGGGAACCCTTTCTGTAACCTGGGTACTGATGTACTGATACTAGGATGTCGAGGCATATTGTTAGCATCCTGCCTATGACACAGGTAGAGACTTTGTTTTGAGGGTGAGGCAGCTAGTGTTTCCATTCGCATGGATAATGGGCCTCCCTTGGGTCTAGGGATTCTTCTTCTACCTCTTTCAGACTGTTGGGGTGTACCTTCTAGCTCTCTGTCACAGGTCAGATATCCATCTTTCCTTAAGATACCTATATTTCATATTTTAAGCTCAAGAGATGGGTTCAGCGTAAGACTAACGAGGTGAGACAATAGATCTTAGGTTGTTAGACTAAGTCACGCTACTTCCCACTTTAAAATGTACACTTTTCCTGTGTTTTGCTCCAATTTTTCCCACTGTACTGAGTAACATCTAAAGCACGGATCTATGTATTTCACTGTGAGCAACTATGCAAAATGCTTGTTCTTCAATGCTAACTTAATAATCTATCTTTAAATAATGGTCCTAATCAAGAAGTTCCTCTTTTGTAAAGAAGACGAAACAGTTGTAAAACATTTGCCTATATGAAGAATGGGGAATATAGTAGCTGATCTTTTTTGCTTTTCCCACATATAAAATAATGTTGATCAAAATAAGATCACTTTCCTTCAACTTTGATCTAGATCTTATACTTGCCTCATAATACTGTAGAGACCAACTTAAAAAACAGTAATATTTGAGTAAAAATAAGCAAAAATGCTGCTAAAAATGACTGTTCTTCTTTTAGATGACTTCATTCATTTATTATTTCCACTTTTAAGGAAAACAAAAACACATTAAGGAAATGCATAGACTACAAACAGACTACAGATAGAGTGGGCCTGATGAGGAGACTTATGAAGAGACTGGGTTCTACAAAACATGCCTCCTTTTCCAAATCATATCTACAGGTTTAACAAAAGATATTACCTTTGCCTCCAAAACTTCTTGCTCTGTGGAATATGCTATGTTTATTAGTAAGTATCTTACAGGGATTGTATATAACACATCTACAAATCATACTTACTTACTGTGATAAAGGACTATGAATTTAGTTTAAATTTTCAGTAGAGTGCGTTCCTCTACAGCAGAAGCCACTGAACAAGTGCTCAAATGATTCTATAGCCCTAATGGAGAGGGTATAAATACAGCGCTGCTGACACAAAAATAATTGAAAGAATGAGTCCACTTAGGAGAAAGAGTGACTCTGTTCAAGAAAGGCAATAAATGCCTTGAGAAAGAAAATAAATTTGTGTAAAGAATTATAAAATAAAAATACAATATGGTCCATTCTGTACAATCCTTTTTATGATATCCAGGTGACTGAAAGAAGCTATGACAAGCCTGGAGAGAATTCTCCTAACCTTAATAAAGCTGAACCTGGGAAATAGCAAGGGTAGAAGAGAGAGTGGGAGGAAAAGCATAGTTTCACAAAACTTACTATTAAAAAGCAAAGCAGCTCACGTAGTCATTGATGTCCTTCCGATTATTCTAATTTCAGACTACTCTAGTCTCAGATCTGTCTGTTCCTCCAGAAGGAGCAAATGTTGTCCTTCAGGTCAATTTAACCACAAGGACAACGCCCATTTTCACACGAAACTTTTGGCTTCAAGGTCATTTGCAGAATTTTAACTGACAAAGCAAAGTATGATCTATTCCAACAAAAATTTTGGACCCAAGTCTACCAATGTTACTGTAATTCACTGTTTGTCAATGTATTTCAAGCTCTTCAGGGGAAAAAAAATACAGGGTGAATCCTAATTAATTAATTTGTCCTGGGTAGATACATAATCAGCCTATTAATTTAATCTGAATAAGGACAACTCTGACATGGATTTACCAGATCAAAATGGAATAGATCAGAGGAAAACAAAAACAAACCCCCAAACTTATAGTATGCTAAGTTTAAGTTTGTGACGATAAATATATCAGTCATGCAGGGAAAAAAAAAAAGCAATCTCATAGTCTTTATCAGTTTTGGATTAGAATTCTCATTTATTTGTACTACACACCTATTTGTTGTCATTAGCCTTAAATTCTGATTTCTTCTTATAACAACATAGACATTTAATTTTGTTCTCCATGGAGATTTTTTTTTGCATTGTTAAAATGTGAAAATGCCTAAAGATATAAGTAAAAAGAAAAAAAAAAATCACAAAGAAGCTTTTCATGTTCAAGAGCAATTATTTTTGTTTATTAAAGGTGGAAAAGTTAGATTTATTAATTAAAAATATTTCAGTAATCCTAAAAGCAACCTGAGCTAACTATCAGCAAATGTCAGTGTATATATACGATGGTATATCATTATGACTGAAATGGCTTTGTGAGGTATATGAAAATATTCCATTGGCTACTAGTTGTTGGATATATATATATATGTATATATATATATGTATGTATATACATATTTTAGGAAATTCATGATTTTACATATAAGGTTAGGAGCAGCCTTGATAATCTAGTGCCCTCATGAATAATTACACATAATACACCAGAAATACAGCTTGTAGTAGATCACTTGGACATCCCATCTTTATGTGAATAAGGATTGAGAAATGGCAACATTTATCTGTAATCTTGTGCATTGGCTTTGGAACTGACTAATGAAAAGTTCAGACGTAAGACAAAGTGTTGTGGTTATATGAACTTGATCTAAGACTTACCAGCACCATCAGTTCTCTGTAATTAGAGCGCCAAAGGTTCTGACCCTACAGTTTCAGAAAACAGGAAAGATATTGAGAGGACAGTTTGGTTTGATTCTTAAAGCATTTTAAACAGCAATCATGAAATAGTAAGAAAGATAGTTAATTGTCTTGATAATTAAAACACATGCCTAGATTTGTCTCATTTCTTTAAGATTTCAAACCTTTCCCTAAATAAAAGAAAATACATTTTGGTATTGTGAAATAAATTGACATAAGGTGACATAATAATCAAGTGACATAATAATCAAGTGACATAAAGATACATTCATCTATTTTTATTCTTTCCTTTATCAAATATAAGATAAATATACATTGGTAATCATTCAAGACAAAATGTGGGTAACCTTTCTATAAAATTTACATTAAAATTGTATTTTAAATATAGATTTAAATATGTTTCTAAATAATTTAAAAACCAACCATGGACAATATTTTACGAAATATATTATCCTGTTTTGCTGGATTTCTTTTCCGGGATTTATTAATTAAAAGAAATAAAAATACCTACTAACCATTTTTAAAGATGAGAGGACTTCCATTATTGCAATTAATCTTCTTTTCTCTGTACATTAATATCAGTAAAAATCTTTATTTCGAGGAGGGGTACTGCAAGACCATTTCTCAAGCATGCATTAATGATAAGTGTGCCCTATACGCACAGTGGTTTCTTTCAGATGTCCGAATTCTTATCTGAAGATTAACCAGCAATTATCTGACTCTGTTTGGTCCTGAAGGCTTCTAGGAATATCAGATGAACAGTTGTTGTTACTGGTTTTGATTAGTCTAGTCTTAAGTTAAATCAAAAATTGTACATACAAAAATGATTCAGAATATCTGTGTTCAGCTTAGGCTTGTGTATATTTACATATAAAACTATATATAAGTATGGCTTTATATTAGATGTTCCTTTCTGTCAGACACAGCTTAGTCTGTCATGTGTAAACTGGAAAGTTGCATAAATTTGTATTTTCTCACATACATACATATATACGTGTGTGTGAGCATACACCACACTATTTTTTTTTTTTTTTTTCATAGAGACTTTATCTTCCTATTGAGAAGTCGGGCCACCTGCACCAGGAAAGCGCTTACATAGAGAATTAGATGTCCACTCCCACCAGAACATTAATTAAAACCCTCTGAGTCTTTCTGGGTTTTGTTTCCCTCTTGCGTTAAGTGTGGCAGCACACGTGCCAGCACCAAGCCTGGCACCCCGGCACGCTGGAGCAGGGAGCGCGAGCTGGAACTGGAGCTGTGCTGCACCTACACAGCAGCCCGCTAGCCAAAAAGCACGAAAGTCCTCATTGCACCTACCTACCTGCAATTCTCTTACGAGGCCTTCACAAAATTCACCGGGATTCCCAATCTTTCCCCTGCCAACTCAGCATCAGTAGAGATGTCCAATGAATTCCCTCAACTGCAGCGGTCCGCTAAGCAAGCCGAATTTTCTCTGCAGTACACAGCTCTTTGTCAAACCGTTTATAGCACATTTTTCAGTATTATGGGTTTACTGAACTAAACAGGTCCCCGTCTATACTCATGCAATCCCTGCATCTTAATGTTAAGAGCACAACAAACAAGAATGACCTTAAATGTTTTATATAGGCTCTGACTTGTATTTACTGTTTTTTAATTTGTGCAAATGAAGAGGAAATAATTTATCAAATCTCTACAGAATTTGATTTTTTTTTTTTTTTGACTTAGTTCTCCTGCAAGATCATTATGCTTTGGAATCACAGGAATAGCACTGGTGTGCTCGATTATTCAGCACCCATAAAATGCAACAGACACCCCTGCAGTTGGATTGCTGTAGATAGTGACATTATTGTATTACCTTGAGTAAATCTTTTGATTCTCCCTCTTTTTTATACGACAATTTGGGTGTTTGAGGGAACAGGAAGAGGGGTTCTGTGTGTAACTTTACGCTCTCATTGTCTGCTTAAAGTGAAGATGATTAGCTTTTTTTGTTTAACAGTACACTATGCTTTGTTTAGCCATTAATTCAAGATCAAATTTTATTATTATTTCTATTTTTATCACTTTCTTCTATTATAACAAATGAGATTCTGCTCTGCCAGGAACTGTACAGATAGGAAAAGACAGACCCTGGCTCCAAGAATTCATATCCTTAACACAATAAAAGTCTTAGCAGAAATACACAGGGAGAAACAATATTAATGATTAATGATTGATACCATAAACAGTCATTTGTGCATGTCAGTACCAAGATTATTCTTTTAATGTGTATACTCACATAAGGACCAAAGAGAATTTCCAGTATTTGGCTATGTAAAATTCTCTTGCTTACCTAGAGAAGATACAATGGTAGCAATGAATAAAAGATGTAAAAATATGTTCCTGGAACTGATGGTCAAAGAAGACCTTTTACAGGAATGTGAAAAAAAAAGCTATCAATAAATACCACCTAGTCAAGAAAATAAGCTAATTAAATTGAGCAGGATATCTCATAACAGAAACTTGTCTGTTTTTTTTTTTTTTTTTTTTTTTTTTTAATGGAAAAAAATTAAAATGTCATTCAAAAGCTAGTCTCAAACAAAGAAATAACTTTATATTTTCTTTGAAGTACCTCATGTATCAGGTTAATCTGTATTTAAAGACAAAGAACATGATGATATCCTTGTGCTTTGTGATTTGTTCCTTCTAAATTTCAGTACATGTGGCTGTAAGGATGGGGTGTTGTTATAACTCAAAAAGTGTCATCCAGCTAAGGAACAAAGGAGGCAAGTAACAGAGTTAATGGTACAACTTGCTCATTCTATGGATCCAGACCTTTTCAATTTTTAAAACTGAAGACAGAAAGTCTTCCAAAATAGTAAGATTCAAAAGCTAGTTTATTGATGGTCTCCAGAGGTCCCTTCCAACCTTACTGATTCTATTATTCTATGATTCTATGAACATCTTATTGTTATTGTTACCCCAGTGATACTCATAATCTACCAGATATCTACCAGCAACAACTTTTAAACTCTGAGGGCAATACTTGGGACTGAATTTTAACTGGATGTGAGATTAAGGCACCTATTGTTCAAATTGCATTGACTTTAAAAAACAAATTTATTTCCACGTATCCTACTGTAATTAACCTGTAAGGACACTTTTCATAGGCACAAAGGCCTGAAATCAACAGAAAGTCATGTGATGTTCTGTTCTCTTCACAGCCTTTAAGATGAACCCCATAGGATTAGAATCAAAATTACATAATATTTTTTTGTGAAAATTGTATATATTCTTTTTAATGGCAGTGGGAATCATGCTAAGTACTCATGTGTGTATGCTGAGAATTTAAATTTTTTCTCCACATAACTAGGTTGTGAAATTTATTGATATGAAAAACAGATTTACTAAGTGTGCATCAAGACTCACAAGCCCAATGGGCCCAGATGATCTGCTAAAAAGATGGGAGAATCAGGAGAACAGAGTGAAAGCAGTAAAGAATTGTATTCATCCTATTTCAGTCTGACACAAGGATTCATGTTAACTGCACTGTACCACCATTTGGTATGCAAGACATATTTTGCAAAATACAATTTTATGCTATTGGAATTAAAACAGATAGATGCTACCACGATTTAGGTAAACAAAGAGGAGACAGTCAGTGGCCCTGTATTACAGATCCTTTTTGAAACAAAACTCAACGAAATGGAGGTCTGCTTGTGTAACCCAGCAGCAGTAAATACAGCAAAACTCTTGCTAGTCATGGAGGTGGTGGACTTAAACTGTGTTTGGTCCCCAAAGTGCTAATGAATGATATAAAGAGAGAACATCATTACCTGTCTATAAGATGTGAAATGTTTGCTGACAGGCAGGATATACATTAGCCACCAAATCAGATGGACTGTGAGAGGTTTTGGTGGCTCTCCTAAACAAAGATTCATTTTCCCTAACTTTCAGAATATTACAAGCTTATTAAAGTACAGGAAGTACTTCTTGCAAAATAGATTAGTTGCTGAAATGTTTCACAGTCATCCAGGTATCTACGTAGTTTTCATGGGGCAGCACAACCATTTAATATCAAGCATGCTTGTGGAAAGCACCAAAATTTGCAGGCAAAAAGAACCTTGTCATGAGGAAAGTCAAGGGTCGGTTTCAGACACCTATAATTTGCCTAGAAGACAACTCATTTGCAGAGAGACTAGTGCACTATGATACTGTAGGCAAGTGATATGGAAGGTGTAGAAAAGCACAAAGAGCAGAGTAATTTGAAAATTTTACACTGAATTATGTTAAGGACCTTCTAGCTAGCTCTCCAATTTGAATAAGTCACTTGAGAAAACTCTTTCATAGAAAGACTCATGGTAGTATGCTCGAGAGGTTGATGTTTTTGCTTGTTTGTCATTACTGATAAAATTCTGTGGCTCTTGCAAGCCATCTCCCTAGATGTTTCATGGAAGGGCTGTGTTTGGTGTTCTAACAAAAGTATGTGGGGTGGGTTGGTGGCCTTTAATATATGTCTTCTAAGCTATAACAGTAAAAGAGGAAAAGTAGAAATACTGTTTACCTTCCATGATTTCTTTTACGGTCACTGTAGGTTATTCAGAGTTTATCCAAATATCTGTCAGATACAGCTTGCTTATATTTGTTCTGTGGTATGGAATAAATGGCCCAGTCACAGTGCATTTCTATCATTTTATGCATATAATATTTCAAAATCTAAAACAAAGAGCAAATACTTGTTGCTATAAACAAGAGTGAACTCTGAGAAGTAGTAGTCAAAGTGCAGTGACTATATGTAAAATGTCAAAAGCATATAATGATTTACCTAACTTTTTCTTAGATTTTGCTTTCAAGGGTATAGGTTCTACTTTGTTGCCTAAAACAGAGATTATGTCAAGGTAGAAATAACGTCACATGTAAAAACATGGTTACAGAAATACAAAAGATATTCATTGGCAATGGGCAAATAAAAATATGTATATAATGGAAATCCCTTAAATCTGTGGTCACAAGTCAGATTGCTTTTTTCCCCATAGAGAATTATGAAATACTTATCATATTTATTTTTGCAAGTTTCCAGAAATCATAACATTAAACACTGTTTTCATTTTTGATAATACATATTAAATATATTTATATACAGTTTTAAACATAATAGATCAACTTAAGAAGTGTGATCCTCTGAACATGTTTAAAAATTATGGATTAGATGTCTTCATGAATGTGACTGAAAAACTAACTTATTAAATAAAAGAGTGCTTTTGAGAGAATTCAGGAAGAAATCAGAAACAGCTTTCTAAATTTTACATTTATTCATTTCTGAAATCAAGGAGAATCAACAAAAATAAAATAGAACAAGAATTGAACATAGAAGCACATTAATAATAATAATAAAAACTCTAAAACTCTACCAGCAAGCTTGAAATTGTCATATCATGTGGAAAACTTAACAGTTTCATGAATCTGCCTGAGTCTCCCACATATTCAAGCACCCACATATTCTCCCACTCATTCAAGCACCAGGCTCAGCTGAAGAGCTTGAGCACCCACCAGGAAGTTATTTGCTGCATGTACTGTTTTCTTCCTTATAAATTGTTTAAGTAAATTTATACAGATCAAAGAGACCATCTCTGTAGGTAGATTGCCCCAGTATTAGTAGAAAACATAAGAACATGCATGGTGATTCTGTCCACTGATAGAATATAAAGAATATAAAGATGAGGCAAGCATTCAGGAATATTTTTCTCTAGTACCTCTCCTGAGCTAGAACTCATACCCATACCTCAGTGCTGGATGATCCCTGATGTAGTTTTCCTCCATGTCTAATGGTTTGCAACCTGTTTATACTCTGGGTTTGCACAATATCCAGTGCAAGGAATTCCAGTTTAATTTCTAGTTTAATTAGACACTGTGGGAAACAATACTTCCTTTTGTTTTGTTTAAAAAAAAAGCTGATGCATGATCATTTCATTAGCTATTACTTAGGCCTTATAGTGAGAGAAACAGCTTTGCCATTAACCTCTTAAATGTTCATGATTTTATAAGCTTATATCTTCTGTCTTTTTTATTGTCTCTTTTCTAAACTACTCTTGCTTTTATGTGGAAATACTTCCATTTCTGCGATCATCTTTACTGCTTTTGTATGTATCTTTCCTAGTTGTTCTGTGTCCTGTCAGAGGTGATTAAAAATTTTCAAATAGCAATCTATTTTTTAGAAAGAAAGGAGTTTGATATTTTAATTATTTAAGGGGAAAAAAGTACTTTTAAAACTTGTTACACATATAAAATTGGGCAAGGTAAATTTCTGATACAAGTAGATATAGGATATATTAGGAGATAAAGAATTTGGCAGTATAGATAAGCCATAATATGAATGACATTTCCCTTCTATATACTGTAAGTATATGGCAATAACAGGAGCCAAAGTCAGAACTCTGTTGCTTTAGCTATTTTCTCTTTTACTGTGTTGGATGAGCTAGGAATCATACAGCCAACATTCAAATGTAATGGAGGATCACTGCCAAAAAGCAGACTTAGAGTAGAGCTACATCGGTATTAACTTTAGAAATTATATGTGCTGGTTGTCATTTGAATTACCATAAAATATCTCGGGGCTTTCACCGAGGCTTTGACACAGCAAGTTCTTAAATATGTGTCTGGCATTAAGAACGACGGGGAACAATAACTGTGATGGCCAAGGATTATTAATGTAGCAAGGCCCATAGAGAGAGCTCTTTCACGACTGGCAATTGAACAGAGAAATGGATTTTGTGCCTGGAAGTTTGTCTTTCTTTCCCCAGCCATGTTAGTTATTTATCAAAAGATATTACTCTTCTCTGCTACCCTTGCTTAACTTACAGTGTCAGGATGTCAGCAATTCTGTCGGAGTCAGTAAAACTATTTACTATTTATATTTCAAATGTACCTAATTACTTTACTAAACTGTGGTCAGAATTATAGCAGACTGTAAACTAGAGAGATTCTAAACTAGAAAGTCAGAGTAGTACTTTGACAGAGATATCTCTTCTCTGATACTTATTTAAAGATAAATTAGTTAATATGTTTATTCCATGGAATAATTTTCATGTTTTGGTTGGAAACAAGTTTATAAAATCAATAGGCATCAAGCTTCCCTTGTGCTAGCCCAGGCAAATACTGATATTCCAGGCAAATATAGTCCTTTTTTTTTCCCCAAACCCAGCTTCTCCTAAAGACATCTCCTGAGCTGGGACCGTGTTTGTTTTGCAGTGAGGGAGCTTGGCTCAAGCTTGTTTCCTCACAGAGGGCTTGAGTCGAGCTAACGTTACCGGTTCCTCCCGTTCACAAGTGCTAAGGGGAAAAATAATTTAAAAGTTCTACATTTAAAAGTTCCACGCCCCATTAGGCTGAGACTACCCTTGTGGAGAAACAGGAATTGGCTGATTTATAGAACACGCCGTGCGTAGTGCAGCAGCGCAGAGCCTGGCGGGGAGGGGGAGGAGAGCTATTTGTTTTACTGTGTCAAACCATTCTGCTGTCTCTGAAAAGAAACTCATTCCGGGATAATGAAAGAACAGGCATAGAAACTCAAACAATAGTTGCTGGATCTTAAAAGAAACCCACATATAATTTATTTCCTTCCTCTTTTTTTTTTTTTTTTTTTTTTTCTTTTTCTTTTTTTTTTTTTTTTTTTTAGGCTGTTATGCACTAAAGTGTCCATAATGTTATTAAACTGATATATTGAGAATAATGTGAAAGAAAATGCTTGTCATATTCAGGCTGACAGCTGGTTGCACTGAGAACAGTCAGTGTTTCTTCTACTGATGCGTAAGATGTTTTCTGGTTCCAATTTTTTATTGTTTTATTAAAATCTTTGCTTCCTTCTCTATGTAGAGAACTTCACTGTATTTATACAAGAACTTCATTGTATTTATATTCTCTTTAATATTTTGTAATTGAGAGTACAGAATGGGAAACATTTTAGGTTCACACTGGTAGGTTTGAGAAGATTTTTTTAGCACCAGTTTTATTTGAAACCAGTACGGGTGTCTACGCTCCTTGATCAATCCTTTCCCTTGTTTTCATGGCCTTTAAATGCAGTTGATCAAATGTGGGACTCTGCACAACTGAGCTTCTTTTTCCTCGGCTACGCTGGCTGTCACCGAGGTAGCTAAAGCCTAAACTGGGTTAAAATTGCTACATAATAAGGATAATGAAATGTAACAATCTTTCTGTTTAATCTGTTGAGTGAACCAACTGATTTTACATCCCTTCTCTGTATTAAATGTAAATATCTCAGAACCACAGTTTCTTCCCCTTTACTGTATACAGAAATATCATTTGAAAACCCAATAGGCAGGAAAAGACACCAGAGAAATATTCCAGAGAAAGCAGTTTGCTCTGTAAGTATTATACACTCTTACCAAAGGATAATTAAACTGAAATGATCAACTTCTTAACATAGTAAAAAGAACATTGAGTATTCTATGGAGCAAAAGGTATTTTTGGCATCCCACTACAGCTGCTCTACAGACCCACAATATAAAATAAGTAATGGTTTGGGAGTGCTTGCCAGCAACATTGCGCTGTTGTTGCTGTTGTTGTTAATACTAACATGGAGTATTATTACTGCAGAAAGATTTCTTGATAAAATAACAAGGATAAGATCAGAAAATAAAAGATTCATAACAGAGGTGACTTGCTAAGGTCGGATGCTAACATTCAGTTGCACTTGTACACTGAGGAGCTGTTTTGTAAACCCCTTTTAGGGGAATTCAAACTGGCTTATGGAAATCCTACAATAGAAGGGGAAAAGTTGCCCAACGGGCTACTGATACTGAGCACAGATTGTCTCATTCTTCTTTTTGCCTTTCTTTGGTTTCTTTTCCTTTTTTTCTCCTTCTCACAATAGCTGACCAAATAGTATGGTGTCCAGCAGTAGAATGTAAACAATTACTGGAAATGAGAAAGTCCTTTCTCTTCACTGATTATTGTAATTAATCTTAACAGAGGGATGCAGTGAATCATATGTTAAATGGCTCAGTAGGTTAGATAAAAACTGGACAGAAATTAAAAAGAAGAAAAACAACAGAATAAAAGAAGAGTTGTGCAACTATGTGAGAGAAAATTTTAAATAAGAATTGACACTTTCACTTGATATCAAAAATATAATATCAAATGGATGGCAACTTTTTGGCTGTATTCCAGAAGATAGGATACTGTCTTCAGTTTGGGCCAAATGTAAACCAAACTTTTTGAAGCACTGGACATTCAAAAGAGTATTTCATTCACAGATGAAAACTATACCAACATTTAGCTCCCTTCCTTGTATGGAAAGAAGGTGGCAAAAAGATACTGTGAAGTTCTGTTTAACACTGAGATGGTGTTGCTCACACATGTTACACACAAGAAAGGACTTTTTGTGCTTACTTAGTAGCAAACAGTTGCCATTACTATTTGAACCGATTAAGATATATTTTCAAAAAAATAGGCTCTTGCCTTTTGAAATGGCTCCAGAAAAGCCAGAGTGACATAATACCACACGTCTGTCATTCAAATTTGTTGCCAGCGAGGCAAGAAAAAGTAAGTGCTTTGGTGCAATTTTCCCTTTTTTTGGTGAGTTAAGCAGATTTACTCCTTAACAGTGAAGCCTCAGTGGATGATTATGACATCAAAGTGTGACGGACAGTGATTATGTACTGCAAGGGGAAAGGCGGATAAAAACAGGCATTTAATTCCCTTAGCTTAAAGCGACGTTATCTTTGGCTACTAGGAAAAAAATAAGAATTTCAGCTTTTTTTTATATATATTATTATTTAAAGAAAATCAAGTAATGGTTTAACCAATCTGCTTCGCCTGAGATTTTTTTTCTTTTAATATTCTAATTGTAAGCTTGTTTCCCTTCTTCAACCATGCTAGTCATTTGATTTTTATTTTTTATTGACTTTGACACTTAATGTAGGCAACTTGCTGTTTCCTTTTCTGAAGAGCTCATCCATAACCTGTGCCTAGTCATGACCTTTTTTTTTTTAAAAAAAAAAAAAAAAAAAAGCCATGTGACTATTAAAAAAAAAAAAAAAAAAAAAGAATAGGCTCTAGACTTAGGAGCTGAGGATTTCAAGTCATTTAGCAATGATTTAAGAATTTTAAAATATTCTAGACTTTCTGTGAAATTGGGAATTATCTTGTGAAGTCTTTATCTTATTTGGTCATGTTCTCAAAGAAAGAGGAAGAGAGAATGCAAAATTTGAGGCAAAGAACACAGGATTGATACAGCTCCCTCTCAAGTCCCTAGAAAGATTTTTGTTAGATCAAGTCTTTATGGCAAATATAAGTAACAGCTTCATCATTATGATGTTTTATCTATACTAATGGAACGTTTGGATTCCATTTTAAGCTGCATGAAATATGCAGAACAACAAATTGTCGTCAACCGTTAAAAGGAGATGCAGACAGACAATACTAAAGATTAAATTCAAAACATTTTTTGGCTTTAACTCAGAATGTTTTAGCCTATTAAAGGTAAGGAAAGTGATATGTTAGGGGCTGGAGAGGGAGGTATATCTAGTCACTAAGGAAAAAAAAAAGACATCAGAAGAATTCTCTTGATCAAGAGCCAGTTATACATAATTTGAGTGCTAAACTTCAAATATACACGTTTTTTAAAGATGATTTCCCGTTATTCTTCTCTGATCAAAGAAAAGGGATAACTATGAAAACAGAATAATAAAACCAGTAGATTATCTTTTAGATAGATTAGCTTTTTAATGTTACTATTCCTGCAGGTTATTGCAATTTTAAAAATATTATCCCTGGCTTCCGTTTTCACACATTAAAAACAGATCACAACAGACTTTTCTTTGAAGTCTGTTGCTGAATGAACTTTTATGAAGAGAAAAGGGTCCAAAACAATTTGCTCATGAGAAGAAGAGGACTAGGGTGATGTGGAGAAAGAAGAGCAGGAGTATGAAATTGTTGTAAGGAACCAGTTGTCTCTTGTGTGCTGACATTCACATTATTGTTTTTGAGAGAAACAGCAGAGGGAAAGTTTCCAGTAATACAATGATGAGGAGAAGATGGGGCAGAATCCTGCCTCCACCGAAATCAATGGCAAACACCCGTCGATTGCAGTGGAGCCTAGATTTTACCTAACTTTTTCCCAGCTAACCATTATGTGTCCAGTTCAAATATTAGATGGTTGAAGCATTTCTTCAAGACATATTTTGATTTTAAACCCCTTCTTGAGCAATTCCTTCTCTTCAGCTTCTGTAAAATGTCTGTATACACTTTTTAGCTTATCTGCATGCAAAGGGTTTCTGTTCCCGTGATTCTTACATGTTTACATTTTTTCCTTCTCCATTTTTTCTCCATACCCTCCTGGCTGAAATCTTGAAGCCTATTCTTATGGTGAGTTAAATAAGAAAAAAAAAATCCATTTATTCTGAAATAAGCATTTTCTGTTCTGTCATGCTTCATTTTATAACCCAGCATATCCTAAAACCAGGCCATAATTCCACATATCTGGAAATTGTAGGATCATTGAACCCTGGATTGTTCTAACATAGAACAATTACAACAACATCTGTGCTATGCACTTTTTACTGATTCCAAATGAACATTTAGTTGTGTGGGTTATTGGTCCTGCAGCATCAACAGAGTCTAATTTAGCACTCGCTGAAAAGTATGTCTTAATATTGCTTGCAACATACAGCTATGGTGCTTTATTTTTAAACAAAGAGGATAGAAACTGTAAATTCATAGTATGCCTTTAAACATTAGAATGCCTTATTAAGTAAAACTAAACCGACAACAACAAAAACACTCACAGAAGAGACAGCTTCCAAAGCACTACCACAGAAGCAGACACTAAAGCCCGGCACTGATCCTCCCTGGGATAATTGCAAGGATTTCCTACACAACTCAGACTGCCATGTGAGAAACTGAAAGAAGAGTTTGATCTCCTATGTATAGATGACTGGAAGGCATTTATAGAAAAGTGTCATAACATGCATCTAATCTCTTCCTAAATGCACTTTTGCAATCATTATATATTTAGGAGACTTTTTCCAGCTAATGAATTTAGACACATGTAAACATGTCAGTATCTTTCCCTAAAAGATCAAGACAGGAATAATAAATCCAATAGCATTCAGTTGGTAAGAGAGAAAGTGTTGTGTTCTACTGTAACAATCACTGAACAACATTCATGAATTAGAAAGACATCTCAGAAAGATTAGAGTAATTCCCTGATTAATTCTAAGATAATTCTTTTTATTAAAAATTTGGATTTTTCTGGGCATAGAAAACAAGCACCCTTGCTCGTGTAATATGTTGATTCTGTCATATTTTTCTTTCTTGATTCTCCATCCCTTTTATTATTTCGTAGTCTAGCTTCTAAAAATGTTAAGAGTTTAGGCAGACTTTATGCAGTTCTGATTTTAAGAACACAAAACAGGAAGCTATTTTGAATGCTCCCACTTGATCCATCTTTGTGCTGGCAGCACAATGCCTGTAAAATCCACCTGCTGGAAGTCGGGTGGTTTATGCAAAGGGATGTCATGGTAATTTGGAAACTGCTGAATACAGAGTGAAGCCTTTTCCTGCCCCCAAACCTGCCACACCAGTTTGTCTAGCTCATTACATGCCAAAACTTTTGATTGATGTGCTCACTTCAGTCACGGGTAATTTTAACTCCTATATTAAGTAGCTGCTGCTTCCACTCTATTATATTTCCTTGTATGGGGCAAATCGAGCTCAAGCTTGGCCTGTATTGGTCTGACCTAAAAGCCAGAGTAAGCCTTTGTTTAGTTTTGCGTAGGCAGCAAGCCAATATTTTAAAACAACTTAGGCGATCACACTGCCTTTTCTTAATTGCCATGATCCATTGGAATGGAGTTTTTAGAGCTACTGCACAGCACTTTTATGAGCCCCGAGGAGGCGAGAAAGGTGTTAAAGTCTTTCCAGATATGAATACAGCCTTTTGCAGGAAATTTAAGTAGAATAATAAATGCAGCAGAGAATAACCTGTGACTGTCTTGCATTGTTGTCAGTAAGGGATGGAGCTCACTTCTATTCTGCGCAGCCGTGTTGCTTAATTCCCTGAATGGATTTGGGACCGTAAAGAAGCTACATTGGGGGTTTCTGTTCATCTCTCACGTTCTCAGAAAAGAGCCCCTGGCAATTCTATAGGCCCTATAGAAAACACACTGGATTTAAGGAATGGTTTAAGGAGTGATCACCCAATTCATCCACCTTCCTATGGCTCTTTAAAAGCTAGGTATCTCATCTAAACTGACTGTTTAAATTCTCTGCATAGCCAATAGGAAAACACTGATACTTTGAGAGAAGTTCGTCTAACACTAAAACTGGAGTGTCAAATAGGTGAGATTGTAGAAGATGTGAAGGGAAATAGCTGATATGTCTAGAGTCTCCAAAATCTGGTCTCTGGCTTCATTTTTAAGGGTGTGGATCATCCACATCTTAAAGATCTGAGAATGATACAGATTATACAGTCTTTAGACAGTAAGTTGATTCTTCTTTATCCAAGAAAGTTTCAGATACCATTACCATTAAACTGGGAGGAAATCTACTATTTTTAGAGATGTGGCTTGGCTTTCACAGAGGAAATGGTAGCCCTGTCTTGTCCATTTAGGTTTGTGGACCTCAATTTCTGTTTTAGCTACGTAGTTTAAAGATCTGTGTGAAGCAGTTCAGTGGAACATTAAACACTGTACATCAATCACCTGCCAGTGTTTCAGCGATGAAGTGCAAATGTATATTTCAAATATAGTTGTGAAGATCCCGAGGCTTGCTGACAAATCAGGTTTGTTAAACTGGGTTTGTTCTAGCTTATAAAGACCCAAGTTTTACAGGTACATCACCATACCTGCTTCCATTGTAAGTTTTCTTCACAGAGTGCAGAACTAGAGACCTAATATCAAACCAGGACAACATAACATACAGGGAGGGATTCACTTAACTATATGCAAATATCAAAAATGTTGCAAAAAATATATCCATCTTTGAGCTACTTTTTTTTTTTTCATCAACAGAAACAAAGATCCTTTTACTAAGAATAATTCATCTCATGTTAAAATGGTCACCTATTCAGGTTAATTACTTCCTAAAAGGACTGATTAGAAGAAAGGGAGACTGAAGTGACTAGTTTGGAAATATCTCTATTGCTGATGGCAGGAGTTAGATAAGATCAAGTTCTCCCAATGATCTTTAAAAACCTAATGTCAAACACAAACAAGAAAATGCCTATTGGATATGCATTTTTTTTTGAATAAAGTCTGTGATGTTTCATCTGCACAAATTCAAAAACTCAAAAACCCTAAAACTCTTGGGATCAGTCAGAAATAGTTGGACTTTCTTGTTTGTCACTTCTGTTAATTTAAAAATGCTTTTCTGTAGCTTCTTTTGTCAGTTCCAAAGTCATGTGGGAGAAAAGATCAATATGTCAAAAATCTACAAGTTTCACTGGATAAAGTATCTTCATCCCATTGCAGGGAAATAGGAACTAAATTGGGTCCTGCATCACAGTAGTTCTATGAAAGACAGTCTCAAAGCAAAAAAAGCAAAGTCTGTGATGTTTCATCTGTACAAATTCTGAACCTATTCTGAATTAAGATGACAAAAAATAAGAATCTTATCAGAAAAGGGTTAGGAGAAGTTATACATTAGATCTGATAAAAGAAAATTACATTACTCACAACAAAAGGAATTTGCATTTAAAATTACGCCTTCTTTAGCTGATCTATTTTGCCTGTTGCGAGAAGTTCCACAGTATGTCTTACATCATGAAAATATACATGCTCTTTTTTACAATGAATCAGATATGCTTATCAACCTTATCAGATTTACAAAATCAATGATAGGAGTATTAACTCAAGCATATCATCATCAATATCTAAGTGTCATTTTCTCCTCTCACTATTGTGCTGTAAATGCTCAATATGTTAACTCATCCCAAATAAGGCTTTCTCATATGAAGCTTTTTGTTCTTTTTTTGTTCTTTTTAAATAAGAAGTTAAATATATTGAGATGGAATTAACTTAGAAAAATCTATCTGCACTCAAAATTAAGCAAATGTAGTCTGTCTTGAGGAGGAAAAAGGCAAAAAAATTATTTTTTAAAAAGAATAGTTACATAAATATATGTGAGTTAATTAAAAGGCATATAAGCAAGGCTAAACATGTGCCATCAAGATTACGTAGCCCATCTTGATAGGCTACATATGTGCTACAAATCAAGAAACAGTCGCTAAAGGGAGATGCCATAAGCCAACCTGCTAAAATCTCAGAATAAAGGAAGTTATTACAATAATGAAGGCAGAGAACAACAGGTCTGATAGACATCTCAGGTTATCCTTAAATGCACCCCAGGCCAAGTTAAATCATCTACGCTTGTACGACGTCTAGTGTGTATATTCCTCTGCTGATCCCCAGTACTGGACACTACATAGCTTCCTCATTTAATCTACTATCTAGTTCAGAGATTCATTATCATTACACTAGGATTTTTTTCTTACCGCCCACAATGAAGTTTTCTTGCTATAGCTGAAGTGTATTACTACCTGTCCTAATCACTGTGGCCATAGAGTACAAAGTATTTGCCTTGCAATAGCCTCTTATGTGCTTGATGACTGGTTTTAATGTTCCCAGTAGGCATTCTCTACTTTTTTTTTTTATTTATTTATTATTATTATTATTTCTCCCTTGGCTATTTCAATCTCCTGAATCTTACAGTCATTCTTTCTAGACTTCTGGCTATTCTTTCTTACTTTTAGACTTTCAGAAAAAGAAAGTCACTTATAACTGGAGAATAGAAAACAATATCAGCTCTGAAAAGCTGAACACAAAATCACAGTAAGGTAGGCCACAAAAATAAGCAAAAATGACTTACTAAGAGTGGAAAAGCTAATAAAAATATTTTCACACATTTCAAAAGCAAGAAACTCCAGAGAGCTAATAATATTCAAGGTATGAAAGATGTATGAAAAGAGAACATTTCAGTCAGACTAAATTAATTTTTGTATTTATTTTCACTACAGAACAAGTCAGAGAAGTTCCCACAAGGAAATATATATTCTTGTTTTATGGGGCATGAGTTGCAAGAACTGCTTTAAATTCATTTCAATAAACAAATAAATACAAAAGTGATATTCATAAGAGTTCTGAAGGAGCTCAGCTGTGAAACTTCTGGACTTCTAAGCATATCATTTGTATTTATCTCAATGCCCGAAAAATATAAGATGGCAAATCTCTTGTAGTCTTCAAAAAGACCTCTGTGAGGATCTTGGGACTGGGAAACCTAAGGATCTAGGTTGTTGACTCAAGTGCGATGTGAGATTGAAATGCGATTGCTGAAGTAGTCACTTCCCAGTGTTTGTCCTACCCATTGCCTGAAGTCTGTTGTCTCTGCAGTGGGGCAGCTGACCTTAACTATTGCTATGATAAATCAGCTTTGAGTTGAGTTTACAGAAATATGGAAATATCTAGTGGCTCAGGCTTTAGCACATCCCATTCAGCCATCTATGCTGCTAATTTGCAGGACAGGTACAAAAAAAAAAAAAAAAAAAAAAAAGAAAAGAAAAGAAAAGAATATGACCGCACTCTCAAAAGAGTTTCATCCAGCATGCGAATCAACACCTTCTGCTCTGTATCAGGAACTAGGTAATACGGAACAGAATTAACATACAGATAGTTAAAAAATGGTACGCTGAAAACATTAGCTAGGCTTTTGTGTAGAAAAGTTTCTTATTAGATTCCTTAAGTTCTTGGAAAAGAGTGACTTAATTAGTAAAATTAATTTAGTCATTCACTGAAGGCTCTTAAAAGGTCAAATATGATTCCTCTCATGAAGTGACATGACAGGGTTTCCAGCCGATATAAAATTATCCAGGACAGACAAATTTAAAGAGATGGAACCTACAAAAAGAGCACTCTAGTTCTCCTCTGAGAAAAAAAGAAAATTAGAGAAAAAAGAAAATTAACAATTAATTAAAATAATTTTTGGTCTTTTTTGTCACATATCTGGGTAAAGATGGGATTCACTGACTCAGGAACTCAGGTGGCCACAAATTTAACAGATTGAAACATAGACTAGACTTTCATATGGATACCAACTTAATCACTAAAGATTCATGTGAATATAGTCTCACAGGCTATATGCACCTCTGTGTTTTAGTGCAGAAGAAGACAGATTTCCTATAGATTTCCAAAAGATTTAAATAGATATCTAAAAATCACTTATTTCCCTCATATCAATGCTACATAAAATACCCAGCTTTATCCAGACAACAACAACAAAAACTTTTTAAAAGGCCTAAATCAAATTCTACCTACATTTGGAGCTGTGACAGGAAGAAAATAAAGAAAAGAAAGATTTTCAGTCTCCTGCTTTCCTGTCCTGCATTTTCTTTTTTCTTTTTTTTTCTTTTTTTTTTTTTGGAGAAGGGTGTGGGAGGGGGAAGGATTTTTACTCTCTTGTGGACATGAGTGATTTCACCTGACTAGACTTTTTCATGCCCACAAAATAGGTGAAAGGTGTTGATTGAATATAACAGTTCATTTCCAAAAAGCAAAACAGTAAAGGTTGAAAGGAACATCTTTATCTTAGAACTCCAAAAAAGCAGGAATGGACATAACATTTTATTAATAATCACACTCAAGTTTTTGAATGTTTATATGTATAACCCATATATAATCTATGTACATAAATATCTATATAACCTTCCCTAATAATGAAGAAAATTGGAGTTAAACTACCAAGAAAATTCACCTTGATGAATTCACAGGGGAACTCTCAAGGGCACTGGCACTAGCCCTTTTAACTCTAGAAAATTCACAGTGTAGAAAGAAACTTTGCTTTCATACAAGACTCTCTTAGCTTCCAAGATAATGTTAATTTTCTTTGGACTTAGAGATGTTGGATCAGCTCTTGAAACACCACTATTAGTCGCCCAGGAACAAGATGACACTATTTTAAAAACTTTTATTTAAAGTATCTTTTTATTTTTGCAGCATTTTAAATCCTCAAATCATCTGTGGTGTTACCTCCCAGCCTGTTTACGTATCCTCCTTCCACATCTTCGTTTGGAAAAAATACAAAAGCACAAACCTTTATATGTTCAATTTTGGCACCTAGTTAAATCACTATGCAAATCATTCTGGTTGGCCACTTTCTTCAGTCATTCAAAGCCTAACATAAATTATGTTGTATCTGTAAAAGGACAAAGAAGGTGAACGGTATAGAGAGATACGCGAAAGGAGTACAGCTGGGCTCACTTCAGGCAAAGTCTGGAATTTTCACTAGCCTTCAATGTGGCCAACGCCTTAATTTAACTCTAGAGTCAGAGGTTTAATATGTTTTTTTCTTTTTACCATCAGAAAATGATTGCCTTGGGAATGTAATATATATCTGAATTAACAAACTTGTTTTATTTCCAGTGTTATAAAGGGGCTTTTATATGCAGAAAGCTGGGAAGATGCTCTTATTTGGCTTTTAAATCAAGTTTGATTCGACTTAATATCGAGAAACATCCGTACTAAGAACACTTTACCATTATAGAAATACCAATACAGAAAACCAGCAAAGTGCTCCTAATGGAGCTATTATCAGCCCGAACTTTTGTGTTAGTGTAATAAATTCACTATTCTGAAGCAAAACAAGCTAAATGACATTTTCGCTGATCTAACAGAACCTATAGTATGAGTTTATGCCAGCCCACATATGTGGATTTAAGCTCACTCTCCATACCCAGGCCACTTGAATCCTAACAAAGTCTTTGAAATGGACATAGCCTATGTCAACTGAGAATAAACTGAAGGAAATGGTTTAAATTAAGCTTCAATAAGTGAGTCTGAAATTGAAATAAATGTGTTAAGTGAAACTGGATTGAATTAAAAAGTTGTTTAAATTCAAACAGTGTACATTTTTGGCTTGTAGTTAAAACCTTTGTACAGTCTGAATGTTAGCTGTCACTCCCTCCTTGCTAATTCTCCCAGTCCTACCTAGAAATGTATTTTATTCAAGTTCAGCTATCAGCTTTCCTTCAGGTATAGCCTTCACATATAAGGAAATGTGTGTCAAGCAATTTAGGAATATGCCTGAAAGAAATATGATTTTCCCTCCTGAATCAATCAATCCTCTCTTCTTCCTATACTACCTATACAAGTCTTATAAATGATGCCTTCACAATTCTATTGGGAGGTTAAGTAAGTGAAATGTTAATGGAGTTCTCATATGAGAGAAAATGCATGTAGATTCCCAGTGCTCTGTAATCATAACGCTTCAAGATCATATTCATATCCTTCAAATGCTGACTTCGTAAGATATTGCAATGTATATTTCTTTTAAGAGGAAAAGAAAATTCAAGATAAAAAAAGGGAAAGAAACATAGGTAGAATCAGTGTCACTGTGCAAAAACCAATTTAATTAGTTCACTGCGGTCAGAACCTTGCAAAGGATTTACAAACAAAGGAGTGGGATTGTGATTAGCATGTTCCATTGTCCCTGAGCAAGCCTTTCCCTCTGATCTTTCCAGATGACAGCAGATGTGTCTTAGGAATTAGAATGTAATGCAGACATCAGCTGTGATTGATGGAGGGGTATCAGAGCTGAGCTAGAGGAAACTCTTCAGGCAAGCATGTGCCACTGTATTTTTTTTTTTCACCAACCCTCCTCCTTGTTCTATCCTAAAAGGAACCTTTTCACCTACGTTGGGTTTGTCATTAGCGACAGAACTGGAGACAGGTGTTTTTTCTTTTCAGCTATGATCTCTGGAAGCTGTGTTCTGAGTCAGGTGCTCCTTTCTTTTGACCTACTTTGGATTGCAGCTTTGCCTTTAATAAGAACGTGGCATTCTTTTCACAGGCTGTAGTCACCAATGCAGATACAATGGGGGGGGGGGGGGAGAAAAACAGAAAACAAAAAAACAAAAAAAAACCTTTTCTGACAGTGTCTTTCTTCAGAGGGGTTTGCTAACCTTCCTCACTGTAACCTGAGCTAGCTTTGTGGCAAGACATATATGCTATGTGCAGAAGGCAGGATAGAAATACCAAGGTGGTTTAAAAGAAAAAAAAATCTCAGATGTTGGAGGTGATCTAGCTGGATTTTGCACTCAATAATTTGGCCTATTTCTTGTTCAGGAGTAGTCTGGATAACTCCACAGAGTATTTTACAGAAAATAAGTTATTACTCAAAGAATAGATCAAAAACATTTCTGTACAAGTCACTTTTCAGTCCTCAGATCTTGCAAAATGACATAGCCCAGGTCTCTGTAAGAGAATTACAGGTGCTCACATAGGCTGGCTCCCAGGGTCATTTTTTAGTGTTTAAAAATGCCTCAAAATAATTTGCAAATTATTTAAACTATGTTTAAAAAATAATAACACTAATGTGTTTCGTGGCAATGGTTCTTGCTTGTGACTGCTTAGCTGACAGCCATTTGCCTTCCAAAGTACGGTCAAACTAACGACATTCTACTACCATGGTCTTGTATCCTAGAGAAAAAGGATACTTTTATTAGTAGTTGCATGTGTGATTCTTTTGTAATGTAGCCTGTGCATGAAGCTGTCCTATGCGGAAAAAGCTGGTCCAATGGTCTAAGATATGAAATAGGAGAATCCTGGAAGGAAAGTGAGATGTTTTTCACGCTGATTTGCATACCAAATACCCTGACAGCAATTTAGTTTTATTTTGTAAGAATGTTGTTCATATATGTGTAGGCTAGTTTAACCATTTTTGTAATAAATGACACAACAGAAAACAGAAGCATATGACTAATTTTCATTATGTAGGTAACCCAGTTCTCATTCAGCAAAGAATTATTATCAGGCTCTTCCTTAAAAGTGTTTAAGAGATTTGCCATTTGGGATGGGGGAGAGGAGTGAAATTCTTTTTGTCAAGTAGAGAGAGGAAGGAAAATAAACCCTTCTGTTTTACATAAGGCGTCTAAGCAATTTATGTAACACTTGTAAAACTCCTACAAATCTAAAATAGCATTTCTTAAGTAAGTGTGGCTGGACAGGAAATGTAGCAAGAAGCAGGAATCTATCAAACTAGTTAAAGCTCTTAGGAGTGGCACGTGTCTGTACCGCAGAGGGAGAATTCCCATGTAACTGAAGGGACTTTGTGGCATTAGTTCTTTCCGGGATTTAGCCCTCGCTAACTAGTTTTTTATTAAACTCTACCAAACTTCAAGGAGGTATGTCTCAGGTGGCATATTACAACAGCATACAGCAGCCTTTTGTAGACTAAATATAATTAGGGCTAACTGATTGCTAAGAGCATTAGAGGAAAAGCATTAGAAAAAAAAAGCAAGCAAGCAAGCTTTATTTTAAAAGCCATGTTCAAAACTGTATGTGTGCGTATACATAAAAGTTTTAATAAGTATTCACTAAGGATAGCTGGTATATACCATAACTAGTGAATTAAGCCATCATACAAAGAATGCTGCAGTAAGCAGTCATTAGAGAGCCTCTCAACACATTCACCTCTCCTTTTCCCTTGATTTATTCTCTCGGTCTTCTTATTACAGCTAAGGCAAAAGCAAAAAAATAATGTGTGAAAACCAGATCAGGAATGACATTGCCTTTGAGTGTAGCATATCTTAGAATTTATTTCATTTGTTAAAAAACAGGAACAGCTTCACTGGCAAGAAGTGTTTTCTGATTTCTCTGTAGCTCTTAGACAAAGTTTTATTCAAATTGAATGCTTTCTTTCTTTTTGGCTGTTTTAAATGTTTGACAGGCAAAGACATTCTTTATGGAAAACTACTGTGACTGACCCAAATGTTTTATGTCGTAGAATAAATACATAGATTCTTCTCTCTGTATGTGTGTGCTATGTATGTGTACATGGTTCATGTATGAACAGGATTATTCATGTAAATTAGAGTAATAAATCTAAGAATAGATTTGATGCCATATAAGATTTAAACATCAAAACAAGGCCTTTTTTAAGGAAAAACGAAGGCAGGGAGTGAACATAAACTTGATAAAGTCAAAGCTGGAATTATATGGAAGAAGAAATTTACTCCTCTGGGTACCTTTTGAAAGTCTATTCTCAAATGAAGTCCCACTTAAGGTTCATTTATTTATTTATTTATTTAAAGTTGATGAGGGATGTGTAAAGCTGCAGACCTTCACAAAAGAAAAAGGGGGAATTACATCTTTGGTATCACAAACCTAGGCACTATGCTGCTCACATCTGTCGTAATCTAAGCAGATAGATGTAGCTTTTAGATCTGTGAGGGACTGCTCGTAGGAGGAGAATTTTAGTAATGAAATAAAGTATCAAAAATGTTGTTTGTTCTCTGAGAGCAAAAGTCTTTTTTCCTGAGCACAGGAGAAATTAAAAAATATATATATTTGTGGATTCAAGCCACTTTATTCAGTACATGGTTGAAAATAAGAACTTTCCAAGGCTACGGTCCCAGTGCTTTTGCAGTCTGTGTGTGCTTTTTCATTACTGTTATTTCAAGCTTCTCACTTTCCTTTTTGTTTGTTTGTTTGTTTAAAACCAAATATTCTGGTTGTATCTATATGGAAGGGCTGGTATTTCCCAGTTGCCTACACCTGGTGAGCTACAGGAATATGTCATCTTCAACTCATACCTCTGTGTCAAGGTTTCTTCCAAGCAAAATCTGAGGACATGAGAGGATGGTGTAGAACTAGATCTCATTCTGACATGATGATATGAGGGGCCAAGACCAAATTCTATATTCAGTAGGTTGTACCCGGTCTGCTGATGGGCACAGTTGGTTTGTCTGGACAGGAAGACTTCTGGATAAAGAAAAAAAAATCTCTTTCTGCTGATGCCATAACTTTTTCTCAAATATCTTTTAGCAGGAGTGAGTTCCTCTTAGTTCTTCCTAGTGTCAAAGGAGTTATAGCCAGTGTTTTACTTAATTCCATTATAAACATGCAATGACATTTACAAAAGCTAAATATCATAGGTCATATCTATATGAGTGATCTAAACAAGTCCAAAGACTGGCCTTTTTGGGCCCCATGGTTTTGTCTTGATTCTTCTCCCAGAGAATGTCCAGAATACACAAGAGTTAGCATGACTGGAACAGCTCCTATCAGACAGTTTAGATATAGATGACCAATGCTTAGTTTGATAGGGAAATATCATAACAGTACAAGCGGTGTGAGAGACACCAAAAATAATAAGAAGAAAAAGGAAGAATAAAAAAAAAGAAAAAAAAGAAAGCTCACATTCCTTTTTATTTAGTACTTCAGAGGCAGCCATAGTGTTCGAGAGTTATCCCACCCAAATCCTAGAACATGTAAATCTTTCCCAGATAATGCAGAAAAAAAAACTTTTTTGGAGGGTAAAGAAAGATTATATTTGTTTTAAGTACAGACTCTGTTATGCTTTTGTCTGGGGTGGAGGCCACTGTTTTTTCAGGAACCTGATTCTATTCCTTACCGATTTCTTCAAGAAAAGGCAGCCAACAAACCCCCCTCAGTTGCATATTCTTGAGTGCCATCTACTGGTACCTTCTCTATTACATGCATATATAGAAATTTGCATATATGTGTGTATATGTGTGCTTGTGTATATGTGCCTATATATATGTATAAAATATACATATGTATTTGCCTATACCTATATAAATATATGCATAAGACAAGTTTGTAGTAAGCCATTTACAACTTACATTCTCTTACTTAAGGGCGCTGGCCTCATTGTCACCATGCTTAGAAGTTGAAGTCAAAGCTAGGTTAAATTAGCAGAATTAATGAAGTTTGTTTTCCTATGAGACTGTATCCCACATTCCTAACCAATTCCATGCCCTCTCCCACACATACAGAACTTGCAGCTCTGAGCTCCCAATGTCTTATCCTCCCTGAATTGGCTGAGTTATAATTGTCCTTGCCTCAGAGGGAACAATAATTTTTGTTCTTTACTCTGTCTCCAGAGTTGGCAAAACTTTTAGAACATGGACATCTTTGAGCTATCTCCTCTTCTTCTCAATTTGGCTGCCATTGATCCTGAAAATTTAAAAGTTGCTTGGTGGACCAATGTAAAATACAAATTCTGTAATCCCATCTTTTGCTTCATTTTAATTGTATTTGTTTTCACACTGTTCATTTTAGTTAATTGGTTGCTCTAGTAATCATTAAACATGAATTTACAGTTAAGTAAATATTTCTTATTGAAGGTGATTTAATGATTTTTGTTTGATCCACAGTTTCAAGGTGAATGTTCAGGCACTGAGAAACATCCTGTTGTCATTGTCATTCATGTGGAACTAAACGAGTGAAAATGTGGATAGAATCTTGCTCACAGTTTTTCAGATATCTTATCTTATACTTTTCCACGGCCGGTGGCGTTCTCTGAGGGTAAATATACAGTGCTAAATCCTAACCTGTTACCAATTTCTTCATAATGTGGTGTTAAAGAGATGATAAATTTCTGAAGTCTATATATAAGACTATTCTTTATCGTGTATTTCTGTCCCACAAAAAATCTCCTTGCCCTGTTTGTACTGGATAATGACATATAAATATGAAAAACGACATGCACTCTCGGCAGTCAGGTAAAATTTTGGAGACTGCACATCTGTGCTCTGTCCAGATGATGAAGTGTAGCAATAGACATTTACCAGAAGCAACTGCTAATTAGAAACTATCAAGCCAAGCAAGAATCATTTGTGCTTTTCCACTGTGGTCCTGTCCTTTCCACAGTCTTCACCTTTTTGACACAAAAGGCCTGAGGAAAAAAATCTTATAGCCAGTTCCTGTTTGTTGCTTAAGAAGCAAATTTCAATACTGATTTTTAATAAAAATGATTTTTAATGCTCTGGCTTTTCGTAGTTCCAGTTATTATCTATTTACTCTTTCTAAGTTATACTTTTTTTCTGTTTATTGCTGTGTCCTACTTCTTTATAGTTATAAGACTCTATTTTACAACATATCTTTATATTGACCACTATTTTTATATCTAAAATTCTATTTTTTTATTTTTTCCCCAAACAAAACTCCTTATTTGCTAGTTTTATATCTGTACTAAACCTCTCCATATTTACAATTTTATGAAATCAGTGCTTTGAACTGAAGAACTTTGAATTGAATGAGTCAGAGCTTTGAATTGATAGTGTTTTAATTTCTGGCTATTTCCAATATTGCTTTTGGGGTTTTATTTTCCTACAAGCCATCTATTGTATCTCTTGAAAAATACACGTTAAATTATGCACATTATCTTTACGTTTTAAATTAGATCAAAATACAATAGAACACAAACAAAAAAAAACACTGCTTGGTTTCATGTTATCTTACTTTCTTCATTTCATACCTTTTCTATGGTCAAAGTGCTCTTTATGCCCTATGTGAATGGCCACAAACTATGACCAATCATTTTGAAAATAGAAATACCTATGGTACTCTCAAAAGCTGCATTCGTGCTGCGCATGTATCCAGTCCACTTACTCCATTTCCTCCAAAACAGGTGGTCATAGTCATTCTAGAGGTAAAAGGAAGCATAACTATTGATTTTTTTCACCTTCGGATTAATATCAAAAGAAACAGGAATTTCTAATAGGCCATTTCCCATGGGGAAAAAGTATGATTTTCATTCATTATTGAATCATAAATAAAGAAAAATATAATTATTTAGGGTTTTAGTCCAGCCTTACTTGATAAGGTCAGAGAGAATTTTACTGATGATTTTGTTCAAAGAAGTTTCTTTTTTGTTTGTAATGAAAACTATGAAGAATAATCCACTAGTTCCATATATTCTCATTCATTTATATCATAGTATATTTAAGCTATTTGCTATTACTCTAGGATTAACTAGCCATAGCAAATATGATTTCTATGTGTTATATTGGGAGTTGTAACAACCTATACAGTTTAATGAATTATGATTTCCATTATAGCCCATTATGGTCTCCCATAGCTTTCTTGAAATTTCAGTTTTCAGATTGAAATTTTCCAGGTTTCTTCTGTCTGAATATTATATTTATTGGTACTGTCATTATTCTTATTACTGGCTATTATTTTGTGTAGAAAGATGGCTTGTGCAAAATGATTGGCCAGTTTTGAAAGGTTACTGTGGGTTGAGAGCTAGGCAGAAATTGTGGAATAAACAAATGAGAATTTACAGAACTAGTGAATTATTCTTCATAGTTTTTATATTTTCCAAAAGAAGTGCATGAAGTTGTGTTTTTAATGTTAGGATTCTCTTTCATTTTTATTTGATACAAAAATATCTATGTTAAAAGATTTTTGAACAGCTTTAATGTTTCAAATAATGGTACTAAAATTTTAATTTTCCACTAGGATGTCTTTATTGTATGTATGTGTCTTTGAGTATTCCCAGGAAAAAAATGAAGTGAAATCCCAACAAATGATATAATATTAGACTGTGCTATTTTAGAAATATTATCTGATCCTGTAATTAAAGACTCCTATAATGAATACATGCAGAGACAAAGTTAAAGTTGTATGTTCTACAGAACAGACTGAATACTTGGCACAGCTATTTAGGAAACAGCACTATACAAAAAGAATAAATTACTTGAGTAGCTATAGAGCTGATCCAAGGAAAAAAAAGGGGGAGGGGGCAGGAGGGGGAGAGAAATGACAGTCTCAGCAATAAATATCCAAGCTGTTAGTAGAATGCATTATTCACCTAATAATAAGACACTAGGAAGAATGTGTGATATAATGCTTAACACTACAACCTTATCAATCTTCTTACATAATTTCTGTAAAATATAATAAAAAACAGGTGGAGAATTTACATTTCTGATCATCCTTAAAACCTTCTCTATAAGACGTACTTTGTAGATGGCTTTTTTTAGTATTCCAAATGAAAGGATCATTTTTTCTTTTTTTCTTCCTCTCCTCTCCTCTCCTCTCTTCTCCTCTCCTCTCCTCTCCTCTCCTCTCAAACTTGTCTTTGATATTTGCTCTCTCCCTTTAACTACCTTTGATATTCTATTAAGACTTCTTCCAGAAATTAGTTTATATACTTAGGTTAACATAAATGACAAATATTCTGCTTTAAGAACCATTTTAAACTGGAAGGACGTAGCCATTTAGAAAACACATTGACATTACTCAGTAATAACCTTTCACAGCTTTTATTTAAACCGGTAAGCGTTCCCTGTTCACCCTTGGAGAGAACTGCCCACTCCTGCTCAAGTACTGTTTTTGCGGCTACTCTGATATCTTTATTTGAGGAATTATAAAGAATTGTTTGGAGTCTTCAACAATTTCAAAAGAAACCCTAGCCATTGAAGGAGAGGGGGATGAAACCTATTCAGAAGACGGATGACAGCTTTTCATCTGGAGATCATACGAAAGGATGCTTCCTTCCGTAAAAAAAAATAGATCCTGCAATGTTGTTTGCTACTTACATTTTGCAAAGGCCAATTATTCTTAAAAAGAAAAAAAAAAAACCCTTAAAGTTGTGAAGTCAGCTGAATCCTACAATCCCCACTCAGACAAACTGGTAGTTTTTCTTCAATTATTACTATTTTACAGAGTAAGGCATGCTAAGTTGCTTCCGAACAGAAACAGATTGTTCTTGTAGCCACCCCACCCATCCTTCAAGAAACAATACAGCATAAGTCAAATTGGTTTGCACAATTTTGTTTCATAAAGAGACCATTTGAACTGTATTCATCAACAGTATCTTTTTTGGTATCAAAATGCTGGAAAAGACAGAAAAAAAGCAACAGAAAAAGGAACATTGTGATTATTTATTAAACTGTCATCTTAAATAACTGAATGGAGTGATTTGAATGTCACTATAATAAGCTGTTTGTAGTTTATTTTTAAAATTATAATTTCTTAATTAACAATTAATGCATGCCTTTAAGACACAGCCCGCTGCAGGAGGCTCTGGGGAGGCGTTTTGCCCCAGCAGGAGTGCTACGCAGTAGTTATCACAGAATAAGCAACTGAGACAGATCCTCTGCTGGTTAGAATTTCACTTCATATTTTCGGGAGCACAAAAGAAACTGCATTTTGTATTGAAATAGTCTACAGAAGTCTCTTTAAACAAGAGGGGAAAGGGTAAGGTTTGAACACACAAGGAGACAGGTCAGTTGTAGCCACTCGGGGTGGAAATGAAGTGATGCGGCTGGTGTTTATAGGCATACCGGGGGAATCACACAGCTGAAGAATTCCTCCTGAGTATACTAAGTATAGAAAGATCAGCATTAGTGTTATTTATCAAAATAAATGTTTAGTATACAAAATAGATGCCAAAAAACCCAACAATTTATACAAGATGATTTTGCAATTTGATAACTTTATTCAACTCCCTGGTGCTTAAATGTGGTTGAAAAAGTCATCTGTACTTCTGTTGGGCTAGGTGATTAACACCAATGTTTACAGGTCCCTCAGGTAGGCCTCTGAGGGCACATTACTTCTCTTCTGTTTCCTTCTACCTGGTCTAATCAGGAAAGAAATCGTCGATCTATCTGTATTGCATGGTTATCTTGTCTAGTTAGAGCATAGGAAATATGGCTGCAGAAAAAGTAAAGAAATAAGCCAGGTGAAAGAGAGCCATCAGTATAACGTTTCCTCAATCTCCTGAAGAGATTTCAGAAAAATCTACTGATTTTTATCCCCTAGAACTATCCAAAACAAAACAAATTTCTCCTGAAGTTTCTGGTCAATTATTTAGATACTTTTTAAACAAACTACTCTCCTGATCTAACAACCAGAAGTGAACGACATTCTCTAATCCAAGAAAGTACTTAGTCAACATGATAGTAGGTATTTTGAGAGATGAAATTAAATTAGTCCCATTGAGGAACTCTGGAAAGTTATGCTTCAGAAATTTCTTGGTAAATGGAAGTCTGTAAATATTAGAACTGAAATTAAATGATATCCAATTACAAATTCACATAACTGTATGTAAAGGGAAAGTTCCCCATTACTGATAAGTATCTCTAATTGCCTCTTTACACCAGTGTATTCAACACTTGAATTCTCTTTCTCTTTTCTTCTTTTTTTTACACAAGATCTTGGAGAAATATCAGCCTAGAGTCAGTCAAAATAGAAAGTGCTCTTAAAAATCAGTGTGGCATTTCAGTTCTAACTGCCACATGTAGAAACACTTCCTCTGCACTGTATTCAAGTTGGCAGCCACCTGAATGCTTCCTGTCTACCTGTCTATAGGACAGTAGTGTTCCCAGAATGGATCATTTGTATTTTTATTTTCTATTTTTATACCTCTTAGTATATATTCAGTCCTCCTCTGAATTTTGAATTCTGAATTCAACACTGATTCTGAATTTCTTAAAAAATTAAATCAATGTCTAAAATTCTAATCAATTTCTATCCTATTGAGGGTTTTTTTTTTTTTTTTTTTTTTGATCCAAAATATATATTTGTAATATGGTCATGAACAATAGCAAGACATCCTGAAGAAGTTCGGTGTACAGAATTGGAAAAAGATTTAGCTGGGCTTTAAGGAAAAAAAATATGCAGAAAGAAGAGCAGACAAAAGGCCTCGTGGCCTTGTTACTAGAATATTTACCAAACAAAGCAAGATAACTTTATGAGAACTGCCCCAGCCCCTGCTAACTACTGACCCGTCTCCAGGAACTGCACAGGAGAGTGCTGGCTGGATTCAGCCAACAGCCAAAACTGTTGAAGAACCTGTACTGATGATGTAAGAACGTAGATGATTGAATTACAGTGCCAGGGAACACACATAGAAGGTCTCTGCAGGCCAGGTTTCTTCTTCTGGTGCTCTGAGCTGAGCAGATGTGTTTTAGTCCCATTTTTAAGTCTGTGTTATAACTGCTGGCACAGCTCTGCACTCTGTCTAACAAGCCCTTCTCTCAGCTGTGAGGCTTTGAGGTGGGAGGTGGATCACCTCAAGCTGCCCTCAAGTTGAGTTTACTTGTGCCTTTGAAAGGTTGTGTAGATATTATCCTTGATTTTCTCACTATCAGATGGTACATAAACAGGTTGTAAGCCTACGTCTATGTGTTACCTGATACGTTCTCTATTCCTCATACAATTTTTTTCTTAAAACACCAACAAAAAATATTGTATCAGAAATTGCTATTAACAATTCTTTTTTTCCTGATAAAAGCTATTATAATCTTCCCCTCCCTCAGATTAAATAAATAAATAAATAAAGTGCCTCCCCTTCCCCCCTGCACTGGAAATTCTTATGCTACAGTGAACTTGATATGATTATTTCCAGCACTTTGCTTATCACAATGCAGTCTTCAGATAAATAAAATAACAATTTTCCTCCATTCACCACAAAGGCTAAACTCAGAGATAACAGTGATCTGGGGATTTAGAAATTGTGCTAAATTCATATGGTAATGAACATCTGTGATGTTCTGGTGACTCACTTGCTCAGAAGGATACAATCCCCAGGTTTCATCATTGTCTTTGAAAACTCGCAGGAAGCCCCGCACTGAACACGGATGCAGACAACACAGGAAGGTTCTAAGCAGTCTCCCAGTACGACACAGGGCAACGTCAGGCTATATCCCAGTATGATACAACGGATAACTTCTAATCCATGGCAAGCTTCTCAGTATTTTAGTGTTTTAATGACATTCTCAAACAGCAATGAAAGCATAACCTAATGAATCACCTTGAGCGAATAGTAATTTTTTGCTTGCTTATTCGTTTGTTTTTCCCCCTTTGCTGAAGTGGCATAAATAGGACCACCTGCTAGGGGAACTCTTTTCTGAGTAGCTTGGTTCCTTTCTTTTACTTTTCTTCCCACTTCTCCCTTGACAGAGAAGAGTTTTTATCGAGCGCACTCTGAGAATTTAGGAGCATATTTCTTAATCAACAGTGTTAAGGCACTCAACCCTTTACACTGAGGATTTGCTATTACAGAATGGGAAAACTTCCCTTTCAAGCTATTTTGCTGTTGGGCTTGCATTGGTGCAGTTTAAGATGCTCAGAAAATTCAGGAAAATGCCAAAAATGGGTTTCAGATATGAAGTCGCGCAATAATTGCTATTCACTGAGTTGTGAGAGTGAGAGAGGCCAAGAAAAGGTAGGACAATATTGAAAATCTAAATGCACTCTTCCCTCTGAATGGAAAAGGAAGGGCTAAGAAAGATTCTGGGACACTTAAAAAGCACGTTGCAGGGGAAAGTTCTCAGATACAATTCTCTGACTTGGAAACTTGATGAAAATTCTTTCTTAGCAGTTTTAAAAAAGCAGGTGCCATGACTGAGAGCACTTGCTTACCAAAAGGGAAGTCCCGAAAGGTGGACAGCACTCTGTACATGTAGTTCCCTACACAGTTTAATGCCTCCATACCAGGAAGGAGCTATTGTACACTGCAGCATTACGTCTCCATCAAAAATGTATGTATTCCTAAACCAGCTGGATAATAGCACTAAGCCTTTGCAAAGAGTGCATACTATGTGGCTAGTGAGAGCCTATCCAGACAGGAGCTATCAGGAGACGATAAGCTGCCCAGATGGGGAAAGAGGTAGCTGAATAGCAGAAGGAATGGACTAGTGCTATGTTTGATCGTCTTGTCCTTCCATATGACTTTGACTTCCATTACCCTACAAAGGAGTCTGCAGTAGAGATTTTTGTTAGTTAGGCTTGCCAAAAACTGATTTCATACAAGGTCCTCTGTGTCTCTCAAACCTTGTTAATACGAAATGCCAAATACTTGCCTCCTGAGAGGAGCTTAATACTTTTGAGTATACCTTTTTTCCTCCTCAGTTGTTCCAATTGTTTTACTGAGATATGTATTTGTAAACATCTTCACAGTAACTCACAGGATAATAAACATATTACAAGGTTAAAACACATGTAAGTATTTTACTGTAGGCCAAGTACTTGATTTTTTGTAAACTTAATGATAATCTACCTAATGAGCTTCACAAAGTGACATATCTAAGATAAAGAAAATTTAGACACACTGTGTTTTTGTCATTATTCTTCACTACTCATTTAAGAATAATAAGAATATATATGCATTCAAAATTTTAATTTGTACTCAGCTATCCCGCTCTTCCTGAAAATATTTTAATCCTCTGGACTGTAAAGTTTCAGAGGCCATAAAATTGCCAAAAACTTCTGGACTTACAGATTTACATCAAGAGCATGTGGAATTTTTATAGTTAATGCTAATTTTATTAAAGAGATCTTCAACTTCAGGCTTCAGGGTTTAAGCTTACTCTAACTATGAGAGATCAGGATGAGGTCTAACTATAAATGTAGATTATTCTACTCTCTCTTACTGTGAGATTCTTGTACCTTTTTTCTGAAACTCTTTGAACTGACCACAAGAAGAGTGTCAAATCTAATGGATTTTGTATATGATTCATTTTCCTAAGAATACTTAAAAATGTGTTTCAACTTTCAGGACACTTGGCCAAGCCATAAATCTCATTTCACCTAACTCTCTTAAATCCTGGGTAGTCTAAATTGTTCTAAACATCTTTGGAGGGATTATTCTTTTAACTGTGATTATACAATGAGTATTTGATGATCTGCATTCATTGTACAATCATAGAAAAATTTTAATCCTAAATAAGATGTTGAATAATAATTAAAACTACTGAGGCTTGATTAAGGGTGTTCGGGGATTAGAAATGAGAATTAAAGATGGTTATGGGCCCAGGGGTAAATTCAAGGACTTCAAACACCTTTTCAAGGAAAAAGAAACCCAAATCAAAACAAAATGAAACATGGTTCTTAAAGTGGTTAAAAAAATAATTGGACTAAGGATTTCCTCCAGGAAGCAGCCTAAAAAAAACCACATTAAAACAATAGCATGTACTTTCTGTAATCCTCAGAGAATTCATTGTGTATCATGGGGGACACAACCTCTGATAACTTCAGAGGGAGTGGTAAATGCCTGAGCTGCTAAAGGAAAATGATTTTTTGTTGTGTCTAATAAAGTAGTAGTATACAAGAAAACTTAGAGGAGAAAAAGCAAATCAGGAAACTGTGACTGGATTCTATTTCCCATCATAATTATGATGTGTTTATAAAGTAGGCAAGTATCCAATCTTATATACATTTTTTCAAAAAGTTTAATATAAAATGTTTCTAAAAAATCTTTCATCTAAATAAAATGGAGAACATTGTGTAATATTGCAGATTCATTTGAAATGTGTAACCAGTGTATTCATATTGACTTCCACAGAACCAAAATTCATTCTGCTAAACAGGATGAATAAAAGTTTCTTACCTTGCCCAAGAGATTGGCTTTCAGACTCAGGCTCTCAGACGTTCTAAGGCTGAGTTTTCTTTTTTCTTTCTTTCTTTTCTTTTTTTTTTTTTTTTTTTTTTTTTTTTTTTTGATTCTTTCTTTGGTTTTCTTATATCATCATCATCTCATCATCATCATCATCATCATCATCATCATCATCATCATCATCAATTTTATATACTGCAGATATTTGCTGTTCTTCATCACCATACTTGACCTTTGGATCTTTGCATTATTCTCCATTTCTACTAAATGAATATAAGATGTCCCTGAAAGTGCAGAGAAAAAAAAATATATACCATTTGGAACCATGCTTTCTGAACATGTCAGCACCACTTATTGTTTAAAATAAATTTTAGTACAAATTCACATAACTCTACTGATTTCCATGATGCTAGGAATTTTTCTTCAGGACTAGGCTCTTTTAAATGTCTTAGTTCTCACCTTCAAATTACATACATAGTCATGCACATACAAGTACCCACTTCCTAACAAAAATAGGTCATTAAGTGACCCTGACAGAAGCAGTATCCCTCTGACATCTCTGAGGCACTTACAGGCATCAAACTGGAAAATGTGACAGTCAGGGTCTCTTTTGGATTTCCTGTGTGTAAATTTACCTGGGAGTAACAATAAATAGAGCTTGACTATTCTGAAATTGAACTCTGCTGCTTTCACATTTTCTACATTTTTGTACATGCTATTCTACATTTCCTCATCAGTATATATTAAAAGCCCCCAGGACATGTAGCTTAAACTTTATATTGATAAATGATGAAAATAACTCATAAAATCAATTAATTTGCCTCTAGTAAGGTATTAATTTTATTGCAAGAATAGAAGCAGTAAATCTTTGTAGTCTTGCAATCTCAACAATGCTTTCGTTTTTTTTTTAATTCCACATTAGAAGAAAAATTGAAAAGGTTAAAACTTTTGATCAAGGAACAATCAATTCTGATTTGATCAAAAGAACATTGCTAACATAAAAATAATATGATTGCCAGTTCAGCATATATATTTTCTAGGGTGAGCTATATATTAAAACATAATTTATTTTCAAAGGATCATTTCTAAATGAAATTTTGAAATAGTCAATACAAAATGAAGGAATGGACAATTTTCTCGTTATTAGCATGTTTTAATATTTTTTTGAAAGTCTCATCAAAAGATTTTTTTTTTCATTTTGAGAGTACCAGAGAGCTTGTTTCATTCTCCTAGGAAAATCTCTCAAAATCAGCATATTTAAAAGAAACAGATTTCAGAAAAAGTTTTTAAATCCCAAACCAATGCTGAGTAAATCTCCTAACCGGCAAAGATTTGATTTGACTGTACGCAATGCAGCGCAAGCTTTTAAAGAAGTGCAAGCTTAACCTCCGCCTTGAACATCTATAACGCAATTTAGTTAGACATGTGGCTAGCGCTGACTGTTAATTGCCTTTGCATATTACGCCGAGAAGGAATTAGCCTGTCAATCAGCAAGAAATTAATTATGATTATTTTCAATGATCTCACCAACTGACATTCTAGATTCTTACAGGAGTAAGGAGATACAGCACATATGATCGTTGTCCGAGCATCACAGTCCCGGGGAACCCTGTAAGCAAGCACAAAGACAATTCCTCTTTGCTTTTGCAGTCAGCTGCAAAAGGAAAACAGGGAGGTGTGGAGGAGAATGGCACCAGACCGCAGGACACAGATTATTAAGCATCGCTAATTATGCCTCACATGCGTGAAGTGGGAATGACAGCATCATCCTGAGTGACAGCAGGTACTAAAACTCCCTGTGGAAAGACACGGTCTTAAATGATGTCCCACAGACAGATGTGGAAGCAATACAAGCACTATGATTTGAAATTAAAATTCAGCAGAATTTTCTGTATCAGATGAGATGCCTGAAGTTGCTTTAGACTGAAAAAGGGTGTATCAGGCACGATGACAGTGCCTTTAGGCAGCACCCCAGGCCTGCATCCTCTATAAGCCCGGCAACTTCTATGAATAATTTATTATTTGTCATTATTCCATCTAGCACTACATGAGTTTTTTAAATACTAGTCTTGTAATTATTTGTCTCTCTGCATATCATCAACTCAGACATATTTATACCTATGTTGTTTAATACGCCAAGAAGTAGAGGTTCGTGGTGAAACATTTAAAACGATCAACGATGGTTTTATGAAGCAGTTATCACAAAATTATTATTTGTGTGAACATATTACTGTCTTCTATCTGATGGCTTAATTCTGGCTGCATACATAAGTCCTTCTGGATCTCTTGTGGTATCAGGTGTTATGCATGTGCAGTGAAATGCAGATGGGACATTACAAGTGTTCTGTAATTTGCTTCTGTGTATTACTTGCTAATGTGTAAATTTTTGAATTTGCAGATTCTCTGGACTAGTAAGACTAAAGTATGTTTGCTGTGAATTTCATTCAATATTTCTTGTGGTGAAAACTAAAAAAAGTAATTTTTCCAATTTTTCTGTTGAACATACTGTACCTGCTCTCAAGCTGTTGGCAAAGAAACTATACAAAAGTCAATAGATAGAGAAGATCAAAGGAGAAGGACATACACACTCTTTGCAGTAAACGACAAGGGTGGCTTGAATTTCAAGTTGTTTCAGATAAATATTCCAAAGCTCATTTGCTTTTAATGCACAGTTTAAGTTCATATCTAAATTTATCTGAATTATTTGAATCTCTAAAACTTTTTTGTAAATGCCCTAAGAATATGATTACATATGAAACATCCTATCTGTCCTCCTCATCAGATCATAGTAAGTAATACAAGTTTATTTAGCATTTTGCAGGAATGTAAAATTTGAGATTTTTTTTTTTACTGAATCTTTATCCCAGGAAGAGGATATATTCTTCAACAGAGGCTTTGCTTCCATAAGATTTGAGGGAAAAAATGACTAGAAAGTTGTCAGTATGGAACATGATACAAAGCCTAGCAGGAACAACACAAGACCTGCTACAGTAAATAGGCTTAATCCAATGGGGGAAAAAAAATGCAAATTTATGTAAGTTTTGTATGAATCCACATTCATTCACTTAATTCTTTTACTTTTCTTTCATGGAATTTTGTTCTTTTTTATGAATTTAAATCATATAATATTTCTAAATTTCAAAGCACATTACTGCAATACTTGAAACAGTATCTAGAGTCTTTCATTAATACAATTTACTTACGTGCTGGAACATATTTTATTTTATTTTATCTATTGCTTTGTTTATGGATGGAGAAAGATGAGTTAAGTTCTATTATTTATTTTTCAAAATTAACATGACAATTGCAAAAGAATAAACTACTCCATATGCAGGAATATATCATACCCATAGGGGCACCTTTCTTCAAGTTCAAATGGAGATTAATGCTCTCGTTAGGATGTAAATTGTTCTTCTGACATTTACATGAAAGAATTGCTGTAAAAGATTTACTATAAATATATATAATTTTGGTGCAAGATAGCACTTACATGTAATTAATTTAGAATGTATATTTCCTCCTGTAGAGTTCTCCAATAGGATACAGACAACATTTTCTTTCACAGTGTGTCTACTTTTGTTCCTCCTACATTCCACCGAAAGAAAAGAAATAAAAATGTTTGTCAAATAGGTGACAACTGAAATATAACTTGCAAATTCACTTCTTTTTGAATCTAGAATCCCGGAGAAGAAAAGTTTACTCCTTATATTGCACTTTTAAATGTACTTTTAGTTTATTAGTGTATTAGTTTTTAGATATGATAATCTTTTTATTATCTAAACAAGTAAGTTTAATGGCGGCTTGACTTTTCATAGACAAGTAGTATTAAAGCCTTAAACTGGGTAACGTGACCTAAAGTACACAAGATCGTATGTATTGAAGATTTTTGACAGACTGAAGGCAAAATGAAATAAACATTCGGAAAATTTCACTAAGATGTGATCCATAGCTAGACTATTTGGACTGCAATTCTTCATGCCTGATGTTTGCATTAAGTGTGAAGGAAGAGACTGAGATATGGAAAAAAGTGGGTGCAAGAGATAACTGACTCTCTTGGAAATCCTACAATAGCAATAAGTGGAAAAAAAAATTGTCACTGGTTAAGCAATGCCATTGAGATTTGGAACAAGATGTGGGGTAGGCAAAGGCATTCTAGGACGATGAAGGTAGAGCATACAATATCAAATATGGAATTATTATTATTATGATTGCTATTATTATTGTTGTTATTATATGGAGTTTTGAGGAGGAGGTGTATTAACTGCAGTACATATTTATCTTCTATTTAGTAAAGACTTGAATATTAAAAGTATCAGAAGATAATAATTGCCCTTCTAGCTCTGTCACTGGTGCACGGATACAGCAATCCGACATCTGTCAGCTGCCACTGTGATCGTCAGGGCTGCAGGCCGATGACTAGGCCATTGACTGTGCTCCGGCCTGAGGTCAAGCAGCAGGGAAATGACTCTTCCCTGTGTTTATGGATCTTCTGGCGGAGCAAAGCTCGGCTTTGGGAATACTCAACTACATCACGACGCAGCCAAAATAAGCAGCTGTTGCTATGATATTGCATATGTACAGTTTTCACAACACGCAGTTTTACGAATGAGTACCACAGCCAACCGTACCTAACACTTCAGAGTTAAACTGTATTAACTGAATTACTGACTTGAAAAGTAACTCCCTGATAATCAACACGTTCAGAGGAAATTCAGCTTCGCCAGACTGGCTTGGCCTCTGAACACTATATTAAATATAACACAATACTGAAAAGAAGCCAAAAATTGGTCAGGAAATGTTGGCTTTAGATACTGGCGGTGTAAATAGTTATGCTGAAAGTTAGCGAGAGCTATTGCGTTGTGTAAAGAAAGTTTTATTAGTTTTAATCTTCCTTTAACTTTAGTTCATTTGCAGTTTGAGCGTAAAGACTTGCTTTATAACCGATGTTGATCAGTATAAAATGGAAGCTTGGTTCCAGATAATTTAATTCTCAGAAGATAAATGTATGTCCTGATGGGAAGAATAAATAAATAAATAAATAAACCCACAGAATTCTAAGTCTAATATTCAAAAGTGACCAATGATTTTATAACTTCAGACAACAATGTGTTGGTTCAAAAAAAACCCAAACACATTTTTTTAAATATTGTCATGCCAAAGATAGGTATCAGAGAATACAAAGAGAAAAAAAACAAAAATAAGTATAATTTTACAAGGAGGTATTTTCTTATTTTCTGAAAACTAGATTACATTTACAGAAAATGATTTGCCTGAGTCTGGCTTAGGTCATAGAATCATAGAATCAGTAAGGTTGGCAAGGACCTCTGGAGATCATCTAGTCCAACCTCCCTGCTCAGCAGGGTCACCTACAGCATGTCAGACAGGGTTGCATCCCGGCGGGCCTTGAAGATCTCCAGAGAAGGAGACTCCACAACCTCTTTGGGCAACCTGTGCCAGGGCTCCGTCACTCTCGGTCAGGCGGAACTTCCTGTGCTTCAGTTTCTGCCCATTGACTCTTGTCCTGTCACATGGGACTCTCTCCAGTAGCTCCATGTCTCTCTTGTAGCGGGGAGCCCAGAACTGGACACAGTACTCAAGATGAGGCCTCCCCAGGGCTGAGTAGAGGGGCAGGATCACCTCCCTCCACCTGCTGGCAACACTCTTCCTAATGCACCCCAGGAGACCCTTGGATTTCTTGGCCACAAGGGCACATTTCTGGCTTATGGTCAACTTGTCATCCACCAGCACTTCCAGGTCCTTCTCTGCAGAGCTGCTCTCCAGAAGGTCAGCCCCCAGCTTGTACTGGTGCCTAGGGTTATTTTTTCCTAGGTGCAGGACTCTGCACTTGCCCTTGTTGAACCTCATGAGGTTCCTCTCCACCCAGCTCTCCAGCCTGTCCAGGTCTCTCTGAATGGCAGCACAGCCCTCAGGGGTATCAGCCACGATGACTGTCCTTAACTTCAATATTTAAAACCTGACCCCAGAAAAGGTAATGTGCTGGCATCCAGTTCAGCAAAAGGTTCTGTGAAGAGATGTAGTCACTTCTGAAGGCCCATGGAGGAAGATCCATCTCCTGAAGTACCATCTCCCAGTAGCCAAAGAGAGTACTCCCCTCTTTCCCTTCTCTGCTTAAAAATGGCAGGGACTCTCCGAGCTAATTTGTTTAAAATTGATATCTGCCTCTCTATCACAGAGAGTAGAAAATTAGCTGGAAATACTATGTGTCTCCATTCAGCTAGAATCCAGTTTCTTACCTGCAAAAATGCAAAGGTGAGATCACTCCATCCCAGTTAGGCCATACAGATGTGGGAAGTAAGGTGGTCTGAGCTCCAGACTCTGCACTGCTTTGAGGGTCTGTAACCACCACTGTTGCTCTAAATAGCTGTAGGCTGAGCAGTGCCATAGCTGCAGGGCCAGGTAAGAGGGAGTCTGATGCTAGATTAGAGTTTAGGACACCAATTTAAGACCAGGAAAGATCTTAAAGGTCTCACAGAGAGAATGACAGAATCAGTTAGGTTGGAAGGGACCTCTGGAGATCATCCAGTCCAGCCTCCCAAAGATTTCCTGGTGCTGGTTCCACTGGGGTTTGAACCCAGGACCTTCTGCATGTAAAGCAGATGTGATAACCACTACACTATGGAAGATTCCCATGCTACCATCTCCTGGTATTCTTTGTGTTTTCTTACACCTGATTTTTTTTTTTTTTTTTTTTTTTTTTTTTTTTTTTTGCCATCTGATACGAAATGCACTTACATGTCTGAATGCAGCTGCCCCTGCCCTCATCTCCCTATTCTGTGCTAGCAGCAAGGACAGAGACTATTTTTCTCTTGCTTCTGTGGTCTATTTCTCTCATAGCTCTGGCTACACGATAACTCAGTTGCAATAAAATGCACAGAGGTGTGTTTGTTCCTTTTGTCCTCCAAGCATGTGGTTTGGTGGCAAGAGTGTTTGCCTAAGAATTGAGGTTAAATCCTTCAGGTGTTGAGTAAATCCACTCCTTGGGTTAGGGCTATGACCGCTAGACTCCAGCCAGAGGTGGGTGTCTAAGCCTGGAGTGCAACAGAGCTTTAGGCAGGACATAACACCTAGAGGGGTAACAGGAGAGCGCTCATGCAAGATGTCAGCTGATCCCCCGGGATATCTCAGGGGAACAGCAGCATTCCTTGTGTAGCTTCAGCTACAGACTGAATTGCTTTGAGTGGAACATAAGAAGGTTTTAAGTGCTATGTCCCAATTCAGGGGAATGGGATCTCACCCAACATCTCATCAGGAGATCCATGGAAACTTTAGATTGTCCCATAGTATTATGATACTTTCATTTAACCTTAATTCTAATAGTTGATGAAAGACGTGTTCATTTTTTTACCTTTAAAAATCTTTGTCCCTAAATGTTACCAAGTAATTTGTATACTTACCAAGTTTGAAAAAAAATCTTTATAAACTGCAGTCAGGATTTCAGGTATGAACTAGATTCTGCAAATGTAAGTTAGATATTAGATGGAGTCTGAGCTTGTTTTGAAAGGAACCCATAAGTGTAATCTAAACTTTATATTATTTCAAGCTCAGCCTTTTTTCACTGGCTAGAATTCTTGGCACAGAATAAGATGATGTAATCTCCCCTACAATTTTTTCAAGCACAATTTTCCCCTCCTCCTCCTTCCAAACACTTTATGTATAACAATTATTAATCCTAGTTTGATAACAATCCTTTTAGTTTTCATTTTTAATATTACTGGAATAAGGTTATATTAGGGTATTTATAAGCATTTATAAGCTATGCTAAACATTTTATTCCCTATGATATGGCATCCTAATCAACTAGTGGCTTGCATGCAATAATTATTCTTTAAATATTTTATATTAGAGAGTCTGTGGACTCAACACAGATTTCACACTCTCATCATCCAGTAAAATCTAACCCATACCTGACTTGAAGTAAAAGTGTTAAATATTTTATTTTGTGTTTAAACTTCTATTAGAATGAAGTGATATCCATAGACAATATCTGTCTATTAAAACTATAAGATTCTTACAGCAACAGCAGAAAAAATTTTGATATGTTATTGACTACTTACTTTTTTATGAGCTATCTTATTTTGAAAGTGTACACTTTTCAAACTAAATTAATATTTCAGAAAATGTAGTCTGACAGCTTCTTTAAAGTCTGTAGAAGTCTTATTGTTGTAACTAAGCCCTGGAGTTTAGGAGAACGAACCTCAGTAAGAGGAACTGGGATAAAATACAATAGACCAAGGAAAACACCACTACAATATTGCTCACAGACACAAGTGATTGGAGTGAGAAATGACTCCTGATTACAAGATAAAATATTACATTAACACATTGAAAATCTATTCCCAGTTAAGGTTCCGACAGCACTGCAAGTTGTAATGGCCTTCAGCACTTTATCCTAGGACAGGGATAATCAGAAGGTAGAACTATAATGGAAAGATGATTGTTTTCTGTTGTTTATAGGTGACTAAGGAAATATGGCTACAGTTGCCATAGTTTGAGCTGTAAAATTCAAAATTTTTAATCATTAATGGGAAGAGGACTGACAAGATCTTCTCACTGACTTTCAAGACTCTAGAAAGTTTATTTTCAGGATTTGCCAAGATACACCTAACAACCCTGAGAATGATTCCCAGCCAGTATAAATCACTGAAGTCAGTGAATTGGTCCAGCTGACATTCTCTCTTTTTATATTTTTTCTTTTTTTTTTTCTATAGATGAGATTTTTGATATCATTTAAAACTATATTGCGGCTGGTACATCAATTTTCTTCACCTTTTCTGCTCCCACTCCTGCATTTAATTGAACAACCATGCTGTTGTCATTTCTATTACTGTTGTTATAATTATTCTTGATATTCAATCTTAGAGAAATCACACTATGTGCATGAGGACCTAAGATCTATTTTCTTTACTTACATTTTAGTTGGCATATTGTCATTCGCATATGTTCTCCTCTGATCATTAGTGTATACATAGTTATTGTTGCATTGTATGAGATGTCAATCCATTTGTTCCAATCCTGACATGCCTGTATAAAACATACCCAATAACTACTACGTAAAATGAAACAAAAAAGTTCATGGAAATAAAAAGGAAACTTTTTAGTCTGACTGAAAAGAATATTCCCTATTCTTTTTCATCTGGACACCAAAAATAATTGTATCTGAGTTTAAATTTCAAACTTCCACTGTAAAATATTTTGACATCAATAAGCTGAAGTTTTGGATAAGGAGAATTTGGTAAGGAGAAATGCTGTCAGTAACTTGATAACATTTTGTATGTCAATGCAATTGATCAATGTGTTTGGCATGAGACATTCTTTCTCTAGAATATTTCCAGGCATTTGTCAGAATGTATTTCCTCAGAAGAAGTCAACCTACTAAATTCATTTACATTCTAACAAGAACCATCCACACTGGAACAGCAAAGCTAAAGCTCCTATATGGAAACGACAGCAGGAGATACTCAGCACAGTTTTACACTCTGGTTAAAGCTGAACATAACTGAGTAGTGGTGACTCTCAGATTAGATTGCTTTAGTATTGAAATACTATTGTTTTGTAAAGCCATGTAAACGTAAAAAAAGAATCTAAGATTCCTTCTGGGGAAAATGTTGCATATTATTTTCAAATCAAAGTGAAGCAAAAATCAGAGAAAATGTACAGTATACCTAGAGTGTGCTAGTACTATTTTATCTTGAAATAATGTCAAAATGTTAACTATACCACATAAGTTTTGTCTACATGAGTGCAATGAAACTTGCATATCCAAGTGGAAAGTATATATCTTATTCTGATATATTTCCATTATTTGCATTAACACATACTCATAGCATATAGTCAGGGACACAAAGAAAGCCCCAGCTTGTCGCAGTTCACAGTATTCAGTATTTGAGAGACAAAAAATGCCACGTCATTATCACTATGTTGCTTTGTCTTATCAGGATTAGAAAGCTACTTTGTGATTTCCAGTCAGAAGAAGGTCAGTATAGCCTCAGCTGTCTTGTCGGAAGAAGATTTCTCTCTTAGCTCATTGATAGTCTTAAGTGATGGCTTTGCTGTAAATCCAAAGAGATGCCCATGCTTTACAGTAGACCAAAGTATAGAGATAGAAGACATTTAGGGAGGAAATTCCATGTGCTTCAAAAACGAGCAAATGAATTTACTGGCTGTGTTCCAGGAGTAATGCTGTCGCCGTCGTGTAATGCAGTGTCATCACCTTCCAGTGATTCCCCAGCCTGGCGTCCAGCCTGGCTGCTGATTCGTGAAACTGAGGCTGTTTTGCTGTAGGATCCAGCGTGGCTCATTCAGAGACAGACCACATCTCTTTCACCTGCTGTTAGCTGAGCCCTCACTTGAACCTGACAGCTCATATTTTCCTCTCTTCAGTTCAGTCCATTAAAATGGCCAGCTGCTTTATGGTAGAAATAATGAAATTATCTCCAGTGGAGTTAATCTCCTCTTCTCTCTCCATGCATGCACACCCCTCTCCATGAATGCCCACCGTGTGCACTGGTCACAATTTAGGCCTCGATCTCTGCACGTCATTGTAAAGAAAACTTTCTCCCTTATCTGGCCACTGTCTGTAAATAATCAGATCTCTTTAACTTATCAGCTTATTTTTGTTGAACATTTTATCTCAGAATCAGTACTATTGTTATGGGTCACGTTGGACTATGAAAAGTGATTCACATCACCAAGAGCAAAAAAGCAGTACAGAGCCTTTTAAAGAACTTTTTGTATTTAGAAATATGTTTCCTCTGGGTCTAAGTGTACATAAATAGTTGTCTTAGTCCCTGATGTCCTCTTCTAGGAAAAAAAAAAAAATCCCCAAACAAAAACAAAGAACGTATGAATAGAATGAGGAAATAATATATGTATTGTTTCTGTCTATTAACATCTGAAACAAAGGACTGAATTTCTATTTATATTTCTTGGGCCTCATAATTAGGTCACTATAGCTAGTCATACAGTCAGCAAATTTAACAACCACATGCAATAGATTATCAAGTAGACAGTTACAGGGAACCTGCCTGTGCACCCGCTAAGGTATATAAGTAAGCAAGTTCAGGCTAAGATCTTAACATTTTCCTGAACATCAAAATGAAAGAACTTCTGAGAAAACAAATCAGTGGTCATAGATCAGCCATGGTTACACCTATTTGATTAAAGTCAACAGGAAAACCTGTTGGGTAACCAGTAGTCGCTGCTCAGATCTTGTGTGTGTTTAAATCAAGCTCTTAATTGACAGACAAGCTGTGGTGTGGTTTCCCTGGCTGTACCAGTACTAGTAAGCAAAATGGGATATGGCTCAAGCCCTGGCCAACGTCCTTACTGTTTGTTAGCAGGCTCCCAGCATGGGTTTGGCAATGCTTAGGCGTGGTCTGGAGATAACACATTTCCAGGATTGCTCCCAAAAGACAGTTTGGCCATACTGTCTTAAGAAAGGAAACAAATTTAAGCAAACACATATGAGCTATACTCTGTCATTTATCTTAACGGCTGTTAAATGAGCACTGATACATTGCAGTCATAGTGAAAACAGTTTCCCTTGAAGCAAAAAAGGTCCTATCTTATCTCATAGGCATGATAGCAACAGACACACGGGCAAGAACTAGCTATCTAAAGCACCACTGATTAGTGACTGTAGAATGTACTGATATACATATTTATCATTATTACTAAAATTGTATTAGTTGAGTAGGACAAAAATAATGCAGAGCTAAATTTTGTCTACAGGTTTTGTCTATACAGTTCAGACTGGAAAAACAGAAATTCAAAAAACACAGAGAAGTAGAATTTAAGTATTTTTTAAAACATCTTTTTACATTCAGGTTACAGAATTTCTAATAAGCTTTTTTTTTTTTTTTCCCCCTTTGTATGAGGTCTCTTTTTCCTACATGTTCTACACAGCAGTCAAATTTATAATTACATCCCCAAATCCTAGTAATACACTTTGCAGTGTTTCATATTAATCACTGTCTCTTTGTGACTCACTCTATTTTTATACATATATACATATTTCTAATACTATTTATAATTTCTTGTCTATGAGTTTACATTAATTAAAGATTTTCAGAGAGCTAGGCTCTGATTGTTAGAATGAAAGACTGCTGTTGCTCTAAAGCTATGAGACAAGTGGTAGCAGCTAATGTTTATATTATTGATTAATCAGCCACTGAAGGGATTAGGTTTTAAGATTGTTTAGCACACAAAAATCCATACTTATGGCATTAAAACAGATTTTGAGACCTTGTTTATTGGCTATATCCAGAGTCAGGCCTCTGGGATTTATTCAAGCTGAAATGTCTATATTATATGTGAACATAAAGCAATCTGTTAAGAGGAATATCTAACGCTGGCGACACAAAGGCAAATAACTGTAGTAAATTACAGGTCAGTAATTGAAAAAGACCATTTATGCAAACACTTGTAAATTTAGAAAACTGCCTAAACATTAAATATATTGAGTAAATAAAGATGAAGATTGGACTAGTACCCAATTTTGGTACCAATTTCTTTGTTTAATGGCTTTTCTATTATGTATTCATTTTGTAATTTTCATGTATAAAAAATTTCATTGGCTTGGCCCTAACTTCTACATGTGTACTCAAACAGAACAATGTGTCTTATTGCTCTTCAGTGTATAACATACTGACTAATGCAAGTAAATAGTTTGCTATCTGAAAAAGAAAATGTCATACTTACTCAGATGTATGGGGATGTGTGTTTGTGCATGTTGAGTGTGTGTGTATATATATATATATACATACACACACGAATATATACACACAAATATATACACACACATATATGAAATAAAGTTTTTCTGCGAGTGTGACACATTAGAGAAATCTAAGAACTGCAAGAATAACTGATAAATTATTCATTCGGTGAATTTACTCCTTTATCATATATGTGAGCAATCTACAGATAAAGTGTTATGTTTTCAGGTTTGTTCCATCTTTTCTTTAATCTGATATACCATTTGGACACTTTAAATTGCATAGTTTAAACAACAGTCTTTTTCTGTTTGCTTCAAAAGAAGTCATGACAATAACAAAGCTCATAAATCACTTCTAAAAATATAGTTTGTATTCCCAAGAAGGATTTTGAATTTTTTACCCAGAATTCATTGACCATTTTGTTGATCTGATGTTCAGCTTCTACTTGTCATATTGCACACATCTGCATGGAGGTTCACCATCCTACTTGTAGAGGCTATTCTCCTCTGTGTATTTCTCCTCTGATAATCTCTCCCCACTTCAGGAACAATTTTTTGGTAACATCCTTTTTTTGTTTGTTTCTGTTTGAAACTGTAGTACCTCAAAATCCTATATAACAGTATTTTCTAGACTGCTAAGTGGTTACTGAGCTACTATTTTTCATTATTACTCTTCCCATCATCAGTAATTGACTGTATATAGTGGGCAGACTTTCTTGCCTAGTCATTGTGGCCTTCCAGCATTCGTTTTGTTTTAGATTTGGGCAGAGGAACACTTTATTCTGTTTTCCAGAATGTTACCCACCATAAACATTTCCAAAATGCTTTCCTTTCTGAAGGTCTGTCTTTTTCAGTTCTCTGATTCTGCCTGAGTGGTCTGTTTTTGGAAAGATGCAATATCATTTCCAAAATACACATGCCTGGATTGAAGCTTTGCCATTCTGTGGGTGTTGCTGGTTTTGACGGCAGTTTAAAGCTGCCTACTGCTTGCTGCTGTTGCTTATTTCCATGTAAATCCCACCTACAAAGAGTTCATAAAATGATCTGTGCATACACCTCAAATTAACAGATGATTTTTTTTTTGCAAGTTACAGTTGCTTTCTGCAACTGTTCTTGCAATTCTGTTTTTATTTCTGTTATGGCCAAAAAGAATCTTGATCCAAACCAACACATAGGTTGTCATTATGGGTTTTAAGTCCTTTAGTTCAAGTGCTCTTTACAATGAAATGCTTTATTCTGACTTCTTAACTCTAATGTAGAAGCTTAAGTAATGCTGCTGAAGGCTTTGTCAACTGAGAAAGTTTCACACCTTATACTACTCTAGTTCTGAGGTTTTTAGAAATGTATCCCGCATTGTAACAATCTTAACAGTGCCTGTTTACTGCTTAGTTTAAAACTCTTCCTGACTGAAATAAGCATAAATGATAAAAAGCATCCTTATATATCTGTGTGTAGAGCCAGCATTAATATACAAATGTTGATTTCAGTTAACACCTGAGGTTATATAGAAAATACTTTCCAATGTAGGCAAGGAGTAACCAATAAACATCAATTGGAATTTACACAGCTCCAGAAATATTACAAATTAATCAACTCTTTTGGGAGTAGGCAGACAGATTAGGGAACTGTGTTTTTAGGAAAAGGATTTATTATCCTATCATTTTTTTTTTCCTTACATAAATAACTGCGCAGTCAATAAAAAAATTAGGGTAAAAAAAAAATCTCAGATTAAAAATATGCTACTAATATCGGACTCTGAGAACATAAATAAATTCAGAAAACTGAACATTGCAATATCACTAACTCATATGTGATTCACATAAGAAATAAGATAGCAAAGACTATAACTGTGGTGTGTGTTTACATTCTAAACACATCTACTTTGCAAGTTTTATATTTTTACAAGTCGTTGTGTTCCAGTATTGGATTCTGATACACTATGCAGGAAATATGCCCTATATTTTCTTATTATTATATCTTTCTACTTACATAGAAATTTTACTAAAAGAGATTTAGTTTTGCATGGTTTTCCAAGTGTCACATTATTGCCAATTCAAATGCTAGTTAATGCCATTTTCTGAGTCATTTTTTCAATATCATATAATTTTTTTCAGTAATAAAATAAGCATTTAAGATATAGAAATGTAGTGAATTGTTTTGAAAGAGAATATAAAATATAAAAGTCTCCATAAAAAAAAATAGAAGTTGTATTAGCAAATACTTTTTTTATATATATTCTCTCCCTCTCCTAACCCCTTGATTCTCTCATCTAGCAGGAATTTAATTAGTAGGATTTAGAATCATTTAAAAAGTTTAAGGTAAGAAAAAAAATCCTTTTCAGACCCTGAGTTCTTTGTATTCATTTCCTTCCTTTTAAGAGAAATTTGAATCCCTGACATATATATATATATATGTATATAAAAAAGTTCTTTAGGTGATAACTTCTGACATTTTACACCTTTTAATGTCTTTTGCATTTCAGGAACGTTATACATTGCATTGGCCTCTTCAAAGGGCACCTTCCTCTCCTGAACACTGACACTGTGGTATGCCCAAACCCTTTCCCACCTGACTGGTGCCGTAGGGTGCACCTTGGACCAGCACTAGGTCTTTTATAGGGTTCAGCTGCTGCTCTCTGAATGAAGCCATTCTACATTAACCAGGCAGAGAAAAAACAGACACAAAAAAAGAGTCAAGAGTGCTTTTGTAATATTCCTGTCTTTACTCTTTCACTACAACAGACGCTTCAAAGACCCCAATAATTTATCTCTGCCTCTCCCTTCCCATTTGCACCACATACACAGCAATAAAGATGGTAAACAGGAATTGTTACCTGAGCCACCCATGCAGGATCTGGCCATTTGTTCTACTCTAGTTCTGACATGCTGAGCTCAAACTCGCACTTGGATAGTGTTACCAATAGCTCTAAGCACAATGCTCCTGATTCATAGCGGGAAAAATTCCAGCAGTTTTCCTCCTCAACAAACAAACAAACAAGCCTTGCATTTGTTTCTCCTTGGAATTTAGCAGATTCAGGGGATGACAAAAACGGGTACAGTTTTTCTTCTAACAGATTACAAATGTCATGTGCGACTTTGCTCCAGAAGATGGAAAATGTTTACAAAAACTGCCAGAGATGGCTGAACTAATTTGTGGCATGTGGCATGCATGTTGTCAAACCAAAAGTTTGTCACACACCTACTGTTTGGCTGTAGTATATGAGGAGACAGATCCTGCTGACATATCACAGCTGCAGCTCAAGATTGTCAAATGCTTTGACTTCAACAAAATGCACACCACATGTCACAGAAGAAGAAAAAGTGTGTTACAGTCTCCATCTCTTAGTGCTTTTCAGTGAAGGTATATGACCCTGATTTTGCAGGTGTGGTAAATGAGGTAAGTGAAGCGTCTTTGCCCTAGAGCTCTTAACTAGTACGGACTCTAAATAGAGATAAATAAGACCTACTATAAACTGTTGAAGGATTTGCAGGCAACACTGATGATCCAGATGAAGGATCCAGGCAAGATACACGTGCTTTAGGAGTCAAAAAGCTGACTGTGGCTTTGCCTGCTCTTTAACAAGTATTGAAATGACATTTATTATGCCCTTTTAAAACCTCTTCTCTAAACAACAGACTTCCAACAGTGAATCCTTCTCCTCCTCTAATAGCTGAAATGCTTTCCTGTAAGCATAAGAGAAGTGGCAAAGGAAAAAAAAAAAAAAAAAAAAAAAAAAAAAAAAAAAAAAGAAAAGGAAAGAAAAGAAAAGAAAGAGAAAGCTATAAAAACCTAACTTCAGCTCAATTTGCAAGTGGAGTCTTGAATGTATATTAACCATAAGTGAGATGATATTCTACAGTGTTAGAGGCTTCTCTACATCAGCATTCTCAGGAAGAGTCCATAAATGGCTCCAGATGTTACCCAGTAAATTACTTTTGTCCTGTAAACTGTATATACTTTTCTAATACGATGCCATTTGGGTCAGATTTGCTATCTGTCTGTTAAGTATTTTTCCACTTTCTCATTTTGCTTCCAAAAACTGATGATTAAATAAATATTCAGCAAATAAATCCAGAAGTTAAAAATAGTATTTACATTCATTTTAAATGAATGTAAGTTTTGGGGAGCAAAAATTACTTCTAAATTATTTTAAAATTTTGTTAGCTTGTGTATATATAGATTTCTTACTGCAACATATTTTCTATTATTTTGTAATAAAGGTCTGCATTTACAATGTTTTATGTCAAGAAGATTTCTGATGGAAATTATATTGTATTTTCTATGAGTAAACTATTATGATCTTCTGCAATGATTTTCCCAACAAAATAGTCATACATATTTAACTTGAGGTGATGCTTTCACTATGGTCAGGGCTGCCTGTATTCCTAAGGGTACTGGTTACTCTTATTTAAGTCAATTCTACTAAGAGATGTTTTTAAGTCTATCCTGACCACTGTATCTGACATCATTGAATTTAACAACATGAATTATTCCAAAAAATTCATATCTCTCAGAGAGCATTCACAATACTACTGAATTGTACAAAGTAATGATGCTTAAGGATCAAATCTATTCCAGAATGAAGAGTCACTGTAAACATGTAGAACTATAAGAAGCCATTGCATTTCCATTTGAAGAGTTTCATCAAAATGACACTCTCAAGATAATGCTTGTATGAATTTGAAAATAGAAATATATCTAGGAAAATTTTGATGAAAATTTACCAGCTTACAAATTTTACCATATTTTTTTTCAAAATAACTTTTACTCTTCTGCCTCTTCACTTTCTGTCAGTGTGATTTGGACATGCAGTTTTTGTGTTACCTTCAAAAATTTCCTGAGAAGGCTGGATATTCATCTCCTGGGGTAGTCATGACAAGCTGTCCTTGATGACCAAGAGTGGAAATAAGTGTGGGAAACAGCATTTATCACCGCTGGAGGGGTCATCATCAGGCCACCTTTCCAGAATGAGCTACAAAATATTTTCTCTCACTGGCAACATCCTACCCAACTCACCATACTTTGGAGCTGTGAATTCTTGTATTCACTGTAGCCAGACAAACCTTATACAAGCCACCAGTGAAACATTTGCCTGAGGAGGAAAGACAACAGACAGCATTCTAGATGTTTTGGATGAATATAATGATAGACTATAAATGGGCACTGGAGTCCTATCCCAATAGATACAAATATTAGGGGAGAGCATACAAATGTGGAAGCAAGGTTACGTTGTGAAATTTTTATCTGGCAAAGTCTAAGTGCATCAAATTCTTGGGTTTATATATTTGTCAGTAAATCCACAGATTTAAAATTCAAGGGGAAAATAAAAAGAAAAGCATAAGAAAAGTCATATTGCCTGAAAGAAAAAATCTCCAAAGACATATCAGAATCTAGCCATTAAATTCTTAAACATGCTACTGGAGGTGTTAGCTGAAAGTTAGCAATCATTTTGCAGAATTATCAATGAGAAAAAAATGAATATCAATGTCTTAAAAATACTGTTAGTGTGAGATTTTTATTGTATGTTTTGGTTTTTGTTTGCAATGAGACCCTGCTATCACTGCAGCTGAGTAATTGAATTTCAAATGATGATTTGTTGAAGCAATAGAATTAGAATTTGGACTTGTTTTGAGAAGAAGTGATGTAAAATAAGACATTGAAAAATGCCACATGACTTTAAATATAAACCAGGGTATCCCCAAACTTGTGACAGTGCAGACTGTGACTGCAGCTTAGCGACCAGATCAGTGTAAAGTCCCTGTGAGATGCAGGTAGTGACTCTTCTTTCTAAATTTTCCTTGGTATTCTCTTGGACTCCCTCGGCATTGTTAGAGCTGACATCGCCATGATGAGGGTTTCTGTGAAATGCCCTAATCAGTGCAATTTTCTTGGAAAAGAGGGATGTTGTTCTCTTCTTACTGTTTCAGAGCCTGTATAGACTTCTTTATTTTCCCAGAAGTAGAAAACACATTTGCTGCTCTAATAAAGGCCCCAGCTATTGGGCTACATATAGGCTTGTGTTTTGCTGTATTTCCATCAGAAAATTCCTAAGGAGACTTGGATATTCTATATATCACCGGAGAGAGAACGTGCATCTTTATGAAGATCTACTTAAATCTCCTCAGTCTCTACTAATGAAGCTAAATTTTGTTCCTGCTTCCATGAAAACTCATGTAGGGCTATTATATAAAAGTGCTAGCAAAGAGTAATGCCTGCATAACCCTTCTGACAGATTTTATTGTCAGCACCAAGGTCTGGTTCCAGTTTAAGGCGATCACTACAAAAAATCACAGAAATCTGTGAAATTTCTACTGAACTTTATGATGCTCAGTGAGCTAATGCTCTTCAGTTGCACATACAAATTACATAGCTAACAAACTGCAATTTTATTAATAGGAGAAAAATAAATCTCTAACAAGGCAGGAAAACAGGATAAGAATAACTAGGGCTTCATAGCAATTTGCAGTCTTTTTCCTTTGGGAAGGTTTCTACTAGGCCTTCTGGTTGGTTTCCCCCACCTCACTGAGATCCAGAATGGGGGGAAATTTCAGGTTTATGCTTGTGCACAGAGTTCCCTAATGGATAGCTCTAGGTTAATTTTAAGCATCTTCTTGACCAATGTTAGCTCTTTCTACTGTCAATAGAAAAGACTTAGCTAGCCAAGTATAGCTATGGGGAATCAGGTTTTTACCCTAGCATTTTTGTTACTACTTAAATGACCACACACTTTGAGTTAGGTGCTATATACATCTCTTATTTTATCCAGCACCCACTCTTCTATGAGACTTGTTTTCATAATGAATATGCTATTTTTTTATCTTGTTTGCAATCCTGTTGTAAATGAAAATTTTGAAGTACCATCTTGAATTTTAATGCAAATACTCATAAACATTAAGAATAGATCTAAAGTATAGGCATGACTAGCATTTCGTATCTTTTAGCTTGTACTAAGTATGAATCTCTGTAGGAATGAGAGTAGTGTTTTTAATAGTTTTCTGTAAAGATATTGTACAATTTTCTTGTACTTAAAAGTCACTTATCATTAATTGCTTTCTGGAGAGCTTAATATTTACTTTCTAACTGGAATCTTATTAATTAATTTACATTTAACCTAAGCTAGCCCATTTTCTAGGCTTATCATATCAAAAATATTCTAATGCATTACTTGAGGTATTGTAACAAAAATTATCATAAATTAGATAAAGCAAAAAGATAAAAAAAGATATAAAAGAGCATGTACAAGAGAGACTTTCTTAATATATACATTAAAGGAGCCTCTAACTTGTGACATGATGTACTGTCTTCTTAATAAATATGTTTCTTAATAAAATGTAGAGTCTGCTTGAAAGTATTTCAAAATTAAAAAAGACACTTTTAGAAGAAACTGCAGAAGAAACTAAAACATTTGGCAAACAAACAAGTAGGTAGATTTGATAACATTAATCAAATTGTGTAGTACATGCCTTAGCAATTGGGCCACAGATTTTATCTGTGCAAATGGAAGAGCAGGATCTAGGAGCAGTCTCAGGGTAGTGTGAGACACCAAGATGTTAGAAGAGACTCCAAAAGGATAATTCTGTGTTTTATAAAATGAAAAGAGACTGTGATGTTGGGAGCTACTGGAGTTGCAAAATTTACCAGTGTTTCTTCTCCCTTCTTTCAGTGCCAGTGCTGCAAATGAAGCTAAAAGAAAAATCTGAATTCTAATCTTTATAATGACTGACTCGCAATGGCAAGGGACTGTGAAATCTGAACTCCTGCTTTTAACTCTTCACACACAGGGAAAGGTTGCTAGGACCCTCAGATTGTTTTATAACCTTGGTGTCACATACATTTGTGTGTATGTGTGTGAGCAAGAGAGGAAGAAACAAGACTATGGCTGGGAAATGAGAGCCATCTTTTAGACTTGATCTTAAACTGAAGGGCTTGGCCGTGATGAACAGCCCAAAAAGCTAAGGATTTTAGCCTAAACTGTGCCGACTCTTTCTTCTTTCAGTGCTAGGGAGAAAAGTGCTCTTGCTGATCTGATTTTTTCTTTGGGGCAGGAACATTACAAGTCACTATTTCAAACACAGGCTGTCATTTTGGATGACAGAACAAAGGGAAGTGACTGAAAGTAAATAAAACTTGAATTCACACAGGTATAAAAAGACCCCTTTTATAAGCAGGCAGTTATAAACATGACTCTGAATGGTCTGTGAGGCAAAAATAATGGGCTTCTTTGAGAAGCAATTGAGGTGTTTTCTGACCAAAATAGTATATTAGGAGATTAGTCTCCAAGGGGTGGATAACCTTTTCAGATTCTAAATATTTCTTCTGTTCTCATGTGTGAGCTTACAATCTGTTAGTCTGAAAATATATCTGCAAACCCACAGGACCACCTTCCTGACAGCTGCTCGAACAACAGAGCGGAGGAGCAGAGAAAAAACTCTGCACCGTCACCCGCTCAGCAATTTTGAAAGCCTGGTAACTTACTCATACGATCCAGAAATGCCAGTCAAAGAGGGAGGGGGAATGGAGGGAGTGAGGGAGAGACGGCTCTTAAAGTGAAACATTTGCAGCACACGCTGGAAAACTAACGGGGCCAATTAGTATAATAGGTTTGAAATCATTTCAGCACAATCCTAAAGACAAAAGAAAAATTGTCCTCCAGAAATGGGGCTTTATTGTTCAGAGAAGTATAGAGAGGAACAATGAATTCTATCAGTTTTGGAGGCAACATTCCTTCTCCTTCATACCGGACCATACATTATTAATGAGCACTATTTTTGAGTGTGAAAGAACTGCGTGAAAAGCATTAACATAGTCTATTGGATGTGATTGACACCGTCATCCCTTTCATTTTGCTGCTGGCAAGAGGCATCCCTGTAGATTTATGTGCATCTGGACATTACTAATATTCTCCTTGTTATGCACTCTGGGCAGCTGTGATATGGAAATTTTCAGCATGTTTTTTAGGGGGAAGTTTACTGTTGTTATCTGCTTAAAAAAGCAACAATTTTTCTTCTCTGTGATTTTATCAATCAAAAATATTTCATGTCTGATACCCTAATAACTCTAATCTGCTCTCAATATAAACGCTTTTTAACAGAATTTCATCAGGATAATATGCATTCTTCAGATATTTCCAGTGCCTTTTTTCCAGCCAGACAGTTTAGTTTCTGAGACTCATGTCCACTCATCCTGCTTCTATTTTAACTTCCAATCCTCAAAGTTGATTGCATTTTTAATTGGGTTGGTTCATCAAGGACTGCAGCTTCAGTCTGCCTGCTGTTCAGAACCACCAAGCCTCTCTTGATTTGCCTATGTAATGGCTTTTAATCACAACAATTAAGACCAGTGAAATTAAGAACCACTGAAACAACGGATCTAAACTACATACAAAACAAAATTATGAGAGGTTATGGTTTTATTAAAGGTAATGCTATTCATTTTGTTTTTCAGTATAGGCTTAGAGAGATTTCAGTTTTTCAGGCTGCATAAGAAAGGATGTAGTCATTGTGTGTGTATATATATATATGTAAATATTGTAATTTCTAGCAAATAAAAGGGGGAAGACCTACGTTACAGGGTCGAGGCTAACACTAAACGCGAATGATCATGTATACATCGCACGAAGAGAAGATGAACTGATATGGAGGTTTAGATTCTAGATTTGTGAATCTTAGCTCTTTGTGCGTGTATTTAGAAGTATATAAAACTTATAGATACATACAATCAAATATGTTACTCTGAGGACCTGAGGACCTTAATTTTCATTTTGGTGATTGATTTTGAAACTTCTTTTAAAGAGAATCTTTTACTTCTCTGCTGTCTCATGAGACGGTCCTAACTAGATTACAATTTTTATGTGAAGGATATGTCAAGTGCTGGGGTATGAGAAACAATTAGGTTAGAAGATAGTAATTCAAGGCTACTTTATTAATTAATTTATTTATTATACGAGCACATTCTATGAAGCGACGTAGGGAAGACATGACTTTTGAACATATCTCTGCAGAGTCATATTGTTCAAAGAGACGTTCGGAGCCATTCTGTTCAAAATAGCTCGTCTTTATATTCACGGAGCATCTCTCCTCACTGTTTCCTTTACATTAGGTCTCATGCTATTCCCAGTTTGTGTCCAGTATGAGAGGCACATGAGCAGCTGCTTTCTGCTTGCAGTCGGCAGGTCTGCCTTTTGAGTGACATGTCCACCACCTTGGCCAGAGGTCAGGCCCAGCTTCACTGTGGCAAGCCCATTGTTGGCCATCCCAGGCTGGGAGAGTTCAGCACTGAGGTCCCTCCTGCTTGGCAGCACAAGGGACTGCCACCGCTCCACTGGACAGCCTAATTGCAACAATCAATCATGTAAAATAATTCTCACGGCTAAGAGTGGAAAGGTTATAACTCATAAAGACACTTGCTGACTAAAGAGATGGAGAAAGAAAAGGCAAAGGCAGCATATAACTTTAAATAAATTAAAAAATACATATATTATCAAACAAAAATATTCTTGAGCTCTGCCTCTTGGTCAGTGTTGCTTCTTTGAAAGGAAGTGACATTTGAAAATCCAGGTGACATTTACAAGATATAACCTGGTAGTTAGTTACAAGATTTAGCTGATATCTTGCTTTTTTTGGTGTGTTTTAAGTTTTAGTGATTTTAGATTCACAGTAATGAAGATTCAGTTATTTGGTAACTACTTGCTACTCCATATTACTACGACACTGCACCAGCCTGCATAGCATAAATTTGCTACACAAAATAGTATAAATTCTTTAATCAGAATTCTGAGATTCTTATGTAGCTTTTTCATTTTTTCTCATAAGTCTTGTTTGCAATATTTAAAAAACTGACCTAGTAATCACAACTATGGGCTGCTCCTTCCAATCTTGTAGTATGGTATGCTTCCACATACTCTATCACATTATTTACCCATGCAAGTAGATGATCACACGATTTACTTTTTCCTCCTCTCCCATGATGCAGCTTTGCCTTTCCTCGTGGAAAGGGCAATTTGTTAGCTTCAGTAAGCAAGGCAGTTCAGAGTGGGTTGCTAGAAGTGCAATCTACAAATTTTCCTTTTCTGTGTTGGAATAAATCAGATGGCCTGGCCTTAGACTTCAGATTTTGTACTTGGTTATGTTTTAGGAAATAGCTGTCTTTCATAACAGAGTTTAAGTACTTCTGCTCCAATGAGTCCAAGAAGGAAGGAGAAAGGTATATACTGGAAGCACAGGCTGTCATCCTATTACTTACTATTTCGCTGCCGCATGCCCCCCGAGTGATATATAGTGATGACTAAATAGCAGAAATTCATCTGAGAATATATTTTTGCCTCTGTTTTGTTTGAATGGGAGGAATGGGGCTTGGATACTTAGACACAGAGGTACCAATAAATACTGGACAGCTTATTGGATTGCAAGAATTCATTGGTTCCTTTTGCTGGAAAAGGGATAAACAAGAAATTGCTGACAAAATACATCACTCAGTCTTCATCACAAAGTGTAATAGCAGGTGAAGAGCTGAATTAGTCAGTGTCCTAGCAACTGATAAGTCAAAAATAAAGTGATTCAATGTGAAAAATCTTTTATGGAAAAATCCTGTATAATTTAATAGAACTACAGAGATTATTCAGAACAAGCAAGGACTTCAGTAAAGAACACTATTTTTGCTACAGTAAATCTAAGTCTTCTGCTATTTTCCCATTTTTCCACAGAAGTGTTGCACAAAAAGGAGCCTTAAATCCCAGGGGGACCAGCTGTGCATCCTGTAGTGGATTTTCAGCTTCCTGAACTTACTTTCAGCCAAGCTCAAATGGAGCAAATTGAAGCCCTCCAAATCAGGAGAACTCAAGGGAGGGCTCAGGCAAGGACCAGAAGCAATCTTCTAGGGTAAGATGTTTGTCCAGTTGCTGACCTTTCTCTCACCATTGTCGCTATCATTGATTACTTCCACCACAAATACCAGGGGTTCTCCAGATCTTTATTTTTTATAAAAAGAAAGAAAGAAAGAAAAGAAGAAGAAAGAAAGAAATAGGACAGGCAGAAACTGTTAAAAGTTAGCCACCTGAAGCTTGAGTGCTAGTAATAAACTTTTTTCATCAAAAAGCTAATCAATGACTGTAGAACTATTGGTTTTAATATCTAAGGCTGGATTGGGTATAGTTTAAATGTAAAGTCCAAGGAATAAAGGTGAAGAAAACTGTATTCATATATGAATATCTGAAATTTATTCCAACTATAGCTTGCTCAGAAGAACTGGATTTTTTTTTCTTTTTAAGTAATAGACAAATGACACTGTGACAGTATCCTTTCTTCTGTTTTGACCAGTGAAGATGGTTAGATATTAGCTACAGATATTATGTCCCACAACATTTAAAGAACAGTCTTTCTGTGTGAATCACATTATTTCGCAAGGCTAGTTATGAACATATAAAGTTAATAAATTAATTCCTGTTAAAGATTGTATATAAACTCACAGACAAGTCCTTAAATGCACTGGTAAGTCGAGCTGAGTACAGATATATAAAATCACACAATTCTGAAATTGTTTTCAATATGAAATTGTTTATTTACAATGCTCTGGTAACTCTTTACTATGTCTTTAATATTTAATTTACTTTATTCATCTCTTTATTTTTCTATGGGGGATCTTTCTTGCTAAACAGTCTAAAGTAAATTCTGGGACTTTCATCATATGGCTTTAGTCTGTTTCTCTTGAGATCTTCCTATGAAGCAGTAAATACTTCACACTAGCAAAATATTCTTACATTTCTCACCTTATTTTGCTGCTTAGTTAGGTTTTGGGGAGAGTTATTCTTTTATGTTTGTAATCAATATGCCATGGCTGATGATTTTGATTGAAGTAGAATGAGAAACGAATATTTCCCACAGGAATCTCCAGGGAGAGTAATGTTTGAATGTATATAAGAGATATAGAGTGGTTGCAGTTATGTGCCTGAGGAAATTCAGGAATAGAGGATATTGGAGTGAGTATTCCAATTACTGTGATATAGTTTTAAGTTAATTAAAAAAAAAAAAAGGTTAAAATATGCAAGTTATACACTTCGTTTTTAGTTGTTAAGGTCCTTGTACACTACTTTCTTCCATAATTTTGTTTTATAAGTGTATCTTTTTTTTCCAATGCTGCACAAAGGAAAAAACAGTTTAACCACAGTTCTGCCATGTGCATTTAAGTAAAGACTTGCAGATTGTATGGCAAAATAAACAAAAATTACTGTGCAAATTCTCAGCTATTTCCTGATATGCATGACCAAAGGTTATGACAATGGCATGAAAAAGTCTGGTTATTAGTAATAGGCTACATGCATCATTAGGTCCTTTTAGTTCATAAAGGTCCATGGAACACCTGTTTCACATCTTCACAACATCCTCAGATAAAAAATATCCACAAAATGTTTAGTAAATGTAAGTGTTACAGTAGAATAGTAAGAACTTCCCAAGAGGAAGACAAGGTTGAATTCATCAGCAATTTCTCCCTACTATAGAAAGGAATTCATTAAACTGATCTTCAACGAAATAGATGTGTCACATGCTCCTTATGAACTGGGTGACTAATGCTTCCCCTCACACCAAATCCCTTCTTGTTATCAACAACTGGGCAAAAAAAATTAGCTCCCCACTCCAAATCTGATGATTTGTGTGTGAGCAAAGCAGACTCAAATCATACTGCTTTAGCAGTCCCCAGTGGCTCTGAAGAAGTTCCTCCCTGGCTTTCTTCCCAAGTTGTCTGGAAGACAAGAGAGAGAAACAATCCGTCTTGGCTCAAGAAATTGTCCAGCAGAAGCTGTAAACTAATTAGTTACTATAACATAAACAAATGCTGTATCAATATGGTGAAAATATTGTTGTGCAGTCTCTTCAAATTATTATGATGATACTCGATATGAAGGACTCCTGTTGTAAGAAAGAACTCTATAGTATTAACACACTCCAGGTTCACGCTCTTTCTACCCTTCTAGGAATTTATTAACAGACAGACAAAAATGGCACTAAATATACAAACCTAAGAAAGGATTGCATCCCAGAAAATAGAACTAACAAACTATTTATCATGGAAGGTACTCAGTAATTCTCTCCTTTTGTTTCTCTCTCTCTCTCTCATAATGAATAGCACAAACAATTGGTATATTCACATATTTCTTTTCCTGTTCAAATAGTTTAATTAGAGAATATATTCCATTTTGCCCTTGAAATATCTGTTCAGTCACCACTTTGACTATTAGCTGTCCATTGTTTATGAGAATATTTATCTGCACACACACACACAAATATATATATGTATACTCATGTGAATATATGTATGTAAACGTGTATATCTCAGTTGTCCATAGGATTCTTCCTGGAAAATATGTAAAAGGTATACATACCAGTAAAGCAAATCTTGGAATACTTTCCTTCAAAATTTGCCTGCTCTTTTTAGACATAAGCCATTTCATCTCAGTTAATTAAGAAGAAAAAATCATAGTAAGAAAAAATGAATTGCTAAGGAAAAAAATGTGTGAGTTTAGTAGAAACTAGTTTTGTGCAATTTCATGGAACTTCTCTTTTTTTTGCAATATATCCACAAACCAATCTGTTTGATAACATACATTTGAGGTTGTCCCTTGACCCACTAAAATTAATGGCAATTTTACTGCTCACTTTAATGGGAACTTGAGCAGGCTTAATTTATTATATTCAGGAAGTTAGTCCTTCATGAAGACAAAGTGGAAAAAGTGAGAAGGGACATGAAGAATTGATGTAATTCAACTTTACTTGAGTCCCACAAAGAACTTATGAGTCTTATTATCTTGTTTTTGCCCAATAATCAATTTTTCTTTTCATTCTTCTTTCCTCTCCTATTTCTTTGCTGTTTCCCCATATTTTTTTGCCATTATTATCATTTAGTTGTAATGGAATTCTCCTTTCCTACCAAAAAAAAAAATCAAAAAAAAAAAAAAATCAAAACCAAAAAGTTTAGTAGTTCTGACCCTAAACTTTTGATCTATTATTAATATAGATTATATAGAAAGATATATAATCTATAATAATAATATATTATTATTATAATCCTAATAATAAATATTAGATATATTTAGGTATAGGTATAGATTCATTCCAGCTAAAGATAGCCAAAGCTGCTCAAATATTAATTAATCTCCACCAGACCCATGAAGTAGCTGATATTAAGTTAGGATATTTTTAACTAGATTTCACATGACCAGTTAAAATAGGATTCATCCTGAGATTGAGACACACACCCTGAATGTCTTCATGTAGACATCCACAAGCGTGCAAGTCCTCTAGTCTTTCATTATCTTCAGTGGAGGTTTATACAACGCAATTAGTGAGGATTAGAGAGCACTTTCTCTCATGTGAGCATAAACAACGAAGGAGGGATTTGATTACTTAGGTACTGGTTTCTAGTATCATTTCAAATGCTACAGAGTGTCCAAGATATTTGCATAAGGCTGGCAAATAAGTCACAGCCCTATAGATGATTTGTTCCTTTCTCAGGCAGCAGCTGGAGACTGGGCCAGATGCAGCTGCAGGCCAAGATACCTCTTAGCATCTAAAATAATTCCTATATTTAGCTGAATGATCCCCAGGATTTATTACTTTTATGGATTATTTCTCCATTGACTGTGACAAAATTTCTGATACGTACATAAAGACATCTAGGTTGAGGGTTTTTTAACATCAAGCAGAATCCTTTCTAGAATTATATAATGAAGATATTGTCCCAGTTAAGAGAAGAAACACTGAGTTTGAAAAAAAGCAGTTTCAGAGATATTGTAAAATAGAGGTCTTATTTTTGTGTGTTGCATTTCAGCTTCATTTTTTTCTTGACTATGATTGTAGTGATTTTTGAATTAAATTAGCAAAATAAATTGATACTTAATGAAAGCAGTCTTTGCACAGTTTAATTCATTGACCCTATACAGATGTCCCCCCAGTGGAGCAGAATTTTTCTAATACCATCCTGACCATTGTCATTCTCTAAATTACTGATTACTAAAGCTAAATCTGTTTCCTGGAACACAGTCTAAAAATATTGATTTTTTTAGCAATGCTTCAGTTCAGAAAAAAGAAACCAAAAAACACAGAGGCAGGTGTTTAAGCGCACTGCTGATTCAGAGAATGATTCATACCCAAACTTCTTTCAGATTTTGGAATCCTAACTTAGGATCCTAACAACAGATTTTTTTGAAGAGTTAGGCAGCTAAATGCCTTTGACTTTCTGAGCTTATGTCCTGAAGAACTATGTTAAATGATAATAGCTCCATAACACTAATTTTATAAGCATTTGTTATCAGAGGATAATTCAGAGTGCAGAAAGAGGTGCAAAGTTTTCCTGGACAGTGCATCGAGAGAGTAAAATTACTCAGAATGGCTTCACAACATGCAATGCACTGAGCTAGCATTTATAAAAAACCAGCACATTATTGTGCAGGTACCTACAGCAGAGTTTAAGTCACATGTCCCAGCTTTTGAAGGCTGCTGTAACTACTAATATATAAGATGTACTTTAATGAGAAAAGTTCTTATGAGCTTTAACTCACAGGTACCTATTGCTTCTGGTTGTGCTGAAAATACCAAATATCATCTTCATAGGCAATTTCATTCTTTTTCCTTCTAGATCTAAGGATTCAAAAAATCATTTTCATATTTTTGCATTTCAGAAAAAAATATTTGGTTTAGTTCAGACTTAAAATAAGAGTAAGATTATCATTTAGTTGATTGTTATTTTATCTAAACAGTGATTCTGTAGTTCTTGTAATTCTAATAAACAGTGAACAGTAATTCTTTTTGTGTCATTTTCTCTCGTGAAGTCTTTCCTTTAAATTATGTTTACATGTATTTTATTTTCTTCCCTATTCTTTTCTCTCAGTATATTTACTTTTCATATTTTACATATTTTACTCATTTATTTTACTTTATATTTTTTTTCCTCATGGTTCTACTGGTACGAATCCAGAGTAATTTCCTGGCATCAGTGGAATTTCTCCAGATGTATATTGATGATTAAACTGAAGGAAGATTTTGTTCACAAGTCTTTTCTCCCTTTGTATTTTCTAATATTCTGAACTTTCTACTGTCTTCCATTAGTCCTTCAGCAAGAGCTTCTTAAGCCCCAGGACAGCCCTCAAAGCAGCCTAATGTGGTTCAGGCAAAAAGAATGCTTGACCTATTCCATAATGGGAGCATGCTACTTGCAGATAAGGAAGCATGAGTTATAAATTTCCTGCCGGCAGCTCATGATGCATTTGAGAGTTATATATTCACACTCTCTAGCCAAAAAGTGCCTCCTCTATGCAGCGGAGAAGGAAAACAAGCATGCAGACAAACATTTTGCTGCCTATTAATGGGACATTTAAATGGGCTGCCATAGAACACCACCAAAGGGTAACCTGACATTCTCTCATGATTCTCCCACGGTGGAAACACTATATGGGTATTAATTGCTTCAGACAGCTTTAAAACTAGCCATTAATACGATTTTATAAGTGGAAGCCAGACTTCTTTTGAACATAGGAATGAGTATGGTGCAAGATGTGCCTTGGGGAGAAGCTGCTAGAAAATATGTGTTGTTGTTAAGATGGCAAGGCTTCAGTATACATATATATGTACAGTAAAATATTGAGCCATACAAGCAACAAGCCTCTTTTCGAAACCTGCATTGCTCACTCCCTGCATCTGATTATCCAGATAGGTTACTTCAAAGGCAAATAGTACTTTTCTGAGGGAGGATGAAGCACTAGAAATTTTCATTTAATGCTTCCCTAATTCCTGCATAAATAATACAGCAGCATGTGGGAAAGTACCATTCATATTTTTTCATGTTATTCTTATAGAAAAGCTTTTTCTAAGCAAGACATTTAGGCATATTTTGAGAAGTGTTACTAATTCTAATTCTATCCATGCACAGCTTGAAACCTCTTGAGGTGTTACAGAGATATGGCCACTCACAAAGAGCAGCATGTCATCTCCACCTCTGAAAACCAGGCATCAGTTATCTCAAACTAGTTCACAAAAAAAAAAAAAAAAAAAGGAAAAAGAAAAAAAAGTACAAAACCTAGCAGTGTCACTTAGGAAAGGGTGCAACTTAGCCACAACATTCTCTAATTGTTCCAGGGACGAAATTGTACCGAGAAGTGAGACAAACCTTACTATTTAAGCTATGCTGGGGAAAATAGAGGTGGAAAATATGGAATGGATTTCAAGCAACTACTTTATGATCTGACTAGGCTCATTGCTTGAGGTACCTTTACAACACAAATTATACATTAGTTGTCTGTTTTTTAAAAAATATAGTAAATCCAAGAGCTGGGTAAAAACTTTTTATGAGCTTGACTGATCATAATAAAAAACAGACTTTGGCAAAAGCCACTTGAGTTTTGTTTTGTTTTTTTCCACATAAAAGTATATTCGAAATAGGAAATTTGCTTTAAAAAGTATTAAGATCAAGGATAAGCTCAATTCTTTCATTACTCTAGTCCTAGAATGGCCAGATAGAGATAAACAAGTCAATGACAATTTTCTAAAGCAAGTAGGTCTTTCACGCTATGTGTGTAGAAAAGAACCCAATGCAGATTTGTAAATGGCATCACTTTGAGTTCCCATTTACGTCAAATGATAAATACTGATTCTTCAAGAGAATATTTCAAGCACTAAAGATGAATTGAAAATATACTGCTCATATCTCTTTAAATTTGAGCCAAAGGACTGGATCAAATATTTCTCCACTCTTTTTTTGCCCCATCCTTTCTTAGAATAATTGTTTTTACATCTCATTTGAAGAAAATATTTTTTTTTCGTTTTTTAAGAAAGAAAATAGGAATAATATTGGGTGAAACTCTGCCATGAATAAACATATATCTGTATCCAAAAGACATTAAACATTAGTTGTCCTGCTGGAAGTATCAACATATTGATAAGAAAATAGAAGTCTAATAACTCTGGATGGAGGTATACTAAAGGATGCCATGAACCCTTGCAGCTTCAGATACGGTTATGGATTTGAGCCAGTACAACTTATCTGCAGCTTTCTGAACCATTAAAGCCTAAGATGGTATCATTATTCTTAGAAGAAAAAGTCTTTAAAGGTTATACCATCCCAGAAGACATACGAAATATAGAAAATAAAACAAGAAACTAAGCAGAGAAGAATGTCTAATTGGTCCCATCACATAAACAGCCTGCAGCTGAAGAGTTTGAAGGATTTTTTTCAGCCCAAGTAGTTCTAGATAAGGTAAGACTGACAGATGCAATGAGCTTATTAGAAAGACATCAGTAAAATTACAGTTTTTAGCAGATGAACAATGGGGTTTTGAGGGAGTATGTACCATCTTCAGACTACTCATGTGAGACTTAATCCAAAATCTACTAAAGTCAATCAGAATGGATCTCTACATTTCCATTTCTTCTCTTTTGACACCACAGAAACTAGAGGTAGATCTGGAAGCTTAAACATCACCTGACATATTTTGCTGAAAGTGCATGGCTCGATTTCATTGCAAGCTCTGTTTGAACCTAAAATTGCTCAGCACTAAATTTTGTGTTCTGCCAAAACAGGACAGGTATCTGTGTCCTCCTATGAGCATTCATGAGACTAGAATGCCCCCAGCAAGTGCTACTGTGAAGGTCAAACACTCTCTCCAGGCAGCCCTGTGCAAAATCCTGAATGTCTCTGTGACATTCAGGGATTTAGCTTCAGCCTTGAATGTCACAAAACAAACGACATGCAACACGCAGGCTGGAGCATGCCTCCTGCATCAATTCATCTTAAAATGCTTCTGGGAATTAGGCATAGTTTTGACATAATTTGTACAGAATCATTTATGACTCCCACAGAATGCTTTATGAAAGAAATAGTATCACAAAGCATTGTCTTAATAAAGAATTAGGTTGATTTTAATCATCTACTTTTCTTAATTAAATAAATAAAGCCTTCTCCAGGAGTGCCTAAGTCATGCTGGCTTTTGAATTGTTGCACATAGCTTGCCACACTTCAAAAGCTAATAGTAAATGTGCAGAATTCAAACAGATGTAGTTACGTGGGGAGTGCATATTGTGCAGTGTCTGGAATCCATGGCTATGTCTATCCTGATAAAGAAAATGGGCCACAGGCTATTCTTTGGCCCTCATGCCAGCTGTCTTGGTTCCGCTTATTTCTGTGCAGATTAATTCTCTTTTTTTCTCCCCCAAACATTGTGACTTCATCCAGATTGCTCGTAAGGAGGAGTCTCCAGCCCATGCTAAGCGCCAAACTGTGCCTGGGCATTGTCTGTGAGAGCGTTGGTTGACGAGTCCAAAATTATTTCGGGGCCATGTTAACAATTTAACAGTAAAAATGATCACATATCAGTGTGCAGGTCTGTGTGCTGGCCCTGTTTTGCTTCCCAGAATGTACGTATGCCGTGTTGCTTAGCATCTGCGAGAGGTGTTATATGTGTTTGTAAAAGGAATAATGAAAACAGCAGACACGATTGTACTGATATCAGGAAGAATTGCATGGAATTGGCTTGTGGTGAAAAGGGAGCTGTGAAAAACTTGTAACATCAGTGGAGGGAGAATTTTCTTCTTCATTAACCTTCAAGTTAAATAGCCAGAAGATCCTTCTCGTGTATGTGTAATTACTTTAAATATGTTTGTTATTCAGTGCAGTCTAGCACCCCATCTGTCTTTTAACCTCAGCAGCCTGACATTGCATTTATCCTGTATATGGATGAATATAAAAACATTTTGATACATTGAAGCAATCTATTATATGTTTGTTCTGCTGTTGGGGAAAAAAGAAAAAATACACAAAATAGGTGTACATGAAATATGATTCTTTCTGAAGCCACTTCAATATGATCAGCTTCCGACAAGCACTGAGGTCATTAAACATTATACAGCATGTTACACAATGGATGGCACTTCTGGTTATTAGCATAGAGTTGACAGCCAAACCTAATTGTGACATACAGTATAATTACTCCAGCCCTTCTCCTGCAGAATGGAAAAATGCTCTCATCCTGCTCTCTATGAAGCACATAGATGTATGCACATATGCTAGAATGAGGGGACATTTAAACAGAGGCAAGACCTTCTTTGATATAGATGTCAGAAGGAAATACATGCTGAAATATATATATATGTCCATTATTATTCAATTAATTCTGTCTTGCTTTAGGGTAAGTTGGGTAAATGATTTATATGGCAAGGTTCAAAGCTTAATGTATATTACCTTTTGGGAAAAGGAAACCAGTCCTGAAGTAGAAATATTTAATATTCACAAAGAATGTGTAATTGTACAGAACTCCAGTCTTATTAATGTTGATGCCAATAACATTAAATACCAAAAATAAATATGTGCTGGTATAATACTATATAGAACTATTACATACTTTTTCCTGCAATTCATTTTAACTCTTTACAGTAGTAAAGCCAACGGTCCTGACCCTTCAGTAATTTTAAAACAGTTATACAGAGGTAATTCACAAGACTTTTGCAGGTGAAATACTTATAAAAATATTAATAAGTCACAGTCAGTTTTCCAAGTATGATGTATTTTTAGTATAGAAAATATAGAACACATATAAAACATTGTAAATAACATATGATGAAATGTATTGTACAATAAACCTGCTGATGTTCTCCATCTAGACTCAACTAAATTGTTTCTGTTATGTGTGGACTCAGGTGCATAATATTCACATATGCCTACTCTAGCACACTCTTTTTTTGATAGAAGTTCAACCAATCTTTATTCAGCGATATTGTTTCAGTCTTGATAGCATAAGCATGGTGCGTGACAGTCAGATTCCTCAGGACCCCCAATGCTTTGCAAATATTCCAGTTTTCTCTACAAAAATGTCCGAGTCTCAATAACTAATGACATTTCAGCCTATAGATTAATAGTTGAGAGTCTTCTCGGTTGTTGATATCCTGGAAAACCGTAGCCCATTCTCAAAATGTACAGCATATTAGCACATCCCTCCATATTGGTTCCATAATGTTTTACTCCACAGAACATCTGTTTTGCTCTTGTCCCAATCAGGCTGAGAAAATATACAAAATCTTTGCCTCCATTGCTATTTCATCTTAAATAAAAACAGAATCTCTGTGATGTCCGTAGCTGCCTGAGGGTTTTTGTGACGATATTGCACCTAAAAATGGCAATGCCTTCTGTCCCAGTGCTTTTTCCTATTCCATAAACATATCAGAGAGGACCAAACTCTATCCTAATGAATATCACATTTAGAGAATAGGGTAATATTATTATTCTTTTTATATATATCAATCATGAATGGATTCAGCATAGAGGATTATTCCAAAATCTCTTTAACTCTTAGATCTAAAAAGCTTTACCATCTTCCTCTATGACTGATTCAGTGCTAGGCAATATGTGAGCAACTGTCATTCATTTACTTATAATGAAAACTTCCTATGTAGTTTTGAAACTATTACTAAGTATGCCTGGTCACTACCATACTTGATTTCTGCATATTTCTGGACTCCTGTCTCACCTTGCTGTCTGGACTCGAGCAAACGGACAAGTAAAATCCGTGATTTATATCCCTTGCTTCTCTATCTTTCCTTGGGAGAGAATCAATCTCTGTAATACGAAACGAGCTTGCAAATTGTAAAACTTCTAAGTTTGCTTAAATGAACCTCTGTTAAACTTCAGTTAAGTTGAGAGTTTACTTAAAATATCTATTACAATATTATGTAACTTATGGAAGTTATTTAATAGTGACCCTGTTAGTTATGCACTATGGGTTGATACCAGCTCTTAGTGTAAGGCACAACATGGAACATAGGCATTCTAGAGGCATCTCTAACGTGGCTAAATTCTCCATCAGATTCCACGATTTCTCCAGTCTACCTGAAGTAAAAATACTTCAGGACTGTCAGAAACTATTTTTCCGTAATATTCCATATTTTACTGGAATAGTAACCTAACCATTCTGGAAATATTCATTGTCATAATAAAGGAGTAATAATTAAACACCTAAAGTCCATAGGAGCTGTATTACTCCTGCTACATGCTGTGGTTGACGGTTTACATCTACCCATTTAATTCCTGCTGTATATATTCCTTCTATCCCCTCTTCTTCACTGCTCGCCATGGACCGAATTTATTTCCAATCTGGAATCTAACAACACTGTGGTCTCCTAGCTGTCACTGTGTAACACAATGGTTATCTGAGCATCTCTTCAGATGGGCCATTCTAATAGGTGTTGATGTTGGTACTGCTTCATTCAACAACTTCTTGTTTCCCTGGAAGCAGCTTACATCTGCTTGGGCAAATTCTGTCATCACCGCCATTTCATTTGCAAATGCCATCTGTCCTGAAACTCCCTCAGGAAACAATCTTTCTTATCTGACTCACCAGAGACATCCACATCATTTGCACTTCTCCAGCAGTACTTTCTTGAAGTGCTACCCGTCATGTAGAAGAGTTACCTTAATGCTGCAAATTAAGTTACCTTTAAGATACCAACTTCAAAATTCACTGTTTGTGACTCTGCATATAATTTCTTCCACTGATGTTAAATATCTTTTTAGGTAGACATGAGTGTCCTGAGTTAAACAATTAAAAAAAAAAAAAACCCTGAGCTTTCATATACAATCCCTCCATTGTTTAGCACTGGAAACAGTCTCTTTCTGTACTTCCTGGTTCAGATTCAGACCGAAGGTGCTGCTGAATTACATAGGTTTTCCATCAGAGCAACATGGAAAAAGCCATAAGAAATACTTTCCTTGTTTTGCCCAAATAATAACAACTAGCAAAACGCTTCAGTCTGGTTTTTGAAGAGAAGTCTCCCTTTACAGCAATGTTCCCACAGCTCTGTGTAATATTTAATAATAAGTGGAAAACTTATTGCTAAATACTTTATAGCCAGCATGTACAAACACTGCTGGAGAGTTTGTACTTCCTCATCCACATATTTGGTCAAAAAAGGCAAGAGCTTGGTCAAGACCTTATAGAATTTTGTGATCATTAACTTCTAGGAAAAGTTTCTCTGTCGCCTTGAAGAAGGTGTCACCAGCTGTGACAACAAGAATACCCACAGGTGGTATCAGGACTGGGCATTACTCTAGGCCTATATCTCAAAGACAACATAAAACAACATCATACAAACAAAGGTGAATTTAAATATTTTGGGCGTACTAGCGTCTCTGCTGATTGCTGCAGTTCTTGCTGCTTCACAGCCATCTCCATAGCTCCTGACCAGAACAGGAAAAGGCACACCGAGATACACTTAAATACTGTGTCAGACAGCATTAAGATTGATTTAATTTATCCCAGGATTCTGTAGCTGGTGTTCTCTGCTAGGTCTTTGCAGTACAGGGGCAGAAATGAGCTGAAAACCACGTACTAAACAAAGACGACTGAAATAATGTCTTCATTCCACCTACATCAGACTAATCTGTGATACTGCTTGCAAATGCAAAAAAGCATTCTCCAACCTCTTTTAGAACTAGTGCTGCGCATTTTCTGAAAAGTATAGTGATTTTTTTTTCCCTTTCCAAATAGTTTACGAAAAAATACTAGTGTCCAAAGCAGCCCAGGACTAAAAAGCCAGTATTATGGCTGAAGATGAAAGTTGAAACAGTTCGGTGCTGTGTATAGACAGCATAGAAATCACCATATTTTTTGTTTTTAAGCAGTCACAATTTTCTGCCTGGGAAGGACGTTACTGAAGGTCCTGAGGAGAATCTTCTTCATTGTTTCAAAGAAGAGCAATGCAAATTTTAGAAAACTCCAAGGGAAATCAAGGTTGATTTAGAAATAAGATCAAAGATTATTTTTATAATGCCCGCATAATGGATTTATTTGCCAAGTTTTGTAGTTTCTGTGCTTGTAATAACACCCAGTGTAATAAAACACTGAATCTCAGCTGTAAAATTCTACACACAATATGACCAAATATATAAAAAATGCACTAAATATTGTACTATAAATATATTACAAAGAGGCTGGGACATTAGCTTGAATCCTGCATTTATGTCAATGATCCCATGGGCTTGCTCACAACAAATTAAGTTGCTCAGGTGAATTTTCTAACATCTTTGAGTAAGAAATTGTGCTTGATTTCATTCTATGATAATTTACTAGTTATCAAATTAAAAAAAGAAGGAGAATAAGTAGTATTTAATACAAAATTTAAACTGTAATTAAGTTGCTCAGGTGAATTTTCTAACATCTTTGAGTAAGAAATTGTGCTTGATTTCATTCTATGATAATTTACTAGTTATCAAATTAAAAAAAGAAGGAGAATAAGTAGTATTTAATACAAAATTTAAACTCTTGAACCTGTTTACATAGACAATGTTCCACAGCCTTCAAGTGAGAAGAAAAACTAGCCCAAATATTCACAAATAGGCCAGAAACAGACCGACTTTTCTGTAGGCATGCCATAGAAGAAGGTAAAGAGTTCACCAACACCCAATCTCTCCTTGCCAAAAAATCAAGAGGAGTGTTCAGTAAAACAGGAGATTTCAAAAGACAGTTTTATGTCTTTGCACTGACTCATACCTCTATATTTACAGGAGAAAATCATATTTTACCAGCTGCATATGAGTCAGTGAAAAGCAAAATTAAAAGTTTTATTCTATTTTTTCTGGTTTTGTCATTTCTTTTTAGTCATTCACTGATCTCTCTCTTAAAACTTTACACATTTTAAAACTGCAACTTTATATACAAAAATGAATCCACCACAGCAAGCTTACCCCTGTTACTTTGTATTGTCTGCTCAGCTCCATCAGTAGAATTCAACCCTGCAGATTCTAGAAAGGGCTGGTGCTAAAATTAAAATACTGAGAATGTTGTAAATAAACAAACAATAAAATAATAGTGAATAATAGTTCCAAAAGACAACTGGATTCTGAAATACTCTTATCTATTTTTCCTCTTTTCTTCAAAGTTTTCCAGTAAAGTTGAGTATTCACTACACAGCACACGATGTATTAAAATATAGCACATATTCTTCTTTTAGCTAGTATTTAAAGCAAAACTTTTGCCTAAATTAAGAATTTCCTGTTTGTGTGAACACAGTTGTAATATTTATTTAGCAGTTTTTTTGAAAACTTGTATGCTGTCACTAATAGAGAAAAGGGCTGATTCCATTTCAATTACCAATACACACATTTTCATAAGAAATAGGACTTTATAATATATTATGAGAAGCTGTGAAACAGAATTAATTTTTCAAATATCTTTTTCTTGTTTCCTCTGACATTTGGCCTTGATCAGTTTTCATTTGAAAAGGTAATTGTAAAGTCTCATGAGTCTCATAAACAACACTGACTAGATATTCAAACAATGAATCAACTGAAAAGATTTACCAAAGAATGCTAATGATGTGAACATCTTGTTTTTTGTCTAAATACATTGGTTGTTCTAAATGTAAAGCATAGAATGGTTTTGCTTTTTTAAATACTGAGTTACTTAAAACTTATGTGTGTGTGTATATATATGTATATGTATATATAAATCCTACTAGGGATTAAATTAGGATTATAATTTCCAAAGTCATTAGGATTATGACGCTCAATAACATTAGAAACTGGGCACCATACCAACCAATTCTAATCTGCTGAGAACATCAGATTTTGATTATTTTGAAATTTCACCACCCAGCTGTGTTTTGCTTTGTTTTACAGTTATGGGAATATAACCTTGTGTAATCACAGCTGTTAGTCAAGATGGGAATCAAAGGTCAGTCTCTAGACTAGGTGGTCCTCTGGGCTAGTATGTTTAAAGTATAGCCATTTCTGAAATTAATAAGGGACAAGAAAAGGGCATTGCGTTCAACCACCTTTGACATTCAAGGCTGAAAAACCAACCTATCCAGAGCTAGATAAGCTAAGGCGGTGGACTTTGGCACAAAGTATGCCAGGGAGCCAAAGCACACACCTGTAGATATGGAAAAAAAAATGCTTTAACACCGCACTCTTGAAAGCATTTGAATAATGAGAAAGGATTTGTTGGTTGTTGTTGTCGCTGTTTTAATATATTTGTTAATATATGTTAAGTAATATATGCAAAATTCTAATAGTAAATAAATTAAGATGTGTTTTTGTTTGTCAAGGTTGTTAAAATGAGCTCATCTTGACGAGTAATGCTTTTCAAATCACAGTTATCTATCACATAATTTTTAATATTTAGATATATTTATTTTTGTAGATTAATTTTTATTCTTTTCTAGACATACATGAAAGGCAAAATTCACTCTAGCATGAAAGTGAACTCTTGCTTTAAGTGAAGAAAATGGGACTTTATATACATAGTAGACACTGAAGTAAAGATTTTCTTGGAATAAGCCCCAAAAATAATAAGTGAGTTATTCAGAAGAAAAAACATTCTGAACCCAAGGAATGTCTGGCTGTCCACAGACTGCTCAGTAATTTTTCTCAATTCATCCCTTTTCTAAAAGCTCTCTCTGTTCCTCATGCGGTATAAAGTTACACTCTGCGAGATAAAGAACCCCTGCATATTAATACAGTATTTTTCTTCTTTTTATGTCATGGAAATGAAAAACTCAATCACATCTGCTTTCTGTGGGAATACTTTAGCGATTCCGAGCCACAGGGAATCCCCTTCTGCCCTGGAGTCCCCGCATGCAGCAAGCAGGGCTGGATTGCTGTGCCCGGAGCAGGCAGAGGCAGAGGAGGGCAGGCAGGCGCGGAGGGGGGCATGCCGCGGAGCAGGGGTGCCCAGTCCCCGGGAACCTGCTTACCGTGGGCGAGCAAAAACCGAGCAAGCGTTGGCTATGTGCATTGAACGGATAAAATCACCGAGACCGCTCAGCGGACAGCGTGCAGCCCCCTTTGAAGTTTTTTTAAGTCTGCTGGAGCACCCCGGAAAGCCTAGGGAGAAGTTAGGTCGGGCGCAGCCCCGAGCCAGCACGGTCTCGAACACAGAACTTACAGCCACCCCGAGCTGGGAGCCTCGCCGAAAGCTTATGTCCTAGACCGACGTAACCTGCAGTTTTGCTCTGTGCGCGTGCACGTGCGTGTGCCCGTGCACGCAGGTGTGCATATGCATGCCTGTATTTGTCTTTGATGCTCGTCTATGTGTGTGTGTGTATATACATATATATGCATACACTGCATCGTAATAAGACCTGCCAAAAGAGGGGATCATCATAAAAATGACTTTTTTCATAACCAATACTTTATTGACAGGAAGTAGCAATGAATTAAACTGGATATTTTACTCATTCCAAAACGATTAGTGAGTCAGCCCTGGCTACTGTGCAGGGAGACTTGACAGTACTGGTACTCCTCTGGCTACTATACAGTTAGAAAGAAATTCTGAGTACCCTTCAAAAGGAAGAAAAAGTCACCAATTTCACTGATCTAGGATTTTATCTTTAGTTTGGAAACATGCTGTTGTACCAAACACTTTATATTCTTTTGTTATCATCAATTTACTGTTAGTTTTTCCACTATTTGCTTAAGTATGTTAAAGATAATGTTAATATTAGTTTATGTGAAAGTACTTTTACTGATTTCCTAACATTCATGGCTCATCTTTCACGCATACCCCAATAATCTTCAAATTAAAAGATTCTTGTTTTCACTTTTGTTCACAGAATATGCTTATCCCTTTTCTCATTTAAGTTGCCCTAGATCTATAATTTTACTGTAGGGAAAAATATTGTTAATACCAAATTTGTCATGCAATATTTTCAGTAGCACCTCATTTTTAATCTTATTTTAATGTTTACTGGAACTCTAAGAAGTGAAGAAAATGAAAAAAAAAATGTCTTCAAAGATAAATTTGCCTGAAGTATGTTTCTATGTCCAATATGGGATTAAAAGTATAATTTGGGAGATTTTATATATATATATGAATGTGTATATGTTTATATTTAATACAAGTCCTAGCATCTTAGTTAATTAAAAACTTATTAAAGCAATAAATCAAAGTAAATACAGATATTCTGTACTACTATTTGGAAACTAAAATTAACTTGTGAAGAAAATGGCATAAATGGTTCAGCTGAACTCCTTTACTCATTCAATACTTTTAAATGACATGTATTTTGAAAAGTGACAAAAGACTCGGTACCTGTGGCTTTCAAGTGATCTACCGATTTTAAAATGTTTAGTGTGTGTTCATATGTTTATTTTATGGTTTCTGTTTATTACAATAATTGCACATTGTGTTCGCCCTAGTATTTTTCCCTGAAAGGCCTTCCTGTCTTCTTGTACTTTCCCCATCACGTATGATGTTTCGAATGATGCTACTAGTAACTAATGAACATTTTTTTTACAATTTCTTTCTTCCTTTTTTCCCCAAGTGCACTTATCTCCCTTGAGCAGAAGAAACAAAATTAATTCTGAATTCTTTCTGAGGCCTAAAGAATGCATTTGGATAGTATTTAAAATTGTGCCCTGAATGTGTGAGGTGGAAGGCAACAACAATCTTCTTTCAACCAAAATGTTGTGATTTGTCCCTGAACAATCTATGATGATCTTGAGCAATTTAATCTAAATAGACTCTGCTATTTTCACACATGAGTGAGTAACAATTGCCTCTGAGGTGCAAATGTGATGAACCGTTGACCGTGTCATTCAAAGGGAAAAGCAGCCACAAAAGCCATAATATATGCAGTGAACATAAAGCTAAATTGTTATCTACAGTTAACAAGTTATTGAACTTTTTTAATGTAAACTTTACGTGCACTATGATCTTTTCTGTAAACTAGATAGCTAAAAAGGCATAAAGGTAATTATTGGAAACCAATTGCACTGAACTGCAGAACAAAAGCCATTCCTTTTTATGATGATAATTGAACAGACTGCTAGGCTTAGTAGGATAAAATGATTTCAAGGCTCTTAACATTGTGTTGATTAGGAGATTGAAAATGTGATGTCTTAATAGAGAGAAATGTACAGTTCTAAAAACACAGCTCCTCTTCTGCATTATCTTAAATGTAGGTACTTCATCTCTTTGCCTTCCATGCAAAGCTCGGTGGTGAGGGCCATGTCCCGCCGTTACAGGTTACCTTCCACCGGACCCTGATAGCTCCACAGTGTGGCTTTGTTAGCACTCAGTCCAGCGGGTCGAATCACTTGCCCCCTGCCACAACGCTTGGCCTTCAGTGGTTCCAGAGACAGATCTAGCGACGGATATACCTCTTCTTCACACTTCTGCTAAAGGCTCATGAGGTGACCTCGGGGATCGGGAATGTCAATCACTGACTCAAGTGTTTAGCATGTGCCAAGGTGATGTTTTCTGTAACTGAGTTCCTGGTATGACCTTGTTGCCAAAAAAAGGTATTCAGGAACTGCAAAGACAAAATTTTACATGGCTTGTCTCTGTCATGAAACCTAAACTACTAAGATGGGTATGTATGTGCTCTAGGCGATGCAGAAGCAACACACCCACCGCAGAATGAGACTGGGGGGGAGAGGGAAGAAAATTAAGGAGACAGCTGCCAGAACTCTACTGTAAGAAACACTAGGGGAGATATGTGTCTCCACTGGGCTAGTCATATAACAATTCACATGAGGAGGAGGAGGAGTTAGGAGCTAGTATACTGGATAAAGCCCTAAGCTGATAGCAGGGAGCCCTGCAACGTGGTTTCCACCCAGTGAAAGAAGCGATCATTGAAAAAAAATATTTCTCCACATGAGTGCATTTCTCACTGGCAAGAAAGTTGTATTTACTCAGTTCTGCATGGTATGAAAAGCTTAGATACGGGGATCATCCAAATACTGAAGAAGAATATCGAACATCCCGACTGTGTAAAACTTGGGAAGTTCTTAAAAGGTGGAAACCCTGATTAATCACTATGGTGGGTAGACGTTGTTCTTAGGTTCCTTAAAGTGACGGAGCATTTGAGGCCACTGATGCCAGCAAGCCCCAAATGCCATCCACAGAATTTTCTCCTAATTCCCTCTTTCTAGTCCACCTGTGGATATTTGCTCAGAAAGAAAATAGCAAATTTTATGGAGGTAGATGATTATACTTACCCATCATGATGTAATATGTGAATTTACGAAACATTTATACATTACCAATTATTTTGAAAGCTTATCTGGCAACTACTGATTTTCAGCTGGTGATGTACAGGACTGGTCGCTGAGGGGAGATTAGGTTGGAAACATTTTTTTAAAAAAGAAAGCTGTAAATATCTTTTCTTTCTGATGCTTTTTTCTAGTTCTTATTTTTCTGATTGGAATTGAGTTGCCTACAGGCAATGATTTAGAGAGCTGACCGCAGAAAATATCTCTTCCTATAGACCATCCCTAGGGGATTTCTGATCCAGATCCCATATCATATCTATTTAAAAGCTACTTGCATGTGAGATATGGAACACCAGTGCCATACAAGACAGTTCTGGACAGATGTTGGTTGTGATAATGATACACTACAAAGGTTTCAGTAATCACAGCCAAAATGAGAACATTTTCTTTTCCATAACAGAGATGGCCTTCTGCTTGTTCATGCAGCTAGAAGCTCTTTTTCTCTCTCTTTTTCTTTTTTTACCATTTGTATCATGAAGAGATAACATCATTTCATGAATTGAAACAGTTTGCCTGTCAGAATACAAAAGGGGCAATTCCCTCTCCCCATCAAATCCAAGGCACAACATACAGCAGAAGCATTGTGTTTCGAGTGAAAAAGATGGCTGAACAGCATCCTCCGTTTCCCTGTGTGTCTTGGTGCAAAGAACTTCAGCACTGATACTGTTCAAGAATACTCTGACAGAAGAGATTTTACTGGAAAATACTGATTTTCTCAAAGTAAACCTGACACAGAACTATAAAGATTTCAGTAGATTTTTTTTTTCCTTGGAAATTTTTTTTAAGATGGTATTAAAGCTTTTGGATGAAATGGGAAATAAAACAAAGAACATTCCAATAACCAGTTACCTAGTGGTTAGGAAATTCACTTAAGATGAAAGACCTGAATCTGTGTATATGGTGACTCATAAGATTAAGAACTGTAAACCTCATTACCATCGGTTATTCTGTTACTGAATTAAGTTTCTGAAAGGACTTCCTATTGTTCCACTTGAGGATTGTTTTCAGATTATAAATATTTTCTAAATAAATCAGTAATAACATATATTTCCTGCTCTACAAAGAAGCTATTTGCTATTAGAGGCTGTATCTGTTGGGTTTTGCCCCAATTCTAAGTCGTGACATTTTCCCAGCATGTCTCATTTCATGCTTTAGTATCTGATCTTCCATTAAACAAACACAGCCTCTAACCTTTCTATTTTTAAAGATAACCTTCAAAGCATGAAGTGAATTTATTTATTTTTATCAGCAACGTCTCATTTGGTCTGAAGCCTGAAATGAATGCATTTTTTTTCATTTAGCACAGTGCTGAATATTAATATTCACACAATCCAAGTTTTAGTATCAAGAACTATTTCTGTGCTGAGCAAAGGCTTTATGAGAAAACATGGGAGGGCCCAGAGTACGTACTGTGCCTCCTGTGACTGGCACATTCTTGCAGGGTTATAGGAGGGTGAAACACAGCATACACTATTCAGTAAAATTTACAGTTGCCTGATAATAGAAATAGTGTAGTTATCTCTCTCTCCTTTTTTTTTTTTTTTCCCTGATGTGATGGGAATCTGGTGCTAATTCTTCCATATAACTGTAATCTTAAAAAGGGACGTGAAACGCTAATTACATAAATATCTGAAACCTACTGCTATCATCTATCTTCCTTAAAATGTTTGAGCAAAGCAAAAACAATAATAGGCCTATTTTATTAGGACCACCAAGAAAATGCAGAGACAACTGCAAAGTCTGGAAGGAAAAAAAAAAAAAAAGTCTATGGAGCCTAACAGAAGTTAGATTTGTTATCCTTCCTACCAAAATGTACTTAAGTGCCAAAAGCAATTGAAATAAAAATTGTGCCAGGAGACAGGTGTTCCTAGCAATGATAAATTAAAATAAATAAATAAAAAGCAATAGAGACACGAGTCGACATCAATAACTGCAATATTGAATTAGAACAAAACCTAGGAGGAAGCTAATCATGAAGAAGTTTTTTTATTTTTTTTTTAACATATTGCACTGTAGTTAGAGAAGACATTATATTTTACTTTCAGGAATTTCAATATATTGAAAAAGACAGTGGTTGTATCAGACTATTTAAATATGCATATGTCTGATATGATTTGCTGTCAGTTCTTGACTGAAAAAAAATCCTATCACTTAAACATTCTGAAGAGTAGAAAAAACCTGGATTTTCTTTGAGAATTTAGCAAAAAATATATTTGTTTGTAATAGAATAATAAATAGCAAATATCTTTTTTTTTTTTTTTTTTTTTTCCCAGGGGGGAGGGAATGGAAACGTGGAAGGAAACTTTCAGTGGAGTATAAATTTTATTTAATCTGATGTCATACCAAAACTGTGCACTGTGAGCTTTCCTCTTTCACACTGTAATACAAATAAGACTGAAAAACTACCACGACAGATTCCTGCTGCATGAGAAAGGCACTAGTAACTACAGAGCTGGCCTAGCTAGGATGCTTTTTGTCTGAGTGAGAACTTCAGGTGTTCAAAATCACAGTAACTCTAAGGAACTCAATAGAGCAATGCTGACTAAGGATACTAGGTAAGAATCACATCTCTTTTTCTCTCAGTGATGCTAGCTGTGAATTCCTTAGCTCTTTATCTTTAATGATACTCCAGACTGGAAATCCTATTTTGGACCTATATCCTCACTGGGTAAAATTTCCTTCACTTCTATGCAAATACACTAATTTATTTCAAATATGAATCTGGCCTAATGCTTGCTATGATAGGATATCAGATTTTAGTTGCTTTTCTCTAGAGCTATGCCAGCTGGGTTTTCCAGTTCAGTTTTGGAGTGCCTAAGTTCCATGCTGAAGCGAAAATGAGACAGGAAATTGTCCAGAGGAAAAGCCTTGAGAGTAGCTCTTCAGGAAAAAAAACTAGAAGCTGGCATTTATGATGAACTCTATTTTTCATCATCCAAGGACAGGGGGGAAAGAAAGGTAAGTGCAGATTTTTGTAAGTAGAAGTCTAAAGAAACATTCTATACAGAAATTATACCAATATATTCAAAATGTGTGGAGCTTTCTAATCAGCTTCCTTTCTTGGCCCCTTAAAATTGTCCAAGTCGGGCAAAATGAAAAAGATACATACAGGATTTATTTTTTTAATAAACCTGTGAAAGAAGTAAGTCCTATGAGTGACATCCAAATTTTCTATGACCTTTTATGGAACAGTTATACTTCATTCCTGATCAATATTCTGTGTACTTATAGTTTGTGTGCATATTTATAAGAAAATTATGGTGCAAAAGCAAAGTCAAAATAATAATTGTCTTTGCTGTCTCACAACAGCAATAACAGAGCTATTATCCTCTAAACATTCCTTATAAAGCATTTGACAATTAGCTCCAAGAATTTAAGTCATATTTAATGAAAAAGTCAGGGCACAGAAAAAAAGCTGGGCTGCTCTCCAAGGGAAGGATGCAGGAGCAGAGGGTGCATAGATAGAGGTTGCCGGTGAGGCTGGTCAGGGCTGTTGAAGGTTATTGGTGTCCAGAGGGCACAGACAGCAACCTGCCCCCGAGTCAGTCATGTCCTCGCACCCTAAAAATGCCTGGGTTTGGAGGGGTATGTGATGTGACAAGCTCTGACCTTGGCTGGAGCACGTGCCTTGCATCATGTTTTCCAGGAATGCTCCTCAGGTGTGAGGACCTGACAATCAGTAAGGTAGCAAAACTCTCCTTGAATTAATGCAGAGTCCAAAATGTGCTTTCTTGGTACTCTGGCTGACCCTGGTTGCTGCTCCCTGGCATGGGAAAGCATCTGGGTGATGAGACTCCAGGAGAGAGACGTGAAAAAATGGGTGCATCTTCCAGGGTTTTGGGAACTCTAGCAAGCAGGTTACTGGGTAAATGAGCTCTAGTTTGTAGCCATCTTAATCCAAATTGAAGTCAGCTTGCGAGCTGTCCTTTGCCTGCTCAAGGTGAGCAAGGATACATTTGCCTCTGTGTAGTCTAGTAGACATTTTTAGTGGCCCTCATATAGATAGCCTTTCTCATGCTGCAGCAGCTAACGTATTTCTTTTATTGTTAATATTATTATTATCTCTGTGGGTGAAACAGTGCTTTAATTAATTCTAATGAGGTTCAGAGAATGATTTCTGTGGGGCCAAATTTCTCCCCATATTTCTCCATTAAGCTGTAGCTTAGTTATAAGAACCTTCTACATTATACTTGTCAATCTGTATTCCCCTTTGACAAAGCCAAAAAGTGTTAATATGAAATAATTCCAATTAAGTGATTTGTCAGAAACCCAAGATCAACCAATGTCAGATCTTGCAAGTTCGCTATGCACACTTGCCCACAGTGCAAGAAACAATACTGCGTACACAGAAATCACAGACTTCAGCTTAAAGTAGGTCATTTCCCTGAGAATACTTAGTGGATTTTCTGTGAACATTTCCCTAGATAGAGCACTTCTTTTGCTACTTTCCAAGGATATATGAAAATTACTGAAAGGCTCGTTTCTTGCAAATTCATCTGTAAGCAAGCTATTTATAACAATGGTAGATTCAAAGAAATTTCTCCTGTGATTGCCTATCTGCTTCTACCTAGAATGCTTTTAAGAAAGCAGTTATTTTAGCAATAGTATATGTTTGTTATGTATAAATATATCTGTTTCACTTTTTCTTCTTGGCCTGTTAGTAGTAGCAATCTGTTTTGTCTTACCATGCTGCTCAGTATTTTGACATGGAAGCTATTTTTTCACTGTATGGGCAAGGACTGTATAAAACAGTGGTTTAGCCTGTGGTCTCTTTATCACTGCCTAAAGCATAATAATGGCTAACTAATACATAAAGTCATATTGTAGAAAAGACAATTGGCAAATAGGAAATCATGTTTATTGTCAGAACATTGCATTGAAAAATGGCAAAATCCATTTTTTTGGATTATAGTTTAAGAGCCTATGAACTTTACTTGATCATAAATCTGTTTATAATAATGGCCCAAGCTGAATGTATGAGGGAGACTGTAAGAACAATGCAAGTATATATTCGATCTATGTCTGCCTTTATAGCTTGTTTTCTCACCTACAAAGAAACCAGGCAGTGGAGTGAAGGATAGATACACTTGCTTCTCTCCCTAGGGAGCATTGGGCTCTACCTAGACTCCTGAATACAGAGGCTTGCCTCTGCTATGCAATTTGAATGTAGTATAGGGGTCTTCTCAGACTGAAGAGTAGTATCTTTATCATGAGCAAGCATTATTAGACATTACGAAAAACATGTCTGTATAATAAAACTTTGTCTAACCTTACCAATTTATTTTATATTCTCATTTGACAACCATTGCAGGGAAGGAGACGGAGCAAAACAGAAACCTCAAAAGCAAAGCTTGTTCTGCTCCTCTCAAATTCATCTTTCATATAAGGCAGATAGAGGACTGTACAACTTACTAATGCTCCACAAGGAGAGCTTGGAAGAAAGTTGTTTTGATGAACTCAGCCTTGACAGACCAGGAGGACTGCAATATCATATGTTAGAGACAAAAATATTTCAACTTTTCAAAATCTTGAGAGGTGTTGAGTAAATGAAGGTGGAGTGGGTTTACTCAGAACAAGTAAGTTTTTTGTTGAGTTTTACACACTCCCACCTACCTACTATAGAAAGCAGAATATGTTAAGCTCCAGGACAGAACTGAATTTGAGGTGTGAGAAGAAGGAGGGAAGAAGAACAAAACAAAACAACAAACAAAAAGAAAAATGGTAAAGTGAGGTGTATTGGACCCTATTTATTGTATCTTGCTGATAAGCAATTCAAATTTCCAATGCAGAAAGCTAAAACATCAGACTTTGCAAGCTTATTATGGAAGGTGGACATTGTGTATACTCGAGAAGCAGATATTCTGCAGGTGAAACTTTGCACATTCAGCTATACGTCTGCAGCAGCTTTGTCAGACCCTCTAAACACAACTTCTTTTCACAGAATGTTGTATAATAGTATCTGTACCATCTATTTTAGCTCTCTAACTTCTAATGCTGATGATAGGAAGTCAGTCTCCCTAAACCCCTTGTGAAGTCAGGTGAAAGAAATTAACTCCTCCAGAGATAGAGAGCATCAAAGCTGGCTCCTGCTCTGAATCTCCTCTGCAGGGGTTAGTTTATTTTTAGAGGGAAGCAAGGAAACTAGCCTGTTGACTAAGCCACTCAGGTGCCTGAACAGTACAGATACCTTCCATCCCAATCTTTGCCCAAAGAAGGATAATTTATTTTCATGTTGTTATTTTTTTATTTATGGTGAATATGGCCAATCTATCATAAATCCATTATAGAAACGTTTAAAAGAAACTTCACTAGCAACAAACTATGTAAAATGGTATATAATTACATTTGTACAGACCAAGCATAAATGATCTTACTTCCAGATGGGAGTTTTGTAGGTACTATCATCATAGAAAGCAACAATAATTTTGCATGACTGTTAAATGTGTGCAGCAATTAACAAATGTCAACAGTTTCAGCTCAATATTCCTGTTTATTCTTTTTGATAAAACTCTTGGATCTGGCCACATTTTTCCACTTTTATTCCATTCATGCAAGGACAGAGGCCAGGAGAAATCAAATGAATAGTTATATTATGGCACCTTTGATCAGATGCTTAGGAAAGAAGGGGATACTCAAACTTAATTTAGATACATCCCCTCTCTTTTTTTTCTGATTAGAATAGTTTGTCTGCTAGGGAAGCAGCAGCGTAACACTGCCACCCACTGCCCCTCTTCACACAGGTAAAGTCATAAGGGTAGATCAGTGTTCAGGAGCAATCAAGTCTTCCCAGGTATAGTCCTGACATCTTTATTAAGCTTTGAAAACTCCTCAGGGTAAGTCGGGTAGGCTTTGCTTACCTTATTTTGAATCAGATAGAGTATGATCTTTACCTGCTGCAGTAAATTGGCTCTGAGCATTATAGTACCTTTATGTGTCAGTTTTTGCTTACCCACTTTCAGATGTCACCATCTTCCTCTGCAGCTAAATACAGTAGGGCTTTGCTGCAGAGAAATTCATCCACAGAGCTATCTCTGAATAACAGGCAATCTCTGTGAAGAGCACCCACCTTATCTAGCATATTTAGACAAGAAAAGCTGCTGCTGTAAAGTTATAATCCATGACACAACAAGTAATGTTAAAGGCCAAAATGAAATACTTATTGCTCCAAACTTTTCATTCTACCTTTCTGAATGATTGCATTTGCATATTTTGCGTTTATTTGAAGGAAACTTTTGCATTTCTCCTACCAAAAGGACATAGCCTTCACTTTGCTGACACAAGAATCATTAAAATTCTACTCATATAGGCTTGTGAATGTAGTTCATTTTTATTTATTTATTTAGAGAAAGACTAGAATCCCTTTAAGCTCAAAACAATACATTTTTTTTCTTTTTTAATTACCATGTTTGTGGGGCTTTTTTTTTTTAACCATTCATTTCTGTTTAAAATTGGGTTCTGATTTGAAACTCATAGTCTCAAAGAGCCAGTTGCAATCTTTGCTGTTTATATTTTCCCCTGCTTTCCAAAAACCTTCAATCACTGCTGGCATTCAAAGTACATGAGGCATAGGACATGAGGTGCTGCAGTGTCAAGATATTAGAAATTACTGCAAGGTCTTCTCATTTGAGCAGACATCACCAAGCCCACTTGTGGACCTCTTGATATTTATAAATAATAAAGAGGAAAATTACTAGTTTTGCTCTCAAATACTCAGCAAATTACTAAGCACTGCTTTCACTCATGTAAAATTAATTCACAAGCTTGGTGCCTGGCATTACTTTGCTGTAAGAAATTGCATTGTATCTCACATGCATTGAATATGGGACTTAAGGAAAGAAATCAATAAAAGAAATTAAATATAGCCAGCCTCCCTCAAACAATAAAAATCAATTCTATGTTATCAGGTACCTAAGAAGCAGGTTTATTTTCAACATTAATCTGGATAGTAGTTTCATGGTAATTGATTTTTTTATACTTAAGCTGTCAAAAACTGTAACAAGCAATGATTACTTGTTATTTTCCAAATTCATAAAAGAATTGATTCTATGGGGATTGTGGGCTTTTTTTCCTCTTTCTTTCTCTGTCACCGAATTAGTTTTGTCACTGAAACAATTGCTAATCATTTTTGTAGTGATGACAACATTGAAAAATAAATATTCATTAGGTATTCAGTGGAACTGCTTTACAACTGTAGTGAGTTTCTATTTATCAGTAAAAATAAAACAACCATATCATCATTATTTTGATCATTAAACAGTGTAATAAGTGTTATCTACAGCTGAATGAAATATTGCTTAAATATTAAATATTAATTTTTTATTAGATGAAAAAGGATAATATTAAAAAATGACTTATTCCTAAAATTTTAATCTAAAAATTGACTATATACAATTTAGAGTAGAAATTCTTTATCTTGCAGTAAAATATCCATTGCATGTTTTGTGTCACAATATAGAAAAATAATTGTATTTTTATAAGAATTTTATGAAGGAATTCTGAAACACTTGGATCTTTAATATCAGACAAGGGATTAAATTAGGCTTTTTCCCCCTCTTATTTCATTTACTTAATGATAAATAAAGGAAACAAGGGCATATCTGTAAATAAGCCAATTGCATACAGCTAGAAATGTAAAGGTTAAATGCAAAATGGCCTTCAAATTAACAGATAGTTATGAAAAATTGAAGAAGTGTAATTCTGCTTCAGGGATTTACTTCAGTTTTCAGCAAGTCAGTGAAAAACAATGAAAGGAATTCTATAGAAATCGTGAAAAATATTCCCTGTTAGGTTTTTCAAAGCTTATCCCATTACACCATGTGCTTAGAGGAAGAATGTTATCAGGAGAACGACTCACAGAAAACTTTACGCTCGTGATTTATTCCAACAATTCCATGTAAAATTCCTTCCAGTTCCCCAGGACAAATCAGAGCGCTAATAGTCATACTGATTCCAGACAATTTGTAAGTACGCGAGAGGTTTATTAGCACAAACTTGCTTTCCATAAATAGCTGTGGCAGCTGGAGCAGCAGCCAAGTTCAAGCTAGCAAAATTAACATAACAGAGGCACACACCCCTTGAGCAGCATCAGTACTGGCGACGTCGTGCACGGTATCCGATCGCATTTATCACGAGTGGCATGGCTGCAGACAACATGGAAGATGAGGCGTCATTAACATCGATTTGCAGATCTGGTCCAGAGGAGAAAACAGGGCAGATGCAAAGTTCCTTGCTTAGCGTTGCATTTTGCTTGCCATGTTCTATGGACTGAGGTATTGCAGTCTATGTTATATTATCAGAGAGTGATAGAAGTTCGATGAAGACGACTCCTAAGGTTATCAACTCCACCCCCCGCCCAGTTGTCACAGGACTTCCCAGTATAGTTGAATCATCTATTGTCCAGTCTAGTTTTAAATGTCTCAGGCATTACAATTTTCAAGACTTTCCAGGTAAAATTATTCCATGCTCCAAAATCAAGCATTATTAAGATTTCATTCGTTCCTACTTTCTCTTCATATATGCCATTCAAATTTTTCCTTTTTTAATTTCTGCATTAATTATTCATCCTTCCCCTTTTGTACTGATTATAGACATATACTAATAGCAGCTTTCTCCCTGTTTCAGCTAACACAGAAGAATTTCTATGGTGACCTTCCTGATTTGGGAGTGTGAGTCATTTGTACCTTTTAATAAATTCTTGATCACATACTTTAAATATTTTTATACTATCACTATCCTCCTCCTTGTTGCTGAGGTACTGTATTCCTTTTCTTAGCACTGTATGCTGATCTCGCTTGTACCCTGGTTATTTTTTCATTTTTTTTCTGATCTCTCACAATAATTCATCACTACCCTACCAGCAAAAGAGATGCCAAAAGCTGCAATCAACAGTGTGAGCCAAAGATATGGGGAAGATCCTAAACCTTTGTAAATAATGTAGCCAAATGACCCATGCAAATTAACATTAACATATACTCTATCAGTATTTAAAAATTACTCCATTATTAAAAGAGTCTAGAGCCCCCATTTGCTGTAAATTTTTTGTTGCCTTTTTTTTTTTCCTGATACACAGACAATTGTATTTTGCTATCCTAGTAGAAGTAAAAAGCAAGAGGATTTCTCTTTGAACTCACTTCATTTTGTCAACTGAGCAAAACATGTTTTCCTTTGATATTACATCCTGTTTATATATTTTTTTTTTGTGTTAGACATTGTTATCATTATTTTATTATTGTCAGATTTCTTTCAACCCTTTCTACAGGGAAGGCACTGTATCTTTTTATGATGGCTTATTGTATGATATAATATTGGCCAATGAAGGAGGTTATTACTTTAGGGAAAAAAAAAACAAAAACAAAATGCTTTTCAAACAAAGAGGAGGAAAGAAATTACAAAATAGAGATTCACTTCTTAGACAAAAGATGCAGATTGTCACTTGTAAATGATTGTAGCCTTTGCATGAACTTGCTCATAAACTACAGAAAATCTGAAGTCTTGCAGAAGTCTCTCCATTTGTTAGTCAACATCCATCAGCACTCTAAAATTCAGCTGCTCAAAAGAAAGGCCTATGGCCTATATGAATACCAGAAAACCAAGGGATTCTACTGTTTTTCTATTTTCATATAGTTATCTGTCGCAGTGATATCCCAGTCGTGAGCAGAGCTCCATCGTGACAGGCACTTGCATTGAACAGTGAGATGGTAGGTAGCCCTGGTCCTGAAGAAAACTCGTAACGAAGATATGCTGCAGCGCCGCCTTCCAAAGGTACTGCTCCTGCAGTAGTGGGTAACATGAGCTACAATTTCCTTTCCACTCTTCCATGATCAGACTAAAATACGGGCATCAAATTGATTACTCTTGTATTTAAGAAAACTGAAACCTTCAAAAACAATACCAGGATCTTTTTTCGCTTGGTTTGATTCCTCATTGCTTAAAAGAGCAGAAGTTCTTGGTAAAAACAAATAACACATTCCCAATATAGGGAATTCAGCTATCAAATATACTAAATATTTTTTTTGAATACTTGTAAGTCTGAAAGGTTAAGTGACAAGGTTAAGTGTCTAGTTTTGCACTCTTTTTGCTCCTAGTGAGCGCTGAGGTTTTCCTTAGCGATAGGATTAAATATGGTTCCCAGCTACAAACAGTTGCTTGTCGTTCCCCATAGGTTAGTCTCTATATTTTGAGCTTATCACAGACAAAGAGGAAATAACTTTCTTGGTCTTTGTGAGTCTTTTAAAATGCACACACTTTGGGGAAATCATATTTTCTTGAAGGAAATGAGGCATGACCAATCACACAGAACGTGAGAAAATCCCTTGATAGTTGACCTTTGCCATGTGTAAAAGAAGCTGTTCAGTGGCTGAGGTTTCATGGATTTCATGCATGAAAATCAGATTTTCTGGCCACCAGTGCTGTTCAGTAAATAAATAATCCATCATTGTGTCAAACAGTAGAAACACAAAGATACTGGCATTGCTAACTGAATAGAGGTTTTTAGTTAGCAACTTATGCAAACTCTGCATTTTGTCTTCAGGAGCTGTGCATGTCTTTTTGCGATGTTTAGTTTTCATTACTTGAACTTAGGTTATTCATGTTTAGGATAAGTCTGAATGAAGACTGTGGTAGGGACTATAATACCAGTTTGACCATATATACACAGATGCACATATGCAAAAAAAAAAAAAAAAAAAAAAAAAAAAAAAAAAAGAGAGAGAGAGAGAGAAAGAAAAAAAGAAAAACATATAATACTATTGTATGATCCATGTTAGGAATGCTTTATGGAGACTTTCAGAGGGAGAAATCCTTCTGCACTGCACTATTTCAGAACAGTGTTAGAGGCTTTTCTGAGCTACATTAGAACGACAAAGAGCCACATACTCAGAGCAAACTCATTTAACTGGGTTACCACAGTGCAACCATGCAAATTTGCATTAATGAGATCTGGCAAAGTATCTTTTTCTCATCTCTATTTTATTTTCCAGATCAGCATTTCTGTTTATTGGTCAAACATTGTTCTCACTTACATTTAGGTGATATTCTTCCACTCTCTCTCTGACCATAACTTCCGCTGTCTTTCAATAATGGTTTTTTTTCATTGTTGTTGAAAAAGGAGTGAGAAACTGGGTGTTTAGCATGATGTGACTGTACAAAAGGATTAAAAGTCGCTGTATAGTTATTTCTTTCTTTTTGCTCAATTTTTTGGAAATTTCCTGGAAATTTTCTAAATCAGCTTTATTTTACTTATCTAAAAATTACTTGATCAGTTTCAAGTAATGACTTCTCTCTCACATCTGAATTCTAGAATTCTGATTCTTTATTGTGTGCTATTTTAACTGCCACCATTTAAAAAAAATCAATAAATAGTAATAAAAATAAATCAATATTCTTAGCTACTTAGAACTCTTATCACTATAATAAACAGCTTTCATTTTCCCATTCACCTTATGATTTCTCTGAACTGAGAAGAATGTCATGACTCATAGTGCTTCAGACTACTGGCATTTACTGTTTGGTTTTCAGCTCCTCACCATTCCCACTGCCGATATTTTCTTTTTAAAAAAGTATCCTTTTATTCCCTTCAGGCCATGACAAACTTTACTACTGGTGTCTTCTTGGACTTGGAGTAAAGCAGCTTATTTATCCAGTCTACAATCCCTTTCTACCTATCAAATACAATTGGAAATATACTGTTACAGTCATTTATTCACTGAATAAATTTAATGTACCACAGTATACATTCAACACTCTTTATCAAAAATATCAAGTATGACCTTCTGTTCCATTGAAATGCCGTAATAAAATCACAAACCTGGATATAAACATAAGATAAAATAATACTTTTGAGTATTTTTATTGTTTATTTTTTCTTAAAGCAAATTAAAAATTTTTTAGAGGTACAAAATTTCTTACATCTTATTTAAATTTCACACTAATTTAGCACTCAAATATAAAAAGATATATTAGGCTCCTCTTTAGTACCCATCAGAATGGTAAGAATTTCTTGTGACTCTTATCTATGGATCAAGTTAACAAAATATTCTAACAGAAGAAATCTTGGATTTTTTTGTCATACTCATACACTAAAAAATAATCTTTCTACGGCTTTAAAATGAAAAAGACATGACTATTCAGAAATTTATTGTTGTTGTTTTTCTTTTTTACAATTTATTTATAAGATTTACTATTATTAGAATCTATTTGTGCACAGAACCCCTCTTACCCCACACTCATTCATGCACCCACACATGGAGTATTTTACTGTGATTTATCCATGCTGGTGTGAGCATCAAGACAAAAGTGTTCCTGATACAGTTGGTCTAGGATAAAAAAAATGTCATATGTGTTTATGTTTTAGTTAATTATTCTATTTTTTTAACGTTATTGATCAGATCAAAACCATACATTAGCTCATGCACAGTTTTAGAAGAAAAATTAATGGAAGTCTTGAATAGAAATTGCCATCGTTAAGAAAAAAATCTCTTGCTTGTAGGAAAAAGATGTAGAAAAAAACAAAGACATTTAGTAAAAGCCACATGATGTTAAGCTTATTTCAGAAAGGTCCTGAGTCTGGCACTCAGTAATTTGCTTCCTTTCTTAATTCTAGGAGGTCCATGCTAGTTGCATTTCCCAAATCAAGCCTTTCTACGTGACCAAGACTGTAAATTTGATGGAAAACAATAAAGTATCCGCAGATTCTTCCAGCATAATCTCTGTCTGCTAAAAGAACAGTAATGCAGATCAAGCAGCCCCCTAAGTTGGCTTCTTCTCCTACCAAAATAGGATATTTGCTTCTTTCAGTACCAATCCTGGAGCAGTTCTGGGCATTTCTACAATTACAGAAGTGAGTGGCTGGTTTCACAAAGATGGCTCAGCCTTCCCTAGGGACTTCTTCAGTTTTAAAGAAAACATCTGAGCTGCGCTGTCTGTCCTTTGTAATAAAATTCTGAATAGTGTTTCATCATTATTGGATGGCTTGTTGAGGAAGCTGTTGTTTGATTTTTGTTGTGACTGAAAGTAGCAGTGGGCGTACATTCTTTGAATGTAAACAGTGTAACTTCTGTAATGGGTATGAGGAGTGCGTGCGAGCAAAATAAAGCAAACAATAGGCTCCAGCTCTCGCTCAAAGACAAGATATTGACTTCAAAAGGTATTAGCATAGTACCATGCTATCATAATATAATAAAACAATCTTCTTAAAATTACTTTTCTGATATTTTAATCTGTTGGTGAGATTTCAAGATTTTTTCTGTTCAAATGAAGAATTTACTCTGCTCTATTTAATAGGAAGCAGGAAAAAATCAGTCTATGTTAAGCTACAAAAAGAAAAAGGGCAGTTAATTCCCATTAGCAGCCATAATTTCTCAAAATATTTAACTCAAAATTTCAGCTGCTACCTCAGTAGGGTTTTATATTTAGCAAAGAATTAGTTTTTTTCTTGCAGAAAAAATCTCTTGAGTGATTATATGAGTAAAAGTTGGGTGTAAGGTTGTGTGACCTAAGTTTAGAGGTCTAATTCAGTCATCAAAATCTAAGCTGCTTATGCTAGCCTGTCTTTGTAAATGGTGTAAGAACAGAAATTTAGGAAGAATGCTTCTCTCATATTCTAGACAACTACCTTAGGATGGGTTTAATTCATTCCTGGTTAGGCCATTTTCTTGTATTGATTTGAAAGAGAGTATAGGTTGGCAAGTTTGGTCAGGTGATTATTTTTTGATGTATAGATTAGGATGAAATTAATCCTATCAAAAATTTACAAGGACTAGTCATAGCCAACCCATACTATACCATACTTTGCGTCTGTGTAGGAGTTTTACCTTAGTAGTGTTTCTTCATATAATCCAGTGAATGACAGAAAATAGTTTGGGATTTGTTCTTCATGCACGGGTGATTCATTTAACTACGCATTCAGAAACAGTAGGCAAGGTTTTATAATCAAAGGTGTTTTTTTTTTCCTTTATTCACAGAGGATATCTTAAGTTGTGCAAAGAATGAAATAAATTGAACTAAATCATCTAATACAGCACAGATTTTGTCTCTGCTTTTCTAGTATTATTGGACCAATACTCAAAGTCAAGAGATGCTACATTTGCTGGAAAATATAGAAAAAAATATAGTAGTATACTGTTAGAAATGACATATACATGTGGTTTAGGTTGTGCTTTCAGTGTCTTTTATTAACGAAAATAACTGATTTAGGAGAATAGGCATCCTACACTACCTTTATAACCCAGGGAGATAGATGCCTCTCTTTGACAATGTCTTTCCGTCTATTAGCTAAGAAAGGGGAACAAGAGCAATTAAAACCCTAAGTTAGGCAGTTTAAGATGGTCCTTAAAGCTGAATGAAATCAATCCAGGCTCCAGACCACTGTCAGGCTACAGCTAGCCATGAGGGTGAAGAGAAATGAACTGTTTTCACCTCTTCTGGAGCCCAGTTCTTTACCTCGAGGTGTCCATATGGCTCCTGTTACCATTTTGCCCGCAGTACTATGGCCTTACTGCTCCTCTATCCCAAAACTCAATGCTCCTCTCATTCGGTATCAGGGGTCTATCTCTTGCTCTGCAAGTATTCAGGGATATTTGGCAAGAATCAGGGATGACTCTGTCTCTCCCTGTCACTCTTTGATACTCCCTCCAGTGGACTGGAAGATTTTGGAGAGGCAACGCCAGTCCTCCAGTGCATTTACCATCTCCAGCTGGGTCCTCACTCAACAGCCGTGAGGAAGGTCTCAGTGGAAGGGCTGATGGAGATGGAGTGCTGAGAGGCTGCTGCTGATAGAAACGCGGCTCGCTTTGAGACTAGTCTTTCCTTCATCTCCTACAAATCAGGAGCATCCTGAAGCGGCATCCTCCCCATCCTTGCAGAAAAATAAAGAATTCAACCCATTCCTCCCACTTCCTTCCTCTACAGGTCTATTAAAGACAGTAAATCTTTTCTTTTTCTTTTCTTTTCTTTTTTTTTTTTTTTTGTCAATAGTTCACATTTATTTTGTTTTACAAAAATATAGCAATGACTATGGAAGAAAATTGGGGCATCACAGCTGAGATATTGTTTTGAAAACTCTAAAATTTAAGAAAGTATAAAAGTGCTAGGATATTGTCTGATTTAAATGATCTATCTGCTTTTTGTGAATGTTGGTCAAATAGTATATTTAGGTAAAATAATGTTATTCTATTTCTTTGCGTGTTGAGTTTGACAGAAAGACAAGTAAGGCATTTATTATAAAATATTGCTGAAGGGAGATGTCTCGCCTTTACCAATTGTTACTAAAAACTAGTACAGAGAGTAGGAGAAAAGCACTGACAAATTCTTAAAGTCATTTTCAATTAAGATAATAGAATTCAAAATTCAAATTCAGATTATATTTTATACAGAAATCAGTTTGGAATACCTTTGTAATAGATAAAGCAGTTAGTAGATATAAACAACTGGAGAATAGAATAATTTTGCTAAGTAGTTCTGCAAGATAAAAGAACTAGATCTTTTTAGACATTTTTTGTGGATCCCATTCTGGACCAATAAAGGTTTACTTGATGCACAAGCATTGTAATATGGATCTAAAATGTTAAGAAAGAGAGAGAGAGAGAGAGAGAGAGAAAAGGTTAATATAATACAGATATCCCTATATTTCTTGGGGCACAGCAGTATAGATGGAACATTGCCAATATATGCCATTTTGTGAGCATTTCTGCTGCAATTGAAATATAATTCAGGTAAATAAATATTTCATTCCCAGGAATGTTAAGAGATGAACAATTATTCACATAACCACATTAAGATCCCTTGGAGCAATTCAGAGAGCAGACACCACCGTGCTACACTAATAAAGCCCTCATTTTAAAGGAGAGCTTTAGGAATTTCCTGTAGTCTGACTGCACGGGAATGCTGAGGAAATCTTTGATGAAGTCTGGGCAGGAAATCCCCTTTGTAAATGCCTATGTGAAAGGTTTAGACAAACCCTAAAGAGTTTTAGAGGCTCTAGATTCAGAATTTGGCTCAGTGAGGAGGGAGAAGCAGCCTCAGCGAGAGCCTGGACGTTTCCTGAGAGCAGATCTGCCCTTCTTGATTCCTTCTTTTGGGGACGAGAAAGAGGAGGCAGTCTTGTTTTTTTTCTCTCCTGCACACTGTCTGATATCAACATTCAGTCAAAATTTTAGCTGTTCCGATTCCTCTCATCAGATAGCTGAGAAGGCAGGTTGTGTTTATCCCCACCCAAGGAAGTATATTTAAATAGTGACAATCTCTAAGCTTATTGACGTCTAATAAAACACTTTTTTTTTTTTTTTTTTTTTTTTGAGGATGGAGAGTTTCAATGTATCTCGGTTGATTTATTGTAAAGAAATGGAAGTAGTTCCCCTCTGAACCAACAGCCAGCTCAGACTTTGCTGTAAACCTCAAGACTCAAAGAGTATTAGGGCACAGAACACCTGAAAACAGTAAATATAAAACATATCTGAGAACAACATTCTTATACATAACGTCACAAATATATCATATCAAAATGCTTTTTGAGACCATACTGGATGTCCAGAAACAAAATTCCCCTTCTGAGAGGATAATACATTGGTATTAGTACTGGCTCACAAAAATGTATAACTTATTTTCAATCCAACAGTTTTAGTCCAGAAAAACTTTGAATGTCCTTACCAGATCATACCTTTTCGTTCTTGAACTGATGTCATTTTGAAATAAAATTACTCTATTGTGAGAGAAAGAATTTTCCTGTAATAGAGAATTTACAAGCTATTTTTAAAGTACTAAGGAAGTTACGACATCATATCAAGATAAGCACAGTCATTTTGAGGTGATGAGAAGTGATGAAATTCATGTTTCTTTGTATAACTCCTCTTATTTATTATTTAGATAGCATGTATATATATATGTGAAGTTCTGCACATAATAGAGGTAGACCTAGTATTCATGTAAGTAGAGTTTTCATTCAGTTCCATTGCAAAAGCTGTTTAAAATTTAAGTGACACATGTACCAACACATTCTTTCATGACAGCCGTCATGTAACAAGATAGTATCTTTAAAAAGTTGTGACTCAAGTCCAACAATTTCTCACAGTAGATAAGGCAACAGTCACTTCATAATGTAGGTGGGATTTGAAATGAAAAGTTTTTTTTTTTTTTTTTTTCAAAAACTCTTGTGTGATTTCATAATGCACCAAAAGAAGTTAAAAAATCCACAGATAAAAAGGTTTCAGTGCACACAGTTCCAGTATCCTTGAGATTTAGGGACCGAGACTGATAGGCCAGAAGAAAACACTTTGAAATGAATCCAGTGTCACATTATTGAGAACTCTAGCTGCAAAGATTAACTTTTTATTTTTTACTGGTTTACTCTGCAGTGATTTACAAAGCTCCAAATGCCCACAAATCTACTAAGCCAGGCCATTTAAAGAATCTAAATAAGCTTGCATGGTTTTAAGCTTTCTGACTTTGAATATTAGCTTTGAAGCTGTGCCAAAAACTGACTGCAGCAGGGCTGCTTCAGAACTGAATTCCTGACACTGGAATTAGTGTTGGGTGTGTGGCATGCTTAATGATAATCTTGACCACGCTTGCTGTGGACAGCCATCACTCACGGTGCCTCTGAGTCAATAATTCTCCCAAGATAAGATGTGGAGCATCTTGGCTTCTTTCATTTTTAAGCACTGGTGTTTTGGACACTGGCCATTCCGCAAAGACAGCTTGCCTGATGACACATGGCATTTTTCCACAGGATAGAAAGATTGCTTCCACATTCCCTTAGGTGGCCTGCCGAGGAAACGCATAAGAAGAGCCCCAGAAAAAAAAACGTTAAAAGTTAAAATATCCTTTCACCAGCCTCAGATAAAGGCTATAACTTTTACCACTAAGTGCATTTTCAAGTTTCTTATATTAGTAATTTTGTCATGGCGTCAGTGTTTTATTTATCAAAAAGCTTAATATTTATATCAATGTGAATAGTTACATGGCAATCTATTTCCTGTGTTTGTAACAATATACACCTAATATACACCTATGAGTATGTCATACTCATTTTCTTTTTATTTGTCATACTCTTTACTGAAGAGAATACGTACTTTTCGCTAGTGAAAGCTTTTGAAGCAGCACATTATTTCAGAGGTAAACAGAAAATCACGTGCCAATAGACTTCTTTTTTCTGACACATACACACATGCACATAAGTCAACGTCCTCCTAACAGAAAATTCCTATCCTGCACTCAGAGAAGTAAACAACAGCATCTTCATCAAATTTAGTGGTGCAGAATCAAGCTCTGAGTTCCCAGAGAAGAAATATGTCTTTCACGCAAATGTTAGTCGCTGGAAAAGAACAAATAATTCATTTGAAATATTGAACCCTTAAAAGGCGTTCTTCTTCCTGGCTACATGATTTCATTTAACTTTTACGACACAATTAGTCATCCTATCGTGATGCAGCACACAGTGAGCGAGCACAACAGGCATTTCAGATAAGCGTTGCCTCGCGATGCAGATGTTGGCAATGGTTTCGGAATACGTTCCGGCTCGGACATGGGAGTAGCACGTACAAATAAGGCAAATATCAACACTTGTAGTCTACACATTCTGAATGAGCCTGCTCATGAAATTTCCTGCATCTCAGATGATATTCCGGTGCTGTCTTTAGAAAGAATAAAGTTAAAAAAAAGTAAATGTTAAACCTGTCACAAATCTCATGTTTCGAAGACCTTTAGCAATTATGTTTCTAAGTTTCCAGATCAATGACCAGAATCGCTGAAAGCTGTTTGTTGGAATTTGTTTACCACTGCTTTATACCTTGTGAAATTATTTCTACTCGTAAGAGGAGTGAAAAATACAGCACATGAAATAAATGAACTTTGCAAAAGAATATTAATCTATAAAGGTCTGTGATATTTTTAGCTATCAAAGTTTACATAATTTTAGTGTTTACTCTATGCTTTATATTTTAATCATGAGAAAAACTGAAAGCAATTCAGTTTTGTAATGTATATGAAAAAGGTGAGAATTTTTCAGATTCTCCTTGAACAATAACAGTCACATTTTCATTTTGTCTATTGAATAGTTGTGAAAAGATTATTTCTTTGATAATAATAGCCTCTAAAAATATAATAATATATATAATTCAATAATACATAATAATATATAAAATACATGTAATACCTGTATATATAATAATATAATAGTATAACAAAGCATATAAAAAATCTCAGACTATTCAAACATATATGCACATATGTTTTTATATGTATGTGCTTATATGTATATACATTTATATATATTTATATTCATATGTATGCTTCATGGTCTGAGATTTGCTGGCAAAGGATGTTACATAATTTACTTAAAACATTTATATTTTTATTACTCACACATTTATGAATTAATTATGATAAAGGAGGTGCATACATTAGATATTCCATGTTTGGCTCAAAGAAAACAAAGAAATTATAGATTTTTTTTCTTAAGGTAAGATAATAAGTGTGTAAAATCTATCCTCTGTTTCCCTAAAGCTATTCCATTCATGTCATGAGTTTACATCAAGATGTATGTGTATGTTTCCAAGGATAAAATAGTCTGCATTTTAGAACATTCATGTGCTTTCACTAGTTCCCTGAAAGAAACATGGCAGACGGAAAGAAAACTGCTCTAAAGTGCATATACATTGTCTGTTTATAGAACATGGCAATATTTTAAAATTTAAATTAAATTAAAGCTTCCTATAACATTTATTCAGTTCACTTCAAAGTCTTTAGTTAGGCATATTCTTCATAGTCTTCAGCTAGGTATATTGCAGCAAAATATTTAAGTGTCTCAATTAAGAATGATTTTGCTTTCAGTAGTCCACTTGAAGGAAGGAAATAGAATTATATTGACTAGAAGAGCATATTGTTTACAACTATAAATCTCACACTTCATGTTTATATTATAATATAGATATAGACATTCTAAAAATGATTCTGATTTAATTTGTTTTGTGTTCCTAATTTGCATGATTTTCTTCCTTGAGTATATAAATCAATATTTTTGAACAAGACATTGGTTAACAAAATTATGTTAAAAAATTGTTTCAAATTCATATGGAGTCAGAAAATAAATATATTCCAGAGACACATAGTTATACAGGTAGAGTAAATAAGTAGCCACTTAAACAAATACTTTGCCACCCTCTTTTCTCTCATTTGCCTGTAAACAGTTTTTCTTTTTCTCTTAATAACATTTGATCGAAAATTAAACCAATAAATTCTAAAGTAAAGGGAGAGGGGCTTCTATTTTAGAAAAAATATTCTTATTAATCATGCCCGCAGGTCTGTCAGCATTTATTTTAAAAATAAAGAGGATGTGTCTTTTTCATTGTTAATGCTATGCCAGTGTAACACCATTAGTCTCAAAAGAGTTACTCCTGGGGAGAAATCTTGGCTCCTCTGAAGTCTCAACTCCCACTGACTTCGTTGCAATCAAGAGATTACCACTGATTTATAGCAGTGTGAGCTGAAACTCAGGCTTCAAGATATTGTCTGAAATTTGACAAACCGAAACCAAGCAGCTTCACTCAAGCTACAAACAAATCTGCTCTTTTGAGTCCCACATTGATATTCCAAATGCCGATCAGCTTGTCCACTGCCATTTACAGACTCTGGTGTACCTTATTTCAAAAAAAATTGGCCATTAGAAGGTGGAATAAGCACACTGAGAATTCAGCCAGCTTCTTTCTTTGTGAGAGTAATGCAGTGAATTCATGTCATCTTCCTGAAAGAAATGGAAGGGGAAAGACGTTTGAATTATCAGTTACTATAGATTTGAAATCTGAGTCTGGTCCCTCTGCATGTGTGAACTGGTTTTGTGGAGTTCACCCCTTTTCTCCACTTGGGGAGTTACCATCATAAAATAGCTGGAGAAAAAAAAATATACATACATATATATTACTGACTGCAGAACAGATGCATTTTTCAGTGAAATGATGAATTTATTTTTATTTACATAAAATTTTATATATATATATAATATAATTGCAAGTATAAATATGTAAATATATCTGTGTGCATTCATATGTTTACACACTGCTAAATGCAAGAAAAGTTTGCTAAGAAAGTTGATAGCTAAGGAAAAGTTATTTCTTCAGATTTGTTTGACCTATTTTGTAGCATCTCAGGTAAGAATTTCTTCCTCCATACATTATTTCATCTTCTGTTTGTAACATGACGTTTGTATCATAGTGGGCAGGATTTCAGTATTCTAACTTTAAAGTCTGAAATACTTAAAATACTTAGGCTTCCTGGGGCCACAATTCTATATTCAAAAAAAAAAAAAAAAAAAAAAAAAAAAAATTCTTCTTAGATGATTATTTGGAAATCTCTTTACTTTGTGTTTGTACGGAGTTTTTTACAGTAGTGTCCTGATTTCTATACACTGCAGCAATACAAATAAAAATAATGATTTGTCTCAGAAGAGATCTTTGCCATTTTTGAAAGAGTATATGTATACGTAAGGTAAACTTCATCTAGTCTGAGGGTCTTTGCTTCAGTAAATCTGCAGAGTCTACTGGAATTGGTATTTGGGAATGGAAATTGCTGTACAAGTGCTAAATATTTACTTGGTCAATAGCTATGGAACTATGTCAGAAAGAAGCTATGTATCTCTGTTTTTCTAGTAGTAAAGTTAAAGTCAGATTATGTTATACTTAGGCCCAGAGAGCTTATATTTCTGTCGTACTCACATATTGCATCAGAAAACACCTACAACTCTATTTGCTGTAATACAGTTTATTATCAGAGTCTCTAAGAACAAAGTTTCTCATTGCAGCAAGAAAAATCCTTGACAGAATTCATCTCAAAAACAAAGCAAATATTCATAAAAAATCCTCCAAACTACTTTCATGATTTTAGGTGCCTGACATTATTTTTATTTTTGTCTGAAATTGGTAACACAGTGATAGATAGAAGGAGCAAAATGAAGGATAAGTCCCACATTTGCTCTTTCAAACTTCCAGCTAGATAGATTACCTGAATCTCTTGCTTCTTAATACTTTCCACAGGCTTTGAAACAGCTGAAAGTAAATCAGACATCAAGCACTAACCTTTACCTTCCCAGAGATACAGACCTATGAAAAATTCAGTTTTGTTTGGGACCCAAGAGCCAACTGTACTAGAAATTACTCCCATTCCTGTATTATTAGTAAAAGCCATGGCTGTGCGGACAGACAAAAGCTTTCTATCAAAGCCAATAAAAAGTAGCTAATCTGCTTTCAAGTTTTAGACTAAATCCCCTTGAGATTCTGTAGCTCTTGAAAGGTTTTTTATTTTTTTTTTTAAGTATGTTTAAAACTGAAAAAATATATATATCATAGACTGCGAGGTATGGAGCACTTTGCAGTTCTCTTTTAATGCGTGTGTTTAATTGATTTTTTGTTGTTGTTGCAAATGGAGATTTTTCTCTCGACAACAGCTGCTGCGTTTTTTGGAGGGTCTGGTAAGCATCAGTGCTCCAAATGAGCCTGAGTCCCAGGAGGAGGAAGCAGGGGATCAGAAAGAGCGTTGTGTCTCTTTTGTCACTATTCTGTTAGCAGCCTTGAGTTAATGTATGCCTGCCTCTCAGGCAAGAAAAGCTCGACAACTTGTCCTTGTTTGAAACGATAATACAGTGCTGGCTCAATTTCGTTAAAATCAATCTGCTCAGCTGTGGAAACAGACACGTTTTTTTTCTGTTGTGTTATATATGCAATGGGCTATCACTGTACGCCCAGTACTTCAGTGATGGGATTTTAAATGTCAGGAAATAAATGAAAATATCAACAGTTTGGCAACAGGAAGATTTCTATTTAATGTGAACCTGACTTTGTGAGGGTCTTTTTGTGAGCTTCTCCCTAAAGCTTAATCAGGGAAGATTAATTTTAAATTGAAAAAATGACAGTAGATTTGAGCTTGCCTGTGTGGTGTATTTCACTGAGGAAGAACCAGAAAATTGTGAGTCTCCTGTTATGGATGCAGTGAGCCAGATTAAATCTGGTTCACACTTAAATTTGTGTACCTCTTAATGAGAAATATGAGTTTCCTGAGTAATTTAAAGTTGTGAAATATTTACTAATTTTTAAGGAGATATTTTATAAAGCTTCCTTTTTGAAACATTGCCCAGTTCGCCCTGTTTACTCTCTGTCTTCCTGTCTCTCTCATACACACATGAACACTCTTACTCATACACTCTTAAACAAAGTAAACTTGCTATGGGCCTCTTTCATGATTAAATTGAGCTTATCCAAGAGTTTCTGCTGAAATAGACCAGCTCCTCATCTGCAGCCCTATCTCCTGACTCCCTAACTTAAGGCAGCATCTCTGCAAAAAGCAAAGCCAGCTTTTGTATTGTTTCTAATAAAAATAAACATTTAGGTAATGCTCCTGTTTTCTGTGTGAAATCTGAGAAAAGTAGAGCAAACATGGGGTATGGAGGGTTTTGTGATGATACTGATGGGGAAAGAAGGGAATAAAGGATATCCAGGACATTTATGAATGATTTTTAGCAAAGTTTTAGAAAAAATGAAAGGTTAGTAGTCTGAATGAAATGCAACCATGAAGTAAGGTAAATGGCAATATAAGGCCACTCATATGGAAAGGAATCCTCCTATAGAAAGAACTTTGCTTCTGCTCTTGTTTCCACTGAAGTGTAAGGGAAAATTTGAAAATATCTATCACCTTCGGGGAAAATAAAAGAAGACCTGCAAACATCTGTGAAGAAATCCCAGTCTCAGATGAAAAAAAAATGACATTGTTAAAACTTCCATTCAACTAACAAATTATTTCTTTGCCTCACTGGTCTTCCTGGGAACGATGGTCTAGCAACCCCAACCCTCACCGCTTGTGCATGTATTTGTGTATATATTAGTGTGTGTGTGTGTGTGTGTGTGTGTGTGTGTGTGTGTATACATACTTGTGAATAAATGCATTCAAAGATACAAATGTCAGCGAGAAGTACAAGCCAGCAACTCTGAAATCAAATTCAACCCAGACATTCCCGTGTTAATTGTTAATTCAAAGTCTGAAGCAAATCCATTGTAATATTCCCTTCAGCCATCAGCATTCTCACTCCATTCTAATACAGAGCAGTGAAGGTCAGTTTTGATAGATTCTTAGCGTGTTTTGAAAAAGATTAATGCTTGGCAAAGAACTCTGTATGAAATGTTTCCCTTCAAACAACATCTTAAGTTCACTGATTCAGCGTAAAACATGAGATTGTATCATAAAGGTCACAGTTAACACTGTATTTGGCTGCTGGGTCCCTGGTTTAATATAAGCTGAATTAGATCCCATTTTTTCCCTATTACGGAAATTTAACACTAGCCACCAGTTAAGCAAGAAGTTTCTTCACTTGCTACTCAGACACAGACAAGAATTAGATTCCTAAGGAGGTGCTTTACATCAGCCAGTCTACTTATAAGGAATTGCTTTATTTCATCCATCAGATGTGCTAAAAAGTATGATGTAACTTAAGTTCAACAAGGGCTAAGCATCTGGCTGCGGGGTAATTGGGGGCACCTCTCTCCTTTGGGATACAGAGTCTTGAACTCTTTCCTGGAGTTAGGCTCTGCAGCCCATTCAGTTCAGATCGAGAAGCAGAGACTCTTTTTAAACAAAGCTTTCTAGTTCAAGATCTTTCTTTTGTTCTGCAAATGACTGAGGCTATCAGCAAGCAAATCCCTTGCTGATAGCCTGGGTGTGAGTTGCAGTGTGAATTTCATTTTAGCTAATTAGACAATTTAAAGTGAGACATTCAAATCTGAACTAACCTATCTATCTTTCCTTTGTAGACGGTAGAAAGAGGATGGGGGCTGCATCTGATTGCTGTTCTTGGGGACAGCTGCTCCATGAGGTGTTTTGGGATATGTCTATGGATTATAAAGGTGGTGTAGGGTGACTACTTAAGTCTTGGAAGTATAACTTTTAGTTGCCTAATTAGGACAGATGAATCCCACCCAAGTTTCTAACTTCAGTGATAAAGTACCCTGACAGAATGAGTCTATTCTTAGCCTCTCCTATGGAAGCTGAAAAAAACAAATTGCAGTATTCCTTCTTGGAGAGGAGAAGGGGGGGGGAAGGAAAGGAAAAGAAAGGAAAGGAAAGGAAAGGAAAGGAAAGGAAAGGAAAGGAAAGGAAAGGAAAGGAAAGGAAAGGAAAGGAAAGGAAAGGAAAGGAAAGGAAAGGAAAGGAAAGGAAAGGAAAGGAAAGGAAAGGAGAGGAAAGGAGAGGAAAGGAGAGGAGAGGAAAGGAAAGGAAAGGAAAGGAGAGGAGAGGAGAGGAGAGGAGAGGAGAGGAGAGGAGAGGAGAGGAGAGGAGAGGAGAGGAGAGGAGAGGAGAGGAGAGATTTCCTTACCAGCTGATTAAGTCATGGAAAGCTGGAGTGTCAAACTAGTACTTGTTCTAATGAATATGTATGTCAGGAAGAATAACATGAGCAGGAAACAGTGACAAAGGCTCACTTCACTATATCTAGGAGCCCAGGATGCTTAAGACTGTGGAAGCCTGCAAATCAAATTCAATGACGAAGAAAAGATGTTCTAACCACTAGGCTTAATGGTAAAAGGTACACTTCCTCCTCAATATTCGTGGATGGATTAGGCCCTACAGGTGCGAGCATAGGAGAATGTTTAATTTTTTCAAGTCCCGCTGAAAAGATCTAAATCAGACATCAACCACCACTACACTCTCAAAAATTTAAAGCTTCTTCCAATATTCGAGGCAGAAATTAAAATGTTTATCCTTGAGAAATTTATGCTGCTAAGACATTTCAGAGTTCTCAGGATGATATTGTACCTTTGAAAATCTATCACTGTGGAGGTTTTGGGTGGAAGGAAGGTATGCGATAAAATAGTTGGACACCAAGGTCTTCAAGAACCACCTAGTCTTGTTCCATTTCAGCAAAATGCTCTATTGTAAAGGAACTGCAATAAAAGTTTAGCACAGTGGGAGAGATGGGAATAAATTTTGCTCGTCTTTTACATTCTGTATGTAGAGCTCTCCCAGAGGGCGAAAATAGTGTACCTACTCTTAACAAAAAACTAAATAACTATTTCTTATTATTAATAGGGCAAACATACTGTTTTTTCTATCTTTTCCACTGCTGTCAGCACTGAGAGATCTAAAGGAAGGGTTCATCTTGCCAAACTATGGTCTCTAAGCATCAAGGATCTAGCCAGAGCTTTTCAAACAGATGTGTTCTGTAGTCAATGGAGAGAGAAGCTCCTCCAGAGAGTGATTCATCTAGCTAGCTACTCACTTCATCTTCAGATAGATGTCTAACTGAGATGGATAAATCACCCTCTAGAGAGGCTTATCGCTTCCTACTAAAATACAGAGGCAGCCTAGATGATGAGCTGAGCTTACAAGGCTAAACTTCTGAGTGGCTAAGGCCGGGCAAGATGAAATCCACTCAGCCTCTCCAGCACTCATTCAGTCTCTCTGCAAAGGCAGATCTTCACCTTGGCTGGGTTTCTTCAATGATGTTGTTTCTTGTTGTTGAGAGGAAGATGGAGAAAGTGATTACAATAGTGGTTTTTGGTTTCGTTTTAGAAAATACAAGTAAATAACTGTTTTGATAACTTTTTTCTCCTTCATTCCTTGTTTTATGCATAAGAACTTGTCTTGACAATTGCTCAACTCTATCCTCTGATGTGAGATGTAGTAACCTTCTCAACTTTCCCTATATAATTCATGTGTCTCTGAAAGGCTACATCTAGACTACAGAATGCTTGACTGCTTCCACATTTCTATAAAGCCAAAAAATGCTATAATCGACTGAGAAGGTCACCTTCTTAGAGAAACCATTAAAAATCCAACAGGCAGATAGTATGCTAACAAAGGCATAATAAAAATGGATTAATGTCAACACACAGATCTTGAGTGTGTATGTCCACAATAATGAGAACTGAAAAAGTGAAATCATGAATCCATGTCTAAACGACTTTTCCACTTACTGTTGCAGAAAACATAAATTATACACTTTGCAACCATCTGTAATGTCAGTACCAGCAGCTGCTCCCAATTTACTGTATAGTATTATTGTACATATTATTTGCTTTGGAAATTACTTGCAGTTTCTAGAACTATATCTTTACTGTTTGATTTTTTTAATGCACTCCAAAAATTTACAAAGTTATAGCCCCTTAGCAGGAATGAAGCTACACAAACAAGGTTGTTGTAGTAGTGTTTTGCTTTTTACCATCTTCCACCAATATTTATTTCATCTGCTAAGTACATTGAAGTGGTGTTTGAGTACGTGTACATGTGTTTATGTATATGCTGGCATATGCTTACACAGTTTGCTTTCCAGATATTTGTCAAAACTGGTCACTAATCATTGCTGTTAGTCAGGCATCACATCATTTAGATATCTTTTCCACTTAGGCCAATTTCCTGATAACGGAAAAGAGAGAGCCAAAAAGAATGAAAATACTGAAGAGAGTAGATGTAAACTTGTCTAGAAGACATTACCTCAGGGAAAGTAGAGGAGGAAGGAAGAAATAATTACATTGCAAAAAAGTTCCAGTGATTTAAATTACATACTTCCTAAAAGTTTAAAGAAATAGAACTGTTAGGAGTCTTTTAGACATCAGCCATGTTCCTATGTAGGGCTTTATGGGGATGAACCAGGCTAGTACAAAGGTTAGAAATATGTTCTGTCCTGTTTTCTGGCTGTCATTAAGGAACATGTTTAAGACTTCTTACTGAAATGTTATGTTACTCATTTAATATGTAGAGGATAATAAAAAATTATCTTTACTTTAAATTGTTATCATTTTATTCCATTCTTGATCAAGGACCACCACGCTCGCATTGTCTGACATTAAAATAGTTGATGGTCTAGATAAATATTTGAGTTTTTGTCTGGTACATACCAAGAATATTCATTAGAAACATATTTCACGTACAGTGTCAGCCTTATCAGATCTTTGTGGCTCTGTGGATCCTTAGATGCTCCAGACTGTTAAATATCAGACCTTTGCATTCTTTCATTTTATAGTCATCAAGAAATGTTTTGTAAAAAGATATCATAATAGATGAGGGAACCTCAAAAGGTCTGTCTCACTAAACTTTTAGAAAGTTCGCAATTTAAATAACTGGAACCTTTGTGTAGTGTAATAATTTCTTCTTTTCTGTTTTACTGTCTTGAAGTAACTTTCTCCATGGAAATCTGGTCATATTTTTTGTTATAAATTTTCTTTTCTCTTTCTCTTTCTTTTTCTCTTTCTCTTAGCTGTGCTCTCTCTCTCTCTTTTTCTGAATGAGCAACTTTTGAGTTAGTTCTCAGCTACTCATATAATCTTTCCTAAATGGAAAGCTTCATAAAAATGAAGTGTTTTGGTGAGTCAGTACTTGCAGTCACCATCCTCAGAAAGTTGTGAGGTGGGGTTTTTGTTTTTCTGTTTTGTTTGCTTGTTTGTTTTTCTTTTCAATAGACCAAGGCTTCCTGGGAACACAAGATCCACTGATTTCCAGCTGTATTCTGAAGTTTCTTAAGCAGTTTTAGAAACATTCTTTCTTGTCTCTAGGGTTTCCAATACAATAAATTTTACAAACAGTGAATCTGTTTACAAAAATATTAAACCACATGCAGAGATAAGTGTTCAATGTTTCTCTTAAAACAAACTGGAAAGATAACAACAGCAATTTGGGGAAAAAAAAGAAAAAAGAGGACTAATTTTATCTTGAAGACAATTGGAAGCCTTTTGCCCTTCCCTGAATGTCAATGATTTCAAATGTCATTGTTTTTTTGGGAAAAAAAAAAAAAAAAAAAAAAAAAGTTGACCTAACTGCCACTTCTGTACAGATTTCTGCAAATCATGATATGTGATTCATGCATCATGCCCAACAGTAAAAGAGGAAATAAAAAAGACAGAAGTGTAAAACCTGAAAGAAATGCTTAGTTGACAATTTTGTTGATGATTCATGTGATAGAGAATAGGTCTTTGTTTTGATAGGATGGAAAGGTGATAAAAAACAACAGTCTTAAAATTATTCTCAATTGGTGTAAAATATGCAAAGAAAAAAACTAAATACCAGAAATATCAGCATCCAAATAGAACTAGAGAAAAATAAAGTAAAATAGAAGTTCCTTTATAAATTTTTGAATATTAATACATTACTCTAAACTGTGAAAAGTGTAAGTACTAAGGATTAGACTGACTCTTGAAAGTTCTCTCTGTCCTTCTGCCCCTGTCCTCCTGCTGACCCTCTGCAAGCCGCTTCATTTATACTGCTGTGTGCTCCCCATCTGTGAAACAGAGATAATGATATTTAGAGAAGAAATCTGCAGTCAGAGCACTTTAGCTGCTGATCTCACTGTATGGAGGATCCCCAAGCAGCTAGTGATTAAAACTGTGAGAACATATTTCTGTTAATGACACCACCACAGTAAAATTAAACTCATCTCCTGCACTTAAAGATCCTGTGTATGTCCCTTTTTGCAAGAGGTGTTAACAGCAGAGTCCTAGCTATAGTCTTTGTTTATTGCCATCTGAAATCCACTTACAGCTGAATATAGTCTTTATTTCCTGCCTGAAACTCTTGTGTCAGGGCAGGATGTGATATTAAACCATCATCATGTTCCATTCACAAGAAAGTAGTGTTGGCATTTCTTTTGTGTGTGCATGTGGGTATGCGTGTGCACACATGTGCAGCCAGTTCCTCGCTTCTTTACAACTTACTTAGTCACTTCTATTTGTGTAAGGTGAAAGCAGAGCAGAGCAAAGTTGCTTTGACAAAATTCCTTACTTGCTTTATACAGGTGGAAACAATTCTATGTGAGGCAAGACAAAGGCAACATCAGACCAACAGACTGTGAAGTGTTTCATGGTGTCAGACACTGTATAAGGTTACTATATGAACAGTGCAGCACACGTAATCGTGCGTTTGTTTCCAGGACCCTTTTTTTAAGTCTTTATATTTCTAGAAGTGTGCTGACTGCAAAACTCTGCCATACTGTGTCTGAGTGAAGCCACTCCAAAAGAAAATAGACATATTCCAAGGTATCTGAGATACTTCACACTTGTGGGTTTTTTTTTTTTTTTTTTTTTTTTGCAGGTTTTATGAAACTTAATCTAACCCCCAAATTATAAAAGGTATATTGATGTGAATTACAAGGAAAAATTCTGTACTGTGAGGGTGACAGAGCACTGGAACAGGTTGCCCAGAGAGGTTGTGGAGTCTTCTTCTCTGGAGACAGTCAAAACCTGCCTGGATGCAATCTTGCCTAACATGTTTTAGATGAGCCTGCTTGAGCAGGGGTGTTGGAATAGACAAACTACAGGGGTCCTTCCAACCTCAACATTCTGTGATTCTGTGAATTAGCTCTATTGTTTCACATGCTAAAATGTAGAAATGTTCTAAAGAAACTGATAGCTTTAAAAGGGACAATTACAAAATGTGCTAACCTTTTAAATCCCTAACTTATCAACTACTGCTCTGAGATCTTTTACATCACACTTTGAAGTACTGTCTCCTAGAAATGCCCAAAGAATCAAGGGAAGAGTAAAAAGAGATACTTATATAGATTTGAAAATTAATCATGAAGAAAATTCCCATATTCTTGATGACTGAGCTAATTATCAGTATGTGAAATAAAAGATGACAAGATGGAAAAAGCTACATCAGAGACAGTGTCACAGTACATTGCTTAGCTAAGCAGAAGCCTCATTTTCATGGAGCAGTAAACATTAGCATATTTTTTCTTTAATAATTCTAAAGCACAAGAAAGTTTTTAGTAATTAACATCGTATATGCCTTTTCCTTCAGTCGTCAAATGCTCTTTGTAAAAGGTAAGTAGTGTAGTGATTAAAGCATTGAATACTGTACTACAACATATTGTAAGATTTTTTTTTTTCCATTTTTTGGTAGGAGTGTTGTAACATCTGGTTGCCATAGAGGTTCCAACTGCTCCTACCTAAAAGGTTCATTAGACTGAATTTGAATTAGTAACTTTCAGTAGAGAATGCTTACAAGCTCAAAATTAAATATATTTCAACCTTAATTTAAATTCTCTGTAACTGATTTTCTTGCTAAAAGCTTCTTCAGCCTTTTTACCCTGTGTCTTAAAAGTTATTCTGGAAAAGCCTCTATCCTCTTCCTCAGCTCTCAGTTAGCCACCAGTGACATCCTTAAAATCCATTTACCACCACCTAACTCCATAAGTGTCCGCACACACAAAGGTGCTGAGGCATGATCCCCTCAGCAGTTAATTAATTGCTTAAAGCTCTTGTTCAAACTAAAATTCCAGGGATTTTCAAACTGTTTCAAGAGAAAAGCTTTTTTACTAAAGGCACAGGGTACTTTAGTTTCAGAGCACACCTAGAAAAGAAGTTGATGGAATATACTTGAATCTATACGCTGTACGAGTGGTTACCAGACAATATAGCACATTTTTTCTCTCTCCTCCAATAATGTATCTATATATGATGGAACAGCTCCTTTAGAAGATTTGGAGAGAGATAAATTTTCAGATTCCGGTTTGTTTTTTGCTTTCCCTGTTCTCAAAGGAAAGAGACTAGAAGACATACCCTGCCTTAACAAGGAACTTCAGACAGGATCTTAATTCCAGATTAATATCACAGCTCAAAAACCCAAAGAGGGAAGGTATGTGTTATTTCAGAGATTCTTATTTATCTCTGGTTACTTTTATCAAGTAACTCCCATCCTTTCCTCTGCATATCAATCATAATTAGTTTAAATAGAGTCTTGCTTATTTAGTTAGTTTCTAAGAATCCCTTTCTCAGACATCTGAATCTCCTAATCTGGAGTTATCTGAATTAGGCAAGCATTACTGCAGTGAATATATTGGAGGATCTGACCCTTAAATTATGAGCTCAAAATAAACAAAACCCTCCACAAGAACTCTTCTCACCTAAAACCAGGAAAATAGGTAGAAAAGGACACCCTTGGGTTCTCCACCCTCAAGCTGTTTTAAGTAGAGTGAATACCTCTAGATTTTACATATCCTTTGCATATGTACTACTGAGAGGAATTCATCCTCACTCCAAATCCAGTAGTTGGGCTAATGCACTAGGAAGCATCGACTATTTGCTCTGTTTTTAATAAAAGTCTATCTAATGTTATATTCAGTCCACAGGACTTCTCAGTAAATGCACTAGAAGAACACTTCATTCTATGTCCCTTAAATATATCTAACAGCAGCACAAGGCAACAATCTCTTTACTCCTACTAATACAGGGAGAATTCACAATAAAAGGATATTTGATACAGTTTGACAGATAAGTACATCACTTTATTTAAATGGAATATTCTTTCTTTGCTGTAAAAGTCTCAGAGATGGACACCTAGCCCCTACAAAAATAATGCAGTAGCTTTGGGTCTCTAAGCGAGAGAGGCGAAATACTGATTTCACTGAACTTCACAAGAGTTCAGTGGGAACAAAGCCAGTCCTGCTTAGGAAAATTTTGGTGCATGTCAAACCAAACCTAATTTTTTTCAAATATGTACTGTTTTCAAACAAAATAGCTAACTGAAAAAAAAATACTTTAAAAAAGAAGTTTTCAGACAGGGCAAAATCAACTTACTTTCTTAGGAGATATTCAAACATGGTAACTTGCAACATGGAAACACAGTAAGTTACAATATGGAGAGTTATTCAAGCAGGAGACAAAAAGAAAAGAAAAATTATAAAACACAAACCAAACTACTATATCTATAGTCTGAGAACATTTGCATATTTCTTTAATTCAATATGCAGGAGAGATTTACTAGGAGAGGTAAGAAACTGTAGTACATAATTTTGAAATTTACTTTTTCCCCTAATGGTTCGGTCTCATAGAAAGGTATCAGCTGCATAAGCTGGCAGACTTTTTTACAATCCATGCTTGCTATTCCAAAATAATTTGTTTTTAGGAATAATCAAGAATATGGCAGTTTGTCTACAAATATGTCACTATCTGTTTACTTCACTGTGTGTCAATTTGATTAGTTCCTTATTCAGGGAGAAGGAGCCGGATCAGCCGTTGCAGATTCCCTGCTGCCTGCTCTGCCTCTGCAGCCGGGAAAGGACCCCTGCTGCTACCAAGGGAAGCAAGGAGTGAAAACCCAAGTGCTATGCACTTGCTGTGGTCACAGAAGAACACGCTAGCCAATAAATTAAAGGGCTTTTACGGAGACAGCAATTAGCGATATGCATCAAGTTACCCATTTTCTACACAAGAGTTTGTGTAGAAAGGCTTAGCAAGAATTGCAACAGTTCACCAATTACTGGAAACCTCTTGAAGTCAAATGTTTGGCTGAATGAAGGCTGATAAAAAAAAAAAAAAAAAAAAATCTGCTTTCTCCTCTCCAAACAGCTGATTCTTGCATTAAGCTAAGATCAAATGAAAAACTTATTCAGCGTTTCAGAGATACCCAGGAGCAAAAAAACAATTTCAAGAGCTGAGCTTTCTTATGTTTCCTTTGTACATGCCAATTTATATTATCCTGTGTGATGTATCATTCTTCCCAATGTACTTAATATTATAATGAGGGAGGACTGTTGATATGAAAAGACACAAGACTATCCCTTTCATATACAAATTCAGTTGCATTGAACCACACCTTTGACCTGAACTTTTTAACCTAGGAGCTGTAAAATTTTCTTTTTATATAATCCTGAGATTTTTAATAGGGTTTACTACTCTGTTTTTTTTTTCTTTTTTCTTTCTTTCTTTCTTTTTTTTTTTTTTAATTTTATTTTCTGACAAATGAAAAATATCTCTACTCATAAGCTGGAACAGCAGCACTAGAGCTGTGATAACTGAATCACTGAAGGTATATATGACCCCTTCCTGAAATGTTTGCACTTATTTCTTTCGGTAAGAAGATGCAGTACAGAAGTGATAAACTCAAAGGAATATTCTTTAATAACCTAGAAGGAATAAATCCTATTGGAAAAAAAAAATCCTTTTTGCCTGTCTCCTTTCTCTAACTCTCTCTCTAAGAGATATCCTTTTATTTCTCTATGACTTCTATTTTGGCTCTTTTGTATTGGTGCCTCCACTTTATGGAATATTTATTTCATTTTATATTTATTTACCATAATCAAGGAAAACTAAAAAAAAAAGAAAAAAAAGAAAGAAATCTCACTTAAGCAAAGATCATATTAGGCAGACTCCAGGTAATACTGCCAGCTCCAGAGGATTAATTCTGCTTCTTTTGAAGCCAGTGGAGTTTTCAGTGATTTACATGACATACGAGTCAGACCCCAAATGGACTTCTGGAATTTTGAAATTTACATTCAAAATAAACTACACAGATGACATTTTAAAATAAATCAAAAGCAAATTACGTTTTTTGGTTAAGTGATAAATTAGCATCGTGGAGGTTTCCTTTCATAGTCTCCTTCTCAGACTGAAATAATGTAATTTTTATTCATTGGATCCTTAGAAAGGGTGAAGGAGAAAAAAATAAAGAGAAAAATGCTGCTACGCTTCTGGAGCTATGAAAGTTGTTAGGATTTTGGAAGAGGCAGATTCAGATTCCTTTTCTAGTTAATTATCATGTAGATTGGCATGATTTTAAGCAAGATATAACAATAGCTGCATGATTGGAGAGGCCTCTAAGATGTATATGATCAGACAGTGTGTGAACAGGCAAAGAAGGGTTTTGGGCATGATTCCTAACAGATGAAGATTGAAAATCTTTAAAGAAGCAATGTATCCTCTCTTTGGTCATGCTTTAACTCTATTAGAATTGTTCTTTAGAAGATTTGAGGGCAAAATAGGCAAAAGAACTGTGGATTCTGCAAAGGCTGATATTTAAGATATGTCTTTGTACTTTCTATAATCTAAGTGATCCTGTGAGCACCTAGGAAAAGGTATTTGCTTTCCCTAGAGAAACTGAAGCACTTAGAAAATGTAGATATTTCCAAATTGCAAGAATGATCTTGAAAATACATTTTGAACTGAAGCAACAAAATCTAGACATAGCAGTCTGTGTGACTTTGGTGAATGGCACTCATTTTCACTCAGACACTTCAGAAATTTTGTTCATATAAACCATAAAAATAAAAGATTTCAGAGAAGTTCAAGATAAAGACTTTAAATGAAATATAATAGACCTATTTCATTTCCTCCACTGGATTTGTGGTGTGATATAGGGTAAGTAATTCTTTATCTTCCTATGTCTAGACCCCATCTTATTCTCTTTCCAACTTCTCAGCTCAACAGGAGGGAAAGGAAAAGTGATGCAAATTCTCACCTCCTCCTCAGAAGACATTTGCTATGAGAGAACTCAAATTGTGCAGCTTGTTTGAGGTTTACTAATCCAGACTATGGAGAATAGAAAGGCATATATTATTTCTAACTGAAAGCTTAAGACACATCAAAGAAAAAATAGTATTACAATATCAACTGGATAATTTCAGCTCTACCATTGCCGGGGCTTGAGTTAAAACCCGCAATACACATTTCAGTAAACAATTGCTCGTGATGTGACTCCTAATTCAGCCAACTTGGAAGCTGAACTACTTCTATCTTTTCCTGTAAGTGAGTACATCAAAACACCCCAGGGCTTTGAATCGCTGGGTTTTAGCAAAACTCACAAAATGGAGATAGGTCTGTGGGCAAAGACAGATGGAAGTGAAATGTTTGAAAGCAGCCGCCCTGTCCCACTACCTTCTGTGTCCTGACACTGCTGTTTGATCTGTGGTGGTCAGAGGGATTTTGCACTATTGGCTCCCTACAAGCTAAACCCTTTCCTACACCTTCTGCACCATCCTCCTGAGCATATTTGGGTGACTCAGGGGAGGAACAGTCACAATCTTTTCCAGACATTTCACCTCACGCACGTGGAACAGCCAGGGTAGGTAAAGAGGTAACCTCGACTACCCTGTGGCAGCCTTTTTTAAACAAAATATATTTCATTCAATAATAAGGTACAAAAAATTAAAAGAAAAGAAAATTGGTTATGAAATCTGTCACACGCTTCAAGGTAACTTAAAGTAAATACGTGCTGGGATGTGCCAACAAAATCTTCAAGGTAAGCAGGTAAAAGAGATCAAATAGCAAGGTCTGCAAAAAGGTAAAAAGATCTTGTTGGGGTTCACAGGCCATCAGATCACTCAGAAGAAAGAGTACCTAACATATAAGTGACCTCCATCCTTTAGCAGGCAATTGAATCTTTTTTTTTTTTTTTTTTTTTTTTTTTTTTTTTTTTTTTTTTTTCTCAGCGTGGACCCTAGACCTACTGCCTGGAAACTCAGTGGAGGCCAGAAGGTCAGATTTATAGTGTGAGTGAAGAGGAGTCTCTTTTTTCACCTGTATCAAGACAAAGCTCTTGTGGATATAAAGTTCACTGGCTGTCTTAATATTTCCAGTATATGTAGTATCTCACATTGCGCCTAATGGTATGCCACATAATTGCATCATTAGTAAAGTAATGTCGATGTTTGGTTTCAACTTTCTATTGGCTTAGAGAAAGGATTTCAAATTTGCATTTAAATGAAAATGAGCAAAGTGTGATAAAGGCTTCAATTAAAAGGCCACCTGTTTTTGTTAATTCATTTTTAATAGGAACAGTAAATATTTTCAGTTGATGCACTTTCTGTTGCAAGACTGCTACATTCTTCTCTCCTTTATCTCCAATGTCAGACACCCCTTATTAGAGGCGTCAATCATTTTCTCTGACTGAAGGAAATGATCCCATATGTTATAGATCTGTTTATGCAAGGGGAAAAATAAAGGAAAATAAAGAGCTGTTTAGACAATGTAAGCACAGGAAGGTAGCACCTGAACAAAGTAAATTCTGCAAATAAATTATTTTAGGAATTCAGCAAGTTCAAAAGTAAAAAACGAAAAAAAAAATGTTTTTCCTCAAAAAGCTACATTATTTCTTTTATTCACACTCCTCTTAGAGTTTACTGACCTCACTTAGGCACACTAGTATGAAGCAAAAGTAATCTTCCAGGTTACAATTATGCAAGACAATTAAATCTTAAGGGTTATAAATAAGTAAAATACAAATCACGACAAGGAATTATCATAGAGTATAAAACCAACTTGTGTTCACAGAGTATGAGCTTCAATCAGCACCTGGAAACATGACATTTTCCTATAAAATTACACCCTTTGATGCTAAATCATTTGTATTTGGTCTTCATAGGTTTACAGCTCTAGTTTTCTCCAGTTGCCATTAGTAACATTGTCGCTTATCTTATTTTCCTAATACTTTTGAAATCATTTGTAAGCCATAATTGCTTCTGTTTTCCATTTACTGTAACCATAACCACTAATTTGCTAACAACAGCTACACTTCTGTTACAACCACAGCTTAGAAAAAATAAGTAATTTCCGCAAGAACAATTTGCACTGGACACCCTTCTCTTTGGGGATGCAGTGTAAGCATTTAAATAAAGAACTGAAGCATTTAATTAGTATGTGCTTGCTTCCTGCTAGCAGGACATCACACTAGTGAGTAAATGGATTAAGCTTCTTGTAATGCAAGCCAGGAGACATCGTTTTTCATTCTCAGGTGCCCAGTTAAGGGAAACACAGGGGTCCAATCCTACCTTTAAAAACTTTGTCTTTGATTTGAATGATTATTGTTTTGGAATACAATGTGATTTTTCCGCAATAAACTTAACAAGGGATTATGCTTTTCATTTCACTTTGAATGAAGAAGGGAACTGATAGAAATGTAAATAAAAGATATTCCATGGGAAAATGTAGCTTAGGAGGATTTACCTCCTATCTGATACAAGTTAAACATTCACAAAAGAAAATAAATATTGCAGAACTCTGTGTATATGATTGAGTATACGTATTTCTGATTGATACACTCTCATAATTTGTTTGTTGTGATATTTATTGGCTGAAGGAATGCACCAGTAGTTTTAAATAATTGATTTTTATTTTCTGTTTCTTAATTGTCAGTTGCTTCAGTTGTTTTCTTTTAATGCTTACAAACCTGAACTAAAAATATCTCTTGAAGTTCAGCATGAGTCCACGTTGCCAAAAGTTCAGACCTGATGCTCTGCCCTTAAATAAATACATTAATCTTTTTTTCTTTAAAGTTAGAAGGTTAAAGTAACTGGAACAAAGCATATAAACAACTGACTTCTGTTCAGCTCAAAGGGTGAAAAAAAACTCTCACTAGTTACTGTGCTTTTGGAGAAGGGACTGCCTAATGCTCTCCAAACCACTTCAAAGAATTCAGTCCTCTTTCTACCACTTCTCTGTATATGAGTAATTATCACCATTGCTGCTACACATCAAACTGAAATAGAGAAAAGAGACTGCAAGAGGATCAAGGTACAGTAGTGGGGACTGGCAGCATCTCACTCAGTAGCCACCTGCAAACCTGTAGTATGAACCTGTGATATGCTGACCATGACCCTGCAAAGGCCACAGAACGCGCTGGTTTGTTTACTGAAGTGGCAGATGCTGAAGGATATTTATTGATGTAATTCCTATAGGTTTCCGCAGCAGTTAAGTATCTAAGTATCTAAGTATATTTTCAAAATTACTCTTACCATTATATGAAAGAGGCTAACTAAGTTCGATTGATCCCATGCAGGGCTATGGTTGAATGAAGAGCTAGATTTTCTGCAGGCAATAGCACTTATGTACATAAAGGAGAAAGACTCTGTCCAATGATTCCGTAGTTAGGAATGCGACCAAGTAGAAAAGTTTTATGGGAAATCTGAAAACAGCATAGTTAAACTAAAGAATAAACAGTTTTATTTTCACTTTCAGTGTTTTTTTTTTTTTTTTTTTTTTACCTTTTTAGAAAAATAATGGTTAGAAACAAAAATGTCTTTTTGGATTTTGAATTTTCAATAGAATTTCCATTGCTTACTGAAAATTTTAACTTTTGAGAACAAGGAATGCCATACAAAATTGTTTCAAGGTACAGCTCTATTAAATATATTAAATTATAAATGTCTATTTTTTATTGATGTAAAGGAGCAGCTTTTATGGTGGAAGAAAGAAATTTATGAATATCATTTTCAATTTTTATGTTATTTGCATAATTGTGCAATATTTCTAATGAGGATAAAAAACCTTTTCTCAGCTTAGAATAACTGATGCTGCATAGAATTCACATAAATGTGAATTGTGACATTTATTTGTCAAATAGAAGATATTTAAGGGTATTATTTTGCTGGGTTGTGAGTATAATGGATAATTATAAAATACAGTTTAAAAATAAAATTTCCTTTTTTTATAATCCTGGGATTTTTGATAGGGCCTACTGCTGTTTTTATTTTTTGTATTTTTTTTTCCTGATGGATTAGTAGTCTGGATGTTGGAGTGTCAGAACAAAATAAATTCCACATTTGCTGCTTTAGGAATCTAAATTAAAATCCAATTACAGATTGGAGAAAAAAGTTTTGCATTTTTTTTTTACCTATTTTTTGCTCTTTATTTTGCCCTCTGGCCTTTTCATTCCCTCAGGTCTGACAAATACCCATTTGTGACTCTCTGGGACATTTAGTCCAGGTAGTTTGATAGAAGCCGCTGTGCAGAATTTGGAGTGGCAAAGAGATCCAGCATCCTGCCCCTCTTCCTTGAAGTAGGTTGTACTTGCATGCTAAAGTAATATTGACTCTCTTAGACTCTAAACTTCTAAGCACGATATATCCTTGTGATCAGTTTTAATAGGAAGTTGAATGGGAATATGAATCCATTTCATATGCTCTTTATAAGACCTTTATCTTACTGACAGGTTTGCTGGGAAATTTAGAGAGAAACTAAAGTTTCAAATTTTCTTTTTTTTCTTGCTGCTTCTCTCTTATTCTCATAATAAAATAATGATAACTTTTAAGGTATCATTGTAATTTAAAAAATTCTAGTTTCATTATCAACTTTTCTATCTATATAGCCCACTTTAAGTCTTCCATTTGACGCATGAAAATTAAGATATTAATGTTCAATTAACTAAAGAAATGTTAAAAATAAATCAGGTGCATAAATCATTGTGAGAGAGCATGGAAATATCTAGTGGAGATGATAATACTGTAGGATTAGTCTTTATTCCTCCTTCGTCTTTCAGTTTACACATATGCAGCTCAGTTATCTGCCTGGTTTTGTTTACATTACTAAGATTTTTCCCCTAAAGAAAAAGTACAGGAATTTCACTGCTCACAGTTACCTCAAACTTTATATAGAGTCTATCATCTATCAATATGGTTAGATTGACTGGTTTTTTGTTAATGTTTGACATACAGCTTATTGGTGTAACCATTATTCCTCTGCTGTGTTCATAAAGGAGTAAAGCTCCGTGTCTAACAGATACTGCCTCTCTTTTGGCCCTGAGAGATTACACACCTGAGAGTTGCTCACTTGCTCCTCATCCGTAGTTTCTGTATAAATCAAGATCAAGGTCAACAGCCGCCTCAGTAGATATTTATTAAAGGTCACTTTCATTCTGGTTGTAATCTCTTCCATTTTAAGTATTTCTTTCCATTTTCTAGCAAGAGAATGACACCCTCAGACAACAATTTTAACACTTTTAGTTTCTTGTTACCTAGTTCTATTATTTTTAATTTAATCTCACCTAGAGGAAAATATGTCCTTCCATCCTCAGGTATGGAAAGCTTTAAGTCTGTGGAATTCCATGACAATAACTTTTTTAATATATAGCGGTTGCCCCTGAAGGAGGCAATATGGCATGGATCCATCACCATAACTTGATGGTATATGAAGACAGTTCAGCAGGAAAAAAAGGTATGTAAAAAAGTATAGGTAAATGTACCATCATGTAGCTCTGTCAGCTGTTACAAACCACCTACACCAGCAGGATGAAGATAAATGGAGCATGTAGACATATTAATAAGTAGAAGTGTCACCGGGCTGGGTTGTGCCTTTCCAGTGCTATGTCCCATTCTCAAACAGTCAAGAAGCCATAAACCACACTTCACATTTAAACTGACCATTGAGTTTCTGTGCATCTCTGGAGCAATGCAAACTGGATTGGCAAATTCAATCCACATTTATATTAGGAAGAGTGTTGCCAGCAGGTGGAGGGAGGTGATCCTGCTCCTCTCCTCAGCACTGGGGAGGTCTCATCTTGAGTCATGTGTCCAGTTCTGGGCTCCCCAGGACAAGAGAGACATGGAGCTACTGGAGAAAGGCCAGCATAGGGCTACAAAGAGGATCAGAGGACTGGAGCATCCGCCCTATGTGAGAGCTGGGCCTCTTCAGCCTGGGGAAGAGAAGACTGAGGGGGGATCTTATCAATGTGTACAAGTACCTGAAGGGAGGGTGTCAAGGGGACAGGGACAAACTCTTTTCAGCTGCCCCATGTGGCAGGACTAGAGGCAATGGGCAGAAATTGAAGCACAGGCAGTTCCGCCTGACCGTGAGGGGGAATTTCTTCCCTGTGAGAGTGACGGAGCCCTGGCACAGGTTGCCCAGAGAGGTTGCAGAGTCTCCTTCTGTGGAGATCTCCAAGGCCCGCCTGGATGCAACCCCATCTACCATGCTGTAGGTGACCCTGGTGAGCAGGGAGGTTGGACTAGATGATCTCCAGAGGTCCCTTCCAACCTTACTGATTCTGTGATTCTATGATTTTTTATTCTTCTGAGGCTCGTTTGAATTACTGCTTATTGTGCAGGAGGTTTAAAGCATTTGAAGAGTTGGTTTAGCATATTCTTAGGATAAATAGAGGTCAGGGGTTAGGACAGGAATCTTAATACCCTGTCAAATAGAGGCTAATGAAAATGTCATGATCTGCTAAGTAGGTCCCCCAGAAACATTGCTTTGTCCTACCTGCTGCTCCCAGTTCAGTTCAGTCCATTGCACAGGTACCAGTGGAACAGCTTCCAGCTGGTACAAAGCCTTGGTGGTGCAGTACCTCTCCTTCTCTATAATATGTATGTGCAGTGGAAACAACACCCCTGAAAACCTGACCTTTTTGAGTTATAGTTCAGAGTAATACTGAATTCACCAAAAGAGTTCACAAAAAAATCTCTTGCTCAACTTTAATTAGGATTAACCAGTCAGAGGTCATCCTCTGTTCTGGTTAACCCCACTTGTACCATCTGAAAATAAATGGATTATGGGATTAAGTCTAGTTTCTGAATATGTTAAGAAACACATTAAACCTGAGATGACATTAAAGCATAGTAAGAACACATTACGAAAGCGAAGCTTTACACACTGATTTTTTTTTAACAAAGCTTAGCTCCATTTTTCTTTAATAATCCAATTAAATTTGTAACTAGTCCAAGAAAGTTTTACCCACTTATATTCCTGATACACAACATATACAGGTGACATCGCATATAACCAGTGGTGGCTGAACAAAGAATCTCAGTGTCATTTCCTCACTGTGTCACTTTCTTCAGCAAAGCAAAAGTAACCTCTCTGTTAGCAGCATGTGTATCTGTTTCCAATAAGCTGGAAATTGGAAGGCACGGGTCTTGAAGGTCTGATAAACCTTGAGAAGTCTTTCTGAGAGTATTGAAGGAAAGGCAGGTGTCAGCTAAACAAGCAATTTAACATTCACAGGCAGTTACAAGATATAGTGTATTTTTTTTTAAGTCACCGAATTTACTTTTGAAATTGACAGATAGGATGGAAATACAGGGAGAAGTAAATTGAAGGCATACAGTGATTTACCATGTAATAAAAATGTAACCATCTAAGCAAAGATAAAGGAAGGCAAAGTGAGCAAGAGTATGGGAGTATTTGTTTGTATGTGAGCAAGAATGTGTGTATATATATATATATCTTTATATCTATAAATATAAAATATGTGATTGTCATATTTTATTTCCTCAATTTTCCGTCATAGTTGTGTGCATCTTTCTTGCTTATCTGAAAAATGTCCCCATATTTGAAGCTTAAACTTGCATATACATACAATATGAGGTTTACTCATCACTTAAGTCATCAAAATTACGCTCTAATGGAAGTTCTTTTACTTTTGTGATTAAAAGTGCTATTGGAAAAAAAATTCCTTGCTTCTGACCTTAATGGTAGCACAAAGATTTTAATGACTTTTCTCATAGGAAAAAAACATTAAATGTAATGGGAACAGTCCATCTTTTTCCAGCTCCTGCTGTCATCGTGGCATATGTATAGTCTTGCCAGTTTCTGCACTGAGTTATGCACCCTTCAGTATTATTAACCAAATCTCCTTCTCCTCAGCATCATGTGACATCTTTTATGCAGGGGAACTGTTTATTTTTAAGCCTTCCTGAAACTGGAATATTTGGCCTTTTTCTAAAGCTAAGCTCAGCTGAAACTAATGAAATACCTACTGTATTGCAGCTTTCCTCACACTTGTCCCATGTAGAACGATTTAATGATTCATTTTAATGATCAGCCACACTGGACACGTTATTATTAACATATATATTAATATTTAATGTATTTTTGATCTAATATTTAGTGCTAAAGAATTCTACCTTCTCCTTTAGCACTAAATATTAGACCAAAGACTGTCTGGATAAAGGTGATGGTTAGGCTTTCCCTGCATAAGATACAAGTTAAAATTACTTGATACAGGTCAAAATCTATATTAGTTTAGGACTATATCCATGTATAGAAACAGACCCAAACTCAATGGAGAAATGGAGTGAAATTATGTGATCCTGGATATATCACCTGCTTTGGGACCGCCTGCTGTGTTGGAGATTGTTATTGGGATGGCAAAAGCGCTCTTAATCTCCTTAGTAAATCTGCAATTTATCGCAGCTGTTGTGGTTGTCATTCATTGGAACAATGGCTTGAATAGATACATATTCTCCACCCAATCCCCCTCACAAAGAGTGGTCCTTTTCTTTCCTAAGCAAAGGCCTCAAAAAGGGAAAAAATAAGAGAGTAGGGCAAATATCATTTTTATTGTAATAGCATTCCTGTATCACCAGTCTCTCGCCAGACTTATGCATATGCTTAACTTTAAATAGAGTCTTCTATTGACAGGTTAAATCTTTAATTTACATTCTCTGGTTATATAGTTCATATATGTAGTTGCTATTTCTGCTTTTGGAAAAAATATTTTTTAATTTTCCTGTTATTTCAATTCCTCTCTAGTTCTTCCCTTTAAAGTGCTTATGCTTTGAGCTTCAAAATGTATAGAACCAGCCATATATATTGGTATCTAGTGCTTATGGCTTTAAAAAAAACAAATAAACAAAACAAAAATAATGTTTCTCTCATTTCTCAGGTTGACATCTGTAATTCCATTTCCTTCATGGATGTTCGCCTTTTTTTTTTTTTTTTTTTTTTGTTTTGTTTTGTTTCCTTCCCTGCTGACCACTATATTTTCAGATTCCAAGTATTTAATATTCGGCAGGTATGTTAATGTACCAATATGCAAAATGATAAAAATAAACCCTCAGCCTGAGTAAAACTTGGTTAGGTAATACTTTCTTAGGAAATCAATTCTCTAATGAGATTTCTTTAGACGTTTTCTATGGTTCACTTTTCTTTTAAGCTGATCTGGGCCCAGATTCAGGTGAATCATTTTCAAGAGAAACTCAACCCATTTATCATGTTAAGAGCTGTGTTTTTGATGAGAAATTTGGCTGCTTCTACTGAATCTCATTTTAATATTATATTTTGGGTTGTCTAAAGCTCAGAATGAAACTGAGGGTCAGAGAAAATGTCTGGAGAATCAAGTGAACTGAAAAATGAAGCAGTGTTTTTTTCAGAGTCAGCAGTATGTGTCTGTAACGATTGGAATGACTGGAGGTTGGTGGTTGTCACTGGAAATCCTCCATGAATTTTAAGTTAAATGTTCTGATGGTATTTGTTAAATTGTCATAACGAAGGGCAATGAAACTACAAGAAGGGTCTTTGTGTTTACTTTGGTTAAGAGACAATATTGCTCTTTAATGTCTAGTGAAGTTCACTTCATGTTTTATCTTTTTGCTTTACAATCATACATCTTGTTTTTATGCAGGCTCTGTGCATCAGCTGATCATTTTGTACTCTTGGTTCATTTTAACCACGCATTAAGCATTTTCTCTCGTCTGCACCAGTTTTCTTTAAGCTAAATTAGCAAGTTTTCACTTTCAGTGACTTGCTACATTTCTGTCCATTAATTTTAATTTTAAAATTATCCCTTTTAAAAAGTAATTCAATTTAAAAATAATGTTTAGAAAAGCTTATTCAACTAAAAGCTTAGAAAATTGTATAAGACCTCTGGAATAAACAGATTTGGGCTTGGCCACCTTCCTTCGTATATATTAGAAACCATATAAAAGTGGCTCACGTAGATTTATTTTTGGGGCTAAGAAAAAGTTTGTTAGTATAATATGTTTTTCTTTGCTCACAAATGTATTTCTTTTGCCTTTACATGCATTATTATACTTCCATTTATTGTTTTAAAAAGTACTTTTTGATACAGTTTTCCTGTATTCCATCACTTTAAAAAATGAGTTCATATACATATGCCTTAACTTATTAATTAATAGGCAGGTTTCTATAGTCAGTTGAAATTGAATTATTCAAAGCCTTTCCTTTTTTTTTTCCTCTCTTTCCTACCTTTTAAAATTAGGTGAATAATTTGACACTAGAGAGAGTTTTTCATCATACTGAAAGGCTTTAAAATAACAGCTGGATAGTTCTTTCTTCATGTATAAAAATAACTTCATATAGCTTGAAAATATTTCTGTATTTTTTAGTCTGTGAGACAATTATCACAAGCCTCAAAACCTCCACGTATTCAACATTGATAAAATGAAAAATTTCTTATAATCTTGAAATTAGTTTGGTGGATGAGGATAAAATGATTGAAAACTTTTGTTACACAACCTTTAAGGCCAAATGAGAACACTGTAGTGTACTTTACTGCATTATGCAATATGAGGCAAGCAATTAGTTTCAAGCAAATATTCATTTTCATTTTCATTTTCCATTAATTCTGTAGTCAGTGAGATATCTTCCAAAATTAATCTTAGGAATACTGGTTGCAAATGATGATATGTTGTCAAAGTTCAAACTATTTGATTATAGTGCACTTTTATTTCTTCAGATGTTCTTAATTCTGTTTTACTGATGTCCTGAAAATAATCAAGCAGGCAAAGGATTATTCTCTTTTCAAGCATGTAGCAAGGAACAATGATCGCTAACATTCTTATATTTCTGTCAGGCATAGAAAAAAATACTGTTTTCAATAAAGAATCAACTTTTTTTTTTTTTTTTGGCTAAAGTCTGCTGTATTGTTGTGAAGTTTTTACTTTATCAAAATGAATCAAAATGATCCTGTGAATGAATCTTGGAAATCAATAATGTTTAACTTTTCACCAAAGTATAGTAATATGAAAAGGAAGTTCTGCCTGACCGTGAGGGGGAATTTCTTCACTGCGAGAGTGACGGAGCACTGGCACAGGTTGCCCAGAGAGGTTGTGGAGTCTCCTTCTCTGGAGGTTCTGTGAAAAGCTATAGACCAATTAAATTGCTTCTGCGTATTCAGTATTTCTCATTCTTGACAAGTTCAAATATTTTCTTCTTAGAAGTTATGCTAAAATTGTTTTTCTTTTTTATGATCTGTCCTTGCATGCTATCTTACATCTACCAGTACAGCATAATTGAGAATTTCTATGTCTATGTAAAAGCTTAGTGAGTTATGAGTCAGCTATTGCTATTGTGAAGTCTTTTTTTTGTTTGTTTTAATACAGATGAGAAAATGCAAAGCTGCTTCTTCTTTTACAGTGGAAAAGTCTTGATATAGGAAAGTTGTCCTCGTAGTCACAATCCACAGAGAGAGTAATGAGGCAAAACGACTACTTTTTAACTAAACTCAGACATGTGACTGGTCACAAACATCGTGCTTCTCCCGCTGATGTCCTCTGTCAGGGAATACTAGATGTTGTAATCCTGTACAGCTATACTGTAGCCCCTGGTTCTCTGAAACACTTAACAAATTCTTGACCCAAATTTATTTCTCTCTTTAGTTCTGGCACATGACACTCAAGTCCTTCGTTGTACGGTGAAGAGCACTAAGGTGTTGAGTACTCCCATGCTTACGTTTCTAAAGCTGGATTAAAATTTTGAGGGAGCACTGATTAAGCCACTTGCTTAACTCACTGTCTACACTACCTTGAAAAATGATTGCTGAACTTCATGATAAAACATACTAGCAGCATAAAAGGAAATATTTTTTTTCCTATATTTCCCTATATACTTCTCCTAAAGAACTTTTGCTTGCAGGGTATTTCAAGATTAAAAAATAAACAAAAATCTAGGATAATATCATACTTTAACAAACAGAAGTCAGAGGAACATAAAACCATATTTATGTGTTTTTGCTTGAAATGTACAATTTTAGCACACCGTAAAGACTGTTATATTTGTGTTGTATATAACACTATTAAAGTCTCAGTTTATACATAAAAGTCTGCATAAAAGACAAAGTATGAGTTGCCTGATACAAGGCACATACCCCAACACCTGCCACCAGAACTATTCTGTTGTTCAAATCAGAGCAAATCAAGTATTTCGTGGGAGGCATGATAAAAGTTCTGCTTCTGAAACCAACAGCAAAAAATGGGGTAATTTAGCTCATGTCACAGATAGACATCTTTGATTCCTAATTCTTTTAATCCTAATTCCAACAATTAATCCTAATTCCAAATGTAGAAATGGAGTGACATTCCCTTTTACCACAAATTCATGATATAATTTGAATTTGAACTTTTTGATCCGGACAAAAGTGTCTTTAACAGTATGCCCTTTCTATGCCCCATTTCCACAAGGTAGTGGTGCTGAGGGCATGTATTACCTCCTCCTCCACTTTCTGTTCGTCTTTCTCCTGTTCCCTTTGGAAATTAACAGAATAGACTTGATATCTGCAAGCATTCAATCAAATATAAAGCATAGGAGTTGTATTGGATAAGAAGACATCACTGTGGTGGTTTTGCATCCTGAAATCAGTAGCCCACAAACATTTCTTTCAGGTGTTCAGAGGAGTCAATGTAAGATTGTAACCACTGGCAATCTTCCACATATGGAACTATGATTTTTTATGTCAATATGAGGTCAATAAAGACTGAAATGATAGTAATCTTTAACACACCAGCTAAACTCCCACTGGAATAGTTACGATTTTGATTTGGTTTATATTCAATACCTTGTCCTACTGTTTATCATTTTGAAGTTTATTCTCTGTAAATGATGAAGAACTTTTTTATTATTTTGCAAGAACTCTATTACAAGATCTCAGCTACAGCTTGATTCCATTTAATACCAAAAAATAGGAGTAAAGGCGATCTAGTCCATAAGGGGGTCCTAGGCATGAATTTTATCCTATATAATTGAATGCACAGAACACTAAACAGATTATCCTCCACGTACCACCAACAGCATTTGAAGTTAGTTGTATTCTGCAAATATTATGTATATTTATAATAATATAATCTAAGTTCTTTATTCTGAAAAATATTTCCTTTTTATCCTCAAACTCAAAAAAATTTAAGAAGAATTCTACCTAAAAGAAGTTATGCCAGTATGTGAATACCATATGATATTTTTCCAGCTTGTCCTTTATTTTGTAAGGCCAGTATTTTAATGACTTACATTTCTAAGATATCCTATGTGCTCTAATAAGGTCATGTAAATATGATTTTAAGTTCTACCATTTGGTTTTATATTCTACAAACAAGCATACTGCAAGTCAAATCTTTAACAGTTGTCTGTTGTTGTTGTTACAGATGTTTTTCTCTCTCTCTCTTGTAAACCCACCTTTAGTCTTCTACCTCTGGATTCAGTAAATGAAATACTTAGGGTCCAGTTTTACTATACGGACTTCATCCAGGTCATTAAATGCAACAAATGCTTATAAACAGATTTTACTTTGCTTCATCATCATGTGTCCACTCTAAATGCACACAGACTTCATTATGGAAAAAAAAAACAAAAAACAAAAAAAAAAAAAACAAAAAACCTCCCTTCTAAGTGTAGCTGAAAGTGTATAGCAGAGACTTGAAGGATCCCTGAACTTCATTTCAAGTTTGCTCCTAAAAATATCCCTAGGATGAGACAGGGAATACCCCCAACAAGAAGTGATTTGAGAATGAAGAAAAGGCAAGAGAGGACTTAAAAAAAAGTCTGATGTAGGTGGAATTTACATAAAGTAACTAATCCTCTGAAAATATCACAGCCGTACTTGACTGTTTCTTAGTCAAGGCTGACACTGGCTCTGCTTTGCCACAGATACCTTGAGCTGCAGAACATTCAAACATCTGCTGGTTAGAGAGGATGCTGCAGTACATTGTGGCTAATTTTTCTGACCAACTGTCCCAGAAAAAAAGGAGTTCAGACATGCATCCATAAAAAAACAAAGTTCACAGGGATTCATCAGACTTGTCCAGCAAAGCCAGACGAACTCAGGAGAGCTTCGAGATTTATGAAACGGTCTGGATTTTATTTATTTTTTTAACACAAAAAGAATTTAAAGAAGGTACCTGTCCTCTTCAATCATCAAATTGGAAACTGATTTTTGAGAGAAAAATTATTAGAATGACTATTTAAAATTAAAAGGAGATTGATGTTTGAAAATAACCTAATTCTTAGTCATATGAATAATATGGAAAAGGACACATCAACACAGATGCTACATTTTTTGAGAGATACCACTGTAATATCATTCCCTGCTCCAACTCATTTCTAATAAGCTTTAGCACATATAATGCCAACAAAAGTACATAAAAATGAAGCCTGCTCCTTCTGAACTGTGGATGATGGCTGATTAAACTTAAATTATAGTGCATGTTTAGACAGAAACATTTGAGAAGGCATACTGGAAATGTTTACATTTTTAGAGAAATAGGAACGCATCAACTTTAAACTCATAAGGGTACCTAAAAGTTTGGTAGGGGAACTACTCAGCAAAATATTTAACTAAAATTTATAAATAACAAATTTTGATCTCTGTTCCATATCCTGTAGCTAGAAATGTATTGCTATTTTACTTTGGTTTCTCTGGGTTACCTTTTATCTCTTGTAAAGGTTTTGTTTTTGAAGCTTTAATCTAGATTCTAATGGGTAACATGAAATTATCTGATCACCTAACAGTTTTCACAAGATTAGAGGAATAATACTTTCTCTTTTTTCCCAGCTAGAATGAAAAACAAAACAAACAGGCTCTTAGCTGCTGTCACTTAAACTTTGAACTTTAATTCAGCCCTTGCTACCTGGAAGTTTTCACATTAAATAGTGATTGCCTGGAGCCTAATCAGATCTCTCTGAAATCTGTGCGACAAAAATCCCAGAACTGCAGGGCTGTAATTTACGATTAGCATGAAATCCAGGAACTAACATTCCTTTCTTTCTTGGGAAGTTCGCAATGAACTAAAATATTCAGAGCTTGGCAAAATTGCCATATTGTTGATTTATTCTTGAATTCTTTTGGTCTAATTGACAGTGATGGAGTAGCAGCTTTGTTGTCAATAACATATTGAAATACGTGCTTTAAATCTAATTAGGACAAGTTTCTGAAAGCTGTGGATAAGGAGTTGTATGTATTTCATATGAAAAAAAAAACAAAGTAGAAATCAGCTAATGAAGAGTAAAAGAAAAGCATGTCCTTCCTCTTCATGAATGATCATAACATTTCATAGTTAAGTTAAATTTAAAATAGACAAAGAAAAAAATCACAGAAAAAAACCTACACCTCAGTCAAATAAATACTGAAATGTATGATGTCTAAAAGCAACATTTGAGACCTTAGTGATGGATAAAGAAGTAATAACAAACTCTCATAGAAGAACTGGGAAGAAGACATCAGATAATACTGTAGTGTACTTGGTAATAAGGACAAACCAAATTATATTTCAAAAGTGAAAAATATGTTGCCTGCATTAAAAGTCATGAAAAATACAAGTGATATTTTAAATGAAAATCTTTGAATTTGAATTCTGTCATGAAATCCAATATTTCCAATGATGTCTAGCTGAATTATTAATAACTTGAATTTTGAAGATTTGAAATCAGTTGCAATTAAAAGTGTCATCACTTAAAAGAACAAAAACCTGATTTAAATAACTTTTTAAATTAGATTTTAGACATAATTTAGAAAGGAACTTAGACCCTTGAAAATGTAATAAAATGAGGATAACTTTTAAACAGATGGAGCTTGCCACGGGAAGCAGAACCTTATGTTAAGCTTCCATATTGGTTTGGGGGCAAAATAAAGTATCTCATAAAAGAAGACTTAGGCATTAATATGTTAATGAGAAACAGCCTAGAGGGAAAGACTAACACTAATAAGAGGTGTTTCTTTAAACCCTTTCATCTTCACTGCTTATTCAGAACTGTTATAGTTTTTTTTACTCCACCTGAAATTAATATCTCTGAATCCTTTCCTGAAATGTGGCGTTAAGGGAAAGGAAAAATTTGAATACAAACTTTCTCCTTCATGAGAAGTATTCAAACAGTGGGAATATTTCATCAAGAAAATAAAAAAGTTTGCTGTCATTGCTTTTTGCCTGGATCCTGCCTTAAGAGGATATAAGTTTCCTGTGCTGGCTTGATGTTATTGATAAGTGACAGCAAGCAACTGCACAACAACAACAACAACAACAACAAAATGGTAGGATGACAGAAATCACCCAGGATCTCGGCAGAAAGATTTCCACAGAAGCATGAGACATCTCAGTTTCAGTGAATATTGGTCGTTAGAATGCATGCTTCTCCAGTTGACATTAGTGGATACGGAACAAGGGGCTCAGCAAGCAGGAAGATAATTAGGTGATTGTTAAGGCTATACCATTCCAGTCCTCTGTAGGTAGGAAAAATATTGCCAAAACATTGTGTTTCAACGAATGTATTATGTGATTCTCTAGGGGAGAGCATATGTTATTAGAATTTAGATATTCCTGAGAATTTATTTTTTTCATAAATTAGCACTTGTTATTTTTATAGTTTTCCTTTAAAATAATTTCAAATGAACACCATCCAATCTGTTCTTACTAAAATGTAAGTAATATTTTCAATGAAAAATTAGATCCCATATTGAGATTCCTCTGCTTCAGCTCATATCATGAATTGAATTTATAAGTAGTTCTTTCTGTCAAGCTTTCTCCCAATAATGTGTATTAAAATGATTATATAAAAACAAATTGCATTACACAGTATCGTAATGTTTTCAAAAATGACATTACATTAGTTTAACACAGGTCAATTTTCCCTGGTCCTCTAATAGCATGGATAATACCTTACTTTGTGGGTGTTTTTGTTCTTGTTATTTCTGATTTTCCTTTTTTTCCTGGAAGAAATGTGCAGCATTTCCCAGCACACATAAATAAGATCTGTTTTTACATTGTACTGTGGGCACTGTGTCTAGGTTTACTTCAGCCAGCTAAATCTAATAAACATCTACTGGGATAGTAATTTTTAAGTTCAAGTTCAATATCAAACATGTCAGCAGTGCACTTAGCAAGAAGCAGGGCAGCAGTTTGAAGAAAATGCAGATCCAGTCACCAGCAATTTTTATCAAATTATAAACCCTTGTTAGAGTGCTTGGATTTCATCAGCTAGCAATACTTAAACAAGAGTAATCCTTCTGCAGGAGATGATTGGGGTTTTTTAAGCATAGATAGATTAAACATCTATTCATCTACATACTTTTGACACATGCTCTGCTACTCACATCTTCATTACCCACATTTGTGAAATGAATACCTGATTTTGCATGGTGTTATCAGGAAGTTTCATGCTGATTAGAAATGGACTGGTATTCATATTCATTATCTTATACCTGCTGATATCATTTTTCTTGCAGTTAATTTTTACTCTTTGTATAACAATTGTTGATGACCCAAAAAACATCAAACGTCATATTTAATGATATAGAACACAGTTATAAATGCTATAGAATGATTTTGCAAGGATTAGTTATACAATATGATCCTGAAGGTGTGAGCATGCTTAGCAGACAGATTAAAGACACTGGATTCAATTTTCAAACAACATAAATGACTTCTGGGCTAGAATTATAATGAGATGTGGAAGCTGTCTTAATTTAGGAAGTTAAATCCAAAATTTAGGACCTTAAAGTTTCTACCCAGTAACTGCTGCAAAATTCAAATACCTCCAGGTTCTACTCATGTCCAAAAAGTCGTGAGATAGATAGGTGGTTTAATGCCTAAGAAAGGATACATATTAATGCATAAAGAAGGATACACACTGCTTATCTTAGGATAAATTCAGAATGTGTTTTTAGCAGTCACTTAATGAATTGTATCTTCCATAATATTTAGCAGGAGATAGTGGTTCTAATCCCTTATATCTAATTAGGATATGGGAGACCTGCATGCAAGAACATTTCAGAGAGACCTGGATAAGCTGGAGAGCTGGGCGGAGAGGAACATCACAAGGTTCAACAAGGGCCAGTGCAGAGTCCTGCCTCCGGGGAGGAATAACCCCATGCACCAGTACAAGCTGGGGGCTGACCTTCTGGAGAGCAGCTCTGCAGAGAAGGACCTGGAAGTGCTGGTGGATGACAGACTGACCATGAGCCAGCAATGTGCCCTTGGGGCCAGGAAGGCCAATGGTCTCCTGGGGTGCATTAGGAAGAGTGTTGCCAGCAGGTGGAGGGAGGTGATCCTGCCCCTCTACTCAGCTCTGGGGAGGCCTCGTCTTGAGTACTGTGTCCAGTTCTGGGCTCCCCAGTGTAGGGAAGGCTACACTGAACCACATTGTTATATTGATTAAGTACACCTGCTTCCACAGGCTGCCCTCCAGTCACTGTTATTAATGTGAGCAGATACCTGAGGGCTGATATAACTTGCTTTATTAATAAGACCTAGGCAGCTGCATTGTCTTGTGAACAGGACAATCTGCCAGGAACTGACCACCTGGAACCACATCTTTGTTTCATCTGAACCACATCTTAGTTCCACAGGCTGAACAAAGCTTTGTCGTATGACTTGTGGTCATCACTGTCAGGTATATCTATAGGTAAGCGAAGGGAATCACTCTAGGAGAGACAAATGCAAGTTGAATCCTCTCTGGTTCGGGGACGCCTTATAAGGAAACTCCTCAGGGTTGAGAGCTCAAATTGCTTGGTGGTACGTAGACTCTGCTTTATTTGCTAACTATTGATTGATCTTTCTTTTTATCCCTCTGATATGTGAATAGCCTATGCCTGCGAATTAATAAATTGTATCCTACTCATTGCTTATTTGTGCTGTGACATTGCTTATAAGCATAACACCCGCTACAAGAGAGACATGGAGCTACTGAAGAGAGGCCAGCAGAGGGCTACGAGGATGACCAGAGGGCTGGAGCATCTGCCCTCTGAGGAACGGCTGCGAGAGCTGGGCCTCTTCAGCCTGGGGAAGAGAAGACTGAGGGGGATCTTATCAGTGTGTACAAGTACCTGAAGGGAGGGTGTCAGGGGGACGGGGACAAACTCTTTTCAGTTGTCCCGTGTGACAGGACAAGAGGCAATGGGCAGAAATTGAAGCACAGGAAGTTCCGCCTGACCGTGAGGGGGAATTTCTTCCCTGTGAGAGTGACAGAGCACTGGCACAAGTTGCCCAGAGAGGTTGCAGAGTCTCCTTCTCTGAAGAGATTCAAATCCCACCTGGATGCAACCCTGTCTAACCTGCTGTAGGTGACCCTGCTGAGCAAGGGGGTTGGACTAGACGATCTCCAGAGGTCCCTTCCAACCTTACTGATTCTGTAATTCTGTAACCTCTTTTTGACTTGCTTGGAATTCTGTACTTGCTTGAACAATTTCTGTAGTATACATGAATTCTCTGGTTACAGTAAACCTCAGATTAGACTTGGAAGTTTTTTTTTTTTTTTTTTAATTTTCTTTTTATTCCTCCTGTTCCTTCTTCCTCAAAGATATTCTGTGTGTTTCAGATATAATATCTATGTCTAAAACTGTGGGAAAAAGATAGACTACTATAATTATTCTTACTCTAGTTGTAGAATAGTTCTAGTTGTCTCTAGTTCTAGCTCAAAAAGGAGAAAAATGCCTCATAGACTTTGGCAGATAGTCTTAGTCCCACTCTATCTTTTCAGCATTTCTTCCTAAATTGCTTAATTTACTGCTTCTGATATAAATATGTAGTTATCTAAAAAAGACCTGCAGTGTTACCTAAGCAATGGCAAATGTAATTGATAACAGCCAACATATCGCCACCACTATTACGCTTTCACATTCTTTGTGGAAAAGATTCAAGATATGGTTCAGAAATGAGATTTTGAATGGTCTGTGATAAATATCTGAAATTACTAGTCCAGTAAGTTGATTTAATATGACCTAGCTATTGGGAATCAATTGCTCCTTGAGTACATCTTGCCCTGTAAATTTCTCAGTGCAAGAGTGAGAGTTCAGCTTGATCTTTTTTATTACCTATGCTAGAGATTGTGATGTAGGTCATAATTTTCTTAGGTAACATGAATAATCCCTGATTAGCTAGCTCTTTCTACCTCTTCTTAATTTGTTGTCATTATTCATACTTGAATAAAGTTTGTGATCTTTTCCCAGAAATAATCTTTGTATATGCCTATATATTCCAGTACATAGACTGTGGATAAAAGGTTGAGGTTGAGGTTGGAAGGGACATTCGGAGATTGTCTAGTCCAACCTGGGATCAACAGAGGATCCCTTAGAGCAAGTTGCTCAAGGTCAAGTCTAGATGGCTTTTGAATATCTCCAAGGACGGAATCTCCACAACCTCTCAGTGCAGCCTATTCTGGTGTCTGACAGTGTTAAAAATAGTATTTTCCTAAAAAAAAAAAAAAAAAAAAAAAAAAATTGCACAAGCTATTTTATACATCTTTGTTATTCCCAATTTGCTTCCACTTCCACCAATATGCAGCTACTGTGTCTCCTCTCATACTTGATTTTGGCTGAAATTCAATTTTATCACTGTCCAGTATTGATATTCTGAAAACTAGCCAAGGTTAAATGGAGGAACAACTTTTGTTCCTAGTCAGGGTCCTGAAGTCACATGCTGCTTCTTATGAATTGTCTTATTTTCTATCTCAGATCAAGTTTAATGAAGTGATTATGAAGCTTTGAGCTGACTCTCCTCCTCTCCTGTTCTGCCTTTAAAACTTGCAGGTGACTTTCAGGCATGTCCTTCTGAAAACAACTTAATGTAAATCTTCCTAACTTTTGATGGGTTCATATCATTTTTTCATATCTTTTTCTGTCCTCTAAATAGCTCCTGAGAGTCAGTTGTGTATAAACTACACTGATTACTGCTTTAGTAATCTGTCTTGGTACACCCCTGTCAGCTTGATAAGTCAAACTCCTTTTGCCTGTCCTTTTGTTTGGGTTACTAGTCTGTTATTTTAAAGCCTTAACAAACAAACAAATCCAGGCTTCCATTTTCCAGCCTGTGAATGACAGATTTTTCACAGAAATTTAGCTTTTAACTTCCCTCATGCTTTCCTGAAACTAATTTTTTAGACAGATGTTTCTAAATTGCCTCTCCTTTAGTTGCTATAGTTTGCTTCTCTTTTGCCAATGTGCTGAGGTGCACAATTTAAACTTTCAGATCCAGTAAGTGCAGGATTTAAGTGCTTTACTCTACCTAGTTGACTAATCTAAGTAATCTTCAGAAACTACCACTAAGCATGTTTACGTGGTCCAATGTAATGACCTACAGAGATGTTTTAGCTTTAAAAATACTATTCCTAGAACTAGAAATAGTGTACTCATGTTAGTGCATGGCTATGGTGGTTAGCCTTGCTGCTCAATAAGCTTCTCAGAGCCGTAAAGCAGAGTGGACCTAAGATTTGTGTTAAGGAGAGTCGAATTGTATCAAGCAGATTCACTTGTAAAATCACAGACTCTTTGAAATGCTTATACTTTGCCTAGGATAAGTGAAACCGAACACAATTAAATCAATCTGTATTATTAAAAAAAAAAAAACTTTGAGGAGGAGAGTAACCTTGTCTAGCTGAAGAAGTCTATGCCAGGAGGAAGTATATTGTACCCTAGACATGCTCCGTTCATAGCAACCCCACATCGGGAGTATTACAACGAAGGTACATAAATTGATGAGTGTTTCTGAGAAAATATTGGTGTAAGGATGAACAAGATTACTCCTCAGATCTGTCCTACCACTTTCTGTGTTTCAGGAAATTGCAACTGGTTCATGTAGATCTTGTCTGTAAGTCCTTGCCAAAATCTTTTCTTAAGAGTTTAAATCAGATTTAAATGGGCCTGAGGCACAGCAGTGAGATGAATCCTTTCTGAGTTTGTTTGGCAATACAGGAAGTTTATCAGACTTCTCCAGCATAATTTCCTTTACTTATATCTCCTCTTGATTCTCTTCTGGAATGGAAGAAGATGGAATTTCAGGTCCAAGTCTGGTCTTATTAACCTAGGCAGTTTGATCTTTATTATGTCCTGAAATTTATGATATGGGACCAGAAATGTAGAAGTGTCAATTTGCCAAGACAGAAATGTGAAATTCAAACAAGGGAAAATCCAGGAATATTGTTTTTTTCAAAAGTTTTTTTTATTTAATGAAGAATGCAATGTCATTTATTGCTACGTACACACTGTAAAACAGGAGAAAAATACATACATTATACCAATTGTCTTTAACAGTAAACTTAGCATACAGAAACTACATGGAAGTGCTATCCAATATGAATGCTGAATAATACGTATAAATAGTTCAGTTGTAGACTTTGAATCAAGTGGAACATTAGTAGCAAACTGAGGACTACCTAGAAAAGAAGTGGTAAAACGCCTTTGTATCAATCACAGAAAGACCTTTTGTGTCAGAACTGCAGAGATCACGTAACACCAAGGCACTCTACACAGAGGTCTCATATGAAAATTGCCTGCACTAGCTGCTAGCCCAGAAGAAGAAGTGGTCTGTGAAATTTCTGTGAAGTCCAGCTCCCAACCACTGAGCAAGAGATGAATTTCCTGTTTGACCAGTCTTCCATTCCACGAACTGAAGTCAGCCTTATCCATATCTTCATAACTTCATGACAGCATCTAGTGTAGACTGTGTGTTCAATTCCTGCTTTGCCACACTACCCTGGGGCTCCTCTTGCCATCTCAGAGCCACTGAATGAAGCAGAGGTTGTTTGTTCTCTCCCGTTCTGGGTCTGTGCAGGGTCCTCCTCATTGGATTTCCCTTCTTTCCTTCCCTCCCTCCCTCCCTCCCTCTTTCCCTCCTTCCTTCTTATATGAATGTGTTCGGAAGCAGGTAGAAGTCTGCCAATATTTATTTCAGGAAGGAGGAGTAGCTAAGAGATTTTGTATTCTTTCTTGCTTGGTTGATATTTGTTTGATATTTTTGTCAGAGGAAAAAGCTATTTTCTTATCTTTCCTGCTCCAAACTTTTTCTTCAAATGACCCTGTGAAACATAGATGGAAATATGACCATAGATTGAAATCATCTGTGGCAAAAATTATATCAATCTTTTAAATTAAATTAAAGAAAATTTTATATTTATTGTTAAATGTGTGTCTATGTCCTGAGCCGGACTAGGAAAGTAGAGGAACACTTAAAAAATACATGACAAAACATAAAAGAGCTTTCTCAGCGTTATCTATTGGACAGTATAGTATGTGAAACTCTTCAAATACGACCTTCTGGATCCCTGTTGCAGAAAGTAATAAAGAAGAACTACATTGACAAACTTCCCTTACCATCTCATCTCACAGCCCAATTATGTTTTGTACTTATTCATTCTACAGATTAAATTTGGTTTTGACAAAAATCAGAGCACTGAAGCTGAAAATTAACACTTTTTTTTTCTTTATTTTGTTTCTCTCAATTAAATTAGAACACACACAAAGGCACCCATTAGTAGCCTTGGGCACCCTCGGAGATATTGTAATGGAACTCGATAAAAGGGAAATAAACATCAGATGAGATAGTATAACCATTATACAGTAGGTAGACAACAAATAATTATAAAAATTAATCTTTCTAAATAGTCATGTCCTTGTTAAGTAGCATAATCAACAGACTGGATTTGCAGTCTATCTTTAATATTAGTAGACTTAAGCTGTTTCAGATCAAATAGGCTACCTGATTTCAAAGCTGAGGGGCCCTCTGTGAAAGGACTTTTTAACAGTCTATTAAAAAAAAAAAAAAATACAGTATTGCATTTTGACTAGATTTTTTAACTGCTGTTGCTTATATGATATAATCAGGCAGTGTTTCATGGCTAGATGTTTTCTGATTTATTTGAAACCTCATAGGTAAAAATCATGGTGCTAATAATATCCATATCTAGAAAGAATTAATCTTTCCTGTCTTTAGATATTTAAGGCTAACCTTCTAAGCCTAAGCTCATGATTTTTATATAGAAAGAAATAGGCAACTTCAGAAGACATTGAATTCAAAATCATAGCATCAGCAGATGAGGTCCATTCACAACATTAAGGACCTAGCCAAAGTTTCTTATCTGGATACCTTTTTCAGTTAACGGAGAGGGAGCAAGTCACTTCCAGAGGATGATTCATCTTTGTTTAGCTATAAATTTGTTTTAGAATAAGATAAATTCCTCTTAGATGCTACTTTTTTATGCCATAGAATGCAAAGCAGCTACCTTCTGCATTATGGCACTGTCACCCTATATAAGGAAAACCAGTCATCTAACTTTGAGGTGATAGAAGCATGGATAACTTTATTGATCAAACAGAAGCATCAGAGGTTGTCAGATGCAGACCTCGAAAGGATTTCTCACTCTGTTGAACAAAAACTATTATTTGAATGCAGATACATTTTTGTAGAATTTTTCCTGCTGTTACTCATTAAAAAACAATTATATTGCCTGCTCAGAAAGCCATATATTATTTAATTTTGCAAGGAAATTCCTTAGGAAGCAAAATGCAGGACAAAGAGGACTATCCATGTTCATCTTTTTAGGGGTGCATCAAAATACTTGCTTCAGATACTACAGTAGCTGTCTGTATATCTGTGTTATAGAAAAAGGGGAAAACAGAAACTAAAGGACTTCTAGACTAAAATAATAATAATAATAACTTCTAGGTAATAAAAATCAAGCAATTTCTTTCTCTCCCACTATTTTTAATTTAGCACACTGCTTAGGCATATTTTTGCCTAAGTTAAATTTCACTATTGTCATGCCCTGGGACAATTCTATATTACTTATATAGTTTAAAATTCAGAAATAAACTTTGCTACCCATACATTTCCAGTCCTGCAGACCTTGAGTGAAACCTTATTCCCATAGAGCTTTGTGAGATGCTCAGCTTTGACTTCTGTGAAGCTAGAAGGTCTGCTGGGTTTTGTCTCATGCCATACTACAAGGGTATAGTGTCTCTGAAGAGAAATCTAGAAAATCCTTAGCTTCTCATTTTGAATAAAGATCTGTAATTTCAATCAATCGGCAACATTTTTGTTTCCTGTAGAAAATACAGCGAAAATAGATGAGGAAATAAACCTAAGCTTCAAACTTTTCCATCAAAGGTCCAGAAATGAATGCACTCCATGTCAAGGAAATAGCACTCTCACCTCAACATGATTTGAAGTAGGAAAGATGAAGGTAAACACTGAATTAAGGAAAAGGCATTTTTAATAAACTTGAATATATTGAGGCTTGTGAATTAAATATAATCATTGATTAAAAATGTAATATAGGTCAAGAAATATAATTAACCAGAGAAGATAAATTGATAGTTAATATTTTATCTTCACAAGAAAACTTTTTTTTAATAATATATATTTACTAGCATATACTCTCCAAATAACAATAAGTAATCCTGATTTTATTGATTTAAAAATGTATAAGCAAAGCTATAATATACTGACTATATAATTATATACTGAATGATATAATGAATGATATATTGAATATTAATGTATACATTTTTTAAATTTCACTTTACTTCATCATATCAGAATCCCAAATTAATAGTTGTCTCTAACTCTATGACAGGTCATTTTAACTCTTTAAATGCAAACTCTTTAGATCTTTTGCAGGTCAGAAATGGTAATTTGTATTTTAGCTATAGTTCCCATCTCTAATTATTCTATGAGAATGTCTTGCTAGCCATCAGTTTGACTCTGCAAACCTTATTTGTGCATTTCCCTGAAATTTATTCATCTGTTAAAAAGATAACATTGATGACAAGGGACAGTGTCAGAATAAGTTCCCTGACTTCTCCAGTACTGCTGTCGGACAGCTGAACCTCCTATTTAATCTCTTAATGAAAGCTAGATGGGACTTGAACTGCACAGCATCTATCACTATGCAACTAGATAGATGGCTTATGACATGCAAAGGGAAATCGATCCAAATGCAAAGTAGATGATGAAAGGAATAAAGAAAAGCTGAAGTCTTCGTGCCCCCAGGTCCCAGTCATCAGGGTACTCAGAGAGATACGCTATACACTGATGTAGACCTGTAGAAAATTACTTCCTTATCCACCTTCTATGAAAGGCAGGAAGAGGGTGGCATTCCAAAAGACAACTCTAGGAATGAACCTTATTGGTCTGTTTTATCAAAGAAACTGTCTTCTTCCAGAAGAGTAACCAAATCCTAACAAAGTTGTTTACATTAAGATGAGCTTGATCACTCTTCAGATGCCTCAAAAACAATTTCTATCTTAAATATAATAGGAGCTTATTCAAGCAAGATGAGGCTGATGTTATATATTAAGAGTATATTAACTTTTTGTACAGTTACTACTATATAAACATAAAAATTAAGGTCTTGATTTTATAAACCCTTTTTCAAATAACAGCCATTTCAGAATAGTTCTATACAATGATTCTGTAAGCTCAACAAAATAACAGTTCAATCTTTATGCAAGGAAGTAGAAACTGAAAACAATAAATGATTAATTCAGTTAAGTGATTCTGGATATCATTGTCAAGGTAAGACTCTGAAGTCATAGATTTCAGTGTTTGATCAAGAATTTAGTCATTTTGGAAACTCTTTTGCTTATACCAAGAACACTGCTAATAAAGGCTTTGAATGCACAAGCAGTTATAGTTGCTACTTTATGAAGTAGCATGAATGGCTTTACTTTTTTTGTATACTCATATTATTATAAATAACAGTATGCAATAAAGGAGAGGATGGGATTCAATGTGAGAGCAAGATGCCTAATTTTGAACATCTACAGATATGTTCACATAGGATTCAGCTGCCTATACAGAGACATTTATTGGTGTCTGAATTGTCCTGGTGTATTGTGGATGCTCAAGATATATTGTACAATGCAAAAGATCATTGAAGTGATGCTAATTACACACATCTAAGCAACTGAACCCCATCCTACTTATCTATGTTTAACGTACATCTAACTGATAGTACCTGTAGAGTGATTCATCTCAGCCTAATGTTTAAGCCTAACATTTAAGATGGGGTTCAGTTACTTACAGATGAACCTTAACTGTCTTTCGAGATAGCCTAAAATGTCCCAAATGGCCTCTAATCGTTGCACCAGAAAAGCACTCAGTTTTCTGTGGCTGTCATGTCCCTTCACAATCAATTTTGTGTGAACATTTTGGACAACCTAAGCCTTCGCTCAAATAACATAAGAAACCTTTGTGTTGATACCTGAACACCATCTTAGACACTTTCATTAGTGAGAGCTAAATTGTTCCTCAGGCTTCACTGACAAGGTCTCCATTAATTATAATGAGAGCACAAGCAGGGGGAGATTCAATTGCCAAAAATAAATATCAAGTGTCATTTAGATTCTCTTGGCTACCTGAAGGCATTTCTTGGTTTTGGGCAACTGAATTAAATCTGTTGTGCCATTCATAGACCTATTCCCTAGAGTTTGCTGATTATATTGACCAGACTTTCACTGATTGTAGTGGAAGCTTTGACACCTATCTCACCCACAGAGACCTGTAATTTTGGCATCTTAATGATTAAGAGATCCCACACATACTGCCTAATTCTCAGAATTATTTATATTTTTCCTATACAGATGTCTCTAAGGTATCAAAATGGATTTTTAACCAAAGGAGAAAAAATGCTGTAATGTTGCATGGCACTCTATGGTAACTTGAAGTCAGTGCTGATTTTTTGACAGTGCTCATTTTCCAGTGCTGTTCTGAAATCTCATAATCTTTCAAAGTATCGTTACTGAATACTGCTTTTATCTTGATAAATAGACCAATTCTATTTTCTGAAACTTATTTAAGTTTTATTTATTCATGAGTTTTTTATATAAGGTTTAACTATTTCAAAACAAACAAACAAACAAAAAGTAGAAGATCTTTATATCAGCATACTAAGGCTAAGTTTTCAGAATGACTTTGTCATTTGCTTTGAGGGCAAGTAAAATTTCCAGTCAGCTTTAACTTTAGATGTCCACATCTGGAATTCTGATCTCCCAAATCCCTCACAACACTTATAAAGAGTTATAGTTTACATTATAGATGAAATTGAAGTGTGTAAACCCACATTAAGTACTGTTTCAGATTTCCTGTGAGAGCTTGTATATTTGCATCTGTGTGGGACCAGCAAATATGACATGGGACCTACAAATGACAAACGTCTTTCAAGAAGGGAAGCTAGAGGCTAGACAAGATACCATAAGTCATCTAAAACTAGACAATTGTTTTTAGACAATTGAATTTCCCATTATAGAACTAATTATGAAGATAATATTAAAGTCATAGAATCATAAATGACACAATATTAGCCAATATTGCAATGATGTCAGATGAGAGCCCTCAAATTACATTCTTCCTGAATTTTGCTTCATTACGCCACAAAGAACAACATAAATTATATTTTCTCTCCTTAAGCAACATTAGCCTTAATGCTATTAGTTTTCATTGTCAAAAAATAGCATCCTAAGTAATGGAGGTTTAATTTACAGTCCAAGATACAAAGGAAACATGAGCAAATATGGTCCTACTCCTCTTAAAAACACAGAATGAGTGCATTAACAATCTGGTTGCTAAACACATTGCTTAATATTGTTCACCAACATTTATTGATTCTTGAAAGAGACTTACTATTAAAGCTCCATTCCTGTACTGCCAAGATTAAGTTTATCCTGCACTAATGTTTTAGTCTGATCATTTAACTGTTTTGCAAGTTTGAGGTTTACATTTTAATTCATTCTAGTTAGGTTCATGACAAAGCAACTAAATCTTTAAGATTTGCGTACCTGAATGATTTAGTTGTAATTTTAACAGGATTGTGAAAATTGACAGTCCTATACAAAATCTCCCCTGCTAGCAGTATGCTTCTAGAATTTAGTCCATCTTAGACGTAGTTACACAAACATCATGAGCAGCTGAAGTATGGCACTGAAGAAGTATACAAAATATTCTGAGAAGTATGGCTGCATGCTTCACCTGGTGTAAATCAATGAAGCCCCTTTTAAGTTAATGGGTCCTTACAAGCCTATATTAACTAAAAACGTGGCCCTGCAATTTCTTTTCAATAGGACAGAACATCAACATGTTTTTTTTTATTATTATTTTCTTAGGAAATTCTATATTATAATAAAGTACTTAGGTATGTTTAGCCAATCAATTTGCTGGGTAAATGGAATAGTCTTAATGCTGTAATTGTATAATTAAAGTCATTTGGTTTGTGTAGAACTAGTCACTCTTAGATTAGCAGATTGATAAGGATACAAAGAGAAGGCCAAAGCATTCTTTTAAACAGAAACTTTATTTCATTATCATGTAATTGGGTTAGGTTTTATTTTGTTATTCCATATTTCAGTGGGTATGATAAATATGAGGTGCCCTGAGGGTGATGCTTGTGTTACAGTTTGCTTTGTTGAGAGTTTATCTGGGATAATGCTACTGTCCTAAGATCTAGATTTGGAGTGCAGTATTGGGAACAGCTCAAGTATCTCGGTAGCCATGGAATTAAAGATTTTGTGCTTTACACATATAACGTGGGCACTCATGCTTTTGTACCTTGCCTGGCATGTAACATAGTTTTGATGCATTCTTATTGCTGACTTCTGGAAAAAAAATGCAAGTGGATTTAAAGTAGCACTGTATTAGGTCTTGTGCTCCTTCCTGTAGCTTTGTCGTTCTTGAAAGAAGTGGACTCTAGACTAGTGGAAGCTAAGTTTAGAACAAAATACAAGATCTTCAGCAATTATTTGCATTTCCATCAATAGTTCTCCTCTATGTACTAAAATTATACTGAAAACATAAGTAATCTGTAGTACATTAGTACATTAATGAAAAATGAAATTCACCTTCCTGTTATATTTATTGCTGCACCCTTCTTAGCTGTGTATATGCAGTACAAGAAGGCTGTGTCTATACTAGCTCATTAAACAATTCTTGGGTACTGGGGTACGATTATCCATACCATTAAACTGTTTGAACAGTACATGACATGCCTTTGGCCTGGGCCCACTGGCACACTGCAACACAATTCCTAGACATAACAGGGATATAATACGGACCAGGAACCATTCTGGATAAACAGTTTGAATTTGGCCACACTCTTTTGGAGGGCAACAGATTTTAGTAGGACAGACCTAGGCTGTTTTGTGCTGGTTGATATAAAACATCTGAGAATGGTCCCAGGCACTGTTTAATTTATGAAACTAAATATAGTTGAAATATTTCTTTCTTAAATTGTTCATATATTTTCTATTAGTTTTATTTTTTTCATATCTGTTGATTACTAATCCTTCATTATATTGTAACTGAACTAGCATGAATAGATTTCTGTATGGCAGGAGCTTCCTTGTCAGATTACCTCTTCTCTTCTAGAAAAGATAAATTAATTGTGGAGTAGAAGAGAGTACCAGAATATAGTACTATATATGAAATGATAGTTTCATCTTTGGGGGAAAAAAAATAACAAAAATTGAGGTAAAGACTTTAATATAAATAATCCCAATAAAGTCTAGAGCAGAAAAACTTTCAAAACATATATTATTTAATAGACAATTACATGCTTTCTTTAGCCTTTGTGGAATTGCACTTTAAAACTCATTTTCAGACTGAAAGATAAACATAATTCTTCTGGAACGTAACAACTTTTATTATACTTTTTTTGGGGGGGCTAGATATTTCTCTATAATGCACCAAAAATCCAAATCATGTCCCTAAAGAACAGGAATACTTATGTGGAAAAATAAGTACTTTATTCAAAGATGGTATAGCAAAAAGATGAATTTTGAACACTGCAATATTAAGTAAGGTTCTTTGCACTAACAGAAGTTTCAGGTTTATTTCATTGTCTATGTGTAGAAATCAAACTGAGGATCCTTTTGGAAGATAATGCAATCTCCCTACTTATAATGTTTGATTTTAACTATATGTATTACCCCCGGTATACCAAAACAAATAAAATAAAGCAAAATGGAAGTTACTGGGCTACTGCCCAGTATTTTGCTTGTATAATGGGAAAAACTGTTTCATTCATTATGACCTCTCAGATAGAGAGATTGAAGGGGCATGGAAGAGTCCTAAATGTTCCCAGACTAGCTAATGGATTATTCCTTTCATGAAGTACCAGGGAAACTAGATAAAAAAACTACTCCTTGAATACAATGTTTCCAACTCAGTGAAAATAAATTTGTAAAGTCCTGATGAGCTATTGAATTCATATGTTTAAGAGACAGAAGACCTTGGCCTCTAATTTTCCTCATTATACATATAGACCGGTCTAAATATTCTCACATGAAGTAAATCAGTCTTCTTTTGTTCTAATTTTCCAATGATGCATTTTTACTGTATCAAAGTGATATCACCTTTAAACTAATAAATACAAATAAAAAGAAAAAAATACAATGTTTGGATCAAGTGAAACATGCAAGAATATTGGAATACTTAGCATATTGTGTGCTGACACTGATTTCTGTATTAGTCTGCTCTTCTAACGGGCCAAATATCATTTTTTCCTATAGTAATAGAAAGGAAGTAGATAAATAATTATTTTGTATGCATGTCTTATTCTACTTTTAGTACAAGCAAGAAGCTTCTAAAGTTTGGTGATTTTTTGTTCTATTATTTAAACAAATAGGCATTCATATCATATGATATTACTTAAAATATTACAGCAGTTCTCAGATTTGCAAATATTAGGTGATCTACAGTGGGATCTTTCTGAGCTGATATGCAAATATGTTGTCTTCCTTTGGCCATGTATGTGGCCAGGACTAAATCAGCAATGTAATTCAGTCAAATAAGTAGTACATATACTTACAGACTTGAAACAAATTGATCTTTCTAGGCATTGCGATACATATAGTTTCATAGCTTACATTTATTTCTAGATGAAGAGGGATGAAAAATTGTTAACTGTTAAATGTGGGTTAACAAGCATATGTGCAAATAATAAAAGTATCATTACTGGTGTTAACAAAAGTCCACCTGTCCCCGTATGCTATTTCCAACCGTGGAAGCAATAAATGCTTAAGGTGAGAGAACAAGAGCATAATTCCTGAGTATATGCTCTCAGCTTTCAGAAACCTAAAGTCTGACTTCCCGAGCAAGAGATTGCATCCATACATCTTGTCCTCCAAGAAGCTGTCCAATTCCTTCCTGAACCCATTTCTAATTTTAGACTCTGTAGCATCTTGTGGCAGTGCATTCTGCAATTTATATGTACTGTATGTGTTATCTTGTTTGTACTGGAGCTGAATCTTACTATTTCTTTGGATGCCTCTGTGTCACTTATGATAAATACTAAATGTTCCATCCCTATTCATCTGCTCCACCAAATCTGTTATGTTAGGGCTCTCTGTTGGGCTCCCCTTTTAGTAAACTCTTACCACACATGCAAAGTTTTTTGTATCATACAGAATCAAATGGGGCCATAAATAGTTTTTGAAACTGCTTTACTCTTTACCTTTTGAGAATTAAAGACAATATAACACATAAAAATGAAAAAAAAAAAAAAAAAACGCAGATAAAAGATGTTAGGTGACTCTTATTCAGTTTGCAATAATTTCATTAACATTAGGATTTATTTGATCTCAGAAAAACTCAGACTTCCCCCCCTCCCATAATTGGAGAATTCCTTCACTCTGGATGTTTTTAGATATGAATAAAAACAAGTATGATCTTACAGTAAATAAAGGTTTGATGCAGCAAGTTAATTTCTGAGTTCAGTAGGAAGTTGTTCTAATAAGAGAGTGAAGCTGGCTGCTCTTTCTAATTCTGACAGCATAGAAATCAGCAGACTGATTGGTCTAGGAGAAAGCATGTGTAATTGAGCCTGGAAGACATAAACACACAGATCTCTGTCACTAGTTATGGCTAGTGACATTTTTTTTTTTTTCCAAATCCACTGGTTACTGTGGCTGAGTATGCAAACAAGCCTGAGGACTTCAGGTGAAAATTGAGTCAGCAAGCCACTGACAGTAGTTTGAAATCAACAGTAAGTGAAGGAAGAAAGTTCTCCAACATGAAAGACAGAAGTGGGCATTTTACTGGGTTTCTGCTCACCTTAACAAAAGTGTAGAGGTAACACAGGCCACTATTAGATATGATGGAGACAGTGAATGGGATCATATAGATGTAATTCCAACATATTTGGGCGAAGACAGTCAGAAACCTGCAGAACTGAAACTCCTTACATGAAGGAAGCATTTGGCCTAAAGTCTTTTCTTTATTTGAGACAGTAAATATGAAATCATTGTTCATATCTCAACATGTTTACTCTGTGTCTCCTGGGTACACTATTGAATGGAAAATATTTGCTGTATCAGATTTTTGAAAGGTCAGTAACTCCCAGTGTAGTCTGTCTTTGGGAACTACATATATGCTTTTCAATGATGACATTTTTTCATTGCATAGTCTTGCTTGAAGTAATGTAAAAGGTCCATTAGTTGATTTTCCATATCTCATCTATTCTGAAGAGAAATGATCATGATGAGTAAATAAAAATATTTAAATACTTTATTTCAACTCCAGTGAATGTATATCACTTTCTTATTGGAACTATTAAGAGCATTACATTTGCAGATTAGTTCAAGATATATTTATATTATATTTGGCCTTTAGTTTTTAACACGGGCTCCTGTTCAGTTGTCAAAGAAAAGTTTTCTTTTGTCTTCAAAAGAAATAACTAACATGTTATTGTCAAGGACCTCCACAGTTTCTAATGCTGGTGTGGCTAATTCCCCATGGAGTTAATTAACACAAATATACATTTTGACTAAGCTAGAGAGCCATGCTCAAACACTCAGCAGGTACCCCGGGCTATATCTGCAAGCCCCGGTGTGCATAGCTTGTCAATTCTCAGGTGACACAACCTGATTTATAAAAAGAGAAGACTTAAACCACTTTCCCCCCACCTATCCATCAGAGATATACCGGTTAGAACCTCAGTCTCTCATTCATCACTTGTATTTTTGAAATACGTTGAGTGCATATATCAGTTCTTTCTCTCTCTGTTTCCTTGTAAAATAGGCTCTCATATATAATGCGGCTTTTTTTCCCTTAGGATCCAGTGTTCGGACTGTTCTCAGGTTGTTGCATTATCTTCTTCCACTCTCTGAGCCGAGCACAAACAATTGTACGGAGAGTGTTTGACATAAAACCGGAGCACTGTGTTTCTTGGGGAGAAGTAGCAAGGTAGGAAGTCCTGTACAATAAGACCATCTTGGAACAATTAAAATCTTTTTAAACCTAGAATCAGCATCAGACTGTTACATGATTTATTGACTGCAATTAGTATTCCTGTTTGAACAGTATCATTTGTAAATCTGATGTTGAAATAATAATCAGCTAGGAATAGAGAGGATGCACACACTGGAAATGAAAAAGATATGGCCAAAACATTATTTGAGTTATTATTTCTTTCCCTATCAGGTTCTTGAAAAATCTCTTTGTGTGCTTTTTAGAACTGTGTCCACTCTGAATTTAAAATAACCTTTTCTATCAGTGTACAACACTCAGTTACTTGAATGCTAATGAAAAAACAAATATGAGATTGGTTCATGCATAAAGAAAATCAACTCTAATTTTAACTGAAGATCTGTGAAATTTTGTATAGTAAAATAAATGCAAATAACTAATAAATATGAAGAAGAGTTTTACTTCAGCCAAAGAGAAAATCTAAAATAATCCCAAATGTTTCCCAAAGGATATTAGTGACAATTCAGAATTAGAACAATAATAATAATGAATGTCAAGATAGATTATATCCTGTTAGACATAGTCAAAAAGATGAGTGAATACAGATAGAGATTCCTTAACTGCACCGTTCTTTGGAGTGTCACTATTACCAGTATAACTAGAAATAATATACTAGTAAAATTAGCATACTGCTATACTAATATTATACTACTATATACTATCTTATACTATTATGCTAGCATATATAGTATATACTAGTATATTTTACTGGTATATTGGTAGTTATATTATTACTAGCATACAAACATATATACTATCAGTGCAATCTGAACATAGATTTTGTGCAACTATGCCAGTGCAGATTGGGATGGTGTTCAAAACACTGCTCACATTTTAACTTGGAAAGAAAATACCGAGTACTCTTATTGAAAGAATTGCCAATTGTTTGTATTATGGTCAAAGCAAATTATACTATTTTCTTTGAATTTAATTTAGGCTCAGTGAATAAGAGACTGAAGAAATGGGGACAGAGGAGAGGGGAGGGAGCAAAGAAAAAGAAAAGAGAATAACATCAGCAAAATGAAGCTAAATAAATTGGGCCAAGAAATGCAAATCTTTCAAAATTCATTAGTACCACTAATAGATAAGCAAAGCAGGAAACTTCAAATGGCAGGCTCTGTGTGCTAATGCAAGTTGTGCAGTGCATAGAGCAGATCTGTAGAGAAACAAAACTCTGCATGCATCCTGCACACTTTCCCGGGAGGGTGCATTATTTAGGATTAGCTCTAGTCTGAATGCCCATTAATGGCAGTAGTATTCTGGATGTGTATCTTTAAATGTGGATTCATCTGAAAGGCATCCAGCTCATGCGTTCCAGTGCCCCTCCACAATGACAGCAGAAGACTTGGAAAAATGGGAGTGATTGGGAGATTTATTTCTCAGACGAACTCCTAAGCAAACTAAACTATTAATACAGAAAACTCCTGCAATAAGTAGAGGGCAACTCCTCCATAAAAGCAAGACTGTCAGAGCTCCGACTTTGTTCTCTCTATAAGATCTCCAGAAGTGTCTGAGTACCTCGAATGTCTTTAGGCAATCAGAGAATTTTTGGGGGGCAGCTCCCTCACCCACATTTCACACAAAAAAAAGTGTCAGAGTTTTTTATATTTAATAAATAAGGAAAAATCTTGTTGAATAATCAGAGTCCAGTTTACTGTAGGAAATCAGAAGACCAGTCTTTTTCTGTAAGCGTAGAAGAACCAAAGCATTAACATTAACATTGTTCTAAATAAAATTTCCTAAATGAAACTGAACATCTGATTCTGCTTCTGAGAACATATGAAACAAAACCAAGTAATACTTAAAAGATAGAAGAAAAATCAAGAAAGCCTAAATTTATTCATTCACAAAATGCAAATAGAACTTTCAAAACTTAATCCAGATAAGTTCAAATTTAGAATGTTTTTCATTCACAGAACCATTGAAACAGGAACTTAATTTATAATGTACTTAAACACTGCTGATGCCACTGGAACTCATACGTAACTTCAGCTTCTAAATATAATATGACAAAGTTCTCTGAACAGGGAAAATTACTTTAGTACTCCCTAGCTGGTATAGAAGCCAACAAATGGGAGCTCTGGGATGGGATTTAAATCCCTACATCTAAATAATTTAGAAATTTGAAACTGATACCAAGATTCTGTCTTGGCCTTAATCCTTACGTGCCCACTCTGATCCAGTCCTTATTGACTAAAGAATCTGCAGGCACTGAGGTCGTTACAAGATTGGAACATTATCTGTTTAGTCATTTATGCAGTAGATGTCACTTGGTATCAGAACCACAGAGATTCATCGCAACTCATTCAAACACTAAACAGTTAGTTATTCTGGTCTAAGCTAGTCCCCAAATGCTCCTTCTACAATCAACAAACATGAAGAGATACTTTCATGGAGTGAAATGTTAGTTCCTCAGACAGGTGTCTAAGATGATTAAGGTGAAATGCTTTCCAGAGGTGCTATTTTTCTCCATTAACTGTAAAGGGAGTATACAGACGCCAGCTTTAAGTTAGGCAATTAAAGTTAAGAGAAAAAAATTGAGAGCCATACTCTATATTTTGAATTCAGGTCTGTGTTTCCTTGATGTCTATTAGTCTGAATTGATATACCAGATCTAAGTAGTCTCTAACCTTCACAGAAACCCACTTAAAATCTCTGGGTCCCTTTTCACTCTGGACAGTTCTGCTTTCTGTAATGGAATGCACATTCTTGGTTCTACATATATATATATTTTTTACCTGCTCTTGTCTTCTTTTCCTCACTTTCTTTCTATTTAGGAGAGAGGGGGGTGGAGAAAATCACATTCTAATATTCTGTTGTGCTTCTTCTAGCTATTGTTTATATATGACTAGTTTAATCATGCACAACATTCACCCTTCATTACATGGAACATTGTTAGTAGTAGATGCCTCTGAGCACAATAATGCCTAATTTGCATTAATCTTGCTTTTCTCAATTCCCTTTTATATTGATGCAAACATATGCCACAAATTACTCCCCATTTTTTTAAACTACAATAAATGGATGAGCTACACTCCCATATTAAACAGCACTTAATTCACTAAACTCTTCTAAAGTAACTAAGAATGTTATATTCCCATTTCTGCAAGAAATACAGAAACAGAATGTCTCAAAATAGGTAACAAATCAGTGTAAGCATCATAATACAAGCAGGTAATTGAGCATAGACAATCTTTTCAATCCACAAACAAATAATTTTACGGAAGTCCCAAACTTTTACATTTTTTATCCTCCCACACTTCTACTTTCTTGCAGGTACTGTTTTTGCAGGTGCAACCCAGATATCTTCATTTATTTTCCTATGGACTGTAGAAGAAGGCTTTTAGTTAAATATAGCTAGCATCTCATATATCTACCACTGAAAGTGCTATCCATTCTGTTTAAATTCTCCAATATATACTACTCCTCTGTCATTCCTTCCAGTTGCTTAAAATAAAACTTTAAAGTAGAACTTTTTCAGCGGGTTTTCTTCAGAGATTATTAGGGTCCTTCTATTTAATTGAAGAAATTCTAATGTACTTCTTTTGTGCAGTAGTGTAGGATCCATAAAGCCTGTGCCAAATAGACATCCTCTTCAGTGCCATTCTCTCTCTGAGAGAAAGTAAATTCAGTTTAGAGAGGAGCCTAACCAACAGTGCTTGGTTATTCAGACTGAGGAAATGGGACACTATTCAGCCCTCAGGCACCCTAGATTGCCTCTGTCATCCGGTGAGGTGATGGCAGTTATCACCTCCCCTCGATGCACAGTATAAACTACTGAGACAGGTCTGGGAACAGGGATCAGCACAAAGGATCTTGCTCACTGTAAGTGTTATGACCATTAGGCTAAATGGCCATGTGCTGTGTGAATCTTGCTCCTTTTTCAATACAACAGGCATGGAATTTGCTCTTGCACAGTGGCATGCCTTTAACAGAAAAGGTGCTGAGAATATCTAGAATATCACGGATAGCTCCTGCCTAAAGAAGATGTGGTTTAGCAGAGGAGTAAGTTACACCTGAGTATTTCCTGGGCAGGTTTTCTAATCAGCACTTAAAAGGGGGGCTGTCACTCAGTTTTTATTTCTCCCAGCTACATTTTAAAATAAGACATTGTTCTCTGTTTAGTTGCTGGATAGAAAATACATAGGGGAAGGATTGGAGCTGAATGTTTTGGATAAAATGGTGTTTCTGCATAGTCTTATTTAAGACATCTGGGATGTGGATTGATTCAGGGTAACCTTATGTTATACTTTTTATTAGCTCTGGAGAACTGTGCAATGTTTAACAGCATGCCCACACTGAAATTATCTTTAAAGTAATGCCAAACTACCTCCCTCTAGACCTGAAAGTAATATAGTTATTTCAGTACCGATGTTGGAACCTCAGCTCGCTAGCTACGTGTGGTATTTCATTGTCACAGAGACAACTTGGTCAAAATCTTATCTGAGACATGCACTCATTCCCCTAGCAAATGTCCCAAATGTTTCTCCTAAATATCTGTATAAATAAGTTTAAGTCTTCACACATTCAGTGATACCTTAACAGGAAAGATGTAAAACACAACGGCAGGTTTAACGTGGGCAATTGCTGAAAGGTGAACGACATTATTCTATGTATTATCTCCTCCTTCCTATCCTGTATTTGGTTCTCAAGGAGAAATTCATCCATGAAAACTGTCAGAATTCCAAACTGGAACAGCTTTCAGGGAAGATTAACCTTCTCCATGGCACAGCAATTTTCCCTCCTGAAGAAAGCCATATTATTTTAGTCTAGAGAAGGTGTCTATTACTTTAGAATTTAAGAACCCACATGTTTCTTCTTGAACAGAGAAGCAATTACTTTAACTGCTGTTAAAGCAGCATGAGACTGTTAGAAAAAAAATCTTTTAATCATATTTTGACATCTATATTTAAAATGAGGCTAAATATATGAAAAACTAAAATTTAAGCTAAGAATATGCATCTATAATAAGTATTGTGTAAAGGTAAAGTACAATGTATACACTGTTAATATTTTATTGTGTAGAAATCCATTTCAATGTATTATTCTACATCAAAATTTTGAGACTTTTCTCACTAAAACAGCCTGTTTTGATGAAAGAGATTGTTATGAGCAAATACTTTGTTCGTACACTTTGTATATATATGTATATACTTGCTCATATACATTCAAATATACTTTGAGTGTTTAAGTAAATATGGGCCTTGATTTACTATTCCTTATCAATTCTCAGTTAACAACTGAACAGTTTTTCCAATTACAAGAGAGAACCTTTCCGTGCTTTTCCATGTCTGACAAAAACCATTCATTCTGTAATCTTAATATAATACTGTGTGTAAGGGATTTGATTATTGCAAGGCACTTTCTATTATCAGGTAATATATCTTAAATTATTTTTCCTTTGTTTCTTCTATCACTTAAAGTAAATGAAAAGACTGTGGCAAAAGAGCACTTGAATTTTTTCCTACACACTCTAATTTCTCACAGAATTAAAAAAAAAAAAAAAAAATCACAAACTGTACCGTACAGGTACAGACAAACTGTACAGGCACAAATAGCTTATTCAGAGGATTACCTTTCGTGTGGACTATAGATTAACAAAATGGGTGGCATGCAGAGTATCTACCACAGGCAATCTCCTCCAGGACAAGCCTCCCACCCACACGTGTACCCTTCTGGTTCCTCCTGTTAACACGTCTTCACATTTTCAGAAAACAGTGCAGCACCAGACAAGCACGACTGTCTCCCTTAAATCAGCCGCCACTCTACACAGTTACAACACCAGCAAGATGAAAGTCTATGGTAAAGATGATTAATATATCACAATATATCTTAAGGCTCAGTCAGCTGTCTGTGTGAGACCTTTTAAGGGGCCTAGAAATCAGCAATAGCTCAACCTCTTTTTTGTTCTTCCCTGTCACCATCTTCTCTCCTCATGCCAAGGAGAAAACTGAAGGACAGTAGGATATACAGATTAGTCCAGGATCATCTAGGAGGCAATTTTTGGTGTCACCTCTGTAGCACGCAGCCCCTTCTTTCACGGTTCCCAACTAATTTTGGTGAAATTTCCCTGTCAGTCCATGCCCACAGCCTTTTCCCATTGTCATGACTGCTATAAAAAGATAGAGTAACCAAAGTCTGCATGACCTTTTGAGATGAATCACCTAATAAAGAGGATGGAAAACGGGACAGAAGATTGTTAAAGACTTGAATATTTGGTTCTACACTCTAACTTGCCGAAGCCTATGAGTGAATTAGCAGTGCAATTCAGTCTCTGAGTGATTAATTCAGGAATTTTCATGAGCTGTAAATTCACCAGGAAAGTTAGGATAAAAAATACATTGTAATCATCATCAAGTAGAAAAAAGTCTTGCATTATATAAAATTTATTTCCCCAAAAAATTATTAAAAAGAACATTGAAAAATACATTAATTTTAGGGCACCCTCCCCATTCCAACTACTATTCAGAGAGAGTAACAGGAAGATTAAATCTGTAGGAGAGATATAAACGTCATACTTGCAATTTATTTTGATACAATTGAAAAAGAGGCATCTGAAAACAATCTTCAGAGACACGCAAAGGCTTGATGTGTATCAGCGATGAGGAAAACAGCCAATTATCTAAAGAAGCGTTTGGAAAGCACAGTTGTCAGGGAACCCAGTATAAATAGCTTTACTGGAATTTCTAAGAACTCTTTCAAGCTATGTTCTACCTTCCCTACCTTGTTTCCTTAGTGCTAAAGAAAAACTTCTATGGCAACAAGGTAGTACAACTGCAAACTGAAAATGTAATGAAGTGTGTTGTCATCTCTCTATGTCCTGTTTGGCATCAATTTGGAAATGCCTGTGTTTGACCTGCAGATAAAAACAGCAAAGTACAATTTTAAAACAGATGTTAGAATAGTTCAAATCCCTAAACCTCAAGGTGGTGTAACAATAACACAGAGAATCAGCCTTTCCTCCTTAATAACTCATGGCATTGGTGACTTGAATTAAATATTGCCTTCTGTAAGCAGGTATTCAGTAGATATTTAAGCTAATGGAAACATGCTTGTTGTTGTGCTTGTAACTCATATCACAAACTGACAATTACACAAAGACAAGCTGGCTCTGTGTTTTCCACAACATAAATGACAGCACATTTTGATGAAATACTGCTGTACTGGAGTGGAAGTGTGCCATACAAATACAGGGGCTGAAGCTGCAGGCCTCTCTGAATAGCACTTAAAGTGGTGTTGTGGAATTAGACTCCACTACTGAAACTAGATGTCGAAAGATATGATTATGGGAGCTTTGACTTCCTAGTTTCTCAGTATATTCAGCAGAGTACACAAGTATAAGTTAATTTTTGTTCTTAAAATAAACATATAAGGGCTTTGTTGAGTTTGTCCGGGGTTAGGAATAGTTGTAAATATCTTGTAAGCAAATAGTAAAAAAGGAGAAACTTCTTCTCTGAGTAAATTCACACTTACCGGGATTCAGCTTGTGTCCTAATCCTGCCTCTGCTCTACCACTACTTCACCTTGGGCAGCTCACTTGATCTTTCCTATACAATGGGAATAATATAATCTAATCACCTGTTGCAAAGAGTATTGTTTGGCATCTTTATTTAATGTCACTGCAGCGCTCTGAATATACGGTGAGCTATAAAACTGCTAAATAGTTTTATTATTATTGTATTCCCCACAAGTATCTGAGCTCCCATAAAGAATGATCACAGAGGTTATATGAGTCAGAGAGGTGCCATCAGCATGTCTCTTATGAATCCAGGTTGCCAATTTGTTTGTATTTTTATTTTAACCTGTTTCTTGGCTGCAGATTTACAATAGCAATGCTTAATCTATCCATCAGATGAAATGTTTTTATTCCAGGATTTCATCTGAGGAAAAGAAAAATAAAGAAAACATGATTTTTTTCTGTCTAATCAGAATAGAGAAACTTTGAATTATGGTATTTAAAGAAGATAAATCTGCCTTTTCACAAGAGGAAAGCAAAATCAGAGCCTCAGACAAAGTCAGTCTTCCTTCACTACATTTGTGCTTTCTTAGTTAAAAAAAGAAGACATCGTATTGAAGAGCTATTAAAAGCAGTCTATTCAGAGAAATTCAGACTATAGAGTGATAGCTTAGAAAAATGATTGTCAGCTACAATATTAATGAAACAGATTCCGAATTTCAAATCCCCCTGTCTGGCAGTCACTTTATAAAAAAATCAGCTGTTGGCTGAGTTCAGACATGATCTTGATCCTCCCAGGACTCTCACCCTGCAGGTTAACAAGGCTGCAAGCGTTATGACCTGATTCAGCGAAGCACTTTGCCAGGTCTGCAGGGCAGTGAAGGTGATAGATCACACGTGGTTGGAACATCCCCTAACCTCCACTTGCTCAGAGTATATTGATAATAACATCAGAGCCTTACAAATTAGACATGAAAAAAAAAAAAAAAAAAAAAAAAAAAAAAAAAAACTATTGAATCATGTCATCTGTCTCCCTGACAATTCGTGACTGATCACTTCAGTAAATTCATAGTGAGCTATTCATATTTGTTTCAGATGTTTCGAGAGATGGAAGTATTCCACTGAATCCCATTTAACACAGTCACTTACAGCACTGCTAAGAAGTTTTGATTTTTCTCTCCAGATGTTTAGCTTAACTTTCCTTTTATTATTTTTTATATTGCCTCTTTTATAAACCTATGAGATGAAGCAATCTAAATTGATTTTTCTAAGTATTTCTAAATACTTAGAAAGTAGCCATAATAATATAACTCATTTTTCAAACTGCATCAGAAACAGATAAGGAATTTTACCATTAAGTAAAACACACACCTCTGGAAATTTGTAATATGTAAAATATAATTATATATAAAAATAATTATAAGTATAAATCAAATGCATCGCCTTTATTCATAGTTTCTACATATACCTATAGGAAACTGTAGGAAAGCAAGAGGTTCATTTAACAATTTTTTCTGTGGATTTTCTGAATGGATACAGAGTCCTTAAATCAAAACAGTATTATCTGAAACATACTTTTTAATCGTACTTGTACTTGCTTATACTTTATCGTGAATACTCTAGAGTTTAATTTATGAAAATCTTGTATATTTTTAGCATCCTCTTATGTAAAATAATTGTATAAATATGTAAAAACAGAAGGAATAAATTCTATAATTCAAGAAAAATTACCATACAGGCATAATTACCCCTTCAATCACTTTAAAATGTTTGCATCTTTTCTTTAAGCACTCTCCTGCCTGTCTGCTAATATCTTCTTTGTAATGCTTTGCTTAGAATCATATGTAATTTTCTAGAGATAGTCACACTTCAATCACATATTCAAAGAGCTTTTATCTTCCTGATGCAAGACCTGATGCTTTTTGTGCATACCTCAAAGACGAGTTTGTTTCTTCATGCCACATGGATTTGGAAAATGTGTGTAAATGACTCTCTCTTTTCCCACCTGCAGAATTTTTTCAGAATTGCTGCTGTCCAATTTCCTGTTTCTGTTCAAAGTCTATGACACTGCTTTCCTTCCACTTTGCATTTTTCAAAGTTGAATATTGCACTGTTCACTTTTATAACAATTCACTGTTTTTACAGTATTGCCTCTGAGGGGTCACTGTCAAGATCAGTGCCCTGCAGAGTCAGGCACTAAGCAAACACACAGGTATTTTCTGATCCTGTTTCTAAGATAATTAAGTCTCCTTGTATTACTTCCTTGTCCTCCAAGCATCTCTTTAGTATTATCTGTGAATGTAATTAATGCTATTTACTTCTCTCCTGGGTTAGTGAAGATATTAATCCCTGACTTAATACAGATCCCTTCCGCTCCATGCTATACACTTCTTCCCATCTGGATATATTGCTGACATTATCCTTTGTTTATGCTCTTTCGTTCTCTTTCAGTCTTTCAATGAGGTAGTGTTTCTATCGAAGCCAATTTTAATTAATGTTGACAAAGATTTTAATACGTATTACAATCCAAATATATTGCAGCCATTGTTTTTCGTGTCTCCATTTTTCTTTGTAGTTCTTGTTAAAAAAAAACAAATTTATCTTCTACATTTTTGTTCTTTCTGAACCTATTCTGCCAATTGCTGCCAGGTGCATTAACCTCTAGATATGTGTGGTCTTTTCTCTTACTATGAGCTTTAATATTTGAGGGAGAATAAGGACAAGGCAAAGCACGATGGTGAGTAGGTTGGCCCCAGCCAGCAAAGTAATGAAATACATGCCCATCTTCAAAGGCAGACATAATCTCACTGGTGTCAATAGAAATACTTGCATATTTGAAAGTAATATCTACCAGCTCGAGGCCACTGTGCTGAAATTGTTAAAGGATCTTGTACTAATATCTCATATTTCCTTTTGCATTTAAAAATAGTTTCACACTAACCTTTCAAAGCTTCCCTTACTCTTCATGATATCCAAAGCAGTGATACGAGCATGAGGTACTTCCATATATACTTCCATAGAATAGGATGCAAAATATCAATTTGCTGAATTCTGTATTTTAATTTTCCCCCATTATTCTCAAACTTTCTCCTCAGAACAGAATATGCTTTAACATTATATCCTTACCACCTATTTCTAAAGTTGCTTTATTAGTATTATTTATTTATTCACTAAAAAAGGATTCAGTATCTCAGTCACTTTTGAAACATCATTAATTTCACCTCCTCCTCAGGACATACTTGATTTCTTCAGTAGCAAATGCAATTTTGCTTTGCACCCAGAAGCATAATGGTTCTTGTTGACAAATGTTAATTATTTGTGTGGGTTTTCTGTTCCCAACATTTTTGGCTGTGAACTTATAATCAAAGCGAAAAGTGTGGAGGAGGAGGGGGGAGGATACTTTTCCCCAAATAGTAGAACAGCTTTATTTGTGAATGTCATGGGAAGCTAGAAGGAGAAAAGCAAGCAAGCAAGCAAATGCCTGAGGGAAAGGATTTCTAAGGATGTGCTCTTCCATCCAGCTGGGACTGGTCTCTTCTTTAACTCAACAGATAAAAAAAAAGGGGGGGGGGGGAGCACACCCCCAAACGATACAATAGGATTTTAGCACTGGAACAGACTCTCTCTCCACCACAATTGAAACACAGCTTAACTAGCCTTAAATCAGACTATCTAATCAACTGAAATCCAATGAAAAATAGCTGCTGTTATGTCTTCGAAGCAGAGTGTGGATGAGGAGATTAGCTGGGGGTGAGATTAATCACGTCAGAAAAGAGAACTTTAACTACTTTTTAATAACACCCAATTCAATGTGGTTGAGAGCAGGGAGGATCAGATAAAGCCTTTTAAAAAGTAAGAGCCAGCAAAGCAGTTTGGAAATGTTTAGCTGCTCATATGCAGTACTAGGCAGAACTCATTTTCATCTCTGCTTTTAAAAGTGATTCCTTAGTATCTCTCTATAACGTTCATGCTAGGCAGAAAGAAAAAATCAGTAGTTTTTTTGTCATTAATGGTTGTCATTTCGATTAAAAAAAAAAGAAGAAGAAATACTACATTTTAATGGGTAAATGCAAATGACCTCAACGTTGCAGTTTTGTACTTCAAAGAGGAGTAAATTTGTTTTGAAGTTTATTTGGTAGATGAATTGCAGCCAGAGATAAGCAAAAAGTTTTGAACTCCCAAAGGCTCTGATAATGCTTCAGAAAGAGGGAAATTCAAGCAATGTCATGCTTATGATCCAACATAATAAAAATTAAGGCTAATAAACAGCCTTTCTAATATCAGTCTAAAAGGTAAGCTAAAGAGACTCCTGGAATTTAACATCATCAGTCTGGAATTCATAAGGCCTGTTATCTGATTTTGTTTTTCATTCTTTTTTTTGAATGAATGTTACCTCCACTCTCTAAATTAAAAAAAAAAAAAAAAAAAAAAAAACTTGCAGAATAAACCATCCAGATTTAGCTTTTACAATCAAACTCCTTATATATCCGCAAAATTAATAGCTGTGGTAGAAAGCTTTCTTCCACCCAGCTTCCTTGATAGACAGAAGCAGGGTAGTAATGCTCAAAAGATAATTTAAATAACAATTGAGCTATTGTACAGGAATGACATTTCATATGGACTCTTTCATTATCATATTCCATGCTCCTACAAGCTATAGGACAAAAACAGAAGACAAGATTACCTTTTCTTATGCTATAAAAAAAAATCTCAAAAAATGTTTCTGATTAAAAAATATAAAAGAGGTGATTTTACTTTTGAACTGCACAGACATCTCTTCAATATTAAACATAGATGTATGCATGTCTTTAACACTGTTTTGCCACTGGTGGTTTATCAATGTCATACGGTAACTGGGAGATATTAGTGACCAAGTAAATTTATGCTGATTTGCATATCTTGTGAATGTCTCCCCGTAACAAAGCTCTACACATTTTCATCCTCACTCATTGATATATAGTGTCCTGCAAATCTTCTAGCCGAGGCAGACTTGTCAGTGCTTGCTAGCAGCTCAGCAGTCGATGCCCATTCAAAGAGGTATACTTTTTCTGACTTTGCTTTTTAACATCAGACGTATATAACAAGACACAGCTCATTGTGTGTTTGCTTCAGAAAGAGCGCCATGCTGTCAACATGACAAAATCAAGTACAAGACAAGCCAGGGCACTGTAAAAATCATTTACCCTCTACTGCATATAAAGATAGCTTAAAGCAAGGAATACAAGTTTTGACAAGGCATTTAAATACTCACTACTAACTGCTTTCTGAAATAAACCAAGTCAAACAGGCTTTGCTCTAAAGCCCAAGTTGAACAGAAAAAAATTAGGACAGACCCTGGCAGCTACTGCTGCCTTTCTTGCACTATCAAAGAGATGCAAAGGACCAACTATAAGACCGTATGGGCAACCCATTGCTGATCTCTTGCGCAGCCTTCATACATAGAGCATGGTAAGGAAGGAGTCTGGATGTAGTGTGGTGGGAACAAGCTAAGCAGCTCTGGACTCTCCCAAATTGCTGCTGAAGCTCTCACCAAACCATTGTATGAATCCCACATAACCATTTTTTGAGGACTTTTAATGTGGCATATATTCCCTGTCCTCTGGTATGAAAGCAGCCCAAAACACCTATTAATGCCACAAGGAGAACATATAGATCTATAAGTACTAATTAAAATAGAAAACAAGATTTTGCTCTTAATTGTCTGTCACATATACACTCCAGATGTGAGCTTGAACAAGTCTCACAGTCTTCTAGTATCTTATTTTTTATCTATTAGAATTATTCTGCACAATTAATTGTGTGGGATCCAGATTCTTCCCACTTAATTTTGGACATTCAAGGTACCTATGGTAGACAGTGTAAGTCCCTCGACAGCTGATGGAGAGAACCCCCTAGAGCTGATAGATAGAAATAGACATTTCAGAGAACCATTCTGATTTTGTAATTCAGACCTTTGGTTGACTGAACCATATTTTGGAAGACCCTCTCTCTCTCCCCACTGACTACAAAAGGAGACTAGAGGTTAGATACCTAACTGGCAACTGAACTAGTTGCCTAAAATTAGACAGGATGAATCTGGATCACCATGTCTACACACAGGCTATGCATTCTAAATTTTTACGGATTCTAAGGCTTTTAGATAAATAAATGAATACTTTGAAGGTGACTAATGTGTTGATGATGAATGTGTTAAATAAAGCTGAGTTTATGGCCATCTATCTTTCAGAATTTGTTTTGAGCTCAAGTCACTAGTCTTTATATATATACATATATATATATATACAAATATATATATATAATATATATTTATATACACATATTTGTATAGTCTTTTTTCAGTTGATATTTCTGTACAGAACAGAATATCTTTCAGAATATCTTTCAAAATTCTGCAGATGCACTGGATTTCTCTAATTACAAGCATATGGAATAGTATAAATTAAAGCCCCACACAGAACACTGAATATTTCCACTTTAATGTTGCAATTTTCCTTAAGCTACTGCAAGTATACAAAAATAAATGCATTTACATCTCAGTTGCTAACTAAAGAAGGATATCTCATTTTATATTAATTTTAAAGTGCATACACAGGTTCAAACAGATCTCTGGTGTTGTTATCCCACTTCAAAAACCCAAAGGTGAAATAGGTGACCTGCTTCTGCGTTAATATGTGATACTGTTAGTGACTTGAAGAAATCACTAAAGTTTGTATCAAGTCCAACATCTAAATAAGAAAGCAGAACTAAAAAAGATGTAGAACTATTAACTGAAGCCCGATATATATACATGTTTTAATAGGTTGTTAATTCCCACCAAGAGAGAGGAGCATACTTAGGTGGGAAGAATAAGTCTCTGTACATATGACCTCACTGTCATTCAAGCCAGTGGAAGCATTCCCTCCAGTTTCACTGGAAGTGGGATCAGGCTCCACGTTGATTATGAATTTTGGGTTAGGAAGGAAAGCAAAAGCTGATCATCTGGATACTATCCAGATTTAAGCTGTTCCTAAGTCTATGGAGGTTCATACAAAGGAGTTTTGTATGAACCTTCTCCTCCTAGTGACTTCAAATATTTAAATTCTCATCCACAGAGTAGTGTCCATGTGGAAAACTAAACTTTTACGCTCACTCAGTTCCTGTGGGTTGTTTATTCATTAAATGGTCAGCCACAAATCTCTAGGCTTGCAGTTAGGGCACTAACCCTCCAGGTAGTTTTATCTCCCAGGACTAGCTAAGCCTATGATATTTAGCATCCGGAATTGAGTACCTGTAATGACAGCTGTAGTCTTCAATAAAATAATAAACTTGGCCACAGCACACGGAGCAGTAACTTGAGTATAAGTAACCATTCTTTTATGAAGTGCTCACAAAGAAGTTTAAGAACTTAGGTCCACAGTTTTATTAAATAATAAATTACAAACATTTTTTTCCTCTCTTTGAAATGTCAGGTTGATTCCTGTCGATTTCTTTGGAAGTTATTGTTGTTCCATCAGCAAAGAGGATCCAATACATATTAATTATTTTAGAACAAATTATGAACGAAAAAAATCACAGAAGGAAGTGCTTTCTTGATACAAAAAAACCTGTTTTTCACGTATACGTCTACCTGAGCCCTTCAAGTTACATTGTCAGTCTCACAGATGAGAATGTCACTGGAGTTAACAGTGTTTTGGTTTGTTTCCTTGAAAGGCTAGGGCAAGATTTGTCATGAATGTGATATTTGTTTCTTTTTACTAAACCATTCAGAGAGCTCAGTGAAAACATATCCAGAGCTATGTAATTTATACATTTGATTATCAATCATTTATTTAATTAGCATTAAAATCTTCTATTCTTTTTACGAGGAGGGGGCAGACAGCTCCAGCTCTCAGCTCAGGGCATTACCCTCCACCTTATGTACCATTCTCCTTCAGTGTATGTTAGAATAAGGTTCTTCTAATTTCTTTGTCTTGTTCTTTTATATCTTGCTGTGCACAGTGAAACTGCTCCTATGTCTCATTTTACACCTTACTGAGCTGTGGTAGGAAAGTCACTGCTAGACCATTTCCTTTTGTCAAATGTTCTTAGGCCATTTCTTATTTATATCAAGTCAGCATTTACACACAGGTCATTCAGCCACCTCTAACAGCTCTTAGTATTTCTCGACCTGATACTGCGAGGTCTAAACACTAAACACTGAGCTTGTCACAGGATTTCAAAATAGTTGTATAGACTGTACGTATTCAGAAGAAATGGCTGTTTCTGTGCAGTCTGGAAATGAGAATTGGAGTTCAGTCAATGCAAGTAACAACATAAACTCAGTTTCTGTTTCTGCCTTCCCGAACTTTCATAGACAGAGGATCAATAGCACAAACACACTCCAGATGGGAAATCTCTTTAAAATGTGGGAAAAGACTGTATATTTAAACCTAAGATGTCCATCAGGCACGCAAGTGAGATGACAATTCACTTTCACAAGCTGTTAATTGCATGCAGAACCAGCAACACTGACTTTCCAGAAAAGCTTTTCCTCTCACCTGCTTTTTTGGGTTTTTTTTTAAACATCAGCATTGTCATGTAAATGACAATGGACAAAGGAATGTAAATAAAACTTTAATTCTTGTTTATCTTACATTATCCATATTATTAATATCTCCATCATATTTTCATAAGATGCTGAGAATGGCTTAAATAATTTACATCCACTGAAAGAGTTGCTCATATTTTTAATGAAACATTTGTGAATTCACCAGTAAAGGAATTTCTCCTACAGATGCTGACAGTCCTTACTGGTCCTCTGTGACCACATTTATATCAATGAATTAAATGTGCTCAGGATTGCTCTCCGAGAGCAAGGCTAATTGACATGGCACATTCACATCTGTCTTGTTACACTCTGTTTCACAGACTGCTTGTGGGTAACAGTTTCTGCGCCATCCTAATTCCTTGATCGTGTCCAGATATTGCTTGGAAGAGTACCAGTTGGTTTAAGCTAAAACAATTCTAGTGACCATTTTGACTTTTAGTGATACACATTGTCAAATTTCAGCACCTGGGAACATTTATTGGCACTGCCTAAGTTACTGGTTTAAGCATAGGATAAATTCTTCAGGTTTGCTCATTAGTTTTCCAAGCACCTGGGAAATTTTAGTATAAGCAAGCTTACGGCAAAAGGCAAGCTGCAAAAAAAACTATGGTATCTAATATTTGTTACTTGGCAGGATTCATAAGGTAAGGATCTTGCATGGTTTCAAGTAATAAATCTATGGAGGAGGAACCCATAGAAGACTGTGAAAATCATTAAAGCCAAATCTGGCTTAAGTAGTCCTTGAGCTGAAAATATTTGGAGAAAATTAAGAGATGGTATCATGGTACTTACCCTGCTCTTATATTCTTCACTTTCCATCTACTTATGATTACTTTTAGAAGAATACAGAGCAGCTTTAATCTGAGCAAATGCTGATATTCTTGTGTTACTGTTATGTGGGAAAAGTAACATGTATAACAGGAAAAGGGTGACATGGAGCCACATCTAATCATCAAGTACTGACAGAACTGCAGGAAATTTCTACAGAAATAGAGGGGCTCAGTGTATGAACTATGCATACCTCCTTTGATTTCAGTGAATCTACTTCTGTCAAAGATAGACACATACCTGTCTCTCAATTTTGGCACTCAAATCCATAGGAAAAGAGAAAAGAAAAGAGCACTAAATGTTTTTAGAACAGTTTATTCACATCATACAATATACTTACATATTTTACTATTATAGAACTCTATCAATATATAATTAAAGTATACCATGTAATTCTGGATATAGATCAGTCTCAGTCTGCCTAGATCTATCTCAAGAGTACTAATCATCAGACTGTAGTCATTTTCTCTTTCATATCCAAACAATAATTAAAAAAAGGGGAGGGAAAGAAAAAGGACAGGAAGGGTAGAGGGTAACCTACTCCAAGAAAAAAATTCTGCAGTCCAGTAGTCATGATGGTCTTGCCAGTGGTAGTTTTAAATCTCTTTTCTAAAATAAGTAGGGAATGGAAGAGGGAGATATAGCAGATTTCCCTGTAGGTGAATGGGATATTAGATATTATAACACTACAGATTCCCCATTGTATTTTCAGAAATGGACTGTATTGGTTAGGTGTCTCTTCCAAAATAAGATTAATTTTTGTGGATTTCATGTTAATCCTTTTCGTTCTAGCCTGGAGTTAAGGTACTGACTCATTACAAGGCATGACTTCAGGGTCTTCTTGACATACCAGCCATCTCCAAGTCCTCAGTCTCGTGCTTTCTGTGAATTCATTTTCTCAAATTCTTAGTTACTTACACATAACATTGGCAGCCCAAATACATAACTGCAGATGTAAACTCCACTAGACAACAAATAGCATAAGTTTATGACTGTGGTTATGGCAATGTCTATATTTCCTTTGGAAGCTTTGCCTTAAAATCCACCATTGTACCTTTTACTCTTCTATTGATTCAACGCTGCAAAATTTAATTGAAAGTACAATTCAATTAAAAGAAAATATTGCTTCTGGAAAGTAATGAACATCTGCATGAATCTTTAAAAATATTTTTAAATATCTTCAGTATCATTAACATTTGTGTGTGAATTGGGGCATAACATACAAAAGGTCAAATCGTTGGAGGAATTTTAAAAGCTATTCACTATCTCAGATACATATATTCCTTCATAGGAAAATGAAACCTACTCCTACGAAGTACACAGTCATACAGCTAGCCTTCTAGATTTGCTTTTGGAAAGTCAAAAGAGCAATCTGCATATTGCACTGTCAATCCATCCATATGCGATGTGCGAATGTAAAATAATTTATCACAACCTTCCAGTACTACAACCACATGGTTGCATACTTTCTCTTTCTTTATTTTTTCTTCAGTTAGAATGCATCAGTCTGCAGTAGTGTGCTGTTTAGTGCTAAAAGCAATATACTAACGGTATTGAAGAAAAGAATCTTTTATTTACTTTATCAGAAAGGTATGACGTGAATGTATGACCTTCTCTACTTTGACTTACCCATCATTCTCAAGTCCTAGCTTGTTTTATCTGTCAAAAGGGTGGTTAAACAGTCTGAATGTCTCACTAAAAAGAAAAACATTGCCTGCATTTTAATCTAAGAAAGAAAGAAAATTTATTTGCTTGTAAAAAAACCCAAGATCTAAATCTAGTTTAGACAGTTGTGATTAACATTTAAATTTTGACATTTACAGAGATATAAAACAAATATAGCCAACCATACTCAGAGTCCTTCTAATCTGTTCATCACTTGTAGTTTAGATTTAATTTACCACTTTTACAATAATTTAATGACTTTTTCAAGTAATTCTTGCTTTTGACACTGAAACAGCATGGGATTGATTTACTGTGTTTTCAGACTTGTGCTTTTATGTAAACACATTAGTATTTTCACAGTGTGTGTGGAATAAATGGAGTAGATTCTGCATCTCTTACACCTGCACAAAATCTATTGACTTTGTTGAGCAACAGAAGGAAAATTTGACTGAATTGATGGAGTAAGCCAGGAAGAGTCAGGATGAAAGATGAAAAATTTTTGCCCATTCTAGAAGGTGAAAAAGACCAATTTCACATAGCACTGAAGAAAATGGAATAATCCAGCAGTCAAGACAGGTTCTATGTCTGACAGCTTTTATCTGTTATAGCTTTTATTACAGCTGGATTTACCAGCTTTCATGGTTATAGCAAATAGATTCATACGTATAGATAGCACAATACAATGCAAATGTGTTGTACATCACATCTTTCACACAAACCAATTCCTAAATATTCTCACAAAGGTAGGCAATATAATTACAAAATTAAATAATAAAAAAGAGGAGGAAGGGAAGGAAAGTAAGAGTGATGGGTAAGGGATAAAATGATGCTTTTCTTTCAGTGGAGAGTCAAGATTATAACATCCCTATGAATTATAGCTTTCATTGGTAACAAACACTCCTGCTGCTGCTAAAGGATTTTTTTCTATCTGCATAGTTTGACTCCTTTATGCAGTTGCACTCAGCAATAGAAGCATCTTAAGACTCTATTGCATCTTTTTTTTTTTTAGCAAGGAGGGTGGTTAAGCCCTGAAAAGCAAAGGCATTATGATGAGTTTAGTGAGAAGTCACATTTTGGATCTAATTCTGTGTTCTGTTAACTGTGAAATGCCATTGAAGTCAATGTGTTACACAGATGTATCTGGAGATTTTACTTCTAAAAATCTGTTAACAGTGTCAGAGAGCAGAAACTGATCTGAAATCTGTTTAACTTCTCTCATCTTCTGTTCTTTTAGCTTACCTCAAAATATGTCAAAAGCTATTTTCTTTTGGATCTTATCCAGCTTCCACTGAAGCCTGTGAAGAACTCCTTTTTCTGCCAGTGGTCATTGGGTATGAAATGGAGTCTTGTGCAGTGATAAACGGAACAACAGGGATTTTTGCTTGAGTGTATTTTCAGCTTATGGTCTTTTTGCTATATCATAAAAACTTAATCTTTAGGTTACCAGTCCTGGAAATCTTATCCATTCAATTGGACCAGCAGGAGCTGGTCTAAGCTTAGATGCACAGAATGCTTCATTTTCAGTAATCTCCTTTCTCTAATTGTAAGTTCCCTGTTACTGCACTGTGGGATCTAAATAACAAGATAATTGACACACAAAATAAGTGTGAAGTTATGCCTATAGGTTCAGAGTCAGAAAAATGTCCCTTCTCAAAAGAAAACTTAGGCATGCTTTTGACCCAGTAGTATTCAAGAATATATTTAAGCATCCTCATGTAGGTGTGGGCACAAGAGCTATCCAGCATCATCGTAAAGTTGCTGAATGTGGGTCCTCCAGAAAGAATATATGGGCACCCGGTCAGCAACTTAAGTGCAATATATCAGTTCTAATTAAGTCATTTTTTTTACCATTTATATAGGAATAGGTGGCCGTTTACAGGCAAATGTGTGATTTGTGTGTGCAATTACTGAAATTTTACATGCATATTAGATTGAAATTTATCACTTAACTGTGTATACACATGAATTTGGGGAAACCAGACTCCCATACTTTAAAATACAATATTAAGTATACAAAGTGTGGCTGAATCCATATCGGGTTAGGGATTTTAATTTGGGGATTTCCCCAGTTGTTATGATTAATGTTTTGCTAATGTTATGCTATTAACACCTAAAAAGATTAATTGCTTCTCTTAACAATGAGTTTATTGCACATGAAAAAAGATCTTTTGTTCCACAGTAAACTGTTCAACACAGACAGAATGATAACATACCAGGTCTTTACATTTTGGACACAAAAAGTCCACAGGCAAAATATATTGCCAAAAAAGGCAAGCCTGGTTACATTCACTTCACAAGTACTGCTCTCTTACACTAGCTGAGACATTGTCACTTTATTTAAAGATTCACTGCACTCATATATTTACATAACACAATATATATCTATGTGGAGCTAAATGTTAGCTTTCTTTCCAAAGAGATCAGTTTTGAACAGTAAGAATATAATCTCCTATCCTGAGGCATCCTTCCAGCAGCAATTGTTGAGGTGATATAAATAAATCACAACAGTGTTCCAAAATGAAATAAATAGAAAAAAAAAATCTTATATCTTTCTCTCTTAGAAAGGTGACTTTGAGCAGGAAAATTCTATATTGTTTTGAACAAGACCTCTGTTTATCCACTGAGCCAAGAAGGATAGGGAACTATTCAGGAACTACTATTGATTTTAAGCATCATTTAGACAAAAGAACAGATTTCAAGTGACCTTCCACTGTGATAACTATATCTATAATCTCAAAAAATAACTTCGTCTAAAGGAAGTTAAGGTGTTATGTACAAAATAAGATAAACAACAATTTAAGGAAAAAAAAAAAAGCTGACAAATTTTAGTTTAAACCAGTAGCTAGCAATAATATTCCTGTTAATAGATCAAAAAGATCTCAGCTGAATCAGCTTTTTTGAGTCTGTTTTGATGGTTTGATAAATTGGAGTAGTTGTGAGGGGCCAAGACAATCAGACAAAGTCTTGGCTTTGATTCATTTTCAAACACCGGTCACACTCAATTTAGCATTTTATCTTTTCTTTCATTCAAGACTTCAATTAAATTTGCACTTCTTTTTTTTTTTTTTTTTTAGTTTCAATGTCAAGATACAAAACATAAAGCAGCCTGTGGAGTTACCTGCAGGAAACTGAAACCTTAGTCTAGCCAATAAAAAGCCACAATAGGAGAGCTGCAGTCTTATTCTGCATAAATATCAACCCATCAAAATGGGACTTAAACGCTAAAATATCTACATTTGTTCCTAACTACTTTACTTTGGGAATTTTTCCTTGAGTTTACGTGGACTTTCTGAAAATCCTTTCTCAGAATAGGTAGTGACAGGGGCTCTTACTACCTATAAGTCTCCTAAATGTTGCTAAGAAATCCTGCCTGAGAAGTATAGAAGTACAGATTCACATAATGATAAATATCAGCTGGGAAACAAGTATTTAAGACATTTAGGCAAATTCATTTCACCTTAGCTTTGTAACAGGATGAAAGCGTAGCTCAGCAAAAATATATGGCAACATATAACATTGATCATATGGCTGAATGAATTGCTTGAAGCCTCTAGGTTTTGACCAAGGATTACTCATTTCAGTTATGGGGTACCATGCACAGAAGATTAAATCTCAGCCTCCTACATTATGTCATGTTTACCTTGAACTTGCAGACCAACATTCTTCTAATTGACCTTGGTATCATTTACGTATTAACTAAGGTGAATATTCTTCCTAGGATGAATACTCACTAATCTCTTAGATAAGAGGGAAAAGGGAATAAGAACCACCTCTTCCCTATCTATGACTTGAAAACAACAAGTGTCAGAGATCTCACATGGCAGGTGAAAGCTCCATGCTGTGACTCAAAATTTACCTAAGCATCTCCTTAAAGCTGAGAAGTTGGCATCTCAAGATGAATTGGAGGGAGGAATTGAAAAGTTGCATCATTTTCTTTAGCTTTTCATGGGGTTTAGTTTTGTCACCCTCACTCAGAGAACTGCTTGCAGCAGATTTCTTTCTCTCAGTCCCTCAAATCCCCTCAAAAATCTGTGTAAGGATCACAGGGCCAGATTCCCAGCTGTAGATTCCCCTGGGTAAGGTAATTGTTGCTCTGTGATTTCTAAATGCTCTCATGAAGCTAGATTCCCGCCTCCAGGGAGTCTACATATTTACAAATGTACATAGCATATTTCTATTGTTTATAACTAAAACGAGTTCTGGTAAAATAAGCATATACATTTAAAGATTAAAAAAATACAATTTGTTGTTATTTATGTCATAAGGGTGTAACAGAAGCATCAGAGAAATTAACACTTGGTGGTTTTTATAAGGAGGAAAGGAGTACTTTCAAATAGCTTTATTTTTGTTTTTAAGGGAAGTTGTTGATTTTTTTCAGTCTCCATGACAACAACAGGACTTTGCTCCTGTCACACAGTCTTAGTATATCACCCCTGCCTGTGTGGAAGCACAGTGTGTTTCACCCATGCCTTCATTTTGAATCATTATTTTGTGCTATTCTTATTTTTTTTCCTAGAGACATTGAACTTTATTCTGATCTTGCTTCCACTAGCTTTACAATGATGTAACCCATACCTAGGAAAGAGGTTCAGTCTGATTCACAGCAATGAAAAACAGACCAGAAATAAGGGCATACTGTAAATGACATTGTGACATGTTCCTCATCACTCAAAACTTATTTGAGAGCTCTTCTAGCTACGTTTTCCATCACATACAGGATCACGCTCCTTCATGACATGCCCATGAAGCCCTAAAATACACTTCAGGAAAGATTTGGAGAGCATTTTACCAAAATGACATTTCTAACGAAAAGGGAAAAAAGAAAGCAGTAGACACATTCTGTAACCCAAGGCAGCAAAATATGGACAGAGACACCCTTTCCACAGCAAGGTGTCCATCCACCTGAGCTGGTGAGGAAAGCACCAGCCACTGAGGGAAGATTTGGTGACATTTTCCATATTACCAGCTCTTTCTTGCACAAGATACGCATGTAAATATTTGCTTGAAAATTCAGCTAGTGAGAGAGGGAGAATATGTTACTGTGTCAGTAAATATTAGAATTATTCCTGGTATCATTTTGTTCTGTGAGTATCTTATCAGATCTGTCAAATGGTTATTGAAAAAGTCTTAATATAAATTCATGACTAGTTTACAGATTGGAGGTATTAATTTCTGCAGTTGAAAATGTACACACTATTTTCATAAGCAGTGACAAAATTCATTAAGTTATTTCTTTGTGCCATTTGTATCACCAGATATTTTCTGTTGTCCTTCCCATTCTCTTTCCCAGATGTATGACCTAATATACTCAGTAGAGAAGGATGCTAAGTGGGTCTGTTATCTGGATAAGAAATATTCCTTTGATTGAGTAACTATTGCATTGAAATATATCTTGAAGACAGTGTATACCACATACAAAGGTTTTTTATTGAATGACTTACTTAACTTTGGACCCAGCAATGAAAATCCTCCCCTAACTGACCCTCCCCTATCTGATAAGCGTTGAAGTCATTGCAATTTCTTAAGTTAGGAATCGTCAAGCTGAGAGAGGGCTCTGCAGTCCTCTACCCTAGGAATTTCATCATTAATTTGAGTGGTTCCTGCTAATTTGAAGAAAAATGTAACTCTGTAGTGTCAAAATGAAATTAAGGGATATGAAGTCCTTATTCACTGATGTGCGAAGCATGTAGCATGTGCATATTCACAAAATTAGAAGTACTAGATGATTACTTACCTTTCAGTTTTTATCTATCTTCCTACTACAGATTGGTTCTGGATTAACAAAGATTAAAGAAAACAAAGCAGACACCTCTTAACTACAAAATATTTTCTATCATATGAGCTGGTAAAGTACAAAGGTCAACAGCTTAATGTCTAAAGTTACCTTTGAATCTGTATAATTTAAATATAGCTTTCTCCAAATCTATAGTGACTCCACATTCTCCTATTACTGCAGTTTACTAGGTTATATTTTTTTCTTAAAGCATTTAAATGGTAAAATCTTTTTATTACCAAAGAGTCTCAGTTCTCCTTTATGTAAAAGTACATTCTGAGTCATTGTGACTATAAAAATATTTTGAGAACATAATTCTATATTCACCAGTAGCAGAAAGTATGGAGCACCTATGCAGCATTTATTGTATATTAAATCTCATGATTTTAAATGACTATTAGGATCCTAACTTGTAATTTTAGGATGCATAGTACTGACAGGATTTTCTTCTAAGCCCACCAATGATGCAATGATTGAATCTTTTATTCATAACATTCCTGGTTTTATATAAGTTGTTTCACTTCATAAGTGAACACCATTGTAAGGAATGCAAACTTCTTGACACTTAGCTTTAGCAGATTAGTAACTAATAGGCTCAATGCTATACCCACTGCCTTGCAAAGGCAAAATCTTGTTACTTTCAATGAGAGCATGATCTGACTCAGAGTCATCTGAAATTTCTGTGAAAGTAAAGGGTATTGCTTTCTTTCGGCTACTTTTGGGCACAAATAAGGTTGATTGTAATGGAACTTATTACAGCCTTACTGGAAGTAGAATTGGATCCCAGTTGAAAAGATTTCCCTCTTCTTTCACTGAGGATTGAAAAAGAGCTACATTTTCATAATAGTGTCCGGGTATGCGCACAAATCTCATTACCCAAGAATAGGATTTGTCTACATACCTCCTGCTCAGTCTTTTGGAAATGTACCTGTCCCTCAGCATGGGTGATTTTTTTTCTCCTTGTTCCCATTTACATCTCTCCACATGAATACAATAGATTATATTCCATATAACTGTTTTAGTCAAGGAAAAGCAGTTTAGTATATATTTAAGAAGGAGGAGGAGAAATTCTTAAGGGGCAAAATGAACTCTGGAAGCTAAATTCTCACTTTTGTTACAATGATTATATCAAAAAAAGGCAAAAAGAAAAAGTAATGTTTAACCATAGCTTGCAGTGCAGTTAATCGTGCAATAGATCATATGATTGGATTCATCTGCAATAGTGCAGTTAACTCTTGGAAGTTCAGATCCCAACATTTTAAATTTGTGATATGAATAACAATGTATATTTTTTTCCTGAACTGACTGTGCATCTCACTTCATTCCAAAGAAAACTAAAAGAACTGAAACCCACTTTAATCTTTACTGTCTTACTGTTTCCAACTACTAGTTCTATAGTTATTTTGAGTAAACATGTCAGTTTGAGTAAACACACTGGGTAAACAAGCTGAGTTAAGATTTTTATTCAGAATTTAAAACAGTAATTTTTGGAAAAGGCCTTACTTAAGGATTTGGAGAAGGAAAAAAAAAAAGAGAGAGAACAATTTATAGGAAGTAATGTGGAATGGAGGAACAAATAAACTGAAATGCAAAATAAATCTTGATCTTTCCTGTGCTCTGTGACGCTCTTCAGAAAGGCTCATCATGTGTCAGATGCATAAGAAAAGTTAGAAATTCTGGCTGTGAAGAGAAGCTTGTCTTCTCCTTTGCTTCTCCCCTTTCTATATCACACCACCAGGCTCTCTTTCTTCATTGCTTTTTTCTTTCATTCTCAGTGCAAATATAGTTGTTTAGTTCATATAAAGATGCTCTTCTCAATAAATAGTTATACTGAATTTACCCTTTGCTATATTAATCTGCTAAAACCTCCCTCAATCTTGCTTATTGAAAAGTATCAGTAAGATGTGAGGTCATTTTTTGAATATGAGGTTTTGTTCTGTGTGCAGGTGTTAATACACCTGATGCTGAAGGCTAAATTTTCACTTTTTCCCTGAATAGAAGCAAGTGTCCTAAGTCTTGTTGCCATGCAGGTTAGCCATAGCAACAAACACAAAAGCCAATGTGTTGTTATTTCTATTTCTCTTTCAGGTAGTTTGCCTGGTAAAAAGGCATGCTAGGTTTCATACTGTCAAAATAAATGCAGTATTTCCAGCGAGAGAGATGTCAAACATTTCGTCTTTCAAAAGACTATATTGTGCAAAAATGCTAAGCAAGAAGGTGAAGAGGTCGTAGTCAAGCTTTCCTCATCCTTTTGATGCACAGGGAAGGAAGTTAAAAAGTGCTTACTGTAAAAGAAGAAGTTGAGTTATTTAGTTATGTCTTTATTGAATACAAAAATACCATGATGCATTTTGTTCTTTGCCAGCATAATGGTACTCCACTTTTACATTCCCAAACAAAGGGTGTGGGGTGAATATGTTGTCTTGGATATGCAAAGAGATTTTTACTATACGTGACATATCCTTGCTTCACAAGCTTTTCTCCCTTCTCCCCAGACTGTTTTAGCTTACAGTATGTGCTGTATTGAAACAAACCTCAACAGAAATTATGGGACAACATCCCGGCCTGTTCAAAGAAGTGTAAAGGATTTTCTTGTGGATGAAGTAAGATAGATAGATTCAGGAGTTTTTTTTCCCAAGACTTCCCATGTGATCCCCAATAACTCATACAAAGAGAATTTTTGACGCAATCTAAAAGCTTGGCTTCCTAACTTGTTCTCACTTTAAATGGGACTTAAACACCTGACTGTCATTTCTGCCTAGGAAAATCTTACTAACTGTCTAGACACTCAGTTTTTCCTACTTGTAAAATGAGAAAAGGGTGATGAGACCATCTCAAGGGTTCACAGCAATTTGAATTTCTTGATATTCACAGACATTTTTAGGTTTTATATGTAATAAGGTCAAGAAATGTAAACACTATAATAAGCTCTGATTTATTGATTTATTTAATTCTGCTAATTTATATCAAACGAGTATTTGAGCCATTTTGGTGAATACAAATTTAGGATGTAACTATGTAAACAACTTTAAAAATCTGTTTCGAAGTTCTTAAGAGGAAAAATAGTGAAACAGATAACATTTTAAAATAAATCACTAAGAACATTACTTACTGTCCTTTACCTTTTCTTATTTGGCCAAATTGTGGAGTCTGGCTTCTACCTTATCTTTTTCCTGATAAATACCAAAATGTTAAAATGTCGATTGGTCTCTCATTGCCATCACAGACACCAGCAAGCATTTATTTTAAGAAATTTAATTTATGGATATCCAGAAAGGATATAGATGGAAATTTCTGGAAAAGAAAGAAAGCTATACACTGACTAATTCTAAGTCTAGATAAAATTGTCCCCAATGGATGGATGTGCTCTGCTTTCCATTTGTGCAGCTGTATGTAATGAAAACAGTGCCAAACCCCTCCCACCCATCAAACGAAATTAAAACTTTGAAACACAGTATGGGAAATGATTCATCTGCCCTCTGGTCTACAAGTTGTGGGGAGAATCCTATGACTGCTCACTGAGAGCCTTTCTTTTCACCTCGGCGCTGCACGGGCAGACTTGCCTTCCTTCCCCAGACTGCAGGCCCCTCTTCAGAGAAGATACCCTGTGCGCTGTGGCACAGTGAGTACCGCAGGCAGCCATGAAAATTTCTCAGCTCTCTTAAACAGGTTGGAAACATGACACCACAAAATTACCGGTTACCTTCTATCTTGCTTGCTTTCTCCTCAGGGGTTACTCAGCTCCAAGGAATGGATGGATTTGAGAGTGTTTTTGAGAGCTGGAAAGACTGCATACTTAGCTCCCCTGTTTTAAGTTAACTCTTTTGATGCTATAAAAGCAGAAGGTGTGTTTGGATTGCTTCATATATTTTGAGGCTTCATACATATTTAATGTTGAATGTACCCCATTTCCAAAATACGCTGCAGCTGTGCCTTGTTATACCAGTGTACCAAAGAGTTATTTCATCTTTTCATGAAATTTCAATGTACCTTAGAAAGATGTAGCATTGCCCTAAGAGTCCTTTCACTAATGGTCAAAAAGTAAATAATTTCTTACTGAGTTAGTCATCCAAGACTTCCGTTATAATCAGTAAAGGGAAACAGACATCTCCAGAGAGCAGTTCATCTCATCCCAGGATAGATGCTGAGGGTGGATAAGTGATATGAATTCTCCTCTTAGAGCTGCCTTTGTCTCTCCATTGACTATAAAGAGAACTGATATCCCCTTAGAGCAAATTAAAATCACAGTTCAGATGGAAATTATTTGTATTTATACATATATAGTTAGATAAGGTGAATACTGTTATTTATTACCTTTTTCCTGTTACAGCAGGGCATCCCTTAAAATGAGTACTTGCTTTGCCTCAGTATATGCTGAAGTACCAGAGTTCCTGGAGCAGCAGACAGGCCTTGAGTGTTCTACTTGCTTTACTGATGCCAGAAACTTGGAAAACCAGGCAGGCTCTTGTTGCTAGCCACAGAAGAGGATGTTTGAGCAGCATGAGCAATATGTTGGGATGGAAAAGTGCTTATGAAAGAGACTTCACCTTCATTCCTAGTCTTATTCTGGGAGCAAGTCCAGCTCTCCAAAGCTCTCTAGTTACTAGTCTATGTTAGTTGCATTCCTTTCCTTTTTTTTTTCTCTTAATTTTTTATGTTACTGTCAAAAATCTGGATTTAATTAAACATCCTCCCAAATGGAAAATTATTGTGAAAAATGAATGGTTTAATAGAACTAGGTCTTCTCCCATGTCAGAGTATTTTTGATTCAGGAGAAAGAATGAATAATATCATAGAGACATCTACAGATTCTCAGTTCTTCAGCTGCCTGGATCCTAATTCACCGTAGTGCAGCCCAGGAGCTTTCCCCTCTCACACATGAAATAGATGCCAGCAGAAAAATTGTCAGTGGATGGATTCACGTTTGTAATCTGTAGCAAGCTTATAACTACTTTGTATTGCTGAGGCAGTGAAAAGGAGGTGGAAATAGAGCTGAAAATCTGACTTTAATGTAAGTATATGCTCTTATTACAAAGTAATATGATTCTTCCATTTTCTGTTTCTTTATTCATTTCTTTTGTTCTATATTTTATTATTCTGTTTAACTCTGGATCATTTATTTCTTTAGTAGTTTTCCACATCCTCTATCGCTGAGCTATTTTCTCAACTTCCACCATCTCAGCAGTTCCTCCTTTACATAACTGTTTTCTTCTGCTGCTTTCCATCTTTACCCTTACCACAGATTCTTTCTTTGACTCTATATTTCTTCCTTTCCTATTTCTTCATTTCTTTCAATTTCATATGCCTTCGAGCTCTTTATCTGAGTAGTGCCAGTTCTATCTTTTCTTCACTAATCGAAGTCTGTTTACCCTAGTTTCATTATTTTTATTCCATATATTGGCAGTACCTCTGTCTTATTCAAACGAAAAACAGAAACTGCAATAACAAAACAAACTTCATATTTTTTATTATACTGAAATTTCTTATAAAATTAAACTTAACATATCACGTTTATTCTGCTCATACACAAAGCAGAATACAAAGGGAAGGGACAAAAAAAGCATAAAGGAGGTATTACTGACCATTAAATAAACAATTACAACTTTTTAAAGACCTTTACCTGTATCTGGAAATGTTTTAGTACAGTTAACTGTCCCTTACACAAAGCTAGAATTGGCAGGCACCAATTCCACTTGAGCCTCTTCTACAGTTGGATATTTGGACTCCTGAAGCTGCAGAGTCTCAGAGAAGATTCGGTCAATCTTTTTTTATCATCTCTGATGCTGCACAGTCTGCTGACCTCCTGCAGCTCCTTGACTTGGCAGCACAACTCCTCAACTACTGTACATGGGCTCAAGAAACCATCAGCCCTAACGTAAGCGAGAGGCCCCAGGCGCTTCCTGCAGCCTGAGACTTGCAGAGCTGCATCCTCCTTCTGAAGTTCTGTCTGGATTGAAGCCTCTGATGTTGCAGCAAGGGTTGTTCCAATAGTTGTTGGGGACAATGACCTGTGGCACATCACAACCACAGCTGAGGAAGTGCATTAGGCAACATCTGTATATTTGGTAATATAAATAGTAGTGGGGAAAATAAAAAGCAATAGAAAAGAAAAAATTAAAAACTACATTTCTTCTCTTATAAATACAGAAGCACAAAAATTCTTTTTCTTTGGTAATTCCTGCTTTGTACCATATAATCTCTCCATAATCATTGTCCCTCTTGTTATGTAACTTCCTGCTTCATTATTGAGAAAACTCTGCTTCCATGATTTCTAATGGTAAGTAAAAATGTGGTAAGTATTATCTGAGTGATATTTTGTAAGATTAGATAAAATCTTCATCACCCAGATAATATGAGAATAATCTCCCTCTTTCCACCTTTATCAATGATCACACTTAAAAGTTTGGCAACTTCTTTAATGCCTTCCTGTTTTCATCAGCACTCACTTATTTTTATTGTTATAAATTCACTGAAGTTCCTTATAGCACCATGTCCACATAGTGAGATAATACAAATACAAATAATATATCAGTAAAAAAGAAAAAATAGCAGGACAATTGTTTCATTTTTCTCTCTAACTCCTCTATTTAATATTTGTTGTAACATTCTGTATGTACTGAAAACTCCTCAGAACAGGAAGATATCAATTTTAGTTACCCATAAACTTACTAAAAAAATGCTGCTCTATGTTTCTTCAAAGAGTAGTGGAAAAAAAATAAAATAAATCCAAAACAGCTCAGAAGGATGTGACTTCATCCTGCCACCGTTGATGCGTAGAAGCATTTGCATATGACGGGATACACCGATTGGTACATTTCTCTTTACTGTAAAGATGAATAAAAGACCTGATGAACAGAATGCTCCATAAATGCAACTCACAGACACTTTCTGTAGCATTCATTTGAACATGTTTCTGACACTATTCAAAAACCAAAAACTTACTCCTTGGCCTTTTCAGGGATTGTATTTGATACAAATAGCCTTTTGAAAGATTGTCAGAAGCTCCTGCTTGACACGAAACCTGGAGGCTATCTATGGAGACAGAACAAAATAAGAGGCAGAGAGAGGGAGAGAGAGAGAAAGGAAAGATTTTTGCCAAACAGATGGGACTGGCAATTACCCTGAAAGAACAGGGTTGTGGCTTTGCCCAATACTAAAGATTTAAAAATGATTTCCTAAGGTTTCAACCACAAAAGCTCCTATTTGTTCCCCCCCCCCACTGCTTTCAGGCATACAAAAAGAGACGTAAAATTAAGAGTAAAAAAAGGGACAGCCAAAAATCCTTCTTGAATTTTTTTGAATATCTTCCTATGACGGACACTTCTCTGTAATAGATGCAATAAGAGAATTAAATTCTGAAATATTTATATGTAGATTTGCAGTCCTACAAAGGAATTTGTGAAGAAAGGATTCCTGAATCCCCATGAAGGTACGTGGTCCTGAAAGATTTTCTTTGGAGAATCAGAAATTCAGGTTCATAAGAAGACTTTCATATGAAAATGTAATTCACGTACAAAGGCCGAGACTGTGATGCCTTACTTCCTCGAGTCCATGCATGCTTAACTCCCCATTCGTAAAGGTCTGCAGTTGCCTCATATTCTGCTTTTGGGTATATCTAGAACTGCTACTACCTTGACAGGACAGAGTATCTCTGCACTGTTTTTAGACTAGCTGGTCTTCATTTTGGCCCTAAGAGATCACTTTTGTAGATGTGTTTATACTATCATGATATATTATGGGAATAGATAGCTATATGATAGATAGACAGACAGGCAGACAGATGGATGGATGGGCAGATGGATGGACAGAAGGATGGATGAGTGACAGAAGAAAAGGAATGATTCATTAAACTAGCAGAAGGCAGAAATCAGAATAATTTCATTCCAGTCGGTAAAATCTTCTGAAAAGAGATCTGTGTACTGATCCCTGCCAAAAAAAAAGGTAGTTAATGAGTTCCAAATCAAATGATCATTGGACAAAATGCATAAATAGATCTCCCTTTCTTGATTCTATGCTTTAGTCTCTAAAATGCATGGACTGTATTTAGAGCAAGGTTGAGAATTGAGACTCTCCCTTTCTATATAAGCTAGAGATTGATATGTCTACGACCTCTAGCCACCCAAATGAAAAGCTTATTTCAAGTTCAATGACCACTGAAATTTTGTCCAAGGTCTAATCCTAGCAATGAGAAACATTTCTGCGAGCTATATCCTCTTTTATCTCTAATCCAAGAACTCTTCCTTACTTATTTACTTACTTGCCTTCTGCAAGGGGTCACATAACTTCCGTAAGAGAAGGGAGTATGCCAGAATTACAGGTTGAATCCTAGAGGGCTCTGGCTTCTAGTTTCCCAGTCTGTGGAAGCATTTTAGCCATTAAACTTGTCCATAGAACAGGGTATTGCCATCTGCTCTTCTTTTTTATTTTTTTCTTCTTTTTTTTCTCTTTTTTTTTTTTTAATTAAAGTGATTAATGCTTTTGACATGCCAATGGAGGGGCATCTGGCATTCTTTCACATTCTGGAGTTAGTTGTACTGATCTCGAGAGATCATCAGCTGTCAAGTGTAAGAATTTATTAGAGCTAAGTAGTTCTACATATATGATGGACACCAGACAACACCAAGCAATTAACATTGGACAATCTACAAGTATACGCTCCATCCTAGGATAATTGCATGCCATGCCAGTGGACACAGGCATATTCCCACAGCCTGGAAACAGGGACATAAGCTCCCTAAAGCATTGGGATTTTAAAACCAGAACTACATTTTAGCACTTCAAATTGTTTAATGAGACAGTTTCCCACAAAAAAGAGGCACTCAACACTAGATGTTGTTTGTAATATGTAAAGTAAGGCACATTAGTAAGTCTTTACAGAACTGGATTCTCAATAAATAGATATGATTTAATCTTAAATACACTTGCAGTAAATTGTCATACAGTCATTTGTCTTCTGTAGGCTTACACTGGTATTCATTAAACTATTAAGTGTATATGTATATGAATATCTAAGCAGCGTGGATTTTTCCCCAGTTTCTTTTATGCGACCTGACATACATATTAAGCACATTTTTTGAGCTTTTTGAAAATACACTATTGGCAACTTTTAAACAATAAAATTCAGAAATAAAGTCCCTACTTTATCTTACCTTATGGAGTGCTACAAGGATTTTTTTTTTTTTTAGTTAACACAGATGCAATGTTAAGAAAATGGAAAAGCTATTCTTCAGTGCAAACAGAAGTGGCTCTGGTGATAATTTGATAAAACTTCTCATATAGTTCTTCCTGACATTCCCAAGATCTCAAAGCACTTTACAAGATGATGTGGAATCTGTTTTTATGAAAAATATTTTTGCATGCAACAGTTTTGCTTAGGTTCAAATCCAATGCTCATTAAAGTCAGTAATAGTATTTCCATCGACTTTCGCTTGAGCTTTGAATAAGGTTCCATGAATAGTGTTTAATTATAAATGAGCCTTTCAACTGCTTATATATTCGTTCAGTCTGGAGAACCACTGTCTGCTACTTCTGCCACTTCTGTAGAACAAGACAAAGGAAGGGGGTAAAAAACAGCTTTCTAAGAAAGACAGTATCTCCGACATACATCAGTGTTTCCAAGCCAGTTGTAAAGTGGTGGTCAGAACGATTCCCATTAATTCTATTTTGCACCTATCAGAGTGCACCTATCAAGATGTCTATACATTTCTGCAGTGTGGAGTGGCACAGTTTGGAAACAGCATTTTCTATCATAGCACTCAAATACATAACCAACAGATCTATGTTTCCAGGAAAACTCATGAAAAGATCCATAAGATCTCTGATGTCAATTTAAATGTCTAAGTATATATCAGTATAGATATATGTTAACATGTGGCACAGGAAGACAGCCATCCTCTCCTGAATCTTCTAATCTCTTTTCTTTTTATCCCATGTTAATCATGCAAGAAAAGATATGCTGCTTTAAGGATAACTCTTCTGTACATTTGGGGACTGCAGAAAAAAAAAAAAAAGGCATCTTGTGTGAGGTCAGGCAAGAGGAGTATGCTGGAAGAAGGAATTAAACTTATGTTTCCTAACTTTTCACCTTGCTGCATTATCCATCAGACTCAACAAAAATCAAAAAAAAAAAAAAAAATCATATCCAAAGAAAGAGGCAGAAATGTAAGGAGAGAAGACTTGCTGACTCCTCAAGAAGTTCTCTGTGCTGAGGACATCATGTTTTAAAACACTCTCTTGAACTCAGTATAGAAGGTTAAGGTCAACTTTGCAGATAAATGTATTTAAATTTGTAATTAATAACAAAAGTGAAATTCTTACATGTATTAATTCTCAATCATATTTTCTTTGATTTTTGAGATGATGATTCTAGCGACAGTGTTGTCTCTGATCATTTGTTTCTCTAGTGACACCTTTCTCTAATGAACATTTCATTTCTTCTTCATGTCTTCCATCTTCATTTCTTCTCTAGTTTATGTCTGAGGATAAGTTATAATATGATGGATATAAGAACGGTTGTCTTTACCTCAAGCTCTCTCCTTTACCCCTGCACTATTACTGTGAATATAAATAGGAAAAATAAGCACATATGAAACACACACAGAAGGGTATCTGTGTACACACAAACATTCATCAACTCATCTGCATGAAACATATATTAAGTAGGAATATCTATCAAAAAGCTGTAAAATAGCAAAGTAACAATAGACTTAAAAATACTGTTTTAAATAGCTCCAGCATGCAGGGCACGCTTCATAAACTGCAGATAGACTTCCTGAATAAAATATGAGGACATGTAGCTCCATGACTATCTCCGCTAGCAAAAAAAAAGAATCTGAAGAAAATTTATAAATAGGCCATATACTATCTGCAAAGAGATAAACAAAATAGCCAGCAGTGACAGTATTTGCTTTTCATGTGTGCAAATACAAGGCATAACAAATGTCAGCTCCTCATTTGCAAATTAAGATGTAAAGGAAATGTCTGTGACAGTACATGCAACAGTTCATATTTGAAGTTTGGCACAGCGAACTGACAGCCACAGAGGAACCGCAGTCGCCTAATCCTTTCTTTCTGCCTTCCAGCTACTGGCAAGGAGTTTGGAATTTAATAAATATGTGATGAGGAAAGACTGTGAAAGGCTGGCGTATCTTCTTCTCTGCAAGAACTCATCTTCAGAGATAATTAACTAGGTGACAATATACAATGTGCCATTAACAAGAGCATTCAAATCATTTCTGGACTTAAGTACAATTTTAAGCCGCTTATCAGATTTTCATTTCTGAATCCATTCAGCTGTCAGGCTTACATCCTGGCTCTTTATTGAAGCTCACATGGGAATCCAAACCTTCTAATTTTCTATACAGATTCATTTCAGAATCAATTAGAGTTGGTGGCAGCCTTGTCCCTGTATGCTAAGGGGATTAGCTGGGCACTTGCCGTGCTGAAGGTACCTTTGAATGTACATTCAACCCTCTATTAAGAAAGAGCTTTTCTTTCAGAGGATTCTGAAGCAATTGAATCACTGAAACCAACAGATGGCAGATAATCACTGGAACAGTCTCCAGTTTTGTTAGGAAAGGGAAAATTATATTTCAAACTCTCTCCTAGCAAAGGTCATACAGGGCTACAAAAGAAAAAAGAAGGGAAGGGAAAGAGAAAAAAAGAGGAGAAGAGGAGAAAAAGTGGGAAAAGGAAGAAAAAGAGGAAAAGGAGGAAAAGAGGGAGAAAAGGGAAAAAAGAGGGAAAGGGAAGGAGAAAGAGGAAAGCAGAGGAGTGGAGAGGAGAAGAAAGGAGAGGAGAGGGGAGGGGAGGGGAGGGGAGGGGAGGGGAGGGGAGGGGAGGGGAGGGGAGGATATCAGGGGATATTTCTGACAGTCCCCCAGTCTCACAACAATAGACAGTCTCTTTAACCACCATAAGAGCTTCCAAGTGCTCTTCTTTTATTCTTTTATTCTTAATAAGTCCTTCATGACTGAGTTTTTCCATTTGACCTTTGACCATTCTTCCTCCCACATATTATTAATCTCTCTATTACAAGTCTTGGCAATTTCAGGTTGCCATCCTCAAACATATTGCTTTTATCTTCCAGTAAACACTTTAGAGCATAAAAACTCTTAGAATAGTTGTCCACTCTTTTCTGTTTCCAGGCAGTTGAGTCTTTATTCAGTGAGCTGTGTTGCTGAGAAAATTTTTCAGTAGATTTTGTACTGGGGTCTTTCTGCATACAGCAACATTTTTGAATGAGCATTAAGCTCCACAAAATTAGAAAGTTCTTTCTAATCCTTTCTCAAAGCCTCTTTCTATAAGGTTCTTATCTAAGAGAGAGCTACCTATGCTATGCCAGTTAAAAATCATTCTCTACATAGCTACTAAAACTTTTATTCAGGTTTCTGTGATTCACTTCAGAAAGTTGATGACTTCACAAACAAATAAGCATTGTAAGAACGATTTACATTTTCTAATTGAGGTAATTTTGCCGAGTTTTACTTGAACAATGTAGAAAATTACTTTTACATTATCTTTATGATAACATATTTAGATATTTTTATTTTCAAAGTGAAAATTATAAACAAGGAAGATGACTTTCCTGGTCCTAGGAGCAGTAGGTAAGCGTTACAAGACACATATCATGAGGATCAGGATCTTCACAGGGGTCTAGTAGGTAAGAATTTGCTGATCAATGATCAATTGTTTTACTGCAAGATGGGACTTTGTCAGATTTGGATCTCTGTCACTGGCTAGATAGGATTTTTTGTTTTGCTTCCTTGCACAGATGGATATTTCTGAGTTGCTTGCCATCTTCCACAAGAGAACATTCCTGTAGAAACCCTGATCTAATTTTTGCATGGTAACTGTATCTGGGTTGTTTTAAGCCTTCCAGGTACCCAAGTTACCAATCATAAACTGGTTCCAGATAAAAATATTAATATTTTATAATTTTTGAAGACCAGAATGTTCCCATTATTACAATTTGAGCTCTTTCACGCTGAAAATTTAAAAAAGTATATAGGTTCTTTATTTACTCATATTACTGATAAACCTCTAGTTTGTGTAATGTGCTCACATTTTCCAAAAATATTGAAATTTTTCAAGTTACTTTTGACCTCTAGGTACCACTAGGTTATATGACAGAGAGATGAATCCTAATTATCCTACTCCATTGGGGAATAGAACAGTCTCACAGAGAAAATATCACTTTCCGGATTCATTCAGAAAGTGATAAACTAGGCAGTAGTCACTTTGCTGTGATATTTTCAATTTTAAGATTGTTCTGATCTCTGTTACTATATATCTATACCCTGACCTTTCCTTTCTCTTCTGCAGTCTATTTTGTCTTGCACATTTCAGGTGAACAACAGACAGATCACTATATTTAGGTAAAGAATTTTTTTCTGAATCAATAATAGGAAATAGACTACATAGTCTATTTATATATGTTCTGGTTTTGTTTAAAAAAAATCAGCTGAGATTATTTAATTTTGGTTTTCCTAACTGATCAAGGAAAAATAACAGACCTAGTGAATTGTTTCATTTAGTACTGTTGCTCGACTCCAGTTTTCAGCTGGAATCCATGGGCTCCACATGCTCCCAAGACTGTCAAATCTCTGAGTTAATAACATTTCTGTCCAGTTCAGATGAGAATGGATCTGAAAGTATGATTTTGTGATATTGTTTTCTGAATGAAAAAAACACAAAGAAAATAAAATTAATGCATTATTCATATAATAAAAGATAATTAGGCTCCACAAAATTAGTACAGACACACACACACACACACACTTCTATGTCTATCTATCATGAGTAAGAAAGAACTGAAATTATTTTATTCCAACGTAACAATTTTGTATAGTTTTGATATACATAGATTTAGACATAGATTAGTTTCATATATATATATATATTTGTATGTATGTATAAAATAAAATAATATTTTTGGATGTTGCTCTCCCATGGAAGAGAAGAATGTCTTATTCTTAACATATATTTGTATGATATTCAGTTTAAAGTAATATGACAGTATGCTGAATTTAATACATTTAATACAGCAGCATTTCCAGCATTGTGTTACACAGAAATGTGAAACAAAAATGTAGTCACACATATACATGAGTAAGCTTCAGCTTGTATAAATATTCATAAGTCTCTTAATTTCAGTAAAACCATTTTATGTTCACTAAGGAACAGATCTATTATGTTCATTAGAGGTGACAGAGTAACAAACCTTGAGGCTGAAGATATCTATTATCAAAAACATCTAACCAAGTAGGACAATCCACAAAAAGCTAGCTCAGCAAACCAATAAAATAATGTATTCTGTCTGTGTGTACATATTTGTGTATATGGTACATATATTAAAGAAAAAATCTGGTAAGGATTCTGGTTTCAGGAAAATAGAACATATATTCCTACATTTAAAATGCACAGATGCTAAAAACAAGAAAAAAATGCAGCAAAAAAATCCCACCTCCTGCAAGGTGTTTTCTTATTCAGTGACAGGGTATGCAATGATATTACTTCCTCTATAAAGTCAGTGATAATTTTGGCAATAACTTCATCTGAACCTGGACTTCACTTCAAGCAAGTGAATAATGATTTTTCTTTACTTCATATTCTATCTCTCATAAAATTTTGCATTTACATTTACTTCAGATAAATAGGATACTGAAGCGTGACTGAAGAATACATTTGAAACAGTATTTGCAAATACTCTTTTATCAGCTTAGGAGAGAAATTGAAGACCTAGAAACCATTTACTTAATTCCTATTAGAATTCAACAAGAAACAACAAACAACCTAGATAAAGAAATTTGTCAATGATAGATTTCAAAGAGTTGCAAGCACTGATGAGGACTCAGAAATAGGAGAAAATAAAGCAAGAAATTAGCAACATAGGCAGAAAAATATGAGATTCAGCTTGAAAAAATGCAAGCTAAAGCATTTATGAATAGATAAACCAAACTCCACAAATCTTGAAAGGGAGGCAAAAACCTGGGAATCAAGGACAGCCAATTAGACATTAGTTTCTAGTGTGAAATATTGTGGCAAGAAAATAGAAAGCTAATGCAATTTTGCACTGCATATTCATTACTTTGCAAAGCAAAGATGTAATGGTACTTTTCTTTCTAAGGTGCTGGTGTGATTTCACCTAGAGTGTTTCATTCAGCTCTGGGCATTGTATTTCCATAAATATATTGATAAATTGGAGAGATTTCAGTGAGCTGCTTTGAGAAGAAAAAAAATAAAAATCAGTGGCTAAGGTGAATGATTGATGATGAATGATTCAAGGAACTAAGTAGAGGCCTGGGCACCTAAAATGGCATTTTCCCTGACATGATAAAATGCCACTGAATGGCATTCACCTTACATGAAAATGTGTTCTTTTCCTGAAAAACTTCCTTTTACCATGGTTCAAACTGCAGTTAGGGAGAATAACAGCTACAGTTCAAAAAAAGTCAATCTATGAACAACGGAAAAACCACTGAGGTTAGCATGATAAATTATTTCATGGTAAGTAAGAAAGAAGACTCAGTAAGCTATGTGGAAGAGTCTGTTTGGGGGAGAGGGAGATTGTGCTTTTACAAACAGCATTCTGAGACAACTGAAAGAAAAAACACATAAATGATTTCACCTTAGGAGAACTTCCCCCAAAAATAGTTCTACAGAGTCACCCATGTTTTTCTCAGGAGTTCTGGGTTACGTGGAAGAAATAGGATGCAGTATATTTCATGAATAGTAGCAAAGAAAGTAATCTTACCAGCTTTCTCACTTTCTTTAGGAGCAACACTTCCAGTATTAAGCGTGTACACGTAGATATGTTTAGATCAACATAGATAGAGATAAAGACTATAGAACTATACAGATCAAAGGCAAATAAGATAAACATTTTTTTTACATCTAACTTGCTCAAAATTCAAGTTATTTTAAGAAATAATGCAATTATACACATGTCAACAGGATTTTGTAATTGGAATTACTAATTTAACTATGTGAGTTTTAGTAGCTTTCCTTCTCATCCTCTTTTTTTATTTTCTTGGAATTGATGACTTTTACAGATCTATGCCATATTTAGAAGCATTTAGCAGTTTTTCATCTACCTGATTTTTTTAATATGCTAAGCTTTTCAACTCTTTATGTGTAGTTACCTTTCACTGTCATTGCAAAAACTTTTCTTGTAAATATAGCCCTCAGGTCTTCCTTCAATGTACTATCACAAGATAGTCAGCCTCCCTTCTTTTGTTTTTGGGAGGATTTACTTCCATTAGGATTTGTCAGTGTAAACCATTGACTGTCCAACCAACCAATCATCACCATTTTCATGACGAACAACCTATCTTTATATTTGACTGCCATATCTCTGTGCCATACCTGGAGGAAGGATAATTTGCAGATTTATACTATTCTTGCAAGTATATTCATATCTTTTTTAACAGAGAAAACTGACATCAGTGCCTGTTCTTTGTGTCACATAAGCATCTTTCAGGAAAATGTTGTAAGCAATCATCATTCAAGCTGTCTGAATTGATCCATGTTCTCTACGACATCTGTAATGACCATAATTTTAAAATCATTTAATAAGGTCCTGTTTAAAAGTGTTTTAGATATGACTTGCATGTTTATACATGTGCTTAGCATTTACTTGGAAAGAACAGATGAAAATGTTTGCAATAATTTTTGCATGATTCCAGTATTTATCGATCATTATAAATGTAATGGAAGGTATAATATCTCCTATATCTTTAAAAGTCCCATGAGTACTTGACTGGAGACACTATGATTCTTAACAATATCTTATGATCTTATTAAAATGGTCATTACATTTATTGTTGATTAAGATGTATTGCAAAGCAAATCAGATTGTTTCACGTTTATCAATTCACTAATATAACTACTGCATGGTGCTCTATTATTTGAAGGGTATTTTCATATCAATATCACAGTTATCTCACTTTTCCTCAGTCAAAAAGAGAAAAAGCCCATAAGCAATTCATCTGATTCTTAGATTGTGAGGGCAAAAGTTTACATTGTGTTTATTGACCTCCAATATGAAATAGCTCACAGATTTCTTCTGATGATTCATTTCCCTGCCATCTGTCTAACTGTACCATATTTTATACCAGTATCTAGTTTTGACACAAGCATTTCAAATGATTAATCTACAACATTCCTTACTAATTTGTCCCAATTTATAATTATGATCATTAAAAATATACATTTTATTTATACTTTAGATATTTTCAATTTCAACTTTCTACTGTTTGGAGACATGGAAGTACCATACTAACAATTAAATTAATTCCAATTTATTTTTACTTTCTTTGAATTAAATGATTTATGGTGAGGAAAATAAAGCATTAATGAGCTCTGCTTCAATATTGCCAGTTAAGGATGTATTTGAGTAGATTTTCTTTTCCATTTTATTATATCCATTTCCGTTGCTGTCAATCAAGTATGACAAAAGAATATTGAACGTCGTGTTAATCCAAAAAGTTTCCATTCAGCTAAACACACCAGCATATACCTGCTTAGTAGGCAGCTGGATACACTTACAGAATTTTTTCTGCTAATTATAATGGAAGATACAACTTGTATGCTGTGTAACTGATTGTCTTCCACTGTAAGAGAAATAATGAATTTTTCTATGAAGGTTTTTTCCAGTATAGAATCATGGAACTGTATAAAACCCTCAGCACAAGATTTACCTGTAGCTTTGAAAAACAGAACTTTCCAACCTTGGCCTCTGTCTACACTAACAATAAGTTGATCTATCTGGCTAATAAGGAAGTGCTACAAGAACATGGAATCCAGCAAATAATCATTAACAAAATTATTTATCTCATACAACATGCCTATCAAATTTCAAACAGTAAAACTGAGATCTTTTAAATAAGAGTTTCTTATTTGATCATAATGGTTTGCAGGGGAGGGCAGTGTGTTTGGAGGGTTTGTCTTATTTCTATGCTTTTTGGTTGTTAACAGTGTTTCTAAAAGAATTACGTAGGTAAGGCTCAGACTGGCAGATTTCAGTTCTGCATTTATGTTGTTAGATTGGTCTGAATCAGACACTATTATACCTTAATTGAAATTATCCTAAAGGATAGGTAGCTATATATGATAACGCAATTATCTAGCAATCAGAAACTGTGACTGGACAAATTAAAGGTGTATATTTTACTAAAAGACTGAGGAAAAATGTATAGTCTCCTTTTTCACCTGCTATTTAAAAGAATTATTTTGGGATGTAAAGACATGAAAACTCTTTTTATTGGTGAAATAGATTTTAGGCTTTGTTTGCTCTCTCTTATAAACAATCACAGTTATGCAAACCAAAAGATTTTTCTTTTAGAATTTTAATGTTGTTATAGGTAAACAGAAAAACATTTACTACTAAGAATAGCTCTGGAAATGAAGTGTTAGGAACTATTTTGCTTCACATTACTACATGAATCTTTAATTCTGTGATAATCTTTCCTTTTTGGTTGTTTTATTATTGTTTTATCCTTCAAATACATTTTTTTTTGTCTATAATGCTTTCCTCCTCTTTCAGAAAAAGTTTCCAGACTTCCAAAATGGCATGTAATCTTTTTGCAATTTGATCATTTTCAGTAGTTGTCTCATAAAGTAAGTTTTGAGAGAAAACTTAAACAACTCTGATATTTTGGAAATCTTGAATTGTTTCATATAAAATTCACACTTTGAACTTTCTAAAGTTTTTGCATCTCTAGAATTGTATTTTCAAAAAAATAAATAAAGTTAATGTAGAATCAAAATTTGGAACCGACCTCTCCAGTGTCAATGCACAAAACGTTAGAAGAAAATTTTAGTTATCCTAAAGGCATGAAAATTAAAAACTAAAAGCCTAGAAATGCAAGTCAATTAAAAGAAGGAAAGAACAGTTAAGAGGATAAAATAACTAACTCTCACAACCATCATATTTCAGAATTTCTAACATCAGATTAACCAAGACTCTTAAGGCGCAGCTGAAAATGTGCAGTTTGAAGAGCTTACTTGAAATCTAATAAATGTAATAATAGTAGCAGTAACAATAAATTGTCCAGGTCTGTGCTGGTGGTGACTGGGATTCCCCTTGCTGGTGAAGAATATGTTTTCAGGAATTTGCTTTGCAGCAGATTGCAGATAGCCAACAGGAAGAGAGCCCTCATACATTGGTTATGTGAGCTGCTTACTCTTCAAACTCACAGTGAGACTGGAGAGCCTTTCTTAGGGACATTGTAAACCTACCTACTTAAAGTTCCTTGACTTTACTGATTAAAAAAAAGTGGAGATTATTGCAACTGTCTGACTTCTGTTACCTATTGTGCATCTACTATCTTCTGGCTACATCAATTTAGCAGCACTAGTAAAGACATAAGGTCCAAGCACACCATAAGATACTCAGAGATGGTTTGATAAAACATTATTAAAGTATTTGCTTCTCCTCAAGTATGCAAGCTTCTTTCTTTCCTCAATGAAGAAAATATAAAATTCTGCTGATATAAGTGGTGGAACACTTATCCAGGAGAAAATGTTTCTGGTACAAAATAAAGCAAAAAATCCCAGTACTTCACAGATGTGAATTTCCTGATCCCACTGCTCTCTGTCCTGACTTTTGTTTTCCTATGTATTGGGAAAAGCTGCTTGTCTGATAGAAAAAAAAAGAGCTTGAGGCTGCTACTACTGTCATTATCTTATTCTTCAGTAGGGTTACCTATCCTTTCTCAGTGGCTCTGGCTGTACCTTGTAAGTCTCCTCTGTGGAATTTCTTCTGAAGTGTTTGTAATGAAAATGTGCAGTAAATGCAAGAACTCCTTCTCAGATAGCCTGAGACTTGAAGAAGCAATAGAAAAAGGAAAAACATAACAAAGCTATAGCGTTTGGTCTTCAATACCTTAGTGATAGACTTGGTACAGCTGTAATTCTGCATTGTTTTCATCATTCTGGTATGTTTTCAGAAAAATAATACTTCATACTTCTTCACACTCACTATGTCTACTCTATTTCAGGCAGGAGTATGTGGTTTGGTCTCCTGTCTCATATTTATATATGATGAGTAACTTTTATGACTTTCTCCTGCTTTCTACATGAAGTCATGACTCAGAGAGAGAGTTATGTTATGTTAATGTTATGCTATGCTATCTTATTTTATGGTATGGTATGGTATGGTATGGTATGGTATGGTAATGTTATAACAGAAACTGAATGTTTGTTGACACATAGTCACCAAAGTTTTGTAAAAAAAATGAACTGGCTCATTCTCTCATCATTGTCTGAGTAAAGAAATCTTGACAGAGAATTTCCATTACAAAACTTGTTTTTTCTCCTTTAAGTTTAGATGTGTTGTTTTTAATTCTGTATCTAACTTACATTCCTTAATCAAGAGTCAAAAATTATACAGTAGATTTCTAGATTAATTGACAATACTGTGATTGCTGTGAGTATTTGAGCTCTTGTCTCTTCATTTATTATGGTCAGGAGTGTCTAATATGAACTAATAGTCCTTTAATTTTGGAAGACTTGATAGATGTTCTTCATGTTGATGTAAATACCTGACAGATTTTTATTTGCATCTAAATTATATTTTATTAACACTCTTAAATTCATTCTTACCTGAGTTCATCCTAGTAAGTCCCAGGACTTCTTCTCAAGGACAGAAATTCCATATTCTAAAAAGACAACGATTTTCCACAGTTACTTTTTTTTAACTTTGACTATAGCTTCATATTTCAAACTATTTATGATAGCTGTTGAATAACATCATTGCTACTTAAATAAAAATGCTACCCATGGCTTTAGCAGAATCACTTTTCAGTTGAAATTAGCAACTACATCACTTATCACAGCAAGAAATCCATTTTACTAAAAATAATAGAAAGGGGCACGCTGTATGCCAACTTTGTATAACGGTTCATTTGAAACAAGTGAATTCAAAATATCTGTGATGGAGTCTTGGGCTAATTACATTTTCTGTTTTCTTATAATTCATTTTCTAAAAGTTAGAAAATATATTTAAGACTAAACTGACATTCTGACAATTTCCAACTGTTTTTATAGACTATTTTATAATGAATAAAAGTAATGGAAATTAAATAAAATATTTCAACATGAACTTAATTCTTTAAAAATTCAGCCTTAAAAATAGATAGATACATTGCTTCAATAAGTATATTTTAATCTGAGAGATCATTTATACTTTTATGCAGTCAAGAAATACTCATATTAAGAAATCCAGTCCCTGATCCAGAAAACTGGATTAATGTATGCTTAATTTTGAGGAACAATTTGTTCGAATAAGGCTAATTCTTTCAATATTTTCCTGATATTTTCTGCACATACTAATTTAATGATAAACTTCATAAAATTTTGAGCATTTAAAATGATATTTTAATTATTGTATAGGGTATAATTCATACTTTCCTTTGGAAATCTGGAACATAAGTTTGTTTGCATATTTTTCTGGTCAAACTGAGTGAAGATTGGAAAAAAATGTGACAGGTTTCAACTAGTGATCTATCTGACCTTATTTATTTTCTATTTATAGTTATTTTTTTAAATCTCTTTTGCTTTTATTCTTTATTGTTGTTTGTTGGTGGTGGTGTTCAGAAAACTGGTCTGAAATTCCTTGAGTGTCTTATAAAACCATTTGAAGTATGAACAAATACATACAGGAGCAACAGCTGGAGTGAATAGGACAGGAATTGGCTAAAAAAGTCCCTTCAGATTGCTAGTTTATGTGCTGAGGAGCTAATCTCCTTGGGTAAATGCGCTTCAGCCTTGTAGGTAGAGCAGTCAGAAACAAGAGAATGAAAACGCATGCCTGTTTGCTGTAGCTTATTACTGTTTATTTGTTATTTCCTATTATGCTAAGGTCTAAAAAAGTTGTGATAATTTAATCAAATTGCAAAAACAACACCCTCTGAATTAAGCAAGCTTTTACACAGCATGAATAGCACAGAATCCAACTCCCCAGGATAACATTCAACAACCTAAATTACACGACCATCCTCCAAATTCCTACCTAAACACTATACACTTGCCAACTTCTGCATAAAACTGAGGTAAAAGACCAAAGATAGCAGCCAAATTCAATACAGAAACATATTTTATTCCAATAGTATGCTTGAGTGAGCAGCATCCTGCAGAAAAAAGAAAATAGTATAAGATCAGATCCCTAAGGACTGTATGATAACAGGTGCACACATAAAGGATCAGAGAGAAGTAAGATGTCCCAGACAACCTGCTGAGTGGTTGACTGTGCATGAGAAAGTTTCTACAGCAACCTCCTGCCCCCCCTTAGAAAAATGCTTATATGTCTCTCCATCTTTGTAGTCTGGCCCACAACCCTGTAGCCTCTGGTGCAATCGTTTTGCTTCGACACTGCTTCCTATTGTTTGAACTTTTTTGTAATATTTTGTAATACATTCACCAAAAAACTCAAGATAGGGCATAGGCAGAGCTGAAGTGAAACGCTACAATCCAGAAAATAACCTTTATCCACAGCCAGCTAATTCTGAAAACTTGGGATCGTATTTATTACACTTAACTTCAGACACTTGGCTGCAGTAATTAATTAGAAGCTAAGACTTCATCTACTGTCACTCAGAGAATTATTTTGAAGAGGCAGAAATCCTGTTTAGAAGTGTCTGTGTCTCTCCAATGGATGCAAAGAAAGGCAATTAGTTTTCTAACTTGGACACAAGAGTGGTATAAGTTGAGTGAGATGCCTTCAGAGATCTATTCAGAACTCAGAAGTTTTCCCACCTAGATTTCCTAATGACTCTGTTCTGATAGGTAAGCATAAAACTGATCAAATAACACAGACCTAACAAAATGTATGGCAAGTATTTGTCTGAAAGTTAAGAGGATTAAACAACTTTTATATATCCTTTGAAAAATGAAAGGAAAAAAACAAACAAACAAACAAACAAACAAAAAAAAAAGACTTACCACTTCAGTTGTGAGAATTGCCCCTCTGAAGGGTCTTATTTCTCTTCCAGGCTGTATAAGGACACCAGGTGCCTGACATAGGTTCAGCCTGGAGAACTTAACACGGAAGCATTGAATGTTCCATACTGAGGGTAGCCGCATCTACATCTAAATATTCTTGGTTTTCCCCTTAGGCTTTAATTAACCTGGACTTCTCCGACTTGACTGATAAGGGACAGCTAAAGCAGGCTGTGTTGCTTTATTAGATCACTATTATAATAGATTAGCACTGTGAAGGTTTACTTTATAGTTCATTTAGCAAGAGTGCATTAGCAGACCATTTACAAACACTGTGGATTTTGTCTTGTTTTGCTTCTAATGCTACTCTCACTTACTCTTCTCTATGAAGTATAGAAATGCATACTGCCCTAAAAATGAACTCCTTGCCTATTTTACATTTTTATGTTGTTACTCAATAGTCTATTAATTCTACTTAAGGTCATAGTTATGCTTTTTTATTACTTGTGATGATGTTTTTTGTTTGACATTCATATTACTTTGTTATATCTCCTAAATATGATTAATGAAGAACTCCTAATTGTAGAATGTAAGCTTTTTATTCTTGTCACTCCTGCTATATAAAAATTTCTAAGTATTTGAAAGCCTATTATACAAGCTAAATGAAATGTTCTCTGTTCAGAGTTACAAGTTTTCAGACTTAGGTTAAAAAAAAAAAAAAAAAAAAACATATTCTGCAAGAGATAATAGGCTAGACTGTTCCCTCAGCCCTTCTAATGCTACTTAACTAAGGGAGAAGATTTCTTTTAATGCCATTCAGCAACTCAAAAAAAAAAGTGGTTTTTTTTCATCATGGTTCACAATCCACATTAAAGATTAAACTAAAATTTAAATACTTACTAACCTTTGGTTTATATTACGTATTATGACTCTAGAACAAAGTAGATCTAAATGTTCTTATTGAAGCTCAATAGCTATATACTTGATCAATTATTAGCCTGTTTAATTACTACTTTTAAGGTGCCATTTCCTTACCCTTTTCCATCTACATGTGAAACTGTAGTTATCTGAGTCATGTTTCCATATTAGTTTTTTCCTCAGGACATTCAATGCAAGATATAGGTATAGATCTTCAGCTATTAGAGAATGCCAAATCCTTCTATTTCCTTTTTCAGTTCCCTCTGGCCATTATCGTTAAAGACATTTTAATATAATGATTTGTACAGAATAGATAGAGCTTAAAATCAAGGGAACAGTGTATACGTCTTGAACTTAGAACTAAGGAAAAAGTAGATACAAAAATTCATATATACGTACATATATATTTATACGCACACACACTATATATATATATATATTTTTTTCAAGGTGACCTCCCCCAAAACTAATCAGTGTACAACACGTCAAACCCAATTTTAAAAAGCATCCCTGAAATATATATTATTGTGCATCCATAACACTATATATTGAATTAAACACAGCCAGTATTTAGAAGATTAATAAAATGTCAGATCCTATTTTCTTTATTTCTGAAGTCTGCAAAGGAGAAATATGATTAACTTTTTGGACTCTGTCTCTTATCAGTGAACGTTTGTATAAACACGACTTGATAATTTGTGCTGCTGCTCTGAAGAATAGTTTTGTATACAGAAACCTGAAAGACTGACAGCAAGTTAGCATGGATGGAAGCTGTATATCAGATACCAGTAATAGTGAATGAATGGTTTGAATAATTATAAAAGGAAGAACTTTGCAACATTCAGGGAGCAGTGCATGTTTCAGTTCCCAAGGAAGCCACTAAAAACTAATAATGTTCAACATCTCACCAGACCAAGTCTGACATCTTTTCAGTAATGTCAGGTGAAAGCATGTTTAAACCACCATTATTTAGAGATGCAGTAACTCTGGAAAGTTTCAATTATTTTGCTGAATTCCAAGTGAGGAATAAAGTTGGGACTAAACATCCAAATGATAGAATCATAGAATCATAGAGAATAAGTAAGGTTGGAAGGGACCTCTCAAGAACATCTAGTCCAACCTCCCTGCTCAGCAGGGTCACCTACAGCAGGTTAGACAGGGTTGCATCCAGGCGGGCCTTGAAGATCTCTGGAGAAGGAGACTCCACAACCTCTCTGGGCAACCTGTGCCAGGGCTCCGTCACTCTCACAGGGAAGAAATTCCCCCTCACGTTCAGGCAGAACTTCCTGTGCTTCAGTTTCTGCCCATTGCCTTTTGTCCTGTCACATGGGACAACTGAAAAGAGTTTGTCCCCATCCCCTTGACACCCTCCCTTCAGGTACTTGTACACATTGATCAGATCCCCCCTCAGTCTTCTCTTCCCCAGGCTGAAGAGGCCCAGCTCTCACAGCCGTTCCTCATAGGGCAGGTGCTCCAGCCCTCTGATCATCTTTGTAGCCCTACGCTGGACTCTCTCCAGAAGCTCCATGTCCCTCTTGTCCTGGGGAGCCCAGAACTGGACACAGGACTCGAGATGAGGCCTCCCCAGGGCTGAGTAGAGGGGCAGGATCACCTCCCTCCACCTGCTGGCAACACTCTTCCTGATGCACCCCAGGAGACCATTGGCCTTCCTGGCCACAAGGGCACATTGCTGGCTCATGGTCAATCTGTTATCCACCAGCACTCTCAGGTCTTTCTCTGCAGAGCTGATCTCCAGCAGGTCAGTCCCCAGCTTGTACTCGTGCCGAGGGTTATTTCTCCCTAGGTGCAGGACCCTGCACTTGCCCTTGTTGAACCTCACAAGGTTCCTCTCTGCCCAACTCTCCAGCCTGGCCAGGTCTCTCTGAATGGCAGCACAGCCCTCACATGTGTCAGCCACTCCTCCCAGCTTTGGATCATCATCCAACTTGCTGAGGAGGCACTCTGTCCCCTCATCCAGGTCACTGATGAGTAAGCTGAGCAGAACGGGACCCAGTACTGAGCCCTGGAGGACGCAACTAGCCACAGGCCTCCAACTAGACTCCATGCCACTGATGACAACCTTCTGAGCTTTGCCTTTCAGCCAGTTCTCAATCCACCTCACTGTCCACTCGTCTACCCCACACTTCCTGAGCTTCTCTAGGAGGATGTTATGGGAGACAGCGTCAAAAGCCTTGCTGAAGTCAAGGTACACAACGTCCACTGCTCTCCCCTCATCTACCCAGCCAGTCATTCCACCATAGAAGGCTCTCAGATCGGTTCAGCAGGATTTCCCCTTGGTGAATCCATCCTGGCTACTCCTGATCACCCAATAGATGTACATATCCATATTATAATAGTTTATATCACCTAATCATTTAGTTTTCTATAAAGGTTCAAATAAGAAAATGTGATTCAATTTTATAAATTTGTTTAGGGTAGATGTGAACACCATCCTAAAAGATGGAAATAATTCAAAATACTCACAAAAATTGCATTTCTAACATATCGTAATATTTTTCAAATGAGTATTAAAAATAAGTGTTCATCTTTATATTTGCAGAACTCATTTAAAAAAGGCAAGCATCACTGGATTTCAGTCGAGGCCTACAGATTGATGCTGAGAGAAAGGTTTCCATAAGCTTTCAAGAAGCTGGGTAAACAGAATTTAAACAAGCATCTGGTCTGGTGTATCATTTAAGATTTCTACAAAAGTAAGTGGCCTCGAAAGGTTTCCATAAGCTTTCAGGAAGCTGGGTAAACAGAATTTAAACAACCATCTGGTCTGGTGTATCATTTAAGATTTCTACAAAAGTAAGTGGCCTCTTTCCCACTCATCCCAACTCCCCCCCGAAAAGAGGACTTAAATACTTGTCCAACTCCATGATAAGTCTTGAGAAATGTTAGGCTTAATTTTAACTTTTATGTTGAGAAAGAATTATTTCATTTATGCTTTCCTCTCATTAGTGAGGCTGTGTATAAGTATTTCATTGGATGAGAGCCCAGAGTACCTTCATTACTAACAAGAAGACACTAATTAACTTATTAAGGCTTCGGAATGAAGCTGGCACCTATTTTTTGAAATGTTATGTAACTTCTAAAATACACCAGAATAGGTTGACCCTTATATCTGGGAACTCTAAAATAAAATGACCAGCTCTGCACACGAACGTCAGGCTTAAAATGTCAGGCTGATTATACGCATGGAGATCAGCTCTGAGTCACTGCAGGGAAGACAGCCAATCAAGTCCACACCTTTGCTCATGGCATCAACCATCATGATATGCACATGGTTGTCCTAAGATATTCAGTAAGCACAGTTGACTGGGACTGGCCTCCAACTGCTGTTGAGAAATACCCACAGATATTTATTATCTTAAAAATAATGATCTTCAGGACATGGAAAGGATTGCTCCCTGGCAACATGTTTAAGATGTTTGTAGCTATACAGGGAGCTCACTTTTTAGCAGATGATTGTAAAACAGACTTATTGGAATATAAATCTAAGTTAAAGGGATTATATCATTCATTTTTGAGCATGTTGCTAACATCATGTTACATATGTAGAATCTTCAATTTAGAGAAAAATGTAAAGTCGCCTTTTTCTCCTGCTTTACTTTGAAAAATTAAAAAAGTGTTGAAATGGAATGCATTAAAATTAATCCTAATTTTGAAAATGAACATATCTAAAGATAATTACTTGCCTTACTAATGGATTTCAGAAGTAACTAGTTCTTTAGCTATGTGAATAAATTAAAATAGCCTTATCTTATTAATATGAAAATCCCTTCTGTGCTCTATCTATCTGGTACATCGGTAATTAAGGATTTAGAGACCCTTTCCCTGATTCTCCTCAGTGAGTCAGGTAAAATCACAGAAAGCCCGTGACTATCTTTGAAAATTCTGTTGATTATTGACATCAATGCCCAGTGTTTACTCATTTTGAAAGTTCTAGAAATATAAGTATAGATAAATTCAAAGCAACTGCTATTTCACAGTCCGCATTCACTGATAAATTAAGCCAAAAAGGAACTTGTCCTCTGTTAATATATATATGTATGAGTAGCCTTACACTTAAGACCTGTCAGTATATAATCTTCCCTGTACATCTGTTTAAGAAGCTGACAAGTGAAGTCATGTCTTATTCAGTAAGAAGAAGGTAAAAACAAGGGACTAGATTCACAAGCAGCAATGCAGTGCCTAACTTCTAAGTGTCTGGGTGACTTAGGTGCCTAAGTTTCCTACATAAAGCATGGGGATTAAACATTTAGCATTTGCAAAAGCTAGTATACTGAAGAGGAAGTCTAGAAACAAGACAGTAGACAAGCAAAAACATTTATATTTTTTACCTTTTTATTTTATAAAAAAGGGTTATTTTTTCTTAAATGTTATGGGAGACTGATTTGTAGACAGAAAGCATTAGAATTCTTCAAGTTCTACTCTCCAATATAGGTCAGTCTTCATATAGCAAATGCATCATTCCTGAGAGATCATTGTATTTGTAAGTAGATTATGAGAGGTTAGTAAATATAATAAGCATGTTACAGGCTCAAGTATCATGTAATAAAGATAATTATAAGCATATAAGTAGAAGGTTTTACAGGTAACCTATTGATCTATTAAACTCCATAACACTCTACAATAACTGACTGACCACTCAGTAAGTCATATATAAACCCTTTATTAATGTTGTATCATCATTAATAAAATGTACTTTACAATAGGACATGATTTGAATGCATATTTAAAACTATTCCTCAAAAGCAACTAGGTTTAATTAGTTATTGATGTCACTGCTTTTTATAATTCTGATTTATGAGCAGGACTTATATATCATGAATAGTATTACAGGTTCTTGCCTTTTCCATCTACTTTATCTTTTTCTCAGAAATTTCTTTCTTTTCTTTTTTTTTTTTTTTTTTTTATGAAGTATTTTTGATATAGGTGCAGCCCCTCAAGAAGCATTAGTGCAACCTATAAACTATGCAAAACTTTATCAGTAAACTGCTACTGATTTGGGTTTCTTTAATACAGTAGGCAATACAGTAGATAATCCTTAATACAATTAGCAATAGTTAAAGGATAATTTACAAGTCACAGCACTATCCATGAAACAGGAGTGGGAGATTTGGGAACAAGTACAGTAAGTGTTCTATATAATTAGAGTGAATTGACTTAATATATCTTTGTGCTTATTTACTATCCATCTTTGATTCATCTGTACAGTTCTCAACAATTACAGCAAGTTTCCCCCGTCCCCACTCTTCTTCATGAAAGATCAGTAAATAAGTTTCAAGTCAGGTTCACCTTGTTTCTTGATTCCACTGGTGGCATAAGTGTTGTTCTCGTCAATACACTTTTTTGAAAAGCACAAAGAGAATTTTGAGGATCTTGTTCCTTTTTTTACTTAAAGAGATGACAAGGCAAGAAGAAAACCCACAAAAATTGCTTCATTTATGTAAACAGTGACTTTACCAACATTCTTCTGTTCTGGAGCCTAGAACTACACAGTAGTACTGTGTGTGAAAGCAGTTTATAGCCTCTAACAGCATTGTAACTGCTTATCCATAATTTCTAATGATGTCTGTTGGACTTTACACAAGGGATCATATATCTGTTTAAAAATGAATTTCAGAGATTCAATGGCTTTTTTGATCTAAAGAAATTGTAGATTCACAATCATTATGCATATTTGACCTCTGCTCCTTCATTCTCAATCAAAAAGGGCATGGGGCTGCTGTTTTTTTTTTTTTTTTTTTCCCTGACAAAATGAGTAAAACTGTTGTTCACTGCATTAATGAGAAATTCAGCTATTGATCTGATCTTTGCTCCATTGTCATTGATTTCCTCTTTTTGTTTTGTCATATGGACCTAAAACTGTCAATATCTTATTGACTGAAGAATAGAAGTCAATCATTTGTATTCTCCTTTGAGCTTGTGCATATCTTCATATGCCATGACAGCTCACTATGAAATTCTGAGCCTGTACTAGGGCTATTTTCAGTTATTCTGAGCTTGAGAAATTTGTGATTATGAAAAATATTTTTTGGCACAATTCGTTTGCAGATTAATGGTTCTTAAATAGCAGTACAGAATGGTTTGGCATTAAACTTCTATAAGTCTGCTTAGGCAGTATATCCTTTACAATAGATTAATGTCATAGCTCCTATGAAACTTCATGATATAATATTTCATATCCATGCATCAATACCTAAATTATTATTACATATTACCCTGGGTTCTTTTAACATAAGGAAGGAGTAACCAAAACAAGAGCAGAATATAGAAAGTATTCACAGGAAACTGTCAGCTGCAGGTTCCAGTGAGCTAGAGAAAGAAGGGCTTGAAGCAGAAAGAATGACTTCAGAGACCTTTTTTATTTATAAAAAATCATTGCTAGATTTAATTTTCTATTTGGATCACTAGTTACATGTCCACTTTAAGGAATTCTGAATTCTATGCTGGATGATCTCAGATTTGGAGGCATTCTTAGGTCATTAGTTTTTCAAGTAGCATTTTTCAGGTCACCAAATTCTCTGTGCGTCATTTTTTATGATATATTTTGCTTGATACTTTTGTACATGGTCTTTCAGTTGAGTCCTCTGGGCAAACTAACAAAGGCCAAATTGTGTAGGCATCTGTACAAGCCATGTTGACAGAACATTAAGTACTCTTTCCTTTGACCAGATACCTTGTGTCAAATACATACTTTATTGGATGGTAGCCTGCCAAAGGTACAGGACAAGGAGTAAACTATTTCTGCCTCACTTGGAACTGCAGGAAGAGTGCAGAAATAAAATAGCAGCATGTGTGAGAAAATATCAGTTCTCATAAAATAATACAAGTGTCAAGAATCATGACCCGGGTGCAATTTACTGGTGGTTATAAATCCCTTGGAACAGGAATTGAAAGATTAATTAGAAACAATCAGGAGCCATTTAAATACAGTATTGCAGAAGAAAATTATCACGATTCAGGTCATATCCAAGTCAGTCAAAATATTTCCATTGGTTTTGAGAAACTCTTGCATTTACCTACTATTGTGTTTTTCCGCTTCTATAAACAGAAGTACACTCATTTTTCACAATTCAGGTTAAATAAATGCTACCTTTATATGTACATATTTGAAATAGGGAATTGTTTTATTTTTCTTACCTGAAAAAAAGATCAGGTAAACAAACAAATATTTAACTACGATTACACAGACAAGGAAAATAAACTTCAAATTTTCCTAGGTTAGTATCAAGACAGAAAGGAAAGAGTGTTAACATTTGACAAGCGTTCACAGCAGAGCCGGACCTCTCAGTCTTCCAGTTCTGCTATCACTGATTTGACCAGACACGTGTCATATTGAGAATTTCATTCATTTTCTGCATGCACAGTATATCATAGTTTCTTAATAAATGCTCTTCTCTAACAATGACAGGCCTGTGAACCTTTATATTGGCATACAAAAATATTTCAAAGATTGTGCACACATGCAGAAGCCAGGAGTATGTAATTTTTGATGGCTCTACAGTTTTATCCCCAAAAGTACTGAAGAGTCCTTATTGGAGATGAGTGCTATAACAGGATACAGCAGAACAATTCAGGTATATTAACTCATTTGCTTGGCCATACTTTAAGATATTAAAGCATGTGATCGCTGTAATAAAGTACAGCTACTTTAAGTATACAGTGAACATTCCAGTGAAGATTCGTAGGTGTGTGCCTTTTTTAAAGGTCAAATTTTCTGGAGCTCAGCAGAAGAGGATCTTTGCATGTGCTATTCTAAATTACTAATTAGTTAGGATTTTCCTTAAGGATCTAGTTAAATATATAATAATTTCTGCTCAGGTCAAAAGCTGAGTCAACTCTAAGATTTCAATAGATTTTGAGGAATTGTGACTACGCCTTTTTTTCAAGTTCTAGAAGCTTAATCATTCTTCATACATTTCTAACACATTTTTCTGGACATAATTCCATACTTTAAAAAATCAAAGCTTTTTTTATACTTGAGTGATGCCAATTACTTCATCTATCTCCATTTCTATTCACAGGAATGCCATGCATCATGAGACCTCAGACACCCAGCAGCCTTGTAAATTTATCTGAAGCAGGAGTAAGTTTTGAAATCTAAGGAAATTCTATAATTATCTGAATGAGGAAAAACTCAGCTGACCACTTTTCTTATTTTTATATTAATTTATTGTCATTGTGGTGTATAGCTGCATATAGAAAACATAGCAACTGTATAATAAGAAGGGGAAAAAACCCTGGAGGTAAGTTAGCAGATAAAAAGTAGATGGTCTATTTGAAGGTGGGTTACAAACACAATTACTGCAAGTCTATGAAAATTATAACAGCTCCAATTCTTCATATAATAATTCATTATATATAGCAATTTAGACAGGAGAAGAAATAGGTTCCATGCTAGGAGATAAACATGATCTATAACGGAGTTTAAGTACATTGTGATTTTGTATTTTTATGTTCAAACACAAACAGTAAAAGCAGTGATTATGTTTTTCACAGTTCATTTCTGGTTTTTGCCCTGCAGCCCTTGTATAACAAGAAAATGCTATCCCAAGATAAGTCTACAGAGTCATCGCTTCTTAGAGACTAAGAGAAGCAGTGGTGTTTAATGACGCTTCTTGGCCTGCTCAATAGAAATTTCTCTACTCTCCTAAAATAGATGAGCTATACTTTAGAAATATGTAATTTTACATTATTTTTAATATTACTACATTAGCTTTGCACTCCAGTCTACTACTGACTTTTAAAGAATGGATTTTTGAAAGATTTGATCACTAAAAAAATGCAAAAACAAAGCCATAAAGCCTATAAATTGTATGACCAACAATGAATGATTATATTTGTTTATTTTGACCAATTCAATTTCTTCACCTACAAAAATACACATACATAGGTACTGAGACCTTTTAATTATTTAGAAAAATTGCTTTGGTACATTGTCATAACTAAAGCAATTCCTATTTTTGAAGATTGACTTCCTCCCTGTTTCATCATCTCTTTGTAGTCTCCTCAGTGGAAGAGAAGGTAAAAAAAATCATTAATGAATCACTGAAAGAAATGCATATATATTACTTATTGAATGTTCCTGCTCATTCTATTTGATTGCATGGAATGCAAATAAAGACAGGGCAGCAAGCTATGGAAAGCCTAAACTATAAGGTTTTTTCTTTCTTTATGAAAAGGATTTTGGTTGATTGCTTTGCATTTCACATAGCTCTTTATCCAAATGTTGTGTACAAGAGTTGTGAAGTTTAGAAAACTGCAAAGATTTTGATATAGAAAAGCAAACCATTTAGATAAAATAGGAAATAATGACTTTTTTTTTGTATGTTTAAACATCTTTAAAGGTTCATAATTTAAAAAAATACATTTTTACTGCCCTGTTTCATAATTGCAGGCATTCTCAACTTTAAAGTTCTGATACGAAGTAGACTCAATTAAAATAAAATCTTCTAAGAAAATATCATTTAATATGCAAAAAGCCTGAATATAGCAAATTTAAGATAGAAAAAAGTCCACTCCTGAGTCTATTCTGAGTTGACATTGATCTTAATCTTGAACCAGAGCCTCTTCTTGTGAAAATGACAATTTAATTTAAATTAAATGAATTTCCAGTGATAGTTTCTTTCACATCAGAAGTCCCTGAACGATCACCACACATCACAATGTATGCTTGCAGGCTTTTCACTTGCTTCCAACTTTGTTACTTTTATACTTTAAGAAATGTGTAATACTAACTTCATGAAGAGAAAATGAATCATGAAGCTCTTTTATCAGATGTAAAGATTAACTGAACATAAAATTTGTAAGTGATATTTAATCAGTTTCATTGTACAAACATTGTACATAATGTTGAAGTATAATCAGGAAAAGCTACCAGCTTTTTACCAGTCAGTGCACAGACTGATTGATACAGAACTCTGTGTGAAATGGTTTTATGTTATATGGACGTATATATATAAATATATATGAGTGTCTTTATTCATACATTAGTGAAGAGATCATCAAGCTTTTAACCTCTCTTTTTCTTAATAAAAATGTGTATAAGTTCAGACATTTTCTCTGAATATAACATTCTGTGAATGTTGTAAGACCTTAATGGTATGGGCTAACATGCTTTTTTTTTTTGTTTTGTTTTTTTTTTTTTTTTTTTGTTTGTTTGTTTTTTTTTGGGGGGTGGGGTAGGGAGGTCACATTTGTTAGTTCAGTTAGATTAGATTAACATAAATGAAAATTATGAGGAGAGGAAGAGCTGTAATACCAACAACCTGAATCGAGTTTTTTTTAATTATACCACATCCTTTTAGCCCAGGCAGCTAAGCCTGGGAGTCATCAAGTTTGTTCCCAAGGGGAAGTGTTCAGCATCACTTTTATTATGAAACATGATACATGCTTTCAAACTGCTTGTAAACTCTTCCCAACATGAATTAAATCTTGAAGTGCTCAAAACACTACTTTGTGGTTTTTTAAGTCATTTTGAATAGATCTTATTTCTTGATCAATATCCTTCCACTTGTTGCTATACCCATGTGTCCTATTAAAGATAGGGATATTTTTCTCTTAAGCACTCTCCCTGATTTGTGGCATGATGCGTGCAACAGATAAAGTGGGATGAGATCACCCTTTGTTTGCTTTTGTAACTTCATGAAATTGTATTTCAGTTAAATAGATTTGGCATCATTTCTTAGGAAAGCCATTAATCATTCTGTGCCAGGAAAAAAGATTTCAGAGAGAAATTTCCCTTAAATGAAGTCAGTGGGAGTTGCTGTTATCAAAAATTTGTCAGCAGTCTTCCAACAATTATGATTTTACATGACAATTCTTACAGTAAAAAAAAAAAAAAAAAAAAAAAAAACTAATGAAAGCTAATCTGCCACTTTGAAGTAATAAATTGCATTGTTATTAATTAGCTGAACTTACTCGGAACTTACTCAGAGTGAAGAAATTCTTTATTCTTATTTAATATAAATTTCCTTTAAAAAATAAAAGTGTTAAAAATCATTAATTCTTCCTATTTTACATACTGTTCTCCATGTGACAATAATTGGTCTGCACTACCCTTATTTCTACTATTCTTTGGAGCTCTATAGATGCTGTCATTCTTTGACTGTTCTCACAATTCCTTACTATTGTCATGGCTTACTCGCAACAAGTTGTTTCTTAACCCTTGCTGAAAAAAGTCAGGATCAGCTTTTATGATCTTGATCATAAATACATCTTTATTTTCTCCTTGGCCTTCTGTTGAAATCAAAATAGGAAGAGGCATGATTTTCCAAGAGGCAAAGTGACAGAGGGTTGCAGCTTCTCAAGGCAAGAGGAGCCAAGATGACCACAGCACCGACAGTGACCACATCAGCCAGGTACAATCCCACCACGCCTGGGACAGTAATGGTGAAGAGGTCTGTCAGTCATCTGCAGGTAATCGTCAGAGAAGGTGAGGTAACCACTTGTGTCTGGTGTCCATCTGGGAAATCCTGGCAGAAGATTGGACTGACAGGGGACAGGACTACGTGCACCATGGGTCCATCTAGGAGACAGGCCTGGAGACTGCAGGCCTGGAGACTAACATTTCCATGAGGTCATGAGCCATGGGTAGGGGTGGCAGTAGGCACCAGGGGAGGCTTAATGGGGCCATTATGGCCTCTTAGTGCCCTCAGGACCCTGACACAAGATATTCTCTGACAGCTTTCCCTTATGCACTGATTTTGCTAGAATTTTACCATGTTTAGCACAGCTGGTACTTGACAAATCTCCTACTGCTCCTAAAAAGACCTTTCCTTCCATATGTCACACGACCCCAAATTCACGCTGAATTGTATCTCAGTACTCTAGTTGAAGCCACTGAGCTGATTTTAGTCCTTCCTAGCAATTTTCTAGATCTCATATCTATACACAGTAATAAGCCTCATAAATTATTTGTTGAGAAATGTGACACAAAATCCCCGCTTTATCTCTTACCAAGTTGCTTTTAGTAGTTAATTTTCAAAGAAACTTAGATTGGCCAATTTACTGTAGGTATTGTCAGTAACAAAATAATCTTATCAAAAAACTTGTCAACAGAATGCAAACGAGTGTTAATTTTATCTTTTCTGACCTTACATGCGACTGTCCTTTCCATTTGGTTCAAGCTGCAGTCACATTTGTGTCATATTTTTCTCATCTGCTGCAATAGTCAAAATACTCTGCCCAAAAATGTTGCTCGGCAGACAGCGCATTAATTTCATTTCAAACTATGCAACAGTTTTACAAAATGCACATTAAAGAGCTCCAGTATAACCCTTCCTATCTTAATCCCACATGGAAAACAAATGAAGCAAAGCTTCCCCAGAGCACACTCCTGAGGTGAAGCAGAATTGTACTGCTCATAGTTCTACCAGGGATTCCAAAATCCTTTTATTATATCCCAGAGCAATCTCACGTTGCTGATTTACCAGCTATGTTTCTCTCTCTCCATGGCCACAAGGGTAGCAATAGTTAACTCTTTTGCCAAGCAAAGAGTATGAAAAATCATCATCAGTCAGTAGCTTTAGGCTAATTTACATTGTGTTAGAATCTGACCAATAGCTTATCATTTTTTAAAAACATTTTAATCTGCACACATATTAGTGCAGTAACATTTGTTTGAAATATTACCAGGCTATTCTAGATCTCCAGTAAACTCTTCTATTTTCTTTTGGTTTTATTTTATACATGAATGTGCACACGTGTGTGTAGACACATACACACACACTCACATTCATGTGTTAGGAATACCATACAATAGAAATTATCACTGCTTCAAGACAAGTCTATCAGCTGTGAAATCCGCTGATACGCTAATGTTGCTTTTCTTTATGAATTTGGCTCCTAGGTGTTCAGATACAGACTGTAAAATATTACTTTCTTGAAAATATCTATAGATCCTTTTTCTCCACTATAGATAACCATCACATCAAACCAAAACTTCCAATTTCTTGTACTTCAGCTTTACCTTTCATTTTGCAGTCATCTGTATAGTAATTGCTAATATAGAAAGGAAAGAAGACAACATTTATACAAGACTTACATCTTATCCTAAAGCATCGACACTGTATCAGTGGGTTTTTTTTGTTGTTGTTGTTGTTAAAAAGCTTCCATATTCTACTATATATACAGAATATATACCTCTACCTCAGTAATGGGGCAATACACAAACATCTGGAAGTTCATTACCTTTCAGACCAGCATCTGTAAGTTCCGATAAATATACATTTCACATAAATACATATTCACAGTTCAAAATCCCGAAAGTTTCTTTTTGCTACAGTTTATGAAGCATGCAAAAAATCACCTTCCATTTTCTACTTGATTAATCATAAATGTAAAAATGATTCAGTTTTCATTATTACAGAATTTTAAGAGAAGCCAGGGACATTTTCTGCAGAAACACTTTTGATGGGCTAGACATATGCAATCTCATCATTTCCACATATCCAGTGGCAACTATCATTTAAATGTATTCTGTAGCAACACGAAATGTTGACTGGGCAAAATAAAGAAAATGTTTTTTCTCCCAAATCAGATAGCTGTTTTCGTACTACTCACACATATTGAAAAAGAGGCTCAGTGTCACATAGAAGGAGCACATTCATTTCTATGTATCACGGAAAACCTGTTATGCTGCATCCTGGAGTCATTCAGCCCTGGAAAAAGGTTCTTGATACCAAGAAGACAGTTTCTATACTGAGACCCCTTAAGGTTGCAATTTGCAGTGACTGACTTTCATCAATTGTCAACTCCTGGCCCAGTTGCTTAGAACAGTGTTTTATATGAAATGAAGTGAAAGCTGAGAAGTAAGATACTGCAAGCATGACTGACGGACATGGAGACTCTTGGGCTGGGAAGGTAGCTCAAAAACATTAAGTAACTATTATAGGATTTAAGAGCTTATTTGTAGCATTTTATCTTTTCTTAAAAAAAAAAAATTAAAAACCCTCTTCTAATTAAAAGAAATACCCATTTCTGTAGTGGCATCACTACAGTGGCATATAGATATTTCTGACATCATGGATAATAAGGTATGAAACAGCATAAATCTCTCTTCCAAGTATTCTTTGCAGTAGTATTAGGCATGAATCAGTAGTATTAGGCTTTGAGTCAGTTACCTGCCATCTCACACACTTTAAATAAAATGAGTTAGAGCGCCTTCTCTGGGACTGGCTCAGCTTCACTTAGCTGAATTCTATTTTGCTCCCCCAAAAAGTCACCTCACATATATCGCCTAGAGGGAACTGTCCCTAGACTATTTAGGAAAGTGCCAAAAATGCTAATTAGCATGGGTCAAAATCATACCAAAATCATGCTAAATATTAAACTTAAAGGACAATGGTCATTGCCTGGAAGCCCAGTGTTTACACCTATCATAGGTATGTTCACCATATATGTGGCTACTATAGATGAAGCCAGTGTTGGTGAAGACAGTTAAAACTGATGTTTCCTAAAACACCTCTACAAGTTTTACAGTACCACGTTTAACACAGGTGCAATCCTCTAGCACATCTTCAACCTTGCTGCTGATTTACACTGTTCCTCCCAATTATTTTAATAGGTTTCTTTTTAGTTTTATACAAGCTTCTCTAGCTTCTTGCCAGTTTACTGGCAAGTTGCCATTGGAAAGAAGAACAAAACTGGTCCAGTTATTAGAGCAGGTGCCAGTCTGAGGAGCAGCTCCTGCGCTCTGCTACTTAAACCTCCGAGACAGGTTGCAGTAATACAATCTCTTTTCCACTCTCAGACTCTCTTTCCTTCTCCCAGACCTCATTTTTTTTTCTCTGTGAGACATTTAATCTCTTACATCTTTCTCCTCATTCATGACCTGGTATCCAATTACAGTAACTATTCTTGCTTCCTCACGTCAGCAATATCTTTTCAATATTTATCATTTTCAAAGACTATCACTTACTGTAGATTTTCTTCAAATTTTTTAATCTTAAAAAGCTAATTAAAATTCACAGAAGCTGACAAGTCTAGCTTTTTTTTCACTGTTTTTAAAGATTTTAATAAAAGTCAGTTTTTATATGCAAATATAGTTTCCAGCCTGATATTTTAGAGTTAGGCAAAAACATAGCGATTAGAAGCTTATGATTACTACTGAAATGTGCCCTAGGTAAAATGTTTGATTTACTGTAGCTGAATATCAGGATGATTAGAATATCTACCTTAAATAGCTATTTTTAGTGCTTCATTTATCATCTTAAAACTTGCACACATGTCCATTTTCAAGAGAACTGGCAATTCTGACAAAAATAACTACCACCAGACAATACTTGCTATTGCATTTTTAAGTTGGTATTAATTATCAGCTTCAAACTAAAAGATCTTGCACAAAACTATAATATGTGTATTAATTTAGTTTATGTCTAATAATTATTTTAAATACATACAATGTAGGTCATTTTAAAGATGATGTTCTAGTCTGTGGGTATTCTTGAGATAAAACACAAAAAGAGTTCAGTCTTAGCTGTATCTCCCTACACTGCTGCATTTTCAAGAAATTTGGAATACCAAAACATGGAGAGAGAGATTTATTTTTAATGTGTAATGATGATAGTGATCATGATATTTCTCCAGCCGTATTTTAGGAAATACGAAAAGGATTCTCAGCTGTTTTGATTCTAAAGAGCCAGTAAAAAAATAACGTGAGAACAGAAACCATAAGCCTCGAGTCTGTAACTAGACATCTTTGACCACAGTCTCATGATTTACTTTGTTTAATGCAGTACTTCAATCTCTGACATGCCTCTTTCTCATTAAATTTAATGTTCACTAATACAATGTATTTCAGTTAAAAGCATTAGGAGGCAAATAGCTAAAAAAGACTAGTTGGAATAGTGAGATTGGTAATCTAATTTACTTTCCAGTAAGTCTGTGTTTTAAAACACAAAAACAAAAACTACCAAAAAACAACATCACAAAATACCCTAACTGATATTATAATTTAGTCTGTAGCTGGAGACTGTGTTGAGACAGACAGAGACAGTGTCGACATCTAAAGTGGAAAATAGATTTTTCGTATAACTAAATTATAAAGCGATAATATTTTGTAGATTTTGTTATTTATGGGGGATTCCTGCTACTGGCAGCAAAGAGTTGGTAGGTAGCATACACACAAAGAACGGAAAACATTCTCTACATATACATATATTTAAATTGTGTGGTTTTGTTTCAGAGATGGTGAGTTTACAGTGCAGCATGATCATGAAACAACACCACTTGCAATTCCCCAAAGCACGGTTTGAGTCAAAATTAAGATAATGTTGACTCATATTCTATGTACTCTAACATACTAAGTCAGGAAAGATAGATAATATTTCCTGAATTGGCAGACCACAAGGTTTAAACATGTGAAAAATGTCTTTCTATTTAGGTTTCTAGGTGTCTATGAAAGAGACATTTGCACAGCTAATTAATTTTTCTTGTGAAAATCTAAATTAAAGGGACGCCAATTGTCCCTTCAATGAGTCATTTTCTAATGACTCTAATTCACTTGAATTAGCACAGTTGCTGAAAAAATAAGTCTGGAAGAAAATATGATGTTGAACTGGAATTATTATTATTACTTTTTCCTGAATATTATGTTAAAATATATTTCATTGAATTTAAAAGGCTTTATTTTACAAAAATCAAATATTTTTGGAAACTTTTAGGGAAAATAAATTTAATTTATGGTTTGATTCAGAATATTGCAAGTTGGGAAGCTGATAATTATCTCATAAATGTTTGCTTACAGATTAATGCTCAGCATTGTGACAATGAGACTTAGGCTATTGTGCTCAAACCTGTATCTCAAGAAAATATCTTAACCACCTTGAAGTGTTTAGAGACAGAAGTCTGCCTTCCAACATTTCCTATTAATACTGTGCCAGATTTGTCTAGGATTAATACAAGCAGAGTGTTTTTAACCCACATTAGAAGATGAGCCGCTCAGCAGGTAGGCAATTCTTGAATTATAATTCACATGATAAAATACTGTAACTCTAAGAGGAAATATGCCCAGAAAATCCATTTCAGAACATCCTCCTAGGATCTTTCGCATCCTGGCTGAACTGTCTGACTTCTGAGCTCCTGGAATAATGGATTGATGCATCTGACTGTAAAAATTATTTTGTATTAAACAACATGAAAAAAAGTCTTTATTTATAAACAATTAACCAATTGATTAGCCAGGGTCTGAGTAATTGTTGAAGGTTTGGATCCCTAATAGGACTTTGAACTTTGAAAAATGGTGTCTGCTACAAGCAGTCCTCTAGCTCTTTTAAATATATATTTTTTTAATTTAGATTTAACAACAGAGTAAGGTGATTGTGAAACATTGAATACCGTTATGATGTAGTTAGAAGTCACTTTTTCACTATATTACTGCAGGAGCACACATTGCGTCGGTATACAGAACAGGAGTTGTACCAAGAGGTATTGAGGGTAGGACGAGAGGCTCCCTTTCTCCTCAGTAAGTTTGGTCTATCTAAACTGATTTTGCATATTTTGAAAAACATATTATATTTAATGGCAGATTTTTCTGAACCTCCTTAATTTGTCATTGCAGTTTCTCCAAATGAGATATATTTAAAAGCTTTAAAAATATTTAACATTAAATACTGTGACAAACACATTGTTCTTGCATTTTAAAAGGTTGGTACAAAAGCTCAAATATTGATCTGAGCATCTTTTTTTTCAGGTCAGGGTCTCTCATACAATGACTCAGAAGTTAGTAAAATTATTTAAATTATTGAAGCATGCTTGTGTATATTTATAAGCATAGAAGCATTCAGGTTGGCAGGACTTCTAGAAGTTATCTAGTCTGTCCCTCTGCTTAAAGCAGAGATAAGTTTGAAGTTAAAACAGGTAAAAAAAAATAAACTTAAACAGCCACTGTTAGATTCCTGATTCTGAATAGTGCTCCTGTTGAGAGTAGTGGCTGTAGTTGAAAAGGTAAGATTCAGAGCCATGAGTGCTTAAGAACATGACATTTAAAAGAAGTTACATATTCATCTGATTTTTCTATTACTACCACATCCTAAGAAAGTATTTTCAAAATGTATATTTATTTGCAGCTTTGATTTGCCTTTACTGTGTTCTTGATGTGAAAACCGACTACAAAAAGAGCCTCCTCCATCAACTCCTATTTTTTGTCCCTTTATTACAATGTATATTCATCCATATTAACATTCTGGTTATGTGATTCATCCCATCATGTTGCAGTAATTGCTGTTTTCACACTTTCCCTCCAGTATTATTAATTCAAATTCGTCCTGTTTAGTACTCATGCACTTGGACAACAGGAAACCATAGGCAAAGAAAATCTGCTAACTCAAAAGAATTTAGAGCCTGACAATGGACTTCCTGCAGCTTTTACTGTATCTTCCAGAATCTAAGTTTTCTTTTTAAAAATGAAAGTTCCCAGAATACTATATTTCAGGAAAAGCCTTCGCAGTGTAAACTGATGCACTGTCTTTCCTACAAGTGTTCAGAAGAAAGCAATAGCTCTAATTGAAGAATAAACGTCTCCCATTCATCTTACTGCATTGTTAAATCTAACAATGTAATTACCTCCATTGTTAACCAGAGAACTGCTGATTGTGATAGCAGAACCAATAGGCTATGGCACTTATCCTCTGTGACTAACTGCATTTGCCACCTCTGGGACTCCATCCATTTGAAAATGTGTTTTTAAAACACAATAGAAGCTTTGACTGCAGAGGATTTGAACATTTTTTTAAAGTTTTTTTTTTCTTAAATAAAAAATAACAACAGAAGAATTCCAAGTTTAGTCAGCTGAAAACTGCTAGAATATCCTAGAAAGTTGTCTGGGACTGAACAAGATTGTTCAGCATTTTGAATATCTAGCCTACATCTTAACACAGTTTTAGCACAGAAATACAGAAAAAAATGATATAAATGAAATACATAGTATATATAGTAGAGGATATACAGTAAAAATGAATTTTCCACAGAATTTCTAAAATATTTAAGAAAAAGATTTTTTTAGTTTCCCTGAATGTGTTTATTCATCTGGCCCTTGCAAGGAACAGCTAAAGGCCTTCTCCATACATTATTGCATATTTTTCATTAACGCTGCACCTTTTCTTGCATGTAAGTTTGCTTTATTTAGCCACAAATATTTCTGTGGGTCAGGAACCATGAACAGACCCAAAGTGAAGAGGAGAAAGAAAAGAAATTGAAGGCTTTTTCGCATGTACCTCTCACCACTTGGGTTCCTCTGCTAGCTTGGATTGCAACCAGACTTTGCAAACTCACTGCTTTAGGCAGTGACAATTAGGAAGAAAAAGGTATAGTGAGGACAAGTAGTATTATAGGTACAAAGCGAGGTCTAAGTGCTAAGTATGGGGGCACAACGGACCTGAGGTGATGTCGGAAGTAAAAGATGAGGCTCACTGGTAAACGGAGCTTGGAGAACTCTTAATGTTGGACAAAGGATCCAGAGGAGGATCCACAACTGGTTTGCTCAGAAGAGCTTGGAGACAAAAACTGAGACAAAACCATAAGTCCGCAGGCTGTTAGGCTTCTCAGCTGCATAACTTGGAGGTAAATTTAAAGGAAACAAAGCAGCACTAGGAACAACTTCTTCACATGGTTATTTCTGAAGTTCAAGTCTCACTTTGCTGATATCATTACTCTTTTGTCCTGTCCCCACAGAATAAAACAAAATGCTTGCAGAGGAGCAGCCTCTTCACATTGGCTGTAGCAATGCACTATCCCATCACATTATTGTGAGATCTTTGCACTTCTCTTCTAATTTGATGTGAATTTTCTTTCTGTTTGTCCTTTATAGACCACAGTTTTATGAGCTTTCAAACGAACCTCTTCTATACAATAGTACCTTTATTAAATGAAATGTGCTTAGTGTAGAAAAGTATAATTTTTTCGCTAATAAGGCTAAATATATGTGTTCCAACTGCCAAAGTTTGGAAATCAGAAGGATTTATAAGTGGGCGTAAAAATAATGGCTGAGTTTTTTCCCTATTTCCCTCTGAGTCATGCTGTCAGAAACTTCCAAATGATATATTTATGGTTATTTCTTCAGTAATGGGGAGACATATCACATCAAAATTATAGCTAAAGCCAACTGAAACACTGTACCACAACAAAAGAGTTTCAAAACAAATGATAAAATGATGTGGGGTTAATGAAGATATATTTTGTGAGTGATGGCTTAAAATAATGTAGTCTCTCTGGCCATAAGGTCTAGAGTTAAATCTTAGAAGAAAATACAGAAAAAAAAAGAAAGCCTTGACACAGTGGGGCACCAGGACCCATGCCCTAGGCTCTACAGGAATAGAGATGAATAAAAATTATATTATTAATGTAGCAAGAAAAATAAATTCTTCTTAAAGAGCCATAGTTTCACTTGAAACTGCTGGAGAGGAAACATAAGCCTGAGGATGTTTAGTTCTCCCATTCAAAAGAGGTTTTTTCTCTCCAGTATAACCATAGTATTTAGACAACTGTAGATATATCTTAAAAAAAAAAACCAGAAAAAAAACAAAAAAAAAGGTAAATTTCTTCCTTTCAGATAATAAAAATTGTCTGAGATAAAAATGAGAGAAAAGCGGGAAAAATGAGGTAGTTTCTTGTTCTTCAAAGTGCCACATTAAACAATCTCTCTGTTAAAGAACATTGTCAGTCCCTGTTTGTACCCAGGAACTGTTTTGATAGTACTACTTGGCATAAATCCAAACCGTATCAGGGACTACATTAACAGTCTAACAGTCTGACCAGTCAAGTACTACTGCATGGGAATCTTGCCTAGCACTGCTTAATATGCCCATGCAAAAGTAGCTTATATGTCTATTTAGATAATCTGCTTAGGTCACTTTAAAATCTTGGGATTTTTAATGGATGAACACAGCACTCCAAGGTTTTACCTACAAGCTATCCATCCATCACTCATATATTAATTGCTGCTAGGCAATGTAATACTGCGTATAGCTAAGTGGCAAATTGCAGGCCTCCTGCGGAAATATTCAAATGGTCCAAGTCTACTTTTAGCTAGTTAAATATCTAGCAGTTCACAAAACACTTCATCTAGCTAAACTAATGCAGTGAAACAGTAGGTGGTAAATGTTAAAGTTTTAGATTCAGCTCACTAGTATAAAATTATTTTTACAGCCTTTATATCTTTTGGTTACAAATGAATAAAAGAAGAATCTAAATAGACATATTATTTCAATGTAAAAGTTGGACGAGTTAGAATTCCACCAGTCTGATATTCATCACTCTGCTTTAGATTTACATAGGTTTTATTTTTAACTAAGTTGAAATAAGGAATACCGGAAAAATCTAGCTAAGGAAGGAAACACTGTCGACCGATTTCAGAAAACCTCATTACTAATTCTCCCATTACATTTTTAATGTACATGGTTATGGAGAGACAACAAGCAGAAATCTCAGCATTTTACCTGGAATTTTATGCCGTATAAAAGGAAGTTTTCACAGAGTCGTATTCATTTATGCTATATCATATTAGCAATAACATGCATTCAATCTTGATCAAGTTTTCTTCTGAGAAGTCAAATACTTATATCAACTTCCAGTAGAAATAAAAAAAGTTTTTAAATGGTGTTTGCAATTGACAGTAAACACAGAGTGGTAAGCATATATATATAACTAGGCAGGACAACTGGGAATTATCTTTTTCTGTTTCTGTGTTTTTCTTGTAAAACTACAAGTTTATGTTGTACTAGAAATTAAGAAGCTTTCCATTTCCTGATGCTTTGGTGGACTTGCTATCACTGACATAATTATCAAACGTTTAGCTCATACAGGCAAATGCCAAGACTGGGCGCAGCGTGTGCAGCTGACCCAAGTACTTTTCTCTGCCTATGACTTTCTACTATATAATCTGGGCTATGTATTGGAATATGTTGCTTCCCATTTCTGTGCCTGCTTTACTTTCTAGTTTTGTTTGTCTTTTCTACATAAAAGTAAAATTGTGCAAGAAGAGTTGCCCCAGTAAATAAAATTAGCTTTCATTTTTCTTGTAGTACAATGCAATGTGATCTGTTCATAAGCCACAAAATGCCTTTGTATACATAACTATATGCAAAAACTCTATTTATATATAAAATATAAATCCTCAGGCATCCCCACAGAGAAACAGATATTTATGTAGAAATATTAAACAATGCATATACTTGCTATTCAAACAGAACCTAAAAATGCCAACTACAGATCATATATAGTGGAGAAGCATGTATATTCCATATGTTCTTGGTAGGTTTAGTTTGACTTGGTAAAAATATATTCATTTTTATTATTTTACTTTGCTTTGAGATGCTAGGAAATCTAATTTTGTTTACAAGTATTCCTTTTTTATACTCTCTGTTGCATTCTTCATTATATATTTATTCTTATAATATTCCTTTATTTCTTTAAAAAATCCAAGTCATTTGAATAATTTTCCAATAGCTCTGTACAGTTTTAATTTATTCATTACCAGCTGGTCTAAGGAATTATAAATAAATAAATAAATAAATAATGGCCCGAGGCACCCCAAGTTTTTGTGCTGTGCTATTGTTTATAAGGACAATGGTATAGTAAAATAAATAAATCATGCTCTCTAAGTACTATTTTATGTCAGTGCATAGGGTTTTTTTTTTAGTATTACCTAATTATCTTCCAAGAACATTTCCATGTTAGGAAGAAATATATTAAACTATTTAATCAATAATATATTTCCTCTGATGTTGCCATAAAGCCTCTGCTTTTATCAGGCTATGAAATGTTTGTGGTTAAACAAAGCTTGCTGAATGTTTATTTGATTTATCAGCTTTGTGCAGGTGGTTTTAGAAACTAAGCTGAAGACTTTGGCTCTGATCCAGGCCAGTCCTTAAGTACATGCTTAATTTTAAGCACAGAAGCACTGTCTTTAAAGTCATGTGCATAAAATTAAATACATTCTTTTCTCTTGTCTGAATTAAACCTTATATTTTAAAGTGAGATCACAATCCTATCTTATCTCTTTCGTCTTTTCCTTTTCTTTTTTCTCTCTCTCCTTACTAAAGAGATCAAAATACTCTTAGTTATGTTACGATATTAAATTCTATGGAGGGATGTAAGAGTTTTGTGGTTCACACTGAGAACTAAGTAGACACCTGGAAACTTTATCTTTAGTTCTTTACACATCAACTTGTCATCATTTTTCAACAGCCAGTTTACACTGTAATGACACTGTAAGCAGGAGCCTAAGTCGCTGTCTCCCTGCTGACGAAGTAATCAACAGACACCTGGTTTCTGCTGGGAAAACTGCAGCAGTTGATGTGGTGGCTTTTTAACCTGCAAGATGGCGATAAACTGGCATGCTGCAAATATTTGAATTTAACAAACTTTCGCTTACTGTTTGCAAATTGAACATGAACAGCAGGACACTGGCACATGTATCTCTTTCAGTGATGACAGACTATGTCACTGATAAAGAATTATAATCATATCCGGTAAAGACAGAGAGATCTCACTGCCTCTTTCAGCCAGATAACTATAAACTTTATTAAAAGTTTGAAACTAAATTTTCATGTGCTTCCACAACACAAGAACATTGGAAGTCATCATAAACCTAAGTTATCAAGTCCAGCCAACTACTGCGTAGTTACATTTTAATAACTATTTAACTACATAGTAGCCCGCAAGGCTATAGGAATCCAAAGAGGAAACCATAGAAACCTGGTCCTTGTGATCCCCAGCCCATACACAAGCCAAAGCTCATCACACAGACTATCACACAGACTAAGATCTTTAGATGAAAAAAAAATAAGAAAACAAAAGAGGGAGAGAGAGAGAGGGAGAGAAGCTTCAAAAGCATGCCCAGAAAAAGAGAGAGAGCTGTTGCCAATGCTTAGGCATACGCAAAATTAGAAAATCTGTTATCTTAGATATTCCCATATAGTTCTAGGGCTACATTCACCCAATAAGAGAGGCAAAATAGATTCAAAGATCTGACTTGTGGGTGATTCCTTCTTAAAAGCAACTTCACCATTGGTCCTGTAGGGTTATACCCCAATCTAAAAGTTTTTTTATTACCTTAAGGAACACCAGTATGCCTAGCATCCTATCTCTAGTTATGTCCAAACTATGACGCTTTATGTCATCCAATCGTCTCATGCCACGAAGCCAAGATACCTATCAAAGGGAGAAAAGAAAATATATGTGAACTGTCTATGCAGAGCCTTAAACCTCAAGATTAATACATTATCAGACATGCTGTATCTGACAAAATCAACAGACAGAGTTGGATCCTTCACCTCTCTTGGGTAAGGGACATCCACAGACTCAAAAGCTTTACTCTCAGTCATTATTGTGATCCCTAACACATCATACAGCTATTTATATAAGCTTATCATTTCCATTATAAAGTAGCTTAGGTCTTTTTCCATTGCTACTCTGTGAACAGACCACTTATTTATTTATTTATTTATTTTTCTCATATGTTTGATAGCTCCCTGAAAGTAGAATATATGAATTCACAAGTGAATAGCTAGCCTTTGAGATCTTACAGGCTGTTTTTCTGAGAGAAAAATAACCCACAAACTATTGTTAGTTTTCAAGTGTTTTGCTTTATTTTTATTTTGACTCCTTTTTTAAAAAAGAAGTGAAGAAAAACTCTAATTTATTTTAACATCAATAAAGAAAAAAAGAATTTACAACTCTTGACTTCTCATCAGTCTCTGACTTATTTTCGTCCCTTAGGAGTCATGCTCCTGACACCATTTCTGCCTTTCTCTCTCTCTCTTTCTTCTCCCTACTCCCCAACTCTGGATTTTTGTTTGGAAGACATCATTAATGATCAGGGGTTTTTTTAAGTTAGGTTTCAATCTCTATAACACTGTCAAAGATGTTTTTGGCAGAGGTAGAAACATATTTTATTCACCGAGACAGTATGCATTCATCTCAGCTATCAGATATTTCTCTGCCTACTTATTCACTTCGCAGTTTTGCAGGAAAGGAAGGCTGGGTTCATCCCCTGGCATTGATTTACCCTAAGAGCTTGCCCATCTACTCACTATAGGGGGTGTAACATAGTTATCATATCATATATATTCCAATCGAGCTCTCTTCTACCTTATTTATTTGACTCTGATCTGAGCTCCTAGTCTGACCTGAACCACTAGCGATTCATCTCAATCCCATTTTTCTCACCTTAATTTTACTCTTCTTCTCCTCGAACTCATCATTTCGATGTTCCCTACTCAGTCCCCGCTGGGATCATCGAGGGGTAATCTGCAATCCCTTGCCTTTTCTCTAAGCTTCTTCCCTTCAGACCTCTGCTTTCTGCTAAAGCAGATCTCTCTTCCTTGCTATGAGTCTCGGATCAGAGCAGACAGACCTGCATTGCTGGCATAGGAAAGCCTTGGTCTTGGCTTGGCATATGTGTAGCAGAGACTGTTTCAGAAGTTTCGTATTTAAATCAAAGAAGTCCTGCCTCTCACATGTAACCTACATTTTTTTCAAAAGCTTTTCACATTTCAGAATTAGATGACTTTTTCAGAAGCAGAAAAAAGTGTTGTTTTGGTACAAACTCTACCTTCCTTCTTGGAGTCAAGTACTACATTTAAAGGTTTTGTGAATTTATGTTGTGAAAATCATGGGAATTATTTTCCACATTTATGGTGGAACATTTTGTCTGTTCTTTTTTTTAAGAATAAAAATCTCATCTGAGTTGCAGCAGATAATGGTTATAAAAAAAGATCTGTTCTGTAGGTTTTAGATAAAAACAAGACCAAAAAAAAAAAAAAAAAAAAAAAGACTGAAAACAAAATCTGATAGCTTTTATCAGGAACATCTTTATTGGCTTCAAAAATAATACTTCCAATAAGATTGATTCTTCTTTTTCTTCCATTACAGATTATGTTAGTCCTATGTTAAAGATTCACAAGTTAGAGAAGAAAGGGCAGAGGAAAAGAGCATCTGTGAAGCTTCTTGGGTACAGACCACAACTAGCGTGGCATACCTGACTGTCAATTCAGAAACTCACGTCCAACATTTAAGTGACTCTAAGTCATCAAAAACACTTGTCCTCTAACCTCGTTTATGCCAGCATGCCCATTATCATCCATGCTCCTAACTTGGTCAAGCTGATAAAGCACAGCCTCACGCATAAGATGTGTTAGGATTCATGAGACCTTTTCCGAGTGTCCTTAAAAGGCTTGTACAATTTATTCAAAGATTGTAATTCGAATGATGAGCATTACTTTTCTTTTCTTCTTCTTCTTCCTCTTTCCTTCTTTCTTTTTTTTTTTTTTTTTTTTTTTTTTTCATAACGAGGCTCAGGAAATAGATCTGCATGTGCAATGGAGTCAGAGATCATCTGTAGCTGTAAGAAAGGAGTTCACAAGAAATAACAGAACAGGTAATATTTCTGATGTGGGGCATGTGGGTTCAAGAACAGTGTTCTGGATTTTCCTGTCTTGCAGAAGACTTAATTCTTCCTGCGCTTTATAGGAGTCTGACAAATGCTATCTTCAGCTTTTCAGCACTTATATCCTCTTGTCAATCTAGTTTTTAGTCCTTACTGTTGGCACTGTAATACAGCTTTTTTGTTCTTTCTTGACCTATGCAGTGTTGACTTGATTTTTATATAACATATCTGCAGATATCAAGCGAGTAAAAAACTTTTAAAAATTTTCATGAAAATATATGACTTTTGACCAAATTTAACACACTAGACCATTGTTATTTTGCTGGAAAACTTGCTAAAACTGATATAATGATATTTTCTTAACATCAAAGTTCCAGCTTTTCTGAAAAATGAGTAACTAATCTGCTAGTTTAAAATGTACCATCTTAATAACTCAGGCCAACAGACCTTAAAATATTCCCGATTAAGCATCCAAAAAAAATTTCATGGGATATTTTGTTACCAAATTACATTAGCTCAGCTTTTTGGCTCCTGAAATTAGTGGAACTACAGGGTTTAATAAGGGACCTACGTTCAGTGTGGGAGAAAAGAATAGATTAATCAAAGAATAAGATATTGTATATTTTTCCAGTATTTTCCTAAATTTAATGAATAATTAGCATTCTTATTAATTATTTTCTTCATATACTACTTGTTCTAAGGATAATTTCCCAAAGTCTGTATTTTTAGGAAGCTGGCATTTCATTCTTTAGCTCACAAATGGTGCCATATGTGCTGCCTTTTGTAAGAGAAATAATCAACTATCTTTGGAAACATTTGCTAAAATGTAAGATAAGTACAATTTAATAAAGAGTTCAATTAAAACTGAATTTAATATTCTCTCTTAATTCTACTCCATTCAAGGTTTTATGCCAACTTCATCACTATTAGACTATCTGAATGCCTACCAGTTTTGCATTATTCAGTGGCATTTTACAGTGTGCAGGATTCATCTCAACAACCTTTAACCATCTAAAACTTAAGTAACTAGTCTAAGCTGGTCGTCCAGCTATGCAGTCGTACCTAGTCGTTAGAAAGACATAAGTGCCTGCAGAAGCTGATTAAGCTGATTCATGCCACCTTCAGTTTAGTACTTAACTAGAAAGGATAAATTGCTCTATGGAGATTCATACTGATATTGAGTTAAAATGTTTGCAGATACTATTTTTTTTTTTTCTTTCCTGTCCTTAGTTTTTTTAATTTCCTCTCCTTCTCCCTTCATCATGCCTTAACACTGTGTTGCCATCAGTGGTCCTGGAAGGCACATGCTAATAGTATTCTCTCCTCCTTCTCACGGAAGCCAAGACTGTGCAGATTTGATTCTCTGTGATGGTCAGTGAAAGTTTGAGAAAACAACACCAATCAGAGCTATATGTTATTACAGTGTTGTAGACTGTATTATTTTTTCCTAAGGTTTTTTGTTTTAAAAAACTTCATGTCTATTTAAACTCTTCTACATTTAAAAGACAATCAGGAGGAAGTGTCAGTAATTTTTAATGTAAACACAGAGGATGGAAGTGAATTACTGATAATAAAATATTATGAGCCATTTCAATAGGCTTTATACATAAGGTATGAAGTTGGAGGGCAGGTTTATGATACTTAGTTCCACAACAGGTTAGAATACAGGCTCAGAAGCATAAAAGCATGGCCATACAGACATAGTATAGCATAGAGTTATGTTTTGGATACCCACAATCATATGACTATTTGTGAGATTCTGATTTGGAATTTAAACATTATGAGACAAGAGATTGTATCTAATTTTGACCTTCTTATAATAGAAGGTAAGTCTTAGATTGCAGGGGTCCACAGTAAGACAAATGTGTGTAGAGCATAGAAAGATTTAGAAATAGGAAAATTATCATCCCTCAGCACTGAGTCCACAAGATTTGGAGAACCACAATGAATTATTTTTATGAGGTACTCAGGAGAATTAATTACTCTCTGTGATTTTTTTTTATAACACAGGCAAGAAACAGTCAATTTAATTAATTGGAGGCAATGTTATAAATATAAACAAAATGCTTACCACTTTGCATTGCTATTAATAAACCCTAACAAAATTTACATTGGTAATACATATCGATACAAAGTCAGTAATATTACAAAATGATAATTTTAAAGGCCTGAATGCTTTACAATTTAAAAGCTTGGCTTGATTCTTTTAGCTTTTATTTTCATAGATGCCTTCTTGAAAGTTAACATGAATAGAAGCTCAAAATTTGAAATTAAAATTTTACATGGCACTGTCCCTGCACAGGAGACTTCATAACTGTAGGTTTTGATCCTGATCACATTTTGCCATCCTAGATCAAACCCGCAGTTACCCACTATCCAGACAGTGGCTAGTACCAGATGCATCAGAGGATGGTGTGAGAACCCAATTGCAAAAGTCTACCTGTGTAAATAACTTTACAAAATCAGGATTAATTTAGATATGACACTGAGGGATATAACAGATAGTGGGAAGTCTGGAAAAATGAATAGGCTTAAGCTGATTTGCATTCATCTTGACAACAAGTTGAAAATAAAAAGAAAAAAATTGGTCAAATTTGGAATTATTTCTGTTTTACTTATTAATTAAATAATTTATTTATTAAAATAGATGCTATTTTAATATACCTATAAAAAGAAATGATATATGAGTATTTTAACTAACTGATGAAAGCCTAATTATTTGCAAGAACCTAAGTGGCACTCCTAGAAGAATAATGGTGCCAAAGTTTCCATGGCAGAAAATCTTCATTATGTACAACAGATACTGCAAGAACAAGAGGCTGCAAGTTAGATAGACATAGTAATTAAATGAATGAAACTCATAAATTTTTCAATATATATTAAAGATGTCTGATGACCATTTAAAGGGCTGGTAAAGATCAGCTATATGTGATATGCACCTAGCCAGGACTGGGCAGAAAAGTTTCTGGCCACTCCGCACAGAAGATGCCCTCTAATGATTTTGATAGTTCAAATTGTTCACATTTCAAAGTGCTCAGAAGCTTTGGTAAGTATTTTTCTCTCACTTAAACCTTCCAATAGCTTTCTGTTTTCACTTCATTCCTTGAGATTATTTAAACTTTTTATTGTCTATTTGGAACCTGAAATATCTCCAGTTTCTTCATGGACTTCCCACTCTCCGTTTCTACCTATTTTCCAAACTTTCTATTAGTCCTCAGATTCCTCTTCTTAACAAACAGCTCTCTAATCGGCCTTGAATTTAGTTTTGACAACTTACAAAACTTCTTTGCATTTAGTTCCTTTTATAGTAGCTATTGAGCTAAATTCTTTATTCTCTGGATTTCTTTTACACTTTTCTTTGATTGCATTGAGAGCATAATCTGAATTGAGGAACACCCGAGGCTCATCGCAAAGTGCCAGAGCTACTGCTCTTAGCTGAAAAGGAAAAAGAAAACTTAGAAGAAAACGAGACACAAAAGTTCCTGGAAGGAAGAGGACTGGGGACTAACTGAAAGCTTATACAAAAGGATTTGCGGTAGGATTTATATACAGCACATGAAAATTTATTATGATAGTTTTGAACTTGAAAAGGTAAATGGTAAAGAGAACATCAAAGGAATTGGGATGATTTTTCCATCTTTTCCAGTTTTGTCTTTGCTAAGCAGAAACATGAGTAAAATGTGCTTAACCTTAGGTGCTAGAGTCATATCACCAGACTTCTAATCCGTCTTCAAAAACCTCATTTACTTCAACAGAGGCCATAATCCTAAAAGTAGTGCTATAGAAAACAAAGAAGGAATAAGAATATTTGCATCATGCTTCTGAAATGGGGTGTGTGTGTGTGTGTGTGTGTGTGTGTGTGTGTGTGTGTTTATGCGCAATTAAGAAAGCTAAGAAATTACTGAGAGAAAACATTCATGCCTTTCTAAAGTCTTTCTCTTGAAGTAGATATAAGCATAAATCTTCCCTTCTTCTCTACGGTCCCATTAGGAACATCTTCTGAATTTAGAAACAAACAACATTGTTGTTGTCTGTTGCAGTTAATGTCATGATCTATGCATTTGCTGACTTATGCATTGAACTCAAAAGTGTCCAGAGGTTTGTACAAAAGTTCTGCTCTTTCTTTAGCAAAACAAGATTTGTCAAAAAGATCATTGCTAAACTGAACCAATGATGTAGCATTACTTTAGCCAAAGTAATAAGGTTGGAAAGCTGCTACCGAGTGATCTACAAAATTCCTGTCTAAGCTTGTCTGAGCATAAACTACTATGTTTTTTTGCCAGTAGAAACATGGGATCATCTAAATGTAGCCATTGATGAGACCTTCTCTGTTCTTGGTAGCGATCAGTTCATTTCATCACTAACATTATGTTCAAGCCCATTTGTTAACAGTCCTTATTGTTAACAAACACTCCTTACTGGAGTATTACTGTCACTGTATCTAAATCCAGGAGATTATATTATTTTCTGAATCACTCTCTTTCCTTAGCACCTAGCTCAGGGATATCAGTAAGGATTCAAATCTACTCCAGAAACACTTTTTTCTTCAGCTTTTCCCTACTTTTACTGTAAGTTTCTCAAAAATTAAACTTGATAAAATTGATTACAACTTTCTTGGTAGAACTGGAGTCATTTGCAGCATTAAATCCACAAGCCTGAATAAGGCACTATTCCAAATTATGGAAGAAGTGAATCTTGTCAGAGTATGATCAAGAACAAGCAGAACCAAAGCAGAGATCCACCTACAACAGCATCTTTCATAAGCTAAAGGATGACTTTGTAGTCTAGCAAAGCAAATTTATGGAAATCTGAAGAGGGACTTCAGACTACCCTTCCAGGATTATTCAAACATTTTAGATAATTATTATGTAATTTCAGCAAAGGAGGGAATTAAGTGAGTCATCTCTCTACGTGGGTGTTGTGGAAAAGGTGAAGAGGGCAGAAACTTGAAATGGCTTTTTAAATGAAAATAGATACCGAGACTGTGTTTTGTGAGGAACTCAATTTTGACAGTGCGTGCAACGTTGTTCTAGAAGCAACTGCCAGATCAAGTCCCTCAGGAAGCCTTTGCAAGTTACATACTCAGATATTTGCTCAGAATTTTGAAGGCTGAAGTATATTGTCAAGAATGAAAACTGAACATTTGTGGCTTGGGACTTTGAAGTGAGAAAGTTCAGTACCTGGAGAATTTAGACTCTGAGCAACAGTTTAACAGCAGCACAGGTTCTCAGTGTCCAGTTTCAGACTGAGGCACCTAGACTTCCCCAACTTCTTCAGTAGATCTTTCTCAGACTCCCAATAATCTCTTCCTCAGAGTCTCCTCTTATATCAGCCTGTCTACCGAAACCTTCTGAAGATATGTAAGCTATCCCTACCATCTTAACCTCACACTTCCTTCTCCAAGGATGTTTTATAGATAATTGGATTTGAATCTATGCAAGTGCTTGTCAGTCTTTAGGTGGTTTAAAGCCCCTTTCACAGAATCAGTAAGGTTGGAAGGGACCTCTCAAGATCATCTAGTCCAACCTCCCTGCTCAAGCAGGGTCACCTGCAGGGTTAGAAAGGGTTGCACCCAGGCGGGCCTTAAAGATCTCCAGAGAAGGAGACTCCACCACCTCTCTGGGCAACCTGGTTCAGTGCTCCATCACTCTCACAGGGAAGAAATTCCCCCTCACGGTCAGGCAGATCTTCCTGTGCTTCAGTTTCTGCCCATTGCCTCTTGTCCTGTCACATGGGACAACTGAAAAGGGTTTGTCCCTGTCCCCTTGACACCCTCCCTTCAGGTACTTGTACACATTGATAAGATTCTGCCTCAGGCTTCTCTTCCCCAGGCTGAAGAGGCCCAGCTCTTGCAGCTGGTCCTCAGAGGGCAGGTGCTCCAGCTTTGTAGCCCTATGCTGGACTCTCTCCAGAAGCTCCATGTCCCTCTTGTCCTGGGGAGCCCAGAACTGGACACAGGACTTGAGATGAGGCCTCCCCAGGGCTGAGGAGAGGGGCAGGATCACCTCCCTCCACCTGCTGGCCACACTCTTCCTAATGCACCCCAGGAGACCCTTGGATTTCTTGGCCACAAGGCCACATTGCTGGCTCATAGTCAATCTGTCATCCACCAGCACTCCCAGGTCCTTCTCTGCACAGCTGCTCTCCAGAAGGTCAGCCCCCAGCTTGTACTGGTGCATGGGGTTATTTCTCCCTAGGTGCAGGACTCTGCACTTGCCCTTGTTCAACCTCATGAGGTTCCTCTCCACCCATCTCTCCAGCCTGGCCAGGTCTCTCTGAATGGCAGCACAGCCCTCAGGTGTGTCAGCCACTCCTCCCAGCTTGATATCATCATCCAACTTGTTGAGGAGGCACTCTGTCCCCTCATCCAGGTCACTGATGAAAACGTTGAACAGGATGGCACCCAGTACTGAGCCCTGGAGGACACCACTAGCCACAGGCCTCCAACTAGACTCCACGCCACTGATGATAACCTTCTGAGCTCTTCCTTTCAGCCATTTCTCAATCCATCTCTCTGTCCACTCGTCTACCCCACACTTCCTGAGCTTATCTAGCAGTATCTTATGGGAGACAGTGTCAAAAGCCTTGCTGAAGTCAAGGTACACAACGTCCACTGCTCTGCCTTCATCTACCCAGCCAGTCATTCCACCATAGAAGGCTCTCAGATTGGTTCAGCAGGATTTCCCCTTGGTGAATCCAGGCTGGCAACTCCTGATCACCTTCTTTTCCTCCATATGTCTGGAGATGACATCTAGAATGAGCTGTTCCATCACCTTTCCAGGGACAGAGGTGAGACTGACTGGCCTATAGTTGCCTGGGTCCTCCTTCTTGCTCTTCTTGAAGACTGCAGTGACATTGGCTTTCTTCCAGTCCTCAGGCACCTCTCCAGTTCTCCAGCACCTTTCAAAGATGATAGAGAGCAACCAGCTCCCTCAGTACCTATTGGTGCATCTCATCTGGGCCCATAGATTTGTGGATGTCTAGCCTGCCCAGAAGGTCTCTAATCCTATCCTTCTCAACCAGCCCTCTCAGGTCTAATCTCAAGCAGAAAACATCTGATAAAAGCAACATGGTGCCTTGCTCAGGCATTGGCTCAGTCAGGCCCCATAAGACAGACTGAGATAATGACCTTATGTCCATTTAACAGTCTAATGAGAGAAATAGATGTCTCCAAAATAAATTCACCTCAAACAATATAAGCACCTGAAATAAGTCAGATTAAATGTTTTGGGAAATGCTCCCAAAACAGCATTTCTCCTCTTCACAAAGGCTAGAGTTGGTAGTTCAAATTCTGATGTGTTTCTTCTGTGTGCCTAGAGGTACATGAGATTAATCTCATTCTAGCATTCCTCTGCCTAAATTCCCTAAGGGTCTGATTAGGCATTTCTCCCCAGAGTATGGCTAATAACTAGTGACAGTTTAAGCCCAGTAAAACTGGGGCTGACTGAAGTTTTATCTAATATCTGAATGAGTAAAACCTCATATCATGCCTGGTGTCAACACATTTATCAGTCTAAAATTTTCTACTTTTCAGGAAATTATCCTGAACATATTGTATTCCTGTGAACCAGACAGGGATTAGAGTTCACTTCTGAAGTGAATGCTGTAGTCATCACGTGACCAGTTAAGTGGCTTGAGTAAACCTCTCTCTTAGAGCAATCCCACCTTGCGTTCATGGTTTAATAAAATAGTCATTGAATCAGAGAATAAGAATCTAAAATTTAGTGTAACATACAAAGCCAGGGAGTGGAGGGAGGGGTCAAATGTGGATTCCAATTCCCATTCCACTTAATATTTATATTGTTTATTGAAAGAGGAATTGTTTGACTAGCAGAGAGTAAGGTATCTACTCTTTTCAATGGATGGATAGGTTATAGGGAACTCTTCTATGAGATGGAAAATTTGTTCTTTTTCCTCCCATCCAAAAAAAAAATGGAAAAATAAGAATATGAGGTGTAGTTGAAGGAAGTGACTATAGGGGCTACTGTGTAAGCAGAGGTGCATGGGTAAAACCAGTTAGCCCTTATTTTATCATGAGAAAAATGAGCCTTCTTTTTTCATCCATTTTTGATCAATCTATATTTAACATTCCTGACAGGTAAAGTTTAAGATCAAGTGCAAAAATTGTTTGTATCAACTATTAACAAAATCTTGGGCTTTAGGTTATCTTTTGCTGAGTAAAAGTTTTGTCTATATTGCATCTCGGGGTCCACCAAGCAAAGGAGTCCCAAATGACCTGTGAAAGCAGATTTTCTTCAAAACAAAGTTGGCACAGTAAAGCAGCAAGGATCTGACCCAACAAGCATAGTTGTACTTTTACTTTCTGTAAATACATTGCAATTATGCACATGAGGAAAGAAAAGCCATGTGGAATTGGATAGACTTATTTAGGGTAGGAAGCTGTGCTTTAAAATATTCTTGTTTTCAAGGTGCCAATTAAAAAAGGTAGCACAATTTGATAGAAAATATAGACTAATGTCTACCTTATGGAGGAGGAGGACTGCTTTCAAAAGCAGAGGAAAGGAGTGATACAGTAAGAAAGGCATTTGATAACCTGGATTATATGGAACCTAAGATTCATTTGATTTTTTTTTTATTTGTAGTATCTGAAGACAAGGTGACATGCTCATAAAATGCATACACTATAATACTGTTATTTTAATGATTTTCAAATCCATCACAGATTCACATGACAAAGCTCACTCAATTTATTGTTCACTTTAATTTTATTCACTAAGGGGAAAAATAACTCTTACATACCAAGTCAAAGCAACAAGCCTCATCTAGATACATTTCTAGAAGATATGTTACAGCCAGATATAACCTGGTCATATTCAGGAATTTGAGTTCAGTGACTGACAGTTGAAAGAAATAGAACAATTTGTGGTAAGCAGGATATAAAACTAAATGACACTATTCTCTCTTATGGTGTTTTTTTTTTTTTTTTTTCTGTATAGGGTTGATGTGGCAGCAGCTGTGTCATTTATTTCAATTTTGAGGTAGCCCTGCTAATTGTTTCTTAAGTCCTTATCCCAGACTGTGCATATGAAATAAGGAAGTCTTAACAGTCAGAACCATGGATTTAACATGGACTCAAATGAACCTAACTGATTTCAGGTTCAGACTGAGACTAGAAGTGAGCGAAGATGTGTTTGTTAAAACAAAATTGGTATATTCAGTTGTTTTGAAAAATAGTAAGTCTTTAGCATTGGGAATTTGCCTGACGAAGTAGGTAGAAATGAAATAATAGCAGATTATTAATCTTTCCAATAAGCAATAAAAAAGGCTGATAAACACTTCCTCTTCAAAATATAGATCAGCCATTGAGAGTGCATGCACTTGATTTTTTTTTTAATGATAGAATCCTAATATCTGGAAAACATTTTAAACCAAAAAGTATTTGTAAATAGCAAATAATACCTAAGAAAATCAAGAGACTTTGAATACAATCTATTAGATGTGAGTTTTTTTTTTTTTTTTTTCATGTAGGTAATACTTCTGTAATTTGTCACAAAAAATATATGCTTACTTCCTTTAGGTGAAAATTATATTTCCGTACTTTCTCAAACATTTTAATGTGTTTTATTTCTAGAGCAGCAATAGCAGTAACTTGCTAACAATTAATTACATCTATAAGTATTCTTTAATCTTCTCTGGGTGTTGTATTGAATCCTTGTGATACCAATTGTGCAATCGTTTTTTTTTTTTTTTTTTTTTATGTATGCACAGAATGACATTAGGTAGGTAAGTAGCTGTAACCCAGGGAGTCTAAACTCTTTTAACTTCCTCCATAGAGAGGGTTATTCATACAGATACATACAGTTTTATGCTTAGAAGACTAACTACTTCTGAAAATTAGTTTTAGGGTTAGTTTCAAGAAGGATAAACAAAGACTAGGAGATAAAGAAGCACAAATAAATTAAGAGAATTCGTCTAAAGAACTCTCCTTCTCTATAGGACGGAGAAGGTTTGTGAGTGCTGCTCCAATATGTGAGGTCTGGCCACAGACATCGTTTGGACCATGAAGGAGCTAACAAGAGAAATTCAAGGAAGAAGTGTTGGGGAAAGTAACATTTTGAATTTTGGAATCTGGTACAATTAATATATTACATGGTACAATAGTGTAACTAAAATTCATTGGTATATCCTTCAGTCCTAAAAGTTAGTTTCAATTTTCTTTACTCACATTGAGTAAGTCCCAGCAGCTACTTGTGGAGAGCAAAGTGTTTTTCAAAATAAGTAAGGATTACTGAATCTGATAATCTTTATAATATTGCTTTTAAAATATATGAATATTTTCCTCTGTATTGGAACAAGCTAGCTTCACCAAATTATGTATATTTTAAAGTGATAAAGCCATTTTACTAGTTCTTGCATTTAAAGGTGTAATTTGAATACCCAGGAAATCAATATCTGCTTTGTTACATGATTAGCACCAAATAATTGAAATATCAGAAGGGTGGTGAGCCATACAGCCTTTGTACTGAGGAAATGAGACATTCTAATAACAACACTTTCAGAACAAATGCAGTTCTTAATGTAACCATGTACAACTTTTGAAAGTACAGTTTTTAGCACCATGTATAGAAGTGTGAAAACAAACTTTTCAAAACCCCGGTGGCACTTTTGCGGCATCATTTTTTAAACAGAACTCCCCATTGCTCCCTAGGATAATGCTGCAATAACAGGTTAAATGTAAGCCACAAAAACTCCACTCCAAAGGAATATTATGCAAATCCATAGTGAAGTGACAAGATTGATTTGGGGCAAGTCTGAAGGGTGGAAACAAGCTGCTACTTCTGGCAAGCTAGGAATAGTGCTTTATGAACCTTAGTTTCTCTGAAAAAATGCAAAGAAAGCATCTGTGCAAGGGAAATACTTAATTCATGTTTTCATTTGTAAAGAAAAAAGGATATTCCTTTATGGTACAAAATCAGGAGAATCTGTAGGTGAAGAACAAGTCAAGGTTAATATAAATTATGTATCTCCTATTTAGTTGCAAGGCAAAGCAAAGAAGAAACAGGCTTTCTTATCAAAGAATGACTGTCATATTATTTCAAAGGTAGTCACTGTGATTGTAGAATAGCTTTAAAACCGAAGTAAGCACGAAGGTGAGCAGTTTATTTAATGAACCTCTAGTCTTTCATCTCTAGAACTGTAATTTACATCCGTCTTCCAGTTCTAAGTGAAATGAGTGGCTTCATCTTGTCCCTCATGGACTGCAATCCACATTACAGAACTACCACGTGTAATTTGACACAGCGGTACAGCCAACAGCCGTTCTGCCAGGAGAACATGAAACCTGCAGCTAACACGAAGGCTGAAACACCTCTCCCTTCCTTTCAGTAGAGCATCTTCCAAAAATATACATTTGTTTTTTACCGATAAGTCTGTAATAATCTCCACATTTTTTCCCACTGCAACTCCAGTTCCAGCTGTGTTTTCTTATCTCCAACTTCTGTATCAATCTCTTTAAGATCCAAGGTTTTAACAATGAGATTTTTGTCACATCTATTATTTTATACCAAATACTGGTGGAGGGTGGATTCAGAGATATCTGGGAGCAATTTTTTACATATTTATACAACTAGTTTTTTTGCTTTCTTCAAATCCTCATTTCTTTGCATTTATTAGAGAAAAGTCATATTTTAATTACTGCCAGACCTTCAGGCATCATCAGTTTCAAACTCCTGAAGGTAGGCTTCAAGCACTCAGGCTTTAACTGCTTCGCTGGTCTCTTTTTTCACAATTTCTTGCTTATATTTCTAGTGGCTACCTGTAATGATTTATTCTTACCCTTTACTTTTTTTCTGCTCTTATAATTTTCTTTTTTCTTTAAGTGTATATAGGATTTCACTTTTCGATCTGAAATTCCAGTCACCTTAAGAATGACATTAGTATCTGCATCTGTTGAGCCCTAAAGCAAGTTGATTTAATACGAAACTTTGCAGACACCTTACAGGTCTTTTTCAATTACCTCATCTGGAAAATTGCATTCTTTGTTATTAATTTCTATGATATAAGACTTCTTTGAATATTCGTAACTTACAGGGATGAATCAGAGACTGCTTGTAGGTCTCAATCTAGTAATATATTTTCCATATGAATAACGAATATTTACTTTATATTTTTCAATGAAAGTGATCCCCAAAACCCCGATGGTCCTGTATTTTGATTAAGGATATTTATTTTGATTAAGAATATCATATGCCATTAAATTTACTATTAAGTAGTAATTCACTGTTAGAATGTGATCAAGATGCCATCAAACTAGCTCATAACAATTTAAGTTTTGTTCCAGTTTGGGGATATGCTATATTACAAAGATTTTTTTCTGTCTTAGAAGGAGAGTTGCTGTGTAATCTGTATCACTGACTGTGAGAAGTCTCAATTAATACTGAATATAAATCCTTAAATATTAATCAAAACCTTATTGGATACATTGTTTCTCTTATGCTCCGATGATACTATACAAAATGGAACAGATTGAACTAGAATAGCTGAGAGCAATTTACCTTCCTTTTACCTTTTAAGCTATTGATCAGATCATCCTCCCAGTGATATGGAAGATATGTATTTAATCTTCCCAGATAGAGGAGAAATTTGCATTAAAGCCCTATTATACTGGATCTAGCTAGTGGTTTTGGCCATTGATGTAAGAACTTGACCACTTGATTAGTAAAAAATTCATTTTTGTCTATATAAATAAATGTAAAACAATAAATTCAGAGGTTAGCCAGATCTGTCTAATTTTATTAAGCAATTTTCTGGTATGTAAATGAGAATATTCAGATTTTTGTTATTTGGAACATTACTTTCATTTCGTTACCAAGATAAAATAATAAAAAGGACCAAGCTGATTCCTGGATAGGTCACATCTTGTTTGTCTGAAGGCATAAACAAAAGGTAATTTAAAACATTTCATGATAGGCATTGAATATAGCTCTGAAAACCAAAGAATGGTTTTATCTAGTCATTTTGCACTGCAGATTACAGTGATGTGATTTATAATTGAATAATCTCACTACTGTAAATCAGTATATTGAAAATGAAGAAAGTTATTCCCCTTTTCTCTCAAAATTGTAATCTATCCATCCCTGTGTATTTGCAAACTGTACATTTTTGACTAATCAATAAGGGTTTAAGTCTTTTTTTGGGGGGTCTAACTTCAGTGTATTCCCAGCTATTTTCAAGGAGTAAATGAATTCAGAAAGGGGGAAGGGGGAGGAACTGAAACATTATTCCCTCTTAACAGCTTGGTGACTCAGATTACTGAAGTAGTGCTTCAAAATGTATTCCTTTACAAAAATAACAATTTACGACAGCTTGTTGCATGTGAGAATGATGGTTTCCTGCACTATTCTAACAGTACAGAAATTTACGATATAGTAATTTATAATTACCTAGAAGTGTATTAAAAGTCTATTAAAAATTCATGTTCATTGACACTAATATTTTAATTCGCTTCTGTCCACAAAAGCTCTCCCTTATAAAAATAAGATAAAACCTTATTACTCAACAGCACTTGACTAACAAGCTCTGAGGAAGTTTTTTTTTTTTTTTTTTTAGGAAAAAAACCCAGAGAATCCAAGAACTGGATTGTGTCTTGACATGACACTAAAATTCACCCTTCTAATAAGCCTGAAATACCACATCAAGCAGAATTTCAAAGACTTCCTTTTTACAAAGTCTGTACAGAAGTCTCTTTTTCTCAGTCTCAAAAGCTTTCAAGGGCAGAAAGGCCAAGACATGAACAGTGTCTTGTCTGCAGAATTCCCATCAAACATATAATTTAAGAACTTATTTAGTTTACTACCCTGATTCATGAGAGAGATTCAGATTCTGTCTAGGTTTTGTTTAATTATTAAAGAGTTAAAGAAACTTATTTGATCTTGAGTATTTATCGTGAAAAAATTTTGACAGAGGAAAAGCCCATATAAATCTACTGATTATCAGATTAATAATTATATGCTGTGAAAAACAGCTACACTTCATTGTTTGTTACTATGCAATCATGATTTTTCAAAAAGACATGTTGCTTGGTTAACCTTAAGGAAGAGGCTATTTCATTGACACCAGTTGTTATCTACAAGTCTGGAGTGTACTGATCTGTAAAGATATCACCAAACAAAAATCTATATGATGCTATTAAATTAAAGCTGACATCCACCTCATCATCATCATGAAAGGAAAAGAGAAAAGGCCATGGAAGCAAATATCTCATTATCAAGTGTGACAAAGACTTAATTAGGGTAATTTTTCAAGAATGTTTGCTTACTGGGCCACGGCTTTTACATATCCCTGCTTCTTCAAATATTAAAAATTGGTGTTGCTCATTTCCTATTGACAAGGCATCTCTACAATAAATGAGTAATACATTCAGCCATGTCCTCATAGAGCTTTCCCCCCTCTTTTTTTTTTCCCTTCTTATGAAGGGGGAAGGGTTGATGTCCAAGCTCACTGGAGCAGAAGCTGTTCTTTGTTCTGCTCAGGGAGGATCTGTTCCAGAAGTGACGCTCGCAGCTGTAATCCAATCGCATGTTAATGCCGCGCTATAATGAAAAGGGGAACAGGTCTTGGAATTTCAGCAATTTATTCCTTTTTAGATGGAATTCTGGCAGCTGTTGAATAATAAAAAAAAATGTTGTTTTTCTTTTGGAAGTCAGAGTCATAATGCTGCCTCAACTTCAATAAAGGAAGTATGAAAAAACTTTGCTGATGAAGTCCCACCTACTCCATTTAGCTAGGAGATTTGCATCCATATATTCTAGTAAGATAAATAATGTTCAAACATTGTCCAGATGGTCATGGGTTTTGGTTGTATTTATTACTATAATTATTAGTTTTAGAAGGTTAAGAGTTAATCACTCTTTGTTGATATAATAATGCCCATTGTACATGTATTTTAACCATAAATATTATACATATTTATAACCATAACTATAACTATAATACTTATAACTATAACTATTATATATATAATATTATAACTATAAATTTAACTATTGTCCTGGATTTCTCTCCTTAGTGAAAAAAGAGAGAAAGTACATAGCAGAGACAGATTTTGCTTTTCTGGCTGTTGGTCTTAAAAAAAAATCAAGGGAAATTTTCTTTGGAAATATTAAAACAACTCAATTTGGTAATTTTGAAACTTACTTCGATTAATCATTTAAAATATGCTCTTGCTTAAGTATAATAAAATGTCTAAAAGATTGTTCTGTTAAAAATTCCTAGTCTGAAAATGTCAGAGGCTTTAATATTCAAAAGGAGCAAGTTAGAAGAAGCTCTGATATTGAGTAGATTTTGCAAAAATTCTTGACTCTTCCTCAGATTTTACGAACATGACATCTGCACTTATATCTACAATCAAGAACTGCTACAACTAACCCTCTTTCAGACTGGGAATATAAAAAAGAATATAATCTTAGTTGGACAAAATACCAAAGTATGAAAAATTTCAGTATCATCTTGGTTTTAAGTATTTATAAGAATAGTGTGTGATTTTTACTTGAAAACAATACAATCGTCTGAGAGCTGTAACAAATTTTGTACAATATTTTATCAAATATATTTGCCTTTATATGTTTTAAATATTTTGATTTTTAAAAAATCGTTGTAATACTTTTAAGAAAGTAAAATATTCCTGTACTAGACTGTTGCATTTTGTTTGTTGTGTGAATATATTGAATCTGAACCCAACATTCATAATAACTCTTATTGGCTTTAAAATAAATTTTATATATGAGGGAAATCATTACTTTTGCTCAAATTATTATCAAATGTTTTTGGATACACATAGCCTTAAAAATGACAAGTTTTATTTTTATGCAAATGTAAAAATAGGACATTTCACATTTTTAACTTTTCTTAGGAGATTTTTTGCAGACAATAGGTACATCCAATTGTTCGATGTAACATTCACTATAATTTGTTAAGTTTATTTTTTGCTACTTGTTAATAAAAGGACATCACTGACATTTTCTTTAACAATTAGATTTACAACATCTCCTGTACAGGAAAAGGACAAGTGGATTTTATTTATTTATTTTCCTAAATTATCTATATATTGCATACATTTTTAGTGTAATTCAGGTAGATGCTTTCTTGCCTAGTCATTTTCATCAAACAACGTCCTCAGACATCCCATGAGCTGAGCCTTTATGGAAAATCTCAGACCTACACGTTTAATTTTATTTTGATTTCTTCAGAATTACTTAATATCAAAACACGTCCAAATTGTTTGTGAGATGCAGAGTATTTCCATAAGTCCCAGCTGATTTTTTTTTTTTTTTTTTTACTGACATAGCAGTCAAGATTGGCAGCTAAATTGGCACACATTCCAGGTATGATTTCAGTGACCGTAAACACAGTTTAAAATGTCACAAGAAAAGGTGATAAGCAAATGTGTTATTTAATACAAATCCTCAATTTGAACCTCTCCGGTGAAAAGGCTCCATACACAGAAGGCCTATCTAAAACCCCCAGGTGGACTCGCAGGAGGAATTCTACTTGAATGCTCCCTAGGGGGTTTGGGGGATTAAGTTCTCTCTTTCTGTTGGATAAGGTCTAGCAAAGGAGCTGACTCCAGTGGAGAATGTCAAACCTGTTGGAGGTTGCTTTGTGTTGCAAAGCAGCTGCGTAAAGGGAGAGTTAATTCTCAGCTCCCCAGAAGTCATCTATACTTAGTTTTGGAAACATAAGCTTCATGTGGCCAAAGGCTAATGACAAAGTTAAGACATTTCCCAGATGAAAAGTAAAGGGCATGGACTATGTGCTAATAAAGCCAAAAGAGGGAGAAAAATGCTGAGAGACTTTGAGAGAGAGTCTTTTAGAGCTATTTCTGGAAAGTCTAGATAGTCCTTTTTTAGGGACTTTCATCAAAGAATTAAATGAAGTATTGTTCTGTCTCTGTTGTTAGGCTTGAGAGAAATGCACACACATTTTTTTACACAAGCAATTAAAAAAAGTTCTTTTTTCAAGTGTAAATTAGCAGGCTGCAATGCCTCAGAATCTGCTACGACTCAGAAAACGATCAATAGTAACAGCAACTCTGAGAGTCCTGGTTGTGACTTAGGATAATAATCAGTCTCCATATGGAAGAAAGAAAGGTGTCAAGACAGTTCTCTCTGGCAATAGAATAAATATATAAATAAGATAGAAACATTGTAAAGCATAAATTCAGTCCAACAACCATGCAATCGATTAGTAAAGTACTTCAGAAAATGTGGAATTTGAAAAGTTAGAAAGTTAACTCACTCCCAAAACTAGTCATACAAATGACTTTTATAATCATATGGTTATCTTCAAGATTAACGTGATATTTCTCTATTGGCCAATTAAAATCAAACAAAATTTATATAGCATGATTTCTATAACGATAAACACCTGAAATTCATACTATGACTTAATTATGATGGTTTTTAAGAACTCAGGCCAAGTGAATGAACTGTGAAATAGGAAGAATGTAGACTGTAACTGGCTTAATGTATAGGAATAAGACAATAGATGTGATACTCCTTTAGTTTAAGAACATTTCCTACACATTGGCATTCTCAGAAGCAGGTAAGTTTATGATATTATGTACAATTTCTTTAAAATTATTAAGGTGGTATAGGAAGAGAAAGACATTGGTTCAAACTCTGCAAGTCTTGACCACCTCTTTTATGTTGCACATACTAAGGTACTATGGCTTTAAACTTTGTGTCTGTGATTTTTGTCAAGTTCCTGAGGTGGAATACTGATCTACTTCTGACCAGGATTTGTCAAATTTCCTTTATAATCATGGAGAAAAACAGGTTTTTCTGAAGTATGATTCATCCTTTTCCATGACATCCAAAATTCATCAGATATCTTGTACCCTAAAAGTGTTTCTCTGCATTGGCTTTAAAGTGAGCCTGTAGCAAACAATTCACAGGAAGACATCTAAAGGAGGTGAATTAAAACCCTCTACAATGAATATGTGGTAGTTAAAGTAAAAGGAAGATTAAGCTAGAAAAATATATTTTTTTAAAAAAAGTTAAAAACACAAAAGGCCACAACCTCTGCTTTTCAGGGTACAGTTGGCAATCTTACTGAGAACTTTTGGAGCTGAGATAGCACTTTTGTATTTTGGATAGCCTGATTTGCAAATCTGAAGTTCGGGTGATATAGAATTTGTTTCATCATAAAAGAAATCAAATATCCATAATACTTTACAAAGAACATTTCCAGATGACAGCAAAGCTGAAGTTCCTAACTATTAAAGCATCATGAAACAAAAATCTTGGGATAGTTGGACTATTCACTCATCATATGCTATGAAAAGGACATTTTACAGAGGTAATGGTCATGATCAGCAGTGATCGCAGGAACATATCAACAATGATGACTACATCGCAGTGTAATAGCATTCAATTTATATAGTCACAAGAAATCAGTCACCATGCAAGCAAATACCTCTAAAGATGTTCTAGGACCTTATCCAGTACAAGACAGAAGACCTATTTTTCCAACATAGCAACAATTCAGAAAGGAATGAAGTTAAATTAAGTCCAGAGTAGTAAGAAACTCATTGCCTTTTCTGTTAGTCTCAAGAAAATTTTATTAGTGCATTTACAGAGTACAGAGTGAAGTACAGTTGGATTATAAACCACTTGATTCAGTTCTCATGAAACTTCTTGGGACGCCCTTGTCAGTCGACAGTGTTTGTTATTTTAATGAGGAATAGTCACAGATATTGGTGGGAAGATAAATGTGTATTATGGTATCGTAATCAAGAACTGTAGAACTACATGGGGAGATCAACAAAGTTACTATATCTAGTGTACAGTTATGTGGTTTGATTTTGCCCAGAGCAATGAATACATGTGATATAGCCAAGTAAATTACTGTTTTTTTATTCTTCTGTCTAGTCTTCCCCCCATTAGTGACCAAATGAGGAGATCAAGTGAATAAGATGCACTATTTGCTTCAGCTTACCTGGGTCTTGTTTGTTCATTCCAGCACCTGGCAGTTGCAGTTCACCTTCATGCAGAGGAAGTAGTACTTCTGTGGTACTGAGGAATAAATATATCAAGGAAGGCTAGTTCCAAAACCAAGAAAGGAGAGTTCCAAAACCAATAAAGGAGTGAGATGAAATTCAATAAAGATCAATGCAGATGTACTACATTTACTTGACAGTACATGTATAAAATAGGGAATTGTGCAGGCCAAAGTATTGCAGAAGATCACCTGGGATTAATCATCAACAAAAACTGAACAGAAGTCAATCACATGATGTCATGATGTCACTATAGAAAATCTGAATGTCATTCTGAAATGGATTGAGAGTGTATTTTATGTTTAGTCAGACCCTACTCTGATCTGTGAAAAGTCTAACCTCAGGCTATATCTTCTTCACCTCCACCTTCAGACACTCTCACTTTAGAGGAGATCGAACTGATACAAGTGATCTTGAATGTCCTACTACATATGCTTCACACTATTGACATTTTTGAAAATTACCAGCCAAGGCACATGACTACTCATTGCTGCCTATGGGGAGAGTTTAACGCCCAGTTACAGAGCGCCTATTTTTAAAAAGTGTCTACCGTGAAGTTTGATGTGTATATCATTGAAGCTGATGGTTGGTGCCAAAGTGAAACGCAGTAGTACTCACAAAGTCATGCACTCGGCTCAGATGAACACCACTGGCTGTGACAGCCACCACCTTTCAACTGGGAGCATTCCCCAGCTATTCACGCTCTCCTCACGCATGCTGGGCTTCAGGCTGTGACCACTGACTGTATCCTGGGATAAAGCAAAGGCAAAACACTCATGGAGTGCAGGCATTTTCTTCCTAGAAGCACATAGCTTCTTTCAACTAGAAGCTCTTAATGAAGATGATGCCTGCCACCTACAGACTGAGTGGCATCCTGATGAGGATACAGCAAGAGGGGATTAGCAGTTCACAAAGATCCCAGGCCCCTCATCAATGAGACACAAAACACAGACATAGTCAAATAGGAACATTGTATGTTCAGCAGGGGAGGTAATTATTCAAATTATTCTGATCAATTTAGCACTGATGAGGCCTCAGAAGGATTATTATGCCCAGCTCTATGCACCAAACTTTAAGAAAGTCAGAAAAATTGGAACAAGGCCAAAGAAGAGCAATTGAATGATGGGAGGTTCAGAATGACCTATGAAGAAAGGCTGAAAGCTCTGCTTTGTTTAGTCTAGAAAAGTGAAGACTAAGGGGCGACATTAAAATAGTCTTCAAATATGTAAAAGATTATTAGAAAGACAATTCATGATCTCTGCTTTACCCGAGGACAGAACAAATCATAATTGACTTCATTTGCAGAAAGGAAGATTTAGATTAGTTATTAGGAAAAAATAGCTCTTAAACTGCAAGCAGAGTTAAGTACTGCAACAAGGAACCCAGGGAGATAGTGGAATTTCTGCTGTTAGAGAGTTTTTATGAATATGTTTAAGAAACATCTGTCTGCTACACTTCTCCCATCTCTATGAGTAGGAATGATTGCTGCATTCCTAAGAATTAGATTATTTTCTTTCTTGAAAAACTATACCTACATGCATGGCTTGAGCTAATATTTGAACTGCATTTTTTTTGAAGAGAAGGGAAATGAAATCTTGTAAAAAAGATAATAATGCTAAAAGCAAAAAAAGTAGATCACCTGAGCATTGAGTCAACCCTTAATTGAGGGGCTTTGAATAGCACGTGCTGGGGTTGGGCGGTTTCAATTGTTCTTTACAATGTTCCCAGCCTCTACTGTAAGAATATTTTTGAAACAACATGACACTTTTCATTTTCCTCTATATCTAGAAATTACTGGACTTTGGTTTTCCATGTCAAAGATGAGCTTCTGAACTACTTTTTGTAGTTTTGTCAAATGAGTCTGTAAGACTTTTTTCTCACTGATATTACCACATGTAATTATTTCTTGTGTTTTTTTCTTTTAGTTGAGAACCTTTGAGTTCATAGTGTGCTGTTCCCTAAAATATTTATTAATAAAAAGCAAGAAATGCCAGATAGTCTCCAAAAAACTCCAAGGAGAGTTAATATTATAAATGAAAAATATAGAAAGTGCAGCTTATGTACATAATATTTTACTAGAGAGAAAAAAGCTGTGTTGTGTAACAGGCTTATTGGTTCAGATGTGGTATGCAAGATAAACTCACTTTTACGCTATCTTGGCACAAAGCAGTAATTGATCGATTGTGCTAATTATTGGTATGCTACCTAGTATCTCTCTTGATCACATAACCAGCTATGGTATGCAAAAATCTACCCATGCATTTTAGGTCAGGTAGCAAGCTGAAGCTACGTTCATTACTGTAATATTTCATAAATGTAAAACTAGTGAAAGCTTTGTGGCCAAAGTTTCATACACAGCTTTATAAGCAATTGCATAAGGTGGCTGCAGTTCCTCACAGAGAACATCTTTGGCTTCTTGGAGATGTAAAATACTTGAGAAAGGGCAGAACAGAGAAATGGCCTTGGAATGGTAGTGTAGACCATGCATGTAGTGCTTTACACTTCCAAAAAAAATGTATTCTGAGAGAGAGAAAGGGCAAAGGATGCAAAATGGCCAATTCCACTTTGTGTTTCCTGGATTCAGTGAAAAGAATGAGATAGAAAGAGATTGTTCTATTCTCTACCATGTATCCTAGAGGGTATAGAAAATTCACAAATAAATTCCACATTTTAAACCTTCTTATTGTTGTTTAAAAATATTACACTGATTAAGAAGTTTTTTAAACAGTCTTCTGTTTCCTACTTTATAGTTTTCTCTTTTTCTTCTTTCCTTTTTCTTTTTTTATTATTTTATACCCATTATTTACTTGAAATTAACTATGTCAGTGATCAGGTACTGGAATAAAATATACATTAATTTACTGTAAAGAAGATTTCTAAATTCAACTAAACAGAATTAATGGAAAACATATGTGAAAATCTGCTGCGTATCCAGCAAACACTCCTATGTATAACACTTTCTACCTGAGTACCTTAATCCAGTTCTTTCAATGTAAAAACCTACAAAAATGACAGTTTTTCCACTGGGCAAAGAGAATAAGGGAAAAATCTAAAAAGAACCATTTTTCAGAAAAAAAATTATTTGAAAAAAAGGATTATGATAAGAACCAGATTTAACATACCTAGTTAGATCTACAGTTTGTATGTCTGTTTTCTCCCTCTCAATAAATATTGTCCATTGAACATCACTAACGAAAATCTTAGATATTCTGCCACAAACAAATCTAGGAAGCTAGGAAGCTAATCTGTTTCCTCTCTCTGGACTAGCTGGTCTAGCATAAGTCTTCCCTCACTTAAAATCTAGAATACATTTCTACTACATAAATGTTGACTGCACTAAAGAATTTTGCTTTGATACACACTGGAAACTAAAAGCCTTTTAGTCATGAAGCTCATTTGCTCATTCATACTGTACAATAAGTAATTCATAAAAGGGTTTTTTTTATTAAACAAAAGCATTTTTTAACTAGATACAGTAAACTGCAAATTTATAAAGCTTTACGAAATGTTTTATATTTCCGATGAAATCCAGGAGAGTTCATCTGTTTAAAAATATAACTAGAGAAGATAAGTTTTATCTTTGCCTAGAAATTAGATATGCTATGACAAGGGAAAAATATATTTTTTGCCATATTGAAGGTAGATATCATTGTTGTAATTTTCAAAAGATGAGTATAAAAATTGGCTCCAATATCTCAAATACTAAACAGGGAACTGAGTAAAATCTTCTCCTTGATAACTATAGAAAACTTTTATGGGCTTCAGCTCCATTTGGTCTAGCAATATCTCTCTGGCTTATAAAAGAACTTCTAGTATGCCACCAAAGTGAATAAAAAAGAGCTTGGGGCTCAATCCAATTAGTACTAAACCACTAATTTTAGGCCTTCATCTTTGGAAAATTAAAAAAGCATCTGAGCTAAAAATACATTCTTTTGTCTCTTGAAATCATTTACAATAGGACATTCAGAATAAATGTAATTAAAATAATTTTAACTTTCTTTAAAGGAAAATTCTATTACTGTTCACTTTTGTTTTCTTTTTCTTTTTTTTTTTTTCCCTAGTTAGACCATTGCTCTTGAATGGCATGGATTTTACTTCAGATTACGCATATAAATTTGTGTTTGTAGATTTCCAGCTGTCATGAAGTAAGGAAAACACAAGATCGAATTGTTTGCTCAGAAACTTATATATTAGAGTCATAGAGTTCATACAGCTTCATGCAGGTAGTTCTCATTAGTACTTGGGGGGGGGGGGGAAATGCGTTGCTCCTATAACCCATTGCAGCAAAACGAGAATGGACTGTGTCATAGTACCTGATAACTGAGGCGGAATAGTTTAATAGAGTAGTTTGGGATATGAAGAAAATAAAACCTAACCAAGTAACAAGATGTTGGCAGCTTCTATGAATTTTTAAAGAGGAAAAACACTGCTATTAGAGTGAGTGAGTGTATTGCACTCAGGCTTCTGTTTCTTATGTTCAGGAACATCATAGACAAAATTAATCTCAGATAAGAGTACTTGCTAAATCTTCAGGTTAAATCTGAAGCTTTAATGAAGGTTTATCAGTTTGAAAGTGCTCCGCTTGTGTGGCTTTGTAATAGTATTTTATTTTTCTTCCAAGTCAAATAACAAGGAAAAAGGAAAAAAAAAATGGAGAAAAGACTTCAGTTTCTATAGGAAGGAATCATTACTTACATTAGAACCACCTATGCTATGCATGAAATACTGATAATCTCTCCTAAGTTTTCAGTTTGAATTTGAAAGCTGTCTTCACATATCCAATTAATGTCTTAGTGGAATCAAATCCTGTTAGATTGTAGGGAGGAAAAGATGCACTGGACAATACTCCAAAACCCCACCAAAACTACTACTAAAGGAAAAACTACATGTCAGCTTTTGACATTTTCTATTAATGTTTTAAATGTGCATGGCTTCATTCTGAGATACAAGGATACTTGCTTGCATCTCAGGCCAAGATGCAAGCACACTCCATTTCTTGCATTCCTTCAGTGCTCCACAGGAAGAAAACCCAGCACACAAGTGAATCCAGGCAGAAGAACTGAGAGGGAGCCACAGGACAGTCTCAAAAGGCATTTTGCTAGGGTCCTAGAGACATGTTTAACAACAGTTGCCCTTAGTCAGCAGAGTTATAATAAGTACCAGGTCATTTTGGCTGAAGGGCCAAAGTTCACTAGACACTTCTCTTCCTCTAGCAACAGAGGGCTGGAGCTTTAGGAGACCTAGATGTTCCATCTATCCAGAATACAGTGGTGAAATGAATGGGACTACAGGAAAAACCTAAACGCAAAGAGAGATTAAGGCAGTAGAAGAAAGTAGTTAATGAGAAAGAGATCAAAGAAGAAGAATGCTCAGGAAAAGTGTTAATGGTAAATAATAGGTAAAAAACCTGCTCTGGACCTACACTGATAACATGTTTCAACAGGGGAAATTGAGTGGATCAGAATCCACTATTAATGCACAAACTTCTGGGTAGCAGGGCATCAAGAGCAAAATAATCAGAAAGCTAATTTTAGCAGAAGAATGATATCAGCTAAAGGAGGTTTCCCATCTCTTCAGTCTGCTCTTCAGAATAAACTTTAAAAAAAAAAAAAAAAAAAAAAAAAAAAAAGAGAGAGAGAGAGAGAGAGACCACAAGGGCTTCAATGAAAGAAAAAGAAGCTTGTGGTATCAGCTTTGAGAAAGGAAGGGAAGGGGAGCTAAAACTTAGTACAGGAGCAATTCTTGAAGTTCTCCCTAAGTATCATCAGTGAATTCTAAGAGAAGCAACACACAGGCGAAAACTAGGGTGGATGCAGGACGAGTACGAGGAAAGCAACATTGATTAAAATAGAAGGCAGGCAGCAATGGCTTATTGCTACGTACTGTAAATTTTTGTTCCTGGGTAAACCCTTGAAACAATTCTTGGAATTGAACAAACAGCAGGAACAATGCATAAAATTACTAAAGCACTGAATTTCATTTTGACTGCAGTGTGAAACAATAATTGTGATAAGCTTCCTTATTCTTTACTTTTTTCTCCCATCTCCTCCATTTTGGCAACCATTTATGTATATGTAAGAAGGCAGATCATGGAGATCTTCTTGCCACCTGAGTTCAATCCATTTCTTCCTTGGCATTTATCAAACTGTTTACCAAGCAAAGATGCTTACCTGCACTGCAGGGAGGGCAAAATTACTCTGACACACACATTCTGAATGTTAAAATATGTCGTCTCTTATATAGTAATAAAATATTGACTTTACAAATGCAAGTGATTTTTTTAAAGTATGTAGCACATTAACAAGTTCCTTTCATATAGAAAAGCTGCTACAATAAAATGTTCTGCTATAACTCCCTGTTTTCAGAAACTAGTTAGATATTACAAGAATTACACTTAATGAACAAATTTGTAGATATCAAACTCTTTTGACAAACAGTTGGGAAACAGAAAAAAAATGTGGAAAAGATTCATCAAATGGATTGTTTTCCATAAATAGTTCAGCCAGTTCTGTTCTCAAAAGATGATAGTCTGTTCATAAAAGCCTACAAAATTTCTTACTTTATCAATATTCAGAGTACAATGCTGAAAAGTCGAGCCAGCATGTTAGATATTTGAACAACAGATTTATTACAATTTAACTTACTGAAACAGCTAGAGAACAATGATGTTAGAGAAGTGACACGAAGTACAGAATTAATGGAAGATATAAATCACCTAACAGAAACTATAGACTTAGCCCATCACTGTATTCCCAATATTTGAACTTAACCACAGTAAGATCATTCCTGTGGTCTATGTGTTTTCTTCCTAAACCTTGCCACATTATTTTCAGGTTTACTCTCTTACTATTCTTAATTTTTTATTTTTAAATTTTAGTTTAGTTTAGTTAACTCTGAGTGAGTTTTAATTCTCAGAATATCTCTCTCTTAAAGACAGAGTCCCTCTCTCAGTAATAACTGTCAGTAATAACTGACAGCTTTGCATTAACGTGCATTACTATGCTAATTATTCCCACTAATGGTATTAAATCAACTCAGTGATATGCTCTTAATTATTATTTATTTTGTAAAAGATGACAGCTGCATGGATATCACATTTAGAAACGTACTATTGGCAAAGACCTTCAGCTCATCAGCTCTGCTCCCTTGACACTTCAGGCCAGCACATCTCATATCTCTCCCATATGGTGATCAAGCTCTACTCATTACTCTTGTTGTAAGGTCCAGATCTCATTTCTATGATGGTAAAAAATATTCTGATGTACCATCTAGGATTAACATTCAGTTACCTAAACCTAAGAGACACTAAGCTGATTGCCTTGGCTCTTTCTAAGGTTGAAGGTGAGAGAAAGGGGTATCTCAATGTGTGGCAGAGGTGGGATGAGCTTCCCTCTGTCTTCTCTTGATTTTAGTCAATCAAGATGGACAGCTGAAAGACTTACTCTGAGAGAGCAAAAGTTAACTTGGACGAGCTGCACCACCAGAAACTAGACATTTGCCAGTGGACTTCCAGTTGTAAATGCTTTATGATTTCTGTAGATAAATCACAGCAAGAGCAAGTGAAAATGTCAGAATGTTTGAGGTGAAGATCACCGTGAATTTTACATAAAGATATAGATTCAGAACTGGTGAGTCTGAAGAATCCTACGTGCCTTGTCTTGGTTTTGAAGTTGTTTAATTACAAATGCACAAGCTGGCAAAGAAGCCCTCCCTCCATATATCTAATATTTCAAATATCATTTTTTATTAAAGTTGTACCACATAGGTACAGAAACACTATGCACAAATAATCTAATGGCTTATTTTTTGTAAGAGTGCATATTTTTAGTTGATTATGAAAACATAATTATTAAGCAAAGAATAAAAGTCTATTTAATATATTACTTAATTTTCATTTGCCTAAATAAATGCAGAATATTTATCCAGTGATAAATAATGTTAGATAGTCTATTTGATCCTGTCTGTGGTATTTCAAAAAAAAAAAAAAAAAAAAAATTAAGTGATAGCTTTATTAAACAGCTATGAGCTTGACTACTCTGGTGGTTATTATAGATAGTTTAAAAATAAATACTATAAATGTCTCTGTAGTGATAGGTCAGGTGTCTATCTTTTAGGTATACTCTTAACACACCTGATTCATAGCTCCGAGACTCATCATAGAATTGACTGACATGAAGCCTTGCTCTAAAACTCACAAAAATTTCTATCATTAAGTAATTCTCAAGAAATTTTATGAAAATGTAGTCATTATTTGGAGATTCAATGTAATAAAAGTTAGAAAGCAAAAGCTTATGTAGTTTGGAAAATACACAAGTCTTTGAATGAGTCTCTCCCAATATTATATATTGGGCTGCACAAAATATCTGATGTTCAGATTCATCTGATTCTTCTAATGCTAAGTTTTGCTATTGTTTGTTGCCCACTGGTCACTCTAGTTCTCCGCTCACCAGTGTTGCCTTTTCAGCACAGACCTGAACATAACTTCAACAGAAATAATACTGCCAAAGATATTTGTAATAAAATTTGGAACTATATTTGGGCTAAGTATATGAAAATACTTATATACAGCAAAATGAAAACTTGGTTATAGACGGCTGCATGAAAATTGTTATGCAGGGTGACCTAACTGTAAATATGAATGCTCTCTAGGTGTCATAAGTCCTACTAGCAGCAACTACCAAGCAAAGAGACAAAAAAAATCTCTAAAATCTGTATGCAAGCTCTAATTTTAATTTAGAATTATCCTCAAGAAAATTAGCATTTAATAGAAGGAAGATAAACAAAGTTATGAACTGGGTAGTGCGATGTTCTTTAGTTTAAAGTTAAACTACTTTACATCTTCAGCTCCTACCTGTCAAAAGTTTATCCCAGGCACAAAGCTAGGATGCTGTTAATACACAAGAGGGAGGCTTCTCAGATAGAAAGGACTGATAATCCTGAGGACTGGCATGGTAGCAATGAAAATAAATAAATAAAAAATCAATAGTACAAAGTAGAAAATCATGCAGTGAGGGAGTCATTGCCTAACTTTAATTGCCTAAAGGTGAGAGGACTGAATAAACTACTCATCCAGCCTTCTCTTCCCTTTTGTGGTTAACGGAGATAAAAGTGTAATTCACCCTCTTTCTTTTGGACATTTATCATAGAGTGGGATGTGTTAACTTTCCCATTAAGTATAGTGGGACTGTCAGCTGACCAACTTAGATATGATGCTTTATCTTTTATATAGGTAAAGATAAATGGAATTAATGCCTTCAGAAGAGCAAATGTTCCATTTCTCATACAGAATAAAGTTGATCAACAAAATTACAACTATTGTTTCAAGAGTTCGGAGGGCATTTTAAAAATAAAAAATCTAATGCACAAAAAATAAAATCAAGCATGCTCTGCATCAGATATCTTCAAATGCCTTGGGATGCCCTCCCCAAAAGTGCATTAACGGGTAAAAAGTTGTACCAGAGATGTCTGAATGGTTCAATCAGACATTGAAATGCACTAGAGCTAAATTTTAAAACTTAATTCCTTAGCTAATAGTGATAAATTCATACACTAGAATAAATGGATTTTTTTTTTTAATCTACGGCCACATACAGCACATCTTTTTCCTTGTTTTCTAATTTGGCCATTCTAAACATTAGAGTAGTAAAAATTTCAAACTTTGCCAAACCTCTGAGTAAGTTCAATTCCAGAAAGGAACCTTTTTTTTAACAGCACATAATACTATCAAAACGTTTAGTGATGGACAATGGAATTGACCGCATTACATATCTGTATTATCAGATTGTTTTAAAGTTGCTTCTACAAAAAATAAAAGTTTATATATGCTTCATAAAAGTTTTGATAATGTTCATGGTTCATTAATCTCTACTACACAAAATGATGATCCCAATCAAATTGAATGCCTGGATGTTCGTATCTTAGTATCTGAGAACTCAGGAATATTGTTCCTGAGGGCCTTCCCCTCATTTTCATTTTCATATGCCTATGTATAATAACTAGTGTGAACAAATTATATCAAGAAGTTGAATCAGCTGCACTTTTTGAAATTTCAGGGAGCAAGGAAAGTTCAAAGCCTCAAACTCCCTTGCAGAAAACTGTTCATTTAGCTGTTGCTGTACTGGAGAAAAGGGTAGAGCATGCCACACATGTCCCATCCTTGACAAGTGTCCTGGACAACCCCGCCAGCAGATGGGACTCACACTTAGAGGGGTGCATGTGCCACCACTGGGGACAGTCTTGGCCCCACACGCCCAGGGGACAGAGAGGTGCATGTAGCCGTGTGTGGGGGCTAGTTACAGAGGCGCGCTGGGAAATGCCTGGCTGTTTATTGACACTCTGTAGATGTCTAGTATCATGATTTATCAGTGTACTAATATTGATTCCTCTAACGTGTTGTTAATAAATCAATTAACTCATTTGATTACAATTTGGTTTGAACTGTGTGGATTGACTAGCTTTTCCCTGTGACAGGGTCTAGCCCAATCCAGTTTTATTTCGCCCAAGGTCAGAAACCTGAAGAGTTTGGGATTTTTTTTTTCCCCAGGCTCTAGAACTCAGGCAGTTTACCTTCCTTCTTAAAGCACTGTGGCTTTGGGGAAAGAAAATTCACGCAGAACAGATAATCTAGAATTAATTGTTCAGGCATTGTAATGAAAGCAAAAGATCTCATATTTCATTCCGAGTATCCTGTTCCCAACCTGACTAGATAATTTGCCCACTATCCTATATCTCACTTAGTCTTCAATTTCTCACTCCATTCTTCCTTTGTTTATCCATTTAGCAATTCCTCTTGTGATTTAATCCTGGCAAAAGAACAACAACAACAACAAAAAAAAGTATCTAAACATCCCTTAGGAAGCAATATAATTTCATTAGCATTGAAGTTCTTGGCAGGAGTCACTTTTATATTCTGTCCTTTCTCTTCTCTAATATGTTGCTCTTAACTGTATATACTATAATCTCATTTAAACTGGAACAGTGTTCTAATTGTGCTTTTATATGGTAGAAATGCTGTCATTTATTTGAACCATAAATATTACCACCAAAAAGAATTGTAAAAGAGTTCTTACGATAATAATTTACAGGTAATTTCTGGTGAATCCTTATCTTGTGAGATGGAGAATCAGGGTATGAAAACCCTCAGCCTGAAAAAGAATTAGACTGTATTACTGAATTTGAAGGCAATCTTTGATTAATATAGAAAAAATACTTCTTTCTTGTTTTGAAAGAAAGTGTGTATTTAAATTTGTACAAGAAAATCTCAATGTCTTGAAATTTCATAGCTGTTCATATCTTTCTACAAATTTATTTCCTTGTACTGAATGTAAACTGCTTAGTGAAGATGCCTGATTGCTGCAAATCCAAATTTAACCTGATCTGAAAAAATAAAAACAATTATATGGATTTTTCCCCTTTTTTCTTAGCTGAATAGATATTCAAAGAGAGACATAGAGGAAAGACTACCAGAAGACACGATTTCATGAAGCACATACTCAAATTTCATTGAATTCTGTTAAAAATAAATAGATACTTAAGTGTTTCCTTAATCAGACTACAAGTTTCTCAGAAAGAAGTAGCTATTTAGGAAAAGTAGAATAAGATTAGGACAATAGACAAGAATGATTTTGAATTTCCTTTCATAGACCACCTAGAGCTTGCTTCAGGCTTCTTTCTTAGACAAATTGTGCGTCTGAAAGATTTATTAGCTATTTGCAGAGTTTAAATTTTAAAATTCTCCTGTCACTTTCCTGTAATCTAGCACGTGCAGTTACTGTTATGAGCTAGCTGGCTCTTTTAATGTCTCCATGCCAAATCTTTGATGAGAGATTAGGATTCTTCTTCTTGCACTCTGTCAGTGTCCTATGTCATGTCTCCATGAGGACTTAGAGTGGATCATTAAAATCTGCGTTTGTACAAGTCCCAGTAGTCTGAAAGTTTCATAGAGAATGAAACCCAAAAGAGCACAAGCACAGTCAAAACAAGTTAGTTTATATAAACAAATGTGCTTTATGTGTGTGAGAAAAGTCCAGCTAGATACAACTGTGATTCCTTCGAATTTAAAGCATCCCTTTCTTTTTGTTTTTCTTTACCTGCAGACAGTTGTCAGGTATTGCAGAGTTGCTAATGAGTCAATAGTCAGGTAGTTAAGCCAATGACAGTAGATTATGGCTTACTGAAGAAGACTTCTAGCATTCCTTGAAATTAATATCTCATTCAAAGATGACTAATGCCATAATTATAATAATGATGAATTATAAAAACCAAAGTAAAATATTTTTCAGATTGTGATATGATTGTGTGTTCTTAGTTTAAAATTCTACGTGCAAGGGTGTTTATGAAGAAAAGCCAAAACCAAAAGTCTCTTTATTGCTTTCTCCCTTCTAATCTGGAACTGACACTATGATACAGAGACCTTTAGGTCTTTGCAAAACTGGCCACCTCCAGAAGACTGACCTCACTCATTTGCAAAGCAATTTTATGCAGCTTAAAAGTATCTAATAAAGGTACAGACTAATTCCATGGTTTTGTATTGTAAAATTATTACAGGAATACTAAACAGTATGCTGTCTAAGCACCAGCAAGTCTGTTACTGCCATGGATATTTCATTTTCTATGGTGTTATGGACAACATGTTTTTATTTTAGGTAATATTATGAGGAGCTTAAAATGATATATTTACTGACTGTATTCCTATTCTACTTCCTAAATATTGCAAAACTGAAGCTACAGTTATGGTTTATATTTATATCCTGAAATTTTACAAGATTTATTATCAAGCGAAAAACTGTATTTGTTCTAAAATAGTTCTATGACCTAACAAGCTCCGCTCACATGGTGAATTCTGAGGGGGCTGGAACTGATGGATTTTTCACTACTTTGTCTTGACTGCATTGACACGACTCAGTTGAGCAAGCTTTATAATAAGGTCCAGAAATTCTATTTTTGTCATTGAAGAACAAAATCTTTTTAGATATAAATCAAATTAAAAATGATTGAGCTGTGCCTTGTTTGTCTATTTACAAGATAAGGATAATCATTTTATTTTCAAGAGTGTTCCTTTTGGAAATGAAATAATTGTCTCCACTTCCGCTTCTACTCTGTGGATTCAGATATTTTACTGAGCAGGGATCACATAGCCATTCCACATGTTACTGTAGCTATCTCGTGTTCCCGGAAAAGGGAACACACGTGGATGAAAACTGTCCTAATATAATTGGTCCAGACCACATAAGCCATATAAAAAGTGAAAAAAATTTAAGAATTAAATATTTTTTAACTCCAATTTTCTCAGAGATCTGACATCCTGAGGAAAGGACAGAGATGATGTATGTATATTACTTCAGACTGTTATCAGAAATAGGTGTCCACATTGTGTCCCTTCTAGATCTTTCTCTAATTTATTTTAAAATGGTGGCTATATGCCCTTAAGGAAAGAAAATAAATTCTTCTGAAGTGGCAGAAAAGACATAAATTTCAGAATAAATAACTTAAGTTTACACATCTAGAGGTAGATGTCTTCTTTTTCATTTGTTGTGTAAGATACCATTCTTATAATCCATGCTTAGTGCAGATTTCCATGTTCAAACGTGTGAAGCCATTTGAAATGGCTTAAAATGCCCTGTTTTGCCTCCAGCAGCCATTGCAGAAGGGTGTAGGACTCCCATAGGCCATGTGTCACAACTGGCAGCCACAAGTAAATGTCTCACATGCTCAATGCTATGTTAAATAGCATTAGATATTCATCAGAGAATCAGTAAGGTTGGAAGGGACCTCTCAAGAACATCTAGTCCAACCTCCCTGCTCAGCAGGGTCACCTACAGCAGGTTAGACAGGGTTGCATCCAGGCGGGCCTTAAAGATCTCCAGAGAAAGAGACTCCACAACCTCTCTGGGCAACCTGTGCCAGTGCTCCGTCACTCTCACAGAGAAGAAATTCCCCCTCACGGTCAGGCAGAACTTCCTGTGCTTCAGTTTCTGCCCATTGGCTCTTGTCCTGTCACATGGGACTACTGAAAAGAGTTTGTCCCTGTCCCCTTGACACCCTCCCTTCAGGTACTTGTACACACTGATAAGATCCCCCCTCAGGCTTCTCTTCCCCAGGCTGAAGAGGCCCAGCTCTCGCAGCCGTTCCTCATAGGGCAGATGCTCCAGCCCTCTGATCATCTTCGTAGCCCTACGCTGGACTCTCTCCAGTAGCTCCATGTCCCTCTTGTCCTGGGGAGCCCAGAACTGGACACAGGACTTGAGATGAGACCTCCCCAGGGCTGAGTAGATGGGCAGGATCACCTCCCTCCACCCACTGGCAACACTCTTCCTGATGCACCCTAGGAGACCATTGGCCTTCCTGGCCACAAGGGCACATTGCTGGCTTACGGTCAATCTGTCATCCACCAGCACTCCCAGGTCTTTCTCTGCACAGCTGATCTCCAGCAGGTCAGCCCCCAGCCTGTACTGGTGCATGGGGTTATTCCTCCCTAGGTGCAGGACTCTGCACTTGCCCTTGTTCAACCTCATGAGGTTTCTCTCTGCCCAACTCTCCAGCCTGGCCAGGTCTCTCTGAATGGCAGCACAGCCCTCGCATGTGTCAGCCACTCCTCCCAGCTTGGGATCATCAGTAAACTTGCTGAGGAGGCACTCTGTCCCCTCATCCAGCTCATTGATGAAGAAGTTGAGCAGGATGGGACCTAGTACTGAGCCCTGGGGGACACCACTAGCCACAGGCCTCCAACCGGACTCCACACCACTGATGACAACCCTCTGAGCTCTACCTTTCAGCCAGGTCTCAATCCACCTCACTGTCCACTCCTCTACCCCACACTTCCTGAGCTTATGTAGGAGTATCTTATGGGAGACAGTGTCAAAAGCCTTGCTGAAGTCAAGGTACACAATGGCCACTGCTCTGCCCTCATCTACCCAGCCAGTCATTCCATCACAGAAGGCTATCAGGCTGAATAGTGTCCTAAGTGGTTTACAATCTACACACTTATTTTGACAAAAGTCATAATTCAGTTACCCAGTACCTGGTACTATTTGAGAATGCCATTACCACTTGAGTCCAGCAGTGTAGGTTAGGGGTTCCTAAGGCTGATGGCTGTGGGGGGTCTGCATGGTGGCAGGGCCAGCAGCCCTTGCCACCAGGGCCCTTCCCACCTACTGAGGCCTTTTCCAGCCTTTTCTCTAAAGATCCAGGGAAATCATGGCTTCTCCAACTGCTTTGCCTTGTCAGAGAGCTGGCCTTGAATGTAGAAAGCTAAACTCCAGGGAGAAGGAACGCTCTCCAAGCCCTGACAGATATGTCCTAAAGTGTCTAAGACATCCACAAAGTGGCAAATACGACACAGAACTTAGATCGTTCTGGAGCAAAATCTGAAAGTTCAGAGAGTATCCTGGAACAGCTCAACTGGTGATAGTACCTGTGGGAGTTAGGAGCAACTGAATCAAGTTCTAGATCTTCAGTGGAGGTATTTACAGGAGGTTAAAAACGCACTTTTTTGATTTTGTAAAAAGTAATAGGATGCCCTGGTGTTTAGGGTTATAAATAGGCAGAGAGTGGTTGCTCCTGGGCTGGGAGGTTCTTTTATTATTAGGAAAAGAAAAAAAAAAGAAAAAGAAAAAAGAAAGGGAGGAGAGGAGGAAGGAAGAAAATAGAAAATCCTGGTAGAATACAAAAAGATGGCAATCATTCTGTTCAGCTGATCTGATCCAAAGACTTTTTCACATACACTAACTCAACACATTTTTCAGGTAAATATTTTTGTGCTTTTTTAATGCGTGAAACTAAAAGACAATCTATAGTGGATCCGGATCCTGGAGTTTATTTAGGAACCAACGAGATGAAAGGTCTTACCCTGTTTGATTATCTGGCATGCTCCTGCCCACTCTTCCCTCTCAGCATTATATTCCTTAGGTCCCATCTTCCTTGGAACTGGCAGGAAGGTTAGAATAAGTTTTTTACTGGCTACATAAAAGTAACTTTATGCAATTTGAAGCACTATATATATTTTTTTTACATTTTTTTTTTTTACCCAGAAGCAAACAAGCATTGTTTTATTGCATCTCAATTGTAATTTGCATTCACAGTTATCTTCATGTGTCTAGGTTTTGGACATTTTTAATTGTCTCTAATGCATAATCTCTTCCAGAATAACAGTCAATGAAAGATCAGGACTGGAATGGAACACACAGAATTATGAAACTGGATCTCATGTTTCTACAATTCTGATGACATTCCCTACAATAGATTGGGAGAAAAAATCCCACAGGATAGTAAATCAGATGCCAGACTACTCTGGGATGCCTATTGACTTCTTTACCCATACAGTTACTTAATGTGAAAACATACTGCTGGTGAGGGCTGCCAACTGTGTAAGTACGTAAACAATAAGGCAAAAAAAAAAAAAAAAAAAAAAAATCTTCACTTGGCGTAAATTCTAATAGAAACACATTTACTTGCAGATTCATCTCCAACAGAATCAATTCCTCTTGTGAAAACTAGGTGTAAATATTGGCTTTTGTATGATGAGGGTTTATGTACTTCATTAAGATGCTGAGCACTATCCCTGAGGCCAAGCATCTCCTGTGAGTGATTCTGTGGTCACAGTCTCACAGGATTTAGCACTACAGACTTTATGTTAACACTTGATCCAAATCTTTGGGCCTTAATCTGCTGAAATTACTTTGAAAAGATCATGTTGACTTGAATGAGAAGATGGCAAGACACAAAGAAGCAAAAGACTGAAAGAGCCTGGCTGGTTGATTGGATACAGTTATCTAAACTTTCAGGAAGCTGATGTTTAGGCTGTTAGTCCAGAAGTTGAATATAATGTCTGTTCTGTAGGTCCTGTATATTATAGGTCACAAAATACAGCACCCTCTAACAAATTTGAGAACTATACCGAAAGACCAAAAAACACAGATTATGTTGTGCCCCATGGAAGGCACTATAGACACTGAGGATTTTATTAATATCATAAGTCTTTACAATAACAGTAACTTGTCTAGATCACCATGGAAAGTAGAATGTGTTCCACTTTGACTGAGAAAGTTAAAGGAAAAAAAAAATAAATACTAAGCAACAATGATTTGAATAAGCAGGCAAAATGTGTCATATAGTCACTCAAAAAGTTTTTGATAGTCTGGGAAAACTATGCCAAGATAACAGTATGACCAGTTTAGAGGTTGAGCATGTAAGTTTTTCAGTTATGATCAGATCAGAATTGTTATAGAGAAAGGACAATAAAAGAAATCAAGCTGTGTGATGCAGTGGGGGGAGTCCCTTCTGCTAGTTGGCAGGCCCTTTGGAAAGCCCTAGAACATGGATTTAGTATAATAAAGAGGGTAACATGATCAACAAGATGTGATCAACTTTCCCTTCAGTTCTCTTAAGAATACCAAAACAGTCAAGCACCTAAAAAAGCTATCGTAAGTTTATAGCCTAGCTTTCCTGTTCTAGTGCTTTAGTTTCTATGTTTTTTTAATGTGTAATCTATTCCATTTATCCCTATGAAGCATTTCCTGGAGGGGGGAGAGGGGAGGGGAGATTGTAGCAATTCATACCAAATAAAATTGTGGAGAATTAATTTAAGATTTTCAATTACATCTCACAGAACTTGCTAGCAAGAAAAAATAACAAAAAATATTACTTCAATTTTAATGCTCTATATATCTTGCAAAATTAAAAACATATCATTTTAATTTCAGAAAGCTGCAGTTGTATCTGTGTTCAGTAAGAAATCTGGGCAAAATACAGATGTGACATCTTTGCATAAAGTGCCTGCCTTTAAAAATGCTGTCTTATTAGGAAATACATAGAAGTGTCACCTTAAATGGTAGATCTAGAGTTTTCCATTTTAGATGTCTCAGATCAGAACATGTTTTGTACTAAATAAAAAAAAAAAATCTGGAGATGAGCCATAAAGATGTCTGGCAGGCATGGTGGTAGACCTAACATTTGGTGAGAAATGTCAAAACCTAACATTATTTACTGTGGAACTGAACCGAGTTAGAAGGACTTAGCTAAGGCACTGAAAATCAGAAATAAAAAGCCCCTCTTCGTTATCCTGTGGTAGAGTAACAGTGGCATAATGCATAATGATCCCATAACACAGGGAGTCATTCAGTGTAATTAAAAGTCAGTAGAATGGAACATAATTATAAGAAATATATATATATATATTTTAAGACAATGTGTAGTCAGCCAGGGAAATTCACTGTCACAGAAAATCACGGAGACTTTGTCTATGCCTGAAGCTGAAAAAGAACAAGATGATTTTTTAATCAGTTATAATATCTTCAGGTATCCAATTTAGAGAGAAAGGGATATTGAAAAGAAGCTGCACTAGACATTACACCTACATATGTAGGCTTATCTAATGGACATATAGCATCACATGTTTGCTAGACCCCAAGTAAATCTGGTAGGCATGTGCTCACCCCTATTCCAAATCCTCTTAACTGCCCTAAATTCTGTTAGAATCAAGGAAGACATTCACATATAAGGGCACTCATTTCACATATATTTAAGCACCTATAAGTCTTTTGATTAAGGTAGTCAAACCTAGTCTTCCTTTATAGTGACTAGAGAAAAGGTCGCCATTTCCAGAGCACAAGTCACTTCGTCTCTCAGACACAATGTCTTAGGCTCATTGCCTCTTTGCATTTTGTTCGTTTGTTTGTGTTCCCTACAGTAAGCCTGCAGTAATTATCTCGAATCTAATCAACCAACTTTTTAGTGTGTAATAAACATTAGCTGAATCCCATCTTTGGCTTCCTAAGTTCTGTCCATGGAAAGAGAGAGGCATTTACAGAAGTAATTTGTTCCATTTAACGTGGATGAAAGGATTTAGCCTCTCAGGATTTTTAGTTCTCTCCATTAACTATAGACACAGTCAAAATAACTAGCTATCATTTCCACTAAACTTTTAATTTTTAGACTACAAAATTTGTAGAATGTCGTAGGTTGTAGGCTGTGAAGGCCCTCAACTTGTGTGTTGATAAGACCCTCACTCTGAGAAGCTTTGTGAAACAGAAATCGTTTGCTGACCTGGCAGGCAATTGGGTTTTTTTGACAGTGGGACAAGAGACTTGATGGTAGCCTGGGATTTGCAATGTGTTAACTCCTAGGCTTGTGAGTAAAGTCCCTGTATCTTGACTGACTGTGCGTGCTTTCTCACAGCCATGCAAAGCTGTGAGATGAAGCCTCTTCGGAAGCACTTTTAGACATCATCAGAGGAAAAAGGGGAAAGGAGGAATGACTAAATTAATTTACTCAGCCTTTATAAGGGGTACAGGACTGTATCTAGAGGATGGGCTTCAGTTTTTATGAGAATAATATTCAGTTTTTATTTATTTTCACTTGCACAGTGAAGAAATGTGGGGAATGTTGATGATCTCTGTGGTGCACAGAGCTGTGTATCAGCTTGTGATGTCTCACTTTGATAACAGTGTTCCAGTTTTTTGTGTATATAACAAGAATGTGTTAAACATATCTTAAAATACCAACAAAATGCCAGTCACTAAAAACTGGGAATAGAAATGTAAGTCGATTATTAGAAAATAGGCCCTGAAGACTGCAGAAAGCAAATTTGAATCTAATACTGAGAGAACCTAAGACATACAGATAGATGGAATTAAAAGACAAATGATATCGTTCCAGAAATTTCTGGAGCTGAAACAAAATATACAGAAATCTTTATAGAAATATTACACTCAGACAGATCAATTGGACTTAAATTAACAAGGATGAATACACTGGTAAATTACTTAAAATTATATGAGAGTATCATGCAGAAAAGACTTTTCTTTATATAGGCTAATTATATGCTCAATAAGAGCAAGTCTACCCCCACAACGAATCAACAAAAACATAACAAGGATATAGTTAACATAGTTTCTAATAAATTTATAAATATCACCATGCAGCGTCAACCAAAGTTAAGGTTCAATCCTCATTTCTCTTTTATGATAAATTCATCATTTAATTACTTTTTAGCTTGTGTAAAAGAATGTTTCCTGTATGGAAAGGAGTAGAATGTATTCTTGATAACGGGAGATGATGAAATTGGCCGCTCTCAGTGTTAAGCAAGCTACGTCTATATTAGCAAGCAGACATAGATCTGTAGAGCATAAGGGTTGGTGATGAGGACATGATATCCTAGCTACATGAGTTTGGGGGGATAGAGGTGCTTCAGATTAGTTCTAATCTGATTCAACAAACTAAATGTCTGTTAGCTGCTCTGGACACACATACTCCAGATAAGCGCTACGCAAAAGGGATCTAGTTTGTGTGCTCTAACAGAAGCACAGGGAGTGAGGACAATCAGCAGCAGATCACCTTCAAAAGCTCACTTCTAGGCCAAAATAAAATCCTAGTATAGGAAGACTCATACAGTCTCAAGAAAGAGTCAGTTACAGTGAAAGCACTAGCCAGATTAGTTTACCCTTTTCAGAGTCCTGCATTAATTCAGTATTGGATTGATAAGACTCTACCTGAGAAGACAGGGGAAATAAGCTACCATTCCCCCAGATTCCATGAAACAAAGCCATTTAGCTACCACTTGACTCTGACAGATGACTGAAAGAAAGTAGACTATCCCTAATCCATTCTCTCCAAAATATTGCTGTAAGCTATGTCACATAAAAGCCATTCTGTTAAAGGACTAGAAAGGTTGTAGATGTCCTCGTGAGGTCTCTTTTGGACAAACTAATGATTGTTATAGATGATTCCTTCTGGCGACTATTCCTTTATCTCTTCCTTTTTTGAGAACAGACTTTTCTTTGTACATGTTATTGGCCCTAACTTCAGTGCTGCAAGGTTTGGGCACAGATTCTGAGGATTCAGAACAATATAGTTTTAAAAAAATCTACCTCATCTTTGAAAGATAGGTTTTAGTTTAAATCATCAAAATGTCTTACCATTTACATATTTTAAAAAGCTTTTCCAAAGCAAGTATAATTTGCTTCTTTCTGTTGAGGGGCAGAAAGGAAGGTTGTTAGTGAGTCAGTCATAGAGTAGTGATTCGAACCTTGGTCCTCAACTTACCTCCACTTTAAAAATGGAATTAGTCAATGATGGTGGAAACAAACTTACAATTATCTAATAAAGAATGAAAGTCACATAGCAGATATCTCGAATTTGAGAAGTCATGTAGACTAACAGTTCTGTTTTCATATGACACAGAAAAAATACAAGCCAGAAATATGCTCAGTATTGCCATCAGAGTAAGAAAAAGGAAAGAATTTGACAGATCTTTTTGAGATGAATCTCAGAAAAAACATAAATTTCTTAAGATAGAATGAAAATATCCAAAAGCTTTATAATCCTAAAACAAAGAAGTGGAGACTTTGGCTCAGCTTTGATTTTTTTCAGCTTGTTTTTTAAAAATGTCATGAAGTAATAAATATTATTCCATTTAGATTAAGAATTTTTAAATAGATGATATAAATGCATCTTAAATGAAGTGTATTGTCAACACAGAGTCTGTCTTTTACAAATTCTATATAGGGCTCTATTAAACTTGTTTCTGGGGTATTTTTTTCATCTGTGAGTTAGTAAGCTACACCATTTTCTGAGGCTTGTAGTAATTAGAATTTTACTATATAGCATTTTCCCTAGATTTTTACTTAAATGTAAAAAAATCCTCCCCAAAATAGTGCAGTCAAATAGCATCTTACTCTCAAGGTATCGTGATGAAGAAGTTTATTAAAGGTATCCAAAAAGGTCACGGTGACACTACTAAGAGGAAAATATGGATATAGAAACTTGAAGATGGGTTGATCCATTTCACAAAGGTAAATATTCAGAGCTGCCCAACCGTCTCCTTTTAATTAGCATGTCAAAAGATTTTGACAAAGACCTCCAGTGGATTACTGAGTAAACCTGAACTACACATAACCCCTATTGAATCATTTGTTGTCTTTCAGAGCTTTTAATAGAATTGATCTAATCAAGTCAGTTCTATTTTCTTATCAATTCTTGGCTTCTGTTTTGTTTGCATTCATTACTACAAGGTTTTCCAGAAACTTTTTTTTTTTTTTTTTTTACTTTCCTGTTTGATATAATAAGGTCGTGTTTGAACACACACTTTAGATCTTCCTTGATATCTTTATTTAGGCTTCTGTACTTATCAATTTATCAGAGAACATAACGTTCCCAGGCTTATTCTTCCTCTTTTCATTCCACTATTGTAAACATATCTTTACCTGAATGGATGATGTCTTCAGTTTAAGACTACAATGTTAACACAAGCTGCTTTTGGAAGTAAATATGCATTGACAAAGGGCACTCAATATGCGTTATTTGCCTTCCTCAGTGTCCCCTTAACTGTGTTTTACTTTATATTATCATTTCTTTAACCACAGTATAATGTCACCAAAGTGCATTGTAAGAACTGCATTGATAGGCTGTAGATGTGTATTTTTGGTTTCTTAGAGTTTGAAAGATTCAGGAATGCAAATCCAAAAAATAGAGATGGCAATGTTTTCTGTTTTAAAGGGAAAAATCATGGAAATGGGAGGAAAAGAGGATGAGGACTGAGCTTTTTGTTCCATTAGGCATTTCAAAACAGGAAAACAGCTTTGTGAAAGTAAAAAAAGAGTTATCTCACCAGCCTTTAGTGGTGGCTGGGAAGAATGATAAAAGTGACAGTCATGTTTTGGATAGCTGTCGATTCCCCAGCTGTCCAGCTGTCAGAATTTGAGCACAGTCATTTACTAATAGCATACTTTGCTAATCCTGGAAAGTACAGTAAAGGACAGGGTGACCACTGCCTCCTTCTATGCTCATCTGTTCGTTTTGGAAGAATTTCAAGGTTAGTGCTATAGCTAGAAAAACTACTGATGGCTTCACAGGATTAGGGGTGATGAAGGGTGTCAGTTACTGTACTGAATTATAGCCAACTTTGATCTATTTTGGTATGAAAGCACTGAAAATGTGGTTCTGACTAGATCATCCAAAAAATCTTCTAAACTAACTTCACAATCTAAAAACATTAAGCAGTTTTGATTTTGCTAAACCATTTATTCATTTTAAAAATAGAGTTTACATTAAAGTAATAATTATTCCTTATTTGTGTTAGTTCTTCCAGTTTCACCTGATGTTGGGGGGAGACCGGAGATTCATAAAATCAACATCTTCCTTTATAAGCCATTATCAGCTCATGTCATTACTCAGCTGGGTGATAGTTCAACCTCTCCCATGCTGAAAGGATTTGAAAATCCATATGCACTATCACGTGTTTGGGGGCTGTCCAGCTGCACAGATCTTATCCTCATTGCAGTAAGCAATGGAGACTGAATGAGTCTACTTTTTTCCTATTATTACTCTTTAACTGGACAGTTAGGACAGTTTTTCAGCTTGGGTGAACAAGGTTGAAATTTCATCAGAGAGAAGGAGTTGAATTCAGTTTCCTGAAGTCTGAATATAGGCCCTGAGTGCTAATCTACTCAATAAAGACAGATTCTTACTGCATTTACAGGGTCTAAGTTTAGCTTTTCATTTCTTTTACTTTCTTTCATTAAAGAGTCCATCCTAGTAGAATATGAATAAGATGTTTTATTTGGAAAAAAAATCATTTTAAATGATATGCAAACACACAAATACATATATATACATATGCAAAATATTTGTATTTATGTGTGCACTTTTACATAGTTATATTGGTCCAAAGCAACAAAGGCTTTTTTTTTGTTTGTTTTACTTTTTAGATTAGGAAGTGAAGCAAAACACAATAATTTATACAACATCACTCTTGTATGTTCATAATGAGCACAATCCTGAAGTTTCTAGTTGCCTAAAGAGTTTTACATTTTTAATAAAATTATACGTAATATTGCAAAATTACATTCAAATATTACAGTGTCCAAAGCCCTCATAGGACTGAATAACAAATTGAAAATTTTAAATGTATATAAAAATGGTTGAAAGAAAAATCTTCCCGCACAGTTTAAGACAGATAAGGAAACCTCTGAGAGGAAAAAAAAAATCTGATAATGTGAGTATATTTTGAAAAAAATGTGTAGTGCTGTACTACAGTCCAAAAAAGATGTTGTATACAGCACATAAATATATTAATTTGTCAGCAGTTTCTCGGTGCCAAAACTCTTGACAAAGTTTTAAAAGAGCTGTACTGCAGCCTGAGTGGTGAGCTGGCAAGTTGCCTGCGCTTGTTTTACCGTATCAGTATAGTTTTACTTACCTCATAAGGTTATAAACATGATTACTTTTTCAGTTCTTGTAATGTCCATTTTGCCCTTCTCAAAAATGCCTATATTTTCACTTCCAAACATCTAGCTGCTTTATCAGCAGGTAAAAGGGAGGGAAAAAAAAAAAAAAAAAAAGTGTGTCATCTCCCAACCCACATTCAGAAAAAGCAATTAATTTGATGGGTTGACAGTTAAAAAAGGTAGCTTCTGACATGCATCCAGTGTACTGCCAGCTGGAGTGAGACGCCGCGTAACGCTTTCCTTAAAAGCAGGAGTGAATCAGGCATCCCAAAGGCAAGTCCTTCGCGGCCCGCTGAAGCTTCCAGGTGTCGGCGCGCTTTGCTTTGCTGCGCGCTCCCGGCGAGCTCGGAAGAGTTCTGCCCCGCTCAAAACGTGTTTGAGGCGAATTCGCCGCGGGCCCTACGCAGACCGCACGAAGGCGAGCCGGAGGGGCGCGCGGAGGGCGCGGGAAGCAGCGGCAGCGCCAAGCGGAGCGGGGCCGCCTGCAGCCCCGCCGGCTACCGCTGCCTTTTCTCCTTCGTGTAAACGCTCTTACGGAACCATCCCGAGCCGTGCTGTGTTTCCCTTTAATGACGGAGGGAAAAGTAGAGCAGTAAATGGAAGTTTAATTATGCAATCTATGTCAAGCTGCGTTTCTGACTTATAACTGGGGACAAATCTATCACCGAAACTCTTTAGCTGTTACGTCTTGATGATGAACAACTGCACTAAAATACTAATTAACTTTAAGATTTGTGTCTTATTTGAACTATGTTTCAGTTTACAGTATTCATTAAAAAGATTTAGCAAGATGGAACATTTAGATTGATTTTTGCAAGCTTACTTGTTCCTGGTTGCCAAATAACCAAGGTTCATTAGGGAAGGAGTGTTTAAACGTATAGATCGTGCAGTAAATTTTCAGGACTACACATAGGAAGCTGCAGCTAAAAAATCCCTCTTTACAGATATTATGGGTTTCATACATAATTTGATTAGCACTTTTGCACATGTAAACTTTACGATCTTAAAAATATTTTCATTGAGATTTTCTACAATTCATCACACTTTTTTTTCCTAAAAAGCCTAGGCCACATTCTGCCCCCAGGACAGTAAGCTCAAGGGACCATGGGTTATATTAGAATTACAGATAGTAGTATTTGGCTTAAAGGATATTTTATAGTCTTCCAAAACAATAGATTCATATAACCATTAGTGATACAAAATTTTAATTATGTTTCTATAGGAATTTTGATTAATGATTATATGTACTGATGTCCTGGTATAGCAAAGTACTTATGTCTATACTTAACTTTGGGAAAAATCCAGATATTATAAAATATGTATGTATATGTGTACACACATGCACACACACACAGGCATGCACACACATATAAAAATGCACACACATTTGTATATATGTACAGATAGCTTAAGCACTTTACTTCATCTGGGTCTGCATAATTCCCTCTACAAATCTCAGTACTAAAAAAGGTTTTTAAAAAATTACCAAATGACGATTGGCTTAAGAACACATAATTTGTCTACCCAACCATTTTGAAAGCAAGGAAATAAATGCTAAAGACATCACATATCTCATACATAGTAAACAACCAAATTTGCTCTCATCCAGCATGAAGAAATGATTAACAACCATCAACCTTAATTCCTGTCTCTATATACATTTTTTTAAACAAGCTTGGACCTTGCAGCTAAATATATTTCTAAACACTACAATGGCAGCTCTTTATTATCATTGAATAAGTGAATCCATTGATATTTTTGTAATAAATATCACAGCTGTACTATGATAAAATTATTATTTAAGCTAAAAATCTGTATTATTTTAAAATAACTTCACATACACTCATAAACTTTTGGCTGAAGCTTCGCAGGCTCTTAAATGTGCACATGAATATCCTTTTCTTTTTTTATTCCAGAGGGTTTTATCCTGCTTTTATCCTGAGGTCGTTAGAATATGTACATCCATTTTCAGTTAAAATGTTATTTGATGGCATATCTTCATAACATAAAGTTATTTGAAAATTTTTATTAATGATATCATGTAAGCTTGCATATCTCTTTCAATTTGCAAGTAATCCACAGTAAAACTGTTTCAGCTATATGCACTGATTACTAAGTGGAATCTTTGGTTCATGTTGTGCATAGTTTTAAACAAGATGAGTAGCTAATTCTTAGATGTAGAGCACAAAAAAAGGAGGAGTACAGCGAGAATATCTGAGAACATTTTATGTCTTTCTCTGTCTTTCTCAAAATCTTCTCTATCATTATTGTAATTATGTGATCCAGGAGTGCAGCATGGATTAATAAAATGGTGTAATAAGGTTTTCCATGGCTTTTCAATTGGTTTTGGTTCCTGTCCTAGTACTTCCTAGTCCCCGTCCCCGACCACTGAGCTAATGGTTAAAATATATGTATATCTGTAATAAGGCACAGTGTCTCCCTAACCAACAACTGATGTAGAAGTCTTGGTGGTGTATGTGTAGCTCATGTGGCTTTTCCTTATACGTCTCACTTAGCATTTGTCTGCTTTGAATTTTACTGTATTGCGGGATCATTTTGATTCTTCTTCCTTTAATACTTGCATACATGCTATTATAAACACAAGTTTTGCTGTTTCCACAGCAGGATCCCTCTCTAGCAGTCAGATCTGGAGAGTAAGTTGGCAGGAACATAACCTTGCTTGTGCTAGTATAACTGGCTTAGAAGTAAGAAGAGCCTTGCTTATCGGCGTTATAGTAGTGGCTACATAGTTCATGAGACAATGAACATGCTCCATCAGGTGGAGCAGTGCCATTCGTCACAGGGCTGAGCACTCACTCTTGATAATAGTTATCGGGCTGTGTTTGTCCCACTCCTGATGGAACTTGTTGCACCTTCATTTGAATGAAGGTTCGGTTCGTTTGGTTAGTTGTTTTTTATCTCAGCTTGTAGCAAAGAGATTATATATTTGTTACAAAGTTGATACTTCTGTACTTTAGGTATATTTAGCCCCATTGGAAGCTATTTGCACATTTTGCCTCAGCATAAATAATTGTTTCAGTGGGGTCACGGCCGTTGAAGTTCGGCTGGCTGTCAGCGCTCCAGCTGAAGGGCATCTGCACTTACATCCTGCTTCAGGGGGAAATGCAAACAATCCTGCTGCTTCAGAACCAAAAATCTCAATATTTATGTTAAAAACACTTTTGATTAAAAGCCAACAACCCTGAAGATGATGCAAATTTATCCTCCTTTTGTTTTGGCAAATCCAGAGATAAAAGCTCTGGTTCTAAACCTACTCTTCTGCTCACCATTGAACCGTCTGCATTTTTGAAATTATAGCTCCTCTATAACCCTAATCAGCCACAACAGGATGCCAGAATATATGACTATATCAAGAAAATATGTGAAGACAGTGACTGATAGCTACCTCTAAAATGTCATTTTCCATTATGACTCTTTTGGACAGTTTTAGGGGGTTCCTGGTTGAATATATTTTCAATAACTTTTGATATTATGTCCGTTTTGTGGAGGGAGTACAATCACAAATCCACAGATTTGATTTTTTGTGGGAAAATCCATTCGAAGTTTCTTTAAACCCTCTATTGCTATTCACTGCCAATTCTGGAATCAAAACTTTGATCAGCCCTATGCAGGGATATTTTCACTCCTCATATCTGAAATAAATGTGCTTCCACACATCCCAAACAGAACAGATAAATCAAAAACACAGTTTGGGATGGTATCTCCATGCGATTTGTCTGTGGATCTACTCAGCTGAATAATGAGTAGCATTCAAACAGTGAAGAGGGTTTTTACAGTTTGGTCCTTTATCTAACTTAATAATGTTCAGACTTTCACACATAAGATTTCCTTATGTGTCTTTGCTGTAGTTGTATCTAATCATATTGTAAGGAATATCTATTAATATGATGAGGCTAATACACCAACTCTGCACATAGCCTGTAAAACAATACCATTTTAATAACCGAAGAAAATAATTAATAGAGCTCTCATCTCTATAAAAAACGAAGCATTTGAGCATATAATTAACTTTATTTCCGTACTTTCAAGCAAATTATTATGAACAGTAATGGACTTACTTAAACATAACCAGAAAATAGGTGAAAACAATACATTCCTTAGAGCCCAGGAAATGTGTTTCACTGTTCATGAATAAACATAACATTCACAGTATGATGCCACAAAAGAGAGCTGATATAAGAGGAAAAGTTCCTCCTGCAAAATAAATGCCCTGCAATGTAAAATAAACACAGAACAGCAAATGGAAGAAATAAAAAATAAGCAGACTACAAGGCCATTGCCCCCCTGAATCAAGCAGACACATAAGGCTTCTACTCTGTTTAGACTTCCATGGTGTGATATTAATCAAGTTATCTGCATAGCTATCACAATATTTCTTTTCTTCATTTTTTTTAAGTGAGATGAGTAATGAGGAACTTTTTTAAAAAAAAATAAAGGAAATTCCCATGTATGTCTGCTCTCTTTTCTTTGCATAGGACACTATCATACTGTCATGGATTAAAAGAGTAAAAGGGTAAAAGAGATGTACTAAAGTTTTTAAGTTTTTTTTTTTTTTTTTTTTTTCCCTCAGATGACTTGCTTCATATGCCTGTTCCAGTGATTCAAAGTTCAGTCAGAGCTAAAGAGTGGAAGGGAAGGATGAGACAGAAGCCTTTGCAGCAAGCCTTTTTTTGTAGGTAGTTCACAAACATACTAATTTCTGTTGTACTATTCCTGATTCTCAAGGCAGATCAAACTTGAAAAAAGACTGAATTGAGTACTATTTCAGCTACTTGAACTGAGCACATTTCACAGTTCTTATCATCTTCAAAGGTTACCTCCTTCTTTATGAACAATGAGTCCTTAAAGCTATGTTTTCAAAATAGAAAAATAGCTGAACAAGTTATCACCATGCATAGTTATAATTTTAGAAAGAAAGAACTAGTAATAAAGGGCAAGGTTTTTTGGTTTGATTTTTTTTTAAGGAAATTAATGGATAAGCCTTGGTCCCAGAAACAATTAGTAAAAGAAATTTTACTCCAAATATTCTAATCAAATAAAACCTTTCTAATTAAAATTGAACATGAATTGTAATGCTGAATTCAAGTATTCTCAGACTTCACAGTGTTCAAAGGTTGGATTCAAATATCAGTTCAGATGTACAGCTCAAGACCTTCTCTGACAATAATGAATATTTCAAACCCTTTAGGTAAACAAGCCCTTGTTACCTTCCTATTTCTTTTTTTTCCCCCAATATTGTGTTTGAACTTGGTACTATTTATTAATGTCTGCAACATTTTCACTGCCTATTAATGCATAGCTCTGGGCAGCAATAATTATATATGACTGTTGAGATTTTTCCTCTAATTATTTTCTTTTTTTCTCTGAAAAAAGTGCTAAAGTTGAGATACAGTCAATAAATCTGCCATTCTATGAGGCAAGCAAAAAAGATTAGAGTTTGGATTCAAAAATATAGCTAGGAACATAATTTTCCATTTGACTTCAGTGGGAGTTAGGATTACAGTTTCCCTCGTAGGTCTTGGCCAAAAATATTATCCATATATATGAATTTAGAATGTAGAGACAATCATTTATTACAAATAATATTTTCATATTTCTTTACTCTGTCCAAAAATCCAGGGCTTCTGAAAAAGAATATATGCAGCTATTAAAAATTAAGATGTTTTGTTTTAATCTTCTTTGTGAAACTAGAATATCTAAGCTCTCATTCACGTTAGTATGTATTTACTTTCAATCAACCTGAGAACTCTATTTTCTGTGACCTTAGGGAACCACCAATTCTAATAATTAATATTGCTTTAAACAACATTTTCTGCTGTAAATTTCAACAAGATTTCAGGAGCATTAAATTTAAAACTAACTGTCCAATCTTAGGAAAGACTGAGGGGTCTTTTTTGCTCAAGAGTTTTAAAGCAGACATGCTATAAAGACTTAAACAACAACAAAAAAATGTGCATAAACTAAAGCCATGAGAAAATCTGAACATATGAAATGTACAGGTTTTTCTTCTTGTTAAATTAAAAATAATTTTAATTTACAATTAAATAATTATAAAATACAATTTGGGGTGCTTAAAAGATGCTAAAGTTCTCATAAATAAAATAAGGAGACTAAATGATAGCAGATGAATCCTTTAAATATTTATTCTTGATTTGTTCAAATGATGCCTTCCAAGACTATGGGTCTAATGTGATATTTTAGGTAGTTCCATGGGAAGTCTCTCTGTCCTGCTTCAGTATGTTGTTTGCCGTTGTAACTTATTGTCAACAAAAAGATGGCATGGTTAATCCAAACTGGAGTCACCATACAGGAATTGCACCCAGTTTCAAAATGCTGGTCCCTTTCTACCTAATTCTCCAGATTCAGTTCATTTGGAGGGAAGGGAAGGGAAGGGAAGGGAAGGGAAGGGAAGGGAAGGGAAGGGAAGGGAAGGGAAGGGAAGGGAAGGGAAGGGAAGGGAAGGGAAGGGAAGGGAAGGGAAGGGGAGAGGAGGAGAGGGGAGGGGAGGGGAGGGGAGGGGAGAGAGAGGGAGTATTGTCTGAGCAGCTGTTGCATGGTCCTACTGTCTTTATTCATGTCAAATAGTCTTTTCACTTTAATTGCTTCAAATACATATATCAACCTGAGGATGTTTTTGGGTAACCTTGAGACTGAGATGGGAGATGAAACTGTTAAATTTGCTTGAGCAGCTTAAATAGGCAGGCAGTTAAATTGCTTAAATCGGAGGGTATCAAAAACAAATGGACTTAAACATCTCAGCCCAGCCTATATAGCTGCTGTGCAACAGCTATTTAATAACACTCTACTCAGTTCTTCTCCAGTACATTAGACACATCAGAGCCATGTCAGACCGCCTGGAAGCCCCTGGAAAGTGTTAATCGACAGGAGCCTGGAGCAGTGGATCTTTAAGGTCACAAAGGACAGCAGGTAGCCTATCACTACAATGAAGTTAAGGTTAAAATTGCATTAATTGTTTGTGTTAGGTCCATCAGATGAGTCCCCAGTGGAATGTCAAACGCTGAATAAAGCATTATGAAACCATACTGTAATCTCTTTGTTAACTTCAATTTACACTTCATTCAAGGAAGAAATGTCAGCAGAATGAAACAGTTGATTGTGTATACCCCCCTACTTTAGAAAAATGGATAATAGAAAAAAAAAAAAAAAAAAAAAAAAAAAAAGATAGACATGGCATTATTTGTTCTACCAGCTTTTTAATTCACTTTTTTTGCCGTTTTCAGCATACTGATACAACAAAATTCATTTTTGTGATTTTTATGTGATCCTGAAAGAGCAAGTCAAAGAATGAAAATTATTTTGTTTGTGAGGCCTTAACAGTAAAGAACAAGAAATTGCTAGTTAATCAAATAGATTAACATCAAACAATTGCAAAAGTCACAGAATTAATTTATTGAAATTCTTTCCCAAGTTTTGTTGTTTTGATTTTCATGTTATGTTATTGTATTGCATTTTCTATATGATCATTATCAAGTAAACATCTTCAAGAAGAACAGCTCCTGAATTTTGAAAGTATTAACATTTTCCACCTTACCACTGGCTATAAGGAAAAAAAAAAAAAAAAAAAAAAAAAAAAAAAAGATTAAAAAAGGTCTTTAAAAAGAGTATAACTACATTACTGCTCAAAAAAAGACAGTCTGTAGAAATAATGAATGTTTACCTTTTTGTATCCCTGTAACCTATATTCACAAAATAAACAGATCAGCAAAATGAAAGAAAAAAATAAGAATGTAAAACTTTGGAAGAGGTATTTTTTCCAAAAATAGTTGAACTAAATATTTTAACTGTAACTGAAGTAGTTTTCTATAAAGTTTGCATGTTTTGAACATAATAAATGGATGCCATGAAGCAGTGTGTGTCCTGTCTGTCATAAGACAGAGAGAACAGTAATCTTAGAGTTTTGAATGATTTTCTGAAAATGCATCTCAACTTCAACTATCATTTTTTGACAGTGAGCAGATACTCGTCTGATACAGCTGGACAGAAACAGAATCATAGCCACAATGAGGTACTAAAAAGTTTATATGGCAAGAAGGAATTTCTACTATGACTTTGAGAAAAACAGGTGGACATGGCTCCAGCACCAGAAAGGTGCTGTCAACAGAGAGCAAAAGCCAGGAAGGGTTTATGTAGGGCCCAGAAAGAGGGATGGACTCCCCTCCACTCAGCCCGCACCAGCCTGAAGCACAAGAGGAGAAAAGGCTCCAGAATTATACCTTGAGTGAGCACCTTCTCCTGCACAAACTGTGGTAGTTATTACCCCATTTCTTCTAGGTGTGAAAACAGGCAGAATTGCAGTGAAATCAGTGGAGTTCCACCCCTCCTTCAAGCAGAACCTCAATTTCAGCTTCCTTTGTCTGACGCTACAGAGATGACATCTCTAACTGGTTTGGGGAAAAGATGGAAAAGATATGATTACCTTCAGCGCTGAAAAATTTATAATTACTATAAAGAGGCTATGTAAGTAAATGTCTACTAAAGAATTAATAAAACAAAGCAGAAACCTTGATCGTGGAGTAACTTGGTGAAAGGATTAGTCACTATTCACCTTCTATTATTTTACTTATAACATTATAAAAATAAAACTGAAGTTCACTGCCTATCCTTTATTGTTATAAGTCCATGCAGATTACCCACTGGGGAGTACCGTGGCATGCCCCCAGATCCGGATCCCCTGACAAAGACTCAGGGCCCACCTGAATTCTCATTTAGCTCAAGGGCACAGATTTCATTTGTGTATGAAGTAGGGTGCAGGGAACAGCCTGGGAAACTGAGAGCTGGTTCCATGATGTGTCAGCATTTGCTTACACTTTATATAGCATAACATATGGCAAATTCTGTTTTCTTCCCCTCCCATTTTGTGTATTGAAATTATTTTCCACAAAATGATGAAAGGAATAAATAAAATGTTCTTGGCTGCAGGCCTGCTCCATTGAAATTGATATGTGAGGGGAGGGGTTTGCAAAGGAGTTCAATGCGTGTAAAATGAAGACATTATTTTCAAATTATCTTTTCATGTACTTAGAATATAAAATGTGAAGATCATTCAGGATGTCCTATTTTGATAATTATTCTCTTTGTTCATACTGCTGTAGTACAGCAGCAACTGCATTGTACCTCTTTCCTGATATAAGCCCATATTTTATGCAAACTAATAACTTTGAAGTAGAGTATAAGCTGTTCAAATTACTTTTATTATAAAGAGCATATTCAATATAGCATAGAAATGTTTGCCTACTTATAATGGGCTGTATTGACTTTGCTGTTTTTAAACTAAATATCAACCATAAGGTAAGAGTGGGAAGGAACAGATGGAGAGTTCATTTCTCAAAATGTATTGGAATCAAAATACATTCTTTAAAATTCATATCCAAATGTGGCTCTGGGAAATGATAAATGATAATTCTATACCATTTTATGGTATTGCATCTGATACAATATTAACATAACAATTGTGTAACAATGACAATAAAGAAATAATTCCTGTGTAGCAGTGTTAGCATTATTATCGTAGTGTCTGATCATTGCTGTCTTAAGCAAAGAAAGGGGACTGAATTTTATAAAGGAAGCTCTGTGTGTGCCATTTTAAAGACAGCCACTATAGCAGCATCCAAGAGCCAGTGAAATATTTCATCATCAATGTGATCATTAACACTGTGTCATTAGTCTTATTCCCAACATGATGTGTACCTGTGTATTTGTCTTTTGTTGTTCCTACCTTATATTAACATAGCCTGTGAGAATAAAAACTGTGTAAATCTAATTACTAAAAGCCCTTTCATTTCATCTATTCTCAGATAACTACATGCTGTTGTCTACAAATCAGATCTTGTCACCTTAGGCTCTTTTTGTATCTAGTGGAAAGAAATAGGCGTATATATATTATAATTCATCTCTAATGTATTTTAGATTTGTAAACATTAGAACGACATGAATTGCACCTAAAATGCCAATTTTAATCAATTGACTGTGAAGGGAGCCTTGATGAAAAGCTCAGATACAGACATTTACAAAGCAGATGTCTATTTGATGAGTTTTGTCCAAACTTCTGTGCCTGTACCTAAAGCCCTTAATAAGAAAGTGGAAAACCTCACGAGCAGTTTGTTAAAAATGCCCAGTCTTCAGTGTTATGTAAGAGAACTTTTATTTTCATGTAAAATTCTATCTCTTGAAACAGCTTTTAACTGATAGAAACTGATCTATAAAACGTTAGAATTCAGAGGAACAAATTTACCCAAGGAATAGTGCACTTATCACAAAAATGGAGCAAATAGTTTTTGGCATCAGATTGCTGAGTTGAGGGATGCTGTCTGATTTTTTATGCTGTTTCTGTCCAAAAGGAGACTAAATGGAAAGCATTGCTGCTAGTAAAGTTAAAGGCAGAGATCACTTAAATGTTCCTCCAACCACTGGAAATAATCATCTGCACTCGCAATTCCCTCAATAGATTGCATCTGACAAATTATGCATTCATTCAGTGCCCAGCAATCTCTTTCAGTGATCCTTAGCATGAAAAATACTCTGTACTGAATTTAAAAAATAGTGATCAAGTATCAAAACAATACAAAATATTTAGTCTAATTTCCAAGACATTTTTTCTCTTTCCTGTGAAAACTTTGTGATTTATTACTTTTTAATCTCATTTTTCATGGGGATTTCATAGCCATTTATAGAGAAGTCAGAGCAGTTTAATATGTTACATATTAAAAAAGGTGAAAAGATACTCATACCCCTACCCTGCAGTTCAGGGAAGGATGTTATGTGCAGCCTTCCAAGACACTGTGAAATTGAGATGTTGTATTTGCCTAGTTCAGCACCCGTCTAGGCATACTGCCTTGGTTCCCAAAAGGATCTGAGCCAGAGAAGTCAAGCACTGATCCTAATCCTTGGCTTTCTAGCCTGCACACCTCACTGCATTTATTCTGCTGCTGCTCTGAAAACACTGCTGGCCAACTGTACTCTGTATGCCTTGCTCGCCACTGACATGCTCTGAAGATATAGGAAATTCAGATTCACTTATTTACTTTGCCCAATGAAAACTAGCTGTCTCCGGGTAAGTGGTCTGATGGTCTCACCACTGAAATGTTCCAGCCTCTTGTGCTCTAGCTATGACCAGAAAACCTGTCATGAGAGCCTCTGTCTGATTAAAGTTTAATGAAATAGATCCATTTCCCAGAAATCTTCCATTCCAGTGATCAACATTTTCAAATTAAAAAGCACTTCAGAAGACAGCTCCTGACCAGCTCTACTAGCAAATAAGCTTTGCCTGAACTTTATGGTGATAATCTCATAAATTAATTTTTCAATTTTAATTTACAATATGTTTTTCTTTTATGCAGGGGACAAAAGATGAGCTCTCCTGCAGTTAATTTAGCACCTGTACATTCTCAGAAATGATAATGAAACACTGCATGATTCAGCCTTTATAAGGTAGTGAATTCTAATCTTGTTAAGGTTGTTCTTTAATTAAAATGTCTATTAACTTTTCTGCAGTTAATGCAATTATGGATTTATTACTTCTTGCCATTCTAGGAAAAAGTTTATGATCCAATAATATTTAATTTAAAAAATCCTACCTTAGGAAAAGAACAGCTCAGCTGAGTAACATATCTATAAAACTATCCATTTTCAGAAATGAATTACCTTTTTAAGTTCTAAATAAACAACATACAATTAAAGTAGCTTGGCCTTACATCCTGGTCTCATAATCCTCTTTAAGATATAAAGAATTATGTTAAAATTTAATTTACCTCGTGCTATCTCTTTTAGCACAGTTCCTATAAATCACCCTTCTAGGACACTCTCCTTTACATACGACATTTTACTATTTTTTTTATCTGTACACAGAAATGCTGTATTTCTTTTAATATGATATGGTAGAATGTATCTACATTACCAAACAAATATTATAGTAATCTCAAAGAATATTTCTGGTATTCCTTTCTCTAAAGTCCCCTTTAGTGGGTGGAAAGTACCTGCTATTCCCTGTCGCGTGACAAGTGTCATTACTCCCAACAATTTTGTAAATGGTGGTACCCAACTTTGAAGGCGTAAGGGTTCAGACGGAGCTCAGACTTGCCACAACACATTTAAGATGAAGTGTCCCACTGCAACGTGACTGTGAGCGTGGGGCAAGGGGCCAGGAGGGCAGGCAATACAACAAGCCAGGAGTTACAGAATGGATTGAAACCACCACAAAATTCCCCCTCAGTTGGAATCAGAGATTTCCAGATCCAGGATTAAACATGATCCAAAAGTCACCTGACAACACCAGGTTGAGCATGTCCTGCAAAGCCCTGCCGTGGAGGAGAAGTGTCACAGAATGAAAGAGGTGAGGAGCAACCAGCTCCCTGGGATTAGTCAAGCCAGAGCTGGTGGGAGGAGGATCAGCCCCCCATGGTAGGAGGTTTGCTTTGCAGAAAACATCAGCAAAGGGCTCTCATTTATAACCTTCTCATTTCCCTTGAGGGAACAAAAAAAAAAAAAAGAAACAGAAATTGGCCAAACTCCAATAAAATATTTTTAATTGACTTTTGGAATCTTTAAAATCCTCCTTTGTTCACATATGCACTGTTGTTATAAAATACCGGTCAAGAAAGAGACACTAGTGAATAATAACTAATTTTACTACTCCCTTCCAGGATAGGGAGAGAAGCAACAACACTGCAAGCATCAAACTGAAGCGTGACTGAGATCTTACACTGAGTCTACAATATGACCTGCTAATCCCCTTGTGGCCCAATGTTTACTGCTAACATTTTATACAGTATCAGCTGAGTTGGAAATTCATGTATTAAACCACTGACTTTCAGGATTTTTAGAGCTCCCCACTTGCAGTTAATGCATTTTATATTAGCCCTCAGTGTGAAGAAATCATAACTCCATATACCAAGGGATAAACTCCAACTTAGATTACTAAAAATCAGTATCTGGAGGCCTGGATATATGCACTGATATGTCAGTTCTATTGCTTTTCCGCCTGTGAACTGAGTTTTCACTATATTTCTAACCCAACTAGAAACACAGTCTTTATTTTAAAAAGTGTTATCTGAGGCAAAAGGGTGGGAAATTACAACTCTCAAACACATCAAAGGTTTGTTGCATTAGAATAGTCAAGACAGAAGATTATTTCACATGTGATTTCCTTATGCTACAGATGGTGAGTTAAATCATATACTTCACTTTGATCACTATTCATGTATACAAAAAAAAAAGAGAGGAAAAAAAAAAAAAGAATTTGGGTTTAGACAATGAACTACTCCTATATAGTATGGCTTTTGTCTTTCCCCAAAAGAGGAAGGACCAGATGTTGTGTCTCTCCCAAAAGGGCAGCATTATTATCACAGCAGCTAGAATAAATTAATGTATCTAAATGTAGTCTTAATATCTAATCCATTCTACCCTTTCCAGCAGATGTATGTAACCGAGGTAACAAATAGACTTTACATTTTTTTTCTTCCGTCTCCAGAGCAACATTTGTTTCACTAAAGGAAGTAGTTTCAAAATAGACATAAGTATTCAAATATGGAAAGCAATTAACTAGCCTGGTTTATCACCTGTCTGCAGGAACTTGTAGGGTCATTTTGAGGAATTAATTTATTTTGTCAATTCCAAAATACATTTATTTGGTTATTCTTTTCCAAAAATTATCTCGTAATAAAGTTTAGCTTGATATTTTCAAGATGAAAAATGCATGAAAAAACTCTAGGATATTTTCAGTCAAATGCACTATTTAATTTAACAAATATTCTGTTTGACCCCAAACAAAATAGTATTTTTATTTAGTTTCATTGAAAGGAAAAAAAAGTATTTTAGTTTTGCCACTAAGCTAGAAAATCCCTTGTTTTCACAGTCCTGCTAATGGTGATGGAGGAATCCCAGCTTCTGGAGACAGAGCTTTTGGCAGGATTAAAACCAAGAAATTATCCAAATACTGTGTTCTGTGAGTTTGAAACATCCTTATTCACCACATATTTGACCTATATTTTTCTGATAAAACATGAAGATTTCTCTTGAACCTTTTTTCTTGATAAAAATCCTGAAAGTGAATCACATTGTTTTTTAGAATATAAGTTTTAATATAAAGTAATACCATATTACACAATCAGTGTATACTTGTGTACAGTTATGCTACTTGCTGGTCAGAATCATATAGGCACAAAGCCCAGAGAGGACCATATAAAACCATTGCTCAGCAACACAAAGCAAAAGATAAGAGCTGTCTCCTATTTCCCAGAAAGGCTTGAATGCCCATCGGATACTTGAATAGCTCAAATTCAGTCCAGAAAAGGAAGTTTATGATCTAATTTTTACTGACAGTGCAGCTAGAAAGACAACTATCAGCTTGCATTCTATAAGCTTAAATTGGTAGTCCTTTGCCCTTTCTTAAAATGATAATTTACAGTTTTATAGTCAAAGTAACGTTGATCTTGAACAGTAATTTATTTTTTAAGGACAATTTGAGTTTTGGTCATCTCAAGTACTGCTCCTTTTAAATTTAGAGATGGGTATTATTTGGAATTTTTAAAAAAAATAGTTAGGAAAAGTAAACTATATCATCTCAGTCTTTTTAAACTGCTGCTCTCTGACTTCAGAGTACAAATTATTTGTTGTTCTTTCCTCTTTCTGTTTTCGTAAGGAGTGAAATGACACAAAGTTAGTTCTGCAAAAAAAAGTAGGAAAAAAAGCAAAAGCCAAAAAGAGAGTGTTTGAAAAACAGATAGAATTTTTAATATATTTGCATAATGACAAGATGTTGAATTTGGTCTCAGGAAGAGAAGTAAAGCTGCATTGTAATTCAGGAAATGGAATTATCTGAAATAGCACAGGAATGACAGCAAATAACGCAGAATGTTCCTGCACAAAAATCTCTTAACTTTGTAGCCAAACAAAAATATTGATGTGTACCTTTTGCCCCAGTGGGTAGGGGATCACTGGCTTGCTTCACATCTTGACAGCTTTGAGAAACAGAATCTAACTTGAATGGCTAGGGGAGTGCTTTTTTATTTTTATTTTTTCCCTGATACAGTCATCTTTCAGTTGCAGGTATAAGAATCATAAGGACTGGCAACAGTGATTTGGTGATGCACTATGTTTTACAAAAACTCAAGACCCTAAGGAGTACATCAGGATTTTTTACAGAGGAGTAAAATCAGTAACAAAACCTCAAGTCAATTAGAGATCATAGTCCAAGGGAGCTGAAGGAATGTGACTGCTGTTTACTGCTACTTAAATCGAATACTATTTTATGAAACTCTGCCTTTTTCTGGAAAACCTCTCCCTGGAAACTATTTGGCCTATGAACTTTAAAATAGTTGAGAATGTTGATGTTCAGTGCAGTGCGTAAGAACAGAAAAACTGATTAATCTGGGTAACTATGCAGCTTAAAGTTGAACAGGCTGCAGTTTGCAACTACATTGATCCCATTCCTCTATTTATCTTTGTTTCAAGCTGTCACAAAATCAAGACTGTAAGAAGAATACATACATACATACATACATACATATATATATATATATATATATAAAATAAAAATCTAAACTCTAAATGAGCTTCAGATAAGCATTGACTTTCTTGTCTGTTAGGTGGAAGCTCGGAAAAGCAAACTGCTCTTCTTTCAACTCTGGAACACAGTTGACCATAGCTACACTTTTCTGGGGTAAATGGACTATAATAGGAAGCATCGGTATAGTAGGAAGTAAATAAGGGTAGTTGCTTTTTCTAATATTCAGACAGATGGATTAAGCTAGGATTTCAATTCTGCAAAAGCAGTGATAGTATGAAGTCCTTAGAAGCAATGTCTTTGCCACCATTCTTTCTCACTTCTTTAAGTGGCCAGACAATCTTCTTTGTCCAGCACCTACAACCTGAAGCTGCTGTAAGTGGAACGACCAGAAACACTTAACCAACATCTCTGACACCTTTTGCCTTTTCTCTTATTTTTGGGATATTAAAAGAAGGAAAATGAGTGAGAGAATCCAACAAAATTAGGACTATAAGTAAGAGAGTAATAGTATCAGTAATAACAGCACCGGACGAATTATTCTGAGCGAGGTGCATAGAGAATTCAGGGGATTTGTGTGTCATAACACTTCTAGAAACAGGGTGTAAGTTTGCATAAAAGCTGCCCCAGGACTGTAACATTTGTATTGGAACACAGAAGAGATTCATAAGGTATTCTTCAGCTTTTTGTATTGGAAGGGCTGTTTTCTTAATCGGTATGTACAATTGCAAGTAATATGAATAGAAATTGTACTAGAAGAGAACAAAGCTGTTAGTGTATCCAACTTGCATAAATGTCCCATAAACTCTGTATTTCTTATAATGTACCAAAAACAGCCGCCATAGCTTAATGCATAAGATGCAAGTAATGATAGTTTTCTTTCCTTTAATTTCATTTCACTGATAGTAGTGGAAAACAAGGATCAGACAGCTTAAACATGCTACTTGGGAAATATTCAACAAAAATTGCTACTGCAGACCTTTCTTAATATTACACACATTTGTTATTTACAATTGTGGAGGATACACAGATCCAGACACAGATCATCAGATCAGTGTATCAGTAAGCAGTAAAAGGTCTTGTGCCTGTTTTTATCATCTTAGGGTACTCATAGTGATTAGTTGTATTATGAACTAGACAATCTAATTTCATAGATCTAGATTTTTCTTTCATATTGTCCAACAAATTCTAATTCAGTTTCTATGGGCTGCCAAAGGTGCAAAGATGGACTCAGAAGAATATAACAGGAGGCCTTAGTTTACTATTATTAATAGTTTAAGTTAGAATTTAATTCCAACATATACTATATCATATTATAATATAATATTAACATTCAGAACCTCTCTTTTATATAAATGTTGCTTTAAAAGCATACTGCTTTAAAATATGCACAATGTCCATATAATTCAAATAACGATTGCATCAAAAAAATAAAAATAAAATAAAAGACTTGAGCTAAAGACATGGAACTTATAAGCGAGAAGAAACTCATCCTCAGAGAATGGGGACAAAAAGAGAAACTTCACTAAAATCAGGAAGTTTTATCTTTATACAAAAGGGAACAACATTATTCATACCATTCATTCTCAATGATCGGACTGTGCTCTCACTAGTGTGAGGACTAGGTAATGTTTTTAAAGATTAGCTTATTCACATTTTATTTTTCTTACTGCAAAGATAAAAATGGTCAGAAAATATTAATTACTTTAGATTTATTACATAAAAGCATCAGCTTTAAATTACTATAAAACTTAGCTTTTTCTATGACTTACAAAAGATACAGTCTCATTGATTTCAGCCTGAGGACATTTCAGAGTAGTGAGAAGCATATAAAGAATCCATTAGGTCTAAATGTTGCTCTTTTTTTTCATATCACTGCTGGAATTCTCACAGTTTTTTTGACAGCAGTTTGCTTAAATCTCTTTCTAATTTCTCCTTTTTGACAAATAATAAGGGAAAGGGCTTAGAGGATTTGTGCCTTACCAACCAAACAATCTGTTTTCTTTTATCCTCTACAGCACATTGGGCCTTTTGATTTTTATTTTTATTCCTGAATATGCTTCAGGAGTTTCAGTTCCATCACTTCCCTTTGATAACAGGTGGAGAGATCTATCTTTTCTTGGTAGTTATTTCAGCTACAACTTTGGCTGATGATTCTGAATGGTGATTCTGTGAGAGTTCAGTGCAGATTTCTGAAGATTTCTTCCCAAGGTTTGTAGAGAACATTCAGTTCTCCATTAAGTTCAGGCTAGAATACTACTACCTTTTTATTTGCAACTTACATTTTGCTTCTACATATTGTTGTAATTTAATATTTTTGCCCTGCAGACATTGGATTATGCATTCTGCAGAGTTCATCTTCCCCACATGCTGTTGTTCTGCAAACTTCCACAAATTCATTTTCCATCTCTAATAATTGCTCACATTATATAATATTCTGACTCCACTATAGTTTTATGAGAAATTTATTGAAGTTGGAATTACTCAACAAAAAATCCTGCCACTTTTCTTTTGTCTTCTTTCTTTCTGAGGAGAAGGGGAATAAATTGAAGTCATCTCCACTTTGAGTTTTTTTTTAGTTGGTGGTGGTGATGGTTATTGAGTAATTCAGTGAGAATTATCTAACTGTTTATACCTAAATGTTAGTCATCTAAATATAAGCTAAGTATTTTAGGCTCCTTTTATAGTTAGTTGAAAGAAATAACTACTGCTAGATCAGAATTCATCTAATTTCTCTCAAATAACTAACTTAGCTGATTCATCCTGAGTAGGTGCCTATTTCTCTTCATTGACTATAAAAGGAACATAATCAATTAGCTTAGACATAGATGTTTAAAATTTCAAAGTCTAAATTAGGTAAGATTAAGACAGACCAGACTAAATGAATTTAGTCTGAAAGGTTCTATTTTCTGTTGCTTAATATGGTGCAATCTTATTCCAACATATACATATTTAAAAGAAATTATGTCATGGGAGAAAAAAGCAGAGCAGATAATTAATTATGTAGAGTATAAATACTGAATAATAAATTCTGAATGGGTTACTCATGATACATCATTGTAAGAATGGTAAATCTTGAAGTAAGGGGGAAAAAAATAGATTGTCAGAAAAATTCAGAGCTATAAAAATGTGCCTGTTTGCTAAAATAACAAAAGTTTGAAGCAGAATTGATCAAATACAGAAAGATTTTTGCTAAGTGCTGAAACAGTTGGAAAAGTATTTTTTCCTCCCAAGTCCTACTTTTAACTTCCTTTGATACAAGGTGGCACAAAGTCAAGAGAGAACTTGAAACAAGCTTCACATTAATATTTGAAAAAGGGCACCCAATGTGTTTGATGTGGCGCCCTTCATGCAAATCATGTAGTCTGAGAGAAATCCCAGTAGGAAATATGATTCTCTCTTCTTAGCGCTGCTTTTTTTTTTCTGGTTGATAATAATGAACTTTTCACACTCCCCTTGCAACCCCCCTGAGCTATACAGAAATAAAGCTATGACTTAAAATAGGTGCTGCCTATTTGGGTAAGAATTTTTGTTGCTTTTTATTGATTTTTTTGTTGTTATTGAAAGTACAACTTCAGTTTAACATAGATTTTGCACTTACTTTTCCCAGACTTCAGAATGATGAAATGAGGAAGTAAAAACAAAATATCTGCTTTCTCCAAGGATTTTTAAGTGTGGGGATATATATACATCATCAAAAATACTACGATGATATAACATTGGGAATTTATTTTCTGGGGTGTAAATATAGCTGAGAGCATAAGAGAAAGCATGTTACTCTAATGGCAATATTGCTATTCTGATGTTCACCTAATTGTGTTCACAATGGCACATTATGCTTTCCAGAATTCTCCAGACATTAGCGTTTAAAGTATAGAGGTCAAAATAATTAGAATCCACCCAAAATCCAGAACAGTGTGGGCAGCAGCACTGATTACATTCCCTCCTCTTATTCTTGTTGTGCATACATCATTCCTAAGTATAGCAACTACTGTATCTCCCACATTACACCACCCACACACTTACTAACACTTTCTGAAGGCATAGGAATCTTTCTCTACAATTAATTTTCAGAGTACATTTTGAAAGATGTCACAGATTGACTCTAGAAATTGTTGAAAGCACACCCAGAAAAAGGGTTTTTTTCAGCTGCCCAAAAAGCTCTAGAGGAAAATAAATCCTCAAAGCCCCACAATGGAAGTTTCACATTGAAAAATAAAACCAAGTGGGAAAGAAACAAATGTTAGATGATAACAATACTTTTATTGCAAGTATAATTATCATATAATGAGATATTGGCCTTTAGAATAGACCTTTGCCTGTGATGTAGATACATTCACATCAAATGAGGCTCTTTTGTTTGTTTGTTTTTTCTGACAGAAGAATTCTCCTACAAATTCACAGCTGAGCCTGCACATTCATAGGCCCTAGTGCACATGGGGGACTTTAACCACCCCAATATGTGCTAGAGGGACAGCACAGCATGACACAAGCAATCCAGGAGATTTCTGGAGTGCATTGATGACCACTTCCTAACACAGGTGACTGAGGAGCCAACAAGGAGAGGTGCTGTGCTGGACCTCATACTTACAAAAAAAGAAGAACTCATCATAAATGTGAAAGTCGGGAGCAGCCTTGGCTCCAGTGACTATATAATGACGGAGTTCAGGGTCCTGAAGTAGGGGGAATAAGGTAAAGAACAGAATCACTACCTTGAGCGTAAAGATAGCAGATTTCAGAGTGCTCAGGGATCTGCTTGGAAAAATCTCAGGAGAGATGGTCCTAGAGAGAAAAGGAGTTTATGAGAGCTGGATGATTTTCAAGGATCACCTCCTCCTCACAAATACTGAAGAGAAGTCCACCCCAAAGTGCAGACAGGCAAGCAAAGGCAGTGGGAGACCTGCACTGATCACCAAAGAGCTCTGGACTAAATAAACTTAAAAAGGAATCATACAAGACATGAAAGCAGGGATAGAAGAGCCAGAAGCAATATGGAAACACTGTCTGAGCAGGCAAGGACAGGATTAGGAAAGCTAGAGTCCATATGAGTTGAATCCAGTGAAGGATGTGGAAGGTAACAGGAAAGGCTTCTACAAGTGTCTCAGCAGCAAAAGGAAGATTAGGAAAAATGTGGCTTCAGCTGCTGAAAGGGAATAGTGACCTGGTGACAAAGGACATGAAAAAGGCCAATATAGTCAATTACTTCTTTACCTCAGTCTTCACTGGTAAATTTTTCTTTTAGGAATATCAGGTCCCTGAGACCAGTGGGAAAATTCAGAGCAAGAAAAACTTACTGTTGATGGAAGAGGGTCAGGTTAGGGAACATTCAAACAAACTGGACACAAGTCCATGGGACACAACTGGATGCACACACATGTTGACCAGTGTCATTGAGAGGCCACTCTCAATTATCCTTGAAAGGTAATGGAGATCGAGTGAGATTTATGAGGACTAAAAGGAAGTAAACTTCATCCTATCTTAAAGAAAAAAAATGATACAAACCTGGAAAGAGTGGTTGATAAACCAGATGGTTGTGTTGCTATTCAGAGAGAGACTGCTGGGTTCAGCCATTCAGAGAGGATGGAGAAATAGGCCAACAGGAATCTAATGAAGTTTGACAAAAGCAAACACCTGAGGAGGAATAACTTTATACAGCAGTACAGGCTGAGGACTGATGGGCTACAAAGCAACTTTTTAGGAATGGACTTGTTGGGCAACAAGCTGAACATGAACCATCAATGTACCCTTGCAGCAGAGAAAGACAACAGTGTCCTGGGTTGCATTACGAAGGCCATTGCCAACAGGTCAAGGGAGATGATCTGTCTCCTCCACTGAGCGCTGGTGTGAGCACATCTGGAGTGCTGTGTCCGGGTTTAGGCTCCTCAGTTCAAGAGAGATGCAGAGCGAGTCCAGTAAAGGGCCATAAATGTGATTAAGGGCAGCATCTCTCATCTGATGAGAACCTGAGAGGGACTGTTCAGCCTCGAGAAGAAAAGGCTCAGGAGAATTTTATGCATATGTATAAATAGCTGATGATGAGGCAAGAGAGATGGGTCCAGACTTTTCTCAGTGGTACCCAGTGACAGGATAAGAAGCAATGGGCACAAACTGAAACACAGCAAATTCCACTTGAACATAAGAAAACACTTCTTCACTACGAGGATGGTTGAACACTGGAACAGTTTTTCCAGAAAGTTTGTGGAGGCTCCATCCTTGGTGTTATTCAAATCCTGATTGCACATGGTCCTGGTCAACCTTCTCTAGCTGACACTGCTTGAACATAGGGTCAGAATCAAATGATCTCCAGAGGTTCTTTCCCACCTCAGAGATTCTGTGATTCTATGATTCTGTATTACTATCCATGGCACTCTTAGCTTGAGGTCTGCATTAGATTTGGCTATCCCTTTGGCCCTGGATTGGCTTGCTGAACAATTAAATCCACATTAAATTTTGTTGTGTAAATATGTCTATATTTCTTTGTCACAAAGAGAAGCAATCTGAGACATCCTTTTTACTGTGAAGTATGTGCTCCCAATTGCTTGCTTTACAACAGACAATACTCATGCATTTTCTGATCTATTATATATATTTTTTTCATGTTCCATCTAAGAAAGGAAAAAATCCTTCATCCCTTTATCTCATCGATCTAGTGAGGGATTAAGATGAGCCTGGCTGTGAGAGTTCCTCGTTTGGTCACAGTGGATGAGGGCAAAACATGTCTGGTACAGAAGAGGACAATATGGCAAAAAAGTAAATGTTTAAGTGAGTGGAACAGGAAGGGAAGTGATCAGAAAGGAAGAAAAGATAGTTAAAAAAAAAAGAGAGAAAAAAAAAAGAAAAAAAGAAAAGAAAAGGAGACCAAGAAAGGAATAAGACATTTAATTCATGATCAAAGAAAGAAGAAACAATAGAGAAAGGATCAAAGGATGGATGTGGGAGGAAAAGAAGGAATATCTCTTAGGAAAACTGGAATGGAAGGAATTAGAATTAAAAAAAAATAATAAGAGCAGATGGAACATATTAAAGCAAATAAGTTAGTGAAATTGTTCAAGTACAAACATATTTTTGCACTTGGACTTGTATTTTTGTACCAGTATGAGCAAGGGTTCCTAAACATAACAGTAAAAATCATATAATTTTGAGAAGAAAAAGAGAAAAAAGCAAATGACTAAAATCTACTTATGTGAAGAGATACATTGTGTTCAGAAAGGAACATATCCAAAAGATTAAATTGAGTGTTAATCTGGATACTTCCACTAACATAGTAGTTGTCAAATTCTACTAATTTTTGAAAAAGTATATCAGGAATATTTTGGAATAACATGCAAAATTTTATAAAATATTTATATTGCTGAGAGTTGAAAATAATCCTTTAATCTACAATTTTAAAAATCTCTTTTGAAAATAATTTTACAAAAATATTTGGTTAAAATTTGCCATGTTTTCTCTTTCTTTTGTCTCTCTTCTTTGCTAATGCCTCTTCACCCGTGAAATTATGGAGTAAAACCAGAAGAAAAAAAATAGAAAAAGAAGAAAAATAAAAATATAAAAAGACTTCAAAATTCTTAAAATCTTTTTACTTAAAAATGGACCAAAATGTAGACTTTTTTCCACTAGTTCCTCTAAATATATTACATTTTTTAATGTTTCACACACACACACAAAAAAGGATATTTAAGATATTTACTGTGATCTTATCTAACTTTAAAATTACAAAACTCATGAATGCATTGAAGTAGAGTGTAATGAAGAAAAAGTTAAGGCTAAAATGTAGCAATATCAGTGATCTTGTTAATTTATTTCAGCTACATCATGCTCTGTTAGTTATGTGTTCTTGTGAATGAGAATACAAAATCTGATCATGTTCTCCAGGTGATAGTCCTCACCGATTCTGCTATCAATTTCTTTCTCATACTTGATTGTCAATGAAATATTTAAATTACTCTTAAAGAAAGTATTATAGCAATTATTATCTAAAATGATAATAACCATAATATCAATGTTTTATATATCAAAGTACAGCTTTTTTAAGTAGGCATCATTTTTCTTATTATCAAAATATCATATGAATTGATTTCTGACTTTAGAATATGTATAAAGCTGTATAAGAGGATATGCCAATTAATAATGGTTATTAATGGTAAAATATTCACTGTTGGATACACAATAAAAGATCCTGATATGCATTTTACTTGCAGTTCATTCAACTAGATTATTACTTCATGATAAACTTCAAACTTTCTGTTAATTTCATACTTATATTTAACAGAATATAAATATATTCTATTTTCTTTTCTTTTGTTCTCTCATATATATATAATAAGCTTAATATTGATTTATAAAATCAATAAAGCAAATTAATAAATGAAAAATCACTATGAAATATTGCTGTATAAACACAATTACTCTTTGTTCTCACACCTACTAGGAGTATTTAATTTATATTAGATTATAAAAGTCAAAGAATTCCTAATATATTATGACAAACCTTACACTGCATTCTGTTGCAACACTAACAGCAAATCAGGAAGTGAAGTTTAGTTCTCTGCTGATAGAAAACAAATAAGCATGAAAATGTTATTAAAAAGAAGAATGAGATCTTGGCCCCACCAAAATCAATTGCTATGATTTTACCCATTTTTTAAATTTCTGACGTATTTCAGATAGCCAATCTTTCTTTTCTTGAAAGATCCATTTCAGTGGCCTTTGGCTTTTGTTACTGAAGCACAGATTCAGGACACAGTTAACTACAAGAGACTTGGACATCAGAAACTTAATTTTCCATTAAGAGAGTATTAAGGGCTGGCTGAAGTGTAACTTTGTAGAGGAAAGAACCTCAGAGAGTTTTTGTTGTTGCTGTTGTTGAGGAACGTTACTTCTCTTCTTCCCATTTTCTTTTTTTTAGTGCCTGACTCTGGTTCTTCCTTTGGTCTACTGATAGAGCTTTGGATTTCAAGGAGCTTTCCTCATGCTGAAATAATGCCCCTGTGATTCACATTTTTAAATGCACCTTTGCTGAAACTTTTTTTTAACATTAACATTATACTTCTGAAACCCAGTGACTTTAACTGCCCGTAGGAAGTGTTCAGTACATATACATATTGTGTAAGTTTGGGAAAATTAGAATACTCTCATCCAAAAAGGAAAATTAGTCCCATAGAATTTTCTCTTTTTCAGAGGAATTCCACTCATGTCATATTTCATTATTAGAGAGAGAGAGAAAATAAGTATTTCAAATCAATTACACTTATTTTTCATAAAATTATTTTACAGATATGTAAGTATGTCTGAAATATGGTCAGTGAATGTTCCTGCTTCCTACTTTGCACACAGTTACTGTACCAGACCTCTGCTATATTTTTAATTTTCCTCTATTAATACATCTAATTAACCAAAGCAGCATGAACTGAGTATTACAATTAAAAATAAAATTTTAAAATTTCTTTTGACAAACTAGAGATTAACTTGTCCTTTTCCTGATTATTTGTACTAACAAGGATTGAGCACATGAAGGTACACACAGAGCGAAAACAGAAAAATCAGGGGCGTGACTGAACGAAATATTCTCATGAAATCTCAGTCTGGAGAGGTGATGGGGAAAAAAAAGTGAAAAGATGATTCTGTCATTTACTCAACTGTAGAATCAAAATAACTGTCAAAAACACCTACATCGACTAAATGATGCGTAGTGAATCTTAGCTTTAATCTGAGTTGATTTGTACAGGCAGCTCATAGCTGGGGACTGTTGTTGAGACTGAAGTACAAGGACATGAATTCTCCTTGTTCTGTACAGTTTGAACAAGTAATAAAAGCACACATAGAAAGTGGAATTTTTAATGGAATAAAATGAATAGTAACAGAAATCACATTTTGAAAAAAGTTTCTGAACAACTCGTTTTTGAAAAGAATTTAGCTGAACATTGCTAAAGACCCAGGATTTCAAGAATGCTAATGAATTTGGGGCATTTTCTCGCAAAAAAAAAAAAAAAAAAAAAAAAGTATGCTCTTACTCATTTTGTTTCTCTCTCCTTTTTGTCTTCTCTGACTTAGGTGAGCTCCTGAAAAGGCCATAGAAGCATTTTTCATGTGGTCTGGAATGGAGCATATATTTTCAAAGGAGGACAAATTAGATTGCTAGGAGATGTCTTATCAAGACATCTCTTGACCAAAAGCTTTTATTTATTTAAAAATATATGTTCAGAATTAAAAAATGCTTGAAGTGAATAAAGAAACAATGCCTGTACTTTGGGAAAAAGAGGAAAAAGTATGAATGGATAGATTAAATTAATTTTAAATTATTGGAAACATGAAAGCAGATGTTCAAGCAGTAAGGCTTGGCATACTCACATTTTAGGCATGCCAGCATAAATCATCTACTTTATATTTTGCGGAAAAATCATGGAAAAGTTGTTTGCGATACCTCTGTGGTACAGATTAGTCAAGAACAGGAAAGAACATGAGCATATGCCTAGTCAGAGAAGATTTCTTATTTTGGGCCATAGTGAACAGATTCCACTGTGATTTCTTGCTGGAATGCTGTATATTGAAATTTTGGGGATTTTTTTCCTCTCTTTTTCTTCTCTCTCCCCACCCTGAGCCTTGATATTTTATTCATATCCAAAGGAAAAAAAAAATAAAGTGCTTCAAACAAATTCTCTTGCTGTCAGTGAGGGCCAGGTGCAAAAAAAGGCATAAATGACTGTGAGTTATATATTGCAGTATCCATGGCTCACATGTTCTCCTTACACTTTTCCCTGCCCTGGTTTAAAACTAAAGATAAGCATTTAGATTCCCATATCTCAGAAGAGCACCTTGAGAACTACAGCATAGGCTAAGCCATCTGCAACTGTGTCTACATCTTTTCTTCTGTAGCTGGCCCATTTCAAAACAAGAAAGTAATACTCATCCCACACGGAAAGCAAACAGGTCTCCATTGCGTACCGTTGAGCTTGCTCAGGAAAAAAAGAGGATGCCATTCTTAGTTTTCATCACTATTATCACACCTTAGATTAAAAGCGATTGAATAAAATAACATTAAAATAAAAAGAATCAAGAATGGCCCTGAGAGCAGAAAATGGAATGGAATGTGCAAAGAGCACAATAGTGCTACAATAAACTGTAATAAAAACATGTTTTATGGAGTAGCTACTGCCCGATTAACCCCACATCTACCAACCGTATTGTAAATCAGCTCTGAGGATTAATCACTTGTGCGTGTGTGTGTGTCTGTGTGTGTGTGGCATGCACACATGTGTTGGAGCTTTGTGGATCAGGGCATGCTTCAGAAGATCCACTCTTCTTTCCCGTTTGGAATACTAATATCTGTACTTCTTTTCCCGCCCCTTCACACCGCCTCCATATTTTGCAGCAAAAAAAGAAGCATCTGGCCCAGAGTAACTAAATCGTATGGTATGTCAGGGAGTTCTGCCAGCCTTGGCAAAAGGAGTCACATAGCTCCAGCTGGTTGCAATGGCTTTCCCTGTCCAAGAGATATTTATCAGATAAAAATAAAAGGATTGATTGCAAACCCTAAATAAACTTAAATAACAGTAACAAAATGTATGACCATGAAACAAGGTTTCAGCAAAATGCTTCTGTTTTTCATCTGGAGGGGGGAGAAAGAAAGGGGGGGGGAGGGAGGAAGGAGTCTGTTTCCATGCCTTCTTTGTAAGAAATGATAGCAGAAATTTCCAAGAATATAAACTTTCTTCATCTCAGAGGATATCTGCAGTATTTTAGGCCTTTTGTCTCTGAAGCTGATTAACTGGGAAATTTTGGGGGGGGGGAGGGCAAGTAAGTGCAGAGGAATATGTATTGACATATAAATTCCCAGGTTTCTTTCCTTTTTCCCTTCTTTAGACACATTTTAAAAGAAGACCAACAGTATGTTATCTCAAGAATGGCTTGAAGCCAAAGAGCTCATGTAATAGTGTTCTTGTCTAATGCACCTCGCACAGACACAAAAAGCAGCAAAATATTACTTTCACTGAATCAAACCCCGAGATGATACTTTCCATTTTTCAGTGGTTATGTTAATCAAATTTAAGGATCTTTTTATCCTTTCTTCATTTCTTTTCATTGACAGTGATTGAGATAAACACCAAAAACGTTCTTTTGTCTTTCACTGGCAGAATTTTCACCAGAAGTGGTGAAAAAGGGACAGCACTTTGCAGGATTTTTGTTTTGTAAATTTTGTTTTTCTTCAAAATATACATTTTTCTAAAGCTTAGAGCCAAAATGTCTGACTATCAATTCTTCCTTCTCACTGTAAGTCAGTGAAGACACCTATGCGCTGTGCATCCCAGTCCAGCAGTGTCCAACGGCAGTGTCCAACCCACCCTGAGACTGGGGCTGCCCTGGCTGCCCCAGCGACCTGCTGCCTCGGGGCGAGAGGATGGGTCCAGGTTGCCAGGACTGGCCCTGCTCCACTGACAGCGACCGGCCCCAGGAGCCCCCTGACCGTAGTATCCTGGTAAGCAGGTTTAAATATGCTCTAAAGTTCTTCATATTAACATTTAAAAAATACTATTTGGGCATATATCAGATCCAAAGACAACTGAATGTAAGTACCTGAGGCTCGCCTTTATAATAGAGCATTCTATATCTAAAATTAACGATTTGCATTTTTGAAGAATATTTATGCACATACTTCTTTATATTATCAGAATCTCAGATGGTGTGCCTTATTTACTAGGTACCCCAGTACAGATAACATCAATCTTTTGTATAATCCAAAGCCAGTCTCTGAAGTGAAAGATTGCTTTTGTTCCCTCTGTATGTGGCTTCGAGGCACCAAATCTCTGCTTTCTGTTATCATTGTCAGCAACTTTCCTCCTTTAAAACAGTGAAGGGTCACTAATAGTGAAATAATGTACTCTGAGAGGAAACGACCATTATGGCGCAAAAGTGGCCAAAACATCCATATAGCAGGGGTCTTTAGCTGGGCAGCAAAGCCTGAAAAATAAGACATAATGGAAACTACGGAAGAGTATCATTAAGGCATCAGGAAATGACCTGACTCAATGATGGGCTACAGTGTACTCTGATCTCTCCAGTCCTTATCACACCAGTTGGAAAAGACGTACTGGATCTTCCTAAGTGTATCTTAGCTTTGAAAATTTCCACAGTAGGTTTAAAAGCAAGGCAAAACTGCAAATCTCATGAAGTTATTGCACTTTAGAAAGATATTTGCAAAGGATATCTGGCCTGTTAGTGCTGAATTCAGTATAACCGATCCAAGTTCAGTGGTCAGCAATCAAAATATGTTCATTATATTTAATATGTGACATACTTTGCTATGGACTATTTTGGAAAACTGTGATTTTTGACAGGTCATGGGTATAATATTGAATATGAAAAGACATTCATATGTATTTCCCAAGTAGTTATGGTAAGTAAAAAGACAACTGACCCCTTGGAAGACTTAAGGAAGGAAATGAAAGGTGGTACGGTCAATTTGAATGAGGCTATTAATTGGTGATACTATTAATCGGACACTACACTCAGTTCTAGGGCCTACAAGTTACAAAGATGTTAGTATTTTGAAAAGGATTTTCACTCTGTATAAAATATTTTAAGGTCTGGAATCTGTTTTTCATCCAAAAGAAGAAATGACTTGATCACTGTCCATAAATACTTCCAGGAGGCTCAGAAATTAGATAAAGGTGCTATTTAAAGTAGCAAACAGGCATATAATAAACTCTAATGACTGGAAGCCCATAACTTTCACATACACATTTTTAATTTTGAGGTCAATTAAGAGTTGGCACAATTTCTGGAGGTTGTAACTATCCAATGTGCTAAACATTATATTAAGACAGAGCGTCTTTCTAAGAGTTTTATCTAGCCCAGCAAGAGGTCATGATCTTGAATCAGGGATCAGCTGGTAAAATTACGTGAATTGTGTTTTATGGACAGCTGGTCATAATAATCCCTCTTGGCCTTAAAAATCTATCAGGAAATCTCTCAGCTACACAGAAGATGAAGACCTGTCTTAGTGAATATTGGTGTAAATATCAACTATAATTAGTTATAGTCAGAAATAATTAGCAACAGTCAGAAATTTAGTGTGGGGGTTATTCTAGTAATGAATTAACACTAATAAAGTCCTAATAATTGATTTACTATGAAACTTCAGTCTCCTAAATTATAAGAAAATGATTAAGAAAATGTTCTTTTATAATAGCTCTGCTACATCTTTAAAGGTTGAAAATCTCTTTTTAGTATGTGTGTCCTGTCTTCATGTATTGTTGGAGATTGCTAAGTATACTGTTAATTTTATCTAAACAGTAATAAGAAAATAATTTTTATTTTATTCTGCTATATTGGCAATACTATTCAAATGGTTATTTTAATACTTGATTATGCCAATTCGGATCATGAGTAGAAAATACAGGTAGAGAAAAAAATTATAGAAAAATTATATATATTTATTCCGAACCTCAGAAACTTCTTTCATCTGTTCTGTTGCTGATGTTCTCCATAATGATTTAGTGAAGACTAGTAATAGTTCTAACAGCAGCTTATTATCTTTTCAGTTGCTGAGACCTTCTCAGGATTATGATTTTTTTCTCACATAAATCATTAAAAAACTCTGAAAATGCAGTCTACAACCAATGCATCATAATATTATTCCAATAAGCAGACTAATGTTGGCATTGCACCTGATCAGGCGTGGTGCAGAGTGTGATCAAAACAGACAGGGTCAAAATCCATAGCGGGTAAAAGTGCATAGCATTTCAAAGGAATTACTGCGCTCTTTGCAGAACTGCGCTGTTCTAATTGTCCTTTCAGGGCAGAGAACCTGTAATTTGTTTGGCACAGATCTTTCACTGTGCATCGTTGGGAACACTTAGAGTAAACTATGATATAAATCAATAAAAAGGTAATCATGTTATTTAGAGGGCAATTTTTGCGTTTGAGTGTTTCCTTAACAAATAACCGTAAGTATAATAGTATGAAAGAGCGCAGAAACAATTACGTCAGCCAGCGGAAAACATCAAGCCGTGAATAACAGCGCACGATACGGCAAGGACCAAGCTCATCCAAATTAAAGCACAATCATGAGAAGAAGAAAAAAATGTTACAATGCAGACCACATGACAAGGAATTAAACCAACTTGAGGCTCAACATGTTATTTAAAAGCCACCACTTTGCCTTTGCTTTGGCAGAGCCCTATTTTCTTGGCATTTTATGCCATTTTTGAGGTCAAAAGGTGCTCATGTGAAAAAAATGGGACAAGCAGTAATGAGATAGCCTAATTCTGTGACTGTACCAGCAAGCCAGGACTGCATACATTGCCATTAGTTTTATTCTCTCATTTTCATTACTGTGCAAATGATTTCCCTCTTTGCCCTTCATATTTCCCATGCTCATGAACTGTATTTTCAAAATGCTAACAGTAAATATGCCCTGAACAGCATTTATGTTAGAAGAAAATACAAGTTAATAAATCATCTATAAAATGTAATTTCGAAGAGGTAGCTTAGGTAACTGGCAGTATGGTAAACGGTAGATAAATTCACATTTACACACAGCCACCAGAAAACAGAAAGAGACCCTGCGTTTCTGTAACAGTTGATCTGGGGGCTGTGGAGGGGGAAGGGGGGCAAGGAAAAGAAGGCTTTTCAGGGGAAACCTAATAGTTAAAATAGCAACAGACTTCCAAATTCTTTCAGGTACCAGCAGCAAATGATGTATTGATTTTGCTGTTAAACTGCACAGCTGTAACCAACACATTAGACATGGAAGATAAAAGCAATGACTAAAAGCACCTTATTTCATCTGTCACACCTGAGGCTCTGCCTTCTTTAGACCTTTAGTGTATTAGCACAGAAAATCAATTAGGTAAAGAGCTAAACAAATGAAGAGAAAATAAAAAAAAAAAGGCCTCATTCACAAAGAGTCAGGAATGTCAGCAAGCCCTAGAGACTTCAGCAAAGTGTGAGATATCTCCAGATAAACCACAACAACTTTTCTGAACTTTCTTAAAAAGTGATTAAGTACTGCTCGGATACACAAATAAGCATCTACTACTGCGGGTCTAGTAGGTGACTAGTATCCACAAACACAGGACCTCTTTTTACTGAAAAGAAGATGTGGGAATTTATTTCCTAGTTTCTGTTATTTTGGATGTCTGTAATTATCACTCTCTTGATTCAGCTCGGTGTTGAATGATGGACCAGTTAAATTCGGAAATCAGTATCCTCTGAGTAATACCAAGCAACATAGTATTGACACTTGATTAGGATCAGGGATATTTTATTGAAGTCTAATGCTATGTGTGATAAACTATTGTGTATTATACACTATTTTAATGAAAGAAAGGCAAACATTTTTAAAGGAAGTAGCATGTCTTTCAGTTTTCAACACATATTTTGCATTCAGAGGGTAGAGAAGGTCAGAAACATTTCATTAATTAGTTCATAGTGAATGGTCCACAGTGATTATACTGGAGATATGGGATTGGGATTTATCAGTGAAACAAGACTCAGAAGATCTGGGTTCAGTTGTGAAAAAACAAGCAAATGTGCACTTTGCTTTAATTTCTTATTGATAAAATGGAAGAATTTGTCCTTTACTTCTACTTTCCTCTGTCCACTGATATTGTAATCTCTCTGAAGATAATTTTATATTAAGGATTTATTCACTGCCAGTAGCTGGTAAAACTGATTTGAGATTTAGGTTGGATGGTCTTAAATAAATAAATACAAAAAGGGTGGTGTGTTATTCTGTCTCTGCTCTAGAATTTTTTTTCCTATACATACATAGCTGTATGTCTCCAAGGTAATCTTTGGAAAGATGTGTGTATCTGTTCATCTGTGACAGCTGAAACGAAATATAACTTTGGTGGGGGAAAAAAAAATCTTTTTGCAAAGATTCTTTTAAAAAAAATCTGAAAACTAAAAACCCCAAATTCCATATCTTCACATCTTCACTGCCACCTAGTGATGAGTCTTTTTTTTTTTTTTTTTTTTTAACCTACCACCTCTTTTCCCCCTGCAACCTGAAAGGAAACAGTCCTTTTGCCTAACCGCAGTAATATCAGGAAACATTTGGCTTCCACCTTGGATAGCAGTTTTGTAAGGTGGCTGTGAATACTCAAACGGTCTGTTATTACATAACATTACTCCAAACAGTTTCCAGCTTCTGCAGAGTAAAAAAGTACCAGCTCAGGCTGCTCTGTCAGTCTGAAAAACTCCATTTCTTAAAAATTATTTTCTATACTTCTTCAATGATTTCAAAAGAGACAAGAGAGACTTTTTAATTTTACAAACCTGAAATGAATTAGTACAGCTTGAACAGACAAGCAACACGGTTACAGAATTCTAGGAAGATTTAGAAATATGTTGCCCAGAAAAGCCATACTATTTTCATTCATTCTTTCACTTATTTTTGGAGAGAGAGAGAAAAAGTCCTTCCTCTTATGAAAAAAATAATACAAGATGGCACTAATTTTGGAAATAAGCACCTCATACAACTTTGCATCTGGATTCCACTCTTTCTTTTTTCTTGCTTCTTTCTTTTTTTGACTGTGCATCTGGCAAACAACACAATTTTCTTCTTCTCCAAGGGCCTGATTCAGTACAGAACTGTAACAATGAGGCTTGGTGACATACAGTCATGTAGGTCTCAGTTATAACCCAGCAGCACAGAAAATCTCTGATGCTTATTTGCTTTGTATAAGGACATGTGGACATGATAAACATATAGATACACATATAATTTGAAAACAGGTTCCCTGAAAACAGGTTGAAAACTATTCTGTGCCCTCTTAAACAGCCCCTTCGGGAAGAAAAGAGTTGAAGAGCCATTGTTGAAAAATACTATGATGTGGCACAAGAGGTGGAAAATAGCCTTTAGAAACTGAAGTATTGTAGTTATACGCTGCAGAGGGTATTCTGAAAGAGCATTGCAAAAAGCAAAGAATGGATGACAAGTCTGGGTGTCTCAGAAATTATGCTCTAATGGGTGTCAGTTGGCAGCAGACACCTGTCCTTTAAAAACTTCGAGTTCGTTTCCTACCACCATTCTGCTCTCGGCTGAATTTCTTAATCCTTGTTTCTCTGCAGTTCTTTTACTATAAAGTAGGACCTCTTTTATCTCTGTAATTTGAACACGCACACATACCCATACGCACACGAAACCAAGGTAGACTCCTGACTATGCTAAAGTCAATGGCATTTTGTGATTGATTTCAGCAGAGACAGGATCCTGCCCCAGGATTTCGTGAAAGGATTTTCTCGCTGTTCCAAGGCTAACTATATTTGCCGAGCCAGGCACTGCGCACAAACACAATCAAATATCAGAGGCTGGAAATCTCTAGGCAAGCGCATGAATAAAACAATGAAGCCAAGTAGCTTGGGCGTGATTAGAAGGAGGAAGGGCATCTCCCAAGCTGTCGAATTGACCATTAGTGTCAGGGTGGCTTTTAAGTTTAGAGTAATTCTTCCTGTCTTTGCACCACTTGAGGTGTTCACTCAGTGTTTGCCTGTATTATTAAAGGATTGAACTCTGTCAGAGGGCAAAAGCAAATTACCTGCAGGGAGTCAAGAGGCCAGATGAGATGTACCTTCACTATGTTCTTTCCTTTAGTACCCAGTGGTAAAAGGCTACAAGGCTGCTTTTATGTAGATGTCACATCATTCACTGACTGGAACACCCAGCTGTGATAATAGCATAGGAATAGGGGGTGGACAACCATTACTAATTCCTCCCTTATCCAACTTTGCTATTTGAATTACTTGCTAAATTGCCATCCTCAGATCTTAATTTTTCTGGTCTGCAGGTTCATGAAGTCTATTTTTTAGCTCTTTGTTTAATCGTATATGCAATTATTTAATGTTATCAGTGAGTACCCATTTTTCATCAGGATTTTTTTTTAATATATTTCTTTAAATATATGCCTTTTGAAATGTTTGATAGTCACTATTGCATATTCACAGAGCAAACAACATTGAAAACGCTGTTTAGGGATTTCTTCTCCATCGGAAAGAAATTCAAATTTATCCTCCAAAACCATTTAGACAAAACTCACCCCAACTTGCCAACCCAATAAATGGTTGGATCATCTTTTTGATGATTAAAAAAAGTATTAAAAAATAGTTTTTAAAATATAGGGAAGAAAATATGGAAGAAAGATTGGGTTAGGACAAGACATGTACATTTGTAGTGACTCAAAAAAATCTCTGCTAAATTCTCATAATTATTTTGATTATAAAGATGTTAAATCAAAATTTCTTAACAATTTTTAGATAAATTTTATTTTTATTGCTTGAAAAAATTAGTTTTATTATTCTACATGAATTTTAATATTGAATATACAAAATATACAAAACATCTTTATCTGTTAAGAAAGTAAAAAAATAATCATTTTATATTAATCTATCATTATTCTTTCATATCATTTTGCAACTGCAAATACACTCTTAAGACACTCTATTGCTCCCAGCTCTACATGTCCATTGAGCATCAAGTTACTAGGTGCAGGAGAGAGGGCTAGGTGCGCTGCGGTCCTCCACAGGCACTGCCTGCACACTCCAGCATCATCCTAACTTTATATATTGCTCATTCAGATTACAACTGCATTGCCTCTGACAATAGGCATGCCTAGCAAAATATCAGAAATATCAGAACAATTTTAATTGAATACAATAACTGATTTTCATGTTTATAGCTCATGTGCCTGTTGATAAAAGCAAAACAAAAATCCTGTAATTCTATTTTTGTTTTCTAGTCCATTTTTCCTCTCTGTCCCAATGCATCTGAGATCTCATAGCCTCTTTCTTATCTTCCAGTGTATCTCTTGCCTCTGAATTTCCACCTCTGCAGCAGCCTTTACACTTCACAACTGTTTCAAATTTCCCTTTCATCCACCTCTGAGTACTGCCTAGCTCAGATTTAAAGCTAATCAAAGGCCTATTTTCAAGTATGACTGCTGTTAAAGGAAGCTGAGTTTTGGCATGGGTTATATGGTATCAGTCTAAACGTTCAGCTATTTGCCATTGTATCCAGGTTGTATCGGGAGTATTCCAGATGATTCAAAGGAACCTTCAAATCTATTTATGTTCACATACTCTCAGTAGCAGAAATTTTACCTTCAAATTCATGGGGTATACCGTAAGGAAAAGACTTATGGTAATAAGACAATACTTTAAGGCCTCAGTCATTTAAATTGAGGAAGACCTCATAAACTGATGACATCTCAATGTAAAGCTATTCTGATTTCAAGAGTCAGAACTGAACCACAAACAGGATGACGACACCACTTCTAGACTAATATATGCTAAATTTTGTGTTTGAGCCAACATAGTCCTTTTCCACTTTCATTTCTGATACTGATAGTATTCCAATATGTAGTTCATTTCTATCAGTTACAATGATTTAGGAGCTGCTGCACAACAGTTTTCAGTGTCAATAACATGATCCCTGGCATCACTTCCGCAGAATATGATTAATTGTTCTGCATCTGTTGGATTAGTACTTGGGAGGTAGAGATAATACATTTCTTTCACCCCATCCTGCCATACCATAATGTTCAGCAGTGGGAAGACAACATCTGCCCTTCCATATGTTGGCATGTACAGATTATATGGGTAGTTTATGGCACCAGAAGACCATTAAGTCTGCTAGAAACAAGACTTTATGCGGGGAATAGTCTCCCTGTGGGACTCTGAGGAACAGTTAGTTCTTAGCTGGCTTTGGCAAAGATCTGAATTGCTTCCAGTAGATCTGGAGTATGTCTTTTCAGTCAAATCACCTGGCATTGGCACTAGCAAAAGGTTACCGGAGTTTAATTCTTTCCAGTTATGTCCTCTCTTCATCCAACTCCTTATCAGAGGTCACTGAAACTTGGGACTCCTTAAGGCTCTTTCAAAGATGAGCACGGAGAAACAATTCAGCCTGAGCTGTCTTTGCATCCCCAAGGAGCTCTATGAAATTCTTTGGAGGTAAGCTGAAGAGCAGGTGGAAGGATGTGATTTTACTTTTATTTCACTTATTTTATTTTACTTCATTTCACTGGTGAGGAAGTTGTTCAGTCTGATTGTGCTGCTTAATCACTATGAAGGATCTTTCTGGGATACACAGAATCTTAGCTGAGATCTTTATCTTTCATTAAGCTGAAATTTTATGATGCTAAGCATTATTTTGGACTCACACTTTTACCTAAATTAAGCCTGAAAATAGGACGCTATCTGTTGTAATTTGATAATTTTGTATCTCAGCTTTGTACACAAGTGAAAAAAACAGATTCAAATAGAAGTAGGTGTAACCATTAAATTTGGCATTTTCCAGGCATCTTCCACCATCCTACACTAAAGCTGAGCTTAAGTTTACTCTACAGAGGTATTCCTATAGTCCAAACAGTTATGATTAACATAACTTTAAAGTAGTGGGTATGGTAATGACAACAGTATAGAATAGCAAGGAGCAAGTGACTTATGTCTCTAAAAATGTCAGTCAGATATTTTATAATACAAATCAGACTGAGCCTTCAGCTGAGGTCATGTTTCATATGAGTTCTGATGTTTCATTATAGTCCATTAGAGAAGTGTTTTTCATCTCTGTCATATAAAGTTAAATTGCTTTACTTAAAAAGATCTCCAGTGATGAGAATTCAGAAGGATATCTATAGTAAAGTATAACTAAAGAAAAAAATCAGAAGTATAATATGGCTAGTTCAGACTGACTAAATCTTACAATAAGATATTGAAAATGAGTGGACAATATTAGATCAAATCTTTGAAAACAGAAGCTTATATAATGGTAAGATTGAAATTTAAATTATTATAAGTTATTTCTTTGAATCTCGATCCAGCTAAACTGAATGCATAGAAGGGCACTTAATTAAATTAAATTAGTCGTACCTCAGATGGAAAGTCTGAAGCATCAGCATGATTGCCACTATAAAAGTAGTACCATGGAGTCACCCTGAGCAGTGGCCAACACAGAAACACATTATAGTGAAATTAAAGTAAATTAATTCGTCACCAACAGGCCAACAGGCTTGGTTAATCTGGTAGCCATGTGAGAGTATTAAGGCCATTTGGATCACTAACATTGACATATTAGTCATATCAGTCAGACCCAGCTCTCTTACCTAGGCTTCTGCTCGTAGAGTGTCAGGGCACGCAGTCATCTTCACTTTACAGATGTTGCTGAAACCTAGGTTGTAACCTTTCTGAAGAAGCACCAGTCTTTTTTTACACGGTACCTACAATCTGCTTATTACAATGCATTTTTTTTCAATCTCTGTTCAAGGCTCATAGGTTGATTATGGAGACCATTTTAAACAGCAGTCAGTTTAAATCTACTTCACCTCTGTAGCTATTCAAACTGCTATTACGATGGTGTGATCCTCTCACCTTTCAGAATATGTATTTTCAATCTTTGTTCCTGACCCAATGTGGCTACAGTTCTCTGAAATATCCTCATAAAACTTCCTGATAATGTCATATTTTCTGGCTACTCAGAATTTTCTTCTCATTTTCCATGACTAAATTGTTCTTGATGTTGTTTTTTAAATACACATTTATAAATATATACGTGTATGTGTGTGAGTTTGCAAAAATCATTTCTATTTCGAACTCTGCAGACTTTGCAATTTTCTTCAGCAAAAATATTGCTTATGAAAACCATCTGAGCAGTGCTGACTTGTAAAGAAAGAGCTTGCAAGGGTAGAATGCTATTTTCCCCTTCTCTTTTATACTTTCAACATACACCAATAGTCAGAGGTTAGATATGGAGATGGCTGAATTTAGAGATACTTGCATTCTCTTAGCACCTTAGCACCTGCTATAGGAGATCTATAACCTGCCCCAACCAATCAACAAGAGAATGTAGCTTTAAAATAGGATTTAGGAACAGAATAAGAAGGGCAGGGAAGAGAAAGACCTATTGATCATTGGGTTTGGTTCCTTTTTTATAAACCCAACAAAGCCAAAGAAAATGTAACTACTAGCCTGTAGACTACATGCTGGGAGCAATTCATTGAACTTAATCGATTTTTTGGAGATAACCCCTAAGAACTCCGCCCCCTGTTCCCACATACTATTATTTACACTTCTTCCTTTGCAGTGTGTCAACCACACTCTAGGCACTGCAAAATGATAAATTTAAATGATTTTAAATCAGGAGGATTTTCATATGATCTAATTTTAACATGTTACCTTTAATATGTTGTCAGTCATTTCATTTTACAAAGTTGCCTATATTTAGTTGTTGTCATTTGGTTAATATTGTAAATTCCATAAGGCAAAACAAAAACTTTTTTGTTCTGCTCCAAGACAAAGACTCTTAGGCACTACTGAAATACAGCTAATGATTATTTCAAAACACAGAGAAAAAAACCTTATGATCCATTTCTATTATCTCTCTTTTTCTTCAGCTTCCTATCCATTGGTTATTTTTGTGCCTTTCTGTATTAAAGAATCTTCCTATATCTAGTATCCAGCCTTACCCTAAAGACACTTACACACTCTAATTAATCTCTCTTTGGAAAACCTAAACCTATTGAGTTTTTGAATGTCTTTTAGTATAAAGGAATTTTTTTCTAGCACTTGAACTATTTCTGCAGTCTTTTCTTTTCTGACTCCAGTTTCCAAGTTTAGACAGTAGAACTACATTCAACATTTTGTATCAGTGTCATCAGCGCAGTGTAAGAGTGAACTCAATATCTCACTCTCAGTCTTTGGTTTCTACCTTCAACAATTGATTAAGCCATTTTTGCCTCTGCATTTGAACAATGGCACATGTTGAATTGCTTATACAAAAGTTGCCTCTGTCTGCAGGTCTGCATATGCTATTGTTATGATCTTATATTTAGCTATATGAAAATATTTTGAACATAGATCCAGTTTACCAAGAAAACCAATTTCTATGTTTTATTACTGCCTAGTTTCCAGCATTTTCTGCATTGATGATCTCTCACAAATTTAAACTGAAATTATTTTATCTTTCCAGACAGTTGTACCAGCACCTCCGAATATCAACAATTTCATGATGTCCCTGTTGCGTGTTGATTTCCCACTGCCACTAATTTTAGCGACAAAGCTAAAGTCATGGTCCTGATGCAATTAATGAATACGTTTTGAATATTGTCTAGTGCCTCTTTTAAATCTTAATTTTACGTTTGAATAACAGAAATGCTTTATAACAGTCTAAGAATTTTATGTGCTCCTCTGCTTTACATCAACAAATCATTTCATTTCATGAAAAAAAAAGGAAAGGGCAGCCTGAAGATTATTGCTGATTCATTTTTGCAACAGAGTTTTTTAAAGGAAGGTGCCATGAGTGAGGGCAAAGGGCCTTATTAGATAAGCACTGACACTTGGGCCTCTTTCATGTAGGTTGATCTTGGTATAGATTGTCAAAAGTGCTAAAGGGAGCATGCCAGAAGAAAGTGTATAGCACTAAAGGCCTTGTGGTTTGAGTAATCCAAAGCATAGGCAAGGCGGAAAGATTCAGTCCTAATGATGTCAGGGACACTTCTGCTGCGCAAAGTCACCGTCTAAAAATGACCAGCTGGGTTTTTGGGTCTTAGCTGATACTGTTAGTCTTAGAAAATAATTTTTACAGGTTTATTTGTTTATTGGAATAGAAATATTAATTCTGAAAGATATTTCTTACTTCATTTTTCCCATAAAAAAAAAGAATGCAGTTGTTTACATGTACTAAAAATAATATGCTAACTGACCAGTCATAAAAAGGTATTTTGAAACGAATGATTTGAATGATTTTTTTTTACATCAAAAGAATGGAAAAATAGAAGTTTTCCTATTATTATTATTATTATTTCTGCATACAGTACACAGGCCAGAAAGTGTCTATTTTTCTCAGTAGGAATAGAAAAAGTAATTTTTCTTTCTTTAATAGACAGACTGAATTAAGAGTGCCCTCCATTGCTGGTGAAGTCAGTCATTTAGCAGTGTGTGGCCACCAAAATCAGAACAATGCTTTCAAGAAGAGTTGAAAGAGCCCTAGTGCTACTGCTGCACTGTTAGCCACTAAACTATTTTTAAATGAACTTGACATTTTCAAAGTCACTGTTAATAAATGCAAACAATCACTTCATTTACAGCTTTTTGCTACACAAATCGTCACTGAAATTTTCTTTCCCAGCACAAAAAGTCATTTTATACCTGGTTAGCATTGTGTTCCCCCAACTACAAGGTTCATGTTGCTTCACATCTTTTACTGAAGGGTCTACCTATTTTTTTCACGTTCTATGGCCTATACTCACCATCTCACATGCACCATGCTCTATTAAATATATATATATATACATATATATACATATATATATGTATTTATATATATAATGTGGATAAGGAAGTACTTTGCCTTTCTGAATAAGATTCCAAAAAATATGGAAGTATTCAGGGACCACTGATCATTAGATAAATTACTTGCAGGGAACGATTTGTCTGATACATACAGTCTATTGTTTCCTACTTAGAAATTTTGTAGACTAATAAGAAGCATGACATCCACTGAAAAATAAGAAGAATAATGTTTGATGCTCCTGAATAGAATGATCATGAGAGACGTTCTGTGAAACATTTTAATAAATTGGTACTATCATCCCAAAATGTGTCCGTATATTTATTTTGTATATATGCATTCTTTTCTTTGCATTAGAGTCCAACTAAGATAAAGAGGAGGTTGTGAAGTTCAGCACAAATGATGTCATCACCCCTATACAAGAAATTCTATTTCACAAATCTGTCTATATTGTGATATATTATTTATGTTTTTTGACTTGCACTATTGCCATTCTCTGAATTTAGAGATATATTCTTACGCTGTGCTCTTTGCTTGTTTTTTTTTTTTTTTTTTTTTTTTACAATTAACTACTTCTTTTTCTGAGTTTGTATGAGATGTTTGGAGAACTACTGAATATTTCTCACATCATAAATAATAATATTCATTTCTCCCAGAATGATATAGATAATGTTAGTTTATGTTAAAAAGATCATTTCCTGATGAATTAGAAGCACTACATTCATCTTTGAAAAAAAAGGGAATAATGGTAGAGCTTTCTGTAAGGAAAACAGATCTTGAGTAATTTAATGAGATATATTTGATGACATGGTACTTCCACTGCAACTACAGTCATTCTGTATATGCTTTAATATTTATTTGAATAACAAAATCACTTAGGCCTTTGCCCTTTTTAAAGTTGTATTTATGTTTACTTGTTCATATAACTGAAGTCTAGGCTAAATAACTTGATAACATCTCTCCTCCCTCATTTCTTCAGATTCTTCTACCCAAAAGACATTACTTTTTAATCTTTTCTTTTTGGCTGAAGAGAGACCTGATTCAAGTTAATCTTTTTATATTTCTCTGGCTTTGTGCATTCTCTCTGCCCTCCTCTCTGCCCTTTATCCTCTTGTTATACCTTTATTTTAATGAAATGACTAGGACTGCTCCACACTACATTCTAATGTAGACTTATTAGAAAAGAGTCAGAAACAATGTTCTCTGAAAAGAGGGTCATAAAACCTTAAGAGATCTGCCCAGCTTTATGAGTCAGAGTCAGAGGTTATATGTTCTAAATTTTGCATTAAATAATAATTCACGAGTTTTTTATAAGTTTGCAAAATTCAGTCCTAATTCTTCCTTTATTTAATTTAATAATTTATTTTCAGATTCAGTGGTACTACCAATCATTTATTAGGTTTGGTATTTAGCTTGTAATTAGTATGAAGACAAGGAAAGTATCATTTTTTTAATGTTTGTGTATAATATATATATATAAAATTACATACATTGTGTGTGTGTGTGTGTGTAACTACAAAGGTCTGTGTCCTTACCAACAAGAGTTGCAATGGGATTAACAAGGGGAGAGATTAAGGCATGCCAATTGAGATGAGAACTGAGGGACGGCATCACCCAGAGGATGAGAGGAATATGGGAACATTCAGCAAACAGAAGTGAGGGGACTGGAATTCACGGAGGAAGACAAGGGGCACAGAGAAGGTAAAGTGAACCGAGGATTGAAGTGCTACCTGCAGTGGGACAATGGTGTCTACACTTCTAGAAGGAATGAACTTTGACAGAAAGGACAAAGGACGTTCAACAGCAGCTCACAAGGGACCATGGAGGACCATTCAGCAGCTTACAGAGAGCAGAAAAAATAGGAAGAACATGGCAGCTGGAGGCCAAGAGGCAACAAGAGAGGAAAGGTTGAATGGAGGATGATTGGAAGAAAGTTAAAGAACATGTTTTACCGGCGGAGAGATATTAGAATGTAAATGAGTGAATGTGATGCTATAGTACATCCCTAAGAAGGCGAGATTTTATGAATGAGATTTTCAGAGCCAGTATTCCCAACAGAATCACTGTCTTACTGAATTTAAGAGACCTCATTTATATTCCCGTCCTAATCATTTTTCATCACATTCACTGAAGGTATTTGAAGGATGTCAGCATTAATGAGAAATCGGGGATAAAAACTAAATTTAAATACTTCATATTCTAGTTGTTCTTCAGTGGAATTTCATCACATATTTCTATACAACAGCTCCATATGCAACCATTATAACTTTTAACTGTGCTAAAAATCTATGCAAAACATTTGTAATGTGAATAAAATAACAATATTAAAAAACAAATGAGCTTGATTATCTTTTCATGTTATTTCTTTTGGATTACTGGAAAAAACTGCTAAATCCTCATCTAACAGAAAGTATTAAGGCTTTCTGAAGTCTGTGGAACAGGCTTATACTAACTGATACCACTGATCTATTTTTTCCTGTAATTTTATTTCAGAAGACTTTTTAAAGACTTTTTGATAAAAATTAAAAAAGAAAAAAAAAGATTTAAAGCCTTGACTTAATACTGAAAGAAAATCTCCCCCTGGCCTGCTTGCAGAATTGAAGGAATGTCATAAAAATCATTCCTGAGCATCAAAATGACTGAGGTTATCTGATGGGTTAGAAACGTCTGTTGTGCAGCCAACACATACCTCTAACCCTCTCAGGCAGAATACATATAAATGAGAAGTATAATCATATAGATCATAGAAAATGATTATGTAGAAATCATACCAAGACATTTATTTTCTTTCCTTTTACTTTAGCTTTGCATGACAGTGATCCAGCAGGTTTAGAAAGCACTTTTAAGGTAAAAGTGAGACAATTATATTTCAGTCAGTCTTTAGAAATTGTGTTGGCTTTCTAGTATGCTTTAAATGTCTATATTCAAGTAGCTGCACTACGGATATGTGTGTGCATACATGTATGTGCATAACTGTGACCTTTCTGTATTCTCCAGTGGACTATCAAAAAGAACAGTTTGTAAGGAAAAAATCTCCAGGCTTGGCTGTGATACTCATACTCAGTGATGACACTTTCAGCAAGAATCAGGAAGAGTTCTCATGAAAAAGATATTGCATTAAATAAGTGGGCATATCAATGTATAGGGATTTTTTCTAATATCTAGAAACAGTCTTTAATGAATGAGGCTGTGGGAGGCTATTGCACAACTTTGAAACCAATAAAAAGAAAGTAAATTGTGGTAAAAGAACAAATAGAAAAATAACCCCAAGTGGAGTCCAAGAAGGAGGGAGATACACACACACACATACAGCATGGATATCTGTTATACTGCATATCAAGAACTGAGGATGCTGACAAGGCATTGTAACTTCTCCAGCACACACACCTACATTCTACTTAATGATGGCTGGCATCATTGACCAGAGGGAAGGACACTCGAAGGGTGAGCACAACACTATCAACAGATAGTGCAGGAAGAGGAGGAGGATGCTAGATAATGGATAGGCAGTGTATAACAAATTTAACTGTTATTGATGACCTTTTTGTATTAATTTCTTCATTTGGACTATGAGTATTAGTAATCGCTCCAATTAAGATTGTCCGTAGTAATAGGACTAATAATAACTCCTTATGAGTGGTCTCTTTTGGGTGTAATTTAAGTAGGATGAACAGGGCAGTCCTGATGCAAAAAGAAATTACACCAAAGGTGGAAAGAGGATGGGCTATTTGCAAGAAATACAAAGAATTTACCTAATCATAGAATCAGAAAGGCCAATGTTCAACGAAAGGAAGGCTAAGGAAACTGTCATCCCACTGCTCAATGAGGCAGATGACCTAATAACAAAAGACATGGAAAAGGCCAAGATTCTTGATGCTTTCTTTGCATCATTTTTTGCTGGTGAGTTCTATCTTCAGGCTGACCAGGTCTTTGAACCTGGTAGCATACCCTGGAGAAATAAAACATTACATTAGAGCAAGCCCAAATTAGGGAACAATTCAGAAAACTGTGCATTCGCAAGTCCAAGGAAGCAGATGGCATGCATGAGGGAGCTGGCTAATATCAGTGTGAAGTCACTGCATATCATCTTCAAAAGGTCATGACAATTTTCAGAGGTTCCTGATGGCTGGAAAAGAGCAATTGTCACAGACATCTTCAAGAAGAGCAAGAAAGGATGATCTGCAAAACCGCAGTTCAGTCAGCCCAACCTCTGTCCTGAGAAAGATTATAGAGTGAATCCTCCTAGAAGCAATGTCTATGAAAGACAATAAGATGTCTTTCACATCTTCACATTTCACAAGGGAACAATCTGCATGGATTTACAGAGAGCAGATCACACCTGATCGATTTGATTTTCTGTGATGACTAGCTCTTTGGACATGGAGCAGTGGATATTGTCTACCTTGACTTCAACATGACCTTCAACAAGGTCTCCTACAGTATTCTTAGAGCTAAATTGGGGAGATATGATCTCAACAGGTCAACTATAACTAGACAAGGGGTTGGACCCCATGATCTCCCGAGACCTCTTCCAACTTAAATTACTCAATGAGTCTGTAATTAAAAAAAAAAAAAAAAAAAAAAAAAAAAGAGAGAGAGAGAGAGAAAGAGTATAATTAGGATTTGGCTCAATTCACTATAATTCAGCTACAAAAAAAAATAATGGCAGCTCAGGAGTGTGACACAGCAGTCCATTTAAGATGAGGCAAGAAGCCCTTTGCAAATCCCAGCCTCTATTCATTGACTGTGGAAATGACCTGATGACTAATCTGGACCAAATACCTAATTTGTGACTAAAGCAGATGAATCCCTCTTCCTTAACAGTATATTTACATCAGTCCCTTTACTGGCTTGGACATATTACTGAACTTTCACTTCTAACAGTGCCTTAAATCTGGAGCTATTCCACACTGTGTCAGCATAAACATACTCTCTTTTTTGGTTGATTCACGCTTACATCGTTTGTATTTTAAAAATGTATCTCTTTTTACATCTCAAATTCAAAAATGTCATTACTAGTGCTGTTATCAGCTGATCTTCCTACTGATGCTGAAGTGTATCTGACCTTCTCTTCCAGCCAGAGGGTTGATTATATCACTGACAGTCAAAAAGTAACCACATATAAATGATCAATTCTCAGATGTTTGGTCTATCCAGATTATATTTCTGTCCATGCTGTGACTGAATACTAATGTCCGAAAGTCAAAGCATCAGCTCTCAAATCTACCCTCCTCTTATCTTGTTTTTCCCCCAATAGAAGATATTTAGTTTTTGTTTGTTTGTTTATTTAAACAGAAACTTTGCAAATACAGTGGGCTTTTATACAGCTTGAATATATTCTTAAAAGTCCTGACAAATACTTGATTTTGAGCAATTAAAATCCAAACTCTTATTTGACATGTTTTTATTAAAAATACTTTAAAGAAAGTATTGGCAAAACAAAAATATTTTCATAAGTACCACTATATAGGAAATGAAAATTTTCAACAGTTCCAGTGAGATCAAAGACTGAAAAGAAGATGTCTGAGGAAATTTCTGGACTGTGATCATGTTAAGAAGTCTTTTATGTGCAGGAGTATAAAACTCCCTGAGATCAAGGCATGCTACTGCAGTACTACCCATTCAGCTACACTTTGTGAATTATCTGAAAAATTTAATTATTCCAGATTGCTTTGTCACATTAGTAGTTCATTCATCTGACCACAGTGATAGACTTCTACGTTCATGTCGATAAGCATAGAGTGGTTCTTGAAATAAATCTGAGGATTTTTTGGCTACTACTGTTTAACATTCTTCAGGATGTATTCCAACATACTCTGTGTTTTTCTGCTTTTCCTGATATTCAAGTATTTCAGTACTTGTGTCGTTTGAAGTGAACATGACTATGACGATATTATCCATAACTGTTGTTTGATCTCTGTAAAATGGAGGAATATACTTTACTATCTATAAGCCTGGTGGAAAGAGTGATATTCATTTCTTGGTTTCTAGCTTTTCTTTCTCGATGACTGGGATTTGCAGTGTCACTAGTGCTCACGCACTTACAATTTCATTCAAACAAATCCCAATTTCTTTTCTTAAAAGAAAAAAAAAAATCAGAGGATTTCCTTGTTTGATCCAGTGCACACAGTCAGTGCTTCTGGCAACAGTTAATCAGAAGAGCTTGATACAGGCCCATCTGCAGTGAGTCCTTCACTTCATTCTGAAGAAAAATGAAACATTTGCCAGATTCCATACTTATCTTTCTAAGTTACAACTCTGTGGGAGATATAAATCAATATAAGTGAAGAGAATTAGTTAATTTCTTTGATTTTCCTCTCAATTTCTGCAAAAATAATATCTGAGGTTTTCCTACTCTTTGAAAAGAACTTTATGTATATAAATCATTGCATACAGGTGGCCTAGTGCTTTCTTGGGACATGATCTGTGGGATGTTCTTGGGACTTTCTTTAACCTACTTTCTTGATAATAGTCTATACTTTTATAAAATGATGCATAAGTCTAACCAATTGTTAACTGAAAGTATTATTTCACTTGATGAGGTGAGGCTGCCACAGCTCCAAGTTCACAAGTCCAATCAGTAGCAAAAAAAAAAAATAGCACCAACAGCCCAATCCCGTTCCTTCTTCTGGCTGATCAGGAGGAAGATCCATTGCTGGGGCATATGTACGTAAACGTACAATATCGATCCCTCCAGCAGCTGGGCAAAGCAAGCACAACCAGTTATACAACACCTAATAGTCTGGAGTGGTAGATAACAAGACTTTCTGCTAAGCTTTCTGGGTGCCTCAGAAACTTCTTAATGTGGCAATAATAGAGTGCCCTGGGATTTCCCCACATCATCCCATCACCAAAAATAAGGGCAATATAAAGACAATATAAATACTTGAAAGTTCCCGTATCTCCAGTTTACTATATTGCTCAAGACTTCAAGAAAATTACTGAGAATCATTTTTGCGTTATTTAGATGAATTTTGCAGGTTTTAGAGAAAAAGTTTTAGTTATAAATATTTATCACAGACATTCCCAGAAATTCACAGATTAAGAAATGTACCATTGATTAGTATGACTATTTCCTAACAGAAAGGAATATCACGCACACACAAAAAACTTAAGATTTTCTAAATTGAGGCCATTGTATTAGTCAATGGCCGATCACTTAATATGTCAGTATTCTGAGTATACTAGCTAATATAACAGAAGATTTTCAGCATAACACTTACTGTGACAGAATATTTTGAAGATTCTTCCAAACAGGTCATTAAGGATGCTATGAAAATCTCTGATGACAAAGTCAGTCAATGTAGCCAGAGAGGTTATAAACACTAGTGATTTTCCAGGGTGACAAGGACCTGGAAAAGAAAAAGATTACGAGATGGAAAAATACAAAGTACAGAGACTGAAATGATGACAGTTATAAACGTTGTGAATTGTCCTCTGAGAAAGGCGACAGTGCCTGCCAACAAACAGAACCGGGGGCTATCCAAAGCCTGGAGAGGGAAGAAAAAGAAAAGGTGCACAGTTATAAGCTTCATAATAGGAACTTTTCTCATACTTTACTGGCCTGGCAGAAATGGCCATGCTGCCTGATGGCAGCTCTTCCCACAGCTCAAGAGGCACAAAGTTTCTCATCATGTCTGGGTATTTCTAGACTCCACTTTGATGTTTGTCAGTGACAAGAAGAAAAAGAAGGTGTTATCCGACATATTCACTCCTCCAAAAGTGAGTCAATGAACATTTATTGAGCCATTTGTTGACCTTCAAGAACTATGAAAAAAAAACTTGTTCTATATTTGCAGCTGATAATGCATAGACATCATAGAGGTAAATTTAATGTAAGAAGGTAGCTATGAGTAACTCCCATGGTTTATCTTCTTTAACTGTGATACTGTGGTAAAAAAAGGAAATTAGGCTGAAGGAGGAGAAACTAGAAACCAAAGAGTATTGGGGAACAATGAAGAACAAGAAAGTCATAAAAATCACCCCATTCCTGCAATGATTTCATATCAGACAAGAACGTATAGGTCTATATGTAATAATCTTAATATTATATAATAAAGTCTTGTTAATTTATTAAATTGTTTGTGCTAATCCTTCCCTAAATTTGTACTTCTGCTCCCTCTTCTTCATGTAAGATCCATTAGGTATCAGCTCCAGTTTCACATCAAGTTTCTTAAGATTTCCACATGAAAGTGAAGCCCTTTTTCTCTATAACTCCACAGAAGTCTCTGTACAGATGACATAAAATGCAGCCATTGTGTTTAAATATTATAATAATTCATTAACTTAATAAATAACAAACACAATAAATCTTACAGAGTAATTCACTGTTTTCCTTCCATAGGACTATAGATTAAACTTGGCTGCAATTTGATCGTCTTCTAGACTATATTAAAAATGTAAATATGGAAAAAGACAGAGCAGAACAAATATAATGATATTCAGTCAGAGAAAAGAAAAACAACACCAAAAAGAAAACCCACCCAGGTTCTAGGAGAACTATGCTGAGAGAGACATGGGACATCTGGGCTTCAGGGAGTGTAAGTTCAGTTGATATAAATGGACCACGCAAACTCATGACAGCTTAGAATCTGTCCCCAGCTTTAATCAGTGATGGTTTATTTTATTGTGACTATGTTTATATTTGCATTTTGAAGAGAAAATAGCTGATATTTCTTCCAATAAAGAATGCATTGTGTTTTCGCTGACCTTTCTGACAGAGCCATATTAAGGCCATTAATACAGATTTTTTTATTCTTCTAGAGGTCTCTGTTATAGGCAATAGCAGGTTTACTGCTAAATCTTCTAGTGGTGAGCAATACAAGTCCACTTACAAAAGCTCAAAATAAACAAACAAAACAGCTATCATTCAATATAGCAAGGAAATACAATGTTATCCTGAAAGTGGCATAGCTGACATATCTCTGTGTATTATAATAAATTACTGAAACTATATAAAGAGAATTACATTATTTTCATAAAGAGACCAAAGCATCCATAGGCACAATTGAAGTAAACAATTTATTAGGCCACAGATACGTCTAAGTGAACAGTAATTCAAGAATGAAATGCTTAACCATCAAAAATGGTGAGTCACAGTGTATTAAAAAGCATACCCGCCTTTTTAATTTTACAATGTAGTGTGAAACCTTTTTCCTATTAAAGTCAATGATAGAACACCCGTTGACATCCACAGTGCTAGTATTTCACACACTATATTTATAAAGTATAGATCAAGTCTATCAACTGTGTGTAATGTGGAAAACAATTGGAATGAAGTGAAAATTTTAAAACAAATTTCCATGTCATTTTTAATAATCATTAGGCCCTGGCCTGCCAATAATTTGAATACTGCATATCAGAATGTAACTATCAAACTTTCTTTGCCTTTGTTACAGTCTAATAAATTGTTGGCCTGGTACAAAAGCTTGTTAAAATCAATGATAATCTTTCCAGCAACTTCTCTAAATCTTCATCAGTTACCTGAAATAATAACAGGAGCAGCAAGAATAAAAAAAAATTTTTTCCAAAGATCACTCGAGTAAAAATATATATTTTTTTCTGAAAAATATTAATTTAAATTATTATTAGCTGAGTTCCTATTAGTAGTATAATGACACATATACAACATCCTTGATTACAAACCATTTAAATGTGCATAATTATTCGTACTTGCATAACTATTTGGGATGATTAATCATGTGAGAAGAAAGTTGGGCAATTATTTGTGTGGCACTTCATCTGAAGGAAGTCTTGGGGAAAGATCTGCTTGCATTTGTTTGTTTTTGTTGGAATACATTGATAAGAGAATTGACTAGTTCAGGTTTTTCTCTACTGTAGGAAATGGGAGTAGATCAGAGCAAAGGCAGCTTCACATAACATTTCATGTATTTTGACTGGATGAAATAAAGATAATAACATTGCTTGCCTTCACAGAGTGATGGAAGATATATATTAGCTAGTTATTATTATTATCCACATAAAACAACAGGTTGTGCTTACCAAAGGATGAAAAATGGTTGTGCCCCAAGCTCTCTAAAATCCAAAATATCCACAGCAGATCAGGACTACCTATGCATAGTCACAGCCTCTCTGAAAGCTTATGGATCTTCTGGATCCTCTTATATCAAAAGCTACTAACATACATTTGTGAGACAATCTCTGTGTTCAAAGATTCCTCTAATTAAGATGTCAATCTTAATATGACCTCCTGGCACTGGGAAACAGGAAAGAAGCTAAGGTATACAGACTATTTGTAGAAGTAAAGACTTCTAGAACATCCTTAATTTTATGTGTATTTGTACCTACACACACAAATATGCAATGCATACCTATATATAAGCTTATCTAGTTATACGTATACCAACATACAACATACAAAAACACACAAAAGTGAGGAAGCCTCTTTCAAAGACTAATTATGTTTATGTTGCTATACTGGAAAGAAAATGTTATCTCAGAGTCATTAGGAATTTACCAGATGGGATGGGGAATGGCAGACTAAGTTCTGAAATGAACTTTGTTTTGTTCTCCACCTCATTGCTCCATTCATTCCTGGACATATCAGCATATCAAAATTTGTGCAATACTGAAGCTATAGCTCTATCATAGTTATCTCCTCAGAGTAAAGGAGAAATTTGTTAAATATAGTTCCTGGAAAGTGCAAATCTGTAGTATTTCTTGGTCACAGTAGATCGTAAGACAATGATATATCTATCCTTTTCATTGTGAAGGTACTATTAGTGTTAAGTTATATTTATATTATAAATGGTATCAGCAGATCTAATTTCAGAAATCAGGTTCAATAATTTACTTTTTCAAATATTTTTCTCTAAAATAAGTATTTTAAAAGATGGCCAGTGCTAAGAAAAAAGAAAAAGGCAGAATATGGCTGAATAATTTTATTTTCAGTAGTCCATGGATAAGTCTCAGTTTGCAGTCACCAGCTCAACAGTGATTGACAACTGTATGGAAAAAAATCTGCAGTTTATCCACGGAATTTCCACATTTCCATTTTAAAAAGTGATGAGAAAAGCGCATTGAAATCTGTGAAAAATAGTCGGGTGTAGTACTGGTCATTTGATTCCAAAAAGTTTGGAAATATAATGTGAAATGGCCTATGCATAGTAATACCTTGTCATGTGGTTCATAGAATAGCATAACAGCATAGTATTTGATTTTTACTTTTATATTTCATACGTTTTCGTAGTTGGAGATTCAGGTATAGAGTAAAATTAAGATAAGAATGAATGACTGAACAAGTCTAATCTGATTTTCTGAATGCAATAAGTCTTTGAATTTCATGGAGCTACACTTGCTGTGAGTCCAATCATTTATATAATCTGGTTGGTACAGGCCACATTAGAGACACTTTTGTATACATAACTGTAGTAGAGATATTTTCATATCTAGGCGATTCTTTATTCCCACGGTAGTTAGTTTACATCATTGTGGTTTTGAAAGAGGAAGCAGGAGGGAAGAATGGGGCATGTTTCATAAGATTTGAACACAGGGAAAGCACAGTGGCAACTTGAATAAACTACTTTGAGGAGATACTGTAAGTTTTCTGGTTATGTTATTTCTAGAGCTATGTGTACTTGGTAATAAAAGGCAATGAAGAGTTCAATACGCCCTTGTCCTGGCTGATATTTATCACGTATTGCAGTGTGTGACTAGATCCCAGTGGAGTGTATATAATAATTAGACCTAGAGTGAAATGCACTTTCCTAACTGTCTGCTCTTGATTCGCCTGTAGGTTAAAGGGCACAATCTGAAACTCTGTTCTGTTAAAAACATATTAAATATGATATTAGTGGTCTAAAGCTATATACTTCCCTGGAGACTCCCACTTTTAATAACCTCCAGGATAATAGATAAAGCAGAGGGCAGTAATCATTACTGAAATGGATTTTCTGGCAGAATTAGACATCACCTCCAGGAATCAATAATCATTTTAAGCTAACGGGGTGATTAAATGACCTTCTTTTTATTTTCCTTCATGTTGAGTTACTTTTTATCTTGATTTAGAGCCGCACAGCCAGAACAAAGATAAACAGAGGACTGGCACCATTGCAGAAGCACAATGAGGGCTATCCCTTATGCAAGTAAAAGCATTCCACACTCTAATAGAGGCATTTGCTACCCACTCTGTGGTTTCTAAAGAATAAAACTAAAAATTCTAAATGCATAATATATTAATGGTTTATGCCCCAGGCTAGTTCTTGTTTTTAAAAGATTTGCACCATTAGCTTTGCTGCAGCAGGTGCTATATTTTTTATTTAATAATTTATTGCTCTGGAGCTTGCTTGAGGTTATCTATGTTGAATGATAATATTTTCATTAATCCTTTCAGACCATATGGTCTTCTTCCACATCCTCTTGCTTTCTGTAAAGGAGTATTAGATGACTACATTTCTTTTTTCATCCCAGAGGAGACTGGAAAGCAGGTGACTTCAGTGTGCGGTAGTGCTGATGAGCAATAGCTAACCAGACAAGACTTTCAAAAGGTTGACTTTAAGTTCTTGTGAGACCTAGTTCCATTTCTTGAAAGCCAAAGCCCTGCATTTTTTCATATCTTCTGAAACATATAGAGATACTTTTTTTTTACTTTTTTTTTTCTGGTTTGGATACAGGATTTGAAGGGGAGATCACTAACTAAAATATTAGAAGGCTGCTTGATCAATGTCTACAAAATAATTAATAGAGTAAAAAAGTCTAGGACACTCACAGAAAAACTCCCCAAAAGATCTGCATTGTCAGTATCAGTTAGAATAATCAGAGAGGAGGATTGTGTGTTAATAGCATATATTACAGAGCATGCTCTATAGGGACAGTTGTGCTTGTATTTGTGAGATAGCACTCTCCATTACAAGAACTGTTTGTGGCTGACTTTTGATAGATGAAGATTTCTTCGTTGATATTTGGCAAAAGCTTGTCTCTAGAGCTAGAAATGTTCCCCTCCCTGTCCCATTAAACTGAGTTCAGGTTTCACTGAAAGAAAATGCAATCATTTTAGCTATCATTTTCCAGTCTAGCTTCTTTAATAGGGTAAAATATAGGTGTATTCAAATATCAAGTATCTCTTCCTGGGCCTCACAAATCTGATCCAGCACCAACACCAGGTCTTTTTGGTAGGAGGGGTAGGTAGTACAGGGGCAACTGCAGCAAAGGCTGAGTCCCACTAGTCACCCTCATCCACTCACTGTCCAGGCTCCCATTAATTCCTAGAAACTCCTAAATGCCGTTCAGTCCCTGGCTACACTGTTTTTCTCCTCTAACTGTATCATGTCGCATGAGAGCACCTTAAACTCCAGCTAATGCTCCAAGGTAGAGGATTAAGACAAGATAGGCTTTTTTCTCGTCACCCAAAGCTAGAAACTGGAAGTTTATCTTAGTAGAAGCTTTCCCTCGGATTGCCTCATTAAATTAGCCCACTCAACAAAGCAGTAACTGTCTGCTCTTGTTTTGAGGGATTTGGATAGTAGATGGCTGTGATGACAGTGGCATGTGGCAGCTTTCTTGTCCTTTTAAACAAACAAACAAACAAAAAAAAAAACAATAGAAGTCAAACTTAGGAGTAAAAATTCTCCCATACAGATGTTCATTTACTCCATTCAGGATCTTTCATTTACATGTCAGGAACACATATCCTTACAGCTTCATTTCAAATTCCACACTTAATTTATAAACAGCCTAAAATTCTTATTATAGAGCATGAAACATTTACAGGGTCTAGAAGCTAAAGTGGACAGGTTTTTGAGACCCATAAATCTAAAATATATATTATAAATACATCATTCTTACAAAAAAAAATTGGTGGGTGAGGATTCTTATGGTTCCAAAGAAATATATCTGCCCAATAAACTATATTGACACTGTAAAATGTTAGCTCTATTAATGGTAACTAGTAATTACCTGAAAATTTTGACAATGCTAGGTAAAGAAAGGAATACTGAAAATGTCTTATTTGATCCCCTCCACATATATTTTGCATAAAATTATGCAAAGAGATCGTCAGTCATTACTCACAATGAAATTCATGGGTGATCACGCTATTAAATGAGAGCTCTTCTTTGTCATGTTTTGTATCTTAAAGGTTCAACACTCTTCTGCATTCTCCATGCAGTCACAATGTCCCTTGAGAATTATTTGTAAATAGGCACAAATGCTGGAAACTGGCAGGCAGACTAATTAGAATTCAGGCACCTCCAAAAACATGTAATTTCCGAAGGACTGAGAACAGAACATTGTCTCACACGTCATGCATTCTACATTGCATACTACATAGATCTACCTACAGAAGTGGAAACCAGAACAGCAGTGGAAAGAACACGAGATGAATATCTCCAGTGAGAATTCCCATTTTCATAACACCTAGCTACTTCCTAGGAAAAGTAAATCTCACCCTTGGAAAGAGTAAGCTGTGATTTTCCACTACCCATTGTTTACGGTAATATATGAATATACTATCTTTATTATATGTTTGTTTGCTTTTGGGGAGGTTTTTAGCTTGTTTGTCTTATTGTGAGCCTGAACTCCAGTTAATTGCTAGGAATTCCAGTATAAAACAAGGTACCTATTTAGTATTAATATTTTAAGCATTTTAGAGATCAGAAAGATAGCAGATACAGAAATTACCCAAATAAGTTTAATTAAGTGATAGAACTCATCACAATGAAGTACATCACCCAACAATTAATTTCGAAGAGAGTTCTATATTCCAGGCTTGAAATAGGCTAAATGACAGTCATTAAAGTCCATTTTTCATAGCTAGAGAACGCAGTCTTGGCTCCTCATCCAGTGACAGTCAGCTCCTTTACCTCAGCTGGAGGAGATGCTTCCAGCTCAGCTTTCTGCTCAGAAGTGCAATCTAGGATAAGCACGGTTAGTTTGTTCAGCTGATGTGTTCTACCTAACAATGTAATTCCTTTTTGAAAAATGAATGATTAATATTGCAAAATAAATATTCCAGTTGACATCTAGGGTGGGTCCATGCTTAATGGAAGCACAAGCTGAGTAGTAAAATACCTAGAGATGTTTCAATGCATATGTATCACAAGTGATATAAATTATCCTCAAGTTTTAACTCTTTTTTATGAATATATTCATTTTAAAATGTTTTATATAGTAACATTTTAGAACAGACACTGGATGGGAGTAACTGAAGATGTACAAATTATCTACGTATGTATTTTCAAAAATTAATCTATTTGTTCATGGTTATTAATATTACAAGACTGGAATCTGGCTTACTTCAGCAAATAGATTTGAATCCTTCTGGAAGCTAAGGAATCTATACTTATAGAGACAAGCTATGATTTCTAATATTTTTTTCTAAGAACACAGAACTGATACTCCCTGCAGTAAGTTAGGGTATAAAGTCCCTGCAAATTACCCTTATAACAAGAGCATGAGTGAAATACACATTCTGTTTTTTTTTTTTTTTTTTTTTTTTTTTTTTATAATATTAACAATAAGTGGTATAGCAATCCAAGGGCTTAAAATTTTAACACTCTACATGAAAGTAACAGTTGAAAGAGTCAATGACAATTGTATTCATACTGAAAAAGAGCTGTGATATAGCCTCAGTCCAAAATCTGCTTTGGATGACTCAAGAGAAATAAAGGATAAAAGTATATAACTATGTCAAAAATATAGCTACCTCAGGTTATTACATCTTTAAGAAAAAACAAGAAATGTGGCTATTGTTAATAAAAAGATCAAGGAGGTTAAATCATAAATACTTCATTTGCCTCAAAAGTTTCTTAAAGCAATAAGACACAAGAGTTATTTTTGTTCTGTTGATGTCCAAATAAAATCTATCATGTTTCAGTGCAGCTATCTTCAAAGTATTTTGTTCTAAATTGCTAGAATTGGTGAAAAGAGTTTAAGCACAACATTAGAGGGTTTTTTTTAACAGAACTGATGAGTGAAATTCATAAATCTGTATCCATTTTAACAAAAAACAAAACAATTATTCTCTAGTTGAAGAAATGTTTCCAGCTGGGTAGAAGGACATAGATATTATCCTATTTTGAGTGGAATCTGTATTATAAATATGATTTTTTTTTTAAAAAAAAAAAAGTGTGTTATAGTTTTCAGAATGCCTTTATTTTTGCTTAAAAGAGAACCTAATGTATATTTTTGTCTTTATCCTTTTAAAAAAAATATGTATTTTCTATTTTCTTCCGTTGTACAAAGCTCAAAATCTCACCATTAAACAGAAATTACACAATATCTATTTAGAGGAAGAATTTATTTTCAAATAGTCTAATGTATGGCTCTTATGGAAGTATATGCAATCACAGTGGTATTAAAAGAGAGAGATAAAAGCTTTGGATAAATATGTTATGCATTATTTGGATAGTAACTGTGTGACTGCAGCTGAACTACAACGGAGATCTCAGCTTCAGGCGCATGGCATAGCTGCAGCTCCAAGCTACGGCTAGATAACGGCCCACTAGTTCTGTTAGACTTTAATCTAAAGCTCCTACGCCTCCAAGAAAAGAGACATAACAGTGAAATATTATCCATGGTCCTTGCACTGTTCTAAATTTCTTTGTATAAGCAAGGCCAAATTCAGAAGTGTAAAAACAGTGAGGCTTGGTTGTGAGCTTTCTTCCCTCTCCTGCTGCCATCTGATAAATAAAGACAACAAAAATACCTTTTGAAGTGAAATGTAAGGGTAGTAAAAAGTGGATTACGTCCTCAAGAAGTTTGAAGCTGGTGCCTAGAAAAGCAAAATACTTTTGGTGTATGACTGCAATATCTGATTCCTTCTAAACCTGGGAGAAACAAGAAGACATAAACCTCTGAGGAGTCTCAGTCTAAACTTGATAATCATCTTTTACTTCCACAGTGGGTAGAAACAAAACCCATTCTATAAAAATCTCAAATTTGCAGAAAATCTGAAATAGAAATTTCTTTGACTTCCAATACTTCAAGGTTTGTTTTATTTGAATGTAGTCTAAGCATATGATCCAAAGAGAAATTGTTGTCACCACAGTAATAGTTCAGTTTTTATTAACCTTAAAATTGGAAACATCATTAATGATTTATATCAGCATTGCCAATTTATGTCAGATTTAGTTGCAGCTGGTATATCAACAATATTTTCCATCCTGACTTTAGTAGAAATTAGTTAAACATTTATTAAGATACAATAATATCATTAAGGTAATAGCATAAGAATGAATACAGAGATATAAGAGGGGACCTTCTGAAGTTTCCAGGCATAGAAAGTATAAGACTGCCTGTATGGGCATTCACTCTGCCTTAGCAACAAAATACAGACTCTCATGATGTCCTGTTTGTGGTTATTAACCCTGTTTCTGACAGGTGTGTGCCTGTATCCTGACATAATTTAATTTCTCACAACCAATTTCATAATAGCTCTAGGAACTACTGACATAAATTCAACTCTTCTGCTCTCTTTTCAGAATGCAGAGCCTCCTTTGCTTCGTGTCTTTATACCACCTTGGGCAAAGGCAGCACACGCGGATACACAGTCTCCCAGCAGCCTGCAAAGAGTGGCAAATGTGTCCCTGATTTTCCTCTACCTCATTCACATGACACCCTCCCACCATGAACCTGCCCTCATCAGCTGTTTGCATAAATATGCTAGATAGGAATGTGAAGCAGAAGGTGGGCAGGACAAACATTTGCAGGAAAATAATCTCTTCAGCTGTTTCTGCAAGTTTCAATAGCGCTTTTTAATGCATGCAATAAACTTTCTAAAATGCACTCTCTTTTGGCTGTTGGAAACGGTATTCTCAAAGTTTTTGCTATGGTGGTGGCAATTTCTGAGTAGTCTGAGACAGGTTTCACTCTGTCCTTGGCTAGGTAAGCCTGGCCCTCAGCTTTGATGAAGGGAAATGAAGTTTCAAATCACTTACTTTGCACAGAAAAAATTGACAAAAAGCTGCTTAAAATCAGTGACAGGCTTAGTAAATCCAGAATATATTTTTTCTCTTAAAATGAGAGCGACATTAAAAAAATACTGTATGTGTGCTCAATTCTAAAACATTAATGCAGCTTTATAAGGCACAGTCTCAGGTTAACTCCTGAGAAATTCTGTCTACATTTTCTCTTTCTCACCAACATTCCTTTTCTTTTCTTTTTTCTTTCCCTTTCTTTTCTTTTTTCCTCTTTTCTTTTCCCTCTCCTCTCCTGTTCTTTCTTATACATGCATATTCATCATAACCAGAATTTTAAACAAGAATACCAGTTCTGCTGAAATTTTTGTGGATAAAGTTTCTCCTAAGACAGCTGGTTAGTGGGTGTGAATCATGGACAGTAAGCAAGGAATAATACTAGAGCAGTGATAATGATACTTTGCTGGAACATAAGTGAAAGAAGTTCAAGTCTCTGCTTCATTTTTCTTCTCAGTGGCAGGTGACTTTTCTAACCCCCATACCAATATGAAATGGGTTAAGCTCATGCTGGACCTATTCCTTTCATGTAAGTAAATAAATATTATCTATCACAAAGACATGAACAATTATCTTCTGTAATCCAAATGAATGCTTTTATCATTTTATCTATCATTTTATCATATAGGCTTTCCTATAGTCAGTACCAAGGCCCTTGGTACCAAAACTTTACAAATGACCTATATCCAGTCTCAGGTGGAATTATGGAAAAAAAAAAAAAAAAAGAAAACAGAAAGAAAAGAAAAAGAAAAAGAAAGAAAGGACATATTTGCAAGCTCTCCTACTCTTCCATCATGCTCCATATAAAAATATTCCTGTCTGCAAAGTTCTGATACTCTAAACTTCCAGTGTCTTCAGTATGAGTTCTACATACAAACCGCTACTAAAGAGTATAAAAAATTCTAAAAACGTGCTGTATGGAAAAAAAAAAGTGTCAGCAGCCTTAATTAACACTTATTGTACAAGATCTGCCAACCTGCTGTGCATAGGCAGTAAATAAAGAAGGCAGAGAAATGAAGAAATAGTCTGTATTCATTTATCCATCCAAGTTGAGCCAAACTAAGGGCAGTTGGCACTGGGCTTTAGCAGAATAGCATCTTAATTGGTTATCAGGATGAGAAAGGTGAGTGGCTAACCACTGCCAGTGAGAATTCCATCTGTTCCCTTAGGAATCTGGTTGTTTTCCTTGACTGCATTTTTATTTTTAACATCATTGATATATTTTTATAAGGTTAGCAGGTTACAGTTAGCAAACTGTTGAATTCAATTTATTTTTGTTTTCATGATAAGACTTTATCCTTTGAGAATTCTTTTCACAGGATTTCTCTTCTTCTTTTCCAGTGACTGGCAGCAGGGACACTTTGTTGAGTGACCTTTTCTGTTTAACTGGGTTGGGAGTATACTCAGCTACTACAGAGAGGTTTTGTTTTGTTTGCTGCTATAGTTCTACTGAAAAGTTAAAATTCACTAGCCACCAAATTATTCTTTGTACTGAGATTTGGACTTTGTTTGCTGTATCAATCTGCCTCCTCACCTTGGTAGGGCTCGATATTTACAGAGCATATAGCTTCTTACTCACCCAAAATACCTTTTTTAAGAAAAAAAATCAATCAGTTCTGCTTGAATGAGTAACACTAAGGAAATAGGTTTAAGATTTCAGCACATTTTAAATATCTGAGGTATGATACTTAGTTATAAACTGATATATTTCCCATAAATTTAAATAAATGTTTTAAGTATAATCACAGCAGTTTCATAATGTCATGATCACTGTCGTTTCAAATCACAACTCCATGGACTAGTGTCGTTGCCTGTAAATTGGCAATCTTTCATCTAGAACACGAAAGCAGACAGATCTTTAAGTCAATGTGTTCATCCAATATGGAGTATTTCTTAAAAAAAAATGACAGATATTCTTGAGCAGAGTTGCTAAACCACCTAAGACAATTGCTTCTTATTTATTTATTTATATTTATATGATGCGTCTTTCCTCCTGCTTAAGGATCAACATTTGGAAGAGGGATTTTTGGTTTTCCCCTTGGTAAGGTGGTCCTTTCAGAGAAGAGTGTTTAGGGGAGGCAGAGACTGACATGCCTAAACACCAGTATCTACTGCTGTTTTGGCGTTTCAGCTATAGACCAGGTAAGACATCTTATGCTGTCTAAAATAGCACAGGACAGTGTTTAGGCGGGTAAATCCCTCACATGGCAAAGACATGGATTCTTTTTGTTTCTTAATCACCAAAGATGGTCACATCTTTGCTGACATAGGTGGTCACAAGGCGAAAATTTCAAGCAGTGCTTACCATTTTTACACCTGTGCTCCCACTACTTCTTACTATTAGGGAGCCAGTCTCAGTCATACAGTGTTTACTTCCCCAATACTTCAGTACTGAATTTGTGCCAGCACCGGTCAAAAACATAATCTTAGTACATGTATTGCATCTAATGTATTTGTTTTTTGTTTCAAAACATGATAAGCTAATTACTTTTTGTGAAGAGCCTGGTTTCGTGAATCTACAGTACAACAATGGTTTTAAATAGTCTGTTCTGGATCACTTAGCAGGGTGGTCATCAGCTTCCTTAGATTTTTGCCCATATAAGAAGGTTTTGACCCACCACCTTTAAAAACTGATCCTCAGCTGATCTATTTTAGGAAGCAAAGTTGCATACGAACCAATTCCTCGCCTGTCGTCCTGTTTAGTTCCATCAGTTTTCCCTGCGATCAGTTTTAAGATAAGGTATGATTCTCCCACATAAGGTAGTATACAGCTGGATTTCATGAGCTGGCTGATGCAGCCTTTTCTTGAGTTTTGGTTTTTCTTTTTCTTTTTTTTTTTTTTTTGATATTCATGTTACTGCTAGAGCACTAAGCTAAAATTTTCTTGCCTTTTAGATTATTCCTTTTTCATTCGTGAATTCTTAAAATTTGGGGGAAAGTGGTTTGAAAAATGATTCAATTGATTAGACTATTGCTTGATTAATATTATGTCATGAAGCCATAAAAAAGTTAAAGGCAAACTAGAGGCTTTATATTTCACAGGACATATATATTCAGGAAACACTTTTTGTTATATGACTTATAAAACATTGTATCATAAAAATATTGCTGACGGAAAGGCATGTAAGCAGGACAGATATAAAAGTTAAAAAAAAAAAGAAAAGTAAACCAATGTCTGTGAAAGACAGAAAACCTACTTTAATTGTAATGATCTGCAGTTCAGTGCAACTACGGTTTGATTCATCTTAAAACTGGGAAGAGAGGCATTTTGAACACAGAGCGAAGGTGGCATTCAAAGAAAGATTAGCGGTGGAGAGAAAGGACATAGGTCTGCTGGCTGCCAAAGTAATTTTAAGGTCCTCTTCTGAATGATTGTATCGAAAAGGTGGACAAATGCTCAGCTGAATTGTTCCTTTGTTTTCTAGGACCCATATACGTCTCAAGGACATTAACTGATATCTCACTTTGATGCTAGTAAGATAATAAGGAATGCATTTTACTGTTTTAATTTCCTGGTTTAGTAACATTATTTCCATTTTTTAACCAGGGTTGTCTACTTTTGCATCACTAGATTAAACTTACATGCTTTCAATTTTAAATTTCTGCATTGCTAAGAGTAAAGTCAGGGAGGCTGAGAAATATGAGACACCTGTTTTCTGCAGAAATAAAGGGTGTATACGCAACAAGGCACACAGACAAATTCGCAGAAAGCCCACAAGATGCGATGAACTAGAAATATCACAATTTGTCAGTATGTTTCTTGTTTCACTGCAGGGGTCACTTTAAGGACCAAGAGACAGCTTATAGGGCCCAGTTTCTCCAGAAAGACATTGCCTGGTGCCCCTCTGACCAAAAAAGACATCTCACAGCTCTTGTTGCTCCCTAGTAAATTATACGTGGCCCAGGGCAGCTTTGAATGTTGTCCCATGGTCACCCATATTGTACAATTCTGGCCCGTGCCAGCTAGCAGAAGATAGCAGAGCAGAGGCTATTTTCACATTAGGGATAAAAAATAAAAATAAATTAAAAAAAAAAAAAAAAAAAGCTCATGAAAATTTCACTGATTTATACTAACAGGCTACAACTCTGTGGAAAGACCTATCTTCATCACAGCATATAATTCTGTATAACCAACAATATTAGCTGCAGTTACACACACGCACTGTCCCTCTGCATGTGTCTCTGACATGCTGTTTTACACCTTTCACGTTGCAAGCAGCCTTTGGTGACAGTGGAAGGGGCTGGGGCATTGCAGGGGTCTGTTAAATCTAGTCCCTCCTACCTGTAATTTCTTGGCTTGGATTGAACAATCTTTTTAACTAGAATTCAATTAGAGAAAGGGCCTTAGAGTCTTTTGCTTTTCCTGTGCTTACGTTTTGATCTGGTGTTAAATGTCAATCATAGTTCAAAATCTGATATTATGAAACCAACCTGTTTGAGTAAGGGAGAGGAGGGGAGACATATGACTGATCAGCTGTTGAAAATTACTTGATGATCCAGGCTTTTGTTTTTTCGTTTCTGGTGTTCTGCTGTGTGTCATCCTTTCAGTGATTTGCTATGAAAAGCATAGAAACAGTGGCTGTGACAAAGTAAAGCAATTAGTCCAAAACTATGGGTGACACATGCTCCTGGCCCTTTCCAGTTCTCTGTTTTTTAAAGGTTGTCTTAGTCATTTTTGTTATTTGTGTTTACATTTTCATCTTACTGAATCTGTTTGAATTCAGTTGAAGCTGTGCAGTTCAGCCAATTCTCCCACGTTTCTCCAGATCTTGATAATGTATTCTGGGTCTGTGAGCTGGGGTTTTCCGTGACTGATCTTCTTGGAATAATCTCTTTTGGCTAGCTCTGTAAAGAGTGCTATTTTAATTCGTTTAGCCTGCCTTTTATTTTTTTCTGGGACAATGATATATTGTTTTAGTCCTTCTATGAATATTGTCTGACTCCCACTTTCATTTTGAGCATTTCCTCCTTATTTCTGATGTTATCACCTTTGCAAATAGTTTGAGGTTGATTTAACCTCTCTCTTTCTCTTTTTCTTTTTTTCCTCAAAGAATGTTGTTTCAAGATTTTTTATTTCTCTGTGGAGGATGCTGATGTTTCGAAAGGGTTGAGCGGAGCTGATGAATTCCCCCTCGCTGTTTCACAGACTACTTGGACAGAAGGTGACATTAACTGTGGAGTTTCAGCAGTGCTACAGAATCAACGTGTCAGACATTGACCGTGATTAAATTTTGGTATTCCTGATTTTTTTCTGATATGCAGGGCTGATTTCAGACTTCTCGGCAGCGTTGGTCGGAAAGGCACTGTCCTTGGCAAACAGCCTTGCTGCCCATCTGCCTGGTATTTCAGGCTGTGCCCACTCTCTCTTCACATCTGAACTATATGTGTGATCTCTCTTGGGGAAAAAAAAAAAAAAAAAAAAAAAAAAGAAAAAAGTGATAACCAGTTTGGGTAAGAGGCAACTCAGGCAGAGCATGGCCAGCTGCCAGTTTGTTCCTTCTGGTTTTCCTCCCTTTGGCTTTAATAAGCCAGCACCTACGCTGTGCCTCCCTCCTCCACGTTTAGCAGCAGACAGCAGGGACAGAGTGGAGTTTCGAAGCAGGGCCTCATATGAGCACATATGAGCACAGGCTCATAAATGTCCCCTGTCGCCGGGCTGAGGGAGCCAGCGGCACCCAGGGGTGCTCTGAGACGGTGATGCCTGGGCGACCAGCTCTGGTCACGCTGCCCGCCCTCTCCCGACTCCTCCCTCAAAGCCACAATCCTGTGGTTTCCATCAGGCTGCTGCCTGAGACAACTGCTCATCTGCCTCCACTGCAGCTGTCCCTGCTGATTAGCATTTCTGATATTTTTGTAGCATGTAAACAACCAACAGTCCGGTGACAATCAAGAAAACATTTCGCTATGGGTGATGTATAGACTGCAATTAAGCAGCAAAAAGTCCTAGAGAATTTATAATTACATAGGAAGCTTATGACAAGAGATACATAAAGACCTACTAAAGAGCCTCCAAGAGCAAGAGCTGTCAGCTTCCTAAGCAGGTCTCTGCCCACCAGCAAGCTAACCATGGCTATGTTTATTATTTTAATGACTGTTTTCCCCTGCAGATAATGTTGCAACTATATGGTGCTTCTTTAGCAGCACTTGGCTGTCTCCATCCTAACTTCATCTCCTACTCCGGTATGCAGTGGCACTGCACTGCTCAGACACCTCTCAGCAATGACACTGAGCAGTATTTGTCTCTGAAATTTTAATTATTAGTTTTTTCTGGGGTAAAGGAGTTCTTTGTCATAACTCTCCATAGCACACACAAAATTTTGAATGTGCATCTCTTCTGAAGTTTTATATGAGCAGGAAATCAGTCAGAACTTTGGCATTCCCAACAAAATTTTTTCCTCAAACAATCTAACTTCTGCTACCATTTTTTGTTGTTTTTGGTTTTGTTTTCAGGTAAACTTCTCACACAAGCAAATCCCATGTCTGGTGCAAAGCAGAGACAAACATGATCCTGCTAGCATCTGCCATGCCGCTTTCATGAAGATATTGAACTTCAGTGATTATAGCCACTTTGCCTTTTAACTTGGAATTACTATGATTAAAGTCACTTGCTTTCAGAAAAGGTAGAAGAGTTTTTTATTAAAAGTAGATCAAAGGTAAAATAACATTAAAAAGTACTGCGTCTCAGTTCAGTTCTACCACAGTCTTTTATAACCAAGTTAAATGAAAAAAAATGTGAATTAAATATGGAATTAAGTACTCAGGTAGAATTTATGTATCATTAACCTCAGATTAAATTCTATTGCTAAGAAAATAAAGCTTTCAGGGGACTCAGTACATTTTTAAAGGGGAAATGGAGGGCAAATAATATTTCCATAATTAAAGCCTTAAATCAAGTTAGGGAGAATGATCCAAATAAAATTACCTACACACTGCAATATGAATCAGAAGCTGTAGAAAACACCATTAAATTTAGTTACTAATTGCAAGTGATTACCATTTGAGCGATAGTGTTAAATTCTGAAGTTAGATTAGAGGTAGAATATTTTACGCACAGCGTTATGGCTGACTGACAAATCTTCTCTTATGGCATGTGACAACGCCCCTACTGTACTTAGTGCAAGGGTTTGAACTTCCTTCTGCTAATTTTGCAAGGGGTTAGCACTAGACACAAGGCATTTTCTATGAGTGATCCCTCACATAAAGTCATTCTCTGCTCCCTCCCTCATGGTTCACTGAAGGCAGACTCCTTAACTTTTCTTAGAGTTTACTAAGATGCTGCTCTTATTTCCCTGGCGTATGATGAAAGGAGTAGGAAGGAATGTCTATTAGTTACGGCCAGAACATTATTATTAATCATCGCTGATATTCTATTTATCTACATTGAATAGATTTTTATTCTTCATTTTTGCATATTTCAGTAGAATACGAAAGCAACTAGAATAGCATCATCTAAGAAATTTGGATAAAATAAAAACAACTTATTTCAAAAAATGTGTTAGTTTCTATGGGTAACTTAGCGGTCTGTTAGCAACTACTCCATTTGCAAATTAGCAAATGAAGATAAAACTTCATCTGCAAACAGACTGCATCCACAGCAGGACGAATACATGCCCTTCTGATGAACAGTTCAGCTGCTTTGAAAGTTTTTTATGTTATGACAAAAATTACATATATAAAAACCTGAGCACAAACACACACATGCTCTCGAACATAGAAATAATCACAGAATTTGCTATATATTTCTAACTCTTGAAAATGTATCCTAATTGCCTTGTGATAGTTAACATTTCTCTTCAAAACTTTAGTCCTGGTGTTAGGGCAATGCATCAGAAAATTTCTAGTTTTAAAATGTGAAGTAGCTACTCTGTGGTTTTAACACACACACACACACACAAAAATCAGATACAGAGGGAAAAAAAAAAAAAAAAAAAAAAGAGTGTTTTTTGGCCCAGTCTCCTGACAGTACTGAATTGCAGCTGTGCAACAAAAATGCTGCAAGCACTGTTTCTTTCTTTTAATATGGGTGAAAGTTTACTAACAATATTGAATGTATCCTGTATTGTACTATGTACATGCATACAATAATATACTGATAATAGGAGCCTCAAAAGCATTTTTTTGTTTTTTGACAGACTTGTATTTTTTTTTTTTTTTGTTTTCATTACCTAATTCAAAGAGTTGTAGCCCTTAAATTAAAGTTGAGCAAGAATTTTTGATTAAATAGGAAGTTTACACTCCCTTCCTAAAATGTAGAAAATAAAAACTTTTATAGGGTATAGATATTCATAAACTTTGGTCACATTGTGGTTAAATGTAGTATAACAACTGAAAATACAAATATTGGAATACCTAGAATTTCTTTTTTTTTTCAGAAAAATGGGTTTACTTTTCATTTTGAAGTTAAATTTTTATTAGTAAATTAATTCATTCCACCTGAGCTCTGCTCCATTTTTCTTTTCAATATCATTATATTATTAGGTGTATTTTTCCCCTATCATAAGAAAAATACAACTCAATTTTTAGGATGTTGGGCAGTCCTGTTCCAAAAACTAAGCTATCTGGCAGCTGCAAATGGGAAAGATTAACAGAAAATGCTGTGTTTCAGAGGAGCTGGATGTGATTATATTGCTTATAAATTTGAACTTATTTTTTATTTTACAGACGAATAATATTAAGTGAGTGCTTTTGTTGCTAGAATTTTCCAAGTGTTATTTGTGACTGCATGTTTATAGATCTCTTTAAATTTTGTATTGGAAAGGCACAAAAACCAACAATTTCTTAGATTTAATCTGACTTTGGGGAAGTATTCTCTCTCAGAAATAACCATAAGACTGTGCTCTGATTTCTGTATTTAAAGCCCTAACAAGATTAGGATTTTCCTCTGCAATTTCTCATTAGTGAGAATTTTTTAATTTCATTTAATATCTCTTCTACAGGAGGAGAGGGTTAATTATTGCAAAAGAGTAGAATTCTAGGTAGGAAACTTTAGCATCATCCTTGAAATTGTGGTTTAAAAATTTGATAATGATTTGGTATCAGCATTAAACATTCAAATTATTGTATCGATTGACTTGCCCAAATTATCTAATTAGAATTTATATCCAAGTAGATAGCAATCATCTTAAAATTTATAAAGATGGATTATTTTTATAATTAATCTGATATTTTAATTTTAATTCCGTATTGAGTCTACCTTGATTAATTCGATTTTGGTATGATTTTGATTTGACAGTCCTAGTGAAGCCTGGCTTTGGGGAGATATTTGTTGCAAGAAAGAAAAGGAAAGAAAAGAAATCACGTTTCTTATGAAGAGCAGCATGGGTCCATAACTGTGGAGGAACTGGGTGGATACCAGGTGGCCAACTTAATTTGTTTCCCCTAATTAGTCTTTCGTTCTCACACATCTACATCCTGTAATGCAACCGGGTTCAGCAGACTAGCACATGTGGGAGCAGAATTAGCTTCTGTCCCTGGCTCTTCTTAGCGATGTTAACAATTCACTGCTTGTTTCTCAGCCAGTGTTACTCTACCTTGGTACCCTGACGGCAGCTGCTGATCCTCTCTAATCTGTTTTTCAAATCATTCTCATTCTGAAGTTCCCCGTTTGAAAATAGCCCTCCCACAGCTTTATTTTACCTGACTTGAGGAGTCTGATGAGAGAGAAGTAACAAGAATGCCCGCTACAGAAAGCGTAGCAGATGTCCTTGATGTTATCGGCAGGCCAGTCATCACCTTCCCTAGGTACGAATTCCCTTTCCAACCAAACCTAAGAACTTCTTTGTAATTCAAGTGGATTGATATGCTTAGTGTGGTATTGTTCGGACTTGGCTTAAGTCCTAGATTTTCCTTTATAAACTGTCACACTTAAATCTTTAAGGCATCCATCCTGAACTGTTTTGACCTTTGAGACATTTTAAGGCTTTAGATTTAATACAGGTTACAAACCACCTGAGGAAGTCGAGACTGCAGGAAGCTTAATCAGACCCTTGATAGTACTGCAATAGGAACAACCTCCAGAGCACCTCTCTCCAGCACTTCCCCAGTCTTAGACCTTTCATGAGCTCTTGATTCTTTTTTTTTTTTTTTTAACTCCTTCAATGTTGAACTGTGGATTTTTTTTTATAAGATGCACTGTTTTAGCCTTTTAGCATCCCACTTTTCAATTGCATGTGAAGGATTTCGCAAACTCCAAGTTTTCATTCAAAGCGAGGTCCTCCTTGACATCTGACATGACTGACATGACTGCCAGGACCTGATACATTTAATTGCTCAGATGCTCAGCAGAGATGTACAGGAATAACCCTCTCAGACTACAGGGCAACTGTGTGAATTTAGACCAGCAGGCAAAACTGGAACGATATAGGTATTTTGAGAATTTTCACTTTATCTGCCTCAGATGCTGGGTTTATTGTTTGTTTGATCTAAACTTATTCTTACCAAACTCAAATATAATTTTTAGTTTAGTACAGTCCTAATAAATAATAAAATGGAAACTTTTTACTCTTCAGCCAAGAGACCTATTTGTGTGACCTCAAAAAGTGTTTCTGTCCTTTTCTTCACATATAATATATGTGCGCCCCTATTAGCTCATCGTCATGGCCAGCCAAAGGATTTCAATGAGATGATACTCTGGGATATTCTCCAGTTTGACTGATTTTGACTCAGAGAAATTTTTTCAAGGGCAACGAGAACTTTTATGTCTCCTAAGGAAATCAAAGACAGTTTGGTATATAACTTCTTTCTGAGCCTTTGAAGCCCTTCTTGTAAAATAATCTTTAAAAGAAGAAGTGATATTTCTAAGCTTTTACCTTAACCAGTCAGATTTGCATAGTCTTCAGACAAAAGTCAGATAAAAGACTGAACAGATTTTTATTACTTTATCAAATAGCGAAGATGAGAAGCAAGAGATTTTTAGTAAAATTTTCATTAGATGAGTCCTGAACAAAGCTCTAACCATCGCTATGTCCCATCAAACATGTTAAGCAATGTTTGTGACATTGTAGTTTCCTACTTGCCTGTACAATAAACACATTGATTTCAAATGTTGTTTTGAATGTTGTGTTTTGTGTTGATTTTCACTCTGTGTTCTTACTTTATGTATCTCCTTACACAGTCTGCCAAATCCATAGTTTCTTGAGCCTGCACAGAAACTCTCTTTCCTCTTTTTTTTTCTTTTTTCTTAACTGTGCAGTTAATTAGTTTTGCTAAAGAATCTGGATGTGGTGATGGAATTTTATGATCCAGGGAAACTACTAGACAAATTAGGCAAAACTTAAAATGCAAGTAGGAATTCTGGCTGAATCTTAAGAAAACTGAAGCTTCTGCACACAGCAAATAACTTGTCCTCATACAGTAGTTTGCAATGCCAAATGCTTTGTGTGCTGCAATAAGACTGCATGGAGTCTCCTGCACACTGAGCCAGTGACTAAAACAGCGAGAATAAGTATGGTACAAGAATTTTTATGGAATGGAATGTCTCTCTTATCCAAGCATAAACTTTTATATCTTTTGGATATTATCCAAACCCACCTGTTGGCTGTGTAGACTCTGCCAATTCAGCATACACCCAGACATGGTGAATCTCCACTCCATTCTGCCAATGCACTAGTGACAGGAGGTCTGTTTAAAGGACTTGTGTGACAGGAATGTTTGCAATAGAGCAAAAACAGCATGTATTTGCCCCTGTCTCATGCATATATTTCCTCCACTTTTTCTTCTGTTTCTTTTCTTGGACTACAGAATTTCTAGCTTGTGAAATATGTATGATAACACTAACCAAGACAGGCTGGTCACTGTTGGCCTACTGTTACTGTTTAAAACTGATCATTTATACTAAGGGTATCCCTTAAGTCTTCACATACAAAGAGCACCTTAGGTTTGCTCCTCGAGTGTCTTCCTATTTTGTGGAGCTCATTTTTTAGGCTCTTCTGAGAAATATTGTGCCACTGAGGAGACTTCTAACATGAATATTGGGAGTGGTAATGAAGTATGAATGTCAATATGTATGTGTAAACACTTGGAGAAACAGAGCAACAAGGGTTAAAAGAATGACGTGTATTGTTAAAAAAATATATCTTTCACAGCAATAATGTTGAAAAATGTGTTGTTTATATCAAGCTTAGAAGGCCTGGACTCTATAAGACCACAGCACAGGCAAGTTGTTGGCAGGAGACTCTGCACTGTGACAACAGGAGGATGACAATAAGCAGTAGCCATAAAAGTTTGTATATTCCAGACGGAAGAAAAAAACAGGTAATGACAGGCAACCTAGTCTAATATTTGTGGAGGCTAAAATAAGCAAAATTCAGATGCAAAAGAATCACAGAAAAAAAAATGTTGTGTTCTAAAGGGATCAAAAAGATAAAAAAAAAAAAAAAAAAAAAAAAAAAAAAGCCATAAGAAAAAACAGTTTGTCATCAATAATCAAAAAGAATCCAAGAGATGTGATGAAGACTCAATAGCTAGTATGCAAGTGGTCCTGGCCAGATCACCTGAACCCACAACTTGGTGCTTATGAAGAGAGGAGTATGAGAGTATGAGCAAGTGAAATAAGCTTAGCAACTTTGCAAAATAAGCAGGTCCTCCTCCTTCCATAAAGTCTCACACTGAGTTTTTTTACACAGACTTCCTACACCACAGACTCACAGAAATTGGAAAAGTTGGAGGACAGGGGGGCAGGTTGGGAAAACGGAAACTGTTAGCTGCCAGGAAGGCTGAAGAAGAGAAGTCATCAGACCATGTAATGCAAAAGCCGCTATGTGTTTGACACTGGGATTAAAAGAATGACCAAATCTGCCCAAGGTTTTCATCCCTAAATTGTCTTTTAGCATTAAGCTTTAAAAACTACTCAGTTTTCACCTAGTCCTTAGTCCATGTTAGAGCTCCTCTTCTCAAATGAATAACTCGGTCACAGAGCACTGACCTGCCCTGTTTGGTTGTTGTTTGTCTATGGGCAGCACCAGCAATGTAGGAGAATATCTGCTAGAGAAGACCTTTTATTTCAAAATAGTTGAGCATTTTGGTAAATATTTAATTTAATAACGTAGTAGTGTGTGCATTTGAAAAAATGTGTGCATACAACTGAAAATAAACTACAGTGTCCCCAGATTTTAGCTTTCTAAATGATTAGACAGGACACAAGTAACATTTTTGAGGATCTCAATGGGCACATAAATTGTCACAAATTCCGTTCTCCCTTTCCCATAAAACCTAAATTTCTTATTAAGTTTGTCTTTCCTTTGTTATTCATTATTTTCTGCAATTTTCACTTAAGTTTTAAACCCACTGGCCAATTTTACGGAAGACTGTAATGAAGCCATGGTCTTAAAGAGAATTATATTGCTGTAACCTTTTTAAGTTACAAAAATTGGTTAATCTTTGTGTGTCTAACATAATAAATTTCCATCATTTTACAATCTCTACTGCTAAAATTTTCCTTGTCCATACTAAATTGTGAGGAATAATGATGGAGTTGTTTACCTTGCTTTTTATATGTAAAATATGGAAATTTACAATAAACTTTATTTCCACGCACAAATACTTTTTGTTTTCAGTGATGCATCTGCTCTATTTTTTGTAACCAAAGTGAAATGGTACCATAGACTTCTTCTGTTCTGATTTAGATCACTAAAATCAGAATTTGATCCATTGTCTCAATGGTAACATTTGACAAGATTCCACAGTAAAACTTATTTTTAAGAAAGGTTCTGTATAGGAGGAATTCCCAATCTTTAACTTTTTGCATTCCTTCCACTTTTGAGGTTTACATTTGTTTAATCATTGAGTTATTTCAGAGATTCTTTCATTTATTATAATCATTTTTTACTTTTTATTAAAAAGAAAATATTAAATGCAAAATATAAAATAAAATGTTAGGGAAAAATCAGAAGCGCTATCAATTCCACTTTTTAAAAAATTGGCAAAAAACAATGTGCAATTTCAGATAATTACTTGTAATCCTTAGTAATCCTCTGTAGACAGCATGAACTGGAAGTCATTAGTATGCTTTGAGCTTTTTATTTTGCATACACACCAGGAATTACAGAACGTTAGTCTACTTGATGACTTTCTACTAAGACTTGGAAAATAAAATAAGATAAAATCAAATAAAATAAAAGCTCAATTTCAGATGAAAGTTAGGAGAAAATAACACTCATTAATAGGAAGTAAGAACCTTTTTCCACTCAAGACTTAAGTAAAAATAAAATGCAGAAGTCTGTTTTGAGGGATTTACTTTCTATTTCAAAGCCAATGAATAATTGAGTTTTTGGTGCACTGGTAGTTCTGAAATAAATAAATTTAGGTCAATGTAATTGATTGTAGTTTGCATTTCATTTTTTGTATTTCTTGAAATTCAAAATAATTGTGAAAATCAAGAAGGCGGCTATTGTCCCAATTCCAGAAATGTTAATACAAGCAGGAATGAAAGGGGAATTGGGATCCCTTTCACCATCCATAATGTTTTCATACTACCTATCACAAACCTTGCGATTCAAGCACTCAGCTGGAAAGATGGGTAGATGGTTAGCAGTTTTTGAATTAATAAGTATTCAATTTATAGAAAATGGAATTGCTTCAGCACTGCAGAATGCTCTATAACCTGCAGATTATTGCATTTTGCTGAAAGCGAAAAAATTTCTGATGAGACTTCTCTTTGGAGATAGGCAGAGACAGTACTTGACAACAGCCTGTCCCTTCCAGTAAATTTCCCTAAGCCTTTCCCAGAAACTCTCCCTTGATTTTGTGGAATTACACCTGGATCATGTCATGCCTCTCTGCATACCAAAATCAGAATACATCATTTGCGAACTGCTGAAATGATTAGCATTGTATTGGTATTTCTGAATATTTTTCGTGTTCATTTATTTTTGTTCTACTAAAAGTGTTTGCTGCATTGAATCTGAATTTGTGAGTAGTTTTAGCTACTAGAAAGAGTTTCTTTGGTAAATAAATTCTTTCCTGGAAAAAAAGAAAAAAGATTTTCCTCATCTTTATTACACTGTGCTGCATAGTCAAGAAAACCAAATTTGCCTAATACAAAACTAAAACCTATTTCAATGGCTCTAGTGCCTGCTCATGCCTATCTCAGAGACCTAATCCTGTGAAACTCTGTTCAGGTAAATCCTTTTACCCAAACACCCTTAAAGGAATTGTGACTCTGCTATTCTAATAAATCAAACCTTGCCAAATTTTTATTTATACTATTAAATAGTTAGAAAAGTCCTTGGGAAGATTTTGGCCTGACGAAACAACACTGACCTAGGCACTTTCCAGGCATAGCTTGAAGCACGTGTGAGGACAAGAAAATTTCCAAATATTATCTTGAATTCAGATGCCCTGTTTTTATGAGTAAGAAAATTTAGTAATGGCTATTTAGATTTGGCTAATTTGTGCCCAATCACCACAAACCAGAGAATGGGTCTTGAAGTTGTTTAATTTATTGCTACTGAGGTAACTATGCATTCTGGTTTCTCTAAATATGACCTTTTTCCTGCCTAGGGAAACATAAACTTATCTAGGTGCGAAAGGAGGAATTTGACCATTTGTTTTTGATTCTCAGAAGTATAACTGCTTCATCAGAGCAATAGCAATTTAAACAAATTAAAACAAAAAGCAATTAAAATTCTCTGCAGTTGCATAGAGTCTAAAACATCAGGAATGCATTGAGTATATTCAATATATTGCATATTTAAGTCATCTGGACATAGTCCTGGCACCATGCTCTAGGTGACCCTGCTTGAGCAGGTGGCTTGAACTAGATGATCTCCAGAGGTTCCTTCCAACCATTCTGTGATTTTGTGATCCTGCAAATTTGTTACAGAGTGTAATAATAAGTGTTTAATACATCTGATATAATTACAGCATGCTGGAATGGCTGGATATATATTCACTGTCCATAGGATGCATGCAGAATATGATAGGTTTGGATGCTCAAGCACTAAATAGCTCACAACACACTTGATCATATTTCTGTCTGGGATTTTAGAGTTAGCAAAAAAAAAGAGTTTTGGTGTCCACAAACTGACCTGAATGTTTAGATTTTCACCTTAGGAGCCCAGCAGTGATATCTGGTTTATGGTGCAAAATCTGCTATTGACCTCAGTGGGACCAGGATTTTACTCTTTCCAGTACTGCAACAACTGTTACTGCACAATTCTGACAAAATGTACACAGTGCCTTTACTTTAGTAGAAGAATTAGATTTGAAATGTGTTCAGTCTATACTCCTGGACAGAGGAGACAGGTATAGTGTTAAAAGAAGCACACACAACTTAAGAGGTGAAATGTCTCATAACTCAGTCTATGGATTGACTCACTGTGGCACAAAAAGGTGAAAAATAATTGTAGCCATTGGCACCTATCTTTACTAAAGAGATTCTTGAATAGTTTGAATGAGATGTAGATTGAATAAAATATAGCGTGAAATAGAAAGATTATTCTCAAACCTGCGTATTTCTCAGTTAATAAGAAAATATACAATATGAAAAAAAGTTGATGCTCTAAAGAATGGTAAATGTTCACCTGCATACAATATAAGTGTGTATCACTATGCCACTTGGAACTACTCCAGTATATGAAACCATTTCTTATACTGTATTATCAATCCAAAATATATATATATTAAAAAAAAAAAAGTAAATTATTCAGGGTCATTTGATACTAATGCAATCAGTTTGAGAGCTAGATCACAGAATCATAGAATCATAGAATCAATAAGGTAGGAAGGGACCTCTGGAGATCATCTAGTCCAACCTCCCTGCTCAGCAGGGTCACCTAGAGCATGTCAGACAGGGTTGCATCCAGGCAGGCCTTGAAGATCTCCACAGAAGGAGACTCCACAACCTCTCTGGGCAACCTGTGCCAGTGCTCCGTCACTCTCGCAGTGAAGAAATTTCCCCTCACGGTCAGGCGGAACTTCCTGTGCTTCAGTTTCTGCCTATTGCCTCTTGTTCTGTCACACCGGACAACTGAAAAGAGTTTGTCCCTGTCCCCTTGACACCCTCCCTTCAAGTACTTCTACACATTGATAAGATCCCCCCTCAGACTTCTCTTCCCCGGGCTGAAGAGGACCAGCTCTCGAAGCTGTTCCTCATAGGGCAGATGCTCCAGCCCTCTGATCATCTTCGTAGCCCTGTGCTGGACTCTCTCCAGTAGCTCCATGTCGCTCTTTTAGTGGGGAGCCCAGAACTGGACACAGGACTTGAGATGAGGCCTCCCCAGGGCTGAGGAGAGGGGCAGGATCACCTCCCTCCACCTGCTGGCCACACTCTTCCTAATGCACCCCAGGAGACCCTTGGCCTTCCTGGCCACAAGGGCACATTGCTGGCTCATGGTCAACTTGTCATCCACCAGCACTCCCAGGTCCTTCTCTGCAGAGCTGCTCTCCAGCAGGTCAGCCCCCAGCCTGTACTGGTGCCTAGGGTTTTTTCTCCCTAGGTGCAGGACTCTGCACTTGCCCTTGTTGAACCTCACAAGGTTCCTCTCTGCCCAGCTCTCCAGCCTGTCCAGGTCTCTCTGAATGGCAGCCTCAGGTATGTCAGCCACTCCTCCCAGCTTGGGATCATCAGTAAACTTGCTGAGGAGGCACTCTGTCCCCTCATCCAGATTGTTGATGAAGTTGAACAGGATGGGACCCAGTACTGAGCCCTGGAGGACGCCACTAACCACAGGCCTCCAACTAGACTCCACGCCACTGATGACGTCCCTCTGAGCTCTGCCTTTCAGCCAGTTCTCAATCCACCTCACTGTCCACTTGTCTAACCCACACTTCCTGAGCTTATCTAGCAGGATGTTATGGGAGACACACATCTCTTAGATTACTTCTTACAACAAATTAATTTTTCAAAATGAACTTTTTAAAAACTACTTTAACCCGTGTTGAACCAACTTCAATGCAAGATATTATTTAATGTGATGTGGTTATTTTTCTAAAGCAATTCTATACACATTTTCATATCATTTTCATCACTGAAAATATCTAATTAAGGTCCATTTGAAGCTTATAATACTAATTTCTTTATTGAAACAAATAGTTATAAGTAGTTGTAGTTCTATATTATCACATAAAACATTACAGACAAGTATTTATTTTGGAGTCTTGTTTTTATTTCAAAGCATGATCCACATCATATACATTGGCTCTGTCAACAATTTCTTGTACCGTTAAATGTTCTAAGCAAAAGAAACAGAATACCAACTAAAATACATGAAAGTTGATGAAAATGTTAACTGTACATGCAATAGAAATAAGTCCTAAATCTGAGTTTGACTTTCTTTTTTTTCCACAAACAGAAAAATTGCCTCTGTGTGTAATGCTCAATCATGGCAAAATATTAGCATGCAGTAATAAATATAACATTTTACGAACACCATTTTTTTCTGTCTGCATATCCAAGTTCAACAAACTGAGAAAAAAAAAACCCTCCAGATGTAGATAATAACATCGTAAGCAAAGGAAGGGTGACAGCAAATGAAACAAAAAATAGAATACATTTATACTTTGCAGAAGAAAGTGACAAAACTCATTAGAAAAGAGCGCCTACACTAAAAATGGGATAGTCATTACAACATGCAGATAATTTGAGGAAGTTATTAGAATTTTATAACATACTTTGATTTTTACTTTGATTTTTTCATAATAGCTTGAAAGTGGTGGAAATAGAACTCAATGTCTGTACTCTCAAATAACATATTGGCTTTGTCTAATTAAGCAAAATTGAATGTGCTCATAAAATCATGAGCTTCTTGTCTGAAATCACAATGTGTGCTACAACAATTAAGAAATAAGAGCAGCAGTAAGAATGCCATTTAAAAGGAAGAGTGTAATGGATTAACTTCCTATTTTTTCATTCCAGGTAGCACACCTTATAAATGCTGGCTGAGGTCACCAGTAAACATTAATCTCATAGTATCCTCCTTCTCCCTGCTAACCTACTCTATGATAGGCCCTCAGAATTTGTAACAGTTGGCCTTTCCCGACAGCTAGGTTTTCAGAATTCTTTGAGTATATTATTTTAACATATTTTCATTTGCTGATTTCAAGAAAAAGCAATCAACCACTGTGACATATGTATCTGACTTTATTTGTATGATTAAGCTATGTCACAGCTTGGCAACTGAACTCACTTGGACTTCACTTTGACTTTCCTTGAAATTATCACCCAGAAATAGAGATTTCATGAAATCCGTCGGATGCACACGAAGTTTGTATCTTGCGAGCTTGCTAACTAAATCATACTTACATGGACCTATTGTGCCTCACTATTTTGACAAGGTGGATTATTTTTCTTGTATAAATATAGCTAGCATTAAAAATTCAAAGATTCATGGACCTAACTATAGTAAACTACCTGTAGTAATCAACTGAGTCTACTAAGTAGTTGAAAATAATAGATCCGCATTAGTCTGCACATGTATTATACCCATGTGTGATATTTTAGCAATTCAATTATTGATTTTCTGCCAGAGGATGAATGATGTGCCTTCGTTCTCTATTTCCCAGTAAAATATTTGTTCTGCATTGGTATAGGAATGACCTGACTTCTACTACTGGCTATTCAACTCTGCAGTTCTCTATCAATTCAAATTAAGCTTAATTGCCTGTGACCTCAGCTCTTTATCACCTATAATATTCAATAGTTAAAAAAAAAGTAGTTCATTATTTTTATTACTGTAAAAAAGGAAGCTCAAAGAAGCTAAATTTAGTGTTTTTTAAACCATCTTCAAAAAAATTCTTTTAATAGTATAATTTGAATAAGGTTGTCTACTCCCACCTAGTGGACAAAATATTTAATGAAATAGTGAAATACAGCACTATGTACACAGCAAGAGTCTAATTGTTCCTGTTAGAATTAAATAATGAATATAACTTACAATATCTGCATGGAATAAAATATTGAGGCTCATGAGTTTTGTTGATAGTTGTGATTTCAAGAGTAGTTTTAAATTATCCTAGTTAGCCTTAAGGCACATTTTAGGTGCTGTTTTTGCTTTGTGGAATTTATTGCTTAAAAAAGCTACAGGCTTCCTCTGAAGAGTTATACCTCTTAATGTCATCAAATACGTATAAAGCTATATAAAATACATATAAGTTGTTTCATAAAAGGAAGGAAGAAAGAAATTTCTATCCATAATATCTCTCAGCAGTTCTTTGCTTCTTTCTATTATTGAAATTATAACCAGAATGTCAGAATCTGCCTCATTTCAGTGACAACTTCTCTTCTGATGGATGAGGTGTAAGAGTGAAGTACAAATGAATTAGCACTTAAAAGGATCCCTACCTATCAATGTAGATACAATGTGCATGGGCTACTACAGCAGGAAACTGTAGAGATTTGGGCATCTCTGAACTCTTTTCTTTCTCTAGAGCAAAAACATGTCCTCAAGTTGCAGGTGGCTGCATCCACTTTCAATCCATAGTGTAAAAATATGCTTTCAAAGAGAGAATTGAATAGTCATTATTCTTTCTGGAGTAATGAGGAGGAGGGAAATAGAGCTGACTTTTGCTTTCTCAATGTTACATTCAGAGCATTCATCCACTAAGTGAGATAGCCAGATCTGATTTGCACTTTGTTGAAGCAGTGTTTTAAACTCACCTCACCGAGGAGGTCATTTTCTTCCCACTTGTTCTCTTTCTGAACTTCTCAGTCAAGTATGTGTGGCTGCACCAGGGCCCAGCTTCAGAAGGAGGAATGAGAAGGATCCACACTCTCACAGCGAATACACCATAATCTTGTGATTATAACATTCAGTGCTTATGTCTGTTCTAATAAACTAAGCAGGTCCAGTGCATAAGGTCTAATACTGGCACTCAGTCATTCACACTGTTTAATTATCAGCATGCTTCGGCATGGCTGTGGCCTGCGCCAGCGAGCACTCTCTCAAGCAACGCTCTAGCATGATTAGAGCAATAGCCAGGCCAGGGGTTGTTCCAGTTACACAGTGTGAACAGGACCACACTGTTTTGCAGAGGAGAGTTTCACCACAAGCATAACAGGTATACCATACCACTTTATTATTGTAGAATTTTGTTTATTATTATAGAATAGCTATTGGAAAGGTAGGAGCTGGGAGTTCAGACCTTTCCAGGTTGATGAGGCCTGAATCAAGTATTCTACAGCCTGCAGTGTGCTCCTACTGCTAAACTTTTCCAGAAAAAGAATATAGAATTTTCACCCACTCGTAATTTAAGTGAACAGTGACCTGTGTAAATGAATGGAAATTAAAAGCCCGAAATCCCAGATGCACAGAAGCAGTTGAGGAAAACCCTGCAGAAAAAGACTCTCAAATGCAGCTCTGTCTATAGTGTTTTCTATTCTTTCTACTGAAAAAAAACATCCCAGAATTCAGCATACTGGTCAGTGTTTTCTGCATCAGCTTTGGTCTAATTGCATCCCATCCTGCAGGGGTAGGTACAAGGATACCAGTAATATCTCACTGAGAAAACTGACTGTTAGTCTCAGAGTTAGGCACTTGGACTCTCTAAGTGTAACAAGGCCTAGTCTACGTATTGAACTGCCTATGCATATTTTAAGGACAGTGACAAGACAAAGACTTGAAGATTAAATGTTGACCATGTGAAGGTTTTCAAAGTCTTATATTTTAATGTTTTACTTAGTGTTTAATGTCTACTTTTAATAAGCGCCTAAGGTCTTGGAGTAGCGAGTACATAATGAGCCAGTCTTAATTTCTAATATAGGAAATGTATTTAAAAGAGAGGCAAACTGTTCTAGGCTTTCACTTCTTTATACATTTTTATTTGTTCATTTTTAGTGATATATTTCTTTAAGACATAATACAAAACTGAAGGAATATATTTGGTTCATTAGAGATAAACAGTCTAGTGCATAAGTGTTCAACAGACAAGCAGCATTTGAAATGAAGAGAATGCTCAGCTGAGAGAAGGGGTATAAATCTTACGCTCAGAGTGAATATCAGTTGTACTTAATCTATTTTTCATGATGCCTTTATGCATAATAGACTAATAGAGTAAAATAAAACCTAATATCCAGATTTTGCTGTTGAAGTAGAAGGAGGCAATAGTCACATGACAACATACAGATTTTCTTGTATGTTTATTTGCTTTCACTTAATTAAGTTTTCATGGCTATAAAAAGTTCATCCTTGCCAAACATGCCAGATTTTTGCTTTGGAATTCTGCCCATCCATTAAGACAGCCAAGTAAAGTTTTAGGGTTGATTTGTACCTGCAATATGTATTTTATATAAATATGAATAGGTTGTGTGATTCTCTGTCACTGTATCAAAGAAAAAAATGGAGAAAAAGTGCAGTTCCTAATGATTTATCAACTTTAAAAATCCGTTGTATATCTCTTCAGTTTACAGGACATATATTCTCAGGAAACTAACAGGAAAAGTTTGTCAGTAAAAGGGAAATCTCTGCAAAATCTCTATATAATGTTTTTATTAAATATCTTTTCTTATGTTTGGTTTAAAGAACCAGTATTCTCCAAAATCTGATTATTCTCTAGATACAATCTATAACCTTTTTAAATTGCAAATCATTTAGGAGTTGAGGTTTAACCTACTCATAGAATCACAGAATCGGTAAGGTTGGAAGGGACCTCTGGAGATCATCTAGTCCAACCTCCCTGCTCAGCAGGGTCACCTACAGCATGTCAGACAGGGTTGCATCCAGGTGGGCCTTGAAGATCTCCACAGAAGGAGACTCCACAACCTCTCTGGGCAACCTGTGCCAGGGCTCCGTCACTCTCACAGGGAAGAAATTCCCCCTCACGGTCAGGCGGAACTTCCTGTGCTTCAGTTTCTGCCCATTGCCTCTTGTTCTGTCACACAGGACAACTGAAAAGAGTTTGTCCCTGTCCCCTTGACACCCTCCCTTCAAGTACTTCTACACATTGATAAGATCCTCCCTCAGGCTTCTCTTCCCCAGCCTAAACAGGTCCAGCTCTCGCAGCCGTTCCTCACAGGGCAGATGCTCCAGCCATCTGATCATCTTTGTAGCCCTGTGCTGGACTCTCTCCAGCAGCTCCATGTCCCTCTTGTCCTGGGGAGCCCAGAACTGGACACAGGACTTGAGATGAGGCCTCCCCAGGGCTGAGGAGAGGGGCAGGATCACCTCCCTCCACCTGCTGGCCACACTTTTCCTAATGCACCCCAGGAGACCCTTGGCTTTCTTGACCACAAGGGCACACTGCTGGCTCATGGTCAACTTGTCATCCATCAGCACTCCCAGGTCCTTCTCTGCAGAGCTGCTCTCCAGAAGGTCAGCTTCCAGCTTGTACTGGTGCATGGGGTTATTTCTCCCTAGGTGCAGGACTCTGCACTTGCCTTGTTCAACCTCATGAGGTTCCTCTCCGCTCAGCTCTCCAGCCTGTCCAGGTCTCTCTGAATGGCAGCACAGCCCTCAGGTGTATCAGCCACTCCTCCCAGCTTGGGATCATCAGCAAACTTGCTGAGGAGGCACTCTGTCCCCTCATCCAGGTCGTTGATGAAGAAGTTGAACAGGATGGGATGCAGTAGTGAGCACTGGGGGACACCACTAGCCACAGGCCTCCAACTAGACTCCACTCCACTGATCATTAGTAGATGTTATGCATAACTCAAGAACTGTGTACGTTATGCAAAACTTGTCGAGCTTTTGGATGTGAATTCAGTTTAAATATACAAAAAATATTTGGCTGAATTATCAAATATGTCTTCAAAAATTATTTAAGAGTACACTTTGTAATAACAAATCTTCCACACAACTTGTCAAAATAATCTCATTTACTGATGAAGCAACAACTGTCCTTTTAAATATGGTGATTTTAAGTATAAAATGTGGCTATAAAACACTGAGTTTTTTCATGTTACCTTTCTTGTTAAAATGAAGACCATTGTTTAGAAGCCATAAAATTATTTCAGCAAGAAACTCGGAGTCTAAAGTCATCCTACCAAGGGGAAAGGGATCTTTGCCAAACAAAATAAATCTACTTTTAGTAACAATAAGGAATATCTTCCTGTCTTAATTGATTCAAAGAACTGAAGATTCTGCAATAAGAAACAAATGGCAAGTTCTTCATTATTCTTGTCTTTTTTGTCATACATCAGTGTGCATTTCAAGCAATTTAATTCTTTTGCAATGCAGTCCTTAAGGAAAAGAAGCTTCAGTTTCAAAAAAACAATACAGAATGTGAAAACTTTTGACCACTTTAATTACTTATTGACCTAACAGTCATTCTTAGAGACAATGGAAAGTACTTACAAAGAGGTAGTTAATGTAACATATAGTGTCATGAGATCAAAGATTATGAGAATTTTCCTTCATAAGGGCTAATAATGCTAATTGACATTAAATGAGGACTTTGGGATTTGGTGCAGGGGTATGTAATACAAACATTATTAAATTTCACTTATTGAATGTTCTATTTTATTATAGGTTGGCTAATTGTTATATGAAAGAACAGAAATAAAAAGTAAAATTCTTAAAATCTGCCAAGTACTCTATAGATTCAAAGTGCAGTAACTGTCATGTGAAACAACAGAAATAAAAAGTTTAATTCTTAAGGTTAATCAAGTTCTTTAAGGATACAAAGTGCAGTAAAGTAAATAAAAAAAATTCATAACATGTTCTGAGAAGGGGGTATTTGTTTACTAAGTATTTATTCATTTTACAAATGAATAAAATGGAGCATAAAAATCAAGTGAATCTCCGTAATAACTTTGAAAAACCAGTAAAACAGGAGTTTCATAGACACACCTTTTCTCCTGTGCCTTTAGGTTCCTAGATTAGTAAATTGATGTCAGAACAACCAGCTGCAGACCAATTTTTCTGGGCAGGGAAGGGAAAGGTTGTGTTGATGTCGTTCCCCACCTAATAAAGAGAACTACTGAAAATCTTATCATAACGAATAGGGTAACCCCCCCCACACAAAAAAAGTACAGAATGTCAGCAAATAATATTGCAACTTAGAAAGGATTATTTTCTTCTCCTATAACTGCATTAACCTGCTATTAGGGCTGCTCTGCAGAAGTAAACAACATTTAGGCAAAAGCATGTTCAATGCAAAGTAGAAAGGCAGGGCGCCAAGTTATCAGGATTAACACTGCTAACGCAGTTCCTGTAAATACTACCAAGTAGGTTGCTTGTGCTGCATTTATTTACCAACAGAGCCACGGAAACCTGAAGGAAAGATAGAGCCTTGTCCCACGTTCCTTTAAAGTGATGCCAGCTGAAGGAAAGGGTCCTTCACCTGGATAGCTGCTACCAGCGGGCACTGCATGAGGTACTTTACAGGGCAACAAAATGTGCAGGAAGAAATTGTAGTGACCCAAAAGAGCCTAAAAGTAGAGCACTGTGGGGAGCCAAGGCGGGACAAGTGTGTTGCTTCCTTCCATTCTACTGATCAGGAGCTTCCTAGCTGCTAACTAGATAACAAAGAAATTTGGGCATCATTGAATTAAAAACACCTGTGAATCACCTCATATGTACACAGGACATTATCAGTTCTGAAAAATATATTTTTTTCTTCCTGTCAATGAACAGCTTTTTCCTCTGTGGCAGATTTTCTGTTTCTGCAAGAGAAGACACAAGGATAATCTGCTGTGCCAGTGGCACTGGTAGGGGTAACAACTAGGGAGGGGAAGAAATGAAGGAGAATAATATCTGGCATCTTTAACTTTGATGTAGACAGTATTGTTGGGTCAGAGAAAAATGAAGCCCAGATTTTTAGGCTGAACAGATACAAGGCCTCTTCAGAAGATGATTATAAATAGGTGTGCCAACATCCATCTGAAAGAGCATAGTATAGACACGTAGCTAGACAGAAATGGGAGAGTTTTCTCTGCCTGTGCTCTGTCTGAACGTGTGCCCAGGCTTAGCTCCTGGGTACTAAAACCACTATCCATCAAGATCCTCTTGCCCTAGATGTGTCAAATACTGTTGCTTTGCTGTTTGTGCACTTCCCTTCCCCCCTCATCTCTGCCCTACTTCTTCATCTGGATCTGGATCTTTACATAAATTATTAACTTTTAGCTCTTGGCAATGGCCACCAAAGGGTAAGCTCCCTGACATTTTATTTTATTTGCACTATCCACCAATTTACTCTGCAAACACAAGGTTTTAGGAGCTCTCTCAGGGTTTTTTTCTTTCATTTTGTTTTAAATTGAATGCTGCTGATGATATTTTTTGGAAGCTTGTCTAATGACATTAAAATATTTAGTTTTTCCACAATTTTTTCAATATGCATGTACTGTGGTGAATATAGGTTAAGGCAATACATTAATCTTCAGCTGCTTGAAAGTTAAAACCTAAAACTCTGTATTATATAAATTACCTTTGTCGATACACATTTGCAAAATTCATACCTCAGGAAATAATCCTACAGATTTAAAAAAAAAAAATTGTAATACAAAAGATTTTTCTGCAACTAGGTACTTATTCCCTTATTCGTGGAAGAGGGATGGCAGATTGAATACAGATATTCTGCACCTCAGAGAAAGAGCACAAGCCACCTGCTATATGTGTATCTGCTATTTTTTAATGTGTGATAAAACTGCTCACTCAGACACACCTTCCTCTCAGCTGATTTTCCCATTGCACTCCTATCTTTTTATGTGACTTACATCCATTTATATTCCCTTACTATGGTGTGATATATCTCAACATTTAAGTCACCTGTGAACACTCTCATGAAGGTTAATACTAGTAGAATCATGATTAGGATGATTAGTAAAATCATTAGTGAAATGACCAGTTGTGCATTACAGAGGAGGTTCTCAACAAGCAAAGGAGCATCAAAAGGCAGAAATTAAATTATACTGTGGGTCTCCTTTTATATAAGCTGCATTCAGATTTTTACTAGCATATGTTTTATGGAGAAATACATTTACAAAATTTTTCTTTCTAGAAGGAATTGTAGAGCTCTTAAAATATTGTTAAGTGTTTAACAGTATCCTTAGGTTTTTCCTTTGAAATTATTTACCAGGTTGTTAAAACTTAGACCTCAGGGCTTGTGAAAAGCTTCTGAAAGGCTGTTAGTCCTGGGGCTGGATCCTGCTGTTTATAAAGAGATACCTCAGCAGAGCCTTACACCCGTGCTTGTGAGCTGCCCTCATAAGATTGCCTCTAAGAATGAGAACACAAATCGGCAGCACTTGAAGCCTTCAGGCTCTGGTTGATGAGCAGAGCTAACTTGGTGCAGGACAACCAAAATCAGTCTTCTCAGATGACTGTGCACCTCCTCATTTACCCCAGACTTTGCAGACCTTCCTCATGATTCAGACTGTCCGTCTCTCTCTCCTAAGTGTCCCAGAATGGATGTTGATTTTTCCATTCTGGTGCAGGTACTTTTGTGTTTGGGAATGCTGCTTACTCAGGATTGGATTGGCATTACCAGCTGCACAGGGTTTACTGAACAGATAATTTTTCGAGTGCAATTGTATCTTTATTGGGTGGAGAAAATGTTAAATGATTTTATTTTAAATGTTAAAAGAGGGGGAAGGATGTAGGAGCAGAGTTATGCTACTGTATAGTTTTATTCTCCTTTTCATGGAAAGAAATGGAAAATGACAAAAAGGGGAAAAAAGATGGAGATTCCTTACATGCCCACCCAGATGGAGGATGGAGAAGAGAAAGCAAAGCGCAAGTAAAATGTTAGACTGAGTTTCTTGCCTGCTTTTTCTCACAGAAAGTGAGCCAGATGAGGTAATGCAAAAAGCAGCAGCACCAGCTAACCGTAAAAGAAAAAAGCCTGGCTGTAATTTGACCTGAAAATAATGACAGGTGATGTAGACAGAGCTAAGGCACATAAACAGCAGTGTCCTGGAGGTCTACTGTGAATTGCCACCATGGGGGGGAATGACATAGGAAAGTATATACAAATAAAGGGAACCAAAATTCTGTGACTATGACAATTTTCTTGGAGTGTGTCCAGCAGCATCCTTGGGGCTCTGCAAGTTTGAATAGCAAACCTTGCTGTGCCTGGACAGGCCAAGCAGACTCCCAGAGGCTCCTTGAATATATAACACACAGAGGAAAAACAGAAGCAATGGACAGCTCATAAAATCGGAGTCACTGTCAAAACAAAATAGCAGTGTCTCTTTTTCTAGATATATTATCCTTCTGAGATAGCAGCGGGCCTGTATCCCAGTGCAGTTAACATACTTGGCTGGATGGTAGAAGATCCAGGTTTAGTTCCTTGTCTGAGTCAGACAAAAATAGATGTAATGTTAGGGTTAGTCTAGGTATCAGTGTGGAGGGTTAGCACCTGCCTATTGAGAGCTCTGCAGAGGGTATCCTTCCTGCTGGAGTGGCTTCACTTTATGTAGACTGTTTAAATATTCTGTGAAACTCATACACTAGAACAATTTTGTGTTTCTGTCTAGTATATTCACTTGAAAGGGCTGTAATGTCAGTTAGTTGGTTTGGGTTTTTTTTTTTTCCCCCCAGTGACTATCTGATTATTTATGACATGAACCTGTCCTTCATCCACCTTGCTGTTCTTCATCCTTAACTCATAGAATTAAGGGTAACATATTTCGGTGTCAGTAAGGATTCGGCTATCTTCAAACAAAATAGGGAACTGAATCCATATCTCACAATCATGGAAGAATGCTGTCATCCCTGGTCTAGTGGATAATAATGAGCCCAGTTTTTCTTCACCTTTACATTTCTTACAAGATCCCCACACCAAACATTTCATTTTTGATTCAGACAGAACAATACATTTGACTGTGAATCAAACAAGATTGTACATCTCTCCGACTGAAGAACAGTGCTTTCTGCTATGTGAAAAGAAAACGTGCGCGCACACACACACACGCACACACACACACACACACACACCAACTGAGCTTTAAATAACAAATTGTGGGCATTTAAAAATAGCACACTGAGTCTGAACAGTACGTTTGTTTTTTTCAGCTTCTAAAAGATACAGCAGGGTACAGGAGGGTATGTTGTTTTGAATGTTTGCAGGTGTGAATAATTTAAAAAAAAAAAAAGATGTATCTTTGATTACATGAATGTTCTCATAGCTACAAGTGATTCTAATCAGCTACACTGAGAGGTGACAGGACCCTTGTAAATAGCATGCAGAAGTGTGTCTAACCTCTGTGTAGTCTGCATCTTTTTTTTTTTCTCAGCATGTATATTGCTGAACAATAATAATCCTACAACAATAGACTTCACATATTTTCAAAACCTTTTTCCCCTCGTTGTGTTGCAGCCTTCAAAATAACTATCCTTTCCAGGCCAAATAGTTGTGTAATAGCAATTTCATTCTTCTGAACTGATCCAAAACATACACTAACATTTTAATTGTCTTAATGACAATTTAATTATAACACAAAAGACAACCCTTATTATTTTGATAAGCAAAAAAGCACTGAATAAATCTCTCCTCTCTCTCTCCTACTGCTTCAAGAAGAGAGAAAAAAAATGGTTTTGTATTTCCTTACCCTACCAAATTCAAAGCATCATCTCTCATTCACAAACTAAAAATTACTTATGAGCAATACCTCTGGTGACATGCTATGGTATTCACATACAATCAACTTTTTGATAGCTCTTCAGCCTTAGTCTTGTCTTCCTTGCGACCACCTTTTCTTGGTTCTCTTACTGGTTCTTTAGTGAAGTAGTGGCACATTGATCTGTAAGTCTTTTGCGCTTTCAGTGGGCTTACACTTACAAGTTGTTTAGGTGACCTTCTCTGTCTATCCATCATTCAGCTTTTATTATTAATGTACCATTATGTCTCAAGGAAATACAGGTTCCGCTGTCCTGAAACCTTTATAAATTACCCATCCCTCACTGAATTAAATTGTCTCTGCAAACAAGACAGGCATAGCAGGTAGAAACCTGCAAAGGTAGAAGGAGAAATGAGCAAAATGACTCATTTAAGGTCTTGTAAGGCATCAATGGGAATAGAATCTAGATTTCAAAATACCTATTCAATGCCTGGTCCCATCACTACAGTGCTACTATATAAGCTCTCTATCCTTGTTCAAGGCATTAATCGTGTATCTTAAAGGCCAACAAGGATTTCTTATGTAAAACACTTTACAGGCGGGAGTGAATAAAATAGGGGACATTCGATAGGAAAAACGATGTTCACCTCTTCACAAAAGCCGGAGAATTAGGTCCTTTATTGTATCTTAATTCTTTCAAGCACGCCTGCCCTCTCCCAGAGACATCTCTTTGCAAAGCTGGTAACCAAGTCAGTGTTGGCTTTGGTAAACCAAAAGACCGAAAGAAAAAAAAATTGTGGGACAAATCAGGCACTCATAAGTCTTGTACACATTTTTCTAAGCCACTTTGAAGAGATCAGATCATCTGAAAAAGCAATAGGATAAAAGTTTTAATTCATTCCCATTCAATCTCTAACACACAAAGACTTCAGCTTTACACCCATGAAGTAAGAGTCGTTCAAGAGCTTTCAAGATACAAATCTAGTCTACATATGAATATTAATTATGATTAAATAAACACTAGAAAAAACTTGAAAGAGGGACAAAAAGTTAAAGGCTCTAAAGACAGGAAAAAATTAAGTGTGAATAAATCTGGCAGTAAATGAATTTAATACCAAAACTATTTAAAATGAATTATCATATTACTCATTTGATAACATACTAACAATCTGTGCTATATTGCTGCAACTGTGAGGCAGCTGCTTTCCTCATTTCACAATACTATATAACTGTTACAAATAAAATAATGATCTGACTGCTCATCTGTGAGCTGTGAAAATTATGGTCAAGTACCATTTGCATATGCTCCAACCCCGCACAAAGTGCACAACAAAGCAAAAGCATTTCATTAAAAAATTCATATGCCCAATGACGGGAAATGGAAATAGACAGGTGAAGAATGAAATCATGAAGGTCACATTTGAGTCCATAATTACACACCTTACACCTGTAAGAATTTGGGGTATAGCTATATGCTATGAGTATCCAACTTTCTTTAGGGGTGTAATGCAGGCCTTTTCCCAATATACTTCCCTACCTCTTTTCCTGGCTTCCTTATCTCCTTGTGGAAATTATTGTGGAAATAATTATGTCAAAGCTACAGGTGAAATACTGAACCTTGAACTTCTTGCTCTGACCTGACAGTGTTCTAATGATTATTTCATTCCATTCTTACAGAATAAGCAAATGTTCATACATTTCAGATCCTAGGGGAATTTATAGATTCCCTATAAATCAGAATTCAGGTGTACTTTGTGACAGAAAGAGTATTGTAATTTCCTTTCAAATAGTGTTCAAAATTTTGAAACTGTCAACAATGAACTATAAGCCTCCTTTTCTAATGCTAAATAAAATTACTGAAAGAAAAATAACACTGATTTTCATTAGAGAAGGAGAGTGTTTTACTATTATTAATTTTTAGGTTAATAAGAAAGCAAGCTATTCACGATATGTCTATTTTAAAATGTTTTAAAAGGAATATAAATAAAAAGTGACATTCAGTAAGACCTTGTTAGAAGATAAAATAGAGGATATTCATATTAGTGGCAAAAAGTTCTATTTGTATCAAAATGATCATTACATAGAAATATGAGAACTAAAGATTTGTATCTCATTTTTAATTTAGTTGGGTAACATTGCTGTTAAAGTTAAGCTTAGTTTAGTTTCTTATCTTAGCTTCTTAGCAAAGCACTGAATTTTTACATTTTGCATAACTTTGGGGACATACAAAGTATTGACTGAACTCTAAGAAAGCGCTATAGAAAAGCAAATAATTATTTTTTAGATTTTCTGTCAATTTTGAAATAACTAGTATATATTAAAAATATAATGTTTATAAAAGTATATTTACACACATTTATAATATATAATATATAACATTATATATGTTATATATGCTATATGTTATATAAAAATATGTATATATTAAAAATAAGCATGAATAATTATTTTAATAGTTGTAGTCCTGTCAGAGGATCCCTGGGTTTTACTAAGAATAGATGATATCTTCCCATTAAAATATGTATTGAGAAAAAATAGTTTTTCTCTAAATTTCTTAAAAGACATTTTTCTTTGAAATTTCCTTTATTTGAATTTTCCTTTTATTTTATTGTTCCTGCTTTAGCAAAAAAAGATTGAAACACCAAAAATACTTCTGTTGGAGAAGCTCAAAGAGTTATTTTAGATAAGGGTAAAAAACAATCAAAATGTGTGATATGTACTTAAATTTCCACAAATTATAACAGCAAAATTGTACACAGTCCAATATTTCAGTCACTATGCATGCACTGACATTGCCCAAAATCTGCTAGATTCATAACCACAGTGAGTGAGCAGGAACTCTAGAGTAAATTAAAAAAATGCTGGAGCAAGAGGATTTAATTGTCTAAACAAATATCCTCCAGCTGCCACCACAGAAGGATATGGGTCTTTCTCAGGGCCTGTGTCATAGCTGTGAATTCCACGTGGATGCCTTGGCTACCCCACAGTGTGTAAAGTAGGCTCTGCCTAGGCAACTCAGCCTGTTCTCAATAGTCTGAGAGTGATGTACCAGCCATCTCAGAAAGCAAACACTAGGACAATATGTTTTCACGAGCCATCTTTTATCTAGCAGCCTTGTGATTTGACAGTTAAAATTTTAAGAGCGTCCAGTCCCAATATCTTTTGCTGCCTGGGGAGGACTCACATTGATATGTTCTACAAAATATATACTCTTTCTGCCAAGCAATAAGCCTGGGGCTAACAAGGCTCTTTCCATTCCAGCTATTGAAGCTGTTGCACTTTTGTGGAGAAAGAGAAAATATAGAAATTGACCACAGTACCTAGCTTATCTTTGCACTCTTTCTTTAGCCACAATGAAATATTTTTCATTAGCTTTACAATGCAGAATGGCTCTTCAACAGAGACTGAAGTAAAGTCAGCCAAAGCTACTAATAATCTGTGCCTGGAATGAGTCAAAGCTGAGTTCAAGCTCTTTTCCTAACTTGAAAACAAGTCCCCTTGTTGAATAATTGAGCAGTGAGATGCTAGGGAAAATGGAATTGGGGAAAATGGTCTGAGCAGCAACAGTGTCTAGGACTGCCCTGTTGCCCAAGGAAGATTTAACCTTGTTTGAGCGTTTATCTCCTACTGTGAGCTAATGGAGACTACAAGTTTCAATAGGAATTCTCATACAGCCAGCACTAACGACCCATGTTAATCTATTGCTGTACTTTGGATGGAGATGTAGTTACTAAACATACCTTTTTCAAATGTATTTATATATAAACCAGAGCTTAGGCAACTGTTGCTAATATTCCAAGTCTCTTTGTCCACTCATCTTCTATGACACATTTACTTGTGAAGCCTTTAGGTCTAAGCTAGTCAAGTACACACAAAGATAAAAGAAAAGGCTAACATATTTTCTATCACTTGTCATCGTTATCTTCTGTTACTTCTGACCAACTCTAAAGTAAATGCAAACATACGATATTTACAGTTTTGAAAGTAGATTTTCTGCATCAGTTACTTCCTGTTGTCTACTTGTATCACTCACCATGAAAAGCCCATGTGTAAGTGAGGCAGCATTTAATAGCTCATCCTTGATAGGAAAGTATGCTGGCACCCCAGTAAATTCTCCCTTATTGCATCTTGGTAATGAACTGACATGTATGTGCTCCACACATTCTTGCATTGTGCATAAAGGAAGCTAAATAGAGCTTGCAGCTGTTTTTATCCCTTAAAAAAGACATACAGTACCATTCAGAGAACACAACAGTAAAGAAAATGGAAATCTAATTAATGTCATTATTTTTAAAACTTAAAAAAGACCTTTTACCAAAGACAGGTACTCCTGGATAACATTCATCCTAAGATTTCCAATGATTCTCTAATAGACACATTCAAGCCAAATTCAAGTTTCTAATGGTGAGATCGCTTATAGCATAATAGGATTTAGCTCATTTCATTCAAAATAGTTGGAGCATATGATAAGTGTAGCGGGTCCTCACTACCAAGGACCAAATAAAATATTAGTTTCAGCAGAAAGAATTCTAACTCAAATGCCCCAAAATCTTGTTGTGTCACAAATCAACAAAGCACAGTACAAGGGACAATTGGGAGATTTGCTTCAAAAATGTGTTTCTGATCCAAACTCGAATGTTAATGTAGACTCATCCTAAACATACCCTGACTTTCTCAGCAGACGTCTCTCAGACACTTCTGGATAAATTTGCAATTTCTCAGCTCCATCTCTATTCTTGGTTAAGAAAGAGCCAGAAGTAGATAATTTTTCGGCAAATGATTTCATACTCTCTACTTCTCATAGAAAATGGACCTTTTCACAGAAAGGGACTGTCTGGGTCATTGAATCCATTTCCCTGAAGGCATTCAAATCACAGATTATTTACAAATGAATCAAATACCATTTCTAAGTTACTTTTTGTCTTCCACAGTCCCACTGGAAGGTTGTGGGACTCTTGCATAGTACAATGTAACCAATTTTGTGCCACTAATGTTAAGTAGCTATGCTTTTCACACCCTCAAAATCTTTCATTCCCTGTAGCTCTGCCCCCCCCCCCCCACACACAGCTATCATGTCTGTCCTCCTTCTCTTTTTCTAGACCTTTGCTGAACAAACTTCTATCCTGTACTCCTTCTTGTATACTTGGCTTTCAGGCACTCCAGATCATCATAGCCATTCTTTTTTTCATTTATTTTAAGCTTAAATTTATTTTTCTGGAACATGGGTGACTTGCATAACGGAACTGTTCAAAATATCTGTCAAACTTCAGACTGTACATTGTACAAATGTTTTATAGTCCCAACAGAAAATATCTAGACATTCTATAGCATCATATTTCCTTTTTACAGCCATACTATACATGCTGCTTATAGTCAACCTGTAATCAATTAACGTGAAAAGTTCTTTTTCTTCTCAATTAATTCCAACAGATACTATATTCAGAATAAAACTGATTGTTGCTATTATTTCCTAAGACTCTTATTGTGAAATCTTTGCTATTAAATTTCATTCATATTCATTACATAAGTTCTCAAGACCATGCAATACAATACTTCAGTAAGCTTTCATTTAGTGATATCTCTGAGCTTTGGGGTGTTAGCCAGTTTAATAGTATATTCCTTCAATAACTGTAACATTTATCCTAATTTTGATTCTTAGGGAATTCTGCTGGTAATATAATAAACCTGACATCATTTCATCACTATTTATTGTCATTTCTCTTTTAGTGAATTCTTTCTTACACAATGTCTCTGATTTAATGATTTTATATGTGTCACTTATGGAGCTGATATATTACTAAAGGTCCAGAAGCATGGAATCTACTGTATCTCTTTTGTCCAGAAAACAAGTTTATTAAAGAAAGTTATCGGGTTAGCTGACAAGCAGCTGTCTGCTAAAATGATATTGCATCCTATTTTATCTGAACGAGCTGATTCACAATAATAATAAAAATAATAATAATCACAATAGAAATAATAACTAACACTTATGTAGCAGTTTGCACAGCAGTTCATGCAGGAGGAGCGCTGTTAGGTGCAAGAGGCCATCTTTCTTTTTCCGACGCTAGTAGTGCCCACTCTCACAAACATGGTTATAACTCGCCACAAAGCATATTTGCCAGTAGCTGAGCGAATTGCTACATCAGCTGTGTCAGAAGCTTCAACCCAGACAGAGCCTCTTGCAGCAGATGCTGCCCTACAGGTCTCAGGCTGCAGGGAGTGTTTGGAGCCTCTCCAGAAGGCCTGGACTGGTGGTCCACCCTCCTACAAGAGGTGTGCTGCTGTTGACAACTTGTGTTGTCAAGTCAGGGAGTTGTGGGATGAAGTCAGTAGGCTGCGAAACATGCAAGAAAGTGAGCAGGGGATAGACAGGGCATTCTCAGAGTCCGTACTGGTCCTGGAGTCCCAGTTCTCTGCCACAGGGGAGTTGCTGGAGGACTCTGTGAAGAGTGAAATATTACAGCACAGCACTGTCGAAGAAGGCTGGAAGCTAGTTGCTTCTCAGACAAAAAGAAGAAAGGCCCCTAATCCTCTTGTAGACCTGGAGTTACAGTTGAAGAACAGGTTTAGTGCCCTCCAGGATGAGCAGAACCCAGACCTGGCCTCAAGGGAAGCAACTGGGCTGTCTGACCCTGTGCCTTGCATGACCACTCGGAAGAGGCGATGAGTGGTGGCAGTGGGTGATTCCATGCTGAGGGGGACAGAGGTGCCTATCTGCTGACCTGACACCTCCTCTAGCAAGGTCTGCTGCCTGCTGCCGGTGAGGATACGAGATGTGTCTGAAAGGCTGCCAAGGCTTGTACGCTCATCAGACTACTAACCTCTGCTGCTCTTTCACATGGGCGCTAACGACACAGAGAACAAACTAGAGACAATCAGGGGGGCTTCAAGGCAAGGGTCTGGGAGCCCAGGTGGTCTTCTCCTCAGTCCTGCCGATTAGGGGGAGGCATGGGAGGAGGAGTAGGAAGATTTTCCAAATCAACAACTGGCTACACCACTGGTGTTAGCAACAGGGTTTTTGATTCTATGACCATGGAACATGGTTTGAAGATTAACAACTGGTGGGGAGAGATGGGATTCACCTCACCAAGCGGGGCACATTTGCCTTTGCAAACAGGTTGGCCAGCCTAGTAAAGAGGGCTTTAAACTAGGTAGGAGTGGGGGGGGGTGTCATACAGACAGGGTAGACAACAAAACACAAGTTGGGTTGGGGGGGCCTCCAACGGGTGCGTGCAGCTGGGGATATGCATTTGGGACATGGCTATGGGGGACCCACCTAAACCCTTCCTGTGAAACCTGCAGGCATGACTGCCTCTTTGAAATGCCTGTACACCAATGCACACAGCATGGTGAACAGGAGGAGCTGGAGATCTGCGAGTGATCACAGGGCCATGATCTCATTGCTGTCATGGAGACATGGTGGGATAGCTCACATGACTGGAATGCTGCCATGGATGGATATGTGCTTTTTAGGAAAGACAGGCCAGGAAGGTGAGATGGTGGAGTTGGTCTTTGTGTGAGAGAGCAACTGGAATGCATCGAGCTCTGCCTAGAGGTGGAGGGGGAGGAGGCAGTTGAGAGCTTGTGGGTAAAGATCAAAGGGTAGGCTAGCATGGGGGACACTGTTGTGGGTGTCTACTACAGGCCACCTGACCAGGAAGAGAAAGTTGATGAGGCCTTCTATAGGCAGCTGGAAGTAGCCTCACGATCACAGGCCCTGGTTCTCATGGGGGACTTCAACCACCCTGACATCTGCTGGAGGGACTACACAGCAAGCACAAGAAGTCCAGGAGGCTCCTGCAATGCATTGATGACAACTTCTTGTCACAAATGGTGGAGGAGCCTAAGAGGAAAGGTGTCCTGCTGGATCTTGTCCTTACCAACAGAGAGGGACTGGTTAGAGATGTGAAGGTTGGGGGCAGCCTTGGCTGCAGTGACCATGAGATGGTGGAGTTCAGGATCCTGGAGGAAAGAAGTAAGGCAGCAAGCAGGATTACAACCCTGGACTTCAGGAGAGTGGACTTCGGGCTCTTCAGAGACCTAATTGGAAGAATCTCATGGGTTAAGGCCCTAGAAGGAAGGGGGAGTCCAGGAGAGCTGGCTAGTATTCAAACATCACTTCCTCCAAGCTCAAGAGCGGTGAATCCCTATGAGTAAGAAGTGCAGCAAAAGGGACAGGAGACCTTCATGGCTGAGCAAGGAGCTCTTGGCCAAATTCAAGAGAGAAGAAAAAAGTACACAGAATGTGGAAGAGGGAACAGGCCACTTGGGAGAATTATAGGAATGCAGTCAGAGTATGCAGAGATGCAGTGAGGAAGGCTAAGGCCCAGCTGGAATTGAGTCTTGCAAGGGATGTTAAGGACAACAGGAAGGGCTTCTTCAAACACATCAGCAGCAAGAGGAGGGCTAGGGAAAATGTGGGCCCACTACTGAATGGGGCAGGGGCCCTGGTGACAAGGGGTACAGAGAAGGCAGAATTACTGAATGCCTTCTTTGCTTCAGTCTTCACTGCTAAGGGCAGCCCCCAGGAATCCTGTAGCCTGGACGTGAGTGAGAAAGTCTGGAGAAAGGAAGACTTTCCTTTGGTTGAGGAGGATAGGATTAGAGACCTTCTGGGCAGGCTAGACATCCACAAATGCATGGGCCCAGGTGGGATGCACCCACGGGCACTGAGGGAGCTGGCGGATGTTGTTGCCAGGCTGCTCTCCATCATCTTTGAAAGGTCCTGGAGAACTGGAGAGGTGCCTGAGGACTGGAAGAAAGCCAATGTCACTGCAGACTTCAAGAAGGGCAAGAAGGAGGACCCAGGCAACTATAGGCTGGTCAGCCTCACCTCCATCCCCAGAAAGGCGACGGAAACAGCTCTTTCTCGATGTCATCTCCAAACATATCGAGGAGAAGAAGGTGATCAGGAGTAGCCAGGATGGATTCACAAAGGGGAAATCCTGCTGAACCAATCTAAGAGCCTTCTATGATGGAATGACTGGCAGGGTAGATGAGGGCAGAGCAGTGGACGTTGTGTACCTTGACTTCAGCAAGGCTTTTGATGCTGTCTCCCATAACATCCTCCTAGAGCAGCTCAGGAAGTGTGGGTTAGACGAGTGGACAGTGAGGTGGATTGAGAACTGGCTGAAAGGCAGAGCTCAGAGGGTCGTCATCAGTGGCATGGAGTCCGGTTGGAGGCTTGTGGCCAGTGGTGTCCCCCAGGGCTCACTACTGCGTCCCATCCTGTTCAACTTCTTCATCAGTGACCTGGATGAGGGGACAGAGCGCCTCCTCAGCAAGTTTGCCAATGATCCAAGCTGGGAGGAGTGGCTGACATACACACGAGGGCTGTGCTGCCATTCAGAGAGACCTGGCCAGGCTGGAGAGTTGGGCGGAGAGGAACCTTGTGAGGTTCAACAAGGGCAAGTGCAGAGTCCTGCACCTAGGGAGGAATAACCCCATGCACCAGTAAAAGCTGGGGACTGACCTTGTGGAGAGCAGCTCTGCAGAGAAGGACCTGGGAGTGCTGATGGATGACAGATTGACCATGAGCCAGCAATGTGCCCTTGTGGCCAGGAAGGCCAACAGTATCCTGGGGCGCACTGGGAAGAGTGTTGCCAGCAGGTGGAGGGAGGTGATCCTGCCCCTCTACTCAGCCCTGGGGAGGCCTCATCTCGAGTCTAGTTCTGTGCTCCTCAGGACAAGACGGACATGGAGCTGCTGGAGAGAGTCCAGCACAGGGCTGTGATGATGATCAGAGGGCTGGAGCATCTGCCCTATGAGGAACGGCTGTGAGAGCTGGGCCTGTTTAGGCTGAGGAAGAGAAGACTGAGGGGGATCTTATCAATGTGTAGAAGTACCTGAAGGGAGGGTGTCAAGGGGGTCGGGACAAACTCTTTTCAGTTGTCCGGTGTGACAGGACAAGAGGCAATGGGCAGAAATTGAAGCACAGGAAGTTCTGCCTGACCGTGAGGGGGAATTTCTTCCCTGCGAGAGTGACGGAGCCCTGGCACAGGTTGCCCAGAGAGGTGGTGGAGTCTCCTTCTGTGGAGATCTTCAAGGCCTGCCTGGATGCAACCCTGTCTGACATGCTGTAGGTGACCCTGCTGAGCGGGGAGGTTGGACTAGATGATCTCCAGAGTTCCCTTCCAACCTTACTGATTCTGTGATTCTGTGTAGCACTGTGAATTGTCCAAAAGCGATAGCAATAGATATTTTGGCAGAGGAAGCGAATGACCACAGTTTAGGTATGGTAGACTTGAAATCAAGAGAAAAAGATATCTAAAGATATTATTAGCACTGGGAATGCAGCTCAATTTTTTTTTAAGTAAGTCCCACGTTTCTGTTTAGTCGTTCATTCCAATGAATATACCGTAAAAAAAAAAAAAAAAAAAAAAAAAAAAAAAAAAAAAGTAACAGCATTTCTGCACTTCATATAGCTTGTGGGCTAATCTGAGCAAGTAGTAGGTCCCCATACCTAAAATAAGAGTTTCTTTCCAAGTAGCATTTGGTCTGTCAATGCAAACTCCACCTATAGTTCCCCTCACATATAGAATACAATAAAAATTTGAACTTTTCTTTTTTAGAGAAATAGTGCATGAACTTCAGTGCATAATGAACAAACTTTAAAAGCCTTTTCTAAAAAAGTTTTTTTGATTAATTTGACTAGAAGAATTTCTTTTGCATCTGAAAAATTAAGTTGAAATGTTATGAGACAACACCCACTTATGAAGTTCCTAAACTCTCCCTGTCAAAGAGAAAGCCGCATTGTGTTTATCATTTTCAGCAGAACATCAAATGTAAATGTATCTTTTAATCAATATATTCAAAAGTCACTACAAAACAATTATTCGGCCACTGCATGTAAAGGAACTAGAAGAAAGTAATGAAGAACGTCCTTCCCGTAGCAAAAAAATGGCAAAAAAAACAAACAAAAAATAAACTTTGGAAGGGAATAAACAAGACAGTGCAAAAAAAAACTAGTGAAATGCAAGGATAAATTGGTGGAAGACTTGAACCTTGTTGTTCTTATTCTACATGGAGCAAGCTTGGCTTGGAGATGAATTTATAAATACTGTGGCAGTTGACACTTGTTTGCATTATCCTGATGCCCAAGAGTTCTAACAATTAAATTGCACAATACGCGCATATGCACTATCAGTCCTCCTTAAAGAGGTTACAGTCTAAGAGGTAGGCAGGGCGGAAAGGTATGCAAGAAAAAAGGAGGGTATGTCTAATAATGAAACTGGAAATCTTTTGCCATTTTGTGGTTGCTACCTTTCTCCACTGATTATAAAGAAAGCCTAAGGTTACCTCTTTTAATTTAGGCATACAGCAGCTTGAAATACCTAAATAAATCTCACTTTCTCTCTGCAGCAACATGAGCAAATAAGGACTTCATAAATTAGTGTAAATTACAAAACTGATCTAATATTCTTTTGGTGGAAGATGTTGAACCATAAGCTTTTGTGGTGCCAGGTTGAAGAGGAAAAAAACAAACAAATAGAAATTAGTAGAATTCATTGGGCTTCTTGAACACCTGCCACTTGATATGCAAATGTAGTATCTGTTTTGGATGTTTAGATCTTATTCTTTTCCTGAACAACTCCAGGAAGAGTTTGATTCCATCTTCTCTATACTCTGCCACTAGACATTTAAAGACAGACACTAAGATCCCTTTTTAGCCCTCTTCTTCAGATTGAACAAAACAAGTTGTCTCAGCCCCACCTTGAACACAGCATATGTATGTATCTACAGATCAGTGAAATAGCAAGCATTTTCGGAGTTTCATTTGTATAACATATTCTGATTCCTCTTCAATCACTACTGTAAAATAAATAAATAACTATAGTCAGGTATGAAGATAATTAGAATTATAAATGTTTGTGAGAAAAGTGGGGAAAATGTGGGTCATACGGGAAAGATGATAATCTAATATAATTTAAAACTGGTTATAAATCTGTTTGTTTATTTTGTAGTAACACGGTAGTTTATTTATATCTGCAGTTTTTCCTTTTAACTGCAATATGACATAGCACAGGTTCCCTATTTAACAATGAACTATTTTACACACTGCTAATAATCAGTCTCACAAACTCACGCGTGACCAGCTGAGACACCTAACTTTTTTCTCATCCTATATCATGTGAAATTCAGATGGAAAATGGAAATGATGTCATTCTGTCAAATCCTGCTTTGAAGTTTTTTTCAGAAAAAGATCCCAGCAAACCTTTCACACATCATCAGTGCAATAATGAAATGCATTAAAACTAATGTTCATTTTTCTGACACACACTTTGATACAGGAGAGGAGCCCAACCAAATGACTATTTATAACACTTAGGGACTCCCTGAAAAATGCAGAATGCATGCAGCTTAAATTGTGCTTCATGGAACCCAATATTTATGCTCTAGTAAGAGCATTTTATTCTAAGGTAAAAAATGCCATCCTTTGCATGAAAGAAGCTGTGAAGCATAAGAATTGACAAGCATCTTGAATATATCTCAGATGTATCATATTTTTTTAATTGTAAAAAAATCAAATACAAGGGGAAAAATGTCACCAGCAGTCAACATGAGATAATAGCAGACCCCACAGCTAAAATATATATGTCTCAAACAACTGCAGCTGAACTCACTATTTGTAAAAAAGAATGTGCTTCACACTCAGTTGGAATCAGTCAAGTTACACCATGGCAAACTTAATATCATGAGATGTGTCATTTTCTTTAGAACTTTAAAAAACACACCTTTCTAATAGGAAAAAAATAAAGCAAAAATAATAAAATAAAAATGTGAAACAGAGTTTTTTTCCCCCTTAAAACCACAGATAACAAAGAATAGTGATTATACAACAGGCAATATTTTAAAAATCTTTACAGTCCTTTTCCCATCTTGCTTGTGTGCGTGCTTATCACAGGGTTTAACAACTTATATTTTTGTTCTATTAAGATATTTTAAACTATCATTTGAGACTGCAATCTGTCAGATAATCTAATACTCACGAAATGTGGTAGGCAGCATATATACCATCAATCAACTAAATGTGACCCTGTTGAGGTAATCCACCTAGGGAGCAGGCTGTGACCTTCTGATTTGCTCTTTGAAAGTTTAGTCCGCACTAATAAATACACAGAACTTTATGGTTACTTCTTCACTCATAAAATAGGCCAAGGCCTGGTCTCTGGCACAGAGTGAGAATTACACAGCACAGCTTACATCCATACAAGTGATTTTTCTCTTCTCTTCCAAAACAGGATGGCTTTGTCCTTCCTCATTGCCCATTGGGAAAAGCATCTGCCATATGTGTAAATGCTAATTAACAAATAAAATATTTAATCAAAAGCTAATATTTGATTCCTTGCCCTGGCCTTACTGAATTTGCTAAAACAGATGAATCGTGTGAGATTCCACCTCTTGTAGTTCAGCTGGACATTTGCTCACTTAGTTGTGCCCAACTTTTACCTGAGTTTTCCTTGCTCCATCCACTCGTTTATATCTCTGCATCCTACATATTTCTCTTTCTCTTGCCACATCTGAAGGTCAGGGTCTAGTAGGAGGTGGGTTAGCAGTAGGTAACCCACAGTAGGTAAGTCACAGCTTCTGACACCACCTTGTGATTCTGACTAGTAGTGCGAACAAGCTCAGCACATTTCTGTGCAAATCAAGCAAATTAGTTTTTCATCCCCAAAGCTAGTTCATGCTAACCTTTTTTGTGTGTGTGTGTGTGTGTGTGTGTGAAATACACCAAAAATACAGAAGGTTTTATGTTTTACCATAAATATTTTGTATTTTACATTCTCGTAGCATAATCTTTGCAGTCATTTTTTAATAGCTCTTTTGTCTCTGAGATTTCCAAATTTATTGAAGTGGAAAAGGACATGTTTTTTGCCAAATAGAGTTCAGTTCTTGCCTCATCTCTCCTTATAGTGAAGGAATTAAAATCTATTAATGTTATAAAATGATTCTAGGAACTAAGTGGGCATAGTAGTCTGAAATAAACAATGTACTTTAGGACAGTTCATATGATTTTAAATTATAATTTCTAAGGGGAAAAGTTCTGAGTTTTTAGGACCTCAGATGTGTTTTGGAATTGTTTTTCTACCTAATGATGTAGATGAAAAATGCCTGTTTTAAACCAGTTTATTTCTTGTTAGATACCTCATAGAAATCTGAGATATTTCTTCCACTGACAAACTCAGTTTAGGGGAAAAAATGAAGAAAGAAAGAAAGAAGAGCAACCGGGGAAAACAGAGGAAGACACAACAGATCTGACAAAAGGAGATCTGTTCTGACTTGCATACAGACAACAGTGTAAGTTTAAGCCACTTGCTCTTCACTGTTGCGGTACCAAATACTTAGCTTGAAAGGCAACAAAGATTCAAGTTTGGTGGCTAAAGCTCAGAAATTAAAACATAGCCTGGAAGAATTTACTAGCAGAAAAAAAATGTACCAATGGTAATGAAAGTAGTAATGGGGGAAGCACAGAGAGATGCAAACTATTTTCTTTTTTAATACTTAGGAAAATAAAAATTTACCAAATATTTTTACTCCTAATTATTCACACAAAAATTCAACCAATTCTTCGAGCAGTAAAAATATTTTTTCCTTCAATGTTGTGATATATTTCACTTACTTTTATCTATCCATAAATTTAATTTTTTATCCAATCTAAGCTACTTCTCCCAACTCCCTCTAAGGAAATGGAGAGAGACAATTGCTTCCTTTGGTCATTTATCTCCTCCACTTTAAAGACTTTTCTAAGAACAACTGAAGTAAAAATATTTGCTTTGCCTGCGTTAAAAATATTCTGGCAGATGTTTCTTGAGAATATCTAGCAGAACTTATTTTAGCGAGAGAATGTACACATTGCTGATTGATGGAGATGATCTTTATGTCTGGGATGTATATTTGCTATTGACGAAATCCACCAATGTGAAGCCAAACAGCTGTGGGTTTGGGGATGAGAAAGGTAAAGCTTGCGTAAGTTCCATAGACACTCTTTTCTAGATAAAAAGGCAAAAAAGTGGAGGAAGCTACTTGACATTTCCATACTTTGCAGTGCTTAAGTTTGCAATATGTTATCAAATGTCTTGCCTTTACATATGTGATTGTGTGTATATATCATAGATATGTATAAATACACAAGTGTGTATGTGTGCACGTGCGCATGCATGCATGGTGTGTGCTTATTTGGCACTGATATTAATAACCTTTTCCTTTTTAGCTTTTTCTTTAAAAAATACTGCTGCTTCTTTCTTTTGCTTCTACAGAATTAGACACTTTGGATGTTACTGGTACAAAACTAAAATATGCCTAAGAATGACTGCATTTTCAGAAGAAGTTATTTACTATTATCTATTCAAATTTCTACACATCATTTTCTTTACCCAGACTGTACTCCTAAGTCTATCCAGTTATTGAAAATATTGATGGGAGCAGGTTTTCCTTTGTGCACACACATATTAATGGGAAGTGAAAGCCCCACCAGTTCTCTTGGTGCAATGTTTAAAGCATTTAATTTTCTGTCTTGCGAGTTTAAAAATTGGTATTTGAAGCAGAGAGCCAAAGACTGTTGCAGAACAAAGCTCAGCACATTTCATGAAAAACCATTTCAAATCAAGTGGGTTGTGAAAAGATTTTAGAGCTGTCTGTTGCATAGTAATTGAGTGTTACATTTTAGAATAAATGCACCCCTTGATATGGCATCTTTATTCTTCCTTGGCTAGAAGCTGTAGCACAAGTCACAAGCCAATTTTGAACTTCAGTAAGAGCAAATAGAAGGAATGGCACAAAAGAATGATCTAAATGTAGAAACACCATCCAGCAACACTCTGTTATTCATTGTAACAGAGCACAATTAACAGTGGAGTTCAGAAAAAGCCTCGTCTTCAATGGCAAGGCTGGCCTGTTTTTGACAGCAGCTGTCCCTATCATGTTTCGCTTAAATATAGTGAGAACAGCTTAATGACTAGGGAAGAAAGAACAAAGCCACCTTCTCCATTTACAGAACTCTGAAAATGTGTGGGCTTTTTTTCTTTCTTTTTTTTTTTCAATATTGACAGAAAAAGGACAGGGAAATAGTTGCTGGATGATGCTGGCATTACATGCACCTCTGGTGAAAGGAGCCCAGTGTCCAAAACACTGTCACTGCAGAGGAAGAAGTTCTTATCATGGGTCCTCACATACTCTAGTAGCCCCATTAGTCCCTATCAGCTCCAGGACCTAAAATACATTTATTGTGCAATATCATCATTGCCAAGAGGCCAAGCAATTTGCTTCTTCAGATTAAAACTGCATCAACTCTTTTGTAGGCTGATGCACAGGAAGATGGGTTCACTTAACAAATTTGAACAGTAGATTCATATATCATCATTTATCTCATATCATTTGAGTGGAAAAAAAAAACAGTTTGTATTTATTCTGTACAACAAAACCCTAAAAATTGAACCACAGGAAGTTCTGCCTGAGCATGAGGGAGAATTTCTTCCCTGTGAGAGTGACGGAGCACTGGCGCAGGTTGCCCAGAGAGGCTGTGGAGTCTCCTTCTCTGGAGATCTTCAAGGCCTGCCTGGATGCAACCCTGTCTACCATGCTGTAGGTGACCCTGCTGAGCAGGGAGGTTGGACTAGATGATCTCCAGAGGTCCCTTCCAACCTTACTGATTCTGTGATTCTATGATTCTAAATACATTTGGTATTTTTTTTCATTTATTAATGGTCACCCATTACTAGATCTCATTATCAAGTTTCCACTAATGCTCTTCCTTTGAGTATGCACTTCAGAAGGTCCTTTTTTATTATTACATTTTTTCTTGTGTTTATTACTGTCTCTTTTGTGCAGAATAAAAGCCATGTTATTTACAGTCATGGCACGTTTAAGAAAGCTCAGTCAAAACATCCACTCTATACAACATACTTGCTCTTATTAGGTCATCTTAGCCAATTATATGACAACAATAAGTTTGCCCTTCAAGATTTTATTTTAAAACTTAAAATTTAAAAATCATAAGTCAAAGGTTGCTCGGAAAATACAGACCTCTAGAGAATTTATACAGTGCTAATGAAAAGCTAGTTTTGCATAAGTGTAGAAAGAGTGAACGAGTGGTCACACTTTCATTTATTTGACCATATAGGAAGCAATGCACTCTTAAACACAACATCCCTAAATACATTAGGCTACATCGCCTTTTCCTGTTTATAAATTATATTAGTGCCTTATAATGAATAAAAATTATGAAAATGGAGAAGAGAGATGTCATTAAAAGATAATTGTTTTATCTGCAGCTTAATCTCCTGAACATGAGGCAACAATTTCCCTTCAGGAGATGGAATACTTTGAAACGGCACTGCTAATTTGAGTGGAATATCAGGACATTAATCAAACATCCATAATTCTACTCTGCTGTGTAGACACACGACAAGCCTTTAAGGAACTGAACTGACATTTCTAAGGCATCTGAAAATACAGACAATTCAGTGGATAGCAACAAGTCCACATCAACAGAGGTGTGGGACCATCACATTTGCATGCATATTTAAACCTAAAGTTAAATGAGTTGTGGAGGATGAAAGCAGTTCTGTTTGTGGCTGCTGTGATAAAAACAATATGCTAGAAGCTTCGACTAGCTATAACAACTATATTTTGTTTAATTTAGCTTCCAAAATAGAACTGCCCTCAGCATGTATAAGATAATTCAGTAAGAGGTCATCTTTGAATGCATTTTCATGCTGCAGCTAATCAAAACAGAGAAAAGTAGAATTTTGTTGATACCTGATGACAGAGCTGATATGGAACAGGGTCACTGGGATGCGGTGATGTGAGTAGCCCTAATGAAATGCCACTAATACTGCTAACCATTTAGAATAGAAAATAGACTCATGTGGGATATTATGCTTCATTCTTGGTAAAGCTTGATTTTCTGGCTCGCTAGCTGCCAGCCACATGGGTGGTGTCTCACCAACCTGGTACAGTGACTGAAACACTTCACTTCACTCTGTGCTTCCTCTGTGTTCCCTTTGAACTACCAGCGTTATAAAGATGGCTGTTTCATACTGCGTAACTCCCAGTACTTGCTTTTCTAAATGCCATATTTCCATATTAACATTTGTGATTTTGAGAAGACAATAAAATTCTTTAAAGTGCTCTTCTTCATGACGTATTGTTATATATTTAACTTCAGATTATTCACATATTTTTGCATGTAAGCAAACTGGAAAGAATGAAAAAGCTTAATATAAATCATTGCTGCTTCACGAGACCCTGTGCAGACTCAGAAGACTCAGTACTTATAGAAGTTAGCAGGATCAAGGCCCTAATGTAAGAGAGCAGGAAACGAGTAGATGCGGAAAGGTGAAAATATCACAGCTTTTAAATTTGTATATGTGAGTGATTGTACTTAATCTTATCACAGAATGGTTGAGATTGGGAGACCATGCCTCTGGAGATCATCTAGTCCAACCCTCCACATCTCCAAAGCAGGGTCAGCTAGAGTAGGATGCTCAGGGCCATGTCCAGTGGAGTTTTGAATATCTTCAGGCGTGGAGACTTCACAACCTCTCTGGGCAACCTGAAAATTATCATTATCAATCCGTAATATTATCATGTATATCAGTCAATAGGAATTTGGTCCTATTGAGGAAGGATTTACCCTTTGTAAGTGACAAAACTGAACCCACTCAAATACATTTACCATAGCCATATTTTACCTAAAATCTTGGAAAAGTTTGGAAAATTCACTTTTTTTTCCCCTTATCCTCGTTCTCATCTGTTTCACAGTTTAAGGCAGAACTAGGAACAGAAATATAAACTCCATCAACTCTGACCCTCCTGGCCAAAAAACAGAGTACAAGAAGTGAACAGTATTCCCTGCATTACTGGGAGCCAATTAATTAATCTGAGAATTCTGGTTTGATTTTCTATGCTGCAAAGCTCAGATTTGGTTCATATTTGCATCTAAGAACAGAGATGTATATCTCAGCTGAAAACTTATTTTTCCAAATTGTCTTGACCCCTGTATGGATTATTTAATGATTCTTTAATTTTGTACTTAATATTTGAACAAATTTTGTTTTAATCATTTTAGTAGTATTTATATCAAAATTTCAGGCTCATATTTGCAACAACTTTCAGAATTAATCAAATTATGTAGTTATATCAGTATGTTTTCAATAAGAATAAGGAATGGACAGTGCTAGCTGTGTTAAATGTAACAGAGTTTAATTCTCAAAAGGTCAAAAGGAGAGTTTTTCATGAAAAGCTGCACCTGCAACTGTTACAATAAATATTGTACTCGATATTCAAACAGATGAATTCTGTCAAATAAAACAAGTAAATCAACAGAAATGTTCTTAGAATTTACAGAATAGTAAGAAACAGGAAAAAAAAATCAACCAAAATCCACTTACTTCGCTAAACATTTGATCTGTTTCCCATTTCTCAAGAAGGAAGTTATTTCTCAAACTAGAGCTTCTAAGCTTCCCATCTGGAGTTCTCCAAGCCAGTCCAGCATGAATCACAGGAGCCAATTACTATAAAGCGTTGCCATGCCAGCAGTGGCACTCACGTTTCTTTAATATTTTCACTAACCTTATTTCCCCTGCGAGCAAAATAGCTGCTGTTGTTTGCTCAAACTTGGCTGCCGTGCTAGGAGTAGCTGTCAGACAGCCCGAGCTCCTCTTGCTAATTTCAAGCTCCGTTGAGCAGTAGTGTGGTGGCAAGACTATCACTCAGCGCTTAGGATCAGCCCCGGCAGGGGGCGGAAAAAAAAATAGAAGGGAAACCTATAGATTTTTCTGATCAGGAGAAAAATTACTGGAGCTTTTTATGGAAGAATTCAGTGTTACTCACTTCATTACTTTAAGTAGAACAGCTGACTAGAAGGAATCATAAGGCACTGGACAGTGCCAGCTGTCAACACTTGTTGACACACGATACAGACTTAAGATGGATGGCTCAACATAATTATAAATTTTAGGAATGTCTGAATGAGAATCGTCTGGCTTAATTGAAAATACTCATTCTTTAATATTTTGGCCAAGGTAGCACATATCTGACAAATAGCTGCACCACGTGAATAAGTCATAATTGTGTGGTGTTTTTTTTTGTTTGTTTTGTTTTTCTATAAGTGACATAAATTAAATGTGGCACTAGTAGCAACAAGAAAAGTACATAGACATCCTATGTAGTCCCACTTCCAGGACATCAACAAATATTGCTGGGGCTAGAAGGGGAAGCATTTCCTGTTAGTAGGATTTCAAGTAAAGAAAGCCCAACCAAGGGAAATGCAAAGTCCTGCATCTGGAGAAGAAAAATCCTAGGCACCAGAATAGGCTAGGGTCAACCAGCTGGCTAGCAGCTTTGTAGAGAAGGGTCTGTGGGTCCTGGTGGACAACAAGTTGAACATGGGCCAGCATGGCAAAGGTGGCTAGCTGTATCCTGGAATGCACTAGTAAGAGCAGTGGTGTCCAGTGATAGGATATGAGGTAATGAACACAATCTGAAACACAGAAATTCCAATTTAAAGATAAGAAAAAATGTTTTTCTTGTGAGGATGTTTGAACACCAGAGGAGGTTGCCCAAAGAAGCTGTGGAATTTCCATCTTTAGAGATATTAAAAAAAAAAAAAAAAAAAAGACACATGGACATAGTTCTGGGCAACCTGCTCGAGGTGATCCTTCTTTGCGCAGGGTGGGTTAGACTAGACGATCTCCAGAACGCCCTTCCAACCTCGTCCATTCTGTGATTCTGTAAAAGGCTGAAATGATTCAGCAGACAACGCCTCCCCACTGGAAAGAGAGCAGTGCTACCCCTAGAAAATCTGAGTCCAGTGAAGTGAAGAAGGTAGAAAAATAATAGTAGACAGATCAAGACGGATAGATAGCTGTATCTGTCAGGGCAAAAACATCTGTATATTGACTTAGAGAAACAACAAACATCACGACCACACAGTGCTGAGAGGGAATCAGTAGTCGTGGTCCATATTTCTAACAATGGCACAGGCCAAGAGAAGAGATATTCTGGGGGCAGAATTAAAAGAATGAGTGAGAAGTAAAAGACTAAGACTGATAAGCACAATGCACAAATCTGAACACATTCAGTCTCTGCTCATATACAAGACAGCTGTGTGGGGAAAATGTAATAAAAATTGGTAGAAACTAGGAAATCTCTTGGAACAGATAGAGCCTTTTGTTTTATGAAACCATTTATTACTTTAAAGAAGCTTCATCCAGGAAAAGTAGAACTAGGGTGTTGAAACTTTTGTTGGAACGTTTGCTCTAAGTACCATGGGGAAGTCAATAGCTGCAGAAGAGCACACAGATCACATTGAAATGAACTATTTATTTTTAAATAAAGAATAATGAAAAACTTGAAAAACGATGAGAAATGAAAAAGCCAAGCTCATTTTCAGCAAATGAAAACTCCTTTAAGGAAAACATATGAAAGGAGACAACCAGTTTAAGATGAAATGGACACATTTTCCTATACAAATGTTCAAATTTGAAAGCAGAAAATAGGTGAAATGGATTGCTTGATTTTAAAGGAGGACGGTAACAAAACAGATTTAGGAACTTGATCAAAAGAAGCTAATCTGCCAGACATAATTCACAGTTATAAGTTACTTTAAAATGTCAGACTAAGCTTTTGTTTCTTACAAATAAAGTAATAAGCTACTTGGAAAAAAATAAATGTTTAAAAGCTTTACATAAAGAGGAAGAGAATAGTATTAAGCCTCCTGTATCAATTATTGGACAGTGACCATGATTGTGGCATTTCTAAAAGAGATCAGAAAGGCTGCAAGAGCAGTAAGCAAAGCTATGATGGGAGACGAGTTACCCCATGAAGATTTGGATAAATATCTGAACAGATACAATCAGATCAAATTTCAAATGATGATGCACAGGCAACTTTTTTAGACATCAGCTGCTGCTTTGAAACGCTATTCATAAGATGTACTCTTGTGAGATAACAGCCCTTGTGAGATGTGCATTGGAATTGTTTCAATGTGTCTCTCAAAAAGTCTTTCTAATTTTGACATACTCAAAGTCAAAATTACAGCAGGAATGAAACACACACACAAAAGAAAACACTACAAAGATGTTCGTCTTCAGAAAGGGAAATTATATAAAACAAGAAAGCTTGCTAAAATTAAATTAAAAAAAAAAGAGAGCTGCCAAAGAATAAAATTGCTGTGAGTAACATGGAGTTTTCTTCAAGAAACCTTATTAGAGGTACACAGTAATGATAAAAAAAAGAAAAAAAAAACAGTAGAGAACAAAATTTAGAATGGTTAAAAAGCAAAATTAAAAAGGTTAACAGAAGTAAAGAGCTATCCTTCACAAAAAGCACCTTGTGCCCAAGAGTGGTAAATGGTTTGGCAAGTTAACCAAACCTATGCTTTGGCAAGTTAAATGTGGAACTTTAAAAAACCAAAAAAAGAATTTAAAGAACAATTTGCTAAAGGGATGCAGCAACTAGTAAAATATTTTCAAACATACTAGAAGGAAGATACTTGCCACAGAGTCTGTAGAGTAAACAGATATTTGAAACAATGTTCTGAGAAAGAAATAAGGCTAAAATAGAAAATCTGAAGCCATGACTTGCACCATTTTTCAATACAGAAAAGCTTAGGAAGAGTCCTATAGGGGAACCTTTCCTCACATGAGAGGGTTTGGAGGAACCATCTCAAACTATGGTGTCAGTTGAAAATAAAAACAAATAAATAACATGCATAAAAATTACTTGTAAGACTAGATAATTTTTATCTCTAAGCATTAAGGAAACTGAAAATTAAAAATTGTTTAACTAGTACCTGCATTACATAGAGTAACATTTAAATTAGCCAGAGAACTAGAGGAAAAAAACAGGCAAAAATTATAACTTTGGAAAAGTACTTCAGGAACAGTCATATAGATAACAATAACAACACAGACTAATATATACAATAATACACAAATACAAATAACAATACAGACTACTAGATTTCATATCAGAAATAGGCTAATTGTTTAAAATATTAATAAAGAACAGAAGAAGAAAATATTTGGTTAAATAAGTTAACATGAAGAAATAATCAGCACAGCTTTTGCAAAGGGAAACTATGTTTCACAAATCTATTAGAATTCTCTGAATTAGTCTGCAGGCTTGCAGAGTGATGCTCAATTTGTCAAGCACATTGAACTTCCCAAAAGCTTTTGATAAGGGAGTATCAGTAGTGAAAAAGTTTGCTGATTATGCATAATTATACAGCATGGTAAAAATGAAAGCTGATTGCAGAGTCCCACAGTACTGGGAGACTCAGTAATAAAATGGCAAATTATAATGTAAAGGCCCATGTGTAAAACAATATTTGCTATAGATGCACAATCATGGGCTCTAAATTGGCTGTTATTACCGCTCAGAAAGAAAGCTTGGTGTCACTGTGGATAGCCTTATAAAGATCAGTGCTCAGTGACTAACTGCACTGAAGACCAAGTGAATTTTAGAAATTATTAGAAAAGAATTAGGGAACAAAATAGAAAATATCATTGTACAACTGCATACATCTATAGCGTAGTATAAAGGCACTAATGGAAATCTCAAAAGTGGTAGTCCTTAAGAGGGAACCTCAACTGAACTAAGAAAGAAAAGGGTAGAAAAGAAGTCCAGAGTAAGATGTAGCATCTCTGCCACTAGAGTTTATACATTATTAGTCTACAATTCAATTCATACACAGTAGTTAACGTGCAAAAAGTAGAAATTTAGGAAGATAATGCCTCTAAACAATTAAAAAATCATATTAAATTCTTATTCTGTTCTTCAAACATTTCATTTGAAATTCATATTTAAGGTTTTGGAGAAGATGAGTACGTTCAGAATGACCCACTGATCTTCACAAACTGACAAGTGACAACTTGTATGCTGAAGAGAACTCAGTTCAAACAAGAATTGGCTAACAGTTTGAAAAATAATCAGTAAAATGTTTTCAGTATTGTGATACACTTGACAGAGGATAGATGAGAGACCAGAAACCACTCAATACTCTGTCATCTGGAACTGCGCAGAGTATCTATCAAATCCTGAATCATTTTCCTATATTAGTCATGATCAAATATGAAAAGTATTTGGCAAGCACTTTAATAACATAAGATGATTTTGGCAGAAGGGCTGAAAAAGAAGAGTTGGTATTCAACCTTCTGTGAGTAAAACACTTTAATGAAGTCCTGTAATGTGTATAGCCAGGGACACATAACTCCTTTGGCTTCAGAGAGTCCGTCCATAAATGAGCAGTCTGTAAGCTCCTGGAATCAAATTCATGGAGCAAAAATCCCTGTTTAGGATTAGCCATATGCAAATGTGGAAGTTTTAAAGATCAGCTGCTTTAGAGTTATCCTTACAAATTCCTTGAATGGAATTCATCTGCCCCAATTTAGACATCTAAAAGTCAGCCAACTGAATTTAATCTAATCTCATAAGGCTCTCTTTATAATTAAAGGAGAGAAATAGGCACCTCCAGAGGGTGATTCAGCTTTCCACTTTCCCTCATTTTAAAATCCTATTTTGAAATGAAATGAATAGCCCTCTAGAGGTGTCTATTTCTCTTGATAGGGACCCTCAGGTTATTAGACCTAAATGGCTAATTTTTAGATGCCTAAATTAGGGCAGATGAATCCCATCCTTATTCTTCTTTTCTTTTCCCTAGGGAAATATTTTTGCCTTTGTGTATCATTCAAATGAAGCAAATTATTTTCTATTAAGTTTTAAAGATGAAGTGCATTTTTCCCAAAGACTTCAGCCAGGAAGTTTTACTTTCAAGTCAGACTTCTCCAGGAAGTTATGTCTTTATAGAAAATATGAGTTTATTACTTAAAAAAATTTTGCAACCTTAACTTACAGAGTTTGACTATAATACACATGCAAGTGCAAATTATGTTTTGTCACCAAGACAACAAAAGTAAAAAGCAGGGAAACTAATGGAAACAATTTACAGATCCTTGAGACAGTCAGAGATACAATAATAATGCCGAGGAAAAATTCATTTCTTAGAGAAGAAAACAGTATGATCTATCAAAGCTCTTATTTTACTGCAGGAAAAGAAACCGCGCATGACAATATGGCAAATCAATATCCCACGTTTTATCTAATAGTACATCATGTGAGTATGAGGAAGCATTTATATTTCAATCTAAGAAATTCCATCTTGCTCACCCCTAACTGAAAAAGAGTCTATCCCACATGAGAAGGGACAGAAATCGTAGTTGCTGTTGTTGGTGGTAATTTTGTTTTTGCAATTGTAGAATCTTTTTTTTATTCTTGCTTCCAAATAGCTTCACACTGTTTGCAAAGACATTTTAAAATTGTAACAAGGACGATGTCATCCAACAGCTTTTTTGCAAGATACTCTGAAGATGACCATATGACCTAGAGGCCTAGACCACAATAAAAAGAAAAGAACATCCACTGTGAGAAAAGACTTTTATTAATAACAAATGGTCAAACTGTTGCCTCTGATTTTAGAACATATTTGTTATTGAATCTAGAAAGAGTTATAGGTTCAATGACAGAGTCTGTCTTCCAATAGTTTTCATAGTCCCAATCATTTTTTAATAAGACGGGAAAAGTGTAAAGTTTGAAAATTCCCTGAAAAAATACTGCAGCAGCATCCAAAAACTTGATCTTGGATAATCTCATCTGGGTCCCATGTCACTACCCAGATTGAATGCAACAGAATCTATTAGTGAAAAATATGCTATTTCTGCCATTAGCTTCTTAATATCCAGCCTTTCAAGTGCAAAAAGAAAAAAAAGAAAAAGAAAAGGAAAAAAAAAAAAAAAGAGGGAAGGGGGAAAGGAAGGGATGTGAGTGAGAAGGGAAGGAAGGAAGGAGGAAAAGAGGAAGGGAGGCAAGAAAGGAGGGAGGAAAATCCACTGTAGTGTTACCAAACAGAGCGTAAGATATTTGTGGAAATCATTTTTTGTTTTGGGTTTTTTTTTTAACACATCTAATGGTTTAAGATTTCATTACCATTTTGTGACTGTCATAACAAAGCAAATATGAAAATGATGTCTACAGTTCACTTATAAAAATACTGAACATTAGGTCACCTGAACTAAATCTTTTTAAATCTCAGAAGTAATAAGATAGCAAACATGATATTATAGAAAATTCAGATGTTGTTTCTGTCCCATGGAGTTCAGAATTACATTACACACAGAATATAATTAACTCTACTGTATTTTATCTTAAATAGCAGGTTAAGAGAGTAGAATTCGTCTATTAGCATAAACAGAATTAAAGCAATGACATGTACTATGTTAACTAAAACATCAGCACAAATTGAGTTACAGGGGAAAATGAGGATGTAGGCAAATTCATATAATCTTATATCTAGGGAGTGATTTGAACCATAATTAAAATCACAAACTAGAAATTAATACAGGAGTCTGGAAGAAGATGGAGATTTTCAAATCACTGATTAATATAAGAAGCAGCAGGAAAAGCAGAGAATAAAGAAATTTGTTTCTGTAAGGAATAACGTGACACTGGGGTTACGCAATTCCCAGACCTTAGAAGGCAAGAGCTCAAAAGACAGAGTGAGAATGTGGCATCCTAATGATGGGATTCAACTCAGTTAACTTTAGTCCTCTTAAAATCTGGGCTTCTCAACTAAACTAATTATCTCAGCTCCCATTACAGCTCCCTGACAAGGTGGACAGCTCTGAGGGCAGATCATTCTGTCTGTTTTGGATAGGTATTGCAGGTATTACAATAGGCTAAATAACCAAATGGTGCTTGTCTTCCTGAGTATGGAGAGAGCTTGAACAGCACTGTGAAATTACACGTCTACCTTTTAAATAGCTAATATTAGTATCAATGCCAAAATTTAAACATTTGAACACATTGTTTCAAATATTCAGTATTCCTCTGCGCAGTATGTTCAGCGTATTTAGTATCTGAAGCACAAAACAAATGCTTTGAATCCATACCAAAATTTTACATGAATTCCACAATAAGACTGAAAGAAGAATATTTGCCAAAGATATTTAGAAATCTTGCACAGCCCCTAAAATGTGAAGAGATATTTCTAAAAATAGACATTTCAATAAAGTTGACAGTATGTAACCAACAAATAATGACAGCTAGAAAGCCTGGCTATTGAAACGTCTTATCCCATTATTTCCGAGCAATGGAGATGGATGGAAAGGCTATATTTATACCATATAACATAATCATGTTAGTGAGAGGAAAGTGGAAATGTTTCCAGGAAACATTCTTGCTCATTTATACAAATTCAAAATCCCAGATTTATGCCTGTTGTTCAAGCTATGCAAAACCCATAACAGGAACAAGCATTCAGCCTTAGTGAGTTTATTAAAAAGATAACACAGCTTGCTTGTATCTTCTGGGTTTTGCATGAAAGTAATATTTTGAAAGTGCAGTGGTGCACCTTTTGTTCACGTGGTAGGGGAGGTCGTACAAATGCCTAGATGCTTTGGGACCTGACAGTGTTTTCCACCTCAAACCTGCAGAAGTTCAAGCAACAGAAGAATGTTTCATAATGTTAACCTCTTTACAAGGAACAAGAAATAGAACCTGAAAGCATACTAAATTTTCATTCATTCATAAACATGCCTGTTTGAAGACACTGTTAAAGAAGGTACAGTCTAATAGCAAGAGGCTATTTTGAAAGTAGTTTTATTTTCAAACACAAATAGGTAACAACCTCCACTGTTCCAATTCCCCTATAAAATTTCTCTTTTGAAATATTTGGGGCCTCTCTCTTGGTATTCTACCCTGGCACAACTAACAAAGTGCTGCACCATATTGTCAGCCATAAAAAGTGGGATTTTAAATCAGGCGATGCAAGTGCCGTGTTTCAATCTCAATATTATCTGTCTACTCTATTCCCAGATGTAAAGCTTCATCCAAAATGCATTGAAGTCATTGAGACTCTTTCACTTGGCCTCATTGAGCCCTGAATCAGACTTCTAAAGGCAAATACATAGCTCTGTGATACTGTATTCTTGCTTTTACAGTAGCCAAATGGAAACAAAGCTTACTCATCTTTACCATGCTCTGAGGCCCAATCTTGCATAGGTTGCTAAATTAAAATCCCACTGGAAACAGTGTGGGTTTTTTTCCATCTCTCAAGTATATGATAACAGGTCAACAGACAAGCCAGCAAAATTCAGCAAGTCTCTAGTAAGCTTATTAAAAGTTGGAATGCCCTAATTAAGGATGGAATAGGCTCCTCTGTGAAATCTACTGCCAACAGTGAAAAGGACAATAATACAACAGTGTCTTTCCTATAGTTAGGCTCAGTCCGTGACAAATAGTAACTGGCTAATGATCTCCTTCCTTTTAAAGGTGTAGACCAGATATTCAGCTAAGATAGACTGGAGTAAATCCCTTTCTTCAACAAGGACAGCCTATACGGGCCTATATCAGTTGGAATCTGACCCATTTTTTATGGATTTCTCCAGTGCCTGCATGCTCCCAATTTGTTTAATAAGCCGCACAGCTTTGCTCAGTAAGTAAAATATGAAATTCCACTGTTCTTCTGCCATTTTTCCTCTAAACAAAGACATTGTCAGGAAGGAAAATTATGCTAGTGCTGATTTTTTTTCTATGAATGAACTCCAAAATAAGCAAACAATAGATACGAAGGAATCATATGATCTTTCTCCAAGGAATGCACCTCATCAAAAGATTAAAAGTCATCTTAAGTGCTGACTGCAGAGAAATCTGAAGTTATTAGCTTCTTCTTTCTGATTTTGTTTCTGTTTTGTTTTTTGTTTACCTTAGTAGAGATAAAGAATATAAAATACTTAAAAGCAAAACATGTATCTAAACAGACAGAGGCAATACACTGACTCATGAGCATCTCACTAAGTACAGCTATATGAAAGAATAACTTTGAAACTCTTCATTTTGAAAACATGTTCATTATATTCACTTTAGAGAATGTAATTGTATGGCAAATTGAATCACAGTAGCGACCTGAAGGCAACTTAGGAAAGATCATTATTGTTTATTACTCTCATTACAGAATTTAACTTAATTTGGAGTCTGGATTACTGCCTTGACAATGAAAAGCACTGAAATCTTATTCTAGGTACACAGTATATATTTTGATAAGCATATCTAGTATGTGTGTTTATACATTGTCACTCAATAATAATTTTATTTGTCCAACTAAATGCATTTAGGTAGTGATTTTTTTTTTCTGGATAACATCATCTTATATTTTGTATCTTCATTAAGCTTCTACTCTGTAAAGCTCCAATATATTTAGGGATTTTTATGACAGCAAAAAGAATATCTTTCCATTCTCATGTATGTTAGCCATATGTATAAAGTATCTCCCTCACATTATAATGTGAAGCTCTCAAATTTAGAAGACTTTTTTTTTCCTTAAAAACAAACTATTCATATGATATCTCTATACGCACTCGACTCAGTATGTCCAATCAATATGATTTTGAAACTGATTTACATTGATGTAGTTTGGGAGTAGACCGAGTAAAATGTGCAGTGCCATATATGCAAATCAAGCTTACACATTTTATAGTAGCAGATACATAAAGCATCAAATGTACTTTCCAGTCTCTGGAAGTGTCGAATGAGTAGTGTTTCAGAGGAAAGCAGCTATGCTCTTAAGTCCAAACATAAAACCCCAAAGCTGGGCTAAACAGATAGATATGTGGAATCAGGGGACTAGGAGAGGACACTCAGACTCTTGTTTCTCATGTTACTGAGCAGGAAGGGAAGGAACAAGGGAGCTGTTCAGCAACAGAAATATGTCTGTCTGCGGTCTGAGAGTCCTATGCCGTTATCCACATAGTTGTGCAGCGTTGCAGCCTGTGAAACTTCAGCAGTGTGATTTCCTTCTCTGGAAGCTGGAAATGGAACTGAGAAAGTATTTTAAACCAAAAACTAGCGTCAGCATGTTTATTTATTTATTTATTTATTTTAATTGTAGCTTTACATAGACCAAAATGAACTGAAGAGATTTTCAAGATTCTGACTATCTCCTCAGATCATCGGCTGGAGAGGATTTCTGGTAAAATATGTCAGTTGTCATCATAACAAAAGAAAAGGGCAGTAACGACAGGGTTAGGGAAAGCTGTGCATTACTCTGCTTGTATTTTACCAGACAGCTCTGCTATGCAGCCTCTGAATGTTAGTGCCCTGTGAAGGACTGTGTCCTTGAACGTTCAGTGAGGGACTTGATCGTTATCTGTGCCAGCAGAAAATAGAAAAGCTAAAATCCGTGTATTTTACACATTGTTTAGGAGCTGTTTCTCTAGAAATATTTTTTTTTCCTTCTTTGCTGGTTAAAAGATGCTGTTTTCCAAAAGCTGTGCAGATGGACACCTTCTGCTGTGGCAGATTCACTACCATAGAAGACTTCAGCATTAAAACAAGGCATTAGAAGAAATAAACAGCCGTTAAGTGGGGATGTGGCTTGAAGGATTCGAAGGTCTGAGAAAAAGAGATTTTCTCTCTCTTTTCTTTTATTTGAAAAAAAAATCTCATCTGTTTCCTTTGATAGAGTTTGCTGAAACAGATTGAATATATGGCAGAGCATCTGTCACTACTCTTTAGTATCAACAGAAAGATACAGTTAGTCACTTATTGCTAAGCTGCTTTTAATTTCAACACTGTGCATACTTTTTCACAAGCATGTTTGTTTCTGTTTTGCCGCAAAAATATTATGAGTTGTTTTCTAACTTATAATCAGACATTTCAATGCCATATTCAACTGTTAAATAATGATGACTTCCTCCCATATGTATATGATAAAAGAGTGATAAAAAGGGGTGATAAAAGGTAGGATTTATCTCATCTGCAGTCAGCCTCTTAAAAGTCAGGCATCTAGTCCAGGTAAGTCATAGAGACTCTCTATGGTCAAGGGAAAGGAATAAATACATTCAGAAAATATGTCATGCCCCTATATTAAATATGTAGCTATTGTAGAATGCAATTAATTGTTCACCATGGGTGCCCATTGCTCTCCTTTGATTGTAGATAGAGATTGGATGGCACAGCTAGATTAGATGCCTAATTTAAATGGTCAGAGTCTGAAGGGATTCATTCCACCAGAGAAATCAAGACTTGTCCTCAGTGAAGTCAACTGAAAGTATGGATTTGATGTCTATACCTTTGGCTAGAGATGGGCAGTCTCTACAAGTGCAGCGTCAGGACTTGCAGTATCGGGAGTAAACTCCAAAGTTATTTTATCAAAGACAGTTCCACAATCATGCAATATTTTACTAGAGGAAAGGAATAGAAGGATAATTTGGAGAATGAGGACTGATAAGCTCAGGAACTACTATAGCAGGAACTATTAATTTATAGTTGGCTGACATGACCTGACATTTGGAAAGATATATTACATTCTAAACTATGTAATTTCAGATTTCTTTTGAACAAAATCAAGAGTGAAATCTGAAAAACTGAGACTTATTTGGCCAAATTTATTATTTAAATATAGGAACAAAACTCTGAAAAACTGTACATTACTTTCTATACTGGACATTTCAGGAATTTAAATGGCATTACAATAATGATAATTAGGCTTTGCAATTCTCTTTACAAACACGTCATGTAGTTACAAGCTTATACTATTGGGCAAACATCCTCCCTAAAATCTGATATGCACAGCTAAACAGATTATTAATATGTTGGCTGCCATCAAGCCAACATTTCCATTTCAAATCTTACAATGTCTATTACATTTAATAGATGACAGGCAAGGTAACAGCAAAATCTGAAGTTTACAAAATTATTTCAGCTAATCCTGACCAGAGGACTAAGTGAAATACTAGGTAGAATTAAACAAACTAAGAGAAGGAGGAAATGATATTCAGAATAAATAAATGCAAAGCAATTTATACATGAAGAAAAACTTAAGCTGCTTGCTTACCTCTGTCTCGAGAAAAGAATCCATAAGTCATCACAGTAATTCAGAGATATTTGCTTAATTTGCAACAGCAATCACAAGGCAAACAAACCACTAGGCTGCATAAGAAGTAAGATGATGAATAGCACAGAATTTCAAAGTTCCTTTGTGTAAATCAATACTTCAGTACCATCCAAAATGCTGTATATACTATTATGTGGCTCTGGGAGATAGGTTACATACAAGATCCCAGACTTTATGCATCATTCCTGCTTCTACCAGGCTTTGAAAGCCCAAGAAGGAATCTGTACACAGTTAAAGTGAAAAAGTTGCTAACATCAAAATAAGACAATTGGGGAAGAAGATGAATGTTACCTGCATCTCCTGTTTCCAGAAGATCTATGTCTTTTATTCATTATTTATCTCAAAAACTAAATGGAGAAGAAAAGGCCAGAAAAGTGACCAAGATTAAGGAAGACTATCATTCAAAAAGAGATTGAAAAGACTGAGATTTTTAACAAAGGGCATTCATAGAAAGAGAAAGGGTGAAAAACTATTAAATAATGAATGGCCTACAGAAGCAGAATGTCTATTCTCTCAGTCTTATACCATAATCAGAAAAAAATGCACAATGATAATAAAAAATTGAGGATTAATAAACAGTAGGAGAAAATGCTTTTTCACATGATGTGTAATTAGACTGTGGGACTTATTTCCAACAGCTCAATGAGACTGAAAAATGAACTAAACATTTCTGCAAAGCCTTAAGAGCACTAATGATGAAACTGGAGAAGGTTGCTAAACTCTTTGCCTCAAGACTTAAGTGAGACATTAACTACGAGAGATCACGTTAGTGGAATGACATCTGTTTTGTGAGGAAGTTAATGGCTATTCAACATAAAAATCTAGGATGAGATATGGGAGAAGGAATTAACTAAACACCCAGGTACACAACCCCTAAAGGTACAGGAGTTAACAGAAAAAATACCAAAGACCAGAATTCCCAGGTCCCTGACTGATGGGCTGCTGAACGAACCACTCAAAGCCTTGAGTAGGCTCAACCTGAACTCTGTCTCTGAAAATAAGATGAAAATATTATCCTTAGTCTCACGGATATCCTTAGTCTCCTCATGAAAGAGGAAACTTGTTATGGGATAGTTGAGGGAGCTTGTGAGACTGTATAAAACTTATTATGGGATGTTTAAAAGAAGAGACAAAGACAGAAAAAAGGAGGGATAGGGGAGGAATAAGTGTCTGTCTTGTTAGTGTTTATGCGAGTGCTGCTTGTGTTTAAATGGGTAAAGGTACCGCTCTTCCGGCTGTGTTGGTCTGTGTGGCCAGCTATGTTACAATCGTGTGTGTATATTTATCTTCAGAGCTCCTTGTTACTGGTCACACTTGCAGATGAGAACAGCAGCAGCAGCCATCTCCATCAGACTGGGACAGGAGGAACCTGCAAGTCCAAGAGTCCAATGATTTTGGCTACGTTTAACATTTAGAGAGCAATATGTGGCAAACAGTTTACCCAGTTGTGCTTTTTCTGAAGATCTTGCACTTCTTGTGAAGGCCCTGGTAGTGATAATAGAGCAAATAAGTTACTGGACCACATGAACTTCAGATCTAACAATATATAGCAATTTCTGTTTGAAGACTTCTTGCACAAAAAAACTCTTCTTAACTTCCAGAAGTAATAAATGAGCAAATAAAACATGTGGTATAGTGTAAAAAAAATCACAATAAATAAGAAACTACATTGATTCAATTTTACTTTATGTACTGAACAAATAGTACATAAGGACCGTTTGTGTTTCATTTTCTACCATCCTTACCTTTAAGCTTCTCAGTTCCATTTCAACGTGACAAACAGTGGTGCCATTCATGCAAGATATTTTTCAAGTTTAATGTTACGTAGGTAGCAATTTTCTTGGTCATAAAACTGAGTTAACTTAAGAGAAACGTGTCAAAATTAGGCTGCATATCAAATACCAGTGGTGAAATGTCACACTGGAATCCATTGCAGCAGCCTGTCCAACTGTGTATATGTAGAGTATTGGTTCAATTGACTTTGGAATAAATCCTGTAGTGTACAAAGAATTGTAACTTCTATTGAATTTAGTAGGGATTTGACCTGAAGAATTAAATAAAGATTTTAAGATTTGATTTTTGGTAATATATTATATGTCACTGTAATATCATCTTGCAATTCAACTAAGCACTTGGGAAAATCAACTTTTATTTCTGTGGCTTTGAAGCATGTGCTTAAGTGATTTACTGAATGGCCCCTGAAATAACAGAACAATATCAGGATTGTATAAACAATTATCTTTAAATATCTAGAGGCAGATTTTCAAAGAAATGTTTACATGTGCATATAATAACAGGTGCAAAATTGCACTTTTTTAGTATTTGAATCAAAAAATTCTAGAAGCATATTTGCACCATTCTTTTCCCTGCTACCATCAATGGTATCTCTCATGAAGCTAACAATTTCTTCATTATGCTCTAATTGCTTGATTTACCTTTTTAATGAAAAACAAAACTTTTCTGCAACGCATGAACAGCTACTGAAATAAAAAATCTATGAGCCAATAGTAAAAACAGCAGTCCAATACTAATAGGTAAAAGGTTTTTCTTCAAAAACTACTGTAGTTCTTATTAGAAGTCAAAGATTAACAACTCTGTATACTGAAAAAATGTACAATTTGATACAAATGATGAATGGTCAATTTTCACTTCAATTCAGCCTCCAAAATGACCACAGACAGAAATAGAGGAGTTATTTTTTGGCTAAGATCTTTTGTAATTTTTGATTTCGTTGTCACAATTGCTTAAATAATACTATTTGTGATGATGTAGAATTGACTTTTTTGCTATTGTGTTAATCTGGGAAGAAAATGAGATGTTCTAGAAGCCACTCTGCAATTGCAAAATAGCCAGTGCTTACCTGGATATAGAAATATTGGTTGCTATAATGCATGTACAGTCTTAGATCTTTCTATATACTATATATAACCCTCTCTCTCTCTCTCTCTCTCTCTGTATATATATCATATATATATACATATAGCCATATAGCCACTGTACAACTGTAAAATAGCTGTTACCATCTACTATAAAATACCCAATAATAAGGTAAGCCAAATTCAAACATTTAAATGAAATGTGAAATGCTTTGTAGTCTTTTATTGAACCCATCGATTTTACCAGTCCTCAGTATCTTCTGCTTTTGAAAGGCTAACTACAGATTGTAAATATCATCCACGTTGTCTTCTTTCATCCTCAGAGATACCAGTGAGAACAGGTTTGATCTAAAACATTAGCAAAGCCTACATATTTTTGTATACTGCTACCTGAGACATTCATTTCTTGTGCAAGTAATAAGATTTATAAATTGAAGGTTGTCTCTTCCTCACCCTTTACTTTTTCACTTATGACTGCTTCTTTATGTATAAAAAGTTTAATAGGACCAAAGTCATCCAAATATTTGAGCTGGGTCTACCCAGACCTCTTCTTAAAGTGAGTAAAGATGATTTAGAAACTTATAAAATCAGAAGCAGGACAATTTTTAAATAAAAATGAAAAAGTCTACCTTAAGGAACAAGCTGCAGTCTGGTGTCTCTTGAGGCTGAAAAATTCTCCCAAAAAATCCTAATTAGGAGAAACAGAAATGTATAAGGTTACTACCAAGTACTGATTGACCACTAGCTTGGGATACACACCCAAGAAACCTGGGGTGGTCTCTTTCCACCATCTGAGTTTCCTTGCCTCTGAAAATTGATCTCCTTCAAATAATCTAGACTCTTATTTATATAAAATACAAATCCTAGCTATTAGATAGTGTATTTCCTCAAAAAATTCAAAGCATTTCCTAAGCATACAATATATAGGCATAGCATCTTCCTCTGCGATGGAATGATTTCTAGTTCTTATTTCTAGAATAATGTAATAAGGTAGTGAAAGTGTGTGTATTCATGTAAGGAGTTAAAAAGATGAAAAAACACAGAAACAGGAAGATCTGTTAACAGAACACCTACACGAATTGTGTACATTTCGTTTGCAATTTGCAGTTCTGTGCATATGCTTACTATTTTGTGTGTGTGCATTTTTATGTAAAAAAGTAGATGTAGCTAAACTGTAATGGCAAGAAATCTCAAAGGAAATAGACAGTCTTCACTACTAAGTAAGAATCTCTGTTATTAGAAGGTTTTTATAATGATAGGAAAAAAAAGTGTTTTGGAGGGGAATTAACAGTGTAAATTTTATTCTCATGAGTTGCATTTAATGTTCTTTCAATTAGTAATTACTTTAAATCTTCAAAATGTAGAATGACCCTGTGGGTCTTCACATCTCTGAAATTTTTTTTTTAGAATTAATTTTGTTTCTCACTTTCCCTCTTGCTGTCCCACAGTAAGCACCTTTTCTTTGTATTACTTTTATTACAAATTACTCTCACTTTACACAGCTAAAGATGCTTCTTCAGGATTTAGATACATGCTAAGAAATGAGTTTATATTTCCCAAATCATCTGGAAACAAAGTCCTAAAATGGATAAAACTACTGAACATTGTGTATATTGAAAATAGGCTTAAAATGTCAGAAAATCTATGGAATTGCAAATGGCAACACTTCAAAAATAACTTATTGCAATCAGTTATCATTTACAACTTTTTGCATGGAAAGTCAGAAATGGTCACACTTTAGAAGTAGATACACATCTACCACAATCGTTGCTCTGACAGTAAGATGAGGGTATATGTAAATTACTCTGCCAAAATTCAACACTTATCTAAAGAGAAACAGTCCTCAGATTCAAGAAAATTTGTAAAAGTCCTTCTTGACCCCTTCTTTTGACACCATTCTTTTATTTTATATTTCCACTCTCTCTGGGATACACTGAGAAGATCTCCTCTATTCATTCAAAATGAAAGGACTGGAACTTTTATTAAACTTTACACAACACAAACTTTATTCGGGCCTCAAAATAATCTCTATATATTGGTGATGTTTTTAAATGAAAAGCTGAGATACTGGTCTAGACTTGAAATAACATAATTTTGTTGCAAAGTAACGAAGACTGCTGAAGGAATGAGAAAAAAATAGTTGTTTTCTTTTATCCCATTCCCCTTTCAGAACCAGTTTAGAAATTCCCATTTCAAAACACTTCAAATTAAGTGTTAACGTTCAGATTAAGCACTAGGCAGGAGGAAAACCTTTTTAATGTCTTTGCTATGCGCTCTTAATCCCTCCTTCCTATGTGACTTTTTTTCTGACATCTTGCAGCTGGTTTCCAAATGTCACTAATTCTCCCTTATCACAATTTATCATTACCCACTTTCCCACTTTCAGTCCTAATAATCTAACTTTTCTTTCAGTTCAGAAATAGTCTAACTCCTCAGAAAGATTTCAGAATGCTGGTTTCATATTGACACTTTATTTACATTGATGACCTGCAACAGACAGAAAGTATTTTTGAAAAATAGTTTATTAAGTGTCTGTAAATAGAACACAACAGAAAAATCTTAAAAGGACATCCAGGCTAATAAATTTACCCAGCATGATGCTTAGTAGCTCAGGCAAGGAGTGCATCCAAGTTAAATATGCCAGGAATAATGTCACTGCGTGGATGCGTCCAGCCAGCTTGGATATCTACCAGTAAATATAATACCCTTGAAGTCTGCAAAGAGCACAGCAGTTCTAGCCCATCAGGATTTCTAAAGTGGCAATAAGGGCAGCAGTAGAAGACCACTCTCTAGTAACATCACAGCCATCAACCCACGAGCTACTTATTGATTATTCTAAGAATGCTATACTATGTTCATACTATAGCAGGTTCACAACATAGATAGGCTTTTTGTTTATACACAACAGCAGGAGACACACAAGCCTAAATGCCTAATTATTTTTTTGACTGATATATCTAACAGTTTTGTCAGGATATTATGTACGGAATGATAGAAATATGGCAATCATGATAATAATAAGAACATGCTTAAGTGTAAGAATATGGTTAATAAATACATTTTTTTTCTTTTGTTTTCCTTTTTTTTCTGTTTTTCTTACCTCAAATTAATTAATTCTTTGGAAACCAGAGCACTGACTTAACAAAGGACTGTAAATAATCTCTTGCGTTGTCAGGTCTTGCTTCCTATTATTTTGTTAGCTTTTCAAATTCCATCCAGGAAAATATTTAATTTTCTATCACTACTGTCATCCTGGTCATTATAAAGCCTAGGAACTTCTAATTTCTAATCTAAATTAATTCAAATTAATAATTCCTCTAATATTTAAGAAACATTTACTTTGTTATACTCAAAGATAATCCTCACCTTTTTTATGATCATATTGCATGGATAAATATTAAAGATAGATTTGCATTATATTGAAGATCAAGGATGTCCTATGACTAATTAGAATGGTCATATTTTTTCCTTCCTCTATTTTTGACTACTCTGTCCAAGTTTATTGCAGATTTTTTTACTAATCCCAGAGCAAGTGACTTTAAACTTTGTTATATATTACATCTGATTTCTGTTGCTTAAAGCTTAAAAGTAGCCTCCTTTCTGATATAAATTTTGATCATGCCTTCATATAGGACAAGATTTCACAAGCTCTTTACAACTTTTTATGTCAAGGTCATCCAGTTTGTTCAAAGATCAAGCATCAGATATTCACTGAGTTTAAAAGTGCATGTTGCTAGGACCTCTTAAGTCCTCAAAACTTTATATTTAAATTGTATCAGAGTTTAAAAACTTCTAAGAGCCAACTTTGATGCTTTTACAAAAGCTATAACTGCTTCATAATAAAATTGGCATTTCACTGGCATTTTTAAAAAACCTGAAACAACCCTTATCTTTGAAATCCAACCCAAATATTCAGTATCACTCCACTTCCGTGAGTTTCACCCGTGACAAGTATCACAGACAGCTGAAATAATTCCCTTAGCTTATCCTCTCAGTCACGTTTGACTTATTTATAATGTTAGACATCACTAACACTTTATGAGGGACAGGACTATTGATAACTCTAGTTCCTAACCACTTGAGCCTTTTATCATTAAGGTATTTAAACATATGCTAAACCTAAGCATGAGTGTAGTTAGCAAGGACTTCCCTTGAAATGGTACAACAATGGAAAGACTCTAGTACCTCACTATATTTCATAGAATCAGTAAGGTTGGAAAGGACCTCTGGAGATCATCTAGTCCAACCCTCAAGCGAGTGACTCATAGGGGGATCAAACCTGTGACCTTGGCATTATTAGCACCATGCTCTAACCAGTTGAGCTAAACCTAACCCAAAGACTCGAGTCTGAATTTCCCTCTGGAACCACGCTGATCGCTGCCCCAGTATGAATACATTTCAACCATTTTGCCTGAGAGTCAAAAATACTGGAACATCAGAATGTCTGTCAGGATAGTTTTTATTCTTCTGGTGTTTTATGAAAAAAAAAAAAAAAAAAAAAAAGTACTGTAATTCTTCAGTCAGACACTCAAGGCACTTGAGAAAATAGCAAACCATGTTTAATACTGTGGAAATGCATCATATAGTTTTTATTACAAACTGACTCCAAAGGTTTCTGGGTAAGTCGCTCAGCAAATAGAGACTATAAAGAAAGCTGCATTCAGAAGACTGAGACAGATCAATTTTTACGGCCACAAAATTGTTTTGCTTTTTATTTCCTTACAAGAAGTACAGAAGAATTTCTGATTGATGTTTTCTGATGATCGATTAATTATATACAAAGGTAAAGAGACAATGTTGCTAGCTGGAGGACAATAACAGATTATACGTCAAGAATTTTAGCAATAAAGCAGTAAAAATAATAGAAAATCTGTACTAGACAGTTTATTGTGACCTTTTTCACCACTTTGTTTATAGAAGAGAGCAAAATATTTGGGGCAAATGATTAATTCATCTAGTGTAGCAAGGATGAATCTCAGTAAGGTTCTATGTGAATTTTGCATTATGGAATAAATTAAACAATGCGACTAGAGGTGTTTTTTAGCATCCTACAGCCTGATCCATCCCTAGTGATGGAAGCATCTAATATTCCTATATTATAAAAGGAAGGAATTTCCAGTACTCATGAATAGGAAGCAAGAATGCCCATGCAAGTAACTCCCAGGAATTAATCAAGGTAAAATTCCAAATGTAGTTATCATTCAGCATGGCGACTCAGTGACTGCATTTGTACTTCTAAATGGATTCATTTATCATGACCAGATGGCATTAAAGTGCTAGTATCTCTACCAGTAGCCTTCTTATTCTGCAGATTAGGGAGGCTGCATGAAAAAATCCTAATGGAAATGGTCCCTGGAATGCTCTGATTTTCTAGGCACTGTTTAGAAGAAGTATGACAGCATCCATTCTAACAGCTTATTAGTAGCAACAATCACATTGCAGCAAACATTTCAAGGTACTGTTTCAAGGTACGATTTATAGCATAGATATAGATTTAGAGTCCAAACAGCTCCTTTAAACCAATTGATGGTAGGTCTCCAGTACCGCAGAAAGTGGCAGAGAAGATGAAGAATAGGGGAAGAAGAAAACAAATAGGGGGCATTTAGTGGTAGATTTGCTTCTAATCAGTCAGGAAGGGTGCTTTGAAGAGCTAGAAGACAATTTGAGAATCACCATCAAAATCACTTATGATTCTTGAAGAAAACTTTTCTGAATAAATTAATCAAATTTGTAAGTAATGGCTCAAGCAAAGCAAGTCAAAGGGACAAAAAAGGTCACAGGGAACTGCACGTAGCGGCTCTCCTGTAAACTATGACTACAGAAAGAGGAAATAAAGAAAGTAGCAAGAGACCTACTTGGATAAATCTGGTGCGCTTCATTGACTCAAATGCACGGGGAAGTATGCAAACAGTGAGTGGTAAAACACACAAACAAAAAAACCTCCCAGTCTGAATTTGGTTTGATGAAGATACAAAATGAAATTCTTTTAGGAAGAGATATTCGTAGCATCAAGAAATAATGCCACAGTGATAATATTAAACATAAAAACAAAGAAATAATTAATCACTACTAAACAACAGGGAATGTTTAATACCTAGTAGGTCACATGAGTATGATTAATGACTCTTCTGACTTATTAAAAAGAACAACTGTAAGCAAATAAATGATGACAATCAAATAAATGATGACAAACATCAATATCTTCAGAAAGAAAATGAAAATGGCAGCTAAGAGCATACTAAGGTGTTTTCAAATTGGCTGGGTCTGATGACTTTTACCAGGGGATAATGAATGAGACAGATCAGGTAATTTCTAAATGACAACAGTTATCTTTGAGAATGCATGGAGGATGTTAGATTAAAACACTGGAAAAAGAAAAAATGCAATGCCCATCTTCGGAAAGTAAAAAGAGAAAACTTAAGGAATATAGACCATTCACACTTCAAAAGGACTGCAGAAGAAATAATCAAATAACTGTTTTGTAAACATGTGGAAAGCAGCCAATAGGATTTCTCCGCACAAATCATGTTAAACAAAACACATTTATTTCTGCAACTGACTAACAGGTCTTCTGGTAGGGAAGAAGCAGTATGGCTATATATCTCAGCTTTAGTAGGCTTTTGACACTGAGTATTATGACAGTATCATAAGCAAGCTAGGTTAAAAACAAAAAGTTTTGGAACAATTATGAGATCCTACATGGGAAGGATGCAAACTACAGGGGGGAACCAATCATTTATAGTTCATGTGAAAGATTAGGTGTTTTTTTGCCCTAAAAAAAGAAAAAAAAGTGAGGAAAGATAATACTCCAACAAATTTAACTACAAAATTGCTGATGGCAGGGGAGGGTGCAGAGGGGAGAGGGCCACAGGTGAAAAAACAGTCTTTCTCTTTGTCCATGTTGGATTTGAGAAGGATTAAACTGCAGTTGGAAAGGTTCAATAAGAAAAAGCTTCTATGGTCTGGAAGAGAAGGTCAGCACCATAGGCACCAGGAGAGAATGGCTGAGCATGCTGGACCAGTCCTGCCGCTGGAGGGCATTAAAAATAGAGAAGGTAAAGGTCTGTCAGCAAAAGCATAGGTACAGTTGATACGCTTTTAATGAGGGGTTTGACTAGATTAAATTTAGCACTGTTCAACTCGATCCTCCCCAATGCCTGGCCTTCATATTCTTTGGTGGCTATGGTAGTTTCATTTTGGAACATCACTTTCTAGAAAAAGACATATATAGTAGCCTCAAAGATATGACAGAAGGATTGGGAAGTTACTACAGAGATACTTTATGCCTAACCTTAGTGCTGCTTGGCATGGAACAGACCTGAAGCAAATTCTGAGGTGTGTGTGTGTGTGTTTGCAGGGAGCACACAATATCCCACTGCAAAGGTCATAAGCCATTAAAAGCAAACCAGATTATTTTCTGAAGCAGAAAGGCTTATTTGCGGTTCTGGAACTCCTCTTTGTAAAGTGCAGATAGTTCTAGATAATTCTGTTATCTAGATAGATAATATCTATCTAGATAATAGATAATTCTATTTCTTAGGCATTTTTGTTGGGCGTAATGACCTTATTTTTGTAAAATAACATGATAAAAGGATTTGATTCCAAGATTCATAAGCAAAAAACCTGGAGTAGAAAGGGAGCCAAAATAAGAGGGAAATTATATATTTTTGTCTCTTTTCCTCATTACTGATTTTGTCTGTCTTAGTGAAAAATGACAAACTATTAAGAATAGTACAATTTCCAGACAGGTAAAAATAATTTCAAAAATTGTTTTAAAAATTTTAAAAATTACTTCATTATATCAAATTTGGAAACTTAGAATAATTTTTAGGTATCTTTACGCATTTATAAAAAGACAAACCAAACTGACATTTGACTTTGCAAATCATCTTTAAATAAATGTGTTCCTTTACAACAGGAAATCATAAAATAAGAAATTTTAACTGAAACTCTTTGATTCAGTTATTCAGTGATGCAAAATTAGGCAGTAATCAGGATCTAACCACTAGAGAAGTGAAAACTGTATAGTCCTTCCTGCATTATAAAAGGCAATAATATTAATCTTTTTCTAAACTACTTTGTTAGATCTTCATCTAAGCAAATAGCTTGTCCCATAAAAACAGCAGTATGTACGGACCTAACAGATGCTGTGTGTTTCCAAACAATAAATTGGATTTTCTGGTTTAGAGTTAAGACTTATGAAAAAAATGGTGGAATTAAATAGACATTTGAAAACTATTTTAACTCTACTCTTTTTAACTCAATTTTAATTCTTTTAACTTAAACTATTCTCCATTCCACTTAAAAGGGTTTGCAGAAACTTTCTAAAAGACTTTGAAGCTCATTAAAAACATACATCAATCTTTTTTTCCTTGCTAGCAATATACCCTCAGCAGCACGATGGCATTAGCCCGTTGGCCGGGCTGGCACAGCAGCTAACTCTCCCAAGAGCTCTTAGAGGGCAGAACACGAGTTACTGTTAATCTGACATCGCTCATTTATGCTGCATTTCACAGCAGAAAATTCACTCTGGTTCATCAGAGGAAAGCATACCTTGTTGAGCATCTGCTCCTTATCATCTACACTTTTATGTCAAGATTGTCCCTGTGATATCTACAAGAATCAAAAATGTATCAGACTGAGCAGCAGGAGATCTCTTTATCTTTCCTTCCTCCCCTTCTGCATATCTCTTGTAAAGGTTATTTTTAAAAAATTGAAAAGTTCTGCTTTGGTTTAATACTTGGTACGTTAGCTTAAAAGATTTTGCTGTTGTTGCTGGGAGACAGGTGGAAGGGAGGGAGGATTTCACATTGTGCAAGCAGGTTTAAGCAGTTGTTCTGCCTACTTTTCTAAGTCACCTGATCCAAATCCCAAGTAGGAATACTCAGGCATACGAGAAGCATGTCCTGTTTGTTATGCTTCCTTTCCTATTCACTAAGGTACTTCTATTCTTTTTTTTTTTTTTTTTTTTCCACTGAGGAAAGAGGAAATATCAATACCAAATTCACCGTAAAAAGAACTAGTTGAAATTGTTGCCATTACAGCAATGATAATCCCAGTCACTTATGTACAGATTTTTTGTTTACAAAAATGTCTTTACAGACACATTTATAGACAATATAAATATTGCACACAGTGACACTGAAGAGCAAGATATTATTCATAATTCCAATATTAGGTTTTCCTCAATATCTGTAACTGATGCTCTTTTTAAGCTTCAGTCACTTAGAGTTATTCAACCCTTCTATATGAATGACAAGTGTAACACATAAAGAAGATACAGGCTAATGTGTAATGTATATTGCACAGAGAAACTCTTTTTAATGCGTATAAGTGTCTGCATATAAGTATTTTATGCTTACTGGAAAAAAATTATATGATTTAGTAAAGCTGGGTTTGACTTCAATGTGAAAAGAATTTCAACAACTCCACCCCTTAATTGGATTTGCTATGCATTGCAAACCAAGCAGTACCTTTCACTCAGCTACAGAAATAAGCCAAGATTTAAAAATAGTACAGCTGCTGATATTTACAATACATATCCAGCGGACCCAAGCATCTTTCTTCTCTCTTACAAAAAAAAGGTTAAATGATACATTCATATTTGCTATTTCTAGACCATAAGGATTGGATGCTACAAAGTACCAAGAGTCCAGAGACGTACCTAAACATGGGTGTGATTTTAAATATGGTCTTACTCCCAGCTAGATTTTAATTACCTGTTTAAACTGAAGAATGTGCTTAAATGCTTTGCTGGATAAATGTAAAACTGTGTCTCTTACAGCAAGATATCTTACAGTTACTAACCTCTGAGAGAGTTGGGGTATCTTAAAAAAAAAAAAAAAAAAAAAAACACACACACACACACACACACACACACACACACACACACACAAATGTATGGACACATCTGCCATCACTGTGACCACTGTTTACTCTAACAAACAGTGCTCTATTAAACCTCAAAGTAATTCTTTGAATTTTAAATTGTAGAGGAAACATGTCCTGTTTTTTTTGCAAGTCTTGTTGGTTTAAATGTAAAATGCAGATAATGGCTTTGAAGTTCTGCATAAACTCTTGTACTTTCTCTAGATTTAGGGAGCACATAGAACATACTTGCTACCTATCATTTTTCCTCCTTATTCAATTGATAGCCTGATTGCTTTCGTCTTTGATTCTATTTTGCCTAAATTAAAAGTCATTCCTTTCCCTTTGCAATGCCCATAGTCATTCACCTATAAGCCCTGAGAGTTTTACACTTCTCGTCTACATTTACAGGTAGATATTCTCAACATTTTATTGCAATAAACACTTGCCTTCTCAAACTGTGTCTAGGCTGCAAGATAGCTTTTGATGCTGCTTTTCATTGAGATTTCTCCAGAGCCTCATATTTTTATAATAGCAAGAGTAAGGTAAATTCTTATTTGTAGCATAGATATTCATCCTAACGAGTATTTACCCGGGTAAATGAGTGTCTGCATAATTGAGCAATACGTGGGCCAGAGATAATTGAGCATAACAGTAAGTTATGTCGCCTAGTTACAAATAGAAGCAATTAGCTCCATGTTTAGCTTTCTTGAAACAACTTTTCAACATCAAATGATTATAATGTTGCCTTTATCCTGTGGGCATCTTAAAGTTCAGTTAATTTATATCTACTACCTAGAATAATAATGACAGTCGTTTTTACAAAGAGAACAAAGTAGCTTCTTTCAATAAGGAGGGGATAAAATAAGAGACTTCAGACTGAGTTCTCCCTTAGGTTTTATCTAATCTACTAATTCCACCATCTTAAATGTTCGTGGATATGACTGCTATGTGCAAAGTGCTACCTGCAAGAATTTACATAAGCTTCTGTAGAGGTAAAAATAGTTACAGTATTACTAAGAGTCTTCTGGCACTTAGGTTAAATTTCTGACTTCATCACAGCCATGCTGAGTTATTTAGAAAGAGACATTCAAAACAAGAATGTTAGCTCCCAGCGAAGATTGGCCCAGACTAAGAAAAAAGACACTTGTGATCTAGAATACCTCAGGCTAGCATCTCCCCAAATCTAAACGAGGAACTTGGTGAGCAACATTCACCAGTCCCTGAAACATCTAAACTTCTTCACCGTGCATACACCTAGAGACATTTTGACCTGCATTCAAGTCCCACCCAAACTCCACAGAGACTGCAAAAATAAGCAGACTGACATGTAAGACCACTGACCTGGTCAGATTGTTTTGAGCACCACTAACTCCCTCTGCAATAATCAGACTTGACAACACGTAATTGAAATAAGACAGAAGAAAGAAAAAAAAAGGGGGTAACAGTGGAGATATGAGAACTCAAGTGAAATCTCATTTTCATTCTATTTGAGTTTTGGCTCTATGATTGGTGCAAGATGCAATGAGAAAAATGGTCTGGTTATATTAAAGATGAAAAAGTTCTACTTTTCCTCTCACCAAAACAAACAAAAATGAGATTTTTTTTATGTTCTGAGGCAAACATTTTGTTTAATGTGAATGAAATATTTTGAGACGTTTATATCTTATCTTAAAATTAAAACAACTGAACTTTTAAATGGTATCTCTAGTAATGAAAGTTTGAATCACTTGAAAATTGTAAAACACAAGTTTGACTGAACACTCAAAACAAGAATTGAGAAGAACAGGAATTGCAGAGAGGAGAAAGCAAATTAATTGTAGAATTCAAAATGAATTTTAAATATTTCTACCTGCCATGAAACTTTATTTTTGACCAAAAACTAAAAAAAAAAAAATACGAAAATACATAGCTCCTATCATAATTCACTGAATTAAAAAAAATTAAAAAAAAAAAAAAAGGAGACTAAGCTGATCAGCAGGTAGAGACAGTATTTACATGGAACCAAAAGATTCATTCAAGAAGATAAATAAGCTTGCACCCACAAGAATTCTCTTTTTCATGTGTATCAGAAAAGCAGTAAAATGACTATACAACAGCCAAAGTTGTTTGCATGTGTAATAGAATTAGACTTTTAGTTTTAAAAAATCACTGGTCATTGCAGTACAGAGCAGTGCTTATTTTCATTTTCTTCCTTTTCTCTCTTGGCATTAAGAAACTTTCTTAATGGTTCAATAGTCTTGCTGGAACTCCAGGACCAGATAGCCGCAATATTGTTTAAGGCATCTGCCTGGAAAACGAAAGTTACAGAAACCTCTGCTGTTATTGGTAAACTTGAATTCAAATCTCCCACTTCCCAGGTATATTTTATTTGCATAATATTACACTTAAAATAACTACTGTCTATTCCATAATCCCTGTGACCTTCAGGAGAAAACAATAACTGACACCTGTCAATACTAATATTCTTGACTGACATGCAGGAGCCAGGAAGGAAATTCTGGGTAACAAATCTTACTTTCATGCAGTCAGCACCGAATGCCTGTGCCTAATTCTTAAAGTAAAGGCAATTTCTGACATACTGTCTTGTCTTTTGGAACTTCCTATTGACTAAGTAGGAATTTCAGAGCTTGGTTTGAACATGACGTGCAAATGGATGCCGCACCATTTGATGTGCAGAGAATCTAGGCACTCAGCTGATATTTCTGAACTCCACTTCCAGAATGGGACATGCAATCTTTTTATTTCACAGTATTCAGCAAAGCAACTATTAAGTTCTTGTATGAATAACTTAAATCTTTGACAAATGTTTTGCGTCTGTGAAGAGTCCCTAAATACATTGACATGCAATTAATTCTTTCCTAGGCAACCAGTATAAATCCAAATGACTTCAAGGTAATTCTTAATAATTGGACTATTAATAGATTTCAGAATTAATTTATTAAGGAGACTGTGATATAGTAAAATGAAATTCTTTAACTCTTTCCTAACTTTCAGAAGATATAAAATATCTAACTTAATTTCCATATTTGAATGAAAGTTGCTTTCGATGCTTAAGGTGTTCTAATGATTACTGTGATCATCATAAAATTGAACAAAACTGCAAGCTTGGGTCTAATTCAAAGACCACTGAAATCCCTGAAAAAAAATCATAGTCTTCACTGATATATGAATAAGACTCCCTGATTTGATGAATAATCATAAATAATCAGTAAGAGAACAAAAATAAAGCTGTATCTCATGAATACAAGGTGAAAGCTGCTGTGCATAATGTAAGAATGCAAGAGGGGGAAAAAAACTGCACAAATGGGAAATCCTGAACAGCATTCTCAATCAGATCACTTCAGTGATATGCTTGCTGGTGACCTTCCACTAGGTCATAAGCATAATTGGGAAATGTAATGCATTATGCATTCCAGTATATAGTCCAAGAGCTCAAATTCCCCTTTGTCCATCGGTCATTAATTCATATGGGAAAAGGGGCAATGTTTCATAGTTAATATGCCAGTGTGCTATTCAAAATGTACTTAAAATCCATGATTTGTTTCTTATAATATGTACTCATGCTCCATAATGACTGCTAGATTTTTAAAAACTATTATTCTTCCTCTTCATTTTAAATATGTACAGTCCTGAGAGGAGATTTCAATTGTGCTTGGGTCCTGATAAAGACAAAACCTTTTCCATTACCTCAAAATCTTCCCCCAGGACTCAGAAGCTATCAAATTTGTTTTTGCGTTGGCCACCGTGTCATCTGGAGACAACCTCATCAATGCTGGTAAGATAATTTTCTTCCATAACCTATGTTATTGCTACTGCTTCATATTTATGTAGGAGGTAATAACATTATGGTATACATCTCTCATTTGATCATCACTGGTTTCTTTCCTTAGATTTTTAAACTATTCATTGGGTAGAGATTTACTATTGTCTGTTAAATTAACCTGACTTTAAATCTTTCATCTAGCCTTAAGACTTATGGAAGGTGTATTGACCTTTACCTCTTACATAATTACAACCTTTATAAATATACATTAAAACCAATTTTGGACATTCTGTATTGCTCTTTAAATAGTAATTTCCATTTAGATAACCAACATAAAAAGGAGTGAAAAAGGTAGTCTAAAAGAAAGGATTAGAGAAAAGAGCAAAGTCACTAAAGCAATTTCTATCATGAATGTATTGAGTTTGTCAAAACAGGAGTTGGTTAAAAAAGCCCACTGTCTATTAATTTGCAGCTGAACAGAAAGGCAACTGAACAATAAGCAATATGAAAACCCCCAAGATCCCTACCCTAAAGGCTGTCCATAACTATTTACAGTTTTAGACAGATTCCAGGTCTACAAGTCTTTACCTAGGACTACTACTGCTGTTCTAGTTTACCTTTTCTTAAGCGACATCCATGTTCAAAATAGCTCAACAAGGTCAATGATTACTTTAGTAACTGTAAATATTGGGAATTTTGAATCACCTTATTTGAGGGAGGTGGAGGTATGTCATGCAACAAGCTTTTATTAAAACATATTCTAAGAGAGTGTCTTAAAGGTCTTCTTTCCTCATTATCCTGTAAGACAAGAATCACTTGCCTTGTATTTAGATATCCCCAAAATCCTGTTATTTATGAGGATTAGTGATTTAAATAGTCATATATGAAACAGTTTATGATAGTAGCTACTAATCTCACAATGTCTGCATGCACTTCTATGTGTTTGGTGTTAATTGTGGAAGTGATTTGGTTATCTGTTTAGCTAGTTAAACTATTTATTACAAAGGGTAGTTTGCAAAAGGATGAAAAACTTTTGTGCATATACAGATGCACATGTGTGTGTGTAATATATATATATATATATATTGCTGAACTTATGCAAGTGTCAAACCGAACAAAACAAAAGAGGTAGATTACAATCAAATATCATGAATCTACAGCTACATGCAACCTCAGAGAACCATGGTAACAGCTATATGAAGTATTAATAGTGATATTTTCACTGTAATATTCAATTGTTGCTCTCTTTCACTTCTATGTTTATGCGTGTGTATGTGTGTGTGCACATGTGTGTGTGTGCCTAAAAGCTTAGGATTTATTCAATAATTTTCCATTTAATTTCTCAAAAGAATATGTTTAATTTACTAGCATAGACATAGATACAGTTTTGTGTTGGGTCTAGCAAGTCTAGTTCTGTTGATTTCATTCAGAGGTCCCTGTTTCTCTTCATTTATTATAAAGACACTTAATTAACAATGACAGAATATAGTACAGAGATCCAGCACTTAAAAGACATTTATTGTAAAGTTCAGTGCCAAAGACTAATACATCTTGTGTTTCAGAACTTAGTAATAACATACAGAATCATACAGGACTTTGCATTAGCTTTTTTATAAAGCATTAAAAAGAAGAATAACTTGTCAAATACAGATGTACACTCTTTAAACTTATTAAAGAATAGATTTTTTTTTCAAATACAGAAAATCACACTCTGAGCTGTCAAACAGGACAAGAAAACATAAAATGTTCTAAAGACGTACTAAACTAGTACTGTTTTTGAGAATTAAAATTCAGAATAATTTTACACAATTGAAGAGAAAATCTAGTAAAACTTTTAGCTGGATTGCATTTCAGATGTACAGTACAGACAGTACAGATGCAAGAAAATCTATTGATTTGATTATACTTTTAATAGGCTGGTCAGGATGGAGTATTTTAGTCTCAGAAGATACTGCCTGAAATATTCAAGCTGTAATAATTTGGGCATGTTGTGGAGGTGTTTGAAAAGACCTATTTTTTGCCTGATTATATAACAAGAATCTGTTGGCAAGATAAACAATCTATTTTGGCATAATTAAGCTTTCTCAAAAACATTTAGCCACATGTCTCGTATATAATAACTCTACCAGTTTCATTTGGACTGTACAGATGTATATTTCAACTTTAATACAAGATCTTTTCAGGATTATGAACCTAACCACTAAAAAAAATCTATGCTAATGTAATCAACACTATGACATTATTATATTTTAATAGTTTCCTGTTTTTCATTAACCCTGGCATTTCATTAATCTCCAGTCCAAGGCTCCTTGAGTTCTTTCACAAAATGTGAGCTTTCAAAAGGGTCATGTTCCTTTCATGTACCTCATGCAAGCACCTGAACCTACAAAGTACTGAGCGTCTTCTGCTACCCAGAAAGAATTTCAGCCACTGGCTGCACAAATAAGCATTTCAAAAACAGATCTGAAAAGAGAGAGTCAGCACAGAGCTCAGAAAATGAGTCCTAAAATCCATAGTATGATGTTTAGGTTGGTAAAAGCGTGTGCTCAAGATGAGGGAAGGATGGGGGAAGAGTATAGTGTTGGAAGGGCGCAAGTCACAGAATTGTTACGGTGTTTGGTAGTCTGCTTGGTGGTGTTTCTCATTTCTAATTGTGAACTAAAAGATATGTTACTATTTTACAGTGATCTTGAGCCCAAAAGTATAAGTAGTTAGGACACAGAAACTTAATATCAGTGAAAAACTACTGGAGTTTGAAATGCTCCAACATCCTTCATTCATCTATGTTACAGAGAAAATAATCTCACTTCAAGAAATTGCCAGTACATATTTTCTCCAGTAAAATGCAGGCTAACTTATTTCCTATTTTAAGGTAAAAGACAGATTATACAGGCAAATACTGATATTCAACATTATATACAAGGATGAAAACTGTTATTTTTTAATACTGTTTATTGTGATTGTGTATATACATATGTATGTATATATATGTACATATAGCATATATATTATATTATATTACATTATATTGTATATATTTATACATGTCTTATCTTCATAGCAGTAAAATAAAATTTGTAATAGTGAATTTGGATTTTTAGACAGACTGTACTCCATGACACTTCATACTACCGCTTTCTGAAGAGCTGCATCAACACATTATTTTCAGTTCTAAAATGAAACAGCACCACCTTGTATCCTGAAATAAAGCTACAGCTATATAATATATTAGTGGTCATACAATATATACACATACATATAAATATATTTAGTTACAAAAAATATATATTTTTTATTATAAATATCAAAAATAGAACACAAAACCTAAAAACCTGGATTCAAGACACATCTATTTTTAGAAATGTCTTTATTATTGCAAAGAATTGGGAGAATATTTGAACTAAAGTATGTTTCTTTGTGTTACTGAAAGCCTTTGAGTTTTATTCTGTTTGTGAAAGAAAGATTAGCTTCAATTTGTATTATCCACAGAATCATACTACTTGTTTTTTCTATCTAAATAGTACTGGATATTGGTGAAAATGCCTTAGAAGAACAGTTCCAAAAAGGTCTGTATAAATTATTCATCAACTATACTCATTAGTTAATACTTGCTATGCTTCATTTTAGATGTTTGTCATTGAAAGCTGAGATAATACAGTATGATGTATGCAACTAGCTATACTCTACTGAGAAGTAAATTGTTATGCAACCCACGGCTGAAAAATTTTTGTCCAAATTATACAGTGAAAACTTATGAATAAATTAGCATCTATTGGTAAACTATTCCTAATAGAACTACGTTTGTAATGAGGATTGTTTGTAATCAGACCTTCAAAGTACTTGTTGCTTGATTTTTTACTAGTGAGCCATGGTTCCTAAGAAAGCAAGGACACTTGGAAAACTGCCCTTCAGTTAGATACGCTTTCTGAAGTACTGCATTAGTCAAACAAACTAAAAGATCTCTTACAGAAGTGAAAGTCATTAAAATGTCAGTCAAGTACTATGTCATATCTTGCTGTGTTTCCTCTCCATTGCTTACAACACCCTGCAGAAGACAGGAAACAAATTTTCTTTCACTGCAAATTTTGACTTTAGTCTTTCTAAATACTGATCCCTCTCCTGTCCTTCATCTCCAAAACTCCAAGGGCAAGCAAGATATGACTGTCATATGAGTTGATTGAACTACAATCAAATACTTACTGAAATCATAATTTAAGCCTATCTAATTTTCAGAAAGAAATGCTGGTCTGATCTCATCTGTTGCTCACACTAACATTTTAAAATCTCAGTTTATGCAACAATCGTAGTTAGTCTGATGCCTGTAAAAGCACTAGTTTTAGTTCTGAAATGTCCATTTCCCTTGAAGCTGTAGAATACATATATTTGAAGTTGAAGCAGGGGCAAAACAGCTGAAACCATCAGATTATTATAGTTTCATGAGCCAGTTCCTTTTTCACAAGCTAGGGAGTGGTCAGAATTTATTGAGGAGGCATATTGCTAAGTTAGGCATCTTCATTAAAATGTATTTTTATTTTCTGGCTTGCATAATTTAAAGGAAAACTGATGTGGGACGTAAGCAATTAGTTCAATTGAATATAGATGGGAGAAGAGGACCTCCAGAGAACTTGGCATCGTTTGTTAAGTCAGTTCTGGGAGATTAGAGCAAAAGCAGGAGACATCATGAATAGAAAGATTAAAGCAGAGAGGAAGGCTAAACACAGTAAGAGAAGTCACAGGAGAAGAAAAGGAGAATATCCATAAAATCAATATTTTTATAAAAATTCACAAGAACAACAATTGTAGCACTATCAGAACCTTCCAATGTTCAATGGAATTAAAGATCTTTCTTTTCATGTGTTTCACATAATTTTATCACTATGGGTCAGGGATTTTTAAAAAAAAACTTGCTGGTATTTAAAAAAGTCTCAAGCTGGTTTTGAGACATCCAAATTGCAGTCTGCTAAGCTGTTGCTTAACTGTGGAAACACCTGAATTCCTGCTGTGCCTCACCACTTGGGCTCAGGACCAATGAGTTCTTTCACATAGAACCACATTATTTTGAGCTGTTCCTCTTCTATTTCCAATGGAAACTGAAATGTAATTCAGAAATAACACATAACTTTTATTTCTGTAGAATCCATAGCTCTTGTCAGAGCAATCGTAAAAAAGACTAATAGGATAGAATCACTCAAAAAATATAGTGATGGTGACTAACAACAATAACAACAACAAAAAACATAAAAAAAAAAAACAATGGGAAATTGTGCTTAACCAATGTGATAGCCTTCTATGATGGAATGACTGGCTGGGTAGATGAGGGGAGAGCAGTGGACGTTGTGTACCTTGACTTCAGCAAGGCCTTTGGCACTGTCTCCCATAACATCCTCCCAGAGAAACTCAGGAAGTGTGGGCTAGATGAGTAGACTGTGAGGTGGATTGAGAACTGGCTGAAAGGCAGAGCTCAGAGGGTCGTCATCAGTGGCGTGGAGTCTAGTTGAAGGCGTGTGGTTAGTGGCATCCCCCAGGGCTCAGGACTGGGTCCCATCCTGTTCATCAATGACCTGGATGAGGGGACAGAGTGCCTCCTCAGCAAGTTTGCTGATGATCCCAAGCTGGGAGGAGTGGCTGACACACCTGAGGGCTGTGCTGCCATTGAGAGAGGCCTGGCCAGGCTGGAGAGTTGGGCAGAGAGGAACCTTGTGAGGTTCAACAAGGGCAAGTGCAGAGCCCTGCACCTAGGGAGAAATAACCTTCGGCACCAGTACAAGCTGGGGACTGACCTTCTGGAGAGCAGCTCTGCAGAGAAGGACCTGGGAGTGCTGGTGGATGACAAGTTGACCATGAGCCAGCAATGTGCCCTTGTGGCCAGGAAGGCCAATCGTCTCCTGGGGTGCATTAGGAGGAATTTTGCCAGTAGGTGGAGGGAGGTGATCCTGCCCCTCTACTCAGCCCTGGGGAGGCCTCATCTCGAGTACTGTGTCCAGTTCTGGGCTCCCCCAGTACAAGAGAGACATGGAGCTACTGGAGAGAGTCCAGCACAGGGCTGTGATGATGATCAGATGGCTGGAGCATCTGCCCTATGAGGAACGGCTGTGAGAGCTGGGCCTGTTTAGGCTGAGGAAGAGAAGACTGAGGGGGGATCTGATCAATGTGTACAAGTACCTGAAGGGAGGGTGTCAAGGGGATGGGGACAAACTCTTTTCAGTTGTCCCGTGTGACAGGACAAGAGGCAATGGGCAGAAACTGAAGCACAGGAAGGGAACTGAATATGAGGAAGAACTTCTTCCCTGTGAGAGTGACGGAGCACTGGCACAGGTTGCCCAGAGAGGTTGTGGAGCCTCCTTCTCTGGAGATATTCAAAGCCTGCCTGGATGCAATCCTGTCTAACACACTCTAGGTGACCCTGCTGGAGCAGAGGGGTTAGACTAGATGATCTCCAGAGGTCCATTCCAACCTTACCCATTCTGTGATTCTGTGAAGAAACTTCCACACTGGTTCTTTTTCGCTTCTTGTATGAAAAAGTTATGGGGCTAATACATTCCTCTAAGAGGGTTGTGTTTCTGATTCCAGGACCTTTCACATAGTTGATCCAGTATCTGTTGAACCATGCTTAAGAGAATCCATTGGTAGATATGAATTTTTTTTCCTTTAAAAAAATGACAAGGTTGTTCTTAGTAAAGCAAATATTCACCATCACCCTGGAAATATTGTTTTCTTGCCATGCTTTTTCATAATATTTTCATCTACTCTTTCAAAGTACGGTAGAAACTATGTCTCCCTGTTTCTTGAAATCCAAGCACATTTGAGACAAAAATTACATATATTAAAAGTATATACAAGCATTCCAGAAATAACTGTTGAAGTTAATGAAGAGTAATGGACTGTGATCATTTCATAATATGCTTATAAAGTAAAGAATGCCAAGCTGTTGGTGCATTTGACATTTTGCTTTAACCATACCTTAATATTTCTGCAATTGATATTCATCAGAAATGAACTTAAAGAGCTCCTCTCTGCCTCTTGCAGCCAAAACCAAAGTACAGAGGATATATGAAATGCCTTCACTGTGCATTCTTTTAATATTCTTAATAATTACTGTTTCATGTAGGCAAAACACCCTATACACATAATGATATGTACAGTATGATTAGTATTTAGTGATGTTTCTAAAACTACAGTTAAGTGTTACCGCTTAACACATTTGGAGAATAGACAATTTCAAGAAAATTTCACAAAATCATGTACTATTTTTCTCCAGCTCCTGACATATTTTAACAAAAATTTAAATCACTGGAATTATAATTTCTGAATACATTCTCCAAATGCTTCATAAATATTTCTCTTTTCTTAATTGTCTTCATTTGCTAACCTATGATAATTTTGGTTTAGTAATCCACACTACTACACTAAATTTAAATAAATGTAACCACTATGCTTCTAATAGCCTGAAATGCAATACTGAAACTGTGACCGAAATCTCTACCTATCTATGCCCTCTTTTTACAGGAATTCCACTTAACAGAATGGATAAATTCTCTATTGGGAATGGAAAATGGAGTAAGAATATTCTGTTCTGAACCAAAGATATTAGACAATATTGTATCTTTATTATTTATCCTATTTTTCTATGGAAAACAGTTACAAGTTAACTTTTGTTTACTATTTGTTTGCATTGATTTTTAGTCTACAATCTAGGAGAGTTAACAGAAAAAAATACATTTTTTTAATTAATTGTTCCTTGTAAAGTGCTACATAAAATCTTATTTGTTTACCTAGACAGAGAGTATCTGCTCCAGCCGAGGGGGAGGGGGAGCCTGGTGGAATATTCTCTTCTGCTGATCCCTTGGGGGAGGTCCCTGAGGCAAGTCTGAGAGCATGAATCTTCACTAGAGGAGGTAGGATGTAAGAAATTTATTTCATACTGTCCTTGCAGAAGCATCTGTTCTTCCCTGGTGATACTAAATGAGTGAAGGGAATAACAATTGCTCCAGGTGCCTGTTGTGAAATGAGACCTATTGACCAGGAAATATTGAGGCTTGATGAAAGCAGTGGCCTGAAGGAGGCCCAGAAGCTTCATGTAAGTGCTGTAGTTTCAAATACCTTTTTTAAACTTAATTTGTTTCTGCTTTTCTAGAAGGAGACAGCACGCTCGGGGGGGAGGGGGAGATATAATATGATCATTGTGGTTCAGATTCCAATCAGCTCAGTGGGAACTTCCAGAATCAGGCAGCAGGAGGAGAAGGTGGGAGCTTAAGGCAGCCCATTTGTGTCAGTTTCCTGGAAATATAACAGCATCCCCCTCTCTCTCTTCTTGATATATGGCAAATCAAATAGGGTGGGAAACTGTGAAGAACTACCTGGCTAGCTGAAAATACAATTCTGGGTAAGATTCATCATCATGTCAGAGAGCTCTGCATCCCTTCTCAATACCTGCTCCTTAACCAGCAAAACATGGCTCGGCAACTATTAAAGTGTGTGGCTTCAGCTTCCTCTCCTGTGTTTGGTTAATTCCAACACGAGAACTTGACAGAAGTGATATCTGTGTCTCAGTGGGTTTTCTCTACACTTCCAGGAGCATAAAACAAAATAGATACAGGAGGAATAATTTGAAATTGATACAACAATACTAGTCATTGGTAGAGAGGTTCCTCTTTCTCACTTCTTATGAAGTTATTATACTATTAGTATGATTACTATATGAAAGCTAATCACAGTTTGTGAGAAGAAAACATAAATACAAACTTGAAATTGGAACAAGGAGCTTAACAGCTTTCAGAGGTGTTTTGTGTGCTCTTGATATTTCTCTCACATCAGGCTCTGGCAAGAAGCCCAAGGCCTGAATAGTTTTGTACTTTTTATTTATTAAAATAATGGAAACAGATTAGCTTCCTTTGTGCATTATTTATTATTCTTTCACCTGCCATAAAGAGGAATAGCATGCACATTGATGAATAAATACATTGAAGGTTGCCTAGTTTCGGGGTAGTGAAACCATATGTGCCCCTTGTTCAACTTTTGCGATGCTACTTCACAAAAGATCTTTTCTGACTCCTACAGAAAAATTACAGTAGGGAGGTGCTTGCATGAAGAATGAAGGATTTTGAGGATTTTTCCCATACATACATAGCTAGCACTGCTTTTGGACTCCATTACTTCTTTTCAGTGGGGTCTACATTATGAGTATCTTGCTACAAAAGAGTTTCAATTTAAGCTCTAATCCAATGCAGAGATTAAACAGTTAACAGAGTTAAACATTTCTATTTGAAAGGTTTTCTACGCATTTCACCTTTCAGTCCGATTGATTGAATGAAAGATGCATGTCTTCTTTCTAAGACATTATATCCTGCTACCTTATTCTCTGATTGTTACATTTTATGCACATGAGGTAGGTGATCAAAAGCTACAAAGAGCACTTGCTCACTGGTTGGAAGGATTCCACTGACCGCAGGAATTTTGCCATCACGCAGAGATTAGCAACACTTCTTACAGTACAAATTCCAAAAGATACAATTTACACAGCTATATTTGGAAATTTTCCAACAGTCCAGTCACCACCCAGCATTTGACCTGACAGTAGGTTTGCTTTTTCTTTTCTTTACACCACAGATACCCACATAAGGGCAAAACAAATAACTCAAAGCAAGGCAAACTTTCCTGATTGCTAACAATACAAAACTGCTAACATGTAATGTGACCCCTAAAACTGATGGAGCCACATCCCAGGAGTAACAAATTTGCTCCTGAATGATTTAGAGTACACATGTAAAGCTTTCAGATGTCTAACTCCACATCTAGTTCCTGATGGTTTTTCACATTTACAGATGTACAGCCCATTTGTGAGAACATGTATACACAGCTGCTACTGCACTATTTACTTCAGGTATTTGTCTCAATCTTTACCTCTCTCTTCTTGGATCTGTAACATTAGTGTCATCTAAATATTTGTAATTTTGTCCTTTTTTAATTTCCTTTATAATTATTTTTATTTCATGGAATTTACATCCTTTTAATATCATATCAATTCTTTTTGTTTGTTTGTTTGGTTGGTTTTGTTTTGTTTTATCAAGGATATATAGTTAATTCAATTTCTATCATGCTTTTGTTCTTTTCTTCACAGAAATCAATTCAACTTGGCTTGCTATCATTTTAGTACTTCTCTGAACCATCTACCTTAAAAAAGTCTCAGAACTGTGCATATACTTCAAACACAGAAACGCTTGGAATTGAGCACAAAATTCATGACACAGTCTCCTAAGAGCTGTACAGACATTAACATTTCTTTTCTGCATGACTTGATGCTTCAGTGCAAGCAGCCAAAAAACCCCATTTGCCTTTTTCTCCTGAGAAGCACTCCATGAGTTCATCTATAATTTGTTGTCTACAGTCATATCGTATCATGCTTTAAAATAGGAGTTATAGAGACGGGGTGCTTTTTAGGAAAGATAGGCCACAAAGTTGCTCTTTATATGAGAGAGCAACTGGAATGTATGGAGTTCTGCCTAGCAGTGGATGAAGAGCGACTTGAGAGCTTCTGGGTAAGGATTAAAGGGCAGGCTAACGTGTGTGACATTGTTATGCATGTTTACTACAGGCCACCTGACCAGGAAGAGGAAGTAGATGAGGCCTTCTACAGACAACTGGAAGTAACCTTGTGATCACAGGCCCTGGCTCCTATGGGGGACTTCAATATCTGCTGGAGGAACAACACAGCAAGGTACAAGCAATCCAGGAGGCTTCTGCAGAGCACTGATAACTATTTGACACAGCTGATGGAGGAGCCAATGAGAAGAGATGTACAGGGGATGGAAGGGCCAATGAGGAGAGGTGCACTACTGGACCTTGTACTAACAAGGATGGACTGTTTGGAGATGTGACGTTTGGGGGCAGCAGTGATCACGAGATGATGGAGTTCAGGATGGTGTGAGGAGCAAGCAGGGCAGTAAGTAGAATCACTACCCTGGACTTCAGGAGAGCAAACTTTGGCCTCTTCAGGGACCTACTTGAAGGAATCCCCTAGGTTAGGGCCCTGGAAAGAAGAGAGGTCCAAGAGAACTAGTTAATATTCAAGCATCATTTCCTCTAAGCTCAAGAGTGGTGCCTCCATATGACTCCAGCAAAAGGGGCGGGAGACCTGCATGGATGAGCAAGGAGCTCTTGGCAAAATTCAAACAAAAGAAGGAAGTATACAGAATGTGAAATAAGGGATAGGCCACTTAGGAGGATTATAAGAGCATTGCCAGAGTATGCAGGGATGTGATGAGGAAGACTAAGGCCCATTTGGAATTAAATCTGGCAAGGGATATCAAGGACCACAAGACGGGCTTCTTCAAATACATCAGTAGCAAAAGGAAGACTAGGGAAAATGTGGGGCCTCTGGTAAATGTGGTGGGGACCCTGGTGACAAAGGATGCAGAGAAGGCAGAGATACTGAATGCCTTCTTTACTTAAGTCTTTACTGCTAAGAGCAGCCCTCAGGAATCCTGGAGCCTGGAGATGGAGAGAAAGTCTGGAGAAAGGAGGAATTTCCCTTGCTCAAGGAGAATTCGGCTAGAGATCATTTAGGCAAACTTGACACCCTCAAGTCTGTGGGCCCCAATGGGATGCACCTGTGAGTGCTGAGGGAGCTAACGGACATTATTGCTAGCCCTCACTCAATCATCTTTGAAAGGGCATGGAGAAGAGGAGAGGTGCCTGAGGGCTAGAAGAAAGTCAATATCACTCCTTTGAAAGTCTTCTAAAAGGGCAAGAAAGAAGACCCAGGGAACTACACACCAGTCAGCCTCACCTTCATCCCTGGAAAGGTGATGGAACAGTTCATCCTAGATGACATTTGTAAGCATGTGAAGGTGATCAAACGTATACAGTAAGGATTCACCAAGGGGAAATCCTGCTTAACCAATCTGATAGCCTTCTATGATGGAATGACTGGCTGGGTAGATGAGGGGAGAGCAGTGGGTGTTGTCTACCCTGACTTCAGCAAGATTTTGACACTGTCTCCCATAACATCCTCATAGGCAAGTTCAGGAACTGTGGGCTAGATCAGTGGACAGTAAGGTGGATTGAGAACTGGCTGAATGACCAAGCTCAGAGGGCTGTGATCAGTGGCGCAAACTCTAGTTGGAGGCTGTAGATAGCTGTGTCCCCTAGGGGTGAATACTGGATCCAATCTTGTTCAACTTATCATCAGTGACCTGAACAAAGTGCCAGAGTGCCTCCTCAGCAAGTTTGGTGATGATACCAAACTGGGAGGAGTGGCCAATACACCAGAGGGCTGTGCTGCCATTCAGAGGGACCTCAACCAGCTGGAGAGTTGGGCAGAGAGGAACCTCACGAAGTTCAACAAAGGGAAATGCAAAGTTCTGCACCAAGGGAGGAATAACTCCATGCACCAGTGCAGAGTAGGGGCTGATCTGCTGGGAAGCAACTCTGCAGAGAAGGACCTGGAAGTCCTGATGGACAGCAAGTTGACCATAAGCCAGCAATGTTCCATTGTGGCCAAGAAGGCCAAAGATTTCCTGGGGTTCCTTAGGAAGAGTGTTGCCAGCAGATGAAGGGAGGTGATCCTTCCCCTCTACTCAGCCCTGGTGCGGCCACATCTCGAATATTGTGTCCAGTTCTGGCCTTCCCAGCACAAGAGATACATGGAGCTACTGGAGAGTGTCCAACATAAGACTGCAAAGATGGTTAGGGGACTGGAGCATCTCCCATATGAGGGAAGGCTGCAAGAGCTGGGCCTGTTTAGCATGGAGAAAAGAAGACAGGGAGGATCTTAGTGTCTATGAGTATCTTAAGGGAAGGCGACAAGAGGATGGGGCCAGATTCTTTTTAGTGATGCCCAATGACAGGACAAGAGGCAATGGGCACAAACTGCAACACAGGCAATTTCATCTGAATATGAGGAAAAACTTCTTTCCTGTGACGATGCCTGATCACTGGAACAGGTTACCCAGAGAGGTTGTGGAGTCTCCTTCTCTGGAGATATTCAAGGCCCGCCTGGATGCAACCCTGTCTAATATGCTCTAGGTGACCCTGCTTGAGCAAGGGGGTTGGACTAAATGATCTCCAGAGGTCCCTTCCAACCTCAGCCATTCTGTGATTCTGCCATTAGTTCTTTTTAATATTCTATGTATAGAATATTGTGTTTTAGACTAACTCTTTCATATATAAAAACACTGAATTTTCCAGATAGCTGTATCTATTTTTTGACTTTACTAGGCTTTAATATTATTTATTTCTGTTTGCTTGTCTATAAGTACTGTAATTTCGTACTGTCCCATAGAATATTATGTGCTGGGAAGAAGCATCACCCCACAACTGGGCCCATAAATGTAAATGTAATATAAAGTAGCCAATGATTCCTATTTCAGCCCTATCTGTCCTTCGGTCTATGCATCAAATAGACTGAGATAGTTAAGAATCAAGTCAGTGATCGAAGGAAGGCTAAGAATGTGAACAGAATCACAAAGTGAAATATTAGTGTCTAGTTTTCATTTTTTTTTGTTGTGGATCTTTATCAGAAGATTAATCACAGACCAGAAGTAGGAAGAGGAATAAAGGAAAGAGGGCAAGGGAGAAAAGGAAGTAAGAGAAGTAAAGAAGAAGGAGACTGGAGTGAAGCATTGTGAAGGTTAGAGTAGACAGTATTTGGACCAAAATGATAATCAATAAAGGAAATAGAATGATACTTCCGTATTCATTCAGAAAAGAACATAGAAAACTTCATTCCCACATGTAAGTGTTACAAAAAGCAAGAGGTGGCAATAGAGCAGCTATGAGCAAGTGCTGGCTATAATAAATAGAATAAATAATCTCTGTTACAGAAATGTATGTTTTCCCTGCTGTTTTCCATCACACCTGATAGCTGCTCCCCTTGGACTTTCAAGTCTTTTTAGCCTACACATAAAATAGACACTTTATTACATTTCACCTGTTTATTCCCTTTTAAAGATGAAAGTAAATGTACTTTGCTAGCATCATTCATGTTAGCATGCCCATGTGCTCATGAACCACCTAGGGATTCCTTACAAATAAGACGAATACATCTCTAAGGGGGGTTCTCCAGCTAACTAATGTATAAAGTATATAGAAAAGCATATTACAATGTCTTCCTGGTGTGATGCTCCACTCTCCATATGCATTTACAACAGTTCTTTTTTTTTATCTTTGTTTCCCTAGTCCTCCATTTCTTTCTGCTCTGCTTACTTACCTTACTTTCAGTAAAGACCTTCTCCCTGATAGCTATCCACTCCCTGGTTCTTTGCGTAGGCATCCTGAAACAGGATTAACAGATGTTCCAGATTTAGAAGATATTTTTTCAGGACTGGCTGATCTTGTCAGCTCAGATGTAGGCATTTCTTGGACAGAACATCATATTCACAGAGACAGTAAAAACAGTATCTCAAAATCTGTTGTTTTGTGTCAGTGAGTACACACATAAACTCAGAATTTGGAAGGTGAAATTGCTTACAAATGGAATTTGACTGAGAAATCTGGGACATTGGTCTTTACTTCAGATCCCAAATTTGTGAAGGATATTTTTGACTGTTTAATGATGAAGATAATAGTACTATATTTAGATTTAAACTGTTTTCATTGCTTGAGAGGAAATAGTGACTTAATTGGATTCATGTGTTTTTTTTTCTCTCTCTTTCTGAAACAGATCTCCTATGAGCATATTATCATTCATACTTGTTTTGCCCTATGAGCTAACATAATACTCTTCAAACACACAGCACTTCTTTTTGTGTAAGGGATCTAAAAGTAAACAAAACAAACAAAAAAAGATATCCCATTTTGCAGTGAAAGAACTCAGATGCACAGCAGGGAAATGATATGCCCAGACAGTAACACATTGAGGCACAAATATACTCAGGTATAATTATAAAATTAATAATTATAACAATAATAATAACATCTATTAGTAGTCACTTCCATGTTACCTACTAGAAGATACTACTGTTATTTCATAATGCACCTGAGTATCACAAAGTTTATTATACTTCCTCCATACTTTCAGGAACTGAGATCACAGAACTAATGAACTCTCTCGACCACCACAATCAAAGGGTTCCAGCAGACCCATGATTAGGGTGGGTCAAGCACCCTGTTAGTCAGTGCTAGGGAGAGGCCCAGAGCACAGGTCCCAGATGCAGCAGTTTGTGTAGAAGGGTACAAAGAAGGGCCCTCATCTTCAGACATGGTAGGATACGTGTCCTCAGTGTGGATATGACTTGCTGCAGAGCATATTGTCCAGCCACTGGAGTCGCTGCATCTGCCATGTCAGAGGCTTGAACTTCTGACAGCTGGGGCAGGTCTCATGCTGCAGAGATGCCCGCAGTCTCTCCATAAGGCTGGGGCTGACAGTCAATTTTTTCTGCAGTAGATGTGCTGTTGATGATTTGTGTTGCCAGGCAAAGAAGATATGGGAGGAAGTAAGCAGGTTGTGTAGCAGCTGAGAAGATGAGCAAGAGAAAGGATATTCTCTCAGACCCTACAGCTTCAAGAGTCTCAGCCCCCCCATAGCAGTGGAGATGCAGGTGGGCTCTGTGCCAGGTAGAATAGTAATTCATAACTGTGTAGAATGTGAAGGCTGGGAACTGGTAACTTCTTGTATGAAGAGAGAGGTTCTTGCTCCTCCTGAAACCTTGCGGTTGATGAACATGTCCAGTGCCATCCAAACTGAGGAGGAGCTGGGCATGGCTTCAAGTGAAACAACTGAGCTGTGGGACCCTGTGCCACATAGGAACACCCGGAAGAAGCAGAGTGATTGTTGTGGGAGACTCCTTGCTGCAAGGGACAGGGGCACCCATCTACTGACTTGATCTCTCATCTAGAGAAGTTTCGTATTGCCTGCTGGAGGCTCGAATTCAAGATGTCACGGAAAGACTGCCAAAGGTTGTCCATCTGTGACCGCAAGGTGGGCAAGAGTGGGGTGGATACTGGTGGAGAGAGACACTAAAGTGTGTGATCATTAAAACAGGATAGATTTAATAAATGATTTATACTCCAGACTGCACAGGGAGCCTTGGGAACCATGAGGAGGGGTTGCCGGCAGGAGGCTGCTGGACAGATGCCCAGGTGGGACTTAACGCATTGTATTCTAAGGGCCCCTTAAATCTGTTAGAACTATTTCCTTACCTCAGCTGTGCTAGCCTGTCAGGGAAGCAGCTAGATGTTGTTGACAAAACAGAATATGCATGCCAGGCCATCATGGGAATTTGGTCAGTGTATAGCTTCACACACTGGGCCTACTACCATGCTGCCCAGGGAGGTTGTGGAGTCTCTTTCTCTGGAGATATTCGAACCCCACCTGAATGTGATCCAGTGCAATGTGCTCTAGGTGACCCTGCCTGCTTGAGCAAGGGGATTGGACTAGATGATCTCCAGAGGTCCCTTCCAACCTCAACCATTCTGTGATTCTGTGGTCATCAAACTACAGCTTCCTGAGGAAATAAAAATCTCAAGTCCAGGAACTGACAATGCATATCACAGGGCTTCAGGCTTTATAAACAGTTCTCTGCATCCCAGAGGATTAATTATATTATTATTATTATTATTTATATTCACTCTAATAGTAACTGTACATCAATGTAATGGTAGGTAAGTAGCCATTGGCTTCTTCCTCTTAAGTATTAAGGATGTTGTTTACCATTTCTCATTTTCACCTGGACTGTTGTTCTGTAAAACAAATAGTGTAGACAGAAAAAAATCTTGAAATATATACATGTATTTTTAAAGTGCAGCAGGGAGAAGAAAGGTCACTGAACAATGTAATTGATGACAGTAGCAAAATGTTTCCTAACCTGCAACATTGCTAGACTATGTTGATCACAAATGCCAAATCAGATCAAAGTATATAAATGCAAGGTAACACCCTCTGTTGTTCACATTGATTGCATAAAAGGGAATAGAACGCAGATTAGGAAAGCTTTGATGAACGAGTAGGCGGCCAAAAGAAGTACAATAAAATGTTGAGTTTCTTCTTCCTAGTAGAAGCATACACTGCATTACCAAGCTAATCAAAATGCACAGTGCATATTTCAGCAGATTGAAATCAATTGTAACATGAGATAGCCTTTTATTTTATTCATCTTGACTATACTGAGTGATTACTTTACCTTCTGCTGTTCAGCAGTTTTCAGAATAATGCACAACTCAATGGACTTGCTTAATGCTTGTGTGTTGAATCTTTATTTAATGCATTTACTAGAGACTGCTGGTGCAGAAGGCTGCAGCCTCATATGCTGCCTTGAAGGATATGCAGGTCATAGCTTCACCAGAGTAAACTTTGATTTCTATGCAAAACTTGCACATTGATGGAGTGGCATTTTTATCCTAATAGTGGAGATGGCTATATGTTTTTTTTAGCATTGCTGCCAGCTAATTAGTGGAATGCCATTGACCATATAGTTTCACAAAAGGCCAACAGGCTTCCCACATTGTAAAACAAGAACAAATTCTGTAAAATTTATGACCAAATTACTGGCAGCTGATGTGCACAGTGAAATGTAGTCAATTAATGTGATCACTGTACATCACAGGTACAGCTTGCTGTGTAAATAACAGTTTATAACAAACATAAATAACAACAACACAAGTGACTCAATTTAGAAGTGGCACAAACTGTTATTGATGATCAACATACTGAAGTATGGAAGTGAAAATAGGGTAAATATATAGCAGAAAAAATTCTTGAACCGCTGGAGAAGTGTTTTAAGTGACACACAGACAACCCGGTATAAAGCGGCAGGTTGACAGAAGACAACCAACCAAAGAAATTCAATGACAGACTCTAAAAGAAGTCAAAGGATGTATAGAAATTAACATACTGAGATACATTTCTAAATAAATGTCTATTACCAGTCTCTTGAGTTAGTTATGGGTTTTTCACCCTGTTAAACTTACTAGTCTCTAATACCTTACATCCCAAAAACTCTCATCCAATTCTTGTTTTCCCACTGCATTTATCTATGACTTAATGAAAACAGTTATCAAACCTAAGATTTTAAGAGCTTCAAATTAAAATTCTAATTAATTGTATGAAATTTCACTAGAAAAACGTGCCCCTTTTTTTAGAAGAACAGCATGCACAAGTCCAACATTCTCTATGAAATCAATGAATTTCCTTGGACAGTGTAACTGATCATACAAATTAGAGATTATTGATTTTCTTTTTTTACTGAGGGAAGTGCAATTATGCTTTCTGATTACAAAAAAATGGATATGTCTAGCATAATAAAAATTATGAGCCTTACAAACCTTCATGATAATAGTTTATGCAAGTTTTAAATACTACTTGTTTGCCTGTTATTTAACTCAGTACTTGGTGGGTTTTAATAAAATATAAAGAGTAGAGAAGTTTTGAAGGAATGGGTTTGTATTTCAGGATGCAGATAATAGCTACATGCTGTTGATTTAGGGTTTGTAAGGGGGGTGTTTTTAATAATAAACTTTTCTTTATAAAATCAGTTAAAGCTGAGGAAAATAAAAATCTCCACAGGAAATCAAATGAAGAACTATACAAGAAATGCAAGAATGGGATATCAGCACACTATGGAGGAATCTCAGCCAGCTGGAGGGGGATTTTGACACGCTCGTGAAGTTCAACAAAGTGAATACACAGTCTGGCACCTGGAGTACAGCAATTCAACAGAACAATGAAAGCTGAGATCCAACTGGGTAGGAAGCAGCTTTGCAGGGAAGGACCTGCAGGTACTTGGGAACAAGAAGTTGAACACAAGTAAGCAGTGCATCCTTGAAATAGTGAACACCAAACACATATTGAGACACATACTGTGTATGGCTGTCAGACTGGAGTCATAACTCCCCTCTATTTGCATCTGTGAGGCCACATTTGGAGTATAGTGTTTACTTTGGCCCCTCCAGTTCCAGAAAGACATTGATGAGCTCCAGTGAGTCCGATGGAGATCCACGAAGATATTTAGGGGCTAAATCACATATAAGGAGATGCTGAGGGAACTGAGTTGCCTTCAGTTTCAGCAGGAGAAACTCCCATTAGTGTCAGGGCCCAACACCCTCCTCCCCATCTTAGAGTTCAGCTGGTTGCTCATCAGCTGCTCACTGATAAGCACTGTTATGAAGAAAGCTGGAAATCCAAGTGGAGGCTCCCCACAAACATCTCTGCTCAAAAGCCTCACCAGGTTCTCTCCTACCCTTCACTTGGGAGTTGTTTTTAGAAGAGACTCTTGTTCTTGGGCTCCAACCTGATCTACACTGCAGTTGTGTTGCAGGCATGTTTATGCTTCGCCATGTATACTGTTAACCTGGACCCTACCCTGACCTGAACATTGGACATCCTGACTTGACCTCAGATTTGACTCAACACCATGGACTCAGCTGGCAATAGGGGTTCTGGGCTGTCCCAGCTGCCCTGACTGCCCTGCTCCCTCATGGTACAGTAGGACGGGTCCTGGCTGGTGAGGCTCAGCCCTGTTGCCACCAGGAACCCTTGCAGTGCCCAGCCCTAAGATGCTCCTGGCCCATGCAGAGCCCCAACAATTAGATAAAAGAATAAATTCTTCACCAGGAGGTGTTGTTAAGCATTGTAGCAGCTTACTTCTTGTACAGCAACAACAGAGGGGCTGTTGGATTTCCATCCTCACCGATTTTCAGAAATCAAAAGGACAAAGCCCTGAGCAAAGGACAAAGCCATGATGTTACGTGGAAGTTGACACTGCTTTGAGCAGCGGATTGAACAAGATGATGTCCAACCATCCCTTCCAACATAGCTAATATTATGACTCTACTATTTTAAAAGACTTGGAGAGAGAACAAACCCTATGTCTTTCTACAATTACGTTCCAATAATTGCACACTGACAAGAACCACAGGAACTTCAGGGGTCCAAATTAAAGAGAAACTCAAGTCATCCATACTTCATGACCACAATTTCCAGTGCAGGGACTTTGAAAAAAAAATAAAGTCATCTAATTATACCCTATAAGGTGAAATAGGCATCTACATCCAGGAATCTGATACAGTTTGTTTTTGTGGGATTATAGTGGTTTAAACATTGCAGTGTAGGAGAGAACTCAGTATTTATGTACAATCACTCTTCTTGGATACCTATGTTAGATTTGTAAATTCCAAACCTGGAGCAGGATACCTCAAAATTATCATTTGCTATTCCAAAGCAGAATATTCTCTTTGCAGAGCTGGACCTTAATGACTACCGACATTCTAAAATATAGTATAATTAATAAAACCAAAATTACAGAAAGGGCTCTAGAAGGAAAATTTTCTCTCTGTAACATTGCTGGTGATTCTTTGTGTGTTGAATAGAAGATCTGTGAATTTCTAATAACTAAGGAAGAGAGAACTGGTATAGCCCAAGTTGGAAGCAGGCATTAAGCCCTACTATCACCAATACTACATTTTATAATCTTCTTCATACATTTATCAAGTTGTAATTTAAAAGCAGCTAAATGGTTTCACTCTAGTACTCTCATTTGGAGCACATATCCAAAACCTGAATGCTCTGTTGGTTAGAAACATTAATCTGATTTTCAGCCTAAATGTATTCATAGTTAGTTTATACCAATCCTTCTTGTGCCAAAATTGTTCTTTAATTTAAACAGATTTTTCTCCTTTCTTTGGGTATTTGTAAACAAATTCATATCCCTTCTCAACTTGCTTGGCTAATCAAGCAACGCTCTTCCATTAAAAAGCAGGCTCTCCATTCTACTAATCATCTTAGTAGCCCTTCTCATGTCCTCTTCCAGTTTCAGTTCATCTTTCTTGACTATGTCTGAGCAAGATTTTTGTACAGGAAAGGTTTTATCAGGATCCTGCACAGCAGAGCTACCACTTCTGTCTTAGCTAGCCTTTCTGATACAGTTCAGTATCATATTTTCCCTTTTCATAATTGAATCACACTGACAGCTCCAACTCAGCCTGTGGATTAGGTAGAACAATTTTATTCCCATTTGCCATGTGGAGATGATGACCAAACAGCTTAAAACAAAACTTTTTACTGTGAATAATCACAGGTTTGGCCTGGTATTTTCTGCTATTGAATTTCACCCTATTTCTATTACTCCAGTTTCTAAAGTAATTCAGTTTTCTCTTTTGTTTGGTTGGGTTTTTATCGTTCTTATATGAGGTCTGCAGTCTTTTGCCTAGATAATAGATTCCAATTTTGTGTCAGCATTTCATCAGTACAACTCTGACACAAAAACTAACATTCAAAGTCTCCTTGAAGCTGCCTCCAGCTACTCTCTAAAGCTGTCCCCACTACTGCTTTTTGAGAGACTTTCCTGCCCATCTTCCATTTTGCACCAAATCAGTCTCCAAATTCTCCAGCTTTAACTAGAATTTTTCTATGTAGCACCTTATCAAAGCTTTACTGACCACAGATAAACTAGTTCTACAGTCCTAGTTCAATTAGTCATCTGAATAGAAAATCAGTTTTATAAAATTATCTATGGCTTCATTTGACATGATGATTTAATGTTGGTAATCCATATATCTCTTACATCCTTTAATTCCTGTCCTCTAATTACCTTTTTATTTTTCTTGTCTTTTGTGCTATTGATTTTCATATCCTTAAAAAGGTTCAACTCACTGCAGGGTTTAATAATTCTCATTTTATCCTCTTTTATTCTATTTTCCAAGACAGGTTCTTGCTGATTTGGCCTTTCCAAATATAAATTAAAAATACAAGTTTTTTCTCCTCAAAAATAGTGTATTATTTGTAGGCTGACTTTAATGGACTCGGGAGTCCTATTGTGATTGAAATTCTTCCAATAATGCTATATCAATTATGAATACAGCATTGTTGTGACCTCATTTTTTTTTTTTTCTGAATAAAAGATCTCTCCTGTGACCTCAACTATATCTGTTTCTTCTCACACAAAGTTCTACCAAATTCAGGAAACATTATTGCATTTTAATTGTGAAAATAGTAGCCTATTTTGAATAACAGTACTACGCATTTATGAATCATGACTACAGGCATAAAACATTCATCTATTTTTATTATGCTATCTGAAAGGAGAAACAAACATATCTTGTTTTCTCAAGAAAATGTCAAAATGTGCCTTCCGTATTAATAATATGTTTATCATTACATAGCTTGCCTAATGTCAGAAAAAATCTAAACAAATCCATCATTATTATATAGAGAGGTTTACAGCTCAGGTCATCTGTCACAGTATGTGGTTATTATACACGAAAGGTCAGATCTATAACAAGAAAATGGAAAGTTTATTTTCTTTTCATAATATTTTTAGTACTTGACTTGCTCCAGTCCAACAGGTTTCATGTGGACTGTTTGCAATTTAATTATTCATGATAGAGAATATACTCAGAAAAAGTTTGCTGAAGGTTATATATAAAGGATAATGAAGACAGAACTCTAGAGGATAGTTGATACAAAATTACTCACTCCGTGTTCAGGTGAGGGGTAATGTTTAAATAGAAGAGAAGGTTTGTCAAAAGTCAAGGAATAGACAGTCCACTGGAAAAAGTGAACAGTGGCTCCTAAGATATTCCGGGTTAAAAAGAGTTCAATTCTGCTCAATGACAAAGGACAACTAAGAGTTTAGTATATAAATACCAGCAGACAACCGATTATGTTGCAAATCACGATATATGCGAACATTGGCAGATTAGTCAGCTGTTTGTCCAGTTGTTTTTTTTGAATACAGGACTCCAGAGGATTAATTACACTGTGGCAGCAGATCTTTTTGTTACTCAGTTTTGTCCCTGATAGTGCAGCTATGAACAGCACAGGCTGCTGTGACCACAATAAAGACAGACAGCGAGACATAGGTATGCCATGGCAACACAGCCTACAGACCGTAGTGCCACCCCAGGAAGGTGAACTGTGGAGGAAATCCCAAGTTCTCCCTGAGCCTTAGGTCTACTTCTGTTGCCCCAAGGGAAGTTGCTGTGTTTAACTGAAAGAAATATGTACAGAAAAGTCATTTACTATTTTTGAGTTGCTTCCTTGACTGAAAGGACTCTGCATATTCTTTATTTAGATGCAGCATGCATGGTTTAGGATCCTACGCAATGACTTAAAGACTCTAACAGTAAAGCTAGATCTTAGGAAAAGAGACAGGATGTTGGTTAATAAATTATCTGTATCCATTCCAACTTGTCTTTCCCTAGTTGTAGTTGATAGGTGCCACACAGGCAAGTGTGAGACTCAGGATGATGCAGCCCGTAGAACAGGGGTTTGCTCTGGGGTGCTCCCGAAGAATTTAGGAACCCCAGGTACACCATGGCCAGAATCATCAAACTATGGGGGCTGCCATAGCCTTCCAATGACCCCATGAGTGCTGAGTAAATAGTCAGCAAAAGAGAAGTGACACCACAGACTCGCACTGTAAGCATCTAGTTGCTGTGGAACTTTGTACTGGGTTATTTGTTGCACATCCATACTGTTATCTGTTGACCACCCTGTTGACCATATTGTTGATCACATTGTTATCAGCTGAGGCCACAAGTTCTATTGTGTAACCATAATTTGGCAATGTTTGATTGGATAATGAACTAAGCTCAGGAACTAAAAGCAAGTAAGCCATATGCCTCTGGTGTGGACTCAGATTCACCAGCAGCTGACCTGTGGACATGAAAACTCACCCATCAGCAGGGACACCCTGATGCCAATTGGCAGGGAGCACTTGAATCATCTTGGTGCAGCTCGAGCACAATGAGAATAATCGGGGGAAAAATATACTGGAAGGATGACAAGAGAGGGCAAGAACAGTCACTGTTCTCTGTGCATCCACCAACAGACATTGTACTGTGCATCTGTGGCTTTACCATAGAGCTCCGACATGTGTATGCTATTTTTAGTTCTGTTATATTTCTAGCTTTACTATACTTTTTAGCTTTGTTATACTTATAGATTATCTGATGTTGATTGTTTACTGTTGTACAGCATCTGTCATACATGTAGAACTGCTTTAGTTCTAGTAAATTCTTATACTTGACAAATGAGGATTTATCAGTTCAGGGCAACTAACTCCAGAATCCAAAAAAATCCCAGGTACTCCCTAGTGGCATTCACAGTAGTGTAGTGTAATTTTGGATTTAATCTTAAATTTAGGTAAGAATGTATTAATATCAACTTCAGGAAAAGTTTCTAAAGAATTTGAAAATCCTGAAGATCCTGCAAATGACTAAAAGAGAGTAGCTTTGCAGAGGAATAACTGAAAGAGGACAGGCATCCAGAAGACAGAGTGAAACACCACTGGATCTTCAAGTGATGAAATAGAAGTAATTTGTTCAAGGAGACACAATCTGTAGTATCTACCTCACTGAATGGTAGCACAGCTCATGATGAATATTAAGTCCACAGATAGTATGGGCCAAACAGTATTTTAAGAATAGATTTCAAGACTAGAACTGGAGTTTCTTTTCTTGACTTTTCAGAGGACAGGAACACCTTCTGCAGAAGACATCAATATATTTGCTTACGTATGTTGTTATGGCAATGTTGTTAAAGCTCTGTGGGTAATATACCACAAAATCAGTCCTCAGACATTCCAGAAGACTGGTATCCTGGAAGGCTATTAGCCTCTGCTTTTAGTATGTTCTCCAATGGCATGCTAAAAGACATTTCTGAGTTCACATATGATAATATCCAAATGGCTTCAGATAACTGTTCTTCTAGTATATGTAATGTAATTAATGAAAAGTATCTAAATCTAACATAACTGCCACAGATGACTATGGCAGGAAATGAATGTTGAAAACAAAAACCGCAAAGACCATGACAAAATATTTCTACTTATATCTTGCTTAGATTTGAACTGGGCTAAGCATACTTTTTAGTAGTTAAAGCTTAAATTAGAGCAACTAGGGGACATCCAAGATCAACATTTCTCATAATCCCAAACTAAGATAATTTCTGTTTTTGATCTCCTGAACTAGTTGCTGAATAAATGAGACAGATCAGGGTAGAGCCAGCATGGAAACACGGCAGATTGGGGCTCTTCACCTGCTATTCTGTTAGCAAATGCGCTCCAGCTGAACCCTGTCCAAATCAGATTTAAAACTCACATTTTAATGGTACTATGAATGTTATGGTCATATTAAAAGTACTCAAATTCATACTGTTAATTTCCTCATCAAATTGTTTCCATTTATAATCCAGCACATAAATTGACTCACCAATCACAGGACATAACAAATATTACATTTTATATTGTCCAAAGACATTTAGGTTTTACTCCTTTACATTGTCACAATTAGGAGGTGACAATTTTCAGGTTTCAGGTTCGGCCTTGTCACACTTCAGGTTCCCATACTGCATTTGGAGTAACTTAGTAAATTTTACATTGCATGATTCAGGAACTGACATAACAAACCATCTTTGGGGCATCTGCAACCCAACTATAATGTGGTAGAAGTTGCTACATACATGATGTAACAGCTCATGTTTTGGTGTTGGGCTTCCTGGAAGTCTTATATTGAATACCACTGACTTAGAGGCCACTGTCTCAAGTACAAGACTCAAGTACGCTTAGATGTACTTGATGTACAGATCTATCAGTACAAAGTGTAATCTATCAATAGAAAGTGCTTACACTTTCTATTGATAGACCTGCTTGTGTGAATTACTATGAAAATATTCATTTGTGTCCAGATTATTGACTAATCTAAGCATGATTACTCAAATAAGTACAATCACATGTTGCACACTACTAGGCAGCACTACAGGGAAGTGAGAGAAGAGTAAGATGCCCTAACTATGCTGCCCTCCAAGACACACTCATCAGCACCATAAATCTCCATCAACCTCTATAATGTTGACTTTTGTACAACTTCAGCTCATGTCAGCTCATGGAATTTATAACATCATTTTTTTATTCCCCCTTAAATTAATCCATTTAAGATTAGCTCCACAGAATTTATAAGGATAAGTTATAGCCTCTGTGTATATAGTATTTCTGAGTCACTGAAAAGCATGCAGATCACAAGACTTTATTTCAAAGCCAAAATCTTCTTACGGTAATAAGGAATAAATAACTCAAATATTTGTATTTTCACAATTATTCCTTTTTAAAGTGTTTAGAATACAAAATGATCTTTAATTTGATAGACTGGATTATGACTTGAAAACTCAGATTTCCAGTATGACCTTGGGCCAGCCACAAATTCTCCTCAGGTCAATGCCTCTTGTGGATGCAAAGTGGATGTAATGAAGTTGGCTTATGGAAGTGTAGTCTGTGCTACCTGACAGTATACTATCAAGAACCACAGAGAAGTCTGTGTTTATTCAAAAAAATGAGCTACACACTAAAAAGGGTCTATTCACATTCTGAGTTCCTCAAACTTTTTCTTCATCTTTATCCTAATGTTTTCTCTTTTCCGTAGCCAAATTCACCAGAGGAAGTAGATAAAGAATTAACACACAAAGAAGTCTGGCAACAAAAAGATGAACAACATCCCACTGCAATATATTTCATCTATTTTATAGGCTAGGTATAAAGATGTATTATAACAGAAAAGATAAAAGTTTCTAAAACATCTTAAAAAATAATGTCAGAAAGGATAGTTTGTTAAAAAATATTCAAATTCCTTTTGTCTTAAGTCTAAAGGGGCTTTTGCTGTTTAAAAGGTATATGCTTTTTGACTACTTCTTTGAATGCACAGAAACAGACAGAAAGGGAAATACAAAGAAATCTTGCATTTGATTAGAATAATTTTGACATGAAAATGATATTTATATAATTTTAAATATGATACAGCAGAATATGATACATTTATGGATTACACATTTCTAAAAAGAGTTGTATGATGCTCTAGCACTCCATGTGAATAACCAACCTACCATGACACCTAGCAATCATAAATTTTCTTTTTCATTTTCCACTTTCTGTATCTACAAAAATGTAATTTCCAAAGATGACTACAGTCCATCAGCTTCGTAAGTTATACCTCCTAAGCATTGATTCTTCTAGATATATTTCAGGCATCTAATTCTCTGTATTGACAAAATTATAGAGTTTGCTGCAAATTTCATACACTAGAAGCAGTAAAAAACCTAGTACCTTTCTCCAATTTTTGATCATTCTGCAGTTGTCCTCAAAGCTGCAACAACGTGAGATATCAAGCAGCAAAGCTCCATAGAGAATGGTGAGAATGGTGAAGTACAACAAAGAAATCTGGATTAAATCAGTAGGGAGTGGATTTCAGCTAGTTTTGTAGGCCTTGGCCTATGGCATATGGCATCAGGCATATGGTTCACAATGAGGAAGCACAATGTTGATTAGAAGGGTACTTAGAAAAGTAACTGGGTTCAGTAAAATAATAAATATCAAAAGAGTTATTTTGCTTTAACCATGTTTAATACTGAGTAGCATTTTTTGTAATGTTCCATCTGTCTAATATCAGTGCTAGTATCCACAGCATATCCAGCTCCTATTAAAAACGATTCAGCTAATATTTGTACTTCCAGATAGTAATATAATGAAAATAGTACAAAGCTCTTGGTAAGTTATGTCAGTAAAAATATAAATCCCCCATGGTCTCTTATCTCAACTTACTGTCCTCCTCATGAAAGTCACAGAAGGTTCTAACAGCTTTTCTTCAGAGTAAATTACCCTTAAGTGGATGAAACTAATGGTTGTCATGTATACTCATGTAGAAAGTTTATCCTCAAAACAAGACTATATAGTGGTTTACATCCCCATTGAAAGATCCCTTTCACCCAAAACTTGAGTTAGAGTATCCTCAAATAGTAGTTTTCTCTCTGCCTTTGTCCCATGCAAAGTGTGAAAAGAAACTGGCAGAAAAAATGAAGGGAGGGGTTTGATATTACCATTCCCTCAACCCTTCCCATAGAAGTGCAAGGCTCTGATATGTTTTTTAGGGGTTGGAAGAGAAAACATTTGCAAATTACACAATTTCACATTGTTGCAGATTCTAGGGTTATTTTTTGTTTTCTTATCAGCCTGCAATTTTGTACATATGATCTCTTCTAGTTTTTCTCTTTCTCTTATATATGTGTTACACATAGATTATTTTTATAATGTGTAAGGACACATTATGATCATATGATCATTTGTACAGATGTTAGAGGGAACATTTGGTTTCCCACAGGTCCTTGGGAAGTTTCTAAAGGCAACAATTTCCCAATTCTGGAAGGGTAGCCTATCCACAGAAAATGGACGAATAAGAAAATGTGACAGAAATTCACTGTAGAATACCCTTCAGGAGAGGTTAGAGTACTGGAATGATTCAAAAGTCTCTCTCTCATAGCATTCATAAATGCCTGGAATATGGGAGAAAATATAATGTGTTTATTACTTTCTATACATAGCATTTCCCCCCCCCCCCCCCCCCATGGCTATTATTATTGACTCACTCCTACCTATTTTCTTCAGTCTAAAGTAATTTTTAATCTATGTTGTTTTTCTATTGGTTTTTTAAAAAAGTGACCTTTATTTTTAAATACACTTTATCAATGAGCTCAATGAAGAAATGAAATTTGCTAGCTTCTGCTAGGGAAAACTTAGTTGTGTTGTGATAAATGAGAGTAGATGAATTCACATAGTTAATGTAGATAAACTCCAGATTATATGATCTTTGCTTACCTCAGCTATACTACTAGATGACCAAATGGCTTCATTTAGCATTAAAATAGATAAATAAAATCTATTAAGTTAGTAAGGTTGGACAGGGTAAAAGTGAAGCAAATCCTTCCCTGTTTTTTCTCATTTCTTTTCATATACATCTGGGTATGTTCTTACATCAGCTGAAGTGTTCTTCTTTGTCTTTATTATTAGCAAATAGTTTGAAAATACTGAGCGTGGAAACCCCTGAGAGCAGGAGAATTTCAATAGCCAGAAAAGAACAACGTGCATGTTTGCAATACAGAAGAGGAATGCATTGATTTGTAGCAAGTTCACCCAAATTAATAGTGCCAGCCAGTAAGAAGACAGCATCAATTATTTGTTTAGTTTGAGAAATATCACTGTTATGAAAAACAGACTTCTCCAAATAGAGTGGAAGAAAATGCACACATGTGGAAAATAAGTGCACAGTCAAGCATAAGCAACTGTAAAGTACTGTAGTGATATAATTGTCTGAAACAATTCTATTTCAGCAAACAGCATAAAAAATGAGGAAGAATGCAGATGAATGAATCAACAAGGAATCTAGTAGTAAGGAACAAAGTGCACACAGATTGGTAGTTTCTGCGTAGTACACAGCAAGATGAAAAAAAAATCTGAATCAGAAAATCTAACTGAGAATTGTTTTGACATCAATAAAATGCTAATTTACAACTACAGACTTTTAGTGGTTCTCAGAAGGACATCTGAATTCCTTTTTCTAGATAGTCAATCTTTGTATAAATCCAATGTCCCTTTTTACCTCGACAAAGGAGCAAGAAGGGTTTCAGATATGCAGGTTGTTCTCATGTTATGGCCACTCCAAATTTTTGCTTTCCTTCCTTTCTCAGTTCTTGAACACCAGCCCATTCATGCACCAAAATCACTACCTTCACCTTTTACAAAATATGAAGTATGTTTCTAGATGACCCTAGCATAAGATGAAATCCTTTGATGACAAATTTGATTTGAATTGCCATTGCTTGTTTTAGTCCAGTGCTGGACAACAGACACTTAAGAAGAATGAAGCTCATTCTCAGCACAAGCTGCTTGCTCGTGGTGCAGGAACTCAAGCTAGCTGTGTCTGACTCTTGGCTGGGTGGAGGCAGTACTTCTACCCACTCTGGGAAAGTCTTTTCACAGCAACCACAGTCACCACCAACATGAACTGAGATGGAGAAGCAGCCCTAAAGCATAAGCTAGCCCAGATGGCAGAGGGACTCTCAGTCTGCTGTGACTTACTAGCTGTATGGAAGGAGAATGTGGCTCTACTGTGGGAATGCTCATACTATCTCCGGTATTTACTTTTTCTAAGGAAAAATGTACGGTGTCTTGGACTACTGAAGGTAGTGCTATAATAGCTTCATTCTATTATGGAACAGGCCAGATGGAGTTTCTGGTTAAAATCTCTTTCAAGAAAGCCTGAGGATGACTGAAAATGGTGAAAAGCAAAGGACTGAAAGAAGTAGGAATGACTTCCTATGAAGAGAAGAAAAGGAAAGGACCTTTCTTTGAAACATCCGGCATGCACACAGCCAAAAGAGGCAGTAGGGGAACTTCCTGACTTGGAGTAAATGGGGAAAGATAGGCATCAGTTACAAGTAAATCACCCACAGATTACATGCTGAGGCCCAAATAGTTCTGAAATTAGAACTGGACTGGAAGAGGATCAAGGCTTCATGAATGCACTCCAGAAACCTTGTGCAGATGTCAATGAAGTAAAGGCTGATGTCACGGACATATCTTTGCTAGTCTTAGTACATATTGACTTTCTGATCCCACCTTTATTGGAAGAGAGCTCTGTCTTCCCTCAGTCTCAAATATCAGCAAATTGTTTAAAGCTGATTAGAGTGATGATGAGACCAAAATAAAAATCTCACTGACAGAGGACATATTTTACCAGGTTCAACGCCATGTTAACACAGTCAAACAGCTTATAGATGTATTAGAGTGTGGACTCACTGTGCTTTCTTTCAAAACACCAGGCAATAATACTTTTAAAATATTCCTAAAGCTATTCAAACTTGCTTTAAAAAGAAATTATGGCATTCCCCAGGTGCATGCAAGATCCGTGCTATACCTTAGCATTCATAGGCAGGCAGAGATTATTTAAATTCTGTACTTCTGAAAACACAATACTGTATTTTAAAGTAGGAAAAAAGCAGGAAAAGTAGGGGAAAAAATAGAGATAATATCATTATGGGAAGTTTCAATATAGTATTTCATATCTGATTTTGCTCCCTGGTTTTTATCCTCCAGTTCTCTCCATATGCCACCTCCCTGCTCTTTCAATCTCTTGTCATTCACTTCATACACCATATTCACTCTTCTCTTTTTCTCCATAATCTCAGTACTTACTTTTCTATAATTATATGAGAAGCAAATATTTCATTTTAAAATAGCAAATTTCTGATCCTATGGTTGCAGAGAAGCGCTGAGAATGCATACTGTTTGCACAGTAACATTTGAGGAAAAAGAAATTACAAGAACTTGAAAATTCAAAGAGCAACATACATTTCAACTGAATCATTTTAATCTTTCATGAAGGCATGGTTTGTTTGTTTTTTTTAAGGTTCAAGCTTAGCAGTAAAAATATGCCTCCATCCTTCCTTCAAGTATTGCTTTATGTTCTATGTTCCATGTGCATTTCTAACCATTGTGTTATAGGTATTTTAATAGTCTAGATTACAGTATGACAATAGTTGCCAGAATCAGGGACCTGTTGGGGGGAGGGAGGGGAGGAGGGAAGCCTCAGCTGTTATTTTAGACGATATAAGGAAGTAAATGTATTTATACTCTCATTTCCTAAATGGGACAAAGTTTAATCCAATACAAAAATATTAAAGTTGAGCTGAAATAAAAAGAAATGGTTTCAGCCAACATTTCAAAAGATGATTTATAAGAGAGATTGTTTAATCTAGGAGTAATTTATCCATCATCTCTTCCTTTTGAAAACAAAACCTCTTGCTGTTGGATATATTATTTAGTTAATTCATTCCTAATCTATAATTTGATATGTCATACAGTTAATTTGTTCCTGATTACTAATTTAGCTGAACTTCATATATTAAATTTGGGATTTAATTTCTGTTGCAGTGCAATTCCAGTACATTGATCTGTTTAATAGTACCACACCTCAGCATAAGCCTTAAATTTGTTGTGCCCTCTGAAATATGAAATTAAGGCATTTAATTTCAAGCAACTCAGTGCCAGCCCAGCAATAACACCTAAACTTTCCCAACCTCTATTCCTTTCAAAAAGTTATCCCTAAAAAGGTGAAGCTTTCTATTTTTACTGCTATATTTCTTTTGTTGCCTTTATGTTCTGCAAAAGAAAATGCAATCCAGTTTAACATTCTATGACATAAAGCAAGTATTCACCTAAGAGGATACAAAAACACTCCATTACCTTAGATTATACGGCAACCAAAGCCCAAGGCAGAAAGATGTAAAATATAAATGTAACGTTTTAAAAATAATCCTTTTCATCATTTAACTTTCATGCAGCAGGCAGAAAGACTACTTTAACTGAGTTATGCTTTTTCCTTCTTTACATTTGATCTGAATTATCTCAAAAAGAAGTTCAATCATATTTTGAAGTATCCATTTCAGAAAAATCAGATGCTACTTTCAATTCTTGAAATGCCTCTGGTAAGTGAAAACACATATCAACTTTCTATTGACAAATGAAATGCCTTAGAAGACAGTATGTGGTACTGACTGAAACATACAGAAATCAAACTACAACACAGTCTTGCGTTTTGAAAAAGATACGTTTGGTATTTTAGTCACTCAAATCAAGTATGGTTGCAACTGTAAATTCATGAAATAAAAATGTAACACTAACACCCACTGGGAACTACAATAAATTCCAAAATACTCCATTGTTCACTTTAATAAAACCATTAGTAACAGCAGTAAACAAATGTGTAGTCCTCCAAGACATAAAAAATGGATCACATGGCCTACAGTTTATGAGACAAGCCATATGCCTTGACAAATCTTTCTGTTCTATAAGACAGCATGGGTAAGGCGATATAATTCCTTTCTACCCAGGAATGTCTTGCTATACAGCTCTGCAGGAATCCTTTTTGTGAAAGATATAGATGAGAAGAGAATAAACCCATAAATAGGTTTGGAAAAATCATATTTTATCATGGAAAATAAGCTGGAACAGAAGCGAGAGCAAGGTAAGAAAATTTACAGGGAGCAAAATTGACAAAAGCAAAGATATACAACAGGTGGTTTAAATGTATGAATGATTAGACCAAGGGAGTAACATGGAACTGGAACAGAAGAAATACTGGGTTAAAGCAGTGGTCAGTCTGACCCAGTGTTTTGCCTCTGACAGTAGCAATAGAGGAAATCTGAAAATATTTGAGTAAGTATGTACGTTCAACGAGGATTAAAAAAAAAGTTAAAATAACTTCACATCATAACTACCAATGAAAACAAAGTTAGTCAAATCAGAAAAACTTTTGTAGTTATTTATTAAGTTTGAATACTTCTAGATATTCTCAACTAAACAGCAAACATTATAGTAATATTACTGTAAACATCCAAGCTATTACAGCTGCAGCACTTGTTATTCCTGTTTGGGTTTTCCCCAACTCTCTTCTGGGACTGGATGCAAGTTACAGACCATGTCTGCATTAAGTCATCACTAAAAAATAAGACTATTCTTTAGAAATCAAACAAATAAATCTTTCAAGGATGGTCAGTGGAAAATTTCATTCTGCCTTTATTTGTTTTTTGATACAGATAAGACTACTACTTATGAAAGCAAAACATTTACCATCTGTGCAGCAACATCCAAACCAAGCAAATCCAAAACGAGCAAAGTCATTGATGGAAGTGTTTATTAGTTCCCACTTTGGAGGAAAGGCAATCTTAATAGTCTACCTTAGGCACGAAAAAAAAACTAGCTTACCTTTTTTAAACTTCTCTCTAACAACTCACAGTCACACATGACCACACGTAAGACCATAATCGTGGTTTTGTTCTGAGCAGAGCACATTAACAGAGTATTGTAATAAATGTATAATGATCTTTCATGAAATGGGAGTAAGCATAATTTCATGTGAAGAATCACATTCAAGGGAGCAGTTAGTGTGTCAGTGATTACATTTTCCTTGGAAATGAGCATTTTATGTCATTTAATATGATGGATAATGGATATGGGTCATACACCATCAGACAAAAAATATGTTTTGAGTGACTGTTTAAAAGTGAATAAAAGGTTTATGCTTAGAAAGATGAACAACTGTCTAGCAGTTAGTACACCACTGAGAACCAGTATAGCATTTTTTTCCATTCGACAGTGTAGCTCATAAGTCTGCATGTTTCAAAAATCAAACTTAAAGTTCTTGCTTCACGAAAGAAAATGCATACCATTTAGTTAAATGTATTTGAGTTTGCTAATCACTTTTGTACAATGGTTAACATAACAGTAAACATTTCAAAAGGATTTGCTTTAGCCTTTATACTTAGATGTATCTAAATCTTGGATTTAGAAAAGTAAGCAGACTAAAATTCTCTACACTCTCTCCACAACTGAAAGTGTCAGAGATTTTAAAGATAATAACTTTTACTTCCTCTAAATCTTCTGAGAAGGGCACTTCTGTACCTACAGCCTGAACTTTCATGTTATTTTAATGAATGAGAGGAACTATGAATTTTCTGAATGGGAACAAGGAGATAAAGTACATTTCTTTGCCAGAAATGTAATTAAAAAGTTAACCCTTGTAAGGAATGAAAATGGAGCAACATTGACAAATGGAATTAGCCAAAGGACAGAGTTGAGTTTAACTAGTCAAATTCATAGTCTGGAAAGGAGATTTTGCTTTGTTAAGCCTTTATAAGACCTCAGTTGTGCCCTTTCTCTAATAAAGGCCACTATGCTTCAAGAAGGCCCCTCTCATTTGCAACAAGGCAAGAGGAAAATAAGAATGATAAGAGGTCGGTAAAAAGCATATTCTCTCAGGAAAGATTGAATGACATCATTTATACTTAGCCTAAAGGAGAGAAGCCTGCAGGCAAAACACGACGACCAGAAGATGATATTCATGATATACATAATACATATATTCTTTTTGTTTGTTTGTTTTCTAACAAGAGCTGACAGAATTAGAGGTAATACTTTTACATTGCAGAAAGGAAGATTATGGCTAGAGAGTAGGAGAAATATTTCTCTTGCTAAGGTAGTAGAGTGCTGAATTAGATTTCTCTGAAAAGTTTCTTTCTTCAAAACCGAAAAGTGATGGAAATATATATTAGGAATAACATAAATATATCTGTAGGAATAACATAAATATAGCTGATCCCTGTGGATAATAGGCTAAATGGCCTCTTGAAATCTATCCACTTCTATGAGTCTATAATACTGAAATTGCATTAAAAGGCACTTACAAATTATACATGCTTTTAAATAGACAAAAATAATCTGTACTGAATTAAAAATAAATTAAGAAATACCAACTTATCTTTTGACAAAAATGAAATGCAACACATTTTAACCAAGGGAAGGACTAAAATTCATACTAATCCGTAAGTCAGAAGCAAAACTGACTAAAATTCTGCAACTACAGTTAAATCATGTTTTTTCTTAGGAGCTGAACTAGAATTAAATTACTTTCTGAGGAACAGAATAATAACTAGAATCCAATGTTTGTTACAGAATTAAAACAGCTCTGCTGTATGAATGATGCTGAGCCAGAACTTTGGCCTTCCTTAATCCATTTCTTCATAGCTCTATGATTTATGACATCTGAGGGCTGACCTTTAATTTTTTGCCCTAACAAGCAGGTTTATTTGTATTCCTTGGTAATCAAAAATAAAGGCCTTCAGGCCAGTAAGTATTAACTTCTTTAAACATACCACATTGTCTTACGTATAACCTCCCAGAATTTGTGACAAGCAACCTATTGTGGTCTAACTAGTTTCTAGTCTCCTAAAACAAATCTAATTTATACTCTCTAATGTACCTTATTTTGCTACCTAACAGCTATTTCTAAAGTCAGAAAAAAACAGCCCTTCTAAATCAAATTGGCTGAAATTTGATGCAGTGAAGAAAAACATAGAATTACTTTTTCCTAACATAGGTATGAAATAAACATTTCCATTAAGATTAAGTTTGTTAAACCCCACACACACCAGCTGTCTATCTACTTATAAACAGTAACTTTCAGATTTTCTTTTGTTATCTCTTAAGGAAAGAGATAACAATTAAAGTTACCAATGAAGGGATTTATTTAGAATGATTTTGATATAGAGGCTAGGCTTCTTGAAGATAGATAGCAGGGATGTTAATATTATATATATTGGGCCAGGGTTTGAAATCCATATGGCTACAATGATTTATACCACGAGAGAAAATGAATTTCTCTTTTAATTTCTCTTTAGAGATATCAAATAGTGTTAACGTCACTCAGAATTAGAAGACATTTTATTAAATGCATTTCTCTAAATTATTCTAAAAGTCTATTTTATTTACTGTCAGTTGCTAGAGTACAGGCACTTCTGAGAAAAATCTCAGTTGTGTCATTGTGTTATTCCCAAATCTCCACTTCTACTCTCAATTCTAGGAGGGAAAATCTTAGGCCATTGAGGTATAGCTCAAAGCAATGGGTGATGCAAAGAGGTACGAAGAGATGAAATCTCCAAGAGCAGCACAGCACGTAGAAGGAACATATCTGCCACTATGGTGATTGATAGCCCTGGAAATCAAAGATTCACTTAGGCAAATCCAAAGGCATGATTTTAGCTAGAGTAGCAGATTTTCCTCTACAAGGTGCAACAAATTCCCCTTTATGTGAATGAGACACCAAGAGGAACATAAAACACATACTGACTACCAAGTTACATGATTTTATAGAAAGTAGCCTGCTTCCCTTTGCTCAGTAACATTGATTAGGTAGGCTGTGTACAATGCAGGACTGACTGAAGGAGGGAGATCCTTCATTTCTCTCTGTATATACCTACTGAAGAAGTAGAAGTAGGGTTCTACATCTACACTCATCATTTCAGACCAGAGAAAACCAAAGCTGCGAGCACTAGCTAGGTTCATAGTAAATTTGACTGACAGAATTACCTTTCTTATATGAACTGCCTTTCTGAAAGTTTCTCTTTTTATCTGAAAATATATGTACTTAAGAAATACAAATAATAAAGAAGAAACAGAATGCTAAATTCACTGAGGCGTATTAAAATACATATGTGCACTGGTATTATGGACAATAAGCCAATACCACTTGACACAACTGTTCTAGTCCTAGAAATTAAATCAATTGATTTCACTAACAATTTTTAACACAGAACAAAGCACTTTTCATTAGCCTCAGAAAAGGCTAAAACATTTTGCTGAAATGAAACAAAAATTATAAAAGCAACAAAATGAAGCAAAGAAACAAGCAACAATTATCCCGAGACATTGACCCACCACACAAAGCCTTGTAGAAACAGTAACTACTTGGCCAGTTATTAACCACCCTGTTCTCAGGAAAGCAGTGAAGTGTCAGGAAGCTTGTTAAGTGAGGTTATCACACCCATCAGAAGATGCATGCACACCCCTGTATTTAAAATGTCAAATAAAGATATTTAAGATACTTGCAAAAATATGTGCTGACAACCTTCTTTCCAATTAATTATGACAGTGTAGGTATGGAAACGGAAAGCTAACTATCAAAAGCAGTTACAATTATGTCATGAGCAGATGTTTTCCACTACATCTGACCAAAGAAAGACTGCAGTAGGAGGGAAAATTTTCAGATATCTATGTCTGTAAGAAACTACCGGACAGAAAGATAACTTGGTCTTGCAAAACATCTATATCACAGACTGATTGGTGACATGCAGACATAGACCTAAAAGGAATCACCAGGGTCAAATGACTCTAGTATTAGATTTCTACAATTTCAGGCAGTCATGTAATACATGTTTAGTCCAACAGGGTCTCTCAAAAAGAAACTATCAGTCTCATCATTCAAAAAGTACATTTCAGAAAGGAAGGAATAGTTTAAAGTTACTTAAATAACTCCATTAGAAACCTTTAAGGAAAAAAGAGGCTCAGCCAATGACTAATTAAAATGACAGAGGCATTCATCTGACTCATTGGTTAGTCACAGTACTCTAAGCAGTAAAAATAGTGTCTCATTAGTCTTTTAAACATTTATTCCTTATTCTACATGAAATTGATACTTAATCACTTTCCTAGTGTACAGCAGGCACTTATTACACAGGGAAAACTGCAGAACGAAAAGTTTATAAAATCTCTGTCAATCTCTTCTACATGTTAGGAATGATTCATTGTAATGGGCCATGAGCGGCAGGGTGACTCTGAATGGAAGCCTGTAATTAACTTTGCTTCATGTTTTATTGATAGCATTTGCTGTTTTCTGAGATCTGATCATACATCTTGAGGAACATGGAGACCTACGGATCATGCTGCGCTTAGATACCTTGGCAATGGGTAGTATATGTGAAACTCAATAGATTAGATGGAAAATGTACCACATCCCTTATGATTACATACACATTTAGATACTTCCTCTTCTGTCACATGTTTGATCCTGTTTCAGTCTCAAAGCACATTTGACATTTAATATGAAGCATGGAATGCAAAGTCTTTTTTGCTGTCTTGGGCCAATATTTACTTACTTCAGTCACTGGTATACTGATAGAGAATAGGGGAAAATACTTAGTTTTCCTTAGTTACGAACAAACATAGCTTTGCTTGGAAATGCTATAAGTCTTACACTTCAGAGTAGATGTGAAGTTCAAAGCACTTTGAAGTTAAAAATTTCTAGAGAGATGGATGGATAGATATGGATGAGCTTTTGTTATTCTGGAGACAAATCACCCTCAAATTAGGTTGTATATATACATTTATTACATATTAGGTTTGATATATACATATAAAGTGTATTTGTATAGGTAACATGGGTAATTTGGCAAAGCTAAAAACAAATTTACAACATAAGATCAATTAGTATTTAGGAACAGATGGTACTGAAGGACATTTGAAGACCCTCTTCTAGACTATGTTCTACTTCATATAAACAGAAGCCAACAGAGCATGATTTACTTCTAGGTTGTTTTGACCCTAATCTTCACATCCGGAATCACTTTCCTGATCAATTAACCATTCAGTTATATTTTCCAAATGAAGCCATGCCAGCAGGTTCACCTATTTCAGATGACCCTCTTGTCTCAATGGGATATTCTAAAAAGTAGCTTAAATCTTGTCTAGTAAAGGGGAGAAGTGGACTTTATTTTACTATCTGCCCAAAAGTGCGCTAAAAACTCTTCTAACAGTTTTAAAACTCTGCTACTGGTTGTGGCTAATTTTCCCAATTGAAATAATTTGCCTTGATATTGTGAGTAAGTTTTAAATGCTCATAACACTTCATTGCTGTGAAATTCTACTTCCTAGCTCTACTCACTACTGCTGCAACAAATATTTATATGGCTTTTAATAAGAACAACTTTAGAATCACAAGCTTCATTGAAAAATTTGCATTTTTTGTCTGATTTCTGAGCTCCTGTGGTACATCCACTTCACATTTCTAAAGCTCAACAGCATCCTTCACTATAAAGCCTAAATCTGAGATCCCTCCAGTGGAGTGAATGAACCAAACATTCAACCCACAATAAAATCACATAATTAAAGATTGCATTATAGGCAAGAAATAATTTAGAAATGCAATAGCACACATATTTCTGAATTTGCTAATGAGTGCTCAATTTACACACTTAATGTTACTTCAACAATTTTTCTGCACATGTGCTTATTTTAATTCAGACTTGACTAAGAAAATGATAGAAGAATAGGAACTGAATTGACAGGTGGGGCTGTGTTGTGGACAAATACAAGTTTCTAGTGATGTGGAGGATCATCTTAATTAAAGCCTAACTGAGATCACAAAAAAAAGGGGGGGGGGGAATGGGAAGCCTTTTGCAGAAATGCAGGTTATATTTTGCTTTTGCTGACAAATTGGAATATAAAAGTGTGAACTGAAACAGTATATTGGCAGTCACAGGCATTCAAAAAAGCATGACTCAAGTTTCAAAAACTCAGGAACTGGGTTTAACAGTTATGAGATTTAAAGAAAATTTTGTGCACTTTTCCTTTCTTTTTCTGGTTCTTCAGGTTTAATAACACAGTTAATTTGTATTTTCAAGCATTCTTCCACCAACATGCCAGTAAAGTTTAGATTCCAGGAGTTAAGGGTTTGTGACAATACACTGAAAGATGTGAGCCTTTCAATGAAATCCCATGATGGGAAACATTGCTGCAATTTTATACTAGTTCCAAATCATTTTTCTTGATGTAGTACGATCATTAGGGAATTTTTCCTCTATTCTTTTCAATAAACAGTTCCCTAGTATGACAATCTGAGCTGTTTACAGTGACTTTTAATAGCTATCTATCAATAGCTCATCTTTTCAAGCAATTTAAAAGTCATGCAGGCATATATGTCCCTCAACTTGTATTACAATCATCTACGGTGATTTATAAGGCACTGAAATTTTCCTATGAGACAAAACATCTAAAACTGCAAAGGCCTAATCTAGTTTGACTAAACTATCAACTTCTTGCAAGAATGACTCATTGAGTCCATGTAAGATTTAACATGTAGCCTGGAGGAGTAAGCCCAAGTTGTTAAATCATGAAATTCTGTATCCAGAATTCTGCCTAAACTGTAACTTTTAAGTGTATCTTTAAAAATCACTTCTCTTTTTACTCAATATACCTTTATTTTTAATTTAAATTTATATTTAAGGAGAGTTACAACTAATGAGTAGGTCCTTTCTCATACGGACAATGTTAACCCAGATGCAAATAGACAAATAACTCTCATTGGCTTAAGTAGCACTTAGATTTCCAGGTGTGTTGTGATTGGTTTACCTAAAGGAGATAAAATAGGGCTTTTTTTCCTGTAGGGTTCTGTGCTTGGTATCTCTTTCTCAAATGAAGAAAAATGCCTTTTTTTTTGCCTGTATGTGAAGAGAGTAGAGATTGGCTCATTCTGGTCTGCAGTTGGAACTCATAAAAACATCAGTTAGTTACCTTTCACTAAAAATTTAGAAAGCTGTTTTTATGAAGTTTGCTTAGCTAGAAAACAGCAAAAAGGTTTTATCTAAAATGATTTTCATTAAGAAAATGCACAGATCAGAGGTGGTGGTGTTTTTTGTTTTCTTCTCTTTTTTTGTTTAAATAGATGTTTCAAACCAATCTAGCTTTCCACAGTCATGAATTTTGGACTCTGCTTCATTGTAAAAGCTGAACATACCAAAGAAAACAGTTACTTGAATTAATCTCTAGCTTACAACTCTTGAAATACAAATAGCCTCAACAGAATCTACTGACATATCCATACAAAACCCCTTCACCCTTCTGGTAGCAGACCATGTGCCCCATCATAGCTGTACTTTCAAAGCAGTCCATGTTAAAGCTTTTCTGTCCTTTCTCCAGTCCCATAGCTTTTTCCCTGTTCTATATGCAATAAATGAGGGAGGTGTTGTAATTCAATGCTACCTAAGTGATGCATCTGCCAATTAGTGTATGAACTATCCTCTGAGAGTAGCGTTTAATTACTGTAGCTATCATGAGACCCCAGACAAACCTCAGATAGACTTAAAATTACCTGGTTGATTTTTTTTCTTAATTGTTAGCCTCACTCTGAAATGCAAGGTCTCTAAATTAACGAAATGTGAACAAAATGCTATTTTTGCCACCATCAGCAAAAACATTTTCCTCAGCGAGGCTGTGTCAAATAAAAAGCTTAGTAGGCCACTAATGGCCATGACCTGTGGCAGCATTGTTGTACCACATAACTGAATGATTTTATTTTCTAAATCTCCAAGCATGCCAATGAGAACGCTAGGTCAGCATATATAGTTAACAAATCACCAATCACCCAACAGCTACTGTACCATCTGCCTTCGCAATGAAACATCTCTTCACCAGCTTGAACTTCTGGACCTTGAACTTGACCCTGTCTGAGTTTCTGTTATGTTAACAAATGATTTTGGTGGTAAAACTGCGAATCTACATACAGGACTGGTGAGAGAAACGTATCAATAAAGGATTACTTAAATAAATCAGGTTCTTTGACCCAAGCATGCCAGCTCTCTAAATTTATTTCTCTTTTCACCCCCTCTATTGTCACTGCTGCTTTAATTTCTCCCTTCTCCTTCATAAATCCCATTTATATTATTCGCATCAGTGCTCTTGGCAATTTATTCCATTTTTCTAGTACTCTTTGCATGAAATAGCTCTGCTGGTATTCCTGTTTACTCCTAATTTCAGTTTGTTTCCACTGTTTTTTGTAACAGCAGGTTATACTTAATTAAAATAAATCTGAAAACAGATACATTTAGAATAGAAAATGTTACTAAATTGATACTTTTTCTTTAGCAATACTCTGAAACTGTTTGTTATTAATATAGTTGCACAAATAATTAACCTAAATCTCATATTCAGGTAATTACAAAAATAAAATGAACATCTGTTATTACAAATGCATAATGCAAAGTCATAATGCGCAGGTTAGGGGGTTAACACAGGGAAATTGGACACAGTACATAAACACAAAATAAATTATTGTATGGTAGTGTAATTACATTCCAACCACAATGTTAATTATAATTTATATCAATTCAATAATTAAAGAAAACAAGCTCTTCCTTGGTTTCCTATTTAGATTCTTCTGAGTACTAAATTATTCTATGTCAGCTAAGATGGCACAGGACTGTAAATCTGATAGCAGTGTACAATGACATTATTTTTAATATGTCAGAGAAAGCTTAGTCTATGTGCTAGATTTGAAAGAAATGTTTTGTTAATTCAGTCGCGTCAAAAGTAAACAACAGAGTTAAACAGGGCACAGAAAATCCACTTGTTGACTGTCCAAAGAATTAAATTAAATATCTATTGCCTTACAGATGATAACCTAAACTCTTATTTTAAAATGTCTTTATTATAAAATTAAATTAGGATGGGACCGCTTCTCTAAGAACAGAGTGAATTAGCAAAAAAAAAAAAAAAAAAAAAAAAAAAAAAAGAGAGAGAGAGAGAGTGAGAGACAGAACTCAATCATGGAATTATATGGCTAAAAGGAACTTTTAATAGATATTTTATGCATCACTTTTCAGTAAAATGCAATCACATGTATGTCATATCATGTATGTACAGAGAGAGAGACGGTTAGGATCAGTGTACATACTAACATACATGCAGACATATTCTGACATTTGGATATAGTGACTATGAAGATATTTTGCCGGGAAGTCATCCTAAATAGTCTTCTCTGCCTTCACAGTTGAAAAGTTAATCCTAATAGCTAGCCTATCTTTTTCCTACACAGTAAGCCAATTACCCTTTGTTTGCTCTTAGAAGAATGGAAACATAGTGCCCTCATAATAATCCTCTGCAAATCTGAATATTATCAGTACATCCTACCTCAGTCCAATCTTGTCCAGTAAAAGTTTGTTTTCTCTTTTTCCGCCATTGGAGGAGACTCTGATTGGGATGGTAAAGAGATAAGAGATGCTAAGTTTGTATGGAGAGGTAATCTATTGTTAGACTGATACAGTTAGGAAAAACAAATTTGGGGGCATGGTTTTCTCTATTACATCTGAGAAAAAGAAACAGAAATATCTAAACTCATAGAGAATGGACACAAATGCTCTTCGTGCTTCCCTCAGAAATTTCTACTTTACCTGGAACTTTCTCTGAAGACAGTAGCCAAAACTTAATGTAGTACTTTGATCCAGTTGTATCAATACTGAGGAAAGCTGAGTAACAGAGGGGAAAAAAAAAAATTATTTCCCCTATCTTTTCATTTGTCTCCTTGTTATCTAAGATTTATTTTTTTGCAACAGCAACACCTTGGCAACATATGGCTACTTTATATAGTTTACATTTCAATATTGTCCTCCTTTTCTTCTCTGCACTATTCTAGCTTGCTCAAGTGCTCCTCAAGTACTGTTTCATTTCTAATTTCTTAATCTGGAACTCTGAACTCATTTTCACGGTTATATTTCCCAAATAATCTAGATCTCTTAGAATTCTTCTCTTATTCTTCAAATTCTTCTTTCAGTTGCTCCCAGCTTCTTAACACCCACAGATTTTAAACGTTTACCCTCTATTCTGTCTTTTATGACATCATTAATTAAAAATATTGGTCAGAATGAGACAAGATCATGAACACACTTGATAAATCCTATCATTTTCAAAGACTACCACTTATAACTATACAGAGATTGTTTTTTCAATCATTTTTTAATGGCTTCATTTCTGTGCAGTTGAGAACAAGACAACCTGCTAAGTCAGTTAAACTCTTAGAGTTTTTTCCCCCCAGTGTTTTATATTAAGTAATATGAACAGTGTTTAGTGGTCTGTGAAATATTTATTGGATACTAGTGGCCCACAGACTGAGAAATTTGTCGGTCAATGGTGGCCATCATGGGATTTGTGTAATTTGATATAACTATTCTTAAATCACTTCTCTGTGAATCCCTCTGTTAAGGAATACAAACAAATGACTAGCCCTTGGCCTCAGGGTGACCTAACTGAACAGATCATGAGAAACCAGTGGACATGACATAAGTAATAGGTGAACATAATAAATAACAGAGTGAGTAGCTGACAAAAGTTACGGGTAGTGCCATGAGGAATTTAATTTCACAGATGATTAAGGGTGGAATTTCAGAGGTAAATAAAGGCAATATTGGAGATATTTCAGAGAGTGGAGTCTTCCAAGGCTACCAATACCTAGGTAACCACATCACACATTTGGGTATAGATGTAGCAAAACTGGGACTAATGGGGAAAAAGTAATTAAGGGAGGTTGTTTATTTGGAAGGAGGCAAAGGTAGAGAATGGGACCAGCCAAGGACAGGAGAAGAACAAGCATAGGAAAATGGAAAGAGTGCACATAAAAGGGACACATCTCATGACCATAAGCTGCTGATCAGTATGCATCTCTGGCTAAGCCAGTGCCTGAGCGCCACAGTCTATTCCTTCTTCATTAAACTCTAAACAGTCTATTTTTTCAATGTATGTGTGTATGCAGTCACTAGAGAACTCCAGGCAGGACCAGCTGGAGATCAGGAGAGCCCCAGGTGGTAGCTACAGTAGAAGGGACTGCAGGTAACACGGCCTTGTCAGTCTAGGAGCCAGCAACTGGAAGGACTGGGATCTGGAAATCAGCCCTGGATAAACCAAGTAACCGGGGCCAGGGGCCAGCTACCAGGGATGTGTACGTGTGTGTGTGTGTGTGTGTGTCTATGACTACTAGTGAAACTCTGTCCTGATTAGCTGCACAGAAGTCTGTCAAACATAGTAACATGATTGTATGTGGGTGTCAGTAAAGGCATCACCCCTCTGGCTGTATTGATCTGTGCATTAGCTGTGTCAGTGTCATGTGTGTGTGCACGCATGCATAAGTATCTGATTTTTGGAATACATGCTGTTGTCTCATTGCCAGTCCAACACGGGTGCAGGGAACCACAGGAGACTGACTCTGTCAGTCCCAGGACTTTGCAGAGCCTATTAGAGCTTGTAGGGCTCCAGGAAGAAGTCCCCTAGGTCCTGAAGCTCTTTGGATTCAATTTCCCCTAACACTGAGTGCCTCTCCAGTGTGGATAAGATGTGAGCTGCTGCCTGGAAGTATTGTTCTGGCAGCCTGCTTCCTGGACCCATTCCCCGCTATATGGCCAGAACTTGAGCATAACATAAACAAACTAAAGTTATAACATGACCCGATCACACAGAATCAGCCCAGATATTATCCCCAGAAAATTTCAATAGGCAGACCTACGCCTGCTTTGCCAGCAAGGTTGGAAACATCGATTCATTTCATATTTCTCTAGCTTGCTTCTGAGAATTTAATGTCAGATAGCACTGAAAATTTCAGCAAAGCACATCACATCACATAACTCACACACTCCCCCCCACACACACACACTCATATATGAGATTAGTCAAAGAAAGAATCTAGATTGGATTGGCAGAATTTGTTCTTCACACACATTCTCTTTCTCAGTATCTTGCTAACTTCTACGTGTATATAAATTGATTAAAGAATAAAATTTAAATAATTCTTTAATGACTGAGAGACATGTCCTACTACAACAAAATACTGAAATTATATTTACAGCGTTTGGTTTAATAACCTCCTAAATAATTTTCAGCACCTTTAACAGAATGATGGCATTCTATTTGCCTAAATTACCAAGACATTTCTTAATATACTTCAGGAACTTTTCTATACAATGAAGGACATAATTGAGCATTTAACGGAAGATTAAAATTAGCATCTGATTCAAACACTAGAGAAAATATTTTAGACTACAAAAAGCTTCAAGATTCTTAATATTTTGTAAAAGTGCTATTCTAGTTTTGAATGTTTCACACTATAAAGCACCTACCCGTAAGTAGGTATCTTTATGCTATCTCTGTCCTAAATTTGTATCACTGTATCTTTCTCTATCTGCACTTTCTTTTGAACCTTTTTTTCCCTCAGAAGCACAGGTGTTTGGAAGTCTCCACATTTTAATTCTTCTGAATTATCTGCACCAAAAATAAGAGGTTTTATTCATCTACCTAAGCATAGGTCTCTAGCACTAGTTTCTTTTCCCTAAGGTGTCCCAATATACTTCACGGTCTCTGCTGACAAAGAACTCTGGTCTACTACACATCTTCAGTTATATGCCAGGCCTGTATCCAACTCAGATATCCTAAGTCATTCAAATGGCACAAGTTGTGTATATATAGGCCACCAAATCCAGCCCAAAGAATGTCTTCCTTTCTTTTGCTGAGTTATTTCACTCTTACAAAAATCTGGACAGACTACATCCTATGTTTAAGATTTAAAGTCAAAAAAAAAAAAAAAAAAGTTAGTATTTTCTATTTGAGGATGTTTTGTATCAAACTGAGTTCTAATTTCAAGATATTTCCCAAGTAGAATACAATGCAAGCTGTTTTCCAGGAAATCAGGGCTCTTTATCAATAAGTTTGAAATATCAGGATCACAGTTCAACAAAAGCAGCTGAATGAAGGGGCATTCAATTTCTTTACTTAAGGATGTATTTTGAGTTTGTTCAGCTGAATGCAACTGCAGTGCAAGTCCTTGTCTGTCAAAATAACATATACTACTTTGTGGTTCCATTATGATGTCCCTGTTTTCTTGTCTGCTGCTACTGAAAACTGTCATAAAAAAAAACATCGATCTTCTTTATGATCTTTTGAAAAATATTACCACTTTGTGGTGTAATGAAGAATATTGGTATTTCTTGGACTTGTCTCTAATCTTTTTCCAATTAAGGAATCTAGAATATATGAAAACATCTTCTCTTAATTCTCTCATATTTCAGTTTGTACCAAAAAGCTGTAAGTAGAAGAATGAAGATATACTGTCTGTTAATAATGAAGCTATTGGGGAAAAAAAAAAAAAAAAGTGGAACAAGAGAACAGCCTGTTTCCCAAACCATGGCATATGACATAATATGTCATTTCTGAGATGTCTCATAGCTGTTAATATTGAAGAAAGTGTAATTTCAGCTTCTGTTGAAGAAAATGGAAGAGAAAACTCATTAATATAACAAGGAAAAATCAATCCAATAATTGCTGTAATGTTTTCTTTCTGAATCAACAATTCTTTATTTCATTTTGACACTTTGAAATACATACTCTCATATTTATACATTGTTATTCACTTGATCATTGCTTTCTTAATAGGAATGGCATAAGATTAATTTAGTAGTGATAAACCCATAGATAACAGAACTCCAGGGCAAATCAGGCTGTTTCATTTACATTCTCACTAGCATTAGTGTCTGCTGAAGTTCTAGTACAACAGTCTTAGATCTTTTATCAGCATCTGTATTTTAGAAAGTGAAAGTGAAAAAAACCCTCCTAAATTGTCCTTGTTTTCTACATAAGTACCCTTGAATGTCTACAGAGGAATATCGTTTTCACCTAAGGCTAGGTTCCAGTTACCCAGACGGCCTCTAGCAGCCCCTGAAGCCTGAACTGACAAGCTGAGCTGACTACGTAGGAAACTCCAGCATCTACTTTAGGGGTTCTGGTTTAACCAGACTCAGACTCAGACCCATTTTTTCTTAAGACAATTCAAAATGTGACAGAGAGGAAAACCTGCTCCTGATCTTATGATTACACTGGAGAGCAGCTTCTTTTTCAATTTACTTATACAACTTTCTTGAGTTTTTCCCTCCTTTACAACTTCTGACAATACTGCAAATGAGACAGCAGATCTCCTTTGACCTTCTCCATCCACACCTTTCATCATAAAAGAACAGCTGTGCTTATTATTGTTACATCTTTTTTTAATTATTAAACAAAAGAGAAAGCCAAAGCATACTCTATGAAAAACTTTTCACCAAGCTCTGACTGCTGAGTTGGCTCTGAGGTAGAAGAGAGACTCTAAGTTACTGAAAAATTGTGTCCCTCTTGGACTGGAGTATAAGTTGGAAGATATCAGAGGACTCTGCCTGCTGTAAGAATATTTCAGCCTGCAGATGGCATTTAGATGACCTGACTTTCTGCTTGGTAACTCCAGCCTATATTATCAGAACAAATAAAGTTCTTTGATAGGTTTCCCCTTGGCAAAGCCTAATCAAAAACTAGTCAGAAGGAAGATATCAAAGCAATATTATACCTGATTTATAAGATCCTCTGCTTTCTGTCCTTCACTTTAGCTACTTACTGGAATTCAGATTAGAGTTCTTTCCCAAAGCGGTGCAACTGGAAAATGCTATCCAGTGCTAAACAGCAGGGCTTTATACATTTAAATTGATATCTAAGCAAGATATTAATGAAGATGGCAATTGCTCACAGCTGACTTTCAAAGGAAGAACATTACACAGTTTCATAGCTAAAACAAAGAATAAATATACACACAAGGTACCACAAATAATAGTTTAGACATAATGAATCAATTTGAAGAAAAAGTTATTAGAAGGTAAAACTTAAATTATAAAAAAATATTTTAGTAACCTTTTTTTGCTGTTAACCTGGATCATTTCAACACGTACCCATAAAGAACTGCATTAGTACGATGGAAGTGATGTCCAAGCAGGCTTCACAGGTGCAACCAATGAATCACATAATTCCTGTGTGAATCAACTGATATTCTTACATAGATTTTTATTTTTATTTGCTATTACACATGTAACAATAGTATTCTAACATTTTGTCCTGTATTTTAGCACGTATATCTTCTCCTCTGAGTTTCCTTCGAAAGTAACTTCACAGATAGTAGAATAATGCTATCATGTATTACGCATATTATTTGGACTCCCCATTGAAAAATGGCAGCCCTAGTTCTTGTCCCAGAATACCCCTGAAGTTACCTGACACTGTAATCACTACTAATCACTGCAGTTACCAACATTCCAGCTTTTGGCTGTTAATGGCCATCCATCTGGAATGGATAGTCAGCAGTACCGGTATGTAGCTATCATGACAAAAAAGCATGCCACTCTACCATTGAGTCCAACACACCACTTAATTTCCTTCATTAAAATACATTTATTTGGATTTGTATTGACATATGTGTAAAAAGTGAGAGAACATGACCTACAAACACTTGTCTTTACATAAAATATCTAATAAAGCTTTAGAGAAAGCACATTCAGTAACAACCATCACTGGGTTTGAATGTCTTGAGCAAAACTAGCATTACTTGTACTATGCATTTATGCAAAGACAGAACTAGGGCAGACTAAAGGCAATTCTTCTTAACTATTTCTTGTCTCCCTATCTTTAGGCCAAGAAAACTGCTGTAGCATAGAGTATGTTGATTACTTTATTCTGTAGCAATAGCCTCATTTTCCTTTTAGTATATGGCATCTCAGCATTACAGTAATTCCACTTTGGTTCACAGTCAAATGGAAATGCAACTTAAATTGTAATGCAGAATGTCCTACTAATCTCTTGTTTCATCATTCAAATGTTATTGAATTGTCGCAATCAAAGCTTACAGGACTTGTTCTTCACCAAAGGCAAAATCATTTCTATTGGTGCCTGGATGCACAAGAGAGAAAAGGGGGAGCAGAGGACACAAGAAGATTGTTTGGGAACCTTAGCTTGAGGTATTGGTTCAAACTAAGAAATAGATATGCTCATGTTTCACAATCCTTATCCCCTTATGCTAGGCGGAGTCTCTAGTACAGGGCACTGTGGATCGATTCCTGCCTAGATGTGCACATTTCCTTCCAGAAGAAATGGAGTTCATAGGGAAGGACAGAGGCTTGAAGATAGGCTCTCAAGACCTGAGAGCCAGAAATCTGAGACCTGAAAATCACTCTCTGATCCACCGGTTCAGACATTTCTATTGATTATATAGTGCTGGTTCAAAATTTTCTGATGAAATTCTTTTTCCTTAGAACATACAGATAGGATGCCACATATATCTTACTTTACATATTTAGGGGATAAGTACTACTACTAGGTGGATGAAAAAATGAAAATGAGATATTTGCTCTAAATCTTCTGTTAGAACAGCCCTTTTAAAATGTTTTAGAGCAGTAGCCTATATTTAGGTACTCAAAATTGTTCCTTGCAGCAGGATCTCTCTCTTCACCAACAACAGAAGAAACCTAAAGGCACTTGGTTCCCCCGGCTAAAGTTAGCCTTTGTGAATACTGGACCTATATCATTCTATTATTGACATTTGACTGGAGTTCAGGTGTAAAGGTAAAACTTATAGGATGAATTTTTCATACCTTACTACTCTTGATATACCAGGAATCTTTTGCCACAGGAATCAAGGTCAGGGAAAAACAAAAACAAGAACAGAAGACGTACTTTCTAAAAAGAATAGAGTGCCATAAAGGAGCTTATTGGTTTATTATTCAAATTCTGCATGTTCAGTGCCTAGGCTTTTGAGATCCTACATATTCTCTGAGGATATATCCGCTTAAGACTGTTAGGTTTTCATGATGCAAACATGAATGACAATTTAAAAACATGCTGTGCACATTCTTTATGGAAGAATGCACTATCTTTATATTGCATGATATACATTTTCCCCCTCCACCCATGGACTGTTTTATTTAGTGTTCTGTACAAATAACAATGTAATGCTTACTTTTCCTTAGGTTCCTCATTACAGATGTAAACCTCCTCTTTTTTTTGGTGGGGGGAGGCAGAGAGGAAAAGGCTGGCAGGAGGACTGTTAACTCACTGTCTTCAAGCTTTACCATTATTATGGCTTTGTAAGTTATTAGTGTTATGGGAGATGCCATTATAGAAAAAGGACAACATGTATGATGGTAACTGTGCCATTAAGGTCTCTAGTGGAACATTAATTATTGATCTTTGTTTCAAAAACATCAGAAGAGCTGCAATGAACTGTTCACCTTACAAGCAGTCAAATGAACTATGTCATTCAGAGGTGACAAGGTTTAACTCTCCTATTATATTCAGTATACTTTGAAGGCTGCAATAGAACTGCAAGCACAGCCACTCATGACTGCAAGAAATAAGACATCTGACACAAATAATCTTTTTTAGGTGAGATGATATTTTTGAACTCATTCTCAGTTCCTAATTCTGCATTCTTCCTGCTTTTCCAAGTTGCTTTGGTTTCTGTTAACCATGCTTTTAGTGATATGGGTCTTGCAGGGGGTATAATCGCTCTTCCTAAGCGAATGACACTACAGTTAGTTCTGCTGCTCTCTTGCAGACATGAAAGAGCCTTGCAAGTAAACTCCAAGATTTACAAGCAAGTAGCCTCCACAGTAGGTGTTTTACCTCTGGTAAACACTGGTCTCCCTGCTGCGAAAAGGGCTCAGATAAGTTCATATGTGGCAGACCACTACACAAAAGCCGTTACTGGGAGAAAGCAAGGTCTCTTCCTGGGCCTTGTCACCACCAAAATTTCATTTTTTCTTGTTTCCTTCATTAATTTGAGCTACTGAAGAGTTTCAGCTCCGCTGAGAGAAATAGTAGTGTGGTGTTATAGCATATCATGTGGTGTTATGTAATTTGGTCATCCCACCAAGTCCCTGCTATTTATAAGCATCTGCCTTATTTCTAGCATTACTGACTGACACTTGATGAGATTAGAAAAAATATTGTAAGTATCTACCTACCTGTAGGTATCTTTTGATATCCTGTGACTATAGCCAGTTCTACTTACCCCTTCTTCCTCTGTCCCTGCCTTATTTCTAACAGACCTCAGACCATCTTGACTTTTACACAGAATCTTCAGTTTTGTCTTGTATTAAGCCTGTGCAAGTTTTGAGAAAGCATCTCTTCCCACTTCTGGTCATTTTTAAGTCCAGCAGACTACAGTCTGTACTTTTCACAGACACAAGAGTACAGGGTAGAAAGGTCATTTTTCAAACAACACTTTTCTTACTATAATTGCCTTTTGCCTGTATTTTTCTCCCCTTGCTGATGGCCATTAAAGGGGGATTGATTGATTGACTGCCTGATATGGTGATGCTAGTCATCTCTGGCCCTACAAATGACAGCTTGAGAATTCTGTGGTGAGCTTGAGTAGGTGAGAAATCAGTTCACAGGGCTGGCAGATTAATTCTTTTAATGTTGGCATCCTCAAACTATGCCAATGGGCTCTGTTTTGAGACAATGCTGTTACTGCAAAGTGTGAAAGGTTTTCTTAGAAACTACAACAATCCAGAGTAACCCAAGTGGCACAGTAAGCTATCTTTTTCTCTATAAGTCCTTCATACAGACTGAAGTTATTACAAGGTTGCTTTAAAATGTTTTCATGATTGTAAAGCAAAGGTTAAAGGAAAAAAAATGGATTCTGAACATAAGGTATGCTTTAGGAGAGGGGGAGCTAAAGACAGCTTTAAAATCTTTCCTCTTATGGTTTAAGACTGGAGCAATATGTATTCCACATCATACAACACAGCTGAAAGCAACCCTTGTTTCCTTCTCCCTCATCGCTGGATAATCATGGCTGTGCCCAGCCCTATGTACAGTTGTGTGGACCTATTCCTATAATGAAGCAACACAATTCTGACCTCAAGAAATTTAGAGTCTAGTTCTGATAATGTTTCAAGATGGAAACATCTGGATTAGGCTAAGACTTCATAAAGAAAATTAAATCACACATATATTAGGCTATAAGCAGATAATCCTAATTCCCCAAAACAATTTCCAGCTCAGTGTCACCTGCTAGACAAACTGCATGCATTACAAGTTTGTTTTTTTGCTTTCTTTTTCTTCTTCTTTCAGTATCATCATGACTGCTGGATAGGGACTGAGGAAATCTTTGTTCCAGAGGCTCACCAGGAGAGTAAAAATAAACACAAGCAATAAGCTCAGGAAAGATGAATAAACTTTAGCTATATATAATAACTATAGTGCAGAATAGCTTGTCTGACATACATTGAACAAGTATGGTTATCTGTAATAAACTATAAACATGAATAAACTATGAGATACCAGCTATAGATTGTGAGCTGTAAGAATCAACCATGCACTGTGGCAGAACAGATGTACTGCTTAGGTGAGACCACAGTGTTTTGCCAAAGAAAAGTAAATATGCTGAGGGTGGAGGGAGGATACAATCTAGCTATATCAAATCCTGCTTGCTGGACAATACAATAAATTTAATAAAATCTCTAGAATAAACACAGTTATGCCAGCAAATTAGTTTTTTTTTTTTCCTCAGCTTAGTCTCTGCCCTGAAAGAAGTAATATAGCTTTGTTAGTGATGTTCTCCTTCTGCCTCATATAACACACCTCCACTAAGAATCTCTGTCAAAGTGAGTAAAAATGGTACATAGTCAGCAAAACTGACATAGAGACACAGTAGGTTAAACAAGTTACTAATAACCCCTTAGAGAACATGGCAGGGGAATCGGCAGGGTGGAAGAAATACAGAACTCATTAGACATTGAAATGCAAATATACAGGACTAAGAGGGACCTGCCAGTTTCTCTAGGACTTGTCTCATATTTATTTTCATGATCTCTGATATCTTTCCCAGCAGATGTATTTGTATCATGAAGGAAGGTGAGATAAACTTCTTATTACTTTCTCAGCAAAAAAGTAGTTGATTGAAAAAAAGCAGTGTCTTCAGAATACTTTGATTCTACTGTTTTAACTCTGTGAAACTACATGACACCTTGAATGCACAGAGCTTCACTGAAGTCGTTTCAAAATTAGAGGTATTCACTCTACCACACAGAAATCTTCTGCCTATAAATTAACAATTAAATACATCTCAAGCTGAAAGCAGCCAATTGTCATTTGATGACTGCTCAGTGCACTATATAAAATTACTTTAATTCAGTGTTGGACAATACCTAAATAAAAATATGTATCTTCTCCATCTCAGTGAGTGACACATTTACCAATGGTGTCCCCTCAGACAGCAAATCCAGCAATTGGCATTTTGCCTAGTGAAACTGATGGGCATCCAGGGTGGAACAATTCAACTATATCCCTATAACTCTGTGCAGTTGGGGCCATACTGAGCCTCTCTGCCTTAATTGGAGCTCTGTGCAAATTTGAGGCTTACCCACACGGAGCACACTAAGTGGACAAGAATCATTTTTTATTTTAGGTCCAGGTTAGCACACCTGGTTCCCAGCCAAATTCCAAGGGAAACAACTACTCAAATGAGGATGATGCATTTAAAAAACAAACTGTAGAGAAGCATATTTAATTACTGGGCAGTCTGCCATACATTGAACAAATTTCCACTCTTGTGCTTGTTCCCCCTGGCTGTGCTCGGAAGCTGGGAGTTGGAATATTGAACCACTGTAACCAACAGAAAATAAGCAAATCCCGTGTTTCTAAAGCCTAGCAAAATCGCTGAGAGTTCCTTAATTTTACCAAGCTTAGAGTAAGTCACAACTAACATTTCAGTTTCTGAGCAAGTGTCCAAAACAAGGCCTGAGTAACTTTGCAGTGTAAGCTTCATCTTTAATAATAATGCTTTGCTTCTTTGCAAGAACTATAATAGCAGAAGAATATAGCAAAAAGCCTTTATTACTAGTGTATTAGTGGAACCTGAATCAGCACAAAACTAAAATAAATTTCAAAAGTACATTTTTCAAACAGCATAGAGACAATCAACAATGTCAACTTTTCTGCTTTTGCCAGGTATATTCTCCAAAACACATATGGGACAGTCATAAAAAAATGAAAGGAATATTCTAATTTGAAAGTCTTTAAAAAACATAATGATCCTCAACCCCTCCAAAATGATTAGATTTCTTATTCTACTAATATAGAATTAGTAGAACATATAATATTTCCTCCCACCTCATATTTTCTCCTAAGTAATATTTCCTAAATTTCTCATTTACTTTAAAAGCAAATTTATTCCCATTGAATCTAATATATTTTCAAACAAAAGATTTACTATCATCAAGACATATTTATTTATAGTTTTACTAGAATTTAAAAGATAAATATTACCTTTTTTTTTTTTTTTTTTTTTTCTCTCTCTCTAGCACATAGTCATTCATATGTTTCTTTAGATTTTGAATTCTGGAGCCATAGTGGCCTCTATTGTTGTCATATTAGAATAGCACATATCTAGCATCTAGCAAATCTACTCTAGTAAGTCTAAAAGTAATAAAACTACTTTTAGATATTTTTTGATCCTTTGACTGTACATGACAATAGTTCTTGTAAATCTACTTATCACCATGACTTCAAATTGCAGTCAAACTTCCAAAGACATTTCTGTGATATCTACATCCTCAGGAATCCATCTAAAGTCAGATCAGTCACAAACATGCAGTTTAACCCAACTTAAAATACACACTGTGAATCTGCTTCTAAGATTACCTCTCTCTCTCTACATTGACTATGATGGAATTCCAGGTAGTTGCTTTAAAATATACTCCTAACTTTTAGATGAATGACCTTAGGCAAGATGAATCTTACCCTAACATACTAAATCAGAGGCCACTTACAGAAAACCAACATATTAATTACGCCATAACACTGCCAAAGTGCAATTTATATCAATCAATACTTTATAGCTCAAAACCAGCTATCCCATCACAAAGAAGCTAAATATTAATGTTATCTAATTAATATCATCAATATTTTCCCCACTCTATTAGGAGAAAATTTAAATGATGCACAGAATTTGTTTATGAAATGTTAAAGTCTGATAGTAAATATTCTATTGAGACTACAATAAAACTCAACTCTCTTGTTCCCTTCTCCCTCAGAAATCGTGGAAGATCTTCCTAATTCCCACTACTACATAGAGCTTTGTGCTTAATAACATATTATATGACAACATTGTTTCCCTTCTTGATTTTTGAGCCAAAAATAATCCCCATCATTACATGCTGAACACATGAAAGTAGAATCAATAAGTCATTTTGACAAAATATTGGAAAATATACAGATATACCTTTAATATCTCATATTTACATATTTCATTCATATTCTGGAAAAAATTGGAAATGAAATAAAATAAATGAATAAGGAAGCCCTTAGTAATGTTATCTTAAGAGTAAGTATTAAGAGTAAATATTTCATTTTTGATATATTTGTTGACTGAAATTTGGAAAAGGGAAAAAGAGAAATGAAAATTATATTTGCTAATAAAATCAAGTATACTGGGCTATATTCATCAAGTCGTTGACGACTTGATGAATGTGCTTTGGTAAGATGGAGATATGACTAAGAATGGGCACAGGTCTAGCATAAATTAACGAAAATGTTCAGAGATCATTGTTCTCTTATTTCAGTGCCTTTACAGCAAATTGATATGATCCTTGCAAACTCAATTTTTGCCTATTGAATTTCCTGCACTGTAAATAGGCAATCTTATTCATCAATCTCCCAGCAGTTCCCTCTGCCAATCTCACATTTTATATGGCTACAAAATTGCTTATTTTATGTTAAATTTAGACTGTGAACCTTTCCAGTTGCTACTTTGTTGGCATCTTTTTATCAGCAGAAAATGGTAACCATCAGCCAGGAGGCAAAAAGCAACAGAAGAAACCTATAAGAGGTACTTCTCTTTAGATAGACATTTATTTCCTTTTGAGTGTAGAAAAAAATCAAAGTAGCTTCAAATGGTAAGACAAATTGGTAGTTCAAGTCAACAGAAGTACTGCTCAGTATGTATCAAGCTATATATGTGTATCATGTCTCTACCTTGCTGTCTTATTCTGAAGAACAATGATATTATGGCATTGGACAGTTCATTAGAAAAGTTTAAATTATAAAATAATTAACGTTATTAAAATAATCACTGGGATTGTCTCCTAATAGTCTACTTTTTCACTACACTTCCAAAGAAGAGCTTTTGTAGACCAGACAGAACCTAATAAGGTTATAACAAATTGAAAATGGATAGTAAATGATGGAGAAAACATGAATCTGTAAGTTGGATAGCACATCACAGAAAGGTTAATTTATAAGACCCTTCATCCCAGAAATATCTGTAGGGTATGTTGGCAAACAACAGTTTATTCTGAAGACATAGTGCTTTCTGCTCTAAAAAGTGCTGTAGTAGAGATGAGGTGGTGAACTTTTTTTTTTTTTTCACACTATGCACAGACTTTTTTTTAATAATTCAATTGAAATAGCACATTTGAAGATATGATTTAGTGGGGGAGGGTTTTTTTTCCCCAAAACTGGTCAGATTCAGAAGTTTGCTTGTGTAATTTTCATTTGAAGAGTTAAATAAACATTTTTGCTTTATAATCCATCTTCAGTTTTCTTATATTTCTGTGTTACTGAATACATAACATCTGAACAGCTCTCATTTTCCCCAGGTCTTAATAGGGAAGAGGAAGGTAGAACTAAGTTCAAATACACCTCCGTGCTTTCTGTGTTCAGAGGCTGTTGAAGGTTGCTCATCTTTCTCAGAAGCTTAGAGCAATCTTGGGGTTCTGTTTACCATTTGTAATAGCAGAATTAAGATAAGACAGATGGTAAGAGAAAGAATTAGAGATGGCAACAGCTGTTGTGAAATCTGCTTCAAGAATACAATTGTCTATATAGACTTTTTCAGAGAAAGCCAAAAAGGAAAACACATTTTTCTCTCTAGCATAGCAGCTGGTGTCGCTGCTACAGTCAATGTTACTGTACTGTTTAGAAAAACACATATTAGAAGTATTACTACTAGCATGATGGATAAGGCTATAAATACAGATTAATATAAAAGTCTCAGCCATTTTCCTACAAACACTGAAGTAATTGCATTTATGTACCTGGAAGATATGTAGCTAGAGAAATAAATTTTAACTTTTAAAATGTTGAACCCTTGACTGTTCTAATAGATAGGATGTTGCTATCCTACAATGTTGTTGGGGTAGATGAAGACTGATGACTAAATCAATGTGAGAGTGATGATCAAGCAAATCACAAATCAAAATTAGCTACATGAGACAAAACTAGATTCCCATACCACTGACCTACAGAGTGATCCAACTTTTTCTATCATCAGTATGATCCATGGGGCTGTACTAACATGTTGTCATGCTGTTAGTGGCATTTCATGCAGCTAAGCACTTCAGTATGCACAGATACAATAGAAATTACTTATACAGCCATGGAATCCTGTCAATACACCTGATCTGGCTTGTGGACCACCAGCTGGACGATACTGACTTACTCATTCCATAAATGATCTGTCCATTCCCTTACCCAAACAACAACCTAATCAGCAACAGAAAACTGAAAATTGAAGACAAAGAATTACATCCTAGGCATGACTGAGAACAGAACCAATAGGATGAGATTCAGTTGTCCAAACAGAATAGTGCCATATAAAATGTCCCATCATATTCTGCCTGGATTCTCACTGCCGTTCCAGAAGAGTGCAGGTCTTCCGTGTCATATATACTAGCACTATGCATTTGTCTCAGATACCTGAGTGTAAGTGAAACAACAACACATTGCTGTTTTCAGGGAATTGAATGCTAAATGACTTTCCCTTAATTAATCTTGAATGTTTCAGGTACTACAAGAAAATCCCTAAGGCTAGATCAGTATTAGCAAATTAAATAGGACCAGGAAGATCCTGGGTATAATGTTAAGTGGCATGGAATGATATGCTTCCATACCAGCACCTAATTCTCCTGGCATCCAAAATCAGAGTGGTCATAATTAAACTGCTTGTTGGGAATGTCCCAGAATTCTTTGGGAAAATACTAGCTGAGCCAGGTAAAAGCATTCAAGGAGCCTTCAGAGCATTTATTAGCACAGATGGTCATATTCTGGTGTCCAGGACTGATATTTCTTATGTAGGTGTTTGTTACTGACACACTTTCTAAAGGTGAGCTGGGAAGAGCTAAATATCTCTACTGGTGCTGTAGATATTACAAGTGCCTATGAAAAGGTTTTAATCTTCTACTCTTTGCTGACTAGACTGAGAAATCCAAAATCATTACTTATATAAAGAAGAGCAGCTTGACAGTCAGCAGTTCTGAGCATCAAAATACCCAACTGAAATAAACCCAAGAACAGAATTCCAGAAACTTTTTTGTTGTTTAAAAGAGCTTGAGGCACCAAACTTGAAAAGTTGGCTCCCATAATATAACAACCTATATAGACTGTTACTGAGGTGAAAAACCCTTCAGAAAAACAAACAATAAAAGAAATGAGATAGCTAATTCAGTAGATCACTTTCCCAATAAGACTTGCCAGAAAATGAGAGTTCTAAGCAATTTAAAAGTTTTAGTGTTTCTTTTTCTCTCCCCCCTTCCTTGAACCACATTAGTGAAATGGAGCTTGAAGGCAGAGCTTGACAGTACATCAAAAACACCAGCTCATAATCTGAGCAAGATGCAAATGTCCTGCCCTCAAGGAACTGCAGATTTAAGCTAATTCATATAAAGTTTGTACGCATTTGTTTTCATGCGAACATTGCTCTTAATTTAACAAATTCTCCTTTGACCTTTGTCATATCTTTCCAAGGAACTTAAAGACAAAAAATATTTCTTACCTACCTCGGGCTTCCTTATGCTGAGCTAATCACATGAGTTTTTACACTCCCCTCCTGTAGGTTGTCTAAACCAGCAGGAAATGTGGCAGTCTTGCCAGAACTTGATAGAGGTACAATTTATCTTTCTTGAGCAAATCTGACTAGACAAAGTCATACAAGTATAGAGCTTTTTCCATCTTTACTGTTAATGTCTCTCTTGATACATTTTAGAGGCTAATTGAATATTTTCATGGTTGAATCGTGGCAGAGACTCAAAGTTAATAATCTAGGAGTTTGGTCCAGTCTTTATAATCTTCTTCTATTTCCCCTTGAGGGATTTCCTGCACAAACGTTGTCATTAATGCTGAAGTGCATTAACTTGCACTCTGTAGCATGACATTTCATCTCAAACAAATTTTAAAGATTATATTTTAAATGGTATGCTGTGCAGGATCTGAATCCCTTGTGGCTGAGAAGGGCACTGGATGGGATTCTCCGCTTCTGAATTAAACTCTCTAATTACCCTCTAATCATTAATGAGGGCAACAACCCACAAGTTCCTGTTTCTCAGGTCCCTATCTTTAGGGCTCTGGATCCTGAGTAAATGGAAGTATATGCCTGCAACTTGGGTCAGGTACAGAAGTCACAGTGTGGAGAAGCATTTCAGACATACCTAGCCCGACATTTTCCTTCTTCGTAGAAACTCCTCACTGCTTAGAGCTAGGATTGAGGTCCTCTCTGATGCCAGATAATATAAGATAAGCTCCATTGTAGAGCATCATTTGCAAGTAATCTTTATTCTAAATCTGTTCTAAAGTCCCTGACTGATTAAAGCAAGAACTGTGGTGCCTTGATATCCTAAAAAGGCATTAAGCCTCAGAAAAGCGAGAAGATGATGGGTGAAGCAACACAGAAGTCCTCCAGGACTCCACAGTCCTCTCAAGGTCTGAAGGCTTACAAACCAGGCAAGAAAATCTTATTTTATTTAGCAGGTTTTATGAACCAACACTTCTGAAGACATTATTTCTGTAGTTGGCCTTAGGCTGAAGTCAGAAGGATGTCAGAACTGGAAGTAGGGAGTACCATGTAATAGCTGCAAGTGAGATGAAGGGGAAAGGTTTTCTTCAGAAACAACTATACTCTGCTTCTAAAAAGGTTTCAAATGACTGAAACTCTTATCACTATCAGACCAAGAATGTCTCTAGGGCATCCCATTTTTCCTAAGATCACTGACACAACACCAACAATGGCAGCATAGCAGACTTGAAGAAAATTCTCCCTAAACATAATATACTACTGTTTTCAGGCTGTTTTATCTTTATCCTCCATCTAGATATTCATACAACATAGATGTAAGTTTTAAATATAATTTTAGTCTTTTTTAAAGACAGTAAATGTTCCCCAGCAGATAATTTAATTCTGCAGCATAATTTATTAGAGAAAAGGATGCTAAAATAAAGTTTAATCTCTTCTTCTGTTCATTAAAGTTGCTTGGTTTGGCTAATTTAATTGTTTTTAACTGCAGCTTAAATGACCATAACGAAAAAATGTCAATATTCGATACAGGATTTAGACTATTTTGCAATAGAACTTTGAACACTAACATCAGCTGATTAATCTTTTTAACAGTCACCAACTGCCGTGTACATTACATCATGTGACATCCATTCATGGTAGTTATTGCCAAAACTTTTACAGAGCTACTTGTTAAAAACAAACTGAACATACAATTTTAATTTTTCATTTAATGTTTAGTTCTCTACTGAACATAAGGGAAAAAGTGATTTTATTCAAATAACAAAGGTGGCAATTTCCAGATGGAAGTCATCCCTTTCCAGACATGCTTCTTTGTACATTATATTTGACTTAAAAGGAGCACTTACAGGTTTCGTGATCTCTGGGTCCTTGGAGTTTCCCCAGGTCAAACTTTTGAGACTTTGACTCACGATTCCAGGAAGTTCAAACAGAAGTGATACTGAAGTGATAAATGCCTGGAATGACCTCTGCTCCTGAGGAGCCCTTCCAAAGCTATGAGAGTACTATTCATCTCACAGCCAACAGGATTTAAATGCTTCACTCATTAGCACATACTTAAACTGGTAATTCTTAAAAATGAGTATCTCAGTCAGTGATCTGAGGTACTGGGACACAGAACTCTGTCATTCATTTCTGCTACAGGGACAGAAGTCTTTGGTAGAAAGACAAAGTGGACAGTTCTGGGTAATAACAGCTACACTGGTGCAGCTAGATTAGATTGCAGCTCCAGGCAGAGCACTTTGTGTGCTCCAGGCAGAGCACACAAAGTTTTAGAACAGCAGGTTCCCCCAGACTACCAGAAACCACTACCATGGACCTTCTGAAGCATCATCAGCAATGGTAGATAGAAGCCTTAGAAACAGAATTCCTCCTCTCCCCCAGCAAAAAGGAATAATGCATGATTACCTCTTTCTTTAATCCTGACACGCATCCTTCATACTATTCCTTATTTTGCAGTGTCAGCTAATTTTTAAGACACTTTGATACTCGCTTGTTAAACTGTAGAGAGATTTTCTCCATGCTTAATACACTTCTCTTCCCAAGCACATTCCCCTTCAACCATAGACATTCATCACCCAGCTTTCTCCCAAGTCCTGCTATTTCTCCTCATGCCACATGGCAGATCTACAACCCTTAATCTGCAGAGTCATCGCAAGCATAAGCCTCAGAACATTTTTTTACATTTGATGGTCATGTCTTATCTTTGTAGGCCATTGCTCAGAATTACACAACTTATGGGAAGACCTCTCTACTGATTTAAGAGACTTTCACTATCTTTCACATAATTGGGAACTCTGTAGGAAAATCCTAAATTCTGTTTCATTAAATAGAAGGGTCTCAAGTAATACTTTTTTCTACCGTAATTTTGGACTGGAGGAAAAGGGCACAAAAACACAGATTTATCAATACAAAAATGTTGGAAGTAGAAATAGAGTGCTGTATGACATTTTTATTTATTAGAAAGTCTTAAGAGCTCAAACATAAAATGTAAAGTTTTCTCAGAACAAAAGATTTTGGTAAATTTGCTTGGTTATGATGCATGGAGGAAAGTATGATTGTAGCTTAGTTACATCTGTTGGTCTTAAACATCACCTAGCCCATGTTTATTCTAATCCAGTCATTATAGAACTATGGGGTATGATCAATACATCTGACTAGTCTATGTCTGTTTTGAGGAATTAGATAAACTCTGCACTTGGGGAACCTTGGAGCAGAGAACTGGAAGAACATTAATCTATTAACCTCTCTCATCCCAGTCTAGGCAGTAATTGACTCACAGATGCAATTCCTTACAGTATCTCCTGCATTTTTATCTTTATTTGACTATTTCTTAATATTTATTTTTAGTATCCTATATTTTAACAAAACAATACTGAGTAGTATATATATTTAATCTCACTTTATACTGCACCAAGGAAGTTCATTATGCCTCTTCCTTATCTTTCAGAAGAATATTACATATTTATGCAGCATTATTCCTTCTCTGTGCAGCTCTAAATAAATCAAGGTTGTCAACATGCTATTCATTACAGCAAAACTTTGCATAACAAAGAGTGTATAGAAACATTGCAACAGAAAGCCAATATGCTGGGACTCCCAAGAATTAAAATACAGATGTTACCACTTCATTCTCATGTTCCCAGAGCATCAAAACAGTGACTGTGGCTCATGGGATAATCCTAAAGCCACTCTCTCTATCCACAGCTGAAGCCCCAAATTACCATAATCCAATCGTTGTTATCAAATCAAAGAAACATTTTGCAACAGGTGTATTCTGCCCTATCAGTAAAGTAAATTATGGCTCCAGTTATTTATCTATGATGCTTATTACTTTGCTGTATTAAATAAAGCAATAAATTATAATATTATTCATACTGTCCATAAATTGTAACTGTTTTCAAATAAAGAAGCAGAAGTATATGTGCCACAAACAATACAGTTAACAATCAAAAGCAAAACTTTTGCCCACTAATTTCCTTGCTACTACTTTTAAATTAACATGTAGTGACTTTAATCTTAGTACAGATATTTACAAAAGTAAAATATATTCTAGATTTGAGGACCTGCAATTTTAAGTGGACACTTCACTAGTGGATACAGGGACAAAACTAAAATAATAATCTCATCATTTTCAAAATGATCTGAAAAGAGATTACTGTGCCGTTCCACACCAAATCCAATTACAGTCTGACAAACTAGGGTGCACAGTTTCAAAATTAAAAACAAAACCCTCAAACACTCCTGGGTAAACCAGTTAGTGTATTGCCTCAAAACAGTGTATAACTGAGAGAAACCACTAGAGGGCAAAATTTCCCTTGTAAAAAAGCACGAATGAGCTAGGCATCTTTATATGAAGAAGAAAAGTAATAAAGGGGGAAAAAATTCACAAAGTAGCCATTTTATTTTTTTAACTCCAAACCAGAATATAAATATATTAATATATTATATATCATGGATCTGATGTCTAAAAATTTCCATTGCCAAAAAAGAAATGACATCATCAAGATAGTAGACACTGCTAACGAGAGGGAAGGGAAGGGAAAGGGAAGCCTTCAGGACTGTGTTAGTGGTAATTCAGCAATACTAAATACAAGACTATGCACTTAGGGACTAATAACCAAAAATAATTGCATGGGAACTTGTAAGAATAAACTGGAAACAAAAAAATAAAGATGGAAACAAAAGGATCTGACTATACTTGTTGATTACTGGTTAAGTAATGCAGCACAGATGCGATGCAACTATGTAAAAGGCAACTGCATTCATATTTAGCAATATATTATTGCTGAAATAAAGAACAAAAAAGGTATGAGAGACTGGCACATCATCATCAAGAATATATTGACTGTCAAGCTTAAATCAGATTAATTAAAAAGGAGGAGAAGTAGGGAAGGGCCTTTAAGATGATAAGGACAATGAAAAGCTTGTCTCAGGAGAAATGACTAGAAGAGCTTTGCTTTTTTAAAATCTGTCAATATGAGGGCTGAGATGCAATTTGACTTTTCTCTCCAAAATACTTTGGGGAGATAAACACTAAGGAGGGAGAAGAGCAATTTAAAGTAAGGAGCAGTGTTGGCACAGATCCAACTATGAATGAACTGTCAAAGGAAAATTAGCAGAAGCTCCCAACCAGCCTTCCAATGGGAAATAAGCAGAAGGGAAGTGAAAAACAAACACAATTTTTGAGATGGCCTTTGATATTCATGTGAAAATGACTATATGATGCCTGCACAAGCAAACATCTGGATTCTGTAGAGACTCAATAGACCCTTCTAGTCTTCTTGTTTTGTGCCAGGGTTTGAGAACAAGTTTATAGTCATAAATAGAAGCATAAAGAAATTCTCGTCAAAGAAATATGCTACAACTTAGGCATAAATGCATACTTTGAGCATGGAGTCTCTGCCACTATCTGAACAGCTGATAATATCTATATCAGTAAACTGAGGAAATTTAGGCACTTTATTATGTTAAGTAGCAACCAAGTGATGCATAAGTTTTTTTTTTTTTTAACTCACTGGTCTATCAAGGGCTCTAGCTGACAGTGAACTACGCTCATGCACAGTAAACTACACAGCTCCAACACACCTTAAATTTTCTGCTTCCACTTGTCAAGTTAACTCATTTCAACTGCTTTGCTGTTTCACTAGTGAAGCTAAATAGAGCTCCCTAGGTTGAGTCTGTGCTGTGCATATACCCTAGATGTCTTGCCTATAATCAAAAATAAATCTGTACGTTATTCCAGTCAGGTTCTTATACTACACTTATCACTTCGGTACTCAGGCTGAAGGAGACAGAACTATACCTTGGAGTATGGCAGAGAAGACTTGGCTATAAATAAAAACAATTCCATAAACACAATCAAAATATTTCATGTTAAGAAAAAAATTGAATAATATCTACTGAGGATTTTTGAATAGTAATAAACAGGAATATAGAAGAATGAAAAAGGAGTATTAAGTGATTTTGGATGTGACAGATCTAGATAAGACTGAGCAGGAGGAACAAAGCAGTAAGAGATTTAAGAAACTGTTTCAAAGAAAATTCCTATGTTGACATTGCCAGCTCAATAGTGTAAAAGAAACCAGAGGTGATGAATTTGGAAAAGAAAAGAAAAAAAAAAGAGAGAGGTAATGGTTTTTCATTAATAGGATATATCAGCACATATTAACATATAATGGGAGGGGGAAGTGATGGAACAACTGCAGTAAGGAAATAATTGAATTCAGTGGTTTATAGATTAACAAAAGCAGCAACAAAATATCTTGAATTTTATATTATTTTAATGAGAGCTGAGATATACAGAACTTTGTGCACTAGCATAACAGATAAAATTTAATACATAAGCATTTAAATTCAGTCATTGATACAATCAGTTATATGTTACAAATATGGTCTTTTTCAATTAATCTGCACTTTGGAGCAGTGCTTGTTTTACCTTATTAGCAGTGTAAAGAAAAGTTTCCTGATGAATACCAAGTGAATAGTGTTTATTGAGTTGTTGCTTTACATTGGGTATGAAGTGGAATACAGCCACACTGGAAATAAAACGAAAAGAGCTTTGTAAGACCTGTGAGTGCTAAGAGAAGAAGAGGATTTTTTTTCCTGTACGAAAGTTAGCAATAAGTTTAATCTGAAATGCTGGATTCATATTCTTGGGGATGGCCAGATCCAGAAGACAGAGTAGGATCTCCCTCCGCTGTGCTGTAAAAGGCCAGTTTTCACTTTCCAACTACAGAAACAAAAATTAAGCCTGATGATTACTTCCCACTGCTTTCTGTTCCTCAACATAACCTTGGTGTCCATATGAAGTTTTTATTTGCCAGAGGGAAATGGGTGAACATCCTTCTCTGCTCCCACATAAATTCTTCCTTTCAGAAGGTGAGGCAGATGATTTCTGTATCAAACTGTCATCCTTACAAGATGATGACATATAGTCATGTGATCGCAGTCTTGTTCCTGGGCTTTACAGATAACTTCCCATTAGCAGAACTGTCATAACAAATATCTCCTCTATTGCCAAGGAAAGTAAAATGTGTCAGCAAGTAGCCATGAAAGCAGGTTAAGACAAAACTTGTAGCACGTACTCTTGAACTGAATTTTTAACACAATTTATATTTTATAAAGATCAGAATTTTCATTTACTTTTTATAATTCATCCAGTTCTTCACGCTAGAGATCTTAGGAGAATATCTTGCCTGAAAATGGTTCTATATTTATTTTCTAGGATTTCATCACTGAGCTACTGTTCCATGTTTTAAGGAAATATTTCACGCAAAAGAACCATTCCAGGCCTACTGAAAACAAATCTGTAATTATCTGTGACACAAGTGTCATTGTTTTCTAGACTCTTGATATAAGAAAAGTTAAATTGTTAATGACCTTCACAAGATCTGGGCAGGAGATTGGAAGTCATTCCTTTAAAATCCATAATCCCTGCACAGTCAAATATTTTTGTAATGCTCTGGTAACAATATTAAATTTAATCACTGTCAAAATTACAACTATGTCTAGCTGGAAATATACATATATTCAGAAATCATCTGAATCTCTCTGCTTCTCAGTTTCTGTTATTCTTTACTGGTTTCAATTGATTCAGCTGCTTCCTTTTCCCCACACTTTGTCTGCTTACCCTCTCCACCCACTCCATTACTAAAGAATCATTTCTTTGTGGAATTATTTTCCACCTTTCACATTGATCTTGTTTGCTTTATCTCAAGTTTGCAGGTTCCATTAGCAGCTGGAATGATCTAGTTCAACATAATAAGCCAGTCTAGGTAGGCTCTTTGCATTATAGCATCATAAAACTCTGCAAGAAGTAAGTGAAAAAGTAAGTGAACTCATTTGTGGCAGTGTTACATTTCATAGGCTATAGCAAAACAGTCCTTGTTTTTGTTTTGGAAAATTAAGTGGCTGATAGATCAAATAGAATTAATTTTTATTACCATTGAATAGCCTTATAAGGTTAATATATATGAAAGATTTAAATCAGGGTGTTTTAAAAAGGCTAAAATGTCAAGTTTACTAGTTAAGGTTATTACTGCTTTTTTTAGAAACTAATTAGACAGTTTATTCCTTTCGTCTTTATTCTGTGCAACAGTCTTTCTCATCTTTCTATCACCCAAAAGCTAGTGGAGAGGGATAAGTCTTGAATAACTTTGACTGGACCTTGCTACTGTGAACATAAAATCAATGCTTGCAGCAGAAGCAGCAGAAGAGCCAAAAGTAGCAGGGAAGCAGAACTTATACCCTGAGCAGCTTTAAAACTTAATTTTATAAAGCTTTAGTAGAAATTTCTGCAGCAGGCCTGGGATTAACTGAGACTTCTTGCTCTTGAATTTGAATGTTAAAATGGTGCCATAAGAATGTATATGAGCTAAGTGGCTGAACTCCACCAGAACCATTAGACCATAGAACAAAAGGGAAAGAAACAGGTCCTGCCCTATCAAGAGAATCCCTAAAGTCCAAGGAATTAGTCATGAAGGAAAGTGATGGCCTGTTCGACAAACATAAGCTTTCACTGAATGATCAGCTACAGTAATGCCTCTTTCTTAATCTAATGATCTACCTGTGCAGAAGAAACTTCACAGAATCACAGAATCAGTAAGGTTGGAAGGGACAGCTGGAGATCATCTAGTCCAACCTCCCTGCTCAGCAGGGTCATCTACAGCATGTGAGACAGGGTTGCATCCAGGTGGGCCTTGAATCTCTCCAGAGAAGGAGACTCCACAACCGCTCTGGGCAACCTGTGCCAGTGCTCTGTCACTCTCACAGGGAAGAAATTCCCCCTCATGGTCAGGCGGAACTTCCTGTGGTTCAGTTTCTGCCCATTGCCTCTTGTCCTGTCACACGGGGCAGCTGAAAAGAGTTTGTCCCCATCCCCTTGACACCCTCCCTTCAGGTACTTCTACACATTGATAAGATCCCCCCTCAGGCTTCTCTTCCCCAGGCTGAAGAGGCCCAGCTCTCGCAGTCGTTTCTCACAGGGCAGATGCTCCAGCCCTCTGATCATCCTCGTAGCCCTATGCTGGACTCTCTCCAGTAGCTCCATATCTTCCCTGTCCTGAGGAGCACAGAACTGGACACAGGACTCGAGATGAGGCCTCCCCAGGGCTGAGTAGAGGGGCAGGATCACCTCCCTCCACCTGCTGGCAACACTCTTCCTGATGCACCCCACGATACCATTGGCCTTCCTGGCCACAAGGGCACATTGCTGGCTCATGGTCAACTTGTCATCCACCAGCACTCCCAGGTCCTTCTCTGCAGAGCTGCTCTCCAGAAGGTCAGTCCCCAGCTTGTACTGATGCCTAGGATTATATTTGCCTACGTGAACTTGCTCAAATTCAAAGAAAGACTATTTTCTGAACTCATTTTTCTTTTCAGGCTTCTCTCCACCTCATTCCTTTTGAATTCCAGCTGAATTTGCAGGTAAACATTCTGCACTGGGGGATGGTTACATGCACCATTTCAGTTGCTTCTGGATTTCACTTCCTAAGAGATCACTGCTACCAATACAGAAAAAATACCCAGTTTCTTGGAACTCCCTCACTGTGATCCATCACCACCTGTAAAACGGAAACAAGAGCCTAATAGACTTCCATATAGTTTAAGCCCTCATGAATTCTAACTGGGAAGGATTATTAAAAAAATATATGGAAAAAGAGACACGAGGTCTACAGAAACAGTAGATGGGAAACAAAAATTTTAAATTTCTTGCATAAACAATGAAACTGCTGATGCTTATCTGAATCCAGTCTCCAAATGTGAATGTTTACCTTTCTATCAGAATGTATCTTTTACCCTTCCAACCTACTCCAGACAGATGAGAAAGAACAGTACTTGCCCAGTTTTAAGCCATGTTCAGCTCATTTTATTTAAATATTTTCTACTAACAACTTTGAGCTATGCTCTGAAGGTCATCTGATCCAACCCCTATTTAGAGGTCTCTTCCAACCTGATTTATTCCATGATTCTGGAATAATCTCTTGTTTTTGAAGGGGGGAAGAGCTCTTGCGAAGCAAGAACTACTAAACCTGATGATCTCAAATTCAATAATCTGACTAATCATGATCTACAAATCTCGAGGACACATACCTGAAATCATTTACGTGTTGCAACAGACTTCCAAGGCACTCCTAGGACAAGGAAAATAAGTGGCAAGAGCAGAAAGGGAGGTTGTTGCTGAAGTTCACTTTGAAAGTAAACTTCAATTACAGGCAAGCTCTTAGTTTGAGGGCATTTAATTTGACAAAAAACAAGCAGTAATTTTTTTTGACATCTAAATGCCAAGCATCATATTTCCAGCAGTTCAAAGCACTTACTTGCACGGTTTTCACCCCCTCCCCTGCTTCCAGCTGGCAGTCCCACAGCAGCAAAGTTAACAACAACTGGCATAAAGCGGATAGCTGCAGGCAAGGAGATTGGAAGAGGCATGCATATTTTGCCTTGACTGAAGCCTATGCTGGCTGGTAACTTCACAGTTTCCATTTAAGCTGGCTTTTCTTAGGATGTGTTGGTTTATATTGGAAATCAGACCCCTGAATTTTAAGTAAATTACACAATATAAACATTTTTAATTATTCTTCCTGCTCCTGCCCTTTTTGACTAACTGTATCAGAAACAGTGTTTTTTGTCAGCATTATGCTTTTTGTCAGCATTATGCTTTATAATCAAATTCATACTTCAGAAAAGAAATCTACATATTCTAAAGTGATCATTGTATTTGTCTAAACTAAATCATTTTTTTTTTCATTTTACATACAGAGCAGAAAGTTTATGGTCTTATTAAAACTCCAGGAACAGCTCTATTGCTGTCAACTGTAATTTTCTGTGTAGCAGACAATTCTTCCATAGCCCAGAAGAACATCCAGCTATGGATTTTACCTTAAATTCCCTTTCTAAATTTTAGCTTATTGTATCTCTCACCATATCCACCAGCTTACTTGAGGATTCTTCACCTTCCTGGCATTTAGATTTCTTGATTACTATCTCAAGTTACACAGAGTGTTTTAATGCTCTATCTTGCCCCTCTCTTTATAAACAGAAGGAAATATGGTTTGGTAGCTTCCACTCCAATGAATCACTTTAAGCTCCAATATAAGTATTATTTTCTTTCAGTTTGCTTTGGTAAGGAATACTGTCTTAGTATGGAGATTCTCAAAAATCAAGTGTCCAACTAGAAGTTATTCAGCTGTATATATTAAATGGAATTTTACCTCACTGCTCTAAATGACAGTCATTTATCCTGTTACTCTTCATATATTAGACAATTTAAGATCAACTATAATGCTGATTTCATTAAATATTACAGGTGCTTTAGTGAAATTCCACATTCTCTTCATGAATAAATTATGTTTCTACAAGCCCCTTTAATTTATGGTTGCTCATTACAGAAGGCATATGTTAAAGATCTCAGGATTTTTTCACTTGAATTTTTGCCTATTGCTCTCCATTATTATGTTCTTCAAAATATTAATGATAAAGAGGAAATAGGGACAAGTAACAACTGAGATGACTTTGAAAGCTACCATAATTCCTCACTTACCAAGCTCCCATAAGGTATTAAGTACATTCAAGGGTATTACAGTCCCTGTATGCAGACTCATACTTTCTCTAAGATCTGAGACATCATATACATGTCCTGTTAATTCATTTCACATTTTGTTTCCCCTTATTTTCCATTTCCTTCCTTTTGAATCAGTGTCCTCAAAAATATGTCTGTTCAATTCCAGGAGTGTATTCCTCATTAGTTCGACTGGCACAGGTCCTCTTGGGTTGGAAGCAGAATTATTGATTCTGCTTCTTTCTGCTGACTGAAAGTGTCACTGCTTCTGTCTCTCTGACATAGCAAGCAAGACACATTGACCATTTGTGCTCCTTTTTGCCTGAAACAATTCATATGAACAAAATACAAATACGTACAAAGAAGATCTAAAGAGTTAAAAATTCTTTGTCAAAGAACAAAATAATATCAAAAAGAACATTTAAAATACACATTTTGCCTTATTCACTATGTCAAACTACAAATGCATTCTTGCACAAGGCATGCTGACATCTTCAATACTAACTGGATGTCTCCATGTCCAGACTGCCATTCAACTTCGGTATATTTGAAATAGTTTCCTTGAATCCAACTAAGACACGTCTACACTGAAAATTATAGTCTGATCTCTCAACCAAATTAGTGTCTATACATGTACAAATTTAGTGCCTTAGTGTCTTTAGAAGACCATTCTTAGAACTTTAGAACAGCCATTTCTCTCCAAGAGGTCAACAGTCTCCTATTTGGCTAAGTCCTTACACATCATTCATTCCTTACACATCATTCAGTTCTCTCTCTTTTTCCTCAGTTTCTCTTTGTGTCTCTTTATCTATATACCTCCCATTCTCTTTATATATGTTTGTTTACTTATCTTTTTCTAAACGGTCAAGTCATTACAATCAGAAAATTGACATTTAGGCTAAAACTGCTTACACTCGCTAACTTACAGCATTTGGAATAGCTGTATTGTAATTCAGTATAACAGCCCAATATTTATAGTTTAGTGCTGTAGGTAAGTCCATAAATTTCTGAATTAAGTTTGAAACAATTTGACCTACATTTTAAATTGAGTTTCTACTGAATATTCTCCTTAGAATAGGAACAGGTAAGCTACACTAGTAAGTGTGAGCAGAACACTATATAAGACAAAGCTGTACTATTAGTGTCATCATATTCTTAGACCATCAGAGCTACAAGGAAAAAGTAGTTTCTTTTATTAAACTAGCTGATACAGATATAATAAGACAGTAAGATATAACTAAAAGGAAGATACCTAAAAATCAGTCTTGCAAATAATTTTGCTTGATATGCAAGTAATTCTCTACTTAAGAAAGTTTATTTTCAGATAATAAAAAACACTAGAAAAAGTAACTAAAGATTATAAATTGTATTTTTTATATTAAATTGCCAGTCCTGCTTGGGAAAAGCTACCAAGTTTCAAAGGCTCTATAATTCATGCTGTAATTTTATATTTTATGTTTTTTTTCCTACTAAAGATCAAAATGAATTTGGGATGGCAGACACGGAGCACTGCACATCGAAAAGATGTGAGGTCTTTAGACAGAGCATTACAAGTTCTTATCAGCATCACCATATGCTATAATACAGAATGCAAATAAACCTGTCAACACACATAATTCTTGTTTTCTGATGAAAGAATACCTTATAGAGAAACCACACATATTTGTTTCTTTTAACATTATGACCCTGTTTAAGGGTAGACTAACACAATTAATCTGCTAGAGAAAATAACAAACCAAATAGCAATGCATCTGAAGTAGAGACTTAATTTGCTCATGGACTATTTAAAGTAAGTCAATTTTCTGTATGTAATTGCAGTGTCAAAGCCTTATGAAAATAATTCTGTCCTAACATATAAATAGCTTCAGTAATAAGATATTAAAGAAATCGAAATCTTTAGCTTTGCAGACTTCCATTGCTTTTTTTTTTTTTTTTTTTTTTTTTTATGTGATTTAGGAGGGAAAATGTTTGAGAGTTTTCAGTAATAAGGCTATCATCAGTCCAACAAAAAATCTTCCAACAGGAAGAAATCCTGTTATTTCTGGTACATGACAAATGAGTACAGTCCCCAAATTGCATATGACTTGTCTCTGGGCGGGGGGGGGGATCTTTGTATAAAAAAAGAAAAATGTTGGGTTTTTTTTAGCTAGGTAAATGTATGAGTCATGATTGGCAAACTCTATTGCTACATATAATCAGAATTTTACATAAGACAAAGCTGCAATGTTATTGTCCTTGCATCTCAATGATCTGAGAATATATGGTAGATATCTTCTATTAAGACAGCTTATATAAGTGTAAAAGATTTAGCTAAATAAAAGATACTTAGAAATTTGTTTTGTAAATATTTTTATTTGAGGGGTAAACAATATCGGAAGATAGATATCTATGGTGGTCACAGCTTAAGACTGATATACAACTAGTCCTGTAGCCCAGCAAATACAGTATTGCCATTGCTAGACAGCTGTTGTAGTAATTTTGCAAGGCTTCACGGTTGAGGCTTGTTGGTCTTGCTCTGTTTGAAATTGTCTTGGCCTCCTGGGGCTGTCTTTTAGCTTGTTAAGTTGTGCCAGCAATATTTCTAATGACTAGGTGGATGCTGCCTAATTTGCTTAGTTTTTCCTTACATATATATCTATATATGTGTGTATAATTGTGTGGTATAACCATAATTTTCACTTAGAAAGCAGTAACAAGTAGTTATCCCATGTAAAATGAAATAATTATGACTTGTATAACAATGCAGTGTGGGGGAACAGGCACAGGGTGATAGCAGAGGTCTTCAAAATCAGGACACAGGATGCAGCACAGAAGTACAGGCATGATCATAAGAACGAGGGTCCTGGGAAACATTAGAGACCTCAAGGCTATACACAGCTCTTCATGGTCAGTCAAAGAAACACGAAGTTTGGAGCTGGGCAAAAAAAAGTTTTAGGGGTAACACAAATAACTGAGAATGAATAACTCACATACGTAAAATAAATTATATAGTAAATTGGGATGTAATGTAAAGTTGCAGACCAGTGAAGAATAATGTGTAAAAGCATGTTAGAAAACACATTAAAAAGCCAAAGTGGATACTACAAGTGGCAAAACAACAATAACAAAATGCATTACACACTTCTAGGCAAAGAGGAGGAAATTCCATCATCATCATCACATCCCTTCCTGCGGTGACCTCAGGCTCCCTCTGATCACTCATTGCAACTCCCCTCTCACTTAGAGGCACAGTGAACTGAATATGACACCAGAGAAAAAGAGGTAGATATCAGGAACTTTTGGTATAGCAATTTTTAACCAAATAACTAATAAAAGTTATTTTGTATTAGTTTGGACTGTAAATGGTAGTATCATTGAAAATGAACTATCATAACTATTCATTTTGTTTTAGTTAGACTTCAGGATTAACAAGGCTAACAAATTCTTTGCCCCACATGTAAGGTGTTTTCCTCTTTTTGCCATAGTCAGATTTGGGGTGTAAAATTAGGATAGGTATTTTAAATATCAGGATTTAATTTTAAATGCTGCACAGTGCTATAATGTGGAAAACAATATAGAATGCCTCCCCCTTAAAAAAAAAAAAAAAAAAAAAAAAGTCCAGGCATGCGGACAGCCAAGTAGATTTGTTTTTCTAGTCCTCACAGTCAATAGTCATCTAACACCAACTCTTTATAGCTTCATTTCCTAAATTAATTTGGAGAAGTATAGTTACTTCTATAGATATAAAAATATATATATATATATATTTATTTAAATTCCCCTAAGAGGACATTTACACATTCAATAAGAAACAGCTCTTTGCCTGGCATTTACACACTCCAGGAACAGGCAAAATGTTTAAACTATGTATATGCATGTGTGCATGTAACAAGACTGAGAATGGGCAACATGACAAGGACTCTTTGAATTGACAAGATTACATTCAAAGAGATACTGTGTTTGGTAATAAAGCTTTAAATTATTATAGAATCATAGAATCATAGAACCAGTGAAGTTGGAAGGGACCTCTGGAGATCATCTAGTCCAACCTCCCTGCTCAGCAGGGTCACCTACAGCACGTGAGACAGGGTTGCATCCAGGTGGGCCTTGAAGATCTCCATAGAAGGAGACTCCACAACCTCTCTGGGCAACCTGTGCCAGGGCTCCGTCACTCTCACAGGGAAGAAATTCCCCCTCACGGTCAGGCAGAACTTCCTGTGCTTCAATTTCTGCCCATTGCCTCTTGTCCTGTCACATGGGACAACTGAAAAGAGTTTGTCTCTGTCCCCTTGACACCCTCCCTTCAGATACTTGTACACATTGAGAAGATCCCCTCTCAGGCTTCTCTTCCGCAGGCTGAAGCGGCCCAGCTCTTGCAACCGTTCCTCATAGGGCAGGTGCTCCAGTCCTCTGATCATCTTTGTAACCCTATGCTACGAAGTCTAGTACCTCCATGTCTCTCTTGTCCTGGGGAGCCCAGAACTGGACACAGTACTTAACCACAGATTGATTAAGCAGGATTTCCCCTTGGTGAATCCATCCTGGCTACTCTTGATCACCTCCTTTTCCTTCACCTGTCTGGAGATGACATCCAGAATGAGCTGTTCCATCACCTTTCTGGGGATGGAGGTGAGGCTGACAGGCCTATAGTTGCCTGGGTCTTCCTTCTTGCCCTTCTTGAAGACTGCAGTGACACTGGCTTTCTTCCAGTCCTCAGGCACCTCTCCAGTTCTCCATGACTTTTCGAAGATGATGGAGAGCGGCCTGAGAACAACATCCGCCAGCTCCCTCAGTACCCGTGGGTGCATCCCATCTGGGCCCATGTGTTTGTGGATGTCCAGCCTGCCCAGAAGGTCTCTAATCCTATCCTCTTCAACCACAGGAAAGTCTTCCCTTCTCCAGACTTTCTGCCTCACGTCCAGGCTGCAGGATTCCTGGCGGCTGCCCTTAGCAGTGAAGACTGAAGCAAAGAAGGCATTCAGTAATTCTGCCTTCTCTGTACCCCTTGTCACCAGGGCCCCCGCCCCATTCAGTAGTGGGCCCACATTTTCCTGAGTCCTCCTCTTGCTGCTGATGTGTTTGATGAAGCCCTTCCTGTTGTCCTTAACATCCCTTGCAAGACTCAATTCCAGCTCAGCCTTAGCCTTCTTCGCCACATCTCTACATACTCTGACTGCATTCCTGTAATTCTCCCAAGTAGCCTGTCCCCTCTTCCACATTCTGTGTACTTTCTTCTTCTGTCTGAATTTGGCCAAGAGCTCCTTGCTCAGCCATGAAGGTCTCCTACCCCTTTTGCTGCATTTCTTACTACGTACATAGGGACGCACCGCTCTTGAGCTTGGAGGAAGTGATGTTTGAATACTAGCCAGCTCTCCTGGACCCCCCTTCCTTCTAGGGCCTTAACCCATGAGATTCTTCCAATTAGGTCCCTGAAGAGCCCAAAGTCCGCTCTCCTGAAGTCCAGGGTTCCAGTCCTGCTTGTTGCCTTACTTCTTTCCTCCAGGATCCTGAACTCCACCATCTCGTGGTCACTGCAGCCAAGGCTGCCCCCAACCTTCACATCTCTAACCAGTCCCTCTCTGTTGGTAGGACAAGATCCAGCAGGACACCCTTCCACTTAGGCTCCTTCACCATTTGTGACAAGAAGTTATCATTGATGCATTGCAGGAGCCTCCTGGATTGTTTGTGTCTTGCTGTGTAGTCCCTCCAGCAGATATCAGGGTGGTTGAAGTCCCCCATGAGAATCAGGGCCTGTGAATCATGTCTGAATGCACACCGCTTGCAAAAAAATCATTTGGCCTATATTTCCCTTCCTCAATGACAGAATAAAAGACAGGTACAGTAGTCTAAGGGGAAACTAATATATACCTACTTTCTGCTACTTGTTCTCCTTAAATGCACCATAGCCTTTGGAGCTCATTGTATTGACATGTTTTCTGCCTTAAATAACTTTATTTAAGTTATATTTGTTACATTTGATCTTTACGGACTTGATTTATTTTTTCTAAGGTATCAATACCAGGAAAATGTCAATCATACTAGCTGTATATAGGGGACAAACTAGCAATCTCCAGCACATGGTTTGCAGGCAAATGTTGCTCATTGTTACAGGAACATAAGAAGTTAAACTTAAGGCCATTTGCACTGTCATCAAGGCTAAAACAGAGCAACAAATGATGATGCCTGCAGGGTGTTACCACTTATGGAAGTAGTTCAATGGCAATCTGCCTGCACCATCTCAGTATCAGATTTACTACAATTAGTTACTTTGAGGTCCTCTGCTCTTAATTTCTTATTGATTACTCACAATTCTTTAGAGTGGGAACCTCAAAGTTTAATTGGAATCAATGCTGACAAATGGTATATGGTGCCAAACCCTTACTGTTGACTTCAGCTGGTTACAATTAAAACTGGAAGTGTACATCTCAGCCTGAAAGGTTACCTCATCAGTGTTGCTATTCTGTTTCAAAGCTACATTCAAGTCCTTTATTGTTCCACCTGATGTTTGGTATTTCAAGATCCTCCAAACCACACCAATTCAAAATGTTTTATTTATTTGCTTTTTAATACACAAGTCTTCTCATATAGTTGAGATTTCGTTTGCACCCTCCTATCTGAAAAGTACATTATCCAATGTTTCACAAGGGCTTTTTAATTTTAATATCAAAGCAAATTAGCATTTATTTTCAACATCCAGCAAAAGCAATGGGCTTCATCTAACCAGAGGAAATAGGTGTCTGTCATGCATGTCTGTATTATCTTTCAGTTTATGAAAGGTTAATATTAAAATGCACAGACTTCTCTGTTATTTAAGCTGCAGAGTATCCAATTACAAATAGAAGATTATTAGACTAGATACATCCAGGCACATCACTAAAGGCAAATACATTTTTAGTCAGGTGTGCATTGAAGCAATTATATTCTAATTATATATCCTGCGACATTTTGTTCATACTTAATTTAACACATGATGTAATCTATTACAGAGGAAATGGGTTTTTGGAATTTTAGTGCTGTGTTATTAGGCAGTAAGAAGTACTTTTGGAGTAGATCTATACCTAATTTTAAGATTAGTTTACACTCAACTAGGAAAAAAAGACAACTCTTGAAAGGTCAATTGGGTGAATATTAGTTTAAGTCTGGAAGCAAAATAATGCCCATTAAAAATCACACAGCAAGATGATGTCAGAACTTGAAAATCTAACTCCTTTTTAATTAGACTAGATTATATAGTTTAAGAGTTTAAGCTTCATCTGATATATGGCTCCCTGTAAAATAATACAAATGTAACAAACTTAATTGATACAGAACACAAAGCTAACACACAGCAGTGCTTTAGTTTAATAAACACAACAAACAGTTCACTTATATTGATTCTACTGAGATTTTCCTTTTAGTTACACTTATTCAAAAGGTAAATATAACAACATTTTGGTTGATCTACTTTACTGCTTTGAATTATTCAAGAAAGTTATTAGTAAGGCAGACAGATTTGGTCTATTTGTTCTTGTTATAAGTAACCAAGTACATATTCTTTTCCCCTTCCCTCACCTCAATTTTTTAACTGACTTTATTAAGATTTCAATATTTTATCTTTGTTACTTTTTAAAAGTCCTTTAAATCAAATAACTGGAGAAAAAGAGAGTGACATGGAGGACAAAAAAAATATTCTGTGACACAAAGGGGTCACAGAACATCTGATATAGTTCAGGTTATATGCATTAGTCAAAAGGAAGATAGGATCTTCACAGTGTAATATCTCACAGGAAGAAACTGTAGGTTTATAATATTGTTTCATAGGGCAAAATACATCAGAACACTATAGCTACTGCTAAAATGTCAGTAGTAATATCTTCTTTCTTGCTTATTTTTAAAAAGAAAATTTACAAAAGTAGGACATTCTAGTTTTCATTTAAGGTGACTATTTTAGATATAGTAGAAACATAGATGCTCATGTCTTTTACTGACTTATGCATTGAAAGAACCTTCCAAATTAACAGTACATATGCTTAAGTCCCTGAATTATCCTTTTTAGGATAGTTGAGCAAAGCTTTGCACAGCACTGTGCTGAAAAGCTGCTGCAGAAATTGGAATTTTTACTTCCATGTTTTGACTACTCATTTGTTTGGATAAAGTTTATTAACATTTCACCTTATGAAATTACTCTCTACTCTTCTCTTTACCTTCTTCTGAGGCCCATGCAAAACTACTTGTTTTGAAGGCCCCATTTCCATGCTAAGGAATAAGAAGCCAAAATAAAAGGGAAAGTCTATGTTCTCCATTTCACCTCAGTCACTTAGTAGGCAGAGGAAGAGTATGCTGATTTATTCCACGTGTCTGTGTTATGTTCACGAGTTGAGCTTCCTTCTGTTTTGACAGCTATTCAACAGAGTAACTATGTTTTCCTATATACATACACACCACCTACATGTAGAAGTTCAGAATTCCAAAACTCCTTTATGTCATACTAAAGTGACAAAAAAAGCTAACAAAATACAAAGTTTTTTTCAGTGTAGGCGTTTAAATTACCAGCTAATGTAATATTCGTTAATTAAAATTTGTGATATAGCTAAGTTAATTCTCTTCTGTAAATCTTTTTAGACACAGATTATTAACCTAATTGCTAATGTCATTTCTAATAAAGGAATTTTCTCTTCCTGAGTAATTTTCAGTTTCAAATGACATTTATATGTTAAATTTTGGAGGTTGGTATTTTGGGATCTACTGCATATATCAAGACATGTTAGCATAACTAGTCAATTAAGTATGGAGCCAGAAGTTTAGAAATTGATTTCTAACCACTTCTTTCTAGAAAAGGCTATACAGAGTAACAGGAGTTTATGGGAGTTATTTTAAAACCTTATGGAACTGAATACAAAGTCACATACTTGCAGTAGTCTTTGAATTAATACAATTCTGTAGAAAAAATAATCACATTAAACACAGTAGAGCTTCTTCCATCTCCTGAAAGATACGCAGAATCTTGAATACGTTGCCGGGCCCACTAAGGAAGATAAGAATCATGATGTCCGGTCTTGTAACACTTAATTTTTTAAGCACTTTTTTAGATTTTTAAGAATCCCTGTCACTGCATCAGGAATCCAAAGGACTGAGCTAGACATGTATGCCCAGATTCAGATGGCCTAAATTCCACACAAGATTTTATTCTCACTGTTTCTTTTTATGACTTACGAGTTATAATACCAACTCACAGAAAACACTAGGCTCCAGAAGCAGCTTGAACTTGGCCTGTCCAAATCTGGATTTCAGATTCTCTAAAGAATGCTAGAGAAAGATTAGAAACTTGTGATCAGCAGTAGCAGCCCACATGCTCAGCAGCATTCACGTTAAGATGTGAAAGCCCACTTCAGTTTACTGGAGAGAAGTGAAAATACTTTCTCAGAACTCCCTTTCATTCGAGCACCCAAAATCTGTTGCAACTATCACAATGAGGTTCTAATTCAAGAATGGTAATGATAACTCAATATTTTTAATACTCTAAATTTCTGATATGTAAGGAAAAAAATGTCTGAAGTACCTTCATGATTTATTAATAGCATCGCTTACACGGACTTAGCATTTGCTTATCTTTTTGCAACGTAGTGAGACATAAGGAAAGATAGGTGCTATGCTACATTATAGCAAATATATTTTTCTATGATAATGCACAGTTTATAATTCTCAAACTTGAAACAATATTCAGCAACATTCAGTGTTGTTTATATTGAGATATACCCAAGTATTGCCTTTACCACTCAGAAGAAAAAATATATGAAGAGCAAAACCTACTATCAACGTTCTGATACCTTGACAAGACTACTATTGGTTTTTGAGTTAAATTAAATAAAAAGGAAAAAAAAAAGGAAAAAAAAATAGTCAATACCTGCACAGCCTGCAGTAAAGACAGAAGAATCCCAAGTGGGAAAATTCATAGTGAAACATCTAGACCAATTAACACTTTCCTAATGGTGCAATGGGTGTCTTGCTGACAAACTCCTTAAGTGAGTGGGAGGAAAAAATCTTCCAGGAAATCTTCCATGGCCACATTTAGATTTTTTTTTTTTTTAATATAAAGAGAAAGTGGCTGTAAGATAGCGACTTTCAAGACTTGTGCCTGTCTAGATAGAGGGTTTAGATAGGACAGATAAAGAGTATTTTGAAAAGGTAAAATACTTTTTAAAAGTATTTAAAAAAAAAAAAAAAAAAAAAAGACAGTAAGATTTTAATTCATATATGCTCTTGAATGAAAAAATATCTTGTCCTAGAGAATCCTATGGATTTGGCCAGGCATTTACAGTACTGCAAAGAATATTAGATCCTGCTAGGAAAAAACATCAACATGCTCAGTCTTCTGAAAAGTGGAGAATTTTAGGCATGTAAATTAAGCTAGAGCTGCAAGTCAAAATTGAAACACCTATACTTTTCAAACAACCGTGTAGGCACTGACAAAATTGTACTTTTGAACATAACAAACTTTGGACGCTAACTGGGAAATTAAAAATTATTATCACTATCAAAGTCATTTTAAAGCTGTCCATAAAGCAGCTAGCCATCATGAGGTAGACATCAATCCTTCTGGCACTATGCAGTGTTTAATTTAACTCTTCTGAATTCTGTCACATTCAGAGCTTTAATGGTCATGGTTTGTATGACAACAGCTGCATTTACTTTTGCCAGTCAGTCAATATTGCAGCTTTAGAATTAGCTACCTGTTAACCTCATATTATTTTGGAAAAGTCTCTCACCAGGCTTTCCTAAGGTCCTTCTGCACTAGCTTCTCTCTTGTATCACAGAGTTAAATTGCTTTTCAACTTTGCCTTAATAGACAATTTAAGGTGATAAATTGGTTATCCCTGATGTCTGTAACAGTTGTAGGAGTCAGACAGATTCATTTGCAGCCAGTAATATCATCCAACAAAATAAACAGAACATCTAGCAATATTCATTATATATTACTTCATAGTACAACTGAGATTCTTAATATGAATTATTAAAATATTCCATTTCTGTTTTTTTTTATTCCAGAGAACAACTCAGAACATTAAATCAATTTTTGTTGACCACATCAGAAAACGGTGACAATCCTCAAATATCAATACAATTAGATTAACTTTCCAAAAATATTTCAAGGATTTCAAACAGAACACTTAGGACTCATAAATAAAATGTGATACTTTGATCAGTAATAGTGGTATTACTGAAATTTCATCACACATTTTGTAGATGGCCAGGCATATTAACTCTTACTTAATATGAGTACAATATTAACACAATAATGTAGCACAATTATGATAGAAGATATTAACGAGTCCAGGAAACCAGGGGTCCAGGATACCTAAGTTCTTTATTATATATAAAAAACACTTGCTTAATAATAGTCTGCAAAAAAAATCTGCATTTAGGTAGGCATTTCCTACCTAATCAGCCATTTAGCCACTGCATAATGATCCCAGGATGTCATAAGTGTTTATTTTTATGCTTTTCTGTAATTTGCTCACTAAATGTTGATTATAAGGAAACATGGATCTCCTGTTGAATGCATTCCTTTAAACCCATCCATATGCTTCCTTATTGATGATACCATCTTGTTAGTTATCCGGACTTTTATTATTTTTATTGTTTGAACAGCAATGGCTTTAAAAGTCCATTACCTCTAGTTTTAGACCTTAAAAAACAAGCAAACAGACAGGAGAAAGTGGTTACAGAGGAGAAGAAACACATGGATGGAAGAATGAAAAGGATAATTGACTGCAGTGTGAATGGGTTTAATAATTTAAGAATGTGTGTTTTATTTCACAAATGTGAAAGATAACTTGGGAAAGTTAAATTGAGGGACTTCAGGCATCAGATATTCACAAAAGAACAGCTTCTTAAATGGATTATCTAGATTGCCACCAATGAACAAAATTAGACTCCTCCAGATTTTGTTCCATCCAGAATGATTTCTCTCAATTCCTGGAGAAGAAGGGATGTATGTGAATTTGAATGCTAAGCTCCTTAGTCATGAAATGCAAACCAACATGCGTGCAGAGAGAGAAGGAATGGATCAACACAGACAACTAATGGGGAGAGATGACTACCTCAATAAGCAGGGCACATGTATCTTTGGCAACAAGCTGGCCACCTTGGTAAGAAGGGCTTTAAAATAGGAAAGATGGGGAAGGGGAGAGTTATAGAGACAGGGTAGTCAGCAAAACATGACTGAAGCTGGGATGCCTCCAGCAGGTGCACACGGCCAGGGAAGTGCACGTGGGACATGGCTGAGAGGGGATCTTTTTCAGTGTTATACAAATATCTTAAGGGAGGGAATCAAGACGATGGGGGCAGACTCCCTTCAGTGGTGCCCAGCAACAGGACAAGAGGCAACAGGCACAAACTGGAACGCAGGCAGTTCCATCGAGATATGAGGAAAGCTTCTTTACTGTGAGAGTCACACAGCACTGAAACAGGTTAACTAGAGAAGTTGAGGAGTCTCATTCTCTGGACATACTGAAATCCTGCCTGGACACGATCCTGTACATTATGCTCTAGACGACCCTGCTTGATCAGGGGGTTGGACTAGATGATCTCCAGAGGTCCCATCCAATCTCAACCATTCGGTGATTCTGTGTAACAGGAAGTTTAACATCACCACTTGCAAACTGGAGATTGTTTATTTAAGAGGGAAAGCAGGTACCATAGCAAACTGCATTTCTTGTAGCCGAACAAGAAATTTGGCTGTACTCTAACAAGAGCTGTTCCTAACACTCTGACTAATACCATATCTTTGTATATCTGTATTCACTAATCATCTTTTGTTTTAACTGTAAATTGTAGGTTGTTTTTAAAATATATTTGCCCAAGAACAGAGCTCCTGGACACCATGGAAATTCACTTACATTCTCCTTGTTTTCACAATACTTTGAAATCCTCCAAGTTATTTCTACACAAGAAACGAGAACAGCGTGATTATACATACAGCCAACTAGGAACAACAGATAACATGCTACCAGTGACACACGGAAGATAAGGCCTAGCTGGATAATTTTGAACTTGCTATAGTAATTTAAAATGTAATGGCATGAAGCATGTTGATAGGAATCATCAACAAACGCTGAAGATAAACATAAAGAAACATTTTATGCTAATGATACCCTAAATTTATTTTATTCAGCAGAAAGACTGATGCCTTAACTCATTCTTCCATGATTACATCCTTCATTAGCAGAGTTTCACCTGCCATGACTAATTTATGCAGATAAAATTTTCACAAGTTTCCCATGTATTATAAATATATTGCATTGTAACTATCAATAAACAGCTGTTGACCATATGAAAATCAGATTAATATTCTATTTAAAGGCAAAGAGATTTTAGAAACCATTTTAGCCAACAAGCCTGTGGTAATAAATAGCATTACATATTAAGAAATTCATTCAACAACCAAAAAACATCATCTTTTTTTTAAAAAAAGGAGACTAGTAATGCCTATGGGATACTTCTTAGTACATATATACACATATAGCTGTATACAGATAACTTGATTACGCCATGGCCTTGATCTACTGAGATCATACACAATGTAATGTATAAATGACCCTCATTCTCACTACCTGAACGGTCACTACTGAATCAACATAGATTTCAATGTCCTTTCTTCAAAAGCAAGGAACTATGAAAAGTAAACATATCCTTCAGCTCAGAAGTGAAATATAAACTTGTCTCTATTTCCAGGTAGAGTCAAAGTGGTATTACTTTTCTTGTGGCTTCCACAGAAAACACTTTTATTAATTTCATCACTGCATCTACTTCAATGACATTATTATTGTTCATTATTGCAAGTGCTTTTCAAAAACAGCTAATCTCAGGGTTTACAGTTTGGTACACATAAGACAGTTCTGCAGACTACAGTGGTATTCACATCTATATCCAGCTTTCAGTGAACATACAACTTTGTGGTGCCGTGCAGAGCTGGGTCCCACCTGCATGTCTGAGCAGGTGATGTGCCAGCCTGTGCGGTGCTGGGGCACCTGCGAGGTAGATCCCAACAGCTCCCATGCACAGTGAACAACAGTCAGTCCAGGGAAGAAAGGCTTAAGGAGTCTATGAAAAGAATTAGAAAATGGGAAAATGGGGTCCCTAGTTGCAATTGGCAACCAAGAAACGCAGGGAGGTGGGGGGAGAGACTGTGAAGTTAAATTATAGGGCAAATGAAGACATATGTTTGCATAAAAAGCTAAAAGGAAATAAGGACAAAGAACTAGGGAGACGGGAGAGAAACAAAAATGACTAAGCAAGGAGCCTGGGACAAGAAATCTGCATGACAGATAAAGCACGGTGGCTAAACAGGTAATAGCCAGACGTATACACAATAGAGTACACTGGAAGAAAAGCAGAAATTTAGCAAGGAAATATTTAAGATTGCCTGTATATTTTTTCAGCTCCAATGACTTACTGCATTGTGAGTACACTCAGTTTACTGTTGCCTGAGTGTTGTCCCATCTACTCAATCGTGGACTCCAAGGGAAAACATTTACTTTTCTGGGATTCAGAACCTCTATGCACGAGTGGTATCTGAAATAGAAAGTCTACTGTCTGACAAAGAAGGGAAGTCAAATAGTTTAGAAATGAAATTCTGCCCACTGTCAAAAATTGCCAAAGCTGCACAGTTGTCCCAGGATACTCTCTAGGGAGAAATAATGTTTATATCAAAAAAGATAAATAAGCTACCAGTACACTGACTTGCAGCATATTGTGGAATCCAAACACACGACCTCAAAGAGGGTCCCTATATCCTTTCAAAGGTGGTCTCTTCAGTGTCAACTCTCCTATGCTTTTATTTACACATTTAAAAACCGCTTGAGTTATTTAGAAAAAGCTAAGACTCTGAGATTTACCTTTTTTTCTTTTTAACATCTAGTTCATGCCCTCACATTGCATCGCATGGTGTCATCAGAAATAGGCTGAAACTGGAAAAACATAAGGGTGAAAAGTAAAGCAGCTTCTTTCAGCTCAGCACTAAACTGCCAGAAGACACTTGTTCAGAGGTTATTTTTTTCAGAATTTGAAACAGACTTAAGGCGACTGTTGTGGTTCAGGCTTAATCACATTCCAGGGCAACACCAGTCTGACACTCCTAGTTAGGAGGATATTACTGTGCAGCAAACAGTCAGAAAACCACAGATAGTCAAAAATCTGAAGAAAACAGAACTTTGTCCAGGAATACCTTCTATGCGCCCCATGAGAGTATTAACGTAGACTCTTTACAAAGTGCTACCACAAAAGGTATATCTAAAAGGGATTAGATAGCAAACACAGCAAGTTTCTTGCTAAGAAAGGGAAAATTCAGCTAGTGAGCTACTCAGTCCACAGAGGAAGGCTATCAATGTGAAACTTGGAGGCAAAAGAAGCCATAAAGGTAGTAGCAGTCCATAACATCTCAGCTCTCATGATGAGCAAAGAAATTAGAGGTACAAAACAACATTCACAGAATCTGAACTTAAGGATAAAATTCACTTTTTAACTAGGTAGACAGGTAGTTTTTGTAGTGGTGGTTTTTTTTGGAGTGGGAGGGGATGTTTGTTTGTTTTTCTCTAGTTCTTGCTGTCCCTTTTCAAAAAAAAAATCCTTCGTTTCATTTCTGGTGGCATTAAAAATAAAATTTAGGGACAAAACTTTACTTGATATAGAAAACAATCTGAGTTTTCTTAGCATAAGACATTTTTAGCATTTCAAAGACGAAATGAAAAGCACAGAGACATTGCATAATGATTTCATCTGTTTCATCTGGTAGAAGTTGCATCACTAAATTGTTCTTAGTTTTTGTGATGTTGACTTTAACTGTTTCTAACACTAATGAAGCATATTCTTGAAAGAAAAAAAGAAAATAGAAATGTAATATATAATTTGGGAGATGAAAAATAGAAACAATGCAACTAAACAAGAAGATTAAGCCTATATTAGAGCCTATTGAGAGTTTATTCTCTTAACTGTATCATATACATTTATTGCAACAAACAGACAAGTTCTTTCAGTAAGGATACAAAAATAAAAAAGAGTAAACTGCTGAGCTGTTCATATTTAGGATTTAGTTTAAAATAGGAGTCCACTGACAGACTTTCTTTTTTTTTAACAGCATACAAGTTAATACACCACAGCTATAGAAATCTTGAACTTAAATTTTAACCCAAGATATTTAATAGTTTCCCTCTTTTACTACACAGTTAAAATATAGGAAGTAGCTAACTTCAAGATTTCTAGTCTGTAAAACAATCTTACTATCTCCTACTAAAATACTATTCAAGATATTCGTCATTCTTAAGTGCTACAACCTAAATCAGGCAATGTAATATTATCAGTCACTCTAAATATCCATCACTCGCAAGTCTGTAATGCAGAAGTTCTATCTCATGTTTATGACAGCTGTCACATATGTATAGAGCTTTATAAAATGTTACTCTTCCCACTTCCAATTACTAATCTTCACACACTTAAAGACTGACAAAAGAGCCATACACATTGCAAATTTAATCCTGGGACAAAGCTTCTAATTTGAAATAAAGCATTTGTATCCTGCACACTGTGATTTAAGCAATAAAGGATATAAGCTGCTTACAAACATGAAGGAATTGATACAGGAAAGTCAACCTGCTAATATATTACATACAGTTTTCAGGATGCAGAATGCAGAAAGGAAGTATAATATTCAAATAGACAAGAAAGGATTTAATAGCAACATTAGTTGAATCAGATGTGTTGTATATTTAAAGAAAGAAGAACTTATCACCATAAAGCTATTCAGATCTGGAAAAATAACCTATCCCTCTTCCTGTTATTCACCAAGCCCCTCAGGTAACTCCAGTGTTCAGCAATATAGTCTATATGCATATTGTGATAGAGCAACGTTTATGGAATATTAGGAACAGCAGTTTTAAGGTTACTGTATCTTTAAATTGCTTTCTGAGAACATAAAACTGAACATACTATATCTGCACGATATAACATCTTTTTAAGAAACATTTAAAAAAACAACAAAAAAAGAAACATCATTTTAAGAAACACTGGACTCTTGCTGCTAACTGCAAAAATAAGAACTCTATGAAGTTCACAGTGTGAAGTTGTGTGAAGTTTCCTTCTCTGTATTTGAAAACCAAGCCTGGCGTCTGAGGCAAATCGTACACCTAGCTGAGTAAGCTAGTTGCTCAGCCCTCTGAGGAGCGTTCTGGGGGAGCTTTCAGATTTGTCCTCTCTCATTGGCAAAGTGTCTCCAAAAACGTGTCCCGTGAGCCTCAAGACGGCTCCCAGAGGTTGAAGACAACTCAGCGGAGGGACCTCGAGGGAACTGAAAGACCTTGTTTCTCCCCACCGTCTCCAAACCCCCTATGGCTCCCCACAAGCATGATTCTCCCGAGGGTTAATGAGAAGAAGCAGAGCACAGCACAGCACAGCAAAGCTCAAAGGCCTAAACAGGCCAAAACCGAGCCTGACAGAGATATTTGTATCAGTCAAGGTCAAATTGATAATACACCAAGCATACGAAATCAGTCTACTTTTGAATTTTACAATGTCTTCTAACCTTTAGTGTATCCCTGTACCCATGCAGCTTTACGATGGGACAAATTATCACTAAATTTCCTTTACCTGTAAAAAATAGCAGATTTTTTTTTTAAGTATAGAAATATTTAGTATTAGGTAGTTTTATTTAGAAATTCATCTAAATTAAAATTATCCTTAAAACTGTGGTTAAATTAGAAGTATTAGAAATAGGATTTTAAGTGTAGCAGTTTAAACTTTGATATATTAAAAATAATTTCAATAGACAGTATGATAATCAATAATAATTTATTAATTAATCTGTTTCATAGTTTAGGAGATTAATTTATAGGTATCCAATGGCAATGTAATTTTGAATTTCCCTTTTGGAATCTCCATACTCAGTTATTGGTAAAAAAAAAATAGTGATTAAACTACTTTCATAACTAATTATTCTTAAAATATCAGTTGGCAGTTCCAGCCACGTTAATTAAAACAAACAGTAAACAGCTGTTTTTCCACTGTCACTACCTGCTTCTTGTAACTGAAGCCTTTTTATTTTTTTATCTTGATGGAAATTAAAATGTGCTTTTGCTAGTTTTGTCCAATTATTTATTGTCCTGTTCAACAAAAAAATCCTTTACATTTCAGATAGCTTCAAAGGCAAATGAGGGTGTATGCAAGATGCAGAAAAATAATATCACTGCAAAACAAAAACAATTATTTGCTCCAGTGGATCAACTCAGCTTATTAAATGCCAAAGTAATAATCTACAGGATGTATGTTTACATAAAAAACATCCCCAGATGTTGATGGTAATTTTTTATTTTGGTGATGCATTAAAAAAAAAAAAGAAAAGAAAGAAAGAAAAGAAAAACAAACAAACAAACAAAAAAAACCATCCATCCTAGCCAAGAAATAATATGGACAGAATCTGACTATTTATTAAGGGGAAATCACAAAGGAAATTTAACATTCCACTGTTAACCCTCTAAAATAAAACTTTTCTGCTGCCTAGCTTGCTGCCTAGCTTTATAAAGCAAGTTTTCACTCTAATTTCCTCAGGGAATTCACTGTGTTAATAGAATGAGGGGAGAGAAGTAAAATTCTTATGATCCTTACAGGCTTTGAAAAGCTCCCTTAGGGAAAGGTATGATGTATCTTGAATAAACTTTGTGAATTTTAATGAGAGGGGTTAAAGCATTTAAGTAATATTTCATTGGAGGGAAAAAAAATGTTGCTAAATTCCACCCTACTTTAAACAGTAGCTGAGAGTTGTTTTTCCATTTTTAAAATAGTCTCCTGGGATTTAAGTTATTGTATAGTTATATTGCTCAAAGAACTTCAGATGAGATGCCTATGAGTTTTTCTTCTACTTGAGAAATTGCCTTTGCTCTTCAAGACTATTTTGCTTTCTGGTATTGTAAACTATACAGTCCAGAAGTTAGTTAGTTAGTTAGTTAGTTTCTCCTCTCCTCTCCTCCCCTCTCCTCCCCTCTCCTCTCCTCCCCTCTCCCCTCCCCTCCCCTCCTCTCCTCTCCCTCTCCCCTCCCCTCCCCTCCTCTCCTCCCCTCTCCTCTCCTCCCCTCTCCCCTCCCCTCCCCTCCCCTCCTCTCCTCTCCCCTCCCCTCCCTCTCCCTCTCCCCTCCCCTGCTCTCCCTCTCCTCTCCTCTCCTCTCCCTCTCCTCTCCCTCTCCCTCTCCTCTCCTCTCCTCTCCTCTCCTCTCCTCTCCTCTCCTCTCCTCTCCCTCTCCTCTCCTCTCCTCTCCTCTCTTTTTTTTTGAGGGGGGTAGAGAGAAAGAGACTAGGGAAAAGGGCTTTTAAGGTAGGAAAAATACTTTCACAAACAGATAGAATAAGGAGGGAGGCAGACAGAGAGAGTCCAAAAGAACTCAGCTGATATTTTGGATGTGTCTATCACATCCTGGGTTCTCAGGAAAATATATGCTGTCAGATGTCATGCTGTGAGAGTTCATTTAAAACATCACAGATAAGATTTCTACTACAGTGACGCCTTTTTCTTGAAGACTCGGACAACATGGAGTGGAGGCTGGGGGGAGCCCTGTCCCCTGAAAGTAATTTTTGCTGGTGATGAATAAACCTTTATGCGTACAGAACGTACTATTCAGGAAGAAAGCATTCATATCAGGAATTACTTTAGGAAAAAAATACATTATATAGCTAGTGCATACACAGCATTGAACTCCATTTTCCCTCTATGCTATGACCAATGGCTCCCATGGTATACTTCACTCCCAGCATATGTATAATATGTATAACAGAGGGGGAAGAAAAAAAACAAAACCACTGAATGTTATTACTATTTACTACCAACCAGAACTGTATTTGGAGCAAGGCAGGATTCATACACTCAGGAGTTCAGGGCAATTTTATGCATCTAAACAAATCTAAGTGATTTATTTCCTTTCCCACCAAGTTTTACTTCCCAGACTCCCTTTGGCTGCATCTGTGCTGTCCTGGAAGGAGCAGTAGAAAGCATCTTGGGGTCAAGCAATATAGTCTGTTTTTGAAACATCAATGGTCTTATTTTGGCAATCAATCATACATATCTAAATGATAAACAAATGGCTAGTATATTAGGTGACATCTATATTACATATTTGAACTAGGTATGACTCTAGGTTGTACCTAATTTGCTCAGCCTCCACAATGTTAAATAGCCTAGGTCTCAAAACTTTACACTACCTCACATCCTAAGCACTTCAGCCCACCACATCCAACTCTGATCTATGAACAGGATAGCATTTAAAAGCTAGTTTAGAAAGCCACTTTGCAGCTTAAAACTAGTAGAATGGAGAATCATTTGTGCCAGCTGGGATCAGACTGAGGCAGGAAGCAGCAGCATCGCTTCCCAGCTGAGATCTAACCTCAGCTGCAAAATCAGGTCTCATTTGTTTTCCTCCCCAAAGGGAGGCAAGCACAAGGTGTGGTTGAAGTGTGCTGTTCATTCCCACCTCTCCACTGAGGTCAAAGCCCAGGTGTAGTGGCACCAGTTCCCAGGAGGAGTGGCAGGTTCCAGAAAGAGCAAAAGGGAATGGGCCTCCTTTCCTGCCTCCTAGACGAGATTAAATCTCCGTGGCTCAGCCTCTTTGTTTAAATCACAAATTTGAAGGGATGATACTTTTCACACTGGGAAGTACGAGTCAGTAGAAAGCAGCATATTTGCCTGTTATCTCCCAGCTCAGACCTCTGCTTGGTCAATATGCATACTCCCAGCATTCAAACACAGGTAAAATACATAGTCCAGCCAAAATTTAATTTTTAATGAGATTTAATAGGCTAAACTGAAGGCAAGAAAAAGTGAAGGAGAGAAGAAATGAACTGTTATAGTAGAATCCTAAGAAAAAGAATTACCATGACTAATTTGTAATTTGGATCCTTGAACAGTTTTCTACTATTCTCTGTAATACTTGAAGTACATATGCGTTTGCAGATGTACACACACATACAAATGTGCACACAGGTATTTGGTTATTCCAAGAAGCTTAGTAATACTGAGAAACCTCGCCACTACTTATGCTTTTACTCATGATGAAATTACTGTTCAGATATTGGGGACAGCTCAGAATTTGAGCTCAGCAACCTGGATGTGGTCTGTTTTCTTAGCCACACTAGGGTATTTTAAACAAACAGGCTTCCAATTATTACAGGAAACACTGATTCCAACCTTTTGTTCAGGATGGCTTTCAAATTTTAATACCTTGCATAATATATGGAAGTATTTTGGTCGGGACTATATAAAAAATATGAAATATGTGGATCAGTCTCAGCTAAAAATCCCATATGTCTTTCTGTTCTCCTTCTCCTCAAAAGATTGATAGACAGCCTGCAGTTTGGTAAAACAATATTCAGCCACGACAATAGAATGTTGCAGCAAGAAAAGGTGTATGATTACAGGACTCACCTTTTTTTTTTTTTTTTTTTTTTTTTTTTTTAATTTCAGGATTATTATGCATTCTCTAAAGAATTGCCATTTTCTGGAAGTTTTCTGGAGAAGTCAAGTATTAAAATAAGCCAAAATTTTACAATGAACAAAGGCCTAGACTTTCTAGTATTATGAACAACCTTACCCTACCCTCCTTCAACTTTTTCATTTTTTTTTTATTTTTCCTCTCCCTCTTCCCTGTGTAAATGAATATGACAGAGCTTTATTTGTTGTACATAATATTTGTGTCATAAGCCTGAGAGGCAAGTCACAACTTATAATCTTTCATCTGGCTTCTGGAAGGTCTGAACGTTCATCAGTAGCCAAGGTTAATAGTTACAGTTTAAGCATTCACCTCCGATAATGCAAGCATACTTTGTGTGTGTGTGTGTGTGTGTGTGTGTGAATTAAATAAATAAATAAATAAATAAATAAATTTCTCTAGTACTATCATAGCAGACAACATATACGGACATTGAGAAGTGCCTCTGAATTCCACCATCATTCCACAGCTTCTGGCAGTAATATGAGGTGTACAGTGCAATAAACTCCTAATGCACCTAAATAATTTGCAATGGGTAAAGAAAAAGGGTATAAGATTGTGGTCCAATGAATAGTTCACTGACCCAGAAACAGGAGACTTTTGATTGTATTTCTAGCTTCACTGTAAATCTACTTTATCGTAAAAGACATGTCACTTTAATGTGTTATGACTCAGTTTTCCCATATGGGCAATAAACATGACACTTTACAAATAACTTTCATAGTTGTAGTTGAAAACAGCTGCATTAGACTTTCTGCAGGAACAGAATGTTGATCTTCACTAAGAAGCAGGGTCATTTAACTGTCTAAATATAAGCCTAGGAAGCAAGCATTATCTACGCAGATAGGAAGATTTTATTTCAACTATATTTTTGAGAGTATATTTTTGTACCTTACGCTAACAAATATAAAATAATAAACTAACAAAACTTTTTGGTTTCCCATTTTTGGGAAGGCATATTTGGTACATAATAGCATTATGGCTTTGGAACAAGTGAAGCAAGTAAATCCTATGTTTTTAACTTGTATCAAATGACGTTAAACAGGGCTTTGGCAGTTATTCACTAAACTTAATGTCATTACTAACTTTACAATAATCCTAGTGAAATACATATGTGATTCAGCAGGGTTTCTCTATACTGGAACCAATAGTTCAATTAAACACAAAAATATATGTACAGCAGAGTTTAACTTCCCAAATTAAATGTTTGTATTTTTTTTTCAAAAATCAAATCCCTTGGAATGCATTTGTGATCACTTTGTTGTTCTCATTTCCAATGGTAATTTGTTTGTAAACAGCTTTTTTTTTGTCCTCTATAAATATTTAGAAAAATTATAGCAATTGCATTAGCAACTGACATTTTACCCTTTAAAAGCTTTAAAGAGGCTTTTAACGTACACTTTTTAACATTTATTAATGAAGCATAATTTACAGTAAGTGCATGTCAACTGCAAAGCACGACAGCAATTATTTTCCAAGGATTTGTGGATCGTTTAATTTATATTTTGTATTAGAACACAGGCACTGACATATTTTTTAATGCTTGAAAAGATACTTAAGGAATTCAAGACACTTTCTTTTATTCCACTACAAGAAGAAGTATCACGGAGGTCACCTGATGATGTCTGCCATCTTGCAGGAAGCAATTTTTTAATGATAAGCACAGCAAGAATGAAATATTCTATACAGATCCTGAACAATATTCAACACACTGCAGCAAAGATGACAGTGTCTTTGACGGAAGGTTCCAAATTTATTCTACATATAGATTTCAAAACAACATTTCAAAATTCTGTAGTATTTATATACACGCACAGAAGCAAGCATATGATAAAAGTGTATTTGTTGATGCCTATAGCTGGTGTGATAACTTAAGCCTGGACATGTAATGGGTGAATGACCATAATGTATACAAAATCTATAACAGAGTGAAAGGTAGGAATAGTTTAACGGCCTAACACACGAAAGCTTTGACTTAATGGACAAGAAATAAAATCTATCTATCTTACTGATTTCTCAGTTAGTCTGGTTTCTCACAGTGAATGCATCATTATTAAAATAACTTCATGTGGATGAAACTGCTGATTTTTTTTTTCCTCATCTAATTTACCTCACAGAGTTCTCTCCTCACTGACAACGCACTGCACCTTGGACCATTAAGGCAATCAAGAAACTCCATTACCGGAGTCAGGGTAAGAGATGATGTCTCTCACACACAGTGAAATGCCTAATGTTTCAATTTGCTGTTATTGGTAGAGAAGATTAATAAACGTTATCACACAAAGCTGTAACTTCCACCCTAAAGATTTTTTTATACGCATAGATCACATAGATAGGCTGAAATGCCTGCAACTTTTTCAGAAAGCAAGCACAGCAAAAGCAATATGAAACTCTAATGCCCAGATTTCATTAGAATACAAGTTTACCTTTCAAATGGAGAAAGCATGGCTCTCCTGGTTAAAATGGGCCAAGAAGATATTTGAAAACAAAGCTATCCAGCCCTACCTGGATAAGTCTTCCATGAGGAACCTCTTAGGTCTTTGCAGATGTTAAACTCTAGCCACCTCCCATGCCTTCAGAAAACTTCTTTCCCAAATGTTGGAGACCTAGTTATGTCCTCTTCTCATCAATTTAATATTCTCCATCTCTGTTCCAAAATCACCACTTCTGTCATTTCTATCCAAACAACCTTTTCCAGCATTCTTCCAGGTAAGTAGGGTCAACCATTCTCAGTGAATTTGCATGCAATCTTTGAGTAGCTACCAAGCTGATCTTCTCTGTACTATTCTCTCTCCCTCTCTCTCTCTCTCTCTCTGTATGTATATATATATATATATACACACATATATTTAAGTATGTGCTACTCTGCTTAACCTGAGTGATAATATCAGCTGCTTGGCTTAACTCTCAGTCTGCAGGAGAGCTGCAGTTTTTTAGGAAAGGGACTCAGCCATCCCAAGACTTGGCTCTCACTTAAATAAACAGTATGTGTGGGTGGAAAAAGCAGTGACTGCTGATTACTCTCAATATGCTTACACTGTAAATCCATATCCATATCCATACACATACACAAAGTTTTTACAAACTATGATAGGTATTATTTGACTGATTAAACATAGCTTATAATTTCACTATAGTGATGTTTAAACTTTCATTTTGAAAACCTTCAGAGCTAGTCCTTGTAACTCTAGAGGGCAAAAATCTCTTTACATAAGAGCCTGTGCAGTCATGCAGATCAGCTTACACAGTTAGAACCTTAGGAGAGATGCTGTAAGCTTCTTTCCTTCAAAGGGATAGTAAGATATGGAGGAGTTTATCTCCCTGATCATCATTTAGCCAATATTTAGCTCTTTATTGCGACTTCAATTTTGCAAATCAAGTATGGTACAAAAAGCTTTACAGATGAGCAATTGCTGAATTTCCAGCAGGAACTGATTACTGTCAGTGGAGGAAAGGTGAGACAAAGGGAAATGACTAATATTTTAAAACTGTTTTCTGCTTCTGATTATTCAAAATATTATCCTGTAACTACTCAGTTCTTACTTGCTTCTACTGCTCATAATTGCGCATAATAAATGTTTCTTATAATAAATATGTTAAACATAATAAATATGTTTAATGTAATAAATATGTTAAACAAACACAGTTCCAGAAACTAGCAAAAAATATGCTAATGATAGCAGAGATTTCAATGAACATTTATGATAGCCCAGATTTCAGTGAGTATTTCAGACATGCACACACACATATATATATGTATATGTACACGTGTGTGTGTGTGTGTGTGTGTATACACACACACATATACGCGCAAATATATACATATATACAAGATGTGTTTGTGTGTAAAAGTATATATAAAAGTGTTTCTCTCCATCTGACCTGATGAGATAGCTTTTTCCCTGGACAGATTTAGTAAAAACAGTTTATTCTTGATGAAATGTTTTCCTAATTCTTGGAGAAGCATGTTGAATATTTTTCCTTTGGTTTTGAAAGAAACCATTTTGTCATCCAATAGTTAAAAATGTTAAACAAAATCTGAAACAACCTCCAAGTGCACAAGAAATGAGTCCAAACAATTGCCAGATGCTATATTACATGATTAGAATATCTTGTAATCCTATAATTAAAAACTTCTTAATAATGCATATAGTTAGCTCAAAGGAATTACTGAAGATTAGTACTGTTTGTGTAACATTCTGAAGATATGTAAAGTTATATAAATGCTAAATATTATTGTTGTATATGACAGCTATAGTAGAGAGCCTTGTAAAATACAGGAGAAAAGTACTGCTTAATATATGGCCCTCTGAAGAATTATTTTAATATTGGTGTCAGCTCCTACGGTTCTCTCAGTGATTTTCTGTTTGGGAGACTAGCTTGAGTTTTACATAATGTCATTAGATGTGTTAAATGGAGCCAGTTTAACCAGCTATAGAAATTATTATGTCTGATAAATTTACCTTGTCTAAACTATTTTTTGCTTAAAACTTTATAGACAGAAGACAGTACTGGATACAATGATCAAATCCAGTTTCAAAGGTTTAAAAAATCAGTGTATTCACACCAAAGCCTGTATATGCTATGAATTTATTTATCACTTAAACTTTTTAAGATTTTACATATCAGTAGTTTTAATTCACTTTTATTAGGCATCTCACAAATTTGCCAAAGGGTGATAATCAACCGTATGGCACAATAAAAATTATAGAGAGACAACAAACAGGTTAGACCACCGGACTGAAGGAATTATACATTAAATCAGGTTTACTGTAAGTTAACTCTATCAAAAAGGAACACAAAATCTAAATGTACTGAAACTCATAACTTTATAGATAAAGGAAAATGTTTAGGGTTACAGTGTTGCCTCCATGTCCAAGATGGTGACATATGCTATCAAATAAGAGACAATATTAATTATAGATTTAGTTGAATGGATGTAGGCTGGATAAACATTATATCTATTCATGACATGACATTTATATCTATTATAAATGACTCCTTCTTCGAGTGATAGGGAGGAAACCCACAAGAAGAAGGATTAGTCTTGAGTGTTGCATAAGATCTGGTACAGAATGCTAATCTTGAAGCTCATACTACACTCAAATTCAGTATCATTTAAAAACGAAAAAGTAAAAAATATGCACTATATTTATATTTAATTTAGAAAGGATGAAGTATAAAAATTTAGATTTTAAAAAGATTTTTAAGAGGGTGAACATTTAGATGACTTAGAGATTGCTCAAACACTCATCTAGAAGCTGAGAGTAAATGAATATTAAAATATCAATACGTTCTTTAAAAGATAACTGTATTAGCCTTTTTTCACTGGTTAAGCAAAAGAGTTGCCAAAAGATATCTTTCAAAAACAGAATTATGATCAACCTGTGAGATATAAAACAGCATTAGCTCTGACAAGTTAAGTAAAAGCTACAGTAAGAAAGGTCAAAAAATATTTGAGCAATAGTTTGCTAAAGTGATAAAACTTTTCAAATACATTTGAAAATGTATTTGAAAAGCAAATTGGGCTGTCTGCCACAATACCACTTTTCTTACACTTTTATGTTACCCACATTTATTTGGCAGTGCACAAGTGTAGAAGCATATTTCACCCTTAACACTGAACCTCCTCTGGAGTAAAACAATTAAGATAAATTCAGTGAGGAGAGATTTCAGGAGCAATTAGAAATACCATAATAAGTCATTTCAGAACAGTCATTTTCTTTGGGTGATCTTGGCTACATTATTTTGGTTTAATTGCTTCTGTTCTCAGTCAAACTATCAAGAGTAATCCAAAGCCTAAATTAACACAAGTGAAAGTACAATAAGTAGTCAGATGACATACAACTTTATTGATAATTTACTATACATAGTCTGAAGGATGGCTGGCCACAGCTAAACGTTGAAAAATTATAAATTTCTTTCAGATTCAAATTCTGGAAGGCATAGGAAGGTAATTGAAACAGTTTACAATACATCTCTCTTTAGACTGAGGAAATATGTATCTACAATTGGTCAGTTCAATTCTTAGTTATTCAGTCAGTTAATTAGGCTGTTAAGTTTCCTAGATTTCTAATAACTTTTGTGAATGGTGCTTTCTAACACTTGTGAATGTACAGGTGATTATTATCCTATACATATACATAAATAATTTGATGTAGACATTTTATAGACTTGATACAGACACTTCCTAGGTGCTGCAGGTTTCATGATGAGGTATGAAAAAGTCTTGCCTGAGGGTAGGATGATAATCACCTATACATTCACATGTGTTAGAAAGCACCATTCACAAAAGTTGTCTGTATCAAGTCCATAAAATGTCTACATCAAATTATTTCACAGTCTTATGTTCAGGATTTTCTAGGGCTTGGATCTAGCATGTCTCCTAAAACTCTTCTAAAGTTCTGGAAGAAAGACTGAGGTCAACAGCTTGCTGTCTTTGGCCCAACAACACTTTCTACTTGAAGGTAAAGCTCAAATGTGTGGTTTACAAAGTTCACAACTTAAGCCTCTGAAAAATAATTCTCCCCAGGAACTAGAACTATTACAAAACTTGCTAGCAATACAAGCACTTTCTTCTGACATTATTTTCTCTCAAATTAGTACTCAGTCACATGTGCATTAAAACGTACCACAGCTGCAATACCAACAGCAGCGCAAAAGGTGCCACTTGCCATAAACTTTTCCTTGTGGAAAAGGGGGGAGGCAGGGGAATTAGGCAGTACATGACAAATGGTGTCAATAGTGCTTAATGAACTACAGGAGGATAGCCAGACTGTTATTTCATACCATAATCACTATGTGATTCAAAAAGTGAAAAAAGTATTCAGGTTACAGAATATTTTATTTGCTTCCATTTTATATTGAAATCTATTATGTTAGACAAAAGGGAAATGTAAGGCCCTTCTTACTCAAATCAATGGCCTAGAAAATCATTATCAAACTCTGTTATAAAATATCTTCTGCTGTTTGATATTGAAGCTTCTCAGGGTACGATGACTTCATTAAACTTCTTGATTTTACCTATGTTTTATGAAATACCTTATGAAATAACATTAATAGATTTGAATGATGCTTTTCTTAGCAAATTATAGTTACCATTTCAACAGAGATGTTCAGATTTCTCTTGTAGGAAATTATAGACAATGCAATACTGTATTTTTCACCTTACAAGCTGCCAGAATAAATACCATGTTAGAGAAATCCAAATACTGCACAAAGCAAACATGCAAATTCCTTGCATAGATGATCCATTTATTATTCCCTTTATTATCCACATAGCTGTATGCCAAATCATGGGTATATATATTTTTAGAAGTTCATAATGGGTTAGGTTGCTATTCATTAAGGGAGCCAGTTGTAGTAAAGGTTACACAGAGAAAGTTTCCAGACTGTTACTAATAGAGGATATGCTTCTTTGAAGATAATGAATACAGAAAAGTTCAGTTCCTATCTTCCTTTTTTCCTGATATTACATTCTTGTTCCTTTTTTATAATAATTGGCATCAGAAATCTTAACTGGTAGGCTATCATCCCTGAATGTATTTGTTTTGTTTCTCATCCATATTAGTCTCAGCTCATATTCACTGTTCTTATGTTGTCTGAACCACTGATTCTTCTGAAATAAATCTTTCCTTGTCTTCTCCCATTTTTCAGTTGGCCTGTGTCACATGTTTTCAAGAATCCCATTTGCCTGATGACATCTTAGTAGTGCTGTTAGGAACAGTATTTCCCAGACATGGAGCTCACTCATTCAATAACCAGAACCACCCACCTTTCTTCCACAGAACACCAGGATCCCAGCTCAGAATTATTATACCTCAGGTTCTTCTTCCCTTCTAAATCCTCTGCTCTGTCTGGCTTCAACTACACACTGCAAATAGTAACTGGTTTCCACTAGTCTTTGCAGCACTCCAAGCCTGTCCCACACCAGCAGAACCAAACCTCATCTCTCATTCTGAGGATTTAAGAAATCTAGATTTTCCAATCTGAATCCTTTCCAGATGGGAACAAGAAAAAGAAGTCAGGGCTTCCCAAAGAAAAGATGAAGCCTAATTTATTTATTTGTTTATACAATAAATATATTTGTTGACCATCACCAGACAGGAAGACATATGAAAGATAAAAAATAATGCAGCCTAGTCTTCTTTCTTAGTCATTTGTGTGGAAGAGGTGCTGACATTACAATGCTAAGCATTTTGTATGAAACTAGCCATACTAGAACTTGGTATGCTATTTCAAAAAAAAAAAAAAAAAAGAAAAAAAAACATTTATTTACTGTGTTCTTATTTATTATCATGACAGAAAAGGACAACATGATACATTTGCTGTTTCCTAGAAATGATTTAAAGCATATTTAGTATACAGTAAAGATGATTTAAGGTTCTGCTGGATAAAGCTAACCATGACAAGTAAGATACCTAAAAAGACCAAAAAAGTAACATTTCTCTGTTTTGAGAAAAGGTATCCATTACTATGGAAAACAGCCTATCTGAACTGCCTATTTTGATATATTTTCTACTTACTTTTCAGGGATTGTTACTAATTTTATTAGTTTTATTTATTTCACGGTCATTCCTATTCTTGATGGATCACTTTAGATATTCCTCTGTGTGATCATACACACCATACACTAGCCCTCTAAGTGACAGCACTCTGCTGTGGACTATCTGCTGAGGATTACCAAATTTGGAGCAACAGGCTGGGGGGAAAGAGCAGGTTGCTTATGGGAGTGAGGAAAAGGAATTGCTTCCTCATCCCTTATTAAGGTAGAAAAGAAATTTCTAAGCACATGATAGTCCTCAGCCCTACACACAGAAATGATGCAGAGCATACTCCTCATGTGGAATATAAAACAGAACAAGTGTTGCACGCGCTTGCTTTGCCTTTCACACGGAGAGATGAAAATCAAGTGCTCTGACCTAACATGTGGAAAGGGCTGCAATGTCCTGACGCAGCAGCTTGCTGGGGAGCAGCCCTTCCAGGAGTGCTAACCCAAGGAGAGACAACTCAAGCCAAATGGAAATGGATCACTTGGACTAGACATTACAATACATTACAATTCTTTCACAAAGTCTTGCCAGCGTGTTCAACTACCATCACAGCCCAACCGATTCCTCTGTTAAAAAAGGGTTTACTCTCAAGCATGACATGACACTTTGTTTCTATTTATTATGACTTTTTTTTTTTTTTTTTTTTTTTTTGTCCACAGCTTACTGGGGAAGTTACAGACCTAAAATCAGATGCAAGGCTGATCTTCTACAGCTATCTTGTATTAGAAGCTGCTTAGATATCACAGGTCAGAAAGAACTGGAAGAGGAATATACTCCTTATTCTCCTGGAATACAAGTGAAGGGGAAAAAATACTTAATTGAACATACTGGAGAAGCACTTTGTGGGAAGAAAAATTCCTTGCATTTCCTATTCATATTAGTTTAGCAAGTGAAGTTGCATATTTAAGTAATTGTAGTGCTTTCCACTGTAAAGAAAGCAGTAATTGTCCCATCTCACTCTGACCCTTGGTATTTAATACCTTCAGTAGACTTTCAAGACTGGGAAAGAAGTTATTAAACTCTATACTAGCAAAGTCTGTTCTGCCTTCAGCCATCATTAAACACAGTGGTAGCCTGCTTTTGTTTGAAAACAAAATGAAATGTGATGAACCAGCTCTTGTAGAATAACTCTTGGCTGAATATAAACAAGTGGAATATAAGGATAACACTTAGAAAATAAGGGCTTTCAAACAGCACCTGAAAACAGCTCCAAAGGAAGAAGTCCTAAAGTGAAATCTTAACCCTAAGTCAAGTTAGTTATTATCCTTAACTTCAGCAGGATGAGGGTTTCACGCCGTATGAGGAGAGGAGATCAAATAACTATGTTCTATCTAGTTTAGAGAATACAGCATCTACAAACTTCTATGGAAATAAATGTGCTTTTAAAAATTAATTAGGTTATAGTTGCAGTAAAAGTTATTAGGAAGGCCTTTTAGACACTTTTCCTTGAAGGAAATAGAGGATGGGATTCATCTCACAAAAAGGAACTTCCAATATATTTTGATTTTAAGAAGCAAAAATTTCACATTACTTAATATTTTTAAATAGCTCTGATGATAACTGAATATAAATGTAACTGGCATAGGAAAAAAACTGTTTCTTATTAATAATTTTGTTATTTTGTGAAAATTATTAGAAATACTAAAATAAGCACTTGCCATTGTTTAAATTCTTTATTATAGAATATAAAAGCTTAAACTTTTGAGAAGAAAGCACAGAATTGTGTTTATTCTCTAGGTTTCCATGCATTGGGATTATATCTTATTTTAATACAAAGCACTGGAACGCTTTCAATGAGAAAGAATAGTCAAAACTAGAAGCCACGATTAAAATAGCAAGGTCATAAAAAAGCCATTTTGATCTTTTCATGACATAAACCAGATATGGGAATTAGAAGAACAAAAAAGATTCTGTTAGATATTTGTTTGGATAACTGAGAATTTGATTTCTTCCTAAGGAATTTCTGGTATTGATCTGTAGTACATTTGGAATACCAGACTAGACAGACAGACATGTAATCATCCATGATTGCTCCTTGTACTTCTCATGTACTGTTGATAGAATTCCCCTCCGACCTACTAGTGTCTGATAAAACTTTACTATAAAGATATTATAAAGTACTTGCTTGTGCAACACACAAAATGCATAGATGATTGGAGACCGTGACATAGGCAACATCTTCCAGTTGTATTTTTCAAAACTATTTGTCAGGTTGTCATCTTTGACAGAGCAAAGAGGATGGGAAAATAGTCTGCTTTGGAGGAGAAATGGTAAGTGCCTTTCTCCACAGGCATCACTTTACAGGACCGGCCACAGAACAGCTATTGTGCTCTTTATGCTCCCTCTCCTCCCTTTTCTCCATTTTTTTGTACCTGTAGGGTTATCTATACAGACAAGATAGCAGCTGTGTCACAAAAACAGATCTGTATTTTAAAAAGACAAATGGGCAGAATTCAATTCCAGATTCAGAGATTTCACTGGGAAAAATCCTTAAAATCCTAATTCTGTTATCTTCAGTGAAACCTAGTCAGTACTATTAGTGGAATATAGACAGTGATTTAGATCACTCTAGAATAGACACAATTTTGGTCATCTGACACCCAGTTTACATGTAAACATACACTTTGACATCTAGATTTAGGTGTCTGGATCTGCTGGTGAAGCTCAAACCTCTGATCCTTGTCAAACTTCAGGGAGACTAGGCGGTAGCTGGAAACCCATATTTCAGAAAACAACTGATGATCAAGGAACCAAAGGAAGTAGAAGTAAAATAGTAGGACTGGAAGCTTGTAAATGACCTGGTATTTCTTTATCAGAGGGTATTCCAATCAGCTCAAAATTGAGGAAGATTGTGAAGACACCCAGTACCAGCAAGTTAAAAATGAAAAAGAATTCTGCAAAGCCAAAGGTGAACCGTTCATAATGCATTTTAGTCCTGACATGGGGAAAAAATCATTGATGATACATATATTTTTAAAAAGAATGGGGTGTTGCCTGAGGAACTTTGGGCCATATTCCCAGTGTGAGGTTCCTGACAATACATTTGGTTTCAATTTTGGGGAAAAGGTGTTAAAAGCACATAAAGGCTATTAAAGTAACAGTGAAATGGAAGAATTAAAAAGGATAATGAAAGGTGAGCATGTATTAAGCATAAAATGAAGATGTTAAGTACAAAAATAATGAAGCCATCAGTTAGCACTGAGAGAATGTATTTTCTAACTGTATACCAATTCTAGGAATTCAAGTAATAAATGGAACTCAGAGACCATTTTCCAATGAATGTCTTTTTTAGTGGAAATGCTATTTTGTTAAAATAGAGACTGTTTTTATTTAAGTTTCTTTTGACAATTTATTTTTAAAAGAAACAAGAATATAGGAAGCACTTAGTAGAATATCAGAATATAACCTTTTCAGAAATAGACATTTTAACTTTTTAAGTCTATATAAAATGTAGACTTTTAAAATGCAGCCTGAAGCAAAGCATTTTGATTTTTAAGTTTTCATTGATATGAAACGGCAAAATGATTTGAAAATATTGACTAAAAATTAAAGAAGAATATATGATTAACATCAATTTGATTTTTGCAAAAAAAAAACTTGTCATACTAGTTTTGCAAGTTTCTAATGATATTACTTGTTTTGATGCTAAGTCACAGAGGTTTTATTATCATGACACTTGTAATCTTGATATTTTGATTCTGGAAAAAAGAACTGCACAAAACTATTGCTAAGTATTACATTATGAATGTAATAGTATCTAATAATTTTGCACTAGATACAATCCAAAAAGGTTTCAGAGGGCTTAAAAAAATTTTTTTTTGAACCTATAGCTTTCATCATTAAAACAAATAAATAAGGATCTAAAAGAAACTGTCACTACTGTTAGTCTGTTGGTGGCCAAAAATATTCCCAGTGTGGTCACCAGCAGACTAGCAGTAATGGTGGCTTCATGTTAGACAACAACAACAAAAAAAAGCAACCGTAATAGTTTGGTAAGCAAGAATGTAAGATCAGACTGGATAGTGATCCATACTGCAGAAGAGGATTTAATGTTACACTGGATCACAATCTCTGAAGAAAGGTTAACAGGTAATCTTAGTTGGAATAAAGGTTATTCAGTTGTGATAAAAAGCAAAATCTATCCCGTGGTTTATTAGAAAGAGCACTGACTTTAGAACATTCAAAATACATTTTCTACTCCACTTAGTATTTTTAAAGCCCTTGCTGACCTCTTTGCAGTCCGGAGGACTACAATATAGGAAGTATAAGAAGCAAGCAGGAAAAGTCCAAAGGGGAGTAATGAAAATGATCAGGGATCTACATAGCTTGATCTACAAGGAAGGATTGAAAGAATTGGAGTCATTTAGCAGAGATATAATAAATTTTCAAGAATGCAAAAGAAAGCGATAAAGAGGAAGAATATTCATCCTTTCTGTTCTCTGAAGACAAAATTAAAAGTAGTGAGCTTAAAGAAAAAGGGATTTAGGTTAGAAATCATGAAAATCTCTTACAGGGCTGATAGTGAAGCATTAGAACACATTGCTTAGAAAGGCTGTGCAATCTTTTTGCAATTTTGGCAACCATCTCTTAAGAATGACACGATTAGAGTTGATGATACTCCTTTCATGCAACGAATGGACTAGATAACCTCTCGCAGTCTTATTTGCTATGATGACTCCAATGATCAAGGAACAAAAAATATAATTCACACTTATAGGATGTGAGTCTTTTTCCTGTAAAGAATGCCACCAGAAAAAAAACTGTTTATGCTGCTACACTTTGTCTAATTCTGTGTTCAAACACACCACAATATATAGGTATCTTTGGCTTATGCAGAAAGTGCACATGTATTTTTAGAATTGCATATCTAAGTCACACTTGAATGTGGGACTGAAACTCTGGAGTTCCATGTAGAAACTGGAAATAGAGAGACAATTTGTGTGGGATTCAGCTGCCTCAACATACACAATCAGTGCTGTTTTATATTCCCCAAGTTATCACTCCACAAGGCAGAAGCATCCTGTAGGATGATATGGCATATCTGACAGCTCAGTATGGATGATTTGGATAATCTAGTGCATCTCAGATGTCACCAGATATCTTGACTGGATATCCAACCCTTGAGCTTTCTGCAACCTCATAAGACACTGATGCCTTCATTACTTCTTTTTTACGCTGTTGAAGAGGGATTGATAACATATTTAGTGCATCACTTTGGACTCCTACTGCCTCCTTCTAGTAAGGCAGCAATGCCTCGTGATCAAGAGTACTGAACAGAAAGAAGTCATGAGACTAAATCTTTCTGTGCCATAAGCATTTCGCTCATTGTCAGTAAACTTGTCTTAGTTCAACATTACGTTTTAAATTTGTCTCTTGACTAAAATACCAGTGTTAACTAAATGAGCTTGTCATTGACCTCGAATTGAGCATTTGTATGACCTTGCTCAGTAAATAGTGGTTTGATACTTCACAGAAGTCAGTAGAATTAATGTATAAGGTCAGTTCTTTCACTTGTGATCAGACTATTGAAGGAAGAAGACATTCCCATGTGAATTAAGAGTTGGACCAGCTTCTCATGACTTCTGCCTGAAAGCACACAGACGAAATCAGATCAGGATTAATTTAAATTGTACAGAAATTCTTAATGAATGAATGCATTATGCCTGAGAAAACAATTGGAGATTTGATCAATGAGTATAGTTGGAACAGGTATATAACATTTTAAGAAAGTTTCACAAATGTGTATGCTATGAAATAATATAACATAATTTTCAATTAAGTTTCATTCTAATTTAAAGAAATAAAATTTTTATTTTAAAATTATTCATAAAATTCAATTGCCTTTAGATTTTAACAACAGAAAAAAAAAGAAAAAAATGTCCAGAAGATTCTTGTTACTTTTGTATTTCCAAAACACACTGAGTTGTTAAATCAGCATTCCAATTTTATCCATGAAAATAAGAGTCCCCAAAGGATCAGCAAATCCTAAAATAACAGTATGTAAATACTTTACAGTGTTTTATTTTTTAATAATTTATTTCAAAAAAATCTTTTAAGTGACCCTTTTGTCAAAATATATATTCTTGATGGAGGAAAATACAGCTAATACAGATGCTATCTAAAACACTTTCTAGAAATGAAAATACTACTTTCAAAACCCTATTCTTTTCTATTTCAAATTAAAAACAGAAGCAATGAAGGAAAATACTGAGGGAAAAAAAAAGATGTTTGTACAACATTCGGGTTTTATTTCAATAGCCAGTACAGACTGTAATCACGGATGAAACCCTACTAAATCTTAGTAGCTTGTACAAACAGAAAGCTTGTACAAAAAAAAAAAAAAAAAAAAAAAAAACACTCCCTAAAATTTTAACTCCTACTGTTCATCCATCCCTTCTAATTAATAACGAATTTTATGTTAAGAAAAAAGGAAGTGCTCACCCTGGGAAAAGATTAAGGAAATGAGTCTTTGGGTTATTTTCTAACACACTGTTACACCACTTATTTCCAAGTATATTATTATCTACTCATAAAAAAGAAAGTCAGAATGTGTATTTGACTTCCTGTTCCAGTAGATACATAAAAAATCTACCTATAAAATAGATAATGTTTCATATATGAACCCTTTATATACTTTTCTTCTCTCAGAATCAACTGGAGAATAGGAGTCATTTCAGGGCCCACTAAGAATAGTCAAGATTATTTCTCTTTTCATCCCCTATCTTTCCCATGACGCTTAGCTAAACAATTGTTTCTAGGCATCTGTTGTTTTTGCTAGCAGGTTAACAACACAGAAGTCTACAAGGACATCAAAATATCAAGGTTTATTTTTAGAAAGTAACAGCTGAAATGTATCAGTGCTAACACTGAGTGTTTCCTTTTGTCTTCCTTTTTTGTTCCATTATTTCTATTTTGCATGACGTTCTTCTGCAAGATAAATTTAAAGTTATTCTCTTTGATTTGATAAATTTCTGCTAGTTAAAACAGTCCTTTTTTAAGCACATGCTAAATATTCCTGGAGAAAAATGACTACTCTATATACCTAGTACAATGCCCATCCATGACTGTTTAGCAAATATTTTCCTCCATGGTATAACTCCAACATATTAAAATTAATCATCTGTGCAGGTATCATACTACAAGATTACGTAAAGCAATGCCCTTGACCCAAGCCTGAAGTGTGCCTACAGATGAAAAGATTATTTGAATGCTTTTATAGCTGTGTTTGTTTTCTACAGCACACCTGTCCATCTGCTGGTTCTTGTGGATAAAATGCTGTTTTAAAATGGTTTTTGTCTTAGCAAAATGGAGAAAGCAATTTATCATAATTTTCTGTTTCTTTGTCTAAAAATTGCAAAAATTATGAAACATGCTGATTTTTTTTAATTAAGGGATATGTTTTATCCCTAAGATACGCTTGTGTTATCCCCCACGATGACCTGGAAGGAATTCAGACCTACATCAGGGCTGTCAATCAGCTTCACCATTGTCTGCAGCACACTACCATATCATTAGGCAGGACTAACCATCTGTAATATAGAAAAATGAGTAAGTAACTATAAAATTATTTTCAAATCATCTTCTGTACTATAAACTGTATTTCGATTAACCTCTTGACTCACATAAGCTGATTTTTAAGAAGTGAGTGGAAAGTAAGTCATACAGTGACTTAAGATTGGGCTCAAGATTGACAAGTATTTCTGGATGTTTCAGTGCAGACATTACAGAAAGATATTCTTTCCAGAAGGAGGATACTCTCTGTTCCTAGCAAAATCAAGTGTCAGGGAGCAACAAGGGCCAGCTGATCCCTAATGAATGGATGGTCATGAGCCAGCAGGGGCCTCACCCGCCCGGGCTCAGTCCCACAGGACCCAAGCAAGGCAAGCAGAATAGACTCAGACACCACAGTCAGGTTCAACCAAGAGTTGAGCTTGCCAGGCAAGCTTTTAGTAATAAGACCAAGGTGAAACTAGGAGATCAGTCCACAGGTCAAGATCAGAATTAGATGCAGTCACTGCCAGGTAGGTCCATGGTGACAGGGCTGGGCCAAGGTCAGACTGCATCAGCCTGCAGGTTGGAGTCTGGATCAGCAGGGCCATGTGGGGCTGTGGCAGAGCCTGAACCTAGCACTGCTGCAGTTTTGCTAGTCAGAGACTGACAGACTCAGGCTGGGCTGAAATGACGTCCTGGGCTATTGGCAGGCTGGGATGGAGGCCCTAGATGAGGCTGGTCAGGGCCAACAAGGCCCACCGATGCCCGCAGGGCCCTGATATCAAGTCATCTACATAATTCCAGCTAAGATCACCTCTTGACAATACTGCTCTAAGAGAATAAACAAAGAATAATTTGTTTTAGAATAAAGTAAAAGTGGACAAAATACATCTCTAAATTGGTGTTTTGCTACCAGCTTCAATATTCTTCTACCTTTCTGTAAGCATCTATACTTTCTACTATCATACCCTTTATATTTGTTTTCTGTTAAACGGATCTACAATGCTGCTAATGCCCACCTTCAGACCAATTTATTTTGCAGTTCTTACAAGAAGCTAGCCAATTAAAGCCTATTTTTCATTCCATTCTTTGGTAATAACAATACTATAATTGACAGCAAGACAGGATAGTCATTAACGTCTACGACTAACTCCCTCACTTCCATGTTCTAACTCTACATTAAATCAAGCATTTTTACACATTTTGAGAAGTACTTTCATGCATACGAAATAAATTACTGTTGCTATTATTATGGGAGCCCTGACCAATACAGAATCATGCTCCTTCAATAATCTAATGCCAAAAAATTGTTAGTGGCTGCAATAATGAATACTGTAGTGCTTGATGATTTGCCAAGTCAGTGAGGTTTTCTTTTTTGTTGGTGATAAATCAGCTGCCAACTTTATCTAGAATCTCAAGTGCAACTATAACTGCATGAAGTTCATCCCCCTCTCATCATGTGAAACAATAAGATCTTCAAATTAATTAACTTGCCTTCATGATGCAGACAGTTGTAACTGCATAATTAAGCAAATTACTATACTCACTTGGCAACCATCCAGGCATTAATGTTGGACTATACAGTGCATACAAATATTTTTGTGAATTGATATTCCCTTTTACTGTATCATTGACTCCATAATCTTGCTTTGCTACTCCAGATTCTAACAACATTCCACAACAAGACACTTCCCCAATACAGAAAAAATATTTTTTTAGGTAGGTTAGGTCTTCAGCTGCAGTGTGTAAAGAATGGCTAAAAGAGTTCTATTTTGGTAACACAAAACAAACATTTTATACATCAAATTTACATCCACAGTTATATGTAAATGGAATCAAGAGTTGTTTTATAGAAATGGTAACAGACATCTTGTTCAACATTTGTGAGCTCAAACCAATTGGGATGGAAGGCAGTATACAATGGAATCAGGACTATTTTTAACATAAATTCATCTTTTTGTATGAGTAAAATGTACGCTTCATAGTTATCCCACTAATGGAAGTACATGTGTCATCTTTTAACTCAATGCATTTCCTCCTGTCCCTCTGCGACTCCTTCAATGCTAGCACCTTTGAAAGTATAGACTGATTGGCAGGATATATGTTTCTCTGAGACCCTCTGTCATTATAGCTACACTACTATTATTAGGCTGTGCAATGCTCTTCAGAGGTTTAAGACGTTACAGATCTTGGATTTACTTTGACACAGTATCTACCCTTAATGTCTATGAATTTAAACTTCCTAGTGGTCAAAACGAAAATGTAGTAGTCCTTGTACAGTGTTTATTTTTCTCTAGGTAAAACTTATTACTTCTTAATTTATTTCTAAAAAAGTGCTAGTTTAAAAGCCGGAGTTGCAGACATAGCATATTGTTTAATACCAGTTTATTTTCACCACTGATGTACCATAACAATAAATCATGCTAATTATACTATTTGTGTGTGTAACTGTAAAAATGTATTTGCTCAGAAATAGCCTCAGAAATTAATACTTGGTCCCTTTGAACCTCACACTTTTGAACACTGGCAGTAGTCTAAACCTGCAATAGCTTAGGCAATCTCCATCTTTGCTTTCTTACAAGACTAAAAGAAATTATTTTATCCTGTGTAGCTATCCTGACCACAAAATCAAAATCACTAACCTTCGGCTGCTTTATCTTGAGAAACTTAGTGGGGACTCTGAAGTGAAGCCTTCTAAAACTGCAAGAAAACAGTTCTGACATACAGTAAGGGAAATCTATGCATGCATGTTTGCATTTTATCTATTATATTTCCTAACACGTCAGTAAGAATAGTACTTAATTCTTGTGAAAGTTTGTATTTATTAATGCATGACTGGTAACAGAAAATGCTTGATTACTCTTAGAAATGGGATGACATACTATTAAGATAATATTAAATCAATCAAGAATTGAAACATTTTGAATCGAGATGTTTTTAAAGACTACCCATAGACTAAGTTTGTCTAGGTAAATTTACATTTCCTAAACCCTCCCTTCTTTTGCTTGCTTTTCTTGACAACACCATCTATCTCAGATATTTTTAAAAGATATATCACCCTTGCATCTAAATATTTCAAGCCTTGTGTCATGTTCCTTTGAAGAACTATTTCTTCTGCTGAAACTGATTTAAAAAAATCAGTGCATAAGACTACCTATGCTGATTACATTTTCTGCCAGTAGAAGAAAACATCATTGTCTCATCACAGTTCATTTAATCTGAGAGGCAGCACAAATGAGGCTTCTAATTTCTGAAGGAGATGAGATTCCAAATCAAATACATCCACAGGTTCATAACTACTCCAGGGAAAATCTTGAAAACAATACGCAAATGCTCTCCTTATCCTTCTCTGCATCAGCAGAGAGAAAAAAAAAAGTTTTTTTTTTTCCTTTGCATTTTACATCACTTTGCTTTTAGTAAGAAAATATTACAAAGAGTTGAGTTTTCTAAATAGCTACACATCTCCAAAAACGGTCTTAATATGCCAAAATAACTGAAAAAAAAAGAAAAAAAAAGAGCTAAATCATTGCCCATCAATGGAGCAACCATCACTCAAATCCAACACATATAAAGACACACACAGTTCAATATGATTGTTAGGCATTCCTGTATTAACAAAGTATACAATGTTTTGACATTGTAAAATTATTAGCTATATTCTTGTATGTAAGTAAAAGGAACTTCTGCTCACATCAATATATACATTGCCTATAAAAAAATAAAATAAATAGAACATTTTGAGGTGAGTACATTACATTTCCAATAGCTATAACTCTCACCTTTTTCTAGTTGATCCTGTTTTTATGATTTTTGCAACACAATGGAAAAAATATGCAAACCCATTGTTTCTACACAGAAATACTGATTTTCTAGTTAAAGTTTAATTTAAGAGCCAATATATTTTGTATATGCATGTTTCACTGTTGAATGACTAGAATACATCTCTGATATATACAACAGATTACTGAACCATTCAGTACGTCCCGGGATTAGTTTCACAACAGAAAAAGAATATGACCTTTAATAAGACTTGCTTATATTCACAGCTCAAAGATTTACAGTCACCCATGGTATGCAGTTAGATAATGTAGCTGGATACTGTTGAAGCCTCCATAATCAAAGCTTTCATTGTTCTAAACAATTCATGCATCCAGTCTTCACTGTAGCAAAATTAACTTTCCAAACTTATAACAAGCAAGAAACAGAGCAGAGCCATCCAAACACCAAAACCAACCAAAACGTTACAGTATTTCTGCTGCTGTTGAAATTTCAGTGGAGTGGAAAATAGATCAGTATTATGTAACTTTTTGTGGCACAAAAGCAAGTTAAACTTTAGCTTCTGTAAAGAAAAATGTGGGAAGCAGGCCCTGGAGGGAAAGACTCAAAGGAGGCAGCTACAAATCAGACAAAGTAGCAGAGACCAACGAAAGCTGGCAACATGTAGCTCTGGGGTAAGAATGAGGTGTGGAATGAAGATATTTTTCTCTCTCTCTTGTCCAGTGGGATTCTATTTTATCAAACGTTTATTAAGGAAAGATCTGTGTTAAAAAATGAAGCATCAGGATTTGATCAGTCAACATTTTTAGTATCAAGAAGAAAAAAAAATGAAAAGGAGTAAGAAAAAGAGTGACATACACACCATGTTCAAGGAAGGCAGGACTCTCTCTAGGAGCAGTTTCCAATCTGGGAAACTAATTCAGAATTAAATTCCAGTATTAGATTCATTTTCATTCTTCAGAAATTCAAAACCTCATTTGTGTTGTCATTAAATGAACTATGATGGAACAATACAGTTTTCAGCTACCAGCTTCTCACCTGACTGCTGCCCTGAAGGGCAAGCATTTTTCTTAATTATTGCTCACTATTAAATATCTGCTAAGTATTCTAGGACAAAAAGGAGATATAGTAAGGAAATGTATGAATAAGGAAGTGTAAGCAGGAGAGAGACTCATAACTTTGACACAGATAAGACTACTGAGAACGAAAGGAAAGAAATGGCAATAAAAAGAGTGTTCTTTATTCTTTTCAACCAGAGGCCATTTATTCTTTTGTGTTTATTCTGAAGCCAGAACATTCTACTACAGCTATTATACCCATAAATAAAGACTAAGTGAGAAGATAGAGACTATAATGGAGGAAAAATCATGAAAGCTGCAAAAAAAGATAAAAATATACATACACTGAAGGCAGACTAGAGAAAGGTACACCTTAGTTTAACATAGAAAAAATGGTAAGTGTGAGACCAAGAAAATAAAATATACATAAGAAATTAAAAGAGAAAGTTACCTGACACTACACTACACTACAAGCACATTCACCTCCCCTGTCCCACCCAACCTTAAACTGAATATAATCATTTAATTCCATTACGGTGCAGAATGTCTTAGTGAAAATTGTTTTTGGCCTTTTATGTCTTAGTCAGTAGATTTGGTCTTTCAGAAAAGAAAAAGACATAATTGTATCAGAACAACATTTTTTTTTTCTCCAATGAGATGCACATGCCGTCTCTTTCATGCCTATTTCCTAACACTGTACGTGTTTACAGGATGAAAAATTACTACTTAATGGAACAGCACAAAAGAAGCTTTAGATTTTCTTCTTCCACTCCGAAGCTTTCTGACTATTTTAAACAAATGTTTTAAGTTTTAACAATAATTCTTCCCCAATCTAAGGAGAAAGTGAAAATTGAAGTTATGCCCTCTATAAAATACAGGAAAAGAGGAAGAAAGAAAAAAGTGAAGAAAGCAAAGAAGCAAGAAATAGATACAAAAAAAAAAAAACACAGAAAAAATTTATGAGACTGTGGAACAATGATATAGATATCAAGTGTTCAAGTTCAGACTTCAGTCTACTCAGATGCAAACTCATTTACTATTAAAGCATGATCTTTCTGAATCACCTACAATGTATTCCCTGCTAATCAAATTATTCAGATATTCACAAAAACATTAAAAATAAACATTACTTCAAATGCATTTCCCATCAGAGCACTCAGATAGCATAAAGAAAACACCAATTTTCTCAGAATTCAGAGAGCCACAAGAGCTGTTGAATTTATTTGTTCAGCTTGTTTATGCCCATACTGTGAAATACTCATTCTAAGTCTTAAGCATACTAAGTGATATACCGTCGCTGCTGAAATCAATGAGAGTTTTACTATTGATTTCAATGAAACTGCAATTCCAGTCACTCTGTGGAAAACTATCTATTCTGTTTCTCTCGGGGCTTAGAGGGGTTCTTACAAAATCAGGCAACCTGCACCACAGGGATCCAACTCATTACAGTCATTTTTTTATAACACAAATTTCTCTTTCGTTTTATAGAAAAAGCATCCTGTTTATCTAGTGGAGCAATTTGTATCAAGCCAATTTGAAGTATTCCTCAACAAGTGTTCTTCTTGGCACACTTCTGCTGTTAGAGTGGGAAACGTGTATACATTTTTTCATTAATTTGGTTCCTAATCTCATTATGTCAGGACAGCAGCTGTCATAGCCCATTTTCACCGTTTTAGAAAAAAAGACTACAGCACAACTGAAATGGCAGCATATCAACACATACAAACCCAATTTTACATTGCTGTCATTATATGTAATTAGAAAATGAATGTATAATAGGGTAAGCATTCATTATACTCCTCGCCATAGTTTGTTTTTTTGTTTGTTTGTTTGTTTTTTTTTTGTTTTGTTTTGTTTTGTTTTTTTCCTGAGTTGTTTCCATGGAGCTGACATCTGAAGGTAGATGAGTACCAATGCATGGAGTTCCTCAATGCAACACAAATGCCTTACTACATGGTAAAATGTAGTTCACACTGCTGGAGATGATGCTCTTTTACACAGTATAGTCCCTCATACATAGACTTAAGCCACAGGCTTTATCCAACCATCACCATGGGAGAAGTTCTTCCCTAAATGAACAAAGCAAGAAATCATCCAGGAAAGAATTTTAACAAACACCTTTGGTTTTGAGGATAAAACTCACAAACATCTAGTAGCTATTCACCTCCTCACAAAAAAATGTCACGGACACCCAGTGAGCATCTACCTGTTTCCTGAAAAGTAAAAGCAAGCTTTCCAAAAAGGTAAGATCCTGGCCTAAACTACCAACTCTTCATTTTTAGAAATCCTGCTTTTGCTAAGTCCAAACAGTCCAAACACAGCAAGTTGGCTTACTCTGTGCAAACATTAAACAACCTGCACTGAAAGTTCACAACTGCACACTTGGCTGACCATCAAAACCTCCAAAACGAGTGTATAAATAATGTGGTGCTAACAATGGATTAATTGGGGCATCAGCTGGCTCTCCAGCTAACTAATTATTTCCATGCTCCCTCCACGCCGTTAAGCCGGCATCCGCGGCCCTGCGCCAGCACATCCATTCCCCAGCACGGCAAGAGGCTCAGCGAGGCCGGGGCAGAGCTGAGTCCCGGGCGGGAAAGCGCTCAGGCCCCGCCGCCATTTTGCGCTGAGGCGGAGCTGCGCTGAGGGCAGGCGCCCCCAGCACCGCTCCTCCGCCTGCCCCGGGCACGGCGCCGCCGCGCATGCGCGCCGCCGCGGGCATGCGCATGGGGCAGCCTCGCCCCAGCGGAGCGGTGCGGCGCCGCGGCTTCGGGCGGGTGAGTAGCGGGAGCGGTGCCCGGGGCGCCTGCGGCCGTTGGTGGAGGCGCCCCGCGTGCCGCAGTCGGGCGGCTGCTGGAGCAGCTGCCGCAGCAGCTCGGAGGGGCCTGGGGCCTCCGCGGCGCGGCACTGCCCCGCGCCGGCTGAGGCCGCTCGCCCGCAGCAGGTGCCCTGTGCCCGGCGGTGGCTTGCGCGGCTCCCTTGGGGAAGGGGAGCCGCGCCGAGGGCTGCCCCTGCCCCCTCCTCGTGGCTCTGAGCTCTCCTTGAACGGTTTTCCTCCGCAGCCACCTGCTCGGGAGGCTGTGAGCGGCCCCGGGAAGCTGGTCCGTACCTAGCGCCAGGTGGAGAAGCAGTGGGCAGCGCTCTTTTGCTCCTGGTCCACAAGTGCTCGAGTTAGGTGTGTATTCAAATGTCTCTTCAGGCAAGAGAAATCTGGCATGCTGAGCTCAGATGCTCTTGCATATTAATAGCTTTTTGCAGTTGGGCTTGAATTTGTTTGGTGCTGGTTACACAGGCATATTGTGGTTTAAAAGAGAAGTTTTAGATTTGTTAGCTGTGTGGAGAACCCATGCAAGTAAGTGGAAAAACCCACTGAGTTAAGCCAGAAATTCTACTAATCAAAACTTTACTTGAAAATTTTAGTTATATCTTTTAAAACACTGAATGAAGTTAGGAGATTGTAGTTCTCTTAATGTTTGACTATAAGCAAAGTATTAAATCTGATCTTATTACATATGTTCAACTTATTTCACTTCGACCTTGGTGAAAATAATGACATAAAAGTGATAATAACTTGATAAAGTTAATTTGGAAGACTGCCTTGTCACATTTAAAAGAAAATGCAGCAATACAGATATTTTTCCTTCTTGCTGCTGTCTGTCTTGAATTCAAATCAGGTTAGCAAAATGTTCTGTGTTTTGTGTATAATATAAAACTAACCGTGGTAGAATTGTCAGCTGTCAAATACCTCTTTCTAAATTGGATGGATCAAAAAGAAACCTTACATAACTGGAAATTCTTGAAAATATGTTTTTTTTCATATGTAGACATAATTATAAAATGTCTACTTACTTTATATAATGCCTTTTTTATATATTTTATGACTAAGGACTTCTTTTAACATCTGTAGAAAAAAACTTCTTTTCTACTGGCATAAGTTTTTGAGGCATTTCCTAGTTGCTGTGGTACTATGAACACTCCCAAGATTGTCCAAAGAAGGATGCAGTCTGGCTCTGTTGCTTTTTATTTTTTGTGTTCTCCAGACCAGAATGTATTACATAAAGCTAGTGGTCTGGAGAGACTGATCAGCCCCCAAGGAGGTGTACTCAATCTCACCTACTTGGTCACTTGGGAACATAAATACTGTTTTCAGGAGCAGTGCTGTGTTGTAGCTCCAGAGTACAGTCTAGGATGGTGGACGGCAGGTTTTCAAATGCTAAGGACTTCAAAGGCCTAGAAGCTTCAGCTCTGGCAGATCTAATCTGTCATTTCAGAGTTTCCAGGTTTCTCCCATTGGAAAAGCTTAGCTTTTAAGCTTTTCCATCTTAGCTGAGAAGCTTTAATACCTGCCATGGGCTACCAGCCCTAGTGACTTTTGGCTGACTCTCCCCTCCCCTCACAGTGCATCAAGAAAATGGGATTTTCGGTTGCTTTTGTGTTGTGCTTTCATTTGACTCATTTAAGTAGCATTATAACAAAGAAACCTATAATACTTGCTGGTTCTTATAAAAACAAATGCACTTGCAAATACTTTCTTCTCACTGCATGTTTTCCTTCTGGGATAAATAGGACTAAAAATAGAATGAGTTGAAACTTGAATTAGCATATGACCAAAATGATATAGAGTAATTAAACTGCTCCTTCTTTCTGATCAAAGGTTTAGCTCAGCTGGTTAGAGCGTGGTGCTAATAATGCCAAGGTCATGGGTTCAATCACTGTATGTACCACTCATTTGAGGGTTGGACTAGATGATCTCCAGAGGTCTCTTCCAACCTTACCAGTTCTATGATTCTAAAGAAACATCCTTATTTTGAGGAAAAAGTGATAGGGATGTTTTCTTATGTTGTGATTTAAACTAACTGATTCTTTATTCTTGACTTGTTAAAGATTTTTTTTTATTGCTGTTGCTGTTCTTTTAAAATGAATCCCAAGCCAAGAGAGAGAGCTTGAACTATTTACACATGCATTTTTTGGCTTAAATTGCTGGTACACCAATAGGGGATGACAAACCTGGGTTAGGATACAAAAGCTACTACTAGTTATCAAGCCATAGTATGAGTTAGAGTAACTTTGTGTAAACCTGCATAAAGCTGAAGAAATTCAAGCCAATTTATTCCTAATAAAGATGGGAACTGCTTTTAAATCCAGCTGCACCGTGACATGCCTAAGGACAGACATACTTCAGTTAGTTGTTTCGCATAGCAGCTTTGCTCAGTTTCTTTCCCCGGTATTATGATTCAGCTATGGCAGTAGTGTTGGTGAAGATAATTTGCCTGTTGCTGTCTCTAAAGACTAGTTCTGAACAAGATTGAACAGCATAATGCAAGCACGGCCAACCTGTAGCTCTTGACTGCAGCTTTTCAGTCTAAGTATCCATGCCAGAGCTAAATTATATCATCAGTAAGACTATGACAGTACAGAAAACCATACTAGCATTCAGCATAGATATCACTTCTTCTAAAAATTTTACACTTTGTTATTGAGCTTCATATGAGAATTCTAGAGAGTCATAATATGGCTGATAGACCAGGCTCTGTCTATATGCTAGCAAACTTTTGTCTTTGAAATTGAAGACCACCAACAGAATTAGAACTAGTATATATGCTGCTTGTTTTTTAATATGTTTTAATATTAAATATGCCATTGGAAAAGTATTTATTGAAATAAGAACATGGAATACTGGGATCAATTCCCCAGTGTTTCAGAAAAGCACCTTACCATAGTGAAATCTTGATGCAATAGAGGAGGAATTTGGTCATTGATATATCAAACAAAGAGTAAGAAGGAGCAGTTTCTTCAATACGGGATAGGATAGCGTAGATGAAAGACTTTCTGAACATTCTAATTAAAGATCATGATCACTAAGGTCATGAAATATTTCCAGAAGAGATCAAATAAAAATTGCAGAAGTAGTTCTCACTGGCAGACCTGTATAATGTTTATTGAAGACCAGTAACATTGTTACATTTGAAGAAAACTGAAAAGTAAATTCTACAAATATGAATTCTTCAAAATGAAATTCTTTATTTTTCAACTTCGTTTGAAGAAATCTGAAATACGCTTACACATTTAACTGAGTGAATAACATTGCTTTGTTTTTTTTTTTTTTTTTAAAGAAAAACGATCCTTTAGAAAAGTAAAACTTTCTTTAATCTTGAACTGAGTTAAATGCCTAGGGAAAAAAAAAAACAGAAAGAAGTCAGAAGAGGTCAGGAAAAATTGTAGAAGTAGGTTGACTGTTTTTAAAATTAATTCTTAGAAAAATAGTTTGGAGGAGATCTGGACTCCAAATACTCTCTTGGGGAAAATTCTGAGATCTTGTGAGCTATATAAAAAGAACTCTGCTGTAATTTGAGATGATTCTAAAGTGCTGTGAATTCTGCTAATAAAAACATCTGAAATAATGTGAAGTACTGCAAGCATAAATGTCATAAAATAGCTAAGGGTGCACAAGTTTCGTAATGCAGTTGGGCAAAATGAGCAGCTTCACTTCTCCTTTAGCTCCAACTGTGTTGCTAACTCACTTGTTTGCATTAGTGCTGTGATATTCATTGAGCTGAGTTAACTCTCTAACAGAGTAGAAGCAGATAGGTAAACTCAGAGTCAAAATTAAAAAAAACCTATGTTTTGCTGTTTAGTGTATGAATGAAATAAAAAGTTGGATGAATGTCAGGGCTGACTAAAGGTAGGCAGCAGAAGTGAATGGGTTAATACTGGAAGTGGAAGCAATATCATATTAATCCAACACAAGTTATTGTGTTAAAATGCTTACTCTAAAATTCCTCATCTAAAATTATAATTTTCACAGACAAGAGTGACAAATACAGTGTTGTGACAATTGAGCAATATGATAACATACTTTAAGTAGTATATTACATAAGCAGTAATGAACATCAGTAGGAAACTAAAGTAAGATATGTTCTGAATGTATAAAAATGACCTCTGTATACTAAAGTCAGTGATTAAAGTCAGATTTTAAAATTTGGATGTTGGTGATTCTGCAGCTTTATCTGCAATGGCTGTCAAATCAGAAATTTAGTCTAAGATTTCTCAGTTCCAATAAGCTTGTCAGTTTTACACCATATTGTTCCATGTAGTTCAGTGGTGACCTACAATTCATTTGTTCTCTCTTGCTTTCTTGCCTTTAATGTTGAGCAGGAATTAAAGTTTAACTAGAGTAATCTAGAATTATTTTTTGTACTGTTTTTCTAACCCCCTGCTCTTTCAGTATTCACATCTTTCTGTGCGCTGTTGCTTTTGCTTTGAACTTAGTCCTGGAATTCTGTATGAAATACCGTGCAGCTGTGACACTATAGTAAAACACTGCCAGCAGCTAACTTGTGGACTGTTTAAGGTGCATCTTCAATGCTATGTTGATCTTTACCTAATTCAGAAAAGAAATTTGAATTTTAGATCTGAAAAGTTGGAAGGCATTGTCTTTTAAAGTTTAATTTACCTGACTATTTAGTCGATGAATTGCTTAAATGAACGAGAAGTGGTTTGTCCAAAGCCAATAAATAGATTAGTAGATGAACCTGTGTTCTGAATGTAAACTGCACTTCTCTTACATCTCATTTTATGCTTTACTCTTGCTTTTCTGCATTATGCTTCTTCATGGTTGCTGCTTTTTTTTTTTTTTTCCTAATTATTCTCTGTGCTATTTCTATCAAACCTGTCAAAGTACAGCATTATTAAAATAATGCAACCAGAACTTCTATTTCTTGAGATATAATAGTATCAGGAAAACAACAAAATTTAAAAATAAGATGTCATGCAAAACAATGGTCCATCAGTAGTAGAACTTCAGTCCCTAATGTGTTCTCAAATGCAGATGTTTTTGTTCCCTTTTCCTCACCTTAGTCCTTAGAAAAGGGGCATTAGTTACACAATCAATGTGTAAATGTCACATATGATAATATGTCACGTCATATTATTTCTATTATGTAAAGACTTTGTGAAGCATTTCATACTATTGAGTTAGATAATAAGAAATCTGACTTTAAAATATTTATCTCTTGATCAGTTGTGGCCAAAATCCTTTCGTTTGGAATCTGAACTATGACATCATGGCAAGATTTCGCAGAAGAACGTGCATCATTTTATTGCTTTTTATTTTATTTATTTGCTCCATAATGATGGCTTTGAAGACTCTCAGACCTGACAGAGCTGGCTTTGGGGATCCGTTTGGACTTGGTCTGTTGCCTGAACTTCAACAACGGACAGTGCTCTTAGAAAATAAACAGAATCTACTAAATAGGGTTCAAGGAGATACTGTGACGCACATCAGTAATTTTCATACTAGTGCTATGAAAGCATCTATGCCTCCTGTAAAAAAGCTGGAAGAAGAGCTGTCTTCTCCTAATTATAACTTTCATGTATTCTATTACAGTTGGTTTGGAAATCCACAGTTTGATGGTAAATATATTCACTGGAACCATCCATTGTTGCCACATTGGGATCCCAAAATTGCAAACAATTATCCAAAAGGAAGGCATAATCCTCCTGAGGATATAGGGGCCAACTTTTATCCTGAACTTGGATCTTACAGTTCCAAAGACCCTTCCGTCATAGAAGCCCACATGAAGCAAATGCGTTCCGCCTCAATTGGTAATAAATATTAATGTTTTAGCATGTTCACTTGCTTGGTCTTAAATATTTGATTGAGCAGAACTGACTAATTCTTGCACTTCTCTATGTAATTCTGGCAATGTCTGAAACAAATGTTTTTGTATTTCTGAGATTTAACTGTCAGAAAACCCCAGCTTTGAAGTCTAGGCCTTCAAAGCTGCTTCTGTTGAGTGTTACAGCACATAAACTGCAAACTGTATTTCTAATCTTTTAGGTGCATGTTTCATAACTTACTTTTAGCATTGATAACATATGGAGAAAATATAGGTGCCATTACTAGAATATGCTTTCTGTCTGTGTATTTTCTCTTTTGAAGGGGAACGCTTATTAAGAACAGATTTCAGTAAGCCATGTTAGCATGGTTATGGAACAGTCTGTTCCACAGGAACACTTTTTTTCAAATAGCTGTTGTGTAACAATTATGTAGTGATTCTTACCTCAAAGAGCATACAGGATATATGCTCATATATAGAAGCATATAGCTTTTATACAGTTTATATTTTATCCAGTGTGTTCATTAGCTAGTATGTCTAATTCTGACCTAGAATTCAGATAAAATAGTTTGTGTGGCTAACTGGTCTGCAAACAACATCTTATATTTAAATAAAGTTGATGTTCCCTTATTGGATGAAATAGAGTATATAAATGAGAGTATTTAATACATATTTTTGCTGTTCCTCATTATTGTTGTAGGCTTTTATGGCCTTTTCTATGTCCATCATCTTTAAAATAGGTAGTCATATAGACTAATAGTTTAACTTTTGAGCTACTTCTATTACTACACTTGGAACAGCATCACCAGAGCCTACAGCATCATTCAAGCTGAAGACTAAGAATTGATATACTTCTTATATTCCCATTAGTAGTGTTTACGTCTGTAGTGTTTACTTCCTGGTTTTCCCCCCACTTTTTTCTGACCTAACTTTGATTTTGAATATGGGTTAATACAAAAGTAGAGAATTTCTTAGTCTTCTGAGTAATAGACAATAGTAATAAATCCATTATTAACAATAGGAACATCAGTAACAGTCAGAAAACTAGAAGAGAGCTCTTAGGAATTAGTTGCCATTAGGCACTTTTCGAGTGCTATATAAATCAGAAGATAATATGTGACAGTGTGATGAAAGCAGAGAGGGCATTTGCAGCGTTTGAAGAATCTGTAACAGTTCTGGTACAGTTAGTACAATAAAGGTGAAATGGTGGTGGAAAGGTGCAAAATACTTGGAAAAATGTTTTCCAGATAAAGTTTTTAATATCCGAAGTTGTTAGTTTTCCCTTAAAATTCAGCAATATGAGTGAGTTCATACTTCCTGTAGCATACTTCTGTGATGTATTTACGGGTACTTGTCAAAAGTGGATTTTTTTTCTGCTGTCGTTTTGACTTTGGACTCTTAAGTGCATTTGAATTTGTTCGGTTTAGATTTGATCAACATTAGTAATTTCTTTTTTTTTTTCTTCCCCGGATCGTTAATTTTTATCGAAAACTGACACAATATTTGAAGTATACTTTGTTCATTTTTGGTGTATTGTGAAGTTGACAATGTATAATCCTGTTCTTTCTTTTTGTCTCTTAGCCAATTTCTAAGCCATGACTGTATTTTACATTCTATCAAAAATAATTTTTCTTCTAGCCTTTTATGAAAGGCTTTATCAAGGTCCTTCCAAAAGGAGAAAAATGTAAGTGATTCTTTCAGCAAATACTGTGTAATGATCAAAGGCATATGATAAATTGGAGAAGTAGCAGCCTTTCATCCAGTGCTTCTTATCTTATTTTATAACTCCTTACAATGTATCTTAAAATTAGGAAAGCTAAATAAGGATTCATCTGTTATTCCTTAAATTGCTTAGTTGCTGATGAGACTTACTTTATCTTCACCACCCTATCTTGGTGGTACTCCAGTTTGGAGTTACTCATTTGTCTGGAATGATGTATTACAGTACTGTGCAATGTGGGTGGCTAGTTTATTTGTATGTTTGTTTCACTTAGTCCATTCTTTAATTCATTAGTCTTCTGAAGTAGTTCATTACATTTTACCACAGAGAAGAACATATATGATGGTTTTGTCTTCTCAAGAAAGAATCAATAAAAAAGAAAAGGATTAGCTTCCCTGAACAACTGTCTCTTCCCCCTGCTCTATTTCCTAGTAGTACAGAACTTGTGAAGAGTTGTAGTAGGTGATATGTTCCAGGTACCTGGAAGAGGGTAACTTGATTGTTGTTGCTGTAGTTCTGCTTGTCCTTTACATCTTACTCGTTTGAATTTTGTCCATCCCTTCTCTGTTAAGTACAAAAATAACATGGTTAATGCTGTAAATTATTGTATTTTTTTCATCTACGAGCAGATGGTCTCTTGTGATAGTTTATCTACTGTTTATGATTATTTCTGTAATAAAATGATCAGAGAATATGCTGCAGGTAATTGAACTAACCTACCCTCACTATAGTGAGTTAAATTTCTCTGGACATTGGAAGCTGATCGTGTATTGTAATTTATGCTATCTCATAATTTGAGTTTACTTTTATCGAGATTATTAGTCAGAAATGTGATTTTAGAGTGGGTAGAATTTTTAGAGTATATACTGCCCTATCTCGACCTACTTATGTCTTTGTATGCTTAAGTTTTTACCTAGGTAAAAGCAATCATACTGACTTCTCTATTTTTGAAATAACATTGTTAGAAAAATAGTCCTACATCAGTATTTCATGTATTTCTTTGTTTTATCTTCTTCCTGACATTTATCATTTTAATTACACACCTAAAAGGTCTTGCTTATTTATCTGACAGTTTTCTTTTAGAAGGAAAAGTTGTAGTCCTTCTGAAGAGGTATGTGTTCTTTTCTTTCATGGAGAGTATTGGGAAAACTTATAACACATGGGCATTGTATTTATTGTCTTATTTGCAGGAACTTACTTAGATTCTTAATTCATTAGGTTATTGAGGGTTACTCAAGCACACTTTTTTTTGATAATAAATTTAAGAACTAATTTAAATGGAAGTGTGGACTGCAGCATAGTGGCTGCTTTTAGCTAGACGGAAAAATTGTGGGATTACAGTCACTGCTTCTGGTACTAAATAGCTTTTGTTAGTTGTTTGTTTTGTAACAACTACTAAGTAGTTGTTTGTTTGTAGAGCCATGAGGTGTAATGCAGAAACATATTGGAGAATAAAGTGTCAGAAAGTAACATGTAATTTCATCGCGTGGATAGTCCTCATTGCTTGAATATTGTCTTGATTCTGTGTAATCTGGGTGTTTTCTGCCCATACTACAGCATTGCTGTAATCCCATGCTTAGGACCGTTCACCTCTTGACACAATCCAGAGATTAAAATGCTTTACAGAAAAGCGGGAGGGATTTTCTATGTTTTAGTCTTGGGACAGTGAGCGAGATCTGTTTCCTTGACAGATGCTCTTACTACCAGCTTATTTTGTTAAGAAAAAAATGTAGAGATGTGAAGATCTACTCTGAGAAATATTGGGATATCATAATTAAAGTACTTTGAAGTTCTCATTTATATTGGATATATCTATGTCATATGTAGCTCATTTATCACGAGTTATAAATATTTTATGTTTACATAAAATAATATTTTGAAACTTGTTGTATATTTTCAGGTGTAATAGCACTTTCATGGTACCCACCAGGTATGGCTGATGAAAATGGAGAACCAACTGATGATTTGGTACCTGTAATTTTGGATTTTGCACACAAATACAATCTCAAGGTAAAGCATTTTTAAATTGCATGGAATAGGATTACTTAGGAAAGTAAACTTTAACAGTTTACCTCATTCTGTTAATGGTGTAGAGCAGGGAGGCTAGTGATGCCACGGTGACTTCTGTGTCTCTCATTGCATTGTATTTTTGGCTCGTTTTACAAGGAGGTATATGTGTCCTTGAACTGTGCTGCATTTTGGTAAGATCTAGGGAACTTATCCTTGTAACTAGAATAAATACAGTAATCTGTTTTTCTATTTAGATCTAAGGCTTACAGAGTCTAAAATTCTTTTTAATTTTATTTTTTAGGAAACTTTCAGTTATACAGCATTATTTTCTTAATGAGTTCTGGGAGTTAAGGAATATAAGAGTTATTTAGCAAATAACGCTAATGTTTAACTCCTTATTGACGCTCCTGTACTAAATACTGTTTTGTGGAGTTTTATTTCCATTCCACTCTTGAAGCTGTTCTTTGAAATTTTTAATTACTTTAAAATTCAGTGATCATATATGTTGGTCTGCTATGCGTAAGAACTCAATAGACCACTTGCTCATAATACTATTTCAAACAGTAGTATTACTTCTAATATGTCACTTACATGAATGCTAATATATTTCAAATTCTTAATCATTTTATGCTTAAGTAATGTGGCCACTTCTTAGTTTCACCTCCCAAAAAACCCAAAATACCACTATTTCAAGTTAACTTAACTAGAATTTTTTTTAGTTGGCACACCTTTTCACCCTAGCAAATAAAGCCTACCAGGCAGGGAAATAAACATTAATTTAGAAGTATGTTTTATTTGGTTAATACTATGGCAACTACTTCTAAAACTATTTTGATACAATCAGATTTTAACATAATAAAATTCAACATTTAGTAAGCTGTTTCCTCATCTTCCCACCGCCTTCCCAAAACAGATCTATGTTTATGTAAATATAATGGAAACAAAATGATTTTTCTCTTCAAGAATGATCTTGAAAATAGATTATTTCAGAACAAATACTTTCAAGAGTTGATACATAGTTAAATGTAATTCAATGTAGACAGAATTAATGTATCTTTCTGAGCTACATTTCAATAATATGAAAGAAGAACAACAACACCTGTATGGAGAAGGCACAAGAATTAAGAGCTATTAGACTTTCGTGCCTTTCAGTAGAATCATTCACAGAAGTAGTAAAATATCAAATCCCATGTTCCATAATGTGGGCATGATACTTTCTAACTTGTTCGCCACTTCTGAAAAATTGCTAAAAGAAAACTGTATATCTTTCTCAAAAATGGAGAAAAATAGAACTGTACCTGTCAAGTTAATGAGGGCTCTTTTGTTGCAGATGATGATGCAATAACAATCAGTAAAATAAGTAAGTAGAGTACGATGCAGAATATCTCATTCTCTTTACTCCCTCTGTCATAGACTTCTGTTTTCTGTTTGTGTCTTGCTTTCTGCATCCATAAAATACAAAGAACACTTCGTTTCCCTAACATGCCTTTCTGAGATAAATAACTCCTAAGGTACTGTAAAAGTATTGCAACAGTCAGATTTGAAGAAGAAAATGTTATAGAAAAACTTTGTTTTATTAGCTAGATAATACTTGATTTTCTGCAAGTGCTGGAAGGCTGGATAAAGAAATGAAATTAAAGTTGGAAATCCAAAGCTTGGTCATCTATCTTCAAGTCTATACAAGGTAAAGGAAGGCAGATTGGCTCTGCAAGAGACAAAATCAACACAATATGTGACTGACTTTTTAGAAAAAAAAAAGTTATAGGTATCTTATCAACTACAACCTTAAATCAAAGATGGAAGAATAAGAAAGTGAAGCTCAGACTTAATGGCAGTTTTTCTTGCATGTAGAAAGGAAGGTGATTATGCTATTAGGTTTTTTTTCTTGTCTAGGTTAAGTTAGGTTTTTTTTCTTTGAAAGTCTACTTTTCTACATTTCAGGGTCTTTTGTGTTAAAGTATTTATTTATAAATTAGATTTTTTTTTTTTTAGGAGAAGGGATTGAGGGGAAGTGTTTTTTTTTTTTTTCTTTTTTTTTTTTCCGAATAATGATACAAAGTTTGCAAGTTACAGTGTGATGTATTAAAATACACACTTAATGATTTGAGATCAGCAGAGAGAAACTAATGGGTACTCTAGACCCCAAAATAACAGTTCTTTTCAGTAGAAAAATTATCAAACTTTCAAATTTTAAGTTAACTTGAAAAATATGAAACCAGCTTCCGTGAATATGTTCTCTAAAGCTTTTTTTAATCTACTTTATATGGTAAGTGAAGTGATTCCAAAGTGTTTGATTAAGAAAAGATGATCATCTCCAAGCACAGTTTGTGAAGGATTAATTGCAACTTCCAGGTTGAGGAAAAAAATTTTGGAAGTTAAAGTTTAAATGTTCTCTAGATATGTTTTATTTATGATTTTCAGCCTTGAAATCTGCTTCTGCAGTCAAGGTGAACGTGTTTCTGTCCTAAAACTTCTCAAGTCTCTAAATTAGTGATCTGTAAGCTGTGAATCTTGAGATAGTAATAAGTGTGTCTGGGATAATTTTGATACTTGAAATATCTTTTAGAGGAAATAATATTTTTGATTTTCTCTTATCGTGTGTTCAGTATTTTTTTTACAATTGTGGCAGAATTCTGAGAGTGTCTAGACTGGAAACTGTATTGTGTTAATTGTAAATATACGAAATTGCATCTATTATATTTGATAAAATAAACAACCCTTTTCAATGTGCAAATTCAAAACCTTTCTGGTTACTGTAGTTTAAAGTTAATGTTATCCTTTTTTTTTTTCCTATTGATTTAACTAAAATTACCTTATTTCTTACAATAGTAACTTGTGAGTAGCTTGTCTAATTTTGCAACTGATAGCAAAGTAGGAGCTCTTTTTTTAGCAGTGCTATTAATATAAAATTCTTACCAATTAAAAGTATTGATTCTAATTATTTTTTGACCATATGGCCTAAGTAAATATCATGCTAAATTTATTTAATAATTCAAATATATTTACAGGTAACTACAGCTAGAATTATAGATACAATGCCCAACTTTTCAAGTGAAAATGCTGTTTCAAGTTATCGATAACTTCACTAGCATTGTATTTTTATTTTTTTTAATTCTAACTTTATGTGATTTCCTGCTTTCTAATTTTTTAAGGCTTTTGATTTTTGGTTTTCTTAGCACTATTTATATTTTCTTTTATAAATTCTATTTTCAATTACTTTTACTAGTTGTATCAGAAATGTATATTACCTTGTCGCATCAGCATCATTGTTGATTTTCAGGTAAAATGGAAGAATCACAAATTCTGAAGTTCTGCTAATTCATGCTGTATACTGTTCACCAGTTGTTCACTGTTTGGTGTTCATTCCTCTTCCTGAGCAAGCAGCAGGAAAGTAGGCAGACTAAATGAGATGCAGAAGTAACTTGGAAATGCTACGTATGTGTGAAATGTTGCAGATCTTAAAATACATTTCCCCTCCCCCCCCAATATTTAATTTCGTCCAAATTTTCAGTCCATTTGAAGGCACTTGCTTGTGCCTAAAAGGAGTTCTTAACATTCAAGGTGTTTTTTTTTTTTTTAATTTTGTTTTTATGACACTGGATCACCACTTTTACTTAATGCTTTCTCATACAGACTGTGGCAGTTGCAATGTATTTCTCCCGTAAACGTTAAAGAAGCCAAGGCAAAATCGAAATAAGCTACCAATCAAAATACTTTTCATATTTCTGGATTACAGATAGAACTGCTGTTATTCCTTGGAATAATGAGTGGAATACAGATACTAAGTATAGATACTACTAGGGATTGTTACCTTCTTTATAATGTTTTTGTAAGAATTCTTACACTGTTAAACACATGATTATAGTTAAATGGTAGAGATATCAACAGCTTAAAATGCAAAATACATTTTTCTTTTATCAAAATAAGACATGTCCACTAAATACAAGTCTGATAAGAAGAAATGCTCTGATTTACCTGTTTTGATAGATTGAAATGAAATACGAAATTAGTGCTCCTCAGCCTGTCACATCAGTCCTAGTGTGTTAGTCTAACACTGTTTTGCTTTAGTTTGTACCCAGTAAATACAGTAGATTCAGCAGAGATACTGAATCTATAGTGAAATTTGATACTATTGCAGAGTAGCTGAATACTTTTTTTATTAAATGCATTCTAGCTCTAAAATTGCTTGTGGAAAAACTTGCTCCTTTGGTTAATGTAATGTTCTTCCCTTTAATTGGATAGTTGAAATCAAGAGGATTTTTACCTTGAACATGAGTTCAAGTGTATAGGATAAATAACTGCCTGAGCTCCAAGCTTGAAATGCAGAGCAGCAGCAATACAATATATTAAATGTAGTCCCAAGTGTTTATTCCTGTTAATGACTATAAAATTCTAAATTAAAGTTTTCATATCCGATATCTTAAAATGTTGTTCATGTTGAAAACTTTCCTTGAAGAATTATTATCTGTAACAACTGTAATATGTTGTTTAGAAGCTAAATATTAAAACATTTCATCTGTTAATTTGTCTTTTTAACACGCGAATAGATAATCTTTGTTTATTTGTTTTTGATATCTGCTGTAGATCGTAAGTTTTATTAAGCATGTTTATTATTCTAACCTAGGGAAGAGAGCAGTATTTTGCATTACTGTAAAACACTGAATACGTACTCTATTATTAACTTTCCTAGAGCTGAAGCTACTGATCTTAGCAGTCCAGAAGTTGAATTAGTCTTAGGTTATTCTCTGACTAGGTTAAATGAAAAATTTAATAGTTCCTCTTTATATAAACATTAGCAGTGTGGCTGGTACTCGATTCTTATAATAATCTGTGCCCATGTGTTGCATGATATTTAAGGTTCATGTTGCTCTTACTTCTTCTTTTTTCTTTTTTTTTTTTTTTTTTTATATAGGTTGCTTTTCATATTGAACCCTACAAAGATAGAGATGATCGCAGTATGTACAACAATGTCAAATACATCATTGACAAGTGAGTGCTTTCAAAATGTTTCCTTTGGGTATGGTTACATGCAGGTTTAGATAACTCTTTTATATTACCTAAAGCTTTGAAGAATATATTAAAAAGTTAACTGAGACTAAGGGAAAACTGGAAGAAACTTTGTGCATATGGGAATGGTACAAAACTCCAAAACAATATTTTTAAATGCTGAAGCATGAACTTATATAGCTACTCAGATGTTAACTGCTCTCAGCATTTATTAGTATCATGTAAGCCATGATACCTCAAAGTAAATGATGAAAGTGCTAAGCGCTAAGATGCATAAACTAAGAACGAGTTTTTAAAGTAACATACTAGCAGCTGCTGCTGTAATGTGTTGACCTCTATGACTTTAATTCAGCTTAACAAATCTTGTACAGCTGCTAGTTGTTTTGTTCTACTACTTAGTTTTGCTACTTAGACTTTTTTTCATACTGAATTAGAGAATTGCCTTTGAGACAAAAGAATAATACCTGTAACACAATTTGTCACTAAATTACTAATCTGTAGTAGTTTAAAGGCTCCTTGCTGATTTATTTATTTAATACTTTACCCTAAGTTGGGTTAAAATGCATTTATATTGAAGCATATGAACTGTATTTCTAAATTAATTTTTAGAAAAGTCCTCAATCCACACTATGAAACAATATTTTACAATTGGTAAATTTTGTCCTCATACTTAACAGTGCTTGTTTGCTTTATAGATATGGAGGCCATCCAGCCTTTTACAGGTATAAGACCAGCACAGGCAGATTTCTTCCCATGTTCTATGTTTATGACTCTTACATAACAATTCCTGAAATATGGGCAAATCTGCTAACTGTTTCTGGATCCCAGACTATTCGAAATACTCCATATGATGGATTATTCATTGCACTTCTGGTGGAAGAAAGACATAAGCATGATATTCACAGAAGTGGCTTTGATGGAATGTACACATACTTTGCCACCAATGGCTTCTCTTACGGCTCATCTCATCATAATTGGGCAAGTTTAAAAGCCTTCTGTGACAGTAACAACTTAATGTTTATTCCAAGTGTAGGGCCAGGATATATTGATACCAGTATCCGACCATGGAACAACCACAATACTCGTAATCGTGTCAATGGAAAGTACTATGAGACTGCCTTTAGTGCAGCCCTTTTGGTGCGACCAGAAATTATTTCTATCACATCTTTTAATGAGTGGCATGAAGGAACGCAGATTGAAAAAGCTGTCCCGAAACGGACTGGACAGGTAGTTTACCTTGATTATAAGCCCCATAAACCAAATGTTTACTTAGAGCTCACTCAGAAGTGGTCTGAGAAGTATAGAAAAGAAAAAGAACAGTGGCTTATGTGAGCTATTGTTACTGCAGTTTGTTCTTAACACATCAAATACATTGAGATAGAAATTGAGCTGAAAAATCTGTTACTAAATGTCTTCTCTTATAGATAGGTTCAAATTATTTTATTCTTTGAATGTGTATGCATTACTACTGAATTTGAGTATTGAATGAAAAAATAACAACATTGATATTTTCAGTTTATTGGATGTTTGAGGATATTCAGGGAAGTGCTTGTTTGTTTTTAATCCATTACTTGCATGCTGAGCTTACAGATCATCTGCATTGAATAACTCATACATGACTGAAGTAGGAAAAAAATGACACATTTACTTCCTTTACTCATATAATTGCATATCTGTTCAAGGTAACACTATAAGCTGCATTTTGTTTTGATAGCTTCATGCAGAATACATGCCTGTAGTGCATGGAAAAATCAACGTCTATTGTTTGTATGCTTTGCACTTAGAGAGATTGATACATGACAACTTTGTGGTAAAAACACCAAAGTGGTGTATGTGGTGTGACTTCAGTAGTTTTTATTTAGAAAAAAAGTGTATTTGAAAGATTCACAGAGTCACAAAATTGTTGAGGTTTGAAGGGACCTCAGGAGATAATCTGGCCCACCCCCACTGTTCTCGCAGGGTCAGCTAGAGTGAGCTGCCCAGGACTATGTCCAGTTGGGTTTCACATATCTCTAAGGGTGGGGGCTCTCCAAGCCCCTCCAGGAAACCTGTTCCAATGTTCAACTACCCTCACAGTGAAGTAGTTTTTCTTATGTTCAAGTGGAATTTCCTGTGTTTCAGTCTACACTCATTGCCTCCCGACCTGTCCCTGGGCATCACTGAGAAGATTTTGGCCCTGACCTCTTTATACCCTCCCATCAAGTATTTATACATATTGATAAGAACTTCCCTGAGCCTTCTCTTCTCTAGGTTAAGCAGTCTCAGTGCACTCAGCTTCTCATACAAGCAATGTTCTAGTCTTTCAGTTCTTTGTGGCCCTTTGCTGGACTTGCACTACCAGATCCATGTCTCTCTTGTCCTGGGGAGCTCAGAACTGGATGCAGTACTGGAGATGTGGCCTCACCAGGGCTGAGTAGAGGGGAAGGATCACCTCCCTCGACCTACTGGCAACAATCTACCTAATGCAGCACAGGATACTGTTGGCCTTCTTGGTCACAGGGGCACATTACTGGTCCATGTTCAGCTTGTCCACCAGGGACCCCAGCTCCTTCTCCACAGAGCTGTTCTCCAACTGTTTGGCCCTCAGCATGTACCGGTACCCAGAGTTATTCCTCCCCGGGTGCAAAACTCTGCACTTTTTGTTGAACTTCATGAGGTTCCTCTCTGCCCATTTCTCCAGCCTGTCCGGGTCCCTCTGCATAGCAGCACAACTGTCTGATGTATCAGCCACTCCTCGCAGGTTTTTGTCATTGCAAAAATTGCTGAGGATGCATTCAGTCTAATCATCCAGGTCATTAATGAAGACGTCAAACTGTTCTGGCCCCAGTATCGACCCACGGCGAACATCACTAGTGACTGGCCTTCGACTAGACTTTGTGCCTCTGATCACAACCTCTGAGCCTGGCAGTTCAGTCGGTTTTCAGTCTGCCTCACTGACTACTTATCTAGCCTGCACTTTATCAGCTTGTTCATGAGGATATTATGGGAGTTAGTGTCAAAAGTCTTATTAAAGTCAAGGTGAATAATATCCACTTCTCTTCACTCATCCACCAAACCAGTCATCTCATTACAGAAGATTATGAGGTTGGTTAAGCATGATTTCCCCTTCATAAATACATCACCACTTTGTTCAGTTCTGAGTCCTTCCCAATTCAGTTCCAAAGAGCCACTGAAAGTGTTTTAGTTTAATTTTGTTTATTTTGTTCAGTGCATAATGCAGCCTTCTGCAGATTACTTAATAATGATCACTTACACTGAGATTTTACTTTGAATTAAAAAAGTGTTGGAATGCAAAATATTAGAGTGAGAGGAGTTAGCAGTTCCAGTGTTAGATACTGTCTGTTAACTGACCACAGGCGCAGATCTAGTGCTTGTAGAAAAATGTTAGAAGATTGTGAAATTAGTAAATATTTTGTTAGTTTATAATTAATATAATTTTAGGATATGCTTTTTATTTAGTGATTTAGGAGCAATGTAGTTCAGTAATAACAGAAACATTTACCCTTAACTAATCTGATATCTGACTCTTTTATTTTTCATATTGTTCTAGTATCCAAGGACAGTAGAAACCAAAATCAGGTACCATTTGGATAAACTCACCACTAATACCACCTATGGCAAGGCTGGAAACGAGTGCTTTCCAGCCTGAAATTAATTTTTTTTTCATTTTTTTCCACTACTATTTTTCATTAGACTGCTTTTCAGTGCTCTTTCAGACGTAACAATTTCGGCTTTCAAATGTGACTATTTGCTGTTTTTCTTAGTGGACCTTGAAGGTAGCAAGTCATATGGATATGTCTCTTCAGGAATGTAGTTTTGGGCATTTTCTGTAGGACTTTGTAGAACCAGCCCCAAACTTTGGACTAGGAGGAATTACATTTTGTCTGTTTGAAACAACTGTTTAATCTGTAGCAAAATGATTTTCTCAGATTTTATGTGCATCAGTGTTTCTGTGGTGTAGTTGGAACTGTTGTGGCAACTAGAATCCTGTTGATTTCAGTGGAACTCTTCACTCATTACCCACCACAGTTACTCACACTCTTTACTCAATTACGTTAGTCTGTGAAGTTATAATGTGAATTTGGGACTTGTGGATTTAAAATTTTTTTTGTTGTTGTTTTTTCCTGAAACCCGTGTTATTCTAAATAAATTTAAACAAGTTGCTACAAATATTTTTAGAGTTCTTCTAACATGAAAAAGATTTGTTTAGATATCTGTCACTAATCTTAATTTGATTTCTCTGTAGTTATTAAAGAGATGAGGTGTCACATAAGCTGCCTCAGAAATGCATAAAATGGCTGACAGATATCTTGGCAACTTGGCATGTTGAAGTGTACCTCTGGAGTTACTGTGGTCTTGTTAATCTCTCCATAACTTTTTTTCTTATTGTGTTTCTGAATACTTCAAACTGCTTATTTGAAATGTGTACTTACTTTATTTTATGTATTCTGAAGTGGGTAAATTGAAGTAGATACTGTTTTGACTTAGAGCAGTCACACAATTATGGCTGAAACATACGAAGCACTTGTTAGATTTTTACCCCTTCCAGGTTAACCGCTCTACTCCTTAGTTGAAGAAACTGATTTATCTGTTTTTAGTATAAATCGCTTAAGTAGTTATACATAATTTATGTTTGTATACATTGTTATATTTTCATACTGTAAATGAATGCATTTACAGTCAAGAGAGCTCACTTATTTTGAATGTAAAGAGAGAGTCTACTTTTTTGAGTATCTAGGAAAGCATATATTATTAATGATTATTCTGAATTCAGACCTTTTCAAAGGACAAGTCTTTTTATTTTCCTTGTTTAAACTTTTGTCATCTGCTAGACTTTTCTCACTATACTTGTCTAGACTAGTAAATAGTTCAGGCAACTTTGCACCCAGCTTTCAGCTCTTTATTTCCCCTAGTGACAGTTCTTCGCTCTTTGTGAAAGTTATAGTTGCTTCTTGTGTTGCTAATTACAGAAACATTTGAAATTTATAGTGGTGTTTTCTACATAGAGATGATTTCTCTTTATTTAAAATATGATTTATGTTAATTACATAATAGATCTTCATTACTTGTGAAAACTTGTATAATTGCAATAAAGGTATATTGCCTTGCCCTAAAGTAATATGAGCTATGACACAATAATTTACTGAATTTCTGCTGAAAAGAATGAAAAGTACGTGCCTAGAAACTGATCGCTGTTGAGCACTTTATTGTATTCTAATATACTTAGCATATATTACAGTCTAAATATGGAACCTGAGGAAAGTATTTCAGAGGTTAGAATTTAATCTGAGGATCCTTTAGAGAGCTGGTGGAACAGCAGTCACGAGAGCTACCCTGCCTCCTTATCCAATGCTTTTTTTATACTTAGAGTAAATATTAATGCTACTTCATGTTTTAGGGGATGGAAGAGTTTCACTTACGGAGTACTGATTACAGTCATAATAGTTTGTTGGAAATATAATTAAAACAGAAATAAGGGAAAACTTGCAAAAATGCAAAGAAATAAGATTCTGAGTGAACAAATGGGATAAAAAATGATGAATGAATTTAGAAGACAATTGCACCAAGCTTTATAGTTCCTTTTTCAGAAAAACAAAATAAAAAAAACAGCCTTCAGCATGCAATGAAAATCAGGAGAGAGGGAAGAATGTTCGTTACAAGTTCAGATCTTAAGTGGAATCTAAAAGGAATATCTAGGTCTTATCTCACTTTGCTGTTAGCTTAACATCCCTATTTTTTCTTGACTAATTCTTTTCTAAAATGTAATATTACTATTAATGTGTTTACAGTGATTAATTGCAGTTGACTCATCTTGTCATAACTTTAATAGAAGTGATATTCTACATTTGTATGGATTAGGCAAGAAGCATTATGGAAAGTTTAAATAGAGATCATACTATGCTATATTTTGCCCATATTGAAATATCTGAAATTATTGATTTCATACAGCTGTCTGAGTATGCCCAGGGTAAATAAGCTGGGAAGATGATCTCTGAGACGAGTAGCAAGTCATTGTGGTAATAGCTAATTTGCTTTTAAATGAATCTTTATAGGTTCTCTTCTGGTTCTCTCAGTTGTACATAACTGTTTAGTTCTGTGGGCTATCTCAGAACTGAAGCTTAATACGTCTTCTCTGAAATCAAAATTTATATTAAATCTTACATGTTAGTGCATGTTTCTCAGATCTATAAACTTGTGCTGAATTTAATTTCAAGGGAAAGAGTATGTGTATATGCTGTTACTTCTGTGGCAAGCAGTAGATGATTGTGAATGCAGTTTCTGAACTGGTACTCATCACGTTTGTCTAATGCCTTTCTTTTGAGGTGCCAGTGATTTGTCTCTTAACATGCTGTTCAAGCAGAAGGGTCCTTGGTGAGCGCATGTATGTTATGAGACTATGCACGCTGTACATAACTTGAATTCATATATTTTTCATAGGGCTCTTGGGTTCTCTTGAAAATGTTTTATGAAAGTGTTTGCAGGGCTGTTGCTAGAAGGGAAATATATCTCTGTGCACATGGACAAAGACATGCTGTGTGTTAGGGCTTTTTTTGTGAATCCTGTGTACCTAAATACTAAAGGAAAAATAAACTATTTACAGACAAATTATATACCACTGAATGTAATCTAAAAATCTCTCTGCCAGTCTTTGAAGTAAATTATAGTATTTGTCCTGGTCCTTCTGCTTAAAAATGATGTCAATATTTCATTCCTTCCTTGTCATCTGTTTAGTTTTGACCAACATGCAAAGTGTTGCATAAACTTTTAAAGTGACTCGAATTCTAAGACTTCATAATTGTATTATTTGGTAAAGAGAATATTTAAAATTATTGGTACTGCAGAATTGCCTCATACAAATTCAATATTGTATAGATGTGATTTTATCGTGAATGGATGGCATATTTTTATGTATTGAATATGGATAAATAAAATATATTTGAGTTGCTTTAATAACCTATCTGGCTGAAACAAATGCATTTACTTGCACGCACATTTATTTTTATATGTATGTGTGTGTATATAAGCATATAAAGTTATTCTTTTAAAGTACTATACTGTTGTATTGAATGTAGAAGAATCTAGTCTACTCTTTTCTTCAGTAAGCAGTGTTTCTAACTTCCAGTGATGTTTACAAAAAAAAAAAAAAAATCAAAAAACAAAAAAGAGTTGCTTATGTATTCAATACTTTCCTGAACAATAAACGAATACCAAAAGAGTGTGATTTAAATGGAGTGTGTGATAACACTTTTTGAATAGTATGAGTTTAGAAAGCTAGTTTGTACTTCTCTATCACAATATGGGTTTAGGTTTGCCTAAGACTGAAAACAGGCCCATCTTTTTTAACAGGCAGGACTGCTGAAATTTTAGGTCCGTTTGTATGTATCTAGTTAACCTACTAAGTGAGTTCACTAGTGCATAATGCACAGATATTTTTGAGAGTTCTGATCTTTTCTTCCGCAAAACTGCATTGTCAAGCTATATGGACTTAACAGATTCATGGTAGATGACAATTTAGGTGTTGCAAATGGATGGGGTTTTTGTTATTTCACACATGAAACCTTGGATCACATTCGGACTCAAAACTGTGGATCCCTTTGAAAGAAACTCTCATATTACTGGGCCCAATACAGAATAACTAAGTGGTGTTACCCAGGCTGTGGGGTGTTGTTTTGTTTGAAACTAATCTAGTAATCCTCTCAAACTAGAGATACATAAGGTAGCCCTGAAACAGCTAGACTACATAGCATTGTGTAGAAATACTCGCTGAAGTCTAGGAGGCTGAATGAGCATGTTCTTATTGTAGTGATCTGTTAATTACACATCATTGCCTAGCACAGGCCGATACCATGAATTTAAGAAAACTGGTAAATAATAAGGAGAGGTGAGCTAGAAGTCAGCCTCTGATTGAATCTGTAGCTGTAGTGTTCTTCTAACTCTCCCTAGTAATTCTTCATCTTTTTCCACTAATGATCTAGTCAAAAAAGTATGATTTTTTTTTTCCTCTTTCAAACAGCAGTGAGCAGGTTTGTAAGTTTTTTGTATGCTTGATATCCTAAAAGCCTGAGTTGTGGATGCAAATATGAATACTGATAGAACTGAACCCAAATCCTGAACTAGTTTTGAAATTGTTTCAATGTATTTTGTCTTTCCAAAGTAAGCAGGCATGATGTTACATCATACACCTTCATAGTTCTAGCCATGTTTCTTAAAAGTGCTAGAGCAGTTATGAATGGATGGATAGGGAGGCCTGCTAAAGGATATTCATTTTTTGATTCTAAACTTCTGTTAAAATAACTGTACTGCCTTTCGGGGGGGGGGGGGGGATTTTTAGCTTAAATCTCAACACTGTTTAATGGATAATTTGAAGTTAAAATCTTGATTCCATTGAAGTCCTTTGGGGGCTTTCTGTTAACTCAAAGTCAAGAAAAATGTTTATATTATACAGTGTGATGCTCTCAAAATGAAAGTGTTGGTAACTTTTTTGTGTATAATCTATCACTGCTGCTATTTAAAGTAAGTTATCACATCAAAAATGGAGACAATTTATTTTTCTTAAATGTTCTAATCTTCCTAAAAATACAGCTCTTTAAGAGATTTATTACTAAACACTTTGGTTTTTGTTTTTCATTTTTACATGTAAAATATAACTCTACCCTTGTATGGAAAGGAATGCTTACTGGACTTCCTTCTATACTGACAGAAAAAAACTGTTCCCAGAACCATACCTGTCAGTGTTCTTGGAGTCATGCAAAATAGCTCTCTTCTTGGCCCTAACAGTTAAGCACTGTGTGGTTAATCAGAAGTTAGGGATCCAAGTTTACTATCTTTTATTTAAAATGGTCCGTGTCCCACAGATACAAATTTACTGAACTTTACATAATTAGAAACTTTTAATAAGAAGATAAATGATTTAATAAAAATAATCATTTTTAACATAAACATCTTTAATGCTGCAGAATGCTGTGCGTGACTGTCTCTAAAAATGCACATTAGAGAAGGCTGAACCTATTTTGCTTAAACAGTTTTAAATCTCAGCTCTTGCATTTGGGGCGGATTTACCATTTTTGAGGACTAACAATAGTAAATGTTTTTTAAAATGCTTCTAATCTCTGCTTTGAATATATGTGTGTGTGTGTGTATATATCAAAATATATAAGGAATGTTTCTATTTATTTAGAATGTATATATGAAAGACCTTTTTATAAATCTGTTACTGTCATTGCATAGAGCTAAGAACTATTGTGGCTTTTTCCCCTTTTTCAATACATTGAAATGAGCACTGTGCATCTGAGGGTAGGGTCCTGGCCTTCAGAGTTGATTTTATAACTTTAAGTCATTGCTGTGAGAACACAGCATGATCTGTCAATATTTGATTTCTCAAACTGTGATGTGCTTCAACAAATAAATAAAAAACAAACCAGAACCCCATTTTTTGGAGGAATACTAGTGAAAAATTAGACTGACAGTCTGCTGTTATTTTAATAGATGCTTCTTGAAAAAGTCTCATATACTGTGGTAGAAAATACTTTTTAAAGATCTACTTCAGAAAATAAGACTCATTACTCATTAAGATCAGACACCCAGTTAAAGTTTGATAAGTATGAATTTATTTGCCTAGATGATAGTTCACCAGTGCAATATCTTAGAATATCACCATGATTAATCAAAATATTTTTATATAACAATGAATATTTATGTCTGAGCATGGGCTCAAAAGAAGATTATAATCTCAGAAAGCAGTGTGAATCTCTTGATAGCAATATGAAGATTTTGGTGGAGGGGGGAGGAAACACTGCAGTTTTTATATTGCTTCCCATCTGCTTCCTTATGAATGCGCAAATTTTATGCTGGATAAGTGTGTTAAGGATCTACTTTCAAGAATATGTTTGAAAGTACAGATGAAAGAAATTGTCATTAGTCTTACTGTTGAAGTACTAAGGGATCATCTGCTTTTCTAGTTCAATCTAGACTTTGACAAGCTTCCTGATCTTCTTCTAGCACTTGAAACTTGTTGCATCTGTTTGTACGCTTTTTTTATGAAACCATTATAAAAGAAGCGTGAATCAAAAATTTTAAAAATCCGTAAAAGTGACACTACATTATTGAAAAGATAAGCTGCATAAAAGTGAGAGAAAAACAAAAGTAGAATAAGTATATGGATTTTATATAGTCTATATATTGTAATATTGAGATTATTATACGGATCAAAATTTTAAGAGTACTAGAAGTTAGCATAGCTAAGCAACAGAAAACACTAAGAACAGTCAGTTTCAAAAAGAAAAAATTGCTTCAGAATGCAATGAAGGCTTAGGATCCTTATGTAGTAGGAAGGAAATGAATAGAGAACAATTTTCTGTTCCTTAGAGCAAAACAGAGACATCTAATTAAATTTTCTGAAAGCATATTTAAACAGAAGGGATTTTTTCATTTGGTATGGTTAAATTGTCAAACTCATTGCCACAGGATGTTGTAGAAATCTAGAAGATAAAAATTCCTGTAGCATTAATCAAACTTTTTTTACTTAACATTACCTGACATTGATCCAGGTGCAACTTCTGATTCAAAAAGTCCCTGGGTAGTTGACTGCCAGAAGGCAAGAGAAAATATCTCTAGAAGGTCGTTCTACGGAAGTCCTATTTAATATATTTATTTAAGTATTTTATAGTAGTCATTGTATTGATTTCTTTGTGGGAAGGAGAAATGGCTTAAGCTTTTTCTGAAATTACGGCTTTATACTCAAAGTGGAAGTACAAAAGAGGAGGAGGAGGAGGCAAGAAACTGAGTGATTCTGTGGTAGCAGCTAAAGAATAGTTTTTTGGAGTTTTTGTTTTTTTTTCTTTAAGGGTGGGGTTGCTGGCTTGTAACTATGGAACCTCATAGGAATATCAAACATGCTGTAGCAGGCCAGTGCCATCCTTTCTTGAAGATGTTGAAGGAATTATGGTGTTGCAGTTGATACACCATGTAAGGGAAAAAGGATGGATGTGAACCCCACATGGAATAGGAAAATTCATCCTACCCTCCACTAGCTTCTTCAACTTGGTGCTATAGGTGACCAGTTAGACCACAGCAAGTTAACCCTTGGAACTTAGCAGAGACACTGAAGAGTTAGGGGGCCTTTGCATATGGATTATAAAGGTAAAGAAGGGGACAGAGTACTAGTCATAAAGCTCCAAGGGATCCAGCACAGAGACTACAATCTGGTAAACTCTCTTCAAATGTCCCAAAATTTCTCCTCAAACCACAGGGCATGCTCAAAACAGCCAATTTTGTACAAGTTAGCCATTATTTTTCCCTTGTCCTCTCATTTATATCTATCTGCACTGAATTTCATCTGCCATTTCATTTCCTAGTCATTGAGTTTCATAAAGTCTTTCTGCAATATTTTTGCAGTTCTGCAAATTGACCTGTGACTAATCTCAGCCCATGGAGGGGTGGGGGAAGGTAGTTATAGTGGTCAGATAGCTGACCTCGGAAGACTGCTGACTGCTATTTATGACTTGTGACAATCTGACTGTGGGATCAATCCTAGATTATTACTTAAGGCATCTTCAGTTACATCTGAATGAGGAGGAAACTAGAGCTCATTTTCCAGAATAAATTAATTCAATGGGATTGTAAAGGGTGATAGGTCTTCATTTGAACATAGCTTCATAGGAGCAACACGAGACTACTCACTTCTAACAGATTCTAAATGTGAGATTTTTTTCAACCAAATCTCTGATTTATTCAGAGGCATTTTAACTACAAAAATGAATGTTTAGGCTAGCAATTTTGTCAACTGAATGTCAGATTTGGAAATATTTTTCATATTTATAAACTCTGAAAATAGGCACTTGTAACAATCTTGGTTATATGAATGCCAGTGCTATAATTAGCATGTTGAACACATGTAAATTAGTCGTCATTATGTAAATCACTGAAGGTTTAATGGAGAAAAGTTCATGTGTCACTAAAAGTAAAAAAATGAGGTTGCGTATAACATATTCCTTGAATAATCTCAGAAAATGCTGGAAAAGATGTTTGGTTATTGGTAAAAGAACCAAGTTCTTATCAAGGATTTAGGAAATGGTGTTAAGTTTTGCTGCAACTTATCTATAGAGTGTTCTTTAGTAAAATAATTTTCCACTCCTGGCCCCCCCCCCCTTTTTTTTTCTGATTCTACTTATTTTGTGCTTTTCTATCTCATCCTGATTCAGGTGAAAAGTGTCTATATTCTTAATCTGAGGCATGCAATTAATTCTTCCCATCCCCATGCGTGCTTTCCTTTGTGTAAGTATCTCTTTGTTCATTATAGTCATCTATATTGGTTTTATTTTATTTGTATGAGAAAGGAGAAAGGGATTGTATATCCTATAGATGAGTATGTGCAATAAACTGAGGGGATGGGAGGTTAGTCATCATTTTAAAAGATCAGTTTGTACTTTTTTTCCCTGAAAATGTGGAAACAGAAAATTTTTCACTGCGATACTGTATTGCTAAGTATGGTACAATCAAATCTCCTATATAAACACATAAATAGTGATACTGAGGTAATGTACTTTTCCAGTGATATACATGTTATCCTCTGCAGTCTTTACCAAATGATAATACATGGCTACAGGTGCTTAAATCTCTTTTTGTAATTCAGAATCTGAAATACCTTTCCCACCAGGTCTCTATTAATCTAAAAATAGATGCAATTTTAAATAACAGGACTAATTGTAATACATAAGTATCTCAGAACTGACTTGCAAAATGTTCATCCTCAGTATAATAAGGAAAGCTATTTCTCTTTGCCAGTATTTTGCCTTTACAGAAGAAAGCCCGCTGAAGAAAGTGTATGAACAGCAAATGCAGAATATTCAGATTTTTGTTACTTATTTTCTGCCAGGGAAATGTGCAAAATAAAACTGTCATATGTTAAAGAACTTCTGTGCTTAACTTACCACTCACAATCACTGCATTAGTTAAGAAATTATAAAGTACTATTATGTAATGTATGCAACACATTAGAAAATTTGGGCCTAATCATGATTTTTGAGCTTTGGCTTAGGCTCTAAATAGATTTTCTAAAATCTAAAGAGAGATACCAGTTTATATATTTGGGTAGTAAGAATACTTACCATGTTATGTACTTAATAGCATAGAAGTAACAGCCACAAGCATTTAAAAATGGAGCAAATAAAGAGCAATTGAGTAAATATTTATTTTGATTTCTTAAACCATATTTTTAATCTGAGTAGCTTCTTGTCAGCAGAAAATTTACAGGGGTAGCTAGATGCAAAATTATTCACACAAAATTTTAAAATCTCAGTTTATGAGCAATCACAGCATGCTCAGCTATTATGCGTTTACTGGTGGTTGACACCAGTATTAGGCAAAACCTCAGGAAGGTGTATATGAAGACATACCACCTAGCAAACATAAGAGATAAACAAGGATCAAAAACATTTATGTAGCACAAAAAAAAAAAAAAAAAAAAAAAAAAAGAAAGAAAGAAAGAAAGAAAAAAGAAATTCCCTGAATCAAAGATAGAAAATCCACATATCCACATGACAGAGAAACAATATGATGAAGAATGAAGGCTTACCTGAGCCGGCACCCTTGTAATGGCAGCCTCAAAAAGGAAGTGACGTTAAGATTACACACAGCACTTAATATTTTGAAATCAAAGATAGAAATCAGGTGAACAAAACTCAAATGTCATCATCATGCTGCAAAACCAACAGACCACTAAAGCAAAAAGCCACTTTTTCCCCATTCCTAGCTTCCTTTGAAGAACTAGTGAGTAGTGGACAGAAAAATGTAACCTGCAATGAACAGTATTGGTAAATCCTCTTGTTCCTTGTGGAAGCAAACTATGAACTGAAGAAGACTTGAATGTATTCATGGCATGTACTTTGGAAGCCAACACACACCCAGATCAAGTTTGTCACATGGAAAACAGCTGAGGTGGAGAAAAGAAGCTCTTCCACAGGGAACTTAGGGGGGAAAAAAAAGAAAACAAAAAAAAACTCTCAGCAGGGAGTGCGCAGCAGCAATTTTGAATTGACTGATGTATAGAGCAGATGGGAACAGAAACAACAGAAATGGAAGGTGAAATTCTGCTTTCTCTGTCAAAATTGGCAAGGATAGTGTAATGTCAATATGTAGTGTAAATCTAATGCTACCAGAGATATCTTAGTGCAACATATGCATTAACTTCTTGACTAGTTCTGAAATGGTGTTTTTCTATTACTAATCCAAATTCATGGAACTAGGGAGAGGCTATGTTGTTAATAATGTTTCCTTCTCCCTCACTTGCATCTTTGCATATTTTCTTCTACCCGTAATGCAGAAAAATAACCATGCAATGTCCCTTGGTGAGATTTTTAGAGGAAGGGTGCTTCCTCTTCCCTCCCCCCCCCCTTTTGTATACTGAGATGGGACTCGAGATACAAAGATTCAGTTCCCAGTTGTGTCACGGAAACTTGCTGGCCATAGTCCCCATGCGTAAAACAGAGATCATATTCCTTATCTACTATGATTTGACTACCTGATTTATTCAGATGTCAAAACTACTTTTGCAGTCAAGGCTTGCTGTTCTTGATGGGTTTTGAGCATAGCAGTAGGGCAACCTGCCAGTGTCACATGTTCATCTAGATACTGCTAAAATGTAACTAGTCTTCATAAGCCAAAATGCTCACAGAAGGAAATACTGGCTGGAGGTTGCAGATGTAGCTGCTACTGTAATATAGCAGGTAGAACTCTGGTTTGGATACTGTTGCACAAGAATATGGATGGTCTAACCTGTATAACATTTTTTTTATTCCTAATCTAGAAAAAAATGATGCTAGTAGAACTATTTTAGCAGCAGAGACTATAATTATACTGGCTGGGCTGCTGAGATGGATAAGAAGGAAATAGTACAGTTCCCTAAGGGCAGATAGAAGTAAGGGGCCCCTGAGGGCCTCTGGGAATAGTGCAAGTTGCATGTGCAGATCACACTAGGAAAAGGTTGTCTTCGAATTGCTTCTTGTGGAGCTGCAGCCACCATTTCAGGTGGCTGAGGAACTTCCCTTTGTATTTTCTGTTTCATACCCTCCTACTGTAGTCCACAGGGCAGAGGGCTTGCCATGTCTAGCCTTGCTGCTTTTCCCATTCCTGTCTCACACTGCGCTCACCAGCTCACACTCTTGCTGCTTCCTGCCTACTTTGCAGTTGGCCCTTAGGATTTTCAAGATTTTCTAAATTTTCTAATATCTAAAATTTACTGCAGTGAGCAACAAAGAATAGGGCCTACTGGAGTGGAAAAGTAGGTCTTTAACATAAATTCAGAAGAACTGCTTGTCCTTTCTTTGATGGAAAAGAGGACCATTCACTAATGTATAAACTGAGGAGTGACTTGTGGGCCTGGAAAGTAACTCCAGCACTAGAGTGTAACATGTTGCCCAGGAGAATTTGCCCTCTAGCTGCATGACTAAATCCTATATTTGCAGTCAAAGTAAGAATTTGTACTGTAGCACAAGAATTTTTGCTGGCATGACAAATCCAGTTTTAAGTGCAGGACTAATATGACCTTGAATTATTAACAACTTAAAGCCGAAGAACAGTTCTTTGCTTTTTAAAAAAATTTTGGTTAGATACTAACTTTCTAGTAAGAACAAAATTCTGAACAGGGATCCTTCCCACATACTCATTTGCATTTAATGCATGAATAAGACTAGCTCATAGATAACACTTCAGATAAATACATTATGGACAAAAAAATACGCGGTGGAATTCAGAAACTCTGTCAGAATACAAGTGGGAGGATCTAAGGAAGCAGATAAAGGGATGTAGGATAAGGTTGAGGCATGAACTGTCAAAAAAATGAAAGAACAACAAGTATAGTGAGAAGTACTGCTACACTTTAGCCAGTGTTCACTTTGTGGAAATAGCAGTGATTGGTCAATTTGAGTGCAGACATCAGGAATTCAAATCTATAGAGATTAGTTGGATTCAGCTGAGGCTTATGTCACAGAGAGAGAGGAAGCAGTCATGAACTAGGATGGCATTAAAAAACAGCAGAACTGAGTTACTGAGTTAGACTAAGTATGAGGAAAAAACTGGGAAAGTCTCCTGAGAAGTCTGCAGTTGACACACTCAGCATTTGGAAAGAGAACATAATTTCATATAACAGTCATCGGTTGTATGTGTTAATCATAGCTGATTGTGCTCATTGAGCTTTTAAATTAATGGCTTTTTAGACATAAATATAGAGTAGCTTTATGCACACATAGATACTAATTTGCAGACAGGTTTTATATAGAGACTCACTTAGTTCTTTGTATTTTTCCAGTCTTTTATTTACCTCGTAATTATAGCCAAGTGTTTCAGTTTGCTCTCTATTTTAAATGGGTTTAAATAATTCTGATGTTTTTACAAACTCTGTTGGTTTTGTGACTGAGTCATGAAGCTTAGTCTGGAGTTGTGGTTAGTGGTGTAAGTAAAGTGTTGAGATTGCTACTGCCAGCTCATTGCTATTTATCATTACTAGTAATCATGGTATTTTAGGACTACAGTGTCTGTGGATCAAGCAAGAATGAAATCTGTGCAATTTTCTTTTTCAGAGATGTACCAGGTTTGTTGCCACCTTTTCAGACAGAGGAGAGAGCTGCATACGGTAGCTCTTCCTGTGCCACACGATCAGTTTACTGAGAATGCACAATGGAGCCATGGCTTCATAGGAATACCAGTGCTACTGGCCCACATGTAGAACCATTAACTTGTACATGAGCAATAGCCTACACAGGCTAGCTGTTCACTATTGGTGCAAGAAGACTGTGTATCCTGAAAGCATCAAAGGTAATGCCTGTGCACAGGACCTAACTATTGCACATGCACAGGATGGCTGGCACTTGGGAGAACAACCTGGCTTGTGCAACACCACACTATCTGCACATATCCAGCAACTCTGGAGCTTCCAGGACATGTCAGTTCAGCACTTACCCAGAGGTGCAAGAGGGGCAAGGCCTGAGACTTCTGAGGAGTGGGTGGGTGGGAGCTGCATGCTGTTTCACCTTCTTCCAGGACAGTTCCTGGAAGTGTCTTCAGATGCAGTGGGGCCAGCAGCAAGATAAGCAATCCTACCTTCTGCAGAAGAGAAGAGTAAGTATTTTTTTTCATCAAAGATTATCTAATTGACATAAGCCAGATAGATGAGGAAAGCGGAATGGAAACATAATACACGAGTACAGGCGAACTATAAGTCAAACTGTGGTCAAGAAAAAACACTTGTAACAGCCGTTGATAGTTTGATTAGAATAACATTTTCATTTGTTAGTTAGTTCCTGTTAACTGACAATCAGTTAGTACCTCCAACTGTAGTCCGTGCAAATCTCACAATCTATTCAGTAATTAACAGAGATATATTAAATTGCTCTGATTAAGTGGAGTGTCAGCAGCATTTACTATAAAAATATGCAGTGCCTAGAGGGTTTCATATAATATTTTGCTAAAATCTCATTAAATTATTATATATTTCTTTCTCATAATTGATAAGGTATTTGGAGAATTATTTAAATTCCTTTTTTCCCATAAATTTATATCTTAAAAAAAATAAATGGATGGCTAGCCTTTTCATCTAAATAAGAGTATTCACAGTTTAAATAACAAGAGCTATTTAATAATTCAGACAATACTTGGGGCATAAAAATGTTTGGGCAGCTAAGTTAACATAATTTCACTTCCAAAATACAGTGATTTTTCTCAAAAAATGTTGCAAAAGATCATTTAGTATTATCTTTCTTTATTAGAATGCAGAAAAGAGAAATGCACTGAACTTAGCAGAACCTTGCGTATGGATATGTCATTGCACATAATTAAAACCTGCAAATTAGCAAAAAGACAAACATAGTCTATTACAGAAGTGAGCTATATTTATTTCTGTATAAATTATCAGGATTACTGAATTGAATTGTCCAGACCAATAACAGAACTTTTATACATAGAAACATAGACATTCTGTACAGATACTGATGCTCATCTATATCCTTTTTTCCTTAAGTAATGCAGTTCTTCTTTTCTGATTGTGATACCTTATTTGTGAAATACATGTCTATAATACATAATATCTCATAAATACACTGTGACCTAATTCTAATTGCTCAGCTGAATGCTCTCCTTACAATATTAAGATATTTGCTGGGCTTTCATTTCCTGACAGTTACAACAATCAAAGCATTACAGAAAGAATAAGAAAAATGTAATAATAATGCCTGTGCACACATACACAACACACAAACACACATAGATATACACACATAGTTCATGGCCAAATTCTTCAAAATGTTTGCATGCTTTTGAGAAAAAAAGAGTCATACTGACCTTCTCTATGCGTTTCTACCAAGCAAAGCAGCTATGATATTGCTTTGCTAGTAGAGGATATTGGGTCTGGTGTATGAGAATTAGACTGATGATTTAGAGTTGAGAACCCTGTTCCTGACTCTTGGACACATCTTCAGCATTTCTTTTATAAATACATTTCCCTGTTTTGTACCTCAGTCTTCAGCTATGGCATTTGAGACTAATAATACGGATTCTTTCTTAAAGAGCACTGTGAAATCTACAGATGGACAAGACTATCCAAAATAGTATTTGTTTGTTGACAACATTTCTTCTTATTTGGAAATCCCAGCCTTAATATCCCACCTCTACTCTAACAAATAATGAAGGAATATTTGCATCATTTTTATTTTATGTATCTAAAAATGGTGTTATGAAGAAACTCAAAATACTGGTTCGTGGGTTCTTCACATAGTTACTGGTAAAGACAGACCTTCAGGAGAAGATTTAGAACAATGCAGATGATGCTCAAGTAATATATTACATTTTTGTGGATGAAAAGCACTCAACTGAGGTTGAGGAGTGGAGGGAGGTGAATGGAATAAAAAGAAGGCAAGGGAAAATAAATGCAGAAAACATGAAACGAGAGAGAAAAACAGAATTACAGTTTTTACCAAGTTTTACTTTTTTGCTTCTAATCTGATAGCTCATTTAATGCTAGTCTTTTTAATCTGTCATTTGCAATTGAATATTTAATTAAAATTTCATCCTAATGATAGCTTGAGGTTACTTCCAGATAATTTAGCAGTAATAATCCTATCTTGCTCTAATAAACTTTGAGGTTTTTGGCCTCAGATATTAACCTGAATGTGATTATTATCTAATAAATAGAGAACTTCCCCAAACTATCACTATATTATTTATAAGTCTTTAGACTATACTAATAAATGGTCTGTTTTACATTGTAAAAGGAAAAAAAAAAGGTAGTAATATGAGACCTTGCCATGTGTGCCGCTCTCTGTCACATCTATACTCAGAAAAAGAGGACAATTCCTGGGAGAATCTTTAGTGAAGTTTTGATTTATTAGTAGACCACAAAAACTGAAAGTCTGCCATATGTGAAATATCCTGCAGAGACTAGCATACAAAAATCTCATTGTATTGCTGTTGATACTGAACTAGGGAAAGAAAGAGTGGGAAAAAGGTATAATAGTTGGCTCATTACAGACTATGAGTAGAAGCTTGTTTAGTTTTGTCTCATTTTACTGACAGTAGTCATGTAAATGCAATATGTGGAATTTGCCTGAATTTGATTCAGTCAGACTGAGGTTTTGCAGAGACTTAAATAAAAGCAGATACCTAGGCTAGCATGTAATCCTATTCATGGATTTCAGGAGCATCTGAGTGACTTGAGGCGCCTTCTTACGAACACTGTGTTTGTATCAAAAATTAGTCTCTGTATTTTATTTTTTTTTCTTGGTGTTTATTTTCTGTGGTTGAGTACTAGGTTATTATACTGGAAACCATTGTAATGCCAGTAGTTCTATGTTGCTGCTGAAAGACGTGGGTCCTTCCCAGCTTCTAGGTCTGAGTACACACTTCAGCTGATCCTTCTCCATATTGATGGAGACTTCGGTGTTCACTGGTTGTCATACAAAGAAACCCCGAGCACACAGAAGCTGCATGCTGGGTGATTACAAAGCTGGACCAAAGAGTTCTTCATGTAGTGTTAGACAGACAGCCACTATCCTGAGATCTAGTCTTTTATAATGTCTTTGTGTAAAAGCTAATGTATAACTGTTTTATTGTAAGACATTGGAAAGGAATTGTGGCTTGGAATATCAGAGTTCTCTATGTCATGTCTTACTAACTATAAATATCTCATTAAACATACAATCCACAGCTTAGGCAGTGGTATGAAATCATCTCCACTGTTTAAATTGTAGCATGTTGCTTGTCACAGTTTTGATCCATGACACCTAAAATTCTTCCAGACAATACTTAAGCATAGTACAAGGAGTAGCACCGGCCTAAAACTGCTCATGAAGTCAGTACGAATGAGACTACAGTGGCTTTTTGAGAAAAAGAGAGTTAAGCTATGTGAAGACAGTCTGAGCCATATTACTTAACACATGATAGGAAAAATAATTTTAAAAGACTCTTCTCTGACCCTAAGGTCATTGGTATAAATATAGTCTCTATATATGAGAAAGAGAGATACAGAGATAGAGATAGAGATAGGCTGTGGTTAAGGTTTTGCCATGTGCTCAGCTATATAATTCAGCTACCTATCTGTATGGGGGAGCAGTCTCAAACTACTTCATCAGCTTTTCTCAGCAGAAATCATCTAGAAGTCTGGGCCATGACTAAGTTGAGAAAAGGCTAAGCAAGCAGTCATAGAAGAAATGGACTCACTCCCTGCTGCTGGGCAAGCTTACAGGATTTGTTTGATAATAAATGCAAGAAGGCACAACCCATCATTAAAATCAGATTTTCGGAAGTACTAGTGAAGAGTAAGAACAGAATTGGAAAAACATCCTGATAATGGATTCTTTCTCATCATATTTGCTGAGCTGTAACTGTGATTTTCTAGAACCAAAATAAAATTGAGTCAACTTTATTTTTTTAGGCTGCCTTAATTAAAATAGTTATTGATTTAAATACAAAATTGGTTAATTAATAAAATTTCTATTCTGTAAATTCTAAACTAGAGCTTTAGCTAATTCAAAATGTAATATCATACTGCTATTACACTTCTTTTTAGAATTGATGATAACTTTATTTAATTCAGGATTTTCAATATTATTTGAAATATTGTCTTTATAGTTTTGGAATAGTTTGTTTTCATGATAGTATATTCAGTTTCCCTGCTGACTGATATAGAAAATGTCTATTTAAGTATAAGTGTATATAAAAACAGATTTCAGCCATAGATCTCATAATAGCTGTTGAAAAAAACTTCAGGTCTTTTAAGTTTTTTTTTTCTTTTTTTTTTTTCTGGTAATCACTCTATCACAATCGTATGCACAGCCCTTAATAATTATGTATGTTTTTTCTGTTTTCACTGACCTTGGATCTGAAGGTCTTTCACTCTGTTACAAACAAAATGCTCATTGCTTACCTAATCATCAGCTGCAGATTTGTTCTCTTCCCTGATCTTTGTCAAATGTGAATCTGAAGCCAAGCTACTGAATCCAGATTAATGTTGTATTTCTTAGCAGATGCCTGATTTTCTGATATGTTGTAATGGATTGCACTTGCTTCCGTAAGACCTTTTAAAAGTAGCTCTACAATAGAAATTTCATAATGTCACGGGCCTTGCTCTATTTGCATTCAATTCACATCCACAGTGATCATTTAGGGCACAGCTCTGCATGGTGCTGAGTATGCTCTGAGCGATCCAGAGCAATGTTAATTCTCATAGAAGCCGGTAAGTTAAGGGGAGCTTGCTACCCAAGGAGACCTTTATTTCAGCGTATTTCAGAGTCAGTTAATCCATTTGTCTAGTAAAATGAATGGAAAAGACTGATGAGAAAATCATTCTACCTGCAGCTCCCCTGAGGTATCTATACTGTAGTCACAGAACTGCAGGCTGGCTGCTTTGGCACAAAGCTCTGCATGGGCTGTATACTCTGTCTCAGAGATTCAGCATAAAGAGAACAACATCTGCCATTAGGGCTGGTATGATGGGCATGCGATAGAGTTTTCAGAAAACATCTGCCATCTCCAATCATGAGTAGGAGATAGTTTCTGATTCTGACAAAGCACAGTCATGTACTGAGCACAAGTGTGCCTGCTGTGTGCTTGGTGCTGTCAGGACTTAGGTAACTCTAAGTATATGTGGAAGTAAAGAATTTAAAATCTTCAGCTTAAGTCAGCAAAATTTTCTTGGCATTTAAACTTGAGATCCCTGATATGCTCCAGAATGTCCCAGCCTGCTATCTCAGGTAGGCAGCTAGGCCCAGGTTCATACCTCCTAGTCTTAGGCACCTGACTAAGCCAAGTTTCCCAGCACCCTCTCTATAGACAAAGAAGCAAAATTGAAATCTCCTATTTCCAAATTGGCCTGTGAGGCTACATCCATATAAGTAAAACAGATGATGCCAGGAAACATTCCCAGGCACTGCAACTGGATCATCTGTGCTGTTAATGTTTAGCTTGTGTTAGTTACTACCTCCTGAAACCTGCTCCCTCCACACCGGCAACAATTCCTGGGCATGGTTTGACCATCAGGATGATCTATAGGCATTTTTAAAGGGCAATTTGAATGTGAACCTGTTCTGGATAGTAAGTTTAATAGTGTGGCTGCAAGCTGTTCTCTGGTAGCTGGCAGCAGCAGCAACACACAGTGGTTGTGAGTACATTTTCTTTATTGGTACAGGCACAGCTACTCAGTCCAACACAAAACACAGGTGGTAGAAGTGATGCCCAGTTTTACTAGGAGTGCTGTAATTGCACCATTCAAACAGGAGGTGAGAGCCCTGATACCTAGCTGCTTCTGAGCATCAAGTTTCCAAATTCATTCTCCTGTTTCCCATGAGCCTGTTCTAACTGCCAGGGCATAGACATAGCTTGGGTTGAGAGCAAATGTATTTGTAATTTCCTTTAAAACTAGGTCCAACAATTCTAGCAATGAGAGTAGTTGCTGGTGATGAAGGGGAGTCCTTCATTCTTCTTCTTCTTGTACAGGTTATATTTAAATGACATAGGACAGATCCAAAGATCTGAAAAATAGCTTCTCTAGCCAAGAAAATCATATCACAGAGCCAGAGAATCAATGCTGTCTATGTCTCACAAGACATGCAGTTATGGCAGTTTTTTGAGAGTTAAGAGTTTGAAGTCTTTCAGATTAAGGAGCACCAAAATTCCTAGGAAAATACAGTGACCACTGTACTTCATGGCAAAATAAGGCCAGAAGTACTTTCTCTTATACATCTGTGTCAGACACCTACCATTTTTAATATTTCCTACTGGCTGGCTGTGGGTGAATTTTTTCTCCCTAAAAATTGCTCCTACATAGGTTGTTAGCACCCATGGTTAGAGCTCACAATTCATTTAAATATTCTCAGTAGTTACTCCAAAAGGCAAGGACCTCGGCTTCTACTCTAGACAACATAGATGTGCTTGGACAATAGATGGTACAAAACATTCTAAGTAGCTATGATAAGAAACAACTGGCAAAATGAATTGTTTTCTATAATGTAGTCAAGACATACATTATATATTCATGTTATTTTCTGTCATGTTGCACTAATGGCTTCACAGAACAAATTCACAGAAAGGAGATGTTATTGCAGTGAAAGCTGCATATGAGGAGCCAGAAAGAGAGGAGGTAAAAAATATCGCCTCCAGTCTTAGCTTTACTTGGTAAAAGCAGAAGAGAGCTCGTTAGCGACATCCCCTTCTGCTACAATCCACTATACACACTGATTATACACACAAGGGGTTTAGGAACTGCATTGAATTCAGTGCACTTATAAAAGATAGAACTACTTCAAATAAGGTCTAAGTATGTAGGTATGTAGATATCGAGACTCAAATTTCTTGGCTGTTCAATATACTGATCGGTTCATGGTGTTTATAACAAAGTAATTCCTGAGCTAATGTATAATAGTTCAGAGTTCTGTGATTTAACTTTTGTTCTTTGTCTGTGTGAATCATCCCAATGGATTACCAGGAAGAACAATGCAAAATTTTAAGTTATCTCCAAGTCTGCTAACCAATTTGTTAATCTTCAGATAGTATTTTGAATCTTACTATGCTCTTTATATCATAAAAGGTTAACTCTTTTATGTATGACCTCAGGGTTTTGCCAGTTTTAAATATATGCCCAGCCTTGTTCTTGGGCTTTGGGAACAGCTGAGCAATATCTGCAGAATAATGTTTAATTAAGTTTTGGCATTTAAGAGTACAACAAATGCAAATAGCAAGAAAGTAACATTCTGAAATATATTTAATATAATACTATGACCCTGGAGCCTTTCCTCTAGCCGAGAGGAAAGCAACAGATCAGAACCAAATTTATTCCTTTTCATGAGACATCATCAGGGTTTCAGAGTAAAACCAAATACTTGGCATCAAGCATTTACATAACCGTTCTAATTGAAGCACAAAATACTCTCAGACTGGGAGACTACAAACTGATCTGGAAGTAGCTTCACATTCCTGATGGTGTTCAATTTACCAGTATCTGCTAGATGTTCAAAAAAAAAAGAGCAGAAGACTGTAAAACACAATAATTCAAATTTGAAAATTTGGATGAAAATGGTGTACTTCTGTGTCCAAAGTATGTACCCTAATCTGTTTGCATGAATGATTATTTTCTAAGATTGATTTTTACTTTGTAAAAAATCTTGTCCTATGTATAGCAGAAGTACACTATAAACAGAAAAAGACGAAAAATAAATTCACATAAATATTGTATACAGCCTGTCCTAGATGCTAAGGGTACAAGTAGGGTATATGTAAGGGTACTTACAACAGTAAGTACATGTAATTATAATATAATGAATACTACAACATATCTCTAGGAACCTTTTTTTTTAAAAAAAAAAAAAAACTTCTGGCAATTAGTAATTGATATATAACCTGGAGCATAAAGATTTGAATCCCTCAGTCATTTTAAGCTGGCTCCTGTGCTATTTCATATTTTTATTATTCTTACAATAGCATTTGAAATCCTATTGTGCTCTTTTACTTCAAAGCAGATTATAGCTACTGTATATAAGCACATTCCTCTCATCACTTTGAATGTGGAGTCAGCCAATTCTGCTGAGGGCAAAGCTCTGAGGAAGGATAAGCAGGAATGCTCAGATGACCGTTTCTGTGTTCTCTACATTCATACATTCTCTAAAGCACCTCACTTCTTATTTATCTCAATCACATGGCTCCAGTGCAGTGTCTTCTTTTTCCCACTGTAGCATGAGAGAATACAGATGTCAGGACTGCTGGCCATAATCACTGTTCCAATCACTGAAATATACGTTTTTTACCCATCCTTGAACTCCTGCATGTTTTAGGGTAATTTAGCAGTTTTCAGCACCCTGCAGTGATTTGTTTTCATGTTCACTGTCAAGTGTGTGCGTGGGTGCATGCATGTGTGTGGAGGGGTGGCTATGGATTGCATACTTGGGAATCACTGCTAAGACTGACTAAGTTTGCACAGCTAGCCTAGCTTTACTTCTCCTCATACTGCCTACGTGTCCCAAATACATTTTCAAAGTGTCAGGGTCGATCCGTATTTTTCTCTCCCCCCTTTCTTCTCTCTGGTACATGTAGCTGACACAAAGAAATTGATTTATCTTCCATTTGAATTTCACTGATTTCTTAAATCCTATATGTCTGTAGGCAGAATGACAGCATCTATTCCAGCTTTTTCCACTTTGCTGTTAGAGATAGCTCTTAGGATAACACTGTACACTGTATGTGGTCTGCACTTAAGCATGACTAGAGGCACTTTCCACTCTGGCCAGCTCTTCCTTTCATCTTGTTTTCCTTTCATATTTTTATTTAAAAAAATAACTGTGACCATTCAATACATATTCCTTTGTGCCCTTCTGAGCCACTGGATCATCTTATCAAGAGCAGAGATGAGGTCAACACCTCTGCCAGCCCAGCTATGTTAGTTGGGAATATGAAAAGTTCACCCCACCTAACTGGTTTCATGCTGCTACCAAAGCTCCCATGAACAGAGTTATGACAAAGATTCTCTTTTATTTTTAATCTTAGTTTATGTCAGAATCATAAAAAGGCAGAAAAGCTTCTTCTAACTTTTCATCCATGCTGGGATGGAGCATGGGTTCTGCAGATGCAAGTGTACTTGTAGAGTCTTGATGGATGAAATGCTGTAATGTAGACAAAGCTTTAGAATAAAATCCAGAAACAGGACTTATGGCTTCTGTGACAGAGTTAAGTATCAAATTAAAAACTGCAACATGAACTTCTCTCCCCTTCCTCCACCCAACTGTGAACATCTTTCTTTCTTTTTTTTTTTTTTTTCCTTTTTAACTCAAAATTCCTCTAGTGCCTAGAGTAGCCCTTTTTTAATGTGACTAGTTTTGACTAATGGCATGGCTAAGTAACTCAGTGCCCAGTTTGGTTCAGTGTCCAGCAAGTACCTATCAGAAGCAGAGACGTTAGAGCATCCCAGATACACAGCAGAGGGACCGGGTTGCTTAAAAAATACAATTATGACAATTTCTTTCTTTTCAGAATATGGCTAGAGGGAAAACTGCCCTCCCTTTCAGAAGAAGCCTGCTAGTTAAACACTTGCTAAAGAAGTGGGAAGATAAGCTTCTCTGAGAATGCACTCTAACCTACATCTTTCCAGAAATATATCTTTAGTACTGTGCTACAAGTCATTTAAATTAATGAAAGATACTTACCTACCCTCCATCGTAATGCTGTGTCACAGTGAAAAAAAGGTATCAAGATTCACTGAGCTATAAGCAGAGAGGAAGAATGTTTACAAGGGAACACAGTAGCTAGGTCATTTACTGGGCCTTTCTTTAATAACTGGTTATTTTATCAAAGGCATCAGAGACATCGTAGAGGGAGAATGTTAGAAGCCATCTGATCAAGAAGAGGAAGTGGATGATGCCTCTGAGCAGGCCATTGTCCCTTCCACCAAGGAACAGATCTGGTGCAGTTTGATTTTGTCAAGAACATAAGAATACTTTTTTTGTGATTACGTTGGGCTCTAGGGAATATCAGTACTACCTTTGTACTGAGTCCAAGACTATTTCTAGCAGACCTTCAAAGCACTTAGAGCTTCAGGGTTTCTATTATATGTACTAATTTTCAGTGAACCCTTCCTCTAAACATAGCACAGGTGTAAAGCAGTTCTCCCTGCTCTACACTAAAGATTGTGTAAATGTCTGGTTCTCTCTGCAGTAGCATAGCTACCAGGAAACTCAGGAGATAACCATGACAGACCTGTGAACATTTCAAAAATTGAAAAACAGCATGCTCCAGGGAGCCTGCAGAAAATCTTGCCGTTGGATTTAGCTGATGTTACCATGTGAGCACAAATCACTACTGGGAGGGGAGAACAGGAATGCTATTCTGTTTCTAAACACTCTCCTTTACATGAGTAAAGTCATGAGATAAGTCAGCATGCCAGCAGCTAGCATATCCTGGGTGGTTTAATTTCAATCTATGCAGTGTTACACTGTTGGCATGTTACTTTCACTATCTGCTTAAAAATAGAGAATATAAAATTGGGAATGTAAACTGCAGTGAGGGTGACAGATGGAATTCCTCTTCTATGTAAAAAAATGCAATGTAATGAATATTTATGCAATTGCGTTTTTACTGTATGGCAATACAATGAAGGGCTCTTTTGTACCTGTATCATAGCCCTTGTATTGCTATAACTTTGTGGAGATTCTCATATAAATCAAATGGGGCAGAAGAAACTAATTTCTTCTCATTACCAGCTAGGAAAGAAGATTCACATTATTTTAGGAGGTGGCAAAAAAAAAAAAAAAAAAAAAAAAAAAAAAAAAAAAAAAAAAACACCCATAGATATTTAATTAAAAATATTAAAGATGTTTTCTGTAGACCAAACACAAAGTATAGCATAATAAAAACAAACCGTCTAGGAAGGAAATGCAGTGCACTTTGAACATAAAAAGTTCTACCTTTTATCAATTCCTCTCCAGCAATGGTCACTCAGATAGCTTATAGACTTGTATTAAGTCTATCCCTGCATCTCTTTATAGCTGTTTTCTGTATTAACTTACTTTTTTTTCTGGAAAGAAAATGTAGAAATCATATATCTAGATAGTCAAATAAACTAACTGTAAAGTTCACATACTGGAATATTTGCCTGTGAAATTAGTCTTATTTTATAAACAGCGAACAGAAATGACATGCAATAACGTGTATAACTGATTGAAGTTTGAACAGTCAAATACTTACTGAAAATTGCCAGTGAGAAGTTCATGAAATACATCTTTGATGAAAAATATATGTTGTCAGAACAGCTCATAAAATAAATGAGTAGTCAAAGAACAGAAAAACTGAGATCTGAAGCCTTCAAGCCAGGGTTCTCTCTGAAGTCTTCTGAAGTGTATTGTATTTACCACATATACAGAATAAGAAAGAAAATGTGCAGAAATGAATTTTTATTTGAGTCTAGTAACACAAGCAAAAATCTATTAGTTACTTTTGGATAATTTAAAAATGAACGTATTATATACCTTTAAAGAAAATCTTCAAAAGAATAAAAATCTTAAACCATTGATCCAAATAAAATTCAGTAATTCTACTGAATTCTAATTCTTACTGCTTCCTCTGGATTACTAAGCATGGCTTAGAAGCACTCACAAACAGTCTCAGCTCAAAGTATTTTGTGAGATTAATTCTTTCTCCTTCTTACTCTGCATTGTTTATGAACCCACAAATCTAATGCCCAATAGTTACTTGAAAACATTTAAATCATGAGATCTTTGGCTACATTTGGGATAATTCTCTGCATGATTTTGACTGCCTTGCCAATTTCTGTTTATCAAGTTACTACATATGTACTTATTTAGAACCTATTATTCACTATTTTTTGGTTCATTTTGTTTAAGTTATAATATAGCAAAGCAAATATTTGTGAAGCAAATACATCCTTTCAGTCACCATAATATAGACTCATTGTTTTTAAAATGTGTGCTACTTAATTTATAAGTCCAAGATGATTTAATCTACTATCATCTTCTCCAGCAATGCAATAGTTTTGCCAGTCATTGTACTAAATTTGCTTAAGAGATAAGAGCTAAAATGAGCTTGTTCAGTTTTCCCATCTGTCATGGTATGCAACATAGTTAAATGTTGTCCTTGAGGATTTTACATATTGCTTATTTGTATTCTGCAGTTATAATAGGTAAATTGCTGTAACTTGTAACCTTGATCTCTATTGAACTGTATCAAAGACATGTTTGTTTACTGTATTTTCAAATAGGACAGATGTATGTCAGAAGGTAAAGGCCTTGCAAAAATATTTGCACTTAACCAAAGAAATGGTCTTATAAAACATACCTGAGGGGCCTAATCCTGGGAATGTCGTGTGGGTCAGACTGTTCCAGAGGTCCAGTCCTGAGCAGCCCTTACTCCTTTACACTATTCTGTTGGGAAAAGTCCTGAGCTGTCATAAAACAGTGTCAAATAGCATCAGGAAGCAGCAAGACTGGACTGCTCCTCAAGGAAAGGTGAGCTGGGAGCCATGGGTGGCAAAAAAGCAGGGAGAGCAACATCCTCAGTAAATAATGCAGCCTCACTGTACTGAGCAAGAAGAGAGGAGCAGGCTGGTGGACAGAAAGGATCAGTAAAGAGTCCAGTGATCACTGACCAAATCAATGGTGTTGAGGCAGATCTGAGATCAAGCTGAAAAATCAAGTCAGTAGGTCAGGAGCAGCAAGGTGCATGGCCAGGCCTGGATATACCTTCAGTGTAGCTTGGGCAGGGGCCAAGGGAAAGGACATGAACCTCAGCACAGCTCCCGAGTGAAGCAGGAATATCAGAACGAAGTTCAATGAGGCTGCTCACAGTTTTTAGTCACTCTTGAGAGGACTCTTCTCAAGCAGCCTGCCTTAAGCCCACATAGCTGCACCATCTCAGAGCTGGCCTGAACACAGGCTTCCTAGAGCGGGGGAAAGGAGGTGATAAAGCCTGCTGAGGCACTCAGGGCCCTGAGAAATAGGATGAATAGAGGAGGCCACCATAAAGCACTGTAGTTCCTCCATATTTTAGACTGCTGCAGAACAATTCCCTTCGTGTTTCTACAGGAAAGTAGTCTGGATATTAATGTATTGTGTTCTTCAGCCTTTTAGTGTCTTAGCTAGTGACACTGCAAAGCTAATGACATGACAGATCTCTATCTGTACATAAAGTAGAGGACATTTGTATTTATTTGCAAGTCCACAGCTATTATTACATAAAAAGGTGATTGAGTATCTGAGTCATTTAGCTTTTAGAAAACCAGAAGTTAAGCATGCATTGTCCTTTGTACTTTGTGCAAGCACAACCTATATCACATAATGCAATACAGAAGTAAGTACTTTTCACTTAAAGCATGATTTTAAAGCATTCATGTCCTGTCAACAAACTTTGAGATCTATCCATATTTTCCACACAGACAAATTAGCAGAGTTATATAATTAACTCTATTTTCACACAATGTTAATTTGCAGATTAAAATCAGGGAAAATGAGCAGAGAATTACACAATCATTAGTTTATTGAATGTTTTAAGAAAAATGACAATTATAGAGAATTATATAGAAACGCTGGTAAATGTTCAAAGTAACAGGGAAAGAAGCTGAAAAGCAGCAAGAAAATGAATATAAAAAAGTGAATCATAGTGCTATTTTAAAACTTCTGGTATTCCAAGTAAGCATACAGCACTAAGCTCTGCATAAAGAGCAGTGTTTGAATATATGAATGACCCTTCCATTAAAATGCCCTGTACAAGACCTTATTTGCAGTTTCTTAAGAGAGAATCTGGGCTTTTCACAAAGAGAGTGGCTGAGCATCACCCAGCATTACTGAAGAGCTCTTCTAATGTTGCACTAAGTACTGACAAGAAAATTAAATTAAAGCAGCCCTGAAAAATATAGTACAATAGCTCAATAGCTGCATTTTTTCCCCTACCCATAGATTTTCCTCCTCCTCTGTACATCTTCATAGACAAGATAGAGATTTTTAAGGAATTTAAATCTTTTTAAAGTGCTCTTGGGATACTTAGAGTCAATTTATCCAATAGTGCTTGTCTAGGTTATCGAGCAGATGTGCAGTCAATAATTTCCATAGACAGCTGCTGGAAGTTAGCTCTTGTCACACCCCTGCCAAGTTAGTGTGACAAACATTATTAAAAACTAAGTGCTGAAGCAGTCTACATGGACATGTTTTCAAGGTGTTAAATCTGCTGGACACACTCAAGAAACATTCAAATCAAATGCTTTTAAGTAACAAGGAAGTTTCTAGAACTGTACAAATTTTTCCAAGTAAAACACTTACATATTTTTGTCTTTTCTTGGTAGAGGGTCCACAAGTCGATAAAATTAAAAAATAAAGTATGAATTATTTCTGCTGCCTGGTCCAAACAAGTAGAACAAACACAGGTAAAACTACATGCCAGACACCACATAAGTAGAGTCAGAAGAGATTTTTCAGATACTCAGCTTGTCCCTGTACTTTAAATGCCTAGCAAAGGAAGCGTTGCTGTTTTCTTTACTCATTCAGTGCTTGGTCTTGTTCAAATATGTTCTTTGAAGCTGTAATATCAGGAACTGTTTGACTAATATCCCCTTCTGTGAATATGCATACAAGGAGTAACAAAAAGATCTCTGCTGTTCTTTTGGGGCACATTGATTGCGAAAGATAATTAAACTGCTACATTGCAAGAACTGAACAGGCTTATTTCCTCATCTACTTCCAGAAGCAAAATAGAAACAGAGGTGCAATTGGTTGAACAGTAATTTGTTTTCTGGCTCTCCAGAAGGACAGTACAAGCATGTAGTTGTCTTTCTTTGCTTTGAATAAATTGTAAAATAACAATCTAACATTCCTAAACTTGTGTTCAGGAATGACTAAAATTAGAGTCCATATGTTTTCTAAATTTTCAGCTTTCTTTTTCTTAGGTGAAGATTTGATTAAAGTGACAGCTTACCTAGCTACCCAGGGGCATAGTTACTTGGCCCAGACTTTCACACAAGATTAGAGGTATCAAATTTACTGAGTTTTATGATGGGCCCCAATTCAGGCAGAAAATCCCTCAGACGGAATGAAAAATAACATACATGGCCATTCTGTTCGTTGATGTCATATACTCATCCCATGTTCCTTCTTCAAGATGTTGAAAGTCTGTTTCCATCCCTCAGATGGTCTTTTGGCCCACTGGGTCTGAGGTCTGGCCCTCAACCACCCACTTTGCAGATGTGCTAAGCATGTCCCTGAACCAGTGCCAAGTCTGATACTAGTTCTTTTTGTATGTCCTAATTCATGCCCCAAATATTGTCATGTTTTTAAAGTGATGTGTTTACCATGAAGACAAAGGAAAATATTTCTTCAAACAGTTAATAAAATTTTTCATAATATTTTTGAATTAAAGGTTGCACAGACTTATCCTGATCTGATATTTTAACATTTACTTCATATTTTTTTCTTACTACCTTAATGCCCTCTTGCTAACAATTTTGCACAGAGTTAAGTCTCCTGGGGAACTTGGGCACTAGCCATATTTTCAACACAAATTCCTCATTTTGATCATTTATTATGGTGAATTGTTTTAGGTCTCAATTCAGTGAGAAAATGTAAATAATGATAATTACACTTCTGCCAATAGCGTAACGAGGAGGTTGCCACTGACTTTATTGTAAGTACCATCCATTTTTCTATGATAGGATTGCTTTACAGAATTTTATTTTGTGGGTAAATTAGAATTTCATGTGTCATAAATAGCTTCTATAAGACTTTTTTAAAAAGAAAAAAGACCACAAACGTAATCCCACATTTTTCCTCTCAAGAGTAAAACTGGTGAGATCTTAAGCCAAGAATAATTAATTTTTCTTTCCTAAGGGTGAATAAACATATCTTATGGACCAGTGTGATTGTTGGTAACTATACCTTTCTAGTACTGTAGTAACTGTTTTTTCAGCTATATTGGCAGTACTGAGAAGTAGGTGAAGGCATCTAGATGAGATAGGAAATAACAGTGCAAAGTGTGGGGATGTCATTAATTCAATGACAATTTTTGTATTACTAAGACTATGAAAAACAGTGCCACGTAAACTAAGATCATTTTTAATTTCTTCTACTGAAGAGAAATATTGTTATTATAAGAAGGTATTCCATTTTAAAGAATAGTGAACTTTACTTTAAGATTGAGCTGATCTTTTTTTTCTTTTTTTTTCTAAAATGGTGTGTCCTATAATATGTATATGTATTAATTCAAGGAAAATCTAAAGGCTTGTGTTATAACAGAATTCCGATGATGGTCATAGTGCTCTTCTCTGATTTCATATCTATGAATTTATCCATACAACTCCAGCCTACAAATTTGTATATGATCCTTCACATTGGAGGGACTATATAAATATACTTACTTTAGTTTTACAAGGTTTGGGGATAAAACTCAAATGTATTCAAAAATTTGGGTACCCTAAAATCAAGAGGATTTACAGAACTGTCAGGGAGAATTGATCATTATGAAATTTTTCTTAAATGTAAGTACTATTTGAATACAATTCATAGACATATGTCATATGAAAATGAATATTAATACAATTAAAAGCTAACAAATTACAATTCAACTTCATTAAAATCTAATTACTCATCTAGTTTTATGCAACCGAGACCTGGAATTAATGGCAGAGATTTGTTTCTCTTTATCATGTATTTGCTACCCTCAGTCAGAGCTGCTTCAGTCAAAAGCCCCAATTATCCAGGATTTGCTGTTTCTTTAAGATTTAGCTGCCTCTGAGCATTATTGCTGTGCCTTCCTTCCATTTTCAGTGCTTTTTTCAACAGATGAGCTGTCTTTTTCAGTATGGTTCATGTGATCTCTTTAGCAGTCAGTGTTCCCTCATGCTTCTGCTTTAGTTTTTCCCTGTTTCCAGAGCTAAAACTAAGTGTTTTTTTCTGCTTCCTTGTGCCATAGATCTTTCCTTGAGGCCTTCTAAAGCTAAAAATGGATTTTCAAAAGTACTTAGAAGCTAGCAGCTCTTGTACGAATGATTTCAGAGCTCCTGGATAGTGAACACTTCTGCGCCATTTCACCTAAAGCATCTGCTCAAGGAAGGAACTGCTGCAGGGCTGCGGTAATGTTGTCTTCTGTCTGTTTAATAACCTGGCAGGTGTCAATGGCATTCTATGCCAGTGCCAAAAAATATAGGAAGAGCATATCTTCTATTACTACACATTTATAATTAATGCCTCTTACTCATTTATGTAAAAGAACAATCTTTGTTTCCTTTATTTCAATAAATATTAAAAAAAAAAAAAGAAAACCTTGTAAAACATTTCTGTCAATATTATCAAAAGCCATTCACATGGAGAACTGCTCATACAGGAAACTCTTCCCAGCAAGACAAGTCCCAAGTAGTTGCTTATCAAACAACTGCCTAGGTTAGATGAGCCACTTCCTTTATCTCAGATTTATTTTGTCCAGTGATATAAAACTCCTTGGAAAGAATCTGAACAATATTAGAAGTCAGCTCTGCACTGTATAAAAGAAAAAGATTAAACATACTGATGATCTTAAACATGTCTAATTTCGTAAGCTGGTCGATGGTCTCTATGTTATCACATACATGCAAACACAGTAAGTTTGTAACAGTTCTCTATAGATGAAGTCGGTGGGCTGGAGTTTTGTTGTTTTTCCCATTTCATCAGTGAATAGCATCCAGAAACAGCCACTCCTGTCAGCAGTGAAAGTGCACCCTGACTGTAATCTTTCTCTCTCACAATACGAAAATATGACTGGACAAAGTACTCGTAATACAAACAATATAATATGTATATATAATATATACATATAATACAATACAAGACACACATATAATACACATTACAGCTTAGACATGAAGGCAGACTACACATTCAAGGAGTCTTTTTCATTTCTAGTACTCATTAATCAGATAATCATTAAAAGTATCAGGTGGATTGAGAGCTGGCTGAAAGGCAGAGCTCAGAGGGTCATCATCAGTGGTGTGGAGTCTAGTTGGAGGCCTGAAGGGATGGAGTGCCTCCTCAGCAAGTTTGCGGATGATCCCAAGGTAGGAGGAGTGGCTGATACACCTGAGGGCTGTGCTACCATTCAGAGAGACCTGGCCAGGCTGGAGAGCTGGGAGGAGAGGAACCTCATGAGGTTCAACAAGGGCAAGTTGAACAAGTTGAATAAGTGCAGGGTCCTGCACCTAGGGAGACATAACCCTAGGTACCAGTACAGGCTGGGGGCTGACCTTCTGGAGGGCAGCTCTGCAGAGAAGGACCTGGGAGGGCTGGTGGATGACAAGTTGACCATGAGCCAGCAATGTGCCCTTGAGGCCAGGAAGGTGGAGGGAGGTGATCCTGCCCCTCTACTCAACCCTGGGGAGGCATCATCTCGAGTCCTGTGTCCAGTTCTGGGCTCCCCAGGACAAGAGAGACATGGAGCTACTGGAGAGAGTCCAGTGGAGGGCTACGAAGATGATCAGAGGGCTGGAGCATCTGCCCTATGAGGAACAGCTGCAAGAGTTGGGCCTGTTTAGCCTGGGGAAGAGAAGCCTGAGGGGGGATCTTATCAATGTGTATAAGTAAGTACCTGAAGGGAGGGTGTCAAGGGGACAGGGAAAACTCTATTCAAGAGTCACCTGGATGCAACCCTGTCTACCACGTTCTAGATGACCGTGCTGAGCAAGGAGGTTGGACTAGATGATCTCCAGAGGTCCCTTCCAACCTTACTGATTCTATGATTCTATGATACATTAGGAAGCCAATAATCTTACCAGCAGTAGAGACACATTAACTTGATGTACCTTATCGTTACACAGTGTAATTATTACAGATCAAGCTCAGTTGTGAATTTAAGACAAAAGAGAGCATTAACTACTTTTATACTTTTAAAGTGAACTGTAAAATATAGTTTCAGCATGGAAGGAGAGCATTAGCAGCATGGATTTGAGCTGAGCATTGTTACCTAAAAGCAGGATAGCTTTAGCTGACCAAGGTGAAAATGAAAAGCTTTCTGTTGTATGTTTTATTCTTGAGGTTAATACTCACTTTTCTGGGCCTTAAACATGCCATAGAAGACTGCATTTTCCCAACCTTCCTCGTGGTAGTTTTCCATAAAAGTGAAAGGGAATCGGAATATCAGATTTTTCTGCCATCTGTCATGTAACAGAAGTGCCCTTTACCCTCTCAAGAATTAGTGTTTTTATTACTAAAATAAAATAGCAATAGTCTCTGTCATTCTCCTTGGGGATCTCCAGAAGAAGATGTACTATAGAAAGACTAAGAGTAATTTGGAAGTGGGTTTTCGCAAGTGGATCTGCAGAAAACGGTCTTTGAATCATACAGGTAGATACTACAGCATTTAACCACCTCTTTCTCTTGTATCCTGTTGTATGGTGTGTTGAATTTTCAGCAGACTCTGCTTTTCTATAGGATGTCCTCATGCTAGTTAGAGAATTAGGCAGGATTTAGCGATGGACAAGTGAAAAAGACTGTTTCATTCCAGCCTCAACAAGGGAAGAGAGAGGTAGCTCCAGAGTATTGACACTGCACCAGCTCTAATAACCATTTTGTATAAAAGAAAAACTTTGATATCAAACAGGTCTTCACAGCCCATTCCCACCTCTGGGCTGGTTATGTTACATTCCCATGGGAAGGGCCTGGGAGAGCAGAGAAATCTGGCTAGCACTGTGTTCACTTCAAACAGTTGAAATACATCATTGTAGAGAAATCCTATACCAGCAACTGAATAGAGCTAATACTGGGGCAGAAACAATAATTTTTGTTTTTATCTTTTAATTGTAATTTTGTACAGTTTTAATTGTAATTAAATATTTAGTCTAATTAGCTCTATTTAAATATTTAGTCTAATTAACTCTAACTGTATTTAATTACTATTGAATATTTAATTATTGCCTTGGATTGCCTTGGTAGGTAGAGTTAAATAATTCCCCTTTCTGCTAGCAGTCATTATTGCTAAGCGAGCTGACAAACCTTTATATGCGGTGAACTGACAACTGTCAGGGAGTCTGTTACTCCGGCAGAATTACAGAGTTCTCCAGGACTGTGCTTTCCATCCCAGTGAAAGGGCTGTGTTGGGGAGTGGTGATACTAAATGCCATCTTACTCGAGAATAATCTCTTCTGGCAGGCAATAATCAAAAATCCTTTGGCAAGCAGCAAGTAGGATGTTTAAATGACTTCTGGAGAATAAAGTTGCTCATCACTAATCTCTTTCCAGGGAATAAGCCACTCAGAAACAAAACATCCCACAAATCTTCTGTGAATTTCAGGTAGTAACAGAGGTCTATTAAGTCTGTGAAACTCTTACCAGGGCAGATTTAAGAGCATTTGAAAATAAGATAATACAGGGACTTAGCAATAGAGCATCAGTCGAGATAAGAGAGTTTATATTATATTTAGCTTATGTGTTAATGTAACATTCTCTGCCTTTCACACTTCAGTGTGTGTTAGGTAACAGCTACCATCATCTCACAAATGTTCCTAAAGCCTTAGCATATGAGATATTTCATAGAAGGACTTCCCATTCTTGCAAATACACAGAGACACATTTCCAGCACACTTTCTGCATTAAAATGCCCTTGATTAAATGAGTAATAGTAATTGCACATAGATCAAAGTGCTAACCATCTTGACTGGCGGCACAGTGGTGCAAGGCACTAATATGCTACCCACTATTCTCTTTGAAAAGTGCCCCCCCTGACTGTGAAGCTCAGATATGTTTTGCATTCAGCAGTTTAATGTATTTGGAGTCTCATAAAGCTGGGCTTCTACTTTACAAGTTTTTCGTAGCAGATGTCTGTCAGCATCTTTTCATTATGTTGGCAGTTACTGTAAGAACCATTTAATGTCTTAGCAGTTTTCTCCTAGGGAAGCTGTTTGCTGAAGGATTCCATCATTAATTTCACTGATTTTCCATAAAAGAAGGCCAAATGATGATCGTGTACTTACTGAGCCTAGAAATTATCTTAGAGTAGTATGATCAGGTTAAAGAGCTCTGGCTTTTATGACGACACTCTAGGGAGTGAAGGTGTCTAGCCGCCAGATACTCTTTTATATCTAGGTATATCTGGAATAGCACAAGGCTGAGGTATTCCTCAGACTTGCATAACTGAAGCTATAGGAATGTACCAAAAACTAATCTAGCACATCAGCTCACCAGATGAAAACCATATGAAAAAGGTGGTGGTGTGGAGAGAGACAAATTGATCACTTTTCCTCTTATATTTACCAAGAGGTCCTTGTAAAAGAGCTTACAGTCTAAAGCTCTGTTCCTGTAATGATCTCTCTGCCCAAAGATCCCTGAATCAATGAAGGATTCGTTATGTGGGCCTCTATTTTAAGGAGGTTTCTGGAAAATGTGAGACGATGATAAATCAACTAACATGTAGAGCAAGAATCTGTGAAAGAAAAAATAGAAACATATTTTTACACATTTAAAGTGAAAAAAAAAAGGATTAGCTACTCTTAGATATGTTCATGTAAGTGAGATAAAGTTGAAGATAAATTGGCAGGAATATAAGTAGAGTATTGTATTTTTCAGTATTCTATTCCTTTAAAGATTGTGTTTCTAAGCAGGTTTAAAAGATGTAGCACTAAATCAGGTATCAGCAAAGCTCTGGGCTTCTGGAGACACTGCCATGACCAGACCTGTGGGCTTTTCTGACTTCAATTGTCCTTATAGATATTTCATGACAAAAAGTTGAAAGGTGTTTCCAGACTAAAGAACACGCCAGAAGAAAATAATAAAGACCTGAAAGGATTAGGAGAAGCATATATTTTAAGGATGTGAACACTACGATGTAGTCTCACGATTTAAGTATTGGACTAACGAGAGGCTGTATAGGGTCACAGGGTTATTTAGAGCATATGAATATTGTTAAGATTTAATAACAAGCAATGAAGAAGTAAGTAGCAGTCTACAGCCAGAGTTGTCTAAGGATATGGGTAAGGCTAGTTTGTATTAAAGAAATAATGTGTTTCACTGGCCCAGCTGACAGAGCTCAAAAAAAATCACAGTCCCTTTTCCAGAGTGGAAACAGAGCAGAAAATTCTAACATTAAATCCAGGATAAGGACAAGGGAACAAAGTTCTGCTGAATTTTGTTTATGCTAGTTGATAAGCCATAATTCTGATAAGCACATGTGGAGCAGAGAGAGAAGTTTGCAAGAAAATAAGTGAAAGTGTTATGAGACCCTGATTTTGGAGAAGAGCAAGAACTATCTCCAAAATAATATGAAATGTTAAGGAATTAGTTCAGGATCAGAACAGAAGGTGGGAGTTTCAGTTAATGCACCATAAAACAAACATCTCTGTGGATCTATGCTGGATCTATAATTTTAAGTGTTTGGTAGAATTAGGAGATTTATTTCCCAGGTTTATCTTTTGAAAGTATTTTATAACTATCCCTTGAGTACACTCAAAGATGAAGTGGCTGTTCTGTGAAAAAAGTTTTCCCAGTAGTAGCTGTGTATTTATATCCTATATTGATTGCTTGTGTGAATTCATTTTAGTACATAGTGAGGATGTTGTTTCCTCTAGTAATTTCTGAGATACCGTTTTGTGCACTAGATGAAATTCTGGAATACACATTTAGATGTTGATGATTCTGTTGTGAGAGAAAACTTATTGATCTATGTTATTATGTAATATCATTTAATAGAATAACCAAAGGTCAATGTACTTAACTCCACAAAACCAGCTTCCCCTCAAAAAGTAATTTATGGACACTCCAAAGCATTTGATCTGAGAACACTCACATAACCCTCTTAACTAGTCCTAAAGATTATGTTCACCAGAAAAGAGTGTTCTAGAGAAATAAATCACACTTGAATACCATTCTGAATTACTACAGTACAAGCAAAGCAAAATAAAATAACACAACCTGCTCACCATATGGTGACCATCTTGTGCATAGACCAGATGTTGTACTAAGCAGATATCAATGTTTATAGTGTTTCACAATGAAGCTAAATACTGTCCTTGTGCTTGTCCTGTACTGGAACCTATATAATCAAATCATTAAACAGTTACAACCTATTCTAAAAGACAATCCCACCATCACCGCTCTCCTGAGCTTGCAAGTACTTCTCCACAGCGCATCAAACTTATCATCAGAAGCAAACTTTTCATAAGCCATTATACATCATACAAATGTTGTCTGCACAGCCTCACAGACATTGCAATAAGTGCTTCACCAGACTCAGGCTAGGTCCCCTTAGTCTGATAACCCTAACTATAAAACTATATGTCCACAAGAGGAATCCTGCACTGGTAATCTAAAACTAGCTAAGTGCTCCTGTTATTCTTGCAATTATGCTTCTTGGTACCGCTATAGTACAGGCAGGCTTCCACAGGGAGAATAAGTCATGCCAACAGAAAAAGTGACTATTGTGAAATTCAGAAACCTGGTCCACCCTCAGATTGTTCCCCTCTGGTGTTAGGGGACGCATCCCAGGACTGTGGAACTAGGTCAGATGCAGGTACGGGCAGAGCAACAATAGTTTTATTATCCTGCTCCGTGCAGGTACAGCGCTGCTTGACAAATACTGCCAGTGTCAGCCCTATGGATTTCCTTTCTCACATGTTTTCCTTGCTCAGAGTCTTTCCTTTTACCATACACATCCCATTCCAACAAACAGTCCACCTCTGTTTACCCTTTCCCCAAAGGCCCCATTTTTGTTGACTCTTCTTTGGTATTTATGATATGATTGTTCTGGAACTGTCCAGCTTGGTCAGCAGTTCCATTAAGCTAACACCATCCTTTTGTCATCTGTAGTTGTCACGTTGTAGTTCTCATGTCTTGTCCGTGGTGTCCCAGCTCAGAGTTGGCCATTGGCATATATATCTTAACACTTGCACCAAAGCTGATCCATATGTTGGTAACATGTCATTTTCACCCCTAACTGAAAAAAATTACTGCAGCATAAGTCTGTCTGGCTATAGGTTAAGATGAGAAAAAATAGAGCTTTAATATATTGCATACACTAGATGTCGTAGGTAATCTAACATCCCTTTGATCCTACATTTAAATGATTTTTACTACATATGGCTTAACTTTTTTTGTGCTCAGTGCTTGATATCACATAGCTCCTGTTTGTATGACTCCTCAGTATAACCATTTTGACTTGTTTCACCTTATATTGCATTTTAAAATGAAAGAATATCAGAAGTGTTACTAAAAGCCTTCTTCTTACAGTATCATCATGGAGAAAAAATAATATAACAGGGCATTACTGGAATTGCAAATAAACTGAAATCAGATATAAATTAGGAAACTGAAATCAGGGAAGGAGACTTGTTCAAAACAGAGAAACTGCAAGGATGGATGTCACCTTAGTTGTTAATGCAAGATAAAGAAGATATTAAAGGGGTAGATTCATCATTAAGCATCACAACCTGAAAGAGGACCCATCCCATGCAAGTCACCTTTCTTTTCTAATATTATCTACTTTGTATTGTATGACATTTTACTGGTAATGACATCTCAGTGCCTAATATCTTCCTGTTGCATAGGATAAAGAAAAAATATATTTGTATTACATCTGATAGGATAACCCACTTCCTGAACATTCACTTTTCCACACTTACAGCAGTTTACTGTGCTGTCTAACCAGAGTGTCCCTCTCCCCCAAGTCTGGAGGTAGTGCACCTAGAAATTTAGTAGCAAATGCAATGAAAGGAAACCGAACTTTGGAAAAGTGAGTTTCTGCTTCCTGTTAGTCTAAGCAAATATGTCCTGTTTCTGAGGCTGCAGCGTAGGAAATATTTTCAAAAGCATGGTTCAGGGAAGTCCAATTTAGGTGGTGCTGCAATTTTTAGTTAACAGGCCAGTAGAAATGTGAACTTTCCAGCCAGCTAGTGACGTTCTATTGTTTCATCAGCACAGTTTGTCTCCCAATAGTCACAAAAATAATATAATGAGTGCTCCATAATTGTGGCACTCTTACAGAAGTTCTTGAAGAAGTTGCAGTTGAAGTATCTCTATATTAAGGATAGTAACTAACTAACTTCAGAGGGCAACTTGGAAACTGTTTGCTCAGAATGATGAACTTTTCCCTGTCTTCTCCCTGACATATAAAGGCAATATGATGTATTTCAGAAAAGTATTAAAGTATTTCTTGATTATGAGCAAGTAAATACAGTTACCACCACAAAACTTCTGAGTGGCAATATTTTATATATTGAAATCTGTTTTCATTCTGCATCTCTCAGTTTTGCTAGATTGGAAATTGAAGAGTCACAGCTTCAGTTTGCACTCCAGTTGCTAAGAACAGAGCATTTGTAATATTAATTTACTCTCTACATTCCAGAGTTTTAAGGATCAACAGGGTTCTCTGACATTTGCCAGCACATATCTATCAGAAGCCATAAATAACTTAACGGTAATTGAGACCTTTATCATTTCTGTGTATTCGCATTTTGTAATAAAGACATGCCTGGAATAACTAGTGAGAACATTAGTTTTTAGTCATCATATTTGTCTTCAGCAGATGGAAATGTTGCTATCTGGGAAGCAAGTTGCTAAGTATCATTTTGTTGCAGCTTGATAGAGGACTGACCAACATTGCAAACAAGCCTGTCTATCTAGCTATCTCTATAAATGTAGGATAACTGATAGGATTATTCGTACTGGAAAGTGACTCTAGAATTTCACCATTACGATGGCTAGGAATATATATAATTTTTATTTTCAGCCTAAGTGGAGGGTTTATACATATTTTATTCTTGCACTAATATTGTCTCTTAGCATATCGCTTTCGGTCATGATATCCTCCTGATATACTTAGAGGGATCACAGATCAGTACAGATTTGTCCTGTTCTCAGACTTTGCTTTGATGCTAAACAACAAGTCTCAAGTCTTTTAGTCTTGTTTGTTTGAGAGGCTCCTTAGTCCCTTTAAGAGGGACCTTATTCCTCATAGCCCTGACCTTGTTCAGTTCCATCTTTCTTGAAAATATATAGTTTATCAGATGAGGCTTTCCACCACCTTCCATTATTATGCTCTCTCTTCCTTTCTTCTATTGAAAACAAATCTCAAGATGCATGTGCAGATGGAGTCTGAAATCCATGTTCTGAGAACATTTTCAGGAATTGATCTTTGCTTAGTCACTGGACCAGTGGTCGAAAAGTAAACTGTTCTGACCAGGTAAATAGAGTTGCAAGTCTTGACAGATACTGGCCAGTTTTCTGTAGGAAAGGGAAAATTGATGCACTGTAACCAGCCAGCTTCCTGAATTTGGGCCTGTCTAAAAATTCTCAGCTAACCAAAGCTCTTCATGCATGAGTTTGTCTGTGCATCCATTTTTCTGTAGTTCTGGATGTTGACATCAAGTAGAGCACGAAGAAAATAAGAACTCATCTGAAGACCTTATTGGTAGATTTTTTAATTCTTATCTATTTATTGGAGATCAGTATTGCTAAAGGATAAAGAAATTATTACAAATTTAATTTGAATAATTCATCAGGCTTCGATTTCTATACCATTTTGACCTTCAAAAATTCATCAGAACTAGACTAATATAAAATGGAAGTGGAAGGCTCTATGAAATCTGAGTCCTTGTTTCTAATATACACATAAACATCTATGGGATTTTTTAAATGAAAGTTATTCTTTAAGTAAGAGCTAATGCAAAAAATGTTTATATCTTCCCATTCTTGATCTAGGAGTGATGGCCAAATAACGGTAGATTATGAAGCATTCTAAATGTTTCTGAAATTAGAGCTGATATACACATTCGTCCCTCCTTTCGAATCTGTTCCGTCTTTTGACTTTTTTCTGTTCAAAAGGTCAACTAAGGAATTTATTCTATGAAGTGAGGCAATAAATGATATTATTAGAGGTAGCAAAATTTATATGAGACTGGTTTATCTATATGTCTAGTATATGTTTTATGCAATGACCTTTCCACACAAATAATTTTAGAAAGCTATTCTCCAAAATTAAAATTGGATCCCACAGTGCCAATTTGTTTTTACACCTGCTACTACTGTTCTTATTCAAATGATGCTGGCAGATTATTTTTGTCTAGTTTACAATACCTATAATTTTTTATTGCAGGTTTGAAGTATAAATATCACATTCATAGACTAAACAATGAAGACACAGGTAATTTATATCCTCCCAGATGACTGTGGAAGGCTTGTGTAATTCATAGAGTTTCACTAAATCCAGATGCTGGATAGGATCTGAGAGATGCCCAGATCCACAGTCCTGTTCCGATTCTGACACAGCCAAAAAAGATCGCATGAAGGTGAACCACCACAAATCCAGTAACACTGGAAATGCTGCAGAATGTTTGTAGTAGAAAGATGCTTTTGTATGTTTTTATGTCAAAAGACCAAGACAGCAATGACATTGACAAAAGAAAAACTTTTAGAAAGCCAGTGAGAGATTCCAAGTGGATCAATAACAAATGAGGCAGAAAGTGTCATCTGTCAGAAGAAAAACATGCACTTGAAAGGACAAAGGTCTTGTGAAGTGCGGATTAAATTTAATACACTACATGAGGATGCAGAAATGTGAAATGCTGCAGCGAAGAAGATGAACAACAGGTCCTCCACCATGTCAGGGAAAAGATTATTCTTGCAGAGGAACATTATCATTAATGTTGTTAGCATTTGTATAATAAAAATTAGGAAGAAAAAATGTGTTGAATATTGTGAGACTAATGATCCAAGCATTCTAAAACATTAAACATTCTGAATTACTTGCATTCATCAAAAATAATCTCCTTGCTAATCTCAGTTATTAACAAGCCACAGAAAAACCAGCTGCACATATGAAGGAATACGAAAAGCTGCTAAATAAAAGATTCAACTATGAAGCACATCCATCACAAACTGAAGGACAACTTTGACAGGAGTCCTTTGCATTATCCCTACTGACTAAGGGAAATTTATTATGTATCTGGGATAAACTTGTCATATATTATCTAGTGCTAAAAAAAAAAAGTTGAAAGCAGCACAATCAGAAGTAATAAATATCCAAACAGTTTTGAGAAGGGCTGATTTACAGATAGGACATAATGTTAAAGTAAAAGGTACAGACAAGTTCTGCTATTTTCTACCTTCAGAACTGAATCAGGGCTCAATGAATGTTCATACCAAAGGGTTAATTAAAATTATCAGCTAGAATTGGAAAGCTGATAATCTTATTTTTTCAAGAATTGGTTTTGACAATCACTCACAGAAGAAGTCTTTCATCAAAGTATGCAATCTGATATTTGTTGAGAAATTAATAACAATTAGTGTGAAGTTTATTTAAATACCAAAAAAGATGGGACTGATTTTTTTTTTTTTTTTTTTTTTTTTTTTTTTGTATTCAATAACTGAAGAAACTGTGCTTCTAGGAACAAGGACTTGCACTTCATTCACACCTATCTGTGTATGACACTAGTGTAGGACAATATGGATCAACTTGAGGAGACATCAAGAGCAGAAGGAACATTCCACCATGTAAATGAAACCCAGAGGTCAGACTGCATTCATTAGACTGCAGCCTGAAAAAATATCTGTTAATTTTATGAATGTTACACAGAGAACAATCAGCATCATGGCATTCTCTTTGCCAAACCACATTTCAGTTTCAGAGAAAGGACTATAATGCTTGCAGTATAGATCTGGGAAGGCATTTGTAGGAAAATGGCACTACAATTGTAGTTCATGGATCAAAAAAAAGGAATCTGTTACAGATGCCTCTCTCCATCCATACAAAATAATGTAAACTGGATTACGTTTTATGTTCTGATCTGTCATGCTATCTTAGCCAAAACAGCTTAGGCAACCCACCTACTCTCATTTTTCCTGCATTAGAGATGTCTTTTATCTATCTCACTATGAACCAATGCCTAAAGCTACCTGATAGAGTTTGTATGCTTGGCATGGACAAAGATGAAAGAAATAGCATAGGAGCAATAGAATATATCTCCAAACATTATTCTCAGAATGAGTAACTCTTGAACATCCATAGTCTTCTATCTGCTATTGGTAAAAAAATCTGAGATTACAGTTTGTGAAAACTATACTAAGAGTTTATCTAGCTCAAGGATCTATTCAAGGGTAATGGATAGAGGTTATCCACACTGCATTTAGACTTCATAAAATCATACATATGTCACTTCTTTAGAATACTATGTAAAGGTTTTTTTTCATTGTTTACAGGATGATTATGCTGTTGATAAGCTCTACTTGGAAGAGGCATTTAAATTCATCAGCGATATCTGCCAAGTTCATGTCAATGTTGTCTTTTATAATTGTTCATTTTCATCAGTCTTACATGCATTAGTGTGAATTACACTTCAGTTACCCAGAACTGCTGGCAGTGTAAAGCATGCTTGATTTTTTTACCTTCAGACTGGGATTATCATAGCATTTAGAAAACAGAGCTGATGACAAATTTGTATTCTATGATCTCCTGAGTTTTTGTATACAGTAGGCTAAACTAAGCATACTACTGATCCACCAGGAATTACCAAATAATTCCCTCTAGATGCTCTTCCAGTTCCTAAATATAGGGATGTCACATACTATATGGATGCCTGTAGCTAGTGGGGTCCCCCGGGGGGTCAGCACTAGGTCCAGTCTTGTTCAATTTACTCATCAATGACGTGGATGAAGGGCCAGAGTGCCTCATCAGCAAGTTTGCTGATGATACCAAATGGTAAGGAGTGGCCGATACACCAGAGGGGCCTCAACAAGCTGGAGAAATGGGCAGAGAGGAACTTCATGAAGTTCAACAAAGGGGAATGTAGAGTCCTGCACCCAGGAAGAAATACTCCATGCACCAGTACAGGTTGGGACCTGCTGACCTGCTGGAAAACAACTCTGCAGAGAAGGACCTGGAAGTCCTGACAGATAACAAGTTGACCATGAGCCAGCAATGTGCTCCTGTGGCCAAGAAGGCCAAAAGTATCCTGGGGTGCATTAGGAAGAGCGTTACCAGCAGGTCAAGGAAAATGACCTTCTCCCTTTGCTCAGCCCTTGTGAGGCCAGAAGCTTCTTCCAACCTCAACTATTCTATGATTCTGTGAAAATAACACAGATTTAGATCAGGAATTCAACACAGATTCAGTCAGGGAAGAAGGATGACAAGAGGAATAGCTGCAACAGAAATAAGAGCAGAAAAGCTGAGCAAGGGAAAGCTCTGGCTTGGAAAGATTCTGTGTTTTAATTAATAAGAGAATTAAATATCAATCCTTCTCCATTGCAGTTCCATAGAATATAAACTTTAGAAAAGACTCTTGGGGAAAATGGTTGCAAATAATCAATAAAACATGCTTTTTTTTTCCTAATAGCATCTGATGGAAACACCAAGTTCTTCATTCTAATATCACACATTGATCTAGTGACACAAAGGAATGAAGAGTTATACAGTCAGCAAAGAAATATCTCTGTATTTTCTAAAGGTTTGTACATAGCTCACATCATTGCCCATGATAGTGGATATGTCAGGGATAGCAAAAATTGCTAATTCTAGTCAACATTATGCCAAAGCTACAGGTGATGTGAGCAAAGATTCCAGAGAAATTGAACTAGTAAAGGGAATATTATTATCTGAGACCTCTGCTACCAGGCCAGAAATATGCAGGTTAAAAAGAACTCATGCACTTACATATTTTCTCTGTTTTTTTCTTATATTAAACCTAGCAAAATCATTTTACAGTGAGCTTTACAGCAAAAATATTTTTATTCAATAACAAAAAATAAGGATAATTATTTATATCTTTTTTTTTCTTTTCTGAAATATTTTTTCTTCTGCCATTTCAGCAATGTCCAGTCATAGGAGGCAGTCATCGTATACTTGATTACATCACTTATATTCTCTTATTATGCTCAAATTTAAAGCAATTTATCTGTTCATCTGAATTAATGAAGTGTTATGTTATCACTCCATCACCTTCCACATGGAAGATGTAGCAATGGTGAAGACATAACTGGCTTATATTAAATCATTGTTTCTTTTGCCTGTGTAGGAACAAAACTGTGGCTATAAATGCATTCATTTGTTTATAATGTAGGGAGGGTTTTTTGCTGTTATTGTTATAACTGTGAGAGAGACTAGACAAGGCCTCCACTAAAGCATTCAGCCCTGGCTTATTGCTCTACCTCTTGTCAAATCCTGTTGGTGTTTATGGCAGGTTACCTAACCTCTTTTCTGTCTTTTTTTTTTTAATTTCACTATTAGAACTTTGAAAATTCTTCCATCAGTAGTGAAGTACATATATTGAATATTAGATCTCTGTTGCTATTTGTATTTTCAATAAAGTGTTTCCATTAAAAATTCTGCACACCTCTGCAGTAAGATTATGTTTTAATTTTAATATAATTTTACCTTCTCACTGAAAAGTATATTTCATATAAAATTCAAACTCTTTTGGTCTCAATATACGTGACAAAAGTCAGTAGCAGGAGTCTGCAAGACATGGAATTCCTTCAAAGCATTTCTTTTGTTAAGTCCTCATGACAACACGTATATCAAGTTTCCCAGCCGTTGGGTTTCATGGCTTTAGCACCAGCCAACCAGGAAGAGCACTTCATGCTTTAGAGGAAGGCACATAGTTTGGTAAATAAATAAACTTTTGGATTGTTGTTTTCCTTGATGTGCAAAGTTCAGAGATGTTCATTTCAAAGAGAGAACTGGTGTCACAACCAAAGTACAATGTATGCTATATTATTTGGCTAGGATAGAAATGCAGGTGCATGATATAGGAAAAAGATGGAACTGTTGAACAAATAAGTTAAAATTCTTTGGAAGGCTGATGTTATACATATATTGGTGATTTTAAAAAGTGATATGAACTGGAAAAAGCATTCGTTGATGCTCTCATTCTGCTTCTATTATTGTGTCCAGTAAACTCACTGACTGACTGACCAAGTAAATGTCGCAGTAAAGCGACATTTAGCACTTTTGGAAATCCAGCCCACAGGTGCATATTACTGCAAATACTTTGCAGATTGTAAACTTTAAAGATAAACAAATGCTCTTGTTTTGCCATAGCAAATGAAGGGAGGGGTTTTAATTTTCACTTCCAAAGCCTGCAGGATGGGTCCTGGACCTCACTGGCCCCACAGAAAGGCAAAATTTTTGATACAGAGATTGTTAAATGTCAGGTTTGCATGAGGGGTTAGAGTGGAGCACTGAGTGGATAAAAATGTGCTCTGAGACATGTTCAGTTAGGGTAAGCTATATTTTTGCAGAGTTTAATTGTTGGCCAATGCAGATACATATGTTTTCCTAGAGTCAGAACACCTTCAAGAGATCAAAACAAAGTATCCATTAACTGAAAAGAATAGATAAGAAAATCAGCTTCATTTGCTAATAAAGGTCTTAAATTACCTCTTAGAAACTGATGCTAGTGTGTAAATGCCAATGCCGGGGATTACTCTTCACTGCAAGATAAAAGAAAGGTGAGTCCAGAATGCATAAATGCATTATGAGCTATGAATGTTTGCCTGAACTTGATCCAATATCCATGTATTCACCACCTGGATAGGGTTGTTGTAATACAACTGTGATACATTACAGAAGAAACATATCGATAAACCAACCGTATTACGGATTACTTGACTTTCGCAGTCTGAGCTTTGGTGAGTAAGATACAGTATCATTGCTGCAAAGAAACACAAGCATCAACTACTTTTGTAACTAGATCATAATGTCGGACACCTAATCTGCAGCTAAGGCTCAGATAGTCACAGGTGTTCAGCCGCATAAGGTGGGACCTCATATACCTGTTTCAGGCACTTGAGTATCACTGTATTTGTGTTTCCTGTCAGACAGCAGTCAGTGTCTCCTCATTCCTTGTGTGGATCATCTGGATGATGAACCCAATTGTCTCCATGTACTGTCTAGGGAAGCTAATAGCCCTGGGGCTTTGAAGGTTTCTCCAATTTATTGACCTATAAGATATTTACTGAATCTATGTCTTTGCAAATTAAACATGAAATCTATCAGTGGCACTTCGGCATTTTTTTTTTCTGTTTTTGAACCTAATCATATTCATGTTTGTTAATTAATTTATTTATTTAATATGAGAATAAGTTTGAAATGGTGAGGCTCTCAGGGTAGCATGTTTTTGCAGTACAATTTGACTGCATTCGCAGACACACTGTAAAATCATTCTAGAGTCTGATAGGGCATGAAAACTGTTAAAATACTATTTGTATTTACTCTTAAATTGGAAGTGACTTAAAATACAGTTTCATCCTAAGAACCAGTTGTCTATCTGGCAGCTCACAAAGCTCTTTGAAAATTGGTATATTTATTAAAATCAGACTCTTTTGAATCTCTGCAGTTCTGCCGTATAAGACAAGATTTAGATTGCCCATATTTACTGCACTCTCTGAGATACAGAATGGTAGAAAGCTTTAACTTCTGCTGGGTTTTTTGTTTGTTTGTTTTGTTTTGGTTTTTTTTTTTTTTTTTTTTTTTTTTTTGGTTGGCGGTGTTGTTAAAGTGCATAATATAATAATATCTTTCTCTCAGATGTTATTTAGCTTATAGGACTGCCTGGCATCCACCTAGCTGATCTTTTCAGAACTCTCCTTCCATTTGAGCAAATGGAAGTAACATTCTCTATAATTGGCTTTTCTTGGAAAAAAGGGGTCCATTTCTCATCATGTAATAAATGATGTTAAGGTGTAGCTCAGTTGCTTAGAGTGTGGTGCTGCTAATGCCAGGGTTGCAGGTTCAACCCCCGTATGGGATACGCTGAGGGTTGGACTAGATGATCTCCAGAGGTCCCTTTCAACCTTACCTTCTACGATTATGATTCCTCCCATAATATACAGCTCCCTCTTTTAAGGAAAGTAGAAAATAATAATTCTGGAAAAATAATTAGAAGCTAAATTGCTGCTGAACATTTCTGTTTCCATGAAAACCTCTCTCACCCTTAGTTTTGTATTGGACGTATCTAATCTAATCATCAGCTGTCACTAAGTAATCAAATATCTTTGTGTTTGAACCATTACAGAGCCAATAGGACATTTCTTTTCCAGTTATTTTGGGTTTACAAATAGATGTCTTACGTGTAATTGCTCTGAGTTATTTGGTGTTCAAACTTACTTTGATTGCCAGTTATATTAGGAGGCTTTATGTAAATATATACATACATATATAGAGAGGCATATGTATATGCATTAATGTATGAACACGGTGAAATCAATGTTATCAGAGCGTACTGCAATGTTTTACATTTCTTTTTAGAACTTGTATTCACATCTCTTGAAAAACTCATTTATATCATAAAGCCACAAACTTCAAGGTCTCATGATGCTTGCAGGGCACTTTATTCCTTTATTTGTCCTCCTGATGCTTCATTGCTTACCATCATTCAAAGCTTTGATGCCAGATCTGTTATTAAACTTGCAACCTTGTTGAAGCCCTGAGAACATTTCACTGCTGATTTCATAATGCTTCTGAAATCAAATTCCATCTCTGTTGTTATGACCTCCATAATTTACTTCATCTCTCTCTTCTCCTCTTCTCATACCTCTTTGAATCATCATAAACTGTTTAGGAAGACATGTTTCACAGGGGCTTCCCTGGCTATGAGGACAGTCTCTGACCCTGCAAATGATAAGATCCAGTGACCACTATTTGAGTTTCCCTCCTCCTTCCCCTTTTCCACATATATTTTCATTTCTTTTTCAATGTTACAGCCTACTGCCAGAAACCTGTCTTCATCTGTGGTATCTTTAGGCCTGTAAGAGAGATCTACATATACATACACACTCATACAGATACAAATGCATACAAGCTACAGTAAAAAGAAAATACATAATTTATGTCTCAAAATACATTGTATTACTCTGACAAACAGCTGCAGATTTCTCTTAACACTTGTCTTTCATCTTGGCTGCAGAAATAAAACCTAACCAAGTTACTGAAGCTTGAATAGGCTAGAGATTTCAAGATTTCAGGGAGCAAACACACTCCTAAATTTAATGATGGGCAAGAAGTTCAGCAACTACACATAGAACTCGTTTAGGGACCAGCAGGAGTAAGTTTTCTACTCCAAATTTCCTTGTAATTTTTGCTGGTTTCCATCTTCCTGCTAACTGTATTCTGCCCTTTTGCTTGTGAATTTCAAGAGAGATTTCTAAGTACTCAGAACAGCGAAAAAAGGTTTTGCAGGCCTTTTAATCTATATGGAAGGACTCCGATCCAGAACAGCTGCAAGAGCTTATGGGGACCAGATTGATTTCTCAGCTTTTTGGAGTTCTACTGTATCAGGATTATCTGTCAGGACAGGACAATGGTTGGAGACAACAGGATTTTAAATTTCATCATAAATTGAATTACACTGAAATGATTAATGCAGGGTTAAGTAGTTAAGGACCAATAGTGAAATAAGACACTTCCTCAGAACTATGGAAGTACATGCATTAAAACTTCAATCATGTATATGAATATTTATTTATTTATTTATTATACACTGAATTATGAAGCCATTAAAAATAATTGCATTGTCATGACTTGAAGGGCAGAGTGCCTGCTTAGAGAGGGCTCGATTGAAATATAGAGTGGGCACTGACTATAGGTTACAGTGGACTATAGAGATTTAAGAGGGTTCACTGTTTTAAGGTCATCTGTATGGAAGAATTTAATAGGTTGTGATTAAAGAAATGGTACACTAATTTCAACTATCTCCCACAGCAGTGTAGCAGGGAGTTAGACTTAGGCAGAATTTAAGCAATTAAAACCATCCTCTGCATCTTGCTTTCTCAGTGGCTGCATATTCTGGAGGTACGCAAGCTTTATGGACTTTTATGATTTTTGAATTCCCAAGGCACCTGAAGTTGTTCCTCTGCTCTTGTCTTGGACTGCATCTCATAACTGAATTCCTCTAGGTGGTGGTAGATGTTCTTCCAACTTCCTTGAAGACCTATCTGGATGTAGGAGGCATACTCTGAAAAAATCTCCCGCGTGAGATCACATAAAACAGCTACTTCTTTCTTTTAAAGATCAAAACCCCATTCTTTTATTCCGTAGCTTAGTAACTCTAGTGGAGGCAGAGAAAGGTGGAAAGAGAAGAGGTAGAGAAAAAGGGGAAAGTGAGTGAGAAGAGAGAATTTAAAGATTAAAACACTAATATAAAAAAAGAAAATATTTAGGCTCTGGTCTTTGCTTTCAGGGCTGGTTATGATTTTTTACTAAATAATCTTTATTTTTCTTTCTCTCTCTCAGTTTTTCTGTCTCCCAGCTCAGCTTGAGTTCCATCCTACAAAATCAAAAGGCTTTAACATGAGGGTCAGAATGTCCCTTCCCTCTCAATTATCAAATAAATAACTTGGAGTTAGACCGCTTCTTTAGCATACTGTTGAAGTATTGTATAAAAAGTGTGAAAAGGACTTCACTGCCCAGCTCCTGGCATATTCATGACATGGTAATCATGTTTTGAAATAAAGGACTGCACTTTGCTTGCTCTTGACATAAGGCTGTGAGCATCTATTTTCAATTTTAGGCTTAACATCCTACTGACGGATGTTAAGGAGGAGGAGAAAATGTCTTTCTGGAATACTAAGCAAGAGCTAAAGCCCACGGAGGTGTAAGGTTTAAGAAAACACTAGTCCTGAGGCTATTCCTCCTATGGTTAACTACAGACAGAGATCCATTCAGTATACCAGTTATTTTGAGTGCTCGGCTCTCTCTAAGCATTTTATATTTAATCATTTTATGTTTAACTGTTTTATGTTTCATATAAATAACATAAATATAAACATTTATGTTTAATGTAAATTTCTGTCTGAGGTATTTACAAGTTATAGGTATCAGAGAAATTTATATCTCTTCTGGCATCTATTTCTCAGTGCTAAAAGATTCATTACAGCATTTAATTGACCTAATGAATAAATTAGATACAGAGCTGATGTGCTTCCACATGTAAACTTCATATGTCAAAGTTTATACCATTACAACTCCTACACTGAAAGGACAAAAATTCATGTGGTGACTGAGAGACAATTTAGATTTGAAAATAAATGCATTTAAAAAGTTATAAAACTAGTGTTCTATAATATGCACTGTCTGTGCCATTTGATCAAAGGAGGCAACTGTCTGGCAGTGAGGAAGTGGGGTAACCTTGGTTCCTTTGGAGAGTGTAAATTTGACTCTGTATCACCTACATTTCTAACAGAAAAAAAAAAACAAACCTCTTAGTCATGGAGTTAACATGCACTCCAATGTCTGAAGTTATTCCAGAATTAGTCTCCAGTAGAAATTTAAAATTTATTTTGCTAAAATTTCATTCAGTGAACGTGTTATTTATTCATTTACCTGAAAGAGAACAGAACAGTAAAAAATCATTTAAACATTTCAATGCATGATAGCATGTGTGCAATATTTGCTCGACAGTGTACTGGAAAGAAATGTCTATCTGCATGGTACATATGACTGGGTAGGATAATGGAGGCACAACACTGAAAGAGAAGTAAGGAACCATCCAGATGAAAGTATAAAGTTAGCTGTGAAAGAACGTAACCCATGAAAGCAAGAATATTTAGGTTTATTGAGTCAGTCCAGTCACTAAATGGTAATGGCTGCCAACCTGGATTATTTCCAAACATTGTCTAACTCTTAATGTGCAAATTCTCTAAGTTGCTAGACAAAAATGTGTACATGGAGAGCCTCAGGTAAAGAAAAGAAAGAAGCTTTTCAGATTATTCAAAGATGGACAAAGAATAAAGTGCTTAATAGAATACTTCCAACTCTTTTTGATGGCAGGCAGCAAATTTTATGCCCTGAGGGACCTTTGATCAAGACAAACTAGTCATAACCTCACTCAACAGCAATGGTTTCTGCTAATATTGCTGCTCACATTTTATATAATATCTTGGTGATTTCGAACACCAGTGGGTTAAACAAATCACTACCTGTTGCTGTATGGAATTTAGATAGAACATATACACCTATATCTTGTGTTCATAAATCTCACTTTTAATGGATCTCTCCCCTGTTTTCTTTTCTGTAAAGGTGACATGTGACAAAGGGAAGTGGTTTTCTATCTTATCAATATTCTTTCCATGTAATTTTACCTTAACACCAACACCTTATTTTATTTTCATTGTCCTCTTGACATTGTAATGTTGTTTTTACTAGCTTATGTTAACAGTCTTTAAATCATTGTTGCTTTTCATTAAATCAGGAAGATTTCCATGAGGTAAGGTAAGCTCCTGGGTCAAATTATCACCTGATAAATGTATTTTCTCTGGAAAATGATGTGGCTTAGTATGCAAAACAAACCTATATTTTCTGTGTTGCTCTGATATTATTCTAGTAAATGATGTCCCAATCATTGAAGTAACTACCTTGGTGTGAACAGCACAAATAGAATAAAAAAGATGTTAATGTAGTAGTGCAATTTGCCTTCTAAAGTAATCAATTCAAATTTTTGAGGTCACTTGCATGCTAAAACTAATATACCTGAACAAATGCAGACCAAAATTAAAATTTTATCCATGATTCAACTAATGAGAAGTAGCAGAATGCCAAAGAGGGAAATATATGGAACTAATGATATTTACACTGTAAGGTCAGATGAGCCTTTGCTCATTGTCATTTTGACTCCTTTCCCTCTATAAACTTAATTGTTCGATAAATATATGCAAAATGTAGCTTCTTGATGCACTGTTTTAGTTACATTGGTAGCTTCATGCTCTGACTTGAATTCTTGAAATAATAAATCTGATTGTTAGATGCTGCTGCACAGCATACATTGAAGCACGTTTTGAAAGTCATGCATGGTTTCTCAGTCCAGCATATACTGGTGTATGAAGACACAGATATGAGCTGAAGAACCTTGGGTATTATGTATTGAAGTCAAGCAAGTCTACTTCTGCATGTGTGCAAAGTTTAGCCAATAGGTAAAGCTTACGTCTGCAAGTCTCCTGGAAAACTAGAGGTTTAAAACATCTTTTAATCATCTTAAAACTATCTCTTTACAGTTTTTGAAAGATATAATTGCATATGCTTATCTTACTCATTAAATCAGTCACTGAATCAAGGACTTAACATTTTGTTTATAAGCATGTTTAATCACACTGCAATAAATGCCTTCAGGATTTGGAATAAAGTACTGAACTTCTTCCTATTTGGTTTAGTTTTTTGTTTATACTATTGGATATGATGATTTGTTTCAAAAGTTGCTGCAATAAAAAAGAAAAAAGACATCCAAGAACAAGGAGCTTGGCATAGTTTCATGCAACTGGAGAATAACTGTCTTATGGTACACAGAATTTGGTACGGGGATGCCTCATCTCTGCTTTTAGTTATGACTTTGATCATCCTTTATAGAGCAAAACTCAGCAGTGATAGAAATTTTCAGCATTTTTTTTTTTATGATTGGGGTATGTATGTTCCTACTTCTGTCATTTTCCAAAGTGTATATTTTGTTCCCTGATGAGTATACCTTACAGTTCAAAGACGTGGGATGAGAGTGCCCTCAGGGTTTCTCTTTCATCCACGGAGGCATAAGGGACAGTCAAAGCTATCCCTTTAATCCCCAAATCTTTCTTGTACATAATGAAAACTAGCTAGCTTAAGTCAATTCAGCTTTATTAGGAAAGAAAAAATATAATAAGGCAAGCCTTGTTATCTCTAACGGAGACTTAGGCTTATATTGCCTTTATTGCTGAGCATCAGACTGAGCAGCTGTTTATGAAGCTGCAAATATTTCTTATATGAAGATTCTGTACAATTAGTGGAATAAGTGCATTGTATGAAAGTAATCAAATTGATTCAGTATCTGCTGATCAAAGAAGATATTATGGATTTAATTTATAATAATTATGTTTTTTTCTCATATTATGGACGTATCAATTGCAAATAAAAACTATGTTCAGAGATCTCATCTGAGATTGTGATCAACAGAACTGTCTTCTGTACAAACACATAGACAACCTTGTTTTAAGAAAGAAACTTGCTTTAAGAAAGTTAAGAAAAAATCTCAGCTGCATCCCTACAATAAGTTTTCATGTATGAATTCAAAAGATTATAGTGCATATTTGTAGCAGAAGTTACAAATTATACTTCCAACCACTGTCATACTTTTGTCCAAGCTGGATTACAGTAGAAAACAAATACAACTGGTGAAGAATGGATTGACTGCTCAATCCCAGATGTGATACGGGATGGATGTTCTAACTATAAAGTCTAGATAAGAGTCTAGCCTTGATGGCTTTGACCATCCTCACCTGAATGAGTGTTTTCTCAATGAGCTGCAGTTGTTTAGTGTCTTATGTATGCTTTTCACTGGTACTGACTCAGGAAAAGACTTTGGCTGAACCTTTTAAAAATCTGTTGCATATCAAGGAGTTAATTCAGGGAGCTTGAGTTAAGTAGTGTGAAGATGTATTGCAGGAATGAATTAGGATATCAGCCGATATCCTAATTGGCTGAAGTATTCATCTGTCTGAATACCATGTAAATGTTTTGCTTATTCCCACAATTGTTCAGCTTTTTCCAAATCACGCTGTCTTAGCTGCAGTAATAATTCATTTGGAAGAACTCTGAGAGGAGAGTTCACTTTATCCATTTACTAAGTTGTAGAAAAAAATCCAAAAGAGTACTGTTTTATATATCTTTTTGGTATTTTTAGCAGTATGAGCTGTGTTAGGAAAATTTTATAGAAGCCCAGTTATGTAAGGACATTGAGAAATAAGTGCTACAGTTGAAGGAGCAAAAAAAATAATGAATTTGATCTGTGTGAATAATTACTTTTCTAGTGAGTTATCTGAACCTGAAAACTAAAAAGAAAAATCTGATCAGGTAAGCCAAAGTGATTTTTTTTTCTTTTTAAAATGAAAAACTGAAGAAAAAACTGAGGAAAATGAAAAACTGGAATGTGTATTTAAGTGATTCTAAAACCAAGCATTTTAATTTCATTTCAAATAACTTTGACACAAACAAAGCATTATAAATGAAGAGACAGGCTTAGCAACCACCCACAGAACTAGAAGGCAGAAGCAACAGCTCCTCACTTTTTACTCAAGGACACTCATCTACAGTTACACACGTAACTCAAGTTTAATGTTCTCCTCTGCCTCAGGGGATGTAACTTTCCAAGACGTATGCCCCAGCTTCTGCAGAACTTGCTGAGCTGAGCAGTTAACTCTCCATCTTTTACTCTCAAGCTGGTCAATTTTTTCTAAAATATTTACAAGTTATTTTGATCAGTGACTGGAAGCTAAATGTTCTCTCTTACTATCTCTTCACTTAAATCTCTTGGAGTGGCACCCCGCACTGCTCTTCTGCTTCTTTTTCTCTCTCTAGCTGAATTAATATTTAATTGTTCCAGGCAAGGGGGGACAGTTCAAGAATAAGGAATGAATCATCCAGAACTCAGTCATTACCATGTCAAAATTTAAACATCTCAGTTCTAAGCACAAAAGGCTTAGGATCAAGGGCAGTCCGTTTCTGAATAGCTTTCTATCCGTTGGATTAGATGATATTCAACAGAGGTGGAGTGATTCCCTTAGTCTCTCCTGTTGGATGTCCTGTAACATGAAAGCAGTGGGTTCATATTCCTTTCAACAGAGGAAATATATGAAGCAGTATTTCTCATAAGTAACCAAATCAGACAATCAGATAAAGGGTAAGAATGATCAACACTCCTTGTTGATCATAAAAATGCAATACTGGGGGAAAAAAAAGAAAAAATGTTCTGTGAATATAAAAATAGTTTGGGGGGAGGTAGGCTGAATGACTCCTATTTTTCAGGGAATAGTCTATTTGCAACAGAGGCACGAAATAATGTAACTTATTTCAGAATGCATTTGAAGATAAAATCATAATGTTTACATTCAAATTCTTTCATGAAAACTGAGTTCCAGATGAAACAATATTTTGTTAGAAGAATTTACTATACAAAGAATAGACTTACACGCTTTGTCTTATCTCTCAGGCTTGTGCATAAATACTGCATTTTAAGCTTAAAATGCAATCATATCCATGTTTAACAAAGGGTGAGTGATTAAAAACTTAGACAAATTTGGAATTTATCGTCCTCTTCTGTGTGCAATAACTCTGAGGTCTCTCCTAGATTTCTTGGAAATAATTTCTAGATTACATGGTTCCTCAGCATCAGCTTTGAAAGCTAGCAAGTAAAGTAACATTTAGATGTATTTTTATGACTGCAGCCGCGGAACATGAATTATTGAGGTTTTCCTCAATAGTTAGCATTCCACTTCTGTCATAAATTTTTCTTCTCAAGGTTAATGTAGTATCTGTATAAACATCTGAGATATGACCTAAAATGAATACAACTTCACAGACAGTTCACACAGAAGTGTCTCAAATGGGTGTTTTGAAAGTGAAATGGCTTGTCAAAGATGCTCCTCAAAGATAGAGGCTCTCAAGCAAGGGATCTGGAGTCAACATGAACCTTCCATAAATGTCAGAAGGCTTGTAAGTGAGATCATGTTCATTTTAGGATAAGGAAGTTCATGAAAATGACTGCAATTTAAAGTATTTTCATGATCAATATTTAATACGTGTCCTGTAGTATGAATAGCTTACAAGCTTGTATATTATATAAATATAGACAGATTCTTCTGGATATTTTTAGTTTATTTAAATCAAAATGTGCTTGTAAAGATAAATGCTCAATGAAATAAATTAAAAAGACATATATCAGCAAAGTGGTAAAGGAAGAATATAAACCCTGAACATTACATAATTAAAGAGATTTAATGCAGAAGAAGGTAGATGTCTTGTATGTTTGTGTAGTGTCTATCCATAATGTTGGGTAACACTATACTTTTTACAAAACAGTACCCTGTAAACTGATATCAGTACTTATTATTCTGAAGCCTTACAGGTAGGCCTAATTCCCTATGGTCTTGCCCTGGCATGAAAGTAATTGCATTAACTTGTTAGAAAGCTGCATTAGCAGATTGCTACCTATGCTAGCCTCTGTTGTTTATTTCCATCTGGTTTCACAGATAATCAAAATTTATTTTTCAGTTTATTAAAATCACAATTTAAAAGCCTATATATACTTTTTTTTCAGGAGGACTACAAGAAATCCCAAACCCTCTGCCACAAAAAAAAAAAAAAAAAAAAAAAAAAAGAAAAAGAAAAAGAAAAAGAAAAAGAAAAAGAAAAAGAAAAAGAAAAAGAAAAAGAAAAAGAAAGCTTCCCTGCATCAGTTATTTACATAGAAAATGCTTTATCATAAGATGTTATACCCATCAAAAGAAATATAAGAAAATGACTTCCCTTCATGTAGCAGGAACTAGCATATTACAATATCTCCAGGTTGTTAAAGTTAGATTTCTGCAGCAAGACAATTTTACACAGGATCCTTAATTCAGCCATTTTTCCCAGAGGGTTCACAACTGTCTTGATCTTTAAAACTTATTACAAAGACGTGTTTTATAAAGCTGTTCATAGAAAGAGGTATCTACAGAGTGCAGAAGGAAGCCAAGTGGTTCTTTTTTTTCTCTAGCATGTATACTTTTATAGTTTATGTGAAAAAAGCAACTCCTTTACCAACATGGAAACATATATCTATATTTACATATTTCTGTATTTTTACTTTTAAATTCTCAGAGCAACTACATCTGGAAACAAACAGATTGAACAGAAACAAACAGTGAAAGACCAAGTCAGTCTAACAGTTTTCCTATTTAAAGCACAGCCACCTCTTCTCATCATTTACAATGATCCAAAAAAAATGTGAGTTTGAGGAAATGACAGCTGTAGCAGCCAGGGCTTGTCTCTCCCTTTCATCATGACCAGGGCAACCAGCACATCTCTCTCATCAGGGTACATTCACTCATAACTGAGTGAATTTTCCTTTGATTCTTAGTGACATGATATTAATTCCTACTAATAGCTCCTCCATCTCTAAGGCAACTGCTCCCAATTTTCAGAAAATTTAGGACAGAAAGATAGACTGTAAACAGCTGAGCCTAAGCTGAAATGTCATTTCATCAGGCATAGTTTAGAAGACCTGGCTTGAAAAAAAATTATATTACAAGAAGGCATTTCTAGGCCAGCAATGAAATAGTTGCTGCTGCAGCTACATGTATTTAGTGTATCGCATTCTTCATGGGATGATGGAAGCACAGGGAGCTGTTTTTGTTTGTGTGATCTGTGAGTTTGGTTGGCTGTGTGGAGCTCAGCTTGTCAGATCTGTCACACTGATGAAATGGTTTGCTCTATGTGGAGGATTTCAGGATGAAATGACTCAGGTCCTTCGAAAGTAAATGAAAGGACTCTGTCTTTCTTCCTTAGGCTTTTGCCAAATAATCCTGAGAAACCCTCTGTTCCCCAAAATACAGCCCTGAGCACAATAAACATTCTCTTTTCTTCATTTGTACCTTTAGTTTGCACTTCCAGGCACAGTACCTTTCTCTCCCTTCGAAGACAATCACAAGGGCAGATTAATTATTCTAGCTCCAGGCTTCAGATTTTTCACATTCAATAGTGCAGCCATAATTAATGCAGGTGGTATTTACACATCATTAGATTTTATAAAGGTTTTACCTCTCTCTTCATGCTACCATCCAGCGTATTTGTATGAATGTTATCCCTCACTTCATTTCTGGGTATCTTTCTTTTGTTTAGCCTTGTAAAATCACTCTCTGCAAAGCATTTATTAATACTTGCTTTCAGCCTTTCTCCCCCAGCCTGGAGTTTAACTTTAATGTCTCAAACAGGGCTCAGGGGTGTCTTCTCACCTTGTCCTTTTGTCCACTGCTCCGCACATCTTCTCCAGACAAACACCGAGTCACAGGACCTGCAGGAACCTCGTGAGATTCCTTGGTCCAGTTCCTTCCCTCAATATCAAGAGTCAAAATGGTAAGGCTACATGTGTTCAGGCCAGAAAAAGGGATATTTCAGTAATGACAGTGTGAGTTGAAGAAAGCTCACAGTTAACCGTGTAAGAGTTTTTTTTTATATATATATATAGATAGATAGATAGATAGATAATAGGGCCTACAGAAACATATAGAACCAAAAGAGCTGTGTGTATCTATGTCTTTTTGCTGGGATTTGTTCCAGACATCTTGAGTGTTTGTAGGAACTACTGGTAGTAAAAAGGGATTTAAATACGCCCAAATTCCTCACAGGGACTGGCAATACTGATGAAAAACGGTTTCTCTGCTAAGGTTAAAAAAAAATAAAAAGAGAGGGGGGGGGGAGAGAGAGAGAGAGAAACTCTCCCAGAAGATGCCTGATAGGCACAGCTCCTTTCACATGAGGTTTGGTACTCTGATGAGTTCCTAACCCACTTCACTAACCCTGTCACCCTTCTTGATAAATCATTTCTTTTCTGGTTTGTATCAAAGATAAGCTGTATGCCTTCACTTTCAAGGCCCTTTGCAGGTTCCTCTGCAAAGGTAATCTTGCCTATTAAAGCTTCATCCATTCCTGAGATGTCAGCTCTCTTCCAGTCAAAGATATCAGCCTCTCTCTACTGAAAATAAGAACTTTGATTCCTATTTCCAAACCTATCTTTAGATTAACTTCTCGTAACATCTGTAAAGTTATTTAATATCTTCTCTTTTGCCACAGTGACTAAAAACTTAACAACATTTAGACTGGCATGCTGGTGCAGATACTGCCCCTGATCTTGAGAACAAATCTCATGTTGTGATTTATTTTTGCACTACTCTTTCATCTGTTGCCCTTGGTCTCATACATACCTGGAAAAAAATTTAAGGCAGAGTCAGTAGTTTTCTTTCTGTGTTCTACAATGCTTAGCACAATGATCCATGACTTCTTCTAGTTTACTGGTTGGTCATAGACTCTAGATAGATATTTATCTATAGATATATCTATAGCTATCTATTTGTATCTATTTGTATCTAGGTATCTGTTTAAATGTATCCATGTAGATATCTATCTGACCAGTCTATAGTAAGATTAACATTATATTTAGAATTAATAGGAAAAACAAGCAGGTTGGCAGAGCTTTCAAGTTCCACAGGAAATCTGAGCTTGGCTCATTTAATTATGAAGATTGGGATTAATTTTGAAGAATAAGTCTGCTGGGACTTTTTCTTAATATCCTAAAGGGAGAATGAAAATAGAATTTAAAAAGAAAAACGGAAGCTCCACCCACATTGATTTATTTAATAATACTAAGTCTAAATTCCTATTGCAAAATGCCAGAAGGTAGAAACTTCCACAATAGAAACTTACTTATTTCTAATTATTTTCTTCTGTTTAAATATGGTACTGATTGAGAGAAAACTTATTAATTGTACGGTTCACAATGTTTTCAGTGCTTTCAGAATGCTGCTTGTAAAGGCTCAGAAATGTCCAATGGCTTCTCCTGGACAGGGCAGAGTCTCCAAATGATACAACTGCTGGGAAATATTGAAAGACTGGAGACATCTTCTTCATAGGGAAAACTAGTTTATCAAAGGAAACTTAGGTAGTCTTGGCTCCACTTGGTCAAAGAGGGAGATAAAGCCCTTCAAGGAAATGACACAACATCTTCTTGGAGCGTAGGTCTAAATAAGATTAGAAACAAGAAATTATTGCAGCTTACCTGGTGATATATTTTTCTAGCCTTGAACAAGAGTCAAAAGAGAAAAGAGAACACTGTGATTGACCAGCATCTTAAAAAAAAGTTATGTAAGCTGATTTACTAAAACAAAAATTGATGCACAATTCTTTCAAGGTATAAAAAGGGAATCCTGTCCTAGAAGACACCTTGAAGTCAGAATTCCTCTCCAGCACAACTAGTCCTGACCTGATCCTAAAAGTTTAGCCTAGCTCTGAGTAGTGGAGTTAAAACAATGACACTTTGTGACAGATATCTATTGATCAATATAATTAATTTGTTTTCAGCTTATGATACCAGCATTGCACATTATATATTCTGTTCAAAGTATTGTAAGAACAGGAAGCTGAGTGGAAAACTGTATATTTATGCCTATGTTATGGCCACATGGTGCAGCCTTTAGGACTGAAAGGACCAAAGGACTCTGCTTGAAAAGATATGTTGTGCAGGGTATAGCTATTTTTCCACAGATTTTTTTTTTTTATCTTTCTCAGTCAGTGGTTCCAAAACCTTTTCTTGCATAAAAGAGTTGTTCTATCCTAGTCTGTTATTTTGTGCTTTAATAAAATACAACACAGGAGACTGAAAACCTTTGAGTTCTTTTAATAGTCTGACTAATGAGACAAAAATGTAGAGGCATTTTGACCTCGAGGGTCTGGTTAATTTATGGCCCTCCAAATAGATGTTTTTTAAGCTACTGTCTTTTTTATTAAATATATCTCATGCACAAAACATTTGAAAGCTACATATGGCCATGTTGTACAACCAATGTGAAAGAGAAATCCCTACTGAAGTCAATAAAAATGTTTAGCCTCAAAAAAAATCAATGACAGTTGATTGTTTTAAAATATTAATGAGTAACAATTAAGGATTTCTTTTAAGCTAAAAACATCTTTGATTCTTTGAAGAAATATAAGAAAAAAGAACCACCAATGGAAATTAAGTATTGATTTAATGTAAATATGCAGCTAACACTTTATATGCCACTTTTCATCCATAGGTCCAACAACATTTTGCAAGTAAAGTAATTAATAGAAAACAGAATTTTACACAGCAGCAATTCTCTCCTCCTGAACCTTGTAAGGAAAGCCTAGGACTATGCCAAACTCATCTATCTCTCCAGAGCCTGACCTCCCAGCCATAGGCATGCGCGGTTGGCACATGGCAGAGCAGCTCCCTCATCTGTCACTCAACGGTACAGATGAGCATCAGCACAAACCAATCTTCATTGCACTTAACCTACCAGGCTAGGCTCTAGCACTGCTGACGTATTGACAAATTGTGTGGTAGCCTTTTTTACAGGGGTGGGGACAGCCAGTTGAAGCTGAGGACTTCTTAAATCATCCCGTCAAAGTTCAATAGGTCATTTGCCTGAGCCCTGGTACGTGGAAGTGGAATGATTTGGCCAACATCCCATTACAAATCAGCTGTAGAGCAGAGAAGAAAATTATAATCTCCTCGTTCTCAAACTTAAATTCTGCAGTGTGAAAAATCTTCTATAAACTGAATGCTCCTTTCATTAGATTCAGCTGAGAAAATCCAGACACCCTAGTCTCCATTAATTAAACTAATTGCAGTAGTAGGCTTAGCCTAGTTCCCCATTCATGACTGCAGAGCAACTGTTGGAAAGAAATCAGCCCTCAAGCTTGAAAAACCTTTCTTAATTAAAAAAAAAAAAAAAAAAAAAAAAAAAGTTAAAGAAAGTCTTTAAAGACATCTGAAGGTAAATCTCTGAAAAGAATAAAATAGGCTACAGTTGCAGAGTCACCATGCTGTCATGCAGACTAAATGACAATCTGGAGGAAGCTTAGAGGAGTTCCAGGAGTCCTTTGTGATAAATTCTGTCATCTAATTGAAAAAGGAATTGGGGTGCTTTTCTTGTCTCTGAAGAAGTTCAGCCAAAACTGTTTATTATTACATTTTCTGTGCCTGAGAAGACCAACCCCCAAGAGAAATACTATAAGAAGTATTGTTTTGAGTTATTCCTTACTTTGGAGCAAAGCACATCATATCAAGTGACAGGGATGGAGGTTCTTTGGGGAAATACTCCTATAGCCACTTTTAATGTTTGCATTTCTTCCATGCTTTTTTAGTATTACATAAATTGAATAAATGAGATTATTTTTTCTGAAACAATGACTTTATATATCAAATAACTGCATTGTTCTTTGCTATTTTTGAACTAGTTTTGAGGAAAGTCTCTCTTTTTAAGAGGTATCACAAATTAATATATCTTTTTAGTTTTTCTGTTCCCACATCTGGGTGTTCTGTCAGGTGGTGCTGATATATGGAGCCTGTGGAACCCCAGTTTGGGGAGCTCCTTGTAAAATAACCAGAACATGTTTCAGTCCAGGCCCTCAAAGTCTAGAAACAGGTATTATTTTAGCACATAGGCCTGTTTTTCTGAGATTTAATTGATGTGTCTTTCAGATTCCTTAAATAATGTTATAACCAATCGTACCAAACAATGGTAGGTTGGTTCCCTTCCTCTTCCCTTCCTCTTCCCTTTCCACTTCCCTTCCCATTTGCTTCCCTTCCCTTCCCCTTTCCATCTCTTCTTCTCCTTCCCTTCCTTCACTGGACTAGCTATGGTTTATTTATCAAATAAAGACCAAACAGTCTTTTTAATTTTAGCATAAGCTGTGTTCTAATCTGTATACTATCTTTAGTTTTATACTTTGCTCATTTTATCACTTACTTACATTTTTAGATGGCTGCAGTACCTTCCCAATGTATTACTAAGCCAATCCACTGGCATTTGAGGGTATAGCTAGAGGTGTGCTCTGACTCTTAATTGACAAGTTTCTTACAGGTCAGCAATCAGTTGTGCTTTCTCAAGAACTAAGGTTTCTACCCTGTTTGGCCCTGATGACCAACTATGTGAGGTTGTCAGATTTTTACTTGCAGAAGTATCACTGAGTCCCTATAGGCGACTAGCAGCTACACCTACATCTGTTTTCTAGATCTTAAGCAAAGAGTTAATTTACTTTAGACTCTGCTTGAACCACTCACAGTATCTGCTCTGTCTTAAGGTTTAATAAAATTGATATAGGCTTTCCAATGAGTCCTAGAAGAGTTTTCCTTGGTTAAGATCATATTATTTTTAGCTCAGTTAGCCAGTATTTGGTCCTGTAGCTTGCTACCATTAGAAGGAGTACTAGGTACCCAGGTTTCTGAATGTGGTCACAGTCAGCAGGCAGTTTCTTTGCTTGATGTTCAAGGTGCCTTCCCATCCAGCACTTTGCACCAAAAATTTTCTTCCACTTCCACTTCCCCATCCTTTTCCTTTTCCATTTGCCTTCTTCTTCCATTTCTCCTCCCTTCCTCTTCCCTTTCCACCTCCCTTCCCATTCACATCCCTTCCCTTCCCCTTTCCATCTCTTCTTCCCCTTCTTTTCCTTCACTGGACTATCTATAGTCTATTTATCAAATAAAGATTTTGTATATGACAGCCACTCATCTCCAGTGTAACAACAACAAATCTCATTAGCTTCTGAACACTTTGAGGTTTTTTGGTTGTGAATAGGGGTACTTGACAGGGCCATCCCATTAGTATTTCCTGTGCTTGATAAACTCACTGGGACCAACTTACTGTGAGATCAAAGCAGAGGTCTCTGAAAGAGCCAACATTATTATTCACTGAGCGAAAATTTCTTGTATGGCCTTACAAAGGTCACCTTGAATTTTAGAGAAGCAGTTGCATGGCCAGCTGAAATTGGCAGTTAGAAAATTAATTCCACAGTCAAGATACTAGACTAAATTAGCATATTATTGAAGATCCATTTAAGATTCAACTTCCTACTCTGAGAAATAATTTGTCATTCCCATTGCTAGCCAATGCTTATTCCTGATCTAGCAGAATTTTTTCTGCTCCTCACCGACAATATTAGAGGTGACAATCCTGTATCCACCAAGCCTTTATCTCCAAGGTACCTCATTTTCAGAATGTTGTTAAATAAGTTATTCATTCAGGGACCAAATCTTGCTCATTGTAGTCAGATAAATATAACTTTACAGATTTTAGTGGGACTACTTGTGTCTGAGGTACCTGCTTGATTAAATGTTTTTGAAATCCAATCCAGTTGGACTGTATGTCTTTCCCTTAGGTACAATAGAAATAAACAGTTCATAAGGCATGAAATATTAAAATCATATCTGTTCATATTTTTCGTATTCTAATTACCTCCCACAGTCCTAATATGCAAGCTAGGGACTACAGAGTTTCATTTAATCTGCAAAAGATAGCCTGCCCTGCTGAAGGAATTACTTGAATTACATTGAACGTTTTAGGAAGAAATACACTTTCTTTCTGAAATATATGTGAAATTCTGAAGCAACCATAACTGAAAAGAAACTGGAAGCTTTGTCATCAGCATCAGTGGGAGCAGGATAACATTGTAGATTTGTAGATACTTTCCAGAGACTTCCTAATCTAGTCTGACAGAGAAGGCACAGTTTTATTTCTAGCCTTATGTTCTTATACTCTGTGTTGTAGCTTATGTTCCTAGATGTATTTTTTTTCCCAAATTCTAACTCTGCTCAAAAACTTCTTAGTAAGTATTATATGTGAAATATATATTGTCCTAATATATACACGTTCTGAGCAATAATTGCACGTAACAAACTGTAGGACTTACACTAAGAACTGCAATACTGAGAGCTGCATTTTCGAAAGTACTTAGGAGTTAGGACTAGGAGTTTAAATTACACTTTCCAAAACTACTTAAGAACCCTTAGACTCTGTGACTTCTACCATAACTTGGATTTTAAGTCCATTTAGAAAAATGCATCTGAGTGCTTTCAAAAATTTGAATTGGCTAAAGTCAATTATCTCAGCAAAAACTGAGATTTGGACAGAGAAAAAGGAGAGTATTCTACAAAGATGAATGAGAATATTACAGCAGATAAAAGAAAGGACATGAGCTGAAAATTAGGTATAAAGAGCATCTCACTCAATTAAAAAAGCTGAATGCAGAAAAAATGGGAAAAAATGCTATGTTGCTACTACTAATTGGAACTGGCACTAGGAATCACCTAACTTTTTTCAGATTCTGTTCTATTTTTTTTCCCAAACCCTAATTTTCTCTTTCAACTGACAGATGACTTGAATGTACTGGGTCAGACAGTTGCTCCATAACTGCAGACAGGGTGAGTAACCCCATTTAGAAATACAGTATATGTGTTTATTTCACTTGCTAGGCCTGTGCACAGAATTGAATATTCTTACTTGAATTTATTTGGGGATTTTGGTTGCTTGTTTATTCACAGATGTTGAGTTGAAGACTAATGTTTCTGACATTGATAACCACTGCCAGTCTTTACCTTTCTGAAACCCTCACTTCAAATTAAAATATTTTTCCTTGCTGTTAGAAATGCTGAATTGAGTAAAAAGAGTAAAAAAAGATTTGTGTGTGGCTTTTGACTATGCCATACACAGAGAGAGACAGGGAGAGAAGGTTCAGCAATCCCTGGAAATTCAGATTTAATGCCTTTTGGAAGGAGCTCAAAAACAACAGCAATGAACATGATTTGTGCACATACAGAAAGTAAAATAAAATAGTAGCAGTGAGCTTCAAATGGCACATCCCCAGAGTAAGGAGCTGATGTAGAGCGCTGTCAGACAAAGCCATCTGCAGCACACAACATCAGATTTGTCTTACAATACCTATATCCTGTGTCTCCTGACACCGAAGTTGTAGTGGTTTATGTACAATGAGCTGTCGAACATTTGTATAACAACCATGTGGGTCACCACTGATGTTCCTCTGCTTAGAATACATGTCTGACTTTGGCACTGTAATTGGGATTTGGGCAACATACTAGTGCTGTGTCACAGGGCTGAGCTGAGGGTCAAAGCCCCAAATGGTGCAAAATAAAAGCAGTGCAGTTGCGTCTCTGGAGACTTTAATGGTAGTGACGTGCATGCTTCTGTGGAGAATAAAAAAAGAGCTCCTACATCAGAGAATAACTAATTTCATATACGCAGCAAAAGACATTTTTTTTCCCTATAGAAATTCATTTTTCTTTCAGCAGCTGAAGGGGGTAATGTTACACAAGAAAATGCAGTAAGCAAGATTTTACTTCTCTTTTCTTTGGGAAATTAAGTTTGCTTTGGAAAATTAAGTTTTCTTCACTTTTTTTTGCAGTGCGTGGATCTTAGGTGCAAGAAAAGCTATTACTGTCAAGACCTGTTTCAGGGGAGAGGTTGTGCTAAACGACCTCCAGACATTCTTTCGAATCGAAGTTTCTGTGATTGTAAGCCATTCTTTGGGTAACCATCAACAGGCTGTTAGCATGAGGTACTGAGGCATACTGTATCTCTCCTAAAGTACCTTAATTTCACCCAGGGTCTTTTGGAGATAAGCAAGACAAACTGTGTTGTGTACCCCTGAAGTTAAACATGATTGCATTGCTTTGAAAATGTATTGAGTCCTTTAAATATAATTGAGAGAAGAGCAACAGATTGCACACACCCTGCCTCAGGTGTTTGATCCGAGAAACATTTATTTTTCAGAAAAAAAAAAATCAAAGACCTTGAAGGACAACAGCAAATAACTTGAGAGAATAATGAAAAATATTTATTTGACACACCACCCAAAGGAAAAGGGAGCAACATCTTGGTCATGCACAGCTGGAAGAACTGGAAAAGGAAATGGCATCCACTCCCTCCAGAACCACACTGCAAGCAGTTTGCAAGTTGCACAGTTTGTTGTGGCATTTTGGGTTGGTGGTGTTGCATGGTACTTGCTAGGAAAGATCAGCAAAGCAAAAAAGATGGTCTGTATGAATTTCTGAGAGACATTTTGCCATTAAAAATACAGAAAACCAATTGGGCATACATATCCTGGAATGAAATTGAGACAACTGTGTGCAGAATCAGAGCCATCTCTATCATATTTCTGTTGAACTGTTACCAGATATTGCACTAGGAATTGTCACAGTTACAGGTTTATTAAATTGATCGAGAAAAAAAGGTTTACTTGAGCCATATCTATTTTCTGAATTCACCTTGTAATTTATACTATTGAAAACTCTCAGGTCCTAAATTTAAAATGAAATCTGTACAAATAGGGAAGCAGATTGGAATGTGCAGATTTTTTTCCTTCTCTAGCTAATGCGAAAAACTTTTGTCTTGAAGCCTCGCTATTCTGTATAAAGTCTGCTACCAGTGTTGTATAACCTGTTTATCTGTCTTACATTTAACCCAGAGTTATCCATAAGTGAGTCATGAAACATTGACAGCCTTCATCAAAGATTGTCCTATTTGAATGAAAATACTGAATTCCCTTCAGAGAAAATCAGGTCTGTTTTGTGCTACTGGTCTAGGTTTTCATAAAGTTAATTGGTGATGATTATTCATTGAAGTCATTTTTCTTCTTTCACAGTTTCTCAAACCATTCCCTTTCCTTTTCCAGAGAATACCATCCAGTAAAATTAGTTTTATTCCTTGAATGGTTTCATTTTTCTTTGATTTTTCTAGTGGAAGTCAGCAGAAAAAGCTGATTGTTTCACAGTTAATACAGTCTGTAAGCTAGTGGTCAGATAAGAATCCTTCCTATCTTTAAGTTTGTCAGAAACAGGAAATTTTCATTTAAAAAGAAAATGTACTTGAGATAAAAAGGCTAAAATGTCCTAAAGGTTATTAACTGTGTTTAATTCCTCATCAGTCCCTCTATAAATGGTAGAAATTCTTTCTTTTCTGAAATGCAGAAGTAAAAATGTCTAAATCTAAGGGTATATACACGCTCATATGTGTATGCATATACCTATATCGTCTTTTCCTATAAGTTAGATTGCAGCTTTTTGCATTCATAGCCATAAGGGTGCCTACAGGCTTCCTCTCTGGCAAATGACCTGGACAACAGCAGTTGGTAAGACAAGAGTGCATTTGCCCCAAAACTGGTAATGCTAAAGAGGAAGAGGACCATAACCACATTAAACCATGACCAGGGAACTACCAAGAGACTTTTGTAATGAAGATGAGTCAGCCTGAAAAGAAGCATGAAGGAAGCATAAGAATCTGTGCCAGGATGGATGGGGGGCAGCAGTGGCACCCGGCTGGGTTGGGCAGCATGGTCCCCACAGTGGTCTCAGCCCAGTCCTGGCCCTGGCCCAGCCGGGCACTGCAGCCACCCCATGAGGAGCCTAGGGATGGACCCACATCAGGGAATGTGAGTGCAGCTGCTGGGGAAGGGGGTGTGGGTGCACAGGGTGGAGAATCAATGAGACTGGGGTGCTAGGAAAGGTGTAGATATTTATTAACATTGTATAAGTGTCTAGTATTGTGGTTTTTCTGTTGTATCAACTCTATTGATCCTGAACATAAAGTACACTGATTGCCACGTAATTATGTATGGTTGATGAGTCAATAAACTGCTCTGATCCTGATGAACATATAGTACACTGATTGCTATGTAATTATGTATGGTTGATGAGTCAATAAACTGCTTTGATCCTGATTTGAATTAAACCACGTGAAATGAGATGGTTTTTTCCCTGCAGCACCACAGAGGTGCTCTTCCTGGCAGCATCTGGAGAAGAAATTTCCCTCGCAGAAAAATGAGTGATAGGCCTAACACCTGTGGCTCTGCTGTGGAGGGCTGCCAAAGGCAGAGTGTGTCCGCCCCCCTTCACTGCCCTCAGGGCAGGAGCACCCTGGCGTCCTGAGAAACGTAACATCTCCAGCAACGCTGGAGCACTGTTTTTCCCGCTCATTCCCTTCATGTTCCTCTTGCACCAGCATTCTCATATCCAGGGACCTGGCAGGTGTACACATTTCCTATTTCCCTTTGGCAAACTGGTTTTAATCATTAGACATTTGTCTTCAGTACAGTTTTCTAATCTCTGCTCACATGTCTTTTTGACATGTCTGATTCAGCTAGCGGAACATTTCAGTAGCCAGTTGAATTTTATTAGTTTACCAAACCTGAATTTTAAGAGACACTGGAACATAGGTCATAGAAAATAATATAATCCAAAACCCCAGAGCATCTTCTGCTTCAGCCAAGTTTTAGGTTTCAGTTCAGTCTGTATCCTCTCAGGGCTCTTGGGACTACGAAGAGTTTTGAGGCCTGTAAAGGATTTTCAGCTTGTAAGGACATCAGATATCCACTTTTAGCAAAATCACAGGTCTACCAAGAATTCTGCAGTCATTTTTGTTGCTAGGAATTAAATTTATGGCCTTTTTTCCACCTTGAATAGAAGCCATAGCTAGTGACAAGCCAGCAGCCCTATAAATCACAGCTATTCTTTTCTATTCCCAGATCTCATTTAACCAAACTTTGACTCCCTAACCTTGAGAGAAACAGTGTGAAATCTTACCTTTCTGAAACTTTGGTTCAAAGGAGGAAAAACCTGTGCTGATTACACTTTCCTCCAAAAGTTATAAATCAGATCCCCCAAATCCTATAACTCCTATATTATTTGCATGGACATAGTCAAAAACAATCTGCAATTTCAGACAAAATAGACCAATATCACCGGTCAGCAGCAAAGCCGGTCAAGATGATGAAGACCTATTTTTTAAGCACACTATTTCAATTTGGCTTGCTGCAATTATTTGCTGGTCATGAATATTTGAACACTGAGCAATAAAGACTTACAAGTAAATACTGAAGCTATCCCAAAATTATATTGGAAGCACTTTATAGATTTTTTTATTATTAAAAAAAAAATCATAGTTGCTTATGCAGGGACCAGAATGTAACCTATATAATATATAACTAGCTTCTACACTTGAATACAGAATATTAGAAAAGCATAATTTGCCAAATGCCTATACAATATTAGTTGATTGCCAGGGTGGTGTGACAGTATAGAATATTTCCCAATTCTATGACAGGATAACTAATGAAAAAGGATATTTAAAGTCAAGTTGTCAATTTTCAGCCAATATTACTGGACAAGCAATGCTTCATTTGCTTGTCTTGCTGGTGCTCCTGCTTGCTCTGTTATTTGTTTTCAAATTCCTCCATTTCCCTTCAAGAAAACACTCTTAAAACCTCCAGTGAAAGACACAAATCAGGCTCCATATCTTCTAATGAAAAATTAGCGCATCCTAAAACTCTAGACCACTTAGAGCCCAGGGATCTTCTTTGCATACTCTGCCTTATAAAGCAAGAACACTATTAACTTCATCCTCAACTGGAGAAATGAACATTTGCAACATTCATATAAGTTATACAAGTCCCATTTCTTTTGAATTCCTGTCTTATAATAGCTTTTTAGCAGTGATGTTTGTAAATCTTTCTTTCTTTCTTTCTCACAATATATGATTCCTGACAATATTTGGTATAAATGCAGAGATTTTATGCATTGAAGGAGAAGGAAATGAACCAGGCATTTTATAATAGCTCCTAAAGTTTGCCAGGGAAAAGAAAAATTGCAAGTACAACAGAAAATATATTCCTAAAAAATAAGGATGTTCAGAGGTATTTAAGCATGTGCGTGTGTGTGTGTACATATATATATTTTATATATATATATATATATATATAATCCTTGCATTTTAGTATGAATTAATCTTTCACATCAAAGGTGTTATTCATTCAAAAATTCTGTTAAGAATAAGTAATTAATCATTACTTTCAATTTTTTCATCACTGCTCAAAGGCAGAAGTTGTAGCCGATAGATAATATTAAGTCTAGTAGAGAAAGAATGCCATGAGAGATTTCAGGGACTGCAACTTTTTACTCCTCAGACAGGGGAGCCCTGAGATGATTCAACAATCCTGCTATGTGAAATTCCACATTTCAGGCACAGACCATATATCATAAGGCTTTGTCCATTTTTTCACGTTTCAATCAGTGCTTCAGCACTCATAACTAGTATCATATAACTGAAAAAATCATCCAACAGCTTCAGTAATTTACACATACGTCTGAGCTGGAGAGTCACGTCATCAAGGACTGTTGAACAAGCTCTCGGAGAAGCTCTGGATTTTGCATGGGGATGGTGAGTGCAGTTTTGGAAAGGCATGCCCATAATATCTCAAAGCCAGACAGTCTTGTCATTATCTGTGCAGGTAGAAAGCTGATGATGCATCCTCCATCCGCTTGGGGCCCCCATCCTGCAGCCCAAATGAGGGGTACCTTGCACAGCTAAACCAGGTTGGCAGGTGAGCCTCGTGCCAAACATATCCACACAGGCTGCCTGTAGGCTGCCTGCAAAGGAGTAATGTGATCAGAGAGCAGCATGGAAAACATGCTGCCATGAACAGCTACCAAAAGCTGCAAATACAAGAGATTTTGCAGGGAGAACTTGAGTTTCAAGTTGTCTTTTTTTTTTTTTTTTTTTTTTTTTTTTTAATGTAGCTTTTTAAGATGCACTAAGCTATATCTCACAGAATTGTGGCCAGCCATGACCTTGTGCCTTAAACTCATGCATTCCCAGACATTCACGACGTGGTCTAGGAGGCATGAGCTTGGAGAGGGTAGTACAAAAGCCTAAACTCTACAACTTGTAGCACAGATAAACAGTGCTGATTGTATCACATTCATCAGAACTCAGCTACAAGTACACATAATCCATTCACACAAGCATCAACATTGGAGGCTTCTGTTATTCACCTGTATTCGGGTGAAAGCAGAGAAGCTCAGAAATGCTTCTGTGAGCAAGGGGTAGAAAGATTAAGTGCTGTCCTTGGAACATGACAGCTCCTAGAAGGTTTAAACCAAATAACATAGCAGGCAAGGAGACAACTTGAACAGTGTCGTGCTCTTGTAAATCCTTACTGACAAAGCAAGGCAAAATCTTAGCCAAAACTTTCAACATGATGGGGAGGACAAAGAATCACTGCGCAGGGAACAGAAGGTGAAAGACTGCTGATATAACAAGTGAATGATGAAACATCTTCACCTGTCTTTCAGTGTATAACGCACTCTGCACTTCTGTTCTCTGTTCTCTCTGGGGTTGTTACTAGCGGAATCACAAGGGTAAATTCAATATTTTTTTATGCTCTTGGCATGTCCTTTTTCTGATCTTTCTGTTACACTCAGATGTCTCAGTTGTTACCTTTTTTTTTGGATAAGGATTTCAAGAACTATAACAACTCACTGTGGGATAGGGCTTTTTTTCCCCCTTCTCTGAAAAAATCCCCCCCCCCCAAAAAAAAAAAAAAAAAAAGAACAGAAAAAAACAGGCAGGGTGATCTCAACATTTTCTTCTTCACTGCTCTGGGAGACAGCCAAACCCCACATACAGAAGGTGTTGATGAGTTTCATATATCATAATCAACAGAGGCAAAAAAAAAAACTCTATGTTCTTAGCAATACATTGTAAAATACTGGATTAATCAAAGAACAGCATAAAAGACCTATTAAATCATTTGTGCCACCAATAAAAAGCAGAGATCATTTAACCTTGTTCTGACAAAGAAAGCTATTCTCTCTGTTCTGTTTGGCAGAAGGTTGCTAAGGGTAATGAACTAAGCAAAATGCTGGTCTAGCTGCTTGGAATGCTATTTTGTAATAGTATCAGTAGCAGAAACTTTATGTTCCTTTTAGATGCTTGTTTCTCCCAGATGAAGGTTATAGGCTAGATCCAAAAAAGAGCAGAGAACTTCTGCATACTGCAGGCAATTGAACCCAAAACTGCAAACCTTTGCTCTGTACCTCTTGCTCCATTCAGGAGGCACATCCCCAACTGGTCTGAAAATTCCCTTTTTATGTCTCAATTTTCTGCTGCTGCCCCTTCCGCTACCTATCACCGGGCTAGCCACATTTCAGGGCTAGGAATGCAGCATTACATTAGATGAGTCAATGAGTCAAAGCAACTATATGTTCTCTCTTTCTAGGAAGAATTCCTATTATTTAGGTTTGTAGCAAGTTATTGCCAAAGCTGATGAAGTTCTGTGCCTTCCTTATCCTCAAGGGATTCTGGGAACTTACATAACATGGAGCTGAATAGCAGATGCTAAGCCCGTACTATGCAAGGAGAAGCTTCTATTTGAGGTTAAAACTCCTCGATTTGGACATCATGTGTCTGTAAACATTAGATGCTTGCATTTCTACTGCTGTCAGTGGAGTCAGCAGTTCAGCTGGCCAGGCTCTAAGTGCTTGCTTTAATGGAGATTCACATTTCCAGTTTCCATAGCTGCTTGGAGCAGCCCTCCACTATCTGCAGTGGAAGGCTACGCACTTTAGGCACCAGAAGACTAGAAGGAGCCTGGCAGTTATAGCATCCAGTTGCAAAGATGAAGTTCCCACTCCAGGAAATGTGGAACAGAATAGCTAGATCCCTGCATTTAGATGAATACTCTCCAATGAAGGAAGTCAGGCTGCTTTTTTTGTGTTCTCTCATCCCAGTTTTCTTTGCTATTGTATTCAATCAATTCTATGAGGTTATTAATTGATATAACTAGGACCTGTTTTATATAGCTCTCTTATTCTGCATTTCTTCCCCAGAAGAGATTTATATGCAATCAAATATCTCTTATCTGGTAAAAGCAAAACGCCTCTTGAAGTGAAAGATGCAGAGATTTGTGAGCAGGTCATGGTGTCTGAACCAATTCATTTCAGTATTGGAACAGTGCCTGAGAAACCTCTGTCTCCCGCAGACAGAACCATAACTTCATAGTGGTAACTCTACTGTGAAAGCGGTGTTTTCCAGAGTGAAATTGCTGAATTCAGTCTTTGTTTCAGAGCACGAAGACCCTATTTAATGCAGCAAGTGCCAAGTAGCTCAATTATTTATTACTTTATAGTTTAAACTGGAAGATTTCCCAGATTACTTATCTATTCTCAAACACTTCAATGAAAGAGGAAAACAAGGGAAGTAATTTGAACAAGTAAATAACCAGTGAATGGAGAGTTCTTTCTCAAAAAAGTGGCTGATATCCCAGATCACTCTGATTCTTTGGCTAGTACATATTCTAACACACCCGTGTCAGCTAGAAATATGGCAAGGATAATTATTTGTTTAGTACTATGTAGCTTATTGCTGTACTCTTTCTAATTTGGGTTGGGGAGGTGAGAAGAGAACATAAAACCAGATAGATTTGAAAATAAGAAGTTTTCAGCATTTTTTTTTAATTTGAATATTTGTCAGTTTTAAAAAGGAGAAAAAATGGGTTAATGTGATAGATCAATCTAGTCAACCCTTGGCAAATGGCATAGATTTGCCGTTGTTTCATAAATAAAGATAAGTGTTTACGTGTTTGTTTTTCTGTGCCAGGAATGTCCACAAAAAGGAAAAGTTTCTCTGGGGAAACACTAATACTAACCGTACACTATGACAGTGATCTTTTAAAACATTTATCACCTATTCAAATTCTAGACCAGAAAAGCTAACTTTACTAACACAAAAAGATGTAAAATATAGCTCCTGTTTTGGGAATTTCAATTCACTTTGGTATGTTCAGGATTCAGGCGAAAAGCTTTTTTGTATCTACAAAAGCCTGACTGGTAGAGCAGAGCTGACTCATTGTACATAGCTTTTGGCCAATTTGGACAGAACCATCTGTTTTCTGAGTGGTAGAAATGTCAAGTTTAACAGAAACTGAGGTTGTTTCCAACCACTACCAGTTCTCATATTATAGGTAGTCTTTTTTTCTTTCTTTTCTTTCTTTCTTTCTTTTTTTTTTTTTTTTTTTTTTTTGCCAAGAAAAAAAATAGAATTGCCTGTCTCAGAACATCTAGCAGCTCTTCCATTTCTTCTGATCATAAAATAATGAGCTTTATCCAGAGACCCAAATGGACATCCACATTGAGCCTAGTTTGCAAGATCTTTAAAGAAAAAAGGATTTCTTTTTTTTTTATAGACAGATACTGCATATTACTCTGAAGTTATTTTTAAGCAGCTTCAGTGTCTTCAGGATCTTCTCTGGCCTCTCTGGTGGAATTCTTTCAGTTCTTAGAAAGCTTAGCCACAGTGACAAATAGCATATATAGCAGTTTGAAAAGACTGAACTTAGTTCTGACTGAACTATTTCATAAACCTATTGATAGCATTCAGGCTACCTTTGAAACTATAATGTATGGTTATATGTCACATGGCATATAAGATAACTTATATATGAGTTGGTCTAAGTCGCTAGATTTTGTTTCAGAACTCGCAAAGGCATACACAAGTACTCAGGGCTTCCCTGGATCGCTTTCATTTATTAGCCAAAAGCATGAAAAATGCCATCCATTTTCAAATACAAATTATATTTTCTCCCCATTGCAAAATATCAGATTCTCAAAATGGAATAAGCATGTCAAGCACAAAATTGAATTTTGATTTACATATTTCCCAGTTTTTATTAGTAAAAAGTAATATAGCTAAATCCTTCCCGCTTTTCTCATATAAGTAATCTTATTATGGACTTTCTCTAAAGTACCTAGAAAGATTTCCCATGATTTCAAAAGGTCCCAAAGTCTCTAAATTATTATCTTTGATTTTCTTCTGAGAGGTCTTCTGCAAGGCCCTTTGGATTGAACAAGCGTCTAGAGATTTCAGTCTTAAAGAAATAGAGTCATATATTTAAAAGTTCATCCCACCATATTTACTTCTGCATCAAAGAAATCCTCAGTGCAACCTTAAAGAACAGACCAGAGAATGTTACAGAGCATTTAGCAGTCTGTAATGACTGACTGTAACAATCATCTTGATTTCCAAACATCTTTAATATATGTAATGCAAAAAGAAAGAGGGCAACATTTCCCATGAAATTTCTGTTGTTTCTGCTCCTTATCTGGTTAGGAATGGAAAGGTGCTCCCTTATAGTCAAAAAGTTTTCCAAACAGCTACTGCAGACTTTAGGCTTGCTATCACTTATTATGAATAGCAATTATTGTTAATGAAATTACTCTTAATTTCCACAGGTGCCGGAGCAAATTTTGCCTCACTCATTTTAGGTTTGTTCCTGACTCCTATTTCTGTAACTAAAATACAAACAAATGCAATCAATTTTGTTTTCTTTTACTTTTTGCTTTTTACTGTCTAAATCTCTTCTTCTTGCAGACAGGCATCTAGAGAGGTGTTCAAAGACGGAACATGTTTCCAGACAAATACGAGGCAGAGAAGGAAATAATAAACATCAAAAGCTATAGAATGTCAGTTTGATCATTTCATACTGTCACTGCAGATTTTACTTCACCTCCAGACACTTTTACCACTGTGCTGACTGCCAACATTTGAACACACGTACAGAGTGCTCACTGGAACTCCAGCTGTTCTGTCAAGGAGTAAATGGGAAGAGAAAGATGAAATCATATCCACTTCCCTATATATTAAATATTAATTCTTTTTCTCAGTCAGTATTTTTTAAGATCTAATTTCTTCCAGGGAGAAGCATTTTCTTTCCAAAGGAGTCTGCAGAATGCAACTACCAAAACATTTTTGTCCTTTAAGTCCTGCAGTGGATGTGCTTGGGTGTTTTGCTGCATGTAGATGACAGTGTATGAAGGTAAAGTCTGGTGATGAGTCTGCCTAAAAAACAGGTCCTGCACTTCAATGCTTTGCTGAGTTGTTACACACTTGAGGAGGTAATCCTAGTTACACTGGTTCTTGGCATGGATTCTCCAGGTCACAGACAACACCGGGATACTTACCTCTTTCATCCTCAATCAAAGATTATTGCTTAACTGTTTTCTGTGCCTTTGAAAATACTCCGCTTAAGTGTTTTGCTGAATCAGAGTGTGACCTAACTGATTTCATACTGCACAAAGTCTAAAGTTATAGCCTTTGACCGACTAAGAAAACAACTTTCCTGATACATTTGCTCTATTTCCTTGCTACCTATAACTTCAGTGTAATTACCAAACTCTGTCTCATGAGATAACAGAACGTAAAAATGGTGATATACAGGAAAAAGCCTGCAGGACAGTGCAGGGATACATGCAATCACAGCATCTGCTGGGATTCCCAGGCAATAGAAATAATAGTTTACCAGAATCAGAATAATCTTTGTGTTTTAACAGTCTTGCTAAGGAAGGAGAACAGAGGTCCTGCTAGTCAGTCGTGGGTCACTCAGCTTTGTCCACATTACAAAAATGGCGAGGTATAGACAAACACCACTTCCTTGCTTATTGACTCTATCTAGGAGCACCCATGAACAGAGGTGTCCAGAGTTCTTAGGGACTCATGACTATTAAAAAGTTCAAATATTTCATAGATATTAATACGATGTTTGAATAATTCACACAGGGATGCAGATTTGATAACAATATTTTTCACAGGGAAATATAGCCGGTGAAGAAGGGAAAAGAAAGGTTTGGAAAATTATTTCTATAGCAATAAAATAAAATATTCGCTGCTGTTGAAGACAGTCTTATAGATGTACTTTCTTTGGTGCTGCATTCCTCCTCATTGATGCTTATTAGCACTTTCTCATCTTTTGTTGCCATTATTCTTTTACTTATCATATGCTGACAGTCTCATCTCCTCTTTCTCTATCTTCTGCTCTAAAGACCAATCGGTAGTTTCAACCCCTCACAGATGTCAAAATCATCAAATAGTCACAACTGGCTTGTCTCCACCTCATGATAATTATTCCTCATGCACAAACATCATCCAATACTTGAGATTTTCATTACCAAAACATCCATATTCCACTGATCATTTAGTTTTATCTATAGAGCGTGTTCATATAAGCAGGACAAACTGCATCTTGCTGATTTGAATTGTAGATCTGGATTTGAATATGAGGGGCTTTTTTCCTTTTCCCCACCCCAGAAGTGCTGGTATTCATTAGTTTTTTTCATATTCTGAGTTTTAGGTACTCAGCTTCAATTTTGTGCATTTCTGCTTCCTTGTAGTAGCAGACTGCTTTATTTCTTGCAATTAGTACAGCTAGTTCTCTCTTATTCTGATATAACCGATCTTACTAGAATACTGAAATAAGATTTTGAGAAAAATTACATAGTAAGAATTAAAAAGTTCAAGGTATTTGGGATAATTTTCAAAGCAGTAAAATACCAGCAGCATCTCCTCCTCTTTTTACATTACTGGCAATCATAATAATTCAGAATCTTATCCTATTAGTGACCATCTGTGTGGACAGGCCCAGCAGAAATGTAGAATTCATTAACAATTATTGCTTCAAGATAGAAATCTCAAGCCTAGATTTTTTCTAACATTTTTTTTCAGTGCATTCTCCAGACCCTATTTACATGTTGTCCACCTGGAATTAGTATTGTAAAGCAAGATCTTTAAGCCTAAATCACATCTTCTTTATGTCAGGTCTAGCGCCACTTCTAGTGAATTATTATAGCAGACACAGAATGCAATTAAATCAATATTACAGCATTTTGGACCTCAGCTTTGCAAAAAAATAAAGAGCTGTTTAAAGTCCAAAAGGTTGCAGAAAAGTGATTCTTATCTCCATATATCTCAAAAGTCTAAGTACTGTGTTCCTAACCTAAATTAATGACAAACATACCCTAAAGATAATATCTTATTTTTCTTCAGTCAACATCACCAACCTACCCAATTTGAATCACCAAATTTCATGTAGACCACCAATAAAGTCCCCTGGTAATAAAGTCTATTACCTACTGACTATGTTTTAAAAAAACTACCCAAAGTTTAATATATTATTGCCTGTCCTTGAGACAAAAGAGTTGATCTATATGTCACAATAAAGTAACATACAAGGGAAATCTCTGAGCTGGCAACACATAGATAATCTTTGGAATTAAAAAATAGCATAGATGGGTCACCACAGCACAGTTCTAACGTACTTGTATTGCTTGAGAAATCAAAGTGAGTATTTTCACCCAGAGCTGCTCTATGCCACTTCGGCATATTCCATTGAACAGAGAAAATTCTCAACATCTTCTTCAGAAAAACATGACCATTTATATCCACGCATTGCATAAACACCTATTACAGAGTCTTCCTTAAACAAGACACGGCTCTTGTCTTATGGGAACACCCACTCAGTGTTGATGTTAGTGTACTGAAGGTAAACTGCGACTCATGGAATTAGAGAGGCATCAGTAATGAGGACGGATACATTGAGAATCTAATACAATAGGCTAGAAGAATAAAAATTAAGTGATATCCAGAAAATTATAGTATTCAAATTACATATTCCAGAGAAGAACAGAATCCACCCCGCATATCAGAGCAGACAGAGGATGTTACTCCAAATCACAAAAATACTGAGAAGAAAGCAAAAGGGAGCAGAACTTGCTAGAAAGAAAAGAAAAAGCTGCATTTTTATTGCTGCATCAAAACTAGAATTCTAAGTGAATGAAGAGATGAAAGACAAACACAGATATTTTGAGTACAGATTTTGGAAAGTTAAGCCCATCACTGTATTACAGAGAGTATTCTACATTTCTTGGAGCTACTGACTTAGAAAAAGGCCCTGGGTTCCCCCATAGCATGTGAGGTGTCAAGATGAGTATGAGGATCCAAGACAATTTAAACCCAGAGGGCCATATTTATTCAGATATTATCTTATTCTGAATGTGCCTAAACCCTTTACAAATTTGATCTTTAACTTCTAGGTGTCCCAACCATCACTGCCCCATTCTGTCCTCAGGCTGAGCAGCTCAGCATTACTGTATGCCAAGCATGGCAGAACTAACAGACTTTGGGGATTCAGCCTCAGAAGGTTTCTTCAAGACTGTCTTGAGGGGCTTAAACCCCTCAAGCAAGACATACTGACACCGTGAACATAATGCTTCCCCACTGAAATGTCTGTATGTCGTAGGTGCATAGCGCAGAACTGTGGTTTCCCTCTGCACCAAGTTACATCTGTAAAACAGGAGAAGTAATGCAGCTCCTCAGTGCTTGTGCCACCCAGCAGGATCTCAGGCGGTTTTCTAAGCAAACTGTTTAAAAAAAAAATTGCTATGGTGACATCTCCTGCCTGTCTGCTTTACACTTGTTTGTGGAGTTACTTCTTTGTCCCTTTTGAAGTTCTAATAAAGAAAATGTTCTCTTTACCATTAAATCAAAACACAGAGAAGCAAGTGTTGACCTTTCTACAAAAAGAGGTGTCCATTCATAGAGAGACATCTAACTAATTATTTAATTGGCTTCCTTTATTTCAGGGCTGGGGAAAAACAAACAAACAAAGCAACAGCCCCAACAAACCAAATTCGGAAGCATCTCTTTAAAAAGCCCAATCCAACAACAGCTGGTGGTATTCTTTATTGCATTTAATTAGCACTATCACAGATGCTAGAGAACTGCACTTCCAAAGTATTTTGTGATATCTAGCAGGAATGAAATGGCCATTTAAGAGATGCCTTAAAACTCAACCACAAGCAGAAACCAGAGGCGCTGCATAAAGTGCATCACCATCATGGGCCAAGATCCAGACTCCTTTGAGCCTGTTTAACTGGGCTGTAAATTCAGGCTTAGGCTTTCTGGTTGTTCTGTATTTTTGTACATTGATACAATACTAAAATAAGACAGAAGTTCCCAGTCTCACTTCCCTTTTCTTTGAAAACTGGGCATATTACCTTATGGTTTAAACACTCAGTTTGGAGCAAAGTCTATGGGTTTGAATGTCTTCAGACCAAGGAGTGATCTGAATCCGAGATATTCTGTTTCTAGTGTGAGGAGGTTCCACTAGCCTGAGGGGATCAACTGCTATTAGGAGTTCGGACAGACTCGCACTCTCTCATTTCCTGCTGTTTATCACTATTGCTTGCTGACTCCATTGCCTCAAAGCTGTTCACTCTGTCACTTTTATGGGGTATACTCACCTGACCTGCAGAGACATTAACTCTTTCAGCCAAAAATCTCTGCAAGTGAGTTATCATTTGTTCAGATCATAGGTTAAGAAGGAATGAATAACGAACAGCTGAACAGCATTTTCCACAGTTACGCCTTTTCTTATATTTTAAAGTATATGTAATTATGTCTTTTTAAATTCAAAAAAAAAACTGTGGAGAAGGTAATAGGAAACTGTTATCACTATATTTCCTCATTGTATGAGAATCAGGGACACACAAGGAAGGATCAGATAATTGCCCCAAAATGATTGCCTCATCAGTGCTTCGAATATGAAAACTTTCAGTCAAAGTGATGAAAATAACATAAAACCATGCACATAAGAAAGCAATGGCATGTAACAGGGAAACAAAAATCTTTTGCAGCCATAACTATAGCAAAGTCTTGCAGCAAAATTGCTATTTCACAAGTGTGATATTATTCAATAACAATAACAAAAAAAACAAATTACTTTTAAAAATCATTCAGCATATAAACTAGCTGTACAGAAAACCACAGTATAAAAGGTCAAACATGTGGTCTTATCCATCTCATTTAATATCCAACTTGAAGCTAAGTGTCAGGATGGAATTCAACTCTAGATGAAGAGGTGAAGGTGTCTGTATGTGAATATCTGTTTGTGAGCTAAATGTTTAAGGCCCCTGTGTCTGGTTAATGGACTCAAACAGTGACTCAGCTAATGCTTCAGTAGACACTTGCATTAGACCTACCGAATGACAAAGAATTCAACTTAGTTGCCTAAACATAACTGCCTAGTGCTGTTTAGCTGCCTCACATCACACGTGACCTCTGCTTACCTCTCTGGAGGACATGAGTCTCTGCTAGACTTACAGAAGTCTTAGGTACTCCAGGGTATTTCAAGTGGACTGGATCCCCGTACTTAGAGAACTGTATTTTTTCCTATTATCTGCATTAGCTAAACGGGAGTCACAGTTTATTTGGTTTAATGTTTATGCCTCAGTTTATGCAGAGAGATCCATTAATTCATTAATCCCCTGGTGAACTCTGGCAGTTACTTAGCTTTTTCCTTAGGTATCAAAAATTTAGGCATAAGTATCTTCATCATGAATAAATGAAAATGACTGATAAAGTCACACAAACATGCCATTTTATATACACAATGGTTTATTTTAGTACAACAAACCATAATCTATGTTGCACTGATTGCCAATACAAGGACATAAATACACAGCAGATATGAGACTGATGAAGACAATTCTTGAAGAAAAATAAAATACAAAATCCTGCAAAATATAGAGCACAATATTCTGACTTATCTTGAGAGTGTGAACATTTTACCCATTCTACAATTTCTCTTCATCTCCTTTGTTTTATTCATCACATCTTTCAGCCAGAGACAAATTACAAAGGATTCAATCAGTGCTGACATCTGATCATTAAGGTGTCTGCGTCAGTAATATAGGCCAAATTCTCATCTAGGATAACACAGTGCACTGTGCACTAACGCAAATGATGTACTGAATCTGCATTTAGATTTGCAATATTAGCAACAGATATATTCATCTCAGAACTTGATCCCATCTAAATTGCAGATGCGACCAAGTCCTCTCCAAGACTCAGTTTCACAGGAAAGTCGCAGTTTGCACTGCAAACAGGGTTCAGATTCAGTAACTACCGGAATGGAACAACGATCCTGTAAATTATTTTCCATGGGGTAGCTGTGACCACAGGAACTGACATTTAAGATTCTGATATTAAGATTCTTGCTCAGTTGCCTTAAGCTACTCATGAGAGTTGCCCTTCTCCACTAGTGTCATACCCAGTAACCTGCACAGAAGCTATTCGTCTTCAGTTTCTTATTTTTTAAACAGGAACTTGGTAGGAGTCAGTTTCCCGGATTACATCCTTTCTGAGATGTCTCTAGGGGCAAGGATGTATATAGCCCATTGGATAAGGGCTAAAAGTCAGAAAAAAAGAACTAAGGGGTTGCTATTAGTTGTAATTGCACAGCTGGATAAATTTTAAACAACTCAAATGTACCCAAGAGGTGAGTTGAAGCCTGGTAATTCCTACCTTCTCTGACTCTTACAGTTTGAGTGGTTACCCATAACTTTACCCATACCACTTTTACTGTTAAGCTGTTATATGCCATTAGGCATCTATTATATTTCTTCATATATGCAGGAATATGAGACTTTGCGTGTTTTTAAAATATTTTAAATTTGTTGAGTTTCTCTGTGTCTTATAATGAATAGTGATATTTCAGTATAAGCAGATCTCTGTTATCATTTGCAAGTACCAACCTTGACTAAAGAAGCGCTTAAAAAAAAAAATAGTTTCAATAATATTCTGTCATCTTCTAATTAGACTAAAAATGAAATTTCAATTATGAATTCTCTGACAAAGCTGTAACAAACATGACATATTACGAGAATGACTCTTCATCTGAAAATACATCATAACTCTTCTAACTTCCTCCATTTTTCAATTCATTGCCAGCCTCTTTGATAAGAAATATTCATATAGTGATTGTATTCTTTACTATTCTTGCATTTTACAGCTGAATACCAGCATTCATAATTGTCTAACAACACTGTTACCACAGCTGTGATTGCATGTGTGGCCAAATGACATTAGGAAAGTGATTTGTATGGTTTTGGAATGGTCTAAGGCAATCTAACCCTTGGAAAGAAGAAAAATGAGCTGTAAAGAGCTGGTGTCAGGGCCCTGAGAGCTGTGCCCTTGCTCTGACCGTATATTCAGTGTACTATACTGACCCATGATTTTATTGGGAAATACTTGTCTCTTTCTTGATATTTAGTCATTTCCGGATTACAGATGTTAGTTTATATACTACTTTTAAGAAGAAGAAATAATAGTCTTCTCCCAGCAATATTTTCGCTAGATCAGGCACCACAGTGAATGCTTCTTGATACCCTCTCTATTCCTGACTTTTGTATTCAGTCTAGTGAGGAAAATTGTTTTGCCCTATTTCCTGTTTTGTCTGTCATTTTTCCATTACACAGTGGCAGTTACATAATAGTGCTTTTTCATGTCAATATATTTTTCAGATGCAAATAGGTGAATTAAAGCTGAGAAATGAAATCTTTTGTGAAATGCACAAACTTCTCACTGCCTTCTCTTTTTATCAAAGCTATTAGTCTTCCAATTAGCCCAAGAGTGACAATTTCTGTGCAGCATGTTCATTTTCAATTCTTTCTCATTTCTATTTTTTTCATTTTTATTTCACTACAAGCCACTTGACACTTGTATGATTTTATTTTATTTTTTTATTATTCAATGTTATTTATTGTTCAATATTATGCTACCCCTTTTTTGGCTTGTAGTATTCTCAATCCATGCAACTTATTTTGTGAGCAAAAGACAAACAAATAAGCACAGATACTGACATTAGCTTAGTTTACCATGGTTGTGTATTTGTCAGAAATTCCATGCCACATTTTTTTCAGATTTTCAACTACATGTGAATTGCATTATCCTCTCTCTTCGACAGCATGTGTAGTTTTCTTTTCTCACCTAAAAATGCATAACATCTCTGGGGCAACTCTACCAATTGTGTACATAGAAAATAGAAGAAGAATTGTATGTTTTCAGTTTCTTTTTCTGCAGTGTAACAGATAAAAATAATGAGGAGTCAATGATTTATAGTCTGATAGTTGCAGCACTTCTTTTTGCTACATAATGACCATATTTAAAGTCTAGTTAACAGTAGGAATGGCAAACCCGTGTTTGAAAATGGAAAAGGATGGCATTACTCATTTGTGTCTGGTTGTCTTGCTTCAAATATGTTCAAATGTTCTTATCTTTTGTTCATCACTGTATTATTCTGATCTGTTTTAAGCCTGAAGGTTCTGCCACTTGTCCAGCAAAAAGCCTGACTCAGAATTAAATGTTCTAGCTGGTAAGCTTTTCTGTAGAAAAATGTTAAAATACATGTTTGTATTTTAAAAAGAGGAAGTCCATGAAATGTCGCATGCATTTATAGTGGGATTTGATCATGTTTGAAATTCTACTGGTTCCCAGGTGAGATTATTAGTATGTGTGATGATCTGTGGCAGGAACATTACATTCTCCAGGATTTATGTTGTGTCTTTTGCTGCACATGAGAAATGATGGAATTGCAGTATATTTCCCACACACACACTTTTCTCTCATATATCTTTTATCTTAGGAAACTGCAAGTAGTACTGTAAACTACATTGATATCATTACAAATCTCATTGTCATGTGTATTTAAAAATGTTCTCATGGTCTGCTGTGGTAACATTCTGAATTCTTCAAAAGGATCTCCCTTTCTCTTAAGTTTTAGTGGACTAAAGTCAAAATGACTACGGTCAGTATCTTTCTGTGTCTATTAGTATCCAAGAGAACAAGAGCCATTAAATAAAGAAAATTTACTAACAGTGAGGGAAAGATAAGGAAAAGGTTATAGGTGGAACAAGAAAGGTATTTCACAGAATCACAGAATGGTTGAGGTTGCAAGGACCCTCTGGAGATCATCTAGTCCAACCCCACTGCTGAAGTAGGGTGCCCTAGAGCATGTTGCCCAGAGGTAGGAAAAGAAGAATAAGAGAGAAAGAGGAAGTAGAAAATGCTAGAGATGGGACGGGTGGTTTGATAGACAAGGTTAAGGGAGAGAAGAAGAAGTTGAGACAGAGGATAGCACAGATGAAATTCAGAAAGGCAGGGAAGAGTGTTATGACAAGTTCAATGAGCTGATCTGTTAAAATTATTCAGAGCCTAGTAACCTCATGCATCACTCTGTGCATCACCCATTGGCAGTAAAGTCATCACAACAAAATTTGAGTATGGTCCATTTTCCCTTAGAAGAGACAGAAATATCCCCATCTAGCTTTATCCTTCAATTAAAGATGTGCAATTAAAAATGTGCTAAAGATTAGCATATAGAAGCTAGAAGAATCAGCAGCTGGGAGGCCTTTGGATCTTAAGGGGTATCTGCTAATATAGGTGCTCCCTATCTGCTCAGGAAAAAAAGGAAAAAAAAAAAAAAAAAGAAAAGATGATGAAAAAGTATCCCCACTAAACAGAGGTGTTTCCATTGATTGATCTGCAGTGATAGATCCATTGTTTTAGAAGAAAAATTAGTCATATAGAGTTTTCCTATTACACAAAGATTGCTGACGTGGCAAATAATGAAGAAAAGTATCTATACAGAGCAATATGGATATATTTGAGTCAGGCTCAAGCAGTCTTATTTTAAGAAAGACACATGCTAGAGGTGGGATCCTATCCTGCAAAATAGTGTCTTGGAAAGTAATTAAGGATCGTGGTAGAAGATAAAATGAACAGGAAAATTCTCAGTGGCTATGCTGTATCAGCTAATACAAGCCATCATTGTATAACCAGAGGAATTGGGATAGAAGGACTAGTTCTGAAAAATATACAGTGGAAAAAGGCACACAGTGAGCATCTTAATATTTCTTTACTACAAAGCAGAATCTGAAATACAGTGAGATTAAATAGCTTGGCTACAGTCACTTTGATTTATTTATTATGGTAATTTTTTATCAAGCATTTTGATGAGGCTTGCCAAAATCCCAGAGTTCTCTCTTTCCTGAGATAAAGTCACTAAATTCAAGGAAACAGGAGAAATTAGGAGAAAATGAGGAGAGCAAATAGGAATTGAAAATGAAGGCAGAAACCGATGTGGGAAAGAGAAAAGATCATTATGAACTCAGATATTAAATATACATACTCATTTACATGTGCAGTGTTTTGCTGTTTATAGCCAGTCCTACGCTTGCATGCAGCACCTTATACTAACCTTATACTGCACAGTCTGGTGATAGGCTAGTGCATGTGGATACCACTATCTCAGCTCAAACCGTAGCTTCTCAGTGTTTAGCCAGGACTCCTGCAAAACTAGTTCCAGAATTAATGACTCAAAAAAAAAAAAAAAAAAAAAAAAGAGAATTAAAAAAGCATAAAAGGAGAATTAAGATTTTTTTGTATTTTTTCTAACAGAAATTCTATGATGGAGGAAAAGAGAAGAGGGTAGTGAACTGTGCAAATCTTTCAGGCAAACTGCTGGGTAGAAAGGCTGGAGTGACCGTGTTAATACAGAAGTCTTCTTTCATCAAGTAGCAGACGTTTCATTTTTTCCATAATGTGCACAGCAAAAAAGGTATATCTTCTGCTTCAGACAAGGGCTCTGTTTACCTTTCTAAGAAATTTCAAAAGTCTGGAAAACTTTTAACAGATTTTAGCATTTTAAATCTGAAAATATACAGTTGGAGAGTCATGATTTACCTTGATCTATACAACTCACAGTCTTCATTGTCTGTTAAATTTTCCATGTACCCTTTTCTGGAAGGCTGAATACTATTTTCAAATAGTTTTCATTGCTGACCCATGTAATTATCTTTAGTCTTTTACACTGCATGAAAATTCATCTTCAGAGGTGATGACAGAAAGACTTTGTTTCCCATCATTTCTAACAACCTTTATCAGAAAGAACTCACTAACAGATATTCTGCAGATTACTGATTTACTCAGCCAGAAAAGAAATGAGAAACACCAACTCTGGCCTGCCTCTTTCCCCATAAAACAGCTTTATTATCAGCTCTGAAATGGATGTGTCTGCACTCGTAATAAAGTTTGATAAAATACAGTCTTATTGACCTGAACAAAGCTTTTTCTGTTTTTCTTGTTCATCATTCATAGGGATATCTGTTGAGGGCATAAGCATTACATTTTTAAATGAAAGCTCTTTCTACAGATAGCTTATCAACACTCCAACTATCTGCAAGAGTTGCACATACAGTCACATTATTTTAACATATTCATTCTATTCACATATTGACTTATTTATTATGAAAGATAGGCTCTTTAATCATTTGCTCTGAACAATCTGTTTTGCTATTTGCATTTAGGAGAACATCCAACAAGAAGAGGATTCCTAGATACAGGCAATAGCATGAATCCTTTTGACAATTCAGTGCATTAACGTCCTTGGAGTAAGTATCCTGCAGCAATTTTGCCTATCAATTTTCTGAGAATTCATTAGATACTAGGAGAGCTGTTGTATCTAGTTGCTTATCTGCTTTTGTCTGCAGTGCAAGACTTGCAAAGATGTCTTTCGTTCTGAAACTTAACACATTGAACATCACCTGATCTGAAGCTGTTTGAGGGCCTAGGGCCTCTTGCATAGAATAAAATGTCTTATCCAAAAATAGCATTACACTTTCATAGTTCTTCATTTTTTGTTGCTCTACTTTGTATATAAATTAAGGCGCAAAGAAAAGCTAAAGGTCTGTCTTTACACTGACAGAGGAAAGAAACTCAAAGCTTAAAAAGAAAATCCTCTGACATTCCTACTCAAAATCACCCCAGTATGTCCCAACGTTGCATTGAATAGAAGATGGCAGAAGGTATCCTTCAAAGACCTGGATGGAAAATAGAAAAATTAAAGCTAGAATGTCAGGCTGAATAACATATATAACAGCAGAGATTAAAGCTGCAGTATCTCATTGAAAATTCACTTTCATTCTGTGGGTTTTAAATAAGGCCCTTTAACTCGAGATTCCTCTGTGATTAAATCTCCTTTAGCGTATATAGGCTGAATCACTTAAATTATTATTCGCTACCATTTTAGGAAACTAACGGATAGCTAAAATAAAAATTCTGAGTCTAACAAATTAAAAGAGAATGATTCTGAAGCCAGTGCCACTGTGTGTTACATTGTATACCACTGCAGATTAGCACTGGAGCACAGCACTGGACTTCACTAAGACTACTTGCCCATGTCCTGTGACTGTTTAGACAATACGAAAATTTGTAATTTAAATCTCTATGCAGGGCAGACTTTTCAAGTTGCAAAGCCTTTGAAATACCCATATCTGTAAGTAATTCCTCTGAATATATTCTATTAGCATCAGAAGTTTTATTTGTATTTAGATCCTCACACTCATAAATACCTCATGCTGTACTTTGTCATCACAACTTGCAAACTGCTCATAGCCAGCATTCCAGTTCTCCTAAACCCTGTTCTAGAAAGGAACCTTTTCCCCACATATTTTCAGTTTTCTCTGTTTTCACAGTGATACTTATCTCCATTTTACTTACAGCTATACTTGTCCCTTAAAGCTGTGCCTGTTTAACAGCAGAAGGGGAGAATACACAGCAAAGCCATAGTGCAGTGGAAGGCATAGGATGAAATTCTCACTGACTTGTTCAAGGTCACCACAAAATTTCCTGCAACGTTATAGCAAAACATGCAGAAGCATAAGCTTAAGGATAACTGCACTTCTCGGAGGTATAGCACCTGTATCTAACCCTTTCTGAAGAAGACTGTTAAGGAGATAAGGATATCCTTGTTCTCCACTCTCATTTGGTAGAGTTGAAACGACCAGCAGTGCTAATAAATTTTCATTTCACACTAAGGACAGGGAGGATAGTGTTAACTCTCCTCCATGGGAATCCTTTTTTTCAGGCCTCAGTGGCAGAGAGAAACAACTGGAAATCGGCACCCTTCTGCGTTCATTTTCACGTCCTGCACTCAAGAGAAGGACATAGGGGTTACATTTGCTGCTGCTTCTTTAAGGAAATCCTGGTGTTCCCTTTCAGGAGCTTGCAATTCCTTTAGACAACATAACTAATCATTTCAACCATCACGCCATACGATCTACCTTATGAAGATCACTAAGCAGGATCTACTTCATATTCTATGTTTTTTAAAAAATGGTATTTTTATCACAGTCCTATTTGTTTTTTTCTTTCAGCACATTATATTTATCGGAAGTGTGTAGAAATAATACATATTAAGACTGAGAATAAATTTCATTTGGTTAAAAGTTAAAATTCAAATAATCTATAGGGGAAAAAATGCAAGCCTTTTTTTTTTTTTTTTTTTTTAAGAAAAAGGAGCTTCATTCCTGTGTTTTCAATGGAATTTGATTCCTTTATTCCTACTTCCTGGGATATATGTGAGAGACAGGGAAAGGGAAAGGGAAAGGGAAAGGGAAAGGGAAAGGCAGGGTATTACAGTTATGCCGAAGACATCCACAACCTAGGAATAAGAAAGTAACTTAATGAACTGCCATTATCCTACCCACTTCAATATCAGTGTTTGCACTGATTCTGTTTATTCTTCATTGATTTAAGGAACCAAAACGCACACCTGAAGGTATCTTTTTGTAATGAAATTCCCAGCATGTTGTTGGGGGAACCAATAGTCAGAATATTTTTTCCATTTTTTCCCTTGGAATTCAGATCTATTTTTTCTAGATGTTTGTTATACCAATAGAGAAAAGGAAAAGTTCAGTAAAAGAAAACAAACCAATTTAATTTTTACCTATCATTGCTTTAAAACAATTTCACCGATTGCTATGTTCTTTATGAAGGTTGTAAATTCTATCTCAGCATTCTTATAATCGCTTAAGCCAGAGGCAAAGTCTTTAATGTAAAACATGATGAAATTATACCAAGAAACAATCTGACAGAACTGCAAAGACACCCCAGCCACACTAGTGCAACTTTTCTATAATTTCTATTGCCTCTTCCATCCCCCATCCTCTACTACAACAGGTAAACAGTATAGAATGAAAAACAATGTATTCATCCAAAAATGGCTAATATTTTCATTGCAAAATAAAAGTCAGTTTCCAGGGGAGAGGTAAAGGTTACCTTTAATAAGCTAACAATGTAGATATTTGAACAAATAATTCAAGCATTATTTTGTAACGTGGCAGAAATGAGGTTTGTATATACAGATTAAAATAAAACATTAAAGACAAATTTAGCAACGGCATATTAATTTTATACTAAGCAAGGTATATTGTGATTAATCATAGTATAGCAAAGGACCCAGTTCTTCACTCTCCAAGTCAGTGTCAAAAATGTGCTTATTTGCATATTCTTGATTTACAGGGAAATACAAGTACAAAAATATGAGAATCAGATCCAACTCTTCCTAATCTTTTCATTGTCTTTTATCAGTGCTATGAGCCTTTGCAACTGTAGAGGCTTATTTTGTATTTTTAGGTTTATTTATCATTTATTTTGTATTTTTAGGTAAAACACTTGAATAATTCCAGCAAAGAGTCCATATGCAGTTCCTTCACATTTTCTAAATCTTCCTGAATTTCGCCAATACTTTACATCTACAGTATCCATCAACCCATGTAGTTAGGAAGCAAAGAAATCACATGTATATTATGCAACAGTGAGTATCTTTATAGTTTTTAAGAATAATGATGAGAGGAATGTCCTCAAATTGGAGCTTAAGAGATCTCATGGTAAATGAAATACATTAAGCAGGTGCTTATGGCAATTATGTTTAAAATATGGGGAACCGTTTTAATGGAACAACTACTAGTGGTGGGTACCAGTCATCCTGGGGAGAAGGGGAAATAGACAGGATCTATTCCAAGACTGCTAAATTTCCAGCTGGCATTCTGAAGTAAGAAACTTCATTTTTCATTTTCATACTGGAATGTTAAAATCAGCACTTCTGAGGCATTTTATGCCCCTTTGAAGCACGTGAATGTTTTAATCCAAGTGTTATAATGTGGAGCCATAATTCTGTAATCTAAGCAATGATATTTGAAAACAGGTTTTCCCTATCTGAATGTTCAACTTCAGTTAAAAGTTTGACATTTTGTTCGCTTCCTGTCATTCTGTTAAGAGCAATGTCATTTCATCTGCAAAGCTTATTAGCAATTCATCTAAAAGTAACCTGAGAGAAACTATTCTCCTGGAGAGAGAGAAGAGTTTGGAAGATTTTTTTTTTTAATATCTGATGATTATGAGTATTCATTTGCACTGAAAGAAAAAGCTTAGCTGCATTTCTTCCAAATTGAAACTAGCTTTTGATAGGCATAGCAGCAGGAAGTTACCAAACAAGATATAGTCATTTAATAAACATATTCAGCATTCTGCACAATTTCAACTTAATAATACAAAAACAGCAAACAAAAATCCAGAGATTATTTTATTTTTTATTTATTTTATTGATATTCCCAACTTCATTTTAATTATGGATTTTTTCTCAGGAAAAAAAATATGAAATGGAAGAGTAGTTCTTAATGTAATTTTACTTTTGCAGAACTGGCTAAAAGCCAAATTTGAATGGATTTGCTTTTTATGTAAAACTTATCATGCAGCTCTAATTAAAATCCACTGAAGCTCTCAGCTTCATTTAAAAGAATTAATCTTATGCCTATGCTTTTTTTTTTCCTTTTGATTGCATTATATTCAAGGATAAACTATCATAATATCAAATTAAATAAGATGGTCTAAGTTTTAAAACATCCGGAGATTAAAAAAGAAAAAAAAAAAAAGATTTCTTGTAGATACAAATCCATGAAATTTAACACAATTTTTCTGTGCAGGAGATTTTTCATTCTGTAAATGTTCAGCATCAGAGTATGGAAATAAGCAAAGTGTGTTTCAAAAATCAATACTTAATTATTTCTTCTTATTGACAGATAACATCTATTTCAAAATGTGAGCATCTCTCACTGGTATGGATACTGACTTTTTTATGTTTTATTTTATTAATGAAAAATGTTATTAAAAGCAGAATAAAAGTGTATACCACTACTAAAGTGGTAAACTTTTGATAGATTTTATGAGAATTACCTTGATCTCCTTATTCTAGTAGCTGAATAATAATTGGAAATATTATATTTTAAGAAATGGTATTTAGAGTTTTTTAGAACTTTCTTTTTAATTAATTCTTCAAACTTCTAACATCAGAAACAAAGCTTTTCATTGAAACAGATTTCTAAGCAACTTTTCTTGGAAAGGTCATTCAGTTTAGAGTAAAAATCATGGTAAAAACAAAAGCGATATAGTATCATAATTTCCTTAATGCTTATATCATATAGATACACAATACACATTGATTATATACATATATATATGTTATTTTATATAAACTATGCTAAAATAATGATGAACAAGATTACAGTAATATAATGTAATAAAAGTAATAGAATGAGTGAAAAAAATGAATAATGTAAAGATTAAAGCAATAAATATTGCATAGATATAAGTGGTATATGTATAGGTACAGGTATAGGTATAAGCATGAGGTGGATACAGATAGATATAGATGTAGATATATTGATATATAGGTATAGATAGATAGATAGATGCAGATACATAGACACAGACATAGATAGATACAGTTAGGAAAGTTAGTATTTATCTAGATTTCTGGACTTCAGGAGAGTGGACTTTGAGCTCTTCAGGGACCTAATTGGTGGAGTCTCATGGGTTAAGGCCCTAGAAGGAAGAGGGGTCCAGGAGAGCTGGCTAGTATTCAAATATCACTTCCTGCAAGCTCAAGAGCGGTGCATCCCTGTGAGTAAGAAGTGCAGCAAAAGGGGCAGGAGACCTTCATGGCTGAGCAAGGAGCTCTTGGCCAAATTCAGACAGAAGAAGAAAGTACACAGAATGTGGAAGAGGGGACAGGCTACTTGGGAGAATTACAGGAATGCAGTCAGAGTATGCAGAGATGTGGCAAGGAAGGCTAAGGCCCAGATGGAGCTGAGTCTTGCAAGGGATGTTAAGGACAACAGGAAGGGCTTCTTCAAATACAGCAGCAGCAAGAGGAGGACTAGGGAAAATGTGGGACCACTACTGAATGGGGCGGGGGCCCTGGTGACAAGGAATGCAGAGAAGGCAGAATTACTGAATGCCTTCTTTGCTTCAGTCTTCACTGCTAAGAGCAGCCGCCAGGAATCCTGCAGCCTGGACGTGAGGCAGAAAGTCTGGAGAAGGGAAGGCTTTCCTTTGGTTGAGGAGGATAGGATTAGAGACCTTCTGGGTAAACTTGACATCCACAAATGCATGGGCCCAGAGGGGATGCACCCACGGGCACTGAGGGAGCTGGTGGATGTTGTTGCCAGGCCACTCTCCATCATCTTTGAAAGGTGCTGGAGGACTGGAGAGGTGCCTGAGGACTGGAAGAAAGCCACTGTCACTCCAGTCTTCAAGAAGGGCAAGAAGCAGGACCCAGGCAACTATAGGCCGGTCAGCCTCACCTCCATCCCCAGAAAGATGATGGAACAGCTCATCCTGGATGTCATCTCCAGACATAAGGAGGAGAAGAAGGTGATCAGGAGTAGCCAGGATGGATTCACCAAGGGGAAATCCTGCTGAGCCAACCTGATAGCCTTCTATGATGGAATGACTGGCTGGGTAGATGAGGGCAGAGCAGTGGCCGTTGTGTACCTTGACTTCAGCAAGGCTTTTGACACTGTCTCCCATAACATCCTCTTAGAGACGCTCAGGAGGTGTGGGTTAGACAAGTGGACGGTGAGGTGGATTCAGAACTGGCTGAAAGGCAGAGCTCAGAGGGTCGTCATTCAGTGGTGTGGAGTCCGGTTGGAGGCCTGCGGCTAGTGGCGTCCCCCAGGGCTCAGTTCTGGGTCCCATCCTGTTCAACTTTTTCATCAGTGACCTGGATGAGGGGACAGAGTGCCTCCTCAGCAAGTTTGCTGATGATCCCAAGCTGGGAGGAGTGGCTGATACACCTGAGGGCTGTGCTGCCATTTGGAGAGTCCTGGCCAGGCTGGAGAGTTGGGCGGAGAGGAACCTCCTGAGGTTCAACAAAGGCAAGTGCAGAGTCCTGCACCCAGGGAGAAATAACCCCAGGCACCAGTACAAGTTTTGGGCTGACCTGGAGCGCAGCTCTACAGAGAAAGACCTGGGAGTGCTGGTGGATGATGAGTTGACCATGAGCCAGCAATGAGCCCTTGTGGCCAAGGAGGCCAATGGTCTCCTGGGGTGCATTAGGAGGAGTGTTGCCAGCAGGTGGAGGGAGGTGGTCCTGCCCCTCTACTCAGCCCTGGGGAGGCCTCATCTCGAGTCCTGTGTCCAGTTCTGGGCTCCCCAGGACAAGAGGAACATGGAGCTACTGGAGAGAGTCCAGCGGAGGGCTACGAAGATGATCAGAGGGCTGGAGCATCTGCCCTATTAGGAACGGCTGCGAGAGCTGGGCCTGTTCAGCCTGGGGAAGAGAAGGCTGAGGGGGGGATCTTATCAATGTGTATAAGCACCTGAAGGGAGGGTGTCAGGGGGACAGAGACAAACTCTTTTCAGTTGTCCCATGTGACAGGACAAGAGGCAATGGGCAGAAATTGAAGCACAGGAAGTTCTGCCTGACCGTGAGGGGGAATTTCTTCCCTGTGAGAGTGATGGAGCCCTGGCACAGGTTGCCCAGAGAGGTTGTGGAGTCTCCTTCTCTGGAGATCTTCAAGGCCCGCCTGGATGCAACCCTGTCTACCATGCTGTAGGTGCCCCTGCTTGAGAAGGGAGGTTGGTCTAGATGATCTCCAGAGGTCCCTTCCAACCTTATTGATTCTATGATTCTATGATTCTATGCTTTATGGTAATAGTAAGCAAAACAGTTAAACCACATATGCTGTACTGTCAGCAGAGCTGTTCATGCACAGCTCTACCAATCCTTCGCCACCTAAGAAGTATCTTGCAAATGTCTGACTTGTCAATGAATGACAACCTGTTTCAAACAGAATCTAAACTGTACAGTTAGGAGCATTTTGAAGACTTCACAGCTGGGGCTTCTTCTCAGTAATCTAGTATACATGTAGTTTACGGATATTCTTGGATTTATCACATAAAAAAGAAGCTCCAGCACTGCTTACATTCATTAGTAGTTTTCTAGGACATCCTGACCCATCCTGTCTACACGCATTCAGGATGGGCTGATTGCATGTATTTGAATGGAAATTCTGGAAATTCTCAATTGGTCTATACCACTGTAAAAAACCGAGTATGAAGCCTGAAGTACTAACAAACTCTTAGATACCTCTGTATACTATAGTACAACTCCTCAGCAGCTTAGCACTGCAAGAATACAAAACGTAACAAAATTTTCACTAGATGGGATTGGAAATGAAATCTAAGAGATGAGGATTAATCTATGAGACATTTCATGTCCTGAGAGAACCATTCCAGTACCTGGGAAAGTAAAGAGATTGTGAGGGGTCTAAGGAACAAGCTAAAGCAGTCACAGCATTGACAGTGCCAAAAGAGGTTGCACCAGTCTGAGTCTTAGTGGAACATCTCCTTGGAGCTGATCCTGTTTAAATGTGTATTAATGATGCAATTATGTTTTAATGGCTTTAAGCAGGAGTGGGCTGTAAAGTTTGCTGATGATATAAGACTGAGAGCTCTCACTAATAATAGAAAATTTCAGGATATCATGGAGAAAGAATGAATGATCTTGTATAATGGAGAAATAGGGGAAGGAATAAATCCAATAATATAAAATCCAAAGACTACTAAAAGTGAGAACTGATAATAAGCACTTCTGCTCTATATTAAGAATTGGAAATGACTGAAAGTGTGATGACTGTTGAAGTATCAATATGTATAACACTAAAAATGCAAAATATGACCTTTAATGCATCATGGAGGTCTTTCCAGCAGATATGAGGCAAACGTATGATCCCTTCCCTCCTCTTCCCTCCCACCACATTAATCTGGTCTTCCATATTCAATAAAGATTGATTCAAAATGAAACAGGTTTAGAGAAGGACTATACGACAAGCCTATTATTCAAGGGGAGAAAGGAGGTTAAATTGTTCAGTATTGAAAAAAAAGGCTGCAAGGGAATATGGCTAATGTCTATAAATCCTAGTCTAAATCCAAAAGAGAGGAAAAAAAAAAAAAAGAAGAAAACTTTTAAAAGATAGCACTAACACAAAAGTGTCAGTCTGGTGTATCAATTGGTTACACACACATGTAGGCTGGAAATCAGAAGATTTCCTTAAATCAAGAAGGTTCTTAAATAGCTTTCATATACAAGCAGTAGAAATAGAAGCCTAATCAATTCTAAAATGGTAATGATAAACTCATAAAGGCGATATTACCATTTTTGACCACTTGTAATGCCAAAACACTGGACTCAGTGACCAAGGAAGTGCCTTCCAACCATCCCGTATATGTAGAATGTCTAAATCATTGCCTTAAGCACAAGGGTTCAATGTGTACTGATTAGCTCTAGTCTCCTACTGTAAAGGAACTGTGCAATCAGAGTGAGGATCACCTTTCTCTGACTCAGGACTTCCCTGGCATCAGCAATCAATAGTAAAATGAATTTCCCAAGGAACCAGGATTGGTTCCCCTAACTACTCTGCCATTGGGTATTCTGGATGACATTCTGTCTCATTTAATCCAAGAAAAGTCCTTTGAAGTTTCAGTGTAGAATAGGATATTTTTTCTGTGTAATAGGGAGACATTTTCCCCCTTACCTTAATTTTACACAGAGGTCTTTCAGCAGAAAACACATCTTCAGCAAAACATAAACAAAAAGAATCCAGACAAATAAACCCCACTATTCAGAACTGCATTCTCATTGCATTGGGCATTTGGAACCAGCAAAACAAAACAAAACAAACAAACAAACAAAACAGAGCAATTTTGTCTTAGGACTACTATCTGGGTTCCAGAGCAAAAGATACTCAATGTACACAACTGTGCTATATAGCCACTAGAGTTCTGAAAGTCTTAGTCCTGAACTGTGAAGACAACAGTCAGACTACAGCTCACCTTAGCACTGCCAACAGAAATAGATTTTCTGCAACGCTATTTATTTGTAACAGAGGCAGCTTTTATTTGCTCAGTATCTTTGTATCAAACCGGCTCTGTTTACAACTGAGCACATTGGCTTTTTCCCTCTAGCTAATGATTTTTCATCTCTGCCATTAAATTTGAAACTCAAATGTTTATTTCTAGCTAGGCTACTACCCATAAGACTCTAAAAGGAAAATCCTTCATCATTTACATCTGGAGTCCCATTGGAATTTTATCTTTTATTACAAGTGGCAAGGGTAGTGTTCTGAAGACATCCATCCATCCTACTCCAGCTGAAGTCAATGGGAGGCATGGGTGTTCGAATGCTTTGACAAATCAAGCCCTTACACAGCAGCTCTGCTGATGATGGGTTAGTCAGACAGGAAGCCATTCCACACTCCCACATCTGCACCGGCTCCCCCATTCTAACAGCATGATGTAGAACACATTTATTTTTTGCCAGTGAATTCAAATATGATGGAATATAGAACAGATATGTTGAATAAGAAAGTGCACTTTTATAAAGTAACTTTTCAGCACTGAAGAAAGGTCAAAATCTGTTTGACTTACATTGCATGAAATTAATTCAAAGGGCATCTTTTAGGACAGAATGCAGACCACATTTACAGGTGGCTTTTTCAGAAACAAAGGAACACTCTACAGTGTCCTTCACATATGCCTTTTAAAACTGTCCCAAACAGAACCCAAATGCAATTAATGTTAAATATTAGATAGTTATTGCAGAGGAATCACAAAATCGTAATGCCACCATAATAGGGTTAACATAAACTATCTTGAAAAGAGACTCAAAGCTACATATACAGCTGGCTACCTTTCATGGACTACTCTGAGTAATGGAGAGGTTCATGAATATAGTCAATGAGGCATTCTAGAGAAATCATACTGAGAGATATGTTGGTCAATAAATATCTGGCATAAAACTCAAGATAAGCATATTTAAATTGATTGATCTTGGCTGGGGTAGACCGTTCCAAAACCTGCTGAATATTCAGATATAAGGGGTCAGTATGTTTCTCATTCCAGAGAACTCTCTCTACTCTTTGTACATGCACATGAACACAGCCATTGGGATGGCTTGACTCCATATTGTGAATGACATACAAGAGAAGGAGCGATCAGATTCCTCTAAAATCACTGAAGTCACTATTCTGTCATCATCTTGCTGCCTAACACCTCTATGGCTAATAATTCCAATTGCCATGAACACATAACAGTAGTATACTGGGATTGTTTCAAAATTAGTTTATAGGGGACTACCTCAATTAGTCAATGCAAGGTTAGAATTAACAGATGCTCAAGACTTTAATATGCTATTGTAAAACAAGAGTATGACACAGGTACGCTGATTGTATTTTCACATCCTTTTCTATGTGGTGACAGATTACCTTACAGGGTATATGACCCAATGAGAATCTGAGTATTTGGAGTTAGCAGCTGAACATGGCAGAAAGAATTAGTAAGCTCTCTTGCCCTTAGGAGACCGCCGTATTGAAGAAAATCATACAATCATAGAATCATAGAATCACAGAATCACAGAATCGGTAAGGTTGGAGATCGCCTAGTCCAATCCCCCTGCTCAGCAAGGTCACCTACAGCATGGTAGACAGGGTTGCATCCAGGTGAGCCTTGAAGATCTCCAGAGAAGAAGACTCCACAACCTCTCTGGGCAACCTGTGCCAGGGCTCCGTCACTCTCACAGGGAAGAAATTCCCCCTCACGGTCAGGCAGAACTTCCTTTGCTTCAATTTCTGCCCATTGCCTCTTGTCCTGTCACATGGGACAACTGAAAAGAGTTTGTCCCTGTCCCCTTGACACCCTCCTTTCAGGTGCTTATACACATTGATAAGATCCCCCCCTCAGCCTTCTCTTCCCCAGGCTGAACAGGCCCAGCTCTCGCAGCCGTTCCTCATAGGGCAGATGCTCCAGCCCTCTGATCATCTTCGTAGCCCTCCGCTGGACTCTCTCCAGTAGCTCCATGTTCCTCTTGTCCTGGGGAGCCCAGAACTGGACACAGGACTCGAGATGAGGCCTCCCCAGGGCTGAGTAGAGGGGCAGGACCACCTCCCTCCACCTGCTGGCAACACTCCTCCTAATGCACCCCAGGAGACCATTGGCCTCCTTGGCCACAAGGGCTCATTGCTGGCTCATGGTCAACTCATCATCCACCAGCACTCCCAGGTCTTTCTCTGTAGAGCTGCGCTCCAGGTCAGCCCAAAACTTGTACTGGTGCCTGGGGTTATTTCTCCCTGGGTGCAGGACTCTGCACTTGCCTTTGTTGAACCTCAGGAGGTTCCTCTCCGCCCAACTCTCCAGCCTGGCCAGGACTCTCCAAATGGCAGCACAGCCCTCAGGTGTATCAGCCACTCCTCCCAGCTTGGGATCATCAGCAAACTTGCTGAGGAGGCACTCTGTCCCCTCATCCAGGTCACTGATGAAAAAGTTGAACAGGATGGGACCCAGAACTGAGCCCTGGGGGACGCCACTAGCCGCAGGCCTCCAACCGGACTCCACACCACTGAATGACGACCCTCTGAGCTTTGCCTTTCAGCCAGTTCTGAATCCACCTCACCGTCCACTCGTCTAACCCACACCTCCTGAGCGTCTCTAAGAGGATGTTATGGGAGACAGTGTCAAAAGCCTTGCTGAAGTCAAGGTACACAACGGCCACTGCTCTGCCCTCATCTACCCAGCCAGTCATTCCATCATAGAAGGCTATCAGGTTGGCTCAGCAGGATTTCCCCTTGGTGAATCCATCCTGGCTACTCCTGATCACCTTCTTCTCCTCCTTATGTCTGGAGATGACATCCAGGATGAGCTGTTCCATCATCTTTCTGGGGATGGAGGTGAGGCTGACCGGCCTATAGTTGCCTGGGTCCTGCTTCTTGCCCTTCTTGAAGACTGGAGTGACAGTGGCTTTCTTCCAGTCCTCAGGCACCTCTCCAGTCCTCCAGCACCTTTCAAAGATGATGGAGAGTGGCCTGGCAACAACATCCACCAGCTCCCTCAGTGCCCGTGGGTGCATCCCCTCCGGGCCCATGCATTTGTGGATGTCAAGTTTGCCCAGAAGGTCTCTAATCCTATCCTCCTCAACCAAAGGAAAGCCTTCCCTTCTCCAGACTTTCTCCCTCACATCCAGGCTGCAGGATTCCTGGCGGCTGCCCTTAGCAGTGAAGACTGAAGCCAAGAAGGCATTCAGTAATTCTGCCTTCTCTGCATTCCTTGTTACCAGGGCCCCCGCCCCATTCAGTAGTGGTCCCACATTTTCCCTAGCCCTCCTCTTGCTGCTGATATATTTGAAGAAGCCCTTCCTGTTGTCCTTAATAAAAAGGTTTTGGATAGTTTCCCAGATATACTGCAGAAGTTGATAAACACCTAAGAATTTTTCAGCCAAAAGAGGACAGGTGTCAGAGGACAGAAGAGACATATTATGGCAATTGTACCATATTTTACAGTAGTACATCATCACAGCAGTAGCCTAACCCAAAATAATGACTTTATTTGATGTCTGCCTTTGTATATAAATTCATCAGTTCCAAGGTCAGGAGGAACCACTGGAGACACAGAGTCTGGCTTCCTGTTCAATACAAGCTGTATAATTGCCATGAATGCACACCTGACCTAAAGCATCTCCTTTAGTACTCAACTTTCATGCTCATCAGATACAGAGTATTAACCTTAACTTTTTTCCTGCTTGTAGGAGAAGTCCTATCTTACTTCTGATCTGAGTTTGTCTTAGTTTTAGCATCTAACCATCACACCTCACTGATAATTTTGTCTTAGTTTTAAGCTTTTGTTTTCAAGGTAAGTGCCTTCAGTATGTGACCAATTTACCTCTTAATCTTGAGAAACAATTAATTTGGTGATAAATTGAACTAGATTAAATTAGATTAAGCTGCTAGCATTACTTGCAGTAAGGGTTTATTTCCCAGTCCTTGAAGGATTACCATGTAGTCTCTCTAAACTCTCCATGTCTCTGTGGCACCAGATCTGCGCAGAGTATTCTGAAACAGTAATATTCAAAGATGATATAGCTTCCTTATAACTTCTTCTGCTTAAATACGCCTAGAAAACCATTGTAGTTCATGCTCACCTGAGCTTTGCAGCCAAGACTTCTCAGAATAAAACCATTTTCCTTCTTTCACCTCCCCCCTGTCACATGAAATGACATTCTTCCACACTAGGCCTATGGCTTTATACTTGGCCAAATGTAGGTGCACCTGCCTTCCAGACAGTTCTGATCGTCTTGCATCACAGACTTTCCTTTCTAGTATTCACTACTCTAGCAACATTTTTCATCTGAAAACTTTATCAGTATCGTTGTATATTTTCTTCCAAGGACTGAAAAAGAACATTAAATATAATACAGTCAAATACTGATCCCTGTGGATCTCACAGATGGGCATTTAAGAATGATGATTCTCCATTTACAATAAAATGTTAAGATCTTTCAGTTGCCCAGGTTTTAATCAATTCAGTATGTGCCATGTTGATTTTATTTCTTAATCAACATGTCATGTGTTACTAAACGAAATGCCTTACGGAAGACTAAGCGTATTCCATCAATTTTATTACCTTTATAAACAAAACAGGATTGCTGTATCGTCTGTCTCATTATTCTGCCTGAGATCATTATCAGGCTGACAAGTTTATAATTACACACTTTTTTCTGTTTGTATTTGTACAGAATTGTATCTGTTGTTGACTTCTGGGACTACCCCAATGTTTCAAATGTCTCAGTGTTGAAAATCAACCTCAACGATTCAGAAACATCATCAGACAGCTCGTATAAAACTCTTGGATACAAATTACCTAGATTTGCCTATTTTTCTCTGTTTCTCTGTATGAGTTTTTACCTATGCCTTTGAACTGGGAGATTTTTATCGTTATACCATAATAGATTCAAGGCTACAAATGACTGCAATGTTGAAATGAGACTGTACAGCAGTGTTAAGGACTCTTCCTTGTCACAAGACACATAACATGTCCTGGGTGTGATCCTGAAGGACAAATATACCCTTTCTCCCAACCATATAATTTTACACTAATATTTCTGTATTTTCTGTATTTTTCCTAAAGCAGCAGCAGTAGTATTTTATTTTATGAACATACTGCCTCTTCTATGTTATTATTATTGAAATTTTCCTATTTCTATCTAGTTTTAGACTAATACTAGTCTAGAAATCTCTTGTTCTCATCTAAATTAAAACATCTTTCTTACTGTATTGACTTTTGCCAGCCTCAGGTTTCTCTTTTGTCCCTTAGCTTGCTTTTCTCATTATTTTTCAGTATCTTGTAATTTTCTTTGTATTAAATGCTATGAACCTACCAAGGCAATCTTTTTTTTTAATAACATTGAAAGACAATAATGAGTGAGGTTAAGTTTCCTATTCAGTTCAGTCTAATCTAAAACTCATCAGAAGACATCGTACTGACTGAGTTAGAAGTTAGTTGTTTGCACTAAAATAACTGGTCTACACCTGCATTAACTGTAGCTACCAAATGATTATAAGCCATTACTGTGCATGAACAGATGTATGTGCATTTTTCTTTAAAATACCAGAAATGAGCATATCAAGACAAGGCTAAACAATTTTCATTTTTAAATGTTAATATTTGCAATGAAAAGTTTCAGTTTTGCCTTCTAAAAATGATTTTTGATATGGATATAAAATGGATATAAAATATGGATATAAAATTTTAAAAAGTTAAGAAGTCGAAATATACTAAAAAAATTTCAATCATACTGAAAGAATTACCTTTCTAATCTGAAAGAAATATTCAAAAAGCAGCTGTTTATTGCTCCTAAAATACACACACACACACACACTCACACAAACAGGAGTAATTGTGTATTAACTATGAAAATTTACCCTTAAATTCAGATCTTGTGAAGGACTGAAGACCGATTCTGGTGGCTCACTGTATAAAATAGATGGACTCTGTAGGAATGGAAAGAGTTGCCAACAGAGAGCTTATTACAGAATCAAGACCATCATTTTCAGCCTTAAACCTTCATTAATAATTCATCCTCATTTCTGCAATCATTTTCTTCATACTGTCTTTACAAAGAGAGTACAATTTTTCGTACATTTTTTTCTGTTCAGTTCTTTATCAACCCATGCTCTGTTTGTCAAAGACCTTGGTGCTTCTAGGAGATGTTTCTTCAAACAGAGAGCTTTAAAACCTCATGATTACACAGAGATTGTAAAATAATATAATCAGTTCAATATTAATATTTATTTTACACAGTTTGCAGTCTTTTCGTCTCCTTCTGTCCTCTGAATACCCACTGTGAGCCTGTGCATGAAACTGAATATTGTTCACACTGTAATCTGTCTATCAGCCAGATCTACATCCATTTTCTACAAAATACAGATTTTTTTTTGTTCCATATCCCAAAACTCCAGGATGAAAAGGCTTGGTGGTAGGCGTGGTAGCAGTGAGAAGGCAGCATAGTGGCTTGTTGTTACATTACTTGTCTTATCCATCGGGAAAGGCAACTTTATTTTCGCTATTGCTCAAGCATGCAATACTACTCCCTCCATCTCTCTATTACTGCTCAACATATTTGATTTATAACAGGAAATACTGTTTATTTTTCAAGTCATCTAGGAACAGATGTGGCAAGGCACAGCTGAATGAGAAAAAGAAATACCACAGAGTTCCCTTCAACTGACTAAACAGGCATGTGAAATAAATAGCCATTGCTCTGCTTTTCACTCATGGGAGTCAAACCAGTCACTCAGTGACGGAGGGCAACGTAACCCAAAAACTGATACTCTTCATTTCCTTTGCACTGGGGCAAATAAGAGCAGAACATTTCAACTCCTTGTGTCCTCCCTGTTGCCAGATCAGACACCAACAAATCATGAATCATGGCCAAAACATTGCGGCAGTAACTCCTTATTGAGGTAGCTGCGCACAGCACCACCAAAATACACTGCAGAAAAACCCTTCCAAGATGCCCACAGTAGTTGCTCAGAGAACTAGGTCATTCCTTTGGACACAGCTGTGCATAAAGCCTCCTTCCAACACCACCTTCCCTGGCGTCCTGGGAACAGCCTCGGGAGAAATCCCGACAGCATCGTTCCTGCACCACTGTGCTGTACGCGTGCTGCCACACTCACCCTCCCGCACCAGGAAAATGGCAAGCAATTTCCCTCGGATTTTGCAGAGCTGTAGATAGCTCTCACCTCTCCCCCCACACCTATGTTCCCAGGCACTAGAGACATGACTCGTGCTCCAGAAAAGAAATGGCAGCGTAATTAATGTAACTGAGTTGTACACAAGCTCTTTCCCTGTCTTGCTCAAAAAGCAAAAAGGATGTAGCACTGATGCTGCCGTAAGTGTTGGGGTGCACGGAAGTAAGGCAGTCACATTATACCTAGTTTTCCCTTTCTCCTTCCCTGGGCGACTATTCCTCTGTTACAGACTATGGACAAAGAACCCCTGTGAACCAGCAAGTAATCTTTACTGACGAATGAGTAATGGTAAACGTAGCTCGAGCAACGAAGACATTGATGCTTTTACGTAATGAATGTAATAATGCAAGACAGTAATGCTAATGTGACTACTAGACCCCTGCAGAAGTTCAACAGTGAATTAAGGTTCCTCAAATTTTAACCAAACTTCTGTTAGATATTAAGTTTTAGAACAATATTTAAAAAGAAACGGAAGGCGTGGTTATATTTCCAGCTTGCAATACTCCAGCTATTATTAAAATGTAGTTATATGTGTTTTAAATCTAATATACCAGTGAATTATAAAATATTCTTCAGTCACTTATTAAAAATGTGTGTGTGCTTAATATATTTACATTACACCTAAATATGTATATTTATTGATTTACACGATGTCATAGATAAAACTTCTTTAATCTGAAGAAAGATAGAAGGAATGATTAAAACTACAGAAAGTACAAAATGATTTCTTTGTCTCAAATTAGAAAGCAAATTAACACTGATAACTACCTTTGAAACTATTAATTTTGGCAAGTTTTTTTTCCCTGTGTTTTCCTTAAACAATCACTGGAGATAAAAACACAAAATAGTCATATGGACTTTGGTGGCATTTTACTACTGTTAGGTCTCTGTAAGTGTTTCTATTTTTTAACTCATTTAAAGTTCTTTAAAACTCATATTTTTCAAACATATGTTATTTTTACTTTTTTCCCCCCTCAGAGATGTTTTCCCTTTGGAATCCTAAACAGAAACAGTTCATTACAGCTAAAGTGAGAAAAAAAGTCTTCTTACAATTACTTTTGTTATTTTGCAAAAATACAAAGCCAAAAAACAACAGAAAACAAATTTCTTTTGGAAACAAAACAGAGTTATGTTAGATTTTCATACTGGTATGGAACTATCTTCAGTGAACAATAGTCTACTCATCTCTGAAGAGATTGATTTTGGCTGGATAGAGCTATTTGTACTTGAAAATTTCATAGCAAACAAGGGGAGTCATTTAAAAAAATACAGTCGTATATCAAAGGAAAATTGGCAGCAATAGGAATGCATTTGAAGAGATTTTTCTGAGAGACACTATTTTAAAAAGATAATATCTGGGTCTAGCATGCTAGGTACATGAGTTATTCTGTGTTTTCTGCCATTCTTCCCGTAATGATACATTTTTTCACTCTGAGTAGAATATTTTCATGGTGTAGTCCATATCAGCTGGAAACTGTAAAATATGACCATATTAGTTTGTTACCGCAAACCTCACTAGTAATACCGTTGAAAACCAACTCCATCCCCCTCCCTTATTAACTACTACCCAATAGTGTTGGGTGGGAGAGCAAGCAACCATGAGTTTCTCTTAAGTCCTTCCCCAAAGATCCACAAGTTCCCTGCTGGCTAATATTTTTTGAAATGGAAAGGCATGAAACTGGGGTTTTGTCACAGGAAATGTTTCAGAGGAACACTTACCGGAGAATTGAGAGGAAGAAATATCCCTCTTCCTGCCTCAGAACTGAAAATTGAAATAATGAACTTCAAAGACCGTAATGGGAGTAAGCAACTGTTTCTCCTATGTGTCTTCTCATTGTTCTGTCTGCCTCTGGCATCGTTCTCTTTTCCAGTCCACAAGCACGCTCCAAAGCTCACCCCACCACCTCATTCACTAACGGACTCCATTACTCCAGCATTCACTCTGGTAATTTAACTTTTTGCTCTCTTATCTCACACTTTATTCTGCCTTGTCTGTTAGAAATGTTACTCTGCAAATGCACCTGTTTCAGAATCAAAAGAAAATACATATATGATGTCTATCCTGTCATGAATTGTAGTCATCCTGTTAAAAATCTGAACCTCTCCCGGCTAAATCATTAGAGTGTTAGAACAAAAAACGTTCTCTCTTTGTAACCCAGTTTCTTTCCCCAGCCTTAAAATTACTTTTCCCTCCTACTCAGTGCTTAAAATGGGATACTTTCCCATTTTGTCTGGGAGCATGGACAGGCGCAATCGTAATGGAGCTTTGCATTTTTCATTATCCTTTCACCTTTGAGGTAAGGTCCTTTTTTACACTTCAAAAACAGCTTAGGAGGTATGGATCATAGACTCATAGAGACAGCAAAAGGAGTGAAAGGCAGAATAGAGTTAAGAGTCTATTATATATCAAAAGCAAGAGATTTCACAATCCCATTAATTCAGCTTTTAAGACCGCAGTGGGAAGGTCATACAAGACAGTACTCCCTTCATAAAGACACTTTTTAAAGGGCTGGACAGCATACAACTGAAATCCTTCAGTAGAGCTCTAACTATTATTAAATCCTGTCTCAGAGCAGACCCCCAAGAGATGTCAGCCCAAGGGTGACCCCCAATACCTTTGCCAGATTCCTAAGTGCTAAGCACAATATATGGGAGGTGCCTACAGATAAGCCCTTTTCTCTCCTCTCTTCCAGGCATGTTTTCTAAACCACAGGACTGTTCTGGGGCAAGGTGAGGAACTTTAGCGTCTCAGAGAACTTTGGAATTTGTCTCGATTAAATGCTCACCACCCCCAAAGATTTGGGCTCCTGCTGGAGGACAGTAGTGTTGGGTCCCAGGCTGTATTTCTTGAATACTTCAACATTTAAATACAAACACCAAAAGGAAGCTCCACCTGTTCAAAGTAGGGTACTAAATCTGGAGCAAACTCAAGAGGATGGATGAAAAGCACTCTGACAACCCCTAGCAGCTCAAGACAGGTTGCAGTCTGCTCACTAGAGTGCTCTTTGGAGAGCATCATAGGAAGACAGAAGAATTAGAATCCAGTCCTGCCACCTGTTCAAATGACTGAATTGCTGGACTCATGTCATGACTCCTGTCATGTTGTTTAAATTGTGTAACCATGCTCTGAGAACACTGCCAAATCAGGATTCTCAAATGGCAAACACAGAGGAAGCACACTTGTGCAGATACGGTGGACCTTCTCTACAGGTGACAGCTAAAAAGTCCAGTGCTATCAAAACTAAGTATGGTGAGCATGGTCAGAAGCTCAATGCAGACATGAGGATACTTAAAATATGTGCAAATTTTAGGGCCTTTCTCTGCAGGCAAGAACAGGTGTGAGGCATTGGAGAATCATAATTTTTAATTTTGGTATTTTCAATTAGGAGATGCTTAGGCATAGACATCTAACATTTCTTTGGCTCCAATTCACCTCAGACATGTTGGCAATGCTTTAAAGTTCCTGTCTCCATAATGTACTGATGTTGCTGACAACTTCTCCCACTTCTTCATGATGCTATTAATTTGCTGTAAAGGGTTGAAGTCTTGAATAAAAAAAAAGATATTAAAAGGAATCGTCTTAATTTCTCTGGCCATAGAATTGTAAGTTATCACTCTGAACAACTAGCAGTGGAAATGAAAAAGGAAGCAAAGCATCTAGTTGAAAACCAAGATGTTTGCAGAGTTGCAATACTGCTCTTGCCAAACCTCATTGCTAACACCAGGTGGAGCCATACAAAGGCATAAATTCTAAAAATGCACTGATTGAGAAGTCCAGGCTTCTCTGATAAAACTGGTTTCACCAGCTAATACTGCTGTCTACATTGATTCAGATAAAAAGAAAAAGGATTACAAATATTACCATAAGATACGCATTCTTTGCATCATTTTGTTTGAGGAGGAGGGAAAAAATATCTCAGTAATGTGTGCCCAAAAGTTATTTTCTTTTTTTCTATCTTCTCACTGAGATTTTAATCATAATTCAGCATAGCTTTTTAATGTAACATGCTTTTTTTACAAAAGAAGAGAGCTTTCAGAGACCTATTTATTGGTATTATTGCTAGTGTGTAACATATCTATTTCATAGTTTAATATTTTGTGCCAAGCTGAATTGCCCCTCTAAAAGTAGCCATAAACTTTTCCTTTAACTTCTTCAGCTATTCAGGATTTTAGTCTATGAATACCTTTGGAGTTTTAATAACATTATCTTTCTTACTAACAAAGAGCTAAACTCTTCTGGAGTAAATGTATGTGAGTGGGGACGTGGTGCATTTTTTAAGTTTTTCCCATAGTTTTACAGGTATCCTGATCAATGTTATAGACAAATATGTCTTTCATTATGAATTTCTTCAAATAAAAAAAAACTTTTCTGTATTTAGCATGTCTTAAGTCTTTTTTTTTTAATTTTTAAGGAAAAATGAAAATCCATTAACCCATCAAATTTGCTCCTACATAATTTATAATTATTTCTGCAAGTGGTTCTCACTGAATATCTCTGCCAGCAGATGACAAGAAGCAACCCTATCCAGACATTCAGGAATTAAATGGAAAAAATATAGAATCTCCCAATGTCTGTTGAGCATGATGACTCCTAAAATAACCTATTTGAACCAGCTAGTAGTTTGGGCCTTCACATCCAAAAGAACTTTAACATTTGGTAAGCTTTGTGGCTTTCTATTCATAACTGTCTTTTATATCTCTTTTCCTATCAATCTGAGCATTCTGCCAGGGTTCGCTACAGTGGCCTGCTGGATAGAACATTTCCATTTTCTTTTTCTCTTGTGATCAGCATGCTACAATAACTTTCTTAATGCATTTATCTTTTGTTCTTTTCTTGTCTGACATTTATCTACATTACTGCTCATCTGCCACCTGATGGTCCAATTAATTTTAAAAGTCCACTTTTGTCTTCATTCAGCTGTTGCTTATCATTTCTATGCAATAAGTTCAGTTCCATATGAAATACCACAACCTTGATTTTAACCAAGTTAAGCATGTAGTTATGATTCCTGATGTGCATGCTGGGTATCTGGATATGAAAATGATCATCACCCATTTGCATGTGCAATTATCCATTTTGCAGATACTATCTGCAGGTGAAGATTTCACAGACCATAGTGGTAATTTCACATGCAAATTAGGCATGTGACTATGCTTGCATGTTTCACATGCAATTACTTGCTTAAAATACCTAAAAATCAAGACCTAATGTAACTACTTAAAATGAAGGTGACAATCAAATCCATAAAACTGAGAAAATTCTGAGAACAAGATAACACTGCAAAATGTCATAACATAGTATTATTGCATTTAATGGTTATGCTATAGCTGCTACCATACAAGTGAAAAAGTGCTGGTGAATTTGTGGATGAAGAGGCACAGCTGGAGAAATAGTAAGTGATAAATGGAGAGCTGTGATTTGACACAAAATTTGACTCTGGGAAAGCAGTTGAGGTTACCGCATGTGAAAGATGCAAGAAAAGAGCATGGGTTCACTTTTAAGGGAGGGAGCTGCAGTCTGCTGCTCAATTGCTGAAGAGCTGAAGTTGTTACCTTTAATCTACTGCAGCAGTTAGCACTGTGCTTGGGCTAAGCTAAACCATGTAGCTGTCAGGTTACTAATTCCTCATTGTTCAAGCTGCTTATTTGGCAAGTTTATATCTGACACAAAGATCAAGGACATGGATGTTAAAATCCAGAAGTGGGTGAGGTGAAACTATCATTTTCATCCTCATTCAGAAGATTTATCTAATTTTCTATTCCGAAATGAATATGTCTTCATCAGGACCTACAAAAGCATCAAGCGTGAAGACAAAGGATTAACCGGGATATCTTTTTATGAAGCTAAAAATGTGGGAATTTCTCCCAGGTGGACCCAGCATGAAATTTAGCTCCTTTGATTAAAATTCAGGGCTACTTTGGTTAAGATTTGGCATTTAGGACTGGTTTGGTTGTTCTGAGTTGAAGAAACGAGATCAAATTGTTATCCTGTTTGTGAGTCTGAGACTTCCTGCCTTACAGATAAGTCTCTTGTAAAGCATTTCATATAAAGCATTTGAGTTTCCATCAAATTATAATATTCATTTCAATATCCTCTTTTCCATAACAATCACTGACTTCCCAGAACTTCATGACTCTTCTTCTGTTAGCAGTATGGGATATGTTTTTACTGACATCTAATTCATCCTTGTTTGAGTATTTTAAATTTTCTGTGGCAACAGGATATCTTTCTGGCTCTTTTGGGGAATACTAAGAAGTATATTGTGAAGATGGTGATGTTCATTCACTATCACTTCCATTATATTACAATAGCTACTTCTTATGTTTTCTGTAAGATGCAGAAAAACACAAATGTTTAGAGGATAAGATATGTAAAAATATCTGAAGCCAGTCACATTGCATTAGTGACTTAGAAATGCACATCTTAATGAAAGTCAAATGTGTTTTATGTCCTAGACAAAATTCCCTTCTATATAAGCAAGCTAAGCAGCGTGAGAGAATGTGCCGTGGCACTGGAAATCAATCATCTGCACTACTCAGTTATTAAAATTGTCTCCGGCACAATATTGGCTCAAGCCAGCTAGTTTAGTTCCAAATAACACACAGAAATAATATGGAGAAAGGACAGTCCAGGGATCATTTGCTGTAGCAGTGTGCAGACACCCTCCCCTCCATCCCTTCTGGAAACCAGGAGAGTTTCAGCAAGGCAGGTACCCTGAGCTACACACCAGTCCTCACTGGCTTTGGTATACTAGTACAAACACAGCTTGAGCATGTGAGTCTCCTGAAAAGAAAAAAAAAAAAAAAAGAAAGAAAAATGCTCTTAAGTTATTGAGTATTGGTGCTTTTATAGCAGTAATAGTCTAAGGGTATAGGAGACAAGGTCTATAGGGAAAGTATTTTTTTTTTATCAGACCAGCTCTTAAGAAAAACAAGTTAAGAAAACAAACAGACATGTTTGGGGATCCAGATGAAATAACTATGCTTTTTTGAAATTTTCTCTAACAATGAAGAAAAACAGCAATAAAAACAAAAAACAATGCTTAGGAAAAAATGCAGGAAGAAAGGTAATGAACATGGGCTGAGCTGACTATTGGAAGTCTGCCCTTGTCTATTCTGTTCCCTTCCACTGTGCTTATCTTTGTGACATATGAGAGACTTCTGCTAGTTTGTCAAGAAATACGACTACAAAATAGAGGCGTGGAACTAGATCAGTCTGGATTACTAAATCCAGTCATCATTTTGTCAGGTAATTCTCTTAAACTCTTAAAACCGATTATGCTTCCTACTTACCTTTTTCCTATCATCTTAGGGCGTTTCAGAAACTCACTGCCTTGAAGCTTAAAAACTGCCTTCTAAATTCCACCCCAAATTGATTGATTGGCCATTTTTGACTCATTTGTCTTGTACTGGCATTGTCCTTTTGCTTAAAAATGCTTTTAGTTTCCCAAAGTTGTTGGTTGCCCTTTGTAGGTATTTGTAGAGAGCAATCAAATCCTGTAGTCTTTTTCTAACTTAAATAATCCACATTTTTATGATTTTCCTTCTTAAAAGAAATAAATTGATCTACCTCGTTTTCTCATGCTGTTTTCTGCGTCTGTTGTAGTTTGAAATCATCTTTTGTAAGCATGGGGGCCAAAACTGCCCATGTAATGTCCAAGGAAGTCCTATTGCTGTCCCTATTGATGTCCTATCTGTTTTCCCTGGTAATACCTGACCTGCTACATCTTGCAGTTTCAGTTGTCTTTTTTTCATGACCACATCACATCAGTGACTCATAGTCATCCTGCGATTGCTAATGCACTCAATGTATTATACATCTGTCATGTGCTGTTTGTTCATTTCCTAAGTCTCTTTCCAGGAGGAGAAGGGGACACATCCTGAGATGTGTCAGTCTTTAGTCACATTTTTCATTTTGTTTGACCCTCTGTTCTATAGTTCATGTTTCTGCATATTTTTGTAATTGCTTTTTTAATCTTTCTATCTGGCTGAAAAGATGATAACATCCGTGGTTGTTGTTTAGTTCCTGAAGAGCTAATTCCAGAGCCTCAGACCAAACACTAAACTAGTTTTTGTCCTTCACATAGTAAAGTTTAGTCTCTATCGTGAAGTGTCAGAGAAGTGCAGCTATTGACTATGGTCTTATCCTAGAACTCTGCGATTCTGAAAATACCTTCATTTAGGTATCTTGGCACCAGAAAAGGATATTGTTGAAGATATAGGCAGAGATCTAGCAGTAAAGATATATCATAGAGCCCACACAACAGCTATGAGTTGCTTACAGAAGCCTATATTAGTAAAGAAAATAAATCTGAGGTGTTTTGTCTCACCTGTGATCAGCACCAAAGATTCCAGAGCTTGTTCCCCGGTATATCTATATTGTCATGATACAATCAAGAAGTGAGGAATGTATAAATAACGTCAGCTAAATCTGTCCGAAACAAAAGTCTTCAGTCTCTTCTGTGAGAGCTGATATGGTCTGTCATGCTTAAACAGATAGCTCATTGATTTCAACACGAGCGAAGGTTGCACAGACAGGACCCCATTAGCCAGAGTGAACAAATATGTGAGTTACCACATTTACAAAAAGAAAAGTCAACTGCTCTGAACTACCTGGAAGTACTGAGTTCTCAATGTATTTTCAACAGGGGATTTTTAAGGTTGTTGTTTTTTTTTTTTCTCAAAACATTCAGAAATTCAAAACAAGTAAAAATATTCAAAACAGTAAATTATACAATAATATGCAAACATGAGAAGAGAGGTTTTTTAAATAATGAATAAGGAAAAAAGCATGTAAAATACCTTACTGAATTTATTTTAAATATTGGGTGAATTGTGCAGCCTGTTTTCTTGTTTTGTTAATGAAGCATGAGGACCTAAAATATATTTAGTGGTTCATGAATATTCAATGAATTGTTAAATATTTGCATGGAGGTTTGGCAGTGCAAGCATCCCTGAAAACTTGCCAACCTGAAGATTTAAAAATATTTTCAATCAAGAATTCAAACAGAGGTGCCGGTCAACTGCTCTCTTGCCTTGAAGCAGGATTTCTAGTGGCTTTTGTTCTTTTGGCCAGGGAATGCAGAAGAGCAGCCGCATAGATGAAAGAGTTCATGACCTCAATCAAATAATATCTTGACCAAAGGGCTGATGGAGGTGCTCATAGATTCCCCAGATAGCTTGGTAGGCTTATAGAACGGAGCTGAAGTAATTATTATTGTAAAACACAATTGCTTGGTTTGCAGCCGCCATCCAAAAGAAGCCTTTAGCGCGCTCAGTGAGTTTGAAAACATTTTTCAGCTCTGTTAAGTGTAAATTTATTTATAAAAGATCAGTCATAAGGAGAATTAGAGACAAACTGTAAAACAGCGTGTGAAACAAATGGTATTTTGATAGCCAGGGGGAAAAAAACCCTGCTTCAGTAGCATAAATTGGAGCTTTCACTTTATTCAGAGACGTGATCAAATCCCAACGCCCAAACCACTGAACAGACATAGGAGCTGCTTCTTGCCCCAGTCACCAGGAAAGTTCAATGTGACACTGGGTCCCTCTTGCCACACTTGCTTTTCAAAACAAGTAGAAAATAATCTGGCCTTCCCCACTCTCATTAATAAAACTGTAATCAAATCCTTCTGACGGGAAACATTTTTAAGTCACAGCAACTACGTATTTCAAGCTGCTGCTGGTAACGGTGCTTGAATTCAGACTGTGAGTCCTATCGGGGCTCAGCTCTGCCCCGCGGCTGGAGGACGCCGGCGTAGCTCTGCGGGATGCGTAACCGCTGCCCCGCGGCTGCGGTGTGCACACTGCCTCCGTACCCTGCTCTCGGTTGCTGTTCACACAGAAATCATACATTGCAAGAGCTAGGAGGCAGGCGTGCTTCCTACTTACTGGCCCTGCTGCAAGGCAGGGGCAGTCTTTTAAGGAGAACCGGAGTGAGGAGCCACAAGCCTGGCAGCTGTCCCACGCAAATCCCTCTGGGCACCAACACCGGTGCTGTCGAGGTGAAGCTATGCAAGACTGATTACTTTGATGCCTCAACTGCAAATAGAAAGCTGCCAAGAGCAGCTAAAGAAATGGCCTCAGATAACACAGCCAAGCTCCAGGTCTGGTGTCCACCACTAGACAAGCTGTAGTATGCTCTGTTTTACTCGTTGCTGATGCCAAGTCTGACTTGGAAAGATTTCAGGATTTTTCCTCTAGTGATCAAGCAAAAAAACCCATAGATTTCTGGAAGATGCCTGTTTTTTGACCTTTAAAATCTCTAAGTTCTTTTCTTCTTTTCTTTTCTTTTCTTTTTTATTTTTAGATTTTAAGATTTTCCAGGTCAGCAAAAATGAACACAATAACATTAGACAAAAAGGATGGAGGCAGTTTGTGTGGGTAAGCCCCAGTCTGTGAAAATATATGCTTCCAATTGTGACTTCCTTTGTTCAAAGAAGAAAGGACTTACAACTCAAGAAAGAAAATAGCCTGAAGTCACAACTTCCCACTCTCTTGCAAATCTAACTGTGTTTCCAAGCACATATTAAAAGCATGGAAAATGCAGCCTGAGATGAATACTAAACATATCCAAGAAATTAATGCAAAACCTGCAGCATAACACAGTCCAGCCTTGAGCCTGCTCTTTGGTAGTATTTTGAGATTTGTACCGCTAAAGCAGACCAATTTTATAGCAAATGGCACACAGATGGGGAAATGTGGCTAACATTCAGCAAAGATCATTACTAGTATTCAGTATACAGCATTATTGATAATTATTTAAAACATTGAAAAGGGGTTTTTTTGTTCTTGATAGTCCTTGTGTTGTGGTAGCACTAGAGCTCTGAGTCAGGCTTAAGGGTGCTGGCATTCAAGCAGCTGTGAAAAGTATAGATGAAAGTTGTTCTTTCACATACACAGAAAAAAAATGCAACAAGCTGACAGGATAACAGTAAGAAAATGACGATGGCATTGAAGCTGTGGTAGCAGCTTTTCTCAAATTATATCACATCTTAGCAGATGAGCATAATTTCTGATAGCAAAAAATGTATCCTGTAGTCTAAATCCTGTTAGAGGATGATAGATGAAAAATAGTTACCTGGTCTCTCCAGCATTCAAAGAGAATTTCAGGCTGCTCCTGTCTGCATTATTGAAAGCTAGGTTTCTTGACAAATATGAAATCCTGGCAGGAGCCAATATAAAAGGTAGCCATGTGAAACCTTTCATGATTTCTCTTTCTGCACAGGGAGGGCAAATGTTCCTCTTTGCATTTCTTGAAACTATTTTAATTGAATTTGGAGCCAGCTCAGGTCTCTCAAATTCAGACTCAGAAGATCCAGTGGAGGAGAAAATTCCAAACTGCACTTGTAGACTGAATGAACTATCAGCAAAGAGCCTGATCCTGACTTTGGCTCCTGTTTAAATCACAGTAAGCTCTGATTGTTCAGTGTAATTGGCCTCAGATGTCTGAGGCACAGCATTGCCCTTTAATATGAAATATTCCATCCTTTCCTTGTTAGCCCTGGTGCAATGCTAGAAAGCTGTATAATTCTGTAATACATAAGAAGAAGAGACTGTTGAATTTCAGAAATGTATACAAATACAAGAATTGTAGCAGTGGCTTTGAAAAAGAGTATGTTTCAGATTAATAATACTTTTAGGAAGCATCTATTTTTAATCATCTTACTTCCTTAGGCCAGTCTATCAGAGTAAATGGTTGTGTCCTAGATTACAGGCTAGTTACCTAGAAGAACGTAGGAAAGATTTTCCTTGCTGTTCCCTAAGCTGTGATCAAGTAGGAGATGTTAGACCTCTGTTTTTAATAACATGCTATAAAATATTCTTCAAATTCTGAAATGCTGTATGTAACTCTAAAACATTCTCATGTATGAACTTATAAACACAATAAATATTTCACTCAACATCCCAAAAGTAAGAACACATGATTTCTTCTGGTCAAGTAATGTTTATTTGCAAGTCTAAAGACTGGTGATTGATAGAGTATCAAAGGATGTACTTGAAGATGGTTATGTGATTGCATGTAGATTGCCCTGAACAATAGGAAGAAATATAGTAACTTAACCAAATTGCAGGAAAACTCCTTTCTCCTTTTCAGATCTGTCAGAAATTTTGCTATGCTATAGTAGGTTATTTAAAAAATAAGAGAGCAGCCTCTATGAGCATAGCCACTCCACCTTGAATACCTTAGTTCAAATATGACCACCAGAAAAATAAGCAGTCTTTCTTTAGGAAGAATAATGTACTAAAATAAGTAAGAAAACAGCAGGGTGGTATGATGATGGCATGCGTGTAAGATGTGGCTTGTACAGATCACACCTGAGATTTAATTGCTTCCATTAAAAGATATGAATCTCACTGTCACTGAGGATGAAAAACATAGTAATCATTATCTGACAGCAGATCCTCAGCAGACATCTGCTGTCACAGCGCTGCGGCACTCTGTGGAGCATACACCAAATGGAAAGGCTTGCCTCTGCTGCTCAGTTTCTCTGTTTCTGTTTCTGCTCTTCCTTAAACTGTATTTTGGGGTAAATTGAGTACAATCAGCAATACAGCTGTGCTGCAATGTGTTCTGTCTGCTACGCAGACCTGATTCTTCAGCGTTGCTAGCAGAGTCGGGTTGTTTCCAGTCTCTGAGGCAGCTGCTTTGTGATCGATCATTGAATGCGTTGAACCACACTATATCACACCAGTGAAGCTTTCCATTATAGCTGAGACACATAATTTAGGCCTGGGGATACGGGACATGGCCTTCAGGAAGCTACTTCTGTCCCAAACTCAGACTTCTGACACACTGAACAGTACTGTAGGCTGCTGCAGAGCTTTTCCAGCTTCCTTTACCCTTTTTGAAATCTGTACTGAGCCACAATTACACCGCTGCTAACATAACAAAACACTATCATAAGCAGTATTGTTTTAACATGTGTATAACATGCTACGTCGCATGGGAAAAAAACAAATTTGTAAATACCCTGGTGCCGTTTGTCAGCTTTTCCCTTCTCGTTTGACAATGGAGCACACACTTGCCGCTGTAATGTAAGTTAGCATTTCCACAGGACACAGGCTATGCAAAAATGATTTTTCCTTCCGGTGTGGTATATAATAGTAGCTAGTCATATTGTAGCATTCAGGGCCCATTAGAGAAAAACATATGTCTCATTCTACTCTTTACTTTGCAAAAGGTACTAAAAGCCCACTTGCTTCATAAAGAGAAAGTATAAGAACTATGACCTGCATAAAAAAACTGGAGCAGAGAAAAGAAATGAAGAAAATCAGGGGAAAATGAAAAACAAGTGAAACACAAAAAGGAAATTATGCATTAAATTCTCTACATAGTCTAAGCAAGTAAAATGTACATAATAGATCATCATGCCTCATAAAAAGCAGCTTATAACAAAGACATGTATCCAACAAAACAAGAATAATGCATACAGATCTGCCTAAAAATAAAATTGCTAGATAGAGCAAGTCAGTGTGGAAGAAAAATTCCAAATGAAAAGGCAAACATGGCATTTGGACCTGAAGATTAAATATCAAGCATAAAAAATGCATCCAAAAGAACTGGGAGACAAGTTAGCTTTCTGCCCAATCAGAAAAGATTGCGAGAGCATAAGCAGAATGGTACTGCATGAAATACTAGATAACCATTTAATGTTATCGGTCAACAAAAACAGAGCAATAAAAATGACTGTTTCCCAGCAGGTGGCAGTGAAGTTAATGTACTCTTCCGTAATTCATCTCAGCATCTTTCTGCAGTCATCAGAAAGACTGGTAGATATTTCATACTGGAAGGCTTCCTCTTTCTCCATTTAGAAGGCCTCTAGCCAAAATCTCGAGGAATGACAGAACAAACTAGGAGCCAACTGAAAAATATCAAGTATCAGAAAATACATGCTGCCACCCAACAGTGTCCTACTTAAAAGCACTTCCTCATAAACACTGGGGAAGGAAACCAAATAATGCTATAGAAACTTATCTGTACTATCACTGCTGCAGAAGTCATCCCTCGTGTTTTACTGCCTGAAACTGCTGAGAATTTGGGGGCTTTTTCCAAAGTTAGCCTGTTTAATCTACTCTTCCTGAAATGTTTTGTGATTCAGGCTAATATCCACCCTATTCACATTTAAAACCACAGGCAAAGTATTTTTAACACGACTGCTGACAAAGCTGCTTTAGTACGTGTAGTGTGAGATACACGGTGTGGTTCTGGACAAGCGCAGCGTGATAGATGGCTGCTCGGCAGCCTTACCAGCCGTCCTGATCTGTATGCAATGGTTCTGCCCTCGTGCTGAAACTCCTGCATTATGCCAGGGATTATGATTGTTCTGAGACTCCTGATCCCTGGGAGAGGCATGCAGGAAAACATCTGAAAGCTCTACAGTGAGGCAAAGTTGCAAAGGAACAGCTGGAGGGACCAGGCATCAACAACCAAACAGGGGAACGACGGTCCCTTAGGCCTTACACGGATAATTGAATGACATCCGCTGTCCCCACAGTTCCTGCCATTCTCTCTCCCTTGTCTATTACCATGCCAGTGAAAATAATAGCCATCTCTTTAACAAGAGATGCATACTTGACTGTTACAATGTTTCCTAAATCACTCTGCCTTCAATGTTTGTCTACTGCATCCTTGAATACATACTGGATACTTAAAAATCCTATTAGCTGCCATAAACTGTTGCAAAGAAACCTTGTTTTTCTTTTTTTCCTGCCTACACTTTCAAAGCTTAAAAAAAAAAATAATAAAAAAAAAAAGTGGTCTATATCACTGTCCCATATATGAATTTCCTTAAATTTTAAAGGCAGTTTACAACCTACTATTCTGCATTTTATATTCATTAATAATGAATTTCCCTGTGACGCTTCTTTATTGCTTTCTTAATGAAAGAAATTTAGCCAGTTGCTTTTCTAATTGTGACTTGATTATATCCCAGTTTTTACAATAGACTTTCCTAAGCTGAAATTAAATGCAATTATCTCTCTTCGGGGCCACATACCCTGAAAATGTGCATCTAGCAAGTAAAGCAGGAGTGCTGCTTGTACATTCGCACAAGAAGGTAAAAGCAGCCCAGCAGAGAAATTATGATTTGGAGAGCCTGTGTTTATTAGGTCTGAATGCTGTAGAAATTAACCAGGCGTACTGGCAAAGAATATTTTTTTCAATCACAAAGTAAGTCAGTGAAAATCATCTATTTTCAAGGCAGTTTGCTGGGGAAAATGCACACAGAGTTCATTTAATTGCCAGAAAAGTCTCAAATTCAGATGTTCAGAAAGAATAGCTAGGGCTAGCTTCAAAGAGAATACAGATAGTTGCACAGATATACATACATTCTGCCCAAAATGCTCTGCTAGAAAAATATTAAAATTGCAAAGCAGAGTTTCTCAAAACTTAGGCAATGATAGAAGTAAGGTTTTTTCTGTGGAATCTTGTGTATACATTGATCATAACTGCTTCATGTTATTTAAAGGATTTTCCTGTCAGACTCCACCTTATGAGGGGGAGAGATTCCGCTCTGTAGCACAGTGCTCTCTATCACATCAAAAATAAAAAATAAAAATAATAATAAAAAAAGATTACCAAGGAGATGCAGGAGGTTGCTATCTCCTGTATGGATCACCAAGCAGATAGGGGCTAGAAACTTACACTTGGTAGTGTGACAGCGATTTGTTATACGTGAAAGAGATACATCCAGAGATGTGAGCAAAGAACTGCTCAGCTTCTGAAGAGAAGCACTCTTGAGCTATCCTCAGCTCCTCTTCTCCTTACCCGCCTCCCCTGCTCCTTCCGTCTCTTCCTTTCCAGCTTCTGCCATCATCGTCTTCTTTCTTTTCTTATCTTTTCCTCACCCTTCCTACCTTCCCCGTGTCCATTCAATTAAATCTACATTTCTTCTAAATCTACATTACTAATCTACATAATCTACAAATCTACATTACTTAGAGCCAGTCCTAACAGGAGAGCTCAGTTTCAGAGCGTGGAGCTGCGGCACTTCTGAAAAAGCAGGTGTGACAACTAACACAGGAATATCCCCCTAAATGTGGAAGTAGCTGGCTAGGAACATGCCCAGACTCTTAGGGTGGGAGGGACATGGCCATAGATTGGGAAGCCACTAGGATCAGACAGAAGCAAGAGCATCTTCAGAAAACAGAACAGGGTCATTCTAACAAGTCATGCTTAATGAAGCTCATGCTAGCTAATTTCTGAAATAGCTATTTCAGACACTTATAGCTTGAAGAAATTTTCATAAAATCAAAAAGTCAGATTCTTTTTGCCCTGCCAAATGTTGAGTTCTTGTTCCATAGCACAGAGAGCAACCTGATGAAATGCATTTAAGAAATATTTTTAAAAGTGCAAAATAATATTAAACTTGCTCTCTGAAAACTTCCAAACTATTTTTGCTGAAGCTACCCTAAATAAAGAAATAGGCAAATCAGCCCAGAGCAAACCTGTAACATGGAATTATGGACATAAATGGTTGAAGTTCAGCAATATTTTAATCAATTGAAGAATCCTATTCTGGAAAGTGTTGAAAAGCTGTAATTATTAGCAGGTCTATAACTTTGCCAATAATGCTGAAGGGAAAAATGATCCATTTCTAAAACTGACAAATACAAAACTTATAAAAACTGTACCAACAGTACATAGTATAGTGTCTACCCTGCACCTTCACTAGTGGAAAATAATATCTTTTCTTAGCTAAGATACTTTTAAAAATTGATTGTAAGAATAAATATCTTTCTTCTGTTGATGGTAAATTCTAAATTACATTCTGATGATTCCCAAGCATGGACGTAAAAGTTATTGCTGAGCTTTGTATGATCACAATGGCAAAAAAGCACAAATGATAAAATATCAGTGCATTTTGTTTGGTAAATTGCATATAACATTTTCAGATAAAATTCTCATTTTGTGCTACATCAAAAAGATGCTATTTTTTTCCTGCAGATTTGCATTATAAACAAAAAAGACATTTATATTACTCAAAAATACAACCATATGCTGACTTTGATTCTTCTAAACTGCTGGCACACAATGGTTGGTAACATATATGTTATGTTGTCGATTGGCTATGGTCTCACAGTCCCGATCAATAAACTAATGAGCTGTGTCAAATTGGTCTTCTGGGCTTTTACTCTCATTAGAAACAACTCATACCCAAATTTGGAGTGAACACATAGAGGAAACAGGCAGGATGATGTTTCCTATGTGAATAGCCTAGCTATAATATTCAGCTTTACTCTCATCTCCCATCATAGCTGTTTCATAAAGGATAAAAACACTTTTCTACTACTTCAACATTGCTAAAATCCTTTGTTACTGCAGAGCAACTCTCTTTCTACCCTACAACATTTTTACACATGCTAGTCCTCCTACAATACTGCTCCTTTCCTATTTTTCTCTACTGAATCTTTCATTGCCTTCCTGAAGCTTTTTGCTTAGGTGCCAGATTCACCATTTTCATAAATGCCCTGTAAAATCTCAGGTCTATTTTGCTTTCACTGTACATTATTACTGCTATATAGTATTTGTGAAATTGAAATGTGATGATCTCTAATCCTGGTGTTAAAAAAAAAAAAAAAGAAAAGAAAAAAAAGAAAGAAAGAGTACAGGAGATGATTATACACATGAAATAGTTTGGTTTGTTTTTTGGGCAGCTTTCAGTCAAGCTGAGCTGCATCCACAGCATCAGACTAATATCAACAAAAGCTAAAGTTTAGGAAGTGCTCCACTAGCACTGGAGTCTAGGAAGTGCTCCACGATGGACATCAGGAGTTTTTGTCCTTATATTCAGCTATACTTTTAAAAGATACTAAATTTATAATAGTAATTCAGCAACACTAGTAGACATTAAACCTTTTATACTGTCATAACGAAAAGAGATATACGTTGTACCGCTGCAAATTACATGAAACTTAGAGTATGGTAAGGTAATTAGTACTTTAATTACTAAATATTTTCTTTTAAGGAAAGCAGGATTTTTTTGCTTGCAAGTCTTCCTAGTGTTTGCTGCTTTAAAAAAATATGAAATGCTATGACTTCCAGTTTTGCAAATTATAAGTTTTTGTTGGCGAAGAGACAGTATCTTTTGCATTTTCCACACTTGTGTCATGAACTTAGTAGAAATTCCTTTTATTTTCATAGTTGATAGGTAAAACTACTGTAATCACTGCTTTTTTTCTTTTTTTTTTTTTTTTTTTTTTTTTTTTTTTTTTTTTTTTGCTTTTCAGCTGTGCTTTCCAGGTGTTATATGTAAGCCATTTATTAAACGCAGTGACATTTACTCTCCTGCAGATGTTTAGTGATTCCTTCATCAAACAGTTCACTAGCACTTTTGCCAACCAGCACTACTTCATTTCCTATCAACAAATAATAATCTTTAATCAGCTTTTAGAAATGTTTTAAACATGGGCTAACTGAAACTCCAGCTAGCTAAACCAACTGAGATTGGAAAATCTCTGAGTCACGCTCTGACAGAAGCACATTTATCATGAATTGAGGACACAGAAAAAAATCAATCAGCAGCCATTACTTCTCCAGAATCATCCCATAATTCTTGTAAAGAACAAACGAGCTCTCCTACAATTGACCCAATTGATGGGAAAGGGTTCATTGAACATTTAAGACAAAAAATATTGGAATTGACTATGAAGGCATGTAGCAGATGTAAAAGCAACAAGAACATGGAAAGAATTTGCTGAGGAAATGTTTAAACCTATGGTAAACTAACCCATGTGCATGTCAATCACCCAGTTTACTCTGCATGGGAAACAATCTTCTGGACGGGCTGTTTGGCTATGGTTTTTAGTATGTAAGTATTTTAATAAGTATTTACCAACACTTAAGACTTCTCTTTGAGCAGCTGATTAAAATGGCTGAAGAACAGCATCTTAAAGTCAAAGTAGAATGAAACTGCCAAGTATAATACAACGTTTAGGAGAATATTGACACAACAAAGAGACCCGATGATTTGTTGCACGCTTCAGCTCAGCAGGCCTATCCATTTCCCTGGTGTGGTCCAGCCTATTTCTTTCCCCGAGTTACGAAAGTCAGCGACTTGCAGAAGACAGCCAGGTGGGATTCAGCTGTGAAGGTCTGTGCCATCCTTCTCTCTGAGGCTGGAAAGCCTGGGGCTTGGTGCCCCTTCAGAAGCTGCACTGTCAACCTTCAGAAGAGCAAATGCAGCCATCTGGGATGGAACTTGCTGGGTAGCTATTTCTCAGCTTTTCCTACCTCAAGCCTTTTGAAGCTGATATTTCACCTTTTCTACTGTTTCATTTCCTTTTACTTTTAACATTTTCCTTTAACTCCTGGAATTCAGAGAACTCAAGATCAAGCAGATAATCAGACAAGCAGATGATATATACAAGGAATAGTGCATGACTCCATCAGCCTTCATATTTAGTGATGGATATCAGGCACCTCCTCAAACAGAATGTTTGATCCCTGTAAAGCAAACTCATAGCTTATGGAATATATCTACTTACATTTATTTAGCCAAATAAAACTCATCTGTCAGTGACTATAATATTAAAAACTTCAAAATTATCAGGTTTACTGTACTAATTTTAGAACAGTATTCAAATCAGGTCTAAAACTTATACTCTTTTTCTTTTTTCATTTTAACCATAAAAGTATCAAGATGCATTGTAATGCATTGTATTGTCTGTAGAGTAATGTGCAGGAATCCTACATTTTCTAACTTATATTAAACACTGGAACCAACTGATATTTCAGTTAATATAGCAAAAATTACTAAGTGCTGTAATTGGACATACCAATGCCAGTATTTTGCATTGTATTTTTGATTTATCAGCAGAATCATAGCATCAAATTATGTTATGATGCTAAATGCTTGGTCACTAAAATATATTCAATGTAGTAAAATGAATATAGTACTACTCTTTGGAGTGTCATGTATTTTTAGAATAAATGAATGAAAATATGGCAAAACCATGGAGATTGTTAAATATCTAGTATCTTAAAAATTTCTTAAAGAATGTGATATTCTCACACTGATATAAGTGGTAATTTGTCCCATAAATATAGTAGGAATAAGACCAGTCTCCATTCCTATGCTCAGTAAGTCTGTAATCCAATGTACTACCCAATGTATTAGTCAAGCCACACTTCTATCCCTTCTGCATGTGTCCTTTATTAATGAGCAAAACATCTCCCTTACAAGCTGTTAAAAAACAATAATGGACAAGCCATTGATGCAGCAGAGCTGTATTGTAACAAAAATAATCAATACTTGAATTTTCCTCAAGAAGAAATTCAGTCTATATAGTTATTTTCTTCAGGAAGCATTTTGGACAACAGGCATTCTTGTTGCTTCAGACCAACAGCAGGGTGTCTGAAGCATACTGTTAACACCCTTTTGAGTAGATATGACTACAGTTTCAATCTACTGAAATTCCTGCTGTGTTGCTTTGTATTTAATCACAATCTTTATTGGCATTTATTCATTGTAACTGTACTTTATTCCCTTATTCACTTAAATGTTTATACAAAATTGAATATATAAAACTGTGGCAACATCTTTTATGAGCAATAAATAAAAACTAAGCCTGCATGCATTGCATGTGCATATTCAACAGATGCCCTGTTATTGTTTGATGGATGTCTGTGCCAGAAAAGATAGAAGCATACTCTGTTTTGTTTAGAAATAATTGGTCCTTAAAAGATTTGCAGTTTTCTATTCATCAGATACACACACGCACACACACATGCACGTATATGCATACACCCACTTCACAGTAAACATACCATTTGTACTTGCCACAGTTAGAATTTCAGTTTATGCAGGCATATGTAAGCACAAGGGGCCAGAGGCTCTCTTGATAAAATTCACTGCTGCCAGTCATAGCAACAAAGTAGTGTCAACATGCACTGAATGAAAGTATGTCCAGTGTTTCTTGTATTAAAAAAAAGAAAAAAGAAAGAATATGTTCTTCCTTTCTTTTCTTGAATCTTTTTTATGCAATCCAGGGTATTAGTTTCCATTTTCTGCCATGGAGTAGAAACAGGCAAGAGTTCAAGTCTACACTCATTATTATTCAGTTGTACTAAATTCTTCAGTAAAATTCCCAGGATTGATGCCAGCAAGATGGAAATAAGCCACTAATTTCTACTATATGGGCCAGACTCTAGTTTCCTATATGTGTGTTCTCAAGGAATTGGGGGTCACAGGGATACTCTCTCATTTTGAACATATGTGTATGTAAAGCAGTCAGAACGATATTTGGTTCCAAGTGAAAGGGACTCAGGGTACAGCTGGCATCACGAAGTACCCCCCAAAAGGCATGACTGGTTGCACCAGGAGCAGGATGCCTTTTGTCCCGGCTAATTGCCAGCTGTTGTTTCAAACTGGCCGCTGGAGAGACAGCATGTTATACCTCCAGTAATGAGACCTACAAGTCATTTCTCTGCGTGCATCTCCAGAGCCTCTATCCTCTTGCCTCTGTCCTCTGGAAGGATGTAGCTGGGAATTGCTTCTGATGCAAAGCCTCTCTGCACCTGCACTGCTCCAGCCCCTCATCAGAATAGTGATGAGAGGTTTATCTCAGATTTTTAATGCTGAGTTTAAAGCAGGATTGACACAAAAAAAAGAATCAAGATTTAGGAGCAAGAATTTTGGTCAAATGGCTGTTTCTTCAGCCATCTAATTTTAAAAGTGTTTCATAGGATCATTTTAAGACCCGCCTTTCTGTCAGCCAAATCCCTATGGCACTTTATTACCTAATTTTTTACAGTAATAAATGGTTCTGTCTTTGCTTTGGGTCTAAACTTAAGTGGGACACACAAGTACCTTTATTCTACCTTTTTCGTGGGATTCTGATCCAGGGCATATGCTGTGATCATATAGCATAAACCCATAGGGAGAGGTAGCTATAGGCACTTGACAGTCAGCACATTCACTTTGCATTGACCATGGGCCAGAGACGGTATGCGTGAATTAGTATACTGTAAATTTGAGCATTTTCTTGGAATAAATATTTAAAGGATTTGTACAAATAAGAGTGGCACAATCATCAGAGACTAATAGTGGTATGTCACACCATACCCCAAAGTTTGATGGCAAAGGCATTCTTCTGAGAGTGGTGTGACAAGTGGAAAGTGAACATCAGCTTTCCACCTGCCCTGTGAGGATTTTAAACAATGGACTATGATTTACAGAAAGGGACTGATATGTCAGAACTTAAGCACTTAGACTCAGAAAAGAGCTCATGCCAGCAAATTTTGGGTGGACATAGTGCTATCCAGCTTGGATTTAGGCGTCTGTATTGCACAGAAAAGGATGCTTTAAAACAAGTTCTTCAGTTCAGCATCTCCTCCTAATTGCCTTAACAGTTCCTTACATTGTATTTTGTGAATTCTATTCTTCCCAGCCATTAAAGTGCTTCTCTAATCATAGTGTGGAAAATATACTTATCTAACTTGTGGCTGGGGATGCTGCTAAGTAGAATTGAAAAGGTAGTTTGGCTCATTGCTTCAAGGAGCCAAAATTCCCAGTGTGAGTCTGGACCTCTGAGATTACCATCAAGTGAAAAGAGAAAAAGAAATCCTTCTTTAAAATAGCATTTCATGCAGTAATTTCAGACAGATGGAACTAATTCTTAGCACTATAAATTTCTCAAAGTAATAGTGATAAGGACTTAAGTGCCAACTAAAGGAGCAAGCAACTGACTCATATTTTAGAGCCACTAGGGACCACTAAACTCATCTAGTCTGACCTGCTGCCTAGAGCAGGCCAAACAATTTCATCTAACAATTTCTGTAAAGAACAGAAATATTCTCCCCTACTGTGCAAGCTAGCATTACTCAGTCCTTTAACTTGTAGCTGAGCAAGAGTGTAGCCCTTAAGAAGACATCCAATTTTTGATTTAAATACTTCAAGCATGAATAAGCCCTCCTCAGAATAAGTAGTAAAAGGAAAATGAAGTCTCCACATTGTTTTTCACTAGAAAGGAAAGAAGTAAAGACAGTATTTTCCAATTTACAAAACTGCTACCTCCATGTGAGGTGTACAAGTTGTATGAGTCCAGTGTCAGCCAAAGATGTGCTTGCTTATTTCATTTATTCTATACATCATTTGGGGTTTTAAGTAGGGTAATTCTGGAGACTGGAAGGATTTTTCTAGTGATCCTAGTCAATATAGCTTTCAACATGTTCCAAAACCAATGCAACTAATAGAAATCTTTCACTGCCTTGAACATGCTTTGGGCCAACCTTATGTCTAAAACATACTCTAAAATATTGACCCATGCAGTAGGCCATAAGCTACGTTTGTTATGACTAACTACACTTACCAATAGCTAAGTGTTAAGTCTAAGTGACTTCTTAAGACTCAGTTTATATCCAACAAAGAATAAAGGGCAAAACTTTAGCCTTAGTACATAATAGCTAAGTTTGCAAAAGTAAAAGCTTTCTTCTACTGCCATTTATACTGAAAGAAACAGGTAAAGAAAAGAAAATCCTAAGATAATCAAAATGGACCAAACTATATTTTTATCATTTTCCGCATATATATGTGTAATACACATATATGTGTAATATGTATGTAATATATATGTAATATATGTAATAGCTGAATATGAAGTAGTAATGGAGTGCATTTTATATTAGCACTTTACTATTCAGTGTTTCTCAGAAGGTGCGGTGGACAGATTTTTTTGTGAAAGAGACAGTACTGAGACAGTTTCAGAGGAGAATTTGGTCTATTGAATTGGTGTGACATGAGGTTACATGACCAAAATGATCAAAAATAGCTGTTAGAGAAAACTGTTGAGGTCATTTGACTTGCTCCCAGAATTCATTCCAACAATAGACTGGGAATAAATGGAGTATCCAAAGGTTAGAGATATGCTAACAAAAAACCTAACAGTTTTCAAGAAACTGTTGACTTTTTTGCATAAACTTCAGGCTCAATTCTCAACGACTGCACCCCTGTCCAACCTACCTTATCAATGGCTGGGGTAGGGTAGAGGGCAACTTCTATATAATGACTCTTTTATATCCCTCTAGTTTTAATCCAGCATGAATAACTCAATATGAAAGGAGAAATAATTGGTATTAGACATGAGGCCGCTTGTCACTGATTACCTCCTCTGTGGAATGGTTTAGGAACTAAATTACAAATGTTTGAATCTCAAAATCATCTCTAGTCTCACGAATCAGCAAAAATACTACCCTCCCTCACCTCCATCCATGGCTCTTGATGTGTTATAATCGGTAATGGGACCTCATAACCTCTAAGGGAATATATTTATGGTAATTTCAAATCAAGCAAACAAATCGTTTGCTTGGCTATACCCCAGATTGGGAACCATGCAATAAGCCATTAGGAAATGCCAAGGAAAGAGCATCAAACCTTAGATGAGCCTGAAGTAATATAACCCAGATGATTTTTGTACCAGAAATGCCTGCTCATTATTTAGCCCGTTAGTGGAATAGAGCAGACCTAAGCAGAACAATGTCCTTCTGACTAAGGTGGATCTTCCTTTAGTGCATCATTGTTCTGTGGTAAAATGATGGACTTCTACCTGAGTAAAGGGATTTGATTGTTAACTGAATACCATATAATGAGCAGAAGTATCCAAAGAGACCTCACAAAGAACAGATAATGCTAGATGAATGTAGATTAGCAGCCTTCTTTGACACAAACACCAGTCTGCATTTTCTAAAATGTGCCAGAAAGCATTCTTTTGCTATCATCAGCTAAGAATCTAGGCTATTTTCATTAGTGCTTCACTTGTAGTATGAATATTTTTTATTAAAATATGTTAAATTGAGAAAATAAGATCTTTCAATCCTCAAAAAAAACAAGAAATTCCAAGGAGATGCCTCTTTCTCCTCATAAGAACACATATAAGAGACATGCACTGAATAATTATCTTGGATTTCTAAATCCTCTATACCTAAAGTTTTGCAACACATTCCTTAGGACTTAAAATAGCTACTTGATAATAAATGTCTATTTTAAATACTGCTTTAACACTACGATGTAAGCCAAAGTATTATTTTTCAGTTGCAGGCCTTAACTTCTGAGATAGCTTTCTGTTATTGGTATGACAAATGTTAAAAGCAAGTATTTTTTTTTAACATTTCTGTATGGTTTTTGCAATATCTGTTCATTACTCAAGAGCAGCATATGTTACATGAATTGTATGCTGTTACAGTGTAACATAGTTTGCAGTCAATGCCATCAGCTATAAAGTGTTTGATCCTAGCTCAATGCTTTGCTAGGGACTGTACAATCCTCAGGGGTTTTGCAGGCTTGCAAGATTTGAAATACATAGACATTTTACAGAGTGCTTTGCGGTGCCTGCTGAGAGGTTTCCCACAGGTTGCATCAATTCACCGCACTAATCAACTGATGGCAATAAACAAGAGTCACTTAATTACTATTAAAGACCAATTTCTGCCTGTGGATATAGATAGGCAACTCCCAATGACTTCAACAGACGGTACTGTTGTGAATCTGGGCTTAGAATCTAATTCCATGACATTTTAAAACCACGATGCATTTTCATTTTATTGTCTTGCTTAATGGTTTGGCTGGAAGTCCAAAGACCTGGATCTTATCCTTAAGCATCATTGACTTTTTCTAGCTGCAGCAAAACTGCTTTGTCAAAGTGCCCCACCAGCATCTTCATGGCCATGTCTCCTGACTGCAGACATTTTCTGGTATTGGAATACCCTCAGCATGCCAGAAATGAACACCAAAATGGAAAACTTCTGCTCCACTGCACATGGAGCTTGGACAACACTACACCCAGAAACACTGATGCTGCAAATCACATTCTGCAAGGTAGAGGCAAAATGTTGGTGCCCCACATCTCTTGCACAGTTCTTGCGCAGTTTCCCTCCTCACAGTGACAGCAGAGGTTCAGGCCACAGTGTTATTATGGACCACATGCAAACTTGGAGCCAGATGAACTGACACAGCTAACACTCCACATAGCAAGCTGCCTAGTACAAAATCCTGTCTTAGCTTCATTGTCCAACATCGATTTATAGCAGGCCTTGGGCCATCATTAGCCAACTGAGTCATTTTTTATGTAACTAATTTAGAATTTAGACTCTAAATAATAACTAAGAAGAAGAAATAGGAGTAGAAGAAGGAGAACAACAACAAGAGGAAAAAGAATAGGAAGAAGAAGAAGAATTGTCTAGTTGATAGGATACTAATTCTATCCTGTAACCTCGAGAGTAGGAATTTTTATTCTTGAATATTCATTGGAAATTTTTCAACATTAAAAATGAAACAGTTGGAAAACTCATTATTCCTTTAGGGTTTCAAGTCATTTTTGATTTGATGAATGATGCTTCCCAAAGAACTCTGAAGCTGTTGTATAAAGGAGCAGAAATCCAGTGTTTTGCTCCATACTGCTGGTAATAACATGACTGTAACTTGATTTCCAAAGCTTAGATTCATATCCTCTAGCTTTAAGTTCTCAGGTGAGGTAACTAGTATAACTCTGTAGCCCAGTAAATGCAGTAATGATTATGGAAAAGGCTACAGGCTTTTTAGTAATTGCAAGGACTGGGGCTAGCCAGACTGTTCTTTATTTCATCAAATTTTGTTTTAGCTTTCTTGACTGACTGCAATGGGCAGGTGGCCATTACCTAATTTGTTTTAGTCTTGCTTAGGTTTGTATGATGTTGTACTGCAATACCTATTGCTATCATAAAGTTGATATATTTCTTGTAATAAATCCTGGTAACAGATAGCTTTTCTAGTAGTTAATCTATGTACAATGAACTACCTATGACCTTAGAATAATACTGTGGTGTGCTAAAACACAAGTGTGGGATGCTAGCAAGATCTTGAGAGTATGGGCCCAAGTCCAGACACTTCAGGACTATGCACAAATTTACCTTTGTAAAGAAATAACCGAATTGTAAAGGAATGCATCACCTGGAGCTAGATGAAACTGATTTTAGGAGTCACCTAGAGAACAAAGAAACAAATATGTGACATAAGTAATGCACACCATATAAAGTAAATTCAGAAGTCATGTATAACTGCAGATCAAACAAGAAAGAGCTAGGTGTAGACTGTGCTGGAAAACAGAAATAGCCCCAAATAGACCCTTGGGTGAGAAGGAAGAAAGCATCAACATCAGTGTCACACTCCTCCTGGTTAAGGACCTGGAATGCTGACAGCTTGAGGGAACTCGACACACACACACACACACACCCTGTTCAAACCCAACTGTTTTAGGACCCAGAGGAGCGGTGGAATGCAGAATGCTTTTTTTTTTCTCTATTAAATAAGTAATTTCAAATGTGAGTGATACAACTGCATTGTAACTGGACTAATAATAATAACAACTGTTTGCTACATTTTGACTAGATGATTAATGCTATAATTAGACTAACAATAATTTCTTTGTTTGACACATGAGGTACATCACCATTGCCAATTACAAGACTCAGAGAGTGATGCTACTGCAGGATCCCTTATCTCCCTCTATAGTCAAGGGAAATAAAGAGATGTTGCCTCTTTAGAAGTACCTATCTATCATTATTGATTATGGATGAAGTCTAGAATGATTTGACTCCTATATTGAATGACTTAGTTTAGTGCTTAAATTAGCTGGAATGAATCCTCTAACTCTCACTCTAATTTACCATTGTGACTGAAAAGAGCTGAGCTTAGAATACACCCCGGAGGACTGAGCAAGAGCAGGCTTGATGTCATGAATTCCTGAATATCTAAATGGCAAGAAAAAACCTTAAGGTGTCCTTAACTCAGGCAGACTTGACCTTTTCTTTTCCAGAGAGCTGCAAAGATTATGTGGAGGTGACATGCTGGTTCTAGGTAACAATATGAATAATTCTAGACTCTAAGACATGTTCATTCACTTACTTCCAATGTGAGGTATCCTTGTTGTGCTATAAGGGAATATAGATTTTACAGATTACAGTAAGCATTTGAACCCAGAGCATAAAGACAACAGAAGGGAATGGAAGGAAGAGAGGCAGGTATGGGAGCGCCAGGAGAGACAACAGCTGACCAGGAGTACAGGAGTAAAATAAAGAATAGCATACAGTGACTGGAGAAGAAAATGGGTTAGGGTGTTGAACTGGAAGATAAGTAAGAAAAAAGAAACTTCATAAATGTTCAATACTGGTCGTGGGGTCTAATTTGTAAAATTAAGGAGTGCTCACATCTGCAAATGAAGTGGACTGGAGCTATGCTCTGGATATTCAAAGTATTTTAATAATCTGAAGCATTCTGAAAATAAGGCCACTAAAGACCACATTTTTGAACATATTTAGGCACTAAAAATTTCAAAAATCATGCTTACAGGGATTTTTTAAAGGACCTGGGAAGTTAGGTGCCCAACACTCATAAAAAGGAGTTATAATCTCCTCAGGCTAATCATCTCCTAGACTAGTTTGCCTACCTGAATTTCTGGTTTCCAAAAACCTAGCTCCATGTATCTGAAAGTTGACAGTTGAAATTAATTGATATTTTCGACAGTGTTGATCTAAATCACTGTGTGTTTCCGTTCCCCTTACTTAAAAATAGAATAATAATACTATCTTGTGTCACAGGGCTGTCAGGAAGAGACACTGAACTAATGACTTTGAAGCTTTCAGAAAAAAATGAATGAGAAAGATACTGAAAATTTTTAGCATCTGATCACGTGCAGATTTACACCACAGTTCAGTGTTTGGATAATGTAGGTAAAATACTGCTTAAGTTACAACTAGTCAGGACAATCAGGCCTGTGAACATGTAATTAAAGAAGGCATTATAGTGAATGGATGTAAGTAGGCTAATTCAACCTTGTATAAGTTAAACACTTGAACCAGTTTGGGCTATTTTCCCATTCAGCCACATTGTCTCTTTTCTTTTTGATTACAAATTGTTGTTTTTCAGCAGTTGTAGATGCCAATGTACTGCCTAGTCATGCACAAAAGATCTTGCAGAACGTTTATACATAAGTATATCTTATTTGTTTTCTGCTTGACACCTATGCCATAGAAACATATGGCCTTATGTTTTTTTAAAAAAAAAAAGATAACAAGAAGCTATAGTAAGTAACTGAAGGAATATGCATTAACATTCACTGAAAGGATTTTGAGGGAGGGTATCTGCAGTTTTCTTCTTTTTTTAAGAATGTGTGATATAAGTTTTAATATATATATATATATATATGTATGTATGTATGTATGTATATATATACAGGCACCCTAAAGACATTCTTTCAAATTCCACATTGTTATCTGAACCAAAGAGAAACTTCAATACCTTGGGAGACTCACTATTAGATCTGCTCTCCTCATTCACATTTAGTGTATTAAACACAAGGTTAAAAGGCGACTTGAACGTGGTTCGTAAGGATCTAAATAGGAGGATATTTGACATTTGGGACACTTTAATCTGACAAACAACAGCATAACAAGATTCAGTTCCTCGATAAGCTAAAGACAAAAAAGTACAAATTAGGAAGAAGATACAATTTTTTAATGAGGGTAATTAATCATTGGTGCTGCTTACTAAGAGAAGTGGCAAATTAATCATAAGTGAGTCCTTAATTCAACACTGAATGCCTTTCCAAAAGATACGATTCAGACAATAAATTTTGGTGCTAGATAGCAGAAGGGAAGAATAAGTCCTTCTTGCAGAAGAACTAGTGGGTCAGATTACCTGTCGGGTGATACGCAGGCATCCAGAGTAGGTCAGTGGAGTGAGTCTCTTCTGGACCTCGGATGGATTCATTGGTTCTTGGCAGCCTTTCGAGACTAACCAAAGACAGGCACAGCCCATCAGATGTACAGCATCCAGTCACTGAACTAAACATTCAGCAGCTAACTTTGGGGTAAATAGTTTGCCCTTTTTGTTCAGGAAAATTAATGACAAGTAATTATTATGGGTCATTTTTACAGCATCGCAAATCTGCATTGCTGCTTAATGAATACAGATGAAAACACTGTCCCAGACTTCTCTCTGATGTAAATTAGATAATAAACAGATCAGAGAAGAAGGAAAGAGCAAACAACAATTATAATGTGAAAACTTTTTTGCATTTTGGTTTGTAGAATAGCAATTCTGTTTTTTGATTTTGTTTGCAATTCTTTTTATTTGCTTTCAATGTCATTATTTCAAAGTGGAGGTTTTAGATGTTCCAGAAACTGTATTCCTCATAAAGGATAATATAGACAATAAGATTAATTTTTATAACTGTTTTTTCAGTGTTAAACAGATAAATAAATGTATAAATAAAAGTATGCCATTAATTTTGAAGGAACTGCCATCATTTGTATGCCTGTATAATTCCAGTGTAGCGTAAAAGATAGCTAGAGAGCCTTAACATAAAACAAGCCAGTTCGTATTGGACAACAACTCTGAGAAATTTCAACTCATTAAGAATAATCATAATTGAGACTGTAGCAATTGAAAGAGGGGGAAGAGAAGTTTCATGTGCTAGCTGAGCTGAAACTCTAGTGCTACAAAAAAGCACATATTTATTGTTTTTTCCCATGAATAAAATTCCAGAGAAGAATTTATAGTTTGTGTGAATCCAGACAGTAGTATCCAGACAGTGATCTATCTGTAATCAGTTATTTAGTTAGACATTTAGCAAGAATATGACAGGATCTGATCTTGCCACTTGTTATTCATATTCTGTAGTATAGATTCACTTTTATTCAAATAAAGACAAGATAACACAGTGGAAGTGGGATGGGCAGACTGTATGCCTCTTTTTCCAAATATATCAGCTAGTTTAGCAAGAGATACTACCTTTCTCCTCAGACACTACTTTTTGTATATTCTTAGACCGCTACAGCCACAACAACACTAATTACTCAAATTAGTTCTTTTTTTAATTTTAAAAGATATTTAGACTGAAATCTCAATACTGACAAATCTTGTTAAACCAATTTATAGCACTAATCAATACCATGATTCATGCTACAGATTAAAGTTGCCCTTCTGACTGTAATCTGGAGTATCAGATTAATCTTCCGGGTTTAGATTCAGTAATAGCTGCTAGGTTTTCACAAAGTGTTTTCTCAGAATGTAAATTAAACTGGACTTTGTGAATATTGACATCCAGTGTGGTTAATTGTGTTCTGAACGCACCAACAGAATTCTGTTGTGTGGGTGTACTCAAAATATATTAATTATTCTATGGATTTTATTCAAACCAATGGAAACAACTATAATTGTCCTATTTGTTCTTCAATCTTATACCCTAACCAAACAGCTGAAAGTTTTCTGAATGTACTTCCTTAGAAATTTTGGTCTGTAAGCATGCAAATGTATCTTGTGACTACTGTTTCCACAATGATTCATAAAGTATAAGACTGATATATATTTTACTTTTAAGTTTAGCCAGCATAAACAATTAGAAGTATTCTCCTTGCACTGCAAATTTGTAAAAGAAGATATGTGGATTAATTTATCATTAACTGGAATGAAAACCTTTGACTGTATACACGCTGGAGGTGGAAATTTCCAAAACCCTAAGTGACTTTTTTCACCACGTCTCCTGCAGTTGGCATGAAGGCAGCTTCTCATATCCCTGTGCTGACTACCAACTACATCTTGTCTGCATACACAAACTTTTCATGGCTGCTTCCCACTCTGTTGCATATTTTTCCAACATCAAAAGGAGTTTGAGGCTTTTCGCATCTCTGAGCTGTCTAGCCTATGTGAATACGGGATTTAGAGCTGCCTACATTATCATTATTACTAGTCATTATTTGGAGCAGTACTGATGGACCAAGACTCCATTATCCTAGATACTGCAAAATGCCAGAACGAAACATAGTATGTGACACCAAACAGCTTATGGTCCTTCCAGGCAAATGAATAAGACCAGGAACGTACAGAGGAGCTCGAAACAAAGAGACAGGTCTACAATTAATCACTAACAGTTGGAATGGATGCAAAGAAAAACACTCAGAGAGAATGCAGGATTAACTCACACATGATGAAAAGACTTTTAAAGCTTAATATGACCCTGAAAGGACACTGTAAAAAGGGTTACTATAGAGTTTAATATTTTGGTTTTCTCCATTAGTTCTATCTCATATACACAGAACCATGTTCCAAATAGAAACCACGTTCATTATAATTATAAGCTCTGCACAGCCAGGCTGGGCTCTCACATCAAAGGGGAGTATTTCTATTTCCCTCAGTGCTAGCAGTAAAAGCTGCCAGACAAGTTGGGTCCTCAGATATCTCCTTCCAGTAATGCACTCAATAATATTTCTGATATTCTGCTATCTGTATCAATCTGAAATTAAGCTCTGCCCACATCAAGAACTTCTACCTGCATAGTTTTGTGAGCCACTGACACAAAATTGTGTTCAAGAAGTTCCTACTACAAACACACTTGCATTAAAAAAAAAAAAAAAAAAAAAAAAAGAGAGAGAGAGAGAGAGAGAGATCTTTTAGCTGTTTAGCTTGTTTTAGCCAGAGGTAATTAGTCAAAGTATGCACCATATAGCTTTCAGAATATGAGCCGTATCCTTACAAGGAATGAATTGCTGCTATAGTACCCTATTACAGGAATATCTCTAAATCATTCCTACTGAAGACATAGCCCTTAGTAGACAATTCTGTTGATGATAGACAAAAAAAGACTAGAGTCTGCAGCTTAGTTTTATTGACTCTATAGTACTAGCCAATGCTCAAAAAGGGTGCATTCTTTATTTCCAAAATCATCAGATTTGATACTGAAATATTAAAGAAACAGATCTGTTGACATGTTTATGCTCCTTTTTTTCTGCATTAAGCTTCAATTTAGTACACCACTGCTGGAATAGATATGAAGTATCAACAATATAATACAGTACACAAGATAGGAGTCAAGGCAGGAGAAATCCATAATTAGATTTTTCTCAGTACATCCATCTTCATTTATCCAAGAGACCAAAGTCATTATTATTTACTCAAGAATCTCCTTGGAGAGCAGAACTGTAAAGATTTACTGCATATTATGAGAATCTGTAAGTATATTAAAGTTCTCCAGTTCAATTATTTGTCCCTTTTACATTTTATGAAAATAGGAAGAAAGTTATACCAACGTCTGCATGTTTGGTTTCTGATGATATCTAACCTCTCCTAAATTGTTTCTCTAATGGAAAAGTGGTATTCCATTTCTCCTCCTATACTTTCTCGCTTTTATCAGCAGCTCATATAAACTTAACAGTAAAGTTCTTCATTTAATTAGAGAAGCTGCACACTTCACAGCTGTCCTTTCAGTTCAGTGGAACCTGAGGCCTGGACTCAGCACAGTATGCGTCTCTTATACATGCTGATGTAAAATCACCCCGGACAGCTTCAGGTTCATCAGTCAAGTCCTTGCAGTATCCTGGCTTGCAAAAGCAAAACACTTTTCAGGATCAATCCTATAAACTGTAGTGCAAAAGCATTTATTTTTAAAGCCGATTGTCTTGCGTAGTATGAAATTGCTATTTGGCAATAAAAATGGCACCACGCACACACACACATGCACAAAAAGGCTGATTTCATTTACTATAGATTACATAATCTTTATTTTACCTTGATAAAACATATTGAGCAAATAAAATGTTCTGTGAATAAACCAAAGCTTTAATAAGGCATACTAGCTTAATTCCAACACAGAAGGTATTTTTAAAAGTAGTGTGTGGGGATGGTCTTTCAAATAGAGGCATTAGAAGATGCTTCAAATATGTCTAAGAATGGAAACTTAACCTCTCAGATATCAAACATGTTGAACTTACCGTGAAAACATAAAAACTAAGAATACGCAGTTCTTTCTCAGATTCAGACATCAGCAATATTTTATCTTATTCACACCCTGATCCTGTGTTGGAGCCTCACTGCACAAACGTGGTTCCTGTCCGGATCTAGCATCCTATTCCCCATCCCACAGCCATGAAAACTGCAATGGGCCACTGCACTCTTCAAGGTCATTAAGGCTCATTGCACAGCAACAGGTACCGGCGTTAGTCAAGGCAGTTGCAGGATGAGGGCCAAGTTTAAGGCAAGCCATAACTAATGAACGTCACAAACAGTATGCCAAAGGATGATAGATTTTTAAATGATGCAGTTAACCCCCAGGCCAACAATCAATTATAAATAGGAAAATGTGCATAGGACTCCCATGGACTTTGGGCTCTCTGAAATGAATGCAAATGAAAAAAGTGGCCCTGTTCCTGCAAACATTGGTATGTCTATATAACTCACATGAGGGCAACAATTTACATTTTAGTACTGTATGCAGATTTTTACTAAGTGCTTACATTTTTGCTGAACTACATTCTTAGTTTAAAACTTATCTGACATAAATGTCCAAATCATGGGGGTTTTTTTACCTTTAAAATCCTACTTAAAACAATCAATCTGTATCTATGCTTCTTTATTTTTAAAACTTCTAGCAATGTCCATGTGTTTTCCACTATATGAATGAGACCTTTTATCAAACTGTGTTCTCTGAAAACATTTTGGAGTCCTCAAAAAAAGAAATACAGCTATTTCCAGCCTAAGGTAGAAAGCTCAGCAGCCATTTTTTGCAAAGGCAATTTATGTAGCAATAGTATAATCACAAAAGGCTAAATTTTCTCTCCAATGGAAAAAAAAAATGTTTATTTCTCTCATATAAGGGATTTGTAAAAGAGATGCTGCCTCGTATTCCAAGAACCCAGTTCACAGCAACGATAATGAAAAGTAAGGGTTAATGGTTGTGTTCTTCATAAATGAAATGCTGGTTTAATATGAAAAACAGTTTCTGAGAGCAACTCTTCTGTAAATCCTTGTTTAGAAAATAACAGTAATATGTAAAGCACATATATACACAGAATGCACAAGAATCTACAAGAGTTCAAATAGAGCCTTGGAATTTCCTGAATAACCGACAAATTTCTGAAAAATACTCTTGGTGAAGGAAAACTTTTCTATATATGTGCTTGCTTTGACTCAGACTAAATTTGTGGTCAGTTAGGAAAGGGCTAAAGTCATTCACCTGAGAACACGCAGTACCCTGGTGGTTCATTCCCTATTCTGAACCTCAGAGACAGAGATCTTGACCCTCAGTCTCCCCTTTCTGAGCAAAGCACTCTAGCCACCAGGCTAGTATTTCAGGGCTCTCAATTGCCCATATTGGAGCCATTCATCAGTAAGCAGCCACTGAACTACAGAACTAACAGTCACTGAGCAAGAGAGAGAGGCAAAATGTTAACTCACTATAATCCAATGTCTGTGACACTCACTTTAGATAAGTTCTTGCTCAAAAATATAATTATCTATACAGAGCTCCAAGAAGAGTGAGAAGCTTTCTCTTTTCCCCCTGGTTTGCCTTCCCTTCCCTGACTACTCGCATCTGTCTGTTTATAGCATTAACAGCCTTTCTGGAGAAAGTGGGAGAGTGAGAGGCCTTGGTCTAAATCAGCCTAATGAAGGTCATGGGGGGACCAGTAGAGGGGAAAGAAGTGAAACCTGCAAATCAAAGCAAATAGAAGTCAGGGCCTGAGACAAGAAGAGAGAAAAACAGTGATTTGCTGAGAATTTCCCTGTGAATAGCTACGGTTTGGAATGAAAGGTCAAGTTCAGTTCCCAGTGACTTTACAGATGTCCAAATTTGGACCTAATTATTTTGCAACGTTCCTTCTTCCCTTCCTCCCCCCCCCTCCCCCCGCCCGCCTTTGCCTACCATATTCAGTGGTTGCACTACATGGTTGAACCTATGGATACAGGAGGACATACTCTAAGCAGGGGCTGTAACCTGCTTTCCAAATCCCATTTTTTGCCTTTAGCTGTAAGGAAGCAGAAGCAGGTCCCTCACTTTCTGTCTCTATGAAAAAGAGGCACATCTTAATAATTGTTTCTTATTTTTTCTGCCCTTCCTACCTCCTCCCTCCCCCCCCCCCCCCACCTCCCCGGGAGTTTTTACTAGCTTTGAAGAATAGTGGCACTCAGAAATACCTCCATGCCAAGAGTGAGCTCAGAGTGGTTTGAATCAATTCCCACCATGGTTATAGAAATATTCCTATTGTCTTCAGTGAACTTTGGGTCAGGCCTCTCTTTGGAATAAACCTGTTAGAAGACAGACCAATTCTTCAAGCGACTGGTGCCTTTACAGCAAATCAGCAGTTTGAAATGTGGAGCTATGTGGAAATCTACCCAATCTCTCTCTTCCCTGGCTTCACAAGTGGGAGCTACTGATACCTGCACAGCTCTTGGTACAAGGCAGTGCAGAAGAGCATAGTAAGTTAATAAACCATAAGCAATTCAGAAACATCTAGGACAGAGACTCTGGCACTGGAGAATCATATGTCTGTGCTGAGCATCTAGTAAATTGTTTACTTGCAGGACTGATGAGAGGCGTGCAGATGAACCTCTGAAACAACTACTTGGCAGGTAAGGATACTAATGCACTCTAATAAATATTGCTGGGTTTTCATCACCACTGTATCTTTTCCCCAAATGTGCTTGCAGCAGTTTATCAACATTATATAATGTGGGGAGAGTTCAGAGCAAGGATAAAGAGTTGATAGCCAGCTTTTGGTGTGCTTGTTTATTTGACACACTTGATTTATAGTTCTCTTGTTTACACAATGCACTTTGAGTTGCTGTTTCTTTTATTTTTAATGTTAAAATAATTACTCTTCACCCAAAATAAACATTTGGAAAGCCCTTCAGGGCTTTCAGGGATAGGCTTGAAAGACTGCTTTTAAGAGCTATTCCGGCATACGGCTCATTTCTCATGCAGTCAATAATTATTATACGCTATATGTTTTGCTGTTGTTTACCACCTTTTTATTTATTTTTTTTTTCCTGCCACAACACGGTTTTATGTTTTCCTACCGGGTGGAAAAAAACAGAATGAAGAAAGGAAGAGAGGGGCGAGCGCGATGAGCGATGCCCCCTTTTCCCCTCGGGGCAGCGGAGGGGGGCGGGTGAAGAGGGGGGTCGGCGACCCCCCGCCCTTCAGAGGAGCCGAGTGCCCTTCCCGGCGGGGCCGGGGCCGGGAGCCGCGCGGGGCGGCAGCGCGCCCGCGCCCGCCGGCGCAGCCTGCGCGCCCGCCCGCGGGGGGCGCCGGGGACACCGCGCGGCGGCCGGGGGAGGGAGGACGGCGATCCCGGGCTGGAGTGGGGGGGAGGACGAGAGAACCGCGGCTGGGCGGCCGCGGGCGGGGATGGATGGAGGGACGAGGGATGGAGGGACGAGGGATGAGCGACGGAGAGGTGAAGGCTGTAGGGACGAGGGATGGCGAGATGAGCGGTGGAGGGACGCGGGACGGAGGGGTGAAGGGCAGAGGGATGAGGGATGCGGGGGCGAGGGACGGAGGGACGGAGGAGCGAGCGCCCGCGTTCCCCGGCGGCTCCCCCACCCCTGCGCGCCGCCGCGCCGCTCCCCGCCCCCCCCCCCCCCCGCGCGTGCCCGCGCCCGGGGCTGGCTCTCGCTCGCATCCTCCGGCGGCGGCGGCGGCGGCGGCAGCGCCGGGGATGGGCAGCGAGAGCGCGCCCAGGAGCAGCCCGGGCTCCGCCGCTCCCCCCTGCTCCCGCGCCCGCTGCTGCTCCTGCCCCGCCGCCCCCCGCGCCCCGGGGGCAGCGCCGCCGCGCTCCCCGCAGCCCCCGCCTCGGACGGGTGAGTCACCGGGCCCCACCGTCCCCTCTCCTCCCCCCCACCCCCCAACCACCACTTCCACCTCCTCCGTCCTCCCCGCCCCAAAATAGCACCTGCCGTGCCCGCCCCCCGCCTCCCCTCCCGGAGCGGCCCGCGGGGGAGGCCCCGGCCCCGGCCGCGGAGGGTCCCCCGGCCCCCTACCCCCACCCGCGGCACCGCTGCCCGCTCCCACGGGGGTCTCGCCGGCAGCATGGCGCGCACACACACACGCACCGCCAGCCCCCTCCCCAAAGGGGGCCAGGAGCCTCTGCCCCCCCCCCCCCCCCCCGCCATCCTGCGCACCCTCCCCCCGCTCCTCGCCCTGCCCGGGGCGGCTCGGGGGCAGGGAGCAGCGCCTGAACTTTTGTAAGGACCTTTTCGGGGGGGGGGGTAGGGGGCACCCCGCTCCACAGCGTCGGCTGCGCCCCCCGCCCCTCCCCCCCCGGGATCGCCCCCGGGGTGCGGGGAGGGTCCCGGTGCCCGTCCCCGTCCCCTTCCTCGGGGCCGCGGCCGCCGGGCGCAGCGCAGCGCAGCGCGGCCCTTGCCGCGGGGCAGCCGCGGCTCTGCGCAGCGAGCGGGGCCGGGGCGGCGGAGGGACTTTTCCTACACCTCTTCCCCCACCCCCCTCCCCAAGTAAATACATTAAAGAGAGGCTCGGGGCGGGGGGGGGGAGAAAAGGAGTCTGTGTTTGTCTTGCTGTCGCCGCGCAGAGCGGCGAGTGCGCACCGTAGGATGCTGGGGCTGGGAAGCGTTTGCGGGTTTTGTGTGTCAGGATGCACACGGTTGGTTGTAGGTAGTGTAGTAACTCTCTGTATCCCAATAGTTCCCTGCCGAAGGGTTGTTATGGCAGCAGCGCTTCCCCCTTATTTTCTTTAGCATCGCTGGCTCAGAATAATGTTAAAAGATCTGGAAATTGCTTTTTCTTTTCTTTTTTTATTTTTAAAAGAACAATCTCTTGCCTCTTTGCCAAATAGCCAACAAGTACGAATATAAGATCCACGATAAATCTTTGCTCCCTTCTCCAGAAGCTGGTGCTGTGATAACACTTAAGACTGAAGGAGGCTGGGAGGAAACATGTCTTTTTTTTCTTCTTTTCTTCTTTTTTTTTTTCTTGTTTTCTGTTGATTTTTGTTGGAGTTTTTGGTTGATTTCGCAGGCTTTTTTCAAGTGTTTCACTTGTACTTTTTTCCTAGCATTCTGTCTCAGTTATAGAGGACTCCTTAGTTCTGGATTATGCTAGGAAAAGAGATTCTGGCAGTTCTGCATACCGTATCTTGTAGATTTATAGATATAGATTTAGAATTTCTGCACAATTTACTTGATGGTAAATTTTCTTTTTGCAATGCAGAAGAGAATTTATAGGAGTCACCAGCAAGGTTTCATCACATCTTAACTGTTGTAGGTGAAGAAGCTGGTGGAGAACTTAAACAATAATGTTTAAACGCTGTAATGGAAGTAAGGTCCTCTATCACTAATAATGGTTACTCCAGTATCTCAGCTTGTTCACATTCAGAACACAAAGAGTTAAAAAGGAAATTCTGATTTCAGTTTAGCCAGTAGTATTTTCTGGAAATAGTGTTTAAACTATAAACCTTTGATTAGGATGGGCTATCTAGAGGTCTGTATTATCTGTCAGTTTTTACTCTGCACTTGTATAGGTGCCTTTCTTTGACTTTGACTGAGTCTGCCTGAGTAGACGTTGAGCAGTAAACGATAAGAACACCAGGATTTGGTCCTTAAAGCACTTGCATTTTTTACCTCTGGAAGGATATTTACAGGCTGATACTGATACTGCCAAATGAAATATTACTCAAGTGTGATACCTTTTTTCAAATAGTACATTTTGAAATGTTTGCTTATCAGCAGAAAAGAGACACAAGTGTGTAACGTTGTGCTTATGAATGAAAAAAATGCTGTGCCCATATGATTCAGGTGTTGAAACAGACTAGATTTAAGTTAAATAGATGAACTAAAATAATGTAAATGACCCATAAACAGCTTTCATTGTTTGTAATGAAAATAGAACGATCTTGTTGTCCTGAAATTGGAATAAAGTGATGATGTTAGAAGAGAGGTGAGGAACACCAAGATATTCTTTTAACGACAAAGTAAACTCTTGAATAAACCTCAGAAATTTCAGAGGGAATACAAGACGTTTCTTGATATCACTGTGGTCACAATTCTGATCTCAGTTAAATCAGTAGGACATTCTCCACAGACGTTACTGTGAGCAAAACCAAAGACACATTTCTGCTGTCTTTGTGGAATGGGGATGTGGAAAGATCATTCATGTTTTCCCTTGTTACTATAGATGGAATGATTTATTTGATGTCCCATATGGAATATTCTAAGCCTTAACCATTCTGAGCTGGACTCAAGCCTACTGTTCTTACCTACCCTGACAGCTCAGCTGAAATAATTCATGTAAGAAAGAAAAATATATGTACAGTTATAGTATGTTTTATTGGACCCTACGAGGTAAATAATAGTCCTGTTTACTGGAAAAGGGGTTTGCCTTTGAATGATACTTTCACACCTGATACCACTAAAATTTCATTTTAGGTTGTAGGAATAGCAGGTTTCTTAAAATGGCATTATTTATTTTACGGTTCAGATATGAAAGGACTAGCTGAATTTAATCAGGCTGGAGAGCCGATGTTTCCAACTTTAGTGATTTAAAAATACCCTTAGTGATTTAAAAATAACCCTAAATTATAATGAAAAAAAGACAAATTTGGTCACTCTGAAAAGGGTTACAGCTGATGTTATTTGATACAAATTACAGATTTAACTTGTTTCACATTAGACCAAGGTAAAACTGAAACAAGAAAGAAAGCTGGCAGAGTTCAGTCTTTGTTGGAAATTACACAATGAATAACCTGAAAAAATATGGGAAATTTTTTACAAAAAGTTCTAACTTGAAGAGTCTGATCAAACCCTTATGGGGGTCCAACGGTGGAGTCCCATTGACTTCAGTAAGCATTAGGTCTAGACTGAATTGTAGAAGAAAGAATGGGTAAAGATAATCTAATTGGATACTACAAGAACTTTGACAGCTAGTTACTAAAAACATATCGTAAATGTATGTTTTCTCAGTTTGAAGGAAGTCCTGGCTCCACTGAAAATGAATTGGGATTTTGCCATTGATTTTGCTGGGGCCGAAATGTCATTCTGAGAATTACAGTTCAAATGACTTTTCAAATACGGTGTGTGTTATATTTAATCCAGCTTTAATTTGTGTGATACTCTACTGAAATGAGGTTACTTTTGCCGAGCTCAACTTATTAATTAGTTATTAGTGATCATTTTCCCTTTCCTTTTACATTTTTTAAATGTCAGTTTTCCAGAAATGGCAAGAAATACAAAATAGTCTTCCTGTTAGAGTGCACTCATAAACTGAATAATTCAAGAGTTGTACTGTGTCATTGTGCAATCAAAATTTTAATACGATGCTGTCAAAGTGATAAAATAAGAAAATCAAATGTGCCATCATAGAAGACAATGTATATAGCTGACATGACATCTGGATGTTTTAATTTCCCTACTTTATATTTAGTGGTTAATGAAGAGAGATTTTTCTTTTTTTCCTCAGAGGAAGTTCATAACCCGATGTATTAAATGTTGAGAAAAAAAATGTTGTGTATATTTTCTTAAAAAGAGATATGTCTCTGGTGAAGAGGAACATGAGGGAAATTAAATAATAAAGGACACTTCACTGGGAAACAAGGAAGTGAGGTAATTTGTAGCTAATAGGGAAAATTGTTTTCAGAGATGTTTTCTAGATATGTTAGCTATGGTCTTGACAAAGGATGACGACGACAGCAGCTTCTGACTGAGCACATACCTCTTCATTTAGAAAAGGGCCTGAGGATATACTCTCCCCGTGGCAAAACTTAGTATCCTAAGTGGTGTCTTTCTGCTGTTTTTCTACTAAGTTAGGTTAATGCTAACCAAAACTGCCGGATTGGCAGCAGTGGGAGCTGGGTCGATACCCACCAGCTGGAGAGCCTGGAAGGGAGGCACCCCACGAGGAGCTGCCAGCTCCTCGCAGCTTCGCGGCACAGGGCCCAGGACTCGAGAGAGGGCAGGCGTTTGCTCACCGAGACCTTCCTGGTCCGTAGGTGAGCACACCGAGGAAGCCCACCTGGAACGGGATCCCCACGGGGACCTCGCTGGTCTCGGCCGCTGCCACCCAGAGAGACGCCAGCCCCGGTGGCAGCTCTGCGGGGGGCTGCCCGGATCCTGCCGGGGGCTCCGTACTCCCGGCGCCGGCGCTTTCGGAAGCGCGGCGTGCATTTCAGGATCCCCTAAGAAATGGAGTGAAATAACCACTTCATTGCGCGCAGGGCACAAACCAGCTTTCAGATGGCAATGATTTTCCGTCACTACTGCATGTTGGCTGTGTTTGAATCAGTGAACTAGAGGTGAAAGGCTCCAAAAATGTGATTACCAGTCACCTGAGACGCTTAGTCCTTCAAGGATATCTTACTGGAAATACGTCATTGTATTTCACAAGCCAGAGCACAGCGAAATGAATTAATAATGCACAAATATTTTCTGTTTGTTTTTAAAAAAGCTTTCACACTAAATACCTTTTTATTTATTTATTTATTTTGTAAAGAGACTATTAATTACATCTTGTGAGATGTTTGGTCCTGGAATACAGATTTAATCCATAAGCAACCAGCCTCATACTTGTTTATATTTCTTTACCACGCAATGAATGCTACATTTTGGATCTGATAGTAGACAATGATTTAACTATATACAGCAATACCTAGATAAAATTAAGGCATTGCAACGCTAATGGCTTTTTTTCCACCCTTAACGTCTATCACTTGATGATAGAAAATGTCAGAAAACAAAAGAAATAAATAACAGATTAAAGTCAATTATTTGTAATAGATTTTTATGTATAATGCGTTACTTTATTTAAATTAACTCTATTACTCTTTTGAAAATAAATATGCTTAAGATTAAAACTGTAATTGTGATTACGACTACAACCTAAACCTGCTATGACCTTCATTTAAACTAAATAAAAACAGCATCTAAAAATATGTTTCCTTTTGAAACTCTAAGTAAAGCTACTGAACTAGGAGAGGTTGCCAGCTGAACAATGAAAATGAGTATTTAAGCGATAATCCAGCTGTTCGTATGTCGAGTGTTTTTTCCGCAGATGTACTCTTCCTTTTACTATATCCAGGACAGCAGCTACTGTATTTTCAAGTTAAGAAAATATTTCAGAACTGAAACTGCAGAAAACCCTTTTTTCCCCCTTTCCAATAGAAGAATAGAAGTGCGAGACTAGAAATGAGCAGCTGAGATCCGTTAGATCTAAACTTTGAAGGACCCAACGAGCAAATAGCAATCGGTTCCCTTAAAACAGTTTCTGTTGTTTAGCAAATGAATTGGCTTTTTTTTAAATATAGAATATGTTTTATAAATTTTGTTTTTGTCTAGCACCTTTGTTGTTGTTCTGTGTATCTCATCTAAAGGAACAATCTATAAATACTTTTTGCACTTTAAATGGATATCTATTTCCATCCCAAAGCATCATGATGACTTTAAAGCATTAATCATCATTCATCATTTTAGAAGGCATAGATTAAAATTTGGAACAAATTACATAGATGTACACTTTGAGATTTGCAAAAAGTAGTATTAAATTGTATAAAGCTTATATTTTGTTGTTGATTAGCATGCTTTAACATTAATAGTGAGTGGTACTTAAATATTCTTTAAGAAAATAAAAGCATAAATTCAGTCCAAGATTAATAACACTCATTTCATACATAGTGTCCTTCTTATTTACCTAAATTACAAATAAAGTTGATGGTCTTTAAACTACTTTGCTACTACTTTTTGAAAACTACTTTGATTTAAGTCTTTCCATACTTAGGATAAAGTATACGCTAAATGTCTTGTTTACTTTTTTGTGTAGCTTTCCTCATAATCCCTCCTGCAAATCTTTTACACCCATTTGGTAAACGGAGACACTGGGTAGGAGTTCAAAATATTTTTAATTATCTTCTAAATAATTAAGCAGCTTTAACTCCATGTATGTTTTAAGGCTATCTTCAGATGAGTCACCACGTTTTAGGAAGTCATGTACTCGCAGCAGTACCAAGAGTAGATTACTAACCGAGGACAGATGGATGCAGGTGGTGAGTAGACCATGCCAGGCACCACAAGGTGAACCCGGCTCATAAAGGCTTAAGAACACATCAGTTCCCTCCGCTTGTCAGGGTGACATTTCAGAGGTTTCTGATATGCTGAAGTTGTCTCCTTTCGGAAATGAAACAACGCCATTAATTTAGAAGTCCTCAGAAAACAAAATTTCTTCCCCAATTTGTTTTAGATTAACTGAAATGTTCAACTCAGGCTTAAAAAATATTGTAATATGTATCCTAACAAATTAGAAACTATTAGAATATTTATTTCTGAGGTTTTCTTTCAAATCAATACTTCAGTAAAGTTAATTCAATTTCCTGAAGCATGATCCTTGACATTTTTTTGGCAAAGCAGTGAAAATCTTGACTTAGGGGGAAAGGATTGTGGGAAATCATGAACTTTTGAAATTAAGGATTTGAAATAGGAAATATTTTGTGGTCACTATTGCTGAATATTGCATTTAAATGGAATGAGAGAACATACAATTACACTTAGAAAGTAAGCAAGGAATTATTATTGCCTGTATGGTTATGCTTGGAATAAAATTTATCAGCTAAATAACCGAAGCTATCAATCTAGGCTATACTGATTTTAAGATTTATTTTATCTGGCAATACACAATTTTCACAAGCTATTTGCTTTAGACTATTATACAGCAAGTCTAAATACCCGTAGTTTAAAGGCCAACATTTAAGCATAAAAAAAAGTAAGCTTGCTTTGATACAAATGCTAATTAGTTTCTTGCAAACTACCAGACTTAAAAAAGAGTTTTTAAGCAACACTGTTTAACTGGATGAAGAAAGAAAATGGGGTAATCTTCAGCAAATGGCATTTGGAGCATAACAAACTTGCTAATTCTAAAACTTGTAATGATGGGGCATGTTGTGAATGAGAATGCTTGTCCCAAGCAGTCTTTGCCTCAACTACCTAGACCAAGAAACAGCTGACATCCTACACGAAATAGTATAGCTTATATTAGAGCTGTAAATGAGGAGTGTGGGGAAGGAATCAAACACTCAGATAACATGTACTTACCTACGGTCCCAGTGAGATGAAGAGCCCACTTCCCAAAGGTGCCCTAGGGTAGGGAAGTGCAAGCAGCTGAGAATATTTGTATTGCTAAAGCAATCAAAACAAACAAAAACATTGACAACAAGAGTTACCTCTGCTTTTTAGCTCTTCCCAGACAAGGCAAGTTTAAGTCTGAGAGTCTCATAGTCATTGTGAAAGGATTCCAGACTGATTGCACATTGGCTCGAAACAGAGAAGCACTGCAATGAAATCTGAGCTTGTGAGGTTTTACACAACGGACAGTACTTGGCTTAGCCCTGGGAGTAATTTAATTTCATGTAATGACTGAAATAAATAGTAAAATGATTTGTATGCGCCTGTATGCAGAAACCACAGTACAGGTGAGTCAAGTGCAATTCAGTGTATGGAAAGGAGCAGTTGCTGAAACCTGTGAAATAAATCAGTGGACAGCCAAAGATGATACCAGTATAGTTAATTTTTGAACATTTCTAAGATGTGTTTATGAAATATGGAGACATATGCCAGTCTTCAAAGTGGAACCTGAAACTTGGGGACTACCTGTTATCTAAGTAGGTTCTTCCATGCCACAACATCTACCTCCTGACACTTCCAAATAAGCCTAAATTTAATTAGACTATACATCACCACAGTCCTCTCAGTCTTGTTACGAGGCAAAAGAGACTAGCTGAAGAGTAACTCACTTTCCTGAGTAATGATTTTGCTACAATATTTGTTCATGATGTTAATCACTGGGGAGCAAAAATCTCTTTTCCCTTAAACCTAAAACGTACGCAAAAAAAAAAAGTTACGACACTGTTGCACGTTCAGTTATGAAACTCACACCTATATGAAAATACCAAGTTCTGTTTAGGAGAAATTTTACAATTTTATCACCTTTCTATTCTGAAAACAGCAAAACCAAAAAGTTGGTATTTCCTACAGATTAAACAATAATCTAATCTGCTGAATAGAATCACTGTGTCTTAAACATATATATAGACTTTTTTTTTTTTTTTTTTTTTTAACAAGTATTTGCCCTCCCCTTCTTCCTAGTCCACAATAACAGCTTGGCTCTTCAGGAATTCTACCTAGTTAAAATCCTCCTCTCTGTTTTTTTTTTTTTTTTTTTTTTTTTTTTTTGTGGGTTTTTGTTTGTTTGATTGTTTTTTGTTTTTTGTTATTGAAGAAATTTCCTGTAGTGTATTTACGGATTTATCTCTTTTTTTTGAACATAGTTGGCTTGGACTAATTTGTAATTCTTTTTGCTGTCATTACCATGCAGATAGCATTTCTTCCTTTCTCTGGGCTGTTATGGAATAAGTCATTTTGATACTTGTGTCCCATTTTTGTAAGTGCCTAATGCTGTGTAATAGTTACGGATTATCTATCATTATCAGGTAAGTCGAAAAAAACTATAGCAGAATTACGCCTCTCTCAAGGTCGGAGATGCAAAGCTAGAAATGAAAGCCAGAGCGGGAGGTTGCCAGTTCCCAGCTGTAGCCATGCCTCTTCCTACAATCTAAATGTGTATCAGCACATATTTCCCCCCCGCCAAAAAAAAAAAAAAAAAAAAAAAAAAAAAAAGAAGAAGAAGAATACATTTGAGGCCATGAAAGGAATGTAATATGTCAAAATCACAGGCTACTTCGGTGACAGTGAGGAAGGGCTTTTGTAGACTTGAGAGCCTGAAGATACTATCTAGATAGCAAACTGTGCTGTCTACTGATATGTATATTTTTTAAGCTTTTCACAAAGTATTGTTTCAAAACAGTATTTCCTCCTACTTCACTACCACCTGTTCTCTTTCCCAGTCTCTTAGTCATTATTGGTCTTTCCTTAGCTTCTGCGATGGTTTCTTCCTGCCTTTGTTTCTTTTATGCCTCAGATTAATTTTACTGCTGTTCTGTTTTTCCATCTTTTCCTTTGCATGATTTCCCAAATTGTCACTTCTTCTTTAATTATAGAAAAGTCATTTTATTTGTCCCAGAAAAAGAGGGAATTTGAAATATTCACTCACAATTATCTGTGATGATTGAGGTCAAAATTCACACAGAGAGTTATAGCTAAATCCATTAAGAGTTTTAGACAGAAAAAAATGTGACTTGGACGTAGCTCTCTATATTAGCAAGTAATTCAGCATGATAGGAGCAGATCAGTAGATAAAAGCAGCTTGTGCTGAGGTCTCTATATTTAAAGTATATGTGATTAGTGTGTTTTACCTTGGTCTAGATTTAGTTTGTTGTCTTGGACCAAATGTTACTACCCTGCATGTAGTCTGAAGCCGTTCAACAGACTAATTAGTTCAGACCTTTTTGTCCCCATTGCAGGTTGGAGTACGTTTGGTACAGACTGTAAGCAGAGCTCCCAGTTTAGTTGCCTTCAGAATAAATCTAGTTCACACACATCAGGAGTGCTCTGCACACCAGACCAACGTACAGTAATTGAGATTCACTTCAAAGCCACACGACTGCTCCAACTCAAAATGACAGTGTAGTTTCCTAGGGTCCTAACAGCAAATCTCACTCTGCTTCACCTTGCCAAGCAGTTGCCTAAATCCTAATTCAAATTTAGTCAAAGTTTCATTGGTGTGAATCCCCGGGACTATATATATCTTTTCATCTTGCCAATTCTTGGACTAAGAACTGCAACCAGGCTTCCTGTCCCAGGGCAGTTGCTTCAGGCACTAGGCTAAAAAGTCATTCATCCTTTCTGTGTGGACAAAAAAATCTTTAATTCCCCAATTCTGACCATGTAGTGTCCTGGCTCCAACAAGTGTGGCAAATGTCTTATTTCTTACTAGTGTCTGGGAGTAATAGATTGCAATTCTACGGCCAGAATAAAGAGTTAGCAAAACTAAATTTAGGCTTCTGACATTTTGGACAACTAATCTAATCACAGTGTTATTAGTGGAACACTAACATATCCCCTTTGCCTGTATCTTAAAAGAAGAGAATTATTCTATTTCTTTTTTGTCCTTCATTCAGTTTTGAAAAATATATATGTATATTTTATGTCTACTTTAGTAGCAGGATCTGAATCCCAGATGGATGGATGCACTTCTGTAAAATCCTAAGCAAGATACATAACTTCTGACTTGAAGGAATTTAAATCAGGCTTTGTGATTAGCATTCCCCTCTGCACCTAACCACCCATTCAGTGTCCTGGCTTTACATAGTGCTGTGCTTTATGCAGGGTGTCCACAGCCCAGTCTGAGCCATTTAACTTCCTGGGCGACAGTGTACAGATCTTAAATACTTAAAAATGGATATTTTATCTCCTGGGTGGGCGGGAAGTGAACTAATGGATTTCTCTACATTTTGGTACCCAAACTTATTTCTGGATGCAGCTTCCAGACATTGCAATGCTTAACCAACAGATAAGCTGTTTATAGTGGCATGTTTTCTAACCCTGAGTTAGGCGCATAGGCTCCCATACAAAGCGTAGGAAGACTCATGAGAGTGGAATTCAGAGCAGTCAGCAAGCTGAAGGCAAGTAACTAGAAGGAAGAGTGATGGATCAGTAGCAAACCTACAACATGCACCTTCAAGTCATCTACTTTGAGCAGTGGGGAAGGTGCCTGCTATTCCCTGAAAGAAAGCACATAAGCTAGGCCTGCTTCTTCATCAAAATAATTAGAACAGCCTGCTCACTGATACCCAAGAATCCCAGGATTAGTGCATTTACAGTTTAGGTGGGCGACCTTTTGAAAAACATACCCGTACTTCTGAGCTGGAAAAAGAACTTCACTCATAGGCTCTTTCAGGCCAGAAGTGTGCCCTAACGACTGGCTGAATGGTTATTTGGGAATGAAATGAGTGACTTTTTCATCTTGAGACTTTGCCAATTTGTATAATTGATTAAATAGCTAATGGAGGAGCAATTTGAACTTGACCCCCTGGCTTCACAGAAGAGTGGACTAAGCATTGGCCAGTGGAGTCAATTGCTTGCTTTTTGGCTGAATAATTATTTAAAAGCAAACTGAACAGCTCCAAGAGGGGGAAATGAGAAAGTTGTCTGCCTAAATAACAAGTACTTTCTGGTTAACGGAATCCTCTAGAAGTGCAAAGAGTCTTAACTTTAATACTTTCTATAAATCAAATGCAGTGGGGTTGTCTGTCTCTTAAGTGAGAATTTCATTAATTCCTGTTTCAGAAAGCCTTTCTTCTTGCTTCTTATTTTTATTTTATGCATGTGTGATGTCTGATTTGGCAGGAATGTTCTCAACAAGTTTGTTGGTGTTCACTGCAGGGTAAGACTGCTGTCATTTGTGAGTGAGTGGGAGCTCCGAGCGCCTCGGCAGTGTCAGGGCTTGAGTGATTTAGTGCATGAGCACCACAGTGCTTAGAGACATTGGACTGCAGTTGCACGAGGGCTGCAAGACATAAGCGGTGTCTAAACACTGATCTTAACACTATCTGATGTGGTAACTGTATCCTTCGGTAGACTTTACCTTTATACTTGATTTAAAAAATGAGAGAGTTAAAAAGCAAAGTTTAGGAGCCTTTAGAACTACAGAGAAGTAGAAACCTAACAATAGAAACCTTAAGTAAATTTAATGTTTTATAAAAAGTGTTTAGTTAGTTTGGGAGATTGAAAATCTCTCTTCTTTCATGTAATAGATACAGTTCAGTGAGCAACAGTACAGCTTTCCCACGGTTCTTCACCACTTGCTGTTACAGTTCAGTTTGTTAGAAAATGCTTAAGTCTATGGCAAAACCATAAAATAAGTTAATGTCCAGAGGAGTAGATGAATGTGTCAGTTCAGGGAATTACACCTTGGGTGAAGGTAAATATATACCACTTTCCCACAAATACTCATTTCTGACACACCATTTACTGAGAAGGATCTTTCTTTTACCTCTTTTTATTTAAGTTTTTTAAGTCTTCATGGCAGGAACCTTTTATCATGTTTGTTCCTGTATCCTTGAAAGCCAGTATGTACTAACATAATAACTCAACTTAATCTAATCTAGCTTTTACCTTTTTTTTACAAGGCAAACCTTTACAAAGGTTTCTATAGCATTAAAAACTGTTGCTGGAATCTTTAAAATCTGATTTATTTTTGTTGAATTAGGCATTCATGCTTCCTAATACTTCTTGAACCATTATCAAATCTTAGATATGATTCAAATGAAAGCCCTAATGTCTGTGGTAAAACTTACACGGTAGAGATAATGGAAGAGAACAAATCTTTGGAATTTACTACTCCCTGTTTAGACTGAAACCTTTCTGAAGTGGGACTAAGGACTACACCATTACAATTTTCCGGATAAATACGTAGTCACTGGCTGCAAGTGTGCCAAAGGTAGTAGGGTGTATTCCACTGTCAACATTTTATGACCTTTCCCAACCCAAAGAAAAATGTGTCTATAGAAAAGTTTTATCTTAATTGTAACAAGTTGGAAGTGATCCTTTTTCTAACTACGCAGTAGAGTTTTATATTTGCATATATAATTCATATTGAAAGATTACCCTACAATTCTTTGACAGACCTGTATTGACTTGGATTCGTCCCAGACTTCCAGGCCAGTGACTAGCTATTCCACAGTAAATCTTAATTTTACAATTTACTTGGGGTTATTTCTCTTTCAGAGACCTGGAAAGGCTAGTTTTTCCTTCTGAAACGTAGACATGCCACAGCTACCACTGTTTGGCATTAGAGTCAAAGCCTTAGCTACTGATCATGAATACATCTGGGAATTCCCCCTCTAAATATTTGCAGTTTGAAATCCCTGAGTTTTCTTTGAGGTCAGTGAGCAAAACTAGAGATTTGCCTCTGATGGTGACATATTTAGCTAATTTACAAGATCTTTGTGAAGCCATCTAAAATTTTAGGTTTACGTACAAACATGAGAGTATATTTTATTTTATGTATTTATTCTTTTTGCCATGAATAATTTGCATCTTTTCATCTCTCATCTTCTTCCATATTTTCTCATCTTCATTAGCAGTATTTTATCACTCAGAAATATGATTCTACTTATAACACTATAATCAACGCAAAGCAGTAAGCCTAGAGGCATTCAAAATGTATTCATGAGTGGGTTTCAGCTCACCTAACTTTAGTCATCAAAAACTAAGCTCACTTTCAAGGCTTCCCCTGTAGTTAGTAGGGAGAGAAAGATATCTCCAGAGAGCAGTTCGTTGCCCTTTCTGGGCCCCTCTCTTAGGGTGGGATGAATCATATAAGGGAGCTTCAATGAGTAGCATAGTGTGTATGTCTAACTTTTTTTTTTTTTTTTTTTTAATGTGATTTATTATGTAAGGCTATCAATTCTTTTTCTTCAGGATTTTCAGTTTCCAAGATCATCACCTGAGTTTGATTAGGTCTATGTCTAGAGAGTAGGTATGGAGCCAAATGTGCTTGCTGTGCTGCGCTCTAATTGGGAAAGCTGGGGAGTATGGTACAGAGAGATATTTGAGCTGGCAGCACAGCAGTCATTGCAGGGCTAGAAGCAGCACAGCCGTGTTCATGCAACGCTGCACACTGAGCTAAGGAGCTCTGCTGCAACCAGCTCAATCCACTGACATAGTACCTCGATTTATATGAGATTTGTTTATAGAGAATAGTCCTGCAGAATATTCTATATGTTTATCAAGATCTTGTAAACTACTTCCAGTTTCTTACTTGGTCTTGAACAGACTGTTCCAAAAATTCAGAAAGTTTGGAGCTACCTGGTACAAGCTGGTTTTTTACTACATATGTTCCCCTGTGAAACAGCATAGTCACTCATTTTGTTCTGCCATTTTTCTAAATTTATGTACCTCTATAACAAGGAATGTGTCAATGTTGGAAAAACTGAGAACATTATGATACTCAGTTCTGGATTATGGCTTATATTAATGCAACTTAATTTAATTGTAGAAAAGTCCTTTCATTCCTGCAAATGAATACAAGCTGAATACTAATAGGTAAGTGCATATAATTAATTAGTGCAAAAACTCAAAGGATACACAACCTAAGTTTGTCAACAAATACTCACAGCTCTGTTCCAAAGATTTTCCAGAGCTGATCAGCATTACCTCTTCGTAAGAACTGCAAGGCTATAGAGGATACTGCTGCAGTCTTCTCTGAAAGCCTGCAAAGCAAGTCTGAGCCTCTGTGTAGTTACCATTTTGCCAGCAGACTGAGTGTCACTTAAACTAGACTCTGAAATATTAGTGCTACAGACTGTCATGTATGAGCTTCGTCTTGCCAAAAGAAATGTCCTTTACACTGAGATGAAGACTGTCACCCATTTTGGTTTATTACTCTTTTTCACTAGGATGGCTTTTTCTTTCACCTAGGAGTCCTTCTAGTTTAGGAAGCTATCAAAATCTATGTGAAAGAAAATCCTAGGCTAATTAAATATAAAGCTCAACGAACTTCATTACTGTCACTCTTAGCAGAGGTAAGTCGTGAGCTGATCCGTTGGGAGAGAAACCCTAGTGAATTCACAGGATTCCCTCTAGGGAATCCTGTGAATTGTCAAAACAGCATAAGCGCTGAGCTTTTTCTAAATTTTATCATTGCTGCAAGAGAAGAGCATGGAGAAAACAGGTTTGAGATCCTGCACTGTGTTCTTGGAGTAGAAACTTGAATATGAGTTCTCTACTGGACTTCTGGGCTAAAGGTATCAGGACAAAAAGAGAAGGCACAAAAATGGACTTTATAGCAGTGACGTCTTTAAATTCACTATAAGGTTTTACAGATTTACTGCTTAATTTCCCTATTGTTTAGGGGCATATGAAAAGGCTGGTGGTGTCCAATCTCATTATTTTAGCTTATGTGCTGTGAAATTTTTCTTGTAAAGCTTTAATTCAGAAAGCTGGGGTATTGCACGAAAATCTCAAATGTCATTGGACTGAAGAAAAGAGAAAGCTAGGAACATACCTACTGATCATGCAAAACCCAGCTTCTTACCCTATTAAAATTTCTTACCTTATTAAATATTATTATCCTTTCAGCTCTGTAATCTATTAACACTATATTAAGTGTTTAAGTTAGACTAGATATTTTAGGTTGAAATAAATTATGAACAAATTATGAGTAAATTTTATGATCAGATAGTCATGTAAGCAGAACTACTGGACTGAACTACAAATTTTGACTTCTAGCAAAGGAGTGATGAGGAAGGGTGGAAGTTAACCATATCTGCAGCTGGAGCTGTAGGGTGATACTTCCTAAGGCTAAGTTTCTAGATACAACTTCAGACCAGAGCTTGAAAATATGTCCCATAACAGAAAAATGGGAAACACATTTAAAAACCTTTACATATCTTTCTTTTTTAATTACATATTTTTTTCAATTCATCTCCTATTTGGCTTGAGTTACCATATCTGAGTTCTTTTGTTGGCAGTTCTACAAAACTTTCTATACCATTGGGGCAGTTAGGATGGAGCCTGGAGAGCAACAATGTTTTTGAATGACTCCACCAAAACTGGATAAATTTATGCTTAAAAAATAGAGCACAAGTTTTTTTGTTTGTTTGTTTGTTTGTTTTTGGTTTTTTTTGTCTTTACACATACTCATCATAGAATTTGACAATCTGCTAATTAAATTTTTCCTTACCTCTTTTGAGAAGCATGAAGTTGTGCAGAAATAAATGCAACTTTCAGCTTACAGAATCCTTATTTCTTGTGAGAAAAGACAATGCCACTAGGACGACAACTGATCCAGTTCTGTATGGAATAGTTTCCACAGGCTAACTACTTGTCTTTTTGAGATATAAATTGAAGTAACTCAACTTTGATGAATATATAATTACGCAGGTAGCACTACAAACATCAGTGTGACTACTCACTAGGAGAAATACAAATCAGGATGAGTAAAAAGAGCAAAACTGGGCCCTGAGCCACAATCAGCGTGGAAACTTCTGATGCTATAATTACGACCTTTTACAAAGTAGTACTCCTGTAAACTGCTCACGTTGCTTCTTAACCTAAAGTTAGGCCTTACATTTAAATTTCTGGTTAGACTGCAAGTTATTCTATTACGGGAGAGGGTGTGGGGAGCTGATCCCATTGATTCATTATCATCTGATGCCATGAGCAGCAGCTTTCCCAGAGCAGCTGCTTTTTCTAACAAACATAATGCTCTACACTAGGCCTTTGATTTTCTGCATATTTTACTTGCTCATTAGGTCTTACTCTTTGTATATTATTTATTCATTCATTGTGCTTGTTCCACTGTATGTTCCCAGGTGGTCAAGTATTTTCATCTGTGTTTTCTATTTTGTTTTTACAAAAGTTATTGAAAGGTTTAGTATGCACTGGTGATAGCAGATTCAAGTTATAGCTGAAGAAAATAATAGGAGAAAGGAGTGTGAATCACTGGGTCCTCAACTGTTATGAAAATAACAAATACAAAAAATCCAGAATACTGGACTTGCACACTTTCCTACTGCAGTTTTTGACTACTGCAGTTAAATCAGTATTATGGGCAGCTAGAGGTCTGCATATGAGCACACGCCACTTATTGGAAATTGCTCCTCTGACTATCACTTTCACTTGGCAAATGGTCAAGGCCCTGGCTGTGCACTGCCAACATTCATTCTGAGCCTTCCATATGGACAGAGAAGGTATTGTTTAATATCTTCTGTATTTGACAATTTCCTATTTTCACACGAGAGTCTTGTATGAGTTTAGCCCAGGAAAAAAGAGGTATCAGTATTTCTATCACTTATGCTTCGTGTTTACCAAATCAGCTCTTTAGCATTAATCGCAATGGATTGCATCTGAATTTTAGCTTTATGTGAATTTTATTGTTTTAGGAATGAGACAGTGCATATTATTAATTTTTAACCAAAATTCTGATATAATGATTTAAAAATTTTAACTTTTATATTTTTAGAAATTAATGATATTTCCGTATTTTACTGAGAATAATATCCATAAGCAGCAATCAATCATTTGCGCTTTGAATTTATTCTTATACTGTTTTCTAAAGCATGGTATTCTAAAAACTTATGGATCCATGATTTCATTAGGGTATATAATATGAGAATTTGTTCATTTCTAGCGTTTTCATCAAAACTTTTGCTTTGCCGTATTTTATTTATTCAATTAATTAATTTATATGTTTTATTATTTATAGGATTTTAGGTCTCATTATAGGACTATATTAGAATTTTTTGGGGGGGGTTTGATATGGTCTTGTTTAAAATAGACTGTTTCTCAGACTCCCTTTTTTTCATAGCAAATCATTCTGTAAAGGAGAATATAAATCCCAGTGATATATTTAGTGAGAGACCAAACCAGTTTCTGGTCCAGTGATTCAAGGATCCCTGCGCTCTTGTTCAATGATATCTATTAGAGGCTCATCACCCAATTTTATGCAGACAAATACAGATTTCACCTCTTTATCTCTGGTACCAGAACGAGAAGATCCTTGGAGGACCTTGAGCATTGAGTAATTGTCCTTGTGTGAGCTAACTGTGGTAAGATGCCTCTGGATGAGTACTGATTCTGGCAACCAGACTTCAGAGTAACTGAGAAAAAGAATATGTATTTTGAAAGAGTTTCTCTTCTTAAATGCTAGTTTTGGCATGCAGTTAACATAATTTTGCTCTGAACATTGGCATGTAGTACTACAGGAATCGCATTTTGCTTTGCTCTGTTTGTTACTCCAGGTAAGTATTCAGCCGTTTAGGGAGCTTTGCAGACATGTGAAGTACCAGGCCTCCAAGGGATATCTTCATGGGGTAATTCCTTGCTCTGTGTAACCGAGCTGCCCTGTGGTGGACTGGAGCATCCAGAGCAAGATACAGTCCTGGCTGTGCCGAAGCTTAGCTACTCCCTGCTGCTTTGGAGGCGGCAGTGCGAGGGCACAGCGGCCGGCACAGCTCCTCTGGGTGCCACCCAGGGCTCGTCCGCAGACGCTCATCAGCTGGGGCAGCTGTCGAGAAGGACTCACAGCAGAGAGATTAGCTTCACAGCCCTTTCGCTAAGCTCCCAAAATAGACTTGGAAAAGGTCCGCTTCTTCACGGGGAGCAGAGAACCAATCTTTGTAAATATGCTAGTTTTCAAAGGAAATAACAAGATTGCTGTAATTCCTGTCCTCCCCTAAAAAATCGTCCATCTATTGTTCATGCCTGTGGCATAAAATCACTTTCTGCGTTATTTTCTAATGAAGGAAATTCCTTTCCCCCCCCCCAAAACAAAACAAAAAGATCCCAAGTTCCTAGTCAAAATATTTCACAATTAGCATTTGTCTTCTTTGTTGTATGCTGTCTAAGGGAGCTTAAATGTTTCACTGACTGTTATTTAATTTCAGTGGGCTGTAGTCATAGAATAGCTATCAATCCACTCTCCAGAATTTGGTAAATCTTGATAAAAGGGATAAATTTCAGTCCTTGGAAATTATAATTATTTTCATGAACATGTCAAGATACATTAATTGGATCAAAAATGCAGTTTTCCTTCATATAACTGTTTAGTGAGAGTGCTACATGAAACTGAATTATACTGAATATAAATGTTTTTACTGTAAATAATGTGAAACTTTACTCATAAGTAAATAGATCTTTAATGTTAATTATAGAAAATTGCTTGCTTATGATCAGCATAATCTAGTTTTTATTGGCACTTCAGATTTATTCTGAGTTTGATTCTTGCTATCTGTTCCCAGCAATGATCATTTTTATTTCTTTAAGTGATTAAACTCATTTCAGCATGTATTTTTGGAAATAGTGTAAAAGTTCTTGTTGTGACATTAAATGTAAGCCCTCTGTTTTCTGAGTGAAATTAATGCACTGATGATTAAGAATCCATTTTTTACTCTTAACTTTAGGTCTTTGTTATTTATACAAGTAGACTCATTAAAACACAGTTTCTTACAGGGTTCCTTTGGATGGAGATAATTTATGCTGCTATTCACTCAGGCTGTTTTCCAAGACCTCTAAACTGCACTGACTGGTATAGAGGAAAAGCAAATACAGCTTCAAAGTTTTTAAAAGAGTGGAAGTTTCCCTACCCTTCATGTGTCCTGAATATGGTTTTATGAGGAGGTTTTGTTGGCATTTTTTTTTTTGGGGGGGGGATGGTGGGGTAGGGGGAATGTTGAGTGTTTAAGGAACAGACTTTGTAGAGGAGAAAGAATTTTAAAATGTGCCTTTTCATTTTCCAGAGTTTTGAAACTACTATCCAGAACTCCTGAAATTTTATTATAGTTTTATGACTACAAATACATCTGCTCTGCTATTTTTCTCAGAAAGGCAACATTTCCCTGTGAATCCAACCTGATAAATGGTTTGATTTGGTTTGGTTTGGTCTGACTTTTTAAGAAGATTTAGAGAAAATCAGTTAGTGAATGGCAACCTTCCATCCCAGTCCAAAAGAACGTGGCCCTTTATGATTAAAGACTTTTTATCACTAAGAAATTAAATAAACTTCTCATTCAAAGTGGGTAGTTTAATGATCTTTCAGTGTTATGCTGAGATGTAAGGAGTTTTCTACTGATCAGAAATAAAGATAGTACATAACACAGTGAGAATATTCATCCAGAGAAGGGTCCTACAGAAAACAAAAATAGACAAAGTGAAATAAAACAATGTTACAGGTAGAGAAGGAATAAGAAATATCAGGAAGTAATAGTCACTATTACTCCTGAAGGAGAGTAAAAGAGAATAATCACAAGGAGTATTATCGAGACAGTAGCCACAGCAGATGAAATGAAATTGTTGATAATACAAAAAAGGCTGAATTACTGAATTAAATGTGTTTTCAGTTAGAGTAGTAAATGCTTTTAAAATCGGTAACAAAGGAAAGCAGACCTATAAAATGTTTTATCAGGGGGCATAGATTCCAAGGAGCAAATAATGTAGGAAGATGTAGATGCTGCATACCTAGCTTGTAAAGCCCAGTTTCTGCAATATAGAAGTGCAAATGTCCCCCAAGTGCCAGAGCCTTGAACCTGCCCCTGAGGATGGTTGCATACAAGTATTTGAAAAGGCTAAGTAGGACTTTGTTTAAAGAGGGAGGACCTGGCTGCAGAACTGGTCATGTCCATGCCTTTTGTGGCAGGTTCACTCAGGCTACCTCACTCCGAGAGTGAGATCTGCTGTCCTTTTCCCCTGTCCACTTCTGAGAAGGGGATGATGGATATTCTGCTTTGTTCCCACCCCTTAACACTGTCCCACTGAGCTATTGTGCAGCCAAGAGAGTGAGATACATGTAGTCAAGAAAGAAAATAAGCAAAAGATGGTTTTATGCTCTATTTAAGAAGATAGAATGGGTCAGATAAGAAGAGAAAATCCTGGCTTCTGCTCCAGAAAATATTATTCATTTTATATTAAGCAGTCATTAGACCAGAAGATAGAATAGTTGATTTTCTGATGATACTACTTATGGAGGTGATACAAGTGTCACTGAAGGCATAGAAATAATGCAGAGACGCTATATTCTATGAGAAAAGACAGAGGTTAGGTTTTTGTCCCTTATTTGCTCTAATATTTTGCCCATACTCCCTTTGCTATAAGCATGCTAGACAACCTGGCAAGATATGCATGAGATTACTCATCTTGCAATTATTAAACAAAGATACTAGTTACCTCACTGTATATGTATTGCTTGTTTTCTCTTGTTCAATCAGAAACATTAAACCTATTTTATGCTACAAGTAGGTGTTTTTCAGGCAAAGAAGGAATTGAGGATTTTTAAGTGATGGGACTAGGTCAAATTCCCATTAGGTGCCCATCTTCCATCACTGTGGATATAGACCAATTGCAGAGTTAAGGTGAAGACAGTTTTCTCTGCATGTACAGAGTATGATGAGCTAAAACTCCATGTCAGACCTTTATGTGGACCTGCACAGTATGTGAAGCTTGGAGCTAGAAAGACTGTCCAAACAGAGGAATATCATAATGAATACTGGCTTTGCATAATCAGTAGAAGCTATTGATTTTCATAGCTTTGATGTTGTGAAGCTGAAAAACACAAGACTCTGAAAATTTTTCTGTTCCAAAATCTAAGAAATCTTTTATATTCAAAATGCAAAATTAATTTGATACACTTCTGGAAGTAATGAAAAACATTGCTCTCCCTATTATGGAACTTAAATTTTCAGTTCGTATGCTAACCTATTGCTGAAATATGTTATGTGAAAGAAGTCACTTTTCTTTAACAGTGAGCAGAACTAAAAAACTGAAATTGCATGGATAACAGTTATGAAGAGACAGTTCTCTTTCTAGAAGAACAATGCTAGAATCTGTCTATACTTCAATTTAGGGAACATGTTTGTCAGACAGGAGTTAGCTGATACCAAGAGTTGAAATTCTTGTGTCCTGTTGTGAGCCCTGGAAAATATTCAGCTGACTAAAGAAGGGCAAGGTGGGGAATCTCCTAGCAAGGCGATCGTTGTTTGGTCCTGGCAGATTTTGTCCCTCAAGCGCCTTGCAACAGCAGCAGAGCAGGAGCAATGCTGGCCAAACAAATAATGAGTAATACAAATCATTCCTACTAGTTTCATTTAAAGCCAAGTATAACAGGTGAAGAATTGTTTCTTTTTAATCCTAAAGGAGCAGCCGAATTAGGTGAAGGTGGAGGCCACATTTGGAGACTGAATTATGCAAAATAGTTGTTTTTAAGTCTTGACATATTACTGAGGATGTTTGGGATTTTTTCATCCAATTTTTAGTTTTGCTGACACTCTTATTAGGAGGGAACAACCTGTTTAATGACGCTTCTGTGATTATGGCTCTTTGCGATATATTTTTTTAATGAACTTACTCTTAAAAGCTAAGAAGAGAAAATATACATCATCTAGCCTGACATGCCTTCTTTCATTATTCGATATTCAGCTTCATTATCTCCTTCCTATAAAGGGTCAGTGCTAGAGACTGTAACTGATCATTCTTTCTTTCAGCTTGGGAAATCTCAGGCACTGTTACTGCATTCAGTTTTGTTCTGTTATGCTGCCCCCAGTTGTCAATAGGTAAAGCTTTTCCCATTCCAAGAAGCCAAGTCCCTCCTGTGAATAGTCCCCTTGTACAGGCTTTCTTTGTCTGAAGTCTTCTCACTCAGCAGAAGCAGCAGCATAATAAAAATGTCAGTTTAATTTTTCGTAGGAAAAGCTTGACTTTTTTAACAGGAGAGGAGTACACACTGTTGAGGCAATCGTAAAAGAAAAACTCTTTTCATGACCACTGGAATAAGTGGACTGGGATAGTGAGGGAGAGAGCAGAGAGTGGGAAACTGTCTTTCTTCCAAAACAAAAAAATAGCTGCAGTAAAGGACATAATTGAGTGGTTTGGCATTCCTTTGAAGAATTAATGCAGTGTAACCTTTTAAATGATAAAACCTAATGTATAACAATCCCATGCAAAATATATATATATTATATATATTTTATATATGTATATATATAGTATGTATATGAACATACGAAGTATTAATGGATGAATTTACAAATATCGTAGATAGGGGGAACAAGTGATACCACAACCACTGTCTGGGTGTAAAAGTACAAACACATGTGCACAAGCCTAAACATCCACAGCAAAGGGTTGCATTAGGAAAAAGGAAATCAGAAAACTTTAAAAAATTAACATCATGTCAGCATACCGACTTCACTGCTTGCTTAATAGAAAAGGGTGTTATCAGTTTTATTTCCTTTGAGGATAAGGAAGAAGCTATTATAATGCAGAATCCCCTGTGCTTATGAGAAAGGAGCCTAAAATAGATTGAAAAATGTGTGGGAAAAGCAGGCATAATCACAACTAGTTATTCTACAGAAACATTTCATTTTTTTCTCTATTCTAGCTAATGATACATTTTACATATTTTTCTGTTTACCTAAAGAAGCTGCTAATAGTATTTTATGTAAGCACAGAAAGTGGAGAAAATGAATTACAGCTAATTTGCAGAGAACTCAGATTCAATAATTGCCTCATAATGTATGCTTAAACAAAGATGTTCAAGTCCAAAAAAGGGGGCATTCCTATAAATATGAACAGTGCCTAATTAACAGAAAATCATAGCTAAATCTATTATATACCTTGAAGATTAAATATTGTTTTATATGCCTAAAAACAGGAGTAGCAGGCAAAAAATAAGTGTTATCTATCACTGAGGCACAGCGAAGCTTGCAGATGAGAGTCTCACAAAGGCCACAGCTTTCCTTATTTTATGACCAATAGCTGCATAACATAGCATGATTAATATAAAGTGCGTCTCCGGGGGAGGGAGGTTGTGGTTAGGATCGGTGAATGCGGCTGCAAGTTGACTGACAACATTCACTTCTTTCCTGCAGAGATTTTTCCCGTTTCACAAGCAGGCTGGGATAGCTGGGGGCTCCCAGGGAGCAAAAGCCTGCACAGCTCCCAGGAGGGAGAAGGACAAGGCCAAGATGCATTTTAAGGGCGATAGGCACAAAAGGGGAATTTGGTTCTTAATCACCAGGGAGGCGGAGGTTTCTCTGCTGGTGCTTTGGGGCTCTTTACATCAAGGATGTGATGAGCATGTTGTAGAGGTGTTGAGCAGAGAATGATGAAGGAGAAGGATTGTGGAGAGAGGGGAAGTAGCAGAAACACGTACAGACAGGGACCAAGCCACAATTCCCCACCAAACCTTCCCACTTCTTCCTCCGTGGTTTTCTACATGATGGAGTCAAACAGAACAGCTAGCTTTACCCTGATGTGTTTGTAATATATTTTCCCAGCAAAGTTCATGATACAGTAATAAACTTTATAGCACAGGAGGATGTATGACATAGAAGAGCACTTGAATGTTGGCAAGAAAGGGAGGAGTAAGTGAGACTCAGACTAACAACTGCACTAGGAAGAGAATGAACAGGGGAAATGGTCCAGAGATAGCTGATGTCTTCCTTATTACTGTTACTGAATAAATATCTTGAAGCAGCCAGGAGACTAGCATCATCCCTCAGAAAAGACAGACTAATTGCTCTTTCCCCCCAAAAAAGGCAAAATTAGAGTTATATGAAACTAGCACAAATATATTTAACAGCTTGTGGAATAGCTAAAAGATCCTCAATCTTAAAAAAAAAATTTTTTTGTATTTGGATAACATCTTTTTAAGTACTTTTGGATATGGTAAATCCCCAGAGATATGGAGTGATTGATTCACTAGATTTGATCATAGAATCATAGAATCAGTAATCATAAAACAATGACTATACCACTGTAAAATTTAAATCTTTCCTGTGTCCCACCTTGTGGACATTTAAAATATCAGCCTTGATTTACATTTCTTAGCTTTCATTACTGTTTTCCAAGTGCTCATGATTCTTTTTATTTGTTTTTAAGTTAATACATACCATTTTTTTTCTTTACCCTTTACTAGTATAACAGCACACTTCCCCTTGCTACCAAGTACAATATAAGCTAAATACAGCATCTCTGACCCAAATTACAATTGCTCTGGTTCCCTGAACAGATGGAAACCCTGTTGTATATCATCTTTTTGTGAAGAAGAGCCTTCATCTAACTAACCTGATTGTAAAGTTCATCTAATAAAAGCAAAAAGACCAGATAAACTATTTCCTGTTGCAAATCCCCATCCAATGCAAAACACCCTAATTTTTCCTCTTACATAATTTTTAGCAGTTACTACAAATTGAATGAAAATGTAAACAACTGTTTCTTATACAAAATATTATAAGATATGTTCCCATTAAATAAGTTTGTACTGATATATTGCCAAACTTTTGGTCATTAGTATATATTTTTAACTTTATAAATGGTAGTTCTGTTTGATTTTATCATAAAGATCAACAAAAGTTGAAACAAAAATGTTATCTTCATCGCTCATTTTCTGGTGTCTCCTCAAGCAGAATTTTAGGGAACGTTCTTTGTTGCTGGAGAGACAAGGAACAAGTGGAAAGGCTCCCATGGCTTTCACCGGGCCAAGATTTCACTTTTGGAAGATGCCAAAATCCCAAATTCATTGGCAGACACAAAAGCACACAATGGCACTTCTCAAAATCCACAGACTATATTGTCTGAGACTAAAAGTAGAAAGCCTACTGCTTCTCACCATTTTTTTTTTGCCTTCTAAGTTTTGCAAGATGAATTTTCAAACATACATCTGTAGTGCTTGTCTAATAATAGCCATTGTCTGTGTAATTGGAAGCATAAAAAGAGGTGGGAAAGCCTTTGAGGAAAGCCAGCTAGGCATATAAACACATACTCATTCTTCTTGTAATTGGTACATAAATTTAGGTGATCTACTTGCATATGTATTTCCTGCTTAACGGTGATGTTTAGAAGCTCAATACTTGCACTACTCCCCATCTTTTCAGGCTCAAAGCAGTGATCCTTTGATGTGTTTTACTTTACCTAGTTCTCACAAGCCTCACAGCCAAAACTGACTGTTATAAACAAAATATGTTATTTTATTAATCTGCCTTTCCCCCATAAAAATAATAATAGTAATAGGAATAATAATAGTGATAGTGATAGTAATAATAATAATAATAATAACAATGAAAAAGCAAGACAGCAAGGAACAACAACTTATAAATAATTTACACTATATTCTTCTGTATTGTTTCAAATTTACACCTGCTCCATGGCTGAAGCTTTGTCTGGGCCTTCTTCTGCGTAAAAAGCTTTTGATGCTTAGTTCAATTGACCACTCATATAGATCATATTGCTTTTTTTCTTCAAAAGTCAATTTCGAGGTCATTTTCTACCATAAATTCCCTTCATCCCAAACACAAATCAAACTAGCGTTGTTCTCACACTCTAATTGCAATTTTTCAGGATTCCATTTGCATCATTAAATGTATTTCCTCAGTCCTCCCTGAAATCACCAACAACTTCTCCCAAATCACGCTCATCTTTATTTTAATGCTAACTTGACTAACGTGTTCGAGCTTCCAGGAACTCCCCTTCTCCTCCCCATCCCATCTTTCCTTTAAAATTCTTCTCTCTTCTCCTTCTCTGTCAGTCCTTCCTCTTTCCACTGCACAACATGTTGTTCCTCCTCTTGTCATGTTTCTGTGCTCTTTCATGTTTCTTCTAATCCCTCAGATCATGTTCATGTTTGTTACATGCTTTCATCTACTGTTACTGTTTCTAGTTCATCGAGGTCACTGAATTTTGATAAGTCCCTAATAATAGCAATTATAGTGATCATAGTCCATTGATCACGTAACCTTGCAAGAATTAATGAGAGTAACTCGTGTTCTGAGGTAGTGACCATAGGTCTGGCTCCATTTCTGGGTTGCAGAGGTAAAACGTTTTTGGTAGCGCTCTGAAGCACATGCAAGCAGCAGCAGCACTTCCGTGAAGCGGCACCCAAAAAGGAGATGGTAGGCTGTCGGCCAGCAGTCTAAATCTGTGCTCACACCCTTCCCTGTTGGAGTGAAACCCATGCTTGTGGCAGGAGATTTTTCAGAGACGACAATAATTTAGCATGCGGTTGACATATACAGTGACAGTACTGATGACCACTTTTTATTACTTTATTACTTTTTTTTTTACAGGTAGATGAAGTCAAAGCTTTCGTCCCCTTCGTTATGACTCTTGACAGTAATTGTCCCATTTAGTTTGTGTGCAGGTTTTAAACTGAGACATTATCAGTTGATGACTAAATACTCTGCTAACATCTCAATTATATCAGTTGTCACTGCCTGTAATCATTAATATAAACATGTCACATGCACGAATAGTTCCATTACCATTAAAATATTCAAAAATTTGATAAAAAATGCTGTAGAATTAACAAAATAGCTGGATTTTTACTTTCAGTTTACTACTACTCACAACTAATGTCATTCCAGGAGTTTGTACCTTACAGTGATTTGCAGGAGTTTGCTCATAGTATATCATGCATGGCTGTAGCATTCCATAGGATTTTGTTTTCATTTGATAAATACCTTCATAGTACTTGATTGTGGAATACCATTTTCATTTTCAAAGTGAATAACATGTCCACAGCCTCTTTTAGAAAAATAGAATCTCATTTTAATGTTGAGGAATGGGCAGAAGAGAAGGACAATATACATAAACAGGAATAACAATAAAACCTTTTATTCATAAACTTTGTAACAAAATATAACACAAAGTGTTTTACAGTTAATTTTATTTGACTGAGTCCTTGTTAGATCTTTGTTTATGCAGAAACAGGTCATGACTTAGGTCTGAAGTTATGGTCCAATTTCCAGCTGAACTCAGAGAGTTTAGAATCTTAATTTACAGAGAAGTAGTTTTGCTGTTTGCATTAAAGATGAAATAGGGCTTAGTAGAATTCAGTCTCTTTCAGGCTCTTCAGGCTTTTCTGATCCTTCTCCTGATTGAATTCATGTTATCTAAGCAGCAATGACCGACATCTATACCAGATATTTCAAAGGAAGACTTCCAAGGGAAATTATATCTCATGGTATACATAAATTGCCTAATGCAAACAGGAAAGAGACAGTCATTGATTGTTTCTCAAACTGGGACAAGAATAATGGCAAATTTCTACTGGAAAAGATCAAACCCAGAGATGAGGGATTAAAACACAGGAAGTTTAGATAATCTCCAGTTCCTATTCTTCTGATTCCTAGGGATCAGAAAATAAATATGTGCTAGATACGGTAGATAATAAAGGTGTGCTAGATGTCAAACAGATGAACAGGCAGATTTTTCTGGTATTAGCCCTCTGAGACTGAAGTTGCTGTGACCGATAAGAATTTTCAGCTAGGAGAAACTTGAAAAAAAAAATTTTTTCATTCATCGAAATAAAAATGCAGTTAAATATAAAGGAATAGCAGATAAGAGGACAATAGTCCAATAAAGAAAAGAACAGCAATATTTTTATATCAGATTTCTCGAATAACATAGATTTCATTTTCAAAAGTAGTAATTTTGACTTTTCCTCTTCCATTTTTTGGAAGGTACCCATTTTTGGAATTTGCTGTTCTGCAGCAAGTTCTGCAGCACTGAAGCTGTATTAAATACTTCTCAACACCTCTGTCCAACCCTGGTGACAAGGGATGCAGAGAAGGCAGAATTACTGAATGCCTTCTTTGCTTCAGTCTTCACCGCTAAGGGCAGCCACCAGGAATCCTGCAGCCTGGATGTGAGGGAGAAAGTCTGGAGAAGGGAAGACTTTCCTTTGGTTGAGGAGGAAAGGATTAGAGACCTTCTGGGCAGGCTAGACATCCACAAATGCATGGGCCCAGAGGGGATGCACCCACGGGCACTGAGGGAGCTGGTGGATGTTGCTGCCAGGCCATTCTCCATCGTCTTTGAAAGGTCCTGGAGAACTGGAGAGGTGCCTTGGAAGAAAGCCAACGTCACTCCAGTCTTCAAGAAGGGCAAGAAGGAGGACCCAGGCAACTATAGGCCGGTCAGCCTCACCTCCATCCCTGGTAGAGTGACGGAACAGCTCATTCTGGATGTCATCTCCAGACATATGGAGGAAAAGAAGGTGATCAGGAGTAGCCAGGATGGATTCACCAAGGGGAAATCCTGCTGAACCAACCTGATAGCCTTCTATGATGGAATGACTGGCAGGGTAGATGAGGACAGAGCAGTGGCTGTTGCGTACCTTGACTTCAGCAAGGCTTGACACTGTCTCCCATAACATCCTCCTAGAGAAGCTTAGGAAGTGTGGGTTAGATGAGTGGACAGTGAGGTGGATTGAGAACTGGCTGAAAGGCAAAGCTCAGAGGGTTGTCATTCAGTGGCGCGGAGTCTAGTTGGAGGCCTGTGGCTAGTGGCGTCCCCCAGGGCTCACTACTGGGTCCCATCCTGTTCAACTTTTTCATCAGTGACCTGGATGAGGGGACAGAGTGCCTCCTCAGCAAGTTTGCCAATGATCCCAAGCTGGGAGGAGTGGCTGATACACCTGAGGGCTGTGCTGCCATTTGCAGAGTCCTGGCCAGGCTGGAGAGCTGGGCGGAGAGGAACCTCATGAGGTTGAACAAGAGCAAGTGCAGAGTCCTGCACCTAGGGAGAAATAACCCTAGGCACCAGTACAAGTTTTGGGCTGACCTGGAGCGCAGCTCTACAGAGAAAGACCTGGGAGTGCTGGTGGATGATGAGTTGACCATGAGCCAGCAATGAGCCCTTGTGGCCAAGCAAACCAATGGTCTCCTGGGGTGCATTAGGAGGACTGTTGCCAGCAGGTGGAGGGAGGTGGTCCTGCCCCTCTACTCAGCCCTGGGGAGGCCTCATCTCGAGCCCTGTGTCCAGTTCTGGGCTCCCCAGGACAAGAGGAACATGGAGCTATTGGAGAGAGTCCAGCGGAGGGCTACGAAGATGATCGGAGGGCTGGAGCACCTGCCCTATGAGGAACGGCTGCGAGAGCTGGGCCTGTTTAGCCTGGGGAAGAGAAGACTGAGGGGGGATCTTCTCAATATGTATAAGTACCTGAAGGGAGGGTGTCAAGGGGATGGGGACAAACTCTTTTCAGTTGTCCCATGTGACAGGACAAGAGGCAATGGGCAGAAATTGAAGCACAGGAAGTTCCACCTGACCGTGAGGGGGAATTTCTTCCCTGCGAGAGTGACGGAGCACTGGCACAGGTTCCCCGGGGAGGTTGTGGAGTCTCCTTGTCTGGAGACATTCAAAACCTGCCTGGATTCATCCCTGTCTAACATGCTCTAGGTGACCCTGCTTGAGCAAGAAGGTTGGACTAGATGATCTCCAGAGGTCCTTTTCAACCTTACTGATTCTGTGATTCTTAGGTCCCATCTGCTCTACTGTATTAACTGATGGGTTATTCACTGCCTTTAGTGGGATCAGGATCAGACTTCTTATCCTTGCATGATTCACTTACATCTAATTAGTAAGATCACAAAAATTGCATTCTTTGAAGAGACATTTACCTACATCAAATTATATCTTATAGTGTAAGTAGATGCAAAGTGAACCTTAACCTGCCTACGTATATCCCATTGGTATTATGTTTTTAAACATAGGAGAGAAAAAAGAGAGTGCATTTTTTTTTGGTAGTAGAATAAAGTAGACAAAAGTTTTATTTTTGTACTCTTTCAGAAGAGCAGGTATTTCACAGATACAATTTTGGCAAACTGTAATTAATATCCATTAAAATCTAAAGGGAGAACAGAGAAGAAAAACTGCTAATCTTTTAGAGCAGTCAACACTTTTTTCCTCATAAAATATCTGCAAAAATAGATTTAATCCATTACTCTCTTTTGAGTTATTAACATGGTTGCTAGTTGCAAAGAAAAAAAAAAACACAAGAAGCTATTTGCTATAGCAAAATGAAAACAAATAAGAAGGACACGTATAGTAACAAATAAAGCACTGATCCACTCACTGCTCCAAGCACAAAGCTTTCTTTTTTTCCTTTTTTCTTTTTTCTTTTTTTTTTCTTTTTTTTTTTTTTTTTTTTTTTTTGCAAATTTTCTAAAACCTGTTCAAACTTTCAAACTCTTTATTTTGAGTTTCATCAATGCCCAAATCTTGAGCCGAGTGGCCATCCCAGGTGTTCTAGACTGGGCACATGGTCTTAATCTCCAGAACTTACGCCGTACCTTCAGGGACCTTTCTCATACTGCCTGCTGTAATGGGGAAAGACATTGCTATTGCTCTCTGAAATGCTGTATTCTTTTAAATAGAAAATATACAGTAATGACAGTAACACAGCTAAAATATAAAAGCACTATAAATCATATAATAAAAGCTTCATTTAAAAAATCTACTATTTACAGAGTAAATGTACAGTAAAGATAAAACTGAAATCAGTATCGCTTTTATACTTTCCTGTTACAAAATTGCTAGCAGCTCACTACACACTTAGAACAGCAAGCAAGGGTTCAAACCATAGCGGCTTACAGTTTATAACATTAATTAATAAATTATTAGATAATTTAACATTATATTGACAATTTAAAAAATATTTAGGAATGATATACTGTCTTTCAAAAGTTTTCTACTTAAAAAAGCAGCCAAATTTAAACATAATATAACCAATATGTCCATAAACCCCTTTTCCTTAAAAAATATTATTTTCTTCATGAATCTGTTCAAAAGATGGATTTTGCTGTGGGATAGTGGATGCTGCCAATCCTTACTTCTCTCAGATTCAGGAGTTTCCTGCATAAATAAGCTTTTCTCTGTCCCATGTCTGATAAAAATCATTCCTGGTCGCAGTGCCTTTGCGGGTCACAGTAACGCTACGTGGCCGGAGGAACAGTTTTGCCACTCTACAAATCCTGAGCTGTGAGGAGCTGTGAACTCTTCCAGCTGACGAGCAGCTACTGCAGTTTACGGAGTGTCATTTCTAGTTGTCTCATCTCCTTCTGAACCCAGTTGAAAGCCACAATGCTTTTCTGAGTATTCTTGTGGTCAGGGCCCAGGGTGTCCGAGCTGAAGGTGCAGAACAAAAACAATAATTTATGACTTTGTTCTTCTGGCAAATGTAAATCTTCGCAAGGAGGGTGGCGCTTACTAGACAGAAAACAGTGCTTTTGCTTGGGCAAGTCTGGGACTGAGGGATCAGCTTTCCAGGAGGCAAGGACCAGCACAAGTTTGAGTGCCACCTTCCTTTCAAAGTGCAAATTGGATTTTCTTAACCTCTCCTTCTGTAACATAAACATTTAGATGAACAGTCAGACAAGCATTATATGTTGTAAAACAAAATATTACACAATAGACACATCTTCCCCTGGGGAGAGGAATGAAAGAATAAACATGTAACAAGCATTAGTCACATTGCTTAATGCCTACTGGAAGGCATTCAAATATTCATTACGCGTATGCGATAAGGAGATATATAAAATATAACAAACGTACTATATAACTTGTCAAATAGTCTGCTTCATTGTCAGAAAGACAATTTGCATTTGCCTTACTAAGCCCAGTCTCTAAAATATTCCTTTTTTTTGATAGAAACCCTTAGCAGCACCTCAAATTGCCAAATTATCAGTGTCTTGATAGACAAACAGTAGAGAAATATTCTCAAAAAAAAGTAGCTAGGTACTACTCTCATCATCATCATCATCATCATCATCATCATCTGGCTGTTTCCTAGCAACCATTCCGCATCATCTCAGATTTATTTCCATTTCCACAGGAATTCAGCCTGTAGCAGTTAACAACTGCAGTGTATAGACACAGTCTGCTCAGGAATGTGAATAGCCAGTGGAAGCTGAACTGAAGGAAGTCAGAAATTATTTCTGGGTTCAGTTGAAGCTTCTTGAAAATATTTGCCCCACAAAGGTGAAACTTCGACCTCCATAGGAAGCTCACATTTAGACTTTCAATCTAGAGTTTAGAAGCACTACTTGCTCTTGATAATTAGTTCTTCTTTAGATATGACCAGTAATAAAACTTTCTACTATGTCCAATTGGCCAGGGGAGTGTACATTATGGGCTGGACATAGTTACAAAAGTATTTTACGTCCTGTTTATTAGACAGTGGAGTAGGGTGGGCATGAAGCCATCAGCCTTCCAGAAACACAGATTAGTACGGAAAATTTTAATGTGTTTCTTCACTCTTACAAATTAGAATAAATAAACTGTCACTATCCTGGCTTCCTTGTCATGCCAAGGCAAATTAATGGTCTCCACTTTTCCAGGTACTTAGTAGTCTGAACCGAGGACATCAAAAATTCATCAGTGGTTTGGGATGGACCCTATGGTCAATAACTGTGCTCTGCTCTCAGAATTAAATTTTATAACAGAGTGGTAAAGTTCATCTGTGCTGAAGACATCTGATTTGCAGTAGCTAGATTCTATAACAGAGACATTTTATCTAAATGTTTTGATTTTGTTTGTTTGTTCAGTTGCTTATTTATTTTGCTTATATGAAAGATTTCTCTGCTTTTTATCATTCCTTATCCTCTGGCATGGGATTATCAAACTGCATGAGCCGAAAGTCACTTCTGCCACAGTTCCTCCTTTAGACCAGGCAGTGGTGAAAGGTTAAGCATATCAAGTCTTGCCAAGAGTGGATTCAGTCTGTCACAGTTTTTCTACTTGTCCTTTCACTTGCTTATGTGATGCCATCTTTAATGGAATTTAACTTCTGTTATGGGTTTAACTACAGTCACTGGAAGTTGTTCAGTACCTTATTGTCATAATATGTAGGCAAAAACAGAGACTATGAGCTTAAGCTGTCATCAGAACCAGAAACAGAGGCTGTGCAGACATGTCTGCAGTATGCAGCCAAGCACACGTCTTTGAGTGCTCTTACTGGGTTTTTGTGCTCCTGGGCAGGCTGTTGATCGAGACCTAATTTTCTAACTGCATGATTTAGAGATTCACCTGTGTGTCACAGATCAGGATTGCAGAAGGTCTCCAACTTGCACCTAATTTTACTCATTTGGCTTTGTTAAATGGTTGGGGAGTTTGGCAAAGTTGTCACTGTGGTATGAGGAAGAATCCAGATGTATCATGCAGCTGCTTCATTTCAGTGCTGATTTCTGTCCATTTTGTTTAAATTCAATAAATTACTGAGTACTGTGATGCTAATGGTGAAACAGGTTTGTACAGACTGGGTTGGAGCTTTCTAGGGGCTGTGTAAAAGACCAAGTAGGTCAACAGGTGTACTCCCTGCCAAAAAAAAAAGATACACCAATAAAGCAACTTAAAATGGAAACAGCTGGGGGAATCAGTTTATTCAAACATTGACAGATGCACTGTAGTAATTTCAACATATATGTGTAATGATTTTACTAAAGAATAAATCCTGTAGAATTCTGCTAAGGAAAAGAAAGTGAAATCTCATCTCATTTTTAAATCAATGAAAAACCTTGCATAGACTTTGGTGGTGCTAGGATTTAACCAAGTAATCTCGAGCACCATAGAATTAATGTTTCTCTTTAAAAAGCATTAATTCAGACTTCGAGTAGGTAAAATGCCATACATCTCACTTGTAATGCATGAAATGAAAAGTCACACTTCAGGCACAAATCTTTTGTGTTGTATGATTTTTCATTTAAAAAGATTACTCATATGAAGGTTTGAATATTTGAGAGTAAAGTTTTATAGAAAACTTTATGCTGAGGGAAAAAGCCTTCGACTTTTCTTGCTCCTTTGCCTGTTCTTTCTTTGTTAATTGCTGCTCTCATTTTACCTTTGTAACCTACCTGTAAATTGCTTGTTATACATTTGAATCTTAGCAAATAGAGTTCTATAGTTTAATGAATGAACTGAATTATCGTGGAGGAAACTAAGACTTCATCTTAGGAAGACTAACTTTGTCTTCCTTTAGTGCCTGATGTTTTAAATCTTAACCATGGATTTATTCTTTTTCTTTTAAGCTGCTATAGACATCCTTGCCTAATTTCTTCTTTTTGTTGCCATCAGAAATGGGACAGAAAAGTTATAATCCTAGCGTTGCCAAGAAACTTGATGATTTAGTATCAAAAAGGATTTTTTTTTCTCCAAGTGGGAAAAAGGAGACAATTAGAAGCAGTAAATTCTTTCTCTGTAACAGCGGCTATAGTCTGTTGCTTATGATTACCATGTCATTACGAAACAAATGTTGCAGTGTTCCCAGATGCTTCACAGCTTTGATCTTTCCTGTTCACTCTCTGTGCTAGACTGTAGTTTTAAAGGCCTTAAATTTGATGCATGCCTTTGGGGATGTGTTTTGCACATCACACATGGGAAGAGCATGCAGTAGGTGCTGTGCAGACCTTTTAAGACATGATATCCATTATGTTGCTAGAAATGATGGAGGGTTGAACTTGTTGACCAAAATGTTTCGTACCAGCTTCTCAACTCCTTCTAGCTATTGACATTACTTATCTTAAATATGATGCAGCTCAGAAACAGCCTTGTGATTATGATAACCACTGATTTATCAGCTGTTAAAATGGGTGACAAGAGCAGGTGGAAGAACGAACCCTAAACTGGACAATGATTTTTATATAACTATGCCCAACCAATCCTAAGATTTCTTTCTAATATCTTGTGATCATGCAGCTAGGACTACTGAATATTTATCCTTATGAATATAATTGTATTAGTAACACATTTCATATGCTGCAACTCTTTGACTTTCTTCCTTCTTCATTTTACTTCTTCCATGTTGAGATTGCATCTGATATTCCTTATGCATTTCAAATTTACATTTGTGTTGCAATGTATCATACAAGTCTTTATGAATCTGCAATAACCTGTCGTCTAATCCTCTACCGAGCACATTATCACTCTCTGTGATGTATCCAGCATGAGAAGATCACCCAATGTGTAACTGGAAGTAAAACCCAAATGGGTTTCCTAGCTTGGAAGCCTAGCCATTCTCCAACACCTGATGGAACAAAAGATTTGTCTCCTTGTATTGCAAGCTATAACCATAACAGTTTTTTCAGGTTAATTCTAAAGCTCCCTAGAAATCCTAGATAAGTGTAGGCCCTGTATTTTACTTGAATGCACCAATTCCCTGATCCTCTACAGAGGCACACACTTCCTATCATAGTTGCTTCATTACCACTCCTTCCATTCCATAGTTTTCCATAACTTTTTTTTTTTTAATTTTTTTCCACCTGCTATGTCAGATGAGGATCTGGGCGCTCTGAACAAACGGGGAAGCCACATGACTTTGGGAGCCCCCAAACCGACCAGAGCAATGGTTTGGATGGTGGGCCTACCTGTGAGAGCCCTGGTTAGGGCATCTCGAGAGGCAGCTCTGCAGCATATGCCCCTGGCTGCGTTATCTCTGCAGCAGTGGGGGCACGAGGTCTGTGACAATGCAAGTGACTGCACAGAGGCCTTTTTTCACCACAGTATAAATTTGCCCCTGCCCTCTGCCTGCACTCTCACTCTTGGGATGAGGAGGCTGGATGGCACCTACCTCCATGGGCTCCTGCCTTGGAGGTGGCAAGGGGAGTGAAGATGAAGAAGAACGTGGCTGGGCTCCAGGCATCGGATGATGCCTATGAGACCTACCAACCCTGTTGCCAGTGTCAGGGGAAGGCAAGGTAACAAGTCAGGCCTGAGGGGAAGCCAAGAAATGCAAACAGCAGCTTAGGAGCGTGGTCCAGCATCACAGGGCAGGGACTGATGGCCCCAATCTGGGCTGAATTGGGGGCCTGGGCCTGGGGCTGGATGAGCAAGGATAAGGACAGGGAGCCAGGAGGGCCCTTGGGGCCCAAGCAAGGAGTCACTGTGGCCCCCAGCCCACTTTGGGATGGCATGTCATGATTAAATGGTAATTGTGCAAAGCAGGAGAGTGTTCACTCAAGCTGAGGAAAACGGAGCAACACAGTTTCATGTGTATTAACCGAAATAAACAACCACATAAGAGTAAGTAAGTGAATGGCTTGTAGTAGGGAAATGGAGGAGTGATGTCAATGTAACCGCAAGGCATCTCATCGCCCATCTGGTTTCCTACTAGCTCTGCATAACAGTTGCTGAAAGGCTTCCCATATAATTTAGAAAGTTCACATGTCCCTCTCTTAAAGTCCACTAGATTTTGGTTTAATAGTTTATTCCCTAGGGAGCTGAATTATTTATTGATTTGTTAAGGAGTACAATGATCTAAATGCAAGAACTGGAGTGTATATAATTGAGATTCAATTGGAGGGACATTAACCGCTCACTAAATTTAAGTGCAGACACTCAAAATGGGCCCCAGGATTAAAAGAAATTATTTCTAAGTGTGATTCTTTCTCTGCTGAAAAGGACATTTTAAGAAGAAAGGACATAAATTTGGGTTGGGGTTTTTTTCCCCCAATTTGAGTTTTTTATGTCTTATTCTAAATTGGACAAAAGTGGTAGAACAACAGAATACACTTTTCAAATGACCCAATACTTGCCTACTTAAGACTATAAACCCGAACTGTATTCCAGAGTTACAGGTAATAAGATTCACTAGAATAGCTTTCCCAGCATGCCCCATCAGAGCAGAAGGTTTAGGAGAGTAGAATGGTGAAAGACTTTCAAAGACCCAGAGAAAAAAACAGTGAATAAGTGTGCTTTTCAGTCTGAGTATTGAGAGAGTTCAGCACATATTGCTTCCGTCAGGGAAAGAAATTTATTGTAAATGGTATGCAGTTAACCTTTAAAAGTAACTTTTCTTTAGCAGGAATGGTGTTCTATCAGCATCTTATGTTATCAGTTCTTCTGAATAACTGGGACTTTTATACTACCTCTTATAAATTAATTTCTCTAACTGATAATGGAAGCATCAGTGATGCCCAGAAGAATAAGCTATGCTCAGATTGGTTTGGTTTTTAAGTATTGTCTTCTTCTGGTATTGTAGTTTGTGACTAAACACTGAAGGTGTCTGAGGCTTTTTTAAAAGAGTGATAGATAATTTTCTCATCTATTTGCCTTCCTGAATTCTAAATTAAGTACTTTGAAGCAACTTCAGTTTTGGTCCTCTGTTCAAATTAAATATTGTCAATTGGTTGGTATCCCTCTGAATATTTTGTGAGTCGTGCGATGATGACTGTTTTGATGCTGTTTCCAAAGCCAAAGCATGTAGCCAAAGTAGTGATATGTACAGTTACTATGTGTGAGGTTCTACCTGCTGTGTGCGTTCAATTATCGGGACACAAAGCTGTTTACTTATACACTAATAGTCCACTAAGGTGAGTATTAATAAGATAGGTAGCCTGCTGACTGACTTGAACTATATGCCTTAGCACAGTTAAATGATAGGGTCTGCGAATGTACTCAGCCTCCAGTGAAGGCAGAGTCACCCCATGGAAGATGTTAAGTTTGGGCTTAGATATGCAGTGCTAAGTTTAGTTCTCTGTATTTTCATCTATTATTACATATGTATCATATGTAGAACTGAGAGCAATTTATTTTACATGGTGCCTTACGTTTCCATTGGCTTGTATGAATGATAACAGATGTTATAAAATTTTTGTGAAAAAAATGAAGTGATTCTTCCCCATGTGAGGTCGCACTTTATAACCCCATGAGCAAAAGGAAAGAAAAAATCAAGTTCAGGGAATAATGTTATTAAAAGCTTCCCTGTCTCTTAACAGATATTCCTTCTCTCTCTATCTCCCTCCTTTCTCCTTTTATCTCTCCAGTTCTACTCTTTACTTTCATTGTGCACTTATCCTCATTTTTTTTCATTTCTTTCCATATGTTGTTTTTTGTCTCTTTGCTTTTGTTCATTTTCTTTGTCTCTTTCCAGTGTATCTGATGATAAGATTTATTATCAGTGTAATTTGGACATACTCTATGAGTTTTACTGTAAGGTTGCTAGAGATACGATCTCAGAAAGGTTCATACTTTTTTGTTGTCGTTATAGTTGTTTTTGAAATACTGGTCTGTTGTTTATTTGAGGCAAACAAAATGGGAGTTATTTAGAAACTTGAAACTTGAACTTGAAACTTTAGAATTCTCACATTCTGAACCAGTAGTCTTGTGTTTGGTGTGTTCCAGTTAATGGAGATTTATTTCTGTTTTATTTGCTGTTTGTAGTGGAATGGTTGCATGTTGTAGTGCTTCTCCTTGGCTTTAGTAAAAGATAAATCCATTTTATATTCCATAGGTTATGCCTTTGTTTGACTAGTCAAAATCTGCAAATGCAGACATTCTACAACCTAAATTTTGGTTATAAAACTTACCTGAGCAGATTTACAGTCAATGTTGAGACAGGCATTATTACCAGCATTCGTCATATTTGGATATTTCTTTGGCCTGAACTATTTTATGTTTGGTTTGAGCCCCAAAATTAGATACGATGTAGAATTTAAGGAAAAACTATTTTTATCTTTTTATATAAGTAGGAAAAAAAATACAGAACAATGTACTTGTGGATGTTTTAAGATGTTCAGGTTTTTATTTTATTGTTTTATTTTATTTTATTTTTGACATTTTTAGCACACTGTTCTCTTCTCAAGCTAGATTTTAAGCTATCAGGTTTCAAGTCGATGACTGTTGTCCTCTGTCGGATAATGGCATTGTTAATTTTAAAACTAGGTTGTTAAAGGCTAATGAAAGAAAAAAATGACTTGGCATGATGTTGCATGTCAAGCATACAGCCCATTATCTTCTGATTTTAAATGAGCATGGAATTCAGCCTCAGGAACAGCCCTGAAGCAGTTTTCTGTCTGTCCCCATTTTGACCTTGGAAACTTCTACAGGCTGGAAGCTTTCCTTCTAACACTAAATTGTTTGAATTTGTTGTTCTAAGACTTCACTTCAATAAAAATATAGCTAATTAACAAATTAATAAAAATATAGATTATTGCATTAGCAATTTTTTTTTTTTCTTTTCAGAAGATCTCAGATTAAGAAGTAAATGCAATGACCATCTCAGTGCCTTGATTTGGAAGCATCAAAAATCCACTTTAAGAGCGTTAAGAGGCTTAGCAAGACATGATCCAAATTGCCTCTTTCGCTGTCATCATGCAGAATTTCTTGCATGTCAGGAGACACCCTCATTTCAGGGTAAGAATGTGAGGTGGGAGATGTGATGAGGATTGAACAACCAGAGGCCAGAGAATTAGCTGATCAGCTTTCAAAAACTGAGCCCCCTTCACTTCTTCTATCCAACATTCTCTGCACCACTTCTGCACAGTTTTAGTATGGTAATTAGAAGAAAAAAGCCTAAGTCAGTACTGTGTCTTTTACGGAGGAGTTTACTTACACTTATTGTATTCCTTTCATATAGGTAATGGGAAAACATTGAGATTTTTGCCCTATAAAACAAATTACAAAGATAAGAACACAAAATGGTTTGTAAGCTGCTAGGGACTCCTGTCATTCACCAACCTAGAAGAGCCCCTCCTTAAAAAAAAAAAAAAATCATTTTTTCTGGCCCATTCTATGGAAAATTGAATAGTTTCAAAAGAAAAGCATGACATAGCTGTGGCTAGTGAATCCTCCCAATTCCTGATGAGATACTTTAAGGAATTACCATCCTTATTTATTTGCTCCCAAATTTTTCTGCCTTAGCAGGAGACACAACAGAAGTAAATGTGTACTCTTCTCTAGGTCATGGCACCCTGTGGCCCAGCATATCATCCTAAACTGAAATCAATGACATTTACATTAAAGTTGTAGGCTGTGAACTGTGGCAACTGAGAAGCAGAACACGTTTACTTTTATAGGCTCTTCAGTGTTAGCAATAACAGCTAGTAGTAGGGCTATACGTATACAAAAACGTTCAATAACATTTTAAAAAGCCATTGCAATTTGGCTAGAACCTTGACTTTATACTGATGTAATGAAATGAAAATAAGGCACCTGTCATAGTGTATTAATACAGAGACGATCAGCATGAACAGAAAAGCTGTAGAGGATCCTTCCCAAGAACCGTGTCTTCATTAAGCAGAAGATATTAGGCACCTGGGAGCAGAATTTCCTGCAGAAAGAGGGATTTCTCATACGCACAAGTGAAAACTTGTAAAGGATAAATCATTTTCCAGTCCATCTAGCATTAAGACATGAACTATGTTACATGACGAGAGCCTCATATAGTAAGACTAGGCAAGAAGCATGCAGAAAGAAGTAGCTTTCAGACAAACTGATATCTTCTGTCATCAGTGGGTTCCCTGAAATCTTTGAGCATCTCAGCTAAACATTATTTTAGAGGACACTATTGACAATCTCTTCCATGGGCTACCATAGCACATAAGTATATTAATTTCCAAAGGTGTCAGATAAATCCTTCTGCATCTTGGCTTTCTTACACATGTCAGCCTACACAGAATGCATTTTTACTATGTTATCAGTTTCTGTGCTTCAAGTGAAATAATATAATGGCTTTATGCCATTGACCTACACCCTGTGCATCCTGTTCATGCCAGTAAAAGTATTCATTGCTGACAGTAAGCACAGTCCATAGCCATATATTTCTCTTTCTCATTTTAATGGAGTAAAATTAATATATCTGATTAAAATATCTTCACAGACTGACAGGGACAGCATTATCACTTCAGTGGAGGTTTTACTCATGTTCAAAAATTTCCTGAGGGGTTTCAGATGGTCTTTTAATTAATTTATAATAACTTGTGAGCATAAGTGACAATACACAATTATGTTATTGGGACAAAATGCCTGCATGTCATTTGAATTTTATTCAGTAATTCAACGGACCTGTTGAACTGGGATCACCTCAACATATGGCAAAAATTCAAGGAATTTCCAACATAGGATAGATGACTCAGATGGAGTTTTATACCTTACACTGCTTGTGGGGGGATGCTCAAGACATTAATCAGTTGAAACGTACTTATTACTACAGGCTTAATTTTAAAGAATGCATGTTTGCCATCTGCCTTGGTTACCTGTACACTTGAAAGATGATGCCAAAATTACCTTTGTGAATATATTAAGAGGTAGATTTTATGCCCCTCTTTAAACATAGTGAAAATGCCTGCACAATAGCATAAGTATGATTATACAAGGAAAGTAAAGAGCAAAAACTGCATAGTCCAAATTTATTTAAGAATTAGATATCTGACATGTGCATTAAAAAGGAATGAGAAAATAATTGCCACTAAATTTAATCACTATGTGGAATATGAACAAGTCAACCCAAGGTCAGCTTAAAAAGGAAAATGAATGATTTAAGCAGCCATTGCATGGGACCAGATGGCATGACTGAAAGGTTAAAAACAAGAGAGGACAGAGTTTTTCAAAGTTGTGTTAATTTGTTAATGTATGTATACAAAATCATGTAAATGAAAGGCTCACTGATTATTTACTAACTTAATTTACTAATGTACTAATTGCTGAAGGGAAAGACGATGGAAAGAATGGAGATAAAAGGCTTGAGATGCATATAGCTTTTTTCCAATTGCTATGAACAAAAGTCCATGATTTTCTTTGCATAATGTTCATAGGCATCTCCAGTTCTCTAGGCTCCCCCTATTCATTCTGCAGTGCAAAGAACAACTCACAGACTATGTATCTTCTCCTGCTATTTCCTGCTAGTCTCTTCAGAGGTATTCCCATCTGCTATCTACTTATCCTACATTTTAATAGGGATAGAAAAATGCTTGTCTAAGAAGTAGACACACATGCACAGTTTGTCTTTGTCTGTCAGGTTTCCCTTCGGTCTGTCAGTTCCCCCTGTCCTGTCCATCTCATCATCTCACATGTCTGTATTCCAGACAACAATATATTCCTTATATTCCTTGAAATCATTCTCAGCTTTGCTGCCCTCTTAAAATATGTTACTTTCCTGATACCAGGAGGAAATGCTATTTCTAATTTATCTGCTCCTTTATTTATGAACTAATTGCTTATGATTGTAAGGGAATAAAAGCCAAATGCTGGTGAGAGAAGGATGCAAGAACATTGGACCTGAAGCCTGGTGCTGATTTAAAAATCAGTACGTAAGTTGAAATATGCACTGTTTGAATAACACATGAGCAGCAGCACCTTGGTCCTTGAGTTTTTCATCAGATTAGACAATTATGTATAGGACAATAATTTTCATGGAAGAAAATCTGACAAAATTGAAGAATGGTCGTGTGGCTAGAGAAATAGCCTAGAAACCAGGAGAACAAGTTCTACTGGGTATTTCCCCATCTATAAATAGGGAGTTATAGCAACATCCTGCTCACAGAGGTAAGTAGAACAGGGATAAATACAGTTCAGAAGCTATGAGGGAGTGCAGATACTGCTGCTGAATTGTATGCGTACATCTGAGTGTGTGGGTGGAGGAGAAAGGCATATAAATAACTGTGATAGAATTTACAGAAAATGGGTTGTTCTGGAGAAAAAACTTCTGGTCAGTATTATAAGAGTGAGACTGGAGAAGTGGCTTGTTATTTACAGGGTCTTTTCCTATTATCAGTGTTCTGACACAGTTTGATAGCTCAGTTTAAGTTCTTTGCTATCAGGATGAGATTCACTTAATCTAACATTAGTTCTTTAAAAATTAGGCATCTTAACCAAGCCAGGCTCCTTCCGTAGCAATGCAGGCACTTTATGAGGACAACTAACTCTTACAAAGAGATAGAATCATCAGATGATTCATGCTGGAATGATGTGAGTAACTTTAGTCCAACTTCCTGTTACTCAGCACTTTGTCCAGTTGGACCTTGAAAACCTCCAAGGATGAAGATGGTACAGCCACTCCACCAACCTGCACCACTGCCTAACTGTCCTCAGGATGAAAAAAAAAAAAATTCTTAGATCTAATATGAACCTCTTTTGTTTTAACTTATGCCTGTTGTCTCTTATCCTCCCACTGTATACATCTGTGAAGAGCCTGGCTCCATCTTCCTGATGACCCTCTCAGTAGGTGCTGAGAGACTGCTCTTTGGCACTCCTGAAACCATCCCTTCTCCAGGCTGACCAAGCCCAGCTCCCTAAGCCTTTTCTCAAAAGGCAAGTGTTTAAGCCCCCAGAGCATCTTGATGGCCCTCAACTGGGCTGGCTCCAGATTATTGACGTCTTTCCTGTAGGGAACTCAAAACTGCACATCCTACCTAGATGTTGTCTGTCAAGTCCTGAGTACAGGAGGATAATCACTTCCCTTGATCTTCTGGCTGTGCTCCAGATATAGCCCCAGATGCAGCTGGCTGCCTTTGCTGCCAGCACACTGCTGGCTCATGTCCATCTTGTTGTCTGCCAAGACCCTCAGGGCCTTTCCTGCAGAGCTACTTGCAGAGGTGTTCCCCAGGAGTCTGTCCCCAAGCAAATATTGCTGCAAAGGGCTCTTCCTTCCCAGATGGAAGCAGGACTTGGCATTTGTTGCTGTTGAATATCAAAGATTCCTGCTGGCCCATTCCCCCAGTCTGTCTAGGGCCCTCTAGATTGGAGCCCTGCTCTAAAGTGAAATGACTGGTGCCCCTAATTTGTTGTCATTTACAAACTCGATGAGAGTGCTCTGTTGCCTCCTCCAGGTCATGAATAAAGATGGCGGGTTCCCATATAGATCCCTGTGATACTCCCTTAGATTGTGTCCTGCCATGTTTCCCTTCCAGCAAATGTCAGGGAGGTTGAAGTCCCCCATGATAAATGTGATCTAAAGACTTTCTCAAGTTGTCTAAGGAAGATTTTGTCCACTTCCAAATCTTAATTGGGTGGTCTGTAACAAACTCCCATCGTGGTGTCACCCTTACTGAACTCCCCTCTGATACTGGAGAATAAGTCCATCCCCCTCCACTGACTTTAGGAGGTTACGTAGATTACTGCTTAGAATGATTGCTTTTATACTGCTAAAATAGGATTAAATAAATCTTAATCTTGGTCTTACATAGTTCTAGAAATTTTTATTCACATTGCCCTTTGTAAATACAAGACTGCTTCCCTGAGCAATTGTTTAAACTGTATCAGCTCTGGTGTCAAGTGATAAAAGTGTGGCATTGCTTTCAAAAGGGAAGAACCTCTAACAGACTAGATGGCAATTACAGCATCAGGCATCCTGCCAGTTCTAGGTTAGCTCCTCAACACAAGTCAGCATGGCAAGAGCTAATGAAGACACAACAGCCAATTAGTTATGGGTAGAAGTTTTTTCAGGTTTGTCATTTTTGTTCCTGTTAGAACAACTGATAAAGTTCCCTTTGCCTTTAGTGTGAACTAGGTTATGACATTATAACAATTCATAGAACCCAGTGTGTCTCATTTGATTTTGAGGAGCCTGAGAACAGCAACCCAATCTGGAAATGGTAGTAAACCTCTTCTGAAAGAAGAGAGAAAGCTTCACTCAGAGAAAGGCTGCTCAAAAGTTAGAAACTAACTTCCAAGTCTAGTATACAGAAACTATCGGCCCTAATGAAATAGGACCTCTACAACACATTTGAGGAGATTATTCAGACAGAAAATTAGCCTGTTCATTTATCTGAGGAGTTGCTAAGAACATTTTAAAATGAGACCTAATTTCTAGTATTTAATAAAATAAAAACAGAATTTAAAGCATAGAACAAAGCAGTTATGTAATTTTCCTATTTCTAACAGTGTCACGTGTATCAGAGAAGATAAGCTATAATCAGAATGCCCCATTTATTAGGTGTTATGGTCCAGAAAATGTTACACAATCTTGGTATCCTCTAGCCTCTTCCCTCCTGGAAATGTCTCTACTTCCTATAGTCTGCTGAATAGTTCAGACTGGTAAAGAATCTTCTTTGCACTCGGTAACTTTCTGGTTAATACAGTATATTTACACTGAAGGCCCAAAACCTTCATATTCAGCTGACTGTGAATTCTGTTGTATTTGCCAGTCTATAGGGGCTGATTCCCTATGAACACAAACATTTGCAAAGTCCAAAATAATCTTTATAAGATCACCACAACAGATTTTAAGTTAAATTATTTGTGTATTTACAGCTAATAAAGGGATTCAAAAGGATATATTGTCTGTATATAGTAAACATCTGTAGTCCTGTTTGTTGACAGTTCCAAAGAATAGGAGTAGGCTGAAATCTAGAGAGACTCTGTTACTCAGAAGAATGATTCATGGGGCACAAAGCTTCCCTGTACAAGGAAATACTTCAGGAAAAAGCCTATTTATCAGGGAAAGATTGAGAGACTGACTATCATACAGGAGAATATGTGATAGGAGAGGCTAATGGACACCATGTTATTTATATCTGTAACAAGAACTAATGCTTATGGTTTCTAGATAGGCACATTCAAAGCGGAAATGAGAGACATGTTTCTAGCAGTGGGAGAAAATAACCATTGGGTCAATTTATGAAGGGAAGTAGTAGATTTTCTGTCCATCATACAACATTTTAAAATCAATATTGGTTTCTTTCTGAAAGATGCACTGTATTCAACCATAAATTATTGGACTTCATGTGGAAGTTATTGGGTGAAATCTTACCGCCTGTGTCACATAGCAGGTCAGACTAAATGACTGCAATGTTCTCTTCTGGCCTTAAAATCTATGAAGTGGTCAATGACTATTAGAGAACTGGAGCCATGGAAAAAAAGTAATGATTGCTAATGGCTAGATGGAAACGAAGACATCATGTGATGTGATAAGCCTATTCAGTCAATATCAGCCTACTGAGGCTTCTAATACTCGTAAAACAAAAATTAAACATGTTTATCTCCCCTAAACTTTCCTCTTCAAGCTTAATCTTTTATCATTTTTACTCTCTTGGGTAGAATGTAATAGATTCAGTTAAGGTGTCATTTTATTTCATGGGAATGGAAATAAATGCTAGAGTAGGACTGGCATTTCAACATATATAAACAATGTGTGCTTCCCTTCTTGTAGTTTGTGATTGCTGCTCTATTTTGCTAGTTCTCTGATCTGCCCCTATCCCTCTGGATTACATTTTATTTTCTTTTCTTTCTTCTTCTTTTTTTTTTTTTAATTCCATCCCCTTTAGACTAATACATCAGTAACAACTTTTTCCTATTCATAATTTAAGGAAAAGATGGCTGTAAAGAAAGATGTGTGACTGAATGAGAGCTCAGCACCTCTCACAATGAGCATGTTCAGCATGATCTCCTTTGCACTTCACACTATATTAGTAGCTTATCTGAGAAACAAATGAAAGATTTTTTTTTCCATTCATTATTCTTTGCTTTCCTAAATCTTTTGCACATCCTAGGAAACACAGAAGTAGAATTTTCTTTAAAGAATAAAATTAAGTATTAGTGTCTCATTCTGACTGAAAAACTCAGAAAGTGCACAATCTGGCCTCGTATATTATGTGCTATCTTAATTAATTTAGCTGGAAACTAGCCTTCGGGATTTCCACGCAGTCTGTGTCTAAAAGGTCACTAGAATACTAATAAATCCTCTTGTCTTCTTTAACTACTCTACATACTGTAGGCTGTTTAGTGAAAAGCGACTGAACTCCCTCTGAGACATTTACAGCAAAGTAATTTTACTCATCAGAGCTATATATCTCATGGAGTTTAAGGAAAGTACATTTTTTAAAAAGGAATATGTTCTGGATGCACTTGTGTAGAACCTTAATTTTGCTTTCATGTTGAATATAAATTTCTCCTATTGAAGTGTAGAACATGGTGACAAGATACTAGTGAAAGACAGTTTTTTTATATAAAATATCAGGATCCTGAGGGAAAGAGAGAGGGGGCCATAGGAAGGAATTTCTCATATTTTTATGCAATAACATGTTGCAACAAAGCATTAGATGGGAAGACTGCTCCTGATCATATCACATCCAGAAACTTTCTTTTGAAAATCAGAATAGCTACATGGGCTGCCCCATGCAGTTGACATCATTCTATATTTTGTGCTTCACAAAAAATATCTAAAGTAGCTGTTTAAAATGATCCTGTACTTGCACAAGAGTTTAAATTACATTCTTCTCATGCCGTAGTTGTAACAATCTCACCAAAATCATGTCAGTCTTAAAAGAGCTGACAATTCAGACAGACGATTTATAGAAGTGCAAGTGAAAGGCTACAAGTTTATTCTGTGGTATTATATCAGCAGTATGTGGATTAAGGGCTACTTGATAGCACATTTTGCTATAGTAGAAGATGATAGATCTTCTTATAAAGACTATGAAGCATTGTATGAATCTATGCTGTTACTATCTACATAGAGTGACGTCATTACACAAGGTAAGATGATGTAGTTCCTCCTCCTGGCCTCACACCAAGTGAATTCATAGAACTCCATAAAAAGCTGAATAAAATTGTTTTGTCTTTTTTTTTTTTTTTTTAATCCTAAAACCTTTTTCTGGAACTGTGTATTTCTACTTCTGAAGGACTAAGTTCAAAAAACAAGATTGCGTTATTTCATGAATTAGCCAATAGTTGCTACAAGTTTTGTTGGTAATTGCAGCTTTACTTAACATCTGTAATAATGATTTGGAAAAAAGATACATCATAGGCATTGCTATCAAGAGTATCAAGAGAAAAGGTTTAAATCTGGACCTTTTGAAACTTGATAAATTTGTAAAAAAGAACTAAGTGGATTCAGCTTGGAAGAAAATTTATATTACAGTAATCTAAGAAGACATAATCCAAGATGAGGCTACTCAGTAGAAAGGAAATACTTAGGAGGTTGTCATATCAAGAGGAATGTGTGCTCAACAATAAAAATATGGGTTACAATATGCTACTCATTTTTTAAAGCAACTTTGGATGTGTTTATGTGTCTAAAAGTGTGCAAAAGACCAAGGAGAGGACTGTGTATCACCATGAGAAGTATGAGTGATAGCATCACCTTATGTACTGCTTTCAGTCATTGGCATTTGATTATGATACTCAAAGGGGGAAACAATGTATGCATGTTTATGCATATACAGGGTAGGGTAACTATCTGTGTCACAGCACTGTACTAATATTATGAAAGGTATGTCTGCAGCTCACACTGCTGCATCAGGCAGAGATTCCTAGCTCCAACAAGTAAGCTCTAGCACGCGATGCAGGGTGGCTGCATCAGCTTAGCCAGTGCCTGAGTAATTAGCTCTGCTAAGGTGAAGAGCAGAAGTGTCTAGGGACATTCTGTACTGTTGAAAGCATAACACTAAGACTGCTACATAAAGGAAAGAGGTGAGACACATAGATGTTTGCTGACTTGCCAAAGATTTCTCTATAACTGCTGTAGAGAACAGTCTTTCTCAGTTTTGGTCAAAACAAACACCATCATTCCTTTCTCCTGCTTCATGTTCTCTGTTGCCAGTGTCTGTACTCCAGTATTCAGAAGTGACTGTACTACAGTGCCTTGAGCTGATTTTAACATGGCCTTTTCTTTTGAGAGGAAATATTTCTATTTTACTGGACTAAAAATAATAGCCCTGAAAGCAAGGAGAAGAATGGAATGCAGGACACTAAGGTTACATCAGCCATAGTAAAATAAAGACGGCGCTAGCATCACCTTACACTGTTAGTGTTAGCATGCCCCCTGCCTTGATTTTTTTTCTGTGCTGAGAAATGCCTAAGCATGGTTCAGAAGCTGGCAAAAGGCCTAGAACCAGCTCAGCTGGCAGTATTGATTGAAGCCATCCCATTTGAATAGCTAAAAGGTTAGCTCATAGACATATGTACATGAGCTATCCTCAGGCTTGGGCCTGTTTTGTGTGCTATAGGTTTAGCCTTAGATTCATTATCGTGAGCTATATCTGACTTGAACAAGATACTTGAATTGGATCTCCAGTATCTGAGCTGAACCTCCCATCCTGAGTTGTTGACCACTTAGATATAAGTCTTGTCATGATTGTGGTTTCTACCAGAGATTTCAATCCAGACTACAGTGCCCTTCCCCCAAAAAACATTTAATTGAAATTGTTACTTCTCCACTTTTGGTACTGACAAATCTTGATTTTCGTATAGAAAAACGTTGAATCCCAATCTGCTCCAAAGAGCTTCCTAATTCTTTCCAAGAGAAAAAAAAATACTGCATTTGAATTTCACGTTCTTTTTTCTCTCTGTCCATATTTACTGAGATTTTGTCTTTTACTATGTGTAGGAAGCAAGAATTTATTTTACATTATGTACCTATGTTTGAATCATACAACTACACATTTATTAGTAAATATGATTGATCAGTTGGAGCTCATATTTTCAGAAAAGAAATAAAATGCATAAGCTCTTCACTAATGCTATTTTATGGCTGAGCATTTATTCACAGCCGTAGTGCTGGGTTTTCTAAGTTGTTGCAGCTCTATCACAACCTAATTTAAGACCCAGTTTGGCAAAATCCAAAAGTACATGTTTACATGTATGGTGCATATGTACTGCTAAATATGATTCTAGTGTAACAAAAAGAGCTACTTCAGCTACTTCCATTAATGAGCTCTGTCAAAGTCAGCACTTGTTCCTCTACACATGCCTGTCGCTGAGTTAACTTCTAATGACAATACATACGTACTAGTATTAGCAATCTACAGCACTTAGAGTTACCCATCCATCCTTAACCTCTTCTGATATCTCTTTTGTTCAGATAACTCCATATTTCATCTCCTTTCCAGCAGTTGTCATTCTTAGCCTTTGGTCTCTTTTATCTACTAGTTCTTCCCTCTTGCCATACAAGACTCCACTGGACCTTGTCACTTATGACAAGTTTAAAATTGTTTGGAAATTCATGAAAATTATGCTATGTTTCCAGTTCAAGTTCTCCACTTTATAGTGAAGCCAGTCTTCAAATATGTTCCAGTCTACATGCCTCAGAACAACCCTTATACTCCTAGACTGCCAGCTAACATTGACCATAATCTTGAAGGAACACTTCATCTACTCATCTCTTCACTCATCTTTCACTTCATCACTCATCTACTTCAGGGAACTCTCTTCGTTCCTTCCTTAATTTCCTCTGAGACTTAATGATCCTTGTGGTTTGTTCTACACGTACATATTTTTCTCTATGGATCATCTCTACCAAAAAAAAAAAAAAAAATAGTACTGCTGTCTCTGAATAGGTCTACCTTCCTTCTCCAGATCCTGCCTCCATCTGTCCAAATTGAAATCTTTGCCTGTTTGAAGTGACCTTATAGATAAAAGTAGTGTATTAGGAGTCCTGGTAAATGTATATGGTTTCTCAGGAATATAAGAGGGTAAGGCAGGGTAGGGTAGGGTGGATCAGAACAAGACAGAACCATATAAAGTTTCATGTATTCACCAACTTCTGCTCATATCTCATGTGATATCTTTTGATCCAAAGATCATGGAATTTATAGGTATACAAGACTCAAGGATTCAGAAAATACCCATAAATTCTCAACTATGGACACATCCTAATACTTTACATTTAAACTCAAATCCCATGTTCATATTCAAATAATACACTTTCTAGTACCCATTCCTTGCTTTCAAATGCATGTTTTTTTTTATCGGTATACACATTTAAGAAGAATATATCTTTATCTTAGCCATACAACAGATCAGTTCAGAAGTTGCTGTTGTTAAACATATTCATTACTGTAAAATTACTAGAATTTACCCTGCTGTATTGAAGCAAATTAAGTTTTGCCTTAGACTCTCCTGGAGGCAGTTCTGTAGGGTAATTTTCTTTTCTGTGTCTGATAGTAATTGGGGGAAAGTGAGGAGAATCCAAGAGCTGAATATCAGAACAGGCCAAAGATTTCAGTGTGACTGCAATGAAATAGTAAATATTGCTTCTTAGCACATCAGTCATGGCAGAAACTTAATGCATAATAGATCCATACAAATAAGTATTCCACAACCTCAGAAGAATTGATCTCAAAGTTATATAGAAATGGAACTGTAAATTACTTTTATTTTCCTGGCAGTCACATTATTTGAAATTTCCTGGTAATGCTCCAGGAGAAAACTATGTTTGATAATTATATGTTGATACAGTTGGTTTGAATAAAAAGCTTATTTGTCCAAACATATGCAATAAAATATGATGTAAATTAATCCAGATTATCTACACTAAGAACTGTTGTCACTGCAATGGAAGAGAACATTCAGAATAGCAAAAAGAACATCCGTAGATATAGAATACATTAAAGCACACCCAGCAAGATTTAATTTTAAAGGGTGAGTGGTTTCTTTCTCTGCTGGTTACCCTTCAGCATGTTCCACTAATGTGCTTCCCTCTCCTTCCCCCCTTTCACTGTTGAAGGCTTTTTCTCCTGATGCAAAATGAAGATTGCAAGGCTTTTTGAACAGTTAAATAAGGCAATTTGGCAAGTCCAAAATCATTTCAGTTAATTCACATTATAAAGGAATCTTATTTTTCTCAAGTTAGAAGCATATATTTTGTATTGTAAGCAAATACAACCACTTTTGGAAATTTCGTCAGAAACAGAGTTTAGAAGGCATTTAGCCAACTACAGGAATTCAGTTATGATCCAAAATCAAACTCTGTCTAAACTGCAAAGATTCGATTCTGTGTCTTCTCTCTTCTCCTGCCTTTTTCAGCACACAGGTTTACTAGTGCAAAGTAATTGCAAAATGGAAATCCATTTAACTCAGCGACAGGCATGTGTAGAGGAACAAGTGCTGACTTTGACAGCACCATTCTGATATTGTAGGCTTTTACTCCAACTGAGTTGTGAGTGGTCACACAAGGTATAATACAAGGAGAATAAATATTATATAATCATTTTTGCATTATAGCATATGAATTTTAAATAAAGGGAATGAAGAAGACGACATACTATCACCGTCACACTTAATACTTATAAGCATTGAAGAATGTCTGAAGTGTCAGGTTTTGAGGCTTAAAACTATCTCTCTTTGAGAGATTCAGAGATAGGACCTAACTGGGGACAGCTCATATTTAGGAAAAACAAGGAGAGGTTCCCTATCTTTCTCTAAATGCTACCATATTGATTACTAAAAGAGGCAATGCTTTGCAATAGGGAGACCAGAAATCTGCTGCATAACAGTAATCTGTTTCATCTGAAAGTGCTTTAGAGTTGTGAAGGTTATTCTTGCAACCTCTTATGACTGGATATCCCAGATAAGTATGGATTGTAGATGTGAATAGAAGATGAAGGATCACCCCTTTATTCAACGTGCCTTAACTGAAGCCACTGAAAAATAAATTAACCTGGAGTTAAAGTGCAGCATCAGTTCAATGGCACATAGCAATAAAACAGAAAAGCTTAAATTTGAAAAATGAAGCATGTCTTTTCCAGTTGGAATTGCAAAGGTAACGTAGACAGGTGTTAACTATGTGGAAATTGAGTGAGTCACTGACATTAATATCCTAAAGTTTGGCTTATGTTCAGTCTCTTCATAGTTATTTCTGTGCTTGTTTTTGCTAAATTCAATAGGTAGGCACTTGAGAAAATTTGCACTCAATAATTAAGTGTTGAGTAAATTGCGCAGTCCTTGTGTTGTATTATGCCCAAAGCAGAGTTATAAAGGAAATAAGATTTTGGAGCTTTTGAACAAATGTAAATATGTTTTTGAGTTCTTCAACAATAGTGCTCCAATTTATAGACCTTACATACTGAAACCTTAGACTTACCCTTCATACCTCCATTCCCAGAACTCAGAAGGGCTGGGACAGGGACTGAACCTTGGCTCTGTACCTGGGATTCCCGTCATGTGCATAACTCCATCCCTATAATAGTCACGGCAAAGATAATTGCAGAATCCAAATGAATATGAAGATTCATGTTCACATTCACAGGTTCAGGATCTTGACCTGAATGAATGCATATATTGAAGACATCATATCGGCTACTTTGAGTAAGTAATATCCACTGTTTTCAATCTAGAGAATAGACAGCAAAGAAACATTAAAAAATTATAGTCTACTTTGAACCACATAAAAGAGAGTTAAGAAATGTTATATGAATAGTTTACAGGTCAGATATGGATCTATCTGCAAAGGACAGGCAATTACTAAAACACGTACATCAGAACAAAGAAATGATCACAAAAAATGTGATCAATATAAATGGTTAAAAAAATGTTCTGTATAGAATGTATCTTGAATTATGAAATGTAGCACTAGTCTAAAAAATGAAAAAAGTAATTAGAAAAATAAATGACATCATGTCATATTAATAAAGTGTGGAATTGGAGATATAATAGCATTTTATTTGAGAAATTGAGTGTGATCTTACAAATGAAGCCTTCATAGTACACTATGAGAATTTTAGTGTCTAACTTGAAGAACATGATTTGAAATATAAAAATTCTTTTCAAGCACTGATCCGTCTCCTGGAAGTATTTCCATTTTAGGACTGGAAAATTCCGTTGAAAATGTATTTGCCTACACCTACTCCAAAATGCATCAGGAGTACAATTTTAAGTGGTGATTTTCCTGTTAGTAGTGTCTATATCAAGTCACAGACAAATGTCTTTTCTTCCTATTTCCCCACTGTTTATTAGTATTGACTCTCAGTAGCATGTCTCGTGGAGAATCTCCCTCAGTCAGCAGGGCAAGACCTGTCCCTTCCTCCCCTCCCTTGGCCAAAGCACTAGATGTACTGAATGTGTCTGTGGGAAAGGGAACACGTGGAGAGACAGGGAAGCTCAGAGGGTCTGGACCATCACACAAGCAGTTACTCCTGCCAGGATATGCCACCATCAGACACCACACACAGGCACAGAATGAGAAGAAGCTGTTGAGAGTCTGGGAAAATTTATGTGTGAGGGCACACACTGATGTCTCATCTTCCTCCTCTATAAAGATGTTCATAAAATATTAATGAATGAGAAAAGATGTCTATTAGGAATTTTAAAAATGAAAGCCGAACAGCATATTCGATCAAGATCTGCTGTACAGGGCAGTTGTTTGCAAACGTCTCTGTGGAGTTACGTTGTGTTTTGCCATTCTGAGCTGCAACTTCCTTGTTATCCTGGGCATTTCATGATTAAAAAGATTTCTGCTTATGGTAATGTTATCCACACCCACTTATTTCATTTCTTTTTAAAATCAAATTAAATTCCTGCTGTGAAACTTTTGTACCATATGGCCCACGTAGCATACCTGTAAATGGCAGTACTTCTTGGTAGTACATGATTGCCACCTTATTATTCTGATTTTCTTCAGATAAAATCCCATATTCTCTTGAGAAGTTTGGCTAATGTAGTTCATCAGATCTGGGGTTTTACTTTGAACCCATAATAGCAGGATATGACCACCTATTCTGTTGAAGTGTCAGGAAAAAAAAAAGACCCATATTTTTGTGCTTTAATATCAGACTTGTAAGGAGACACTCCATGTTTTGAAATTGCAGCAAGTCCCTATATTAAAAACCACAGTTTGAGGCAGGAAGCAGGACATGGTGACTTATGCAGACAAATACATCCTATTTTCTTCTTCCTTGGTTTATTTTAATGATTTTTATTAGAAAGAATGCACATTTTCTGTAATAACTAGGTATGTCAAGTGTAACTACTCACAAAAATTTTTCCCTTCTTCTTATTCCTCAGTAAAAAATCTTTCACGTTCTTCATGTTGTGAGTAAATTTTAATCTACATTTATATTTTGCTATCCAAATATCCTCATTACTTGCAAAACATGATTCTTATTATCCTTAATTGCTTTGGAAGTACCCAACTTAAAAAAAAGAGATACTTCAATCTTTAAAGTGATAGGAAATTTATATCAGTTTATGAAAAGTGATATTTTTTGTTCATTTTAAAATGTAAGGGAGCTCACAAAGGAACTACCCACTCATGGGTAGACTAATACAGATGTTGTTTATCTCTTTTGATAAAAAGTATATATCTTTGTGTTTTAATTTTAAAACTTAAGAAGAAGCATGTTACTAATACGACTTCTGAATATACCTGGAGTGAATACTTTCATGTCTGTTTATTGTGTATAGCTTGTATTCAATTACACAATTTTGTACTAAAAATGAAAGTTAAGCAGTGTCCTCACTTGTTTACCGTTATGTTTTCATATTTTAAGGGGCTTAATTTTATAATTAGAATTTTTAGACATTCTTCCACAGACAATTTAATTTGCACTTGACTCATTCTTTCAGGAGAGTTCGTGATAATCTCTTAATTATGGAGCCTATGGTAAAAGTATGTAGCTGATAGTCAAAAAGAAGTTTAAAATTGATCAATTCTAATATTAAAATATACAGAAATGATTATTAGGGATACAACTCTGAAATTAAAAACACAGAGAAAATACAATAATAATGATGGCATAGATAAGCTGTAACTTTTTAATTATAATATGGCATTGCTTTCTTCCTATTTGTCTTGAAGAATGTCATTATAACTGTCACTCTCTATTCTTGTTTCATCATATGACTATTCCGTATAACACATCCATCAGTCTTAGGCTATGAATCTCCTGATATCTAGGCAATCCTTAGGACTCTTATCTGTTCTTGTCTTAATTCATCCACCCTCACACACTAAATTTTTCTGTATTCCTTTTTTGGGGGGATGTTGCATACTTCTGCTCCATTGCAGATTCCATCAGACCTATTCTCAAGATTAAAAAAATGTAAAGTCATGGATTGGAATAGACAGTAGGGCAATTAAATCAAAGAGGAAGGAAAAGGGAGGGGGGAGTTAGAAAATAAGTGGACGCAAAGGGTGCAGCTCAAAGGTAGGGATAATTTGAAGAATTTCCAGAAGGTACAAGCAGGAAAAGAGGCAACATACATAATAAAAGAAGACTTAAGAAGATAAAAGAAAAGTGAAATCCCAAAATGCTAATATTAATCCATATTTATTATTGGAACATTACTTCTTTACTCAGCACAGCAAAAAAAAGATAAAAATGCAAGTCCACTGTTACACCAAATTAATCCAGTCTATAAAAAATTTAGTTCTTCTACTGTCGACTTGTAATAATGGTATGTTAATTGTAGACTTTCCAGGTGCACTATGAGTGCCTTTCATGTCAAATGTAAGGTCAGTGGAAGTGAAGAGAAATGGAAAAAATTCAGATGTTCTTTGTCAGTAGCACCTAGATATAAAATTGGCAATCTTGACAAAGGTAACTATAGGATAAATTTGATGTCACTGTATTTAAAATAATTTTGTGGATGGCCAATGAAGCATAAATGTTAAATTTTGTAGTTTCTGAGCTATGTACAGTTCCTCCCTCTCACTCCCCCCACCATCTTTACTTAGACTAGGAAAGACTACCTTGCTTGCTGCATTGCTATGCTTGTTGGATTAAATAAATTAGATTCAGAATGAAGCCTAGGGAAAGTGCTGCTGTATTGTCAGTTCCCTGAGCACTATTAACTTGCTTTTTAAAATGGTTCAGTAGCATAACAAGAGTTCTGTATTGGTTGATTAAATAATACATGGAATTAATGGGATGAATCTTGTTCTGGGGTGCAATCAATTACAAAGTATGCAGTTTTCTGCTCCCTGCTAAGACAGGGTTTGGTTTTTGGTTTTTGGGGTTTTTTATTTTATATAAATTATATAGGCAAGTCAGAAAGAGTAATGGGAATTCCATAGGTAGCTCACTTTACCATGACTCTAAAATGAAGGCAAATTGTTAGGTGCTACTGTTATATGACATCAGTGAGCCATTACCTGCTTTTCTTGGCACATGTAGAAACATGGCAAAACAATCACTTAGGTCAGTGTGAATATGAAGGAACACTAGCTTAATCCCTCTTCAAATAAAGTGGGGCTGAAGTCTTGCCTGACGTAATTTAAAAATTCTGTGATACATTTCAGCAAAACTTGGGCATTAAATCTAGTGCTCTGGTAAAATAGTTAGCTACAGTCCTGTCTGATTTCAGATGGATGGATGAGTATTATTATTTAAACCCTTCTATAGATTCCAATTACCTGTTCTATGCAAGACGACCCTGCTGAACTGGCAATTTTACCTGAATGAGGACTGCAGGATTCAGCCTACAGACTATTTCCTGATCTTATCAAAAATACTCTCATCTGTTCCTTCTCCTGCTTTTTAGTAATCTGTGGAGCTCTGACATCAGGACAGGCTGTTTAGGGTTGTATCTAGTTGAGTCTTGAAAACTTCCAAGGATGGAAACTGCATAACCTCTCTGTGCAGGCTGCTCCACTGTGTGACTGTCCTCAGGGAGAAAAAAAAAAATTCTCTTTCTATCTAGTCTGAACTTCTAATTTCAATTTATGCCCGTTGTCTACCATGTACTACTGTGGAGAGCCTGGCTACATGTTCTTGATGACCTCCCTGTTGGTGCTGGGGGCTGCTGCTAGGTGGCTCCAAAGCCCTCTCTTCTCCCGGCTGAACAAGTCCAGCTTCTTCAGCTGCTCCTCAGAGGGCAAGTGCTTCAGCCCCTGGAGCACCTTGGTGGCCCTCTGCTAACATCACTCCAGTTTAATGATATCTGTCTTGTATTGAGGGACCCAAAAACTGGCTGCACTATCTGTTGTCTTTTGAGTGCTGAATAGAGGGAGATGATCACTTCCTTTGATATACTGGCTATGGTCCCATGCAGCCCCAGATGCTGTTGGCCTTTTTTGTTTCCAGGGCACACTGCTGGCTCGCACTAAGTTGGCTCTCTGCCAAGATCCCCAGGACCTTTCCTGCAAAGCTGCTCAACATCCAGGCATCCCCCAGCCCATGTCACTGCAAGGTGTCCTTGCTTCCCAGGTGCAGGACTTGGCATTTGTTGCAGTGAAATTTCATGGGATTCCTTCTGACCCGTTCCACCTCTATAAAGACAGGTACTTCTGGATGGCAGCTCTGTCTGTTAGCAAATACTTACTTGTTCCCCAAGGAACAAAAAGTCTCCCCCAAATAGCCCTAAGTGAAAACCACCCTAGACATTTAGAGACAGAAGTCTTTCATGTTTGGAAGTTTTTCCAGTTGAAACGGTGACATGTAGTATCCTCTCATATGAAATCTGGATAAGTGTTTGGCTTTTATGAGATAAAGTTCATACAGATGCTACCTGCTAAATTCAAAAATTTTCAGCCCTAAGTAAGCTTTATTTAAGCTAAAGTCTGGGGCGCAAACATGGTTTGATGGCACTACTCTGCTCACAGGCACAAGAGGTTCCTGCAGAAAGAACTGCTCCCCTTGTGAAGTACAGCAGCCTCATGGCTGATGTCACCAGTGCCAGTGGTAATGGTTATTAAGGAGTAAACCTGACAGTCAGAACAGGAGAGTTCCTTGAGGCTAAGTCGCTCTAGTCCACACTAACACGGGTTTTTGTTGAAAAAGCTGTTTTTGGTGTCCTCACATGTCCTTCACTGCTGATTTTGAGCAGCTTTGGGGTTTGCTTTGTCTTCTGAATACACCTACTTCAGAAGAACACAGGATTTGAGTCATCTTTGCTGAAAGCAGAATCAGACGGGTTGTTTGAATCTTCAGATAATACTTCTCTTTCCTTATACGCCAGATCTCACTCGTTATGCTCCCAGTGCCTAGAAACCTTGGAGCCAGGCTTCTCATTAGAAGGCAGGCTTATTCATACACATTTTCCCTAAAGCGAGTATCCAGGGAGATACTCATCCAAAAGAAGAAAAGGGAACACCTTCCTTCTGACTTTTTTCCCCTACAGATGTATTTGCCAAGCTCCATAATTTATATGATAAACTCAGGAGACCACTTTTGGAGGTTGGTATCAAGACTTTTCCATCAACTTACCCACCAGAAGATTTCTTCAGAGCTTCCTTTCAGGCCAACAAAATGTTTTTTTCCAAGTGTTTGGAAGTACCTTTGATCGCTAGAGTGGAACATCATTCATCTGTCCTCATCTGGACAACTGATTATGGCAGATGAAATCAAGAGTCAGGCACTAATTACAGTGAATAAGGTTCAATTCTTTCTGCAAATCCATGCATTGAATTTAGAGTGAATGAAGGCTTTGCTTTACCTTGCCTGCCTTACAAGCAAGCCAGTGTCATCGTTACAGAGCATCCTTAAGTTTTCCTTGCCCAGTATAAGAGAAGCGATCACTGAAGAATGGTAAATGATTTAGGCTGAGACAATCTATTATAGCAGTCAGCACCACTTGTTCTTTCTCCATGTCTATTTTAACATGCTATCAAATTTTAAATCCCTTTGGCATGCTTGTATATACTCCCCTCTCCATACAGCCCTTCTCTTATTACTCTCCTTTATCCCCTTAGTCACTGTTTAGCTACAGATTTGTTTTACCTTTTCAATTATTTCTCATAAAACAGTTCCTCGAGGATTCTTTACTACTTTGTTGCTATTTCATGATCTTGCTTTGTTTCCATCAACATACTCTGAGGCCTTCATGTCCAGGATTGTGTCCTCCCCAGAGTAGTACAGAGATTTCCTCTTCTGTCTTGTGATACGTCTTCAAAACCATATTATTTTATTCCAGTTTATTTATGAACATGATAAGGGGCTTTAACCACAAAAATAGCTAAAGAAATCTGGAGCTGTAGCATATTTCCTTAGTTCCTTGGTAAGCCTTAGCTTGCATTCTCTTCATCATTGACCACATACTTGCTTCTTTTCAAAATAAATGTTTTGCTTGTCTGTGTGCTGGTCAAAACATGTTATAACAGTTCAGGAGAATGCTCCAAGAGTAAGTATAATTATATTGATAGAAAACTCAGCACAATGATAACTTTGCATGACCATTTTAATTTGGATCTTGCAGTACTACTATCTAGATTTCCCAGGGACTATCGTCACAGTCCTTCTAGAGGCACTAAGCAAATATCCAATTCCAGCTCTCAAAACTAAATCTGAAACAAACAGAATTATAAACCTGAGATTCTTTTTCCATCCAGTCTTTGAAAAGTGTCTGATATTTTTAATTTTTTTCTTGGCATTTCATAGAATTCCAATTAAATTGAGGAAATCAAAGCAGAAGAAAAAATAACAAAGAGAGCCCAAATAAAAAAGACTATCTTTTTGTGACTCTGTCATCCTTAGATGTTCAACTTCTGGCAAAGTTTCCAGGCTCCTATAAATCTCCTCCATGATCAAAGAGGAAAGTTGTGTCAAAGCTATGAATAGAAATCAGAACAGCTAGTCTCTATTTTGTTCAAAACACCATTCTTCCTAATCTGAATCTACTAGCTGGCAAAGTGTTTTTTAAAATATAATTGCACCTGATTCTTTTTAATTTCTAGAAGATATTTTATTGGAAAGATTGCAGACATTTCATTCCGTATCTTTGAAGAAATGACAGTAGGAGCACATCATTATTTTATGGTGAGAACTGAGCAATATCAGACACTGAAGTAAATACAGTGCAATGGAAGTCTATGCAGCGTCCCACAAAAGGAGACAGAAGTAACATTAGGTGCTAACTTGTCCTCAATCCTTCTGCCTAACCTAATGATTTTATAATAATTTTTTCCTAGTTTAAAATGTCATCCATCTCTTCCCTGCTTCTCCTTTTCAGAGCTGTTTGGTACCATGCAAGTTTCAATCTCAGTCAGCTGAGTTCTGCCCAGACCATGCAGTTTCTCCTGAAGCCACCAGAGACCTCTCTGCAGTTGGCCATGAGTTTGTCAACAACGTACTTTCTAGTTCTTAAGTGTTTGAAATAACAGCCTTTAAATTGCCTCTTTCTAAGCATAGGATTATTACTTTTCTGACCAAAGCAGATGGAAATGAAAAAAAAATAAATAAATAACCTTTATCTCCATTAACATTTGCTTTCTTCGGCTTGGTGCTCTATTTTTATCTTTTTCTTTCATATTTCCCTGCTGCTTCATGTTTTACAGCACATCACACTCAGTAATGGTCAGATGCCATGCACCTGATTATTTCTATGTTCAGATTTGCTGGAACATTTGCTGGAAACTTTCCAGGAGTCTGAGGGCAACAAATAATCTTCATAAAATAGAACAGATGGCCGGCACCTTTGTCTTTATTGTGCCACTGTTGCCTTAGAAATCTACAGGTCCAGATGCTGAGAAAATGATGGAGCTTTGTTCACTGCAAGCAATAACTACTGCTTGTTTCACACTATGTTAAAAATTATGGTAAATATGTCATGTTTTTGTGACCCAGTAGCTTGGGTCTATATGTGCAGTTGCCTGTACGCTTTTATTTTCCCACTTAATTTTAATAAGAAAATTGCAGACTCAGCTGTAATCTCAGAAGGGGAGCAGTCAAAAAAATCTCATCCTGTTGGTATATATTCACAGCTAATGAACTCAAATTCAATTAATATCCATCAAGCTTCTGGAATGAGAATGAGAACTGAACAAGTGTTCCTTATTAGAAAATTGTTCAGTTCCTACAAGACAGAATAGGCCCAATAGTGGAACTGAGAGAGACATGGGAGATTATATGATCCTTAAGATCTAGCTCCTGTAAATACTTGTTAGGAGTGTATTTTTGACTCCAGAATACAGCAAATTGCACCAAAGGCTTTCATCTACCAAAAATGAGCATAAGGAGTAATAGCACATAAAAGTCTTTCCAAAGTTTTATCACCCTGTTTATAAACTATGAAGTTCAAACCCTAATCTACTTTAGACTAACTGGCAAGTTCAATCAATTTACCTCTTCAGCCTGCTAGCTAAATACATAGGTAGCCACAGTTAAATTTACATGTGAGGAAGACATACAATTGCACGCTATGACGAAGAGCAGAAGAGTTGCTTCAGAAGCACAGAAGGATATAAAGTAACAGGATGGTGTCTCTCTCTCATGCATTTGGAGAGAGAAGTAGGAAAAGTTTCTTAGTCAATGTGATGCACAAGGAAATCAGCTTCTTTGGGAAGATATGCAACATTCAAAGTCAGTCTAGACTATTCTTCATTTGCATTGCACTTGCTATAAATGTTAACTCACATAAATCAGTTCTTCACCAACAAAACCTATGTCAAAGAATGTGATCTGGGTTGCAGAGTCAAAACATTGTAAGTTAAGAAATGCCAGAATCAAGTCTGCCTGTCAGTCTTCAAGCCTCAGGTGAATGTGCATATTAATTCTTTAATTACATGGTAGCATCCTATTTTTTCTCAAAGGACCTCTGACTCATTCAGCACAGAGGTTGTAAAGTTCTCAGTGAATGAAAAAGGAAAGAATCAGCTATTCAAAAGGCAGTATTATCTTGACAGAAAGCTGAAGACTTTTTTGGCCAATAGTACAAAACTGATACAAGATAAATTAATTTTCATTTGATAGAGGGGAAATAGGGGAACACTTATGAGTAGTCTCAAGGTGTTTAATTATTAATAAATATTTTACACAAAGTTCATGTGGATTAGAAATCTCCTGCTTTCCTAAACATTCTGTAGAACATTTAAGTACTGATATTCCAAACTTTAAAAAGATCAAGCTGTGTGACTTCTGTTAATGTTAATAGGAGTTGCACAGCTAAATCCCTCTGCACCATCACAAATTTCCCTCCGTATTGTTTTTAGAAATAAAGATTATCATGCACAGTTTGAAACAAATAATGAAAGGACAGCCCAGCTACGTATGCAGAGTACACAGTAAGTAAGTAATAGGCTTTACAGAGCTAGGCAGCAGAGCAGCTGGAGAAACAAGAAGTGCTTCGTGCTAGGAAGATAGAGCACGACAGATTTAAACATATTTTGCATGGCTATCATCGGAGAAGTATATTGTGAGTGATCATATATGGAGCATAGCTGGAATAATGTTATACATAGGAAACCACACTGCTCCCATTCAGCCTCAGAATGTAGCATTTTTTCCTGATTATGATTTATTGTCTTACTTTATGAAGATTATTCGCCATCTGGAATAGTCCACAGATCACCAAAAACAGGCAACAGGAGGCAGGATCTGAAAAACAATGCTATCCACCAAAGCGTTTAGTTCACTTACCTCAGAAGACATAAATTAAAAGCAATCAGCGTCACCATCCATGACTTGACACTGTCTTCCGAAGGCAGAATGAGAAAGTGAATGCCTCAGACTTATTACCAGATTTTGTCAACATTTCTTTTGTGAAATAAATCTGTCTGTTATCTTTCAGCACACAGAATTACTATGTACTTAACCACATATCTCACAAGTTAGATTCATGTTTCTGGCCTATTTTTTCTAAACAAATAGATCAAGATTGTATGTGTTTGTGCATATAATATATTTTAAAGATTTCCCCAATGTTATTTATCAGCTGCATCATAGTCTCTTCAATCTTCCTCATGGCAGAGCAGGAGTAACGCTCTCAGTAGTGAAAAGTAAATCCATACATATGCTCCAAACTGCCCTTATACTTGCTACATGGATCAGTAAGCAATCCTGTCCTCTGTTTGGGAATATGAAGGAATCGTTGGAAGTAAACCAGTGGTCTAGAAGTCAGCTTCCCAAATTACCAGACCATGTAAATTGTGGGATGCAGAGCTAATACATAATATATTCAGATAAAAGATCCTGATTTCACTTGCTTTTCACTTTGTGAACCTTGTATTGCTTGAACTGGATTTTTATTTATGATAATTTTAGATGATAGAAAAATTATTGATAATAGATAATAGATCATTTATACGATTTAAATAATTTCTAGCTATTTCTAAGAATACAAATGGAAGAAAACAAATTGCTTCTTTTTTTTTTTTAAGTAATCCTTGGAATTGCTAAAGAAGCCTCCAACAACATGGCAAAAGGGTCTGAGATTTGAGAGTGAGTAGCACTTGTGCTGCTATAAGTAAAAGAGAGGAAAAGAGAAACAGGGAAAAAAGGAGGCAACAATTCATCAATTTAGCCAAGTAAAAAATTAGCCTCTCAGAATTTTTGGTTCATACATGCCCAGTAGTCTAACTACTAATTTCTCTGAGAAGTCTGTTTGAATTGTCAATGTGACATCCTAGGCCTGTAAAGACTGAACAGGACTTTCCCTACCATTTCTTCTCCTTAATTCTACAGGTCACTCTGGCCTCCAACACCGAGAACCAAGAGCATAAAAACTGTCTCTCTTGTACTTAATATTCTCCAAACTGATAATCCGGTTGGAAGCTGATGAGAATAAAAAGGACACAAGATTAATCTGCCATAGATTATTATTTCCATTTCACAAACTGGAGATTTCATGGATGTTTCTAGATGCCTAGAAGCTATGCTAGCCCATAAAGCTCACTTTCATCTGTAACTAACCAGAAGACTAACCTGCATCATAGACAGGCCTCGTCAAACTGATTAATGAGTTCCTGGCATGAAGTATGACTACTGTCCTCATACCTACCAAACAAAACTCTAAAATCAGAGAAGAAAGATGCTGACTTTCCTGCCTAGCAACACAATATGGTACGAACAAAAGAGGCAGGTCTAGACAAAAGGAAGAAAAGTCTTTTTTTGAAGTGAGGGAGTCATGCAGTAAGGTTCCTTTAACTGATCTGATATCTAAGGCATGTAAATCTCCTTGGGATGTCTACACTTTTGTACTCTGTTAGAGAGAAGCAAAGGAACTTTCTCACAGTGCACTATTCCATTAAAACATTGCATGTCCATTTATGATGCTATTTCAGGCTTTGAAAAATAGCTGTCTTATCCCATAAATTGAAGTAGCTGGGCAGTCTTTGTGTTGCTCAATTTGTGGGCACGTAATCTAGGGGATAACAATTTCATTTCTGTCTTTCTCTTCTCATTCTCAAATTCCTTACATACATGACTTTAAGTCTCAGGTTGTCAACACCTGACCTGTTTTTCTGGTTTTATTTTAACTGCAATGATTTTAACCTGCTTTACTCATTCCACGTTTTTCTGTCAAAAATAGTTATGTAGCACTGTTTGTTAGCATCAGCTTTATTTTGATAAATTGCTGAAAAATATGAGATTGAACTGCAACTTTAGTTATGGAAGTAGGATAATGAACAGAGCACCTAACAAAAACAACTGCAGAAACAGATTCTTGAAAAAAAAGAGAAGATAGACCTAGGTATGTCATGTAATTATTATTTGCAATTTGAAGCAGCTAAGCTCCAGTCCAACAAAGGCACACTCAGAGGCTGAGCTTAACTCACTACAGTCAGTGTAACTCCTTGCAAAGCAAAGTGGCAAGCAGATTCATTCACTTTTCTACTACAGGAGCCTAAATGTACCTATAATCAAATCTTCCCATGAAAGGCCATAGTGTCACTGTTTTACATGTTAAACAGTTTTTAGAGATAGGAATGGAAATGATGTGTTAATCTGTGCTCCACCTAGTTCTCAGCTCATTTTATCTATTAAAGATGAAAGTGGTTTGTTTTAAGAAAAAAATATATATATGAAATGTAAGAGACTATCACCCTTTCACAATGTTCTTCCACTAGGAGAATGACTCACCATAACCTACTTTTGTTTTCTTTTTCCATCCATTAATTATCATTCCACATAATTTGATACGTAACTGATTTAACTCAGCAAAAGCATTAATTCCAGTAGGCTTGTCTGCTTTCAAGAAAAGGAGTCTCTTTTGTTGTAAAGGAGTTTGGAGAAAAATGGCAATGAATGACACAGCATTGATTCTGACCATGCTTAGTCTCTTTTTGTAGTCATCTGCTTCCACCTGTCCAGTTCTCGGGAAGTTTAAAGGTAGGAGATAGAAAGGAATCAGTAGACGAGCCAAATAATTTTCTCAGCAAGTTCATGAGCAAAAACACATTGGTGCCAGTGAGACTAGAATTTGTTCTTAATTTTTGGCAGAAGTGTTAAGTGATAATCTTGATTTATGAAGGTAACGATACTTCAACAAGCTGACTACATAGAGGTAACTGGACCAGCGTTTCATGCAACTGCTGAGTACTTTATGTTATTAATATTCAGGTTACCAGTGGATCATGAATATGGATGAGTTTAACTCTATCGAGAGATCATCTACAAACTAACAAAAATGTTAAGTTGATTTAATTCTCTTATTTAAACTCTCCCTCCCACGAGCTGGCAGATGTGGAGAAATACTGCTTAGAAGTGTAATTGCAAAGCAATTCTGGTGGCATACTTATATTCCTGCGCATATATACAGGAAAACATCCTTTTTTTAATATATGTATTCTGTATGGGTAAGTGTTATAGACTGTGCTATCCATATAATTCTTTTGTTGGCATAAGTCTGTGAAGGACAGACTCACAAAATATTAACAAAATCATTCTACAGTTCACTGGGTCTGATGCAAGAGACCAAGCTGGTTGACACTGCCCATTTGCAATAATAAGAGCATTTCGCTTCAGAGAAAAGTTTCATACAAATGGATTTAAGCATTTTAAAATTCTCTCCAAGACATGTCTTCTGCATATAAAATCTGTCCTACCTCACTTAATCTTCTTAGGCAGATGAGAGAGAAACTTGTAATAAAAAGTCACTTATCTTGTGGTAGCTTTAATGCTGGCAACTAATTTTTGTCAGATGTCCCTGTTTAAAGGAGTAATAACAGGAAAGTCTGAGCAGGGAATAGCTGTAAGGTTTCCCCTAATACATTCAGATGAAAATTCTAGGGGCAGTACAGGTCAGTGTGTAGCACTGCAGAAATATAAAGGTGCTATATATCTCCAGTAAAACAGTTCTCAAATTCTAAGATAGTATTTCTAATAAATCTGAGGTTGTTTTCACTGTTTTCAAAAAATATTCTTTCCCTCTACAGTCCTGTAGCCATGGATAGTTTCCAACCTGCCAGTAAATAACCTGATCGTGCAGTCCTCATTCAAACAAATCTGCTGCTGCTTTTTATTAAGCCTCTTCTGTTATATATCATATTTACCTACATGTAGCTACAGTGTCTTCAGAGGGCTCAAGATACCAACGTGTGGTCAATATTCTAATAAGGCTTGATTTAGGAATTGATCATGAATTCTTTATTCAAACAGAAGCTATTCTGTAAACCGCATATCTTTATTTTCCAACATTATATACACAAGCTACAGCTACAGTGATACTGTCGACATTACAGCTATCCGAGCTGATGCGCATTTTGTACAGAGGGAGAGGCCAAAAAATTTTAGTACTCATATGCATGTGTGCACAAAGCTGTATGTATGTCTCAGTTTTGCCTTTGTCAAACCCAAAATCTCACACTTCACTCCAGACTGTCCCAGAATAATATTCGAGAACAATAGTCTCTAAAGAGTTATACAAAAGATTTTTTTTATTATTTATTCCTGTGAAATGCTCATGGTTGCACTTAAGTTTACACAAGTGAGTAACAAGTGAATAGAATTAGCACCATGCATTCCACTGGGTGTTTCTTATGGTTCCTTTAGAAACTTAGGACATTAAGAAAGAATAATAGGTTTTTAGTTTGACTGAATTGTAGAGAAACACAAAGGGATTTTAGTTATTCATTTATAAAAAATGTATCTTATATTGTAACCTATATTAAAATTTGTGTCTTGAAGTGAGTTAAAAAAGTATTGATCTAATTTGTTTTTGTGAGCTGCTTTGGTTTATATCATAACATGCTAAATAAAAGCATATGAAAGAATATAAAACAAAATGCATTGTAAGTGAAGAGAAATAGGGGAAGATCAGTTCTGGGGAAAAAACAGGAATCAGAATAAACTGGGGCAACTGAAAAGAAGCAGAAAGATGTTAAAAATAAAAATTGCAGTGGAGTTAAAATAACCAGTGGATAACAAATGGAAAAAAAAAAAATCCTTAGATACTATGCTTTTTCAGATAGAAGAGTAAAAGAAGTTATTTGATCTTTTAAAAGTAGTGGAGAATAACTTTGGGTGGAAATAGATCTCTCTACTTTTCTGATGAACAGGGTGGACTGGCTGTCAATCAGCTTCTCAGAGATGCTAAAACAGAAACTGCCTGAGGCTGAGGTAGCAGACTTGTTTAAAAAAAGGCAAGAAGTTCATTTTAGTCATATCTTTTAAAAAATGACTTAATTTTATATAGTAACTGAATTTTACTTTCAGTTTAGCAATTTTAGTTCCTAATATAGAAAATTATGTAGCATAGCATAATCTTTTATTATAGAACTTTTTTTTTTTTTTTTGGGGGTGATGGTATTTAGACCCTTACTGGAATTTACAAAGATATACATTGGCATTTTTGTGTGTATATAACTGGACACAGAAATGACCAGCAGCTAGCGCTTTGATGTAGAAGGGCTTTCAGATCTTCAGAAGCTGGTCCTGTTCTGGAAAATAACATGAAGCCTGATTCCCATCTAAAGGGACTTAAATAGTGTCAAGAGTAAAAATGGTCCTCTAAATATTTCTCACATGCTCAGTGCTGAGTTCATGAGTAGCCCTGCTGAGTTTAGTGTGAACATTTAGAAATCTCAAATAGAAAAAAAACAACATGAAAAATGAAACAAAGCATTTCCAGGTATAAATTCAAGATAGCATCCATCTTCACAGAAGGTTTGTTCTATTTTGAAGATGAATGTTTTAAGACACTTATGACTATGCTGGCTCTATGCCTCCTCTACACAGGAGGAATTTACTTCTTATCTTTTCAGTTGTCTCTGGGTCAAGCAATACATTTTTTGACTACCTAAAAAAGTCATTGGCAGGAAACAGCCAGCATACGCCATATTAGATGAGTGTCATAAACTCAAAGCTCTCTACTCCCACTATGTACACGATACAAGTCTTAGAGAGTTTGATCTCAAACTGACTCCAGGTCTTTCACATTCTTCACTGCCAAGCTGCAGTATGAAAACCAGAAAATTACCTCTCCAACATCTTTCCTGAATGATTTACCGCTTGTTGGCTTGGCCACTCCTCTTGAGACCACTCATTCTAGCTGAGTGCTGCACTCAAATAACCATGGATCTTTATTGCAGTAGGAAACAAAGATGAGTGAAAACCTAATTTGGCAGCCACCATTCAGAAAGTAAGCTTCTGTCCCGGAACTCTAGTTTTAGAAAGATGACTACCTCCCTAAGATAGGCACTTGTAACAGAAAGGGAATTGCAGATCCACCCTCCTCAGGATTTTCTATTGACTGTTTAAGCATCAAAGTGTTTCAGCTACTGACAGGTGCAAATTCCTTTTGTAGCCTCCAGGCTTTCCCATTCATTCAAGGGAATGTGGACACTTGACTTTACCTTGAAACCTCCACTCCAGGAGGTACACTTCTAGGCAGTGTGTGAGATTTAGGTATTGCAGCATTTAATCTATAAAAGTGCCTAAATCCTTTCCTAGTTCTTAAGTCATCGACACTGAGAACTGTATTCTCCCATTCTCCAGTTTTCCACAAGAAATCCCCTGAGATCTGGGTTACACTCAATCTACCACTGAAAGAAAAAGCATAATCAGAGGAGCCAGAAAAATGTGGCCACTGCTGCCTGTAGAAGTGCATTTGAGACACACGAGTTCTGAGCAGAGGAAATTACACTGAACTCTTGTGCAGGATTTATTTCAAAAGTGTTTAACATGATTTCACCTCAGAGATTAATGTTTAAAGTGAAGAGAGGTGAGTAGTTGCAGAACGGAAAGCTGATTTGTGAAATACAATCTGGGATGGAAACTTTCAGTTTGGTAAAGGATTGTAGTACGCTAGGGTAATTTTAGAGCTATTTTGCATTTAGATAATGTACATTTGATCTGATGGAGAAACCTGATGGAGAGAATGGGTAAGGAAATGATTTAACTTAGGGGCAATGCAATTATTGAGAAATAACTCATACAAGCAGGACCCTTGGGATTGGCACTATGCCTTTTAACTTCTACTTCTTGAGCAAAAAATACACTTCATTCCTCACCTGTGCTCAAAGTGGACATGTCCTGTATAGCCATGGAGAGGACATTCCTTCATTAAAGGGACAAGGTGAGAACACCTCCACTGTGGTGTCCACACTGCAGAAGGGAAAAGAGAGGAAGCTGGCCTCCATGGCAGCCAGGCTAGCATCCTCCGAAGTTGTAAAACCTCAGAGACTGTGTGCAAAGTTAGTTGCCTACTTAAAAAGCACTAACCTGATAAATGATGCAATCAGATTTAAATAATTTGGATCCTGCAGGGGATTCAGCAAGCACTGAGCAAACAGAAATCAGCCTGGGAAAGCTCCATGCTGGGAAATGTTTGCTAAATGGGACAGTTGTGAAGCACACTGAAAAGGAGAGGGAATTAACTGGGAATTAACTGGAGAGCAATAGTGAAAACATTAGCTCAGTGTGTGCGCACAGGGATACTCTGTGTTTCTCACCTACAGATTGGATTACCTTAAGGAGGTATTTGCAGGGGCAAGCCAAACCCTGTGGAAAACAGTGAGCCCTTAGCTTGCTGGAGAAAATCTTCAGATACCTCTTTTGTTTTGCAATGCTAAGACCATCTCTCACTCCCTTCTTCCCCCAAAGTGGATTACATTGTGTTTTCCTATCGCTGCTGCTGCTAAAACCCTCATCTGAGCTTCATTATCTGCTCCCTTCCATTTTGTTTTTTTTTTTTTTTTTTTGTTCTTTTGTTTTTTACCATTTTTTATCATTTTTATCAGTCCTACCACTGCACTCTTCTACTCATATAAAATACAGCTGCTAAAATAGTCGAGCCAGTTATTATAGCTTGCTCGCTTCTCTATGAAACGCTACCTCCTTGCCCTATTTTCTACCACATCAGAAGCAAACTTTGTATTTCAAGCTTTGCACATCTACCTTGGGACTTGCCCATCTTTATTCACTCTGTTGCTACTTGGGCAACACCTCTGAGGTTCTTCTGGAGAGTTCCATAATCCTTTCATAGATTCCCAAAACCAATCCCTAAACTGATCCTCTTCTCCTCCCTTAACCACTGTTTGGAAAGAAGCACTCTGCTATGACTTCCACAGCAAGCAAAACAGCTGATACACATCTATGTTAAAGATCTATTTCTAAAGCAGTTTAAGTCTGCCTACTTAAATGTATGATCTTATTACTGTTATCTTTGTCTTTCTTCTTATCTTCTTATCTCTCACTGCATTTATTTATTGTGTCTTGACTCAGACAAGTGGCAAATTTTCCAGCTGCTTGTCAATATTCATAATGCAAATACAATCAATTCTGATAGGGTCCTCCAGGAACTTACCAAAAGATGTATAATTTCTGTATTATCATAGAAATTATAACTAAGTGGTCCATCAGCTGGCCAATCCCTTATGCCTTAGTAAAGGAGATAGATAGTTTCTTACAAAACACTAAGGAAGTTTGAGCTACCCTCATCACCTGAAGTATCTCAGGACAAGAGGCAATGGGCAGAAATTGAAGCACAGGAAGTTCCACCTGAACGTGAGGGGGAATTTCTTCCCGGTGAGAGTGACGGAGCACTGGCACAGGTTGCCCAGAGAGGTTGTGGAGTCTCCTCTGGAGATACTCAAGGCCCACCTGGATGCAACCCTGACTAACATGCTCTAGGTAACCCTGCTTGAGCAGGGAGGTTGGACTAGATGATCTCCAGAGGTCCCTTCCAACCTTACTGATTCTATGATTCTGTGATTCTTCCATTACTTATCACATCAGCCAGTCATTACCCTTAGCAGATAAACGTAAGGCAAATTGCACAAAATTAATGGAATTCATAACAAAATAAATGGAATTCATAACAAAATACTGTATACAATGAAGTATTTAACATTCCACATACTCTAATCTTCTCTGTGCATGGTTTTTGCAACAAAATAATCCACCTCCCCCCAAAAAGACTATTAATGATTAATCAAAGTAATTATTAATGTTCTATAAAATTAAAATGTGTGAGAATTGTTCAGGTTTTATACAGTAGCATAGATTATAATGATGTGGTAGTCACCAGTAAAATATAAGTTCCATTTGTACTTTTAATCTTACTCTTTTCTACATATGTGTTATGGTAACTCTTTTCTACATATGTGTTATGGTACAGAGACTAACTACATGCATTTAGATATTTCTTAGTTAATGTAATACACTCTAATACTATGTCCTTTACCTACATGTTAGCTAACATTTCCAAAAAAAAAATCTATAAAAGAGAAAAGTCTTAAAAATCTGTTTTGAAAATCCAGTTTCAGGGATAGAGCAGAAGAAATTTGCCTCTAATTATTCCATTTGGTGAGAGCATCGAGTTTGCCAACACCACCCACAAATTCATTTTAGCAGGAAGAAAGTAAAAAACACCTGAACAAACCCATATGTTAAGCAACCTAATCTTGACCTTGGTACAGTGTACTGGCGATATCTTTGTAAACTGTTGTTGCTTTAGTTGAGTTAATAAGTGCAATTTCTAGGCACGGCCAAACACAGTGAGAGAATGTGGGTGACAGAGAGCTGATGTGATATGAGATGGAGAGAGAGAACAAAGACGCACACTCATCCTTGATTTCCGCGGGGGTAAACAGAGATATTGAGAGAAATGTCCGTCGGAGGAGAGGGATTTGACAGAAATGCTGTCTGCAAGTATAGGGAGTTGAGAGATTTTGTACTGCTCTCTATTTTTAATACCTTCTCTAAGAAACTCAGAGAATACTCAGAGTGTCCATGAGAGTCACTAACTGTAGCAACCAGCTATTAATTCTGTCTTAAGTTAGCGCATGTTCCTGCAGTATGATTTTGGCCTTATAAGCATCTAAATAAATGCTTTAATCCAAGAGCTCCTCGACTGCTTGAAGCACGCAGCTCAGTCATTGCCTCCCGGAGTTACGCTCTGAAATCTGCCGTGTATTTCGTGCAAGCCTGGCTGTATCCTTAGCAGACCAAACGGGACTGGTCTAACACAAGCTACGACGCTAAGTGGAAACCTTTGCCTTACGCCATGGCAAGCAGGGAATACTGGCAAAGGGTTTGACCTCAGTATTGCAGGGGAATACGGCGCAATGATGAGAAACCCAGAGGCTAATCAACAGCAACAGTGAGACATTTGCTGGAACAGTCGGTGACAGTGACCGAAGAGAAAATCTTTTAGTCTGTAGGAAGCATAGGAAAAGAAACTTTTTCCAATTTGTAACCTTTACAAAACAAGAAACTCTTCTATTTAAGCCTGAAAAGACCTAAACAACAATTGAAATATCCCATGGGTTAATGGCTAGGCAATGAAGAAAAGACTATAAAAAGCTATAAAAAAAAGATTTCATGTTTTGGATTTTTGTTTGTTTTTCATGGAGTCCAGACAAGAAGGTGAATGAACATTGCATTGAACAGAATGCAAAAAAAAGGGGGCTAAATATGTTGAACCTTTTTGTTCTTCTAATTGAATTGCTTCCTTCTGTTGCTTCACATCGCATCTGACACTCAGTTAGATTAGTCTGATAGATTGCAGATGTGTATCCAGGGCTGTAGACGTTATTGACAAGTGTTAAAAATATATTTATATTTGTCTGCATATGTATCTGTACCTAAGGGCATTCCTAACTTTTCTGACCTGTAAGTCAGAAATAGTTTTTTTTTCTTTGCTTTTGCATACTTAGCTTGCTTAACACACTTGCATTTTCATTTGTTACATGGTTCAGATTTGTCCTTTTCACTTCTCAGGGCCAGAGGTTAGTCTAGTGCTGTCATTCAATAATATGAAATTATGTTTTTTTTCCTTCTGTATAGCATTTCTAGTGAGTTTAAGAATGTTCACATTAACAAACATTTAATTTTCTTTGAGTGTGGTTACCAGGGATTGTGATTCTGTCCCTAAAATACAGTTTTTCTTCATCACTATAAAACATGCTTATAATGATGCCTGTATTACTAACTAATATCACTTTAAGTGACAAAGATAAAATTGTCCATTTAATTGAATATATAAACTGTAATATTTGTTCCCTGCCTTCTTAACCATTTTATTCTGATATTTTCTTTCCTATAAAAATTTTATGAATTATTTTTTGGTCTGCATGTAATGAAGGTAGACTTTATTTTCTGGGTTTTGTTTGTTTCATATTTGCAATGGTCAATCTGCATGATGGAGTTTAGATCCTGGGTTGGTGTTGGCAGTTGACTGATACAGAACTGGTATACTGTAAAGTCCTATCTAATGACACTGTCCTTTAGGCCTTCACTTAGAAAGAAGATGGAGAAGACATGTAGACACAAACTGTCTCTACTCACTGTCCTGCCCTTGTTTATATCAGAGAAAATTATAAGATTCAGTTTAAGTATAGATTGGATGTAAAAAAAAATTTCTGATATCACCGCATTTCACAGTTACTTTTCATGACAATACATCTATGCAAAACCCATAGGGTAGAGATTAAATATAGAGTAGGAAAGTTTCCTTATTCATTGATTTTAATTTTTAATACATATTTTGTATGATAGCATTTTTCTTCATGCTAAAAAGAATCCTTTTTATAAGGGTATTATATTTTTCTCTGTGCTAAAGCGAGAACAGGTGGATTCCTTTTTCTCTTTAATGCACAAAAAGACCTTGGCTCTAGTCTGTGTTTTTCACGTTGCAGACCACCACTTCGGGGATTTTCTTCTTAGGAAATAAATATAAGGGTAGGATTTACCTAAGAGTTTTCAATGCTCAGATTTATCTGCCTGTCATAGTTCCTGTTAGGTCACAGTAAGGTTTTGTAAGGTGATTGACTGGGACCAACATCCTTATCAGAAGACTTGCTCTTGTCTTTTAAGATCATTGTTTGGGGAGTCTGCCTTTCTCTTAGTTTGGCAGATCAGGCTTTATTTGCTGTTACAAGTTGGACTAAGGCTCTGTAAGGGGGTTAGCTGCCCTCAAAATGTTCATTTTTATTCTCGCTCTATGCGAGGAAGATAGTCAAATTGTAGGTGAATTTTTCTGGCTAACTAACGTATGACTCTTTCTCAGAGCAGCAGTCATAGAAGAACCAAGCTGTTTCAGAGGTCCTCCTAGTTTTATACTTTTATATGTTATAGAGGTGCAGGGGCTTTCATTTGCTCCCCAAGACCAAAAAATACAAGCCTCTGCAGGCAGTCTAGGGTGTTAACACACTGTTCATAACAAGGCACAATACAGGGTTATTCAAAATCAATGTTTCCAACTCTAAATGTGATTCAGATATATAAAGTATCAGGAAAGATTCAAGCTGAAGGTGAAGAAGCTTTCATAAATGGCATTTCAGTGGGTTAGGGTGTTCAAGTTGGCTGTGTTTATACTGTTACATTAAGAAATGGAGTTCACACAAAGTAGGGAAACAAAATGGTCATTTTAGGCAACTTAATATATTGGGGTTTTAATCAAGCTTCAAGAACACTTTAGGGACTGCTTCTTTCACATTGTGTAATCTTTGCATGTAGCATCACTGCAAGATCATAGACTAAATTGTGACTATTACTGCTGTTAAAGACTGTGGGGGATGGTCTCCTAAAGCTTATGCAATTAATCTTCCTTTCTCAGGAAGCCTCTTTGTTCATGAAGGCATGGATCACATACAGTTATGAAAATTTCGTATTAAGCCATGAGGTTGACATAACCCTTTTGTAGTGGCATCGACCTCAGACAGAAAAATAGCACTGATAAATCTGTAGGGGACATTGCTTGGAAAGAATGAAGAAAGCTTTACTTTTCTCTTTTTTTTTTTTCATCCAGCACTTGCATGAGTGCTTTATAGATCCCCTCAAACTCTGCCTCTACAGTTAAAATCGCTTTTCCTTGTACTTAACATGGAAATAGATCACACCTAAGCTGCAAGCTATCCCAGGTTTTTCTGAGTGAACCTTCTCCGATGAGGGACTCTGTTGGTGTTACACAGGACTCCTCTAGGGAGGTGGTCATAAGGACAGCAACCATCCATTCAGTGCCTCCATTCCCTCTGATTACCAGAAAGAACACTTGCCACCTTCTTCCAGTTTATGTTAACAAATAAATAGGGCAGAGAGTTCAGCTGTATCAGAAATTAAAAATAGTCAAAAATCTTGGTCAGCACACTCCACTTTGAAATAATAATTCATCAAGTACAGCCTATAATGGCAAGAAAGTGTTAAAAAGACCATGTAACTCTATGTCTTAAATAGAACTATGTAGGAAATTTTAGATACATTTATAGGCAATTACTTGTTGATTCAAAATGACAGTACATGTACATCATGAATCTTACTCTCTAATTACTTTGAACAATTCATCAAGCATCAATTAGAGTGCATTTGGCACACCTCTTGGGCATGCATATATCCCTTTTCTTTTAAGTACTACTTCATAGACTGAGCACTTTGTATAATATACTGTCTGCGGCAGCCAGATTCAGCAGCAGTGTGGGTCAGATCAGTGCTTCAGAAGCTTTTAAAAAGAAATCTTGTCTGTTGCCTGTAGGCATAATCTCTGACTCCCATCAAAAGGAGAAGGTATTTAGTATTTTTTCATTCTCGAGGACCTGCATTCTAAGCCTGCAGTAAATAAGTTCTAAATTCATTTTGTTTTGTTTTGTGTTAAAACCATTAGATTGTGGTGTGTATATATATATATATATAATCTGGAAGATTATATATATATATATATAATCTGGATATATATATATATCCATTCTTCATCCTTCTGTGGCATTGGTAGGTGCAAGCAATAAAGATAGACCTGCACATTATTGTTCTCTGTTGCTTCTGAGACTTATTTGTGCATTAATTAGATTGAAGAGCCAAGAGAAGGACTTTACATTGGTTACTCAATACAGTTCAGCCACGATATTTGTCAGATACAAGTCTATAAGAAGTGAAGATTTTGTACAATAAAATAGTCAGGCTACAGTCTTGGAGCTTGGTAATAGCAAAATAATGTGTTAATCATTCCTCATACTCTCTAATTCTATCTGTATTCTATCTGGAGATATAAATATGAAATAATTAATCCTCACAACATCTCAGCAAGTTGATTGTCATTATTTCCACTTTATAGATAAACTGTGGAGCAGAATAACTAAATACTTTGGTTAAGGTCACACAGCAAGTCTGCTGAAGATGTGAAAATAGAATCAAACTCTGCTGATTCTCAGTTTTGTACATTAACCACAGAACAATCTTTTTCTGCAACATCTCTCTCACTCATGACACATCTCATGCATAGTCTAAATTAGAAGCATCATTAAGGAGTGAGTTAATTACCTTCCCTCCTTTAAAACTATTCGCTGATTTTAATAGTGAACACATTCAAGCAGTTTTCTCATGCAGTTACAATGAGAAAAATCTAAACATAAATCTGAAAATAATCATGCTATTTCTTCATGTTTTAAGAGTATAAATAGTAGATAACACCCACAGCAACTTTATTAAGAAAAAGATTAACAGATACAGAGGTTTAATTGAATTCAGTTTTCAAACACATCAAAGACCTGAAAGACTGACATTTCCATTCTTCTTATTCTTTATTTTTTCTCCATGACATTTTAAGCAAATGTGCTGTTATGTAAACTAAGGCACTACTTGAACTACTGAAAATATTGCAGTTTTCTAGAGAAATTGGAGGATAGTTTTTAAAACCGCTTTATATAGCAATTGCTAAAATCCCATTTTCAAAAGCAAACAGAAGTGATGTAGAAGGCAGGTTTTCGAAGGCATGAACTGTAATCACTGAACAATGTCCATACATTTTAGAAAATTCCCCTAGAATATTAGCTGAATCTTTAGGCTCCTACATAACTGGAAAATATTTGACATAGAGGCATTTCTGGAAACTTTTCATATACACCCTAAAGAGTAAAATCTCACTGAAAATGAGTGATTTTAAATCTAGAACTACACAGGGACTTAAGCACCTACTTCATGCTCTCAAATCTGAATATTTAGGCACCTATGAGATGCTGCCTACTCCAGCTGCCACGTAAGCTTCTACATGTCTGGACATACCTGCATTCCGGTCTCTTGTCAGTGAAGTCTTCAGTATGAAAGTTCATATTTTGGTTCTTGAGCTCTGAGAAAACTACATAGCCTTTGACGGTGACAGAGCTGTCTGAAGCCCATGTGTACCCCATACCCCATTCTTAAACCAAAATATGTTTTCCCTGTGCTGCCTGCATACTTGCACCCCATTGACAGTTTTATAGCACACCTAAGCTTCACACAACTCATCACAGAGAAGGGGGCAGGGATACGTTTTGGACCTAAGTAAGAAGTCCTGTAGCTAACACACAGATGTTGCAAGATCGGGTTTTAGAGCCAGGATTTACATCTTTCCAGGCTCTCACATGAAGCTGCTATATCCTGGGATGCATCACAGAGGGAGGATGTTTCTCTACTACCAGAGTGGTTTCATCAGGTTTCAGTTCTGCTGTGGCAATCAAGTATTTAAGCTTCACCATGGGACGGAGATACCTTCGTTTCTGTATGTCTCCTTAATTGTTAGGTCTCTTGTCTAGGAGACAGAAAACCAAATCAAAATCAGGAGAGATTTGAATTTGATTCTCCTGTTTTCCAGATGAGCAGTACAGCCAGCTGCTCATTGCACCCCCAACCTTCCAAGTCAGAAAAAAATTGACCTCGTATCATTCATTTACCTCCAAAAGAGGATTAATGATTACATTCCAACACAGAAGTTCCCTCAGCAAGGAGAAAGATGCATACACTCCTTTAGATATTTATTTTATGATGAGCTGAATTATTTACTGAAATATCTCTTTCTCTCCTTTAATATTAGAAGATTATACAGCTAGCTTAGAATAGATATCTAACTTTCAGAGGACAGAAGTCTCAGTTAAAATGCTGTTAGCTTTGAAAATGGTAATAGCTTTCTAAAGTATATAGGTGATGCATGAAAATAAAGTATATAGGTGATGTGTGAAAATTATACTCTCAGCTTTTATATATTATACTTTTAAAAATTATACTCTTAGCTCTACTGCAAATCGGATCCTAATGCATGTCATTGAGCTTACTTTTTAAACTTTGGACCTTGCAGAATTTTGCATCATATCCTACAAGCTAAAGTTCCATATTTACATTTTTCAAAGAAGTATTATATGAGTAAGTTAAGATTTAGTGCAATAGTTTAAATTATGCCTGTTTTCTAAACCATTAGGATGTAATAAACAAGAATTTTTAATGTGGGCATTGTTATGAGATGCAAATTGTAAGGTCTGTGTTGTTTTTCTATGTGGAGGAGTCCCATTAAAATTCATTATGTTTATTTAATTTCTAGTCTAAAAATCAGAGGTTTGATAATATTCCCTGTAAAACAGTTATAAAATACTATGCAAAGCAGTTTTAAAATAGTAATAAGAAGCTTTAAAAAAACTAATTTTATATATGAGTTTCTGCAAAAAAAAGAAGACAAACACTTGCTGACCTTTAATATTTAATCTTCTAGTTGTCACAACGTATTTTTTTCTTAGCTCTTCCTTTTTAAAGCTTCAACATAGAAGAGTGTCTGGAAGAAAACAGAAATTAGGTACTTTACTCCTCCTTATTGTCACTATGGCTAAGTTGATGAAACAATATTAGGAATCTATGAAAAGCACTTGATTACAGATTTGCAGTGGCCAATTTCAAATTTACCTGTGATCACTGCTGTAACCCATATATCATAACAAAATAGCTCTGAATTGGAAATCAGGATTTGGAGAAATAAACTGAGGTAGCTGAGAGAAAAGATCTAAGGAAGACGGGACAACGCTTACTTGAGGGATAATAGGGTTGGTTGCCACTAGAACTAGAACTAGAACTTCTCTACAAAATATTTCACTGTTATTTTGTCTTAATAGCAACATGCCATATGGCATAACACAACAGAGTAACATAGCAAGGAGATAACATATAACACGTCTCCCTATATTTTTTTACTAACGCTTCAGTGTGTCACAGTCTCGTGGGGAGGGGCTGTTGAGATCCATGCTAGTTAAGAAGCAGCTGAATCACCTCTGAACGTAAGGCACAGATAAACAGGGACTGTTGATACTGTCTACTCCTATACTGTAGAAAATAGAATGAAAGCTTGGGTGGTTTTCGTTTGACAGATATATCCTTACAAAACATTTGCTTTTTTACAGCATATTTATTGTCTTTTCACAAAAGTCCTAAACATACAGTGTATATGGGGAGAGGAAATGTAAAAACCATAGCAGTGCTGCGTGCAAGCTCAGAGTGTATTTACATACTCTTTTCTTCCTCTGTATGCATCCGTTCCGTTTATCCATTCTTTACATCATCTTGAAAATAAGAATCAGATCTTCCATGTGTTCAAGTCATGCTAGGATAGAGGTTCGTGTAACCAACCTAAAGAGTGTGGTGTCCATCAAAGCAAGTGTATGGCAGTTTTTTTGGATAACACTCATAGTGTTTTATTCATATGTTCCTTATGTGAGCAAAATTATAACCTCATTGTCCCTTCGAGTAAATTAATAGAATTGCTATATTGTTCATAAGGGTTGTCACAACATACATGCTATATAAGATCTGAGAAAATCATTTCACTAAATCACAAATCGTACCTATTCTGTTAAAGGCAGACAGTTGTGCAACTACTCTGGCCATACTTAAGAAGCAAGACAGCTTTGCTCTGAGCTGTATACAAGGGCATCAGCACAGCCAGCCCTCCCTAAGTCATGCTGAAAGGTTGGGTACATTAATCTGGTGACCCAGACCTACCAGTGCTGCAAATCAGAGCTTCTTGTGCAATAAATATAACCTACTTCTCATACTTGAAATGAAACTGACATTAAGAAGTAATTCGATAGACTAGATTTCACTTCTTATTTCTCATATTTGCTGGATATGATTTGTGCTAATCTGCAAGCCCAAAGCAGCCACAGAGCTTGATTACCCACTTAGAGAATTCAGCCAATACAAAGGAACCAAAATCTTAGTTATATGATAGTTTCTGTACATGCTTTCATTAGCACATTTCAGAATGCTTTACAAAGAGTGACAGCATTTTTAGCTCCTTTTTACATTTGAGAACACTAATTCAGACAGATTTGACTTGCTAGTGTCACTGAATTTTTGAGCATCCTCCTAACTGGTCACTCTCTGTCAAAACTACCATCATAACTTTTCTTCTACATTAGTCTAAAGTATACTTTTCTATGTAAAGGGATGAAATGATATTTCAACTGCATAAATGAATATATACTGAGATAAACATCTCCATTTTGGTCTAGAGGGAGGATTTTATTTATTTAAGATAAATCCTTTGTTCATAGCAAACATTGCTCTCCAAATGTGAGAGCCTAGAAATGTATTTCCTTGGGAAAATGGAACCTCTGGTTCCTGTGCATCCACAATACTCTGGCACCTAGGACCTAAGACAATTACTAGTTTGGCTTCCCATGCACTTGAATAAAAAACAGCTAGTGAAAAAATAGCTAATAAGTCTGTAGTGTACGAATTTGTTTGTGTGAATTCATATGCCTGCACACAAGCCTACAGGAAAGACACTAACAGGCATAAATGATATTGTTTTGACTTTTCTTTATCATAATTCAAGGTTATGGGATTCCAGGGGTGAGGTACACTGCACTCTGGTAATTCTCAGCGATATTTAATTGTCCCTCAATAGATGGCTAAGCCTGAGCAGTTCACAGAGTGACAAACACTTTCCTGCCATGTTTAGCTGTTCAAATCTCAAGTTTTTCAGTGTAGTTGGGATGTTGAATGAGCCAGGATTATTTAGAGATGTTGCTCTGCTGCTTGATTGCCATAATGCTGCTTCCCTCATCAGAGACATTTTGATTGGAAACCTGCACTGTGAGTCACAGCGGACAATGCTGATGCAATTAGGATGCTAAAATGACAGTAACACAGTGCTAGTCGAGCTGTGGGAACAGCATTCAAATACCCTTTTTTATACTCTGTATTTACAATGGAAATATACTGTCCGACTTATGATGCAAGGTAGCAGACATCTATCACCATTATTATAGAGAAAGTAGTGCTTATTATTCAGGGATTAACAACAGCTTTCAAAGGTTCGAGCTACAAGCATTGATGACTGAGGACCAGGTAGGCCCATATTTGTAAGGTACACTTTTGCTCTTAGAAGAAAATGCTTATATAATCTTTCCTCAGTCCTCCTTTTGGGATTTATTCTGCTTGGGAAGGTTTTCCGTTATAAGTCAAAAGACAAAGGGCTAAGAACTACCTTCATTATGTTATTTATCTAACAAGCCTTCCCTGTTTTGCTATATCTAAGTGATATTCTCCTTTGTAGCTACCAGAGGAATAATTTTAGTGTGCTGTGTTTAGTTTGGTATTCCTTATTTTCTATATTATTCTTTGGTTTTCTTTATTGTGCTGCTTTTTGTGGCATTATAGCATGATTAGTATAGGTTATATTGATCTTGATAGCTTAATGGTCATATTTGGACTGTAGCCAGCCATTAGGGAACCTTTAAGAACAGTGATTCCCCACTGGTAAGGTATAAACATGCTATAAATGAGGCACAGCATGGAGCCCTATTAAATAGCAGTGCAGGACGTGTGTCAGCTTGAGGTAGGACCAGCACAGACCTCTGGAAGTGGCCTACTGAGGAGCATTAATGATTCTGAGTGGCATCAGCTGGTGGCAGTGCAGTCACAGTACTCCTGCATCCAGAGTCGTTTCCAGAAGGCATGAGAAAGAGGGCAGGGAGGGAAGTAGAGCTGGAAGAGCAGAGCACAGCTGAAGAGTGTAACGCCTGTTCTCTCAGATGAGGCTTTTGTATAGTCACCTACAAGAAGCCCACAATCATAAGTCTTGAGCAAATATGCAGAATGTGATTGCTATACCCAAATTCATGGGACTTTGATTCATGCTCATTAATCAAACAGACATTTCACCTGGAAGCATCAGTGATCTGGATCCTCCAGACATGTTTTATTTGGAATCTCTCTACTGCTGGGGAAACCAGGAGTAATGAACAGAGTTAAGATGGTATGAAATGCATGTGAGATTAAGAAAGAAGTCTCCAGGAAATGTCAGGGATGTAGTATATGCTGTACCATGTCTCCATGAAAGTAACTGTAGTGCTCTTAATCAAGTATACACTTGTAGGTCTGGAAATTAATTCTGTATGGCAAATAATACAGTAAGCCCATGGTTCTTCAAATCTGAAATCATTTTAATAAGACCATAGGACATGTCTGTGTTATAAAATAGCTTTAACAGACAAAATAATGCTCTTTATATCAGCAAACCATATGTGTTCTGCAATCTTTACTCTAGGCAAGCCTGAAGACTCTGTCTTTCAAGCACACTTGATGTGCTGTGGTTTCCAGTCCCTTATTTGGCACCAGTTGTCTCACCCTGACATTCTTTGCCCTATCTCACACGAGTAGAGTACCAGAAAAATAAAGGGCACTCATTCTTCTCACAGGCCTTTATTCCAGCAATTTCCATTTATGTAATAATTATTGTTGTATTAAAATGCTGAGCCCCCCCCATAGAACACTCAAAATTCTGTTTTTCTGCCTTGAAGTACGAAAATGTATAGAAAACAAGTCTGAGGGAGAAGAACCGGAAAAGCAACATTGGTAGTATTATTTCATTAGTTCACTAAGTTGTTAGGATGTTGCAGGAGCTGCCTATTGTTTTTGCTAATTCTGAGAAAGAGTGTGAGCTTACCACACACACACACACACACACACACACACACAAAAAAAAAAAAAAAAAAAAAAAAAGCTCAGAGGATTAAGAAAAGGGAACACTAGATGTGGAAGGAAAAAGAGGAAAAAAAGAGGAACAGACAGACAGAAGCAGTTAAGAGTGTCTGTTGAATCATGATGTCTGAGATTGAAACCATGAAGCCCTCTTCATAGTCTTACTCTTACGACAGTTGACTAGTACAGGACCAGTGAGAGGACTGAAATTTTTATAAGATATCTCATATGTGGACAACAGAGGTACAAGGTCCTTTTAAGTACCCTTATCTAAAAAACTTAGGGGCAACTGGGAAGCATAGTACTCCTCTGGGCAGCTGCTACTAAAGCAACAGTAAGAGAGTTTCTTCTGATGGAAATTAGTACTCACTCAGGCTATGTCCATATCAAGGTGAAGCACCCTTTTCCCACCCTTGCTTTCCTGTAGAAGGTAATCCAGTTGTACAGCTCAGGAGGAAGGTGTGATGCTCTTGACATATTTCCCATCCTGAGAACATGCCCAGAGTATATACCTGTCCTTTAGGCTTGACAAAGTATGAGAAATCTTGCAGCCATCAAAGGTATCATAAATTAAATGGAATGATTTCTCATCTGCTGCAATTTTTTCTGATGTGCAAAATGTTCCCATTTCTGTGAGAGTAAATTTGAAATCTTTCAAGCCTCTCCTCCTCCCAGAAGGTCAGCTGGTGTAACAAAAGCTAAGAGCTTCCTTGAATATTTGATCAACATCTGCCAAAAAATATTCCTGATAACGTGTAAGCAAAAATTATACTGTGAGGAAAAGCTTTTGTTTTGACAACTGATAACAGCCAACCCCCCTAGTTTAATAAATATTTTGCAATCAATTCTTCTAGAGTATTTATAGTTTAAAATATAGTTTTATACCCAATGCATCAGAATCCAAAATCATTTGGGGAGCAATGTATGATGAGAAACTAGGAAAGAAAGGGCATTTTAATTCTCCTTAGGCAATGAAAACAAGTATGCCACTTCCACCTTAGTTTATACTTACTGTCTCGTAAATCTCAGGTTGTCCTCCACTGGCAGAATACAGCTCATACACTGCAGGATTTGTAAAAGAAATTAAAAAACCCCTTTTTCTCTGCATTTTAAGTAATAATTGTAGTGAAAACATTTCTATTGTTCTTAGATTTTGTAAATCATGTTATTCCATACCTAAATTCTGTGCCACATTTGCCTCAACCCTATCCCTTTCTGCAATTTTCCTTATATGTGGCAGTTAAATAAAGCAGTGATGTAAAATCCCAATGGAAAAATAAATCTAGCTAGTGCAATCATACCATCAACACATCGGCTTGGCAAAACTCTGTCTTGCTTCCTTGCACAAAATGACAATTTAAAGTATCTTTCCAGGAGTCTCCTGGGAGATTATCATATTTTATTCTCTGTTAAAGAAAAAAAAAAGTAAAGATCTTTGAGAACCTATTAGAAATCTCCTGGTGAAATACTTACAGTTCAGTTCAGTATAATAGGCCAGTTTCAGAAAGGCTGAAATGTAATTTATTTCATTTCACTTTTATCAGTAAATGGAGGTCATCCATGCAAAACCAGCTTTTCCAGATGCACACATTTCATTTGTTATTATCTTAAATAACATAGTATTGCAAACAAATGCCAGTATCTGTCAATCACACATAAGTTCTGTTAAGTGATCTTTTACTTTCTATTTAAATATTTACACCATGGACACTGAATAAATGCTTGCTTGGCATTCCAAAAAAAAAAACAAAAAACAAAAAAAAAACAAAAAAACAAAAAAACAAACAAACAACAAAAAAAAAACTTAAGGAGACTTCTTTTAAATTGTAAAGACTTTTCTAAATGCTTCATGAGTACCCAAAAAATACATTTTCCAGTTAATATTACATTATTTGGAATTTAGAAAACAACTTCTGCACATAATTACACCTCTGAAAAAGCAAGGTAACTCAATTTTTAAAGGTACTTCTTCTTTGATTTGTAAGCACAGTCTTTCTCCTCTTGTATTGTATCAAATGTTCAAAACACATGTCAGAGAGAACTCACTAGGAACCACAAACAACACAGAAACCACCCTGAGATACACTAAATATGCTAATACATCATTAGGAATAAAGCTATGACAGGCTCTTTGGTAAACAAAGCAGGTCTTGGTATATTTTACTGTTTTGACTACAAAAAAAAAAAAAAAAAAAAATCAAGGATGGTTAATTATTCTTGTGATTTCATTGCTCTAGTGGTGTCTACAATAGCGATCTGGTTTGTAGCCTCTGAGGTTTTGAAACAGATCCCCTGACTGCCTCCCTTTACCTGGTTCTTTTCTCATAGTGGTTTGAGTGTGCACAAACTATTTTCCTTTCCAAGGAAGAGGCATCAGAGGCTGTGCTTCAAATTGCTCCAGAGCTTCGTGAGGACAGTCAGCTCCAAATCCGTGTGTGGGCTGCACAACCACAGGGCCCCACAGCAGGTAGCCTATCTGCATCCAGCCACAAGGCTCAGAAATCAGCCAGAGCTCCTATGTGCCCACAGTAGCCCGAAGTGGTTCTCACACTTTATAAAGGGCCATGAACTTTATAAAGTGCTGTGTATGTTTTCCTCTTTGCAGCCAGCTGGCTACCATCAACCACTCCTTCAGACTCTTTGCCACTTCTTCACCATCCAGGAAATAAAACCATGAATTCACTTCAATTACACTCTCAGACTGACTCAAAATAGAAATGATTCACAGCTGGATTTTTAACCTCTGGTTTCTAGTGACATTTCTAGCTTCTAAGAATTTGAAAGAAGTAATTTTTTTGTCCTTTTGTGCTTTTATCTATTACGTAGCACACACTAACTGCTACCTGCTGGCTATCCCATAATGAACACCAAAGACTGAGTCAGAAAATCTCAGAAACAACTGTCATATGTCTTCACACTCATTCTGACTTGGCCAAGTTTCCTCTAGTGGTAAGCCGGACTGTGGGATCAACAAAGCTCTGCAAGGGAAACCCTCTCTATTGCTGAAGGTCCCGCAGCAGGAGCAGGTCAATAAGAGGCTGATCCTCCATTGGAGCTGGATTCTGCTGAAGATGCATTTTCCCAGCCAGACAGCCAGTCTCAGAAGTGTTAAGTAAACAAATCAGATCTGTGCACCCAGGTCATCCTTCTCTCATTCTCATAGCCAGAGCAAAACAACACACCTACCTCTGTGGGTGCAGAACAGCTTACAAAGAATAAATTCACATGTATCCAACTTAAAGTTTAATCTCCCCTTCTGCATAAGTAACCAAAAAAAAAAAAAAAAAAAAAAAAAAAAAAAAGATGTTAAGATACTGGGCACAACATGGAAATGTGAACAGAGTAATTCAGAAAATAAACAACAATGTGGAAAAACCTTTGCTGCAACATTGAAAGACTTTATTCTAGCGTGTCCTTAGAATTATTTTTCATTTGATTTATTTAAAAACACACATAAATCTTATACCATTGTATTGGCAGTTAAAATTAATCCACTATAAATAGCTGGTTGAAAACAATTATTATATCTGTCATACCCACAACCTAAAAGCTGGGAGCACAGTACACCTGAAAGAAAATGACCAGAAATAAAAATGAAGCTGATAGTTATTCCTGACACTGAAAATGCAAAAATGAGCAGAATGCAAGTGAAAATTAAACTGGATATTAAGAATCCTTTATCATCCTTATTAACTGTTAACTAGGTCAACAGACTTGTTTGCCTGTTAGAAAAGATTCTTGAGTAAATTGGCCCCATTCCCCCATGTCATAGATAAATTTTATCAGCCTACTAGTCTGAGTGACTGCCTTCTCTTTCTTGCTGGAGTTTTTTCAAAAGTCTAAAGGCAGATTTCTGATCTCCAAATATGTATATAGTTGTCCTGCTATAAATGATTTTCAGTATTGCAGAATTTGGTGCTGCTGCTGCTGTGATTCTTTCTGAGGGAACTGTTTGATAGCAAGGCTTTCTTTCATCTCGTCTCTGAAAAAAAGGATTAAGGTACTGAAGAAAGAAAAATATTTTATTCTTCATACACAATAACCCTCATCTCCACTTTTCCTCTCCCCTTCCCACTCCCCTCCCCTTTCCTGTCCAGTGCCTCACTGAATTCAATGCTCTGTTTCTCTCCCTTACGTTTGCCAGTATAGCACCGATAATCGCTCCATTGCCTTCTGCACCTGCTGGCTGCCACAGTGGGATGTGGTAGCATGTCTCATTAGAAACACTGCCTCTCTCCGTGTCCAGCAGCAGTTTCCTGCAAAGTCATAAGCATACGTGCTTATGTGTACTTACCTAGATACATATAGATGTATGTACGGGCATGAAAACGAAGAAATGCAAAGCAGAATCAGTAAGTCATACTTCAGGGAATCTAACAAATGGAATCTGTTATAAATACCACATATACAGAATTATATACATATATATATATCTATACCATGTTGCAAGTGTGAAAACTGAGATACACCTTTAACAGCTGATTAAAGCTTTCCTGAGGTTACACACTGTGTGTGTGTATGCATATGTGTGCATGTGAATGTATTTATTATTGGTAACTTGTTCCAGTGCTTAGATTCCCTGAACTCTGACTTGAATCCATCTTGCTGGTTCTCGTTTTGCCTTCAGTTTTTCATTCCTGAATTAACTTTAATCACAAAGGAATAGCTTTTGTGTTCTTCTTTTTCTCTTGTTCCACATGTTGCTGCATTCAACTGAAGGAACAAAATCCTGACTGTACTGAAATTAATAGGAGGTTTGCCAGTGATTCTGTGAGCAAGATTTCACTTTTGATAGTTTTTGTCTTTCAGTAAATTCAACTTTGCTGACAGAGTTTCTACTATAGTTCCGAAAAGGTTGTGTTTTCTTTTTGTTGTGCAGATCAAAGGGTCATTGACTTAAACCTGATTAAATCTTCCAGCTTCCTTTACTAATTTACTGCAGTCAAGATCCGGATGTATTTTTAGAGATTTTGAACAGCAATACATCCAAAGACAGCTGATCTGAATAATTCTGATATGGCTAGTTCCTGGTAACATTTGTTTGAAGAAAAATATTCTGTCCTACAGACTCAACTGTGTTGAAGTAAATTGAAGTCATCATTTTCTGATATCTGTTAAAAATGTTGTAATATTGTGAAAATCACTTAATCTTTCTGGAACTTCATTTCCACCCTTCCTTTACTCTTCATAAAGCAGCTTGAGTAATAACTTTCTGACTGTGCTGTGATTAAAACTTAACTGATGCTTGTAAAAGTCCACAAGATTCTTTAAGAGAGGGCACATCAGGAGTAAAAGTTTGTTATTACTAATGCAGCTGTTTTGCTTGTTTGGTACTTTTAATTTACAGGTTTTGAAGTATTTTATAAAAGGAGAGAAAATATCATTAGTCTCATGGCACAAGTGTAGAAAATGAAATAGAAAGCAATTAACTCTTAAATTAATTCAAATTAAATTCAACTCAGCTAAATTCAAATTAATCTGATAGCAGAACCAGGAAGTTCTCCTACCTTGTTTTCTGCCCTATAGACGAATCGGGACACTGGTAGGTTCTAATTGCCTCGACAAAACTGTGCTGTCCTTGATCAGGTCAAGATCCTGGTTAGTATCATCAAGATTTCTTAATATTACGATTGCTTCTGATTTTCTCTGTTCATAACTGCTTACAATATATGAATTCTAGCAGAAATTCCATTTAATTTTGCTGGAAGGGAGACTTTATGGTGATTTAGCCATGGGGGTTTTGATATCTGACCTCTATCTGGTCACGTAGACCTAGGGCTACCCTCAAAAATCATCTTGTGCGCTGAGCATTAGCATGGCTGGCCTTCAGCCTGGTGGCCTTAGAGTAAGAACACAGAAGCTTTGTTAGGTACCTAGGTTGCCCACCTAGGAAACTAGCTGGGCACCAACGGAGTGACAGAGAAGCACAGCAGAAGCAGCAGAGGGAAGGAGTGCCTTCCTCCATCCCTCGCCCAGGCACATTTGGACTCTGAAGGAATGGATCCTTCTCCTTGGGCTTCAAGTTGGATATCTTCCCTGGAGATCAAGGAGCCAGGGCTTTTCATTTCATAAAGAAATGAGAGAATTGCCCACTTTTTAAACCCAGGTAGAGGAGAGCTAAAGCAATAGAGCATACAGACTTTTTTTTGTGATCCTCCACCAGAGGACTTTCAAACCACTTCTGCCACTTCTCTGTGGCACTCTCAGGTACACAGGGAAGGAAGCTGCACTCCATCCTCTACTGCTGCAGGTGTGCCCCGGGCATAAATCTTTAAGGAGTCAATAGGCAAGAAACAGAAAGAGGTCAAGATAAAATAGTAGTGTCTCAATTAGCAGGTAAGCCACAAATTAGGGGGAAGAGATTCTCTGCTTCTAATCCTAAAACTCTTCATACAGTTTAAAATTAACAGCCATTGCAGCTCAGGAAATTTTCAAGGAAAGAAAAATAGCTAGGTTTGAATCACTTCAGGCCAAAGCAGGATGTTTATCTCATATCTGGAATCATAGCTTCAATTGCTGCCTCAAGCAACTTCATTGTATACCTGTTTAAGAACAAAGAAAGAAAAAGCAGCTGCTACCACTGCATTTAACGTGGCGTCTGCTGCTTTAGCCCCATCTGCTAGGTCTCTCCGCAGAGCTCAGAGCTGGGGGAATAGCTACTTTATCGATTTTGGAATGACCCTTCCCTGTGAAGAATGAGCCCCTTTGGGGCTTGTTCTGGCAGAGGGCTCTAAGTGTGCAGGATACTTCAAGGCAGAGGGCTGGAGTGAGTTTAAGCCTGATCAGCATTAGGAGACAAATGAAGAGGGGTTTTCAGGGTTGCGGTTTTGGAGTCAAGTAGGAGCATTTCCCTAGAGCCCTATTAGTAGTATCTGTTTCTAGTCTGAGGCTCTTTAGGACTGTGGGTAGCCTAATCAACCACCAGTTTATCATCGCTGTCATTGAACTAGTCCTGCCCAGCTTTGCTAAGCTGTGTTAACTGCAGGAAGTCACAGGCTGTTTGTAAAGGCAACAGTCAACTATCACTGTTGTTTACACTAGTGTCCTTAAAGCAGAAAAATACAGAATTAAATAAAGAGTGCTGCTATCCTCATATCAAGATCCTTTTTATTCCTTTACCAATTTCTTTCTCTTGTCCTCTCTCTTTTTCTTTCTTTTTTTTTTTTTTTTTTTTTTTTCCTCTTAGTTATCTCAGTTGACTTTCTTTATCAGGTTGCCTTCTGAGTAAGCTGGCCTATATAAAGGCTTTTTCTTGCAGTAGAAACAAGTGAGAACTACTTTCTCCTGTTCACCTTCATTTAGTTTATGCAGTGGACTTGTACCAGTGTAAAAATATGGACTGCAAACCTTAAAATGGGGGAAAGACTGCTTAACAAATTGTATTTCCAAGGTATCGTAAATAATTTTCCATGAACCTGTTAAAGTAGTGGTAAAAATTATATGAATTCGTTACGGAATCTTTGCTCTATTAAGAATAGAATAAAGTATGACAATAAAATCCAGTAATTGAACATCAGGATAGACTGGTTTTACTTACACTGCAAGTACTACTTGGCTATATAGCAGATGAAAAAAAGACGACAGTAAGCTAGGAAATAGTCATGTTATGTGTTCCAAAACAAGTAGCTTTAGTCTTTTCAAATTAAGTATGATCTCTGCACTGGTCTACTTTGTACAATGCACAGTCAGCAACCCATGTGGAATATTCTTGTTTTCTGTATCCTAACATTGAGAGTTTCTCTCAGAGGCATCAGTGCATATGGTATCTTGGACAGTAAGTACTAACAAGAAAACATCATCTTAGAACACGTAGGTGTTTGTAACCACTGCAGGATTTTTTTTCAGGCTATTATGCCTTCAAACCATTCCTCTTATGTACTTGCTGCTCCTTGATCAAAGGAGCAGTTTGAGAGTATGCAGTTTGAGAGGTTTGGGGGTTATTTTTGCCAGTTTTACAACATATACTAGAAAATGGAAGTAGGATTTGTTTTCTATCTAAAATATATATTCTATTTTAAATATGCTTTTATTCTTATTTAATGTTGGGGGAGGATCACATTTTTGTTTCCTTTTTTGAGTGTGTGTGTGATATTTGAAGTTCTTATAAAATTGTTATCAACAGGTCTGAATTTATGTTTTGTGGTGAATTGATCTCAAAATTTTGTGCAATTGATATGATTTTGTTCTTCGCTGTGAGTAAGAAGCTCCTTTGATTGATCTTTTAAATGTTTCCTACCTTTTTCTTTCTGATTTTTTTTTTTTCATTTCCTGGCACTTTACCAAACTTGGCTAATATCTACAGTGACTTATTAACTTGTTTGCTCCAGCAAGACTTAATACCTGATTTAAGAGTACTGGTTCAGAATCATAGAATCATAGAATTAGTAAGGTTGGAAGGGACTTCTGGAGATCATCTAGTCCAATAATCACCTTCTGTCTTGTACCTACCAGCCTTTTTCAGTAAAATATTTGGAACAATAGCAACACAAGTCTCCTTTAAAACATAATTGTTGGTGCACAATAGGAAAATGTTACTATTCTTCTGTTTTTCCAATTATGCGTGAATTTCATGCTGATGTCGCTTACTTACGCTTAAAAGTGCTCTACATTACATCACTTGAATTACAGTTTTTCCAGATGGAAAATAAGCAATAATCATTTCTGGACCTCAGTATGATATGAAAGATTTTTATTTTATATGCATAGTCTTTAACCTGAGATTTAAGTCACCAATGTTCCTCTTTTCTGAAAGCTAGGGCAGTGAGATCTCCTTAAGTCACATAGACAACAACTAGAAGAACCTGAACTTTAATCTCTTGGCCATTGTGAGTCCCATTTCCTAAGATTTAGTTACCTCTTTGTTAAGAATAGTCAAGGAATCCAATTTAGTTGGCTTGATTTCCAAAAACAAGTGTCCATCCTTTCGGTCTATGGGCGGGGGGGGGGCTTTTTTATGAAGAATATAGCAAATTTCAATAAACAGACCCATAAATCACCTCTTCTCCACTCTCCTGCCTGTGTTAGTACAAGCCATTCTCCATTTCAGCTGCAGAGCAGATTGCAACTGATTTGAGCACCTCAGTTGCTCCCTTTTCTCTCTAGGGCAGCTGGTGTCTCTCTGGCAACTAGTATCCATAGCAGTTAAGACTTTGTAAACTAAAGCAAGAACACTGACTTGTATCCCAAAAAAGTGACATCAGTATTGATTCCAAATCCCTAGATATAGCAAGTTTCTTAAAGAAAAGGTGCTAGGCAAACAGAGAACTCAAATGTTAAGTAGAGATCAGATTATGAGGATTTTATGGGATATTGTTAGATGTTTCTCAGGCATTTTTTTCTAGGGTACAGAGCTGTCTCAGGAATTTTACTGCCAGTGGCAGAATCCTCCAAATCTATGCAGTTGTATCTGCAGAAAAGCAGCATTAACTCCCAATTAAAATTTTGGAGCTTCCCTATGCAGCAAGATTCAGCAGTATGAGTACTGCATACAGACTCTAACCATATCTATACAGACAGCTGACAGTTAGAGCTCTATAAGTCTTGCTTTGACACAGAAGGAATGTCCCCTACAATAAAGGTTTGCTATTGTAAGTTGGCACCCTTCACTCTTTTTTTGACTCTGCTTTGCATAGAGAGATGTTTTTCCATTGCATAAATATACTAGGGAACCAGCCAGAAGCCACTGTGATTTTGAGAGGTGGAATCAAGCACACACACAAAGCAAACCAAGACTATGATTTTTCTTCTGCCACCTCATGCTCCGTCTCTGCTTGGCTTAGCTGACACCACTTTCACAGCTATTATGAGCTAACTAGGGCTCCCCACTGTGTCAATCACAAATGCTTAGCTTGTGCAGCTACGTTATCCATATTTCAGCTGGTCAGCTGCAATTTTACAAGCCAGCCACAAAGCTACTGAACAGCTTTTGCTGCAGTTCTGGCAGAATGAGGGAGAGCAGCAGTCTGCTGGCCCCAAACCACATGGGAAAAAGGAAGAAATAGACCACCTGTTCCTGGAGGAGCTTTTCTTAGATCAGCTTTATTTGGTGCAGAGCCTTTTCAGGGTTTGTGGAAGAAGTATAGACTGGATTGTGCTGCATAGCTAAGATGAGCTTTATCTTCAGGAAGATAAAAAGCACATTTCTGGGAGACAGATAAAGTCTGCTACTAAGCTACGGTGGCTGAGGACTCCCTTTTCTGTAGCCAGTGCAGTATGGAAAGCCACCACCCCTTTCACAGAATGCTATCAGTTGTAAACCAGCTTTGACGTGAACAAATCAACGTGGAAGTTAACATAAAAAAAAAAAAAAGAGGTACTGTCTCTGCATGTTACCAAACCTGGCAGTGCTTCTGAGGTTTGATAGCTTTGCATGCATGACTTTTCCAGTTGCAGCAAGGAGGGAACTGATAGTCCTCTTGTGTTCCCTCTGAGTCAAATCTCAGCGCTCATAAATAAAAGGCGACACAGCTGCAACGTGCAGTGGTGTGTCCTGACACTAATGCCAGGCTGTCTTGAAAAGTTTCTTGTGGATAGGATTTTCAGGTAATTCCACTTCTTCTTCTTCATACATGGTTGTGGGGTTGGAGGTAGGGTCCCTCCAGTACGGACAGCAATGCTGTAGCCATTTTCCTCTGTTACTCTGCGAGGCGCTGCTTCCCTGGCTAGCAAAGCCTTTTGTTGTACAGCTGGATCACAGCAAAGAACCACTGAACTGTTGCCTAAGCAGCTGGAGAATGACAGAGTGTGAGTGCCGCTGGGAGACAGGCAGGGTAGATGACAGTCACAGGGGAAGGCTGGAAGTTGCTGAGCCATAGCTGCATGCTGCGTGTTGCACAGCATTTGGGAGAATGGAGCTGAGAATAGGGTTTCCCCCAGCAAGGCCTGAGGGGGACGAGATCCACAAATTCATAAAGAAACAGCAGAACCTCGGCTAGTAACAGCCAGTATCTGGGAAGCTTTACATTTTGCCTTTGAAAATAGGAGCTTTTTTTTTCATTGTCTGTGTAATTTTTTGCAGCTTGCTTCACAATTTCACTGTATGTAATATGGCTGTTTCATGGCTTGCAAAAAAAGTTTCATGATGGGGGGATTTTTTTATTAATTTATGCTTTCAGTAATTTTCTGCAGTTTTAGATTGTCAGATTGTGTTTTTAACAGGTGCAGTTTACAACAGTCTGTGTTTGGTATTATCATTGAACGTAAGGAATCAGAAGAGGTCATCTAGTCCAGCCCCAGGGCCAGCAGGCAGGATCTGATCTCTCTGTCATTGCTGAGTGATGCTTGTCTAACCTATTCTTAATCATCTCCAGTGGCAGATTCAGCACCATCCCTAAACAATCTGTTTCGATGTCTACCTGTCCTCGGGGTGCTCTTAGATCATTTTTCTAAAGCTGTTCGTAATAAAAATTTCCACTGAATAAAACCATTCTTTATTGCTCTCAAAGTGCAAATACATAATCGGAATTGAACAAATAACCTGAAAACAAAGGAGGATGAGAAGGGAAAAAAAGAATGTTGCAAACAACAATAGAACAAGAATTTGCAGTCTGAGATTAGCAGCTCTTTCAACTTTCAGCCTGAAAATTTTAACCATATGCAGCTCAGTTCAACCTTTTCATACTGCCTGCCTGCTTTCAGAAATCTGCAGGACAGGCATGGAAGCAAGCCCATCTTTAGATAGTAAGTAAAAATCCAGCATTGCAGTTGCTCTCGCAGCTCTCTGGGAGCTGTGAGAGTTAATTCTGTTGGAAAGAAGTATCCTTTAGTCTCAAAGAACTACAGCAAAAGCAGCTTGGGGCATGTCCACACAACAGTGACTTGGAGATAAGAAGTCTCATCCAGGCTATGCTGAGGCAATCCCCTTTTCATTAGCACTTCAGGGGAAAGCACCTCCAGCTAACTGCAACTATGCTCTAAGGAGACAGAGTTCTTTGCATCTGTGTAGATATGCCAAGGCCAGGCTGCTGCAGCTGCCAGAGAAGTGGGTGATCTCAAAGGCGCTTTTTTTCCCAACAATAATGTTTGTTTACTCATGATTCATATCAGTTCCCACTGCATTTGACTGTCCTTTTAACAGTCCCAGAGAGCCTACATAGCTAGCTCTCTGCTTCTAAATGGGCCTGTTTCTGACACCTGTTTGCCTTTGTGTTCTTCTCCTAAATCTTGAAAGGAAAGTCCCCCATGCCAGAGATGTTAGAGTGTGATCCAAGGAGTGATCCTTAGAGACTATCTTGAGATTGTTAAGTATATCTTCTTGAATTTTTCTGAGATCAAGGAGATGATACAGATGATAGTCCAGCCCTGAACACACAAGAATTCTAAGGTGAGAAAAGTAACAAGTAATTATTACTCATTTTATAGTTTCTAAGACTTCAAAAAATAACACTGAGGGGGGATCTTATCAATGTCTACAAGTACCTGAAGGGAAGGTGTCAAGGGGATGGGGACAAACTCTTTTCAGTTGTCGCATGTGACAGGACAAGAGGCAATGGGCAGAAATTGAAGCACGAGAAGTTCCGCCTGACCGTGACGGGGAATTTCTTCCCTGTGAGAGTGACGGAGCCCTGGCACAGGCTGCCCAGAAAGGCTGTGGAGTCTCCTTCTCTGGGGATATTCAAAGCTGGCCTGGATGCAACCCTGTCTACCATGCTCTAGGTGACCCTGCTGAGCAGGGAGGTTGGACTAGATGATCTCCAGAGGTCCCTTCCAACCTTACTGATTCTGTGATTTTATGAACACTGCTCTTTCACTCCAGCTTAATTTTAAAATGCTGTCCTCAGTCTCCCTTGCCTCTTTTGGAAACCCTTTTTCCCATGTACTTGGATCCTTCAGAAAATCCTCTTAGTTTTTCTAGAAGATTTGCAGTGACTGCCTATACTAACTAGAGCAGTTTTTGGTGGATGGAGTGGCCAGCATTTGTTGGACTGAAAAATCATAGTGCTGACCTTGCCACCACCCTTTGGAAGATCTCACTACTGGAGTAATGAAAGTTATACTTCTTCAAGCAATTATATGTATTCGACCTTCTGGCAAGACTTTAAGGGTATACTAAAGAAGCTGGGGGAAGGGTATGCCAGCAAAAAATGTATTGATATTATTGACTAAAATAGTTACCTTTTCTCCTTCCTGCAGTGCTGCATGACCCAAGAAAATGACATTTTTATCTCTGGAATGAGCAAGAAGTCATTGTTAAAAAGGAGTCATGATAAAACACTTCCAGTGAAATTCCATTTTATTTAATTTGTGACATGCACAAAGTTCACAGATGCATTTACAAAATAGGCATATTTTTGGAAGCATTGCTTGGTGTACTTGGGGTTAAAGTTGCTGGTACCCTGTTACTGTCTCCTTCTTTGTGCTGCTATTAAATAGAGCTGCTTGCTGGTGGAATGCCAAATTTTGCACTTAAGAAGAAGCCTCACTAAGTTTTGTACTGAGAAAAATAGTCTTGTACTGATGAAATACTATACTTTCAGCTAGGAAAAAAAGCAGCTAGAAAATACTTACTATAACACAATACTCTGAAATGTACTTTGTAATGAAACTCTCAAAGGTACGGAATTCTTCTAGTTGGCAATAGTCTCAGTAAATGGATTTCTTTGACAAAGTTTTCTTTTTAGCATTTGGCATGCCTAAGGTTGATGGGGGAGGGGACTTGCAAAAAGGGAGTTTGTGCTTCTGTGGCTGAAGGAAAGCCATAAAAGAGGAAGGGGAAGCTAAGGTTACTTGGCTGGATGTCTTGTATATAATGAATGTTTCTGTAGCTTCACCTTTACAGCGAAACCACAACAGGAGACTGATGTTTATCTTGGGCACAAATGGGAAGAAGAAAATGTTAAATATGGAAAAGACTGTATTTTGGAGAACATAGGGAAAAATTCCCTGAAATCTAGAGGACAAACAGAAAAAAAAATTACAACTCTTATATCGTAACATTACGTACAAGCTGCTTCTCAAGGAAAGTACAGTTACTTACCACATGCCTTCACCATGCTGCTGTCTGATTGTGTGAGGGAATCAAGAGTCCCCAAAGCAATAAGGGCAGAGTTTGCTGGTCCATTCCATGGGTTTCTCAGTTTGCTTTATGTAACACAAAGGTTATTGCTTCTGAGGCAGTTTCTGAGGTTGACCACTTTATGGTCAAAAATCACTGCTATTCCAAGTGCACATCTTAATTTTGATTATTGGTGTCACCACAAAATAGAATAAAAAGATAGGCTTTCCTGGCAAAATCCTGTCCAGCTCCTCAGGGTATAGACGTATATTCCTAGAAGGCTGCTGTAGTCTTCCACTTCCTTTCAAGATTCTCATTCCAGATTTTAATGGCTCTTGTTTTTTAACCCTTTTCAACCATCCAGTTAGCAGTAGCCTCAGACTGAGGCATCCCAAGGATATCTGCATAGCTCCTAATAGAGTGTGTATAGAGGGTGTATAGAACTGCATAATGAATCATTAATTCTCTGAATCAAGAGGGTGCAAAGCCAGAAAGGACTATCCTGGCTGTGGGCTAGTGTTTTGGGGAAAGACCAGATCTAAGAACCATAATCTGTACTGGATATGTGGATTAACAGGGCAGCAAAGCAATGTGGGAAAACAGATCTGGAAGTGATAAAATAGGTAAACTCACCTGTTAGTCTACAGTATCCATAGATACTCTAGATAGCACATAGAGAAAGTGTTTATTCTCACCTCCATGACATGAACATAGATGCTGCAATTCAAGAGCTTCCTACACAAATACTACACAGTTTAAGAATTACCATATGATGATGCAGGGCTTTTCACCAGGTAGTAGCTGAGCTTAGCATAAAGTAAGTCCTGGCAGAAAGCATTGAACTAGAGGGTGACTAAGTTACAGGGCGCTGTGTTTAAGGTATTATCCAGATTCTCCATCTGATTTATTCCACAGAAAATGATGAGTCTCCTTGAGTAGCCAGCCACCTACCCCAACCTATTCTTCAAACTCAGCTTGCCCTGCTAAGTGAAGAACTATACTTACTCTGTGTGTTGGTTTCAGCACAGAAACAGCACAGAAAATAAGAACAGCATTGCATGAAGATTGGCTCAGACCTTATTTCTAGTCTTGTTTTTTCCTTGAGTTTTGTTTCTTAGAGCTGCTTAAACTAAATCCATTCTTTGTCAGAGATCCCTTTCTAACTCTCATAATATTAAGGTAGGGTAAGATCCTTCGCTCTAATGGGTCATAAACGCTATTCTAGACATATTTCTAGCAGAATCAATGTAGACTAAAAAATACCAATATGATATGGTTGTAAAACCAAAAATTTCTGTCAGAGAAATTTCAGCTGACGAAACTATGCGAAAATGCCATGGACACAACAGTTCCTTCCCTTAACTCCCTTTAGAACCATTTTGTTGAAAGTAGAGGGTACCTGCTAAACTATGTTCAAAAAGAAAGGGACTGAGATAAAAGATTCAGCTTCAACATATCACATTTCTTTAAATAAATAAAAACAGAATTAAGACTATCTGCCTTTCCAAAATAGGGAAATAGAGAGAAAAATTATTTTTTCCATAAAATAGAATGTTAGAGTAGAGGTAGTTATGGCATTTCACCTCTGTCCTTTCCCTCAACAGTGAATGTAAAGACATTTTTGTTACAACTGGACTGCTATGCTCACACATGGGTTTTTACACTTACAATGTAGCAAATGTATGTTGCATTAAAGGACCTCTGAATCACATTCTGCCATGTCTTCATGCTGAATTTAATTAATTGTTTCACAGGTTAGATACGATGAGCTATAAAATTGGCTTAAAAGGCCTGAAAGCCTCTTCCTATTTTTTGTGACTGGATTTATTTTTTGGATGCATATGTTATATATTATATGTATAATATATTTATGGTATATATTTCTCTTATATATTTAGGCATGAGTTTTTATAATAATTTGTGTGGAACTAGCTGCTAAAGATAATGAAAACCTAAATCATTGAAAATTATGCAGAAAAAGAGAGACAGGCAAATATTTCAAAGTAACTGAAATGCACTGCAGAATTACTTTTCTATAATAGGCCTGTAGATTCAGAACACCTGTTTTTGCTAACTTGCAGCTGCTCCTTTCTTCTTCTTATATCATAGCACTCTACATGGTTGATTGTTTTTATTTTTAAAACACCTCCAAGTTCTAGGGCTACATCCAGGAGCAAAAGTTAGCAATAAGCAAGTCCTACCTTTGCTACATTTCACAAGAACCATATGACAGAGAAGTTATGTAGAGAGATTTGTCACTTCTCCTAGAAAGAGATCATAAAAAAGGGGACAAGCAGAGTGCATGAACTTCTCGTCCATTTTTCCACATGGAAATTATAGTGCCTCAAAAAGATGAGGTATATCTATATATTTCTGTATTTTAACTGTAATTAAAACAAAATCAAATGTTTAAGAATATCTTGTTGTTCATTGTTCTTTATGTGGAAACTATGTGATGTTGCATATGGGGAGAGGTGGGAACCTGTATTCCTGCTTTCCTTGCATAGCTATTTTGGGAAGCTTAAGGAGAAGGCATGGGTGTTCATCCCCACGTGGACATCAGGCATAATCAAGATTTCTAGTAGTCTTACTTAACATAGATTTGACATTCTGGTCTCTTCCTTTCTCATTGCTCTAACCTCACATTCTCCATACATATAAACACAAAAATATGAATGGACCAGGAGTGCAGCATGTTGCTCCTCATTCAGAGACAAGGACAGAATCGAAGGATAATTTTGACTGTCTTGGTTACTGCTTGTCTTAGCTTCTAAACAAAAAGGCTTTTTTAAACATATATGAGTTACAGAAAGTGTGAGATGCATACACACACATAACACATACTTTCAATCTATGTAAATTAGTTTTTAATATGAAGAGCAAAAATGTCACATTTTCCAATGCTTTGCCATGTATAGTGTGCAAGAAAACATACCCTGACTACTCAGAACATTTCAGAAGCTTGTGAGGTTACACTTCTGTGACGTTGAAGTTCTATCCATTTTGACATCTGATTGTTTTAACAGGAAATTTACTTGTAGTTTAATATCTGATGTTGTTGTCTCTCTCTTTCTCTTATTCTCTTTTCTCAGAACAAATTATGACATCGACATCTAAAGGAATTTTCCGGCCATTTTTGATTATCTTCATTGTCCTTGGTTGTTTCATGGCATTTTTACTTATTTATATCAAACCAACAAACAGCTGGATCTCTGGTCCTATAGAATCAGCCAGCTCAGTTTTGAAAATGAAGAACTTCTTTTCTTCCAAAACTGATAATTTTAATGAAACAACTATTTTGATCTGGGTTTGGCCGTTCGGTCAGACATTTGATCTAACCTCCTGCCAAGCGATGTTCAACATTCATGGGTGCCATCTGACTATTGACCGTTCACTATACAACAGATCCCACGCCGTTCTCATTCACCACAGGGACATCAGCTGGGATCTAACTAACTTACCTCAGCAAGCCAGGCCACCATTCCAGAAATGGATTTGGATGAATTTGGAGTCTCCCACTCATACTCCACAAAAAAGTGGCATTGAACATCTCTTTAACCTGACCCTGACTTATCGGCGTGATTCAGATATTCAGGTGCCTTATGGCTTCATGATGGTTGGTACAAGTTCCTTTACACTTGAAGTGCCAAGTAAAGAAAACTTGGTGTGTTGGGTTGTAAGTAACTGGAACCCTGAACATGCTCGAGTCAAGTATTACAATGAGCTTAGCAAATATATTGAAATCCATACCTACGGACAAGCCTTTGGAGACTATGTCAATGATAAAAACTTGATTCCAACTATCTCCACTTGTAAATTCTACCTTTCATTTGAAAATTCAATTCACAAAGATTACATTACTGAAAAACTTTACAATGCTCTTCTGGCTGGATCAGTACCAGTTGTACTGGGCCCTTCCAGAGAAAACTATGAGAATTACATTCCAGCAGACTCTTTCATACATGTTGAAGATTTCCTCTCCCCAAGAGAGCTGGCAGAATATCTTCTGATGCTTGACAAAAATAACAAGATGTACCTTAGCTATTTCAACTGGAAGAAGGATTTCTCCGTGCATCTTCCTAGGTTCTGGGAATCACACGCATGTCTTGCTTGTGATCATGTGAAAAGACATCAAGAATATAAGTCCATTGGAAATTTAGAAAAATGGTTTTGGAATTAATTTTTTTCTTTGTGTGCACTTTTTGAAGTATCTGAAAGAATCCTTAGTCCAAGTGGAGAGTAAATCAAAAGAGAAGAAAAGAAAAGAAAACCTTATGTCATGGTTTATCAGCTATCCTCTCTTGGCTGTCCTATTTATATTTTGCAAGAAATTTTAAAAGATCATCAGCAGCAGTCATCAATACTCAGTTTTAAATTATAATGTACATACTAATTATGTGCACTGAAGAATATTTTATTGTTTACTATAATTTTTAAACAAGAGTTTTTCATATTTTTCTGTGGAATATGTCCCAGTCTTGCACATAAAGTAGTCATTTTTTACACTGTTCTTTTTACATTAGACTAGCTGTTTAACCTATTTGGAAAATGAAGACACAACTCTTAAAGTACTATAGAGAATTTTAAGAACATAATTTGCTGTTCTAGTCTGAAATGTCTGTAAAATTTCAAAAGACAGTAAAGTTTTTTATGGTCCATCTTACATTTTAAGAACACAGTAAAATTAATACCTACCATTATTCCAGTGTGCACCCCATTTTAAGGGTAATGAATTGGGAAATACAATTTTTAAAAACTATTACAGTAGAAGAGAGTCTTTGTTTTTAAAAAGGAAAATTAGTTTACGAATAAATAGCTCCATTAAGTTACTCCAGGAATATATCTCTTCTTACTCTCCTAAGAATAAAGATGTCAAATATAGAGAAAATGAGTAATCTTAGTGACCAAAGCCCTGGTGCAATCAGCTTTTGAGTACATTTAAATTCAGCATATGCTTAAGTCCCATTTTGTTTCATGCATTATTTACCTGAGTCAAGGTTCTAGCTGATGTTTAAACTGATAAACGAGCAAACAAATTTTAGTACAAGCATTTGATTACATCAGCTTCATGTATGGTATTCAGCTGGTAAAAATGAATTTTTGAAAATAGACTGCTGAGAAGTTTTAGCAATTTTTCTCATACAATTTTTTGAATAATTGTGAGTTATTCCCCAATCCTTTAAAGGTTTGTTGAACTTTAATTGTAGCTGGGCAACTTGCTGTGGTAGCTGATTAATGTGGAAAAAAAAAAACACTGACTGAATGTTTTGTTTTCTGAAAGAAAAATGCTGAAGTCCAGTCCACATCAAGTATCAGGCCAACATATTCAACAATCAGTTCAGCTACTGAGTTTTATTTTTGGAAAATATGCTATGTGACAGATATAAACAACTACACTCCTAAGATCAGTAGATGCTGTCAAAATTTTAGTACGTAAATATGTTCAGGAGTATTATATTTGCTATAATAGCAAATACTAAAATGTGATTTTGTCATATTTGCTTTAAAATTTGTATGTTTTTAACATGTGTGTCATTTGATTTTATTACTCTTTTTTTCAGCAAGATGTAAATATCTGACTGCTATACAGTCATAAGTATAAGGTTGGTTTAATGCTATAGATGTATGGATATATTTTTGTACCAAGTGAAAGCAGATTGCTTTTTTTGTGTCAAAATGTTACAGATCACAGCTCCTATTGCAGACAGCTCTCAGAATCTCATGACTATTTTTCTGAGATGTTCTAAATCATAAGAATTCTTTTCTGGATATATTACCTTTTTCTTAAACTAAAGAAAGAATTATAAAAGAAACTGAAGTAAAAGAAATCTTAAAAGGTACATACTCATTTCTAAGCATCTCACAGGATCTCATCATATAGTCTTGAGAGTTAACAGTTGACTATTCGGTCCAAATAGTTTAAAGTCTTTAGACCTTTCCCTGAGGAAAGGAAATAACATAAAAAGATCTCAAAATATGAAGGTATAAGACAGTAGTGTCCTTTCTCATTTACTGTAAACAAATACCCTGCTACTAAACTAAGGTCTGAAAAAGAAAGCACATACAGAAAAGGATTAAAATATAAAAGTTTAACTGGAGAAACAAAAACAGCTTATGTGATATATAAAAGAGCTTGATCTAGAACAGTAACTGATCAAGTAATTACTTAAGATGAAACTTACAGGCAACTGCTCTGAAGTAAGGGATAAGAACTGGACGATGATAAACATTCAGCAAAAGATAAGGTAATTTTTCAGATACCTCTTTTACCCCAGGCTGGAACACAAACACTGAAGCCTATTAAGAGTAATATAGCTATATTTCTGAAGTAGGAAACTGCACTGGAATGGTTATAGCATTATACCTGCACTTTCCCTATGACTTCAAAGGTTGTTTTCTGATCCAGATATTTATTTCTGCTATATTTTATTGCATTCTTAAAAGGCTAATTTACAAGATACTGTGAACCTCATAAATTCACCAGCATTTCAGTATGAAACAAGAAGAAAAAGCTTACATTGCACATTAATGCGTTAAAATGAAACTCAGTCTCCTAAAGTACAGGCATGAATATAATATGGTACTTCTATCATTTTGAAGACAAATGTCTAAGGACAGAAACCAAGGATATTTTATCACACTTTCTGGTTTCAGTAAGGCTGTGAAATTCTTCGTCATTTAATATGTCACTATTTTGGTTGAATAACCTGATTCCCTTGATGCTGAAATTTGGAAGTTGTTTGCACTAATCTCAGTGGAAGTATATTCACTCTTTGGTGAATGTGCACAGTCCCTTATTTCGTTCCTCGTTTCAGATAGCTTAAATTGTGCTATGACAAAGTCTTATGTCAAACCAGACTGGTCTCTTTTCTTCAAGATTCACTTCATAAATTCTCATATTAATAATAAGCACAATAATGAAATGAGAAAATGATTTGTCACTACAAGTATCAATCAGTGTCTGTGTGGGAAAGTTTTTGAATACACACTAAATTTTAAGCCTGTAGGTAATGTCGTTAATTCTGTGAGCACCAGATCTGGTCAGTATGGCTAATCTTGTGCTCAACCATTAAGATATTTGAAAGTCTTTTGCTAGAATTGGGAACAGAGTTGATCTCCTCACAGAAGCTTCACAAAAGGCTTGTATGATATTTGGTATTCAGGATGCATTGCTCAAATTATCTGAAAGATTAATGAAATGAGAGAGAAATCTAATCCACATTAAAATGACTAAGAATCATGAACAAATCCTAAGCAAGTGACATCAGGAATGTCAGAAAGGTATTAGGATGAAGTGCTTGGGTTGGAAAATACTGATCCAGCCATTTTATCAAGTTTTTAGAGGGAGCTACAAGTATTGTCAAGCTTTAAGCAGTTCAGGATATGAAGTACTTTGCTGACAAAAGCTTAAGCATCTTCAGGTATGTCCAAACTAGGCAGTACCTAACAGGAAGCAATGGATGTAACGTAGCTGGACTCATGCGTACATAGAGGCAGTGTAACTGAACCTAGACATCTAACTCCCAGAAGACTCATTCCAGTCTGCATATGACATCAACACATTAAGTGTTCCTTTGGTGAGCCCTCCTCCACAAACAAGTACAGAAAAAGACTCAAATAGTAAATCACTCAAAAGGAGAACCAATTAAGGCAAAACCAACTAATTATGGAAGGGAAAATAACACGGAGTTAGTTAAAATAGAGAACAAGGTACTGTTTATACTTTAGTACCATTGGCAATAGAAGATAATTATAAATGAGAAAAGAAAGGAAAAATGAGAAATTACATCGATTGTTTTCTCAACAGTTTTATTTCAGACATTAAGCTTATTTTATGTGCCAGTCTGCAATAATCTGGGGGCACATTCACTAGTTGCAAGTTAGCTCTGCAGTCATTGCAGTATGACTTAATGACATCTTCTGCAATGCTACATTTTTCAAGACAGAGAATAACTATTATTCTTTCCTTACAGTGACTTCTTTTGGACATTTTTAGGCTCTCTGTCCTGCACAGAACTGTCAACATTCCTGTGCTTATCAGTGCAGAAAATAAGATCCAAAACAGATAAAGTACTAACGGCAGGTGCGTTACCAGCCTGTGGTATGCGAACAGATGTCAGAAGAACCGACAGCAGATCCTTCTAAAGCAGACTTTTCCTTCCACTTCACAGACACTCAATGACCACAGCAGCTCTTGCTCTGTATGAGATCTCCATTCATTAGAGACTCCCAGTTGCCAGCTTCTTTGAATGCCTCTTGCCATCTGAGAAGGTTGTAATCACAGTGAACAAGCAGCCTGAGTGAGGATCATGCAATGTGCAAGACACAACCAGCAACCGATTTATCTTTTAAGAAACAGATCAGATAAAAAGAATGTTGCACTGAGAGAGCGTGAACCTAGGGATTTTTAGAGCTCTCAATACAGATTGAACAAGATGTGTGAAATTGGCATTACTGAGCACAAATAACTAGTTACTGTCTCTAGCTACTCATCTTTGTTCCTCAGAATGGGCTTTCAGGAAAGAAAAAGGTACCATGTAATTTTCTCCCACCTCTAGTCAGCCCAGCATCGGTTAAATAACCTTAAACTGCTGCTGATTACTCCTGACTGCATTCATGTTGGCCTTGTATTACCTCTTTTATTAGCTAAAAAATAACATCCAGGGTAGAGAAGTGAAATCTGTCAGTAAGCTGATCATATTTCATGTTTGATATGAATAAACTTTATTTATTTATTTATTTTTTACTTTGAGTTATATCCTCCTGTCCTTGTGCAACAGAGCATTTTGGACTTTATTCAGGAAAGACATAAGCACATGCTTATGGCCACAAGACTCAAGCACATGCCTAAATTTAAGAGCAGCTTAAATGCTTTAACGTATTGGGGCTTCGAACAGCATAGTTGTTGTCTTAGGGAACCGAGCTAGAGAACATGGCCTCCAGCACAGGCTAGTTCATATGACCTGTTTTGCATCCCACTGTCCAAGGGGAACACCCTGTGAGTAGACTGGCTGCTCCAAACAGAAAACTATTTGGACTAATTCTGGTTTAGTGTCTGTTCAGCAGACCTTGGGCCCACTTTTCTGCTTCAGCAAACAATACGTGCCCTCATCACCTCCTGTGCTGCACTCACAGCATGCTACTCCACTTTACAGCCTGCCTATGCTCTGCATGCTATGTACATTTGGATGTGTTGTAAGGAAGTGAGAGGAGCCAAGGCCTGCTGAGATCATATTTAAGAGGACTTTGCTAGGAAGAATGCATAAAAACTGGTCACATCTATGTATGTTCAGCCTGGACAAAGTGCACCCTGGTATGGGTGAGTCTTGGCCTTGCCAGAATTTCCTCTTGGAGGGAAAAACTTGGTTCAGTCCCAGTGGGACTCTGGGAATGAACAACCAAGTGCACAAAGGGGGAACAGAAGGTCCAGGGTCTTGGAGAGACTGGGGGCAATAGTCTGCTATGCAGACTGGAAATGTCTAGCTCTCTTCAGGGAGGCTTCTGACCTGTTTAAATCCAATGGTGAAAATCATGTATTTAAGAGCTTCCTTGGTCAAAAATAGTATGCTACTGAGAAGAGAATCAAGGTGAAGTATTTGTTTATCTATACGCTGGTGGGCTTTTTATTAATATTGACTGACAGTTCTGGCTGTTTTTTTTAATAAAAGTGATTTTGAAATGTTAGATGGAAACTAAGATAATTCATATGATTCATACAAAATAACTATATCAGCCTCATCTTTTACTCCTCACTTAGGCAAATTACCCATTGAAGTCAGCAGGTGACTTGGGAGATCCCTAAATCAGGAATACAGGTTTGGGCTTAGAGCAGACTGGCTTAAGTAAGAAACAGCCTTCTTATCTGTGGATGTTTCCCTTCTAAAATATGAATAAACAGTTCTAATGATATTGACAATTCTACTTTCAGAAAATCAGTGCAAGATTCATATTGGTTAGATATGTTCATAAAAGCTACAGAAATGCCAAGAAATTGGTTAAATAAAGCATGCAGTAATAACTTTAATTCATGGCACAAATGCCACAGAGTGATACAGATGATAAAACTGTAAATTCATGAGAAATAATTAGACCTAGAGACATCACACTGCAGTTTCTATATTGGAAAAAGTGATTTAATTACTCTATTGGAAAGGTAATTAATTGGGAATCTTCTCTTTTTTATGTTGCCATATTCTCTATGCAGTTAACTGAAACCAAGAGTCTCTGTGCAGTGGATAGTTCAGAGACCTGGTCAGGTGGCACAGAGCCCTTCACCTCTAGGTTAATAGCCTGAATTATGAGTAGATTGGTACAGATGGCTGTTTGGCAGCCTCTAGGAGATGATGTGGTGATCTCAGTCCAGTTCCTCATGGACAGAAGCCTTCATACAATTAGCATTGTCAGTAGTTTCAGCCAAGGAGGCGAAGAACTGAGCTGAGACTCACCTGACGCCTTCCCTTAACAGCATTTCTGGGCCAAGGATGATTGAAGAAGCTCTCAGTCCTCCTGCCTGTACCGTGCCAGTTTGCGATGACATAGAAGGCTTTGGTGGTCTGAGTAAAACAGAGTATGGGCATTTTAAAAAGCCTGGTGCCAGGCTGTACGAATTAAGTATTCAAGGTTGGGGAAATTCTTCACTGACTTTCCTAAGTAAATAATTTGTAAGAAAATCATTTAATTGTTGCAAATTGGCAGCAAAAGCAATTGTTATTTATATGGATTAGCCCAGTGGAGAATAGGCCTTGATGAAATCTTACACACCCCTGACTTGATACAGCTAGTTTGAATCCATATATATGCATGCATAATAGCAAATTTTGAAAGATACATGGTAAACCAGCACTTATATATGTGAAGTTGGGATAAAGTTCTTCCCATAGAACCTTGAAGCTATAATCAACTACTTTAGCAGTCAAAATATTCCCATCAGTCCTTTTCCTTATGACATAAGTCAGTTTGATATATGCTGTTTGGTAAATAAATTAACCCTAAAGTCTACAATTTTCTGTGCTGTTTTGTTTTGTAACACATATGTTCTACGAGCTGAGATTAAAAAGTATGGAAAGTTAACTCCCTTGGTACAATTTAATGTTTTAAAGATGCAGTGGATATACTGAAGAGAATAAAGTAAGAGTTTTTCCACCTATATAAAATCCTAATGTGCCAAACTGTTTCCAGTGAACAAGCAAAAGAGTTAAACATAATGACTTTTTATTAGGATTTGCAAAATCTTCTATTAACGCACTGTAATTTTGCACTATTTTGTAAGAAAAGGAAAAAAGGAAAAAGAAAAAAGGAACTGAAAAAGAAACAAAAAAAATTTAACAAATCTAAAAGCAGATGCCAAATGTATAGTTTGTAAAATACTATTTTTCTGATATAAAGTGTCATCACATTGTGAATTTAACTGTGTTATCGTAAACTGTGAAAATGTGATGTACGTTTGTGACACAGCCTACCAAGGGCCATTTCTAACACACAGATTAGTCACCTGGACTTGTTTATATGAAACACATTCATAAATCTGAGATCACTTTTATACTTATTTTTTGTAGACTATTTTTCCACATTTACAACACAACTGTTATTTTATATCAAACATTGATTTTGCTTTAAGATATTATTAGGGTAGATAGGTGGATGTTTTAAATGTGCCAGAGATTCAAAACTGTAACAAAGGTAATTCAGAAACTATTCTTTGCCAAACTGTGATGCTGCTAAAATCCAAAATGTTTTGTTGAATAAGCAGGCATACTGTCATATAAATGATAGTTTCTGTTCCATGGTAATAATGGTAATATTATATTTGTTAGGATAACTGTCTGGTAGGTATGAGCTGCATTTCCCTTCTATCTTTCTGTATGTTAGAGAAACAGTACTGGGTGCCATAGCTGAATGTCATGGGTACTCAGCCACTCATATAATGTGCCATAGACTTACCTTCCAAAATACATTGATGAGAATTATGAGAAACAGCTACTGCTTGCCCTGATTCAAACCTACTCTCCCTGTTGGGTCACTTTAATATGGGTGGATAACATGCATGGGTGGACTGGTATGATCTCAGTAAACACAGTAAGCTCTAAATGTAGAAGCATGGGCCCACATTTATTGACCTAGAACAAGATGAAAACCACAGTCCCTCTCTTCTGTATATGAGCTTACACATAAAGCATTGAATAGGATCTGATACGAACCTTTGCTTCATGTTCTCTGTTCCTCGTACTGACAACTTAATCCTTTATGTGTTTTATATATATTATATATAATGCATAAATACATGTATAAGAAGTAGTAACTATGGAAAACTGGATTTTAATAAAAATAAAAATAAACCTGCAGGCACATTTTAAGATGCCACGTTAGAAGGAGATCTTGTAAAAAGCTGTATTTTTAATTTATTAGTGATTGTATATTTTGCCCCATAATCTAGACATTTTATAATAGGGATTCTACCAAACTTTCTGTGTTCCCTTTGAACAATATCATCACCGTGAAATGCATCGGAAAAGTGTAGAGGTTTAACCACTGATGTTTTCCAGTACTTTTTTAATTTGATGTTGTTAAAAATTCTTCTGATTACTTAGAACTATGTTCACAGTTTGAAACACAATTTGACTGCAGTCAGAAGAAACCTACTGTATGAAACTAGAGGTAACTGTAACCATTACAAGGACTTTCACCATTTATGTGAATTTAATCTTTCAGAACTCTGATTCCAACATGGTTAACAAGTAGCTCACTGACTCTTATTTATTGAGCACTGGAATTCTCCCCAAAGGATAAACACTGAACTATGTAAATAATAATCTCTATATATGCCTAACAAATTATTGTACTAGGTATATTTAAAATAAAAGGAAACATTCTAAGTGTATTGTGGTCTTTAATCATTATTTTGTAGATCTGTTTTTGTTCTTCTTCTCCTTGTGGGATTTCTCCTCACGAGTCTGATCTAAAGGCTGTTTCCAGTAGCACCAATGACTTTTGGCTGCGATCTCACAAACAGAATTCTAGTTCTTTTCAAGCTGTTACAGATGAAAACCTTGTAAGCATTCAGGGTCAGCCTCAATTCACATGGACTCTTAAATGAATTTACTGAGTACAACAAGCAACATAGCTGAATTACTATGGTACTATAATTTGGATTATTTTGCCTCGCTTTTAGCAACGTAATTATGCAGCACCCTTTGAGCAATCGTATCATTTTTCTGAAAATACAAGGCACTTGTTTCTGAAAAACAGGCTTCATTAAGGAGGTATCAATTTGATGCCTAAAATCATAACTTACTTTTGAGAAATAGGTCTTTATAATCTTATAAAACATCTCAGAGGATGATCAGTAGAGTAGCAATTTAGATGCTCATACTTAATTGCTTCATCTACTGTTCAAATAACCTACATTTGCATAGCTTAAAGAACCAATATCTCTAAAATACCAAATGGTATAACATAATGGTGTCAGTTTTATTTTCAAATACATAAACAGAAATTTGAAATGGCTGCCACTGAAATACCTGTAATAAATACTGCAATATTCCCAGTAGAACAGAGCATTTTGTCCCAGTGATTACAGTGTATCTAAGGCAAAATATTACATCTGGTTACTGTGAAGCTTGACAAATGGTTCTAAGTCTTCCAAATTCTTCTCCTTCCCATTATATAGGCAAATTTCCATTCCTCCTGAGCTAACAGAGTTTTGTAATTTGTTTTTTTAAGTTTGTCTATTTTATGTCATTTGCTCAAACCAAACTGACCACCCTCTTGAATTCAACCATTACAAGGGCAGAGATAGACTCATTTTTAATAGTACACACGAAAGAAGTCCCTGAATTCATGAATTGAATTCATTCTTGAATTCAAATGCCGCATCAAAAATTAAATCTTGGCTAGAACCTACAACTTTCTGTTGTTAAAACAGAGCTTTTTCTGAAATGACCCATTTCTTCTCTCTCACAGCTCTGAACAGTCCCCAGATATGCCATCCTCTTGGACACAAAGCCTCACGTGTTTAGAAATTTAGGCCTCTGTCCCTAAGTGTCAGAAGTAGCCAGCTTCAGGATCTGCCTCTGGAAGCACAGCCCTGAACTGCAAGCTGAAAAAGCGGTCAGGTCTAGAAGATGTGCAGGTTCCTAACGCTGCCAGCAGCAGCAGGGGCTATTACCGAGGCTGAAGCAACATCTGTGGGGTGAAAAGGTTGTTGTGGGCATGACTTCTCATGCAGTGAAACATAAAGTAACAAACCCTATATTAGCTTTACACAGGCAGGTATTTAAGGAGAAAACAGTTCATTGAACTGAATGTGGAGCCAGCGTGCATGCAGAGAGCAGGCTAGGGCCCCTCAGCAAGGCTAATAGAGGAAGCAGAGAGACAGTTCCACCACTTCTGGGTCCATCAGCTGACTACAGCCTGTCTCTCCGCACCACAAAATACTCTGTGTCAATTCTCACGCTCATCAAAACAGCAGCTTCCTTTTTAGTGCAATATTTGCTCAACTATTTTTTAATTCCAATAGAATCTTTGGACTGGATAACAAGCTTTTAAGAGAAGGATCTGGCTGTAGATTAAGATATCTCAGAGCAGATGTCTACACGCCTGTGAGTAGAGATGCAATAAATATCTAAGCTTCCACTATAGTTAAAGGAGTCACAAGTCTATAAAGGCAATGGAGAGTAAGAGAAATTCAGCTCACCTGCTCTGGGAATCTTCATCCTTAATCCTGCCTGAAACTATATTAAAAAAGAATGAATTACGTAACAGTTCATTGAGTGCTATTATAATTTATTTTGATGTGCCATGAATTAGAAAATAGAAAGAAAATAAAGTTGCTTGTGTTGAAAAGATAAAAACCAGAGGGTTCTGGTTTTCAGTCAAAATTAGTTGTATGTGATGTTTTAATTGATATTGTTACAAAAGATCAAAGTCACTCTCAAAATGTGTTACCTTCAATCAAAAACTATTTCTCCCATTTAAAATATTATCAATATTTTAGTAATAATTAAATAATATCAGCGTTAATTTGGAAAATTCCGTATGAATTTCAACTCTTCTCATGAAATATTTCCTTTTTTTCCAAATGAGGCTATTTTTCAGTGAAAGAATTCTTAAAGGCAGAAAATGTCATCAATGGCATTTTCATTCTTCACTTGACCTCTGTCATCTGAATTCTTTCATGTGTGAAGAGCACACAGTCAGTGGGATGTGGTTAATCAAAATGAAAGAGTGGTTGCAAAAGGTTTCAAAATAATTTCTGTACAGTCGCAAACTCCCTACTCTACCACAATCATGTTATTCCTGCAATAGGAGCAATCATCTAATAGCTGATGGCCAGCTTTCAAATACATTCTCTCAGGTTATGAAGTTCACTTTGATTTTTAAGCTATCCAGTCTTGTTATTCAGCACCATTACAGATTCTTGTATTTATTGATACTGTCTCCACTTGATGTCAGCTTAGTTTCTTCAGTGATATCATGTTTCTCCTTCAACACTGGCTCTATATTTTTATGTTATTTGTCAGCATATTGACATAACCCCCTCCAAAAAAGTCTTATCTCCAGCTAGAGTGATTCAAGCCTTTGTAACCTTGAACTAGTGAGCCCTACCCTCTTACACCACCGCCCCTTCATTGTCATCAAATTAGATTCAATTCACCAGTAAGTGCACTGGAATAAAATGTAACAAGGTACATGGGCAATCAGGTGCTTTTTAATTAGTTCTGCTTATCAAACAAATATATTTTAATGTAATTAACTGGATGCATCAATTATATCCAAAGTGGTGTTTTACCCTTGAAACCTTTTGCTCTAATACAGCTCCAAGCTTTCAGGCCGTTATAGCCTACTAGACTCAGTCGAACTCAGACAGAAATACTGAGGGGCCAGGCAATTTCATAGGATAACTGCACAGTTAGTTGTAACCTAAAACTCCTTAACTAATGGGAAAATAAATAAATAAATAGATAGATATATAGATACTGGACATACCATGTGATTTTTGTCAATGACCTCTATCTGCACAGACCCAGCTCCTGTCCAGCAGTCTCAGTATGTCCCTTGGATCTGTCCCGTTAGTTGTAACCTAAAACTCCTTAACTAATGGGAAAATAAATAAATAAATAGATAGATATATAGATACTGGACATACCATGTGATTTTTGTCAATGACCTCTATCTGCACAGACCCAGCTCCTGTCCAGCAGTCTCAGTATGTCCCTTGGATCTGTCCCTTGCATTTGGGCTTCTAGTCACCACAGAGGACCTTACGGACCCACAGAGCTCTGCACACTGGACAAGCTGCCCAATAATAATGCAGTGTGGATGCATTTTAAGCATTCCTGAGAGCTGGAGAGCACTGCTGGGTGAACAAAATTGAACCTGTAGGCCACGCATTGGCCATATCTGATCTAGGTCAATGAAAGAGTGTATTCAAAAGAGCAGCTTCCTTTGTCTGAATGTCTTTCATGCCGGATGTCTGAAAAATTCTTTTATCTTCCATTCATATGATATTAAAAAGCATCTTCTTTTCCACCAGCTCTGAAAGCAGTGTCACTTAATAGCATTACTCAAAATCTTTTGCAAAAACTACAGAACCAGAACCTTAATCTTTGGAGAGATTTATATGTTGCTAATGCATTACAATTTGGTCTGTGCAGATAAACATGTTGTAGAGCAAAACACAGCCCATTTACCTTTTCTGTAAGGCTCAAATATGTATTCACAAGTGGGAACATGGCTCAGGAGATCAATCTTATCAGAAGAAATATGCAGGAATGTGCACCATAATAATGATAATTCTCACTACTTCCAACCTCATTCAACCAAGGAGATCAAAGTGAAATAGACCTGACCCTTCAGCATTTATATAGATACTTTTCCTTAATTATGCAAATTGTCGCCTGAAATGGCTATCAGACTCCTTCCATACTTAAACAAAGCATCTGCAGGAGTGTTCGCGTTTTAGAGCCTTTACTTTCCAGACAGCTTGGTGCCTTGTGTAAACACTTTCATTTTCATTTTCCACATTAAAGAGCTGAGGCAGAGTTTATGAAGGACATACTGTGCTTTATCTGGATTGACTGCACAGCACAGTGCAGTCATGGACTGGAAAGGTTTTGTTAACTCTGAATGAACCAGCTCAGATATTGTACAGTATAGCTGTAGAGCAGTATAACTCCCTATCAACACTGCTCCCAGTACCTGAGCTAGCTCACTTGGAGCCACTGAACTTCTGTAAGGGAGTTCTGCTAACCCTATGTATTCAGGAAATCTTTCAAATCCTTCCTGAAAGTCAGTGGTTTTCTTCCTAATGTCAGAACACATGCCTTGGGGTGTTTCCTAAATTTCTTAATCCTTTAATTAAATGTGACTGAGTTATAAGGCAGCACCTCCATGTGGTGAACATTAATGCATACTTTTGCAAAGCAGCTGACTACAAATGACCACATCATAATAAAGAACTTTTCTCAGAGATTCTTCTCTTAAACTTTCAACATAATCTTTTTAAGGCAACTACAACTCATCTCCCATGAAACATATAGACCTTTTGGAAAACATCTATTGCAAATGTCTCGACTGGTGGTTCACTTCTCCGTAACCATCATTTTCCTACTCTGTAGCCTTCTGTCTTTTTTCTACAGTTGCTGCCAACTTGATATCTATGATTTAAGATTAGACTGGAAGGGGCATTTTGGATCAGAATACTGAGAACTGGCCATTCTTAGTAGCCCTGAGCTTACACTTTTCATACTTTAACTTAAAATTAATTATGAAGCTGTTTTGCTGCTCAGGAACCTCAGTGCATCGATAGTTAGTATATTCCTTCCCACTGACAGCCCATAGCTGTGTGATAGCACTGCTCTGCAGCTTAAAACAGAAGAAACGGTTCCCCCACTCCTTTATGATGCATTTTCCTAGTGTTGTATCCCTTCTACTTTTTTATTTTTCTCTTCCATTTGCTTTTTCACATCATAGGTTTGCCATGCACTGAAATTTCTAGCTGTCAAGAGGAATTTATCCTTCCTGAATCTGAGTAACCAGACTTATATGTAGTATTTGAAATGTTTAGTAGTAACAGTTTCAATAATAATCGTCCATAATGACTTATCCCTTTACTGCCTCCCTCCCAATTCCCTCCCCATGACATCTTTACTGGTGATGTCTCTGGCCTTACAGTGATTTCACATTGTTCCCCCAATAGTTGATAGCTTCAGCTTGAAGACAGCTCCTGATTCTTCTCCTTTAACTGTTTCTCAGTCCATTATTCCCACTACTAGAGAATTCCCTTCATCCATTTACCAGCTCAGCACCCTAATGTTGTCTAAAAGCCTTACGTAACTTTTGTTTACCTAATTTAATATATTAGCATAATATAATTGAAATTGCTTGTGAAGTCCGGAAACATTAATTTCAAGGCATTGTTGATTGCATTGTTCTAATGCTTTCAGTAATATCTCCATGGTATGAAACCATACCCCCCAAGAATACATGCAGAAGAATACATGGCTAATAGGGTTTGTTATCTCCTGTGAAGCTAATTACTTCTATGGGTTTTGCTTCACAATGCAACCTGCATAAAATGTTTCCCAAAACATCCATCTCCACCATCAGTTTTTACATAAACAACATGCTGCTCATTCTCACTCTATTTATTGAATACAACAACACCTCTCCACAGCAGTCTTTCAGTGAAGTCCATCACCAGCCTCATCCAATTAATAGATATTTAATTCCTTTAAGCTCCTTTAGCAGAGGAAGGAAGTCTAGTTTTATGAATTCAACTTACAGAGTCTCTAGCATATAATTAGGTGTGATATCTGATTAAAGCTTTTTTTATAATCAGGACATTCATAATAGCTCTCTCTTGTGGATTCTCTGATGTGTCTGGAGGACTGCACTCGCAGGTCAGCTTCTCTTTCAGAAGGGAGACTATGGGTCTATTTGGACTGCTGAGTTGCCTATTTTGATGAAAATTATATGAACATAACGGTATCTTTGTGTCTACTAACACTATGTGAAATATGGTTTAAACTGGCTTATCTGCTGAAAAGTTACGAAGTGGAAAAAAGACAGCCAGACACAGGTAGATAAAGAGACAGACAGAGGAGTGAAAGTAATCTCTTAATTAAGCCTAGTATCCTTGGGAAATTACTAAAACATCCCATTCTGATACACAACTCCTTCCAATATATACTAGTAAAAATATTTACCATTTACATACCCTTAGAGAAATACAAGTTCAACTTCTCACCTTCCGTGAAGAAATATGAAAGACAAGGCCAGCCTCCTTGATGCTGATACTTTTGCTTCATTTTCAACCTTATTCCTTCTTTCTCAAACTATGTTAGGCTTATAAGAATCACATTATGTTTCTCCTATGCTGTATTTGTCTTCTTCTCCAGCCTTTACATACTGTATTCTCCAAGTGTCCACATAACATTTTTTAAATAAGAGAATGTCAGGTAGGAGATTTTGCTAAAAAAACAACTATTCTCTAACTATTCATCCAAATACAAAAAAAGCCCGCAGTCAAACACCCATTAAAAATCAATTTTAGAGAGCTTAGTATATTGTATGTTTAGGCATCTACTTTTGTCTGCTCTTAGAGACAATCCACTGGGTTACAGTGATCCTTAGTCTAACCCAGTTTCCAAAAGTCTAACCCAGTTATACCAAAGCAGCATAGTGAACTTTCCACAACAGTGTCTGAAGTCTCACCCGCAGAAGCCGCACCATTTCACTCCTGACGACTTTCAGCAGCACCAAGTTCTCAGGTTAACTCTAAAATCCTTTTCTCGGGTAGTTAATAGTCTGTGTGCACTCTGCAGGCAATTCCGGCGGCAGCAGCTCTTTTGCTTAGCTCCGGGTATGGCAGCAGGTGGTAGGTTGTCTATCGGCATTGTTTCTCTCAAAGCAAGTCTATCGTGAGAGGTAGCTGAAAGCTTGTCTGACTGTACCCGCGTTAACTCACAGAATTAGAAGTGCTAAAAAACACGCTGCAGGGACACACAGGCCAGCTACACACCTCAGAGGCAGTGGCATGTGAATAAAGCTATCGTATTGCTACTAAGTCTAGGAGACAAAATGAAAATGTTGTGTGTGTAGAATTGCAAGCAGAGTACTTGAGATCATATTTCTTTGAAAAATACAACCGTGTTTATGTTAAATAACTCCAGAGCCAGCATTAGACCCTAGAAGCCACAGATAAGTGGAAGATACAGGTCCGTCAGTCATTTTCCGTGAACACTAGAAGACTTGTCCTTCTTCCATGGGTGCATGCACTCCCATACACTTTGCCCCACACAAGTGCCTTCCTTGCCTGCCCTTAACATGATTGGGGAATCACAGAATACTTAGGGATGGAAGGGATGTCTCTGGAGATCATCTGGTCCAATCTCCTTGCTCAAGGAAGGTCAGATACAGCAGGTTGCCCAAGGCCATGTCCAGGCAGATTTAGAATATCTCCAAGGATGGAGACTTCACAACCTCTCTTGGAAACTTGCTCCAGTGTTCAACCACCCTCACAGCAAAAAAGCATTTTCTTGTGTTCAAGTGGAATTTCTTGTGTTTCAGTTTGTATCCTCTACCTCTTGTCCTGTCACTGGGCACCACTGAGAAAAGTCTGTCCTGTCTTCTTTATATACACCCTCCCCATCAGAAAATTATAAACACTGATAAGATTCCTTCTGAGCTTCCTCTACTCCTGTCTAAAAATTCCCAGCTCTCTCAGCCTCTTCTCAAATGAGAGATGCTCTAGTCCCTTAATCATCTTCACAGCCCTTCTCTGGACTTGCTCCAGTATGTCCCTCTCCATCTGGTGAATCCAGAACTGGACCCATCACTCCAGATGCTAAGTAGGGAGGAAGGATCACCTCCATCTTCCTGCTGGCAATGCTCTGCCTAATGCAGCCTTTCTTAGCCACAAGGGCACATTGCTGGCTCATGGTCAACTTGTTCACCAGGACCCCCAAGTCCTTCTCTATGAAGCTGCTCTCCAGCTGTACTGGTGCCTGTACATAGGGTTATTCCCTACTACGTGCATGACTTCACACTTCCCTTTGAACTTCATGAAGTTCCTCTCTTGCCATTTCTCCAGACTACCCAGGTCCTTCTAAATAACAGCGCAATTGTATGGTGTATCAGCCATTCCTCCCAGCTTTGCATCATCTGCAGACTTGCTGAGGATGTGTTTGGTCTCATCATCCAGGTCTTAATGAAGATGTTACACAGTCTTGGCCACAGTATTGATCTCTGGGGGACACTACTATTGACTGGCCTCCAGCTGCACTTTGTGCTGCTGATCACAGTCCTCTGAACCCTGCAGTTCGGCCAATGGGAATGCTCAAATCCATACAAAAATCTACCTTTAGTGAAACTACAAGCCAAATCAAAGGTGTGTACAGGCAGTGGGAACTGGAACATAAATTAACTTTTTCCATCATGTCCCAGGTATGGTAATGTGACCATCTATACTGTTAGAATGTTAGAGTGATCCTCAGTATTGTTTATGCCTCAGGCCAACTCCTGCATTTCCAGTAACTCTCTAGCACATTTCAGGAGTCATCTCAGGCCTGGGACCTTTCCCAAGAAGCACTTCGTATAAGGCTATTCTGTTCTGGAGGACTTGACTAGTGTGGACACTGGCTAGCACCAGAGATTCATCTTGGCATATTTGATTCACTAGTGCCATAGCATTTGTGGTTTTTAGGAAAGATGGTCAGGAAAGCAAGCTGCTGGAGTTGCTCTTTATGTGAGAGAGCAACTGGAATGCATTGAGCTCTGCCTAGAGGTGGAGGAGGGGGCAGTTGAGATCTTGTGGGTAAAGATCAAAGGGCAGGCTAACACGGGGGACATGGTTGTGGATGTCTACTACAGGCCACCTGACCAGGAAGAGGAAGTCAATGAGGCCTTCTATAGACAGCTGGAAGTAGCCTTACGATCACAGGCCCTGGTTCATGGGGGACTTCAACCACCCTGACAGCTGTTAGAAGGACTACACAGCAAGGCACAGGCAGTCCAGGAGGCTCCTGCAACGCATTGATGACAACTTCTTGTCACAAATGGTGCAGGAGCCTTTGAGGAAGGGTGTCCTGCTGAACCTTGTCCTTACCAACAGAGAGGGACTGGTTAGAGACGTGAAGGTTGGGGGCAGCCTTCGCTACAGTGACCATGAGATGGTGGAGTTCAGGATCCGGCAGGAAAGAAGTAAGGCAACAAGCAGGATTGCAACCCTGGACTTCAGGAGAGCAGACTTTGGGCTCTTCAGAGACCTAATTGGAAGAATCTCATGGGTTAAGGCCCTAGAAGGAAGGAGAGCTGGCTTCTTTTCAAACATCACTTCCTGCAAGCTCAAGAGCGGTGCATCCCTATGAGTAATAAGTGCAGCAAAAGGGGCAGGAGACCTGCATGGGTGAGCAAGGAGCTCTTGGCCAAATTCAGACAGAAGAAGAAGGTACACAGACTGTGGAAGAGGGGACAGGCTACTTGGGAGAATTACAGGAATGCAGTGAGAGTATGCAGAGATGCATCGAGGAAGGCTAAGGCCCTGTTGGAGTCTTGCAAGGGATGTTAAGGACAACAGGAAGGGCTTCTTCAAATACAGCAGCAGCAAGAGGAGGACTAGGGAAAAAGTGGGCCCACTGCTGAATGGGGTGGGGGACCTGGTAACAAGGGATGCAGAGAAGGCAGAATTACTGAATGCCTTCTTTGCTTCAGTCTTCACTGCTAAGGGCAGCCATCAGGAATCCTGCAGCCTGAACGTGAGGGAGAAAGTCTGCAGAAGGGAAGACTTTCCTTTGGTTGAGGAGGAAAGGATTAGAGACCTTCTGGGCAGGCTAGACGTCCACAAATGCATGGGCCCGGATGGGATGCACCCACGGGCACTGAGGGAGCTGGCGGATGTTGTTGCCAGGCCATTCTCCATCATCTTTGAAAGGTCCTGGAGAACTGGAGAGGTGCCTGAGGACTGGAAGAAAGCCAGTGTCACTCCAGTCTTCAAGAAGGGCAAGAAGGAGGACCCAGGCAACTATAGGCCAGTCAGCCTCACCTCCATCCCTGGAAAGGCGATGGAACAGCTCATCCTGGATGTCATCTCCAGACATAAGGAGGAGAAGAAGGTGAACAGGAGTAGCCAGGATGGATTCACCAAGGGGAAATCCTGCTGAACCAACCTGATAGCCTTCTATGATGGAATGACTGGTTGGGTGGATAAGGAGAGAGCAGAGGGCATCGTGTACCTTGACTTCAGCAAGGCTTTTGATACCGTCTCCTATAACATCCTCCTAGGCAAGCTCGGGAAGTGTGGATTAGATGAGTGGACAGTGAGGTGGATTGAGAACTGTCTGAAAGGCAGAGCTCAGAGGGTTGTCATCAGTGGCGTGGAGTCTAGTTGGAGACCTGTGGCTAGTGGCATCCCCCAGGGCTCAGTTCTGGGTCCCATCCTGTTCAACTTCTTCATCAATGACCTACATGAGGGGACAGAATGCCTCCTCAGCAAGTTTGCCAATGATCCCAAGCTGGGAGGAGTGGCTGACACACCTGAGGGCTGTGCTGCCATTCAGAGAGACCTGGCCAGGCTGGAGAGTTGGGCAGAGAGGAACCTCATGAGGTTCAACAAGGGCAAGTACAGGGTCCTGCACCTAGGGAAAAATAACCCTAGGCACCAGTACAAGCTGGGGGCTGACCTTCTGGAGAGCAGCTCTGCAGAGAAGGACCTGGGAATGCTGGTGGATGACAAGTTGACCATGAGCCAGCAACGTGCCCTTGTGGCCAAGAAGGCCAATGGTCTCCTGGGGTGCATTAGGAAGAGTGTTGCCAGCAGGTGGAGGGAGGTGATCCTGCCCCTCTACTCAGCCCTGGGGAGGCCTCACCTCGAGTCCTGTGTCCAGTTCTGTGCTCCTCAGGACAGGGGAGATATGGAGCTACTGGAGAGAGTCCAGCATAGGGCTACGAGGATGATCAGAGGGCTGGAGCATCTGCCCTGTGAGAAACGACTGCGAGAGCTGGGCCTCTTCAGCCTGGGGAAGAGAAGACTGAGGGGGGATCTTCTCAATGTGTACAAGTACCTGAAGGGAGGGTGTCAAGGGGACGGGGACAAACTCTTTTCAGTTGTCCCATGTGACAGGACAAGAAGCAATGGGCAGAAATTGAACCACAGGAAGTTCCGCCTGACCGTGAGGGGGAATTTCTTCCCTGTGAGAGTGACGGAGCACTGGCACAGGCTGCCCAGAGCGGTTGTGGAGTCTCCTTCTCTGGAGATCTTCAAGGCCCGCCTGGACGCGATCCCGGTCTACCATGTTCTAGGTGACCCTGCTGAGCAGGGGGGTTGAACTAGATGATCTCCAGAGATCCCTTCCAACCTTACTGAGTCTCTGATTCTACGATTTAAGCACTTATGTACTTATTTAAGCTCTCTTATTTAAACTCTGTATCTATGTACTTATTTAAGCTGTCTTATTTAAACTCCATATCTGTCACATGAAATAAAACACTATCACATCCTACCACTTACAAAAAGGCATTGTCATATTCCCTGGGGATAGTACTCACGAGACCCTGAAAGAGCTGTAAACTCATTTAGGAAATATCTTTTGCTGTTACAGTTCAGTGCATGATCAAATTGACAGCATTCTGACAATTCACATTCCCGTATTTAGTGCAAATTTACCATTTTTTTAGTGGCAGTTTCTCCTTAATGAAAACTAAATTCTACAAACTGTATTGCATAAAGTGTGGATGTAAATTATGTCTAAATTTGGTCCTGTTGGATCATCTTCCTTTCCTTGATTACTGTCAAAGTCCTCCCCCAGAGTTCAAAAATATAAGAGTGAACTCAATCTTACAGATATTTGGAGAATGCAAAGCTCTTGATTAACAAGGTCATTCATTATATCCCAATGGATTATGATTTCATCATCAAAACTCAGTACAACAAATCTGCTTCACAACATAGCTTCTGCATAAATAGGTTGAGGATTGGTTAGGGTTTGTTAAAAGAACAATAAATCTTAAAAATGTAAGTTAAAATGTGCTGGATTTATGCTCAGTAGCTCAGCTTTTATGAATCAGCCTCACTCTGCAAAGCTGGTATCATCTAATATTTAATTCAATTTGAATGAAAAGTATTTATTCTGAGATTTTTATTTAAGTTCTCCTTTGTCTCTGCCCATTGCCCCATTCTTCTTTCACCCTTTTCTGGCAGAGACTGCTATATGATAACAAGACCCTTCTATTTCATCCTTAGGATAGCAACATTCAATCATGCCTGTGATTACAATGATCGTAAACCTTAAGCTTTCTCTGAATCTGGGCATGAGTTTGTTTAATTTTATTCATGAATAGTCCTTATGAGGCTGCAACAGGATTATGCTTCAACGTAATATTAAAAATTCATGCACTGCCAGCGAGATTGGGGATAATTAATTATTGTTAATTCTGCTTGTTTACTTTTTAATTTCTCTCCATTTTATCAAGGAAAATATTCTGGTCCCTTTTTTGATACCTGAAATTCAATTTCCAAATATAGTGTGCCTCTGAACCCACCAGCAACACCTTCAAACAAAATTCTTTATTGATACTATGGCCAAGCACTGTTACCAAACACCCTCCAAATCCAACCTCATAAAACCTCAAATTCATCAGTACTGCAACCACTACCTAGGTTAGCATGCAGTAGCACAGAGCTATTCCATGTGGCTTAAAAGACAGACTGCTGCCAGCTCGGTTCCAGGACTCTGTAAAACCAATTTCACTGATTTTTTTTTTTTTTTCTAAAATCTTTTCAGTATATCTTTTGGTCTTAACTTTTGCTTTCTAAGAGATTTTAGGTTGATTTTAAATTAATATACACCTACCTATCTATTAAGAATATAATCTTGCTTTCATGGAAATCCCTGGAAATGTTTCTGCTATAACTGAAATTCCGCACATGAAATGATCCTCTGTTGAACAAAACATGTAGTTCAGTAAGCATAAATTATAGTTTAATAGACACAAAACATAAAATCCCTGCCCATCTGTTCCATCCTTTAAGTAAATATTTTGGAAAGAAGTAATTCACCTTGCCAAGGTCACACAGTAAATTATGTGAATAAGTAAGATCCCTTGTATTTCTGTTTGTACTTGCTTTGTCTCACAAGTTCGAATGACCTACATTCATCTTTTTTTTTTTTTTTTTTTAAGCGTCCGTGTTTTCCAGGTACATAAGAAATAAAAGAGCCACTTTGCTAAGGGGCTGACAGTTTTCATTGATTATGTCATCAAAACATAAACATTTTTGGCAGGGAGGGAACTCACGTGTTATCTCTCTTAGTAACTATTGTGAATCTTAACTTTTCTTTTGTCCCTGTTATATCTATGGAGAAGTTTGACTTTATATTAACATTTTAGTATCTATGGGCACTGCCATGTTCCCATGTTCATCTCTTCTTTTTTCCAGATTACATAAGCCCAGTTCCTGCTCAGGTGCTGCTTTCTTTCATCTTATTTATTATTTCCAGTGGTCTTTCTCCAGCTTTTATAAATCCTTATTTAAATGTGTTGCCCAAATTCCGGCATTTCAGCAGCTCTCTACAGAGGAAATAATTATTTCCTTTATACATCATTCTTCCCAATGTATCAGAGAAAGAGATACACCTTTTTGCTATAACATCCCCATAGGGATTCATGTTTCATTTGTGATCCACTATAAACCTCAGCTTTCAGTGTAGGATCACTGACAACTCATTTATTATTCATTTTGTGCTTACACCTTTGATTTTCTTTTCCTATATGTTGAACTGTACACTTGTCATTAGTGAATTTTATCTTCCTGATTACAGATTATTTCTTCAATTTATCAAGAGCCTTTGAATTCTGATCTTTCTGATTCTTCCAAAGTGCTTTCAACTTAGCTCAGCTCAGCATTATCTACAAATTTTATAAGCTTATTCTCTATTCTGTTATCTAGATCACTAATGAGGATGTTTTAACGGCAGCAGGCAAAGGAAACTCAACCTTCAGTCTTTTCGGTCCTCTTAGACTAAAAATCTCATTCTTATGTTGTGTGTCTGTATCATTTGATGCTGTGAAGGCTTGACCTAACCTATGCATTGCTTCACAGTGTGAGATTAACAAGCTGCTCCACAAAACTTAGCAGCTATGACAAATGAAAATTAATATGATATGGCCTCTTTGTTTGGTAACATTAATATCCACTGCTGTGTTGTTAAAATTGTCAGATTTTTACTGATAAAAGCAGCTTAAACTAGAAAGCTAAAGCATGACCCTCTCTTTAGAGTTGTTTGTTTGATACTATGGCAGGCTGAACTGAATGCTGTATTTCTCATTTACATGTATCAAAGGATCTGTCCTGTGAGTTGATATATAGTGGCTCTAATTCAGCGTCCAAGGAACTGGGGATATGAATTTAGTAACTCTGTGTGGTGAGAGGGATAAAACAGAACTGTTGTCCAGCAGCTATCAGTTTGCTCTAAGAAGGAAGCACCAAAGCTGAGGAAGCCCATGCACCTAGCCTATGCAGCTTTCAAAAGTGTACCTGTACCAAGATATCCTTAATGTGAAGGTGAGTGAATGGCTGCAATTATGTAAAGTAATTTAGGATTATCTTTCCTGGTTTCTGGTCATGTAGCAAGGGAACACTTCCACCTATCACATCCTCCCTTAGCCATGTGGAGTTATAATGCACATCTCTAGCTAGAGAGAAGATACCTCTTCCTGCAGCACTGCAGCTCCTCACCATCTCCCTGCATCTTGCACAGGGTGAGAATCAAGGTAACAGACTGGAAAAACACACATTGCAGTGTCATAGCAGAGAAGCAGGAAACAGGATAGTTTATGGGCTTAAGTCTTCTCAGGCCTCTTAAGCAATTCATGTCTGCTTACACTTGTGTGGAGGTGAGTTAAAGTCCAACCTTGTATCTTCTGATATAGATAGGACAGGAAGATGAGCCAGGAGCTTTTGTGCAGGAGTGACTAGAGTTCCAGTGGAAATTATTTTGCATATTTAACCTCAGAGAATTCAAGAACACAATTTTGGATGGAAAAAATAATTTGATTCCCTTCCTCTGGCCTTATTATGATCACCATCTGCTAAAAGGAGGAGAGGTAAGTACAGAAGACTATACCAACAGCAAACCATGCGTTGTCATTGCCAACATTTGCCTTTTTTAACATTTGCCTCAGCATCCCACACACATCTATGTAGAAAGCAAGATTATAACTGTACTCGTTGTATCTGTATTGATTCTTGCCTGAAAGTCATGCAAGAAGAGGGGAGTGGATTGCTGAAGTCCAACAAGTGCACACTTAAAGGAAAGAAATGGTCTTCTGTTTATCAGTTTCTCATTTGAATACTTTAGTGACATTTCTTCACTATACACAGAGCTTTGCAAACAGTGCCTGCTTGAAGCCAACAGGCATTTGTGATTGTCCATACTGGCAGACAAGATTTGAAACTTAAGAAGTCTTCCACATAACCGTTCCCCTGTCAGTGGCGAAGTTGAAATGATTCCTAAGGGTTAGAGTTTTGAAGAAGAATACTTGCCACATTTTATAAGCTCAAACCATTCCCAATAATTACTAGGACCCATTTCTCCTCATTGATTACACTTGGATGATTAGCTCAGTTGGACACCTCTGTCTACCTTGAAAGTTTCTAACATTCAAAGGGAAAAAAATCAATATTGAGCCCCAAATAGCAGTGGCACTTTGCCCCAAAAGTTATATGCAGAGTTTAATTAATAGGCCTTGAGCATGTATGATTTGTTTTGTTAGTTCCAACACAGGCTTAAAGGAGGGGCTAAATGGCCTTTAATGGGTCTCTTTTAGTCTCCCCGTAGACACTGCCACAGGAAACACTCATAACCACATGGGTGTGTAGATCTCCTTTGCCTGTGTTTTTTTTTTTTTTTTGTTTTGTTTTTTTTTTGTTTGTTTGTTTGTTTGTTTGTTTGTTTTTTAACATCAGAGATGTGTTCCCACCTGTAGTTGGTGACTTCTCTAGGTAGATAAATATAAAAGTGAGAAATATATATTGAGATTGCCAAACATGGATTTATATTGGTCAGTGATCTGATGTATGATGTGTGTCAGAATTTTAAAGATGTCAGCTTGATGATTTAAGCTTTTCCTGTTTTCCCCTCACTTATTCCCTTAAGTGAAAAAAATAGGGTAGGGACAGGGGCAACTGAGGTTCTAATGTTCTGTATTCTAATCCCTGCTGAGCTGCTAATGTAATGGATAATGCCAGTCAACTGCAACAGGAGCTTTTATTTCCTTCTCATCTCTTGGCCTTATATATTCATTCATACATTCGCATACATAGCTGATATACAAACTAGACTGTTCTCTAATCCTAATAGCAAAGCTGTAAAAACAAGTGCTCCTGACAGCTCCCTTTTTCCCTGAACCTTGTTGGGAGGTACCCAATGAAACAGCCATTAGATCTCATGGCCATATTGTTCTTCCAGTATCACAAAAGTGGTTAAAACATCTTAAAGATCACAGAGACACTTTTCTGACTATTTGCCATGTGTCCTTCAGGTTTTATCTGCTTTATGTAAACTAGCAATTGATGCCAGTAAAAAATAGAAGGGTATTCAAGATGTATGGATGTTCAAGAGCTACAGGTGGACTGTTGCAAATCAAAAATTAGCTGAACCTACCACCAGACCAGAAGCTGCAGCATTCTATGACTTACACAGCTATGGCAGAGTGATGGCATTAAATGGCAACAGGCTATAAAATGATTTCCTACAGCTATTCTTTTCACAGTAGCTATTCTTTTTGCTTGTAAGATCCAGATAGATCTAGGTCTTCTTCTGTTCATGCCAGTCCTTATAAGACTGGTTATGCAGTTTCAGCCCTGAAACTTCAGAGAGACACTCCAGTACCAGCTAGCAGAATGGTAGATGTCAAAGAAACATCTAACAGGAAAATGTAAAATAACTAAGACCTTTTTCAGAAATGACAATTCATGATCCAAAAATATTTGCTATGTGCAAGTTATCAGTAGAGCTAAAACAAGAAATATCAAGAGATGAAGTAAAAGAAAGAAGTTCTTCAAGGAAGAAAAGGAGCACTTTAACCATTGTGTATTGTGCTGTCCAAATAGAACTCCTGCATTTTTATTTAACTATTTCTATTTATTTTAAAATAATAAATAACATAGGGCAGTACTTGTTACGCTATTCCTACCATTTGTTCTGCACACAAAATTTCCAAGGGTATTTAACATCAACTATTACTGAAATCAAAGTTTTTTTAAAAAAAATCCAGATTATAAGCAACTCAACAACTGAGCAATCCAGGAGAGATCACTCTTTATGAAAGGCTTGCTACTCTCCTATATTCTTCCACATTAAGAAACTACCACATCCACAGTTATGTAATCTGATGTAAATTTGACTGCTTCTTATCTCAGTATGTAGCAACCAAGTTGGCTGGAAATACCATTGCACAAACTGATTTGGCTTAGTAGAGAGGGAAAAAAAAAAAAAAAAAAAAAAGAAAAGAAAAAGGGCAGAGTCTGGAAATTTACGGAGAACAGCGATCTCCCAACCAGAATGAGAAGTTAGGAACCAACTAGATTTTTGGTAAAGCTGCTTCATTTTACCTACATTAAGCTGTCTTAGAGCTGGACATGTAGCATTATGTGTAGGTCCTATCCCCCAGACTTTCTTCTACTAAGAACTCCCTAGGAATAATTAAGAAGATGTGTGTTTTAGATAGCTATGATGAATGTATACCTGAAAATGCCTGTCGCTCTCCACTGACCATAAATGGAGTTCAGATGAATGGCTAGAAGTCTAAATGTATAACTTATAGGCAGTTAAATTAGACGAAGCAAATCCTACCTCAGAAGTCCAGAATGAAATATCATCATTTTGATTTGCATGGACTGTTCAGTGGTGAAGGATCAAAGAACTGTTGTCATGTGCAGAGAGGATTAATGAGTGGAAGGGGAGGGAAAGAGATTATGATCTGAGTAAAACATGAAGTAAATCGGAGAGAGAGATTTTCTGCAGGGATGTTAATTTTCTGGAGGGAGGGGGTGGATTAAGAAGCAAACAACTTTTAGCTTTTTAGTTTTGAATGTTAGAAAGAAAAGGACTAATTGTACCTGAGGGCTAATAAGAAACTAGGAGAATTCATGACTATTATAACATTTAATATGAGGGTCTCCTGAAGATATTACAGAAATAAGTTTTTTTAGGATTTCAGGCTCAGTGTCACTCCTTGACACTGTATCACATGTCTTCTGACTAAAAAAATTGCAGTAAGAGTTTTACTTTGGATCTCAGACTTACAAATGCAGCATGGGATTTAAAAGTCAAAGTGGAGCTGTCACAGGATATAGTAAAATAGCTGCAAAAGGGGTTAGTGCTAACTCAAGTACACTATCTCTGGTGTCTGGAAACAGGTAAGTACCTCTTCCAGGATGAGCATGGACTTCTCCCTCTCCTGTATCAACAATAATAAAAGCCAACATAATATTTTTATCTGGCTTCTCTATTTATGTTTTTATCAATAACCAGAGAGTTTTCAGAAACCACGTTCAGAGAAATTAATAATAATGATGAAAAGGGAACAGCATAACCTGTCTTGTACTATTTCTGTGATGCAAATTCATGTTTGTCGAAGCTTGTTTTTCCTTGATAATTTTTTTCTCTCTAAAAACATCTTTCAGATACAAAGGCTAATAGGGGAAAATCTGCCCAAAATTTGTACATTCCCTCCAGAGTTATAAAAACCCAAACATCTGCAAGCCATACAAAACATTTTCAAGAGCTATTTTAAAAGTATTAGTGATAACATCCTTCATATGGCATATAAGGCAGTTGGTTTTTGTGTACTTCACCTTTAAATTATGAAGTACTCTCCCTGGAGAGATGGTTTCCATTTCAGTCTCAGTGCTCTGAAGTCTATATAAAGCTAGGCTCTCTGAGGGGCACTTGACTTTTATTTTTTTCTTGTTGTTGTCTCTTTAACTTAAAATAAAAGTAATCAAAAGGGAAAGGCTATATATGGGAAAAAACAATTCCAGCTGTGCTAAAATAAATAATACTATAATCTCTATTTAGTTCGTCTGGTTGAAAGGAAGTAGTTATGCCTGTCCCTAATTTAAATGATTATTTTGTTTTAGCAACATTTAAAATTTATTATTGTTTTAAAGGTGGACTTATGAATAAAACATAGGAGTTCTAAAAACAGCCTGGCTTTGCAGTGTCTTGAGTGGAGAGCAAAAACAACAAATTAATCAGAATGTTACAATTTCACTTGATATTTTATGGGCAGAAGCATTACAGCTGTTTTAACATCTGAATCACCTTATCTGTAAAGGTAGCCTTGAGAACCACATCAGCGTTTCTAAATTGGCCTGATTTAATTCCTAGCCTTCAGGTTTAAGAGGAGTGACTTTTCATGGTCCCATTTTAATTCCAAATTGTATATCATTTGTAGGAGTAGTAATAAATTCATTGTTAAGAGGACATGGGATAATAAACTACCATAGATTGGAAATTACCAAAACAGCAGCAGTGCTCTTTCAAAAAAAGAATTAATGACACTAGGAACCGAGCAGGATTAGGGCTGCTATGGAGTTCCTTTTTCTTTTCCCTCCCTTGAAGACAGGAAGACATTGTGGTTTCTGTTTATTTGATCCCGGAGGAGCCTGAGTGCCCTCCATTTTGATTAATTTCCAGAGAAGGTAAAATCCTTGCTAGCTACAGAGCGTGTAGAAATAAGTCTGTCCATTACTCTTCCACGTGTGGGCCTCTGCGGGTAGGAAAAGGTGCGGGCTGCAATCGGCTGTGCTGAAGGTACAGGGCTGGGAACGAGGGACGAAACCCCACTTCATGGGGTGCCCCATAGGGTCAGGTGGGGAGCGCCAGGTCTGCACTAGCACGCCAAGCCCCATGGCAAGGTCCAGCCAGTGGGAAGGAAAGCCTGACTCAAACAGAAAACTCAAAGGGGCTTTGCATGATACGCTTTTCTGCTTCACTGTGAACCAGATTCATTACCACTTGCTGCTTTTCATTTCTCTGTCCGAACCCAAACATGCACATCCTAAGTGGCCGCTTCCTGTCTGCAAAAACAAGGCCTGCAACTAATCCTCTCTGCCCTCAAGCATCTAATATTATTGGACTTAACAATGCATATATTACAAGAACTGGGTGTATGGTGTAAACATCCTATGACACAGTTCCCCAGCTTATTTATATTAAAACATTATATATACTGTAGGTAAGTAGAAACAGAACTCCTTTCTACACAGCATTTAAGAGATTAATCCATGCACACTGGAGTGTGTGATGAAAACTCAAGCTACAGAAAGCATTTGGATTTCCCTTGCAAATGCTCCTTTTAAATACTTGCAGGAAATTTCAGGGAGACAAAGAATAAAATAGCCCCCAGTTAGGAAAGCACCCTTGTGTTGTGTATCAGAGCGACCCGGGAGGAGCCAGCAAAGGAAATTCATTTCTGGCGAACACAGCAGCTTTGTTTTCAGGTGAAGTCACAGCAGAGGAAAATGCATCTACAAAGGGTACGGTAAGGCCCTTCCCCTCTGCTCCAGCCACTTTAAGGAGTATGATCGCCAGCAGGAGAGTCATTGCGCAGCCCCTGCTCCGAGTTAGGGGTAGTGAGAGACCTCTACCCCCACCTCTCCGGTGAGGCTCACAGGCGTGCTGCCACCACAGCGGCAGGCTGGAGATGGGGGGCCCAGAATTGAGGCAGGGTCGCCTCCACCTACGCCATGCCAGGCTACTCTTCGTGTAGCTCCTATCCCTAAAGCACAAATTCTCACATAACCTTCCTGCTCGCCAGAAGGCAGGTCATTCACAGACTCCTCTCGCCATCAAGCAGCATCTCCCTTACGTGACAAAAGTTCATTGCTTCGTCTTCAAATCCTCCATCCTGTGCTTTTCTGAACTGTTAGTGAGGGGGCTGCGCGCCATGGGAGGACCTGAGAGCATTTCTCTGCTTTTCTTGCCGTCCTTAGCTGGACGAGGGACTTCTGCAATGGGGAATTTCAAGGTGAAGCTGGGGGAAAGGAGGAGGAAGAATAGGATAACCTGCCAGGCAGTCAGGGAGCTGCCCACTCAAATACGAGATGCTTCTCTTCCCCTGCCTCCTCCCGCCACCATTTCTTCACAGTAAACAGATCAAGCATGAGACTAGGAAGAAGAGCAGATCTCTGGCCTCACTAAAGATGTATTTAGTAAAAGGAATCTCCCCACACCGAGCAGAGTTTTTACCTGGTACCTGATTCTAACTTACCGTTTCTGCTGATTTGCTTCTGTCAAATATGACCAAACTCGTAAATAAAATTTCTCTTTGCACATCATGTGCAAGCTTTGCAAGGAGAAATATAGAACTATGAAAATATACCCATTTCAATTAAATTCATGTGCATCTTCTTTACCTTCTTCCTTTTTTTTTTTTTTAACATTCGATTTTTCAGTTTGGCTACTGAACCAAAAAAATAAATTATTCACACAACCCAGCTGAAGAGTTCAACAGTTGTAATTAACAAAGGTAGCAGTTCATTTGAACATAATCAAATCCCACACCTGCATTTCCAAAACAAATCAGCTCTTTTTCTGGAATATATGCTGTACAGATTCGGTATTTAATAGATCCTTTATTGTGCAAGCACATATAAAGGCTTCTTTTGAAAAATGCAAAATGTAGGAGTCCCCCAAATCCACCTTACTCCAAAAATCCTTATGTATATTTATTTTCTACTTTCCATTAAAATAAAATTCTACAGTCAACACTCTTATAGTTAGTTCCACAAATACAAGGGACTATAACTATAAAGGCAAATAAAGGTAAGCAAATACTGTTTATTTCTTGCAAGAGTTTTGTTTACTGCTTTTTTTGTTGACTACCAGTGTCATACAGCTAAGTAAGGAACCCCAAGCTCATTTTTTATTCTCTGTGATGCTTTAATATGGGAGCATCACCATGGAGCTTCCTCAGCTAGATTTGTGCTTCTCAATGCATCCAATGGATGAGGTCTCTTTGAGCACTAAATGTTGCACTATGCAAAGGTATCATAAAAGGTTGCCCCAATCTTCATACTTTTCACTTATATGGACATAGATGTGGCAGTTCCTCCAAGGCACGGTCCCATATCCAGGAAAACATGAATAGGAGAAGTGTCACTTAATCGTGTAAGAAAAGATTATAACCAAAAGTAGTTATGTGTATTCACATCTGTGAGGCTGGTTCCGCAAACATTTTATACCCAGGCTTAGCGTTATGTATGCAAGCAGTTAGTTCATTTTGTTAGAGCCATTTAATGTCTCAAAGTTAAGTAATGTTTAATTGTAATATTCATAAGTAGAGCAGGCACATTGTAATATTCATAGGTAGAGCAGGAACAATGTCTAAGGTTAATTTTCTCTAACACTTGTTTTACAAAAGTGTTAATTCTTATTTTACATGATATTTTCCCTTCCCTACGTAATTGGTAGCTGGGGAGTTTTTATAAGCACAGTAATTTATAAAGCCAGTCAGTACTATACAATTTCACTGAGTCACGAGTGGAGTACGTCAAGCAAGTGTTGAGCAGGTACAATGAAGAATTTAACTGGAATTATCAAAACTGGACTTCTTCACTTCCCTGCCCACCCAGCTTATACTGCAGATATGTTTTGTGGCACCTTTCTCAGCCCCAACCTCTCATTGTCCACACTGAGGGACGTGGGAAAGAGTACCACGAGTTGTCCAGGAGTACAAATTTTCTTTTCATGGAACCTAGGCTAAGGCAGCTGTAGAGGGGTGGTTCATGCTTGTCTCCTTTTCCAACAGGGAGTGACATTGTGGCTGGGATATGCATCTGCTCTCAGGGGCTGGGAAACTGTCCCAGATCCCACAGTATTGACATAATGAAGTGTCAATTACTTTTGTAAGCAAGGGCAGTGGTGGTTCTCTGACACAACTTGTCTCATATTCCCCAACCACATTTCATGCCATCTTGATTTTTAAAAGGTTCGGTGAAACCTCAGTATGTTGCACCATTGTGTTAATGATAATGCAAACATTAAACCATGCCAGTTCTGAATTCAGAATCTAAGCAGCCTAATACTTAATGGCTTATAAGCTTTGACATTTCATGGGTCTTCTGGGACACTTATGAAATACCCATCTTCATTTGTGAAACTCAGCTGAATATTTTACTGCTACTGTGCATTAACATTTGGTACTATTTGAAGGTTTCCTCAAAGGATTTAAAAGGGGAAAAATTCCTTTCTGGTAAGCTGCACATATAATTCTTTCTCCTCCATCCCTGCATTTTATAGCTGTAGTATGGATAGGCTGCTTACAACCAATGAAAGGCATACACTAAAGGACATAGTCATCATAAAAACTAATGAGTTAAAATTCAGAATTCCTCACTGGATAGAATCAACTGCCTTTAGCTACTAAGTAATTACTTCCAGGGAAGACATTAAGCCAAGCCTTCTAAGAGCACTTTCTTGTAGCAGCTGCTAAATGATTAATATCACATTGGTAGATTTCACAGGAGAATCTGCTAAATAAAGGAATGTTCAGTCTGTATGTAAAGTTTAAATTCCGCACAATTTGTTTTAGAATCAACATTATATTTCACGGTTCCAAGGGAAGTGCAGTGTTCATCAAGAAAATACAGATGGTCTTCAGACAACTAACAAGATTTTACACTCATTTCGCTTCTCCCTGCTGTGAAACCTAAGAGAAAATAACAGTAACAATGAACTCGCTGTGGTTGAACCTCAAGGCTCATTTCTGCCAAAATATTATCAAAATTCTGGACTGGTGTTAGTAACTCAATTCCAGTGAGTTTAATAGAGCTGAGCTATTACAATACAAAATATGGACCTCTTCTCTCCAGAAGTATTTTTCCCACTTTAACAAAAATTCATTATTTTTAAGAGCAAGACTAAGGATCGATGGCAACTGCTGAACAGCCAGCAGCATGTAGTTGTACTCCCCCAGGAGCACACTAGTCTGAATCTTGAGATTCAGAGAATCAGAATTCAATCCTTTATTGTTGCCTTTCCTTGCAAAAATGCAACTACTTCAGCATGCTACTCACACAGACTCTTCCCTTCCATCACTCCATCAGCTGCCTTATGCTAATATAAAGTGGTGGGGAGAGAGGAGAGGAAAGAGGGCATCAAAAAAAATGGGTGTCAAAGAGTCTACCCTCTCACACGGGTACTCCTCTGTGCAGCAAGATCCAGCCTTGCTTTCAGAATATTAATATGCTATGGAAGTTGTGGAAAACAACAGATAATAAATATGTTTTGCTGGTCTGAATCCAATTAGGACTAATTGATCTCTCTTTGACAGTTTTTCTTGGCTAAAGACTAAGGATTTCAGGATCTCTTGCCACAGTATTTCTGCCTGTAGTACGATGCACAAATAATTTAAGTTTGAACACTGAAAAACAAACCATGGGCTTTGCATCAACATTTAAATCAAGGAAGTCAAGTGTATCTTTACTTGACATTCTTAAAAGCATGCTGCCTTCTGCCTCTGGTGTATATATTAACATCCCCTCTGTTTTTCTAACACATTCATTACTTTTCTGCTAGAGTATCTATGAAGTATTTGTATACAGGAACAAATATAGGCACACATAGCACAAATACCTGCATGCATCATACATCCACGCAAGGACAAATAAACACTGACTCAAAATTGCTGCCCAAAAAGGACCTCACACAGTACAGAGATATGCTATCCTATCTATATTTAGATATCCAATTAGGATGTCTAAAAAAATCAAATATCGTTCAAAAATAACATTCATAAACCAAAGTCTGTTCATCACCCTCAGTTATACCTACGCTGTATTCACGCAGTAGGATGCAGCACTAGACCTACACAGAAGCACTTCACAATCATGAGAAAATATTGGCTTAGGTCACTGTTTCTCAAATGCTCTTTGGTCTTATTTTTGCTCTTCAAACTGGTAATACAGGCATTATTCCTTTTGTGTGTGTGTGTCTGTGTGTGTGAAGAGCATCTAATGTGCCTCATTTCAGGGTCTGCTTGATCTTTTACAGTCAGCCCTGAGCTTATCTGCGTGCACTCTAAGCTGGCTGGATGCAGACAAGGTCTCATGCAGAAACCTCATAGCTTCATTAGGCAGCACTGTGCTCTGAGCAAGGCTTATCACATTACTCTGAGCACCATGTCTTCAGCTTAAATTCGGATGGTGTTCTGTCAGCTTAGAGCACAGGTGGAACAAATGTGCATGTAAAAGAATATATTGACATATTTATAGTCTAATACCATTAGCCAAGATGTCAGGCTGCAGGCTTCTAACAATATTTAGAAATCCTATCTGGTACCTAAATTTAGGGCTATAGCTGTCATAGGGGCCTTACTCATGCAAACGCAGAACTTCTATAGCAGAAATGTTATCCCACCAAAAAATATATATATATTGTTCATATATTCTATTATAGTATAATGTCTGCCTCTACATTGGTGGGAAAGAGTAGCTCTAAGGCCAGGCTGATGGCCGCATTTGCATTCATCCATATTCCTTGTCTACAGGAGCATCTGTGCAGTGGTTTCTCAAGAGATGTCTCAGGAGCCCAGAGAATTTCTGAAATGTAGCACAGATTTATTCAATATCTGGATGGCGCTTGTGGCTCTGGACTAAGCACTTTTGATGTACTTCATATGCCGTTGTGGCGACATAACGTGACCAGCAGGCTTGTCAGGCAGACAAGCAGGTCTTTCCTAAAAGGGCATCATCGTTACCTGATGTGAAGACCAATGAAATCCAAAGTCAGACTGTATTTAGGCTGCTGACAGGAACAATATGGGAAAATAGAGAGCTCCATGCTTCAGAGTATTCCTGAGAGCAGCCCACTGAGGGAAAACATAGATGTAGCTAAATTATCTAGAGGACTCTTCTGTGCCAAGTTATCACTGAGGCTAAAAGACTAGAAGAATTAAAATGGAATTAAAAATACACATATGCAGACTCACATATGGAAGCCACACAGCCATACTCAAATTTACCCATGAACACACATTCATGTTGAATGTCAGAGTAGAAGTAAATGTTTTGAAGTGGATTAAAAACTCGTACTTCAAAGCATGAATTCACCTTGAAATGATGGCAATTAGAACTAAGTTTCTCTGAGGTAATTTTCTCCATACAAGTGTTTTTATCTTCTTCTGTAGGATCTTGTTCTGCCCAGTATAAGTGGGCTGGTGGATTAGACAGATTTCTCATCTGGTCAACTACATCAGCTTCTATGTTCCTTTGAAGAATGACATGTAAATCCCATATTCTTGCCACATATTTCTATTTCAGTATGATATATCCTAAGTGAAGGTTTGAAGAGTTATTGTGAATTTTCTTTAATAATATGCTATACGTCAATTATAGTTATTATGGAACTTTTATACAGATACAAAAACCTGTGTTAAAAACAATCTGCTGCAATATTAATGGAATACTTCAGATGCATATATTTGTGATAAAGTTCAAAATTTTAGTGGTTCTGTTTTTTCATATGCTTTCACGTTTCAAGCCCACTTCTCAAATGAAAGTAACTGTTTTAGACTGGCAGAAAGAAAGAAAAAAAAAAACTTAAAATAAATTCTAGACCTAAATATTAATAGAGTTCTTCACTGGTGATAGTGGTTTATTTCCTGGCTCTTTTGATCTCTCTTTTGCTACACACACAAGTATATGAATTTGTTCAGTTAAGTTAAAGCTTCATTGATACAAGGTTTTCCTATGTCTCAGTGTAAAAATGCTGCTTTTGCTTATTTTTCCTTTTTTTTCACAGTTTCACTTTAAACGATTAAATTGCTTGAAAGCCTTGGATTTGAAGATGGATATAAAAATGGCACCAAATTTCTTTCCTTTCTGCAGTATAGCAAAAACAGAGTGACCAGAGTGATTGACTTTCAGTTTGATTACTCGTGTGGGATTCCAATTTTAATGTTGCTAAAACCTTTAGACCTTGTCATTCCACTGTGTGGTCTTTTTACACATTACGTTCTGACCTCTACGTGGGAAAAAAAAAAAAAAAAAAAAAAAAAGAATTCTATAAAACATGCCATAATTTGCAGCTGTACCAAGTGGTCATGTTGTTAAAACATCTTTTTTCATCGAGCTGTGACAGGTATTGTCCCTGTGTTAAAAGGGGATTGAGACCCCAAATGAAGGCAGAACTGCCATCTGAGACCTAGTGTTTTAAAGTGAACCTGTCCTGAATTCTAAACATGGCTCCAGTGCAATCATCCGCAGCAGTTCCTGCTTATGATGCGCCCTGCTTAGGTAGCAAAATGCTTAACTATGCTCAACAGGGCTTACAAGTTTTTCCAGCATTTGTTTTTTTCACTCAAAATACACTGTCAGCTTGTTATTGCAGTAAACTTTCTTCTGAGATGAACCAAAGTTCTTAAAAGAAAGCAGTTTAGTCTGAATATCTGAATACATCCAGATAAAGCAAAGAATGTTCACTTCCAGCCCAATCTTAACTCAAGTTTTGGAAAATACCATTTGAATAATGGCACGGAAGCTCCTATGAAAAAAAAGTTAACAAATTTTTCAAGACACACTTTATGTTATCCTAGTTCCCACTGATCTGAAAAAATCATTGTAGATATTGTACCATGTCAAACTTCTTTAATCTACTTATTATGCTTGATTATTTCATTGAGTTCATCTAATGTTACTCCATTCAACTAATAGCACTTGCATGTCTCATTATTAGAAAATCTGAAATAATTTTATGAAGTGATTGCATTAATATGTTCCCAGTTTTTTACCATTGCACTTATTGACTATGTTCTAGGAAGACAACATTGTCTTCCTTTTCTGTCCTTCCTGTATGCCATTGTATACATCACATACACATCCATAAATAAAAAAAGAATGTTATTATCCCTTCTTATAGGAGCCAGTTTATCTGTTGTGGTATCACTGACACATTTTTATTAGCACAGTAATCAAATATGTTACTTGCACTAGATTAAAAATGTTTCATTCCTCATGATACTAATTATTTTTACTTACAATTGACTATATAAATCTGAAGTTAAGAGTTTGCATAACCATAGCACTAAATGTTTGAATTGGAAGTATGAAATTTAAAGCTGCTGTTAAAGAACAAATAATTCATATATAAATTTAATTCATTCTCCCTCAGTTGTACATGTACATGAATATCACATACTCCATGTGCTGTGTTACCTTTTCAGTTGTTTGTATGCACATAACTCACACTGTCCAATGTAAATAGATTGTAGCTTGAAATAATCATGTTCCAGAAGCTGGAATATTAGTCTGTTCATCATAATATTACTTTTGTCAAGAGCATAGAAACTGAAACCAAGCAGTCCTGAAACAGCTCAGAATAATGACTCATGACAGTGTGAAAGTAAATTATATTCTTCTCTTCTACAGAATAGGGGGTAGTCATATTTACAGTCTTCATTATTGTTTATAAAGTGCTTTGGAGATGAAAAGTGCTGTCTCACACTGACTCCTCCTGCCATGGCATGGTAGTATCTTACATTTTCTTTCTGCAAAGAAAGAAACATGTACATCCCACACGGGAGAAGCTTTTGTTTGTCAAAGTGCACTGTAGATATAGTGCTACTGTTATTACTAAGTTAATAAATATGTGATGCTGCTCTGCAAATGACAACGCAGTCTTTGGCAACAATATTATCTTGAGTGTCACTGCATACATATTTTTCTCTAGTATAAATACTATCTTTCTGTATGATATAATGCTATTATAATCCTTTTGTTTAAATTTTTGGAAAGCACGAAGGGTAAGGGTACATAAAATATGTGTCAAGAACATATAATGAGTGTAAATCTGATGCCTTTCAGCTCTGTAAACAGAAGTCTCCAAAACCACTCTAAGCGGAAAACGTTCTGTAGTTGCATGCAAAAGCGGTCTGTTATTCGATCTGTGGAAGAGCCACCAGAAATGCCATACTGCCTTTTCAAGCACATACCCTTAACTGCAACACAATATACGGTGCAACACGCAGTTGCAGTACTGACAGTATAGTTAAGCCATCCTCTCAGAAATTATGTAGGCTGTTTTTTTGTCCCAGCAGATGGTATTTTATGACACACAGTTCCTAAGTTCAGAAAGTCTACATGAAAAAATAGAAACCAAGCAAAATTAGGAATAGAATTCTCTATCTAAGGAATTCCAAAAGAATGCAATCAAAGCTTTTCAACCTTAACATTAGCATTAATATTAAGAATTAGGGAATTATCCAAGTGTCTTGGTTTTCAGAGGGACCAAATAATGCTCCTTGTCCTTAAAGGCCAACTCCATCTGGAAATCCTACCGGTCATGCAGATGCCTCAGTGTGAATTTCAGAATCCATATTTAAGCATATAAAGGGATAAGTAGTGCATGTTATTGCAAAACGTATCACACTTTAATGGAAATGACTAGATACTTATGTGCAAGAGCCTGAAAAAAGCACATCACTTCTTCCTGCTCATTTTTTATACAGCTGGGTTCCAGCAAGTGTTTTCAGCATTCCACATAGATTCTAAATAGTATGGTCATTTTAATGTATGGATAACAGATTATATCAGATCACTTCATTTTCATGAGTACAGGTTTCGTTGACCAAGAAGACCAAAACATACTTTTCCTCATTGTTTCATTTGTCATCCTATACTCTTAATCAATTTTTGATTTTTTTACTGGTAATTTGAAGATATAATATATGCTACAAAATTATTCTTTTTTTCTAATATTCAAAGAACAGCAACCGAGCAGAGCTGTGATAAACAGCAAAAGACTTACGAGCAGAGAGAGCTCCACATCTGTTAGTTCATCAGTGTGTGAATATGTTGTTTCATAATATATACTATATGATAAATGCCTTCCCTTAAACATACAAGTACAGATGCATCCTAGGGTCAGTTCTGCTCCTTGTACTGCTGTAAATCAGCAACTCCTCTGGATTTGTTATCAGTATAACTACTGAACAAATGTGGCCAGCCTAGCTGAGCATTTGATACAGTGCTCCAAAGCCTCAACCTAGTCACTCAGAAAACAAAACTGAGAGCGATTTCTATCCCTTAAACAACTTGTGATAAATCTAATTGAAAAAAAAGAAATTCCCAAGTACACAGACTCCTATAGACACTGTCACTCTCATTAATCTCAAACTACTTTTTGAGAAAACAAGCGCTTATATTTAAAAGCCATAATGTCATTTCAAAGAGGTATTTCTATCCCACTCATTGCTCATAGTTTAGAGGCAATTTGAACCCACTTGCCCATTCTATTGATGATTAATGAATGGCATTTTGCTTTTCAGCATAATATTCTTCAGTCCACCATTGAAATGCAGTAGAAATTAGTGGCTTTTGTAGCTTGGATTTTCAGAGAAGAGAATAATTAACATGATTTAAGTCAAAGGAGAAAGCACACAGCAAGCCTTATTGAAACAATTCTCCCACTGAAACATAGGAGAGTTTGGGACCATACGGAGTAAGTAAAATCAATTAATTTTTGGTCTAACTTGAGTAAAGTTATTGAGTTTATATAAGGATTCGATCCACTGTGCTTGTTAGTTGCCAGCATGAACAGTGAATCTTGTTTGGCAGGAGAGCATTGAATGTGGAGACTGCAGGACTTCGAATTGAAAAAGTGAGGGGTAAGAGAGAGAGTTTAACTTTACCCTCCAGTTCTGTTTTGAGACACACTGTATTCATGCATTCAGAATTGCTTTTTTTTTTTTTATTTCATTCTTTCTTTTTTTTTTCTTCTAATTTGAAACCATGGATATCCATACAATGTTTAGCTTTCTTGCCCAGCACTGTACATCCTTTCATGCTGTCAGCACAAAAATGATGACCTTCCCATGTATTTGAACAGATGTCTTCATGAGCTACTGAAAGGATAATGAATAATACTATTCATATAGCTACTTCCATGTACCACAATCATACTGGAAAAAATGGTGAAAAGATGTGCCTAAGAAAAAAGAGAGAATTAAAATAATCAAGTTAAAAACAGCAAATGAAGTAAATGATGCTAAGGTAGAGCTTCAAGGACAATATTACTGCTAGCTGGCTGTAGAAAATGATAGTCCTCTCTGGCCTTTGATTTTGCGGTTACAGAAGCTAGAATATTTCCGATAAAGACCTGGATTTATTTTTATTTACAATTGACTGAATAAAGATCAGAAGAATTTAGAAGTATTCACCTCATACCATGCAGTCATAGTTTGGGTTTTCTCTCTATCTCATCCCCTCCAGTAGCTCAAAATGATGTAGATGTCAAAGAAAAGAAAGTAACAGAAAGCTGCCTTAGAGAAGCAATCAAAGACAAATATCTTCACATTTCTGCTTTGGGATTCTCAGAAGGCATATTCCTGACTCTCTGCTGCCTTACATTGTGTTTAGTCATCCAAATCTCACCTGTGTAGACCATCCTGCTTCAACTGTACTTCACTCTCTATCTCCAAGTGTCTATATATGCAAAAGCAGTGATAAAACATATCACCTGTAGCTAGTAATTAAAAATAAATCAGGGGCAGAGGGAAGCGTTATAAGGTTTCTATTTCTGTTTTATAGGTGTTTCCACTTTAGTTCATCAGTTTTCATTTGATCCAAACTGATGATTTGTTCTACGGCTCTATGGTATGAACTTTCAAGTATTTTTCAGGGCAGACAAAGTCTTTCTGCCCTGTCACAGAGGATATTGATGAATGGTTAGATATTATTACCTTGTAAAAATAGTGGTAGCCAGTGGTCTCAGAGAAATTACTATAGAACAGATGTTCTTGTCATAAACCCATTCCATAACTAGCTTGCAGTGACAACTGAAAACCGCAGAGACTAGTTTTTCATCGCAACCAACCTCAGCTTGTCAGCGACTAAGACACAGTAGCTGGCCAGCAGACAGGACCGTAGTTATACAGCAGCCATACCATACCAATATGAAGCACAAAGACCCCTAACTTCAAAAAAGCAGAGCAGACCCGAAACACAGGCAAAGCAGGCTGTTGCCCTAGCTGGAGACTGCTGAGGCGAATGAGCTGCATATGGCTTAGGATCATGGCAGCTACTGCAGAGCCCTGGAAAGTCAGCTTGCTTCTGCTGCTGCCACCCAGAAGAGGCCAGCAGGTGAAGGTCACTGCTGGGGGCGTAGTCCTCCTTAAAACCTTCAGATCCTGTGCTATCAAACCTTCTGTTGTCCCGCTTCTCGCAAGTAGGACAGCAAGTCTACTTCTCCAGGATTTCCCCTTTAACTCCTCATCCATTTCTGTCCTCTTACTTCCATTTCTCTCTCTAAACTCAGTTTTCAAGCAGATTAGCTGGGCTTGGGCTCATGCTTAATTGCTGTCCTGAAGTAGGCTGGATTAAACCTCTGTATCTGCCAAAACAGCATTTTAAGGAGAACACAAGAAATAATCCCAAGGGATACTCAGTGAAGTTCTATCAGCCAGATTTTTTTTTCCCTTGTGTACGTAGAAAGTGAACTGGGTCATTCGATGTTCAGTGACTTTTTCTCTTATGTGCTTCACCACACACAGCAATTACTGCTCCACATTTAGACCACACTCACAGAACACTTAGTAATTTAATACTTTAAAATTAAAGTGGCGCTTCAGTTTAAAGAGGCACAAATACTATTTAAGTATGGTAAATACTGATCATATAATTACATGGTAATTAATTTTCATGTAGTATCTCCGTGATTATGAGATGAATATATGACTTTTCTGTCATCTGAACAGAACTACAGTTCTACTGTAGTTACTTACCAGTTAACTACTTTTAGCTCTGCTTAGTGTAATTACACTGTAATCCACAAAAGTCTGTATATATTATGTCATTACTTGATGTTTATTATTAAAATCACCAAATTACCTTAGATCAGATCTTGTCCATTCCTCTTTACAATCCTGACACCTTGGCATAGGTGCATTTCTGTTATAGAGGAAAAGGAGTGTAGGAATTTAAGGGAATTACTCAGAGGCTCCGCATCTTATGTGCAGTGTACAAGGTATTTATGTTCTACTGGGATTTATTGCTCTGCAATGTGATAAGATCTTGAAGTTCATTTCAGTATTCAATTCAATTCAATTCAGTAAGAATTTGAATTTTCTAATTTTGAATGTAAGATAAGGAGAGAGGCTGAATAGCTTTCCATCCATCCAAATACTTTTTTCTGAGTTGCTTATACTTAAAAGAAGCAATAGATAAATTTCTTTGTGCTTCCTCCAGTCTTTACATAGCCCCAGTTCATGAAAGTATCTTAGTGACTCAGAAAAAGCTAAGCTGAAGAAATAGAATCCAAATCTCATCAGGCAACATCTCAGTATCCAAGAGAAAGATCCTCCCACCTGCAGCTGGAGGAAGAGGAGTGAGTGAAGGGCAAGAATGTGTCTTTGGTTGTTCTCTGTTCTCTCTGGAGTTCAAATTTAGCAGGCTGCTGTTCCAGTATGAGATATGACAATGACAGGCATTATTCCATACATGATCTAAATGAAGAAAAGACATCATAATAAATCATAGTAACTGCATATACCACTTGTGCCCTGTGGTTTGAGTAGTTGCTTTGAACTCCCTGAATGTGTATTATTCTGATCCTGTAAATGTAACTTTTGGGGAGAAAATACTGCAAGGCATTTACAGCTGCAAGGCATTTACATTTATATTTGTTTACTGGATCCTATATTTAGCATTCCTGCTTATATATATACAACTTAACCTTCTCTCAGTTACCTAAATGTTAGCTAAGTATTTTTGTGTATCCATATTTTGGTAAGATTGCTTAAGCATGGTGTGAAAAAAAAAAGAGCTATAAGAAAGCATAATTAACCATTTTATGTTCACATCAATGACCGCATGAAAACTTTTTATTAAATCCAGGGGGGAGGATTTAGGATGTTCCAGATCAAAACTTTATAGGTCACTGAGCTACCCTTTCTGATGAAAGCAAACATTGAGGGATTTGACTTCCAGTAAGCTGTTTTTAGGGAAATGATTTCCTCTGGAGTCATGATTCATAAATCATCTTCAAGGCAAATCAGCGTGACTTGTCTGTGATGGCAGTTTCAGCATCATAAACCATACATCATTCTAAAACAAATGGCAGCTTGCAATGCTGTTGTTAATGCAGGACTAATACTAGATTTTTTTCTCAGATAATGAATTTTCAGCTTATTCAAACTTACGGCATCAGATTGCAGCAAATCCTTGTTATTATGTTTCACTTGCCCAAGTCAACAGTGTTTTTAAAAATCTTTTAAAATGTCAATTTATGCACTGGAATAAGAGATGATTCACTACCTGTCACAGAAGGTCACTGGATATATTTGGATCCATTAATAAATTCACAGGTTGCAAATGAGTGGAGTGAGCCACCACTGTAACAGAAGGACCTGACCCAAGTCTTTGCCTTGTCTCTGGGCCAAACTCATAAAGTTCACTCTGATTCACATAGAATGCACAAGGATGGAAAAGATAAGTTAGTCACTCTGTCTGTAAAACAATCCACAAGGATGTGTCGTCGTCGCGTTCCAGGTCTGGCAGAAACCTGCCAAGAAAGCATGAATAACACCTGACTTCAGTCTGTAAAGTGTATCATGAATTTCAGAAGCACAGCAGATTTTAAAACCCTCTGAGGACCACTGTGTGCATCTCTTTGCTTTCTAAGTTTTAAGCCTTGGCTAAAAGGTTCAAAGATAATAGCAGTTCCAATCTTTAGCAAGGAATAGAGACCACTTATGCCTCTCCCTGCTATTACTTGATTGCGTAGTTGCCAAGTTCCGTTTCCTCTGTGATTTCTAATCAGTTTACCTAGTGGAGATACTTGCACTGAAGGGAACTGCTTTTCAGCCTGGCATTGTCTGGGCAGTACAAGATGTCTCAGAGATTGCATTAGTATTTTTTAATCATCAACCCTCTTGGTGCTTTCTACAGTATTTCTAAGGGTTGAAGAATAGAGGTAATCTGGAGACAACAGAAGCTGCAGAACCTTATAAGGCTTTCACAGCTAAAAGCCTTATCAGTTCCCCTCAAGGAGGAAATTGTCATAGATAAAACTCTTATTGGGGAAAGTTAAAGACAAATTTTTGGTAGTCTACATTTGCATTTTAGTTTATATCAGAAGTACATTTTTGAAGCAAATCTCCAGATTCCTCTCACTTAACCACTGAGAACCCTCTAGTTCATATGTCAAAGTAGACTTAAAATACAGAAGCTAAAATTCTTTCAGATGAAATTAAATTGAGTGATGAGCTCCATGAGTGCAGAAAATGTACTTTAGCTAGTAAAGGATGGTCAGTCCACATATCTAGACTATTGCTAGCCTGATGTGAAGTCCCTGGTATACAAACAGTTTGGACTTGGGTCCTTTAAAGGCCTGGTCCTAAAGGCTACACAGTCTTCTAACATAGACCCAGAGGAAGAGTATGCATATTCCTCACAGCCAGAAGCAATGAATGCAAGTGAGCTCTGTACTGCCTCTATCCATGAACCGTAAGGAAAGTGTTGCCAGAAGGAGCTTCATCCGCAGAAGTTGCCTTACCAAGTCGCTAGGATGATGCTTAAGAAACACAACTACAGAAATACTACTTTTAGGAGTTATGAGACTCTCCTACATGGAGGAAGAGATTTTATTACTGAAAGAGCTCCTTTTCAAACAGACTCTGTTCAAGATTTCTAAAGACTCCCATTTCAGCCTGGCCCCGGGTCTGTCGGTTCCTGCCCTGCGATGCCATAGCAGTGCCAGGCTCCAGCCCTTCCTCTGGCCCTGCCTCCTGGGTGGATCCTGGACCCAAGCTGCAGCCAGGTCTCCGGCTCTGCCTCTGGTCCTGTCTCTTCTCATTCATGGAGGGGCCTAGGCCCTGGTTCATGGCTGCTGTGCCTGGGGCTGCCGATGGGCCCCGCTAGCAGCCCCAGCTCTGCCCACCATGCTGAGCTTTGTGGGGCTGTGCCCCATGGGTAAGACCCAGTGCTGGGTCACCTCTGGCTCCTAGCTTGTCCTCCCTTTGGGAGCAGCTGGCCCTCACTGCTCCCTGACACCCACAGGACAGAACAGAAAACATCATCAGTTTATGTATCTATTTATTCTTTTCATATAAATTTTTGCTTTTCTGTTTTTAGTTACTGTACGGGAATAGGTTGACAAAGCAAGGCCTTAATAGAGGTGTAATTCGATCTGAGAAGGACTTGATATACTGAATGGAGCACAAAAACACAAAAGAGGGCTTATATTTCAAATTTTAAAATACTGGGGTTTTTTTCCTTTTGAAACAGAAAATTCACAATTCAGTGTAATCAGAAATAGATCCTCAGCTTTGGAGTTGTGTATTATTTGGAAGGAATCGTGCTCCAGAGCTCAGGAGTCTGGGAGACAGAGTCCATCAGGGAACCACCTCATTGTGCCAGGCAAGGCAACTGGCAAAAAACTTTGGCAAATTTCCAGCTAAAAGCTATCTGTCAAGAAGAATTTATTAGGTCTATACTTCAGTTTCAACAAAACTTCAACAACAAAAAAAAAATACTTCCAAGAAAAAATTTACATTTCACAAAATCAAGATGTATTGTCAAAACAATATCCATCTGGTCCATATCTTGAATCAACTCTTTTTTTTTTTTTCCTACTGTTTACCACAAAGATAAGAGGCCAGCATCACTGTAAAACCATCATCTAACAATAAAGCACAGTTTTTGGATCCGAACTGGAAAGAAGAGAGACTGAGTTAGATACCAAAGAGGAATGAGCTAATTGGTTGAGGGACAAATAAAGGAAGAAAACAGAGAAAGGAGGATAATGCTAACATTCAAAACATCATGAACTAAGCTTGAATGGAAGATGTTAAATGCATTTTTCTGGTTTATATTAAATTACTACATTATGAAGCCTATAAAACTTGACTTTTCTGCCCCTGAAGTCACAGATACTCATCTGTTTAAACATCTGGAAAGCTGTTTTCAAAAAGCTTAAACAGAATCCAGATGAAGGCATACAACTTGAGATGAATATATTTGGAATAACGATTCATCTCACTACTCGCAATACATCTTCCTCTGATCTTGAATGGCAAATCAAATTTGCTTCTTCAAAGATAATTTCTCATGGCTGGATGTAGATTATAAAATCATGATCTTTAGTTCATGCCATGCTTGACACTACAGTGAGAATATCACTAGAATATATTATTAAATATCTACCTTACTACTGCATTGAATTTAGTGTTATTAGCAATGACAAATTCAATAAAAGACAAACTGAAAATTTGCAAAACATCAAACACTTTAGCTTCAAAGAGAATGAGACAACATGGTCCTTGTTGCTGCTAATCATCATTTGGCCTTGTCAGTCTTAAATGGCAATCTGCCACTGGCAATATTTGGCATAGAAAAACGCACCACACATTTGCATGCAACTCTGACTGTGTATATGCATATATCAGCATGCAGGCATATGCCCCATCCCTCCATCCCAACACAGACACACACACACACATACACAGCAAATCTGAAGAGGTCTGAGGAAATCGTAAATAGAGAAAATAGCATTTTATCTTTCTTCTCAGGAAAAAAAGAAAGAGAGTAAATCTCAACAGACTCTCTCACGATATTTTGCTTTTGCTGTGAAAATCTACCAGAAAATGAGGGGAATTATACTTTCATATACCTCTCATTTGCCTTTATCTCAGAACATGCTTTGAAACTTGGACAAATTCATCCTCAGATTTCTCCTCTTTAGGCAGGTACTATCAGTTTCTTTCTCTCAAACTTATCCTGTTAATCATTACATTGCTATTAGGATTATGCTAGTCCTAACCATCGCCTCTAAGAGTGGCTTTTCCTTTGAACCAAGATATATCCATTTTTAGTTTGGTTTTCTGAGGAAGAGACATATGTGATCTTGTGTATGTGTTTGTACCTATATATTTGCGTTCCTTTATATGTCTGTCTTTGAAAGTATTAGAAGTCAGAGGCCCTGTTCTACCAAACTTGATATAAAGGTAAAAGCTTAAAGATAGTCACTTTTGACATGATGAGGAGGTTCAGGGGAGAAGTCAGGTAGAGGACACATCTCCCATTTGTGTCTCCACTGCAGTGTTCTCATCTTATTAGACATCAAAAGATCCTCATGAATTCATAAGAAATAGGAATAGGAAATCATGATTCTGCTCCCATCAGCGATGCTTCTGTCAGCAGCAGAACAGAATGAATTTTATTCTCAACAGAGCAGGGGCCGAGAGAATTTAGCATCGAGTTCATAACAAAAGGGATGTGAGAGGTTGTATTCTTTCTCTTCGTTGTAATAAAACCTTTGTTTGCATTTGCCAATCTGTGCAACAGGAGCCTCTTGTGTCACAGAACATGTATTCTGCAAAACACGAGGGCCCTGCAATAAAATTCAAGCCCAGATTGCTGCAGAGTAGTGAAGGGTTTGCTTTGTGAAGGCGTAGAAGACAAAACAAAGCAGCTAGAAGATTTACAAGTGAGGGCACTGCTGATGCCTTTGAGAGTTCATGTTTCCTGGCTACCTGTTAGTACTAGTTAAACAATGCAATAAACATAGCTGTGAGTAATATATTTGACAAAATAGCAATAAAATTATATTTTGTGTTGTATTGCAGCTTGATTTTGTACGCAGACAAGGTCAAGGTCAGCTGAATACAGAAAGGTCAGAGGCAGATGGAGAAATATGAGACCTATTTCATTCTCTGTACCTGAGTCTATAATGACAGTTTGTAAGAAATGCTATGACTGGCTTTATATCATGTGTCAACTTCCCTGTCTGCTCAGTCTTTACCAGTGGCAAAATCTTATTGTTCAGACTGACATACAACTGAACTTGACTTTAAAGTGTTAGGGCACTGTGTTTGAGGGCAGTTCCAGCCAATTTAAGTCAGTGAGTTGCAGTATCCCTAATTCCCTCAAACCCTGCTGTTTCCCCCACCCTTACATGGGCATTTATGAAACCAAGCCACCAGATTAGAGAACAGATCTGTCTAGGAACTCAGGCTATATTTATATGTGTATGTGTTGTGGAGTCAAACCAGCTATACAATCAGTTTTCTACACAGCTCCCCAAGCACAAGCAGCACAGGAGGGAGAAGCAGGATCTACATGACTAGGGGAAGATGGGTCTCCAGCATCCCTATTATAGCTGGTTTAAACCATAGTGGCAGCACATCCTGAGAGCATGTTCTAGTATAGCAAAACTGAACAGAAGAAAAGAATTTAGCACACAAGCGCAATATTCAGGTACAAAAGAAAGTATGCTAAATAATGTTCATGTCCACTGACGATGCTTGGAGAATAGTTGTTTTCCAGACTTCTTTGAAGTTCTGAAACTCCTTTGCATCATTCACATCAGCCATGCTTTTGGTTGTATTACTGAGGTCTTTCCCTAAAAAGACTGCACATGCAATAGACATGCTTGTTATTTTGTGCTTTCTTTGCATGGTCAAAAAGTCTGGAAAAGAGAGAAGAGTGGTGCTCTTCGAGAGCCAGTCACACTCAGAATCTCAGTAAATTTTTTTTCTTATGTTTAAATAAGATTTCTTGTATTTTAGCTTGTGCTCATTGCCTTTTGTCCCATCACTGAGCACCACTGAGAAGAGTCTGTTCTGTCCTCTTTATATGCCCACACATTAGGTATTTATAAACTAATAAATATGTCCCCCTGAGCCTTTTTTTCTCCAGGCTAAACAGTCCCAGCTTCCTCAGCCTCTCCTATTATGAGAGATGCTCTAATCTTTTAATCTTCCTGATGCTTTACTGGAGTCACTCCAGTATGTCCCTCTCTCTCTTGTACTGGAACATCCAGAACTAGACCCACAACTCCAGAAGTGGCCTCACCAGTGCTGAGTAGAGGGGAAGGATCATCTCCCTCTACCTCCCAGCAATGCTCTGCCTAATTCTGTGCACTATTGGCCTTCTTAGCCACAAGGGCATGGTCAAGTTGTCTGTCAAGAACACAGATCCTTTTCTGCCAACCTGCTTTCCAGATGGTTGGCCCCCAGCATACACTGGTGCATGGGGTTACTCCTCCTCAGGTGCAAAATTTTGCATTTCCCTTCAAGACATTAACACATAAAAGAATATTAGACATGAAAGTCACTCATAAAGCTGCATCATATACCTCAGAGTCATAGATACTTGAGAAGGTACAAGCTGTCTGACTGTATGGATAGAGTTTTCTGACTGTAAATAAGCATGGAGTTAAGTCTCTTTATGTGTCAGGACTTAGTTGGCAAGCGTAAAGAATTGGCAGACTCTGCAAATATTGTCTCTCCTCTTGTCTTGCATAAAGGGAACAAACTTTGGGACTATAAAAGGGAAGGAACTATGAGTTTCTAAGTAATACCAGGAAGGAGAAGAAATCAGAAGAAAGTGGTAAAGAAAGTGGTAAAATATTGTCTGTCCAGACTGTAAACAAAGTCAGAGCTCTATTGCTACCTTAATGTAAACTTGAAGTGGGAAAAAATAAGAAAAATGTGTTTTGTGCCCCAGTTTAATTCCACAGAGAAAAAATGTAAGAATATTTGAAATTAAAAAAAAAAAAAAACAAAAAAAAAACAGATTCTATTGATTGAGAATTTCAGTTTCCAAAGCTTCCCTTTTAATAGAGCTAAATGAAAGGATGAAATAATTTTCCTATTTCATTTTCCTGAGGGAAAATGCAGAAGCAGAGCCAAACACCTATTCACTGAGATGGTACATGCTCTCAGCTCTCTCTAAAATGAGCTTCTTACTACATAGCATCCTAATTGTTTTACACAAAATACCAGAGAGGGAAGCTTAATGCACCTTTCTGTCCATATGGGAAGGCACAGATGGGACATCAGAAGAATATGATATACAAGAATTCATGTATTTTTGTCAGAAAAAGGATATGATCTCTCACTCTTTGTGGCTAAGATCTGCAGATAGTTGTATTCTCCGGAGGAGGATTTTAATTTCATCTCTGTTTGCATTTGTGGTGCCTGATACAGAAATGATATACCCACAGCTCAACTCCATAAAGACGTGTGGTACATAAAGACAATAGATAAGAGAAGATAGATGGGATAAAACACCTTGAAGGCTTTTCACCTTCATGTTGATGCTTGGTGCAGGCACAGGAAGCGCCTGAGACTCTAGTTGCTGAGCAACCATCATCCTCTCAGGCAGCTGGCATAAAAGAAATCAGCTGATGCCAAACAGACCTTCACCTCCCTTTTTACAGTAAAAATTCAAGTGAGATACCCAGAAGAGGTTAAGTCACTGAGCTTAATCAGTCTTTTAAAGTGCCAAGCATAGAACATTTTTTACCATTCTGTAAAGGGCCCCCATGATGATAAAAAAAAAGGATATTGCTTCGGAATGCGAAAGGGGAAAGAGGAATGAGTCATCGCAGCATCCCGAGGTAATATCCAGTCACAGGCCAGTGACACTGGGAAATGCTTCCTGCCTCTCTGCTCAGCTTTGCAGAAGCTTGCGGTGGAAAAGAAACTAGGATAACTTTGTACATCAAGTTTCTGGTTATGTCCTGGGAGTCCAAGTCTGAGGTTTCCTGAGCAGTCTGTTACCTAGCTCTTTCCATATGATGGACCTATCTAAAGGCAGAATAACTATTTCTCAGTAAGGTAGAGGTTATGGCACCTGCTTTCCTGGGACTTTGTGCCCTGTTCTTGGATGAGCTAACATTTATTGAAAATGTGAATTTTGGTTAAAGCTTTTCCTGCAGTTAATTCCTACTTCCTTGTCTCCTGCAGATCCTCTAGTGTCTTTAATATAGTTCCTCTCTGGCCTCAACCTTTCCTTCAGTGGAGAACTACTCCAGTTCAGTTTCTTCTTAGCTTTCTATTTCATGATATGTATAGCAAATGAATATCTTGCAGACCTTTACGTATCTGTCAAATTTAATTAAAATTGGCCACAGGAATTACAAATCTCTTTTTTTTTTTTGGAGGGGGGGAGGATGTGGGAGAGTAAGAGCAGCTGACAAATAAGCATTTGTTGCATAGAATCTGGATAAAAACTTTTTAAAAATACACAGTGTTCTCAGGAACTCTGAAGTATTACAGTGTTACATAAGCAAGATGACAGAATCAACTAATTTCTGATATTTTAAATGACATAAGGAAAAAGTTTTACTTCAATTTCCATAAGAAAATATCATTTCATTTATCTGACACCTGAAACTTTGGAGTGAAACCATAATGGCAGGTTCATTTTTTCCCTTTCTTAACCCAAATTATAGAAAACCACCATTGTCAGAACCTTTATCCTTCTAATTTTATGGCCTGACTAGCAGTCAAAACTGTAAATTGCAGTCTAGGTGGGAAAAAAATGTAGACTGTGCATTTTCTGATGCATGTGTTAAGCATTTTAATCTCTGCAGTGCACTGTTCTCACTCTTGTTACTTACCATTAAACAGGAGTTGGTAATGTTATTCGTTGACAGCAATAGTTATCACTATTTGACAGTCATTATCCTGCAGGAAAGCTCCTCAGACCTTTTTTGGACCCTTTCCCTGTGATTATGCTGTACTAAATTCTTTTCTAGTACAGCAGCTGATTTATCATTTCAGTCAGGAGTTACCACAGAGGCCCAATTTCCCATTAAGAGTTATTGGTTAGGAAGCAAAAGAGAAGCAGCAGCTCAAATGGGAAAAATATGATAGTCTCTATGCAGGCTGGTAATTTCTCTTAACAGTGTTTCAACTTTGGCTGCATTGCTTTCAAGGTGTACCAACAAAATGTTTTTGGGCATGGGTGGAGAAGGCAAGAAAGACATGACTCCTGACATCTGCAAAATTCATCACCCGAGTGGTAGGGTGGTAGGGTGAAGACATCCCTTTATTGGGATGATGGAGAAGGAGGGAATAAGATGATCTAAGAATCTGTGAGTCAGGCTGCCCTTTCAGTAGGATTTTATAGCCCTTAGAGTATCACATTATACTGCCAAAATACTGTGAGAATTTCTAATCCATGGCAATGCATCTTTTCATTCCAAATCAATGTCACAATATTGAGGCTTTTGCTCATCAGAAAGTTCAGAAAAACTCTGATTCAGAAATAGCTAAATATTTTGTTATGAGTCAGTTTGACATTAAATTGGATTATCTGCCATCCCACATGGTCTCTCAGGAGCTGTAGCATCACCAGCTCATAATCTACTTCTTCATAAGCAGTGCTCAGTGTCAGAACTTCATCTATCACAATGCACTGATGAATCTTCACATACTTCAATCAAATGGCTACTCTATGGTATCATGAGACTTATAGTCCAGCTGGGGAACATAGATTATAGCAGACTAGAGGCAGGAAGTACCTAATCTACAGATGTGATGAGACTCCTCAGTCACAGAAGGAGATTCAGGTTAATCCTGAAGTGAAGCTAGCATTTCTAGCAAGCTAGCAAGTTTGGAAAAAGAAGTATTTACATATTTCTTCCTAAGGGAAAGAAAAAAAAAAGAAATAAAAAATGCCTTTACAGAAAATTTCTATCATTTAGAAGTTGATCTTCTCTATCAAAAACACACAAAACTAAAATTTCCTGTCCAGCTCTTGGTGTAACACAAGTTGATTATTTTACAATATGCAGGAAAATGGGTGATAGTTATGAAGTATCAGAGAACTTTATTCCCTTTGATTCTGGCAGGAATTTTCTACAGTCTCTATTTGAGGCTCTCCTTCAGAAGGGTAATACAAAGGCAAGGTTAATAGCTGGAGAAATTGAAAAAAGTCAGAATGCAAGATGTAAAGCAGCATGGCTGAAGTATTTTGATACTTGGTAACTCTGGGTAACTGGAATTACCAATTTCATGTTGAATTATTGATTGACTTAAAGCAGTCTATCTCAGCCAATTTATCTGAGCTACATTGAATCATATCAAGCAAAGAATTTTATGCATCAAAGCACAATAAAATTGAGCATATGTTGAGAATCAAGGGTCACTGAGGTGTTGATTTACACTTTGTCCCTCTTTAGGAAAAAAAAAAAAGGCTAGGAAAGATAATCTTCTAACCAGTCCAACATGAAAATGAAAATTGTGCATGAGAGGTCTTATGCTCTTTGATATATTTCCTATGTATTTTCTTTTTCAATAGAGTTCACTCTCAAAATCAAGATGACTCCTGGAAAACTTTCACCAGAATCACGGAATGGTTGAGGTTGGAAGGGACCTCTGGAGATCATCTAGTCCAACCCCCCTGCTCAGCAGGGTCACCTAGAGCATGGTAGACAGGGTTGCATCCAGGCGGGCCTTGAAGATCTCCAGAGAAGGAGACTCCACAACCTCTCTGGGCAACCTGTGCCAGTGCTCCGTCACTCTCACAGGGAAGAAATTCCCCCTCATATTCAGGTGGAACTTCCTCTAGTTCAGTTTGTACTTGTTGCCTCTTGTCCTGTCACTTGGCACCACTGAAAGAGTCTGGCCCCATCCCCTTGACACCATCCCTTAAGGTATTTGTAGACACTGATAAGATCCCGCCTCAGTCTTCTCTTCCTCAGGCTAACGAGGCCCTGCTCTCGCAGCCGTTCCTCATAAGAGAGATGCTCCAGTCCCCTAATGATCTTGGTAGCCCTATGCTGGACTCTCTCCAGTAGCTCCATGTCTCTCTTGTACTGGGGGAGCCCACAGGACACAGGACTCGAGATGAGGCCTCCCCAGGGCTGAGTAGAGGGGCAGGATCACTTCCCTCCACCTGCTGGCAACACTATTCCTAATGCACCCCAGGAGACCATTGGCCTTCCTGGCCACAAGGGCACATTGCTGGCTCATGGTCAACTCATCATCCACCAGCACTCCCAGGTCCTTCTCTGCACAGCTGCTCTCCAGAAGGTCAACCCACAGCTTGTATTGGTGCCTAGGGTTATTTCTCCCTGGGTGCAGGACCCTGCACGTGCCCTTGTTGAACTTCATGAGGTTCCTCTCTGCCCAACTCTCCAGCCTGGCCAGATCTCTCTGAATGGCAGCACAGCCCTCTGGTGTATCAGCCACTCCTCTCAGTTTGGGATCATCAGCAAACTTGCTGAGGAGGCACTCTGGCCCTTTCTCCAGGTCACTGATGAATAAGTTGAACAAGACTGGCCCCAGTATTGACCCCGGGGGACACTGCTAGCTACAGGTCTCCAACTGGACTCCATGCCACTGATCACAATTCTCTGAGCTCTGCCTTTCAGCCAGTTCTCAATCCACCTCACTGTCCACTCATCTAACCCACACTTCCTGAGCTTACCTGTGAGGATGTTATGGGAAACAGTGTGGAAAGCCTTGCTGAAGTCAAGGTACACAATGGCCACTGCTCTGTCCTCATCTACCCAGCCAATCATTCCATCAGAGAAGGCTATCAGGTTAGTTAAGCATGATTTCCCCTTGGTGAATCCATGCTGACTACTCCTGACCACCTTCTTTTCCTCCACATGCTTAGAGATGACATCCAGGATGAGCTGTTCCATCACCTCTCCAGGGATGGAGAATTCATCAATGTTCTGATTACAAAAAGGTATACTTAATAGAATAATTTTCTTGCTTTTTTTTTGTTTGTTTGTGGTTTGGAAAATATGTGGAAGACAGAACATGAAAGGGTTGTGTCTCTTTTGTGACAGTACATTCTCTTCTAAAGAATTTCATCCTCTCCTGTATCATGTTTCCAATCTGATGCAAAAAAGTAGTTTAGCATTTCTTAATTATCACCTTTGCCTCTGCTGTTGAAAGGCTGGAACAAGATACAGCTAATAAGGAATTAAAGGATAAGAATACAACTGAATTAAAGAATAAGAGTATATTTAACACCAGTTGGTGTGGTTTAAAGGAAAATAGGTCTCGTCAAACACACAAATTTTCATTTTGTCTGAGATTATAGGTTCAGTTGATAAAGGTAATGGCACAGGTATAGCAGAATTTTGGTAAGTATTGACTAGTAAAATTCTGTTTAAAAATTAAGAACCCGTGTGATCAATGAGTTAAGAACCTACCAAGTGTTAGACCCCAGAAAGTCTTTATTAGCGGAGTCATCACTTAATGTTTCCATGAGAACACCATAAAAATGAGCTTCCTGACCCTCAAAATTAAGATGTAAAAATGTTCTCATTCTGAATCAGAAAGTATTACAAAAGTAGAGAGAACTTCCCAATAGAGAGGACTTTCTCCTTCTCACCTAATGAATATTTAACCAGATATATAAAGCAAAGCAAAGGTATTTAAACCCATCAAAGAATAACCAAAGTATGGTAACAGATTTCACTTTGGATGTAGGCAATCTAAATTTAAGTCTAGTCCTTAGGCTGAATGAAGAAAAACAGTGAACTTGGACTTTCAAAATTCCTAAGAAATAGAATTTTCATTATTCTAGAAGAGAATACTGTTGTCTTTACTTTTCACTAGACCATTCCTGAATTTGAGAAATCTCTCCTGGTAAAATTCTCATCCCATGGGTTTTTTTCCATAGAAAAGTAATGTTGAACATAAAATGTTTACTTTTAACTTGTTTACAACCTCTAAAAGAAAGCCCCAGTTATTTTAACGCAACTAATACTCAAAATTTTTGAAGAATTTTGTTTTGAGATATCAGAATTATCTACTGGAAAATTTTTGAATAAAAAGTTTTTTCCAACCTCTAGTAGATTTTTTATATGAGCTTCGTATTGATATCTTTATCTGTCCATGGCATGATGTTTATAAATAGCAACAACACATCATCATATTTTTCCAAGCTGACAATACCACTTGTCATTATTGCTGAGATGATGTTACAGCTGGCTGAACCACCTGAAAAATCTAACTGGTCACTGCGCTTATGGTACAGTCTTAAATATGTCAGTAGAATTGCTGGCAGCAAAGACTGTGCACTGAGAATCTATAGATCTGCTAGACACACACGTCTGTTTATAATAAAGCTCTGCATTTTCAGTTAGTGTACACAGCTACTTATTTATCCTCCAGCTACCTGCAGTTTGGGATCGAACTTGGATTTGCTTGCTACATCCCCTGTATGATAACCCAAAGGCTAGTCCTTTTTCTTCCTAAATTTTTGTTGTTCTTTCCAGTCCAGTAGCCTACAAGGCTTATTTTCTCTGTTATTCTTTCTTGGTCTTATTTCCTGTCTTCTTTTAGCCTGATACACTTGTTCTACTTTAATAGAGTCCCTGAAAAATTCAATAGGAGACATCTTTATAGAGATAAAACTGTTCCTCTCATAAATCTCCCTAGTAAGCTGGATTTATACTCTGCAAAAGATTCAGCCTTTGATTAGGGATTTCTTTCTCCAAAATTGTATGAGAATGGAAAACTTAACTATGTAAGTTCTCAGAAGGTTTTTTTGATCTGCAGTCTTTGTTTGGAGTCATAGAAATTCATCAGATTACTCTCTCCTGTGTTCAGACACTGTTTCTTTCAATAGGATCCCATTTATTTGTTTTCTTTTCCTTCCATCAAAATAGTTAAAAGGTACATTTCTACATTTTTTTAATCTATATTTCTCATGAGGAGCTCTGTATGCAGACCGATCTCTTGCATCCATTTCTTTCATTCACAGGTCTTTGGTGGTTCACCCTGAAACTGTTTGATTTGCTTCTCAGGACTGTAGCATTCATTTGTTAATCACAGTCATTTCCTCAATGTGAGTCTCACCAAACTAACTATTGCTACTGTGTTTCTTGCATCATATGTTTAGCAATATATAAGAAGATTCTTTTTTTTTTTTCTTGTGGCTCACTGTCTATTTATTAGGACTTAGGCCCTACAGCTGTAGCCAGTAATCTAGCCCCAGGCTGGCTTCTTAGTCTCCCTTTCAACAGCTTGCTTCTACTAGCTGGCTTATTTCTTTCTCTAAGAACATTCCCGGCTAGTACTTCTTCATTCATGCAAAGTTTACAACAGGGTAAAAGCAAAGAATAAATAAATTGGAAAATTTTTTTCAAATAAAACAGTTTTCAAGGTTTTCTCAGTATTGAGCACTGCTGGCAACTTTTACTGGCTTTGGTTCCCCCTATAGACCAATAATTTAGTAACCCCCTACATAACTGGTACATGATCTTCCTTCTGCAGTAGCAATTGAATAACAGCTGAAAGGGAAAATTTCTGTTGAGCCTTCCTAGGAATGCTACAAACCTGCCTGGAACTGTGAATCACTGTGGTAAGACATCCATAAAATTTATGAATGTGAAAACCTACCAAAGAAAACAATCAGCCTCTCATTGCCAGTTAGTGGAATTACATCTTCTTTTACTCTCTCTGCATTTGGGGCACACATATTATGGAATAAATGACTGATCTCATTAAACAATACTACATTGTGGAACTAGAAGAAGACATGAGAGTACAAGGATTTCTGATTATAGCAAACACTTTTGAGATAGCTATGCGCCAGTTATTTATTGTATGAGTGTTTGAAACTGCCAGCACTTTTGAAAGTTCACTATTTGTAGTATTAATTTTAAAATACTTCAAGGCACTACAGATAAGTGCAAAGCCTCTTCACTACTTTCTCAGTCCCTGTCTCAAACTGACAAAACAGAACATATCTCAGATACTTGAAGAATATAAATAGTAAGCATACATGATTATTAGTATAAAAATCTAACAATACCACAGTGGAGTGAGAAACTCCACTGGGCACCTAAAAAATGCCTAGGAATAGTGTTATTTTTTTTTTTTTTTTTTTTTTTTTTTGCAAAAGTAGGATCTAAACTAAGCTGAGCAAGTTGTGCTCACAGTTAGAAGGAATGTGAAGATACTGCTGGCAAAAGATGCTTCAAGGAACGAAACATGCAGTCACACTTGCAAATCACTGCTTTAGCACGTCACCATCCCTTCTCAAGCTGATAATACCCATTTGGGTGTACAGTTCTGAGATATGCACATTTCTTGTAAAATATACATATTTAAATCACTTACCAAACAAACAGTAATGTAGCAAGTCCGTGCCTCAGTTGGCATGACCTCCTTCTCTAAGAGGCTGGTTTCAAACTAGTGTCTGGAAGCCCTGGAACTCCTTCATGTCCAGAAGCTGCAAAATATTGTGCTTCTTTTCCATACTTCAACTTTATACACTTTTTTTGTTTAAAGGTAGGGAGAGCTGAGCTGGTAAAACCTTGCCCTACCTCTTTTCTTCTGACTCTGTTCTCTTTTGTTTTGCTGGACAATGATGTTTTTTGTTCTATAAGTGAAACCACAATGACCACCAAACTCATTAGCATTATCAAAAGAAATAAAGCTAGAGATATAGGCTTTAGAAAACAATCAAGATGTATATTTGTTCTGTTTCTTTTTACTTTGTTTTTTACCATAAAATTGTCACTTCATATGTCTTTCCTTAAAGATATTGCTTTTCGCCTCTAGCAACCCACAAATCACAAACACAGATTGCTAATGATAATTGTCTTCCTTTCTTCCTCTCAGAAATAAACTTTTTACGTCTGATATCCTCTCCCCAAGAGAAATGGCCTTTTAACAGCCATTTAATCTCATAATTCCAAGATAGTCTTGAAATGACTGATTCTCCATTTTGTTGATTTTGCTTTTTCTGTCTTTTAGGATATCAGAAAGCTTATTGTAGGCAGCAGGACTCACATGAGCACGGCAGATTCAGATGGCACAAACTGCGTTTAAGTCCTCGAGCCGAGCATTTCCTGTTCCCTGCTGCTAGGTCTTCACAGCTGAGTGGCTAATAGGAAGCGCTGTGCAATAAGACTGAAATGGAATTCAGGTTGCCAGAACCTGCATCATTATCTTTACAAACTTGAAATCTCAAGGAGGCTCTTTCTTCTGCCAGAAATGAGATGTATTATATTGATATACAATAGCTAGCACCCTTCATCTCTACAGTTAGTGTCAGTAATCTTTATTAGACTGTTCTCCTTTCCAGGTTTCTCAGGGCAAATTAGCAAGGAGTAGTGTGTGATATCAGTATTGCTTGACTGCCTTCTGTTTATCTTAATTAACTCATTAAAGGCCAGTACCCTTCCCACCACCTAATTCTGTGTGCAGCATGATGAACTCAGAACTCTCAAGTCTTGTTATCAAGCAGATATTTTGCATGCATTCATTCAGCAATGTAAAATGTAAATGTAGTGCAAGTAAACTAGGAGTAAGACTATTTGTTTAGCGAATTTGTGCTCCTGATTTGTGCGATTCAGATTATGAATTCAGCCACATTTTTGGTTATCAAATCATCCCTAGTACAACTCATTTTCTGCAAAGGCTCTCAGCAAACTAGTTTCACTTTTAAACAGGATTTAAAGGATATTAGACTCACTCTAGCTGTTAGACTCTGATCTGGATGGACTTTACAGCTCAGGAAGCTTCCAACACTAGTGGGTGATAGAAGGCAGGAAGAAGGAACAGTTTCTGAAAATTTTGTATTCATAGCCCACCACATAAAGGAAACAGGACCCCCAGCTGTCTAGTCCTTTGGTTTGGCCCGTATTTCCATTCTTACTGCGAGCTATGTCTCCACTTGGGTTTTGTTTCAGCTCCTCAAAGCTTTCAAAATACAAACAATGATAAATATATCCTGGTATAAAAAAGTTTAGTCAGGTTACTGACTATTATACGTATTAGCTAGGAAGGGTTAAGAAAGAAGAGAAGGAAGGGGCAAATCTTGATAGAAGAGCGCCACTTCTATTAGCTGGAAGTGGTTACAGAGTAGGTGATTGAATTTGTTCTTAACAGAAAGCAGATGACTTTGCTGGGATTTTTACTTTTCCTTCCTTGGTTGGTGAAACAGAAGAAAGTAAACATAAGATGTTCAATTAATGACAGGACATAGTATGAATGAACACTTATAAAATTCATAAAATCTGTGGGATCTGCAAGACTTTTCACATAAACTGGACAATCCTAGTTTTTTGCAAATATTTAACCTGCAAAGCCATACTTAACACATTATTCTTTGAAGTATCTGTGACCTTATTTCATTTACTAATAGATGTGGTAGTAGTCATTTTTAATATTTTAGAAAGCTGTATTATACTGATGACATTTTTGAATTCTAGGAGTTCAGTTTTCCTTCAAATATCAGAGGCGCCACAGCCACGTACCCTGTTCTATTAGAGGAATTCTAGCATGTACATTTGTCATTTCCAGGTAGAAATCTGTTCTAGCTCTCCTGAAGCTCCATCCTCAGCAATGCCACTCTAGCTTAATGCCCATACTGAATAACACAAGGAGTGAATAAAGTCTTTATGTTTTCTCCATGGAATATAAACTGTTAGGCACTTAAATCTTCTTATAAATAAGGACGCACCAAGGAAAAACAGCTCATCAGTGGTCGTTACAAGTGAATTAATCTTTTTTATTATCATCCATAAATATTGTTAATGCATTATGTTTCACACATTGAACTCAGAGATGAGAAAACATAAATCATGAATACATCCTGCATTTTCCAGCCAACTCATAACACAGGAGTCTGGTTTATCTGCACAGTACTCTGGAAAAACTGTGAAATACTGCATATTCTATAGGACTGAGATCAATTTAAGGTTATTTGGAGACAGGCAGCTGGTTATGGGAAGACCTCCTAGTAAACTAAGCTCTCAAAAGGACATACTCCTCAGTGTTCATTAGCAAGCTGGCATGAAAAGTAGGCCTATTTGCTCCTCTGTAGTTGGTATCAATCCGAGAAGTATTCTCAGGTATGGTATCACACAGGTGTGAAGAGTAGTTGTATTGTACTTAACGGGGCCACATTTCTCAGCCCTCCAGCAATGCCATACAGCCATATGGTTTTTACTTCCATCCAAGGTCTCATTCTGCTTTTGCTTATTGCAACCCTTTGATTTTCATCCTTTTCCCTTCTGTATAGCTTTCCATAAAATATGTCCTAATGGAGAACTTCTCTATCTCTGGGAATTCTCTACTGCTCCTTTTGAGTGGCTTTCTGCTGGCTTTTGCAGCTGATGGATGAGATAGATTCAGCAGTCAAAGATCTGGCTCTTTGTTTTCACTATAAATAATACGCCAAAGGTCTGGAATTTAAAGAAATTAAACTTTAACTAGAAATGACTGCATGTATTTCGTATATATCCATAGTAACAGAGCTCACAGCAGACTTTTTCACTTGGTCAGACACCCTGACAGTTGTTGCTATGGATGTTTTGATGGTTTCTCTCTGACTACTTGGCAATTAAAAGGTTTTGTAGAAACTGATTTCTTTGACAATATATAATTTCCCTGAGGTGAATTTACCATTTGACTACATGCTATTCTGGCATTCCTATAAGCACTACAGCAATCATTACACATACGCACATTCCTAGGCAGAAATCAAATAGCAGAAGATGCTTACTTCAGTGAGGATGTTTCCAGCAAGTAGCTAATGAAAACACTCCATGTGCAGATAATAACTGAAAGTGAATATGGGCAGCCTAGTTCAATGCAATTGCCTCCCATCTTCACTATAATCACCGTCTGCATGGCAACAAGGCATCACATAGCCCTGCAGCAGGTCAGCACCAAAACCATGTCTCTAGAAATGAAAAAAATAAAAAAAAGTATGAAAACATTTCTAGCGTCTGATATCATTTTCACATTTTTGTATAGCACAGTGGGACATTTTGTGGCGTTTCATTACAGCACAGGAATTAAATTGGAGAAAGTACCAACTGATGTATTGCAGATTTGGGCACATACAGATGAAAAATATCCTATATAGCTTTTGGATAAAATGAATAAGTCCTAAGTTGCAGAAGACCATCATGAAAAGGTTGGTACACTACCAGATTAATTAAAATCTGACTTTACAGGGTAGATAATTTTTATTAGTTGAAATCTTACCTGACTTAATTCATCTCTTTCTATGTGTCTAATTAAAATAATATGAGCAATTAATATTAATCAGATAAAAGATTTGAATAATTCAATCAAATAAGTCTTCCACAGTTTTTCTCCTCCTAATAAGTTCTTCACATTGTAGATGTTCCATCTGAAGAGCACAATCAGCATTCTGCATTCAACTTTTGTTTCATTTAAATGTCAGGGAAAAATGATTTTTTTAATAATAAATTAAAAAATCATTAGCATTCACAGATATCCAAAAAACAACAATCAGTCATCATGTTATTATGCAAATCAGATTACTTCCTTCCCATTTTTATTATAATCATCCACAAATAACTATAGACATATAACATACTGAATACTCTGGCTGCAGAAGAGACTGGGGTGCAGCAAAAAATATCAATTTCATCATCATTTATGGTCATAAACTAAAAATGAAGATAATACATTCATGACTGATAACTGCTATTGTTTGCTTCTATTATTTCCATTCATTTTACTTGCTGGCTAGAGTGCAAATAGGTATTTGTAAACTAGCTACAGAAGCCAGATCATATATAAATCTCTCAGTGATGAAAATGAAATGTAGTCTATACTGTCCACAGCTCATATTAGAAGACTGATTTAGAGGCATGATGCTGATTTCAGCAGACAGGTGTGGAAGGGCTGGCTTCATGCATACTTGGAAATGAACAGGAATACGGGAAAAAGAGTTAAACTGAAATTGCTTTGGGAAATCATTCTAATGGGATAGAATAGAAATGGCTATTAGGTGGGTTAACAGAGTCGAAACAGATGCAGAAGGAAATAGTCTACTGATTGGCTTTGGAGCTCAGTAAGCTCTGGTTTCAGGTAGCTCTTCAGGGATGATCAGGTAGATAGAGTGAACAGGACAGTAACTTGAAAATGGTCTCATTGAATGGAGCTGTGAAAACCAATGAGTTAGATGACGTGACACAGAGAGACCAACAGAGATTAGAAACCTGAGTCGAAAGGATCAAAATGAGTTTCCTCTTCACAAAAATGCAACCCAATATATCTGGGGAAATCCAATTAAAAACACGGACAAAAATGTTCAGTCTGGTGGAGAGGTCTGGACAGGATTAATGATATAGAAGGCCCAAAGGTGAAAGCTAAAAATGAACGAGAAGGGGCTGGCAATGTGATATGGCTGCAAAATAGATTTATACAATTAGGGTTGTATTCATGAATGCAGCACATCATGGAACACGAAGGCATGGGACTGCTGATCTGCTTTAATAGCAAGTTGTATGTCCCATGCGCATCTCCCAAGACATTACTAAAAAAAGAGATATTGACAAATTTGAAAGAGTTCGTAGAAAAGCAAGAGTATTTCCAAGTAAATTAAAGATTTCAAAAGCAAAAGGTATGTTGCTGCAGAAACATAAAACTGCAAAGACCTTTTAAAGGCCTGAGTTTAGAGGGAAACTGGTAATTCTTTCATATTAAACAACTAGTAACTTAACCTAGGAGAATTACATGCAGAACTTAGCACCATTAGGCAACAATGTGAATAGCACAGGTCCTTTTTTTGACAGCTCTGGGGTCAGCTTTAGTAACATAAGTAATTCATGAACTTTTCCTGAGAAATAACTTGATAAGTAACAGAGAACATTATCATTGCTCAGATGTATGTATGTCTATATATGTACCTCATACAAACATGCAATACATACTTCTTGTGTAAAAGAAGATAAACAATGTCTTGTGACAAAAAAATCTCTGCACACATTCTTTGCAAATATAGCCTGTGAAGGGGCAGTATATTTTTAATGGATATGTAGGTTTTGTTGTACATCTAGTATCTGAAACCATTTAAGAATTCAAGTCATATTACCTCTGAATTGTAATGCTACTAACAAGATCCAATTAATATTTCATGCCACGAGAAACTAAAATCACATTATATGTTACTATATGAGCATAATTAGTGCAATAATTATTCCTCATATTTAAATTAAGAATTTACATCAATTTTGATTACTAAGCCCTTTATATTGACAGATTATAGGTAATTCAATTGTATAAGGTTATATTTATCTTTGGGTAAAGTCTAGGATCAAAATTGAATGTAGAAAAGTCAGGAAATCATTTTTACCATTTTTCTTATATTATAGTATAATCTATGCAAAAATCATTTTACAAACATTGTCCAATAAATTAAAATAAAGAAAACAACTTTTCTGGATGCAATCATTGCTAATAAAAAGCACCTTAAGTTTTATTCCCCAGTTCATGTAATACATATTGTAAATCTTTGCTATCAAGTGAATAAATGTGCCACAATGATATTGAATATTAATAAAACTGTTGAAACATTTTATAAGCTGAAACAAAATACAGTTGTAGTTTGCTTCCAAGAATGATGATTCAACACATAGCCAATTTTCACTGTTTTGTGATGAAATCACAACTAGCATTTAAAGTATCATTTCAAAAAAGCTATGGAAGCTTCAGATTGTCTTACTTGTTTCTCAGGTGCTTGATCCAGCTTATAAATAAACAAAAGTTTTGAGAGAAGCCAGGACACAGATATCTGGTAAGTCAGCTTTCATTTTCATTTGAGAAACCTTTAATAGGATGATTTGGAAATTTAGAGGAAAGATATTAAGCATTCCCAGTTTCTAATGACAATAGTCCAGGTTTCTCTTGTCAGCCTGAACTAGTTTTCTTCAGGTAAATGATGAAGTATTTTTCTTTCTTTTCCTGTATCTGCCAGCAAGGAAAAATCAATTCTGTCTCATCATAGGTGAGAATTTACACACCGTATATAGTATCTGCAAGGGCTTATGTATTTCAGAAAACCCTACTTGCTCAAAATAATAACCTCTGCAGGAAGTTAACACCTCCTCTGAGGAATAACATGCCTGAAGGTATGCAGGCATCTGAACAAGTTACGCAAGCTCAAGCATGGGTGAAACGACAATGAATATACCATTTAGAAGGAACCTCACTGTGGCTGAAACACTGACTTAAGATTCTGGCAGTGGTCTACTGCACCTGCAGATAAGATTATATTTTAAAGAAATCTGAATGGATGGGGAAAGGGAGGCAGGAAAAGGAATATTCTTTGTTTTAGTTGTCTCTATTCTCACAAAAATTTTGAACAAAAAACCCACTGATACTACTAAGGTGTTCTGCTTACGTCTATCCAAATATCCAGATAGATCCACAGAGTCAAATATTCCCATGGGCAAACCAATCCTCCCTCAGCTGATAGAGTTACTCTTTCTTAATCTCCCTGCATGTTCAGGTTGTATTTCTCCCTTTACACTGGTAAAATCTTCAGGCAACTATCGCAGAGCAGTTGCAACACAGTCTCGCCTGTGCCCACCAGGTGAGAACAAGAAAGCGCAAAGGTCCTTCCTATCTGGGAAGGGGCTAGAAACGAGTGTGTCCACTCTGTCAGCTTCCTCCTTGTACCACTTGCTGCAGAGAAGGAGTGGCACAAAGCAAACTCCTTTTGCGGGCTTTACTCAATTCTTGGTACCCCAAATCTCCACAGCTCCTGCTGTGGCACACCTGGCCTGCCCTGAGCTGGACCTGACTTTACAACACACAGCTGATATTAGGTTGAGTCTTCCCTCTAAGTTCCACTTCCCCTGGGAAGACCAATTTTTACAGATGCTTAACCTTGCCATTTTATTAACCTGGTTTCAGCAGAGAATATTTCTATTTAGTTTTGTTCTAATGTATGTGTATCATTCATAGGTCTCATTTTGTAACTTTCCTTCACACTTTGGGATCTCATGAAATTCCGTGTAAGTGAGTTAATAGTCTCTAATACAAATAACCCAAAACTCTTCCTTCAGTAAAATTTTAACAGAACGTTTTCCCTGCCATTGATTTTATCTAACGGTTGACAGAGAAAGATTATTTAAATATGCCATATAGCACTGCCAACAGCCACTGTCTAACTCATAATTCTCTCATAAGCTTCATAATACTCAAGACACTCAAACAAAATATGACATTCTAGTTAGTTATGTAGCAAAAGAATAAAAAATTAATGTGAATTCTATTAAATATATTGCTTAAACACAGCAAAATACTTTGTACAACATTAGTTCTATGAAATTCAGAAGGAAAGAAAATATTTGTGTCATTCTTACTCCATCAAAAACTCATCCCCTCAAGTCAAATTGAAAATATCATAGATTCAAATTTACAAATACTTAAACTGGTTCTGTACTAAGAGCCCTAGAGGTTTGGGCTTTCCTAGAGATGTGAAGCTATTGAATTTAACTTTCTGGGAGTTAAATAAGAAGTGCCATTAAATATTAATTTGGCAATGGAAAATCATTCATAAGAAGATAATGAAACAAAAAGGAATGAACAGGTGTTTTATTGTAAGAAAAAATATTCTACATACTTTTCTATCCATATATCAAAGAATAAGAAGTATTTATATTATTCAAAAATCTATCACTTTCAACATCTCAGATGTTGATGTGTTAGAGTGCACACATTGGCTAGGTGGTAGAATAGGTTTACAAACAGGTACATGTGAAAATAAAGGTGAAACACAGAGCTCCAACTGAACGGGTCTGGAAAGAGGCTACCAACAGAAAGTGTGATCTCCGAAGAAATCTCTATACAGAGAAATTTTTGTCTGGGCAAGAGTTGGACTTCCCTGCCACAAGATTCATCTGTTTTTAGGATTATGGTTGAGGTTGAGACAAAGAGAAAACTCAGGGCTACATTTGTAAAAAAATGATCTTCCAAAGGAAGATCTGAGGCTGAATGGACAGAACAGTCCTCAGATGAATACAGCGCCTGTGATGGGACTGGTATCCTTCGCCATAAAAGCAAGCCTTAGCTATAAGCTGAGGCCTAGACCACAGTGAAGGGTTAGGGTAATAGGAAAGGAACAAAGCCTACAAATGGAGTTAGAGAGGGGGTGCAAAGGGACTAGAAAAGGAAGGTTTGGTTCCAAAAAACTGTAGTCCCCTGGAAACTTCTTCATCTGGATTGTGGAACTGGGACTTAAGCTAAGGCTCAGCTGAGCACAAGATGTAAGCTTAGGTTAGGTTTAGGGTTAGGAAACGGAGAAAGCCTAGCGTTTCAATTGGAATAGGGAAGCAAGGAGACTGCTAAAGCCAGGTGAAGGTTGCCAGAAGAATTCTCCCTGGAAAACTTGCTCATCTTTGCCATGGCCTGGGGGATGTTGAGCCAAGGCTTAGCTGAAGCTAGGGTTAGGGTTAGGTTTGGAAAGAAAGCAATCCAAGAACAGCAATTGAGTGGAGCTGCAAAGGAACTGCTAAAGCAAGGTGTAGGCTGAAAAAGAATTGTCTCCTGTGGACTTGTTCACCTGGACCATTGCCTGGGGCGCACTAGACAAAGGCTCAGCAGATGCTGTGGTTACTATTAGGAAAGCAACAAACCCTAACACAAACTTTGGCATCAGATGAACCTTCATCCAAGTTCCCCCAGGCTGTGGCCCACATTAACCTGTTCTCTGGGGACAATTCTTTTAGGAGCCCAAACCTTGGTTTGGCAGCCCTTCTGCAGCCCCTGTGTTTCTCTGTGTTTTTTTTTTTTTTTTTTTTTTAACCCTAAGAAACACTAATGATAGGCTGACTTCCCTGGCCATGGTTCCTCCTTAAATCAATATTCCAGAGAGGAAAATTCAAGTTTCAGCTCTTCCTTTTCTTAGAGGGTTTTCCAGACTCCTAACCATAGCCATCCAATACTTTCTCTATGTTTCTCTCTTAATCGTAAATTTATTCATAAAGGTAATCCTAACCATAAACCTAGACCTCCTCCCTACCCAGAAAAGGGAGAAATCTAGCCTACATTTTTTCAACAATCCCTTTCCTGCACCATTCAAGCTGTAGCTCTAGGCTGTTTTTCTCAATCATTAAAGAGCTGTTAAAGGAAACTGAGTGGTAAAAAAAATAATTGTTTCCTTATGAATTTTTCATCTTCACTAGCATTTTTTTTCTTAGGTTCATTTTAGGGTTTGGGTTATGATTATTTTTGACTGAAAGAGAAAGCCCAGAGCTAAAGTGTGATTGCATCTGGACAGCAGCTAACAAAGAAACCCAAGGGCTGACTCTAATATTCTCTTCTGAAGAATACTGAATCCTTGGATAGAGCACTGTCTTTGGCATATATGTCAAACATTTGGGTTAGAGTTTGAGTAGGCTTAGAGACAGAGCCCAGAGATGAATTTATAGTGGGGCTGCAACATATCCTCCCCTGTTAAGAGCTGATGCTACAACTGCAGAATTGCATCATATTTCTGAAAGAATATTTAATGGATGGGTAGGGTTTCCTTTCCTATGGGTCAGCTTAGGTTTAGGGTGTGGGGTTAGGGTTAGATTTATTGAAGAAAGTAAGCCCAAAGCCTCAGGTGCAATGGGGCTTGAAAAAGGCTGCCAAAGTTGCAGAAAGAATTTTATCCTGAGGAATTTTCAGTATGGATAAAGTCTGTCTGGCCTTTTGTGATGCTCATCCCAGGATTAGGATTTGGTGTTAGTATTTTGGCTACTGTTATAAGAAAGATATCCTAGAACAATATTTTGGAGGCATATTTTATAGTTAAGTAGAGACATTAACATTATTTTCTTAGGAATATTGATTCCTTTGTTGAAATATGGTCCCTGTCCTAGGGCTTTGTCCAGGGTTAGGGCTAGGAGAAAGAAATCTCAGTTATGCTTCCTCTTTTCAGGAAACTAAAAATTCCCCTATGAGGAGCTTTCTGTCACGATTGGGCTGGGATGCTTTTTCTGAGGCTCTCCTTCACATTAGGATTTGGGTTGAAAGAAGCAAAACAATTTGCTTGAACACGTTTCCATACATGCATTTTTTTACTAGCCCTAATGCATTTCTGTGCCTGTACAGTAACCACCAGTAAGGATTACTTGTGCTACCCACAAACTTGCAGAGCAAGCAGGCATTAACTTAGGCTAAGTACAAAAGCAGACGTGGAACAGAAAGTTACAAGGTCTTCTACAAAAGAATGGAGCTTTTGCTTTATTTCCCAATTTACAGCAACTAAATGTTTTCCTCTTTTCAGAATTATTCTGGCAATGTAAAAATATACTGCTCTTGGTTTGTATGATACTTTTTTCTTAATCCTCTGTATGCCTGTTCATACACACACATGCACACAAGTCTACTCCAGAATTTTGTGCTGAGATCTCTACCATCTAGAAAGGACTAGAACTGCCACTGGTGGTATCTACCACAATCCCGAATTTCACCCTAATAGTGTTTCTACTAAATCTAGGACAGGAATAATGGTTGACAATGGACCAAGTCTCCAGCTGGACTGAAAACTGTGCCTAAGACTGAAGGTAATAAAGTTACAGCAGCTGAAAGTACAGCCCCACATATTGGCAATTTTGTGAACAGTAAGGGTTGAATGGGTCTAGAAAATGAGAAAAACAAACAATTAAAAAAAATCTGAACTGCATTTGGCTTTTGTCCTCACTACAAGCATGTTACAATAGGCATCAGAAATCATTGAAAGTGTTTTCAGTGACTTCCAAGGAAATATAATATTCTATATAATTCTATGTAATTATTACATAATTATTTCAAACTATAGTTTCTCTCATGCACATCAGCCCAGCATGTGTGTTTATGTGTGCTATATGCTACAGCAAATTATCAAATTAGCAGCTTCAGGACTGTAAATCTAAGACACATAGCACAGCTTATATTTGAGAGAATATAATTTTTTTGTTCCTCTTGGATAATTTTTCATAAACAAACTGAAGATGATTGAGCAGTGTAAACCTGAGTATATCCCTTTAGCAGGTCTTTAGTATAAAACCTCTTCTTTCAGGAAGAGAAAGGCTTATGTCTTTGGCTCTTCTCAGTAACAACCAGAATCAAATTTTCATAACTTGAGGGAGTTCAGATTCTGGTTTTTAGTTTAGTTCATTAACTAAAAACTCACATCCAAATGTCACCAAAGGGTTAGTGCACTCATACTGGAACTTGATTGGGACCTATCTCACCTTCTTGTCTAGGAGCAAGCAAATTAGTGTATGTGAAATAAGGAGCCTCTCTGTAAGGCTCTGACAGAAATAAGGATGTTTATAGGAATAATGGTTATGGGAATAATCTTAACAGTATTTCACTGACAGCTCACATTTAGTTTGCTTCTTTGGACTAGCCTCTTCCCAAGAAGCTGACCCAGTTTATGCCTACCCTGCTTACTGCTTCCTTGAGCGTGACATCCATTTATCAAGTCAGACTTCAGACCACTATTTTGCATTTTGCTGATCAGGCATCAGTAGAAATCCTCTTCTAGCTTGTACATGTCAATTTTTAGAGTTTGAAAGCAAAAAATATATGAGCCTATTTCTTCCCAAGAAATAGCTGTTACCTTTCCCATTTAATCAGTTTTTCTATTATTTAAATATATATAGATGTGTATATGAAATATTTTACATCCTTATATTAAGCACTGAATGTATTCAAGTGACAGTATAGACTGTGCTAACAAAATGAATAATAGAAAATCCAAATATTTCATATGTACTGGGCATGTCGCTAATGTTTACAAAGAAGATATAACAGAACTAGAAAACATAATTCTGCAGCATTCTGCTAGATGATACTGAAGAGTTTTTCTGGTTGTTTTATATAAGTTTTAGACAAGCAACACATCCAGACGTGTAAGTCAGTTCTAGATTGTTAATTGCCCACAGCAGAAGGCTAAAACAAAAATAGGAATATGCTACCTTTTGTTGCTTTTCCTGCTTAGGAATAGCGACGATTCTAGTCTGTAAATCTACAAATACCAGCCACGTGCTAATGACTGAAGCATAAGGGAAAGCCCTGTAAGGGAAAAGCCTAAATAGAGGTTACCAGCTGGGAAAAAAAGCACCTCTGCCTCCTCCAAATCCTTGCCTGTTTGGTAGTAATAAGAAGCCTTTCTCTTCCTGAAAAAAAAAACAGTTTTTAAGGACAAATGTGAATTTTAGCATATTCTATATTTCATATTTTATAGGTATCACAGAGTAACTTTCTGTTCATATAGCTGTAGAGGTAGGTGAGCAGGAATGTTAGCTGGAGATAATCAAAGTTTAACAGATTTTGTTCACATATCAAGCTCATTCCTCTCTCAGTGTCCACTCTGGAACATCAGGCAAGGAAACTTAATAATTTGTTTTATTTTAAGTTACTGTGCACACATGTGTGGCTAGAGGTTTGGACTGGTATCTCTATCCACATAATTTTTTCCTGAGTTTTTTTCTGAGTGCCAGTAGGCCTGCTACTGCTGCTGCATAGCACTGTAAAATCAAACTGTTACAGCAAAACTGCTCTGGGGCTGTGCTCATTGCCCCCGTGGATCCAATTGTCCAAGCATAAGGGAATAAAATTCAAATCCCTACAAATGCTCTAAGGAAGCAATTTAATCACTGAAAGATATCACTGGAGCTAATAGTCCAAAAGAGATATACCTGGGCAGTGGAAGTGGTCATGTCTATACTGTGCCAGGGCACATGTATTTGCCCTACAGCAACAGCCACAGCGGCTGGAATCAGATATGCTGTTTACATTCAAACTCTTATTATGGGCAAAAGTGAACATACCATATAAATGGAGCTAAGAATTTATCATTATTCCAATTAAATATTTTAATATCTCAGGCCTCCTTAAGTGGGACTGGGGTATATTGTGACATTTTCAGCATCCTGAGCCCTTTCCTGGGAGGAGAGTGATGTTTATGGCTGGGGCAGGAGAATCTTCTTCCTCAGTTTTAGGTATGTGTGGGTTTATTTTTAAACACTTTCTTAACAGTCTACTTACTTCTTTTAAGTTCCCAGCTGCAGTTCAATGCATTAGCCTAGGACACTGCTAGGTTTTATAGGATAAAAATACAGAGCAGAAAGAGCAAAAAGGGAGTGCTTTTAAGCAAGACTAGTCTACAGTGACTATCAATCCAGACACGTTTGAAATTAGCAGTTTAGCACAAACATCTAATATTCACTCACATATGCTGCCACCTAGAGTCCAGCATTGTGGCATTAGGTAAACAAGGGTAACAGGCTGTCTTTCAAACAAAATTATTGTATTTGTTGGTTATTTTAAGAAGGGAAGTGGAAGTGTTGATATGTGTCAGGAAAAAGTGAAAGAGAAAACAAGCAAGCAGCTTACAAAATTTTCAATGGACAAACAAATTCAGATTTTACATTTAAAGGTGGAACTGAGTATAGGAAAGAAAGTCAGAGATACTATTCCATACATTTTAAGAATATATGCATTTCAGTTCAATTTCTAGGTCTGCAAAATAATGGTCAGCAGACTAAGAGATGTTCTACCTTAGCAGCCTTGCCTTCATTTTCGACAAAAAAGCCTGCCAGTTTGCAAGAAAGCCTTAAAGAAAGCATATTTAAGCTTCTTTGCACCACTAGAATATTGCCAAAGACAAAATATCCCCATGAGTTAGCATAGCTGGAAATCCAAGGCAGCCTGGAAAATGAGCTATCCTGCTATGCTTTAGAGATTGCAAACAGCAGCAGCACAGTTTCTCAGCTAACCTGAAGAGGCTGGCAGCATTTGCTCCAAGGTGCCTTGCACAGTGCCTGGACTTTCACACTGTGTGTAATTTGTTTAGAAATGAGACATGAACTTGGATCTCAATTGGCACAACAAGATATGGTTTGATTAAGTGTGTCTGGATGCATCTGTAGTGGGATTACAGATTTCAATTAGGAGTAAGCAACAATCATTATAAAATAATACTTTTTCATGCATGTCTTAACAGGCTAATTTGGGGCAAGAAATAGAAATGAAGTGGAAAAGTGTTTTGTCTCTTTCTCCCTTCTATATCTTTCTTACTGTTTCCTCATCTCAAGCACTTTTTTTCCAACCTAAGCTTACAGGCCTTTCCTTTCCTTTCCGTTTGCTGGACTTTTGTCGAAGAAATGGTTTCTAGTTCCACCGAGGTCTGAATGCTGCTGTGACCTCAGTAACAGTCTGATGTGCAATTCTTCTGCCTATTAATGAATGACAGTGACTAGATCTTTGCTATATTTGATTGCTGAGCCAAGAGGATTAAGCCAACATGTTCATAACATCAGTAGGGGTAGTATTTTGGTGGTATTAGCCACTCCTTTACCTGGGCTTGTGTCCATACTGAAAAATAGACAGCAGGCTTGAGAATAAAATTTACATTCACTGAGCCCCACAACATTGGTGCTTTCAATCCTCACAGACAGTGGTAGCTCAAGAAGAGCTAATTCCAAATACCTCCTGCTCAGTGAGTGATTATGCCTCACTTGTACCTATTCTGTCCCAACCATATGTAAAAAAGTATGGATCATATTGCTGAATCATGCTTACTCATGTTCTCTTTTCACCAGGAAATTCTAGAGCTTGGACTTCTTAATGTACAGCTGAGGCTTTACAGTAGGGTAATCTGTCTTCTGGAGAAGGGACTCAAACCTCTGTTGCCTGCACTAGAGAGAGAATACACACCCTGTTACAGAAGGCACGTGCCAAAGTACGACTTGCAACTGTGCAGCTAAATTTGTTTTACACCAGAAAAGAGATGGCCATACTCAAAATGCTTACTGAAAACACTCCCGGGCCTGTGCTTTTCTCCAAATCGTGCCCAAGAAGTCTGAAAAGATGTTATCTAACATGGGCCAAAATCATGCCAGAAAGCATGTTAACAATGCTAGATGTTGCCTGGATTTGTGCCCTGCTCCTATGTAGTTGTGCCCTCAAAGAGCACTAACTTAAGACAGTGGTGAAAGTAGAAGTACAACTTTTCCTGACTAGGATGCTGGTCCTTTGGGTAAGAAATACTCTTTGTTAATTGTGCTTTAAGTGTCCTGATTCTTTCTAAGGAAAAATAGGAATCATGGATGGAAGCAGTAAGGACAGGGCAAAGTGGATTATTCTGCACGTTTCCTTCTAGGGGCTTTATAAACAACCGTTACTGTAATAACCTCTTGTGACAAGGCAAAAGAGTAAGTTGCTAGCATATGTTTAAAAGCCATGCTGTCAGGAAACCCATTCAGTCCTATCTAATATCCTCCAGGGGGTTGCTAGGAATGAGACAAGGAGAGTAGGTATATATGTTAATAAACTGTCAACATCTTTCCTAACGCATTCCTTATGGGAACTATGTGAAGATGGGATGTCACAGATAGCAGTTGTTCCTTTACCCTTCTTCATCCCATCTAATAGCTTAAAACAGTAACCTCCATAAAACTACTAAATATACTAGATCATTAAGCCTCATATAAAAACTTACACTCCTGACAAAACCTATATTGCCACTACTTATTTCAGGCTGTACCACCTCACTTTGAGAGGTGCAAAACCCTGAGGTGGAACAAACAGGTCTGCTCAGTTATGTCACATACCTGAACAACTCTTCTCCTTATCATCTGATGGTGAGCAGCACTGTAGCACACACTGCAGCACAAACTTTGCTTCCTCATGAAGTGTGTAAATGCACACAAGGAACTTTACAGAACACGGCAAAGTCCTCCTTTAGCAGACTTTTCATTTTAAATAATAGCTACCCAAGAAAATGGAGAAGAGACAAAGTTTGACAGTGCAATGATTAATGCACATATCTGGGTAGGGTTATCTTTTTTCCTCATTGCAGTGGTTGGGGTGGTTGATGGTTGTCTGCTATACAGACATCTGGCCTGGTCATAGCAGAATCAGTGAATGGATTGCACATGCTCAGAATCTATTCCAACCTAAAGAACCAGTTTGCATCAGCCTGCACTGTATTGAAAAACTTAGTTTGTGTACACTGTCAATACACTGGCTCAGTCAATTTGGAAATGACTCACAGGCAATGCACTAAAGTTATATTTTTGCCAAAGGGGGCAATGGATCTACAATTCTGTTGAATTCTACTATAATATTCAGGCCAGTTTTCTTTTCTGCGAGGAAAGTATACAGTCTTCCAGACCAGTGGAATTTAAAAGGAAATATGGCAAATTCTGCCCATTCATTCCATTCTTATATTTCTATTCACTAGTTACAGTATGTTCATCACTAATTTATTTGTATCCTGCAGAGTCAAAGGAATAAGGGAAAATCTGGTGCATCCTTGCACCAGCGTTCTGAATAGCTATTACTAGCACATAGAATTAAGCAGACTATTAAGATCAAACTCTTTTTCTACAAGAATAGCATCAAAATATGTGATAACTCTGGGCTGATCACCTAGTCACTTGCTAATCCCTTATTTGATGGAGTCTCAGCCTGAGTATGCCTTTCACTCTTTGAAATATACAGAAAAATATTGGAAATAAGTTGGAGTTTAGAGCTCAGATAGAGATACAAAAAGCCAAGGGAGCAAAGAGAACAAGAGAGAATGAGAATACAAGTGTGGCATTTCCAAAGTCTTCTAGTAGATTCATGTGGAATTATCTTTAACTGTAGTATGAAGGAATTGACTGTATCCAAAAGACATGTCTGATTATTTCAGTAAATGAAAAGGAGAGATGACAAAGGGCTGAAGGGTTGAGGTGACAAGAGTGGGGCAAGGTGAACTTAGTCTGAAAACCAGCCCACAAAGGAAAGATATTTTAAAAGACACAGTGTGTACTTCTGAAAAGCATCTATATCCCATCTTCCAGAATCACAAAGCACATAAAGTCAGTGGTATTCTAGCCATGATTGTCAGGGGACATAAGCAAAAAAAATGTTATATAAATCTTTGGGTTATTAGACCAGATGGTATCATTGAAGAAAAGGTATCACTGCTGGTTATTTCCCTTATGTCTGAAACTGAGATGTGACCTACAGATCCTCCATTCTACCCAGCCTCCTAACCCTCACTCTATTACTCTCTGCTTCCCATTGACTATTCATGGAAACCTTCCAGGAGAAGGATGTCAAAGACCCAAAGACTGGATGCAAGCTTGAGTGTTTCAAATGTAATGTGGCCAGTAAGTTCAGAGGAATTCCAGCAACCAGCAGATTGACAAGGAATATCTTAAATGGCCTGTGTGATTCTTCCACTCAGTTCATGTTTGACTCAGCACTGACACACAATCAGGGAGATATGAGAGGCAGCAGAGCCAATGAGACAGTTTTGACAAAGACAGCTCTTAGCCTCCCCTTCCTCTTTTTCCACATGCCAACCATCCAAACTGACAGTTCCAACCTAGCGTTTTCCTAAGACTTCAATTTATGTTGTAATAGTTTATAACAGATGTTCCGTGCTCAATGCTTTTCTTCACTGAGTTAAAACTAAGAGACAAGGAAGTATGAATACAATAGGATTCATGCAGTGATGGGATTAATGTGTAATATCCAAAAGATAGCTGCCTGGGAGAATTAAACATCAGCTGTCAAGAGCAGCCGTAGGTTTTTATCACAATACGTAGAAAAGCTTTTTTTAATGTTTTAATTTGGAGTATGTTCAAATTTAAGAAGTAATACTTTTTAGTTTAGAGAAAACAGAATGAGTTTAGAAGGTCACACTGTAAAAGAAATATTCATTTTGCTTCCTCTTACTTGATCAGAGAATATTGAATCTGCATTCCCAATAACCCTTGTCTGCTACTACTGAGCAATTCCAGTACTGCTGTATTCCATGTGACAGTGCAAAGAAATGAAGTTCTTCAGAAACTCAGATGGCCCACACTGACTTCAGTGCACATTTCCTAGTGCTGTTCTAGATAACAGTGTTGACCTACAATTCCCTGTGGTTAAAACCAGTTGCTGTTTTTGTGTCTTACTCCATCAGTTGAAATCATCTAAAGAAGCAACCATTTAGGTGCATTGCCTGGAACCATGGCTGGGGTTTTTCAGCAATCAGCCTCTGGAATTTACCCTTGATTCCACGAAGCTGAAAGAAGTTTGATTTTCAGTTAATAGGGTGAGGCAGAGAGCATTTTTTATGGGATTGGAAGGCAATTTCAGAGGGACTGCAGACAGAGAAAACACTGCTGGGTTTTCTTGGGAAAGATAATTAACACATACATATGAGTGAGGACATTTCAGGCACATACATTCCCTCTGCACCTTCACCTCAAGGAAAGGGCTCAGCAGCTATATGGCTAGCAGAGCAGAGGCAAATCTTAGTGCGGGTTTATAGAGCCATTAGCTCCCCAGCAAGTCTACATCCATAAGATTGTGCTTAATGTGTCCATGCATGGGTATATTTAAACTATGTTCAAAAGGGCACAAAGTTAATAGCTATTTTCTAATCTTGCACTTAATAAAGCCTCTGAATTGCTCTTTGCCTTGCATGCTAGCTACTTCCAATGGTTAAAAGAATTTAGCACACTTATTTTTCATAAGCATATTCTTCATATTCATCTTTGTTTTGATTCTTTATTCAGAAGAGGAATTGGAGTACAGCAGAGCATTGTTAGCACCCTTTGGGCCTGCTTTAAGGGAAATTGAGATATCAGTTTAATATTCCTGATAAGCACTCTATCAAGAACCGAAATAAATAGAAAATGACCAACTTTCTACTCCAAGCCAATTGTGCCTGTTCAACACTCACATTTTTATGGTTACTGACAAAGCTGTGCTAACAGGAAACACACAACACCTACATGAGGAATATCTCTTATGGATCTTGGGTAACTTGAGACTGTATGATCCAAATCATTTCTCTCCCAGTGGGAACCATGGACAAAATACACTGCTGCTGGACTTAGGGATTCTGGCTTCTGAGGCACAGAAACTTGATTTACTCTATGACACATTTTACAAGATTTAAGAAAATTCCTATCTGTTCTCTGGGGATGCAAATCATTCCATCGTATTAAGGTATGATTTTGCCCAATGTCTTTGGTCTCAGATTTCACTTTCTATTCCTCTTATAAAATATCAGTCTCCTGCACTGGCAGTCTTACTATCCACGCCTTACATGATTCTACTAAAGTAGCTAACTGGTCTTGTAAAACATAAAATATGTATGTGTGTGTGTATATATATATATACAAATATATATATACATATAAAAGGAATATTCCCTACCTCAGGGATCTTTCATTCTAAATAAATAGGCAATGCAATTTAGATTCACAGAATGTAAAAATCCAAGCATTTGGCTTCAATTTAGAGAGATTACTTCATCCACAAAAGTGAATGTGCTTAAGTGGTAACTCCTTTGATTACAGAATTAACTGCACACACAACTCATAAATTTAAATAGCATCATTTTTCTCTACTTTTAAACAGTTTTCCCTCTTGTGATATAATATGTATAAAATTGTATATATATATAATATATATATGAGTTTATTAACAATTTGGGGATGAAAAGTCGCAATATAAGTGTTAAACTGTAGTTACTCAAAATCTTTGGCATTTAAACTAACACTTTCTTCCGTGCAAAATCCAAGGGTAAAATAGTGGAATTTAATGTGTATTCCTCCTATCACTTGGATGGGTATAAATCATGCCTTTGATTCCTGTGTATTTTGCTTTCTAGTCTAGTAAATGACTATTGCCTCAGCTACTTGCAAACTGCACTCTTGTCATGTAACCTATAGATCTCATAGCCCATTTCAGAATAATCAGAGTTTTATTAAAGCATATTGAACCCACTGGCACACATATTTTGCTTCATTAGATATTTCATACCTCATGCTATGAGGGTTTTTTATTATATGGAACTAAATTGCTAGTCATCTTAATAAATATCCAGGTCCCTGAATTCATTAAATAATCTTTGTTACATGGAAGAGAAAAAAGGTTTGAAGAACTGACAGTTGGTTTCGGAAATTTCAGACAAGCAGCACACAAAGAATGGTGCACACAAATCTTGGTTTGCTGGATACATATGAACTGAAATATCAGATTTTGTCTCTACAAGTAGGCTTCTGAGAAATCCACTTCACTTTTTTCTCCATTTTTAAAATTCTTTTCCCTAAGACTCCTACTCAGGATAATTTTTCACCCGCATATATTTCCTTTCCCTACAGTAAAAGCGGCTACCAAAATTACAGGTATAGGAATAAATCTTAGGAATTTTCAACAGACTTTTCCCTGTTACTAGAGGGTGAAGTGACTTCATTCCCATACAGTGGGAATGAAGACCTGGCTCCTTGGTTCCCTGTCTTCACCTAATATGTCCCAGATTTGACTTATGTAAGAGAAAAACACAGCCACCAAGTTAAAACTCACAGTTCTGGGGGCTAAGCTCAGATTTTGCTGAACATTAGATTCATTGCTGCCCACTTCGTTGTCAAGGATGCTAACTGCCAAGTCCTTCTTTGCAGCTCCTGTTACCAGGGCTCCAGGTCACAGCAATTCTGCAGTAGTAAGCAGTAATTAGCAAATAGAAGGCAGGTACATGCACTTTTGCATGAGACTTCCCCCTTGGCGGTCCCCCTGGATGCATCCTGACCACAGTTCACTTAGCTCTTGAACATCACTACCACCACATACTCCATGCTGCCTTCACACTATTCTTGAGTAAAATAATAAGGAATTTCAAAAGGACAGAGATGTTGTTTACACATTAAACAGACACTTCCTATTTTCACCTGACGTGATACAGTCTCGGTGAATGCCAAATAATACTCAAACACAATAAAAGATCTTTTTTCTTTTTTTTCCAGAAGATATTTAACTTGTTCTAAGTAGTTTGGTTATGGATTCTTATGGCTGAGTAATGGACAAACTTGAATCATTTCCTGTGATACTTTGGAGAAAATACCGGAAGACAAAATCTTCTTTTAGAAGAAGATCTACCATCTGGAAGCTAAATCTGAACATTCAGTGTCAATGCAGCTTTGATGAAAAGCCTTAGATCTTGTTAGCACATCTCAGTTGCACACATTCCAATTACAAAAGGGATGATTAATATCATCAAATTCAGTCACCTGAAAGTTAGTTGACTACTTCAAAATGAGTAACCTTAAGCTCTCCATATATCAAGGGAATGAATGAGGCATCTCCAGAGGGTAATTCATCTCACCCTAAAACTGGTGTTTTAGACAAGATGAATCTCTTTCTGCAGACACTTGATTCATTTCACTGACTACAAAGTTCAGAGTTTGAACTTAGACAACTTCCAAGATTCTAAATAAAGTAGGATAAAGTCTAAACAAAATAACTGTTATATCAGACTTCTACACAGGCATTTTCTTTGGGAATGTATGGAAAAGTAGGTTCCTTAGTGACAGATAGTTCCTGGGTGTAAATCTTTCAGAATGCAGCCCGGTTAGTATACAGCCAGTAGTTACTGATCCCTGAAGACATTATATAATGCAAAACAGTACATATTAGCCTTCAGGAAACAAATCCAATTTTGCAGAACTCTGCTCATGGACTTTTCAAATATCCTGTGTCAGACACTGCAAAATGACCAAACAGAAATTTGCAGGAGAGGAACTGTTGATAAGATTGCAATAGTTAGAGGAACTAAACAAAGTATAAACTCAAAATTTTAAGTGCCCAATTTATTTGTGCTTTTTCTATTTAAAATGTATTACTCTTTTTTTTTTTTTTTTTTTATCACCATAGCAATGCTTGGAATTTTGCAACTACAAGGTTAAACATGGTAACTTCTCCAGTTTCCTTATGCAGCAAATACTGAGACTACTGACTCTGTAAGTGTGCCATGAGAGAAGGAAAACATATAAACAAAATAAAGAACATAGAGGTCTTATGGAAATAGTTTGAGAGTTGGCTCAAGTACACTTCAGACTTGAGTTTAACTTGCCATGTTAAATTAATTGATGTTATGCTTCATGCCCAAGGCTGAATCCTCCTTTTTTCTGTCACTGCACAGTGACAGGAATTGGAAATTTGATTTATGATCACAACACTTTTTGGCCATCTTAGGCAGCGTTTGGGCCATGTTAGGCAGTGTTTGTCTTTCTTTCCCAGGGTATAAAATGGAGATAGTGGCTAGGATTCAGTTGGAGATTAAGACAGCTGCAGGGTAACTCATTTGCCCAAGCACAGACATTTACCATATATAAGATGCTTTAGGCTGTTTAAAACATGTGCATGGAGTTGGTAAAGACGACACAGTGCTTGTGGAAGATGCACAGTTTTCTAGAGCAGCACGTGGAGACCTGAGGAAATATCCTACAGAGCCTAAATGACACGAGGGGTGCAATTGAATCCTTCCAATAGGTAGGTGTCTACAGGCATGCTGCTTGTTTAAGCTTTCATTTTAACACATACAAGTCTAATCAGTGTTATCAAAGGAGCCTAGCAAACAACAGCTCACTGAGTAGCTAGAGCTTTATTTGGCTACCCATGTGTAAATACCTAGTATTATTTGAGATGCTGAGAGTTTTCAAGAAACATGGCTGACAAACTTGACATGAGGAAGACCCGTGCCCTTCTGAAGTGGTGGCTGGTGGCTCTTTAGCAGCTCAGGTAACACCCATCGTGGCTGATCGGCTATATGTGATCTGTGAAACCACTTTGGTCTCCACTAGTTATATTGACTATAGTCTCAATTTAGTTTCCTAAGTATTTCATGCCATTTAAGATGCCTACAGGTATTTCACATGACTTCCACATGTCAGTCTGATCATGTTAAGGCCTCCCTTAGGCCTTTTGTCATACCTACTGGACCATGCAAACATTCTGGATACTTTATAGCATCTCAGATGGCTATCGGTTCCCCTAGAAACAGCTTAGACATCTGCTATGCCTGTAGCTCCCTACATATTGATTGCAAATTTAGGTATATTAATTTCAGACCAAATCCCATGCAAGGTTCCTTACCTAATACTTAAAATTAAGGATTTCAAAGGCTGTTATGAAGAAAAAATAAGTGATTTTCAGTTGGAGGCCATTTTCTAAGAACACTATATTGTTATAGAAAGAGGAGGAAAATTTGGACTTCAGTTATGAGATACAATGTAATACACAGAGCTACACTTGCACACCTGTGTGTCTTTTGGGTCCTTCTCAGATAATAGTGCAGCCTTTCATTTCTAAAAAGCAAATAATATTGTTTTATCACTTTGCATCATCAAAACTATTAGGTACCCTTTTTCCAAACTGAGTCTCCATGTTGCTGTGCATTTTGTTAACTATATATAGTTAACAAAAGCATAAATCTCTGCCCAAGGAGCTTGCAATCTAATTATAAGACAAGACATAGCAGATAGATTGAATGGCAAACAAAGAAAACACACTGAAACCACAGCATCAAGTGCTCTTACCATACCAGCAGTCTAACTACTAAGTTACTCTAAGAAAACATAATCTGAGAAGGCTATTAGTTCCTAAATGCATTTGAAAGCTTTTTCCTTAAAGGAAATTTTAAAAGCCTACCTCAGAAACAAAGACATGGAGTTAAACAGATTAACTAATTTTAAACCCTGGGCTGGCACCAGAAAACACACATCTCTTGATATGATTCCTTACTCCAGAATAGCAGAATAGGGACATGAATTCATGAATTCTAAGACTTTTTTTTTTCTTTTAGCTTTTAATCCTCCTATCACCCTCCAGCAGTAGTTTCCCCTGTGCTCTTTCATTAGTCTGATACTATATTAAACCAAATGATTGCCATAACAAAAGAGTGAATTATGTAATATCCACCATACTGTGAGGATATGACATGCAGAGAAAACAGAAGAGGAAAATCTTTTTGATTTTCAAAGATTTAAAATTTACAACAAGATAATAGATATAATACCACATAGAAGGCCAAAATCTAAGGGATATTCTTCCTACCTAAATATGTGATTCAATAGCTTGATTAGTTAGCACTTCAGCACTTGAGAAATGTTTTTTCCCAAATTGATATTTGCAGATGCAAATTTAGGAGAAGAAGGTTTGAATGTCTTTTTATTTTCTTTTCTGCTGTGTTTGTTTCTAACAGAAGGACATATTTACTTCTCAGTATGCACTGGCATTTCATACAGATCCATCTGAAAAACAGTGAAGTTTTTTTTTTATTCTAGCACATCTGTGCTATCTGCAGTGCATGCAACATGAAGGCACTCTTTAACAAAATGGAGCGGATTAAAATGTTGAGCTAAAATAGAATGCAGTTTTTCTGCTTCAGCATTCCTGCAATTTCAGAGAATTGGTGCAGAACTGAAATGAAACAGACAAACAAAAAAATTCACGTTAACCCTTTCAAATGCTGCCTCCACAAACACTTTTCTTTGTGTCCGTTTAACTAGTGACCTAGAAAGATGTTAAGATTAACTTTTAAAAAGACACTGTTCAGTTCATAAAATAAAAGTAATCCTACATTTTGGGTTATTTAGATTACAAACATAAAGGAAATTTTGTTAACAGCCGTCGCGAATGGCTTAGCAAACTGCATGTAAGAATACAGTCAGAGGCATTTGGGCTACTGCAGCTTGGCAAGTTACCATGCATTAGCTGAAATGTGATGATTAACCATCACAAGCTTTTAGCCTGTCCTATTTGTATCATAAAATGTAATTGTTCAAACTGTGAGTTTACTTTATTTCACAGATGGACAGGGTCAGAGGACACCTATCCATAGATATTACCACGTTTTTTGACTGTGTCTCCATTCACAGAATCTGACTAAATAAAAAATGAAACCACGTAACATATTAATGTCTTTAGATTGATTTACTAGAGAATTCAGACTGGTAATACTTTTCAAATAATCCTATTAGATTGTATCTTGAAATGTGCTGATAATCCTCAAATCAGGTTTACAAAATAATTAGATCTCTGAATCATATGAACTTTGAATCAGATCATTTTTCCTCCAAAAACATCTAACCACATACAAGACTGAGAAAGATCTCCTATGGTGATTCAGACCCTGGATATTTTAGACAGCTGAATCTCATAATTCACTATTAGAAAATCTCAATATAAAACCAGTTCAGCTGTTTGCCACATAACTCCCATTCTGAAGTAGTTCCAGAACTTCATTGTTCTGGTTTTAGAAAAAAAAAAATTCTCTAGCTTCAGACTAAATATATTCATACCTAGTTTATATGAATTCATTTTAGGGCCAAATTTGTCTATAATTACAGCTTTTCCCTATATATTAGTTGTTTACATATAAGGATCAACTATATTTCAGTCTTTAAAAAAAAAGATGGATGCTTTTTATAAAACAGACTCTCTATTCCCCATTCTTCATAAATCATCCCTATAGCTCTTATCAGTTTTTTTCTTTTTAACTTGGACACTTAGAATTGTACCCAATTCTGATAAAGTCTAACCAGTGTCTTTTACAGAAGTACTAACACTACCCTGTGTGTATATCAGAAATAGTTTACCCTTATATCATATTCGTCTTTTTCACTAATATTACACATTTCTAGGTCATACTTACTCTGTGATTGACTAACAAACTCTTTCTTGAATAGACAGTGGTAAAATAATTCAATTAAAGCACAAAGATGACATAAACACAAGTGCTCATGAATTAATTCAGGCTGGAAATCAAGTATTTCTAATCATCTAGATGATAGACTGACTCCAGCGCAGTTTTTCAGATGTAAGAGAGCACAAGGGAACAAGCCAATTATTATTCATGTTTTGCAATGAGAAATGTGTGACAGGGTCACCTGTGATAGGAGACAAGTAGAACTTACGATCCAGAAGTCCCTGTTCTGGTTCAGAGCTGCAAGCAGCCCAAGGAGGATGGGAGAGAAAGAGAGAAACAGAAGTCTGCTCCCTGGTAAGGTGGTGGAAATCACATGGGGTCCAGAGGGGCAACTGAGATGGGAGGAGGCGAGAGGCCTACCAGCCTTCTGGATAAGTCTTGGCTCTTTCTTTCCTATTAAAATTCTTCTCTTTATGAAATACTGAATGCTGCATACTTAGGTTTTATCTTTTGCAAATCACAACACACACACACGCACGCACACATACACACACAAACACAGAGATGATCTTATATGATAAACATTGGATTTATAGTTGGGTGCCTAATTCCCTAACACTGGGTAGCAATGATCCATTTCATCCATTCTTCCATTTTAAGGTGACGAGTCTCTGGCATCTTTAATGCTTAAACTTCCACTATGCCTTGAGCTAACACCTCTCCTAATAATTCAGTGCATGTCAAGACTATGCGAAACCTCAGTTCGCTACTGCTCTAAGACAGGGTCAATGACATTTCAACTGCAACATAAACTTAATACAGAAGAAACAATATGAAAAACTGTATGAAAATATATTACTGTGGGAGAAGTATTCTAGGGATAAAAATATCTCTAGCTTTCTTAGTATTTGCATATTTGTTAATATAATTGTATTTTGAAATTATATCAGAAATAAATACACAACTTCATTCTATCTTTAAGTGCTTTCATTTTACTTCTCTGGGTTCAAATGCTGCTCAAGTCTTTGTTCAGCTTTGGATATTCAGAATTTTGTTAACAATCAATTAAAATTTTGTTTTTTACCTTCAGTAGTATAAATGTGTGTTTATGCAATAGCATGTATTTTACAGTTTGCAATATTTTACAAGTGCTTCTGGTTTATTATGAATAAAAATTATACTACTTCAATGATGTGTTTCATGACAGTTCAGTATATCAGAGTAAGATGTATTTGATGTTTGCAGCATCTGATTATAATGACATGTTATGCCATAAATAATAGACTGGTCTTCTATTTAGCATTAGTCAAGATATTCAGTTGAATGGCAAAATATGGGTGGTTAAGGCAGCTTTCGTTTTTTCAATTTCTTCTGGAAACACAGCAATACATTTGATTTTAAACGGGGCATGTGCCAAAAACCTGCATAAATATGTTTCTCTTCTCCTAAACAGTCTGTATTGTGTTCAAAGAACAGATGAAACAAATGATTATTGTAAATTCTGTATATTATGTTAAACCATTCCTCAAAAAAGACCAGAGAAAATTTGCTTGTTTATATTCTTCTGTACATTTAGTCTTCTAATTCAAGTAGAGAGAATAACCTTGTCAAACAAGGATATAAATTGAGTTAGTATTCTGAAGCAGTGAAGAATTCACTAGCTCTGTTACATACAGCAACAAACATAGATGAGTTACTTAAAAGAATAAAAATGATATCTATGCAAATATAATTTGCTGAATACATCTGAATCATATGCAAAGAACATATGAACAATGCAGCTGCTCATACATTTAATATTCATTTTTACTTGTAAAATTAGCCACATGACTGTACTGTTTCATGTGCTGTATATTTATTAGTATTTTACTCAGGGAAGGCTTTGTTATTGATATGAACATTTACTGCAAAGAAAGAACCAGATAAATAACAAATATTTAGTAAAATTCTAATTTATGCTTCAATTCATCAACTTCACATACTATTTATAGACCGAGTATGTTTTTACGTCCCACGTCCTGTTGGTAAGTATTTACTCATTTCTACTTGCATCATTTCTACTTCCTTATCATTACAAACAAATGGTTACACTGTTATTTCCTGACTCTGCAGATAACTTAACAAAATGTCCCATATCAAAAACATACAGTTTGCACATGGTCCAGTCTAGCAAATAATCGTGTCTTTACGCGTTATTTCCTTGTTAATATCAGATCAATTTCTATTCCCAAGTGACCGCTACTCTTTCTGGGTAAAATAAAAATATACTGTGCATATCATAATACCTCTAATTCATTTTTTGTCCTAAAAGGATGTCTAATAAACCATGCCTCTTAGAAATGTTACTCTTCACCACTTTGTATTACTCATGCTTTTTATGTATTTTCCATATATTGCTAGAAGTCCTTTATATGCTCAGAAAAATACCCTATACTATTATCAGCATAGTTTGTTTACACACACAGCACTTATCATATTCTTTACACATTAATTTGACATTATAGCATTGTCCTCTTGTCTTGTGGACTGTCCTCCACCAATAGATTCATTTCCTAATCAATCTTAAGATGAACAATGGCTACACAAAGGGACACAGAACTCATTTAACATATATTCCCCAGCTATTCAAATTTCAATGACATTAATAACACTTTTTTCTGTGGCAGGTTCAACCTGTGAGGCGTGACTACATCTTTATATTCTCTTCTTATCTGAATAATTACTGGTAATTTCAGAAAAGAATGGCAGGGCAGACTGGTGGGTCTGCAACTGAGTTTGTATGATTTACTTATCATGTGTAGGACAGGAATTGTTATCAACACTGTCTTCAGAGTACACATTCTGCAAAGCACAGTAAATACATTCTTGGACTTTCCAGCAAGATTCAAAATCTTGCTTCTTCAATATTTGATGAATCTGATCTGCAGTAAAGAAGGATGCACCAGGTGGCATTCTTGCTAGACTAACTACCTCAAGCAGGCATTAAATCAATGGCTTATTTCAATTAAGTTATTAATTAAACCCTATTCCAGGATAATGCTATAAAGCAACAAACAAATACCATTAAACATCCACTAGAATATGTCTGAACACAGGAAAATAGAAGAACACAGATTTCTTAGGAAGAACAGAGATTTCTTAGAGCTCCGCTTCCTTCCAGAAAGGCTACCAGGGTTGTGATAGGTGAATTCTCAAAAATTATATTTATATTACACTCTTACTTGGCCTTATGAGCCAATCTGCCAGAGTGTGGAAACACAGGTGCCCTTGAAGCACCTGTGAAACTCTGAAGCAGAAGTAGGTGTTTCTGTACCAAGAAACCAAGTGTGTGTACCTGAGTGTCGTATTTCACTGTCCCTGTCACTTGCTCTAAATGTTGTAATGACCATACATTCTTATCTTTTAGCTAAAACACAGTATCTTCATCTGACTGGGACAGGGGACAACTAGTTATAACTTTCTGCAATATATAGCAACCAACAGTGACTCCATTCAGTTCTTCAAGTTTTGGTCTTTTAGTGGCTAATCCATTGCATCCACAAGTAGGAGTAACTCCAGAATTGCCAACCTGCTCCTTTAATTCTTGCGCTTTCAATGCACTGGGAGAAATTCCAAGTCCCCTGAGAATTCAGAATAGTGTATGAATGTATCTGGGTATACAATATGAACTTTTACAATGCACTTCATGCCATGCATACAGCATTGATTCACTTTGACAGGATTAATATCATCAGTATTTTCTTTCATTGTCCCTAATTAAGACAGGAGAAATGATATCCTCAGATTGTATCAATGCAATATTGTGCATGGCCTTCATAAGACATTATAGCATTTGTTTTGCATCAGCGAAATGTGACCATCAATCTGTACTATCATCTTTATGTAAAGATTTATTTAATCATTTGCTACATTAAAGCAATATAAATCTTCACATCTAGTTTATATATATGAAATGATGAGACAAGAACATTTCTTTAACCATCATGGCTCTAGAATCAGCCAAATTGAAAGCCTTCTAGTAAAATAAACCCTATGAATTTTACTTTTAAGGAATATAGCTATTGTAAAAAACCCTTATCTCAAACAGCTGCTGATAATGTTAAAGATTAGATCACTGCAAGATATGTGCATATACAGTAAAAATTAATGTTATTGTATTTTTAACAAGATTAAACTTAATTTATAAACTGTCTAAATAAAACCTTGATTTCTACAGCAAAAAAAATATCTGAGTTGTTACCTGAGTAACAAATAGGTATAGAAAATCTTCAGGGACATGTTATGCACATGTGCACAAATCCACAAAGAGAAGGTGTTTATAGTCTCTTTGATTGCAGACTCAAACATACAGTTTTGAAGTACCAAAACACTTATAACTGTTTTGTGTTTATTCATCTCCCCTCCTTTGCACGCTGGAAAAACGCAAGAACTCTAAACTTGACTAGCAAACAAAAAACAGATTTATGTACAGATTACTACTTCCAGAGATTTTGCAGTTGTGGCTTGAATTCAACTCACATATACACAACTGAAGATCCAAATCATTGCATTTAACTTTAGGATCTTAACTATGATGCTTAATTTGGCAAACCCAGAGAGAGATTCTGATTTTAGCCAGGATTCTCCATAGACTGTAGACCTTGCTGGCAAGTAAAGTACTTCAGATGTGTGTAAGCAGTTAGGTAGGAATAGTTGTGTAGTTAGTAGTTAGGTAGGAGGCATCCAGTTCCAAGTTCCCATTTCTTTTTCCAGATGCTCCTTATGACAGTCTATGTTTCTATGTAATTGTCATAAAAGTCCCCCCAACAATTACCACTTTTTTCCTACTCTCCCAATATAGGTAACAGTAGTTAACTCCACCTAAATATGGATGTCTAAATCAAGGATCTGGTCCTAAAGAAATTTCCTTGCTGATTTATTTTGCAATGGAGAAAAGCAGGCATTGTGAGAGAGTAATTAATCTAACTTGTATTAAATGCATATTTTAATAAAGAGCTGAATGACCCTGTGAGGTGCCTGTCTCACTATCTATGAAGGCCTCGTAGCCTACCTAGACTTCAACTGCTAAGTCTGATGCCTATGCTGAATGAAACCTGCCCCCAGTTTCTCACCAAAATGAGCCACAGAACTGAAACCCATGCTTATCCTGCTATAAACAGGATTCACTGCCTCAGCACCGCGCACCATGTTCCCCTTGCAGGGAAGCTCACAGTCTCCTATTCCTGTTTCACGCCAAAAACTCCCGTGTTCGGTATCCTCGGCCATTACCACAGACAAGCCAGTCTTGGATAACAGCGGAAAAGGCCGTTAACACGGTGGCACGACCAAAATCTACACCCTGTGCTCGAGGAGCAGAAATTTCTGACTTTGAAAAGGCCGTGATCTGAGGGGCCTGAACTCACGACGCCCTCAGCGTTTGGATTAGCAGGGACGGGACCTCCCCATAACACTGCCGCCACCTCCCGCGGCCGCCCCAACCGCGGCCCCGCGCCTGCGGGGGCCCGGCCGGGCGTTGCCTAGCGACAGGCCCCGCCGAGCCCCGCCCACGGGGGGGGCGTGGCCTCGGTGAGCGAGCCACGGCTCCTGGCCTGCAGGCGGCGCTGTGGGGAGGCGGCGGCGGCGGCAGCGGCGGCGGAGGCGGCGAGGAGGTTTGTCCCCGCTCGCCGCCCGTCGCTGGCCCGGCGGGGTTGACGTGTAGCGCGCGTGCGCGCGGCGGCGATGGCGGCCGCCTGGGAGGAGATCCGGCGCCTGGCGGCCGATTTCCAGCGGGCGCAGTTTGCCGAGGTGGCCCAGAGGTGAGCGGGGCGGCGCCGCGCCGCGCCGCGCCGCGCCGCGCCGCGCACCCCCGCCGCGGGCTGCCGGCAGCCTCCCCTCCCCGCGCCGCGCCCGCCGCCCGGCACAGCCCCCCGCGGCGCGGGGCCCGGCCGGGGCTGCGGCTGCTTCTCAGCCTGGTAGTGCCCCCTCCCCGTCCACGGAAGGGCGGTTGAGGCCCCACAAGAGTTTGAGGGTCCACAAGAGTACGTGTATTTGCCGTTAAATTCAGTAGTGCCCAAGCTGCCAAGTGTTTTCGAGGCTTTTCTGCTCTGTTTCTTTATTCGGGGTGCTGAGCGGTGGAGGTTGGTGTCTAGACTGCCTGTTTATTAAACTTAAATAAGAAAGCATAGTAGCAGCAGAGGCTACAAATATGTGAGCACAGCCGTTCTCAGGTGGACAGGGGGGTGAAGTCGTGCTGCAGGATGGGCTGACAGCTGTTCAGGAAAAGAGTAGAAATTGTTTTAGAGGATGACTCACATCAGCGGTGGTATATGGATCATGTTTTTTGGAATGAGAAAAGTAGGATCTTGAAATTAGTTTTTTTTGTCGTTAAAAGCAATTTGCACACAATGGCAAGTAAACTTCATTGAATTTCCTGTGTTTAGTGTTCTTTAAAGCATCAATTTTAAGATGAAGTTAGCAAGTCCTTATATACTGTAACGGATTATTCTTTATATTACTAATAGACTATCAGAACGGAACTGTATAGAGATTGTCACTAAATTGATTGCTGAAAAGCAGTTGGAAGTAGTGCACACGCTTGATGGAAAAGAGTATGTCACTCCAGCACAAATTAGTAGGGAGATCCGGGATGAGCTTCATGTTTGTGGTGGTAAGTATGGCGTTTGCTTTCTTTTAGATTCAGAAATCAATTCCAAAGGCTACAGAAAGAATTTGAAAGTTATACTCAAGAACCTTAATGTTCCAAAAAGTGTCCGTACTCCTTTATCTGTCTACTATAAATTTATTTTAACTTTATATTTATATTTGATTTTTAGGTAAACATATCAGGATATGTTATCTGACTCATTTTCACCCGTATAGAGTTTCTGACATAGAGATGGCAGAAGAAACTTTTGAAGGCAATTTGATGTTTAAGTGTTTTTGAAAATCTGGGCCCAGATGTTCAGCCTTGACTCAGAATTTCAAAATTGTTCTCCTTTCATTAGTAGTAGTAATAATTTTTAAAATTGCCATTGATGGATTCTGACATCTTCTATCGTACCACAGAGCTGACTGCTTTGTCAGCTACAACTTAAATATATAACAAAGCAAATATGCTTTAAATTACCATGTTAATGGTTTGAGTTAGAAGACAATATAATGTACTTTAAGTTACAGTGCTGTGAAGTTCACCTGTAAATGTATGTTTTGGAAAGCAAATTCCCTGACTGTGTTTTCTCTGTATGGTGTTTCTCACCACCCCAAGTATACCTCAGTTTGTGTCAGTCATTTTGTATCACATCATTGTGATAACTTGAATTGAATTTAATGTTGTTGGTATTTGATAGTAGCTTCACGCAAGGGTAGAAAGCTTTATCAGTCTCTTGTTTTGATACTCACAGACTAGTGGTCAAATCTTGATTAGCAGCAAGGTGAGGGCCAGTTGGAAGGGAGTTTAAGTAGTGATTTTTACTGCCAGGATTTCTGTATTGGGTTATCAACAAGGACACAGTTCAGGTTGATACGGGATATCTCACATTGACTGCTTCTGTGCTTTTCCTATCTTTTGACAATAATAAAAGTGAATTGGTTTAATTTAAGGTATCTATGAAAAAATAATGAAAAAGTATTTAAGTATTTCATACATAATGGACTGTGCTGTATTCTAAATCTGTTCAAACATACTTTAGTATACTAAAAGTATATACTTTCTGTTTTTTGAAGGTCGAGTAAACATTGTTGACTTACAACAGGTAGGTTTGGGGGAATAAAAAAGTTTTTGTTTATTTTTCTTTACTATGTATACCATAAATATGGAGCTCATCAGTTAGACTCCAGCTAAGTTATTTTTAAAAAAGAGAGTGTATGAGAAACTGGTAGCTCTTGTGAGAATAACACAGATTACTTGAGCCATCCATATATCCAACATTTCTGAAATCAAAGTAATAAATTAATGATTACTATGATTTAGAGATAAATATAACTTATTTGAACTTACTTGAGCTTACTGAACACTCTTCTATGCTTAACAATATTCTGAGATCTCTGAAATCACCACTAAAAAGCACAATTTTTCTTGATGGTTTTTTCCATTGTTAGCTAAGGAGGGCAGATGGATAAGAAATATATAGTTCCTGTTTAAGTTTAAAGCTACAGGAGCATGCATAATTAACTCTGCGTGCCTCTTTGGGTCTTCCCTCTTTCTTCATTAATCTCTTGACTGCAATAACCTTTATCCTCCAGTAATGTTCTTCTGTTACTTATTTCCCTTCTGGCTTTAGCAAAATTACTTGGAATCAGAAAACCTTTCTATAAGACAGTTTAATATTTTCTGTTCATAGCTTTCTTGAAATTCTTATTTTATAGGTTTCTTCTAACCGTGCCACAATTTCAGAAACTTTCTCTTTTTCCACTAAAGCACTGATGTTTTATTCCAAATCACAGATTTATTATATATATATATATGTAATCATAGGAAAAAAAAATTTCTTTGAGAGATATGAATATGCAAATATAGTATCTCAATGTTTGAGAATTAATTTCAATTTTAAATTGTGATAAGAATGAGTTTTTTCTTTCTTTTTCCTACGTGCGTGTTTTTTTTTTTCCTTTTTTGTTTGTCTTTTAGGTAATAAATGTGGACCTCTTGCACATTGAAAACAGAGCTAACGACATTGTTAAATCAGACAAAACAGTTCAACTTGTGCTGGGACAGCTTATAGATGAGTAAGTACATTTGGAAGCAACATGTAAAATTCATGTCTCTTCTATTTTTTTAAAATGCAGGCTAACAGTGATTGCCACCCTCGTGGTTTCTGGGGCAAAATACATTTTTCCTGATTGGCACGAGGGCTGCTTGGCAATCAGTGCCGCTTTTCTGTGAGGCCGGTTAGGCTTACCTCAGCAGAACACCCAGGGATCCATGGAACAAAGGCATTATTGAGTGTCTCTGTCTGGTGTTCTGCACTTAAGACACTTCCTGTTCTTACCCAGTATCTTTGTGTGCAGCACCTTGATGTCATCTGCTCTGTAGCCTCACTGTCTTAGCTGTAGGCAAATTCTCTCATTTTTACCTACCTCTTGCTTCACCTCACAAGCCTAAAATGTATGAGTAACTTATTTCATGACAGTCAGTGCACTGACAACCACAGAAATAATAGTTTTGTGGGGTTGCCTCTGTTACCAACAGTGTTGCAGGATTTATTCTTGGAAAAGAAAGTAAAATTCCTGACTCTTCTAAGATAACACCTTCTGTGCTTACTAAAGCCTTTTTCTAAGTCTCATTGATATATTTTCCTGTTCTTCTTTTTTGACACTTTCATAAAAGCAAGTAGATAACCATTTTTAATATTAGCTACCCATTTGCAAACTTTTAAAAGCACACATTTCCACTGACATTGTTTTCCTTTATTCATTTAAAATAACTTTTTGTATATTACTGAAAATATACAATAGGAACAAGTATAGTACCAGATCAATTAATAATGCTGCATGTGAAGTACTTGTGGATGAATGCAGGGTGATTTTGAGTTTCATGCTTAATCTCTCCCCCCTCTCCCGTTTCAAATAAGGAGTTACCTAGATCAATTAGGAGAAGAAGTAAATGATAAACTACAGGAAACTGGCCAGGTGACAATATCGGAACTCTGTAAGGCGTATGACCTTCCAGGAGACTTCTTGATACAGGTAATGCAAATCACCAACCTAGAAAATGTAGAATTGATTGTGAAGAAATATTCACCTTTTTTGACATCTTTGTGACATCTGCGGCTTCAATTATGATGGATTAGTTGTCCTTCTAAGCAGAACAGTATTAGAAACACAAAGATTGTGGTGTAACAGCAATTACCAGATTAGGATTGATATTTACCTTTTAAGTATTGGGTAAAATTTCTTCAGTGTCTTTATGACTACTGGGAAAAGAGGAGGCATAAGATGAGTAGAAGATCGAAAGATTTCTCTGTTTGATGTATAAGAAAGATTATTTAGGTTTAACTTCATCAGACTATTGTTAGCTATCTAGGAAGTAGAAATACAATGATAGAGACTCAGATTATCCAGAAAAGGAAAAATAAATTTAGTTTCTAGAAGCTGGAGCCAGATATTCAGAATAGAAACATAAAACTACTTAGCTCTTTGAGTAACGAGTGTAAGTGTTTAAAAGGGTTGTGGAGATGTCTCATGCTTTTGGTGACTTTCAGTCAAAGTTGGATGTTTCTTTGGAAGATAACATTTTTCAAATGGAAATCCTGTGGTTTGTTTTAGGTGAGCAGTCAGACTTGGTATCACACCCATCCCTCTTGGCTCTCTTGATTTATGAACAGAACTACTCTATTTGTTGCATGATCAGTTTCTAGAAAACCTCTTCTAGAATATAAAATTTATTGTACAGTTTCTTTTTCTTTCCTAGGTAGCCTTGGTGTTTTAGTTCACTTTCCTAGGATGCACATTTGTAAACTATTTACACTTTTTTCTTTCATGTTTATCATTTCATAATTTTCATCTTGATTGTTTAAAAAAAAAAATGGGCAGTGAATTTCCCTGCCACTGGTTCATACAAAATTAATACAAAGGTTACCTAGTTTTGATTATGCATCTCCAAACCATACAGATTTCTCTCAAAATTTTGTTTCTTCATTAGACATACATATTGCAATCCGTTTAAGACTGATAGAAGAGAGCATTATTAAGGAAGCCGAATCCCTGGAGTTTGGAGTGTGCCATGCATGCACATGTAGTAAGACACATTCTCAGTATACCTAACTATTAGTTTCAGATTTAATCATCATTTCTGAGTATAGTGTCTTTTTTTTTAGGAGAACTAATTTTCTGATCAGTCAATATGTATTTTTTAGCTTTTTGGTTTGGGGTTTTTTTTTAATAATACAATTTTAGCTACCATGATGGCTTTTATTTACAGGCATTATCCAGGCGTCTAGGTAAAATTATTCATGGACAACTAGACCAGGAAAACCGTGGGGTGATTTATACAGAAGCCTTTGTATCCCGGCATCGAGCGCGCATTCGTGGTCTCTTCTCTGCAATTACTCGGTAAATTGCAACACCTATGACTACATATTAAAATACTTTTCCCATAGGCCTTTATGGATGAAATTCAATTGTGATTAGAAATAAAAGAAAACAAAGACTTATGGATAGAATTTCTTCAAGTATAGTTCATTTTTTGGGGGAAAAGAATTTATGCATTTTTGAATATGCTCACAAAAATACTGAAGTTACATTAGACTCACTTTTTTTTTTTTTTTTAATGGGAACCAAGTGAACCAGGAAAATATAACTGATACATATTAAAGTTTTTTTGGCTGAGGAAGATGATAGTCAGTAGTTCTTTAATTTGTTTGGAGAGTATGTATCCTAACCATCACTCCGCTGCTCCTCAATCAATTATATATTGGCATCTATCCACCACATTTGATTATAAAGAAATCTTAGTTGCCAGCTAAAAACCTTCTTTGTCAGCAAAAGTTGATGTATGATAATTATAGTAGCTGTGTTTTAAAAAATGTGTAACTTCATCATGACTTAAAACCTTGTAGATTGTATTAAAGTTCAGTGTAGTACCTTGGGGCTAAAATATGATATAGTTTTGTCCATCAGGAGCAGTGTCTCATGTCTGGATTGTCCATATCAGTTCTAGTTTATTAACTTACATCATTTTGTTTTTCTTTTTTCAAAGGCCTACCCCTGTAAGTAACTTGATCACTCGTTACGGATTTCAGGAACATTTACTATACTGTGAGTTTCATTCAGACTGTTTTGTATTTTTGCTAATTAATTAATGGATTCTTCATCACTGGAAGTACGCTTTCAAAGAAGCGTTTTAGTATATAGCACCAGTTCTGAAATGAAGAGCAGTGTATTTCTCTCTAGCTTGAAGAATTAGACCTTTTGTGCTATCCGTTGCTGAAGAGATGCTGCTGTGTATCTAAAGCAATGGAAACATGCATTGATGAAATGCCTGTGGGGGCAGAATGATCCAAGGAGCATAGTACTTGTTTTTGCCATTTGTTTTCTTATTTGCCCTTAGCTACTGACAGTTTTATCAGTGAAGTACAGAAAAGGGGACAGATTTCATGTAGTCAAATGACATTAGCTGCTCTGGATTTTGTTTATTTGCTTTGCTCTGTGATAGCAGAGGCAGAGGTTTTGTTATGCTCTTAGTTAAACGTCTTTATAGGCTGAGAGATAAGGCATACTCTTAAACTGTTTACTTTTCTGCAACTCTCTTTTAAATAGAAATCCATAACAATTTCCTACCCAACTGCTGAAACTTCAGGCAAGACTTAATTGTTTCTCACTTCTAATATTGCAGCTTTTCTTTGATTACCAGGAATCTTCTCCTGTCTGTTCAAACTGCTGCTTCAAGCATCATTAATTTTGTGTTCTGGCTGACCAAGTACTGCTGCTCTTCAGAATCCTTTAATGGCTTTGCATCTCTTCTCATGAAAGTTTCATTAATTTCAAAGAGCTTTTTGTTCTCTTCCATAGCATTTTTTTTTACTTTATTCTGTCCATTTTCTGCAATACCTTTTTAGAAACATAAAAATAACATAATGAGAAATATATTTTTCTAAGTCTTCACTTTTTATGCTCATCATTATTAGCAGTGTTTATCAGTTTTGTACCTCTTCCAGAAAAAATTCTGAGAATATTTTATTTGTAAGTTGAGCATATTGCTTATATGATTTATGAACAGTTAATTACTTAATCAACACCTAGTGTTAGACTAGTGTTTGGGTCTATCACATAGCCATGCTGTTGTTCATATTAAGATGACCTCAAGTTTTGATAGACACTAGCTAATTTTAGAAAGGAGAAACCATTTAAGTTAAAACACTAATTATTAAGCCTAATAAAAGCACAAATTTTCCTCATTCCCAAGTATCTGACCTAGAACAGGCTTAGCAGGATACTTACTGTCTTTTTCAGACTTTGAAGGAGAACTAACAGGATGCTACAAACTACTCTGTCACTTTAAATATAAATGTGATATTACTGTAGTTCTGCAAATGTTCTATTGCTTTATTTTAAAACCAAAGACTACCTAGACATGATCGCAGAAGAGGCTGTGAAATTTCCTGTGAAAGCGCTTTCTCTGTGCTGGGATTTTAGAATTGATACTTAAAATGATTTTTTTAAAAAAAAGCATCTTTGTTTCTTCACTTTTTGCTAAAACTAGTTCACTGCTACTGTTCTACAAAATTATTTGAGATACCTGTTTCAGTTTTACTCTTTTTCCCCAAAACTTTGAATTAAAAGCAAGCTGTCATTGCCAACAGAGAGCCAAGCTGTATTATCTGGGTATAGTTTAAGAAAGATAGGTGTGTTTTCCAGTGTGATTAAACTATTAGTAAGTATAAAAATCTAGTTTTATTTTCGGAAGTGGCTTTATAAGCTATATTTTATACTAGGTAACTGAAACATGGCAGAATATGATTTCCAGCACTAGTCTTAGATTAGGTAAAACTGTGTCTTGTTTAAGTTGGTTCTTTCTCTTACATTTTTTGAGTAAAGTAGCTACTCAGCTCCTTTAGTTGCAGTCATGTTAAAACACAGAGACATATTTATACAGGGCATGTCTGAAAAAAATGTCATGATACAGAATACAGTGTTTGTTTCAGAATCAGATTTTCAGGAAAATTTTCCTGAGTAGGTGAGCTTAACCTTCATGTACGGTACAAACCATGTTGAAATGTTGATTGCTACCTGTATGTTACAAGTAAGGAACCGTACATTTGATGTCATTTTGTGTTTGGTTACAGGGTTACAGTATCAACATGTTCCACACAATTTAACTGAGGGCAAATAGCCACTAACAAAACTGTAGGAAGCATCGGAGCTTGACAGTGGATGTCACTGTTTTTTTGTTTGGTTGATTGGTTTGTTGGTTTGTTATTTGGGGGTGGTGGTTTTGGATTATATCTGATGGTATATAAAAGGGCAGAAACATAGGAGGCAAATCAGACATTCCTGTGCACCTTAAGCAGATTTAAAATATCTTATTTAGCATCAAGATAGCCTTAGTTCTTTGGTACTAAGTTAGTCATGTTCTTTGCCAGCAATATTTGTGCATTATCAGAAGGTTATTATTGGTAACAGTGTGACTGTTGGAAACCATGAAGAGAGACCATTATGTTATGTGCTCATATTTATGTGAATTAAGTAGCAGTTTTTCATATCTTCGAGTGTGTTCAGATCTGTTTTTCATCATGTTAACATCCATCCAGGGAACTGAAAGAAAACATTATTAATAAAACGCTCACATACTTTATTATCTGGCCAGAGAAAAATACTTTTATGGTTACATTTTATAAATTAAAAGCTAAAACTTTCTAGGTAAGTGTTAAATAAAAAATGGTTTGATCCTGCCTATGTGTTTGCTCTTTTGGAACATGTACAATTTCCAGGGCTTTTATCAAAACATTCTCAGAAGTGTTAAAATAATTGCTAGAACTCATAAATATTTTACTGGAAAAAACACTTGTAGTTTGACTTTTAGTTTTCTTCAATTAATAATAAAAAGAGAAACAGCTAGTGAAGGAAAACAGAAGGAACAAAAAGGGGGAAATAATTGCTATGTTTTGAATGATGATTACATCTAAGTGAAAAATGTTTCTTCATGTATTTTTTTTTCTTTTAGCTGTGCTAGAAGAACTTGTTAACAGTGGTCGTCTAAAAGGCACTGTGGTTGGTGGGAGACAGGATAAGGCTGTGTTTGTTCCAGATATCTATGCCAGAACACAGAGCAACTGGGTGGATTCCTTTTTCAAGCAGAATGGTTACTTAGGTAATTGATTTTGATTGTTATGGATAAAATATCTTTAAAACTGCGTTAGGTAATTAGTCTTACCGTAATATAGCTCCTGTCTAGAGTGAAGTCTCTCAGAAATAAGTGAAAATCAATATAGTAGTTGATTCTTCTGTGCTAAAATACTGTCTCGCTTTAGTCATGTGCGTTATTTCAGCACAAAGAACTGTATTTCAGCAAGAGGAACCACATAGCTAAACAGTAACATTGTTTTTCTCAGAAAGAGAGTTAAAATGCTACTTGTATTTTGCTGAAAACATTTCTTAAGTAGACTGCTCATTGTGGACTTTTCAGATGGTGTGTTTGAACCAGGTAGTTAGTTTCAGATGAGGCATCCAGATTACAACCAGAACTGTTAATAGTCCCATTAGCCAAAGCATACAGTGCACAAGAAGAACCTTTTCCAAAATCTAGACCCAAGTCATGTCCATAAATTAATCTTCATGTTTCTATTAACTATGTCTAACTGTACCCCCTCTGTAACTTACAGTGAACCAAGTTTTAGGTCATCATCATCTTGAAGTTGCACGTACTTGTATTCTTTATAAAACTTGTTTATAGTTCTCTTCTTCCTGCTTTCAGGAAAGTTTACCAGTTAAGATTCCATATGTATTTGAAGATACTTAAATTTAACAGACTTCTACCTACGTTACAGAATTTGATGCATTGTACAGACTTGGCATCCCAGATCCGGCAGGCTACATTAAAAAAAGATACAAGTCTACACAACTGTTATTTCTGAGAGCAGCTTGTGTTGGTCAAGAAATTGTGGATCAAGTAGAAGCTTCGGTAGAGGAAGCCATCAGCTCTGGAAACTGGATAGATGTAGCAGTAAGCTCTGTTACTTATTTTGCCAAATTTTTGTGTCAAATGATATCTTATTGGAGTTACATGTATATGTAACATAATTCCCATGTTGTTAAAGAATATTCAGCTTAAATAAGGTATCATAAAAACAAATAAAGACCGTTTTTGAAGTGGTCTGAAGAAAAACAGGTTAAGGCCATGTCAGTATTTGACTGACAAGACACCTGAGACAAATCTTTGTTTTAAAATTGGTGCTAATGTGTTCTACTAGCAAACAATATATTTTTATGGCATTTTTCAGAAAAAAAAATATCTGAACACTTAGGATAGTTTCAGTGAGTAGAAGGATATTAGCCTTTTCATCCTGGATAAATCCTAATTTTAGGCTTTGAAGGCCTTCCATTCTTTTACAGAATTTCTGTATCTGTTGAGTTGTATTTTGAAAGTGTTCCTATGCTTTGTTCCAGAAATAGTCTTAATATTCCTGAGCAGAGTTGATCACTTTGCATGAACCCATTTGGGATGTTAGAAGATAAAAAATAGTGTTTAGTTTTAAGTTATTAAATTAATTTTAGAAGTGTAATGTATTTTGAATAGTTAACAGGTATTGACTGGGATATCTGTGGATCCTATTTATGCACGTTACAAGTATGTCTCTCCATTCTAGAACAGTTACCATATGTAAATGATTTTGGTTTTCTTTACCTTAGACTCTTCTGCCCAGTTCATTGTCAGTTGAAGATGCTGGTATTTTGCTTCAGCAAGTGATGAGATTTTTCAACAAGCATTCTTCAGGTTTAGTCTTCGGTGACACCATTGTGGTCAGTGAGAAATTTCTAAGCAGCTGCATTGATCTGTTTTCTGATCTGATGCAACAGAAAGCTGAAAAGGTACTTCTTTGTTGTTGAACTATATGTGATATATATTGAGTGTTGGAGTACAGTTTATCAGGTTTTGTTTGCTGTTACCAACTCTTGACACATCATCTGAAATGAAGCCCCAGAAGATGGACAAAAATGAAAAAGGGAATATGTGTATATAATATATGAAATTTAATGTATATTAGATTTGTTGCTGATGTGTATCTTTTTGCTATTAAGTGAATGATCTTCATTTTAGGAAATGAAAAATAACCCTGTTAATTTAATCACTGAAGAAGATTTAAAACAGGCATCTGTTTTAGAAAATTCATATGCTAATAAAAAAGACAAAAAGGATGAAAGAAGAAAGAAAGCAACAGGTAAGGTACCCATTGGTACCCATTGGGTTGGGGGAAATGGAAATAGAGTAACTTTGTTTAGCCTTGGAAATATTTTAAACATAATCTATTTTAATGTCCATGAGTTTCCTCTAGTCCATTGCAGAAGCAGAAAATAATCAAACTGCTTCTCATCATTATATTGTAGGTATGGATATATCTGAGCTATGTCCATGAGAACTAACTTCAGATCTAGAAGTGCAAGTAGGTAGCACAAGGATATCTTGAATTAGTCCAGCACAAGCTAACTGGTTGTAGAAGCAGAGAATCTATCTTCATTTATTAGTGTGAGTGCAGCAGCCGTATTTATATGGTCTTAGTGTGTCCGGAATTGGTGTGGTATGTTCACATTCCATTGAGGTGTGCTGCATGGACTGACTGAGGCAGCGTTAGCTCAGGCCCTTCTTCACCTCTGCACCATTTTTATTACACACTTTAGATCTATTATTCTCTCCACTTTTCAAAGGTCCAAGAAAATTAAAAGACTTCATAATAGTCTTAAAATTGTTTTCAAAGTCATTCAGTCTGAATTGAAAAGTAAGCTATGATGATAATTTTCTTTTTCTGATAACATTGTATCTTTCTTCTGAGAATCTCATGCCAGACAATTTTCTGTGGTTTGTGTGCATAACAGTAATATGGAGTTTCATACAGTTTTCTTTTAAGTATGTTTTCGGTAAAATTCATCCTATGCCTTGTTCCGTTTGCATAGTGGCTATTTGGAATAGTCTTTAATTTGAGATGGAATATAAATTTGTATTTTTAACTCTTTCAAATCTTTCCATTTTTTAAAATATTGTTCAGCCTCAGTATTACTAAGACAAAATATTTTCAGTTCCAACGAAGACTTTATATGGCTGTTGCATTGCTACAGCACAGCTGAGCTATCTTTGTTGAACCCACATAGAGTTATATGTACTATTGAAAGTAACAGAATTAGAGCACTGTTGCATCTAGCTTAATTGAATATACTCATCAGAAAAAGAAAACATTAGATTCTGCTCTTTAAAAGGCCATGACTGAGTTGGCATGGAAACTGAACTTGTTCTTGCCACAAGAGATAGCAGACTTTTCTAGGCCATAGCTGAAGCAGAGAAGCTTGAACTTTAATTGAACTGTCAGAAATAGAATGACTTCAGTTTCTAGCCTTCTGCAGAGTAAGACTCTATTTAGCATATACCATATGTGTATAGATACATTCACATCCAAAGATAATGTACGCTGTACCATCAGCAAATGCTATCCTCATGTATTTTCTGTATTGGTTGTTAGATATACTACCTCAAAATGATCTACATCATGGTTTAAAGATTGAGTGTCGTTATTGCCTAATGGCAAAAGTGGTGGATGTCACGCTGCCCATCTTAAGATATGTGTGTGGCTGTGCAAGTATCTTCTGTTTAAGTGTATCTTGACATCAGAAAGTGTTAATGCTATTGATTTATTAAGAAATCTTAGAATCAAGTGTATGCAGAGCATAATTCCTGAAATGATCCTTCTATGTATCCTTTTGTCCGAAATCAAGACTTTTTTGAAAGCAGTCTCTCTTGCTTGATCTCTATGTGGATAAGATCTTGACTGCAGACTGCAGTTTGTTCTGGAGGCTATTCCAGTGAAGTACAGAATAAAAAGACCTTGTTTTCAAGTTAACTGATGTACTGCACAGTTAACAAACAGCTCGTATCTGCTCAGCTGAATGCAGTCATGTTTCAAGTAACCTTGTGAAGAATATCAGCTTTTTTTCTGGAGAGATCACAAACTCCAGTCTCACAAATACACAGTCTGCTGCTAACTGCAGCCAAAGTTTGCTGTTGCTGCAGAGTAGTGCTTAGAAGTCCATCTCTAGCACATGGCAGATACAGTCAGCTTCGTGAGTAGTAGCATCTTGCCTTCGTTTACTTTTCTTAAATGATGACAGTAGCGTTGCGCAAGATAGTTACTTAAAACCTTGAGCCTTGTATTTATTTGAATATAAAAATAATTATTTTTTCAAGACTTAGTGTATGTGTAGATCCAGTTATTCTGGAGTTCATATTTCTTCCGAATCAAAAAAGAAGGGAACAAAAGCAGCAGAGCAGCTACCCTGTGGAGAGTAACTGTATTGAAAATTTAAGGTGCTGTTGACAGTGTTAATACATTGTACATGGATTACTGCATCTAGGGACTAAATAATTTGTTATGTTTGTCAACTGGATCATATCATTGCTTTACAGTCATCTAGGAGTAGCTGAACAGGAATTAGCATTCTAGTTAATTGAGTGCAAACTTGCAGGAATATTTTTTGATAAATGTTTACTATGTAGGATTATTTCCCTTAACGTTTATGCTGCACCAAATTATGTTATCCAAAATATTTTTGAGTAGCTCAATTATTCAGCATCATTGAACTATCTTATTAAAACACTATTTTCAGCCAATAGAAAAATCTCCATTTACAGTGTGAATACTGGTCGTGTACCCCCCCTCCCCCCAAGCTGAGAAAAGATTTTACTTTTTTCTTTTTTTTTCTTACTTTTTTTCTCGATGATATGTGCCTTTGATATGATTAGAATTTGTGCTTATTAATGACATTAGCTTAAATGACGCTTTAACTGGGTGTATGGGTTTTCTTAAAATATAAAACTGTCATAATTGTAAGACTCAAATGTGTATTGTAGGTTGAGGGGGTCAAGTCTGCTTTACTATGTACTAAGCAAATAATTCTCCACTAGAGGGCAGTGGAAGCGTGAGAGGAGGAGGAGGTGGTAATGCTAGAGAGATCAAGATTAAGAAAACAAAAAAGAAAGGAAGAAAGGATGCCGACAGTGATGAAGAATCGCAGACAACAAGCACAAGTTTGTCATTTATTTTCTCAGTTCGCCTCTTCTCAGTGGCATGCTTTTATCAACTGCTTTTGCATATTTCTGATCTCTGAAACATGATCACAATTAAATGTTATTTTTTATTATTTGATGGAATACCAAAAGAGTGTACTTCTGTTTTTATAACTAGACTCTAGTAATGCAGACAAATACTTTTAAATGAGATATTTGAAGTTATGAAGTGTAGTATCTTGATTTTCTGTGATGCTGCTCTGAAAGATACATATAATTTGCATTTAAATGAAGTTTTTCTCAAGCTTGCTCGGCTACTGCATAAACTTTTTTTTTCAGTGTAGCCTTACATGATTTACAGTTGTTGTTGTTAATATTTCTATGTTGCAATAACCAGACTGAGCTGAATAGTATTTAAAGAATGCTGTTTGATAGACTTCACTTTTGAATTATTTCTTTGGCAGAAAAAATACTCAGTCATCAGATTTAAATACCAAAAATCCTGCAATATATCAGATATAATTATTCAAATATAAATTACAGCCTTCCAAAAACCTGATTTAAGACCCCACCACACCTGCTTGTCTGGTCTTATAGTTCATTAGTACTATGGCACAACTGGGAACATCACTGATTTCCATTAATTCAGCTACCTTTTGTGCAGAATACTGCTTTCTTGTGCTGCACCTGGAGCGTTGAATGCCTGTCCTTTTATGGTTCCCAGCTATCATCCTGAGCTCATTCCTACATGTAAAAACCTTTTCTGTAGTATCCAGATAAACTTCATACTTTTCCCCAAAACAAAACATAAATACACCAATTTGTATGTGTAATACTGATCTAACTACTCAGCTTCTCATGAGGGTCAATATTCTTGGATTATCTCATCTTAAATTTTATATTGTCATCTGAAGTTGACTCTCTTAAGTGACAGTGTACCTCACTGAATGTGGTTAAAAAAAAATTGTGAAATCCCATAAATAAAATTCTATTCAGTTTGGCATTAAAAAAAACAGTTTATCATCATCATTTCTGAACTAGTGGATGGGACCAGATAATTTGAAATCTCTCAACAAGGACTAGTATATTTCCTAAGTTGTCTGCAAGAAAAATAATTTTTAAATTATCAAAACAGAAACTATATATAAAATTTAACTCTTGTTACCTTTTAGTCATTCTTTTTTCTTCAGTTGTTCATGCATTTCTTTTATGGAGTTTTAAACTTTGAGGCACTTCTGTACCTCATGCCACAAAGTAATTGTAACAATATTAAACAGAATGTTTCATCAATGAATGTTGCTCATGACCACTACAGGCAGGAATAAGCAGCCAGAGTTCCCTTTCCTGTCAGAAGAAGAAATTCAGGATGTTTTAAAGACCCATATAAAGGATTGCCCTGAGGAGCTTATTGCAGAACTTGCTCGACATCTAATAAGGTAATTGCAGCAATTAATCTAGGCTAAGAGAGTCTGTGATTCTTTTCAAATGAATCTTCTCTTACTTTTGTTTTCTTGCATGCATACATTATATATATATATTTCTGATGGAAGTAAACTGTAATACTCTCTGTGCAACTCCGGATTGCATATATCCTTATATGTGAGAAAGCTATGCTGATACAATAATGAGAAATAATACTTCTGTCTGATAGCAGGTGGTTTTGTGTCCTCTGTTAACAAACGTTTTCTGGTCCATGGGTATATTTCCACTGAAGCTTATGCTGATCCGTGTTGGAGTTTCTGCAGTCTCATTTTCTGTACAGTGCCTGGTACATGTTCCACTGGCACCTGTGTGACTGCGTAGTAAGATAGGCCAGCAAACTGATCTAACCAAAGATTAATAACTTCTTTTAAAAGACATTTCATGCAAGAGACAGGACGGGAGTGTGTGTTTGGGGCTAGCAGGATGTGTGACCCCAGCTTGGATACATTTAGAGTGTAATAGTAACTGAACCTTTAGAAGGACCTGAGTATTTTTTTAATGCATCTTGACTCTTCCTGTCTTACAGCTTTCATTCATCTGAAAATTTGTCCACAAAGCTTTGAAAAAGTTTGTGAATAGCATCACTTCTGGAAATGTTTTATCTTGTTCACATTTAAGAACTGTTATGAAACTAAAACTCTGGCAAACACACCATACATAGTGTAATCAATTATACTTTTGCAGTCGTCAAAAATATATTAATTTCCCAGTGGTTTTGTTGTAGTTTTAATTATGTTTTTCATTTATCTCATCAGCCTGTGGCATTGATGTCCCACTCGTTTATTGTGTAATGAAGGTAGCTTTCTCCAATACTGATGTATTTGGAAAAGCCTTGTGCAGTTTTACACTTCAGCATCTCCCCTTTTCTCCCTTCTTTCCTTTTCTAAGACCCCTCACAAAAAGTTACCAGGAAGTTGTACGTTCTGTGTTTACATCTTCAACATCATCTTCCTCTGGAGTTAGCAGAAGACAAACTATGAAGGACTTGCAGGAAGAATTTTCAAACTTGTACAATAACATTCGGTTGTTTGAAAAGGGAACAAAACATTTCACAGGTACAATAAATATATACTTTAAAAAAACTACCCTATCAAGCATGTTGAATTTATTCCAGAATCGACATTCGGAATCAAAGAAGGGCTTATGAAAGATTAACAACTTAATGTGTTCATATTGCCTAACTCTAACCAGTAGATACTGCTGGAGTGCCTAACTTTGCACCTTTACTGAATTACTTTTTTTTATTTAATACCCACAATCTTCATTCTGTCAAGATGATTGTGAGTTCTTGTCCTTTATTGCAAACTGTTTGCCTCTCCTGCCAGTTTTTGTACTGTCTGTAAAATTAAGTAAAGCTTATTTCATTGTCACTTGTCTCACTCATGAGATTATAGAACATTGCCCAACCCTAAAAGGCCCCACTTCTTTCAGTTCTTTCTTTCTTTTGATAGTGAAACATTAGTAATCGCTCTTCGAGGATGGTTTCTCCAATAGGTATAGACTTATTTTGTAGTGGGTTGCTCTATTGGAGGGTTCTCTTCAGCAACGTACACTTTGTAATCAAAAAAAGTAGTATTAGGAAAATATTGTAGATATTTCCAAGATTCTCTGCTGTATTCAGCTTTCTTCTAGAATTTTCACCATGGAAAACGTGTAGCAAAAGGAAATGTTAACTAAAAATATGTTCCTGTGTTTTGGAATAAATGGAATTATTTTCCATTAGCCTCTGTTCCTGTACATGTGTTCTGCTACCTCATTTTTTTTCTAAAATGAGATATGCCTTTTTTTTTTTAACTGCTTGTCCTTTAGACTCCTTTGCTTTAAGTACTTTATGCTTAATGGATGGCAATGTTTATTCGTTAGTGGTTAGTGCAGTGACTGCCTTACTGCTTGTACAGGTACATCTGTGAAATACTGTGCGCTCAAATGCATTTACAAACTTACAGACCAGGGCTTATTTTCACTGAAGAATGCTCTACCAGCAACTGCAAATGATGGATGTTAGCTTCATGCATGCAGATGACTTTCTTGTACTACCCATGGTTTATAGCATGCATCTTGGGAAACACTGTGATGTCCCTTCCTGTGAAATCAGATAGCTGTAAGAAGCTACATTCCTGCTTTTAATCACAATTTATTTTCTCTTTCAACAGATGAGACTCAGGCTAACCTTGCCAAGCATCTGCTGAAGACTGTCTGTACAGACATTACAAATCTTATTTTCAACTTCCTAGCATCTGATTCAATGATGGCAACAGAAAATTCTTCTGCCATCACAAGTGAGGTATGCAGATACCAGTTCCTTTTTAATAATCTCAAGTAGATCTATGATGCTCATCAAATATATTTAATTATCTTCTCTTTAAATGTTCATACAGATAAGTTTTTACACATTATTTCTGTTCTTTCCCCACAATAGGTCAGGACCAAGATTTTGGGTAAATTACCAGAAGACACCAAAGGTCCTTTAACTAAACTCCATACTTCTCTGAATGGCAAGGTAAAGTGTTTCAGAATCTGTGAGTTCACTTTTTCCTTTCTGCCAATACAATATTAATAAAGAGCTGATTTATATAGTATAGTAAGTTGCTGCTGCTGTTGTGAAGGCTGAACCCAAAGTCATCATTTGAATTTATGTAAGTCAGTACAAGTAAGTACGTTTTCATATGCACAAATTTTAAAGATAAAAAACTGATCTTGTATTTCATATTGATAGGCACCTAGCTCTTTGCTTCCAGATGAGTCCAGTGCATTTTTTATGTACAAATGAGAATAAACTGCAGATTCTCAGCTTTTATTAAGTGGCTTGTATTTTCTTGTTGGAACTCCTAATCATTGTCGCATGTGTTCAGTAGCAGATAAAATCCTAGATATTAAAAAAAAAGAAAAAAAAAAGAAAAAAAAAGCTTCAGACCATAACCATTTAAGTACAAAGGAAGGCAGTTTACTTTTTTATGCAAAAAGTTATATTTATGTTTCATAAGAAAAAATATTTCTAAAGAACTTGTAGAGCATGTATTCCTCCTTTGATATTTTATTTTTAAGACTTAGGGATCAGAGTGTGTTTTAATGTTTCAGTATGTGAGCTATTGAAAGATGAACAAAGATTATTTTTATTAAATACTTTTTTCTCTCTCCTTTTTACTAGTTTATTCCACATGTATTCACTGTCATCTGTTTAGATGATAAATTGTGGACTGTTTTCTGGGGGTTGGGGGGGGTTTTTTTTGTTTTGTGTTTTTAACCTGCTAACACAGATCAGATATTTATATCCGAGTCTGTTTTATTTACTTATTTTTTAACAGAGTTTAGAAGATTTTCTTTCCTACCTTGATTCTGCAGCGGATGTTTGTAATATTATGGTGAAAAAAGGGGACAAAAAGAAGGAAAGGTACTTTTAATTTTATTTATTCTCTGTATATTATGTGAACTATAGCACTGTTACTGCACAAATGTCAGGTGGCTTGTTTGATAGTCATCACACAGAATAGGTAGATGCCTGTGTGTTTGTGAGAAGGGGCTGTCTGTCTTTCCAAAATGGTTATATGGAAAATACGGAGGCAGGTAGCCCTAATATGGTGGGAAAAGGGAGAGGGTTCTTATTTAGCTGATTTGCTTAACTGACTGGATACTACAACATATTGGTTCAAAAATTCCCAAGGGGGATTTCAAAATCTTTGAGCTACATCAGTGCTAGCATTTTTTTAACCTGGAATTTCACATCAAGAAACCAGTCAATCAGGCAGGTTCAAAAATTAACATTAATGAAAACTCAAACACATAAAGATAGAGCCTATTATGAATTATTATAGGATAGAATGAGAAATACATTTTTACATAATACATTCCTTTTCCTTAGGCAAGTCCTATTCCAGCATAGGCAGGCTCTGATTGAACAGCTGAAAGTCACAGAGGATCCAGCTCTTGTTCTGCACCTGACAGCCGTCTTGTTATTTCAATTTTCAACCCACTGCATGCTTCATGCACCAGGAAGATCCGTACCACAGATCATTAATTTTCTAAGTAGCAAGATCCCAGAGGTATTCCTTTTCAGCTTTCTAAGGGGGGAATAGCTTTTTGTTTGTGTGTGTGTGTGTAAGAGAGAATATAAGAATGGTGCCTTATATTGACTATTTCTGTTGCGTAAGGCTGGCGTCTTTGTGTTTTTGTAACCATTGCTTTATGTGCAGAATATACAAGTTCTCTGATCTGTATTGTATTTCAAGCCTAGTGTTTCAGGGATGTGTTACCAATATATTTTCAGCTATTTTACGTGTGTCATTAATGCTGTAGCTTTTTCCTTTAACCATGGAGCCAACTGTGCATTATCAAATGTTACAAACCATTGAAAATTCTTATACCTCTTTTTTCACATTTAGAATGTGTTTGCATATGAACTTCTATAACTCAATTTTAAAGGCAGATGTACCTCTTCAAAAATAAAAGGCTCAATTTCTATATTCTAGTGAGCTAAAAGTGATATCGTTTATCTTGCTCAGAGTTTAGGTAGTAAAATATTGGGATAAATATGTATTTATGTATCATTAATCTTGTTTAGCAAGAAATGTGAGGGCTTTTTTTAACTTGAAATCTTTAATTTGTCTGCGTGGCTTGTCTGCATCCCTTTTCCGTAATGTTGACATTTCTTTGCTTTGTTCTGCTTTTTCCCTAGGATCAACATTCTCTTTTAGTCAAATACCAAGGATTAGTGGTGAAACAACTGATCAGTCAGAGTAAGAAAACTGAACAGGGAGATGGTGACACAACAGATAACCTAGAAGAGGAGGAGCAAACAGATAACATTCGAAAAGAGCTTCAGGAAATCACTACCTCTATCAAAGATCTCGTTCTCAGACCTAGAAAATCTTCTGTAACAGAGGAATAAAGTCATAATTCAATGTACCATGTCTATGGCACAGTCCAGTATTTGGGGGAGGGGGGTTGTTTTTTTTCTTCTTTTGTTTTTTGTTGAATCTTGAAGGCAAGGATCACAGAAAATGTTTGACAAAAATTTGGCTTGTTACAATTGCAAATTACAGCCAGGGAATGTAGTTATTGGATAATGGTGAAAAATGGAGTTTGGCTAAATACTACTACAACATATAAAAAGGCATGTTGTAATGCATTAAATGCAAACATGACAGAGCACAGTTGTGAACACATTGGGTATGAAATCAATGTTTTTAAGCGAGCATCTTTATGTGAGGCCTCAAGAAATGATTATTGTTCAAATAGCAGCATATTCTTTTACATAGAGGCACAGGCTTATAGTTTTGCTTTTCTAGTGTGGATTTATAAGAATTGCTGCACTGTGTGTAAGCCTGTGTATCCCAATTTCAAAGGCTAGTTTTGAAACTATAATACTAGTATCTAATAGAGTACAAATGAAAGGCCAGCTTTACTTTTCTATATAGGTGGTTGATATTTTCAGCTTATGTATGAACAGCGGAGAAATTTGAAATTGTTCACTAGACCACAACAGTAAAAACAATGAGTACAAGTAAAAATCTCTAAAGAGACCCAGTATTACTGTGATATTTCTAAATGTACTGTAATCTTACGAAAATCATCACCTGTGCTACAAATATATCATGTTAATGCCTATAATAGCAGCTCGCTTGAAAACTGGTAATGGAAACAGAGGAGAAGATATCCTTTAGCATGGATATTTTGTAAGTGGAGAAATACTGTTACACCTGCCATATTTAACATCCTCTGTTTATTCAGTAGACTGAGTTCTCAGTCCGGTTCCCACAGTGGTTAGAGGCACATGCTTTGCATTCTGTGATCTGCTCTGTTTGAGACAACTTGTATTATCCTGAGTTTCTTGAAAAGAATTTAAATGCTAATCTTTTTACATAAACTTTATATGCTGAAATCTGTTTGTCTAATCTGAAGAAGCTAAATATAGTTACAGTGTTTCCCTCGAGTTTTTACCAGCCTTATGTATACTTGAGTTATACTGAATGTCTTGGGGAAAGTGGAAGAGGTAAAGTACATCAGAGTTCTGCCAGTGTTAATGACGTTAATTTTCATGTGTCAGTTATTTTTCAGACATGAACTATGTTAGTAATACTTTGTTTTACTTCCATAATGCCCAATGACTTTGTGTGTAATTTCAGTTTTTTGGATAAAACTAAGTTTGAGTAGTAAAACAAGAAATATAGCTGTTCACTGAAAACAGTTCACCCATTATGCTAAAATTCTTTGGTAACAAAAGAAAATAGTTTGCATTCTCTGCAAAGTGTACTTTGTTTAAATTTGTTTACTCTTTTCCAACAGTATACATATCCTGTATACTTGACCAAAAATATCTTCAAGCCTGAAATTGCAACAAACAGAGTTGACATGACCAAATACAGAAACTTGGTAATAATTCAACCAAGATTGAGTTAATTTAAGGTAAAAAATATATATATATATTATATACATATATAAAAACCATTACTGTTTAACAAAGTTTACATCGAAGTGCTAATCTTTACCAATTGGAATGCAAGAGAGTAGTTTAAATTCTTTTCCTTTGGAGGCAGAAGCAAAGGTAGGTACTCCTCTTTCTCTGGCTGGAGCGTATCGTAGCTGACAATAAAGGACATTGAGGAGTAAGAGGTGAAAAATACTGTTGCTGTTTAATACAATTTACATATAGTGCAAAAGTTTGATTTCTTGTTAATTAGAGTAACTATAATGTTCGTATACTGAATGTAGATGACTTTATATGACATTGATCTATTTTTAAAATAATAATATGCCATATGATGTTCTGTATGCAAATATGATTTTAATAATATTAAATGATGACATATTTAAAATACCTTCTGTTGACTTAACCAATGATTGATGGTCTTACACTTGCAGCTTTCAGATGGCACTTGGGGCCATCTGAAATGCATCATTTGATTTAACATGACACTGAGTGTCCCTTTTGATACAGTGTGACAGAATAATAATATATAACAGAATCTACTACATAATGCATTAGGCTTTCTATAATGTAGGCAACAATATGAATTTAAAATGATTTAAAAAAGAATACATTCTTCCAAATTGAGAAGGAAGCACTGAGATTCAGAAGTGTCCTTTGGCTGCTGACAGAATTCTGGAAGGCATTGGTTCAGAAACCACCTCATTTTTTTTTTTTTTTTTAATCTCTTAGATGTAGAAAATCAGTCTTTATCAAATAAAGTGTTCTGAGAGAGAAAGAAAAAGAATACACATAATTTCCTGAACATTTTGTTAATTGGTGTTTTTTCACTCCCTAGAACGAATACATATGGGAGGAAGAGTGTTCTTACCTTAGAAATTAGGGATTCAGTTCACAAAGTAAAACTGCCTATTGACATATCTAGGAAAATGCAATGCACAATGTGCAAGTCAACACTTTTACCTTGGCTTTAAGTAGTAGTGTCAGCCTCTCCTTCTATCCTTTAGCCTATAATATTTGAAAAACACCTTTTATATTTTTACAGACTTACACTGCTGATACTGAGATACAGATATATATATATGTACATATGTATTTATATACACATGAATACTTACAAATGTGATTCCACAACCTTATTTGCTTCTACTCTCAACCTGAAGTTGTCTTAAGCATAGGTAGAAAGATATCTTCCTCAGCAGCAGTCTTTTCTTTGCCTGTTTGTGATTACGAAAGTCTCATTTTGTTAACTTTGGTTATTTACAAGTCTGCTAGAGAAAAGAAAGCTGCAAGTTCTAACAGACCGGCAGTTTTCTTTGTAATTCTCTGCTTTTGCGATTTCTTTAACAATCTTTTAGCAGAAGTTTTCAAGTTTTGGATGGTTTTCCAAGCTTTGGATAATCGTCTGGATAAATTCATCGTACAGCTTGCGTGGTTGCAGCTACAGTGCTTCCACTCTGCATAGACCCTTGAGCAGGCTGCTCATGTAGCTGTTGCTACTTAACAAACCTTTTATAGGTATATAAATAAATATATAAAAGATTTTGTATATGTGTGTATGCATGTTTGTACAGTTATGTTTTCCTTAGATCAGGATCTACAAAACAGGGTAGACTACTGGGTTGGGATTTGGGGAGTTTTTGTTTGTTTAAAAGGAAGTTTAGTACTCTTGCAGAAAATGTAAGAGTAACTGTACTGGATATGATGAACAGTCTGTCAAGCCCAGTGTTCTGTCCCCAACAGCGGCCAAAAGTGGATACCTGGGGAGGACTACAGAGCAAGGCATGTTGTGATGTTTCCTTTGAGTGCTGTTCAAGCCTCAAAATATGTGCTGCTCTGACTTTAGAAAGATGGTTGTACTTGGAACATAAAAATGGTGGTGATCTGAAGCTTTTGGATGCTTGAGAGCAGAATGCCTTCTCTCTGCTCACCCAAATAACTGAGAACGTACTCATCAAATGCTGAAGATATTTTCTCAGGAAAAACATTAAATTCTTTTTTTTTGGAATTGTTGAGGAATTGCACTTTTTAATGTGGGATGGCCACTTTGAAAAGTTTAAAGAGGAACACCATGCTGTTTATTTGGTTGAAGAACTCCCAAATCTTCAAGAAGAGGAAACTTAGGTCAAGACAAGTCAGGTTTGGGCACAGATGTGATAGGCAGCTCTCTACTTCAGGAAGTTCAGGAGGTGATGTGAGTCGTATGAGACGTCTAACTAGTATTCTGAAGAAACAACAGAATTTATTTTCCTCCTCAGTTGTACTGTAATTTGCATCAATTAGCAAAAATATTAACTTTGTTTTAAATGCACATAAATGTGTCTTATATTAACATAATTATCTCTAATATACACCAGAAAAAATTGGGAAAGTCCTTGAAGTTTGAGGAAGATAATATACTAGAGGAGTCATCTGTTTTTTTAGTCCCCTCTCTGGAAAAGCACATGTTGTATTAGAACTCTTTCTAAGTGTCGCTAGCTCTTGATAGATCCACTTGAATAATGTTTTTGGCTTATTTTCACTTGCAAGCTCCAAAAGATACTTGATTAAGAATTGTACTTTCGGATTTTTCTGTTTTGGAAGTAAAGGCAAGAGGGAGCTATTCCTGATTTTCATTCTGGATTCAAACTCAGATCTGACTGTTGTCCTCTTCTCAATTTGCACCATCTCAGGCTTGAAAAATCAGCCAAGTGCTTAGCCTAAATGGAGCTAACAGTTCAGATAACAAATAGAAGGAAAAATTTCACTATAGTTTGTGTAGAAGAAAATAAGTGTCTGCAGAGATATAACAAACCAATTAGCCACAGCGAGAGGTGATGAAGTCGTGGCAGTAACAATCAAATAATTATAGTCTTAATGGCAAGACATTACCTAGACACAGAAAACTTCTAGAACACATTCTCCAGATTTGGCAATTTTATTGAAAGCTTCACAAGACATGATACTTACGTAAATTGTTTAAATGTTTACTTGACTGTGATTAAAAAACAGTTCCCACTCACTTGATGTTATAGACTAAATTACTTGGATACGTTGGCTCTTGGTGATGGAAAAATCTGCCTGGAGGTCAGTAATGGTTAAAACCACAACCAGCCACCCTCCTTTTCAGTCTGATTAACTTCAGCCTGCAACTTGTTCAAATGGACCCAGTATTCTGACTTTAAGCTAAAATTGGTTAAAGGTCTGCACAAGGGTCCTATGCAAAGTATAAGCTCTTCCATATGCTTTGTGTGTGCTGTAGGCTGTTTGTGGAAGTTAGCTGGCCCTTCTTCTGTCCAAACACACGGTAGGACATGACTGTAATTCAGTCTCGGCCAGAAATGAGAAAAACAGGAGAAGGATCTACTGAAAGGTTGGTAGTACCACATGGGTGAAATGCAAGATAAACAGCTTCCTGCATGCTGCAAGAGTGGCAAACCTTCCAGCACAGAAATTGCATTAGTAGTACCAGAGGAGCTCTTCCGAGTCTTCGAAAATCTTTCCTTAAATTGGAGAAAAGTTTCTCTCAATACCCTTCTCCACCCTTCTCCAGTATGTGACACTCAGACATTAGTCATCAGGATTTTTCTGTTTCTTTCCTAAATTACAACTCCAAATCAGGTCTTTTGGATACGCTCTGGTCTGTGCACAATCTGAGGATGAATGATGATCCATCTCCACCCCCCACCTTCAACTGAACTGTTTGGGATTTGGGGAGGAGGGGGGTTGATTCTTCAGGTTTTTGGTGTTGTGTGTGGGGGTGGATTGGGTTTGGAAGGGGGGTTGTTTGGAGGGAGGTCTTTTTTTAACAGAAGTGCCTTTTTTCTCTTGACAACTGGCTGAAATATGCTCCTTTAAGAACCTCCTACGTGGTATGTATTTGTAATTTGTAAACAAAAGATGTCAAAGGATGGTTTGACTCAGTGGTGAGGCAGCCAGCTATTTGCATGTCATGAGGTCTAAGGGAAACAAACTGACCCTCAGCCTTCTTCCAGGCAGCCAGATTCTGATGGGACCCTCAAATAGCTCTGGCAAAGTGTTCTGTTTCTTTTGGACTTACTGAATGCTGTTTCTGCAAAGACATCCAATTATTTCTTCCTTTATTTTGCTACAAAAGTTACAAGGAGAAGCAGCTTGAAACCAAGCGTGAGTATTGAGTATTTCCATTTCTCCTTTATGTAATAATGTTTCAGTGTGGTAGTGCAGCAAGTGAGTAATTGAGTATTTTAAGCACTTAAGCAGGAGCTTTTTTTCTTCAGACACAAAACTGCTAATTCCCATGGCTACAGTTTCTTTAAATTATTTGCAGAATTCCACATTTATGTTAAATTTTTTAGTTTTGTGTGTCAAAAAGAGATGCCACATTTTCAGATGCAGTTTTCTTTTTATGCACTGGCTTACTAATTAATCTAGGGGAAGATTGTTTGGATCTAGGGTTTCTTTTTCCCTTGGTAATGATATGAGGATTAATATTGTTTACTTGAGAGCACAAGCCATCAAAAATGTATATGCTATTTCCTGTGATATTTGAATCATCATTTTTTCTCATGGCAAGCTTTCATAGTTATTTGATATTGAAAGAAAACTCTCTAAACAGTGTCTTTTCCGATATGGTAAGTCACTGGTGTCTAGTACAGTTAACTTCATTGCCTATCATGGTTTGTTCTCGCTTTTTCTTTGAATTAAAAGCAGTTTCCAAGCTGGTATTTATAGCAAAATTTTGCCTTGTTATCAAATCAAGTATCATTTCAAGATACTCCCTTCATAAGATATTTTGTTGTATCTTTTATCTAGCACATTTTTAGGATCATGATCTTGATTTGGGATTTGAAAGGGTAAGAGTAGAACTGAAAGAATAAATGTCTGTTCACTAAAATTGTTCTAGAAATGTGTACCTATACTGCAGAATTTTAAAAGTACTGGTAACAGGGTGGAAATATTCCATAATTTAAAGTCTATATATGTTAATTGCACTGATACCTGATTTCTTAAAGTTAAATTAAACTTGGATTAAAGTATCAAATACAATTTATATTTCAATAATATATTTTTAAATACCATTTTTGCTTAACTTTTCTAGTTTCAAAAGATCTTTTTGTGTACTGGAACTTGACACAAAATCTCTTGACACAAAATCACAAAAACAAGTTTCAGATGTCTTTCGTATTTGTGTCTACTATTTTCACCCACATTTTTCTTCTGTTTGTGTCATGAGTTGACATTTCTAAAGTATTTTAACAAAACAGGCTGTAACAGATTTAATATACTAATGTTATAACGGATTGCTGATGGTCTTGCCTTGTAATTTTATTGCAGTGTCACAAAAGTCACTTTGATTTAAAGTTGCGTAGTTGGTAGGTTCTTAAGATGACATATTAACCTTCTTGTAATCCAAGAGCGAAATTAAATCAAAAGTTGTTTGAAAGAGATCCTGATCAACTGAACTAGGATATCTCAAGGTTATTTGTAGGCAGTCATATTTTAGGAAGTGTATATTTTTGGTTGACATGGTAAGACAGAAGTTCTGTGGGCCATAAACAAAAAAGCTTAGTTTTCTTTTTGTTATTTTTTTCCATTTCTGAGTTTTACTTACCAAAAAAAAATAGTAAATAGTTGAAATCTATTAGTATTGCCTAACCATGGATAGACAGGAAGAAATCTAAAATCTCAACCGTCAGGCTTCTAAATGTCAAGCTTAAAATTAGAGGGTGAAATTCTGACCCTGTTCAAGTGAAAACTCCTCCAGTTCACTAAACAAGACCTGGATTCTGATCAAGCCTTTAGATTATCTAAAGCCTTAATATTTTTCTGTATATTCCCTGCCAGTTAACTGTAGGATGATGTCTTATGTCTAATTCCAGGATGTTCTTAAAATAAATGATTTCCAGTTCAGCTTTTCCATTAAACTTTCTAGCACCCCAGAGTTTGGAAATGGGAATGATGAGTTGCTGCTTGGATTCCAGGCGTGCTCTTACAGCAGAATTCGCTTTGCTGGGAGCAGGGCATGTGGTTCTCTTTGGGAAGATGTGAATTCATTTCATATGCTTATATTTTCCTATAAAAAGTAATACGGATGAAATGGGTGAAGTTTCACAAAATTATATAGACATTTCTCCAGGAACACTAAACTGATACATTAAGTTAATATTATTAAAAACCTACAACATGAAATTTTGCAGCAGGGATACTGTGAGGGGCAGGGCTTTACCACAGCTAGCTAATCTTCTTTTATTCTCTCTTTTATAATGGCTAAATTATATTTCTGCTATGATTCTGATATGAATCACCCTCAAGAGGAATTTATCTTTCTCCTTCAACTATAAAGAGCACATTAGTGAAATAGCCTCGGTAGACTTAAGTTAGCTTTTGTGAATAGCCCCGGTTCGTCTGTGATATTGCACAATATACATCAACTACCGTCCCTTCTCCCGTCTTCCTTTTCTTAGACTAAGAGTTTTCTTTGATTCTGCTTCATTACTTTCACACTAGTAGGTGTGTTTCTTTTCAATCAGAGCTGTCTTGAGTTTGAACTTGTTCTAGGTCCATATATAAAGACTATTAAATTCAAGATATTATGAATAGTGGATCTGAATGGGCTTCCCTTGTTCACTGCTGGCCTCACACTTGACTACTTTTATAAACCAGAAGAACATTCATTTTTCTATAACCTGTCTTTGTGCATAGATAACTGAATTGATAGAAAGAATCAGAGCATAAAAAGAATTAGAGACAGAGCACAGCATAAGTTAGTGACAGAGCACACACAGAGGAGACCTGGATTTAGTTCAAAGTGACTTTCAAAGTTCGAAGGCCAGTTGTTCTGCGCCTCAGTTCCCCATCTGTAAAACCAGGTTTGTTACACTGAGGAGAAAAAAAATGAGTTCAAAATAACATTAGCCAAGACTAACTGGAGACAGCCCAGGTTCACTGGAAAATCCTTAATGATCAGGAACTGTCTCAGCTGCTGTGGTCTTAAGAGGTTTAACAAAAAACTGGACAAATTTCCCTCAGAGTGTCTTGGGTAAGTATTAGTCATAACCCCAGAGTCATTAAGGGTGATTGTAAAGTTCACAACTGGAGCACTTTATTGCTTCAGCTAATTTTAGTAGCGCTTTCTGTCCAGCAGTGCTTCAGCTGGAAGTTGTGCACTGGGCAACCTTCACAACCTACAGTACTTGTAACTCCCTGTTGCCAGGTCCATGACTGCAGTCTGATGAGCAAAGTCCTCTAAAGGCAAAGGCAGAACAACAGCGAGCTTCTCTTCCCATTCTTCCAGGTTTGCTCTCTGGTCTTGGGCTAATCAGTTATTTTATTTTGACAGGCATTAACCTTTCCTATAGACAAGTATCTCTCGGCCGTATTTCAGGATCACTTTATTATTGTTAGAATAGTTGCCTGAGATCTTTGAAAGGAAGGCTGTATAAACACCTTCAAGCATTAAGCTACGAGTCTGTTTATCAGGAGACCAGTCTTCCTCAAGTGAGCAGCCTAAGCTACTAATTAAGCAACATCAATATTCATTTATGTATTATAACATGAAAAATTGTGCCATCATTCGAGTTCTTTGTATAGCTGGGTTTGTTCTCTATTTGCATGAAGGAAGAAAGAAAATTAGAGAAAATCTTTCATGTTGAACAGATATTCTAATTGTAAAAGTTTTAATCTGGTGCTTGAAAATGGAAGAGGATTGAGAAACATTTCAAATTAAAAATGCATAACATTTTCTTATTTTAAATGCAGGAGCAGAATTCTTAGATTTGTGTTTAATTGCTTGCTTTTGCTTTTTCCTGAAAACATTTACCAAATTTAACATAAGTTAGCAAAAGGACTTGAACTGTTTTTCTTTTTTTTATTTTAACATAGTTTCTGCTGCTGTTTATCACTTGCCTCCCCCTCAGGCCAGTCTTGTCCCACAGCTAATTAGAGTTATGGACTCTGAGGGTCATCCTATGCTGAAAGTGATTAATTCCATTCTAGGTTTGCAAAAGAAATTGCTTTTCTATCACTAAGTGTCAGGGTTCACATTATCACTTGGCTAGATTTCATTGTTACCCAATATTCTTGAGTTATATTACCTGTTTTTAAAACAATCCTAAATGTAGGAAAGGATTTTTTTTTCATTATCACTTAAGTGATACTGAAGATTTTTAACACTTATAATTTGTCAAAATTAAATATTGCCTGTTTTGGGTGTTCATATAATCTTTAGTCTTAATTTCCTGTTCACTGGAATAGGGCAATCCCACACTGGACCCAGCTTTTGGATAGTATGTATTTATAATTGTAGAAAGGACTCCACTTTGAAAGTAATATAGTGTCAAAACCCAAAAAAGACATTTTCACATGCCAGGATATTACAAAAATCCCAGCAGAGCAGTAATTGAAGGGTCAGTAACCTCACATCATAATAAAGTAAGACAGAATACTGATATCTATTCATTTCAGTGTCTAATTTTAATTCATAGCCACTCCGAGGAAGACAGACCATGTTAAAATAGTAAGAAATATGTTTAAGATTTAGTATTGAGATTTTAAGACTTAAGGGAAAAGCTAAGATACCCAGTCACATAATTATTCTGAAGACCTTACCACCCCAGCAGGCCCAGTAGAAGAAGAGGAGGAGTGAAAGAGGCCCAGAGATGTGACTCCCGACGTGGCAAAAGTCGCAGAGCAAGTCTCTGGGAGGACATGAGCAGAACCCAGAACCAAGTCTAAGGACCAGTCAATGTTGCTACTCCCATGATATGAGCAGTGAAGATAAAACAGAGTCTATGCAATGACATATTTGGTCTCATGAGGAAACAGGATGTTATTTACCCATCTGCTTGAGACAGGAAAAATCTTCAATTAAGATTTTTATTCAGTGAAAATGCTGATGCGCAAAAACATATGTTAAAAAAATCAATTTTTTCTACACCAAATCCTAGCAACATTCCTTTATTTTCTCACTATGCTAAAGAAAAAACAAAAGCAAAGGATTTCCACTGCTGCATATTTCTTTCCACCAACCTCTCCTAAGTGGGTTCATGGCCTTCAAAAGTCATCTAGTGAGCTCTCTTGTAGAACTGAGTTTTCTCACTGAGACATAATTTGCTATGTTGGGATTAAATGTGTTAGATTACTACCAACAGTGAAAATAGGTCATCTGTCATAAAGAAGTGTGTATATCTGAGTATTTTACCTTTTTTTCCTGGCCCAAAGAGCAGCAGCCTGCCCTTGATGCACCTGCATAGTTAAACTAGTAAAATGTTCCACCCTTGCAGCACATTTAAAACAAATGCAGGGCAGAGAATGAAGGCAAAATGTCACCCTGCCGTAATTCCATCTATTTAGTGAAACGCACATATGGCCAAATTGTACCAGTTTGTTTCTGCGACTTTGGTGCAAACGTTGAGACTTGATAACTGAATCGTGCCTAGTGCTTTCCCAGTAAGTATGAATTCACCCAACATGCAGAGTTCAAATCTTCATTTCTAATCCAACAATTGACCCTGCTGAGTGGGGAGGTTGGACTAGATGATCTCCAGAGGTCCCTTCCAACCTTACTGATTCTGCGATTCTATGAATTACTAAACTGCCTGTTATGACTTCGAAGCATTGAGTGATATTAGTCAGCTGCATTAATTTACATACATACGCAAGTGTTTCTGGCATCATGGTCCAAGAGAAGAGGAAGCATATGTTCATGTAACACCTGGGAGGAAACAAAACAAGTTATATAAGACTACTTAAGACTATCCACAGGGTATTTTCATGACAGCTGGCTGTTGGACATTCTCCCAAAAACCTTTTTTGCCCTCAGTCTCTGTTATATTCTATGAGTGCTTCACTATTTTAAAAGTAGGAGAATACAAAGAGCATGGCATCTTTGGGGATTTCACCAATGGATTAGACCTTCACTGGTTTATCTGCCTAGCAGATACACATGCATGTGTATATGTATTTTTTAATACCACTATGTTGCTGTTGAACCTCTGTGCTCCAGGGAGGTAGCAGTTGTAGAGGATAGTTATGACTAGTTCTGCTAGCAATGCCTACCGAGCTGATCATCAGCAGAAATCCAGAATACACAGGCAGTCCTTGCTTTGGCATCACGCTACTATGGGCTCCACTCAGCGCTCTGCGCAGCATTTCTTAGTCTGTACATAGCAGTGACTTCCCAGCCTGTGATTCCTGTGGTCACAAATTGTCTGCAGCACTGTTGTCTGTGTTTTCCGTGTAAAACTTGGTAAAAAGGAGGCATCTGATGGGTGGAGCCCTACAAGCAACAGAGCTGACTGGCCTAAAAATGTAAATACCTGGGAACAGGGAGAACTGAGATAGGGATCATACATATTAGTACTCCTTACACCAGTTTTTGTTTTTCCTAAGCTGTAATGGCATCTAGCTAGTGACAAGCTTGCAACACGACTGAGATCAGAAACCTTTAGATTTGGTTCATTTTTATAAGATTTCATATTTTTATTAGAAAGTGCTGCATCTGGGTTTATTTTTTTCCTCAGAAAACTACGTCAGGTTGGCATAGTACAGCCGGGAGAGAAAAGTAAGAGGCTGTGCTGCTGCAGCAGATGCTGTATTACCACTTGGGGACATTATGTTTGGTTTGGTGTTGTGGGAGGTGTTTTTAACTGGGTAATGAAAGTCCTTTCCAATTTTAGCTTGCTCTAAAGCACATATGCTGCTGCTGCTCATCTTTTTCTTACTGCTCATTTCATTTCTTAAAGCCGTTCTGAAGTAGGTCATACGTTTTTAAAAAACCTGTCTGGAAAAAAAATGTATTACACAGTGGGTTGTTGTTATTTTTAATAGCATTTTAATTCATGTACTGTACCCATTTTCAAGAAACATACTACTATTTATCAACTTTCCTCTCCCTGAAATAAAATGTAAGGGTGGGAGAAATCCAGTCCCTGCAGCTGAAAGCATATAATAAAGGTATAGCATATTTCTTGCTAAGATCTTAAAGGCTGCAGTCAGCATCAACAGTGCGTTTTGAAGCTCTGTTACCTCTTGGTGGTTTTAAGGCTGTTTTGTTTCATCGCCTCTAAGCACCTTACCTTATCTGAGACATCATTTTCCGCTGCTTTTGTTTCCTGGGGAAAGCTTTCAGTCCCAAAGGCAAGCTTGTTTCTCTGCAGGGAGATGTGTTCCTGCCCATAGCATTAGTGTCTTGCTGAGATGCTGCTGTTTTTCTTGGTGGAGTTTTGCACAGCTGCGCAGGCATGTTGGCCTCTCCTGGGGTCATCAGTGCCTTCTACAAAGGAGATCCAGGAGAAGGATTTTTGACGTGGATGTTTTTGACGTTGTAGCAGAGATCTTCATGCTGTGGATGCACTCACTGGCCAATCTCTCAGATAAGGACTTCACCCCATGTCTTCATTTGTTACTTTTGTTTTCTTTTTATTTAAGCACTTTAAACTATTTTCCATAATTAGATCATAAGTGAGGGTGGAGGCAGGAAAGGGGGCAGGAGGAAGCCAGGCAGAAAGGGAAGAAGTGGTTGGGGGCAGAATTTCTGTTCATTGCCAAAGTTCAGCTGTGGCCTCAGAAGTCAATTCTCGCTGTGAACAGTTCAGCCCAGAATTATTAATGTTTCTTTTCCTCTTCTGAAAACATTTAGTACTCGCTAGAGCTTAGCTTGATAATAGTAAAAAATACATTAGTATTTCCATGCAGGTACGACATGTCATTCCTGGCCTTCCCACCATTTTAATTAGGAGACAACCACATCCCAGCATAAACATCCTTTTGCTAATGAGTTTCTTACCTCAAAATGAGATGATTCTTTAACTCAGATTCCCATTTTTCTACATTTAGAGATGAGATTTAGAGATTTAGAGATTTAGAGATTTACAGATTCCCACTTTTCTACAAATTTTCCCATTTTTGTAGGCTAATATGTACAGCTAGTTAGAAGTTCATTGCTTCCTGCAATGAACATTTTCACTTTATCTCAAAAATCAAAATTTAAGTTTTTACTAAAACATTTTTCTATCAAAAATTTAAGATCTATTTTTAGACCAACATTTTTCTTGGGTTTCACTTTTGTGAATCTTACTTTTATAAAGCAAAATGAAAATTTTCCTTGGATTTTTATTCATTCAAAAAAAATTTAATTGGAATACATCAAAATTTTAAAATTATTAAAGTATTAAAGCAGTTTGAACCAGGCTTAGTGCAAAACTCCTTTTCTTCCAAGAATACCCTGATGCAGTAACTTCTTTTAATTTATATCGGTTTTGGAAGCTTATAAATCCTCATGTTCCAGAGCATGAATCTAATCCCCTAAATGGGATTAGGAAGCTTTTCTCAAGAGCAGGTGGTTGCCTAGGCATCTCGTGTAGGGTTTCTTTTGGCTTCCTTAAGATGGTTTTGCCTGCTGAACTAAAAAACAATATGTATAACTATAGTCCTGTTCCTTCACACAGTCTTTAAATCATGGCTAAATCATTTTTAGGTCTGCCTTCCCTCCTGAGTTCTGGTCAGGAGTATATTTAGTGTGGGCTGTCAGTGCCCAAAACACATCTTTATTCCTCGTTATTCCATACACAGCAATGCTGAGCGATGGAGCAGAGCGCTGCCAGCACTTCCTCCCGAGCCAAGCCACCGGAATAATCGAGATTGCTGAAGGCATCCGAACCTGCATATCTCTTCCGTAACTTGATCTGTGACAATTAACACCAGCTTAACATTCAGTATTATCAATGAAGAGAAAGAGTTTTAACTTGCACCAAAGTGCAACAATATCAATATCAAAACATTTTTTTATTGTAGAAAACCAGATAGCACAGATAGGTCAGAAACTCCTTTCCACCAGAAGGCCTCAGCTCCTGGACAGTGGTTGTATCTAGATCAGGCTAGTTGACAAAAAACATATGGATGATACTTCATGCTCCGTGACAACGCAGAAAACAGTGGAACTGGCATTCGCTCTTAATTTCACACATGGCTGACACTTGAGATTGTTGGAAATGATTTTTCCCTGTGGAAATGCTGACTATACTGAACCTGCTCTTTTCTTTGACAGAAATTGGCTAAAATCACTAGTTTCCTTTGCCTTTCCTCCTGTAACCAGATTTGTGCACTTTCACTGAATGTACTTTCACTGAGAAGGAGACATGACATATTGGGAGACATTGAAATGAATGGTAACGAATCTCGTAGCTGCTTATGTATTTTGAAAATCCCACTTCTTCGTTTTCTTTGAAAATATCTTTCAAAATCTGGGCTTTGTTGGACTTGCTCTGGTAGCTCCATGTCTCTCTTGTACTGGGCAACCTAAAACTGTACCCAGCACTCCAGCTGTGGCCTCACCTGGGCTGAGCAGAGGGTAAGGATCGCCTCCCTTGACCTGCTGGCAATGCTCTTCCTAACACAGCCCAGGAGGCTGTTGGTTTTCTTTGCTGCAAGGGCATGTTATTGACTTACAGTCAACTCAGTGCCTAGTGGGACCTCCAGGGCTTTTTCTGCCAAGCTGCTTTGCAGCTAGCTGATCGTCTTCCAAGCCTGGTGCATGGGGTTATTCCCGCCCAGGTGCAGGACTCTGCACTTCCCTTTACTGAACTTCACAAGGTTCCTCTCTGCCCAACTCTCCAGCCTGCCCAGGCCCCTCTGAAAGGCAGCACAGCCCTCTGGGGGTATCAGCCGCTCCTCCCAGCTTGGTGTCATCTGCAAACTTGCTGAGGAGGCACTCTGTCCCTTCTTCCCAGTCATCAACGAAGAAGTCAAGCAGTCCTGGCCCCAGTATCGGCCCCTGGGGGACATCATCGCTGGTGACATTACCTAAACTTCCTTTAGGATTGTACCTCGCATTCGTTAACCATTTCTCAGCCATGCCTTAGGCCTGTGACTGCTTTGCTTTCAGGACTCAGTGCATTTTGAACTTGGGCACCTGAAGCTCATCAATTTAAAACAATCTAAGTATCTGTTAAGTGTTTAACTCACCAGCTAATTTTGATGTAGTTTTCCACACAGGACTTTTGTGCCAAACATAATCTTCAAACTTGTGAGACGGCTAAATGCATATAACAGCCCAGAGAATACTGATAGGTTTTCACATGAAAAGGTACACCCGTTCAGGAGTGATATATTTCATAGGTTCATGCAGGATTATTGTCAGATTTATAAAACTGAAGTAATGAGCTCTGTAATGAACAAATTAGGAGAACATTCTGGTTGTTCCAGAATATGTTTAAAAAAACTGTAAAAAATGCAGGTAAGAATGACTTGAGAAAAATACAAGCAATGATCTTAGCATTAACCTTCCTCCCCCCCCCCCGCCCCGCCCCACCCCTTGTACTGCTGCTGTTGAAGATATTGACAGCACCCAGGAATCTGAACAGATGAAAAGGATTTGTGTTCGTGGGTAATAAATAGCTTGGGAGAGACCCGAATCGATGCAGAACACTCCACGGACTGTTCAGCTATGCTTAAATACTGAACAGCAACACTGAGGACCAGCCAAGCTTTTTGTGTGCAGAATAACAGTATCGATTCTGATTGGAAACTCTGGGCACCAGTATAATATTTTTATTAAATAATCAATTGCAGTCCTCGACTCTCACATGTTGATTAGTTTAAAAAAAATCCAGCAAGTCATCTGGATTTAATTCTGTAGTCAGTCAGCAACTTTTCTGGTTCCTTCTTCTGAAAAACAGCTTTCAGCTGTTACTTGTGATGTGCTTATTTCTGACCTCTAATTTCTCTGTATAGTGGGTTTACTGCAATGGTAATTCTTGAGCTTCAACAGCAAACCTCATGATATTCATTAGGAGAGAGGCATACATCAACTTAAACATTGCCAACTAAATCCCTTAGTATGACCTCGGCAGCAAGTGCAGGTTGTACTGGACAAGCTAGATGCTGCTAGTTAAAGTTGTATTGATTAATTTAAAGGAAAAACCTAGATGGCCATGGAAGAAATGGGGCCCAGAGATTCCAGTTCACTCTGGTGAGTACGGAGGAAATTTTGAGGGACGGGGTTTGTCTGCTGCAGGATTTCTGCGCATCCGCACCACTGCAAATCCTAAGCAGGTGTATTTTCATCACTTTGAAGTCTAAGCAAGTAGCAAATTATGTTGCACTGGGATAAAGGGAGTGAATTTAGCTGATGACAGCAATGTTTGAGTTTATGTGGAATAAACAAAGCTCACTGCAATACCAACTAAGGAGAAAGTTACAGAATTCCTGTGATGCTAAACCCCCTATTTAAGTCAGAGAGTTTTTTTTCCTTTCTACTCATGGTTGTAGGGTATGTAAACACAGTACAATGCAGTATGGCGCAGTTACCAGATCAACCACTATATGAGCTGCTTTACCTAGACAGTCCACTAAAATGGTGTCACTTCTGGACCTTGAAGCATTAGAATCACATTTTTATAGCCTAATCTCAGTTATCATGGCTGTCTTGGCTCCTTAAAAGCAGAACTTTATTAGTGAGAGCTCTATACCCACCAAATGTTTGCAAGGATATTGCCAGTGTTTTGAAAATGCAGCACACACTTAAATGTCCAGTGGGGAATTTATTTTTTTCCCTTCCATTAGGTCTAGTCACAATAAAACAACAGATTTCTAGGGAGTAGCAGGCCTCCAGAGGAAAAAAAAAGAAACTGTGATCTTTGAAATGAGAAAAATTTCCTTGCAGAACATTCTTAGAAACTTTAATTTATAAAATAATGATATCGTTAGCTCTAGTATGGAGTTCTAACCTTGCGTCGCTAATGTATTTTGCAAATGTATTTGTGATGAATAGTTCAGCAGCTTTCAAAAAAAATAGAGCAAATCAAATCAGCAAATTCATGTAAATGAGCAAAACTATGTTCAGAGAAGAAAACATGCTTAACTGAAAATAAACAACTGCCTGGGGTGGCTTACAGGGGTGTGTCCCTCATAATAGATCGATTTGTTTTTCTTCTCCTTCAGTTAAGTTATTGCAATGATTTATTTTGCTATCATTTTTCTTTCGTTATGCCTGTTTCAGAGACTAATGGAGAGCCTTGTTCCATTTATCACATGTTCTTAAGGAAAAAGATGAGGTAGTTCATGGCAGGCTTATTTAGATCAGGAAATAGCCCATGAGAATGTCATAAACCAAAAGATACATATTTATATATACGTGTAAAAATATATAATGTGTGTAAATGTATATGTCTATTCATTCCATCTAAGCACAATTAATATTTCTGGGCTTTGTATATTTATATAATCTAAAGAAAGTCAACGTACATTTATTTAGAGAAATATTGAGATTCCAGCTGTTCTTTTTAACTACAGTGAGAAAACAAGCACTGCTTTCCTGTTGGTTCCACATTTGTCAGGTTTGGATAGACTTCACAACCACTTTCCTATGGCTTTCCTCTCTGGAAGGTTTTTAGCACTCTACATCTTACAGGAAAGAATTTGCTTCTAAAGCAAGTCCCTCTCCTAATTTGTGATAGCTGTATTCGATCTTGCTCTGCTGGAACAGCAGGCAGAAAAAACAGCTCTGTGTTGCTTTTTTTTCATCTGCTTCATATTTTCTACCATGAGACTGCTGCATTCTTGACTCTGACCCAAGGGACATCAGTGCAATATCCTCACATCCTCGGCAGCATTCCTCTGCACCCTTTGGGGTATTCTAACAACTATGAATCACATATCTGTGCCTACTATACACATTCAAATTAACTTACTTTACCCTTGCTCCAATTTAGATTACAAAATAATCTTTTCTCAAGGAGTGCAGAAGTCTGAGCATTTCCCTTTGCCTAGGACGCAAGCTAGCTGCTGGGATCCTGGAGTCAGAGTTTCATTCCATGAGAGTGAACAGCATCAGACCCCCAGAGATTTCCTAAATGACCTCCAAAACACAAAGTCCAGCTTCCAGAAAGCTTAAAGTAAACATATTTCAGAGATTAGGATCAAAGCACAAGAAATATGGTCTACTTAACTGCATGATGCTTGTAACATTATTTATTTACTGGGACAAGGGTAAGTGGTACTGGGGGAGATGTGATTCACTTATTTTGCTGTGGTATCTAACAGTAAAAGCAGTTCACAAAGATTACCCAGATCTTTGTCAAGAAATTTGAAAAAAATCATTCTTTTTCATGCCATCTCTGCTCCATACCCAAACATGGTCTCACTTCATCATGGTCAATTCTGAACAGTTTTTCTGAAAAAGAGCCTTGTAGAACCCAAGTTCTTTATTAGAAAAAACAGCTTCAAGGGCCTGACTTTTGATTCTAGTGTAGCTTTTAATGTTCTCCAGCAACTCTTCTCAGCTGTAAAACAAGAGTAACAGCTCCCATATAGGTTTTTAGGAGATCTGTATTAAAGATTCCGAAGTTCTTGGATATTGCAATAGCATGTCTCCTATGAGCACACAACCCAGACTTTCTCAAACAGATTGGCCAGGGAGGGAATTAAAAAAAAAAAAAAAAAAAAAAAAAAAAAAAAAAAGTGTACTACTTTTTGGAGAAAAAAAATGTGAGGAATGCAGAGTTTTCTTTTCAGTAGCTTAATAGCTTATTGCCATTCACTAGAATGAACACACACAGAGATGTATCTGCAGACATCTGAAGCTATTTGCTGGTGAGCTTCGTGCACTACAAAAAGCACTGTTAGTATACACACATAAGTTCTTCGTGTATGTTCTGTTAGTATCTTTCTGTTGCTACTGTTATGCTGTGATGAAACTTTTTTGGAAAGCTGAGGTTCAGCAAGGAGAAAATCAGAAAGGTAGTCTAGTCAGGGTTATCCTCAGAGGCTGTTTAAAACTATAATTCCCATAAAAAGAGGAATGAAAATTCCTCTGAAATCCAGTTCCAAGCCTGTCCTTTGGCCTTGAATATAGAGCCCAGTCAACCACAAATATTCCTTCTTGACTATCTCCCTAACCACCAAACTATACTGCTGCCTCATTGTAGAAGGAAAAGAACGAAAGTTAGCCCTGATATTAGTGATGACCATGTAGTACTCCTGCACTGAGTTCCTGTGCTATGCATGTCTTTTTTTTTATATGTCACGTCATGTAAATATGCAACCTGATGGATGTCATTTTCTCGTATACATGGGTTCATTCTTTGCAAGTTCCAATTCCTGATACTAAGGAGATGGAAGGCTAGCTTCAAGCACTGTTATCCCAAGGATAGGAAATAAAATGCATCTGTAATATTTTTAAGCAAGCAATTTTTAAGCAATTTTTTTCAACTTTTAACATGTTTCCCACTGATCTGAGTTGCAGATTATTTGACTTCTTTACTGCACCTTGTCTTGGCTAGCACAAAGCAGATTATTTGACTTCTTTACTGCACCTTATCTTGGCTAGCACAAAGATTTAGGGCAATCAGAAAAACAGTAAATCAGTTCAACCCAAAAGATTTTCAGTTTGCAGAAACAAAAAGTTTTACATAGCTTGTGCCTAATCATCACTACTTTTGGTCTAAGATAAGCATTTTAGCCTTCCTCCCTGCCCCTTTTTCACGGTGTTACTACAACCTCTCCAGGAATAGATTAAAAATTCTTGGCCTTAAGCAGTTGTGCTGGTGGAAATTTGCAGTAATTGTCTTTCCCATAGTTTAAACTATCATTTTGGATTACATCTTGCAGTTCACAGAGTAGAAACCCAGAAAAAGATAAAACGCCTCTTTGAAGCTGAACTATGATTATGTGATAGGCAGTTAATGTATAAAAATAAGTATTTGAGTGAGCTTTTAATTTTAATGGGCTTCTAAATGGGCCAAATGTAAGTTCTGGGATGGTAAGTGCTCTCTCAAACCTTATTCCTCATATGCGTCTCTTCCTTATTTTCATTCTTTGCATCTAGTTAAGATAAACTGACTTTCACCATTTTTCAAAGTGCAAAGATTTCAGGTAAAGAGTCAATGAACTGTAAATATTTTAAGAGACCTTCAGCAGTTTTCTTAAATCCTCACAAATTTATGATTTTTGGCACTGATTGCAGTGATTAATTTGATGACTTTAATGAAGACTGCAATCCAACGAGCCCAGCAGATATTTCTGGGTTTGCTTCACTGGGAACTTTCTGGATTCTTCTTCATTCATTCCCAGGAACTAAAACCCAATTTTAGCAAAGTGCTGATGAGTGAATCAGCAACAACAAGGCTGAAATAAGTCCCCATTTCCACAGTCCTTAAAATGTTCAGCATTGCAGACATATAACAGCTGAAGTTCCCAAAAGAAGGATGGGAAACATACAATCGGTTCTCAACAGACTTGTGGTATTTCCTGCACTTGGCTGGCACAGAAATATCATCTCTCTCTCAGGATTTGGGCACTGCCAAGTTGGAACCTGGGAAAAAGGCAATCTTTTGCAGTGACAATAAAAGGGAAACTTGCTTTGAGTCAGGATTTTGTCTAGGTTTTATTAGTTTAGTTCTCTATATATTTTGCTCTTTCACTATCCAGGGCTGCTTGCATCACCTTACATTGCCATCAAATGTTAACCCTACAACTGAGATTATAACGTGAAAGCTGACTGTGTAGCTTGGAGTTCCTTGTCTTCTCCTTGTTTACTTAGGTAGAGGTGGGGTTTTTTTGAAAAGGAAGAAATGAGCAGAAGGATAGGAATGGCAAGGGAAAGCCAGGAACACACTTAGGAGTGCCTAACGCTTCTCTTTGACCTTTTAACTCTACTTTGATTTTTAAACTCATGTCCATTATATGGACATTATGTACCCATATGGACATTATATGCCCACTATAATCTCCACCCCTGACTTTGGGATAAGCTATTCCTCACAGTGCAGCACCTAATGCTCACACTGATATAGTTCAGTAAGTTGTGCACGGAGAATGGGAAGACAACTTCATTCTCAGGTACCAGACTATCAGTGTAAGTACCACTGGACTAAGCTGAAGCAACCTTCCTGCTCTCCGTTATGTAAGTTAACACAACACATAGTATATGCTGTTTAAGATTACCCATTAAATGCTATGCTACCATAAATCATGCTACCATTGTTAAGGACTACTATTTTATACATACACACACACAAACACACACACATATATATCAGATGTTAAAGACTACCACTGTATGTCAAGACTATCATTTTACTGTGGAACAGTTCTGCATTAGAAACTCAAGTGTTCTGCAAATATCGAGAAGCACCTGTTCTAACTTGCACTGATAAAGCAACAATTATTTTTATTATATGGGCAAGGAAACTCTCACCCACTGAATTACATGATCCTTCCATTTTTCCAGATCACAGGTAAAAACGCGCCAGAATGACTAGCAATCACACAGGCTGCCATTACTGCCTGCAGTCTCTTTGTGGGAGGAAATATGCATTGAGGGAAGAAAACGCTTATTGTGTTCCATGTTACGACAGCTTATTTGCCAACTCCTGCGAAGAGTGCAAGCAACCTATTGAGTGTGATTCCAAGGTAAGGACTCAGCTTTGTCTTGCTGCTGCTTGTTAAATTACAGATAAATCCCATTTCTTTAAGGTATCAGGTCTTTTGCGTATCCCTGTGCTGGTGAAGAGACCCAAGCACAGCCATTGCGCCATTGTGCATCCATGCACAGCAGGGAGGACCACTCAGTGCCGACTTGGGATAGGAAAGCTCAGGGACAAACACTAAGGAATCTACACTTACGTGCACTTGATAAACACAAATATAGGGTGAGACTCATATAGCGGTTTTTGGTTGACATGCTGGATTCTGTCCTTCCTCTGCACTTACTTCCTAGCTGCAAAGACCACACAATGCTTGAGGGGTAGCAGGGCTGCTGACGTACCATGAAAAAAATAGAATTATTTAATCCATATCCATAGTACTTCTAAGTATTTCTGGTGGAAAATGGCACTATCAAGGTTTATATATCTGGTCAGGTGTGAGGCAGAGGACTTCAAGCACATGCTTCCAGGATTTGGCATTCATTACATACTCATCTGCTTGAGAAGATAGAGAAATTAGGACTTTCCTAAAGACTGCAATTGTCAGAGATCAGTAGCTTACGTTCATACCCTGGCACGATTCCCACACAACATATTTCCTAGGATTCTTTGCCTCAGGGGCCCCTGGATTCTCTCAGTGTATTTTAATGCCTACTTCAACACACATCCCATCTCCAATTGCTAGATCAGAAAGTGTTCATTGAGCTCGTTACATTCTTTGAATTTCATTCAGTGACACACACGGATGTGTTTTTGATGCCTGCTTGTTATGTCCCCCATTCTATTAACAAAGGTATTGGTTAGAGGAATTTTTTGGCCTACAGAAAACCCACACTTGAAGGTTTACCTAACTTCAAGCAAGTATTCCTACTTGTTTGCGTGTTCAGTCCCCTAACTGCTGGGCCAGAGGGGGCTCTGAATTCACTCTCCTCCTGTCTCTCTGTGCGCTGTCCTGTTGTCTTAGCGCTGGATCACAGGAAAGGATTGACTGGTGAAAATCATGAGTGGAAAAAAGCACCTGCCTGTGGCCCAGAGTGAGGTATTAGGTGTTTCTGAAGAGCTGGGGTACCGTTCCCGTGTCCACTCTCACTCGCGCAGCTCCCCTGAAGGCCAAGCACATCCTGTGGGTCACGCTGGACACCCACCCTTGAAAACTGATGTGCGGTGATTAGGTCCTAAGCAAATGTTATAGTTGCAGTTTCTGGCTGTTCTCCAGTCTGTAGGTGAGGGGTGATGTGTTTCACTGAGCAGAAGGGATTCTGACTCCTTCTTTACACTGCCATTCTGGTTTGGGTTTGGTTTTTTTTTTACTTTGGAGGGTGGTTCTTGCAACAGCAGAAAAGAAGTTATATAAAATTTTGATTTAATTTTCTCTTTACTGTCCTGCATAGCTGTAACTTTCTTTTACCTTATCTGTGGGTAATTCAGTGGATTGGGTTGAATGAAACTTTAGAATTTGAGAGCTGCCCACAGAAAATTATTTTAACTATATAGTATAATTTACTTTTACTGCAGCTACTCACATACAGAAATCAAGCTGAAAAGAAACCATATTTACACTTTTATGTTATACCTTCCATCCTTGGAAACAAAGTACCTTTTAATTTTAACTTAATTCCTTGCTTACCTTGCTTGTCTCATAGGTGACGTTAGTGACTGTCTTCCAGGACTTTGCTTTCCTTTCCCTTCTCCCCTTTTTTAAGAACATTAAATATTAATATGAGTTCCTCTATGCTCTTTGTCAGGGTTTCCCCCACCCTTTATTTCAATTTACAGCCTGTGTATTTGACTTTGAATTTTAGGGCCAGATGAATACTGTACAAACACCTTTTGTCTTTCTGAGCTCAGTATGTACCTTCTCCCCATGCTTGCTTTGCCTATGTTCATTTGGAATAAAAGGTCATAAAGTTATTAAAACAAGCCTCTCAGGAAGCCTCTCCAGCCAATGCACCTCATGGTGCTCAAAGCACATGCTATGAGCACAGCTCAGGGTTGTAAAGGAAGCATCAAAGGAAAATGCTGATTTGGATGAAAATTGTCCTCAAACTCTAACCGGCCATTTCAACAGTAAACTTGCATCTGTAGCCCCAGACAGGGTCATCCGGAGAACACATGACTGGGTTGACAAATTCCACCTTTAAAATTTAAAATTAAGTGGTAGGAGCAGCAATCATTAATAAAAAAAACAAGTCTTTGGACTGAATGGAAGGGAAAACTGGGACAAAAATACTGCAGGAGTAACATGAAAGGGGTGCAACAGGCCAGGGTCAGCTTGGAAAACAACCCAGAGATCTGTCGGTGTTTGTCCCTTGCAGTACCAGGGTGCTAGGGCTTTGCTCTCTTCCTCCCCTTCTTCCCCGTTCTTTTGCCTCCAGCTGCTCTGTGGTGATAGCCTGTTTTTTAGAAACTTGAGCAACCAAAAGAAGCAAGTGCTCAGCACCTCCTAAAATGCAGCCTGGAGTGTATTTCACTTCCTGTTTCAATACTTTAAAGAGAGGGGTACTGACAAAGGAGAAAAATTAGACTGGATTTGTGCCTTTTTGTGCTTCGTTCATTATTTATAAAGAAGACCTGGAAGAATCTGGTTTATTTTGAAGGGGTTTTTCTTTTTTCTTGGTGGTAACAGTGGTAATGTGCATTTTCCCCCTGTTTTTTTTAACCTTGGAAAAATAAAATCTGCTATTTGCTCTTTATTTGAATTCTTAGTGGAGGTCTCATACATATGCTGTTAGCTTTCTTGGCCCTTAAGCCTGCTGAGTCTTAAACAAACAGCTTTCTGCCAACTTTTTATGGGGAGTTATATTAGGTGTAAACAAAAGCAATGTTTTTTTAAATAATCTTCATAAGAATCATTTCTTCCTCAAATAATGAGGTTTTAAATGCTTATTCTCTACAATAACATGACCTTCCTTTAGTCCTCTATAGTGTCAACTGGAAAAAAAAGTGGTGATGTTAAAAAATAGATGAAGTTCTAGTTAGAAGTCTGTGGAGTATGCGCTCCTTGTCAGGCAGTCTGTGCATACTAGAAAAGATTAACTATTTGCTTCCACTTGAAGGCCAACTTTGAAATATGAAATGGTTCTTCCAGTAAAAGCTTGTCTCTGATGCTAAATGCGAAAAGACAGTTGGTTGTGCTAAAGCAGGTCTTAATGGCCTGTACAAGAGAGCTACAAAACATCCGGACACAGCAGCTTTGAGTACTTATCTTCGACCAGGCTTTCTGCCAGATACACATGTAAATGTTTCAGTTGCTACTCAAGTGCTCTTCATTTTGCACTTTTTTTTTTCTAGGAGAAGCTGGGGGGAAAGAACACTGTAAGGAAATACCTTCACTAACATGGACTTACTTTTTCCAAGGACTTGGCCTACAAAGGCCGTCACTGGCATGAGGCGTGCTTCAAGTGTGCCAAATGCAATCGCTCTCTGGTGGAGAAGCCGTTCGCTGCCAAGGATGAGCTCTTGCTGTGTACTGAATGCTACTCGGATGAGTACTCATCTAAGTGTTTCCACTGCCAGAAGACTATTATGCCAGGTAAGACACCAGGGACCCTTTAGTGAAAAATGAAACCATAATTTTAATTAAAAGCTCATCCTTGAATAAGCAAGCTACAAAGTCCCTGACATTCAGAGCAGCTTTCAGGTGACTACTTCTCCTTCAGGTAGTACCCTCCTAGCAGTAAATGGAGGGATGACAGACATCTCTGTCCAGAACTGGGATTTATGAATCCTTACAAAAAAATAGAGTTTAAAAAACAATAAAATGTGCTCATGTTGAGTTCTTGACTCTGCTTGCAGTTTTCAGGAAGCATACCCCACTGCCAGTGTAGGTAGACAAACGGGGCTACTGCTAGCACGAGTGCCAGACTAGAAAAGACATCTGCGTTTCATTTGTCACGTTGTCAGGATTTTGAGTATCAGACCTGGCTCACGTTCTTTATAAACCATTTGTTTTGCTCAGAAATATTTTTTGTTTAAATTGTCAAAACATGACATTCTATGTTCAAATCATTATCAACACTGTTGCCGAAAAGAGCACATATACAGATGTGTTTATGATAGGATTACTTCTTGCCATAAGCAACTTAGAAAATTCCACACTTTTAAATAAACTACTTCTCAGCTTTCGATCATGTCTGTTCAGGACATCCTCTAGTGCTTTCACTGTTTCCACAACAGTAAAGCTAATGCAGCAGAGAGACTGCCTAAAAGCTGCCTCTTCAGAGCCATGTAAGGGCAGCAACAGCAGCCAAACACACAACATGAAATAGCTGGTCTAGGCAAGTGAGTCCCAGACGTTTGGAACAGTGAACTACTCTCAGTCCTTAAACTTTTTTACAGATCATCAGCATATCCTTAAGGAGCTAACCAATTCATAAACTAAATGCTTCAGTATAGTTCCAAACACCAGCTGCAAACTATCTGCTATGGCCTCATAACCATTAATCTGGGAACCACTAGCCAAGGACATCAGTAAATGTAGCAAGTTCGTTTTTCAGTAGATCTTCATGCCAAACAATAAGGTCTAGTCCGCACGGATTTGTTGGCTCAGTATAAAGGTTATCGGTGTATTGTTCAACCCGGAGTACTGATGCAGTTATCAGCTTTCACAATTTATTTCCTTTTCATTGTCAGTGTAGACAAATGTTGCAATATTGTTGTGTTCAGTTCAGGGGTGATACACTGCTTAGATTTGATATAATTAAAGCAATGTTATCTAATAGATAAACCTTACCAGGTGTGACCAGAACAGCACCAGAAGAGAGTGGGTTTTGCATTATTGTCCACTAACATCTTTTAACCCCGCAGTCCGGGAAGCAAGCGTTCCTGGGTTAACCAGTTGTACCAAAATTCTCTTTTTCCTGTGGAAAGGATTGTACGGCACCCGTGTCCTCCTCTCTCCGCAGTCCAGCATTACCAGAGGGGGAGCAAGCTGTAATGAGAATCACTGAAAAAATCATTCTCAGATGTATATGCATATATCTTAGAAGAATATATCTCCATTAAAGTGTGTAGTGCACCTGTTTTCAAAGTAAAGTGCTCTGAACCTCCTCTGGCAGACGTTTAACTAAGTGACATTCTTTTGAGATTGCATCTGACTTTACAGTGGAACAAAACATCCAGTTGAGTAGGAGAAAAAAGAACTGTTCATCTAGAATGAAAATGATGAACTGTAAGAAGACGCTGTATAGTCTGCTTTTTCACAGAAGATACTTACTTTAAGAAAAAGAACATTGCCAGCTTACTATGATCAAGATAAATAATGCATGTATGGATGAAGGAGACTTAGTTTAAGGAAGGCAAGAGACAGGAGATTAATAGATGTGCTAAATATCTAAGCAAATTCATCCTTAATTTATAGAAGTGCTGTGTACCTGAACATTATCACTGATTTGACTAGCCTGAGAGAAACTCTGAGCCACCAAAGCATATCACAGAAAAGTTATCCTAAAACATTTATATAATTAAGTATTCTAAAATCACAGTTTAGGCAAATTAACATGTTTTTTTTCCAGGAAAGCATACAGCACATGTACTCTTGCAGTTAAGCATATACTTAGAAACTGTATTAAATTGGGGTTAAGTGCTTTCTTGGTTAATACAACTAATATTGAGATAGAAGATTTTAAAAAAGAGTCTTCTCACCTTATAAAACACATTACAAGGCTATGTTTTGGGGTGTTGTTTGCTTGGCTTCTGCAGGTTCCCGTAAAATGGAATTTAAAGGAAGCTCCTGGCATGAATCCTGTTTTGTTTGCCAGTATTGCCGGCAACCATTGGGAACAAAACCGCTGATCACCAAGGACAATGAGAATTACTGCGTTCCTTGCTTTGAGAAGCAATTTGCTCACTATTGCTACTCTTGTAAAAAGGTAATTAAATGTACAACGAAAAAATAATTTCAAAGTACTACCGTGTTATTTTTAGTCAGGTCAAAGCCAGGTTGTCCGACAGCAGAAACAGTGCCAGTGAGGACTGTTTCTGTAATCTTTAGAGTGTATGTATGTTTGAAATTACCTCTGCACATCCATACTTTCATTCTCAACTACAGGTTTAAAATATAGGTCTCCATCAGGGAACAGGGAACAAAGAGATTATCAACAGAGCACATGATTTCTTCTATTTGTTCTTTTTGGATAGTCTGTAAAAAGACCATGGATAAACTATGCAGTTACGTACTAGGGCTTATGAGGACAGGTCACAAAGCTAAACAAAAGTTCAGACTGTATGCTTAACAAGCTTTAACAAAGTAAGAGCATAATTAACTTATTTTTTTGTTTGTTGTTTGTGACTTATTTTGCTGTTAACTTTTTCTGTCAATATACAATATTTTTAGTGGCTTAGAATGTTTTTCTAAAAGCAGGTAAGGAGCAGGAGAAAATGATCTTGAAATCAACAGAACTTACCCGTTGTCTAAATCTAAAGTATATATTCGTAATTGCTGATAGATGCTTTACAGGAGTGCCTGGATGTTGCTTAATCTCTCTAACAGGTATTCATACTACCTGTTTTAAAGTATTTAGCATAGATGCATATGTTAGAAGCTTGTAGTCTGTTTTTTTTGTCAGTGGAGCTCCCAAGATGTTTGAGATAGCACCTGGGAGGATATAGGGAACTTAAAGCTCCCCGTCTAATCACTAAGTCATATGGCTAAAACTGGAGATGTGGAGACACTAAAAGTGACCTGTTCACTGGAATATCTGTAAAATCCAGAGTCCAAGTCTGTTGTGAAGAGTGCTATATTTGTAATTAATACCCACCTTTGTGGAAGCCAGCAACCCTTTTTCTGAGAGCAAAGCTAGATCAAAATGGTAGGGGGGCCGATACTGAGGACAGGATACACTGAGGGAAAGACACACTATCTAACTTTAGATAGCTGACCTAGATGCCTCTTCTCCATAACTGTGCAATATTGTTCATGAAGTGGGATTGGACCATCTAAATTGCCTGGTGAACTAACAGTAAGAGCAGGAAGGGCAACTTTCCTTTGGCATCTAAGTTGGACACCAAAAGCTAAGAGTAGCAATGTTACTGTCCTCCTCTAATTAATAATGATATAAGTTTGATTATATTTGAAATAAATTTATTGATTAAAACAAATACTTTAGGGTTCTTTTGTTATTGATTATAACTTTTAAAGAAGATTGTATTTTACACATATAAGTTGTGAAAAAGCTGCCTCTATTGGTAACAGCTTATCTGCACAGAGAAGCATCTCCCTTGCAAACATTTATCAGATATATTTGCATATAGACTCAAACTACCTAAGTGGAGGAAAGCATTAACAACATTCTTATTTGTTTTGCTCCTGACATGTATCAGACATATTCAGATTAAGTAATATTCAGTTGTGATAATAAAAGTCAAATAGTGTCCCACCATTTCACTATATGATGCTTTCCCTGAGGGTACCAGAAAAATTGATTTCATATGTATTATCTTTTTATTCTCCCTTATATAAACAAATCAATTCAGACCTCCTTTGATTTCTCCTGATTTAAAACTGCCTCTAATTGATGAAAACTCTCAGAGCAATGCACTATTCTAGTTTAGGAAGATGTTTTAAGCTGCTGTCTGTGACATAATTTCATTTATTCTTTAATGCCACTATTATTTTGGAAGCAAAGGTAATTTTTCTTCACTTCATAAAAGTACTTCTAAATATTCCTGTATCTCTACATTTAGTCTTCAACTTGCACTAAATGATCACCTGAAAAATATAGTCATTCTGCTCTATATTTATCAGAAGACTTGAGGTCAGCAACTTTTTTATGTGAAATAATCAGGATTGGCTTCTTAAAAATTCTAAGGCTGCAAATAGGCCTCATCATACTTAACAGATAGAAACAATTTTGCTATGTAAACTTTCATCAACTCGCATAAATAAGAACTGAGCCTGAAGAGATTAAATTGCTAAACTGCAGTCTTGAATTTGATGCCAGATAAAGAACATTTCAGATTTTGAGGTGCTATTGTGAACGCAAATGAGAGTTAGAAGTAGCCCAATACTGGAATACCAAAGAGTTTTGGAATGATTTAAGTTTTTTATTGGCTAGCATCATCCAGTATTATTCATTCTTTATTTTTCTGAAACTGTATTTCCCAGGGAAACTCTATGGTTCTTCTGTTTTTACTTATACAAGTTTCTCCAACTTTATCTCCTCCTAGTCCAGCTATGCATGCATTTATATGTTGTCATACACGACTTGACAGTGGAGAGACCGTGTTATAGCTCATCCTTATTTCCAAATAAACTGCTTTATACAGTCTCTCACAATTTCTGTGAAACCTGCTTTTCACCACATATACAGATACAACAGAGCATTTGGAAATTTCATTCTTCAGCCACAACCAGAGGCGAGATCTGAGTGAGTTGCAGGGAATGAGAACTTTGATGACATTGATAAATCTTTCTTCTTCTGACAGCATAGATCTCTTTCCTATCTCATTTCAGCTTCTCTGCTGGCTCTTTCCTCATCCTTAAAATAGGACTCAGTGGCAGTTTTGAGACAGCAAATTGCCAATTCCAATATGAGATCAACCCATAATCTCAAATCAGTTCTATCATCCATTGTCACTAAGAATTGCTCTTCTGAGCAGCTGCCTGATACTGAGCCTTTCTGCATATGTGTAATAGAAGAATTTTATAACAAGCTTACCTTTTTGCTACAAATACTGAGGTTATTTTAGCTGGGCTTGTTTAGCCTGGGGAAGAGAAGAGTGAGGGGGGATCCTATCAATGTGTACAAAGTACCTGAAGGGAGGGTGTCAAGGGGACAGGGACAAACTCTTTTCAGTTGTCCCATGTGACAGGACAAGAGGCAATGGGCAGAAATTGAAGCACAGGAAGTTCCGCCTGACCGTGAGGGGGAATTTCTTCCCTGTGAGAGTGACAGAGCACTGGCACAGGTTGCCCAGAAAGGTTGTGGAGTCTCCTTCTCTGGAGATCTTCAAGGCCCGCCTGGATGCAACCCTGTCTACCATGCTCTAGGTGACCCTGCTGAGCAGAGGGTTGGACTAGATGATCTCTAGAGGTCCCTTCCAACCTTACCGACTCTATGATTTTGTGATGAAAATCAAGAATAACAAAACAATGACATGTATAGCTCAACCAGAGTTAGCTGAAGTTGATATTCCAGATGAATAAAATTGAGAGGACCACACTCTCTCTCTTTGCTTGTGCCTATCAGAAATCAGGAAAAAAATAGAAATAAATAAATAAAAAAAAAAGGATTTATGAGAGCATAAATAATCCTTCATTTAGACTTCATTTAGAACTTAATAGCTACCTGAGCTGCTGAAATAATGATAGGTTCAACGGCTCATGATCCATACCTTTGTTTCATTGTGGTTTGCTTTCTGTTAATGCATTAGGCGATAACTTCTGGGGGAGTGACCTACCACGATCAGCCTTGGCATAATGAATGTTTTTTGTGTGCTGGGTGTAAAATTCAGCTGTCTGGACAAAGGTTTATTTCCAAAGATGAGTATCCATACTGTGAAGATTGTTTCGCCAAATTATACGCAAAGAAGTGTGCTGCTTGCAAGAAACCCATTACAGGTGAGTCTAACATTTTAGAATGGACCAGACACTGAGCCATCATCAGTCTTCTATCAAATCAGATCTTTACTTTAAAAAAAAACAGCCTGAAAAATAGTCCCCTCATGATGAAAGAGTGAAGGAGTTAACTATTAGAGAGATCCCTTGTTATATGTAACATGTCTTGCTAGGACATACTGATCACACCAGTCTCCTTGCTAATGAGGAATTTTTTATGTACTGAAAGGAGTTTCACTATGATTTGTTTTAGTGTCTTGTACAGTCTTAAAGTGGAAGACCTTCAGATGACATTAAAAATCATCCTTAATAATATAAAAGAGAGGGAATTTCTTGGCTTCTCCCCAGACAGTGTGGTAGTTGGTGTGACTTTGTTTTTCAATACAGAAGTGATAAGATTGGAGGTGAATTTGATTAACTGCCTGTTGGTATGATACCTATATCAAATTAGAGAATTTGACAAGATAATGAATACTCAATCAAATTGGCATAATTTTACCAAAATACATTAAAAAGTAATGCTTTATTTCAGATATTTATGCTAGGAACTCCATAATCTGCGAATTTTCCAAATCTCCCACACTGAAGAAACTTAATTGAAATAATTAAATTTCACTCAGTGCTGTATAGAAACTATATATATCTACACATTGCAAATGACTTTAATGAAAGTTTTTTGGGAAGATCTGCAAACCTTAATAGGCATTCGAATAAACTTGCCCCTGTTCAGAGTTCATAATGAGATATGAAAACAGGCAAGTGACTTGTGATTTTACTTAAAGTATTTCTCACTATCTTAAATTTTAACTTTTTTTTCCTACTCTGCTGATAAACAAAAAGAGTATTTTAACCTGTAGATTTTGTTTGTTTGTTTGCTATATGAATAGCAATATGACCATGCATTAGAAAACAATCTTTCTTTTCTGAATCACACCAAGTAGTAATGAATTCACATCTTCTTTCTCATTTCTCTTTCAGCTCTCGGAGGTGCCAAATTTATCTCATTTGAGGAGCGCCAGTGGCATGGAGAGTGCTTTAACTGTGCGAAATGCTCTGTCTCGTTGGTGGGCTTAGGATTCCTCACTCAGCAGGATGATGTCCTTTGTCACAAATGCGGCTCTGCTACATAGTTCTAGAGAGAGCTATACGGCTACTTTATTCTCACTCTACAACCATGTACTTTATTACTGTGCAGTAAGGAAATCAGCTAAAATGCATAATAGTTATTTAGTCATTCAAGTTACTTTCTAACAGCAGTTTAATTATATCATAGTTTTCAGCTGCTTATATAAAAAAACTAGATAGCTCCATATTGACCAAGAAAACAATTCAAAAAAGATTAGTAGATATTTTAAATCTAACTGCAACACGCTTCTCCTTGTAACACACTGCACTCTGCTGTTAGAAGCTTAAAAATTTACATTTCATCTCCCATGAACCAAGGAGGAATATGAAAAGTCTATATGGCATATGACTGGTGATGAGGCTCTAGCACTACTCCACTGATGCAGATTTTGGTGTGGAAAGCCAGACATAAGCATTTTTCTGTTGGACCATAGTGTTTATCAGAGCAATGCCCTCCAAACTTCAAGCAAAGAAGCTGCTGGCAAAACAGTTCCCCCAGTATGAGCAGAAGGGGACACTGGTACACAATGGGCCATCACAGAATTTCTTCCATTCCAGGACTAGATGAAGGGATAAAAGGTCATTTTCTTCTCATTACTAAGATTACACCTCAAAAAAAAAAAAAAAAAAAAAAAAATTTCCTATGTTCTAGTCATCCAAAAGACTGACAGGTCCTTTTCTCTTTGAGGCATAACTGCTTTAGAACGTAAATACATAAACCCGTACTTTGATCTACTGTGAGGTGAGGATCTCCCAAGATTGGATAGTGCTAAAATACAGTTTCCCTCTTAGCTAATATGCCTTAAGACTCCATCTCCATTGTCTTCATTAGACCTTTAATATCTACCAGAATTTACAGCAAGAGCTGACTCACCCTTGTCCCTTTAAACTTGTACTTTTCCTCCCCTCAAAACTCACTTGTCAGCAATCCAGCCAGTTAGTGACCTATTTCCACATGGTTATGTCTTTGACTCACACTGTATTGCCTTTCTCATAGATATGTGCTTATCTATAGCAGGTTATAAGCTCTTTAGAACCAATATCTAATTCATTTTGCCACGTGCCATATGCATTTGCCAGTATTATGCCACAAATTTGTAATATTGTCACTGCAAGCTAGGCAGTCCTCGCTTGTGATAGTAGTACAAGGTGTTAGTTTCCAGGCAGTTGGCTTTGAGAGGATTATATCTGCTTGCTGAGCTTCGGAGCTCAAGAGCTATTACTAAAGAAGATCATCTAGAGCAGAGTCACCAGCATTTTTTCTCTTTCTTGCTCCATGCTTGTTACACTTGAATCAAGCCACTGTGGACAGTGCAGATTCTGTGCCACTCAGCACTATTTTAGTCCTAATCTTGTATGTCTTCAAATCATACATTCTCTTTTAGATTCTGATCGTAAGTGCATGGAGCTACTCTGCAAACCTGAGTGGGCTTTTTTTGTAATAAAGACAGCCATTGCATGAAGTAGAAAAGTGAGGAGAAAAAAAAAGAAAGAACATGTGAGCATAGCCAAGCCAGAGCTGAACTGCAGTAGCATAAAATCAATATAGATAATGACTGACCAGCAAGTACATAGCACTGTTTTTAGTCAATAAAATATTGATCTTTTGCTCTGTGTGGTGTTCATTTTTGTTTTTCAGTCTCTTCTGTCATGGCAGCTTTTATTGGAGTTTGGATTTTGATTAGTTTATGCCTTTTCATTTTATCCCAGCTGTTTCCTTTTCTATTCTCACATCTCACATGGCTGATACAGGCTCTTAGTAAGACTTAGATTCCCATAGATAGCATCAAGTTGCACCACCTGAAAAAAAAAAAAAAAAAAAAAAAAGTCCACAGTTATGCATGTTGCTCTAAAAATGTGTACTAAAAAATGAAATCAGCCCATTAGTAAGTGTCAAATGACTTCGATTTTTAAATGAAAAATGATGAATCACAAGAAGCAGCTGTGGCTGTGGGGTGCACCTTTCATTTTTGTTGCATGAAATAACGTTCAGCAAGATACAAGAATGTGGTTTGGGCCCTTTTATCAATCTTGTCCAAACAATGTTCTAGCTTAATTACAAACTGATGCAAGAACTGGAGGGCAGAATCCTAAGACACAACATAGCCACAGATCAGACTCTCCGATCACGATAATCCCATCCTTCCAGCCTTAACATTCAGGAAAATGAAATTCTGCTCTGACTCATTAACTAATTATAGTTTTAGAAATACCAACTGAATTATTTACTTTGGCATTAAATATGCTACAATCAACTCTGAAACTGAGCATTTTCACCTCAGAGTAATAGTATGAAATAAATGTGACTGCTATAAATAGTTTGAATAAAAGGTTGTATCAGACATCAGCTTGTGATTTTCTTGTCTCTGTCACCAGCTACTGATGTCTAGACATAAACACAGTAATGCTCTGTACCATTTGGGTCACCTTTGCTTATGACAGATGAAATTCAGCTTTAATAGGTGCAGAGAAGGGCTACAAAGAATGATATGGAGGCGTGTAGATCATGGAGAGGGTAAGGCGACTGCTATAGGCCAAGAGACTATGTTTGGTTTAGGACCAAAGGAAAGCGAATTTCTCATGAATAGAAATTGGAAATTAGAAGGCTGCTTTTACCGAGTAATGAGGTTATAGGGCAGCCTACAACTCTGTGGTCAACCTCAAAGTGATGCTCGATCGGTTTATTAAATGGAATATATTTCCATTTAATCCAACATGATTGTCTGTGATAGCAAAGCACTGGACAAAATGAACCAGATTGTTAGTTTCAGTCCTGGTTGCTAACATTAAATTTGCGGTAGGATAATTAGGGTACAGACTCCAGTGCAATTCAATTTCATCTAATAAGTCTCAGAAGATGGAAGTTTGACAAATTTTTTTTTTTTTTTTGGTAAGTCAATTTTTTTTAATGTCATGTGCTTTCCTTTAATACTGTATTGTTTAATTTTCAATTTTTTCCGGTTCTTTCCCTTCTATGAACTGGCCAACTCTAAGATCATCGCATTGTTTTTGCTATGATGAGGCTAAATACAGTGATCCCTCTAATGCCCTGCTCACCCCTCCACTGTACTTATAATTACCCCAGTGGACTGGGGAAAGGGCTGCCATCTGGCACTGACTGCAGACAAGTGAAGTAGGCGCCTTATTACCGCTTTCAGTGCTTAAGGCTAAAGTTTTCTTGGATCACTGCCTAATCCTGGGAGAACTTCCAAACAGAACATTCTTAAAACATGGAGACAAGCCCTTCGGTATTATTACCAAGTGACCTTTCTCTGCACATATTTTTGAAAGTCGCATTTTTCATTATGAGAAGTTCATACAGCAAAAGGAAGATATCAACCTTTTCCTGGACTTTTTCTTTTAAAAGCCAGGAATGATTTCAGTAGAACTATCAGGCAACAGATAAGGTATAGTTTAACTCTGGGACTCAGGAGCACTTCCCAGCCTTTCACAGCCTAGACACTTGGTCTTGATCCATGATTTACACACAGGATGACAACCTCCATTCTCTCCTGCCCTTGTCCTCTGGTTTTCTGGAAAGAAAATCTGAGACTCTAGACAGGAGGAGACCTATAGCATAGTCTGGCGACATCAGTGAAGTGTGGGGTTTTTCCTGCACATTCACATTACAGTGTATTTTTTTCTGATTATCTCAGCACATGTGACTTCAACAGGTGCTGCACTCTAGCACTGAATATTCTCCCACGCTTTCCTGATAGGAAGAGTGGCTCAGTGCTACCACAGGAGCATTAGGATCTGAACAGTAACATTTTGCAAGGTCTCCTGGGTGACTTACCAAATAGTACCTTACTCCAGCAAAATGTAACAAAAGCCAAATAGCCTTAGATAGTTGCTCATATTTGAGCTCAAGTGCTCAGCTGGAGTATTTGTTCCTGGATGAAGATCCTCATTTGACTGTCACTGTGTCTTCACACAGATACTTAAGATTCGATTTTGTTAGACTATTTACCAAATAAAAAGCAACTCTTCCACCTGAGTAAAGCTTTCCTGGGTAAAAGTGCTGACAAATAGTGCAAGATAAATGTAAACAAGCTTCTGATGAATTTTGTTTTCTGTTGTTCTTATTTCCCAAAGGAAAACAAAATTTTTGGACTATTTCTTTAGAAACTGCTCTTTATTTATAAAAAAAGCAAAGCAGGCACTTTAGTCAAACATTTTTCCCTGGAAGAATAACAATCCGAACAGAAATTTCTGGCTATGAAAGCACATGGCCATAAAAGGTTGCTAATATGAGGAATAGCACTTAGTTCAAATCATACAAAAACTGGTAACAAATCTGTAATACGAATGATAGCCCAGTTTGTATTTTGTGAGCTTGTGACAGAGAGCCAATCTCAGGTCACCAGTCTCCAGTTGACGGTCACTCTGTTCTCATATAGTCTCAAAGAGGTGACAAGTTGGGAGATCTTAACCCTTTTAAGAATTTGGATTTCTTTAACTTTTGAATTTCCTGGCTTTTTTATGATATCCATTTATTCCTTGTTAGCTTTTCTTATTTATTTATTGCTACAAATTCTTTATTGTAATGTTAACTCTTAACTCACTGGAAGGTAAACACACCCTTAACGATTTTTTTTTTTTTTTTGACAATGCTTGCTTTCATTCACTCAGATCTTCCATTTATAGCATGTTTTATCTTGCCTGTAAAACACCTTCAAAGTTAAATGGTTTTGGTTGATCTATATGCCAAGCTTTCTTAGGCCAGTTCCTGTTCTCCTCTTCTCCTTTTCCTTGTTTACCTCCAGAACATTTTGATTAAAACCATCATGTCATTTCAAAAAACAAAGCAAGCGAACAATATAACATTTGGCTTACGTTAAAGAATCCTGGAACATTTTGTTTGAGGAGTTTAAGTGCTTCACTAGATTTTAGCTCGGCAACCTAATGTACAACATAAAGCAAACTTTTCTCTCACGGAAATGTCTCCTGCCATTCCCACAAAAGTCCTTTTGGCCCAGTTACCTCTCTTCTTCATAAAAGAGCTGCACATGCTTTTCCTACAGAACAAATCCATGGTTCAGGTAGTGACCACAAGAGGAGAACAAAGGGTCTTAGCTTTGTTAATGAACTACCTATGGAGAATTGGCATCTGGCTCTGTTTCTGCAATGCTATATAATTTGCACAGTCACTGTTGTACCCATGTCATTGCATGATGCTCTGGAGAGCAAGTTGACCAGTTTGCAGAACTGCTGCATGCCCCCCATATCTAGGAGATGCCATGCCAGAGCTACTCTCTGAATGCACAAAAGCACTGTGTAATACTAAGTACTCCATGAAAAAGAAACATAAAAACACATTTTAGGTTGGGTACAAACTTCAGTTCCTCAGCTGTAAGATGAAAATAACTTTCCATCTCGGATGGATCAAGTTAAATAATTGTGAAGCTGAATTAACACATCTAAAACACTGTGATAATGGACTGATGACTACCACAGGCCAATCTCAGAATAAAATTAGTAATTCTGTCTTCAGAATAGCTTTCAGTATAGAGCCCTACACTAAATGGCGATGAGAAGCCCAAACACAGGACAGTACTCACTGCATGAGCCACTCTGCACAGACGATGAGGAATAGACTGCCTAGAAAGAAAAATCTCACAGTGCATTTTACTTAAAGCCTGAGAGTCTGCCTTGACATGCAGGAGAAGTAAATAAGTTGCACAGGCAACTTTGAGCTCAGTGAAGAAATACCAGAATTAGAATAAGCCCTGAAAATTCTGCCCCAAATGAGAACCCTCAGCTAGGATTAGTCATTTTTATCTATATTTAATACTTTTGCAAAACTGCCAAAGAGCACAAGGTTTTCAAAAGAGGAATTTGTCAAGATTTACATCCTCTGGCCGTGGCAGAAGAGAAAGCAGAGGCAGAGGCCAAGCAGCCAGGGTTTGACTGTCCAGCTGGCGTCTTCTGCCAGTTGCCCACTAGATGGCACGGTACCGCTGCGAGCAGTAACACACAGCAAATAAATGTCTTTTTCCTGCCCAAAGCCACTCTGTTGCAAAACTGATATTAAACACAAAACTTCATAACCCCTTAGAGTTACGTGAGTTCAAAGGACGTGTCACTTATGAGCTACAGAGGTGATGCACTGCCTTAGATTTGCTACGCGTTCAGAACGGGCTGCTTTGGAAATTCAGCGGTGCTTCGCTTTCAGCTTTGCTAGCGATCCTCCGGCTCCTGCGCCGCGGCCAGATGCAGGTGTGGGAGACACGCTGCCTCTCCCCCCACCCCAAAACCGTCCCCGCAGAACCGTTTCTGGAACAAAGAGTTTTTCCTCAGAAAGCAAACCGTCGGGCTGTTCACTGCACGTAAAAGATTCAGTCTGAATATAAAGGTGCAATTCTGTTCTTTATATGCATCTAACTGGCTTTCCTTACTGAAGTTAAAGCCACTCTGTGTCACGACAATAGCAGCCAATGGCAGAAACTCAGCTGCAGTTATAGGCTGATAGTTAAACAAAAGTAATTTGGAAATGCTGGAACTATTACATTTTAAAAAAGAGTTTAGGCTTAGCATAACACGATTTCTGCCTTGCTTCTCTTTTACCCAGAAGCTTTAGTAGTCTGCCGTATTCCTTGGCAGGGAAACGATCGCCGTTTCCTTGTGGGATGGAAGCAAAGCCGCATCCCTGTTTTATCCTTCCCAGCAACAAATTATCATCTTAAAGCAGGAGCATTCAGTGAGCAGGGATCTGAACTCTATAACAAGGAGCCAGTTATTGGTACATTCCGAAATCAAAAAAGCACTGTATTTCTTACTGAGTAAATTTTCATATTACATGTAATAAATATTCATTGACTCAAACATATGAAAAGAGCTTTAACATTCACAATTAAATTACTCAGCTGGAAAATGCAGAGTGACCATCTCCAGCTGCGGCAGGTGAGCACTGACACTATTTGACTGTCAACCAGCCTTAAAACAGAGACAATGATTTCTTAAGATGCAACTTCTCTGGAGGAAAGGCTGCTTCTGCAGCCTGCGGGTGTTTGTACAACGAAACAGGGTCATAGTGAGTGCAGTTTTGAGTGGGGAGAAGCCATGTACTTTATGAGACAGATTCAGCTGTGAGATCTTCCTCCAAAAATACCATTATGACAACTTTAAGCACAGTGGTACACAGTCTGGATTATGAATCAATATGTTAATTGCAGTATATGCAGGAACTTATTTGTTTTCACAGAATAGGAAACATAGGAAGCAAGGAATCTAGTTCATTAATTGGTTTTTACCAGTAAGGTTACAATTTCAAAGCCTGACATTGATGAGAATTGTCCCTCACCAGAGGAGTAGTAGAAAAGTGGGTTCTGCAGAGATACTGCTGGACCTCCAGGGACAAGGGGCGGTGCATCTCTTGATAGGAATGGGAGTTTGTCGCAATCTATTTCTGATGAAACAAACTAAAAGCTGCTTTTACAGCATGTTTCCATAGTCACTTCGGAAGTGGTGATTCATACATTTTATCAGGTAACTGGGAAACCTTTCAAACAATACTTGCTCTTTCTTCTCATTCTGTGTGGCCAGATGGGAATTTTAAAATGATGTAGAACAGAAATAGTTGAGAACAACAGTCAGTCTATTCCATGCGGTATTGCTGGGGCAAGAATGATTACTTTTACTCTATTGTAAAATTGGATAAAAGAGGAACAGACTGTATTCCCAGCGGGTACCTAAGGTGGGTAAGTACTAACAGTTGTATGAAAATTTCTGAAATACAAAGACATGGTGTAAGCAACTATAGGAGTAGTAATGGAAAAAATTAAGAATGAACATGAGATGCAGAACAAGTAGGTCTACTGTAGCTGGCTCCAGCTGTATTGATCAGAACAATCTTTATAAGTGCTAAATCAAAAGCATATATGTAATTTCTTTGAATAGCTAATATTAAATATGTACACAGTATTCTGAGAGTGATAAGCATAGTAACAGAAAAGTGAGGGGGAGCAAATAAAATACAATAAAAAAGTAATGCAATCAATATTAATGGCACAAGTTCCATATATTAAAATGATGCAGCATTTTAGTCATAGAAAGAAAATGTTAAATCTAAAGATTTGTTACGTGAATCAATTAGATATTAAAAAAGGATTGCTCTTTAGCCTATATAACTACCAGTAATATTTTATTGTCTGTTGTATTGTCACAACAGTCAGTGGGTGGAAAGTTTATACAATAAAATGGAGGAAAAGAACAAATTTCAGTGCATTTTTCCCCTATAAATCTTTGATATGTTTTCAGCACACTTAGTACTTGCATTACTTAGGCAACATATAGTAGAGTCTGTGCAGATGCTGATCTTTATAATCTAGGCTAGCTAAGATTGTTTTCACTTAATGAAAGCATTTTGTGTTGCCACACAGATTTCCTTATCCTGTTAACTGAAGAGAATAGATATGTGTGTGCGCATTTATTTCCTAGTTGTCAGCCTTCATAAACAAAAAAGAAAGAATGTCCTCCTTGTTCCAGTAGATCTATGAAAAGTCCTTTTTTTAGTCCAGTGCCCAACAGCAATAGGACAAAAGGTTAAACAGGTGTGGATTACCACCTCTTAAGAGCACGCACAATTGCATACTCAGTCCTCGGTGCCACTGGAGTCATGAAAAAATCAGGAGAGTTGATTTTGCACCCACACAGCTTAGGAGAACTGGACTCTTCATTCACATACAGAAGAGCTGAATCAGACAGCAGTTAGATTAGCTTATCCCACTGCATGTAACTATGGCTAGTAAGGTTGCAAATAGTTTGTGTAGTTTCTCTGCAATTGCATAGCACAGGGAAGGTTAGCAGGATGGCTAAACAAGGCTACTTCTAATCCACCAGGTCACAATTAGTATTCAACTATGGTCAAATGGCCCTATAACAAATTAACTGCTACTGAAGTTGGAGGTGTAGCCTCCAGCACGCCCCAGCCATATAGCAGACATGAGCACACTCACCTCGACCAGCCCTATAAAGCTCACAGCACAGGCTCTAGCTGTCTTATACCCGTCAAGCTAGTGCTGAACAATCTTTCCAAAGTGCATTCTCTGTTGAACTTAAAAAACGGTTTTGTCAGATCAGAAAGAGAGATGGCTACTCTGTCAGGTGTAATGGAAAACTAGAACAAGCTGCTTTTACACTGTTCACATCAGCCCTCAGGAATGACCACAGACTCACCTTTCAGCATGAAGAAACAGAAATGGAAGCTACTTGCTATTATCCTTTGCAAATTCAAAGCTCACAAAAGAAAGTATTGCAAGAATGGTCTATTGGACTAGGTTAAATGTCATCTGCAGCATAGTAGTTTTCTCTCACACCACAAGAGTCTGTAGTTCATGTGCCAGTCAGATCAGCAATAGTCACCCCCTCCTATACGGCTCTCCATAGGAGTCAATATTCACATTCAACTGACTGCAGCTCACTCATATTAAGTTCATCAAGTTCATCACAAAACACATGTTACTAACTTGGAAAAATAAACATTCAACATGATGCACATTTGCAATTTCTACAATTCTGGTGTTGAAAGTCAGCTTTCTTCCGAAACAGGGTAGTTTAGCGTTGCTAGATTTTACTTGACAGACAGCCTGCCAGAAAAAGTCCATCACCCAAACACCAGGTACAATCACAAGAGGTTGCCAATTACCTGAAGGTTTCCCCACATCACATGCATGAAGTAGAAACATTACAGTATTTTTCTTATTTCCCTACTAGTTTTCATGCAAGCTAATAGTTCATCAGGGATACTGAACATTACTTATCAGGTAAAATATTGGTATTTCTAATGCCAGAATCAAATAAGAAAACCCTCCTGATGCACAAAGATATTAATATGTACAGATCTAGACATTGCTAAGCTCCAGACAACCTGCGGTTCTACTGTACTGTGTGTGCATACACCTTTCTAATTACTTGTTATCAACACACTACATTTTGAGGTACGAGCATTGGAAGAGAAGGAGGATGAGCTCTATCATTATAGTTGTGGATTAGGACAAGAGATCTGAAGTCAGTTCCTAGCTCTGCAGGAATTTGGACAGATAAGTAACCTCTTTCTACCTCACTCGCCAAGCTGAAAATGGAGACAACCATGCTTCTTCTTCCCATCCAGCCTGTTTGTTCTCTGCAAGAATCAAAACTTTGGGATCAACAGCTGTAATTCGTCTTCAGCAGTTTGCACAATTAGGCTTTGACCTAATTGTGAAATACAGTACTCTAGCCGCGGTCTCATGAGTGCTGAACAGAACAAGCATTACATCCCTTGACCTGCTGGTAACACTCTTGCTAATGCAGCCCAGCATGTGGCTGGCCTTCTTCACAGCAAGGGCGCATTGCTGATTCATGTTCAACTTGTCAACCAAGACTCCCAGGACTTTTTCTGCAAAGCTGTTTTCTTTTTAGTTGATTCCCAGCTTGTCCTGGTACATCAGGTGTGGGATGAGTATGTTAATGCTTGAGGTACACAAATAATCAAAAAAAACTTCCTATCAGCACTCTGTCATTTTTTACCTACTACCTATATTTTCAAAGAAGCTTTTTAAACAAAGCAAAAATCTCTTTCCCTCTCTCGAGGAATTGTTGACTGCTAATATAACTGGGCCCATGGGAAGTTCCCATAGAAGCATTCGGCCACAGCACTCCTATATTTGCCCTCTTTTCCTTTTTATTTTGATCTTTTTTTCTGTAATTCTTCCTTTCTCTCAAAGTATTCATTCTTTAAGAAGTTCACCTTAATGTGTGATAATAAACAGTCACTTACTTTATGGGGGAAAAAAAAAAAGGCACAAGGACATAAGTATCAGGGGAAACATACTAGTGCGCAGCTCTGAGTTTGAGTGGTTTATGTCATTCATAATTCTGCTTTATCAAGTCACTGCATGCAGTAAATCAGCAGGTGCATTTTCATTTGTTAGTCTGGTGATACTTCTGTGATCTCCTTGTAGATGATCACTGGGGTCTGAGCAGTAATCTCCTACAAGAAACCTGAGCAGTCAGTAAAACAAAATTCCTCTAAACTCTGTGAGGTATTTGCACTTGGAGTAAGAGTCTCAGATCTCACGACAGGGCTAGTTACATGACAGGGGATTAGGTTAGTGAGCACTGAGAGACTCTTTTTGGATTCTAAAAGTCAACTATCAAAATAGGAAAATACCACCTACAGCAGAGACTTAGGTGCTGGTCCATAAAACTCTGAGATCAGTGCCACTAGCTCTCTATCATTCCACTAACGGTTGGTGGGAAACAGGGCTATTTCTGTCTCCTTGTGTCTGCCCTGGTTCTCTAAGTGATTTAGGGATCAGAAGGGACCCCCACAGCAGAGACACCAGATTGGGAATGCCTTCAGGCACTGAATGGCATGCTGCAAGGCAGGACCTGGGCCTCCCGGGAGAGGAGCAGATCTGGCCTCTGCCTCCCATTCAGTTCTGGCCCAGGGAAGTGAACGAAGTGGTGGTGAGAGTCAGGATCCTCTGCTCCATAGGGCAGTAAGGTGCTGCTAATAAAGTGACTGGAAGTACATTTCTTCAGGATCAAACTCTTATTGATATTCTGTCAGCACACTAACAGTCACACTAACAGCTCTGTTAGTGTGTTCTTCCTGTGAAAGAAAAATACAGTTTAGTATCATCCTCAAAAGCTGCCGACTTAACGGCTAGGTCATGTGGATTACTGAAGCCCAAGAGAACTTCTGTGTTAGGTCTGTAAGTATTGGCTAGCTCACCTGGGTTTGTTGATTTGGTTTTAAAGATCATCAGGAGTAAGTGCTGATGAATCTGTAATAAAAATAGTTCTAGGATGGGAAAGAAAATACTTTATTAGGACGACCATCAGAGAGAAGATGGAGACTTTTCTGACATTGGTGCATTCAGAATTTGAATTATGTTCCTAATTCTTTAACTGGGATTTTCCTTCCCCCCCCCCCCCCGCCATATCTGAGACATTAGACTTTTAAACTCCAGAAGCATAAATCTATATTTAATGATGTTTGGCAATTTTTCAGCAAAGCGTTTACTTTTTCACAGTGCTTTGGAAACGTAAAGCACATTCTTAAGGCAGAGAATAGCACCTAAAGAAATTATAGCTGAAGTATTTATAGAGTCACAGGCAGTCAGAGAGAAGGGGAAATGGGCACATAGCTGCAGTCCTTCACCTTGTAACAAAACAGGAGTCTCACCTTTGTAAAAACCTCAACAGTAGGCATAACCTCCACATAATCTCAACAGGTATAAAAAGCTCAACAAAAACAAAACCTTTAGAGCACAGAGGGACTGACACAAAACATAAGGATACAGTTCACTTAACCACATGGACATGTTTTGGGAGATATATTAGAACTCATCTTGCTTAACTTTATCTGGGCAACGAGAGAGAATGTATCCCCAGCAAGCTGCAGACAACGCAGAGCTGGGGTGAGCAGTCAATACGCTGCAGGGCTCAGTTGCCATTCAGAGGGTCCTAGACAGGCTGGAGAGAGGGAAACGGCATGAAACTCGAAGGGAAACGCAAGGTCCTGTCCCTGGGCCAGAATAACACCGCACACCAGGACATGCTGGGGGACAGCCAGCTGGAAAGCAGCTTTGCACAAAAGGTCCTGGTGTACCAAAGCTGAACACAAATCAGGAATGAGCCCTTGCTGTGAAGAAGGCCAGCTGCCTTAGCTGGACTGCATTAGCAAGAGTGTTACCAGCAGGTCAAGGAATGTAATGCTTGCTCTCTAATTAGCACTTGTGAGGCTACAGCTAGAGCAATGTGTCCAGTTTGGGGCTTCCCAATACAAAACAGACATCAATAACCTGGACTGAGTTCAGCAGAGGTCCACCAAAGAAGTCATGAGCTGGAGCACTTGTCTTGTGAGAAAAGCATGGGGGAACTGAGGCAACTAAGAGATCTTATGGCTGTATACAACCACCCAAATGGAGGGTGTAGAGAAGGCTGAGCCAGACTTCTCAGAGAGCACAGTGACAGAGCAGTGGCAGCAAAAGGGAAATTCCAATTTGATGCAAGAGATCCTTTTTCCACCATGGTCAAACACTGGCACAGGCTGCCCAGAGAGGTTGTGGAGTCTCCATCCCTAGAGATGTTCAGACGTCAGCTGGACATGGCCCTAAGCAACCTGATCTAACAGGCTCTGCTGCGAGCAGGGCATTGACTAGGCAAGCTGAGGAGGTGCCTTCCAGCCTGCATGAGTCTGAGTCTGCGACTGATCAGTTTGAGAGAAGTGTTCGTGTATGTCATACCACAGATGCTGAGGGAAAACCACATGAAACATAATGGTGATATATTCAGTATCAACATTGCTTCATGGCTATTCTGAAGTAACCTAAAACGTGCAAGTAGTTAATTCATCTCTAAGTGCAGAAAAGAATACAGCATTATAGCAATAGCAACTGCAAAGGAGTTCAAGTCTACTAACGGCTTCATGTGGACTTTATGTCTCCAGGAAAAAGGGGTAAGAGGAGATACACCTCAACCCAAAGGACTCAGAAGGTTTGAATTTCTTCTACCAGTGGTAAAACTGTCATATTCTCCTAGATAATATTGATGACACTAATGTAAATAGTTCTTATTTTTAACCTCCTGACTCTAGTCAATTCAACAGTTTTCAGTTACAGTCAATCATGAAACTTTCGAAACTGGACACTGTTATGCCACAGTATTTTCTAAGCACAAACTTCATAACAATCCTCTAAGGTGCATTCACCAAGCTATACACTGGGACAAACAGAACTCCACAGCAAGCCTTCTTCCTTCAGCACGTATCTAGAGCATGAGTTACTTTTTACGAGCTCTCCTTGCCTTGCTCGGCGTTAGGTCCTACACTACTGTGCAGCATAACTCTTTAGCAGATACTTCCGATGTGCTAGCAGATATATATAGCAGTTTGCAAGGATATATTTGTTCATATGTAACCATAAATCATGCCCATGGCAGAATCAACCCACTTTATAAATAAGATTTATTTTCCTTTGAAATGATAATACTGCTAATACTTTCTAATCTGTGTCAAAAGCTTCCTTTTTCTTAAGGCTCCAGGTCTTCGATTTATGCTATTCTTTTTTGAGAATTTCAGAAACTCAATTTAAAAAAAAAAAAAAAGAAAAGAAAAAGGTAAGCTAACCCTCCTCATTAGGTAAAATGTTTGAGAACCAAAACTAGTGTAGCCTGAAAGCTGATGGGGGTTGAGAAGGTGGAGAAAGGGAGGAAGCTTTTATCTTTCTTTTTTTCTTGCATTTTTAAGCAAGTTTTAGGACAATATTGGTGTCTGAGTTACTGCATTGAATGTGCTTAACAACTCCAAAGTAAACAAACAAACAAACAAAGGGATTCAGATACAGCCTGCGTCTCATCCGCTACAAAGACATTCTGTGTTAGAGCTATAACAGACAAGGTTTGAAGACATTATTAGCCCTCCATTTGAGCGTCCTTCTCTCTGCTTGCACTCGCTTGGCTAAGGTGAACGCATCTTGCACAGCACAGGAAGACTTGTTTTAAGAGACTGTGCTATGATCTGGCAGCACTGATGTTTCTGCTGGAGGAGACACTAGCATCAGTCATAGTCGTCTTTCACTCAGACAGCAATATTCTCCAAACCTCTTCTGTTAAATCTTCTGTGTCCCCTGAGCTCATGTCACCACAGGAAAGCTTTGACAAATATCCTACACAATTTTCTGCCTATAGACAGGATCAATCATTTCCTCATTCCAAATACGTCTCAGCTGTAGCAGCCTCTCACGGTAGATGTTTAATTAAATCAGTTTGGGATTGATGCTTTCCTGAGTCGCATTGGGAAAGAAAGGAGGACGCGACCATCGCCAAGCTGTGAGCAAAGCACAGGTCTCGAGCAGTGGCTCCTGCGCGGTCAGCCCAGCCGCACTCCCGCTCCTGCCAGACGGCCAGGCTCTGATCTAACTAATCACTTGTGCATATGCTTTTGGTTGTGTGCAGCAAGTGTGAACATGCTATCAGCTGTCATGTGATCCTCTCTTACAGGAGGCATTAGACCTCACAGTCTGATGCATTACCTTCCCCTACTTTTTAAACCTTTTGCTTCTACATACATGTGAAGCTTGCTGGGTGCCTTTCATTTCAGGCATACACTTATATCAGCAAGTTTAACCCTGTGAATATTTCTTTAACTTCTAGATTATACCATTAAAACTAATTCTGTGTTGAGTTTAACCTACAGTCCATCCTCCCCAAAATACTTGTATACCTATGGAGGTATGATGTAGAGTTATTGCATTTCAAGAACTACTGCTGCAAAGTTAACTCAGCCAATGTCATCTAAAACCATACTTTGCATTGTTGAACAATAAAAAATTGCTCAATATCACTGACTTAAGCTATGCCACTTTTTTCTTCCCTATTTAAACTTTTCTGATTTATTCCTACTGGTATATACAAGGTTTAGCCTTCTCTTTTATCTGCAGTTAAATGTTTACCCTTAATGGGACCTCAGGCTTGTTTGGTTTGTATTCCAGCATATTTAGTACAAGCTTTTAGACAGTGATTCAGCAAGGCAGTACAACTTTCCAGATTTATTTGATCTGTATCTTCGAAGCAAATAGTTAAACTGCCTGTCTCAGAAAGAAAATAAACTACTTGAACTCTTGCCTTGGTCCTAATTTAGAGTTCTGTTTGCATGTTTGTATTTGCATCTTCTGGGAACATTCTGTCTCCTCAAGAGCTATTCCCCCAACATAGGAACACAATTTGACTGAGGCTTTCCCAAAAGCTGTGTCAACTTAATTTTATCTTAAATGTGCAAAATGCAAGGATATAAGTTATAGTTGGCATTTTAAAATACAATGCTATAAATGGGAATTCTCATCAACTGTTATGCTTCCAATATGTACCAGTACAGTATTTGGCCTCCAAAATGGATATTATCTGAAGATATTTCCACAAAAGCTGAAAGAAATCTGATTTCTACCTCCTTAATAATCCTTTTCTGAAACTACCTAAATGCCTGTACAAAATAATAGTTAGGTGAAGGCTCACATTTTTAGGGACTTTCCACTTCCACACGTTTGAAATTTTAATCACGTGACATTGAAGTTAATGGCATTACACCTTCTTAAATCTCTGCTACAGGAAGGCAAAGCGACCACTTCTTTGGGTCTTGCTAGTTTGATCAGTAGGCAGGCAGTCTGCTCAGAGCAAACCCAGTGCGCTGTGGCTCTATATTGTATCAGAGTCCTTCATAGCATGCAAGAAGTCTGTACTTGCTGATATTATGGACACAGCAAATGTCTGCCAGCCCTGTCTACATACATTAACATATCTGCTGTGCTGCAGAACTGCGTAAAACCTCACCGCAGGGAGTTTCAGTTGTACAAACATGTGGGAGACAAAAGGCTTAATCTTCAGAGAACAGGCCACCTGTGACAACCAGCTTGGGATGAGTGGACAAGACGGCTGACTGAAGAATAGAAAAGCTACACAGTAAACTCATTTTAGACCACTGTAGTATATTTGCATTGAATATTCCTGGATATCATCCTCAGGGTAATTTCAGTGATAGGCAGTCTGTCAATACAGGTGTTTGCTTTGCAGCTGTGCCAGCCTCAAAGGCTGATCCGCTACACCAGCCCAGCATGTCAATAGTATATTGAACAGCACTTACTGATCTCTTGAATTTAATGTTAATTCTGAAGCAATAAAAAAAATACAACTAGAAAGCAGTGAAGTTCTTTTGCTTCTGTTGTGCTAGAAGAGCTGGCTAAACTAGGCTCAGCATACAATGCCTTCTTTTCAGCTGGCCAATAAACAATATTGATGTGCAAAATAATAGTAAATTGGGATGTGACAGAAAGCTGGAGTATTTTGCAGGCTGCTTTCTTCGTGACAAAGAGCAGCTGGCTCTCACCCAGTAATACTCCAGTGTATGCCAAGTTCCACAAAAATCACAAACCTGATCAAGTGTCATATACCAAGAAACAAATGACAGCTTTCCAGGCAGTGGATGGCAGGAACAACATGTATCCATGCAAAAAGCAAGTCAAAGTGGCAGCTGCCACTGTGAGACTGTTGAGGGAGGAGAAGGGGAGGTTTGCAACATGCAGTAACAGCTCTTTTGAACAAAGCCATGGAGATCTAAATGCAGTAAAATAAAGCAATCAAGGCTTGGACTCCCAGAATAAAATACACTTTTAGAACTTCGTTGCCTTTAACGAGAAAAAATAAAATCCAAACCATAAAATCCTATTTAATAAGAATATTAAAGAGGATTAAAAAAAAAGTCCTTGACATAGGAGAAATTCTGTAGTCAGAAGTCTGTTGACATAAGGAAATTGCAAAGGATTTAGACACAGCATGTGAGCTTAAAGTTGACTTACTACTAAATAAGCTTGTCATACCTCCTGTCTTATTAGATAAGATACCCTGGGTGAAAGATCCATGCCTGTTCACATATTTGCTCTTTTGGTGGAAATGAGCCACTCACACTTCTCTTACCTTTGTAGGTCTGAAGATTACAACAGCTGACAGAACCAGCTGTTCTCCATTCCTCTCTTCTCATAGTTTTTTCCTGGCAAAGCACCTAATTAGGTTTTGCTTGGATGCACTTCATGTGGTATTGGATAAACAACCCCATGTATTTACTAAACTGAAAGAAAAATCCCTTTGTCTGGTTGGATCATACTGTTCAAATCACAGCTTGGAGCCATCACTATATCCCATGGAAAACTGCAGAGAAAAAAACATTTGAGGCTTGGAGGATGATGGAACTAACATTAACAAGTACATTAACAGCCTAAGATAAAATAGCATATTTAAAAAGTGAATGGGAAACATGAATTCTCAGTGCCAATGAGCTCTTGCTAAAGAGGAGGCTGGACTGCATCATCACCAAAATAATTTTTAAAATCTCTTACAATCTCATGATTACTAGGACAGTAAGTCCAGTGTGTGTCTCATTAAACCAATAGCTCAGATGTCTAGGAAGAAGAGGCAAAAGGCTCTAAAATGGCCAGTAGAGCCTGCTCTAACAAGAATCTGCCAGCCAGTCTATTATTAAGATAGTGGGAAAGGCTTTCTATAGAGCCAGTGGGACCGACTCACAGTTTGGTATGTAGCAGCAGAGGCTTCTAAAGATCTGGCAGGCTAATTAGGAAGAAAATAAAAAAGATTAAATGAAAAATGTCTGCTGTAAATGCAGTGGTATATTTATCATAAAATCTAAGGTCTATGTTTTTCCCCTTCAAAGGCTGATATAATTAAGACTCTTCTGGAATGCAGCAAAACAAAACAAAAAAGTATGTTATTGTGACAATAGGAAAATAACCAAAATTGAAAAATGGTGACTGTTGCGTGAAAATAAAAAAGTTTAATGTACAAAGTGCAAGAAAAGATGACCCAGCTTCAGGCAAGTATTAAAGAGCCAATTGATGCTCCATTCACATTAAAACTAATGAAAAACAAACTCAAGTCATTTATTCAAAGAAAAGTACCTTTTAACCTACAATGACATTCCTACTACTTTTAGCACTACTTTACTACTTTAAGTTCTGTAACAAGGCTCCTAATAAAAGGTGAAACAAAATGCAATAATAAAAATGTTGAATTTTAAATATATCTGAACTTAAATAGTATAAGAAATAGTTCTTCATGTCTTTTTGAATATAGGTTCCTGCCAGTAAATGTTTTCACAGCTTTTTAATTGGATTCTAATTTTAGAGAATGAGATAAATATCATTCCTGCACATTTATTTCCGCCCTTGCATTGTTAGTCCAGGCAACTCAAAGAGGCTTTTGCTGTCACTAACTCTCTCAAGAAAGATCTAAGCAGAATATGAAGTCAGTCACTTCAGTCAGATGACCCATCCTGCACTGTATTCACCTCTACTGAACAAATATACACTCTTCCAGATCATGCAGTTCTGCTAAAAAGTTCAACGAAACCAGAGGAGAATTCAGTTCTGTTATACCAAATGCAGCAGGCTATACTAAATACATTCAGCTGAATAGATCCAGACTAAAACCTTGACAGCTCTGATTATCCACAATGCCTCTGTCCTTCCTCCTACATCTTCCTTCAGCCTCAGCCTAATTGCTCCCAGTTGTTATTAAGCTTCACTGCAATTCTCCATAACTTGCCATGCCCCATTTCTCCTGCAGCTTCTTGCAACGCTCTCAGAGCCATATACAACCCAGCTTCCAGACAGAGCTGACAAACTTCAGCACTAACTGATTTCAATGCATGTGAAGCATTCAGACCTTGTCTAAAATGGATTCCTTTCTGAAACTGGGTGTGCAATGAGTAGAAACTGCATTTCAAAAGAGTTTGTAAAAGCCCTGTGTTTGCTGGTGCACAGGCTTTAGAGCCGTGTTGTGCATGACTGGACGCTTAGCAGCTTTGTCCGATTATGGAGCTCTTCTACCTCCCCCGAGTTCAGCTTTGTTTTTGTCCTTAGGAAGACCTTGAAGTGGAGAATAACAATGTAAAATTAACGTCTATTTCTGTTTTCCCTTTGAAAAACGTGATTATTCCAGCCTGTTTTGAGTGAAGATAAATAATCAGTGCATGACATCTGCCAGGCGTGTGTGTTTTCCTGTAGGCATATTATTTAGAAGTCACCACGCCATGGGAGCTGTGATTTTAACATGTCTATCCTTTCCTAATTTCAAGTTCACTTTCAGCAGGTATATAGATATATCATAGCAAACCCAACCTGACAGACAAATTCTAGAAGAAATGAGAACTCTTTTCTGTTATATTAATTTTCTCCGGGGCCATATCATCAGAAAAAATAACTTCTGGTCATGACCCAACATGCAGAGGACATGGTAAATTACAGATAGAAGCAAAACAACATCTGCACCAAAGCATGCGTGGGCCTTTACAAGAAAGAAAATGACATGTCCTGGGCAAAAGGACTTTTAGAGAGGGAAACTATAACCAAAGAAATGAGTTCAACAAAATGGGGGAGGGGGGCAAGAGTGAAAAAGAGGTCACAATTATTAAATGATCATAATGTCTTTTTAGCTGACGTTCCCCCTTCTGAGGAAAGTCCATAATATCTAGGTATTGTGTAAGCCTCATTTAGACCCTCAAAAAAGGGTTTAAGTGGCACTCAAAGGAGTTTTTATTACTAACACTTTTGTTCTTTCAGACTGAGTAATATAAGGACATACCCATATATGAGTACTGAAATTTTCTTGAAGATCCATGTATTTCTAAAGAATAGTGTAAGAACTGCTTGCTTCTGTGTTTTTATGGGACTGTGTTTTGTTTTTGTTTTCCTTAGATATTTGGCCATATATTATGAAGAGTCTTATCAGCATTTCAGATTGTAACCTCTAGCTAACAGCCATGCAGACTATTCAGCCCAAGCTGAATAAATATGTTTGTGATTGTAGGATTTGAAATTGGTTCACAGCATAAACTGGCATAAACTAGAATGGATCTGAGACTGCATTAATTCACAGCAAATTCCTGTTGGTAGTATAAGGTTACAGTCAAAGATATTATTTTTAGGTCCCGGGATGGGCTCTGGAGAACTTCCAAGAGGTCTCCTTCCCTCTCTCCCTCAATACCATGGAGATCTTTTGCATATGCACTAGGAGGACTGCTCTGCGAGGCATCTAAAATGTATGCACAAGTGAGGTACCAAATTTAGGCAGATGGTACCTCCCTCCCCTTTTGCAATACCTTCTGCCAGCAGATTCCCCCAAACTGGACCTGAGCAGTTCTACTTAAATTAGTAGATTCAGGCAGCACCCTAAGCCTCTCAGTATGGGTGAGCACCTTCGTCACATCCGCACCCAGCCTCATGTCAGGATGATATTCAGACATGGGCATCATCCTTCTTCCTGCCCTCCCGCACTTTGATTTTCAGGGTAAAGCAACCTTTGCACTGGAGTCAGATAGCACACACTCTGCGCTCAGCTTGGATGGAGTCAGAGGGACTGAATCTGTACCATGTCCTGAATTACAAGACACATTAGTATTGTTTAGTCAAGATTTAACACGGATTTTTAGATCTGTTTAACCACAGTGCTCTTCAGTAGGAGGTCTTTCTGTTTCTGAATGTGTATCAAACCCTCTTCTTTTTTTCTTTGCTTCATATTAGTGGATCCAGCTACAGTTAACAGAGCTAGGTAGAGTATATATTTGTTTACACCACACTGTTTTACACCATTTGTGAATAGAAAGAGGTGAAGAATATTATAATGAATAGTTTCTGTTAGAAATTTCATTGCTGCATACAGATAACAGAAGACATGAAGGACACGGTTTTATGAGTGGCTTATGTTGCCATCTCCGCGTCCCACTTGTTCTCACTATCTCTGTGCTGTTGGAAGCTCTGCAATGAGTCACACCAACTGACCTTTTTCTCTGTCTTTTTGAGCATTTCCTGGGACTTGATCCACATGTTCCAGGCCGTTGTCTCCTTTCTGTCGGTTAAGAGTCCTTTCCCACCTTAATTTGTAGATGTTGCCTAGGATGACAAGAGGTACCTCACTAACCTTTTCTAGCAACTCCCAGGTTAAGAAATGCTGATCTGGAGTGGCAACGGTTCCACTCCACTCCCAAGTACTTTACCTCAGAAAACATTTCTCTAACTCCCACAGACAATATACCCTCCTTCCAAGCAGAGCTAGTAAGAGACCCTTATTTTATAGCCTATTTTATAACTGATTTTTCAGGTGATGTCTTTATCATCCTCATCAAATGAAGAAGGCCTCTTCCACATAATTCTTTCCTCAAAGTCCTTCTTCCTTTGTTATTTTCCTTGTGGTCTCCTATATACCTAGATCTATTTAAATGTGTGTGAGTCTGCAGTTGCAGTCACCCATAGTCATTTTAAAGTCTAAGCTGCTCCACGAGCAGCATGACCCCACATTCCTGGGTTTTTCCCTTTTACCAGAACCAACACTCCTTGATCTTCACACTGCTGTATCACAGAGCTTATCCACCTGAAAATTAAGGTAAGAGAAAAAAATAGAATTTCTTTTTAAGCTCATACTTTCATTAATCCCTTGACTACCCCTCCTCAGGAAAATGTGCATGAGAAAAAGGCCAGCACAATATAAAACAGTTCAAGAGAGAGATCCAAGCGGACAGATCCAAGTTAAAACCACTTCTGTACTCCTGTAATCTCAGGAATTGTCAGGCTCCTGACAAAACTTATAATCATCTCATCGTTATTGAACTTAAAGACAGTTTCCTGAGCTCAGAGCCATCCTTAACTGCACTTGGGGAGGAACATAAGCCTACCTGAAATATCTGATCTCAAGTATACTGTTCTCTAAATCCTTGATTAGGCCCTTCATGGAGAAAACCAAAGTAATCAAAGTTTTACCAGACTTGTAACTTTCCTGCTCACTGATTGAGCACATGCTTCTCAAGAACAAAAAGGTCTATTAGCAATTGTAATTTGTGAATCCACAAATTCTCATCTTTTCACATGTGCAGTGTTAATTAATTCAGAGTTATGGTGCAATTATCATAAATACAGCACTCTCAAGAGATTTACTAGGACTCCAGGCAGTTCTATGTATACACACATAAGATGCTAAGCAAGAGTGAACATTTTTCTCTCTCACACCAGGACGATTTGCGGAGAAGGGGTGAACTGCAGTTAGCACTGACAGGAGAGCATTCAGAATCCGTTTTTCCTCTCTGATCTTCTTGTCACCTTACCAGAGAACCACTGCAGATCTGGTTGACAGTGAAAAGACAAAGGCAAAAACCAACACCTGCAAAGACCTGCTTCTGAAAATGTGTTTGACTCCAATAAAAAGTGCAACTCTGAGAGCAAAATTGCCCAAAGACTGGATTTGGTGGCAAAAAGTAACCTTTGAGTTACATATTTTTGTGGTCCTCTGAGTAACTATGCAACACCCCAGAACTGCAGAAACCTTTGAACTGGTTTAGTCTGTGCTTAAGCATGAGCAGCTCTTATTAGGATTGCACTTTCAGTAGGGTCACCCCCTACTTTTACAGTCACCCCCTACTTTTACAGTTGGAGCACTGCGGAGCAATCCCATACCCAGGCTGAGTGGTCTGATTAAAAGCAGCCTGGGATTCCTCTGCACAAAAGACTGTTTGCCTGTATGATGGTCACCCATGTGTGTGCTAGGCATCGTGTCTAATTCTCCAAGCTAATGAGATCTGTCTGTAGATCTGAGGCACGTTCATTGTTCTCAGTCCTCCTGAACTGACATATCTCCCAGGAACACAGCATGAGAGAGCTTGCTGGAATAACTAACAAAGGTGTCAAACATTACTATAGCAACTGGGCAAAAAATAGAGGCTCAATCCACATCCAAAGCTGTATTTTTTATTTCTTTTATCATTCATACTCAATCTTTATGCAACTAAACTGCAGTCCTGTGCCATCACAGACCTTTAGATTTATTAAAAATACAGTAAAACAGTATTTCTCAAAGTAATGCATTTCCTTCCCTGGAGATTCCCATTGCACATTCATTGACAGGCTAGCTCCCTTTCTATATCAACACAGAAAATTAAAACTTTCTGGCCTAAAGTGAACTGAAGAAAAGTAGGAAATATGAAAATATTCTTTGAATTTAAATCATAGAATTTCTTATTTTTTTAATTAGGTGTTCCGTTGTTATTTACTGTGACTCTCACAGTATTTTAAGGGTATGACAGTGTTTTCTAGTTTTCCAGCATTTGAGGCGCTAACATTTCCCTAGAAGGTGACTGAAGGAGCACAGGATATGGAGTACTACTTCAATTACACAACAATTTTTATATGTTAACTTCCTAATAATTTCTCCTCCTTTCTTTCTTTCCTACACTCAGAAGTACAGCATTTAATGATGAGAGTGGGAACAAAAGTCAGGAAGTGCTGTCTTACAATTTCTGAGATACTACGTTGAATCTCGTAGGCACTAGGGGCTTGAGTTCCCATGACAATACTTTCCTGGGGACCTAAAGTGTTCCTGCTACATATACATGTCCCAAAGAGCCACCATGTTGGCTGACCTGTCCACATGAGCAACTGCTTGATTGTCCCGCTCTGAGTGCACAGAGTACAGAATGTCTTGTATGTCTTGGCCTCTTTCATCTACAGAAAGCAGATGTCATGTTTTCTGTCTTAGGTGCCACAGCCTCAGGTTGAAGAAGTTACTCAAGATTCTCTTCCTGCTCAAAACTGATGAGGTTATACCTGGAGCAGAGTCTAGGTTTATTCCCTGCTCTGTTCAAGGAGGATGTTGAGAAACTGAAGACTGCTTAGCAGAGAGCTTGCTAAGATGGACAGGGGCTTGGAGCATATGGTCAATGAGATGATGTTGAGGAGGTCAGGATCTTCTAGACTAGCAAAGAGGATGCTGAGGGACAGTCCAGTACTTGTGACTCCAACACTGCCTTGGACTAGGGATCAGATCCCAAGCTTTTCTCGTTATACGAAAGAGAGTCTGGCAAGAAATTGCACTGAATCGAGAAAAACATCACAATCTGCCTCCGTTATTGCCATATAGGTTTCAGCAGCGAATCCCACACAGTTTTCTGGAAATTCTCACTAGCTTCATAATACTCTCATCATCTGTGCTAACTGTGCTGTAAACCAGAATGAAATCCCCGATAATTTTTCAGTAATAGGAGCTAGGCGGGTTTTTGCATTTTTGTACTGGACTGCAGCTCTCAGAAGGAGAAGCTGCAGATGTACACTCCATGTGGATAACTCGCAATGATTCTCTCACGTGCAAGAAAGTCCTCTAAGGTTATTAGCACTTTTTATAGAGAACATATTGTGGAGGTAGGTGTATTTGTCTCAGGTGGCAAATAATTCCCCATTTTTATCATGCATTTTGTCATAGTTTTGGAACATTTCTAACATTTTTTAGCAGCTCAGGCTACACGTATATTTTAGAAGAATTTTGAAAATACGTATTTAAAAAGAAAAACTTAGATGTTTGGAGTCACCAGCTCCATTGTGCAAAACAAAGTATTTTTCTCTTTTGTTGAGTGTCATCCTTTTAATATTAATCCTAATAAGGTCTAACCCAACTTCATATTTCTCATATTTAAACAAGTTATTTATTAAGCAGAGCCTAAAATAATAAAGACTCTGTTTTTCATAGATTGTGAATCTTTTATAATTAATAATTGGTGATAATTTTTTATAATTAATAATATTCATTGGAGAAAGTACAAATCTGGAAAAAGGTATCATAGGTTTGGGATAGTTTTTAAAAGTATAATGCTGGCAACTAGAAACAGATCGTAAAAGCTGAGATACCCTGTCTATCTCTGAAAAATTTGAGAACTTTTCTCTTTTATATACATGTGGTGTACATTTTGCCAAACATAATCACACAATACTAAGAATAACTTTGCTATTACCTAGAACAAGGCTAAACCTCTCTTTGTAGTCAAACAGCTCCTAAGTGATCTGCATTTCTGAGAGTAGGCTTATATTTTAAATCATGGGAAATATCCACTGTCTATAAGTAAATTCCGAATAATCAGCAAAACAGAAAATTTATAGGGAAACAAGAGCAATTGGCTGAAGCACTAACAAAATAAAATGCTCAATGAGCAGAGAAAGAGAAGAGATCTGGAAATATGAATTTATATTATGTCTCTAATCCTTGTCCAGCTTTTCACTAGCAGTAACCCCAGCTCGTCCATATGCACCTATAATACACCCACTGGGAAAAAGAAATTAGTGACTATGACTCATCTGAAGCTGAGTCTGTGTGGATAGGCCAACTTATTATGTGGCTGGCTTATTAACCAGGAGGTTGCTATGAAAGAGAACGTATAATGACTGAGCTATGCCTACCTCAGAGGGCTCATAAATTTCTCCTTTATTCTGCTGCTTATTTCTGTGAAACCAGTAGGAACATAAATATCCTTGAATACTCTACCCCTTTTACAAATCTGGTTAAAATTAGGCAGCATCAAAAATAACTGGGGGAAGGAACTTGGCAGGGGGATCAATGGGAAAATTATATAATCATCTTTTTTTTTAAAAAAAAAAAAAGGAATCCAGACCTAAATGAATTATACATTGAAGCATCCATATTCCTTTTCATTATTAAATGTTTTTTAATTCCATCCCAAATTTAGCAACATGAAATGTTCAGTAATTTCCAAAATGAACAAACATTTCACAGCTCATAACTTGAGCCCTGCTCTTGCAAGGAGCTCTGAGTCTGCTGCGAGCCCTGTGGGATTCAGTGGGCTGAAATAGGGATGTGGAGCTGCCTACCTAGGCTATTTTAATGCCATTTCCTTAGCCAATATTACCGTGGTAGCTTAACGCCTCATAAATGGCAAGTTATTTATTTTCATCTCACTGTGAAGTATGGAGGCTCCTAGTTTACACATGAGGTAACTCCTAAAGCTGCCTCCACCAAGGGAAGCAACTAAAAAAACATTGAGAACGGTGGCAATAAATCTTCAGATGAATACTTCTGAAAGCAGAATACTTCTTTTGGTCCTGGATTTCCTTTATTATGAGTAGAAGAGCAATTTAGGTGCCCAAACACAGGCACCCTGTGCCATTTTAGATGCATCAAGGTACCCCGTCTTGCCTCCTGCTGCTGCTCCAGGAAGACTCAAGTCTCCAAAGATACTGAGTCATACCTGCCTACCTGCTCCATGCTGATGACTTGGTAACCAAGGACAACTCCAGTGGCACTAGATACCTGTGTTTAGGTATCTAAATCCCACTGCTGATGACTTAGAAGGGGATTCATGTTAACTGGATCTCTCAGGACTGCATGGGTGAAATTTATTTACCAAATGCAGATAACTGCATCTCAGGTAATGGAGAGAGATAGGTACTTTGAAGACATTATTTATCCTTACCATCTAAAAAAAAAGGTCATAGAAGAATTTTGCCCTAAAACCACCTTTTCTCTATTGACTGTTAGCAGAATCTTGAACAATAGCTCAGACAAAAAATTGCAGACTAGACAATGAAAGTCAGGTTAGACGAATTGGGATTTTTCTATCCACCTATGGCTTAGATTTCACCTTTCATCAAGACCTACAGATGTGATGTTGGTGGAGCTTATATCTGCCTTGGATTCAAAAAGCCAGAGCCCTTTCCTTCACCTGTGTGGAGAGAAAAGAGTAACTCTTTTCTAAAGAAAGACATGTCCGTGCTCTTTTCTTTTATTTAACAACTGAGAGGTTTGTACACTCGACTAGAACCTTAAAGCCTTGTGTTCAGATACCCCAAGACCAACAAGGGAGTTCAAGGCCATCTCTCCCATTGAGTGCTCCAACTATGTTACAGGGGGAAAAGGAGGAGAGAGGAAAAGAAATGCTCATTAATCAATCTTTTGGAAATTTTGTGTATAATAATGAAGGATTTTGAAGTGGATGAGACAGCACAATTCTCTAAAATCTTCATCTTCATCTGCATCTAAATATCTACATCTTTATGGCATTTTTTACATTCTCTTTTCTAAATGTTTATTACTAGTGGGTATTATAGGATTTATCAGCTCTATAAATATGCATTTATCTTTGTTCTCTATTGAGAACATGGATACAATATGGAGCTTTAAATAAACTGCTGTAGCAATGATTTCAGCTTCATCACTAATATGAAGAATCAAGAACACTACTGTTTTCATGGCACTGGACCTCCATCTAGTGAGAAGAATAGTGCATGCTTCTGGAGCATAAAATCTGCACAGTTCTTGTTTCTATGTTAAAAAACATTTTCATAAGTGTAATTGTACTTAGCTATGTCCACAGATGTGGATATATTTATGTAAAATAAATAAAATGTTGGGGTTTTTTTATTTATTTTATATTGTGAAGAACTTCATGATCTCAGTTCCGATTAAATGTCAGTGATTGTTCACAGATCTCAGCAAAGGAAACAGGCCTTGAGTAAATCCTGCAGCACTCAGGCACATCACAGATGATATTGTATTGCAACATCATGATCATGATCAATCATGAACATCATAATTGTTCATTTAGTCTAAAGCCTGAAAAGGCCGTTATATGGGTCCTCTTCTGAGGTAGGGATGTGTTGTTAGCCTTGTCACACACATAGGGAACTGAAATGCACAGATCAAGTGCTGGATGTTAAGGGCTGAAGATTTCCAAAGGTGTGGGGACAGGCAGCTAGGCTTTTCAGATGTGCCTGTTGCTCTTTTTATCCAGAGGGTCACAGACCTGCAGCATTGGTGTTTATTGCGTGGATACACTTGCAATAATGACGGTTTAGTATTCCCTCCAAGGCTTGCATCAAGAGCACATATCATGAGACCACTGTAAAAATTTCTGACTCCTTTTTGCACAAGGGCGAAGTCATCTTGGGCATCTGAATGACCCGTTTTCCCTTAACTTAAAAAAAATCAGTTGAAATTTTTTTCAGTTGCAGTTTCGAGATCCAGGCACCTGAATTATTGCTGTGAGATAGTGTACTATGGATACATATTTTTCAAAATAGAAAAATTCTTTGCAACAGCCTGCCTCCTTGTTTGCAACTCATAAAACACCAGCAAACAAAGATTTGGCTGGCTACTAGCCACAGTGGAACTTAGTAGTAGATTTTTCCCTTTGATAGCATTTATTTATTTTGGCTATTTAACCTACTGTTTTTAGCACAGGATGACCAAGAATAACTATAAACATGTAACAAATAAATAAATATGTATATTCATATTCCCAGACAAAAAAAAATAAAAAAAAAAAAAAAAAGAAAAAAGAAAAGAAAAAAGAAAAACACACAAGAAGGGAAATAAGGTTGAGATCACTAATACTGTACATCATGGTCATAGATTTGGAGGAACAGGGGGGTTCAAATATTAAATGGTCCTCTGGTTTTATTTTTCTGAGTGATTGACTGAGTATTTTATTTCCAAAGGTTAGGAAACCTTGGCTTATTTGAATTTATGTTCAACAAATTTTGGGATATGTTTGTTCATGATGCTTATTTGTTCACCTGCAATCTGTGAAATAAGCTCTTAAGATGTGTACCTGCTACTATAGCTCTGGCAATATCAAACCCTTTCTGACAACATTTCTTTTGTCAACTTTTTGGGCCACAAGTGCTGCAGTTCAGTATTTGCTCATGCACTGGACTGAATTGTACAGAACTGAGGGATTCACATGCAGTGAGAAGTTGAATGCAATACCCCAAAACTTCCAGTCACTCAGGAAAGATACATTTGAGATTAGAAAACCTGAAAATAGAGCTTTAATTTCCTATGTGAATCCTGTGCATGTACCAGAGAGCTCTTCATTTGATTACACAGCCCAAAATTCCCTGCAAGGTATATTCCTTAGAAACTATGTTTAAAGTTTCAGACTTTATCATAAATTTGAAGACAAGAGGCCAGCCTGTATTCAAAGCGATGTTCAGTTCTCAGTCTAAAAAGTTGTTATCTCTAGGCAAACAGGAGAGCTCAGGGTAAAGCCAAAGTAAGTGCCAGCTTAGTCCTATGAACAAAACAACTCCTCCTCCAAAAACAAGCCCATATCATTTGAAGATGTTAATGACGTAAAAATTAAGGATCACTGAGGTATGAGCATCCAGACTGAAACTCTCTAAAAAAAAGAAAGAAAAAGATGCCAAACATTAACTGCACTACATCTAGAAGGCTATTGAAGCAGTTTAAAATATCCTTTAATGGCCTGAGTTGTTGAATACGTAGCTGTCATGTAAAGCTAGGCATTCAGCCTACGCGGACTCTCGCTATAAAGTCCAGCCTGATAACTGTGTTCCACTTTTTTCTTCATTTGCAAATGAGTATCAGAGGCACTAGATATTAGTTTTGTGGACAAGATGAAGTGGATATTTTTTCAATAGCTGGAAAAATTATCTTCCTTTTTCTGAGGAATTATCTAAGGATACTGGAGGAGTATAGATGCTCTGATGATCCTATCTATATTATTAGCACAAAATAAATGTATTCAGTCCAAAGACCATTCCATTGCATTAAGTATGGCTGATATTGCAATCTGTACATTAAGCCATCTAAAGAAGATTGTTTTAAATATTAAACAAGACCACAGTTAGGAGGAATATACATGAATGATACTGGACAAGAAAACATGTAGGCAAGCAGACCACAGTGGTTTCTCTGTGGTTGCAATTACACATAATCAGTGATGAATTCTAATAAGCTGCTACAGTTAGTCAGAGAAATCTGGAAATCACTGTAGATATGTTTCTAAAAACAGTGCAGTACGCAGCAGATAGAATATTGGAGATTATTTTAGGAAGAACTGAGAAGAAAAGAAAAAAATCTACTGAGTAAGTACCTCCTGAGCAGTGCATACAGTTCACATGGTTGCTTCATCTTAAAAATAACAGGAAAGAGAAAAGGTTGTCAAAGATGATGGAAGATGGAAAATGGAATTCCTTGGGTTAAGGCCCTACAAAGAAGGGGGGCCCAGGAGAGCAGGTGAATATTCAAGCATCACTTCCTCCAAGCTCAAGAGTGGTGCATCTCTATGAGTAAGAAATCAAGCAAAGGGAACAGAAAACTTGCATGTATGAGCAAGGAGCTCCTAGCAAAATGCAGACAGAAGAAAGTACAGAATGTGGAAGAGGGGACAGGCCACTTGGGAGAATTATAAGAACATTGTCAGAGTATTCAGGGATGCAATAAGGAAGGCTAAGGCCCATTTGGAATTAAAGCTGGCAAGGGATGTCAAGGACAACAAGAAGAGCTTCTTCAAATACATCAGTAGTAAAAGGAAGACCATCTGGATGCAACCCTGTCTAACATGCTCTAGGTGCCCCTGCTTGAGCAGGGAGATTGAATTAGAGGATCTCCAGAGGTCCCTTCCAACCTCAACCATACTGTGATTCTGTGATTTAGTGAAATGGTTGCCAGCACCTTTGGAAGAGATTTCTTACAAAAGGAATCCTATGAAAGGAATATTTACAAAGAAATACTAACTATATTGGAAGACTTCCATTATAAAAGACACATCTGAGAAAGGATACAAAAGCCTATCCTTTGTAACAGAGTAAGTGAATCAGAAACAATTATTCCCCCTATCCCATAATCCAGGACACGTGTGGTGCTCAGTGGAACTATAAACATACCTTCTGAAAGAAGCGCTTGTTCACAAAGTGTACATAGATTAGGTTCATCTAGTGCTACTGAGGACAGTGATTCAGATGTACCCTCCAGTGTGGGTGATCTTTAGATTGCTGGTACCAACAGCTGGAAGACTATAAACAGGAAGGATTACTCTATTTTTGCTCTACGTTTTATATTTTTCCTGCAGAAATGCTGCTTCAGCACATGGGTGCTCAGGCTCTCAGTTTCAGCAGGGTCCGAGGGGCACTGTGCAGGAAATCTGAATTCAGCGTTACTGCATGTGCAGAGCAACTGGTCTGCTCACACGGAGACCACAGTCTATGTGCACCGTGCTTCTGGTCTCACTTGCTGCGCAAATGTATGCACTGTGTACGTGAACACAAAGAGCTCCCTTACTTGTGAGACAATCTTGTTTCTAAAATCCTGTACTGTTGTAAATGGATCAAGAATGCTCTGCTGTTCCCTTTACATCTTTTTAGTATTCAGAAAGGACAATACAGGCACAAGGTTTTCCTGTCAATAGCTTATTTTTTTCCATGAACAGCTCTGCACTAGTAGATCCCCCATTGAGAAATGCAGGCCTAAAGGAGGAAAGTAGAGTAATCTGTACGGAGATATCTAAAATTGTGGCTTTGACAGACCAGAGGTTCAGTTCTCTGAGATTTCTGCAAGAGAGTAGCCTCTGTTACGATGTGATACTGCTCCTGCTTGAGGAACTGAATGATTTCCACAAACAACACACTGGCCTCCAGCACATCAGATTTCTTTACCACAAATAGGAAACTGACCTGGAAGATCAACATTCAACATTACAATATAATAATAATTCAACATTAATAGCACTTCCCCATTTTTCAGACAGAGGAACTAAATCAGAGTTGATGAATATGCTGTCAGTCTGGGGTTAGAGACATCTCATCTACTCTCCCACACCTAGTAAACTTCAGAAAGGCTATTCATGCTCAGTGATGTCTAACAGAGAATTAGTTATCACCTGAACTTTCAAGTGAAAAAAAAAAAATCCTCCAAAAGGCATTACTTTAAAAATCAGTATGTACTGAGGTACTAGAAGTTTGTAGAGTGATATTTGCTTCTCTGAAGAAAGTTTCAAAGCTGTAGCCTGAGGAGCAAGATAGCTCTGTGAACAACGCCCATGGTTCCTTCCTCCAGCATTCTTTAAGACACTTCCCTCTGTGGATTATATACACCTATTGTATACTCCTGCGAGGACTAAAAATAATGAAATGAATGAAATTGCTGAAGTTGCATAAGATTCATCAAAACATTCTGTTTTCTCTCTCATTTTCCATGTGGCATAGCTTACTTGAGCACTTTTCTCTGAGCCTAACAGTCCTGTCTCTTTCCATTTTCAGATTGGAGATCTAGGCCACACCGTGCCTTTTCTTAGTAAGAACTTCTGTTTAATATTCTAACTGAAAAGTCTTCAGATAAATCAGCTATGCAATCTTGTATTTCTGAAGGAGTCGGATATGATTATCTGGACTAGTAGAGGATTGGACTCAACAACTCAGGGGATGTTTTCCAGTTTTGTGTTACCAATTTCTGTTCTTATCATCCTGAAACAATTTGAGCCTGAAAGCATTAACTCATGCCACACACACCTTTCCTTTTGTTCCTTCTAGCAGCCGGGGTTGCCCTCTGTCCGGTGACATTTGGCCTCTACAGCAATGGCAGCTAGGCTGTCCTTTAACTCCTAGCTTTTCTTGCTTCCTCTTCTTGTGCATTGTTGGAGCAGGTGAAATGGCTTCTTGTATCTTAGGAGCCCCACATGCCCAGCAAGAGAACCCTCTGAGTGGTCTTCCTTGTAGAGATCTTCTGTCAATAGCAATGCCTGTGGCAGGCCTGTGTGCCCTGTGGGCAGGGCAGGATGGGCAGTCTACCAAGCTTGCCACCTCCCCGAAACGTAGCCAGATCTCTACCACTATGCTCTCAACAAAAACCCTTTAGGGCTTTAGGGTATATTCATCTTATAATCTCTGAAAGACCTTTTTGGGGGGACATGGCATTCTGTCTGCGTTGCCCCTGTCTTCTGGTGTAGAAATAAAGTCCAGCTGTAGATCCTTAGCTGCTTGTTAGTATCAGTTTACATTTTCAAGGCCAGTACACAATGAAAAGCTATAAAGTCTTAATTTTGGGGAAGAGCAACCTGACATTCCTCTTTCTGACCCTCTAAAGTTTATTCAATTATCCCGGGATTTAAGGGGCTTTTGCAGTCCTGCTGTAGCTCAGAGCAAGACACACAGCACAAATAGGATGGTTCCATCTAGGTTTATTGAATTTGCTCAATAAAACTTTTAAAAGAATGGATAGGCTTTCTATATGTAAAATAATATATATGAGATATATATTACATATATCATCAAAATTGCCGCTGTAAGTAAAAGTTGAAGACAAAGACAAGTGAGTATTGAGTTTAGCTACATGCAAACTGGACAGAGGACTGCAGGAACAAATATCGAATATGTCAAACCGTAAATTTTTCTCCTTCTCTGTTAACTCCCTGTGTGCTATGAAGTGCACATAAGCTTTAAGAAACTTCCTATATTATTATTATCATTCACAGACTTGACAACCTCATCCAAGATAAAAATATTGAAATGCTATACTTTTCTTAGCTGAAAAAGAAAATGGATTCTCTAAGGTAGCAGGACTTTCACAGTGCCAAAGTTGCACTACCCATTGTCATTTATACCTTCCCTACTTCCCTACCCAAATTTCAAATATTACTTTTGAATGCTGCTCAGAGATACTCTATTGACAGCAGCTTATTAATAGGCATAACACGAAGGAAATTCAAGGCTGGAGACAGTGGAAATCAGATGGAAATGCTGTAAAAATAACAAATTTCATACACAAAACCCCAGTTTCCTATTGCTTTCCTGAGGCTCCTTGCACCTTGTTGTCATTCCATTTTATGTTCATTGGCATGTTTTCAACCACCATCATCACATTAAAAAAAATTTACATAGAGTTAATTGAATACAAATCTGTTAGTCTGAGAACTTTACATAAAAAAATGCATTAATACCTGATCTTGAATCTCAAAGGTCTGTGACTGTAAAGAACCACTTATTGTAGAAATGGTATCTGAAATACTAGCACAAGATTAAGAGGTTCTTCAGTTCACATGTATGATCATATTTTGCCTTTTTCTAGGTATGTTTTGCCATTCAAAGTTATCTCAGCTTTGTTATCTTGTGTGGGAGTAGGTAAAACTGTAAATTCACACAAATGTACCTACACACATACTTATACCCCTACACTCATTTGTCTTATAAACATACATGTATCCTTGTTATTCTCTGATGATCACCCACTTCTAGTACAGCCTACATTAGACTTTATTACTTCTTAAATTTAAAATAAAATACATTATTATTCCCTTTTTGTGCACATTTCTCCATTTGTTTTATGTGAATGTGTTTATTAATTTTTATTATTATTTATTATGATATTTAAATGTATTATTTATTATGCACAGACATATTTATCTAAAGTAGAAAAAAAAGGTAATTTTCTTACTGAATGTGCTGTTATCTTGTTCCCAGCATATCCAGTGATATCTTGACAGATTCTTTTTAAACTTCTCACTAGATTTTCTTCGTCCAGTTAAGAAAAGCCACTCTTACGAACACCATACTCAGGTGTGGATTGCTCAAAACTATTTTGAGGAGGCACTTGCACTGAGATTTTTACCATTCTCTGGAGGTGTCTGTCCATCTACACCAATTAAATAGGCAGGCTGTATGAATAAGCTTCTAATTGAGGCATCTCAAGGCTGATTTTAGGCACAAGCAGGGCAGGAACTCCCTAGGGTCCTGGCCATATCACCTGCATATCTACCTCAATTTTATAAGCTCCAGTTCTGCACTTCCAGCTACAGCTTGAATTTGGCCAGTAAGACTTTGTATATGTGATGAGTGCGCTCATACAGAGCTCACCATATGACACAAGGCTCACTTTTAGACATTGTGAGTCAAGAGCGTGTTATTGTTAGCACTGTCAGAAATACTCTGTTTTCTTTCATTTCTTTAATCCTTGATCTTAACAGAATAGCCACACATCATTTTTCTTGGTTTATTCCTTATAACTGTGGAATTATTGATGGATTTTCATTCTTTGTTATGTAGTTTAATATTGCAAAGCCTTAGAACTTGGCTATGAATAGCTAATTCTTAATTTTTTTTTCTGTTTCAAACATGAAAGGAAAAACACCTTGCATCTTATTAATAGACTACTTTCATAATATAATAGTGTATATTTAAAAAAGACAGAGTTTGCACTTTCACAGGAAAAGCCTGAAATATTTTTCTTTATGTATTATTCAGACAATTATCTCTTCATATCACAAAAAAAAAAAAAAAAAAAAAAAAAAAAAGGCAATAAAGTTAGCTGAAGCACTGTTTTCAGTATGCCACCTATAAGGAAAATAAAGAATTCCAGAATCTTCGGTCTATAATTGATATCTCCGTTATATTTTGTGCTAGTCAAATCATTATCCTATACATGCTGCTGTAATATCTAAACATCTGTCAGAGCTGATTCCTTCTCTGTTTTTATTGTTATGATTTGTTTGGCAGAGTCCATAGATTTTAAGAAGAATATTGTTCTGGTCTGTAAAAATTCTACTGAATATGTTTGAAAAAAAATTCCTTAACTTTCTTCCCCTTTTCATCTGTTGCTCAAGTTTCTTTTCACCTCTTTATTCACCTTCAAAAGATCTATGTGACCAATAGTCCAGCATTATAATCACTGTCTGTTACCCTGGTGTTCTTGGTCACGCATTGCCTTAATGGCATGATAATCTCTTCAAAGAGACAGAGCTTATCCTGTGTGTTGGGCAACCTGCATATTGGCTTCAAGTTTGGGTACTGGGAGAACAGAGGCAGGAAAAGGTTGGGGCCGTGGCATGTGCCTAAAAAAAGCCTTTAGAAAATAATGAAGCTTGAGATTTTTGCATCAGTTTGAGTGACCCAAGAAATTGGTGACATCTAGTTCAAATTCTATGGACTTGAGTGTGTTACAATTGAAAACAAGGTGAACGTTCACTTCTGCTCTGATTCTGATCCTTAAAAGAGTATGAACTCCTAAGTGGCTCTCTTTCATTTCCTTGTGTTGGGGGGGGGGATGGAGTTGCTATTAACTATGGCAGTGTAAGAAATCAGCAGAGACAGCTCAAATTAAAAGTCAGACTAACCTTGTCTGCTTCAGTTCCCTACTAGAGGTCCACACAACTGAGGGCGTCGGGAAAAGTAAACGTGGATTTCTCTAACAGAGAGAGAGAGAGAAAAAAAAAAAAGCTTCACATAGTGAATACAGATGAATCACACACAGCTCCACACAGACAGTGATCCACAGCACAGTCTAGTTGGAGGCCTGTGGATAGCAGTGTCTCCCAGGGGTCAGTCTGGGGGCCTAGCTTGTTCAACTTTTTCATCAGGGACCTGATTGAGGGGACAGAGTGCCTTCTCAGCAAGTTTGCTGATGATACAAAGCTGGAAAGAGTGGCTGATACACCTGAGGGCTGTGCTGCCATTCAGAGAGATCCGGCCAGGCTGGAGAGCTGGGCAGGGAGGAACTTCCTGAGGTTCAACAAGGGCAAGTGCAGAGTCCTGCACCTGGGGAGAAATAACCCTAGGCACCAGTACAGGCTGGGGGCTGACCTGCTGGAGAGCAGCTCTGCAGAGAAGGACCTGGGAGTGCTGGTGGATGACAAGCTGACCATGAGCCAGCAATGTGCCCTCGTGGCCAAGAAGGCCAATGGTCTCCTGGGGTGCATTAGGAAGAGTGTTGCCAGCAGGTGGAGGGAGGTGATCCTGCCCCTCTACTCAGCCCTGGAGAGGCCTCATCTGGAGTACCGTGTCCAGTTCTGGGCTCCTCACCACAAGAGAGACATGGAGGTACTGGAGAGAGTCCAGCGGAGGGCTATGAAGATGATCAGAGGGCTGGAGCACCTGCCCTATGAGGAACAGCTGCGAGAGCTGGGCCTGTTTAGCCTGGGGAAGAGAAGACTGAGGGGGGATCTTATCAATATGTATAAGTACCTGAAGGGAGGGTGTCAAGTGAACGGGGACAAACTCTTTTCAGTAGTCCCATGTGACAGGACAAGAGGCAATGGGCAGAAATTGAAGCACAGGAAGTTCTGCCTGACCGTGAGGGGGGAATTTCTTCCCTGTGAGAGTGACGGAGCACTGGCACAGGCTGCCCAGAGAGGTTGTGGAGTCTGCTTCTCTGCAGATATTCAAAACCTGCCTGGACGCGATCCCATCTAACATGCTCTACATGATCCTGCTTGTGCAGAGGGGTTGGACTAGTTGATCTCCAGAGGTCACTTCCAGCCTCAACCATTCTGTGATTCTGTGACAGCATGTTCACAGCTGTGAAAAGTATTTTTCTGAATACAGCCTCTTGCTGACTCCTTTAGACACTGTTGTTATTTCTGCAACTCAAAACTACAAAAAAAAAAGTGCAACAGACGTTAGGAACTATTCTATTTCCCCCCAGAGCTTTCAGTTACCTAAATTTGGATTATCTTTAGGTTTATACTATGTTAGGTTACACTATATTTTGAAAACTAATACCTTAGGAGAAAACCAATGGCTGTGAAGGCTAAAAACCTTTAAATAATAAACCTAGCTCCTGCTGGAATACAGAGTTTCAGCACTGCAACTGTATGAAAGCAAGTCAAATAATCAGTCTGGGCTGCCAGCAGATCAGGTCTCCCCAGTGACTGCCTTTTCAGTTTCTCAGTGGAGGCCAACAGATGGGAAAATGCTAGAGAGGGGAGGTTTGCTTTCTCTGCCTGCTGAATAATTTGCTTCTCATGCCTTTTTTGTCTGTCTGTAGCTTATAACTCTATTTACCCTAAATGATTAGAGCTTTCTGTGAAACAGAAGCTCAGAAGAACAGTAGAAGGTTATGTATGTTCTTGCTGATACAGCCACCTGTTGTCTTCCTACATATCCCTTTTACTTATTACTGACCTGCTCAGCCTTCCTCTCCAAGCCCGGTGAAGTCAAATGGGACCTAGATTCTTCTATTCAATTTTACTGTAACAGATCAACAGAATCTAAAAAATGTCTGTCCAATCTTGTAATCCTTCTGGAGTTAAATCTGTCCTATTTTAAACGTTTCTAGGAGAAAAACAAAGACAAAACTTTGGTCTTAGTCCTCCCGTGCTGAATGTTTCCTTCCTGGACACGCAGGCAGTGCAATTCAGACAACCTAATACATTTGTGCCAAGCCCCAGGGGTATTCTTGTCCAGGGCGGCTCAGCTAGGGGTGATGTAGGGGGAACAGTTCTGGCCAGCTGTGCTGGTCTCAGGGCTGCCACAGCAGCAGTGTTCTGCACTCGCTCCCCAAGAGTCGAAAAGCAGTAAGAAATTCCCGAGCAGCTTTTGCAGAAACGTCTGGGACTTTGCCCAACTCTAGGCAAAATATAACTTAAGTAACCCTGAAGAAATGGTATATGTGTGAGGGCACGGCATGAAGCTGCAGAAGCAAAGCAGGGCATCAGGGCTCAGGAATCAGCTTTTCTTACCATCACGCTACTTAGGGGACGCATCACATCATGTACCTATAGCTTCCTAAATGTGGCAGATCACAGCACAGCACACATTTATTTACTCTGCTTTGCTCACGGGTTTGTCGGGCCTTGCCAAGCCATGTGGCTGCAACAAGGCTGCAACTTGTGTCGCAACCAGATGCTTCCAGTGAGGTCGGCTCTGTCACACTTCACTCCCAGAGCACATTCAATCAGCCCACAGCAGTCACGGGCTCAATCGCACTTTCCTGTCTTGATCACAACTTCGCTCTCTCTGCTGATGATCTTGTATCTGTTCCTCTCTCATACAGTTGCTAATATTTTCCCTTTTCTTCCCTATTTCTCTTCCCTTATTTTCCTCTCTATCCTCTGCATACTGGCACTGTTCTGTTTCCTTCCGCACATCTCTTACCTCCTTGATTCAGCAGAGAATGCCCAATGGCACCATTTTCCCAAGGAGACAGATGAGGTGCTAAATTTAATTTTAAATTTAAGTACCCAATTTAAATTTGTCTAAGTATTAGGAAACAAGTGGTACCATTTTCTCCAGATGGCAATTCTGGCTTAGTCATTAAAGCAACAACAAGGCACTGAAGCAGAGTGAATGAAGAAGGAATGCTCTCCTTAGCCTTGCCTCCCACACTGCATAGGAGGCATGATGATAACATGAGTTTCTGAAGTAGGAAATCGGTTTGAGTCAAGTGCACAGGTGCCAGAAGGATACAAGAGAGGGAGCAAGGCAGGTTATTTCTGTTTGCTGAAGATGCTTCACCATGGCAAACCATCTAAGTCCCTAGTTTATTTTCTGAAGCAGCTTGGCTAGGCTAGAGATTCGTTTTCTCTACAGGACTTTTGGCAAAGTTGTTAAAGCCTGCTGAGACACTGAGGCATCTGGACTCCAAGATCCACATTAGCAAGTATCTCCAATGCACTGACATTTCTAGGTCAAGCTGATTCTGAGATAAAATATTTCAGAAAATATCACAAGGCATTTCAAAAAATGAAACACTTACTTAGGCTTTTTTTAGAGTCTCTTGTCTGCAAAATAGATATTGTCCAATTAAGTTGAAACTTTTCCAGAAAAATGTACCTCTGGCTACAGCTCTGCTGTACCTGCCAATTTAAGATGGAAAAGACTTTAAAAAATAAGAAAAAAAGCAATCATTTGCTGAGTGAATGGGGATGAAGCAGCCAGAATTAGACTTGCAACAGAAAGTGATTCACATTTTACCTTGGAGTTACTGCAGAGAGTCTGTAATTTCACCTGCTCTCATTATGTAGGAAGGTCAGGAGCAGGAAAAGGAAGTTTGAAAAACAAGTTTAGAGTTAAGTTGAAGGTTGCCATGAGCATACGTCTTTTGCTTTCAGCAGAGCACAGGGGAAGTGTAAATAATTAATTCTTGGCTTATATATGCCTTTTGCCATCATCGCTGTCTCCTATTTAACAGAGGCATCAGACAAAATCAGATATGTATTCAAAGGACTTTCCCAATTGTTTTCAAACTCTGACTAAGCTTCTAGCAAGTTCATCCCTACAGCGGACTTTCTAAGAAGAAATCATGTTTATTTTCATTTCCATTCACAAAAATTTTGCATTAGTGTTTTTAAATGTTTGTGGCAGGATACAGTCTTTAAGTTGCTGATCTTCTTTTGTTACTGCTGTCTTTTGGTTTCTACTTGAACGGATTCAGCTGCCTGGCCAGAAGAGCTGGTGGGAAAGCACCATTTGCTTAGGAAAACATTATTGATAGTATTTGCACTTGGAAAGAGTCAGTTGGCTTTAGTTAGCTTTAGCTAGTTTCTTTCTGAAAATCTGTTATGTGGTCTGTCAGGTTATATTAATTATTTGAAGTTTTGCGGGAACTTTACATGCAAGTAAGATATGTATAAACATTACAAAGCATTGGAAGATGCTAGATTTATATCTATTACTATAAATCCAGAATGTTATGACCAAAGTGGTTCAAGAAAGAACAATAGTTCATTGCACATGTGATGAATGTGAGGGATCTTTAATGCTATTGCTATGTCCATTGTTACAGACCTGTTTCATCTACAGGATTACAGTATTAGAAGCCAGGAATGCTAGCTGAAAAGTTCATTTCAGCATATTCCCCCTCCAGGGACAATACCTGAGACTGTGAAGTAACCAAAGACAAAAAGGAATAGGTGGCCAAACAACGGGCCTGCTCTTCCACGGCTTGACTCGGAGACCTGGTGACCATGAGGAACCACTATGAGACAATAATCCCTCTAATAAAAAACTACTGAGATAGACAAGAACTGAGCTCATGTTTGTTTAGAGAGAAAACAAAATCTGCCCTGTATAGCAAGGCTATAGAGACAGTGGGAAAGATTTTCTGAAAAGAAACAGGGACTTGACTGTGTCTCAAGAGCTCTTAACAGAATGAAAATTGAGCCTGTCCTTTTCCTGTGAGGTAAGAGAAAGACCTATGTAACCAACCTTTCCCAAATTTAAGAGAGAAGCAGGAGTCTCAAAAATGATGAAACGAACTTTTTGAAATCTGCAACTAGGGAGAGGAAAGAAACCCAGAAGGAAGCTCCACTGGAAAGAGGACAGGGAGCATTCAGATGTGGTATGTTTTATGTGTCGGTAGCCACCAGCTGCCCAATCAGCACATGTGTGGCTGTAGACTAGCCAGGGTATGCTCTGGCTGGCATTTAGACCCAACACTATGAATAAAGGGGGCACTTTGGCTCCCAAATGCCTTGAGCAGGGAGCCTCCAGCAGGCTTCATGGTTTCACACACACTTTCCAGTACTATGCCAGTTGCCAAAAGGGCACTTTTCAAGAACACATTTTTCTACTCGTAAAGTGTCTGAACAGTAGTATGAGGTCATGTCTGCAATAACATCAGATGTGGCACACCAGGACAGAGCAGCAAAGGGCATTTAAATTTAAAAAAGAAATCAATCCCTCATATCTCAAGGCCAAACATTATATTTACCATTCTGAGGTTACACCATGTCTGTTCTTCTTATGAAATCCCTGCAGGAAATCTCAGACAGGTAATCTACTTCCTCCAGTTATGTGATCCCTTTAAAACCAGAACACTCTTTCTAGAGCACGAAGTTTCAGTCACTGCTGCCACTCCAGACACCAGCATGATCCCTCCTCCCAGTCAAATCTGAAATTTGTAAAAGACACCCATGTAGGATATGATATATAGGAGCTTGATTCCATTAGCCCTCTTGCACAGACTTCTGCTGTGATTCAGGACTACAGGTCCTGAAAGGACTTTGCTGTTGCCATAGGTGGAAGCAGGGAGCAAAAAATTAGAGACAGTGGCTCTGCCTAGGGGTACAGCTGTCTGTGGTAACAGCCAGTCTTGACTCTGGCAGCAAAAAAGTAACTCAGTCTTTGAGTAATACAGACATTGGATAATCATAGGATACTAGTCCTATAGATGGCCTCTTGCCAGGGGGCTAGCCATGTGGCAGTGAGAGGGTCTGAGACAGCTCTGAGTGCCCTGTCCCATCCATCCCGAGATGCCCAGCCTCACAATGGCAGTGGCAGTGTGCATAACATTCCGGACACTGGCATCCAGTGAAAATTCACCAAACTGCAGGTAAGTATCCAAATGCATCCTCCAAATCCAGGAGCTGAGACCCAGCTGGACAGCCTGTGGAGGCTCTTTCTTATTCAGATAGGAAACTAGGTAAAAAATATGTGGGAAGTATGCAGCACTTGCAACATCACGAGCTGATAGCCTAGTGTTATCAGTGTTCCTCTCTGGCAGTAGGAAGAGGTTGTTAGTCTGGCACTGAATTTGTGAAGACAGGCCTCATATGCTTGCCCAGGGAATATTAGTGCTCATAAGCTAACCAGCCTTGAGCCTTGGTGATCCACCACCTCCTGTGACAGCACTGTCATAGCAGTTCTTCCTGTTTGCCCTCTGGGAAGGCAGCAGATTGGTCTATAATTAATATCTGTGCCCCCTGCTCAGCTACAGAAGCTTTGCTCAACAAAGCTATCACTGTTTCTGAGAATAACTATTTCACTTACCATAAGGGGATAGATACTCTGCTCCAGGCCATGACGAAAGTTGGAATAGAAGCCCCAAAGTTGGCAACAGCCGCCTTGCCCCATAGTGTGGGTACCTACCCCCTGACCAGTGTGTCAAAGGCAAGAGGATTTTGCAGCTCTTGCAGGTAAAAGTGGGCAGAACTGATATAAGAGCTATTGGAGAGGTAAATGCAGACAGGCTAGGGGAGAAGTGTGGGTAGAAAGACCTACGCTGGTCCAATATGAAAAGCAAGTAAAACAGTTCACAAGATGGAATTTACTTCTGCCAAGTTGTGCACAAAACCAGAGCAAGCTGGAAATGAATGATTATGTCTAAAAAGAGTTCAGATAGGAGTGAAACTAGGCAACCCATAGTGCATCCTTCAATGAAAGGAGGCTTTTTAAGGTTTATATCTAATCCCACTGCTGAAATAGCAGAGCACTCAAGCTTCCCAGAAGCAAGGAAAAGGAAATTGAAGAATTCAAGCTCTAGTGTAATGAAATGCACTTTCCACCCACTTAGATTTAAAATTGTGATTCAGTTATGCAGTTTCTGGGGTAAAGGACATTGCAGTGCATCTAAATCAGATTTCTGAGCCTCTGGAAGCAGATGGACCTCAAGAGAAAAAACATGCAGTCAGATAGCTAAAATAAGCAGATATGTTTCACTGCCTCTATTTCAGTGATGGTGTCACTCTCTGCCAATGCCAATTATAACAAGACTAGTAGCCTCTTTAAAAAATGTGGCACAGAGAAAATAAAAATATCAAGAAGAGAGGTTTGCTAATTGTGTGGCTTCACAGTAATTTGCACCATTTTTTATCATCTATCAGATATTTTGATACACAGCATATACCCAGACTATACTGACAGTCCAGGAAATCAACCATTAAAGGCTAGCTCATGAGTGTAATCATAAAAGATTACACTAATAGAATTCCATTAAAAATTGATGGCAGCCATACTTAATGATTAATTCAATTTTTACAAAAATTACAACAGGCTGAGAATTTGCATAGTTTTATTTTATCATTCATTTCCTCTATTAAAGGCCAAGTCTATAATAAAATAAGCAAATGAGGCATTGGAAAATCTTTCATGCATCACAGTCTTAAAAGAGAACAGTATCATCTGCTTTAAAAGTTGCTCAGCATTCCTACAAATTTTGCTTAATGTTTCCCTAGAAAAGCAGCATTTGTTGTTCTCATTCCAGGTTTGAGAAGTTCTGCATTTTGCCTTCTATTAAAAAAAAGGGGGGGGGGGGGGGAGGAGGACCTGACCTTTCAGGACAGTGTGTGACTACTTCTTGGTTGACTGGGATGCTGATGACAAATTAGTCTTCACCTAAATTATGCAATTTACTCTAAGAGAAATAAATCACTCCAGTATACTGCCAAACACTTCTTGTGATTTCAAGCAGAAGAATCATAAGCCCTTTCCAAATCTAGCCTCGGTGATGGTACTAGCAACAAGTAAATTTAGAGTGGCATGTAAAGCAGGAAAAGTTCAGTAACCAAGGGGCAAAATAGAATAGCTGATATATTCAGAAGAGCTATGCACTGATTTAACCTTTTTGGTTTCCCAGACTTCTAGTTCCAGAAATTGTCATAGTCAGATTCATCATTACCATTTTAGTCCATGCTTAAGATAAAATGTGGTGAAAAGGGTCCATCTGTTCATCTCTAGCAACCACCCAGTCAGAAGCCACAGTGCCAATTTCTGCTCAGAATTACACCAAGGTAAACCAGTAAAAACTACTTTGACAGTAATGTATTCATTCCAGATTTAATACAGAACAAAAATTGTTTCCTAATGGACAGTTCTCAGAAAGACTTGAAAATCTCCCTAGAGGCCTGCCTAATATTCCTTCCAAAAAAATAGTACCCGTTATCTATAGTAGTGTTTAAGTCACTGTTGGGCATGTAAGAGCCAAACTGTTTTACTGCTAGGCAAAGTGCTTTAAGGATTCATGACTAAGAAAAGCATCATGCAACAATAGTCCATTGACTTAGAAAAAATTTTAGGGACTTTCCTGAATATCTGGGTCCCTAATTAGAAATCACAACATCTATGGGATATTATGGGCAGCTTTGTTTTTTTTTTTTTCCTCCAAACATTCAGCTTCCTCCTGCGTGAAGCAAAGAAATACAAAGTTAAGGTTAAAAGTTAAGGTCTATGAACTTATTTACTACCAATGTCCTAAAGGACCTAGTTGATTGCCTATTTCTCTGAAGCGCAAACCCTGTAGATGTTCTAAAAGCACTTCTTATTCATTTGAAATTAATCCATCTTGTATCTCAACCAGCTTCATAAGCATACAAAATCCCATGTCAGACTTGCACTGTATAGCAGATTTTATCAAAAAAAAATGCTTAAAAAGCTCATTTTTACTCATCTTCCAAGAATATCTGGATCCCTCTCTTATATCTCTCCATACTGGCATGTAGTACTTTGATTTGTATAGTTGCCATCAAGTGTTGACATTAGGATAAATTTCCTGGACATTAGAGGCCCAATAGAACACTTTGAAAGAATAGAGATCTTTCCTGCCCAAAGATTAAGGTCAAAATTTTGCCTGTTCACATCCACTCCATTTCAAAATTCTGTAAAGCTTTTTTACTCACACCTCAGAGATTATGCACCACATTCCTAGTAAGTAAACATAGTTTGAACAGATGATGTTAACTAAATATAAGGAAACATATTACAATATAATTACAGATATTACAAATGTATTACAATATAATTTAAGATAAATATTTTAGTACAAATTCTTCCCTCTCTCATTTATACTTTTCCATACGCATCCTAAAAGGTAAGATCTTAAATGATGGTGTGCTGCTTAACAGAAGTGCATAAAAAGTCTGCACTTCTTTTGACCAACAGAGACTGCAAATGCAATAATGTTGAGAGACATTAAAGTATATCTAAAGAATTTGTGATCATCTGCATTCGTCAACCAAGACCTTTGATAGATATGTTGTTTTACTGGCATCATGTTTAAGCACGATCACAGCATGAGATGATTCTGTTACCCATACTGTGTTCTAAGAAGAACTCTAGAGGAACTCCACTTCTGGATTTTTCTGATGAAAAAGTAGTCAGATCTTATGATCCAATTTCTGAGAACACTAGGGGTTACTGAAGGTCCTCATAGTCTTGAGTTTTTATATCTCTAATCCAAATTACCAGTTTGAATTCAAATCTGTAATTCAAATTAGAGTTTTGATTCAATTCTGTAATTTTCAGGATTTTTCTCTACTCAAAATATTTTAAATATTAAAGACAATTCTATTAGTAGTAAATAAATGTGTCTCAAGTAACTGCTGTATGTTCTACTTAGAATCAAATGAATTTCTAGAATGGATTAATGTTAATGTTTGAAAAAACACCTGTTATTTGATAACTTCAAAAATCTACTTTGAAACCATGACAAATTTCTACTTCAATTCACTTAGAAGTAATTAAATCCTCTTAAGTCTTAGTATTAGAAGCACACTAAATCACAGTCACCATTTTACTGATAAAACTATAATCAAGGAGAAGTGTAGGCTGTGACCCAGGTAATAAATGAGGTTAAAGTGGAAGTGGAATTGGAATTGGCTAACAGTGTTTTGGCTCCTCAAACCTAGAAGCAAAATGAATGACCACTAAAATATTTCTTGGTGCCAGTTATTTAAGTTAGCTGGAATAATGAAAGAAGTTTGCAAGCAAGCCATTAGCATTAACTTAAGAAAAATGAAAAGATGGTGTGGCAGAGTGCAACTACACCCTCATCCCCACCCCTTATCTCGGCCCCAGCTGACCGCAAATAACTGACAGTGCCCAGTACTGATCAGGAGGAACTAGGCAATGCTCGTTGCCACTGGTGAAACCAGAAATAGGCCTGCGGTCAGCAAAAAGGTATCTTTTCCCCAACACAGCATGAGATCAGCAGAAAAAGTACATGTCCACACCAAACACTGTATGACCAGGAGTCAAGCTCCGTGCCCATAAATACCGCTGCAGCCTAGAGCCCACTGAGCTGCTCTGCTGCACGGTGGTCAATCTCCCCTTGAGTTGGGCCACCTCTCAAGATTACTCTCCGGAAGTTAAGAGAAACTCTGACAAGAAACATTTAGAGAGGTAAGTGACTAATAGCATGCTGAAACTTTTGCAAAGTTATATCTCTGATTGATTGTGCGCATAATCCTTTAAACATAAACCACTGACCAAACTGGGACTAAGATTGGATCCACCCACACTCCTCTGAAAAGGAGTTTGGAAAGCAAAGGGGTTCACTCTGAAGCTCATGATTCAGCGGAGGTTCTCCTTGATAATTTTGTCTGACCCTGTCCTCTATACAGTAAACAACCTAGTGTACCTTGCCATCAAATCTTGTTAAACCACTGTCTTATTTAGTATTGAACTTTGTTAAATCACTGTCTTACATCAATAAAACATATTGCTGCTTCTCTCTTACAAGTGAAGTGCATCACTCATCCATGACAGATGGACATGTGAAGAAGTGGAATACATGGAAAGGGAGCTGAGATAGCTTAGGAAAACTTTCTTTTGCTTTCTATTTTGCTGTTTCTGGAGTTAGCTGCCCAGACTATACCACAGCAGCCAGCCTGGCTTCCAGGGCCTGTTATAGGCAATGACTGCTTTGGTCACTCAGACGATCTGATGCCTTATAGCAGATTCCCTTTATTCTTCCTCTCTCTTTCTGTATGTATGTAACACCACCCTGGACAAAGATGTACCACTTAGGAAAGTAGCAAAATTTTCCTCCTTGCTTTACTGAAATTGGGGTAAGGATTTAGCTGTGCAACTTTGTTGGCTTTATTGGGAACTGTTCAGCAACATCTGAACACAACTAACAGTCATTAACAGGATTGTGTGCACAGAAACCCAGTCACCCTTCCAATTGTGATTCTCCCATCCAACAGCATAACATAAAATTTGTTTGTACTTTGTCCACTTTCACTTTTACCTTTTCTGAAACAGTGAAGCTACTTTGACAAATCAGAAACTGCCTCCTCCTCCATATGGCACTTTCAAAAAAAAAAAACAGCTTTCTGCAACTTCAACAATTTTCAAACAAGTTTACCAGTTGTAGCAAAGCAGTATTACAGACTCAGTCCTTCAGCCTCTATGGCAAAGAAGTTCGCATGTCCTTACTCCTGCCTAGTTAGAAAGTCTTGTTTTGCCCTGTATTCAAGAGACAAGAAACGGGCTGGTGTCCTGACCAGACTTCGCAGAGGTTCATTCTGATGAGACCACAAACATGAGCGTCGCTCAGTGCCAGGTGTGATGCTAGCTTGTGAAGGCTTGGAAGGGGCTCTTAGAAATTCATCTTTCCTAGCCCACAGGAGGAACAGGCTTGCTGGGAACAACACCATAGGCTAAGACATTTGACAATTTCTTCCATCTATTTAGCAGAGCACTAGGTAACTTGGATCACGTACCATGTCCCATAATGTGTTACAGCAACCATGACAGTAACCATGTACCATAGTACATTATGAGTTGTGCTGTTCCTATATTTAGGTCCCAGACAGCACCTGACAGCAGAAGTCACAATCTTTTCTGGCTAGAATGTGAGGACATTTCTCTGTAGGAGGAATTGAAAGGTTGATTTGCTGAAAATATTAAAAATGTCCTCAGAGAGTATGGAAGAAAGAGAGAAATTCTGGAGCTAAAAGAAAAACATACACACCAGCCTTTCTCTGTGCTGTATTTTATATTATTATTTAAAAAATTAGCCAAAATATTTTCATATTCCGGTAACAGAACAGGGAGTTGTATAAAACAGTCTAATAGTAACTAAACTGTAGTAACAGCACAAATATTAGGTTCACAGTTTGGTGGTAGTAACATTAATAATACTCACACCAGAACACCTGCTGTAACAAAAGCTATGACATTAATTTATTTTAAAAACATTAAAAGTCAAAATCTCATGGTAAAGATGTAAATATTTGATAAGCTGGCTACTGACAAAATTAATAGAGGAAATTACTGGAAAAAAGTAAAATGTGACAATTCATTAAAAAAAAAAAGAAAAAAAAAGAAAGAAAACAGGGAGAGTCAGTACCTGCAAATATTTTCATAAGAATCATGGTGGTAAGTCTGAGAAGTGTTACCTAAAATCTTGGATGTCATCCGTGAGCCTTAAGTAACATCATACAGGAAAGGAACAAGATGCTCATCGATTCTGTTGCTCACCCACTTAACCAGAGGCAAGAAAGAAGCAAAATGAGACAACATTGGCCAGCCAAAATTTGAACTAAAGCAATACACTGCCTCTTTCTACCTCTACGTAAACAAGTATGTTGCACATATTCAATACACAGGAGGAATGCTCTGTGAGATACCTAATTTCCCTGCCCACATAGGATTTGATTCAGTACAGCTACATAGCAAGTGCCGTGGAATAATCATGGTGCAAGTCTGTGCTTCTCTCTTTTTAAACCAAATGTGATCATGGTAATAAACAAGTCACAGGGAAAAGGGAAGAAAAAAATGAGCTTCATCTTACCAAATTTTAAGGAAGCAGAAGTTAGGCCTCCAGTTTAGAGTCACCGGAAGGAGGTGGGCATTTCTGGAGAATGACTCACCCGCCTAAAATAAGTTTCTTGGATAGAAGAGATGATTCACCACCCGAAGGTACCTAGAGAGCATATGGGAGTAGCTTAGATTAGATGTCTAACTTATACGTGCTGAAAGTTATATAAAATGAACCTTGCAAGTGGCTGATACTTCTCAGAATCCAGAGGACATTACAACACAGGATGGATGGTAGAAAAAGCAGAAATGAATTTGGCTCGCTCTGCCAGAGTTATATTGCTTTTTAAAAGCTGACAATAGTTTATGGCTTATTCTTGATAGAATTCAAAGCAAATGCCATTAAAAGACTTGTACCAAGTAGGTAAATGAAGAAACAAGGTACCATTTTACTGTTCCTTTTGTTTCTCACATTGCTATTACAGTAAGGAAACACAAACTGATTTTGAAGTGTAGTTATGTTCAAGACACTATAATGGGTCATGTTATTACATTTCAAATAAAAACCTGTTAAAGCAATGTGCATTTCAGTATAAGACACTGGGAAAAAAAAACATACACACAATCATGCTGATCCATGACAGTACCATCAAGAACATTAAGAAACATCCAGCCTGTTTACTTTAAAACCTGCCAGCCTGTACTGACTGGAGACAAAGAAAACAAGCTCAGTTCACTGCCTTGTTAAATTAATGTTTCAGCATGGCAAACACGGAAACATCTCCTGCAGATTGCTGCAACTGTGGGTGATGTTCCTCTGCTCCTAATACATATTAGAGTTAGAATGCCTTTTTTCTAAAATGTCTCAGGGTTTAATATAAAGAAACTGGAAGTGATAGACCATCGTTTTCAAAAGGAAGCATCCTCTATATTACTGCATTACTTATCCTGTGAGGATATTTCACAGCAATATATGTCTCCGATTATTTCTTCGGCTGGAAGAGGCTTCAGTCTACATAGCTATATAACGTTTTTAACAGAATAGGAACGAATGAACAGCCACTGGGTGACTACCACAGTCCGTGTACTGTGTCAGTCTTGCTGCTAAGTCTGCTGAAAAGCCAGGTAAAAACCCCACACATTTGTTGTTATTTCCAATATTCCTCTGCATGAATGGAATGAGAATAACCCCAAATTCTGACAAACCCATTTAAACTAGCTTCTCAAATACAGTTAGGGAACAGCATGACACTCTCAGAACCACATGTTCTGACAGGCATGTTTAGAAAATAGTTGCTTTTCTCAAAGGTTTAAGCATATTACTGCTTGAGCCCTAATAGCACTTCCTCTGCACTTGCAGTGATTGCGTTACCAGTATTTAATTAAAGGGTCAGAAAGGCAATATAAAACCAGATTTTGTCATATACACATACACTTGTTTTAAATCAAGTAAAACAAAGTCTTCCATGCACTATGAGCTCAGTAGGGTACCTTGCTGTTTGAGGCACATATCGTTTGGAAGGTTATGATTAAATATCTTTGAGTGGGAACAAGTCAAATTAAAATACCATTTGTTTGGCTTGCTTCATTGGAAAAAAAATGTTGAGATTTCATTTCTCTGGACTAGCTTGCTAAGTAGTAGTACTGAAATCTGGAGAAGAAAAATGATGCATAAGTTATCAATGCATTATAAATACAAGGTCATGGGACTTGTTCATACTGTAGGCATGCATGGTTTCCCTCAGTCTTATAAAGTAATCTGGTAGGTCAGCCAAAGGTTAAAATACTTTGGCTGTAAAGGCTCAATAAACAGCACCTGTAGAGTGATTAATATCAGGATATGATACGATATGATATGACAATGTTTAATATGATATAATAATTACAAGTGCTTAAACCTCCACCTCAAAATAACTCTGCAGTGTTGCAAATAAGGTCATGTGAAAATGATACCACCTTGTTTGGGACAATAACCCAAATGACAACTTTCTTATTTGCCAAGAAGAACCGTTCTGAAAGGCAGAAGGGGCCAGTAGAAGAGGCTAATTTCATTCCATTAGTGTTATTTTTACACATACCAAATGCAGTAAAAAATGTGTAGCAGCAAAGCTTTCCCTTTTCTACTCTGACTGCATCAATTTTTGCAGACCATTACCAAATGATATTATTTATTACATGGATATATGTGGTGATAGGACTGTTAGTATTCGTGGACAACAATGACAATGATCTAGACGTGCACATATGTCTACACAAATCCCTCCAAAAGGTACATTCATCCAAATGGATTATTTAATTCTAGACCAGGAGAGAGTTTTGTACCTTAAATATCATTGTCTGCAAAAGCCCAAACAAAATCTAAGCAGACTACCTTTCAATAGAATATAGTTTGTTTCTACGGCAGATTTTGAAACCAGAGCAGAAACCATGTAATTTTGATACAAATTTTAAATAGCACTTTAATTTAATCCACTTTAATCTTTTTTCTCCTTCAGAGATCTGTTCTGTACTGGTCTGATAGAGCCAAATAATGTAGGATTATATTGCAAAGTCACTTGAGAGCAACTATATTGAAATGAATGGATGTGTTTTATGTTTACAATTGCTATAATGACAGCAAAAATTGCCACGTTGTAATGAAGATGGTCCAGTGTTTGAAGTCAAGATGCATGAAAGGGAGTCCAATACATTTTAAATATCTAAAACATTTCTAAATTTTTTTTCATTTAACATCTGTAGCAACACAGATTGACTGAGGTACTATGGAATGACCTGGAATGGATCATTTAAAGATATAAACAAGTTGAACATCTTTTCTAATCATATTTGTAAGTCATTCATCCTAAATATATATTTATGTATATATATATATAATATATATTATACAATAAATATGTATTTAAATACATGATCTTAAAGAAAAGCTAGTTTTAAAATTCACTAGAAATCCTTAGGGGAAAATAAAAAATATTACGTTATATACACATTAAAAAAAAAACCTTTTATATCATTTCATCAAATTTCAATGGGTAAGTTGCAAAAAGATCAATGAATAGAGTAGACAAAAAATTTCCTAGTGAAAATACTCCATCTAAAAGCATCAAAACTGTAATGTTTCCCCTATTTCAAGGACTAGCAGGCAAGAACTCATCAAAGTCAGTGGGAACTGCTGGAAATTCCAAAATTTTTAATTACATCAGTACTAGCAAATGAAACAAGCCAGGGATTTATCTCTGAGACCAAATGTCATGGCTTAACACCTATTCATCCAATGAAGGTCTCCCCTGAAAATATAATGCCTATATTCAAACTGCTAAATGGCATGGACCCTCTGAACCATGCCTGGGAGAATGATAACTGACATGGGCAAAATTAACCACGTTAAGAATTTGACAGCAAGAACGGCATGCCAGCGTTCAACTCAGCTGTCTCAACCGCACTGTGGCCCATTTGGTGGCACAGACACAATCTCTAAGCCTGCAGCTCCACAGCCACCTCACCATGCGTCAAGGACTCGATCACCTACAGATCTGCAGCTCTCACCTGGCCCTGATGTAAGGGGCTGTGAGGCCAAGGACACAAGATCTATCAGGGTCCCTGATACAAAGGCAAAAGCTTTCATATCTTTGGAGCCCCATCTTAAATTGGACTTGGCTGCTCTGGCAGAAAAGCCTCTAGAAGTGTTAAGGGATTTTGAGGGTCAAGACTTCAAGCCTCCTTATTCCTCTTTTTAGAAGGAGAGGTGTCCCCAGTCGGATCTGAATCTCTGAAGGTTGTCTGGGATCCTGCATAGTCCAGGAGTGGCTCCACTGACATACACTGGACCATTTTGTCGATGAAATATCAAAACAGGAGCCTTCTGCTTTTCTAAAGGAATTGTCTCTTTGTCTTCTGAGGGAATTTTGAAACGCCTTACTTTCCTTCTGAATCAAAATTAACACATTCTCAAAATATTGGCATTTCCCACAAAAAGGAAATCCAGGTTTTGACAAGCTCTGCCTCTCAACAATTTCTGTCTAGCTCAACCCAACACGAGTTCCACATCTGTGATCCTAATTTTGCAACTCAGATTTTGCTTTAGATTTTTCCATCATCTCCACTCTGTCACACAGTATTGTGGACTTCTGCCTGCTCAGACTTATTGCAGAAATACAATCTGAAATTTTCCATGTCAAATTTTACTTGAGAATAATGTGAATCATTCCACCAGTAGCAGAACTAAAGAATCTTGTTTTCTTGCAGTTTATGGACAATACATATTTATTCATCTTCCACCCACAATAACCACATGATTCTCTTCTTAATACATCTTGGCTCATCATAGCTTGGGATGTAACAAAGTGTATTAAAGCTAGTACAAATGATAACTGCTATGTTATAATCTAACGCAAAATGTTAAAGAAGCATTTGATACTAGAAGTTATTTTAAAGACAAGAGACAACCAATAAATTAAGCATGAAGAGTATAATTCTTTAAAATAGTGATTTCCTAGAAGTTCCTCAAATCTCTAAAAGAAAAGTATTAAAAATAAATAAATAATTGACCTATGGAAATATCTGAAAAACTTAGCTGTCACAAGACAAAAAGTAGCAGTTTCTGTAATCTAGTAATATGACTTCCTGCAATTTATTTATTCCAAATTCCATTTTAAAAGGATCCGGAGTTTGCAACATAAAATGATACAATAGGAGAACTCCTATTTCTAAACAGTATATTAATTTTTTAAATCTGTGATAAACAATGCAAGCAGATCCAATAGAGACAGTGGGTGATCTTTAAATGGAGCTGCATAGCTTACACACAGCTCTGGATGGGACTTATGAGGGGGGTTCAGATTCCAAGGCATATTTTTCACTATTTTGACTCTATTTACCCTAGTTGAGAAGTCATGGGAGAGCCGATTCTTAAAAAGTCTTTGGCCTTTCTATAAGTTAGATCCATTTAAATTGGCTAAGGTTGAACATTCAGAATAAGTTATCTGAAAAAAAAATCCAAAATACAAAATTCATGTTCAAGATTCAGTGTGGATTGTAAGAGGTCTGAGCCATTTCAAGTCTGATTCAGTTTGGACCTGAAGTTTGAACATAATTTCCATCTGAGACTTCAGGTCAGTTCAATTCTAAATTCAAATTAATCAGTTTTTTGAGAGAAGACTTCCGAAGAAAATATTTCTATCTCATTTGAAAGGAACATTTATACCTCTGTGAGTACTGAGGAGCTGCCTAAAGTCAGAACTTATGCTTTACCCAGTGTCCTGTGCATCAGTCTTATGATCTCAAATTTATATTTTTGCAGCAAAAAAGAATCACGGAATCAGTAAGGTTGGAAGGGACCGCTGGAGATCTAGTCCAACCCCTCCCTGCTCAGCAGGGTCACCTAGAGCATGTTAGACAGGGTTGCATCCAGATTGGCCTTGAAGATCTCCAGAGAAGGAGACTCCACAGCCTCTCTGGGCAACCTGTGCCAGGGCTCCGTCACTCTCACAGGGAAGAAATTCCCCCTCGCGCTCAGGCGGAACTTCCTGTGCTTCAGTTTTCACCCGTTGCCTCTTGTCCTACTTCTCCTTGGTGGTATCATCAGTCTAACACAACCATGCACATCTCCCATATGAATCTCCCAACTACAAGTTGCAGCAGCACAAGACTCTAGTTCACCATACAGTGCTACGATACTCATTAGTCTGAAACAAGTATTTTACCACCAGGTGTGATGGCCTACCAGTAGGGGCATTTGTCTAGAAGAGGAGAGAGGTGAGTTTCAGTCCTGATTTAATCTATACATGCTTTATTAAGTTCACTGAGTTAGCTCTGCAGGCAAAAGAGTTACACTAAACACCTGGACACTGACAGGGCTTAGGTGTGAATGTGCCACCTACCAGCTTAGCAATGGGAGAACATATCTGCTTCTGGGCATGTCCAGAAATAGAGATTGTGCAGCTTGGGAAATGCAGACACCTCATGATTCTCAGGGGCTCCAGAGACAGATAAACAGCTAACTAGAGATTCTGTTTACTTATTTTCTTTAACTTAGGTGGCAATTAGCCATCTAATCCTATTTTTGTATTAATTTCTCTTGTGCCTTGCTTCTCTCTTTACAAAAACTTGGACAATAGTACATCTTTCGTATGTAGTGCTAGAAGACGCATGTATTTGAAAAAAAATCTATTAAAAAAAGAAAGCAACTGTGACTGGAATGATCAGAGCAACTGAAAGCATTTTGGGGAAGGTGGGAAGAAATCTCTGTGCTAAGAATGATTTTGGACATCTTATCCTTACTTTTGGGAGTTCATTTCTAATGTACTAAACAAAAATCTGATGTATCTGACCACATATCCTTATTATTTAACTCAAATATTTAGAACATTTTACTTATTTCCAGATTGTACTTACCCTACACACACTGTAATTAGTGAGTTAAATCATATATTTACATTTTTACTATGTTAAAGGAGTTCATAAAAATTATTGAACAAAAATTGAAATTCATTTCATGTAAGATGACAGAAAACTCTCTCTTGAACACTTAGTCAGATTGAACACAAAAAGGAAAGGGGCAAGACCAAAGCAATTTACTCAAGCATACAAAAAGTATTGAAAGCAATTTTCTTTTTTTTTTCCTCCATTATCATTTGCAGCTTGTATTTAGTAGAACCAGTGGATAAGGTCAAAGTAAGAATACAGACAGAATTAAATCTCTATCCTCAAAAAGCTGAATATCCATTTTTTTTTACCCAAACAAGCTCTGAATAAAAAATTCTCCTCTGATGCAAAGCTGAATAGAACTTATATTGAAATATTGCATCATCTTTTGTGACATAAGCAAGCAGTCCTGTACTTCATTTCACTCTATCCTCACAACCAAAATAAGCATTCTTCTTTTAGTGACTAACATATTATTTCTGATTGCTTTTCTTAGAAGAATTGAGTATACTGAATTAATTTAGTGGCTTTTTTTTCTTTTGAATGGTCATAATGTTGTGTATTTACATTTAAGAAGAGGCTGACTCTTGCCTTGCATTCAGACTGGAAGGTTTATGCTGATCTTTAGTTCCTGTGGGAGTTTTTCCATTTTTCAGGGAACAGCATTCAAGGAAGGAGATTCCTGAAAACACGCCATGTACATGATACTAGTCATGGCCACTCTATTTGGGATGCTATTTCATCATTTTTTCACTGTGTTTTGTTTTACTTTTATAGACACTGTAGCTTCAGTCCCTCAAGAGGCACTCTGTAGAGTCTGTTGCTTAGTAATAGTAACCTTCATGGAAATTAGCTTGAACTTCAAAAGAACAAAACATCTTTCATTAGTCACAGGTTTTAAGATAATGAATTCCTCTGAGAAAGTTGATTAGAAGAACCAATCTTCCAGAATCAAGTACCAACAGCGTTGGCCTAAGCTGAATTTAAAAGGTTAGTAATGCTCTTGAAAGGGCTATTTCTTTGTACCCCTAAATTATGTTAGAGATTCTTTCTACCAACACCCAGGCTCACCTTGGCAATGGTACTAATAAAGACAAGTTTTATGTAAGAGGAATTCGCTTCTCATACAGAATAAGGTTTTCACCTGTAAGGAATTATTGCGGTCATTTAGCCTAATCTCCAGTATAATACTGGTCACAGGGATTAATTATTATCTTAACAAAAGCACCTCTTAAAAATTCCAATCTCAAATTTAAAGTGCTTTTTGTATTTTCTTTTTCTGTAGTGACCTGCTTTAGTTAAAAGTATTTTTGTCATGAGTTAAAGAATAGGGGAGTTAAGATCAAAAAAGCCACCAAAAGCACTTAAGTTTATGAATGAGTCCTTTATAGACTCTCATTCAAAGGGTCAGAGATTGGTACCCACATTCTCTGCACTGAGCAGAGAAAGTCAGCTATATCTGGAGGCTGTTTCAGTTCATCCACTTGATAACTAAGCCACCTAGAACTCTCAGTAGATACGTTTGGCAGAAGGTTGTCCAAACTGTCACCTTCCTTGCTGAAGTTCAGAAGTCTATCCCCTATTGCACACTGGATGCCTTTACCCATCTGAAATCCTAAATCTCCATTCCTTCTTGGAGAACGATAGGTACCTACCTGAAAATAAGTCATATCTTTTAAACCACAATCATATAGAAAAGCATTAATCTCTCAGCAGCTTTGTGGTTAGTACACGCCGCCAGGAAGAGCCAAACACAGAAGAAAGTTAAGTTCTAAAATTCAGGTTACCTTCGCATCCTCTACGCATTTTTTTTCAATGTAGTGATCATCACTTTAGTAATCCAAAGTCAAATGGCAGAACCTTAAAGCCATTTCGTTTGCATTTAACCCTTAAGCTCATAGGTGCCTTAAGTTTCCCACATTAAAATTCCTTAAGTGTTTTGGAATGAGATTAATCTGACCAATTATGAATGTGCATCTCAGTGCTCATCACTCCAGATTCCCTTTATAATCTTCACTTTATAATAGTGGAGAAAGGCACAACTTTTCTAGGCTCGATTTCTTTTACCCTAAGGTAAACTTCCAAAGTAGCTCATATAAATCATATCTAAAAACATTCACTCATTTCCACTGACTTCAAAAGAGCCTCAGGCGATTAGATCAGGAGGCACTGTGTACACTAGATAGCTAAATTAAGGCAGATGAATCCCATCTTTTAAGTCTGCTTCTGCAGCTCCTGCACATGCCTAGAAATGGTGGAGCACTGATAGTGGTGAAAAGTGCAGTGTCCATGTCAAACCAGGATGTACAAAATAAGCTTTACATTATCTACATCACATGAGAAAGTCCACCTAGTAGGCATTTTCAGAGCTCATCTAAGAGACAAGGTTCCCCAAAACATAAGCTAGGCTAGAATTGTTGGTATTCGACTCCTTTGCCTTGTAATTCTATGGTTAAAACAACTCAGGAGGCAGACAAGATTTCAGTTTCTCTCAGGATTCAAGAAGATTTTAAACCATAACTTCCATCTCTTCTGAATGCTTTAACCAGCAAATTATCACCTAACCTGAGGCAAGAAAAGGGGACATTCTCATTCCCTCCTGTAAAAGCTGTTCTATTTTGAATGAAACAATTGAATATTCACCAGAAGAGACAGAGACCTGGCCTGGGCAGCTAGTGCACGTGCTGGCAAAGGGGGAAAATGTGGTTTCCATTGCTCTTCTGAAAACGTAAGTGAAATTCCACACCATCTTGTATCAGATGGTGACTGCAGCACAGCCTCCCACTTTCTTGCAAAGCGACTACCTTATTCTCTCTAGCCCAAGCAATGCTACGCTATTCAATGTGAAGGAGTCCTCAGGAGGGACTGACAGTGTCTCACATTTCCTTCAGAATATACTTCAGTATACAGTCTGAGATATGGGTTTAAGTCTCATTCAGTTAGGAAGAAGAAGGAAAGCCAAGTCCAGGGAAGCAAATTCTAAATGACTGGTCTCACAGTTAAAGTATCAATCAAGAAGCAAGAAATGGTGGAAGAGATAGCACTTCATCCCTCTTCAAGAGGGCTTCTTCCAGAGTAAGACAGCACTGACACCCCAAAAAAACAACAGGGCTTACGTTACACCTTTGTCTTGAGCTTTTCCTGAACAAAAAAAAAAAAAAAAAAAAGGAAGGAGTTCCTACTTGTTTTGATGAATAGGCTTAATTTTATTCCAGGTCAACCACAGAGGTTTGCACTGCAATGATCTATTTAAGGCAGAACACCAATTAAGCAAGGAGTATGTCTCATTATAGCTATTCTGCACCCACACATCAGGAAAGCTGGTTATCTAGACACAGGCAACTAAAACAGGAATAAGTTCTACTCTGATATTTATGAATATTGTGTTGCTATTTTTTTTCCACTTCTGAAGACGCTAGTGATTTGATATGAAGTTGAATTCACTGTTGCCCAAAAAAAGTAAAATTAAACAACACAACCCTAATATTCTATGCAAAAAGTATCTGTGACTTCCATTTTTAAAACAACCCTGATTTATAAAGGAGGCTTAAGAATTAAAATATCACCCAATACAACTCACATTTTCCTCTATCACAGTGCAATTACTGACTTATGCCTCTCCTGCTTCTCATATCACAATTGTGACTTTCTTTCTTAATGGCATTTTTTGAGAGCAATAGCTTTTGTGCCCAGGGTACTCATGCAAACAGAGACAAATCAACTACGGGATTCTTAATCAGCAATGAATTAGTTACAGACTGTTGTAGTTCAGCTGCAAAAAGACACAGATGGAAGAAGCTGTATAAAATCTACAGTCTCTCTCTGGGATAAAAGAACCAGAAGTTTGCACAATCACTACAGGCAAAGAATGCACATGCTCCTGTAACAGCTTGTCCCTGGCAAATCCAATCTTATAATCAAAGGTGGTAAAATTTCCTCTCAGCCTTTCATAGCTGCTCCAACCCATACCCAGACCGGGAGGGAGTGGGACTTGCTGCCCCAATTCCTCTTCCTCTTCCCACAGAGGCAGCGCCAGCAACTCCTGTTGTCACCACACCTACCCCTTGGCATGAGACACTAAAAGGCATCACATCAGGAGAGAGAGGGGAAGAGAAGGGAGGAAGATGTATTCTTTTGCAGAAGTACAGGGAAGGAGTTTGAAAATTAGGTGTTCAGGCAGCTGCTTAAATGGGATTATTCCGACTGAGCCAGGCCATTCCCTATCAAGTGTAAACACCCATCACCTTTCAGCAACTCTTCAGGAATATGCCTTGACTCCTTGCAAGGTAAAGAAAATATTCTAGCAAAATTTCTGCTATATCACTAGCAAGCTGAAAAACTCCCCCTAAACAGCCCAGAGACTAATCATTTGCAGTTTTACTAACATGGGCAATAATTCGTCACATACAAACATGCAGCACTCGAATCATAAAGGTCACTGTCTTGTGCTGAAATGAATCATACCATGCAGTACTGCTGTCTGTTTTATTTATTTCACAATAATTACTTAGTCCTAGCTAAAAGGTAGTACACCTACTTCAAAGAGTATTTTTACAAAGGGTATTTTCTCTTTAGGCCTTCCCTCCTTTTCTGGATATTATTTATTTTACATATGTTGACATATCTCTACCCAATTTCTGGTAAAAGAGCATTTTGTAAATTCATTACACAAAAACATTTTAACCTAAACAAAAAACAACTAAAATTCAGTAAAATGGGCTAATAAATCTTTTGTTGTTTGACTTGCAAACAAAAAAAAATGCTTGAAAGTTGGGTGTTAAATTCAAGAGGCCTTTTGCTTAGACTGTGAATGTACATAGGTATAGTAATGCAAAAGACTTTCACCACATTTTTGGAGAATGATCATGTTTATTTTTTTTTCCTTTATGTTTCTCAAATATTTTTCACAGGTGTAATATGTACAGAAAAGACAACATCGTTCTTGAATTACCATTTTAAAACAAGCTATTAAGTAGGTTTCTGCACATCAGAAAATGACTACTTCTCAAAAAAAGGATCAAATCAGTTCATAATGGCAAAGTAGTGGCTCCTGGAAAACTGGACTTAAATTCTTCACCATTCCAATCACAACAAACTTGTGCTCTGAATTTTTACTTTTCACATAAAAATAAACCAGAATATCTTTCAAGGAGGGCAAGATTGAATGACTTGAGAAGTAAAACTCTCCAATAATTACAGAAAGACCTCTGAAGTCTGGCAGTCATTTTGCATATGCCCAAATAAGAGAAAATATAAAAGCATTAAGCATACAAGTGAAAAAATGATCAACAAAAAGCAGTAAGAGGCAAAACAATTTTCTTCCCTATATACATAAATATTTTTACATAAGTAGCAAGAAATGTCAAAAATATACAACCTTGAGTACAAAAGAAGCATTTCAGCAAATTTGGTTTGTACAAATGAAAGTTGTGAAAGCAGCATGCTTTGACAGAACGAGTTAAATTGCAACATAATTGAAAAATACATTCATTTCAATACTTCGTATCAAAGACTTTTGATAATCTAATGCAAGGAGATACAGTTTAGTAACACATACCATTTCTGGAGAGGAAGATTATAACTCCCTAGTAGAATCAAGAAGAATCAAGTTAATCTCCATTTTTAAAAATCCTGACTTTGACTTGTCAAGACCATTAAAATGCCCTTATTGCCCTAATCCTGCAAACACGTATGTCTTGTAACATTATAGATGTAGGCAAGGTTAGGCTCATCTTGGCAAGATCATGGAGAGCAAGACTAAGCAGTTTAATGGTCTTTATTTTGATCCTAGGACCTCAGCTGTAATTATCAAGGCACTGCTCTAAAGACAGTATATTAGATACAATAGGTCAAATAGTTCTGTAAACACATAACTAACCTGGGTTACTTCTATGTCACCTTTTTTCCCTTTTCTTAACACTCTCCTATTCACCGTATGATTCACTCTGATCATCTGTAAAACCTGGTAAGCATGAATACTGTACCATCACTTAAGTTGCCTTTGGATTTGGGCAATACAGGGTCTCTTTTCTCTGAGACTCAACTGACCCAGCTTTGAGCAGAAACCCTGCTACAGTAGGAGTTAGCTATCCAGACAAATCAACTTTCACACTTGCAATTTCTACTTCACAGCAAGTACAAACAAGATATTATGAAATCCCCCCCAAAACCCTATTCAAGAAATTCATTTCACTAACTTTACTGCATTACTCATCATCTTTCCTTCTTGAATCACTACCATTTATGACATTGATTCAAACCTCTAATATTATAGCTCTGGAAGACAGCTCCTGCCAGCATAGACAGTGTATACTCCCATTGTATTACATTAGTTTAAAGCATAATTTTGCTGCTTTAAATAATAAAGATAAAAGGGAATGACAGCTTTGAAACAGAAAATTCATATCATCCAGGTCATAAACTTCTGCTACCCATGTAAATGTAATTGAAAAATAAAAGCTCTATCGCAAAGACACACTTAAACACTGTTTTACAGCAGAACTCCTTTACCACCTGTCATTCTGATCAAAAAAACATGCTGTCACCAGCAGAGTTGAAAAGGAATGGAGAGCAGAGATAGCAGTAACATCGTGACCTCCTGGGTACCTTCACAGTGAATTCACAACCTTGATTAGCAGTGTATTAAGAAGCTTTTTTCTTTTTTTTTTTTTTTTAATGAAGCAAGTAAATTAAACATTTTTCCTTTTATATTCCTGGAACTTAAATATAACCAACAAAAAGCTGTCAATGAGAGGAACAGAAATTACTGTTTAATTAGTTCTTTGCTGAAGATCTAAATAAAATCTGTGCTGTAAATGCTTAGTTGACCTCAGAAAACAAGCAGCCCCTAGACATCCACACAGTACAGTGCATTTCTTTCATACGCTCAGTTCAACTCCTATGCAGCTTGTTGTAGACATTTGCTCCTCAGGGACAAGAACAAAGAAGAGGTGCTTGTGCTTTGAGTGCTGAAAAGAGCCAGAGCCAAGAGAAGCCTGAACCCTAGCCCTGGATAAACTGGATGTACATTATTCTTCTTCCTCTTAATTACACACTTCTCTGAAAAGCCCACTGCAAAGAGGCACAAGTTCTGTAGGCAACCTTCCCTAGTCCCAGAGCAACTAAGAATCTCACTTCAAAGCCTGAACCCAAAGTTTTAATTTTATTCACCTTTCATTATATACTTCTTTAGGAATCTGGAGTACTATCATCAAAGGAAACCTCTGACTTTTTACTTTCAGGCAGGTACCAAAACAATCCGACCTTAGTCAGAGAGATGGTTCAGGCAGAGAAGCTGATCTTTAACACATGAGAACAGTAGAGCAAACCCTTGAGGCAGCAGGCACTACAGGGGGAAAGAGGTAATGAAAAAAAAAAAAAAGTGTAAAGTAATTATCAGAGGGGGGAAAAAAGGGAAGTTAACTCTCTTTCTCCCCTAACTCCACCCCCAGTAAACTGCTGGCCAGCTGTTATTCATTATTGCCAGTTTATCACTTCAGTTTGACACTAAAAGTGGGAAAAAAAGTACTCTGGGTTTTTTTTTTTTTTTTTTTTTTTCAGTCATTGCATATAGACTAGGTCCTAAACTTCAACTATGATTCGTGTTCTGTTTGTCTGCTGGTTTGCCTTACTATCCCTAAATCTATTCTAACAAATATCTGATAGCACAATTTCAGCAGTACAGAGCATAGCTCATCCAATGTAAGCTCCAAGTATAAACAGCATTATACCAACACAATGTAAATTGTAGGCCCCGAAGTCACAATTTCCAATACACTTTCCGGAGTATCATTAGATTTGGAGAGATTGTTACAACCAAAAGTAACATCTACATCCACCTTTTCCTCCTATACCAATTTTCATGTGAACTCTCTTCCTCCAGAATTTGTGTTAACATAAACCTCAAGACATGGTATATTCATTCCCTTTCACGCCTCCATTTTCTCCTTCCAACTCCCCTAATCACTGAGCAATTAAAGTTACTGTTGATCAGAAAAACAGCAGGTATGTGGCTGTAGGTGTAAATATACCAACATAAATTGCCCTACTAGAGCTTAAATGTGTTTTTCATTAAACCTCCCCAGTATAATGAATAATGATCATAATACCCCTTTGATACAGAAGAAAATATTCCAATGAACAAATTCTGTAGCAAATTTTGTAAAGTGCACAAAAATATTAATGGAAATATTAAAAAAGAAGTTTTCTAGTGTCACCATCAAAACTTCTGAAATATTGTTAAAATTAAAGAGAATTTATCTAATGAGATTTTTTGGCTCTAATATATTGGCAAACAGCAGCAACGTTTTTCAGAAAAATTACATCAACTAAATATACTGTATCTTAGCAGCATAAAAAACCCTACAATTAGATGCAATTGCAGGCCTAGTAAGCATAAACCTGACAGAGTGTTATAAATGTAGTTTTTGTTTAAAAGAATGGATTTCCATGGAATCCTAGAGGTAACATCTGTTATTTTGTTTACATTGTATTCTGGTAGTAAAATCAACTATAATCAATCACTTCCCCTCTGTCTCTCTCCTCCCAAAATTGCACAGAACATTGGAAAATTTAATCAAGTTGAATGGCCTCACTCAAGAAGCCATATTAAAGAAAACAAACAAATAAAAAAAATAATCAAATCTTAAAAACAAATAATCACAGAAAATAATCTTCATGTCAAGCAGTTGCAGCTTTACACTACTGACCGATGCTCCCCACACACATAGATGGCACTGGGTCGAATGCGTCGCCTTGTATGGCCGGGTAGCTGTGGCAAAAACTTGAAATATTTGGGCATTAAGTCTAAGCATGCATCATGAAACTTCTTAATCCTCCAGTAGTAAATCAGTGGGTTCAGTGCAGACTTGAGGTAGCAGAGCCAAAGGAGCCAAGTGCTTATCTCAAAAAAGTTGTGCTTGTAGTAGAAGTGGCTGTTGAATGTGGCAATAAGGCTGTAAGTGGTGAAGGGCGCCCAACAGACTATGAAGACAAGGAATAAAATCAAGATGGTTGTGAAGGCACGAGTTTTAAAGCTCATATCAATATTCATCTGAAAAGGTCTCTGTAAGCTCATGAGACCAAGTTTGCTGGCCTGGCTGAGGCATATGCTATCAGGGTGGCTATGGATACGAACTGCATTGTGGCGGACGGTGTTGAGTATGCCCATAAAAGAATACAGCATTACCAGGAACGGAATAAAAAAAGAAATTAGCAAGATAAGTATCACATAGGCCCGGTAGCCTGGGTCTGTAGAGTAGCCAAAAACACACTGAGGTGCTCTCGAGGGTATCTGCAGATTAGGATTTCCTACTGATAGGGGGAAAGCAACAACAAAGGACGCTGCCCATGAAATCACAATGAGAAATTTTGCACGGTATGGGTTCAGTTTATCTTGCCTCTGAACTATGATTAGAAATCGGTCAATGCTAATAATGAGAAGAATTGCTACCCCTTCTATGACAAAAAGCCAGAAAAACATGGCAGAGACTCTGCAGAATATATCCCCGAAAATCCACTGAGTGGTAATGATTGTTATCAGAGCAAAAGGCATGTTCAGCACTGCCAGCAGCATGTCTGCAAAAGCAAGGCTTGCTAAGAGAATGTTAATTGCAGATCGCATAGCAGCCTTCTGGTAGACCATGAGGCAGACAACAAAGTTTCCAAGGAAAGAAACCAATAGGATAAATATCATAGCAGCAGAAAGAATGATCTGGAGTGGCACACTCAAGCTCCTGAAAACTTCTTGTGGTGGCAGGATAGCTGTAGTGTTTACCAGGAAAGTACTTCTGTCAGTGGTGAGCACAGCACCTGAACTGTATCTCAATGGCTGTGTTGTGCCACTATGAAGCAAAAACTGGGGAGTGGTAAAATTCATATAGGCATTTTCATAAACAATAAAAGTAGCATTTGAGGTCCCAGAATGGGCTAGTGTCAACATTGCTGAGAAAACCATTGCTTCAGAAGGAATGAATGCAGAACCAAAGGTCTTCAAGTCATTTCAGCTTGTTTGGGCAGTATTTTATTTGTGGTCATTTACCAAATCAAAATTCAATGTCCGAAAGCATCAAAGCTCCTACATTCATGTCAGTATTTCCATCTGAAAAAGAAGAAAGAAACCAAGTTACGATTCTCAAAAATCTATAGGAACTAAAAGATCTTTCTGCCTTCCTTAATGCCAAAAGGATCCTACTACACCTCTACTAATATTTTAGGTTAGTGCATTTTTCCTAAGCACCGGTCACAGAAGTCTCGCAATACTTTGTCTTTTTCTTAAAGCTCCTACTCCTGTAGTCTTGCTGATGCTGTACAGTACTCTCACCCATCAAAAGCTTTTCTCTACTATTACCAGGACTGGAAAACTTTTAATCAGTGAAGTTCACATTTTCAAACACTAAATTGAACAGTTCAAATCAGTATCTTTATTTAAATCTCATAATTCTTAAACTAACCTCATTATTTGCTTTGAAATCACCTAGAGCTGGAAACATCAGAAGCATTTCCAAATAACTAGCAGGACCATCACCTGTCTGTCTGTTTGGTAGGCACTGACACAGAGTATCCAAACTACACTGCGTATTATGGAATCCCTTGTTCCATCTCCATGGACAGCATCAGATGCTTCAGGAAAAATATGCAAACCATACAACCTTTTATTAATTATTAAATAATTTGTCCACAGGATTAAAGTATTCCTCAGTTTGTTTCATTTAGTAACTAACTCATACCAAGTTGCAGGAAATTAACTCTTCTTTAGTCTCCACAGCCCCTTCTCCCCGCAGCAAGCTTTCCTGTTGTCACTGGTCTAGACACGGCTTTGTTAGCCCAACATAATTTAACTGTGCCTTGTAAATCTAATCCTTTGACATTTTGCTGAACTCTCTCCCTCAACTTTATACTGATGGAATTCAGCATTTCCTTTTATAGGTTTACATATACTGTCTTATGTATTTCATCAAATATACATCATTCTTATATATGAATGACATATAATAAAGCTTGAGAGCTGTCTCCAACTTCCAGTGGAAGCTTTTCCAAAAAACTCCTCCTCTCTATCCTGGACTACTAATTTAAACACACCCAGAGAGCTCCAGCACTCAATCAAGTTGGAAACCAAAAGGATTCTATGCCTTTCTTAACAAAGATCACCATAGCCAGAAACAAAGTGGGACTCATCTCACACAATCTGAATGTCTGCAGTAGTCATTTTAGGCTCTGTTTTTCATCAGAGAGATAAGGGTAGCTCCAAAGAACACTATCTCATCCATCTCAACACACAGAAACAAGTTTGTGCTACTAACTTGGGATGCCTATGTTTGGTAAGACAAATCCAACGCACAGCATCTACACGGGTTCTGTTTGGTATCAACATTAGGCACAACTGAAGTGAGAAAGTAATGTATGTAAGAAACTAAATAAGTACCACATGCTTAGTGGAAGATCAAATGCTTACTCTTCCCAAGGCAGCGTTTTGCTAACAAAGAAATGAACTGTAAAACAACACAGTCTAAGCTCTGTCCCCACGCTGGACTTCTAGTGATACAAATTTAAGCTTGATCAAGCTGCTTCCAAGGTTTCTGTGTTACAGTCACAGCAAATTCTTCAAGGAACATCAGTGTTATGGCCTGCTCCTCTTACTCTATCACAAAGCTGCTCTATTCCTATCTTCAAGGTCAGCATCACTAGATGTTTTTTCCAGGGTCTGGTCAGTCCTCCAGCACTTTTTAAGACAAATGACTAACCTCTTTCCCGCTCTCATCTTCAAAAACACAGCAGAGAGACATTATTATAAACACATTTATCTGAGTCACATAAATTTCATTTTTTAGACATCTTCCTCTCAAACCGGAAGGACTGATGTCATTGTTTTCTATTTTAGCTTACATTTTGAAGACTGTTAAACTCAGCCAAGTGCATACCTTAGTATGTACACTATGTGCACTGACATTTTGTAAAAGTGCCAGTCACCTTCATTCTAGATTTTCCCTTTCTCTCCTTATTCTACCTTTCAAATTTATTTTGTATAAAGAAAGTCTCAGTGTTAATCACAGGCTAAAACATAAATAGGAGCCACACAGCATATATTTCTTCATTTTTTTTGTTGGTGTCTTTATAAATCTTCATTTACTAGTCTGTTTTATCAAATTTTTTAGAATAAAATCTGTAATCAACAGCTGAAAGGTTACCACAGCTTTCTAGGATAGATAAGCAGGAACTTTACCAATGAACATGAAAATCTTATCCAAAGTTCCACAAAGGCTTTCAACTCCACTAGCCAGGAACACTGAAGAGTGGAAGTAGCTGCAGCGTTCTGCAAGCACTGCAAGAGAATATAAATTCAACAAATAATTTTGGATTTAAAAACATGGAGTATACAAGATGAAGTCCCCAAGGCAGTATCTTTCAGAAGTCGGTAAACAATAAGCCAGTAAAGGTAAGCTTTGGATTTCTACAAAGAAAATCTATACTAGGGTTCAAGCTGTTCAACAAATGGAAGGGGAAAAAGGTAAAACCCATGATATTTTCTGATGATGAACATTTTTTCAGAACAATCTAATTAAAATAAAACCCAATTATAAAGAGGTATAGATGGATCTCATGACAGTGAGAATGTAATAAACTGCCAGATAAAGTCAGGGTTGGTAGAGGTAAATTCACATATAGAAAAATAAAGCTATAAGCACTGTGGCAGATGCTAAACCAACTATCACCATTCGGGGAAAACAAAGACACAACCACAGATTTTGTAATTATGATTGCTGATGTTTTCATACAGCAGACTTAGGTGTTTAAAATTATCAGCAAAGCAATAGAAAAACAGGAGTTGTATGTATATGCACTATATATCTATATACACTACCTGCTACAAAACACATCCATGGCAGCTTGCATCTTCAGTAATATGTGTAGTTCTGCTCCGCCCCATCTCCATTCAAAAGTGACTGAAAAAAGGTATTACAGAGGTCTACAGAATTATTAGTGCATAGGGAAAGTGAATGACTGCTGACTCTCATAATACATGGACTAGGAAGTGCCAAAGGAAATGATTATTTAGCCATTAATTGTGAAAAATATTTGCCATAGGATGTTGTGGATGCCAAGGAACTTACAGGGATTTAGAAGGCAGTTTAGGATTAAAGTTTTAGAATATATTGTTTCACCATGAATTGGCCCTTTAAACAGAAGGAACCAAATAGGGAAAGGGGAGCAGGAATATAAGTTTTCTACACACTTCATTTAGTCAAGAAGATTGTGCTACCCTGAACTTTTCAAGTTTGTGTGTGTGTGTATACACACACACACACATTTTTTTTTCCTTTTTTACTGAGAGGACTTCTATCACTAGCATCCACATGGTTATTAAACCTTGCATTTTCTCCCCCACACACGCAATCATTCTTCCTATCCTTCCCAGCTCCCATAAATTATACAAGAATAGAAATTCAAAGTTGAAAGAAAGGAGCTGATAAAATAGCTTCATAGCAAGTTTATTTCAGTCCTCACTCGCTCTTTGAGAAAGAGATCCTGTCATTTCAAAGTCAGAATCATTGCTGAATAAAAGCTTATAAAAGACAATCATGCTTTGATAATTTAAATAGGTAAGTTTATTGACGGTCAAAGTGCTCAAGTAAGAGCTTGTGACAGTATTTTCACTTTTGGAACATGTACTCTCACTGTTTCTTTTCAGATGCAAAAAAGTCCCACACAATTACTTTTTTTTCCATTTCAATGCAGGAAATTACTGGGTATGCACGTTTTATCTCAAGCAAGGTTCTCAATCATATGCAACTTTCTTTTTATGGAATATAATAGACAATTATTTCAATGAAGTACAAAATTAAAGCTAAATATCGTACAAATTTCATTCATCAAATATAATTATTGCTAGAACTATGGTGTCTGTTTTTAATAGCTTTTTAAGCTAAAAGGTAAGTACATTTCTGTTCAGAATTCAGATAGTATGCTCAACCAGAAATAGAAGATTACATCCTATATGCAAAACCACCACCAGTCAAAACCAGTAACTCTGATGTAGCCAAACAGGAAACTTTTTACCTGCGAAAACAGTACCATAGTTATGCTTGATGCAGAGCAGAACAAGCTATGAGCAGCTGTCAAAATGCTCAATTATGAAATTTACATGTTAAATGCAAGCATATTTTCTGAACTGGCCAGGACCAAGATTCGGCCACCCAAGAGCAATCTTTCTACAGAAGCTTGAAGCTGGCAGTGTCTCATACATTGAGCCTGTTTCTTGGGCATATTTTAAGTGCTTACAAATGGGAATCCTTTGGGTGTTTTATAGTTAGCATTTTGAAGGTAAACTTGGCAAAACCAATTTATGCATCTCTGTATACAAAAATATTTTTTTATGGTTTTCAATGAACAAAATCAAAAGACAAACATAAGAACTATAGTCTTATTTAAAAAAAAAAAAAAGTGTGTGTGTATGCATGTGCATGTAAAAAACACTCAAATGCATGTTCTCCGACCCCTCATTAATGCACAAAGAAGCCCAGGAGATGCTCCCCTCTCCATAAGAGGAGAACATTGTTTCCTACGCCATGAAGCAGAGCCAATGTAATGCATTGGAATCCTTTCTGATAAGGTCAAAGCAGGGAAAGTCAGAGCACAAATCAGCAAGGGACAATGTTCTTACTCACCTAATTGTTCCTCCTGAAAGGAGCTAGTAGTTTTTCAGTTTTAATACCTATTTACATATCTTAAACTGAAACTGATCAGCTACACTGCATGAGTAGATGACCCACAAAACTATTCATGAGAGGCATTAGTTCAATTTGGGGAATTTTCCTCTTTTCCACTTCATAAACATTACCACGGCAATTTTCAGAAGCAAGCATGGTGGGGGAAACAACCTCCCTTGCACTGGGTCATTATGTACAACTAGTTGCCCTCTTGAGGAAATTTTTTTGCCCTTAATTCACAGAGTCATTAACTGTTAAGAAATGCCATCTATAGGAGTCATTATTCTAAATCAAAAATATGCAAAATGTAATGAATAATTTTCTTAGTTCTTACATAAAAATATGGTCTCATTTTTCAATCACATGAAAGGACACATGAAGTTCTGTTTTTATTTCAAGCATCATCATGCTATTCTCCTATCTCCTAACTTTCTCACTAGCTCAATGGTCTTATCAACCATATGTATATAGCAAGAGCTAGCTGAATAGTGTATTATCAAGAACATTAAACATTGAAAATATTATTAAAAACATACTCTGTTAATCCTTAGTCTCTGCCCAGCTATTAACACACTAACAAGATGGAAGCTCTGCCTTTGCTCTCTAAAGTTTCAGTGAAACTTTTAATTACACATGCAATTACTATACATCAGTTTGACCAAAAAAAAAAAATGCAGAATCCAAAATAAAAACACCATACATACCAGTCCAGGTAGGCTCCCATGGAAAGAATAAGGACTTGCAAGTCATCTTGTGCTGCTTTATTCAGCAAAGTAGTCTCTTTCCAAATGCCCTGTTAAAAAAAAATATATATATATATACACACACATATATATATATCTGTGTGTGTGTGTATATGTACATATATATTCAGTGACATATGTAAGCACAAGGCAGGACAAGATTGGAATGATGGCAGTTTTTCCTGTAAGAAAATTTTAGTTTTTATTAGAAGAGACAGAAAAGGCTGTAGTCTTTGTCTCCTGACAAGATACAGGTCATATATTCATAACCTGTAGAAGGTATGGACCTTAGGCAGGACTAAAGACATCTAAATTTCATTAAGCCCAGGGATCCTGAGCTATCTCATCTGTGGAGCATAAGTATCTTGCCATTTAATGCTATTTTTTTCAGGTCCAGTGTGGCATCCTGTTTGGAATCTCATTCAAAGGCACTTCATTAATTTGGGGACAAACAGAAGTTAGCTACTGCAAGTCTTTTATGGGATCTGTTACAAGACATGCTTAATTTTGAAACATCAGGAACCTGACTGTGAGATTTCCAAAGCCTCTCAGAAGAAGTGTTATTTAAAACCAGAGGATGCTACTAAACATCATGAAGATGTTGAATGAATTTTCCTCCAAATTAAAAAGATATCAGCATAATGGTGTCAGAAAAGCAAGAACAAGCAGTAAGGAAACAGGTTTGAATAGCTATCTTAGGAAGAACAAACAATATACATTTCAATGCAGCATTTCAGCATTTCTCTTATATGCTCTAGTGCCACTCAATCATCAGTGGGATATTACTGTGCCTCAAGTAGTTAAAATTATTTCTGTAAAGTGGGCCTAGAATAGCTAAAAGGCTGCTTATTTCAATGTCATACACCTCTGGTTAACAGAGGCCTTCAATTTTCAAAGCAGTTCTTCCATACATTCTCAGAGGGAAGTCAGGAATTTCAGTGAGTGAGTGTAACACTCAAAAATCCCAATGACTGCAATTATTTATAAATATGGTTTATATCTAAAAATCAAAGAGCAAAGATGTGGGACAGACATGTTCACTCTCTGCTTTTAAAAGGCTACACAACTGTTAATCTCTTTCAGAAGAAGCTTTCAGAACAAATATCTAGAAGTCTACTCCACCCTGGAGCAAGAGGTGTCAGGCTCCTTCAGGAGTAAGTGTCTAAATAAATGCTGTACATGGAGGCTGGAGGACAAACCAGCCAATGAGTTGACACGGACTTCCTACAAAAGTAGGAATAACAAAAGAAGTAGGAATAACAGATTAAATTCAAGCTTGTTGAGAAAACTACCTTCTACAGAACAAACACATTATATAGCCATGATGGAAAATCTGAAAGACTTTCTGACAAGCTATTAATGAAAATTATTTTCCATTAGCACAAGATTTGACTTTGCATTTCATTTATTTCAGAACAGGGTAGAAACGAAAAGTATGAGTCTCAGATTTAGTAATGTATAAAAGAGATAAAATGTAGCCATTAGATTAGTATAAGCTTTCACCCTTAATCTCTTCCCTGTTTAACGAGGTAAGTATCATTAACTGTTAATCTTCCCTCTTAGCCTTTCTGAAGTGTCAGAGTGAATACATTTGCCAGCAGGCAGAAAAATCTGCCAGAAACTTGGAAGGATTAGAGAGAGAGTTACAACCTGACAGATCTTCCCATCAGACAAGCAGGTTCTCTAACATAAGAACTATTTCTTCTTGCACACTTACAGAAGATATTTCTAACTCTCTTTAAAGGTATTTTTAAAGCAAACAAAAAAGAAATCCAGAGTATCACCTATATCATATCCAGAAACTATAAAGATCTTCAATTTCAAGCCTCTAAGTACGGAAAAAGTAAGAGCACTTTTCCAAAGTGAATCTGGAAAATTTTATTAAATTTGATTAGCTTGAAGAGCTTGCTCTTAACTGGGTAAGCTGCTTTGGATGGTTTCTGCTGGCAGTCCAGGGTTAATACTACTTGCAAACGATATCCCTTGTTTTCCATTATGAACTCTGGCCCAGGTTATTTATTTATTTATTTTTAATAAAAACAGAGAGATCTGCAATCCTTCAAGATCCTGCAATGAAATCTGAATACAAGGATTCCTGTATTCGCAAAGAGCTATGCTTCTGCGACTACAACCTCGCTCACAGCAGCGTTTAGAGCCAACAGTGCTACTACAAGGCTCATCCTGACTTCTACTTCATTCCTTCATCCCTGCGCCCAGTTCCTCATTCACACCCTTGCACTGCCCCCCTGCTCCTGCCCAGGCACAGCCAGACAGTACCAGGAGTGATCTGAGCTAAAATGGACCCTGGCAAACAAATAGCAGCTTCACATCTCTAACCTGAAGCTGTGAAACACTGGGGTATACAGATCAAGGCATAAGATCATGACCTACATTTAACTTTTCTAAACTAAGACATACTTATTACAGATCACATCCAGGACAGTGCTAGTGCTGTATCATCAGCAAGAACTACAAACCTTGTAGTTACTGATGATCTTAGAGCAATTTGTTTCTCCCCAGATGTAATTCAAATCTCCAAGCCAAAAACTATCATTTTCAAGTAACGGAAATAGCAGAACCAAAATCAGAGACCTTAGTTACCATTACACTGAAAAGTGCTTCCCACAAGCATTTAGATTATATTAGAGACTTAGCAACAGGCTAGAGAAAGACCCAAAAGTATTATGAAATGTTTTAAGTGTACATTACTTCTCAACTTTTGCAAAACACTTTAATGACAACTCACTACATTCAGTTTTATCTGGTCCACAGTCATTTCTTAGCATGTTTTCTTAACGTTTTCTTTGGGTATTAAGTCAAACTACGGGTTAAAATAAATGTAAATACTGAAAGTTTCCAACCTTCACCAAAGTGGTTTTATCTTTTATCAAAATAAAATAATTAAAAAAAAATCAAAACAAACAAACAAATCAGCCTGCTTCAAGTCACAAATTTTTAACAGAGTTGTCCTAAGGCAGGCTGTTTTGGCTTTTCAACTATAGCAGCTTCTCTAGTGTATTCTTTAATTGAATGGAAGATTGAGTTCTATGAAGACATTTTGGCTTCACGTATCATAAGACAGAGATCTAAAGACTCCCTTTATTAAATTGTTTGTACCTCCTTTGCATTGCCCCACTACATATTCTTTACATAGAATATATACATATTCTACTAAAAATAGGGGAAGCTGGATTTTCTTTTAGTCAGTAGTTTTGACAGCAGCTGTTAGCATATGTAGTTTTGCTTTTTTTTTTTTAAATCAAAAGCAAAGGGCTTACGAAAACAGTCTCAAAAAACAGTAACTCCACCATCATCATCTTTATACTGATGGAATTTTGTAAGTTGCCTCTCTCACAAAAATATGCTGGCTTGTGAAATAAAATCAGATGTAATGAAAATTCATCTTTTCATAAAAGTATGAAGAGATGCTAATGGAAAGATGGTCAGAGTAACTGGAAAAAAGTTTACTGAAGTACTACTCTCTTCACACCATGTACTGCCCACACTAGATGCAGGGGATTTTCGTTCCCAGAGTAAAGGGGTCCTCCCCATCCCAGCTATGTTCTTCCCATACAGGTTCAATTCACATTGCAGCCAAGTTCTGCTACTGCTCAAGACTCCTGCTGCTGTAAAGCAGATGTTACGGATCTTGCTTCTTGGGAACACAGGAGCCATGGGCATTAGGCTCATAGAGAAGAGGTGTTGCAAGCAAGTTAACTATTTCAATAAGAGAACAATGTTCCCTTGCAGCCTTCTGCTCTGAGAGTACTCAAAGTCTGTTAGAATAAGACTGAGTTAAGAACCAAAATACAGATTAAGCTTTTTTGTGTGTGTTTATATTTCCAATAATTACTGGCACCTCTATTTAGCTGAAAACTAAAACAACATGCTTAATGCAACAGAATACTAGTTGCTCAGGTTTTTTATCCACGTTTGTCCTATAATTTGTTGTGATAGTTTAATTTAAACTATTAAATCAGCTGCATATTACAATATTAACTTATTTATCATAATGTAGAAACAGAGACCAAATAACTCACAGCTACTGTTTAGGCCGTGCCGTCTAATTGCTCTAACAGCTTCAGAACAATTTTGGTCTCGTGCCAGTCAACTGGAGCAACACTTTCAAGACAGCAAATTCACCTCTGAGAAACAATCCTAGTTAGAAATCAATCAGCTCTGTTCATATCACACATATAAAAAAGTTAAACCAAGAGTTTCCATTTGGACAACACTCAAGGTATACTACAGACATACAGATCCTATGCCATACAGGCACAAACAATTTCTATATAGACATGACTGGCTGAGTCTGCAAACATTCCATATATCATGAATAGATAAAATATTAGCTGAAATTTACAAGCCAAAAATATTCAAATCAATTGATCTTATGATTTCAAAATACACTGTTTTGTTGTAATGTAACAAAAGAGACCTCATTGCTTTCATTTTTGCCAAGAAATTTACTTATAACTTCACTTTAAGCAAACAAATATGTTTATTGATTGAAGGAAAGCTTCATTCACTTTTCAGTCCAAAAATCTAATATCACAACATGCTGCATATCAGTGTGTCTTACTTACGTTTACAGAAGTGGAACATACTGAAGATTTCATTGGATAACATTTGTGGTAACATTACTTGTCAGTACCTTACGATCCCCTCTTACAGTTATCTTCACAGTTGACCAAAGTGATTTTGCAGCTCTTGCTGGTTTTGTGCTACCTAGGAATTGTTAAGCAAACAGTAATCCTAAACTGACTTTTCATAGTTAATGTTATAGTATTCTCAGTTCACAAACCTCACATTTAAGAAACGCATGTTTCCACTGGAAAGCTCTTTCAGTAATAAAATTGCAAGATTTTTCACACTACTTTTTTAAATAACTAAGCAAAAGAACTAGAAAAAGATGCATTACATCAGCAGGAAGGAGTTGCACATTAACACACATTGTCTTCCACTTTGGTAGTTCAAGATCATATTTCCCTACTTAACTGAAAATTTTTCAAGTATGCTCAATAAATTCATTTTGCAAATAATACTTAAGCATCTCTTCAATTACACAGAAGTTTACTTGGATTTAAGTTCAATATGAATCTGATCCTGAGAAAATACTGAATGGAATTCATCATCTTGCAGCCAAGACAATTCTAAGTAGAGTAACAAATATAACACAGAATTTCTAAATTGATTATGACTACTCAGCGAATGCTAAAAAAAAAAAAAAAAAAAAAAAAAAAAAAAAAAAAAAAAAAACAGGCTAAGAGATTTGTATTGATTTTTTAAAATACTGAAACACAAAGTCATACAAAAGTCAGATATAACTTTAAGTTATGGACAAAACCTTTAAAAGAGTAAGGGTAACAACATTGTAAGAGACTAGTGAATGGAAGTCCCTGCTTGTGGGCTCTCTACAAATCTCTTTACAACCCCTAACATAATGTTAATGTCACAGTCAACACCAGCCAGTACAAGACATCAAAAAGGCTACATACACTTGCTACAAAATCAGCAGTGATATTCCTCCTATATTTCAGGGGAAAAAAAGATTTTAAACTGCTGAGGAAGTTGTTTTAAAGGATTCTGTGTCAGGATGCTATACGAGGTATCATGACTATCAATAAAAACGTCTATTTTCTACCTCCCTCTGGGACTAATTTAGAGAAAGTATTTCTGTTTACTCCTTGTCAACTGGTTTGTCTTCTAATTATTTTCTCTATTTCTATGAAAAATACTTTCCTACTCTAAATGTAACAGGCTTCTGTGAACAGCTCTTCAGTACTCACAGAACTGGTTGAAAATAACTTCTGTAGAAGTTGTTGCCTATCAAATAAATGGGATTTTTTTTCCACTTAAATTTTCGTTTGATTTGCCTTATTTCTACAAAATCGTTCCAATGAACACCAAAACTACTGTTTATACATCATCATTTTGTTTGCACAGAAAAGTTTCACTTTAACATGGCTTGTTCCAGCATACCTTTTTATGGCACATTTGTTACGAGTTCCCTCAAAATATTTCATGTAGATTGAATAAACAGTCCAAGAGTCACAATTAACTCCTGGGAACATTTTCACCTGGCTTGCTGTCTTTTTCCTACCGTCCTCGACATTTCCTAAGGGCATTTTGCAACAAGAGTTAATCTGGTCCAATGCCTGCTCTTTGTTGCTAGCTTTCTCACTGATCCTGCAGTTCCTTCTACCACGCAACACGGTTCGTCAGGAAACGGGGAAAAGACTTTCGGGAAATAGGGCAGCAAACAGCCACCAGAACCATTCACCTGGCTCACTCCAAAAGTCCCTCAGGAAAGGGGCAATTAAGAGGAAAAGTCACCATTTATATGCTTTGACAGCTGTAGTCTACCCCTCGCTACCCTTCTGAGTGGTAAGACGGTGGCAAGTCCTGACCCAGATAAACTCCTGTCAGTGCAATAAATCCAGTCATATGGCAAGCATGGAGGTAAAGGTTACAGTGCACTAAAGCCATCTCCACAATGACCTCCTGGTTGAAAAGACTGGGGACTGCATGCTCCACTGTACTCTGAGTATCAGCTTAAGCACTGCATTTTGAAGAGGTTTAAAACTGCTGGTACATCAACTTATTTTCCAGAATGCGTTTTACTGGAAATAATTTCATTTCAAATCCAAAAACACAGGATGGGAATTCTACCAATCACCTGTACATACTTTAAATCCTTCCTCAGCCGTCTGTTTCCTATTTAGCTCACACTAGCTGTGCTAGGCAAGTTCTCTGGTTTTTTTTAAAGTCTTACAAAGACCTTTTCATGTCTCCTCTTTGCTGCAGAAGTAGCTAATAAAAGTTTCTGAAGCCCTACTGATTCAATCACCACCTGTTCTCCTCTCAGCCATTCTTTCTTTCCTTTTTTCATAGGCAAACATAACTCGTTCAACACCTGTATTTGGTGCATGGCAATCTCATTTTGAGTAGATACATTCCATAAACAAGTCTGAATAACGTTATAACCACTTGCTCAGGTGCTGCAATTTACATCCATGTATGCCCACAACATAACCTCAATATGGCAGAGGAGGCTCCTCTCTTAAATTTTCGTGCTACCCTTCTCTGTATTAAGAGTTTTTTTGCAAGTGGATGCAATTCTAAATACATTTTATCCAGATACAGTCTAGTCACTGCTTTCATCTTAAACCATAACTCACACAACACTGAGAAAGTAGATACCATTAAGCCTCTCTAGTATTTCAGAGTTTCTAAGCCCATCAAGCCTGCAGAGATGGGACTTGGGCTAGCTGCAGGAACATGAGGCACTCAAAGTAAAGCAAGTAATGTGAAATAAGCACAAGGTTGTTAAGTTGCTTCGCCTTTTAAGTTGGAGATCTTAGTAGGAGGGACCCACATGCTACCTATCTCCCTTCTAAAAGTCTGAAATTTGTGGTTATCTGGGGCAGTGTTTGGGTAAAAAAATGCAATTCAGTTGGCTTGCTCTGAGGAACTTAATATTTAAGTTAATAGCTTACGCATGAAGTTCAAAATGTATTACTTCATCAGGTCAATAGTAGCTCTACACTTTCCCACAGATTCAGAATAATCTGTTTACTTCCTAGTCCCAGATGTTTTTCAGTAGGACCACATTACTGCCAAGTCTTAACTACACCATTATCTATCCGCTGATCAGTAGTTTTAAAGATTATTTTAGAATCTGTTTCACTGTACATTTTTTTTCCATTTTATAATTTTAGTAACACATTTTTGGTCAGTGACCCACACACCAGGTAAATACTGATACAGCAATGAAAATTAATGAAGTGTAAAATACAGGAAATTAATTTCTCATCACATCATCAATTTATCTACCCACCTAAACGAGTTTGAAATACCAGCTTCAAACAGTCTGATGTTCTGGGGATACTCAGCTGCCACTTCATTTATAGTCTGTTTCCTTAGCAACAATATAATCCATCTGGCTGCAAAAAGCTAAATTCCTAAACCATATCCTCCTGCATACCGGAAATAGACTCAAAAACATTTATATTTTAAACAGCGTACAGTCATCATGATTAGGGAGCATATTAATGAATCTTAAAAGGCAATGACGTTCTTAAAGTACACACACACACACAAATTCACCATGTTCGTTTGACTAAGTGGTTCACACAATGAGAAAGGCAAACGCAGTCTTTAAACTTCTAAGTATTAAAATAGCATCTCTTTCTTGCCACTACAGTCCTAATCCAAGCTTCAGAAGATACAAGTTTCTTATTCTGAGAGGGAGAGATCTTGCACATCTTTCAACACAAATTTCAGAAATAAAAACATTTCTCTTATCTTTGTTCCATCATGCTTAGCTAAAGGAGCCCTCAGAATTGCATAAGGTTAACTTGTCTCTTAAGGCCTTTCTTAGAGAAGTAATTTGAAATATTTGGGATGCAATGCTACTAAGGGCAAGCAAAAAAAAACAAAAAAAAAACCAAAAACAAACAAACAAAAAAAAACACTATACAAGTTAACCATACTACAAAGTCTTAAAATACTTACCCTTCAGGTTTTTGTACCTAGAACTATCACTTATATGCATTAAAAAAAATCTAGTTCCCAACAGTGGCATTTAAACTTTTTTAAGAGCCTATGCAGAATAGTAAGTGTATATTTTTCACCACTTTCATAGTGTGCTCAGCAGTGCAACCCACCCTCTAATGTCACCCACCCTCTAATGCTCTTTGCTGTGGGAAAAGTATATTCAGCAGAGCACCCTATTTCAACTACACTCTTTTGGGAGCAGAGTTAGTTGGGTTTTCCTTTGTTGTCTGTAAGTTTGCTTTGGTATGTTATATATTTGTAGCGTTTATATCAGAAAGCACTACGTCAAAGTCTATCAGAAAATGCTGTTCAGCTTTGTGATGTTCCTTAGACAGTTCATTCCAGTCTCAGACCAGCCCACAAAAAATTTTTTATCTTGTACAGATGCAGCTCAACCCCAATCAGTGACTCAATGCAACATTCTATCACAGTATTCCTTCCACAACTTTATGAAGGAATTTCACGGAATCACAGAATAGTTGAGGTTGGAAGGAACCTCTGGAGGTCACCTAGTCCAATCCCTGCTCAAGCAGGGTCACATAGAGCATGTAAGAGCATGTAACTTGTAACACACAGACACTCCAAAAGCTTTCAATATGAGATCAAAGACACAGTCTAAAAATTGTTCAATTCGGAGACTAGAGAGCAAGCATGAAAAGCTTGGAACGCTAAGGAGACACACTGCAGTATAACCTGGGCACCATAGCTTCATAACTAGCAATTCCGCAATGCTGGGCTACGAAAAGATGAGATTGTGAATAATACCCAGGTATCTTCTACCAAGAAACTTAAAACAGCAGAATCCACCTCACACATATACTGTTCTGCAAGAGCTTGACAGCTCCAAGCAATCCAAAGGAAATCCAATTCTAATCTAATAGGTAAGTTAATCAGTCATGTACACAGAGGGAAACTGCACTGCCTCCACCTCATAAAGACACATCAACAGTGAACTGGTTCCTTATTCATGAAAAGATTTTGCCAGTGCAGTGAACATTTTCAGTGATGAGGTTGTGTAGCTTTACCTGCATATACTGCAAAGTAGCATGCAAGTCCATAGTGCCTGACCTACTGACAACTACTGAAGAGATCTGACCTTTCATAAATCAGGAGTCTCCTCAGGTGAGGAATCCAATGCTGGACAAGCCATTTCTCACCGCTATTCATTGCCTAGCCTCCCCCCAAAAAGTACTTAATACAGTAGCACATACTCTAGACCCTGATGCCTCTCAAACAAGACAGCAGCATTACAGATGAGGCAACTTAGATGGGCTCTTCTTATGAGGAATCTAACTGGCTGGAAGAGTTTCCTCAAAAATGTGTGATCCTATATGACTGTTGACTACAGTCAACATTTCCTAGATGTTTTGGTGTTGCTTGGTTCCGAGAAAGAAAGAATCAGGCTGTCAGGCAGAAGCAGTATCAGTTCTTCATGTCTTTTCTCCCAGTTGAGAGAACGAAGGGTCAAATTCACAAACATTGTTTACTTATACGTTTAAAAATTCCAGAGTGACCGTAAGTTCTCAGAAAACAGGCTCACTGCAGTGCTTAGGACTCAGTCCTGTTGCAGTCCACAGACTGATAGAAGAGTAAACTGGACAGGCCTTTGGGCAATGTCTGGCAACTTCAGTAAACACTGATCAATATGCAGCCCCAACTTAGACTCTCAAGGAATTCTGTTTCTGTATTAGCCTTTGCTTTTTTCTTTCACCACACTTCCTTCCTATGACAATACTAGGGCTCAGACCGATCTTACCTAACTTCTACTCAACCCTGAGGTAATCATCTAAGCATGGTCACCAGTCAGACAGAAATAGGCATTTCTGAAAAACAAATTCATCTAAACCATTTCAAATACCTGTTTTTAGTTATACCTTTGCTTCTCAACAATACTGTATATGAGCTCCACATCTCAACGTATCTGTAGTTGTATTGTCTTGAGCAACTAGTTCAGACAATAGAGTATTTCAGTACGCTTCTATATAACAAAGGCATAAGGCTGAATAGGAGCATTTCACCATTCAGTAGTTTCAGACTACTTCAGAAACTGAGTTTTCACCAGCTGACACTACATACACCAGCAGTGATTCAGCAGGCCCCCTGCCCTGGAGTCAGGATGCTGTCATCCTCACTGTGCTTTGCAACTTGTCAGTAGTCCATGAACCACCAGAGCAGAACTGAGATCACTCACCTTTCTCATCATTTTAGAAGCGAGAAATTGCAGACGACCACTTAAGCAAATGATCCTCCCTGAGCCAATGCTTAATTTGTGATTCATTCATTGATATTTAGAAAGGAAAAAAATGTTCCTTTATTCAAACAGATGTATACCCAGGAACACGGATGGGTGGTGAAAACTGTAGGGAAATCGGAGCAAATATATGGGGCTATTACATTTTCCACCTTGCTGATAATGTCAGTATACATCAGAGGATATATCAATATACTTATCAGAGCATACCACTGCACTGATAGGCCATCAGAAGCTGCTTTATCAAGTCTACCATTTGTGGTGGCCTTGAAAATACTCATGTAATTTCATTTCATTTGAATCTAGTAGTCTAACAGCATAAGTACAGTTACCTGAGATTGCGTGCTCTGATTTGGTATTTCCGGAAAAGACGAATGCAGTCTGAACTTGCCTTCTTGACTTATCACAGCAGATGGAAGGGGGAGGGAAAAGGCTCTTAACTTCAGCCAGCAAATGCACAGTCCCATCCCTAGCCTCACAATCAGTGCAATGGAAATTTCTCATGGCAGACAGATTTCTTGATACCGGTAAGGCACAGTATAACCGCTCCCTGTTACAATACTTTGAACATGCCTTTGTGAGCCTGTACCAAATACTGCCAAATTTCTTTCACATGTCAGCTCCTTATCACAAATGACACACTCGGAGCCTGAGCAGACATGCTGAAGATCACATAGTGAGAAGAATCACATGAATTTCTTAGCTCTAACCATGAATCCTTCAAATCAGAGGTAAGGCAAGAGGTGGGAGGTCCCATTGCTACACTCAGTTGATTTTGCTCCAAAAATAAAGAGGAAGCTCCTCTCCAGTATACACAAACTTTTCCAGAGTATGCTATACAAGCATACAAAGGTCTGAGGTATCAGCATACTACATGCATGTTTCAGAGAGTAGAACTCCAAACATAACATACATATTCCTTCAATGTTTCACAGCACGTTTTGCTAGATCTTGTGCAGTTTGGATTTTGGTTTGGGGATTTTCACTTTGCTTCTAAAGTGATCTTGGTTGTAAGGAGAAGCATTATAAACTCAGGCAAAATTTAAAATAATTATTTGCATTTATGTATATGTTAAGGCATGCACATATGCTAAGCGGTGTAGGAAACAATATTATGAATACACTATATGCACATATCTCTAAACACTTCGTCAAAAAGCATGTGAGAGTCTATAAAAAGTATCTAGAGAAAACTTCAAAAGTGATAACTGACAGAAGATTCCAAATCAAAATGATAAAGTAATAAAAGGTTTGTTGGAATAAGTATTATCTACTAAAGATAAGAGTTTAATCAACATATAACATCATGTGTTTTCAAATTACTTTAAGTCTTTGACAAAAAAAGGCTCTGTTTTTTTTTTTAGATAGCATACCTGCTTTTCTATCATCATACACAACGAACATTGTACAATCCTTTGAAAGGGATAATTTTGTGAATTACACGACTGATGCAGAAATCTGCAGCAATAAAATCATTTCCAAGTAATATCAGGTTTTGAAGTTCTAACTACGATGGCCTCTGAAAGACAGGATTATTTTGCGATTTGCATTAAAAATACACAGTTTTTCTCCCCTTTTGTTGAAAAGTTTTCCCCTTGTGCTCAAGGCAACCCAAACTGAACGCCTTTTGTTGGTAAATGTTTTCCTGTAAACCTGTGTCTATCACACTATTATTTTTAAAATGGGGAGATTGCTTCCACAAGACAGTGAGGTAATGAAGGTAATCTAATGCTCCTGAAGAACTGTTCATTATAGGGATGAACATCACCATAGAAAAAACACACATTAAAGTTAATACTTAAGCACTCAGAATGGGTTGCAAAGGCATGTGACCACTGAATACACTGGATAATGACAAGAAAATAAAAGACTGCAAAGCTTCTCACTAGGATTAACCTTGTGTAAAAGAAGCATAGAAAGGCTGAACAAGCCATCAAAACTTTCTCAGACATTGAGCAGTTCATTTGGCCACAGGTGGGATAACCTGCTTTCCAGACTAACTTATTTTTCTCCATTGAATGTACAAGATCCTGAATGACTAGCTGAAACTACCTCAGTGTTACCACAGTCCAAAGATTACTTTAATAGATCTTTGAAAGGCAGCCAGCAAGCAAGTCTATTGTCAGTGAGTTTAAATTTGCTATGCAGGGGTCCATATATGTAATGAAGTTGAAAAAAAAATTAACAGGACAAGATAGCTAGCTTTTAGAAGCTGAGGTTGGAGAGTTGAAGTCACCTCCTAAACTACCAGCTTCCATTCACAGCACACAATGAGGCATGTGCCTGATGGAAAATATAATGCATCACCATGTGAGAGAAAGAGGAGAAACTTCAAACAGCTCATCTGATTCGAAGAATAAGGTTAGCAAAAGATTCTTATTTTGCCCATATACAAAATTCAACCGACTCTAGTATGCTTTGGAATAAGAACTGTACAACTGGCTAGAAGAGGATTGTTTTTTCACATGTTTGGCGCAAGTTTCCTATGTATCTGAAAGAAAGTGTATTCTTAAGCATCCAAAAACATTTTGTTCTGTTTTTAATGAACATAAGAACCAGATTCTTTTTGGAGATGCAGCAAAGGATGAGGAGCCACAGACAAAAACTGCAATATGAGAAGTTTCAGCTAGGTGTTAGGAAGAAATTTCATAGTGAGAGTGGTCAAATTCTAGAACAGGTTGCTCAGAGAGGTTGCAGAATCCCCATCCTTGGAGATACTCAAAATTCAGGTGTACATGAGCCTGAGCAAGCTGATCAAACTTTGAAGATGGCTCTGCACTGAGCACAATGTTGTACTAAATGACCTCTTGAGGTCCCTTCTAACCTAAATTATTATATATTTCTGTGCTCCAGGCTCAGCCTAGATAGGGCTTATGCTTTAACAGCAATCTTTCCTGCTTCAGTGCCTGTTAAATCTGAGCACTGGATCTGAAATCCTGTTCCTCTTTTTCTTTCTTAATCTAATCTGCCTAGCGAGGTGACATGGACAGATCTGCCCTGTGCAACCAGAGTACTGCAAAGCAGATTAGGATAAAAATATTTTAACTGGACAGCTAAAATGACTAGAAAATGGACCTTATATATAAAATCAACAAGGAAAAGGATCTGGTAGAAATACGAACAGCACCTGGGCATCCAGACAGGCTGGAGGTGTCCAGATGGCAGACCTCTCATCTCTAAGGCAAGATGACCATGATGAAGATAAGGAGTCAGAGAGGGAGAACAAATCAGAGAGAGTTTGTGAGACAAAAAACCCCACAGAAGTAGGGGTAAAACATAGTGGGGAAACGAACTGTGAAGTCATCAGACAGCACTGCCCTGCAAACAACAGAATGGAAACCAGACACCAAAGTTTCACCTTCCTGCTGAAGTCAGCTATAGATTACATAAAACTTATGAGATAATATAGGTCATCTTCATAATTCAAGTATAAAGCATCCTGTTCTCCTTCACTGTCAATCCACTTATGGATCACGACCTACTGCTACTAGCTCAGGCGGTCACAGCCTGAATTGACATCCAGAGGTTCTAACTCTGCTGAGGACATACAAAGTGATCACAGACACCTTACATAAAATACTGCCTTCATTTCCATTAGCTTTAAGAATTTTAAAAAAAGGAAAGTTACAAACACCAAAACTATGTTAAAAAAGCACTATTAAGTGTCTGAAAGTGAAGCTCTCAAGACTAGAGAAGTACCAGTTATGGAACCTTAATTAAACACTCTAATGTAGTCTTTAAACCTGAATAAACAGTATTTATCCACACAGAATCCAGCTTCCTTTAGAAGGGCCTCACTAACTAGGCTAGCTCACTAAGATGAATAATTGTTTAAGATCTTGTTCCAACACAATTCAAAATCAAGGGGGAAATCTAGGAACAGATGCAATAATTATAACCATCAACTAATTTTGGATGCCCAATCTGAGATGCTAAGTGCCTGGAAAAAAAAAAAGAGAGAGAGAGAGAGAGAGAGAGAGAGAGAGAGAGAGAGAGAGAGAGAGAGAGAAACATATCCTAGACAATACAAAGCATATCTCCCAATAGCTTCATCACCACTACTTCAAAGGTTTACATTTCCAAACACTTCTGTGCTTATGTGGTTTTAACAGTTTTCTTTTAAACACAAATTGTGTATAATATACATCTAGATTGAGGCAAATTAAGTTACAGCTGAGCAAAAAGATTTCTCTAAGTACCATTCAAGCCAGTGGGACAACTCATACTCTTCTATGTGCAAGTTTAAATACTTTACTGAATCAGCGCTTTTCCATAAAGAATAGCTCAACTTCTTCCTAAAGTACAGGCTGCAATGTTTCAACATTAAGATTTGTATATTATGAGGTTGCATTCAAATGCAGTCAAACAGAATTTCACTGAGACCTCAGCTCATACTTCCTGTTCAGAAAAGTATTTCCAAGCATTTATCAAGTCCTATCATATAGATACAGTCTAGTCAAGCATTTAAGCATAATCCTCAACCAAAAATGAGGTAACTAACAATCTTCCTACTTCAGTTCCAGCTACGCTACTAGGAATACAATGGCTACAATAACGGCTGCCAACAAACACAGAGAAAAACTACACTACTCTATTAAAGTATTTTTTATGTCTGAGAGAGGCAGCATGACCTGACAGACCAATTTTCAGCCTAAGATTGTACTTCTGAATCCTACCAATGGGATCCTTGAATAAATAGTTATATATCCTCCTGTCTCAGTTCCTCATTTATTACTATTAAACAATTCTTGGAATTACTATTAAACAATTCTTTAGAATTGCTTTGAAATATATTTCTAAGAATACTATGTGAGATAAACTAGATATATCTATATACAAAAAGCAAGCAAAGCATAAAACATCTACAGATGCACTGTTTCATTACTGAAACGAGATGTGAAATATTCCAAAAATGTGAACATATTAAACATTAAACACAATGAAAGCACATATTTACAGAATGGTATCAAGTATACAGGCTTTGTTTATAATTTCAGTGAAAAAAAGACACAGCTAGCAAGGCCAGGGTCCAAAATTATTTATTTTAAACATCTAATCTGATAACTGTAACAGGATAATGATTTCCCCAGACACTCTAGAGGTAAATGATCTTCTTCAGCGCATTAAAAAAAAAAAAAAAAATGTACTTGCCCAATTTGCTCATAGTAGCACAATAATTAGTAATACAGATTTAGAACAGAGGCCATGGACATGTTCACATTTTGGATCTTTACTAAGCAGCAACTTACTAGCGACTAGGACTACTTATGAACATGTACTGCTCTGCAAGTACATTCCCAAATGAGCAGAAGTAAGTTGTGCAAGACTTGCCCCAATCCACCTACTCCTCCCTTACGGATGGGCCAGTGGGAAAGTCACCAAACCTTCACCTACTCCCTGCTTACCTATTTGTATATACAGAGAAAAACAGCAGTCCTAACAGGTTTTCACAGCTGACTATGAAAAGCAGCATTTTATCACATCCGAGATCCTCAGAGCAGGCAAGAGCTCTACGATGGAGCACAGGGTTGCGAGGGACTGCTTACAGTGTTACCTTCAGACTGCGTCTCCTCTAGTAAATCAGACAATGTCAGAACTATTCCTGAGCCATGCAGCTCGCTCAATTATGCAAACTCAGATCGGCACAGCACACTCCTAACCCAGGCCAGCAACATCCGGCTCTTGGCCAAGAGACTGCTACCAACACAGCCTACGAACTAGTCCCAACTGGTAGCCTGTATTCAGCTACCCTATTCCGGAGGGCAGGAGGGTTTAACAGCATTGACAAGAGCTAACCCATGCCAGCTGGCTTCAACACCAGGGAACAGTCTCAGGTACATTTAATTAACTAGTAGAGAAGCAGACCTAGTGTCTCCAGGCTTCATCTGCTACTACCCTTGGAGGAAGGTTTTGAGTGGCACTGGCAATGAAGTATGTGAGCACAGCCTTGATCAGACACCACCTTACAACAATTATCCATACCTTGTAATACATTAGAAGAAAATCAGGACTGAGTAGAGCTTATCTGGGCTTTTTCCTGTTCCATCTGAGTGGAGAGACCTTGCATATGATCTACTAATGTTTCTTTTTATTTTCTCAATTAATAAAAAAAGAAAAAAAAAAGATCTCTAGATTTGACATGCACTCTGACAGTAAAGCCACTCACTATCTAATAAACAAATCATGGAAATGGCATAACAAACTGTCTTTGATACATGATCATTCAACAGTAAACATTTCGAGTGAGAGTTATTCAGAAATTACAGTTCTTCTAATTACTACTCACTACCAAATCTGCTCCTGTAGAATAATAATTTAAAAAGTTATAAATGAATCTGTTCTGTTATCCTGGAAACTTAGCTACAGCAATGTTGGCAAATAAATTTCACAGCAGAAAACTGAGAACAAATTACAGTAAGAATACATCTGAGAGCCAATAGTCTTTGACTATTATGCTTAAGGAATATTCTTTGAAACCTCTTTAGTTTGTTAGAGATATCTAGAAATGCTTTATTTCATCTGCCAGAAACTGTCCCTTCTATAATCTAATGCTTTTCTTTGTTCTAATATCAGAACGTATAAAGCGTCCCACAGAAAATGCATGACACAAAATTCACTTGCCACTGTTTAATCCTTCATTTTAATCCTTCATTTTTTTCAGTAAGGATAAACAGTTCTGTTTAACAACCTCCTCGAGCATGAATATAAGTTGCCAGTTATACTTAGCTCTGCCCATTTAAAAAGTGCATCTTACCACCCGCATCCATATGCACATCCTCCGCTTACTCGGCAAACGGTGCCTTTACTGAGTAACAAGCAGATCTTTCTAAGAGGCCTTCTTAAATATTTTGTAGTCTGCGTTGCGTTAGGTTTTTTTAAGAAAGGAACAAGGAAGAAGTTATACGTAAAAAAAAAACTAAAAATCACGCTGAGCACGCAGATGAGGAGAAGGCAGTGAGGCATTTCTGTGTAGCCCAGGAGCGGTAACGCACGAAGCGAAAGGTCGCTGTTTAGCCGAGACTAAAAAAAAAGACGAAAGACTTAAAAAGGAGAGAAGAAAAGACTTAAGAAAGAGAGGCGAAGACTTCGAGAGGAGCGGAGCGGCGGTCAGCCCTGCGCAGGGGAGCCGAGCAGGAAGCGCGCCCGCACCGCGGCTCCGCGCGCGCGCCGCCGCCGACCGTTGCCCGCTAACGGCCGCGCGGGCGCGGCTGCCCGGCACGGCCTAGCCCGCGGGCACCGCCCGCCCGAGGCTGGGGGCGCCCCCGCCGCCGCCCGCTCCGCGCCGCCCCGCGCAGCGGGGGCCGCGCCGGCCGCAGCCCGGCCCGCGGGCGCGCGTCCAGCGCCGCGCCTCACCTCCGCGCGCCGGCGGTGCCCTGCGCAGCCCGAGCCCGGCCTCAGCCCGGCCCTCCGGGAAGTTTCCTGCCATCGCAGCGGCCGCGGAAAACAAAAGCTTCCAAGGCGGGAGCGGGAGGAAGGAGGGCAGCGCGGGCAGCAAAGCGCGGGGCATTGCACGCCCGCCCGCGGCGCCGCCGCCCCCGGCTGCCAACAGCGCGGAGGGGCAGCGCGCTCAGCGCCGCCTCCCCGCGGGCTGCGGCGCCGGCAGAGCCGAGCTGCGCCCGCGGCCGCCGGAGCGAGCAGGCGCCCAGCGCCGCCCGTCCCGCTCGCTGCCGCGCCGCCGCCCGGCCCCGGCGGAGGCTCCGCCTCCCGCGGGCCGCGCAGGCTCCGCGGCCGGGGGAGCAGCGCGGGGCTCGGCCGGCCCCTGCGGCCGCGGGGCGGCCCCGGCAGCGCTGCGGGGCCTGCCGCTGTTTTGCCCTTCCCCCGAAGCGTTCAGTAGGGCTGGAGCTAAGTTGGGAACGTCCCTTCCAACAGGCCGGGCGAGAGGTGCTGAAAGCAGGGAGCTCCCCGGCCGCCTGCCCCCGCTAATGGCAACGCAGTGTGCGCCCCCGTGGCGGATCTTGCGGCCCTCCCGTACGTAAACAGGCAGAAATTAATCTAAAATACCCCCAGGAGTCGCTCTATCTGCGTGCTGAGTCGTGCCAGCTGGTTTTGGTGACTAAGATAAGCCTGCACTCAGCTAATATTTATCTGCTTGCCATCGAGAGCTAACAGGTCCTTACACCAGCTCACCGCTGCTTGCAAGGAAGGGGTCAAGTCATCGGGAAAACGTGAGCTGCTTGCTCTCCTAAATGAGCCTCTTAAACATGAGGCTGATGTGGTACCTGCAGATTGCAGCAGTTACCCATCCTGATTTTGCTTCAATTTACTAAAAGTATAGCTCTCAAGTGAGTTCAGCCGCCCTGCACCAATGTATCTGCGGCTGAGAACGGCAGCGCAGAACCGAAGAAGAAGCATGCCAGCTCTTGGCCCAGTGAAATTATTTGCTTATTCTTACATCTTCTTTAACAAGTGGCTCTGAGCACATTTGGTTTTGGAGTTCACCATCAGAGGAAAATTGCAGTAGAGTTCTAATGTTTGCTTTGGACAGAGAAAAAAAAGATCTGTGGTTTCCACTTGCTTTTTGGGACTCATTCTGGGCTCCTCCCGTCCTCCCATGAAATAAGCACAACTAAACAGTGAGAAACGGCCCCCACAGGGGCTTCTGATTTGTTTTGCTGTAGTTGGCTAAAGTCTTTAAAGCCTTTTTCTAGGGGAGTCATGATATCTTGATTCAATTTGAAAATCCTCGGTTATTATCACTGCACTCTGTCTTGTGGAAGAGGCAACGGTACAGACTTTAAAATGATCCTATAGAGCTGTTCTGAGTAAGTAAACCCAACAATGCCAAAACAAGGAACTACAAATGGCAGTGGATGCAAAAGGATCTAGGAGAAATAATTTGCTGTCAAGACGTAATTAACTTCCTTATTTCTTTGACATCTTTTTATATCTTTATTGTTCAAGATTATATTATTGCTGGCTACTGAGGAGATGGCCATTCCCACAGCACTTTGCATACTGTAGAATCCGCTGGCACATGTGTCTGGTGTGTGCTGTTTCTCTTGGGGGGGGGGGGGAAGACCATGTGCATAGCAGAATTTCATCCCTGAGAAGAAAAACTAAATCTTGCCTGGGCACTTTAATCCCTAGGAGACCTAGCTGTAGCAGCGGATTTGCATACATGTCCCTTGGATTTAGGTAGATGCTTCACATCTCTTCCTTCTTTGCTTTGGGAAGGAGTTTTAGGAAACTGTTCAAAAGGTGCAGTCTGAATAGAGAAACTGAGCGAGCTGCTTGTTTCTCGGCTGAGCTTGCCAAGGAGCACCAGAGATTGGGAGAGCAGGCTGAAAAGGCCTATGGAGAACGACAGCCGCCCACAGCAGTGACAGTGATCTGTGGGTGTATGAGGCAGAGGGAGAGGCTCCTCTACATGGCATTGCTCTGTAGGGCACTGCCTGTTTTTTACCCCCATAATAAGTAAATAATAATCTGATTGCATGTCTCATATCCAGGAGATGATATTAGGGGTTGCCATCTGTTTTACCAAAAGCAAACAAAACAAAAAAAAAAGGTATTCTCTGCTCTTTTCAAACTGCCTTTTGTAGCTTTTGACCTTTTCTCCCTTGATGTTCAGCACTGCTTTGGGAAATCAGACTCAGTATTGAGGCAACAACTATCAACAGCAGGGTTTGAGCAGGGGGTTATTTGTACATATTTGTATCTGGCTAGGTGCACAAAAAAATGAAGAACTTATCTGGATTCCCAATTATAGAATGGTTAACCTTATAACAGTTGCCCTAGAAGAAGCTTGAAGCCCTTGAAATGGCTTGAAAGTCATGTAATTTTGATGAATAGCTGGAAATACAAAGCAGGATAGTTACTCCAAACATTCTTGAGTGGAATAATAAAAGGTTTTCTTGAGAAAGGACTGCAGAATAGCTTAGTCATTCAGGCCCAAAAAATAGGGTTCTGTGTGGGAAGAAGTTAGCAGAAAATTCTGTTGTACGAATGAGAATTCTCTGAATTACCTCCCCCAGAAACAGATTCCAGAAAGAGGCTAAATTTCATTAGCAAAAGTGAACTATTAAAAAAAAAAAAAAAAAAAAAAAAAAACTTTTTCCCCTCTTGCACTAGCAGTAATATACAGGCCTCTCTCCGTGATGCAGTGTGGAATAGCAATGATAAATGAGCACTGGCATTTTTTCGTTTCTTTTTGCGGCGAGATGCTTGGACAATGCAATGTTCAATTTACTGATTGCCAGTTCATTTTACTGCTCCAAACTTTGCTAAATCTGGTAAGGTAGAAGTGGTGTGTTTTAAGTAATGTCTAAGTACAAACAAAGGTTTGAAGGTAGAATATCTCTTTCTGGCTGCTATTATAATGGTGAAGACAGGTCTCATTAATTCCAGAGACAATACTAAGTGCAGGGAATCTTTGTTGACTAAAGTATTTATTAGCCTATTCCAGGCACATTGGTCATTTTCTTAGAGCAGCATTTCATCACTTCATCACTGGGTTGATTACATTATATGGTTGTTATTATAAAACAAGTAATGTGGTGCTTATGGTAATTTACTTTGTGTGCAACTGTCAGAATTCTTGAAATACTAGTTGCCTGAAAGCACCTTACATGAGAATTTGAGCACTATTTAAACTCTTCTGATTATTTTATTCTTATTTAGTATACTTAACTCTGTTCGGTAGTGATTTATCTAGTATGTAAAAAAATAAGAGAAAATGGTCAAAGATTTTTTGAAATCAGTACTATTCTTTGAAGGGAAATCAGAATGTAACATGGTTGTTCTTCGTTTTTTATTAAAATTCAAACTTGTAGATTTTTTCTTAAATAACAAGCCAAAGATTAATGGTTGGGGGGGGGAGGACTTCTCCAAAAGAAAAAAAGTCCTTTTTTCTTTTTTTAAGAAACATAGAACATTGATGATAAAATAATGCAGACCTTTTTTCTAACAGTAGCAAAAAATTACACAGATAAATAGAAAAGATTCAAGTGCACAAAGAGTTTTATATTTGCACCTCTTTTATTAAGCAGTTAGATATAGGTAATATACATCCCCTAAAGAGTCTTGAGTTACAAGGCTTCCTGTAAAGTCTATACTCTAAAGAGAAGGAAGGCTTCACTGTGTGCGGGGGGGAGGGCTGAATATCCAAAAAATCTTACAATCTTAGGCCACTTTTTTGCCCTTTTTTTTTTCTCAATAATAGTAGAATGAATTTGAAGACATGAAGAAACACAGCACAGTGGAACAATGAGGGGACACTACTGCAGTCTGACCTAAGTGGGGTTATTCATGTGCTCGAATACACAAGTATTTTGTTGTATCCAGACTTAAGAGTGTATGCAAGCATGCCATGTTAACTGGAGTGAGTGAAGAAAGGCTGGATGAGTAAGGATTGCGGTGAAAAAATACACTGCTATTTTGAGATGAAAATTTGTGACATTTATCTGTGAATTGATGCAGAAGGCTTGTGAATCGGAGCTGAGTTTGAAATGTGGCATGAAAACGCATTCACACCTTTCTATAGATGTGAGGTACTCTAAAGCTGCTTTTGCTGTGGAGCAAATAGCAATTCCTAGTCATTTCCTCACAGTTTCAATACTTTGTTTTCTATCCTATTTTTGTTCTTAGAGAGCATGAAAGAGAGAGAAAGCATTTCAGCAAAATTTGTGTCATTGCCAAGCAAATATAAGCTCTTATACAATGTAATTTCAGATATCCCAATGCATTCAGTGTCTCCTGTCTTCAGTTTTGTCTATCTGGCAGTATTTATCTATCGAAGGCATTTCTCTTTCATTTTTCATAGCAAAAAGGGAAAGGTGGTCAACACAACCCTGTAAATTCACCTTCCTCTCAAAGAGCTGCTTCAGTTGCTAATGTTTGTCTTTGAAGCAGGGTAGATCAAAACTCTACTGCATCAGTGCTCCATGCTCATGCCTACAAAAAATAAAAATAAATAAACTGTTTTGGCAAAATTCAGCATCCTACAGCCCTGAAGCACCTGGGCTGTAACTATATCTTCCCTTTGACAATTATGATCATTAGATCAAATTATGTTCTGAAGCTCATGGAAGTTAAGTACAAAGCATAGAATGGTCTCCAAAGTGATATTTTGTCCCAGCAACTCAGCCCAAAAAAACTATGTATCTTCATCCCATTTACCAAGTTTGAGAGGGGAATCAGATTCACAATACTTCTCTTCATTCAGACTATCCAATAAGAGAACAAATGGCCTCCCCTTGTGCTTAATAGGCTAGATACTTTCTGTTATGTCAGATCTTGGCAAGGAGGTTAGGTTCAGTATTACCAAAGTCTTTTTAATATGATATTTGTTTTGTTTTGTTGTATAATCCAGGAGTGAGGGGGAGAAATATTGATGCACGGACTTCCTAGAGAGGATTTAAAGAGACTATAAACTTCTTTCCCTAGTCTCTGCCTGCTCTCCCCGTTACAGTTTAGTGTTTCCTGTGCTCCCATGCAGAGCATAAAAGCAGTGTAGCCTATTCCCCTATCCAGATCCCAGCTGCATCTGTTTTTGTGTCTAACTTAAGAATTACAGCCTTGAAGAATATTCACTCAGCTGCCACATCTCTTGGGAGGCCCCACAGTTTCCTTTTCCTGTGAAGTTTTACGTGTACCCTGAAGTGCCTCAAGTTTGACAGGTTTGAACAATTGGTTCTTAAGCTGACCAGCATCTGGATGATAGTGAAGGCAGACTCAAAACCATCTCTAACTTCCACTTTCTTTTTAGAAGTATGAGTACTGTTCTGAGGACTACTTGTTTCTCCTCTGGTGACTAAATTGATGTAAAATAATAAATGGTTATTTGTACTGGGCTTGGAACTCAGATTTCCCTCTAGGCCACAACAGACATGAACACTTATTCATTCATTTACTTTCCATCTCTCTTTCTCTCTCCATCTCTCTTCATGGCCAAATAAAGCCAGTCTGACAGTTAGAAACCTGGTGATTCAGGTTTTCATCTCAGATATGTTGATTCAAATTTCTTCAAGTGAGGTAGTGCCTTTCACATCTAAAGTAGTCCATCCACTAAGTTGCATGAAAAATGGTGGTGGGGTACCAAACCATGTTTTAAGTACGATTCTACACCTTTGTTTGGAGGGGAAAAGGGAAGGAAAAGGCATTCATGACACTCTATTCCAGACCTCATGATGGTGAGTGGAAAAAAGGAATGAGATATAAACTCTACCCATTTTCAGTATTTCAGCAATACTTGCCCAAACTGATGCTTGTGTTCAACCATGTTTTCAGGGACTCCATTCTTCCTGGTGTTATTATATTCATTTGAATAGGAATATAATGTACTAAGTCATAACATATAGTTCTGGACCCCACTTGGAACAAGAAAACAGAAAATGCCTACAAGTCGTAATTAACCTTTACAACAGCTTGGTAAAGGGAGAACATCCCAGTGTGCAGATACTGTTCCCCCATAAACAGAAGGCATCATAACATACTTATCTGTTCTTTCACTCTTCATTGTGCAAGCACTCTTCTATTCTGTTTGCGGGGTGAGGGGGTTGGTTTTGTTTCATTTTTTACTGTAGACTACAGTCTCCCATTTGCCTTTTCTTAATTTACTTACCCTTAGTTGTGCAGCTACTGTTTTTTCTGGTCAGCGGTTTGGCGTGGGAGTTGGGCAGAAGCAGTAATGAGTTTCCTCAGCAGTTTATTCAGCTTCTCACTGCAGATGGTGAGTTTTTTGCAGTGGGGGATGATCAAGAGAAGTCATATTTCCATTCACTTTGTGAATCTTAGCCATCAAGTACTCCAGCCTGAGGATCAGACACCTCAGAACACACGTTCTGTTCATGTTGGTTGCTCCCGAAGGATAAATGGGAATCTGAACTGCAGACAACTTGAGCTTGGCTTGGGAAGAGTGAGACTTGGCCCTGACCTTGCTTTACAACCCTGCTTTCATGGCCTAACTCTCTGATCTGCCGTCTATCTTCTGTTGCAAATTAAAAACAGACTGGGCAGATGAATTTCTGGTCTAACCTAGAAAGGACATTCTTATCTTTGCCCTGAGCCCAGAAGACACTTCAAGATTGGGTGATTCCCATCCTTTGTGGGGTTCTGTTGTAATATGGCACAGGACAGAAATGAGAGGTAAAAGGATAAGACAGAAAATAAGAACTGAAAAAAGACTTTCACCCTCTAAGCATTAGCATATGCTTAGCATGTGCAATGTGTAAGCTATTGTACTAAGGCCCTAATTAAATTCTTGTCTCACCTGTTGAATAAAATGATGTCTCTTAGTGCTTCCAAGCATAGGATAACTTCAGAGAAGCTTCTACCATATCTGGTAGTTCAAGCATGGAAAGTAGAATAATAGAGTAGTACCTAAAACTGAGTTAGGTACTCTAAGTAAATTAGAGCCAAGGGAGAAGTCATATATTCTGGAAGATTTAATTCTGCTCAGACTATTCACACAAATTTTGGCTTCATTTGGACTTCACACATGTTTAAGAAGAGCTGAATTTGGCATATAGTTTGAAAAAGAAACAGGAAAGGATACAACATTTTTTTCAACTTGAAAAAAATAGTATTTTCTTGATTTTAATTTGAAGATCTGATTTCTCACATTATCGGTTAGGAATTAGAGCATGCCAGGTGACTGTCAACTGCAAATTTGCTAACATCTATGTCTTTTCTGTTGGCAGCAATTGTACTTCTTGGTTAAAAGTAAATATTTTAAGTATAATTCTTCATCATGAATTGCCTTTTGTCAAGATTATTTTGTCGTCTATTTAAAGGGCATTTTCACAATTGCTGATTTCCGGTACTGGCAGTGAACTCGAAACATAATAGAGAAGAGGAAAAGAAGCTTCATGTTCTTACAGATGAATCCTGAAACATGGGGCCAGTGTGATACCAAGAGATCACTAGCAGTGATCTTGATTTGAATTTTTGGAGGTGCAGAGCACCCATGAGTCTTAACAGAATTTGGCTGCCATGCAACCCCAAATCCACAGCTGAAAAGGGTAGTGCAGATCCAGAGGGAAAGCATTCCCGCTCACTGGCTGCTTTGAAAGGTCTTGACCAAGTGATTCTCTTGGAGACTGATCAGCAAACTGAAGGACCCAGAGGAACCCTGTGTTTTCTGTATTGAAGATGGCTTTGATCACTCAAAGGCATTTCATTTACTTTATGATTTTAAATAACTTACGTGAGCTCCAGTTGAAAAGCAAGGCACATCCACGGATACATGATTACACTGTAATCAGACACCTACTATTACTGAATGCAGCATTCTGCCCTTGCCTCCAAGTGCCCACTTCAGCCTCATAGCTTGTACCAGTGCTAACACCCATGCAGTCTCACCACAAGTTGGATCCATCCAACTGATAAGTTGGATCCATCCAACTGGTCATTGAGCTGATCACTGGGGAAGCAAGCAGGGGAAACAAGGAAAGAGGAAGCAGGTTAGTTTTTGGCTGAGAGAGTTCACTGGCCACCACCCTGCTCTGGGCAAACACAGAGACTGATATGTGCTCAGGGCTGGGTGACGGGCAGGACCATGCCCTTGCAGCAGCAGCTTATGCTTAGATTGTAATCTTAGCAATTGTATGCAAGCAGTTGTATCTCATACTTGCTGTTAGGGCAGGAATAACAAGTTATGGGGGTTAAATCCCTTCCTCCCATTTCTAGCTGTACGTTCACACACCTCAACCAAAGCATTTGTTTTGCCACAGCAAGCTGACTCAAGGAGCTGGTCCCCAAGGAAAACCCTCTCTCTTTGCAGTTCATTGCCTGCTAGCTTAGCTCTCTGAGCTGGCTCATTGTTCAGTGGTCCAGGTACCAGTGCGATCACAAGGGAGAAGCTGGGCCCACAGAAATTCCAAATCAAATTGCTGTGGAATTGCACCCCTTAAGAGATCCCCCTAGAAACCAGCCTTATGGTCAGATTAATCTGACTGCTGTCTGCCACTGCCCAGGACAGAGAAAGTAGTGATTACTACACATTTTCTTTTTCATCCCCATCCCACCCCTCACTTGCTCTTTCTCTACCACGCAGCCCCAGCTGTGTTGGACCTAGCAGTGGTGATCTGCTGGATGGATGGCACAGCTATCTGATCTAGCAGAAAGTTTTTTCCCCACCCCCAAGAAAAAACTTTTCTACTGAATTAACCAGCTGAATCAAAACACACCCTGCACCCACATCATCACTAGGTCTATGTAACACAAAAGAAGCTGTAGGGGAGAATAAGGAGCAGAGGAGGACTGCTCCTTTCCACTGTTAAAGGCTCAGGCTTAAAAACGAAATGACATTCTGATTCTGTCTTGTCTTGCAGTTCGTAAAGTGAATGCAAAGTGGGTGTAAAATGCTGCCATTTAGGCTTTCATAGGTATTGTGGCAATGATTGCATGGATCATTTTTCCAGAGCAGTACAGGGTAAAAATATCCTGGTCCTGCTCCAGCTTTGCTGCTGTTGAGTAGGTGTTTGTGATGCTGCACACAGAACTGAACTCTAGAGGATTGATCCACTCAAAGATATTTTAAATTTTAACAGATTATTCTCTGGACAGATTATTCTCTGGACCAGCTTCCCAACATAGGTCACTCTCTACGACAGCAGCTGTGAACTGCGGGAACTGCTTACACCAACACAAATGGTGCTGCTGTCAAATATGTAACCACAGTCTGACTGCATATGTTTAGTGAGTCTTGGACTCTTAAATGTCTGCAGCACAATAAATCTAAAGAGGTAATCTGATATCATAGTAAGGTTTTAGCAAGTGGAAAATGGTGGCTGGTGATATGTCCAAGGCATAATGGAAGTATTCTCACAGGTATCACTTGTATTTGTGGGCTACCAATAATTTTGTGTTATATAAATGCAGAAAAGTAACAGAAGATAACAATGGAAGTACAGGAGTCCCTTGGCACTGCCATCTTGTGGTAGAGCACAGTGAGTTACTGTGTATGTGGGAAAAGGATTTCATTGAATTTAGAAAATAATATTGGAATACATTTTCTGTGTGAAATGGCACAGAGGAAGGAAGAGAGACCATTTCAAGTCAGGACAATCTACTACCTTGAATATGACATCAATATACAGTATCCTCATTTCTTTCAAAGCTTCCATCTTTAGCTTCCATGCTGCACTGATCAACTTAATTTTCTCTTTATTGCATCAGTGAAAGCCAACTCAAAGAAAGTTTAATTTCTCAGCAGATGTCCTCAGATGCAATAGAGGAGCATATAGGTACTCGTATTATTGTGAAAATTTTCAGCTGTAAATATCAGATAATTTTTAAACACTGCACTTTATCAAGCTGGAAAATCGTTCCAATTACACAGAAGAATGTAACAATTTGCACAAATCAGAAATTTAAGAATAAGAGGTTCATATGAGAAGTTGAAATAATTTTGTGATTACATGCAGCACAGGCACCTTTCTTTTTTGTTGTAACTGGTGTAGTATTATAAAATCTAATTCTATGTATCATTTTAAAATTTTGTCATTTATTCACCAGAAAATTTTATTTTTAACAAAGGCTATAAATCAAGATGGACAACATAGCTATTACGTAATTAAAAAAATCTAAATTCTTGTTACGCAGAATCAAAGGCAATGCCCCACATGCCTATTGTTATGAAGAAACGACCTTTATAATAAAATGGAATGACAAACACTTCACAGTATGCTCTAATTAAATAAAAAGAACAGTTAAAAACTCATTTATCATTGAAAGAGAACATTGGAGTAAGTAAGGCAAACAGATTACCACTGGGAAACATCTATGTTGGAACCCCTTGCTATAAATTGGTAAGTAATTGGCAAAGAATGGTCATGAAATAGTAAATTTAAAGCAAGATTTTGTGTTCAATGCATTAAATAAAAATCTTACTGTGGTATTTTATATAATTTTAAATTGTCTCTTAAAAAATGATACTATCCTACTTAGGAATGGGGAATGATACCTAGAAATTACACCTAGCTCTTTTATTTATTTATTTATTTATTTATTCATTCATTCATTTTAGGTTGTCTTTGTCCTAATTATGCCTTGCTTTTTTAGAATAGCACTAGTAATTTCATAATGACTTTCACCTGTGGAAGCTTTTTACAGCTTATACTCCTCAGGCAGAAAGGGAATGTCTGTGAACATGTTTGAGCATAGTAAACATGTTAGTAGGTGGGAGCAATGGTTCTTCCAGCCCAGCATTCTTTCTCCAACAGCGGCAAAACATTCTGGAGCACATCAGTTATTTTGAGTATACGTTAAATGAGCCAGCCTATGGTCTCTCTTCCAGCTCCTCCAGAACCTCTTACTGAAGTTCTGGATGCACTTTTCATCTTTTTATTTATACTGTCCTTATCCAAGGCCCTTCCAAGTTGCAAAATCTCCTTGTCAGCCTCTTCCAGTCCCTGTCCAAGTTGGTTATTCATGTCACCAGGCGCAGGAAGCTTGATGGAGGGGGGAGGGAGAGATCCTGGTAGCTGTGGGAGAGGTTTTGATTCTGCCATCTTCCCACATGTCCAGGCAGAGAGCATCACTGGGCACCCTCCACCAGCTCTTTGGTAACCTTCAAGGAGCAGTCGGTGATGTTAGGGTTTCTCTGCTTGGTGTTCCCTATCTCTGTGTTTTTTATCCTGTTACTCTTCCCTTTATTTCATTTATTGTCTGTCATAAATGGTTCTTCTTCCTTATTTTCTTTTCCTTTAGCCATTTCCCTCCCTGGAAAAGCTTTAAGTTTTTGCTGCTGTGTACCTAAGCAGGAAAGACAATAGGAACAGCAGCAGTACGAAAAACTATTATGGAGGGCACACAAGCTTGGCCATGTTCTGCAGGCTTTTTCTTTTTACCCCCCGAGTTCCATGATTTCTTAGGAAGTTACATCTTTGCCTAGTCCCTTTAGTATCCATTTTGGACTTGCGTGTGAACTTGTGTAATTCCATTTTGAACCTGCTGTTGGTATCTGCCTCCACAACCTCTTTTGACAGCAAATCCAGAAATTCACCAGCTACTGTATAAAATAATGCTTTCTTTTTTTCAGTTTTAAACTAATTTCACTAAGTGACCCTATCTGTGAAAGTCAGTGAAAAACAGTGCCCATCCTTACCTTTTCACCCACCTGAATGATTTCATAAACCTTGAACACATCCACCTCAGCTCTCTCCTCTCCTAGGTGAAGTCTCTTGTCCTTTTATCTGATGCAGCTGCTCCATCCCTTTAATCGTTTCAGTTGTCTTCCATGTATCTTCTCTAGCTCTACCATGTCCTTTCCCAGATGCCAAGACCAGAATTGTATACAGCATTCAGAATGTGGGTATACTAGAGTTGTATACAGTGGCAAAATGATGGTGTCTTACTACCCTCTTTGATGATGCCCAACACCTTTTTTTTCTGAGTTGTATCTGGTGGTATGACCTGGCAGTGCTGTGTGACAACCCATGTGCTTCAGAGAAAGCCAACTGATTTAGCCAACTAAATGGTGTTAATTTTTAAAGGTGATATTATCCTATATAGGAGCTTCCTCTCAATCTTGTGCATGATTATTTTTGCAATTTGTTGTGTACCAATAAATTGGTACACAACAGTGTTCCAAATGAACAGATCTATTTTGAGTGAAGTGGAATTCTTATTTAAATAAATTCAAATAAACTATCTTTGGTATGGGGTAGAGGAGGTTAAAATGCAGTAGATGCAGGTCCTAAGAATGAAGACAACAGAGAGAAGGTAAATTAGGGTTACCTTTGCAGCAGCACCTGAGTCCACTCTTTCTTTGTGGCCAGTGATTTCCACTCAGAGTAAAACAGGAGGAGGGGAATGGGTGTGCCTAAAACATCATTGTCATCTTCATAGCTTTTTAATCGTTTTCTTTTTGTCATCTCCAACTTTTTTAGACGCATGAATGCCATTAGTTAATTTGATCTTTTTTTTGTTGTAGTTATCAGAGGCTTCATGAGAGCACTGAGACCAGTAAGAAGTGTGCTTTTTGTGCCTGTATGTGCACACACACTCCTTATTTGATGCATCTCTGAACCTGAAGACCTTGCAGTAGAGTTTGAAGAAACAGATACAGGCTGGAGAAATAAATTTTCCCTACTGATTTTACTAGGCAGGAGCTAGGTAGGCGGCAAAGAGAGAATAAAATGGCTTTCAGGAGATCAGACTGGAAGTCTGTAAAAGAACTGAAAGATTAGCCTAGACTGTTGAATCCCAATACAATACCTCTGTCATCAAGCCATCTTTCTTATCTGTGAACAAGCATATGGGGATTGCCAAATATTTAAAAAGCTCTTTCACTTTCCTTGTCTTCATCTATATTAATACTTCAGGAGAAGGGAGAATCCCTGTGGACTCTATTAAAGCATATTTATTACATTTTGCTTGGCACATTAGTTCTGGCCTACTCAGTACCCACATGGAACAACAGTGTTTTTTAGCAGGGCACCTGTGTAGGCAATCGCACAAACAGACAATGAGCTATTTTTTTATAACATTCTTCACTGCTTTATCTGTCATACTTTAAAAAAATGAGACATTTTAAATCAGCTTTCCAAGCAAATAAAAGAGGACGGTCTTCTGGAGGGAGTGGGGTTTTGTTTTTGTTTAAAAGAGGATGCTACTTGGTCTTCTGGAGGGAGTGGGGTTTTGTTTTTGTTTTTGTTGTTTTGTTTTGCAAGGGAGTTGTTTTGTTTTGTAAAATATCCAGGGAATAAGTAAAATATCCATTCACGAATGAACAACTTGAACACTATTCTACTCTTATGAATGCTGACTACGGGAGGGAAAAAGTTTCTTAATTTGCAAGCTGTATGTCCTTCTAAAGCACCTCTGTGTTACAAAGTGTATACACAATAGAAGAATCAGCCTTTTGCCTGTGATTAGTATATTCCTTTCTCTTTTTGTATTCAAATAGACACAGCTGCTGCTAGTTGTGTATTTTTTATGCAAAGAGAAAGAGGTTACAGCAAAGATGTCTCATGAAACTATTTTAACCCACAAACTTGCAAAAAAATATAACCATCCTTTTTGCAGTTTCATATTATGTTTACTGAAATGTAATTCTCCTGATTGCTCTATATAAAGTCCTTTCTAATATTATAATTGATGCCTATAAATATACAGGAAGTGAGGTGGTTATCAGTCAAGAGGCAGAAGAGCTATGAATAAATTTAGGCTTGAAATTTAGAACATTTCTAATCAGTAGAAGAATCAGATTCTAGAACAGCTTCTCAGCAGAAGTCACAGTGGGATGAACTCTTTACAGTACAAAGATGACATCTGTGATTTCCAGCTCTGCTAATATAATCAGAAGGCTGTAACACAGCCTGTATGCTTTCTTCCTTGCATGAACTACCAGGAATTCTGCAGTCTGAGCAACCTACTGTCTATGTGGGGTCATAGCGACAGCCATATCTTAGGGATTAAAAGAGAGAAAATCCACATTTTGATCTGCTTCGCCTTGCCTGCGCAGGGAGTGAGTTCTTATTGAGCTGCAGAGTTGTGCTAAGTAACTTTTGTGAAAGCATCTGCGGAAGTTTTAGATGACTGCTCTTATGCTGGAGGGTACTATTATCAGAGCTGAGCTGGCAGAAAGGCTTGTACAAGCATTTCTGATTTGCTTCTGAAAAAAAGGCAGCCAAGATTAGTTCAAAATACATTGAGCAACAGGTTATAGTAAGCCAGATGACTTTGCACAGAAGTAGATTAGGAGTGCTCACAGAGTCCATTCCACAAGCTGAACTACAGAGGCAAAATAACATGTGAAAGAAAGGAGGGTAACATCTCCAGCCATTTCTGCTGTTTCTATGGTGATTATTTGACACAGGCCAGTAGCTGTATCTATGCAACCAGTTATTCCTACTGCAATCTGAATCATTGCCTCCACGCAGTGAGGTCCTTTGAGATATTAAGCTTGCAATATTTCCAGGCAGGTTGAAGATATTTTAGTTCCAGATTTATACATTCTGGGATATTTTCCTATGGCACACTGAGAGATGTCTGGCACATGGCAAGAAAAATCAACAGAAGTTATCAACTTGAGGGTCTAGCTCAAAAACTACTGAGCTTTCATGCTGTCCTGTGTCCCACTTCTTGGCCTGTTTGGTCACCTCTGTACTGCAATCCCAGCCTTGCAGGTACTGAAGTGTCGGTGAGGGGATATTTGACATCCTGACAATGAATGTCTCCAGGCTCATGGGTCAGCCTCAAAGCTAGTGAGCACCTTTAGCAGCAGCGCTGCCTAGTTACCCCGCCTGCAGCTGTGGGAAGAGGAGGAGGATGACACTCATGTTGGTAGCATCTATAGCATCAGACCATGTGGCTGTCACCATCATAAGCTTCACTGGAACACAAAAGCAGCCATATTGACTTAAGCCAGAAGTCCTTTTAGCCTAGTGCGCTCTTCTTAGTGGTGATCAGCAGCAGATGCTTACAGGAACAATATAAGAAACAGAGCATGTACCAAATGATTCTATCCAGTTTCCAGCAGTCAGTGACTTAAGGACTTCCTAAATCAGATGTTCTTCCTAGAAGATGTTACGTCCAGATCATTGAGAATAGCAGTTACAGATGGACTTTTTTTTTCTTTTTTACTTCTTTTTTAATCCACTTATACTTTTGGCCTCCATAGTTTCTCATGGCAGTGAGTTCCACAATTTAATTATACATTAAAAAAAGGAATGTCTCACAGGACTGACAATGTATAGTAGCTATGTATTCCTCAGAGCTTGTTTGCCATTTTAGCACACTCATTTCAAAGTTTCAGCCTGCAGGTACACATACAGAAGCTAGAAATGGAAAAGATCCATTATATCATAGTGTTAGTTCCAACCTTAATAGAAAGTGTTTCAGTCACAGCTTGATGTGATAATATCAGTGCACTTAAGAGATACCGCAGGTCTCAGAACAGTCTACAGGGTACGAAAACAAAACAACTTCTGCAGCCCCTAGGGTGTTTATCCTCAAAAGAATGAATAGGGTAGGATTCTTGTTAGAATTATTTTGAACATTTCGTTTGGAATACTTTGTATTTTGACTAGGGCTGTTATTTTCCTGACAATTGTTGTTCTAGAGGTATTTTCCATCCTTTTTCACAGCAACAGTTCTTAGACTAATATTACGTGAGTTACAGAGAGTTAAGTTGCAACACAGTGCAAGAAGCAAGAAGCCAACAAAGATCTGAACAGTGATTAACTGTAAAAAGAAAAGCTATATGAATCATTTGGGATCTGTAACACAGTCTGCTGTTTTATGGTATTACTGGATCACAGTCTGTGAGTATCTGCACCGGGACTGCAATTGGTCTTTGGTCCAATAAACAGTGGTATGTGAAGAGGCAATAAATGAAAGCTTACCATAAATAAAGTCATTCTAGAAGAGGAGCTCAGATTGAATGCTGAAGATAACCACTGTGATAATTTCCAAAAGATTGTAAAGGATTGTCTCTCACTTGAAATTGTTTGATCAATAGTGGAACTAATGGGTGTGGGTTTTTTCCCCCCTTAAAGGCTATTTTCTGTTTCAAGGAGGTAGGAATTTAGAGAAACATTACATTGCCTATATTTTAGGTCAGATTATATGAGCACCATGGTCTCATAGAGTATAAAAATAAGAATAAAGGAATATCTCAGAATTCTACTGAAAGGCAAGGAACTACTGAAAGACCTAATTTATTTTGGAATAATTCAGAAAACGGAAGATCAATTGGCTTATACAAGAAAAAGTTTTAGTTCTTTCAGTACTGCTACTAGGTGAAAGCTTTATTTCTTTCTTAATGAAAGTTTCTGAGCACTGTGATTGTAGATTAAAAGTCTGTGGTAAAGGCTCAACAATTGTAAACCAAATAAAACAAATCCTATGAATCTCATATTGCTTTTTAGATTCCCTAATCTAGGACAGTATTGTGGAACTCAATGCTGAATGTTTGGGACTGATAATATTGTCATTCTTATCTCTTTTTAATCATTTGTTGTAAATGAGAAATAACTTGTGTTATAGCCTCAACTCTGCATTCCAAGACTGCAGCAACTCTTATATAGGCTGGATGATTCCAGAATAATATTTTTTGTTTTTGTTTTTGTTCTTTTTCCAAAGCATTCCCTCTGTTGCAAAGAACCTCTCATTAATGGGAGCATTCAGTGTCATGCTGAACAAGGGAACCAAGCTTTATTGTAAAGCTAAATACTTTGTAATATCACCTGCCTGGGTTTATTTTATTTAGATAGACTTGAGCTGTAGTTTATATTCTCATCACAACACTATACTATTGCTAAGTTTTAAACCAGATACAGGATTATTGTATCTGAGAAATAATGTTCATTGCACAGAAAAATTTGCCTGTTTATAGATACTTACTTGAACATGTAATTGGCAACATTCTGTGCAGGGCAGTTGTCTAAACAGCTCAGTTCTGTCAATCCAAATTTCAAAGTTTATCTTAGCTTTTTCATATAGCTTTTAATCATTATAAGTGGCTCTGATTATATATAATTCTAACTAAACCAGACCTTCTGGACCACTTGCATTTCATTCACCTACTGGGCCTATATAAAGAAAACAAATGCAAGTAGCTCCACAATTATTCATTGGCGTTGGGTGTAGATGGATGTTTAGCGAACCATCAGCATCACCTCAAAACATTTTGGAAGTCTATTCAAATACTGCCCTTCTTCAGCTCTCCTGAGAATGTAAATTCTCATAAGATCATAGCTCAGAAGGGTATCACTATTTTATTCAATATTCATATTTTATATTTATTGGATACTCAACATTATTTTTCAGCATAATTGTGTTCCAGGTGTTTGTGGACTACAAAAGATTTTTGTTTCTACGTAGGTGTTCTGCTATGGTAATTATCCTCCTGCACTGTAATTCAGCTCCTCAAGCCTGAAAGTCGATTTATTCTCCATGTGTTCTTTGTAGAATTAAATGTGTGGCTGTTGCAACAGATGTAGTTCTGACAAAGCTGATCTAAACAGTTGCAGAAATGTCTCATTGCCTTCACAGTTATGAGCCCAATTAACCTGTCAACATTTTCCAATGGGTATTTACTACAGATTTACCACAGCTATAATCTATTATAGAGGCAAGATAAAAAGGGACATTTTGTGTAGGGTATGTCTTTCCTTACACAGTTTTCTAGTGACAACCAGAGACCAGATCCTCAACTGGTATTTTAAACAAATAAATCTCTCTGGGTAACTTCTGTAGGACTCTTCTGGCTTTGATGGAAGAATTTTACAACTTTTTATTATGTTAGAGCTATACGGAAAAAAATAATGTATTTTGGCTATTTAGGATGTGCTCTTTTCCACAGAATTATACTTCATTTTACAAGTTCTTACAACCTGTTGTCACAAAGTCTCATCCAAATGAGTTGTGCATGTTGATCAAGTGTTGGCTCTGAAAAGCTGCGGGAAGTCTGAAATGGTGATAGGTCTAAAATTATGAACAGGCTTGTTTACTAATTGTTAGCTGACACTGAAGCCAACTGAAATTAGCTTTTGAACTATTAATTAGTTCATTCTTGGTTGTTTCAGTAGACAAATTTAAAAAATGGCATTATCCCATCAATCTTAGCGTACTTCATATGTCATTTCCATATATCATTTCAGAGGTAATTTGCTGTTGAAGGACCAGCTTATACTATCTTTGTTCATCATATTCTGAGAATTCTTGTACTGCAAGAAAAAAATGAGTATCCTCTCTACTGTTCTGACAGCATGAATCTCTTCCATATTTTGTTCTTCATATGCATTTTGTTTCACTCAAACTAAATTGCTGTAGATTTTCCTAGGAGAGCATCACGTTGAACTTTTGTGAGATTTAAATACAGCTAGAGTTCACAAGAGGCCTTGTTAGACAGCAGATCATTGTGCATTTCACTTATTGAGCGTGTTCAGAGGTGAAAAAAAAAAACCAGCAGCAGCGTGTTCAGAGGTGAAAAAAAAAACCAGCAGCAGCTGTTGATCTAGCCTGACACCTTCAGAATAAACACTGTGGTCAAAAGGATTTAGCTCGTCTCTTAGAATTGGAAGTCTCTTTTTAAGTCTCTAAGGATGGAAAGAGCAGTATGACCACTCTTTTAGAAGGAAACTTCCTGCACTCTTCAGATTTCTTTCACCTCCAGGAGCGTCATCGCGCAGACGCCGGTCCTCCTGGGAGCTTGCTGAATTCCTGTTGTGGCCGCTGGCAGCTCCGCACTGTCCCTTCTGCCCCCAGGTGCATTCAAGCCCGCTGGCAGTTGCACACTACTGTCTAGCATCAAGCTGGAAATGGGCAAGCCATTAAATTTCACGGTGTGCCATAACCTGCCCTTTTCAAAAGACTTATCCCATACCACTCAACTCTCTCAAACAAAAGGAATCTCTGTGACAGTGTTTATTTTCAAATTTCTTTGGGGTTAGAGGAGAAGTCTCTAGGCCTGGGAAAACATGCATCTCATTCAAGCACCAGAATCATCATGATTGGTCCATAAATATTCAACTTGCAATTCTAAGATACCTAAAGTAATGAATATAAAACTAAACTTGTTTCTTTTCTGAAAGGGCACCGTGACTGAATGGAAACCATGGTAACTAGGATGGCATATGCTTGTACCTTATTCCTGAGTGATAAAAATGCTTATAGAGTAGATTTTGTGCTTAGCAACAAAACCTAATTAACCAAGTTTTCAAAGAGCCCTCCCCTCAACCTTTCATTGAAGCTACCTTCCTTGCCACAAGCGGTACATATGCCCAGGCTTGGTACTTTCATGTTTACTATGGAATAAACAGCACAAAATATATTTCACGTGAAAGAAAACAATATTTTCATGGCCATTACTTCAAATGAATACACAAATCTTCCGTGTAGAGCTGTTGTGAAGTATGACTCATCCTTAGCCAACATGTTGGATGTTCATTTTTATTAGAACATATGTGTCTAAAGATTGTTGTAAACATTTGCTATTAATAGCAAGTTACTACCAGGTATAAAATGGAAAGTAAAAGCAGTTTTAATGCATTAACCTGCATATTTTAAGTTATGTTAGGGCAACACACTGACAAAAAATTAATTAGGGACATTCTCTAACTGGCATACATTGGCTGCCATACAAATCACATTGGCACGAAAAATGGGAACAATGCAAATTGTATTCCATAGTGACATTAAATATTTTCTAAACACTGAATAATATTATAAAATCTTTGATATCTACCCTGTGTGGCAAATCTGGATAAGAGTCCAATTTGTTTATAATAATAAGCACAAAAAAGATAAAGCATTGTTGCTTTCTAGCTGTTGGTGATACACATGAAAAAAAATTTGACTTTCAGCTCACGTGCAGATATTTTCAACTGTACAGACAGGTGAAATGTCTGTCTACTTACCTGGCATCGAACCAACATACACAATAGAATCAGCATCTGACACAGCAGCAGAGGAAGCAATACTCTTGGGAGATTAGAAAAAAAAAGGTATAAGGAATATCCATAGGTAGCTTAGGACTCTGGAACAAACTTATATAGCCCCAAAATCTAAGCTATTACACTAGAATGATAACAGGGTGTGCATGCATGTGTGTACCCCTTTCTCCCTTGTGCAGAAATAAATCACATTTAGCTATAAGCAGCCTTTTTTTTTTTTTTTGAAGTCCACTGTTATTTACCGACTTCTGACGTACAATGTCAAAGGTTTTGTAATGTAGCATAATACTAAAAGTCAGTGTGCGTTAAAAGGGAGTCTCTAAGGTATTACACTAATTGAATTTAAGATCATCTATACTTTTAAACCATTCTCATTATCATGCCTTTTACTACTCAGATCTTCATAGGACGCTGTCTCACACTTTTCGATGCTTTTCATCCATTAAACAAAAAGTGAACATCAGAATTTTAACTGATATAACCTTCTTTTTGAAAAATTCACTGAAGATTCATAGCTAATTTTAAATGAAGGCCTAGTTATTCATATTTTCAGTCACGTGCTTCATTTGTGTCAATGGATGCCAGAGGTCAATTGACCGCTTATGCAAATAAATATTCACATACGTAAATGGCAACAACAGGACCGAAAGGTCTGTCTTGTTTCATTCCATTCTGGTTCCTTGTGTAATCCGTATTGATGATGGCGATAATGCCAGGACAGAACCAGAGCACAAGTTTTCTTCTCACTGTGTCCCGCAGCCATTCTGTGATCTTTACGCGGCACGTGAGAATTTTTCAGGTTTCTTTCACTGCTAACCTAACGATGAACCATAAAGACAAACATATAGGTGCCACTGCTGTTCCACAGAACAATTAGAGAGTTTTCCAGAGTGATTTAACTGATATAGTTGAAAGCAATTTGGTGCGTGTTGCTAAGGCACTGATCAAAACTTAAAGATGTCTGTCAGCATGCCCAGACTTCTTCATACACTTACTGCAGATCTGAGGCATTAAGAAATTGTGTGCGATTTTGTGTAGCACCTTTATGAAAATTTAAGACCGCAGAATATCAACTCACTGTGCCTATGTATCAGTATTATCAAAAAGAATCAAAGCATCATCAATTAAAGCTAATCTAAGACAGACTTGTTGCCAACTACTTCATAAAGTTTTGGCCCTTATAAAACAACTAACTGTTACAAATTGTTCAAATTTGTAATGAATGGAAACATTTCCTTTCATGAAGTGGTCTAACTGCAGTTTAAGACCTGTAACCTTATTACTAGAAAATGTAACTACAGAGAAATTGCTAGGGGGTTAAGAGCAGTTGTGAGTTAACATACAATTTTTCTACATTACTGTTCATTAAGTAAAATAAGGCAACATTATTTCCAATGGTAAAACTGCAAGGGAAAAAAACACAGAGATATTTAGTTTGGATTTTCAGTCTTCATTTGTTTTCCTGTTCACATGCCCAGAACCATGATTGGTACCTTCAAGAGACAAATTCGTTTCCTTGTATAAAAGATATACAGAGAAAACAAGTGAGGTGGGAGGAAGAAGAATGATGGTATTACAAATGTGGGATTAATCCTTAAATTGCATGTTTGTATGCTGTTGTTGAACAATTCTGTTTCTTTTAAGCTATATTTTAGTGCATTTTCTCTCCGCTCCTCATAGATGATTTGACAGAGTTAGTTTTGAGTAGGAAAAAGAACAGAATGAATGACATTCTAAGCAAAGCTGTAAAGTACAGGTGAATAGAGTTAAGCTTCTTTCCTCGTGATTTTTAATGTTCTGGTCACACTGAGACATATTTGAGTAGTTATAGAAAAGACTCAGTCACGCTTCCCAGAGGCATGCAGCAAAAGGACAAGGGGCAATGCTCACGACTTGCAACATGGGAAATTTGGCCGGGGCGAAAGGAAACAGTTTTTCCCATGGCTGAGCACTGGAACAAGTTGCTCGTTGAAGCTGTGGACTCTCCAAACTTAGAAGCTTACAAAGTTCAGTTTTACAAGCTAAGTTATTTCCTTCCAATTCTGTAATTTTAGGAACTTAAAATGGTACCCAGCGGAGCCCAATATTGTATCCAGTGTTTTCATGCAGCAACTAGTTTACCTTTTTCCCAGCTGAATGAAATGTTCTTCTAGTCCTTTCACTGAGACTGTTCCTTACCCCTAAACACTTGGATCCCAAATATCCAGATGTCTAACTATGCTTGGCTTCCATGGAAGTCGCCAAGATCCTATTACAACTGTCATTCAGCTCCTGCGTGCAAATAAGAGCCTAGTACTTATTATTCCAATGCAATTAGCTCTGTATAACCTTAGGACTTAGGGCAAGCTCTGAAAATTACTACTGAAATTACATGTGTTGCTAATGATCTGCACTTTCATAAATAAAGTGAAAAATAGCTTCTCTAAAATAAAATTGCAGCATGGCAAGAGATGCACATGTAAAAAAGCATGTCCAGAAAACTTAAGATTAATTTATTGTGTTTTATCTATAAGTTTTTTATTCATACCTTACTGCTAGCTGAGCTCAGAAAAAAAGAAATAAGACAATGCTTTGTGTGATGATTTATCTAAGTAAAAGTGGAGTGAAGTGTCCTTGCAGCACATAGCTGAAACAATTATTCTTGTTTGCATATTTCACATTTAGGTGCATATTGATAAGTCACCTTCCCACATGATGCACACAGGTTCCCCAAGTCTTACCATAAGACTGATTATGTTCTAATAAATCTTTGGGGCACTTAAAAGTTTTGCTAGACACTAAAAAAATAAATTACAAAAGAGGCCAAACACATTTTGGCAATAGGGGATATGAACTTGGCAGAGTTTTTCTGGTTTTGTTTTATTTGGGGAGATTGCCTGTATTTCCTGTGTAGCCTGCTGCTCCAGTTTTCTCTGGCAGATCTGATGAAAGGATGTAACAGGCTCTTTTCTCTTCTTTAAACCACATTTTCAACTGAATTTGTAGATACCAGTCTGCAAACATAGAAACAGTTTGGCCAAATGGAATGCATTTTTTTTTTTTTTTTTTTTTTTTTATCTCTTAAGTAATCACTTTTCCTTATCATGAAAATAATATGAAACCAGCACTGAGCAAATTCAAGTTATCTTCCACTTGAAACAAACCTTCTGGTCAAGACTGTACCAGTGCAATGCATCTCCCTCTAGTGTCCTGCGTAGAAAGGACACATTCTGAAAATTCTTCATGACACCTTCTTCAACCTGACATTTGTATCCATCTGTCTACTGTTTTCCTTCCTAATTCCAGAACCCCAGATGATCTGTGCAGGGGAAGGTAAGAAAGTGCTAAGCTACTGTTTGATTAAGGATAAAAGATTATTTTAACAAAAGCTCTTCATATTCTGTTAAAACCTTTAGAAATTAGGGAAATTGCTGCAGAGGTCTGAACTAAATTCAAGACAGAATGGAGAAATAGCACATCAAAAGTCCTATGCAATCAATCATATTCTGCCTTTTGACTTTAACAAGATTTACATTTTCATCTTTGCTCTTCGGAACTAACTAGCAGGTAAGACAAAGGAAGCAGTCCATATTTCTGAAAGCTATTCTTTTAGGTTGCAGCAGACTCAAGAGGGTTTGAGTAGCATGATTCACACACAATTCATATTTTCAGGCTTTTGTTCTCAGCTGAGAACTAACTGCACATTTGGCAAAATTAAATGTTAGATCCTACAGCACAATGTTGTAGCAAGGGGAGAATTCTACAAGTTCCACAGCAACAGAATTACAGAAAACAAATTTTTGAGCATAAAAACCCAACACTGGTTTCCTAGAGTGCTCTGTCAGTAAAACTATGTTTTTTTCCTTACAGACTTTCAGAAACATTGTGGCTTCGTTATTCTTAGAAGGCTAGAGAATTGTGTGTGTCATGGAACCTGTACATTGCAAGTAGATAGGTTTTTGTTGAAAAAAAGACTTACTTTCAGTAGTATCTCCTCAGCTTTTAATCACAGCTATGAGTCTATAATATAATTCAAACAATTTTCCTTCAAAGATCTACAAAATAGTAGATTTCTTTCAAAAGAGATAGAAAACCATGATTAAGTGTCGATCAACCTATTAAGAGTCACAAGAAAAATGGCTTCATTTCCAAAATGCCTACATTAATGAGAGAATTTTACAATATAACTTTTATATCTTGAGAGTTAAATCCTTAAATATTGCATCTGCTGAAGTGAGCTGATAGAATTTATCTTTGTTATGTGATGACTACTGTGAATTTGCTCCCACACAGGAAATCTTTAACTGGTGACAGCTAATTGAGAGAGGCAGAATGCAATATGAAATTTATTCCCCCTTTCTTTCTTGGTAGAGAAGTAAAGCCAACAGAGTAGCATTATTTCTTCCTAAAGATGTCTTCAGTAACCTACTCTGCTTTGATTCATTGCTATTTAATGCACTTACTATTTATCCCAGTTTCACTGTAGCTTTAGTTAACATAGTAAATCAGTGTCACCCACTGTACACGGTTAATTGGGTATCTATAAAACCAGACCAGAAAGGTGACAGATGGCACTCAGCAACAGTGAGTCAAGAAGAAGTCAGAAGAAGTGGGAGGATTGGATTTAAGTTAAGGATGGGAATGGTATTAACTAGAATGAGATAAAAAAGAATCTTGTTGTTTGTGAAAAGCCTTAGCATTTCATTTTGAGGTAGATCAAAGAAAAAAATAATCTCCATTATTTGACAAGTCATGTAGTCAGAAAAGGCATCTTTGGTGTTTGAACAAAATATTTTACATTCAGTTTTCCCTAGTCTTGGAAGTAAATGTCATAACCACAGCACCAAAATATTTCATTAGAATATAAAAAATAGGTTTTAGGATGCATTTTTTTTTCCTATCTCAAATCAAATAATTTGGGAAAAGTGCATTTAGGAAAAATTCAACAGCATATTGATACCTCTGCATCTTCATGACTACTTTTCCCTCAACTGTGTGCATAAACATATACTCAGTTCTAATACTAGCCACATCCAAAAGGAAAAAAAAGTTAATAGAATTAAGAAGAATATGTGTTGGATCCAAACAAAGAATAGAAACTGATGCTGATGAAGTTAAAAGTTTTTTCACCTTCTCACTTCTATCATATTAGTAAATTAAGGCAGTTCAGGAAGATCTGGCAACTGCCTGAGCTAGCAAAAAGAGAGAGGAGATGGACCGAAGTGCTGGGAACAGGAGAGGGGCAGGAATGATTAAGGCAGAAGCAAGATTTGCCACGCAACCTCTACCACGTCATCACCTCAATCTCACCAAGAGGAACTTGGGTTGGTGCTGGTGAAGGAAATTCACATTGCTGAGTGAGGCGTCCAAATTTCTGTTGTGCTCAACAGGAAGAATTATGCAACTAAAAGTAATGTCCATAGTTTCCAGCTTTTATGGGCATAGAGACAGCTCAGTTAGACTCCTGCTTAACAGTCAGTTCCCTCCTCAGCTTAGGGGATTCAAGGCCACTTCCCCACTTTAATGGGAAAGACCTGATCACCAAGCCTGCAGGATCCTTTAGGCTACAGTGCTGTGCTGCAGACACCAGAGAATAAGGCAGAAGCCAAGTGAGCATGACATGCATTCAGCATATGACTCTTAACAGACCTTTATGAACTGCAGCTCAGCTCTGGAGCACAGTTCTGGTCATCGAGGCTTACCGAGATCAGCCATTAATTAATATCCGGTATTAATACTAATATCTAGTATCTGGCCTGGGCAGAGCTAAAACTACTTGAATGACAAAGCATACTGTGTTTATTTTCCTGAGAACAAAATCCAATGCAATTAGTACCAGGACATGCTTTAATTCAGAGAAGATGCTCTGAAGACCCACCTTCACCTCTCCCACTCTCTGCCGGCTCAGACAACTATAATAAGCTTTGCATTCCCAGCTGCATACAAGTTGCTACTGCTGTTTTCCTTTCTCCAGAGTCCAGACCTCCCTCACATATGCATAGCTCCCAGCTGCCAGATGCTGCCACTGCTGCTTTACATTCATGCTTTCAATTATAGCAGCCTCTCAAAGGAATAAGTCTAGCTTTCATCAGCAGCTCATCAGTACTGCCCGATACCTCATTCTCGGTCAGAGTAAGCCCAGCTCATAGGTGTGGCTGCTACTACACAGTTACTTCAAAGGTATGAATTCCTCTAGCCACAAAATTACCTCCTTCATCTTCTTAGAAGCAGCCTGAGGGCCGCAATCCTACAAGCCTCTATGCATTTCCTACTTCTGTGCAAGAAAGGAGATGCCTGAACAATCTAATCTCCTTCTCCCTTCAGTTTTGTCTCTCCTGTGTAATATAGCAGTATTACTCTTTTCAGAAGGCCAAAACATGCAGATGAGCCTAGTGGCTGCCTACCTGACCAAACAGGAGAGAGATTATGTTTTCCTAAAGACAGAGGTTTAGCAATTTAGGTAACCCATGGACAAAGTGATCTTACAAAACAGTAACAGAATAAGCTCTGTGGATTTATTTTTCAAATTCTCTTACTGGCAGCAGACACATTAAATCTCATTGAACTACACAGAAACACATGGCTCCCCGAACGTCCCCTCCTCCAACATGTTACAGAATATATGCTGCTGTTACCTGCTGCTGCTGTCACCTCCTGTAAATCTAAGTCTTCATTTCATAGTTTCTCTAGGAGAAACTAATGAAGTAACATTAATTTTCTAGGATAAATTAACACGCATTTTTCCAAATCTGTCCAAGACAGCTTTTGGATATTAGTACTCAGATGATAATCAATTAGACAGGACTTAATGCCATGGGAATTCTTCCCCATCTTTGGTTAACTAGAAGTCATGTTTCTTGGACCCAAATGGCACTTGCATTCTCTTAAATCAATTTCCTCCTGTGCCTCTCTATTGCAAAAGGTTTTTCTAGAAGCCTTCAGTAGAAAACACTTAGCACTGATAACCTTTAATGGTTTAGATACCATTCTGTTATAGTATTCATTAGATTCACAGATTGCTGACAACATATTTAACATCAGGCACTTACATAGTGTTTTGGTTGTTGGTAACGTGAATCTGTGTAGAACTTTCCCACTCTTGACTTCCATAGCCTCAAGTGCCTAAACCCATTTGCACATAAAGTTACCCACACTGAACAACCGGACCTCTAGTGCTGTGAATTCAACACTGCCACGTATCAACAACCAGAAAACTCCCACTTAAAAAGAGACTCCAGAACAGAGTCACAAAACATTAAGTTTCATGAAATTTCAAACATGAAAGTATGATGCTTACATGAAAAAAGCCTATACCACTGCCTCTTTAATCCTACTTTGTGATCGCTTGGGGTTTGACTCCCTTTTTTTCCAACAGAAGTAAGACGCTTTCTCTGAGTGTAGTTCATCCCTCTAACACACAAACATCATTTGCTTTTCTCCTTGCATAAAAAGAGGCAATTGCATTGAAAGATGAGTTCTCCATGTCAAAAGCTACAGATTGTTTTTTTGCACTGCAGTTCTCTCTAACATACTGCTCAGAAGACAGAGCTAAACCTCTTTCCTGCCTTACAGATCTTTCTATCAAGGCATAAGACAGCAAGAACTTAGCTATTATTAAAATATGTTGAGGCAGCACAAGATTATTGAAATATGTTCAAAAAGATGAAGTTTTGAAGATATATGAAAACTACATTGTCTCTGAAAATCTCTCCTATTCATAAGGTCTGTGGAACAAAACTCGTCCTTTCATCTTTATCTCAGCAGAGGTGCTACTCCTTTTAGAATTCAAGATATAGCTCTATAGAAGTAAAACAGGTCATTGCTACTGTGAGGCCAGAATATAACTAGCCTTTGCCTGTGGGCTAGTAAAGAACCGAGAGTACAGCTGCATCAAGTTTTAATAGAGACAGCAAAGACAAATAAATGGTTGGAGAAGACTGTGAATATGAAATACTCCACTACTGGTTGAAACAGTAAGAGAGCACGTGGCTAAAGGAACAGACATACTGAAGTGACTGTCTCAGAAAATGCAGATGATGAAAAAAACAGTTTTTTTTTTTTTTTTTTTTAAAAAAGTTCTATCCCAGAAACAGAATATTTGCTGGAACTTCCCTGTGGATATTCAACACTCTGCCTTACTGCAAACATAACTCTCATTTCCAAATGATACCACAGCCCATACTGTCTACCCATATCAATTCTCATTCAGTGACAAGACTTTACCCAAAACTTTGGAAAAACTTGTGAAATAGTCCTATATATCAATAAATTTTGTTAACTCTGTCATTCAGACAAAAAATGAAACAACTTCTTTACATGCTTACAAAAACGTATACCTATTATGTGTTCTACATTAATTCAGTAAGAACAATGCAGTTGAGTGGTGCAGGTTGTTCGGTACCAACTGTAACAATTCCGTACAGTGGCAAAAAAAAAACATCTAAACCAAATCTGACACACTACACAGCAAGGAAACATGAAAAAGTCTCCATACAAGATTCCCAGAGGCCTGTATTGCAGTTTCCCACAAATTCCCCATAATTACCTCTTCAAAATGTTTACTTGAAGAGCAACTTTTTCTTAAGCTGGCAGTCTAACAGTCATGTGAAAGGGCCACAGACAAAACCAAGTTAAAATTGCAGAGGAAAATACAATTTATAATCAGAAGAATACCAGTATCAAACCCCCAAACTGGTAAGCAGGAAAGATAACTGATGGGGAAAGAGTCCCTTAAGTAAAAACAAAAAAGAATGAAGTAAACAGTTCCAGGAAAGAAACAAATAGCAGTTAAGAACAGTCTTGTTCCAAACATAAACCTGAAAGACACTGTTATTTTAAAGATGCACACTGTTCTTATAAAGTCATACGTTCATTTATTTGCACATGAACTGAGCACACACCTGCCAAGGACCTTCTGGATGGCTATGGCTGCTAGCCTACATAGGAAAGGATGGTAGTAGCAATTGAGAGCACTTGATCAGGGACAGGTTTTCCTGCCAGAACAAGGAAAAAGATCTGTGTTTGTGGATGTTCCATGAGCTTTGGGCAAATGAAACATTCCATGTCTGAAAAGAAACTAAAAGCCAAACATCCAGACTATGAGATAATTGGACACATAAAGGTACTGATTTAACCTGACCCAATACCATCAGCAATACCTTCTTAATGCTGGCTTGACATTTCCCAGCAAGTAGGGCTGGTGACCAGCAGTGTCTGACAACGCACTGTTTCATCTAGTTTTCCTCTGTTGAACACACTGTGCTGAGGAAGCTCTCTTGTTCCCAAGGAACCTTCTGGGACACTGGGAATTCACCTGCTTCCAGGGAGATTGATCTCCAGACCATCTCTGTACTGTGGGATCTGCTTACTTCCCTGCCAGACAAGATATCCTGAAGATGAGATCCTGTCTCAAGAAACCAGGGGTAGTTTTGCAATAGTCTCAGTTGTGGCAAGGATTTTTACCTTGAAGGTATACTGATGATCATCAAATGTCCAAAAGCATATGCCTATCAAAGAGTATGAGAAAAAAGGAATAGTATATTGCAATGCCTCCACGGGCTTTCTGTGTGAAACAGGGTAGTGTAATGGTTTAGACACACTGCAAGATAGTTCAAAGATGGACAAAAGGAGCCAAAATGCAGACAGAGCAAGCCAAGAGGCATGGTAAGTTGTTGTCTACTGCTGACAGATTGTGAAGCAAGGTTTTAATTAACTCTACCAAATATCCAGGCAAAAATTCATTTTTAAAGACAGTAATCTTAGAGCTTCCAAAAATAAACAAGTATCTACCAAATGCATTCCACATTTGTTCCTTCTGAACATTACTTTACAGATCACATTAGTCAATCAGTAGTCAATCACAGTAGTCAAACATAAAAGTACTTGCTGCAACATTCTATAAAACAGAATCCTTTCTGGAAAAATCTTCATGCGATACACAGCTCCAAGGTAGTATACATTAGTTTCAGAGTACAGCTCTGTCCCCAAGAACAGTGACAAGCCTATTGCCTGTCACCCAGCCACACATCTGCAGAACAAATTAGAACTTTTATACCATGCACTTAGGTGGCTATGTCATCTTTCACTAATGTACAGTCAGAAATAAATCAAACAAAACCACGGTGCTATACTATACTATAAATACCTTGTTTCATCTCATCAGAGAGAGAAGCGGAAAGGATCTTGCTCTGAAATAGCAAAGTTGGTGTTCTTCACAGCACATCACAGACACAGTCAGAAAAGTTCTTAAAAGAAAGTTACATTGTAGGCCAGGTACTGACTTCTAGCCCTTTAATATATTCAGCTTCTTAAGTGAAGTGTATTAGGAATGTCAGCATCTCACAAAATTAAGTTTTTGAAAAAAATCATAATGCATTTCTAAATATAAACTGACTTTTTCCCCTCCCTTTATGTATTTTAGCTAGAAAGGATGAATCAGTTTTCACTGGGATTTTGTAATCACCAGCGCCAAACTCCTTCCTTATTTACACACACCTGAATAGTATTCAAAAGGTTATAAACCACTTCACAGGTTGTAACATTCTTTACTGAAAAGGACAGTATTCAATTTCAGTGTTGCAGCATGTTGACAATTTACCTTCACCGAACAGGAGCTGATCTAAGCCCACATTTTGGTAAAGCAGACAAGGCCTCCACAAGGAGAACAGGGCTGTTTTAAAACAAGACAGGTAGCAATTTACAGATCTATCAGTGGATCTAATTACTAGATCCTGTTAATTATTAGATGAACCTGTACTATAGGTGACAGATACAGCTGCAAGAGACTCAGATGCCACAATATCCCTTCACTCTTATTCACAAACTGATAGACAGTATATGGGGAAGTACAGATGTTAAAGTTAAATCAGAACAGAGTGGAGAAAAGGAGCTATCATCAGCCATTCTTGTTCCAGCATCATTAAGAGGTCCTCTTGCTATTTGTTTTCATTCTAAGTTTTTGATACAGCTGAATTTTCCAGTGTTATCCTTCTTTGCAAATTATATTTCTTCTGTATAAAAATGCAATAGTATTTATAATAATAACATTGTTGTATATACATCTTGACAGCAAGTCAATATAGACCATAACATGAAACTCCAAAGCTGGTGCACACAGAGCACTGATTTAGCCAAAAGCCAGGAATTTACTCCATTAAGAGAGGCTACCTGTTTTAATGGAAGTTCTGGTTAGTATTTTAAGTGAACCTGTGCATATGACAGCCTGTTACATGATTCTCTGATTATCTCATTAATACAACTTAATAGTTATATTTTGGTTTATAAACTGCCTCCAATAATTGCTGCATTCAATTGAAGCCAGAATGGAACTCCTGAATATACCCTATTATATAAAAAAGCAGCCTTGTTGGATGACACGTTAGTAATTCTTTTCAGACAATGAATATATTCAGAGTAACATTAAGACACCAGTGAGATCACACAAGGTTTCGGTAATTATTTTTATGTTGATTTTATAGCTTTTCTGCCTTCAGTAGGAAATTCCTGCACAGTAAAAGGAATGAAGAATTCCAGGAGAGAGGTGACCTCCTTCAGTTCCAGACTGTACTCCTCTGCTATTTTCTCTGCAGTCCATATCTGAGGACGAAGTTTGTGATTATTGAGAAGCGTCAGAGCTTCCACAATGGAAATTTTGCCTTTGGGAACTTTCTTAACATCTAGAGCCTGCAAATGACCTAGTTTTGTAAGTCTCTTTTCCTCCTGTTTGCATGGAAGATGTTCACCACCTCGATCTTTTACCTAGTTGTGGGAAGGAAAATAAAAAGAGCTTAACAGCAGTTGTGTTTACTATACATACTGTAACAGCCAAGTTGTTCTCCTAAATACATCTTTTCCCCATTATCACAGAATTAAAGAAAGGATGCTTTGTCTGCTGCACTTCTTGATACCACTAAAATAATTGTCAGTTATTGCACAGTCATTCTACATACGGGGCCAAATCTCTACCCAGATTTGGGGTAGAAAAGAAAAAAGCCAAACATCCATTAAACACTAGGTATTGTACATACTAGACAGCCCTACATATGTCACACTGCGGATTTTGGAAGTCAAACATAAATACAGGTAATATAATACTTGTTACTTATTCATGGGGAGGGCATCATACCCCAAACTGATATTTTTCTTCTGGTACCATTATAGCCCCTTTCGTATTTCCTCTCTCCCCTTCCCTTTCTTTCATATTTACATTCTAGTTTTGCAACTAAAAAACATCCCTTCTTTTGCTCTGCTTTGTCCAACAAAGCTGGTGCTCTAAAAGAAACTATTTTGCAGCTTCATATGCAGTTTGATTCCCATGATAACTGCAGTGCGTCCAAAGTCTCTTGTCCCAAGTCCTTTCACATTTCCTTTTCCAAGTAATTTTCAAACCAGCTCTACATTCCCCATATTGCTTTTTACTAAGACTTTACCAGTGAATTACACTGCAGAAAAGATACTGTGAAAACTTTAACCTGAAGGAACACTACTTTAAAGTTATCATAGCCTATAGCCACTAATTAGCCCACAGACATTCTGTATTAACCCATAAACAAAGAAGATTCTAGAGTATCCATGCTGTTTCTAACTTACAAAAAACATCTGATAGTATGTTACTTCTTTTTCTTCCCTAAGGCATCCTAAAATTATGCCAAGACGACAAACTACTCTTAATATCTTAATAAAATGAGTTAACTCTGGATATCTGCTACTTCAAGACTGTGGGTATATTTTTCTACTTAATACAGACAAGATATGCAGAACATACAAATATGTGTATATAAACATACACAAGGCATTCACAGTAGTATCAGGAAATGAAGGAATAAGTTGTTGGATGAGGTTTTGCCAATAAACCTCAGTGGTAACACATTTATCTTATTTATCCTGACAATTTAAGCAGACACATTACAAAAGCAGATCTTGCAAACATATCAGCAACCTCAGATTAGGCTCTCAAACTTGGTCAAACGCTATGAGATCTCTTCTCCTTTTGACTTTTCCTCAAATCTGTCTTAACAACCTGACAAATGGAAGAGTTTAAAAATTCTGAAATTAAGCCAAAGATATTGAAATTTTTATCACTTCAAGGTTAGACTGAGAGTCTTAATCTCTTTTATGAAAATAATGGATGTAGATTACTTGGATACTTAAGAGAGAAACTGCAGAAATCCATTTGCGTTTTAAGATGTTTTTAGTCTGGAATGGAAAGCACTATAGAAGTGGTAAATCAGAGAGACTTGGAAATTTTTATTGCTAAATGATCATATAACTTTTATTACCACATGAGGAAGCTGGAATAAAATGGTTCAGTAATGGAACAGGAAAAAGGACAAGACATAGTACAACAAAGTGGAAGAGAGGAGACTGAACCCCAGCCTACATATTACTGGAAGGGGTATGCCTTGCCTTCCAAGTCAAAGACTGCAGCCATTACTGATGAGGAAACTGATCAAAAAGAAATCCCCAAAGTTATACAGAAAATTTTAACTAAAGCACGACCTCAGCCACATAAGGAAAAGGCTCTGTGTAGTATGACATGAACATTTTAATGGAGTTTTTTAAACTACTGATGCTAATGTCTTTTCTTCTACCACATTCATGCTTTTATGTTAGTCCCAGTCTCCTTCCCACTAACAAGTCAATGAGAGATCTCTGGCAAATTCTTGTGCATTTTTCCAAAAGACTTGTCAATTATCCTTCTGCCTTTGAGGAAGCAGCAGTGCTACCTTAGGTGTGTGTGTGGGGAGTCACTATGACATTAAAAAGAAAGACTATGTGTAAGCATTTAAAATGTTATATTACCAGAATCTGTCACATGTTCAAGACCACCCAGGACTGTCAAACACAGTCAGTGCTGCTGATAGGTGGAAGAGCAATGAATACATCAGTTTTATCTATAAAAAAGCACTGTTTTTCAGACAGTGATAAGAGTATTTTTATCTTGAAAAACCTGCCCACTAGGTAGAATTTGTATTCAGTTTGAAAACCACAAAGCTAATGTTTGTATGCCTCCTTCAACGAGACACACTCACCTGCACAGGTGGATCTCTAGACTCAACATAAACATCTTTTAACAAAGTGAGGAGCCTTTCATCTTTTCTGTAAATTTCTTCTTGTATTTCTGGATGATCTAAAGGCAGAGGGGAGAAGGGGGGGGGGGGGAAGAGAAAGATCTGAGTCACAGCATTGTTTCATTTTTGATACTTCTATCAGCTTAATCACTTTCCCAGAACCATCATACTACCCTCCACCTACACAGTGTTTCCCAGGAAGATTTCAGCTCTGCATTAGTTCTAACACGAACAGCAGTTTTTCACTGGGAAACGAGGCCGCTGCCAACCCCACTAACGCTAAACACCACGACAAACCCCGCGATAAAACGCGACGTAACCCGTACGACTGCGTCCGTTCACTCCAGATACGGGCACTATCTTCCTGCAGCCTGCGAGGCAGACATGCGATTAGCCACGCTCGCGAAAGGAGAAGAGCCGAGCCGAGCCGAGCCGAGCCCGGCCCAGGGGAGCGGAGCGACAGGCAACACCGGCCGTTTGCCGCCGCTCAACCGTCCCTCGCGCGCCGCCCCCAGCAACCGCCCCTAGCAACCGCCCCGCCCAGCCGCCGCGGCAGCCGCGGCTCCCGGCGTGCCCCGCGCGCGGCCGCCGCGCTTTCAATGTCACCCGCCAGCGCCGAGCGCCCCTGCGCCTCGCCAGCGCCGTCCCCCGCTCTCCCCTCGGGGCCCCCGCGCGGCTCCGCTCCGCCCCGCCCCGCCGGACCGGCGCTCGCTGCCGTCCCGCTCCTCCGCGCAGCCCGCCGCGGGCAGCCTCGCCTGCCGGCGGGGACTCACCAGCCAGCGCGTCCAGCCGCGCGGTGGGGTGGCGTGGCGCGGCCGTGGGCTTCTCCTTGCTGATCTCGCGGCGGGCGCGGTTCTCCACGTTGAAGGTGCGGAACACGCGAGTCACCCGCGCCCCCATCACCGGCGCCCGCGCCGTGCCGCCTGCGCAGCCCGGCCGCAGCGGCCGGGGGCGGGGTGAAGCGGTGTGGGCCGGCCGCGCATGCGCACGGGCAAGAGCTCCGCGCCGCCGGGGGGCAGGTGCGCGCCGCACGCTGTTCGCCGGCCGCGCATGCGCACAGGCAGGGGCTCCGCGCCGCAAAGGGAAAACGTGTCCTGCGGGCGTGTTTGGTCCGTTCGGGATAACATTTTCCCGTTTTAAGCATCCACGAACATGACTGGTGTAGTGTAATTCAGTGGGCTTTATTATGTAACTAATATTACGGCTGTACATACGGGGTTGGACTGCCTTTTATTTTATTTTTTTTTAATAAATCGATTCCCAAAAGTTAAAGCGAACATTCAGCACAAGGAGAAGCAATGCCGTGTGATTTCTTTTGGGGTAAAGTCGAGGAAATCCTCAAGGTGGCGGGCTAGTCTACGGTTTTCATACTCGGCGTTTTAATCGTTGATGCAGCTTTGTCAGCGTTTTGAGGCAAAACATAGAAATTGCTGTTTTATAGATCATTTTTTTGGATGTGTTACTTCGTAATTCTACTCACTTCGATTTATGAGCAGGGTTATTACCTGTGCGCATCACAGACCTCGAGAGAGTTGTGAGGAGAATGTAGTGTAAGCCAGGCGGTGGAAATCTGCGTCGGGCCAATACGTGTCAGCTGCACCAGCAAGCTGCAGTTCATGATCGAAAGGCTCATAAACACACCGAGTGGCCCTGATAGCAAGAATAAGAGGGCTATTCAATGTATAAAACGTTATCTTCCTTTTCATATTTTAGCCTCCAAATATACAGTGTCATCATGTGACACCGCATACACTGCTTGAATGATGAATCCTCCTGCAAGAAGGATATCTCAACTTTCTTTTCCAACAGGTTATCAGCTAGTATGGCAGCTTAAAATAACTTATCATGCTTTTTTCTCTTTGCAGTTTTTTACTGGAATAATGATAACATGGAAGGATGTTGTTTAAGGATGTCATTTGTCTTATTATTACTCCGTCATTAATGTGTACAACATTTCCTTATAGGCATAATATTGCTTTATTCAGTGACAGAAAACTAATTTTCTAGGTAGATGTAATCTAGAACGAATACGTTATGTGGCCATTCGGAGAACAGTTGCTTTGTATCGGTCAGAGTTTGTGGGCCATGCTCTGTTACTCGGCTGCGGTCGTGATTAGGGTGTAACTTTTCCCTTTCAGCTGTCTGTGATCTGCAGCCCAGTTTTGATGCAGCCCAGATGAATAACCTTGGCCCTGAGTTCTGAGAAAATTGCTAAACTGTGGAAAAAGAGCTGTGAGAAAGTACTTGAGCCATATAAGGTAAGTAAAACTGCAGATAAAAAGAGAGATGGAGTCAGCAGCTTGAAGATTCAAGGGGAAGAATGTAAGTATGAAAAGATACAAAATTCCATGTGAAAGAAGGAGTCGAAAACGGCTGATGAGTGCTCCAAGATGCAACGGAGGCTGACTCGTCTCCATCCGACTGACAGCTGTCTGGTCAACGCAGGCTGACAGGGTAGCTTACCAAAGGGGGTACACATACTACTGGCTTGTTAATCCTAGCTCTAGTGTGATTTGGCCAGTACATATTTCATGTTGTTTATGTCCTGTTTGCAGACTCTCTTCATGCATAGTAACAGTTGCCTGAATCAAGCAACTAAAAGAGTGAGTGTTACACAGGATAGTGAAGAGATCCAATGTCTCCCTATGCTCTTTTCTAAGAGGAAAATGCCTATTTTCTGTCCTTGCATTCATCTAGTTTTGTTATTGCTGTGTGCAGGCAAAACTTGGATATCTATTAGTATTAGTAGCAACTTTATTATTAACAACAACAATGATGATGTGGTAACTATTAAGACTACACTGTGCTTGAATACTGCATAATGAATGACAGTTTTTGCTTAAAGGGAATTGAAAAGACAAAGCAGGTTGATGAGAAAAACGAGTAGATGCACAAAGACAACGAGAACAAGGCAGCATCAGCATGATCTGTGCTTCGTCTCTGCCTTCTTAGAGAGCCCTGAAGGGGCAATTTTTTCACTTCAACACTTGGAAGACTCTTGATGTCTGTAGAAGGATAAAAACATCTCTTTAAATTCTGTTCTCTGTTCATAAACTCACTCTGTAACCAACCTGATCCTACTTTAGGCATTGTTTATGTACTAATAATAGGAATGTGGAAGCTGCTGTAAGATTTTACATCTCAAATCAGGCTGGTGGCATGTCTAATTAAATCTCAGTAGTCAATTAGTGACTGACTTTACACATTTCTGGAGCAAGAGGTTTAATATTTTTGTAATGGTTAGCCTATCCAGTGTTGTTATGGTAAATGTAATGGTAAATTTCACAGAGATGCCTTTTCTTAGTGGTCATAAATCTTTGAAGGGTACTTTAGTATTTCTCTGAGACATGTTCTTACTCTTCTGTCTATGGATGCAAGCCATTGCTACAAATATAGAAATAAAGATGCTCCCCTTGAAAAGCTAAGAATTGCTGGCTGCTAGGATCAAACTCAGCATAGTAATTCTATCTCTGTAAAGCCTAAATGTGACTAACACTGCTGTAATATTTACTGACAGCAAAATAAATTCACCAGAAGGCAGTTAAAAATAGAGTGATGTCATTCTCTGCCTGTCTCTCCCTATCACTGAGGATTGCACAAAGCTGTCCTTTTTATGTATAAGGAAGGATGAGAAGTACAAGATTTATATTCTGAAGTTACAGTCTTTCATCTTTCATTTAGACTGTAGCAGGCAGAAGAATTGGAATTTAAAAAAACTGTTTGATCATTTGGCATTTTCTTAGTGAAACTGTATTGATATTAAGTAGCAGTAACCAAGAGCCTGGGATCCTTTGTCACATATTTGCAAGTTTTTTGTTGGTTTTTTTTTTTTTTTTTTTTTTTTTTTTTTTTAATACTGAAGGTATAGTTCCTCAAAGCGTAAAAACTGTGTGTATTCAGCTTCTACTCCATTATAAATGCATTTTTTCTTAAACTAAGAATCTGAATTTTTCCAGAGAATTTAAAAATAACAAAACACACGAACAACACAGAATATCCAGTTCATTTATACCAGCAGCCTGTTGTCAGCAGTGGAAAGTATCAAATATTTCAGAAAAAAAATACTGGAACTGGCACCATATATGTGCTCCATAGACTGCCATACTGAATCTCCTCCTAATGCTCTCCCACCTCTGAGGAAGAATTTTATAAAAGTTTTGTGCACCTGAAGAATACGAATACATCTGGAAACATTCTTTAAGCCTTTCTTTCAGTTTTTCATGCCAGTTCTGATTTTATGTTGAGGGGTTTGTGTTTCATTCCTGACTAATTCCATAGCTGAATGTAAAATGGGTCCAAAATTAATTTTGGTAGTTAACTAGCATCAAAAAAGGCTGACTGGTCTATTGCAAGTTCTCTTTATGGAAGGGAGCAGTGGAACATCTGGCTTTTAACTTGATTTAGTATGAGATGCTGCCAAAGTTTCCTGCTTTCTTTACTGCTCAGAAAAGCAGGAATCAGTGTATTAGTCCAGATAAGCAGGTAGTCTCAGTGAAATAAGAATCTTTTTTAGTAATGGATGCTGAATTTGACAATTTTCGAGACAAGATCGGTGAGGTTTACTACATGACTTATTGTCTAGAAAAGTTCCAGAGGTTAAGGCAGAGGAAAATTTGAATCACTTAAAACTGTTGTGGCACAGTTTAATATATGATTTTCTCCGTGCTGTCTACCACTGACACTGTTTTTCTCTTTTCATATTTATTATCCCAATTGTTCATAAATGATGGTAATCTATGGGGATACTGTCCAGTAAATTCATGTACAATTAGGAGTAAGGGAATTCAGCTCTATTTCCTGCTTGCTGGTTTTCTGTTAAATACAATGAGAGCATTGACCCATTTGTTCCCTATCCCATCAGCAGTAAGGAGAGCCAGAGAACATAGGATTACCAAGAATTAATTATGTGCCAAGCAGCACTGACTGCCCCATGACTTTGTGAAGATGCACCCAAGAAAGATGAGCGTTGAGAACACTGTTGCCTTGAAGTGAATTCTGGTTGTGCGGTTGTTTGTGTTACTGAACTTGAGTAATACCTGATCCATCTTCTACTGGCTCCAGAAGTATCTACAATATACAGAAGTCTTTTGCCTGATTCCAGGCTGTGACCGGAGCTGTATCTTTTTAAGGCTAGGTGGCTGCAGTGCTTTATTTAAAAGCACGAGTTTCTGTTGGCCCTTCACTAGGATGAAGTTTATGAAGAGCGTTGCAAGCGCACATTTACAGGCCCGCATCAGTAGTATCCGCACACATTACTAGTTCCTTCTAACACTGATTTCAGGATGTTGCATTGACATTCTTCTGATTGACTGTGGCCTGGTATTACTGACATCATCTTTCGTAATTTTTCTAGCTGATTGTTATAATCTCAATTAGCAGGTTACTTTGACTTGGAAATATCTGATAATGAGATGGCCTGGTACTGGAATTAATTACTTAGAACAATTAGTGGTGTGTGTTTTGCTATGCTTTTCAGTGAGAGAGAACGTGGTCTTCATTCTTATTCACAGAGTTCAGTTCCACATACTCTGTTTTCAGTGGCAGTATCGCTTTAGAGTCCTGCTGCCCTCGTTCTTTCCTTTAGCCCTTGCATCATGTCATCACTCATGCTAGAGCAAGGGTGCAAGAACTCATCAGGGTGAACAACATCAGATAGTTGATCTGATTTAATAAAGACAATAGTCCTGTAATTTTTTAAGGTGTATCAGTGACAGTTTGACTGCTTCTGCAAAAAAACTGTGAGCAAAATATGAGGAGTGAGAGAGGAGAAAAGGTATACAAATACCTTAAACTGCTATTGCTGCCAAGCTCTTTTTTGCTTGTTTTTGTGAGATGGAAAGGATGTACTTTGCACCTAGATCATTTCATTTCAGCAATCACACAAAGAATTGTACTGGCCCAAATGAGGAGGAGGTGACCAGAAGTCAAAAAAACCCAGTGTAGGATGGGAGATGGGCTGGCTTTGCTGACACACTAGAATTCCCAAGAAAAACACCATCTCTTTGGGCCTGTCAAAAATGGAAGTGAATCCACTTGAAAGGTAAGAATTGTGTTAGCTGTAGGAGAGGTTTTGTATTATGATGACAAATTGTTGCAGAAAACATTGTACACATACAAACTGCGTATTTGTAAGTACAAATACCACAACCATCTTGCTGGATTAAATACATGTAAATTGATGTATCTTTACACCTGCAAGTTCTGTTTGTTGGGGTTCTTGCTATTCCGCTTGTTGAGCAAGCCCAGATAATTCCCCATTCTCCAGTAAGATTTTCTATACCAATGGAAGATTTCCCATGAGGAATTTTCCTCAAGAAAACAGCAATTTCTTTTAGATGCTTTGATATCTTAAAAATGCCTAGTTTTTGCTCGGCGCATCCCTTCCACGTGGTGGGCTGGTTTGGCTTTATAGTATATCAAATAATACTATCTTCTCTTTATGTTATGTGGCTGTTGTAAGTTAGTACCCATGAAACAAGTTCAATAAATACTGATTCTGATTTTAGGAAGTGTTTTGATCAAGTTTAAAGGATCAGTTTACTTTTACAAATATATTAAAATACAAACGTGCAAAGACCAAAGTATTTCTTTGTAAACAGCAGCTTTAGTACATCTTCGACGGAGTTTGCCATGCACTGTACTATCATCTGGGAAGGTGACTAAAGTGACTAGTGATGGGACTGAGGTAAATTAGGTGACTGAATGACTAATAAGCTGAAGAGACTGAGATGATTGAAGTGCCTACACATCCAATATAACTGAGACCTCTTTCAAGTGTAACAAAAAAAAAAAAAAAAAAAAAAGAGAGAGAGAGAAGCACATAGAAATTCTTTCTGCACTCTGGTCAGTCAGTCAGCTGGGCTGCTGGTCAGTCAGATACATAAATAGGCTATTTACACAGTGATTTGACAACTGAACTATATATCAATGAATTAAATTAGACATTTTGAATATGCCAGTAACAAAAATGTCTGAGCTGCGATAATGTCAGTGATTAAGAATGTGTGGTCCTGCAAGGATTTAGTGAGTAACTGTTTAGGAGAGCCTTGATCTACAAAAGCATTGAGATTACTCATTTTCCAGAACACTAGTCCTTTTTGAAGGACATTGTTGAACAAGGAGAAAAGGTGGAGGGGAACGAAGAATGAAGATTTGACTTAACCCACAAAGAAGAGCTGTGAGCAACAGCAAGAGGCAGTTCCTTCTTTCTTGTGAAAAATACAGTTTTTTCTCCAGAACTACTTCTAGCTCCTGAGGAAAGGAAGAAGCTCTGCTTACTTCCTTTGGGGATTTCCATTCTGCTTATCCACTGAAGAGACTGGAAGAGGAGAAAACAGCCCAGGCAGAAGGAGGTCTCTTCTTGCCAGGCTGAAAATCAGGAGGTAGTTGCAGCACTGAGCCTCAGAAAAGGACTGTATAGAGCATGCACTTTGCAGATTTTCTAATAGTTTAATGATATAAAGAGAAAATATTTGCTTTTTAGGATTTGTTCAAATCCCTTTTCTACTTGTCTGAATGTTTCTTTTACAGATAATTGTGTTAACTTAACAAAGAAACATTAAACAGCATCATGCCCTAAAAGCAGATCCTTGGCAGGATCTTTTCCAAAGGTATATCCTTTAGAGAAAGCAAGATTTTTTGAGAAAGAAGTACTTCAGTGACTGCTATAGAACTGTTACCCTGAGTCAGTGTGTATTTTTAAGTGTATGACATTACTCTATTCGAAACGCTGAAATGAAACCTAAATGCCCATCTGTATACATCTAATTCCTTTCTTTCATCAAGACTGAACATACTTTTCCAACACTCTAGAAAAAGGTACATGTATCCCTGATATGATTCAGTTTGTGCTGAAAATTGCCCAATTTGCAGTACCTGCTGTATGCTGTATAACTCTTTATTGACCAAGAGAAGAGGTTCAGACTTCCAGTCTTTATAGTTGTTGTTGTTTTGCCCCCAGCAGAGAAATATTTTTACAAGCAGTTGTGCTTTTCTATCCACTACTGTGTTCGTTATTTGATATTCTGAAATTTTATTTATGTTCCACTTGACAAATAAAAACAGGCATTCTCACAGTTGAAAAACTTGAAATTCAAGATTTTTGGATTTCTGCACCAAGTGCTAGGAAAGCTGTATTCTTAGTCTGGTTTGTATGAAGTGTATTGATAAAGCTTCCTAAATTTGCTATCTTTATTATTATTATTATTATTATTATTATTTACAAAAAAGAAAAAAAAATCGGTGATCCTGAGATCTTACATGAGCAAAATGTGCTATTAAGGGCAAAAACGGGGAAAGACAAGTAACTGCTACATTTTTCTAAATCTATGTTTATTACAAAAATCTGGACAAACTTTGGACCAAAGCAGTCTCTTGACATAACCTAGGTTTTCAACTCAGGGCTGGGCTGGCCAAACTCTGCTTTCAGCCCACCAATTTCTGTCTCCAGGTGCTACAAAGGTTGCTTAAGAGAGGGAACATGTATGCCAACTTTTGACACCAGTTCAGCAGCCTGCTGATTTTACCCTAAGAAGGATTGTTCTTCCTTACACCTTAAAATGTCTCTAAGGAAGCTTTTTTAAAGTGACAAGAGTCCCATTTCAGTGCGTCTGGGAACTTTATTTAGGTTTATCATTTTATTTTGAAACTTCTCATTTGAAATCATATCATGCTGAAAACTTTTTTCCAGTCTGAATGCTAGTCTAAAAACAGAGAGGAAAGAATCCAATACGTTCTTCTTAAACAACCTCAACTGAAGGTAATAACCACTTTCTACCTGCTTATTGAAGCATGCTATTTCTTATCTTAGTCCAACACTGCTATCTGCAATGCTAAAAGCATCATACAAACATGGAAACCTTCCACTTACTACAGAGATTTCTCAAACAAAACTTAACAGACAATTCTGAATATGATATGTAATCAGACTTCAATAAGTACTGATTTTCTCTCAAAATTAGGAAATAGTGGTGGTGAATAAGAAATTAGCTCAATGTAACTGTGAGCAAGTGTCCGCATCATAGCCCTACTTCATCTTTCTGAGGAAGTTTGGTTCTTATATAACAAACAAGAGACACGTGAGTTTTGTGATACAAGGCTGCATGTGCTATAATCTTTTTCTTCAAAATCTTTTTTTTTTTTTTGTGGAATCTAAATAGCTTGCTGATGAGTGACTTGAAATTAGACCACAGCTGAGAGTTCATGGGGATCCTATTATTCCTCTCATGCTTTTTACACTATGACATGCTTGTTTACAGCATTTATGCTTTATTTATTCTGTATCAACTAATACCTTTTTCTGCCTAAGTTTGTGTTATACATATAAAGATCAGCTGTGAAAATAATAAGAAAGCCAAGGATATGCAACTCTCTTAAACTACAAACACAGCTTTAAAAAAAGTCAACACAAGCCAATGCGATGCTCTGTGGAAACAAATCCCTCTGTTTTTGCTTTTTTGCTAAAAATTAACTCTTTGACATCACTCTGTGGCTTAATTATTTTCTGTGAACATTACTTAAATGTTCTTTTTGCAGAAAGCCAACAACTACTCTAGTATCTGGAGTATCATGAAAGCTCAGTAACAACATGGTCTGCACAGAGAAGACTATTCTCAGTTCTGTCACTGGCCTTCTGTCAGACCATGTAAATCACAGCTAACAGATTGGTAAATTCATTTTTTCCCCCAAGAACATGATGATCTATGCCTAAAAAGATGCAGTAATGTTATCAAAAATATCTGTAAATAAGTTTTATTATTAACATTTAATGTTATCAATAATATCTGTAAATAACTTTTATTATTATTTTTGGCTTTTAATTGAAATTGTATCATCGTAAGTTGGAACACTGACCAATGAATGTGATTTTTTAAATCAGATTTGTCTAGATTTCAGGAAAACCTTGGTAGAAATTTATAAACATTTCAGATTTTGTTAGTATGAATGTTACTATCTAGTGAAGTACATGAAATCCTGTTATATTCTTAGGAGCTAAGAGAGTCTTTGATTTTTTTTCAAAGGAGAGCTTTTCTGTTTTTGTAGGTACAGGCTATAAAAACAGAGGACTAAAAATACTATATTATGCAATATGCTGTACTGCAAAGAATGGCCATGGGAGCAGGGCTGTGATTTACCTAAGGCTGACTGTGCAGTAGCCATGATTTTGCTGCATTGTCACAGCAGTAACAACACTATGGCACAGAAAACAGCTGATATACTGAACCTATTCACCATCTGTCTCTTGGAATAATAAATAAGTTTCTTTTATAAAATATAACAGATAAATATATGTGTGAGATGTTTCTTGCTATTCTGACAGCAATATAATAGCATTATAATAGTATAATTCTATTATTTTTCCTTCCCAAAAGGATCTTCTTATTTTCTCAACATGCTTTTAATTTGTAATCATGCATATGTGTTTATGGCTATGTGATATGTTTTGTGTACAGAACTTTCCAACTTAGTCCTATTAACTATGGGTTGGTGTATTCTGGGATTGCATTTCCAAGCTTCTGTAAGTAGTTGTAGAACCATATTTATTTATTTATTTATTTATTTCATTTACACTTTAATTGCAGCATCTGCAAATTCTGTATTTGGAAGCACAGTTTTTAAGAAAATCAAAGTCCGTTTTATCTACCTATTTGAAGGCAATTATTTTGCAAAATGGTAAAGCTAAGCTAAAATTAGTGAACACTTCTAAAACTATTTACATAAGATTACCTGTTACTTACATATGCATATATCTGGCATCAAACTGTTTTCTACACAGTTGTTCAGTTTGCCTTCTTCAATGCTTGTGCATCTTTAACTACAAGTGGTTGAGGATGTCATAAATAATCATATTTAGTGATTCTTTTGAGCAAAAAAGTCAGCCAGAAGGAGAGCATCACAGGTTAGAATCTGCCACTGTTACCGGGTGCTCAGGAAGTTTGCTCTTCACTCGCTCCGTTGTGCTGGGTTTGGGAGTTAAGGAGTGGAGGAGTACTGAGCAGCAGATAGGCCTTCTGTCAATGCATAGATCATACGTGGGGAATGGTGTAAAAGTCGTTGCTGCTTCAAGGTGTAGACTGACCGACTCCACCTGTGCCATGAAGTAACTCAGCAGAAGTTAGTTCTAGCCAAATCTTAAGAAACTGGAGAAGTTATAGCACAGTTCAGTAGGTCAGAATATAACACTGGCTTGATCAGTGTTACGCTGGGTAATAAGCAGTGTTTGAGCCCATGTCCTATACCTCTTTTTTCAAGATCTCCAACAGCTAAAATCTATCTGGTACTTGGAAAGGATGTTTCGCAAAGTTTCAGGGAATACTCTACTGCAATTGCACACCTTCCTGTACTGCTTCTCTAAGCCATTTCTACCGGTTTCTAGTTTCTTTCTAAGAAGCAGATGAATCTATATTAATGGTAGAAGAGATTCTTCTTAAGGAATGCTACAGGACTGCAGAGGAAAGGAAATGTGACCATACAGTTATAATCTTTAAAAGCCTTGAAGTAAAGCAGAAGGATTAACATATTTATTACCAGAAGGCAAGTTTCAGAGCATGATTTGAGAAATACGTTATATTAATTTCACCTTTAGTCCAAAAAACAATGACAAACCATCATCTAATTTTTCTAAGATACACAGCATCCAATAAGATCCAATATTCAAGCCTAGCTGATTCAAGCACAAATTTTTTTAGCTTTATGACTATATTCATTTTTATCGATATTTTAAATAATGACTGTTTAGGGGCTGACCATAAACTTCTAAAAGCCAATATTAAAAACTCCTGTTGACTTCAATAGCAGTTACACAGGATAGGATAAATAAGAATGAAATATAATTGCAGAAAGAATCTAAGGCTGTAGTCAAAAATCTACATTTGAAATGGAACAAATATTCTCAAGCTTGAGGTATGGTCCAATGAGGGTCAGAAAGAAAATCCCTAGAAGAAAGACTCTCATAAGTATCTACTGCTATCTACTATAGGGGGTTTTTTTTGTTTGTTTCTTTTACATCTTAGTCTGAAACATCTTGTGCAAGCCATTATTAGAAGCACTGTTCAAGACTACCCAGGCTGCTAGTCTGAATCATATCGCTGATTCATGGAAGAATGAATTGCTTCATTTGCCATACTTGCTTCACTTGCCATAAAAGGTGATGCTGTATTTGACTAGGGAATAAAACAAAATTGCTTGCTGCAACATATTGCAGAAAAAATGCCTATTCTAATAGCAGTAAGGCCCGCTGCAAAGGTCTACATCTAATGCAAAGTAACCATTCATGTATGTAAAGAATGTCTGAGGTATCAGTCACCAGAGCAGGATATAATTAAGACAAATAATGCTATATTATTTTTAGTTAATTTTATATTACTCCTTATATTGTACATCATGTATAGCAATGCAGAAAATTATTTACTTTCTAATAAAATAACAGCTATTTCTGTAGACTTCTGTTATCACTTCTGGGCCTTCTCATTTTCATTCATAGGCATTACTATTTCCATCGGTATTTACATATGTATATTGTTGGTAGAAAATACATTAGAGAAACAAGAAAATACTTCAATGACACTAACACGACTACCAGTATTACAGTTCAACTGGAATTCATTGCTAAAATTCAAGCTTTGTCTGTCTCTTTCCACAGCATCAAAAATCAGGGAGAAGCATGTGGGATACAGCTGAGTTCTGAACTAATATACTAATTATGTATAAAAATACAGTGTCCAAATATGCAATCAGGTTGCTCTAGAGGATACTAAAATAGGCCATTAAAGAGTTACTAAATTATTTAAAGAGGGACTACCTCTATGTAGTCAAAGTGCATCATTATTGATTGTATCATAAGAAGATGAAGCTTTAAACCTCCAGCTTTAACTTACTTTATGAAAGCAGACTTACTGAGACTCCTGAAGGCAGAGAGATCCTTCTTTTTGTAGATATTTTTAAGGTCAAGACTTGAAGCTACCAAATTTCCCTATATATAGTAGTATAATGCTGAACCAGTGCTCTTGAGCAAGAATTCTATAGAGATTAACATTCTTTCAGGCTAGAAGATTACTGCCAAAAATAGTGGAAATTTCTTAGTTGATCAAAGATTTGTCATCATGACCCATGTAGTTCAAATATGGGATCAAGGCATTTAATTATCCACAGAAGGCTATAACAAAGAGTGATAACAAATGATACATTTCATATAAGTAAGACTCCTAGAACCTGTTTTTGGTAAGCCACTGGCAAAAAAATCCCTCTGAGCACTTTTGTATGGGAGCAGGCCCCAGCATCTAACACCTGCCTTGAGATGAGATTCCCTGCCATACTGCTAAGTAACAGAGCCCAGGACTCGGCCTGTGGACTGCAGAGACTTTAAATAACTAACTGCATACAGTGAGTTACTCCAGAAGGACTGTCTTTTGGTGGGCTGCCTGGATGACAGCAGCCCTGCTTTTTCTTGCCAGAAATACTGCTGGGGTCTCTTCAGCAGTTTATGACATGAGCCAACTTCACCCTGAAATAAAATCTCTTCCATGATTCTGGAAAGGATCCCTATAGTGGCCATTTCCTCATCTTGCAGCGTAGGGAAATCCCACCTCACATAGCACCGATAACTTTAATTTTCAGAGTTCTGCAAGTTATCCCTGCACCCTTTGTTCAGAGAGACCATGAGAAATTGTTACTTGTTTTTACTCTCTTAGTCTGTGTAGCAAATATGGGTGATCTTATAATGGTTAATTGCCATGATGATATGGTGCTACCCTTTTAAAAGAGTTCTGCTCATTTGTGTCATGTTCCTCTCAAGCAATATACATACAGCCCCATTTTTCTGAACACGGTGGAAAGTAGGAAATAGTTCCCCTTCTCACGGTTTCAGGCCCCCACCAGACGGCATTCGCGGACACACACATGCACGCACACATCTGCACACGCACGCGTGCACAGTCACAGGCTGTTGTTGCTTTTATGGCCTCTTGCCATCTGTAGCCCCTGGTGTCACAAACCAAATGTTTCATATAATAACTTCACCAACTGTCTCCCTGCCTGCTGCTTTTTGCCTGTTTCTCTCAGAAGGAGAGCTACTCCCCAGACAAATCCCCACACTCCCGGCTTCCGATCAGATGGTTCAGTTCCTGCTCCAGCCTTGTCGTTCCGGTCAGTGATTTGAGCAATTATTTCCATTGTTTCCAGGAGGGGGAAATAAAAAAAAAAAGTACTTGACTGAAGCTGGAATAGAAGTAGGATATCACTCCTACTAACCTTAAATAGGATTTAGACTTCCTAACAGACCAGAGAGGTATCTCTTAGATGCATTCTACCTTTTATCATCTCTTGTGTTGTTACATTTATTAGAGAAGACAGTATGCACAAGGTGCCCAGTTCCCAGAGTGGAATTCACCACCCTGAAATCACATTCATGCATCTTTTTGTGTGCTTAACAGGAACAATTTTAGGTTGTGATCTAAAAGTGCACTGTCTCTAAAGGAGAGTCCCTCTTCTGCTACTAGCCACCTCTCAATCCCCTTGCAGTAGGGCTTATCTGGCTTCATGGTAAGGCAGCTAATCTCCCTGCCCCTGCAGAAAACACCTTTACACACACATATATATATGTAAGTATATATGTATGTATTTATATATGTATTTTATCAAAGTTTTCTGCCTGAAAACCTGAGTCAGCTTATAATGGCATTATCTAGCCTACCAAACCAAACAGGTCAAGGAGCATTCTTTGGTCCTCAGGCCAATTAGCACACAAAACTGCATCCGCACAGATAAACCTCTATTACTGCCTCTGTGGTTAGTGCTACATACTGTCCCACAGCTATACTGCAATCACATTCAGATGCTATAAGTAACTGTGTGAGCCTTAGTACAGTTTAGTCAGATTAACCTAAAAATTGAAGATTTAATAGCACAGCGATGCATTTGGCTACTACCCATGCCATTTACCAGTCATAAGGAAAACCAAGTGTTCCAGTAAAGTAGCTTTTTGCCTCTGGTATGCAATTATAGTAACATTTTTTTGGAACAGTCCTGCTAAATTATTATGGTTATTTTTCTGCAATCTTAAGCAAGGTATCTATGTCAGCAAAACATTTTAAGTTAGAAACAGGCCTCAGACTAGTCTGTATCCTAGTCAGGTCATATTTTCAATTCTTTTGTAGTAACGTAAAAGCCTAAACATTAACAAGCAGAATCATGAGAGTACAAGCTGTGTTTTCCACTTCAGGTTACTTTTAATAAAAATTATACAGCCTTTTTACTTGTAAGATACTTAGTTACTCTGCTACTGCGGTCCTTGCAATTACTGTATGTTCAATTTTACAAAACCCTAGAAGTAAGAAGGTACTTTTGTGCAGTTTTTACACGGTGACAAATATAGGCACAGCTGTGAAAGACCAAGAATTAACTATAAGAAAAGATTTAAAGGCCTAAATAAATGGTATGGTAAAAAGTAAGCAAGTCCAGAATGGTGACCCTGAAAGCCAGTATTCAACTGCTGCTTAATCCCATAGACATCTATTTCACTCTGTTATTTCTCAGATACCCCAGAGTTTAAGAGTTTAACATGTATATCATCAAGTCTAATCATGATCCAGAAAGTAACTGAGGAGTTTCAAGACTTTGGTGGTGAAATCAAGGATGTTATGTTTCCTATTTTGTCAATGAAGAGAAGTGGGTTGATGGATCTTCCTCTTATCATTGACTATATGAAGAGCCTACACGAAACATTGAACAATCGCTCATATTCTAGCCTAGGGGACAAAGACTGCCTTCCTCTGTAGTGTGCCCTATAAACTAGAAATGCAGGATTCTTTGCAAAATGCAGCTTTGTTCTTCATCATGCCGCTGTCACTCATCTTTAATGTACCAACCTAATGAGACTTGCACATCCTCTGATGAGTCTGAAACGAGCTTTGTTTAGCTCTTTCAGGTATGTTCCTAAAGGGCACATCCAGAGTCTATGAAGTGCTGAATGCTAGAGATTTAGTTAACACCTCTCCTTAAGAGGCAATCCTGAACTGGGGATCACAAGTAAAGGAAATGTATTAGCACCAGAAAAGGGAAGCCTTTCATATAAACTCTAGTAGTCATTGTTTTCTATTAGGAAAACTGGTTTTATACAACCTAGATGGGTAGTGGAAGGACTGCATCCCTGAAAGTTTGTCCACTTTTTGTGACTGCATTTGGCCAGTTGATAATAACTCCTCTTGTTTTCTTGTCTGAATGGATAGGGAGAGGCTTGTTTATCTTATGATTCTAGAATTAAGTGCTTCAAAACATTAGGTAATTCTTTTAAATCTTCACTGTCTCCATGCTACTTTCCACTGTAGGAAGAAACTGAATGTTAGAAGATGCTAAAGGCACAGTACTCTGAAAAGGCTCTGGCTCCTGAGGTACACTGGTTTTGGAAACAAAATGCTTGCAAAGTGCTGAGACCTAGACTTTTATTAGCCACAGTGATGGTGCCAAGGCTTGCAGAAAATTCAGTGAAGCATTATATATACTAGCTCATCTACCACACTGAGAAAAACACTCCAGGAGTTCCTGGTCTCTCTTCCTCTTCATGACCATCTACCCTAGCATCTATCTACCCCTGCTCTTCCTTTGCCAGTCACTCTGTGATCCTTTTCTTCTCATGGTGGAACTCCTACCGCAGAGTCTCCAGCTGCTCTTGCAGCAGCCACATGCTAAATGGAACAACTAGAGCTTCCGAGTACTAGCAGTATGATATGCTTGTTTAATGTTGGAAATACACCTCCTACTTTGCAGGAACAAAAGCTGTGGATTGTCACATTTAGCGTGCCAGACAGTTCGATTTCAACAGTTCAGAAGCTGAGAATGATTTTTTTAAAGCAGCATCCAATTGAGCCTGCTATATTTTTCTTTGAAAGTAGGGAGAAACTAGAAAAGGGAGGAGGCATAAAAGAACTTTTAACCTTCAGTAGTCACCAATTTACCCGTCAACAGTGCTACATGGGTTGCTAAGCGAACTGTTTTTATAGTTCCTTGACTTTCACATTCTTCTTCCTTTATGTAACTGTTAAGTGCTGCATCTAGAACTGTATTCAGAAAACCTTGCACAGCAGAGAAAGCTTTGCAAAGTTCAAAACAGGACCTTATCCACCCTGCTACCCATCTGGGGGCTTCCTTTCTTCCTATAAGGAATGTCATCTCATCTGACTAAACCCATTCTAAATGAAAGAATCAGGTCAAAGCAGTAATCCAGATAACTGATATTATAGTTAACACTGCTGTTTATATATCTGCTATGGAGAACAGTTTCCCCTTACTTATTTTACTTTTGGCCACAGAGCTGCTTTTCAGCAGGTACTATCATGCAATTGGTGTTTGTCCACTCTACCCAGTAAGCAGAACTGATGTGCCTATCTTACTGCACCTGTGTGCTTATGGGTTTTCTTCTAGCTCTAGTTACGAGTTTGGAGAACATGTACTGCAGATAGTAATTTTTCATACTTTTTTTTGATGCTGGACCTTTTCTATTTAATTGCTTTATACACTTGTGGTACAGTAGTATAATATTGGAAATGCTCAGCTAAGCAAACTGCTCAGAACTTAGTGTTCAATATTTTCATGATTTTGCTCAAGGAGGTGGTAGTAATGAAACATAACTAGGATTTCTCTGGCTAATTTGTGGAATGTTGAGATAACACATACTAGTACAACAGGTTTGCATTTGGTTTTACAAGTCAGGAGCATTCTAAGAGTAAAACAATGTGTTAAGGGTGGATAAGTTGTAAAGAGACTTTGAGAAGAAAAGGTTTACTGAATCACTGATTGCACAAGAATAGAGATTGCAGTAACTTGTGGTTATGTGGAAAATTGACCATAAATCACCACAAGATTCAGAATCTTGCAAATCCATAGCAAGTGCTGATAGCTGAGTGACATATGTCCTGAGACAGTGACTGTTTAGCATTTTAGATGCTATCAAAAAGGTCCAAGGAAAAAATACTTCCTAGCACCTCTGTATAAAACTCTTCTTTTTCTACCACCAGTAACCAGGCACTGCAGTGTTTGTAGAGCTTCCAGCAAAAGCACAGCGATGGAATTAAGAATTCACAGAATCACAGAATCGTTAAGGTTGGAAGGGACCTCTGGAGATCATCTAGTCCAACCACCCTGCTCCAGCAGGGTCACCTACAGCATGTTAGACAGGATTGCATCCAGGTGGGCCTTGAATATCTCCAGAGAAGGAGACTCCACAACCTCTCTGGGCAACCTGTGCCAGTGCTCCGTCACTCTCACAGGGAAGAAATTCCCCCTCACGCTCAGGTGGAACTTCCTGTGCTTCAATTTCTGCCCATTGCCTCTTGTCCTGTCACATGGGACAACTGAAAAGAGTTTGTCCCCGTCCCCTTGACTCCCTCCCTTTAGGTACTTGTACACATTGATAAGATCCCCCCTCAGTCTTCTGTTCCCCAGGCTGAACAGGCCCAGTTCTCACAGCCATTCCTCATAGGGCAGATGCTCCAGCCCTCTGATCATCCTCGTAGCCCCGTGCTGGACTCTATCCAGCAGCCCCATGTCCCTCTTGTCCTGGGGAGGCCAGAACTGGACACAGGACTCGAGATGAGGCCTCCCCTGGGCTGAGTAGAGGGGCAGGATCACCTTCCTCCACCTGCTGGCAACACTCTTCCTAATGCACCCCAGGAGACCATTGGCCTTCTTGGCCACGAGGGCACATTGCTGGCTCACGGTCAACTTGTCGTCCACCAGCACTCCCAGGTCCTTCTCTGCAGAGCTGCTCTCCAGCAGGTCAGCCCCCAGCCTGGACTGGTGCCTACGGTTATTCCTCCCTAGGTGCAGGACTTTGCACTTGCCCTTGTTGAACCTCATGAGGTTCCTCTCCACCCAGCTCTCCAGCCTGTCCAGGTCTCTCTGAAGGGCAGCACAGCCCTCAGGTGTATCAGCCACTCCTCCCAGCTTTGTATCATCAGCAAACTTGCTGAGAAGGCACTCTGTCCCCTCATCCAGGTCATTGATGAAGAAGTTGAACAGGATGGGACCCAGGACTGAGCCCTGGGGGACGCCACCAGCTGCAGGCCTCCAACTAGACTCCATGCCACTCATGACAACTCTCTGAGCTCTGCCTTTCAGCCAGTTCTCAATCCACCTCACTGTCCCCTCATCTAACCCACACTTCCCGAGCTTCTCTAGGAGGATGTTATGGGAGACAGTGTCAAAAGCCTTGCTGAAGTCAAGGTACACAACATCCACTGCTCTCCCCTCATCCACCCAGCCAGTCATTCCATCATAGAAGGCTATCAGATTGGTTCAGCAGGATTTCTCCTTGGTGAATCCACCAATTCACTTTTCCACTATGGTGTCAGAAGAGGAAAAATAAAATTCTGTATCTATGTTTGAAAACAGTCTCAGTTTTAAGTTCATCTCAGCTCTACCCTGCGGCTGAAACATGGCCATGTTTTGGCAGCAGGGAAGACTGCCATATGTTGTAGTGATACAGAAATTACACTGATGCCAATCTCTGAAGTCAGACTTACAAAAATATTTAAGGGAGTATATGTGCTGCAATATAAGCTTTAATATATATACAAAACAAAGAAGAGTGACAAATTAAAGTGCATGACATTAAAGACACAGAAAAATTATCCTTAAATCTAGATCTAAATATAGATTATGTATATATTTTATATATGTTTATACATAGATAGATTAAATCTATATCTAAATATAGATTTAAGGATAATATATCTGTCTTCAACAGTCATGCACTTCGTAAATGCCACAGGCTGCAATTCACTATTGTTTGTGAGGAAAGATATAATAAATAAATCCATTCTATTTCCCTGTTGTCATATACAACTGCTTGTTGTCTACCTACCAGCTTCCAATAGCTATAGCACAATTGCACTCTTTGAATAAATTCTTACTTATTGATTGGCTTTTAGTGAGCACATACTGGAAATCAATATGCAGATTCTTTTTTTAGCATGGCCATTTATGTAAGGCCTCTAAATAGAGCATGGTTGTGGAGAGTCTGAACATGGCTGGCAGCAACATGACATTTTCTTTCTTTAAGATCAGTATAGGCTGTTGGTTCATAGCTCTCATGGGTGACTTCTAAAGCTTTTAAAATCATCAGTTAGCTCATTTTAGTCGTGGAAATATGTTAAGTATCTTTGGACATAAAAGAGTATTTGTATTACTGATAGACAGTAGTCTGAAGTACAATCTACTCATAGGCTGTGGTAGTGCCAAACCACATCTATGCAACTTAATGTAGAACAAGATACACAATACAAAATATCCACCTCAACCATAAACCTGTTTACATTTGCAAAAACTGAAGTTGCTGAAGAACAGCTGCTGATCAGTAAAGCTGACTACCTCAGCAGTTATAAATTCACTCCATTTACGACACATTTGTGAGAGTGCTGAGAATTTGCTGTTAGTGGCCAGTGGATTCTTTTAGCATTTTCTGTTTTTCACCATTTATGTCCTTGAGCTCTGGAGAGAAATTATCTAGAGACACAATAAATTTGTTCTGGTTGAAAGTTGTATTCTAGTTTTCAGGTGAACATTTTCTTGCACAGCAGTGATGGTGGTCTTCAAATTTCCATTTTTCTGCCAGTACATCAGCTAAGTTCTTCCAAGTTTCTTGAGCCATCAGGTCCAGCTGGCTTTGCAGTGAAGACATTAAATCAGTTGTCCCTCTTGTATGTGCAAGCCTCATCATTTCCACTTCTTTTAAATTCTTGCAATCATTCTGAAGCAGAGCAAAAACACTGTTTCTTCTTGTAATTTTTAAAGAGTGAGACAAAGATCTTGAAAGGAATTATTCATTTACCTTTTATGGCTCTCCATCTCATCAGCCACAGCAGAATATTTGTTCATGTTATTCTGAAATCGACAGTTTAGCCTGAGGACAAATTTCCACCAGTGGTGTAAAGTTATTTAGTGCTCATTCTAATCTAGATGTGTGGTCCTTAAACAACCTCAGAAGCTCAGCTTTACTATGAAACGAGAGTCTCATATTGCAGTATTTTTAAGACATATAAGTAACTTTAAGTTCCAATTCTTTAACAGAGATAGAAGATGCTGACACAAGGATATTACCTGCCAAAGAACTGGTGGATAGGAGGTCACCTATAAAATTTGTGTAAGATAACAACTGTTCCTACTTCAAATTATTCTCACTAACTGAATCTTGTATTTTGTTGAACCGAACATTTGTTTCTCCTGCAGATGTATTTGGACAATAGCATTGTATTGATTAACAGCCCTCTTATGATCCAGTTTTGCATGAAGACCACATGTATCTTCTGTATCAACAGTACTTAGTAACTTGCTAGCTATATCATGAAGTTTTTCCTTCAGTGTTTTCCAAAACTGAAATATATGAACTTCAGCCAGATGACCCTTGATTTCTTGCAGATCTTTCTGTGTTTCTTCTGTTTCTTTTTCCTTGGTTTGCAGTTCTGTTTTATGTTGTTCAGGTTATTTTGTATTAATCGTGAGTGGTTTAGTGATTCTTTTCACTTCTTCCTCCATGACACTGATTATGTCAATATACTCTCCAATTTGTTCTTCCTCAGCTGTCAGCTTTCCATTAAGGGCTTCATTAATTTTCAAGGGAAATACAGAGTCTAATTGCTTCTCATGCAGCAGTAGGGTTTTGGTTCAGATGCTCTTTAGCATATTCCTTAGTAAGAGTTCTTTTTGTCAGCTTCTATTTAACTTCAGGTTTGTTCCTTATGTTCTTTGCTCTGTAGGTATACTCCAGTGTACTCAATGTTTCTTCAGGATGTATAGACGAAGCAGAAACTGTAGCAATTATTGATGTGTTTGTTTGTCCCCTTAAAGAGTCTTGAAAGATTCTTGTGAGTTTAGATTCCCTGCATCTTTCCACAAGAGCAGTAATAATTCTTCCTAGAGTCAGAACAGACTAGTTGGCCTTTCCAACTTCATGAGCTCTTTTGTCAACTGCCCTAAACTGATAAATATTTTCACTTTCTGCAACATCAACCAAGTTTAACGTCTCAATTTTAATAAGTTCTTATCCATCTATTGTGGTTTCTTTCACCTGAAAGCAGAGTGCGAATGTCAGGAATATTCATTCATGTAAGTAGCTGTAGTAGTTCTTCTGTACCCCTTTCCAACATCTGATAGACTTAATATGTACAGTTACTTCTTTCAAGTCTTTATTATTTACACCTCTCTTGTTTCAGGGATCATGAAACATCTGCAGTCTTTCTCCAGCACCAGGAGTAGGATTCAGAAGATCAAAAAGTTCTTCATTACAGATTTTCAGAAGAGAAACTTTCACAGAAAATTCAGTATCATTTCCTGTCAGTTTTTTGATTTGATGGGCTATTATACCCGCTACAGGATCCTCTTCACAGTAATGTTCTTCACTGAATGACTACTCCCCTTCCATTGTGAAGGTCTGTCCAGTACCAGTTTGACCATAAACACGGTACAGTTGTAATCCGTAATAACTTAATCTAAAGTAGGACATAGCACTCCTGTATACATCAACCCGCTTTCCTGGAGTTTGACCATAAACACGGTACAGTTGTAATCCGTAATAACTTAATCTAAAGTAGGACATAGCACTCCTGTATACATCAACCCGCTTTCCTGGAGTTTGACCATAAACACGGTACAGTTGTAATCCGTAATAACTTAATCTAAAGTAGGACATAGCACTCCTGTATACATCAACCCGCTTTCCTGGAGCTCCAGAAACCACATCAAATGTGTAAGTCTTTCTTGATGTCTTGTCTGTAAGTCCTCCAGTATGGACGCTAACTTCTTTTCTTGGTTGATCACAGGCTTAGGACAGTTTAGGAGCTTGCTTTATGTTCTGAGGCATTAAAACCATAACCTGGATGTTCTTGCCCTTCTCCTCCTCAGCGCTGCCCCCACCCTGGCAGCTCAGGGAAGCTATGAGTCTGCTAGGAGGAGGTGAAGTGCTGAGTGCCCCGCATTGCTCTCCCAGCCCCTCAGGTTCCTGTCTGCTGCCTGCTCCTCGCACGCACTCACCTCCGCTACCAGCACTGTGCCTCCTGCAGCTCCACGCTCCAGTTCCTGCTAAGTTTCTGGTTACAGTGCCTCAAAGCTGAGCACAGGGAGATTCTGCTTATCACTTCCCTTGTCATATCCACACTGTGTAGCCCAGCTAGATGCGGGCATGCTAGAGCTCACACTGATCAAAACAACCTTTCAGGAAAAAGTAATACAGCCATGACAGTGTTGTGTGAGTTCAACTGGTCCTGACAGAAGCAGTGGTAATTAACTCAAGCACAGCCCTGTCTCCATGCCTTTTTTGAAACACAGTTTGGTATCTCTACCTATTAGTACACTGCATCAGCACCAATCTGCTTGAGTCTTGACTTAAAGAAGCTTTGCATTATTACACAAAATGCATTATGTACAGCATCTTGTGTTGTACACCCTCTGAACTGCCTGGTTTCCAATATCCACTCTGCAGATGAAGATCTGAGGCATTTTTAAATGGCTTTCATGGACACCTTGAAGTAAAACAACTCATCTGTCAGTAGGCTTAAATAAGGCCCCTACTCTCTGAAAAATGTTTTAGGCTTTGTCAGCTGAAAAGGACTTGAACTGTTGTAATGCAACATGTATTTAAAATATAATATAAAAGTATATTGGAGGTGAAGGCAGTTTTTGTATCAGCTATACAGATCTGAAAGCAGGAGCTGTCTCCTGAAAGAGTCTTTTGAAAATTCCAGGGAGTGAACATAGACCCTAAGCTGCTCCAAACAATTCTCAAAATAACTATTTCCTTCAGGCAATGTCCAGTGTTGCTCTGTTATATGATTAATCATTGGATTTCTTTGTTAATTCTTCCGGTTTTTGAACTAAAGTGTGAACCTGAATGTTTTTCGTAGCCATGAGATCTGCTGGGCCGGAGGGGGGTGGGGAGTGGGTGCAAAAGAAGAGCTCACACCACCCTTACAGTTTGGGGAGGCCAGACTGAGAGAAAAGCACTGGGTGTTACTGAGCTTCATCGCAAAGGCTGGCAACGCTGGGCCTTCCCAACGACAGCATCGAGAAAATTCAGGGCTGCAGCATGTCATTATGCAGCGGTTCCCATCTCGGAGAGCCCTCCCTCCCTATCTCGCTGTGAGATTTTTAAAAAGCCACATCAAAGCCTTCAGTAGCCCTTAAAGCAGACAGATGCTTTGAAATCCTAAGCGCAGCCCCGGGCCCTAACCCCGCGGCGGGCCTGCCCTTCGGCCTCCCCCTTCTTTCTCCCGCCTCATTTCTTGCTCCCCCAAACCCTCCTGCCCGGTCTGCCTGGCCGATAGCCCCCCTGCTCCTGCTCCTGCCCTCCCTCGGGACGGCCCGGCGGCCCCAGGAGCCCTCAGAGCCCCGCCCGCCAACCGCCTGCCAACCGCCTGCCAACCGCCTGCCAACCGCCTGCCGCGGGAGCGGAGCTTGCCCCGCCCCGCCCCGCCGCGGCTCCTCCCCCGGCAGGTGCAGCGGGGCCGCGCGGGGCTTTGCGCGCGGGGCGGGGCCGCTCCGCGCCGCTCCGCCCGGGCAGCCGGAGCCGCACAGCCGGGCCGCCGGGGCTGCGGCGCGTCCCCTCGCTGCCGCCGCCACTGCCGCCGCCGGAGCGGGCTGGAGGGCGCCGCCGCGGCGCGTACGGGCGGCCCTGCGCCCGCCGTGAGGTGAGCGAGGAGCGCCGGGCGAGAGGAGTTACCTAGCCGGGACGAGGCGGCTCGCCGGCCGGGGGGGGGGCTGCGCTCCCGCGTTGCCACGGAGACGGTTCAAACAGCAGCGCCGACCCCCGGGCCGTCCCCGGACAACGGGCCGCGTAACGGTCGCCGCCTCGGCGGCAGCGTGGCGGCAGCCCGCCGCCTCTCCCCGGTCTCGGCTTTAGTTTAGCTTCGGGGCAGGAGGCGGCCAGGCGGGGGGGGGGGGGGGGGGTGAGCCGGAGCCGGAGCCGGAGCCGGGGGCAGCTCTAGGGGTGCTCGGGGGCCCCGAGGGGCGTCCTGAGCTCGGCCGCGCCGCCGTCTCGCTCGCCTCGACGGGGCGCTGCCTGTTTCCAGGTGGCTGATCTGTTGCTGTTTCTTAAAACATGGCTCTGCTGTCTCTACGCGGCACGAAAATGCATTTCCCTACTCAGCAGAGCGGTTCTCTTCTTGTAGCTCCCGGGTTGAGTGGCCAAAAACAAGCTTTTGCTCCTTCCTGGTATTTTAGTATGCCAAATCCCCCACCTCGAAGAGGGAACTAGCTGCTCTTGAGTTGCTGGAACATTAAACCTGCAGTCCGAGGGATTTTAAAGGTACTACTCAGATGGTTAAATACATAGGTCATAGCAGGGAAGGATTTGGTTCTCAGCCGCATCAGAAAATTTCCTATTTTTTGAATCGGGAACACTTCTACCAAAATTCATGATTTCCTCCGATGCTGCAGGTTGCAGACAGCTTGTTGCTGCACGTCTGCCTGTACATCACTGGAGGGTGAATGCAGCCTGCAGACCATACTGGCTCGCTGCCACAGCTGAGTACCAGTGACAACTGATGTATGTAGCCTGCACATGCAAACGCTGAGAAGTAGTATGTTTGACACAATACAATAAAATGTAGAAGAAATAGAGCTACTGGCTACTGTTCTCTCGTTCTCCCTCTCTCCCTCCTTCTCTCTTTTTTTTTCTAAGCAAGCATAGAGGGTTAAAGTATAGGTATTGATCTTAGCAAGAAGTGCTAATACGTTTTTAGCTTGTTATGAGTTAATCTGTGGGGTGGGTGGAAGAGGATGATATCTTAGAAATATTTCAGAAGGACACTAGAGTTAGTCTTGCTTGCGTAAATGCTAATGACAACATTCCTTTAGTCATCAAAAGACCAGGATTAGACCGAGGGGCCAGAATCCTGCTAACTGTAGCACATGGGGGATCTCCTGTAACCTTGCCAGTTCCCATTCGTTCTATCTGCTTACATGAAGCAGTTGTTGAGGGCAAGGCCTCCAAGGGATGTTCAACAGTTGGTTAGAGATTTTTATCTGAAAACCAAGTTCAGTATTTAGCTAAACCTTAAATAAATGCAGTGATGCACTAAACCAATGATATGATAACCACAAATATTTAAATACCTAGCAGTGTATAGCTACTCAGTAAGATCTTTGTTTTATTCAAATTTAAAAATGATTAAAGAGAGATACTCTTACTTAACACTGAAAATGTTCCAGGAGAACACCTTTCATCTTGTCTGTGCTTTTCAGATTCTGAATAATTTGACAGCATTTATAAAGCACTTTGCAGTTGTGTGTGAAGTGCTAAAGTAAGTATGGATAGTCTGAACAACTGTGTGGAATAACAAGATCTTGTTTTAGCAGGACACTGAAAATAATGCAGTTATACCAGCTAGTCTTTCTCGAGCAGAATACGTTTGTGTTTACAGCATTTATTAAAGTATCATTTGGACTGTGATCTGCTGTGCATATGAACCACAAAAGGTCCCATGTTTTTTCCGATATTGGTGTGTATGAGGAAAATTTGCCTTTGGGTGGCTATTGAGACATGAGCAAAATGGTACTCCCATTGCTTAAAACACAATAAAAAAGAAAGGGAGTAAGATGTGGTATCTGAGCTGCTTCAAAAATGGTCTAGTTAGATTTGCAGGTATACTGCACGTTTAGCTGCAAGAGAGAGCAAGTGTTCATAGGGAAGGGAATTTTAGTGTGGAGATAGGAGTGTTATCTATTTAATACTTTGTAGATCATGTTGTTGTTAACCACAAAGAATACTGGATTAAACATTGTCTTGACTGTCATAAAATTATGCAATATCCTAAATGTTAAGATGACTATCCAAAATTGAAATACTTTTTTTTTTTTTTTTAATTTCTGGACTTATTTTATTTTTATTTTTTTTTTTTTTTTGAAAGCAGGCTTGGAAGTGATTGAACTTAATGGGCCCTGAACAGAAAGTGTACAATCTTGTCTCAGATAACCAGCCCAGGATTGCCTGACTTTTCTAACTGAGCTCTAATCTTACTTGAGTCTGTCTTCTCTGTTAGAAGAGCTTTAACAGCTGTGTTTGAGATGGCAATTCTTGTTTAAAAGGTCTGTGTATCACTGCATGTTATAAACTGTTTTGGCTCAGAATTTGAATTGAACACAAAGAAATTAGAATAACATCAAGAAAGAATTTTGTTTTTCCTGTTCCTGATCATTTTCTTAATACTAAGAGGAGCAATAAATTTGCAGTTTCAGTAAGAAAAAATATAGTGTAAGCGTTTGTAGCAAATAAAAATCTAGGCTTGTGTGGGCCTGTTCTTCACTGGGTATTTGCAAAGTAAAGTGAGCTAGATTTGACCTGAGAAAATTGTGTTCACTTAAAGTGGCTATGATCCCCATGACATTTTCTTTTAAGTTCAGAATGTGTCATTTGTGCCTGAAAAAATCAGATGGTGGTATAGTGTAGCTTCTGACACTGATGAAGCTGTGATTCGTGGGTAACATGGGTATGAAATGAGCTTCTACAACACAGTGAGAAGGAACCTGTTCAGTATGAAATCCATGGCACTGCTGTGGTGCTTTTGATTGCCTCTGCTAACTAGACTATGATTGACTTAATGCAAGAATGGCAGTAATTTATTGCCACACTAATATAGGGAATATTGTGATTATAAGTTGGAGTAGAAATGGGAATTGGATGAAGTGAAAAATGAAATTAGCTTAAACACTCAGGCGAGAACAGTTGATAGTATTATCAGAAGCAACTGACCAAGCATAAATGAGATAAGCTGTAATTATGCTCACCTGTAGTAAACATGCAGTTGTCTCATTTTAGTTTTTGTTAGTATAGGGAGTTAACCTTTAGACTTTCCTACGGCACTTGTCAGTGGGTCCTTTACTCTAAGGATTCTAAATTACTCCAAAACTGACTGGGAAAGAGGAAAGTGGGGGAGGGGAACCAATCCCCCCCCCCCCAAAAAAAAAAAAAAAAAAAAAAAAAAAAACTCAAACCCCACAGAACTTTTTTTTTTTTAAAAAAAAGGTAAATAAAAAAAGAAAAAGTAAATAAATTTGTTTAAATCCACTGTACTTCTGAAATTGTACTCCTTAGAGACAGTCCGAGGAAGAACAGGACTTAGAGTGTGGAGATTATAGGGGTTTTCCTAGAAAATAATTCAATTTTTAGAAGTCTACATACACACGTACACACACAGACACTGCTTACTGGTCTTGGTAGTGTCTTCTTGGTTTCTTGAAGCATCTCAGAATTCTACTGAATAGGAAAAAACCTGCATGATTTTTGATGTAGCAGTTTCTCTAAATCTTCACCTCTTTGTTTTCCGATTTTGTTGATGTTTTGACGCTACTTCTGTTGCTCTGTATGCTTATGTATTTGAAAGAGTGCTTGCTTGTAATTAAGTACAAACAATTATTTCTTTTGCTCTACAGGCTTTTGCTAACTTGATTTCTGTTAGATTTCTGAAATTTTCATTATCCATTTGTGATCTCTGAAGGAAACTAAAGAACAGATACTTTTTACTTTTTTTTTCATAATTTTTTTTTCTTTCTTTTTTTTTCCCTCCTATAAAGACTCCTGAGTTGGTTTTGCCTCTGGTTGAATTTTAGGCCTTAAGCAATCGTTATCTTTGAGTTAAAACAGAACTTGCTTAGGAGAGAATCTGTTGAGGGGTGTTCCTGCTGAATCCATGAAGAAGTTCCAAAGACGACAAACAGCTCTAGGAGGTAGTTTCAAGAGGAGGAAAAAAAATGGTGTTGAAGTTTGGTGATGGAAGTTTTGATGACTGTGATGGAGGTTGGCACTTTAAGTTGGGAGACCATGAATGCTTTGAAATTTTTTGTAGTGAGTGTTCACACCTGGACTGGCCACCCTGAATCTGCCTGGCAGCTGTAGGAAGGAAGCATCTTTCGTAGGCCAGAAGGGAGCTGCTGCCTGTTGTGGGCAGGTGCTACTCTATAGTCTTGGCCACAGCCTTTGTAATTTTCAACACTCAGGGAGGAAGTCTGCGTTATCTGCTGAACAATATGGCTAAGAGTAGAACCGGAAAATCATTTTTTTGTCAAGATTTTATCAGTGGGGAAAGATTTGTATTTTAATTATCCTTTAACTATGGGACACTTGGACACAGCTAGGCTTTGATGTTGAGGTCTCTTACCAGACTTTCTGTGGATCATTAATGTTTGGCTTCCTTTCTCAAGAGCAGAGGTTTTGCACATATGAGCTGAGTGAGGATATCTTTTTGGGCTCCACACTGTTGGTGGAGAATTAAATCACTCAAAGAGCAAATGCTCTGTAGAAGTTGGGTAGTAACTGATGTCTCTTTATGCAGGTACATACATACATGTTTAACTCTTGAAAATGTCTCTGTTGGTTTGAGAAATGAAAGGTGTCATTCCAAAAAATGTCTCAATTATGAGTGCTATTCTAACTCTATTTGCGTATGTGCCATTGTGAAATTATTGACTTGGTATCATCAGTCTTGCCTATAAAATTGAAATGTGTAATGAGAATAGAATACTTAAATTTATGAGTAAAATAAATCAGAGGCTTTCAGAATGTCAGTAATACTTGGAAGTATGTAGTCACATAATGTAAAGATAAATTATACTCTGAACAATTATGTAAATGGAGAATCTGTTCTGTGCTAAAATTTCTGCAGCAATATGCTGTACTAATGTGGAAGAAAACCTTTAATTGTAGAGAATAAGCTTTATATGGGGAAAAATATTGTAAATGTAAATTGATCTCTCAGTATGTCCTGAAGGATGCCCTTTTCTGCAACTGTCTGTCTTTATTTTTCCCCACAGGAATGATTTTATATGTAAAGTGGGGGTTTTAACAGTATGGAGGAGGAGATGTTATAACCTAATTTATTGTTGTGTTTTTTCTGGGAGTTGTGATGCCTTAGGAAATGTCTTTAAAATGTAAGCGTGTGTATGCATGTTCCTTGGTAGTCTAAACATTTTAAACTTCAATTTTTCTAATCCCTTTATGCCTCTAGAATAGTCTTTCATTGCACTGTTCTGTAAGGATACACTTGAAATAAATTGACATCAATGCTTTGGACAATGAAGGGCTTTTGCTGTGCAGGTATCACAGCTAGGAGTAGTTGAAGTCCATTGGTAAGATTAGATTTTTGTCCTTTCTTTCTTTCTTTTTTTTTCTTCTTTTTTTTTTTAATGACTGTTCAAAGTAAAACAGTATTGCTTAGATTAATAAAGAATTGTGAAGTGGACATGAGCAGCTTATGTCCTTATTGTGTCTAAAACGTTTTCCATCAGGGTTCACTTCAGGTGAAATAAAGTTAAAGGGACTGTTACTCTTAGTCAGCTAGACTGAAACTCCTTTTCGCTTATCAAGACAAATCAGATAAAATCTGTAAAGGTAATATTATGATAATTAGAATGCATTCTTTTCAGATTTTTTAAAAGTCTAGTACCAAAATCAGTACTAAACATGTTTTTCAAACAGCTAAAATTCTAAGCAGCAATAGGTTTTTGAGTACATTTCCCTCCTGTTCTAATATAGACTTGAAAATAATGCTGTCTTTAAAGCGATAATAGCAAATAAAAGGATCCTCTTTTTGAGAGGATACACCATTTGCCTGTTTCTAGTATCTTCTGTATGATATTTTGATTGAAAGGACGTTTTCAAAACTAAGTGGCCTTTATTTTAGGTGTGCCCAAGAAAAAGAACTGAGGTGAAGTTTCCAGAAAAGAAATGTGATTTTGATATAAGTAGAGATATCAAGATTGAAACATGAAATCTCTTAAGAGGGATAGCAGGATCTGTGCTGTGGGTCAGGTATATTCCTTGGTTCAATTTTCAGAAAACCCAGGCAAACAACAGGAAGAAAAGAGAACTGCTTTTTGGCAGGGTCTTGGTGAATCAGGAATACAGAGTGCATTGGAGTGTGCCATACCCCCACTGCTCATGCTCAGTGTGGTTACATTAAAATACCTAAACAGTCTGTGATGAGTTTTGCAGACAAATATGGCTGATGAACTTGTTCACTGGGAAAGTGCTTAGGCAATTGTAATGATGAGATACCACTGTGTAAATTCATACCTTTCCTTCTCATGTATGTGCTTCATCCCTAAGCAGGGTCACAATTAAATGGGCGAAAGCATAGGAGCTACAAAAATATAAATAATGAAGGACTGGATATGCTTTGTGTCCTTATGGAAGAAAAGGAGAATTATGAATGGAAGTGGAACAGAAATGGGAACTTTACAGCAAGCAAGTCAAATTCCAAAATGTTTCTGTAGCCAGAACTTGTCTTCTAATGTGTGAAGCTCTCTTGTGATCGGGCCTTCAAGCGTATATTCAGACTGAAGCATGGCGTTTGATTCCCCTCCCCTTTAGAATTTCCCATTTTCTTTAAGACTTTTTGATCAAATTTGTTGTATTAGGTGGGGTCTCTCCTTTATGGGATCTCATTCCATGCTACAGGTTTTTGGATAGGACAGAAGAGCATTATGAAAGACAAGAATAAATAATGCACAAAACTGGTACAGCATATACTTTTGCAGCTGTTCCTGTTTTCATAGGATTCCAAATCAGGCATAGTGCAGCTCTAAGGAATCTTAGAGGGAGGAAGACTGATAAATGAGCTGTAGGTATTCGCAGTCTCTGCTCGTTATAAGCAGCTCGTTGCACTATTGAACATGAATTGATTTAGTGGTGTTCCTGGATAAGTAAGAGAATTAGGACTCTGATAGGCTTGCCTTATCAGTTGTAGTTTGTGGTAGTTCAAAACTTAAACACCTCCAGTTTTCCACTTCCCTGCTCTGCTCATGTAGTAGAACTGGTAGACTAGGGCATATACCTGCATCTCCACTGGTTGTAGGCACTGTTGTGGGGTGTCCGCAGGAGTTTCAGCTGCAAGTGAATGTGTTTGTCCTTTGATCCCGATGGGAGGGTGGAAGCAAAAGCAATGCTTGCGCTCCAGGGCAGTAACGTGTGGTTGAGCTTGGAGCACACGGGGCTAGGGGAGTGGAATTGTCTTCAACGGCACAGTTTGCTTCTGTGAATTATACAGTATGTTTCTACAATTTACCCATTGCTATCATCTCTCAATTGGTCTGTGTTTCGTGAGTATTTAAAATTGTTAGAAACCCAAAGGAGTGTGGCTTATTATTCTTTAGGCTAGGTAATCAGAGGTATTACTATTTGATTACCAAGTAGCCCGTAGGAAACCCCATCATCCCTTGAACATAGAAAAGAAAAATTGTGTATAAGAAGAAAGTGATATTGTAACTGTGGTGATCTAAAGCTACAAGACAGATGAAGCTTGGAATGGGAGAGAAAGGTGTTTGGCTTTTTGTTTGGCATTTTTTCCTGGGGGGAGGGGAGAGGGAATCCTAATTAAAGCTCAGAAATTAAGAAAGATTAAAGTTGGAAGATCTTTAAGGGTTTGTCTTTGAAGCAGAGGCTTGTGCCCAAATAAAGGAAAAGATATGCCTCAGACTAAAGGAGGAGGGGGGAGATGAAGGAAATCTTGACAACTAATTTCAGAACCATTTATTTAAAATAATAATAAAAACAAACAAAAATCCCAAAGCCCCCTATGACATGTCTCAGTTAAGTTTATTTTCTGTGTGTGTGTATCTGTATGTATTTTTCACAACATGAAATATATATGATGTAATGGATTTATGATCCTTCATGGTTCTCCTCTGGGTAGACTGGGGATGACTGAATAAAAGTTATAATTCAATTTTTCCTTGCCTTTGCATCATGGTTTAATGATACAAAAGGCTCTGTAGTAATACCAGTTTAAGATACTTCTGATCCACCTGCTCTCTTGCCTTTCTGTTTTACTGGTACCACTGTTCATGTTGGTGTACTGTGAACTAGATCTCGACATTGATTAAGGAAAAAAGAAAAGAAGAAATGCAACCCCACAGAAATCTGTATATATTCTAAGCCAGATCAGGAAATCAAAGAAATACTGTAAATCAGTATTGCTGCTGAACTTGTACTTGTGTTAGGAATGAGAGCAGCTGATTGCTTTGCCTGTTCGTGAATATATGCCTGCTAGAAGAAGAAGCGTTGACTTTGTGGGCTTAGTGTTTTTTTTAATTAATAACTGATAGAAGGTATTAAATCAGTGTTTTTATTTACCAGTTTCTTTCACTAAAATGGAGTAAGCTAATGTTTTCACTGCAGCTTGCCGTAAACAAACAGAAGGGTGTTTGACAAATCTGACCAGCTTTTGTGTAGGAGAGATCAATCATAACAAACTGTGGTTCAGTGATAAACTGAAAACAAATAAAAGATGAGCAGTTACTGATGGCTTACAAAAGTAGGAAGAGACTCCCAAAAAAAGAGTAAGTTATTATTTCTGAATCTTGAAAAACCTGGGACAAGTTACTTAACCTTTCATGTTCTTTTTGCAGTCTTCAGAAGATTTCAGGAAACCAAATGCAATGATTCTAATCAACTCTGGCCTCAGAGAAAGGTGAAAAACTTCTTCATCTGCAGCATTTAACTCTTCAAGAAGTCTTCTGAGTCACCCCAAGATATTTCCAAGATTTTCTCTTATATGTTCTGAATGTGTTACTAATTATTTGTAATATTGCTGGGTGCTAAAGCATTTCTTACGAATCATGTCATACAAGGAAATCTTTTAGTACTTAAAATTATTTGGGTTATTTGTTACTCTGGGAAATTATTTTCCATGTTATTTTGTATTCTTGGCCTATTCTAGACTTCCATAATTTTCAGTATAATATTACTACACAAAGTGATATTGGTATCCAGTATTCAGATGAGCAGAGTGTTTCCAGTGGTGCAGCTGAAAGATAGATTTGTGTATCCAAGAGGGTGTTTTTAAGTAGCAGTAAATTAGTTTGTTAAATGACACCACATCCCAACTTCAGGATGTTTATTCAATATTTATATTGATGTTTAATTTTTGTGACTGACTTATGTCAGTGTACATTCCTAGCTGATAACTCAAATTGACTGTTTTCATTCAACCACATATTTGACCCTTTTTTGCTTGTTCTCTCCATATAGCAGAAAATTATTTCAAGACATTTTGAGATCTTCACAAATAGAGAATCTTTTGGGTGTATGGTTTTGCTGGAACCAAACAGCCTGGAAAATGGGAGCCATAGATTAGATAGTTTTGTGACTGATGATAGGAAAAAGAAATATAACCTGTTCTACAGGAGAGATGAAACTTTCCATATAGACATACCCTTAGGAGGCACAAGACTGTACTGCATGGAAATACCAACTTAGCTCTGAACAAAGTAGTAAGCGCTATGGGAAACAGTATTGTTAGTAGTGTTCTGTGTTGTTTGCATGTTGAGAAACTACTTGGATATCTCAGCAAGGCTCTATGTTAGGCTATGTTGAAAGTAGATGCAAAGTTTTAGGAACTGTGGAGTAGTAAAATCCAGTCCAGATTCAGGAATTTTATTTTGTGTCTATGAGAAATAGATTCCAAATACTTACATAATGGAAAATAGAGGAAATACTCAATTCTCAGCAAGATTATTGAATCTGGCTTCAAGCTACCCTGCAGAAAGCTGGCCTTGCTGGCTGAGCTTTACTGATGGATTTTCATTAATATTTTAAGAGTTAGTTTTAGTCTGTAGTTTGTACTCTTCGTTTATGGAAAGCGGATGGGAAGAGCCTTTATTTGGGTATCTCAGAATCAGGATAAATATAGAGGTGAAAGCTTGAGTTTGTTGTTCAGGCATAATGGGAGAGTTGTATGACCAAATGAGTATGCAACAAGGCTAGTCATGGTGGAGATGCAACAGCTTCTGCCTGCTTCCAAACTAGCAGTGCTGCTGGATCAGAGAAAAGTGCTGCAAAGCAGAGAAATGTCTTTCAAGCCTGTTTTTACATCCTTTTAGCATTATTATTATTATTGTTATAGAACGTAAGTGAATAGTTGAATAACAAGAAATGTGCAGAACAAACACAATTAACAAAAATATCCTTATATCATTCCTAATTTTGGACTGACACCTATGGACTTCAAAATTAGTCAGATGTTAAGTGTTTGTCGTGTTATGTGCTCAGTGTATACAAAAGGTTATTATAAGGAATTGGAAGCTGTTTATCTAAGCTTGTTAACTCGTGCCAAATTAATCCAATTAATTTTGCTTTAAAAAATGGTTATAAAAAGGGGAAAACTATTTATTTCTGTTTTACACAAGGACTGAACTTGGCTTAGGTAGAGTAACTAAATATTTTTAGAATTTTTATCTTTTTAAATAAAGTTGAGGAAATGTTTTGCAGATCCAAAATACTATGGGGAAAAAAAAAGTATTGGTTTTGGGGGTGTATATGAACTTTAATTTGTTCTTCATTCCCTTCTGCAGTGGATTCAGCCTTTTTATGTTGGCAAAAGTTGCTTTTGCTTGTGTACAACTTCATAGCAGCTGGAATCAAATGCTTTACACTTGAACAAGAATGATTATTAAGAAGGTAATCTCTGATCATGCTGATACTAGCAATATTTAATGTGTTTTAAATAATTAAAAATGCTAATGAGAGATCCTTGTGGATAAAATAAAGTGCACTAATAAGACAATTAACAGCATAAGGTAAAGTCAGTTGAGACTTCTGGTATAAATTCCTTTCTGCTTAAAAAAAAAAAGCCTAATAACTATGTGAAAAACTATATTATATAGGAGTACAAACTGTAAGCTGTGGACTGTTCAGAAGATTGTGTCTTTCATATTTAGACTCCTTAAATGTATCCATGGGGGAAAAGATCTGAGGGAAGAAACCTCTACAGTCTCTCTTGTGGAATTTCGGTATTGCCAAAGTTTATTGTGTGTTAAACACCATTAATGTGGTCGTGGGTGAAGTATATCTTCTCCAGTGGCTTTGCCCAGCTGTAGCTTGCTTGCTGCCTGCCTTTTCCAGTTCTTCCTATGTAGATCCAAACCTGAAGGCCTTCTGCATGCTGAAATCCTAGGCATAAGGGAGAAGTTTAACAGCTTCTCCCACTGCATGAAGAGCTCCATTGCTTTCACTGCAAGATCGTTAGAATGAGTGCTTAATCAAGACTTAATTTCATCTTTTTTATCACCACTTATTCAGTTCAGAAATTCTGTCAGGCATTTAGGAACACCTGCACAAATCGTTTTAGGTTTGGTACCAGGAGCGGTAAAACACAAACCCTACTGACATTGCTGAGGTCTCCAGTTCAGTTCCTGGGTATTGACAGATGCTTAAGAACAAGCATTCTCAACAAGTGAAAAGTTGTTTGCATGTGTATGAAAAGAACAACAGGATGGCTAAGATAACTGATAGAAAAAAATCCAGATGATGTATGTTTCTAAAACACCTCCATCATCTGGAAATAAGCACTTAACTGTGGCTTTACTAAGTCATGGGTGCCAGATGTATCAATAGCTAATGCAAGTTAATTTGATTTATGAGTTTATGCAGGTTTTGCAAAAAATGCATTGAACCATACAGTCTGTCTTGAAATCTGTATATACCAAAGGATTTTAAGTATGAACTGTAGAATTGTCTCTGAAAAAGATCAGAATACATTAATATTTGATGTCTGCAAACAAGACCTGGAAAGTCTTTCTAAGAACCTAATTTTGATGGAGCTTAATTGGAGTGATCTTACACTTCGGTGAAAGGTATTACCTTAAAGTGAGTTTCTTAAAGCATGTTGTCAAAGATAAAGTGTGAGTCAAAATGCATCATACACATTTTCAAAATGAACCTTCTAAGATTTTTATTACCTGTCACCTCCCCTCTCTCTCTCATATATTCTTTATACCCTGAGAGGGGAGCTCTTGTTTGCTGGATTGATACTGGATATTAATGACAGTGGCCAGTATGGGACACTTTCTAGATAGCTGGACTGGAACACAGTCCAGTCTTGTGCAAAGCCGGGTAAAGGGTCCAAATGAATTCCTAGAGGATAAGACCATGCCAGCTCTGCCGTTAACTTAGGCAGAGTATCCAGCTTTTTTCCTCAATGTGAGGTTTCGTGCCCTGATGTTTTTGTGTTCCCAGTGGATCTGTGAACCACAACTTCCCCTGCCATGGCACGGATACCGTACTATTTCCAACTGTGTTAATGCTTCAGAAGCTCTCACGTACTGGCAGCCTGAACTCTTGGAGAGTAGGGAAAAGGTACAATTAGTTCCTCCAGTAAATCTCCACCTTGATACCCCTCCTGAGTTAAGAGGAAATTTTTTCCCTTCTCTGTCATGATTTGGAGACCTCTTTCTTTGCTTGATATAGTAAGTTTTCTGTTTTGGTCCAATCTGTCGGCTTCTTTTTCCTTTGTCCAGTTTTAACTCTACAGGTCTGTGCATGTGGTGAAGCTCCTGCATATTTTTGGCTTTGGGATGCAAAATAATAATAATAATAATAATAATCCTTCAAACCTCCTTTCCCCTTCCAGATCACACTTTTCTATATTCTTTTCTAGCTTAGCCAGTTAATGTTACAGAGGTAATAACTCTGTAAATACATTATAGGCAGTGAACAGAAAAAAAGGGGCTACAGCAAGATTAGTGAAGATGATGGAAATTTAATTTTCCTCCAAATAATAAAAGAGAGCTAAGCATTTCTGCTGCAGATATAGCTGTACGAGTTCTAAAATACAGATTTTTTCATTCCTTACATCAGCTTTGTGGGACAGTAACTGCTGTGCAGCCTACAGTATTAAAGATGCAACATGCATCTCTGCTATGTCATCTTCCTTCTGATAAGCTCTTGCAGTCTTTTTCTACAGGGCATTTCATTGTAAAAAAAAAAAAAAGCATCTTTAAGTTACCACTGCATGTTTATCTATGACAATGTCAGTGCGATCATCTTCACATGCATATAACTGATGTTCAAAGAATCCTTTGCAAATTCTCACAACTGCGTCTTTCTCATGGAAAGAAATAAAGTCAGATCTCAATCTGTCTTGTAGGTCCTGTCAGATTATGTTTCTTTGAAATACATCATATCAAATAGTAATAATTGTGACAGAGCCTGCCACAAATTGGGACAAAAAAAAAAAAAAACTCCTGGAGAGAAACACTTTGTGCCACTTACTGTGGATGGTAAATAAATCTCTTTCCATCATGGAAGGGTATCTAATTAGTGTGTGGGACAAATAGAAAATGGCAAAGGAGATCATTCCTTCCTAAGAACAGATGAGCATGCTGAAGGGAGAACTTCCACCCGGAAGATGGGGCTGGCAGGAAAAGAGAAAGGCAGCAAGAAGCTATGGACTTTCAGTGCAGAAGAGACTGAGAAACTGCTGAGATAAACAGGGAGCAGATGCCTGTCAGGCTCTATGCGACTGAAGGAGAAAGTTCTCAAAAAGCAGAGATGATTGTGGAACTTGATACAATCGAGAAAGCCACAAGCAGTCTGCAAAAAAGCTTGGAGGTGGGCAACATTTTCCCTCCACCCCACTGCCAAACATAATGGGCAGAATTTGTTTATATATCTTTTATTTGTTCTAGATATATTGTTTATAATATCTAGTTTGAAAGAGAATTCAAAATGGAATTTTTTAATATTGTAATCAAATCTGGCTTTTCGGTTTAAAAGTGTTTTGATCGCTCTGAGAAGTTTGTTGTAAGGAAAAAATTTTGATGGATCCACCTCAAAACTCCAGTTAACTTGGGATCCTGTCACACTTTCTTAAGATTAGTGAACCACTTAGTGAATGGCACTAAGAGCTGTGTGTGAAAATTGTTCTTTAAGGAGCTTGCAGCTCAATAGGAAGTGGCTTCACTGTAATACAAGAGTTTGTTTGAGTGGTACTAGCCAGGTTTGTAGAAGCTTGGGTTTATTTTAAGTATGGAAAAAGGGTCCTGGAAGAGTGGGATTTTTCTTTCCTTTTTTTCCAATACTTTTTACCTCTGTTGGATTTATTTTTTTCAGAAAAAATAAAAGCCATATTAAAAGAATTCCACTAGATTAAAATAAACAAACAATGTTCAGAAGTGCTGGAATTAGAAATACCTGTGTCTTCCTGTAATAACTTCATAGACAACTTAATTTGATCACTGGCATGCTTAGCTTTTTGACTTTTTTAGTGTTCTTTACTTCATAGGCATATAACTTTCAAGATTTTAACAGATTAAAGAGAAGAACAATCTGGAAGAATTATACTGACCACATGGGGCAGCAGTATGGTTGGAACCATTAACACAGAGCTGTGCTGCCTGAGTGAACATACTGCTGTCAGGTATTATCCATTATAATGCGTTATAGTCAGCAAAAAGCGATGGCAAGTGTTCTAGAGCTGCTTCTCCATAAAGAAGAGGTGAAACCTGGTGATCTTGATGTCTGTTCCAAAATCTAGAGAGACTGGGCTTCAACAGACATAGAAAAAAGCAACCAAAAGAATCAAACAGACGTGACAAAAATACCATATTTTGAGTCTAGGATCTTCCCTGCCCTACGCTCTTCTGTCTTCTCTGTGCATTCCTAATCTTCACTGCCGAACTGAACAGTCTCCTTGGCTGGCATCTGGCCTCTGTTTCTGGCATTTTGCCATAAACAAATCCATCCCTTTTCATCTATTTCTCACAGATAATTCTCCGATTTTAGTATTGTGTACTATTCTACCAGCTTCCCCTGGCCCTCTGGAAAAGAGGAAGAAAAAGAAACAAAACTGCAGCCATCTTGCCCTGTCTTCATCACCAACTTCAGTGGTTGTAATCCTTTCCTTCCCCTTCTGCCTTCTCTCCCACTCCTCATCTTCCATCTGCCCTGGCCTTGTTCAGGTCTGTTTCATCAAGATATATGTCCAAGTTGCTGAAAGCTGCCAAAATCATTTTAGGTCCTCTTCTCCCTCTGGAAAGATATTTCCAAATAAGTTTGTTTTCTTACATTAAAGACCTGTGAAACAGTTGGTAAGCTAGTTAAATCACTGATTGGAAGGCATATTTTCTTCTTCCAGGGCAGAATTTTGAACTTTAATATTAAACTGGCAACTTTTTCCTGTTGAAATAACAAATCCAAAAGCTCTGTAATGAAGCAAGATTGAGTGTCCTGTTCTGTTCTTGACTCAACTGAAAATTTTAACTTTGTAGAAAACATATTTTAAATTAGCAATGCTTACATTTAAAAAAAGCATTTCCAGTGAAGTATTTGAAACTCATATTTATATTAGTAACTGATGCACCCCCCCCCCCCAGTCCCCTTGCTGGAAACGTGCATTTTATGGAAGACAAATAGACAGAGATGAACTCACTTACAAAACTGCTCAGTATAATTCATATGTTAAGAGCTTGCTAGAACTTTGAATGTTCTTGCCAAGAAGCCATGTTGTGTTTCATGAAGGGATTTAAAAGCTGCGTCTGTGCAAATAAATTTGACTGTGCCCTTCCCAGGCCAAAATTTGAAACCCAGACATTTGTACTGATAGGGTATTTAAAAGAATCCCTGGCAAGGTCTTGGTCTAAACTATGTAGCATTCTCCCTCAAAAATTCCATGCATAGTTTGGGAGTTAACGATCTTTTCCAGGTGTCGTGTTATTTTGGAGATGCCAAGAGACCGAATGTGGGCTAGTTGACCTTATGGACAAGGGAACCTGCTCTCGCACTGTTAAATTTACTAATGTTGATGAAGCTTTCCTCCCTAGATGGATATTGAGGAATTATCTAGTTTCAGTGAAGAAGTTACTAGGGTTTCCTTTGACTTGTTAATGTATATGAAAGATGTCATGCTGGTTGAATGAATATAAAATCTGATAGCAGCTAGTGTGCGATCAGTTACTGTATTATAGGAATAGTGGTCAGAATGGAAGGAACCATGGAAGCCTATCTCTGTCCTGTTGCAATATTTGTTCAATGTTCTGAGAAATGCTGATTGTACTCTCGTGTACCCAGTTCATTACAAGCATTGGATAAAAACAGGCTTTTCTGGATTCCTAGGGTTGAAAGCATACATTGAACACAACAGCATAAAATCTTCCCCATATAATTATGCTGGGGGGAGGGAAGGACCCCTTGAAGTATTCTGAAGTGACTCCTGAATGTATAAATTGTCTTGAAGTATAGTTCTGCCACCCTGTAGCTAGCAATGGTCATTCTAAGAAGGTTCATGTTTACTTAGTAACATCTGCTAGTATTTATGTTCTTCTTTTAAACTTAATAAATGATCTTCTGTGAAAAAGTTGAAGGAGTATTGTAAACCCCGTAGAAAAGTCTCATCTTTCTATGCTTGTATTTAAACAAATAAATGTATTTCACTGGAAATACTGTAGGTTAGCAAGTCTTCTCATGATGGTGTAATATTTCAGATGGCCACTTATATGTCTGTGTACTTGGTTACACAAGGCTGAGGGCTAACCAACAATCATTTATTCTTTACTTAGCATTTTAATCTAGTTTTAAGCAAAAAGCGTAATTATTTGTACTTCAAACAGATATAAAATGTAAACTCGCGTGAACTAACTAGTTCATGTAAACTAATTGACAAGAATCTGGACAAGCTATACCCCTGTCTATACAAGCTACTGTATACCCCTGTCTAACTTAAATATATGAAAATTTAAATGATTTCAAAAGCATATTCAGTTTTTGACTCTCACTAAGAAAGAATGATTGCTGTACTCAAAACATCTTGATGATTGTTATGGTTAAAAATCAAGGTTTATTGTGGCTCTGATGCAGTTGACAGCATTTCAGAACACACCTCATTCTTGTGTGTCCATTTCTGTGTTGGTTTCTTTAGTTATTAGGAAAAATAATCATGGTTTCTACAGTTAAGTTTCCGTTACTCTCTGTTATAAATCATTCTGACCTCATTTAGAGACGTCTTTGACATTTTGCAACAAATTTATCAAATTTCCCAGAAGGAAAGGGCTTGGGTTGGAGAAGAGGATTTTTTTGTATCCAGTGAAACTTAGTACAAATTAAATTCCAAATGAAAAAATGAATTACGAACTATTTAAAAGCTGTCCTGTCTTTTCTTGAGCTTTATGGGAAAGATACTGAAAGCATACTTGGCAACACTGAAGGGTTAGGATTGTGCCAGCAGCAGTGTGCATTAAAACTAAAAATGCCAGAAAGCTTGCCCCTGACCCTTCATAATGACTGTGGACACAATGTCTGGTTTAGATATTTCTCTTTGAGAGTGCTTTGCATATTTGTTGCCTGGCCTTCAGAAGGGTGAGAAATTAAATTATAGTATTGCCCTCCCAACCCTGACATGTGGGTCAGCTGTTTGTAAGGAAGGGTTTTCTCCTCTTGCCAGGTGCGTAATTGGTACTGTAGTTTAAATCATAGTAGTAGTGAATGGTTCTGAAAAATTAAGCTGGTAATGCACAAAAGTATGATTATTACAGTTATATACAATAGATCTTTTCTTTTAAAAAATAAAAATGTTAAACACACCTCTTGGAAAGAAGTGAATTCTTGAAGGTCAGTGAGTTCAAAATGTGTGATTTCCAGTGGAACTGCAGGTCTCTTTCCTTGTTCGTATGTAGTAAGAGACTATGTTCAGTTACATGATTGCATATGGTTTTGTCAACAGAACACTGCAACCTCATGTTTAAGTAGGAGAGCATATAAAATATGCATCAGGTTATCCAGATGACCAACAGCCTTGTACTCCTTTGTATCGTCAGAAAAGAAATATTCTGAATATTGATGTATGTAGGGAAAATATACATATAAATATAGATATTAAATTATGATGCTGCCCATACATCCTTTATAGTTTATCTTAACAGTTTGTAAAGTCAGCTGGTATTTCGGTAGTGATGGACAATAAACATAACCTTTCTAATTAACTATAGTTGATAGTCTGCAGATAAGTGATGTCCTGTCCAGTCTGACAGGAGAATAGTTGGTAACCACTCAGAAGTGAAATGTGTTGATTTTTTTTTCTTACTGTATTTTTATTTTAGAATTGCTTTTACTGAATATTTTCTTGGTTGTTTTATGCCTCGTTTTTTCCAAACAAATCCAGTTGTTCTTTTTGTTCTTTTTTTTTTCCTTTCTCCCTTGGCATCCAGTTTTCTTCAATCTTTTTTTTTTTCTTTTTCCAATATTATGAATGCTTTCTCTTGGAAGCCACTATATTCAGGCACTAAATCATAGGTGAAGGTTCTGTGAGAAACTTGTAATTGAGCTCAAGTTATGGATTCACTGTCAACTTTAGGCAGTTACAAAGTTTTCCTTACAGTCATGACATTCATGACATTTATGCAATTAAAGTCTAATCTTTGGAGTCTTAGAGACATTAGAGGAAAAAAGGGCAGAGCAGCATCACCTGGGAAAGGGGGGAAAATATGTTAACATACTGAGAAGAGTGAGTATGCAATCAAACTTGTCAAATATTACTCTTTCCACAAATTAATTTAGCAGGCTCTAATTAGAATTAGAAAATAACACTATGATAAATTGTCTGGGAACAGTAAGCATAGATAGTTTTGTTTCTGAAGAGACTTAACAATTTTTATTGTGGGAGAGAGATAAGTATGGCTTGAAAGACAGATTTATTCTGATTTATTTAAAGCCAGAATACTCTAAAGACAAAACAAGCATCTCTGTGAATAAGGATCTAAACCAGGATGGAATATTGCCATGGATATATTTTAATTTTCTTATTCTGAGCCCATGGCTGGTTCTTTCCGGACATACTGAGAACTCATTCTGTGAGGAAATGTATGTAATGTACTTCTGATGGCTTTTTAAATGCTTAATTTTCTTTTTTAAATAAAGACTTTCAAGACTGCATGAAGGCCGAATTTAAACCATGTATTTGAAGTTAGTAAGGGGGAGGAAATAACATTTCATGGAGTCCAAATGCTTTATCTTCATGATACATCTGGTTTAAAATTTTGCTGTTCTACAGGAAAGAGTAATATGATGCTTCTGCACCACTGTGCTTATTTCACACCTAGTGGATATTATTTTACGTTTTTCTAACTTAAAGTAAAAAATGTACTTTGAATGGAATTGTTTTTTTAATACTTAAAAAGGAGTGACTTCAAGGAAAGAAAGATAAATAATTTTTCTTGCACTTTTTCCCCAGCTCATTTTTATTTTCACACTCGAGAGTAAGAGGAGGAGACTAACTGTTTTTAAAATTGTGACAGTCTGGTGTTTAGAAAAAATGATTTTGATTTATAAAATAGAGATACTTCTTCATTAATAGAAAATGCAAAATCTATTTTGAATTCTTTGTTCATTCATCAGTTGAAGGCTTATTAACTTAATTGTATGTGTGTGAATTTTAATAAGTTTCTATCTAATTTAGTTTGAAACATTGCAAAATTAAGAAAAGTAATGTTCATTCACCATTTTCTAACGTAATTTGCGAGGCAGACTTAAGAATCTTCATAAAAGTATCTAAATGAAATAATTACAAAGTAGGAAGATGCATTCTCTATACTCATTCAAGAAAAATTCACATTTAGTGGGAAGTTTTTACAAATCAGCATTTTTGTTACTGGTCACTGACAAGTGAGGCTCAACTTCTGTTTAGGAAGAAAACTAAAGCTAGACATATGAAATGTGATTAAAACCTTGGCTTAAATCCTTGGGTTTTTGCTAGCTGGTTTGAATAATTTTAAAACTGATTGTTGAAGGGCAGTGTTCTTTTAAATAATTGGAACTAGATAAAAATGCCTTGCTTTCTCAATCCAAAGTAAAAGCTGAAGGAGGGCAAACCAGAGGGCTTTTCACATACTGGAGGAGTTTATAGCAAAAATAATGCTTTGCTGCAATACCATTTAGCCAAGTTTAGTGGTAAATACCAGCAACCTTATTGTGATAATGTGATTAATGTGGATGAAGATCTCCTTAAGTGGCACTAGTGCAAAGGCCTCCAGTTTGACAGTTCCCAACCTTCTTGCCTTGTATTAGGAGATGAAGAACCCGTATCTTTCCAGAAAGGGAAGTAGATCTTCCTGTCGCTATGTGAGCTGGCCTGAAGCAGTAGCAGCTGCCTCGGGAGAGTGAAGCAACAGCTGCTTCATTCCCCTCTGAGGTGCTCCGAAAAGACTCCCAGCAGTCTGCTCCACTACTTTCCTCCTAGTGCGGATTGTTAAAGAGCAGGTGTGCAGCATCTGCTCCCAGTGAGGGCTTGTGTATGATCCCTGTAGGGATCTCAGCAACTGCAAGGATATTTTGGGTGTATTGGCCTTATTTGCAGAAGCAAATCCCTTCTCACTTCAAAAAAAAATGTATATATATATATATTTTACATCCTGAAAATCATATTGGACTGAACTTGGAAAATTTGTCACATTTTGATTTCCTCAAAAAGCTATTCGTCAGTTTTTCAAAGTTTCAGGAAAGTGTAGATTGTTTTAATGGCAGATTCCCAGCTTGCCTGCGGCAATGTAGCGCCTTGTATAGAACTGCAAAGGTAGCTCAGAGCGCAGCAAAGGACTTAGAGGAAGGAGCAGCCCAGTGCACTGGGAGAGAGTTCTGCTCTGTAGGTGGCTGAAGCCCAGAAATGATACAGCTTCATTCAAAGGGAGTTTTCTGACTTCTAGGTAGGCAGCAGTCCCCTTTCTTTAGCCTTTCTTTAATGAAGAGTCCCTAAACACATACTGGCTTTTTCTTTTTCCCTTCCTCGACCTGAGCAGGATAGCTGTCTCATTCAGAACACATGATGAATGCGCAAAGTGTAAAACTAATATTATACAAGGAGTTACACCCTTTATTTCCTAGTGTGTGTGTTTGAGTGCACAACTTAAGTGTAGTGGCTTTCTGCTCTGTTTCATTGAACAGCCACGGAAATGGTTTTGCCGGCGCAATGCAGAGAGGGCATGGAAGGAATGAGCATCTCAGGAGGGAGGAATAATTTAATAAATAATACTTAAGATGTAATTACCATAGTAGAGAGAGAGCTCATTTTTGGTCAAACGTTATCTTATTTTTTAAATAACACATTTAAAATCTGGATTTTCAAATCACTTCATTTCTCACTTATCAACAAAAAATAATGCTTATCGTATTCCATAAATGAGATCACATTAAGACTGATTAACTCAGTTGTTGTTCACATAAAGCAAACATGCAAAAATTACTGATGAACCATCTCATGTGATACTTATTTCATATAAACTTAAATTATATAGAAAAAATGTGTATGTTTTCAGGCATTATTAGCAGACTGGTCTCTATTACTAATATGTAATTTATGCTTTTGTAAGATAAAACACTTAGGAAAAAGCCCTAGTTTCTTAGACCTTAAATGTAAAACGAAGAGTTTATGCATTGAATTAATTCTGTTGTGATCTGAACTGTGGCTTAAATGTCTCTATAATTTTGGTTATGTGATCTGAAAAAAGCTTATTATTTAATTGGAGGGAAAATAGTGAATTTTGCAGCGTGAAAATTATTTTCAGTGATAAACCAGACTACATGCTTGTTTGGTTTTGATTTCCATCTGCCTTCCCCTGTGCCTTAATCCAGTTCATATTCTGCAGTCATGTAGTTCTGAGGTTTAATTAGAATTACTTTCTTTCCTGTATTTCATTTTCCTCATTGATTTTAAAAAAATGCTATTATGAAAGTCCCAAGTGTAACTGAAATTCTCTCATTCCAGTTGCCTTGGATGCCTTCTGTGTAAATCTTGAAATAATTCTGCTAAAGCATCATTTTTATCACAAAAACTATCTTCAGTAGCCATTGCTTAAGCAGCATGGGTTCACTGGTACATTGATTTTAATATTTTACCTTTAAAAAAATCCTATAGAGTTAACAGGCCTGATCACTCTGTTTGTATTTGCAGAAAGTTTTTTTTTTTTTTTTTTTTTTTATATACCCAGGTTGACTGTGGTATTTGGTCAAAGCACTGCTTAGTAAGTTCAAGGATATTGCTATGGAGAAGAGGGAGTTGTATTTTGGAGTATACAGTTATCCTTACAGAATCACAGAATGGTTGAGGTTGGAAGGGACCTCTGGAGATCATCTAGTCCAAACCCCCTGATCAAGCAGGGTCACCTAGAGCACACCACACAGGATCACGTTCAGGCGGGTTTTGAATCTCTCCAGAGATGGAGACTCTACAACCTCTCTGGGCAACCTGTGCCAGTGCTCTGTCACCCTCACAGTGAAGAAATTCCCCCTCACTTTCAGGCTGAACTTCCTGTGGTTCAGTTTTTGCCCATTGCCTCTTGTCCTGTCACATGGGACAACTGAAAAGACTTTGTCCCCGTCCCCTTGACACCCTCCCTTCAGGTACTTGTACACACTGATAAGATCCCCCCTCAGTCTTCTGTTCCCCAGGCTGAACAGGCCCAGCTCTCACAGCCATTCCTCATAGAGCAGATGCTCCAGCCCTCTGATCATCTTTGTAGCCCTATGCTGGTCTCTTTCCAGTAGCTCCATGTCTCTCTTGTACTGGGGAGCCCAGAACTGGACACAGTACTCGCGATGAGGCCTCCCCTGGGCTGAGTAGGGGGGAGTATCACCCCCTTTGACCTGCTGATGATACTTCCTAATGCACCCCAGGATACCATTGGCCTTCTTGGCCACAAGGGCACATTGCTGGCTCGTGGTCAACTTGTTGTCCACCAGCACTCCCAGGTTCTTCTCTGCAGAGCTGCTTTCCAGCAGCTCAGCCCCCAGCCTGAACTGGTGCATGGAGTTATTCCTCCCTAGGTGCAGGACCCTGCACTTGCCTGTGTTGAACTTCATGAGGTTTGTTTTCAAGTTGTGTTTTTAGGAAAAGTTGATATAATCAAAGCATGAGTTTAGGTGCATGGCAAAACTGTTGGAGCCCAGAAAAGCCCTTTAGATGGCACTGTAAGAGATAGAAGATTTTATAGCTATATTATTCACAGAGGTACCTCTTGCCTGCTCTTCAGATTGATTTAATGGGAAGATACTTCCCTCACTGCTCTTCCACCTTGTTTAAGTAGTATTTGTCCTTGAGTTTGCAGAAAAGAGAGCTACCTCAAGGGTAGTAGGTGCAGGAAATTTGGATAGTGGAGTGTGATCTCCTAAAAAAAGACTAGAGGAAAGGCCAATTTCAGTCTACAATCAATCTAGCCAATATAGATTAGCTGAATGTGAAACTTTGTTCTGTCTTCAGAAACAGATGAATCGGAAAAAGTTGCTCTTGAATTATACCTCCTGAAAATATTGATCTTTAAGACTGAGGCTGTGTATGCCTTGAATTTTAATGTGCCTCTCCTTTCTGTCTCTCTAGCTGGAGTGCTTGCTGCTTTCTCTGCAGGATTATAAGCTTTGATATTCAGAAGAGCAAAACTGAAAGATGCCATCTGAGAGGTATATCAGGTATGGTATTCTATAGCATGCAGAATGTTATTCACATTTAGCATGACATTTACCAAAGCATCAGTTAACAGATACTAAAAATGTGAAAGTTGTAGTTTTGTTCATTAGATATTCATATTAGTTAGTACATTTCTATGCTATAACCTGCAACAGATTGCTTTCTTTTGTCATTCATCTCTTGCAAAGGGAAGTATGCCTGGGACACCTGTGTCTGATTTAGGTCTTCCAGTCCCTTCATATGTCATCTTGTTTATGCCCTAGTCTATACTTGGAATTTTTGATTGTGTGAGCAGTTGACATTTTACATTCATGCAGCTGGTACCTAGTAATCATTTTTGATGTGTACAGTGTTCCAGTATTCAGGGCATAGGGAGTTCTTCTGTGTTCTGTGAAATGGTTTCTAAGCATTCTCTCCAAACTCATCATTCAACCTTACAGAATCTCCCATTCTTTTTCTTTTTCCTCTTATGGAGTCTTAATCACCCATGTAGTTGCTAGTCCTTTTCCTTTACTTGTATTGCCTATTGTCTTGGCAGAGAAATTGGTATTATTATCAATAAAACTTAATTAGTTTCTGGAAGCACTTGCATGCAAAATACTGAGCAAAGCTTATTCATCCAGTTGCTTTTCTGCAGAACCTTCCACTAATCTGATATGCTGCTAGTTGATGTGTTTTACAGAGCAGTTAACATTCATGGACTGAACTGGAAACTTGGAGATCTGAATAATAGTACTTGAGCAAAGGGTCATTCCACTTCAGTCCTCTTTTTCCAGCCGTGCTCTTACACTAGAAGAGAATCAGTAGTTCTTTGTATTTTGTAGCTGTTGAGCACTGACGGTTTAGGTACAGTTTAGGTTACTAGACAAAGTAACCAAATAATTCTTGATAAAGAGTGCTTTCTGATTCATAAAATCTGTTCAAACTGCCTTGTATGGGTGTATGTTCTACATATGTTGTTATGATAAAGGATAAAGACAGATGATTTTTTTTCAATTGGTCATTGAATTGAAGAAAGCATTTGAAATTGAAAAAAATAAGCTGAATTTAAAAATAGTAGTTTTATTTTATTTTCATCAGAATTACTGTTCCACCTTTTCACTCTAGTTTGTTTTATTTTGAATGAAATAGTCATTTGACACAAAATGAAATGCTTTCATCTCTGAATGACTGTGACAAAAGCAAGAGTAATGAAGGGCTTGGTTCACGGCACTGGGAGGGAGGCTAATAAAAATGCATATAAAGAGAAACTGGATTTAAATATAATATTTGCACAGTTAATCTTCTGGTTTTGTTATAGTCTTTTCCTTTATAAACCTCCATATTGTTATAGTTAATACAGAACGGGGAAACTTCAGGGTTTATTCTGCAGTTCTCTATAAATCAGTGATAAAACTGACAGTTAGCCTTTGCTTTTAGATTCTTTATTGTTGGTGATGAAAAAGGCGGCAGAAAAAATACAATTGTATTAACTTCATCTTTTTATTTTTAATACAGCAAGTTGAACCTGGCATTGCCTACCTAAAATAATACAACTTGATTTGATTTAATCAATTTATTATAGAAATTACTGAAGGGAAATAATTGCTGGAAGTAACTCCCTTGCATTTTAAAAGATTACATTTCATAATAGTTGTCAATTAAAATATAAGTGAGATTACACAAACAGAACTAGGAAAGAATTGTTTGAGTTTCTTCTTTTGAAAGCATAGAGTATGTCCATGTGTGAAGCCAAAAACAATTGGGGTGAAATGCAGATATTCCTCTGTATTCCTATTCCTCTGTAACTCCACTTTGGATATCCTTCTTTCAGAGGTGATGTCTTTGGTCTCAGCTTTTGAAAAAGTCAGGTAAGAGAATGTCAAACAGTTTGCAAGGATCAAACCTAAATAGGCCAAGTAAGACTAAAGGTCATTCTTTTAGTAGGACTAGTTACATATGTATATGCTCCTTTCCACTAATGAATCAATTTTAGCTACTTACAGTTGTTTTTCTGTTGCCCCATAGAGAAACTCGTAAGGACTTTAGGCTTCATTCTTCTCTTATTTAACACTAATGTGAATCTGAATTAATCCTACAGAGTCCAGCTGACTTCTGGTGCAGTAACTGAAAATCAGAACAGCCGAGGCTTTCAAATTTGAGTATGCAATCATTTTTCATAATATTTTGTTACACCAAGCTTTTCTTGTGTTTATATACCATATATAAGTTTTTGTCTGAGAGAGTTTGTGACTCTTGGCAATTCTGGACAAGAAAGAACAATCTTGTCTTGCAAAAAGCTCTTACATTCTGATGATAAAATCTACTTATTTCCTACAATTGTTGATAAAATCTTTCACCTTCCTTTCCCCCCCCCCCCCACCCTTCTTTACATTTTCAGTGTTCAGGAAATGTTGACAGGTCAGAGGCTTTGCCAGTCCAGCTCTCATAATGATGCTGTCTTAGCAGCCCTGAATCAGCAAAGAAGCGACGGCATACTTTGTGATATCACCCTTATCGCTGAAGAGCAGAAATTCCACGCACATAAAGCAGTCCTTGCAGCTTGCAGTGATTACTTCCGAGTAAGTCCAAAGACTTTTTGTTTTCTTAAACTAACCTTAAAAACGATCCCGAAAGCGGGGGAGGAATAGTTGTGAATTTCGTATTGAGAAAGGTTTAAATTTAAACCTGGGGAAATTTGGGGATTATTGCACATAATGCAATAGGAAAGAAATGCAAGTAAAAACATTAATAATGTAATTACTTTTTAAATCTTTATTTATGATTTAGTCACGTGTTTTTCTTTTACAATGGAGAAAGGGAGTGCACATCTTTCTGCGGATTTTATACCCCAATCAAGTCTGAAAGAGGAAGATTATATTCCAGACCTCAAGCAGTTTGGCCACTTGTGATTACTGTGTGGGAAGATGGGGAGAGGAAATTTAAATATGAACAAATATAGTTTATATAGGCTTGAGAGTGAACTTCTGTAGGGATGGCAATGGCCTCTCTCAGAGAAGAGGCACTAGTAAGTTTTGAGCATGAAAGCTTTTTCAGATGCAGATAATTCTGAAATGTAAAGGTTAAACTATGGGAAATAGTTCCCATGGGTTTTCCGTGGGAAATCTGTCAATATTAGATACTCAGCATGGAAAACTTGCATCCAAATGATAAAAATTGAAGTAACTGTAAGAGGGAGTTTTCTAATAAGAACATTCTTTGAAATAAGCAGTGCTACAAACCTTCATTATACTGTAATGTGTTCAAAATGCTGAACTCTGTAGTAAGTCTAAAGTAAATTTATTTAATATTTTACCAATGCCATAATTGTAATGCTAGACCTCTTTATATTGACCTCTTTGTTCTGTTAGAATAGTAGTACAGTTTATGGCAACTGTACTGTACTCTTAATTTCTCTGTCTTGCACTCGCGCTCTCTCTCATCATTAGAATTGAAATTTAGGTTATTCTATAGATTTAAGACTTACTGTTGACTCGATGTTGCATTCATCATGATGACTTTGAGCGAATTGATTGCTCATTTTTTGAGCTTGTCTGTATACTTCTGCATTGTGTTACTCTATGCTTTGTACTCTCATAGCTGTTAATATTGACTATTGTTTTATCATGGTGCCCAGCCTGCTGTAGCACCAATTGTTTCTTTCCTCTGCTCGTCCTCTTTGCCCTAGTGCACAGAAAAGCTGTGATTTTGAAGCTCTGTAGCTGTAGCAAGTGGTACATATATTTGCTAATGGTAGCTATCCTACAGGGCTGTTGTTCTGGTTTGGCTGAAATACTTTAGCATACTATTCCTCCACACCTGTGACGTATGTTCCTTCCAGAGCTCATTATATCCAGTGCATAGAAACATCACAGAGTGGGCAGCTGTGCCGTTTGTTCCAGCAGGGTGACAGAAACAGCTCCTGCTTTAGTCACTTATTGCCTGACCTTGAGATTTGGGGCACTGCGACTCACCATATTGTCACTGTTTTTTTCCAATTGAGTTACTCGGTATCTGCTGAATGGTTATTGCAAATTACAGTCTTTCTGCCCTATGGGAAAGAAAAAGTTTCATAATAGGTGAAATTACTAATTGTAACATAAATCATTTATATTGAAAATATTGAGAGAATGATTTATGCAGTATTTAGCAATTTGATCTGCCTCAGAAAAGTTATAATTTGGTAGGATGTATTCTTCAGACTTCATGTATTTGCTAAAAATATGGAACTCTTGCTTTCTGAAATCAGCTGAACAATTTCTATTATTAATGGACAAAAGATTTCTTAGAAAATTGTGGAATGAGATTTATTTTCTGTAAGAAGATGGCAAAGAAGTAACTACTCACCATGTTCCTGATTCTGATCATTAAAAAAGGCAAATGTTGATTTTAAAGTAGTAATTTTGTATTTAAACAGATTATTATTGTTTTTATGTCTGAGCGAAACTTGCCCAACTTGAGCTATCTGACAGTTAGTTTTCCAAGACTGAATAAAGCTTTGGTGTCATTTTGAGTCAGCAAAGAGAAACAGGCACTTCCAGAGGATGATAGAGGATGATAGAAGATTTATGTAAGCATGAAATGAGTCATCATCTAGAAGCTCTGTATCTCTCTCCACTGCTCATAAAGACTAGATTTAGGTGCTTCAAATTTAGTTGTTAAAATTGGACAAGATAATTTCTACCATTAGTTTTCTCTGGATTTTCTTGGAGGAATTCATGGAAAAACCTTGCAGATCTTCCAGCCTTGTCATGAGAAACTTGCTCTTTATTTTTGTGGGCTTTTTTTTCCTGTAAGCACAGGAGCTTCAGATGTTGAGGTTGTCTTGAATAAAATTTTGAGATGACAACACTGCAAAAGTACGTGACACAGAGCTTGCCTTACCTAACTTCTAACTTCCATGGCTCTTAGACCTGACCACAACACCAATCTACCTCTCATTCTGTATGAAGGGGCTGCAATTCGGTCCTCATAATCTCACAGATTACCAAAGAAATTTGAGTGCTTCACAGGGCTCTATCAGCATGTATCAGTATGAATTTTTATCTTTCTCTTTTTTAGCATGTGTAAAAAACAGCTTGTACAAGATATTGGATGCTTGCTTTCTGCAGAGCCCTTTTATGGGTTTCGGCACATTCTGTGTCTGCGTTGACTTAGATGTAACTACTGCTGAAATTCTTTTCTTGAAGAGAAGTCAGTTTAAATATGTCCATTTTAGAGTATCAGTTCCTGTTAGTATTTTTTAAAAAGTTAGTTCTTGTGACTCATGATATGATATGCTGTAATTATCATAGTAGTTATTGGGAATTTACCCAGTTTTGCAAATGTTGATGAGCCAACGGTTGTTCTTGTTGATGATCAAATTTTCGTAGTGTCTTTTGTAAATTAGTTCCTGATACTGCTTTTAAATTTCTGTTTCTATTCATTTGATATCTGTTACTGGAATTACTAGTGACAGAGAATTAGCTTTCTGTATTACTTGAAAACTAATTCAGAGCTGAGCAACATGTTTTCTTCAAATTACCACTTTTCTCTTCATTTTACTCCTAAAATGTTAGCACATTTTTCATAGAAGGATGACTCAATGAGGGCTATATTACAGACTGTGGTGCAGGTGTTGGAGCTGTTGTATGTGGAGGGAGAGGAGAAAGTCAACCTTAGGTTGCTTCATTTCCAGTTTTTCTTTGTAGGTGTAGTCTGGTGATGTAATCTTCATTTTGTTTTGTAAGACAATACAGATGCCTACTCTGTGCTTCAGCAAGTACCAGAATATACTGGCTTTGGCCAGCCTTCCAGGATAACAGTGGGCCGTTTCTTCTGCCAGTTAGTATAACTAGTCCTGCAGTTCCACCTGTGCTTCAACTTCGGCGTATCTGAGCATAGCATCTGATTTGGGGGTTTGTTGCATTTTGTACGTAATAATGTTATGCTTTTTTTCCTTTACAAAAAAGAAAAAGAAAAAAAAAACTTGGAAATTGCATACAAAAACTACAGTAAAAATACAATTAAGTTGAAAGATTAGGCACTTGAAAATTAGGATTTTCAATTTGTTTTCTGTATAGTATCTCCTGAAGGACCTCTTCTTTCAAAGTAAAGTAGAGAATACAGTAGCCACCTTCACACCATAAAAGACACATGTAAAGAATAGTAAATATATTTTTTATGAATTCTTTTCTAAGCAGCAAACCTCATTTTAGGCAAACTGTATGACATGCTGTAATTTGCTGTTTGTCTCAGTCTGTTGCAGTGAGACAAGGTTGAGCTAGTGCTCATATATGCACTGTGATAGCTCTGACAAGCTAACTGGTTTTCCATCATTTATTTATTTATTTTAACCTCTGGGAGTGAAATTAAATGTTACTGCGTGACTTTATTAGTAGGCATTTGTAGTTTTGGCAGGTGATTATATAAGTTTAAGAATTTTTTGTACAAGATGCATCAGTTTTCCAATCTGAACAACTCCTTTCTCCCTTCTTATTTTTCATTTCAGTAAGTTTATAGTCACAGGACTTGATTTTTCTCAGAATGATGGAGATTTTTCATGTAATCCGGACGATCAGGATTATGTGAATTAACTAGATTAAATTGTCAGTAATATTCTGCTTTTTCCACAGTGAGCATGTTCAATTCTTAAAAGAAGTTATTCTCTGAAGTGAACCTAATGGATGTGAATATTTTGTACAAACCTTATACTTGTAACTGTCACTGTTAAGCTGATTCTTAAGCAGCTTATTTTCAAAGGTCTTTCAGCCGTATATCTTTCCTCCCTGTCAGCAGAGAATTTCTTTGTGTATACTCAACATAGCTGATTGTTTGTGTTTTGCTATTTATTATGTTTCTTGATAAGGTTAGAGGAGTAACTTATTTATATATAAATTTCCAAAGTATGAAAGATTGTAGGATGAAAACAGCTTTCAAGGTCTTGTTATGCTTATCTTGTCTCTGTCTTGATGAGTTTGTTTTTCTTTTAGAAAATAGATTTTAGAAAGTAAATTTTCTTTCTGCGGAGTGATTACCTATAGCACTTGTCCAATACCACATTCATCAAGGTTGTTATGAAAAATGTGGATGATCTTTTCCTAAAGAAGCATTGCTTGAGCCGTGGCTCCAACTATCACTAGTAGCTAAGTAACTAAGTAGGTAAAGATGTTCTAATTTTTTGTTTTATAAAATAGCTTACAGAATATGAAATATTTTAATATATATTCTTGTAGCTCTATACAGTTTTTCTAAGTAAAAACAGTCCTCTAAATCTTAAATCTGATCCTGATTCTATTGACTAAATTTTGGCACAGTATGGTATCGTAGTTTTTGGGGGTGTGTTCTTGTGAAACACTGTAATATATATAGAGGAGGATAACTAGAATTAGAACTGGGAGAAGGAGTTAAACAAAAAATGAAAAACAGTAAGAATATAGTACAAAGCATGCCAGTTTTTCTGTAGAAATGCCAAACACAAGTGCTAAATTAACGTATGCATTCTTTAACATGAGTAACATTGATTTAGGTAGTATAGCTGCTAGTGTAAATGAAGATGCAGTTATGATTTCGTGTAAATTTTGTATGAATTATAAAGAAAAGAGCCTCCCTGAGACCTCTTCCTGGCTCAGCAGTAGCCAAAATCAACACTAGTATAAAATCAGAATCATTACTATTTTTGCAGTATAATGTAATTTTATTTTTCAGTACTTTGCCATTTTATGTGTGCATACCAAGTGAACAATATTTTCCATGCTATGGTAATCTGGAATATGGCAAAAATTCTTTCTCCAAATATATTTTTTAAAACATTACCTCTTTCCGTTGGACCAGAGCTCATTGGACCAAATAACCTCTATTGTTTTTGTAGTATCTGTTAATTGCTGAATGTTATCTACCAAAACAGACTTCCTTACTATCAGCTACCTGTGTAGCCTAAGAAATATTTCTTCTTCTGTATTTAAGACTTCCTGTGATCAGATTCACTCTATTTTCTCAGTTGGAAATTATGATACATTTGAGGAATGAAACTATTCAGCCATATGAACTGACAAACACCTTTCTGGTAGATCTCAATCATATAGATTCCCTGCAGTATCTAACTTTTTATAAGCTATTAAATTTGTTTCATTTTTTCCCTAAGTGTATAAAATCACTTCTTGTTAATCAGTGTGTTTGCCATTATATTTAAAAACAGTTACTGTAAATCCTTCAATTAATACCCTTCATGAGGGTATTGTTGCTACTTGCTAGCAGGTAACTTGAAATAAATTCCCATACCACTATTATGGCTTAACTTGAACCTGAAAGCCATATTCTAATGAATTTGAAACCTGAGGTTTTAGTTATACCCATCATTGTAAACAAGATAAGACATAGAAAAAGGAAATGGAATTCAACAACAGAAACAGCCAGTTCCATTAATTTAAGCAGAGTTTGTGATTCAGTTGCATTTTCCTTTTGTATATAAGCTGCTGCCTATAAAATGAATGGATATAAATGAGTGCTTGGAACAGAGCTTGGTCTTATTGTGGAGTTTTGAGCAAGTCGGGCAAGTACGGGAGGGCCCTTGTAAATCAAAACAAATCCTAAATCCTAAATAATATTACTGAAACACTTGGGTTTTTATATATTATATATATTTTATTGTAGAATACATATAATTGATAGCCACTACAATATATTAAATTTGCTAACTCCTTAGTCAATCATAAGAATGTAGTTATCACAAAAAGTATGAGGATGGGGAAGGTGAAAACATGGCCATTTCAACTACTACTGTCATCCATACCACATCAGTTACAGTTTCATTCTTCAATACCTTAATTGAAAAAGCAGAACTTGATGGTGTGAACACATTGCTTAGAGGCTGCCTATTGACAAATAAGAATTCAGAGCTGCTAATCAGAGTCCTCACTGAAAAAACTCCTAATAATGGATAACTAAGTTCATCTCTAAGTTTCTCTTTTGCTTCACTAGCATGAAGAACTATTGGTCAAAAAAAGATAGTGCTCACATTCAGCTGTATTTCTTTGTGTATATTTGAGAGACCATAGTGTATGGAAGAATTGAAAATGAACTAATTGGATGTTATTGGCCTGGGTGGTTTTGATTTGTTTCCTTTTTAGCACAAAGCTAAATCACAAATTTAATCCAGCCTTATAGCATTTGAGTAAAAGTAGATATGCTTCAATGGAAAATCTTTAGGTTCAAGATTAACGGGAGAGACATTCACAAACCCCCTCTGGGACAGCTACTAACTTAGGAATTAGAGCATCACCTTGAGAAAAGGTGAAATTCAAAAAAGCTAGAATTCAAGAGCTAAGGCTTCTTTGGTACCAATATAAAAGAGAAATTGAGGTCTTACCTCCTAGTAGATACTGGAGTGCTGCTTGCTTTTCATTAGAAAAATTGCCTAAAACAAGAAGCATTGAAAAATCAAGTTTTTTGTATTATGCTAGCAGTGTTTCCAAAGGGGTAAATACAAATTAGAGACTTCTGTTACCATATATTCAGTAATCCAGTTACACTTGGATGCCAAAAAAGCACATTCATTCACTTAAAAAAAAAAAAGTGATATAAGCATTGTCAATAGCTTTACAAAATTTAATCAAATCACTAGAAATAATGCAGCATGGATAGGTGTGCATTGCTTGTTGTATAAAAGCCTTTCTGATCTGAAATTTGTCTGAACAACACGTTTACTTCTGAAGCATATGTGACAATGGTCTACAAATGTTTTAAAGCCTGCTAAGTAAATATTTTAATATGTTCTTTCAAAGTGGACAAAGTAAGAATACATCTGGATTTCTCCGCTCCTCTCTCTCCCTTGGTCCTCTGGTCCTCCCCTCCCCCTCCCTCTTTTTTTTTTTTTTCTTTTTAACTTTTACATTTCCAGTAGTTGTTATGCTGTAAGAGGAAATGTTTTTTGGAATTCTCATAGTATTTAAATGAAATTGCAGTTCTGTCATGACTGGATGGTAGACTATATGGTGTCTTGTTCTGCAAGTCATTCTTTCTATTTTTGTTGGAATTCCCTATACAGTAAGTATGTAAACTTTGAGTAAGTATAGTAGAATTGACTCTGTGGTTAGTGAGATAGGCCCTAGGAGACTGTGGCTCATTGCTGATAATTAAGAGTGTGTTATCTTGCTGGAAAAGAGCATGTGCTGTTTGATAGTAACTCTTCAATTGATGTCTTTTTCCTGCTATATGAACAGACTGAAGAGGATTCATTGCAGCCTCGTTTCTGTAATTGCCAATTTTCTTTGCCATCTTCTCCTTTTCTTCCTTCAGGCTACTACAGTTCTATGATACAGCACTAGCAAGTGTTCAGAAGCTGAGCTGGGCTTGGCTGTAGTTTTTGTGATGCTAGAAGAATCTGTCAATGGAAAGCCAATTTATCAGGAAAACCTGTGGCAGAGAAGTGTGTTTTACCCGTTTTCTTCTTGGTCCCTAAGGTCTACTGAAGAAGTCTTATATCTCAAAATGTTGTTAGTTACAGTAGACACCTTGTACACTTTGCAGTCCCCAGTAGTATTTTCCTGCAGAACCTTCAGTAGAAATTAAAGTTATTCTTCTGAGGGTGTTGTGAAGCTGAAAACGCTTCCTGGGCCAACCACTCAAGAGAATTATGTGGGCAGAATGTTGCTTTTAGCTTCAGTGATAAGGACCCATATATCATTTAGATAACAGGAGAAGTTTCCAAAGAAAGAGGCAAGACTACTGAAGAGCTGAAAATCCAGATCTTAAATTTGTAAAGTGTAAGTAGCTGGTGTTAGGATACTTTAATAGTACCAGAATACCTTTCTTTCTTTTTCTTTTTTTCTTCTTCTTTTTTTTTATTTTTTTTTATTTTTTTTATTTACTTTTGGATGCTCCCTCAGGATTTGTTCCATTCTCTTTCGTTTGTATAAGGAGAAATCCATCACAATACGCATGCTTGTGCCTTTTGTGTTACAGATTATGTTGGTTATAAGTTTTAGAGGAAATATCTTTCTCTTGTTGTTTCATTGTTAACAGTGCCATTTGCTGCACTTTATTAACAACTTCATTTTAGTAGACTGAAATGTGATACTGGCTAATTGAATTCATGTTGCTGTGGGCCCTCATCTAATAAGAGGTTGGATTTAGGCAGTGAAATGTAGAGGTTCTGAACAGCTTTTTACAATGCTGCTGGTTGCTTATCTTATGGTAGGATTTAATCTTCCTGAGTCGACCTGTTTTCAAACTTAAACTTCTAAAAACCTGTCCTAAGTCCCAATCTACTCTGTCTGGATAACCTAATGTACGTACAAGTGACACATGGATTTAACTGCCTGTCTGTTTACTAGAAAGGAGGCAGCTGCCCTTACAGCATTGGCTGAGAACCTAAGGATGGCCATACGATGTTTGATTAAGTATTAGTCCAGTGTGGGATAGTCACTTTAGCAGTAGATGTTTGTGATGCCTGGAGAAAAGAAGAAAAATGGAATAAGCCTGTGTGACATATCCCTTAGAACTCTCCAGCAGTTTTCAGGGCATTTCGTGGCAGGATGAAATTTCTATCTATTTAGTAACCCTCGATAAGTCTCTCTTCCAAGTATTTATCCTGTTTCTCCTTGAACCTGTGTAAATTTTTTCATTGACTGTTGTCTGGAGAGGAAGCTTACTGCTTGCAGCATGAGGAACTACGTGTTGTTTTATTTTGAATCTGGCTTCTGCTAGCTCATTTTGTTCCCTCTTTTTTTTGTTGTTGTTGGGTTTTTTTTTTTAATTGGAAAAAAACGTGTACCATCAGTTCTTGAGTATTCTTATGAAGTTCAGTTATCTTTAGCTAGGTTGGAAATTTGTGACTTACTCAAATGCTTCTCAAATGGAAGTTGTTCCATGTCCTTGATCATACTTTGTGCCTTTCTCTGGAGCATTTTCAGCTCTAAAATATCTTTTGGGAGATGAGAGGAAGAGAATTGCAGGCAGTGCAGGCAAAGCATGAATTTCTGCACTGCTGTGGGATTGGGTTTTTTGCCCAACAGTTTCTAAGCTTTTATTTATTTAATTATTATTATTTTTATTATTATTATTTATTTTGACTGCTTCTGAGCACAGAGATGACTTTTTCATGGAACTCTTTCAAACTCCAAGACTTCTCTTCTGAGTTGTAATGGTCAGGTGGAAACTCATCATTTTCTGTGTGAAGTTAGGATTTTCATTTTCCTCTTGTACATTGAATTTCATTTGCTGTTTCATAGACCAGTGTCCTTAACAACACTGAATAGCTTTGTCTCAATGGACTTTCTAGCCTCACTGCTGTTACTCTTTTCTTATGGATATGTAAAACAGCCCAGACTCTGAGATTCTGCACTGGAAACATTACTCCCCTGTGAGAACAGGCCTACTGTTTTCCTGTTCTGTTTTATGTCTTCAGTCACTTACTTATCCAGGCAAAGATGTTCCTTACTTTTTCTCTTGCCTAGTTTGCCTTAAAGGCCCTTAATGAATGACTTTGACAAAAGCTTTTTGAAAATCCACCCTGGGGACTGTATAAAGCAGAAACATGACGGCTCAGGCTCAGCATAGTGTCCACTTCACCAGCAGGCTGGAAAAGCTTCAAGGCCTTGGGCAGGATGTGGCCATACCCAGATAATTCTGGTCGATGTGAAGAAAAGGATGCAGGCACCCTTGTAAGATAGGACATGTGTTTTTGAGTGTACATATATTATATGCAGTTTATCTTGAGTTTATATATATTATATGCATTACATATAATATATGCAGTATATCTTGAGTTTTCAAACTGTAGTTGTTATTTTTTACATTTGTAAAAACTATTTTGTGTTTGTGTATGTGTGCAAAAACCAAAATCCAACAAACCAGTTGTCATACTGAGCATTCTCAGCTACTAATGAAGTCAGAACCAGGTCTTCCAAGGTTATAGGGTACCATTAATACAAGCAGGCAACAATGTACATAAGGTCATTTGAAATCAGAATTTCTGGATGGTGGAAGGCACCTTCAAAATGCCTGCATTTTTAGAAATTCGCCTGCCTAGCACTTAAGGATCTACCTTGCAAGATTTTTCACCTGAAAAGGGGTAGTTGTAAAGCCTATAGAACTTACGGGGGTAACAGAATTGACATCAGGATGCTCTTTTAGCTTGGACAGGATTTTTTTTTGTCAGAGATGATGCAAAAGCCAAAGGATAAATGAGCACAGTCAAACGTAAAGTACTAAAAATAAAATGAAGATAAGATTTTATAGAGTCATTTGTTCAAGAGGAGATAGCTGATGGAGGGCAGTGCTCAGCCGGTGATGAAAACTGCTGTGACAAATGACTTTAATATTAAACACAAGCAATAAACAACTATTAGGCAATAAACAATAAACAATAAACAACTATTAGGCTTTAATTACTGTTTAAAGTTTTCTCAGTAAAGTGATGCGGAAAACCAAAGAAAAAATGGTCAATAAGCTGGTTTTATGCTTCAGCTTTTGTAACAAATAATTGAATAGATATGTTGGTGAGAACTAAGTGTTAGAAAGTCATAATGAAAAATAGATTGTTTTTGTTTTAAGGATCTAAAGAGTACCTAGTTCAACCCTTCGTAAAATGGGCCATTTAAAACTGCAACACTTGGCTTCTCATATACCATGTATGCTGTTGCAGTCAAGTTATAGAATGGAGGATAATTGCCATAGTTTACTGTTAGGTCTTACATTTGGATTTCGGTGAGTAATGACAAGTGCGTCAATCCTATAAATGTCTTCTTAAGAAGATACTTATAATAACAACTAAGATTAAAATCGTTAGTGACAGAAAAAGGGATTTTACAGTGATGCTACCTACAGATCCAGTGCTGATAAGAATAGCGATAGAGACTGTTTTTGTTCTTACATATGTTAAAATTTTGCAGACAGTATGAGAGAGAAATGGATCAAGCAAGTGGATGTTCTTAATTTTTTAATTCATAAAGGTTATTAAAGAAGCACAGCTGAAATAGAAAATGTTGAGTATATTAGATGAATTTAAGCAATGGAAGTGGAGTGGTAATTTTCAGTATGTGGAATAGAATGCATTAAAATGAGTATTACTTATAGTACATGAAATGGAATAGAGTTGGAAGAAGTGTTTTTGGGCAGAGTAATCCCTTTCTAGTGTTAAAATTTTGAGTGTTTTTTTTTTTTTTAATCATTGTGATCAAAATCAAATTGTAATCAAAGTTCTGTAGGAATTTAAGGCAGTTGCTGAGAGTTAAGTATCCAAAATTAGATTCCATGTTACTGGAAGCTGAAGAGTAGATTCTATAATCTGTAACTTGGTAGCTATCTAAATAGAAAGCTCAAATCCATCAGGTAAGACAAATTAAAGGACAAAAAAATTGTTTTCCATCTTCTACAACGACCATGAAAAGTAGGAAGAAACAGGACTCTCTAGTTTTAGCTTTGCTTTCTATTTGACCAGCTTGTATTTTGTCCCAGCATTGGAAAAGGCCTACTTAGTCCTCTCAGCATTCCAGAAACATCTCCTCATCTCCAGGAATTTTGAGGATGCTGTTGGATGATACAGTTATATTGACAAAAGGGTTAGTTGTGGCTTCCCTTATCCTTTCCTGGTAAGTGTCCATTCTTGCTTTCGGACAGACACTTCTTTGGACTTCCAGTGAGTTGCTTCAGAAAACGGAATGTATCAAAATGTTGACATCTGTTCTGCTATTTCTCTGATAACCATAGGTGAAACTATCGGTACTTCCTATAAAGAAGAGAAGGGACAGGGCATGGCCAACCATTCTGCTTACAGTTGAGTGTTGGATCACTTTAACTGTACAGTCTGAGTGTATTCAGGGGTTTCTCTGGGTTTGCTGTTTGCTTTAAACGAGTCCTTCTAGGACTCTTCAGTCTGCTTTAGCTGTTTTAAGTGATCCTGCTCCACTGTTCTGATGCAAGTCCTTCCCCTGCTATTTAAAGGGACTTTAAACTTTGACAGGGTCAATGTAATCCAGCCTGCTGGAGGACAAGAATCATCATTCTACTTCCTGCAGTATTATATTGCTCCAGTTCTGTCAGATGAAAACTTGCTGTATAACTAACTGATCTGTTATGGTTCATGCGCTGAGGTGGGAAACTTGTCTTGGTAGCATGGTATATAATATGCTTTTGAAAATACCCCCCTAAAAGGCATCAAGAAAGTCTTGATCATTTTTTTTTATTCTGTCCAAATTAAAAAAACAAAAAAACAAACAAAAGAAGAGAAGAAAAAAAGAAGAAGGTTCGTCTCCCTAAATGAAATGTACTGTGGTAGTTGAAGAGCTAGTTCAAGAGCTAGCTGACTTTTATTCCAGTTTTATTTTGGGCTTGCTTTTGATATTACTTGCTAAAATCATCAAAGGAACAATAGGCTTATGTACTCACTGGGAAGCGTTGAACCAATTTAAGCCAGAATTTGCAAATGTGACTCATACTATTCTGTCCTTGACTGGAAATGCTGGGAAGAAAAATTTCTGCTTTTAGTTAATGCTGCTTCTTTTATATTCCAGAAGGTAAGTCTAAGAGTGAATGTTATTAGGACAGACTGTACATTACTGCATTTTTCTGGAGTGCTTTGCATGGTAGGGTCCTTACAATTCAGTTTTCTCACTTCTGCCACAATGATTTTTGGCATTCAAGACCACCAAAAATGACTCATTTCTTTTGTAATACTAGAACTAATCAGGTTAGCTGTAGTAGTTCACTGCTAATTTTCTTTTATTCAGGTGTAAGTTTGCAGGTGATAGTTACAAAATTATTCTGTTTCCACAGCAAATTTTGGACTGCTTTTGAATATAGGTCTTTCTGGTGATGTAACAACCCATTAGGAACAGGATGCCACAATCTCTCTTTTTTTCTTATCTCAGATTATATTTGTGCACCTAAGTGGAAGCTTTGAGAAGACATACTCGTTCATTATTAAAAGTGTGACCATCAAAACATTAATTATATGTGAGGTGGGTTCAGCCAAGAATGTTAACTTGCTAAACAAAAATAGTATTTTTTGCTATTTTGACTGTGAACACAGAACCTGTGACTTGCTACAATTAAAGAAATTATTTCGTTTTTGCTAGGTGCCAACAAATGTGCATTATACAAATAGGGAAAAATATCACATCCTTTGCTCCTATGAATATTAAGGTAGGGTAGCTCTTTGTTTCTATTTTTCAGACGATTTGGAAAAAGCAATTTTATTACTTGTTTCTTAAGATAATAAGGGTTACTTTTTTGTATTAATGGTACAGTGTAACAAATGCATTTCATTTATGATTGATCTGGTGTATTGCACTCTTAGGTGCTGTGTAGTCAACGGATTGCTGTCAGACAGTGTGAGATACTGAAACAAACATTAAAAGTCTGATGGAAATGGAAATTGCTACACTAACAGTAGTGTGTGAGACTTTATTACATAAAACTGTATATTGCTGCTCAGTTTTTCTGTTACTTATGTTCATTTCTTTAAACATATCTTCCCTTAAAATACAAGTGATATTTGACCTTTTCATCTTCCAGGATGCATTTTAGTTATATGGCAAAAGCTTAAAAACAATATTTAGATAGATTTCACTGAACAGATGTATTACTGCAGGCTCAGTTATAAGTGATTGACATTGTGTGACATTTTTGCTGGCAATTTGTGTAGAAATTGTTCAGGAGAATCATGTAATGAGCCTCTTAATCATATTTCATGCAGTTGATGTTGATGGATATGTTTTTCAGAGTGCAGGAGACTCTAGAGGACATGACTGATTTAGGAGAGACAGGCTCAAAATGGGAGGCAAACAAAGCAAAATACAGTGTGTTAGACTTGAGAAGAACAAGTCATGTTTTCTAGAGGCAGTAAAGAAACGTGCCCATGGTCATTTGAATAAGTATACATTATGTATCTAGCACATAATCGGTACTCAGTGTGATTTGGAGTTTGTCACCTGTCAAAGTAGTATTTTGATTCTGGCTCATTGGCTCTGATTATTTTCTTCTGTAGTGATAGGTGCAAACAGCAAAGGTTAACATTGCTTATGTGATGAAAGGTTAGAACATGAAAGTTAAGAACATTCATGTTAAGAAAGTTAAGAAGGTAATACAGCAGTAGTACTACAAAGAGGATTAAATAGATTGTCATTTGTTCATTTAATATTACTGTTATGAACAGCGAGAGGTGCTTTTTTTTTAGTGCAGACTGCATATGAGAATGTTTCGGCCTGAAAGAATTTACAGTCCAAGTGGCTGAAATAGTGTCAGGATTGGATACTTGCAAGCTTGAGCAACCTATATTCGGCTAGGCTTAGGTGCCAGATGAGAAAGAATGTAGGAACGTGAGTTGTTCCATGGATGCCTGTAAAACTTCTCACAGGCTTAAAATTACATAAGCAATTACAAATCTTGAGGTATCGCATTATAATTGAGCTGCCTGAGAAGTGTAGAGGTTGATACAAAATCCCTTAAGTGTTTGCTTTCCTAATGGTTTTTATGCTGCATCAGATCAGAAGTACAGTGAATTATAGTGGGGAGATGGGAGTGCAGAGGTGTGATAGTAACAGCTGAATATGGAAGTAGGTGAATATACTGTGGGAAGTAAATTTGAACAAAACACTGCACTCTAATGAAGATACCAATCCATTTAAAATGATTAAAAAAAGAACTCAAGCAATGTCATTATGGAATTGTGGAGGATAAGAAGAAATTTGAGATGGAAATTCTGCTTGTATAAAGCAGCAAAACATTATTAAAGGATTTTGTTTACCATAAAAATTCAATGTAGGAAGGTATAAATAGCAATGGGAAACCTTGGCAATGGTGTTGAGCACAGTTATTTACAAATTAGTTTGGTAGAGACACAGAACAGATATTCACTTATTTTGTGCACAGTATTGTCAGTGTTTTTCAGCTACAATAATCAGATACAAAATTTCTTGTTTTCTTCAGACATGTTTCTGAATTGGGAAGTAAAAAGTCATATTTCATAATAAATAGCTAATGTAAATACCAAACAAGTCATTCCCTCCTTTGTGAGTGTTACCTATAGTTTAAGCCTCGTTAATAAAAGAGGATGGGTAGGATGGCGTACCTATGAATTAATTTCTGGTAAGACTGAATAGATTTTTTTCCTGTCACTTGTGACCATAGTACTTACAATAATTCATAGGAAGAGTAGAGAGAGTTTTTAAACACAGAACTCTATACTTACTTGGATATGAAAAGCTTATGTGCCTCAGGGCTAACTCACTGTTAATTCATCTTGACTTCGTGGATGTTCATCTCTTTTTGGAGTGTGTTGTAATGAGAGGAACTACAAGAATGCTAGTTCACTCTGTGCCAACTTTCCGCTCCCCATATCTAGTTATGATTGTGAGGAAGTACAGCGAATGCTCACGCACCTCAGTAGAGAATGTGTCAGACTTAGGACAGCCAGAGAAGAGCAGCAGTGGATGGTGAAGTCAGGCTTCTGGGACATCAGCTGCAGAGCTTTCAACTGGGCAGTTAGTCAAGGATGACAGGTGACGGGAAAGCTGAGTGGGAGCCGAACTAAGTTGAGAGATTTGCATTGTGTTGTACAAAATAAGCCTGGCCTTGCTGCAATCTCCAAAATATTATAGCAGTGGAACTTTTAATCGAAGTGACTGTAGAATACCCTGGGAGTTTATTATTGTGTTTACTGATTGCATTGTCTGTGGTTGAGCAAGAATTTGTGCAATTCAGATGTGTGCGTTGTGAGGGATTCCAAGTATTCTTTTTTATCTTGAAGTAGATTTGGAATAGGGCTGCTGATGATTATTGAAACAATATTTGAAAACATTGGATGAGCTTTCCTTTCAACATTTAAAAAATACTGAACAAGTTTTATTCAAACTTAAATTAGAACCCAATGATTTTAACTGTCTTCCAAAGCAATAGCAGATACCTACTTGAAATTACATTAGTGTTCAAACTTTTTTTAAAATGCTTAGCAGAAAGTTTGTAAAAGCCCTTTATAAACAACTTCAAATTTTCTCCAGTTCACTACCAGTACACCTGCTATAATTTGTTACTGTGTGTGTTTTCTTTAAAGCATAACAGTTTGTTTTTACTCTGCTAATTTACCTGTCTTTTGAGCCAACATATGTTTTGTGATTCTATTTCTTGCCTTTAAAAGCAGCTCTGAGTTGCATGGAATTCACTGACAGAGTTTGATTGTATAAGCTACTGTATAAAATACACAGAATGTGGAAGAGGGGACAGGCTACTTGGGAGAATTATAGGAATGCAGTCAGAGTATGTAGAGATGCAGTGAGGAAGGCTAAGGCTGAGTTGGAATTGAGCCTGGCAAGGGATGTCGAGGACAACAGGAAGGGCTTCTTCAAATACCTCAGCAGCAAGAGGACCAGGGAAAATGTGGACCCGCTACTGAATGGGGCAGGCGCCCTGGTGACAAGGGATGCAGAGAAGGCAGAATTACTGAATGCCTTCTTTGCTTCAGTCTTCACCGCTAAGGGCAGCCGCCAGGAATCCCAGAGCCTGGACGTGAGGGAGAAAGTCTGGAGAAGGGAAGACTTTCCTTTGGTTGAGGAGGATAGGATTAGAGACCTTCTGGGCAGGCTAGACATCCACAAATCCATGGGCCCAGATGGGATGCACCCTCAGCTACTGAGGGAGCTGGCGGATGTTGTTGCCAGGCCACTCTCCATCATCTTTGAAAGGTGCTGGAGAACTGGAGAGGTGCCTGAGGACTGGAAGAAAGCCAATGTCACTCCAGTCTTCAAAAAGGGCAAGAAGCAGGACCCAGGCAACTATAGGCCGGATGGAACAGCTCATTCTAGATGTCATCTCCAGACATATGGAGGAAAAGAAGGTGATCAGGAGTAGCCAGCATGGATTCACCAAGGGGAAATTGTGCTTAACTAATCTGATAGCCTTCTACGATGGAATGACTGACTGTGTAGATGAGGACAGAGCAGTGGATGTTGTGTACCTTGACTTCAGCAAGGCTTTTGATGCTGTCTCCCATAACATCCTCCTAGAGAAGCTCAGGAAGTGTGGGTTAGACGAGTGGACAATGAGGTGGATTGAGAACTGGCTGAAAGGCAGAGCTCAGAGGGTTGTCATCAGTGGTGTGGAGTCTAGTTGGAGGCCTGTGGCTAGTGGTGTCCCCCATGGGTCAGTCCTGGGTCCTGTCCTGTTCAACTTCTTCACCAATGACCTGGATGAGGGGACAGAGTGCCTCCTCAGCAAGTTTGCTGATGATACAAAGCTGGGAGGAGTGGCTGATACACCTGAGGGCTGTGCTGCCATTCAGAGACCTGGACAGGCTGGAGAGCTGGGTGGAGAGGAACCTCATGAGGTTCAACAAGGGCAAGTGCAAAGTCCTGCACCTAGGGAAAAATAACCCTAGGCACCAGGACAAGCTGCTCTGCAGAGAAGGACCTGGGAGTGCTGGTGGACGACAAGTTGACCGTGAGCCAGCAATGTGCCCTTGTGGCCAAGGAGGCCAATGGTCTCCTGGGGTGCATTAGGAAGAGTGTTGCCAGCAGGTGGAGGGAGGTGATCCTGCCCCTCTACTCAGCCCAGGGGAGGCCTCATCTCGAGTACTGTGTCCAGTTCTGGGCTCCCCCAGTACAAGAGAGACGTAGAGTTGCTGCTGGAGAGAGTCCAGCATAGGGCTACGAGGATGATCAGAGGGCTGGAGCATCTGCCCTCTGAGGAACAGCTGCGAGAGCTGGGCCTGTTTAGGCTGAGGAAGAGAAGACTGAGGGGGGATCTGATCAATGTGTACAAGTACCTGAAGGGAGGGAGTCAAGGGGATGGGGACAAACTCTTTTCAGTTGTCCCATGTGACAGGACAAGAGGCAATGGGCAGAAATTGAAGCACAGGAAGTTCCACCTGAGCGTGAGGGGGAATTTCTTCCCTGTGAGAGTGACGGAGCCCTGGCACAGGCTGCCCAGAGAGGTTGTGGAGTCTCCTTCTCTGGAGATCTTCAAGGCCCGCCTGGATGCAACCCTGCCTAACATGCTGTAGGTGACTCTGCTGGAGCAGGGTGGTTGGACTAGATGATCTCCAGAGGTCCCTTCCAACCTTACTGATTCTATGATTCTATAACTTGATTGCTAATTAAGTTATTTTCTGAATATTTATTGCTTACTGTGCCTGACATGGCTTTGAGATTGATGTGTACATATGAGGACAAGCTTGTTACTCTCACAGATATGGATCATCTGCTGTTTCAAGTGTTCAGAGTAAGTATGAAAGTTATTGCAAGGCAAGGAGCAATTTTGCACCTCACCATTTGTGACAGGGCACAATTCGTATTTTTGGAGCTTTGAACATTTCATGTTTTTGTGACCATGGAATCTAGTCTTAAAGCTGTGTTTTGTGAAGCAACCTGCACATGTTGCTGTTGTGCTGCATGACTGATTTAAAAAAAAAATGGTTCTAGATATTTTTTGCTTCATTTATACGTATTTAATTTGACAGTAGTACATTATTATTCTAATTGGGTGATATTTCACACCCATCTTGCATTTTGTTTTTCAGAGCTAAACAGCTATGAAAGCTGAGCGTAGAAAGGTAGAGCCAAAGACTTTGCTATGCGTCATTTACTTGGGCTATTCTGCCTGGTTACATTCGATCCGATCACATCTGAGCCTGGTCATCCCGTTGCTGAATGTGTGGCATTTAGTTCTAAGCTTTAATCTTACTTTGTATTCAATGTTTGCAGTAGAAACCATTTTGCAAAGATGCCTTTGGCTGCTCTGGGCAAAGGAGTGAAAACTGCATGCAAATCTGCTGTGTATTAAACGCCCACCAATGTGTCACACTACTTTGAAGTCAAATTTTCAAGTGTCTAGTAATTTGCATGTACATTTGCCTTATTAGAAAGAGCATAAAAGCTGCTTTTGTCAAATACTGTTCAATTATTTTTATCCAGGGATAGTGATATTTTCCCTTCGCGAGTATTTCCCTGGCACTGCTTTTGTTGCAAGCCAAGGTGAGGAGAATAATAGACGGTTGATTCTTCTGCTCCCCCTTATCCTCTTAGAGCAAGTGAAGTGTTATCCTTCCCTGCACCCTCCCCACAAAAACAGATTCATTAGAATTTGGAGCTTTTTAAACCGGTGTGAGCTCAGATGGAACCATTTGTGACTACAGATGCATTCATCCTTGAATTTTGTGAGCTGTTGCCACATGGCAAGTAGAACATGTTTGCTTTTCTTTCTGGGAACTGATTTACTTAATTAAAATACTGGCTAAACAAGCAAGACTCAGACATTTACTTAATATCTCTCAGTGTTGGCTCATTGACTGATTAGTGAATGGTAGGGCAAGGCTTGGAGGTTAAAAGAAACTGGAAGGAAAGCTAGGTCCTCTCTCCAGTGGGAATTATTGTAAAAAGGAAGTTCAGTTAACATATTGGCAGTTTGGATACTGCTCACTCTCACAAAGATCTCAAAAGGAAGAAAAGGAGATATTTTCAAAGATATTTTTATTTTGTACAAGCAAAATATTTTAAAGCAGGAAATATTAGCTGAATGAAATTATTAACTACAAATGAAGTCTGCATTTTTATTCAAATTTGATAATTTTGATTAGGTTGACTTTGCATTGTGCACTTGTACAAATATTTTATATTTTATTTTTCTCTATGTTTTCTATTATACATTCATCTGAGATGTATAAGGCCTTACTGCTTTGTTTTCAATGTATCCCAGGGAAAAATGAAGTATACTACTGGTATTGCATCAAAAGCACAACTAATGGGTTTATTTAAATTCTCAGAATTTCAGAGCATTTTCAGAGAGTCATCTGAAACCTGAGCTTGATAGCCCAACATTAACTTGTTCTGTAGGTACTAGAGAGGTCTCAAAACAGAATTTTATGGTCCATATGTTTATACAGTTAATACTGTAATATTCAAGTACAGTAATATGAATTAAGAGCTGAGTTTCTGGGCTGAGTTTTTGCATGTGGTTAAGCAGATTTTTTTCCATGCTAGATGAAATCTTTAAACTGTCTAGCTGAGAATGAAATTTGCCCATTGGTAAGAGCACTGTGGATAGCTGAACAGTAATACTAGGTTTTTCTGTGTAGGAGACTACTTTCCTGGAGGTTAATCAAGTTCAGCTGAAGAGACTCTCTTAGGACTATTAGAAAGTTCTGTGAAATGCTTTGGCCTTTCCTTCTGAAAGATAAATCTAGTTTATATGCAAAATCAAAAACCTTGCATAGAATACTCCATCTGAGAAAGGACAGCATGAGCAAAAACAAACTCCACGTGGCAGACGACACATGAAGCCGTAGTCCTGTGACCTAGTGCAGGCTGCAGTTCTGATAGCTCATTGCACTATTAGGCTGTGTCTGTACTAGTAAATAAGAAGGGTAATGGATAAGGGTTTGTTTTCTGGCCCATGGCTCCTGTCCATATGACTAGAGCTTCCCTCACTCCCTTGAAAATAGATTGACCTTACCCATACTGCTTATATGGCCTGAGCTGACCCAGAACCATGCCTGGGAGAGAGTTGGTGGCGGTCAAAGCTGTGCTGGAGACTGTTGATTAAACATTGTGGATGACTGTGGTACAGTGACTGGGTTTCTGGCCTGATCTTATTGAGTTTATTAATATAGGCCTAATAATAATTCATATGTAAAGGACATGTAGGAATTTCTGTGGTACAGAACAATAATTTTGTAAAGGGTTATGGTAGATTTGGTGAATCTTCCCAAAAAAAAAAAAAAAAAAAAACACCTTTGCCTGTTGCATAGAAGTGATTCATGGTCTACAAATAAGATGCAATTAAGTGTTTCTTTAGGTCTGTAAGTTTAACCCATGGTATGGGACATTCAATCTTTGGTCAGAATATGAACTTTATTAGTAACCACACTGTCTTTTGGTTGCTATGTACAGGTAGGTAGTGTACAGACAGTTGCTGCAGTACAGTCAGAGAATGCAGGGTATGTAGGGCCTTGTGTCACTGAGCGTTTCCAGTATGTATGTTTAGAAGGTGAGCAGATCTTTCCATGTAAGACCTATGTAAACAAATGTTGCTCTGAGACTGGTTTATTCAGGAATGGATGTGGCAAAAGAGCACTGTCTGGGAAGTTTATTATACAAATTTCTGAGATGAGATGTTTGCCTTCATAGCAAGGGAAGTACCTATAGATGCAGTGACATGGGTAAATATTTTATCTGAGATGCATCAGGGCAAACATAATTAAAAGAGGAGCTTTTATGTAACTCTAGAATATTTTTAACAGATGCTCCTGAATTTTAAAGTATACTTTAGCAGAAATAAAAAAGAATAAAAACATTTTTCTTGTAGTTCAGGTCCAGATAGTCTATAAGTGTCAGTCAGTGTACATTCATGAAAACCAATGACTATCAGAATCTTGTAGTTCAGGTCCAGATAGTCTATAAGTGTCAGTCAGTGTACATTCGTGAAAACCAATGACTATCAGAATCTTGTGTGCCTTGCAATAAGAAAGAGGGTCACAGCTTCTAAATAAACTCTGTATTGCTGCCATTGTTCTTCTATTCCAGTCTTGTACACATTTGAAATCGAAAGAGCTTCTGCAACACTTCTCTGTGCTAATAGGTCAAATTATTGCTTAATATAGCAGCAGTTAACACACAGAACACTTGGTACTGTATCGTTAATAATAGTGTAAATACGCTCTTTTGCAAGAAATCTGAGTAACAGTTTTCCTTCTTTCACTAAGATAGTGTATTCTGTAACTGTAGCTTGATGTTCTTTCAGACATACTGACAATACATAATATTTAAGAAAATGGAATGGATATAACCTGGATATATGAAAATATAATTGTTCATTGATGTAGTGCTTGGAAAGCAAATTCTTTTTTATGGAAAATTCATAATTTAATGAAAAATAATAGCCATGACATGTGAGCAGTAACACATCCATTTGAAAAGCATAACAAGTCTTTACCAGGAATGTATTTGTGCTTAACAAAGTCATCCTTTTTGAAAGGCTCACTATGTAAAAATGACAAATTAAATATTCTTCTGTTAGTGATCTGGTGTGATTTTTGTCTTAAGTCTTATATTACCCTTTCCATTGTCATGTACTGTCATGTATAATCACTTCAGTATGTGTAGTTCCTTGCCACAGAGTGCTTTTTATCCTTTTGGTGGGAGTGCAATTTATGCTGTGATAATCATTCCCATGACTGAATGTGTTTACAGCTAATGCTGTAGGAAATTCTGTAGGTGCTCCATTTCAACATATTATAACATAGATTATTTAGGAAACAGATATACAGCCTTTCCAGCTGACCATTTAAGTATTTCCCAGCTGAAACTATTATCACTGTAAGGGTTAGAAACACTTGGGTTCTGTGCAATGGGCAGCAATCCATCCTGGTAAAAGCATCCAGAAAATACCTAGAAAAACTAGCTTGTCTATCCACTGTGTTGACAGGGTCAACATGTGGTCTCTAGTTAGTTGGTGACATATCACAGTTTATAGCCTTTCTAGAACGTGTTTGTAGCTAATGTCTTTTTATAACACTCAGTGTGTGGTACTAGCTCCAACAAAGGCTTAGGGGTGCATGTTAAGTACTCTAGATTGAGTGCAAAGGTTTGAATGTTTAGATATTTCTGTCCGTTCATGTTAAATTGTCTTTTAATTATTGAGCTCAGAGAGGCCTGCCAGAGTGTGTGTTTTATAGTCTAAAGTCGATCCCTTAAATATAATGGGAGTAAGAGCAAAGCTTGCAAAGCTGTGATTGTGGAAGTACCCATATTGGCATGGTAGTTTGGAGCAAGGATGCACTTGCAAAGTCCTTCTTGTTGTCCCTGTTAACTGTGGTCTCATAGTGCAGAGACTGGCTTCCTTTAGTGTGAAACTAAGCTGGAAGATGCACTCCAGGCGCTATTCGACATCCATGTAAAGGGGCCAGGCTGTGGCTAATCTGAAGTAAATCCTTTCAATCCTTTCAGGCATAACCTGCATCGTTTGAAGAGCAGAAGACAGAATTTAGTGAAAGAGAGGAAAATGCAATGTGAAACAAATGGGGGAGAGCATGAGAGTCATTCTATGCAAGCTAGTCCTTGCAGTTAATTTGAGCAGTAGATTTGAACTTCAGGTAGAGAACATAAGCAGCTGGAAAGGTAGGTATCTGGCCTAATTTCAGACAGGGATTGCACTAGTGGGTTTTTTTGTTTGTTCTTGCCTATAGCTATTGTTAAAAAGCAGGCCCAAATCTTATTAGCACAATTTGGCAATTAGAAAGTAGCTAAATTCAGAGTAGGCTTGCATGTATATTTATTTTACTTTTAGCTGTTTCTAAAACCCTGAGGTACTAGCAAATCAGTATTTTCTTTATTTTGTCATTAAGCCTGACTGGTGTGTGAAGGACAGTATTGACTAAAACTGCTGATCTTTAGCACCGTCCCTCTGCAATTAGTAAATGCAAGTGAATCGATATTTTCAGCTGTACTGGAAGGCAGTGCATTACAAAAAGAGTTAGAGGTCTCAGAGGCAAGACCTTGTTTTGTCCAAGCTTTTTGTGTGGCCAGTTGTTGCCTAGTGCTGCATTTTGGCCTTGAGTTCTCTCTAGCAGACACAAATAGCAGTTTTGCTTTTGCAGGAAGCAGATGGCTGATGGGCACCTTGCAGCTCATGGCAAACCCTGAAGTCTCACAGTAGTTATTAGAGCTTACTTACATATCTAAATGACAATGAAATGTCCAACTCTGCTTACATCTTTAATGGAACTAGAAAAGCTACTGAATTCATTTTGTATTTTTTTCTTATTTTTCTTTTTTTCCCCCCTCCTAGCTAGGAATATTTCGTATGGTTATATCTTACTACATTAGTGTGATAAATCTTTTAAACTATTTGACACTTCGTTCCTGTTGCCAGTTGGAATAAGCCCTGATAACAGTTCATTGAATAGAAATTACAAAAATGTAGGACTGACCATGTGATAAATGTCATGCTTGGTTGTACTGGATGATTTCCAGGCAGCAGATTTATGTTGAATCATGGTGTTTTAGTGATACAGAGGCTAACATTTTCAAAGAGATGACTAATTTGCAGGAACTGCAGTTCTTGAAAGAAGCCATCTGAGTCTAGGCAGGTCCCTTGTGCTAGACTGTTAGAAGTGTTAGTGCTAATTTTTTCCCTGAAGCTCAGCAGTACTTGGCATATGAGTTGCCCATACGAATTCCAGTGGGTGTGTTGACAGCCTCAGCTTCTGCAGGTGTCAGCCAGAGTAGACACGTAGTAGTAGGGGATATGTAGAAGTTCTCAAGCAATGCTCCACTATTATGATTCTCCAAGGTGAAGTTGGTTAGACTGCACAGAAGAATTAAATTTTACACAAAACCCACCAGGGTTAAGTTTAGGCTCTCTCTAGCTATGACAGATGGTAGAACTTTTTAATTTATTTGTTCACAGTTTACTGTCTAAAGACTGTGTGATATATTTTGCTTAAAAATGTGTGGGAGGGTGATAAAGAGAAAGATTACTGTTCTGTTATACTGGCTGCTGCTGTCTGGAAGAAACTTGAAATTGTTCTTTTCCTAAATGTCCCTGGGCACATTTGGTCATGGAAAACTGTTGGCCTGGAGAATGGGGCTGATAAGATGATAGGAAGAGAATAGTAAGTGCAGAGTGGAAGAGAGGAGTCTGGGGGAAAGCCAGGAATTTATCATAACAGTGATAGGAGAAAAAAAGACTTCTGTAGGCATCCAAAGACTGAGTAGGGTTGCTTCAGTCCAGGAAGGCATCAAAGACTGGTCAGGAGGGTAAGACTCTGTGAAAAGGACAGCCTCTCTCCTCACTGTTATTTGTAGGAAGGTTCCATACAGCCTTACCAATTCTCAGTTTAGATCTTAGGGAGAGATTAAATTGGTCTAAAAGTGAGAAAATAACAAGGAGAGGGACATTTTAATTTTAAACGACTGCTTGTCTATCCTGACTCTTCATTTGATAACTTGAATATTGTTGTTCACATTCCAGTATGAGGTGCCATTTAGATAGGATTTTTTATAAGAGACGATATATTAGTTGTTCCTAACAAACTTTCTTCTTCTTATACAAGTAATTTTGTATGGCTTATTGTTGATCCTTCTTTTAGATACTTTATGTAACTATTGTTTCTAGTCATGGTTGCATAGATTTTTTTTTTACACAGCCCTTTTAAAAATCTTATTTTTAATTAATTAAATTTTATTGTGTGACTGGTCCCATTGGTTTCGCCTAGTTGCTTAGCTGAGAAATGTATATATGTGGGATATGTATATACCGTACACCATACCAAAGTATATACCATATACCAAAACCAAGGGATTTGTTTCAGTTTTTCCAGAATAAGTTTTTGTACTCCTTCATCAGTAAAAGGACTCTGTTGCAAGGTTGATTACTTTGGGGTAATACTGAAAACTTGGTATAGATTTCATTCTAACTGGCAAGTCTATGTCTGTTGCTGTTTAGGATTTTTATCTGGGGAAAAACAAAGATTAGTGAAGGTGAAAAAATTATTCCTGTTCTTCCTAGACCACCACTAAGTATGTTTTTAATGATTAATAACAGTTCTTTTCTTTCCGTAGGCAATGTTCAGTCTCTGCATGGTTGAAAGTGGAGCTGATGAGGTGAATTTACATGGTGTCACAAGCCTAGGTTTAAAACAAGCCCTGGACTTTGCGTATACTGGACAGGTATTGTAAAGTTCTTCAATTTAAGAGACAAATGAAAGCAAATTGCAAATAAAAACTCATGATCCTTACAGTAGTATTAGAAATGATCGTGTACTGGGGAGTGTAATGACATAGTCTTCTGAGTTAAGCATTATATCTGAAGTAACTTTTGTTTTTTTTCTTGAAAGAGGGATTGTCTGATAAAAAATACCTACTGTTTGTGTATTGTGCCCAGATAGTGAACCATGTAGGACTCGTATGTCCCTTTTATGGTGGCCTGGCTCTTCATACAAATTTAATGTGAATTGATTCCACCTCCTAAATAAAATGTAAAGAAAGGAAAAATATACTAGATAATTTTTATAATAATAAATGTTTATGGAACTTCTTTGCTGTGCAAGCATTCTTTTAGTCTCTAGGCACATGCAGTCCAAGCATCTTTGCAGATGCTTATAGATACAGTACATTTTTGCCACAGCATTTTTTTAATGATAACTGGTTGTTTATCATGTTATATTACTGGAATAAAAGTCAAAGCAAAACTCCAGAGAATGCAGAATGATGGCCTTGCATGCAAAAAAATATGCAACTTGTCGTATCTATGCACTTCATGCCTAGGCACTGTGTTAACGTTGCTGCATGACTTTATCTCAGTTTAGAGTTCATGTGTAATGAGATCAAATCTGTTTACACCCAGTCATGGAGACATGCTATTTCTGTTTTGGACCCTAGAATTCTAGGTAACCAAATAATTCTGGAAATACTGCTACAGCAACAGCTGAATTCATCAATATCATAGACTCATAGAATGGTAAGGTTGGAAGGGACCCCTGCAGATCATCTAGTCCAGCCCTCAGCGTAGTCCCTGTGGGGACTGAACCCACGACCTTGGCATTAGCAGCACCATGCTCTAACCAACTGAGCTAACCCTAACCCCCAATGTATTCAGTTACACTTAATTTTGAAATAAAATTCATATTTCAAGCTTCAATTTGTATTTCATTATTTCAGAAGAGTTATGGGGTTGTAAAAATTTAATTAAGGCATCTGCTCCATACTGTGGATTGAGTATACAACCTTAATTTTTTCAAAGGAAGTAAACAGAAATAAGGAAAGAAATATTTTGTTGCCTGTTTTAAAAGAATTATTTTCATCACTTACCCACACAATAATTAATAGTTTAGTGTTTGCATCACAGATTAGCCCTTGAAATTTTCATGTTTCTGCTATTATGGAAAATGGAACTTACTCAGAGATTTCTCTCTGAGATAAATAAGAGACAGAGATACTGTGTTATATTACTGAATGACTGGAGGTCTTGGTGTATGGCTTGTCATCTCTGTGCGTTTTGTTCTTCCTTTGATTGAATGGTGATTAAATTAATAGATAAAATTGAATCTTTATTTTGCTATTGAATGTCTGTATTGTGCTTGAAGTCAGTTAAGACTATAGGTCACTACAGAAAGAGAGCTCTTGCTGTGAAACAGAAGCATCCAAAATATATTGGACACTTTCCAAAGCTAATTTTGAGACGTTGGATGGTAATTTACTTGTGTGTGAGTTTCTTTCTCTGCTCTGTGAATAGAGATACTCCCCTGTCTTGGGTGATATCCAAAATTTAATAAATCTGTATAAAATATTTTGAGAACCTTGAAAATATGGATATGATGTTTTAAACTAACCATCCATCCCACCTCATCAGCCCTTGCTTCTAGGATAGTATCTTCGGCTCCCAAGTGAATAGTAAGTGACTTTAACCTTGATCCCACACAGACTTCTGAGTCTTGCATGTTCAAGTAGGATCTGCTTTGAATAAATGAGTTGGCTTTTTGAGTTACAAATACTTGTACCAATATGTGCAGTTGCTCACCTATAGAGGCGTTTGTAGGGCAAAGATTTGCACTCTGTCTCTTTATCAGATATGCCAAATGCTACTTTGAAACGTAGATGGATGACGGGGATTTTCTGGGAGTTCTGTTTTAAAGGTGTCTTTGCAAGCATAACTTAATGGTGTTGGTCTGAGAACTAGGAACGCTGAATTTTCCCTTATGTCCATGAAATTCTGCTCTCAGCCTGGTTTTAGATATACTGAGTCGATACTGCTTATATACTGACTCAAGCTGATAGAATCTTGGTGAGCATTTCGAGGTAGCGAGTAGGAGTAATTCATAAAGGCTATTAATAAACTACTTAAGTAGAGTGTGCTTACATCAGGGAGAGTTGTGAAAATGGAGTCGTGAGTTAGTTGAAGTGTGAAAACTCTTTTCTGTTTCTTTCTGTTTCCAAAGAAAAGTTGGTCTGTCTTAGTTATCCAAAATTCAGTCCTGCCATTTACAACCTTATTTTGCTTTGAAAATGCAAGTATCAAGATATGATCTGATACACCCTTAAAAAATAATAAAAAGAAGATTTAATGGGATCCATTTTTAACACTTTGGACCATAGTATTGATCCAAAAAGTTGCTGTTTCTTTAGAAAGCACTGTGGTACTGATAACAACAGTAACAATTAGAATAAGATAAGAATAAGATATTCGTGTTATGTGTAATGCAGTATGTAAACAAATGAATATTTAAATTCAGCTTTCTTCTCTTGATTTTTATAAAAATATTTTGCTAACCATTTACATTCGGTTTGAATGTATTTTAACTGAAATATAGTTTTCTGTGTAAAATAGTATATTGGAGACATCTGGTGGAAATTTTTAATATTGCATGATAGCAATATTTGCTTGCATTTGTTTAAAGTTATTAAAAATATATATAACTTACAACATGACGTTGCAATCTGAAATGCAATTCTGGCATCATTTCATCCTTTTGATTTGAAAGGTGGTCATGGACTTAAAAATACAGACACTAATCTTCTTGTCTATGTAGGAAGGCAGTGCCTTATAATTATGCTGGAAATCTTTTACTTTTAAGGGAAATTGATTTTTCAATGGAAGAAAAGATTGGCATAAAACTCAAGTTAACTATAAATAATGTAACAATTCTAACTGAATTAATCCATTACTGTGGTCCCCAATCACATAATAACAAAGAAATCTTGGTACAGAAATGAATAAAAACTAGCAAAAAGGAATAACAGCAGAATTCGGTTTTGTTCATTAAGAATAATGTTGAGACAAAACAGAGATACAGCTTCAGCAGTACATTCTGTGCACCCCTAATAATGAAATCTTTTTTCCTACTCAAGAATTGTTATGCAAGCAGTCTACTTAAAACAGGAATATAGTGGTCTGATTGGGAGTATTATTTGTCTTTGACAAGATCTTTCCAGAGTACTCTATGTGGTTGCTGGGAAAGGTCAAAGCCCAGATACAAAGATGAATTTAGGCACCGTAATTCTGAGCGTTGTGTTACACAGCTAATGGTTTCTTATTTCCTCAATGAATTTCAGGACCTTGAGGTATCCTGTTCAGTGCACCAAAGGAGTTATGAACCCCAAACCTAGGTGTTTTATGTTTTCTCTTGCAAATCTACAGTGCGTAAATCCAGTATTTATAGTGACTGGATCCTAGGTCCTGTGTGGATTTTACAGCTGTGATTTCTCTTTTTGGAGTTAGGTGTCACCACCAGCTATTGCCTCTCATAAGGGATCCTGATTGTTTCTCACTGCCCTTACTGTCACAGCCATGGTGTTCTGAAGAAAGAATGAGGCTTACATGGAGATCTACATTGCCTGAACTTCCAGGAGAGAGCTTTAATGCCAGAATGTAACACAGTCTAGTGTGGATTGTTTCTTCAGTCTTTTTGGGTGAGGTTGAGGACTGAAAAATGCTGAAGTTTGGAGGAAACTGTCTTAACCTCTTTCTTGGGCTTAGGTGTTACCTGTGTACTACTGCTTGTTCAGAGTTGGGAGATAAGACTTTCTTCCTGTTGTAGTTGGCCATGTCCTTCCTTCATAAAAGGACTCTAAAGTCATGCTGTCTTTTACTTCAGAGTCGATGGCAGTAAGACCATTCCTATATTCCAGGATCTTGATGATTAGACTATTCACCCTTTTTTCTTACAGGAGTGTTTTACAAGTGTCAGATGTACATTGGAAGGGCGGTGGATGAAGTACAATGATATAGTAACTATATTATCTCAGATGTTAAACAGTTCTTGAGTAGGGCTTGGAGTTCACAATGCCTTTCACTTAGTAAGGGTCTTAACCACTGGGTTAAAGAATCATGATCTTGCTTGCTCTTTTTAACGTTTTTGTGTTTTTAACTGTTCTGTTACCAGGAAGCATATTCTCAGTTGGTGGAGCAGGACAGCCCCTGAATAGACTGTTTTCATTGGGTGGCGCATCATTCATTGCTGACAAAAAAGGGTGCTTGTGATTAAAGGGAAACCTTTGGAAAATTTCAGAGCTAAAAATGGAGGCTCTCATGAAGTGTAGGTGTCACAGGACTAAGTAGCAGTTTAAACTGAAATTTTGAGCATCTTGATTTTAGATGGAGGCTCTTGCATTCATTCTCAGATTTAAGTCCAACAAACTGCATTGTTTCCGTTAATTTCTTATATATGAAATCTAAGTGATATCATCATTTGAATCAACTGACAGGGACTGTGGTATACTTTCAAGAACAAATCGTGCAAGAGCATTGAGTTTTATTTGCAGAGAATGATTGTGGTTCTAATTCAGCAGAAATACAAGTACACAGCCTGAGTCCTGTGAATGATGCAGTGCTTTGTTAACTGGATCTTCCCTCTTTGTAATTACATTTTATCATGCGTCTTTAATCTATGGTAATATTATGCATTTAAATAGTATTTGTGTTTGATGAGCTGAAAGCACATGAGAAAAGCAAGTGAACATTGTCCTTACTTTACTGCATCGTAGACAGGAAAATGGAGAAAATGACTTTCCAAAGGCCACACAGCAAAGCAGCAGTTTAATAAGGCTTAATACAAAGTTCTTCTGACCAGGTCCTGTTTTCTAGCTGGTTAATCTCTTTTCTTTTTCCAAGCCATAATATTTTTGCTACTATGTTAATAAAAAAGTAAGTTGTCTCTGAGAAGTTCTAAAATTATTTGAAATTGGCAAAGCTACATAAGAGAGAATCAGTGAGGCAGCCCTGATATAGAAGGGTCATCTGCTGTTTTATGTTCAACTTTTTCTCTAAAAGCCAATTCTGGGATGATGCCTGTTGTCACACATTCCTAGACAGCCCAAGATTAGCACTTAGCCTTACACACTACTTATGGGAAAAAAAAAAGGTTACATTTTCCCAAAAGCCACATATGAGGTTGTATATTTATAATGATAGGAAAATAGACTTTAAAATTTTCTTTTTCTTAGCATATTTTTATTGACATACTACTATTTTTATTACTTTCATGCAAAAAAAAGGAACAGTAAATTTTGTTTTACTCACAAAATGATAACATAGAAGTAGTCTTTAATAAGTGAGGTATGTCATACTAGTTACAAATCTAGAGTTACATACTACTTTACCAAACAAGTTTCATAAATTGATAGGAATACAATGGGGCAATTTCTGAACTCATATGTGCAAACACAGTTAGTTAAATTACTTTTTGTGAAATTATTTCTTTTTGGGTCAAATACTTCAGCTCAGTTATTCTTTTAATAAAAAACTGTGAAAGAATAAAAAAATCTTTCTAGATAGTAAAGAGATAGTACAAATCATTATTTGCAAGTACAGTTATTTCTCCTGATAATTGCTTAGATTCCTTTAGAGAATCTTGACTTTTAACGCCCCTCCCCCTTTTGATAATGACAGTTTTTCCTAGTGATTAACTGATGTTTCATTTTTGGTTTTCAATTAAGGTTGTGGGGAGACAGGTCGAAATATCTTGACATCTCTTATTCCATTAATCCTTGCTAGCTCGGTTGGAGGTGAAGTATATTGCAAAGCTGTGTTACTTGCTTATTTTCTTGAGTAAGTCACATTCTGCTTCCTGTATGAGGCAGTTCTACCTTTTGCCTTTGGCAGAAGGGAATCAGAGGGTTCAATTAAACTGCTGGGGTCCCTGGCAGACATGCAAGGGAGAATGCTTTAAAATATCTTTGTCCTTTTCTACAAGGGACAGCTCAAAGTTAGCATGAGTCAGCTGTAGACCTCTGGGTCATGGAGATGAGAGGGAAGAAACAGTTGAAATAGTGCTTTTTTCTTCATCTTTGTGTGTCATTCTTGTATTGCTTAGAGACTAATCAAACTTACTTTACAGCATTTGTCAAACTTATTTTACAGATTTTGAGAGAGTTGATGGTGTGTGGGGGGGGTGGTGAGACTCAATCTAGAGAAGAGAGAGAAGGGAGATTCTTGATGAATTAGCTGAGATTAATTTAGAGCTGTCTGGTGAAATTGTAGGTCTGTCAGGTTCCTGTAACACTGGATCGATGGCCTTAAGAGCTGAATGATTCATGCCATGGTCTTGGAAAACTTGATTACAGAAAGACTATGTATTACTATAAATATCTATTTTAACATCACTTGCAATGTAATTTCAGGGCCAAAAACATAAATTTGATACTTAGAAACAATAAAAAATGAAATATCCAATATTATCAGGAGTATAATCTTGTTTCAGTGCCTAGCACTAGGTTACTACTACTAGGTCTCAAGTTTACAGTTAAATTACAGAGAGTCCAGAAGGCTTAGAAAGATATAGAACTTAATGAACTCCATTTATGTGGTTTATTGTACAGAAAGTTTTATGTTATTTGCTCTGGATAAATATGAAGATGTGCACAAGAGAACTTTTCTGGAGTGGAGAGTAATCAAAGTACATCTTACCAAAAAGAGTAGTGAATTTTCTTGTGATCTTAGTTGATATTCCATGTATTCAACATACGTTCTCATTCTCTTTTCTGGAAAAATGTAGGAAAAATGTATGATGTATATCAGATATGGTGGTCCTAGTTGTTCCTTCTGATTGTCGCTAATGAGATATCTGGGTTTTGTAATGGTTAGTAGAAATGTTACACATTTAGCCTTTGGGAAGTTGCGCGCAGGAGACCAGAATGTTTTAATTTTACTCATCTTTCTGAAGCAGCACATCTAAACATGCAATGAGCAGAGAATTCAACTGTGAGTTTGGCAGAAGTGCTAGCAGGTTGAGTGAAATGCAGTCTAAATTAGTCTGAAAGGAAAGCTACTTTTTTCAGTCAATCTGAAGCATGGAAGATAGTCTCTGGATGGGAGAAACAAAAGGTACTTTCGTTAGATACCTTCTTGTTTGATATGGAGATCACTGCATGCTGATCAAGAAGGAATTTTCTCTTGCATCATACTGCCAGGAAGCTTAGGATTTCTTTTTCCTCTTTCTGTGTTAAATTCCTTATGATTTATTTTCTAGAATTGTCTGATATAATATTACCCATTTCCATACTGTTACAGCATAATGCAGTGTTATTTTGAATGTGAATCATGTCACTACCTTATTTATTCCATTGCCCCAAAAGCACTTGTATGGAAATGAGAAGGAAAGATGGGGGGGGTATAGAGTATCCATGATCAGTGAGGAGATAGAACTATATCCTGTATCTCATAATCTTTGTCTGGGCACACAGTTTAGACTCCTTGGGTCTGAAGTAGTTTTAGTTTAGTTTCTTAAAGTGCCTGGATGAACTACCGTGTACTGCAGGATACAGGGATGCAGGATACATTTAAATGACCACAGAATCACAGAATGATTGAAGTTGGAAGGGACGTCTAGAGACCATGTAGGCCAACCCTTCTGCATAAGCAGAATCACCTAGAGCACACTGCACAGGATTGCATCCAGGCAGGTTTTGAATCTCCACAATCTCTCTGGTAAATCTGTTCCAGTGCTCTGTCACTCTCACAGTGAAGTTTTTCCTTATGTTTAGGCAGAACTTCTTGTGTTTCAGTTTGTGCCCATTGCCTCTTGTCCTATCGCTTGGCACCACTGAAAAGAGTTCAGCCACATCCCCTTGATACTGTCCCTTAAGATATTTGTAGACAGTAATAAGATCCCCTCTCAGTCTTCTCTTCTCTGGGCTAAACAGGCTCAGCTCTCGCAGCCTTTCCTCATAGGGGAGATGCTCCAGTCCTCTGATCATCTTTGTAGCCCTATGCTGTGCTCTCTCCAGTAGCTCCATGTCTCTCTTGTACTGGGGAAGACCAGAACTGGACACAGTATTCCAGGTAGCCGCAGGCCTATGAGCAGAGGTGACTGAGTAGAGCAGCAGGATCACTTTCCTCGACCTGCTGATGACACTCTTCCTACTGCACCCCAGGAGACCATTGGCCATCCTGGCCACAAGGGCACATTGCTGGCTCATGGTCAACTTGTTATCCAGGACTCCCAGGTCCTTCTCTGCAGAGCTGCTTTCCAGCAGCTCAGCCCCTAGCCTGAAATGGTGCGTGGAATTATTCCTCCCTAGGTGCAGGACTCTGCACTTGCCCTTGTTGAACCTCATGAGGTTCCTCTCTACCCATCTCTGCAGCCTGTCTAGGTGTCTCTGAATGGAAGCACAGCCTTTTGGTGCATCAGCCACTCCTCCCAGCTTGGTATCATCAGCAGACTTGCTGAGGAGGCACTCTGGTCCTTTCTCCAGGTCATTGATGAATCAGTTGAACAAGCTTGGCCCCCGTACTGACCCATGGGGGACACCACTAGCTATAGGCCTCCAGCTAGACTCTGCAGCGCTGATGACAACCCTCTGAGCTCTGCCTTTCAGCCAGTTCTCAATCCACCTCGTTGTCCACTCATCTAACCCACACTTCCTGAGCTTGCCTAGGAGGATGTTATGGGAGACAGCATCAAAAGCCTTGCTGAAGTCAAGGTACACAACATCCACTGCTCTCTCCTCATCTACACAGTCAGTCATTCCATCATAGAAGGCTATCACATTGGTTAAGTAGGATCTCCCCTTGGTGAATCCATGCTGGCTACTCCTGATCACCTTCTTTTTTCTTCCATGTGCTTGGATATGACATCCAGAACGAGCTGTTCCATCACCTTTCCAGGGATAGAGGTGAGGCTGACTGGCCTGTAATTTCCAGGTCCTCTTCCTTGCCCTTTTGAAGAATGGAGTAACACTGGCCTTGCCAGATTTAATTCCAAACGGGCCTTAGCCTTCCCTGTCGCATCCTTGCATACTGACAGCATTCTTATAATCCTCCTAAGTGGCCTCTCCCCTCTTCCACAGTCTGTGTACTTTCTCCCTCTGTCTGAGTTCTGCCAGGAGCTCCTTGCTCTTCCATGCAGGTCTCCTGCTGCCTTTGCTGGACTTCTTTCTCCTTGGGATGCACCACTCTTGAGCTTGGAGGAAGTGATGCTTGAATATTAACCAGCTCTCTTGGGCCCTAGAAGGAAGGCATGCCCTAACCCAAGGGATTCCTCCAAGTAGTTTGCTGAAGATGCCAAAGTCTGCTCCCCTGAAGTCCAGGGTTGTGATCCTACTTACTGCCTTACTTCCTCCTCACAGGACCCTGAACTCCACCATCTGATAATTAAAATGATCTAATTGTTTTTTCCAGATTTTCTTCATAGATCTCCATGGAGGTGGTAATTGACTTTACCTTCCATCTCAGGCTGTTATTTTCTTTGTTAACAAGGACAATTAAGAGTTTCATCCTCAATCCCTTTTGTTCATACCTACTAGATGTGCTGTGTTGCTAAGTAGTCTCCGCATGAAAATTGATTAAGGAGAGAGGAAAGATGTTATGTGTGATCTCAGTAATCTTTTTCCCCACTTACTCAGGGCCCTAAGATGTGCTGTGTTGGAGGGGATGCAGGGTGAATAGGGAAGGGAAAAAGGGAGATCTCAGAGAACAAATAAATATTTTAGAACGACTGCCCAGCGGGTGAGTACAGACATCTGGTCAGAGACTTGTGTATCTGTGACCGTGGAGCTGACCATAAATTTTCTTTCTTTCTGCATCAGAATTGTGCTTCAGAAGCTCAGATTTGATTTACAATAAGATGTTTCCATTTCTTATTTTGTAGAGCAGCTTTCCTCATATATATGAGAATAAATGGATGCAAGCACATGGAATCAAATAATATCTCAAAGAAATGAGGATCTAAGAAATTATATAATCTACCTTTTTGAATGCTATGAACTCAGCATTCTGTTGCAATGAAGCACCCAATCTTTTGGTCTCCTTGCTGTCCCTTGCTTTACAGATCTCACCACCAGACGAAGTGAACTAGATTTAATGCATACTCTCTTGGAGATTTGTGGGATGGAGGGTAGAATGACTACCTTGAAGAATAAGATTTCTGTATGAACTTGAAGTAGTTATGGAGGAGGAGAAAATAACTTGACCAGTGAGGTCAGTTTCAGAAAAGTGCAGTGCCTCAGGCCTAGAGATTTGGGAAAGTAAGTATACAGGGAGACAACAGTTAAGCTGGTTTTCTTGGGTAATTCTTGGGTAACATCATATGCCAGAGAAGAGTTGAGAGCGTAATGAAAATTAACCTGCAGAATAAGGGTTGAATAGAGGGCTGATAGCAGTGTGCTGCCAGATACAATATCTAAATTGCATGTAATTAATCTTAATATAAAAATAGCATAGAGAACACTCTCAAGTTGATAATATATTACACAACAGCAAATCCTCTGCTAGTGAAGATTGCAATGTTGACTGAAGTTGATGGTTCCATATTATGTCATCTGAGCTTCTGCCCTTATATGTTTAATAATGCCTCAAAATCTTTGGTTTGGAGATGGAGTAGGGAAAGGCATTAAATTTCTCCCTTTAGTGTTTGAGCTCATACTTTTTGATTAATTTTGAAGGTGTGAATCCAAAGTAGATTTTAGTTTCTTTTTCCTTAATTCTCTATTGGTGTCACTCTGTAGACCTCAGAGCTGTTATTTTGATGGTCAGATAGAGGAGAGTCAGCCACTGTATGTATTTGGTGTGTATTTAAAGTGGTATTTATGTGCATTTAGTGTTAAGATTCACATAGACAACCTGTGTAGCATATACACAGCTGTGCTGATGATAAAAAAGAGTTCTAGTAATTCCATTAATATAGAGAGGTTAAGAGGTTTTGTAGTAATTGCTGGTTGCTCCAAGTTCAGTAGAGGAAAGGCTTGCAATATATTCTTCTTCTTTATTCATTGTATTCCTCTTTTTGTATTTTTTTTCTTGTGGATTTCCCCATCATGCAGTTTGCTGATGGTGAACATTTAGTGCAGATGAGTTAGTATTTTTATCTATATGAGCACTAAGTAAAAATTCAGACGAATCCATTTAAAGTGAAGCCTTGGGGAAGAGGAACAATAGAATTTCCTCTTTCTCTTGGGAAACTCAAAGGTGAATTTATTATCTCAGCAGAATCTCATCTTACATGGTCTAGGAAACCTGTAAGAAATGAAAAAAACCCTCTTTAATACCATAACTGATTTTTGTGAAGTTCTAGCTATTTTAGTTAGAACTAAAAGTTCTAGCTGTTGGAAAATAACATTATGCTTTTCTAAGTATATACCACCTTAAAATAAGCTTTTGTTTTGGACTTTGTGCAAATCACCTCTGGGTAGTAAGCAGTGATCCTCCTTGCCTCTGTCCTACTTCTCATTTTGTGATGCTGCTCAGGATATATTATTTGTAAGTGCATTGCTGTAGCTTTAAATATATTAATATTTCACAGCTAAATATAGCTTGTATCTATGTCCACAAGACTGTAATCTGCTTAGGGTTCTAGTTCTCTTTATATTATGTCTTTAACAACATTAAGCCTGTGGCTGGCATTTAATAAGTAATGTGACATCAGTCCAGATGACAGAACTTGCTCAATATAAATGATGTCTGAATAATAAATATTACAGGTCTAAAGCAGTGAGACCCTGAAGAATGTTAGCAGTTTGTTTTGTCAGCCTGACCTTGAATTCTCACTTGAAAAGGTCTTCACAGTGCTGCACAGTTCTTTAAATGTTTGTATCAAAGGTGTTTTTGTAACTGAAATCCTCTCCAAGTTTCCCTTGAGTAATATACTACTCATCACGTGTAGCCACCTAATCAGCATCAGTTGAAAACCTACATCATGCTGGGCCTGATTCTCATTTACATTAAGATCTTTATATGTCTTTTTTGGCTGAGTAAAGGAACTGCTGTACTACAAATAAATTGCATGTATGCTCACTTCAAACTTAAAGGTTTTCCAAATTACTGTATATTCATATTAAGTATGACATACACTGCCAGAACTTAATGTAAATAAGTTCTTGGTTTAAATAATAGTTGATTTCTTTCTTTCCTATTCCTAAAAGATCAGCTGTGTTGGAGACAATTTTGTTTTTGCTTGAAGAGATATGTACTTATTTTTTCACCTCCTCAAAATTTGGCTACAGAAGATGCAGATGAATTTGTGTATCCTTTTTTATGCCATTCTCCTTATTCCACTGCATTTGAGACATGTAATGCTATGAGATTAAACTAAACTGTGTTCAATATTTAAAAAAAGAAAAAAGAGAGAGAGGGGGAGAGAGGGAGGGAGGGAGAGCTAGTGGGCCTGAAAGAAGCTTTACCTCCCTGTGGAGCAGTGAGAGACTGACCTCATGTGGTATGAAACCAAATCTGCCAAGGAAAATACTTGCAATAAGGATAAAACATTCAGCAAGCTTAGTATCTTTGCTGAATTAATATTTCTCATCCATTTCTAATTTTGATGGATGCTGCACTATTTGTCTTGAAATAATACCAGTTTTGGAAGTTTGTAGTATGATTGCTGATAAAAATAAACCAGTATCTGTGGCCTCAAAGATTTTCTGATGTCCTGAGCGGGATTCCCTAACAAGCTGGCTTCAAGACAGCAGGCTGGAAACTGAGGGCAGTTATCCTGGCAGCTGCCTGTGTATTATTTTAATTGAAATGAGTAGGAGTTTCATGCGAACAAGTGTCAAGATAATCAGTCTTGGTTTTTAAGCCCTTTCTGACACTCTCCCAGCAGCATTCTCACTCTATGCCTTCACAACCTTGCTCTGTAAAATGAAGATAGTGGTTAGGAAAACTATGTATTGGTACCATGCAGAATGGGAAGGGTGTTCCTGTAATTTTAAAGTGTGAATAATCCAGAGACTTCAGAGTCAATTCTCTTGGCCCACTTTATCAGTATATATATGGAAACATCCAGGCATATAGATAACAGAAGAATGTTCTGTTATGTTGAGAAGTTATCTTTTTTAAATAAATAACATGCATTTAATTTTAAAGAATGATGGAGTAATGTGGTTCATGGACTCTTAAAGAACAATCTGCTTAAAATTCCTTTGAACAATCCAGGTGAACTTCTAAAACTCTGTCCCCATCCTGCAAAAAAAAAATCTGTATGTGCTTAATTTTACTCTTTCTGTTCTTTTTGTTGACTTAAATCTCTGAAGTACCAAAGGTCTGTAGTGTTTTCTACAAATGCTCTCTGAGTTCTGTATGACAAACCTTACATTTTCTTCTTTACAGATCCTCTTGGAGCCAGGGGTGATACAGGATGTGCTAGCAGCTGGGAGTCATTTGCAGCTGCTGGAGCTTCTCAGTTTATGTTCTCACTATCTCATCCAGGTGAGGCTTTTCTACCTGATGATTAGCCATTTCTTACATGGTAAGCATATGTTCTAAGCCTAATTTCAGTAGGATAACCTTAGTACAGTACGTGGTCTAATCAAATTGAAAAAAAAATGTGTATCAGAAGACCTGAATTTTAGGTATATCATCAATAGGGCATTAATTTGTGCTAAATGCTTTCTATTCCATTCCATTTTATTCATTTCAGTTCCCTGTTGTGATCGTGAGTAAGGTGCTTAAGTGTATATAAAAAAATATTCATGCATATTCCAGGACACAATTACCTCTCAATGTGTAGGACTTACTACAGTGGTGCCTTAACTGGCCTCATTCACGTAATGCTAATAACAATATTAGTGCTGTCATTTTGAAGCCAAAAATCTGAATCCAGTATTTTTTTTATGCTTGGCTGAAGGAAATGGCTCATGATGGTAGCTTTGATGTGCATCAGTAAAAAGCTTTGTTTAAAATAAAGTGACAATAGCAGTTCTACAGAACTGTTTCCTTGTCTTTGTAATCTTTCAATATTGTTTCTGAAATAGGGCACTTTGGCTGTATCTCTGCAACAGCTGACAATTGGGCATGGAAATGCATGTCAGCACAGTGCTCTCCATATGTGCTTGCCTTCCAACAGCATAACTGCCTTTGAACAGTCTGTTGAGCGTACTTGGCAGCACACTGAGCTACTGAGTACCGTAGGCATGCAGGATCTTGTGTTAAGAGCCTCAGAATGCACTTAAAGACTCTGTGTCTTATGGAGAAAGAGTCTGTTCTTTGAGTGTAGCCTCAGGAAAGCCTTCAAAATGTATGTTCAGACAGTGAGGTGGTACTAATTTATACATTATTATAAATTGATTAGAAAATTAAAGGAACTGGTAAAAGTTGTGCAATTTGTATCAGTTTGGTTTTCAGGGACTGTAAAGAAAGACTGAATTATTATTAGAAAATGGAGATGAAATGGAGTGGGATAAACAGTTGGAGAAATGAGAAATGCCAAGTAACACACAATCAATTGGCCTACTGGTTGTCAGATAGGCAGTTGCTTTAAGGGAGGCATGGGAAAGGGCTGTAGAGTGAGGAGGAAAGTACGAATCCAGCTTTGATAGACATAAAGTAAGGTTAATTCCCCCAGCAAATCAATCAGTGTGAGAATGTTTCTGCCTCTTACATTCCCTATCTTTGCCAGAAATTGGACCAGAGAGACCATTGTGATAAAGAAGCTAGGAAGTCATAGGGAGTAGGGAAGGAGCTGAGTACTCTAGTGCTGGTGAGGAGGGACTTCGGAGAATTGAGAGAATGGCAGGTACAGGCCCGGTTTAAGTGCTTTACTGACTACTGCTTTGACCTGCACTGAGTAGCCTCTCTTATTAATAGGCCTTCTATCTCTTTTGCACAATCTTAATGCCTTTTCATCCTGAAGTTGTGGCAGTGGAAAGACAGCTGTAGAATTAACTGTGCTTTGGATCTAGTGCCTGTGAATGTGAAAGCCATAGTCAGGCATAGACAATGAATGAACTGAAAAACTGAGCAAACAGACATTGCTGCCAAATTGTTCTGTTACTTACAGACCAGCAAAAATAACCTGGATGTGAATGTCCATAAGTAGTTTCTGAAATGATGTGAAAGAACTCTGTTGCACTCTCAGTAGCGTCCCACTGTGGAGGTAACTGGAACTGTACTGCTGTAAAAATCTAGAGGAAGTGGGACTTAAACTCAAGATCTATAATGGTGGAGGTAGGGAATAAGGGAGAGAATATGTGTTGGAAGACAGAGAGCAGAGGTAGTTCTGTAAGGTATTTTTGAATCAGGGTTTCATTGCAAGGTATTGAACCAGCAGGGACATCTGTAGGATGACTGTAGTTTACCTCATCTCAGGTTCTAATCTCTATTTTACTCTTCTCACTGTGTGTATTTACCAAGTTCAATGCCAGGAAAGGATATCTATGGACAAATTTGCAGTTTGAATAGACCAGAGAAAGAATTTATCTGCCTGTTTCTTCTGCAGAGTTGCAGTCCATGCAAGTAATCAAATTTGGGTAGTCATGTAGGTCTTTTTAGCAGAGATTAACAACAAGCTGTGTGTAAATAGACTGTGATATCTTCTAGGATTCAAAATAATTGTATAATATCCATTTATGTTCTAATATCTATTGCTTTATATTACTACTATCTAAAAGCAAAATCAGAGTAGTTAAAGAAGGCTTCCTGAAAATCCTTAATCACTGCTATAATTGGGAACTGGGGTATCTTGTCACACCTGACCTCACCTGCTGTAGATCGAGAGGCTGGGAGAGAGAATAATGCTTAGCCATTTTCTTCTTCATAATGTTGTTTTTGAGTCCAAAATTCTTTAGTATAACAGTGAATTTTTTGTCTTGATGTTCTGAATGGTTGATACCTCATGAGCTTAGCTTGACTAAGCATAATCTTGGGAAATACCATATGTAGGATCTAGCTGTCATTTATTATTGTTGTGTAATGATGATGCAGAGTTTTTACTTGTTAGGATTTCTTTATTTTGAGGGGTTGGACTTTGCCTTTGCTTTGCCTGAATAAAAGTGCCATTCTTATTGTTAGAGCTTGTTATAGCTCCTCTTCTTTCTCCCTAGATATTCTAAAAGTCTGTCATCTTCTGGCATTCAAGATTTGTTTCATCTCTTCCTAACACTTTTTTCTGGGCCCATCTGGTATTCTGTAGATACCAGTAAAGAGTCTTTTTGGCTACAAATGGGATATGCTTGGCCCATGTTTATTTCAAGGCATATTTGTAATCTGTGAGGTACCAAAGAAGACTGTACTGACCTAATTCATCTAATTTATCTTGTTGAAGATGATTTGCAGTCCACCAAGGGCTGATTCATTTCCAACCAAGGCTGACTTTTATATTCACTAATCTTTAAGGAATTTTCTCTTAGTTGTACTAGAATAAACAAAATGTTAACTTGACTTTAAGATAAATTCTGGTTCTTGTAGACTAACCAGCTTAGAACAGCTTATTTAATTTCTTGATAAACCTCAGAAAAATTTCTATAACAAATTGAATCATGAATATGGCATTTTTACCAAGAGTTTTTGATCAAAGGCTAGACAGAAGAAAACAAGAGAGGAACTTTCTTCCTCCCTCCAACCCTACCCCCCTCAATTAGGTAATATCCATATATGAGAAATTTTTGATAGCATGACAGAATTGAGGCTTTTGACAGCACTGCTGGTTTACTAAATATGTTTTCTCATTCAATGAGTGTAAAATGTTACTGTCAAATACTCTGTAGTATCTAATCACAGAATAGTCAGGATTGGAAGGGACCTCTGGGAGCAGCTACCTCAACCTTCTTGCACATGGGAGGATCACCTAGAGCAGGTTGCCCAGGACCATGAGCAAAACCAGTTGCATTTTGAGCATCTCCAAGGATGGAGACCCTATACCCTCTCTGGAAAGCTTGTTCAGGTGTTCAACCATCCAGTGCTTTCTTTATGTTCAAGTGGAATTTCTTGTGTTTCAGTTTGTGCTTATTACCTCTCATCCTATCATTGAAAAGAGTCTGAATCCATCCTTTTTACATCATTCTATCAAATATTTATAAACTTAGAGAAGTTTCCCCACACCACCACTCCCTTTTCTAAGTCAAACGGTCTCATTCTTTCCTCATATGAGAATGCTCCAGTCATTTAATCATCTTGGTGGCCCTTCGTTGGACTCACTCAAGGAGATCTCTGTCTGTCTTGTATTCAGGAGCCTGGAATTGGATGCAGAATTTCAGATGTGGGCTCAGCAGTGCTGAGGAGAGGTGAAGGCTCGCCGCCTTCCACATGCCAGTAACTCTGCCTAGTACAGGGGAGAATACCATTAGCCTTTTTTGTCCATGAAGGCTTGTCACTGGTCCATGTTCAGCTTGTCCACCAGGACCCGCAGGTCTTTTGCTGCAATGCAGCACGGCCTTCTGATGTATCACTCCTCCCAGGTTTGTATCATCTGTGAACTGAGGGTGTATTCAGTCCCATCGTCCATTAAAGAAGTTAAACAGTGTTGGTCCCAGAATGGACCCATGGGGGTGACTATTAGTGACTGGCCTGCAGGTGGACTTTGTGCCACTGATCACACCCGTAAGGATCCCATTCCTTCTGCTAGGCAATAATTCCAGACTCAGATTGTGCAGACTTCCCACTCCTGCTGTGCTGTATCTTTAATTGGTATTACTCTCTAGCTTCTGCTGTTTGGGGTTTGTGTTTTCAGCTTGTCTCATAGAGAAAAATTTTATTTTTTTAAGAATGTTGATGTTAGTTAAGATATATGCGTATTGGTAAGTCATAACATAATGTCACCATAATTCTCAGGTACTTTAAACATTGAAATCTTGCATATTCTTCTCAGACTAAACAGTTAGACAGGTTGATTGTTCTTAGCTGTATTGGTCCTGTATAGATATGGGAAAGCTAAGCTGAAGACATGAGCCTTGAATATCTTGAATGTGCCTAAGGCCCATGGTTACACATACAGCATTTGGTTGTCAGTTTTGTCTGCAGAGAGCGGTAACCAACAGGTAGATGTTTACTGAAATTTAATGCGAATGGGTTACCTAAATATCTTGATTTCTTTTAAAAAATTTAACCTGTAGCCTTATGTTCTATTTAGCAATAGAACACAGTTGTTATTTAATGCCAATGTCTGCCATTAAATAAGAGAGAAAAAGCCAGTGGAAGGCTTTGAATGTGTAGGTGGAGACCTGAGAATGGATTTCTTAAATAGAGCTGTAGAGGGCTTGTTGTTAGGCAGTGTGTTTGTGATGACCTATGTTGCACTTTAAAGCTCGTGAAGTTTTACTGAAGGATACATGACTTTATTCTTACAGAAGATAATGTTTTAAAAGATCTATTCAGAACATACAAATGTTTGTTTCGGAAGTCTGAGTTTTGTAACTAATTGGAGATGAAAGAAGGTGGGGGTTTTTGTCTGCATCAGCTCTTTGTGTATTCAATAGCAAAGACGGCCTAAAACTGCAAATAATTTCAGCAATCTAAGATCATATGCCTTTATAAGGAGAGAATGCTGTTGAGCGTATGGATGTGGTTGTGGGTGGGGTTTTTTGATGTTCTGGGTTTTTTTTAATAATTTGCTTCTTCAGATCAGTATCAGTTGTATGTGAGTTTAGTTTTTAAAACCAGAATCTGATTTTCCCCTGTCATTCAGAGATCCGGGACTTAAGACTGCACATGTTTGACAGCTTAAAGCTAAATGATTTTTTTGTATTACCTGAAGTTTAGTCTTTGTTGTCTCCCCTGGAGTTCTATATGCCACCTGAATAACATTCAAGGTGACAGGCTGTAGATGTGGATTAGGGGTTTAGAGGTAGCAGAATTGTCTGAAGCAACCCGAGTTTCAGTCTGAGAGGAAGAACATGGCATGGTTGTAACCATTTAACCCTTTAACTCTCTAGTGGCCAGATCAGGAGTACTTTGTTAAGAACAAAGGCAGTTTACATACTGGACACAGTCTGAGACACCATTTATGTTATATTTATGGGTTAGATAGTTGCATATTTTCATGTTCTACACAGCCGTACTAGACGTTGTTTGTTGACTGTCCTTGATCTCCAGCATTTTATTTCCTCTCTTAGAGAGGAGCAGCAAGAATCATAGACAACTGTAGTGATTCTGACTGCTGTTAAAGTTCCCTTGACTTAAAAATTGCTCTTGGGATCATAAATATTTTTAGCTCGATGTTACAAGTTCAATGTCAATTTTTCCTTTTGTTTCAACTGCTCTAAGTTCTCTGCTAAAGGATAATGCACTAGATTACCCCTTGGGTAGGAGGGTGGGTAGGGCTCTCCCACAGGTGCATCTGCCCAGTTGCTGGTAATGGCAGTGATATTTTAAAGCGGGCTAACTTAAGTTGAAAAGAGCAGGTCAGCGAATGATTAAGAGACTGAAAAAAGCAGAGCACTATACAGTAGCAGGCAGCTGGAATTTTCTTGGAGGCTCCTCTATACTGTATGCTCTGGATCCTTGTACACAAAAGCAGACAGTGAGTATGATCAGGCCTGGAATGTCTGAATTAGATTAAATTAACCAACTCTTAAATTATAAAGTAAAACCTTCCGGAATGATTATTGGTAACAGTTGCTGAAGCAGGCAAATCGTCTTGAATGGGCATTTGATTTTTAACCTACCCTATTGGTCAATCTGGGCTAAATAAAATTTTTCTTCATGGTGAAGAATGAATAGTTGGGTCTTTTCTTCCACTAATTTAAAACTGTTTGAGTTTGTTTGCATATCAAATTATATTTGCTTCTGTTTTTAAAAGGAAGAAGCTATAAATGAGCCTGCCTGTGGTATGAAGAAGAGTGTGTACGGTCTATGTGTGTGATAGAGCCAGAGCTTTATAAGCTATTAATTCTTCCTAAACATACCTTCTCTGTGTGGAGCTGTGCCAAGAACACTCTTCCAACCTTCGCTAAGATACACTCTTCAGAGATGAATTAATTCCTGCACTAGAGATTGAGAGCATCACCTTTGGATTGCTGGAAGCCTCAGCTCAGTTGGGAATTTAGCTCCTGGGTTTTCATATAGAGCAAATTAAACTACTAGAAAAAAATCTAAAGGTCATCTAGCAACCATTTTTTTTTCTTTAACTAATACTAAATTCTTTGTTTTTATGTTAACACCTCCCCCATACGCACATGAAATTAGAGTGGTGTTTTAAAAAGCCACCACCATAAAACTTGAGTCTGCTGACTTTAAACAGTGGTGGAAACAGTGACCTTCTCGTATAAAGGACACATCAATGCTTTTCACACTTCCCTATTTTTAGTGTTATGCAACCAGTTGTTACTATGCTTAGGCCACTGTTTCTTGAAGGAGCATGTTTTGTCAGCTGTTGAGTCACTGAATTATTGACAGTCATTAGGAGAGCTCTTGCAGAAAGCTCTTGTACAAAACTTAAAAGTAACTGCAAATTTGCCTCTTCTCTCCCTTAACATGTACAGACACACCTCATATAGAGAGATATGTATACATAAAATGTGAATGCAATACTGACAATTTCAACTAGAATTTCCAGAACTCAAAAAAAAAAAAAAAAGAAAAAAGAAAGAACCCCCCCCCCATATTTCAGTTGGTGTCAGTGAGGCAAGTAGTGTACCCAGTCCCTTTTAATCCCATTCCTACTGTAATCCACTTGCTGCTCTTTAGCTGTGCTCTAGTCACGGATTCTGCTCCTGGACTGTTAGTTGTTATGACAATGAGTTGCAACTGTGGCCAGGGACCTTCTGGTTTTGTGTGTTAGATGTTGTCTTAAAAATAACAAAGAACCTGTGTTTTTTCACTGTTTCCTAGTTTCTTGTATTGTCTTTCGAGGCAGTGCGGCCTACTTAGGTGACTTTTCTGTCCCTTAGCCCCTGAAGGATCCCTGCTTCTGGGATCCTTCTCAACTATTTTTATAAAGCTGTAAACAGAGGCTGGCGAATCCCAGAATGCTTAGTGTACAAAATTCTTCCCCAGTTTTATTACCATCTGATCAATACTGATGTTTTATGTCTCTCCACTTCCCCTCCCCATGTCTTTAGCTATTAATTTTCTTTACCAACCAGGGCAATTTAGGTGCATGCACAAAAAATTGCATTATTTGTAATTGAGTAGTGCAGCTACCCTTATCAGCTAGTGCCATTGGCGACATGCATAGTTATCAGTCTGGTAGCAATATTTGTTTTATTATAAGAGATGAAAACTGAAAGGTCAAATGACTGAACTTGAGTTAAAACAAGGCAGTCAGGGACTTTTATTATCCAGCTGTGGGCAGTAGGTGGCAGTGTTTGTCCATAACAGCAGAGCAGATGAATTAAAGCTAAAATCAGAAAAAATGAAAAGAAAAATTATTTATTTTTATTCCGTATTAGTCTTCTGACCTAATCAGTAAAAAAGTCATTATTCACACAACACTGGGCAATATGCATTGTAATTTTTAACAAATAATAAGAAACTGTTAATGTTTTCACAGGAAATACAGGTCTGTGTTGTGCAGCAATGGTCATTTATCACTGCACTTTGTGAAATCACTCATTTGTTCTAATTTGAATGTAAATGACTCTAAGGTTTTACAAATAAGGTGACAGACTCGCATAAATGTAATTGCAGGGTTCATCTCTCTCTTTTTATATATCACTCATTAAGTTATGAATTAAATACATCGTATTAAACCAGGGGCATGTCCAATGATGATATTGTAATGGCAAATTACTCTGTGCTATTAGAGGTGTATTTTTTATTCATGGACATTAATTTGTCATTAAGCGGCATTAGTTTAGCACTTTTATGCGGAAGACGTGACCTGAAAGAGGAGACTTACTGCTGTAATATGAAAGAACAGGAATACAGGCACCAGATATACAGAGCTTTTCTTTTTTTTCTTTTTCTTTCTTTTTTTTTTTTCTACCTCCTGTAAAGAAGCAGAGGGACATTTTATTTAAGTTTGCTTTGATCTAAATCAGTTTGAGTTATGTTTAGTCAATTTAGCAAAGGTATTCTTTGCTAAGCAAAGGAAACACAAAAATGCTTTGGTTATGAAGTATTTACCAATATGGAAAAAGCCAGAATGTGAAGTACAAAATGGTGACTCTAAATCATAAACCTATGAACCTGATGGGTATGTTGGGCCTGAAGTGAGTTAGAATCTTATTTTATCTCACAAGTGCCATCGTGGCCATTGTCCATCCTTTTTTTCTCTCTGTATTGTATTTAACTGAAATAGAACAGATTTTTTTTCCTTCTTAATTATGAAATAAGTATCTTTTACATGCTTTATTCTTTGTATTTTTAAATACACTGTTATTATTTTCATAGGGATCAATTTGAAGCTTGAAAGCTCATAAAAGGCAACTTGAAGTATTACATTCAGAAAAATACTGAATGTCTCAGTCTGCTCCATTTTTAAGAGATATTGAGAGCTGTGTAGACTTTATTTTCATTTTATAGTCAGTTTAATAGAAGACAATATGCCCTCAAAACATTCATCTGTTTGTTTAATGGTAGAGGTGGACTGAAGTTGTGAGGATTCAGGTTAATACAACCTAGTGTTTGTCAGTGTTTGAATTTTAGAGTTTTCTTTAGACCATTTCTAGTTAAAGACAAAAAGTCTGAACTTGATACAAGTCTGTGTAGTTGATATTTTTTCCTGTTACATGCCATGTTCTTCTGATGATTTAATCATTACTGTTTGATTCATTTATTTGAACTGTTCACAACACTTTCTGCCAGTAAAAGAAAGATTTTTATAAAGAAAGTGACAAGATACTAAGCCTAAAATATGCATAAGTGGTTTCAGAACTGGAAGTACCCCAAATTAACATCTAGTTTTAAAAATTAAATTATTCAAATAATTAACAGAGAAACATTCTTCACTAAAACATTTCAGCTTCTGGAAATGCTGGGGGAGGACAAAGCAGAAAACTCATCTGTAAGGCTGTTAATGTTTTCCAGATTTGTTCACAGTAGTAAATGAGACAGTGTTTTAGCACATCCTTTCATTTATGTTTTGTTTTGCACAGCTACATAGGAATAGAATTTCCCAGGAAACCAATAGCTGGCTTTAGAAGTGATCCAGACTTTTTTTTTTTTCTTTTTTTTTTTTTTTTTTTTTAAGGCATCTCTGCTCAGTAGGATAATGAAGAGGAATTCAACCCAGAATGAATATAACTATATGCATGCTATCTTACTGAGTCTGCAGCCAGTATATAAGCCAACATAAGTTTTCCTTATTTATCTTACTAATTCTAAAAAAAATAAAAGATACAATCTTAAACATTAGTGATATTAATTTCATTACCCATCAGTAATGTCCTGTAAGTTATGTTATTCCAACTTGAAAAATGTTTAACTTTGTTCACCTATATTTTTTATGTAAACTGTTCCAAACATTTCTTTTATTAATTTGGAGGAAGTTGCTGCTAAATTTCCTATCTGTGTCACCAGAGACTTGCAGAATTTGAGATTTGTGTCACGGAGTGTGTCTAGCTGTATGGGTGCCTCTGGGTTTCAGTGACTTAAATTCGGAACTTACATTTGCTGTTCTGAGGAAATTGAACTGACATCACGTGGAATTGCTTCTACAGTATTTTGTATGTATGTAATTTTTTACAGGTGCTGTTTTGCATATGGATTAGGGAAACTAGTAGTAACATATTAGCTGGACTTTCTTCCAAAACACATTGACCTTTGTTTTGGAAGTTTGCCAACTCACTGAAAACAATTTTTTCTAAATTCCATTTCAGAATTTTCTCATTATTTACTGTAAACAAATCTAATTATATGTTTAAAAGGCCTTGAATTTCTATAGTATCAAAGCACGCCTATTTGTCATGGGTAAGGTATTATGGTAATCTCAGGCAGATCCAGCCTCTAAAACACATTGGAACTGGAATTCCGTGGACATGAAATGGTAAATTCTGGGCATGGAGAAAGCTGGGGAGATAGCCCCAATGTTTTTTTTTTCTTTTAAAGCATTCATAGAGTGATAGAATGGTAAGGTTGGAAGGGACCTCTGCAGATCTTCTAGTCCAACCCTCAGCATAGCCCATATGGGGATTGAACCCACGACCTTGGCATTAGCAGCACCACACTCTAACCAACTGAGCTAATATCCTTCAAAGTCAGTAGTTCCCTCTGTTTGGGTTTTAGTTTTTTCTGCCTTACAATATAGATACAGTTTTACCATCTTCATGGAGAACAGAAGCATGCAGCTAGTGTATGCATACAATGGTGATATCAAGGACCCTCAGAGACTAATACTAAATATTTACTGCTAAATACTTGAAAGTATTTGACTACGTAGATACTGCTCTGAGTCTGGATTGTGTAACATGAAAAAGCCCTAATCAGGTTCTGGACTCAGATAGCACCATGCATCCCTGGACCAAAAGTTGAACAGACAGATGGAGCTTTGGGAAAAGGAATAAAACAAATAGCCAAAACTATCAGTGTGGTGAATACTGCAGAAGAAGCAACAACATCAGATATAAATGTAACCTACCATGAGATACTTTGATAAAATGTTGCTGGTAGGACTTTGCTTTTAGAAGTGGTTGAAATATTTGAAATTTGGATGTTTTAGCAGGAGTTCTTATTAACATTTGAATTTGAAAGGGACCTATTTTTAATTAAAATCATGTGGAATAATCATTGACCAAAAAAAAGAATATTTTTTTTTTATGAGCTCTAGTTCATTTGCAGAAATTGTGGCTGTTATTGTTAACTCAGTCAGAACAGAATTTATTTCTACAGCTAATCTGTGTTCCTCCTCTAAATGCACTTCCAGTTTCCTTTTAAAGCCTGTCTGAGTGTCATTGGGATGGGGTGTTAACTCTGGGTTTGTTGAAAAACAAGTTTAATAAAGATGGAAATACAGGGTAGTCATAGCAAGGAAATCTTCCTGCACATTTCTTATTGCTCAAGTCTTGGTTTCTCACCTCTCCAACGTTTTTTTTTTTCAGACGTTCTCTTAACTCCCGGGGAGTAACCTTGAGAGGTGGCCCAGCTCAAGGAAAGATTCACCACCGTGCAGCAGAGCAGCTCGGTGGGCTCTAGGCTGCAGCGGTATTTATGGGCACGGAGCTTGACTCCTGGTCATACGGTGTTTGGTGTGGACATGTACTTTTTCTGCTGATCTCATGCTGTGTTGTAGAAAAAATACTTTTTTGCTGACCTCATACCCATTCCGTGGCTCTCCAGTTGCAACCAGTATTGCCTAGTTCCTCCTGGTCAGCGCTGGGTGTTACCAGTTGTTTGTGGTCAGACAGGCCCAAGGTAAGGGGCAGGGGAAGGAGTTGCGCTCTGCCATACAGTGGCTTCACTTTATTCTGGGAATGTTTGAAGGACGGTGTAGAAGAGGGACCTCTGCATACTTCTGGGTGTTGAGATAGTGGCAAATATTGATACCTGTGAACAGTTAGTGTTTGGGCCTACAATGATCCATTCTGCTCCTGAATGTGGTGGCTTCAAGGTGGAGTCTTTAAGCCAATAATAAATTGGCCATTTGATTCATTTGTCTTACATATATAATAGTTTGAGGAAATATTTTTCTCTTCTGTACTTCTGGGGAAAAGAAGCATTGGTGGTAAAGCAAGGAATTCTGACCATAATCTGTTTGAGGTAGATGGGGATGGGGTATGTGGGCGTAGGAGGAGGGGGGTAGTATTTTCTTATTCTTAAGAACACCTGGAAACTAAATTAGCAAAATGGTCTTGATCTTTGAAAGATAATGTTGTCCTGGTGCTTAGCATCTTCAGCAGTGTAAACATTCACATGTGTTAATTTTGGTAGCACTTGTGACTTGTTCATCACTAATGAAGGTCAGATGTAGAATCTGTCAAGCTAGACGTTAATTCAATGTACATTTTTTACATTTAGGCTTTGCTCTCTCTAAACTTCCTGCTTTGGAAAGTCAGATTTATAATACTTTTTGACCATGAGAGTGATGTGTAAATCCCAGATAACTAGTGGTTTAAGTAAAATGAATTTAAAAAAATGATTCTATTAAAGCATACCAAGTTCTTTTCTATTTTAGCTAGTGGTGCTTCCATAATTTTTTCATGTTTTCCTCCTTTTTCACATATATGTGGAGTACTATCTCTTTTCGTCCTGTTTACATCCAGTGAAATCAGTTCTGATTATTATGTAGTAAACCTACTAATCAGCACAGCTCCTAGTCATGTGCAAAAGAGGTATGTTCTTTTTACTGCATAAATTTAAGGACAGAATGTTGTAGAGACTTTTTATATCACTGAGACATATTGCTTTAACAAAACATGTTACAGACATTTTGCTGATATACTAAACTGCATAAATAATTTAAAACTGTGTTACAATTGGATAATATATATATATATATATATATATATATATATATATATATACACACATACTGACTAGAGCATTGGAATGGGTTCCAGGCAATTGAGGTTCTGTTTTCATATCTGAATGTTCATATTTCTTCATTATGGGCAAGTTTGTCAATCTTTCTTCAGCCCCACTTTTTTCTCTGTAAAATGTAAATTTGCCTTGGTTTGCTGTTGTGAGCACAAAATCTATTTGATTTTTGAGGTGCTCAGATCTTGCAGGAGCATGAAGGTACCCCAAAAAGTAATAATTTACCAAATTAAGTATATTTTGCAACCTCTTTAATGTTTCTTTTTTATCATTTATATGCTGATTATCAGATTCTTTTAAGAGCTGAGTATCCTTATGTCTTTTTGCAACTGCAACAAGTCTCATTATTCAGAGGAATATGGAACCTTATTTTCTTAGAGGTCAAGTTATACATCAAGGGAAATAATCCCTCCTTCACCTGTACAGACAATTGGCAAAAACCTTATTTTCTTGTAACTGTTTTCTTAATGCAGAGTTGCAACATGTTTATAAGCATGTGAAGGCAATGCAAAAAGTCTCATACTTTCAGGCCAGTGACCAGGGAAATTTTGATCCTACATCCACAAGTCAGAAATGGTTTTCTGAAAATTTGATCTTTCAGATTATAACATTTAGGAGTCCCCTGAATAATGATAATGTCTCTTCCCAGTTCTCCTTCTCCACAAACAATTTCAACATATTATATGGAGAAATTACATCTTTCTTAGTTGAATTTGCATAACACTAACTTCCAGCTAGCAGCTCTGCTGATTGTCTCTCTGCAAGCGTCAGATATTTCATGCTTTTGTGTATTCCCTCAGTTTTATAAATATCTTTGCCCAAGATCAAATCCTACATCAGTTTTTCTCTAAAAAGCTAAGTTGAGCACCTTAAATCTTACAAGACTCTCTTTCTGGCCTATGGTATTTTCATATTCGTGAGCTGTGGACTTCAGAACTGGGACCAGTATTTGAGCAGTAGTCTTAAAAATGCTATATGAAGCTCCAAGAATATTCTTTACTTTAATTGGACAATACTTAATGTGTATTTTATGACATGAGCCTGTTTTTGCCACAGCACTGTTCTGAGTACTCATGTAATTACTTATGACAGCTTCTTAGTCCCTCCTGATAGCCTCTCAGAGTCTAAATAGAGCTTATTATATTTTCTGCATCAGCTATGTTACTGGTTCTCAGAGGTATTTTGTTTGAATGTGATCATTTTGCCAGGAAAGCCAGACAATATTCTCTTATTCTGTCATTCTTATTTGTTACCCCACTGCAGAGTCTCCTGCAAGCTCTACTAGCAGAACTTAACACTGTCTAGTTTGATAAAACTGTTAACATTATTGGACCAAGAATCAATCCCTTGAGGACCTCACTGGAAAAAGTCATGCTGCTTGATAACTTACTGTTAATAACTTCATTTTGAGATCTGTCACTGAACAAATCTGATCCATCTAGGATGCATCCTCTGAGATATATTTCATGTAATGAAAAAATAAAAATCTTAACTGGTTATCTGTGAGAACTAAGTATGTTTTATCAGTGCAGTTGATAAAATGAACCATGGTTGTTCTGCAGGGGTAATAGATGTTATTTTCCAACATCTGATAATCCTGATAATCTCACTCTTTTTTTCACCTCTGTTTGTAAATAAACTCCCAAATTCATTGCGTGCATTACAAGTTAGGATAATTAATCTGTAGTTCACTAGCATGATCTGAAGTCCTGTATAGTTTCCCCATTTTTTCCAAAGCTTGTTCAGTGTTAATGATGGATTCTTCTTAGCTAGTTCCCTTAGAATTCTTTATTGTACCATCCATGGTAGTGATATTAAGGTATGTAGTTTCTGGTCATATCTCCCTTAGTTGAAAATAGAAAACTTTTTGTTCAAACAGCAGCAGCTTATATGGGGTAGACTTTTCATTCTAAAAGTAGTACAGACATAACTGGAATTTTTCTGCCTTTTCTGTGTCGCTGTCTGCAACTTGATCATTTGTTTTTGTAAATGAACTATAGCCCCATGTTGTCCTGAAATTCATTACGTTTATTTCACCTTTTTCCACACTTACATGCTGAGTTTGTACTGTTCTATTCATACTTCTACATCTCCATTTAAGTGACCAGCAAGAGGATCATCTTGAGTTTGTGTGTGATTTCTTTGTAGTGATCATTTTAGAATATTTTATAAGATATTGTAATGTTCAACTTTCTCTAATAGTGTGTGTTAAATTTGTCCTGACTTGGCTTTGACTATCAAAATGATGTTCAATATTGAGTTACCTTATGCTGGATTCAGTCCTTGTGTCTAGAGTATCACATACTGCCTTAAAAAGACCTGAAAAAATTTTGCTGCTTTGTGAGGTGCTTAGCAGATATTCCAGAGATTGAAGTTACCTATGTGAACTAACCAATCCTTTTACACATTCTAGATAATTTGTTTCATTCTCTGGTGATTCTCTGGTCCCCTAACTACAGTTCTCCATCTTTAGATCAGTTTATTACCTTTGTAATCCTTAAGCGTAAGGCAGATGTCTGGGGTTCTGGAGCAGAGACAGATCTTTAAGTACAGTGGTCTCTCATTGAGTTTATTACAGAGCAAACAGATGTCATATGCTCCAGAAATAAAATCTCATTAAAAGGTTCCGAAAAAAAGAAAGTTGTGAATCGTATCTCAAACTGTTCTTATTTAAACCTAGACTATCAACATTAGTATGTAATTTGAGAATATATTCTTTAAAGCAACATCATAACATTGACTTCCTTTTTGAGTTAGTAACTACCCTGCTATTATCTGTTTCCCTCATTATTCATTTATGCTTATTCAAAGCAATTTGAGGCTTCGTCATCCAACTGTTTCTTTTCTAGATTATAATTTAAATAAAACTTAACCCTCTTGCTAGGTTCCATCACTGTCTTTCATTTGTTATCTCTTGACTCCTTGTCTGAATGTGTTCTCATTTCTTTCCTCTGGTTTGGATTTTGTTTATGCTTCTGCACTTAAACGTGATAGTGACTTCCCTTCTGCCTGGATTCCAAAGAGGATCATCAATACAGGAGAGAAAAAGTCTTTCAGCCTTCAGTTTTTGTTATTGTGATACAGTCCACAGTGGACAGCAATGCAGGCAGGATCTTGCTTAGTTGTGGCATAGACTGTGGACAATGAAGATGCAATGAAGGAAACTTAAGCTACTAAGTTCAAACAAGTCTTTTTTAAGCATATGCAAAGTATTCTGCTTTTTCAGAGGCTTATAACTGCAGTCAACTGTGGAAGATTTTTGCAGTGACAGCAGCTCCTACCAGTTATTTCCGTTTGGAATATTTTTAATGTGGAAAAGCAAATTTTTTTTACTCACTCTTAATAATGCATAATGTACTTTTTTGAAATGTTTTCAGGAGATTTTAAAGAGGCTCATCTTGAGGCTGAGAAACTTCAACTTTAAAGTATTAAATTTTGGCAAAGTAGTAAGTGACTGAAAAAAGGGTGTTGGAAAGAGAAAGTGTCAGGAACCTTAACAATACTAACAGATCTAATATAATGCTGATTCTTTTCATAGTAGTGGAGACTGGAGTTAAGAATGAAAATTATATTTTAGCCTACCTGCATATTAGATGTATGTAGTTAGTGTTGATTTAAATATTATTTTATTTTTCAGAACAGTAAGGGGGTTTCCTTGCTGATTTTTGAAACAAATCTTAAAAAGTTACTGAAAATATTTTTTTTTTCCAGTAAACAATCACTATGTACCAGGACAGTTGCCAGATCATTACTCAAATATAGAAAGAAATGGAATAAGGATTGGAAAATCATTTGTGAGCATCCTCAGTAGAATCTACTGCATTTCAGCTGATCATATTCAATTCCCATTTGTAACATGTCATATTATTTCTGTCCTGCCTGGTAGACAGAAAGGCAGTTACTTGTGTCTCACGTGAGGAACAAGTTTACAGAGTTTTCATGTATTAAATCATAGGATGACTTTGAGCTACTAATGTGATACCATCAAGAAAAAGGCAATTTGAACCTTGGATATTTCATGTAAGATAATTTATAAAGCTAAGAAAATATTAATAGCAATGTACAAGATAATACTGAAACGTCATGAGAAGTATTTTTAAGAGTTTGCCCATGCAGAAGTAAAAATTAAGTCAAACTAGTGACTTAAAAATAGGTGCAGAACAAGGCAGCTAGGATGATCAGGAAGGCCTGTTTTATGTGAAGAGATTAAAAGAGCTTGACTTGTTTAGTCTGGCAAAATGAGGGCTGAGGAGGAATATGATTGCTTTCTGTAAATATATCAAGGGAATAAACACCAGGGAGAAAGAGAGTTGTTAAAACTAAAAGATAATTTTGGCACAGGAACAAATGTGTATAAACTGTCTGAGTAAATTAAGCTCGAAATTAGAAGAAAGAGTCTCAAAATCAGATGAGCCTTCTGGTGGTAGTAGTTGGGAGCAATACTTTGAACTAGTTTTATGACGGATCTTTCCAGATTTATGACTAAGACTGAGCTTGTCCAGTATTGTAGAGGAATCGGCTTGCGGTATTCTCGTGACTTAAACTATCATTAAACTCTACAAAATAATTTAAAGAAATAGTATTGCACAGTTCTGTTTTTCTAGATTTCTCTTGCCGATGGTAGATATTTTTCTAATTGCAGCTTCTGTGAACTTTGCTGGGGTTCTAAAGGACAAAACTTGCTCTTTCTGGATTTGACAATATTATCAACAACAGAAGAATAACAGAAAGTCAGCATATGAGATTGATGGTGGTCAACAGATTAGCCAAATAGTTTTCAGCTTGCTTTTATCACCGTAGGCTTGCTGAAGAGTTAACAGAGATGTGAAGTAATGAAAACACTCTTAAAGTCTATGTATCAATAGTTTGTGATTTCTGCTAGAAGAATGAAAGATTATATCATCCCTCATAACGTACCTGAAGAAAGGACAGCCCCCCACAGTTGACATAAATTGTAAATGTGACGTATGTTTTGGGTTCTTACGGTCTAAAATGGTATTAAAAGACCAGAGGAAGGGTGAGACTCTAAAAAATGTTTCTGTTTATTTCAATTTTGAATATCTGTATATGGTATGTTTCAAAAAAAATTTTTTTTAAAGATCAAATGTATGTTTCATCACATGAGCTAATTTGAGAATGTCAAGGCCTTCTACTCTCCTTGTGAAGGTCGCAGGCCACCCTCATGGCTTCGAAGAGCGTGCTCAATAGCACCAGTCAGCAGGATTGAAACTGAAAACTAAGCAGATATAGGTAACCACTAAGTAAGAAGGGAAATAAATTGTCACAAGGAAGAGGGGAAATAATAGGCTTGAATCTTTTTGATATTGTTGTTCTTGTATTTAGACCAGACACAGACCTACTTTAGAATAACAGTAAGGATGCAAAATATCTTTTCACATATTAATTTTTTAAGAATATACTGGGAAAGTGGTGATCTACCAGAAAGACTGATTTTATAAAATGGGTCAATTAAAAAGTTATCCTTAACTGTACCAATAAATTCGTCTACACTCCATAGAGATCTTGTAATGAACATAAACACTATTTTATAGAATGAGAAATTCTGGTCCAGCTGTCTCGCTGTGACCCTGCTTCAGCAAAAAATGTCTTTCGTGGTTCAGCTGGATGGCTTTGATGTTTAGTGGGAAGAAGTTTCCAGATAAGACCTAAAATATGTTTTTTGAAGTATTTAAGCGTATAATTAGTATGAATTAAGCACACCTGTTGCCCTGTGATCTGTATATAGGTAGTTTGTTGGTTCTTGGGTAAATGAGTGGGGCATTCCACATTTGGAGCCTTTATTGGTATGGGAAAAAAAAAGAATTAGTAGTGACAGACCTGGATTTACCTTCTCTTTAAACTTAGTTGATCCCTTTTATTGTCATATAAATGTATTTTTCTGCTGCAATTTTTTGTTTTGTTAACAATCCTTAGCTATTTAGAATCTCTTTGTGGTGATTTATGCCAAGATTCTGTTCTGAAAGGTTCAGCTGGTTTACTGTATTTAACACAGCAGAGAACCTAGAGGATTTAGAGTCAAGACCCTGTTGTACTGGATGCTGTTTAAGAATTTTGAATAAACAAGTCCCTGCTGTAAAGAGGTTGACTGCCTTGTAGAAAAGGGGGAGGCGGTGACACAATGCAACCCTTCTCTTTTACACTGGTAGGGCTAGTCGTGTAATACCCTGATTTATAACAGTGCTATAATCTAAATAGGAAGCAGGTGGAGTTGCAACTGGGTATGATACTTTGGATATTAATGGCTTGGCTCAGCAATGGAATTTCTAAAGCTGTATATACTTTTTCAGTCTTAATTATGCATTCATTAAAAGCTTTTATACCCAACAGAATAAAGTAAATATTTTTTGATCTCTGTAGTGTGCTCCCAGACTGTAGATTTGCACAGCAGGGTCTTGATAATCTGAATAAATTGTATTTCCCCAAGGAGTTTATCTTTCAAATAAGGTCATAAAGAAATGCATTCTTTCCCCTTAGTTCTCCTTGTGCTTTTTCTGCTATTTATAACGCAGAGCACAGGAATAGAGGTATATTGTAGTCTGCTGTGTACTTGGTTGTGATTAACTCTAATTTATCAATCTGTTATTTGTATCCTTTTTCTGTGGCTTGTGCAGTGTAATTATTCTTAAAAATACAAACAAAGATGAATTTGGAAGTATTTTAAATACAGTGTTTATATATTAAAAAAAAATCATGTTTGAAAATTTATCTTTTCTCTATATTAAAATATATCTCTCTATTAAAGTATAGACAATGCCCACATCACTTATTTTAAGCATTTAATATTGTCATCTTTCCAAGTTTGTTTGGAAAACTGATTTATGAGGATTTTAAATGTCAGCTTGTGGTTAAATTGTTTTGGTACCAAAAGGCTGCTGTTACTGAAACACAAGACCAGTAATGTAGAACAGTAGATTCACTTAACTATTGAAAGAGGTGGAAAAACGTAGAGTAAATAGAATGCGTAGGATCAGATATACCTCTTCATTTTTGAAGCAGACCCTGATAAATCATTTGGCCAACTGTTTCTGTAACTGCTCCTTTAACACCATCTAATAAAATTCATGGAAAGCAGAGATGGCCAGAACTCTTATCCATGCCCACAGCTGAATTGAAAGAGTAACAGTTTCATTTATTTAACAGAAAGTTTTAATTCATTTAAGAGTTCAGCTGGAAAATCTATTCAGAGAAAATAAATCAGACCGAGTTGATAATGATTGCTCTGTTGCTTTCTTTTTTTAATGACAGAAGCTAAAGTACATTTTTTTGCAACTAGCTTACATACTGCGCTGTAGTCTATTTCTGGAAGTCTTGCCAAATATTGAGAGCTGGGTTATCTGATCAACTATATACATCTTGCAATCTCAGCATGATGTTTTTGCCCTCTAGTATCACCACAGAGACAGTAATGTATACTGCTGTATAATTTTGATTGGAATATTAGTATAATAATCTGATAATTTTCATTTGAAAAAGCTAATGCAGTACTTTGGCTGTGAAATACAGACCTATAGATCAACCTTAGAGAAACACATGAGTTTCTGATTGCAGACCTAGACCAGTTTTAAGGAGATAAACTTGCAATATGCATCAAGCAGTAAACCAAAGTAGTGGCAAGTCACTAAGACGTCGTGTCGAAGAAAACCTCAAACATCTGCTGAAATCTAGCAATAAAAATAGATAAATAACCCCCATAATAAATAGACACGTATAATAAACACCTGAAATAAGTAAATGAACACATAAATATAAATAAATTACATTGTAAATAAACAACTGATAGACATTTATTTATTTATCCATAAGTATCCTCAGCCTTTTCAACTGTATAAAATTTTTCAGCCAAACTTCAACTGGTGTTAGTTTGAGGGAATAGGGGAGTTTGGGAGATGGACCAAAAATATTCAACTAAAAATGAAGTCTCTGTAGTGTCTTTTAGATTTCAGTGAAGATTTGAAGTTTGTTTTCAGGAGAAAACTGCATTTGTGTGTCACATTACTCTTGCTGTCTAATGAGCAAATATTTTATTATGCCTGCTCCAGTAATGCCCTCTTCTGAAGACCACCAAAATTCCTCCATCCTTCTCCATTGACTCACAATGGGGTTTGATCAAACTTGTATTTTAGTTGGAAAGTTGATCTTCAAATCACAATTCTTGATTATTTCTTTATTTTTGTTATTCTTCCCAGCTACAGCTATTGACTACAAAAAAGTTCAATAAAAATACACTGAATTCTTTTCACTTTTTTTCCTTGGATGTTTGGCATTCATTCAGTTTATTATTAAAAAAAAAAAAAAAAAAAAAAAAAAAAAAAAAGTCTTCCAAACCAGTGACAGTAAAATATTGTTTTTAAATGCTGTGATGCTTACTTGGATTATACTCCTTTGCATTGTGCCACAACTGCTTGGCCATTACAAAAGTGGTGTTTTGAGGTACCATCTGTGATCGGCAGATACTACTTCAAAGAACAAGGCACACAGCAGATACTTCTAATTTAAAATCCATTATTTTTTTCTTTCTCTCTGCAGTTGGGAGGATTTGTCTTTACCTCCTCTATTTCACTGTGAAGAGGAAGTGGCACACTAGAACTGCTTATAATTTCTGTGACTCTTGGGATGATGGCTGATAGTGCTTATTCAGCGACACAAGCAACTTGTACCTTTTCTTCCAGGAAAACAATATGAGGTTCCTATGAAGCAGCTTAAGTAGATAATGAATAGAATTTATCTTTAACATACAACACTGTCAATGAAGGCGGGCAGTTAGAGTGGGAGGCTATTTAACAAATAGGAGCCTCCAAAAGAATTTGTTTCAATTTCCTGCAGTACTGACTATTCTAAAAAGGAGAAAAAAATTGTATTCCTCCACTCTCCATTGCATATGCATAAACAGCTCCAGAGTCATTGGGACAGCCACCCAATTCACGCGTTCGAGATGTAGTCCATAAAACATTCCAAAAAACCCCTCTTCTCACTTTCCCGGCTTCCCTGTTGCTCTGCTCTATCTGCCAGCCTTGCAGCTCGTTTGACATTTACAAGATTTCTTGTCAGTTTCGTTTGGTGCTGCCATTCCATCCAGCAGAGCAGCGAAAGCGAAATTGACTTAATTTAGTCTGTTTCTCTTTTCTGCTCTAGTCCCTATGTTAACTAACCAGCAAAGTGAAACTGACAACAGTTCCTGTCATTTTCACACATGGAACTGGTCAAGAAGGTGGCTGCTGATAGGGAGCGATGCAGTAATTCGGGAGATGAAAACCAAGCTTGTGGAGGGGAGGAGATGGGGGGAAAAAAGATGTGTGAGCCTTCAGCAAGAACAGAGAGAACACACTAACTTGCTTATTTCCCAAATGTACTAGGTCCTTTTGTCTATTATGGATGAATTCATGCTCTGTCCCCTGAAGAGTGCATCATCTAGAATGGCAAGCAGTAGTTAGCTGTCCAGACACTAATTAACAAAGAACGCCAAGTAGAAAAAGTTGGCTCGTTAATGTAGGATATCAGTTGTTTGCACGGAAAAAAACTCCTTGCCCTGAGTTAGTGCAGCTTTTGTCTCTAGATTTTTCTGCTGGTAGAAGAAAAGGCAGAAAGACTGAGGCCAATATCATCTACAGGTTGCTGCCAGAGAAGGAAAAAAATGTTATTTTTTTTGTTCATTGAAGATAAATTTGTATAAAAAATGTAGTTGTGCATGTCATAAATGTTTTGAGGTTTTAGTGGAGCTAAAAGTTAATGCTACGCAGGTGCTCTAGCTCAATCAAAATAATAAATAATGAACAAACAATTGCTTGGAACAAACCGTTGTAATTAACAAATATTTTTTTAATTCACTTTTTGAGCTCTTGTCATACACTAAGTCATACTAGTTTTATTATTTTGTGTACTACTACATATTTTTTATTGATGTTGCATACATATATAATTTTAGCTGTTGCAGTACAAATGAGTACTCTCATGTATATTTGCATATGCAGTGAGAGCATTTGCACATACATTTTGAATGAGACTATGTTAATTTGAAGTTATTTACCTTCTTTCTTCCTAGCTTCCAAAAGAGTAACCTTTTTTCATTATCTGAAACCTCTGGGGTTTTCTGTACTGTTTTGTTTTGTTTTGTTTTGTTTTTTTCTGAAACATATTTTATTTGCTTCATCCATCTAGGAACTAAATAGTTTTAATTATTTGGACCTGTATAAGCTTGCAGACCTCTTCAACCTCACTTTATTGGAGAATGCAGTGGTTGACTTCTTAGTAAAACACCTGTCCGAGTTGTTGAAGAGTCATCCTGAAGAAGTCTTGGCACTCCCTTACTGTCTCCTCCGAGAGGTTTTAAAAAGTGATAGACTCACTTCACTCAGTGAAGAACAAATCTGGCAGGTAAGGAAATTAGCAAAACAAGCAAAATGTATAATACTCTGTAAACCATAAGAGTACTCTGTTGGTTTGGAACCTGGAGCAATCTTTAGAGAGACTGAGAACTCGAGCAAAAAATTTGAGTAAAAATCGAGATTTTTTTTAATTAAACTTTTTAAAATGCTATATTGTGTTAATGTTATTAGTTTATTTGAAATAGGACTTTTTATTGCTTAATTTGTGTGATGCAGGTGTGGTGAGATACTTTCTTACAGATCTAACTTTGCTGGTAAGAATACATGGCAACATGCAACTTGATTATCATTGCTTTTGTATGGAGCAAGGCTATCCCCACCAGTCTGGTGACAGACCTGCCTCTGCGATGTCTTCCATTCACCTCAGACAAAACTAGTTTGTATTAATTTCAGTTAGTCATTGAAATTGTATAGGCTACTGCGACTAACTTTGCCTGAAGCGAAATACAGAGTTGTCACACAGACTGCTCTGCCAAGAGATGAGTGGAGGTAGTATGCATCAGTACAAGAGCTGTGGCAAAAAGCTGGAGGTGGCAATCTTCTACTAAAAAAAAGATGGTTGTAGAAAAGGACCGTAGGTTGACAGATGTAGAATATTAACAAGAGTAAAGTATGCTTTATGATGGAAAAAATATCCCAGTGCCAAAAAAACATATAGTCTGTAAAGAGAGGCACAGAAAAACATGATATAGTGGAAGTAAATCTTGATAATGTGTTACCCAAGCATTCCTTTTTGTTTTCTTTTTTTCTGTCATGTTTTATGGAAGAAGAGTAGTTTGGGTTTTTTCGAGGTAGAGGTTAATTTACTTTAAAGAAATCTGTTTTTTCTTTTAGAAGGTGGGATATCTTGGTTCAGCAGAGGGACCTGAGATTCAAAAGATTGATTTATATTAAAACCCTGTTATTTATCTACTTATCTTTTGGATTATTTTAAGCAAATCATTACTTCTGTCTGCCGTCGTTTTCTCAAAGTATAAAATGTACAATCATCTATAGGGCACTGTGTTCTGTGAATGAACATCATATAGGAACGAAATAGCTTAAGCTCTTCAAACTACAATAATGGCAATTTGCAGATGTTACGTATGTCAGTCTGATGACTGACGTATTTGTTTCCAAACTTTGAGGCTAACATTTTGAAGTCTTTGTGAAGGTGATATTTTCTGCAGATAGTAATACTGAAGTTGGACTCCTCCTGGTCTGTGTGAGAGAACCTGCAGCACCGTACCTGTAGTGGTTTTTGTTGTTGTTGTTGTTGGGCTTTTTTCTTAAAGCAGGATACTGGAGTCCTAGCCCATATTGCCTTGATCAGCAAAGCAGGTTTTGATGTATAAGATTGTATATGGACCATAGCTGACTTGCCAGGTTGTTTATATGATCAGTTCTGTGCAGATGCAGTGAAATCTCCTATCTATGTGCTTGGAAATACGTTTGCTAGAGAAGTTACTGCAAAAAGCCGTACAAGATTTATTTAATGCCAGCTCATTAGCGGACAAGCAAATGCAGGATAGTACGCTCTATTCAACTTGCTGAAATAAAGTTTGGGAAATGGGAGTTTTTAAATCTTGTGGCATTGCCCTGTCTTGTGGGAGTAACTCAGAAATAATTTTCTTAATTGTCTGCACTTCAGTAAATGAACACTTCATGAAGCAAGTATGACAAAGCTTATGTTACTGTTGCAGGGTTGTACTGGGGAGAGATACTTTTAGGTATTATGCTGCTTTTTGAGTGACAACAAACTCCACACTGTCCATTTAAGTGTTATCATAATTGCCTCTCTAAAGGTTACTAATGCAGTTATGAAGAATTTCTTAAACTATTTTACTGCTGCAGGCAGTATGTGTGTCTTAATTCATTCTGTAGAAGCGCAAATAAATAAATAAATATTTATAAATATTCCAGGTCCCCAGAATGAATTAAAAGACACACAAATATTTACCGATTTAGGCATTCAGAAGGCAATAAGAAACTGTTTTTGCTTTATCTTAGCAAATAAGTAATTCCTTCATAGTCAATCTAATAGAAGAAAATCAAATCAGACCAGCTATATTGCCTCAAGTGTAGTTAAGTTCATCATTTTTGCTAAGGGTATAGTGCTAATGCAATATACCATGGAAGAATCTAATATTCAGCCCAGGGTGAAGATTGAGTATGCCAGAGGATTAGTGTCAGGGTACTTTATGGAAGTGAAACTTGATGGACAGGCTGGAGACAGATCTACAGAATCTCATTAAATTGCTGAATTGTTCATTACTGAGCACTCTCACTGTAATAAAGTGCTCATTGACTTTGACAAATCCCCATCCCATGTTTTAAAGAAGAACAGCAAAGCAAGAGGTGTTGGGAAAGCAAGAGGAAATTGGCACAAAGTGGGTCAGATAATAGAAAAGCTGAGATGGGGGATGCTACCATTTGATTTGTATGTCTTAACCTGTGACTAGCGTGGCCTTCTGCACACACACATGCATGAATGTTGTGGCAATATGAATTCAACATGTCCCCAAGGAGTCAAGGCACCTGATGGGGCTCCCATGAAGCCCTAAGCAGAAATTAAAGCTTCACTCAAAGAACCTCTGGAAAGGATGCCACTCTCTGCAAAACACAGTTATTCTCTCTAAATTCCCAGTATCCACTGGTGATTCAAGCCTAATGCGCGTAAAGATTAAGGCAGTTATTTTAGCACATCAAAGACTGTACACAGAGCCATGCTTGAATGTGATTTGAAATGAAGTGACTGCAGCTCATACTCAGCCCATTTCGGATTTTTATTCGACTACTAATTAGGAATTGCCCAACTTCAGTGAATATGGTGAAATAAACCCTTGAACAAAACAAGTTTGAGGAAGTTAATCAGTAATATTAATGTCGATAAATTAGTATGTGAATTAATTTATCATAATGTAGTAATTCCTCTTGATTCTTTCAGAAAGAAAAGTTAAAACGAGGTTAAAGTGGACAAGCTAAGTATTTCATTCCTCTTTCTACCTTTTAAAATCTTATGAAACTCTGGCCTATTGTAGGCTAATTATTTATGGAGATGCAGTAGACAAGCAATATAAATGCATATTTCTTAAAACAAGCAATCAGTCCACCCCATAAAACCTCCACAGGCTGAGAAATAGGAGCGGCTTGCTATCTTCAGTCATTGGAGATTTTTAGGTAGGCTAAGCCAGTAACGAAGATTATATGTGGCACAGCATTTTTTCATATTGATTATTACATTTGATTAGCATGTGCGATTATTAGTAGTTTGTGACCGTATGAAATTTATGGCTTGTCAGCTGCACTAAAATGTGAGTAAACTTAAGATAGTGACATAGAAGAAAGGATTAAAAAAAAAACAAGTTAAAAAAAAGAAAATTGTTCTTTGACACTTTTATTCTTTGTCATATGTTTGTGTCTGAGCTGTGTAGCATATTTTATTCACAAGAAATGGTTACAATCAGGACATAAATGTCTAGCTTTTCATGAGGTGAAAAGTGAATCTTTTCATAATTGGCCTTTACTAAAAAGGCTCATTAGCTCTGCTTTAAGAAAGCAGATTAATTCTTTCCCTTGATAATTGAAAAGGTAACCAACCTTGTATAACCGAGCATGCTATTAGAGAAATCTAGCAGTAGAGGGCTTCTTTTTGGAACCTTAGCAAGGAGAAAGCAGGCTAAAGATTTAAATAATAAACTAATATTAGCTGTAGTTGCAATATGGTTATACCTCAATCATATACATTATTAAAAACTAATGTCAAGAGGCTTAAAAGTTCACTATTCAAGGATCATACTAACAGATAGAAATATGTGCTGGATCATTCTGTCCCCAGCAGTACATTGGTCAAATGATGCTGTAATAAATATTGCACTTGATCCAGCACGAACTCTGAATCACATTAGATTTTTGGTCTAATAACATGAGATGAATGTAGATTAGTTTCTTCCTCCCCTGCTACTGACAAAGTAGATTCTTAGAGGATATATATTTTTTAAATGGTTAACATTAAGAGTAGATCAGTCTTAGTGTTTGCCAATACTTCTCAAGTTAACATTAAGAATTTTTTGTTGATTTTTACTTTGCCACTCACGCCAGTTTCTTGGCATCAGCTGATAAGTAATCTAGGAAAAACTGATAGATAATACTCCTTGAGTAGTTTATACAGCTGGAAAGCATGTAGCTGTGCTTTACCTTTTCCAAGGGTGGCCACTGAAGACACTCCAGTCCTGTTAACTTGCTTTGGTATGGTAACATGAACTTATGTGTGCAATGACATTCCACATCTGAAAGTGCAGTACTAGTTTTTCCTTTTTTTACTATGAACATAAAATGCAAAATCAGTCTTTGATCTCTAAATTAGAGAAGTGTTTATGGTTGAATAGATAGAAAAATAAGTGAGAGGAAGACTATAGTGTCACAGGTCTGTATGAGTTGGTTAGCATCTGTTTTATAAAAATAACAAATGTATAAATCTAGTTTTCTTGTTGTGGTCCTGTTTGTCCTCTTCTAAGGAAGAATAAAGGACCGTATTTTTAACTGTCTTTTCATGCAGTTCTGGTCCATTTGAATTTCCTTGTGACAGTTGTGGAGGGCTAAATAGATTCTCCACCAGAAATCCCATGGAGTTCAGCGCAACTGGAAATCTTGCTGTGTACACATTATATAGCAGACTGTTACGATGGAACAGTTCTCTGCCACAGATAGGCCCACAGACATCCTCCATCTCACTAATGATGTCCACATTTTCCCATACAGAACAGCGGTTTCTGGAAGCAGGTTGTCATGTAGCAGTACAAACTTTCCATTCCATTAGTGCGGTACTTGATTTTTTTTTTTTTTTTTGCTGCCAATCATTCCATTCTATAGAGCAATTTTTAATATGAGAGCAAAAATCATATTTCTTAGGGATTTATATACATTTTGACAAAATGTGGACTAAGTGTCTCACTAAATGTGAACTTAAGTTCTACTGCAAAACAAATAACATTAAAAATAGTAAGTAAAGGAGAGCCTTTCAGTAATCAGCTTTGTGTTTAATCAGTATATTAGTGTTTCACTGTTAAAGAAATAAACTTAAGTGCTCTTGTGGGCAGTAAATGAAATTATGTCTGGTGGTCTAATGCTTGTCCGTAGGGAGTATTTAGCCTAAGTAGCAAACCACCACACTAAACATGGCTGTCTGCCTCTCATCAAGAGGCCTAGGAGAGAAAAAAGGAGTTTGAGGCATATCAAGGCAGAGGTGAACTGGTGAAATATATATGAGAAAATCACCATATTGCCTGTGGGTATTTTGGTGGGTTTTCACCCCCTTTGTAGTACTTTCTTCATGGACCGTCTGTGTAAAAGTGCCAAAGCGCCACTCATGAACTGAGGTATCCGCTGTGCCGGATCTGCTGCCGTTGCACTGTGTGTCATGGATAGCTCCAAGCAAGAGTACGCAGTTACTCTCAAGTAAAACTTGTGTGAAAACACAGTCTGTGGCAGGATGTTGGTTTCATTTTCTGAAGGCTAACCCTCCTGACCCGGTTCTCTCACCTGAATTGCATGTGGGCAATGGTAATATTCCGAACAATCCCTCCGTACTATTTGGGTGGAATTCATTAGTGTAAACATAGCTATCTGTAGCATTTTTTTGGTAGGATATCCATGTTATATAGGCTGAGCTGGCAGGTGTGGCACAGGACTATAAAGAAGTGTACGTGCTTTTGGAGCTGTCGCTGGAGACTAGGCAGGGTAGATGCCGAGTACAGTTGATTTAGGCAGCTGAATGTCATACTGTTCTCTGTTGATGTTCTCAGGTCACACACAATTTTCCTGATATAATTTCTGCATCGTTTGTAATGATATTAGTATCTTGCTTTACAGTGAAAATGTCTATTGCCTGTTTGTGCTGTCCCTTTGCCTGATGGGTGTGACAGCCATCTCCCTCCTTTGTCTGCCTTTGCTTAGATCTTGTCATTTATGGTAAAATCTTCTGTGTTGTATATATAGTCTTGTTTTGAAGTTTTCAAAGTTTCTGCATGTTACTCCTTGAATATTCGCTGATTTATTGTAACTGTTGTTTATCAACATTAGCAACATACAGAGGGATCGTCTATGTTAAAAATATGTTTATGTTAGAAGCTACTGTGTGTTCTTCCAATTTTCATTTTGATACATGTCAATTCCAGAAAGCTTGATTATTTTGCTGCTGCTGCTGCTGCTACAAGCAATAAAGAAATTACTGGAGGGCATTACTTTTGCTTCAGTGTCCTACAGTAACATTGCCCCACCTAATTTATTCTTGATTAACTTCAGAACTGCGTAGAGCATCACACCAATATTAAGGAAGGCTGCTGTGCCCATGGCTCCGGAATTTAGGTCACTTTTCAGCTAAGCAGTGGATACATGTTTTGGCTTAGACAGTCAGAGATGACACCAAGGTGTGCACACAGCAAGACACCTTCTGTGGTACTGTATTCTGCATTTGAATTAGTCTATTATGGTAGGTTTTGTGTTGACTGTTATGTTCTTTGTGGCACTGATCTGTCAGAGAAGATTAACAGAAGGATAATTATATTAACCATACACAGGTATATGGTTAGATAAAAGAAAGCTGCTTTGGCCATAGTATTGTGAAAGCCAGACATGACTGGAAATACATATTCCTTCCTTTTTAAAAAAATTAAAGAATATGTAAGTATAAATAAAGTCCCAAACCCATGGATATTATGGGTGCTCAAATGAGGCAGTTGTTACTGTCTTAGTTAACATCTTCCATTGAGAGATACAAATGGCAATAATCTCTACTTTTTTGAAATCCTAATAAAGCTCTTAAACATTTTTTCTGATGGATTTTATCTTGCTGAAACTGCTAGAAAATTAGAAGTTTGTTCTTTTGAGGATGCCCATCTCCGTATTTCATTGTGTTTGCTTTTGAGAGCTGCGAGAAGCATCACCTCTCTTTGTAACTATGAACAAAAGAAGACTGAGAAAGAAAATTAAATTAAACCCCTATACACTATCATCAATATGATACTTAGGATCTAAATTCTGGAGTTAAGTGCTTCCACTAGTACGTAAACTAATCATATAAACTTATATAGAGTAAATTTGTGCCAGTGTGTCTGGACCTGCTGACTCAGTACTGTGCAGCATGACTGCTGAGGCCTGACCTGTTACTGCTTCCCCGATAATGCAGAGTAGGAGGGGAGAACTTGGCAATTTCCAGCTGTGCAGGTGAGTTGCAGAGCTGGGGAGTATATGATTGCTTCCCAACAAAGGGGTCCTCAGACACCTTGAACCCCTTCATGCCAGCGAGCTAGCATGGGAGAGCTTACAACAAATATATTTGTTAAAAAGATCTTAAGAAGTCTTACTGGAATCAAGCTTAACTTGATCCTAATTTAGACGTCTGTGTGGGGTAGTGATGATGGACGGAAGAATGACAATCTTTGAACTGTGAATCTGTTGAAAAGCTTTTGAATTGCCCCTTCAGAGAGGAGCCTACTGTAGTGTTCATGTGAAACTGTATAGGTCTGATTTTTGTGAGATTTACCCTTCAGCAGTTGCAGTTGTTTCATTTAATTTAGATGTAATTTAATCAGTTTAAACAATAAACAGATGTTTGTTTTCATTTTGTGATAGCTAAACTCTAACATTCCCAATGCATGAGATGCATTTGGGAACTTAAATACATTTGCAAATGTGGCTTTTAGTGTCTAAGTCACTTCTAAAAAGAAATAATATTCTTAGGACAATCAGTTGATTTTGAAAAATAAACTCATCATTTGAAAATAGTCGTGCATTAATCTGAAGCTCATCATGTGGGTATTAAAGACTAAATGCATAGCATAAACATCTATGCCTGATGTCTGGTAGTTGCAGGTGTGAAGTAGATAGGGGGAAATAGGAGAATCTCTGACAGTATTTGAGTATGAAACCCAGAAGGGTAGACTGACACTGCAGTCATCGGAGGGTTCACTGAAATAGTAAAAAGCAAAACAGAAACGGAATTCTTCCTCCAGTGAAGGTACTGATGATATCACTGGTAAAAAATATGTATTTATTTATTTACACACACACACACACGTATACATATGTACGTATATATATTTATACACACACACACATATACCCCTAATGATTGCACTTGGAAAAATTGACCTCGGTGGTTTTGTAATAATGTGGCATATTGAGAGCATATGTATATGTAAACCAACAAAGAGTATATATTCTGATGTACATTTCTGTGTGGGGCCTTGTGTGTCACCTATTAATCATATACACATCCTATATACCTGTTGTTAAGAGTATTGTAGAAAATTATACATTTTATGTGATTTGTTGGGTTTACATATTAATTCTATAGAAAATTTTACCGTAACGACAGGGGAGAAAGGAATAGTAGTCCTTCTACATTCAGGAACAATTTGGACTGATTTCTGCAGAACTGTATTTCATTTGTATAGAATTTATTGGTTTTGTGCCTTTTTTGTTCTCCAACAATTTTTATTGATGAAAGCTAGTAGATTCCTGTCTCCATAGAGAACCACTGTACATTTTTTATGTATTCCAAGGGAGGAAAAAAAAAAAAAAAAAAAAAAAGAATAGCTATCAAAACAGTATGTATTGGAAGGTAAAAGATTGTCATTTCCAGTTATAATTATGTACCAGCGACTTATTTTAATGCTAAGTTTGACGGTGTAAGGTTTCAGTGCATTTGATGTCAGCCTAAATGTTTCTTCAAAAATAAAAATGAATAAATCTGGATTTTGAAAGGGTAGTTGCTGGGAGTTTTCTCTTCCTCTGTCTCCCATGGGCTCTGTCCTCACACTTCCTTTCTAAAAGAGAGACTGTGATTATTTAAATTGGTCTAATGCTCACATAAACTTTGTTCTCCTTAAACTAAAATCAAATCACAGCGAAGAGTCCTAGTTAGACAGCTCTGTTTATGAAGAGGTAAGCTTTTGCTCGCTGCAACTTTTTACCAAGTTACTCAAATGAGATAAAATATCTAGGAAAGTTGTTTTGACCGTCATGACAAATGATGGCAAGGCTAAACCTGAGCATTTTGTGTGAGTTAGGAAATGCACAGCAAGGAGTTCCTACCTCAGAGCTTCTTGCCATTGGATACAGTTATTAAAGAGAGGCAAGTGTAGTAGGGTCTGTAGGTTTTAGGAACCTGTTAGGCTGCTTCTGGGGAATGCTTATGGTGGGAAAGCTTGTTTGTTGTTTCTAATTCTTTTCTGTGGCTGGACCTGTCTGAAAGGAAAAGATGAGGTTCCTGGCTCTGGATGCTGAATTTTGGATTTGGTTTTATTGCTTTTGTGTGCTCTGACTAGACTGTCACCCTCCACACTCTGTTCTGACCATCTTATTAAAACAAAGGTTGCTTTGTTTGCAACAGTCAGTAGAGCCTTTCCACTGTTATAAATCTCATCTCATTTATTCTATTTATTTGTGTACACTTCCAGGTCTGATGGTCATTGCAGTGCACAGGAAAATAGAATTGTTGTCCGCAGTGGGGTAGCCTGCAAAGTGTACTGCAGCAGGGGCTACTCAGTAGTTCACAGAAATTTTAAACATGTAGTTGTATATGGAGTGTCATTGCCGTGTGGGTTGCATGAGACTTTGCTCCATCCTTGTGTCATAGCAGAAGAATGACAGAGGCGCAAGAAGCATGTTTGTAGATACCCTTTGTAGATAAGCTCCAAATGGTTATAAAGGAAACAACACCAGCCATTAGACTGAGATATAAGAGCACAAGAGTGTACTTCGCTTGATTTTTTTTTACTGCCAGCACAATATAGAGTAGTTCTGTCTTTGCAGCTTCAAGAAGGTTAAGGAATGCAATGTTTATTGCCAGTATAGAGATATGCTTTCCTGCCAAAAGAATATCTTAAATATTTTGTCAGATCATATTTAAGGGTCTATTTTTTCATATTTTGTCAGGTATGTGCATCTCACCAGGCTTTATTTTGGGGCATGGAGCACAAAAGAGATTTTGGCTGCAGAGAAAAGAGACTCTTTCAGTTGCGCACAGGTCGTGGAGACAGCGGTTATACCACCGCTGTCTTCTGTCATATCACTTAATTTTTCTACCTCTTAGTTTCCATGACTAGAAAGTAGTTGAAATGTATACGCTTCGCATGGAAGCTCTAGTTTTAGTGCTTATAAATTGCTTTGAGATACTTGGAAGGAAAGTGCTATATAATTTTGAAGTTCAGATTCCCCAGAAGGTGTAAAATGGCATACTTCCATGAGCTGTGGTAATTTACAACAGCTGAGAGTTTACCTTCTGTCTGTACCTTACTTTACTTGACTAGATGAAAAGTTTATTTTTTCCATTATAACAACTCTTTACGCTAATACAATACAATGTATTACCATATATAGTATTGTATATTAATGTACAGCAAAGTAGCCTTTTATAAAGCTGACTTTTGAACATTGTTATTTTATTGTAGGTCTGAAAAGTTGAAGTATTTTTATTGAGGTTAGTCAATGTCTTCTAGATAGGCTTCTGTCTAGTCTCATTTCCAGTAACAATGAGAAAGAGTAAAATAAATGCATTGGATAAAGTGTTCGAAAGAAATGAGTAAGATTGTGAAAAGTGTACTTTTTATTCTTAGCTCTTCTTAACTGGTCATCATTATAAAGCTGACAATTTTTCCTTTATCTTTCAAAAAATCCTTTGAACTTCCCTAAAAAATGAAACCTCTCCATAACTAACACCGTCTCTCTCTCACACCTTTGTGGTAAAATGATGGCCCTGTGGGAAGGACAGTGGTGTTGTGCCAGCGCTGTGGGGGAGAAGGAAGCCCATGGTAAAGCTCTGGATTGAGAATGGCCCTGGGTTTAGTTGCTGGAGAATTCGTCGGTGGGCAGGAATATGCCTTGTTTCAGTTTCTCATCTGCAAAATAGAGATATTAGTTCCTCCCTTCCTCACAAGAATGTTGCAGGGAAAAAATACTGAAAATTTTTGAGAGGAGATACACCTGTGAAAATTGCAACCAGCAAATCTTTTAACATATGCCTAAGAGATCTGCCAAAGTCATGTAGCATATGTGTTCTTCTTGTACCTCTTGAGGACTGTACAGGACAATATATTTGTCTAGCAGCCCTACGAGGAAATCAGGCAATTGGTAACTGATGCTTTACAGCTTAACTGCTTTAAGAAGACAGATCTTATCAGCACTTGAGAAAAATTGAGAAATATTTTTAATACCTTATGATTCACTTTAACACCATTAATTTTGATAAATGTTTGCTATTAAAATAGCTGCATTATGTACCTCTGCCTTAATCATAATATAGTATCATGAAATGCATCATTCATGTTGCTAGAAAGATTATGGCCAACCGCTTAGCTTGCAGAATGTTACTCGGTGCTGAAAGATCAAAATCAAATTTCTGCCTATTGAAAACTGACTGGTTCACAGATGAAGGGATGCTTTTCTGAAAGCAATAGTTTCACCTCTTCTATCTACATAGATCCCAAACCAACAAAACGCCCAAATAAAGGGTATAGAAGTTCTTATTTAGCAGTCAAAGGCTTCCTGAAGTAGTACTCTGGCAAGGTCCACTGCAGCTTCTGCAAAGATGCTTAAGAGGCCAGGGGGAGATATATTAACAAGTGCCCTCACTCTCTAGATCTAATTAACTTTGGGGTTCTCTAATCTTCCTTTTGGGCCACATATTTACTGAAGTCATAGCTAATTTATATTTGGCTTCCCTCTCTCTCTTACCTGAGCCTTCTGTCTCCAAACTGTCAGTCTGTGAAACTCTGGGTCTGTGGGAATACACTTTGTGTGGCCCCTCCTTGTACACCAAGCCAGTGCCACTGCTGAAGTAGGAGTCCTGTGTGAGCATGGGAAGGAATGGGAAGGAGTTGGTGACAGATAGCAGAATGGGAATGTCTTTGAATGGTTGGTGTGATCCCAGTGTGTGGGGCACAAAGGGGGGAAATGCAGATACAGGAGATTTTGCTATCTGGTTGCTATTTGTGTGGAGAAACAGCTTTATTCCAGGTCTTTTCTCAGCTGCATCCATCAAACAAAGCCCCTGCTGGCAATTTCCCAAGCTGTTACTTACCTTCTCCGTTGACATGTTAGGTCAGATGTGCTTGGGAATGTCTTGGGGTCTTCCCAGGAGTTCACTAGATCTACATGTTTATTGTAAGCAGTGTCTTTATACCTAGAAAAGGTTGGGCACTTCAGTATTTGAAACAGGAGGAAAGGAGAACTGAATTGTCAAAGGGAAGGAGTGAGGGAAAGTACTTACCAAGCCACTGACAGAGTGGGCACTTTTTAGTGTCACGCTGCCTTTCTATAGGACTTGGAACTAATAGATCCTTCTTACTGGAACTGGTTTTGGGGCCTTTATGCTATTTGAGGGCAGTAAAACTCTCTGTTTTACGAAGAAAAAGCACGTATATTTTTCAAAAAGGCCTGTAGTCTAATATGCTGAGTGTACCTTGGCAGTAGGCAAAGCTGGCTGAAAATAAGGTGCAAGCAACCTACAGAGAAAGGATATGGAATAACCTGAAGATACCAGTAGATAATTAGTGTGTTTTAAGATTTAATATCCATTTGCAATTCCTTTTCTTCAGAGAATCTGTTACTGTGAACCTGCTTACGTCAACAGTAGACTTCAATAAATTAAACTAAATCAGCAACAAGTGAAAATGGCAGCCCCTCTGTCAGCCAGGGTGTGCAGGCCTACTCACAGCCTCTTCAGCTTAGGGCAGTTTGTTTCTCCACTCAGACAGATGTTGTGCTTGCAACCCTAAACTTCCAAGGAATTAAAACTTACATTCTGTAGTGTAAGGAAAAGTTACAGAAAATAGAATTATGTAAAGGTCCTTTACTAGTAGCATCAGTCTTCTCTATCCACTTCTTTTTGTTTTCCTATGCTAACCTAAATGCTGATACATGTTTAGTGATGGCTGATAGAATAGAGAACATCTGATGATAGCAAAGATCACATAAGAAAAGAGCTACAATTCTCCATTTGAAATAATTATTTCTATCAAAGGTGCAGAGAGAATTTATTTACAGAAGCCATTGCAAGGATGGGAAGCCACATAGCTGGAGTTGGGTGAGGCCGGGAGTAGAAGTAGATTGTAGCTGAGAAGTTGCAGGAGGCTTAAACCTTCCGTTCTTTCCAGATTTTGCCAAAACAGAGCCCAAATTGTTTTCCTTTGATTTGTAAAGCACTCTGGTTGTGTGCTGATGACTAAGGTAACGGATACCTAATGGAGTGGGTTCACTTCACCTCACTTAGAACTTGGGAATGAACAACCCACCAGAAAGCCGAATATTGATGCTGTCAGCAGCTCAGTAACTGGTTTCTTCTTTCATCTCCAGACAGTCACTGCTTGGATTCTATTATTCATTCGAGGAGGGAAAGGATTACTAATGCACTGTTCTTTAATTTTTTTCCTGTGTATTTGTGTGAGAGAGAGAGAACAGGAGAGCAATAATGCAATAAATACATTGGCTAAGAGAAAACATTTGCAAGAGATCCTTGCCCGTTTTTTTTAATCTTATCATGAAGAATGTGAGCTGTGATAAATTGTTCTGCTAATCAAACAGCACTGAAAGGTTAGGTCATTGGAAGTCTTTAGTCATTTTGTGCTTTTCAAGAGTGAATTTGTTAAAATTATGCTGAATACCCACTTAAAGCCTCGGCTGAAAACCCTACCTGTGTTTTATAACTCTGCACTGTCAGAACTCATAATAAGTCAAACATTTTTTCAGAGGTACTCATAAGGGAGAAAAAACCCTGTAAATTTAAGAGTAATTTCAGATTGTAAATGAAAAAGAGAGGCACGACTGTTCATTTGCACCAATCATGCCTTCCTTTCATCTGCTCTGATTAGGCCTGGTGCGGTTTCATCAAACTACTCCATCACTGAGCTGTCACTCCAGTCGTCTGTTGATTGAAAACAATCAGGGCTCTGATGGCACAATTATTCTGACCCTTTAACTAGAGGCTGCTGTGATAATGAAAGGTTGATTATGATAGTTTGTGCCTCTTTCAGTTTGCCAAGAAGGTTAATTTGGGCATCAGACGGATGTTTAATGGGCGCTTGCTGGCTACACTGAGGTAAATGAGAACGTGCAGTCTTCGATATTGCACGGATATAGTTTGGCTGTCAATCATTGTCATTTTGAGTTTGTGCCTCGCACTCTGGAAATCACATTTTATTTTTTCCTTGGGATTTAATTTATTCTGTGCCCTGAGGAAGTTCTTTCACTCTGTGACCTTCACAGTCACTTTCTCTGTCTTTTTTCCCTTCCCTCAAATGGAGCCCAAAGGCATAATGTATCTAGAGGAATATTTTTGTTTCATTTTTCACATTAAAAAAGAGGAAAATTTAAAATCCCTGTTTATCAACTCACCCTGAACAGAGTAAATGTTTTACTTCTGATTGTAAAATCAGAATGTGCAAATGAAGGCTTACCTGCTTGCTAATGCAGTGGCACACAAGACGCTGCTTACATATACACCCATTTGTAAAACTGACAAACAGGTAATTTTAAAATGTCTCTGTGTAGGGAGAGTGGGGGATGGCACAGCATTATTTTCTGACCTCGCACATATGCTTTAGCTTGGTACAAGGCAAATACAGTCATCGTCACTGTACTACAACTTTATGGAAAGTCTCTCTTTGGGGTTTGGGGCAAAAGACATTTAACTGCAGATTCAGAGATTATTAACATTTATTGTGTTCAGATTGAGAGAATGCTGTGCATAATTTTTTAGTTGTTTGGCTCAAGGTGCAGAAGAAATGCAAATACCTAATAATTGTGATTGTTCTACATGCAGTTCATTACAGTCTTATTTTTATGCACATTTTTAATTCCCCCCCCCCACCCCCCAAAAAAAAGATTTCTATCTTTAAAGTTCTGTGGTACAGATTAAGTCACTTATTTTAATGCAGCTGTCAAATATAAAGTAGTACTTAACTGATGCAATTGTAGAAGATAGTCTGGACACTGTGCCACATGCTTACTTATTAACTTCCATACCTACTTCCTAAAATTTTCATGAGCAGCTCTGGCCTTGAAAATTTGTCTTTTTTTTCCAGAAGGAATTCTTCACGCATTTTCTTTTCTTTTTCTTTTTTTTTTTCCTAAAAAAAAAAAAAGGTGATAGGGTCCAATTTAGTCCAGTTCACTTACGTAAAATGCTTAAATTGGTATCCTAATTCACATCTCCTCCTCTAGAGTCTCTGGAGAGAAAGAAGTACTCAGACCCTTTAGAGATCCAAATTCAAGCCCTTTGGAAATCCCTTTTCATTTTAAAAGTGGAAGGCACTCCATGGGCTTCAATGGACTTTGTTTCAGAGCTTTAGTAAATATCTTGGTTTACACACGTAGGTTCTGATACTGTGCATCAGATTTGAAGAGGCAGGGTAGTGCTGATGATGTTTGATTAAATAAGACAGTGATTTTAAGGCAAGAGGTTCTAGTCTGGAAAATCTGAGACTCGCTGAATTACATAAACTCCAAGGAGGGGCCAAATCAGACGTGCAAATTTGTAGTCAAAATCCACATTTGCATTGCAACAGAAAATGTGGCAATACAGTTTAAACTGAAAGCAAATGTTGAACTATTCAACTCCAAGTTTTGCTTTTTGAAGTTCTCTAGGTCCCTTAAAGTGATTTTCATAGTAGCTGTGTTACCTTCATGACTTTTTTGCCTTATTTATCAATAGGAGCAGATCTACAGAACTTTCCAAAATATTTAAGACACTAATTTGATTTTTTTTTTTTCTTATGTTTAAACTACGAAGTACAGAAAGACTGTTTTGGGTGAGATTTGGGTTGAAAGAAGAGATTTAAGGGGAAAGGACCTGGTTGTTTGTTTTCCTTCCCCTGGTATACCATCAGATTATCATGCAGAAATCTGATAATTTGTGTTGAATATATCAGATTTCAGTCTAGGAGAAAACTTTCTTATCACTTCTGTTTCCATATTTAAAATAATGCTTTCTCCTAAAAGAGAATATTCACTCTGTTATTTTAATTGAAAATTCCACTTGTTTCAATGAGAAAGTGTGAATTCATTGTTTTTGAAAGCTTTTTTTAATGTTCCCTTTCATTTGTTATTGCTAAAAGAAATACTTAATTTTTCCACTGCTGTCCCTTGTTTGCTCCATGTCAATTATTAGAGACCTTCGATGGTAAGAACAAGCCTAATTCCTTTGAAATTTGTGGGGCTCTGGCATGAGTGTGTCGACTAAAGATCAGGCCAAAATGACATTATTGGAGTTCCCGTGGCCCCTGCCTCTTGTGGAGTCCAGGATCAGAGCAATATTTTCTTTGTCAGAGCACTGTAGACATAAACCTTCCATGACACTAAGTTTGTGACTTAAAGTTGTTTACAAATGAACCTGGCTCTAAGGAGTATGTCAAGCTTTTGCATTGATAAGGTAGCTTGTCTTTTCTGCTTTCCTCCGATGCCAAGTGAAGGTCTAGCGTGTTTACCAGCAGCGTGACGTGAGAACGATTCTTGGGGGACACTGAACAGGCAAGGCGAAGATGCATCAGGGTCTGTTGCTTACAAGTTGGTAACCCAGAAAAACAGGTAACTCTTTATTGCAGGCCTACCGCAGGGCTACCTTCAACAGGAATGAAACCTCTAGCTCTGCTTTGACTTCCACTGCCTCTGTGGCTTTTCCAGATGTGGTATATATACTGTTAATAGCAGGGAGGGAAGAACCATGCTCTTATGCTATGTGAATTAGACTGCTGAAGCACTGTGTTGGAAGCAGAAGCAAACGTTGTAACTACAACAAAATCAAAGTCAGATACACAAGTACATTTAGATGTACGCTTTAACCATGCCACAGTATATTTTCCATCTATTCTCTGATGCTTTCAGTGTGTGTGAAAATCATGTCCTTTTAAGGTTTTGTCATTTACTTAGTTTAGAAGATGAATATGGCAAAATAAATTATTTATTAAAGTTGATACAAGTACTGGGCTCATACTCACACATTAGAATTAATAAGAAAAGAAACTTTTAACAGTTTAATTAGCATTTGCTTATATGGTACTAAGAGTAGGAGTCCTTCCTTATTTTGTAAATTAATAATAGTGATAAAAATATTTTTAAGCTCAAAATTGTGGAGATTCTCTTTGGTTTTACTTGTTTGTGTTTTAAACACAGTTGTACTTTCAGGTGTTATTGGAATTTCCTTAGAGAAGTCTTAATGTGTCCTTGCAGTGAAAAGAAGTGTACAATGGCTTTATCTTGCCCATGCTGACTGCAGTGGCTAATATCTGCTGCCAGAGAGGCACTTTGATTAGTGTGTATGTGACATAAATTTTGGAGTCCCTGTGCAGGCACCAGTCTCAGTCTGGATTAAACAGAGTAAACTGAGACTGAGTAAAGGCAGGGGAATTTGCCTTGAGTAAATATACAGATATTTGCTAGTATGTTGTATACGAGTTTGCACTTCTATGATATATTCATGAGAGATATTTTTGTCTTGTTAACACTAAAGGAAGTATAGAACTGTCTTGCAGTTCATCAGTGACTGTTTTTACTACATGCAAAAAACTTGTTTGGTACTCGATTTTCTTTTGATCTTTGCCCTCTCCTACCTCCCAGTAACTGCCAAGTCATCCACTGACTGGAGATTCAATTCACCTCAATGGTAGCTCAGGTTTTTTCCATACCACATTCTGATAGAGAGCACTTTAACAATCTGCATTGCACACAAAGTGTGAAAGTCTTGAGACTCAGTTTGTGAGCGCCCCTAAAACCATATGACCTGCTCCATAGCTCTGTGTCATGGTTTAGGTGATAGTCATGCATTCTATGGAATATACACATAAATGCATACATTTTTGGCTTTAATATTTAGTAACTATTTTGAAGGACTGTTCCAACATGAATTTATGGCATTCAAAGTCAAGTAATAGTAATTGGTATCATAGCAAGACAAGGAGATATAAACAACACAACTTTTAACTCATACCACTTTTTTTCTGCCTCCGAGAATCAAAGATCAGGTGTAAGTCACATAAGATACTGTAGTCAAGTTGTGTTCAGTGGTAGTGGGAGGGCAGCTGGCCAGTGTCCAGTGATTCCAGTGGGAATCATGCATCATAATTCCCAGATCTCAGTTGCTCCCTTAAGGGCAACTTCAATGCCAGCAAAGCCTCTCTGTCCAGTATCAACTACCTACAGCCCATACAAGTGATAAGATGATGTGTAGGCTTCTTAGCCCTGCCTTCTAAATTTGTATAGTAAAATGCAGTACTCTACAACAAACTGACCTCACACTTGGAGTCTGGTAAGAGTCAGAAGCTGCCTGTACAAAAGACATTGCCTGGGTTTCACTTTACTCCTCCTACTACTGTTGAAGTTGCTCATTAGAAGGGAAGGGTGGAAGTAGTATAGACCAAAGACATCTTAGATGATGTGTTTAGAGGATTCCAAGGAGGTTGCAATAATTGAATTTGGAAAGATTCAAAGGTTTTCTTGCATAAAAAGAAAGAAGCAGGACAGATGGCTGGGGATGAAATAGGGCAGGAGAAGATGGAGAAAGTTTTGCATCAGGACTGGGAATAGATCACACATCTCCAGCCAGTGCCAGCACTATCTTTATTCCACTCTGCACCATTGCTGTGGTGTTATAGAAATTTCATGGTTTTAGAGAAATACTATGCATTGTCAATTCCAGTGAAACTTTCTTTTTTAACAACAGCTCCACAAATGTTTTCAATACAGACCAAACTCAGCATGAACCAAGTTGCTTTTGCCAAACTTCATGCAGCAGAGAATGTGTCTTGTAATGGAGATGTCCATCTCTTCTGCTGAAACTCTTCACACATCCCCATATGCAAAATAAATGCAGATAGTGTGTCTGTGAAAGATATGAAGGTAGTGTTGTTTGTGTGTTTATACAGTATTTATTGAGGGAGGAGGAGGAAGAGGAGGAGTGAAGTTCTAAGATACTAACAGACATTACCTTAAAAGCCTTGAAATTACCAAAACCTGATTGCAGCAATGTGTGTCTTTTAATGTGTGTCTGTAATCTTTGTCATATATAGTACAGGTGACACCTGTACTATGATGTTCTAGGTATGAGTGATGACATGGACTGTAAGTGAAAGAAACACTGATCTGTTGGACTAGAGTGATGACAGATAAAGTACTCACTTTTTGTAAATTCTTCTTCAATATAGCAACCCACGTATCAGTCACTATGAATTCAATTGGTGTCTTCATCATGATGAAGACGATTAGACATGTATATTTGGTAGGTTTTAGAACATGTGATTATAATCCTCAATGATTTCAAGTCCATAAGCACTTTTAAATGTATTTAATTAACTCTTTGTTTACCAGCGTGTATAAATAAGTATAGCTTAATGCATACTGAAACACAATACTTCATATAACTTGCTGAACCTGCTGTTGCAATTTTTGATGCTCTTCGTTGATTCTTTGTTTTGCAGGGGTTGAATAGCACAGAGAAGAAAAAAGCGTTCCAAATTCATCTTAATTAAACAGTGTTTGTAGTTTGTCATGATCCTTCTCTTACAGAATACAGGAGAAGCAATAGGTTTGATACACTGTGAGTGTAAAAAAGCCCTGAGCAAGACAAAAGCCTTGTCAAGCTGTTTCATGTGACGTTCTTATGAGCAATGCAGGGCAATAAGTTTTAGACAAAACTGTTGTTAATGTGTAGCAAGAAACTTCTGCTCCATCTTTGTCAGGATGAAGGATGTATCAGAGAGAGGAGCCTGTCCTCATCCAAAATTATTCAATATTTTGTTATTGTCTTGGATGATAGAATTCTATGGGTTTTATATTTTCAGACCGTCAGAAAGTGGAATGATACTCAAGCACTTTCAAAATAAAATTAGAATTCAGAATGATCTTGACAGTTTGAGGCAGTGGTGTAAAGTAAATGGTAGACAGCTCGGTAATAACAGAAGCACTGCACTTTGTGGAAGTTCTGCAGGAAAAAATGTGGCACGAGTAGATGTAAGCTTAAACATGAATCAGCAGTATGATAGTGCATTGACAAAGTAAGTCTCAAATAGTAGTGATGTACAAACAGGAGTGGTATCGCTAGTTGTGATCAAAGAGATCCTTCTAATCTATTTTCCACTACTATAGCCTTAAGAGGAAGATTCTACCCAATTTTGAGCAACAAATATCAAGGAAGAGGGGGCATTTTCTTTCAGCAAGAGAGAGCTATGAGCCGAGCAACAGAAGTTCAGGGGCTTATGAAATGTAACCTGAGAGAGAGTGAATAAATGAGACTTTTTCATTCAGAGAAAGGGCAACTGCAGCAGGCATCTTCAAATACATCAGAGGTGGAGGAGAAATGGAAGGCAACAAACTGTTTTTCATCTTGTATGGACAGAATGCAGCAATCATCAAATTCAAAGGAGATTCGAAGAGGGACTAGGGTTTCCTGTGCTCTGGAGTATAAACCCAAAGGTGCAGTGGAAAATTGGACAAAAAGTTGTAAGGTTTGGTGCTCCTGCATAGGTTAGATATCCAAGAGGACAACCAAGAATGCACATAGATTTCCTGAGGAGGTTAAGGGATCTTCATCAATAGAGATTTTCAAGAATAATTTATACATTTCTTGAAATGGTTTGGAGATAGATCCCTTCCTGGTCTCCTCATAAACTTGGCTGGATTCGATGTGCTTTATGTGATTTAAAAAATGTGTTTATTTTTGGCTGTTGGTACCAGTTACAATTGCTGATTGGTTTCAGACTCTTCTTCTCCTCTTCCTCTCCCTTCCAGTCCCAAGCAAGCAGAACTCCTTCTCTGCTTCTCTCTTCTCTAATTCCTAGTCCTTTTAAACATCACCCCATTTTATGATTAAAATAAATGGAAATGTAAGAAAATAGAGGGATTCAGTATTATTTGTTATATTCCTTCAATATTTTGTCATAAATGGAATGCAAGATGGAACAGAAAAAAAGCCTTTTCTTTCTAATCATCTAACCATAATTTTACTTATTTTCTTTCTGGTGTGCCTGTGGTCTTCAATGATTACATAGTCTCTATATTTATAATAGTGCTTCAGCAGCTTGATTCCTGGATGTTGTGGTTTCCTAAAGCATCTATAACAGTTTGCACAGCAGGAGTATTGCATAGCAGTATTACAGTCTGTTATTAATACTGTGAAAATTTGTAATTTGGGGAGGGAATAATAAAAGACAATGCTTTTATATATATAATAGATGGAGTTTTAAAGTGTACCTTTTATGTTGATTCGTGCATTCACAAATACTTCTTGTACTGATTGATATTGCTTCTAAGGCAAGTATACAGTTGTTCTTAGAATGCAAAAACAGCTTTCAAAAGACCAAATTTTGTTAGAATGGTGTACAGATAATCGTTTTTGTGTGTGTGTGTTTTATTTTTCCCTTCCTTCCCCCCACCCTTTTAGCTAGCTGTGAGGTGGCTGGAACACAACTGTCGTTACCAGTACATGGATGAACTTCTCCAGTATGTCCGCTTTGGCCTTATGGATGTGGATACATTGCATACTGTAGCTCTTTCTCATCCTCTTGTCCAAGCTAGTGAAACTGCAACTGCACTCGTTAACGAGGCCTTGGCTTACCACCAGAGCGTCTATGCACAGCCAGTTTGGCAAACCAAAAGGACAAGACCTCGCTTCCAGTCAGACACTCTTTACATTATCGGTGGGAAAAAACGTGAAATCTGTAAAGTGAAGGAACTGCGATACTTCAATCCAGTAGATCAAGAGAACGTTCACATGGCAGGGATTGCAAACTGGAGTGAGCTGGCACCTATGCCCATAGGGAGAAGCCACCACTGTGTTGCTGTGATGGGAGACTTTCTTTTTGTAGCTGGAGGAGAGGCAGAGCACTCCACGGGGCGCAGTTGTGCCGTGAGAACTGCCTGTCGATACGACCCCCGCACTAATTCGTGGGCTGAGATAGCTCCAATGAAGAACTGTCGGGAGCACTTTGTACTCGGAGCAGTGGACGAGTACCTTTATGCAGTAGGGGGCAGAAATGAATTGCGACAAGTTTTACCTACCGTGGAACGTTATTGCCCCAAGAAGAATAAGTGGACCTTTGTACAGTCCTTTGACCGATCCCTTTCATGCCATGCAGGATATGTGGTGGATGGTCTTCTTTGGATATCAGGTAGAAAACGTTTCACACAATTTGAGGTACTAACAAAATACAAAATATTGTCTCCAGTGAAACTAATAGATCTATTTTAGTCTATAAGTCAGAATAACTTTTGTCTTAGGAGATTGGTATTTCAAAGAATTTAAGCTTGAATGCATATAATCATCAAGCCTGGTTAGAAGTGTAGAAGTATTACACACACATACAATATAATTTATGTCTACTAAATATCTTTGTATTTCTAAGTTACATATACCATATGTGCTACCTCCAATCACCATTCATAAATCACAATGAATGAAAATGATAACCTACTTTTTGACAAATGTAGGCTTGTAAATTCTGTGTGCTTGCTAAAAAGAACAACAAAAAAACAAAACCCAGTTTCTGTGGTGTGATCTAGTATCATGCATTTATTCCTGACAGTGAAATGGTGAATTAACTGCTCGTAGGCTTGTGTGGATCCAAGACCTGAAGGCAGGTGTATAAACTGCTCCCACTTAATGTAGCGTATGTTGGTACAGGCTAAGATGGCCTTTGCTGGGCATCCTGTACAGCTTTGTGCACAGGACTGCCTGGATGAAATTGTAACATTATGGCACAGACAGATGAAAGTAAAGGCTTTGTAATTTTAACATAGCATGTCATTTGCAACTCTATCTGATATACTTTTTATTTTATATGTGCACATTAATAGGAGTTGAGGACATTGTGTCATCAATCTTTGTATTGTTTTCTCTGGCATTAGTTTTTTTTGGAAAAAGGTCAATGCTGTCTACTTAAGATTTGAGAGACAGGAAAAAAATTCTTTTTAGTAAGGAATGTGTCATGGAAAGTTATAAAGTTGTAATATTTATCAAGGAAGTTAGTGAGTAAGTGAGTCTAACCCTTGAAGAAAATGTGCAGTGATTGCCATCTTCACTGTAGAAACCCTCTGGGGATTTTAATATGGTCTGGGATCCCTCTGGTGAAAAGATGGTATGTGAATGAAAGAAGAAATTAGCTGCTTAAGCCTTGACTCTGCCTGTCAGCGTGTGTCATTGAGGTTAGTGGAGCTCCTCGCAGATGTATCTTTCTGCCCATATGGATTAAGTGCCAAGTGAGAGTGGCTTCCCAGGCATTGGCGAGAAAGTAGCAGGTCTCTGTTTTTATACATATGCACTAAAATCATGAATAATGGCTTTGGAATTAAAGGCATCACAGAATGCACGGAGTCGCAAAGATCCCTGACAGGCACTTTGTGTTAACAGCTGACATCGAAGAAGTCTAGTAGAGTTCATGCTATCTGGTAGCCCTGGAGTGCGTGCACAGGGTACTTTGAGACCCAGGTGATGATACAGAAACACAAGTTCTGCTTTCAGTATACAGGTGGGTGCGTTCAGACCTTCCCTATTTTGACAGTGGAAAGAGATGAGATAAGAGCCTCTAAGGAGCAATTCAGAGCACCTTTCCACATGCTACTGTTGCTGTGTCTTGATTCCCCCACCACCATGGTTTACATTTGACAGTTATTAATGAGAAAGGAGCTTTTTATAAATTGTATTAAACAGATTTGTATAAAAACACTGAAAGAGCACTAGAGACACTCATCAGAGTGTGGTCCTTGTTCTAATACATGAAAAAAATATATTTTTTAATTTTAATTTTTCTTTAATGAAAAGGAGCAAGGAAGTATTTGATTGAGATTTTTGAAATCACATGTGGGGTTGGTTGCAGAATACATTTAATCTTTCCAGGTGTGCTGGGAAAGCAAAAATTGTACTTAGTTACATAAGCAAAATGCATGTATGTCTGTGTGTCTGCATTTATGTAATGAACCAGTGTGATACTGTGTTCAAGGATGTGCAACTGTAGAATCAGGGGAAGAAGTAAGTGGATGATCTGCTCACAACTGGGCAAAGCAACAAAAAATATTCAATCAATACTGTTCCATTTATATTTGAAAATACTACTAGCAAAGCTTCTGTTGTAAAACGGATGGCATATAACAGTCACTGTAAGGAGTAATATTTTGACAGTAGAATGAGCTAGACAGGACTGTTCTCTTATATTTCATATAGTTTTTGCCAGTTTGAGAAAATGCTCAGCAGTTTTGAGTTGCTAGATTCTGACAGTTTAATATGAGTTATGAGAGCAGGTCATGCAATACTTCGGTATGGTATTGATCTGAATTATGTACTAACAGATTGAAAAGTGGGTTATACTTATTGAAAGTAGTTATTTTAAAAATAAAGTAGGTGGAGACGCAATAACTGTAGCTAGCGTTCTATTATTAATTAATTGCTTAAGGCCAGAAACCAGCTCTTTCTACATGTACATTCAGGGATAAGGGAATAGTACAGAGATGTTTTACTGTTCCAAAATATCAGTAGTCATTGCTGAAAAAATACACTCTTCCACCATCAAATAAAAGGTGTTAGAATAAGAGTAATCAGTAATGCAGGAGAAAACCTAATTTTGAAGATGTGGCCTAAAATTAAATAATTAGAAAAGTGTTCTGAGCTCGAGACGCGTCTGAGCAGTATTCCTGCTCCTTTTTGTGGGTCGTCAGCAAGAGCTCTTTAAAGTCTATCTGATACAACCAACTGGCAAAATAACTGTGAGAATTTGTCCAGTTTCTTATAAGTGAATAAATTAAATAGTGATAATGTAAGTTTCTAGCCCCTGTATTTGTGGAGAGAATCGCCAAAGCATGACCTGCACCCTGACCGTTTACTTAGTGTACAGGCAGAGCGCGAGTGCCCCTGCCGCGGCCCGCTGTCTTCGAAAGGCTTTGCTGATCAAAAGCTGACTGGACTTGCGGGTTTGCTATTACTGTTGTTGGGATTCATTGTCAGCTTTATTTTGCTGCTCCTTTGGGACAAATATGAGAAGGAGTCAAAAGTAATAGAGCATAAAATCATGGCGAAGGAAGCCGGGAAGGGAAGTCTGATAAACAAGCACTGTACAAGGGCACGCGTACATTGAAAGTAGGAGACCGGTGGCCGGTGTTTCAGGTGACGGAGGGACCGCTAAGCTGCCACCACCCTTGGGGGGTTTTTACTTCTCAGAGGGTTCAGGGGTAGTTTTGCACTTTGGAAGTAGTCTTATCCTTTGGGCAGCAGAAGGCAGATGCAGCTCTCAAGTTTTCCAAGCTCCGTATATTCTGGAAGACAATTTTATATTTGTGCCATCATGTTTTAATTTTAAAAGGGGATGAGAATTCATTAAAAGAAGTTTTCTGTATTGACAGTACAGCATTGGGCAGATGGTTTTGAAATTTTATAAAAAGCTGAATTTTACAGGCCCCAGTTAACATCTGACACTGTGACCCATTTCACAAATGAACCGTGTACCACATGCTTGAGAAGAGAAGTATGCAAGTGAGTAGAGGCAAAGTACACGAAACCCTTTGGAGTTCAACATTACTAACAATCACTTCCTATAAATGCAGGGAAATGCTTGCCATAAGAGTGAGAACGTGAACTGTGCACGTTTCCCTTCACCCCCATACAGTGCCCCTTGCAGATCGGGACACCTACCTTTCTACGTGGGTTAGGCTTTCTCCTTTTATGTAGGTGCAGGGCATGCGGAGACAGTGGCGCGCAGAGAGGGTAGGGGAACCTCTACCAGGCAGTCCAGCTCTGTGCCATTTCTACATCTGCAGCTGGGGATCACAAGGCTTCCCTTCCATGTAAAGTGCTTAAGAGATTAGCACATGAAAAGTATTGTCTGAAGCAAACTATTATGCTGTTATTTCAGAGAGGTCTGAGTAGCATGACCTGAAGTGTGTCAGCTAAAAATCACATACACGTGAAAACTCAGCTTTGCTGGGGGTGAAACAGAGCAACTCTGCACAGTTGCTTCTTATTAAGTAGCTTTTTCTTCTTTAATTCTTTTTTTATTATTATTTGATCGTTGAGGTTTTTTTTCCCCTAATAGTGGCGATTTTGACCAATGAGATAATAGAGATCACGTATCTCAGAGAAATATTCATCACTTGCAAGTGATTACAGTGAAAAGTATTTCATTGCTGTAAAATTGTTGCTTGAAAAAGAGATCTGGAATAAATAGGAATGTGCAGTATCTAACAAAGTCAACTTTTGTGGTGCAACTGGCGTGGAAATTATCGTGAGCTTAACACATAGCTAGAAATTGTCCCTGTGACCCATTCTCAGTCCATATTTGGAAGAGCTTTTTTTTCATTATTACTATCAACTTTGAATAAGAAATGCAGGTCTCACACCACCTGTAAAGCACTGACATTATGGATCTGATGTCCTTGTTTCTTCTTAAATTGAATGTAAACATCAATTTTTTTATGATTTTCGTTTTTCATCTCGGACTGGTGCCCCTTTTGTTGGCAGTTAGATTGCAATTGGAGCTGCCGTTGCTTTTTTCCAGGGGATTTGTTACCTAGAGGAATATGCTCTAATTCACCTGTCCTCACTGCATCTGGGTTGACTGAAGGCAGTGGGTTGGCATGCTGAGGAACGATTATCTTATGTTTAGCACACAGACAGGAGAGAGAGGAGAGATTTCTATTTTAAAATAGCACTGAGTACCTAAGGGCGCATTTCCTGAGTTCTATATATTCCGTGTATTTGCTGGAAGGAATACACATGGGAGCTCTTTGCCAACATGTAGTTTTACACATCTCCCAGCAAACTCAGATTCATGTGCACAACCTAGCACTTGGGGACTTCGGAGAGAGTTGTGATATTTTCTCTGGGATTTGGATGGGATTAGATTTCTCAAGTCATATGTGGGTCTTACTAGGACACATTATAAATATGGATTACAAATTTCCAATTGGGAAAATTGTATTACAGCTGCTGCCTCTCACCCTTCTATTTTTGGAGCTGTCTTTATTGAAGGTCATTTTTAGTTCAGTTTGAGAACTGTTTGGGGATTTGACGTATGAGGGGTGGAGGTTGGGGGGGAATAAGATGGATCTCAGACCTTTCCAAGAATTTCTCCAGGTAGAAGGGCACTGTAGCAGCAGAAGTGAATTTTTGACTTTTGGAGGGCTCAGGTAGAAAGCAGGGCTTTATCTCTTGCTTTACACTTTAGTTGTCTGCACAGAGAGTAAGTGATCGTGCTTGTGGCAGCATAAAAACTTCAGTGAGCCCACAGGTTTGATGCTATTTGGACTCTCTCTGATGGTGTCCTCACTCCTGTAAGAACAGGAAAGACACAGGCTTGTCCTGAGGGCGCTCCTGGTCTCCCTGAAACTTGAGGACCTCCAGGCAAACTGCTTGTGTCAATGCATGATACAGTTGTTGCCCTTGGCTTATAACCTCCAGTCAGCACTGACAAACTGTAAATTTTGTTGGCATTTACCGAGAGATTTTTTTCTCTTAACTGATGGGATACTACCACATTAGCTGCTATTGCTTGACATCAAGTTTAATAACATGTATTTTATTTTTTAAGTACTTCTTAGCAAGTGCTGTTAGCATTACCTCTCCCCTTCTTTTCTTATAGAGAGCACTGTATAGAAGTTTAAGAAATCATCTCAGGATTATTCCATTTTTTCTTCTGAGTGGAAAGTATTTTTGATACCGTTTAAATTTTTATTTTTCCTTATCCTATTTGTTAAGAGACATATTACTCCTCTTTTGCCCTCTCCCAGCTGCCTGAAGTATTTTTAAAGGAGTAGTTCAAGAGGACATTACAGACTTGTTAAATATGAATTTTGGCAGAAATTTTTAAACTTTCGCTATAGCACTTCAAAGTTAGGAGGAACTTGAGTTTGAAAATTGATGCAGATATAAGATGGCATATTTAATGACAGATGTATCTATAGAAACCTGTTAAGATGCAGATTATCCCCCTGGGGAGGGGAGATCAAAACTGCCAATCTATAAAATATACTTGTTAGGGGAAGGCATGGAATCTATCTCTGCAAGCACTTTGATTGCAGGGGACAGTGTAGCAGCATGTGGCATCATAACCTAAGAGCAGACAAATCAGCTTGATGACTTTCAAAGCCAAGAATACTGCTGGAGGCAAGGGTACTCCAGTCTAGAAGAAATTAAAACATATAGAGACTGTTATTAATTCCAGATCTATTTTTGTGTAGTCAAATCTGTATGCAAATCCTTAGCATCTCATTTTGGCAGATTAATCTAAAAGTGAAGAGCGATATGTGAAGGGAATGTAATGATAAAACACCACAGATGAGCAATATTGCAGAGGAAGAAATGTAAGCTGTGTACTTGATATGAGGGGCTCTTTGTGAAGGGAGGAAAATAATTTTGCTTATTTGATTATTTCATTGTTTTACTAGGAAGCAGCTCCATTCTTTCTCTTCTTGCTTCCTGTCTCTCCCCCCAAAAATCAGGTGTTCTTTCTTAATGAGAATAACAGACACGGCATCGTGTTGCTAGTGTGTCTTCTGTACACATGTGTCTCCTCACATTCTGGAGGTAATCAACCAAATAACTATGATTTTTTATTTTTCAAAATACTCATCTGATGTCTCATTTTTAAACATTATTCTAGGAGTGAAAATAGCAGTGTGAAAGAAATGAAATTACAAAACAAATCAGAAAAAGGTTGTTTTGTATTTATAACTGATGACCACTAACACTGCGCAGCACTGTAGAGACAAATAACGTGTCGTGAGATTAGAAATGGGAACGATCATTTGCTTTCCAATGCGTTGTGTTGCACGTGTAATTTACAGGTGCTGTGGTGGACTGTGCGTGTGATAATGTGATGGAAACACTCTGGAAAGGCTACATATTGGATACAGTATTTTTTTAGCCTGTAAGCTTTTTTTGAACTGGAGGCTTCCGCTACCGTCCCCGTGTAGGGCCCCTAGTAATGGTTGGTGCTTGTAGCGAAGCATACGAATAACCACTGCTATTCCTCCCTGCTGCTGCAGAGAGAATAAATTGTCTTTAGTTTTTGCTATCCACTGATCAGATTTTCAGCCTCATATTGGCGTGATTGGAGGGTGCACCAGTTTAGCACCAATATTCAGTATTCAGCCCGATAGGAGCAGATCAGCAGTTGCAGCATTGGTGCTGAGTGCTCTGTATTTATGGTATCTACACTCCAGGGTTTTTACTTTGGTCCCCTGGACTGAATGTACCCAGCACTCAGCTGGTTCAAAGCTGTCCAAAAGACCAGTTCTTGGTTCACACCCTGGTTCCCCCATTAGGAGCTGGAACGTATCTGGTGCACTTCTGGAGTGGAGCTTTGGGTTTAGCTTCCTCCAGGAAGGGTCTGGGTCATGACCACCAATACCACTGCACAAACTGAAGTGATGCCTGAGAGATGGGAGACTCCCTTCAAAACCAGCTCCAAACAAAAGTGTTACACTGAGCGGTAGGTGGCAAAGGGAGGATTCCCTGGCACGGAGACATGTGAAGGCTGCTTGTGGGTAAAAGAAGGAAGAACTGATCACCAGCCAGCTGGTGACCATAGCACAGCCAGCAGGAATTCAAGCAGCTCTGCAGCTGCTCTCTCTGAAACAGAGGACATCCTTGCATAAGAGAAGCATGGAAGAGTATAATAACAGATTAAATTCTTTTCTTTCTCAGTAGATTTTGTCCATCTTTGACACAAGATGATAAAACTGTAATATAAAAAGCTAATTTGCCATTCTGGTTTTCACTGACGTGTGGCTACCAGAGTGCCTTAGCTGTGCCAATTGTGTCCAGACAATTGTTGTTGTTTCTGATCATTGTGGAGGAACCTCCCAGCAGAAGTCTACAGCTAAGCCAGGAGATGCTCCCTCGGTAATATAGGCCAACTACAGAATTTCTTTCACATACATACATGAATGCAGTTGCTCAAAGAGTTGCACTGTGTTTTCCAGCTGACTCTGGCATCTCTCATCAGTGCAGCTCTGCTCTGACCCCTTCCTTCTCTATGATGCAAAACCATCTCTTTCTCTTTTTCTAATTTGGGGGGGGGTGGTTGTTGCTATTTTATGTCACTAGATTTTTGACAAATGTGCTACTTACTTCCTCTTAAGCAGATTAAAAAGTGTAGTAAGTGTAGCTGGTAATATTCAGTGTAACAGTGTCAGCAAATGAATTCTAGGGTTGGTTATTTTGCTATACACGATCTGAGTCATGGTTTTGTTAATGTAAAAAAATGTAACCTGTGTAAACTTTTCCATAGGAGGAGTAACAAATACTGCACAGTATCAAAACAGGCTCATGGTCTATGATCCTAAGCAGGTGGGTGTCTGTGTTGTATGTGTTTTTCTCATTTGTTTTGCTTAAAACACGTCTATTTGCAAATACCTCAAATGATTTTGTAAGGTTAAAAACGATGCCCATTTGAATTGGTAGTATTTTACACTCACTTCCTACTGATACGTGTTTTTAATGGAGTAATGGAGACCCTGCTGTTTTCAGTATTCTGAAGCCTTTGGATGTTAGAAATATCTTAGATGAAATATAGAAAAGTGCTTTAAATTTCCTATATTTATCAGTGTTTATTTTGCTTGTTCATTTTTCTGTAATCCCTGGCAACAAAGCCTTGAGCAACATACAGTCAAAGTCAGTGTCACAAAAGTGCTTGTTTTCATTGGCATTTCTGCTTTGAAATTGCATAAAAGCTTCTATATATGTAGGGTTTTTGTTTCCTGCACACTTTCAGGACTATACTACCTGTCAGTGACTTATTCCACTGACTGCCAGGGTGCCTATCATTTCATTTCCCAAGCACCTGAAGTATCTCTGAGGGATTATTTCATACATTATGTATGTGTTTTCATTAGGTTAGCATGGCTCAGTAACCATTTCAGAGGATTAGGGCATGGTTATGCCCTCCTGCTTGCATTAGGAAATAAAAGTCCTAAGCTTGAAATCAGAGTTGCATAGTCACATTTATGCCCACCTGGAAGAGCGTAGACTTTTCTGATTGCAGGATAGGGGCTCTGAGGGCTTTATTTGGAACCACATTCTGCCAGCAGACATGTCTGTGTGGCTCCCGTTGACTTTATGAGGTAGATCACATACGGGTCCTGAAGCAGAAAGCAAGCAATGGCAAACCTGGCTCTTTGTTTTTCAGGAACAATTTTATGCGTCAAATATACCAACGCTGATTCTGTCCTAAATCCAAGCACATAGTAATTACAGTTAGCAATCTTATTTTGCTTTTGAGAGGGACTCTCTCCTTTAGATCCATCTCTCTTTTGTGGGTGTTTCCCTTTGATTCTTCCCTTGCTGACATAGCATTGAAAGTTGCACCCCAAAATACCAGCAGCAGGGCTCCTTCAGCGCCCAGCGCCGACGGCCAGAAGCCCAGCCTGACGGGTAAAGAGTTAAAGAGGAAGTGTGCGCTAGCATTCTTCAAATGAGGTCTGCTTCGTGTTTGCACACACATGCTCTTTTTAAAAATTCTGCTGGCATATTGTTTACGGTGGGTACTGGAAACCATCACATCTGCTTGCATCTTGCACAGAATCTCAATAACTCCATCATTCAGCGCTCGCGCTCGCTTCTGCGCGAGGCCTTTGTGGCGAGTCGATAATGCCTGCCATCTGCCACAGAGCACACAGCTACCTGCCAGCAAGCCGGCTGGGGTGACCTCTGCTTCCCCACCACTGATTAGTATTCACACGCCGGCTTATTAGGAGTGACCCCAGCAGGCCCCTCTGTTTCTTTGCCTTTGCAGTGCTTTGCGGCTCACCTGGCAGGCACTGCAGTGGAGGAAGCTAAAGATATAATCAGGGGATGCAGGCAGGCTTTGCAAAGCAGATGGTGTCTATAGTCTTGTGTTAAGAGACTGGACTGCTAATGCAAACATTAATGCCTAATATCCAGCTATTACACACTGAAATGTATAGCTATACGTTAGGGGGGTTAAAAGGCAGTATTATTAGGGGCTCTCGAGTTACCCCAAGTGATAGCAAACATAACACAAGGAATTTCCTCACAGACTTTAACTTCGTCCACTTAAGTATATTAATCTTTGTAAGTTGCTGGGTAGTCTGATTTGTTTAAGCATAGCAGGAGCAATGGCTTTCTTAAATTTAAAATGCTGTGTTTTAATCGCTCTGCTTCCTTGTTCCCTCTTCCTTTTCTTCAAAAAGTGGAACTCTGGAATGTTGTTAACCAGGGGGGAAGATATGCAAAGGGATATTGCTTTGTAGATGCCCAAAAATAAAGGGTTAGCATTAAACCAAATACATGAATCATTTGAAAAGATTCTTTAGGAAATGATTTTTCCCTGTTGCTTCGCTCCCCAAGGATAAGATCAAATAAGCTTCTGAATAACGAAAGGTAGAAGAATCTCTCTTCTCTCATAACACAGCTAGCTGGTCCAGATAATTTTAGTACTGTATACAAAGGAGACATTTAAAATTTTATTTTTGCTTGAAGCATAATACTCTTGCTTAAGGAGGATTTACTGCTGAATTATAAAGAAAAAATAAGCTTTGAAATCTGATGAGATAAACAGAAAAACAGAGAACTAGAAATACTAATAAATTAATAAATTTAAATGTGAGAACTATGAAATTAGTGTAGAAAGTCAAATATATCTAGTCAGTGCTATAACCAGCATGCATGTTTAGCATATGTTTAGCACAAGTATACACACTTGTGATTGCTAAGCACGATACCTGCTAATATTACTGTACCACTAGTATATGCATATCTCCAAGCACTGCTGAGACCAGTTTGGTCTTTTCATTTCCAGAATAAGTGGCTAAGCCGTAGCCCAATGTTACAGAGGAGAGTGTATCACTCCATGGCTGCTGTGCAAAGGAAACTGTATGTGTTGGGTGGGAATGACCTGGACTACAACAATGATCGGATCCTGGTTCGGCACATAGACTCCTACAACATAGACACTGACCAGTGGACACGCTGCAGCTTCAACCTGTTGACAGGCAAGTACTGTGTACAAAACCAGGAAACTCAACATTGTTATTACAGTAAAGCATCTCCCCCCCACCCCTGACACCTTTAGATGCCTACAGTATTTAAAACTCCATGACTTCACTGCAGCTGCCTCTGATTTAGGGGCTGTGATCTGTCAACAGACTGTTGAGTAACACCAATAGTAGCTTTGCAGCAGAGGATGCGTTTTTAGGACAGGACAGCATTAATGTTGGGGCTGTTCTCTTCTTCAGCAGATTTGGCACTGTCATAGTAACAGTTTTGTCTGCCAAAAAGTTTCAGTGCAGACTGTTATTGGAGTCCTAGAACTGAGGCTCCTGCACTTTTCATCCTCTTTCATTTGGCCTTGCATTCACTTCCAAGATCTACCACTGGAAAGGATATAAAAAATGTAGGAGCTTAACTAGAAGCCCAGCATGGCTGGAAACTTAGCTGAAATAGGTGCTCCATGTCGGAGGAATCGATGTCTGACAGATAAGACAGTCACGTTATCTCATTTTCCTCCCAGTAGGTTTAAAAGCTGCTCTAGTAGCAACTTTGTTTTTTAAGATACTACACTAGGCTGGCTGGCACTAATCTCTGGGGTGTGGAAAAGGATTGCTTGTTTTCTGAATCAGGTCATCAGAGAAACTTCATGTTCACTGAGGAGAGGAGCGTGGATTAAAAAGGAAGAGTTATATGCTATCAAACAAGTATTTTTTTTTTTTTTTTGCATTTCTTTTGCTCTTCATTTAATTGTTTCATTGTCTGGAGGGATTGACAGCCTTTGAGAGAGAAAGCTTCTGACTTGTGAATGGAGGAGCCCTAGTGCTACAGGCACCCTCATTCTGGAGCTGATCCTTCCTGCTGAATGCAGTGGGGTAATAGTCTGTTGTCACAGCTGACCTGGTGGGTTGTCCCTGCAACCTGCACCTTGAGAGTACCACAGCAGGCAGCAAATGCGCCTGTTGCACTGTGCGGTTCAAGGCTTCAAAACCATCCTTCAAAACTTCCGGATTTATTAAGGAGACTGCTGCTGTGGGAAAGAGCTTTACCCAGACACTCCTGCAGTTTTCACTATACGTGCACCTGTAGAAGGGTGTGTTGGAGAGGGGGGGCTGAGCAGGGCTGGGCAGGAGGTGAGGGAAGTTCGGCTGTCTTGGCTGACGTGTCTGTTTAAGTGTGCGCCTGTGATAGTAGCTGAGAGGCATGTGGGGAGCTTGCCTATCAGCTAGGAGATAGATGTGTTAAAAAACAGTGCCATCGAGAAGACAGCAGATGGTCCCCTGCACAGCCTTAGTTTATCCGTATCTGTGACCTGGCTCGTCTGTGGTATCTCTCTGGGCGGCCCCATACTGTGCTGCTGCAGATAGCGAAGAACAGCTCTTGCACTTCACCTTAATTGTTGCAGGTTCTGAATTCTGAAATACTCAAGTTGCAGCCAAATGTGTTTGCATTTGCATTCAGTGTTAAAAGGGTTAATTAAACATTGAAAGTGGTTTCTATTTCTATTTTCTTTTTTACTGTAGGTCAAAATGAGTCTGGAGTTGCTGTCCACAATGGTAGAATATATTTAGTTGGCGGCTATTCGATTTGGACAAATGAGCCTTTGGCGTGTATCCAGGTGTGTGATTTAGGTTTCTTTTAAAGTCTTTGCCAATAATTTTTCAAGGATATTTCTTGTGCAGAGGTTATTCAAAAATGAAAATGTGTGTGAAGTGGAGAGATTAAAGATGTTTCTTATGCAGTCGCTGAATCTTCAGAAACACACAGAGGAAACATTGTGGATATTAAAAAGATTTCCAGATCAGTCATCAGGTGTAATTTTTCTAAATAAGATCTTCTGGTAATATAGGACTGAGGAATCTCTCCTGTGAGAAGATTTGGGTAAAAGAATGGGTATATATTCTCAAGTTGCACAGTAAAGTTCAAAGGTAAAAAAGCTGCAGAAATGGATGGGGCCTGGGGCCTGGGACTCAGTTTTCAGCGTTTCGTGTGTTTGTGTTTTTCTCCAAGTTGTATTTCTGAAGAGCAGCCAGACTTAACGGATTGTCCTTTGACAAAGTTCAGTCAACCTACAATCTGCCCTAATGCTTACTGCTTCAGAGCTTGAAGGGAAGTTTTTTTGATCCCTGTTGTAGCTAATAGGTTGTCCAGTAAACTCTTCTGCTCTCATTTTGTATGATAGCAGCTGACCTGCAGCTCCGTAGCTTTCAGATATTCCCATACATGAATATGAATTTTTGTCTTTCTGCTTTTTTTTCTGAGTGAAGGAAATCTTCAGCACAGCCTTCCACTGGTGACCAGCTGGGCAGTTAGAGGCAGAACCTCTTTACACCTCACTCTACACTTCTGTTGATGATAGACAAAATTTTCATTAGCTTCCAAAAAAGGATTTTAGGATTTAACCTCCAAACTGTCCAACAAGGATACAAGTTAGGCTTAGCCTAATAAAGGAATGTATTAAATGCTGAGCTGCTGATCTAATAATGAGCACTGGTTAGCATGAGTTTGTAAACAATAGACCATGCAAGATAAACAGTTAAAACTATGTTCTTGTTATAGTATAATTGCATTTTTCTAAGTTGTTGGCTACAGTACCCAAAAGTTGTAACTAGAAAAATTCATTCAGACTGGCTTGGATGAAAACAGTAGCTAAAATACGTAATATAGTAATAATAAATTGCATAAATACCTAGTACAGTAATACATAGCACGGTATCAAGGTGGTAGATGGTATTCCACACACACTCACTTATAATCAGCAGGTACTTCACAGAATTGTTTCCCCTAGGTTTAAATACTGCTTAGTGACAAGTGATCCTGGGATCTTCTTTGAAAATGGACTTTTGTCCACATCCCCAAACTGTCTGTGAACTGGCAGCCTGCCCAAGACAGTCTCAGCATTAAAGGGAAGAGAAGTATAACAAGTGCTTTGGCAGAGCTGCATGTGCTGCCTCCTTCCCTTCTAGTTGTTGGCATTGTGCCTGGCTTTAACCAGTAAAACTAGCCCTTTTATCTTCAAATTCATCAAATTTGAATTTGCTCTCTCCTTTGGAAGAAAAAAGCACTTTTTTCCATATGTCTTCATTTACTTGAAGTCATTCATTTGGCCTTTCCAACTTCAGTGGAGCTCTCTTGCTCCTCTATATACCATGTTGACAAATGATTCATACTTTGTGGTAATGGTTTAGCATTTCTGTGCAGAGCACTCTACTTGCATGGTTGCACATTCTACTGCCAGGAAGCACGATCAGGTGTCAGTATCTGCTATTAAGTGGTGGCTAGGATAAGATTTGGGTGATAAGGACAGGAATAAATCACTAGATCTATAAATACAGTGTAAAAGTGATCTGAAACTGCCTTTCTGTTGGGATTAATAGTACATTTATGCAGTATGTGCCAGCAGTTTTGTTTCAGATTTTTTTGTGATCCTTGAAATATTTTTTACACTTTGACCTGCAGGTGCTGGATGTTAGCAAGGAAGGGAGAGAAGAGGTATTTTATGGGCCTACACTCCCTTTTGCTTCCAATGGAATAGCAGCATGCTTTCTTCCAGCTCCCTATTTCACATGCCCCAACCTTCAGACTCTGCAAGTGCCTCACCACAGGATTGGCACAATGTGACACAAGGCATGTGGACTTTGTAAAATCAAAAGTGGAGGGGGAAAAATCAAATTCCATATAGAAGAGTGTCTTTGGATCAACAAAAAGAATCAATCCATGTGGGCTGCCGCTTTACCTTCACACATCTGTCCTTAAAGTCAGATCACAATAGGCAAGAAGCAAACTACAAAAACTGTCTGCAGTTTCTCTCCTCTGCCTCAGATTAGAAGCATATACGCAGGACCATTTGGCATTTCTGCTGGTGACTACTTGCTACTTGTCTCCTAATGCACTCTGAACAGCATTGCGAACGCTCTCAGCTCCTCCCTGGGCTGCTGCTCTTTGGAGTCTGCACGTTCAGTAGTTCACCAGTGGCACTTTTTGAAGATGATAGAAAGCAGTGTTTATGTTGACAAAGATGATATAATACTATGGTAATTATGCAACTTACTTGATACCTTTGGCAAAAAGAATAACAAATGTGTTGACTACCAGTTCCAAACTCCATCATTTACGGTTTCTCATCTAATAATACTTCATTTGAAATTTAAATACTGCAAAGCAGATTAAAACAAAAACAAAAACAAAAAAAAAACAAACAAGCCCTGTAATATATGAGGAACACATCTAAAAATTATCTCAGCTGAATGACAAAGACTCTGAAGCTTTGTGGTTAGATCGAAGTCTGAACTGAATGTGTTTGAGAATCTAAAGATCATTCGGGATGTCATTTACCAAGGTCTACTATCAAATAAATGTTACCTTCTGTCATATGATCAATTCTGCCTGACAGCTGCAGTCTTTTAATGGTGGAGAACAGCCTCTTTACTGTATAATTAAAATGTGCCATTTACTTAATATTTTTAATATCCATTTTGCAAAGGGTCACCACATTTACAATTATCAACGAACAGTCTCATTTTGTCCAGCATATGGTCCCACAAATCATTGGTCTCTAGAGGCTAAACAGGTGTATAACAATGTCAATATTTATTTATTTATTCTTTCAGTTTATATAGTGAGTCTCCGTGCCATACTCCAGGCATATGTCAATGCAGAATAAAAACTCTTAACCTGTTATAGTTTGGCTTTGCTTGGCTACTGCAGCCCCTGTCTCTTATTTTCGTCACAAATTTACATATCTGAACAGCAACCTCAGTGTTTGTAAATATTAATGAAGTACATAATTAAATCTTTCTCTATTTATGATTTACAGGTACAGTGCACTTCTCTGCTTTACCTGCTGATCTGTTCCTTGCCCCTGTGGTATCTGAGCAGACTTAGGAAATTTCTACTGACACTCATGGAAATGCCACTTGCAGACTATGCCACAGTAATAGCCTGAGCTTGCTGGACAGGAACAGTTTTGACTTAGCCAGTGAGCAGTGTTTCTAGATCAAATGAATGTTTAAGGGTCTGTTTAGTGATCGAGGAGAACTTTTTTTTATCACTTCCTACCATTTGAGTCTTTGGCGTGGCAGTGTCCTCAGGGAATCTCACCTTTTTCAATAATTTTCAGGTTAGAAGGTGTTTTGCTGAATATTCTCGATAGCCCGTGGTTATATAGCACAGCGTCCCAGCTACCCAGGCTTCACCTGGCACGCTTACTTGAGTACTGTTTTCTCCTTCTGCACATAAAACAAATCTGTGTCTAGGCAGTACTTTTCTCTAACTGTACAGAGCACTACACAGGCTATTCATCACCAATCTTTTTAGTTTTAATTCCTTTGATCTCCTGGAAATCTGCATGCAAGGGCCATTTCTCCTCATGAGCCATTTACACTTGAGAAATCTGAGCGTTGCTCTGTGTGGGATGCGGGGCCCAGCCTGGGTACTTACGTGCGACTTGGAGGGACGCAAACACATCTGACATCGTGTTTTTGGAAGGAGGATGGTTAAATAATCAAGTTTAGAGTGCCTTGGGGCTTTGAGCCTCGTGTAGTAGGTACCACATCAGGTGAGTGATTAGCTTTGGCTCCACGTGTAGAAACTGTCGTTATACTTCCTATTTTGCGGTTGGTGGGAGATTTAATTTCTTAGCTTTTGTAAAGCACAGTGTGCTTCCAGACAAAAGTACAAAGTATATTTTGTATGTCTAAACTTAGTTTTGAGGCTTGCATTCCTAAGCCTCATAGCTTCCCACAGCTGTAGCTCTGAAATCATTTCAAAACCCTTCCTTCCGGAGGGCAAGGGATTACAGCGGATCCAACTGGCTGTTTACTAGCGTCGGCAAGCTGTGACAGAAGCCTGCGTTGGAGAAGTGGAGGGGGCAGCTTCCTTATGCAAAGCACCATGTGCCTTTTAGTTCAAGGACTGAAAAGGCCGGAGCGTATGGCAAGAAAGTTATTTATCGTGTTTGTCCTGCCCTTTAGACACTCGAACCATTCTGGTTGTTATCACCAATTGTGTGTGCTGGTGAATAGCAGTTTTAAACAGCTGTGCAATTGCATCAAATAATTAGTTAAGGGTACCACAACCAGAGAGCCTCAGGACAGCGCATATGCTCCTGTTAGCATCAGGATTCTGCACTGGCTCTCAATCATCAGACCCCAGCAGTCACCGAGGAGTCTTTCCTGACAATCTCTTGGCCACTAAGTTTGCGTGCCAGGCTTTGCCACCGGTTCTTTTCATTTGCTTTAGTTGCAGGATCTTCAGGACAGACGGAGGTGGTTTCCTGAGCCTGAAGTCAGCTGCGTAACCCTTACCAGGTGAGCAAGGCAGTTGCCTATTACTGGCTAAGAAAAGAGCACGGTGGCACTGCAAAAGTGTGCAGATGGCAGGCTGGTGTCAGCAGGGCTCTGCTCCGAGTGAGGAGTCTCCCCCAGGGACGGGTGGTGGGTGGGAGCGCCCAGATGGCTTTGCCTCGTGGCTGCAGCGCTGTGCAAGTGCTGATTCAGCAGGCCCTAGCCCTGTCGTTTCCCCGTTTATATATCAGTTACTAGAGTCCCATCAGCTCAGCGTGAAAGCAGATGCCAACGCAATTGGCACTTGGGTTCCGCACGGGGAAAGCGAGCAAGGGAGCGAACGGGGTCTCAGCTGGCGAGAACTCACTGGGGGCTTCGGGAAGGGGGATCCTTGTGCCTGAGTAACGCAGCAGCAGGTCCCCGGACTGTTCGGCGTGCAGATCCGTGCATTCCCTTGGACTTAGTGATTAAAGCTGCTCACATCTGCAGTGAGGCTTTTGGGCCACAAGGTCTTGAGCGCTATAATGAATAACCTCAGCACTTTTATGCCTGTCCTGTGATCTCCTTTTTAGGTCATTCCCATAAAGAATAGTATTTCATTCTTTATATAGCATACTTCACCTCAGACTCCTAAGATGTTTTATCAGTTCTCCTTAGCTATAAATAATCACAGTAGTAATCAGCTGCCTTGTGCGTTTTATCCCAAAAGACCCAGCTTCCAGAAGCAGCCTCGCCTGGCCCTGGCACACTGCTCAGCAGCAGCACCAAGAGATCACCAGCAGCCTGTTCTGCACCTGTTCTCTACTGAGCATTTCCCACCCAACCACTGACCAAAGAAATATTTATGTTTTGTGCCAGTGTGTTACAAATCTGTTTCTTGGCACTTGTGTTTTTTTGTAATGGTTGCATTTCTAGTTGTTACTTACGATTTTATTTTTAACTTAGCAGCTTGCAGGCGAAGTACCTGATTCCCTGCATAATTCCAAGTTCTGTACTCTTTTTCGTTTAAGTTTTGCCTTCCCTGGTTACCCTCCCCCAAACCTGTACAGACATTTAGTACATCAGTTGCAGAATCCTGGAGAAATGGATAATTGAATATTCACACATGCAGAAACAACACAGGCAGAATGTGGAACAATGTGGAAACAAGCGCGAAAAGAGGCGGCATCTGTTTATTGAAAATTAGAATGTAGAATAAATTAAGAGGGCAAGGTTAAAACACTTCATCTGCAGACGGAGTTTGTAGGAGAAGAAGACTTTGCAGGAAGTTTAGCAAATAGACTGCATAAAGGGCTTACACGATTTTTATTTTGCCCAACTAAATCATTTTTTTTCAAGAGCACATTTTTAAAGGCAAAAAGGGGTCTCTATAAACAATGTTTTTTTTCAATAGAGATGAGTACTACATGGTTTTTGCATAGCAATGCCAGAATTAAAATATTTAAAATGTTACTGTGTGTAGTTTAGGTTAGGTTACAATACTGAAAATGCTACAGAACAAAGTACTTCTAGAAACACTCAACCCATGTAAGTGGATGCTGTGCTAATTTTTTCATCAGTACAATACAGGTTATGTTGGCCCTCTCTAAAATTAGTAGGTAAATTTAGCAAATTTGAATTTTTAATGCCTGCTTGGGTGACATCCTGCAGGGATGGCAGTACATCCAAGATAGTGTTTGATGGTCTTAAACATGCAGTGAACTAGGTTGTGACATGGAATTATCATGTTGGCATTTCCCAAAGGCTGCAAAGATGCCACACATTTGAATACAGGATCTGGGGGGAGGTTAGTTATTTTTCCTTTGTATATAACTATATATTTTGTGCACTCAGCCTATAAAATTTTATTATTAAAGCAGCTCAAATAGACAAAAGCCATTTCTTAGTCATTTATTATAAAACAAGCTTAATTATGCTAGGACATATTGACACTGCATCAGATTTTTAATCTTCAACATAATTTTATAACCATTGCTAACAGATGGGCTGATTACACTGAATTTGAGTTTTAAGTAATAGTTAAAAATTACAAAATATGATTAGATTGAAAATACCCATGCATAATTTTAGAAGCTACTGAAAGAAGGAAAAACAGCATGCAATAAACCTCTTTTTTGTATCCTGAGGGAATTATGTTGCTTTTAGGTGGAGAGTCATAGAAATTCCTTAAATGACTGTGTAAGTAAGTAAGTAGCATACTATTGGCAGCTCCTGCTCTGTGCAATTAGAGCAGATGATAGGCAGAACCTTATTCTTTGCAAAGGTCTGCTGCTCTCTTCCAGCATAAAAGGAGTAAATTTTTCTATTTCAGAACTGCTTTCATTGAAACAAATGCCTTCTCCCCACTATCTTTCTTTTTGTCATTGAAAATGGAAGCAAGGAATAATTTAAATGTTCTTTAATAACAATAAAAAAATGGGAAATTTGTATAAAATAGAGGGAGAGCTTTGTGGGACTACTGGAAGTTGCATGTGAATTTTGAACAGAATGTGTGTGCCATCCCAATCCCCCCCCCCCCCCCCATCACCACCATTTTCCAGTGTGGCTTTTTTTTTATAGGGGTACAGAAGGAAAAATAAATTGGACACCCCTCGCCCTACCACAGCTCATGATGCACTGGACTGCTCTTCCATAGCACAGTGGTGAGACTGGGTCAGAGGTGATCAGTATTCTGAATTCTGGAATAGGAGAAATAAATATAAAAATGAAATGCTTGTTATTCACCAAGCAACTCTGCTTCCGAGAGAAAAGCGCGTGCTCACAGTAATCCTTTACTCCGTCATGTCCTGGAACAGTCCTCTAGCCAAGGAGAGCAGAGTAGAAAATGCTCTCAAGGCTCACACTTGCAGTACCGGAAACAGCGCTCCTGCCAACATTATTAGTGTTTCCAAACAAAAGGAGATGTTAGGCATGGACCCTGCAGGAGGCTTGGGAGAAGGAAAAGCTTACAGAGAACTAGCAATTTAAAAAAAAAAAAAAAAAACTGCTTTGAAAGATGGCAATGCTGTAGTGACAGTAATCAAGTATGTTAAAAATGTCTACCAATATTTTTGTATCTATGAAGGGAGCTGAACTAAACCTAGGTGTACATGAATTTCATTCGTTCCTCTTATTTTCCACTTATTTTCAGAATTTTTCATCCTCAGTTATGGAAACAAGTAAGTAAAAGTGCAGTAAAACGTCTATGTTTATAAGCAATACTATTATTTTAAAGCAAGAAAGACACTGGAACTGAGACCCTTTCCATCCAAGTAGTACAGTGCTGCCCCAGTGCTTCAAAAAAAAATATCTGTCACAGGAGGATCTTATAAAAGGCCAAAGGCAGCTGTTACTTTACCATGATCTCTCAGGCTCTAAATTATGAGATAGCAAAACAAAACTGCCTGGAGTGGTCCTGTGTTAGTACTCCACAGTGCAGGCCGCATGCTCACCCGCGGGTCTGGCCTGACCAACTCAGACCACTACAGTCACGGGCAGACTGTCTCGCACCAAACAGCTGTAACGCCTTTCACCCTGCCTGTGTCAACACTGAATGCTGTTGTGAGACGACAGGCTCAGAGTTCAGCCCTGCCCTCTACTACAGCCTGTGCAGCCAGGTGCCAGGTGAAAAGAAAGGCATGGAGGAGAAGACCCTCACTGGGTTAGGGCTGAGAGGGGACATGAAGAACCTGGAAGAGCAGGCTGAAAGAAGCAGAACTGCAGGGCAAGTCTATCCAAACACCAGTGGTAAAATGGCTTTTATTGAAAGGTAATGCTGAACTTACTTCTAAGTGAGTATTTCACAAAAGTCTGTGACTAATGTTTGGGGATCCGAGGCCAAAAATCCTCCAAGCCCGTTTGTGAGACAGCAGAGATTCTTAAGACGTCGACAGGTAGGGTGCTCCTTACTTGTACTCGTATGAAGATTACAAGTTAGTGATCAGCACACAGATTTCCATCGGGCAAATGCATATTTATTGGGCACATGGTCAGATGCTGACTAAAAATTCTTCATGGCAATCCAATTTTGCTGTACAGTAGTTTCACAAGTCATGGAAGCTGGGCCTATATCACACACATACCATTGATTTAAATGAGAGCAACCCAATAGGCAAAGCTCCCCTGGCGCACGTCTACCTCCACACACTATCAAGCTAGCGTGATACTGGCCACAACATTCTCCATTAAGCTTGTGGAAATGGCCATTACCTTCTAGAACAGCTTGAGTGACAGTAGCCAAAAATCTTCCTGTTGCTGTAAAGTTGTAATACTGCTGCTGGGCCAAAAAAAAAAAAAAAAAAAAAAAAAAAAAAAAAAAAAAAAAAAGGAATGTGCACACCATGTCAAGATGTCTTGCAGGATGAATTACCTGCAATAATCACCGACCAAAAAGCCAAAATCCCTAAGTTGTCTGTGCCAGGCACCTTCTTTAAGGGCTGGCATGCCTCAGGAACTGAGGCTCCCAGTATCGGACTGACTGGCAAAGCAGCTCACAGTCAGTGGTTGATGACTTCAAATGGCAGCTTCTGTCATCTTCTCTGCAGTGACAGAGCTCGTATTAGTTACTACTCTCATTATACATAGAGCGAGCTTGATATACTTCTCTCTCTAGAAAGGTGCTCTTAGGATATGCTTCTTTCATCATCTGGATATCATCTCAAATTTGTAGACTGACCTTTTTCTAGTAATCAACATTCTTGACAGAAACTAATGGAAGCCTTGCCTATCATGCTTGCTGAGAGATGGTGAAAAATGGGTACGCAAGCTGTATTTACTTGCAGAGAACAGAGCCTTCTGCAAATGGCAGCAGAGACATCTATCCAGTATTGGCAGAAGCTTCTAATAACTCACTGCCCAATACTGCTAAAAAACAGAGACTCCGAAAGCAGGCAGGGCAAGGCAGTGAAGCAGCTATATCCGATGGTTTGCAGAAGATTCTTGTTCCGATACTGCCTGGCTTTCCCTCTCTACAGCCTTGAAAACAGGTGTCTGAAATTGCCTGTGTCAACACCCACAATACAAAGAGGCTGTAATCTCCCAGCGAGTCTCTGAGGTAGGCACCTGAGCTGGTGGTAACCACAGAAATGCCTGCTGGTGCCATTCAAATTGTAAATGCCTGCAAATCACCTGTACACAATGGCAGCAAAGCTACTCAGAAGCAAACAAGGAATCACAGAGGTCCCTAAGGTGATGTTTTCAGCTGACACTGAGACAAGTGTCCAAACTCCATGTCACCAGAGTCTTGAGCACTGGCAGAACCTTCAAATGAGTTGCTTCTGCTTTCACACTTTTCCTGTTTGTTTGGCCCACAGGGTCCAATCCAGCTCTCCCAGAATGTGCCTACTGCTTTCAGACTTGCACAAATAACCACAGGGCTGAGTCTTGGGGAGGGAGAAGAGAGGAATGAAAACTTGGCAGGCCACCTTGGTGACCAAAGTCAAGGTGCACCACCACCAGCAGGTGGACATCTTATTTTCTGATCCCTTCCACCTCCCCCCACCACTTAATTGGTGCTTATTAACTTTAATAATTAATTAATTAACTGCTTATTAAGCAAGGCAGAGATAGCATGTTCTTTCATAAGAAAGAGAAAATAGATTTAAATTCCCTATTAAAAGAAAAAAAAGGCAGATATATGCCTTGGACCTATATGCAGATGAACTGTTGTTCCTATCCATGGTAGTAACCAGTGTAAGAAAAAGGCTCTTTCCAGTACTCCCTGCTGTCTAGCTTAAGCAGCTCCTTATGTAGGGCTCTAGGGATGCCATACACAGATGAACTGTAGAGGGAATCTAGACATTTTTAGTGTTTTTAAACCAAACTCTTCATATGCAAAATAATGTGGAAAGTTTAACCCAGATAATAGTGTGTTCTAAGTAGACTTTATGCAGACAGCATCTAATAGGACATAATACAAAGTTTTTTTTTGGTTCATGGTGATTTTCAGTCCTTACTTTTCCTATACTCAGATTTACTAGTTTCTTTTTTTCCTCCTAAGTTTGGAGGGATGTTTTGGTATATACTTGGTAAGTCACTCTACACTAATGCTCTGCAAGCCTTCATCTCATTAATATTATCACAACTGTCAGTCACATCTGCACATGTCCATACCAAATAATTAGACCAAATCAGATTGCCCATTTGGCACTGGTTGACGAATACAATGTAAAATGCTTTATTTCTGTTTATATTAACTTTTTGACAGAGAAGAATAATAATTTCCAAACTGCTTAAATTAGTTTCTCATGCACCAAGAACTGTTTCACATTTGCATAAAGCTCTGATGCTTTTTCATAAACTTCCAACCACTACAGATAGTATTAAATATGTCTTTAAAAATCTACTAAACACATCATTAAACAATTTGTTACAGTATCTGCTCTATCCTTTAAGTCAAAGGTTTTACTTTCAGGAAGTAATACTACAGTCAGACATCTGTTATCTACTGTGTGGTGAGACTCAAATTTCAAAGACATCTCTATTAATCTCACTTGGAGAGGTTTTTTATATATATATATATATATATATATATATATATATGTATATATGTGTGTGTGTGTGTGTGTGTGTGTGTGTGTGTGTGTGTGTGTGTATTTTAAAAAGCTTTTTAGAAGCACAATCCTCCTGAGATGAATAAAATTCTTCCCAGGTACAGAAGCTTACAAGAAGCTACAATGCAAGTTCAGTAAGTCACTTTCATAATGAAAAGAACCTCCATGTTCTGCGCTATTACGTAGCCTAAAGAGGCTTTTAGTTACTGCATTATATGAAGTAACGATAGCTGAATTAGAGAAGAAGATGATCTATTTCAACCTGGTAAGATTACTGTAAAGAAACCGAAGCTGCTCTGAACAAGATTTGGGGGATTTTTTTTCTGGAGTTGTTAAGACTCAAAAATAATCTTTCCTTCCCATTAATGTTGTAAAGTTAAAATCTGAATAACTTTAAACCTGTTCACAGTGCTGCCATTAGGAGCAAACTTATGACTCCCAAAGTCCAGTAAGTAGCTGCAGAAATACAAGTTATTGAGGGAAGTGAGGAAGAAAAAATAAAAGTTACAGAAAAATTTACAGAGCTAGACCTGTCTGGGAAGACAGGTGAGACCCAAAATATAATCCATATTACAGCAAAATATTTGAAAAATCTATCTTTCCAGACAAATAGAAATAACTACTAGCCTACAACAAAATAAAATTAATTCCCCAAGTGATTTTTTTTCAAAAAACCATCTGTGCTCTCTTCTTTTTTCTCCCACCATTTATATGTAGTCCAAGTCAAATGGATATTTAACAGTCATGAATATTTAAAAATATTTATGATATTTAAAAATATTATGGTATCATTGTAAATTCTGGTTAATTTTTACAAATATAATATTAAAAAAGGGAAAGAAATCTGAACCTACTTTTTCTTACATTATCCACAAGTACAACAGAGGAGATTTTACATTGGAAACATAAAGACTTTAATGGTTTGATACAGGAGAAAGGGTAGGACAGCTATATGAATTCTATGCAACATATACACAGGTCCTCTCTTCAAATAAGATAGCTCTAGCATACTGTTCCAACTCCCGGCAAATGCATGAATGCACAATGTTCATCAAGTTCAGTACCAGAGATCTCAGTCTTTCTCTTTCTACTAAAATTATAAATTAGTTGTAATTTTCTTAAGAACATACTGAATGAGGGAGCTTCAAAAGTACACTGTTAAGAAGGCCATGTGAATTGAAAAAGTGAATTTAAATGTGAATTCAGTTTTGTGAAATCACTTTGGTCCTTTGAAATCTCACCTTGTAATGCTGTAATACAGGCTCTTCTACTCATATAAACATTTTAACATGTAATAAGTTTGCCACATCTTTAAATTATTCTTCAACCATATATTGAGAGTTATTCTTTACATGTATGACAATATTCAAATACCACAGAAATTAATAAAATTAATACATAGCTTTAAAAAACTCAAATTGATGAATGTATTGCAATTGTATAGATAAAGAACTTGGATAGTGTGTTGTGCAGTGCTGTTTCAGGTATCAACAATGTGAGAAGATTCAAGAGGAAAGGATTAATTGCCAGCTTGCTGCTAATTTGTCTCATTTTCCAGTTTTTGTATCTCATTTTGTCCAGCCTCTGTGAGGTGAGATAAGAGTCTTTTATAGGCTTCTCTGTTGAAAAACAAAAGAATGTAACATGTTACTTAATTTCACAAAATGGAAGAGCAACAGCACACAATTCCCAGATTGCTTACATATTGGGGTATTAAACCAGAATACATGAAAGCTAAAATTTTTATTTTAAAATATGGAGTTACCAAGGCTCAGAGGAGATCTGCATTCAGATTTCCTCATGTTCGCTGTTTGACTTCTATATAGGAAATCTCCTGGTGACTCCTGCTACAGTACAGTGACGTGAACCACTGGCACTAGAATGCAGACTGGCACTGACACAGATATAGACCATCGCCCTCAACAGAGGGCTCTGATTAGTTTTAAAATAAGCCTGGAATTCAGAAGGGGGCTGTCACTCAAGTGGATGTTCCAGCAGAGTGCCTATGTGTTGGTGAGATTTTTCACCTGAAGTTCATTCTAATATTCTCCAACCTAGACTATATCATTATTGCTAAAGTATTGCCTCTGACATTGAAGTAAATTCTGATTATGTATCTTTTTCAAGAAATATTAACTTAAGCAAATAAAATTGAATATATTATTTCCTGCAGTTTTTACTAGTTTCTGGCAACAATAACACTAGGAATTGCTGCTATAAGTATCTAATTAAATTTCTAACCTTTGTTTCTCTTATATACATAGGTTTTGACTTTCATATCTACAGTTATGTCTACAGAATATGTTAATATAATGTCATATTGGCCAGGATTGAAAAGAGAAAAATCATTATTAGTGTGTTTACGCCGAAATGTTCATGGAGTATCTTAGACTACTAGATAAGGGAGCACGTTCTAAATACAAATTATTAATACAGAACATCAAGAACAGGTTTGATAATGTATATGTTAAGGGATACAACTAGAAGACACTTGCCTGTTTTTTTAATTCCTAAGTATATATTTCAGGAACTTCAAACAATCTGTTTTCTTCCATATTTTGTAGGTAAAGGGATGAATTTTGCCTTATTGGCAGTATGAAAAAAATATATGAAAGCTGACTATGAAATACATTACTAAAAGGACAAAAGCAGGTAGTATGAAAACCCTGCATATAATTGTACTGCAGTCTGACCTAGTGTGAAATCCTATAAATAAAACAAATGTATTTTTTGATAGAGTGTAATAAAATACCCAAATAATTTATGAAATCACAAATTTTACTTGTAACTATCAATAAATGAATTATTTTTTCCCATTTAATGGAAAATTGAATATTCTTTGAATACCCTTTACAGTCCTATGAGTTACACTTTTGCACAATTCTGTCTTTTTCTAACCCAGGCCCTGCTGATGTTTATGGCAGAACTTCTCAAGCCTGTGGTGTCACCAGGACCTCATCCTTGGAGGAGCCCCAGCATGTTCATTTATGTAATCACTTAGCCCAACCCCTGGCCAAGAGGCCACAAGAGGGTCAAGCACCAGCGTTCCAGTTAGCAGAACTAACAGCAGCCCTTTTGGCCTAGGGGCCACAGCTTCCTGGATTTTCTCAGCAACATTTCTATAGGTGCAGAAAGTTCACTACTGCATCTGCATGCACCCAGAGATGTCACTATCTGGGCTGAGCTGCTCACCTCAAGTGCCATTTCTTCCCAAGGCTAGATGCAATTCACAAATCAAATATTTCTGTCTCAAGTTCTCTGAAGGGCAAACAGAGGACGTGTGACTTTGCTGTGCTTAGAAGAGGGAGACTACTATGTTTCTGAACATCTAGAACTCTTGTAAGTTTATATTACAAGAGAATTACTGTAAATGAAAAAAAAAGCCATGGATATTTCTTTTCAAAGCATCTCAGATCATATCTGATTATAACTGATTATACTGCAATTTTACAGATAATCTGTATCCTCTAAAGCAGGGACTTGCAGACAAATAGACAAATTCTTTGGGGCAGGAATTTTTTTATTCTATATTTTGGAACACACAGTGTAGTGAACAGAGACAATCTGGCTTTGCATAAATTTTGGGGGGTCTGTAGACTTAGTGTCAAAATATCTGTGAAAATATTTAGCAAGTATGAATGGCTTAAAACTATGAAAGGCATAAGAGAAGGTAAATTTCTGGCTGAACCTGCTTAAAAATCACTCATTTTGGGGTATCTGTACTGCTATCTAACACTGCTTTCTTTCAAGAGAATAAACCTCTACTCTTCATTGTTAAAAAGCAATATATTAAATAAAATAATAAAAAAAACCCCACAAACCTCTGTGCAGTATTCCTTCCAAGACCTTGTTTGTGCTCTGAATCCTTCAAAGACTGTGTGATTGTGGGAATCAGGCAGGTAACTAATGTCTGATCCAAGACTGCCACTGTTTCTAGTATGCTGAAAACCCGATGATCATACACTGCTGTATAGTCCTGGATAAACTGCCTGAGGGGGACACAGAGGCATTTAATGCAAGGTCAAAACTAAATGCAGAGAACATGCCAAAAAACAACTTAAGAGTCTAATCGAACAAGCAATCCAGATCATGGAAATTTTCATATTTTTACACTGAAATACTCTATTTGGAATATTTTATCTGCAAAAATTTAGAGAAAGTAATGCTGCAAAAAATGACATGTTTATTCCCAAGTTCACAGATTGTACTTGAATTGGGAGTAAGAGCATGCTAACCGAGGGATAAACTGTCCCATGAAATTAATGTACTCTGTATAAGGCAACTGGGAGGCCAGGCCCACAACATCCACGCTGATTTCAGCAAGTCTCTCAAACTCTCAGCTAGACACGAGCAGAGTTCATGTTTGCAAACTGTCTTTGGGTCCTTAGCTCATGCACCTCTTCCACTGTATCCACACGAGAAATGGAACTCATGGAGAATATCATTTTTGCAGAGGTATGGAATAAGTATAATTTACATTATAAAAATCTATCTAGCTATTTGTCACAAAAATCAAACCAAAACAAATAAAAGCAAAGCTTTTTATGTGAACATTTGATATCCGTTATTATGCACTTTTAATTAGGCATGCACCTTTATTCTTCACAGTACCTAACACTGAACATCACTATTCATGAGGAATTTTTCCCATTACAGTAGCAATAAACCTCTCTATTACTAGCCTTTCAAAACAGTACCTAATCCATGAGAAAACAGATAAGTTTCCTGCTTTTGCTCTGCCTTTTTTGGCCAAGCCATGTTAAAAAACAGTGCCAGAATAATTTAAGTACTATAAACAAGTGACAATGCAGTATGTTAAGGATAATTAGTTATTTAAAAAAAACAATGCAGTATGTTAAAGATAATTAGTTATTTAAAAAAAATATGTTTGCTGTCAATTGGATTGCAATAGTTTCACTGCCAGTTGGCATATTTTCTGGTTACCTAAATACAGAAGTCAGCTGGTTGACATGTTCTCCTCCTGACCTTGCTTGGCAGCCTTCTACCATGCATTGTAGAATGTCTGTAGATATTTTTTTAACTGTAAGAGAAAAATCACAAGATTCACACAGAGCTCTTCAACTGACCATCTGGAAAAAATCTTTTATGAAGACTACAGTTTTTTAAAGGAGGAAAAATGGCTTAATCTTACTTTGATGCAAGTAAAATGACTGCAAAAGCAGTTAGTAAGATTGTCTATAAAGAACAGAATGAATCACAGATTTATGCAAAAGTAGTCTTATTTCACCACTATTATCCTTTAAACACATAGATTATAAGTACAGTGCTCTCTTTACGTCAAAACAAAGAGACACAAATTCAATGGAAATAGAGATTTTATTTAAATTCAGGTTTTGTTTGTATTCTTTAAATCATTCCTATTTGAATTAAAGAAAAGCAATCTAGGCATTATACCCTGCATGAAGCTATACACTGATCTACTCCTCACTTTCAGTGGGAGGGTATTATTCTGAATTCCTCCTTTTTTCTGTAACACTATTTTCTTCTACTTAATTTACTCCAAAATATACTGCAGTTGCAAGATAATGCTCTTCCTTTATAAATTTGGAAATGGACTGCAATGACTCTTCTACCAGGACGTGGTGGAGTCCTGTCTAGGCAGGAAGTGAGCTGGTGGGTAGATATTCAGCTTATTCTATTCTGTAACAGACTGCAAAGTAGATACTTTCAGCTTTAGATAGATATGGCTATGATGGCAGAAGGGGGAAGAAAGGGTGTGTGCTAATTCAGCTAATCTCCTGAGCATATCTTGTCCTTGAAAATTCTACAAATCAGAACTAAAAATTACTTTAATACCTGGAATTCCCAGGAGAAGTCAGAAGTGAATCCCCACTTTGCCTAATGCTGCCACTGGCAGCAAGAAGTAGTATTGTGCATACATGTACCCATGCTAATTCATTGTACGAAGGTGCGGTGAACAGAGTAGTTCACTTTTTAAGAAGCTAAAAATAAAGAATAAAGAAGGCTCAAAGATGCCTTCAGAGAGCAATACACTACTTTTAATCCATTTATAATGCCTCTATGTGGAGAACATATGCTAGACTTGTTTGGTCTCAAAACTTTAGGTGGAAGAGAACTTCCATAGTTACCAAGTGTCGGAGAAATGAGGTGGGAAAGGTGAGGACGAAGGAAAAGCTCTTTGAATTCCTGACAAGGTTGATCTTTAGCTGATGAGTGTGGCATTTGAGTCCAAGAGAAGAATGACTCTACCTCCTGCAGACAGAAGCCCCAGACCACTCACTGAATAGACAAAGCTTCTCCAGTTCATCTGCCAAAGCATCTCTTTCACTTCATCTAAAAGCCATGTAAAAGCTAAGTATTTGGATGAAGGATGCTTGGTAGTGGATAACCTTACACACGTGCACTGTTGTGTTTAAAGCAAACAAGCAGCTCACCTTGTAGTTCATTAACCAATACCATGCATTTCAACACAGCTGGGAGGACCAAGTCGATGTCACATAATTCAGTGCTCTGAGTTCTCTGAAGTACTTCAAGAATGAAAGCAAGAACTGAGGCCAAGCGAGGAGGCGGAGCATTACCTTTGAACTGCAGGTAGTGTTCACTGGGAAAATACAGCAAACCAAAACACAGTCCATAATTTATTTTTCCATTCAATACAAGCATCATATACTTTAAAATAACACTGTGGTATTTCAGCAGGAGGGCTATTAAATAGATTTCTTTCTTTATCTTGGCTCAACTAATAGCTTCTATTTGTCTTAGTCTTAGAAATGACTGCCAATTTATCAGAGGACAGTGATGCCTTCTAACTCTTATATTGAGAGGGAAGTGAGAAATAGCAGCTATCATAGTTAAAAAGCCAAATGTGGCTGTAAAAGTTAAACTACAAAGGAATCTGAATAAAAAAACTGAATAAAAGGAGACCCTGAAAACATCCAAAATGCAACTTTTATTCAGTTAATTTATATAGCTTTATGTGCTTTTGTCAACTAAAATTCCAACTGCATTAACAGCTCTGCTGTTTTGTTGGGTTTTTTTTTTTTTTTTTTTTTTTTTTTTTAGATTTCAAGGAATATGCTGTTACTCTTTTTTTGTGAACATTATATTGTAATGGCACAGACAATCTCTGCTTTTGCTCTGTCAGAACTAACACAACCATCTCCACTATAAAATTTGTCACAAAGATAAAGGGTAACCTGTCATCTTGCAACAGGAACGTATTTTGACAACACATACATTTTGAGTGTTCCAGTTTTAACGTCTTGATTTGTTATTTTTCACAAAAAGATGCAAGAATCTAAATTGATTTGAAATTACAAGTGACTACTGAAATCTTTACTGAAAAACAAGAACTTCCAAATTTAAGCATTCAGGAGAGAAAAGCACAGGTAAAAAGAAGACAGTATTTATCCATCAGTTAACAAGAGAACACCCAGAACCTTCAAAATAACTTTTCAGATGTTTAAAATTAGCTACCCAATCAGTTAAAAATTACTATCTTTGTTCAGGTCCTAAAATAATGAAGCATGCTCACACAACTTTACACTTTCAAATGAAACCTGATTTTTAGAGTTCTGAATATTTGACTACATGGCTTTAGAGCACTAGCATAACACAACAAATAACAGTTGCAACACTTTCTTCCCATATTCTTCACATATTGCAGTCTTACTTACTTTAATATTAGCATCTCTGAAATCCTCTATTCCGTGAATTTACTATGACAACCTAGCACTTACTCCTTTTGGCTCTCTTCCACTAAAATGATTATCTGATCTGGATAATGCACCCTGATGATGTGGTTCAATTTCCCTGTGCAGCAACAAGAATTCACTAGCTTTCTAATGGCAAAGGACTATTGAACTCTGTACTCATTAATATAGAAACCTAGTGACTGCCTCCTGACCATCCAGCAAGTTGTAACTTGGTCACTGCTGTTAAGTTCTAAGATATTCTTCCCAGAGCACTAAAAAATATTTCATGTCTTACAAGTCACCAACTGCCGTTACACTTTCAGGACTTCCTTTCCATTATCAATCTTAAAATTCACATATGCATGGACACATTCACAAATAACTTTTAAGATGGCAAAGTTTGAGTATTCATAAGTTAAGAAATGACAGAACTAACACTGTGAAATCTTAATTCACTTACTTAATATGTGATAATACAGGCTTTATTTACAGGACTGCCTATCATACTTATCTGAATATAAGATCAACCCTGAATTTTGCTTGGTCAACAAGCACACACACTCTTTAATAAGTTAAAATACAATTACTTTGAAAATAAGTAATTGTCTTATATTTGAGTGGGTTTAACTCCACTCCTGATATGGACAGAAAGTCCAGATTGCTCCATATTCCAGGGTATATGAAACAAAGAGCTTCCGCTTGCCTTTATGAAGCCCTTTATATTTACAGCTGCTGTTGGTATGGGGTTGGTATGGTACAGCTGACAGCTTCAGCCTCCTGTGCCTCTACCTCTGCCTCTTCCCACATCTCAAATTTCCCTTGATAGCTGGCAGACCTCTGCATAGCCTGACACATACCAGAATCCACCACTGGGCCTCCCATGCCCAGGTGGCTGTGGCAAGTGTAAGCACTACAACCTGAGAGTGCAGCCTGAGATGCAAATATATGATGTCCTATGTTTGAGAGCATTTTTCCTAGAAAAATACTTGTGTTTCATTTGGCCACATGATTTTTCTTTTTCTTTTTTTTTTCTTTTACTGTCTAGGACCTCTGCACTCTGTTTACTTGGAAATTCCTCAGTTCTACTCTGAAGCTCCATATATGTTATTCTTCCTTGGCTCCCTGCTCAGAGAATTACAGGCTCTTTCTGCTACCCAACTAACAATTCCAGTATGCCTCCCCTAATCTTCCAACTCAAGTTATCCCTCAGGACTTGTTATCCCACTTTGGTGCTCAGAGCCCTCATCTATGCCTTGTCCTCTTAGTGCTTAGTTCAGGTTTTCACAATGCAAAAACCCATAATAAAAGAAATCAAAGAAAAACAAAGAGAAAAAGATTCCGGCTTCTGGTTCCAAGTCCTAGGCTCAGCCTGGCCTGTATCAGCCGTGGATGCGACTACTCTATGCAGGGATCCCAAAACTGGAAGCAGGAATATCAAGGAATTATATTGGTAAGTCATGGCAAATAACAGATGCTCACATATAAAGTTAGATTTTTAAGATGAGATATGGACAGTTGAAATGAACTTGATGAAATGTGCAAGACTCAGATTAACTCTGTATCAAATTTGAAGTGTCTGTTCTGAAGCATGGAGAAGCTATAATGATCAAAGCAAGTGTCCTGTGTGTGGGTGGATGAGATTTTTTTTTTTAATGGCCAAAATAGCACGCTTTTCATAAGCCTTAGAAAGGGTAAGAATATTTCTCTTAATTTTTTTTTCCACAAAAAAAAAAAACGTAAAAATCCCAGGTTGGTATTGAAAAATACAGGTTTGAAGAGCTGAAGTGTAACAAAGTTTTAAGGACTTCTATCAAGGTCTTATGATGGAAATACTTTTAATAATAGTTAGTACTACTAATAGTTAGTACTACTATCCTGTGATAAATATAAACTAAACTTAATAACACATAGCATATATGAATTTTCCATTACAGAATGCAAAGCAGAGCAGAACGAACAGTATTGCATTCATGGACAGAAATCAAAGTGAATCCACTTACCTGCAGGTAACAAACAGAACCCAAGCCTCCCTCCCTATTGCTCAAACCAGGAAAAAAAATCCTTATGGGTTTGTATTCACTACAGGATGAATATCACTTAACAGCCTTTATGCTAATACAGAAAGTGGAAACAGTGGGGAGTTGGAAAGTACACTCAATCCGGTTTCACGGATTTGGGCACCCAGGCACGTGAACAGGTATGTCAACATCCAGCTGTGCTGCGTGTGTGTGTGTGTGTGTGTCTCTACTTACAGAGCTTGACCTCTAGGGACTCCTAGACTCTTACTGGATATTTTATTCAAGTCAAACTGATGCTGAAAAGGGTTCAATATTCAACGAATAAACTTTGGTCTTTCTTGCTTTCTCCTTGCTCTTTAGCTTGCCAGCCCAAAAGCCACAGTTTTATTGGGCTTTGATTTGCTATTCTTCTGAGATGTTTTCTAGCTGTCAAATTCTGGATGCAGCATAAGAAAAACAGAACTACTTGCAGTTTTATCTTTTACCTGATTTAAAAAAATCTATTATAAGCAAATTAAATAAACAAATGTATTATTTTTATAAAGTAAATTGTTTTAAGAAAGATAGTCCTACAGATTTTCATTCATCTCCAGCTTACTTAGTAAAAAAAGAAAAATAAAATTCAAGTGAAATGAGAAAGATGTGCATTTAACTGATCAGTTTAAGCTGTGTTCTCTTTACTGTTGTCATGATATTTTTTGCTCTTAGACTGCACTCTGTCACATCCACTATTTTTAACTGCTATATCTTGAACCAAAGTAGACTGAGAGCTTGTCACAACACGGACTGTCTTTAATTGTACTTTTGTATAGCCAAGTTCAGACCCTGCTTGTTACTGAGAAGTAAACAACGACACTTCCTTTCTCATTAGCTATTTGTGAAATCTGAATAAATAATGCTTTTTCCTTCACTAGGCCTTACTTTATGACATGCAAAGTGGTCTTCCGTAGACGGAGCATCTGGGTGGCTGTAATGGAACTGCATAAGGCTAGTGCCATGGGATGCAGTCCAGCTGCTGGCATAGTTGGTGAAGAAGGGAGAAATCGTCCAAAATACTGTTGAATAATGCTCCCAAGTAGTTGATTCAGATAGGGCCCCTGAGTTTGTGACTGACAACATATAAACGACAAGCCCTGCAAAATAAAATTCAGAAAGAAAAATGGGATAAATCTTTAACAATACCAGGCTGCATACATTCTAAACTCTGCTATACTCTGTGTGTAAATTACTGCTGCATGATAAATAAGGATCAGTAATTTGCTGCAGCTATGGTGGTCTAAGGATAAAGACAAAGTCAGCGCAAGTCCTACAAAGGAGAGAAAATATCTTTTACTAGATAACTAATACACTTGGAAGATGAGCTCTGGGACACACAAGCTCCCCTTCAAACTGGAAATAAAACTACGACGTTTCAGGCCTAAGGAAGGGCTTCTGTGTCCAAAAGCTCTTTTTTTTTCCAGCTTTCATGTGGTCAAAGAGAGGATATTAGTCAATCAAGGAGGAGAGATAGAGCACCTCATCAGTTTGTAAAGCAACTTGTGGTATTTTTGTATGAATGGTATAGTAGAATAATGAGTGCTTAAAATAGTGGTCTGACAAGAAAAAAAACAACTTATAGCGTAAACAGGTTTTTATGAATTAAACACCAATTATAATAAATTTGGAGATTTTAAAAATCTCTTTAAAATAAAGTTTAAATTGGTGTGACTTATCCAACATAAGCTATATTGATGCCAAATAAAAATCTGTAATAAAAGTATAAAACTGTCCATGAAGAGTCGATCTAAACATTGTCCCATTTATACAACACATATATGTTATATCTGTGAAAAAAAGATGATTTCTCTTACTGATACAAGTCTCAGAGAGAGAGAGAGCTTTTTTTCCCTTCCTTCAATGACTGAAGGAAAGAAGAATGATTCACTAAAACCTGAAAAAAGCCTGGTTACCTCCTATCACAATGGTCACAGTAAGCAGTACAAATACAAGTCCCTTCAGAATTCAGTTTTCATAATAGTTTTACTCAGCAAGAATAATAAGGTAAAACAAGTGGACAAGCCTAGAGTTCATTAGAGAGGAACTTCACAAGTACTTCAAACTTCAGTTAGTATTGCAATCCATATGTTTGCCAGAGTCTAACTTTGGTAGAAAGAATTCCTGACGAAACACTGATGGTAAGGTAAGCTGAGGTCTCTTAATATATGAATGAATAGTTCAGGACTCTAAGGCATGAAACGTAGAAACAGCGAACTCAGGAAAGCTCTTGCTCTTCCAGAAGCTCCTTCCAGGGGCTCCTTCCCAGAAAGATTCTGTCTTTACTTGCCCATGTGAATGTGACAGAAGAATTCTTCCAGGAAAAAAGCAGGTTGAGGCCACAGCTAAGAATCTTTTTGGCATTTTCTTGAAATAGACAGTTCCCACTTTTGGTTCCATAGTAAACAAATATAGAAAAATGAGATTTAAGTAATAAAGTGCTGTAAGTAATAAAAATCCGCCTGAAGACCTCCTGTAGGAAGCCCTCCTGAACATCAACATCTTTGGTTAAGGTAGAAGTTCACATGCCTCTAGAGCTCCTTGGAAATTTTGTTAATTTCCAATGATAAAAGACAGAATTACTGAAACAAAACATAGGCTGTAATAAGCAATTCACGTCCTCTCAGCCATTTACTTACATAAGCAAAATTGCACTAAAAGGTAGTTGCTACTATATCACAATTCTTAAAAACACTGTATAGCAAATACAAGACTCTGAGAGACTGTTATAGATGACGTTATTTAGTTTGTAAGCTTCAGCACTTGGTGTTTCTAATGAGATGTTGCAGGAGGTATAAAGGAGCCACTTGAGCTTTCTGTAGTTCTTAAAAAAAAAGAGAAAATATTCCATAATTCTATAATCAAAGGTGGACCTCTCAAGTCTCTAGATTGTTTCAACAAAAGTAACAACTGTGAAAAAGTGTATTTATCTGATCCCAGGGACACAAAAAACACTGCAACCTTACAGAGGACACCTGCTCACAACATTCAGTTCACCTGAGAGGTAGGAACAGCATCAGACAAAGAATATATAAAGAATATAATGCCTGTGAAGAAGCAATGATGATAATTACTGAAATAAGATAACTTTTCAAATTGAGAAGTAGCAAATGCTATAGAATATACAAGAACAAAAGTAAGAAACCAGTTACTATGAAATACTTAAGAGTTACTTTTCTTAAGAAATGATCTTAAAGTTGGTAAGTGGAAGAAAAAGCACGGAATATTAAAATTTAGATCTGAAGGAATACTGCCTGATTTTTGCAACTCTTCCAATAGTTTCATTTGATAGATCAACAACTTAAGCACAATCTTTCATAGAAGCATTTTCATTTTTGAGTTTAAGTAAATTGATATTTTTGGGGTGTGGGATGGAGAGGAGGGCAAGTAATCTTAAAAAGAAGGAAAGGATTGAATTAAAAAACACCATCCTGAGAAGAATGTTACTGAAAAATACCTTGCTGATTAATGAAAAACAAGGTCTGAGGTTACTATTATTCTTTTTCTTTGATTATCTAATGAAGATATAGAATCCTCTGGAAATCCAGTACAGAAAATTGTTAACTATAGATGCATTTAGAAACACTGAAAAACCTTTTGTTCTGTAATCTTTTGTTCTTTAGAAAGGATTCTAGTTTCTTTTTTGATGGGTCAGGTTGAGATGCTGCCTCTTAAAAGAGGCACGATTTTTTAAAACCACATAGCAATATCAAAATCTCTCTTTAATATGAACCTGCTTCAGATTAGAAGTTACAGGTTTAGCACCAAAGGCTTCCAAGACACAAATCATCTTCTCTAACTGAAAGCAGAGGAAAAAAAATGACCTTCCACTTTGTAGGGAAAGAACCACCCACCAAAATAAAACACCTTCGCTTGTCTATAGTAGGATATCCACAGATCAGTGCTCATACATGTAGGGCATGTCTACAGCATCAAAGCTGTTCAGGGAAGAATTCATCAGACCTTTAGATCCTGATGTTTCTACTGCTCCCTAAACTTTCTAGAAATTAGATTTTTTTTTTTTTTTTTTTTTTTCCAAAACGAGAGCCCTCTGGCTTTAGCTTAATACTGGGCTCTTTATTTTTGAGTCCCTCCTGCAGAATCCTTTGTCAATCCAGTCTTCAAAAGCGCAAGGAAGAGGACCCAAGGAACTACAGGCCAGTCAGCCTCACCTCCATCCCTGGAAAGGTGATGGAGCACTTAGTGCTGGAGGCCATCTCAAAGCACATCAAGGACAAGAAGGTAATCAGGAATAGTCAGTATGGAATCACAAGGGGGAAATCCTGCTTAACCAACCTGATAGCCTTCTATGATGGAATGACTGGCTGAGTAGGTGAAAGGAGAGCAGCAGATACTGTCTTCCTTGACTTCAGCAAGGCTTTTGACACTGTCTCCCATAACATTCTCATAGGCAAGCTGATAAGTATGGGTTAGGTCAGCAGATGGTGAAGTGGACTGAAAGCTGGCTGAATGGCAGAGCTCAGAGGGTTGTGATTGGTGGCGCAAAGTCTAGTTGGAGGCCAGTGTCACCCGGGGTCAATACTAGGTCCATTCCTTTTCAGTTGATTCATCAATGACCTGGATTAAGGGACACAGTGAACCCTCAGGAAACTTGCTAAGGATACAAAATTCGTAAAAGTGGCTGATACATCTGAGGGCTGTGCTGCCATAAAGACACAGCTAGACAGGCTGCAGAGATGGCTGGAGAGAAATCTCATGAAGTTCAACACAAGCAAGTGCAGAGTCCAGCACCTAGGGAGGAATAACCCTAGGCACCAGGAAAGGTTGAGGGTTGACCTGTTGGAAAGTAGCTCTGCAAAGAAGGACCTGGGAGTGCTGGTAGATGACAAATTGACCATGAGCCAGCAATGTGCCCCTGTGGCCAAGAAGACCAATGGTATCCTGGGGTGCATTAGGAAGAGTGTCATCGGCAGGTCGAGGGAGCTGATCCTGCTGCCCTGCTAAGCCTTGGTGGGGCCACATTTGGAGTACTGTGTCCAGTTCTGAGCTCCTAAGTGTAAGAGAGATATGGAGCTACTAGAGTGAGTCAAGCAGAGGGCTACTAAGATGATTAAGGGCCTGAAGTATCTCTCATATGAGGAGGGGCTGAAAGAGCTGGGACTCTTCAGCCTGGAGAAGACAAGACTAAGAGGGAATCTTATCAATGTATGTAAGTATTTGAAAGGATGGAAAGAGTATGGGGCCAGGCTCTCCTCAGTGGTGCCCAGTGACAGGACAAGAGGCAACATATACAAACTGAAAAGCAGCCAGTTCTGTCTGAATACAAGGAAAAACTTCTTTACTGTCAGGGTGACTGATTCTGGAACAGGTTGCCCAGAGAGGTTGTGAACTCCTTGGAGATATTCAAAACCCACCTGGACATGATCCTGTGCAACATGCTTTAGGTGACCCTGCTTGAGCAAGGAGGCTGGACTAGATGATCTCCAGAGGTCCTTCTAACCTCAGCTGTTCTGTGATTTTGTGATTCTTTTTTCTTACGAAGTGTAGAGAGCAACAGACCTCCACAAGGTCTGACAATGCCATATGTCAAGTGGCAAAAAGGATAAGGTACCAGCATTACATGTAACTGTGAACTTCTGAGTAAAATGGAAAATATGCTAGGCAGTACTGACCAACAATGTGACAACAAGGAAGTCACATAGTACTTCTTTTAAATCCTATCAGTAATTAACAGAGATGAAGGAAGCTACTGTTCATGTGACAGAGGGAAAAAATAATGCATGATATTGGACTTCCGTTTTGGACCAGAGGTTTGCAGTCAATCATATAAGACCCCTAAGACAATCTCTATAGATGTAAAACAGATGGACATTAGAGAGTTGCTAGAGCAGTGCTCTTTTCTTTGGCGTGTTCTTTGGTCACCTTCTGAGGAAAAATAGGGAAGAAAAAGAAAAAGAAATTTTAAGAGGAGTAGAAGGGGCATGACAACATCTGGTCCTCATTTTAGCAGAAAGACAACTGATTCCTGTGTGTGTTCACTGCAGGAACCTTTTATGGCCAGAGCTGCCTCTTTCTTCTGATTTATTCATATATCAGTAAATCACCTCTGGAGAGTGAAGAACCGATTAGTATGGATTACTGGAACTATTCACTGCAGAAATGCCAAGCTACCTAATGATGACTTATAACATCAGTCCTGCTGTTGGAATAAATCTGCTGTTCACCAATTAATGTTGTACAATTCTTATTAAACACATACTGTAATTCACAAAATGTATTAATAAGCTTGCTCAAATATCGGACCACAGATGTGACTCACAAGAGGGCTTTTAAGGTCTGATCTCTGACAAATGCTGAGCCTGCACAACCCCATTAAAGTCACTGGAAAATGTATGTGCCAAGCACTGCTTAGAATCAAGTTCTTTCAGTGCTGTCCTGTATTTAGACAGATATCAGTCATCTTCTGTTTTTGGACAGGTCTAACACTCATAAATCAAGCAGGGTATCTTATCTTTTCCACCATTATGCACATTATGCTTATTCCATGCACCTACCCTGTATTCTGCAAGACATATTTAAACTACATATTCTCTGAAATCAGTTCTGTACAATGCCTCAGTTCTTTCCCACATACACTAGGATTCCTCCAAATCATTCTCTAAGAAATCCATCAAAGAGTAACCTAAATTGTTCTGAAAATCCCTGTAGTAGGTTTAAATAATCTACTAATACAAAAATCATTTCAATTTTTCACAACAGCAGAACACCTAATATCAGATTTTACATGCCTTTATCTCAAAATTAAAAACAGTTGTATAAAACTTTAAAATGACTTCATTCACATTCTTTATGCTTTACCTTCTAATGTCTCAACAACTCAAACAACTCTGAAGTCAATTATGATATTACATCCAAACAAAATCTTTCCTGGGTAATCAACTATTATCAAAACAGATGGTGCACTGTAAAAGGAATAACATCTATATAGCAACCTCTAGACAAGAAAAAAATAACAATTTAAATGTTATAAAGCAATGCTAGAGCTAAGCTAGACAATGCTAGAAACAATCTTGTCAAGGCTGCATCAATGAGTGAATTTGAAGGGAACTTCTAGACAAGTTCAAAGGAGACAGATCAGTTACCCCAAAAATATCAAAAGGCATAAGCCTATAGCTCCCATTTATGTATACAATCAATGCAGATAAAACAAAATACAGCCAGTCTAAACTGAAAAGAAAGAAATGCAATGTCTAGCCTTAAACAGTTCTTAAACAGTGAATTCAGTTATTATTTTTGCCTGTGTAAAATTATCTAATGCTTGTGAATGTCACCTATTAAAAATAAACCTATAGGTTTTGGACGGGGTAGGGGGCTGGGTGGATGTGGGAGGAATACAGTCATCAATTCTGATGAATTATGAAGATGATAATAAACCAATCATAGCTATGCTACAAGGAGAGAAGAAGGAGCTTCATAGGTTGTCCAAAAAGGATAACAAATTGGCCTCTGCCTTTACAGGGTGAAGAAAAAAGGCAACGCTCTCTCTGCTCGCTTTGATTTTAAGCAAGTTGGTTGGCCAATTGCATTACCATTACATAAGAATGTGCCAGTTTGGGGAATCTTTTTCTACACAATTTAGTAATTTTGTAGGACTTTATGAAATTGTTGCATCAATGAATGTGTATAAGTAATTACTTGCTATTAAGACTGGTTTCAAATCCTTCTCAAATTAGAAGCAATAGAGGAAAAACTCACGAAAAAGGCTCAAAGAAGCCACATTGACTGTTGAAAACTTAGGAAAGTGGGAAATTTTGTGCATGTGCAAACTACTATGTTTTCTGAGATCTGTGGAGTATCTTTGGAGAAAGGAGCCCATGTTGAAGGAGCTGAAGAGGGACAACCAGGACAAGAAAGAGAATAATGAGATGGAGGCTGGGACTTTTCAGAAGATTGAATACCCCACAGCTCGGTTTCCAAATTGCTGTTTTGTATTTTCATGTAATCTCCAAAGCATTAAGTTGTAAATTAGAGTATTAACAAGGACAGATATATGGGCCAATGCTTGTTTGACACTAGGGTAAAGTAGAGATCCGGCACTAAAACACTGCTGTTCCACCTTGATGAACGGGCACCAAAGAGCCACCTGCCTAGGACAGAGTCTGACCATGTAGTTCACCAGCAGCTTAAATTAATCAAGGCAAGATTATTCCTAGAAGACTCAGTTTATCCATCTTCCCCACCATGGCTACATCCTTTTCCTCTCACATTCACTGTTATATTCCTTTTCTGATCTGTCTGATTGTTGTTGTTAGGGTTAGTTTGCAGTTGAATCAGCCCACAGATTTGAGTCATCCCATGTTCACAAAATCATTAAATCACTAAACCACACATAAGGGTGAACGGGAGGGAATTTAGTGCCCTTTCACTGGCAGCTGACAAATCCACTGGCTTAAGCTAACTGTGAAATAACCTGAGAAGTCAAAGATAATGTCGAGAACCCATTCAATCTCAAATGAGTTCAGAAGCAAGAACTATCCCACAAGAATATATATATATTTTTTTAACTCTCTCTGTCTTTAAGAGATACATGGAGCTACTGGAGAGAGTCCAGTGCAGGGCTACAAAGATGATCAGAGGGCTGGAGCACCTACCCTATGTGGAACGGCTGCGAGAGCTGGGCCTCTTCAGCCTGGGGAAGAGAAGACTGAGGGGGGATCTGATCAATGTGTACAAGTACCTGAAGGGAGGGTGTCAAGGGGACGGGGACAAACTCTTTTCAGTTGTCCCATGTGACAGGACAAGAGGCAATGGGCAGAAATTGAAGCACAGGAAGTTCGGCCTGACCGTGAGGGGGAATTTCTTCCCTGTGAGAGTGACGGAGCCCTGGCACAGGTTGCCCAGAGAGGTTGTGGAGTCTCCTTCTCTGGAGATCTTCAAGGCCCGCCTGGATGCAGCCCTGTCTGACATGCTCTAGGTGACCCTGCTGAGCGAGGAGGTTGGACTAGATGATCTCCAGAGGTCCCTTCCAACCTTACTGATTCTATGATTCTATAACTAAATATTTTCACTTTTGAGTTGAGGGAAGGGAATTCTGAATGAATGAAGCCATGTGAGCCCTTTAAAAATTCTAGAATTTTCTAGAATAAAAATCAGTTAAAGTGTAAAAGTTCTATACTGAAATATTAAAAAATCTTCTGCTTTTTCTCCTCTCTCCCCAAACTATTTCCCTCCAAAACTGTCTGTCAAATTAAAGAATACCTTGGATTTTCTGGAAGCAGCATTTTTTCTAAACTAAACTATTTCCTTAATAAAATCACATAGTTCAGCTTGAAAGCACATGGATTAAATAGCAGATTCCTGAAGGGTCCCACAGTGGGATCAAAAAGTCAAAGGCAGACAAAGAAAACAGGTAGCAAGGGTCCACAACACTTGGATTTCAAAACTAACTTGAGTGCCTTCATCTTAAAACTACACCCAGATGTGTAGACAACAGAGAAACAACATAATATGCTCTCTGGCTAAAATACTAAATTAGCAAACAGACAATCACACTCTGTGGTAATATCAGTGTCCAGATGGTCTTAGATGTAGATAGCTTTTGAAAATACCTACAGATCAACAAAGAAGCAAGTCATATTCTGCACATCATTATATAACCATACTCATTTCCATATCACATGCCATCAGTCATAATGCAACTTTTGAAAGAAGGAATAAATCCAAGAGATGTTTACAGTGTCACTATTTCCCTGCTTCACAACTGATACTTTTAAGGATTGTATTAAGATTGCAATCAAAATGAAGGCTACAAGGGAAGGGAAAAAGGCAAACACAAGAGACCTAAGGATTTACAAGGAATAATATGGAATAATATGTCATTTTATTTATTTTAAAAATATATCCTTTTCTCCTATTCACCATATGATTTCACCCCTTCTACATCATCATCAAAGCCTTGCAGAGTTTCAAGAGTAATATATAAGCTGAAGGAAGAACAGGAGGAATAATGGACAAGACGGCTTTAGTCATGTAAGCATAAACAGCAGGAAAAAAAATTGATTCAGCAAAACATATCCTCAAACTATTAAGATAGAACAGTGTCATGATATGCAGAGAGTTGTTTTTGTTACTAAGAGCAACAAAAACTACAGAAAATAGCGCATCTTTAATTATCCAGTGTTAGGAAAGCCAAGGATGATATCAAACATATCCGTTTGCTCTGTCTTCTCAGCAAGTGTCTTCCTATCAGTTCTGATTATTTGATCCACTATTTCAGAAATCTCTCACATCAGAGACCAGCGTAAGCAGCCAGTTAGCTAAAAGCTTCTCTAGGAACAGTGATCAGACCAGCAACTCTAGAGTATATCACAGTATAGCAGCACAGAGTGAGAAGGAAGCCAGTGAGACGGCATTTTTCCTTCCACTTCCACTTCTCTTGCTGCTTCTGTAAATTCTGTCAAGGCATATTTTGAACAGGAGGAAAAAATTGTCTGCTATATGAATGCTTTCCTGAAGTTAAATTTTCTGCTGATAATACAATTCAGCTATTTACCTGCAGATAAAGAGGGAGGCTTTCTTCAATGGCAGACAGCAAAGCCACAGGCAGCTCTTTGTCTTGTTGGAGTACAGAGTGTGGCAGCAGCAAGCAGTCTATGATGCGGAAGAGGAGCTGCTGTGCTTTGGAAGTAGCCAGTAGTGGTGCCCAGAACTTTACAAGACATCCTGTTGGAAAAGAATCAAGAAATCCCAAAGTAATTTACAGTTTGAGAAAAAAACAAAACAACCCCTCCCTCACTAAACAGGCAATTTGTTAGTTAGATAAGCCAAGAGTAACAATAGCAACTAGAATGCTCATTCCCATCTACTCTTTCCGTGATACTTGCCTAGAAAAAGCTCAGTGAAGAAGATTTAAAGTCCATTTACAGTTCAGCAAAATGAGAGCCCCAAATTGTTTTAACATATTAAAAGTTTTTATGCAAGTGAAGTTGCTTTAGGAAAAGTACAGTAAAGCCATTAAGAAAGAATGGTTTCTCACATCTTTGCAGGAAAATTAAGTAGCAGTGGAACATAAAACTATTGCATACAGCACATGTGCACTTAAAAACATTTACCTTTCTGTGTGCATTAATCATATTTTACAGAAAGACATTGCCTTTGCCTTCCATTCACATTTGTCTAACAATTCTGTAGCAACATCAGCAACTACTGACACAGAGATTCAATATTAGAAAAATCTTAAGTTTCTTTTAAACTCTATTTAAATGTTTTAATTTAGCAAAATAAAAAGAATGAGGCGTAGCCAACCCCATAGAAATAGCATCCTCTCTCCAGATCTTTGCGGGCTCTCAGTCCACAAACTGCAAGTCTTAGAGAACATCTTACTTTTTTTCAGCACATTAATGTATTGCTTACACAACTTCAGCCAGTTTTAAAATCTTATTTTTGAGTTTCCAAAAACTGTAAAAATGAGTTCATGTGTAAATACCCTGACTTACAGAAACCTCCTTAGTACATGTAAGATGCACCTTTTCTTGAGAAAGTAACTGCATACTCAGGAGTTTTAACACTCAAAACACAGATGAAATAATATAAGGTGTCTAATTAAATAGATTCCTATGTAGTAATTTTCACAAACATGCTTGAGTTCATTAGAAGCAAAAAAAAGTTTGCTGGGTGGAAAATACAGGAATATCTCAAGAAAATATGTTTAAGACTTAGTAAATAATGAAAGAGCAAAAATAGCCTGTTACTAGATATTATTGAAAGTCATCCCATCTCTAAAAACAATGAAAACTAACAATCTTGTGGAGTGAAAGAAAACACAATGATCAATCATACAGAAAGAGAATGAACACTTAACAATATTTTTATTAATGTTGTCCAAGCACCTTGTTTTGAAAGAAACATGCTTATTTGGACTGAAAGTAGTCTATGTGACATATGAGCCAGCAGAAGACACAATCTGGTATGTACAGTGTCTGCAGATGGGAAGTTTTTGTATTTGTTAAGTATCTTACTTTGCCCCCATCATTTTACAATATCATAGAATGTTGAAAAGTGATTGAAATATCCTCAATTATCTTCTTGTAAAGCTTTTTTTCCCCCCTTAACTAAAAAGAAAGGACAATTTCTTGTACATAATAGGAGGACTGAAGATTAATCATTTCCTACTGCAAAGGACAGAAAGGAAGGCTCCAACATGCGGATATGTGAAACCATTTCCGTTGACATTTATCTTGTATAGCAAAACATACAGATCTTGCAATAGAAAAGTAAAGCATTTTACAAAATTCAAATTCCAGTACACTTAATGCACCTTATGTGTTGTGGTCACACTGCTCACTGAACTCCTCACAGTCCTGTTGCACACCGTGTTTACATGCAAACCATTAGCTCTGTCTTAAAGATACATAAGGTTTTACCTATTATTTAAAGATAGGTGGGTCAGATTCGTTCCTAAAAAACACGATGATTATTTTTGCATCCTATTACTGGTTCTACACTGTAATGAAAGGATACTAGAATTGGAGCTTTAATAAAGCACAGAGGGCATGTAAGAGGAGTGCATATTACATTTCTAATTTGCATTTGTCCACTATCACAACTCCAGTAAACATAATGTTAGCACGTCATAATACTGCTTCATGGAGCTGTCATTGTTTTTGTTTTTTTTACATAACTGTTTTCAGCCATGAAAGACACAAAAGCCTCGTACTTTTGAATAAAAGCAAAATTTTGCTGGGGTCATTTCAAAAACCACAAAGAGGTTTTATAGCATCTGTATAAATGCAGTGGAATAAAATTAAGTATGTAACTATAATGTCTTAGTGACTACACTTTTTAAAATCATTTAAATGGACAACATATAAAACAAAAGAACAAAAAAAATCACATGCATTTCTAAAAGAAAAGAGGTTGTGAAGTAATTACCTATGATCCAGTAAGTAAGCTGCAGACCTTCTGGAGGTCCTTTAACCTTCAGATAAGGTTTCACATACTTTAATACATCACCTAAATATTCTAGAGTCTTTGCTACCATGGCAGATTTTTCAGGAAGTGTTTGAAGGCTACTGTAAGTTCTACCAACAGCCTGAGAAAACAAAGACATTGAAATAAATATTGGATTAAACTTATTAACTCTCATGAGACTTAGGCAAGTAATTTCTTCTTGAACACAAAACCAAAATATTATATGTAATTCTTTCTCTTAAATTATCCTATGAACTAACACAAAGACACAGTACCTTAATAAACTGGACAAGGGCATTTTTAGGGTCTTGCTTAAAAACTGACTCCTCCACATGAGCCTTTGAGAGAATGTTTTCTACTTCTTTGAGTTTAAAAACCAGTCTTGTCATTTCAATCAGCTGCTCCATATAGACTTTCCCTGATTGTTATAAGAAAACACAATAGTAAATGCAGTATACAGGTATGTTTGTCTATTGCATTTCTATTTACCCCTTTTTTCCCACAAAATTATAAAGCAAAATATTATTTTAAAATAATATCCAAAACAGAAGTATTCAGCAACTGACAGCATCTTTCTAGAAAAAGAATAGGTGAATCTAATACAGACTTAAAAGAACCAAGAATATTAGGGATGGATAACCAAGTCTTTCATTTTACTGATGGTTTTCTTAGAAATCTACAAAATATGCATGAAAAATAGTTGCCAGAAGATGTGTTCTGCAGATAATTAGAACTGTAGTGTTTTGCAGAAAGAAGTGAAGAAGTATTGCTCACTGAATAATGAAAAAGAAGCTAAGGAAAGCAAAATATCCAATATAAAATAGGAAAGAATTGTTTACAATTGGATTTTTTTTTTTTTTTTTTTTTCCTTTTAGGGCATTCACAGCATGATTTCTGACTATTTACTTCAGATTTTCACTTTTTTTCAGAGCAGTTTCTCCACAGGGGAAAAATAGCTTGTCTCCTTGGGAGCAAGTTTTTGTTCTTTGCTTCCAAGGAAACAAGCTCTTTTATCTTTGTTTGTGATAAATTTGTCATATGCAGAACAGGCAAACCATCAATAAATAGCACAAGCAGCGTAAAGAAACACATTTTGTAATTCGGTAAAAGTAAAGGAATACAAACAAAAATACATTTTGTAATTAGCTGAAAATGTTTGCCAGTTTTGCAATATAGAATTGTTACTGCAAACATTAGGGAAATGTGAACACTTACCAACTGTTCGCTCAGCATCTGTCTTGGCCAGCGTACCAGTCGGTTGATCTATGAACATTTGCAAAATGCATCGAAACCAAGAACGAACTGTCAAAGCTTCATAGGATGTATAGCCCATACTAGAAAAAGCTTCATACACTGCACTGCATAGGTAGAAGGGGAATAAAGTGTAAAGTTATCTAATATAAATATGTGATAAGGTGGCAAAAGGTCTCATTTGGGTCTAGACATACAAACACTACATATAAACAACTGGAAATAAAACAACAGAGAAGGTAAATTGCCACACTTTTTGTAATCTCTACAGATTCTGCTCACAGTATACCAATGCCCAAACACAGAGAACATGATGAATTCTGTAATGATGCCCACTGTAATTTAAAACATATTTACAAATATGTGCATATGTTCTCTCTAGGTAAAACAGAGAGGAAAGTGTTTACACAATGAGGAATTTCTTATTCTAACAAAAGATAATCTGATAGTATTATCTAAACTGCTGATATACAACATTGAGAACATTTTATCGGAATCAACCTGGAACTTGATATTGAAACTACTTAAACTACCCCAGCCTTTCATTTAGAGGTAGCTCAGCTATCCCTATACTACTCCAAAGTATACTTAGTCCTAACCCTGCATAAAAAATGGAGAAGAGAAGGTCTGCTTCAATAAAGATGTGTTTGATCAGAAAAGAGTCATATTAGAAACAGATCAAAAAACAAAACATAAAAAGGCAACTTGCAAAAGCAACCTGGAAAGGCCATAGAAGACAGTTATACTTGCTATATACTTACAAATGTATACATGTTTACACGTGTATATGTATGTGTGTATGTATACACACGTACCAGGATACACGCACACACACAGGGCACACTTGCTGTGTATACTTTCAAACACTGCTACTGTTCAACCAGCCAGGTGTCAGGCTGGAATCGATGGCGCCATCAACACTCACTGCACAATCATTCTTCTCTGCTGTTTAATATTCCCAAAGTTTTATTTGCCTTATCACTGTGACTACCTACTGCAGTCACTTTTTCCCAAGCACATCAGCCTTGTCTCATTAACTCTGCAGAAACTCCTGGCTAATAGACAACAGGTCTGTTTTGCACTGTCTTTGCAATTCCTATCGGATGAACGCTATATGTGCTTCAGGTCAGTGAAATTTCTTGAAAATAGTTATACTGTTTTATTTGAGAGATTTCTTCCCTGGTCAGTCCTAGGTGCTTTGACTTTATTGAAAAATGCTTGTGCTCTTTTCTTGATATATGTACATACAAATCTACTTATTTCCTACCGAATTTTTACTCATGCTTGCAAGAGAGAGTCAACATGGGTCCAGATGACTAAACTGGATTCTATTTCTCAGTGAACAACATTCATAAAGGTTTTTCTTTAAATTTCATTTTCAGTTAGTTAAAACAAATGACATTTGTACATTTTGTCTGAACATCCATGCTGAAGTGCTACTGACAAAATAAATAAGGAGACAAAATGCAGCTAAACAAAGCATAAAAATGAAAATTAAATTCCAGTACCAAACACAAAAAATGGGATGTCTGTGGATTTAACACTCTTTGCAGTAATGCATAAACAACAACAAAATCCAACCCTTACCTAAGCTTGATGTGTGCAGCTAGTCTACTTGGTCCCATAAGCTTACAAGAACACTTTCTGCTGTAGTCTCATTCCTGTTTCTCTTGCTTGCTGGTAGGTAGACCACTTAGGTATTGCCCTAGAGCTGGATAGGAATATGTTCCCAACTCTTCAGAAAAGAATGAACATTAACTACTTGCTATAAGCATGGCGAGTGGTGCATCTAAATCAGTGAGCTTACACACATGCTAAAAGTTAGGCTGAACAGGCTATAATAATATCATGCACTACACCACACTGATCTGGAGAGGAACTTTCAGGCAGTATCGCAGCAGAAATGCCTAAGCTTGTGCATATGTTCCCAAGGGCACAGCTTGTCCTTCAGAACCTTTATTATTGATATTAAAGTAGCTGATATGCAGAACACAGCTTCAATCTTAAAGAGACCAGGCTGAGCTTGCAGGGTGTATAACAGCATCAGCTACAAAATAATCTTTTTACTTTTTAACTGAGAGTGTTTGATGTGAAAATTATCACAGCATAGTAACCATGAAGTCTTAAGATCCCAGCACTTAGATGCTTTGATAACTTTTACTCTACAACTGCCTAAGGTAAATAAGTACATGAATAGTATTACCAAAAAAAATGTCATCTATCTGGTATACAATGAAATGACAATGCTTAGAATATAATAATCTGTATGATTCTAACAAAGTCTTATCTTACTAATTGTATTAATTGTCCTTTTACAAGGGAATCTGAGCACCTTACCACTCTCTTGATGAGGAAGGGAAGTACCTCTGCCTAGGCTCAAATGCAGACATTTTTACCTTGATGGGGACTAACGGGGGAAATGTTGCAGGCAATGACAATCCCAGTATGTTAGGAGCAAAAATACCTGCCTCAATCTGAGTGCTTTATGTCCCATAAGCACTACATCCACCAAGGAGAGATTCATCCAAGAAGAGAGGGAGAGAAAGGAGAAGGAGAGAACATGCACACACCTATCACCAAAAGACAAATATTCATCATCACTGAACTACAGAGTCATGCTTTCTCCAGATAGTTTTCTCAATATGGACCCATGAACCTGGCATTTTCAGTCACTCTGTGGCACAGCCTATAAGAGGTGGGCAAGATCCCCTCATTCCTCTTTAAAGTGATATTTTGAAATGAAGTTTTGAACTCCCACAGACTGCAAACCAACTTAACTTGGGATCTTCCAATTCTTGCATGAGTGCTCTAATCACTTGACTAATACACCCAAGGTGCTACTCTCAGTGCTAACTGCATTTTTAAATAGAACTATGGAAGAAGGCTTCATGGGGAACTCAGTACAAGCCACGTGGGCTTGCTCTGCGCTTGCAAATTCAATCAGGCTCCCAAACACTTGAGAAGAGGAATCCTTAGGCTGTGGTTTCAAATACAGTAAATGTATTTTTGCCCCAGCCAGGATGGCAATGCATCTGCAGATACATATATAACAATATGTTAGGCACTTAATTAAAGTTACTAGTGAAAACTTAAGTAACTACTTTCAATCACTTCAGTACTTATCAGGGGAATTGGTCTTAAGCACATAAACTACACCAAAATTTCAGTTTAGGCATCAAAGTATTTTTTTCATCTTACTTGAAGAGCAAAACCTTCAAATCACAAATGGTTATTTATATACTTAGCTTCTATTTCATTCAGCATGAGCTGGGTATCTAAAACTCTGTATGAATTTAACCTATCATATAAGGGGATTGAATGCTCATCTCCAGAATTCCAAACAGCCACCCTAACAATTAAATTCAACCTCTTTTAGCATCTCCCTGCAAGAAGGACATAGACTCATCTTTTTGCTAGTCATACTGATAGTCTTTACCATAGCCTGATTTACAGCTATCTTACTTAGTACAATATGTACCCTCAAAAATGTGCAATATTTTTCACTTTCAAATACAGTCCAAAATATAAACAAAATATAAACACCTCCTCTGCCTTCAAAGCCTCATTCAATAATAAAAAAAAGCCCATCTTAACTAAATAAAGCCTACTTAAGGCAATAAAATTTCTTTATTTAAAAATAAACATTGGTATGTAAAAACATAGGCCTGTGATATATGCTGTAATCCTAGTATTTAATTTAAAGCATCCATTTAGTAGGTATCAGAAACTTGAGCTACATGAACATCAGGAACATCAACATGCATTCAAAAATTGGTCTAAGATTGCCAACAATAAAGTTTCAATACATTCATTTCCTTATGATCATTTCCTTTTAAGTTTTTGGATACTACCCAACATAACCTCCTGCAACTGTTCTTTGCTTTAAATAAGTCAAGGTATTTAAATATTAACTATTTATCACATATTATCTCCAGATTTCTATAACAACATTTATCTTGACTTTTATATAAAGATTTAAGTTTTGAATCTCTTAAGCGTAAAATGCGTGAGAGGAATAAAACCAGTATGTTTAACTACAAATTTTAGATTTTACCAAGTTACATTATTAAACTCATTTTTAAAGTGCAGCTAGGCTAAAAGCTTATTGCTTTGTCAAACTAACAACGTTGCCAAAGTGTATCAGTAATAGAAGGGGACAGATGGACACAACTAGGCAAATTAAAAATAGGCTATGAGTCCAGGCATTTCACTTTGGTGTAACACTGGTCTTCAGAAGAGCACTGCTCTGGAGACATTGTTCAGGTTCCTAGTTTTCAAAATTTATTAACACCACCACTGTTTCCATTTGGAAAAAATAAGTGGTTTGCTATACAAAAGACACAACTTTTGCAAAAAACTTAGCTATCTTCTTGACAAATTTTGATTAGATTAAACTATTTATATGTAACAAAGAAACACACACAGAGACCAACCAACACAAACAACACTGACTACCCTTGTGAAATGCATAGAGGACACAATTTCAAAAACTCTAGAACTTTCACAGATGAAAAGAACCTGAACCACTTTAGTGAAACATTACTGTTTGAAGCAATCCCTTTTGTAAGTTTGACAAAGAAATGAGAGGGTACTGGAAGAACTTGAAAGAAAAGGAGGGGCAATTTTTCACCTGTTTTGTATTAGGTGACTTAGATATCTTGACACCAGCTGAGGCCACACCATGTCATCCCATCCAAACAACTGCATCATTGATAGAACAGGCTGTGGCTGGAGATCTGACAGAGCTTTGCTGGGCATGTCCAAAGCTAAGAGAGTAAAACCTGTTTTTAAACAGAGAAAAATAGGGCACAGTGTTAATGGTTTTTCACTATATTCCTGTTCCACTAGAAAGCATTGAAACATCTTGATTATGATGAATAAGGTACTGTTCTGGAAGTACCAGAAATCTCAGAGAAAGATGGACAACTCTTTTAAAGGATACTGTTTGCACGCATAGCAAGAGGTAGTCTCTGTCCCAGGGAGTTTGTAAGCCAAGGTAATGCACTAAATGCAAAGTATGAGAGACCAATTCAAACACACGATTTTAAATATATTCAAGAACTACAGATCATAAATGCTGATGACACAGCTTCACCAGTGATGTAATAAAGAACACATCATAATTTTTTTTGTTTATTTAGGCTCTCTTTCTTGACTATATTCACAATTTCTTCTCTTATATGCATACCTGTGCTTTTACAAGTTTTATTTATCTACTCAGTTATTTTTACACAATTCACTCAGTGAAGAACTGTATTTGGAAACGTATGGAGACACTAAAAGTTGGTAACATTCTAGTTTTAGGGAAAAAAACTTATATATTAGAAGTTATTCTCTAAACATAGCACTAAGGACAAAGTTACTCTTAAAAAAATATTCATACAACATCTAGCTACTGGGACAGTTTTGGCACAGATTTTTTTTTTTTTTTTTTTTTTTTTTTAATGATACATAATCTTTTGCTGTCCTATTAGGTTTATTGTGGAATCTACATCCAACAACAATAGCATAAAAATATAACTTATTCTTTATGTTGCAAATAAAATGCATTTAAACTCAGGAAGAAAATGTAATCTGAAATGCTGAGAGTTATTAGGCTATAGGAAACGAGTGGCATCAAACGAGTCAAGGAAACAGACTTTGAAAGGAAGTGAAGGGACTTACTAACTCCCACTTTTCCAGATGAAGTTACATATAATAATATTAAGATAGTAATTTATAAAACTGTCTGTATTGAGAGGCTGATTTTGAATTAGCCAAAACAAGCTAGTGTTCAGAGACAATAACAATGAAGGTATTTTAATTAATGTTGTAAGGACAGACTACTTTAAATCCTGAAGGAGTTAACATTTCCTTGTGTGCCTCCGAATTAAAAGGAGGTCATACAGAGTCCCCAGTCTGCCTTAGGTAAGGAAGCAATTTGTGCCAGCCTTCTTCCAGAATATCACATTGTTTCTGCAGCATCACCCATAGCACAGGTCAAGGAGAAAAGGGAACCAGAAACAATAATTTGAGTCCCAGTCTCTTCACCTGGCAGGGGGAGCAGCAGAGCTGTAACAGCTGCTCTCTGGTAGGGGCTGCAACTTTTAAGGCAAGAAGTTCACACGCGTGAGAAAGGTTTCTCTTCCTCTGTAGTACTGCCTACCACATCCCTAAAGTGCAGGTCACAACCGCACTCCGCTAGTCCTAAACAGAGTCCGAAATAGATTGGTTTTCTTGTTTTGCCGTGTTAATACGAAATAAATAGGAAAAGACACAGCACCGCAGGAAATGAATGATAGCTGTAATGTTAACAACCTCTTCCTTTTGATTTGTATTACTGTTTTGCATAAATGCTCCCGCACTACCTTTGCATACTGCCTCCTCAGTTAATGTTACCTACCAACTACTGCAGGCCTACTTCAACTGAATAGTCTTTTAGCATTTCTATTACTATCTCAGTATTTCTGAGCATACATCTTTATTTAATTCAAATTACGATGGGAAAAAAAGTACTACTTTATATTTCACTTCTCTAAATTTTAGGTAAGTAATACAAGACTTTATTGCAACTACAGATTAGTCTGGTCAAACTAAAATACGTAGTAGTATAATAAGATTTCAGCAAAAAATAATACCGAGAAGACTACAATACTAACTACTGACGTTAAAGATCTGACTTGATTTTCATTCTGTTCACTGACATGCAGACTCTCTTGCTGGAGATGGAGTAGTATTCTTTGCAACACATACATATGCAATATTGTATTTCAAGATTAAGACCCTTCAGTGCAAAGCAAAATGACAAATTAAAATGAATTTTGGAATAGTTTTATGAGCATGAGTACAGAGGTTCAGCAAATTCCAACAGTCATAAAATCAGCTTCTTAAAAACTATCTTCAGATAAAAATATTTTACAAAAATAAAAAATTCCACTGAATAATGAAAAAATGGGTCTACACAAAATTATAGCAAACGGTTACAAAAAGATACAAATTCTAGTATCTAGTATATTTTACTATAGTAAAATAAGTTATTTTCATTTATTTCAGATTACATTTGCATTGTGACTAATCTGTGAATAGGAAAGAAAAAAAATTAGATGTGCATCTTATCAAAATATTTAGCAGAGATCTAACTTTTGCATTTATATACGTTTAAGTTACTATGTAAGTAGAAATATACCAAACTATAAAATCCTTGAAATATTGTGGCCCAGAAAACGTCGAAAAATCCAGCAGTTGCATGGAGGGTCAATGCTAACCTGCAGCTGTGTCAGCAAGCTGTGGGGAAGGCAGCATCTGTGCCATTCTCTGACTCTTCAAATAGGGAAAGAAATTTCTCCAGAGAGCACTGGCGACAGCAAGGTGGTGCTCTTTAGCCACTAATGGAAGCTGTGCATTTGCGCCTGCATTCCCTAGCTGAAGCCCCTGGCTTACACGTTTGTGCACACTCCTAGGGAGAAACAACAAAAAAATGTTTACATTCAATAAATGAAAAACTCAGATCTTTTACAAATGCATTTACAACGACTTTAAACTGTAGAGTCGGAGAACTGAAGGATCATTTTGCGTAATTAAAACCTTTATGCAAAGACATTATGCATACTAGTTATTTGATGGATGAATGATGGCATATTAAGCACCATAAAGTTAATGTTAATTACTAATGTCAACCATTAATTATATGCTTTTTAATATGTCAGATCAAAATGAGAAATAGGCAGTTTAAAATGAACACTTGCCTTTTGCAACTGCCAGCATGACAAGCAGGTTTGCGTACAATCCAAACCCAGATGCTTTTTCAAATTTTTGTCAATAAGGCTTTCAGGATAGGGTTGTGTACAGTAAATAATGGCAAATAATTTTGCTCAATTTTATGCCTTCCTTTTAAAACCTATTTCTAATTTGTAAAATCTCACTTGATACAAGTTTTGATAAGAGAAAAGATTCATGCTACCCTGATGTGCTGCAGGCTATTAGGTTTGACAGCAATGCCCATAGCTTTGTTAGTACAGTAAGGACAAAAGTTACCACTACACATAACTCCCATCTCTTCCTGAGACAATGTGGCATGAATTCAATAACGCACTCAATTTTCTTTGATTCTCCTACTACCATTCCTGTTACTTAATCTAATTTGGAAGTTGTGACTTTCTAGAGGTTTAATAGAGATATGTCTGCAGGGAATCAATGTTCTCAGAGAAATGGGGTCTTGGGGGGGAGCATTAATAAATTTGTCTGGTAGAGCAGCATAGGAGGCATTACTGCAATGGACTGATCAACTAAATAACATGCTTATTAAAAACAATCTGTAGGAACGCACTATCATTCCTGTTCCTATTTATCTTTTGGTCAACTCAATTGAGATTGTGCATTAAAGCACAGGCAGCATTATTACATTTGCTTTATTAAATTCTATAAACAGCACTGTAAAGTCAGAGACGAGATACTTATAAGATAATGGCAAACAGCGAAGGCATCCAGACTTGCCTCAACACTAACATTTGTAGACTATAACATTTTTTTTAAATTGCCATTGTCACAATAGTAAGCATTTCACAAAACTGTCTTTTCTCCTAGATATTTATTCTGTGCTCATCCTAATTTGAAATAAAACAAAACAAAAACAGAAAAAAACCTCCACCTCCCTTCTGGGAATGTGGGAGAATTAAAAAGAATTATAAAACTCACAGCACTCATTAGGACATCTGAAATGGAATAATTTTAAATAAAGAGTAGGCTGGCTGCAAGGCCTTCACTTACTAGGGTTGATATTAGAAGCGCATCTCATTATATCAGATTAGTATCCAAAAATTCTGCCTAACACATAATTTAAAACATAAAACATACTGGCTGTCAAAGGTAACGATACCTTATGCCTGCCTGCAGGCATCCATTAGTTTCAATAGGACAGACACAGAGAATTGAGTATCAGCTACTTTTTGAATGGCTATATTTAAGAGACATAGAAGAGTATGTAGTATTAGGAGGAATCAAATATTTCTTTGAGAGACAGCTCTAGTCCAAACATAGCAACAAAAGCTAGGAATTCTTAACCCATCCCCTAACCCAACATTTATTCCCTCTGTGGCTTCACATAAAACCTACAGCCTTTGTTAGCCTCAGTTTCCCAGCCATGACATTTGGATAGTAAGACAGCTTACCCTGTAAGGATGCTGATAAAAGTATCAGCGCTTAGAAACTGAGGATTATATTCAGGATGTCAGTTGGTATTCCCATTTACAAGGCATGTTTTCCAAGTCAACATGAATTGAAAAAACAAGTAACATTAGCAGAAGAAGTCAAGTAGTATTTCTCTGGGAATTTCTCTTATTAAAAAAAAAAAAAAAAAAACAAACAAAAAAAAAAAAAAAAAAAAAAACAAAAGGGTGAAGAAAAAACAAGGTCAAGAGAGCCAACAATGAAAAGGTAAAAGAAGGGCTAAAGCAGCAAGATAAAAACATATTTTTGCCCACTACAAAACAAAGTTTAACCATAAAAATATAGAGCTTTTCTGTTTTATTTTGTTAAAGAGAAGCATATAATATAATATACTATCTCATATCATGTATCAATACCTGCAGAGAATAAAACTCTGCAGTTTTAGGACCAAATTCTGCCCTATTTACATCCAGACTAAACTGTAAAACTGCACAAAGACCTTTTTCTCTCCTCTAAATTGCCTCTCCCAAAGAAGGATGGCTTGCATCTCCTTTAGCCATCTATGCAAAGTAGAAAGGTGTACAGACTACCAAAGTAAAGTAATATATCTCTGTGTCAGTGGAAGGGCAACATGTACAAATCAGTATTTATGTTTATTCATAGTAACCTACACAAATGCTTGCAATGAGGTAAATGCTTAGAATCAATGGGGCATCAATATTTTCTGCAGTTTATGTGCTAGCCACTTCCACCAATAAGTACATTTGTTTAATTCCATAAATGTGTTGATAAACACAAGTATTTTTATTCAGGCTTCTATATTTTTCTAATATTAGACAAACATATCTTGTCCATTTCTGAAACTACATATACCTCATTTTCCATTGTCTTAAAACTTATGGAACCACCAGTTGCCTCATTACAATGGTAATAACTTGGTGGGTTTTTACGTGTTTTAAATCCTGGATTTTCTATTTCTGTAAAAACAGGTGTTTTTCATTTTGCTATCAGATCAGATAAACCCTGGGTTTATAAAAGATAAGAATGTTTGTGCACCCTGAATGAGGATTTTGCTGGATGTACAAATATAGCAGTAGGATGCAGGATTATTTTCCACGTCCTACACCTGGTAAGGAACCGAAACCATTTCTTTGGATGCAGGTATTGTAATCATAAACCATGCCTTTGCTACCTCAAGTCTGGATTACCAAAACAGAGTGAAACTTTAGGTCAAACCAGAAAGTAAAACACACATAAAACGCGGAAGTCTGCCTATGCAATAGAAACTGAAATCACTACTAGTTCATAATCCATGCTGGGCTGCTCCTAGAAATACAGTGTCTTTTAATTTGATCTCCAAGGACTTAGCACACTGCAATGGGATAGGATGCCTATCTCCTCTTCCTACCAATGCCACAGGGGGAACTCGCAGAGACACAGGCCACCATCCACAGTGGCTGGCAGACCATAAGTATAGACACTGCTCTCTTCACAGGTAGTGCTCCCAGCACCTGTGCTCCCAGTGCAGACCAGGTGGTACCTGCAGAACCCGAATACACAGAACAGCCAAGATTAAACTCAGGGAAGTCTTTTTAAAAACGCTAAATGACCTTCTGATGTTGAAACAAACAGATGAGAAAAACAATCAACAAAACCAATACCCTTGGTAAAACTAAGGGGATTGGGTAGAGACATGTGAGTTATTTCTAAAATGATAAATGGCTTTGATGCTTAGAATTTTAAGTTATAACATCAGTTCTTTCAAGAAAGAGTCAGAAGTAAATAAAACAAAGCATCATTACACTAGGATTCAAAGATGGATAATAATAGGAGTTTTGTGCCCTCTGCACATCAATGCACCTGAATAACACAGCTCTGACACTTCCCTTCCAAACCTACTCCTTCTTGCTGCCTCACCATAAGACTTTAAATGCAGTTTTTTTGCTTTGATATTTTGGCAGCAAATGCATTTTGTCTTGGTCCTATTTTAAGGTTGCCAAAGTGGCATCAGAGGCAACAGAAGTGGCCAGGGTAGGCTAAGGCTTTATCAGCTTTGTGATAATTATGAAGCTTTCAGCACAAAGGATTGAAAAGATATGGAAGTGATTTCAGCGAAAAAGAAATAAATTTTACATTCCTTTGGCAAAGCCCAGACACTAAGGTGATGTCAACAACTGGGAAACACGGGCAGCAATAAGAAGTTATCAATCTAATGTCTCCCGAAAATCAAAAATCATTAACACAATGAAAAGCATATTTGTTTCTGCTGAAGAGACTAGCAACAAGATATACAATAAAGATAGCATGAAAATAAAATCAAAATAAAACACCAATGATAGCAGTACTCCATTCCCTAAGGAAAGGTATTTTTGCTTCCCTTTCCTTCACATATGCCAATATAAACAGATTATATAGCACTATTATGCAGCAAAATATTGGTCTTTCCTGTAGAAATCCATGCAGCCACACTTTCTGTGTTTGTATAAATCATACTATAGTGATACACTCAAAATCTGTGCTATTACTACAGGAACAAAGCTCTGAGGTCTCTGCTAGAAAAAGACAGAGCAGTTCATTCAGCTTCAATGACCAAACAGAATTTTTAAGATGAATTTTAAAATTATTCACTCAGTTTTACTTTCTTCAAAAGTCATAAAACAACATTCTTTAATACCTCTACTCATTTCTTCATTTCCCCTCAATTGTTGCTTTTTACAACAACTAGATTTGTAAGCAAGCTTTCCAAAAAGCCATAAAAGTTCCCAGTAATAAGTTCTACCCAGAATGAATTTGGAAGAGATGATCTCCATATGCCTTTGAAAATAATTCAGTATAGGCATTCATCTCATTGACTATTATGTCATTTAGTTACATGATAGTCACAGAAAACGCCAACTATAACATTTATTTCATTGATCCATACGGATACTAATTCCTATATTAACAAATTCACTATTCAACTTCGACTTCGTAATTTTTTTTATAAGCATTTATTATGCCCAAAGCTGGACGCTGAACAGCTAAGGTCTGCGGAAACAGCAGCGTCCCTGGGCACACCCATTGCTAGTACCATGGGAACTTAGTGCACCTGCAAGCTGTCAACACTTAAAGATCTAGACAGCGTTTCTGTGAAACACGCATGAAGACAGCTGACTAAATTCTGCCTAACTGATCAAATATCTAAGTTCTCTTTCAATCTGGCCTTGAGCTCTGCGGGGCATAGATTCTTTTTTATATGCCTTTAAATAGCACCCAATATACTGAGACTAGTGTGACTGCAGTAGCAACCCAGTGGAAGAAATAATTCCACATCAAATCAGAATCTCTCAATTTAAGTTGTTTCTGTATCCACAACATATATACAAAGTGTCTGTGAAGTTTCTTAATATTTGAGCAACAGCCTTTCATTCTCTGATAACTCAAAAACAAAGAGTACAGAATTTTAACGCATCCTCTGGGGAAATAAAAAATAGATTTCAGAGGAATAAGCAACATGAGGAACTTCAGGTCAAAAACAAATTTCTCCATCCTTTAACAGAAACATTTGAAAAACGTGGGTTTATAATGAAAGTGCCAGTGTTGTCTGAGCCATAATGATAGCATCATCATCACAGTGCTACACTGCAGACTGTACAAACAGAACTGAAAAAATAATGATAAAATATTATCAAGCATTAATACGCCTCCATCAGCCCAGTATTTATTACAGCATGTTTCAGTGTTCTTCCTTCAGTTTAATCTGCTTCAATAATCCAAAATAAACTGCATGTTTAGCTGTTTACTGCAAAAAGATGTCTGAATAGTATGTCTGGTTATGTATGTGCATACGTAACTGCTTGGTGTAATGAAGTACAGTAGGAAGGTGAGGGAAGAAAGATGCTGTTCAGAACCGTAACATTCAGGACAATTTTTATTAAATGCTTCTTTAATTCATCCATTTGTGCTGTAGTTTTTTATAGCTCAGATTATATAGCACATAATCACACATGCCACAATGTTACAACATGTCTTCAGCAGGCACAACAATGTGAAACATAGGCAGTGACATGTCTCGAATGTTGGGTGAGATCTAAAGAGAGGAAAGGAAGAAAAAAAGGATGTAGTGGTTAAAAAAAACAGGGCACAAACAGATCTCGTATTCCCAAATCAGAATTCCCAAACTGCTCTCCTTGCGGTCATATCATCCTGTTTTGACCAGGATGTTCCTTAGGTGCCTGCAATTCATCTGCATGTCCACAAATGCCTTGAGCTAACTATTTCTATCTACTGGGGCCCAGAAATCTCGTCATTACTAACCCACACCAACAAAAGCAAGCTGCACCGAGTGCAGCAATAGTTACTGTCATTTTAGAACTTGAATAATAACATCAGTTACTCAAAGATGCAGGGCACAGGGCATGTGGGTCCAGTTTTGGCAGTCTGGTTTGGGGATCAGACTCTGCTCCTTGGATTGTGAGTTCTACGTTAAATAAGTCACTAGGGATAAAAACCCCCAAATCCTAGAACAAGGACTGGAAACCATGATACTCTCCCCTCTTAATATTATGTCAAGACTCTCCAGTGGTTTCAAGCAGACAGAACTGTGCTCTTCATAACACAGATTCAGACACCTCAGGTCCTACCAGAAACAGATCAGATTCATTCCTGCATTTTGCCTTTTCTTTAGACTAGAAGCAGACAAATTCCCACTCAGTGTGCAAGATTTCTGGTGGGTCTCTCTTCTGAAATACCTGCTTCTCTTCATATGCTCAAAGGGAGTAAAATTGCTTTACTCTAGGTTTTGACTTCCACTCTGTAGGCCATATACCTAAAATGTAGGCATTGAAGCAACTAACTGTAGGCACCTAATTTCTTTATTAGAGCTATATTTTGTCTTCTGAAGGGAAGCTATCAAAATATGCAAATTGATTTGATTTAAAAGACAGGCATGCTGTACATGTCGAATGGTTGCTGCTCAGCTGGATCTATGCAATCAGACTACAGCAACTTTGAAGACTCCTATGCTACTTGAGAGTAGGAGTCTTCGAAGTTCTAATATCCTACCAGATCATCTGCATGGAGCTGGCAGGCAGGCAGATAGCATAGCACTTGCGAGTTAAAAAAAAAGTAAAAAAAAAAAAAAAGTTAAAAAAAACCCACTGTGATTGACACCCTTCACACCCAACTTAAAGGATTTAAATAAATAAATATATTTTAAAAGGAGAGCATCTAACATAGGCTATAAGAGATGCATACAGACATTAGGGGAGTATTCAATTAGGACAGCTTCTCTGCAAAGCCTTAGCTAATCATTGCTAAATGATATTGCCCCCACAAAACCCTAATCAAATTGTTCTCTGTTTTTTCATGTGCGTATCAGGAAACCAATGCCCTTAAGCATCCTAAAATATATTTTGCATTATGATCGCTTCATTAAAAAATGCCAATTAACAAAATAAAAAAGGCTACAGATTCTTTCAATTTACCACACATCAGTTGCTACCTGAGTAGAAGCAACTACACTGTTACTAAACATACAGTAGGTTTAAATGGAACCATTTCAGTTCTTTCTTTGATGGCATAAATCTTCAAATCTCAGTGGAAGAGCCTAGTATATTCCTATTGTTAGTGGATCATTGACAGAACAGACCCAAGAGTTAAGAAGCTTCTAATGTAACGATTTATATAAGAATAGTAATTAAAGATATTAAAAATCCAGATAATCTCCCCCAATCAAACCAATGAAGGGTAGCCCATGGGTATTCAAATCGCACATTTCAATTTAGCTCAGGGTCACCTTTCCAAGTTAAATAATACCAACAGAAAATACCTTACACTAAATGGCCTGCTCAGTTACTAAACATATTCAGCAAACTATACAAACTTCTTTTAAGATGCAAATATTTTAAAAGGAGTTACCCACTGTAAATAACTACTGTTTTCCTTGAATTGATTTCAAGACTGAAGACAAGTTTTCTCAGATACTATTTGCGTGTATGCGTACGTATGGGGGGGGGGGGAAGAGAATCTTTACTAAAACATACAAAAGAGTCAAGAAAACAGGACAGGTCTTTCTAAATGTTATAACACAAGTACATCAGCAGCAATATTTTCTCACTTGCCTGAACTGGGCACCTATAAATACAAAGACAATAGTCGGTAATTAAAGATACATTTAATAACTATACTATCTACAGCTAAAGCTCTTATGACTTCTTAATAATCTTTATTATACTTTGTGATTATTTCTGAGTTTTTTGTTTCTTCTATACGGCCTCTAAAAGTCAGTCAAACAGTTGCACAAATAAAAGCATCTGATTATGACTTTGACATAAAATAAGAAGCAGATCAATCTAAAGCACCACTCTACAAAGCTTCCCAAATTCAATGTTATTAAAAAAAAAAAGGGAAAAAAAATCCACCAAACATTGCTGCTGGCCCAGTAATAAGCAAAAATGGGAAACATCCTCTATTCAAATTACAAGTCAATGCTCGTAACAAATTATTTTTGACAACAGATGCCATAACACATCATTTGGCATCTACTTCATTAGAGAAGTGACTCAAGAAATTTGGCTCTTCTTTGCCTCAAAGTAATAAAGAGGAATCTGGCAGAGCTCTGTTCTTTGCTAAACTCTTTAGATCTGATTGTAACACTTCAAAAAGCCTGTAGCATAAAGAAAGATGAAGTAAAAGTCTCAGGTTTTAAAATGAGTTTCTTTTATATGGCAGAATGGAAACAATAAGTTATGATATGTGGAGTTAATTAATTATATTATTGAACTATTATTTCATGAGAGATATCCATAGAAACGAAAGAACGTAATCAAATCTTATAAATATAAAATCTCAGTAAGCTTGCTTCCTGGTTGCTACAAATGTCTTAATTGAAATAACAATAATTCAGTATTATTCTTAAATAATTCTTGGCCAGCTATCTAGTGACTTTCAGGATTCAAGATGATTCATAGATTCATAGAATGGTAAGGATGGAAGGGACCTCCGGAGATCATCTAGTCCAACCCTCAGCATAGTGCGTACAGGGATTGAACTTGCGACCTTGGCATTAGCAGCACCATGCTCTAACCAACTGAGCATGATGACCTATGCATCCACAAAAGCTCAGACTATAGAATAGCAAGCCTATCTCTCATTGCTTGATCTACTCCTGATCAGGGATTCACAGAATTTGTAAAGGCAACCATGACCTAATTCATTTCAAAGTTTTTGAATCAAGCATGCAAAAGAAGAGGTGTCAGTTTGTAAAGCTGTTGTATTTCTGGACGTAGCAAAGGCTAGAAAAGAGTGAGAAAGTGCATTTTGAGCATTCTGGATGCAAAAGGCTGAGCAAAATGATCCTTCTTAGCAGTTCTCATCAGCAGGAGGACATAGTCCCAAATCATACATATTCTGACTCTTGTACAAGTATTATGATGCTGTATCACTTGAAATGAAATATTTTCATTCTTTAGGAGTTATCTTTCTATAATTTTATAAGAAGGTAGTACACAGGGGATACAAAGGTGACTCAATATCTGTGATGCAATTCACATAGTTTCCTTTATTATTTTTTCCTACTGGAAGTCAGAAGCCATGCCAGAGCAGCGTAAGCCTGAGCATTCCTGTCCTTTACTGGGGAGCAGCAAAAGTTCCCAGGATACCACTAACAAACTTGGCAGAGACAAGAGGCTATAAAAGCCTATTTTAAAATTTGTGGAGCTGCAGAAAAAAGAAAAAAAAAAAAAAAAAAAAACACATGGAAATCTTTCAGATAGGAAAGTGGGCACACAGAAAATGCTGCAAGGTTAACTTAGAAAGACAAAACCATGAAACAGAGTGACCTCCAAACACAATCCACTCTCCTACTTCTATTACACTACTTTTTTCATCAGTCTTCCTTCACTGACCTTTCCCCGATGCACTGTATGGGGCAAGAGAAACCTGAAAGGTGACATGAACAACCTGTCCTGTCCTTGTGACTCTTCCAGATGGCTGTGCTTGCAGTGAGACTTGCAATGATCAAGACAAAATAGATGCCATAATCATGCAAGTGAAAGCTGTCACACGAACACTTGCAGAAGTCTTCTATCTGTTGTTTGATGCAAGTCGTTAACAAATGTATTAAGAAACGGGCCAGCAGTCTACCTGAAACTCCTCTCATTAAATTACAAGAGACAGCAAGAAACTGATAGTGATACAGAATAAAACAAAATAATCTAGCACAGAACAAAATTATGGAAAAAAGGAAAAGAAATCAACCTTGAAAATTTTGTCCACTGACTGGACTCCTCTTGCTTTAAAGAGAGGCAAAGTAAATGTCTCCAAAGATGTGATTTTATAATGTGCAAAACTGGAGCTACATTAAAAAGTTCTAATTGTTTCCTAGGTATTTAAATTCAGACTTCACAGGAAAGCTGTTCATTAATGGGTCTGTATTCATCACAGATACAAAATCTCAATACTTCTTGTATTGCTCCTTCAATCTACCAGTACACAGGTAATATGCTTCTTCATTTTTTGATGCAGAATACTAGGAATTTTTTTTCTTAATTATTTATTTGAAAGTTCTTTTAAAAAAGAAATTCACTTACAGTTTTCCTAAAATAGTGACTATTTTGTTAGGAATCAGACAGCATAATGGTCCCATTGTTATTCATTAATTCATTTTAGGACATCATAAATGATTTGTTTTACTGATTTTTTTGAACGGCTATGGCTTGCTGAGCCTTCTGTATGTCCAGCTGAAATAGCGTCAAGGCAGCATCTGCAGGACCACAGCAAGTTATTCATCTGCACATTAAAGAGCTTATCTGCTGATACGCAAGATTTCCATCTTCACTGGAATGGAAAGCGTTAATTCTGTGAATAAAACGTTTTCAAATGCAGATGAATCATGTGAAGATTATCAATATGGCAGCAATGTACAAAGGGGCTTCAGCAAGGTTACTGAGTTTAATATAATCCTCTCCATAGCTAAGCACAGTAATAGAGAACCCTGCGTTAACCGTGACAGCACGTTGTGTGTGCTCAGTAATACTTTGAAAACATACAGGGAGAATAAGAAATCCCCAATGTCTTTATTACGTTCAGACAAAGTAAAGATACTAACAAGAACAGATATACAACCCTAAAATGTAACAGAAAAGCCAAACAACCAGAGCTGCAGAATATTAGTTAGCACTTTCTCCTTAGCTGTTCTCAAAGGGTGTAACTATTATCACAGAAAAGACAGGTTGTTATGACCATAATTTAAATAAGCAGCAACAAAGCTCTAGACTGTTTTGCTGAGGTCCCCTGAGAGGGAATACTACATCCTCTTCAGCCATGCTAGCAAATTTGTCCCAGACAACTCTCATTTTTCCTAACCACATTTAACTAAGATTAGATTGAAAAAGTAGTGAAAACTACACAACCTGTATGTGAATTCAGTGTAACCAGTTCACATTTCAGCCTGTGGAACAGTCCTGGGAAAATCAGGTAGCTAATTTGAGCTCAATGCAATTTTTCCTTCAGTGCCTTCACTGGTATTCAGCCTCGTTAACCTCTCCCCTGTACTACAATCACAGCTATCCTGTTACCTTTAATGTACTGTAATTATAAACTGAACATACAGACACAAAGTTGCTCCCTACTTCCCCAAAATATCTCACAGTTCCCAGGAGAGCTAAAATTATGTAATATTGTGATGGCAAATGTCATATGATCGACACTTCCTGTCACATCACGAACAGCTCTGCTGGGCCTCCTTCGAGTTCTGTGGTCAACCCTGAGCCTGAAAGGTTCCTTCCTTCCTTCCTCTTCCTTCCTTCCTCTCTCTCTCTATGTGTGTGAGAGAGATTTTAATTTTTTTTTTTAATAAAACAAGGGCCAGCTTTTATTTAAAAGATTTGCTAGAAAACTAAAGAGAATTTGTAATAGCATTTCTGTTAAGTTGAAATTATAAGGATACAATTTCAATTATTTTTTTTTTTTTTTTTTTTTTTTTAAGTATGAGGTTAAATTTGGTTTCTAAAGTATCTTATGTTTGAAAGAACCGGAAGCCTAAATCACTTTAAATGATCTTTTTTTTCAAGTTTATAGCCTACAAGGAATATAAGGACTAATATCTGTCACATAGGAAACAGATAGTATTAGTTGTTACATTTTTTTAGCTGAGAACAGCAACTATTACCTGCACTCAAGACTGTTTTTAACAGCCTTCCATGATAGCTCTTCCTTCTTACCATGAGAACAGGATGTAAATTCAACTGAAGATTCAAGGGTCAAAGAAAGCGACGGTGAGAAAATGGTCCTAAGCAAGGCTAAATACCACTTTTCTTCAAAATATTCAAAAGAAAGATTCATTCAATGCAGCTGAGGCCTTTTCAGTGAGACTTGTTTTCAAAATTCTTCAAAAAAATGCTGCATATTAAAAAAACAACAAAAAATCACAGTATCGTGTTCAATACTGTTGAACACAAAAACTATGTTCTTTCATACTCAGAAACCCTTGATGAAAGTATATGGACATCTTTCATGTCACTATAAAATGAATCAGATTTAACATAAATTATAGTCACATCAGTATCAAAATGCCTGTATACTTGGCAAACTAAAAAAGAAAAAAAAAAAGCAGAAACATTGAAACATTGAAGTGGAAAAAAAGAGCGCTTCTGATTTCCGTCAGGTTACTATTACAGAGATTAACTGTACACTTCAAATTTATACTTTTCTTCATGTTCTAGAAATCATCTCTTCTGTTAAATACTGTTCTTTTTTATGAAGAGCCAGAATCATAGAGTAATTTAAGCTGGAAGGGACCTCTGGAGGTCACCCGGTCCAATTCCTGTTCAAAGCAGAGCCCATAAGATCAGAGCGCTCAGGGATTTGCCCAGTCAAGCTCTGAATATCTCCAAGGAGGGAAATTTTACAACCTCATTAAGAAACTTGTTCCAATGTTTGACTCCCCTCACTGTGAAAAATCTTAACTAATTAGAATTTTCTTCATCACAATTTCACTCCACTGCCTCTCATCTTACCACCGTAAACCTCTAAGAAGAGTCTGGCTTCATCTGATCTACAACCTCCATTTAGGCAGCTGTAGATAACAAATAAATGTCTCTTCCCCAACCCAAACCATCTTTCCTTAGGGCGAAAGAAACTCATTTTTCTCAGCCTCTCCTCACAAGGCACATGCTCCAGCTCCCCATCTTGGTGATCCTCTGCTAGACTTAATCCAGTACGTCAATATTTTTCTTGCACTGGGAACCCAAAATGCCCCAAATTTATTCGAAATGCATTTCTCTGGATCACTAGGAGGGCAACAAAGTGCAGCAATCTGTAGCTATCCAATGGACCAGAGTCCGATATAGAAACATCCTGAATTTAAAAAAAAATTCTCTTCTTATTTTCTTATTCTTTATTGTTTTCTGTTCAGGAAAAAAGAAAAAATAATTTATGCAAAATGGCAACTATACAGTGTTATTAGAATGCCAGTCAACTGGCCCTGACAGGCCAGTTGTAAAATCAATTTTTTTAAGTGCAATCATTTTTCAACAAGCACTCTGCCACCTTCAGCTCCTTCCTGGGACTCTGGGATCAAGATAACCTCAGCTGACATAGAATTGTAATGATGGGACAAGTTCATATCTTTTGTTGGATACTGTTAACACCTAAAAAGTAATTTTTCTACACATTAGAAATACCTAAAAAACTCAAAGTTAACAGGTTGATCTTAAACAGACCTCTGTTTAGAATTCAGAGCCCAGCAGTTTGAGGGACTCCCTGTTACAGACACTGGGAATTAGACAGTCACTTTCTGGTATACTTTTATGAACTGTACTAAAAGAGATCGCTTTATAATTTCATGGTGTTTCATTCAAATACTTCAAAAATATACAGAATATTTTGGAAAAACTTACAATTTGAAAAATGTGATCGTAAATTTCTGGCCCTGTAAAGACTGTTAAAACTGTTTTTAGCCAAGCTATGAATATCAAAAGCTTGGCAAATTGCTTGGAACAAATTCACACAGGTCAATTCTGCCATCTCTTTCAAGTGTTTTCCTCTATCTGCCACAGCTTTAGACATCCAGTTTCTCTCATTATGTTCTGATCCAGAGTTAAGTACTAAGAAGACAGAGAAATTTCTCAAACACCAGTCCTGGCTGAAGAAATTCAAATGTTGATTAGTGTTATCGTAGTTTAAATTTTCTGATCTGATCAGGAGCTGCAAAATGGACTGTAAGGATAACTATATGAAGTCTTGAGATAAAGGAACAGTATCAAAACAAAAACCCCCAAAACCGAAAATCAGAAAGAAAAAAACCCTTCCTACTACCCAAAATTACCTTTCAGGCACTCTGAATATAATTTCCAGCAACCTCCCTTCTTCTTATTATGTATGTGTAGCACTTCATTATTATAATGACTTTTTTTAAAGGCAGTAGGCCTTAGAAAATACTTTTTGTGCATTTTATTATTTCGCTTAATTTAAAACAAGAGTGTGACATACAGAACTGCAGTTCAAATGTGAAGTTTTTAAAAGGCTGTTTCAAATGAAACTCTTTTGCTCCTCTCTAGTTGTCTATGCAAAAAACCCAATGCTATATGCATATGTATGCTCTCTAGCAACTTGCTGGGAGTCAAATACTGTAAGTAGAGAGCAGAAGATTTTCTTATACCAAGAGATAAAATAAATTTTGGAAGGCAGGCAGCCTGTAGTCAAGATAATGAAGTAACTTGTTTCCAAATTCTCTAACAAAATATCACACTTCTTTCCTGAAAATCAATTTTCTTCTTTACGGAATATCTGTTATTTTAAAGGATGCTGTTCATGTAATGCATCTTTCTAGTGAAGGAGATTACTTTGGGAACAAAACATCCCTACTAACATTGTTCCCAACATCTGGTAATAAATACAGTAGAGCTAATTTTCTGTCATTCAGGAAGAACTGTAGGCTTGCTAAACTTTTATCATCATCCCCTCAGAAACACAGTAAAAAAATCACTGTTAGAACTGATAGTTTATTAGATCAAAGCTACCATCAACAATGTCAATTCTGCCTGGCTGCGTTAACAGGAAAATGTTTTACAAGTTCTACCACTGGGCACTCATTTAACTTCCAGAACCAGCTATTCTATAAAACCGTGAACATAATTTATTTGGTGACCTGCGTGTGTGGGAAGCATTATCGAGGCGAAACTTCTCACAGTCTGACAAAATGCTTTGATTTACACTGTTCAGATGATTGAACAAAGAGAGTTTAAGCAATCACCAACAATAGCTTTTATCTCCAGATGTACTAAAAATGTAATACTACACGAGAACAACCAATTGCTTTAAGACCAGATTTGATAAAATAGGAATGATTGGATAAATATTACATTTTCAACTTGTACACATCTTGTCCATTAGGTTTAAATATTGTGTAAAGTTCATGTTTATCTTAAACATCATTTTTAGTGATTTCACCATACAATAGTCAATGCCTCCATTGTATCCATAGCAACCTCTTTTAGCTTAAAATACACATTCATTCCAATTAAGTGAAGGAAACGGGAAAAAAACATTTATATTTCCTCAAACTATTGCCATCTTTTCTTTTAGTTAGTATTCAACACTCTCTCTGAACCAGCTCCCAGTTCAGGTGTGCCACATGGCAAGTATAGATATGTTACTAGATTCAGCTCCCTGTGTCATGGCAGAACCGATTTAATTATTCCTAAAGCATATACAATCTACAAATACAGGCATCTAATCAATTCGCACACATCTACAGTGATGCAGATTCAGTAACTTCCTTTTTTTTTTTTTTTTTTTTTTTTTTTTTTTTTCTCTTCCCTGCAAAGGTATTGTTATTACTCTGCAGGTTTTCCTACTGTTTAGTCTATTCCTTCTCTATATGAGAAAACCATCTCGTTTGATAATAAACTGAAACACTGCAATGTCTTCTGAAAGAGAGACTCACTTCAGATAGGAAACATTCAGTAAAATACTATTATATCCAATATTCAATTTTATTCTGTATGAAAACAATATATATATATATAAATTTTTTTTTTTTTTTTTTTTTTTTTTTTTTTTTTTTTTTAGGAATAAGAACTTGCAGCAGAACTTGCTCAGTTCTTATTTCTTTTAGGAGAAAGCAACTGATCAAGAAATTTTCTGACTTCTCTTCTTTTTTTAAACACAAAAACTCTACAGTGAACAGGATGATCCTTAGGACACCTACAAGCTCCCAGTACTCTCTACCTATAGTCTGCATATCATGGTCTTATGGCATGGCATTATGCACCCCAGCTAAACGACACTCTGTGGTTCCTATTCAAAAATAACTGTTTCAAGTTTGCTATGCCGCTGCTAAAAGATTTCAGAGATCTTGCAAGGCACTCAGAGTTAAACGTTTTAGCTGTCTTTCCTGTCTTGCTCTTCCGAAACCTGAAACTATAAAACCCCTTGAGTGAAAAGTCAGAGAAAGGCTGCCATCCCTGCTAGGGTTAAAAGATGCTTTTGTAAGATTTTAGGTCAGATTAACCTTTTGCTCACAATAGGGCTGGTTACTGGTTTTATTTTTTACTGTCTTTAACACAGGTAAAAAATCAATATGAAGCGAGACAAAGGGCTCTGGAGGCCCTGGCTACACCAGCTTTTGGTTTGGCTCATGCACAATCCTACAACATGCTGAGGCTGGGAAGGATTAGCCTGCTTGTGTTGAGTAAACCGATGATACTCAATAAACAGTTTCTGTTGTAAACCCCTTAGGACGTGCAAAGCCACACTAGTTGGCATTAGACCAGATAAGCTGCCGAACCAGCTGTAATCTCATTTAGACCTGAGCTGATCCTCCTGTCCTTTCATTCCACAGGATCAAAGCAAACCACTGAGGAGGCAGCTGTATTATAGCAGCAGTTCTTGCTGGATGCGGCAAACATTTCATAAATTCCTCTCCTTGAAGCAAGTCTGCACATAATCTACCCAGAGCCAGTACAATCAATGGATTTCTGAATTCATTAGTCTTATTATTACAGGATAACCGTTTTCTCCTCATAGTGGGGTAGTTGTTGCAAGTCAACTTTGCAAAACAGCTCTTACTGCTGACCATTTCTTTCTGGTAATGTGCTTTTGCATTTTTGCTGTGCCACATGAAAATGACTTAAATCACTTCTACATAGTATTTCTTTTTAAAGACTAGGGAAAACTAACTCAAATATATTCAGATAGAAAGCTCTGAAATATACTAAATTCTTCCAAGTATAATTACTGTCTACCTGCTCACGTGCTTTCATTTAATGACCAATAATAATGACCAATGTTTCCTGACCTCAATGATAGTAAATGACAACAGTGAAAGCAAAGATATTACCATACTAGCATAGTATATATGTACAGTATAGTACAGTAATACAGAGTAAAATTACAGGTGTGAAGGAAGACATTCCAATGAAAACATTTCTACTTGACTTTTGCCCTGTGTGTTCTCTGGAATTTAAAAGAAGAAATATTTTCACGGTTAAGGAAATGAAGAGCACAACTTAAAGACCAGAAAACCACAAAAGCAACAGATCATTTTAAGCTAAGTAAAAATGAATCCAAGACACTGGATCAAATAGGACTTGAAGACGCAACATTCAATTCTGTGCACTGTTTAGAGTTTCTACTATGCAACTATAGCTAAAAATTGCTATAAGGTAACCTTAAAGTTTTGAAGAACAGACTGAAAATTCAGAAAATGTGTCAACTGATACTGTTTCTAACAATGAAGTGTGCAACATAACACATATTCACAGATAAATAAAGTAAATTAGATTTGTTACTTATGTAGTATTTCCCTAGTCCAATAAAGGAATATTTGTCAGTCCTTTTTATTTTATTACTTATTAATGTAAAGATTTAGATTTTTCTGGTTCAATTCCATTTACATAAAAAGGATATAAGGAGAATTACACAGTACAGATGTGATTCTTGGGTCACATTTAAGCGACATAATGATTCTCACATCACTCCTTCCTGAGGAGTAAACAATTAGCTGCAGAACTAGGTGCAGCTGGAAAAATAAATAAACAAATAAATAAATAAATAAATAAATAAAATCAGGAAGGCCAGGAATCCTTACAAGGTTACGCTAAGGTAAAAATAGCAGTGTTTGTGACTTCATGTTATTTGCAGCCAGTATAAATATATATATTTATATACATAAATATTCTCATGCTACTCAAACTCACACCTACCTCAGAGAACTGCTCTGGGTTTTCAGAGCACAAAACAAGATCTATACAATCTTTCCATGCACATCTCAAACTATGCTACACAAATCTATTGGACTGTTTTTCTGGCCCTTAGTGTTTCTAACAAAGATATTGGAGAAACTATCCCTGTGTTGTAGACATAAAAAGCTTCAAAGTCTAACAATATCAGATGTTTAACACAGGCAAATGATTTATAACAAATTACAAAAAGGAGATGCTTAGTAGAAACTTGGAAACTTTTAGCACTAAGGCACAGATTTGCTATCATATCATAGGCAGCTGGCAAAGATGAACAAAAGGTATTTGCACCTATGGTTTACATATGTGTTAAAAAAACAAACAGAACCACCCACTTCCCACCTTCTTTCCCCCTCCCCCCCAAAAAAAATCTACCACAGATCTCTTCCTCAATCTCTTAGAGCCCATCTGATCTGTTAGTTAATGATTCCCCTCTCTCCAATTCATTCTTCAGACATAAAGGGGTCCCATTTAACTTAATCACTTAATAACAGCAAAGTGATGGGTATCAGAACCCTAATTCTTCTAATATTTGCAAAATCCAGCTTTGTAATAATAATAACACCATGATAGCAAACTGTAAAACTGTGTAATTATACTTTAATTGTATTGTGAGGCATGCATTAATCACAAAGTTTAAGTACCAAGGATGGAATTATAATAATTCTGTAAAACAAATTTAAGCTAGCTAAGTAGGTCAGAACCACTAGCATGCAACAGGAGACCTCTGGGAATTTATCAGTTAATGGCTATTTATGTGCAAATGAGTGCCCTCCAACCCTCCCAAATCCTGTGTAGCTGAAGGGTATTTCTGTTAACCAGGAGCATGCTTAACTGCTGAGGCATAAATTAAACCATTTATTGGAATGATTTTAATTCTTTTCTCCCCCCACCCACTCTTACTGCTCCCTCCACCCTCACTAGCAGCACAATTTACAGTATTAATTTACATGGAGATAGGACTGCTGAAGAGTTTTCAGAAATTACCCTTTTTCAAAGAAGAAAAAAAAAAAAAAAAGAGAAAAGGAGAGCAAGAGAGAAACTTTCAGTAAAAGACACTAGCTATGCTATACTTAATCTTCAGATCTTCCAAAGGGTGGCTTGAGTCATTAGAAATTCCAGAGGTTCAGTATCACAGCAGTACAGTGGAAACCCTTTCATAATGAACTCTAATGAAATGAAATTCTGTTTTATGTTCTCATGTTCTAATCTTGGAGAAGACAATGAAGCTCAAGGGGCACTGCATCAACTGTATTTTCTGTCATAATGCTCACACTGTACACATATCAAAGATTTTCTTCAGAGAAAGAAAATAAAACAAAAAAATTCTTGGCTGTAGGAAAAAAAAAATCTTCATTTTTTTCTGTTCTATTTAGAAAAATCAGTAGTCTTGATGACTTACAAAAACAGATGCCTTTACAAAATAAAGGCTCAGAATCAAAATGTATTAAATTTTCACTATGATATCAAATGCGGATGATTTACAGACAATATAAATGATTTCTGAATAGTTACAATCATGACAACAGTAATTCAGTACAGCAAAGTGATACAAGTGTAACCTTAAGTTTCAGTCTTAGGCTTACACTTTTATACGTTGTTTTTTTTTCCCTAAATACATATTTTCTAGCAAAGCCTAGAGTCCCACTTGCCATAATAAAATGGCAAACAAATTGATTTGTCTAGCATCAGTTAACCCTGTTATCCAAACCAGGGTCAGGTCTCCCCAATGTCTAATAATTACATTGTAAAGTCCCTCAACTGTCTGAATATATTCACTCTCCCTATGACATTTATATAATCCTGGCTGTGCTACAGTTTATTGTTATTTAAGAAATAAGATGATCACAGTGCATTACTTTCTGATGTCATCTTTACACCTAATACAAAGCTCCACCTAAATGCAACACTTAACAGGCATATGTGTGTACACACAGACACACATATATACCAGTTTATTCCCAAATTAAGCCTCTGTAGAACACCCTAGAATATACAGCTGTGGTATGAATTGGCAGAATTCCCTAGGAGTAAATCTCTAGCAGATTTAAAATACTTTTAGGCAGATATCTGGAGCACTTACTAGAATATTTTCACCAATGACTAATCAATATCTTCATGTCCAAGAAAACAAAGAATGCCAATGAAATATTTGCTTTTATTCTCATTGTTGACTTCTTGTAGGTAACACAAGTATGCAAAAGGCAGCAAGAGAAAACCTCACTGTCCTGGCAAGCACATACATACTTGCCTATCCCTCCCTTCCCCTGCCCCTCAATAAAAGATTACACATATTCAAGGCTGTGGTGAACACCCCTGCTGAGTGCATAATGGCTGCCCTGGCTGCCTGTGCATCACTGCATTACCATATATAAAACCAAAAGGCTTCTGTTTTCTTAACATGGATTTGCAAGCATACATATTAAACCAGAGACTTCATACCACTGTTTGCTAACACTCTGAAATTAATAAAAGAACAGAACTATTTGACAAAAAAAGTGTAATCATCTATTTTCAGAAAGAATTAGCACAGCTGTATTATCAGAGCCTGTGATAAGCCCACGGTTACCTCTCCATTCCCTACAGTGAGGAGCTGCAGCCGTGATTATGTCCCTACCTTCCAGCCATTGGCAGGGTCTCAGCATTGCCCTAAGGCTTTAATTAACCCCGATTAGAGATAAACAGGGCCTTCTGGTTGTGAAAAAGAGGAGAGAATAGACAGTAGTTCAGCTTATCAGAGAACTAAATAAACCACAACTGTTTTTACCTTCTCTTTTTGCTCCTCCCAGTAACAACGTCAGGAAGGGAGCCCCACAAGAGCAGGACATGATGCATGATGTACACATTGCAGAGCATGCTCTGCTCTTTCCATTCGCTTTAGGCAGGATAAGGTGGCCTACTGTCTCAGCCTCATTTCATATTAGGCACATTTTCACTGTCCCTGGTTTAGCATGACTGGCAAGAAAGCCGGAACATTTATGCACGTAAGGCACTGGCAATTAATGGCACTTGGACTTGCTCCAAGCCAAACAAACATGACAATGCACATGGACATGCTCTGTCTCAGTTAGTTTGCTTTAGGAAAAGCCTAAAATTTTCATAAGCCATTTTCCAAATAGATTTCAAGACTTGAATACAGATTAAACAGAATCCACTTTGGTGAATGCACAGCATAGGCTATCTTGACGCTCCCACTGCAGATACTGCTAAAATTATTACTATTTAGTAGTAATAACTACTAACTACTAAGTAATTTACTATCTATAAGTAGTAAACATATTTGTTTTTCTTTTTTCCCTAATAAAAAGCAGAAGTTAAAAGAAGAGTGTTGACACCACAAATCAAAATTAATAGCAGATTTTCAAAGTCAAACTTTATGGCAGATTTTTGGTTTCAGGTATGGTTTTGTTTGCACCCCTTAGTTTCTGATTTCACTGAGGTTTTGTTCTGCAAGGAAAAGCACAGAATATTGCTTACGGAATCATCCTTAATACCCAGCTGTATCTAGCACTCCTTAGTTCGAAATCACAGGAACATAAATGAAGGGCTGGGAAGCACCTCGACAGTCATCTACTAAGTCCATCTCAGCAGTGCTGAGCTTACAAAGGTCATCCCTGACAAATGTTTGTCTAATGCATTCTCTAAAAAGTAAAAACCTGAAAGTCAATTCCACAGCCCTTTTTCACAGTCTGCCATGGTGCTGACAGTTGCACAATGTTCTAAATAACCAAATGAAAAACTTCTTCTGCCACAATTAAGCCAACTTAAAGTCACTGGGATGGAGAACAACAGACGACTTCTCTTTTTTGTAACATTCCTTTACATATTGGATCATTCTACCATATCTCCCTTCAGGCTTTTCTAAAAATAAATTCATTCTAACTTCTCAGAAGTGAATGGCAAGAAGAGGAAGTTTGTAGAAGCTTTCCAATTTTCAATTTATTCACACGTTTTGTAAATTGTTATGCCCAGAACTGCATACAAAACCTCAGCTCAAGACAAAAGGAGCAGCTCCCGCATCTCACCCAGAACACTTTTGTCAGTACACTACACAACAATATTTAAGGGTGTTTTTAGAGGGGAGGGAGAAGGCTGCTTTTTTCCCTCCTAAGCAAAGCCACATAAGTCCTGCTTCCTAATATCATGCAAGCTGTGTGCATGAAATAAAGTTACTGTTATGGGGGTTAGTTCATCAAGAGATTTCAACCAAATTTCAAATAATTATTTTCTTATATCCATTTATAGTCTTAGAAATTAATATGAATATGTAGTCATGTAAATAGAGGCTAAAGCATAAATACAGCCTCTCGCCCTCCTTTTCTCAGATGTCGGAGAATCTGCTTGAGCTGCCATTCATAAACTATTTTGGTTTTCTTCTGTATGTCAGACAGAAAACTGTGTTAGCGCAGGGATATACCTAGGTTTCTTGCAGCCATCAGTGCTGAGTGGGTAACAAAATCAACAAGAAAGAGCAAGATGGACATATGGAGGTAACAGCTATGTCGGCTGCCACAGTTAAATTCACCATAAATGTGAATGCTACCTTTATTTTTATCACCTCAAGGGGCATACTACCTCCTGAGACTTTGACACTACTCCCGCCATGCCAAGCATTCCGTATTTTGTATTAATATCTCTCCTTCCTAATTTCAGTATCTGACCCTCACTTTGTTACCTCTTGCTGATGACCATTTTTCCAATATATTACAATCATTTTAAGTTATTTCTACCCTGCATTTGAGCTCCTAGAAATACCATACATTTTTTTCTGCATACAGACAAAACTTCACTTCTGTGCAATTTATTCTGTAACTCAACACTTACATCTACTAAAACTAGTCATGATAAACAGTTTTTCAACTTAAGTGATCCAATATGAAGCCATTAAACATTGATAAAACTAGGAACATATTTCAAGTAATACTGACGCCTCACATTAATTATGTTCTTTAAAAATCTCTCTCTCATTCCCAGAGGATCGCACTGTTTTACAATAAACCTTTTTGTTTTGTTTTTGTTACAATGCCTAGAAATGAATAAACTGGAAGTTGTTTTATGTCCCACAAGGAATTTCTTCATGGGCAGATTCATCTCTGGGGAAGAGGAATCAAATGGTATATTCACAGGCAGAGTATACAAATACATAGAAAACACAGATTACATTCAGACTCTTCCCTTCTCTTTATCTAGTAGCTGGTTTCATGAGCCAGCTAAGTTGTTTCTGCTAGTAAGGTAGTCCCATGAGTTAGTAGTGAGAGAGCCTCATGCTGTACCAGAATCTGTAACTGCCTCATAAAAAAAAAAATGAAGTGGCTATTTATTATTGTTGTAGCTATTACTTGGTTTCTAAAGTGCCAGTGATGGGGAGGGAAAAAAAAGCAAAACAAAAAGATCATTCTACTGAACTACTGAATCTCTCAGAACTGCATAAATTACTATAAGCCATGTTTTGTTGAAAGCCTAGTGGGTGTTTTACTTGCTTTTCATTTTCCTCCATTAAGACAAGTATATTCATTTGTTCAGTTAGCAATAAGGATTCTCCTTTGAGTTTGTGCAGATTTTTCTCCCCTCTTTAAAGGTAAACTTTCCTTAAAACATGCAGACACAAATTAATTCTTCTCTCCAGAGATCATCTACTTCCAGAGGGTCTAGCAATGGAGGGAAGAGTACAAAGGAAATATTCCATGTGAAGCAGAGGCATATACACATGTACAGTTCAGTACAAGTAGACAAGCAGCCCAACAGTTCTAGAAGATTATGGTGACTTGTTCTTTTTCCTGAAACGTAACTCAGGATTTTATCAATCAGGTCTGTTGTTCCACTCCTCTGCTAGGAGAAAAGAACACAGACAAAGGGATAGATGCACACATGCACAGAGCACCCTTTAGTACACAAAACAGGATAAGAACATCTCCTGCGCGGGCTCACCATCCACTTTCTCCATTCCTCCAAGCAGACTGTCAGTAGGAGGCAGCATTGATTCTGGCAGCCGCAGCTCTGCACTGCGAAGTAGTTGGGAGCAAGCTTCATTCTTCTGTCATTATATAAGCAAGATGACACTGTTCTCTAATCCAGCCAAAGCTGATAAGTACCATCAACCTGTCACTTCCTACATTTCAAATTCTAACATTGCAGCATCAAAGAGTTTTTACATTTCGATTTCTTTTGCTGGCAGCGGTCGGTAGCCTCTCATTCTCCCACGGTGTTCTAATGCAGCATTTGCACACCGGGGTTACTCCCAGTCTGAATAGCAGGTCATCCCCTACTCACTGAGCTCATCTGCGGCCCATGTGCTAGGCAATTTAGATCCAATCAGCCCTTATTTAGCTCAAGAGTAATGAGCAGCATAGTGACACAGACTTAAGCCTGACCCTCAGGACACTGCTCATCAAGCAGTAAAACTGTGACAAAATCATTCATCTTCCACCCGCTGGCAAGAAATAATACTCGCACTCACTGTATTACTTTTTCAAGATATAGAAAAAAAAAAAAAGTCCTGAATTTTCATGATGTGAGACATTAATTTGCAGAAAGCTGAATTCCCTTAAACCCCCCTGTTGCTATGAGCTCACCAGGGGGAAATAGGCCTTAGGAGACTGAAATGGAATAAAGAAAATTGCTTCAGCTTTCTTTTCATTTTAAATAAGCCTTAAATCTGACAAGAGATATCCTAAAGAAATATATATCTTGTAAGGTAACGAAGAAACAATCAAAATTAAGAGATTAGAATGCTACTTGTATATAATGGTTTTACTGACAAAAATATTTCTTTGTTTAACACCCACAACAAAAAATATTCCTTATGAAATGTCATTTTTACACTTCAGGCAAAGAATAAAGGAAGGAAAATAGAGAGGAAAGTTCATTTGAGGAAAAACAGTTTCAAAAGTGAGACACTTTCACCACCAGAAAACAAATCTGCACTTTATGTCCTTCAGGGAGAAAGTATGTATTTTTCTAAACAACCATACGATCCCAACCAGCAGGTTCTTAGTACACCTGGATACAATTTTACTCTTGTTTGTGGATTTACTCTTTCACAACAGTAAGTCTTGTATTGCTGTCAGGTAGGCTGCAAAAAAAGCCAATGTGAATTAGTTTTTGGTAGATAAAAAGGATACAATGGATGAAAGACAGAAGAGTGTTCCAGTCCCTAGCACAGGGGACAGAGCTGCATATCTTCATAGCTAGAGTACTACACTTGAATTTCTTTAACTTCATAAATCTAAAAAGATTGGCATTACTTGGGCATCAACAATCAAAAGCTTGGCAGATTCTTTGACTGCTTCTGTCATTTCAGGTTGTTCTTAAAATGATGCTATGGCAGATGCTCTATTGCATCCTAAACGCTAATATGAAATTGATTTTAAGCAATTATTCAGCTCTCATGTGACCTTTTACAGATTCAAGAAAATTGATAGTAAGAAGTGGAAGTAAATACCCCAGTAAACCTGAAGCAATGCTAGACAATCACAGGAACTTTCCACAAAAAGTATTAGGTGCACAGCTTCAGTGCAATATATCTGATTTCATTCATCACTATAGTAATATTTTCAGAGCAGAAGACACAGTCAAAAATACACTTCAGTTTTAGTTAGTTGCTTTTGAAAATCAGAACACAAAGGTGTATGTTATTATTTTACACACAAAACTGTGCAATATCCCAGGTAAAGAAAGAGGAAAAGAAAGGAAATTGTTTTAGTTATGAGAGTCATACTTTAAAGGAATAAAAGTAGCTCAGAACACTTCCAGTATTCCAAAGATTACTTGAAACAGTTTACTGACTACTTGAAAGGATTTAGACACAATAAACCTTTTAAAACAGTGCTACATTCTAAAGCAATGCTTACTTTCCATGTTCCGAAACATTTAGAGACTAAACTTGCTTTAAATTCATCCATACTTCAGCTTTGTTAATAGAATCCCTGCATTTCAAAGTCTTGAAATATTTTAAATCATAGATCAAGCCAACATGTATTGCTAGACATGTTTGCACCCCAAACCTATAATTGGTCCCAACCTATAACAGCAAGACAAAAAAAAATGGAAGGACTTATTTCCACGTTCCATGCAGATGAACAAAATTCATAGCAACACTTAGAGACTTAAATGGTCATTCAGTAAGCCTGGCAGAGACAAACTAAGTTCTGCTGAAGTTCAGTGTTTTTGCAACAGAGCTACCCTCTATACTTACCAGGATGTCATATTGGTAGCTCTAAATATAGTCATGGGAAGGGATGAGTAAGAGAAGGTTCATGCTCTTCCAAACTTTTCTGAACACAGTTTTCAGAAGTTTAACCTAAAAAAAATACATTTTACGAAGACTAACACTAAAATCTCTGCAGAGAGGAATAAAAGGAGAAAGTGGGGAGGACCCTTCCATTCACCTCCGTTTGCTGACTAATGCAATAGCAGGGAAGGGAAGAGAAACTCCTGTTGATCTCAGAATGCTCCCCATAGCATTTTTGATAGAAATATAATGAAAAAAAAAAACCACTATACACTTCCATAGCAAAGATAATACTGGATAATCCATTCCTATCATGATTTCTCTCACAATCTCAAGGCTAGACACACAGTGACAGATAAAGACATCCACTTCTGCTGTTATCCATGGTCCAAATATTAATGCAGGTTTTAATTAGACATATGTTTACTTGATTAGTATTCATGTAGAGACAAAAAGACAAACTTGGGAAGATTTTACACACCGAATTTCCAGTAACTTTTCATATCCTACAACTTTGGCAGAGCAGTAGAAGCTGACATAAATACTCAGGAATTGTCTTCATAAATAAAATTACTGTTTATTATATTATTAGGTTTGTGGTAGTCCTCTCTTCTCCTACGAGAATCAGCAGTCAGTCTCACTGAAACCATGCAAAGATGTTCAGAATACCAGCAGTGATTTTATACCAGGCTATGTACTTGCATTTTATAATCCTTTAATTTTATAATCAGTTCTAATATACTATAAAAAAAATAAACACTCTGAAGGTGATAATGAGAAAAAGCTCATGTCAGAGTAATATCTATCTGATTATAATAAAACATATTTTAGTAGGTTGCAAGCACTTATTTTTAAGAGTAACACATTACAAATACTGGAACCTACTATCCTCCACTTACTCAGGAAATTTCTCTAAGCCTGTGTCCATTTTAATAGTAAATTTTATCAAATTCATTAAATGTCTGTACTTCATTTAATCTAGTTTTTTTTGGCATGAGGTACTTGGACGACGGAAAGCACTAGAAATTTGCAACAAATGAAAGCACACGTGGAGAAAGCAGTCCTCATTTACCTTTCTTTAAGGACAAAAAAAAAATCAGGAATCTAAAGTATTGTTTAAAAGCAAAAACAAGAAAGTAATGAAAACCTTATGTCTCAGTTAGATGTGGAAGGCTCCAAGTAAACCTAAGAAGAAAGTCTGTGTTGTCACATGTTTTATTTTACTGAGGTTTATGTGACTGTATATTTTACATATGTTTTTAAAAAGGAAACTGTATTAAAATACAATCTTACACTTCCATACTGAATCTCACTATGAAAACCAAATACTTGGAAGTGCCAGCAAGTAGCATCTTGTTTCCAATTATCCACTCTCCATAGATCAAAAGCTAAGAAAATATTTTTTCCTGCTAAGTCATAGCTCATTTGAAGCATCTGGATACCAAAATAGTAATAACGATAACAAAAAAACAAAACAAAACAAAACAAAAAGACACAGTGGTATAAAACAGCTTATTTAAAATACTCTAAGCATAGGTAGACACAAAAATCAAAAGCTACTAGTAATTTTCTAGCAGACAACAAAACACAGGGAAGGTCTGGGAAGGATTACTTTAAAATACAGTAGTGTAAAAATGGTGGAGGTCTGTTTTTGTGATGCCTTTTAAGAAAAAAGAAAGGAAGAAAACAAGCACACTTTCAAAATCTTCTATGCCAAGTTTTAGCCCAGAGCAGTTTTCACAGCTATGTTACAAACCCTTGAAAATAATAGTTTATAATGGAAATGCTGACAGACCCCTAATCACAGAAGCATGAATGGCTATAATTAAAGAGCAGCTTTTGGCTACACCTCTCTCTGCAAATGAAAGACTGTCATTATTACAATACCCTCAATAAAAGCAAGTGGGAAACCTGAGATGTGCTTGTAGTAAAGCAACAAGATATGTTAAAGGAAACTGATAGAACTATTTGACAACCTAAGCTTTAAATTCTGAGACATTTAGTTAACACAACCAAGTCAGTATTTTCATAATGTTACTTAATCAGCAATAAAGAATGTTCCTGTGAGTGGCACATGAAGTTGTTATTTCCTAACAGCCTAGAGGGAGCTGCTTCTCTCTTTAATCAGTGATCTCACTTCCTTCCTACCTACCAGGAAATTGTCTATTGTCTATTAGAGTGCAGTCTAAAAAAAAAAAAAAAAAAAAAAAAAATCTAGTATCTTTTCTCTATCAGGATTTTAAAAACAGGAGACAGAAACGCACCAAACCATTTCACCTCTTCTAACAGGCCTAATTAGTCTGGTTAAGATAATAATACTTTAACCTCTGGTTGGCACAAAATCATCTAAATCTTCTGAACGAAGAAACTATTTTTAGTGCTGTTTTACTCATGCAGCACCAGAGGACTATTTTTAGCAAGTCTTATCAATGTGGGAAAGAGACCCAATAATATTTCACTATTCCCTACTACCTGAAGATCTCAATGGTTTTACAAACCTTAAGAAATTAAGTTTCTTTATACTTTGATAGGATAAGTAGCCAAGTAGTAGGAATCAAACATAAAGACGCAGAAATTGAAATAAAGAACAATTAGAAAAAGACTCCAATAATCTCTCTCATACAGTTAAGTATTTGAGCATATGGTAATGCAAATCATTTCAGAACAACTCCTTATTGAAGTAAAGGTATAAACAGCGTACTGTATCTTGTTCATGATGTTGTGAGAAGCCTAGAATGGATTTCTGTCCTCTTCTCTCTAAGTTACAAGGGGACTATATAACCCTGAAGTTTTAGAAAGCTTCAGAACAATGTGAAGTTACAAAATAGGTAACTTTTTCACCCAGTCTAAAATTTCTCCCTACTTCATCTTTAAAAGCAGCACAACAAATGCTGTATATTAACCAATGGAAAAGATTTCAAGGTATTTTTGAAGTCTCCAATTTATTCCAGGAAATACACTCAGTTGAACTGAAATAATAAATAATAAATCAACTAAACTTAGTTTCACGCTTCATCTTTTTTCAAAAGACTGCCAGAAAAACAGTTGTCTTTGGATTTGCAAGCTATTGACAGCTGCAGTCAAACTACTAGACAGAAACAAAGAACTTAGTTAAATAGACATCTTGCATATGAGCCTCAGTATTCCTATTACACACACTTTTACACAATTCTTTCCACATATACCAGTCTTGTATGTCTCAAGTAACGGCAGATCAAATAGATGACTCTTAATAACTCATAAAAAAAATAAAAAATAAAATAACCAGCAATTCTGGCTTCAGAATGGAAGACTACATCCAAAAGGCACTGGTAGACAAAAATATGCTTATTGAATATGAAGAATATTGTGGTTGCTGAAAACTGAACCAGTATATCAAAGCGAAATTGGCTGAAAGTGGTAAAATGTGATTTCCTTCTTTCCTCTCTAACCCTAGACTAGTATTTAAGTCTCCATAACTGTTATATTTGATCACAATCTTGGTGAAAGAGATAAGAAAATTTATAATGAAGAATTTGAAAAATAGAACAAATCCACTGAAAAAAAGTAACTTCAGTAATTAGTAGAAATATGAATTCTGAATCTTCTTGTGCCAAAGTAAAGATAGTATGTTCACAGAGTTCTCTGAAACAGTGGCAAGTGAATGATTTTGCCTATAGTGCCACTGATTCATAACAAAATATCAGAGATCTGAAACATGTGTCCTGACACCTTTAGTATTCTGAAACCGTAAGGAAATATTTCTAAGATTCTATACATAGCAAAGTATTAGTGAATTTTGAAATTTAACATATCATTCACAGTCCTCCAAGCTACCTCTTTACTTCTGCTGTGTTTCAAGAAGAAATTAATATGAACTACATTTTAACTATGAACACAAAATCAGCATGCCAGTGTATATCCACAACTTAACTAAATAACTTACCGAAGTCTGGCTAGAACAACCTGTAGAAAATTTAGGACCATACTCAGCTCAGCTCCTCGACAAGCAGGCAGCAGCATAGTAAAGCCATCATTTAACAACTTTTCCTGAGAAAGACTCAAATCACAGCTGGTCTCAAACACTTCTTGGACACCATCAATGTATGTTGAAAGTAGAGTCCAGAGATTTTGTTTCTGTGCATAGTCATTTTTGGTTACCAAAAACTCTTTTGCTTTTTCACGGAAAGCATTTGAGAGTTTCTCAGCTAGAACACTAATGTCCATGTTCTTCTCAACATAAATCAAAAGAAAAGCAAACTGGCCTCTCCAAATGAGAGCTCTCTGAGAGACAGTAACAGAGGATGGAGTCAGGAAATCCAAAAGATCCAACACTCGACTCGCTATGTCTTCTGTCTCTGCAACAATTGCTAGCATAAGGAAAAGGTTAAAAAAGTTCTGCAGACCCACTTCTGTCAGCTCCTGCATTCTTTTCCGATGGAACCTGGAATAAATTCTACATCAAAACAAACAAAAAACAAAACATTTCATCAAGTATGCTGTTTTCTACCTGTTTGAAACACCACAATTGTATTTTCATGCTTTTAGTCTAGAATTACCCTCTTATAATAACTCTCAGTTTTTTAGATATCTTCTCCCTTCCCTCCCCTCGCCTACTATTTTGGCTAATGGAATAAGAATGCTATTTCATTTTCTGCTCCCAATACAAGGTGCACACTGAAACTTCTTTCCTAGAACCTCAGTGATTTCCAGGTGGCACACATGAAATTCCAAAAATGGCTAGGAAACGCTCTCCTTGAGATATTATTTTCTGTTCTTACGTTATACTACCATAGCTGTCATGATCAAAGGCTCACCTACTTAAGCATCACTATAGTAAAAGGAAGAGGAATATTCCTGATAGAAAGCTCTTTTTCTCGATAGTGTTCTGCCAAAGTCTTGCACAGAGTTTATCGTGCATCTGTTGTATGGACTGCAGACTACAAGTTTGGGAAGAATTAGGGAACTGGAGGATTTGGGAGAGGGAAATCTCTCTAGTAGGAAGATATAAGCAATCCAGCTTAAAGTTTCTTATCATATGGTAGTGCTTAAGTCATACATAGCTGATGGTGATAAGCACTGCTACTTTGTAACTTTAAGCAGAAAGCTTTTCATTAGTGTTTTTTGTATGACCTTTGCTCATATCCGGACTTTTAAATAAATGTCACCATTCTTATGAGAACGGAATAAGATGAAAATGGGTCGCTTAACTTATGATTAAAAACTTGGGTATATCCTTCACCTTTAACTCAAAATAAGTTCCACATAGAGTAGTTAACATCCATAAATGTTGTTTTCATATTCCATCACCTGAAAAAATAGTTGAAAATGGTGCTGAGGTTATCAAATCTAACTACCAAAAATTATGGCAAATCCAATTAATGTTGCTTAGTAGTAAATTACTACTGACAGGCATTTATGTTTTTCATGCATCAATTAATGCTTGGTTAGCTGCAGAAAACAGAGTTCATCCTAAAATCATAGCTGTAGGCTGTTAAAATTTGCTACTTGTGTAATTGATTTATTCAAGGTAGAAATTATGAATACTAGTTAAGAAGACTGGCAGAATGTATATTATGTATTATTATTCCCCCTCTTAAATTAGGAAAAAGTAACAAGCTATAATAAGACAAAAATATAATTTGTTTTCAGTGAAAACAGAGCAGACTAATTAAAATTACTAACTAAAGCAAGACATTAATTCAACATCCAATGTCATATTTGTTTCAATACGCAGTTGTAGTAATTTTTAAGCCCAAGTTTTGAAGACTGTAACAACTCATGAAGCATAGATAGGCAGTAGATATATTTTCCCCTTCTGAGACCAAAGATAATGCTTCTTTCTTGGAAGAAGCTAACTACGTATCATTGTAGAATTTGCATACATATATGCATTTTAATCTGTATTCCATATAGATAAATAAGAGAGATTAATACTTAAGAACTAATTCTAGAGTGTTTTATACAATGAAAGTAATTCATAAAAACTTTAGCACATTTAATAATCAGTAAGTTGTTATTACTGTAATATAAGTTTTTAAGGATTCAGTAAGTATGTAAAAATTAGGATTTTTGTTTACAGTACATGTATTTTATGCTTCTTTATGTAATGACTTAACATATCCCATAGTTAGCATGTTTCAAAATTAATGAAAAAGTAAAACCCTCCCAAAATGTTGTGGAAAAACTTGCACAACCATGAAAAAGAAAAATATAAACAGAATTACTGGTATAGTAGAAGCCTGTCTGCAGGTCTTGGATGACACATGACTTACCCACAGCTCAAATCGAATTTCTACATTACATGACTGGCAATAGGGTTTACCAGTGTATAGGATGCCAGTAAATTAAATCCTTGGCCTGCAGGAGGACGTAAACCACCAAAGGCTATGGACATCAAGATGACCCAGCTTTAAGGAGTCGAAGCTGTCACAGCCTTAACTGGCAACAACTGCCTTCTTCCAAACATGAATCACCCTGGATCCCTTATCCCCTTTAACTTTCTGATAACTGCAGTACCATCTTCACTGGGTAATGTGGCTCAAAGGGCCATACAATCAGATTGACTAGGTCTCTTACAGGAGCATGAGCTAAATAGCAGCCATACCGTCCTTTAATTTGTTTCCAAGGATGCACACCACTGTTCTCTGCCTCTTCTTTCATCATCCATGCCAAAATGCTGAGGAAAATGAGGTAACTGTTGCTGGACTTGTACAGACCAGCAATTTGCTGGTCAGAACAGCAGCTCTTCACCAACTCAAGCATTGACAAAGGAGTTTTACTAACATTTGCCAGACCCTTCAGACCAAGCCAAGGAACCATAAAGGAACTGTTCTAAAAGAATAAATGAAACCAGAGAAGTAACAAAAAATGGTAATATTCCAAAGGCAATAAGATGCAGTCCTTCACATAAACAAAAAGCTATGTCTTTCTACCACTACTCAGAAAATAAAAATGAACTGTCAATATGTACAAGTGCTCTTACAAGATCTTAAAAATCACAAGCCCTGAACAATACGAGTCAAAATGCATTCTAATTTATTCTACTATGAGATAACGTAACAATAATACATGCTTAAACATTATCATTAAAATGCAGCAAATTTAGAGATATTGCCATTGACTAGTCAGTTTTACAAAAGTATAGCAATCATGTCTGACTACAGGAGAAGCAGAATTAATTGCTAAAATTGAGGACTGCCCACATGCAACTTTATTTTTTCATATATCCAGCTACTTACCAAGTTCTTGCTGTAATAATCCCAGAGGATAGTGGCAACAGATAGGTTCAAGTCCCAGAAACTACACAAAGTCAAACAGCACTGAAGATGCATTCGTAACTGTTCCTCTAGCACACCAGTCTTACAAAAGGAAGAAAAAAGTGTTTTGTTGTAGGAAAGTATCACCTTGCCTACAAATAATCCCAGTATCACTAAACTACTGAAAATAATTGCTTAATATAAAAGTTATTTCTACTTATATATAAGATGTTAAAAAAAGCATCTGCTAATACGAGCAATGAACTAGAAAATAAAAGCTGACAAATATAGGCATTGTCATCCAATGCACCAGGCAATCCAGCCAATATAATAGCTCATCATGCATATGTATAGGTGTCTACAGAGTTGTAGACACATTAAGATAATCGCAAATTCAATATTGTGAGCCTAACTTGAAACACAATTGTGTGGTGCAAAATCGCACAGAATGGTAAAAGACGCATTAGCTATACTGTAAAACCGTTCTGTAGTGTACCTCCAAAAGACAGCTCATCCTAGAAACGTCACACTACCAATCTGTAGAATGTTGCATCTCCAGGGGCAACAGAATGGGCAGCTACTTGAAAGGTCATGCTTCTCTTTATACTGCCAATAATACAATGTTGTTATAAGTAGGAGGGTCTTCCCTTTTTGAATTATGTTTCTTCTCATTATAACTACCATAGCCACGTTGGAGAGGTCTGAGCACAGCTCAGACAACTCCAAACCAATGGCAAACAAGCCTCTTAAATATTGCCAACTAGTTCCACTGCAAAAAAGAAACATTTTTTGTATTCATCAATTCCAACTTTTGTACACGAAGGAAGAATATACAGCCCACATTAAAGAAAATAGGGAATACAAAACAATTTGAAGACCATAAAGTATTCAGCTTCTAATTCTGGGTTACTGTGGGTGGGATTCATCTCACCCAGCATCTGAGGTCAACAAAGCCAAACTTGCAACAGATCTAGGATGTTATGAGTACACAGTCAGACTGAAATCACATGCTAATTAATGCAGTCTGTTTCAGGCATCTGCTTTAGGATGAGAAGAATAACGCCCTAGAAAGGCTTTCTCATCTCTACTGACTATAAAGGTGGCTTAGAGGACCAGCTTCTGTGTAGTTATCTTAAGGGAAGACTTTTACATACAAGTCTTATTTACCTCTGGGATTGCAGCAAACTTGTTCTGTGACAAGAGAGACCTCCGACCTACTCCTAGTTTTCAAATACTTCTGAACACTAAATAGGCCTGGATTTCTAAATTCACAAAACGAGCTAAATGAGAAGAAAAGGTGGTGGGAGGAGGCGGGGAGAAAGGATACAGACCAAGTCTCATGACTTAAAAACATAGTACCTAGGAGACAGTACCTCTTTCATCCCTCAGATAAATACCAGCAAGTTATCCCCTTCAGTTCCAATTACCCTGCTAGACCCTGAAGTATACAATACTCATTAAAAATTTGGAGAACAGTTCAAATATATTAAAAATGGCTGCAAATGAAGGGTGCTCTTCGAATACTTTTTTTTATATATAGTTGTACATATTAATTTTTAGTCTCCAATTTAAATAAAATAATCTGATCCAAAACCAAGAAGTGACTGAACCATAGCCATTTTCAACAGCTGCTGTTTTCATGGATAAAAATGTCTGATATAGAACATGAAAAAAATGCAGATGAATACATCTATTTCTCCAGAGATCTACAAAGTTACAAATGATGTATGAAGAAAAAAAAAAAAAATAAAGAAAAAAAAGCCCAAATTCATGCACAGGATTATATTTAGGATCTAATTTAACATTCAATTATTGCTTTAATTAGACTAATTCAACAATAAATATGGCACTGTGAACAGCTTCAATTTCAGGCCACCATTTTTCTGTCCAACAATAGTTTTAGAACAGTTTTCAAAACCAGGATAATACTGAAGGCTTTATCTCAAATTTCACATGAAAGAGTTCTTCAGATTTCAAATACCTCTGGGATTAATGGATTCTCTCATTGCTCTTTTGCTCAAAATGGTCTTTTGCACTGCTGGAAATACTGTTAGAACTCTTGAGGTAGTCAGCTTTTAATTTATCGCAGAGGGGAGGAACACCAGATATTATCAAAATGGTAGTACTATCTAAATACAACATTTTTTCTTTATGACCTCCTACTGTAGTAACAAAATTGGTTTCCTAGAACTCCAGCAAATACTTCTGTACTTCTTTCAGAGTAGAATTAAACACAAAATATAGTGAATAAAACTGCAGTAAAAATGAAAGATCACAAAGTATTTATTTTCCAAAATGAGAGGCCAGTAAGACATAAGCTGCTATTGAGTATTATGAATAAAAGCATCCTTTATATTCTCACAATAGAAGTCTGTAAGCACAAATTCATCTTATACTGACAATCCACAAGCTTACTCAGTTTGATGTTACCCAGTATACAAATACAGCTATTCTAATATTCCTAGTATAGTAATTTTCATGCTGTAGTTCAAATAGAATTGTAAGCCTGCTCTACCTTTGGCATTAGCCTGGCATCAAACAAATCCAAATTACAACTGGGGAACACCTGATGTAATCACTTCCCCTGAAATGGCTGGTTTTGTGATACAGATGAGAGATCTTTAACACAAGTAATTGTCTTCAATTGGAATATAAGGAAGATGACCTAAGAACAGCTTTAGTGGATTGGAACAATGATCTACTGAGGTAGGAACATGAACATTTCCTTCCCCAAAAGGGAGGAAATAGGGTGTAAGCAGTGGGATGAAATTTTGGATTTACAGCTCGCTCTGTTCCCATGTGTGTGTGTCATCTGCCCTGCGGTGGCTACCTTCTTCCCAGAACTCTGAGCTGTTCTTCGGTCACACAAAACACACAAAATTACAGACACTTGATTTCATCTCCATTCCTACACCATCCTCCTTATATTCCAATTCACCTTATGTTCCTAATTCTGTAATCTATAAGCGTTTGAAATTAGGGAGCAACAAGCACGTTTGGATTATGACATTGATGAATATCCCTGAATATATATAGTGGTAGCGAACAGTATGAAACTTTACTGGTTTTTAACCTCCTATATCCTTAAATGGAGTTTCTAATCCCTAACTTCTGTTCTCTCACACAAATGAGTGATTCAGCACTACAATTTTTTCAAATTTATTACGCATAGCTGTTACTACACATGTCTACTAGAGATGCAATGGTGTAGGCTTAAAAGGATGGCTCAGGAAGGATTTACTAACAAACTAAAGGCCAGTTCTAGTGGGTAATATCTTTAGCACTGTCCTGCTTTTCATATGAAGAGCACTACTCTCCTTTCTGTTTTTGCGTACTTGCCCACCTTCCATTTCATTCTCAACTTCCTGATACCTCATTGCACTTGTCATTCCTACATTTTCTGTCTCGGGAACACTCACTTAGCAGATACTTCAAAGATATAAGAGGACTACTCAAAAGGTAAGAGCAATACTGCCAATGTGTGTTGAGAGCACAACATAGGAGATGGACACATCACAATTGCTGGTAACAGAAAATTTCCTTCCCAGACACTGTCAAGAAAGCTGGTGTAAGTGGAAAGGAAGCAAGATGCATTTTTTAAATGGTACCTACATGCATTCACATATGCACATGTAAGGACTAATACTGACTCTCCAAGGAGCATTTCCTACAAATAGCTAACTCAATGCAAGAAAAATAATGAACAATTCAAAAAATGAAATAACCTAGATGTCTCCTTAAACTGTTGGTAGTAGTTGCAAACAGGTATTTGATAAATGGCAGCCTTAAATCTGAGACTGGTTGCCTCTGGAGCTTAAAGCAGAGTTTTGGCTCCTGCTACAGTATCATTATTCACTCCTTTTTCAAGTCTTCTGAACTTGGCCATGTAGTTGTGTTTCTGAAGCGTCTACAACTCAACACTTGCTAACAGAAGCATCAAAAAGCTGTATATTTCATTTGTATTGACTTTTGCGTATTCTTAATTCAAAAGAATAAACACAAGAAAAGAGGAATATTTTCCTAGAGAAATCTGAGTAACTACAAGGATTCTCTCACTGTCTCTCAGACTGCTGACATACAGAAGATGCAATACAAGAAAACAGTTTATTCACCACTTACAGTTTTTATTACTCTTATCTAAATTGCTCCAATTTCTCTCACAGAACAGTAACCATCCAATAAGTGATGTCATCACTATAGTTTGAAGGTATACACACAGGATACATATTCAAATACACACTGAGAAATCCTTCAGAAAAAAATTAACCTTTCAATAAGCCAAAAAAAAAAAAAAAAAGACATAACCAAAACAAAGAATATCTTCTCAACTATCAGGATGAGGCAACTAAAACCAAACATGCCAACCCCACAAATATTTATATAAACTAAAATATATTTGAAATTTAAGTGAGGGGTAAGATAGATTTACCTTGTTACTTTGAATGTAATGGTTCAGCACGACTCTGTAACATTTTCTAAATATAGACACTGAAGTATTTAAACATGAAATACGAAGTATTAAACATGACATCCCAAGACCACAGGCAGATCTATGTTTGAACCTGAGGTAGATGTTTGAACAGATACCAGTGCGAGATTTTCTTGGCAGAATATAATTATTAGAAATCCAGGCTAGTTAAAAAGTTGAGAGTTCCTCTTTAGATGAGAAAGATTTTCTTTCAAGAGTCTGACATAATTGCTAAGATTGCTGCAACTTGGATATCAGTAACCATTTTTAAGAACAAGTATTCTGAAAGTCATAGAACCATAGAATGGTAAGGTTGGAAGGGACCTCTGGAGATCATCTAGTCCAACCCTCAGCATAGCCCCGTAAGGGGACTGAACCCATGACCTTGGCATTAGCAGCACCATGCTCTAACCAACTGAGCTAAACCTGTTTTGGTTAAAGTCAGTCTGCCTTCACTAAACCGCATGGGCCAAGAATGATTTTTCTCCTTCTCTTAAGAACCATTTATCAAATATTACAGTTCTTAGAAGTTTATGCATAGCAGGATTTTTCAATTTTTTAATACTCAATCTATTGTTTCAACTATCCTAAAATTATTATTAGTAAAAGACATATTTTCAACAAGTACTGTTATTCCTAACTGCAGCTTCAATCACAGCTTTTGCTAAAGCACAGGCAAGGTAGTAGTGATAATAAAAAAGAACCCATTCCTATTGTTTTTTAGTATAGAATATTGCAGAATTGTTTTTACTTCATGTGAGACCAAATATGTACTCTCATTTTAAGCACCCACAAATTAAAGAAATTATTTTTATAGGTGTTGCTGTTACAGCGATTACAATTTGTACCACGCAGCTTCAGAACAAATTTACAGAGCTGCTACGTAACATATTTAAAAATGTGAAGAACAGCATATTTAAAAGCATTTTAAAAGGAGGTCAATTCTGACCTCTGGGCCATGAAGCATTGCATTAACAGTTCTGCAGAAAGAAAAATGATAAGGTATGAAATGAGTGCTCAGAAACTAGAACCTTATCAGTAAGAGTTTGATTCAAGCCTGTAAGACAAATTGCTCAGCAAGGCAAGTCACCTTCCTGCTGTGATGAGGATATAGCTGAATTTTCAATGCAACTATCTCCCTCATCATGTCTTCTCAACTTGATATCCTTACATTCAGTATATGGTTTACATTTTCTAAGCATCCAGTTCTTATTCTGAATACATCTTGTCAGAGTAGCCATATACTCTTCCAGGATAATTATCTTTTGCCTTTATCTGACAATTTAGCATCAAACACAATCACTTTAAATAAAGTGTAACTGGTAATAAGGCAGGAACTATATACTGCTATAGGTCAGCTACATAAGGATGTTCATTTACCTGTCATAAAAACACTAGAATTCCAAATATACACTTGTTAGCTGGCCTCTGTTTCATGCACCGTCTTTTCCAAAAATCATACCTGACACTTTCTTGTTCATTGTTTCATCCTTTACACACTTACTTGAGCATCAATGGATCTTTTGAGGAGTTCTTCCACAAATTTCCAATTAGATTCCTTCTGTTTCTGAAAAATGATGATTATCAGTATTAAATAGCATTTGTACTCAGCACAGAAATCATATATAATGACATGAAAATAAGCAGGCAAGAGATTTCCAAAAATATTTCATTTCATGGCAGCATATTGTAACCATCACTGAAAAGAGCTTTTCTATTTTAGGAATGCAACTGATATGTATCCTAGTAATTAGGTCTCAAAAACAAATAAAAAGCCTTCCTTATAAAATAAAAAGCATGCTATTTTAACTGGCTTAAGTGACTCATTTTCAATCTTAAGCTTCACTTTTAGCAAAGCAGCAAAATAATCAGGCCTTTTTGGTTAGTGCAAGCAAGAAGTATATCTTATTTCTTTCCTTAGTAGTCTCTAAAAAGGAAGAAATAAGGCAGAAGAGGGGTATGGTACAATCTCACTTTTCTCATTCCTCTTTTCAAGGAAAAGCTACTTCTAACTCATTTTCCTTAAGCCAGGAATAAGGATTGTTTTGGTCAAGTTGGTAAAGAGTTGGCCAGACAGTATTGCCTTACTTAGATAGGAAAACAAAACAAAACAAAACACTCCATCTAAACGGGGTAATTCAAATTTGGCCCAAATGGCCCTTAATTCATACTCTTCAGTTTGGAAGGTAAATAACTATCTGTTTCAATCAGCTAGACTATTCCTATAAAGTAAGAGTTGCATGGTAAAGACGATTCCTATAAAGTAATGGGTTGCATGGCAAAATATTAAAAGGAGAAAATATCTGTTTAGGCAAAGGGTAAAAGGTTTTGCAACTAAGACCATTTGCCAGGAAAAAAGCAATAAATAAAAGGAGACCAAACCAATGTACTTGCAATTCTTGACTACACCTAGATCACCTAGGAGGACCAAAAAAATCACGTCTTACGTACAGTTATGTATATAGCTCATGTAGATAACTTATGTGTAGATGTAGCATTTAAATCCTTGTCCTGCCTTATTCATTCCCTCAATTATCACAACTGTTGACACATGTTAATTCTTCCAGAGATATCTGTCCTTTAAACATCTGTACAGAGCTTACAGTGAACAGTATCTTGTACTTTGGCAATTGAAATATAACCACTTTCAAGCAGCAATACCATCATCCATGGTCTTCCTCTCCTACTGAGTTTGCAAGTTCAACACAGGGATCTGCTGACAATTCCACACAAAATTTCAGAGAATATTCAGAGAATTTTAGAGATCAAAGATACTCTATGATTCATATAACACAGTTTGACTATTTAATGCTTTCACAATTTTGCACTACAAAAAAAATTCTGAACAACTGCTCATGGTAGCAATCTGTTGACTGTTTATAGAACAAACAGAACAGAAAGGAAAGGAAGGACAGATCTGCAGAAAGCTACACTAAAGCTGTGATTTCATGATTCAGCAACTTCAACATTATTTAAGGGGTTCCTGTTGCTTCCTCTTCATGCTGCCAGCTGCTTTTCTGCCTTGACAGCTGTGGCATGACACTGCTCACTTGCTCTAGTGCTTGATTGTGGAACCCAGTGCAAACCAAATCAGTGAACTGATCCAGAATTTTAAGAGAGAAAGGGAGGAAAAAAGGGAGGATGACCTTATTTAGGCCACATAATAGCTCCAAAATTAATTGTGCCAGAGCAGCTGAGGGTATATCATGCTTAGAGCAGCAAACAAGAGTTCTTATGTTGTTATTGATGTTAATGACCTTATATCATGAAACCACAGCCAAAGTCCTGTCAGAAGTAGACACCACTGCATCCAACAATTAGCCAAGGAACACAGGTAGCAACTTCAATAATGAACAGACTCCAGAAAGCACATGATCAGTGTCCTTGGACAGTCCCAGCTACTCAGTTTCATATATGTCAACTTCACAGCTCAAGTTCATACTTTGACTCCTGTATTTCAGAGCTTGATGTTAGCAGAATACCTGCTTAGTCCTACTGCAAACTCCAGGTAAAGCTAATCAATTGCTCAAAGGCCAAGTATATCAGAGAGAAATAGATATTAGAGAGTCAGGCTAAATGGGTATGAGACTTCTAGATCAAATGGCCCAGAACATGCTTTTAGCACTCCCGTAGCCAGAGAGCATACCATTTATGCAAAAGATGTTTACAACCAAAGTTTCAGTTTGGTATGCAGATCACGTTACAAGATCCTGAAGCAATCAAGGGCAAGCTCCTAACACCAGCCATAATCGATGGCAAAACTGCACCGATGTTCAACCCAAACTCAGGGAAAGAATGAAACCAGTAACATGCTGCATTCTTTCTTTTAGCTTCAGTTGCCCCTACCTTTTAAGAAACTTGTTTCATTCAGATTAGCTAAATTTACATTCTAACATGATTCCCTGTTACACTGGCAACACAGTATGGCAATAATTTAAAATCCATCCTTGTCAGATAATATGTAGAACCTGCATATTTCACTATAAACCTGCTGGTTTACTGTTTACTTCCTCCACCTCCAAAGTCCTAAAAAAATCAACAGAACTTGGAGACCTTATACAGTAGGTAAAAGCACTGAAAAAGCCAAAAAGTTGAGCTGAGATCCTCTGGATTCTCAGGTATAAATTTTTGGGAAGACTAACTACTGACTACCTGGAAGAGCTATCTAAGCTTCTCAGGCTAGAAATCTGTGTTTGCATATCTTGCTAGGTAGTCATTTCAAATCATTCAAAGGAAGAATTCTTTGCCCCAAGCAATTCTGCCTATATGTCCGTGTCCACAATATACTGAAATTGACCCCTGCAATGTTCAGAAGTAGGGATCTTTCTCATCAGGTCCCAGTTGGTTTTTAAATGTACATATTGTGCTTTTCAGAATGGCATAGTGGGACATGAATGTGGAGTTAGGGAAAATAAAAAAAGACATGCACTGCACATTCCTCAAAAAGGAATCACCAGAAAAACTGGCCAAAATTTTCTAGTTAAAAGAATGTTTTCATGTGTATGAAATACATATTTAATATATGAATCATTTCATATTTGAAATTATGTTATATGAGCTAAAGGGGAAAAAATAAAAAGAAGCAGGTCTGAAACCTGTTTAGAATTTTAAAAGCTTTCATAATAACCTCAAGGCCATGCAGTCCACATTAAAAAATTGAAAATCTTCCACAGATGACATAGGCTTGGAGGCAATTTTTGCTATAGAGCATATGAATAACCATCATTACGACACATCACCCTCCCACCTCTGATCACAGTTAATTAAAAGAAAGCATGTGTGTCAAGAAGCTATCACATCAGACTGTTTAATGAACAAGAGAGGACTATGTTCAGCCCTGATGTAATTCCACTGACTTCAACAAATTTATATTACACACTATTTTACCTTATTATGGTCAAAGAATGTTTGAGGCTGTAATTCAAGGGAGAAAAAAAAAGAAGAAATGATTACTGTCAGCTATCAGTGACAGATTACATTCCTTTTGTGTAAAGAAGCACTGTTGTTACTGACAGATTTTTTGTAAGCACCAATGACAGTTAAGAGTGCTCAAAGAAGGGATCCCTCAACAAACTCACAAACACAGAGAAATACAAAGAACAGGGTAACTGAACATAAAGAGTGCTGGAAACAGAAGTGTGCATAGGCTGGTCTCATGATTTATAAATTTTGGCTTGGAAATTCTTTTCTCCTACTTGGACTCTAAGGAAAAGAATATTGTTTAATCTTAAGCAAGTCATTTTCTGTCACTGCACCTCAGATTCCTATTTTAAATAAGAACAATAAGAATCTTTTATTTCATTTTCTGTTTTGCTTATTTAAGTAATATAGTGCCTGCAGAAAAAAAAAAAAAAAAAAACAAAAAAAAAATCTCTCAGGAGGCTACATACTATAATCACTATAAGAGACGGAAAAAACAATGATCAAAGTGAACAGTATCAGAACATTTTGATTAGGGCACAAAATGCAAGAAACCCAGGATAAACATCTCAACACTAGCTCCTGTGTTCAACCTAGGAGTAACATTTTTCTCTGCATCTAAATTCTTGTAATAAGTGGGAAGTGTAGCAATTCTATCTTCCCAATGTCCTTCCAAAATACAGAATGGACTGTAGTCTCCCACATAGTAATTGGACAAGAGCAAGAAAAGCTTGACATAATCTGCAGCATGACAATCAGAAACAGTTTGCAGTTTTACACTGTTTAAGTGTACAAGAAGTTGCTGCATTTTGCCACGCTTGTGTTAGACAAGGTTGATGCATGTGATAACAAGCAGCCTGTCATGGGACCCTAAAGGATCCATCAATCCTCACCTGGGCAGATTCGCTGCCCCTGAAACACAGTGACAGGGGCATGAGTTCCACATTCACCAAGTCCTCTCATCTCCAAAAACAGTGAGTTTTTTCAGCTAAGTATTCAAGTATTGCATTATGACACCTTCCCTAACCAATCTTTTCTTTCTCCTGACAAATCAGCAAGTTTGCAAGATAAAAATCAATGAAGGTAATTCTTATTTTGATTAGAAAGTCTAATTTGATTTAGGATTGAAAGCATTCAGAGAAGTTCAACATTTCAACATAGTTCATTCCTTCTCTGTTTATATATTAAAGCTTCTAAAAATCTAAAGACGAAGCAGGGGAAAAAAATAAGTTATCAAAATTGAGTGGATCAGGTTTTTCCCTCTGCTTCCAGATTTGCAATTCACAAACATTTTCAAGGTTTTAACTTTTCATGCTAATTCAGGGCAGGAAACATTTTCGAAACCTGGTAAAGATTTCAAAATGGAAAAGACATGACCTGTCCAATTTTAGTATACACTATTAAATTACAAATAGTGAAAGACACTTTACAAGAAAGTGCAATTAAGCCCAATTTTGAAGGCAACATACGTAGCTGATGCTTGGAAACTGGAGATGATAGGAAATCAAGCTGAAATGTAAAAATAATAATAATAGTAATAAAATAACACAAAAAGGTGTAAAATTAAGACTGAAACGAGGCATTTCTGCAGTTAAGACAGAGAAGATGAGAGGATGGAAGAGAGCACAATCAGATTCTCCTTAATGTTGAGAACATTTTATCAGACCAAAAAGCCCCTAACAAACTAGATCTCTGGGTCTTCAGCTATCTCTTTGGCATGACTAGTCTATGCGAGCCATTGCAGCTCCCTCTTTAGTCAATTAAGGAAAAATGGCAGCTTCCATACCTCAAAATGGATGAATTGCCTCAGCAAGTGCCTATTTCCTTCTCAATTAATGATTAGAAACCTAAAACTAAGCAGGATGAATCTTAGAAGAAGAGACTGGAAGCTCTAATTAAGGTTTAGGTTACTCCAGAATGGCAGAAATCACATGGTATAATAAGGTCCATGCAGGATGCACCAATACCAAGTATGGCCTTACATATATCCTGAAGACTTAGGAACGGCATGTGCAGGTAGGCACCTGTGTCCCGCACACAATGCATAGAAATATTAAGTCCCTCACAATGAGATTCACAGACAAGAACCTGATAATTATGGATTTGCCTAATCTAGCTATCCAGCCATCTAGAGGGGAAAGCTGAGGCCATCATCTAAAGGCAAATGTTGGCAACTCACTGCCAGAACTTCCTAAACTGACGCTTGAATTCAAGAGTTATTTAAGTGTCTAACGGCAATACATATCAATATAGGAAATTACGCTATATATGCATATAAACATACTCCTCATCATGCCAAATGTTTTAAAAATGATGAAGCCAGAAAGCAATTAGACAGACTGGAACTTATCCAGAGCAGAGATATCGCTTTTTAAAAGGTGGCATAACAACTATACAGTCAATGTTTGAGATTTATTCTTTATACAGGACAATCAAGTGTGCTGAGTTCCTAAAACAACAAACTCAGTGCTGCAGATGGACAATCTTAAAACATAGGCTATACATCATTAAGTATACATGCTACTAACTAGTAGGGATTCTTCAAGTTTCCTTAATATAGTAATCTTACTGTGTATGTGGTGTATAACCAATATGTCAAGGGCCTATATTCTGGAATACATTGTGAATTGTACAAAGCACACCTTAATCAACATTAATTCCAAAGGATCCTTCCTAACATGTATAAGAAAATTCTTCTATTCTTCTATTGTTTTCAGCCAATAAAAACAACCAAACAAACTTTGAGATCTAAATAAAAATACACAACTTTCAGATATTTAGAAAAAGCATACCCACCTTTGCATCTAGATTTCCATTACGATCAAACTGGTACAGTGATGCCAGATGCGTAATAATCCACCAGCTAAAACTCAATGGGTCTTTACACTGAATTGTTTCAAAAGCAGACATCCTGTCAGAACTACTTGATTTTTCAAAGATATTATTTAGATTTTTGTTCACTGAGCTCCAGAAAGTCTGCAGAAAATGGAAAAGTAAATTGAACTGTGGTGAATAACAAAATCTCTGTTAAAAATGTACCCTACAATATTGTTCTACTGATAAATTTGCTTTTGCAGAGAACAAACAAGGTAACGGTCATTTAAAGAAAGCAACAAACAACAATGTTCAGGACTACCAGAGAAAACCTGGAACCATTTTAGGATGCTGTCTCTCAAAAGCCAGTAGAAAGCAGTGTAAAGCACTAGCTCTGGTTACAAGGAAGAACATGATGTGATATTTTACAGGTACCATTAAAAGCCAACGGAATGATGCTGTACAGGCAGGATGATGTACCACCAACAATTTGTATTTGCATTAGAGATTAAAGTTCTGTAATGAAGACCTGTTATAACAAATTTTTGAGAAAAATCTTAGCCCCAGACTAATTTAACATCTTAGACAGTGACCCCTTGTATACAATTACTTCTCAGTATATGTAACAGTCTATTTGCGGCCAGCAAAGCTTGTGATTAATGCTGAGAAACAGCATTGGGGAAAAAGAGATTTGGGTATTAATATTCATTTAAGAGAAAAATCTAATCACAAATATAATCTTTGCTTTATCATAGTGAACAATTTGCAGCTTCTACCATAGCCAATCATCAGTAGGGAAAGATGGCAGTTAAGAGAGTGAGTCCAGAAGAGAGTTGACTAAGGTTCAAATTCCCTGCCCTGTTTCAAGACAGTCAGTTATAATACTGTCAAATTGATTAGCTTTCTTTGGTTCAGATCCCTATCTATACCATAATATTACTTCTCACAGTTTGTGCCTATCTTGCCTAATTATACAGAATCTTTGGGGGACTTCCTTGCACTTATGCATCACTCACCTTCACCTAGCTGGATCCTGATCCTGACTTAGGCTTCAAGGTGCTAGTGCCATGCAAACAATTAACATTAGCAACAAAGTCTCATTTTTGTTTTTTCCCTTTATATCTGTTGCCATTTACGAGCAAATAGCTATCAGTGCAAATACTCTACTATGAAGTACTTTGTTCTACACTAACTGAATGGTACTTGTTGCACAGATGGCATCTTTGTCTTTTTTTAAAAGATTGTTTCAGAAAGCTTTCAGAGAAATTTTGCCACTTCTTAACATGCATTCAGCAAAACATCAGCTCAATTCTCAGCAGCAGTCAAAAAAGAAAAAAAAAAAAAAAAACACTAGAAATTATTAGCAAAGGAAAAGAGCAAAACAGAAAACATCACTATTCAGTATATAAAAATCACACAGCCACATAGCTTACACCTTGGATATTGTGTTCAGTTCTGGTACTCTGACATTTGAAAAAGGATGTAAAAAGGATGCAAAAGGTACAGAGTAGGGCAACAAATATAACCACAGGTGTGGAATGTCTGATGTAAAAGGAATGACTGAATACAGTAAGACTTCTTAGTCTAGAAAAGAGAAAACTGAAGGTAGGAGATATCAGATAAAACCTGAAGAGGCATATAAAGTCAAGTTGGTATAATGAAGGAGAGTAGGTCGTGACTGACACTTCCAAAAAAAAGTGTAAGGAGGCATCAAATGAAGCCAGCAGTTAACAAATTTCAGAAACAAAACCAGATTGTTCTTATATAGTTAGTGAAGCTATGGACAGCAACATGTGCTAAATGAATCATTGATCTGACCATTCTTATATTTCTGGTATCTGACAATGAATTCTTAACATAACATAATTCATAAATTGCAAATAAAAAATGGGTAAAGATGCTTTCTTTTCTTTTTTTATCCCATAATACAACTTGCATTTTGCTCTGCTTTCCTTAGCACAAGGAGCAGTCCTTGTCAGTGGCCTAGGTGATAACGAAACAGTAAGCTGTGAAGCTGGAGTCAGGACTTGCACATTCAAACATGTGGCATAAAGCCTCACGTTTAGCTTGCAAAAATGCAGTTCATCTTTATCGTCAGATAAATGAACCAGTGCTTTGGTGGCATTCTGAGGACACTTGGCCACTGCAGTGCATATGTAACACGTATACATATGTAAGAGTATTATTCCATTACCTCTGTGTGAGACCCTTTACTTCTATGATCCAGTAGCTGAATAACAAGAATCCATAATTCTTTAATGCAGGTACAGGGGTAATGGTTACTAGTAAGAGCTTCAGAAGGTCTCACCTGAAAGAGAATATGTAATCCCATTACTCAGAGAAGTGGTGTTTTTGAAATTGCATTTCATGTACCAATATCTTTTTTTTCCCCCCAGTTAATTATATCCACAATTACACACAGGAAAGTGCATTATCCCATTATATTCCAAAAACACATCTCTCATGCATCAAAGACTTTGTTTTTAATAATTTTACATATCTTATAGGTTGTACTATTTCTTAGTTTTTTTCTGAAACACATTTAAACATTATTTAATCAAATGAGAATGAGTTTCTGAGGCCTAAATGAAAAGGAATTGCAATAAATACTGATTCATTGTCTGACAGTGGGGAAAGAGAAAATGATTGATTAGATTTACTTGATGTTCTTGGGAAGATAAGGAAAAGATTTCCAATGATTTAATAGCTATTATTGTTGTTATTTTTAACTCAAAAAACCTTAATGACTAGGCATAATGCTAGTGGAATATGTTTTTGTTGGCAAAAGGATGTTAATGTTCCTACAATATTTCACTAGATCTGCTTTTCGGTAAATTTACTGCAAGGCATTCTTTTAATATGCAGAAAACAACATATTTCAAGGCATGTACGTTATTTGATTACTATTCCATATTTAACAAAATTCACTCTTAGACTGATGAATTTCAAATGCAAAGCAGTCTTCTTGTGATTCATCTTCCAGTTTTACATTCTCTGAATTGTGAAACAAAACAAGTGAAACAGCAAGCAGAAAGCACAAATGTAATAAGAAAAGAGGTAATAGAAAACAGCTTATACTCAATTTATCCCTCAAATTTGGGATATTTCTCCCAATTCCAGAGATCTAAAAAGTCAGTAGTCCACATCTGAGTAATCAGCCTAAACCCCTCTAAAGCCAACAATGAACTGGTCACCTAGAGAGAGCAATTATCTTTCTTATTGCAGGAGGAAGAATTGTTGCTATCCTCCTCCGAAAATAAAGGGAGTCTACAGTGACTAGTTTAGATGACTCAGACACCTAAATCTGATTAGATGAATCCTGTGTGTTCCTACTGTTCTTCCTGATCCATTCACACAAAACTATTCTTACAGCATATTGGCACTTAAAATCATTTCCGAATTTAGAAACCTGACAGTGTATATTAAAAATTGTTCAAAAATATGCATTGAGAATAACAGCAGCAGTTGCGTGAAAGAGACAATACAAAAGTGGGAGTGGATAACTAAAAAGCACACTCTCACAATTAGAACAACTATATCAACAATAGTTTCAACTCCTGCTTCAAATCTGTGTAATATTTATAAGGATATAGACTTTTTATTTATTGTCCACCTTTAGTGTGAGACACTTAAAATTGCTGTTTTCATACAGCTCCAAATGAAGTTTACATACTGTAACATGCAGTACAGTTATAGTACTGCTATTCATATTTACGAATATATATACAAATATATATGTATATAAATAAATAAATATATATTTATATGTAAAAAGAAATTATGTGTCATGTGTGTATATACATATTTCCTTTCTAAAGAATCCTGCTAACCCTATGAAAATGCCTAAGTGAATCCAGTGTCAATGTGAAAAGCTCATGAGGTAAAGGCTGAAGTTCTTAAAATAATTCTGTTATTCACATTGCATGTATGCTATTTAAGAGCTATCGCATGCCTATGCCTCCTCATGCTTCCAGTTAAAGTTCTATTATAGGAATCTCTCAAAAACCTGAATTAATCTTATGTAAATACTATCACCAGAATAAAACTCAAAAGTGACCACTGAAGTCTAATGAAATATTCATTACTTAACTGCTGACTTCCCAAAGCTGAAGCAGCCTCAAAAATGCTCTATATACAATTCATCAAAGAATGTAACAGATCCCTTGAGAAGAAGCAGTCTCCTTACTGTAAATGCACTAAAACACCAGGGAATCTCATGGAAGTATTAGGTATGCAAAGTATCTTACAGTTAAAGCTTCAGACCTGCTACATGGAATGCCACTTGTTGCAACATCTAAGTTTCTTCATCTACAACTTGCAGATAATCCAAATGTTCTCCATCTTGTGCTTGAGGAGTCTGCAATTATTGCTATCACAGGACAAGGAAAGAGACTGAGAAGCAGGCACCATCACAGGCCTAGCCATCAAATCAATGCTAAGATGATATGAGAAGTAATGTCTTTTTTATTCACTTGATGTCTCACTGGCCAGAGTGTGAAAGGCCACAGGTGGTATCCGGGATGCACGAGTATGTGACAACAGTCAGAGGCAAAGCCACACTGTAATGAGTTACAGCTGTTGAAGTGTTCTGTCCTTAGGAATACGTTCTTGCTCAACTACAAATCTTTCCCTATGAATTCCACTGCCTGCAGAACAGAAGAAAGTGTATTTCAGGCTTTCCTTCCCCTCCCCCTCTCTCTCTCCTTCTCCCCCCTTCCTCTTATATAGCTTTGTGCAAGTAGGACAAGTTTCAGCTTAACATCCGACACTTCAAAGCCTACCATCAAGCACAGTGGCCAACAGATACTACTTGAATATTGCTTTATAAAAGCTATCTTCTTCCTGTTTGCCTTTGGAGGGAGGAGGAGGTTGCAATATTATGCGAAAATTTACCGGGTCAAAACCAATTTAAAAAGATAAAAGAATTCTCCCTGAAGAGACTCTTTAAAAAAACAGTTCTCAGATGCTACCACAGCTGTTCTCTTTCCTTGAAGTATAATAGGAAAGAAAGGGGGCCTCCATTTTTCACATGTTTGTACCTGGAAAATATGAAGTGACCACTGCTAGTTATTCTTAGAGTCTATTCCTGAATTCATAGATAACTCATACCCATCTAAAACAGACTCCACAATGACAATACAGTCAAAGAAGATTGCACAGCTCTTTAACTAGCTATTATGACTTTCAAGTTTTGGATTGCTCAAGACAAGCAAGAAAAACATTGCAGCCAGAGTAGAAGAAAGAAAAACAATAAGAAAAAAAGGTCTTCCCCTGACAAATGTAACAGAAAAAGAGGCACTACAATAGAAAGATGCAGGTGCTGCAATAGGAGCAGTGTAACTATAAAATATAATATGACATTCTGTAAGTGTCTAGTTAGCTTAATGCCAATATTACACTAACTCTCTTTTTATTCCTGTTGTGAGTTTGAAAATACTTTTTTTTTTTATCTGTGGCTCTAAACCTTTTAGACTGTGCCATGTTTGGCATGAAACCTGGAACACTAAACTTATGAAATGTGGCACACTTCTGCTCTGTACACAGTGCATTTCAATATTACTCTCTCATTCAACTGCCAGATGGTCATGAATAAATATAACACAATTTGAGCTCCTAACAAATAACACTCCTTAAAACATGGAGATACTAAGCAACACAACATTTAAAATTTAGCAGCAAGAAGTCATCTATGGATGGGTACAGCACCTAATGTGGTTCTCAACAGATGCATCTATATATAAAGAAAAAACTTACCTTTATATATTTATTGACGGATATGCTTATTAAATCACATATAAGATTTCCACAGTGTGTTTCAAATAAACTGATACTAGTTAAATTCTGTCCAGTTAGATTTATGAAGTGGTTAGCATACACAACTTGTCCTAAAATAAAAAAGAAAAATTACATCTATTCAGTCCTGGCCATGATGCTAGAAATGCAAAGACAGACAGATTTTTTTTTCTACATTTACATCATAGAATTGGTTTGCTGAGCTATATGTAGTTTTCATTTACAAACTCATTTGGGAAAGTTCATCCATTCTAAATTCAAGCTAGTGCCTTCATTATTACACAGCAATTTGATATTGTTCTGGCTGACAGTAGAATGGTTGGGCATTTACAGCCTTTCATTGGTACAGCCTTTGGAAGGGAATAAAAATGTATCTATCTGCAAATTCCTTTGTCATATGCCAATGCTCATGTTCTGAGATCAAGACATGTTTTACAGATAGGTAAGTTTCTGAATGCAGTGGATAATGAATCAAGCAGGAGAATTCAGCTGTTGAAGCAAAGAGGAAATTTGTAATTAATTTAAACTAAAGCTATGTTACTCTCAAGCAAAATGAATAACCAAATAGCTATATTATTCTTGTTTTATAAGTCCACTTAAAAAACAGATTCTAACTCTTAAAAAAAAACATCATTTAGGGTAGTACAGAAGTTAACTTTATATTATCCCAAGTTTATATACACTTTATTATAAATATTTTGTGGGGGAAAAAAAAGTTCTCTTTCAATTACATTTTGGACAATAACAGAATGCTTCGCTTTGACTAAATTCTGTCATCTTTTCTCGCTTTTTTCAGTGAGTTCAATTCAGCTTAAAGGTTGGTAAAACTATTTAAGAAAGTGCTAGAATGGCTACACTATAGTCTTAGCTTTAATGCTTTTTACTCAACTTCTCTAAAACATCCAAGCAAAATTTTGCAACTCAGTGTTGATTTGTGTTTTGAATATGTTCATGCTTATGTGACCATGTGCATGATGTGCATATGTACAGCTCTGTGCATTCTGATAAAGAAAAAGGAAAGATCTTTTTAGAGCCAACAGTCTTCCCATCCTTCTCCAAAAGGCCTCAAAAAAGAAAATACGTCATCCTATAATGGATTGTAAAAGAAACAGTATAAAGTTTTATAGAGTAAAGAGCAAATCCACATGCTATCCCAGAAACAGATCTGTAGAAACTGTGAAGACATTAAGATTGTGTTGTGACAGCACTTAAAAGTGGACTAATGCTAATCCAAGAGTTCAAATTCAGTATCCATTACCTGGACCAGACATACAGTACACTCAATGTTACTCCAACTGTTGCAATACATATACTGAACTTGTATAAGTGATTTACAGTAATACAGTAAAACGATTATAGGAGGAGAAGACATTTTTTGAGATTTCTTTTGCTGACATGGAAAATACAATTTATATATTGTTCAATACATAAATAGTTCTGAAAAAGCAAAAGTGTTCTCTTATGTATTTTAACAATTCTCTAACAAACTGAACTGCTTTGAAGCTGTGTTCTTCAACTGCACCCTATGACCTTTTTTGTTCAGCTGCTTTGAACAGCCTACTCATATCAATCTATTCTTTGCCCTTTTAAAAACTATTAAAAAAAAAAGTTTCACCTTGCACTTTTATTGCTGTATTTTTTACAATTTCCTCTGACCAAGTACTTTGCCCAGTATCATCTTAATGTCATATACAGAATCCACATTGCTAACTGTATTTTAAATAGTCATAAACCTTCTCAGGGAGTCTAACAATGAAAGAGGAATCACGTAGCCTGAAACTAGAAGAATATCTCTTTTTGATGTTCTGACTCTCAAGATAGCATGCATCTGAGATTGTTAGTTCTGGCCCATCCTTAGACACTTTTCCTACCTTGTTTGCCTCAGATTACTGTGCACTATCATAATTCTAGATCACTGCAAATACATTTTTTTGTCAAACATATATTAAGTATTTAGTCTGTTGCAAGTGTCATTTGAGAAAGAACTTTGCAATTCTAGTCAGACTTTGATCGAACAAATTCTCAACACTATTTTATTTAATGCTAACTATATCAAGGAAGGTTTAATCATTGAGGTGTACTGTATAGTGAAACCAAGATGCAGAGGCCAAACTATGTGGTAAGGTTTGCAAATGACTTCACCATATTTTAGTCTAACCAATTAATTATAGATATGCTTAATAATTACTCTAACAAAGAAGTAAATTATTCTAGACAATTTGAGATGAGAAATCTAGATAAGTCATATGCAGAAGAATACGTTCAAGAAAAAAAAATAAGAAAACCCACATACTTACTCATCATTTTTTCACCTAGGACATGAAGAATTTCCAGCACTAGCCAATGGATATCCAAATGGAGATGTAGTAAATGCCATGACGGAGGAAAGAGCTACAATTAAAGAATACGCTCATTTAGTTTTTAATATTTCTTTAGTGAATTCTGGACGCTGCTAAGGCACATGAAGATGGGCATATATTTTGCCTACAGCAAATGTTATTGATATCTACTATCAAATCGACTTTAACATACAAACATTCCATTCACTGAAAGAAAGGGAGCTTCCAGACAATTAATTCTGTCTATAGAACACACAGAGGACAAAGTCATGAAGACTTTAACTTGATCTAAACTACAATTTAGCCACAATGTCTTGATTCAGATTAAATTACTTTAGTTATTCTTTCCTTTCTAGCACACAAAGTGCACTAAAATAACTCCAAATATTCAATATTCTCTTAAGATTGCTGAAATTATTTATTTCATCAACTTAACATTAGTCCTACTGACAACATAAATGAATTGATGAAATGAAATGATTCAAAATGCTGTACCTCAGTGGATCATTCCTCTCCAGACATTAGTTCACCCAACCTAAGATTGAAATTTCTCCTTTTCTTTTTAAGAGATTTGGGCATTAGTTATTATATATATATGCATAAATCTTAGGGGTGTTTACTGCACGCTCAAATGTAGCAGGACCCTTTTCCATGCCTGCAGTTTTCTTTGTTATATGCATGATTTTTTCCTATTTCGAAACACATTTTATAAAATAGTTATAAAAAGGGCCCCTTCTATTGGGAAGGTCAGAAATTCTAACCATTATCAAGGACCACCACTGAGAAATCTGTAACATGTTATGCTAATTCAAGCCTACTTATTTACCTGTAATTGTTATCATCATTTGCATACTACAGAAGGAATTCCAAAAGGAATAAAGCGTAACAAAGAAATAACGAACTAGTATATTAAGAACTCTTCAGTTGTGTTTGAAGAACGAGACGGCACTTAAGTTTAAAAAGAGAAAAAAAAAAAAAAAGCATAAATTCATCTTCATTTCTGAAGAAATGTTAATTCTTATTCAACCGTAATTTTTCAAGTTAAACACATACTGTTACACAAACAAATTTAAAACTACAACAGCTATCAACCTTTGCCTGATGTTGAATAGTAAATGCTGCCAGAATACTACTAGGTAGTTCAGAAAGGTGACCAATTTGTAGAGTCAAAGTATGAAGCTCCTCCACCAACAATGATGGCAGTTGGGCTTCTAGTTCTTCATATGGGTGGCACATCCCATCATTTTCTGCTCTAGGAGGTTCCAGATACCTGAACAGAGATACACAATCAGAAAACATGTAAAAAGCAGCTAGACAAGGCTCAGTACATAAATAAGTTAGTAAACTGTGTGCAAGTCTCACCTGAAGATGAAAATTTTCACATAATGCAAAAATTCAATACACTGACACCTGATGCTCTCTGCTTCAGAGTGCAAGTTTGCAGCTTGACCTGAAGTAAAAGAGAAGATGAATAGCTTAAAGCATATTTTCCCAAACTGTGACTCATGAATCAAATGAAGACACCCTCTTTCCCTAAGCCAGGCTTGGGGGTGGAGGGAGGTGCATCCCAGATGAATTGTTCTTGTGGCAACAACTCACTTCCAAAACTCATCTTGCCAGGGGGATCCATAATTCTTTATCTTATCATCAAAGGCATATATCGAGATATGGAAGGAAGAGAAGGCATTCAATCCCTCAGGAAAGATGGCAGAGGTAAGCAATCATTACTAGAACAAACCATTCAGCCCTACTACCCTGCTCCCTGTCCATTTCCTATAAGTCTTTAGAAAAGACAACAATATGAAGCAATTTCTCAGCATCCTTTTGTCTTGGGCAAACCCTTAAGTAGATGGACTTATTTGGAAGTACACTTGTAACATCTCTTCCTGGGAAGCACTGCATTGTTGTACAGAGCCTTAGGTGCCTTAAGCTGTATAATGCTAAGAGCCCTCTATTTGCAATTCAGTAGCCTGCTTTTTGCTTGCAGCTGTGTATCCATTCATCTAGTTATTGTGACTGTCTCTACCCAAAGCATCCCCAAAGTAGTATGTTTCCTTTCCCTTTTTGCTTCCTGCTGTTGTTCTCATGGCGTCACCTTGCACCTGCAAGCCCAAACACCATTGTTAAGGCAAGTTTTACGGTAAGCAGTTGCCTGAGAATCACTCCTTATTTCCCTCTTCACACATTTTTGCTACACCTTATCTGATTGATTTTAGTTTATATTAGAGGAAAACAAAACTTAGTGCATAAAAAGTAGACAGTGGTTATTTAACACCCATTAATTGTTACTCAGTAATATAGACACACAAAAACTTAGCAGTCAGCGTACAACACTTGTACCCGATTAAGCATGTGCCGGTCATTGCTAAGAGCATCATAAATAGGAAAAAAAAATGGGAATTTGAGTAGGTCCCAATGAAAACTGTATAGTACTAGGGGAAAAGCATGGCAAAGAACTATTTCTGTAGAAAGCACTGTATTGCTTTTCTTCCCAGCTGTCCACTGAGGAAAGTTTTCCCTTTCCTTTTCTTACTTTCTCTCCTTTTGTTTCCCCTTTCCACCCCAAGGTAACTTTCAAGTCCATGTATGCCACTTGCTACAGATTTCACAAATAAGTGCATCTAAATCTATCTCACAATCTTCTGTGCCACAATATTCATTGAATGAGCACAATATGGCCTTCACATTAAACAGATCGCTGTAGCAAACCTCCAAAGTTCCTTAAGATTGATAAGAAATTAAACAAAATGTATGATATTGATATCTATATAAACATATACTTAAAAGAATATGCAAAACGAAGATGCACTGAGCTAAAAACCAAACTTGATTTTAAACTGCAACAATAGCCTATTTATCTAAGATATCAATAACACCTAATATTAACAATGTCTGATCATTTTTAACATTTGTACTACACCTCTACTACTACCACCTTGCTTCTACAAATGGGGAACTGGGCACAGATGCATCAGTGATTTGCTCTAAGTCAAAAGGTAGTCTGCTGCCAAGCATAAAATTAACATCTCGTAGGTCCGAAACGGGGCCTTGGAATGCAGGAACGCTTCCTGAAGAGGACTCTACTCTGTTCCGTATGTCTTTTTCAGCAAGATAGACTGTTCTTATTCAACCTTCACTTCTCATGATTTGGTCCAGGAGCAAACGCACATAGCATTTACACATCACATTTCCCTGGGATTATCTCAGAGTCTGGCAAACATTTATATCAGTTCTGTGCCTGTTTCACATGCACCTTCAAGTATTAATCCCTGCTTGCGGCTACAGAGTTAAAGTAGTGCTTCACCAGAAAAAAATCTCGTGCTTATTATATCATTAAAGGCATTTTAAAATAGGCTGTTGTATAAAACAATTATTTTTTGTAGTAAACTAAAGTTACTAAAGCTCAGATATGGTTTAGTTCAGTTGGCTAGAGTGTGGTGCTGCTAATGCCAAGGTCATGGGTTCAATCCCCATACGGGGCTATGCTGAGGGTTGGACTAGATGATCTCCAGAGGTCCCTTCCAACCTTACCATTCTATGGTTCTATGGTTCTATATGGTTAAAGCTGCATGCAAAATTTATTTCAAAACTAAGTTCAAATAGTTTGAACTTATAATCTAGCAGAAACCAATAGTATTATTATCAGCAGAATCCAAACTCCTGCTATACAATTAGACCAGATATGATTATTACGGAATCAGTAATGAAGAACTGAACATGGAGAAGTGTCTATATTTCCATATTTTTTGACATTTTTCTGTACAACGTTTATACTATTGTTAGTTTACCAGATTACTTGAACCAGGCAGATGCCTAAATGTAAGGAAAAAAGAACTACAGAACAGTTACTTGATGTCCAGCTACAGTATCAATGTTCAAATGTAATTTAAAATAAGGTTATTCCATTTAAGTATTAAATTTCAGCTAAAGCTGTATTTTTAAGATACAATCAATCAACAAAAGCATATGAAAATCTTACTGGTTAAGTTCATAACAACAATATAAATGGTACAGCATGACAGTATCAAAACAAATTAATAATAAAAAGATGTAAGAATATTCACTTGTACTTAGAACACTACCAATTTATTTATAAGAAGAAGATACTATAGACAGTATATATCTGAGTAATTACTGAACTTCTAAACTTGCTAAGTAATGCAGCCTTCAAACTCACAATAAGCCCAAGGCTGCAATAATCCTCCAGAAACATACTGCTTCTCATGCCCTACCATTTAATTCAAACAAACTGTTTTGTAGTGCTCCCATTTCATCGATCCTGCTGCAAAGATAAATGAAGCCTGTAAATAACTTCTGAAATAATCAAACATAACTAACTTGCTTAAATGTAAACCAAGAGAACACTGTGGTGGTGGTGGTAGGGAAAGAGTCCTAACCAACTACTTTTACAACTAAAATAGTTATTGGGAGTTTTCATGTAACTTTCCATTTTTAATTAAATTAGTAAATAGGCTTGCCAAATCCTGCCTTACAGGAGACATCTTTTCTCAGTTTAAGTCAAACTAACGCAGAATTCCCTTCTGAGGTCAATAAAGCCAGGATTTTGACCTGTGCATTTACTACACAGGAAGATCAAGTTCCAAACTGACTCATAACACTTCCATTTAGTGTGGTCAGGTATCTATTTTCACACTAATTTACATCAACTGGTTGCATACATTAGCACATCTATTGCAGGTTCATGCAGATTATATGTTGTTCTGTGGGGTACTGCACAAGCCCTCACTCAAGAAATGAAGTACTAGTGTAATATTATACTTCTATAATGAAAATGTAGTCAGATATCTATTCCGTGTAAAGTGAAATGTGTTAAACTTACTGAAATCAGATGAACTCATCTGTACTAGGTTTTCCAATCTGTGTATTCGTTGCCTAATTAGAAAGAATATAAAGGTTTGTTATTTATATAAATACAAAGTATTTAACAACATTTTAATAAGGTTTTAAAGAGAAATACAAAGCAAGGAACACATCTGCTGAGAAAGCTTACAGAAATGTAACTTGCAAGAGAGCATTTGAAGAAGGCTACAGACACATCCAGTGTGAAGCAATAATACTGGACAGCATTTTTGCTTGTTTCCAAAACATTAAACAATGATGAAATTAGCCAGACACTAAAATGGGTAAAAAAAAAAATGCAGAGGAGAGATACCTTTTTTTTAAGGAATTTGCTGCTCGCTGCCACTACAAATGAAAATTAAGAAAAGCTGTAACACAGCTAAGTATTCAGCCATATTTTGCAGAAACTAATTTTCAAATGGTCATCAAGTATAATCTCCAGAGAGGTAACAAGACACTAAACTGAACACATAAAAAGTTCAATTGCACACGACAAAGACTTTAAAAGAAAAGACTGCCCACCTTTCTAAGCTCCAATTATGAAATGCTACATAAATTAAGGAAGGAGCTATCTGCCTTGTTTCTTATACAGTCTAAGCACACACTACTGCAAGATTCAAAATAGGATGCTAGGCCCCCATCCAGATCAGTTGTTCATACACATACATTAAACCCCCTCACACACTTGTAAAAATTATGAAGACATCCACAGGAATCAAAAAACCTCAGACTGTAACCTTTACATTATAGGGCAAGCACACATTAAAACTATCTCCTTCAGCTTTTTCTTTCTTCGATAAAATCCACTTAGGACTACTTTCAGATATTTAGCTTTTCTCAATGCTGAATTTCTGAATGAATTTTTCAACCATTCCAACTGTGTAGAAAGGAAGTCTGAAACTAGATGACTTTATGTACGGGGGCTGTTGATGCTGAAAATCAGAGAGAGTGAGTCAGAAAGGAGCAACAAACTTAAATCTTTTTCTTCTTCCCCCCCCCCCTTTTTTTTTAATTTGCTGAATAGCAGAAGACAATGCAGTGGGCTGATAAAATAAAAACACAAAGCAGGCATGCGGAGCATGACAAAGATGTCCTGAGTTAAATAAGTGATTTTTAATTTCATTTTGCATTTGTACCTCAAAGATTGATCCTCACTGATTATTAATCATTAAATTATTTGACTTACAAATAAATACCATCTCAATGTTAAACTGGTACCTCTGTTTACTAAAAAAAATACATTGTCTTAACATACTCAGGTAAACAGCTACATAATTTTTATTCAATTTTAACTGACATATTTTCAATCTCAGTAAAGAAGTTAGTTAGGAGTTCTGTTTACTGAGCAGTTACTCATTTTTTTTAAAATGCACTGGTGTCATTATATTGCTACTAAAATATTTATGAAATATTACATAACCACCTTTAATATTGAGGACATCTAAGAAAGAAAGTATATTTATAGATGAAGTTTCCACAAGCATGCATTTAAATAGAGATGCTATCTGTAGTTTAAAGACTTAACTGTTTCCAATCCCCTTGTCCTCAAGGAATTCCTATAACTTGCACTTTTACACATGATTTCTACCCTGGAGAAACAAGCTTTCCTACTTTCATCTACCAACTGGTCTATAAATGAAAGTGTTCCACTTTATGACTAAACAAACGAACTGAAAGAAATAATATCTTTGTAAAGGGACTTGTCACACCAAAAGACCGCTTAGCAACCAACTCTCACACGCAAGTACTTAGTTGAAATCTATCATTTCTACCAGTTCAGCAGTTTTTTCTTAAAAGTTTTTGCAACGTGTACAGTTTGAATACTCAAAAAACATAATAAAATGTATTATGTCCTATATTTGTCTTTATTACAGTTAGATGATAACTACAGAACGAATTTATTTCTACGAAGAAAAACAGATTTTATTCCAAAGATCAATTACATTGCTGTCTGATTGCCCAAGGTGGTCAATTTTTGTTAATAAATAGATCAGACAGAATCCCGAAAGGGATATAGTGCTTCTTTTATCTGAGTTATCCTCCTATCTCTCTCACTATCAAGGAAAGAAAGACAACCTACAGTGAAGTCAAGTTTTGCTTTAACAAGCAAAATCAAATAATGTTGGTTTTTAAAACACCTTCTGTCATTTACACCATCATATTTCAATAGCTGGATCCAATTAAAGACATTTCACACTATGCCCTTGGCCACACCATCAAGGAATGGAAGAATCCACTACAATCAAAAGAATGATGGAATATATCACATACATTTGTCTATCGTACAAAAGCCCCTTTTCCAACCACCCTCTGTATGTGCTGCTGTACATCCTGAGGATTATCAGTAGCAAAGAGGATTATCACTGATCTGTGTATTTGCATTGACCAGATTAAACATCTGCATTGAATTAGTCAAACACTGAGTAACTGTATCTGAAGAGATTGCTGAAGCTATCCTAATCCAAACACTGAAGAAAATGCTGTATCCAACATTTACGGTATTTGATTTTTAACTTCTACGTTTCCCTTACACACACACACACACACACACACACAAAGATTCTAAATATAGTACAATCTCATTTAAGGAAACTGATAAAATTTATTCTCATTCATACACTCTGAAACCAGACAAATAACATTACTACGCATTCTAAATTAATCACAATATTTTTTAGCAAATATATTTATAAATCTTTATTAGCTGCAGCTAAGATACGGACTACACTGCTTAGAAACATACTAGGAAGTCACATTTAATGTTACAACTTTACAATGCATACTTTATTTCCTCCAATGACTTTATGTGTTCCAACCACTACTTATCACAGGATTATACAAATAATAGTCTTTTTTAGATGGCTTTTCTTCATTTTATTATCAGAAACTTTAAAAAGTTTAAGTCCTTTAGATAAATGTATACAACTTCAGAAGTGCATTAATCATAAAATACATTAATGGCATCATACCTAAGTAATCCAAAGAGAAGCACACAGGATTCAACTAATGCTGTTTCAGTAACCCACTGAAAGCCAAACATTTCCACGGTATCTTCTTCATAGTCATTCGGAGAAGGATCTAATCTGAGCAAAATCCTGTAAAATAAAGTTAGCACTGTTCACAAATTCTTCAGTGATAAGCCTAAGGATACAGTGGCTACAGCTGACTTTTGTATCATTTCTATTTTATCAATATATCAGCAGTATATATCCTATAAATAGCAAGGTACAGCAGTGCTCTCAAGAGAAACTGTTATACCTTTTACAGTAACTTGTAGTTTCAACAGTAGTATTCAAGTATCACTTCCTCCAAGCTCAAGAGTGGTGCATCCCAAGGAGAAAGAAGTCCAGCAAAGGTGGCAGGAGACCTGCATGGATGAGCAAGGAGCTCCTGGCAAAATTCAGACAAAAGAAGGAAGTATACAGAATGTGGAATAAGGGACAGGCCACTTAGGAGGATTATAAGAACATTGTCAGATTATGCAGGGATGCAACGAGGAAGGCTAAGGCCCATTTGGAATTAAATGTGGCAAGAGATGTCAAGGACAAGAAGGGCTTCTTCAAATACATCGGTAGCAAAACGAAGATCAGGGAAAACATGGGCCCGCTGCTGAATGGGACGGGGGCCCTAGTGGCAAAGGATACAGAGAAGGCAGAGTTAATGAATGTCTTCTTTGCTTCAGTCTTCACTGCTAAGGGCAGCCCTCAAGAATTCCAGAGCCTGAAGATGAAGGAGGAAGTCTGGAGAAAGGAGGATTTTCCTTTGGTCAAGGAGGATCGGGTTAGAGATCTTCTGGGCAGGCTAGACATCCACAAATCCATGGGCCCAGATGGGATGCACCCTCAGCTGTTGCCAGAGGGAGCTGGCGGATGTTGTTGCCAGGCCACTCTCCATCATCTTTGAAAGGTCCTGGAGAACTGGAGAGGTGCCTGAGGACTGGAAGAAAGCTAGTGTCACTCCAGTCTTCAAACAGGGCAAGAAGGAGGACCCGGAAATTACAGGCCGGTCAGCCTCACCTCCATCCCTGGAAAGGTGATGGAACAGCTCATTCTGGTTGTCATATCCAAGCACATGGAGGAAAAGAGGGTGATCAGGGGTAGTCAGCATGGATTCACCAAGGGGAGATCCTGCTTAACCAATCTGATGGCCTTCTCTGATGGAATGACTGGCTGGCTAGATGAGGAGAGAGCAGTGGATGTTGTGTACCTTGACTTCAGCAAGGCTTTTGACACTGTCTCCCATAACATCCTCCTAGAGAAGCTCAGGAAGTGTGGGTTAGATGAGTGGACAGTGAGGTAGATTGTGAACTGGCTGAAAGGCAGAGCTTAGAGGATTGTCATCATCAGCTCCAGGGCTCAGTACTGGGTCTAGTCTTGTTCAACTTATTCATCAATGACCTGGATGAGGGGATGGAGTGCCTCCTCAGCAAGTTTGCTGATGATATCAGACTAGGAGGAGTGGCTGGCTGATACACCAGAGGGCTGTGCTGCTATTCAGAGAGATCTAGACAGGCTGGAGAGTTGGGTGGAGAGGAACCTCATGAGATTCAACAAGGGCAAGTGCAGAGTCCTGCACGTAACAAGGAATAACTCCATGCACCAATACAGGCTGGGAGTTAACCTACTGGAAAGTAGCTCTGTGGAGAAGGACGTGGGAGTACTGATGGACAAGTTGACTATGAGCCAGCCAGTGGTATCCTGGGATACATTAGGAAGAGCATTGCCAGCAGGTCGAGGGAGGTGATCCTGCCCCTCTACTCAGCCCTGGGGAGGCCTCATCTCGAGTACTGTGTCCAGTTCTGGGCTCCCCAGGACAAGAGAGACATGGAGCTACTAGAGAGAGTCCAGTGTAGGGCTACAAAGATGATCAGAGGGCTGGAGCATCTCTCCTATGAGGAAAGGCTGCAAGAGCTGGGCCTGCTTCGCCTGGCAAAGAGAAGACTGAGAGGAGAAATTATCAATGTCTACAAATACTTTAAACAGGGGTGTCAACGTGGTAGGGCCGAACTCTTTTCAGTAGTGCCAGGTAACAGGGCAAGAGGCAACAGGCACAAACTGAACCACAGGAAGTTCTGTCTGAACATGAGGAGGAACTTCTTCACTGTTAGAGTGACGGAGCACTGGACCAGGTTGCCCAGAGAGGCTGTGGAGTCTCCTTCTCTGGAGATACCCAAGGCCCGCCTGGATGCAACCCTATCTAATGTGTTCTAGGTGATCTTGCTTGGTAAGGAAGGGGTTGGACTAGCTGATCTCCAGAGGTCCCTTCCAACCTCAACCATTCTATGATTTTGTAACAGTATAAAAATATTGTTCCACTACAGGGCACAATAAGTTTCAGAAGAAAAAAATTAGCAAGCTACAATCTTAGGCCACTTTGTAAGGATAAAGATGCTTTATCTGAGGCATGAACATAAAGTTTGTCCTTAACAAGACAGGCTGCCACATTAGCTAGTATTCTCCCTGGAAATGTATGTTTGGAACCCTTTCCAATGTATACCACATGCCCAAAAGCCAGCTGTAGAACATATTTTGTTCTTTTGTATATTTTTAAGAATATTTGTACAGAACATTTACTGATAAAAGTACATCAATAAAAGCACACTTTTAAGCAGCTAAATTGATGAGAGATACAAAATGTGACTCCATTATTATAACTTAAACACTAGGCCAAAACTACCCTTTGCTGTAGTCAAAGAAAGTCAGAATCCACACTTTACCTCAAACTGTACAAAATCAGGCAAGTTTATAGATTGTTAAAATATTCCAAGTTTTTTTTCCACATTTTTCCTAGTGTACTTTCTGAATATACTAATTGTGTAAATATAAAAATGTTTCATTAAGGTGTTTTAAAAAGTTTGTTTTATAAAAAAAAACACTAAGTTGTATTCTATAATAAAAACAAAGACCAAAACAAATTATTTCAGCATTTTTCTACTGACTTTCATAAAATACTTCAGTATAGATAAAGTAGTGTTCATTGAGAGGCAAGAAATGATACTCTATTTTAAAAATAAAGAAAATGTATTGACAAGCACTTGGTTTGCATTGTATTACACATCAAATTCATGTCCTCCCTGAACTATGTACTATTATCAATTCAGTACTCAATTAGAAGCAGAAGGGGCATCCCAGAACACCTAAAACTCTCTTTTAGTAACTGCCTAAACATAGCTCTGGTTTGAAGCCTGCAGTCATTTATATCCAGTCACTGTCATTCCAGGTAGCAAAGACAGAGGAGTCCCTCACATGTAAACTTTTCTAAAAGTTTACAGTCCAACTAGACTAGACTAAAGGACAGAAGAACATAACTATCATGACGGTAGTGATTTGGGAAGCGTATACGCAAGTTCCTGAGTGAGCTTTCATATGAAACTGTTTCTGTCATGCAGTGTCTCTTTGCCAGTGTGGAATCCACTACTAATATGTTCATGCAGACACAGGTTCTATTATTCCTTAACTGAACACTCTTCTTAATGAATGGGCTCTGATCAAACAACAAAACATTACAGATAAGAGGGGGTTTGAGAGGTGGCTGTGGAACCAAAGGTTCTAAAACCAAAGTAACAATGCAAAACCATGAGAACTAGCAAGATAAATCCAAATCCACAGCAGGAAAGTTCGAAGGTATAAATGTTAAAAAAAAAAAAAAAAAAAAAAAAAAAAAAGGAGAGAGAGAGAGAGAGAGAGAGAGAGAGAGAGAGAGAGAACAGAGAAAGAAATACAATAGTAAGATAAACAAGACAGCCTCCGCAGGATGAGAAAAAGGCAAACTTGGATCACAAGCAGAAAAGAAGACACTATCTAATCCAAAGTAACATTTTAGAATCTCACAAAAAAAATACTTATTTGTTATCCACATGGCTTCTGAACCTTAAATCCAAAATGATGGCAAAGGAAGAGTATTGAGAAATACAGTGATAAAGTCACTGAAAATCCTCCTAGAGAAGCTGGCCAGGGCAGCCATGCTTCTATCACATGGAAAAGAAAGAAAGAGACAGCATCCAGGAGATCATACAGATACAAAAAGCAGTCCTACAGCCTCCTCAGAAATATAAGGGTAGGAGTCTTAGATGCTGTTACTTAACATGGCAATTTTTGAAGTGTTCTGTCTAGAGGAGTTCTAATAAGCATGTAACACATCATTTACACCATCAAAGATTAAGTTCACAAAGCTAGGACCTGGACTCAGAATAATGTCCAAAGCAAACCTGCCCTTCCTGGTTTGGTGCATTACCAAGCTAAACTGAGGCTCATAAGAACTCGAGGAAGAATGGATTTGGAGACCCTGTCAGCATTTGGAGACACCCGACATCTGTGAAAAGAACATTATAAATGCCTATTGTATTTGTAATTCAATTTAAACCTACCTCTTAAGAGATCCACTTGCTAAATAAGACTCTGAAGAGAAGCTTCTCCCTCCATTTTGGTTGTCAAAAACACAGGAAAAACAGGACGGCTTGGAGTTCTCATTCTCCACTTCCATTGTCATGTCCAGGCTTTCAGTAAGGAATGGGGGTGTATAGGAAGCCATATAGTCATCATCCATTGTTTTCACTTGTCCTAGAAAATGTAAATAATTAATAAATAAAACTCAGTATTTCTACAAATATATCTTTCATTATTACATTTCCCTATAAACCTGCAACCCAAGTGAGAACATAGATCAGCTTAGTTGTAGTGTGAAACTTTTCAAAAAGAAAAGGCACACATGGTTCCACACTCACCACATACCTCTGCTGCTTTGTGCAACACTGGAATTTATCTTCCCCCATCACAACTTGTTCAGGGAAATAAATTAGCAAAAATCTAACCCTATAAAAGTAAAAAACAGTTTGTTTTCTGCTGGTTTATTTCTCTGAATTGACTAGTTATGGGGTCAGAACACTATTAAGGTAAAGAGGAAGTAGGAATCCATGCCATGAAAGAGAACATGGGTGAGCTAATTTCAGGAATATTTTGTTCTCTGACCCCATTAGCTACCATGAAACAACATTCTGCATTAAATGCAGAATCCTAGTTGTCCATGACTTTAAGGTAACATTACAGCTGAGGTTCCTTCTAAGAAATAGCAGATACAATCCCCTGTAACAGTTATGCAACACCAAAATGCTGAATTATTGAAGTTGAGAAAACCACTGTATAGCTAATTTTGATATAGCTGAAGTCATAAAATCCTGTGTAAAAATCTGACTTCCAGGAATCTGAAAAAGAGAAATAAAGCCAAAGGAGAAGAAAGACTGAGTCAAAAAGAAATACACTCTACACTTGGCACTATTGAACTAATATTTTACACAACATACTGATAGAACTAGGCAAGAGATGCCACAGAGTTCTACGATAATATGCAAGTAGTATAATTAAGACTACTAACCCTAAATCAAGTTTTCAATTTCATTGTTGACAGCTTTTGGTACTGTTCTTGCATGAACTGATATGAACTGATTTACCGTGTGGCCAGAGAATTACCACACAGCAGCTTGGCTAGAAAATGGACTCAAAAAAATAACCAAACAAAACTTTATGCCACTGCAGCTCCTGCACTCCTGTGATGTAGCCTGCTGCACAGCACAAGCAGTGTCTGCTGCTCAGTGACCTGATGGGTTTCAAAGAAAAGTCTATTCAATTTAAGCTATTTAAATCATCCAAAATGAAAGGAAGCACTGAGGAAGTATAAGTTTAAATTCATTAACAAGTTCCTGAAGGCCTCTTCCCTGACAGATTTAATGTTATATAAAACACCATCTTTTACACTTTATGCATATGCTTAAGCAAACCCTGAAACCATGTCCATTGCGCTAATATGCCTTGCTTTAGCATCTCAGCAGCTTCCGGCGCGCAATTTTGACCTGGATTTTGAATACCGAAACTCAACCGTAACTTTGAAAACTGCAGTAAGACAGGATCGCCGCTGAGCGGGCTGAGCCAAGCTCAGGAAACCCCCCTCGCAGCTATTGCCTAACGCACCGAACCCTTGTTTAAAAACGACACAACGGGGGCAATGAAGGCGTTGGTAGCAGGTGACCCTTAGTGCGAGCCACAGGAGCACAACGGCGGGGCCGCCCTGCCGCAGGCCACCGCTTCCCCCACCCCCGCGGGGGCCCGGGGCGGGCGCCAGCCCCGCACACGGCGGGCAGGGGTCGTGCGGTACCTGCGTCCCGGCGGGGACGCCGCCAACCGCCGCCGCCAACCGCCAGCCGCCGCTCCCCTTCCGCGCCCGCACGCTGCTCCGTACGTCCCGCGCGCCGCCGCCGCCGCCGCACTGCGCAGGCGCCGCGGCGCCGATTGGCCGCCCCTTCCCCTCCTCCGCCCGCTGCGCTCGGCCCGGAGGCCGGAGGTGTCCTCAGCCCTTCCCGCCCGCCCCGACAGCCGCCCGCGGGGCCGCGCGCTGCCCGCCCCGCCCCGCCTCTCCCCTCCCCTTCCCCGCCCCGCGCCGCGCGCGCCCCCAACGGCCGCCCGGCCGCGCCCGCCAGCGGCCCGGCCCGCGGTGCCCCCACCGCCTCCCGGCCCTCTCTCCGCGGGCCCCCGCCGGGCACAGGGGCTCCCTGGCGCGGCCCTGCCAACCCTGCTCTGCCGGCCTGGCGCCCGTTCACCCTGCATCTCTGCCCCTTCCTCCCCCGAGGCTCCTCTAACGGTGTGGCCGCGTGGTGCTGCCTCCCGTCCCCCTGTTAGGCTGCAACGTGGTTGTTAACTCGCCTACTTTTCTCATAAATTCAGGCAGCCTTTCCCGGGAGCCGCTCGCTGCTGCTGGCCCACTGCCTCTCCCGCTGTTGATCAAGCACTCCCGGCCTCCTCCAGTGCCTCCAAGCCCTCGGCTGTCACGGCTTCGCTGGGCGTCCCTCGCCTGCCCAGCCACCGCAGGTTGTTCCTGGCCACGCTTCGCCCAAAGTCTGCTGTCTTCCAGCTCCTAGTAAATCCCCCAAGTCAGATTGCCACTTCTGTTTTCCTGTATTTCTGTTACCCACCATCTCTGGGGGGGGGGGGGGGTTGGTTCTGGTCCAAATCCCTGCAATACAACCTGCTTTTTTTCCTCCTCATCTGCCACCTTAACTCACCTCTTCCCGTGCTTCTTAGCAGCCACGAACATGAGCCCATCTCATCATTCTCCATCCTCCATGCATGTCTCAGTTACTGCTCCCATTTCCAGAGCAGCAGTTCTCATCACGCATGGGAAGCAGTTTAGCACATTGCAAATTCAGGCTAGATATTGCTATTTTCCTTTACTAAAATTTCTTCATTGGTTATGAAAGTCAGAGTAGGGGGCTGGGAGAAACTCTTAAAACCTATACTTGGCCTAACTTATCTTAAAATATATATTGTGCAGCTAGTGGCTTCTTGATATTTTCAATAATTATTGCATTATTTTGGATTGCCTTTGGTTAGCTTAATTTCAAAATGCTCTTCCAGTTTTGCTTTTTCAGTGTAAATTAACAGCAGTGCATGAAACTTTTGTTTCTAACAGGAAAGTTGCTATAAAAAGTTCTGCTCTTGGTATTACAGCTTGCTGTGAAAACTACTGTGATTAAAAAAGCTTCGTTTGCTCTTGTGTATGTAAGAACTCCTCATTTCCTTCTCTAAATTCCTGTCTAATTAAAAAAACAGTACATCATGGTTAAATAAAACTGTACCCAGGATAACCCTAATTTCCATATGCAGATTTATCTGCACTGACAACCCCCTCTCCCTCTCTTAGTCTGTGTTTCTCTCTCTCTCTCTCTCTCTCCCTCCCTCCCTCCCTCTCTCTTTATTGCATTGTGTCTGAATGATTTTCAGGGCTCCTTTATTTTTTCTCTCTAGCATGCACATGCTAAAATAACTAGACAAAGATGCAAGGTGGTTGCTGCAGTTCTTGACTCTAGGAAGAAAAGCTAAGAAATCTCATGATTGCAATGCAACATTTTCTTTTTAATTTTCTTTTTTCTTTTTCTTTTTTTTTTTTTTTTTTTCCTCACCCATGCTCGGTGATTAAACTTCCCGGGATGGGGAAGAAAAAGGAGCTGGAATGAAATAGGGTTGAGGAAAATCCCATTGCAGCAGCTGCAGCCAGCGGTGCCAGATGTGCTAAGATTTCTGGGGTCCTTGACACCAAAAGGCAGTATAAAAATACTTGGAGACAAAAGCTGCATCCTCAGTGATCATTTTTTTTACTTAATATGGCAGCAGGCGCTGTGTGTGGGGGAAAAGCAACATGCTGGATGTTGAATTGGACTTTCCTCCTTCCTAGGATGAAAGGATGTTATCTATCCCATGCCAAGGGGGAACTGAGGTAAGAGAGCTATTGCAGCTCCTTCTTTTCTGTAGTATATTCCCTAACCATCTTTGTGAAACAGGATATATATTGTTTGTATATGTATGCATGTGTATGTATATAACATATATATGTAATTGTATATGTGTGTATGTATGTGTATATATATACATACACAAACTGTACATATACTGAGACTCATTAAGTGAAAAATTTTTTTTTTCCTGTCTTGACATCAACCCCCAAAAAGTTAATTCACAGTGATTTTCAGAGCTTATTTAGAAGGGGCATTTTATGATTTTTTTTTCTGCATACGTTTTTGTTTCCAGAGACGACTTCAGCAGTGACATCATGGTTGACTGCTGATGTTAAAACTAATTTGCCAAGTCTTTAAAAAAATCGAGCAACTTCATGTTAAGAAATTGCACTAGAGATTCATATGCTCTATTTTTCAGTGGCATTCTAAATATTAGAACTCTTATTAAAGCAATAGTGATTTTTTTGTTATTCTACCACAGAAGCGATGAATGCTGCATAATTAAGTACAGTATTTAATTTGGCTGTTGTGAAGCAAAAGAATAAGGTAATAATTTTTATTGTACTAATCAGACTCAAGATGTTCTCTGTGTTAATTGGGTTAAAAAAATTGCAGTACTTATTAGAAATTCTAATTTCACAATGCTGCACTGACAATAAGCTCAGCCAGTGAATTATTCACATCTTTAATTTGCTCACTTAATGACAGTGTTCTGTAATCAGAGTGCAGAGACTGCTTCCTATGCATTATGTATGATGTTCAGGACTTAAATGCAGGACATTATGAAGCCTCTCAGTGGTTCAGTAATTAGTTTTCCACAAGACAGGGCTTAGATATTCACAGATAAAAGTCTACAGTTGAGATAATGTTAAGGTGATGACTCATAATAACAAAAGCAGGGAAGTTCAAATTTAATTCTGAAACTACTCTCCATTCTCACTCGTTGTACTTAGGTGCTGGGGGGGGGGGGGGGGGAAGAAAGTCTTCAAAACTAACCCACTATGGTGAGAACACTATAGGCAGCCAAAGGGAGCAAACTGGGGAGTGATTTAACTTTGTAGCTGGGTTTTTGGCAGCTTATGTGAGTTGGAGGATGGGAGTGAAGTTGTGTTTTGTGCCTTTTTTTAAAGGTTGTGGAAAGGGCAATAATGTATACACTGTCATAGAGCAATCATTTATAGGAGAGATTAAATGTATTTTAAAGATTTTATCTAAAGCCACAGACATTTGTAACTTATGTCAAGCTACATTTTTTTTAAGGATGCTCCTTTGTTAAGTGTAGAAACTTTGAGAACACCTGATGCTTACAGTTTTGTTGTACCTTTTGCAGTTCTCATAGACTGTACTGTATACACGTTTTAGAAAACATAATTTTTCTAACACTACAGGCTCACCATCCAAAGATGTGTTTTACAATGCTAGTTTGTTACTTTTTCCCTTGTTATCATTTATCTGGTTTTAAGGTGAGTGATTTAAGTGTAGGAAATATGTATCATTGTGCAAATTTCCTAATTCTCTATGCTGCTTATTATAGAATAAAAATCAAGACAGCTGAGAAGTTGGAGAGAGAGTGTTGTTTTTCCATACTTAGTCACTAGTCAGACTGGCAACTGTACAGTTGTCCTGAGTTCTCACACTAGAACAATCATAATTTTTTTATTGGAAATGAAATATCTCACTTGAGAAGCTTGTTTAAATATTTTGTGTTAATTGTCCAAAATATAAAGAACAGTCCCTGAGACTACTCTGCAACAAACCTATTCTGATGCAGTGTTTGGAGGTTTGCAGTTTTAATTATTAAACATGATCTACCATTAAAAGTAGATGATCTACTATTAAAGATGATCTGCCATTCAATTAAAAATTTCAAAGACCCCTACTCAATAGTCAAATGTAGACGTAGGGTTAAGAATTTTGAGTACTTCTGGAATTTTAAAACAAAATATTTTAAAGCTAATCCCTTTTAAAACTTTCTTCCAAAAACTAAATCTGGAATTTGCTGTCTTTTGCGGCTGTTACTTGTGGTGTCTGTCTTTAAGGCAAATTACTAAGTAATTGCTTCTAGCAGCTAAAGTGATAAACACTTTGACCAGTATTAGACATTGTTTGTGTGTAGTCCAGTCCAGAAAATAATTATTGCTAAATGATTGAATAAAGAACTTGCAGTCTAGATTAATGTAGATAGGTGGTCTGTAACTAGTTGATTATATTAGAATCCAAGTGATTATCAACATGAAGAAACTGATTTGAGTCCTTTGCAGAATATGACTTTGATTCAAAGTCAATGTCCCACAGCAAATTGTGCTGGCAGATAGTATCAATATCATTACATTGCCTCATTTCTTCAGGGGGTTCAGAATAGAATCACACAGTTGAAAAAGTCTCCGAGAAAGCATCATGCCCAAACCCTCACTCTTTCTATGAAGACAAGATGAGCAAAATTTGTCTTTTTAATGCTTGCTTGCCTAGCCTAAAGATTTTGATGATTACTTTCACAAGTAATCTAGTCCAGCATTTCACTAGCCTTGTCATTAGAAAGTTTTTACTAATTTCTGACCTGAAACTTACTTGCTGAAAGTTACATGAACCTGTTACTCTTTGCACTGTGGTTACAGAGAATTTATTTTCTCTTTGCAGCTGACTTTTACATATTTGAGGTTCTTAATCACATTTTCACTGTTTTCTTCTCTTAACCAACTCCACTTCATTTTTTTTCCTGTTAAAAAATAATGGTTCTTTTTTTTTCCCCCTTGTATTTTAAATCATTCATTCTTATTACTGTTCTCTGGACTTTCTGTATTTCTTCTTTCTTGAAATGCATTTCTCTTGACTCAGACATGCTCTTCCAACTGTCATAAAATAAGTTCTACATTTTTATTTAGAGAAAGCTATTTGTTGCTTTTGTGGGGTTTGAAGAAAATCTTAACAATCTGACTTTCATTTTACAGATGCAATGACATACACTCTAGAACAGAATGAAGAGATTCACTACATGTCTGAATAGGTTTTTAATTCAAAAAGCCTATTCAAAAATTCAAATTCAATTCAAAAACTTAATTCAAAAACAGTTAGCGGCCTGTATGGATGGATATGTTATCCTATAGCCTTACCTCTCTTGATCAGCACCTGGATCTGACCTGGTTAATGTTGTCTACCATCATATTGAAAAGAATACCTGGAGTATTATATCCTCAGAGGTGCTATGTCTGCTATGAGCGAGGAGTTCTAATAGCCAGAAACTATGAGAGCATTTTCCATGCTGACGGGTAGAGCTGTCTCAAGCCACAAGAGCATGCCCTTCTTGTCAGGAAGTTTGGTATCCAGAAGAAGTTAAAATCTAAAAGTTTTCTCGTATCTCCATCTGAACCAGACAATCTGAGTTTGAGGCAACACAAAAGTCAGGTGAGAAATTTTTTTGTGGAAGTGGCAAGGGAGTTAGTGGCAACCAGTAACAAAAGTCCTGAGTTAGCTGTGCAACAAAGATGTACAGTGTATTGTTAGATTGAAAAAAAAATTAGAAAGGTAGCCTGTTCTAACTAGTCTAGCAGATTCAGTCTACATCTGGAGATATAATTTGCTCTTTCTTGAGTATATAGTCTACTCAATTTGTTAAGGGAAAGTAGAGCTCAATTCATTTTTGGCTGGAAGGAAGGAAGGGCCAGTTCATACCATGCTTGCCTTCCCATGGGATGGAGGGAGAATATGATGTCTGGAGCCACAAAGGAGGAGTCCCATGTCTGAAAAATTACAGGATACTTGTAACGTTTCTGTGGAATCAGAGTTGACATAATCTGATCATGAAGTCATAGTGGCTACCAAAAAAAAAAAAAAAATTTAAGGACATGTGTATGTGTACACACCCCCACACACACATCTCATTCATATGTTTAGGATGTAACCCTTTCACTGTGAGAACCCTCTGACTTGGAACTTTCAGTGATTTGGAGTATTGAAGGTTTTGTGGAATTAACTGATTTGTAGTTCTGTAATTGCTCTTATATCAAAAATTCAAGAACATATTTTTTTAATTTAGTGTAATTTTTTAATGGTATATCTAACAAAAAGTTCAGAAGAATCCATCCATAATATATTTACAAGAGTGATATTTTCTGCTTTTGTTTATATAGCTCAAGGGTCAGGTATCATTATAAGTAATAAATGCTGAAGTGGGAAGTGAGATGATGAGTTGAGTATTTCAAAGGAGTTCTCTTAGTGTGATCTAATAATGCAGTCCTTTTATATGCAAAATGACCATGAAAACTAGTGGGAGTACTATGCTGTGCAAGAAAAGCCTAAACATTTGTGGAAATATGTGTTAGGAAGTCTCCCTTTTGAGTCATTATTTTAACTTGATTGACAGTGAATAAGGCTAACCAAAAAAAACCAAATACTCAGAGTAGAAAGAGATTGAGTATTGGTAATATTTTAAACTACAAATTTTTCTGTTCCTCTACTGGAAGATATATGACAATGTCGTATGCCAGTTATAATAATCAGAATATCTGGTAGAAATCTCAAATTATTTTACATTCAACAGTGTTTTCCAGGAAATTTTTCATAGGTAGAACATACACAGTTTATTCTGTAGAATTACATACAATTGACTCCAATATTAAGAATAGCAACCTAAGATACTATATGCGTTTTAAAGTAGAATAGCAATACATATCGTTACTTTAAACTCAGTTTGGGCTTTTTTTGTGAAATCAAAGTAGGAATGCATAATAAACTGTGTGAGTTCACATGCTCCAAGCTTCTGTAAGTATACATATATAAAACTTTGCAGTTCTTACATACTTTCATAGCAGACTAGAAAAAGCTCTGATAAAAATATTTAATACAGTACAAATGCATCTTGCAGCTTTCAGCTGATTGCTCTTCTGTCTCATCATCCATACATACTTTATTGACATTCAGAATTATTTCTTATCCCTTATGGAGATGTTATTTCCTGTTTAAAAGATGACTCAAGCTTCCTTTGCTCACTTCCCAAATCTTCAGTAGTTAACTTTAATCTTTCCTCCACGCTATGCCTGAAGCTCAGGAGGCTTTTACTCTTCCCAGAGTATCCCTCCTTAAAACTCTTTTGTTATGTTTGCTACATGGGTTGACAACAGTTTGACTACTAATGTCCTTGAAATCTCTTCCTATCTTACTATCTTTTTTCATTGTTTTCTTTTAGTTTCCCATTTCTTGTCCCTTTATGTTTAGATTGTAAGCTGTCCAATGAAAAGACTGTTTTTGTTCTGTGCTTGGAGAAAGCCCAAAACAGTGGGCCTTGAGGCACTATCTTAATACAACTGATGATCATAACAGTAGTAATATAAATAATGTACACAGTTAAGTATTTCAGTTGCTGCACTTTTAATTCCTAATACACTATCAGTCTTTTCAACTCATAACATTTTTGCAATACAATTCCATTTAGAGAATGGAGAAGTTAGTAGATTTGGGCAGTAGGAAGCTGTGGGAGAAACTGGTCAAATACAGGCAAAGCATTGCTTATCCTCAAAGTATTTCTGTCCAGTGCTCTGCATTCTCTTTGCCTCCCCACTTAATCATCAAAGAGACCATACCTAGGTCCGGTAAGAGTTGTGCTGAATGTTTTCTGCCTCTTGGGTACCTAAATTGGGTTAAATGTGTGATATAGAGAGATAATACAAGCTCTGTAGATATGACTGAAGGACAGTATCAGTTCAGGTATAGATTGAGGGGCTTTTACCAGAGGAATGGCTTTGGCTGAGAGTGGCTGTGGTGGAGCAAAAAGTTTCTGTGAGGAAAAGATACCATAAAGCTGTGGTGGGCGCACCCTGGCGCAAAGTGGGATGGGATGTTGGCAGGCAATGCAACTGGCTGGTAAGGTGGCAGTCAGCGAGATCTATGAATGGTGCTGGACAAGGAGAGATATAGAAATGTGGCTGAAATAATTAGGAGTCTCAGAGCTATGAGTTCCTGAGTATAGCGTGTGTGGGTAGGTTTCAGAATCAGGGTCAGGGTGAGAGGAGACTACAGTGCCTAGACAATGTCAATCTAGAGGACGCATCTGTTCAGTGAGTAAGGTGAAGAAGATAATGCACAGTCTTGGAAAAAATCAGTGCTTTTAACATATTGAGGGATACACATATTCTAGATTTTGGGAGGATAAATTTCTGACTATCAGCATTTTGATGTGTTGAGTTTATTGGCAGTATCCAATGTAAAGGGGCAGGCATCGTTCTTTGACTTCCCCCCAGGTCCTTTGACTTGGGGAAGTGGAAGGCACAACTCTGCAATCCAACATCAAGCTTAGCAGGAACCTTCTGGCTAAACCATAGCACAAACTTTTTTTGTGAGGAATTTTTAAAAACAAAGTATTTGCTTCAGCTCCAGTGGATGGATATGTGGATGACAGTATTTGAATTAAGGTTGTTAATTAGAAAAAAGTTTAAGTCTAGTTGTTTTTCTCTAACTCTCATTGTCTGTGTAATGTTGGGGAGTAAGACTGGGCTCCTGCTTTGCTAATGAACTTAGCAAAGCTTTCTTTTCTCATGGTTTGTCCATAGGCTGTACATTCAGAAAATATGTTAATGATCTCTGTGGTTATGAATGTGGGCCTCACGTGAAGGCACCCTCAGTGTAAATGGCATGTTCAAACAGACATTTAAAGAAGCAAAAGCCTATCTGTGGCTGCTGTAATTAAAACACATAACAATAATCAATCAAGAAAATGGATCTCTGATAAACTTTGTGTGGTTTAAAGAAGCAAAAGACCTATCTGTGGCTGCTGTAATTAAAACACATAACAATAATCAATCAAGAAAATGGATCTCTGATAAACTTTTGTGTGGTTTCCAAAAGTGTACTACTTTACCCATTTTTGCCTCATCTCAGCAATACTCCCTTTTTGTTTTCTGGAGCATTTTTTGCTCTTTATCTCTCCAGGCAAAAATATCCAAAGAAATTTTTGGAAGACTGTTGGGTACTTAGCATGACTTTACAAATTTTGGATTGAAAAAGTTGGGTTTTTTTTCTTTAAATTTTAGCATAGTATTTATGTAGTGGAAGAAAAAAGTATTCTTCACATATCTCAAGTCTTCATTTAGAAATTTAGAAAAAAGAGATGTGATTAGTAGAAAGAAAACAAAGGCAGTGGTTATGGCCCAAGTGCGTTTTCTCATTCTACACAGATTATCTATATGATTTGGGGAACTCAGTTCATTTTCATATCTCAATTCCTAAACTGTGTAATGGAAATGGAAAGCTTCCTACTTTTTTTCAGAATCCAAAGTCCAAATCTCTTTGGACTATATGAATTTAAGTACAGGTTATCTTTTTAATGCAAATTTAAAACAGTTTCCAATCATCAATGAAATGACGTTCTGCTGAGCAACTGTCCAGTAAGATTCTGGAAAGGAGGTGGAGAAGGAACTGAATTTTGAAATGAACTGGGAACGGTTTGTGGAAGGAGTCATATAGTATATTGCCTAAGAATAGCAGCTGCCAACCGAAGTTAAATACCCCCTAAGTCTTTCCAATATGTGAAATTAAAATCGTCTACTACTAGCTTCATGAGATAGAAATCAAGATGAAAAGGTTTAGGTGCATCAAATATTGCTTTTGTCTATTTTCGGACAAGGTTAATGTGTGTTTAAAATACTTATCCGAAAATGTTGCTGTACTTGAGGAAAATTATGGTTTTATTTGTTAATCTGTTTGGGGAATATGAGTCATTTAGAAAGAAATACACAAAACATCTTTTTGTAATGGTAGATTGTTTCTGGAAATGCAAGGGAAATATGTCAAATGAGTGAGTTCTGTATTGAGGTTTTCAGATTTTAATTGAATTCTTAGTTTATTTTATCATTTCTTTTAGGTCAACATTGCCCTGTTCATCTTTTACCTGTCTTTATTCCTATTTCCCACTGGCAGTAGTGATACATTACTCTGCTTTTTAAGATTTGGTAACAACACAATTGTATAGTGCTGAAGCTTTTCTTCATTTGTTTAAACTTCATCAGCCACACTGTTCATTTCAGAATGTGGGATGAAGTTGTCTGAATTTCATGTTGTCGAGCTATGTTTTAGCCAGCTATACTAAAAGTGTGTTTATAAAATTAATTCATATTAGATTTTTATTTCTTTTTCCTGAAGAAAGTGAAAAATTGAGAAAGGAAGACCTTTTTCTTTAAAAAAATCTGAAACCTAACAGGAACCAGTAAGAACAAATACTTTAAAAATTTTATATAGAAATCAATACAGGTTGTCTAAAGATGAATGATTACCCAGTGTGTATTATCAAAACAATGTATACAGATACCACATTTCATCAGTTAATCTTAAAGCAGTTTGCCAAAACAAATGAGCATAACCTTCATTTTGCAGATGCTCAGGCTATGTAATCTGCAAAACAGAGGTGTAAAATGATGTAATCTTTGTTTTGACAGCAATCATTTAGATAAATAAATATGGCAAAAACAGACATCCTAGCTGAAGAGTTCATAATAGCTCACTTGAACATGACTGTATAATGAAACTATTCTCCAGTGTCTGTCACAGAGCAAAAAGGAGGAGTTTATAGGGAGGTATTTATTCCTGATAGCTGGTTGCCTTAAAATACCTTAGTCTGTATGATAACTGAATATGATCCTGTAGTTATGAACCTATCTCTAGATTTTCATACTATGATCTGGATATGAGTATCAGTTGCACTGTCATTTCTACAGAGAAATGTTTTAAATGATAGGAAAGTCATGATATTGTCTGATGCTGAGATCTGAAATCGCTAGAGCCAAATATCTTTCTAGGAAGAGAGCAGGGAAAATTTGCCTGCCTGCCTACTGGAGTCATTTTCCACGTTAAGAAGTGCCTCATATTTTACTCTGTATATCTTTAATAAACATGCATGCAGAGAAGCTCCAAGGAATTATAGATTTTTAAAGATTCCTCAGGTTTATATCCTTATAAGAGATATGCATTGTAATTTGCCAGATGAGCTTATACAACTTAAAAGAACATAGAACTTTCCTTGTTTTCAATCTGATATGTGAAGTTTAAGTTTGGAGCAATGAAATTAGAAACCTTAGAGAGTAGTGAGAATAAACTGACAGTTATCTTGCTTCAGGCTTAGGCTACGGAAGTGAAAACACATTATAGTGAAAACTGTGTTAGAAAATTGGTCTGAACTTAACTAATGAGTATAAGTAATCATATATAATGGTATGTTGTATATTCTAGATAGATTTAACAGTACTTTCCAAATATTGAAACTTATTTTTGAAAAATGAACATCATACAGTGGTACTATGTAAAGGATTAGGTCTAGCAATTTCAAGTAGAATGATAAAAGCTGTAAAATTGTGCTAAATTTATGTCTAAAGATAACTATTTTTAGTCAACCTTATCCCGGAAAAGGACACTCCTAAGACATTGTAATTTATCCCCTGCTCACACCAATGTAGTTGTGAATATATCCTTGGTAGAGTAAATTAAAAAATAACATCTCCCAGTTCAAAACAGAGTGCAAATGCTGTCTGAATGTTCCATGAGATTTTGTCAGCCCTTTTTTAGAGAAAGGACTGAGGCAGTGTTCCTTTCTTATCTCTATTTCTTTTGTAAAAAATGCATTTTCAAAGGTGTATTGAATGAATTGTGTTTGTGTTTTATCAAGGGCCTGTAATTGTAAGTAGCCCATACAGCTGTGATCATGTGGAGCTCACCTCCGTTGCTTTGACAGGAAAAGCTCTTGCCTAGTCTCTTGTTCTGGTACATGGATAAATACATTTCTCGGCAAAAGCAAACAAACCCTAAGATCTGATCATTTAAATACTTGACAAAAATAGTAATTTTATTTTAGTCATATGGACAACTCATTGGAGCAGATGTTTCAATAATCAGATCCTTGAGAGTAGATTCTTCCCACAGTAATAGAAAGAAAGGAGATCTTTTCCTGTTCTGAGTATAATGAAAACCAGAGACATAATGATGGTTGAAATGGTGAAAACTGATTAGACTTCATCAGGAGGAGGCATTAGCCTCTGTTAGTGGGATTTTAATTTGTTTGTAGAGAGTATGATATCATAAACCATGCTGAAACAAAAAAGTAGGCCAACTGGAAACTTCTTGCGAGACTTAGAAAAGAGAATAAATGCCATTGCTCAACTACTGTTCAACTTTCTACGTAAATACCAATAGAGAACACCTCCATACTGCTCAATAAAGCAGATGTATTACAATAATTGACCACATTTTAATGGAACAGAATGGATAGCAGCAGCTAGAATGAAAATCCAACAAGTTATTTAGACCAAAGTTTTCAAAAGTGACAGCTGGTTTTTTTTCTTCTACTCTCAAGTTCTGAATATGTAGATTGAGATATTTCAAAGGGACCCTTGAGAAATACACAGCTTTTTTAAACATGATCACACTCCTAAGGTACCCTATACTTTTTTTATTCGTTGGAAATTGTTTCTAGTTTCTAAGATTTTAGAATTCACATTTTTGATCATTTTTGAACATCTTATTCTTAATTTTTACTGGCTACTTAAATGATACTATTTTAGGAATTCACAAGAAGGTAGGGAGCATTTTTAATAAATGTAGATAGTCATCTTTACTAATTGAATCTCCTGTAAATTAGCACTGTGATATAGCCTTTTTAAATCAATACTATGTGTTAGTACTTCTTAGAGCAAGCTAATAATAGCGTAGAAATCAGCTAGATACACCAGATAATCATGGCCAGACAGAAGTAACCTATCCATTATAAGTAAAAAGCATGCTAATTAATCCACAGGATTTTTTCTGACCCTAAAATTAGTATCAACAAGGCTGATTATATCATATTTGAAGTGCAGAGACACAAGCTAGGGTCTCAAAAGTGATACAGCTGAATTAGTATATTGCTTTGTCCAAACTAATGTATGGTACATACCAGTTAAACTTCTAACATACTAGTTAAATTAGACACAACTTGTGCTGAGGCATTAGTGCTGCTTCTGGTTCAGGGACTACCTTGATCCAACAGACTTGTGGGGTATCTTCCCAATACTCTGCTGCAAATAAAAAATGCACCTTCAATCTATCAACATATTATTTTTTAATAGTAGATTTTGGAAACTTGAGATTCAAAATATTAATATTTCTCAAACTATTGTTAGAAAGGCAATATAGTCCCCTTATTCATAGCTTTAACACTATTAATGAACATACTTTTGCTGAAATTGAAAATTGTCTGATTTATTTTCTAGTAACTGAGCTTGGACTTTTGTGTGCCATTTTTCAAGGCTACAGGAGTGCATCTGCTCATCTGTTCCTTCTTTTAGAAAGTATAAGAGGAGTCAGGTATGTAAAGGGAAGTGTAGGACTACTTCCTTTCTGGACCCTATGTGAGTCACTACTACTGTAGCCCTTTATGGAAAATATTATGAAGGCAGTTTCAAGTCCAGGAGATGAACACAGTCACAGTCTTACACAAACACAAAATACTAGCTACTGGAAGAATATGCAGGGAAAGAATTATTGTATGCTTATTCTGTTCTTACATTTCTTCCCTTGGCATTCTCTACTGGCTGCTATCAGAGATGCTGTCAGAGACAGGATATTGAACTAGTGGGACTGTGATCTTACTCCTTTCAAATGTGCTTAAAATAATGGTTGAGGGAGGAGGTGGGGGTGGGTATTGAGTTTACTGGTAGCAAGTTACTGTGCAGCCAGGAATGGCAGATTGATCTGGCAAGAGAGAATGAGAAAGTGTTGCTGGCTGTATTCCAGAGGGAGACAGGAGGAGAAAGAGACCTGTGTACTGGTCTGTTTGTATACTTTAAATTAGAGGTTTTGGATTGAGAAATCGTTCTGTAAGAGTAAGTGCATCCTGATTTCCTATGTGTTTGTATTTGTGTATTTGGGAATTGAGATTTTAATTGAATAAAAAATTCAGACTGCGTAGTAAATTCCTCCTTTATTAGAAGAGAATCAATTTGAAAGAGAAGTCTTGACTAAGAAGTGGACTTTATACTGCTACGTAAAAGTTATATTCACTTCGTTTTCTTCTAACTAACAGATACCTTGTTCTAGAAGCTACCTGTTTCACATAATTTGTAAGAATGTCATATCTTTGAGACTTATTCCCTTGTATTGGACTTAGATGAAATTGGTTACTGGAAGTGATCAAGAGGAGGTGACCAAGGAGACCTATAGTGTCATTACAGTACTGATTTTTTTAGGGAACTGTGAAAAGTAACAATAGTCTTTGATCCGAGGAGTATTTTGTTCTCTCAGGGACTACAATAGATGCTGCTAAGCCTTATTTCGTAGTAAAGATACGATGTTTCTTTTATTTGAATTTTTCTATATTTAAATATACTCATAGCTTCATATTCATAAACATCTTATCTTTATTCTGATTGATCGGTTTAGGTATCAGGCTTCCAGGAGTAACAGCTTCTGATGGAAAACTATTACTGCTGCTTCTCTCTACTCTTACCCCAAAGTACTCCACTGCATACCCTGCACTCTGTTCCCTCACTCTTCTCTGCTCTTTACTTCATTTCTCTCTTCCTTTATGGTTTGTAGTAGTCACTGCTTTAGCTTTTACTCTATTGCTTTACAATGGATTTTTCATTTGCCTACTTCCAAATAATCCATTCGCTTCCCATGGTCTTCACAATTAGTGGCAAAAATATTTAGAAATTATTGCCAGTGAGACATTTTTGTGTTTTCTAAAAGCATCAGCTTGATTTCTTAATGCTTTAGAAATCTTACGAATTTTCAGTTGAAGTGATATTGTCTTACATGCTATCTCCATGTCATCATTTTCCTTGATCATATTATTCTAAAAAAATAAAACAAAATTGGAATATATTTAGGAACATAAATAGCAAAAACTTGACAGTTGGTAGTAGTATTTTATGAGAATCATCTTTGATAACAACTCCTCTGATACCTGTTATATGTGTTCATAAATAGCCACTGAACTAACACAAAACATCTGCTGCTTTGGCTGAATTTGAATACCCTGTTCTGGTACGGTTGTGGAAAAATTTAACAGTACCCTAAAACAGAAATTCACATATGAGTCCTGATCCATTAGAGAGAGATAGAGTCAATATATCCAGAAATACCGGTGGATGCAAGTGCAGGATCAGATTTTAAGTGCTCAGTAGGCCAACCTTGATTATTTTGTATTGTTATTGTTTTATGTAGAAATTTATGGTTCACAGGTAGACGGTACTTAAATTGTAGAGGTAAATATGCAGGCACTACCTTCAATATAGTCATAGAAAAACAGGCAGAAATATTTGATTATTTAAAATATGATTTCCTAATGTGTTCACAGACTGTATGTGTAGATGGTATAAGTGAGAAATAAAACTTTACTTAAAAGAGCTACTCATATTCCAGATTTTCTAGAATTCTTCATTGCACTTAAGTAAGTGTTGCTTTTATAGTATTATAGGCAGTTACCAGTTGGTTTTGGAAGGTATTTTGTGTGAATTCATTTCACAAGAAAAAAATATGTCTGTTACACAACTGTGAATTTTCTGTGATTATTCCTGCAGTATTTTTCCTCTGATTGTTGTCAGTCTAGTTTGACAGAAGCTTTTAACCTAATTCTGTTCATTATGTAAATGCAAGACTGTCATCTTTCCAGATAGAATACAAAGTAATAATTCAATCTCTTGACCAGTGTACATTAAAAAATGATACTTTTCTTATCTCTTCTCTCAGTGGAAGTGATTGACTAATAAATGTTTTCTTCTCTGGAAGTCTTTGAGTTAACTCATACTTTTTCACTGCCTTGTTAAAACTGACTGTAATTTAGACTCTGATGGAGCACCTGTTGTGCTTATTGCTTTCTATACTTTATTTTATTTTCCATCTTATGCTTTCTATTTTTTCACTTATTTGTTAGAAATAACTTTTTGATTTAAGAAATAAGGTTGTATAATTGCTGGAATTGCTCTGTTTGCTCCTTGAGCCTTTTTCCTCACTCATGCAGACTGGCTTCTTGCTGTAGGCTTGAAGATCAGTCTATGACTGTGAAAAGGAGATAACCATAGGTCTTTTAATCTGTATTGAGATTTTACTTCAGATATTTCAGCACTTTCAAGCAAATGACCACTTTACTCTGTCAAAGTCTGTCTTTTTGGAATCCAGAAGGGACAGTGCAAAAAAATGCATGCAGAATTTTTTTCTCATGGGCAGTATTTAAATCCAGTTTGCAGTTATCTGAGCTTTCATTCTTGAAGTTCATTAATCTATATATGCAACATGGTTCTCTATGAGGTTAGAATATTTTGCTAAATCCGTACTATAAAATCTGCTCCGGAAAAGCAAATAGTTCTGAATGAAGCATAACTTGTTAAAATCTCTATTGTTTTAATACCATAATAGCTGATACAGACTTGAGGCCTGACGTTACAGTTCCTGGGACTGCTTTTTGAAAGTATTTCACTATTTGTTCTGGGAAATTTGCATAGGAACTTTAAGACCAAAGTTTTAATATAGAGCTGGGGGAAAATCAGTTCTGGAGCGTAAAGGAGCAACTATTTAAAGAACGACTTTAAAATTGCTTGTAATAGCAGTTTTGGAGAGTTACCCAGGCTTCCTATGTTACTGGAAAATAAGTAGCAAGTCCTCATTTTTTATGAGTGTATGTATATGCAGGGATATAAGCTAAGCATATATATTTGCAGCTCTCTATGTGTATGTATGTGTTTGTCTCTGCATATAGTTGCTTACATCATTTGTTTTCAGAGAGCTCTGACTCCTTTCAGTGTCGTCCAGTGCTAAGATTCCTTGGCTGGATATAATCTGGCTCCGTGATAAGAACTTTATTTCATGGTAAGATTGTCTTCTCTTCGATCTTTGATTTCCAAAAAGAAGAGCAGAGGCTTTTTATAAACTTAAGATTTGTGTGTGGATGTGGTTATGTGTTTGCTCCTTTTCCTTGTCATAAGAAAAGTGCTACTTTTATATTGTGTTTATATTAAATATTTACATTTAATTATTTTCAATGTTTTTGTTAGATTTTTCAAGCTATGATGTAGTGAACCAGGAAAAACTTGTTGCTCATATGTTGCTGCTCATTCTCAAACCCTCAGCTTTTAAGAGAGATGAATTATATGCTAAAAATTTCTCATGTATATTACTTGCTCTGTCTGTAACAGATGTAGTAGTCTGTAATCTGATCATGAATGAGAAATAAGGTATTCTGTGCAAATATAAAAAAAGTAGAAATGGTGTGTATATCCATGAAGGGAAGATGGGTAGTGCCCAAGACAATTACTGTATGAAAGCAGTGTCTCGTGCATTTCTTATCAGTGTTGTTAGTGTCTATTTTGGGACTTTCCTTTTTCAGATTGGAAGTTCTAAGGGGCTGAGAAATCTGTTGTATCTAATATGCTATGTTCTAATATTAAAAGTTCTGTCAAAATTCCCAGCAAACCTTGGGAGTTTGACTGTTTTTTTCTTTTCCATTATGTGTGTCTCTCTAACATATTATTAGGAGGTTTTGGTACTGTCATTTGTTTTCATATTTGCAAGATGTTTTGTGTTTTTATCATTCCATTTTAAACCCACTGATTGATTTTCTCTTTTTTTTTGATATAACTTAGTTTGATATAACTCTTTTTTTTCACTGAAGGCTATTTTGTAGATGTTCTTATTCTCTTCCATTCCACATTTTTCTTGCAACATTTGTTAAAGTAGTGTCTTTGAGTTTAAGGTTCAATACCAGCGAGGCAGCATCATCTTTCTGCTTTCTTCTTTACTGACTCCTGAATACTCTGTGCCATAAATTTGCTGGAATTGAAAGATGAAGACTTCAGACTCTTTTTGGCAAAGTATTTAATTTTAACTTCAGGCAGAACTACTCTTTAGTATGCTGGCTGACTTAGCTCTAATATTTGCCATCAACTTCACTTTTTCTTTGTTTGTCATACTCGAAAATCTCTCCTTAAAAGCCACATATGTGATCTAACAAAACCAATCAAACTTCCTTAATTTAGTAATCAGAAAATATATTTATGAAAGAGTACCATTCACCTGTGTAATGATCTATTTCATCCAGTATAGCTGCGAATAATGGAACAGGAGTTTTAAAGAATATGGTCTGAAGAAGAATTTGCAAATGAATTTATAAAAGTTTATAATTGTGACCCAAATGGTAAGCAGATATTTAATGGAATTGTAGGGAAATAAAAATTAAAAATGGGTCTTAGTATGCCAAGAATACAAACTGGGATTATTAACACTGAATAATTAAATTAATTTGTTGGGTTTTAGTCTCAGTTCACTTTTTAAAGTTTGCTTTGTTTTAAACCTGGAAAACTGCAGCTTGTTTTTTAATATTTGTGATTAGTCTGTTTAATATCTATTTGATCTGTGGTTGTGACATGCGTGGAAGGAGATGAATTAGATGTCCTTTCAAAGTCTTTAGTTTTGGTTTTAGCCTTTAGTTTTTTATTCTATTGTTGTGTATATGTCTTATGTATTTTTGCATCTAATGTTTCGTCCTAAGTAATGTAATCTTTTCAATCACTTTTTAGAGTAGTAACTAAGATTCTCTTACCTTATGTCCTATCAGTTTATTGCTCTTCCTTTATCTTTGCTTTGTCGTTTTTTTGAAATCAGATGGCCAAAAATCAAAACAATTTTTAAAGGTGGTTATAACACAGTACCATCAGAGATGTACTATCATCTTTGATGGTACGATTTTTGTGCCATCAATTCATACTATAATGACATGAAATGACAGAATGACATTCTCATACAGTTATCTGCACATCTTTCTATTTTCTCAAACACTAAGAAGTTTTAAGAGAGGCACTATGAGCCTCTCTTTTTGGCATAAATTAGTAGTTCTAGAAAAGATGAAGTTACTTAAGTATTTTTAATAATAGTTCTTCTCAAATATTTAATAGCATATATGACCTCCAAGTAAAATCTGAAATCATCTCATGCATTTCTTGATTAATGGGGAATTCTTTTAATTAAAGAAAAATCAGGAAACCAATCTACAAATGAGAATCCTGTTCCTTCTTGCTAAAAAAATTGCTAAAGTGATTCTGGGAACATCCCTATATTTACAAAGCAATGGGAAATATACAGAGGATATATAGAAGCTCTGGCAAACTTCCTTAAGTATTTTATCTGTATCTATAAAATTCACATAATTATGCATAATCAAAAGAGTGTAACTGTGGGCCAAATGAAGGACTTGCTTAGAAAAGCCTGTAAGAAGGGAAATGAGAATGCAAAGAGTTCCCCCCTCCTTGGGCTTTGCCTTTTGAAAATGGGCTTGGCACCAAATGAAAGGATTTGAGACCTAGAGTTGGGAGATCACAAAATACAGAGCTCTTTGTACACAGGAGCTATGAATTCACTCTGATTCTATTGCTTTTTAGCTCTATTTCCTTGATCAGTGCCAGGACTTCCTGTACTTAAAGCTTTCTTTGACATCACACATCAGAAGCAGCCAGAAAAAGGTTAAGTATTCCTACAGCCATACTACTTCTAGAAATCATTATTGTTTTTTCTGCCTGGCTTTGGGTAAGGTGGCTGACATAGGTGCTACTGCCTGCTGAGATGTGAAATCTGCATGTGATGAAGAAGTCTCTTTGGAATCTGGTCCCTATGCTCATGCTGATCTGTGGAGTGTGATAGAGATTTTGTTATTTACTTTTGCATTAAATGAACAAAAGACAAATATCAGCAGGTACCATTAAAAATTGCAGTGGAAGCCTGATACATTTTAAATTTTACTTTAGACAAACTGGAACTTCTAAAAGAAGGAAAAAAAAACATCATAAATAAAGCTGTCATATACATAAAGAGGAACAGAAAGTACAGAACTGAGGTCAATAGTATTTTCATTTCTCTCTTCTATTTTGACATTTTTGTTAGTGAACTAGAAAATCAATAGAGACTAATTTCTTTGGCAAGGATTAAAGAGTACATAGGAAGGAACACTTAAGATGTGTACAGTTGCTTTCAAGGGCACTTTGAGTAAAATATACTTCTATAAAGTGAATTGAGTGGTTCTTTTCATCTAATGGACTCATGTATCAAGCATTAATTCTTTAGAATGCTCAATGTACAGAAGAAAGTTTGTGATATTGAATATACAAGAAGTACTTTGTTTATTTAAGTTGCTTTCATACCCTCATAACAAATGCCTGTCTGGTAATCTGAGCCCCTTCATAAAAATCAGAAATCATAATAAATGTAACTTATAGTGTCCGTATAATATAACAGTGTTCTAAAAGTTCCTTGTTAACTAATACTGTTCAAAATTTAACCTGTGAGTAATCCCTGATGTAGCTTCTCTGAAAGAAAAATGTAGATTTTTATACCTGGTAAAGGAGATTAACTGATCAGCATCTGGAAGGTTAGATGTTAATTTTGGAGCTGAGAATGTGATTACATAATGAATACTAGGCAACTGAAACACAGTCATACGCTTCAGCAGAAGAGTAAAAGAAAAGCTTCTCTGTATTCAGCTGAAGTTAACACACATTCCATTTACCTCACTGTTTCTGATCATATATCTGTATATAACTTTGGTTAACAGGCACTGGCAATAATGGGCCCTGTAGCTCATTTTTTAATGTAACAGTGTTATGTTGCTTAGGTTAAAGTAGAAATACCTTTTAATGGTTTCCTTTGGAGTACGTAAGCTGAGGAAAGCCAGCTCCAGTATTAGGCATACCAAAAGTTTGATGCAATGTATACCAGGATATGGCTGTTCTCTTGCTACAATCTTAGTTGAGCATTGCTGACAAGAGAATTGAGTTGCTCACATTAACTTTGAAAAGGTTGTTCAAGAAGCAGTAAATCTGATTGGTACTTCTGATCACATGTATTAAGAAATATTTAAGCATGCAGTACAGTGCTGATATATATTTTCTGTGAAAACAAGAATATTTAATTTCTGCCATATATCAGTACAGCTTCCTGAGTGATATTACCACAAGACTGAGTTGCATTTGTTGTTACTTCTGTAGCATTCCCATATCTTAAAAATGGACTTTGAATTATCTAATATTTTAATGTGATAAAAGGAATACATATTTGGGAAATCACTTTTCTCATTCTTTTCTTATCATTCAGTATCTCCAAAAACCACTAACACCTATGAAAACACAATTTCTTTGAATAATCAAAGGTACACAAGTCTAGACATTTTAAGTATACTGTAATTAAATATTCTATCATGAATAAAAGCAGGAGCAATTAATTCATTTTGGCTTCCTTTTTGCTGCCTAGCTGACATATAAGACTATCAGCATGTTTTTGGTGATGATTTACACATTTCCCGTGTGTTTACCTCTTAATCTAGCTGTGGAATGTATGTGTAAATACAAAACATTTGGTGATGAAAGATGTAAGGCTATAGTTTTATGTGTACTGTGATTAAGACTGTATTTTTGAATGAGAAGTCAAGAAGAGAATTCTTGATACATTTTGCTGTGTTAACAAGTTACAGAGGAGGCTAAGGAGGACTTTAAACCTTCTCATTCGTGCTTTCCAGTGCAATACACATTCCTGTATCATATGTCTGAGTCACACTTGGCGGGGCTGAAAAGCTTTTCTATTCCTCCCATCCACATTTTTGAATGGACTATGTATGCCATTAAGTAATTGCATTACGCACCTTCAAATGATGGTGCAATAGGCAACATAGAGAAATCTGTATTCCCTTTGCAGAGTTTGTTAGTATTGACACCCTACTGAGTGAGTTGAAGAACAAGAAAAAGACTTTATTTCTCCTCTTATTCTAGGACAGCAGTGTTACATTAACTGTTTCAGAAGCAAGGTTCAAACCTAGTTCAATATTGTCATATGAGAGTCTCAAGTCTCTTGGGTAACTTTTTTCTTCTCTATAGAAAGAAAATATTTAAAAACATAATAATTTGCCCTATAGATAAATTGTTATATTTTTATATTTGATTAATAGTGCAATATAAATATGCCACTTCTGTTGTTTAATATTTATTAAAGTATTGAAGTTTTTAATATTTATATTAAAGTATTGAAGATTTGCCTAATAGTGTTTGAATGTTCCAGACTAAATCACTACTTATTGTAGGAAGTATTTGTATGTGAAATATGATCTCTTCAAAGAGACTGTATACAGAAAAGATCTATATATCAGATACCTCATCGTGACATCATTGGAATTACATACGCATTAAAATTAAACATGTTTACACTAAATTGGGGACCGAAGAAAAGTGATAGAAAGATAAGATAGAGTCAAAATCTGTAGTTACAGATATGCATTTCTTTGAATGCTATGTAGATAAACAAAACTTCAAGAAGTATTAAATACAATACAAGCAAAAAATTTCAGAGATAATCTTGTTTCAGTTTTATTCTCTCAAAATCTTTTTTTTCCTCCTGTTTTTCTTGTCATCTTTTTGTGTTTATCTCTGTTCCCTTACACATAACACTAAGACTTTGATACATGATAAAATAACTTTGGACAATGGGATTCTGTTAGTTGGGCTGTCACTTCACAATAAATTGAACAGGATGTATATATAACAAAAATATTTCATATTTCCCTCATTTATTGTGTTACATTTTTAAGTTATAACTTGACACCTGAGTGATCCCCTCTCAGAACATTTTTTTTTAATATATATGGAAGAAATTGGGAGTTAAGAATTAATCTGGCTGTTAATGAGAGACTGAGTTATCATAATGACAAGACTTAAAATCTGTTGTGTGGAGTCCAAATGGTATTTATTAATGAATGTCATAATTCTGAACCTGGAACTTGGACTGAGCAAAGCTGTAAATCTTTGAAGGGTATGCGCTTATTACTTAATCTCTGCAACATTAACATGGTGGCATGGTTTAACATGGTATTGGGGTTCATTATTTGGTGTCCTCTTTGGAAAGATATATCTTTGTTATAGACAATTCTTTAGCTAGGAAAAATCAGAGACTATCTTAGAAGTTTTGGAATAGTCAATCTAATGCATAACATTTAGCAACAAAGAAGCAGCATTCCTCAATTTTTATGAGTAACAGCAGGTTGATGTTGAATAACTTTGGGGAAAATTCCATTAGCACAGTCCACTGCTCTCATGAGACTGATGATGTTGAATGTGCCATTTCTGATGTACTACATTCTGCTGCCACCAGAATTTTCTTTTCTTAATGTCAAGGACTGCTTTGGCAATGGGACAAGGGTCATATTGTGGATCTGAGGAAAAACAGTTTTGGTGCCAAAAGAGATGAAACAATTGGTGCATAAGGTCAATTGATGTTCTTGCCAATTGCTTCATTGCTTTGAACCCTACTGAATTTTCTTTAAAAATTTTCCATCAAAAGATTGGAATACATTTATCTTGTCCTTTGCTACTCAACAAAAAGGATGAGTGGTTCAGGATGTATTAATTTTGAAATTATTTTTCTTGTGAAAAATAATCTAAAAATGTTTTTAAATGACATTTCTGTCTTTGAACAAAGTTATATTCTATTTTTATGCCTTTCTAACCTGAGCTGGTAGCTATTTCATGGGTTTGTTTTAATTTTCCCTGTAATAGAAATTAGGAATGAGTTATTTGCTGTTTAAAACGTACTTATTTATGAAGAATAAAAAAACCCCCATTGTATTCAATGCAAGAGAAATCAAACTACGGAATAGTTTCTAACCTGCATTTTCATTAGTGCTTTGTGAAAACAATAATTCCTGTTTCCCTCCCTGAGATATATTATTTATGTCTTTTTGCTTAGTGATTTCTTGCAATTTTCTTTATAAAGGTCTCTCTGTTTTTCTGCTGATTATGCTTCATTCATATGTAGTTCTACTATGGCAATACCAATAACATTCTTCAGTCTTCAGGTGCTTAGCACAATTGTTTGTTTTGTGCATGCTTTGGGTGGAAGATACGTTGTTTCAGTTATGTCATTTCATGAAGGATCTTAAACTTTCAAATCTGTAGTCTTTTAAAATCTATTTTAACTTAATATGCTTTATCAATTTCAGTGGTGTATTTAATAAGAATAATGGCAGAAAAATAGTGATATACTTTATGCAACTTTATACATTTTAATACTCTAGAAATTGTTAGAGGATTGTTTGTTTTCATGTAAACATCTTCTAACATCCTATCAAGATCAGGTTTGTAGGGAAGGTCATCTCAGGGCACAGGTTTGGCTGTCTGTACAAAAATACTGTCTAAGTGCACAGAGTTGATTGTATACATATAAAAGAGGAAATACTAGTAGTGATATTTTCAATTGCTTTGGTTGCCAGTTTATAATGCCATCATGTTCTCAGTACCTTTGCTTTCCTTAGTTATGGGCACAGAACTGAGCTAGAATCAAGCACTCATCTGGAAGCTGGCAATGGATTTTGTTGGCTTGCACATTTCTTTTGATAAGAAGGGGTGTGTCCCTTAGCATAAGATATATTTGATCTTGAGGTTTTCTGGAATGTTGTTAATACTGGGGAAATGAATGACAAACAGCAATTATAGAGAAACATGTAGTTACTGCTATTGTTATGCTCCTGTCAGGTGTTGTTACACATTGGAGGTTAGAATGTGAAAGGCAACATTGTGGATAAAACAATGAAAGAGAAATAGCATTTTTTAAAAACTCTTTATTCATGACTATGGATATTTTCTATATGATTTGCCGTTTCTATCACAGTGACCTCTATTGAAGAGGAAAAGTATTAACAACAATGTAACAGCTGGTATCTGATATCAAAAATCATTCACAAACACTAAGCTAAAAGCGTGTAAGTAGTTGTATGAGTCATTGCTGCCATCACAGAAAGTATGAAGTCAGGTCTAGTTCTCACATTTACTAGTATAAGGACTCTCTGCTGAAAACATGTACCAGATGCAGGATTTTATCAAGGTTAAATTGCTTATAGGATGCATACATGCACACATGTGCACACGCGTGCATGTGCACACACACATGCACACACGCACATTGCAGTCAGAGATTAAGTCCCAAAATAATGAGATCTTTTCAAAAGATGGTATACTGCTGTGATTATCCCCTTCTCTACCTTTAAGATATACTTGTGTTTTAAGTTTTTATACTCATTAGGCTATGGTATTTAAGCCAAGGTTATGTGGTTGAACTTGAAAGTATGTCCATTTTATTATGCTGTCTGCAGAAAAATTAGTTTCATATAATGTATCTACAATTTTACTTCTGTGTGTCAGCAGTCGGAATGATCTATTGTTTTTTTTTTTTTTTTTTTTTTTTGATGATTACTTACACATCTGAAATAAGATCATAAAAATCACAGGAAGATATTAAAGAAGACATTAATGAAATGGAAACTACTGTAAGAAAATGAAATAGATATGAATAAGTAACATTGTGTGCCATACTGAAAATGCATTAGATTAAATTTAGTGCTGTCAAAATCAGTGACTTCAAAAAATCCTACAATAAGTTACATTTTTAAAAAAATATTTTATTGTCTCTCTGATATTATGCAGTGACAGTTAAACACAGATGAATCATAATGGACTTGTTAGATTGCCATAACCAGAGGCTTTGAAGACTGTATCTAACCTGGCAATTTCTCTTGGTGCAATGAGAAATTTTTAATGCAAATCCTTCAGTCATCTCCATTTGCCTGATGCTGTTTAAGTTCTCTAAGTAGTTGGATGTGCAAAAATGAAAATCCTTTTAGAGAAAACTAAATCAGAAGTCTTGATGCAAATGTACTCCAGTGCTAACACTTTTACATTAGACTCCCTTTTCTGTGGTGATTTAAGGGAAAGTATCTGGTAAACCAAAATCAGTTAAAATGGTACATCTGGCTCTGCCAAGCTGATGTGAAATTCATGAAGTGTTGATAGAACTGAGTGCATAAACTAATTCAGACTGATGCTGTAAAATGTTCATTTCCAAATCAAAACATCAAACAAAGTAGATTCTAACTTATACCTGATCCCAGCTTCAGCTCAGAAAAAAACCTGAATGCTGCCTCCATTCAAAGAGTAACACCATACTGTGCTATCCAGAAGTTCTTCACAAGCTTTCCCCAAAACAGTGCTATGCCTTCAAGGCATAACTAGATCTCACTGAAAAGCTGTTCCATTAAAAAAAATGTTCATTGAAAGATGCAGTTTCATTGAAATGGAAATGTACACAGTTTCATGGATTAAAAAGCCAGAAGGGAGCACTGTGATCATGGAGCCTGGCATACTGTACAACAGAGACCTCATGGCAGCCTTCAATTTCTTCCCATTTGAACTAGGTCATATCTTTCTAAAGATAAAACAAAACTCTCCGTTGCTTTTTAAAAAGCATTCTTCAAGCACTGAAGTATCTGCTACAATTTTCAATGAGGTACTCTTCCTTGTTAGTTATGTTGTTAATTCTAAGTTTGTCTGTCTTCGTTTTTCAGCCCCTAATTCTTGTTATATCTCTATGAGATTGAAATAAAATTTATCTTCTTATGTGCATATTTATAGACTGTAATCTAGTTATCCATTATATTAAAGAGGTGAAATTCTTCAGTTCTCTTACTTTAGGTCATATTTTTGAATCCGTTGGTGGTTGTATTATTAATGTTTATCTACTTACCAACATTTTTTTGGACCTGTGAATGCAAAAATTGGATGTATCATTCTAGGACTGAAGTAGCTGATGCGAAGTAGTGTCTCTGTTCCTGCTTGAGATTTCTCTATTTATACATCCACATTTGCATTCTTTTTTAACTGAGATTATGAAAAGTTTGGAGCTATTGAGATGGTCTAAAACTGCAGGGAATTCTTTGCTTGACAGCTTGTGTTAAAAGCTTTTAAATGTTTGTAGTTTACAACTTTATTGTCACCTCTAGTGACACTAGATCAGACACACAATAACTTTTGCTGAGTATGTTTATGTTGTTCCATGGTGCTAAGTCCTTTTTAAGAGAACAGTTCTAGATGAAACTATCTTTTCAAAAAGCAAATAACCAAGAGTGTGTTCTCATTTACTTGAAACAAATCACAGTTTGGGGTTGGTTTATCCGAACAAAAGCCTTAGGACAAACAGATAAAATAAGGAAGAAGAGGAAGGACTGGTTTAATAATATAAATGATAGTTGTGTTGCCTTCTCCATTCAGTGTGAGAGTTCAGTGGTTAGAACATTCAGCAAGGACTTGGGAGATCTTCATTCAATTTTTTTTTCCTTTTTCCTCATAGACAAACTCACCTTTCCTGCTGCCTGTGAGAATACTTTTTTACCACATGGGCTGACAGTGATTTTGCTCTCTATTGGAATGAATATTTGTCTCTTATAAGGCTGAGGAGGGACATGAATTCAGCAGTATATTTGAGAATGTCTCAAAACTACAAGTTAGGAAACTTACTAGCAAATGTTGTTTTTATTCCTTAACTAAGGTAAAGAATCACTTTGACCTGTGAGGTCTCACTTCCCTTTGGAGTATACTGGCTTCTGAGATATTCTGGTGCAAATTGTTTTCAGTTTTCGTGATTACTCTTAAAACAATTTCTCCTCTCTAGAATCTTTTTTTCACATTTGTGTTCTTTCTTTCAGTGAACTGTGAATAATTAAGCATTTTCAATAAGGTAGAGCTTAAAAAATTTTTAGATCATGATTTTATGACTTTTAAACCTTTCTGAAGTACAAATGAGCCATCTCTGAGAATTTCCCTTGTAGCTAATGCCAATAGTGCAAATGGATATTGAAGTGAAGTTAGAAAATGGATAGTGTTTGATATAAAGTTACTGTGTGTGCTATGTGTAGCAAAATGTTTACTTTTTAAAAGAGAGTATTGTATTCCGGTTGAAAACAGTTCAGTCTTTGCAAATGAACAATATTTCCCAAGGAAGGATATGACAGCTATGGATATGGAATTACTCCATTGGCAGTATTAAAAATCTGTTTTCAATTGTTTATAACTTGTCGAAGTTTGAGAATTTGAAGCAAAATTTTACATGCTGTTGTCTCCCTCATCCAGCTTGCTTTTTTAATTGCAGCTAAAAAGATTTGGGCTTTTTGAAGAATATAGAAAAAGAAAAAGCATTCATTAAAAAAAATACTTGAGACTATTTAAATACTTTTAAATACTTTGTTGCCCATATGCATGGGACTATTTTTGCATCAGGAATGTGACTTTGTTGTTCAGGTGAAAAAGCCTCTACACACACTTTGTTCCTCCTTTCCCATGGTCAACATTTAATGACCTTTGAAAAACTATGGCTTGCATGTTTGGTGTATGTATACTCAGGAATGACTTTGTGGAACTTAATTGCAGAAATTTGCTAATATTCTGTCATCACTAAGCATTCTTGATCCTCTTATAGTCCCTAGTGTTAACTGATGGCAACTGAATATACTTCATCCCTTTGTATCTCCTACATCTAACGGGAGCTTGATGCTTGTGCATCAACCTCAGATACGCTGTTGTCTCATCAGTGCTAGCACCTGTGCCATTCCTACTGAGCTACTGAACATAGTGCAGACTCAGAATAAATTTCCTCTTCAGTCTGATTGTGAGTTGCAATGCAGTTCCTTTCAGCTGTGGCCTTGCATCCCACAGTCCTGCTGCTGGTGCTTAGGTAGGCCTGAGAATGAAGACAAGAGTCTACTGAGACTGGGACTGAGAGAGAAACTGACTGACAATTGGAGGAGGAAGTTGAAAGTATTTGGGCAAAGAGACTTCTTTTAGAAAGGAGTTGGTTTTAGATGGAAGAAGCTGGAACTGGGAGGTAAGAGGCATAATAGTTTGATTTGCCTAGGCATTCTCTGCATAGATCAGTGTGAGAGAGGAACATAGTTTCCACTAGGGTTTGGCAGATACTTGCTAACAGCAGAGGGCTGAAACTTGTTTTCTGTTGTTTTCTATTACAGGCTTTGGAGGAAAGTGTATCGCTGTGGCATGGACTCTTTTGCCCAGTCCCAGTCTTAGTTCCCCTGGCACCTCCTGTGCCATTCCATTTCACCTTGACCATTACTCCTTGTCCCAGTGTGATCCAATTTTTTTATATAAAATGATGTTTATATAAACATTTACATATTTATTACATAATTTCCAAGTGTTCCAGCAAATGAAATAAAAATTCTGTGTAAAATCATCTTTTCCTATCACAGCTCAACCCTGAACATTAACTAAATCTGTATTTTCTTGGGAAAGAATAGTATATGTTTAACAAGTACAGCTGTTGGTATTTGAATGTACAGGATGATTGATTTTGTTTTGGACTGATGGATATAAATCTGTTTTTAAATGTTTTATATGCATTCCTACTAATGTTCTATTGGGTTATCCAGGAAACCATGATATCTCTGAAGTTGAAATGTTCATACATGACAAAAAACTACTTCCCTGTTCTAAATATACAGTCTCTAGAAAAGCATTAAATGTTAACTGGACTTAAAAGAAGAAGTAAATGGTACACAGGTTAGCTGGATGTTCAATATGAGAGAGAGAGAGAAAGAAAGAGAATATTCAACAATCTGGATGTAGTCATTATAAAAAAGCAGCTGCTGTAGCTTGCTAGTAGATGAGTTTAACACTGAACAGTGATTATCTCATGTCCTTCAAATGACTTTGGCGCTAGTGAGCATGCTCTGATGTAAAAGGTAAGTGAGTTTCCTACTGCAAAGCTTTGCTAAATGGAAATGAGTATGGCTGACATTTGGGCCTCTATAGAACAGCTCTTTAAAAATGAAAGGTAGGATTTCATTGCCAAAACATAGATGTCTAGTGCTGTTTGAAATGCCCTAGCATGTCTCACCTAGCCTCTAACTGCTGCTCCAAAAGGGCTCGCATTTCCTCTAGGTCTCATGTCTGTCAGCCTGAGGTCTCAGATGGCCTTAGGTGTCTGAAGTGTTGCTCCATGCCTATGGTTAGGCAAATGAATCATAGCTCTGTAATCAAGACGTACTCTTTTGATCTAATTTGTACAGACTGTGGTCTGAGAGTGATGCATCTCCAGGATACTCTTCTAAGCTTAAGTAATTTGCAACTCAGAGATCTCCTGAATCTTTATTTTTATAAGCCTTTGCTATATTTTTGTTCTCCCATGAATTTCCCAGATAATTTGGGGAACTATTTTTTAGCATCCATGTTTCTGTATCAAGAGGCTATCATAATTTAATGATATTTGAAGGATTATCTTTGTTTTGTTTGTTTTGAATCTTAGCTATTTTCCTTTAATGTTACCTACTGCTTGTATTCGAAGAGTCAGTAAACCATACTTTTCTGTTCACCAGTTTAATGCCACTTCTCATATATGAACTTCTGTATGTCCCCATCTCTTTTCCAGGCTAAAAAATCTTGGTCATTTCTTGTAAAGAAACTGCACCAACTTTGATACAGTCTTTGCTCTTTCTTGTACCTTTTCCAGTTATGCTATATTCTTTTTGAGATAAGAAGGACCACCTTCTTGAATATATAATATTCAGGCTGCCGCTGTGCCTTAATTTGTATTGAGGCATTGTGGATTTTATATTTGTTTCATAGTAATTTACAATTTTCTATTTTTTTCACTGTTGCTAAGCATGTGCCTAATATTTTCAGGGAATGTTCTGTTATAGCTCCAAGATATTATTACTGAGTGATAATACTTTGGAGTCTATCACTGTATATGTAAAGCCAGAATTATTTTTCTTTGGTCTATCTATTTACATTTGTCTCTGCTAAATTTCACATACCACTTAATTGCCTAGCCATACAGTATCATGACATTTGAAGTTAACCATTACCTTTTCTGTCAAGTTAGCAAACTTTGTTGTCTTTAAACCTTCTTTCAGATCATTTATGAACCTGTTGAACAGCATAGGTCACAATGCAGATCCCAGTGGGACTCTGCCATTTTCCTTCTTTCACTGTGAAAACTGACAGTGTATTTATAGGTAGTAAACCTCTATTGCCAAAGCATTTCTGAGAGAGAGGTTTCATAGCATACTTATTTATGTTATTTTTGTATCATTTTAAAACTTTTGGTGAATATTATTTAGTAGACAGGAGGTTTGTTATTCCTCATTTTGATTATTTTTTGTATTGTTTTGTTCCAGGATATCTTCCTTTACTTTGAAAAGTTTCAGATCCCTTCAGTTTCAGGCAAACCCTTTAATATGTTCCCCATAAAGAAAAATTCTGGTAAGCAAAACTCTTGAAGATCTCCCCCAATGACTATGGATCTAAAAATTATTACTTTTCTTTATGTCTTCTTTAAGTGGTCCTTTTATACCTGAATTCCCCAAAACTCCATGTCAGGCTTCCTGCTCCTCATCTAGATGAAAAGGCACTTGTTATTATATTTTACACCTTTGGCAATTCTTCAGATTGCCTTTGGCCTGCCTTTCTGTAGTTTTGCACAAACTATCAAAGTTAGTGATCTTTTCTATTTATTCAATTTTGAATGCAACTCTTTTTTCTGAAGGATAACTTTCTACATTCAGTTGGTCTCCATGACTATGCTGTGGTAATGATAACAATTTTTTCTTGGTCTTTCTGGTCCTTTCGATATGCATTTGCTAGGCCACTTATATATAAGAACTTTTAATAGTCTCCTTAATGACTGCAGGTATTCTTCCCTTTTTTGTGTCTCTTTTCATTTTTTTCATAAACCTTCTAATTTTTATATAGTTCCCTGTTTTGAAATTAAATATCATGTTTTTCATGCTTTTCATGCAACAATTACTTCTGGTTTTGGAGGTTTTGCCATTAGATGCTCTGGTAATTTATAGGACCTAAAAATTAACTGTCTTACTCATACACCAATGTGACATCAGGTTATCTACTGACAATTAGATGAAGTCTCCCAATACAATTTCTTGCCTTCTCAGTTTATATGTTAATTGTTGCTTCATGTAAATTGTTCATCTGATTTACTTTTAAAACTTCTTTAACTTTTAGCAATAAAACACCACCACAAACACAATCAATCTTTCCAGTGTACTTTGGTGTCAGTGTTCTCTGATGCATCTTCTTCCATGAAGTTTCTAAGGCATCTGTTATGTCAATTACTTGATTAAATCTAAATATTCTAAGAAATCCTTATTTTTACTCCTCTAACATCTCTATAGCACTATATGTATTGTTTTTTTTGTATTCTATTCTGCACTCTCTTCATTATGGTTGTTCTTCACTGCTTTTTTTTCGAATTTTACTCCTCACTTCTATTTCAGATTTTGAGTTTTTATGAAGAGGGTAGAGATTTATGTTTATGGTTTTTGTGAAACAACTTTTACAAGATGTATTGTCTTGGATGCTTCTCTTCTCCACTTGTCAACTTTCTGGTACTTTTTAAAATCAAGAGTAAAAGCTAGTGTGTTTCTAAAGTTACAAGCAGCCTGATTGCATTCTGACTTTAAATTGAGTCTTCTTGTACAGATTCTGCCTGCCCGCAGTTCTTAATACGCACTTCCTAGCCAGGCACTGAGACTTTATTTCTGTTTGACCCAATAGCTGGTACTGAGTACATTTCAGAGAGTACTGCCATGGAAATTTTTTTCTAAATGGCATACATTTAACCATTGTAACCTTTCTCCTGCAAAGTCACTGAGAGTCTCTTAGACCATCACTACTGATTCACTCCTAACACTGGAACTGACCAGAGCCTCATGTGGTTGCTGCCTTCACACATCTGGGAGCCAGACCACCATGTGGGCCTTCCGAGTATCACAGACTCGGCTCTAATTCACTTTTTCTTTTCTGTGCAAATTTGTTTTAAGCTGATTGTAATCTACCACTCATATTTATCTGGAAATGTTTTAACTGTACTGTTTATGAATTTATTTAAAAATAATAAAATCAGTCTTCAGATTTCAATTTGGAAAGCCTACTTTTTTTCTTACAACCTTTATTTGTACAGCTCACTAGTTGTATGGTAGTATATTTTCAAGGTGGAGGTAAGTTATCTGTACAAAATCTATCTCTACAAAAATGAAGGTGAATGACAGTAGATGACAGGAGATCATCTAGTCCAACCTCCCTGCTCAGCAGGGTCACCTACAGCATGTTAGACAGGGTTGCATCCAGGCGGTCCTTGAAGATCTCCAGAGAAGGAGACTCCACAACCTCTCCAGGCAACCTGTGCCAGTGCTCCGTCACTCTCACAGGGAAGAATTTTCATTGTTGTACATTCGGTTATTTTACTTTGAAATGCACTGCACTGATTCTTCTATGGCAATCACCTCTGGTAACAATAACATGCATGCTGTGTATTTTTGGTGTATATTATACCCCCAGTGCCATACCGTGGATTATGCATGGTGCCAGCAAGATGACAATATTCCACAGGAAAATTAACATGATATTTCTATATGCATTTGTATTAACAAAGTAGTCCAGCAGGAGAAATACAGGCTAAATGGACTACTGTTTTTATAAAATCTTGTGAAAAATGGTCTATAACGGTACTTCAATCTTCATTTTACACATTATACCTAGGCGGTACTGGAGACCATATTGTTCTGTAGGCAGGAATAGAAATGTGATTGTACAGTCACTGAGAAGCCATGCAGTTTTTTTTGTTTATTTGTTATTACGTGATACTATAGGGTAGGAGTACTTTGTTGCGTAAGAAAGGAGGGTGGCACCCTTGCTTCTTAGAATAAAACATTACTACAATAATTATGCATCTTTTTCTTATCTTTCCTTTCCTTAAATCCACAGGTTCGGAATATTAGTTGACAGGTTCAATCATACCATCTTTTCTGATATCCTCTGATTGTTGCTCCAAGAAACATATATCTAGTTTTATTTGACTTAATATACCAGTCTACTGGTCACTTTCATACATTTGTCCCCTTTTCATGTATCTATCAGTTTGGCCAAGATGCAGCAGATCCTAGAAAAATACATTTCTCTACATTGTTATTAAGATATAGAGCTCTCTGAAAGTGAAAAGTATTACAGAGTGAATGTAACCATTTAATTATTTATTTAACAGCAGCATTATTGCTAACTGTTTCTCACAGTGACTTTGAAATGTGTATGTCTGTATTTATATGCACCAATCAGTAAACATAGTATGGGCAGGGTGGGAAATACATATGTTGAACCTGAAAGACGCTCCTCATTATAATGAACTTCAAAGTAGGTCACATGTTAGTTCTAAACTACTTGACAGGTAGCCATTTTAAAGACATTTATGAATATAATCAATGTAATTCTCAATAGTTACATTTCTAATAAGTAATTTGCTGACTTCATGTTCCTGTCAAAGTAATTTATATATACCCCATATTTATGTGGTATGAAATTTTTCTTTGCTTTCTCTTCCTCCCTAAAGGAATTATCCACATCCCTGAGATCAGAGGATTTTTCACTTGTTCTTCCCTTCTGTCAAACCTTCCAGCCTTAAGACCTCATGTCATAATGATCATCTTTTCAGCAGAGGGCGGGATAGGGCATTCTCAGAGTCCATCAATTCCACTGTTTAATTGGCTGTAGAAATCACTGTTGAGCTATGTGTGGAGTTGCCTAAGCTGATTTTGAAGCACTTCCAACTCTTCTTGGCTCTTAGGCATGAAACAGATTTAGGGGTCCTTTGTGATGGTGTAGACTATTTCTCAGGGGAATGAACAGCACTAACTAATCTTTTAAATAAAATGAAGGTTGATTTTCCTTTCTTTATTGCTACAAAAACGCAGTGCTTCTGTGTTTAGAATTTTCTTATTAATACTAGTCAAATTTGTAGTAAAGGTTATTTTGCTCCATTAAACTAAATAGATGCTGAAAATTGCATGTTAATTAGTTTTCATTTTTGGTGATCTTCAGCCCTACTCCTGATGATAATTTTAAACCCTGGAAGCAGGACTTGGCAAACCATTTAACACAATAGGCTAACACTGTCATGCTAATTCTGCTTCTATAGTCATTTCCAAAGGAAGAAGCAGTTATTTTTTTAAAACACTTTTTTTCCCTCACATTTGGTAGAGAAAGGGTAATGAGATTATATTAATGTTCTTTCTTATTCACCTCCTAATTTTTTGATTGTAGGGTGTAGTTCATTTTCTAAATTGCAGACAAATGATACAGTTCAGCTGCTGAGTAATCAGCTCATTCCACTTCTGTGGAAGCTTCAAGATGATCCTTATCTTTTGTTTTTTGCAATGGGATCTTCAACTATTCTGTATATGGGTACCATATTTACCGATTAGAACAGACACAAATTATGCTTTTAGTGAGATCTATTTAAATGTCTTTGATTTTGACCAACAAGTTAAAACTGGTTCTTTTTATTAGTCTTAGGAAGTGAATTTATTGTCTTGATCATTAAGTATAAAAAAAGGGTCTTTCTTGGAATGTCCAGTGGTATGACATTCCTCATACCGATGGTGATGGTAAATTTGTATTTTCTTTTATTTTAAACTAACAATTAATTCTTTCCGCTTTACATGAGCCCAGAAGTTCCTAAAGTGGCAATTGTTTTTCTTTGTTTGTTTTTCTATAGATTAAGAATTTTAACACACTTTCTACAATACAACACAGCCTCTATTTTCTGGAAACTATACACAGAAGTTTATCAAATAGTTGATTGTTTTCAGCTCTGTGGTTGAATAGGGAAATAAATGATTTCAGAGCTGCCCAGGAGTTTTGGTTTGGTACCTGTGGGACAGTTTTTTGTTTTAGTCTTAATGAAGTTCTTTTTGGTGTTAACTGAAGTCTTTGCTATATTTCACAAAATGGAAGGACTACCTTTTAATAAAACTGAAGACCATAAAGTAGCCTTGGCAGTGAGAATGATTGCCCAGAACTCAAATGTGTAAAACATTTGATGCTGTTATGTATCACGTAACTATGTACATTACCATGAAAGGGGTATTTCTGAGTTAATAATATAAACAGTGGAGCAGTCATTTACCGTTCTTAACTAGTTAAGCTCTGAGTTTTAAATAAGGTTGTTTGATGCTTGTTAGAGAGAAGACCAAGAGTCTGTTGGCTCAAAGGTAAAGGAAAGATGTTCTAGAAATGTAGGTATTCCTTGGTTAACATTGAAGCCAAAGCCTTGAAAGAAGTTTGGACTAGTTCATACTGTTTAAAGGGTGAGATTGGAATTTGTTGATCTAATAGCAAAAGGATCTTCTATTTATAATATTTCAATGTTCATATATATATTTTAACTTCCTATATATTATATTAAATGTGTGACATTAGTTTGCTGTGTACCTCTTTTTTTTCAAATTCTTTTCTTTATTCTCGTTTCTTGAGGGAACATAGGAGAGAAGTTGTTATTCAGCCCCTTTGGTACCTTCCTCAGATTTCTGTATCTTTTCATATGCATTTTTACAGCCATATTACTGACTAGCTCTGAAGCACACACAGAAGTGAGCATGACAGGCTATGTAATTTAAAACATTTAATTTATCTATTATATTATCTGCTGAGTGATAGCATAATTTGGGTAATTTTAAGTGTAGGTTAACCAGCCAGTAAGTGATTTAACTTCTAAAATACAGCTTGTCTGCGATAGAGTTTGACAACTGGAATTTCCTCTCTAAAAAAGGTCTTTTTGAGGACCTCAGCCTAGAATGCTTCCTGAACACAACCAGTACTATTTATGGTACTTCAGTAAAGAAATTTATTTTCTTTGAACCTTCAAACTATTGTTTCAGTGTGTTTAAAATGGTTATGCTGCTGCATGCAGTGGGAAAATATTCTCCTAAACCATGAGTTTTGAATCAATCTTCTGCTTCCCCGATCCTGAGGTTATAATTGATTCCAGAGAAGTTTTAGAGCAAGTGAAAGAATTCATTGAAGTTATGCTGACTGAAAGACTATTTTTGTCCTCTCTATTTTGTAAGAGTAGAGAGAAGCAAGTGCTTAAAGCCTGATATAGATCAACTTCTGTTTTCTGTAATTGTCCCTTCACCATCATAGATAAATAATTTTCAGCAACTGTTGAAAACTGGTTTAAGGTTATCTTGTGCTATTCTAGCAGTTGAAAATGGCTTAATCAGGGACTTGAATTATTTTTGTTTCTAGAAGTGACTATTCTTAGCAACTAAATAGAATCTTGAAGTAGGATAGCTATATTAATCTTACTGTTGTGAGAATTCCAGCTTGCATAGCTACATTACATTTACTTTAATTCAAAACAGCCACTCCATCTCCAACCTCTCAGTCCTGGTGCTCAGGGGAAATGCACAAAACACCTTCAAAAGATGAGTCTGGAACTAAAATTCATAACTCTGCCGTGCACTAAAAACCATGGACTCTGTAACAGAGACATTGGTTTTATGGCACATTATAATTTTTGCCACCCCCAGGATAACCTTTCCATGCTGTACAGGCAATAAATTACTTGTCTCCGTCTTTCTGTGTCCCATAGGAGCAAACAAATTTATTGTCTTTCCCTTTCTAACATTTATACCAACACCATATAGACCAACTCCATGTATACCAACTCTGTTTTCTTTTGGTTAATTTAATTGGTAAATATGATTTAAATTAAACTCAGAGCAATTGTTCTCAACTTTTACTCAGTTTGGAAGACTGTTAATTCTATTTTACACTGGAAGAGTCTTGCGTGCCTGAAAGCTTGTCATTTTCTCACAAAATATTTCATTTAGTCTAATAAAAGATATTAACTCTTCTTAATGAACTATTCTTATTCATATTGTTAGAATGTACAGATACTACTTAATTCACAGTAATGTGCTGAAGTAATTCCTCCTTTTAATTCCAGAAGTTTTATAGTAGTTCTGTGTTTTAATAAAACAGTTTTGCCAATCCAAACTCCTAGGTGGCTATGCTTTTGTAATTTTGCTCTTTTCCATTTATTATTCACACATGATTGTTTATGTGATTTGTCAAGCATTTTGAGATCAATGCAGCTGCAAAGCGGTATGAAATTGTCCTGTTGTTTCTTATTTTTCCAACAAAAATGATAACAATTGAAACAAAATGTACTGTATTATAAATGCCTCTGATTTTTCAATGTTAAATTCCATCTACAGAAGTTGCCCATTTCTTGAAGTTTCTTGGTTCTCAGTGGTGATCTAAAGCCTTTGATGTCCTCTGAAAATCCAGTACATCTCTAAGGGCTGTATTGGTAATTGAACTCTACTCAATTTCTAGTACAGTCTTTGGAGTTTTGGTAGAAGCTGGAAAATGCTGACAGTTTCTAAGATAATTCTTTTAAAAGTGTTTGCCAGTACTAGTACATTTTAAAACCAAAATATGTAGCTCAGAAAAAATAAAGTAAGTGTGCATTTTTATATAATGTTCACTTCAGTTACTCTTCAGTTAAGAAAACAAAATCAACAGAATATACTGTTCCTGCGGGTCTGAGACACCACAGGAGATGCTTGTGAATACACCCTCATGGTTTGGTGCTTATTCTTAGCTGGGAGAAATAACACCATAAATTCAGATCTTGGCTCTGTTTCTGTTGTTGTAAAACTTCAGTAAAATGAATGAAAGAAAACAAAGAAGTTGCAGTATCTGGACTCATGACATTATGACATGCCATCTGAGCAGGGAACATGAATAGCCTGCAGCATAGATCAACTTTAACTGTGATCTTGTCACATTTCATAAACCTGAGCAAAACTAGGCTTGGTCAGCATATGATACAAAGCCTGTAAGGAAACTCTTCCTAATACAAAATGTGATGCTTGTAATATAGCTGTTTTGCTGTGTTTCCTCAGAAACTAAATGCTGTCTCACTGCACAGTTAAAGGCGATTTATTTTTATCCTGTGGAAGATGATCAAAGAAGAAAGCCAATCCTTTCTATTTTTTAAAAAAAACTTACTCCTTCATCTTTTTTTTTTCTCTTTTTGTTATTTTATAAAACAGCAGACATTTATAATGAAAAATGGAGTTTACTGTTTCTTCACATGTAATTCTTTTTTCAACATTTTTGTAAATATTTCTATTTATTTTAAAATAATTTATTTATAAACTATTTATGATAGTAATCACTGTGTTTGTTGTTAAATATATTTAGCTTAAAATACCTTGAAAGTTTTAGATTTGTATCTACCTATTCTTTTCTGTATGATGATAAGGACTACATAATAATTTTTGATATCTGTGTTCCTACTTAGAAAAATTATGATTCATTAAACCAAGTGTGCATTGTGTAATAATAATATATTGTGGAATTTATCATTCATATTTGGAATTTAAATTAAAATTTCTGATGCACCAAAACTGTGCTCTGTAGACTAGTAACTGTAAAACATACTATTCATCTGCTACTGACCTTGTAGAAAAGATTCAGAGTTTAGAGAGAGTTAGTGACAATTCTCTTTGTTGTAATAGGCACTTACTGATAGAAATACTGCTGCCATATCATTACTCCTATGAGTTAGTCTAATGAGTGAAGAGCTTTTAAAAATCTGGTCTCAGATGTTCTACCCTTACAATACATACAAAAACCATGTATATTTGTGACTAAATGATAGTATCTCCTACTCTTAACCTGAAACCGAAAGAATGATAAAGGCATAAAACTTTATATATATTCTTTCGTTTTGTACTTAGATAAATTTAATGGAACCAGTGTGCAGTTTGTAGTTCACTGTGGGATAACTTCAGCTGCATTAAAAAACCGCCAAAACCCAACAACAATATTTTCTTTTATAGTAATTATTCACTGCCTAGAGAGAAGTTACTCCCATCGAACTATATATTGAAATAATATTTTAATTTTATCATAGATTATTAAAAACAAGCCTAATGTGTTACTGTGTAGTTTAGAAAATTCTTTGAGGAATTTCACTTGCACAATACTACTGTATTTGTCATACTAAGAGGAAAAACTTAAATCCCTCTTCTTCCTCCCCTGGCAGAATTTAATAAAATCATGAATCTTATTTCTTTATAGATCGGGTGAAATCCTGTGTTCTGAATGTAAATCGCTTTCCAGCACATTTAAGTAAAATCTGATCTATACGGTTGACAATTTCTCAAAATTCATTGTTGAAGAAGCAGAAGTTTAGAACAGATTGAAGCACTGACCATATATGATCTGCCCACTTGTGTAACATTAGTCATGGATGTCAGCAATTATCAACCCTCGAGAATCCACTTTAGGATTTATTGTAAATACTATCAAGCTGAATAAAGGCATATACTGAAGAAGACACAAGCTGTATGAGATCATACTTTATGTGAGTTTGGTTGTAATAGGGTATGAATCTTGACTACTTTCAGGCCTTTAATGGCCTTTTTCCTAACCTTTAAAATATCTTTCGCCTTCTGCTGGCACTCTTGAATTCAATCTCAGTTTACACTCTGCATTTCTATTCTCTTTCAATTCTTCCCCCCTGCATTCTTTCCCTAAATAATTAATCTCTTTCTATACTTAATTGAAAGAATTTTTTTGTGAAGGTAGACTAATGTAATGTTTTCCCCACCCACTTTGTTTTCAGGAGCTGGTAACTGGAGTGAAACTATCCAATACAAGCAAGTCTTAACTGGTTATGGCTTAAATATAATGGCCACATGAAAAGGGATATTGTAATATGTTTTTGTAAAGGCTAGGCAAGCTGAATAAGAGATGTTCCAGCTGTTGCATGTATAGTATATTATAATTTCCTAATATTCGTATTACATACAATCCATTGTTTTCATGCTGTCATGGAAAACAAACTCTCAGAAGAGAGTTTGCTTTACACTCTTTCTCTCAACAAGATTAGTAAACTGTTTATTGAAACTTTACCAATGCAGATACAGTCTAGATAATATTTGTTTTTAAATTCAACTAACTTATTACAAAATTTTGTTTTACAAATTATAAAGGTATAGTAAATATAAATAGCTTTTTCACATAAGCAGACGATGGAGAAGAGCAGGTCTGATTCAGTTTCATGTTGCATTAGCTGAGATTTCAGGTCAATATTCCGAATTTGTACTGATCTTTTCAGAAGCTGATAAAAGTTTTGAAGAGTGGTTTTAGTAAATTTTTAAAGTACTGTCCTGTATTGAAAAATATGTTTTGAACTATACAATCATAGCATTATACATACAGTTATACCAGGTTGATTTCTTTGTTGCCATTCTGAATATCATGAAAAAATGACAACATTGTCATGTATACCACAACCCCTTGCTCTTATTTCTGTCTTGTTTTTGTTCAATATATTAAAGGCCTTCCATTGATGTATTTTCTCGTTGTGATTAATGAAATATAGTTTCAAAGAATTTATATCTGAAATACCTTACACTTGAAGTCTTCTATACTTCAGGAGAGCAGAGCAGAAAGTCCCCTGCAGGGTTTTCAGCCCAACACAATGCTTTTAAACAATATCATGTGAATACTGTGTTTGCCTAAATCACTGAGTGTAATGATGTTTGCTGTATAGTCTCTCCTCCAGAACCTCAACCAAAGATTCTCACTGGTGTTTCACCTGCAAAATCTATTTTCAAAAGCTGTTTCCTCACCTCTTCAAATCCTAGGGTTTTATTTTGTAAAGTTGGCCCCTTTTTACTTGGCCATGTTTCTGAAGTTTTTTTCCATGATGCAGTCAATATGTTCTGGTTTGTTTCAGCCTCATGCTTGTGAATGTATCTCATTATTAACCTATAAAATGTTCTTTAAATTGTTGACTTTACTTTTGAAGATGTGTTTGAGCGTATTTATTGACTCCACTTTTTAGAATGTATTTCAGTTTCTTCAGGAGCGAGAGTTATGTCAAATGATGTTTTAATGGAAGGGAAAACTACTACATGTGTAACTTTTACAAAAATATATACTTGCAAGTTAACCATATATGTTCAGAAATAGAGTTGCTGATATGACATCTAAAATTTTTAATAATTTTATAAGATTTATTTTTCCAAATTGTCAGCCAACTGTTTTTCTAAGTATCATCTTGAAGTCACATTAACTAATTTTATATTTCTGGTTGAAGCTACCTAATGTAAATGGCCGAGGCTTTCTATAATTATTACTTTTTATATCATTTCCATTTAATCCTCGAGCATTTTGTTTTCCTGTAACAGTTCGGATAAGCCACTAGTGTATAAGAAATGCCTCTCAGACAGGTTTGCATTGTATTATCTGTAGATTGGAATATCATTTGGGGGGAAATTCATTGGTAGTCAAAAAAATTAAACTGCAGAGTGGCTCTATTCAGGTCAGGTCAATTTTGCCAAATCCATCAGCTTAAAAAAATGAGCAAGTTCTGCAAATCTGTACTTCAGTAGTTTGGTTTGAAAAATAATAAAGTGAATGTCAAAGTAAATAATATTGCTGAAAGAAGAGAGGATTATCTCTGAATCCCTTTTTACCAACCCCATATTGGAGGCAGTCCGTTACTCAAAATTGTGGTATTGTATTCTTCTCTCTCTCTGCGAGGAGTTGAACCTAAGTTTTTCTTTTCCTAAAACAACGTCCTTATAATCTAGGGCATTCTAGGCAGGCTGATACTGATCTTTTGTTTTGGAAATGTCTTATTTTGCATGAATTACTCAGAGTGGGTCCACATTATCAATTTTGCATTTTTTTTCTTATTTCTCTCTGTGGCTCTGATTCCTCTGTATGCTTCTTGTCCTTTGGCTTACTTTAAATATGGGCCAACTATACTGCTCTTGACTGGCTGTGGTTGACTGGAGAATTCCCTTCAACGTTTTTTCTCTAAAGACAGTGGTAATAAGACTGTTTTGTCCATCTACATAGTTTAGAATAGACTGAGCTGTAATATCATTTTCTGACTTAATTACTGTGTAAGTAAGTAGTCCATGCAGAGTAGAACTGTATCAGCAGAAGAAAGAGCAAGCTGTAACCTTGAGCCTCATACATTGTCCTGGATGTACTTGGTGGGATTCAAATCTCCTTATGTGTAGGAGCTGAAAGTTAGTCTTCTATAATCTTTGTGATTTCTCTTCCTTTGATTACTGGCTTCGTTTCATAGTGCTTTAATCTGCTTGCTTAGCTAGACAGCAAAGATCGGTTGCAGGTCCCACCACCTCGATCCTTAATGTTCCAAAAGGCCAAAGGGAAGACCAATCATTTCTCTGTTAAGTATGTTACTATGATTTGGAGAGGAATGTTAGAAATCTAGATTGAATGGTAGCAATCAGAGTCTAGAAATATTCCAGAATTATTAGTAGGGACTTCATAATGATATGCTTTATTAGGTTTTTTTAGTAGTACCTATCTGGTAGGATCTCATTCAAGATCTGGTTTCGTATCTTCAACTGTGCAGATATGTTGCAATATTTTTTCAGTCTGGCAGTATTTATTGAAGATGTTAGGTTTATGCTATTATGGACTATAGGATGTGAGATATCCTTTACTCTCTTTACTGTTGCACCTTAAGTTGCACCTAATATTAAAAAGAGCTGTTACTCAGGATGGGGGTAGAATTCAGTCACTGACTGAAGCATTTCATTAGCTCTAGGTCTTCAGGAAGGATGCAATTGAAAGCTAAGTCTTAGTAAAGACAGAAGTATGTCTTCAAATGTTGGATTGATACAATAGTTTACTTCTAGTGTAGTCCCACTGACATATTTTATATCTAACTATTATTTTAAAAAGCACTGTGATTCACTATGATTGCTGTAAATATGGCAAACATGTAAATAAGCATGCAACCCTGTATTATACCATGCATTTTTAAATTAATACTTCAACTATGTTAGTGTAGACATCTTAACAGATGCATAAAAGAATGAGAAAATAGATGGAAGAGTTAGTTGGATTTCTACCACTACTTGCACCTTATAACACAGCTACTTAAAAGATGCTCTTGTTGTTTCAGCACATAAGTTCTAAGACACGCGATGAAAGAAGAATGATAGAGTTGTTGCAGGCTTGGAAAAACCTCTTTTGCAGAAAATTTTTGGCTAAATCAACCAAAATTTCTTGTAGTTTCACTCAGGATAATTTCATTGCTTGCTACTGTCTTTATTTTTAAAGCTGGAATCTAGTACCTAAGACTTAACATGTACAGAATACCTTTTAGCCAGGCACGAATATTTCATAATGAATATATCTTTTTTATTTCTCAAATGTAGCATCTGGACTTCGTCATTTCTATCATTCATATTTCTAGGCAATATATGATTAGATTATAGGATTCTCTTTTTAGCTGATTGTTAATAAAAGATTTTACAAAGACTTTAAACAGCATTTAGATATTTAAATTAATAGTAGTTACTAAAACTATTAGACATTAAAATAGCAACTTCCATTTTGATATCAAACATTGAAATTCTTAAGAGAATGACGTTTACTCTTCAAGTTTATTGTACATCTTCAGATTAGTTAAACAATGAATAAATTTTACTGACCCTTAGGTAATAAATCGAGAGTGGAAACAGGAAGTAATTATATAACTAAAACTGCAAAATAGTGTACATTTTTGTTTTGGAGGTTATATTGAGTAAAATCGTGTAACATAATACTACTTTGCTTTTAGATGCTGTCGAAGAGCATAATACTCTGAGCTTCCAAGAATAATATATTTTGTTTTGCTTTTTTGTATTATAATATTGCTACTAAATAAAACATTATAGCATTTTGGTTTTTTAACCAACGAAGAAGAAAATAAAATACAGCTACCTCTGGGTAAATTCTTATGGTGAAGAACAACAACAAAAGAAGATGCTTACACTTTTGTCCCTTGTGGATTTCTTTTTAATATTTCAGAGCAATGAACATATGGCTGTTACTGTCAGCACTGGTGTATTTGCAGCGATGCCTATCAACATCCACCAGAGAGCAGGGCAGCTCCAAAACCCACATCTTTTATGCTGTGGAAATTGATGGAGACAGCAACACAGCCAGCTTCTTGGCCAAACAACATGGAATGCAGTTCATTTCAAAGGTCAGCGCATATTTAAACTTGCTTCATTACTCCCACCTTTAAGCTTGAGATTTTCATTTTTTTAAAATCAGTTTACCTAGAGGTTCCTTTAGAGACAGAAAAATGAAAGTGCTGAATCCTATTTTCATTTGGGGATATCAAGCTTTTTATCAAATTATAGAGGTGCCGTTTCAGAATATTTCATATCTGATCAGAAGGAAAATCCAAAACTAATTTTCTCTTTATTCAGGAGTCTTTCAGGCGCTGGGACTGTTTTATTTATTACTTAATATTGTGCTCTAGTCAATCATTTTGAATTCAGACAGGAAAATGGAATTTTTATTTTTAAAAGGAAAAAATCCTAAGGAAAAATACTATTGGAATAAGCAGATTTTATTATTTTTAAAAATACAAATATGCCTTTTCTTCTGCTGCTGTTTTACTTTCCTTTAACCAGAGTATGTTAATTTGAAGACATATGAAACACAGAATCTTATATAAAATCTTATATTAGTTAATTACAGACATTTTACTTTGGAGCATTTCTGCAACATCTATCTTTGAGCTTTTGGAATTATGGCCTTGTAACACACAATGAAGAAAAAATATCTTTTTTTTTATTCCTTTGAATTGTTATCTCAATGCACATATCTTCTGTACATGTAATGTACATGTACATAAACCCAAAGTTTGTATTCGTATTCCATTTAGATTCATTATTATTTTTCGTCTGAAGAAGGTTCTTCCTGAAGCTTCTGCTAGTACTCTGGTAAATAGCCCAAACAGAGGAAACTTGCTAACTTCTTTCAATTTTAGTTACTTAACTTTAAAACTATCCCAGTGCTATAGTGTTAGATTTTCATGTTGCATTTTAGAATCATCTTACTTCAGTAAAAATAGATCACAAATAAAATATTAAAACTTTTAACAATGTTCACCTATAGCAGCGTCCATTCATTGACCTGAAAGTTCTTTGCCAAATTTAATGAATTGAATCTTGCAGTACTGCTCCTGTTGCTTTTATTCCTACTTTTCAGACATGAAAAGCAGAGGTAAATGAGTAAAGCAATTTGTTCAAGATCCGCACACGAAGTCTGTGGCCCAGTGAGAAATGGAACATACATTTCCAGATTTTCAATTTTGTGCTCTATCTGTAAGAAATTATCCTAAGAGAAAATGTAGTTAAGTCTATGAAGAAGAGGCAATGTATTATAGATACCTCAGCAGCCATTATGGTCTTCCCTATTCATGAGTATCTGTGAAGGGCTCTCAGGGAAGCTGCACCCAGTCTTCTGTTGGAAGAATGCTGATGATGGCATATCCTTCCTAATGTGACACGCACAATGTATAAATATTAAAACCACCACATTTTACAATAATAATCAGGTTAATTAAAAAAAATCTGAGGTAAGAGGCAATAAATATTATTATAAATGGTGGCTTCAGTTACAGGGTTGATTAAGAAGGATTTCCTCAAGTTTTCGTAGTAGTACCTTGGAATTTAGTGCAAAGGGAATAGATTACAGGGTTTTTTAACAAATACAGTTTGAGCACATTTTATTTATAGTTAGATTATTGGAAAATTTGTGGTTATATAAGGAAGCCCATCACACTGTATCCTTTGTTCTGTAATATTTTTCCAGGAAAACACTTTTTTTATTATAGAGATTGTATAGAAGCAAGAGCAAAGAGTGGAAAGAAAAATGCAGGAGATATAGGAAGGGTTTTTCCCCTGGTTTCTCCATGGATTTCTGGCTTAAAACCTGTTGTATAAGCTGCAGATACCTTCCTTAGCATTCTCATTTCAAATATGGAAAAAAGCCTCTGTGGTATTTAAAGCTTATGGTCTAAGTCATGAGGAGCACTATTAAAGAGTCACGTATGATTAAGCTTAATATTTTTTCAAACCTTTTGTGGCTTGTAATAAGCTTACAGCATGTGCTATATGAGAAGACAAGCTGATGCTAAAACATTATTTGGAAAGATAAACCTTAAAAACGTGATAAAACTTGTCACAAAAATTCTTGGGTAGGAGGGAGTATTGGTAGTGTTGCAATTAGAAATTACACTCCTGTTTCAGGTCGCCATATGACAAAGCATTTGAAACATACTTAAAGTTCAATCCCATTTCAGAAAAATGCATAATGTCTAAGTTCTTTTGAAATAATAGGATCTAAGCATATGCTTAAATGCTTTGCTGGATGAGGCTGGGCTACCAAATGGGACTCTTAGTGAAAAACAGTTTTGTATGAGAAAAGTGACATCAAAGACTGAAAATGGTATCTTTTAAATATGCTACTGTCACCACAGGAAAAGGCTCCTGTAGAAATGGTAATTATGTGTAACTGTGACATCCTTGCTTTAGTATGTTAGTTGCAATTTACAGCTACAGTTTAAAAGCACAACTTCCCTTTGGCATAAGTGTACATTTTTACTATGATGCAGTGAATAAAGACAATGAGTTAACAGTGTTGCTTTGGAGTGCTTCCTCTCATTAAATGTCGTTACTTATTAATATGCAGATGCTTGGCAGCACAGTAGAAAAATTGTAGCTATCTATGAAAAAGGCTACCGATTAGGTATCACATTGGAATACATTTGTTCAAAGTGTAGCTCTTCAATGATGTTTATTATATTATCTACAAAATGTTAAACTTCATGATTTGAATACTATATTATTTCACATAGTGTAATAGCTAGCTTACAAATAGTATGTATGGAAATACTATATACAAAACTGTATATATGAAAAGCTTTTTTTAAAACTTACTGGATTGTTGTAATTTCTCTAAAACTTAAAACTACCGGCATAGAGCTGATATAATTAAAACAATCATTAAACACTGTGAAAGTACCCCCAGAGACCTGTGTAGGAGATTCTTAACAGTTCTAATGTAACCAAAATATTTTGCAAAGGAGATACCATTATTAAGGAGATACCATTGCACTCAATATTACAGAAGACAGCAGATATTGAAAAATCTATATTATCAGAGCCGTTCATTAGAATTAGATGTATAGTAGGATTTTTTGCACTATCATATTTTGAGTCAGTTCAATTCTTATATTTATTGCTATTGTAATGTAGAATGCGCATGATTATTTTGTCTCTATACTGCAAAAAGGACTTTTTTTTGTAGTGCTCTGCTGCAGAAATAGAGGGTACGATGTCGAGCACTTCAATTTCATTCTCTTGTTTCCTTCCTCACTATTTAAGACGGAGGTTGTGTAGAGGATACAGACTCTCTCATTTCTCAAGTCTCAGGGGAGAGGAGGTAGTAAAACTTGAAAAGGGAGTGTGTACACATTGGCTGTGGGTCATCAAGAACAACTTTATTTTTGGTTATAAAATGCCTCATCCTCACCTCAGTGAAGCCAACAGAAAACCTCTTACTGACATTCCAGATAGCTTAGAGGAAGAACTATTTCTATGCAAATGTACCCAATTAGCAAATGGCATTAGTACTTACTTAAACTATGTGAGACATTCATAGGAAAACAGTGAAAAATCATCAATTTGGTCTCAGTCTTCTAATTCTCCAAACTGGTATTTCTGTATCCTATTGTTCATTTCTTTCCTGTGCAGCAGAAACAGAAACATGAAGGAACACTGGGGATGCTACACCTGAATGGGTTTATACTAAATTCATTAAAAGAAACAAGGCTCTTGCACAACAGTTTTAATCAACAGCTCTCTTAGTTGAGATTTTTAACCAAGCACCATTTCATAGAATCATAGAGTCATAGATTCTATGATTTTTGAAAAAGTCAGATGAAAGAAACACAAGAAGATTTTTTTTTCTTTTAAAAATTTGATTAGTGAAAGATTTGGATTACAAGTAAATTTGAAATTAAAAGTGAAACTGGGAAACCTGGAAAGTGGTGGAAATCTAATATACCAACAACTGTATTACTGATGCATTAATTGCAGAAAAAAAAAACTCTTTAAATTCTGCATCAGTTTTGAAGGTTTTGATATATTTGAAGAGAAACTACTTAATACACTCTCCTCATGTGGATAAGAAGGTATTAGGAGTAACTGAAGGTACAATTAAAATGAAGATACATGTTTACATAAAAATATGTGTATGTATATATATACATATATATATATGCACACCTACATATAATGCATATGTGTGTACCTGTTTATGGTTTCACACACCTAATAGCTATCTATGCTTGTATGTGAATATGAGTATGTTACAAATTTAGTTTACGATAAAATTTCCTAGCTCTAGTGAATATTTTTCATCAGTGGATCTCTGAAAAAATACTATATAAAAGGTGCACGGTGTTTGGCAGTTATTTCTAAGGATTTGTTCTTGCTAATGCAAAATGTCTGTTCAAGAGCACTTGCAGTGATGTTCAAGGTCTTTATATTGCTAAATTTATATGGAAAATCCAAACAGGCCTGGGATAAAAAAAATATGAAATGAGGATTTGAAATGAACTATTCTGATCAGGAGTGAAAAATTGATTGTGTGTCTGTATATATATATATGTATATATATATATTTGTATATTTAGAAGGTAAAGTCAAGCTGGGCAGCAAACCCCACTTTTAATAAAAATGGATTTAAAAAAGGTACATGCTAGAAATGAAAACAAGATTGCTGAATGACATTTTGACTGTAGGTAAGGTTAGTTTCATTTTCTTCCTTTTTCTCTCTGTCTTTATTTTTCTATCTCTTTCCATCTTCCTTTCTTCCCAATCCCCTTCCCCTTCCCTCTTCTTCTCCCACCTCCCTTCCCCTTTCCTCCTTCCTCTTTCTTTTCTTGTGTTCTTTTCAATCTAAATAAATTTTAAGTGACTTTGTAGTCATTTTTAATTGTTTTCCAAAGTCTATTCTCTTTTTTAAGCTTTAGATATGCTGTAAACTGTATGCAGAGCAGATACAACTTGATATTTCTAAGTGCATGTATTACTATAATCCTATGATAAATCTCTTCAATATTATTGTACCCTTAAAAGGTGGAGTACACAAAATCTAAGGAGACTAAAGAAACTTGCTGGGTTGAACAGTAGCTTAGTAGATCCTGTCCAAAGATGTATGTTAACTTACAAGACCTCACTCTATGCAAGAGTTCAATCAATGATTTCTCTCTCCTCTCCCATTCAAGTTTTGCAGCATATCTTTAATGTATTATATTTGCTCCAGAGTTCATTCTGTGCTAAACATTTGTCCCTATGTGATTTATTTTCTATTCTAAAAAAATACTAAATTCAAATTACTAGTTTAAAATCGATTTTCTCCCTGTGTGGTATGTGCTTGTTACAGAAGACATGGTCAAAGTGATGCACAAAACCTTTTAAAAAGAAAAAAACCCTAATGTATGGGTTTTGATTACTGGGGAGTTAATTCCATTACTTTGGACCTACAAGTAAGAAAATCATTTTTTTAAAAAAAAGATGGGGGTTTCCGGAACCTCTGACAACAGATCATTAGCTATGTTTCTTTCTTTTCCTCTCTGCCGTCCTGTGAAGCTATTGAAGTGTTCAGGAAGTGTTCTTCTTGCAGCACAGAGGAAAAATACCTCCTTGACACTGAAGTCTAAAAGTAGTAATAGCTATATTTTCCTAAATCTGTGGGGAAAAACACATTTTACCTGGTATTAAGTCTGATTCTACACTTTGCTTATACAACTGGTAAATATTTGAGGATGTAAAAGTACTATCAAGATATTTAACAAGATATACTAAAAGCTTTCACTTTTTCATTTGTTTATGTATATGGTGCAACTGATTCTTTTCTTTAATATGACAGCGTTGCTAGTTCATTCCATTTTTATTAAAGTTAATTGCTTCTGGATACATATTTTCTTTCAGAGAATAGCAAATTTGTCTTTCTATAGCATAAAATTAATGTCCTTTGAGGCCATTTATTGAAGATTGCTGTGTTATTTTTTGTACCACTGAAATAGTAGCATCTGTTGTTTTAATCTCGGCTAAAAATTCTCTTGTATTTCTTGACCATTGCAAGTTGCAGACTTACAAGGACTGTACATCTTTTCCATGTTTTTGGCTGTGCAATGTAACAATACTATTCAGATGCATGTGAGAACAGCTTATGTATTCACCCCTCTGCCAGGTAAATGTTCATATGCTTGGAAAGGGCTTTACAAAAAGGCAGAGAGGTATGAGCGCCTATTAGTTATTACCAATTTATGCTAATATATTAGGAAACTAATCATTTAATCATTCCGATAGGAAAGGATGGGCATGATTCACAGGAGATGTAAATTGATATAGCCCTATTTAAATCAATGAAACTGTACTGATGTATGCCGGATGAGAATCAGGTCCCTCATCTTTGTTTGAATAATTTAATGCTAGGCTGACCAGACCATTAGAGAATACACTTAATAGAAAAATTCTATATTGGAACTGGGATGGAATATGGAAGCTAGTAATGTTAGGTGATTTTAAAAAATGTTTTCTTCTCTCAGTAGAGAGAAGTAGACAAGTTTTACGTAAATGGAGTTTAAGCACTGAACTTGGCATAATGGTGCATTTAGCAAGCAAGCACAACATGGAAAAATATTTTAGATATTTTTTATACAGTACTGCAAAAACAACCCACTTTTTGACAATTTTGAAAGCAAATCATTTTACCTCTGCAGCTGAGGATACTGCTATTCAGTGCTCTGTCTATCCTTATATATACCTAATCTGTTGTTAGCATCATAACTACAGTTTAATTAGAAAGGTGGATAAAAGTAGAAAATCTCTGTGATTCATCTAGTTCTTCTCTCTGTTAATAACAGATTGTTCCCTATTAAACATACAGAGTGTCATTTCAAATTCTGTATTCCTATCATTGTAAGGAGATTGTATAAACACAGTTGCATGTCTTTTTTTTTTTTTTTGTTTTTTAATGAAAGTATCTTAAATAAGAATTATGAAATTGCAAACTCTCCCTGGAACTACAACAAATGTTTCTTCTCATTTCATGCACCTCTGGGACTGTAACACTGGAAAATGGATGCAAGAACCCATAAATTTGCCAGATGCTTTGTACAGGTTTTCTGGCATATATTTAATCCCTCACTATTTTTATTTCGGAATAGAGAAAAAAAACAAGATAAATTGGAATTTGGTTTCATTTGAAACATACTACTAAATTAGCATATGCCTGTCTATTTTTACAATGATTACCGAAGATGTTCAGCAAATTGGGGTCAATATAGTGTGCGTGTCTGTATTATAGACATGGAACGCTGTGGGGTATACCTTGGGCCAATTCATTTATTTCTATCAATTTGCTATAGAAGGTCCTCTGCACTAAGTAAAAGTGATGCATCTAGAGGCAGTCATTATTTATGCAACATCTACTTGATTTTAAGAAAACTGATGTCAAACGTGAATTCATATCTTTTCCTGTATTTTTAAAGTTATTTTATTGTCAATATTTTGCACAACTGAGATCAGAACTGAGTTCTGGTATCTGAGTTTAGAGTGCATTGGTAGGATGATTTACTTTAAAAATTGATGTAATGACAAATTTATCCCTTAATTTATCCCTAGTATTTACTAGGAAGGAAGAAGTGAGACTAGAAGAAGGAAGAAGGACTGCTTCTCATTGCAATGAATTTTAATAGTTCACTTTAACAATTATAATTCATTTAATCTGTGTAGTGTTCTTCGTTCAAGACTGAAAGTTCCTTACAAATTTTAAGTTTCACAAAACCTTCTGGAGCTGGATCAATATCACTAGAGTTGGGAGACATTATTTCAGCAAATTTTACCCAAGTGGATATTTGCAGTAACTGAAACTATTTACAAATTTGTTCAGAGGCTAGTTTCAACCAAAACAAAGTTGGGAAAATTGTGGAAACTGCACAGGATGCTTTCAAAATGAAGTATTCCTGAAAAACAAGACTTAACATTTCTAACTGTACCTCTGGCTTTCTAATTTTAGAATGGAATTTTATAAAATAAAAAAATATTTTAAAATATTTTTAAAAATTTTACATTTTTTCTTGCACAATTTTTTAAAAATATATTCTTTGTTTTGTAGGTGCCCTCAACTTTTCCTCCTAATTTTTTAATTGACCACCAAATCAAAATTTCTTGTTTCTTCTAGGTTTACTTATCACAACCATATATATACAGGGTTAAGATGAATCATCTCAAATCCACATTAATGCATTAATAGCGTATTTTTGAATAAATTCCACAAGTCCTATTTGCTACTGTTCTACTTTACCTGTTGATGGGGAGATCACGCTGGTGAAAATAGAACTAAAAAAAATATGTTTAAAGATGATGCTCAGTCTTTAATGACTGCCTAAAAATGATGGCAGAAGGGTAGGAAAAAATCAAAATGATTTGAGAGGATAGTAACTCAGAAATGTTATTTTAATAATGGCTTCATTGCAAATGTCAATTGAAATAATAGTATTACCAATGTGATGAAACATTTTGTTTAATAATTTTAAGCCACATTATGCTAAGTGAAATTTATAATAATAAGACAGGCCATTTTCTCACTGCTTTGGCTTGTGTACTTGGAAAGTTTTCTAGATATGGATCCCTCTTCTTCCCCGTCAGAAAGGAGTAATCTTGTAGTGTGATCTGACAGAGTTTATATAGAGAAAAGAGAAGCAACAGACAAATGAGGATTATTCAGGTAAATGATATGTGGGAAAGAAAATAATTCTGCATCAGCTGACATGAGTGATTTTTAGAAAACAAACCAGTAGCAAGTGGTATCTTCTACAACTTAAATCATCATCATAATAAATATGCTTGTTTTAAGATATTTCTTCCCTGTGTAAGGTAAGAGCAGAGATTATCCACCGCTCCTAGCCAGGGAAGAGATGGTTATGGCATATACCCCAAAAATGTGGATATCTGGGGACTTTGCTATTTCTTCTCATGGATTGTCACCAAAGCAAAATTACTCCTTAGCAAGTGGTGACTTAGTACCTGGATGAACGGACAATCTGACTCTAGGGTTCTGTCTGTTGAAATGTAGGAAGTAATTTCTGACCCAAGAAACCTAAACACAGCATTAGTTTCCATCTGCTGAAATCTTTCTGGAGAGTCTCAGCTGGTTTCAGCATCATCTGAGAAAGGTGTTTCTCAATAAGGATCAAAATCATATAGGACTTTATTGATATATGCTGGCATCTTCAAAGACTTGCCTACTCCCTTCAGCCAGATGAGTGTTTCTACCCAGGGTGTCTGACTGTGCGTGTTGTAGCACACACACAAACACCTGTGTACCCTTTTACTTGCACTTCTTTTGGGGGCTAGTACAGCTTTGTGTGCCCTCTCTACGTGTGATTAAATATTAATTAGGCTTCTAATATAAGCAAGTGGGTTCACAGGCCCAAGTGCCACATAAATAATGCATGAGGCACCCGAAGGCTCAGCCTGGGAAGCTGATTGGCCACCTTGGATTTGTATAATTATGAAGTTTCATTATTAACAGTGGAAGCAGTGGAGAGATTTGCCTAGCTTGAGGGACTTTGAAAGCATAAGCTGTCTCATTAGGGAGAAAGGGAATAAGGCATAATATGCAAACTTGTTAGTAAAAAAAAAAAAAAAAAAAAAAAGGAATAAAAATTAAGCATAACTATTTAACAGGAGTATTTTCTGTATATATATATATATATATGTATATATATAAATATATTTCTTAGTATATAAAATGGCTGAAATTCAAATAGGAGAGGTCTATACTATAGGTATTTAACAACTTTATTTGTTAGAGGTCTTGCTTGAAAGCATTTGTTCTGAGTATAAAACAATCTTTAATATTTTACTGAAAAATCCACAGGTAGCTTAATGGGTTCCGCAAAGTGAGAGGTACGGAGGTGAAAGAATGAACACAGTCCAGGGTTCTTGCTAGAATGTGTGTTGTGCATGCAATTAAATCTCAAGGTCAAACAATTTACAGACAATTACTTTTCTAACATCTCCAGAAATGCCTGCTTACACGTCTTTAATTTTAAATGATACTGATATTCCAATTCTCCCCAAAGGTTAATGCTGACTAAATCCAGCTGTGACCTGACACGATGCGACAGCACAGTGCCTAATTATCCTCTGGATAGTCATTTACTTTAAACCATTAAAGAAATAGGCTGAGAGGAAGATTTAGGACCCAGAAAAAATGTTAGCTTGACTTCTTTCTTCTTGAGGATGGGATGGGCTGAAAAATAAAAATAAAATCTTGCTAAATGTTAGCCATTTGCTTTGATGGCAGAAAATTGTTCATCCCACTCTGTTTTTTTTACAGGTTAAATTGCTAACTAGTTCATTTTATCCATTGCCTACGGCTGGCGCTAAATGTCAGTGACAAATTTTGTACTTGTCTTGAAGAATGAATTAAGTTATGCACAAAAGCTGTAGTGCTCTTTTTAAGATGAGTGAATTGCAGAGGGAAAAAAGTTGCTCATTTGAAAAAGGATTATTTCGATTAAAGGCCTTTTCTATTGTAGTGGAAGACAGGTAGTGGTTTAAGATAATTCTGACAGTTACCTCCCACAGAGGCTGCAGTCCTTTACTAGAAATTTCTTTAAGAGCACTTGTGTCAGATTATATACTATTATTATTATCATAAGACCATTTGTGACAGTAAAGGGGGGGGACACAATTACAGAAAATGGCAACTATTTTTCATTAACTAAGGTAAAACTAGTCTTTCTTCAGTGAGGTCAGCATTCCATCACCATCACACAAACCTTTATAGAGTTTGCTGCAAAAGCAATTAAAAAAAAGACAAGTTTTCTCTGCCAAATGTTGGTAAGAAAGAACAGTTCGTTCTGCAATTTATATTGCAAAGATCTGGCACAGACTTTACAGTCCATCTGGTTTTTAGCTATCTGGCTCTGGTACCTCTCTACCATCTCTGAGTGAATAAAGTAACCAAGAACGATTACTACCATCATAACATTTTAAAGTCTAAACTAGTTTACTATCCATAGGCCAGAGGGAGGGCTCTACATGTTCTTATTTTATTTGGTTTTATTTTTGTATACATTTTATCTATTTTTTGAAAGTCCAAAGAGAGCTTAAAGTTAAAACTAGAATTTACAGTCACGTCTGTTAAAGTGGTCTTCCTTAGAAAGCCAACCTCTCTCACCTCAGTGAGACAGTATAACTGATATTTTCTTGTATTTATAGTGCTTAATTTGTTCAAGATTTAATTACTGTAACACAGAAATGATTATTTTTGTTTTATTATTTGGATTATGGTAGTGCCTAGTAGTTCCAGCTGTGATCAGGGCACCATTGTGCTGTGCACTGTACAAAAACACAGATTTTAAAGAAATGTGTTTAGTGGCACCCACAGGTTTTGGCAGATTCTTTTCTCCTCTCACTGAGTGCATAAATATTTTCACTGGTACCAGCTGTAGAGAGGGATATGGTAAATGCTAATCTCAGTACACTCTTAGCAGTCGCAAATGAAAGTTAGATGTATAATTTCAAATGAAAAGCTGAAATGAGAAATCTGGTGGATTTTACATTACTTCCCTAAAATACTGAAAGATTCCTGCTTCCTTTCTGCATACACTGTTGCCTCATGCAAGGGGATAAGTTTTTTCTCCAAGAAAAATCAAAATACAGATTATCATTTTTCCAGCGCTAACGCTGCAGCTCCTGAAAGATAGTCTGGCTCTAAAAGAGTCTTTGGACACATAAATGTAGTTATATCACTCTGTCCTAGTCGTCTTTGCTCCTATTTTAGTCAAAGGAGAGAAACAGATATATCCATGTACATTCTATGTACATTTCATATATATTTTTTAGGACGAGATAAATTGCCCTCTGAAGGTGCTTGGTTCTTTCCATTGACTATAAACAGAGCCTAAACTTAGTCTAATTTTTTGATTCCCATATTAAGACACGTGAATTTTCCACCAGTAATTTTCCTTGTCGTTAACTTTTCATCTCTGGCCTGCCTGATCACACTTGAAGAATTCAAGAAGAGCCCTTTAAAGTTTTTATGAAGTATATTTTAAGCTACCTCTCTCATATATCTTTTCCGTTTGTAATACCTACACTCTTGATTTTTGGTTTGATAGTCGAGACTGAGCACCTGAAGTCCCTTATTTGGGGCTTTTTTCTTTAGCTTTAGATCACTTACCTAGCTCTCTTCTGAGTTTTCTCTTCATATGCTTTCTGCAATGTGAATAAAGGAAATGGATCCAGTATTATAATAGTGATCTCACCAAAATTGGTAAAAGAGAAGACTATTCCCTGCATCTGTTTTGTAATGTATAAGAATTTAATTAACCATTAGTGCCACAATATTGCATGAATAAACCATGTTGAGATGGTTATTTGTTATTTCCTGTAATACTGCTTTTCAAATATTTTTTTTTCTCACATACCTATTTCTTTGCATTTAACTATATGAAAGTATGTTTTCCTGCCCCTCCCATATCCTGCTTTCACAAATTCATATTTGAATTCAAAATGGTGCATTTTGAGTTTGAATTAATAACAAAATCTGTTCAATGTCTTAGTTCAGAAGATAGCTGCATATAGAACAAAAATTCTCTGGTAAGATTTTGGAGTGCCATTTAAACACATTAGGTATTAAGTGACAGACATTATGATTTTTTTTTTTTTTTTTTTTGAGAAATGGAAGAGAAATGCATAGTTTTCAACTGAATATCCATATCAGCTGAAATGTATCGCTTGGCCAAAAAGCTGATCCAATTTCTTTTTCCTCGCAGACACTTTCTAATATATACTCATTTTGATCTTAAGTGGCAGTTTCAGACAATTTCAGCTTTTTTCTGCATAATTAATTTTGCATTTTCAGAACATCTTTTCTATGACTTCTTTGTCAGCACACTGTCCCTTAGGATAGCTCAGGACCCCCTTGAATCTGATGCATTTTCCATGACTTGGGTCTGAGGAAACCTTTAAGCCACTGCTTAGTGTCTCCTTCGTATATGAGCAAATTTTGGTCTTGTTTTTGGATCAGCCACCATCTGGCAATATTATTGGTATGACATTTGTGGTCTGTCCTGATCTTGGGCTAAGCGGATACTAGCTTGGTTTACCTTCTTTGCAGTCTATTTTGATTTTATGGTGCAGGGCGTTTCCTCCGGAGATGAACATAAGTTTCTCTTTTCTGTAAGTATGTCTCTTTAACAAACATCAGAAGGATTCTGTAATCTTTTCTGTTTAAACTGTGATGACCATTATGAATATGATGACCCTTATGAATATAAGATGAATATCTGTGATAAACTTCAAACACAAAGTAGAACTTCTACTTAATTACTTAAAATTATCTGTGGACCCATTTTAAGTCTAATCTGAGAGCGTTGGATAAAACCCCTTAAGTTTAAGAATTTACATTATTCTCACTGCTTTTTACTTCGAGTGGAAAGCATACTTCTTTATGATTAGCTACAGATCGTATGCATTTAAGCAAAGCAAATAAACATGGAACAAAGGCAATGACATACATCATTCTTGAGAAGAGATTAGGAAATGGAAAGAAGAAAGACCACTTGTAACAAAAGTTAGTCACACCCTCATGTTCTTTTGAAAGATGCTTAGATACAACTGATGTACTTTTTAAATGCTAGCCACCATGGCCTCTTCCTTCTGGGAAAGAATAAGTTTAAAAATATTCTGTTTATAATAATATTTTTTAATTAAAAGGAACAATGTTGCTATTAAAAACAGACTAATGACTATTTCAAAGATTGTTCATCTACAAATGAGACATTTTTTCCTTTTATTCTTTCTCCTTCTCCATCCTTACTCAAACAGCAAAAGCAATTTAAATTTTGGAAGTATTAGGAGGATAATCTTTTCTTTTTGATCCTGAATTTGTTAATATGGGAAATATGTCATTTTTCAGAAGCAACTTTTCTTCTCATAGGATTGACTGAGGGGAAGAGAACCTAGGTATGTTTATGAAATGATCTTGTAATGATTGCTTTTCTCCTGGCTATTCTCTGTGCACCTTAACACAAGAAACTGTATTTCTTTTTTCACTCCCAGTTCTACAAAGAAATAACCAAGCCTGTAATCATGCACTAGAGTCTTTATTGTTGTTTCACTAACATAAGGATTCATGATTCTGTGTAGGTTCTTTCACAATGAGAAAAATCAGTTTTATTTTTATCTATAAATTGAATTTTCATTCATTTCTTAATTTTTTGTATTATATATTTGCATATCTGAGATGTGAAAAAACAACAAGTTATTTATTCTGAAGTTTTTGGGTAACTCCAAGTTGAAGGATGATGAAAGGGGACCTATCATTGCTTTAGTTTTTTTTTCCATTATTTCAAATTCAGTACCGCCAGGAAAGGACACCATTGGATGTGTTTGGCAGAGTTTCCTAAGGGTAACAGAAACAGTATACATGCAAGAACAAAGTCAGATTAGTTTAATTTGGCTTTTTTAAATGCTATCTTGGCATGTGAAATGTTCTGAAGCTAAAGGCAGTGCATAAATAGAAACTGTATTATGCTATTGTGTTTATCAAATCCTCCTCATCTATTGCACCAACCCCATAAATCCACTGAAGCTTTTATTATTCGGGGGTGGGAAGGTGGGCAGAATGGAGTGGAAGCTACAGAATGATTTAATGCTGTGGGAACTTAATCAATAAGTCTGTTGCAGCAAAATCCCAGGAAAGAGTGTTGTTTTCCGTCCAGATGATAATGAGGCGGACTAGCAGCAGCCTCTGGAGGAGCAATGCTGGAGCAGTGATTCTGTGGTACAACTTTACTATTTGCTAATTAATAATTTGAGGCCAAGGGGACACTTTTTGGCCCCTCTGCTACTTGTAGTTTCTTTGTGACTTGTCTCTTTCATTATTGGAGGTTACTCTGTGCTGAGTTAGAGTCTGGAAGTTTAGCCAAATTTAACAACTAGGATTGCTAAAAATGCAAGCTTCTTCTCTCTTCCCTCTTCCCCCTTTGTTCTTGGCGTTAGCTTGTTAGTGCATTTTTATATTATTATACAGTACTTGATCTCTCCCAGGTTTTGTTAAGGAGTAGGTAGTGGGGTGTAGTAATTACACTATGCTACAAAAAAGTAGAGGAAAAAATTGTTAGTACATTACAAAAACAATATTTCAATGTAATGTCTTAGTCCTTGTGCCTTGCATCTCAATTTCAGACAGCTGAACTTATGCTGATGTGTGACATCTGTAGCCTGACAAAAACCATCATCAGAAGCCAAGCTGAATAACTGCATAAACATGACTAATATTTGTGATGTGCAAATTTAAATAATGATATTTTAGCTTGAAGAGGTTCAGAATGCTTGTTTCATGATAGTTTTATTTCAGTATTGATTTTTCTCACCTTTATCTGTAGTCCGAGTAGTTGTAAATACAAAATAGAACAGGGACCCACTTTAACAAGGATTAAGTGCTTGTTGAACTGTACTGTTATACCTGTATTCTTGGTGATACCCATTCTCATGGTCCTTTGATTCCCCCAAACTTCAGTGTAATGATGTGCAGAAGACTATGTGAGAAAGCAAATATTATCTCCATTGTCAGAGAAGAATTTAGGCAAAAGGAAAATAAATATGGCTGTGAAGGAGCCATGCAACAGATGATTGAATTCAGGTTTTCAAAGCCCATGTTATGGGAGCGTACAAAAGCATGTCATAAATAGGGATGAATTTTTACATCCTTATACTAAGGCATAGGTAAAAAAAACTATTACATTCACTGAGAAAGACAAGGTGATACTTCTTTTAACATACAATGAAAATAAGTAGTACTTAGTAGCAGTGTTTCCAGGCTTCCAGTCTAGTGGTCTCACTGTTAGATCATCTCCCTACCGTGGAATAATTTACTTCAAGATTCTTGAGATATTTTCTTTCTTAAACCACACTTGCCATAATTTATCAATGCTAAGAGCGCATGAATAAAATTCTCTGTGTTCATGATCTGTAGAGGTTTTGTGGCATTCAGTTTTGGTTTAGGTCATTTTTGCTATAATTACTTTATTTTCCTGACTCTAGATTGTCTTATCTTTGTGCTATCTTGTTACTTCTCTTGTAATTATCCAAAGCACAAGTGTGATAGCAGACAAAGCAGTGAAGCAACTGTACCTGCACACCAATGTATTTTTTCCCAATTTTACAACAAAAGGCCTTTGAGACTCTGAATGTTCATTTGATTTTTACTGATCTGAGAGGTCTATGTCATCTTTGATAACTCACCACAGCAATCAAGATCTACCTGGAAAATGCCACATTAACTAGATCTTTAAAGTATGAAAACATTTTGAAAAGACATATTTAAACTTTATATCTTTGGGGATATAACACAGATTATTTTTCTGCATTGAATTTCAAAAAAAAAATCTAATCAATTCATCTACTAATATGTAAAATTAATCACAATCTGTGCATTTACAAAGGTTCAAAATATTTCTATTTTATCTAGAAATTTGGTTGATGTATTAAAAGTTACTTTGATGACTTGATTTGGATGCAGAGTTCCTATTGAAATTTGACATCCATTCCCCAGGTGACTTTCTGAATTTAACCCTAAAAATTGCATATTCATAGCATAACTTGTAGTTGAGCCTAGTGTAACAAAATACATAGCTGGTATTTAGAGATTATGGACTATTGCATTGATAGTATTGCTTCCTTAGCTTTCCCATCTTTCCCTCTGTAATTAGAGTTTTGGTTGGTTTTGTACTTTTGTAATAAGTGGTTTAGGGCAGAGAGCTTTGTAGGGGTCTATGCCTAAGGCAGAGCATAGTACTTCGGGATCCCGGTTCAGAGCTGGCATTTTAAGAGCCTACTGTGCTATAAATAATAAATTATTTAATACTTTATGTGTCTATCATCTAGTTCTTCAATGCTCATTCTCATCAGTGACTCATGCTTCAAAAGGTTCCATCATGTTCATATGGGAGAGTTAGTTAAGGCTTTTTACAAAACAGAAGATAGCTGAAAGAAAATAGTAATACTTCTTATGCATTGGTATATTGCAAATTGTAGTAAAAATACAGATTTAACCTGTCCAGTTGATTTCAGCATGGACAGTCACAATAACATGTTAGCAGGAATGCCAGGCGGCACCAGATCAGTAGTAGGCACAGTAGTAGGCCAAAAAACAGCATGTGCATGAGCACAAATGTGCACATGCATACATACTCAAGATACAGTCTTTTTTTCTAAATAGATATGCATATGTTGCTCGTGATTTCCAATTATTTTTGTTTGTGAACTATTTTTATTTTCATTTTGTTTGGTGTTTCGACAGGATATAATTATTTCTGAACTGTATAGTAGGATTTTTTCATTATTAAAGAAATTATTGCATTTTTAGTGCCATCCTGACTGCATGAAAATATTAATCTGTTTTTTTAATAATTTTTGAAGTGAGAAGTTTTTTTCTCATGAAAATTTTGTGAAATTAATTGTTTGCTTTCTCCGAACCTCTGAGGGATCTATAGCTTCAGAAGGGATCAGATAAAGGATGATGACTTGTATTGAGAGCAAGATTTAGCTATTAAACTTTCTTGACTTACTTTAAATATTGATTAGAGAAACACTTCTGGGCAAATATTTATATTGAGTAATAACATAATTCAGTAATCCATTTTTTCTTACTTTCTGAACATTATTATATCTTCTGTAATTTAACCTGGAAAAATACATTGTTAGCTATGGGTTATATGAAAAAGTCCTAGATAGATGACACCAAAAAATAAAAGAAAAGGAGAATTTTCTAACAATAAACCATCATTCATAAGATGCAAAGATGTTCTGTGTTGCAGAGCCTGTATCTGGCCTTTCTCAGGGTTTGGGACTGTAATATATATACCTGGAATATAGACTTCAAGTCATTTATATATAAGTGTCTATATAAATCATAGTGTTGTGACAGATACTAATAAAACCATGCTGTTTCTAGATATCGCTGATATTGAATATGTAGGCAGAAGAGTTAATTTCCTTATTCACTTCCTTAATGAGCTCAAGGAGAAGAGAAGGACCTTCCCTTGTCTATGAATTCTCCTCGTTTTTGTTAGGTTTTTCAACAAGAATTAATTTCTTCACATATGTCTGTTTACTGAATATATAGCCATTCCGACTGAAGCAACTTGCTACATAACTGAGTGATGTTTCCTTTGTAGAGGAAGAATACATGTGAAAAATTTTCAAAATGTATTTGAAGAGTATAGGCAATATCAGCATGTTTGTTTTTTAAAAATCCATCTTAACTTTCACTTAATAAACTGGCGAAGAAACCTACTTCTATGTCATAAATAGAGTCATAAGGATCTAATATGTGTATTGTATGTACTGAGTATCAGCTTAATGTAATGGCTGATATTTTATGACTGGTTTTTATTATTTTAGTTACTTTGAGCCTTCAATTAATGAACTTTCCAAACATAATTGAAAGTTTAAGGTATTCACAGTGGAGTGCTGTGTGGACCCAACTTACCTAAAGGCAGCATCCTCTGCTCTGCTGCTGCACTCTGAACATCCTGCTTGGCTTACTGTGTACTTCTGGTCCAGAGTGACACCCGAACCCTGCAAGGGTAGTAAAGAAGTGCATGCTTGCTATGGACTTGACAAGATACAGATCTTGGTGTAAGTAATTGAGAAGGGAAAGGGCAGTGTGAGGCAGGTTGGATCTGGCCATATTTGGCATATGTTTTGATCCTTTTATCAAAATCTTTTTGATCATTCTGAGACATTTGCTCTATGTACAGAGATTAGTACAGATGTATATTGTACCAAAACATTTTCAAGAATTTTGTATTAATCAAGATGATTAAAAAAAAGATAATTATTTACTTTGAAAAGAAAAATTCATGGGCCAGTTTCTCAAATAGAGTTAATGTAGTGAACTTATGTGTTCCTGCATAGATTTCAAGGAGCTACTCAGATTTATGGGAATTAAAGGGTTTGGTCTATTGCCTGTGAATACTCTGTGAAATAGTCAAATTAGTTTAATCCTATTTGAGGTTGTAATAGACATTTCACGTGATGTTATTATTGATGTATGCCATGACTAAGAATTAGGTTTATTTTGGAATGGTATCTCTATTTCCATATTTCAGCACATTTAGAATTTGTAAAGTCAAATCTGAATTTTTAATTACTACTTAATAGATCTTTAATGTTTTAATAGTTGGTTTTAGATATAATTGAAATAAAAATTAAATGTCATCTTTGATCATTGATATATAAAGTTGATATTCCTTCATTTTAAGTCTTACCCTCTTTTAAACTCTTGCTGCTCTATGGTTTATTATGCTAATTCATACTATTCTTGGTAAGGTGCAATTTCTTCTTAAAGACTATTGAAAACTATTGAAAAATGAGACGAGTGTGTACTGTTGTAACTAAGAGTTACAACCAAAGCCCATATTGTCATTTAATATGGAGAGGAAAGAGAGAGTCTAAAAACTCTAGGATAAAAACTCCAAAGGGGAACATAAGTTTCAAAATCTTTAATTGTTAAATTAGATGAGTAGTAGGTGGTTTTTGTGCTTTTTATTATCCCAAAGGATACAGAAAAAGAGTCTTAGAATTATTAGCTGCCTGCTAAAATGTGGCGGTTAGCTTCAAGTAATATTCTAGGACTGGGCTTCCTGCTTTTATCATACAGTGACCTGGCCTTGGGAATTAGTCCACAAATTAAAACAAGGGGTTTTTATTAGACTGGTGCAAGTGTAACCAGCCAGGTGCATGTGTGCAATAGGTGCTTGATTGCTCAGTTGCCATTGCAGATGAAAGTCAAAAGGTTATCCAGATGTCTGCAGAAAAAGACCAATATCTGTATGAAATTAAAATAAAATTATAGTTTTAAACTGTGTCAAGGAAGACGTTCATTCTATAATTTATCAGAGAAAGTATTAGATAACAAAGCTGGTCCATGTTACTTCTTGTGTTTTTGACTAAATATAAAGGTTTCTCTTATTACCAGTGTAGCCAAATTTTTTTTTTCTGATCATTCAGTTCACAAGCTAAGTCCCTAGTCACTGTAAGACTTTTCTGCATTATAGTATTGATTTTTAATTTGTCTGTTTAGACTTCAGAATTTTTTCTTTCTGATCAGATATCATATCAAGTCTTTATGAATATAGCATTATGAACGTGAGGACCAATTGTACAAGTATAAATCATATCTAATTCTAATAGATATCTTTTGATTTTTTCCCCTCAGTGCTTTCTATCAGTGTTTCATACTTGAAACATTCCTACAATTCTGTTCCTACAGCAAGCTATTTTTGAAGATATCCAAGATGGTCTCACTCTTTCATGTAAGATGGCATTTTTCTCAGATCCCAAGTGACAAATTTGCAACAATTTTGGATTTGTCAGAGATGATCTTGGAGTCATTTTCTCCTCAGTTTCCACTTTCATATTTTTAATGGCACAGGCCAAGCTAATTAATGTGAAAGTGAAGGCCTTCATTTATTTGGTTCTTATCTTAAATATTTTTTGCCTTGCATTTTCAAAATATCTCTTTCATTTAAATGCGCATTGTCCTCCTCCTAGCAGAAGTATCATACTTCAGTCAGGTTTCTGCTTTGAACATAGGAGCTGAGCAGCCTTCTTTATTGGTGCTGTGATATTTCACTTAGCTCTTTACATTTAGTTCTACTTACCTGTCTACTATCTGTGCAATATCCCTACTGACATTGACTGCATAAAGTCTTTTCGTGGTTATCATGGCTTTGCTTTCATCTCCAAGCTTTTGGTCCACCTGTGGGAAACTCTAGTGATGATAGCCTATGAGCAATTGTGCTCGCTTGGTACAATGTGTAGTATCTCATACTGTTTAGTAGAGATTAACCAGAACTCAAATACTCTTGTTAGTATCTGTCACAAGCCTCTGTCAAACTATAGCTAAGAATGATTCCTCAGGAAAATGTAATAGCACAGGTAAAATGAGATACAAGACTGTATGTAAGTGAGAAAATGCCCTTGATGGGAAAAGAGAATTGTTAAATCTCCACCTAGCTCAAATTCTCTAAGATGTGTAGAACAACAGAATAAGGTTTAAGCAGTTGAGTGTTACTTCTTTCAATAACAGGATGAGACTCACTTGAAGTTTTCAGTAGTTTGCAGTTGGATCAGATAAAACTAACTGTATTACAGAAATTTGAAGAGAATTACATTCTATATAAATGCAAAACAAAAGCTTTCTAGAGCATAAAAACAATAATGAAGGTCTAAAAGAATATGAGAGTTACTTAAAGGTGGATCTAAGTGTTACAGATTGGGGGGCTAATTTAATCCTTCATTTGAAACCCATCCGATTCTGGGGCCTGGAACAGAAAACTGTGGAAAGATGCTGCTGACTGATCTAAATTTGAAAAGCAATTTACTTTGCTAAATAAGATGTAGAAAAAAGATCAAGGAGAGCAGACAGTATCCTGTCTATGATAGAGAAACTGCAATTCTGCAAAAAAAAGACCTGAGGCAAAAAGGCAATAGGAGGCCAAAAGAAGCATCACAAACATAGCTGTAGTAAACATTAAAAGCCTTCCATTTGAGGAAAAATTGCAAGAATTTAACTACATGGTTTTGGAAACATCTTCATATCTCACAGGACATTACTAGTTGAGTGCTACTATCTAAGAGAATAATACCCCTCAAAGAAACAGTAGTGGACATTGCAGTCAAAGCTGTCAGCTTGGAAGAAATGGCACATGCAGTAATTCACTACAAAACAAAAAAATCATGAGAGTCTGGGTCATTAACACTGTAGAAAGAACTGAAACAGTAGAAGAGGCTAAGCTTATGTTAGCAAAATGTATGTTTAATAAACAAGAAAAATATGATTTTCTCATATGGAATGAGGGAAGAAATCCCACGATGAAATGAAAATTTGTCAATCCTTTCATCTCATCTCTGAATGAAAGTCTTGTCCTTGTAGAGGGAGAGAACTGATGAAAGACTTTGAGGACGACTTCTAGGGAGCAAGTAAGCGTTCAACAAAGTCAGAGTATGTTAATCTTACTTGTTTTATCAGTAGTCTGATCTCAGATGAAATATGGACTGAAATTGTTACTTAGTCATGCTGATTAAAATCATCAGCACTGAGTAGATGAGACATCATTTTTTTAGTCCCTGCTGTAGTTGAAGACTTGGACCTGAATGGAACTGTATCTCAAGGCACTGGAGTGGTGATACTTGAACTACTGAGAAAAAATATGGTGATACGGAGACAGAGATTAGAAATAATAGAAAAAAAGCAGGGATATGAAACGAAAAATCAATATTGAAGTAACTGTTTCAGCCTGTTACATATGTCAAAAAAGTTCCTGACAAAAATGTCAAAAGTAACCTGACAAAGATACTTTTGTGGGACCAAAACTGGAATAGATTTGATGATACTGCCTGGTTCTTCCAGAATGAGCCTTTCACATTTCCAACTTTGTACTTTTGGAATATACTACAGTTAAATAAATGCTCATGTATGTCAAATTTATTTTTTCTAGACATAGTAAATCAGACATCCAATAATTACCTATAATTTAGCAGGCATAAATTCAAATGTATTAATAGATTAAGCATTCAGATTATCACCTTGATATGCATACACTGATCTTAAGTACTGCTTTAAGAAAGAGAAGAGAAGCAGCATCCAATATGCACAGGACAGAAACTATGAAGGACCAAACCCAGCACCTTTAATTGCCTTTGGAAAGCTTGTGGAGCTAGGCATATATTCATATATTTGAGGCTTTGATGTTGAGAGCTGAGCGGGCTGCTATATTTTGTGTAGTAGTTTCCTTTAGTTTCTAATTTCCTTTAGATGTAACAATCAATTTTGGATTAGACTTCTTGAAATTTCCATCAGTTTGGCAAACTTGCTCTTTCTTGTCGGCAGACGTACAGAAGTTAGGAAACGGAAAAATCTCACAATCCTAAATGGAAAGCAATTGTTGAATTGTATCAATTCATTTACAGTTAAAATAAATTATTAGAAGCTGTATTTTAGGCATGGTTGGGAAAAAGATCCATTTTATAATTTTTAAATCCTCAGACTCTATTGTAGATCATTAAAACCAAGTATTTTTCCAGACTTAGATCATTCAATAAAATAAAAGACAATGATTTTGGTTGTTATTTTAATTAAATACAAAAAACAATCATTGAAATCTTCAAAAAGTTAAAGCATAGGGCTTTACTGCAGTGGTTTTGTAAGTCACCTGTAATTACTGGAGCAAGAATTCAGAGTTACAGATGTGCACGTGCAGTGTTGTGAGCCGAATGACAGCCATGCATGTCCATTCTTATGCATCATTAGCATGGTACTGAATCATTTTTACAAAAAAGGAGAAAGAAAACGTCCACTGAGAAATGTAGCCTCCAGAGTCCATTCCTTTTTATTACTTCCTTTTTCTTTCTTTTTTCCCCTTTTTTCTTTTATTTCTTTTTTTTTCTTTTTTTCCTTTTTTTTTTTTTTTTTTTTTTTTAACTTCATACAGCACCTAATTTAGGCCACAGACAAAAAGAAAATGTATCTTGAATATGCATCACGGGTTCCAAAAATGAAAAGAAATTGGATTTGGATAGCACTTACTCAATAGACAGATATGATACATGGTAAGAAGGTGCACTGTCTGCCCTGTGATAGATTAAACTACTTTGTAGGAAAATTACTGTGAGCCAGTCACCACCAGCACCGTGGCTAAATCTTTAATAAAATTCTCTTCCATATTCAAGAGCGAGGTATGAAGTACACAATAAGCAGAGTGGAGTAGAGTGCCATTTATCAAACCACAGCTAGGTCTGTAATCTCCCGCTTTATCCTTTTTTTAGTACTTTATTTGTCTTTATTGTTGCAAGGAAGCACATTTACCTAGGGCAGTGGGCTTTCGGCCCTGATAAACCTTTTGTTTTAAATTCCAACTGTGTTTTTTTTTCTTTTTTTTTTCTTTTTTTTTTTTTAATCAGATAGCCATCCTGTCACTCTGTGAGAGTAATTAGTTTGTTTTGTTTTGGTGGTCCCTTCTTTGTTACATGTTCTTTCACCTTTCCCTGCCTGACCTGACCTTACCTCTGGTCTCTACACTACAAAAAAGGATACCAAAGCCTCTAAGACATTGCAACAGGAATACTCAAATCTGTGGAGAAGACTCTCTGGGAAGTACTGCGTAATGCTTTTTTGAGACTATTTGGCAAGGTGGCAGCATTGAACCACGTTGCAGTTGGCCCCTGGGTGGCACTACATGGCTAGAACTGGGACCAACAAAAACATTTTCAGATAAAAGAAGAAAATATAATTGAAGCAATTTTCTTTTTGAAAAGTTAAAGACAAATGCTTAAGCTAAATTTGTTGATATTTGCTGAATTCAATACAAATACACAGTAATATTTAACTGTATTTGTTTTATTGAATCCAAAACGTTCTGTGTATATCTTGATTGCCTGATAATATCTGGATCACTTTTGGAAACATGCTGATATTAAGTACAGATGCAGTAGAAGGGTCCTGTGGGTAGAAGTATGTGACTAGAACTGCTTTGCGCAGCCTGAATATGCATACTGCCAGTCTGTGCCGCAGCCCTGGGGGTGATTTTTTTAGTACTATTATAACCCTTTTTATTGTTTGAATAGCAGTTTTATGACAAAACATTTATATTCAGCCTGCCTTTGTACTTGACTGAAAGAGAGCAATCACTGAGAGTGATAAGGCAACAATGGTAATGATAACTGCATTTATGGAGGCTTACAGAATTTAAACGGGCATGCAAAAATAGACTTACAATAGCACTTTACCTGAATCTGAACTGGTTTGGTAATATTTCTTGTACCAGGCCCATGTTTGCTTATTGATGGAGATGTTTCCTTTTCTTCTGTTTTTCCCCTTTATGGCATTTCTTCTGCATGAATCTTACATGTGTGTACATCAGGTTTTTCTTACCACCAAAGGATGCCGTGGTGAGGTGGAGGAACATAATGATTTTTCAAAATCCACATCACTGAAAGTATTGCTCGACTTAAATGTAGAGTTCTCAGAGTCTTTGGTTATGTGATCTTGCAGCAGAATGCCAGTTACCTCTCTTTTGAGGTCCTACCTCTCCTAAAAAATAGGCAATTCTTTCAGTCTTCCTTGAGAAGTGAGAGAGAATATTAGACATTGGAAAGTAATCCAAGAATTGAAGCGCAGTCACTCTGTTGCCTTAATATTTTTAAGCCCAATCAATTCTTTCTTTATCTTCCATAGCTATTGTGTTTCTTTTCTTTTTTCCCCCGAGGTTTACACATACATACATTCATGTGCATGTGCATTTGTGTATTTCCTTAAATTTGCTGCTTATAGAAGAGGACAAGACAACAATAAAAGAAGATTGAGTGTGTTTTTTGAGGGACAGGTAGTTTCTGGTTCTCTAAGTTTTGTATCATGGGAACAGAATTATCCTTGAGTCTGTTTATACTGTACATTTTAGTATGGATTACAAAGAAGGAACTTGTACACTACATTTGGTTCTAAAAATATTTTGGGCTAGATTCCGTCACTTTGTTCACACTGGCTCCTAAGTAGACCTACTGATGTTAGAGGCTTTCTTACAAAGGAAGAGACTGCTCTCATGGAGTTAGTGACAGATTCAGCCTATATTTCTGTATACGTTTTGTCAGCATTTTAAAATAATTTTGTCAGTAAGCTATTTTATATAAAAATCTCCCTGGACTGTCACTTTTTGTAAGCCAAAGGCAGCATGTCTGTTTTGATAAAAGTAAATGACTATTTTAAAGGCTTTTTAAATTTTGAACCATACTTTAAGATTTTATTGGTCTTCAGAGCTGTTAATTCTCAACATATTTCAATATTTTTAATATTACAGATTTCCCATTATATATTTTTAATTTCATATTTTAATACTATATACTTAATTCCTTTAGAAGTTGACAGTATACAAAAGGTGGGTTGCAAAAATTTATGAAAACTCAGTGACTCCAATAACGTAGGAGAAGTAAAAATAATACAAGTATAGACTCATTTGTTTTATTAAAAGCAAGTCTTATCTTTCATTTTGTTCATGTATATTATTCTACTAATTCAAAAGCTCACCTACTATGCTATAAAATTTGTTATAAGTATATGGACATTGCATGTTAGCTTGTTCATGTGTTCCTGTCTGTGTAATTTTGGTTTTAAGTATATCTAAATTCATGATTCAAATTCTTTTTGCCAAATGAAATATAATAATGCAAACATTAACTTGCTTTGTCTAAGTTCTTACAGTCTCTTTTTGGAATAATTGATTCAAAGATATGTCATTTTCTACTAAATGTCTTTCTGATTCTTTTGCGCACATGATACATTTTCCCCAGGCCCAGCTACTTAGTGGATATTATTGAACAAGTGTCTTTTATATGATCTAAAAAAGTGCAGCATTATGTGAAAGAAATTTTTAAAAATGTGCATGGACTATATGCTTAGTGAATATTAAACAAACACCTGAAGTTCCTGTGCTGCTGTCTAGAACCAGCACTTCATTACCTATTACGTGCACTGACTTTGAATTTTTTATTAGGTACTGGTCTCTGAGCCTGTAAGGCTTGTGCATGATGTATATGAGAGTGATTTCCAGCAGAGAGAAGCTTGTCAAAGATCCACCTAAAAGGTAAGTCTATTTTTTTTAATTTTTAGTTCACATGCAGAACAGCTGCCTGCAGAACAGCTGCCCACAGAAAAGGAAAGAAATCTGGTGTAGGGGTTAATTGTACGTCTTACCATACCGTAAGTCCAGAAATAGGCATGATGAACTTCAGATAAACCTAGAATATATAAATGGCAAGAACAGCAATATTTACCTCTTAATTTTGTGCTACACTACATTTTTAGTGCATTTTTTTTCTTCCTAAGTTGTTCAAGGCAAAGGAGAAGAGCTTGAGTATAGTCCAGATTTTTTTAGCCTCTCCCAGGTGTGGAGTATTCATATCCATGATTTGGGCAAGATAATTTACTGAACTGTAAATCAGACAAGCAGTGTATACAAAAGAATGAATCAATGCTATTGGAATTCCTCAAATTTGCTAAGGAAAAGAGTGTTAACAAGTGCTAATGAATATTAAGAAAAAACAAAAGCAGAAGGAAATGATGAAGGATTGAGAAAGGCGAGGAAAAAAGAAGGGAGGAGAAGGAAAAACGGCATATCAGTGAAGCAAGAAATAGTGAAGAAAATGCATTGATTTTCTGATGAAATGATGGCATTAAAGCCATTTTCAGTGAAACAGTTTTCAGTGAAAACTGTTTCACTGAAAATGGGTTTAATAACTTTTTGAGACTGAGGGACCTTATCACTCATCTCACTTTATTAGGCATAAGAATGTTAGTTTGGGTAATTCGAATGAGATAATTCAGGAGATAGATGTGCCTTAAAGAAGAGAAAGTGCATTCTCCTGAACAAAAGAATGGGGCATGTATATTCTTATCATATTCTTCCTGATATAAGGCATGGTTAAGGTACAGGATTTGGTAAAAGAATGTAACAGGTAAGAAATTTTCAAACACAGGACCAGCAGGGACTTTCGGGGTGACTAAGTGTCTTATATCAGCTTTCTGAACTTAGCAAATTCCATATTAAAAATTTTTGCTTTTTCCAATAGAAATCTCTTCTTGGACCCTCTGTTAGAAACTCCTTTATATTTCCATCCTAAATTTTTCATTGCCAGTTTATATGTACTTTTTTGTGCCAAAATTTGCCTTTTTGTTAGCAACTTCCTTTCAGCTTTTACTTTTCAAAACTGCTTATTGCCATTTCTTCTTTAATCAATTCCTTACCTACCTCTCAGTATCACTGCTAGTCTCTATATTTTCCAGCTTAAGGTATCTTTTTGCATGTGGCACTGTGTGAAATACCTTGTTGAAATCCAGATAGATATTTTGTCAAGAGTATCAGTTATCTTGTTAAAAGAAAGCTATTGGTCTAGTCTGGCATGACGTTCCTGTTTTATGTTGTATTTTAAAGCTGCAAGTGTCTCCTTTTCTGATTCATACAGAAACAGCGCTATTAGTGATAGTGTAATGAAATCATTGCTCTTACGTGGGAAAAGCCTTGTCAGCCACATTTTTTTTTTTTTTTTGAACGGTGAATTTGGCTCACACCATTAAAAGAAAAGTTTTCCTTGAAAGCAGTCTATTTTTGATAATGGGGCCTTGAGCCATTCTGCAATCAGACTGAGTATACACATCATGACACTTTCTTTCTCCATTAAAAGCATTTAGCATCCTAAAAATGAATTAGCTGAATCAATATACTCCACCTGATGGCCTTCAGTTTCCCTGAGGAGACAGGAACAGCTGCTTGAGCAGTGAGCACTGCCTGAACAGTCGGACACCTTTCCTAACGCAGGCGATGAGGCTGCCACTGATGTCACTGGGGAGTACGAAGCGGATTCTTGTAGGGAAAAAATGGAGCAAAATTAGTGATGGGGGCAATGAGGAGGCTGAGGCAAAACCACAGATCGGATCTGGCTATAAGAACTGGCAAATTTGAATAAACGTGGAAATGTATACCAAGAACACGAACCCTAAAAAGGCAGGATGAGAAAGAAGGTAGATATTTCATAGGCATTGTGCTCCAACTTTATTTTCTCTGCTTCAACTTCTTGGACATCTGTGTAGGAACTTGGCTCCAGTAAATGCATTAGATTAGTCAGTTGTCAAGATCAAAATTCCTTGTTATCTGACTTCTTATTTATATACTGTAGAACTATAAGGATATATAATGTTTAAGATATTTAATAATAAGAAAATTCCAGAGTTTCAGTTGTTTTCTTCAAAAGAACAACCTTTCAGAAAACAGAAAAACACCAGTGAAAAGTATGAATTAGTTAATAGAAGATTTGAGTTGGATGCTTTAAAAGGGTCTAGTATTTGCACAAATTAAGGGATAAAATTTCTAGAAGTGGTAAATATACTGATTTTTCAAGATTTTTTCATGAAAGAAAATGCAGAAATAATGCAATGTGAACAAACCTTCAAACTATTTTTTAACTGAAAAATATTACTGGTAGTTTTTTATGCCTAAATATTTTTCTTCCCTTTATATGAAAGTCAATAACTTCTTCAAGAAAGAAACACAGTTTAGCACAGTGAGCTAAACAATTAAAATTCCCTGTCAGCCTCAGAAGAGCTGGTGGATTTGATTTGGAATTCTCCATCAAAACGATTTTCAACAGAAATAATTCATGCTTTCAAATCAGATCTGGCTCACTATTAGTAGAGCTCTAATTGAGTTTAAAATATGAAGTTTAAATATTATTGAAATAAGACAATTGAAGTTTAACAGGTGATGTTTTGGGGAGGTTTAGCTTTTAAAAAAACCTTCTGATTAATAATTATTAGTTAACTTGTACTAAAAAAAGTGAGAAACCAATATAAAAGCGTTTAGGATGTTCTGAAAACATTGAATATCTGCCTCTAAATTTGTCAGGTTTATTGAATAAATCAGGTCATATTTTTCATGTTGATTTGTTTAAGTCTATGTTTTGAAAACTAAAAGTACTGTCTGCCTACTTCTGTCCAGAAAATGTTTCGTACCAATGTTTGGTTGATGTACATTATCAGTTGATCTTTCAAAATATTAATTTAACCATAGCATTTATTAGTATTTAAGTTAAACTTTTCTTCATCATAAAAAGCTTAAGTTATTTCTGTTTGTTTGTAAGGCGATGATACATACTTGGCTAAGCCAAGTTGAAGATTTGTATATTATGAAATGGTTGAAGCTAGTTATGGAAATCCTGGTTGTTTAATTTCTGATATTTGCTTTCATCAGCAAATACTATTATTATCAATATATGACATAGCTGTTATTCCTTTACTCTTTTACATTTTTTTCAATATCAAATTAAGGGTACAATTATTATATCAAGGATAAAATACTTTCACTGATAGGGGTTGGGAGAGGGGAGATCATGTTTTGGCACTGTACTTTAATAACAATGAGATCTTTTCCTAAAATCTCTTTCTCTGTTCAGCATAACTTCATTATGTTTGGCATGTCTTGCTTCATCACAGCAGAGGACACTGTATATTTGCAGGATAAACTAATTCCATATTTGCAATAGGACATCTATTTGAACCTGATTGTGTATGTATGCCAGCTGATACTGGCTTTTGAGCTGGTAAGTGTTGGGGCATCAGATCAGTAATAATCTTCATATCCTCTTTTATGCCATTCCCATTAACCTGATAACCTGAACATTTTTATTATCTACAAATATAGCATAAATTGATAATACATCAAAAAACGCATTTAGAAATTAACAGCTGGCATTAATAGGTGAAATGAAAACACTATAACTCACAATTTGAGTTCCTAAGTAAAGCTTGCTATTTTGTTGAAAGCTTTTAGAGTTGCTTTGTATATGCATATGTAGGAGTTCATTCTAGGAAATGGATCCATAAAAGAACTTGGATTATGCGGTCTCCGTCTTGCATAGTCTAAGTTTAATATGCGTGCACCTTGCGTGGAAGCTAAAGCGCAGTGAGCTAGATGCCAAAGCTCCCTGTGCATGCACAGTAAGGAGCTTGTATGCTCTAGTGAGGACATGTCAGGAAACTGCTTAGGCTGAGATTCTCAGTTAGGTTTAGACAGTGAGCTCCTTGGTCTTGATTTATCTGGTGCATTTCTGGACAAGTACAGAAGCAGAATGCTAGACACCTTGGGAATATTAGTGATGAAAGCTCATGTGTTTATGGGAAGAGATGTATGGTTTTTTATGTCTTGAATTTACATACCATCAAAGTATTCCATCAAAGTCCCACTTCAGACGCTTCACTCAGTTTGTAAATCTGATTCTTTCCTTTTTATTTTCTCTACATATGCTTAAGCTGATATAAATTATCCCTTTAAATTACTTTTTTATTTAGCATAAGACCAATCTTGATTGCTTTTCTTATGAATGGCCTTCCATGCATGTGAGAGGTGACAGAGATGAGAGTGAATGTCTATTTTGGTATTTGGGTAGAAAATATCTTTTCTCATTTGAATTGTACCCCTCCTACGGCACAGTATTCTGCTTCCATTACAAGCTCCTCTTGATTTCTTGGCATTTTTAGGGTTCATTTTATTCTGCACTATTTTTGAATAACAGCATATTTCATCTTGACAATTTTACAAAAAATGGACCACAGACTCATTTTTTGTCTGGGAAGGAAAGCAGTGACTATGCAGAGAGACTGTTTAACAACTAGACTATTCTATACTAAATAGCAGCAAAGAAATGATTCACCTAGGAAGATTTTTTTTCTCTCTTTTTTTTTACATACAAACCTGCTGGTAAGCGTTTCTGTCACTAAAGAGCTCATATTTAAACTATTTTTAATGTTAGCTTTTGACAAATAATGTATCTGTTTCCTTCTATGATGAAGAGACACTTCTTAGTAATAAAGAATACTAATTTATATGTCTTCAGCTTTCATGTCTAAGAAGAGAAGTAATTTATAGAAGAAAATTATAAATATACATGATGAATTGCTTAAGAATTTGAAGGAAAGAAAGGGAACTTCTTGAAGAAAATATGAAAAAAATGGCATGGGCTTCTTGACTAACTAGTTTCAGAAGCTTAGACATGAAATTGCCAATCTTAAAATGAACATATAAAAATACATATGCATACATCTATTAAATCTCAGATAAAAGATTTTAAAATGGACTATTATGTCAAGAAACCAGAAGAATTTCTTTGAGGGGAGAGGGGGTCAGGAGATTACAAGGACATTTTTTGCTTGAGCTGTTTGAAGGACAGCCCACCCGCTTGAAACTAAGAGTGTATCCATGCTGTTATTAAACTTAATACAAATTCACCTACATGTTTGCATTGTAAAGGATGAAGTTTAATCACATTAATAAAGTATGTTGCTATGGAATTCTGAGAGAACTAATGTGAACTGGTCTTTCTTTTAGTATGACTATATTGCCATCACTGGACTTTGAAGTGACTGTTCCTGAGCTTTCTGAAGTGTATTTGGGATGTACTCTTTTGAAGCACAAGATTCATAGTATGAAAAAAAATATTCAGGAGATCAATTATTACTCCTGATTCACAGTGTATTCAAGCTGTCTTTATTACTTGTCACAGAGACAATAATTTGATTTGACAGCCAGATTGGATGTTATTAAAATTAAAGGATTTTCATTGCCTTACTGCACATGTGAAGCATTGTTACTAAGGTCTGCCTGGTGAAGAGAATCAAGAAGACTGTGTGACTAGTTTGGTCTGCAGGTAAAGGAGCTGGAAAATTGCCCAGTTTTATAATTGGTTGGTGAATTAATTGTATATAGTTGTCCATGGTGAGTCTTTACTGATGGAATGCGTTTTCACATATTAAAGCTGATGCAATGCAGCTTTTTCATGGAAAACAGGAATTAGATGTTTATAGTGAGGACTTTGTTGTATTATTAGTGTTGCTACTTTTTTTTATTATCTAGTACTAACCTTGCACTACCAGTTGGACCCTATTTTACCTGATACTGTGCTTTCATATAGACAACAATTAAAAAGTACCAAAATGAAAGGAGAGGAAAAATTTGAAAAATAGGTGGATGTAGAAGAGTAGAAAAGGCAAACCGTGTACAACTGCACATGCTCTCAGGTAAAGCTTAAGCTTTTTATGAATGAGTAAAGCAGAAGAAAATATTATTTGGGGTTCACTGGAAATGTTCCTGAGAAAAAGAGGACTTCATTTTTGTTTCCGCCTTGTGAAAAAATAGACATGTACTGATCTATTCATGAGCACTTATAGTATCATCCAGTTTAGTGACCCTTAAACATACTCCGTTACTCCCATTTCATTAAGTAGTTAACATATAAGGCCCTTATGTAGGAAAGTTTTATCTTTTTTACAACTGCTTTGAGTTTAGGTGCATTTAATTCTTTTTAACCTTAGGTGAACGATGTTTAACTTCTGCCAGAATAAATTAGTGAGGGGGCAGCACACTGCAGTAAAAGCCTACGTTGTGAGCATTTGACACTAGTCCAATTTTAACATACCTATTTTCAGACACTTAAGAGAGCTAGTTCAGAAAATATCTGATCCTTGAAAGTCCTTCCATAAACATCCACTACCAGCTGGTAAACTATTTTACTGTCCTAAGTTGCTCCTTTGAATTTTTAGAAATATATGTAGTAGAAAGAAGCTTGCATCAGTAGGATTTTGTAATATGTTTTTTCCTATCAAAGAATCTATTTCTATTGTGCTCTAATACTAACATTTAGCACTTTTTTTTTAAGACAGCAAGTGTTAGTAAACATACAAGTAAACCTACCAATTAATTAAGTCTACATGTAATTAAGTAAATGTAAATCACCATATGCTTAATACATTTCATAACCCAAAGATAATAATTACCATATCCAGCTCATAATGGTCTTACTTTTGAAACAGGTGGGATATTCTCTCTTTTTTATTTTTTATGGTTTTTGGACAAATACTAAATGCAGTTACAGAATATAACTGACAGCAGAACTACTTATTCAAATTTAAAAATGCATAATTACAAAATTCTAAGTTCTGTTTGTTGTAGCTAAGGGTGAACAGAACTGATTTACAATATATCAGATAAAGCCTAGAAAACTGAAGGCAAGGCAATTAAAAAAACTCCACCTTTTGAATTACACTAATATGAAATTTTATGAAAGGAAGAAGGAAAATAAGTAAGAACTCCACCTTTACTTTCTGGAAGATGCCATTTCTTGTCTGTTCCATCAGACAATCCTGCAATGTCTGAAGGACAAGTTTATGCAAATGTGAATGTGCTTGAAAAAGGTAGAATTTAAAAAGGCGAGTGAATGGAAATTTTTTAGAATCTTGCCAGTCATAAACGATGACTCATCAGACTCTGCAGCTCAAAATGCTTTAATCTTCATCTCTGAAATGTCCTTAGTCATTCTGTGATTTTCCTCAGTCTCTTCATGGTTTTTAACTAACAAAAAGTTGTAAAATATTTATGTAAGTACCTAAGTATAAAATATATAAATATATGGATATTATGTTGTAATCAGTATTATGAAAACTGAATATGCAGTCAGTTGTAGTTCTTGCTAAATTTTTATAATTTTTTTTATATAATGAATTTTTACTCATTAGGTATAATAGCTGATCCATACCTGTGTTGTCCGCCATTATTTCATAAATGGAAGCCATGGGTGGAAGTCAATGATTTAACTAGTCACTCCTGTTTCAGCTGTACTTTTTCACTGGCTTTTTTGACTGTATATATCAATATTAAGTAGCGACTTAAAGAGACCACCACAGAAAAAGAATTTTCTACGTGTAGTTGATATCATAGTGGACTCCATCAGGTCATCCTCACTGAGAAGTAAAACTACAGATGCATGAAGTAAGAAAGGGCTTCCCAAACAACGTACCACTATTGATACAAAAGCCATTTCAAAATGGTCTAAAACCTTTCATAGTCCTGCTCCTGTCAATTAAAATCACTATAGTTATCACGGGTACAGTTGATGGTACCAGGTAATTACACTGGTGCCCAGTGATACAGGATGATACAGAGGCAACAGGCACAAACAGCACTGGCACAGGTTGCCCAGAGAGGCTGTAGAGTCTCCTTCTCTGGAGATCTTCAAGGCCCGCCTGGATGCAACCCTGTCTAACATGCTCTGGGTGACCCTGCTGAGCCAGCAGGTTGGGCAAGATGATCTCCAGAGGTCCCTTCCAACCTTACTGATTCTGTGAGTCTATGAAACTGAAGCAGAGGAAATTCCATCTGAGCATAAGATGAGAATGTGAGAATGACAGAACACTGGAACAGGTTGCCCAGAGAGGTTGTGGAGTCTCTTTCCTTGGAGATAGTCAAAAGCTGTCTGGACATGATCCTGGGCAACAGGTGACCGTGCTTGAGCAGGGGCATTGAACTAAATGATCTCCAGAGGTCCCTTCCAACCTCAATCATTCTGTGATTTTGTGAAACACAGATCTAAGAAGAATTATATATGTATATATAGCATATTTTTAGGACTATGAGGAGTCCTTTCATTTGGATTAGGAGGAGATGGGAGAAAGCCTGAGCTGGTGATCTGTTTGGTTTTGTGATTTAACTGATGAAGAGAAATGAAATAAACAATAGCAGGAAGGAATCTATTGTGGAAAGTATTAACATTTTTAGTGTAAATTCATTCCAATTAAAATGACACCATATGAAATATTGTAACTTCATTATTAAATGCTTAGAAAAATATCTGAAACCTATTCTGCAGGCATTTTAAAAGATGTATTGTCCATGTGAGTACCTCACAAACAGCTTAGATTCTTAATCCTTACCTTCATCCTTCCTGATTCTTTTGAATCAGGCTATTATTTCCCCAGTTTTCAGATGACAGCTTCTAGCAATGCTGACAGTAAAAAAAAGAAACACAACAAAAACCTGAATGTCAACAAGAAGATTCGCAGAGGAATGCAATCAAAAAAAGATGTTGCAAATCAAGCCCAGAATCAGACCATCTAAAATTCAAAAACTTTCAGCTATTTGCAATTATGGTGGTAATTGCTATTTTAAAATGTTTTCCTTCTCCCAAAGAAACTCTATGTTGTTAGCTGAAATTCTAGGTATTTTAAATCACAGAAGATCTTTTTGCAGCTGATGAAGACTAAATATTATAGGCAATCAAAACACCCTATTATCTACATATTTTAGTTGATTAAAAAAAAGATAGCTTTTAGAACGTCTTTAAAAAAATCATTTTACTACGTAGTGCTAGCTAATTACAATATACTTTTTCACAGACCAAAACATTAGAGTTGCTTATTTTAAAGCAAAAGGTGGCAAATTTTTAAATTCTTTTTAAGGAAGTAGTACCTGAGGTCTTTGCTATGATATTTTAGTCTATGTAATCACTCCTTTTCTTTCTGTTCTAAATCAGTGTTTGCAGTGAAGTTTTTATCAATATATGTAAACAATATATATAATACATAGTTTCCTTAAAAATCCTGTAATTTAAAGATTGAAATATCAACATTACATAATGTGAGGCCATCATAGAAAACTAATAAGATAGGTGAAGGTTATATATAGAATATATAGATGTATACGTAGAATATATATATATATAGAGAGAGAATACAGGTAAATGATTATTGTATAACAATATAAGGATAATTTTGGTCCAGGGCAACTAAATTCTGTGACCTTACTCAGGACTTTCTCTTAATAAATTATATCTTGTATATGATAAACATCATTTATTTTATTCTCTGTGTAGATTAAATGATCTTGTTGCTTCGCTTGTTTAATTCCAACTTTAGAAGGATAGGATCCACAAGGAAAAGGACAGTTCTATCTCAGTCTCATTTGTTAAAACTTTATAATTTGAAATTTTCTGCTAAATCTGGTGTCAATATGATACAATGCTTTTTAATGAAGTAGAAAATCATAGGCATTCCTCTAGGTGTTTTCTCTTAGTAACTTAGTTATTAGCTTGAAGGTAAAGTTGTAAAACTTAAAATTGGTCTGCACGTCTGATACCTGGAAAATTTACAGTATCTGGTTTTGAACAAATATTTAGGAAAAAAGCAAGTGAACACTTTTCTTATAGTTGTGTTTAATATGCATTCTGTCTGCATCAACAAGCAAAGGATGGGCAGGGAAGTGATGACACAGCACTGATATGACTGCAGTAAGATCAATGAACCTGGCAGAGTGCTAGGTGGAATTTTTTGAAGTTAGAATCACAGAATTTTTAGTGGAGAGTCCTGACTTACAGACCTCAGCTACAAAATAGTCAGAATGAGTCAGGGTATTAACATACTCTAAAATTGTACTGAAATTGTATCTTCTTTTTTTCTTTCTTTTTTCTTTCTTTTTTCTTTCTTTCTTTTTTTTTTTTTTTTTTTTTTTTTTTGACTGAGCTTGAAACAAGGCAAAGCTGGAAAATGTCTGGACGTTTAGAAGAAAGGGAGAAAGGAAAATCTTTAAACATGAAAATAACTGTAGCTAACTGTGTTGATATAAAATGGAGACTCTGATTAATTTGTTAAATATCTAATTTTGTACTCTTATGACTTCATGATTATTTAGCATCTTTAATAAGCTTATGAGACAATTTGAGGCAAAATGAAGCCAATAACCTCAAAAAGTGAGCAAAAAAGGTTCATAGGTTGAAGCCACTCAGAGTGTTGTTTAATCTGCAGCACTAAATTATTAAATCCTTCAAGAAAGAGAAAGAACACATTACTGAAAGAATATTTGGGAAAATGATTTTCAACATTAGAGAAAATCTGCTGTTTGAGAATATGATTTTTATTGGGGAGTAAATGTTGGGGATTTTGTGCAGATAAGCTAGCCAGGTGAATTGCATAGGGTCACTTGATAATGTAACAATTTTTTTAAAGTGCAGGATCATTACAGGAAAATTAGAAGAAAAAACTATCATAGCATTTTGAATTTATAGTATATGTTACTTCCCTGTATTCATATGCAGCTTATTTTTTTATAGTTAGAATGCATGCTAGAAAAAAACCCCAAGAATATATTCAAGTTACATTTGTAATATTTATTTAATTTATTATGCATATTTTAAAACAGGCCTGCTGTACATAATTTTATATATAAGAAATAAAGCCATGTGAGCAGAGTCTTTGTTTTGTAATAACTATAAACTTGAACTTTATTATGAAAGAGATACCACTGAGAGTTTTTCCCCTTACAAGATGCCTTTAAATCTGATATGACATGATACTGTATGAATGAAAAAGAAGTCATGATTTCAGATATAAAAAACCTGAAAGTAGATCTGTGGTATTGTAACCAGCACCAGTCATTTTATTCAATAGCATTCCTGAGCCAGCTGACAGATGAATCACTTTTGACAGTAACTCACTTTTTGACCTCTGTGGCAGAGAGAATGTCACAGCAGTAGGAGAGGTTTTGTGATAATTGGAAAGTGAAGGGGACTTGGTGGTGTAGTAGGTTAGTACATTAGCCTTTCCCCTCTGGAGACCTTGCTTCATATTCTACCTTAGGGTTACCAGTGAAAATTTGTAGTTTGGTGTCCTACTTCTGTTTGTACATATGACAAAGACCCATATTTTGGAAGAAAAATTTTACCTTTCTTCATTATAAAGCCAGAATCTTAGGGACGATGTATATTGGCAAGTAGCTTAAACAGCCTTTATTCCTGCAATACAGCTCTATCAAGTTCATTTTCTCCAAAGGAGCACTCAATGTATTTCTAAAAAGAAGAATGAGAAAGAGTTCTCAGTTGATATGCATGAAAATCATGCAAATATTGAAGGAAAATCATTCATAATATTGAAATACACTGATAAAATGTCATTTTTTACTTAATGTTAACTCCTGTTAATCTCTCTTGCACTGGAGTTATGTTTCGCTTAAGCTGTTTTACTTGAACGGTGCCAAGTAACTGCTGTTTCGTATGCAGTGGAGTGGAGCTGTGATGACATCCAGTGATTAATTAGTTCAAAAAGTACACATTCCCTAAAGGTATCCTGGGAGACACTTTCCAGGCCTGTTCAAACAAAACATATTGCTTGCATTTATAGGTGGTGGTAAACTGAATATAGATTGGTTATCAACGATGTACAGTGTTTATTACATGTGTAGTGCTTACTTCTATTGCCTTGTAACAAGGGTGGTGCAGCTAATTGTGCCTAATGATCCAGTGCAAAGAGTCCAAATTTGATCTTATTACATTTTATCTTTATCTTTGTCTTTTATCATCCTCCTGTGTAATCTCCTTTAACATGTACAATGTCCAAGTTATTTTCAGGATTTGCAGCAAACTTTTGAATCTCCACACAAATTTTAGCTCTGTTTACAGCTTTGAGGGAGTCTTCCTTTTTTAAACATGGGTTTAATATGCAGGATGGGTCTAGCCTGAGAATGCTGATGACTAAAGCAGTCTGTTCAAGGATAAAAAAGCATCAGGGAAGTAAGCCCCATAGTTTTATACCCTTCTTCTAAGCAGTAGGCAGTCACAGTTATGGCTCCATCTCTGGAGCAGATAACAAGAATTGTCAACTAACCACAGTATCTAGTCTCTATCCTTTTTTTGACAGTGATTTCCCTCTAGCTTGAGGGAAACATGGAGTAGCCATTAAAACCTAATTTTTCCTTTTATTTTTTTCAATAATAAGAAAAAAGAGTGGTGTAAACAGAGAAGAAGCAAAGGATTAAAGGATAAAGGCAGGACAGAGGAAGCTTGAACATAAAGCAGCAAAGAACAGAGCTGTCATTTGACTGATAAATCATTCTTTTAATCAAATGTGCCAGCTAAAGAAGGCCGGAATAAGCAGCTACAAATAAAGAAACTTTACTTGTTTTTCATCACATACCTAATAATTTAAACTTGTACTTTCAGTTGTGCTGGTTTCTAATAGGATGATAGAAGCCTCAGTTTGGGACCTTTCCTTTTCTTTGAATGAAAAAGTATGTAGAACAGGGGAAAGCTTTAAGCAGCTTCTATACTACATAAAGTTTAGATCTCCTTTAAGCACACTAGATTTCTTGGAGTGTTTTTGCTGGTTAAGGTTTTGTTATTGCTATTTTCCTCACAAAATATCGTGGAACTCATCTGAAGCCCTGAATAAGAAGCAGAAGCAAGACAGGATTGAATTGTGATTTTTCCATAAGTTATGATGTTTATATAGGGGAGGAAGCTATGATGGGACTTCCCCTGGTATGCCTACACCTTGCCATATCAGCTATGACAGTAGCTCCCATTCACTCTTCTCAGGTACCTGTCACTTCTAATTGCAGACCAATATCAGGGATGCCTGTGGGGTGACAGTCTCGTATCCTCTAAAGACTGAAGATAAGTTTCTAGCCTGAAAAAAAGGAAGATTGCTTAGGAATGTCCTTTTACATGTATTTCCATGTAAAGATGAGACAAACAGAAATGAGAATTGGGGCGAGAAAGATAAGACCTAGGTTTAGACTGAAATAAAAATGGAGATTTTTACTCCAGGTAGTCAGCATAGTGTCAGTGTTATGGGGAACAGCAAACAAAAGCCTCAGATAATCTTTGTGTTTCTTAAGGTAAACTTTAGCTCAAAACACTGCTTTTAGTTTTTCCTCTGTTTTATTGTATATTTTATTTGATGTCCTGTAATTATAGATACGGAACTGCTAAATAAATACATAAACAAACCTGCCAGTATTTACTTTAAAGTACATTTGTTTTACCTCAAGTGAAAGGTACATTGGTACCTTAAAGCAAAAGTTTTATGAATAAACTCTTTTCATAAATAAAACTATTCTGCATTCTATACAGTACATTTTCATCATCTATTCACTCATGCTATTCTTTATTCCAAGTTGGATTCTAAAAGGAGTGAAAGGTGTCCTGTTCGAAGAAGCTCTGCTGATGATAAAGTTGCAGATAGAGGAATAGTACTATATTTTCATTCTGGAAGCCACAATAAAGGTCACATGAACCTTGCAATTCCTGATGAGCTTTCTAGGACTACGTTTTGCCTAGTCTTCTTCTCTTAGAATACAGATAATATTTTTAGTCGCTTAAGTCTTTAATGTTTGACAGTGGTTCTCACTAATAGTGGTTCTCATTTGTCTGTGCATCCTAAGACACTGGAAAAATACATCTATTCATTACTAAGTTACTATAACTCTTTAACATTTAAACATTCATGGTAGTTCTAATTTTTAGGATTTTTGGGGGGTATGTTTTTAAACATGGAAAATGAAAGGTAAAGGTAATGCAGCAAATGCAACCAACTGTTAAGATTTGCAGATGCCAAGAGAAGTGTATTTACTTCTAGATTTGATTTTGAGTTGAGAAAATAATCTGACAATTTATTTTTACACCACTTTAGTAGTGGTGTGGATTTTTTTTTAAGTTTCAGTTTTGTTAGGTATGATGTACAGAAGCAGGGTGAGAAAGTGATTTCATGCTCTATTTCTCCAGATACAGTTTTGTGCTTTGCTGATGAATACTAACATATAAACACAAATTGCAGCTTCCCATATATAACAATGGTAAAAAAAAAAAAAAAAAAAAAAAAAAAAAAAAAAAAGTTGTTTATGGAAGTCATAGGTAGACTTTTATAAACCACAGAGATCTTTTGAAATGAGTTTATATCTAACCATGACACCAGTTAGCTTGAAAAAAATTAGCCTTTCTTTTTCTTAGATTCCTAAAATGATTACTGATTTTTATTCTTTTCACTTAAATAGTTTGCTCTCATAATTTTGATTTAGACTGAAATAAAGCAAAAAATGAAAAAAATAAATTAGTGGTCATGTTGTGGATTTCTTCTGGAATGCTATTTTCTTGATTATCTTAAATAAGCTTACAGTATTTGGCAGGATATAAAGTGAAAAAGTCATCTAGCCCATGAGTATAAGGAAATATTAATACCCCTTCTGAAATCTCAAAGTCTCTCTCTTTCTTCTTTGTTACGTAACCCAGAATTTTTATCATGAATAACTGTTTTTGGTTTTGTACAGTAATCTTGAGTGATCAGGAGGTTATAGATTGTAGAATAAGCAAGTCACATATGCTACTATGCTACCCGTTTATTATCTCAGCAGTTGCTTCACAGAGGTGGACATTCACCTTGGGATGATTCTTTTAAACTCTTGCTCCCACCTGCCCATTTTGTCTTTCTTTATTCCATCTCTTCTCAAGACATGGAAAAGTGGCTTATAAAGTAGTCTAAACTATTGTTATTTACAAAAAGAAAAAAAGTGCTAGTTTTGTCTTAATATCCAAGGCTTTAAATTATGAGGGTTCTCCAGCTTCGTCATGAGCATCACTGTCCTTCCCACCTTGGGAACAGAGCAGACAGAGAAGACAAACACTCCAGCCAGCCATCTGTCAATGGTAAGCTTTCGTCTTTCCTCTTCTTTGACCACAGTTGGCCTTTCTACTAAGCTGATACTTTTTCTGCATATAGTTTAAGACAATATGGTTTCACTTGAAATAAAGCAAACAAACATACAAACAAATACTGCTTGTTTTTAATGGAAAAAGACATCTGAAAAATATGGAAACATCCAGTTCCACTCAAAGTCATTTATAACTGTGATTTCTGTTCCTGCTGGATAACCTCGGGAAGAATTGCCACCTAATAATATAGACCAACATCATGTTAAGCTGATTGGTAGGTTATCTGGTAGGTTATCTGGCCATATATATATATATATGTATATATATATGTATGTATATGTATGTATATATTTAACCTATTTCCAGTATTTTATATTTATCTTTAAGATGTTTTCTAAAGAAGCTCTCTGAAGATGGAATTTGATTCCACCAAAAATATGAGTTCCATACTTTGTATATTTAAATCACAACTTGGGATGTGAGAAAAAAGGTAGAGAAAGGGTAAAACAGCAAAGTTATCAATTTGATAATAAAACCAAAACATTTAATAATGTATCAGATAACATTGTCAAAAGGTTTAGGTAGTTACTTACATTCCTAATGAGAATGTGTGGGATAGTGGCAATAATCACTGGTTTGTGATAAAATATTTGAGGATTCAGACGTTCAGTTTGCACTGATATCATAACAGCATATAAGTAGGTTTATTGAGTCATGATGAATGTAATTATAGCATTCTGACATAAAATTGTTTCTAAAGACAAACTTATTTCAGTTAAGAATGATGGACTACTACTGGACAAGTGATATTATGGCACTTGCCTTTCTGTTCATTACATAAAACAACATATTGAAAATAAGAATAATAAAATGTAACTTGGAAAGAATAGTTTTATATTCTCCCCTTCAGGCTCAGTTTTTAGTTGCTGGGAATTTAAAATCAGAATAGCTATGCACAGGTAAGAGATCATGATTTTGAACTGACTTTCTCTTCCTACATCCTTGGTAGGTTTTGTGGCAAAATGTTCCCAGTCATAGCTCTGTATAATATCCAGCTTGTAGCCTGATTATGTGACCGCAACCAAGTGCTGACAGATTTTAAGAGGTATATAAAAAGTATGAAAGATTTCTGTCAGTATCGTGAAGTCCATATCAGGAAAAATTTGGGCTATCTCTATAGGTATTTCTAGCTCTGTTTGGCTTTGGAGGTTCAATCTTTCACGTATTTAGAACTTTCTAAAGGAATGATTTCCTTTGAGATGATAACTCCTAAAAGGATAAAAGCTTAAGAAAATACATAACATTCTGAAATATGCACACATATTGTACCTCATCTTGCTTAGTTCTCCATGAAATGTCAAAAGAACCTCCTACTGTGATATGTCTGCAAGCTCTGCAAGACTGATTAAATTTCTATATGATATTAATCGTGGCATCCTGTGAACCATAAATTATGAAATTTGTGTTATACCTTATCACTTGATAAAAAGGCTTAAAACTTTTTCATTATCAGATGGGAAGAGTAAACTGTGACTCTCATTTTATTTGTGGCAATTTTATATATGTACTCCATGTTATGGACATGAAACTGAAACAGTGTAAATGTGTAGTATATGTCTATTCTTTATATGTGTGTGTGTGTGTGTGTGTGTGTGTGAAAGAAATGGATTAAGAAAGTATTTATTGCAATTAAATAAGTAATAATATGATTTATTTTTCAGATTTACAATCTCACAAAATTAAGAAACAAAATCAGGTTTCCGAAACAGAATATATAAAGATCCCTGGAGTGCAGACTAGAGAATATTCATACTGTAGTAGGATACTGTTTCCTCTCCTACATTTTTACCTAGTGGAATAGCAAAATATAATCAGGAGATTTGATGTTAGAAAAGATTTTACTTTGCGACAGAAACTAGTGTTAAAAGGGCTTGTGGTCATTTCTCTCACCACTTCAGAATGTGTGGTTTCTGTATAGAATCTCAACTTACACTTTTAAATCATATTCAATGTTTCTGACCTTTTGGCACCACACACCAAGAGGCTAATGTGAGGAATCTGTTCCTCTTGAATTACTGACTGTAGTTTAAATCCATTGTTCAGAGAATTTCAGGATTTTGAATTTCAAACTAAGAAGAACATAATAAAAATGTCTTTATTCTCATTCTCATCTCTCTCTCTCAAAGGGTTTTGCTCTGCTGCTCATCACCATAGCATCTGAGTGCCTTCCAAATAAAATAAATAACAGTAGCAAAGCCTCTAGTGAACATCGTGGGGAACATCCACATTGAGAGGCAGGGCTTAAAAGGCTGCATGCAACACTGTATGAACGTGATTAGATTGCTTCTAGACCAGAGCTGGCTTAGATCCAACTTCCTGGGTAATCCTCTTTTAAGTCAGTTCAAGCCTATAGTCACCAACCTATGTAGACTAGCTTTATGAGTGATGCTTCTCTCATGGCAGAGGTGGAGCAGATGAAAGTGGAAAGTGTGTTCTTGTGACAACTTTTGGTAGTTTGTGATAACTGTGCACAAAAGTTTATTCATGTCCTAAGTCTCACAGTTATGAATGAACCTGTGATTGCTTATAATGTTCTTCAATGTCAATGAACACAATTTTAACAATATTTTTTCTTAATGAAAAAATAACAGTTTAATTAATTAGATATTTGCATGCAAAACTGTGTTCTTTCATTTTTATTCAGTTTATTTTTGTGGTTCTTATATCTGATCTTTAGTATAGGAGGCATTCTGAACACTATTCTGAACCTTTCTCCCCCGTTAGGGGAGCATGGTTAGATTGTATGCATTGTAAGGCAAACCTGGTGGCTGACTTCTCATACAATTTAGTAGATTTTGTGTGGCGTGAGGGGATTTTATTCAAATCCATTCAGAAATTATCTGTATGAAGCCATGTCATGTAGTTGGCCACTTTATCAAAAACTGGCAAAGAAATCGTTTCCTGAAATGTTTGAACATCATAAAAAATAATGTAAATAATAGCAATAGTAAATAATGAACTATTTAGAAGTAATCAGTTTCCTCTAACTGTTGATAAAAATTCTGGAGTTTGGATAACTTCTGGCAGGTTACTAGTTGCAACTTTTTTTGAGTGAAATCTGCAAGTATAGAAATTACGGTTCTAAAATCAGAGGTGTTGACGCAGTTCTGTGCCTTGATTTTTGGGTTCCCCCTAGTTTTCTGGGGAAATACACTACATTCAGGGGCGAGGGGTGGGGGGAAGTACGTAGGGCCCTCCACAATGATTCAGCAGTGTGCTAAAGATCATTTTTAAGAGCATTGTCCCATGCTGTTCCTTACATATTTTATTGACCTTTGCAATAGTCATTTTCCAACTATTTTCAAATCTGTTAAAAAAAAAAAAAACCCAAAAAACTTTTACTGCCCGTGGAAAGCAGTGTTCTAATAGATTAGCAATATTCCCTCAAGAGTAATTCTGATGCAAAGACTTTCTTGGCCAAGATCAGCATGGTGCATATACAACAACTAAACGACTTGGAGAATGTTTATTTCCTAACCTCAGAAGAAACAACCGACACCATTTAAACCTTAAAGAAGTGTTCAAAGATTGCACAGATTTCTTTTAGATTTTTGCCAAGATGAATTTTGTGCTTTCCATTCTTAAACTGTACATTCAAGTGTACATACAAAATACGGGAGCATCCCCCTTTCCCTTCTACTTAAACATGATGCCAAATTCATAAAGTAAATGAGGATGCAAATAACAGCTTTCCTGATATTGAGACAAATAAAGACAATATCTGCCAGTCTAAAATGTTAAAGGAAAATGTTTAAATAAATACCTCCTGTGTTTTGTTCAGTTTTGAAAGCATAGTGAGATATACTCAGACAAAAGAGTCCCTAAAAAGTTTGTGTTGAAAGTACAGAGTAATAGGTCTTTTTTTGAAAATGTTTGTGACACAAAATATCAAAGAGCATTTTCAATTTCACAAAATTGAAAATGAGTCTAATGAGATATGTCAAAAAGTGTATCAGAGAAAAAAAAAAGCCCAAACCAAAGTTCATAGAATCATAGAATTGGTAATGTTGGAAGGGACCTCTGGAGATCATCTAGTCCAACCTCCCTGATCAAGCAGGGTCACCTAGAACATGTTAGTCAGGGTTGCATCCAGGCAGGCCTTGAAGATCTCCAGAGAAGGAGACTCCACAGCCTCTCTGGGCAACCTGTGCCAGGGCTCCGTCACCCTCACAGGGAAGAAATTCCCCCTCATGGTCAGGTGGAACTTCCTGTGCTTCAGTTTCTGCCCATTGCCTCTTGTCCTGTCACACGGGACAACTGAAAAGAGTTTGTCCCCGTCCCCTTGACACCCTCCCTTCAGGTACTTGTACACATTGATCAGATCCCCCCTCAGTCTTCTCTTCCCCAGGCTGAAGAGGCCCAGCTCTCGCAGCCGTTCCTCACAGGGCAGGTGCTCCAGCCCTCTGATCATCTTTGTAGCCCTACACTGGACTCTCTCCAGTAGCTCCATGTCTCTCTTGCACTGGGGAGCCCAGAACTGGACATAGTACTCGAGATGAGGCCTCCCCAGGGCTGAGTAGAGGGTCAGGATCACCTCCCTCCACCTGCTGGCAACACTCTTCCTAATGCACCCCAGGAGACCATTGGCCTTCCTGGCCACGAGGGCACATTGCTGGCTCATGGCCAACTTGTCATCCACCAGCACTCCCAGGTCCTTCTCTGCAGAGCTGCTGTCCAGAAGGTCAGTCCCCAGCCTGGACTGGTGCCTAGGGTTATTTTTCCCTAGGTGCAGGACTCCACGCTTGCCCTTGTCCTAAATTACTGGAAAGCTGAACAACAGTTATTTTCACAATTGAATAAACTGTTGTAATGTGCTCTGGATGAATCTTTGTATTGTAAAATATAGTCATCTTTGGTAAGGATACTTTAGAAAAACTGATAAAAAGACAAATTTGATTGTCTTGGGTGGCCTTTTTTGGAACATCATTGAAGAGATTATGAATAGTCTTTATAAAAAAAAGTGTCCTGACATCACAGGATGTACTACACCTGATGAGGACAATATAAACACTTAATTTCTTTGGAAATGTGTAATTATATTATAGTTATATTTTAAAGGTAATTTATCCAAGTACCAGTGGAAATCCACTTTTGTTTGGATTTTATTTTTTTCAGCCTGGAAAATCAGAGGTAAGTGGTTGTAGAGCTAACTAAGGACAACAAGCGGGGCATATATGCTTGAGCCTCATCAGCTGCTGCTCTTGTTACTACCCAAGAGGTGGCATGGGTCCAGAGCGACACCTGAAAGAATGCAAAGGCTGAAGAGGGATATCTTGGACAGCAGACAGCTTGCAGTGACTCTTTGGCTGGATTTTGGAGGAGAGCAAGAAAATACTTTGCTCTGGGTAGCTAAGCAAGAGGAGACAGATTAATAGTGCTTTTTCAGAGTCACTGGCAGAACTGAGCCTTTAGAATGTCAGTCGAAAAAGAGAGCAGTGATATGATATACAGGTAAAATTACCAAAACTTAAACTTGTCATTCTTTTTCAAGTGGTAAGATCCTTTCTAGAAGTCTGATGATTTTGATCTGAATTAAAAGCCATTTTTTTTTTTATTCTGCAGGAAAGATGTATTTTAAAGCCTTCACATAAGACTTTAAGTATTAGGATTTAGAACAAAGCGATTTGAATTAGTAGATGCTTCACAAGGTCACATTCTGTCATTTAAATACATTGATTCTGATAAAAAATGTTTTAATTTTTTGAAAATCGTTCCTTGAAAACATCAACTTATTTAAACATAGATTTGGTAGGAACCACTAAAATAACACTAAGCTTCTTCCCTTTTTTCTTCCATGGAATCACAGGTTCATAACTTAAGCAAGTTTTATAAACAAATGTGAAAAAATAGGGAAGTAAAACTCCCAGAGGTGCACAAAATGAATGTGAAATATGGAGTCCTACAAGTTATTCCTTATTTAAAGAAAAGCTTTTAGGAATCTATAAATGAAATATGCTAGCCTACTTGAATCCTGAAAAGACTAGTTTTCCCAATATTTGTCACCTAAAATGAAGGGAAAACCCACAAACTTAGGAAGCAATTATTTCTTTGAGTCAAAAAAAAACAAACCAAACCAAAACAAAACAAAAAACAGAAACAGGTGCAAACGGCAAAGATTTTACACAAGAAATAAGGCAGGATTTTTCTTCAGGGAAATCTGGAATATAACCAGTGCTCTGGATTCAGTAGATGAAAGATCCAAGATTTCCCTAGAAAAGGAGCTCTACCAAAAGCAACAGTTAAAGCTGTTCAACTGCTCATTGCAAATGTCTCTTATATATTCTTCCTTTTCAGGTGGTGGACATCCTGCAGAGTCCTCCCAACAGTGGGATCAGTTAGGATGGAAGCTTGGTAATCTAGATGTTGACCCGCTGAAAACTGGGCTTCAGTAACCAGTCAATAGCACACAGCTCCTAGACAGCTGTCAAAGATAAAGGTCCACACTATTCAGACTTAATTTTGAAAATGAAAATTTTCAGTGCCTACTTTCTTACTCAAAGAATTTAAAATGTATCTTCATTTTCTACAGTTTATATTTCTTAGTGGCTCAACATAAGTCTTAAGCTCAGGACTTCACGCCAGACCTTTTGACCTAAAGACCCTAACAACTAAAATTGCAGTTCCCGGTGGTAATTTTATGTTTCAGTAAGCTAAATGATAGGAAGGAGTACACTTTAGAAGAGAAAAGGCAAGGAAATAAACAAACAATATTCTTTCCTAATATAAAAGGTCATCTTTGTAAAAACAACTTTTGTTTTGCTTATATCAAACAAACAAAACTAAGTTTCTATGAAATATTATTGTGAAGGAACATATATAAGAGACAATTAATTTCTGTGAAAGCTTACTATATAAAAAAATAAGCAAGATCAACAAATGATGGAGCAAAAATAAAGAAGTGGAAAGGTTGAATGACTTGCAAGTGAGATCAGTAAATTTGGCCAGTCTGCTTCTATACCTATTAAACCAATTGCTGGTGACAGTTTCTAAATGGATCACAGAAACATTCATACTGGGAGTGAGGAGTGATAATTGGTGGGAAAACTGCAAGATCCGACTATTTACACCTACTATTCAATAACTAACTACCTATAATTAATCAGCAGCTCTGTTGCTGGTGGTCTGTTGTGATGAGTCAGTTAGTGTAAATACTGCAAATAGTCACTTGCAGCCTTTGCTCTGCAGAAATTGAGCTGGTGCTGACTCAGAAGGTTTCATGATGACTGGTGAGGCAAAAGGAGGTCAGGATTTTTTAGGAAGTTTTAGAAATGCTACATTAAGCTGCACCTTTTCTCACATATTCTCGTCGTATTCTGGTTTTACCTCACAAAGGCTGACATTTGTGGTTTCCTTTTACAGATCAGAGGCTCTGTTCATACATTATCTCTGCCCATAATTAGGTGAGCAAAGATCACAAGAACAGCAAGAATTTCAGCTTTCCTCTCTGTGGCTGAAATTCAATTAGTGGTAGTGTTCCTCCGCATGGTAGCTCAGGTATCTACTGTTAAGTCATTCAGCAGCTCTATTTTAATAATTTAATGTGTTGTTTAAAGTTTGTTTTTAGCCCCTTTGTTGTTTATGGAAGTCTCTGACAGTCACATCCATGTTAATGCTGGGAATAAATCTTGTGCCCGTATTCTTTATAGTTTATCCTTCTGTGACTATCCAGCCTCTTGGGTTAGATTCCTCTGAATCTGCTATTCATTAGACATGTGATTGCAAAGGCCGCTTAATACCGCAGGGTATTAAGTGAGCTTTTAGTGTCGTTTCCTGTATCAATATTTGCTTGCATCTTCCTGGTCCCCTTTATTTTGTTGATCTAGAAGATGCTGACTCAGCTCACTGTCTCTGATTTTGTACGATCTGCCGAGTTTCGAGTTTCAAGGGGCCGCAGTCCCTCCCGATGTGTTGGTTTGTATTCTCAAGAGAGCAAAGGAGAGACCTGCAGTTTAGCTGAGACTCTGTAGTAGCTGGCTCTCTTGTTCTCTGTAGGGAACTCTAGAATGGAAAATGCAGCCAGTCATGCATGCTGCAATTTGCGTCTGATTGATGAAGGTTTTAGATTCACAGAAACAATTTGCACTGGGACTTTTAAGGGGCTAAAACCGAAGAATTTTGCCGCTACTACCCAGCATTAACCTTTGTCTTGATCAGGCACGTATCTTTCCCCATGCCAAATTTGCTCTTGGAATTAACCCTTAAAAACATACATGTTAAATGATGCCTGGGAGCCCTTGTTTCCTTGTTTCTTAGCTGAAAACACAACATTTCAAATAATTAGATAAATTTTTCTTACAGAAAAAAGTGCACTATGCAGTACTTACTGTGTTTACAAAGGAAACTTACCCTTTATTCTTACAATATCCAAATATTTGCAATCTGTATTTACTAATTTGCTAAGATCTTCAGAAAAAAACGTACTCTTTAAGCAAAAATCCCTAGCATTGAATAAATGCTTCTGAAAAAAAAAGAGCATGAAATTAGCATTTGCTCATGAACTTGAATTAGTCCATTACAGTATTTTCACTAAGTTCTTAGAAGAACATCTGTACAAAATGAAATCGTGTGAAAACTTAGTATTTTTAAAAATATATTAGATAATTTACATTACTATCATACCAGTAATATCTTGTATATTTAAAAAAGATTAGGTATAGTTACAACTAGGATTATCAGAAAGTATGTGGGAAGTATTTCTTTTAATTATTGTTTTAAGATAAGTCCATTTATTTAAACATAGATAATTTAATTATGAATAATGTGGGGTATGTAATAAAGTTCTTGTTACCAGAAATCTCTCTCTTCAACACATCATGGATTTCTTTTGATCTTGTTTTCAAATCACTCAGTTGGATGATACAGTTACTATGGAATTTCAGTGAATGCTTCTTCACAAGTCTGATGTTTATTTATAATAAATTATATAATTTGTATGATACAGTACAATGAATACATAATTGCTTATTCCTGGTGAGAGCCTAGACCATCTCTATGATTTTTTTTTATCAAGTACCAGGCTAGAGTAAATTTCCTGTGTCATCGAGTCTACTCCCCTGCCATCAGCCACACTGTGTAAGCACATCAGAAAAACCTCCTTTTTAAAAACTGTGTATGTCATTTACCACTGATATTTCAGCACCTTACTCCTGTCATTCAACAGCTTACTCTTATCATTAAAAACTTACTTATATTTCCCAGTGTAAACGTCTTCATAGTCAGTTATACGCATATGGTCTCTCATATTTCTGTCCATTAGGTCAAATAGTTTCTTTGCCTTCCTGGGATTTACACTACTGATATTCTGAGACGGAGTGAGCAGGACCCATCTTACTGGATAAAATAAGTCGAGCTCCTCTAGTCTAGCTTTCTTTTCTGTGATCGGCACTCCATTGCATGTAATAATCTAATAGGCCTTTGAGCACATCTCCGCTTGAATTCCTCTTTCTGGAATGCAGGTAGTTATTAGTGTTCAGAACAGCAACATAAATATTTCTTTATCCTTGCTGGAAATTCTTCAGTTGATATAAACTGTGGTCAAATATAATTTAAAGGAAATGTCAGCAATTAAAATAATCCCAAATTAGTGGAAAAATAAAAGAGAAAAGTGAGTAAATTGCATCTCTCCCTAAATAGCAGGAACGTCTGTGAGTGTGGGTACGTACGCTGTGAGAACAGCCTCCTAGAAGCTCCTCAGCAGCATGCACAGAGCTGAATTTTGAGGCAGTGAAAGGCTGTATTCTGGGGGATACAGCTGGGGTAGGTAACTAGAGATCTATTGGGTCTTTCTACTATCACTCAAGTTCCTGTATTCCGGCTTGAATTGGGGAATGATTCTTAGGATAGGATTTGTAGATTTCTTTTAAAGGGGGAAAAAAAGTCAATTCTGTTTTTCTTTTGCTTGTTTAGAAGAGGAGTTGCCCCAGGGACTCCTACAGCTGGCACCAGGCAGGTGTTTTTCTAACCTAGCATGTGCCACACTGATCTGGAAGCTGCTTGAAGTTAAAGGATTGAGGACAGTGGAAGTTTTCTTTCTGAATCTCATTATTTTTTAAGTAATAGGAAAAAGTGATTGGCAAATCTTACTATGCAGTGTAAGAATAATCAAATAGTTTTGTTTTGAAGGTGTAAAATAATTTTTCATTTAAATGTGTCTTAAAAATGAAACACCAGAAAATTATTATTCCCTCTATACATTTCCAGACTAGCTAAATATGTAAATGTATAAATTTGCCATAAAACTTATTAATGGGAATTTGTTTACATATTTTTATCTCAATTATCTATGCACACAGGACCCATTCAATCAAATTTTCACTAAGTAATTTTCAAAATATAATTACTCTTATGGGTAGGTCTATGAACAGCAGTGTCATTTACACTATAGTTCACTAATTGCACTTCTAGGCCATTATAATGAATTATACTTGTACATTCTTCAGGAAGATCAGTTAATGCTAATCACTTCTATCACATATATCACTTAGAAGACATCCATTTATAACATTTTCATTTACAGCCTTATTCCCTTTTAATTTTATTGAATTGTTAGATATGGCCATAAATGTATAGTATGTGCTCACGTAACCTGTTAGCCTTGTAAACTTAGTAATAAAAGTAGAATTTTAAAATTTAAATGATGTGGGTTTTTATTTTTGAATAAATTTAAGATGGGAATTACTGGATTTTTGATTATTAGGTGTTCATTTCTGGAACTCCAGTTCAGGAATTACTAGCTACAGGAATTACTAGCTATAGGAATAACAGGAATAACTAGTATTTGTATGAAGCTTGATATATTTATGAATGGGATGTATAGGAGAGAACTTTTTGTGCCAGGTGACTAGATTTGTTGAACCAGATGCTTTTTTTTCGCCCTGTTTTTATGCTTTAACAAGACATAGAGAATTATGTATTGCAAAGTAAGCAATGGAGTGCTTTTGTCTAAATAATTTATAGATTGGATGCCCAAATGTAGGCGGTAAAAAAGATCCTTTGCAGGATGGGAGATACTGAAATAATGATCTCATGCTTGCATGAAATCCCTCTGACTAGTTTGACAAGGAAAGTGTAATTTTTTAAGGAAGTGGGAAACTTTGCTGAGGATATAGGTACAAGCAACCCAGTCGTCCCAAGTGTGAAAAAAGAGTTGCCACCTCTTCTCTACTTGTTATCATCACAGAATCTTAGGACAATATTTCACTAGTAGCTCACTGGAATTTCTCAGAAGTTGTCGTAACACATGTAGCAAGAATCTTAAAAATAAATGAAACATGAGAAATAGATTGATGTACAAATGCTATCTCTAGTACAAATAATAAGCAGTAACTGATATCATCAACTTAGATGTTATTGTCAGAATCTTCATAAAACTTCAGTGATACCTAAGCCACTGGTGTCTTTGCTCACATTTGAAAGTTTCTAAAAGTTAATTGTGGAGAGAGACTATATCTGACTAGCTCATGTGTGAATACATCAGAAATGTGAAACAAATAGTCTCTTTGTTAAGAAAAGAAAGCTAAAGAAATACGTAAGTTGAAAAATATAAGCTCAGATTTTTCAACTTCCAAATTGCAACTCATTCTAAAATGAAAGCTAAAGATAAAGAGAAAGGTCCCTGGTTTAAAAATGTATTTTGAAAGGGTGTGAGAAATTCTTAGTGGAAAAAAAATTACAATGTAAGAAAATACAACATAAAGAGGATTTATGGTGTCTGACTAGTATAACTTCCTTGAGAGGATTCACATATATCAGTTACTAAACCAGCTTACTTTACAGATGGGCAGAAAAGATACAATAATATTTTAAAATCCCATTTTTTTACTACTTTAATGCTACTAATTAGATGTTCCAAAGACAGTTATTTTCCTGGTGCAATTCTATTGACCACTTTACTAGATGTTTATCTGTAGTTGTAGACATACATGCACTAGTGTTTGTCATCTCAGTGTGGGACATCTGGAGTTGTGTATTCAGTAAAGTCAGAAGACTGTCTCACTGGTGGGCTGCAAGACCACATTCTCTTCAACTCATGTGGAGGAGTAACATTTAGAATCATAGAATCACAGACTCAGTAAGGTTGGAAGGGACCTCTGGAGATCACTTAGTCCAACCTCCCTGCTCAGCAGGGTCACCTACAGCATGTTAGACAGGGTTGCACCCACGCGGGCCTTGAAGATCTCCACAGAAGGAGACTCCACCACCTCTCTGGGCAACCTGTTCCAGTGCTCCGTCACTCTCACAGGGAAGAAATTCCCCCTCACGATCAGGCAGAACCTCCTGTGCTTCAATTTCTGCCCATTGCCTCTTGTCCTGTCACATAGGACAACTGAAAAGAGTTTGTCCCCGTCCCTTTGACACCCTCCCTTCAGGTACTTGTACACATTGATCAGATCCCCCCTCAGTCTTCTCTTCCCCAGGCTGAACAGGCCCAGCTCTCGCAGCCGTTCCTCATAGGGCAGATGCTCCAGCCCTCTGATCATCTTCGTAGCCCTGCGCTGGACTCTCTCCAATAGCTCCATTTAGTAGGATAGTCAGATGACTGGTCCTAGCCATAAATGGAAGACATAATGATAAAAAGGAGAAAATGAAAAAGATGGTTTTCATAAGAAGAGAGGAAGCGATTATGTAAATAGGTAGGGAACAGTAAGTAGTTAAGGAGGAGGTGCTGTACAGAAGCTCTGTGGATGTCTAATAACTGAAGGAATACTATTTGAGAAAAGTACTACAAATTCCCTCTAGAAGTAGGATGAGTCAATTCTAAGTACCTGGAACCTACTTGTTAACAAGAATGAAGTGCCCCGGAAAAAAAAAAAATAATGAAGAGCTCTTCCATGAGCTATTTTCCAGCAGCCAAACACTGAAATATAGACCTGAGGTTAAAAAAGAATTTTATAGGAAGAAGGAAGAATCTATCGTTACTCTTCATGTCAGGAGAAATCTAAATAACATCATATTCTTAGAATTATTACTAAGGTCTTGTTATTGTGCACCTGTTATTGTTTTGTTTGTTTAATTGTTAGATATACAGAAACATTTTCCATGTTAGTGTCTTGGACCAACTATTGTGATAAAAACAACAAAGCCAAACCATTCCATTGTTTCTTAAATGTTTCAGGTGTGAATTTAAACTACATGAAATTGCATTCCCTTTGTGATAGGTGGGAGAATGTTGTGTCATACAGACATTACATTTCCCTCAGTTGTGTTGATTTACTTTATTTATTTATTTATTTATTTATTTTTTTTTACTTTTTACTTGTCTACCCTAGAGTTTGCAGTTACCAAATACAGAATATTGGTCTACCAAAATAGCAAGGACGTAGATATGGGACATGGTTGGAGTGCTTTGACATCTGAACCCAGTTTAAGAGTCAAAAGCAATACAAAGTTTAAACTATTCTAAAGTTTGTTCTAAATTCTAAATTTCAGCAGACTAGGCAGCTGAAATTACAAGGTGAGCAAAAGGAAATTAGGGAGTACCTCAACTACAGACAGAAATAGCCATAAAATCCTGTTTTTCTTCTTCTACTCAAGAGTCCCGCATTATTTGACACGGAGACATGACTGTGAACAGTTTGTTGCTGTTCCCATTTCTCATCCTTTTCTAATTATACATATATCTAGTCTCTGAAGGACATACTGCCAAAGTACCTTTAAGTTCACAGGCTGGGATGCATGCTAATAGTGCAAGTGTTCTGGCTACACCTGATGGTGTACTTTCAGGCTCACTATATGAAGAGAGGCAATTTTATTCTGAAGAGCAGCCCTCAAAACAGTCAGTATGGTGACTTTTATTTTATTTTCTCTGTAGTTCATATTTCTGCTTAACATGGAATCATCATATGTGTAGTTAAAATAGGTCATATCAAAGGTACATCTAGACCAGCATCTGATCTGAAGCACTGACAGGTAGTGGATATTTGAAGACAATAACGCGCAGAATTCTTCTAACTCTAGCATTTCTGGCAAACAGTGCTTTAGGAGTTGCATGCTGTGCTGGGAGTGCTGTGTTATTAAACTATCACTGTACCTATCCTCTACAGCTGGTCTAATCCTTTTTGGAACCTGCTTATACTTCTAGCCCCCAGAGATTCAGAAAGAAAAACTCCAGCTCCACAGTGTAGTCATGTATTATAGAAAGCAATGCTTCTTTTAAACAGCTATTGTTTCTTGATGTCTCCAAGTACTTGTAGTTTTAGTTTTCTGAGAAACAGTTATTTCAACCTCCTCTTTTTCTCTCTGTTTATGACTTTGGATTTCTATTATACTGCCACTTGATCATGCCCTCTATGCTGGATCCTAGTCTGTTAGGTTTTTCTTCTCGTTTGAAATTCTATGCCTCTGTTCTTCATGTCCTTTTCTACTATTCTCTTGCTATTCTGTTGTTTTTTTAAAAAAGCAGTTACATGCTATGTATTGAAGAAGTAGCAATACTTTGTGAATAGTGCACAATGATGTTTTCTGTTTTATTGTACATTCCTTTCCTTTATTTTTCTACCTTCTTCATGACCACTACTGTGGATTTGGCTGATCAGTTGACAGAATTATCTGCAATATCTTCAAAATTTTTTGAGTGGCAACCAAGACAATTTAAAATCCACCGTAGCGTATTTGAAACTATCTTGATTTCTCCCCCGCCATGTTCATTATATCCACTGTTTTGAAACCCATCCACTTTTTTATCCGTTAGTCCCTCAGTACTGTGAATTGAGAGGATAAAAGGAAACTATACAGAAAAGAGGTTGTAGGCTCTGGTAGACAAGCTGATTGTGAGTCAGCACGGTGTCTTTGCAGCAGTGAAGCCCAACTGCATGGTCAAAAAGCAGAGGAAAGCATTTTTTCTTTCTGCTTAGCACTTGTGGTACTACGTCTGGAGTAGTGTCCGATTTTAAGCTCCCCAATACAAGAAAGACTGTGATACACTGAAGAGAGTCCAGCAAAGAGCAAGCAAGGTGATTAGAGGACCGGAGCATACAACATAGAGAGAGGGGCAGAGAGAGCTGAAGAAAAGACCAGGGAGATCTTACTGCTGGCTTGAACTACCTATGGGACATTACAGAGAAGACAGGACCTACCAACACTTCTCAGAGGTAACAGTGAAAAGATGAGAGGCGATAAACATGACAGACAAGGAAGCAAGAAACAAGGAAAATTACAGTTAGACTGTGAAAAGTTTCCTCAGTCCCCCCACCCCTACCCCAAGGGCTATCGAATACTGGAACAGGTTGTAAAAGAGGAATTTTGAAACTGTCATCCCTGGAGATATTCAAAATTCAACTGGACAAGGCTGTGAGGAATGATCCAGCTTCAAAACAGATCCTGCTCTGAGTGGGAACAGATGGCCTTCAGGAATACCTTCCAACCTGCATTATTCTGTGATTCTGTTCTCTTTCTGCAACTATCTGTAGTCAGAAGAAGATATGAGTATGTGCAATAATGTTGTGTCACCCCATTGCTTTGTCACTGCAATATTTGCCTCATTTTTAAGAGTAGCTTTAATTTAAGATTGCATATCATCTCTTCATTTTGAAACCTGACCATTTATTTATAACTTTTGTTTTCTATCTTTTCATAGAATCATAGAATCAGTAAGGTTGGAAGGGACCTCTGGAGATCATCTTAAAAGGATCTTTATTTTATCCCTCAATTTTGTTGTTAATTTTTTAAGTCCTTTGGTGCGGGATGTATCATATGTCTCAAAGACCTTTCATAGATTTGTGAAGCATCAATTCGCTTTACAGAAGCTCTGCTTACGGATGTTCCATATGTTTACTAAGCATATTTGTCATTATAATTTCTACTAGCTTCTCTGGTAGCGAAGTCAGAGTTACTAGTGTTTTAGTTCCTAGATCACCTCTGGAGACTTTTTAATGAATAGTTATTATATATGCTATCTTCCTTTTGCCTGTACCAAAGCAGATTTAAGTGGTCATTTATGTACTGCAATAAATAGATCAGCAATTTTGTGTGTGAGTTCTTTTAAAACCATAGGTGGTTACTACTGAATCATGGTGATTTGTCACTATCCAGCCGATCAGTTTGTTAAAAAACCTCTTATGTTATTTCAATTTGATACGAATTTTCAGACTCACCCCTGGCAAAGAATGGCCCTGCTGTAGGAATCTTATGTTTGCTTCCACAGTGAGCAGGAGATGTGGGATTCATGGGGTGAATGCTGATTCCGCTGAAGTCAGTCTGAGTTTTAATTTCAGCAATACCAGAATTCAGCCTTGGAATAAATCCACTGATAAATACTGCATGCTTTGAAGCCTTGGTTGTTTACATTCAGAGTAGTTATTATTGAACAGGAGTATAACGAAATCAGAGGCAAACACATTTAGGTACCAAACCTGATGTTCGAGATGTGTGAGTAAAGCCCCGTGACTACAAAAATATTGTTTGGATTTGAAATGCTGGTTTATGTCACAGCTGTGCCTCTGATGTAAACTGACAGGCCGCAGAGTGAAAGCTGCCTTGGTGAGCGCGCTAGACTGGGATGCTGCGTGTGCGCTATTCTTTAAGGCCATTGACACAGCTGAAAAACAAAGCCCGTGTGTTCAGTGACTGAAGTATTTAAAAAAAAAAGATTATATAAATAGAATCTGAATTAAGCCCAAATTTTGTGCTCTGCTCTTTCTACATCGTTATTATCAAGTGGAGAGCTGCACAAAATATGGAAAAATAGCCTACAAAATAAAATGAGTAATTACAGGAAGTACTCCAAAAATGAAAACAGTTTTATTTTAAGGTAATATTTGACAGTGAATATTTGTAAGGCCATGCAAAATAGAAGGATATTAGTCAAGAGGAAGAAGTGTAGTAACTCAGCTTATTACAAAGGAAAAAAAGTTGCTTGGAAATAAGCAAGAAACATTCACATGTGCAAGAATAATGCTGCAAGCAAGAGAATCAGGATGTTTATATAATCTGTGCATCGTTCAGCATGGAGGCTAGTCCAGAAATACCGGACCATTAATTTGAAGCAGCTAGGAGAAATGTTAGGGTTTGCATTGGGTTTCGTCTTGTCTTTCTCAATGCAGTACTTCGCCATCTCCTTCCCCAACTGCATGCCATTAGCACGTCTATATTCTAATCTCTCCCTTGCTGCTTAAAATTATCACTCCTTTATTTCAAATATGGCTTCTTATCCTCTGCTCCGCTAATTGGCTTTATTACCCTCGACCCCTTCTTGCTTCCACTGCAGGCAGCTTGACATTTTTATTTTTTATCAACTAATCCCCACATTTCACACAGCCCCCCCTCTCTCTGGTATTTGCTTCCCTTCCCTCTTCTGGTGTATTCAGAGTTGCAGAGAGCTTTTCAGCAGATATTCAAGCCCCTGGAGAAATTCAAAGAGATTGAAACACAGCACGAGAGCCAGGGGTGTTTTCTTCTGCGCTGCCACAAGTGTAAGGTAACGTTCAGAATGGGGCCACAGTACCGTGATCTCATTTGGAATTGGATTTGCTTATGAGGAGTAGGAAGCCTGGTAGGGAAAGGATACAGTTTTGCTACTTAACACTACATCAACAGACTGTGAAAATGCTTAGGCATTCACTTCATTTCCTAATTTATATATTTGTGAGTCAAGGGTTTAAAAAATTTGAGGAGATAATGGAACAGTGACTTAGGCACGGAGTGGGCTTGCAGCTGCTGAGTGTAGCAAGCATGTACAAAGTTGCCAAAATAAAATGAAATATTGGAAAAAATCATTTTGCAGGGAAACTGCAGGTGCTTGAAAAGGATACCAATGTTTTTGGTACCAGGAAAAAAAAAAAAGATAGAATTAGCAAGGGGTAGCACGAGTGGGCACTTTAGAAACTTCCCTACGTGAAGTTCATGACCAATAGGCCATGTAAGAAGAATGTTACACTATAGTATTTACACTGATTTTTCTTTGTGGTTCATAACAAATAAGTATATTCTTGCCTACGAGAAAGACAAAAATGAGCATTTCATGCCCCAAAGAGCATACCCAATGTGAAAAATGGAGCAAACAAGACACACTGGAAGGCTGTGCCTGGTTTTAATTAAAACTTTTCTCTTTGAAAGCATCATTGATGTAGCACCATTAATAATATTTTGACATAGAGAAACTGGCAGGACTTTGTCAGGGTTGAGGAAGAAGTAAGCCATACAGAGTGGTTTGAGTGAGAAATTAAAGAGCAACTTTCTCTTTCTTTCTTGGAGAAAGAACAACTTTTGCAGTATATCATTCAGAGTCACTGAGCTTTTGTTTCTCAGCTTAAGTGTGTGCAGAACTAAACCGTAATTGAGGCAAGAGCCTTAAAGATGAGAATACTTGCTTCTATGATTAAATGTTATAATCACAAACACAGAGGAGGCAGCAGAATTAGGGTTAATTTTGTGTCTTTTTTGCAAGATCATTTCTGCAAATTTTTTACCATTATTTTTGGGACAAATATATAATCTCTGTTGACTGCATGGATTGTATCCATAGCAAGTATTGGAATGTGTATGTCAGTACATTTTATAAGCTGATCAATAATTTTTATTTTTATTAGGTTAGAAATATTTCTTAAATAGGCATTTTAAAGTATGTCTTTCTGTGTAATATTTTATCTTTCAGTCTCAAAAAATGATAGCTCATTATAACTTTCTTTTGTGATTATGAGCTAGGACTATTGCTGTAACAAAAAATACTGTCTATAGCAATGCAAACTGTAAAAAAAATACCCAACAAAACTCTCTTGTGCCTGAAATCAATAATAAAATAAGTTCATTTCATACAAACACACATCTAAAGCTTTCATGACAGTCTAAAAAATGTAAAAATGCCTGCAGAGGATATGAGTTTATTGAATTTTCTTACTTTACTGTTTCATAGACTCTATCCTAACCAGATGGTATAATCTGATTGTATCAACCTAGAAGTATATAGGATTTTATTTTAATGTTAAAAAGGTCAGTAGCTTTGGAACTTAAATTCTTTGTCTTCTATACGCACTAGAATCTCAGCATTGAAGTATTACCAGATAAGTTTAATAAAACGGAGTTGAATTTTATAAACCTAAATTTACTTATTCATTCCCTATATATACCGTTAAATTCTTTAGATGAATGCTTCCTAAGTATATGGCAAAGCAATATATACTTTATTGAATGATGAGTGAAATTTATATTAATATAGTTGATGTAGATATAAGATATTTCCAAAGCATTTTTGTGGTATGACTGTTACTGAATATTACATCTTTTTATCACCTAAGATTATATTCCAACGTTTTAGTGCCTTATTTCAGCACTGAAAATATTTTACACTTCTCCAAGACATGTTCTGCTAACTTCTGCTTTAAATCGCTTTTAGTTTGGAATTTGAGTTTAGATTTCAGTTTGGTGTCAGATTTACCATTTGCTGAGCCATGCCAGAGTTTTCAGTTCTTTTGCAGCATGGATTCCTTTTCAAAGATTTTTTAGACTTTTATGATCTTTCTTAAAATCTGGATCACATTAGTCAGAAAAGATTAGGCATTTTCAGCACCATGGAAGAAGTTTGCAATCATTTTCTATAATACAAACGGGCTTATTTAGCACTCCTGTTATGGAAAAGATTCTACAATAATAATGCTACTATTATAATACCATTTCTGTAATAATAGCACTTCTGTTATAAAACACCGTTATTATAGAAATGCTATTATAAGACAAGCTCTGTTATTTAGAATTGCTTCTGCAATAAAAGTACTAAAAAAAGTCTGCTTGTATTACAGAAAATTATTGCAAATTTTTCTTGCCTAGCAGTAAAATTTTTCATTCTGAATCTTGTCTGTCGCTGTTGGAAAAGTCATTCTCATACTAGCTCTGAAGTCTTCCTGAGTTACGCATTATTGTATATTTAAAATAGGGAATTACTGAATAGGCAAATGGAGAAAAAGGCCAGTCTTCATTTACCTGATTTTCCATGTTCCTAATTTGTCGTTCACTTTTCTTCATATACTATAGCTCTTATCTGGAAAGTCCTGTAGTGTGGTTCTTATCACTGTGTAGAAGAGGGAGAAAAAATTAAAAGATATTGAGAAAGGAAACAGCCCCTCTCCTTTTTTCCTTCCCCTTCCCCCCCCCCCCCCCCCCTTTTTTTTAATTCTGTTCATTTTTCCAAGTCTGATCACAGGTTCACAAGAGGTTCCTTCCATTGCCTCCATTTGACTTTCTACTCTGTCCTGATGCTCATAACATTCAAGGAGAGTGAAATCCACTCCATTGAGAAAGACCTCTATTAAACCTCTGCTCGCTTAAGCCGTTAGGTTCAGACCTTCTTCATCCGTACTCAGCCCAAGCGGCGGCCTGCTCTGGGTTTCAGCCGCCGCTTACTGCCCAGCACCAACTCATAGCTCTGAGACAAGAGCAAAGAGCCATCCAGATGTAAATCCTCTGATCTCTCCCCTCCACCCCGAGCCCAAACTTAAGACCTTTATTTTCTTTTTTTTAAAAAAAATTCTTCTTCATTGCTGTTGCTGTTATATTGCTCTTGCTCCATCTGGGCGCACAACTGCCTATCCTCCAGTACTCGTGCACGCGGAACAGAAATTCTGTTGGGAAAGGATTAGGAAAAAAGACTTTAGCATAGGCCTTGGAAGCTCTTTGCGTAGGGGGTGAATTTTGTGAGGAAGTGGAAGAAGCGAAAAGACTTTACTGTGGAAAAAAGCTTGAACCATAATGTGAACTTTGTGGCAAGGACTACTCTGTGGAAATAGCTAGTTACCACAAGTTCCTTTCGCTTGTTCACATCCTCCCTGTTATGAAGAGTCTTGTGCTTTACTTTGCTGTGTCCTTGCAGCGTTTTAAATAAATTACTTATGTTTCCCTCCTTGACAAGGGTCACCTGCTAGAAAAATATTTGACTTGAAATATATTGAACTGCATCAGTTGCAAGCCAGCACACGATCCAGCTTCCAGGTTCTTGATTTTTGTCATTTCTGTTTTTTCACCAATAACAATGAACCTTAAAACTTCAATTCATCCTGATATTCATCCTTTCTTTTCTTTGTTTTGTTTTCTTTTGTTTTTGCTTAAGCAGTACTACCTGTACAAGAAAGTGCTGTGACAATATGCTTTCTTCTAGTTATGTGATATTTTCAAAGAAAGTACTTTTTTTAAAAAAAAAAAACATGCAAACCCAATCCCATGTTTTATCTTGCAATTTTTTTAAAAAATTCATCTGAGCATGAATTTGGAACTTTTAAAAATGACTACTATATGACTGTTATCGTGATAAAACTTTTCTAGTAGTGTAATCAGGATATTAAATTTTTTCTTGTTTAAAATTCCTCCTCACTCTCCCTATGTTCACTTCTTTTCTTTTTTAGTTTGTAGTACGAATGGTCTCAGACTAGAATTTTCTTTTTTTAAAGGTGTTTTTGAATCACTTTTGCTATTATATGGTGGGAGGAAAAAGAGCTAGTGGGTTTTGAGGCTCTTTTGCATGCCTCTAAGTTGATAAAGGCTTTTTTTTTACTGCTAACTACATTATTTAGTCCATAGAGTTGATTAAAGCCATTGGATACCATATTTTCTTGAAAACAGCATACACTTTTGTGCTTATTTGTATCTACTAATGCCTAAGTGCTTGTATTATCTTTTGTGAGTTATGTTTTGGTTGATACTTACCAGTACTTATATTGGGTAACATCTGCTGTTTTCGTTCTTCATTGCAATAGCTCCGTTAAGACTTTCAGTACAAGAAGTAATTTTATTGTTAGCAGCTACAGTACCACGAAGACAGTCCTAAGGTACCAGTGGAATGGTACTGATTCTTTTTCTTTGAAAGAGGTAAGCCAAAGGCTTTTGATAATTAGTAAATATGCTTAGAAACCTGGATTTTTTGGTGAGTGAAATGACTTTCCTTAAAGGCAGAATATGCCTGATAGTTTCAGTCAAAAAAAAAAAAGGCATGAGCAGTTAAAAACACAGATATTTATGTTTGAAAGTTTTAAGCACAATGTATTTTCAGAAGTGTAAAAATACTTTTGCTATGTAAAAATAAAGCATTTTTATTTTCTGTTCCAAATAGACGTTTTTCTTTTAAAAATGAACTAAATTAAAAGAAGGGAGGTAAATGAAAGAGCAAAGTAACCCCAAAACAAAACACTTGACCTGAACAAAGTTTGAGTATTTGGTGTTGCACCCATTGTGCTGAGCATACCGTGCAAAGTGTTGAAAAATGAAGAGGCCATAACATATGCATCCATAATTATCAGAGAAAATTTTAATTCATAAAAAAATGCGTACATTAAAATACATAAATAATTATTTTCATATATAATTCTTTGCATTACAGCATTTTTTGATGATCTAGCGAGAAAGGTTAGGCTGCACGACTATTCTGTTTCTTTTTAGTACCGACAGTGAAATCACCGTCTGCAACTCAGCTGTGTCACTAAGGCGTGGAGGGCAGGAGCTTTCCATAGTGTGTGCAGCTCATGCCTCCCTGCAAGCCCCAGCAGGATCCAGGCACAAGGAACTAATTTCATATTCCCGTACTGGTAGTGGAAAAAGAAATGGCACAAAGCTGAACTTCTATTTCTAGATCATCAAAACGTTTAGGTACTTCGGTGCTGAAGAGCAGGCTCTCCTAGACACCTAAGCCTCAGGAAGTGCTTCAGAGAGCTTTTCAGCACGGCTTAGCTCTAGCAGTGTCTAAACTCAGCTGGTTCAGAGATTATGCTTCCTAAACCTTTAACTTCCTCTTATGATGACCTTGGCAGGTCAAATGTGGGATGTGTGTTCCCAGGAATGTACTCTAACTCTTCTTTAAGCAACAAGGCAGATATATCGTTCTGAGCTAAACATCACGAAAATTCAATATCTAAGCTGCACATTTTCTGCTGAGTTTGACCTTGTAGCCCAGCTATCTTGCAGCCAGAAGTGTGGCTTCTGGCACTTCAGTTGGTGTCCAGGTAGGTGATTTGAAATGGGAAGAAACATGGAGGATTTAGAAAAGGAGTTGTCCCTTAAAAGAGAGTTACTTGGGGAAACCAAGCTGAGACAGAAAACTTTAGATGACAAAAGGCATTTGACCTGCCTGTGTTACTCTAAAGGGAAGTTAAGGCTTATAAGCATACTTATAAGACTGTATCTTGTTTAAATAAGAAGCCAGTCTATTCCTTTGATGCCAGTGATCACAGAATCTAAACTGAGGAAGCTACATCTGACCACAACAAAGTCTTGCCTACTATTTTAAAACATTTTTTACAGAAGTTCTATAGCCCAGCACCTAGATCAAAAGTGAGATGGCTATGGACTTGGTCCCAGCACAGGTGAGTGCACAAAGGAATAAAATCAGGCCAGCCCAAAAGAAAACAAGCTGGTAGCTGCCCTGATAACCATGGCACAGGACAATTTTGTTAATAAATCTGCCTGTTCACTGTATCATCCCTATTATTGTTTTTGTTCTGCAGTGATAAGTACTGTTACCGAGAAGTGACAGCAGCCTCTTCTCTGCTGGTCTGCACAAGAGGAGTTGTATGGTCACATGCTATGGTCAGCGCACAGTGGTATTTCTTTAGCTCACAGAGACACATAGGAAAGGAGGTCATGACTTGCTTACCTTTTCCTCTGGAAGGTAAATTTTGGCTAGGGATGCTTAATTCACTCAAGAAAGCATGAATATTGTTTTCTTTCAGATGACAGAAAGTGAGGGGAATAGGCAGACTTAATGAGGCTTAATTTAAATATGCTCATCTTCTTTGGATCCAGATTGTTTTACTGTAGCCTTTTAAAGATCATCACATTGGTAAACAAATACTTCACTGCAAATTGTTTCAAGTCCTCCCTAGCAAACTGTGGCCCACTGTTAACACTGTCAGATATTCCACGTCTAGCAACAATCCATTTGCATAATCACCTGTTTAAATAAAATACTTTCTAGTAACGCTATCTCAGGAAAATTTAAATAATAGTCTAGAATGAATATGTACATCTTCCCAGTCAGTTTAAATAAATCAAGGACTACTTTAGTCCAGAGGACAATTTACTCTGTCTTATCAGATAGGTCCCTCTTGATTGACATAGGCTATATTTTTGCACACGTGACAAAGCCTGGATAAATTCTCCAATAGCACTGTGAATTTGGGAGCAGTATCAAACATCTCTAGCCTGTCTCTTGGATTTTTCAGTCCTTTGATTTATCTTTCATTTATTCTTTTTAAGATTTTTTTTCAGTAACATTGTCAGCTCACCATTCCAATGATTTTAACCCACCTGTTTGAATTCAGGTCTCTGTCTTGATTTTATTTTATGGCCTGAAATGTTCTATACAAGCTAGTCTGCATTACTAATAATAATCCTCATTTGGAGTTCTTGTCCTGAACTGCTACAACCTATGCTTTTTTTGTAATGGAATAGTGTTTAAAAATCACTTTAATAGTAACTATCTAACTTTGGATTTTATTCCAATGAAGTTTTATCAAATGCTCTAGAGAATTTTCCTCCAGTCGACAAGTTTCCCCTCAGCTTGTAATCAATTTGCAAATCATCAATTTGTAATTAAAAAATAATCTCCATATTTTCAGTGGTGTGGTGTTTGCTTAGCTCATTTTGGCACTCATGCTAGATTGTTTACAGTTGATACTGGTCTTCTATAAATAAGGACATGAATTTTACTGTGCCATAAACTAAAGGCCAAAGTCTTTTTCTCTGCCTGGACTCAGCTTTTGTCAGTGGCCAGAATGCATAAAATATTGATCTACAGTTTTATCATATTGCCTCATGTGAATTTACCAGTTCATTCCTTTGAACCATTGCAAACAACTTATTTTGGCATTTGATTTTGTATTTCCTCACGTATCTGTTGTAGCACTGTTGCGAGTTTAAGATTTTCGTCCACGAATGCGGTCAGTCAGGAATTTCCTGACCACTCCAAAGCAGTCTTGTATCACTTTCTTGACTCTTTGGGTAGACATTTTGCTGTTTCATATATTTAATTGTAAAGAAAAAGTTTTCTCTCTTCTTTCTCTAAAGAGTGTTTGCAACTCATTCTTTTAGCTGATCTGGTTCCTTCTGTCTAAGTGGGACTTCCTTAGGAACATGAACTGTGGAGTCTCTGGGTTTTCAGCTGCTATCTGTGCTTCAGAATTTCTCCATTCCCAAGAAGTCTTCAAACTTTTCCTTGATTGTTTTGATTCTTTAATCCTTTAAGAATATCACACTCTTGGTATAGCCAAGACTTTGCACCTGTAAATTGCTGCTGCGAATTTTTATTTTTGCTAGTTTATGACCTACCTACACTTCTATTTTGCATGTATTTTTAATTGCATTCCAGTACCTCTTCTTTTAATGCTAATAATAGTTTATTTGACATCACATGGCTTAGTGCTCCAGTGCCCAGTGTAAAGTTAATAAATGTCCCATTTACTTTCAGGATGACAGTCTATTTATCTTCTGGTGCAATGATGGGCAATCCTCCCATGAAATATTCATCCAAGGAAGTTGTGTGTCTCTTTGCCTATGATGTGCATACTTAACTTGTGCCTGCAAACTTACGCACTGATGTGAACCGTTGCATGCCTTTCATTTCTTTCCATATACCAGGTATTGTACTGTTTTTCATAGTCTACGCAAGTCTGTGGTCTTTCCAAAGTGATTTTGATTTTGAGTTATTATGCCTTAGCTGTGTTTTCTGTATTCTAAATTTTCAGTCCTAATAAACGATTTAAAATATTTTCCATGCCCCCATATTTTATTCTTGACTGGGTGATTCTTGCTGCTTGGCTCATTTCACTTTCCATGTTGGATTAATTCTCATCTTCCAGCTGTATCTTCTGCTACATCTATTCTAGCAAACTAAACAGGGCTAAGGCATGGATCTGAGAGCTGCCCTCTGATCATTGATACTGTTAAGCTATGAGCATGGTCTCATCAGAGTTTTGCCCCATTTCTAGAATAGTGGGTAGCGTGAGTGAAAGTCTAGTCTCAATAAGCAGTCTGGATGTGGCCAGCCTGTTTCTGAAGATAAGGTAGAGAAGCTGTAAGGATGCAGGCTACACTGTGCCAGTTGACCATAGGGCCAGAGAATGGTCCCCTGGTCCCTTTTATCTCCTACCATAAAAAAAGCCTTTGGGTCCCTTTCCTCTCCCATCTTTCCCTTGCCGGATTTTAATAACAATCTGGTCTTTGTCAGGAACTTGATTAGTCCTGCCAGAATGACAATACTTGTATAAATTGCCTTGGATAAACTACAAATTCTTTACATTTTCTTTAGCTATCCTCAGATTTAATATATCTCCCTCAGATGAGAGGACAGTACTCACATTTTTGAAATGTAGTTTCATAGTTAGCCTCTCTTATCTGAGCTAGCTGAAAATTATGGAGCACATGAAATGCATTAAAAACTGATGCTGGCAGTAATAGGGTTATTTTCTGATGGTCTTCTTTGACATGGACACCTATTGATTGCAAATGCAGAGTGAGACAATTTGATTCTATTTCTCAATTGTTTTGATTCAGCAACCTGCCAAAAACTGGACCTTCTTGACACACTTTTAACTCAGTAATAAGTATTCCCTTCTCTAGAACTATTTCCAATTGTGTTTCAGAGATCCTGAATTCTTTGATTGTCTTGTTTTCTCCAGCTATTATTTACTCTTGTTTTGCAACTTCTCTTTACTATATGGTGCTCAGCAAAGGTCTCAAGCACTGAGCATTAAATTATTCAGTGATTATTTACAAATATTCTGCATAACAGAACAGTCCTTCTATAGATTTTGTTCCCAAAGCTGAAGCATTTAAAAGTACAGTTTCCAACAATATGCTACCTATCTGGAACGTTGTTTTTTATGTGTGTGTGTGTGTCTCACATCTGATAAGAGAATATCAGGAGCGTACTACATTGCATTACCTCATATTTCAGTTTGGGAGGGCTAAACTGAGGAAAAACATGCAAGCTAGCTGCATCACTGTATCTAAACTACAAATAGATGACAAGTTTTATTTCCATACCCAATAAAATAGAAAATAAATTTACTAGAGATGTTTCTTCCATGTGTTCTCTCTCAGCAGTTATGTTTGACAACTGAAATGATGTACTAAGCCAAAATCTGCTCTAATTCGAAAGGCTGTAAATACAGAGTGCTTCGATCTTCAGTGCTGATGTTCCTAAGCTAGGAGCCTAGCTTTCCTAAGTTCTCTGCTGTCAACAGAAAGAGATAGTCACTTCTTCAAGGGAATGGTTTTAAGTACTCTGACTCACCATGCCGTTTTGCTTCACTCTCCAAAACCAAGTTGAGTCTTATTCGACTCAAGCAGAGCTACATATCTGTATGAAGGAAAGACTTCATCAGGTCCAGTCTTTCCAAGCATAACTAATTAGAAGCACAAACTAGAAGATACTGCAAACTCACCCCTTTTTTTGGCATTGCCTTTGGGACAAGATCTCTTAGTCAGTGAGACGCTAGCTAAACAGTGTTTAGAGTTCTGTATAGGCATTTCATTCTATATTGATTTCATTTTATAGCAGGTGAAAATGTATTTCTTACTGCACACTTCCTTCAGTAACAAAATCTAAATAACTGCACTGCATGCTAATCTCTTTGTGAGATTCCATATGAAATACTGGGAGAGGGCAACACTAAATGTTTATTCTGTCCCAGAGTTTATCACAGTTTCTCCCTGAAGGTTTATGTTATATCAGTCATTTCACGACTTACACTGTTTGTTTTCTGGATGGTTTGATTTGTCCATGGGAGGGAGCCCTTATGAAAAAACAAACAAACAAACAAACAAACAAGCAATATTTTCCCTCTCCCCCCATTATAGTGGAAGCCTCAAGAAACACATTAGACTATAATTGTTATTGATGCATGAACTAAAGATGTGTGACCATAATTTCACTTGCCTAGAGAGGGTTGGTCAGTTCACTGAAGTATGGAGGATATGAGTGATCCATCACTCCTTGCCATCATGCATGTATTGTTATGAAATCAAATAAAGTGCTACTGCTATCCGGGGAGCAAAAGTTAGGACTTGTAGTTGCTAAGAGTTTGGTATATGGTTATTGCTACATGATTTATCTGTAATTGTAAGTATTTTATTGCTTTTCATCTGTTTTTAACTACAAATGATGTATTATGGAATAACAAAAACTAGTTTAGACAATTACTTTGTTCAATAATAAATTTTCTTTCTGAGTTTTCTATCATAGAGAGTTGATTTTTGCAGTGGTATAAATAGATGTTTGAACTTTTTATTGATAGCTTAATCATCGTACATCTTGTGATCCTGTTATTTTTACCAATGCTGCAGCAACATCTGGCGGTATGGTGAAAGCTGATCAAGTGAAGGTTTCCTGTCTACTGAATTTAGATGAGGATTTTGAAACTCCATCCTACCTCTCAGGAATGAGCTCTGCAGGGAGTTATGCAAAAGTTTTTCATTTCCCTCCTGCTGCTCTGCCTTAGTTTAGAGTCATATCACAATAAATATGTGTGTGCTATGTGTTTTGGCTTGAAATTGTGCTTATATTTGGAGATGTCTATAGAGCTGTTTGATAAACTATAGATAGCCCTGAGCCCTTTTCTCCCCCAACAAAAATATCGTGTAATCTTCATGCAATTTGAACTATTATTGTGAAAAAACTTCAAGAACAAGCAATTATACCGATATGCCTGAGTTTTCTTGCTTGATATTCTACGTGACCATACCAGTTTTTTAAGGCTGCCTGTGACTTCAGATCACTATGTCTTATCTTTTATGGTTAGTTAGGTTTATGCATGATTATATCTCAAAATTGCCTAATGTTTGAGAGGTTATGATACTTCTTCTACATTATTTAAACATTTTCTTTTAATTTTTAGCTTCTTCTCTACTAGGTAAGGCAGAAAAATTATTTGATGATAGCTTAGGACTCTAAAATGAAGTATACAGACCAGTGCTGGCTCTAGAGGTATAGAGTCCTTTGACTCAAAGTTCACTTGGTTGTAGTGCTTGTATGCATGGATGAGATAGTAAATAGACTACTGTGAGTGCATCAGACTATTAAAATCCTAACATAAAATGTTTTTCATGATGAGTTCTTATTATAAAATCTGGTTTACTTACCATCGTGAAGATTCACAAATAAAACATATTTTGAAGTCATTATGTACTGCTTCCAATTTTTACACCATCAAAATTCACTGATTTTAATGGAATTACTCCTGATTTATACTGGTGTAACTACTAGATCAGAATAAGTCTCATAGACTCCTAGTAATAAAAAAAATGAGGCATTAAATTGCATGTGGTAATTAGACAAATAAATGAAAATGTTTTTAACATGTTGTAAACAACACTAAGAATATTCAAGGTCTATAACTTTTTCAAAAGAGTAATCCAAAAGATCCACTAAAAGTTTATGTTCTCTTATGTGCATCTCTTAACTCTACTTGATTACACAGAACTTAGTATAAGAGAACTTGCAGGAAGGTGTGGGGCGAACAAGAGATGCGCACACCACCTACCTCGGGCTGCTCTTCTGCAGCTGAGCAAAGCTAAAGGCTGCCTCCTGCAGAAAGCAGGGGGATCTTGCTCTCCTTCATTCCCACTACTGCTATTACTGGGCAGGTGACCTCTTCTTTCTGCTGTGAAAGCACTGGTGCTTTCTAGGGGCATTTCCATTTATTAACCCTTAGCAAAACCAACGGTTTGTTTGTCTTTGTATTAGTGAGTTTAGGTGGTCTCTTAAGAGGTTCCCACTGAGTCAGCTGTATCAGTGGCATCTTGCCCCCGTGCAAAGGTGGTTTCCCATTTTTTTTGCAGGAGCCAGTTTTGGAATATGTTGCCTTACACAAAGCAGCGTGGTTGGCTGCTCTTGCTGAGTTGTGCCCAGTAGTAACCTACTGTGCTCTAATGATGAGAAAAAATCCACAAAAGTGAGGAGCCTCTGTTTCAAAAGCAAGATATTGCTGAGGGCAGACTTGCCTCTCTGTATGGTATTGCACCTTACTTTTTGGCCATAAATAGAAAGCTTTTTAAAGTTTTAAAGCTAGTTTTCTTGATTATTTTCTCCTTATAAATAAATAAATTTTAAAAATGAGTAAGTAAATAAACTGAAGAATAGGCATATGATAGCACAGTCATTTCAACCTCTTTGTGGTCAGAAAACAGGTACTAGATTGTGATCCATGAGCTCTTCACACTTTGGCCAGAAATACTTGCCATGCATCAGGATCTCCACCGCTTTCCTCTTGCCTTGGTATGGCTTTAAGGCTGCTACTAATTTTTCATCTTTACTATCCCCTTCATTAAATTTCCCTATCAAACTGATAAGCATGTGGCTGCATTGTGCTTCCTGGCATTGTTAGTTCTAAAAGAACTAACTAAAAGAGCATAGCATGAACTATGAAATACTAATGAACATGGCACAAACTAATTAAAAAGCATGGGCATCTGAGCTGCCTCTTCTTAGAGTGGCTGAGTTTGTCTACCTGGGCTCTGTGCTGCACCTCATTTGTGTAGTTCTCCACTTCAGCAATAAGGTGCACAAGGAGGACCCTGAGATACTGCATGACTTCAGTCTGTTTCACGATTTTGCTTCAGGCTCAAGAGCCAAGAAGCACCAGGGTTTTTCCTCTGGGCCAAGGGAAATATGAGAAATGCAGCAGTTGAAATGTTTTTGCATTGCACAATGACATAATCTATTATATATTTATGTGGTGTTACTTTGTTGTGCTTTATTTGATATGTTTTAGCACTTGAGGGCATGTAAGAGCCCTGTGATACCTTCTGTGACATAAAATGCACTATTTATTAAAATTATAAGAGGGATACTTGTTACTGAAGTACAGAGATTCCAGAAAGTGAAATCCCAATCCTGTCTGTGCTGCAGAGTCAGTGGATGACCTCGACCAAGAAAATTATTCTCTGTGTTCCTTGGTTTTCCTTTCTGAAAACAGCACACTGGTTGTGGCAGAAATGTCACACTTGTTAGTATTTTAAACTGTTTCTTAGGTTTTAAGAATCTGTAAAAGTCATAATAATAACAATTAATTATTAAACTAGGAAAGGGATAGCACCTTCAGACTTCTCAGGAAGTTCATAGGAATCAAGGTACACAGAAACCTCTTAAGGAACTGCATTCATTCTCAGTAATTTATTTTGGACAAAAAAACTTAACTTTACTCTCATTTCTCGGAGGCAGCAAAGAAGTATTTTGCTACCATTAACTATGAACTAGTATGCCAAAACCAGAAGTTTCACTTGAAGCTCTCATGTAGTTCAAGTTATTCCCAATAATAGATTATTGTAAGGAGAAAAATGAAAGTTTTCCGTTCTTTATACCTTTTTTCAAATACTGGTTGCGCTGGGGAACACAGTGCTGAAAGGAGATTCTAGCACCAAAAATAATTGGAACACTAGAGTATAATTAATTATCAATACAGTTTCAACAGTGTAATTTGACATGCTTTCTTAAATACCCTTTGGACATTTTAAAATATGTTTTGTTTCAGTATTTGCCACTATATTTTCAGGTCCACACTAGATACCTTTCTTTTACTGATTTTATCTTAATATTTTTAATGCACTGTAACTGTTTCAATTTTTCCATGGCCTGACATATTCTAACTGATCTGTTTGTATGTGGAAAAAGGATACACTTAGAGGAGGGAGATTGCTTCAAAACGGTTGGATGAGCTGCTCCTAAGGTGCTGGAGATTTACTGTGCCATAATCAATAGAGATTTGTTCCTTTCCGATGTCAGTATGGTCTGATGAGAATAGAATTTCGTTGTACTTTTTGAGTTGTAAATAAATGATTGAAATATTATATGTAATTAATTGCTTTACATATGAAGGTATCTCTTAAATCATATTCAGGGCCTTTTGCAGACTAAAGGGTATAACAAATGAAGCATATGGTCCAATTAACACTGGCAAAGTGTATTGCAGTTGAAATTCATAGAAAGACTAATAATACTGTAATTTAAAGGAGCATTATAAATATATTAATGTAGCTTTTGAAGACAAGAGGAAGATATTTGAAGGTAAATCTGAGCTGGGAGAAAAATGCTTTTACTTGAATCTTGTTTATTTTTGTATGTTTTTTTAAGGGCTGCAGATACCTGTACTGGACATAAATTTGGGGATCTATGATGATCTTCACAGAGTGAGGGATAATTTGCCCACTTAGTCCAAGGCAATCAGTTTAAGAAACACTCCTGTCTTGATAATCAGAGGCATTAAAGGTCAGTGATCTGTCTTCTTTCTGCTCATTTATTTTTGGATCTGTTCAGAGGCCTCTGTAGGCTGTGCTTTGCATCTCAAAATATGTGTCAAGAGTTTTTTTTATCAGAGTCACAAAAAATTAGACAGCTTTCATTCATTCATGGAAATAGAAGTTAATCAGCAAGGGATAGAACAGTATAATAAGGATTTTGACCTGAAAAATCTAAATGCAGGCTGCAGTGTGAGCTCATCTAGGAAGACAAAAATCCTCCCATAAATCAAGGGCCAAATCCAGAAAAGAACTGTGTGGAATTGAGATACCCAAGTCTAAAACTGGAAGTCTATAGTTAGCTGCCCTCTAAACATGGGGTTAAGTAGGAGGATACAGGCTTCTGGTTACTTTAAAATTCTTCTAGTGCATAGAATTGCACTTGTGAGCTCTTCCAGGACCATCCCAGTCTTGATCATGCTGAACAGGTGGGAATCTACACCATGTACAAACCTGATGATATGCAGAAACTATTAATTTTAGAGTATAATTCTAAGGAACTCGTTGAGTTGGTAGTCTTGTTGAGTCACACACCATAACCTATCAAAAAGATAGGTTATGCCTGTAGAAGATGCCTATCAAAATGGTGCTATTGCTGTATTACCAAACTCTTCAAATATCTCCACAGAAGAACAATTTACTCTTTTATAGGATGATTGTGTTGAAAAAATATTTTCAATCACTTGAAACTTAAGACTGGGCTCAGTTCCCTCCTCTAGCATAGAAGGTTCAAATATACATTGCCAAAAAGTCTGTTTTAGGCTGCTGAATGATGGGCTATTCTGGGTGGAAGCTGTACTCTCCAGTCTTGCTGTGGAAGTTCTGCCGCAATTTAGAAAAGAAATGTCAAAGAGAGATGCCATAAGTCAGAGGAGAAAGTATACAGCAAGAAATCTTGCTGTATACTTGGCATTGATATGTGAATTAGGAGGGTTAGGAATATAGGTAAAGAACTAATCTGTCTTTAGTGGTTCTCAAAATGCATTGTAGGCAGTTGCTTGTGAATATAATAATTTCAGGTAACTCACAGCTTTGCTGGTTTCCTCTAAAATAACTTTTTTCCCTCCATGTACTATTTAAGGAACCTAAGAACTGAACTAGAGATTTTTGATCTCACTTCAAGAATTAGAGACCTAAAAATTAGATCATTTTCGCAGCTAACTTTTAAATACAGATTTCTTCCTGGTCATAGACTTTCAGTGACATAAAACTTAAAAATATCAGAATACCAGATCATTTTTGAGGATTATACTCTTTCTTGGATAATCAGAGAATCTGTCAAAAAACTACAAAAAGGACCACAGCATTTAAGCCCTGACCTGAACACAAGTTCAGGCCAATCTTTAAATTAGCATAATCACTGAAGAAATTGGTACTTGTTTGTTTGTACAATACCTTATGTAAAATCTATAGCTTGATGGTGCTTGTAGGTCACACAAATATCCAGAAAATATAAAGTACCATAACACAATGTATCCATAATATTTATCCACGAATTTTTTAACCTGCAGCTTTTTATTGTGTTTTTTTTTTCTTGGCTTGTGTTATATGTGGGTTTTTCTAAGCAGAAAGTATTAATAATACTGAATGCAGCCCAACAACCTGCCAGTTTTGTGACGTTGATACTGCATTGTATTTTAATATATTAAGTTAATTGTCAGATGAAGTTTATGTTATTAGTGGGATAGAATTTATTTAGTTATTTTAGAGTGCTATATATATTCTGTATGTTCTTGCACAGTGGCTACTCTTTTTTTTTCCCCTGTGGTTGGCTCCAAAAACTAGGCATGGCAATTCACTTCCTGCACTAGTTTTCTTTTTGTTGCCTATCTAGAAGGGAATGGTTAAGGGAGTATTGTCACTTCCTTGTGGACATGAGTTAATACAATAAGACCTTACAGAAAAATTATAAATGTATTATTTACTATTCATACAATCAGCTATCCTAGTTATCCTAGTTATAATACCCTTTTCTGTTCCCATCTGTAAGAAGGGAGTGAGAAGCAGCAATTAGTAAAGCAGAATTGGAAAAACAAGATCAGAAGCAGCTTCAGCAGACGAAATGGGAGCAAAAAGGAGAGAAGTTTCTTCTTTACTTTTAAAGAATTATCCAAAGAGATTACCCTCATTGGAAAGGAAACATCAAGAAATGTTAGGTGAGAAATGAAGAGAAGAAGAAAATTAAACCTGTAGCCTGTGAGTCATTGAAGTCCTTAAAAGCAGGATGTTAAGCTCCCACCACCACCACCTCACCTCCCAGAAAATGTTCTCATCAGTTCAGTGTTATCTGGGAAGCAGTGGGAAATGGCCAGCTAATGGAAGGTGGGAATTCAGTACTACAGAGAACATGTTTTCCTTGGCTTTACTGCATTTACTGGAGAGTATATCCATTTGAAGGTATTCAGTTTGCCAGATTTTTCTCCCGTGAAATTTCTGTGAACACTCCTGCAAAGCTCTCAAAAAAATTGGTAGTATTTTCAAAGAGAAAAGCTTCTTCTAGAGTTCACAGTGGGGCTTGCAGGGTTGTTCTCAAGATAAACTAGATTGGGAGTTGATTTCAAGATAAATAGTCACTGTGAATAGGACTGTTCTTAATATCAGAATTTTGTTTTAAATACATTAAACAACTTCTTTAAGTCTGCTCACAAGAAGAATTATAGTCCCATGCAAGTGCCTTCAGCTACCAAATTCTGCTGAGGCATTTGACAAATTATTTTTTGATAAATACAGCAAACTTACAAGATCTCTGAGAAGAGTTTATATGGTTTTAAATAGTAATACAAGGATACAGTACTTCCCTCTGCTGTGTTAGACTTGCCAATGTGGCTATCATTGCTGACAGCTTGATATGATATTAGCTATGCTAAGTGTCAGATGAGAGTGGCCAATGCCACGGTACTGCAGTGCTCACCATTTGTTGGAAAATTAAGTGGTAATTTAGGCCCAACCCCCCCCCCCCCAATAACCCAGCTGCTTAAGCTTCTGACTGCTTAGTTTTTTCTGTGCTGGGCTGTAATTTGAGTGAGCAGTAGCGAACATGCCTGAGGTATTAAGAGAATGATACGTTTTCGGTAGACATGAATACTCTTAAATAAAACAGGAACACCTTCCTGTCATTTGTTGTCTTCCAGAAAGATTTTTTAAAAGGAAACGGAAGCCAATTAGCCCGGAAGTTTAACCTCTTTTAGCTTAGCTTCTTTTATGGGAGCTTTTTAACCTTTTAAATAAATCATTTTCTTTCTTTTCTCTCCTCCCCTTTGAATCAGTTACTAACATTTCTCATGCTGGGCCCAAGGAGCAGGCTGCTTAAATTCAAGAATGATTTTGAGGGGATAAAGTGTACAAGATTTTGAATTCTTGCCATAAATCCCTGGCAGACAGCCAGGAAACCTCAGTGGAATAGGGCTAATGAAGGGAGGGTAAAGGAGATCTGAGAGTGTGGCTGGTAATGCAGTATTCATTTAATTGGGAGCAGGTATTGGTGCAAGCGTCTCCATTTTAATTGGAAAAGAGAAGGGGACTGTTAAGGAAGACGGAGAAAAATAAGAATGCATAAAGTTTTCAAGCTGAGGAGCCAAAGGCAGGCCTGTATATGGCAGAGAAAGAACTCAATTTAGGGCAATTTGCTCTGCAAGCTGGGCTGCAATCTCCCCTGGGGATAGGGATGAGGAAGAAAATGAAACCAAAAGAGAACTTGATAAAATCACCTAGCACAGACAATCTCAGTAGAATAGGTTTTACTGAGTTAAATCTGCCCCAATCAATGTGATTCTTTTCATATAAGTTACAAATAAAAAGCCACAAGATTACAATAAAAATCGAGGATGTAGTGCTGCCGATGTAGCACATGGGAGTCTTAAGGACTTGTTGTGGAATATAGGTTTTTTGAAACCATCATGTTTGTTTTTTTCTTTTCACCAAGCTAGGAAAAAAAAAAAACCCCTCATCTCTGCCTCCGTCCTAACCTTTTATTATCTTTAAACTAAGGTTGGAGGTAATGTGTGAACCTTACAGAGCTTAATTTTCAATACACTGCAAGGCTGAACATGCTTTAGTTCTGAAATTTGCTAAACCTGAACTCAATCCTGATTTCTTGTTAAAAGAACTGAGGCTTTCTCATATGCTCTTTTTCCCTTTATATATGACAGAAGTAAAAAAAGGAAATGACACTTCCCATCTCTTTCCACCCATTCCTACAGCTGGACACATATACAGATGAGAGCAAGTGCTTGCATTTGCAAGAAGAAGAATAGGAAAGGTATTATTTTGTTGTTTTCTATGCTATGTCTTTCTCAGTACAGATGTTGAAAGAATTGGTGTGTTAAAGGATGCTGGAAAGTTGTTTGTTCTACATTGAGGACAAGTATGACTGTTTTTCCCTCTTGTCTTCAGTAGTGGGACAGCATAAACACTGTGTGTTTAAGGAGCTCCTTGGAAATGGTACTGGTACGAACTGTGAATGTCCTAGGTGGACAGCTGTCTTTTATCTGCACCATTGCACAGCTGAGGCAGATGAAGTGGTTACTGCAGGGTCATCAGTGGAGGGGGGGTGGTTTTGTATTAGGGTAACTGAAAAGGGATAACATGAGATACACAGTTCTGAGTGTTTGGCTGAAAAGGCAAGGACTGGGGTAGGAAAAATACAGGACTGGGAAACTCAAGGTGATAAGCATTTGCAATTACATGGAATCAGCTGAGGTCTGGAGCAGAAATGAAGTGTTCTTCCCTGCCACAGCACCACTTTTCTCTAAGAAGTCTCTCCTTGGTAAGTGAGGTTTAGCTCTCTTACTCCAGGAGGTGATGGGCAGTCAGCTGTCCAGCAGAAATTAGTCACTAACCTGCTAGCCCAGCGTGTGGTAGGTACGGCAGGGAAGAAGAACTGGAAGCAAAGAGGTGACCTGAGGCAGGAAAAGACTGAGCTGGGACCTGTCCCCTACCCCAAGGTCAGGAAAGCTAAGGGGACACTGGGCACCCTTGTAGAGCACACCAGGTTTCATCAGCTCTGTCTTCATGAAACTTCCTAGACAACATGCTTAGCTGTCCTGGCTTAGTGCTGACCTACGCACTGATTTCCAAGATTGTCATATGCCAAGCTGTGTTTCTGCATCTGTATGAACATATGCACACATTTTTGAGCTGTGGCAGAATGGGATAAGGAGACTTTGGCACAGTAATGAAGAACGACAATGGAATTAAGGTGATTTCCAAAAAGTAGATTTTTTTTTTTAATCTAAAATGCTTGTATGATTATGAAAGCTTGAAAGATCAGATGGAAACAAACGTTTGTATCTCTTATGTGTGAATTCCATAATGGCCCCTCCAAATGTACACCCAGAATCTAGATGTAGAAATTTAAATGGGATGTAAAGGCACTATATTTCTAGTACTTCTGAAGAGCATGAAATGGCTATGTTCTAACCAAGTATAGGGTTCTTGTGGATGTATAAGTGTATACAAGTATCTACATGTGTCAATGGCCTGTATTTATATACATGGATCAAAATGATATTTGTTGAGAGCGTATAGTTTTAATTGCTGAAATGTATCCTTACCTTTAGCAGTGTAAATCTGATGTTATGCTGAGTATTCAAATGTTATTTCTTGTCTATTTATAATCCCCCCCCCCCAACTCTCATGCTATATGAACCAACTAACTTTGGTGCAGGACTTCCAGTACTTGCATTACGCTGTAACATTTGCAGAGATATTTAAGGGAACCAATACATCATTTGTAGCCGTAAAGGCAGATTATTTAAAGTTACAGAAGTAAGACAGGAAAAAATCCAATACTGTTTTATGATGATGAAAGTATCAGGGAAAGGATTTTTATTTCCTTTTTCCTACTTCAAAATTCATGATTAATCCATGATCATAGAATCACAGAATCAGTAAGGTTGGAAATCTGGATCTCTGGAGATCATCTAGTCCAACCTCCCCGCTCAGCAGGGTCACCTAGAACATGTCAGACAGGGTTGCATCCAGGCGGGCCTTGAAGATCTCCAGAGAAGGAGACTCCACAACCTCTCTGGGCAACCTGTGCCAGTGCTCCGTCACTCTCACAGGGAAGAAATTTCCCCTCACGGTCAGGAGGAACTTCCTGTGCTTCAATTTCTGCCCATTGCCTCTTGTCCTGTCACACGGGACTACTGAAAAGAGTTTGTCCCCGTTCACTTGACACCCTCCCTTCAGGTACTTGTACACATTGTGTAAGTACATCCCTCAGTCTTCTCTTCCCCAGGCTGAAGAGGCCCAGCTCTCGCAGCTGTTCCTCATAGGGCAGGTGCTCCAGCCCTCTGATCATCTTTGTAGCCCTGTGCTGGACTCTCTCCAGTAGCCCCATATCTCTCTTGTCCTGGGGAGCCCAGAACTGGACATAGTACTCAAGATGAGGCTTCCCCAGGGCTGAGTAGAGGGTCAGGATCACCTCCCTCCACCTGCTGGCAACACTCTTCCTAATGCACCCCAGGAGACCATTGGCCTTCTTGGCCACAAGGGCACGTTGCTGGCTCATGGTCAACTTGTCGTCCACCAGCACTCCCAGGTCCTTCTCTGCAGAGCTGCTCTCCAGCAGTTCAGCCCTCAGCTTGTACTGGTGCCTAGGGTTATTTTTCCCTAGGTGCAGGACTCTGCAATTGCCCTTGTTGAACCTCATGAGGTTCCTCTCTGCCCAACTCTCCAGCGTGGCCAGGTCTCTCTGAATGGCAGCACAGCCCTCAGATGTGTCAGCCACTCCTCCCAGCTTGGTATCATCAGCAAACTTGCTGAGGAGGCATTCTGTCCCCTCATGCAGGTCATTGATGAAAAAGTTGAACAGGATGGGACCCAGTACTGAGCCCTGGGGGACACCACTAGCCACAGGCCTCTACCTAGACTCCACACCACTGATGACGACCCTCTGAGCTCTGCCTTTCAGCCAGTTCTCAGTCCACCTCAGTGTCCACTCGTCTAACCCACCCTTCCTTAGCTTCTCTAGGAGGATGTTATGGGAAACAGTGTGAAAAACCTTGCTGAAGTCAAGGTACACAACGTCCGCTGCTCTGCTCTCATCTACCCAACCAGTCATTCCATCATAGAAGGCTATCAGATTGGCTAAGCAGGATTTCCCCTTGGTGAATCCATGCTGGCTACTCCTGACCACCTTCTTTTCCTCTGTATGTCTGGAGATGACATCCAGAATGAGCTGTTCCGTCACCTCCAGGATGGAGGTGAGGCTGACCGGCCTATAGTTGCCTGGGTCCTCCTTCTTGCCCTTCTTGAAGACTGCAGTGACACTGGCTTTCTTCCAGTCCTCAGGCACCTCTCCAGTTCTCCAAGACCTTTCAAAGATGATGGAGAGCAGCCTGGCAACAAGATCTGCCAGCTCCCTCAATAGCTGAGGGTGCATCCCATCTGGGCCCATGGATTGGTGGATGTCTAGCCTGCCCAGAAGGTCTCTAATCCTATCCTCCTCAACCAAAGGAAAGTCTTCCCTTCTCCAGACTTTCTCCCTCATGTCCAGGCTCTGGGATTCCTGGCGGCTGCCCTTAGCGGTGAAGACTGAAGCAAAGAAGGCATTCAGTAACTCTGCCTTCTCTGTATCCCTTGTCACCAGGGCCCCCACCCCATCCAGTAATGGGCCCACGTTTTCCCTGGTCCTCCTCTTGCTGCTGAGGTATTTGAAGAAGCCCTTCCTGTTGTCCTTAACATCCCTTGCCAGACTCAGTTCCAACTGGGCCTTAGCCTTCCTCACCACATCTCTACATACTCTGATATGACAGTAGGCTAGATTCTGATTTTGTGTAAATCACTATAGTTCTATCAAAGGTAACTATGTTGATATAATCTGACATGCTCTCTCTCTTTCTCTCTCTCTCTTTTTAACACTTCACTTAATAAAAAGATAAAAAGTCTGGGAGCAAAATTCTTGTCTTGGAGAAAGCAAAGAAACTTTACTGAAGTCTCACTTCACTGGTGTAATTGAAAGGAAAATTTGACTGAAGGCTTACTGAGTAGTAATTATGGAAAATAATTTTGACATAAGCTAAATGATAGCAACACAGCTGCATTTCCCAACATATGCGGAAGGTTTTAATAACAATTAGAATTTACTGAGAGGCAGATTCTTAAAATCCATCCATAACCTTCTTTATTTTAGATTAACAGAATATATGATTCACTAAGTGAAAACTTGTTCCCAAAATATTTAAAAAGTGAAAATCTTCTGTATCTGATGAATACCTGTGCAACTCCTTTCAGTCCTGTAAACGTAAGAGTGACCTCAAAGATGAATTTGGTTTCTGTTGTGTTATCAAAAGAAGGAAAGCAGAAAGATAATGGGTGTTATTCAGATCTTGCTCTTTTTTTTTTTTTTTTTTTTTTTTTTTTTTGGTTTTGCTTTGTACACATGCAGGTTAGTCTAAGAGCACAAGATATTACCCATAATTACAGAAAGTATATAGTTCTGTCATTTTTTTACTTCATCAATTTTTTTCTGTTATATTGAAATCTCTTTGAATTTTATAATCTCTCTCAAATTGGTTGTTCTATCTAGTGACTGTTCTGTCCTTCCAAATGAAGGTATTTAAGGACTTAACCTCTTTGTTTGGACAGTATATACTACTTCAGATCTTTTAAGACAATTTCTGAATTTGGAAACATTGTCTCTCACTGAGTTTAAGGAGCTTCATCAACCTGAATATCATTCCTGTTGTTGATAGGAATGATACCTCAGTTGTCTTAACAATGGTATCATCAGAAATAGGATTTGCTAGCATATTTATAGGTCTATGGGGAACACCTTCTTAAATTTGCTTTTTATATGACTGTACATATGATTGCATTTACATTCAAATGCTTGCTTTTCCTGAGAGTGATTTTTCCATATGTAACTTCCTAGTGTGGGTGTGAATGAGCCTTTTAGCTTTAGTGTTACCATCTGGTGCATCTATGCCCATGCCCATTTACTGGACAGAACAAATAGCAAAGGAGGAACACATGGTAAATGTAACTTAGGTTCAAATCATGTCCTACTGCTTCTCAGCCTTGCATTTATTCTTTAAAGCTTTTTTTGGATTTTCTTTTTAGTCTTCTTTTGCATATAGTTTTTTTCTCACTTTTTTATGCCTTTTATGGTTTCCTTGATGGATATCAACCTGCCTTATAAGTGTGTGTGGGGGAAGATAGTCCCTTGTCGGATGGGCAGACTGGAAGATTTTATTGTCTCAAAGAGAAGATTATCCTTGGAAAATGCTTAGGGACCCAAATCCTGTTAAGGGAAGCAAAAGAGGTAAATCTGTTAGCTCTGTCTCAGATCTGAGCATCTTTGAGCATTTCAGTGGTGCTCAACCCTGCCTTTTCTTCCAGCCAGGAAAAAGGGTGTCTTTGGACTACAGCTTACTGGCTAGGGCAAGGGATCAGCCCCCTGCACACAGCCTCATAAAGGCAGTTTCTCTAGTGTCATCTTATTCTTTTCATTCTGTGAACTCCCATCCTCAAAAGGATGAGGAGTATGAAAAGGCTCGGGAGACTTACTTTTGAACTTAATTCTGACTGTGATAGAAACAGTCTATAAGAAGGCAGAGGATATGAGTAAGTTTAGGCCTGTTCACCAAATAAATGTTTAGATCCTGGGAATCTTCAAAATACAACTTTATTGTTGGATGGTCTTCCATTTCTAGAATATCCTCTGCTTCATAGTAGGAACTGCTTATGTTGCATAGAGCCCTGAATATTTCTTCTGATCAACCACCAATTTTGTCTCTGCCTTTGGTCATAGTTAGCTGGCTGTGGCAAGCTGCTTTGAAACTTTGCCTATGCCCATTCCCCCCAACTTGTAAGGCAGGTTGATATCTATTACGGAAACCTTATTTATCTTAAGATGTGTAAGTCTTCATTTTACTCATTAAATGAGCTCTCTCCTGGAGTCTTATTAGGGAGTTTCTCTTTTCCAACTGATGTTTTCAGCTACTTAGGCCACTTACTAACTGCTGGCAAATGAGATATGAGAACTCATACAAAACATGGGTTCCTTTTGCTTGGTAACAAGCTCAGTACCCACAGACTGCTACTCTTCCTCCTTCCTATTTTGATCTAGTACTGTAGGCAGAGTACTTATCTGTATACTTCCAGGTCGTAACGTAGCCAGTCTCTTAAAAACACTCAGCATTTGACATCTTCAATTACTCTTTCTTTACAGAAAGAGCTCAGCAAATCTGTCAAAATCTTCATCCAATATGTCAGTGGTTTTTTTTTGGCTTGCCAGATTGAAATCGTTTCTCGTTCTCTTTTGCATCCTAGGGTGAATGTCCTTTTAGTCAGATGATTTTAGAGCGTACAATAACCTTTTGTAGCAAGTGCCGAGTGCACCCCTGTTACTATTGTAGTTTATACCAACTATTCTTTATCTACTACACCTGCTACATGCTAGCTATAGGCAAGATAAAACCACCTACTATGGTCTGATCATGCTCTCCAAGATTATCTGAATGTTATCTTTGAGGGAAGTTCCCATTTCATTGACTGCAGAGTTGTTGTATGGACTACTATGCTTGACCTTTTGTTTAGGCAGTTCTCCATTCATATTTTTTCTTCGCATTTTTTTTTTGTCTCTGAAGTTTTCTTCTTTCTCTGATGACTTGTGTGGGTTACATGCTGCTGCAATGCCACAGCAGGAATATGCATACGAATAATCCTTCACAGGAAAAAAGAACAGTTGTGCTTACCACTAATAACTTGATATTTTTTGAGATATATTGCCCCTAAATTCATCACCTTTTGCCCATTTCATTGGAATCCTTCTATTATTTTGACTGAAAGAAGGAAGGATATATCCCACTCTTATTGCTCATGTACTATATGCAGGAGTAGAGAAGAGGTATGCTTGTATGATAGTGTTCAGACTAAAAGCTTGTAGTTCTTAGGCTATATGTACTTTCAGCCACATGTGAATGCAGATAAGATATGTTGCAAAATACCCCTTAGCAGTAAATAACCTTTCTAATATTATTCTCATAAACAGTGAGCCATTAAATCTTACGCTCACCCTTTGCCCCACTTTCAGGCGGCATCTCCCAACAAAAAGGACCTCCTGGGTCATAATCCAGTCTTCTCCTATTAGAGACAACTGCAATATTTAGTCCTTCCAATTTAAAATGACTAGTCTTACTGGGAAACCAGTCTGATCAAGCTAGTAGCTATTGTCTGCCCCTGTGATATTTCAAACCCATGGTGCTTAAATATGGATGACTAGAACTGATTGCTGTATTCCATACCATGTCCCAGTTAACTCACTAGGGCCTTTTGGATATCAGGGTAGTGGTTTTTTTTTTTATCTTTCATAGTCATGTTACTCTGCTCCTCATTGCTAGACTAGTTGTTCACAAGATGGCAATGTATTTTCTTCCTATGTTGTTTGCATCTAATGAGCTCCAAATTTAATGCAAAAATTTGTATTAATCTGTTAGTGATTGACCTTGCAATTTGAACAGTTAAATGTCACCCCGTTTCTATTATTCCAGTCCTAAAGATCATCTGGTTTTTTCTTGCATGATATTATAATTCCTTGTATTGAAAAATACCTCACAACATTGTCATCAGTGTATTTTATCAAGCAGTTCTGTTTTTTTTTTCTGATTAAACAAAATAGACCTGAAAAATGAACCATGAAGAATTTTACCAGTAACTTCCCAGACGAGTGCTTAATCTGTAACTATAGCCTGTTTCTGTCTTGTTGTTTAGCTAGTTCTTTCTTCCTGTGCAGCTTTCCTGCTAATTCACATCTTCTCCAATTTTATCAGTATTTTTCTGTGTGGCACTCTGTCCTCTGTCAATTCCTTCACCAGTCCAGATAGGTGAGAACGACTCTATTTTCTTTGTTCAGAAACTGTCCAGAAAATCAGTTATTTTATCAAAGATAGCTGTCAATTTAAATCTGCAGTAGCTACCTTCAGTAACTGGTAACTTTTATTCTGTATACCATTTTCAAATTTTCTTCTGATCTTTGTGTATTGTAGAGGTTTCCTTCTTCTTAAACATAGGGGAAAAAATGTCATTTTTTCCCCAGCTATGTATCACCACATTAAACTTGATATCTCTGCTACTGGACTTACAATTTAAATACTTTCAGGCCTCCTGGACATCTTACAATGTAAGTACACTGCGTTCTTAGGAACTGAACTTCCCAACTATCTAAACTTCACCAGAATATCTAAGTTAAAAGTCTAGCCAACCAAGACACTTTTGAGGCAATGGGAAAAAATAGATGCATCCAGAACATGATTTCAATCTTCAAGCAGCAATGATTAAAGCTGCATCAAGATAAAAGACTATTATATTAAGTTTTGTATAAACTTGCTTTTGCAAGATTTTCAGCGGTCTTCTCAGAGTGATTTTCCAACACAAATTCAGTTCAAGATTTAATTAGTTATATGCTTATTGTAATCTCCTGGAATATTCTGTGGCATTTTACTTTTCTATCACACCTGTAAAGAATTTGGCAATGTTAAAGGATCTTTCTCAAATCATCAGGCTTTCTGATATTTTTAACTTTTGATATTATCATCAAGTGATTCAAGGCTCTTTCTTCCAAATGCTATGTTACTCACATAATATTTGGCTGTTAACATTTTGAAATTTAGGGTAAACTAATCGATGAGACAGGATGATTCAACCCATTAAACTCAGAAATCTAGCTTAAGCCGGGGCAACATTTTTGGGTGGAAGTGCTATTCACTATGCAGGGACTTTAGCAAGTGCCTTGCATTAAATACCTTTCACTGGCTGAAGTCTGGTGGGATAATTCTTGCATTTAAGTTCAGAACTTCAGTTCTGGTAATCCTTTCTCATATAAGCATTCTTATCAGTCCCTGAACAGACTCTGGGGAGCTACAAACTATATAAACAATAAACTGCAGCTGCACTGACTTCGGTTGAGTTACACCAAAAATGTCCCAAGTATGTCATTTTAACTCCAAATACTTTCCAATTTATTTCTTCTATCAGAAAATTCCGATTCATAAATTCATAAATTTTATGATTTAACATTTTTTGTTCAAAAATAACATTACCAAAAAAGATACCTAGAGCATTTTGAGCCATTACAATGTAACTTGCACATGTGAAAATAAACACATAAATCAAAAAATGTGCACTGGGTGTTATTTTGTTGTTTGTCTTTCAACCAATCTTTTTAGTTATCAGAAAAGTTACTCTGTTGGTCTGAATTTATTCATGATAGAAATGGTCAGTATTTCTGTTTCTACAAGCCACCTATCAAAATTTTCCTGTGACTTGGAACTGCAAAGCAAACACCACATATTTCAAAGTCAGAAGGAGAGGCAGCTCCAGAGGGAGAAGAAGTTCTTGTAGCTTTTCCCCAGGAACCATCTCAGGGTAGGTGAGCAGCTGAGCTCTGCAACTTAAAGTCCTGCTCCATCTGAGAGCTTGGGTTATCCTTCAGCACAACTGCTGGTCATAGGAATTAGCCATGATGTGAAGGTCTACACATGGCTTAGAGATGGCCAGCTTTAATTCTTGGGTTATATTACTGACTGTTACACAAGCAAAATTCCCAGGAGAGTTTCTGGGATCTTGCAAGAGGCTCGTATCATTGCTTTTTCCCTGTTTATGTTATCAAAATATTGTTTTTATGAAAGTATCTTTGTCTTCCACAAAATCATAATATATAGAACTAATGATAAATGTTGTTATAAATCATATTTTATGTGTTAGTAGTTTAACACAATTTCCCCCCAAGTTAATTTTTTAAACAATTTTGTGTATCTCAGATCTGCTTAAGACAGAAAAATTAAAACAGTATTTCCTACTTTAAAGGAGAAAATAATCTCTGATTGAATCTCTGATTAATCTCTGCATTTAAATGAAGTTTCCTATAAATTATTCTAGATATGATACATAAAATCACCCCATTTTATCAATGTTAACACATTTTACCCTAGTGAAAATTTCCATTAACCTTTTTTTAGAGACTTTTTAGCACAGAAGCTTTCCAGACAGCCACTTCTTTATAACTTCAAAGAAAATTCCAAACTGGGAAGGAAGTATTTTCCCAAACCAGGAAAAACTATTTTATCAAATACCGTGAGATTTAGGTAAAACTAAAAAAAAAATGTATCGTGCCATTTTAATTTAGTAAGATTTTCCTGCATGAGACTTCTCTGTGTCCAGATGTTGGCTGACACTAAATCCAGAACCTTAGTAGGCTCTTCACAACCCTACCCTTAATCAGGATTCTGTGGAAAAATAATATCAGCAATAACTTCTTGCTTGGGAAAAGTGAAGTAAATGATGCAAAATCTTCCTTTTCCAAGTTGAGAGGAAAAAAGGGATATTTGCTCCTTACTAAGAGGACTATACGCTGTCCAAGAACCCAAGTGATTTGCTTGGAAAAAGAGAGTCTCGTTCTTCACAACATTGTCCCACTTGCATGCAGATTCCTTAGCCGCACTGTTTAACCGTCGTGGCTAAAGCAATCCTGTCTTTTCTGAAAGATCTGTAAAAGTCATTTTACAACCTGAAACTGAGGCATTTGCTGATGTACGGTACAACAAAAGACGGCAGTGTTAATCCCCAGCCATTTCCAACTTCCAAGCCTCTGCTTTTATCATAAGGCTTTTTTGGGGGGCCTGACAATTATAGCTTAGTTTTGACCTTGGATCCCTGACATCAGCAGAAGATAGATGTCAGTGTCTTAAGACAAAATCAAGCCTTTATGTTTACCTGCTGTGTTTTATCATTCTGGGTGCAGTTAAATGAATCAGACTTACAAAAACTGTTTGTCAGCCTATTCATTGAGGAAAGTAGAGGATATATGAAAAGATGGATTTTAAGAATTACAAAGATCTAAAATTTAAAAGTGAACAGGAAAACTTCTGTTTATTAAATATTTTTTACCCTAACAAATTGATTCAGTTAAAATTTGCTACTATAATTACTTGAGCATGTTTCTGGTAAAAAGATGATGGTTTTTTTTGTCTCATTCAGACTGTATTAAAACCATCCTGCTGTCACTTGTAAGTATCACCAGGTTTCTGCAACTCTGAACTCCTCTTAAACTCTCCCTTGGAAGAAATCTGCCCTGACAGCTGTATTTTATCTCTATGGTATACATTAGCATGCTTATAGAATACATGATAATATTAGTAAATTACACAGAAGAAAACAAGATATTATCAGCTCAGGAAAGTGTAAATAGTAGGAAGCGAAAGAGGGTTGAAACAGAAAACAAACAGTCACCCCCTGCCCATGTCACCCCCTATAATATTTTAATGGAAAAGGCCTAAGTTCAAAGTACAACGGGGAATAGTGTCAGAGACATTATGGAAGCTAAGATTATACAGTAAGATAATATGTAGCTGGGAAACGAAGTGTTCTTTTAAACATGCTTTATTATACTTTGCTACTCTGAAACCGCAGAAAAGAAATGCGTAGAGCACAATTCCTTATACAGTTCCATAAATAGGCATTGTATCTTTTGTTGCAAATCCTCAGCTTTATACACTTGGGACAAGCAAGTGCCTAGTGGCGAACAGTTTAGAGAAACAGCGCTATGGAACTGCACGTGGTAATTGCTCCGAACTCTTTGTTACCCACTTGATTTCACGTAATCATGGCCAAATCTTCCATCTGTCCCTGCCCTCCAACAATAATCTCAGGACTCTTGGAGCTGAAACCAAACCGTGTTTTTTTTTTTTTTTTCTTTTTTCTTTTCTTTTCATTTCTTTTCTTTCCCCTTTTTCCTTTTTTTTTGTTGTTGTCTGAGCTCTCACCATCACAGCCCTTGATTAAATGACAGGTTTTTGTTTTCATTGTCTTACCTTCTTTCCCCATTCAGCTCTTGACAGCCTTCTCTCTCAGCTGAATACTGTTATCACTTCTTTATTCTAATCCTCTCCCTAGCTGCCTATATTATCACCCCTCTGTTTTAGAACTTGGATACTTACCCTTTAATCCATTAATTGGCTTTTTACCCTCGGATCCCTTGGCCTCCTCTGAGTGCAACCTGACTCCCCAGCCATGGTGCACCCCGGCTATTCTCTGCCCTTCGCTCTCTCGCACCTTTCATCTCTCCCTACGTTTTTGGTAGCAGTTTCTCTTTCCAGATAATCTTGTTCTTTATTTCTTTTCACAAAGGAGGTTCAATATCAGTTTCAGTGTTGCTTCTCTTTCTACCTTGTGTTTATGCATCACCTTTCTTCGTTGCTTCTTAACAAGGCTAGATGTATACAGTAGGAATAATCTCCTCGGCAGATATCAGTGTTGCCCTCAGAATAGGTCCATTTCCTTATCAAGGTTCAAAAGTGTTGGGCAACTTAATAAAATATGGGTTGTCACACAGCAAATGTATTCACTTAAACGAGATTATCTTTTGATTGAGTTTGGTTTCTATTGCTGTTTGCATGCAGTAGAAGTGAGCATTTCTTAAACAACTTTTTTTTTTTTTTTTTTTTTTTTTAATCAGGTACTCTGTGTGCATGAAATCTGTTTGTATCAAAAGGAAAAATTTCATCTGGTGCCACTTTTTAATAGAGGAATAATATTGCTATATTTAAAAAAAACTGTCTACTTTGATTCCTTTTTTTTCTCAGACATCGGAAATATATAGTACATCTTAGACTTTTTGTTTTGTTATCTCTGGTGTTTTCTTTATACACTATGTATGCGTACACACATTTGATATTTAGCAAAATAGGGAAAATTATCCTGGCGCTAATGTACACAGAGCTATTACACTCAGTCATGGTTAATAGCACTAAATGGATTTAGAGTGAGGAGTCTAGACTGCAATCCTGTCAGCATCTGCCCCTTCCCCAGTAATTTATTTGGGTTTTGCACCTGCAGATGCTGAACTGGGACTGAATTCATACAGAATTTTTATTCGGATAACAGGCATTGAAATAGTAACTTTTAAGAACGGCACTAAATAAAAGTGACTGTGTTAATACTTAAGATAGTTCCCTTAACTTTTCCTCCTTTGTTGCTCAAACTGAAAACAAAAGAATTCTGAATATCCAAACTCTTATCGTGAGGATCTCTCTCTCTAATTAACTCCCTGACCTGTTGGCACCCAACTATCTGCACATGTTTTGTGTTGCCCAGTCTGTTTTAGTGGCTGGTTTCAAAGGCTTTCATAAAATACTTCACTTCTAGCTCATACGCTGACACAGTCTGTCTTTAATATTTCATGCAAACATAGTACCTGTGCTTTCCTTTTTTTGATATAATATCCATGCCCTGGACCATTATAAGCCCTTTTCAAAAGTTGATAGATAGTTGTAAAGGCTATGAGCAGAGCAGAGCTGGAAAGGTAATCGTACAGAGGTCTCCTCTTTGCCTGCGTCTTTGTTTCTGCACCGCATGTACGTGATAAGAGTCGGAGCTGAAATTCACCTTTTCCTCTTACTCTAAGGATGAGCAGGCATCTCCAAAGGTGAGAGGTTCTGATCCATTGAGCCACACAGCCACAGAAGTGGGAGTTGGGTTACAACTTGTAGATTAAAAAGGATTTCTGTCAAAACTATGCATATTCAGACTTGAGTTTGAGAAAAAGATTTGTTTCTCAAGATCTTTGGTCTCAAATATTGGAAAACTAAAGTAAATTCCTTCTGCTCCCACCACCAAAGATTTCTTCAAAACTAGAAGACAACTATCTCAAGAAATCAAGCCAGCATCTCAAAGTGCCATACCCAGGCAGATCCATCCATTCTTATCAGCTGGGATAGCTATGATCCTGTGGGAAGCAGAGAATGAAATCCAGCTTGAAAACCTTATCATTGAAAATCTTGCACCTAAATCACGATCCTTTAACAAAAGTAAAATTGTTACTGAAATAAATATTAGGGTTGGCTTATGACTTATGCAATTACTTATTTCAGTAATATTTTACTTTTGTTAAAGGATCAAATGCTTATTGTTTTTGAAAATATTCTTGGTATTGGACTATTCCCTCCTTTGTTTCATTCTATAGAATATTTGAAGTTCCTTTTTAAAGTTCCTTTTTAGTTGTACATGTGGAAATCTGTCATCAAAATGTAACCCTGTGAAAAGCTAGGATGTGCCTCCTAGACCCTAGAAATGTGTACTGGTGTGGTAGCTTTCAGCCAGCTGCGATTGCACATCAGGGCGTAGACTCTTTTGAACGCGTTCAGCCTGTATCTGTCAGTCTTGTGTGGTGGTGGTGGTGGCGGCCTTTTTGCGGTCTACGAAGCCTGTATTTTGAATGCAAGGAGCCCTGCACTAGCCCTATTCCTGTGTGAAGATAAAGGCATAGAATCCATTTTCGTATGTCCCTCTCCAGATTCGCTCTCCAGTATTGACAAGAGTCTATATATTTTTAACATCAGAAGGCAGAGCACCCTAAAGACTATGTACCTACCAGTCACGCAGCACGAAAGAGCCTGCAAAACAGAAAAGGGTAAGAAAAAATGGTAAAAATAAATATGTACAGTAAGAAGCCTTTTTCCACTGCATGAAATATTTTAATTCAATTCATACTAACCTTAAGATACCATTGGGGATGCTAAAAAGCTTTGTAAAGACGCAAGTGCTTTTCATGAAAAGAGTCGATAATCTTTGAAATATGTAACCTTTCCCCCCCAACCCTGGCTGCTGCTAGAACAGCTTGTTTAATTCAAGACTAATTTTTTTTACTTAGTTCTCCTTAATGCTATTTATCTCTTGTCCATTCTTTCTTTCTTTTGTAACTGTTACTGAATTTCATGGGCTTCTCATAAAACACTCTAATGCTAAGGGTAATTTTTTAAAGGTGCTTCAAAAGTGTAGAAGTTAATATGCAGCTGATCTTTAAAGGGGCTAAAGGTTTCTTTCTGCCATCTCTTTTGGATTCTGTATCAAAAGTCTTTTTTCCCTGCCAACCGTCAATATTTAAGTAAGTGCCCTTTCATGTTTTCTATAATCCTGTTAAAAATAATAGGTATATTCTGTATCTGTGGCCAGACATACAATGTGCTGCAAAATAATCTAAACACTCAACGTTTGTTTGCAGATTTGTTCTAATGAAGAAAGCTCAAGATATATAATGAGACAGCTCCCTTCTGATACAGCTAATCAGTATCCGCACAAGTTGATCCCTTGAATGCATTACGTGATTTGTAAGAAATTGCTTAGTACATAAGAAATTAAGATTGAATAATATTTGCTGGTGTCTTATTTTTCAGTTAAGAAATCTAATGCTTTTAAGGATAAAGAGGAATAAGAGGTCCTTATGTTTCTCTCCTCCCCACAAAATAAAAGGATCATTTCATAGCCAGCTATATTGCAAAAAATTTCCAAATACAGAGTTGAAAAGATTCTTTCTTCATTCAATTGAACTTTGTAGGAGTATGATACCAGGCCTAAATTGTAAAAATATTTTGATTCCCAAATGTGTTTATTAGATCTTTACAGCCACAACTTACAATCAATTACTCCGCCTAATCTCCAGACAGTTTCTGGTAGTAAGGGTCTTGCTGAATCGTTGTCTTCTTCGTATCTAAACTGTCAGGGTGGCACTTTCTAGACCTGCCTGATGGATATATAACCACAAACCCTGTCGTGTCCTGCCCTCTTCATGGCACTGTTTCCTATAGCATTGAATGAGAATAGCTGTGGGACAGGATGGGATGGGAGGGGACCTCGTTGTCACGTGTACCTGCACAACAGCAGGTCAGGAAAACTAGCGGATAGGCACGAAAGATGTTCAGACCTGCAATCAATGGCACAGGCCGTTGATTTTTTTTCTTGTAAAGTGGGACAGCATTTATCACACAACTTGTGCTCTCCTTAGTGCCTGTCCTGACACTGTGGCTATAGTAAGCACATTTAGCAGGAAATAATTATTTTGCTCCATAAATTGCAATAAATTTCTAAACCAGACATTAGCCAGCATAACAAAATTTGTGCATGGTGGGTGGGTGGGTCAGTCAGTCACTTTGATTTTCTGAAGGACTGCAACTTGGAGAAGGAAGAGTTAAAGAAGTTACTGCTGTTGCAATATATACACCAGGCTCTTTGGTCTTTTAAGTCTTCACAGCTCTCCTACAACAGGTTCTCTTCATGTCTAGAAAATGCAAATCTCTGGGCTCTTAAAAGCAGCAGAATAGGGATATTTATTTCATCTTAAAACAAAGACCAAAGAAAAAAGTAATATGAAAAAGTTCTTCAAAGGATTTTGGAAACAGGTGTTCTAAATCAACATTAATTGGATTTCAGTTAATTATTCCTTATACTTTAGAGATTATGAGAAAGGAATACAGGGGAAAAAACAAGAACAACTTCTCTGGCACTCTAATCGTTCTAATATTATTTAAGCTAAGCAAGCCTTCGTTCCCCCCTTCCTTCCCCCGCCTCACTCTGAAAAAAAAATAGGCCTGCGTATGACTGTTTTAAGAGTTTGGGAATAAGAATGAAGTGAAAAAGCAAGACGCAATCTTTCAAAGCCGCTATTACTTGGGAGGGTGGTTACATATTTAATCTATTATATGTACCATTCGCTTCCTATATAATTACAAAGATCAAAGGGAAGTATTAAAAAGCTGTTACAGATTAATTTTGGATACCTCATTTATAAGACTTTCGCACGTGACCCCCCCCTGGTATTTTACCCTTTGCAGTATATGGTCTATGCACCCTATAGTCCTTGGACTGGGTCAAGGATGATTCTCCAGAGCTGGTGGATGAAGGCTGAGTAGAAAGCAGAAAATTGTTAAGGATTATATTTTGGCTTTGGGATTTCTCTTCCAGTTCCTACCGAAATGAGACCACTTTTTGCTCAGTACTGGAACTGTTAACCTTTGAAATAAAATTTGTATATTTAAAGTTTTAATTTGCCTCTGAGAACTGACTAATTCCAAGTTTAAGAAAGAAGTGGGAGAGGGGGATGAGCCTCTCTTGCTGTGCAGGTTCCCTGTATGCCTATATGACTGAGTCATGTAATTTCAGTAGAAAACTCCCTCTAACAAGATTTTCAAAATAGAATGTGCATAGAAATGGTCTAAAGAAATGAGTTTTTTATAATTGGAGTGAAAATAGGGTTTTTTGATTTTAATTTAATTTTGTGCAAAATTTGTACTTCTATGTTTTAGTTTTAAGTTGATTAGAGTAAGAGTAGATAGCGAAACAGGTTATAAAGGAAACTAGACGGTCTTATTTTGTTGTCCAGTCTAAGAGAAGTGAGTGATACCCCTGATAAAAGAAATAGATTTTCAAAGTTATTTCAAAACTTTAATGATGACACAATAATCAGAGCTTCTACTAACAACCAAGATAAGTATTACATGATGCTTTCCTTAGCATTGTCTCTTTGAAGAACATTCCCCCCCCTTATGTATTTGACGTATACATGAAATGTTTCACTTTTGAGCGGGAGATGTTGTCAAGTTGTATGGGAACTTATTTACACAGTAAATTTAAAAAGATTTCAGAAAGCCTAATGAAACTTGCCTGAGGGCAGCTACAATTTACATTCCAGCCTTTTGCACGGTATGACAGCTCACTACACTTCTCAATTAAAGAAATTGGAAGGAGGCTTCCGACATTAAGTCGTTCTCATCTATCACTGAGATGTATTACTAAAGAGATGTACCTATGCCCACTATACATTTGCTATTCTTACGAACTGAGGTGAATAAAAATACAGCATATCCACGCAGTCACTTCTTTTCCTCACTTCTGAACTGTACGCATTTGTACAAAGTCCAAACATGGACTTTAAAGATTTGAGATTTTCAAAGAACTCATGAAAATATTAGTCTTAATAATAAATTGCTGTCTTTTATAAGCCGCGTTTCCTCCAAACCTAGTTGAATTTTTTAAGAACAGTTATGTTAGTTGCTGCTATAAAAGCACAGCAAAACAGAAAATAGCAATGACCGAGCATGACTTCATGAGTTGGCAGCTTTCAGAGACTAGGCCAAATAGATGTCTATATTTTCTATCTGCTCTTATTTATCTCCTTAATTCATGGCATTTAGGTAGCGTCATTCCTCCTATTGTATAGATAGATGATGGCACTGCATTCAGTATGAAGAAAGGGTTTTATTGTTAAATATCAGTATTTCTAACCAACAACCAAGTGCAAAAGATATATATATATCTTTAAAAATTTTTGTTCTATAGTATTCATGAAATATGTAAAAATTTATAAATATGAAGATAAAATATGCAAATGTATATAAAATATATGCAGATTTCACAAGTATTGCACTTCATAGCTTTTTTCTTGGTCATCAGCGCCTTTTTTTTTGTAAAGATATTGCATGCAAGCTTTATCCTGGCTTGTACAAAGCATGATATTACTTTGCAAATAGAGATGAGAACTTTTCCTTCTTGTTAAAATTAAAATAGTGATTTCAAAATTCTAATTTTACTTTCAGTCATTTCTTTCAAAATCAAATCCACCAGCATCATTTAACTTGCAGGAAAATATATTACATATAAAACTTGTAAGTAATCCCCAAGATGTGCTTTATGCTCGCTCACACCGTACACATCATCTCCACACTAGCCATGGGTTAATGCTCAGAGTTCTGCAGTTCTTTATCCCTTCCTCTCTCTTTCCTCTTCTCTCCCTTCTGACCTTTGGTATAATCTTCACCACAGTGTCTAGGTGATAATTGTCTGCCATTTAAAAGATACTTTTTGTATCAGCTGAGTGCTTTGAGATGTTTGAGTCTGAGATGTGAACATATTTCACGGACAGACTCAAAGCCAGGTGGTGCTCCCCCTTATGTGCAAAAAAACCCCATTGTTAGTAGTTTGTAAGCTCTGGTCCATGGTGGTTCTTTCCAGTTTGTTTGTGGGAAGACTTGTGCTTATTTAATCATACACCAGATGCGAGGCCTAAGGGTCTGACCCAGAGGCCATTGAAGTCAGTAGGAACCCTATTAGATTCCAGTGTCCGTAAATGTTCAGTTATGTATCGTCTGACTCATTTTTATGCAAACAAAAAAAAAAAAAATACAATTTCCTTTTGTTATCTTCCTCATATTCTATAGGGGAAAAATATGCTGTACTCTGAATAAAAAAAAGACCCTTAAAAATATCTGACAATTATTCTGTTAAGAAAATGTTATAATAGGAGTTTGGAGCACGACTTTGTAATATTGGAATGGCTATAGCATCCTTTCGCACTATGAGCATTTTCTGTTAATACTTTGCACAGAAGGGTTGATATACTTGCCCAGAAAAATAGTTTATATACAATGTGGACTTGGGGCTACATGGTAAAAATATCTGTATAGTCAATATATTCTATTTTTGAAATATAGCAGGGAAAAATATTTATGAGCACCACAGGACATGAAGCTCAAAGTGCAGTCATTTCTAAATGAAAATTATGTGACAGTTCATCAGTATTTAATGCTAACGTTGCTTGATCTAGACATACAGAATTTAGCAGCCATTTATCATAACACACAGTACTGTTCATTTCCTGATTTGCTTAGAATACATTGGTGTTTTAATCTCGGCACGAGCCACAGGTCTAATTTTAGATATTTAATAAAAGGCAAGCCCGGCGAGAGAGGCAGATTTTTCACACGGCTCTGAGGAGTCTACTCCCACCGCTTGGATCGGCTGGGCTTTCTAATGCACGCTCCCGGCAGCTCCTGCCTGGTGCCCGCGCCAGATGCAGGTGTTCCCTTGAGCTGTCAGCCGGGAATGATTAATGAGGATTTGCCCCCGCCGCAAGCAGCCTTTGGAGCATTGTTCAGGGCATCTGCGGAGCTGTCGGGGGAGACAAGGACGCAAGCGAACAACCAATTATTTGGCCATCACGGAGGCCGCATGAAAAAGACATCAAACTGGACAGAGGAGCAAAGCTTTTGTTTCACGAGCGTATTTTGGAGGCGTTAGCAGTGATGGAGGAGCTTTACCTGCTTCTCGCGGGGCAGAGGGGCACTGCTCTGAAGCTCGCGAAGGTTGGGTAAAAGGAACAGAAAGCCGAGCGCGGCTCTTTAAAAGCGCAAGAAGGAGGAAAACGCGCAGAACTGATTTCTTGGTGGCTGCACTGCATGTATAGAGATATACCGTTGTGCTCGGCTAGCGGTAGAAAACAAGGACTAGGAAGTTCTGTAGGTGGGAGGATCCCTCGTGCAGGGAGCCGCTTAACTGCTGGCCACACGCAGCAGCTCGGCAGCCGGGCGGCTGACGAGTGGGAGCGCAGGGAGGTCCTGCACGAGGTCCTGGGACCAAAAAACGGAGAGAGCGAAGCAAAGAAAACATTTGCGAGATTGCGTTCAGCATTCGGCACGCATCCCTCCCTCCTCCTTCAGAGAAAATATTCTTAGGCGTAGAAGAGTGAGCGGGAAAAAGAGGAACAAAACTGAAAACACTCCGCTCAGACTTAACCTTCTTGTTTTTACCAGGGTATTAAGAATAAAAAAGTTAATCATACAGCTCAATTCTAATGAAGAATATAATGTTTTATTTACTAGTAGCACGTATAGTGTCCTCTCTACCAGAGAAACATAGTATTTGTATGACTAATTCCTTAACCTCAGAACCTGTCCGCAAACATACGTGCGTAAAAAGGAGTTCAGATCCTGAAACAATTAGAAATCATAATTCCAAAGTATTCCTTAACCAAGGGGAAATCTTTATTTCTAAATCAATAGCTAAATGTAGATATATTTGAGTGCCTGGACTTGGTTTATCTTTCATATTGTTTATGCTTTAATGACTGTATTTCATCAAGATGGACTCATGGCATGTGATTTCTCTTCTGCAAAATTATATTTTGCAGATGTCCATATGTAAAAGCCTGTCTCCTTACTCTAAACTGATTTGGATGAGATTTTTTGTGATCAAAAAGGTTTTGCATGAGTCACATTTAGAATGAGTTGCAAATGACAATTTGACTTGTGATATCTAGAATTTTAGAATTTGTCACTCAGTGTTAAGCATCTGAGTCTGAAATAGGATGGTTTTTTTAGAAAATAAAAGTGTAAAAATTAAAATATCTTCTCAATCCTTTAAACTCTTTTAACTATTAAATAAAAGTTTAATAACCACATAACCCTAAAGAAGGAAAAAATAAGTACACCTGTAAATGGAATCTTTATGTTAGGAATACCAGATAATATTCCTTTTCACTCACTCAAATGAAAGTCTTGCCCAGAAAGAAACCACTGGAAAAACCAGCACTCCTTAGGATATTCCACCATTTTTGACAACTGTGTTGAAATTGTACTGTAGAATTTTTGCATCAGGAATGGTCTTAATACCAACCCTTAAACTGCAGTACCGATCTGCTGAGTCCTGTCGATTTGTCCCTTTTCAGTGCCACGACCATCTGTCAGTCTTTACGAAAGACTCTGACACTCGAAGCTGAGCTTTGTCCCCTCTTGCATTTGGTGTCTGGAGCCTTAAATGAGTTTATTCAAAGTTACAGATTCATGTACGATCAGTATCCAGATACACTCAGCTCTGGCTCCTTCTTGTCAGGAAGAGGCAGTGGCATCAGCAATGTGCCCCCATGTCTGAAAGAAATGTTTATGTGATGGAATAACAGTCTTAGACTCCTCCTGGGCGTGATGGAAGTGATGCAGGTAAGGAAGGAGAAATATTTTCAGGAACTGAAGGGATAATTATAGCATCTCTAAAGAGGACATTTGCCTGTGACTGTTAAAGTGCTGAAAGGACTTTCCTGATCTAGATAGATAAATAGAAAAAATGCTTCCTGCCACTGTGGGCTCTACTGAAGACTGAACATTTTCCTGTCAAGTATGGATTTTGCTATAGTAATATGAGGCTTGTTCATCACTGTGCTGATGTTAAAGTGTGATGAAATCACACTTTAGAAACATCAGATGTTAAAGTGCGATGAAATTTCTAAGCAACATAATTTAATAGAAGCGCATCCTATTATCTAGATGTTTCACCATTGAAATATCTTCTAGGGATGCCATCATTGTCTCCAAATCTCTCAGTGGGTGAGGACCTACTTTGGGACTGGGCCTCTGTGAGCTATAGGGATGTCCCATGTGACAAAGATCAGAATGAAGCCCTTAAGCAAGACTCAATCCTTTCAGCTTTAGCCTGAAAGTAAGGAGAATTTTTCTACCTAGTGTACATAATGGGAAAACTCTTCTTTACATAACCTCTCCTCCAGTACAGTGGCACTTCTTCTTTCCATTACATTCCTCTGTAGTCTGCATGCATTTCAAGAATAATTGTGTGTCTACTACTACATGTACTTAGGTTTCGATATGATACTTGACACCTAGGTTGTACTGTCATGCTTTCACTGTAAATTCTTATGTATGTATTTTCATGATGATACTTCATTAACACCATCGAATTGAAATTTAAAACAAAACAAAAACAAATGAGTAAGAACATATGGAATGGGATGAACCCATTATAATTTTCAGAATGAGTGTTTGCTGAAAACATCAGCTTTGATTTGACTTTATGAGGTAACTGCAGCATAGAATTATTTTATAAAACTAAAAAAATATAAAACCATCACTTATGTTTTTAAAAAGATCTTTAATACTCTACTGACTACATAAGACTACCAAATAGTGGATTAGTAAGAGATGAAGACTGTTGCTACCTGTGAGATGACTTTCATCCTGTTTCACTATATGCATGTTATATATCACTTGCATAACAATAGATGTTGTTACCAATAACCTATTCTAAGTCACTACATGTTCTTGTGGATTTTTGCAATTCCTTTTGATGAAAAAGTGTTTCTTTCCCTGTAAATAGCATGGCTGCTGCAATGAGTTGTTAAAAAATTGTAATGAAAAAAAAGAGAAAAATAGCTAAAAGTGAAATAAATGTCTTTATTTGTAGTGTTTGATATGCAGTATTTAGCTTTTATTTCATACTGAAGGGAATGAGGGTAGTTAGAAAAATGTTATCCTTAAGAGTTAGCATAATTTCTGTTCTTGGGTAAGTACAGGGTAAGTAAATTCAAGCAACAGTAAGCTCAATGATTCAGGCGTTATCTTCATAGAACTTTTGACCACCAGGATTCCTCCCTTTATTCCTCCTTTCAGTATAATACAACTTGATTATTTTGGTCGCTACAGCAAGTGTACTTCTGGTGATGGTTTTCGCGATGACAACAAAAACTCCTAAGACTTTTGTGCTTCAGCTATTGCCTCCCGGTCTTCTGTGAGGTGAGGCTGTAGGCAGACTGCGGTAAAGTCATTAGAATCTCATCAAAACTGGCTCTTAATGAACCGTTTAATAAACCAGAAGGAATTCTCTCTCCTGACAGCAAATAAAGGGCAAGGGAAAAAATTTGGATGCAAAATCTTGCAAGAGCAGCATGTATCTGCTGCAGTATGTTTTTTTATCGCATTCACATTCTGGTATAGGGGTAGGCAGAGCAGGCAGGGGTTTTGCAGAGGATATTTTTATGTTGATTCTATATGATAATGTGGCACATGTTTGGTCTGGGCTGTAAAATTCACAGGGTGAGCTACTTAAGTTCTATCTCTTTGACATCAGAGAACTGTGAGGCTAAAATGAACTTGTGTCCTTTCACTTGTAATTTGTATTTTTTGCATCTTAAATTCCTATATCTGAAAGTATGTGCCTGTTTATATGCATATATTTACTTAGGAAATCTACTTTTTCTCCCAGACGCCAGCACATATCCACAGGAATCAATCTAATAAAAAGGTCTTATTTGCTTATTCAGCTTTTATTCTTCCTTGCTTAACAGTGGCTATGCTAAGACTGAAATGTGAGGCTGAAGGGCTCTTCTATAGCTCCCAGACTCTTCTTTCATCAACATCTTTTCCCCTCATTTCTAAACTTCACTTTCTCTTATTAATCCCTCTCACCTTCATAGGTTTTTTAGACTCTTAATACAATCTCGTGTGCATCTTTCCCCTTTCCTTTCCCCTCCATCTAATCCTTCATTGCCACATTCCCTTAGTCTCCTGATTTAGTTCATACTATTCTCTCTTCTTGGGGCCTTCTGGACTTATTTGTTCCTTCCTTCTCCATTCACATGACAACTGCTGAAAGTATGTTTCCTTCACTTGGGGAAAGAGATCTTCACTAATGGTGGTGGGACTAACTGCATGGTTAAGTCTCACTGACCTTTCTTCTAAGCAGATATTCTGTCTTTATATTCAGAGGCTTTCATTAATATTCTACATAATGTAAAATGCTTTAGCTTCAAATTACTCAATATCTGAATATGAGTTATACAAAATACTTGTCAGTATTGGGATGGATTATGAAGCCTCCTCTTATATATCTTAATTGTTAGAATTTTCTCTGGCTTTTTGTGCACTGTCAAGCTTTATAATTTGTGTGTGTTTATTTCAGCACAAAATCCTTTGCTGCCTGAACTTATTTTATTGCCCTTCATAATGCTACATTAATGGTAAGCATCACAACACAAGCTGTATATATTTGTTTCAGTGAAAAGTACGTAAAATATAATCCACATTTAAACCTTATTTTAACGTATTTTTGGAAGCTTTAACAAATGTAGACAATGTGCCAAATCCTGATTAGAAATAAACAATAGATTATCAAAGTATTCTGGTCAAATAAGAAAATACCTTTACTGGAAAAAAATAGGCATAGGGTACACACTGGAATGTGGCTGTTTGGAAGGAATGCCAATATGTAAACATTAAGAGAAAAGAAATAGTACAAAAACATCATTTCTTGTAAACTATCAGTGCCTAGCATTTTTATAGTTCCTAATCTTAACTGCAAGTCTTGAATATTAATGAAATAATGACTGTAAGACCCTCAATACCAAAAACATAGACATGGAAAAATGTCTAAAAGGACATTTTAAGAAGAGATTATTAAAATCCATTACATTTGAAAAGATTCAAATCTACATGTCTGTTATCAAAGGCTACCTCAGCTTCTTCCCCTGTGGATACGGATTGTGTTTGTTTTCAAAATTGCTGAAGCCAGAAATAGTCTGTGAATTTGAGTGAACTTTCTTCACCTAATTTCAAACCTGCTTGAACTTAGTGACTTTGTATATTTGATTTAAGTTTCTTTGAGTTTGCATTCAATAAAGGAGAAGAGTATAGGTGAAGGGAGAAGAGGCAGAAAATCCAGTGCAGAAATATCAAGAAAAAAAAAGTTTAATATATATGCCACATGTGAATTTCTTGTTTCTCTTTTAATACCTGTTGTGTTTTGTGGAATAGAGGGTTTTTTTTGGCTAAAAAAAGAAAAAAAGCCTCTTAAAACATATTGATGGTTTCTTTTTAATTTGATCATGCATAAAGAAAGACACAAAGATTCGGATTAAAAGCTATAATGTTCATATATGTGAGGGGCTTTGGATCTCCAGGAGAAAGAGACGACATGATTACAGTTGAATATGAATATAGTTATGAATACAGCTATGAATACAGTTATTCCTGACAACAATTTTCAAGATATGAGACATGAGGGAAATGCAGCAAGTGTTTTTTTTTCTTCATCAGTTGCAGTCTTAGCAGCAAAATAGATATTATGATTTGTGTCCAGCTTTGCAGCATCTTATTCCAAAGGCAAATCATGTATGACAGAAGACGCACATGAAATGCAGTGATCTACTTTGCTGCCTTATTTTCTACTAGAAAGTCTGTCCATCCCTGAGTTTAATCATGTCCATTTAGTGTCAAGCTAATTCACCCTGCTAGCCAGATAATCTAGTTCAGTGTCCACTGTTGTAATTACAGACTGGAGGTCAAATCTTTTATCTGTTTTTCCCAGACTCAGTTGGACATTGTTTCTTGCTGTGAGTTTTTAGAAGCAGGCAATAAATCTTTTAATTATTATCCCAGGAGTTATTAACATGTCTTCCTACAGGCATATCTTCAGGATTTTTCTAGCCTCTGTAAACTTCAACAAAAAAATATTGAAAATCTTGCTGTTTACTTTTGGTTTTTATGGAATTATGATACAAGTATCTCCACTTCCTCAAAACTGAATTCTGAACTGCCAGCACAGTGTGTTCCAAAACAAGCAATAAATTTTGTTTTCATTTTGATTTCTGTAAACAGGAATACAACCCACTATAAATGTTATGACTACTTGTTTGTGCAGATACAGTCTACCATCTTTTACAGTATATCTGGTTTAGATTGCTAGTTATATTCTGGATATGTGCCATAACCTCCTGAAATACCATGCATGTGAACTTGGGGAATGCTGCCCAATGCAGAACTCCCTTTGCCTAATAATAAACTGTGGATAGTGAAGAGCAGTTATTTTCTACCTATCATCCTATGGAGATCAGTAGGTGACTTCTGAGGTGTGTGCAAAAGGTAACACGAAAGAAGTTTTTTATATAAACACTGTGGTTTATGTGAATTCTGGCATTTGCGTGTCACAACCAATAAAGCCACTTGTGTACAGCTGTAAAAAATGGCTTGTGCATTGCTTTATCTCTAAGCTGTAATTTAAGATACAAGGTTGATATCATTGTAGAGCCTCTGTGGAGCCCGTGACAGCCCCTGTATTTTCTGCTGTGGATTGAGCTGGTAGCTGGATCAAAAGTTGACTGTAAACTTCTCTCCCTCTCTGTGATACTGCACTAAGTGGTTAAATGAAATTACATGGTTTTGTAATAAACGTATGCCCACATTGCAAGTATAAAGACTTTTTAGAATAATTGTTTCATTGTCAAGTTGTCACAGAACTGGAAACTTGAAGGTCAGAATTCAGGTCACAGTTGGCCTGGCCTGACCTCATAGTGCTTGTTATGGCACGTAGGTTAACCAGCTCTAGTTAGCATGAGTTAATGAAGTGCATTTAACTGCAGAGGTTTTAGTAATTCTCAACTTTATAATAATGTGTTCGAAGGGATGCCTTTTTCTGACACTGGTTACACATGCAAGGAGTACTGAAGTTCATCCCGGTTTACTCTTTGTTTCTTTTTGCCATGATGGTTGCATCTCTTTTTTTTAATGCCTATAAATGTCTACACGTGTCGCCTTCTTAGTCTCCAGGCAGATGTCTTTTGCACTGGGCACCTTGTACCTTTCTGGGGTCTCTTCAGCTTCCACCAATGCTACAAGAGGAGCAGCAGGACAAGGATTACAGACGACCACTCTGTGCATGTTTGACAACAGCTGATGAAAATATCTTCTTCACTGCCCTCCTCCTACACTGCAATTGTTGTATCCTTGCAATATCTTTTGAAGAAAGATGGGGCAAACAATGAGGTAGTCATTGAGGTGGTCTCTATCTTAATTCTTCTAGGTCAGACTCGGGGACAAACACTGAGTTTGGCCATAATCCCTGAAATGGAGGATTCTCTTCATGTTTTCTAGCTAAGTTTGGTGAAGAACTAGTTGATGTGAGATGGACAAATACGTTTCAGAAATAAATATTACCTGGATTCCATTTTTCCTCCAAGGGAACTCAGCCTGCCTGGTGGAGAAAAGACGGTGAAGTTCAGCTGCTTGCACTCTAGCTGCTATGTTTTCTAAACTGACTCCAGAAAGATCTTTTTTTCTCTCGAGTGTCCCATAATTCAAAGGTAAAAGTCAAATTATCTTTCTTTTCTTTTTTCTACAACATTTCAAAGGAGTGTGGCAATCAGCATAAAGAATATCCACTGCAAACTATACCAAACAGCAATTAGCCCTTAGGAGGAACAATAGCTGTGAATTATACATTTTAGAGCATCCAGGAGGACAAAAGTTTTTTCTAAATTATTTTTGTATAATTTTACTTCACACTATGGTGTAATTGCTTAGGTCATTTTGAATTTGTATTGGCACAGGCTGAGAAGCTTTGGTTAGACTGCTGTATTAAGCTTTGATTTCATTCTGTGAATTTGTGTTAAGACAAGTATGAGAACATACTCTATACAAATACACATTTACTCAATGTCTGTGTTCATACAAATACTGAAAAAGAAGTGTTCTCAAACTGTTTTGTTTGTAGACTAAAAGGACTTGAAAAGATGCTCTGTGGAAATTAGCTGTTCTATCCACCAGTTAAATTTTTTGTGCATTAGTTGAATTTGATTTTTTATTTTCTGTGGAGTTGCTAGTGCTGTGTTATGACTTTTTAAGGTAACCTTTTGACAATGAAAGTACAGAATCAAGTGTAATTCAAACCTTAGGTACATATTATCTCAGTCATTGTATGGATTTAACTGCAGTGGTGGTAAGAAAGAAGTCACTGCTCTGTTGCAGACAAATTGTGTGACTTTGGTCAAACTGCTTAAACTCTTCATGTGAAATCTAACCCCACTGAAGTCAATAGGATTTTTGCCATTTACTTGAATGGGGCAAGGATATCACATTTGAATTCTGAACTGTTAATAAGAACGGGGATAACATGTAGCTATCTCTCAGAGCTCTTGTGAAGCTAATTAATCAGTAGAGTACTTTGGGATCCTCAGAAGTACAATAGAAAGTGAAAGTACTGTTATTTATTTGTCATGTAACCAGCAAGGTAAAGTCATTGATAAAAATCCATATCACAAGGTCATTTCTTTCAACGTTGCAAATCTCTTCCTCAATCAAGAGCTTTGGAACTGATGAAAAGTACAGCCTAATCATAACATTATCAAGTCAATTTAATTGGTGCTCTGGCAGCACATGAGATCATAATGAAGTCATTTTTGCTAGTTACAGGCTTAAAAATATTTTTATAGCACCCTTCATCCTAGAGGAAACTTTAAAGGACTCACAGAGTTAAGCCTTTCTGCCTCTGGTATGTAACTGCCTTTACATGGCAGATACGAGCTGTTTTAATAGCATCTAAGAATTTTACTGGTAATTATGATATTGCTGTGTTTACATCATCACTTCTTAAATAGTTTGCACCTTGAAAATTAGCACTGAGCTTTGTCAAAGAACAGAGGTGGCCTTTTGGATTAAAACGGGCTCTGAAGTAGACTTCCCCTTGTTTTTCAAGGTTAAACATCTATAACTGACACTGTTTCTGAATCTCGGTTTTCAAATACACTCTGTGTCTGTGAAAATACCACTCTTGCTTAGAGAAATATCTGCACTCTGTTTCACTTTGGCAGAAACTTTGAAGGCCAAATGCTGAAACAGGTTAATGGCATTACAGGTGATGGTTTGGAGGAAGAGCAGCTACTGCTGGTTTTCTGTCCCCAGTACGCCCTCCCTGTGTATAATGAGTGAGCTGTTTAGTTTACCTCTGCATAAGCATCTGTATTCTAAAAGGGGGAAATCACGTTATTTACCTTTTCTTTTTCCTATTCATAGCACGAGTGCCGAGGGAGCTGTTGTGCCAGCGTCAGGGTCCTCCTGCTCGCAGGACCTGCTCCGTGCCCAGGCGGCCGTGGGACCCCGCGGTGAGCACCCGTCACCCTACCTGCTCCACCTGCAGCGAATTCAAAGGGGCCAAAGTGCTACGAGGTATGGCTTAAAGCCATAAGCTCTTGTCGGTGTCTTACAGGGGTTTGAGGGGCTTTTATCTTTATCAGCAAAACTGATATGTAAGGAGAAGATAAACTCTACAAAACCCTGATAAATAAGGCTAAAGAATAAGATATAGGAAGTAAAATAAGGAAAGATAGTCACCATTGTCTTCCTTTTTCCCCTGCTTAGCATTACAGCCACGTTCTTACTTGTACTAAAGTCCCTAAAACCACTCTGGCATGTGAAGGAGCCCTAAAGTGAGTGCTAAGTGCTGCTTTCCAGCCACAGTAGTTGAAAGGATCCTTACATACAACTGAGAATCTTCTTTGCTGGGGAAAGTATGAGATTTGTTCTCGAAGTACCAGCTCTATCTTGGCAGTATGGCTGTGAAAGTCCCACGTACCCATCAAAATCTTGTTTAGAACAACTAGTGACTCAGATTGCACATGAATACAAACAAAACCAGTCCCTCTTTCCTATGAAAGCTGTTGGACTCTTAGTAATCAGGGAAGTTATTACCCTCTAGCTGAAAGGCGTTTTTGCTTTAATATTCCCAGATATTCTGAGAAAGGGTGCATACTTTAAGAATTAATGTTGTTGTAAATACATTTTTTTCCAGCTGTAAAACATACCTTTAAAAGTCACTAATACTTGTGACTTGGACATTTTTGACATTTATTTTTTGAATATCTAACACTATTAAGAAAATATTCCCACTAGTACATGTGAACCTAACCTGAAGGTGCTCTGAATTACTTGGATGTGCATATTTAAGGTAAACCTTAAATGTGCCACATAATGTGCCATAATATATTTATGTATTTTGGGATATAATCCTGTGTCATCTATTGGTTAGGCTGAGATTAACAAACTCCTGTCTTCATATTTGAATTTAGGCCTTTTACAGTGAAAAGCTTCTTTGATAACATGCTACTGCAATGACTTTTGCTATGTGTTTGGGTTTTCTTTTTACCTCAATCCATTTCACAGGTAATAGGCTTAACTTGTTAGTAATCTTTCTGGTTAACCTGAAGAAGTGCCAACCTCATTAAAGACACCGTTTGAGAACTTAAGGTCTTCCCTGGATAATCTATGTGAGATCATATTTGGCAATGTGCTTGCAAGGGTATTTAGGAATGAGTCAAAAGTCCAGTGCACGGAAAAATATTTTTCAGGAATATAATTTTCAGAAAATTATGCATAGAAAAAAAGGCAAATGTAGACCTCATGATTTTCCCACATTTTCATTTATTCAGATGTATTTCTTTTCAAACTTTGTTCACTGGAGGGTTTAATCATAAATGGTCAAAAACTGAGTGTTTTATTTTCATTGGTCAGGTAGGCATTTGATTTTTTTTCTGCTCTCAGAAAGGAGGGATGCATATGAACTATTGGTACAAAAATTGGCACTTAATTTGCTTATCTTAGTATTTGTGCCAGTAAACAGAGTAGCTCAAGTTTCTGCAGGTGTCTAGTAACAAAGGAGTGGGAAGATGATTTAAATTGCCTGCTTTACAAATTTGAAGAAATAGCATGAAAATATTTTTACAGTACTCACTTCATCCTGTTCGGTAGCTACTTGTGGAACTTTATGTGGAATGACAATATTAGCCAACAGTCAAGACAATAATCCAGGAAAAATCTTACTGTTTTTAGTTCAAAAAAAGGAATGGAAAGAGCATTGTGCAGAGGAGTGAAATTTTAGGGCAGAAGCTCCACTGAGGGCTTGTTAAATCTTTCATTTGGACCATTCACCTGCTGCTTATAAGCAATGAAAATGGTAGACAGCAGATGTGAAGGCTAGGAGGGGCTGTAATGACATGAAAAACAAGTTGCTTGGTATATGTAAGTGAGAGAAGGATTGAGACTTACTCGTTTATATTGGAAAAAAAACCACGTCATCATGATCCTGAACACTTTAGAAACTTTTCAGAATGAATCAGGTAAATATGTGAAAAAATGTAAATGTATAATAAGCATTTTCCATTGTGATTGTGTAAATGAAAATGAGAGAAAATGTAATCTTGAACATGAAAGTCCTGATCTCTGTATAACTCCCATTAACATTCATCAGGGCTGGAATATGACCCTCTGATTATGTGAGGTTTAGAATACATATAATTTCCCTAAAGTGGATGATGAAAAATCTATCCATTTTGACCGCCGTGATGTAGGGTCTTTTTTTTATATATGTATTTAATTGGCCCCTAAATCATACACCTTGCTAATGTTGTTCTCCCATAGAAATGTTTTGGTTTTAATTTAAATCTGACAATAAAAGAGTTTCAGATCTGGTAAATTAGGAACAAAGGAAAAGGCTTTGTGCTCTGCTGCCTATAGTGTAACCATTATGGTTGTAGTAATGTGCTGTGAGAAGCCATTGGCATGCTAAAAATACTCTACTTTAACAATAATCCATGCATAAAAGAGCTTGAAAGGAGATATGGCATATACCTAATGAATTCTGGATCTTTTCCATGCTTACCATTTATAGGATTTTAAAATTGCCAGCCTTTCTTACTATGTTAGAATGTTTAAACTTTAACAGACAAATACACACAAAACCCCTAAATGAAATCAGCAATAGTAGCAGGAAATTGAATACTGGATGTGTTAAATGACTGTTTTTTAAAAAAAGAAATATGTCAGATTTTATATATATTCAAAACAGATGCATGATTGTAAATACCGGGTAGTTGTAATATTCTAAGCACATATTTAGGGACTTCCTCCCTTTTCCAAATCTCACTCAAGTGGAACATACACTCATTTCTGTAACAAAAATTCTTTCTACTCTATTGGCAAAATGAATAGCATCTACTCAAAATATTTAAAAATTTAGTCACATCCACATCTTGCAGCCTATAAGGAGCTTTCACGCTTTTGGGCTCGCTTTAGATCTTTAATACCCTTTCCTTTTGTGTCAAGGAGCTCACGAGGCGTAAAGAAGCACTGATAAACCCACTTAGATCCCTTCCTGGGCCGTCACCTCTCCCTGCCAAGCGGCTTTAGGTGGTAACTGATCTGTGACAGGCTGCCAGTCAAACAGAGCATTTCTGAAAGCTGACACAAAAGACGGAGCGCTGGAGAAAAGAGAGGAAAATAAGAAAAGAAACCAAACTGCATCAGCGCCGCACTCTCTCTCTCTCTCTCTCTCTCTCTCTCTCTCTCTCTCTCTGACGTGCCTCCCTGCTGGCCCCCTCCCTGCATCCCTCCATCCCTGCATCCCTCTGTCCCTGCATCCCTCCGTCCCTGCATCCCTGCATCTCTCCATCCCTGCATCCCTGCATCTCTCCATCCCTGCATTCCGCATCCCTGAATCCCTCCATCCCTGAATTCCTGCATCCCTCCTTCTTTCCCTCCGTCCCTCCTCCAGCATTCACGGCAGGGGCAGCGTGGAGGGAGCTGGACCAGCATCAGCGGCTGGCCATGCTGGGGCTGCCCCGCAGCGAAGCCAGAGTGACGGCTGGAGGGAGGGTGACACCAGGCTCCCGTCCACCCCGACGCTTCCCCCTGGGCCGTGGCGTAGCCGGGGAGGGGGCAAAATGCTTCCATGGATAGCCTGTATGGGCTCACTTTCCACCCAGTGGGACTATGCCCGGCTCTGGGCAGCCACTTTGGGCTGCTTCTCGGTGAGTGAGGGTCCAGGCGCTGGTGGAGGTCATCTGCTGACAGCCTTCACCCAGCCTCCTACACTGCCTGGCAATGCGGCCGCTGAGACCGTGTCTGACGTTTCCCCATCCGCGGCCTTTTGAGGATGGACAAATCTTGTCATGCTGAATTACTTTGGGCTGCTGTAGGGGCCGTCAGCTCTCCTCAGCCGCGGACTTCTGTTCTGGCCACTTCTTCAAGGAAGGGTGATCAAATGCAGTTGTAGAAATCACACCATAAGATATTGTTGTAGGAATAGCTGAACTCATGAAAGAAATGCAATCCAAAATTCCCCGTTCCTGGTCACTTCTGTACCTATACCTGCATACATTTTGTAGCAATGCTTGTTAAAAAAAAAAAAAAAAACAAAACTCAAGAACCTATCAGTCAAAAAAATCATGTGATGTGGACCCCAAAGTCTTATTTTTCTTTTTATAGGGGAAAAATTATTTTTTTTTTGTAAATGTGTGATTTTGGCTTGCTGAATCTTACTTGCATTATTTCTGTACGCTCTGTCACAAGAATTTCACTGGAAGAATTTCAGAAGCTCCCAACCCTACAGCTCAAGTGGCTTCTTCATGTGTTTTCACTCCTAATCTCTCAAGCACACCACAGGGATCTGTGGGTTGCAAAAGAAACGTCACAGGCTCCGGGTGACTCTTTGGTTTGCTCATGGGGCTAAGATCTGCTCCAAGAAGAAACACAGCTGAGTGCTGCCTGCCCTGGATTAGCTCACACAGTTTGTACATGTCGTTTTTGTCGCGGTGACTACGATGTTGTTGAGATGGCTCCTGGCTTCCCAACCCACCTCATCACCACATAAGTTAAAGAGCTTCTACTTCTGTTTGAGTTGCCTTCGTGTGAGCCCATACACCACAGGGAAGCATCAGGTGTTTCAGGAACCAAGGTCTTTCATACCTTTTCCCATCTCTGCGATGTTTCTTCCTATGTTAGGGTAAGGTAGAAAGGGCAAATGGACAAGGAAACTACCCCAAATCCGGCACCGTTATACCATCAGAGGCTTTCCTTATGCACGGATGTGAGCTACCTTGCCAGAATCTCTGGTTACCTTAAGACCATTTTGCATGAAACATAGGAAGTGGCCTTAAGCCAACGATCAGTCAGTTTGGTAGCTTTCTTGAGCAAATCATCTACTATAAAGGAGACAGATGTCCTTCTCCTTTCTGACTGAAGATCCTTCCAGTTGAACTACGCTGTGCCAGTATAAACCTGACATAGAATTCAACAAAATCTGACTTTTTTTTTTTTTTTTTTTTTTTTTTTTTTAATCCAGAGCAATTTCTCTTAGTCCATCATGAATGGAGAATTATTCTAACTGGAAGAGGAAGCTGCTCCTTAAAGAAGCAAAAAGACTCACCCAGCTGAGTCTTGGCCTATGCTGATGCCTTTGTACAGGCAGTTGCTCCCACTGACATCAGTTTTCTTATGTAGCTCCATGGTAGGTAAGAGCTGAGGAAGCACTCAGCAATCTCTGCAGTAAATAGAAGGGGATGTCTGGAAAACCGTCCTTAATTCATCTTCTGTCCTGACATCATGCTCCCCCTTTTTGGTCCAGCAAAACCAGAACCTTTTCTTCTTCTTTTTTTTTTAGTTTTTTCTTTTTTTTAAAGTTTTGTTTGTCATCTGATGGGTGGAGGGATATGATGAAAATCTCATTTGATTGCTCAGTTGTGAAGTTTTTATATTCTTTTTCCCATTTAAAAAAAAATCCATCCTTTTGTTTTCCTGAAACACAACTCATTTCTCCCTACTCTTTAAACTGCCGAAAAAAAGAAGAATAGAGGATTAAAGGAAGAGAAATGAGAAAAAAAAGAAAAAGTATTAATCTTGAAAAAGAATAAAGCAGGAAAGTAAAATAAAGATTAACTACTTTTCATGAATTTTTCTGTTTTTGAATAATGACCATATTTCAGTTCAGAATTATGTTCTGTTTTTTTTTAAAGTAGTTCCATTTGTTAACAGAAGTGTACTAAAATGCACAATGGTTTTAATTGTCACTTATTTATGAACTGGAATAAATCCTGTTGTGCTGAAAAGTAGCATGCAAATTCAAATCAGAATCATTTTAAAAAACTTATTCCTTTGAATTTGACTATTTTTTTAATCTATGAATGACATAGTTCCTTCAGTGTCCATCATTTTAAAATCCCGTTTAAGATGGTTTTATATTTCTGAAATGACCAGATTAGTTGTCAGGATTTATAAATGTCACTAATGAGGGACACTTTTAACAGATAGGAAAATTAAGCTTTACTGTGAGCAGACAATAAAATTTTTATGATTTTGTCAAAAGGGTTAATAAAAATGTATATAAACTATTCTTGTGTTTAAAAGAAACAGAGTGAATAGGATTCAGGTTGTATGCAGTTCTGTTTTAGGGACCCCAAACTTTAAAATTTCTAGAAATACTACCATATGATGAAGAAGAGCTCTATATAAATTGCTTGAGCTAGTGCTATCCAAGTGTACTAAAAGTAATTGAAGTGTTTAAAAATATGTACCTGATCATTAAAAGATTTTATCTCACAATTTCATTTGCAACATTTGGAGTCTATACCTGCAATGTCAGAGTGAGGATTATGTGGAAACCTTTGCATACTGTTGCATTTTTGGCAGTTATCTCAGTCCTGTTTAAAGTCATTGGAGAGGAGAGGCAATGCTTCCATGTGGTGATTCCGCCCACATACCTTAGACTTAAATTCTGGGGTAGAATGAATTGTCCTCTGGGTAGGCATAATGCTTTTCATAACAGAAGAAGGAGCCTGGACAACTGTGGGAAGATTCAACTCCAGATCACAAGAATTTACATTTATTTAACGCTGTTGTTGACATATGTGCTAACTCTTAGGTTAGCATTAAGTAAGTGGAAGCATAGTCACTATGGCTGAGTGAGCTATGGAAGAGCCCACTCTGGGGGTGGGTCTCCCATATGTCCTGTGTCGTCTGTGTGGACCTGTCAGATACATCTTGGACATCCCAGGACATTCCAGATGGCATGAGAAGCCAGTGTGCGGTCAGCTGAACCAAGCTCCAAAATCCAAGTGCTATTCAGCGTACCTGTAGAGACGCCTACAAATACACATGTAATTGTAGGTGTCTTGAATTGACCCTCACTGAGTTCACTGTCGAGCTAATGGCTAAAATCAGGGGCTGTGAATCCCACTTCAAAGGCAAATAAAAGGGAAATGAATACGCTGCACAGCAGTGGCTGTGCAGAGACTCTGAGCTCGGGAAGATCATCTGAAGAATTGCTGTGGAAAAGGCACCTTTTAGTGATAGCAAAAGTGCCCCATTCGAATCTCCTCTAGCTATTTATTTTAAATATTTCATTTGTCACATTCAGTGAGAAGCATTTCCAGCTGGATCCTCTTCCAGCTCCTGCCACATCTTCAAGGACTAAGCATCCTGTTCCAGTGACTGATATGCTGGCTAACAGAGCATCCATTAAAGGTCTCCTTTCCTTTTAAAATTTCCCTTACAAAAATGCTAATGTCCACTTACGCTAATCATACAACTTTACAAAAACCCCTTCCTACACTCTTTTTCCCACCCTCACTGTTTTCCTCCTTTCCTCACGGTAATAAGAAAGTTCTGAGGTCATGTTTGCTTTGCCTATAATTAAAATGAAAGGACATGATAAAATAGCACCTACTTTATGGGGTTCATTTTCATGCGCGAGAAGGAATTCTTAAATTAGAAATAGCAGCAACTACTATGTGTCGTTTCAGAAATGGTTTCAAGGCTCTAACAGCTTAATTCTCATATACGTATTTGCGCTTTGGCCCAGGCCCTCTAAATTCTTGCTGCTTATAGGGTGGATTTTCAGGATAAAGTAGGTGAAAATTCAGTATTCCTTTGTCTTTATAACCTCAAATTTTTCTCCTGTAGTATGGGAATTATAGTACTTAAAAAATATCATTATTTAAATATGTATCTCAAAGTATGGAAATGTTTTTCTCCTAGGAATGTAATCTAATTTACTACTAGTTTTAAGGTCTTGGAAGAAGGCCTGAAAAGCAGGCATGCTGTGTTCGTGCAGTTTATTGTTAGAATGCTATCTGGTAGGTAAAAACAGATTTTGTGATGGATTGAAGAGCAATCACTAAGTAGGTAAGTATACAAATAGTTCCTATTATAAACTCTTCAATACCCTTATTGATATTCACTTTTGGACTAACATCTTCCTTGGTCTTATTCATTCATAGTCTGGGGCTTGTGGGTTTTTTTGAAGTTATCTACCTACCTGTCTTAGAAGAGTGGAAAAGACTAGTTTATAGAAATATTAAGTAATATTAATTTAATATTTTTTAACGAAAATATTTTGAAATAAATGCTCAGTGAAAGACCCAGGAGGATGTGATTTTTAATGTGCCCTAGGTGCAGGGCAGTATTTTTTTTACACTCAGCAGCAGATCATATATCAAATGCGTACTGTTTAGGAACAGTAGGACAGTTGCTGTACATTCGTAACTGTGTGAAACATTCAAACTTTAGGCTGAAATTGTAATTATTCATGACTGCTTTTTACAACCAAAGAGTTTATTTGGAAAGCTTGAATGAAATTCTTTCAGCCATTTTTGCATCACGGTAATGTGTAAAACATACTTTATCCCCATTGTGTTTAAAAGACACAATGTTTAGTTGTTAGTGAAAACAAACCAAAACCATCAGAAAATGAGCTTTTTAAAGAAAACTACAACAGAAGCAAATTGTAGCTGCTGTTTTTGGCTTGGATTAATATTTTTTGTGTTGAAGGTTGTTCATTCTTAGGATACAGAAATATTTTAAACCCCAGAGTGTTAAATGCTTTAAAAATATTCTTACTGCTTCAAGGTCTTCTCATGTTAGTATTAAAACAGGATATTTAAAAATATGTGCTACCATGTTTTAAAACTTTAAGGCATTAGACAGGTTAGTTTTTAAAACATATTTAGAGATCTAGGTGAATCCTAAAGGGAAATCCTTAAGTTATTAGTGGAGCTTATTGAGCTTTGACATTTTTCTGTCACGATGTACCTTCTTCTTTTCCTGCTCTGAGGCTTCTGGAAGGGCCAAAAGCAGCTGGTTTCAGGTCGCTGCTTTGTACAGAAAGGGAAATTTTAAGCACCTGATCGAACTGCTCAAAGTAGAACAATAATCCTCAACACCAGGGGAAGCCAAAAGACAATCTGTAGTTTAAGACTTGTACTAAATTTTTGTGATGTAATAAAACATTCGGGGTTTTCATTCAAAAATAATAGGAGGCATCTGAAAGTGGTTACTGCAAAAAGTCATTTTAATGGCATAAAATATTGTGCTGCTTTGTCTGCATGACCTCATCTTAAAGAAAACTGCCTAACAAACAGTTTCAGGAAGGTGGGAACTCATTTTTCTCTGGTTTATCTCAATAGATGAGCTTCAAAATTAAATGCAAACAAAGCAAAACTTTTTTTCTAAAAGAAAGTAGGCATTATATATGTTTAAATCTCATATAAGACTACAATTAAAATTACAAAAAGTTTAAGAACTGCAAGATATTTGCTCTTTTGTAAACTGTTTTCTTTTTCTGATTGTTTCTGTGTTTAATATTGAACACGTAGATAGTTTTCCTTTGGAGCCCTGACAACTGTTCCCCTGCTGGCATTTCCAAAACAATTTTACTGTAAGAATTCACACAAAGCAAACACAGGAAAGAAAGGTCAAATCTGATGGAAAATAGCTTAGAGGAATGTGAAATATACAACCTTAGGTGCAAAATCTGTGGCTTGGTCCTTCAGCTTTGTTGCAAAATTTTCCGTATAGAGATACTTCCGGTTTCCTTATACAAAAGATTCCAGGGAGATATAGTATTTTTTTATTATTATTTGCAAGAAACGTGCATGCGTATTTTAAAATATGTCTTCTCCTAGCTGATGTTCGGTCTCCACCACAAGTTGCTAAACTCATTTTATAAGCCCAAGAACATGCTAATGAATAATTTGTGAGCACTTTTGCTGCCTAACAGTGAGTCTGGAATAATTCAAGGTAGAAGTCTACTAATACTTTTATTATGTGATATTTTGTCAGGGATTTTAGACATCATAGTTTCCACTTACTTCAAAATAGACCAATAGACCATTCAGGGACACCTGCATTGGTGTACACCTCATTAATATTTCACAGATGTATTCCAACCTTAGAAAAAACTTGCCAGAGAGAAATTCTAAAAAAAAAAAAATAAAAAATTATAAAATAATAGAAAGCCTTTTTTTTGCTTATTTTAGAATAACGATGTAAGCAAATATCTGAAATTTAATAGAAAAACAACTTAAAGAAACATTAATGTTTTATAAAACTATGTCCTTGGAGCTAGATATTAAAATCTTGACTGAACAAACCTCTAAGTAATTTGATCTATGTTGGTCCTGTGCCGAATCAAGACCTGGACTAGATGATCTCCAGAGGTTTCTTCCAACCTAAATTATTTTAGGATGCTACACATTGGAGAAGAGACTTACAATTGGAACACACAAAATAACTGCAGCAAAACTTATCAGTTTATGACAACAGTGGATTACGGACTTTTCATTCCATCAGCGCATCATGTGCAAAACCTTGGTGTAATCTGATCTCCTGCATGTATTTCTTTCTGGTGCACTGGGCATTCTCAGTGTTACCAAGCCCTGTGCAAACTTGTACTGGTGGCTTTATAGCACTTAGTTAGAAATGAGTATGATGCTTTCAGAACCAAACTCCAAGACAGGCTCTAACCTGAAATATCACTGTCTTTGCCTCATATGTGTCTCATATGCAAGGCCCTACATCTGAGTCAGAAAGGAAGAGAAAACTATGGCTTCTGCAAAGAATAATGCTCTCTGTGATGTCCCTCGTGTTATGGGCTACACGGAGGGTTTCTGGTACAACCAGTATGGTTGGAAAGGTGGTTGCTACATGATAAGCGAGTGACTTCATAAGTTCTTCATCTGTAACAGGAGTCTGTTTTATATGGAATGATGATTTGCATGAAGGTAGCAGAGGTGCTTGCTAGGTCAACACAAAGCCCCCGGCCTGGGGGGAGTTCAACTCAACATTTTCACGTATACTTGAGCTGTAATTTTTAAAATTTAGGTTTAATTCAACTTTCCTGCTCTATCAATATATTTTTAGAATTCCATGTATTTTCTTTCCCTTAAGGATACATATATCTGTTTAAAAAACTAACCTCAGCTAAATTAAAGTTTTTGATTAGGAATATATTGCATCCTTGATGCAGCTTTAGCATTATATTCTGTTCTATCTATGGATAGAACAGAATAAAATATAAAAAGTATTTAAAAATAAAAAATGTTTAGAAATATCCTTTACATCTTGCAAATTGGCTTGCAATCTGAGGCTGTCCAGAAGTTCAAAGGGTTTACAAAGAAATTCAGATATAATTTGACTGCAAGCCAGGGTTGAAAGAAGGACAGGGTTAAAAGAAATAAACACTCACCTTGAATGTTTTCAACAATTTCTCATGCCAGAAAAACCTAGTATGGGAGAAGTAACTGCTAGACTGAACTGACTGACATGTGAATTGGAAAGGCTAGATTGCTGTTATATTGTGGGTGGGCCTTTCATACTTCTGAAGTTATAATGTTTTTATTTAAAGACTAAATTGGATTTCTAGGCATGTATGGTATACATCAATTTAAAATTATTGGAGTTCTTCATATTGTTAAGAGCGCTTCAGTTTGAAAGAGCGAGGCTTTCCTGCAAATGCCAAGTAAATTGCTCTGCAAGTCCAGAATCTCTGATCACCTCTGAATTGAAATGCTTATGAAAGATGCTGTAGTGTCCTAATAATTTTACAGCTCTTTCTGATTCGTATGCCTAGAACCCCAATCATTTCTAAATTGAAGAGCTCTCATTATTTTCAAGTTTTATGTGCTGTGTAAAATGATTTAAGATTATTCTTCAGCTTTTCATTTTTTTATTTTGCAAAAAATAAAACTTTTCTTTTTCCTTTTTAAAGAGCAGCTCTTTCCTCTGCAAGCTGGGAGACATTATGAGCTAATTCAAACATTCCATGTTTAAGATGGAAATTGAACCAAATTCTCTCCAAATAGCAATGATGATGGCTGCAGGAGAAAAAAAAAAAAAAAAAAAAAAAAAGGGGAAAGAAAAAATCACTGTCTCAAAAGCCGAGAAAATACAAAGTAAGAGGCTGTCAGTGATCCTTGCCGGGAAAAGTGAGGGGAACAAGAAACATATTGTCACTGTTCAGATGCGGTCAAGGTGAAGTGGGGAGACTGAATGAAAGTTACAACAATGTGACAAAAGAGAGACACAGATCCATTTAGTCTGGGAAGGAAGGGAGCAGGAGGCACAGACGGCTAGTTCGCGTGTTGCTTCTAAGCTGATTTTTGCTGTCATTTTATCATACAGTTTCTGAGGGAAATGATGTATGCCCTTTTATATCTCCTGACTTTGTCTCTTAAGAATAACAGTTTAGTTTCTTTCTTGCTAGTGACCTTGTTCTTTTTGAACACATGGCAGTAGTATCGCTTATAAATCATACGGCTTACTAAAGAAAACTCTCATCACTATTGCTTATTAGTGGCAATCCTTCTCCTGTGTTACTCCCCAGAAAAAAACACTGGATGGTCTTTGCTAACAGCAGCTCTCAGTTTAAGAATAAACAAGGATAGAAAAGACACACTGTGAGGAGGGCACACACTAACTAGCCTGAAATTCCTGCAGCTCCACCCAGCAATGCAGTGAATTACACACAAAAATCACCTTGCTTACAATTCCCACCTGGAGAGCTGAAGCTATTCCTTCTGGTCCTCTTTGGGGAGCCGGAACAGGGTCCACACAAGACATTGCCAAGTAAAAGGGGAGAAAATGAGTCTAAAATGTATTAAGATCTAAGTGGAATGGAGTTACACACTGACATATGGAAGAAGGACGAGAGAACCCTGTTGGTGCTGACGCTTCAGAAGCAGGCCAAGTGTTTTACTAAGGAGCTAATTTGGAAACATCCTGAAAAATCTGGTTATCTCCAATCTGGAAAAATAGATGTGGGAACAGAAAACAGAGCATGATCTGGTGCATTCAACCATATGAGAGAAATGTAGCTTTTGTGTGTGACATCTTCTGTTGAAAAGATAGGTCTAAATTTGTTGCTGTTTCATTGTTAAAGGCTCTTGGGTAGCTGAGCAGATCCTTTGACCAGCTTCCATGGTTTTGGACACTAGTTTATGACTCTCTGTTTCTGGTGCTATTATAATGGGGCTTGTGAGTCTTTTCTGTTGCACTCACTCTCCATAGAGCAGACATCTATGGCCATATAGTGAAGAGTTTATACTGTCTCAAAGGTGAGTTCATGCTCATGCAGCAGGTTTACCACTGGAGGGACTGACGATGAATTCCCCTCAGAGGTCTATTTTCCAGCAGGAGCTGGGTAATTTCATAATATTGCAGGGCTGATATGATCTGTTCAAAACTATCTATCTTAACAGAGTGGAAAACGGGTCTAGAAAGGCCGCTGTTATTTAGAACATTGTGCTCTCCAGGATTTCCCATGAATCATTCGTCTTAAATATATTTATAAACAAAACTTACAGAGCTAAAAATGTAATTTGAAAATCTGTTAAGAATAATCAGGCTCAAAAACTCCTCCTAGACCTTGTGTGACAGGTGCCTGGACCTGCAGGGAGAATGATTTGCTTCTTTGCTGCTGTGCCAGGAAAAATTTAGAGAGACAGGTATTTCCCTTGTTCCTCTCTTTTTAAGGTTTTCATTTTTTTATTTTCTTACAGTTTTCTCTCTTTATCCCTACTCCTCACATATCTAGCTTTTTTATCACCTCCTTCTCAGCTTCCCTCTGAATTTCCTGTTTCCAGCCTTTCTGCTTTTCTACTATTTCTTTCAAATTCATTCCATCTTTCTTGAGAAACTCCATACTGTAAGTCCTTCACAAATCTTTGTTACCCTTCTTATGGTGATTCTCTTCTAGCTGAAATCGAAACCGTTATAGACGTTTCTCTGGCACTTCTGAAAAGAAAAGTTGCTGCAGTGTATCTGCTTCTGGTTCAAACATAGGGTCATTGCATTTCAGCTTTTTAATTACTTGGGATTTTGAGAGATTTTGGTGGACATTCTTACTCTTTGACCGCCTACTAAGCAATGCTCAAACTACAGGGTACCTAGACAGTATTCATGTAATTTTCAAATATGCACAATCAGTTGTTTCAGTAAGCTATTAGTATTTCGTTCATGTCTGGACAAACATACTTTCCAAAACATACAAAACTTAATCAGAAATTAAATTTTATTGTGTCTAGAGGTCTAATACAGAATATCAAATATCTAAAGGAAACAAGATTTTTTTTTTGTTGATTTGAGGGTTGGTACTCGTAGAAAGTTTCAATTTACATAGATATAAAAAAATAAGTTGAAAGTAATTTAATAAGTACTTCTATCTTTATTGCTTACTTCTGTGTAGCTTGGTGCTACATAACACCAAAAACTTGATTAATACTTTAGACTGATTTTTTAAAAATAATCTTTATTAATATCATACAAGGGTCTCCTGAATTGTGAGATACAGTGTTACAAAAGGTGGCTAAACATATAGATTAGTATTAATGGACTGGATCCTTCAGCTGTTACTCCTAGGAATCTGTGAAAGACAACTGAATTAGACCAATGTTGTTTTAGGCTGGTTCCTATAGAACTACTTTCAGCTTCAAAAGCAACAGTGACACCATGTACTATTAATCATCACTGTTGTGTTTAGCCCTTGATAGACTGAAATTCACTGTTTTCAGATATTACACACCAGTACAAAACCCATTATATGTGTTACATTTCAGTGTGAGAGGAACACTTAATCCTGGTTTGCTGTCTATCGTTGTTTCAGATACATTTATAAGGGGAGGTCTTCCTATGGGATCCATAAATCACATGCTCCCTTTTAGCTATACTGTATTTTAAAGTAATGTTAACATGTTAGAATAAAGGTTTGCTTATTGTTCATAATGCACATAAGCTTTCCTTGCTGTGTTATGTACAGAATAATCTATATACCACCCATACGGAAAGTGGTTATTAAATATGCTGGCTCAGTTTACTAGCAGCTTTAATACACTTCTGTGACTAAGGACTACTTGTAACATCAAAGCACATGGAGACATTAGCTCTTTCTCCCCATAGCCTCTGACCTGAAAGCTTTGCTTTTTATCTCTGTATAAAAGGAAAATATGCTTTTCAAAGGAGCCTAGCTGGAGTGTGGATATTTTGTCCATTGTAGAATAAGAGGCTGTGAAAGTAATCTACAATTTCTCATCTTTGTTCAGAGTATTGTTTCTTTTTGGTCATTACGCTTTTTTGAGAGTGAAAACTCTTACTTTCAAGTAATAGTGACTGGGAAATGTTTTCTAAATCCTGAGATACTTCTGTTTTTTAAAAAATCCACTGTCAGTCATTTGTATTTTTAAAAGAAAGAAAGAGGATTATAAGGATTATATTGTGTATATTCTCAATATAACAAGAAGAAAATAAAGTTTGACAAATATCTCTTACCCCAAACAATAGGTGAGACCAAAAGAGTGTTAACAAAATACAGAGTTTGTAACGAAGCCAATATCTATCAAATAGAAATTTCATTTTACCTTGCAGATATTTTCACTTGATTTTTAAAAAGATCATACAGCAAGTGATCTTTCTCAGTCCTGTTGGGACTCACATTTCAAATCTATGGATTGGACCATCTTTGCTTCTGACTTCAAATGCATTAGTTTTTTAGTGTAATCTCACTTGTCTTTTGTTTCAGTTTAACATTCTAGGATTCTTCATCTTTTGGGTTTTTGACTTTTATGGATTCTTGACTTGAACCATCTTAAGGGGCACTAGGTTTTCAGAAAGTGCTAAATACACAGTATCATAAAATTAGGCTGATATATGATCTGCACAATGACTTTTGAGTGTCTGATCCCTTGTTCCCAAGCAATCATGGGTAACCGAGCGCTGACTTAACCAAACGTAGGTGCAATAAACAGAACCGGGAAGGCTGAGCACTAATGGGCATATCGTATCATGATTTTGTATGCTGTCTTGTTTTTATTCTGCTGATTATGCAGACATTTCAAGCTTAAATTTGCAATTAGCTTTCAAATAATTTCTTGAACTCATAAGCACTGATAGTTTTCTCTATGTTTTTGCAAGGTCTCTTTTCCTTAGAATCGAACTGAGAAGCAGAAGAAGGGTTCTTTTGCTTTACTTATCGTAAGGCTAGTTTAAAGGTTTTTTCAGACTACTACTATGGAGAATATTGAGTATTATTTTTCTGCATTCCATCAGTTTTGACTTCTGAGGTGGCATGAAGCAGGATTCAGTCTATGACACTTAAGCCACAGCAGTGTTAGACTTCATTAAGATAATGAAAATTCACCAATGATTTTTCTGCTATACTCTGGATTGTTCTTTTTATAGGCGTGAAGAGTTCCTTGAGGTGCTTGCTTTACTTTTACCTTGAGATTTGTAACATAACTAAAAATTGCTTAGCCAGAGCAACAGTCTGATATACAGGTAGCACAGTCTAATTCTGATATAGTAGTATAATTGAAAAGAAAATAAAGCTGCTCATTCTTTTCCTGGAAGAGTTCATATGAAAAAAAAATAAGTTTCAGCCTGGTTTCTGCTGGAAACAAGTTGGATCACTTGTTTGGTTTTTAAGAAGTGTACATCTGTACATCTCTTCACTATCTTTACAGAAGTGCAGAGCAGTATGTATGTTCAAGTATAAATATATTTACTAAAAAGTCATTAGTAAATTACATCAGTGTAAGAACTACATAAAATGTTCCATTGCAATTTTTTAACTAGTCTTTGCCTTCTTTGATCTTTGAATCAAGCAGAGAAAACTTGCAAAATCAATTTTCTTTATAAGTCTCGCGTTTGTGTCATTAAGCCACACATAATTTATCCTTGTGCTAGACATAGTAGCAACTATTTCCCTAATATATTTTTCAGGAGTCTTTTAAGCATGAAGTAGGATGGGGAGAGGAAGAATGGTCCTTTTTTATTTTTTCAAATTGTAATAATCGCTATTAAAAATTTAGAAAATGCAAAATGTTTTCCAACACCAAATATGAAAATATAAGTAAATTATGCATTGTACTTGTCTAGATAGTTAAAAGAATATTTTTCTGCCAAAAAATGAATATTTTTGCTTGCATTCAGCTAATATGCCAACTTATGGTTACTTACGTTTTACTCCTGTTTGCTACAGGTGAAATGGGTGAATATCAGACAGCTCATTATAGAGACAAGCACGCTGCATTCCCAAAGTCGGATGACAGAACAAGTCATGGAACGTATTGTAATTTCAGTACTACAATACATCTTCAAGCTGTCGGAGGTAAAATGCTTACTAAGCACTGCATTGGGGCTGTCAGAATGCTTCATGGGGTAGTAATTAAATCGAGTCAGTTCTACAGTTTGTTTTGTGGAACTAAGCCAGAATTATGTGCATTCTAAAAAATATTCTTCTGTAGACTGCTGGTTGTAGGAGGAGCACAGGTTTTTGCATATAAATTCTCCTTCATAGAAAACATCCTATTTCTTGCTGCTGCCACTCCATAGCTTGTGGGGGAGGAGAACTGTTTTGTCATTGCACTACTCTAAGTCTGATGGGAATGAGCCAGCGAAAATGGTGCTTGGTCTAAGACTGCAGTCTCTTGAGCTGGAGCCTAGCTGTGGCTTACAGTGACAGAAGATTGATGGTCGTCATGGTCAAAGGTGCCATTAAAGTTTCCTCCCGGATTTGCATTGTTCTCAGCCTTGATATAATTTAAAATATCCAGGAGTCCACTCAGCTATGGCTGACCGTTACTTCAAAAATGAAGCTCAGTGCATGTTAGAAGGCAATATGCTAAATGAAAAAGAAGCTTTTCGGATCATTTCTAGATTCTGGCTGCATTATTAAAACACAGAGGAGCTGCCGTACTGAGTCAGATCAAAGATCCACATAGCCCAGCTACGTCTCTGGCGGTGTGCTGCACCTGAGGAGAGAGGTTAAAAATCAGGGCTAGTTTGGAGTGACCCTGGCTCTAAAACAGTATTCTGGGTGGAGAGTCCTATCACTTTTAGCATCTCTGTGTCTGGAAATACTGTCACTCCTGTTCTTTCTGAGACAGAGTGAGGAAAATTGCACATAATATTAGTGACTTATATCAGTGAATAGACTTACAGAGCAGCATAATTATGATCTTGTTTTCTTCCTCATTTATTTCCTAGTAAATCTTACCTTTTTGAAAGTCTAAGGTTACCTAATAACTTAAAATAGGCAATGCAATTTTTTTCTAGTTCAATGTCAAAAGTATATTCAGTTATCCTAACTGCAAATTTGATTCCAAAAATATTTCTGAATATCAGAAGTGGTGAGGCTGGTGTGACAAATTAGTTTATTTTGTAATTCAGTGCCCATTACTAACACTGAAGTTCAAAGGCTGTAGTTCAGTTGATCCAATAGGTCAGTGAATACTGAAAATTAGGGGAAAAATAGCATAGACATGCAAAATAGTTTGAGTATACAGTGCAAAGCAACTGTTAATGAGTTATCTGGAAATAGATAAGATGTCCCACAAATGCTATTCTATTTAATGAAATAATGGTGACTATGAACGCATGGTGAGAAATGCTAAAAACTGTTGTTGACATAGGACTGAGTATATAAGAAAAAGTTATGGAAAAGTTTAAACAAATATCTAAGAAATAGATACATTAGTCAGAAACTGTTGCACGGGAAAGAAGTTGCAAAGGGTGACTTTGTTCCAAGGACTTTCAACTCGTCATGATCTATCCATAGTCAGAAGAGAAAGAGAAAGCGAGAGAAAGAGAGAGAGACTCCTATGGAGTGATTCAGACTAGGAATCTCAACTGCCTTGGCTCTCACCTTGAAGCATAATTTGTCATCAAAGGATATTGTGACAGGAGACACTGCGACTCTCATTAACAAGATTTCTTATACCCTTCTCTGATTATGAAAAGGCATTTTATTGTTGAAATCTGTGGTTTGCCATTTTTTTCTTAATACATGTGTGAATCTGCTCAAATAACTTGTACATCGCAAATATGACCTTGAAGGATATCATTTCACTTATTAATTCATAATTTTTCTCTGATTATTGAATTTTGAAGTACATTATCTCCTTGCTTATTTGTGATTTTTTTTTTCTTGTTCTGGTAAGCCGTGCCATATACATATTCACATTCTTTGATTTTAGTGATGTTTTTCCTGGTTCTCTTGTTCTATTTGCTTCCTTCTGTTTGATCTATTATACTCGATTAACAGCACTTTTCATTTGGACTAGTCTTCATGCTTGTTTGATTTTTAAATAATACATTATAATGATATTAGCGACGTCACACTGAAGTCCCTACTCCTGCAGAGACTGATTCATACTACTCCCTTTGCACAATGTGAACAGCCCCGCCAGAGCACAAGAGTTACACACGTGGGCATAAAGCTTTGTGTACTATTTGCCTTTTGTGGGCTCATTCTTGCTATCACAAAGCCTCATTTTAAGGACTATTGCTCAGATGTGAAAATGCACTTTTTTACTGGAGACAATTGCAAAAAAAAAGTCTTCAGCTGGGAATCTGGAAGCCATAGCCTTTAATTCAGGGTAAATTAAGCATATATCTTGGGGGATACATCTTGATTAGCTATATTTTACGACTATCAGACAGTCTTTTACTCTCCCGAATGTTAGAAATAGCTGTATTTTTACACTAATGTTTTCTTGATTGTAGGTCGTAGCATGCAGTATGAAGCAGTGAAAGCAGTGGATTTGATTTTTTTCCCACATTCTCCTGCTCACAGGAAAGCAGCTAGAGTAACAGGCAGTAATTAGCTTTCATCCAAATCGTGTATGAAATTTTAGTCTGTAGACTCTTTGCGCCTATGTCAATCTGGAGATTAAAGGCTCTTTAACTACATCCTGACACTGCAGGCTGAGCGGTCTGCACGGGAGCTGCTGTGGTTTGCTCTATAATAGTGATCTGGGGATCACCGGAGGAGTCTGCAGTTCTGTGTCCAACCCAGCCAGCACCTCAAACCTTCAAACAAATACGAGCACCCATCTATTATAGCAGTGCTGGAACCATTATTCACTGAGATGTTAGATGCATACACCCCAATAATGGTAATATTTAGCCTTCCTTGCTTTTGTCATCTTGTTACAGCTTTTAATTAATTTGGTTGTTGCTTTTTGCATTTCTTTTCCTACCATGATGGGCATGATCAATGGATTTTAGGTGTTCTACGGTCAAGAACACAGTTATGTATAATGTGTTCTGTAGCTGAGCTTCTCCTTCAAGCTTTGCTTGAACAAAAAGAAAAATATTCTAATTTATAAATAGCAAAACTATATGTAGTGAGCTGTATTCTCTTTAACTAGAGAAATCCTCAGTATAGCCAAGCAAAAATTAACTGACCTCAGATAATAATTTCACCATCTCTACTTGGAATAGTCAAAATAGTCTTCATCTTAGCCAGCTGCCATCTTGGCTCTCCTTTTTCTAATATTCAAGATGACAATTTTCAATTACCCTTTAAATTATCAATTTATTACTCTTATAATTGCCGTCTAAGATACTTATTCCTTCTGGCAAATGAACCATTTGCGTCTGATTTAAAATTATTAATTTCAGTTTCTAACTAATATGTGAGCTCCACTACTTGGATTTTTTTCGTTTCTTTCTTTCTTTTTTTTAAACATGGAGGTAAAACTATGTCATGCTATTTGGTTCAGAGACCATCTGAATGAGTTAGGAGGTGTACACATTACTCCTATGACCTAGAAGGTGTTGGAGCATCTCAGGAGCTCAAAAGACCCTGAGCTAGGGTGAAGGAAGGCTCCCAGCAGACTCTCCTTATCAGTTAAACATCTAGTAGATCAGAAGGTTAGTACTGCTTGGTATTTAGATTTGATGCTTGTTTTCTCTGTTTCTTGAAGATGTTTCTGCAGGATCTCCTGAAAGAAAGGGGAAAAAGAAGAAATGAAGTTATATTCACGTCCTCTGTTTGTACCCAGACTGTTGCGAAGAAGAAAGGATTGACAAAATTAGTGGGCATGTCTTTTTGGATATTTTAAACTTTTCACATTAAGTTTAAAAATGTTGAAGATTTTGCATAATATCAGAAAGAACTAGCATTGCACCCCTGCTGTCAGTGAAAGGAAGGGGAACAGGAGAGCAATGGTTAAACAAGCTTTGGAAAAACATTTTGAGAAGCAATATGGGTTATGCCATGATGTGTATCGTGGTAAAAGGTCCTTTATGCAAATCATAAATTTTACTTGTCCTCATAATAAATGTGCAAGTCTACATTTTTGTAAGTATTTCTTAAACTAAAGAGGTAGCAAGACACACTGGCGATTGCAGTCCTGAGTTTTAATACCCTTCCTGATAAATTTCCAGTGCTAGGTTGGGCAGTTCATTTAGCTTCCCTGTACCCATTATCTCATCTGCCAAATGAGGACGAACTAGAAGGATTATTAGGAATATTGTAAGTACCATTGCACTTTAAAATTTCTTATAATGAAATCAGAGGTTCTTTCTTCCTAATAGATATTTTGCAGACAGAAATCAATTAGTCTGGTAGCATTGCTCTTCTCAAAAACTGAATCGTATTGGACCAGTTTGACATCTTCTTATAAAAAGCATGCTAGATGGTTCTTTGGCTCTTATCTCTCCCTAAGTCTGTGAATTTGAAACCGTCAGGAAGATGTCACGTTGGTCTAAGTATTCTTCAGTGATAAGAACAGTAATTGTTGTAGGGGGACTTCTTAATCTTGGGTCACTCAAATCCCTTTTAAAGACAGCAGGTGCTCTCCAGCGCAAGCATTAACAAAAAGAGATTATGAGGTAACCTGTTGTTCTTTGTATCTCAAAGCTTACCATCGGCCAGCATGTTCAGAAGCCGGTCAGTGCAGGAAAAAATCAAATGTGACTTAGGAAGGAACTTACATTTTCAGTACTAAAGAATGGATTCTTCATTTTAAAGGCTGAACACCAAGATCTGTTACAGAGAAATGTAGAAGATAATTATATGAGTGAATCACAAAAGCAAGAATAAAAAATAGCAGAGGTTAGAAAAACTAAGCTGCACATATTCATGGGGTAATGCAATCAGAAAAAAATCTACTTCTTCAGAAATCATAAATCCAAATAGTGGATTTTGGTGGAGTTGTATCATGTTGTAATTTTCTTTTTCTATCTATCCTTCATCTTCCACCAAACTGTGGTTGATATGGTGAAAGTGAATTGTCACTCGTATTGTCAAACTCCAGCACTGCTGACAGTATGGTTTCATCCACACGTGCTTGTACTGTGGGCTGCTTAGCATTTAGAGGATGAACTCTTGAAGCTGAATGTGCTCAGGGTCTAACAGAGCCCTCCGAGTACAACCTGAAGGGAACAAGACAGTACGAATTTCTAGATCCAGATACCAAGTAAAGTTAGTTAAAAACAGAACTTGCCATCTAATCCTGTCGATTTCCGTAAAGACCATGATGTACAATTATTTGAGTAAAGCGCATCTACGGCAATCTTTGTGAGGTTGAGAACTAAGAATAGGATAAATCACTGCGTTTGGGTCATAAAGCCCATTTTCAAAAGCAATTCAAAAAAAGATTTTGATGCAGAGCTGTATCTAGCACTTTCTAAGAGCATCTAAGCAGTAATGCACACTAATCTCAATGAGTGTTAGGACTTAACCTTTCTTTACTCTACTTTGAAAAAAAAATCAGCTAGGCACCTATCTCTGCCTCTTAAATGCTTTTTAATAGATCTGGGCTTTGATAACCCAAATCCCCATGACTTTCTGTAAGGATTTCCATCCTAAATTCTGGATCAGCACAGGTTTTGGGGAGTCTAACTGTCTTCAATTAAAATGTGAGTTAAATGCACAGGGACTTCTGAGGAGCTGAACATTAATGCTCAAGTCCTTCTGAAGATGGCTGTTAGATTACTGATCCCTTCAGATACTTGGGAAATATTTTCTTGTCATCTCTGAAAAACTGTTCTGGAGGAATTTACTTTGTCAGCTACTCTCTTTGTCCCAAAGTTTGTGTAACAAACTTGTGCAATATTTATTATGGGGAATATTATGACCATTTTTTCAAGAAAATGTCAAAACTCTTTTTTAATGAAAAATTGTAAATATAACAAAAGTATATATTTATGCTTTCGGCAGGCAAATGTGTTTTTTAATGGAATTTAAATAAATGGAATTTTTATGATGAAAAAAGCCACAGTAAAAGCAGTGATTATGTTTTTCATAGTTCATTTGCCTCCCTTGCCCTGCAGATCTTGTACAGACGGAAAATGAGCTCCCTGGTGAAGCCTACAATGTCATTGACTCTGAAGAAGGACTCAGAGACCCATTGGTGCTTAATGACCCTTATTGGCCTGCACAAAAGAAACTGGTATGATCTACTAAAAGAGACATATGGTTCTTTAGAAATATTAAGAAATACTGCTTTCTTCATGGGTAAACATTGTAGTCATGCATTTCTAAACAATGCCTGTTTTTAGATGACTGCTTTTAGAATGATAGTCCAGATCTGGTGAGGAATTACCTTCATTATTTCATTAATGTCCTATCAATAGCAGTGATAGCGTACTAATACTGTAATCATACAATCTTAATTTTCTTATTATTCTGAATTATCATATCAAAGTAAATCAAACAGACCAGGTAAGAGAGCCAAACAATATGCTGATGACTAGCTGTGATGATTTAAAGGGTATGGAAACATTATCTAACGTAATTACGTGGTGATACCCCATAGTTACAGACAACTTAGAATATTATAATATTTCTATGTTAATTTCTTCATTGAAGTAAAATTTATACTTCATTGCAGTTGGAGATGGAAGGGAAAGGAAGGAGAAGGAGAAGGGGAAATGAAAGGGGAAGGGTGAGAAGGAGGAAAGATAAGGGGAAAAAAAGCAGCATTTAATGGGAAAAAAACCCCTATAAAATAGCTGTGGAGATTGAGTTAGCAGAATTTAGGGAAAATAGGAAAAAATAAATTGCAGTCATATCACAGAATGAACCCAGAGGCCAAACTGCTTGGTTCTCAGCTTAACTTCTTTGTTTGCAAGCAGCGTTAAACTGCTGAATCTATCTAAAACACTCAGCAGATAGTCCCGTCTTAGAGAAGTACTTTTTGCCTCCCTCCTTAATGCAGATTCCCTGAAAAGGAACATTTATATGGCACACTTCTGCCATCTTTCACTTCTGCTATATTACTGTACGTGTACCAAACAGAGGTGACAGTATTAGTTTCAATTTCTGTAAGGGCTAGGCTGTCTCTGCACTAGAACCATCTGGGAAAGGGAATGCATCGAGCTGTTGGATTTGTTTTTCTTAATCAGATTTTTTTTAGTAACCAATTTATCTTTTCACAGGCATTTGTTAAAACAATATGATTGTTTCTTCCAGCTTATAATTTCTTCCTACGTTAACATACTTCTCAGTGCTCCTTACAAAGGATGGAATTGAATCTGGCCATTTTTTGAAATTTTCATGAAAAGCAACAATTTATGTGAACCAAGATTCCTCTTGAAAATCAATTCAGCAGCTTGAAGTAATGTACTTGTCATTTGGGAATATTAATATGAAAGAAAAGTGGCATGGATATATGAGAAATTAAACTAACCGCCTGTGCAGAGATATCAAAAAGCATGATGATGAATACTCTGAAATGTTTGTTGCAAATCCTACCACTATATAGTCATCAGAGATACAAATGTTGAATTTTTTTTTTGATACCATCTCAGTGACTTAGGAAAAACATAATATATTTAGACTGCTACGTTCCCCATATTACTGTGCCACATTTTTTTTCTTTTTTTCTTTTTTCTTTTTTTTTTCTTTTTTTTTTTTTTTTTTGTATGTGTGTGTGTATATGGCTGGAAAGAGTTCATGGTCCAGCTCAGACTTTGTGACGCCGTAGCAGGAGGAATGGAAAAAATGCATCTGTCTCTGCACACTGTGAGTACAGGAGGGAGACAAATGAACATCTAGTGAGGAATGGCAGAAATTCTAATTTCTCTATGGTGGGGCTGATGAAATGCAAGGCTCATGTAAAGGAGCCAAGTCATTTATTCTTTCTGGCAAGGCAAGAGAAAAGCAAGGAAAGCTGTGATTCTCTGGGTCCCAGTTTCTTTACCCTATGCTCTATTCTGCTAATGTAAAGGCCTTTAGGATGGATTTGCTTTCACTTTCAGGCCTCTTTGCACTACTAGAGAGTTTAAACTTGACACATCCCATCAGAATTCATTCCCTGGTCTCCTCTAGTATTAGAGTCCCCCCTCTTGAACTGTCAAAGAGCTGTGCTTCAACAGCCCATGAGGAATCAAAATTGAGTGTTATGTGTGCGAAGCATTTATGAGATGTCAATTGATCACCTTATCTCTTTTCTTAATTGTTATCCATTAGATGTTGGTGTAGACAACCATAACAAAACACACTATTTTGACAGGATCATGCCAACTTTGAGTATGCTGCCTGGTGATGGTCAGGGGGGGAAATGTAGAGGTATTTATGAGATACTACTGCAATTTCTCTTTAGAAAATCTAATATTGGTTTATTTTATTCTTTCTGTTGCATTAGTTATGAGGTGGCTAAACAAATATGGGAAAACAGTAAGTAAAATGAAATCAACTACGGGTTATCCAAAGAATGCAAATATACTTGATTCAGCAATCTCTAGTTTGGAAGCAACTCAAATTTGAGCTAGAGAGATCTATTTTTCATTGTGTATGTCCTTCACAGGCATAAAAATGCCATTAAAATGGATGGCACAATGATTTTGGTAGTTTGGCAGATTTACTCCACTGGTTCATTTCTCTTTGTGTTGACTTTGTCCTTTATATTCCAAAGATGGATAAATGTATTAACATGTAGTTTACCATACAGGTCAGGGGATCTTTCTCATTTGACCTTGAAAACAAATGTTCTATCTGCTCTGCATGGATAATTCATAAGAGTTAGTGGCTCATCTCTGCATATTTGGCATTCAGAAATGTTCTTTCCTCAAATGTGTCACTGTTCTCTGCGCCAGTTGGGCAATGCACTGCTGTTGAAAGATGGCCCCATACTAATGGGTACAGAGTTGTGTCCTGCAGAGATTTTTGATTCTTTAGCATGAAGGCAGTGTTTAAGTGTACACTGGTGATATGAAGAAAATATCCCACTTTCATGAGCAGCAAAGCATATGGCTTGTGACAGTCAACTAATGTGGATTGAAGAAAAATATCTGAAAGTGTTTACAGAAGAATTATAAGAAATATACAAGCGACAATCATCCTTAAAGAATTTTCTGCTACTCAGTGAAATAACTTAATATGTATACATATGCATATATGTGTTTACGTACAAACACATACGTAAAGGGAAGAGCATAACTGAGAAAAAATAAACAAAAGGCAAAGCTAATTACATAGCCTAGAACTTCTCACTGTTAGAAGTTTGTGTTAGCTAAATTACTGCACAGTGATATTCTAGTATGTTATAGTATTTCAATATATTTAGAATAAAAAGAAAGCAAAATGAGAGACTAGAAAAGACAAGGATGAGGCCAGTTATCTGGGTGAGGCAACAAGTTGTGACACATCTAGTGGATACTGTACAATTTTTTTGTGGATAAACTTTGCAGATGTGTCTGTTTAACTTCAGACCACGAGCTGCAGAACTCCTGCCAACTGCAGGGCTTACAGAACAGACACCTGTTCCTGCTTTAAAGAGCTTGCAGCTAGGAGTAAGGTAAGAGCCAACAGCTGAATACTTCCAGGATACACCCCCTTCGCGTCAGTGAGACAGTATTGATCTGCTGGGTAGGCAGCAATCACATCTCATTAGTAGCTCAGTCATTACCGAGTCTCTAGTCATCATAGTGAAAGAAAGATATGGGTTTATATCTGGGGCACATATGCACAAAAACTAGACAAATTGATCAGCCCCACTTTGCAGGACCATCCTTTCTGTCTGGCCAGAGAAGATGTGTGAAGGTATGCAGATATGAGCTGTCATAATACATTTTTTTTTCAAATTGAATCAGATATAAAGGCATTTTAAGAACAATTCATATTCCTGAAACCATAGCTACACAAACTTGTGCCACTTTCAGCTGGCACAAGACATCACTGCCATAGAATTAGGCAGTCTGTATAGCTCTCTGGTTTTGTTTCTTTTTCTCCTCTCCCTTGTGCAAGTGAAAGCATGGGTGCTGCCACACGCTGAATCTCAACAACTGATCCAAATAAAAAATAACATGGCAAGAAAAAAGCTGGGTTTTTAACTGCTTCGGGTCTCCAACTAGTTCATCATGTGGCCACAAACACACTTGTACTACCATAGGAAAAAAGGTGGGTGACTCAAACATGAGAATTAGCACCTTTGAGGAGCAGTACTCACTTTTGCAAGCTGAGAGTGTCCCCAGAATTCTGATAATAGAAACGCTGTCTCCAGAAATTAGACAAATAGTGAGAGTAATGTGTTGCACCCCATACAGTGCAGCTTTGATCTTGAGCTTATTGAACACTTGCCATTTCCATGAAGTTTTGGGGACAGTAACACCAAGAGCTGATTAGATATTTTTAAGAGATCCTCAAGAATTTAATGTTTATTATTATATTGTGACTGTGAATATTAAAAGATACACTGAAGGCTGTGCGTAATTAAGTAATATTCATAAGAGAACAGTATTAGAACAGCTGCTGAGATTCAATTAGTTTGATTGGGCAGCTAGCATTATTTTAGTAGATAGCAAAGCCAATAAAGAGGGGCTAGAATGGAAAAATCAGAGTCCTGACAAGTAGCTGTGTCCTTGTGCTGATGATTAAAAAGCAGCTATAACACTGCCAGGGACTTGGGAAACATCCTGCCTCCTCCGGCTGCATTGCCAGTGCCCATGGGCAGCATGAGCAGACTGGCTATGCACCTTGTGGCTGTTCCTACTGCTGAAGAGGACCCCCATATGCGAGCCTTTTCTCTTTCTTCCTAGTCCTCATCCTCTTCCTAGAGCTCTTCTGAAGCTATTTCGAATAGCAGTCTGTTTAGGTACTCATCTGCAGTGCGGGTCCTGGTTTTAGAGCCCCATATGCGCTGGAGTGAAGTGTTTGCGTTTTGCTCAGCCCCCACATGCACGTCCATCAAGGAGAAAAAGAGATGTCACCCGTGGGCCTCCTGCCTCTCACAAGTGACTCAAGCTCACCCCTCTCCTGGTCACAGGGTCCACGATGCCACCACCGATGTGCTTTCAGTGTGCCGGTACTAGCTCCTACAAATACACCCCAAATAGCACCAGACCACTGGGGTTGCAGAAAAAACCTGATTTGAATATGAGGGCACATTTTATTTCATCCATACGTGCTTGTACAAAAAAGCATATAAATCCTTTTTGAGCAGTATTGTCAGGCTAGATTTGTCCATTATTCCCCACCACGTCCCTCCCTAAGGATGAAACAAAATAAAATGCACGATCTTTTTAGCAAATTATTTATTTTTCCTCCCTTTCCCCTCCCCTCCCAACTGTCACACAGTGACTATAGGGGGCAATGCAACCTCATCATACAGCCTGTGTGCATCGACTACATACCACACTATACCATACCACACAGGCAGAAACTTTCAAGTCTCAAATTTTATTTCTTGCTTTTGAACAATTTACATCATGATAAAGTATATTGTTACTCAGGCTCTAAACATGTAAGGTTTTAATTTCAATTCAGCTTTAAGTAAGACTTTTTGTTTGTAGACTGAAGTTAATAAATAGTGATTTTATTTCATACTTCTAATTCAAATTAATATCTAAAATAAGACAAGGCAAAAGAAACAAACAAAAATAATTTTGAAATTCATTTGACATTGATCACTAAGCAGAACTGCTCCAAGTCTGTATGTATCTCATATTCATGTAATTCAATCTGTATGCCTGTCAATACTTCTGATGCAGTTTAATTTTTTCAGATCAGTTTCTAACCGACATAATGCATGCTTCCAGAAGTAAACCGCAATTCAGATGCTTAAATGAGACTCTTAAATTTTCCAAGAATTTTGTTTAGAAAATGTTTATATATTAAAAAACTTGAATGAAAGGGTAATTGTCATAATAATAAAAAAATTATATATTAAATTGTTTGGTGGTATTTTTCTTACATTGACTGAACTACACTTACAGTAAGTAAACAAAGAATGAAAATAATGACAATTTCCACCTCTTCTTGTTCAACAGTGTATGTGTGCGTGCTTGAATTTTCCTTTCTCAATTTTTTTATATCTTTTTAGAAGATGTAGAGCTAAACTTCAGTTAACATGATTAGAAAAACTGCTGTTACAGACCATTTTCTATTATTTTAATTTTGTTTCATTATAGTTTTTGACAGTTACTGTTTCCTACCATTTCCCTGAAGCACAAATGATTTAATGTTCAACACATGCATTAAAATGTGCTCTATTTTAATATGTTAAAGCCAATAGAAATATAATTTAAGCAGAAATCTGTGCTTAACAGTGCAGCACATGGAGTTTCTAAATACTGATGAGGCTGGAACTTCTACTTGAATGAAAAACAAAGCAAACAGTTATCTACCTTAATACTTACAGTTAGTGCTATGTGATATTTTTGTAATGAAATTCAAACTCAGGTGAAGCTGATGTAGTGCAGGTTTTCACTGTAAAATATGCCCATAGTTCTAAACCTAGGCTTTCATATTTGATGTCTTTATGTGGCTGACAACCAAAACCAGAATTTTCTGCTGAAGTTCCTTTTCATTTTTCTCATCTGTTCAAGTTCAAATCTGAGTATTAAAGACAGCATAGCTCAAATTCTAGAAAAAAAAAATCTACTGACTTCACTGAATGCTGAAAATTCTGAGTTTCTAATCCTCTGATGTGAGCACTTCAGGTTTACTCAATAGCTTGCTGACCTTTACTTAGCCATGTGCACATTTCAGTGGGAATTTTCAATGTTTTTTTCACTAAAAATCGTGTTCAACAATATTTCCTGATCATTAGGATCTGTGTACCTAAAGTATAGACCAAGAACATCTTTTACAAGCCCAGAATACAAAAAAAAAAAAAAAAAAAAAAAAAAAAAAAAAAGCCTCTTCATATAAGCACACCTGCTTTCTTTCTGTAGTTTGTCAGGTTCATGTGAAAGCCAGTTTTAATCACTGCTGGTGTTGGATGTCACTGCTGAAGATGACCAGCATATGGTGGTAGCACTTGATTCCTCCTTTTCACTCCTTGTCCAAGAACAGTGAGGCTGCTCCTGTTCTTGTTTTAGCCTCAAAGTGAGGCTAAAAAATAATTCTTTGAAGCTGATGGGGCATGTAAATCCATTAAAATAAAAAGCGAAAAGCAAGAAAGCTATAGAATAGATCTTACGACTTTGAAGAGAGAAGGGAATAGTTTCCCAGCCAAGGACTTATAGGCCAAAATAATTAAAAAACAAAATATCAAATTAAAAAAGTGGAAAGTGCCTGAAATTAGCTCTTCACCACAGCAAAATAGTTAGATAAGCTTTTGCCTTATGCTTTTGGTCTTTCTTATAGAAGGCTGCTGAAGAAGTTACTATGCTTAAAATACAAAAGCAGAGCAGCACTAGCAAATATTTTAGTCTTTTACAAGAAAAGTACAGGTGATTTGATAAACTCATGGAAAAATGGAAAATCACCAAAACCAGATAGCATTCATCAGAATATAGAATGAAATAGAGGAGACACTTGCAAGAAGATGTGATATAACCAGCAGTGGTTGGGAAATTTCTAACATGGTATCTGTTTTTAAAATAGGACCAAAAAGAGATCTGGCAGTTAAGAGCAGTGAACCTCACCTTGCTTCTGGGGAAACTAATCGAGAGTCTAATTAAGGATAGAACTGTTCGGCACATGGATAAGTATAACCTAATAGGGTCAAACCTGCACAACGCTGGTAAAGGGAAAGCATGCTTCTTTAACCTGCTAAAGTGCTTTGAAAAAGTTAATAAAATAGTAGATATAGTTGACCTGCTGAACATAGTTTATTTGGATTTTCAAAAAATCTCCTGATAAGGTCCTTTATGGGAGACTATTAAGCGAAAAATATAACTATGAGGTAAGTGGCAAAATCTCAGACTGGATTAAAAATTGAATAAATGATGGGGAAAAACTTGCACTGAAAGTCATCTCCTAAGGGTGGCAAGAGGTTAATAGTAGGGTGCTCTGAAGGTTCACATGGGAAACAGTGTTATTTAATACAATTTTTAATAATTTAGACAATGCATTTGCTAATACTGACATTAAATATTGTCTGGTCAAAATTAGAGGATCGTGAGACTAGGGGATATTGGCTAGTCTGACAACACACACATTTTAGTTTGGATAAGTGTGAATTTTGGTGCCCATTTTTATGGGTTATTTTCAGCTCTAGCACCGTATTATTTACCATGATCTGCTAGTGAGAATAATTTATTTGCTGTCTGAGCAACGCTTCAAAAGTAATACCGTGACTGTAAGCATATTATAGGTAAGATTCTCAATTCATGCTATGCTGCAGGTGTCTCATCCATTCCGTCAAAACCAAAATCCATTTAGGTTTTCTTAACTCTAAAAAAGTGAGAGCTAACAATGATGCCTCCTTCACAATTGACATAGGTTCATCTAGTTTTAGTGTAAGTACAGTGAGGAGAATCTTTTGTGTTGCTTTCCGTGATTCTTCCTAAAAAGAATCTGTTTTAGAATTTATACTGAGCCAAAAATGCAATGTCTATAAAATACTACATTTTGGGCTATGAGTAAACACTATAAGAAAAAAGACAATTTGTTGGCACAAACTGAAACCACTAAAAATAGGATTTATCTTGGTTAATAGCTTATGCTTCTAATTTTTATGGAAAATTATTAATAGAGTTTTAAGTAAAAAAGAACTGATGTGTTTTTTCTCTTTTGTTGTTGCAGCCCTGTTTGTATTTACATCCAGTCATTTATTGCCCATTAAAGAAGTAATGCTATGTTAATGTAAGGGAAAAAATCAATGCTACTCAGATCAGTAGCTGTGGGGAAACAGTGCAGCAGCTGGTTTGCAAACAGCAAGCCCACATAGATCAATGAAATTACAAGCTAAATCTGCTGATGCTCACAAACTGCTCCAGCATTGTGATGTCTAACCTTTCTCAAGTTCAAGATCTCTGGCAAGCCAGCAATAGCTAAATGGAAAAAAAAAAGAAAAGACAAAAAGTAGCGAGCAAGATAGAAACAAAGAAAGAACATAATAAGCTAGTGGAGGATTTTAGCATGATATGTAATATTCTGCTTTTAAAGTTATCAGTATAACTGCACATTTGCAACAGATATAAGAGTCGGTGTAATCTCTCAGTGAGCAATGCCACGATCTACACACTCTGGAGATTTTCTGCCTTAAGAATGTTCAAATCTGTCACATATTACCTTGAACTGTAGCACTGGAGGGCTAGAGAGCACCTCAGAACTGCAGCTGTTAACGTGAATTCCAGAAAATAATTTATCAATGAGCAACAGTGCATACAGCTTCTAGGATGTGTAGTGTCTTTTATTTTGCAGCATACTTGTAGCTTTTAAAACAGTTCAAATTTGGTTCACTTGTAAATTAAACTTGCAAAATATTTGACTTGTTGAATACAAGATTCATTTGCATATTTTATGCTATTTACATGGTAAGAGAAGGAGCCCCTTTTACTCTAAGGAAAACAACCCAGATTTATCAGTATCATGTGAATAACATGCCTTTAAAATGATGATTTTCAGGGCTGTCCTCACCCTCTTTGTGCCACTTTTTAAAAAGTAGTAGTACTTTTCAAGAGTTCATCAACAAGCTGGTAGGGAGACCCAGTCTCTGAAGGTTGCTATAAAATGGAACACATCTGAAAAAAGGGAACAGTTTCGTTCCACAGGAAGAAAAAAAAGACCTCTTAAATTTCCCTCAAATATTGACACATGCATTTTGGGGTGACAAAATGTATACTTTACAAATATATAATTTTTATCTTCTGCAAATCTCCAATTGTTTTACATATATGGATTAAATGTCATGCTTTGACTTTGTTCTATAGTATCTATTTTTCAAGTAGGTAAATCAAAAACATTGAGAGCTTGGAAAGCTTTTCATGCTCTTCCAACAAGTGAGTAGCAGAGCAGAAAATGGAAGTCAAGTCCTTAACTATATCCTGCTGTTGTGGTGCAATAAATACCATTTTCATTGTTGTATAAATGAATATGCTTGCAATATTTTACAAACCAAGAACACTCAAGAAAATCAACAGTGGGGTGATATGTGATTATGTCTTGTATTGTCAGTTATTTCTCCTGGAAAAATCATTTTGATATTTGTCTCAAGATTTGCTTTTCTCCTCTAACTTTCTCAGATTTATTCTGAAGTGTTAGATTTCTATTTCTTTTTCCTCTCCTTATAGACCTTCCCAGATATAGCCTTTTTCCTTTTATTGCTGATCTTTACGTTGATTTCTTATTTTACAGTGCTGCTTAGCAGTGCTGATGGCAGGATAACTCATGCTTGACGTGGAGGAAAAACTGGTTGTGTGATAGTGGTGATAGCTACTAACAAGGTGAAAGTTGCCTGTATACACAGAAGTTGCTGTTGGCATGTGGATACTGATGCGGATCTCTCCTCCTAATCTACTTATCTGCTAGGAATGAGAGATGTGCCCGATGTAGGCTAGGAATTGCTGCTCTCAAGTCTGATCCAAGGTCGACAGTGGTTATGAGGAAGCACCACTGTTCTTCAAAGGTTCATAAATCACAGCGTAGATGTGTTTACATTCAGGATAGGATTTCTGAGAGCTTCATTTTTACTTGGACCTTGTTAAGAAATCTCTTGCAAACACACCAAAACTGCTGAGACACTGCTGAGCTAAAAGTTGAGGGGCTCTTGATGCCAGCATGATCAGGATTTCACCAAAGGACTTTGAAGCAAAATATGAATTTGTGTCACATAGATTAACAACTTTCCATAGGGAAAACTGTTCCTATGAGGAAACTGAGAGATTCAAGTACAGGAAGAAGAGAAATGAACCTACTCTGTGCCTGGCTCAGGTTTCCTTTGTCCACTCAACAAGCAACAGTGGTGGCTATTTTGTTTGCATCTTTCCATGCATAATAAGTTGGCAATCAAAGTATAAACTTTGTCCATTGTAAAAAACAGTATTATTGCAGTGGAGAAACAAAAGGATGATTATGGGGGTGCAATTGCACTGTTCAGACTTCCTATTACAACAAAAACATCACCATACCAGAGATCCCCTGCAATAATTCCTCTTGAATGCAGTAAGTACCTACTTTTGAGGAAGAGAGAGCTGATGAGCTGCAGGCTTCCCTGCTGTTAAATTCCTCTAACAACCCACCCCTGATGTTTTATGCTTTAAAGACCAATAGGAACTTTATAGATTGGTTGGTTGCTCTTCTTTTCAGTCTAGTTCAGATCCTGAAACTTATCTGTTGATCTGAAAAGCAGAATTCATCTGTTAGATTACTAAGAAGCATCTGATGGGAACTGTTTTCAGCAGCACTGTCACATCAGCCATGGTGATGTATACAGTTTTATAGAGATTTGTAACTATAATCCTACCTAGTCACCCTCAGTGTAAAGGGCCTACATGGTCTGTAATTTGGCCTTATGTCTCTGCACTGCATCGTGAGAGTCTGTCTCTGTAAGGACAGAGAAACATCTGAACTAAGCATGCTGAAGTATCTCAACTTTTAAACCTAGATTCAAATCAAATCTGAATTTTGAAGCTGTGGTTTCTCTCTTAGTCATCATTTCTGAAGGTGATCTAAACCAAAAGTGAGAAATTAAGATCTGTCTCAAAATTTTCTTTAGAAAAAGAAAGATCAACTCCTCTGACAAATAAGAGTATATTTTTAGCAATCTTTTTCTCCAGTCTCTGTTATTGTCAGCAATGTATATGTGCTGAATTGGATTTAGATGAATAAGTGCTATGACAAAAGCTATACTTGTACTATATCAAAACATTGTCAGAAAGACAAAAGAGAAATGCAACGAAAAATACTGTTTTGATGAGTCTGCTAGGTCTCTAACTTAGAACATTGGGTGCTCATTGAAAAACAACTTAATGTTTCAATCTCCACCCATTGATTGCGTGAAAAAAATTCTCTCTTGAGAAAGATATATTTAACATTTTTGTAACTTCAGTGGAATTATGTGTTTTGGTATTAAATGTGTATGAGAGCTGCAAGAATTAATTTTAATTAAATAGTGGTTTTAGTAGTAGACCTAACTTCAGTTGGAATGCCTTCATTAAAGATGTAAGAAAAGCTGGACTGGCTTTGAGAGCAAAAGTATCATTGTTTTCCTTTATGAGACAGAACATAAATATTTCTGTTCTTGGTGTATGCCAAACGCAAGGCTGAATGCTTCTAGGCCCTTTTGCCAGCTCCTTCTCCTGCCATTATGGTTTCCCATCGTGTTGCAACCAGCACTGGCAGAAACGCTTCTCAAGCACCTTCTGTGCAGGCGTCAGCAGGTTGGTGAGGTGGGAGGAAGGTCTCGTGCTTGGTGTGCAGCTGCTCCTCTGAGTAAGGTCCCCAGTGGCTCTCATTTAAAGGATGCCTCTGGAGTTTGGTATTGGCATTATATGCCATGATGGGGCCTATTTCCATGAAAGTGGGCCTCTTTTGCTTAGCTGCTGGCAAAGAGCACTTAGAAGTACTTTCCTGTTATTTTCACCAGAGTAATCTTATGGTCTGTAATGGCTGATCATAACGACACCTTACTTTCCAGAGTATGCTTTTCCACTTACACAGAGCTGGGTTTCCTTTCTGCCTTTCTGTCAATATTCTGTATTTAAAGTCATTGGTTTCAGTTTTGCCAGGGGCTGAGCAATCTTTGTCCCATAGTGAACGGGGGGGGTGGGGAAAACGTTACTAAAAGGAACAGCGTTGTCCTTCCCATTATCAGCAAGGTTTCGCTTTGCGGCAAGGGTACTTCTCACTGAAAGAAATTCAGACTTAAATAAACGGAGGGGTATAAAAGCATTGTTGTCTATACAACACTGACAATAACTAAAAAATAACGCAAGAGATGTGATGAATTAAATATGTGCTGTAGGTTTATAATACCGGGGCTTGTTTCTCTGTGTCTCGCTTTGTCTCTTTCTGTCTCTCTCTCTGTGCGCAAGCTGTCTCCCTGAGACTGTAAATTAATGTGTTGGATGGACTGGCTTTGACATTCATTTTCATCATTCTGGTGCTTAGTACCCTGAACCAACTTTCTGATAATGAAGTTCATGCTAGAAGGACATAGTGGACTTTCGTGCGTTAGAGAGTCTAATTTGTGTGCAGGACTAGTACTGCTCGCCTTATGTTTATTACAGCAGCACTACTAGATCTGCAATGGCTAGGGGTCTTGCAGCATTCCCATTATGAATCTTGGTGTTTTAGGGCTTAAAACTCAACTGCTACCTTTGACTAGAGCTGCTGCTCCATACATTCTTAGTTGGTAAGAAAATGATTTTGAAAATTTTACATCTAATTTGACTTAGCCGTTTGGTACTTTCAATGCAGATGACTCAAAAATACAAAGCAACTTGGATAAACTAGAAACAAATCAATTTGTAAGGCATTTTGCAAAGCTGGAGTCCTGAATGTGGATTAATTGCTCTTTCAGTTTGCCAGTTTATGTGCAGTTGTTGAACGTTATTCTATTAACACAAGCAGCTATTCTATGACATGAAAAGCTACTCTGGACTGTAGTGATGAGCTTACTGACAACCATTCCCCCACTACTAAAACTTCTTTGCTTGCCCAATGATGAACAGACCTTGACCTGTTCAGATGCCAAATCCGCTCGGCTTTCCACCTTTCATGTATATGAAAGTTTGCCTCCATATGCAACTTAGCAAAGGACTGTGCAAAACGTGACATCCCTGACCATCTGCTAATCCTATTACTCTTCAGTGCTGTTTTTCCTGACTTTAACCTTCAAAAATGTTGAAAGACCTCCTGTCCCTAGCCCAGTAGATGGAACATATTCATTTTACCTTCAGCACTCTTCAGATTTCATGGCATTTTTTCCATGTGGCCATTATTTTTACCCCTGGTACATTATGAGCTGCCTCCTTGCTGCTGGCATGTTGTTTGGGCTGTGGATGGTAAAGGTTCCTGTGCGGGGCGGCTAGCCAAGACAGGACTCCAGGCAAGAAGCCAAAGCTGTCGTCTTTCCAGTGTTGCTGCTTTCTCTCCTCCCCAGTACAAGGCCTCCCTTCCTCTGAAACTGATACAGAAAGACTATTAGAAAATTAATCATACCCCAGGTGTCTTGGGGAATACACTTGATTTCCCAGGCACTAATGTGTGAAAGCCTTGCACTGGAATAATGCCATATATCAACCTGTGGCAATATCAGGAAAATATTGACAGTGTTTCATTAATGAAATGTTGAGCTTGAATGACCTGTAGGCTGAAAATCCAGGCTGCATAAATTTAAAATAGTCTCTCAGATATCATTTGATTTAGGGGTCTGGCATCAACAAGTATGTTGTCTCTGTGTTCAGCAATAAAAGTATATTGTCTTACTGTCAGAAATGCTTACTCAAAGACTGAAATTGAAAATCCTGTCACATCACTATGATGGTAAGGAGGGACTTTTTCATTTTATATGCCCATTTTTTTCTTTTATGGTCCTGTGATAGGGTTCCCAACTGGATCTCTCTAAATAAACTGGGTTTACGGAAGCATGTTACTGAGTCTAAGCTGCTCACTGTGACTTTCACCACTGGTTATATCATATATGTCCTTAGATTCAACAGATGGCAAATTAAGCATTATAATGCTTTAAAAATGATGATTAAAAAAGTGTTGTTTTCCAAAGATTGCTATTGAAAACTGTTACCTATGTATCTTCAAAGGGATGAAAAAGAAGCCATGAGAAGCCAGGATAAGAAGTGCAAGTTGAGCAACTCACTAGAAATCCTAATTAGAAGAGGTTAATTGGGTTGGGGCGGGGTGGTGGGAACTGCTCTAACCCTCTGCACTGCCACATGGTGTTATAGTGCTTGATCATTTGCAGGGGCAGGAAAACGAGAAATTGGAAATTACAGTATGGAAGAGGAGAGACGATGTAGCCAGCACTTTTACTTGGTGTTTTCCCCACTTTCCGCCATAAGGGAGTATGCCTGGGCAGCCTGCTTTAAAAAGAGGAGTGTGCCAGCCCCATGCTGCACAGGCGACTCCTGTGGACAGCCCCACACGGTAGCTGGGAATGGTGAAACACTTAACATAGACCTCAGTTGATAAGCATAATTATAAAACTTTCTTATTTTCGGCTTTCCTTTTGTGACTAATTTCCATTATCTGCAACTCAAAGTGTTTGAGCCTTTCTTTGATAAAAGAAAACAAGCTTATTCTTTTGTTCTGAACTTCCATTTTTTAGTGACCTAATAAACATGAAGTGTTTTGTTCCATAAGGAGTAGCAAACAATATCAAAGTGTGCAAGATCATTTGTAGAGTCCTATCTCCTACACAAGCTTGGGAGTTCACAATAATCTAGTGGGTCTTCCTCTACTGCAATGGAAAATGAAGGACGTTAACTGGCAATATTTAGTGCAAGAGCTTTTCAGAGAGCTGCCCGTCTGCAAACAATAGCAAAGCGCATGTAGAGGCTAAGAAACACAAAAGAGTTCACAGTCTCTCATTGGGAATCAAATCTGAGTTAAGAAATGTTTAATCTACCACGGTTGTATTAAAATTTTACTAAAAACTGCAGAAACTTAATAAAAAGTGATGATTTCTGAATTGCAGGAGTTTATAAGAAAGAACTAATCTTCTAAGAAACCATCTCATTTTCTATCAGAAAATAGCATGTTCATTTAAGTCAACATTTAGGGACAGATATAGGCAACTTTTGTACATAAAAATTAGTATCCTTAATTTTTCTTACTTGAAAATCTCTATTAGAAATTTTAAAACAAAAAAGCTTTCTCTATCAGCTACTGGTATTGCTGACACATGGCTTTGTTTCACTGCCTTATAGTGCTTGGATGACAGCTGGGATTTTCACAGTCTGGACAGTATGGCATTTTACATCATGGCTGGAAAGTCAACAGCGAGAGATTTCATGCACTATTTTTTTGGGCAAATGTTTTTTTTTTTTTTTTTTTTTTTTTTTTTTTGCAGAAGTGGTGTGCCGTAAAAAGATGCTTCACAGCAGAGATGATAGTTTTGGGTGAGTGAAATGTTGGTTCTGAATTGCCCACCGCTGTGGAAAAGCAAGTTCCAAGCTAAACAGCCAGATTAAGACTAACACTCTATCAGGAACCTGACTCGCAGCAGCACCCAAGAGCTGCCCTGCCACGTCTAGATATATATATGGGGAATTAAGCAGGGAGTGACAACTTAACTTGGAATTTGTTTTTCTTTTCCTCTGTAAAATTTGTTAAGTTTCTCTTAACCCTTCAATGCTGCCAACTGGTGTTTTGTCAGCTACAGTTTTAGGAGAATGTCAGCTCATTCTTGATGATTTTGGTTGCCATGGATAAGCGTATTTTTTTGATTTTTCTGGAACATTGTGTATTAATAAACAGGGTAACATCTACTTACTTTGTTAAACACATTTATTTTCTGCAGCCTATTCATTACATTTTATTTTGATGGAACAAGTACTCTAAAATGCAGGGACATTTTAATGACTGCCAAACTTTTCTGTCACCCTTTAAAGGTCAAAGCCTACTGTGACACCTACAATTCAAATGTAATTAGTTGAAGATTTTCTGGGATTTTATGACAATCTCCCAGTAGCTTAGGAGTGACATGGTAGCTAACCTTTTGTGATCCCAAAGAAGTTCAGGTAGATGTGAGAATAAACAGCAAAATATACTATGTACTATGTGGTACTTTTTAACAAGTAATCACTCACATAGATTCTCACGTAGACTCATAGAAAGCAAGAACGCATTGAGTATTTTTCCGAAGAAAAAAAATACCCCCCCAGTATCTGACTTGGCCAGCCAGTACAAAGTTAATGTATTTATTTAAAGCTTAGCTCATTCTGTATGTTCTTGGATCATTAAATTGAAGGACTTGTACAGTCGTGATTTTTAATGAAGCATGTTTGAATAATTATGTTAATTTACAAAGCACTAGAATCAAATCAAGTGATCGAAGTTTTCATGATTACTATCATGTATTTGTAACTCCCACATCACTGATTTCTGGATAGACAATATCCACTATATCTATGGGATTTTTTGAGGGGGAGAGGGAATTTATTTAGAAATTGCCACTAATCAATGCAGGACATTAAAAAAAATTTACACTAGAAAAGAAATACACTTTGTGTTATGTCTTTGTAGTGGACTTTGTATGAGTTTGAAGATAATATAGCTCCAACAGACACCAGCCTAAATACAGCCTACAATCAATACTGTATTCTGCCTTGACAGAAAGCTGAATTTTTATCTGTTAAATGTGTGAGCTCGGGGCAGCTCTGTGTCTGAAGTGGTTTAAATCTGAAATGTGATGTGCTGCAAAGAAACTTGATTGACATCTTTGTTTATTGAAAAGTATTACATGAACAACAAAACACGGGCAGATACAGAATACTCAGTTGCAAAGTGCAGCTGTGTTATTTTTCAATCCTATGTGTTCTGCCCCTTTGATGCCTGTCTGATGTAATAAAACCACAGGATATAAACCAAACAAGAATCCTCTTTGATTCAATAGTCAAAATTTTGGACAAGGGTGAGATATAGATATATATATTAGTTGTAGGGGTCTGGAGAATTTCTTTGAAAAAAACAGTTGCTTTTTTGGTTTTATGTTTCTGAATTTGAGACTAAATTAGGATATATTTGATAAGCAAGCTGTCTGAGGTTTCTTGAAATATTTCTATATATGCCTGGGAGAGGGGAGAAAAGAACAGTGATGACTAATCTTAAAGCATTAAATATGCAGAATAGAGAATTAAGTTACATTTAAATTTCATGTTAGAATAATTGTGCTGTTCATTGACATTTTCCCGTGTTTTATTAAATCTTTATTATGTCAAGGTAAATAGAGGTTAATTCTGCTGTTACCTTTCCCAGCGAAGTATTATGCTTAATCTTGCATTAATAAAATAGTAGTAAATTACACAATGGAGGTAATCACCATCAACTAATGTAGACCATTCAAAATCTTCTCTTACGAGTACAATGTAGTTAAAAACAGCTGTTACAAGAAAACATGACGTATAATATAACTTAAAGAAAAACATGTTTTTCTCATTCAGAAACTTAGTTACATTTCCTCAATACATTGACTTATTGGCAGTATATATTATATGTGAAAACTTAGACTTCTGCTCTTCATTCTGGAGGTCTAGGTGACCCTGCTTGAGGAGAGGGGTTGGACTAGATGATCTTTAAAGGACCCTGATCTTCATATCACCAGGTCTCCTGTTCACCCATACAAGCCACCTTTGTTTGACAGTTTGCACATCACGATGGACTGTTCTTGAGCCTGGAGGAAGTGATCCTTGAAAATCAACCAGCTTCCCTGGACCACTATTCTCTCTGAGACCATTTCTCATGGGATTCTTCCAAAAAGTCCATAAACAGGTGAAAATCTGCTCTCCTGATATCCAGGGTTGTGATCCTTCTGTTTGTCTTGTTCCCTTTCATCAAGATCCTGAGCTCTACCATCTCACAGTTGCTGTAGCCTTGGCTGCAGGCAGCCTGTGACCTTCATATTCCCAGCCAGTTCTCCCTTGTTTGTAAGTATGAGGTCCAGCATAGCACCTCCCCTTGATGGTTATTCAATCATCTAAATTAGGAAGTTGTCATCAATGCACTCCAGAAACCTCCTGAATTGCTTGTACCCTGCCCTGTTTTACCTCCAGCAGATACTGTGGTTCAAGTCACCCATGAGGTTGCCAAGGCCTATAAATGTCAGGCTTCTTCCAGTAGTCTGAAGGTCTCATCTACTTCTTGATCAGGCAATCTGTGGCAGATGTCACCACAGCATGGCCCACGTTGGTCTGCCTGCTAATCCTGACCAATAAGGTCTCAGCTGGCTCATCACCTGTCCCTAGGCAGAACTGCACACCTCCCCGCTTTACTGTCACATACAGGGCAACCCCCTTCCCTCACCATCTCAGCCTATCCTTCCTAAAAAGCCTGCATCCACCTACTGCAGTGCTCCACGCTGCAGTATGAGTTATCCCCCCACGTCTTTGCAATCCCAGTGAGATCCTAGCCCTGCAACTGCATGCAGACCTCTCATGCCTCCAGTTTGTTATCTATGCTGAGTGTATTGGTGCCTGTTAAGGTGCATGTTGTTGTGTGATCTGCCAAAAGTTTTTAGAAAATTTTCTTAGCCTCCAAAACAGAAAAGATCTCCCAACCTAGACTGACTAATGTGCGCGTACATTTTTTTTTTTTTTTTTGCCTTTGTTCAGCTTAAAAGAGGGATGTCCCTTTATTCCACTTGAAAACTGCATGGTGTGATGTTTTAGTATTTTTGCTATTTTATTATAATCTTGTTTGTTATTATTAGTTTTAATTTCTGTTTTCATCCAGCTATAAAATTCCTCATTGAGTTTTATCAGGTCACTGCTCACATTCTCCCTGTGCATTGCCTTGTCCATTCTGATAGCTTCTGGGTATACTGTAAAGTCTTTCTCAGATCTGCAGCTAAGTAAATGTTTAGTTATTTTTTGCAATGAGCTCTAGTTCATTATCATCTGAAGCATCCAGAAAGTTCTTATTTTAAAAGCATGAATATCAATAGATCTGTTAAATGTACAAGGCATGTACCAAGCAGCTTCAGTGTCAGTAGGAAAGGAAGAACTCCTTTTGAAAGAATACCTCAGACCATGCAAGGAGTAGGATGACGCAGTATAAGCATACCAGAGTACCAGAGAAGATTTACTATTGCCCTCCGGACAAATTTTCTAGACTTTCTTCTAGTGTGTGTTTTCAAGGTATAATTCAAATTGAAAAGCATCTGGGTAGCTAACCAAAGTTACTCAACCAAACTTTGAGTGATGTGCTGTGAATCCAATTTTAAAATGAATTTCCTTTTGAACTAATAAAATTACAGTGAAAAACTCTTCAGTCTTGTTAGACTATTCCGAATGGTTATGGGATGGTAACATATAGCTTTAGATATGCAAATTCTTTGTCATAAAACTGGAAGTAAATTAAACTCGTTAGGATGCAGGTTTATTCAGAGACCAGAAATTCAGATATTGACAACTAAAAGTTTTGCTAAAAATCTTTTTCTTTTTCTACCTGAAATATATCCTACTAGTATATGAACCTACACTAGTATGTTCAACTGTGTTATAGTATTTGAAGAAAAAAAAATTGTGGTAGGCACAAGGCTTTTCCAAAGAAACTAATTGGAATTTACAGTGTTTGCTTCAGCTTCTTTTTAGAATATGGGAACTGTTCATACCTGAAATTCAAAGGCAAGCCACAGAGGTCTGAACTGACTGAGAAGGAAGCAAATATTTGCATAAATCTCTAAGAGGTTGTTTATATGGTCCCATTTTTCCTCCCTTTTGTCTGCCTGTGAGGGAACCTGAAGGAAGATTTTGCTTCTTGGACAATTTTTCGGGCAAGGAGCCGTTTGCCTTAGTGTTTTACAAGCTCTGGTGCCAGAGAGGTGGTACCTAAACTCTCAGTAAGGATCGAAAGCCATTTTTAAGTGGAAATATTCAAAGCATGCAAGTGTCTGTTCCAGGGACACATTAATGCATTTGAAAGGATATTAAAGCTTAACGCAGAGGGAAAAAAAAGTCCTACTGGCAAGATGTAAAACTGCTTAACAGAATTACATCCAGAACTTTGTGTATTTGATCTGAAAAAATAAATCATCTTACAGTTGCTCACATTAAAGCTGCATGTCAGTTTGGGAGCTTTTAGGATCTTGGACAGGTTTCATTTTTCTGGTTCAGTTATGCTCTGTGTGTATTTGTGCAACTGCTGAACTTCAGATCAGGATTGCTGGTGACCCCATGCACTGTTTGAGGATTTGTCTAATGTGCAAGTTTAAGACAATCATTATGTATAGCATAAAATTATTATCCACCTTTTTTTCCCAGCACTCAGTTGCTAATAGCGGTCATGGCTTGATTAAGAATCCTTCTCAGTTTAATGCTTCCAATTAACTTGCATGGTTTTGTGGCTGACTTGATGGCCTAGATAAAGTACAAGCTCTTCTGAGAGAGACACCAAGCTTATTTTCTGGACTAAGGGATAAGGGAAGCCTTGAGATGCGGTTCAGTTGTACCTACTGGTGGATTAGGGGTGTCATTCATGCTTGAGCAAATCCAGACTCTTTAGGAGGAGGGCCAGATTAATGTGCAAAAAAATGTAGAGCACAGAAGCAGAGTGAAGGCCTCTTGCCACAAGTGCAGAGGCTTGAGGTTGCTGTGGGCTCGTGCTGCCCCAGCTGGCAGATCTGAAGGGAGGTGATGGGCTGGTGAGGGCTGGGGGAATCACAGGCAGAGGCTGTGCCTACCGATCTCTCTGTTGGCCCTGGAGCTGTTGGCTGCAGTAGCTTGCAAATTGTAAAGACGTTTAGGGAAATGTGTCCTCTGAGTTCAGACTGATTTTGGTGCAAAAATTGAACAAGAAGAATATTATGAAAGACAGAAAATTATAGAAATAAAAAGCAAAGCAAAAATTTATCTTGGGCCTTCTGTTGCCTTGAGTTTCATGATTTAGACATTACAGTGATATCAATGGCTAGGGAACAGATGTACTATGGGTAGAAAAATATTCGTTTTTTCTTTAAGCCAAGGAAGCATGGACACTTTGAAATGGCATTCTCTTGTGCTATATGAAAGAAATATTACAAATGAAAAGGAAAAAGCAAACTGATTACCCTAATATTAAGAGCATGAAGGGACATTTATAATACATCTTTGCATGTTCAGCACTCAGTCACACAGAGGGCATGTTAATGCTTGTCACAGAATTTGAAATTCATCTCATCAGAAGGGAGACTTTGAGATGTTTCACACCTGCAAATGCATCAAGTGGCTAAACCCAAAGAATCTTTCACCATGATATGACCTATGTATCTCATTATAGCACAGTGTTTCTAAAAGAAAAATGGCCCAAATCTTTGGTGATTTCTCTTATATGTAACTGATGTTAGAAAAGTGTGCTACATATAAATATAATTTTTAACTTGCATTGTCATTTACATTTAGTCTTAACTCAGGGTAATATTTGATATCAGTGGTTTAACTGAGGACACTTCAGCATTGCCACTCTAAAACACACTTTTTTCCAAAGATGAGCTGATAATATTTCATATACAAGCAGAGTGCTTTTATTGCATAGGAAATAAATAAATATGCTTGTTGGTAGAGGAAAAACAGTTCTAAAAAGAAAATAGATTTTCTTTTTTAGATGATGGAAAATCTGTAGTTCACTAAATGCTTTTGAGCATGCTTTTGAATGCTTAATGTTGACTGTTTTAATGAAGATTGTTCGGTACCCATACAATTGCTTTGGCACCAAGTAATATATCGTTTGTTTGTGTGGATAAAATCTAAAGATTGCAGCAACACCTAATAAAACTGTTTTCACTCAGAGAGGCATGTAGGCAGGAACAGACTGCTGTTAAAGCACACAGTATCTAAAAAGAAATTCACCATACCAGTAATGAACATACACTTTTATCTGACTTCAGGTAAATTTGTTGTGCTGTCTATAAAAGTATTATTCAACACCTCTCCCATATGTTCTAGTATTCAGGTCTGCTTTAAAATGAGATGTACTATACATTTACTGCTACAACATATCTTACTTAAAAATATTCCTAAAAATAGCCTAGAAGAGGGCAGAGTAAAAGATTGAGAGCTGCGTATATACGCACATCAGGACTGTAACAATTTCACACCATTAATGTTCCTAGTGAAGAAAACTCATAGTTCTTTCTCTAAGCTCACCGGTGCCATTTTTAGGGCTGCTCAGTACAGATTTCATTAAGACCTTTGTCCTGCAATTGTCTCAGGTTCAAGCTGATTCAACCTCTGTATGCTGGTGGTATGCCACTGCTGCAAGGCTCCACCCAGCCAAGTCACCTGCTGAAATCAGATAACAGCATATAGATAGGGAGGAGGAAATTCCCTTCTTCACAGCAGAAAAACTACACTCGTGCATACATACATGTGCCTCTATTCATAGATGTATGCACACATTTATATTCACATAAAATTTTATCCTTTTCCTGCATGTTAGTATTTAAAGTAAATGGGGTAACAGCTGCCGTTAGTTAATCAGCACTTGAAATCAATGCATTACTCTACATTTGGAATAGAAAGGAGGTACAACAACTAGGCAGTTTTGACATCCATGATTCTTCAAAATGTTGACTGTTTAATTATTTACTATAGTGCATACAACTATTTTTTTTGGTGAGGCAAAACCACTATGGTCCCCAAAGGAGCTTTTTTTCCCAATACGTTCAACTATTTTTAGCATTCTTCAGTGGTGTGCCAAAAAGGAGACTTATTTCATCTCTGTGGGCACCTGTGAATTTCATGCAATGTGGGCGTCTGTGAGTAGAGCTCACAGTGTATTAGAAAAAAGGAGGCTAATTTTTATAGTGAAAGTTTGAAATGCTGAACAGCCCTACTGCAGCAGTGTGAAATACCCCACAGACAACTGTAGGGGAGTAAACTCCTAGGAGCTCCATAAAGTATAAGGCTATTTACTGTTTTAATTGTTGGCTAAAGAACAAATCTGAAACCAAAACCAGAGTATTTTGAAGTATTGTCTTATTTCTATTTTAAGGGGCACTACAGAAAATACTCTGTCTATATATTCTATGTCCTTAATTTAATGTTTTCAGTTTCAGATTTGTTTGTATTCAAAATAGCAGTAGTTGGCTGCTGATATCCTAAGAGCCCAGCATCTGGGCTATAGTCTAGCTGTGACATCACTGTATTTCCCAGCTTGTAAGCATGCCCTCAAATCATCCATAAAATGTCACAGAATTAGAATAACTAGAAAAGACCGAGAGAATTTGTGCTGTCATTGTTCCAAACACTACAAGCTGCTTATGCTGCCGGTGCGGATTGAGTTAGCGATGACCTAAGCCCAGGAGATGTGAATGAGGCTCCTTCTCACCCTCCTCTTCCTCCTCGCACGAAATTCAGAACAGTGAAGGGAAAGAGAAAAAAAGACTTTGGGGTTACGACTGGCATACAGGCTGAGGGAGAAAAATAGGTTTTTAGTCTGAGAAAGGTGAAGAACCCTTTCCAGAAAATCAGAAAGGTCTATCCCTGCTGCCTTCGGAGGGTTTTATTGTATGCTACATTCTTCCTACATGCTTCTGACAACTGTTTAGTCACTCTGACAATGACATTTTGTCCTGCGAAGGTCACACCCCAGGGACTGAGAGACACTGCTCGTACAGTGTGGACAAATAGACTTATTACTGGATCCGGGGCTGTAGGCATTTTATCCCCCTGTAGCCTTTTCGAATTTATGAGGAACGTTTCCTTTATAAACCTCAAGGCAAATATATACATATATTCAGACTGAGAAATGTACTACGCCTAAGACCTGGTTGGGCAAGTTAAAAGGGAGCCAAGAAAGCCACCAGCGTCTGTGCCATGCTGCAATAGAAGGAGGCACAGTCCAAGCACACAACAGCCTCGTACCTGGCCAGGGTAAAGTCCTCCAGACATCACAACAGGCAATTACAAACTGGTAACAAATACTACATATGTTATATCTACTGCAAGCCAGGAAAATGTAAGACGTATACAACTGAAGAAGACATTTGATTCTAAAGCGTCCTTTTTAGTTCTTTTCAACTTGGCCAAATATAAGGTTTTCAGCTGAAATGAGCACATTACTTCCTGGATTAGGCATGAAGGAAATCTGATGAAAAAGACCTTGATCATTTTCAAAACATGTTGATAGTGAGATTTTTTGTCTTGGAAATTTGGGGCAATTTTGCAGAGTTGCAAAGCAGTAGAAATCTGGTAACAACATAGTCCTTAAACTTCACGTTTGTCTTTCATTAGCCCTGTTAAAAGCTGTTTTGAGCTGTCTGAATTACGATGCTGTAAGGATACGTTCTTCAAACGTGCATGTTGATCTTGAGCCAGTCACCTTCCTTGTTAATCCCTTGAAACTCCATTTGGGTTCACAGGTTACCTAAGTAAGCAGAGGTTCATATTCTGTGTGTGCTTCTGCAATATTCTGATGGTTCTGACTTGTGTAACTTAAATGTATTTTCCCTTCATTTAACCCCCCCTCAGCTCCCACTCTTTATAGGTGCATGTAAGAGGAATTTGGAGACAGCCACGAAGAATCCTGTGACACTGTACAGCTATGTAATAAATTGCTTTTATTATGCACCTTCAGACTATTTTACTTGTCTTCTGCTTACTTGTCTGTCTCAAATGGACTAATTCTAAAAAACTCCTAACTATTGAGAAATATGAAAATTTTAGAACGAACTGTCCTAGCAATATTTCTTTAAAATATTACACTGATGAAAGATAAGCATTATTCCTATTAGATAAGTGATAAGTTTAAGGTCAGATGTCTTGTTGCCAGATCTCAGTTAGAAATGGAAGCCTAGACACTTGATCAGTATAAATCTACATCTCTCTTGAGTTTGGTGTAAATGGAGTACCCGAGAGCATTGCCCAGATGTCCAAGCATCATTCAGAAGCCTGGGAATTTTTTCCTTTCTTGATCTGTCAAAACTTTTTTATCCTTGGATTACTGCAAGTTATTAGTCCTTGTAATAATACCATTTTATATAAAAATTTCTTCCAGGTCACTTTAGAAACCTTTATAAAATGTCATACTCCTGTCTGTGACTCTAGGCACTTGAGAGAGAGAGACACATAAAAATGACAGCCAATAATTCCTTAAAAATTGTAACTCCCCTTAAATAGCTTTAAAAGATATTTTGAAAGAAAGATATTTTAAAACCATTACCATTTACCATTTCAAACTTAGCTGTGATTTTGTCACTTAGGAATAATATGTTATATATACCTAAGGATGTAGTGTCCTGGGGTTTCCCTCTCTAATCATTTATAGAAAGTTTCCCTACCAGAAAAGTTAGACATTGATTAATTTTTATGTGTGGTTTCCATCATTCATTGAAAATCTAGTTAACTTTTCCCCAAAACACTATTTAAAAAAATATTTGTAAAAAAAGAGCAGGTTTTTAATTTGGAACTCACCATCATTTTCACAAAACCATCAGGAGCTGCTAATGTATTGATGAACATGTGGTGACAACATGAGCTATAAAATCCCTCTGAGAGTTGCTGGGAGGGGAGGGAGGGAAGAGAGATCTCCAGATCCAAGTAAAACTTACTGCTTTGTTAGCCTAGCATGAGGAATCCCTGATTCCCCGCTTGCCTGCTGTGTTTAAATATTATAACGCAAATATGCTTACATAAAAGCTTATTGATTGGACGAATCACTTGTTTTTTGTGCATTAGTTAATCAGGCTGCTGTTTTGAAATCTGTCCAGGAGGCCACAGTGGAACCTTTCCTAATCCATCTGTTTAAGTCTCAAATGGTTTCACTGCTCCACTCACTTACCAGCACTGCTGGAATGTTAGTGCTTTATGATTAAAGGATATTGTTGTTCTTTTCATCCATCATCCCAGAGTTTGCTATTAATAATACAGTTCTTTTTTCCCCTCTCTCTCTTTTTTTTTCCTTTTAGACTGTTTCTTTAAAAAGCTGCTTAGATTTTCTGTTCCTTTCTGTCTTGTTCTTCATTATTGAGGTAGGTCATTTTCAGCAACTTAAGTTGGATGGGCAAAAAATAAATCGCATCAGTGCTTCCTTGAAAGTGAGCACTATTTTCAGTATTTGAAAAATGAATGGGAAAAAGACAAAGGAAAATTAAACTAAAATGAGAGAGAGGGAAAGGCAGAACTGTAATAAGAGACATCAGGTTGTACAGAACTCTCTGTGACTCCAGAAACATGTATAAATTATTAGTTCATACTCATAGTAATATTTGAAAACATTTTTTTAGATCTCTTTGTGATTAAATTATACTATGGGGAAAAATCTTAGGTTTAATTTCTATGGAGCTATACTGTAGTAACGAAAATGTGCCTACTGTAAAAATGTCTAACCTGTGTTCAAGTATAACTGCTGTTCAGTGACATTTCAAATAAAGCAAAGAACCTTTTTGGCTTTAGTACAAATCTAGCAGTCTCTCAAGAAAAAAGGAACTTAAATGAAGAAAAAAAATAAGGATTTTATTTTTTTCCTTTATAAATGAATAAAGAGTCACAGGTATGAAGAGAGAGTTATTAATCAGGCTGTTGTGAAAGATCTCACATCAGGTATGGTCAAAGGGGCTGAGTGCCGTCTCGAGAGCGTTCATCTCTGGGGCAAGAAACAGACAGAGAGAAGCCCCGAGAACATGCCAGGACACTTCATATTCAATCCACAGCCCTATAAAGAGATGAAAAATGAGCCTTGTCCAAAGCTCTTACCTCAGCACCCAGTGGCAAAAGTAAAATGTGAGCCTGGGAACAGGTCTCTTTGAAGCTGAATTTTTCTTCTTCTCTTTTTTTTTCAAAAAAAAAAAAAAAACAAAAAAAAAACAAAAAAAAGAACTCCACAACAGGCCTCTGGTGGTTACAGGTATTGATCGTCAGAAAGTAATCTGTTCAGGTTTGGGGGCATGCCAGACTGCATCCTGGAGTACATTCCTTCCTCTCCAAGGACATGTTGAGCTTTTTACATTGTCCACACTGGCTCACTTGTCAGCTGTCTAGCGTCTTTGTCATTACTGACTTCCCGGTTTGTGGGGAGAATATAATTAAATACCCCTAAAAATATATATACATTGTTAATCTAGAATTTTTAGCCTGTGCCAAAGGTTTTTTACCCCATTTTTTTAACCCTCATTTTTCTTCTATAATCATTATTTGATTCCCTCTGGCTGCCTGCTACTTATTTGTAGTAGTACCATTCATCCATCGAGACCTTTCCATCTGTCACACAGCTTTGCTTTCTCTCCCCAGAAGCTTTCTTCTCCTACTGTGCCATGTTTGATTTTGGGGGGTTTAGTTACATGTTTGTATGCTCTTTTTAGTATTTTTAAAAAATGTTTCAGTGTTAAGAACAAATATGACAAGAAGAGAAAAAAACATGAACACAATAAAGGCTTAAATCTAACATTATGCACAAAGATAGGATGAGGAGACTAAAATTCCTGATACATTAAGGAATAAACAAATATAGCCAATGCATAACTGATGGCCAGATCCTACTTTCTCTGAATTATTATTGCCTTCCAACACTTTCCTGTTTTGCTTTAGATAAATATATGCCAAGAACGGTTACATTCCCTATACTTTGCTATATTGATTATAAAAAATATCTGAGGGAAACTCAACATACATGTGGTGCAGTTCTGCAGTTACTTAAGGTAAGTAAACATCTAAGGACCAAACATTCCCTTACTCAAATGAGGTCAAGATCACATCTTGCATTTAATATTAAATGACCAGCAGACTTTGGGTATTAAAAAATGAACAAGCATTTGCTTGGGTCTCCCTAGTGAAATACTAGATGGGCTAAAAACAAGAGCACAGCTATTCAAAGCAGTCAGAAGTTTACTTTGACCAGCTTCAATTGATATATTTAATTGTGATTTTGGTCTACTTGGGATTTCACATTTTGAGGAGGAATGCGTCAAATGTATCTTAGGCAGATTAGGATATTTTATATCTGCTGTACAAATTCATTTTGCAGTTGACTCAGATATTCAGTCCTGTGTCTTGGAGAAGAACTCACAAAATTACATTCTTCCAAAAATATCTTTGGAGTCCCTCTTAATCGATTTTCTTTTCCTCTTTGCTTCTCACTGTATCTTCTCATGATCTTTGTTTCAAAAGTCCCTGCAAGGCTACTGTGTGTCTTACTGTTAGCAAAAATGCTTGTGATGTATTCTGGAATATCTTTTTTTCAGTAGAAATAACTTCATCATTTTTTAAAAAAATGATTTACCCAGCTATATGGGAAGTATTGATAATCTCCAAGCACACAGAAAACTTATGTGTACGTCCCAATTTGAATGGCAATCCCCACAATATTTCCTTTGCTATCTGGTACTTTGTAGCACTGTTTTGAGAATGAACTGAGGAAAAAAATAAAAGTTTTAGTACATATGTATCTGCAGAAGTCTAAAAATGGATGCATTTTACAAAAATCTTATCTGCAAAGTGTCGCTCCTGCAAAAATAAGGGTCGTTCAGAACACGTTTCTATTTTACGTGAACTTGTCGGCATTTTGCAAAGGAAAATAAATGATTCCTCTCCTGGTATAATTTCTTTCAGAAAAATATTGGTAAAATCCAGGGATCATTTTGGTTTGGCAAGATGCTGTCATGTGAAGGCTGCAAGATGTTTGGGAGATTTGTATTTCTGCTTCCATTTATTCACAATTTCCAAAGTTCACAGATGAGGAGGTAAAATGGAGTGGGCAGGGGAAAGGAGAGATAAACAACTCCTTCAGTCCAACCTGACCACTGAACAGTTTTCTAGATTTCTTCTCAAGAGCAAGTGATTGAAAAATAAAAAGGCCTAAAGTACTTTTTTGCCTTCAGTCCCAAAGCAGGATCAATTTATACTTGTGTCAGTTTGTCTTGCCTGCTCTGAAAAACCTTCAGGGGGAGAAGGCCACAGACTATATCCACGATGGTCCAGGGAATCCAGTCCAGTGTTTCATTACGTTTACTTTTTCTTGCAGAAGTTTAAGTCTATTACTTCCTGTTTTACCCAGAGTGGACTGGGCAAATAGATTATTCTCTTCCACATTGCAGTCTATTCTCAAGTTTCTCCTTCCATTTTCTTTAGTTTAAGATTAAACATCTCCAGTTCTTTCAGGCTTTCCTCATGGGTCTGATAACTCATGTTGCTCTCTAGCTGGTCCACGTCTCTCCAACATAAGAACTGAGGGGTATACACAAAGATGCAGATGACACTTTCTGGGTTAAATAGATTATTTCACATGTTTTGCAGATATTGATGTTTTTTTCACCAAACACATGATATTTCTTGACATCTGTTAATAGCGTAAGATTGTACCAATTTTTTCTTTTTCTCCTCACTTTTTGGAGATAACACAAAAGCAAATAGTAAATTTGGGTGGCAGTTTTAGAAGCATGGTGATCTGATGAATGCAGTGAGACAAGAGCCTTACAACTATGAAATCCAAGTACCTCCCACTTTGTGGATGCGTTAAGCAAAACAAATGGCACAGCAGAAATATTCTAATGCGACCCATGAGAGGATGCTAATATTGGTGGGGTTGCCTACTTGGATAAGACTGTATCCACACACAGTCACTGTAGAGGCAGGGGCTTAATGTGACTGACTTGCTAACAGACCTGTTCTGCAAGTATTTTATTCTCATATATGTGAACTTAATTCCCATATATGTGAACTTAATAAAATGGAGAGGACTAAGGGTGGAGGGTGATTATCTCTTAACCTAAGGCAAGTGGAATTGATATCATTGGATGAAGCTATTTCACTGTGCACTGGGCTTATGTCAAGGATAGGAAAAAAAAGTGAAGTCTGTACCCATAATAGTTGAACTCATTTATTTTTTATTTTTTATTTTACAGAATTTAACAATTCTATTTTATTTTTTATTTTACAGAACTTAACAATTCTAAGATCTAAACTAATGTCTGAAAGTGACCCAAGATGACAATGATCTTTAGGGAGAAGGCTAGATGTGAGAAAGACTGTATCATCTAATTTATGATCACAAAGTTCTTTTTTTCAACATGAGGGAGTTTTACTCTGAGTTATTATTTTTTTTTCCATAGGAACATATATCATCCTGTGACTATGGTACTAAATTGAAAATCTGACTCCCCCTTTGTGGCAAACACTTCTTGTCTCTGTTCTACAGTTAACCTGAGTGGTTTTACCTACTAATAGAAGAAGATTTTGTTTTAAAGCTCTGCCTGTTTTTCTCTTCCTTCCTCCCTCACACCATCACTTTAAGTCTTCAGAGCCATCGACCAGAGTGCTTGTGTTAAGTGAATATATTTGACAGGAGTTAAATCTTTTGGGCATTGCAATAGGTTTTCCTCATCTTGGCATGTGAAGACTGAGAGTGTTCTTTGACACCAGTAGCAGAGGATGTGAGCACAGCAACTTTCAGGGCATCAGAAGTGTCAGCATAAGGAAAAATCAGCAAAAGTAGACAGTGCTGAGGTAATTTTCCCACACCATGCCATGAATTTAGCCAGCTCCTGCTCTTGTGAATTCTAGGCTGACAGAGTTTCCCTCTTTGTTGCTAAATATCGCATAAAGTGTTCTGTCAGCATCGAGACTTGTTCAGTCCCCTTATGTAGTAAAATAAAAATATAATCCTTATGCCCATGTTTGAAAGTTGAGCCTAAGCTAAAAAAAATAATAATAAAGTAAACCTTTTCAACAGGCCAAGGCTGCATTTTGGAGGTTCATTTTTCAGAACATCATGTAGTCAATGCTGTCATGAAGAGCTGAAGGCGAAAGATATGTAGGGCACAAGTACTAAAAATTGAAAATCTCACGCCCATTAAAATGCATGGGATTTCTGCCAGTTGCCATAGACGTCAGTGGCAGCAGCATCTTACTATTTTTTTTGTTTTTACTTTCTACATTCCTCATCTTTTTGTTTATTTTTTTTAGTCCTAAGAAAAAGAAGTAACTCATACATTACTAGAATGGTCTCTAGGGTTAATATCTCAGCTCTCATAATGCTATTAAGGTTACAGTTATTTACTTATGTTCCAAGTTTTATAGTGATGATTAGAGCCTGTTGTCAGGACAAATCCTCATTACAGATAGGTTAGAGACTTCTGATCCCACAAGTACTTATAAATGTGGTTATTGCTCTGAGTTCTTCTGCACCCGGCTCTATTTTTGTTGAGATACTCCAGGGTATAAGTGTTTGAAAGACTGGGCTCTCTTTTTATATGAAACATAAATATCAGACAAGAAAATGAAAGCTTTGAATCACCAAAGAGAGCATCTGATTTCGGCACGTAAACCTGGGTTTGAGGGTAAATATTTCTGCGCATGAGCAGCTTTTTAAGTCTACATTACTGGGAAAACATGACCACAGCACAACTTGTTTGCATAAAATAATTTCATCAGTGTTTCCTATTCTATTTTGGATTTCTACTGCCTCTTCTAAGTCAGGCTTTGCATGTAATCTAGATACAATATTGTTTGTCAGCTATGTATCATGGTTTTCTTTATGATGAATTTATGAAGTGCACCTTGAAGTAAAGGGAATCTTCCTTGTGTGGATATAAATGCCTGAGAGAGAACAAAAGCTAGAAGCCACAAAGGGATATGAAGCATTAGTTTCTGAAGGAATCCCCTCTGCATTTTATGTCCAATAAATGTCTGTGAGTCAGAATTGCTGTTTTTTCTTTGCATGCTTAAGCAGCAAAGACGTACAGAGAAGTTCCCATCCCATCTGTCCTCAGTCCCTGTGCCTGCCGGACGGACGGACCCACACCCAGGAAGATTGCTGTCTGTCAGAGTTTGTCACTGCTGTTTGGCAAGAGCAAATGAGGAACCTGGGCTTTGGCATCCAGATGTCAGCAGTAACCTGGTCGGCCTTCTTGGGAACTCCAAGGGGGCTATTTCTAGAAATATCTGTAGGACCTTATTCATGAAAAGTATTGACTGAAAAGTGTCAGGAAGACCTTGACCTTACTCAAAGCAGTAAAAATTCAGTGTTGGGAATGACTTTCATCCAGCACAGGAAAAAGTTACTTGGTGTATTTTCCCCAGGTGTCTGATCATTGCCTAGGTATCAACCTTTGATACTTGGATTTATCAGAGTAAAGAATGTCTTCCTATAATGAAGTACAGATGCCCTATTTCACTCCTCCTCTTTGACTGATGCTGTTTTGCATCCCCTCTGCAAGCAGATTCACTTCAAATCAAAATGAGAGATAGCTTCTTTCCAGTTAGTGATACCACTTTTATGTTAAAAAAGATTTTTTTTGAAATATCTTGCCATCCTATTGACCTGTAACATAAATGACATGATTTTTCTCAGTGTTGTATTTGGAAAAATGGAGTGGACTTGTTTTATTGTGTGGACTAATTAAGGGAAAAAAAAAACAAATTTATATAACTTATTCCTGTAAAACATAGTTTCCTGAAAGTTCAAAATTTCTCTCCATATTATAAATATTACAAATAAAATATAATTATTACCAAGGTCTTGTACAATGTTCAGCATTTTAAAATGATAATCCAGGCTTAAACTGTTGTTTAAACTATAGTAGTCTGAGTAATTTTGCCTTCATTAGTAAGCCTTTTGTTTGTGTAACATCCTAGGCTGATGTTTTTTTAAACCAAGTTAAATATACAAAGTAAAACAAGCTGCTAGCATACAAGACTGACTAACACATCTCTTGCATTGCTTCTCAGTTTCTTTCTGTGTGAAAATGTCAGTAGAGAAGTCTGAACAGATCAGAACTAAATAGTATGTTAGCACGGGATGAGTGGAAAACCATGAATCATGTTGTGGTCCTTTCTCATGGTAAATTGTTGGTACTTTTTCTAACAAACGAAAACGATAGCCCAAACTTCTCTGCTTTTAATGTAATCAGTTTTGAGACTACATTTTCAGGGCATGGCAAAAAGTGATTTCATCATTTCCCTCTCCAGTCTCCTTGATTTTTTTTTTTTTTTTTTTTTGGGGGGGGGGGTCACTGGTAAAAGTGGAGCTAGGTTTTCTGGGAAAGTACATCATCCAGTGCTTCCCCATGTCTTTCCTTGAAGTATTTCTTTTGTCTGTCTCCATTACACCCGTGTGCAGTGACACAATGTTTCTGCACAGTGGGAGCTTGCAATCTCTGAAGAGGCTTTCTAGCATTGCTTTTTAGACTGAAATCATTACAATCTTCAATAGCTACTTGGATTTGAAAAACTAGCACATTATTATTCTCAGGACTGTCTGGATGTAAAAAGAGGCTATTTTCTTGCTTCCTTTTATTTTTATTTTATTATTATTATTTTTTTTGGTCTCTGGGTACGTTGCCCATACTCCTAACTTTAGTTTGTTTGGATCTGAGTTGCAGCTCCAATTCAGACATCCTGTGCTGTTTGCTTTCCTTTTGTGTAGTGTTTTACATTGGAAATAAGAAGTTGCTGCCAGAGAGATTTATATTTTGGTTATACTTAATGCTTTTGAGTTGCATATCCTTTTTTTGTGCACATAATTATTATTGTTATTATGACCGCAAACATAGTGCAGCATATTGTAAGGGGTGCTACTACAAATATTATAATGTGCAACGAAACAGATGTTTGATAATATAACTGATTTTTTAAATTGCCAATAAGTTTCATAATTTCATAGGACCTTCACATCTTCTAATCTACTATCCTATAAAACACAAGACGGTGTCATTTGCACCAGTATAACACTATCACAAGCTAGTGACTTTATTTAGACTGATTCCTCGTGAGACAAAACCACTGTTTGCTCCAGTGAGAGGAGGAGCGATTTGGATGTTACTAGTGTCTGCAGGCTTTGTACAGAGTGGGAATTGATTAGGAAAGATATGCCCAGATGATCCTAGCTGTGCTCTGTAGCACATATGGCAAAAAAGAGCTCCAGACTCCTGCTGAACTGAGCAGAAAGGAAATTCCTTTCTAACCCTAAGTGTGATGTGTGTTTGACCCTGGACATCTGAGCAAGTTATGGTCAGGCATCTAAAAAAGTCGTGGGAATTAGAAAGTCACAGCACCACAATATCACAGAGAAGTATGTTTCAGACTTGTTCCCTTTTTTTAACAAATATCACATTTTTTCTCACTTTCCTTTTTTGATTATTTAAAGGCTATAACTCAAAATAACTTTTGAAAGAGTCATATTATAGGCATTTCTAAAATTTGTAAAATGGAAAGTTCCACTTGTGGATTGCTATTCTACCTGCATAGCAAAGCAAACACAAATTTAGACCAATGCGTACTGTCTTTATTTGATCTAGGAATACATATGCTGTGCTTTTCTCTTACAGGATTAATTTCTGAAATTCAGTGGAGTGGTCATCGCTGTTGGAAACCCAACATGAAGAAAGTTATACAAAGACTTTTCAGGGAGAGCTTCCCAATCTCAATTTTAGGAAGCGTTCTGTTGGATTAGGGAGACTGTGAGGGATGGAGGACTGAAAGTACAGTCATGTCCTGTTTCCTCTATAACAATTCATCGTGGAGGAAGGGGCAGTGGAAAGACTCTGCAGCAAGAATTGCAGAGCCTTTCCCAAGTTGGGTGGAGCTCTCTATAGCCTCTTTCTCAGCTGTGAATAAGAGAAGGTAACCAAGTGTGGATCAAACTTAACGGCTGAGAATTGTCAGCTTTGGGTATTACTGCATTTCTCAGTGACATTAACAACTCTGCAAGAGGTATTTCAGCTGCTCTTTTTGTTTGTCTGGAGATAATGCAATCTTTCACAAGTCTGGTAGTGGTGCTACATATAGAGGCTCTGGAGAAAGCTGCAGAGACTTGGAAAAATTCCCCTGCATAAGTGTGGGAAAAATCTACTTACTGATACCTGGATTTTTTTTTATTATTATTTTTTATTTTGATGGGACACTTAGCTCCATCCAAAACAAAGGAAAAAGAGGTAATGATTCCTCTAAGTAATTTTAAAAACAACTAAAAGTCCTCTGATGTTCCTGTTGCTGTTGGGTGATACAAAATGTGTTGGTGTAAGGAGCTATTTTATTGATAGACATCAATTTGATCCCTGAAAACCTAGGTGCATCTTGAACAGAAAGTGAACAGAATGATTCCTTTCTTTTATCATCTTTCAGATGGCTCAGGCCTCTTCTTACCCAAGCAAAAGCTGATAGAACCCAGTATTTTCTATGAAAATGGCAGAGTTGAGTTTTGCTCTGTTTTCCATAGCATAAAGATGTGTGTTATACTAACATGTAACTTATTGTGCTCATGCTGTCTTCCAAGCATCAGTGCCATCTTTTGTGTCTGCCCTCAGTTTATGCTGTGTAATGTATCTGTATGTTGTGTAAGCGTCTAATGTATCTGAACTTTGAAGTTCAGAGTAATGAACAATTTTGCCAGGTATTTTGTTGAGCCACACTGGATTCATTACAAAGTCAATAGTGCTGATCCTGTAGGTTGGTACAACTAAATATGCGTAAGATTATTATAATGAGGCCTCTTAAAGATGGAGCATAACAGTCTAATGTGTTTTTAAATTAGCATAGAATAGATATCATAACCTATAAGCTACTGTTGGCATTTCAGTACTCAAACAGATTTTAAAAAGCATAAACACTGTCTTAAATCTAAGCCTGTGTCCACTTTATTTTCTCTTAAGTGAGTGAACGATATAACAATGTATAGTAAAATATTTGCAGCATTTTTCCAAAATCTTGTAGTTACTCAGTGTTAACCTGCTGGGCTCACTGGGATTCTGAGGAACCTGGATAGAGAAACAAGTTACTGCTGAAAACAACACAGTGATCAATATCTTGTATTACTGTAGAAATCCTTTGGGGCTTAAAACCTTATTTTCTTGTGTTTGGCAGGGAGCCCCAGAGAGTAACAAAGAGGGTGAATCACAGCAGTTGTAGCAAATATTGTATTCCTGGGCCTCATAGATTCAAGGATTTTTTTTAAGGCCAGAAGGGACTGTTGGAGTGTCTTGTCAGATCCCCTATTTAGCACAGGTCATAGCACATCCTAGTGTTAATTCCTGCCTTACATTCAATAAGTCCCTGTGAACAAAGCTGTACCTTTCCTGTAGGTCACCAACCTTGATTTAACTTTTAGCAGTTGTTGTTCTGATGACTAATTGTCTTTATTATTATAAATGTGGGGCTTATTTTAATTTTCTGGGTTTTTTTGCCTTTAACTTACACTGCCGTTGTAAGACTGAAAAAACTTTTGTAATCAAATTTGTGATTCTTGTGTGCTTTATTTCTCCCTTAGTATCTCTAACGCTCTGTTTGATAAGAGAAAAATGTCCTTACAGCCTAAAATAAAAGGTATGCATTCCAAAACTTTAATCCTTCTCGTAGCTCTTTGTAAATTCAGACTTGGTATTAAATCAAACAACTTTAACTGTTCAGATCCAAAATACATGCAAGGTATGCAATATATTCAAAGAGCTTTTAAGTCATAATAACCTCAAAAATCTAATAATGAAAAGGAATTTTTTCTTGTACAAAACACATTTTGGGAACTAGGATATTTTTCCCTACAAAATCTAATTTTAGACCACTACTTGCCAAAATAAGGTAACTGCAGTAAATGAAACAGTCATACTTTCCTCAGTTATGTCTAGTTCTACAACTAGATGAGTACATGAGAAAAAGGCATATTATGAACACACATGTTTAAGGCCTGATCTAATCCCCACTGCAGGCAGAGGGGTTGTTCCATTAACTGCACTCGGGGTTAGATCAGGACTTTGCTGAACAGTAGGGCTGTTCTTTTCAAAGATGGCATATTTAAATATGAAAAGTAATGAAGTAAGCATGGCAAATTGTGGTTTAGTTGGAATCTAATTTTCATAGCTTTTTTTTAAAAATTAGAGATAGATATCTCTATTATAAGTATGGAAACATATAAAAGTAAAGTACAGGTAAAGAAGATAGTTGCATAAATTAAATCGCATCTGCTGAAGTTATTAACATCACAAAGCTAAACGTTAGAGGTAAAATCCTGACCTTACTGAAGTCAAAGAGATCTGTTGCCTTTGGCGATGTAAGATTTTCCTCTTGATTTGAATTAGGTAAATTCTTTCCCAGTTTTTATTTTTAGTCTATTTGAGAGCTTAAATGTAGCTGAAAATACAAACTTGAGATAGAAAAATGACTTGTTATCACTGATGTATGGGGAAGACAGCAGAAAAAGAGGGGAAAATAATATATTTTAAGGAAACACAATGTTTAAAGACACAGAAATCTGGATTCTGCTTGATTATGTGTGAGCGCATGTAAGGACTGTGTTATCTCAGATATGCAAGTACGTTCTCATCACCTTTAAAATACATCATATTCAAGGATGCATTGGCAAAAAGTGGAATGGGGAGGAAAAGTCCCCTTCAGATTATTTTCTAATTTATTCTCAAGATATAAGAGACTGAGAAAGACTGTCTATCAGTATGACACAACTGCAAACAGTGTTAGCTGGCATGCTGTAGTTGTGACAGTCATAGGTAAATCCCAGTGTGGATTTTTGCATTGCTGAAGAGGAATGTGATTGTATCATCCTCATTTCTGTATGGATTTCACTGAGACTTTTGGGGTTATAATCTGGTGCAGGAGAAAATCTTTAATTCTGTGAATCAACCATTTCTGAGCAGCTGTCCTCATTAAGAGGAAATAGCTCTTAAAACCTTGCCTGGACTTTATTCCTCATGAGGAATTATGGCTGGGTTTTTCAACTAGTCATTTTAAATGATAGACTAGTTATTTAGAGTTGGTATTCTGAAGACTAAGTAAAACAGTGTCCTAAATGCTGTTTTGTTCCTCTTCTTGAGTCATGTAGGAAGGAGGAAGGAAAACCTAACAGAGTACCGCAGGTTTGTAGTCACATGCCGAGAATTTTTCCGAATAGTAGAAACCTTTTGCTTTCAGAGGTCCGCACAGTTTCCCAGTGCATCACCATTAATGTCTCTGTTTATCTCACTTGATCATAACTTGGAATATGAAGTAACTTCTAATAATTTCACTTTTAGCTTAGCACTGCAGAATCTATTATTCTGAGACTGGAGCCACAAGCCACCTCGAAAGCCAGCCGGTGCTGTGTAAGTGCTTTGAATGATGACAGATCAAGAGAAAGTGGGCCTGCATACATAATTACTCTAACACACAGTTAATATTACTTGATAAAGCTATGGACACACAATTAAGAAAACATGCCTGATAAAACTGGTTTTTTAAATAGACGGGAATGAACTGTAACTAGTTACAAAGGCTTGTGAACTTCCCTTCTCTTCCCGAATGTCATTGCTTCAGATTGCCTTGGCAGCCTCATGTGCAGTGTTTGCTTCATGCATAATGATTTCCCTTTCCCCCCTCTTCCTTGAACAGTTTTGCCTTTCGGACTAGTTACTGTTACCACCATTTAATAAGAAGGCTTTCCTTGGCTTTCTAATCGAAAACTTGCTTTTATCTTTCTTCATAAAAGAATTGAAATGGCTTCTCTCAGGTTTCTGTAGCCTCTAGGGAGATAAGGACCCTGCGGTTAACAGGATGAGAGATTTTTGTTTAGAAATTTTTATTTAGACAATGAAAAATGACCTCTGTAAACTCAAAGCTATCTTATTTTGGGGCTTTAGGCTTCTGGCAGATAAATCAATTGGGCCCTTGGGACAGCACAGGAAAAACCTTTGCAGTAACTATGTCAGAACAACGCAATAGATTTGTTGTGAGGATGCAGTTGTGTTGAAGGCAGAATGCACTTAAAAATAAATATCATTTTATTTTCTATAAAATATTCAAGATTTGGATAGTATGCTTTTCAGCTGCCACAAGTAAATATTTTTTGTATGATATAAACTTGAGAAAAGGCCTGATTTCTTCTGGGCAGGGGACAGTGGAGGCAGGTGAAGTGGGGGGGATACACAGGGACGATGCTTTAACAGTTAAATATTTGGCTTCAAAATGAAGTATTTACTTAGGAGATGTTATTCTCTGTATTGGTCTTTTAAATCAATCCCCCTTTCAGTGATATGAAAGCCTTCTCTCTGAATACAGGGGTTTAACAGTATTCTTTTCTTTTCTTTTCTTTTTTTTTAATAATAATTATTGCCTAGCTAAGACTGTGGCTTCAACAGAGTACCACAACAGTTTTCACACCTATGTGTAACCCTAAAGAACTTTTCAGATCTTCACAGAATGAACTTGCACTACATACTTGCTCTGAAGAACAAGTGTAGCATTTTGCTCTGTGTTCTCTACCTGTTTCATGCAGAGTATAGCTACAGAGTGAAAAGTTATGCAGACATAAATTGCAAATTTGACAAGGAAGCAAATGAGGAGACAGATGCTTAACTAAAATGTATTGATGTGCAATTGTCAGTGAGTTGGTGGGTGTTGAATAACATAGTTAAGATGCATCAATGAAGCCTTATTTCATCTAAAATAAAATCTAATGTAAATAGAATTTGAGATGGTGATACCGACTAATGAAGAGCAAATAAATGCATGTTAAGCTATTGCCACCCCGTTGCACACTGACATTTGCTCAAAACACCCTGGCAGTGGGGTCTCAGGCTGCCTGAGAGAAGTGAGGTCTGTTGAGCAAATTGTCTCGTGGCTCCAGCTTCATGTTAGCAGGCAACAGAGCTGCTTTAACTGCAAATTATGTGACGTGTTTGGTAATGTAAATGCCACCAAGCTCTTCAGTACTATTACTTGGTAAAGAAAGACCTGGCTCAAGAGGAGAATGATTGTGCAAGTTTGCACTTTCAATGTTACATTGGTTGGTTAGAGTTTATGTCCTAGCTAACGCTGCTATTTCATTTGCTGGAAATTGTTTCTATTCAAGAGGATCCAGCTTCACATTTCTTTTCTTCTTTTCTTCTCTCTCTCTCTCTCTTTTTTTTTTTTTCTGAAGCAAGACAGCTTCAGATAATAGTCTAAGAAATTAATCTAAGTATCATTTCACACCATAATGCTATCATTTGACTATTTAGCTGTCAGCCCCCTGCAGGTTTTTTCAGAACATAAAGTTAGCCACAGAGCATCACTCACCTGGAGTCAGCAATACTCTTCAAATGCATGAGCAACACTGCCTTAATTTTGGCATTTGATAATGTATCTTCTATATCTCAGTATCCCTGGGGTATTAAGATATATGCTTGTAAATTAGATGTGAAATAATTTATCAAAATTAAAACAATCTGCTGATTAACTGGAAGACACATTCAGAGATATTTACTGTGAAACAGTAAGCATGATCTCTTTGCACTGAATGAAACTGATACAAAGCAAAGCCCTAGAAAAACTGGCCCCTTGAGATGTTTCTGAAAAGGTCATTTATAGATTTTTAAATACAAATGCTCCAATCATTGATATCCCAATTTTCACTTTGCTGCTATGGGAGGGAGAGAAAGCCCATCAGAGAGTATTTCCATTTTTCTCAAATTTGCTAACGTTAACATGGAGATTCACACAAAGGTTACACTTTCAAACATAAGTGTTTTTTAGAAAACCTGGCAATGCAGTTAACGACAGCCAAAAGACATTAATTCTGATCAGATCAGCTGATGTACATCATGCACAGTTTACTTGTAAGACGGAGTTATTTTAACAAGTACTTCTCAAACCTGGAGAATTCTGTCTCTATCCTTACATTCAGCTTTGCCTAGGAAACCAAGGGCAAAAGCCTTTCTTTTTTGCTGTTGAAATATATGTTTATGAAACCAAAGAGTTGGTTTTGGTCACCTTGCATTCAGGAGACTCATTTTTAAACCTAGCAGACCACCTTTTTTTCTGCTGAGTGAACTTCACTAATTTCTGCTCTGTGATCTTGAGACATTTTATGAACATTCAAGCATTTAACCTTGAAGCCTTGTAACACAGACAGACTACAATGATGTTCAAATTGTAATACAGTGGTGGTAGGCACGGGTTCTTGAGACACTTTTGGCTTGTGAAGAGTTCAGATACGGTTTCTGTGCTGGGGTTATGCCACAGGGAATGTAGTTAGGCTCTCCTCACAGAAGAGGTTTCTGGAAAATCAAATCTATGGCTAGATGAGAAGGCAAAGCAGGAAAGACTGCTGAGATCCACAGTGCTGGCACTGTGGGCACCGCAGGTGCTTCCAGCTCAGCCTTCATCGCAAAGTGGAGCAGTGCAGCTTCCAGGGGCCATCGTTGCTGTTCCGCTGTGCCCTTATTTCTTTCACTTCCTCTCCCTTTTCTTCCCTGAGGTATGCATATGAGTTTGATGAAGGATGAGAAACCTAGTCTTTTTGAAGCTGTGATTGCTCTCCTGGCACTTCACGATTCCTAAACTTATGTTGTATTCCCGAACCACTCAGCTCTTCCTGAGTGCTTTTTCATGCAATCTGAAACTCCTTTCCTGAAGGCATAATTTTAATAAATACAGTAACTAAGGATCACAGCAGATGAGAATTCCTGTGCCTAATGATTGGCATCTAAAAAGCGCTTCTAGACTTTTACTTTAGAAATCTCTAATGTTATCTATTGTGTTTGCCATTGGTGCTGAAGGCCGAGTGCACAGAGTTTTGAGTCATTTAGCTCCATCTTACTGGAGGAGGTCTCTGTCCTAATTTTCCTTCCAGGAGAGTTGGTTGATGTGTTGAAGCTGAAGGCCTGTGTTTGAGCTAACACATTAGGCTACATAGATGCTAAGGAAATTTGGGCTCAGTTGCATCCTGGTGTAACACAAAAGGATGGTGTGGATCAGCCTGGTTTCTTTTCCACTAGACCTTCTTGTCAGCACATCCACTTTAATGCCTCTGGATCTTCAGGAGGATGTTGGTGGATGTTGATTTAAAAAGGAATAAGCTCTCAAACACCAAGGAAGTTATTCTACAAATCCCTAGGCATTTGCTTCTGAGTTTTGAAACAAGAACTAAAGAAGATTTGATGTTTTCTTCCCCTTTCCAGAAAATTTGGTGCTGCCTAACTTTAATAGCTGCTGAGAAATGCTTTCCGAGGACTCTTTGTCCTAAGAATAAAAGCCTGGAGTGGACTGTACTGTGCAAAGTAGCAAATAATTTTGTTTCTAGATCTTTCTACATAAACAATGTGTGCTATAATAAAAAAGTGAGAATTTGTCTGTGCGAACATTTGACTTTCTCATGAAACCTCAAATTTGTCTGAACTGGGCCCTCATGCTGGTTCATGTCCACATAACTCATCCTTTACAGTCATAGACTGATGTGACACAAGGTAATAGAAAGTGATGCATTGCCTGAATTTAAAGGAACATGGACTATTTCAGGATCTGCTGTGCGGTATGAGATCTATATCAGATTTGAAACAAAGCTAACCAAGCAGACAGAGCAGTAAGATATCTATAGCATCCATTAATCAGTATATACCATGCTGTTGCTGTTTTTTTTTTTTTTTTTTTTTTTTTTTTTCTGTTAGTGTTCTTTCTGTGTGTGTTCACCATCTAATTTTTTGCTTGGTGCATTTTAAAGCTAAGATAAATACACAAGGTTACTCCAGTAACCATTTACAGTTCTTTTTTCCCTCTCTATTCTTTTATAGTTCTTTTCTGCTCTCTTTTCTTTTATTTCAGTTTAAAGAACCGTAGTTCTTTAATCTCCAGTCTCCCATTAGAGTTGTTGATCATCAATATGTCTAAAGATTTATTCTATATATGTTAAAAATACAAAGGAATCAGTGCTATTATTTGTAATCTGAATATTTTTTTGTATGTATGTGCATGCACTTTTATGTTTTTACCTTGTCAGGCTCTAAACTCTGGAGTACCCACAAGAAATATTTCTACAAACCTGACATTACAATTAGTTATAGAAAATAATGAAATTTGTTCAAATCTGCTTTGTTATTAGTAAGCTCTTTGGAGTCCTAGATTCAAATTCACAGAGAAGCAACATAGCTCCATAGCTGTTTGTTGTTGAAAGGTCCATGCACTGCAGTGGAATATTTGTTTAGATGAGATCTTAAAAATTGAGGTTTTTTATGACGTGTGTGCTGCTGACGAGTGGCAGACACACTTTATGTGAGGGAGAGGTTCTGCCCTATCGTCCTCACTCTTTCTCTCTGGATCGCATTCAAGAGAAAAGGTAGGCTTTCCAGACACACATTATTTATCTTCAGAAAGAATGGCGAGCAACACTTGCATCCTGAGCACTCATGTTCAACGGCTAACAACTTTAGCTTTGCATCAACTTATTCTTTACTTCTGATAAATCCAAGTGTACTTGTGTTATAGCCATATTCATATATTATGCATCTCAGTAGAAAGATCATGTTTACTTAATATGACCTTTATGCAGAGCATCTCAGCAAACTAGATGACTCACAAGTTCAGTATTCTGAAATATATAAGTAGTGCTTCTCTAGGTCTTATTTTGACTTTGGTTAACTTGTAGGCCTCTTGATAGAAATACCATGGAGGAAAAAGCATTTTTTTCTGATACTCTAACAAGAAATACTGTGCTACAGAAAGCCTTTCAAAACATTTCTGTTTTTCAAAAAGCTTTTGGCCATAGAATATTCCTTCCTTCTATTAAGAAATTTCACACACTGTTTCCTCACCATTCTATTACCTTCCATCATCCCTTTCTTGGCATGCTATTTGTTTTAAAAGAGAGTTCTATAGGAAAGAAGTTCTTTGTAGGAACGCCTTAATAATGTTGATCTTTTTACATGGTGCTTCCACTGACAGACTATTCAGTGTGGCCAAGACAACTCACCCGAGGATCATCATCATGGTTTGCTTAAAAGAGTAGAACCTTTTCAATTTGCTAAAATGTTCTCTAGCAGAGATTTTGCGTATTAGGAATCAAACCCTTCTGTTGAGATCATCACAACATGGATAATACAGTTTTTGTACTTAAAAGAAATTATACATTTGTCAAATAGGCAAACAGATTGTGTATTGTATTGAAAAGTCTTCCATAGCAGTGTATTTCATATTACCTTAAAAAAATTAATGCTGCTTTCTCCATGGTATTTCTGTGACATTGTATATGATATGAAGTTTTAAAGCTAGACACCTTCTAGCAATGAGAACTTCAGACGCAAAGCCTGCTGAAACCATCTGAACTGCTTCAAAAAGAGCATCCTCCTCTCAGGGATCAGCTATTTTTCCCAGGTTTGAAATTCTAACCTGGTAAATAGCAGCAACAGGAGCCTTTCCCCCCAACTATTTTGGAGAACCCCACAGATATGAATATCTTCAAAGGAGGATCTGTTAAAAAATGCAACAGTCTTCAAAGGGAAACACCACCCTCAGCAATCCGAAGTTCTTTAAAGCGGGAGCCCACCAGCGCTATGAATTCTCCAAGGAGAAACTCCCAGAGCACTGTGAAAATTTGTAAGAGAACAAGCCCTCTCTCCCTAACACCCAGTAGGCTATGATTTTCCTTTAAAAGGACTCTTGCATGTGTACATTTATAATTACAGAAAGGGTCTTATTTAACCAGAGCTCTGTAGAACTCTTCTTCTTTTTTAAACAAATATTGATAAAAAGAAAAGAATGACAGAGGAAAACAATTTGATTTTGGTATTTTCCTTTTTCTTCTTTTGTTTGTAGCTGATCTCAATATAATACAGCAGTAACACTTGGCTCACGTAGCTCTTTTGATCCGTGGAACTCAAAGTACTTTTCGTTAAGAAATATTCTGTGAGCACAGTTATCCATTTATACTGCTGGCTAGCTAGGAGCCCACACGCTCTGTCAGAAAGCACATTCATCACTTTTGTACCATTTCTAGGCATGTTGCTTCAAAAGATGCTTTCTCTGATTTTTTTCCTTCTGTTCTGGCACTTTGGTAGGTGAGACCAGTTAATGTTGACGTTAGAAGGGTATTATCAGTTGCCAGACTTATGAGCCTGCTGCGCCATGAATACCCAGATAATTTGGGCAATGAGGCCAGCTGCCATGTGGGCTGTGAGCGCTGGAGCGTGGGGAGGCAGCGGTGGCCTGGGCTGCCCGAGCGTGGCTGCAGGAACCTTCCCGGCTATTTGTCCTCTCAAGCAGGAGTGCACTTACTGTGGGTGCTGGGGAACAATAACAGCCCTGCCGAAACGGAGGAAGGCGAATTACACGTGGTTTCCCTGCAGAAGGTGCATGTATCAAAGCCAGTACCTGGTGTCAGTTCTCAGTTCCAAATCAGGCCTTAACTAAAATTCTTGTTCTGACTATCATACAAAAATAGTAGAAATACATATGTCAGAAACACAGCAATAGCCGCAGCAGCTCATCAGAGCCAGCATGGTTACTCTCAGTGGTTGCACTCAGTGGCATAGCTACACAGAAAAGAGCTCTTCAAGGTCTTTGAGGGTTGTGAATGCATACCCTGAACACAGAGATTTATTAGTAAAATTTCTGATGTGCTGAAAAAGTGATAGGAGTAATTTAACACTACCTCTGGGAGGGAAAATATCATGCTGCATTCATGTGTTTATTAGCTTTTCTTCTTTTACAATGCCATATGATTTGTGTGTTCTAATGCTACTGTAAAACCGGAACCTTTAGTATCTTGTATTTGGTGATGTTTGATGGTTTGATTTCCTGCTTCTAAACTGATCAAAATATGTGTGCCAAGACTATGATGCCTGATAGTGGCCTCATCTTCCTCCAAAGCAAGGGTAAAGATTCTTTAGCAGCAAGTGATGGTTCTATCATCACTTCTTTGATGATAGAATAGTCTGAAATCTTCTTTTTTTTTTCTTACTGAAAATAGCATCTTCTGTTTGGAAGTTGCTCAGATGTGGGTGATGTTTTAGTCCGATACCAATAATCATATTCATCCCATTCAGCAGACAAACTATTTTGCTGTGAAGCTCTGATAGTTGCAGTAATGTATATATCCAGCAGCACCAGTGGGTAAATACTTTCCACATGTGAGTAGAAGAAGTAAATAGGCAAGGCAAAGGATACTCTGATCGCTCTTGGCGGGCTACAACGCATGCTTAACTAGTTGGAGGAAATTCTCTCCATTATGAGATCTAATATTCAGTCCTTTCACTAAGATATGACAACCTTTCACTAACTTTTCTTCTAGCATTTAGGCCAGGTGAGAGAATTTGATTAAAAAAAAAAAAGTGACGATGTTCACAGTGAGCTTTCTATTACTGTAAAGCTTTCATGGAGTCTAGCTGAAGCATAGCCCCATGGATGAGTTCAGACATCGGAAATGTGGAAGTAGACACTGATGTAGTTAATGTTTCTGCCCCCAGAAATTTGATTTCAGATGTGAAACATAAGCAAAAAGGAATCGTTAATAGTAACATATGTGAATCTCTCCTCCTTTAAACAACAACTTTCAAATTACTTGCTGGAAACATTTGTTCTCTGGATCCTGATGAAGTGAACCCTATATACACCCCAAAATTCAGTAAGTTAGTCATAGAAACCAGAATTTAAAAATATAGTAAGAAAGAGCGACATCCATTCTTACTGCAATTATGTTGCATTCAATGGAGTTAAATCAGAGATAAACTCAATCTGATTATTCGTAGGATGTGAGAAGAATTTTTTCCCAGTGAATCTTACTTAGTCTTCCTAATGCAAAAGTTACAAAGCTACTAGCAGAGGAGAATGGACCAGAAAAGGGCAATAATACCTATATTTTTCTGGTCTTATGTTAACTACTTATAGTGTAGCAGCTTTAAACAATAGTTGTGAATTGTGGAGAATCTCTCAGTTTAGAACAAAGAGCCATTACCTCTAAAAGATGAAATATCTGAGATGTTCTCTAATGTTCAAGCCCAAAAGGAAAATAAGACAGCTCCAAGTTTCCTGAATCCCGTCCCAATTATATTTCATTTAATAACACTCAGTGAAATATCTGGTGGCAAGGGAAATGAAACTACATGATTTTATGGGATCATTCATCAAGAACTAATTGAAGCTTTCACACAGTTTAGTGCTGATAAAACACTGTAACAATAAACAATAACAAAATTCACCAGAGAAGGATTTGTTTTGCCGTGAGGAAAATGGTTCAGTTTCATCCTGGGGATTCCTGGTTAAAAGAGTCTCCAATTTAAAAAGGGATAAGTACAGGCTCCTGTGCATAATGACAGAGTGGGAGCTGTGGCAAATGTATTAGTATTGCTCCAGTGGAGCTATTCTCATTGTAAGTATTTGCTATTGTGTGTGGCTGAGGCAGGATGCATAACGACCAATAGAATTTTTTTAAGTTTGATTTTTTTTTAACAGTTCCCATGTAATTTTATGAAGAGAAAATTAAATGAGATCTTCAGTACAAACTTAACAAAGTTCTGATCCTAAATTTACTGATCTTAAATTGATTGATTGACTTCAGAAAAACTGTTCTTTTCTGTATTGCTTTGAAGAATGAAGATAGTCTTACAGTGAAAGTTCTTTTAAATGCCTCCTGGGGTGAGGTCTTGTCAATACTTCAATGTTGAGATAAAATGTGGGCTCTCTTTATTTCTGATCAATTTTTTCTGAGTAGAGCACTGTGGTCCAAATACATAATGAATAGTATCAAGAATTGATTTCCTTGGTTTTCTTGATTTAAGGACTGGGAAAATTTCATCAATGTGCATTATGAATCCTTCACAAGAAGGTGGCACAAAAGTTTGGTGGTTCCAGACCTCGCTGTGCCACTAAGAAGATGCATCACTGAACAAATCGCTTTAATTCTTGTCGTCTTCTCCTCCATCCCTCATAGATGCAAACTCTTCCAGTCAGAAATTTTCACTGACTTGTCTGTGAATGTCTTTGTCAATTAGAGCTTCCAAAAGTAAAGCAAAATAAATCTATAATTAATAAAAAGAATGTTGCAAAATGCATGTGATTTGACCCTAAAAACATACAGCAGGATACAATTCTGCATGTTCATATATTCGTAAGAATTGATTCTCTGCTCACTTTTACAAATTTCATTTCCAAGACACTCTCGCTGATTGATCTTACCGGATGGCTTTATCAGAAAGGGGCAGGAGAAGCAATCATATTTTCATAATTAAGTCTACTCTGGTGTTTTGCTTATTGGCTGAGTAGAGCATGTACATCTATAAACATACTCTTCAGATTTTAATGATTTTTTTTCTTAAGTAGAAAAAAATCATTAACTCCTAGTGAAAAAATTCAGTGTGGAATCTGTAAGTTGAATCCTCTCTTCCCTGTGTCTGATACCCACAATAACAGAATGCATTGGACATATTTTTCCCTCAGCTAGCATGTAGGTACAGCTAGCTCCATTGCCTTAAAGCAATCAGTCACTGCTCTACAGCAATGAGTCACTGCTCAACATACTCTATGTTATCACATCAGCTTTCGGTACAACTGCATTTCTATACTAATGACTTGCTTTGGAAGCTGGGAAGTGGTGGCTGAGCACTGTTTCTCCATCCATCTGTTCAGAGGTGAGATTCTAGGGAGCAGTGCTCTTGCCTGTGTTACTATTCCTTAGGGACCCTGGCATAGTAGAGGATAAGCTTGATCAGACTGCCAGATCCAACGTTTCATGATCTTCACCTGGCAGTGGAGAATCTTGGTGGAGTGCTGGCACTCAGGAAGGTTGGAAGGTGCCACTTACCTCTCCAGTAATCCATGTTTAAGAAACTAGTAATGGAACTAACAGCTGAGGCAACCATCACTAAACTGATGCTTTTCTGCTCTGTGTTATGTGACTGCCCTTTAAGGATATGCTCTTCAAGGCAGGAAGTAGAAATTCCTTTGCTGATCTCCACAGTCTTTGGCTGACAAATTCAGTACATATATTACTGCTTAGCTGAAGTATGTTTTATTCATGCTTAAAAATATACACAGGAAATACTGTTTTATCATTGAGATGACATTACTCCTATGCATAGCAAGCAGAATTTTATCTTGATTTCAGTGGGACTATCCCTAATATCTCTCTGATGCCCAGATACAAGTCTTTCTTTGTGAAAATAGCATGCATAGACCATCAAGGTTTTTCGAAAACTAAATACTGAGTATTTCAAGGTAAATATGTGCATATGTGCCTAATTTGTTTTTACCTTAAAATTCTACCTGATTAAATCTACTTGCTGAACCATCATCTCCTGTGTTTTAAGTGCAAGAAATTAACTTGTGACTTATGTACATCATTTTCAGGATTTTCACTGGCTTACATCCTGGTTTTCTGTTTCCACAGAAATGTCTGTGAATTAATCACAAATAAAAGGAAACATCTGGAGACAGAAATAGAGAAGGTTTGATTTGTACGTTCTATTATTTTTATGGTATGTTCTAATCTGAATTTTTCTTTTTGTGGTTGTTTATTAACCTAAATTATAAAATATATAGAGAAGGTGTAAAAGTTGCATGAAGCCCTGTGATCAGAATCAATAATCTCTATGCATTGGTTATTGCTGGGTCTGTCACTGAATTTCCACTTCAGAGATAAACACATTCAAATTTAAGCTTTCATTCAGAAAAATACTTAGGCGTAGCACTATTTCCCATTATTGTAGAGAGGTGTCTATTTACAGGATATCTTATGACTATCCAATTGCTCTAAATTGAACACAGGCTTAAATGATTTTCTGAATAAACCCTTACCATTAAAATCAAACCATGAAAACAATTCAGCTGCACTAGCACCAACCACACTTATCTATTCCATAATGAATGGAGAAATTTCTGAAGAGTAGTAGTTGTAGCAATGGAACATAGGTATCTGAGAAATGGAACATAGCTGAACAAGAAACTCATGTATGCATATAATATTCTTCTATGTTAAAAAAGATATATAAAATTATATATAAAGAGTAAAAAGAGGATGCATTTTGTGTAAACTCTTCTCATGAACAAAGACAGAAGAGAAATTGTTGTTAGTTTTCTATAAGTATTGTTACTTATAACTTTCTATAGCAGCATTGTGAAAATTTTTTATAAGGCATGTTTTACTGTATTATTAATTAACACATGCATAGAGATTAAAGTCTGCCATTTAAGCACTTTGAATCATATTTGTTTGGATTTTTGCATGGCTCATGTGTAATAATTCAGACTTTTAACTTGTTCTTACTGTGTGTGCATTGCCTATCTGAAAGGACAGGAAAAGAAATTCAGAAGACCTGCTTACTGCTATTTACTGGTATCTAGCCTCAGCTTGGTAACTTTAAGTTGTTGTAGTTCTGCTAAACGGCTTTTTCCTCAAGTGGCTGATATTTCATAACAAGAGAACAGCATTTCTTTTGTATTATTTTTTCCTTCAGACACATTTCTTAGGGCAAGGAAAGCTGTAAAGAGCCTTGGTGTAGTGCTTTTGTACACCTCAGAGATCCTCTTATCCTTGCAAAAGTCCTGCATGTCTGACTAAGCCAACTTTTACTATTTATTTGTAATACTAGACCATATAGATTGGGAAAACAAGGCACGGGAGCATTAAGCACGGTGTATTATACAAAGTCTACAGCATCAATCCCTGTATTTGAGTTAGTCAACCCAGATCCCTTCTTTAGTAGAAGGGCACTTTCATGCCCACATTGGTCTAACTTATATTACGCACATATTTTAGGATATAATGAATTGCACACTGTAAACATCTAAATTTACTCAAACAAATCCTATCTGTGGTATCTTAACGGTATACTTTCATCATAGACCTTTTGTTTTTCTCCCCAAAGAGCTGTTTCTGGGCAGACTCTGGTGCTCCTATTACAGTATCTCATCTTCTGTTTGTGTGTGGCAGAAAGAAGACCAGCTTCTGAGGTAGCAGAAATGTAAGCCAAATGTAATAAGCCAAATGAAGAAATGCCTCTGCTTTACCTGGGATCAGAATGGCTTCCGCTCTTTTGTCTGTGCTCCTTTTGCTCTTCTTGTTTCAAAGATATACCAGAATGTTTAAAGATGGGAATAAAAAGAGATAGGAAAAAGACAGAAACAAAACACTGTGTTTCACAGTAGATGACATAAATAGGAAGCCAGCACTAAATGGACTCACTTTTAGTTCATCAAGTGTACCACAGCTGGTGGAAACTTTACAATTGATATCTCATTTGGAAAGGTCTACCACATAACACAACACTTCCAGCTCCTTAAAACTGGCTTACAACATGTGCTAAAAGAGCCATAACCATAATGTGCCAGAGGAATAGAGAAGGTAAGGTCAAAAATTTCACCAGTCTTTTGTTCCTTCATGATGAGGTGGTTTGTTAAATAAAATTCACAGATGATCCTACAGACAACCATGGCAGAAAAAAATTTCCCTGAACCATATGTGCCTGTCTGATCTAGGGAAAACAATTCCTGATGAAATAAAACCTGGCAGTGTGTTTAATCTTGAGAATGTGAGCAGTATCCCAACACCCACACCCAGCGCATGTATGGTTTTACGGGGAGTGCCCACTCTGCATTCTGGCTTGGATTGCGATCCCTTCCCATACCTCCAAGAAGGTTACAAAAACTCACAAACCAAAAACAAATCTTGAAGATTCTCCCTGCACATTTCCAACATCTACAAAACCCAGACAGGAGATTAATAATGCCTAAAGACGTTATGAGCCCACAGAGTTACAGGTTCCTTTCAAATCTGTTAGAGAGACCAAAACATCAGACTCCTCTCATACCTCCAAGTCCCACCTGGCTCAGCTGCGTGTTGTGAGTGAGCTGCAACCGTTAGAGACACGGAAACTATTTGGGGAAGCATCATTACCTTCGTGCCTTGTTCTTCTGCTTGTTGCATAATCCTTTCCACATTATCAGTCCATATATTCCATATATAAGTTTCCATATTATCATAACACAGTCTTTCATTTGTTAATCTGTTTGGAAGACTATTCCAGCATTTTACCGGATAGCTAAAAAAAACCAGTCTCAGATAGAAAAATTTCCAGTCAGAATTTATTTGTGACCAGTTTGTAACCACATAATTATACGTCTATGTCAAACAGGAGTTTTCACATTGACTGTAATTGGATCGGGCCCCAAATCATGAAGACAGCTGCTTTTATTACAGTGTGGAAAATAGACAGGGACTGGGTGCTACTGCATAATGTCGGCAGTAAATTATATTCCAAGGGCAAGTTCACAAGCTGGTGTAAATCAATACAACTCAACTGACTTTTAAAAAGTTATACCACTCTACACAAGTAGCTGATTTGGCCCAACCATTTCCTCGGTAGTTTTTAAAGCTAGGCCTGTTACATAATGCATGTTGTAGAATTACTTCCAACAACTCCTGCACCAAGCCCAAAACTTCTGATTGAACCTGGACTTGCATTTTAGAAAGTCATCCAAATTTGATTTAGAGAGTGCGTATCATGGAGAATCACACGCCCAGAAACATTTTTCAAAAACTACTTACTCTCTTTGTTAAAAAGAAAATCAAAACTATTTTTTTTTCTCCTAACAAGTAAGGTTCTAGCTAGCCTTCCTAACTCTTATTTACTATTACATGTAAAAGCATTTTTTCAGGCTTCCTATCCTTGTATTTATACTTCTAGAACAGTATTGTGACATCCTTTAATCTTTTCTGTGTAAAACTAGGTTGATTAAACATTTTTTTTGGTCTTCCCATTCAAATGTTTTCTAAGTGATCCTTAATTGGTCAAACCCTGCTGTACTGGTTGCTCTGCAGGCAGGATAAAGATGTAGTTTCTGATGCAAAAATTTACAATCTCAGTAGTTTATCTAGAATTAGAACAGTCAATGTTTGTCTATTTGGGAGGAGAAATGAAAAGAACAAAACAACTGCATTAATGTTATATGGCTTGGGGTACTTATAGCATGTGATCTATGTAAGGCATTGATCTGCGAATCAGTCGCTCTTACTCTTTTGAGTATATAGACACAATTCACTGATCTCTCTGTGTGATTTTGAAAGACATGCCGCTTCAGTGCTGGGAACAGTTCTGAAAGACTAATCAACCTTGCTTTCCCTGCAGATAGTGTTAAAACTCATTAATTTCAAGTTAGGGAGAACAAGAAGTTTCCTGATAATAAAAATACAAAACACATTACTCTGTGTGTTTGTTTTTGTAAAGATAAAATGTTTTGTTGACTCCGTGACTAACTTCTACCATTGATATGTCTTTGAATGTGTTTTAAAGTTGTCTGGCAGACAGCGCCCAACCAAATGACACCCCTGTTCCTTGATAATAACTTTTGGGAGTAGTGGGAAGAGTGATGTGGAGGTGTTAGTACTTGCCTTCTTGTTCCAAAAAAACATTTTGGCCAGAAAGGCTTTACCAGCCTGAGAGTAATAGGAACTTTCAGTCTCAGAGTAAAACTAACATGGTTAACGCAATCCAATATGTGCTCTGTGGCATAATGGCTTCAACATTATGAATCATTTTGGAACACAGAGCAGGGATAAAACATATAAAAACTGCTAGCAAATGAGTATATTTACAGAGGCAGAAACACAAAGAAATGTGAAAATATGGACAAGCATAAAGAGGACCATTAAACCAAAATACAGGCAATCAGTTTGTTAAAATATAATAAACAATTAAAAAGCTTGTATTTATCTAGCACTGTGAGAACAATCTGAGTATGAGCCCTGTTAACTTCAGTTGTCCAAATCAAGGAGGATCTGTCAAGGAGGTTCTCATCAATCTCATGTAATGACTACAGAAGCATTTAGCTGATCTGAGGGGCACAGCTGGATTTTCATCCAACCCTTTCATTTGGAAGCCCTAATTTAACACTTAAAGCAAAATTCCTGCATTGCTCTGTCAAACTTTGTCTGGACAAACATTTTTTTTTCAGGAGAATTCTCATGGTAAATAAAATTCCAAAATAAAAGATACTACTAAAGCTATATCTACACAAGTTTCATTAATTCTGTAGTACTGAAGGATGTATTCAACAGTGATGTTTTCAACAGAATTTCAGCCCTAGATAACTCAGCCTTGCAATGATGCATTGTGAGATTTATACTGAATTTAGAGTATACCTCATGAAAAAGAGTAAAAAAATTAAATTTGGTCCCAAGATCAACAAGAGGGTAACAAAACCCAGAGGTCAGTATTAAAAACACTCAGACAAAGATCCTGAAACCAAAAGGTATCATTTTATTCACAGCAAGGATTAGGGGATAAATAGGAAGAAGGCAGAGTGTTGATCTGTTGCTCATTTTATGGGCCAATGTACTAATGCAAAGTATATGGGATAAACAAGAAAATTTGGGTGTCTTAATAAATGACCAAAATGATACTTAACTTTTTTAATAGACATAATGGAATAATTTCCATGATTGGAGTAGAAAGGTAAGCTTTATCATGTAAGTATAAATTGAAGAAAAGAGAGAGGATTTTGCCTTGGTAGAATTGCATAGGATATAGACATATTTAAAGTCTCTTGAGAAGTGAAGATGTAGACAGTCACGTAAAGATCTACCAGAGACTGCTAAACTAGAACGATAAGGAGAAGGATGCTTGTGTGTGTGTGTGTGTGTACGTGGGGAGACCCAAACCCTGGTAGCATCATTTACAGTGTGTGATTCTTAGTTCACTGAATATTTGAATTATCTTTGGGAGGGAGTACTGTAGGGCATTGACTGTGTGGTAAGTTCCCAAAATATATGACTAATTTTTAATACAGGGAGTAGAGAAAACCATAAGAAAAGACAATTTTTACGTCTGGCTCTAAAGATGGGATTCAGATGTACACAGAGAAGTCTGGGAACAACTACTCAGTAGTTCTGTGAAAAGATTTTAAAAGTCTTTTATATTTACAATGTTTTGGAACTGAAGCTTGAACTTAGAGCATCTCACCTCCCCAGTACCTGAATTGACTGATTCTTATGTAGTCTGAAATGGCAACATCTCATTTTTTAAAAATATACATTCCAACTAGATATAGAGAGACGTTCATGAAAAAGTTAGTTTCCCAGAAAAAGAGTTGTATCTTGATAAATCAGTGTTTTCTGGACAAGAATTGTTTTGTAAAAAAATTATAACCAAATTTACTTAAGACACAGAGAGGAATCAGTAGACAATACAAAGAGACATATCTCTAATAGCTTCAGTGAAACTGCATTTATTTATTGAAAGTAAGAATCTGGTTCATACTCAGGGGCTCAGTTGATATGTGAAAGGAATTAGGTGAGTATTTAGTATTTTTCTTGTAGTTTTTTCTCTTGGGTTTCTTTTATTTAGCTGCATCAAGATTCGGTTGTTTATAGCTGCTGTATATTTATAAGTTCCTGCTTGAAGGTATAAAGTGTAAATCCTTAGATAGGTCATCTTACACACAGCACATTTCTCTCTCTCTCTCTCTCTCTCTCTCTTTTTCATATCACAAAAATAGAACTCAAAATACAGTATTTTAAACAAGTCTGAAATATCAAAATAAAACTACAATTTGGTTTTAAATTAAAATTGCCATAAAAACCTATCAAAATTAAAAAATCCCATAACCTCTCCCTCTAATATTCAGTCTTTATTAGAGTAGAACATGTATCTGAACTCTCTTTGCTTTATGTTATCTGACTTGTTGTGCTGCTTTTTGTCATTTTGGACCTTCCAGTGACTGTAGACAGTTGAATTACACAGGCCTGGGTTTCTTCCAGGAGAGCTGTATTGTTATAATTTTGTATGGCTGACATAAATATTTTTGATGGAATGAGTTATAGGAGCAATAGGCATTGCAATTTCTTTCTAAAGTACATAAAACATACCAGTTAAAATACTGCCAAGCTTTTTGGTCTCTTCTGCCTACACAGATCCATTGAAAAGGCATCTGCCAAGGAGCATCACATCCTTGGTTACTAGGAAATATTTTTATTGGTATGTAAGTCATGTTAGAACTTCTGCTTTTACACTTTATGATGTGGTGATGCCTAACTGCAGGAGTGCATTCATTTTAAGATGAGCTCCTTCTGGAAAGCAGCACTCTCCATAAGGTTTAAAAGACATTATAAAGCCAGACCCAAACGTAGCAACTAGTAAAGTGACAGCACAGAGCAATTTAAAGATCTGAAATTTCATGCCTGTGTCCTGTTTAATAATAAATATGATGGTGTTTTGGGAAACTTATAAGGTGTCCTTGTGCTTTTTATCAAAACTTTTAAGCTAACTGATGCTGCTGTCTTAACTTTACTGTATAGACCCTATGATGTCTACTTAATGAACGTGATAGGAGTTCTGTTAAGAGATAATTCAAAGTAGTGGAGCCCCGAATGGGAGACACGTTCCATGGGCTCAATATCTGTAAGAATATTTTCTCAGTACCCCACACTATCCATCGAAACCTCTTGTTCATTCTGACTTGTTATATTCATTTGGTCAGAATACATGGGCAGAGCAAAGAAGCTGAGAAGAATAAGCTTCTCTCACCTTTATCTCTTGTTTTACAGTCACAATTGCAATCTAACTGTGAAACATATTTTTAAAGTAAATGTTTTGCAATTTCACAAACATGCATTTAAGCTGAGAACATGCTTGAAAGACCTCATGCACACAGGGATGTTCTTGACTGATAGAGTTTCTGACTGATAGAGGTTTTTTCACATGAATTACTCAGTAATTACATTTCGAAACTGTATTGATTTCTTATATGTCAATACTTATTAGAGATTAAATGTCAGGCTCCAATTCCTGTCAGCTGGGTAAGTATTCAAAGTTTAAGCTGCTCTGAGAGGCTATTTTTTTAGGCAGTCCTGCTTTAAGGATTCTTTCTTTTTCGTTTAAAATGCTCTTCCTGCTCTCCTGCTCTCTCTCTCTCTCTGGATATTGGTTTTTTTTTTCCTTCATTTTCCCTCCTTTACAGTGCTCCTTAGAAATGATTCAGTGAAGCAGCACTGGCCCCCTTGTACAAAATTCTCGGTATACATTGAAAATTTATCTTACTTCTGCTACATGTTATAATTACAAGTTCCAATCAAAGTACATCTTTTGAGTTACAAGTTTGTGTCATTGCTTTAGTAGAAATGCAAATGTTATGTATTTAACATGCAAATGAAGTGAAATAAATATAATGCATGAAGTCTGTATTCCATCTCAGAAGTAATTGTAATGTGTAATAGGAATTCGGCAGCCAGGTTTGACAAGAGAGAAGGCACAACAATTTTTATTTACTGCAAGAGCACTCATCTCTGCCTGACCTCTCCAGATTCTGGTGACTTCTAATGTATATTTGGCACTCTGATTTCTATATGTGACTGTCACATCTGTATTGCTTTTGCATTATCTCGTCGGCATAGTCACAATCATCTTCACAACTTGATGCCTCTGCCTGTAGTAGTGCATGTCTATTTGTATTTAAGAACTACAGAATGGTTATAAGTGAGAACAAAGGTTTGTTATCTAGGAGAGGATGATTTGGGAAAGAGTGTGAGAAACAGGGCACGAATAAAATCATCCTTTACTTAGTATTACTATCGCCGAGCTTTGGGTGCATTAGAAATTAGGAGGTGGTTGCATTAGGATGGTTACCTTTAAGAAGCACCAATAAGCACAAATAACTGATAAGTGCTTTAAGAAGCAGATCCTCCAGGATGTGCTTTTAGAACACACTTGTACTTTTGGCCCTCAAAATATGCCACGGCCATGGGTTCCACAGCTTAATTCTGCTTTCTGTAAAATGTTTTCCTTTGGTTTGCTCCATACCTGATGTGTGGCAATTTTATTGCCCCTCGAATGAATGATTTTCTCCCATTCACCTTCTAAAAGCCAGTTTTAATTTTATAGATTTTTGTCATTACCTTCTCTACCTTTTTTTTCTATTTATTTTTTTCCCCAAATGACAGAGTATAGCTTGTTTAGAGTGGTTAAATCATTCCAACCTTCTAATCAGCCTTTCACGGACTTTTTCAAAATTTTTATTTCATAAAATGGGATGACGATCACACAGATTTTAAATGTGGAGTTTCCTTGAATACATATCAGCATGGCTATACTAACTTGATGCAACCTCTACCATCTGCATGACTTGTGATGTAGTACAGTTGAGCTTATTAATTACTGACTAGTTAGATTGCAGGGAGCTTTTTGTAAGGAAACAGAATTAAGGCATTGCCACTGTGCTTGCATAAATATTTCTTCAAGATGTCATTTGCAAATGAGACTAGGAAAAATGTTATTTGTTTCAGTTTGTTGGTAACTGTAATATATACTTAACTATAATGTTTTAGTTTGAATAAATCTGAAACTCCAAGAAAATAAACTTAGTTTCTTATCAGATTTACTTTGATTTTGTTTAAGATATTAATCTTCAAATTTAAAATTTCTTTCTTATGTCCCAGCCTTGTTCTGCTAGAAACACTTTTTGTGACATTTGATAGCCTGTAGACCTCACCACTACCTCCTTGCCACTACCACTGCCACCTTGGGTGAAAAGTTCAAGTTCTAAATCATTGAATCACTGAATTCAACTCAACCACTGAATATACAGACAATTATCCTTTTTGCTATCTGATGTGTTTGAGAATAAATTATCAGGAAAAGAGGAAAAGGAAGCATAGATAACAAAGCAGAGATAGATCATAAAAATTGAGAAATGCTTATTTGATAAAGATTCAGTGAAGCCTAAGATACATGGGTTAAAAACAAAATATGAATAGATGAAACTCCTACTATCTGAAAGAAGATAATCAAAGTGAAGAGTATGATCATTTTATAATAGTACAAGCAATAAATAACTTTATGTATATATTTATTTGTTAGGAATGAACTCTTACAAGCTATCTGCTGTTTCAGAAAGGGCTAGAGGAATCATTTCATCATTGCAGTAATATAATTAGAAATTTCCTAAGCAATCAAGCAGCCAAATTCTGCACCAGCTGTAAGCAAGTAAAACACAAAAGTGACATGTAGACCAGCAAATAATGAATTACAGTAACCTAGGTGAGAAACAAAAGAGCAATGTATGAGTTCTTTGGTGTCTCCAGGAGAAGAAATGCCTATATACTGGCAACTATCATAGGACGGTAAGAAAATGGCTTTGTAACCTGATTAATACAGACATCAAAAACACATCTTGGAATAAAACCTAATTTCTTGTGAGACGTGATGTTTGGAGGATGTAGGTGTGTCAGAGAGCACAATCTAGAACGCAGAAATGATACTCAACCTCAGTGCTTTGTAAACCTCATGAGCAGTAATATTTTTCTGTCTACACTTATTTTAAGAAAATTGGGCGTCATCCGGACCTGCGTATCAGAGTATTGTTTGAAGAACGTGGAGTTGTAGCTCACCTCATTTCAGCCATCTGAGACATGGAGACTCTGGACTGGAGAATGTTGCCCTAAATTATCTGTTATCGCACTGTCCTCTCTGTGCTGCGGTGGAAGGAGATGCCTTACTTTGAGATGACTGAAACTAAGGGAGACAAAATGCACAAAGAGAATCTTAGAATCTGTAGAGAACAAATAATAAATTTGGCATATTAGAAGTTGAAGATAATCAGCCCAATAACATGACAAAAGTGAATGATTTGGATGTGAAAGCAAAATAATATTCCTATCTGAAATCATTCTTTCTTTAAAAATATCTATTTATCAGCTGAAATTGGTCCTCCAGGACAATTATGAAAGACAGTCCAAAATATGGGTGGATGAGTACCACTATTTGATATTTTTAATTAAGAGATCTCTCAACAGCTACCCTTGGCAAACATGTTTGGGAAATTTCCATTTTGCATTGACTTTACAGGTCAAGTCCTGACCTTACTAGAGGGAAAAAAAACATGTTCAGACATGGAAATATTGAATGATATTAGTGTTTCATTTTTGAAAAGATTTTGAGAGACTAAAAGAGAAAAATCATCAAACTGCAAGCCCTGAAAAATGTAAAAGGAGCCTGAGTTTCTGAGCATCTTTGTACATCTCTCTGGAGCTCTTCTAATGCAGATAAGGAGCTCTGTATGAGATGTGCAGCAATAACTGCATTACCCATTTCTCTGAATGACTGAACATTTCTTTTTCTGACAAGCATGTATGGTTGTCTATATGTGTTTATGTGCATATATTTGCAATGCTTGAGCTAGCATGCAGTAAATATTTCCGTACTATCTGTATAACTTACTTCATTAAAAGCATTAATGGGTAAAGGAAAACACACTAGAGCAGCTGCTGTGCTGGTTTGTCAATATAGATCATATATGATAAGAAATGGCATATATAAAGGAGAAAAACAAAAATACTAAGACACATACATTGGGAGACAGGAGACCAATAAAAAAGACACAAGAAATGCGCTGAGCAGAGGGGAGTCAAGGAAGTGTTAAATACTTAATCAAACCTAAATGCATATGTCCTCTGATTCAGCTTTCCAATGCTTCTCTTTTGGCTAAAGCTCAAATTTCTTTTATTCTGGTTGTAGCACATGTTGATTTGGAACTGGTACACTCTCAAAAGAGCCTTCATTTCCTAGGGTATAATCTTAGTCACAAGTAGATAAATATTGCGGCGAGTTGTTAAGAATATGTGTCATTCTGAAGAGATAAAAATGTTACAAGGGGGACATTTTTCAAGAATGGAAATGTTTCTGTACCACATCACTTTGACGTCCTCCAGCAAGAGAGGTACAACAATGCTGGGACTGGATTCAAAACAAAGTAAGCCACATCTGGTCTCTTTAAAGAGCCAGGCATTTTTGTGTGAGAAGCTTCCCCCGTTTGTACAAACGCTGGGCTCAGCCCTTAACTCCAGACCTCTCAGCCTCTCCTCTTCAGACGTGAAATAAAGAGATTTGCTATTGCTGGTTATCTACAGAAGGTAGTTTATTTTAACCCTCCATTTAATTCATGGTGACCGAAATTCACCCTTGTGAATTAAAACTTTGGTATGAGGGTGATCTGCACTCAGACTGCTGACCAAGGCAATGTCCACCTGGCATTAATATGTAATGACAGTGTTCTTAACGGTGTGTGTTTGCCATGGCTGATCCAGGGTTGCATCCACCAAAGCAAATTCCAGCACAGGCTCTTTTTCTCAAATTCTGTCCTCCAAGAGTCCTAAGAGGATGAATATGTTAATATAAACCTCTAAATATTTTTAGTCTAAAAATATCTGACCCATATACTATATACTATATACCCTCTATGTATGTGTATTAAAGTGAATGTATTTATCTATCTATCTGTATGTTATACCTGTCCAGATATTTTTTGGGCATACTGAAAATGGAGCCTATATACATAGGAAAAAACATACATAAAAAAAAAATAGTAGAAAGCCCTTGGTAGGTTTTTTAGCTCTATTCTGTATTACATTGTGCAGACTAGACTTGTTTTCTCTAGGGTGTTTACTAACATTTCTGTAGCTTATTTTGAAACCAAAAAAGAGCTAAGCTTATACAACTTTCAGTGGAGACCTGTTGTATTCACCCTAGCTGATTCTAGGATTTTGTATCAGCAGAAAACTGGCCTCAAAATTCAGTCTGCAGTTTCCCTTGCTTACTTTTCCCTGTTTTCCTCTCTCATAATGACCATAGCTGCTTAAACTCAGTATACTGATATTTTAAACTATTAATACCTAAGCATGGTCAAGAATTGCACTTTTCAGTGTGGAAGGTGTTGCTCAATTACAAAGTGGGGAAAAATGTGTTTTGAAGTTACTGGCTTGGACCTGTTTTGACCACTTCTTTTAGCTCTTTAAATGTATCTTGCTTGCCTCCCCAGAATAAGATTTTTATGTAATATATTTTTAATAAACTTGCTTCAAGGGCTGCAGCTCAGAGCAGCTAATTTGCAAGGCCTATTTCAGAGAGAAAAATAGTACCAACTAGGTAGAGAGGAACTTGTCATCTATAATGTATATTAAAAATATAATAAATTCAATTAAAATAAGGTGGGATCAGATCTGTTTAATCTCAGGAATTCTTGACTTGTTTAAAAGCTTAAGCTGTACACACTAAGTGTTCTTTTAAAAGGTGTGTCGTTGCCGTATGATACTCATTTTCTGACATTAATTGATCCAGACTAAGCGTCTTCTGCCAAATTTCAGTTTGAGAGACAGTGCCTTGTTTATTTACTAATTTACTAAAGAACATCAAAAAAGCCCAGCAGGCTACTAAAAGTCATGATCAGTCACATCTAATCCTAGATTAGTCACATCTAATCCTAGATTATGAATTTGATTTTATTCCTCCCCTACCGCACACGCTTTTATTTAATTTATTGAATGAGCTGCAATACGGGAGTGCCTGGAACATTTCTTAATGTATACACAAAAAGTATTTTAACTTTTCAGTGCATCCTCTGATCTCAACTGCAGACCCAGTTACGTTCTGGTCACAGCCAGAAAAACATCTTGGGAAACAATAAGCAGAATAATGCCATCGTACATGCAGGACTGTAGCTGCCAGAGAGGAAAAAGTCTCAGCAGTTTCTCTTCTAGGCTGAGATTCTGCTTATCGCATTCCAAAAAGTGTTTTTAATCCCATTTCCCAGACCTCAAAGTAGATGTTTAGTTCAAAACTGATGATAACAGGTAGTGAACACTATGGCATAATAAACACATTTTTAATGTCCCGGTTGACATGACAGCTACAAATTGCCTCTTAGAATACATATCAGATGAGTGAAAAATCTAGCAGTTAAAAAGTTAAAATAGATATCACATATTTTGAGCCATACACCCATACGATGATGATGATGATGATCTGAACCATTGCAGTGAAATCTCATTGCTGAGACTCTGAATGTTTCCAGTGATGATGATATTGACTGATAATAAAATCAATGAGCCATGAAAAAATAAGTGATGACACAAACAGAAGTCTTCTATTTAGGTGACCATAGTTTTAATTGACTATTAGATTTTTAACTTCAGCTTTGAACTTATCTCTTCGTGACATAATCTCCATTATTGAAAAAATGAGGATCACACTGTCAAGTAATGTACAATCCATACCTATATGTACTCCAGATATGTATGAAAGAGCTTACTGAAACAGGTAAAGTTAAGAAAAATTGAAGAAAATGGTGGAAAGGGGGAAAATGTTGTCACAGCTTACAGAACAAATAACCGGTAGAACATATAAGTAACTAATTGTTGTTCTTTCCCAAAAAGCATATCATACGGACACAGATTTCATAACTGAACTTCGAGCATTATAGAAATCTTAATACATAATTGTTTAGATGAGCCACAGCAGGAACACAAGTCTAGAAGGACCTCTTGTGTTGATGTATCTTGTCTTCTTTTATTACAAACATAATATATTCCTTAATTTAGGCTGATCGTGATCCTTCTTAAAGTTAGCTAATTTTTTGCCTTGTCCCCTTGAAAGGCTGTTCCAAGATCTTTCTTGTTTGATGATTAGAAACTTACTTCCAGTGTTTTCTGACTAAAGCTCATAAAGAACAGAATTATAATTTCACTTCAAAATTATACATCATACATGGATTACTCTGGAACTAAAAGAATTATTTCATTTTTCATTTTTCTTAGGTGAAATAGGGAAAAATATATTCAAATCTTTTTTCTGACTCAGAAATTTAGATGTGGTGGTTCAAAACATGGAAGCATGATAGAGAGCAGTCAAACCTGAGGAAGTTTCTCAGTTTTCCCTTTAGATCTGTGAAATTAGGTGGAATTAGAATGAATTTCAGCTGCAAGATGCTGTGCCATGACTCTGTGAAAAGTATGGTTTGAAGGAATTTGCCTATATCATGAAAAAGAAGGATCAAAACATCAATAAATATTTTACAGGGATCAATAAAGTTTGCTCATAAGTACTCAGCAGCAGTTTCATCTGAGGTGCTTCAACAGCCTCACAGTCAAAATTCTCACCTATGAAAAAGAATATATATGTATATATTTACGCATACATGTAAGGAGAGAGATTTCCTAACATATACATCTTAGATGTGGTGACATAGATACACACAACTATAAACACACGTGCATGGCAGAGATTTATGAATAAGTGGCATCCAAAGCGTGCAGAGAACAGAGCAGCAAGCTCAGTGTCCATTAGTAGGCTGTTCATACACAACTCGCATGCATCTCATCATTGTGCCTTTGACTGCCGAAGAAGCACACTAGCAGCCTACTAATTCATGCCCTAGCATGTCTTGTTCTTCTCTGTATATGCAATAAATTTTACTTTAAAAACACCTTCTACTTAGAAAAGAGTACTATAAAATGAATACTTTCTGGAGGAAAAACATGCAGATGAACATTCCTGCAGACTGTCTGTGACTGTGACCCTGAACATTTGTAGACATATGCTTAGTTTTATTATAGTATGTCTTTTATTTTTAGGTTTTATTGTGACTACTCTATTGGCACTGTTCTGAGACAAAAAAAGGTTTTCAACAAAATCATATTTTGTTGAAAAGTATCTATTTTCTTCAGGAAAAGTCATATTTTCCTGCCAGAAATTCAAATAACCAAGACTATGACTTTAACTGTGTAACACCATTGCAGTATCTCTTGGAAACTTTATTCATGCTTCTCTTCTCCTCCCTACTTTGCATCACTGTGCCACCACAGCTCTGATAATACACTCGAGGCAGACACTTGTTCATTTCAGCAGCTTGCCAAGCAGAAAAGCCTCGGTGCACCACTGGAGCCGTTGTGTTGCTGGTGGTGGCGGTGGGGTTGGTAGTTAAGGAAAATCAGGGTGAGACAACCAAAACATACAGCTGTAAGACAAGAAAGCAGTGTTTCTGAATGTGTCTTGGTATTTACCTGAAAAATCGCCCTTCCCTTGCTATTTTTTAATGGAAAACCAACGTGATCTATGTGTATAGTAGAAAATACAGAGAAGGGAAAAGATTTTTTAATAACCTGATTTCAATGGTACACTCATCATAGTTAAAGATCCTGCTTTTGTAGAGTCTCAGCCTAAATGTCCATCTCTTACACCCATCCCCTGAGGAACTGCACTTTATATTCAACAGCTCTAGAGACATCTGTGAGTAATGTTGCTGGTAGTCTGACTCTCCAGAAGTTTCACAGAGTGATCAGGAATGGTATTATTTATTATTAACATCTCTTTTTTTTCTGTTTTTATTGCAGAGCATCATGGCAAGCAGTGACTGTAGAGGTTGCTAGTGAAGAACAGTAGTGCCTTAGTGGTGCCAGCATCCTCCTTTAAGGTGAGATCAGTGACTTTAAAAAATAAAATTTTGGACGTGATGGAATGAAGGAGTATGTTTAACTGTTCTGTCCTTTTAAGTCCAAGTACAAAATGGGCTGCTGAAGAGGTAAATAGACTAGAGACTGCACTTACCTGTCTTAATTACAGTATTTAATTGTGTTCTCTTTCATGGCCTTATTTCTTAGCAATTTACAAATTTGTAAGAATTGATAACTTATCAGCCTTCAGTAAACCCTCTATGCATTCATCTCTCTCTCACTCATACATAATTTCTTCTTGCTAAGTCCCCTGTGTTTTGAGAGTTGCCTTATTTATTGTGAGCCAATAACGCATTGAATTGTGTGTGCACTGGCATATTATCTTGTTGAACTATTCAATTAAATATGATAATGTTGAACACACTGACATAGTTAAACACTCAGGTGAACGAGCAATTCACTGTGAAGTGCAGAAATATTTGAAGTCATCTGCATGCCTCCAAGCAATCTATTTTATGTAAAAGAACACTTCAGGATTCAGAGAATGATATATGCCTGAAAAGACAAAAATACGGCAACTTTCAAAACACAGCTCTCAGTTGAAAATTGTGGCTCATTCAAAGACCCAGACCCAAAATATAAAGGATAGAAGTGAAGCATACTACTATCCTGTGTGAGTCATATGCAAAAAGGTAAGATCTTACAGTCCTTCTTGAAATTATAATACGAATTAGCAACAGCATTTTGACCCACAAACCTTTTCATTTTAGAGTGAAGTTACACTAGATCTTTCAGACGTGACTATATTTCTGGACAACATGCAATTGCACAGTGCTGAGAAGTATTCTCTGAGATAATGCAAAACAAAAATGTCCCTAGGTAAAATTTCAGCTTCATGTTCTAAACCAACCTAATTCTCCACTGGAGACAAGACCTGTGAAACTTAATGAGAAACTAGTGTTACATGCTCAGTACATGGAGTTTCGAATGCTTATAACTAAATCACATCAAAACCAATTTTCTCCAGAACACTCAAAAGCACTTCTCCTTAGTGCTGTTTTCCTGCCAGATTTAAACTTTCATCCCCATCTGTTTTGCCTGTATAGTGATTATATATAAAAAAAAAAGTCATGGTAATTGTTTACTGTCAGGAGTATCTTTTCTCAGTTTTCACATGCTTGATAACTTTTTCTCCTTCAAACTTTACATGCGAATAAGAAAGCTACAGGCAAAGTCAAACAAACAAAAAATCCTGAAAAAAAAGTCCAATTCATCTTGGTCAAAGGTAAAAGTTTGAAAATTTCAGCTTGAGAGTTGAAAGGTTCAAGATTTATTGAATGCTGGATGTCATCAGGTTAGAATACAAACCATTATTCAATTTGATATTCAGCTATTACTTCTATTGCTATTGATTATTTTACTACCAGAGGAGTGCTGGATGGAGTTCAGTTGGCAGATGCTCGCCAGACGCTCTAGTTGTAATGAAACCAAAGTCATTGGCCCCCTTATTTTTGTTTTTGTAACAAAGGATAAGGTATCCCAAAGAGCACATATGGCTTCAGCACTGATTTAAAAATGGGACACAGGTTTTAATTTCAATAAAATCTGTGAGGAATAGTTATTCAAACTTAACTCTCAAATCATGCTTAGTTACAGTGGAAGGTCCACGATCATTTTACAACATTTCTAAGAAGTCAAGGAAATTTGTAGTTTTAACATAGAATATGAAAATAAACACATATCCGACTAAATATTTCAGGAACGTTTTGCCCAAACCTCAAATTCAAAATGAAACCTCTGATGGGGTAAAAGCCATTTCAAGTATCTTCAGCTAAGGTGGAAGTTAGGAGTTTCATCTGTCTCTGTTTGCCATATCACATTATTTATTCCCCAAACAGAGGACATTTCAAACATCTTAGATATAGGGTAAGAGGCGTCGTGTTCATCCAGCGCTTCATGTCAAGCTCATGGCAAAGAGAAAGAACTTAACCTTAGCACATACATTTTCTAACCCCCGAAAAGCAGACGTATCCAGTTTCCTCCTTTCTTTGTATAGGATGGAAAGCATTTTCTCTGTTATTACTATAATATAATCCACTTTTTGACCATTTGGCCACATATTAGCATTTCTGTGACACTGAAGCCCTTTCTCCACTCCATATTCAACAACCTTTGTTCCCATACAATCTTTCTTAGTAATACAAAACCTGGAAGGAACTTGGGGCTAAGCATTTGCACTTGCTGTAAGTTGAAGGTTATGCTAATCTGCAGGAATTCGCTGACATCATTCACTTCACTTATAACCCCTGCATAAGTATGATGGAAAAAAGTATTCTCATAAATACATGCTGAAAAGAGAAAACAAATTTGCAAACGATCTTGGGAACATGATGCTTTCTTGAGGAGCTGGGGAAAAAACAAAACAAAACAAATGAGTTAACCAAAAGAGTGCATAACTAAACGATTCACACAATAGAGATCATGTCAACAAAGACTGTACTTGTAAAATGAAAAGGTATTTTAATTCATGTTCTGTATACTCAACTAAGATTATTATATGGAAATCATAAGCAGCAAAGCTCTTACTATTGCAGTTTATTATTTGTTATATCATAGTGCCCAGCAGCTCCAGTCACAGAGTAAAAACCCATTATGCACTGTTGTGCAGACAGAGAACAACAAGATATTTTTGTGTTGCCTCGGATAAATTAATGGTCTTGAAGTATGGCTAGATAGCAACAGATTAAAATACTCACACTTTTAGGAAAGGGGTATTAGACAATTACCTCAGACAGGAAACCTGGAATTACTATATTCAATCAAATCAAGACTCCAGGAGCTTGTTTCTGAGAATAGCACTACAAACCTTAACAAAGGGGGTAAAAACAAAACCCTCCAAATTTCATTAGGAAATGAATAGTGGGGCATTATTTCCCATCTACTTATCTTATTCCCAGGCTCACTTTTTCTGGCATACTCTTAGTAATTTATCGCTAGCACATTCAGTTCTATGCTGTTATTTTACCTAGTGTTGGTTTTTCCTTTTATCTAATGTTTATATTTAATCTGCTTGCCCTCAGTGTCTAGTGGCACTGAGGCTAACTGTATGCCTTCGAAAGGATTGAACGGGATAAACAGGTGAGTGAACAAGAAACACAGTGAGAGATTTAAGTGACAGACCCTCAATTTCATGAGTTTACCATTCAAGGAAAAATGTAATAAGCTCCCACTAGTGGCAGTACACCAAGCATTTGTCTGGAGCGTAGTGCAGAGTTAGGGGTTCCTGCCAGGGTAGACCTGTAACAATTTCTGTGAACTACTTCAGTAGTTTCCAGCTTAAATTTTTGTCCTCATGCCATTGCTCTCCTCAAATGAGAGAGGAAGTAGACAAGGGTGACCAAGGATGCATTCCAGGTCTTCTTTTCTCCATGCCATTTTGGCTTACACTATTATTACTATATTTTTTTTTAATAATGACACTCCTTCAGAAGGTAATTGTGCTGGGGTAGAGATAGGATACACAAGACACAGCTATGATGTGTTCTTTCAGGGCACATGAACTTTACTCATAGACACAGTGGCTTCTTCAGAGCTGGCTCTGTTGTCTTTGGCACAGCGCTCCATCGGTCAGCACAGACATATCTGAAACCTCCAAGAGATTTCTGAAGGCGTAAATGCCTGTTTTGTCACCCAGCGCTCTTTGACTTTCAAAGAACAAGGTTGTCAGCTGAGATTTGTGCCCTCAAGATTGTGCATCACCTTAGGCCTGTGAGACACTGAGTCAAAGGGTCTTATGTTTTCAAGGTATTCAGACACTCTTGAAAATACTATCTTTAGGCTTTAAGATAATAGTTTGTTATACTATGTTAAAATTAAACATACTGTTTTCTTATAAGTAAGTTTAGCAAATACTCGGGTGAGGGAAGATATAAGTTCGTAGATGAAAAAAAGACAATTTAAAGTTCATTAGGAATTAAAAGGAAAGAAACCATTTTATTCTGTTTTTAGTGCAGTTAACTTATTTTTGGTCTTGTGGCATACTGCACAAAATGTGAGTTCAAGGGTGGTTATTTGGATGTAGTCTTCCTCACTGGAACTTCAGAAAGGGCCATTCCTTGTCTGCTGTTGATTAGCACAGAATATAGCTTCCTGTTTGAAGAAGGACCGTAATTTCAGATGTAAGACCGTTTTTCCAGTCTGTTGCAAGCAACTATTGTCTGTCAAAAATAAAGACAGATGTAACGTAGATGGACTCAGAATTAAAGCCAACATCTATGCAAATACAGTTTGATAGGACACAGTTTTCAGCTTCTTTTGTCTTGTTTTTCTCTTTTCTTTTTCTTTCTTTTTTTTTTTTTAACTTCATGCTGCAGTGTTGGCTCTTGGATAGCTAGATGCAAAACGAGACTGACATGTTGGACACATGGATATCAAGGATGTAGTTTCCCTAGCAACAGTAACCACATAAAAGGTCTCAGAACTTACTCATGGGACATTTCAGTTTTTCACATAAAATGAATACGGGTGGTGAATATGATTGGTTCAATAGAAGTACAGCAAAAGTATCACAGAACTGTAAGGTAATAAAGTCTCAGACTCTTATATTTTCTGAAATCAGACACTACACAAGGATTTTGCTTTTATATCATGGGAAAGAAAATCTTGACTCTAGTCAGCTACAGAACATGAGAAGCATTACATCCAAACTCATTTTTTCTGCTTAGAAAAGTTTCTAATTTATTTAAAATTAGTCTTAGCTAGAATTACTAGGAGATAATCTATGTAAAAAACAAGTAAAACAAGTGAATCAGCACTAGTCCAAACAACAAAAAGTGAATCACGCTCCAGTCCACTGGCTCAGCTTAAAGCATAGGATAAAAGGTACATGTATTTAAAAATTTTGGTCTAGACACGTTTCAGTTTCTGAAACATTAAGCTTTTCTTCATTTTGCCTATAAATATAGCAGACAGACTTGCTAAAGACAAAGCTGTTGATGGCAGAGCCATATAGGTTGGCCTAAGGAGCAGTATAGTTACAGAATGAGATATGACACTGAAGAAAATCTGGAAGAGAAGGTATTTAAACTATGTCATGTAAAATTGAAAAAATTTGGAGAGAGCATTGAGAAAAAACAGGAGCATACTGCAGACAGGCAAGAGGACATGCTATAAGTGTGTCCTGTTCTGTGGTCTACCACTGTGCACCTTCAGTGTCCTGTATTGCCCCATTTGTGCTATCAGAGCTAATACATGTGTGTCTCAGAAGGATTCTTCAGGACCTCTGAAGAGGTAAGTCAAAATACAGCAGGCTGCTTTCAATGCTTTCTTTCACCTCCTGATTTCTTTCTTACGGCAACAGAGCTGACTGAAGAGGGACATGACAAAAAAGTTGCCCGTGTTCTAACAGAAAGCTACATGATATCCAGATT